>NC_136069.1:1324636221-1329676221 GCF_964261635.1 Lissotriton helveticus | reverse complement strand
AAAAGTTATTAAATCTTGAGGCCGTCATTTACAAGTTAAAAAACAATTGTTCTAAAAAGATGTTTTTTTTAAAAAACTGATGTATACAAAAACATGATCAATCATCTTATTGAGAGTCTTTAAAAAATCATTGCCTCGAATCTAAGGATTTTAAAGTACGGGTGCGAATGATCCAGGCCCACCTTAAGAATTTGGCAACAGCAATCGCTAGGCAAGGTGAACAGTCAGTCTCCAATATCCGTAGCGCCTCAATGTATCTCCGGGTGCCCATGTTAATACATATTGGTTTTAGCCACTTGCTAAGAGGGCATGTATAGAAGGGACATACAAACAGTATATGGGATACATTCTCAATCAAATTTTTACAATTATGGCATTTGTCATCCCAATTTGCCGACCACTTATAACTGAAGGCTTTTACAGGTAGGGTTCCAGTTCTAAACTGGAAAAACAGCTTTCGGTCAAGCGGACTCTCTATAATATCCCAATAGGCTTCACAGAGTGGGCGAGATTTTAATTCAAGGAATCGTCCTGTTAAATTAGTGTTTATACAGGTACTATGGGTGGACATCCAAATCATTTCCCAATAAAAAAAATTCAAAGTTGTTTTTGACGGGAAGCTTGGGACGTCTGCATCTACCCATAGATGATCAAGCTCCAACTTTGTTAATAATCCCCTTATCTCTTTAAGCCATTGGATTTGGTGAAAATGGTCAGCCCTGATAATATCCTTTAGTGCAAGGGCGTAATGCGCTAGTTCTGGAGTTGTCCAGATACGCCTCCAGTACAATAGGGGCCGTAACCGTGCTATATCCTCAACTTTTTTCCTGCCGAGATCGTATAAAAGCGGAATGGTAGGAGTACTTTGGGGTACCCCAACTAAACAACGTAGGAATTTATTCTCTGCCGTTGTCAGTTGGGTTAGATTATTGAATCCCCAAAGTTCAGAACCATACAAAGAAGCACTTATGACCTTCATATTATAAATCTCTAGGGCAGGTGTAATTGGCTTTGTAAAGGAAGCGTTATGCTTTGTGGCTAAGGCACCCGCTAGCTGATGGAATTTTAAAACAGCCATGTCAATATGGCTTTTACATTTTGCTCTGGAGAGATATTCCCAAATACGTGAATGCCTCTACCTGTTCTAGTGGAGTTCCATTGAAATTAATTGTACCTTTGAAGGTTTTCCGCTGACTCAGGGACATGAACTTGGTTTTTGAGGTGTTTATCTCAAGTCCACGCAGTTGACAAAATTCTCCAAACGCGTTCACAGCCTTCTGGAGCCCACTCGGGGTCCGGGAAACTATCAACGTATCGTCCGCGAACATGAGGACAGGCACGCGGGCCCCAGCCAAAATCGGGGCGTCAGTGGGGGAACGGTTAAGATAGTCCACAATACCGTTGATGTATAATGAAAACAGCGTGGGCGCCAATACACACCCCTGCCAAACACCACGCTCGACAGGAAATGAGTCGGTCACCTCACCCTGCATCCCCCATCTGATTCTGGCGTAGTTGTTCTCATGCAGGCGGACGAGAAGGGTCAATAGTTCCGGAGATATCCCGGACTCAACGAGAACCCTCCAAAGTTTGGAACGGGGGACTAAATCGAAAGCCGATTTTAGGTCTACGCAAGACCGCATAAAGAGTCCCCTTGTTCAAGGCCACATTCCTCCAGTAGAGTGCAATGAAATAAAAAACCTGGTCAATTGAGCTAGTACATGACCGAAAGCCGGCTTGGTATGGGGACAAAATATTGTGTTCTTCTATCCATTGTTGCAGTTTATTTTGTACTAAACGACCCATAAGTTTTTGGGCTGAGTCTATAAGACTGATGGGTCTATAGTTACTGGGTAGAGATTTGTCACCCTTTTTAAAGACCGGTATTATTTAGGCGTCTTTCCATGAGGGTGGGATTGGCGCACCCCTAGCCACTGAGTTAGCTAGACACTCAAAATGCCTACACCAAGATGATCTATCACTTAAAAACACGTCAGCAGGAATGCCATCCATACCTGGGGCTCTTCCCCCAGTCACGCAATCTAGCGCTATGCTAACGTCCTTGGTTGTAAAAAGCGGATTCTGGTAAAAAATAGTTGGGGGAAGTGGGCAGTCTTCTTCAGTAGAGTTTTGTGCATATTGTGGTCTAAAGAAATCTACCCACTCTTGTTTGGCAACGTTATTTTGGGGGGCCTCAGCTACACCTCCTCTGTCCCATTTCACAATGGCCCAAAATTGTTTTGAATCCCTTGCTCCACAGGCCAGTTTTAAGTCACGCCATTGATCCTCATCCCACTGTTTCTTAGCTGCCTTCTGGGCGAGCCTATAGATCTCCCTTGCCTTCCTTACTTCTATGGGGTTCTTGCTCCTTATTTCTATACACAGATTTTGGCGGGCTACTTTACATGCGTTGTTATACCACCTCTCCTTCGGTAGTTTATTATTTCCCTTATCTGGTTTTATAGTTTTCCTAAAAAATAATTGATGTTTTGCAAATAAGTGGCTATGTGCCTCAAACATTATTTGGGGAAAGTCTAACTTGTTAATGTGAGTATTTAAATTAGCCACTTCTTCAATAACCATGTTTTTAAGGGCCACCAGTTTCTCAGGCTTCTCTATGAAACTACCCCATTTAATATGACGCATATTATTGGAAGCGACTATGTCCAAGGTGACCTTCCCACACCCCGGATTCAATTCTTTAGTACCCATCTGCGCTTGGTAATCCATGCAGAGTGGGTTGTGGTCGCTTTCCATCCTAGTTTTAACAGTCATGTCTATCAGACTGTACCACCCCCTTATATCCACCAGGATGTAATCTATGCGACTGGAATACCTACCGTTGTCAAAGGTATTTTTTCCCATGCGATCGGGCGGGGTGCGACCATTTGCTGCTCTAAGCCCTCTAACTAAACATAGGGCCTTCAGCTGTATTGCTACAGCTGACCATCTTTTTACCGCAGGTAATTCGAGCTGGGGGACACCCCATTTACTGTCCTCCTCTACAGCGAGAAACTGATCCTCTTGGCCAAGGGGTTCAAAAGTGGTGTTAAAATCTCCACCTACTATGATAGACACCTGTGTTGGAAGTACCTCAAGCTGCTGGTCAAGAGCTGAGATTACCTCAGATGTTTGGCTCCCTCCTGTCCCCCTCGCATAAATGTTAAATATGGCCACCTTTTGACCGTTTTCCCATATGATATTAACTGACAGGATATCATTCGAAGGGGGTCTAATTTGGTGTACCTTACAACATAGGGCATGTCGGACCCAAATGATCAGGCCCCCAGCTGGCCGACCTTTAGATTTTTTAGTTGCTAACGCATGGAAATTGAGGAACCCCACACGATAAACTGGAGCCATAGACCAGGTTTCCTGTAAAAGGATGACGTTGTGCTGGTCAACAAAACTACACCATTCAGGGGAAGATATTTTATTATCAATACCAGCCAGGTTCCAAGAAAGAAAAGCCACCCCTGACAAGAGTACTCGATGGATCCCGTAGGTTTTCAGCTGCTAAACTCGCGCCCTCAATCACTAGTTGATGTTCGGTGATTGTAGGCAGGAGGCAGCTGTTCTCTAGGGAGGCCCCATCTGTTTCGGGGCAGTCATGTTCCCAACTGGGTCCGAACAGGTTAATTGGCCAAGGTTCCTGCTCTCTATGCGCTGCCCAGTGGAGTGGGATCTTTCCTTTGAGATTGTATGTGGTATAGGGACTGTGTTAATTTGTGGCTCACTCCTATCCTTGGGACCGTGCTTTCTGCCAATCTCTGTTGCCACCATGATTCTAGATCTGACGGTCCTCAAGAGTCAATCACATTCGTTCAGATCGGACAGGGCCCCAAGCCGATTTTCCAATCTAATACCACCATCTCTGGTTTGGACATCCCTCCCCTCTGTTCTCAACACAGGGACACGTTTCGACCGTGATCTACTATGATTCACTACACTCCATCTTCTACTGTAGAAGAAATCAAGGGTTAATGGGATCATATCAGAATCCCTACGTTGCGGGGGGAACAAATTTGCCAATTTATTTGGAAGTACCTCAGGACTAGAAAAATTCAAGGCTATACAGTCACCCTTACATTTTTTGGGGTAATCCCCAAGCCATGCTACCCTTCTAGCCATAATAATTTCCCCTACCAACTGCTGTTTTCCCCATGGTGATATCTTTATGTTTTTCGTCAGCCAGTAGAGTGCTTTATCAATTAAAGAAGTTGTTGTCTCTACCTGCCCAGGTGTTAAAGAAGGAGCGTTTGCCAGGACCAAAACTAAAGGAGAAGCTTCAACTACAAATTGAAACGAGTCACGCTCTTTACGTGGTTCTTTATGTGTTGTTGGAGGGGCCTTTATGCCTACAGTTTGACCCTCCTCACCTACTGGGGGTTGGGTGGGCGGGGGTTGCTGAACAACATTCCCACTATCTCCCTCCCCTCCTCCAGGGTGAGCCTCGTGATTTTCACAGCCATTTGACACCAATGCTGATAAGCCACCTAGTTCTTCCAGAGTCTTGTTGAGGAGGGCACCCAGTCTATTGACCTCTGCAGTAAGTTGGTCGACTTTAACCACAGGGGGTTTAACAATGCCCTTGATCTTCAAGTCGAGCATGCTTACTAATTTTTTAATTTGGTCATCCTCCAGTTTCTCGAGAACACCCTTCCCTAGAGTAGCCTCAACAATATCTGGGGTTTTGGGTGGAGAAGCTAATCTTCTTCTAGCTGAGCGTGACCCCCCTCGTTTAGACTGCACTTTCCTGCATGCTCTGACTGGTCTAGGCTTAGGAGTCTGTCGATTATGTTCCCTAGTATCCAATGATAAATCTAAATCAATTGTAGGCGCAGCGTTTAACTCAGGGGACTCACTAGCAGATAAATCAGGATCCACAATAACGCTACTATCTTCCCGTGCCGTTAATTCAGGTGAGGGTTGCGCGTCAGGCAGAGTGAGGGATGTAGGAGATATAGGGGAACAACTTAACCCTACTGACTGCCGTCTCTCACTGTTGATTTTGCTCACTACCTTCACCAGATAATTGTCCAAGGTATTTAGAACTAGGAAACCCTTTTGATTAGACATGGCCGGGATAATAATAAGGATAGTGCAGTTAAAAATAAGCGTTGCCTCAGTACACAAGATAGAGCACAGTACCTTATACAGATACTTAAAAGATATTTAGATTTAAGTCTCACTGTTTAAGAGTCACGGAGGTCCTCCACACAAGGATCAGAGTCCCTGGCCCAGCCCAGTCGCGTCCTGTCACAGACTGTCACAGACTGTCACAGACTGTCACAGACTGTCACAGACTGTCACAGACTGTCACAGACTGTCACAGACTGTCACAGACTGTCACAGACTGTGTGCCCTTAGTCCGGGCTTCGTCCCGCGCGCGTCCTCGCGGGACGAGGAAGTGGACGTTGCTTTATGCGCCGCCTGGCGCTGCTTGATGAAGGGGGCGGCGTTCTGGTGTCAAGGCTACTGGGGGATGTAGTCCCTGACCGGCGGAGCCAAGCCCGGCCAGTCAGGAAGTGCAGGACGGTGTTCTCGGCGGAGCTGAGCCCGGCCGCCTCACGAAAGCTGGAAACTCCTGGGGCGCCTCAGCCGAGCGGGATATGCTCGGCCGGCGTGGAAACCCTTCCAATGACTGCCACCATATCCTTGGTGCAGCAAAATTAACTGTTGCATGGCCAAACACTTATAAGTTCCCAAAGGCAAGACCTACTGGCTATGCCAATGCTCGTTTTTGTTAGGCACGGGGTGATTACGTGATGTGCACAGCATCGCAGGATGTGGAGCGTCATTGCCGAGACCTTTACCTGGTTCCGCGGCTTTGAGGTCGACCGCTCTGGCCGTTAGGCCACATCTCTCTTCATCCTACCTGCTCAGCGTGCGCTTTAATCTGCAAATGTTATCTTTGGGTCAATACACAGCCTGGGCTGACATGGCAGACAAAAGTCAGCACTGGGTGTTAATTGCGGTTTGTTTACTGATAGCAGTTGGTACCGCTGCCCTACCCTTGGTTGCACCTGGCACTATCCTTGCTACCCAAGGTCTCGGGAGACATTGGCAGAACAGGTCCTTCTTCCCCCTTTCACAGCTTCTCAGCAATAAGTAAGAGGCGATTGAGGGTCCAAGGCTGGGACAAGGGGTCAACCCAGTGATGCTGTTGAGTGAGATATTGTGTGATTTCTATTTCAGCTGCTCCTGCCAATTTGGTAACTGACGCCAAATAAATAAAAATATATGCAGGACATTTATTATTAGAGGCAAGAGTGGCTACCTGCTGCCTCACTTCTTTGCTGAACAGAATAACAAGTCTCGAAATACTTGAGAGAATAACAAGTCTCGAAATACTTGAGAGAACAACCCGCAGGGAAAGCCGATACTTGAGAATGCGTTGCTTATGTTTTGAAATCCCGCTTAAAATGTTAAGAGTTGTACCGATAACAAATGTAACCCAAATTCACAAATTAACACATGAATCACTGAGTTGTTACTCTGCATTTGCTTTAGTCAGCAGTCCGCATCTCACTGTGCAGAGAAGAAGTCGGACGTCCCCAGAAGGCAGTTCATGCACGCACCTCACCAAGTCTTCGAGCCATTTCTTTTAGTAAGAGAAAGCCTCATTGCTGGGATACAACCAAATGCTACCCCCTTTTGAGTCTATGTACAGTGCCTCCCAGCATATCCCAAAGCAACAAGAAAGCTTGTCGTGGATAGGTTCAATGCCGGCTGCTACAAGTGATCTCTGCTACAAGTTCTCTTCCCCATCCATTCGGAAAGTAGAAGAAAGGAAAGGCATAACGTTCATCTCCTGCTCTTTATTTGTTATATCGAGTAATTTATTTCGTTCTGGTTAAAGTCGATAAACTTTGCGGCATCTCTAAACCAAATGTTTAGTGAGAAGGTGGGCACGTTGCTACTGGTTGCCATGGCAGCAGTCCATGCGGAGTGACAGAGCAGAAAGTAAAGAGGCAACCAGAGGAGCTTCAACCAGCAGAGCGTAGGGCGACGGAGGTTCAAGACGAACACGCTAACTGGTAAGTTTTCAGAGTGAGCTGCCCTCTTTCAAAAGTGTTATGTATACAGAAAGTGTGAAATACAACACATCTTTCCAAAACACACATTTAAAGTAAACAAAGATCAAAAGACGAATGAGTCCCACCTTCGCTAGCCTTGTCGTAGGAAGTATACCAAGGGTTAGCTTGCAGTTTTCGTTGGAATGAGATTCGCCAGCGTTGTCAGTATTGCAGTGCTTTAAATGGAAACATAGAAGTTCACGGACTCTTTATCTAGAGAACTTGTTTGCTCCTGAGAAGTTCCAATAACATGTATAGCTGCAGCGCCTATTTAAAGCACTGACATTACAGTTTCCAAAGGAGTGACAACACCAATAAAGGGAGGTTAAACAAGCATTGTCCACTCTCGTGTGAAAGCGACGTGGCCGCGAAAGTGAAATCGATCGCCCGGGAGTGGTGCGTGCATGTGTGCGCAGTGTGCTCTTTTACCAAGCACATACTCGTGCTTGTGGTGCACCGCTGTGCACTCCCGCAAGACGTATGCCGCCACAAGCAAGAGTATGTGCTTGGAAAAAGAGATGCACCACGGCTAAAGGTCTCCTAAGAAGCGCATGTGCCCTGCGTAGGCGAGACCTAAAAATCTAATAAGAAACGGTTCTTAAAACACAATAGGTTAAACGATTCACTTATTCGAACAGAAAAAGGTGTTGTATGGCTTTTAAACCACCTTTTCTTCACATACACAGAAAAAGGCATGGAAAGAAACAAGTTCCAAATACTGATAGAACTTAACATCCCAGCATCTCATTCTTTATGCAATGATACGTCAACTTTGCTTCCACTGGACCAAAATAATAACGAGATAACGTGAAATGAAATGGCACAAATTAGGCAATCCAAACACACTGCATGTCATTTGAAAGTCCAAAGCTCACTTCTCCATTGTCTCTCCTATCTAGAAAAACAGACTGTAAGATCACAACTTCATACACACAGAGACGTATCAAATTGAGAACCACCACTGTGAAGGACAGGCTATCAACCTTCCCACAGAACCGAGTTAGTCACCATAGCCATCATGGAAACCCTATGCATTACAGCAGACGGCAGTGGTGTCGGAATCCTCATCTTATTAGATCTATCAACAGCTTTCAAGAGCATTATCCACAAAATTATGCCGAAGAAGCTATGGCAGAACCAGAGCGAATACCCTGGTTTTGTGTAAATAAAGCAGGCTGCGAAGATTCAGCCATATACCTAGTAGAATGTTGCGGTGTGCCACAAGGAATTGTCCATGTTCTCTAATATTAATCTTCTTCAGTTGATGAAGCTACTTAGATCATGGAGTGCTACAACTATGCTGACACATGATACTCTGGATAATGCATTCCTCCACAGAGGGTTTTGGAGACAGATTTGAGAAAAAGTGTTAAGAATATGAAGACCAACCCTACTAAGACAATATTCTACCGAACAGATGGCTGGGTGACAGTTGCGCCGAGTTGCAAACAGTAAGGTAAATAACAGTCTCAAAAGCTCTAAGGATAAGGTGATAGCCACCCACCATCAACCAAAGAGTATGGAATAATCCCCTACTATAAAGACCAATACACAGATATATCCTGAGCTTAATTTCACAATAGTCAATGTCCTTAGTAAATCAAAGATGAGACTGTCTTCTTTAGTCCTTCATTTATTTTTCACTGCTTTTCTCCAAACACGATCCTAGCCAACACGTGTTTCGTCTTTCGTGGTGTAAACCACAGACTTCGTCAGGGCTATTTCTCTCAAAAGAGTCTATTCTAACCAATGATCAATCGCAGTAAACAGAAAACGGGTACTCCCTGTAGCCACATACTTGACCGGAGCTGTACTCTAAGAAAAGGAGTGTGGCCTCTCCCAGTAATCTTCTCCAAATCAATCAAACAGGAACCTATATTAGCATCATCGTCCACACGTTTGATGTAAACTGGCCTCAACAAAGCTGAGAATACAGATTTTAATCATCTTCAACGTGTAAAGAAAATGTCTTGACTATTTTAACAAACCACAAAAGAGCAAGCTATTTTATCAGTGGTTCTCTGATTTTTGTGAACAGATACTACCTCCGAGTAAACAAAGGTATGTTGCTAATACTGCTGCAACTTCAAAATACAGGTTTGAATCCTGACTGGACCTAAACGGAAGGAACATTTTATGCTGGTTGTATATGCCTATCCTGGGTTCCAGATAAACAGCATACTCAATTTGAAGTACTCTATAATACACAAAGGCAATAATTCAAATGGGACCTGCTTTTTTTGTAGCCTACTCTTCAGGAGATACAAACCAGCCAGGAACCGCAAATCAAATAGCAAGTTTGAGCTAACTGGGAGGGACATACCTCAGTCGGCGCAGCAAAACTATCACACTCTCTCTACTGACTATTTGGAAAAAGCTTCTGTGTAACAGCAACTTCAACTGGTATCTTTTTTAAACTATTTTAAATTTAAACCTCCATTATTCTCAACACATGCCACAATATAAAATAGTGCATTATGGTAAAGTTGTGCATTAACCATAAACAATTCAAACGATAAAATACAAAAATGGATTAAAATAATTATTAACCATAAAAATAACATTATTAAAAGCAGACCCAAACCCACTTTGCTATACCCGAGAGCCCAGTCTCACCGGCATCCACCATTCAATGTATAAAATGGTACATTTATCACAATCAAATAATCAGCTAATTTCAGCATCAGAAGCTAGTTTGATCAACCCACTACTACATCATATCCTTAAACCTACCTGCAGAATCATGTGCTCAACTGAGTGGAGAGCGCAAGTGAATCAGTAGGTTGTTTTACACCAAAAGTTCTAAATATTAGTAGCAACCATTTTGCCAATGTCTTTACGTAAAAACACGGTGAATAACAAAATGCCTGGCTCCCATGATAGAATTATAAACACCATTGTTGTATATCAACATATCATACTTCGCCCTGTAGTCTCTTGTTGGGAGGATTCTATGTCCAAGCTTAAGATAAAAGGTGAAACATGCCTCCAGTTGAATACAATCTAGGTATCAGCTCAAGACTAATATTTTCTTTGTGGTTCAGGTAACTAACTGCATACAAGCGACCCATACTTCATCTTCCAGACATCTTCCCTGAGTTTGTGGCGCCAATATTCCTCCTTAATTCAACTGACTTTACCAGTTGTATTAAGAACAGGTTTGTCCAATAGGTGGTCAAACCCCAGTTTCATGCGTGTCTTATTTACATGCAACAATAAAGGGTTTGCAGCAGCTCCTCATAAGATGCCACCTCCAATATGACCCGAAGTAAGCTGTAGCCTATGGGTCACTTTGTAACTGCACCCAGTACAAGATGGGAAAGAGGGTGATGTCAGAATTGGATTTATTTTACAACTCCATGTACAGACCTACCAACGGTGGTACATAGTAACAACCAAGAGAGCAATCTTAGAAAATGATCCTCAATTATTTGTAACGACCAGGGTCTTCATGCAACCCCTTAGTTTGATGCCAGAGATAGCCAATGCAAGACTTTTGCCTATACACTTGGAAATTTGTGCTGAGTGGTGGATTGCAACTCAGCACTGCAGTAGAAGTTTGTCTGAGCATAACGGCAACTTCTGCCCTCTGAGAAACTAAGTGAAGCTTATCGTTCAGGGGTAGGTAATTTTAGAAAATATCTACTTGTCCATGGGATGGGATGGCATGCTTCACAAATCTATTTGTCCTGTAAAAAAAAAAACTTGTCCCCCTAGTGAGGTGACAAATTACAGCAACATTCTCTTTTCCGAAATCTGATAACAGCCTCTCTGATTATGTAAAAACTCATATTATATTATAGTTAGGATTTAATAACGCCCTGATTTTTCCACCTTTCTGCAAAATCGACATACTGGGTCTGGAATGCCCTTTGGTCTGTGCACACCTACAAATGGACCTGCTTAAGGTGTTTCACCAACTCTTCTCTAATCTATTCCTACAATAGGAAAGACTGGAAATTTACTCCACGAGGAAAGAAGTAAAGGTTTTCCGATGGGAAAAAATGGTTTTATAAAAAGTGAACTTGCAAACGCTCAGCAGATTTTTTTCATGAGCAAACAAGTGTGCGCACATTAAGTCATATGCAAATGCTATTCACAAACATTTTCTTGGTTTATGATTTTCAGACCCAATTCTGTAAACTCTCCAGAATTCATAAAAGTGTAAATCTGCAAGAATGAATGGACCTATACTAGGGATGCATTTCTATTACTTTCTTACAGAACCAGGCGCCTATTTAGGTCTAGCTTTAGCCAAGCCGTTTTGATTTTATTAAAATTATGCAGCCAGCCCTCTCTAACCATTGTTCTGTTTTTATATTATTCACATGTTGCTTTCGCCTATTCCAGCATGAGAGAATGGGTCAGCTTACTTTAGCCACTGGCAGTATTCACTGCGAATGACAGCATTCTGCTCTTTCACAAGCATCACATCTGCACACAAATGTGTTCCCTTCAGTGCCAGGTATGTCAATGAGAGCTTTTTGAGACCAAAAAAAATGTTTTGCTTTTTGACAGTTTTTGTACATTGGTGAGTGCAGTACAGCTCCCACAACAATAATGTTTTACAAGAACCATATCAATGCACATGCTAACATAGGCTGTCACTGTATGCCAGACATACTGGGTTTGCCAATGCTTGTGTTGAGTGTTTCCCAATCTTGCTGAAATTGGTTTTACACTGATTCGCCATTATTAATCTTTACTGGAAATATTGGATTTTATCTAACAGGCTTCACTATGTGAACAACAGTCAGTAATGCAAGCCAAGCTCCATGTTTCTTTAGCGTGCTCACCCTGATAATAAAGGCTTTGCATTATTGAACCATATATATAAGTTTAAACAGCTTATACATATAAATACAAATCTTACTTTAGTTGCGGATAATGCTCTCACACAGATCCATAAAGTGGTACTGTAAACTGACAGACAAAGAGATTGTGATGCAGGGGGTTGGACCTACTTGCCTAAAGGTTGGAATTTGGGCTTCAAAACCAAGTGACGAAGGGGAGCCTTCGTAAAATGCTGGCATAAGATTAGAGCAGCCGAAGAAGGGACCCTCAATAACCACCTTTGGGTAGAGCTGTCCCGTACCGGAAAATTGCCAGCCAAGAAGTATCTTTCGGAATCCATCAAGATTCCAGGCCTGACAGACCTTTGGAATAGCCCAACGGCTCACCCAATATTTCATAAAATTGTTACAAAGATAACAAGATTAATATCAGTCATGGAGGACAAGGAAGCACTGTCAAAAGTGTACCCATGGTTGGGTCGCGCTCAACAATTACAACGTTGTAAAGCCCCAACTCTACTTTAAAGCAGGTACAAAGATCGTGATTAAAGAAAAAAATGTAATACTCCGCCTAGGAGTTGGCTCAATTAACCCATTTTACCGCCTTGGGAAAGAAGAGGAGGAGATCCGCTAAGCCATTTGTGCGCCTGTGGCACGGAGAACCTCATCCATATTATCTGCATTTGCAAAGAACTAAAGGATATAAGGAGCACTGTGTTAAAACCATCTTTAGGCAGGCGGTAATATTGTGCTTTAATCCAACTTTAGTGCAGCTAAACTGCCGCTGTACAAATTTTTTTGATCTTACTGCAGAGAGATTGAAAAACCTACCCTCATCGGTCATGAACTCGCCCCACACAAAGGATATGGGTATCACTTGAGTCAGCACTGTTATGCCAATTTAAGACTCTTTAAAATGGCAACAAGACGCTACAAACAGCTGTAACCGGCTTTTTGGCTATCTGTAACCTGGAATATTTTGAGTGGCTAGTGAACCACCCACACAAGAAAAAACCCTAAACCAAAATTTTGCTAAAGAACTTAGTGGACTGATAGCCCAAATAGATAATTTATTAAATTGATTCTTAATTAGATTATGCACTAATTGTATTGAGGAATTTAACACTCATGCGATAATTTTTATTGTTTTATGTACAATATAAAGTGGATTGTTTTAATATGTTTAATTCTTGTACAAGCGCAATGTGCTTCGATTTTAATGACTACGTAATGTATGCAATGGTTTTAATTAATCAAGCATAATAAATGTACACTACTTGCCTAAGGAACAGAATAAACCTGAAAACGTGTTTTCTGGACTCCAAAACAATATAGCCTAGACATCCATACAAGGGATAACATAACATTGGTGTTCTTCAACCACAGAGAGGTGGGGAGAGGAGTTGGCCTAACGGCTAGGGCGCTCAACCTCAGACCTGGGGATCTGAGTTTGAGTCTCTGTAACGATGCCAAACATCCTGTGACTCTGGGCAAATCACTTAATCTCCCCGTGCCTAACAAAAATGAATGTGTGTCCTCATGTAACGCAACTGGTGCTATGTAAAGCGCTCGGATACCCTATTCGGTTCGGGTCAAGTTTGCGCTATATAAAACTCTGCAAAAAAAAAAATCAGTTGTCCCTTTGGCCTGGGCGTCAGGCTATAGGAATTCCAATCCCGTTACACCACCACATATATTACGTATGGTGGTCTAGATTACATGCCTATACACCCACTATGAACATGTGGGTTGGAAGACGGACAGCATTAGAATTACAACGTGAAAGGAACAATACTGAGTATGTTTAACACTTACAGCGGTGGGTCCCTACTCAGTCTGACATGGAAAACTATCTACTGAAATTCACACACCTCAATACCAAGAAATTGATTCTGCAGTGCAAGGTACGATGCCTATAAACAAAAATATTAAGTGTGTTTCCTTTCAGACGAAACTCTATGGGGTACACAACATTCAGTTCAGTTATAACCTGAAATTCAGACACTGTTTTCCAAGCAGCAACAGTTCCTGGTAAAAAAAAAAAAAGTGCTATAAGCTGTCCCAGTTCATGCCCACTCCTTTTATGATGTAATTTGGGAGAGGGGGCTCTCAAGCATTTTCACTGCATACAAATTGAGAGGTTGCAATTTCATATAGAAAATTAATCTATTTTGAAAATAGCGTCTTATAAATATGTTGTTTACCTGCCGAAGGAATGCAGTCCCAGTTTGTTAAACGCAAAAAACAACAAGCATTTACAATGCAATAGGTCTCGCAGCATTAAAGTTTGAGTTATTGGCATTGTGTATGACAATGCGTTGCATAAATTTTTTGCAAACTTTGAATTGGTGAGCAGTGAGTGTGTGTGCAAGAGTACGCTGTTGCTCACAGCTGTTATTCACACAGCTCTGATGATGCACCTGCGGAATCACCAAGAGAAATTAGAAAAGGCGTCTATTGACAGTCCTTACTTATAGCTAAAGCCCATGATTTTTCGGGGTGTGCTAAGTGTATGTCTCACACAGATCCTTGTATCCGCCTACCCTGATTCAGAGTTTCATGACCACACTATGTTTCAGCTCATGCCTAGTTTCATTCAAACTAGCATTGAGTTTTTTCACACATACCATTTGAAACTTGTTGGCACACATGAATACTCACTTCGACTATAAAAGCATCTCATTTCTTCTCTCAGCCCAGGGCAACAGACACATAATTAACTGGACATCCATAAAAGAAAAAGCATTCGAGCGACAAGCTCTACTAGCCCCAGGCCAAACATAAAAAACAAACAGCATGGCAGCTCCCAAGAGATCGAAATCAGAAAAAAACTCCTGCCGACCTTTTTATGAGCTATGGAGCAGAACTATATAATGCACAGAAAACCGTAGACATCACTAAGCTACCACCAGAAACCGAGAGGCACGTGCCACATTCGAGCTACAAGGTAGTTTTTCCATGCACGCAAATATCTTACCGTTCATCAAATCCGAATAGTAGTCTGATATCACACACTTTAAATAGGAACTACAAACTACATGCAGAAGCAAACGATATTCTGGAAAACTCTCTGAAAAACAGACCATTTAAATTTCTTGGGGACTATGGTAATAATACGCCAAGATGATCGACTCAACTGATGACTTCATTTATGCAGACACTCTGTCGTTGCTCAAACTACACACTGTACCTCACGTTTTGGTAAATCGTCATGGAATGCAGGGCACACAGATTACGCACTGGTACAACAGTGCATATATGCACAAATTAATTGCGGTGTCAACTAGGCTGAAAAATTCATGAAGTCACACAATTTCCAAACGGCACAACAGCACCGCCTATACTTTATTATGTTGCTCCCAATGTTCATACAATTTTTCATCTGTAATGGTGAAAAGTGAAATGGAAGATGCTCGTAAGAGGTCATATCTACAAGAATGTGTTTAATGAACCATGTCACCCCACAGCATTGATCGCGTGCAGGGTGGCGAAAGCGCGTCTCATCCCTGCGTTTCATGCACATTCTGTTACCTGCATAACCGGCGCCCCCAGGGTCCACGCCAGTGTCCAGCACAGCAATAACCATCCCGCGGCCATTGTACTCTGGGAATCGGGCAAGGAAGCACCCCCCTCGTCACTGGCTCTACTGTCTTCTCTGCTTCCTGTGCGCACGCAAAACGAAACCTATCGTGGGGCGGGACTTCCGTGTTGTGAAGCCCGCGCCCACGGAGTGCCTGGAGGAGTAGTGGTGACGCGGGGCTCCCATGCCCGGAGAGCCCCGCGGTCGGAGGCTGCACAAGTCCGGAGTGCCGGTGAGCGGGGAGTGGGGAGCGGGGAGGGGAGCGGGGAGGGGGGGAGGGGTTGGTGCCTGTATCTGTGCGTGGGGGGGGGAAATGTCTCTCCGTGCGCGTGTATGCTTGTGTATGTGACAGCCGTACAGGGAGAGACAAGAGCGAGCTGAGACGAGCATGCAGAATTGTCTCCTTTCTCTTTGCACGCGGTGAAGGCAAAGCACGGACCATAGTGTAGCAGCTAATTAATAGATGAAAGCCCGGCGTCTAAAAATGGAAGCGCTTGATCCTTTTTTAATAGAATATGCAGCTAGGCGGAGGGAATAAGATTATGATGAGCACGAGCAGTTTGGTGGATGAACGAAGGAGAAATAATACGATGAAAAGTCTCTCCGTGCATGTGTGTGCGCATGCGTGCAGGGGGAGGTGTGCCTGTATATGTTGGCGCTTCCCAGGAGACAGCCGCGCGTGTGGCCTGCGCCGATCGCCTTTTGAGAGAAGCGCGCGGCCGGCACTGTCTCCTGGGAAGCAGAGTCAGTAACAATAGATCTCGGCGAGTACAGTGCTTACGCACTGTATCGCTACGAGACCTAAAAATGGAGGCTGACAACTTTCATTTTACCTGAAACAGAGATGAGTGTGGGCACTGCAAGAGCAGACAGCAGGCTTTCTTTAGGGTACGTTTTTTAGTTTAGAAAATATGCTTCTTTTTTGCTGAAAAAAAAGAAGAATTACAGCCAAGCTCTTCAAGGATTCCTCCCCAGGGACTGGCAATAAAAGTATAATTCTTATAATAAGGTACTCAAAGTTGAAATCTTGTAAACAGCCTACATATGGGATAGCACTACTTTTCAATAGTGATAGTTTTTTTTTAGATGCTAGAGGCTGTATGAAACACCATCAGCAGAATCCAATGAAGTTGTCCTCAACCTAAAACCATCTTTTGGGGAGAAATTATATGTATGCAACAACTGGGCCACCGAGCCAGGATAAGACTACAGGGAGCAGCGGCAGATCAAAGCAAGCAATCATACAGAGAAACTAGTATATGGTCCATCACCAAGTTAAAAAAGGGACACCTTCATTACAGGGCTTCAAGCCTCAGAATCTTACTTTCCAACTCAATCCATAAACTTTCAAATGAGAAGAATAAGTGATCACTTCTCTTCAACCAATGTTTAGTTACTCTCTCCTAAATGCTTTCAAGCCACAAACTACTTATTTCTCAACACGTTTGCAATATGGACCATAATTAAAAAATTTACATTAAATTGCAATCATTATCAGCACCATTAAAAAGAACTTTGTTACATTAACTAGGTAGGCTATTGTATAATACACTGCAAAAACGTATAACCAATAATGAAATGAGTGGGCATTATAGGAGCCCACTTCTCAGATATAATTCTGAGCAACTGTACAATCCACAACATGAAATGTATTGGCTTGGGGAGTTAGAAAAGAGAATAATCAAGATACCTACTGTGGGTGAATTTGGAAACCTACACTGGTAACCTCCCTTACTGGGTTGGGAAGTGTAAAGCCAACAGCAAATTGCCCATTTTCCAGGATTAAATCCATCCAATAAAATGTACAAAGAAAAAAAGCACGATGCCATTTGTGACCGATAAACGTTTGAAAATCACTCAAAGAAAAAATCTGCTAATGGCTTTAGATCCTTTGTGGAGCCCAATTGGATTCAGCTGTGATGAAAACAATCAACATTCCCAACGGCGCCCTCCAATTCAGATCTTTAACTCACTTCTGCTCTCAGTATGGATGAAGACGCCTTCATCTCTGTACAAATCCAATTACCAAGGAAAGAAGTCAATTAACACTTCCAAAAGGAAGAAAAATTCTGATGCTGCTTTCACATTCATTCGCTTTACGGTGGTAAAAGGGGCACAAACATATCCATTATATAATCCCATGGCTTGATTTGGTATATAAAGCCACATCTGGTTTGATAGAGAATGTTGGTTGTCAGTAGACCAATGAATGTATCAGAGTTCTGTGATGGTAAAATAACCATTGTGAAAATCCATGATTTACTGTGAACAAATGTTAAACTAGCCACATTAAAACTTGAGCTCAAAACATTAACATGATGCTCGCAAAATCTCAAGGTGGATGAAGAGTGAAGTTAAACAAGAACATCTAAAACATCCCTTGGTTAACAGGTATTATAATCACCCCTACCTACAATAGTACTTAATGACATCAAGCAAGCCAGCTCGCATTCAATCGTCAATCGATCAATCTCTCCACTGCAAGTGAAGTTCTTAAACTTTTCCCTATTAATGATTCGCCGTCATTGGCCACAAGACGCCAACCATTAAATTGACTTCATAGCATATATCAATGCATTCAATGCGCATTTG
The DNA here is from genome assembly GCF_964261635.1 of Lissotriton helveticus. NCBI lineage: Eukaryota > Metazoa > Chordata > Amphibia > Caudata > Salamandridae > Lissotriton > Lissotriton helveticus. The sequence continues at coordinate 1,329,658,177 of NC_136069.1, read as the reverse complement.
TTATTGAGGTAAAAGTTTGAGAAAACTTTAAATCTAAAATAAAAAGTACTTTATTTATTTTTTTACATATGAATTCGAATCACAGTACACAGATTCTTAAAAAGTTGTACCTACACGAAAAAGTGTACGTTGAAAAAATGTAATCTAGCAATTAAAATTCGATCAAACTTATCCCAAAAAAATTACAGCATTTTGTGGACACCTTTATACTTTGATATTTTAATATAGACAAACGTGTTAACATGTCTTAAATAGAAATGTCAGGCAAGAAATGTACAAGCAAGAACGAATTCAGCAAACTCCAAAACGTTACACGCGACAGACACACCCTTATTTCGTTATTAGATCTGTATACGAACATTTACTGCACCCCAAAGTGACTACGAGGGAAAAAAAACAAGGATGCACAAATCAGTTACAGCACGAGCAGCAGTTGTGCAAGCGACCCAAAAGCTGCCAACGACGTCCTGCCAAACAGCGATCATACAGAGTGTAATTCAGGGTAGTAATGAACCTGCTACGTTAAACGCTGTTTTAGTGAGAGGCAGGCTATTCAAAAAGCACCTTAAGAACGACCAACACATTGGAAGCGCAGAAAGGTGAGGCAGCTAAATAGTGCCAACCTAACACTGCGAATACATCAAGACACAAACATTGCATTCTAGACGTAAGCTTTTAATAGCGAAAAAAATAGAAATCTATTACATTTTCAGAAAACAAGAACATAATACATAATTCAAGCGCTTCAAATTGATCTCACGTTGTGACAACCTGGCAAAAGAGCAGTATGGACCCAATACCGGTACACATGAAGTGTGGCAACCACCGATTATGTGCCAGCCTTATTTAGTGTAGGGGAAAGACACTTAAAGACAAGGGGAAAAACAGATGGGCAAAAACTTACCAACTAAGCATCAGTGCAGATAATGGAACCACGAGTGGCATCAAGCAATAGCTCCACAAAATAAAGTGATTATCTACATATGCTCGTAACCCTTACGTTAAAACCGTGATGTCAATTAATAAAATGAAGCTCTAAAAAGTAACCTAAACAACTTGTACCTTCACGGTTGTATGTGCAGCCATCAACGTACCACCTCAAATAACAAGAGAATAAATATCCCAGCCCAGGAGAAGATAATACACACATCAGATTCACTCTTCAATACAGAACACTGTAGCGCTTCTCCAAGCAGAACTGTCGCTAACGAAAGCGACAGACAGAAGATGCAATCACTGGGAAAAAGGTGAAGAGATGTCAAAAGGAGGGGCCGTCGAGTATGGATGGACCTATATGCACCTGCAGGCATTCAGCCCGACAACAGGAGTGGGCAGCGGTGCTGAGAAGCCATTCACACGAAATGTCGCTGACCACAGTTTTGAAAGCGTAGCTACAAGTCTATCTCGTCCATACAGTGCTGCATGTTGATCATATTTCAAATCCTAATGCTACATAGCCCATACTGCCACAGATTGACCTTTTCCCCTGGCGCATGCACTATATGACACTACTTAACCTATACAAGTCCACAAGTTCATGTAAGCGAGAAGAGACAACATAAGAGCAGATAAATCTCTCTACAGCATAACAAGAGCAGTTTGCTCTTGACTGCAAAGTGGCGATATAATAACCACCCAACATTAAACATGAAGTTCACCCCAATAATTACATGACTGTAAGAACATGGGGACTTGGCGACAAAAGAAGGCATGTTGGTACAGATACATTTCAAATTTAGGAAGAGTGAAATATAAAGGGGAAGAAAGCACATTAGTACAGGACACAATCACTCAATGGTTACAGAAAATGTAAGTATGTCCATATGAAAAAAGTGCAATGATCAATAAGGAACAACCACAGTAGAGAAAGCTCAACTACATCATAGGAGAAGCACTACTAAATGCAGCTCACCTATGTATGTGAACGGAGAAGACTACGAGCGCCCACATGTGCAACAGGAAGGCCCACATATGCAAGAGGAAGAGCGTGTATGCAGGCGTCAATCCATGCAACGAGGAGCATACATGCCAATACAAAGAGGAAAGCACACTATATACAATCAGGGTGCGCATGCCTACCCCAAGAAAACAGGACAGGCAACGAATGCACTCCACATACAATAAGGAGCCCTACTCTCTTCAAGGGAGAGATGGGTGTACAACTAAGTGCAGAGATGGAAAGTGCAGCTGACTGCCAGGGGAGGGAGGCGCAATTGCGAAACTCACGGAATTGGAAAGAGATGCAAGTGCTAAACTCACAACACTCACACATGCAAGCACGAACCATCCCAAGGGAAGAGAAAGAGTGAGCCAAACTCCAAGAGAACAGATGTTGCACCCAAATGGCATGCACTCACTTGCTCGGAGAGTGCGAATGAGAACCAAAGACAAATGCATAGCGATCATTACCAAACAAAGGGAATATAAGGACAACTACAAGGGAGGAAAGCTAAGGAACTCTCACAAGCTGTCATGAAAGGTCTGGACCATTCTTTCAGAGTCGCTTACACGGGACACATGTGAACCCAACTACGAAGAAGACTTTCCCCGCTCTGCCAGCAGCCCCACACGCCCGGAGCTCTCAGTGCCACCCAGCTGCCAAGCTTACCTTCACCAACAGGGCCTTGGATCTGGCGCCATCTTCATGAAGCCTCAGGAGCCCGTACAGGCGGCTGCAAGAAGAAGAGAGACGCCGTTAGAGGCGGCTCAGGCTGCAGCGCGGCGCACGGAGCCCCAGGCACAGCTCCCCGGGGGAAGGAGCAAACAATGGTCGCGCAGTGCTGGAGACAACTGCCAGAGCACTGCTTGCCAGCTACGGTAATCCTGGACCCACCTGTCGATGCCGGCCAAGGCCTCGCGCTCCGCGGCCGTCAGGCTGGGGCAGTCCTCCTCCTCCTCCGGCTCGCAGGCTTTTCCCGCCGCCATTTTCTTTTCCTCATTACAGAGAGTGGCGGAGTCGGTGAAAGCAGCGGAAACCGACACCCCACAGGACTTCATGGGAGCGCAGCCGCGCGGGGCAGCGGTGGAGGACGCTAGTGCGCGGCAGCCTCCAGGGGAGGGAGCGGCCGCATCGGACTCAACCCAAAGCTGCTTCCCGGGATCCTGGCGCCCGCCACGGACATGATAAGCAGACGCGGAGAGAGACCGAGGCTCAGGAAGAAGCTGACACGGCACTCCCGGATTTTTTTTTTGTGTTGTTTTTTTTTTGTGCGATGAAACAACAAACTTACGCCGCCAGCACAAAGTTGTTGTAATTGTGTGACACACTCGCACGGCGAAACCACGCCGCCGCCGTGACCCGCTGCCCCCGCCCTTCCCCATGCGCAGCCAATGATGGGCCGTTGCTTCGATCACGTTACCTTTGTTGACTTACGTCAACTAGGTAGCCCCCTCCTTTCCTCCGCTGTGGGGACAGCGAAACCTACCTTGCTGAAATCTGCAAACTACGCCCGCCTCCGATGTTCTGTTTTGATTCGTGGGCTCGTTTTACGAACTACCGTCAGTGCTGGCTGCCTATTGGTCCGCACAGCTCTCTTATGGTCCAGCGAAGCTGCATTACTTTGGACGCCTTTAAATTTGGACGGAAGAAGGTGGTACGCACACGCACAGTTGTGTTTTCGTAGCAGGAGCATTGGTTGTCAGTGAGTTTAATGTTGTTCGTGTGTATATTGGGAAACTATTTTCCAGGGTATGTGTTTGGTTTTCATCTTTTATGAAAGTGTCTCAATATCCAACCGCACCAGTACAAACGTATTCGATTTTCTGGTCTGAGCCCTTTTAGTCAGCTCGTTTCTAGAGGAGGTTGATGTTGTTTACATGTCTACTTTTATTTTTAACAGGTCAAATGGGTGGATCTGGGGCAGTATTAAACTTCAATTTCATGACGCAATGTTCTCCAAGATAAAGTACAAAACTGCATAACAAAAATGCAGCCAAAAATGCAGCCAATTAAGGAAGGACGGACTGGATAAGTGGGTTCTTGGGCTGAATTAGAAATTGGTCTGCACACTTTGCTAAATATAAGAACATAGGCCCATACGTACGAAATTATTATTTTGTGATGTCTAAATAACAAATCTAAACAAATCGCTATTTGGAAATCGCAAATCAGAATGTACGTACCCTGCGATTTCCTAATAGCAATTTCTGCAAATTCGCTATCACTATTTGGAAATCACAATTTAGGGAAATCACGAAATTGCGATTTCCTAATAGGAAATCGCAATGTAGGAAACTGAGGCCCAAATGCTGCTGGAAACAGAATGATGAAGTCAGAGCCCAGGTGGAGGCTAATTACAGTGTGTGGCCACCAGCCAGAGGCCTAATATGCCTGCTGGAAACAGGAGGGCCCCTGCCACCTTGCTTCTAGTCTCACAAAACCACACCATGGCTGCTCAAGAGGGGAAGGTCGCTGGGAGCAGCAGGAAGCTCAACGTGACGTTTTTGGAGAGGGAGCTTGAGGTCCTGATGGAGGAATGTGCTGCCAACATGGACCAGCTGTTTAGCAATGCCTCATTCACAATCCCTGAGGCCCAGGAAGGCAGGATCTGGAATGGGATCCTTGATAAGGCGAACTCCCTGGTAGTGACTCAGAGGACATTGCAGAGATTGAAAGAGGTGGTACGTCCTGCTGTCCCGTACCAAGGAGAGGCTGTCTAGCAGGATGGCAGAGGGATGTGGGACAGGTGGAGGATCCTCAAAACACCACTCTCTGACTCCCATGGAGACGCAAATTGAGGGTACTCTTTAACCGAGCGTGTTGGGGGAGTTAGGGACATCAACACTTCTATCCCAGCAGACACCTGCCAGGGTAAGACATCTTCCATTTATGTACTATCCACAACATAATGTTACGCAATCCACATATCCTACATCACAGCATGAGTTACTCCATTGAGGTCTTTGGCCGACCCAGGCAATGCATCATGAGAGTTGTAGTGCACATCATTAGCATGCGGTTCTGACTGCTGATGACCACACCAAACATATGTGTACATCACAAACACATGCAGCAGAGTCATAACAACATTGTGACAAAACATAAACCATTTAATTACAATAATCATATACATGTATTTCCACAGAGCACAGTCTGGACTGGTCAGGACCCATGGCAGCCTAAGAGGCTACTGACAGTGAGGTTGTCCCTGAACCCACAACAGCACCATCCCCTCAGTCCATTGCAATAACACCAACTTGCCGGAGAGCCATCAACTGCCCAATTTTGATGACAGCCATATGGCAGGAACACAGGACACTGAGATGGTGCATAGAGACCATGTCTGATGTTTCCAAAACACTTCACCATGAATTGTGGTCTGGAGAGGTCCATCCTGAGCATACAGCACCTGCAAATCAAAACAATGGGCGCTGTCAGTGGGCAGCAGGAATGCATAGCAAAGTCCGCTGAGAATGGGCAGGAGCGCTGGCTATCAGCGATGGAGCTGGAGCAACGTGCACAACAGCTGCAGCACAGGCAGTACCTTGCCGTTTTTGACACCTTCACCAGGTAAATCAACCAGCTGGCAGTCACAAATATCAAGTCTGGCAAGGCATTCTGTAAATATAGAGACAGGCATGGCACACTGCTGCCAGGATGTCGCTGGTGTAGGTCACAATAGCTTTGTAGAACATACAGACCCACAACCTGTGCATCCCCATTGGGATCTTGCTACTTTACTCTGTGACAGTGCCCCAGTCCTGGGTTTGAAGGGGCCCCTCTCCTTTTATAACGCATCAAGCACAGCCTGTTGGCTGAAGAGGTTCGTTTACCCATTGGGATCTTGCTACTTTACACATCCCCAACATCCTCCACCACCTGAGAGTGAGGAGGGCTCCAGCCTCAGTGGCTTGTATGTCCAGGAGCCATGTGCAATTAGGCGTACATGCAGCAATTCCACTGACACAGCGTCAGTCCCACGACCCAGTGCTGCAGACAAAGCACCCAACCCAAGGGGACGCAAGCAAGCGAAGCTTGCCTGGCTTCAAAATGGCCACACAGTAGTGAGGCTCCGACTACCCGGCCAACTATCTGACAGAATCCAGACGTCTAAAAACATAATACAGAAATCTGCAGGACTCTAACAAAACAGAAATTCCACAGAAACAGACAGATCGGAACCCGCAGCTGAAACAGAGTGGAGCAACCGAAACTACGGCACTGGAGTGCCCTGAGCCGTAAGCAGTAATGGCGGCATAGCACCACTAGCACGGCGGCCTTCACGTCCGGACGATATATAATCAGCGGCGGAAGGGAACGAGACCCTGCATCAGCACTGTCCCTACTGATCATGAGCAGTGCGCTGCAATCCCGCTGGTTGGAGCCGAGACTAAGGTATGGATATCGGCCTGTGTGGGGAGAGAGCCGGTCACTGATGCCTTGAGGGCGGCGCAGAGTCTGAGCCCTTGCATGCTCGGGAGCATAGCGAAAAGCAGCGGCACCAATTTCAGTTAGAAAATAGTGGAGAGGGTGGCCACTCACAATCAACAAGGACAGCACAGAGGGTGTACCAGTACTATTGTTAACCCGTATGCGCACTACACCCACACAAGCAGACGAAGATCTGCTGCGGCCACATGCAGCTAACTTCAAGAGACAGAAGGCCAAACAACTGGAGGGAGCTTAAAAAGTAACGCATCTCGTGACCAAATATATTGGAGAGGGTTTTCCCTGGTAACGGAACCCCCCACCCTCCTGCCCCAACATAGTGCACCACGGACTGCACAAGGTGTAACCCACAAACTAAACTGAAATTTAATCAGCAGGACAGCAAACTGGGAAGGGACAGCTGGCCTGAGACCTACTCGATGCTGAGGAACGACGGAACCCCTATTCTCCTCTGTTTATTACACAGGACAACAACGAACTGACTAAAGGGAAGTCCACCAACCCTCCCCCTTCATTCATGAAGCACTTGACTGCGGAAAAACGACACACAAACTCCCAACGGCAACCTCAAGTCAGGGGCAAACTGCAGAGTGGCTGACATCAACAAGCAATACCACGCAGTATGGGAAAACCAGACAAATCCCAACTGAAGCTGCAATTTGAAACCCGTAAGACGCCCAGAACCAAGGGCTCGGACATGAATGCAATTGATCCCGGAACAGAAGCTGCTGACCATGGGAGATGCAGAGCTGAAGCAAATACTAACAACGATGCAAAGGAGTCTGACCAAAGTAGACTGCAAAATAGATGAGCTTACGTTTAGGATGGATAGAATGGCCAAGAGATTAGATAAACACACTGAGAGGCTTGACACAGTTGAAAAAAAAGTGTCAGATGTAGAAGATGTAGTACCTGCGGAATCATCTACAAGCAAGAGAGTGGACAAGATAATATACACTTTGTGAACCAAAACTGAAGATTTGGAAGTGAGATCTAGGATAAATAATTTACGCTTAGTAGGTGTGGCAGAATCAACCAACAGAGGAAAGATGGAACAATATGTGAAAAGCCTCCTCACCACGCTGCTTGGCAGAGACACTTTTTCTGAGATATTCATGGTGGAGCGAGCTCACTAAACGCTGGCCCCATAGGCCGGTTCCTAGTACTGCACCTTGCCCAATAATCGCGTCGTTTCTGAAAAACAGCATTACGTAAAGCATGTGAACTGGGAACCCTAACGCATGAAGGGGCCACACAATCACTATATCTGGATTTGACACTGCCAGTACAAGAGGCTCGTAGACAATTTGTTCATATAAAGAGAAAGCTCTGTGAGCTCCAGCTGGAGTACAATATGCTGTATCCAGCTAAACTGAGAGTGATGGTGGACGGCAAGGTGCTTTACTCATAGACCCTAAACAAGTGTCCCATTTCCTCCAACAAGGACCGGGAAGTGGAACTAAGCGAAAGTCACCACGTCATACCCCGAATGAAGATGACTCGCTGGGAATGGATGAAGAATGGAAGGACAACAGGCACTGTCGACCCAAATGAACCACATGGAATTGTCATGTGCAGGCACTCTTGTAACAATCCCTCACATCAGGACACTGATGAACTACTTGGGACCTAACTCACAAGCTCAGAGGAAAAACACAGGGGGCTGGAAGGATTAGCCAAAGGAAGTGAAATACAATACCACTGGAAGGACTTAGAATAGGGCAAGGTATGATGGCATAGGCTGCCCTCAAAATAACTCAGGAGCTGTCAACTATGGGATAGATGTACAGCAGGGTGGTGGGTTTATTCATTCATTTGAAGTTTTTTATAAAGTGTGAACATGACCCGGCAGGGTATCAGAACGATGTACGTTGTCACCCGCTTGTTAGGCTAGAGCGGGAAGGTATCATTGAAATCAAAGTAACAACAGTAAAAGCAGATTACAAACAAAGGCAGATCAACATCCGTGTGTTTCGCAAAAGGTATCTTGCAACGAAGGTCAGGTGGGACATGAGTTGTGAGGTCATTCCAAATTGTATGTGATGTTACAGAGCTATTGACTCACAAGTCTATTCATGATCTAAGATTACTGACACTGCCGATACCAGAGCAATATACGACGACTGCTGGTTGAACATAAGCAGGCAGGAAACAATAGAAAACTATGCAAAAACATTAAAGCATAAAAGGCAAATGGGTATGAACATCAGCATTTTGAACAGTAAGCAGATTGCATCGAGGTAGGAGAGGCCAAGTATAAAGGGTCAATTCAAAAGTTTAAGAAGTTACAGAACTATTGTCTCCAGTGGCTACTCTGAATTTATATAAAATAGATACCGATAAGATACCTAGGACAAGGTACCACTGCTATTGAGGCTATTGGAAAGAAGCGCTACCGCTTTTGTTAATTAGCGCCGAAAAGTCGTTAACATTTTTTTTATGTTTCTATGTTGATCACCATTACTTTAATCTTTCGCCTATTTGCACCTTAAAAGATTGTTTCACTCACCTGCTGCTTTAGCGGGATTCTTAGCCACACTACCCAACTCCAGCGCCATCTTAGGGGAAGGAAGGGACATTTGCGGGCGCCATTTTGGGAGCGCTCTAGTGGCGAGGCGGCCACGCTTGACAGCTACTTAAGAAGGTCATTGCAGGCGTGCCGGGTCTAGGACAAGGTACCACTGCTATTGAGGCTATTGGAAAGACGTGCTACCACTTTTGTTAATTAGCGCCGAAAAATCGTTTAACATTTTTTATGTTTCTATGTTGATCACCATTATTTCAATCTTTCGCCTACTTGCACCTTAAAAGAATGTTTCACTCACCTGCTGCTTTAGCGGGATTCTTAGCCATACTACCCAACTACAGCGCCATTTTAGGGGAAGGAAGGGACATTTGCAGGCACCATTTTGGGAGCGCTCTAGTGGCGAGGCGGCCACGCTTGACAGCTACTTAAACCAGACAATGCAAGCGCGCAGCGCGAGCGCGCCGATGGCACGCCGGAGGCAAGCCCGTCTGCGCCCATCCTAGATCTGCCGGGACCAGGGGCCACAACCCCTGGCCCTTGCATTGTGTATTCCAGGTCTGCGCTCTTGGCATTAAATCACGGTAAACTACAGCTTAGTCATGCAACTATCATGGACTTACGGCGGGAAGGGTAGATCAACCCTTCTTACACCATCCTGAATCGTGGGACTAATAGAAAGGACCCAGCAAAGAGCCTTAACTTTGCGCTACTTAACACCCGCTCTCTGCAAAAACATAATTTGGAGATGTTTTCCTTATTGCAGATAGGGGAATTGGACATCATGGGAGTTACTGAAACATGGCTTGAGGAGTCCTCCACTCCCGATCTGGTGGCCTCCCTACCATCTAAATTTGTGGCCATTTGTAAAAATCGATCAGGCACAATGAAAGGAGGAGGAGTCGCTTTCCTATATAATAGCCGCTTGAAAGCAGAAAGAATCTGTGCAGAATGTCTGGATTGTGCCGATGTTCATGGGGTTAAATTCCATGCTGCCACTGAATGTTTGGTAATACTCCTGGTCTACCAGCCCCCACGTACTTCACCAGATTTCATGGACTCTTTTTTGGAATTAGTACACGACCTCCGGTCACGCTATAAAAGACTGATGGTAATGGGAGACTTCAACTTGCATTGGGAGAAGTCTCCCAAAGACTGTCAGGCAACTGAGCTAGAGGAGGCGCTTACTTTGCTGGGTCTTGTTCAACAGGTAGTGGGTTCAACACACCACAAGGGTCATACCCTTGATTTAATTTGAATGACTGCCCCGGAGCGGAGCCCCATTGCTATTTCTCATTGCTCATGGTCAGACCACCATCTTCTGAGGGTCAGCTTGCTGTCCCAGGGCAAGGGGAAAAGCCAGGGGCGGGATGGAAAGTCATAAGAAGCTGGAACAAGATCAGAGAGGGGGATTTGGTAGCTAATTTGCAAACCTCACCCTCCCACAAGAAGCCCGGAGGCAATCTAGAGGCTATTTGTTACAATCTGACAACGAACCTTGAGAGAGCTATCGAAGTCATTGCACCTTCACGGAGGGTGAAAATCGTGGACAAGGGAATAGGGGCTCCATGGTTCAATGATACCCTTAGGCTAAGGAAGCGAGCCTTGCGTAGAGAGTACGATCCTAGTGCACAGAGTTTGTATGTACAGGAATTCGCTCACTATAAACAGGCAATTTTGTCTAGGAAAGCGGAATTTTATAAAGATAGAATTGCGGCGGCAAGAGACCCCGCAGAAAGAAATCTTCAAAGTCCTAACGGAATTAAGAAAAAATAAAGAGCAGAGCCCTTCTTTTTCACAGGACGACTGTCAAAAATTTCAGGATTTCTTGCGGATCTTCTAAGAGAAATCTCACACACCTCTAGACTTGACTGTCCGGTTCAACTTACTCCGGCAGCCCCCTCGATTACCCTCCCTCTGAGTACACTGCCCCTGATTACTAAGGAACTACTGGCTAGCTTAATGGGGCGAGTAAAGTCTGGGTCGCAGGCGGATCCGTGCCCCCCCTAGGGTAATTCCTCTCCTGAAGAAGCCAGGGGCGGATGCCATGAACTTGAAAAACTTCAGGCCCTTTTCCCAGCTGCCGTTTCTAGCAAAAATCCTGGAATAACATGTTCTTATACATCTCTCTAGCCACCTTGAAAACAACGAATTGCTAGAATGGAACCAGGCGGGTTTCAGGGCACATCATAGTACGGAGCTGGTGATGCTGTCCATTCTCGACGATCTGAGATGTAGAGCAGACAAAAAGACCCCGGCCGCCCTGATGCTGTTAGACCTCTCCGCGGCATTTGACACGTTGAACCATAGTCAACTGCTGTCGCGGTTGGGGGATTTCGGCATCCAGGGAATTGCACTTGCCTGGCTAACGTCTTTTCTACAAGATCGATCACAGAGAGTGCAACTGGCAGACCTGGTCTCAGCATCAGCAGTTATTTCATGTGGAGTGCCGCAAGGATCGGCACTCTCACCTCTCCTTTTTAATGTGTATCTGCAGCCACTGATTTCGGCATTAAACCAGATGGAATGCCAAATTTATAATTATGCAGATGACACTCAGATTGTCATTCAAATTGAGGATTCACCCGGTGCACATGCTAGACTGTAGAACATCTTGAAATACACGGTCAACTGGATGTCCGCTAATTCTTTAAAGATAAACCCAGATAAAACAGAGGTGCTGCCAATTACTATCTCTGGTAGCCCTTGGAACGATCTATTCTGGCCGAAGGAATTAGGGACGTTTCCAGAACCGGCAGTAGCTGTGAAAAGTTTGGGTATCCACATAGATGGCAAACTGACTATGATGAAACAAGTATCCTCAGTCGTCGGAACGTGTGTAGGCCTTTTGAGACAACTCCGGAAAATCTCTCAACTTCTGTCTCCAGCAACTCTGAGGCACGCCGTATCAGCCATGATTTTGTCGCGCTTAGACTACGGTAACTCACTGTATGCTGGTCTTCCCCAGGACCAGTTGACTAGGCTACAAACAGTCATGATTGATGCAGCCAAGCTGGTCTTTAAAAAACCGAGGAGGACACATGTAACTCCTTTATTGCGTAAGCTACACTGGCTGCCAATCAGACAAAGAGCAATGTTTAAGGGACTTTGTATCACCCATAAAGCCCTATATGGAAACGCGCCAAGCTACATCAAAGCGCGTTTGGTTCCATATATCCTCAGTAGGGCCCTCCGTTCAACCAATGCCACTCTTCTGGTCCGCCCACGCTTTAGACTAGCTACCATGGGCAGGCGTGCTTTTTCAAATGCGATCCCAGTGGCCTGGAACAACTTGCAAATACATCTGCGCAAAGAACCAAGCCTCCTGCCTTTCAGGAAGATGCTCAAAACTGTGCTCTTCCGGGAGGCATGGGGCTCGTTTTAAGGTTGCTTTGCCCTGTGAATATTCTGTGTGTACGCCTGGACAAGCGCTTAGAGACCCCTGGGTGATAACGCGCTATATAAATCTAAATAAATAAAATAAATAAAAAGATCACCGTTAATTGAGTTGTAAGGATTTACATGAAATACATGTCTGGGATCATGATACATATATACCCACAAGTTTAAACAGTTAATAATATGTTTACTGTCTTTCGACATTATAATGTAGAAGGCCAAAAGCGTAGCCTGTGCCGGACAACTTCTACCCTCCATGTGTGTTCCACCAGAGCAGACTTATGGTTCTTGTTTATGCTTAGTCAAAGTTTTGTTGGGAGGGATACGGTTCTGCACTGCACGATTTTGAGTTGTATAGCGTTGGTGGAATAGGGAGGGAAGAGTTTCACTACTTAGAGTTGGGCAGAAAAAGTGAAATACCACATTTGGGAAATTTTGACCACTGCCGATGTTCCAGTACCATATATAGAGAAGCAAAAGGTACATGACTGCAATTGAGCCACAAACACTACAAATTTGATTCCTCACCTGGAACGTAAGAGATCTTAATGACCATAGGAAGATCCGGAAAGTGATAGCATACCTAAAAAGATATACAATACCGGTGGTGATCCTACAGGAGACCTATCTGGCTCAGGGAGTACTGTATTCTCCTCACGATGCCTGAGAGCCCACATTTGTGCAGCAGGGTTTACGTCCCATGCTCGAGTAGTCCTTGTGTGGGTGGACCCTATGTCCGAGAGCCTGATGAAGGAGGTGTATGTAGATCCGGGAGATACATATGTTGTAGCTCTCTCTCAGAAATCAGGACAATAAATACTCCAAGTTGAAATATACAGCGCTTATTATGATGGCCAGCAAGTTTATGCTAACCCTCAGTGACAGACTGATGCAATGGGGTGACTTGCCACAAATGTGGGGAGGAGATTTTAATTGCATGCTTAACCCAGCAATAGATCGCTCAAAAGGCCCACCTCAACGCCTGCAAAAGCGGCTAAATCACTCTTTGAGATAGCAGAATGGGAGGGTCTAATGGACATATGGAGGTCTCTTAATCCAATGGGTGATGGATTTACTCATTATTCCGCAGTACAAGATGTCCACACCCGAATAGATTACTGGATGATATTGAAGAGTCTAGTATCATGGGTCAGGTGTTGTAAAACTTTGCCACACACATACTCAGACCATTCACCCATAGATCTAGAATTAGAATATTGTTGCAGGCGGGATACAGTGTTCAACTGGATATTCCCCCCTTACTCCTTGATGTACCCAGACTTCAAGGCAGAATTAGAATCTGTTGACAGTGTTTCCACAGTATGGGAATTGTTCAAAGTCTATATCAGAGGCATTCCAATATCCAAACATGCAGGAGTGTTAAAGTCGCTGCGGAATAAGTGGACAAATTTAGAGAAGGAGATAGCCGAATTGGAAACTAGACATCAGAACACAGGAGACTACGTAACACTAGGTTACATCAAAACTAAAATAGAGGAACTTCATTACACAGCCAATAGTGAAGTGAGACACTTGGGTAAATGTGGAACAGCCAGGGCATACGGTTAAGTAGAGCACCCACGGGCTATGTTGGCGACATTGATGAAACCCAGATGGGAATCAGTAGGGATAGTGGAACTACAGGATGAAACAGGGTGACCAATACATGACACACACAATGTGGCGGATAGATTCCACAGGTACTATCCAAAACTATATTGAATGTGAGTCATACCAGATGAGCAAACCACGATGGACTATCTAGAGCATAGAGCTATGACTTGGCTAACCACAGAACATAGGGAACATGTAATGGCACCACTGTATCCGGCCCAGATAAGAGCTGCGCTCATGAGCATCCATTCGGGGAAAACACCAGGAGGAGATGGGCTTACAGTTGCCTTTTACAAAGCATACCAGGATCTACTTATACCACATTTGGTCACATTATATGAAGAAATAGTGCAGAGTGGTACAATGCCCTCTTCAATGCGTGAAGCTATAATCGTCACATTCCAAAACCAGGCAAACAACCATATGAATGCTCCTCATATAGGGCCCTGTCACTTATGAACGTAGACACAAAGCTATACTCCAAGCTACTGGCAACTAAACTAGCGCCACTGATGTTAGCGGTGACCCGCCCAGAGCAAGCGGGGTTTGTGCCTGGCCGTAACATCACTTACAATTCAAGAACACTTTTTGGAGCAATACAATAAGTAGACTTCGAGGTTAAGGCAGCTGTTTTCTTTTTAGACGCTGAAAAAGTGTTCGACCCGGTTGAGTGGGCATTCATGCTTGCAGTCCTCTGCAGAATTGGGGTAGGTGAAGCGTTTATCCGCCTGGCCAAGGTATTATATACTGCCCAATGGCCCGGGTGAGGATAGGAAGCTCCGTCACATCACTATTTTAGGTTTCCAGAGGCACTAGACAGGGTTGCCCACTGTCGCTCCTTCTATATGCACTGGAGGCGGAACCTCTGGCCTGCGCTCTCCATGAATACCATGGACACAGAGGGCTGCGCTTCCCAGGATATAATCTCATTATTTCTGCTTACGGAGATGACACTCTGATATATAAACGAAACCCAGAGAGAAATTTAACTTGTATCCTTAGAAAAGTGGAGAACTTTGGAGTCCTTTCGGGCCTCAAAATCAACTGTAATAAATCTATAATCTTCCCGCTTGGTGCAGAGACAGAATATCGAGTACAAAATGTCGAGTTGCACAAATATCGAGTCATTATTATCGTGGGTCAGAAATATCAACAGCAAGAATATCGTGGTCAAGAATATAGACTTAAGGTAAGTAATATCATTTTAAAAATATCGAAGTGTTTAATATTGTTTGCAAAAATGTACTTGTTTAAAATATCAATTTTATATTATTATGGGCCGGATGTAGGTAATTTATTTTTACCGGTTCTTAAATACCGATTCATACCGAATCGGTATTTAAGAATCGGAAAACCATATGTAGGAAAAAAAATCAGTAAAAAATACAGATTCGGTAACATTCGGAAACCACACTCGGTAAATACCGAATCAGTAATCTCCGAATCGGTATCACCCATTCAACCCAATGGGCCTCCAGTCCCATAGGAATAAATGGGAGACACCGACTCGGAGAATACCGATTCGGTATTTACCAATTCGGTAAAATCCGATCTCGAAAATTCGAATAGATGACATGTGAGCCAGTGAACCAATCAGGGACACCCACCACATCCCACAACAAAGCAACTGAGAAAGCAACCAATCAGATGCAAGTACCACACCCCAGTACCTGGAGGTGGCCACACCCATGCAGGTGCAGAGCATCAGAACTGTAGAGAGAGCTGGAGGGGAGACAGAGGAGCAGGCTGCACTGAGCCCAGCAGAGCATCACCCTGGAGTCCCAGGAAGCCCAGAAGGATGGAGGTGACAGAAAGAGGAAGCTGAAACTCAGCACAACTGAGCTCCAGGTGCTGGTGGAGGAGGGAGTGCAGCATTACAGCCAGCTTTTTGGAAGACAGTCCCTGCAAGTAGCAGAGTCTGTCAAGAGAAACACCTGGCTGGCGATCCAGAGCAAAGTAAATGCCCTAGGGGTCACACATCGTCAAATTGAGGACATCAAAAAAAGGTGGTATGATCTGAGGATCATCACCAAAAAGAAGATTTCAGCGAAGAGGAAAGAATCCTCAGTCACAGGTGGAGGGAAGAACCGTGCACCAAGCCTCATTGAACTGGAGCAGCTGGTGGAATCCACCATAGAGCCGGAATGTGTACACGGGATTGGGGATGCTGACAGCTCAGCCAGAGCTGCAAGAAAGAAAGGTAAGATGCATGGACATGAATCCCCACCTATTCCCTGGCCCCTTCCCCAATGTGGGTGACTGAATCACAATCCGGTACACATGTCAGTACTCACCTGCAATGCATCATTGTAGCCGTAGTCATAGGAACTTATATCAAAGCAGCCAACACAGAATCCTGCATGCCATGCCACACTCCCCATACACAAGCATTTGAGGCATAGCAAATAGTGTGATAGGAATGAGTGTAATGAAGACACACAGGTGACCATTGTCCATGTCTGCCCACAGGAGAGTCATCGCGCAGTGCAGGGAGGGGAGGCGAGTGCACCAGCAACGGCTGCGAGGGAGAAGCCTACTGACACGTCAGGACCCAGCACTGTCCCTGAGGACACTTCCACAGCGCAGGCACCCACAGCATTGGAGGAAGACACCACAGCACAGCCAATGTCACCCCTGCTATTTGGGACACAGCCTCCGGACACACCAACCTCAGGGTCCCCTGTGCATGCAAGGCCAAGGAGGCAGGACGTTCCACCACTCAGGATCCTTGCAAGCTCTGATGAAGAAGAGGTGGAGGTACACACACCTAGCACTCCACCACAGGCTGGCAACGCAGGGCAACAGGGGTCATCAGGATCAGTGCGTGCCAGTGTCCGTGGCCGTAGGGCACGTGAGCGCGACGAGGGGCAGAATATGCAGGGTTTTTTTGCCGGTTTAGAATCCACCATGGTGAAGATTCAGCGCATGCAGGCCAAAGGGATCATGGCTGTGCACAGACAGGTGCGCATCCTGAATAGCAGGATGACAAACATTGATCGGGGGACATGCTCCATGTCTCTAGGAATGAAGTCCATGGGAAAGGGAATGAAGTCCATGGCAGAGGGTGTGAGGCAAATGGGTGTGCGCATGCGTTCCCTATGTGACATGCTGGAGCGTGACCAGACAGAAAGGCGCAGGAATAGGCACGAACTCAAGCAGCTGAATAAGTCCATCAACCGTCTGGCAACTGCAACCACCCTGCTATGCCGCAGGTCAGTGAACATGCAGACTGAAATTGTGCACTGCTGCAATGACTTGTCCAGGGGCAAGGGGAGAGTGACCTCTTCTATGGAGGTACTGCTGACACAGCAGACAGCCACTGCTGGTAACACGTGTGCCGGGGACACAGAGGAGTCCACAAGCAGGAGTGGATCCAGCACGCCTGTACAGGACGTTCGTCGGAGCACCAGGCTCCATGCAGATGACCCTGGCACCACTGCGCAGGTTGACCCCCTGCCCCGTAGCTCCCACAACATAATGCGTAAGCGCAAACATTAACAAAGATTCCTGAACACAGGATAGGTCACAGTGATGTCAACTCTGGCCACCCAGTGTGAAAAGTGGATTTTATTTAGTTAATGTGTACTGGTTTATGTGAAGTCCATTAGTGCAAATTAAACTGAGTGCTTCAAGAACTAAGATGCCTGTGTCTTCTCTCTCTATTAGAAATATCTGGTGGTGATTTCTGTGCGTCTCAGTCTCCCATCTGTTGCTGGCGCTGCTCCTGCTGCATTGAGATTGGCTTCTTCTGTGCCATCATCTATGTCCTCATGATATGTTATTTCTACCTCTGTGCCCTCCCTGGTGGCAAGATTGTGCAGCATGGCGCAGGTCGCTATTATCTTGCAACATGTAATTGGCGTGTACTGCTGTGCACCTCCACTCTTATGGAGGCACCTAAATCTGCTTTTCAGCAGTCCAAAAGTGCGTTCCACCACGCAACGTGTTCTTCTGTGTGCCACGTTGTAACGCCTTTCACTCCTGGTGGATGGATTCAGGTAGGGGGTGAGTACAAATGAACGCAGGGCATATGCAATGTCACCTGGGTGGTAAATGAAATGATGATTAGTCACATACTCATGATTGCTCCTTCTGCATTAACTATCAGGGTGTCTCATAATTATTTACCTAGCAGGTATCCATCCCCAAAATCACCAGCAACAAGGCGTCTGTATATCCCACTATTTTGGAAGATGTAGGAGTCGTGGGTGCTCCCTGGAAATTTGGCAACAATGTCCGTAATTATGTTGGCAGCGTTGCAGATCACCGTAAATATTTATCAAGGACCCCCTGAGTACATGGAAATACAGTTCCTAGACCAGGGAAAAACAGGAGAATGATATATATCAATCTAGGCAACAATCGTAATAGAAGGTCGGAAGGGACTGAGCTACAACATTGGTTTTTGTTAAAAGAGAGTACAATTTTATTGTTGGAATTCAAACCAGTATATATTGACCCAGATAAGTGACTGTAGTGGATCGATATTTAAGATGGACCCATTCTATTTTATCTGTAACATTGGTCAATTGGTCATTGGTTTTTTATGTGACCAATGTTACAGATAAAATAGAATGGGTCCATCTTAAATATCGATCCACTACAGTCACTTATCTGGGTCAATATATACTGGTTTGAATTCCAACAATACAAATACATTTTGTGATTACCATTAAGGCAAGGAAATGAAAGTTTCAAAAGAAATGTTGTAATGTCAAAGAGTTTAGGTCATTAAATAATGGAAAGTCTGAGACTACTAGAATAACATTGGAATTTAGAGCTTTTATGTATTCTAAATTAAGAGTTAAATAATATTGTATATAATGTTTTCCTGTATGATACTTTTCTTTTTTTAGATATTATCGTGGCTGCTCCAGAAGAAGGCGCTGGTTCGCCGAAACGCGCGTAGAGATTAAATTTGCCACATTTTCTCTTAAATTGTGTTTATTTTATGTACATCCATATACTTTATTGGATTATTTCTCTTTTTTAATGATGTTTTGTATTCTCAATTCATTTAGTTATATGTGTTAATTGCAAATAGTGAATTTGTATTTTTAATTTATGTGTCTTGATAAACTTTGAATAAAATTGTACTCTCTTTTAACAAAAACCAATGTTGTAGCTCAGTCCCTTCCGACCTTCTATTACGATTGTTGCCTAGATTGATATATATCATTCCCCAGCGTTGCAGATCACCTGCACATTGATTGAATGCGTAGACTTCCGGTTTCTATATATGTGTTCTGTTGCTGCAGGTGGGCATAGTGGGGTGTGCGTACCATCGATACAACCTATGATGTGCGGGAAGTGTGCGAGTTGGTAGAACTCGGTTTTGGTCTTAGCTAGTTCTGCAGGTGTGTCAGGGAACTCAATGTAGTGTCCCATCCTCTGCATCATGACGTCCAGGAATTTTCTGAAAAAACGTGAAAGGCAGCTCTGGGACACCCCCACCTACCACAGCTATCACATTCTGGTAGCTCCCAGAAGCAAGAAGGTGTAGGCAGCACAGCACCTGCACATGAGGGGAATGGCGTGTGCTCTTGGGGTTGGGTGTTCCAGATATGGGTGGAGGTTCCTGATCAAGTCCAGGATGGTTCTGGGGTGTAGTCTGTATCTTTGCAGAATCTCAGCTTCAGTCATTTGGAAGAGGGTGATCCTCTACCTGTACACCTGCTCCTCCCTTTGCCAGACCCTCTCTCCTGCTGCCTGTATCCGTAGCCGCCTTGTCATTATGTAGAAAGCCGCCATTGTGGTTACACTGTTGCATTTTGGGGGCCTTCTTTTATATCTTGCATCTGGTTTCCACCTGCTTTCAATCCATGGTAAATACCGACTCTTAAATACCGATTTTCATGGTATTCGGTATTTTTTGTGTTTCCTACATCTCGATATGCCATTTTTACCATTTCTTATTTACCGAATCTGTAAATAAGAATTCGGTATATTCCGATTCGGTAAATAGCCATTTCTTAATTTCCGACTCGGTAAATGAATATTCGGTATATTCCGAATCGGTAAATACAGATTCGGAATTATACCGACTGGTTTTTACCGATTCGGTAAATTTTTTAATTTCAAATTTGTTTTATTGAGTTAAAGAGCAAGAAAAACAGGCAATGCAAGGCAGTAAGTATGCAGTAGGCTTATGTAGCGAGCGAGACAGACAGGCACGTCTTCTCTATGAATCCTCACAGAAGCATATAAACCCCGCCTACCCAGAAATGCGTTGCCGACACTTTGGTGAAGGTGCCATGTAAGAATGACAACCGAACAGAACAAAAAGAAGAACCCAACCCCCCACCCTTCACCCAACAACACCCCCCTCCCCCACCCCGACCAGTATGCCAATTGTCCAGAGCCTCCCTAACAGCACGCCCAGGTTGGTGTGTAGCAAGGTGTTTAAGTTTGTGGCGGATCTCGTGGTGGTTCCGTGAACCGCAGAATGTGGAGATATTTCGGGCATGTGATTTCATGAAATTCTCTGGACAGGAGGGACAGGAGCGGTTGCCAGGCCTTCTGGAATGAGTCAGCCGAATGTGTGAGCGTTGCCTGGATGCGTTCCATGCCTAGCGTGAACCATAATTTATGCAGCCAGCCAGTGTGGGTGGGTAGGGTGGTGGAACCCCATAGTGACAGAACGTGTTGTGACGCAGCCTGCATGGCAATGCCCATCTGTTTGCCACGTAGTGACCTCAAGGGAAATGTGAGTGCGTTGGGCAGCCCTAGGACAGTGTATGCAGGAAAGCGCGGGATTTCAGTGTCAAATGTGGAATCAATATCGTCTAAAACCGCTTTCCAGTACCCCTGCAGAGCGCCGCAGTCCCACAGGAGATGGGTCAGAGTGCCCTTTTCACCGCAGCCCCTCCAACACAGCGCGCTTCGAAAAGGATTGCCCTGATTGAGTCTTGCCGGGGTAAGATGCCAGTAGATGGCCAGTTTCACCGCCGATTCCCTGGCACTAGTATTACGAGTGGTGTGTGCAGCTCTGTAGTATACGAACCCCCATTCCTTGGGTGATAGTGTCCTTCCGAGTTCCGATTCCCAGCGTCTCTGTCCCGCTGTTTTAACCAGGCCGGTCACGGGGGATAACATTTTGTAAAGGTCCGATATAAGGTGCCTATCTGAATCCTTCGTCACCAGCCACTTCTCAAATGGCGTCATTTGCCGAGCAACTAGGGGAGCGCGATCCGGGTGCAGAAACCAGTGGCGGAGTTGGAAGTATTGGAACATATGAGGTTTGGTCACTCGTAGCCGTGCGTGATGTCGGCGAGGGGAAGAAAACCTTCCAGGTCAAAGAGATGGCCGGCCGAGCGGCAGTCTGTGCCACGCCATTGTAGAAAGGCACGAGGATCGGTGCCCGGCGGAAATTCCGGGTTATCAAAGAGCGGAGTGAGCGGGGAGGGGAAAGTCGTCAGGCCCCTTCTGACCGCCACCATGTCCCAGGTTTTCATGATGGTGCGTGTGATAGGGAAGCTGAGGAGGTATCGCAGTCTAGGCTGGCGGGCAAGAAATGGGATCTTCCACAGCGATGTCTGAGCCATCGCCCTGTCCTGAAAGAGCCATCTCTTCTCGGACTCAGGCCTGTACCACTCCACCAAATAGCGGAGCTGTGAGGCCTGAAAATATTGCAGGAGGTTAGGGATCCCGAGGCCTCCCTCATCAACACCTCTGTGCGCCACCTGTTTATGCAGTCTTGCGCGTTTCTTTTCCCAGATGAACTGGTGGAGGGCATTTTGTAGATCAGCAAGCGCACCTGGCGGCGGTAGCACTGGGAGGGTCTGGAAGACATACAAGATCTTGGGTAAGGCCGACATTTTTACTGCCGCTATGCGGCCCAGCAAAGAGAGGGGTTGTTTTGACCATCGCGCGAGGTCGGCACGGATTTGGGAAGTCAGTGTTTTGTAGTTAAGGGTCACTGTTGAGTCCGTGGAAGAAGTGAGAATGATCCCCAGGTATGGGAGCTGTGTGGAGGTTTGTAGGTCGCAGCCAAAGGCAGGTGGTGGGGTGTTAGGAAGGGCGTTTCTGCCCAGGGGTAAGATCAAGGATTTCCCCCAGTTGATTTTGAAGCCAGACACCGCTCCAAAGCTCTCCAGTTCCTCCAGGAAGGCAGGTATAGAGCTGGAGGGTCGGTCCAAAGCAGCGATTATATCATCGGCGTAGAGCCCCACTACGTGGGGCCCATGGCCGAAGGAGACACCGCTAATGCGAGGGTTATCTCGGATTTTCTGCGCCAGGGGTTCCACGTAGAGGGCGAATAAAAGGGGCGAAAGAGGGCACCCCTGACGCGTGCCTCGTTGTATCTCGAAAGGGTCCGATTTAAGGCCGCCCAGCCGGACCCGGGCCATAGGGTGGTGGTAGCAGCTCGCGATCCAGGCTCGAAATCGGTCGCCCAACTGGTACCGCTGCAGGACCTTCTGCAAGTAGGTCCAATCGACGCGGTCGAATGCCTTCTCCGCATCGACAGCCAGGAGCACCGAGTCCGAGGTCTGAAAGTGAGTTTTATCAACGAGGTGCATTAGTCGTTTAGTATTATCGCTGCATTGGCGGTTTAGGACAAAGCCCGATTGGTCCGGCTCGAGGATACCCGGCAAGCAAGGGCCCAGACGGGCCGCCAAAACCCCCGTAAATAGCTTCAAATCTAAGTTGAGTAAGGAGATTGGACGGAACGCAGAGCAATGTGTCGGGGTTTTGCCCGGTTTGGGCAACACCACTATGTCAGCTGCTAGCATGTCCGGCGGGATGGAGCTAGGACCCTCGAAAGAATTAAACAACCTCCTGAGTACCGGGGTTAGTACCTGGCCGAAGAGTTTGTAAAAGCCTGATGAAAAGCCGTCAGGGCCTGGCGATTTGAGCGGGCGGAGGCGTGAGATGGTGGCCAGGACTTCGTCAGGGCGAATGGGAGCGTCTAAGGCCTCCGTTGTCGCTGGGCACAGCGGTGTGATTTCCACCGACTGTAAGTACGCATCGATGCCGGTTGGCGACACTTTATCCTCGCTATACAGGGAAGCGTAAAAGGAGCGGAAGGCGTTAGCCACCTGTGCATCTTCGGTAAGAGTGTCACCGGAGTCGTCCAGGAGAGTAGTGATTTTTGAGCGTTGAGTCTTGGCTTTTAAGGCGCTGGCTAGAAAGCGCCCGGTGCGGTTATCTCCTACGTAGTATTGGCGGAGGCGAAGAGCGGCAAATTCCGCTCTATCCGTATCGAGGCCAGCCAGTTGAGCCCTGGCAGCCCTCAGCTGGCGCCAAATTCTCGGGGCACAGGTGCGGCTATGAACTCTTTCAAGTTCAGCTACTTGTGCTGTGAGATCAGCCCTCTTGTCTTTGCGGATCTTGGCGTCAGCAGCTGCGATGGCGATCAGTTCCCCCCTGACAATTGCCTTCAAGGCACCCCAAGGGGTCGACACAGAGATTGCAGGGGTATCATTGGTGGCGAGGTAGTCAGAAATGCATTTATGAATTTGTTTGATAACGGCCGGTCTCTGCAATAGTGGTTTGTTGAGCCTCCCCGAGCCAGGAGTGCGTGGTGTCTTGGGCATACGGAGTGTGAGCTCCACTGCGTCGTGGTCTGAGAGGGCCGCTGGGACAATGGAAAGTTCGGTGACATGAGGAACCAGTTCTGAAGAGCCTAAGAAGTGATCTAGACGCGCGTACGTGTGGTGTACATGGGAATAGAAGGTGAAGCGCACTGTGTTGGGGTGTGCCGTTCTCCAGAGATCTAGAAGACCCCTCTCCTGCAGCCAGGACCCGCCCGCCTCCGAGAGCGCGCCAGAATCTCCATAGCGGTGCCAGACCTGTCTTTATTCGTGTCCATGACTAAATTGAGGTCCCCCCAATGAGCAGCTGAGAGTGAGGTGACTGTAGTGTTTCAGAGAGTGCAGTTTTCAGGAATGGTTCCTGACCTGTGTTGGGAGCGTAGATGGCGCCTATTGTCAGCGCGCTATTCCCTATAAGGAAGGTGTAGGCCAGGAGGCGTCCCTTGATCTCCCCTACTTTGGCTCCCACCCGGCCCCGGAAGCGTCGGGACACAAGAATGGCCACCCCTGCCTTCTTAGACGGGAGAGAGGAGAAGTACTGCTGAGGAAAAGCCCGTGAGCGCATTCTGTGCCAGTCTTTAGTCAGGAGATGGGTTTCCTGCAGTAAGCAGACGTCAGCCTCCTAGTGTTCTAGGTATGAGATAACAGCCCTCCGTTTAATTGGGTTGTTGAGGCCTTTCACATTGAGAGACAATATCTTGAGTGTATCAGTCATCACGGGAGAGTCCGAAGAGATCTGAGCTTAGCAGTGTGGGACGCTGTTGCGCATGACAGGCTATAATCAACATCTGAAACCTGTAGGAGTCCCACGGCATACTGGTCCCCACCCTCGTACCCCACCCCGCCCTGCCAGCAACACTGTCCTCCCCCCCCCCCCACCCCCCCGGTCCCCCCTTCCCAACCATCCCCCAGGAACCACCCTAACCCCAACAGAATGAGCCTCCCTGTCTTCAACAAGACCCCCCTCCACCCCTTTGTCTCCTCCCACCTCCTCCCCTGAACAAACCCCAAAACCAGAACTAGTCAGAGTCTCGGGCCTATTTGTGTATGACACAGGTCCGTAGAAAGTCAATAGAAAGGGTACCATGGTAGCGGCCGAATTGGCGGCTCCCCGACCTGTCGCCCCAGGTGATTACAGCATGAAAGAAAACCCCCAAGGTAACATTGCCTTACAGATCCGTTGCAGTGTTGTCCGCCACTTCTTGCACAGCCGCCTCCCGTTCTTGAGCGACTGTAGCTGGGTCCGGCCTCGGGACATATCTCGGGGAACGCCTCCGTCGCACTGTCTGCCAGCCGTCCCTTGGCCGCTGTGAGGAGTCATCTTGTGATCTACGTGGGGATGCGTCTGTAGAACCGGACCCTTCTGGCATTTCAATGTTCAGTAGAGCACAAGTGTCGTGGAGGGATCTGAGTTGATGAAGCGAGCCTTTCCATTTAAAGATCAGGCGGAACGGGTGACCCCAAGAGTAAGGTATACCATTGTCTCTCAAGAAGTTTGTTGCTATCCGGAAGGACTTACGCTTCTGTAGAGTGATGGGGGAAAGGTCCTGGAAAAGAGCCACGGGTTCGTCGCGGAAACGGACAGGCTGTGTCCTGCGGGCTTCTCGCGGAATGCGTTCCTTTAGGGGAAAGTCTGGGAGGAAAGCCAAAATATCCGGCGGAGGGGCTGGCGCACGGCGCGCTAGGCCAACTCTATGTGCTCTGTCGCTTCGTATCGCGAATTCCTGAGGTTCACCCAAAATCTCCCGGAACAGGTCTTGCAAATATTCGACCAGATTGTTCTTTTCAGCCTTTAACGGGACTCCACGGACCCGTATGTTCCGCCTGGAACGGTTCTCAAGGTCTTCTGAGTGCGATTGTAAGTCTACCTGTTGGTCCTGAAGCCGAAGAATCTCCTGCTGCAGCCTCTCCACTTCCATGCTGCGTGATTGGTCCGCCTCCTCCACCGAAGCCACCCGCTCGCCCAGGCCGTCCAGGTCTCGGCGTAGTTCCCGCTGCTCCCCCGTCAGTTCTTGTTTTAGGGTCTGAAAGTCCTCCCTCAGGGTGTTGAAGAGGGAGGCGAGGAAGGCCTTAGTGATGGGGGCAGTGTCATCCTCCTGTCCCTGGGGGCTTGCCGGGGGCTTCGGGGAGATCGCTGTCTGGGTCTTCTCCCCTTTTGGTGCATTTTTGTGCAAAAGATCCACGATGTTCCTAGTCCCTTTGCGATTGGAGTGAGCCATGTTGTCGGCGCCAGGAACCCGTAGATCCGGACCGAGGGATCAAGAGGGATACGGAGGGCGCCCCGTTGGTATGAGGTGCAGAGTCCCTGAGGCCTGGTGGGTTCTCCGGTGTAGTCGTGTAGATGGCGTCGGGAGTGGGATATAGCGCCCCGTCAGTCGTTTAGGTGGAGGCTAGGTGGGATGTCCGTGGGGGGGTCTTGCAGGGCTCCCAGGGTGGGCGTACATGAGGAGACGTGCAGGCGACCTCTGGCAGCAGGGCCAGGCTCTCATCGCTAGCGTAGAGGAGCCAGGGCAGGTAGGGCCAATCCCCTGATGACGGGGCGCAGACGTCTACTCGGAGGTGGGGGGCTCCGTTAGTGGGGGCGTGCAGTGCATAGTAGCTCTCGTGGGCGCCAAGAACGCCAACTCCCTCCAGGTGTGTACGAACAGGCCCCAGGCCGGGGAGTGGGGTAGCAGGCCGGCCGTTCGCCGTGCGTTGTTTTCTGGGGCACAGTCAGATCATCTAGAGCCCCCGGAGGTGTGCGCTCTAACCATGAGCGGCCCGGCTGGGCAGAGCTGCGCAGGGGTGCACGCAGGCGCACCCCCGGTGGTCGGAGCCGGGGGACCCCAGCGGCAGAGCAAAGTCCTGTGTGGTTCAAACCCCAGCCGTGGGCCCACGTGGCTCCGAGCCCGAAGCGGGCTGGGGGCTGCGGGCATGAAAGGTGGTGTGGGAGGACTTAGGTGCTGGCGCCACCGGGCGGGTCCGTCGGTGCGCACCGGAGGCGTTTGAAGGCACCCGGGGTGTTGTAGCTTCCCGCTGCAGAGTCAGGCCCCGCGCCGGGGACCCAGGTATGGCGCCGTCCCAGTGGGAGAGCCGGCAGCGGCGGGCGGCGCTCCGGCCCCGGGGCGAGGTCCCCCGTCGATGCAAAGCCCAGGTGGAGGGACCGGAGCGGGGTGCAGGCCGTGGGCTTTCAGGAGGGGAGATGTGGCAGCTCCGGTCGGACCCGCCTCCGCAGGAAGGGGCCCCGTCTGTTCCCAGCACAGGCCCGGAGCTGGGGACTAGATTAGCGGGGACCCGCTGGAGTCTCGCGCGGTCCCCGGGAGCACAAATCGGCAAGCGCCGGTCGTTCAGCCACCGCTGGGATTCCGACGTCTCTCACCGTCTCCGGCAGGGCCGCGCCGTGGGTCCGCAGACTGCTCCTCCTTCACCAGCTCCGCCGGGCAGCCTCAGCTCCGCGCCGCCATTACGCCGATCCCCTCGGCCTCATCGGCGGTGGTCGTAATGGGGAGCCAGCAACCCCTGCCGCTTCGAAACTTGGCCAGGAGCGTGTCGCGATGGGGTACCACCCAGTGGGGCTAGTTTGAGCCAGTTTTTGGGGGGATTTCAGCAGATTGCACCGTGCTGTGGGGCATTGGGCCGGGGAGCCACACGAAGCACGTCCGTTCAGGCCACCATCGTAGCCACGCCTCGGTAAATTTTTTGACACATACATCTCGAAACCCAGATTCCGGTCGGTAAGGGCCGAAAATACAGATTTTCGGCCGTTACCGACCGGTAATTGGCGACCTACATCGGGCCCTAAGTATGTTAGTATATATTTTATATGTATGTCATGTATGTTTTTTTGTATAAGAATTGTTTGTAATTTTAATATATGTGTTATATTTGTAGTATATATAAATAAAAACCTTTGAATTTTGCACTTTTGGTTCCATAGCGGGTTGTGGGTTTATAGAGGAATAGGGTGGAATGTAATTTAAATATATTACATTTATTGATAAAATTGTATTTAATAATATTTGTTCAATTGTGATGTTATAGTGTTGAATGTGTAAAGTAATTGATTAATTAATTAATAGTAGGTTATTAATAATTTTAATTGATAAATAGTTATGGTAATTGTGTAATTAATTTTAGGTGTTTGTAGGTGTAAAAGGTGGGAAGTAATTTATTTTAAATATATAAATTAATAATTGGTCGTTAATTTTAATTAGTTATTTGATAATTATTTTTGTAATTAATTGTAGGTGTGTGTGCTGTGGTGTTTTATAGGTGTAAAGGGTGGGTAGTAATTTATTTTTAACTGATGAATTAATAATTGGTTAATTAATTGTGATAAATTAATTGGCAATTAATTATGGTAATTGTGTAGTTAATTTTAGTTGTGTGTTGTGGTTTGTATAGGAGTAAAGGGTGGTAAATAATTTGTGTTTAATTATATATAGTTGTTAATTATTTTATATTGTTTTTGGGTAATTATTTATTTTGTGTGTGTTGTTTTTACTTTTAAAGGGGTAAAGGGTGGGTATTAAATACATTTTAATTATTTTAATATTAGTTGTTAGTAATAGTTTTACATTTTAAAATAAGTTTTAAATCTATTTTATTATTTTATAGTTTAATTTAGGTGTGTGTTGTGGATATTATATTGTTAAAGAGTGTATAGTCAACTAAAGTTTTTTTTTAATTAATAATATTATTTTAATTTATTAATAATTATGTTAACTATGTAAATACATGTAATTAAAAATGTTGAAGTGTTATTGTGTGGTGTTATAGGGTAGGATTTAAAATAAATACATTTATGTTTTAATTAATTTTTTTATTTGTAAATATTTTCTAGTTTAAAAAAATAAATGTTTTGTAAGTTTATTTATTATTTTGTTTTTAGATATTTGTAGGTTTTTGTTATATGTAATTAGCATGATAATGTATTCTTTTTATAGGTTTAATATATATATATATTTTATTTTGTTTAGTAATGTTTTTTTTAAATTTGTTATATATATATTTCTATCAAGTGTTTAAATGTGAATAGTAATTTTTTCCTCCTCTACCCAACACTTTCCCTACTGTTGCATCAACTCGAGTGGGAATAGCACTTTTTACCCCTCTGCTATCCAGCACTTTCCCTACTGTTGCACTCACTGGAGCTGGAATAGTAATTTGTACCCCTCTGCTATCCAGCACTTTCCCTACTGTTGCACTCACTGGAGTGGGAATAGTAATTATTACCTTTCTGCTATCCAACACTTTCCCTACTGTTGTACACACTGGCTTGGGAATACATTTTTTTACCCCTCCGTTATCCAACACTTATCCTACTGTTGCATTCAGTGGAGTGTGAAATCTAATTTTCACCCCTCCGCTATCCAACATTTTACCTTCTAATGCACTCTTTGAAGTAGGAATAGTCATTTTTGCACCTCCGCTATCCAACACTTTCCCTACTGTTGCTCTCACTGGAGTGCCAACACTTTCCCTACTATTGCACTCACTGGAGTTGGAATAGTCATTTTTACCCCTCCACTATCCAGCACTTTCCCTACTGTTGCACTCACTGGAGTGTGAATAGTAATTTTTACCTCTCCACTATCCAACACTTATCCTACTATTGCACTCAATGGAGTGGGAATAGTAATTGTTACCCCTCTGCTATCCAACACTTTCCCTACTGTTGCACTCACTGTAGTGGAAATAATTTTTTTTACCCCTCCGTTATACAACATTTATCCTACTGTTGCATTCAGTGGAGTGTGAATAATAATTTTTACCCCTCCGCTATCCAACATTTTCTCTACTGTTGCATTCTTTGGAGTGGGAACCGTAATTTTTGCCCCTCCACTATCTAACACTTTCCCTACTGTTGCTCTCACTGGAGTGGGAATAGCAAATTTTACCCCTCCGCTGTCCAACTCTTTCCCTACTGTTACACTCACTGGATTTGGAATAGTAATTTTTACCCCCTCCGCTATCCAGCACTTTCCCTTCTGTTGCACTCTCTGGAGTTGGAATAGTAATATTTACCCCTCCACTATCAAACATTTTCCCTACTGTTACTCCTACTGGAGTGGGAATAGTAATTTTTACCCCTCCGCTATCCGACACTTTCCCTACGGTTGCACTCACTGGAGTTGGAATAGTAAATTTAATTATTTTGCTATCCAACACTTTTCTTACTGTTGCACTGATTGTATTGGGCAATTTAAGTTTGACATTTTTTTCATAGTTTAATATTTGAATTTAGTCTAGAATAGTTTTTTAATATTTTTAATTAATTATATATACATTTTATTTTTATATAATTTTAAATTTTTTAAATAAATTAAAGATAATAGTTTTCATTATTTTAAAGTAAATATATATATGTATAAATTATTGTTTGTGTGTTTATTTTTATTAATTAAGTTTATTTGTAATATTTTGTAAAAATGAATATTACATTTTATTTATTTTGTTAATATATATTATTAATATTTAATTTATTAAATATATATTATTTTATTGTATATATATATTTAAATCAATATTTTTTACATCAATATTTTTGATTCAATATTTTTGTACTTACCTGTGTAGGTATAGGAGTTGATATTTTGTAGTCTATGTTTCTTTCCAGATATTTTGAACATAGATATTTTTAACATCGATATTCTATCAGTGAAACTTCCCGCTTACGGCATCGGTATCATCAGACCACTCAATGCGCTGGACAGCGGAATCTGTCCGCTATCTGGGCATACAAATACACACAGACTCTAACATAGTTATACCAGACAACTATGAAAAAGCGCTCAATAGATGCGAAGACGAGGCCAATCGTTTGCTCAAGCTACCGCTGTCATTAATGGGATGAATCTCCATCATAAAAATGGTCGAGGGAGGAGCTTGGCGGGCATCCGAGATGGCCGCATGAGCACAGCGCTCTCCGGACCCCCGCCACTCCCGGCATGATATCCTGAACATATCCTGACTTTTCACGAGGATTGTGTAGAGGACGCTGGGCAGATCGTCCTGGAACTTTCGGAATTTGATTCTGACCCGGGGTGCCGGAGTTACGGTGATTCGAACTTTTGGGATCCGCCCTTGAGGTACGCCCGGGACTGGGTGAGGCTCTGTGGCCGTCTTGGAGTTGAACAACAGCGGCAGGGGGATTGGACTTGTGGGTCCCCCTCTTAAGTTTCGGTTTCGATTCTTCCTCAGACTGAGACATCTGGCAGGGGAGTCTGGCCTGGGCTGGGTCCGGGGCACGAGACGGCTGTCGGGCCTTTGGCTGGCTTATTCTCCTATCTGATTGGCGCTATCCTGGTGGTACCCTTTTGGCGGCTCTTTGATCCCAAAGCCTTATTTTCCTGTGCCCATTCCATCGAGCCTGGTGAATCTCTTTGTGACGCAGTTTCCAACATGGCGGGCAGAGGGGACCGAGAGACACGAAAGACCAAGACACCCCTGCGCGGGGGCCCGGTCCAGTCTAACGTTATGGACCGTTACACCCACTCGAAGGGGTCCCCCGGAGCCGCCCTGCCCGCTCCCAGTGCTGCTGACCACTTCGTGGACGCATCAACGGAGCCGTCCTTGCAGGACATCATGGGCGCCATTTCTGGCATGCGAGAGACGATAGGCCAACAATACGAGGCCTTGGCCCACAAAATCGACACAGTGGCCATTGATGTGAACTTGATTCGAGCCGACCAACGAAAACCAATGAGAAGGTGAAATCATTGGATCTCAAGTCATCCAGCCTCACGACGGACGTCTCGGAGATACAGACGGAGATTGGTAATCTCCGTAGGGTGAACGATTTCATGACCCGGCGCCTGGAGGACTTTGAGAACAGGGCACGTCGCTGTAATGTGCGCGTGGTTGGCGTTCCGGAGAATCCAGAACCTCACTCTGTTGATCTCCTGGTTGAGGACCTGATCCAAAACTATCTCTCTCCGTCTGGACTGAGTAAATTTTTCGCAGTAGAGCGTGCCCATCGAGTTCCGGGGGGCCAGGGTAAGCCAGGTGCCCCGCCGCGGCCTATTGTTGCGAAACTCTTCCATTATAGAGATCGGGACGCTATCCTGCAAGCATCACGTGTGAAGGGCCCGGTGGCCTTTGAGAACGCCACAGTGAACTTTTATCCGGACTTTTCTCAACAGGTCCAGAAACAGCGTATGGGCTTCCGTGGTGTCAAGAAGCGTCTTCGGGACATGGAGTTACGCTACGCTATGCTGTTTCCGACCAGGCTGCGAGTGGAGTACAATGACCGAACCTTTTTCTTTGATCGGCCAGATTCTGTGAACGACTGGCTTGACTCTCTGCCTGGCCGACCTCCTGCGACTGAGTCCGAAGCCCACCCGGGTGGTGCTGAGGGTGGTGTGGAGAGCTGAACAATTCGTCTACGCCTGGGCCCTCGTATAGAGTAAACTCTTCCGGGATTCTATGCCTAAGTGCCTCTACTGTTTGTGTGTTTTCCTCGTCATCTGTCTTGATCGGGGTGGCGGGTGGGCCAGAGCCTTTCCTCCTCCGGGGTCTTTTTGTAGAATGGGGGTTCTTGGGCGACAGGCACACTGCATGTTGGGGTGGCTTTTTAGCATTTTGCAGGGGTGCAGGGTGGGGGGTGTTTTCTTGATTGTTGGGGGGTGGGTGGTTGGGAAGTTCGATGTTTGTGTGTTATGTTCTCAAGGCGACTTTATCTTGCTACTGCTGGTTTTCATGTCGTGCTCATGGAGGAGGGGTTTCGGCGTTGCTGTGTGGGATGGGGGGGTAGCGGGTTGAGGTTTGTTTCGTGGAATGTTAATGGTCTGGGGGATCGTATTAAGCGGAGTGTGGTATTGAAATGTTTACGACGTTTATCTCCAGATATTGTTTTCCTGCAGGAGACTCATTTGGTGGGCAATACTTGCCGTGCGATGAATAGGTGGGGCTATCGCCTTGCCGCACATTCGGGGTTTACCACGGGTTCCAGGGGGGTGGGTATCCTTGTTCGGGCTTCCCTCCCCCTAGCTATTGATGATGTGATCCTTGATGATCGGGGGCGATATGCTGTCCTCGTGGGTCGTTATGAGGGTCGTACCCTCTCCTTATTTGCTGTTTATGTCCCCCCCGGCCTGCAGACTTCTACCTTTTCCGATTTGGGCCGTGTTTTGTTGGACCTCCCTAATAGTACTCTCTTCATTGCAGGTGACTTTAATTCTGTGTTCTCCGGTCTACACGATCGCCACCCCCCTAGGGACACTCCTTCGGCCCAACAGTGGCTGGGTGGGTTTCTGGACACGTTTGGTTTGGTGGATTGCTGGAGGCTTATGCATCCTACTCAGCTTCAATACACTTTCCACTCTGGGGCCCATGGGAGTTTGTCTAGACTGGATTATTTCCTGATGCCTGCGGCCCAGTCGCCGGTGGTGCGTGAGGTTAGACACCTCCCCCGGGGCATTTCCGATCACTCTCCGCTCTGGCTCTGTTTTGAGATGGGGGTGGAGGCGGCGGGCCGGGTAGCTCCTATCAACCCATGGTACCTTACCTCCCCCGAGACCCGCAACCTTTTGACTAAGTCTTTGGACGCCTATTTTTTGGACAACGAGGGATCCGTTTCCTCTGCGATATCCCTGTGGGAGGCCTTTAAGACAGTGATTCGTGGACAGGCCCTTTCCCTTATTGTTGAATCCAAGAGGGCGAGGGATCGGGAGGTGGTGGACCTCGAGAGGGAGATCGCTGAAAGGGAGGCTGCCTTAGAGTCGGAAGTCACATCTGATAAACTCCATGCCCTGGGTCTGAAACAATTTGCTTATAAGTCTTTGGTCACGGATGCGGCCAAACAGATGTTCCGGGAGCAACAGGGCCGTCTGTATGATGTGGGGGACAAGGCGGGCAAATTATTGGCGTGGTTGGATAAGAAGGAGAGGGCGAATCGTGTGGTGCCCGTGATTCAATCATCGAATGGTGTGAGAGTGACGGACCCGATTGGAATAGTTGCATGTTTTGCTGAGTATTTTCGTGTGGTTTATACCCCTGTGTCTGGACGGGATGTTGCTGACTCTCGCCTTCTGTTGCGCGATATAGCTTTGCCCAGTGTCTCCGATTTAGACTGTAAATCGTTGGAGTCCCCTTTTACTACTGACGAGATAGCTACTGCCATTCGCTCCCTCCGTTCGGGCAAAGCCTTGGGCCCGAACGGGTTGCCAATTGAACTGTACAAGCTACGTCCTGATAAGGTGGCACCCTATCTTCGCGACATGTTTTTGGAGTCCCGGGAACGGGGTGTTCTCCCGTATGATCAGCGTATGGCTACGATAGTTGTAATTCCCAAGGATGGTAAACCGCGGGACCTTTGTTCGTCTTATAGGCCCATTTCCTTGTTAAACGTTGAGCCCAAGGTCCTGGCTAAGCTCCTGGCGACCCGCCTCTTGACGGTCATTAGTGACTTGGTTCATCCGGATCAATCCGGATTTATCCCACATCGCAACACGGCTCTTAACCTACGTCGTCTCCACGGTGCTGTTGCGAGGGCGGGGCTTCTGACGGAACCGGCCATTTTGGCCTCGTTGGATGCCTCGATGGCTTTTGACACAGTAGAGTGGCCCTATCTTTGGGCTGCTCTTGAAAAATTTGGTTTTGGTCCTGAGTTTATCGGTTGGGTGAAGTTGTTATACGCTGAACCCTTAGCGCAGGTAGTGGTGAACGGTAGAGTTTCTGTCCCCTTCTGCCTTGGTAGGGGGACCCGTCAGGGTTGCCCCTTGTCTCCGTTGCTTTTTGCGCTCGCCCTGGAACCGTTAGCTGCGTGGCTTCGATGGGAGCCTTCACTCAAGGGGATCCGTTGGTCACCGGACTTTGAGGACCGCGTCTCACTTTACGCGGATGACATTCTTTTGTATCTTACTTCCCCGCGTAAATCTCTAAATGTTTTATTTGATGTTCTTACCTCGTTTGGAGCTAACTCGGGCCTAGTTATTAATTGGGCCAAGTCCTGCGTATATGTTCTTTCGGGTGTTTTGCCCCCCTTGCCGGACAGATTTCCTATCCAGGTGGTCCAGTCTGGCTTCCAATATTTGGGGATCTTTATTACGCGGGACTCCTCACTCCGATTCGAGCGCAATCTCCTCCCCCCGCTTCTTAGACTGCGACTAGATGTGGCCCGTTGGCGTAAGCTGCCCCTGTCTCCTCTGGGCAGGGCGGCCCTTTTTAAAATGATGTCCTTGCCGCGGTTCCTCTACGCACTTCAGAATTCTTATGACGACGTTCCCGCAACCTATTTCCGAGAGATCGAGAGTCTTCAAAGACAACTGATCTGGGACGGGCGTCCACGTATTGCCCTTGCGAAACTCACCATCCCTTGGTATGACGGGGGCATGGCGCTCCCCGACATCAAGAGATATTACTGGGCTGCCCAGCTGTCTGCCATCAACCACGCGATGTATTCACCGGGTCGGGATCCGGCCTTTGAGATGGATAGACTCCAGCTGCCGGGAGGGGACTTTAATAGAGCGCTTTATTCTAGATCGGCCGGGCGCCATCTTGTGGGCCCGTCCAGGATCGCAGTCACTGTGTGGCGCATGTGAGTTTGGGCTGGGAGAATCGACTGACACTGGCGACGCCACTTTATGCCTCTGAACGTTTGGGGTGTCTCTGGTCTACTAAGGGATTCGACCGCTGGGATATGATTGGGATATGTAAGGTGGGTGATGTCTGTGCGAAAGGTAGCGTGAAGTCATTCCAGACCCTTAAGGCAGAATACGACTTGAGTGATAGAGAATTTTTTCGGTATCTGCAGGTCCGGCATGCCCTGGCCTCAGTTCTAACTCCTGGTGTGACCCTGCCTGAGTCTTCCCCCCTTGAAGATCGTATACTAGATGGACACCTGCCTGATAGTACTATCTCCCTTATTTATAAAAAATTGATTCATAGTCGCGCCGACCTGTTGGTCCGCCTTAGGGAGCTGTGGGTCGGTGACGGATTTGAATTGGATGACGAGGATTGGCAGTCAGCACTCTCTTCTCCTAAGGAGGTAGCCATTCCCGCCCGTCTTCGTTTGGTGCAACTTAAGATCCTCCACCGCGTGTATGTAACTGGCCCGCGCCTGGTTGTAATGGGTTTTTCCCCGGATGGCTTATGTAAGCGTGGCTGTGGGATGAGTGCTACATTTATGCATATACTTTGGGAATGCCCGTTGGTAGCGGCCTACTGGATTGATGTACTTGACGTGATGACTGTCGTGACTGGTGTTGCCCTGCGGCCTGAGGCCCGACGCTGCCTGTTGAACGTGTGGAAACCCACCGATTATTCTGTGGCCCAGACCAGATGGGCAACCTTGGGGTACATGGTCGCGAAGCGGGACATTGCACAACTCTGGGGCGCATCCAGACCTCCGGACGTTTCGGTGTGGGAGGATAACATGGACTGGTCCATGTTTCGAGAGAAGACCGTCTATGTGGCTAGGGGCAGACCCAGGGCGTGGACTAATATTTGGGGTCAGTGGAATGCATATCGTGGAGACATTTGTACCCCTCCCTTGGTTGACACATCCGATGTTACCCTGTCTCCCTAGGCTGACGTTCCCGAAATCTTTCATTCTCTTTTTAAGATTTTCCTGTCCTCCCTGCTGCCCCCCCCCGCCCCCCGGCCTTGCCGAGTCTCATTGATTTACCTTTATCTTCCTGATTAGTGTACTTCCCCTCTGTCATTTGGGCTGACGTGATTGCTACATTCGCCTTGTTTTGGTTTGTTATTTTAATGTTTAAGACAAAAACTGTTGTGTCCTGTCACATGCTTGGTGCAATATTTAATCTGTGATTTGGGCCTGGCCACGGAGATTAATGTTTACTGCATGATACGTGCTTTGCGAATTAGCGGCCAGCCCGTGTGGTTGTAGGCCCATCTCTGTACTTTTTATCTGATTGCTCAATATAAGTTTTTAACCCAAAAAAAAAAAAATGGTTGTTCTCCCTAGATTCCTACTTTTGTTCCAGAACATTCCAATAACACCCCCACAATAGGTGTTTGACACGCTGCGGTCACTGCTAAATAAACTAGCCTGGACAGGGAAACAACCACGGGTGAAATGGGGAATTCTCACTCTGCCCTATGACATTGGAGGCCGTAATGCACCAGACTTGAAGCTCTATTATAAGATGGCACAGTTATTTCACGTTTTATTGGATACACCGGCCAAATGACTTGCTGCACAGGCACATACAGGGAGACACACCTGACCCCCTATACATTACCCCAGACGTTATTTCACACTCGACTGTGAATGCCACAAGATTTGTTTGGTGGAATCTACTACTGAAACAAGCAGGCACCCTAATATACTCCCTGCATGCACGAGTAGAGTGGTGTGTCTGGTTTCAGGTATGGCAAGACCAGAATGTAAGGAAGACCCTTTGTAAACTAGGGATAACAAAAATGTGTGACCTATTCCAAGACGGAGTAATCAAGGACTGGGCAACACTGCAAGAAAATGCAGAATCAATGTCGGGATTAACCCAATTTCAATACTTTAGAGTAGGACATGCACTCCGAGACCTATTGAGTGATGACATGTTAGAGCTCCCGACGATGCTGGCACTCATTGCCTTGATCCAATCGCAGTCCGCCGGCAAATTAATGACACTAAATGCCCATGCACAGGAAGCACGCAGGCTGAGCATGACTAAAGCAAGACAGCAATGGCAAAGAGACATAGGTAGAGCTATAGATGATGACTGCTGGAAATACTGCTCCTCCATGCTCCACGAAATATCACTAAATGGACGACACAGACTCATGCACTTCAAATATATCAACCAGGTATACTATACACCAGACCCACCTGGAAGCAGCTTGGGTGTTTGCTGTGTCGAGGAGCAGTGTTGAGGAGCTTCAGCGAGTCCCGCTGACCCGGGGACAAACCCTTGTGCGCCTGCTGCTACCGCTCGCCGCACCCGCTCCGCGGCTACAAGAGGGCGGAGGCTGTTTCCTGGCGTTGGCGCTCTGCAGGGACTCAAAGACCCAGGAGTCCCTGCTCTCACAGGTGCGCTAGCGGACGCGCCCACCACCAGCCACGCCCCCCGCCTGCAACACTCCTCTATTTTCACGCTCTGTCTGGCGCTCCGCGGGACGCGAGCGGGACGCCGAGCGAAGCCCGAGCAAAGGGCGGGCCGTCTGTGGCCGTCCGGGGCAGGAGGAGGCAGGGCAGGGCCACCCCACTTTCATCCACCGTACCGGTTTCAACTTGTGGTGCTTCACTGTGGGGCCGGAACTCAGCATGTCAACTCGCTCCGGTAAGGCCTTGAGGGGTGGCGGGGAAAGTGCCCCCGGGGGCACTATGTTCGGCTCTATGGACAAATTCCTGACTAGGGTGGCGGCTGTCATCGACAATGAACTCGCCATATCAGAACGGCGCCTTTCTTTTGACTTTCCTCCCTCTAAAAGCCCATCTCCAGCAATAGTGTTGTCCTCACAAAACTCTATTTCCCCTGCACTCTTGCCTGGGGACCTACCTGGGGATTCTTACATTGCACCATTAGAGGGTGGTATAGAAGGGGTAGAAAGCTCACAGACTGGTAACCACGGTACTAGCCCTTGTGCCGTGCTTATAGATCCATGCACTGAGTTTTCCATAGCATGCCCTCCTGGCATTCAGTCCCAACACTGCCCTGAGGTTTCTGCTCTTGACCCACAACCTCCGCCTAAAACTCGACCTAACCAGGAGCTTAACAAAAGGAAGGGGAAAAGGGCAATTTACACTCGAAAGGGCTGTCCATCCAAGATTACTAACCATTCCAGGTACCCGCCCCAGAGGGGTCCTTCCCCCCCGGGTGCCGTAGGACCTGTATCTTCAGGGACACCTATCTGCGCTCCAACTGTTATTGATACAGTACTACCTTCCCTGCTGGCCCCATCAACGCCTGACCTGGCCAATGTGGGTCCCTCCCTGGAGTCGATCGAGAAGCTGGTCAAGTCTCTTTTGTTGCCACTTATAGACCAGGTCAAGAGGTTGGGGGATAGGCTTGACTGCTTTGAACAGGTTACCAGGGATAATTTTTTTGCCCTGAAAACCCTGTTCAAGCTTCAGCCAAAGCTCAGTGTGGATAGGACAGATAGGATAGATAAGACCAATAGGATAGAGGTTCCAGTGAGACCCCCCTCGGGAGATCAGCTGACGCAGCCACCCAAGCGACCAGCCCCTGGGAATACTATCTTGGCTGCTCCTAAGGATGGTCCTAGGCAGATAAAGCCGAATGCTTCCACTTATGTTGCTCAAGTGCATGCTACCCCTCCCCCAGTAGTAACAACCCCGGTGCCTATTCAGGGCCCAAGGCAACATCAGAAGGGAGGGACGGGCCCTACTTCGCAACCTGGGGCCGTTTCATCTGCTACAACTGGCGGTGTAGCATCAACTCCTAAGGTTACATCTATCCCCGTCCCACCTATAAACCCTTCTCCTTTAGGTCCTCCTCAGAATAGTAGACGAAAGTGCCCCCCAGTTAACCTCCCCCCTGAGTGTCACCCGTATGTTGTTATTCTTACCAAAGTCCCCCCTATTAGGAGTACCCAGCGGGAAAACCATCAGGCACTTAAGAATAAGGTCATCCACTGGCTGAAAGCCAACAGGCCCTTGCCTTCGGGAGTGGATGGTATTATTCTTGGTGTACGCAGGGTGGGATGGATTGGAAACGGGAAAAAATCGCTTGAAGGGGATTGCGTGGTGGTAAATTTCCAAGATGCTAGGGTTGCCCATCTGATATGCTCTCAAGGTCAACCCACGGTTGGAACGGGTATCGACATAGTCGACTTGACATTCTTTTACCCACGGTCAATTATGACCACTCCCACCTTCCACCTTGGACAACCCACCTATATCAGCAGTCCTGGGGGCCAATTCTCTGTGGAGAACACTGCCCACGGCCTTTCTACCCCGGGAGTTTTCCCCCAGCGGCTATGCCTAGCTCCAGTGATACCAAACTGGGGACCCTGGAGTTGTTGACTCAGTAATGTTCCTGGGGAGGTCGCTGTGGCTTCAAGCCCTGTTGCTGAGCCAACACCTTACCTCAAAACCAATGGCTCCTCCTCCTCATCGCAAATTCAGGCTACGGCCGAGCTTGTAGAGGAGAAGGGGGAGACTGGGGCATCCTATAATCTTCTGGCTAGTCCCCCTGGTGTGGGTGCTGTGGTCTTATCACTCCCTGTCGAGGATTGTAGCATTGCGGCTGTAACGGACCCCCAGATTAGGGTTTTCAGCTGGAATGTGGCGGGCCTCGAGAGGAAACTAGCGCTGCCGGACTGGAACGAGCTTGTGGAGCAATACTCCATATGCCTGTTCCAGGAAACCTGGAGTCGGGTGCCCCTACACAAGGCGGGCTATTCCACCCATTTTTTGCCGGCAGTACAAAGTGCAACTGGCAGGGGCCGCCCTTCGGGTGGCCTACTAATTTGGGTAGCCACAGAACTCAACTGCAGGGTGGAGGAGCGGGACACTAATTGCCCTGATCTCCTAAATATTTTGCTGAGAAATTCCCAGGGCAGAGTCATTCTAAACATTTTTAACATCTACGCCCGTGGCACTAAGGGGGGAAGAGAATCCCCAGTAATAGCTTGTCTGGAAGCCCAGCTCCGCTCATCTCCTCATAGGTCTTGTACCTTGTTGGCAGGTGACCTGAACTGCACTTTCGAGCCCCTGGACCTGGATATCCTAACAGACCAAGAGGAACATGATAATGGGTGGGGGATTCCGCCCCTCGAGCTTAGTCCTATTAAAAAGTGGACAGAAGTTGCCCTCCAGATCAACTCACTAGTTATGGAGTTTGGTCTTAGAGCTGCCAACGGCAGGACTAGGTCCGACAAAGCATGGGCCCACACCTACAACAGGCCAGGGCACATGTCACGGATTGATTATTTTCTCCTTGACATACACCTGTGGAGCCTGGTGGAGGACATGGTAATTGTACCTTCTGTAGAGAGTGACCACAATCTCCTGTCCCTCACCCTGTCCCACAGGTGTTTCAATAGCACTGTGAGTAGATCTCCTTGTAACCCCGCCCCGGACCCGTCAGTGGTTACAAACTGTGGTCGAAGGCTAAAGTGGGCGAAGCTAGCTCTTTCGGAGGAGAAAACTTCTGCGATTAGGCAGCTTCTGGTCTCAGCCCTAGTCAATCTTGATTGCCAAGAGGAAGGGCTGATGGAGGTGGCACCCAGGTTCTGTGTCATAATTCAGGCCATTAGCGACCTCTTTGTAGTTCCAGCTCACCCGAGTGGAAGGAAACCAAGCTTACGATCGGGCCAGGGCTGGTACAATCAGAAGTGTAGGGAGGCGAAGTCACTTCTCATCGAGGCAGTCAAGTCCAAATTACCGTCTAGGACTAGGGAGGCCAGGAGATACTATGCACTCTGCCAGAAAAATGCAAGGATGGAGTGGGAGGTTAATTTCTGGCAGGACCTCCTGGCTGCCAGTCGTGGGAAAGATGCCAAAGGTTTTTGGGACATGGTGGGCAAAAGGAATCGTCCTGACGACTCCCGGAGGACGTGTACCATCAACGCCCAGACTTGGTTCTCCCACTTCCAAAATCTTTATTCTGCTGTCGAAGGCCCACTTAATGATTCCTTTAAACTCCCACCCTTTACTCTAGTTCGTGACCTGGAACTTTTTTCTGCTTTGGATGTAACAAAGCAGATCAAAACCTTGGTTCCTTTGAAAGCAGCTGGTCCGGATGGCCTACCGGGGGATATCCTCCGTGCTTACCCGGAAGAATGGGGGGTACTAATCTCTGCACTCCTCAACGCAATTATGGGGGGAGGCCCTGTGCCTGACTCCTGGAGAGGTGCGGAGGTGGTCCCCATTTTCAAAAAGGGCAGTCGGGACTTACCCGGGAACTATAGGCCCATAAGCCTAATAGACTCAAGCCAGAAATTGGCTGGGAAAACCATCTTGGGGAGGATCACCCAATGGGTGGACGACAATCACATCCTGTCCGATATGCAGGCTGGGTTCTGTTCGGGTACAGGAACTATTGAACAGGTCTTTAGGCTCTTGTTATTACACTGGAAGGTGGTGGTACTGGGCAAAGGCAGTCTTTACTTGGCCTTTATTGACCTTAAGACTGCCTTTGACCTGGTACCAAGGGAGGAACTTTGGAGGGTGCTTCATGGTTTAGGGATGCCCCCGTACTTACTAAACCTCCTTATTAACCTGCACACCAACACCTATGCCCAGGTTAGATGGGGGCTGAATGGGGAAAAGACCGATAAGATCAGGGTCGAGAGGGGAGTAAGACAGGGCTGTGTTTTGGCCCCTACCTTATTCTCCCTCTATATTAACGGGGTGGTAGATCATCTACTGGGCGAACCATCAGACGCTCCCATCTTGGGAGGAGTAAAAATTCCAACTCTGTTGTTCGCCGACGACACCCTCCTCATCTCTAAAACCCCCCAAGGTCTCCAGACACTGCTGAACCGCTTCCAGGACTTCTGTACCACCAAGGGCCTTGTCATCAACATAGACAAGACTAAGTACCTAGTCATGCATCCACCTCGCAAACTTGGCCGCCCTCCAATTCTGAACTCTATACCCCTAGAAAGAGTGGCAGAATTTGATTACCTGGGAATCCGACTGAATGATGTGATGAGCTGGACTGCCCACATTGATAAAATGACATTGGCCCACAAAAGGGTGGGGGGCGCCCTTCTTAAGGAGTTCAATAACTCTACAAAACATTGTGTTGCTCCTATACTTGAGATCTACAAAGCACGTGCGGTCCCTGCGTCACTTTATGGATCGGAACTGTGGGGCTTGGGCAAAGTTGACTCATTGAGCAAGGCCGAAAATAAATTTATCAAGGATCTCCTTGCCATTCCATCGAGCAGCCCGACCATCCCAGTGCTCATGGACACTGGCTGTAAAGCCATAAGGGACCAGGCTCGGCTTCGACCCCTTCTGCTCTGGGCACGCTTGTGGAGGGTCCCGGAGCTACAATCCTATGCCAATGGCTTGGCAGAAGTGATGCACTCTGATGGTTGGCGTAGCATCAAATGGCTGAAGGATATAAAACATCTCTTAGGGGAACTAGGTTTGGACTCTTGCTGGCATAGTCACTCCGCTCCTCCAAAGAAGATCTTAAAAAAACTTTTCTG
Source organism: Lissotriton helveticus (assembly GCF_964261635.1). Lineage (NCBI taxonomy): Eukaryota > Metazoa > Chordata > Amphibia > Caudata > Salamandridae > Lissotriton > Lissotriton helveticus. The sequence continues at coordinate 1,329,615,648 of NC_136069.1, read as the reverse complement.
GGAGTGGGTTTGTGTGAAGCGCTTTAGAAGTCAGCAGCACTGCAAAACCACCGCAGCTTTCCTGCTGTTCAAAGACGCTGCCTTGTACGAGCCATACATGGACATTATATCAGTTGCTATGGATAGGTCCTTGTATATTAAATTTCGGTTAGGAACCTTGCCCTTGGCCGACCTCTGCTCGAGGTGGAATAAAGCCCAGCCCACATCACGCTTCTGTGCTCTTTGCCAGGACAAGCCAGAGACGGTGCCACATTTCCTTTTCGAATGCCCGGACTATGGTCGCCCCAGATCACGTTGGCTTGGTCCCATCTGCAGAGAACTGGGGACTCGTCAGCACTCCGTTGCCCTTCGGATTCTTTTAACTAATACAGCCCCTCCCATTGTTTGTGCTGTCGCTAAGTTTTTAAAATGGGCTTGGTTGATTAGACTTAGAAGACTGTCCACATCAATTTAATTCTTTTTTATCTAATTTATGCTGACCTAACGTGTTTTTAATTCTCACATTATTTGTACAGTCTTACTTATTTCGACATGCTGTTTTTATCTTTTGTACTGCTTTTATGATATGTGCATATCGAAATAAAGCAATCAATCAATTCACTATACACCAGAGAGGCTATTCAGGTATGGGTTAAGGGATACAGTGGAATGTCGGAGATGTCATGAGCAAGTAGCAGGCTTTCTGCATGTGTCTTGGCAGTGCCCAGCTATACATGATTTTTGGAAAGTAATTCTACAAGAACTAAGCAGCATCACAGGCAAAACTATAGGGTGGACCCAATGCTGGCTCTTTTAGGATACATTAAGAGCATAGACAAAACAGACAGGAAATTGGAAGCAATAGCTACTAGCTAATCGCAGAGTGGTAATGTATAGATGGTACACTGCAACACCCAGTCCGACGTATACGACCAATTAACTACCACCTCAGAATCAACCCAAAGACATCTGAGGACCATATCAAACATACTTAGCTAGTAAAGAATCAGGCGTTTCAGAAGAGGAAACGCAAGAGCAGGATACATCTCCAGAGCGGATGGATGGGACTGAGCGGTATCCCCTGGGGCCAAAAGTAATGCTGTGAACTAGGAAGTCTGGAATGATACAATAAGCGTGATAGCCCGTATCCAGCAATACAACACTTGGGGAAGAAAAGGGTACGCATCAGTAATGCTAGAAGATGTTATACCGTAGAGTAACGAAGAACTTGCAGAACCAGGCAATAGGTTTTACTAAACAAGATTCAACTGAGACAAATGGTGTAATGATTACCTGTGTACAGTACATGTGGTCGCATATACAATTACTGTCATTGTCATGTAAATTGTATTTCACTAATAAAATCAATAAAAAAAATTAAAAGCAACTCAGCAGGATGAGTTGACTTTTTTATCCATCACATTGTTTAACCTGCTATTTCATGTTTACTATGATGTTAGCCACCTGAATAAAAGGTGGTCACTCAGTTGTGCACCAAGCACTATCCCATGTGTGATATTTCATTTCTATGATGTGATGTAATCCCTTACCTCAGAAATAGTTGATTGTTATCTCTGTGCGTCATGCACATCCCTCTGCTGCACCAGTACCCTTCTGCTGTACCTGTAGTGGCAGTAGGTCTTCATCAGAGACAGGTTCAATGTGGATGTCGTGCCGACCCCTCCTCATAGCAATATTGTGCAGGATGGCACAGGTAGCACGATTTTGCAGTCTGCGTCCTGCCTGTAGAATAGTGCCTTGCCGGTCTTATGGAGGCAGCGGAAGTGAGACTTTAGGATGCCAGAAGTCCTCTTGATGATTGAGCTCATTGTCCTGTGTGCCCTGTTGCATTGTCTCTCACTTGTAGGGCTTAATTTGAGCCCGTAGTTAATTGTCAACACTAGCAGTTATTAGAGTCTGCCACATGTTGGCGCTGTTTGAAGTGCACAACAACAGTTCTTTAGTAAATCAATATACATTAAAAATGCCTAATATCTGCAGTCCAAGCCATTCTTATAGCTTTGGGGACCTGGAATTGTCTGAATTGTCACACTTAGAGGAATGTTATGCTTGGTAGTTGTATTGGTGCTGTCATTTGCAACCCTGGCAGGGGCATCGGGTGGTGCAAGCTGCAGTGGCAGGAAGAGGACCCAGCACTTATTTTTGTTTACAAATTAAGCACTGCCCACCTGGTGTCCTCGGGGTCAGGTACGGTGTGAGTAGCTAGGGCCATAGCGCATATGCACTGTCACCTTAAGAGCATGCGAAGGGAAACCATTCTGCTGATATTAACCTTATATTCATCTGCTAATTCCTCAAGTTTATTATGTGCTTCATTCTCACATCTTGCTGCTTCTCTAATTTCATCTGTGTTATGACAGTCTATTTAAATCCACCATTCCCTGTAAAATCCAATCCTTAAAGGTCCAAAATTAACCTTCCTTTTTTGGGGAAATAGAGTAGTGTGAAGAGGGCTAGGAACAGCAGTAGAAATAGTAGCAACAGTAGTATTCTCAGCTGGAACACTTGCACTTGATGTTACTTTCAATTGTTACTGTACGTGCCGTCAATCCTTGTTTACTCATACTTGGTTCTCTCGATGTACCCATGTCAGGTACAAATGTAGAGACCACGTGTCCCTGTATGAGGTCTACATTTAAAAAGGTAATATAAAAACGTATTCTCCTTATCTGAATTCTGTTCTTTGTTTTGTTTCTCCTGTCACCATCATCGGCTTGCTTGTCGGCTATTGTTTCATTAAGCCATTGCCGAAAACACTCTCACTCCTTCTACCATATCCTCTTTCCAGAATCTTACCTGATTATCCCACTTGTTTTCTAGCCACCGCTTCAGTGAACCCCTATACTGTTTCTTCATATTCTTTCACTGTGGCCATTTGATCCCATTTATTCAACAGTTGAAACTGTGGGTCTTTGTAGTGACTTCCTCTCAATTATTATCTGCCTCAAAAAGTCTAGCTTTCTACTATTAAATGTACCCTATAAAGGAAACTGCAATTCCCTGTTACCAGAGGTATATTCATGCATGTCTTTAATTTAAATATGCATATGGAGCCCAACATCTGTCAGCATTTCGTACGTAGGTGAGCATTCTGGGGAAATCCTCTGTACCGCCATAACAGTATGCTAGGAACTTTAGGCTTTTTCAACAGAGCACATATTATTTTCACTCAAAATAATCCTAAAACTGCATGAAACAAGTGAATGACCAACAACCAATCCCGGTGCAGCTATGCCAAAGGTCAACCAATCACAGTGCAACTTTGACAGCAACTAACCAATCACAGTGTAATTCCCCGGCTGACTAACCAATTGCAGCGCAGCTTTTTTCAAAAATTGAAAAACAGTAGACATCCTTTTTCCTCACTGAACGTACACAAATAAAATACATCTTGCCTGCTCAGTTTAGACAGAAGAAGAATCAATAGGTTAACCTAAGGTAATCTCAAGATCAATAGAAATTAGACTAGTCCCTTCACTCACATGTCCAACACCTTTCACACTAAAGTAAACTCCTGACCAGCAGTAATCCACCCCTAGCAAGTGTACTTACTCCTGTGCACCGAGGATCATATTACACCAACCTAATAGGCACCCAAGCCCCATCGTGGATCCCTGGAGGTAGTAGCAGTCCTATGGCGGTCGGACCGCCCAACTCGTCATACGATGGTCGGACCGCCGGTGCGGCAGTAGTTGCACCGTCACCGCAGTTTTGGCGGTCAATTCGACTGCCAAACTCGTAATCTGCCCCTAAGTCTTTGCTATAGCTGGGAAATGTGGACGGTTTAAATTATTGCACAAGGGAGGAGGGTCTCGCCAGATACCCAATAATTGTAAACTGTGGAGATAATAGTTCACGAGCACAGGAAGCTTTTCAAGGGGTGGACGGGACCTAAGATCAATAAGCAACAACGCGAGGGCAGAGAAACAGGCAACAACAATGACGGGGAAGAATTAAAAAGATACTTCCATCTCGGCACAAACAGCAGAACGCTAATGAGAAAAAAAAACTATCAGTACCTGGTTTGTGTTTCATGGAAGAGAAAACCAAATGAAGAGAAAAGGAAACATGGCACACTGACCAATCAGAATCCAGAAAATAAGAGTGATAAGCCAACAAATGGTAAGCAATTGGCTAGCTCCAAGCCCCTTTTAAGCGAAGTTAATACAAAATGTATGGCAAGTAACCACATGCATTGTCACAGGGGAGAGCTAAAAGGGTATACACTTTCTGGTTTGCAGAAGAGACTGTACTCTTAACACTCTTCTTACATTTATTTCTACATTTGAGCATGTACGCAACCAGTAGAAGCAACACATGGCTCTGCCACCTATCTTCAACTATATTACCCACCAACATTTTCCACAGGGGCAAATGCGAGCTCCTGAACTACATCTCCCATCAGCGCATTTCACTGGGGCACACACAATGATACATATACCTGTTTCATGAACTGGCATGGCCAGAAACACAGACCTTTAAAATCGCACGTCTGTTATCCGCACCCCATGCAGTACAAACGGCAGGGGCTAAAAGATTTCAAGGTAAATGGGGCATTTTTCTAGCTACTTGGGGGCAGATTGGCCTTCAACTTTTCGCCCCTTCTGATGTGACTATTGTTATCTCACCTGGGCTTCTTAGTGATTGCAGATCATGGTTTGCTGCATAGGTTATAGATCACACAGCTTTTCCTCATATTTCCATTTCCAAGAAACATGGGAACTTGGAATGGTGCAATATCACCCAAAACACAATCTTTTGCTCTTGTTCTACCTTTTATTTGTCTGTGCCTTCTCCTCTTTACCAGAAATTCTTTCCAAATCATCCCCAACTCTATTTCTTTTTCAACTTCATGGGCCAAAAAATGATAATGATTTTCTTCTTTTAAGTGGGCTGAAAGAGTTTATTCCTGCAACATTATGCACTTTATATTTCGAGATCCGATCTCTTTAGTTGACCAACCACAATTCATAGCTCTTTTAAACATTACAAAACTCCCCAACAATATTCTGTTGCAGCTTTTCATGTTCCAATTAGTTTAGGCATCATGCAATGGTGTCCTTATGTGCCTCACTCAATACTCATCCAAGACCTCCTTTATATACAGACAAACGGCACTCATTGTCTGTTTTACTTTACACCAACATCACCTCAGGCCACTTGGAATAATTTTCGATTAAAACTAAAGTAAACCTCAGGAAAAAAGTCAGAGTCATTAGCAATAAAGGAAGAATAGTTAGAGAAATAGCACCGGGAGAAAAATTAAACACAGCTAACAGATATCCTAAGAGAAACAGCAGACAAAATAGACACTGGTTGCAGACACTATTCTTAATATGTTCTAGGTTTTTATCAATCACATCACCGAAAATCATTGAAAGCAAAGTATTATCATATGATTTATCCTTTGGCCCTAGCAGTAACAATGGTTTAGCTTCTCTCCATAAATACATTTTGAAATGTACACGTGGATTACTTTTAAAATAGTTTTTCCCATCAGACCGTAAGCAGTAGAACCACAGAGCAATGTGCCTTCCAAAGTAATTGCATTATTGGTGATGTATAAGCTTTGTTAGAAAATACATTAATTGAAGTATGGGTTCTCTGATTCCCTCCAGTCACTGTATGACACTAATGAATTGGAAAAATAAAGCATTATACATGCTTCTGTTGAAAGTATTTTTCAATTAAAATCAACTTTTTGTTTGAAAGTTGAAGACCCTGCACCACACACACCAAATAACCAGGAACCCTATCTTAAAAGGTGGGGGTGAAGAGGAACACCCTGGACAGAAGCTCAGGGGCAAGGCATTCCTCCTCCCCCCACCTACCCTCCACTCATATCAAGCAAACTGAGTCCAATCACAAAATGAAGACTCACACTGCATGTGAATAACCACTGAACTGTCCACACTGCCTGTCAATTCACACACAAACACCCAATACTGACACCCAGACACATACTCCTACCATAGGGCAGCAGCAATGGAGGACAATAAATGGGCTAGCCAAAAGTGAAGTGGACAGTGCTGGAAAGCCATGGAGCAATCCCCAAAGCATGTGTACATCACATGCAAGAGAAGGAACATATCACATCACACTTAGGTCATCAAATCAGACATGGGTGACCCCTCGCAGTCCGGTTTCCGAGCCAACCACAGCACAGAGACCGCCCTCTTCGCAGCCACCGACGACATCAGAACCCTGCTCGACAATGGGGAAACAGCAGCCCTCATCCTCCTGGACCTCTCCGCAGCGTTCGACACTGCCACCGCACCCTAGTCCAACGCCTCGGCAACACAGGTGTCCAAGAGAAGGCACTGGAATGGATCATCTCGTTCCTCGCCGGAAGAACACAGAGAGTCCGCCTCCCCCGTTTCGATCAGAGGCCACCGAAGTCATCTGCGGCGTACCACAAGGATCATCACTCAGCCCCACCCTCTTCAACGTCTACATGAGACCCCTTGCAGCCATTGCACGCCAGCACAACCTCAACATCATCTCCTACGCCGACGACACCCAACTGATCCTCTCCCTCACCAGAGACACCGCCAGAACTAGCCTACACTGAGGGATGAAAGACGTCGCCGAGTGGATAAAGAACAGCCACCTGAAACTGACTCAGACAAGACGGAAGTCCTCATCCTGGGACCATCGCCCTCCGCCTGGGATGACTCCTGGTGGCCTCCCGCCCTGGGCAGCACTCCCAAGCCAACAGACCACGCACGCAACCTGGGCTTCATCCTGGACTCCCTCCTCTCGATGACCAGACAAGTCAACGCCGTCTCCTCATCATGCTTCAACACCCTACGCATGCTCCGCAAGATCTTCCGATGGATCCCGACCGAAACCAGGAAGACGGTCACCCAGGCACTCGTCATGAGCCGACTGGACTACGGAAACACTCTCTACGCCGGAACCACAGCCAAGCTACACAAAAGACTCCAACGCATCCAGAACGCCTCCGCCCGACTCATCCTGGACATCCCCCGACGCAGCCACATCTCCGGCCACCTAAGGGGCCTGCACTGGCTCCCGTCAACAAGAGAATCACGTTCAGACTCCTCACCCACGCACACAAGTCCCTCCACGACCTGGGCCCCAAGTACCTCAACGACCACCTGACCTTCTACACGCCCACCCGCCAGCTACGTTCGACAAGCCTCGCCCTCGCCGCCGTACCACGCATCCGAAGAGCCACCGCCGGAGGAAGATCCTTCTCCTACCTGGCGGCCAAGACATGGAACTCCCTCCCCACCCACCTTCGGCTGACCCAGGACCATCTCGCCTTCAGGAGACAACTCAAGACCTGACTGTTTGAGCAATAGCCCCCTTCCCCCAAGCGCCTTGAGACCCTCCGGGTGAGTAGTGCGCTATACAAATGCTATGATTGATTGATTGAGTGGAGTCAAACCAAAGTGACCTCTGTGCAACAACTCAGGGAGGCATCAAGGCAAGCCATGGCTAGGCACAGGAATGATAGTAAGTGTCTGAAGTCAAACAGTGATCAGCCACACATCTCTCTCAATTTACTTGACATGTGTATGTCATCAGCACAACACACATGGCTCATTGTCACGCTCCCTGACTGTCAAACACAAGTTGGATCCTTCACACATACCCCTCCTCTACCCAACTCACACCTGCAGCACTCAACACCAATGTTAAACACACAGAATGGTGCAAATGATGTCCTGTCAGTACACTGACAACCAATCACACTCCCCGGGGTGCATCCACAAACATCACACACACACTCAGGGATGCCTGAAACAGTGCTGACGCAAAAATAGTAGCCAAACACAAACCTCACAAACAACATATACAGGAGTACAACAAGCCCAAATATGGCCAGCCAAACAGTGGAAAGGCAATGGGACCCCAGACAGAACAGGAGCACACAACATTGTCACTCAGGACCAATGCACAGACACCATACCCCAACACAAACAAGAATTGCATCATCTCAAAACAATCATAAACACAAACTGAAATCAATGGGGCAACAGGCTAACACAGACAGAGACACCACACCACCCATCAAGTCAACATGGTGTCATAATGTACCACACGCATAAACATGCACAAACCTGACAAGTGACAGGTCAAAGATAGGATGACATAGCACTAGTGTGCACTCAAAAGAAGCTCAGTAACGGGGCGTGGCTTGGATGCCGGAGAAATGGCGGCGTGAGGCTTTTCTCCTCCTGCGGCGACTGCTGTTTTATGATTTTGGGACACCCCGAGCACCGTAAAAACGGGACTGAGGAGGTCACTATAACCCGGAGAGTGCATACCTACCTGGGAAGGCTTCTTGGATGGATCAGTTAATGTGACTTTGGACCCCCGTGCCTGCTTGCAGCTACCGGAGGCGCCGAGAACTGATGGCGCGTATGACATGAATCGAAGCTCCTGCTTACACTCCGCATAGATCGCGCTCCACTCCTAGACACTCTAAGGACCCCTGAGTGAGTCTGTAACGGCGGAGTGGCTCCTTGACGTCTCAATGCTGCAATTAGCGCTGCAATCAAGGTTAGTGCTGATCCCCTACGTGGCGCTCACAAAATGGCGGATGCGCCCGATATGTGTAATCCTCATCTCGAGTGACTCGAGTAACATGGCCCCACTTAAAAATAACACCATCGTCTTGCCTTCACCTGGGGATCTGTAGCCCAGCGCTGTGGAAGTGGAAAGTATTAGACCCACGACACTGAGTATTGCGGCATGCATGACCTTCACATCAACAAGATGGCGGACGGGTGCTCGGCTGCGCCGACCGATCTTGCCTGACTTCCACCGTGCATTGTAGCCCACATGTGATCGATGCCTTCTGTTAGGGACATACAGCAAACAGTAATGGGCAAGACAACTGTAAATGCGGGACACTTAGCCTCCTTGCTACTGACAGTGGAGCATCAAAAGGGGGGCAAAGAGATGCACAGAAACAAAATTTAAAAAACGCAGAGTCAGTCACCATATTAGCGTTGATAGCCATGGATGTAAGTGGTGATTAGCAGTGATGAGAGTGCCCTAGCGATGTGGTGGATCTAGGTGCCTACAACTCTGGGTTATATACTTGCATGCCTAAGATTTATCTTACTGCTGCGTCACAGCTCTGGCGACATACCACGTGTTAGGAAACATGATCAGACTAGGAGCAAAGGGGTAAACGCACGTGACTTCAGAAGAATGGGCTAAAAATGCACCACCAACTGGGATAAAAGGCACCACCTAGAACGTCTCTTAACTGTGCGATACACCTTTTCCTGGACCAGTAAATAAATGAGTGTGTCTACTGGTGACTACTGGTGTTCTGATTGAAGCTACCACCTACTCCTACTACGCCGACCTAACCACAACTCCTAGGTGCAATACCTGTTAATATCTCGAAGCAACCCTTAATCGTTTCAGGGTGGCGGACCTTAGGTTGTCTGTACCTATTAGCATAGCTCCCAAGTGCCTAGTGGTGCGGCTGCTCCTCGAAGGGAGACCTACTCCTTGAGACAAGGGGAGATTACACCTGTTGACGCAGATCCCAAGCACCCTGCGGTGCAGCCACTCCTCGAGGCAGGACCTTCCTCTCTTCCAAGTCAGAAACAAAAGCAACATGGGAGACAAGGAGACAACGAAAAATCTCAAGCGCCTAAAGGCTGAACCACCAAACCCGGTATCACCCATCAAAGGCAAGAAAGAAGTCAGCGAAACCATGGACATCATTCTGAGCAGACTGGAGGAAGTACGGGATTTGGCTAAATCTACAAAAGAGAAGGTCGTGGCCGTTAGGCAAGATATAAGAGACATTAACTCTAGACTCACCAAAACCGAAACAAGGATTAGCCGTCTTGAGGACACAGAAACCAAAACTTGTTGGGCTCTCAAGCATCTCACTATAACCTCAGAGCACATTACGAGGAGACTCTCTAAGTTAGAAGATAGGAACCGGAGAGGGACCCTTAGAATATTTGGCATACCGGAAAATTCAGAAGAGACTCATGGTTCATGTATTGCCTTTTTAGAAACATGGTTCACGTAAGCAACCAACCTTACCTTCGCCCAACCACTGGAATTTGACAGGGCGCACAGAGTTCCAGGAAGAATAACAAAAAACCAAAAAGGCCCAAGACCTATCATCTGTAAGCCCCTGAGATTCCAACATGTGGAACAAATACTCTCCTTTGTACGTAAAAACACCCATATCCTATGGAAAGGATGCAAGATCTATATATCACAAGACTACAGCAAAGAAACTGTCGACTTGAGTAAAGCTTTTCTTGCAATGCGTCCACAATTACGATCACTAGGACACCAGTTTGGTTTTGTTGGCCCGACAAAGTTCCGGGTGACCATGCAGGGAGTCTCCCATATATTCACAGACCCGCAAAAACTGAAGCGACTACTACATAGTCCAGAAGAATCGTCTATGGACACAACATCGGTTGAAACGGCTGGGGCATCTGCCTCTGGATATAAATGAGTATCCTTTGTCTGTGTTGCTGATTCATCTTCAGTTTCAGTATGTTGCACCCTCGATAGACTCACTGTGTGGTTCACACTGTAGTGACCTTGCTAAGTCTAGTCTAAAAGCATTATCCTAGTTTCAAGACTTACTATGAAGGCCGATTGGTCATTGGTATCGTACTGCTTCCTCATTGACACCATAAATATTGTTGTTATCTCACACTTGCCCCCAGGTACTTTACATATATATTCCACTTGGAATGTTGGTGCATAACCTGCACCCTGTGTTTAATCTCTGTGCTAATTGTTAGTTAATTAACAGTCAAACCTCTGACAGGCACCATTAGTTGCCTATAAATTGCATAATCCCAAGCAATGTAAGGAGACAAGATGCATGGTTCCGTGATACACTTTCCATTCACAAAGATATTTGTCCAATGCTAGTTGATATCACTATCTGATGTTTACAGTTGATATAGTTCCCAACCTTTGATAAGTTTCACATGTTGCCAGGGAGGCGGCTTCGCTGTTGTTTGTTCCTAGTCGCCATGCCCTACATCTACGTTTGGGGAGGATGGGGTGGGGGCGGATGGGGTAAGGGAGGGGACAAGGATTTGACCTTTTTCTTGTTTCTGATTTTTGTTATTTATTTTGCTCTCATTTCTACTTATACTTACACCTGTGTGCCTGAATCGTCCAGATGCTGCGCATCGTTGCAAAGACGCACGCCATACCAATGTCTCAGTGTTATAACCAGTTATTCTGTCCTCACTATTCTCCTCATGGTGGTTGATGACCAATCCGGGCTATTGGGACTGTTGCCTAACACGCTTCTAAAATGGATATACATGGGTCCACCAGTGTCAATTTCGTATATATACGGACGCCCATCCTCTGAACACGGATATTCTTCTGTACACACATGACGTCGTCCACAATTGATACACCCATGGGGGTAACGAAGTTAGGCAATCTGAAAATCCTCTTGCTTAATGCGAAAGGCCTCAACCAGCCTGTCAAACGTCAGAAAATTCTAGACTACCTACGTAGGCAGAAGGGTGACATTGTCCTGTTGCAGGAGTCCAAATTAGAAGCCAAACAATTTCACACGCTTAGGAACAAATTTTATACAGAGGTTGTAGAGTCGGAAGCAGTCGCGAAAAAGAATGGCGTGGTGACCTTGATTGCCAGGAAATCCAATGTAGACTTGATCTCCTCTGTGTCTGACTATAAGGGGAGGTGGATCACAGCTAAATTACTTAAAGATGACACTGAATTTTACGTTACAAACGTCTATGCCCCAAACACATGTGACCTAACATTCTGGACAGACCTTACGAAGCAGCTCAACACTATCCCTGACACGGCCGTCCACATCCTGGCAGGAGACTTTAACTTACCATCTGACCCCACCCTTGACAGGGACTCTAGGTGCCCTTTTCGCAGTAATAAGGCACACAAAGCTTTCACTAAACTCTGCAGCAGGTTTCAATTAATAGACTCCTGGCGATTGCAAAATCCGGATGGGAGAGAGTATACATTCTACTCCCCTCCGCACGACTCATTCTCACGAATTGATTACTTATTTATTACTAAGAACGCCATTGCTAGAATTGAAGAAACAAGTATAGAACCAAGGGTTATTTCAGATCACTCTTGCATATCACTCACTGTCTCCAATATAAAACCAACACTCCGCCAATCACTATGGCGCTTTAATGAGGAAATCCTCGAAAAAGAGTAACACAGGAACACTATTGAAGCCGCTATAAAAGACTATCTGGAAGATAATAAAAGGGGTGATACCACTGACTTGACGCGCTGGGAGGCACTGAAAACACTGTAAGGGGGGTTATCATTAAACTTAAATCCGCCATGAACAAGAATTGTAACGTGGCCTTAGAGAAGCTAGAAGAAGAAATTTCTACCCTGGAGGCCAGATACTTGAAAGACAGGAAAGAGGAGACGCTGAATAAACTAACTAATCAAAAGTATGCTTACAATAAAATAGTAAGCGAAAGAGCAGGAGTGTGGCTAAATAGGAAGAAGCGTTTTAAAATTTGTGCATCAAATAAGGCTGGGAAAAGCCTAGCAGTCTACCTTAAATTCAAGATTCAGAAGAATAGGATCAGTTCTATCTCAGATCAAACTGGAGTGGCCTTGTCTGACCCCCTCAAAATTGCAGAAATATTCAAAGAGTTTTATGAACATTTATATGCCAAAACTTTGAATGTGAAAGAGGACAAGATTAAAGACTACCTAGAGAGCTGTGCTCTACCGTCCCTCCACACGGGGGACCGGGAAGGCCCCTGGACCTGATGGGTTCACCGCTAGATTTTACAAATGCTTCTCCTCCACGCTAGCTTCCCCACTCCTCCACTTCTTCCGTGAAATTAATGAGACGGGTGAGGTAAAGGGTACATTGGCAGAGGCTGTCATAGCGGTGCTACCCAAAGAAGGGAAAGATCCAAAGCTCCCCAAGAACTATAGGCCTATTTCGCTTATCAATTTGGATTGTAAGCTTTTAGCTTCGATCCTAGCCAACCGCCTACAGAAGGTCTTACCAAAATTGATTCACGTCCTTGAGAAAGCTAGACTTCTCTCCACCCCTACTGCAGCAATCACACTCGATGCCGAAAAAGCATTCAACAAAGTGGATTGGACATATTTGGAGGCTGTCCTGCATAAATTCGAACTAGGGCCGTCATTCAATAAACTGGTCATGTCCCTTTACTCCTGTCCCTCACCCAGGTTTAGAGCGGGAGGGTCGTTCTCCTCATCATTCACACTGCAACAGGGAACCAGGCAGGGGTGCCCCCCCTCCCCTTCGTTATTCCTTCTGGCCATAGAACCCTTTCTGTATCACATCCGTCATAACAAAAACATTTCCTGAATCCCATTTAAAGACTGTACGATAAAACTTACAGCATATGCAGATGATGTATTAGTCGTATCAGAGAGGGCCGGAGAGGCAATACCAGCTCTTATGTCCACTATTGAGGAGTTTTCGGAAATATCGGGATACACATTAAATAAGGACAAAACGGAGGTCAAACTATTGAATAATCAAGGAAACAAAGAAATCTTAGGGGAATCTGGTTTAACCTGGCAGCCGGGTTGCTTCAAATATCTGGGCCTAGACTTTCACAAAGACCTCATTGCTACCCTACGAGTCAATGAGGATCAGCTCTTAAAGAAAATATCAAAACTGCTTGACGGTTGGTCTCCTAAGTTTTTGTCGTGGTGGGGGAGGGCTGAGACCCTAAAAATGATGGTGACCCCGCTGGTGAACTATCTAGCGAGTATGCTCCCAATGACGTTCTCAGAGGACTTTTTGCGCAAGGTGGATAAACTCTTTAGCACATTCTTGTGGCAAGGGAAGAAGCCCAGGGTATCAATGAAGAAACTGCAACTAGCTAAGGATAAAGGCGGCCTGGGTCTTCTCAACTTCAGGAATTACCAAACAGCTTTCTTGTGCAAACAGGGTGTACACTGGTTGATTGAGTATCCAACGTATGTCCCGCTTTAGGTAGAGATAGAGAAATCCTTCGTGGGAAATGTTTCCCTCCCTGCGCTGCTCACCATGGACCTGACACATCTCCCTCACTCAAAGTACATCTTGTTAAACATGAGACGTTCACTTTTAAGACTGAACCAAGTTCACACGACGGGCCTTAGGGTAAAAAACACCACCTCAATAGCCTTGTGGCATAATCCCGCCCTTCGACTTAATGGGGAGTCCCTCAACTGGGAATACTGGTCTGAGAAAGGTATTAATATGGTGAGTGACCTCTATGACGGACACTACCCGTTACCTTATTCCTCGATCCAAGCAACACACGGTCTTACACCAATGGACTTCTATGCTTTCCTCAATTTAAAAACACTCCTATCTACACGCTCTCTCAAACCCTCAGAACCATGGCTTAAACCACAATTGGCACGTATTAAAGCAACAGGTCATTTTGTGTCAAAGGTTTACAAACTTCTCCTCCCTCTGCCGGGGAAAGCCCAAAAACGGTGGGAGGTGGAACCCAACACAACGGGGATTATATTCGACTGGGACAAAATTCACACCACAGCTCTTGTGAACAAAGTCTCCCCAATATTGTCACAAACCAAATATATGCTACTTAACAGGGTGTTTTGGACACTGCAAAGGCTATTTAACCCCTTCAGTGCTAATGACAAGGGTAACTCGTCATGGAGTTTCCATTGATTTCAATGGAAAGTGGTTGTAAATCTTTCCAGGGCCTTAGCATCCAAGTGGTTAAACTCCAACTAAAAGACAACCCCAATTGTTGGAACTGTAACCTGGTTGAAGGAGATCTAGCACACATGCTTTTTTATTGCTCTTCGCTAGGAAACAATTGGGAGAGAATATTTACTTGCATAGACAATATTCTTAAAATCAAACCTCCAAGAGAATTTGTTTATGTCATTTTGGGTGCTCTGGATCCAAATGTGACCGATGACAATGACCGTCAGTTATTGAACTTACTACTTACCCTGGCGTGTAAGGTAATATTATGTATGTGGAAGAACGCCTCCGAAGTGTCCTTTAAGATGTGGCAAGAGTGGGTATCTTGCATTAGAGGAGCAAATAACAGTGCTTTGCATTCTTCCCCTTGGCGTACTTCCAACAAGAAGCTTTGGAAATCCCTCGATGCTTCTTCCTTTTCATTTGACCCTCCGTAGGCGCATCTTTTGTTGCTGGTACTTGCTTGACCCACTGACTATTGGAATGCCGTGTGTGAAGTGTACTTCTGCCCTAGGAGGATCTCCCTACATGCTTGTCACCCCTCCCATTGTAACATTGAGGTTTGATCGCGATCTTTGATATATGATGTGCACTATTTCTGTATCCTGCATTTGGTATTCGGCATTCTGTATTTGTACTTTATATCTGCACTTTCTTATATTTATTTATTTTATTCATTTTATATGATGTTTATGGCTGTGCACCCTTTATGATTTGATGCATATGTTCATCTCTGGAATTCCATGCTTTTTCCATTATCAGTTGTCTTATTCCAATTTCAGCCAAGCATTCTGTATCTTATGTATTCTTTATTGTCTATTTTCTTTTGTTTTTCTAATAAAATCGATTTGAAATAAAAAAAAGAAGCTCAGTAACAAAAACACACCTTGCTGCATGTGACAGACACACAAGTAATGCACACTACACTTACAACACACATCAGAATGTATCACAATGCACAAACTACTCACACACAATGCCATGCAAATAGAACCTCACACTCTGTCAGCAGAAAGAGTCAACACAGGCCAAGCACTGCATACATCAACAACAAAAACACAGCAGATGCACATGCCAATCCACCACATTGCAAACTCAGCTGGACATCAGGGGGATGCACACCATGTGGAAAATGACAATGTATATGTATATAAGAGGCGTTCATTTGTGTTCACCCTCACCCCTGTCGAAGACAAAGTGAAAGTCACTGCACTGTGGCCCCGCCATCTTGTCCCCTTTTAGGCCCCATCACCAACCTAGATAGTAGCCATTTTGTGTGGCATGACCTCTCTGCCCACTGCCAATGGCCTGCGTCTCTCTCCCTCTCCCCAGCCCCGCGAGTATTCCCCCGCGCCCTGACAGCCCCCGGTCTCTCCTATGCAGGCCATAAACGCACCTCTAAATACGACCCTGCCTCCGTGCTGAATCCCTGCCCCCTCGCTCTCTCATCCTACCCATAGAACAGGCCCTTTTGGTAACCTCTACCTCCCTGCCCGATTGCCCGGCCTGATCCCAGGCCATCACCTAGTCCAACAGATGCAGTTTATTGCTCTCTACAGTAGGATCTCGCCTCACATCAGAGGAGCGGTGATTAGTCAAGGCCTTCACACCCCTAGATCCGATCGACACCCCTGCATTCCTCCCAGGAACACCCTTCCTCTCTTCTGATGACCCCCCCCCCGGCTACACCTGGCCTCTCGACCCAGTCCCATATCATAAAACTAGGTCTCGTGGATGTACCCCCTCCGGCCCGCATAGCGAAACGTGATCTTATCGCCTGCCCAACCTTAGATCTGACCAACCCCCTTGCCCTCGTGTCCTGTTGGGACGTCCGGCTGCGGATTACGATCACATGTTACATTTGGGAGGGGAAAACAACATCAGAGCGGCCGGTATGGGAATAGGCCTGAAGCTGGGATCCCAAGCATGCCTTTCCCTACTTCAAAGCACTACCAAGAATGTGTTGCATGTAATAAAGTAATAAACCAGTGTATAAGAGGCGAGGCCTCAGAAATGTTGAGAGAGCACCTCGAGAAGATACCCTGTTGTCTGATTTGACATGTTCTGTTCCGTCGGAAATAAACTCCTGTTTCCCGCTTTCCAGTCTCCAGCGCCTGCCTCTTTATTTGGTAATTGTGAGTTGGGTTAGAAGCGGCTAACGCCGGGCAAACCTAGGAAAGGGGTAAAGACGACCTGATCTGCCTGAACCCTTTTTCATCAATTGGCGTCCCAAACGTGGGGCCCATCAGCGACACGTGGATCCAGTGAGAGAGGTCCCAACGACAGAGTGAACGACTGCAACGATCGGGAAGAGCTCCTGCCCGATAGACCCTTGTCTGGCAGCCGATCATCCGAACTTCACTGGTTCTGAACAGACCTCTCTCGAGTGATCTACGGTCCTGACTGGGAACCATCAGGAGTGCCACAGCAAGTACGGAGAATAGAGGACGATCGGGCGCTGGAAACGGAAGTCGAGAAACTGTCCATACGGTCCGGGTAAGGTCGTGTAAGCACGACAAATTGCGAATTGATTGTTTTTTGATTGTCCTTGGAAAATACTAGTATTACACATTTTGATTGGTGTCCTTGGAAAATACTAGTATTACGCATTTTGATTGTTTTATCCTGAGAGATTCTCTGCCTACAAACGGAGAAGGAAAGGAGTATTCTCCCTTTGCAGATAGTGAAGGGTGGGTAGCGCAGGCTCTTGCCCCCGTTGTAACCCGTCGCGCCTACTTCCCTCTCCATTTGATTGATTGTTATCCAAGCATTTACTGTTTTGGAATTGGTTCTTTTTGGATCATTCTCTATTTGCAAACAAGCACAGAATCGCCATACTCTGTTTAGTCTTTGCAGATAGTGAAGGATAGGTAACGCAGGCTTTTGCCCCCGTTGTAATCCGTCGTGCCTATTTTTATCCCCCACTGATTGATTGTTTGACCGAACATTGATTGTTCGGAATTGGTTCTCGGAAAGGATCTTCGCTGCCTACAAACAGAGAGGAACAGGAATCTCTCTCTTTGCAGATAGTGAAGGGTAGGTAGCGCAGGCTTTTGCCCCCGTTGTAACCCGTCGCGCCTATTTTATTCCTCATTTGATTGATTGATTGTTTGTCCGAACTTGACTGTTTGGAATTGGTTCTCTCTTTGGGTATTCCCTATTTGCGAATACTGTAGAATAGAAATATTCTACCTAGTCTCCGCAAAGTAGCGAAGGATAGGTAGTGCTGACTTTTGTCCCCGTTGTAACCCGTCATGCCTATCTTCCCCCCATTGCTCAGTAGTTGGTTCAACCCGGACCGTTTATTAGAGGTAGACCACCTGGCTCCACTGGAGGACATCCCTAATAAAAGGACATATATAAAGAAAATGCGGATTAGCCGCTGTATTGTGCTGGCAAATAAAAGAACATAAAAATCGTTAGGAAAAACAAAAGGAATCGAGTAAAATCAGTAGGCCACTGATGAAATCTCTTTTCAACCTCACTGAAATGGAAACATTAGGAACGACCTCTTAGGAAATATGAAACTAGTGAGGAAAGCCGAACTCAACGCCATGATGACTGCGAGACAACTCGGCTCCACCGAACACCCTCCCCAATTAACGACAAACCCTAGGCAAATATTAGAAAGAGGCACCACGATAGCAAAGTAACAGGTTAAACGTTTTATTGTTGAACAAAAATATTAAACAACTATTTACATGACAAACGGCTGCAACAACAAACCCACAATGCATTTCGCCGTCTGCTTGGCGCCGTTCCTGTCCCTCCTTCCCCAAAGTAGCAATATTGGGCTGCTTTGGGCTGCTTTCTAGTAGGGTTTTTGGGCATCAGGAAAGTCTACAAAAGCAGTCGACGACGGCATGGGGTGGAGAACCATTACGCGAATAGTCCGGAGGCGACACCACGCACCAAGGCCTGTCCCCAGGATGAACCAAGGGACCCGTTTCTGGGGCCGTGGCAGGGAGCGGCCGGCCGCCATCGGCCGGAGAAGGCATGGGCCCGACCCGAGAGGTACTGGTCTTCCCATTCCCTTCCTCTTTCGGCGCCTTGCAGGCCACGAGGGGGGGGATGTCTTGCATATGCCTCTGACCCCCCCTCTTCTTCATCGCCTGGTCCGGCCATAACAAATGTCAGCGAGACGCCGTGGGGTGCGCTGGGAGGGAGAGGCGGCGC
The DNA here is from genome assembly GCF_964261635.1 of Lissotriton helveticus. Classification (NCBI taxonomy): domain Eukaryota; kingdom Metazoa; phylum Chordata; class Amphibia; order Caudata; family Salamandridae; genus Lissotriton; species Lissotriton helveticus. The sequence goes on along the minus strand of NC_136069.1, from coordinate 1,329,596,753 downwards.
GGACGAGCCTCTCCCGCCTCCCCAGGTGGAGGCCCCTCAGCTGCACCCCCAACACTCCATGCGCCCAGCACAGGGTTCGTCCACTCTTGCGGTGCAGGGACGCTCCACGTGCCCGGAAAAAGGATTCGTCCACTCTGGCAGTATAGAGACGCTCCACGCACCCGGCAGGGTCTCGTCCACTGTGGCGGTACTGCGACACCTCACCCGTCAGGCTGGAGTCCGTCTGCCCATTTGACTCAGTGACTGCCGGTGGCTGCAGAACTTCTAAAAAGGGCGGTCGACTCGGCAGGAATGACCCTGGCGTGCAAGGATGGCCTGGTCGCTGGCCAGCTAGAAAACGAGTCCCCCGTCCAGAGGCGTTCTCCTCAGCTTTGAAGATTCTATGAGAACTGCGGGAGCCCTCGACTTCCGCGGGCCCCCGACCGCCCCCCGATGGGAAAGAACTGCCATGATTGCCCACAGAACGACCAAGATGTAGCCACGAGACGTTGGCGCCCTCACGCTGACGCCAGCCTCAGTTTTGAATGACCAAAAAATCCTGCAGACTACTGATTTGATCAGTTCCGGTGGAACATCAGTACGACCCGGTAGGAAAGATTGGTGCCCCTCCCTTTTCTTTGATTGATGGTTCATGTCACCGGTCCCTTCTGTTGCCCCTTAACGAAACTTCTGGACTACCGAAAGAGATTCCGGTCCAACCCCGAGTTGGGGAAGACATTTTGACTATACTTGGACCCGCCTGACCCCACCCAAAAATGGCGATGGTACAAACGAAACTCGCAATGCCCCGTTGTGTTCCGGATGCTCAGACTTGAGATCATGAGATATGTATGTAGTTTTTTTAAGCACATGGCAGGAGGGGATGAGTATTGCTTGAACGTTCGGACAATGAATTGACATTAAGTTATGACGCAGTATGTGATTACAGTATTATCGAAAGTTCGAATTTTCCTAACCCCGACGGTACTCGCCCAAAATGAATTTTCTGATATGATTTTATTGTACTTATCGTACCTTGATGAAATAAAACGACCACCGACTCAGTTCTGCTCCGTGGCTGGCCCACGTGGTTGTAGGCCTGCATTTGTGCATCGTAAATTTTTAATAAAGATTTCGTGAAAACAGAATATAGTTGTAGCTCTTGATTTGTTAAGTTCGAATACATAGCCATTGTTTCCGATCTACGTAGCATACAGGCGAAATAAAGCAAGTTGGTTACTAAAAAGTAAAAAGAAAAAGGTAAAGTACCCAGAAATAGTGAAATTATGAACGGTCCAAGCTTGATGCGTGTGTTTTTTTACTTTTGTGCAACATAAGGCAATCGAAAAAGGTCCCGGTGTTCTGTTTTACTCTATATGCCACGTATTTCACAGCTCATCAATGATTATGCCTCTCGCACTACCAGTCCCTCTGGGCTTAAAATGCCGAGATTGAAGGGACTGCACCCCGGGGAGATAGGTCGAGTACGTGGTGAGTAAAAGCCTCTTTGGGTTTATACGCGCGGATGTACTTTAAACGCTGCCCCACCCCCTTCTTTTTCCCCTTCTAAACTGCAGGTCACATCGGAACATCGACCAAAATATGGAGAAGACCTAAGCAACGCGCCATGGTTCCGCGGGGACAAATGATACAGTATCCACGGGGACTGCCCCTGAGGACACGACGACTTTGGGTGATATGAATGCATGCGTGTATGACCAGATGTGTGTAACTCGACTGGATATACGACTCATGCGTTGATTTGACAAGAGAGATGCCTTTGTACGATAACGGAAACTTGACGAGTTACGGCAGTATGAAGCAGCCCAGAATGACGTGCACCTACGAGTAGGCCCATAGGACAACTAAATTGGGAAAGGTTCAGGGCTATTCCAGGGTGAGGTATACCCATGTACCCTCCTCCTGGAAGATTAAGAATATTTTAGGTATGAAACTAGAAGCTGCCCATTGTTCCCCCGACTGACACCCCCCGTTGCTTCAGCCTGAATACCCATCCGCTAATAACGATTCAAAAATCCCACCGGAAGTACTAGCCCGATCAGGTTAGCTCCCGAACAATTGACGAATGTGTAAAAATATGTAACAGAGGTCGACAGCAAAAGACAGCTAAACAAATTAAATAGGATACTAAGGATGCGCAGCATGCAGGAGGAAATATCTTTGGCCAAGTACTATACTATGTGTTGTCTTGAGTTCTGTATATAATACATGTACCCCCCCGCTTGAATTCGTGTGTACGTAATATATGATTTACGTTGTCCCTCAATCTGTGTCTCTATATAACACGACCCCTACTGTTTTGTGTTGTGTGCGCATAAAAAATGGCCTATTATTGTACACGTTTCTCTTTTTCTCTCTCTTCATGTTGTACGTGTACCGAATAGTTCATTTAGATTGCGGACGACTCTCCCTCCGAGGGTTCCCCCCCCCCTTGTTCCCCCTCCCTTTGCACGGTAATGTTGTGCCCCACAGGCACGAGGCTAATTGGTTTTCGAACACAAAGGTGTTCGACAAATTGACAGAAGCTAAACCAATTATAACTTGCCATATTACTGCCTCTCCTTTCCGTAAAATGATGAAACTTGAATTGGCAATGAAGGAAAGGACAGGTTAGACGACTGAGGTCTCCTAATTTGGCCGTCTTACAGGAGGACTATAAGTCAGTGGCTTTCTGTTCTCAGCTCGTTAGAAACAACGCCCAGATTGCCCCACCCCTCTGCGCCCAAGTACGGATGTCCAAACGTCTCGATTGACCCCAGCTCCACACCCGGAGGTATAACTGATGACCCTGATTAACTCTTGCTCCCCGAGAAAAGAATGTTTAGCCTCTATCCCTCTCCCATGACCTTCACTACGGGCTTGTGCCAGAAAACCGAGTCTCTACCGTAGAATCCGATTTCGAGGTTGATGAAATAATAAGAGTCTGTTTTCTCTCCAATATACGTCGTGAATGATCGCCAACAGGCTTAGAACAAACTCAGTAAAAATGCCTGCATACCCACTTCATAATGATAACCTCTGACTGTGACCGATGAAAGTTTCCCCAACTACTTCAGGTTGAGGGTGGTATTGAAATGTATAAATGTATCTCCTGCCAGTTCTCTAAAACTTGTTTTGTACCCATCCAAAGATACACAATCACCGAAGGAGAGGGGCCGGACGTGACGCACAGCCTGGCCGCAGATCGCGAAGCATATGTGACCCCGACCAAATGTGGAGCTGCAGAACAGCGAGACACGGGACGAGGCACCACTCTTAAATGTGGGAAATGAAAGGATGGAGAGCTGCTTTGAAGCCCTCTGCTCGCCGACCCACACGTGCCAGAAGTCCCCGCCCCTTTTAGCCCGATCGATGGGCCTGCCTGCTTGTTATCCTTTGCTCCCTTGGTCTGTCTTAAAGATCTGATCCCACTCCGCCCTCTCCTCCCTCGATTATCCGACAAAACCCCTTTTTCCTTTCCATGTGGATTTTGACTCCGAGAAAGAAATGCAGGTGCCCAGCATGAGGCACCCTTGAAAGAGACTAGTTAGGAAACAGGACTGTGGCCTAAACGGCAAAGGACAGATCACACCCTGCAACGCGTAACGAAGGACCCGAGCTGGACCTATAGCTCCACCGCCGGTGCTCAACAGCGCCAACGAAGGAAAACGAACTATCAATGCTTACCACGTGATGGCTTGCTACGGAACTTTCTACACCCCTTGACTAAATTGTTCGCATTGGACTAAACGCCCTCAACCATATTTTTGCCTGGAAAATGTTTCATCGGTCACTTTCTAAATACGACAAATGTAAATTTATATGTATTCCACCTTGTATGTTGCATCCACTGCACACGGTTATATGCAAATCCACCAGTATTGACAAATGCTATTTCCATTGACAACACACGACTATACGTACACCCTGTCAGCTATGATAATCACACAAATGACTTAGCTTATGTAAAAAGCGGCGACTGTGGAAAATGACAATGTATATGTATATAAGCGGCGTTCATTTGTGTTCACCCTCACCCCTGTCGAAGACAAAGTGAAAGTCACTGCACTGTGGCCCCGCCATCTTGTCCCCTTTTAGGCCCCATCACCAACCTAGATAGTAGCCATTTTGTGTGGCATGACCTCTCTGCCCACTGCCAATGGCCTGCGTCTCTCTCCCTCTCCCCAGCCCCGCGAGTATTCCCCTGCGCCCTGACAGCCCCCGGTCTCTCCTATGCAGGCCATAAACGCACCTCTAAATACGACCCTGCCTCTGTGCTGAATCCCTGCCCCCTCGCTCTCTCATCCTACCCATAGAACAGGCCCTTTTGGTAACCTCTTCCTCCCTGCCCGATTGCCCGGCCTGATCCCAGGCCATCACCTAGTCCAACAGATGCAGTTTATTGCTCTCTACAGTAGGATCTCGCCTCACATCAGAGGAGCGGTGATTAGTCAAGGCCTTCACACCCCTAGATCCGATCGACACCCCTGCATTCCTCCCAGGAACACCCTTCCTCTCTTCTGATGACCACCCCCCCGGCTACACCTGGCCTCTCGACCCTGTCCGATATCATAAAACTAGGTCTCGTGGATGTGCCCCCTCCGGCCCCGCATGGCAAAACATGATCTTATCGCCTGCCCAACCTTAGATCTGACCAACCCCCTTGCCCTCGTGTCCTGTTGGGACGTCCGGCTGCGGATTACGATCACATGTTACATTTGGGAGGGGAAAACAACATCAGAGCGGCCGGTATGGGAATAGGCCTGAAGCTGGGATCCCAAGCATGCCTTTCCGTACTTCAAAGCACTACCAAGAATGTGTTGCATGTAATAAAGTAATAAACCAGTGTATAAGAGGCGAGGCCTCAGAAATGTTGAGAGAGCACCTCGAGAAGATACCCTGTTGTCTGATTTGACGTGTTCTGTTCCGTCGGAAATAAACTCCTGTTTCCCGCTTTCCAGTCTCCAGCGCCTGCCTCTTTATTTGGTAATCGTGAGTTGGGTTAGAAGCGGCTAACGCCGGGCAAACCTAGGAAAGGGGTAAAGACGACGTGATCTGCCTGAACCCTTTTTCATCAACCATGCAAATACAAGGCAACATACAGTCACAGCACTGCATACAGGACAGGCAGTCTGTGCACATCAACCAAATCAGTAGCACACACATCTCAGTGCCACAACATATACCCCCACAACACAAATCAGCACACGGACAACATCACACTCAGGAAGGGTAGCAGTACCTCAACAAACACACGTACAGCTAACCCAACACCCACAGATGCACAACTCAGGGACACCCAGGTGCAAACAACATGACCAGAGGACTGTGCTGCCCAAACAGTTCCACTGTACATGAGCAACCATTACTGCAAACCAGTACAAGAAATCCACACATAACTATTTGGGAAACTGTCCTGAGTGGCACATTGGTCGCACAGATCAGCACCACAAAGCATAGTGTAACAAATGAGGTGGTGGGAAGGCTCAAACACTGGCAACCCAAGGGCTAGTTGACATGAGATTGAAGTGGTTTGTACGTCAGGTCAGGAGTGTACTGTATAGAAACACATGGAGGAGTCACTCTAAATGGGAAGGCATCAGAAGCACAGATAGGGGATGGTATGACTCCACATCCCACACACCATACTGGAGCCAAAAGTAGCCCAAGTTACAGCAGTGCATGAGAAAACTCACCAACAATGTCAGTGTGGCTGAGCAGGTCTGCACAGTGAGCACAGACAGTTACAAGACCCATGGCTTATCAACAAAACACAACACAGATTTGGCAGTCACATACTCTGCATACTCACAACTGGCATCAACAACAACTAGGTGTCCCCTAGGAGTGCAAGGACACACCAACACACTGCACAGTGCACACCCTGCAACTCCTACATGTGCACACAAGCACATGGCAGACAATTCAAACAAACAGGCACCCATTGTAGGAGAGTAGGATCTGCTTACTATGGTTACCTCCACATTTTGCTGGTGTTTCACTGGTTTTCGACTTTAGTCTGGCTCGGGCCCTGCTATCTAGGACCCCAGCCTAGCTGCTTCCTCTCTAAATTGATTGCATGTACATTAGGTACACTCCAGATTGGTTACTGGGTTACCCTTGTGAGTCCATAGTATATGGTACCTTAGGTACTAAGGGCATAGGTACCCCAGAGGCCTACCAGGGGCTGAAGCATGTATTATGCCACCCCTGGGAAGCCTTCCAAAATAGCACCACAGGTCTGCTACTGCAGCCTTGGTAAGGTGGTGCATGCACCCCTTACTAAGATGTAGGTTACCTATATCTACCTTTAAACACTGACAGATATAAACCTTTAAGTCACTCCTATGGCAGGCCTTATCAATCCTGAAGGCAGAGTGCTTGGTTTTGTGTGAGAGGGTGCCCATGCATGAGCAGGACCCCTCTGCAGCTTTCGGAAACTATTCTCTGATGCTGTTCTGTGATGCAGCCAGACCATATACTCTTAAGTGCATTATAACCTCGCAGTAAATGCTAACTTTGGAATGGCTGCATGGAAACATGTTGTGTTTGGTGTCGGGGGGGCTTGGCCGAACAGCCACGATGGCGGACGGCTCCTACTAGAGCTCCGAGCCCGGCCGGGACTTATCCAGCAAAAACGGAGCTGTGGGAGCCACCTGCAAGCCAGTAGTAAGAGGATCGGAGGGCGAAGCCGGTTTGAGGCGCTGAGACTCTGCCTCGAGTGAGAAGGGGTCGATTCTGGCCAATTCCGAGGACGCCAAAGATTGCGGAGAAGGCCCCTGAAGCCGGGGAGTAAATTACTGGTGCGACCCGGGACTGTGACCCCGAGACTTGCTCGGCTGCCGTCTCCGAGACTGCGGAAGGTGGACCCTGAGCCCTGCGGACGATTGCGGGAGCCGCCTGGAACCCCCCCGGACGTCGCTAGCCGCGAAGGGAGCTGGAGAGGTGCTGTGCATACTGCGCGGAGCGGTACGCTGTGATCTGCGTAACGACCTGTGGACACTGGTGACGGCCGGCGATGCCATCTTGGAGCCGCGGTGGCCCCCTGATGCGGACGATCTCTCTTCCCCCCCACCACCCCCACGTCTGCTGGCCGGCCCCGTCCGGAGAAGGAAGGATAGACGGGGCAGGGTACTGCACGACGAGACCCGGTGGATCTCTCGGAGGCCTCGGGCACAAGAACTGCACAGCGGTTATAGCAGAGCGCCGCAACCCATTGCCCTCTCGGGACAGACCTGGCCTGGTGACTGAGGAGTGCCCGCAATGCTGCGACATGGGAGTCTGCCTGGCGCGGCCCCGGTGAGAGCGGGAGATTGCTGGGGCGACGGCCTGGAAACCTAGGTGGGTGACCCCCGAACCTTGCCAGATATTCCCGCCTCTTGGTTCCCTGTCCTCCCACACCCATTGCACGCCGTCGCCTGGGAGACCTCGGCGAGTGGACGACGGCCTACGATCCAAGGGCCGAGACGCCCTCACGACCAGAACGCACACACTAGGGGTGAGTGCCCCGGGATTGGGACAGTATGGTGTGGAAGGGTTTGAAGTTTGCGGAGGGTCAGGGAGACCAGGTGGGACCCTGCCCGCTGGCGGGGACTGGTGCGGGCGACAGCGGAGCAGGAACTGCTGGGCAGGCTGTGCCGGGAGATCAACAACCAGATAAGCTAGACCTTATTCTTCAGGAAATCCGAGACTCACGACAGGCAACGGAGCAGCAATTGGGGGCCCTCACGACTAACTTATCTCTCCTGAAAGCAGACCACGGCAAGTTAGCAGACAGAGTCAAAGACCAAGGACTAGTGCTTACGGACCTTGCGCCCACTGTGGCGGACAACACTACGTCTATCCGGGAACTGCAAGGCCAGGTCAACGCCCTGATGGACAGGGTAGAAGACGCAGAAGGGCGTAATAGGCGTAATAATGTAAGGGTGATCGGCCTGGTGGAAAAATGCGAAGGATCGCAGGCCGCAGATTTCATGGAGCAGTGGTTCAGAGATTATATAACGTCGGACGGGCTCTCCCCCCACTTCTGCGTGGAAAGGGCACACAGAATTCCGACGGGACTGCCCAGGTCGGGTCGCCCCCCACACCCTTTAATAGTCCGCATTCTCAATTACAGTGACAGGGATGTACTTTTACGGAAAGCCCGTGAGAAATCCACCATTCACTTTGAGAATCAGAGGGTGTCACTGTATCCGGACTACACGAACGTGGTACAGAAACAGCGGGCCTCTTATCTGGAAGTGAAAAAGAAACTGAGAGGCGCACAGCTGAAATATGCACTACTCTTCCCTGCCCGTCTGAAGGTTATCCATGGACGGAAATCTCACTTCTTTGAAAGTCCTGCGGACGCTGAGGAATGGCTGGAAGTAATGGGACTAGATGGTAGTCAGGGAGCCTCCCAGGCAGCTGCCACGGGAACTTCAGAGGAGGGATCAAGTGGTAACCGTCATCCATCTTCAGGACCCGGGAAAGAGAATAACCGGCGAGGACTATCACGGGAACAACAGAAGACAGAACAACTTGTGGCCCTCTCGATCGCCGGTACCTTCAGGGAAGATTCTGCGAAGATAACCACAGACTCGGAAGAAAACACGATACAATCGGACTTGGAGAACAGTGTGATTCTTTTCCCCACAGTCACTCCTCGAGCTGCGGACGAACTAATTGACAATTGACTCGACAGATGGTGATCAGTGCCAAACTCTCCACTGCAGACACTGTACTGTATCCTTTATTGATACAAGTGTGCATTTAGTACCTGTTTATTTTTGAAAGATCGTATGTGGGGGTGGAGGGATGTAACTGTGGAGCACATCAACGACCCTTTATCCGCTAGACATCACGCCTCCAGAACTAAACTGCAGAAGGTACCTTTCGGTAGTGTCCAGGGAGACCCATTGATCACCCCACAGATACCGTTTGGACACCCTCTTGAATTTCTCTTATGTGTAATGAGAATCCCGGCCGGGCCGCCGTTGAGCCGGTGGAGCCCGGAATTGGTAACGATATGAATAGACGAGTGCTAGGCCACCCCCCCAATGGCGAATGCACGAGACTTTGGATCTTTATGTTTTATTTGTTTATGTTGGGCCCGGGTACGTTCTATTGCTGCGCCAAGTTGGTTTTGCTTAAGTTAAACGTATTCAAAGGTGTACTCTCCTGGGTTATACTCTCCAGTGCTCCTAACCCCAGACCACTGACCGACTTAGTTCCAACAACAGACGATTATGGCTGAACAGGCCGGAATATACAAAGTTCTTACCTGGAATGTGCGAGAGCTGGGGGCGGTGCAGAAAAGACACAGAGTCCACTCCTTCCTTCTTAGGCAACAGGTGCAAATTGCTTTTCTGCAAGAATCACACCTCACGGCATCTGAGGCACATAAGTTGAGGAAGAAATGGAGGGGCGCTATATACTCCACGTCATATTCCGCCTTTTCCAGGGGGGCCACTATATGGGTACGACACGGGACCCCGTTCGTAGAAATAGAACGGAAAGTGGATGACCAGGGCAGATACATCCTACTTAAAGGCACCCTGGATGGTAAACTGATAGTCCTGGGTAGCATTTATGCCCCAAATTATGACCAAGAATCATTCCTGCAGAGGGTTTGTCCGAATGGGCTGATATACCCTGGGTACTTGGGGGAGACTGGAACGCTGTGCTGGATCTAGACATGGATAGGTCACACCCACCTCTACAGGCCTCTGGCGCTGCGAAGCTGTCTGATATATTTAACACATGGGCGGAGGGCTGGGGACTGCGCGATGTCTGGCGAGTGTTACACCCCACGCACAAAGAATATTCCTTCTATTCCCCAGTACACGACCTACACACGCGCATTGACCGATTCCTATGCTCCCACACACTGGCCACAATGATAGGTTCCCCGGAATATTTGGCAAAAACTTTTTCGGACCATAGGCCCCTGAGGTGCAACATTTCCTGGGGCAGAGTGCCGACTCCCATACCTACATGGAGACTTAACCCACAACACCTAGAAGATGGACCGTTTAGAGTGACCCTATTAGACACTCTGACACATTATTGGGATGCTAACTGGGGATCTGCTTCCTCCAACTTGGTGGTTTGGGAAGCGATGAAAGTGATGATATGTGGGGCTGCGATAGGACAACTGGTAGGGGCCAGACAGTAGGTACACCGGAAGTTATGTGAGGTGGAGGCCCGGCTAATGGTACTTGAGCGGGAAGCGGTTGGAGACCCCGGCAAGAAAAGGGCCCTACAAGAACAACACATATTGCATGCGGAGACGCTGGAATCGCTACGTGTCATAGATCATAAGGCTTATCTGCAGAGGTAACACACTGAGGCAGATCGCTCTGGCGCGCTGCTAGCCCGCCTGGTGCGGGATAGGCCAGAAACTCCGATCATTACCCAGGTCCATAACCGGGCGCGCACCCTAGTGAGTACTTAATCTGACATTAACCTAGCGTTTCACGATCACCTAAAAGTGCTGTACGTCCGACTGGTACGGAAGACCCCACGCAAATAACTGATTTCATGAGGGATCTTCCCTTCCCGCTCTTAACAGCAGACGTACAGAAGACAATTGAGGGGCCGATAACTCAACACGAGATACGTGCAGTGATAAAGCACTTGAATAGAAATAAGCCACCGGGCAAGGACGGGCTCCCAGTGGAGTTCTATTCGACCTATGCCGACACCCTAGTACCGATCCTAGAAAAGGTGTATAGGATAGCCTTTGAAGAGGGCCATCTGCCTCGATCAACTATGCAAGCATTAGTGACCTCCATACCTAAACCGGGTAGGGATGTCTTGGAGTTGGCAAACTTTAGGCCCCTATCCATGTTGCCAACTGAGTATAAAATACTGAGCAAAGCTATTGCCCTACGTATTCAGCCCCATCTGCCTGCACTCATACACCGAGACCAGTGTGGGTTCCTTCCCGGGCGTAGTACCTCCCTAAACACGAGACGTCTGCATGCCCTAATGGTGGCATCACCGAAAGACCTGAATCAGGCAGGATGCATTGCGTTGGATCTCAAACAAGCGTTTGATTCACTTTCTTGGTCCTTTATGTTTGAGACCTTGCGACTCTTTGGCTTCCCTGCCCCTTTACTGCAGTGGATCAGGTTGTTGTACACCGGCCCCACAGCCCGGGCGAGAACGGGACGCTATGTGTCGGCCGAATGCCCGGTCTACCGTGGCACCAGACAGGGTTGCCCCCTGTCCCTGATGCTGTTTGTCCTCGCGCTCGAACCATTGGCCATTGCTATTTGTAAGAGCACGACCGGATTAGGCATTCCAATGGCAGGGTCCTCCCATATACTCTCCATATATGCGGATGATATGTTATTATATCTCCGGGACCTGGAGGCTGACCATACGCTATTATACGACACCTTCCGTAAGTTTGAAATGGTGTCGGGCTTGGCTATAAACCCAGAAAAGTCGGTGGGATTCTACTTCTGGGACGCACCTCACTCGCCCTCTATACCCTTTGGCGCCTACAGGATTCCGGTGGCCCAGTCCAATTTTAAATACCTGGGGATCCGTATATACAGAAAAAAGGAGGACCAGTTAGATGGCAACATCTCCAGGGCCATTGCTGGCCTCCGGGGCAGTATTGTTTTTTGGACCTCGCTACCTTTGTCAGTTATGGGCTGTATTGTAATAGCTAAGATGGTGAAGCTACCTCGCCTGCTGTACCACTTCGTGAATCTGCCCATATGTCTCCCGCACCGAATCTTTGCGACGATAAATACTTTACTGACCACTCTGATATGGGGGTCGGGCAGATGACGGATTAGTTTGCGTAAACTACAGCTTGGTACTAAACTAGGGGGCCAAGGTGCCCCTGATTTTCAAGGGTATTATTACGCCAGTCAACTCCAATGGTTGTCTTACTGGCTGGCCGGAAGGAACCTCCATGAGATCGGTTGGACTACGGAACAGTTGGAACGGGGCGAATTACACAATCTATTGCTACCCAAAAGTAAGATACCAGGGATATGCCACCCACTGCTTCGCACTGCCCTTCTCTGTTGGAAGAAGGCACTGGCTTACACATCGTCGGCAATGCCATATGCAGGTAATATCCCCTTATTGGGTATCCCAACACTGCAGGGAAAACTTACAAAACATACACTACGACACTGGACGGAGAGCGGAGTTGAGGAGATAGGCAGTTTCTTTGGAGATGACTCACTGCTAGACCATCGCACCTTCGTTCAGGTGACTGGGACCTCGGACAGACACTATTTATTGCACGCCACTATATCCCACTATATTAGGACGACTTGGGCGCCACAAGGCCTTGTATCCATTTATTGTTATTTAAAGAGTTTTATATAGCGCTGGCTAGACCCGGAGGTATCAGAGCGCTTTACATGAGGTTCCTCAAAATTACAAGATAACATCAGTTTCAATTTACATCAGTTGCTAGACAAACAATTACAAGAGCATAGAGAACGAGATAAGTGAAGTGTAGAGGGGAAGGGGGTAAGGGTAAAGGGGTGGGAGGGAGATACGACAGAAAGACGAAGGAAAGTCTGCCCAAAGTCTGGCTGGGTAGGTGACGGTCGAGGGGGAAGGCCCAAAACCCATCTCCTCTATAGCCATCAGGTAGCTCCACTGGGCTTTGGCCAAATAGCTAGGTCTCATGGGAAACATTTAAAGAACATGGAGGGCAAAATAATGGAGCGTAGAGGGGAGGGGACAGGGAAGGTGAGAAAGGGAGGATAGGGGGAGAGACAACAAGGAGAGATGAAATGAAGTCTGTCTAAAGGCCGACTGGGTAGGTGACGACCAAGGAGGGAGTCCACGGCCCATCTCCCCTATAGCTTAAACAGGTACTGAGGCACACACACTGGCAGGCCGAGGACACAATTCCATCTATCACTTTTTTGTTTTTCTAAGTGAGAAGACATAAGTCTAATGGGTATGCATAGACATGCATTTCATGTACTTTGTTAGAGGGCTTAAGCTGCACATCAGGGATGAGACCCCAGTTTTTTTGTCACAGGACTCCAGCTGCACCTCACTGAATATAACCAACAAGGCAAGAACTGTCAGACATTGCATGTGTTCCTGTCTAGAGAGAACCTGGCCTGGCAGTTTGAGATTGCTGTTCCTGTTGGAGCAGGAGCAAGTCAGATTTCTACAGTAGACTAGTGGACAACAAGGAAACCAATGGTTCTTATACCACTTTCTTAATATATGGTTTGGTATGCCCCTAGGGCTCAACATATATTGTGATAATTTACTGTGTGCTAAATAAGTTTACTGAATGTACTTTTGCCTCTAGCCTCATAAAGAGACTAGAGGGATGTGTTTAGAATAAATACATATATTTAATATATATACCTGGTGCGGTTCTCCTTTCATTTGGATATTATAGACTGGTAAAACAAGCTGCTTTACATTCCTTCACGACTTAGCCTGAAGCCTGCTTTCCACAGCTATCACTAGGAGAGCTTTCTATATAGGTTGTCTTTAAACCTACCATCAATAAGGGCCGTTTGGACTGGTGCAAGGTGCCCACTAGTATAGTGGACATCATATGCCAGTCCAACTTCTCACACCCAGCTCCTGGGTCATACATGTGTGCAGTTGGCATTGCAGGGGCAACACACATCAACACTACTGACAAAGTCACCCCTTCACACTTCTTGGCCACCGCACTGCGGCGGAATTTGTGCCGCTGCCAAGGTGTTAAGCAAGGTCACTGACAAAGCAGGCAACAGGAGTTACTGTCTTTATTACAATTTACCCAGATAGGCATCAAAAGTAGACAACAGCAAGGCCAGTGGCCAGTCCATAGTTCAAAGTAGGCACATGTGTGCATGAGAACCTGCACAGGGAACGGGCATCCTAAGTGATAAACAGCAAGGCCATTGGCCAGTATAAAGTAGAATAAAGTACATGTGTGCTTGAGAAACTGCACAGGGAATGGGCATCCAAAGTGACAAACAGCAAGGCCATTGGCCAATACAAAGTGAAAAGTAGGTACATGAGAACCTGCACAGGGAATGGGCATCCATAGTAACAAACAGCACGGCCAGTGGCCAGTCCATAGTTCAAAGTAGGCACATGTGTGCATGAAGACCTGCACAGGGAATGGGAATCCAAAGTGATAAACAGCAAGGTCATTGGCCAGTCCATAGTTCAAAGTAGGCACATGTGTGCATGAGAACCCCCACAGTGAATAGGTGATACCGTACACTGCCATGGGAAGCAACACAGCCAGGGGGATAACAATGGGCAGTCCAGACACCACTGTGGGAGAGACAGGTGTGGGAGGGGGGATATAGCCTCAGACTTGGCTGTCAGTCGGACTGGGAGGTGGCTGATTGTCGGGCCAGTTGGAGGACTAGACCTGGAAGAGAGGGGACCAGCTGAGGTAGAGGCATCAGTGGCTTTGGGAGCCGGAGGGCTGCTTCCCCCGGGTGGTGTGGTGGCACGTGGAGGCGGAGACATGCTGCCCTGAGACACAGTGTGGGAGGGTGAATGTGGAGGGGTGCCTTTCCACTTCTTGGGGATTCGAAAGGGAATAATTGTCTTGGGCGGAGTGGGAAGTGGGACGGGCTCAACAGACTCACTCTCCACCACAGGTGCATCAGATGCAGGTGGTGGCCCTCCCTCTGGGGATCTGCTGGTTTGGGCGGTAGGCTTGGCCTGGCCTTGCCTTTGCCCCTTCCTCCCCTGTTGACCAGGTGAACTCCCTACAGTGCCCTCCTTTCCCAGCTACACAGGGGAGTGGATGGAAGTTGATGTTGTGGGTGAATCTGCCTTAGAGGGTTTTTTCTGCGGACTCTTAGCAGGCATCAGCTTCACAGCAGGCACGGCAACTGTCTGCCTGTCTTGGGAGATGCTTTTGGGACGGGAGTGTCCTTGGATGGGGCTGATTTTGAGGCATGTGAGCCTGAGTGTCACCTGTAGGGCTTTTGCCTTTGTTCTCCTGTGTCACTTTAGTTTGTTTGGGGGATGGTGTCTGCGCTCTGGCCCGCTTGGGGTGCTGCTGTTGTGTGCTGCGTGTGGTGTACCTGGAGCCTGTGGGCGGTGGTCACTCTCGTCAAATGTAAACACTGGCAGGGGGATTGCCAAAGGGACTGGAGCTGGAATCTGAGCCTGTGACAGCTGAATGGCTGCCGTCACAGTGGAGGACAAAGACTGGACAGTCCTGTGTAGCCCACCCACATCTGAATGAATGCCCGCCATGAAGGCAACTACCTGTGCCAACTTCTTGTCATGGTCTTGGAAGGCATTCAGGAGAGTTGTCTGACCCACACACAGCTGGCACAAAAGGTCCACCGCCTCGAGGGCAGCAGGGGAGACAGGGTCAGCGGGAAGGACACTCTCCCCTTCTTACTGGTGTGAGCACGTGCAGCACTAGTGGAAGTGGCTGGGAGGGTGGGCACTGGACGATGTGTGGTGGAAGAGAAGGCAGATTTCCCACTCCCTTTGCCTGCCAACATCGAGGAGTCACAGTTGGCGTCAGATGACGTTGAGGTTGGTTATTCTGGACGTGATTCCTCAAGGACACTCCTGTCCCCCTCTGAGACGCTGTTCACATCAGTGTCAGTGAGCTCGTGTGTAGCAGTCATGCAAGATGCCTCACCACTGGTTTCCGTCCCCTGTCCCTCTGTGCCCTCGGCAGATGCTGCAAGAGACAGAGACATAGGTTCAGTTTAGTGCCATTGATCCAGCGGGCTATAGAAAATATATCATAAACTACGCTACCCAACTTCATAACTTATAAACAAAATTCTATACTAAATATGGACCCATTTATAAACCTGATATATTTTGGGCCTACTGAATCAGGTGGTCAGAATAAATCTATATACACATTATCTACAAACTATATAAATTTTTATACATTTGCAGAAAGAATATTGTCATTAGAATAAAACCCAACCATTTAAACGACCACCATAGGCGATGTGATCTAGCTAATGGTAACCTACACTTCTGAATAACCAAGACCAGCTTGTTTGTCAAAAGTAAGATTTTATTTTCTAAATTTTAGTATATAAGTTGAAAGTTTTATAAATGAAATTTATTTGTAATAAAGCAAGCATGATGGTAAGAAATATGGGAAAATACAATTTAAGCAATTGAATCAATTATAAAGAAATTATATAAAGTTTAGCATTTCTAAAACCTATTTCCCTAACTGAGCTAAATAGACAGAAATTAAAATAAAGATCTTTGAGGATTCTTACGTGCTCCACGCAAAGTCCAGCAGCACATCACCCTCATTGGAAAGTCAGAAAGCAGCAGCCAGCCCAACCCTAAGGGCATGACTTTTTATACCTTTCTACGCTAACTAAACTAGCAAAGGAAAGTTTTCAGAAATCTACGACGTCCCATTGGCTGAGAGTGACAAGTGACATGTCACCCGATTCTTAAAAAGTTCCACAAAATCATGTCTTACAAAGACCATTGTCTCTTCCACGTGAAGCCAGAGGCTTCCTGCGATTGCAACTTTGTATTAAGTCATCCTCTCAGCTTCCATAGTCTTTCAGCACAACTTCCGCGGATGCCAAGTTAAGGACTGACAAAAAGTTCACTTTCGACCTTGGCCATGTCCGACAGAATGATGTCAGCTCATCAGTTTTTGCTTTGTGAATGCAGCTTCAATAAACGTTTAATTCAGAATGGGCGTCTCGTGACTTTCTGCAGAATTATAGATCAGCTCTTTTTCTGCGGTTCAAATAACTAGGCCCAAAAGCAGGCAACTTATGATTTCTAGTATAAAACAAACACAAGAAAAGTATTAATGTAAGAAATAAAGTATATTCTGTATCCACCCCATGGTTTACTATTTAATTAACCCACCCGATTAATCAAAATGTTACCTAGCCATTGCAAACAAATAAAGCAGCGTTTATATTTACCAGTCTCCGTTTTTCAATGAGACCCATATGCACCTAGAATAGTAGAAATAACATCACACAGACAAGGAAAAGCAAAACAAGCACATGCTTCTTTTAAGTTTGCAGCAGTTAGTAATGACAAAAACGAAAACAATAAATTATTTTATTATTTTGCACGAACAAAAAGATGCAACAAATATGCACGTTTATGAGCACACATGTTAGTCCCCCCACGTGTAAAGTTTAATCTAAGTTGTATTAGCACGACATATCACAAATCATTAATAATTTTATTCATGTTATGGAAATGTGACTTTGCGAGTTTAAACAAAATTTTGTTTTCTATCTCGCTCCATCAACTCCCTCATCTGGTGATTAACAAATCACCACACCAGCACTCAAAATTTTGGTAAATTAAATTTATAAGAAATCGATTCAAATTCAATTGTATTAGTAAACCTAAAAGTCTGTTTCAGCATAATCTTTGCAATTAACATGACGCTCTCTATGTAACTCCTGTAACTCGATCTCCCTTTCCTCTTCTTTTCTGAGTTTATAGATTCTTTTCTTTTCTCTCAAATGTTTCTTTCTTTTATGCAACAAACAACCTACTTTAGTCAAAATAAAAATGAATACTATTATAATCAAAGGTGCCAAAATCTTGCCAAGAATTGAACTTCCGATATTATGAAACCAGTTTTTAATTGCTTGAAACCTTTTTGAAAGTTTCCCTGTAAAATCTTCTTCTTCTAAAGGAATTATTTCTGAATGCATTTGTGTAATATTCTTAATATACATTTCAATATTCTTACTTTCATCAGGAATATATGTACAACAATGTTGGACATGTAAAATGCCACAGACTCCTCCCTCTTTTGCTAGGAGTATGTCTAAAGCAAGGCGATCTTGAATTACCATGGATCTAATTGCAATAACTTCAACATTTACTAATTGAAACCCATCAGCAGTGTCAGTTGATAATCTATCAACTATAGTGGACAATTTTCTGATTCTCCCTGCATTTAGGGTTATACCAACAAAAGGTATTACAGCTTGAAAAATATCTCCCAGAACTTCGGTAAAAGTTTCTCTTTTAGCTCTATTTACATAATTATGAATTTTAAACAATCCTTCTGAATCTCTGTCAACATGAAACACTTTAGGAAAAACAATTCCCACATAACAAGTTCCATACCAATGGTCTGGAAGGTTGTAATAGGCTTTGTCACCACAAACAAAATAGATTCCAGGAAAGATAGGATCTTTTCCACCTTTAAATCCCCAACCTCCCATAATCTGATAAGTATCTTCACAGTTACTTGCACCTACAAAATAATTATCAAAAAGTGTATTATCTCTTCTAATGCAAAGCTTTCCACTAACAGGTTTGTCTATGTGAATTGCAATATTTTCAAGCATTTTGCCATTTAATTTCTCATCCTCTTTTTGCCAGAAGGATGACTTAGTCTGCTTGACTAATTCATTTCTCTTATAAATTGCTCTTCTCTCCTCAACCATATTCAAAAATTTCTTTCCTTCAGCACTTAATTTACATGTTAGATTATTCTTATAAGCATACTCATAAGTGAGTTCGTTAGTAACAAGGAAATATTCTCTCATTTGTTTTGCTTTCTTATGCTTATTTAAAGCATTATCAATCTTAACATTAGCAAAAATCTCATCATAATTTGAATAGTAATATTCTAAACGACCAGTTTGATAAAATAAACTAGTTAATACACTACATGTAACAGCATAAGTGAGAGGAAGCATATTATATGTTACTCCCTCAGAAACAGAAGCAGGTAACTTAACACAGACGTAACAGTCCTTTGCATCCATTACCTTTACATATTCACTCAAAAGCTTTGTGAATGTATTGCTTGAAAAATCACCTATTGATTTATCTTGATGAATGTTAGGCTGATGATCAATTACTTTTGCAGATGTACTATGTTTAGTTTGGCTAACCAGAGCTTTGCTTGTTATGTTAACTTTGTGTAATTCTCTATTCATTTCTAAAAATAAATTTTAAAATTTATATACACCCCCCTTTTAAAATATATTTTTCTTTTATAATCCTAAACAAGATTTCTTCGACCTTATGTCATATTTAAGTTTTCTTTTACTAAACAGTTTTTCTTCGACCTTGTGTCAACTAACAGGATTTCTTCAGCCTTTTGCCAAATTAATAATTCTGTACTTTAATCATTGTCACTAATTTCTTGGATTTCGTTTTCTTCTTCACTACTATCATATATGTCAATAACAGGTGGAATTACTAAGTAAGTCCACTCAGGAGACTTGTATTTCTGGTTTGGTCTAATTATTCTCTTCCCTTTTCTCGATATTACTTCAATCTTTCTTCCAACTCCAATTTCTTTTCCTGGACTCTTTTGACTACTGATTTCTTCAACTTGTTCTATTGGCTTTTTAATCAATCTTACTCTCAATCTTCCACCAGGCCAGTATTCTGCTTTTCTCACGTACTTCTTCTTTGGTTCAGAATTATTTGATTCTGACTTCCAAGTCCTTTTCTTTCCGTTTTCACTTCCACCTTCCACGTCACTTTCTTCAGTTTCGTAGTCTGAAATTTCAATTGACTCAGGAACTTCTCTATTCGGCAATTTCACTCCTTCAGGAACTTCACTTTGTCTTCCATCACTGGTACTCGGTAATTCGTTCTCCTCCTCTTCCTCAATTACCTCTAGCTTCCCAGATTTCGGATTTTTGTTCCTTACTTCAGAGCTTGTTCTCTGCCTTTCGATACTCTCCTGGTCTGAAACTTCCTTTGGTTCAGCTTCTTTGTCTTCAATATAGACAACCGAATCCTCAGTTATCTTTCCTTTTAACAGATTCTCTTCACCTTCAGAATCTATTTCAATTATTTCTAAGTCTTTTCTTGTCAGATTTCCATTCACTGGCACAATTTCCAGATGTCGACTTTCTTGTCGATCTTCAGAATCTGGAATTACTTCACCTTCTGTTCTGTCTTCTGCTTCAGAATCAGAGTCATCTGTGGTATCACTTTCAACATCAGAATTTTCAGGAGTTGGTATTGGAATAGTATGACTTGGATGAATCCAGCGCTTCAATCCTTTGCACTTTACAGCATTAGTAGTGATCAAGATTACCTGCCTAGGTTTCTGCCATCTAGGAGATAGACAATTCCTCCTCCGATGTACTTTCGTTCTGACCCAGTCTCCAGGTCTCAGATCATGAGTCAAAACTTTTTCATTTGATTGAGCTTCAGTTCCCACCTGATTAGACACAGAAGTTACCATATCAGATAACCTTTTACAGTAATCCAAAATTGCACTGTCATTTATGCTCAACAGTTTACCTACAGGTACAAAAGCTTGCCTCATAACTCTTCCCATTAAAATTTCATGAGGACTCAAACCTGTCTTTTTATCTGGTGTACTTCTTATTGACATTAAAACAAGTGGAAGAGCATCAGTCCACTTAACTCCTGTCTCAAGACACATTTTTCCAATTCTGTTTTTGATAGTTCCATTTATTTGTTCGACTACACCTGATGCCTCTGGTCTGTATGCACAGTGTATTTTCTGCTCAATGCTCAAAGCTTCACAAATTAACTTCAACAGTTTGTTATCAAAATGACTTCCTCCATCACTCTCAATAGTGACTGGAAAACCGTACCTTGGGATGATTTCTCTGAGCATTAGTTTTGCTACTGTAATTGAATCACAATGTCGTGTAGGGAAAGCCTCTACCCATCTTGAGAATAAACATACAATTACAAGTACATATTTCAAACAGTTGTGTAAGGGCATTTCAATGAAATCTATTTGCAACCTGGTAAAGGGACCACCCTCTCGACCAATTATTCCTGTCCCCACCACTGATTTCCTGTTTGGATTCATTTGTTGGCATGACAAACACCTTTGACAAAAAGATTCTGCAATGGTTCTAAATTTGGTATTGAACCATGTTTCTCTAAAAAGCCTGACCATAGAATCTCTTCCTAAATGTGCAGGACCATGATATAATCTGGCCATGTCAGCAATCAAGCAATTTGGTAAGACTATTCTGCCATCTTTGTAAACCCACACTCCATCTTCTTCACGTGGTCTACAATCTGATCTTAACCATAGGTCTTTTTCTTCCTCATCTGCTTCGTTTTGTAAATCTCTAATCTCATGCCATGTTTCTACAACAGTTGTTAGCATTAATGAATTTGAATCAGTTTCTTTACTCCTCTCCCGATTGTATGAATAATTTTTCCTTGCGCAGTACTTTGCTGTTTCATCTGCGAAGGCATTTCCCTTGGAAATATAATCAGTTCCTCTAGTGTGCGCTGCACACTTGACTATGGCAATTTCTTTTGGCAATTGTATTGCTTCAATTAATCTTCTAATGAAAACTGCATTTTTAATTGGTGATCCTGTTGATGTCATGTATCCTCTCTGTGACCAGAGTTGTCCATAATCATGCACAACTCCGTACCCATACTGACTATCAGTAATGATGGTAACTCTAATATCTTTTGATATTTCGCATGCACGAATTAAAGCAATCAATTCAGCCACTTGTGCTGAACGAACTCCTTCAAGACATGATGCTTCTTCAACATCTACAACTGTACAAACTGAGTATGAAGCTTTCAAGACACCTCCTTCGGATCTTAAACATGAGCCATCTACAAAGTAGACAAAATCCGATTCAGACAAAGGTCTGTCTTTGATGTCTTTTCTTGGTTTAGTGCAGAATTCCATGACATCTAAACATTCATGTTCAATTTCAATATCATCAACAATTTCAGAATCAGGCAGTAATGTAGAAGGATTCAGATTCAAACATCTTGAAATTGAAACATTATCTGCTCCCAGTATGATTTTCTCATACTTTGTCAATCTGCTACTTGTTAAATGTTGAGTCTTACCTCTTGTCAGTAATATTTCAACTGAATGAGGCACAAAAACTTTTACAGGAAATCCCATAATGATTCCTTCACTTTGTTCAAGACTGATACTTGTAGCTGCAACTGCTTTCAAACAACCTGGTAATGCTTTTGCAATTGGATCAAGAACTGCAGAGAAGTATGCAATAGGTTTCTTTAGATTTCCATGTCTCTGTATTAATACAGATAATGCACATCCTTCTCTCTCACTGCAATACAGTTCAAAATCTTTCTCATAATTTGGCATACCCAAAGCAGGAGCTTGGCATAAGCTCTTTTTCAGGTTCTCAAAAGATTCCATCTCAGCATCATTGAGAATAATTGGATCTTTTACATCTGATTTGGTCAGTCTTTGTAGTGGTTTTGCAATTACTGAAAATCCACTTATCCATTGTCGACAGTAACCTACCATTCCCAAGAACATTCTAACCTGTCTTTGTGTTCTTGGCGGCAACATTGCTTGAATCATTTTTATTCTCTCTATTGTTACTTGTCTTTTTCCTTTTGCAATTCTGTGACCAAGATATTTTACTTCTTGTTTGCAAAACTGTAGTTTTGCTGGGGACACTTTATGTCCTTCTTCTGCAAGGCGATTTAACAAAATTATTGTGTCTGTTACACAATTTTCTCTTGTCTTTGCAGCTATTAACAAATCATCAATATACTGCACCATCGTAGACCTACCTGGTAAGTCTAAATCTTCTAATGATCTTTTTAACAATTCATTAAAGATTGAAGGACTTTCTGTATAGCCCTGAGGGATTCTTGTCCATCCAAGGGTCTTACCTTGGAATCTGAAAGCAAAGATTTCATAACTGTCTGGGTGTAAGGGAACAGTAAAGAATGCATTGCAAAGGTCAATGACTGTATACCACTCAGCATCATGTGGAATCTGAAATAGAATTACTGCTGGATTTGGAACCACAGGACAACATGGAATGACAATTTGATTAACCTTTCTCAAATCTTGTACGATCCTAAATGTTCCGTTAGACTTTTTAACTCCCATAATTGGTGAATTACAAGAGCTACTCTTCATTTCTTTTAATACACCTTGCTTGATTAACTTTTCAATTATAGGTGTAATACCTTCAATTGTCTCTGTTTTCATTTTATACTGTGGAGTGTTTGGAAATTCTATTCCCTGTTTTAATGCAATTTTAACAGGATCTACGTTTTTCATCAGACCCATCTCATTCCCAGTAAAATCCCATATTTCAGATTTCACTGTTTCCTTTAGCTCTTCAGGTAAATCCTTTTCTTCAAATGCAGGAAACAATTTTGTTTCTTCTGCTTCCATCATCATCATTGTCATTCTATACAAACCATCTTCCTCCATTGTTTGTAACTCAACTCCTTCAGGAGAACAATATATTCTGCAATTCATTTTACATAGGATGTCTCTGCCTAATAGATTTACTGGACTACTATTACAAACTACAAATCTGTGTTTGTCTCTGTAACTTCCAATTTCAACTGGTACTGGATCAGTTAAGTCTGTTTTAATTTGCTGATTACTTACTCCCACAACTTGGATGGTATCCCCAGAGAGAGGTAGGTTTTCAATTTCCACTGATCTAACAGTAGAACGAGTAGCACCAGTGTCCACTAGAAAAGTGATGTCTACATCATTAACTTTCCCGTTTACATAAGGACCAGACTGGTCAACCTCAAGAGTGGCTCCAACAACACACTCTTCCTCCTCTCTCGGGCACCGTCAGCAATAATCATCAGAATCACTGTCTTGACTTTCTGTTAATAAAAATTGTTGTGAAGCATTCTGCATTTGAACCTTTTGCTGCTTTTGCTGTTTTTGTGGTTTTATTACCTGTTCACATCCCTGAAATCCCACGTTTGGATTATATTTTTGAACTCCCCCACAATTCGGAAAAGGTGGTTGTGGCAACTGGTCTTGACGATTATTCACCTGTTGTTGCTGTTGTTGTAACTGTCGCTGAATATTAAATTCATTTAACCCCTGTTGCATCTGTAGCTGTTGCTGTAGGTTAACACCATTCTGCATCTGTGGATTCAATAAGGGATTCTTTGAGTTTCTAGGAGGATGAGGACACTCGTCCCTCCAATGTCCAATTTCGCCACAATTAAAACAAGGTAATCTTTGTTTCAGCTCTTCTATCTTTGGGCTAAATTTCTTTTGGAAATTATTACCTTTAAACTTTCCTTGTATCTGGTTTGTATTTCCAGTTTGAACAAAATTAGTGTTCTTATTTCCCATGCTGGCAATCTGTTGCTCAGCCACCTTTACCTGAGCCCACATGGCTTTCTCCTTCAGCTTCTTCTGTTTTACTTCTAATTCATCGCTACAATATTTTGCTTTTCTTAGAATATCATCTACAGATAGTGCTTGCCATCCGACAATACTAGTTCTGATCATTTCTCCAATTTCAGGTTTTAGTCCATAAACAAATCTATAGATAAAATGACTCATGTCTTTTTCATCTAATTTTTCATAACCACTGTATTGTTTAAAAATTAACAATAGTCTTTCATAAAAAGAATGAACTGATTCTTTTGTTTCCTGTTCTGTTCTTTCTATTTTAACCCAATCAACTTCTTTGGGTGGAATTTTGTTTTTCATCCAAACAATTACTTTCTCATAGAAATCCATTACAAGTGGATTTGGGGCACCTGTTTCTTTGATTCGTTCAGGTTCTGCTTTTGGCCAACTAATAGATATTTTACATTCTGTCCAAAGATCAGATGGAACTACAATGTCAAAAAATCCATCCAAATCAATCCACAGAACTTTTGACACTTTGATAAATCTATCAACTTGCCTGTACCACTCAACAGGTTTCTCCCTCAATTTTGGAAAGTCATTTGTGAATAACAGAATGTCTTGTCTTGACCATGGGACATGAACATATCCTCCACCTGCAACTTCTCTCATTGGAAATTGTTTTGACAATTTTTCCAATCTTTCATCTTCCTTCCTTTTGGTCCATTTCACTCTCCATTTGTTCAGTTCTCCTAGCTTTTTGATATAGACAATCAAATCTTTAATGTGAATTATTCTTCCCATTGAGTTCAAACTCTCAATGTCACTTTCTGAAAAGTCTAATCTGTAATGCTTTGCAAAATTCTTTTGTTTACTTACATCGATTTCGAGTTCTGCAGCTAAATCCTCTAATTGATCATATTTATTTTTCGTTTTCCACTGAATACTTTTGCAAATGAATAGTAGTTCATCATCCCGATAGTAATTTAAACTATCTGGGCCAATAGTTCCAATTATTAATTCTTCTATATTCGCTTTTAATTTGGCCACATCAAGTTTAGGTGTGGTTACCCTGACTTCAGGACTTCCTACATCTGACATAGCACCCATTGGTGTTTTTGGAGATAAATCCTCATTAAAGGTTAAATCAGGCATTCTCGATCTAGAAGTGTTTAATTCAGTCAAGTCTGAATAAAATTTTTCAGCAGGCTTTTGAATTTCTGTATTTAAAGGAATAGTTAATCCGGTTTTGTTTGTATCTCTTTGATCAAATACAGGCTGAACAGGACCTATTGTTACTGGAACTGTGACAGCTTCCATGCCTTTTGTCATTCTTTTAATTAATTCTTCTTTAGACCTTATATATTCATTATAATCAACATCCTCAACATTTCTTGTCTCTCTTGCATAATCTTTTGGAGGTTCCCTTGCTCTTGGAGTCATTGTAAAATGTCTACCTTCATTTCGAGCATTCTCGAATTCTGATCTTCTAGGAGTTTCAGTGATTTCGCAGTTATTTGGATAAAGTTTAGGAGCTTCACTAATTGGAGGTGCACTCGGTGAAGTTTCAGTAGAAACCACCGGAGTAGACCATGATCTAGGAGGTCTCAAAGGCTGATTTGGCTGTTTCTTTCTAGCAGTTGTATATATTTCTTCCATAACTGCATCCTCAGATTCACTTTCCATAGATTTCCCTGTAGGAGAACCCATTACCATTTCATGAATTAAATACAATCCTTCACTCATGTTTCCCTGTCTCCACATTCGCAATCTATCTTCATGAGTTTCTCTTTTCCAAGGTGGAATTTTAGAAGGTCTTTTAATTCCACTAGCTTCTCTTTGTAATTGATACATCTCGTCTTCCCACTCAACTAAAGCTTCAAATTGAGTTGGTCTCGGTTTTGGAACAAGAGCATTCATTTTCTCTCGTAAGTTTCTTAAAACTCTTACATTAAATGAACCATCATCAGGCCAAGCTAAAACACCGTCGTTTTTAGTATAACGTTTCCAACTGTCGAACCATAGGACAGTATGATATCCGTATTCACCTTCCATGTACGCTGCAGGTGTTTTATACTTATGAAGTAGTTTACCACCTCGCGTTTCGATTTTCTTGTCAGGTGAAAATAAATTCTTAAATTTCTGAAATAATGTTGTCTTTTTCTCAGCATATTTAAAATGATAACTCATTTTTAAAAGTTAATTTTAATTCACAAAATCGTTCGTAAAATATTTCCGGGATGTTCCGCAAAACAACCAATCCGTGCGCGAAACACACCAACAAGCCAATGGCAGTTGAGCTACGTCACTTTTCTGCTCAACCAATAAATTTGGAGAATTTCCGAACGACCAATCAGCTCACAGGCCGTCAGAGACTCAAGAGCCAATCAGAATACAGCTTGTGACGTAGGTCACCCAATCCTAGCGCGGCTCTGTGACGTACACAGCAGCTGCGGTTTCTCGCTTCTCACTCCTGGCGCTTACCCCTTCTTCACAAAATCTTTTCACAGCGCCATTTTAAGAACACTTTTCAGTGTAAATTAATTCTTAACAATGACTATAAAGACAACATCTGTTCGTTTCACTATTTAGGATAGTTTACATACATTCAAGTATCCACACTTCGGAATAGACGGCGCTATTCACAATAAGGATAATATTCAATTGTCAGTAGAGTAACCTTACCCCACCCTTCTAACACGTATAATTATGAACTCGCTTTGCTCTGAACCCACCGCGAAGTGAAAGTTCTAAGAGTTCCACTTGAACATAAAATACAATTCAAACTCGCACTTTTACACGGAAAATTCCCTAATTTCAAACACACATGAAATCCGTACAGGACTCTCACCTGTTTATAGAATTCATGCACCGTTAGCAAAATAACGACGTTATCCGTACAGGGCTCTCACCTGTTTATAGATATGAAACATGTACCCGTACAGGACTCTAACCTGTTTATAGATAATCATGCACCGACGTTAATTTTACCCTTCACTCAAGCTCGGATATAACTAATACTCTCATCACAGTGAGTTTTATGGAAGGCGCTTTGTCCCTATTCTCATGCTGCTTTGATTTCTTAGAAAACCCTCACTATACAAGATTCAGACCTAGCCCTAAAACTGTGCTGCTCGGCGACAACACTATGGTACACGGCGATACCTCTTGTGATACTCGGCGATATCACTACAAACTGAACAGATGGCTTGCGTGACTAATTTCTCGCCACACAATCTATACCGGTATAGCTTACAGATAGGCACGAAAAACGAACTTAACATGTGTTAAAACATCGATCCTATTTCCATACCATTACGTAACCCTTAGCAACCAACATATTACCTTGGTTACCTCTTAGCAACCATCCTCTGCTACCAGAGAATTGATCCAGCGGGCTATAGAAAATATATCATAAACTACGCTACCCAACTTCATAACTTATAAACAAAATTCTATACTAAATATGGACCCATTTATAAACCTGATATATTTTGGGCCTACTGAATCAGGTGGTCAGAATAAATCTATATACACATTATCTACAAACTATATACATTTTTATACATTTGCAGAAAGAATATTGTCATTAGAATAAAACCCAACCATTTAAACGACCACCATAGGCGATGTGATCTAGCTAATGGTAACCTACACTTCTGAATAACCAAGACCAGCTTGTTTGTCAAAAGTAAGATTTTATTTTCTAAATTTTAGTATATAAGTTGAAAGTTTTATAAATGAAATTTATTTGTAATAAAGCAAGCATGATGGTAAGAAATATGGGAAAATACAATTTAAGCAATTGAATCAATTATAAAGAAATTATATAAAGTTTAGCATTTCTAAAACCTATTTCCCTAACTGAGCTAAATAGACAGAAATTAAAATAAAGATCTTTGAGGATTCTTACGTGCTCCACGCAAAGTCCAGCAGCACATCACCCTCATTGGAAAGTCAGAAAGCAGCAGCCAGCCCAACCCTAAGGGCATGACTTTTTATACCTTTCTACGCTAACTAAACTAGCAAAGGAAAGTTTTCAGAAATCTACGACGTCCCATTGGCTGAGAGTGACAAGTGACATGTCACCCGATTCTTAAAAAGTTCCACAAAATCATGTCTTACAAAGACCATTGTCTCTTCCACGTGAAGCCAGAGGCTTCCTGCGATTGCAACTTTGTATTAAGTCATCCTCTCAGCTTCCATAGTCTTTCAGCACAACTTCCGCGGATGCCAAGTTAAGGACTGACAAAAAGTTCACTTTCGACCTTGGCCATGTCCGACAGAATGATGTCAGCTCATCAGTTTTTGCTTTGTGAATGCAGCTTCAATAAACGTTTAATTCAGAATGGGCGTCTCGTGACTTTCTGCAGAATTATAGATCAGCTCTTTTTCTGCGGTTCAAATAACTAGGCCCAAAAGCAGGCAACTTATGATTTCTAGTATAAAACAAACACAAGAAAAGTATTAATGTAAGAAATAAAGTATATTCTGTATCCACCCCATGGTTTACTATTTAATTAACCCACCCGATTAATCAAAATGTTACCTAGCCATTGCAAACAAATAAAGCAGCGTTTATATTTACCAGTCTCCGTTTTTCAATGAGACCCATATGCACCTAGAATAGTAGAAATAACATCACACAGACAAGGAAAAGCAAAACAAGCACATGCTTCTTTTAAGTTTGCAGCAGTTAGTAATGACAAAAACGAAAACAATAAATTATTTTATTATTTTGCACGAACAAAAAGATGCAACAAATATGCACGTTTATGAGCACACATGTTAGTCCCCCCACGTGTAAAGTTTAATCTAAGTTGTATTAGCACGACATATCACAAATCATTAATAATTTTATTCATGTTATGGAAATGTGACTTTGCGAGTTTAAACAAAATTTTGTTTTCTATCTCGCTCCATCACCATACACACAAACATCATATGCAAGCAAAACACAAAACAAGATGATGATACCCCCAAGTTGCATAACACCCCGTGCAGTCACATTGTGCAACCTTAATTCTAAACTTACTATATGCATGGTAACATGCACACTTTTTTTTTCAAAACTTTATTTTTGTTGTAGGAAATACATGGATAACCTCTGCCCTGTGGAAAAAACGGTGTCATCACAGAATCTCGAAAGCTATACATAGGTTAAATCCTGTTACACGGCCCTTCAGCCCACATCCCAGAGGCCGGGCGGCATAGCTTTAATCAATCCCAGTTACAATACGCATATTCATAAATTCGGGCATTTCATGTCCTGATCGATCCCTACATTTTGTACTTTTATCCCCTCCCTCCCCCCCAACTATGATCTGTAAAACCAAGAAAACAGTCCCAAACTTGGAGCTTGCCACATCATATCCTCCCAAGCACTTTTATTTGGAACCATTGATCACCATGTCCAGAATCTCGCCCTTCTACCCTCCCACCTTCAACAGTACTCAGTATCACAGCACATTGCACGTCCCTCCTGCTGCCTCTTGGCAGCTTCTTAACTCTCTTAGCTATGTCTGCACGGGGTCATGTTCGGTTTCAGTGTTGCCCGTTGCCCTCATTATCCCGCCCATTCGACTCTCCCTGTCCCGCTTCAAGCCCACGATAATGTCTCCATTTGGCCCACACCCTTCTGAACTTCTTGGGGCAGCCTCTCGCCTTGTATGTCACCCTCTCTGCTGCCATGTAGAGATCTAAACCCCTTCTCCATTCCTCTATCTCTGGAGTCTCTGTGGCTCCCCAGTGCTTCGCTATGTCCCGCTTAGCCACTACTAGTGCTAATACTAGGAATATGAGTTGCGGGCGTGGCAGGTCCACCTCATTTGTCATGCCCAGCAGTGCTAGCTTCGGGTCCTGTACCAGTTCTATGCCTAAAACCTCTCCCAAGTCCGTGAAGATGTGTGACCAGTATACTCGTATTTTTTCACAGGACCATATGGTGTGATAGAAGTCCCCTCTCTGTTGTCGACATCTAAGGCATGTGGGGTCGGTTATTTTCCCGGTCTTGAGGAGGCGTACCCTATCGAAATAGGTCCTATGAAGCACATTCAGTTGAATGAGCCGTAGCCTTGACTTGATCGCTACCTCCCGGGGGTGCATCAGGACCATCTCCCAATCTAAGTCCTCCATCCCCCCCACCTCCTCCTCCCATAATCCTCCCAGTTTCAGTAAGTCACCCAGCATGTGGTGTGTTAGTGTCTTATATGTAAGGGAGACCACCTGGTGGACCATCTGTTCC
Organism: Lissotriton helveticus; assembly: GCF_964261635.1. Classification (NCBI taxonomy): domain Eukaryota; kingdom Metazoa; phylum Chordata; class Amphibia; order Caudata; family Salamandridae; genus Lissotriton; species Lissotriton helveticus. Next base: position 1,329,566,505 of record NC_136069.1, on the reverse strand, counting down.
TGGAGAAGTCTACTTTCTAGTGGAGCGTATTCCGGTATGTCTGCTAGTGTGATATGTTGGGCCCTCCACGCATGAGCGAACTGAGTGTGTTTAAACAGTTGTGAACGATGTAAACCAAATTCTGTCTGTAGCATGTGAAACGATTTCAAGTCACCTCTGCATATCACATCTCCAATATGTGAAATACCTATGTCGTCCCATCTTTGGAACCCTTTTAGTTTCTGTATTTCTGTCAGCCATTGGCAATGCCAAAGCGGCGTTTGACGTGTCAGTCTTCCCTCCCATCCCATGCGTTTCGTGGCTCGTGTCCACACCCTCAGGGTGATTGTTGTAGCTGGTAGGAGCGACCTCCGCACCTTTCCCCCGTATAGGTAGTAGAGTATATTATGAGGTGATAGTTTATGCCTCTCCAGCGCATAGGTCGGGTGATCTGCTGGGGTATGTATCCAGTCATTGATAGGTGTCAAGTGTTCCGCCCAGTAATACGCCTCTAGGTTGGGTAGCGAGATCCCCCCACTATATTGGTGTCATTGGAGTGTTTTGAGGGCAATTCGTGGTTGCTTCCCCATCCACAGGAACGAACGGAGGTCTGCATGTATGATGGAAAGTGTGTTAGTCGAGAGTGGATAGTATTCATTCTGGAGGGCATAAAGGAACTTGGGGAGAGTAATCATCTTATACATGGCCGCCCTGCCTAGTAGGGTGAGCGGCAGGAGCCTCCATCTGGTCATGTCCTCACGTGCGTCTGTCATTACTCGATCCACATTATTGCGAAATGAGAGTGCTCTATCTAGAGTAATATATACGCCCAGGTACTGAAAGCCGTCTACGGTAGTGAGCAGCTGCTCGGGTATGGCCCCCCAGTTGTGTACCCCCCTCGGATCGTAGAGAACTGACTTATTCCAGTTGATGGTGTGGCCTGCCCTCGCTCCAAAGTCCTTCAGCTCCCTGAACAGCGCAGGGATCGAGGTCTCGGGTTTGGTAATATATAATAGCACATCATCCGCGTACAAAGATATTTTTTCTTGTGCTCCTCCCAACCCGTCCCACGTGAAACCATTGATGTCCGCGTTTTGCCTCACCCTGGCCGCCAGGACCTCGATCGTTAACGTAAAGAGGAGAGGGGACAGAGGGCACCCCTGTCTCGTTCCCCTGGAGATCTGAAACTCTCGGGATAGTCGGCCATTCACTCTGACGCGTGCTGTTGGTGCCGTGTATGATAGCCGTACCCACCCCTGGAATTTTGGGCCTACTCCGAACCGCTGTAACGCTGCCATGAGAAAGGGCCAGTGTACTGCATCGAATGCTTTTTCAGCGTCCAAGGATAGAAACCAGTGAGGTTCCTCTCTGTCCTTAACTTCTTGGAGCCAATTGTGTGTGCGTCTAAGGTTTAGTTTAGTCGCTCTGTCCGGTAGGAATCCGGATTGGTCCGCGTGTATAAGATCCGGAAGCACCGATCTCATGCGTGCCATAAGGCCACAACCCAGAATGCAACGTCAAGGGCCATTACATCAATGACATGAGAAAGTACATGTAGCTAAAATGCATGACAGCGGCACCCAACAGAGAGGCTGCTTACAAGCCATTGCTTCACACTAGCAACATCACAGAGCTCAGCACTGGCTCAGGGTTGGAATACATGCAGTCCTTCACAACCAAAGTCACCCTTCCCAGAATACTCACCCCCAGCTTGCTGTTGATGGGTCCTCAAATGTTCATCCAGCTCTGGCTGTATCACAGCCAAGATGTAGGCCATTAGAGGTGTCATGCTCCTGCGCGCCAACCTGCCAGACCGAGGGAGCAGCCCCAGCGTCATCTCTGCCACGTTTTTGCTCAGCCGGCAGATGTCATCCCACCTCTTGTGACAGTGTGTGTGCCATCGGTTGGAGAACACCCAGAGCCTGCACCTTGCATGCAATGGTCCTCCATACGGCCCTACGCTGGTGGACTTAGAGCTGCAGGCATGGGAGACAAGGAGAGCAAATGTCAGTGACACTGGGGTATGTACTGCTGTGTCTCAGTACAGGAGCATGCACACACTCATCACAGCTATTCAGATATGTTTAGCAGAGACAATACAGCATGAAACGTAGTACATCAGCATGAGATAATCATACCTAGATGGATGCAGGTTTGAGTATGGACACAGTACTTAGCCATCTCATACACATGCAGAATGCCAGCACAGAAAGCAGGGTGAAGATGGCCCACATCTGCAATGCAGTATGTGAGGGAGCAAGACATACATTACATTGGAAATTATGTTTTGGGGCAAACTCACTGTGTCCAACAACGCACACCCTTCAATGTCCTTGGCCTCTGAATGGCTACCTGTGTCATGTAGGTCACATATAGGGACATGATCTTACAATCTCACACCCTCATCACGAGGTCTGTCGTGCAATACACAGGTGTAAGATAGCTCATTGTGGAATAGGGTAGCAGACAACCCATATGTCTCACTGTGTCCATTCAGTGATGGGTCCCTGACAAATTGGGAAGTAACTGTGCAGGCCAGGGGGGCTCACACTGCGGTCTAACGTGGGCCATCAGAACTGTACATGCATGTACAATATGTGAGGGAAAAATGTGCCTATGCATGTGAGTCAGTACACATTATGAAGAAAATGTAAGGGGATGTTTCAAAAGTACATCAGTCTGCTGTGTCATAGGTGATTTTCCAACAAGAGTGTCACCCTCAGGCATTTCCCTCTTGTGCATAATGCTGACATATCCATGGTGGCAATATAAAGTCAAACACACTTCCATCAGTACCCTCTGGATGGAAACTCTGTAATGTCACAGATGAGCCTGTGAAGAACCTCATGGACCCAAAAATCCATTAGCACAGGTAATTTCTGTCCTGACTCCCACGTACCAAACTTGCTGTGTCACTGTATGGCTGCAAAAACACTACATGTCCCTCCCATCCTGATATGCAGCCAGGGAAATGTGTAAAATAGGCTACAGACCCCTTTCCCCTGAAGTCAGCATACTAGGCAGTGTATCACACAAACATCAGGCACATACTGCAGCAGAGCCACTTCATTTGGGCATTCCCTGCACTCCCCTACTTTCACTCTGAAACACTTACCATGACATCAGGAGCACCATGCAGTCACCCATACTGTCTGAGCACCTCGTCCACCAGGACCTCCTGCTCCTCAGTGGAGAAGGGACGGGACATGATGTTCTCAGTCCTCACCATCATTGGGTCCATGAGCCAGGAACAGCAGCGGTTGGTGGTGAGGGGTTACAGTCAGCAGTGTCTAGAAGTGGTGGAAATATGTGGCTGTGTCCCACACATATATAGCCCCCCTGGGGTTGTTTCAGTGGTACTAAGCTGCTGCAATTGGTGTTCCATGCAAAAAGAACAATTGATGGACAGAATGCTGAACAATGTCATACATTCACCCCAGTACAGAAATCTGGGCCTAAATCCATAGTTTTTCTGCTCACCATGCCATTCCAGTTTGGACCCAGCCATATGCAAATCAGCCTTGACCCTGCTCCCAATGGGAACAGTCCAGTCCGAACTACCAGGCCAGGTCCTCCCTGGACTGGAAACAAGCATCCTAGGACCGGTTTCGGGATTTCAGCCCTCATCATAAAAATTTTATAATCTACTTTGCACACATCCTACCTTGCTTCTTGCCAATTTGAACGGAAGCTGTTGCTGCCGTTACACACTTCCTGGTCACCCGTGGTACCATGAAGAACGTCCATCTTTGGGAGTTGGCTTTCTAGTCCTTCTGGCACACGGGGCTATTTCAATGCACTCTGTGCGGATGTGCAGCAAACGCAGGCAGCGGGTGCGCCACTGGCGTGCCTAAGTCAAGCCCGTCTGCACCCGTTAGCATCCTGAAAGCGGCCAGCGCCAACCATGCTGCCCGTGAGTCCCCTGCTACTAGACGGAGTTATACTGCGGCCACTTTACGGGCCTTTGACTCTACTCCTCGTTGCCATTCTGGTAACTGGGATATGGCTGGAGTGCCAAAATATGCTTGTCAATCTTGCGGGTTTAAGCTGTGCCTGATGCGTGCTCTTTTAGATAACAATGGTAATCCCCCCCCTGGCCAGCTGTCTAGGGTCCCTCCTATCCGGGCAGCTATGATTAATGCTCTTTCTCTTAAGACACATCACGCAGATGTCTTCGATCTTCTAGAGGACGACTCACTTGACCTGCTGTTTCTGACTGAAACCTGGCTAGATCCCTCTTCAGATCCGATTGTAACTTTTGCCACGTAGGGGGAATGCCACTTCATGAGGCGGATGCGAGGCTCTTGACCTCAGCGTTTCCTTTCAGCCCATTTTACCCTAGAAGGCTCTCTGATCAAAAGCGCCTCCTGGCCCAGTGGGACCTTTTCTCCAGGCTTGGGGAGACGCTGTAATCACCAGGGCGGTTAAATCCTGCAAGGTAAAGGGAGAAAGAAATACAAGCCTAATGCATTCACAATATAAAACAGTATCCACTGATAGGTTTAGGCCAAAAGCGGTACAAAAGGGGTTGGTGATGGACGGAGCATCTGAACCAATCAAACACTCACACCCAGTCAAAAGATCTGGGTTTGATCCATCACCACACTTATGGCGGCCAAAGCGGTACAAAAGGGGGTGGTGATGGACGGAGCATCGGAACCAATCAAACACTCACACCCAGTCAAAAGATCTGGGTTTGATCCATCACCGTTCTTTAGCCCACTCTGCCACCCCAGTTCAGACATGGCTATATGCAAATCAGTCTGACCCTGTGATAGGAACAGTCCAGCCCGAACTGCCAAGCCATGCCTTCCCTGGACCGGAAACAAGCTTCCGAGGACCGGTTTCTGGCATTACAGCCGTCTTCAGCCCGGCTTGCTTGAATCCAGTGGCAAAGTGAGCAAGGGACTCACGTCTGAGCATACCCTGCCACACTTATGGCGGCCAAAGCGGTACAAAAGGGGGTGGTGATGGACGGAGCATCTGAACCAATCAAACACTCACACCCAGTCAAAAGATCTGGGTTTGATCCATCACCGTTCTTTAGCCCACTCTGCCACCCCAGTTCAGACATGGCTATATGTAAATCAGTCTGACCCTGTGCCCCATGGGATCAGTCCAGCCCGAACTGCCAAGCCATGCCTTCCCTGGACCGGAAACAAGCTTCCGAGGACCGGTTTCTGGCATTACAGCCGTCTTCAGCCCGGCTTGCTTGAATCCAGTGGCAAAGTGAGCAAGGGACTCACGTCTGAGCATACCCTGCCACACTTATGGCGGCCAAAGCGGTACAAAAGGGGGTGGTGATGGACGGAGCATCTGAACCAATCAAACACTCACACCCAGTCAAAAGATCTGGGTTTGATCCATCACCGTTCTTTAGCCCACTCTGCCACCCCAGTTCAGACATGGCTATATGCAAATCAGTCTGACCCTGTGCCTCATGGGAACAGTCCAGCCCGAACTGCCAAGCCATGCCTTCCCTGCACCGGAAACAAGCTTCCGAGGACCGGTTTCTGGCATTACAGCCGTCTTCAGCCCGGCTTGCTTGAATCCAGTGGCAAAGTGAGCAAGGGACTCACGTCTGAGCATACCCTGCCACACTTATGGCGGCCAAAGCGGTACAAAAGGGGGTGGTGATGGACGGAGCACCAGGCTGATGAAGGCTGATAGCCAGAACCCGGTCCTTGGATGCTTGATTCCGGTCTGGGAAAGACATGGCTTGGTAGTTCGGACTGGACTGTTCCCATGAGGCACAGACAAGAGCTGATTTGCATATAGCCAGTGTCTAACCCAGGGTGGTGTGGAGTGCAAAAAACCGATGGATTTAGGCCCAGATCCTTGTACTGTGGTGAATGTATGACATTGTTCTACATTCTGTCCATCAACTGTGTTTTTTGCAATTTTCACCCCGAGTGGGCTGGGTATGCTCAGACGTGAGTCCCAGGCTCTCCACACCACTAGAGTCAAGCTATCCAGGCTGATGAAGGCTGATAGCCAGAAACCGGTCCTTGGATGCTTGATTCCGGTCTGGGAAAGACATGGCTTGGTAGTTCGGACTGGACTGTTTCCATGAGGCACAGGGTCAGAGCTGATTTGCATATAGCCAGTGTCTAACCCAGGGTGGTGTGGAGTGCAAAAAAACGATGGATTTAGGCCCAGATCCTTGTACTGGGGTGAATGTATGACATTGTTCTACATTCTGTCCATCAACTGTGTTTTTTGCAATTTTCACCCAGAGTGGGCTGGGTATGCTCAGACGTGAGTCCCAGGCTCTCCACACCACTGGAGTCAAGCTATCCAGGCTGATGAAGGCTGATAGCCAGAAACCGGTCCTTGGATGCTTGATTCCGGTCTGGGAAAGACATGGCTTGGTAGTTCGGACTGGACTGTTCCCATGAGGCACAGGGTCAGAGCTGATTTGCATATAGCCAGTGTCAAACCCAGGGTGGTGTGGAGTGCAAAAAAACGATGTATTTAGGCCCAGATCCTTGTACTGGGGTGAATGTATAACATTGTTATACATTCTGTCCATCAACTGTGTTTTTTGCAATTTTCACCCCGAGTGGGCTGGGTATGCTCAGACGTGAGTCCCAGGCTCTCCACATCACTGGAGTCAAGCTATCCAGGCTGATGAAGGCTGATAGCCAGAAACCGGTCCTTGGATGCTTGATTCCGGTCTGGGAAAGACATGGCTTGGTAGTTCGGACTGGACTGTTCCCATGAGGCACAGGGTCACAGCTGATTTGCATATAGCCAGTGTCTAACCCAGGGTGGTGTGGAGTGCAAAAAAAGATGGATTTATGCCCAGATCCTTGTACTGGGGTGAATGTATGACATTGTTCTACATTCTGTCCATCAACGCTTTCAGCCCTCATCAGCCAGGATAGCTTGACTCCAGTGGTATGGAGAGCAGGGACCCATGTCTGGGCATACCTCTTCATATATCTCCTTGTGTTTGCATTGGTGTTCCTGGTCAGCTTTTTTCAAATGCACCCACTGATCTGCCCCGCGGTAGTGGAGCACACCTACTGCGATTTTCAAAATTGCATTTGGCTACCGCAATTGCGGTTCCCATTGGCTGTAAGGGTATGGGCATTGGCGATGACTCACCGCAGGGGCCAGGCGGTTGCTACCGTGATCGTGCATCTTACAAATGCATCCAATGACCAGCCCGTGGTAGCAGAGAACGCCTACAGCGTTTTTCAAAATTGCATTTGGCTACCGTGATTGCATTTCCCATTGACTGTATGGGCATGGGCATTGGCGGTGGCACACCGCAGGGGCCAGGCGATTACTACCGTGATTTGGCTGCTTCATATTTGTGCCCATGGCTGTGATTGTGGTGGCGGAGCACACCAACCGCCATTTTACGATGTGTATATCACTACCTCGATTGTGGTGGGCATTGGCGGTGGCACACCGCAGGGGCCAGGCGATTACTACCGTGATTTGGCCACTTCATATTGGTGCCCCTGGCTGTGATTGTGGTGGCGGTGCACACTTATGCCACCTATGGACACATCATACTCTGGCAATGTCGATGGCCAGTTCTCAACGTTGTACAGTAGACATATGAATCATGCCACCAGATAGTGCAGACCAGTGCTAGTGTGACATTTAGACCACTGATGATGACACATGCCATGTCAGTGCACAGGATTACATGCACAGGCATATACTCACTCACATGTCACTTATGACATTTTTGTGCATGTACACAGATCTGTGGTGTGATGGACTCCCGCATGTGTACACAGTTCAATGTGTGAGATGTTTAAGCGACACACAGTAATGAGGGTCTGACCACACATTGTGCCTATTTCACTGTATCAATTGGATCTATGCTGAACTCATGTCAATACTTGATCTTTGTACACACACTGTGCACATTGTGTTGTTAATGTGTGCCCTGTCCAAATTACGCAAGAAGATGTAGCAGGTACAGCAGCTACGTTGAAGCTAGCAGTATTGCTGTCTCACATATGTGCTGTGTCAACTACTCAGGGTTGGTGGCACAAGATGTTGTGATGTACCTTTTTGAATTCACATAGTCTGAATCTGTTTCGGGGGAAATCTCTGTGTGAATACTGGACATGTGTGCGACTAGTTTAGGTCAAGATGTCCCTACCTGTGAGTTGTGCTGTAAGCTGAAGTGTTTTTGTCATTCATTGTTGGCCCTGTCTCAGTCAACACGTAAGATGTTGAACACATCACATAGGGGAATTTAATTGACATGTGTGCCCTTTCATCTCACCTAGGATGCAACCAAATGTGCATTGTCCATTCACAGTGCTGGCGGACATGGAGGATAAAGGCATCATACATAAATTCCATCTGGATCGACCTACCCTTCAAGACCTATGTGCTCTGTTGGAGCCCCATCTAAGGCCTCGCAGAACCTATCCGACTGCTTTGACACCAACATGTAAGGTGATGGCGGCCCTGCATTTCTTTGCTACTGGTTCATTCCAGTACACAGTGTGTCCAGGTGGGATGTCGCAACCTATGTTCAGCCTGGTGCTATGCGATGTCCTGTCCGCTATGATGACCTACAATGACAGATATATCTATTTCCCCAGGAGGCATGCATTGGCGGCTGTGAAGGGTGATTTTTATGTCCTTGGCCACATCCCTAATGTTGTTGGTGCCATTGACTGTATGTTTGTTTGGGGATGTACAATGGCTGCCACATGCTTCTGGCTGGGGGGGGAGTACTCCATCTTGCTCAGCTTTGAGACAAGGGGGCCTGGAGGGAGTTGTAGTGCTGGCTACCCACCCAAACACACCCTTCCCTGTTAAGATGGCTACCTACCTGTTAGTTTGAAGGGAGCAATGCTATGGCTGCCACAGGCTTCTGGGTGGGGTGTAGTGTTCCATCTGGCTGAGCTGTGGGACAAGGGGGCCTGGTGAGAGTTGTAGTGCTGGCTGCCTATCCACAGCCGCCCCTCCCTGTTAAGATGGTTCCCTCCCTGTGAAGTTGAGCAAAGTGAGGGAATAGTTTACACATGGCTCTTGGGTGGGGGGAGTGTTCCATCCTGCTCAGGGGTGAGGCAAGAGAGCATAAGATGACTATCTATCTGTAAGTTTGTTTGGGAATGTACAATTGGCTGCCACATGGTTCTGGCTAGGGGGTGCTCCATCTTGCCCAGCTTTGAGACAAGGGGGTCTGGTGGGAGTTTTAGTGCTGGCTATCCACCCACACACACCCTTCCCTGTGTAGATGGCTACCTACCTGTAAGTTTGGTTGATGAGGTACAATGGCTGCCACATGCTTCTGGCTGGGGGGGGGGGGGAGTACTCCATCTTGCTCAGCTTTGGGACAAGGGGGCATGGTGGGAGTTGTAGTGCTGGCTGCCTATCCACAGACACCCCTCTCTGTTGAGATGACTGACTCCCTGTGGAGGAGAGGGAGGGGATGGTTACACCAGGCTCTTGGGTGGGGGGAGTGTTCCATCCTGCTGAGCTGTGGGAGTTGTAGTGCTGGCTGCCTGTGCACATGCAACCCAGGGAATGTCGCTAGCTACCTTTGTGGTGAATCAGAGTGAGTGAATGTTGGATCTGTGAGACATATGTTGGGGAGTGTGTGGTGCACATGAGTGCATTTGGGCCTAGGAGGTGTAGCTTTGTAGTTGTGCAAGACAGTACATAGCAGTGTGGTGGTAGACATTTGTTTGTACTTACCAGCCTCCACTCCCCTGGCTATTCCTGTGAGACTCTCTGGATGCAGCATGGCAAGCACCTTCTCCTCCCACGCAGTGAATGTTCTTGGTGGAATGGGAGGGCCACCGCCAGTCATCTGAACCAGCTGATGGTTCTTCTAGTTCTTGTGTTTCAACTGCCTCTTGAGGTCATGCCACCGCTTCATGATCTCCTTCTTGGTGCGTGGGGTGGTCCCTACTGCTTTGATTGCATTTGTGCTCTTGTGGCCAATGGTGTCTTTTGGACCAGGTTACCAAACAAACCTAGGAGCCATGATGGCGGACAGTCCGGTATGATGACGGTTTGACAATAACTGACGTCCCCCCATGGTTTCTATGGGGCCCAGCTGATTTTAGTCTTCTATATACTGTACCTTTCACAGAAGGCTGAAAGGCGTACCGTAAGTACGCGGTATGTTATATGTGTGACTCAGAGACGGGTGCACCTTAGCGCGTGCATACCCCTCGTGTCACGAATTTGGTCCTGACAAAAGCCTAGCATTGTCGTTAAAAGGCTGAAACATGTAGACCGTGTCTTGTCTCACAAATTTTACTGTCCAGAAGCCCTAGGTCAATCTAACCTACTCAGGCATCTCATCTTGTCTTTTAATCTTGTCTTATTGCTCCATATTAAAATTTAGGGAACAATAAACACAATTATAACTCACTTTTCCATTCACGCACTTACACTTTTGTCACCAAATAGCCTGCTCCGTTGTAATCAGACGTCAAATCATACCCGAGTGGCATTCAGCTATTCAGCGAGAACCCGCTGATAAAGCATGTCACCAACCAGGTTGTGAGTGAGGGTTCTTCTAAAAAAGGAATAACTTTTACTCTTTCTTCTCCTTTCTTTTGCATCTAATTTATCCCCTTGTTTTTGGGTAACTCCCTCATTTGATTATTGATTAATCTCGCTGGTGGACTGGGAGTGTTCCCCTACAAAAACCCTTGCTCTCTTGTTGTTGATCAACTTTAATGTTAAACATGTTTTTACAATGGAAATGTATTCAAAGCTATTTTCAATGAAGCAGGTGTGGCTGTTCCATAGGAAAACACTGGGATACAGTATTAAATAGCAATCCTGTATATCTAGAATGAGACTAGATAGAAAAATCATGAAACACCTATTTTTAATAGTTGTTAAAAATCCATTTCAATGTTGAAGTCAGATTTGTTCTACATATGTTTCACTTATAGAATATTGATGCTAAAAACATCAATGTAAAAAATATCGAAAAAAATATATAGAATGCAAAAATATCGGCTCCCTATACTTAAACAGGTAAGTACAAAAATATTGAATCACAAATATGGAAGTTAAAAATATAGATGTAAAAAATATTGATTTAAAAATATAAATAAAATAATATATATTAAATATATAAAATATTAATATCTTTAACAAAATAAATTAAAGTTAATATACAATTTAACTAAATATAAAAAATAAATGTAATTTAATAAAATATAAACACGCAAACATAATAATTTATACATATATTTACTTTAAAATAAAGTATTAACTATTATCTTTATTTAATTTCTTAACTTTTAAATTATATAAAAATAGAATATATACATATATCACTAATTTACAATAAAAAACATTCTATAATTAATTTAAAAATTAAACTATTAAAACAAAATTAAAACGTACATTTCACAATACAATAGATACAACAGTAGGGAAAATGTTGGATAGAGAAATAATTAAATGTACTATTCCCAACATTAGGGAAAGTGCTGGGTAGCGGAGAAGTAAAAAATATTATTCCCACTCCAATAAGCGCAACAGTAGAGAAAGCGCTGGATAGCGAGAGGTAAAAACTATTATTCCCACTCTAATGAGTGCAACAGTAGGGAAAGTGCTAGATAGCGGAGGGGTAAAAATTACTATTCGCACTCCAATGAGTGCAACAGTAGGGAAAATGCTGGATGGCAGAGGGGTAAAAATGACTATTCCTAATCCAGTGAGTGCAACAATAGGGAAAGTGTTGGATAGCAGAGAAACAAAAATCACTAATAACATTTAAACAATTGAAAAAAATTAAATAATCTTAAAAATAAAGAAACAATATTTTAAAAATATACGATTAACTATATTAAAAATATAAAAAGAACACATATAATGTTAATTAAATATTTAAAAAGGTAAAAATATTATATAAAATAAATTAATAAATACATTTATAAACAATATTTATTTAAAAGCAGCAAATATTAGCAAACAAATTATTTAAAACATAAATGTATTAATTGTATTTCCTACCCTATAACACCGCACCAAAAACAAAAAACATTTTTATTTACATTTATTTACATAACATTATTAATAATGAATTAAAAAATATTATTAATAAAAAAAGAAAATAAACATTGAGCACACAATCTTTCTTTAACACTATAATATCCACAACACACACCTAAAATAAATTACACATTTACCATAATTAATTACTAATTAATTATTTTAAAAATAGTTACCAACTAATTAATAATTCATCAATAAAAAATAAGTTACTTCCCACCCTTCCCACCATTTACACCTATAAACACCACAACTCCCACCTAAAATTAATTACACATTTACCATAATTATTTAGTAATTAATGTAAATTATTTAACAACTAATTAATAATTCATCAATAAAAATAAATTACTTCCCACCATTTACAGTTATAAACACCACAACACACACCTAAAATAAATTACACAATTACCATAATTAATTAATAATTAATTCATTTAAATTAATTACCAACAAATTATTAAATGATTAATAAAAAATAAATTTACACATTTAACACTATAACAGCACAATTAAAAAGATATTAATAAATAAAAATTATTCCCACCTTAATCCCCTATAAACCCACAACCCACAACGGAACTAAAAATGCTAATTTCAAATAAAAGTAAAATAATAACTACTAAAAATAAGCAATACGTTTTATATAATGAAATTACTTCCCACCCTATTCCCCTATAAACCCACAACCCGCTACAGAACTAAAAACGCAAAATTCAAATCTTTTTTCTAATAACTACTAAAATTGTAACACATATAACACATATATTAAAAATACAAACATCACACACATATAAAATATATACTAAAATACATAACATTAATAAAAATGTGATATTTTTAACAACTATATTTTTGCAAACGATATTACACACTTGGGGGGTTATTAGGATGGGCGGCGGACTTTAGTCCGGCTGCTACTGTGGCGGTCGCATCTGGCATTTTAACATCGTGGCGAGTGATGCTGGTTGCAGCACTCGCCGCAATGGTAAAATGCCATGTTGTGCATTGTCATTCCGCCACCGCGCAGTGCCTGCCACCTTGTGCATGGCAATGACCCCCCCCCGCAAGTGCAGCCCCCCACACCCCTGGGGGCCTGCAACGGGCCCCCAAAGCAAATCCCACCAGCCAATCCCTGGCGGCATCGCCGCCGTGGAAAGGCCTGGAACACCTCACATCATAATATGGATGGCGTGTCTGCTAGGCACCACCACCATATATGTGCCCCAGCTCTGCCCTACTATTGCCGGCCGGTGGAAAAGCGGTGGACGGACTTTCCCTCCACCGCGTTACCCACCGCCATTGTAATCTGGCGGTGGGTAAATCAGGTTATGATGGCATGACGGTCCGGTGGCGATTGTTAAGCCATCCTAATCACCCCCTAGATATTTTTTTAATCAATATTACTTACCTAAAATCAATATTCTTGACCACGAGAATTTATCTGTCAATACTGACCCACGATATTTTTGCCACGATATTTGTGCACTTCGATATTTTTTACTCTATAGTCTGTCTCTGCACTCTACATATTACAGAAAGGTAGGTTTGAGTTTGAGTTTAAAATATTTCTAAAGCGCACGTTCACCTGGCGGTTTCATGGCGCTATGGTGTGCAGAACCTCATAGGGCAGATAGGTGAGAGGGAAGGAGTGAATTATTGTGGAAATTCTTGGAGATAGAGGAAGGTTTTGAATGCCTTACGGAAGTGAGAGTAATGGGTGGAAAGTCTGAGGTGGGCTGGTAGCGAGTTCCAGAAGGAAGGGGCCAGTGTGGAAAATTTCGAGCCTCCCCATTTTTTGCGTCTGAAGCGGGGGACTGTTAGTAGGTGTTGAGAGGATGAGCGCAGTTCCCTAGAGGGGGATAGGTTTTTAATTCCGCGGAGATGAAAGCAGGGGCGGATCCAACCTGGGTCTGAAAAATGATACATCCCATCTTAAACTGGGCTCGTTCACGAATGGGGAGCCAGTGTAAGGACTTAAGGAGCGGAGTGACGTGGTGGGATTTGGCAAGGTTGTAGACTAGGCGGGCAGCCTGATTTTGGACCAACTGAAGTCGCCGCATACTGTATGCGGGCAGACCACAGTAGAGGGCATTGCCGTAGTCTAGGCGGTGAAACAACCATTGCCAGGACAATAAGCTTGAGGGCAGAAAAAGAAAAGAAGCGGGAAACCCTCCGAATAGTGCGAAGTGAGAGGAAAGAAGAGGACACCACTGAACTAACCTGGGAGTGCAGGGTGAGTTGGTCATTAAGCTTGATCCCAAGGGTTTTCACAGAGGAAGATGGAGAGGGGGAGGGACCTAGAGAGGGGGGCCAGAAGAGGGGGGTCCAGGGGCTGGAGCAACCACCTGTAAAAACCAGCTCGGTTTTGTCAGGGTTTAGTTTCAGGTGGTTGTGGTTCATCCAGTCCCGGATGAAGGTCATAGTGGATTGGAAGTTGACCATGGACTCAGGGGATGATGTTAGTGAAAAAATGAGCTGGAGGTCGTCCGCATAATTATAAACGGAGACCTCCATTTGCTGGAGGGCAAAGATCAGAGGAGCGATGTACAAATTAAAAAGGAGTGGGGAGAGGGAGGAACCCTGAGGAACCCCGCATTGTACTCTCCGTGGCTCCGCCGAGAAATCACCCAGGCGCACTGCCTGGGTGCGATCCCTGAGAAAGGAGGATAGCCAGACCAAGGCAGACCCTCCAACCCCGGCCGCCCTGACACGGGAGAGTAAGATGGAATGGTCAACCGTGTCAAAGGCGGCGGAGAGGTCGAGGAGGACCAGGGCCTGGGGGGAGTTGGTATCCATGCCCTCTCTAAGGTTGTCAAGGACCGATAAAACCACGGACTCCGTGGAGTGAGCGGGGCGGAAACCGGCCTGACGGGGGGCTAATGCCCCGTTTTCTTCCATGAAGGTAGTAAGTGCTCTGGTCACATGTCGCTCCAATACCTTCCCCAAGAAGGGTAGTAAAGAGAGGTAATAAAAAGTTTCCTTTGACCTGCCTGAAGTTCCTGTAAGCGAAATCTGCATTTTGTCATCCCACTTTAGCCAGCCAGCAATTTCAATTTAAATAGGTGTGAATGAAGTGTGACCATGCTCCCATGAGCACAAAAATAGTCTAACCAGAATGGGCAACGATGGCCCCTCTGAACTTGACAGAATATGTAAGGGGTGCTGGTAGGATTGTATTTTTATACTGCAGTGTCAAGTCCTGCTTGGATGTCACGTCCTGCTTGATAGATCTGCTAGGGCTTTTCATATGACACACGGGGGGTGTGGTTCAAATTGGCTTCCTCTGTCACAAGCAATTGTTAGCTGACACTTAGGGAAGCCCCGACTGGGAAGGCCGGACTGGGAGCCCAAAGCAGCCCTGGCACATCTTGTCAGACCAGCCCCCATATTGTGCCTAGTGAGTACAGTGAGCGAGCCTGACCACTACAAAGGGGGCTTTGGGGGTTCTCCCCCCAGAAACATTTGGGACCAAATGGTGCATTGTACAACACATTTGTCTTTATACATTCAAGTGTATTAGCTTTTATAGCATAGTAGATGATGACCATATTATGCACCTTGATATAACAATGTTTATTGGGACTCTTCAATGATTCCCTCCCTATCAGCCTCGAACATTTCCTCTCATCTCTTCATAGCCCCTCTCTCACATGTATTTCATCTGTTTTATAGCACCTCTAATGCCAGTGTAGGGTGTTGGAGCACTTTATATCACACACACACACAGAGACAATGAAACATACACGTGTAAAATAGGCAATGAAACATACATGTGTAAATCAGTGAACAGAAAATGAATGATACATAAGGCAAAGCGGCATCCTGGTAGGCAGTTTTTAAGAGTGCTTGGTCTGGGAAGCAGGAACTCAGAATTAAGAACATAACACAGTGGTTAGGGTTGATGTTAGAAATGAGGGTCTCTAGTTGGCAAAGGTTTGCACCTTGTTCGAGTAGGGACCCTTCCTTCTAGTCCGGATAAGGAAGTTATACTCCTATAATAACCCCTGCTCACCCCCTTGGTAGCTCGGCACGAGCAGTCAGGCTTATCTTAGAGGCAGTGTGTAAAGCATTTGCACATAACCAACAGTAACACGGTGTAAGCACTACAAAAGGACACCACACCAGTTTAGAAAAATATCCATTATTTTTATATACTTAAGACAAGACCAAAAACGATAAAACACTGTACTTAGAAATCTTCAATAATGAAAACTTGAAATAAAGTTGGTTGAAGTCAATAGCTCCGTCTGGGGCTATCACGGCGTTGCAAACAACAAATCAAACAGTTCTGGCTGACCGCGGTGTCGCTGGCCAGCTACAGTGTCGGAAACACCCGCAAAACAGCCCCTTTAGAAATGCAGGGCATCGATGACCTCTGGTTGAGCTCTGAAAGCACGGTGGCCGCAGGAGTCAGTTCTGGAGGTCGGTGCAGGAGTCATCGGGCCCTTGAAGTCACATGCGTTGCAGATTGACCTCCTCGTGGTTGAAGCCAGGAGCGCTGCCGTCGGCAGGGGTCGAGGCTGCGGTGCGAAGTGATGTGGTGCTTGTTGTGGTGCTGAAAAGTCACGGTGCAAGCAGCAGTGTTGTTGCTGAAGTGCTGTCATCGGCTGATGAACTGAAGTCGATGGCGCTTGCGTCGGTAGGCCAAGGCTGCGGTGCGTTGTGTAACTTATGAGCGGTGCCCTCAAACCACAGTGCCAGCAGCGGCGCCGATGTCAGCATGAAGCATCGTCATCAGGGATACCAGGGCGACGGCGTGAAGCGAGGCGGTGCGGAGTGCAGTGCCCATCAGTCGCCGTGCAAGCAGCGGCTCGGTGGCTGCGTCCGATGGTGTTGTTGTAAGACCAGGGTTGCGGTGTGGCATTTGATGGTGCCCTCTGCGGTGCCTTCAGGACACAGAGTCGGCAGCGGCGTCGGGTTGTTTTTCTTCTGCTGCAGCACAAAACACACAGTCCCCAGTGCTGATGGCAGAAGAGCTTGAAGTCTTTGCTGTTCCTGAGACTTCTTAAACAGGGGGCAACCCTACCTCAATCTCTTGGAAAAACTAAATAAAGAAGTTGTAGAAAGTTCAAGTCCAGTCCTTTCACTGCCCAAGACAGAAACAGCCACTGCGGGCCAAAACAGCAAAGCACACAGCCAAGTAGTAGTCCCTCCTCACAGCTTCTCTAGCTCTTCTTCTTGGCAGTCTTCTTGGTCCAAAAGAGTACTAAAGTGTAGGGGTTTGTGCCCCACTTTTTATAGCCCAAAATCCTTTGTCCTCTCAAGCAGAGAGTGTCTGTGCCCAGTCAGAACCAGTTATGTCCTCTCTGGTACAGCTTCTTGGCAGGAGGCAGAGACAGCATTGTCAGAGGCAGACAAGGCCCATTCAGGTGAAAGGAAATCTCCTCCCCCTACTCTAAATGCAGGTCAGCTCTATTCAGCCCATCCCTGACCCATCTAGACTCTCTGGAACCACTGCTCCTCCCCAGCCCCTGTCATCCCAAAGCCAGACAGTCAATCCACAAACCCAGCAGAGGCACACTGGATGGCTGAGCACAAAAATACCTACTTTCTAAAAGTGGTATTTTGAAACAAAGAATGTAAAAATCACCTGCACTTCAGGCATACTAAACTTTATTTCTCTTGTTCTCAGGGCCAGTTATGTTCATAAGATGTTATAAACAAACTCCCAATTCTCTCCTATGGGAACAGGTAGCCTTGCAATATTGAAAAACGAAATTGACAGTAATTCACTATCAGGATGTGCCACACACACCAGGGCATGTCCAAACTTTCACACTGCACCCTGCCCACAGGAGTACCTTGGGCCTACCTTAGGGGTGACTGACATGTAAGAAAAGGGAAGGTTAGGGCCTGGCAAGTGGGTACACTTGCCAAGTCGACATGGCAGTACCAGACTGCACACAGGCTCTGAAATGGCAGGCCAGAGTTACATTTACAGGCTGCTTATGTGGGTGGCATAATCTGTGCTGTAAGCCCACTAGCAGCATTTGATTTATAGGCCCTGGGCACACACAGTGCACTGTACCAGGTACTGATTAGTAAATCAAATCAGCCAATCATGGAAACACCAATCCATAATAACAATTTACAACAGGAGTACTTGCACTTTAACAATGAACAGCAGTGAAAAAGTGCACAGAGATACTAAACCAGCAAAAACAGAGTCAAAACCGGGAGGTCAGAATGCAAAAAGTAAGGGAAATCACGCCAAAGGATGCTAGGTCTAACAGTTGACTTTAATAATAAGAATTTCTTTCTACCCAAAACAAACCTTTTTTAGCAGCATCTGAATAATGAAAGACCAGGAAAAAAACACAACTTTTTAACCTGTACCATACAGTTTGCATGCAGCTCTTTGACGGTAGTTCATAGCTAGCTCACTCTGCTAGATTGAAATTGTAACTTATGAACTGTACAGTTACAAAAGAATCTCTGTGACAAAAGCAGTAACCCACTGAGCGATGCACATAAAATAATGTTATTTGATATGCATAGTGCATCCTCTTTCAGCAGGCATATTAACCCTATGTGCTACCTTAGATGAGTCAAAACTACCACTAGACAAAACTCCCATCTCCCTCCAGAAGGTACATTAATCACCAGAGTTATCTTGACACTTTTATTGTTGCCCGAAAACTGCTGGATATACAAGGAACTTTGCAGTGTTTTTAAAACTGCTGTGCTGCTACACAACTGAACCCTACTAAGAAAACCAGACGCCCACATCTTTCCAGCCTCCCGGGGAAATGCCTGATGCCCAGTACGGCCAATCAAGCCCCATTCATAGTGAGCCTCCTTTGAAATTACAGTGTCACACTCTGTTTGAAAGGTGTGCTAGGTTTGCATAGAACATTTGGAGCGTACTTCAAAGGAGGGAAACAGAATGCCAAAACAATTTGTGTGTATCCACTCGCTGGTTGCTGAAACGTCAGCTTTGTTATACCAGATTTCTGTCTCTGAGGTTGATGTGGGTACAGGGACTGCATAGAGCTGGATTTTGATGTTACATGTGGAAGGACTCTGAGATTACCATAGTATACTCCACACACACACCACCAGCCCTCAGAGCCCATGTTATGTGTGCCTGAAGACTTCGGCCATCTTGAAAATACCGAAAGTAGGTAGGGTTAGCCCCAGGAACCTTTACCGCTTTTGTTAGGGCGTGCCCAAAGGTCAATCCCACCCACTAGCTTGGCCAGAAGTACGTGTTGCAACTTCTGGCACACGCTTCAGACCACTCCTGGGACTAAGGAAGATAGAACTTAACCTGCTGTCTGCAGCCTACAGAGTGTCTGGAGAACTAGAGATGCTTTCTCTTTCTTACACCCAAGACAAAGAAGTGGACTCCAGGTGCCATCAAATTGACCTCCTGTTAAAGCTACAGGTACACAACAAGCTAGAAGAGCCTTTTCCTGTGACTGCCCTGCTGACCAGAGGAGACTGCACCAGAACTAGACTCTCCTGTTGGCCTCTGCCAGCCATCCTGTAAGTCTCTACCTCCCTGAGGTCCTGAGGGGCTTTAGAAGAGTACTCATGTGGTTGATTGGGACTTAAAGGACAAAAGTCAAAAGGTAAAATCTTTGACCAGGACAAACCCGGTTAATATATCTGATCTGCACCTCAATGTGGCGAGTGTCAAATTGCACCTAAAAAATGTTTACTGCGACCATTGACTATCATTGACTTGTGCTTCGTGGCACTATTTCTACCTAAAACCTTAAAAATTCATATTTCTGGATCGCCTTATTGGATTTTTGTAGTTTTGTTTATTAGATTTTACTCTATGTTTCAAATTTGTTATGGGATTTCCATTGCTTTGCATTTGCTTACTGATTTAGTACTGCATAAATACTTTACATATTGCCTCTAAGTTAAGTCTGTCTGCTCTGTGCCATAGGTACCAGGGGGTTGAGCTCAGGTTTATATAGAAAATTTGGTGGTTCACCCTGACAAGGATTGTTATTATTACTTTAGATGGGTACTTACCTCCTCAACCAGTAACCCAAATTCTTACATTTTTTAATTTGGAAAAATATCAAAAATGTATTTACATAAATAGATTTCTAATACAAGAAAAAAGTGCAAGGTGCTGCTGAACTGGGCTAGGGTGGAGGGGATGGCACTCCAAAGGGAAGATCTCCTTGGCTTATGCAAATTCCCCATAGCGCCTCAGTGGGATGCTATGGTACTGAAGCTCCAGGAGATGGTCACTGGCGCAGGAGGTTCGAACGAGCAGCTGAAGGGTGGCACTCAAGGATCTACTCTGGCCCTCACATAGACTGAAGAGCACTGACTTCCAAGCGTTTTGAATCCTGCCCTTGTCACTGGATCTGGCAAACTCTAGTCCTCTTTTCCCCCCTACACCTCCCACCCCAGGGCTCTACTAGGCACAGAAACAGGTCCCAGGTGACTCCTCCCACCCCTCATTATCTTATGTTGTCCTCATTATGTTGTACTCTATGTCCACGGTTGACGCATAACGCACCATGTTCTAGCTGTGTATACATACGCTGCGGTCTTTGGGGGGACTAGATACCCCCCATTTACCAGGGGGCGTGGTCCTTAGACTCTTGCAATGGACTACCATGTAACTCAAAAGTCATACATTGAATAATGGCGTATTTGTATCTGTTCTATTGACTAACGCTGCCACATACACACTGTACGTTGTTGTTTTTTTTCCCTAAAACTGTGCAAAATGCTAAAATAAAATGTTAATAAATAGATTTAAACAAAATAAAGAAAATATAAAAAGTGCAAGGTGCTTCATATATGATATAACAAGATGAAACCTGCTATTAAGTCAAACAAGAACAAATAAATAGAAGCAGATTAAAAATTAAATTCTAATAATTCATCAGCATAACAAGGAACAAGCTTAATCGTCCATTCTAACAAATTAGCACAGCTTAGGTTATTCTGAATTATAGAGATGTCCATGCCACACAGAGATATAAACTCTTGCCACCACACTTTGGCATCTCGTGGACCCTCGGAAGTCAAACCTGTGCAACTCCTAAATGCGCCACTCCGATGGAAAAATAATAAACATTAACCAATGAAGAAGGAATTCAATCTGAATGTCCTAGTATAATCATTTTAGGATCCCAATCAAGAGTGACTTTAGTCAGGGAATTAAGATGACCGCACACTCAATGCCAATATGCATTAATAAGAAAATGGCGATGACCCCAGAGTTACACAACTATCAGAGACACTTATGAATCTAGATATGGAGCAATTAGTGAAGCATACCACCCATAAGGCAGGTCACATACTTGACGGGATTTTTTCGTCAAATAAACATATCTGGACCGGAGATTCTTCCAGTCCCGTGGTCTGATCACAAGATAATAATATTTACTGTAGAGGTAGGAAAAAATGAGGAGGCTCTGGCGGTACGCCACAAACAGTCCACTTATCCAGACTGGTCCAAAATCGATGTTGTAAAGCTGAATAATCTGCTAAACCAATCTATCCCAACACTGGACAGTGATTTTTAACACTGCCACCCACCAAGTGTCTAACTGGATACATCTAGCCACAGACACAGCAGTCCCTCACAAAAACAAAACAAGTAGGAGAAAGACGCCATCCCAACCTTGGTTTTCGCAGGCCCTAAAAAAACAAAAACAGAACTGCCGAAAGCTGGAAAAAACATGGAGTGCTGCGTACGAACAAGGACCAAGGGCCATATGTATCAAGCGTTTGCGAACGCATTTTCGGTAAATGGTATCTATCACGCAAATCTTCATGCAAACTAAGGAATCGCAATAATTGCGATTCCTTATTTTGCAATTGCATTTAAGGAATCGCAAATTTTGCGATTCCTTAAATGCAATGTATGAAGCCCAAAACATTTGCAAAAAGCCCTTAAGGATTTGCAAATTACCACCAACTACTAGTTGGTGGTAAGTTGCGATTTTTTTGAAAAATGCACATTTAAGCATTTTTCAAAGTGCCATGTGATGCACATACATGCCCTTAGGGCATGTATGTGCACCACATGTGTACCCATGCTTATTTCAGGGGTGCAACAGGGTGTCCTTTGGACACCCCTGCACCCTTGAAATTATTCTCAATTTGCGATTCGCAAATTGCGAATCGCAAATTGAGAATAATTTCAGATTCATTCCTATGGGCCTCCTGGCCCATAGAAATGAATGGGAAATTATTCCTTAATTGTGATTAGCAATTTGCTAATCGCAATTAAGGAATTTTAAGAAATCGCTAAAAAAAAGCGCATTTCTACATACATACCATTTTGCGATTTCTAAATAGCGATTCCTTAAAAATCGCTATTAAGAAATCGCAAAAGGGTATGTTGATACAAATGGCCCCAAAAGAGGAATACAAAGCCTCTTTAGGCATCTATAAAAAACTAATACTGGCTCAGAAAAGTAAATATTTTACGCAAAAAATTGAGGAGGCTAAAAACTCTAACAAAGAACTCTTCTCAACAGTTAGAAAACTGACAAACACAAACACGCCCATTGAAATGAGCTCAGACTTTTGTAACACACTGGGCCCGTTCTTTGTCGAAAACGTATCTACAGTCTACAAATTATTCAGAGGATCGGAGGTCGATAGGCACAAGCAGACTAAAATACAGACACAAAAAGAGAGCTCATGCCATTCACTTGGTCACAGTTTTCTCTTTCAGCCCCCCTCTTATGAAGAGATTCTTCAGGTGGTCAGGTTAACAAAATCAGGTGGTACATCCGATCCCTGCCCGCCGAAGGTGATGCACCTATTCGACGAGCTTCTGAGCGAGCAACTTTTTTTGCTTTTCACCAATATAATTAAAACCAATCAGTTCCCCTCCTTAAGAAATCCAATTTAGATCCCCAAGAACCAGGTAATTACAGACCTATTGCGAGGATACCTTTTGCCTCGAAAGTATTAGAGAAGCTTCTGAATAGACAGCTGTCGCAATTTCTGACAGAAGCAAATGTACTGGATTATTCGCAATTCGGTTTCCGTGAAGGGCACGAAACTGAGACCGCTTTGCTGATGGCCACCGAGGAGCTTAGGAGTGTTCTGGATGCCGGGGGGAAGGCCGCCCTGGTTTTATTAGATCTCTCGGCGGCCTTTGACATGGTAAACCACGACACTCTACTTAACCGGCTCAAAGAGGCTGGACTACATAGGTCAGCTCAGGCCCTGCTAGCATCCTTTTTATCCAACAGGTCCTTTACGGTGGAACTGGGAGAAGCCAAATCCAAAGACTTTACATCTCCTTGTGGGGTACCCCAGGGGGCGTCACTAAGTCCCACCCTTTTCAATCTTTATGTGACGCCCCTGGCGGCTATTATTAGGAACTGCGGCTTTCTCCCAGTTTCATACGCAGATGACACGCAAATAGTGGTCTCCATCTCTAACAACACACAAGAGACAGCGACCAGGTTCAAATACTGCATGGAACAGATCACTTACTGGATGCAGACTAAGTGTCTCAAGCTTAATGGCTACAAAAGTGAAGTGATGCTGTTAGGCTCAGACATATATTCTTGGTCCCAGGACTGGTGGCCAGATAATCTAGGGCAATGTCCTTCGCCAGTACACAAGGTAAAACACCTAGGCATACTCTTAGATAACAAACTGTCCAATGAAGCACAAACCAACAAGCTATCATCATCGATATGGTTCATCCTGAAGATGATTAGGAAGTTGTTACCTTTCATTCCGCTGACATCATGCAAAACAGTAGTAACCATGCTGGCATTATCAAGACTAGACTACTGCAATGCGCTTTATGCGGGGATGCAGTCCCAACACCTCATGAATCTCCAACGTTTACAAAATGCTGCAGCTCGACTGGTGCTGAACATACACAAACATGAGTCCATAGCCCATGGGTTGAGAGCTCTGCATTGGTTACCTATGAAAAACAGAATAAAATTTAAATCCTTGTGTCTTGCATATAAAGCCCTGCATGGGGTAGGCCCACAGTCGTTAAAAATCCACTTGGTAAGGTACCAACCACCGAACAGGTCTTTGAGATTCAGCGACCTTAATCTAATACAGGTCCCCAGATATAAACAACTCAGATGGGGAGGGAGAAGCTTCCTGCTGTATGCAACGAAGGCGTGGAACCAACTTCCAATTTCAATCAAGAACTGCCCCTCTCTACTTTCCTTTCGTAAAGAGATAAAAATATGGTTACTCAGTTTGGGATAGTCAAGCTCCGGTTTGGTCTAGTATTCTATTTAGCGCCAAGACGCCCATGGGCATTCGCTGCGCTTTACAAATCCATAATCAAAATCAAAATAAAAAATCATTAATAAGTGGACATAAGACGAAGATGTGAATCATATCTGCCTCCCTTGTATGACAATGAAAACACTCTGAAGTTTGTTTAAGACTTCACTTAAAAAGACAGAGATGAGTATAATAAGTATAATTCAATACCTTAAATATATACACTGCTCGATGAGAAACATTAAGAACAGATTGAGAGGGTATTACTCAATTAAATATCGTCTCAGAGATAGCAATACCCAAGCACCTCATCCATTTAGAGGAGTGGCTCTCAAATGTATCCGTCCTATTGGGATTTATTATTTTATAAAAAAGTGCCTGTAAGCTGTTTCCTAGATGTTTTGACAAAATATTCCTAGAATTAATTATATGTAAAGTTAAGATAGTGTGTGATGGGAGAGAATCTGAAAAGCTTTTGAATTTGTTAGTATCTAAAAAACGAGAGAATGGCTGTACCATAAATGTATTAGACATAATCTGTGTTTTTTTTAATATTCAATTTGTTTCCAGAAACTGCCAAATTATCTGGATAACTGCTCAATTACGACAAAGGTATAATCTACAGAAGATGAAAAAATTGCGATGTCATCAGCATAAACCAGTAATCTAATTTCTAGCTTGGGTAGGTACAAAGATGGAAAAGCAATAGATGTTTCTGAAGCTTGAATAAATGGCTCTAAAGTGCATGCAGCTGCAGTGATAGGGGGAACAAAGCAAACACAAGGAGATGAAGGACGGAGCGCTGAAACTTTTCACTCCCCCCGCAGTCACAGATCTGGGTTGAATCCATCCTCGCTCTTTAGCTCACTTTGCCACCGTAGTTCAGACCCAGCCATATGCAAATTAGTCTTGACCCTGTGCCTCATGGGAACAGTCCAGCCTGAACTGCTAAGCCAGGTCTTCCCTGGACTGGAAACAAGCAACCTGGGACTGGTTTCGGGGTAACACCCCTCATCAGCCAGTGCAGACACAGCCATATGATAGGGGGCAGCCTTGTCTTGTTCCACAATTAATAAATAGCATACTAGATAAGTCCCCCATACAGAAAATATATGCGGCCAAAGAGGTATCAAAGGTGATGAATCTGCCCACAAACTTTGTTCCAAAACCCATGTCGGTCATGATGGACCCCAATAGGAGACCCTGTCAAATGCTTTTTCAGCATCCAACGATATAATCTTGGCTGAACTAGTCAAGACTCCTGCAATCTCGAGGGCTGGTATCGGTATATTGACATGGGAGGTTGTATACCTTGATGGAATGAATCCATGCTGTGAAGAATCAACCAATCAGGAAATAATAGTCGAGAGTCGGTTGGAAAATAATCTGGTGTAAATTTTCAAGTCCGCAAAATCGGCCTTTTAGAGCCACAGCAATGCTCAACTTCCTGTGATTCTGTGCAAATCACTTAATCTCCCCATGCAAAAAGAATGTGTCCATCTGTAACACAACTTATGCTCACTCATGTAAAGTGCTTTGATACCTTTGGGTCAAGTTTGCACTATATAAAACTCCTCCCAAAAAATGATTCTTCAAAAAAAATAGATCTATGTGTTTCACCCAAAGATAATGTCACAGAATTATTTGAAGTAGATGAATTAAACATTTCATACAAAATTGGAATCAAAATTCTAGCAAATATCTAATAAAATTCCATAAGGTGTAGACCAGGACCTGCATCCTTACTGCGATCTGCAATCGCCTGGCGGATGACCAGAACACAAGAGTCTCACACTGTAAGATTGTCAGCTCCAGCAAGTGAACTGTTTGCAGGCAATTTTCAGTCTGTTCTGGGGAGCCAAAGAATCTTCTGTCTATAGATCAGAATAAAAGTACTGAAATGCACTCTTTATTTCTGATTGGCCCAAGACCTTCACCCCATCTGGATTTTGGATACTCTGCATTGTTTTTCTGCTGTTTTTGTCCTTGATCTGGAATGCCAAGAGGTGTCCCATTTCCTCACTATTCTCAAAGCATAAGTACTTACGAACATGCGTTTTCTGGTTCCCAGATCCATTTCCTCAGCAACATTTGAAGAGTACTCAATTGTTCACAACTTAAACATGTATTTTTAAACAGTGGTTGCTTAATCTATATATATAAAAATGAATGTATGTATGTCTGTCTGTCTGTCTGTCTGTTTGTCCTTTATGCATTACTACACCATTCATCCGATCGCCATGAAACTTTGGGAAGTTGTTGAGTACACTCCTGCAAAAGTTTATGGCATAAATTTGTTTTAAATATCGGCCCCCCAGGGCCCTCATAATCTTTTGAATACTGATGTATGCACCAGACGGAAAAATAACAAATCGTGTATCCACAAGCACTCGAATAAATAATTAGAATTAAAACACCATTCATCCAATCGCCATGAAACTTTGGGAACTTGTTGACTACACTCCCGCGAAGGTTCTGGCATAAAAAAAATTAAATATCGGAACCCCAGGGCCCTCATAATCTTTCGAATACCGATGTACGCACAAGACGGAAAAACAAAAAATCGTGTATCCACAAGCACTTGAATAAATAAATAGAATTAAAAAAGCATTCATCCGATCGCCAGGAAAATTTGGTAAGTTGTTGAGTACAATCCCGTGAAGGTTTCTGGCATAACTTTTTTTAAAATATCACCCCCCGAGGGCCCTCATAATCTTTCGAATACTGATGTACGCACCAGACGGAAAAACAAAAAATTGTGTATCTACAAGCACTTGAATAAATAAATAGAATTAAAACGACACTTTGAAATGTTTTCCATATTAAAATGAATAAGTTTCAATAAAAATGACACAATGTAAATTGAATGTTATCATAACGAGTTTCCTTGAATTTCCTTTCTTCGGAGATCGCAGCAATGCTAGTATATCTATAAGAATAGTCTAGTTCCAATTTAAAAAGGTTGGAGCGTAGGCAAGACTCTTGAGTTCTTTCTACTCTTCTTTGTTGATTTGTGAAACTGAAAGTCTGACCACGTCAGGGGTACCCAAGACCTTTGTAACAGAAATGTAATCAAAATTAAATCAATAAATTAGCAAGGGGACTCCTCCAAAAATCTAAAATAGGTAAAGTCCATAAGTAGTTTGCTGTCAGAAGGCTATCTAGAAGAGGTGGTAGGACTTTGAAAATAGCTAGGCTTGATATAGAGACAAAGCATTCTGATCTGGAAAAATTCATGGATTTAATTTCATTTCTAGTGGGCCTCATTGAATTAATAACCAAGAACATTTCAATCCAAGAAGATGAACAGTGAGGTGTTAAACAATGAAAAGCCATACTCCTGTGGCCGACAGGTTCTCCTAAGACGCATGACTCTATAACTTGTTTAAGAGCCATTCTTGATTTACACATATGCCTATCCCACAGATAAGTCATTGATGTTGAGTCAAGGACGGGTTGGATAGCTTGGGGAGGGAGCTAGGCAAGATGTCAGCAATGGGCAAGTCCCACATGGATGCTGCATGTGTAGTAGGTGGATTCATTTTATGTCTTAACCACCCACAATGCCACAGACTGAATAGTTGCTGGAAATATTGCTGAAATGTTTCCTGCTCATCTCACACTGTATTGGTAGCCTTGCTATGTTTGCAATTTGTGCTGCTTTTAATCCAGATCCTTACTTTGGCTCCTGGCACCACACTGCTTCTGGTAGTCTTCGTCCTTCAGGTGTGTCCCGTGGCTGCAGATCTTCTTGGTGAGCAGCCACAGCCTGCTTTTGATCTTTGGGGGTTCCTTGGTTGGTTGTAGTCTTTCACAGCTCCCTCCACCAAGTATATTGGGGAGGGAGGTGGCTTGGCAGCTGGCTGTGCAGCATCTCAGTGTCCCATTCGATGTGCCCTGTGCGAATGTGCTGCGAAGAATGTGGCTGTGGTTTCAGTTTTAATTGAGTCCAATCTGTACATCTGCCGGGGCCTTAAGAGCCATGAAGGAGAAACTATCTGCTCAAGGAGGATGATGAAGCAAGCTGCAGAACAATATTTTGTTCAAACTTGCGAAGTTAATCTCTCATAATTTTAATAGAATTAACAAGCATGTGGTGAAAATACTAATCAACATAGTATAAGGTTTTTGCATCAAATACACACGGGTTAACAAATGTGCCTTTATGTTGCAAACATGAAGAAGAAATAATAAACTAACCTTGTCTATTGTCTTTGTCAGTATTAAATGCGGCTGTTTAACTAATGACATGTGCTTATTTTGTGTGCTTAAAAGAGTTCCTGCAATCCTTTGGAATGATAGATATAATGCTGCTTATTTGTGCTACAGCTAGGTAACATAATTAACGGGATTAATTAGTAAAGGGGGTGGGTAACAGAATGGGTTTCAATTCTTTTATTAATTGATGTCATGTGTTTGTTTAATAATAGTTTCCGAGTGAGGCCTAGCGATGGTCATGAAAAATGGTTGCAGATGCTAAGCTTGTCCAGAGTGGAGCCCTGCACATGCGCAGCTGTGAAGGTTTTTACTGCAGCGACATTAATTTTGAAAAAGCAGTTTTCCGGCTGAGATGAACGTGCACTCGTAGAAGGGCTCAAGGACAGGATTTTGTTATTGTCTGCCAAGGCTAGGAAGCGAAAGTTGTAATTCATGGAAGAAAAGTATCTTTTCTGAGGAAGTCGGAAGATGTCATAACGAAAGACAATGGGCTTATGTATAAGCCCGAGCCTAGTCAAGTAACGGACATGAATAAACATTTTATTGTGGACTGACATGGCTCAGCCAATGGGTGGATTGAATTTTTACAGAAGGAATGCAAAAGTTGTTAGATTAGCTAGAAAGAAATGTATAAAACCTGACCTTTGGAGTGGAACAAAAACTCTTGCTGCTTGCCATTCCTGAAAGACGTGAGATGCTGTCGGACTTTTGGCGCACGTAAAGACAGCAGACTTTTAATGATTTTTCCTTTCTAGGTGAAGTGTGAGAGTCAGACAGGGAAATAGATTTCAGGGAATGGAAACTTATTTTGCTAATAAATCATGATCTTGAGCTTGCATTAAAATGTCAGTTTAATATTTCATTTTCCTCACTTAAATGCTGCTTTCTTGATTGGTTATAAAATAAAGATTTTAAAAAGCAAATGCTTCTTCCTTATGATAATAAAGTTAATAAAAATTAGTTCTGAAATGACAAGCTGATCTTGTTTATTCATGATCTAGTTACCATCAGTTGATTCAATCGCCTTTAGTGGCTTGATTATAAATGATAAATGTTTTAAACCATGGTGAAAACAGATAAACTGCAGTTGTATATAAATGTGTAAATAGTATAAGATTAGCTTTATTAATCAGGCCACATGATTCAGACGCTCAATTGTCTCATTGGTGTTATGGGCCGTTATTAGTGAATCATGATTAATGGTGAGTATTGAGGTGATAGGTAGCGTTATTGAGACAGTTTTTCAATAGGAGCACTGGATCAATTCCTTGGTAGCAGAGTTACGGTTACTATGGTAACTGACATGCTACATGGTAATTACATAGGATCGATGTTTAACATATGTTGAGTTTGTTCAGTTGTTATATGTAGTCGAAAGGTTTTTTCCAGCAGTGTGAAAATTCCTGGTTGTGCCGGCAAGAGAAGTGTGACAGGTGAAGTTACACAGTGCATTCGTTTTTGTTTCAAAATAGTGGTATCGCCGTATATCACTAGTGTTGTGGACGTACAGCACAAGTTTAGGGTTTTTAGGTGTGTAAGGTAAAATGTATAGTGAGGATTGTCTATGAAATTGTAGCTTTCGAGTATAGGGTCTTGGAGCCTGTTTTAAAACTCACTGTGAAAAGATTAGTAGAATTTATCCAAGCTTGAGTGAAGGGTAAGGAAGCGTCGTCTATCTTACTGGCGAGTGAGGATTTTTATTGGTGGGTTAAAGTCCTACTAAAAATTTCCGTATGCATGGTTAAGGATTTTTCCGTATGGATGTGCGTAAATGAATTTGTAATATAAGATCAAGTTAAACTTTGAATTGTCCATATGCATTCAGAGGGAAACAAGTTCGTTATTACCTGCTAGAAGGGTAGAGTAGCCTTACTTTATCGACGAATTTAGAATATTCTGTGAAAATAGCGTTGTCTATTTCACGCGAAGAATTGATTTAATGGAAAAGCTATCACTTTATTTTAGCGAAACAGACAAATGGTTTGTTTATTTGTGAAGTTACTAATTGAATTCAATTAAAGGTTTTGTAAATATGGCGCTTTGAAAATATTTTGTAAAGGAGGTGCTAGTTTAGGGAGAGGAGCGAGAGACGGAGAAGCTGTAGCAGCAGTATACGTCACAAGAGTCGCGCTGTGATTGGCTAACATACGTCACAGTGTTCGCGCATCGATTGGTTCATGTGACAAAGGCAAGCTTACAGCTGATTGGCTCTTCCTGAAAGCAGTAATTCTATTGGTTGAGCAGGGCAGTGACGTAGCTTAACCTGATTGGCTTGTTGGTGAGTTTCGCGCACGGATTGGTTGGTGTTGCGGAATAAAAACTTCCTTGTTACGATCATTACCAAAGTAAGGGAATTAGTTTTAAAACATGGATTATTATTTTAGGAAAGAGAAAAAGAAGCTTTCATGGTTTCAGAAATTGAAAAATAAATTTAAACCTGACAAGGAAATTGCAACGCGAGGTGGAAGATTAATTCATAAGTACAAAACACATGCAGCGTATATGTTAGGTGAATATGGTTATCATACTTGTCTCTGGATTGAGAATTGGATGGAGTATACTAAAAATGATGGTGTATTAGCATGGCCAGAAGATGGATCTTTTAACATAGCAGTTTTAAAAAACTTAAGAGAAAAAATGATGAAACTTGTACCTAAGCCTAGACCTACTCAATTCGAAGCTCTAGTTGAATGGGAGGATGAGATGTTTGAGTTACAACGGGAAAGTAGAGGAATATCAAGGAATGGAGGACTAGATCTAAATAGGGAAACACATCAGGATAGAATGTGTCGATGGAGAAGTGCAGACATGTGTGATGGTTAGTACCCAGTGAGACTAATAAGTGAGGTAACTGGACAAAAGTGTACCCAAAAGAAAAATAACATTATTGAAGAAAATGAGTTAGAAGACGCAGTATTAGAAGAAATTTATACTAGAAAACCGCCACCTTATCAACCAGTTTGTACATGGACTTCTCCTAGTGCTCCTCCAAGAGAAATTATTGATGAGTCGTCTCCTAAAACAAATTTGAATAATGGAAAAACACCTGAAAGAGTAGAAACAAGATGTAGTTCAAATATATCAGGAGAAAATAGAAATTATGCTGAAACCCCAGTTTATAGAAATGAAACACCAGTACATGAAACTCCAGTCCAGAGAAATGTAACCCCAAATAGAAAAAGAACAGAAAGGTATGAGGAATTACTGAGTACCTCAGAAAACATTCGTTCAACGAATGAATTAATACAGCAGTTAACTAAAAACATGGAAGAAGTAACAGTACCAGTAACGATTGGGCCTGTTCTTCCAGTATTTGATCAAAAAGAAATTAGACATTCAGCTTTGACTGTTCCATTAAATTCAGAAATACAGAAAGTGACAGAAATTTTTTATTCAGATTTGTCTGAAATTCATCGAGAAAAATTAATGATGCCCGACTTAACTTTTAATCAAAGTTTGATAAGTAAAACTCCATCTGGTGCAGAATCAGACTCTGGAACTCCGGAAAAGAGTCCGAATAAAATAGATTCAGCTCAAACCCCTGAAAGTAAATTACTTGATGTTGCAAAATTGAAAGCAGATATAGAGGAATTAATAATTGGAACAATTGGAACTGACAGTTTGAAGCTATATCAGGATGATGAGTTATTGTTTATCTGCAAAAGCATAACTTGGAAAACGAAAAACAAATATGATCAGCTAGAGGAAATGGCTGCTGAATTAGAAGTAGACTTGAGCAAGCAAAAGAATATGCAGAAACATTACAGAGTGCATTTCTCTGAAAAAGCCATTGAAAACATGAATACCACAGGAAGAATGATTCATCTAAAAGACTTAATTGTGGTTTTGAGAAAATGGGGTGACTTAGCTAAATGAGAGTAAAATGGGCAAAGAAAAGAGATGAAGACAGAACGAGTTTAGCTTTTCCTGTTAGAGAAAAGGAAGAAGTGGTAAATGAATTACCAATGAGAGAAATACCAGGAGGTGGGTATTTGCATGTTCCATGGACAAGGCAGGACATTTTAATGTTCACAAATGATTTTCCCCGATTAAGAGAAAAGCCTGTATAATGGTATCGTCAGGTAGACAGATTTGTGAAAGTTTCAAAAGTTTTAAGGGTTGATTTTGATGGATTCTTTGACATAGTTGTCCCATCAGATCTTTGGGCCGAATGTAACATTTCTATAGATTGGCCAAAAGAAGAACCTCCTCGACATATAGTGACAGGTGCTCCTTCATCGGATGTAATGGAAGGGTACGAAAAGGTAATTGTGTGGTTGAAAAATAAGATTCCCCCAAAAGAGATAGATTGGGTTAAAATAAATAGAACAACCCAAGAGCCAAAAGAATCAGTACATTCAATCTATGAGAGACTACTGCTGGTATTCAAACAATACAGTGGTTATGAGAATTTAAGTGAAAAGGATATGAGCCATTTCATATATAGGTTTGTATATGGCTTAAGACCTGAAATTGGTGAAATGATTAGATCAGGAATAGTTGGTTGGCAATCACTTACAGTAGATGATATATTGAGAAAAGCAAAATACTGTAGTGATGAATTAGATGCAAAACAAAAGAAGCTAAAAGAAAAAGCTATGTGGGCACAGGTAAAAGTGGCTGAACAACAAATGGCAAATTTAAATAAAAATGTTGATCAGAATCAAGGAAAATTTAAGGGTAATTATAATAAGCCAAAATTGATGGGAAATATAGAAGAGTTAAAACAGAAACTCCCATGTTTTAATTGTGGCGAAATTTGACACTGGAAGCGCGAGTGTAAGAATCCGCCCAGAAATTTTAAAAATGCATCATTAAATCCACAGATGCAGAATGAGATAAATCTGCAGCAACAGCTACAGCGACAGGTAGTGAATCAGCAAAGTCAGATACCACAACCGCCACTTCCAAACTGTGTAAATGTGCAGAGATACAGTGCAGAAACAGGATTCAGCGGAGGTGAACAGGTAAACAGACCACCAAGAGTGAATGTGTCGAATGTGTCTCAACAATTTTGGTTGAGAGAAGATGGTGGGAGTGAATCTGATGATTACTTCTGACGGTGCCTGAGAGAGGAGGAAGAGTGTGTACTTGAAGCCACTCTTGAGGTAGACCAGTCCGGTCCATTTGTAAATGGTAAAGTAAATGATGTAGAAGTTACTTTCCTAGTGGATACAGGTGCTACCCGTTCTACTGTTAGATCAGTGGAAATAGAAAACCTCCCTCTCTCGGGTGAAAAGATTCAAGTAGTAGGTGTAGCTAATCAGCAAATTAAAACAGATCTAACTGAACCAGTTGAAGTTGAAATAGGCAAATTTAAAGACATGCATAAATTCATAGTTTGCAATAGTAGTTCTGTTAATCTTTTAGGTAGGGATATTCTTTGTAAAATTAACTGTAAAATATATTGCTCACCGGATGGTATTGAGCTACAAATTCCAGAAGAAGATGGGCTTTACAGATTGACAATGTCAATGGTTGAAGCAGAAGAGAGTAAATTATTTCAAGTGTTTGATAGAAATAATCTACCTGAAGAATTAAAAGACACAGTGAATGTTAAAATTTGGGATTTCACTGGAGATGAAATGGGTCTGATGAAAAATGTAGATCCAGTAAAAATATCAGTAAAACAAGGAGCAGATTATCCAAACATTCCACAGTATAAAATGAAAGCAGAAGTGATTGAAGGTGTTATTCCTGTGATAGACAAATTCATAAAACAAGGTGTTCTAAGAGAAATTGAGAGCAGCCCATGTAATTTAACGATTATGGGAATTAAAAAGCCAAATGGTACTTTTAGGATTGTTCAGGATCTGAGAAAGGTTAACAAAATTGTCATTCCCTGTTGCCCAGTTGTGCCAAACCCAGCGGTAATTCTATATCAGATTCCGCATGATGCAGAATGGTACACAGTTATTGATTTATGTAATGCATTCTTTACTGTTCCATTGCATCCAGAAAGCCAACAAATGTTTGCGTTCAGGTTCAAAGAGCGTATCCTAGCATGGTGTCGTATCCCTCAAGGGTATACTGAGAGTCCATCTATCTTTAATCAGTTGCTAAAGAAATCCTTGGAGAATCTAGATTTACCTGGAAAATCAACGTTAGTGCAGTATATTGATGATCTCCTTGTGGCTGCAAAAACAAGAGATAATTGTGTAACAGATACCATTACTCTTTTAAATCATCTGGCAGATGAGGGACATAAAGTATCTCCTGCAAAATTACAGTTTTGCAACCAAGAAGTAAAATATCTTGGTCACAGAATTGCAAAGGGAGTCAGACAAGTGACAACAGAAAGAATAAAAATGATTCAAGCAATGCAACCTCCAAAAACATAGAGACAGGTTAGAATGTTTCTGGGAATGGTTGGTTATTGTCGCCAATGGATTAGTGGATTTTCAGTAATTGCAAAGCCACTGCAGAGACTAACAAAAGCAGACATAAAAGATCCGATTATCCTAACAGATACTGAGTTAGAAGCTTTTGAACAGCTAAAAAGAAGTTTGTGTGACGCTCCAGCATTGGGTATGCCAGAATATGAGAAAGAGTTTGAGCTGTATTGCAGTGAAAGAGAAGGATGTGCATTATCAGTTCTGATTCAGAGACATGGAAGACTGAGAAAGCCAATAGCATATTTCTCAGCTGTTCTTGACCCAGTTGCAAAAGCATTACCAGGTTGTTTAAAAGCAGTAGCTGCGACCAGTGTGAGTCTGGAACAAAGTGAAGGAATAATAATGGGATTTCCTGTAAAAGTATATGTACCACACTCAGTTGATATTCTTCTTACAAGAAGCAGAACACAACATTTGACAAACAGCAGGTTGACTAAATATGAAAAGGTTATCCTTGGTTCAGATAATTTCTCAATTGCGAGATGTGTACATTTAAATCCTTCCACATTATTACCAGACACTTCTGAAACAGAAATCAGAGATGAGGCTGTTGATCATGAATGCTTGGATGTACTGGAATATTGCAAAAAACCTAGACAGGACATAAAAGATGTCCCATTAGCTGAATCAGATTTTGTTTCTTTTGTTGATGGTTCATGCTTGAGAACAGAAGAAGGTGTTCTGAATGCAGCATATTCAGTGTGCACAGTTGCAGATGTAATTGAAGCCTCTTGTCTCAAAGGAATTCGTTCAGCTCAAGTAGCAGGATTGATTGCTTTGATTCGTGCATGTGAATTGGGTAAAGAGCAAAAGATAACTGTAGTGACTGATAGTCAGTATGGTTTTGGCGTAGTCCATGACTACGGCCAGCTCTGGTCTCAAAGAGGTCAGTTAACTTCTGCAGGATCACCAATTAGAAATGCACAGTTGATTAAAAGACTGATCGACGGAATTCAACTTCCAGAAAAGATTGCAGTTGTAAAGTGCACGGCACACAAAAAAGGAGAGGATTACATAACAAAGGGAAAGTCATATGTTGATGAAGTGGCAAAATTCTGTGCGAAAAATAATGTGTCAATCAATCGGGAAAAAGCAAATGAACATGTTTTGAACTCACTTATGCTAACATTTGTAGTTGAGACTTGGCAAGGAGTAACACAGTTACAAGATGAGGCAGATGATGAAGAGAAAAACACATGGCTAAAAGCAGGATGCAGACAGAGAGAAGAAGATGAGGTTTGGGTTTACAAAGATGACAGAGTAGTAATGCCAGACAGCATGATTTCTGACATGGCACGCATGTATCATGGTCAAGGACATATTGGCAGAGGCTCTATGATCAGATTATTTAGACAAACATGGTACAATCCAAAATTCAGGATAATTGCAGAATCCCTTTGTCAGAGGTGCCTTACCTGTCAACAGATTAACCCAAACAGAAAAACTGTTGTGAGCATGGGAACCATAGGACGGGAGGGTGGTCCTTTTACCAGATTAGAGATGGATTTCATTGACATGCCACCTCATAACAAATTGAGATATGTTTTAGTAATAGTCTGTTTGTTTTCAAGATGGGTGGAAGCATTCCCCACACGCCACAATGATTCAATTACTGTGGCAAAATTACTTTTGAGAGAAATCATACCAAGGTATGGATTTCCTGTGACGGTCGAGACAGATCGTGGCACACATTTTGAAAACAGATGGTTACAATTGGTTTGTGAAGCTCTGGACATAAAGCAAAAGTTACACTGTGCTTACAGACCAGAAGCATCAGGTGTTGTTGAGCAAGTGAATGGTACAATAAAACACAGAATAGCAAAAATGTGTTTACCTACAGGAATGAAGTGGACTGATGCACTTCCACTTGTTTTGATGTCTTTGAGAACCATTCCAGATAGAAAAACAGGTTTGAGCCCTCATGAAATCTTAATGGGCAGGGTCATGAGGCAAGCATTTGTTCCAGTTGATAAATTGTTGACCATTAATGATGGCATCATAATGGATTACTGTAAAAATCTATCTGATGTGGTAACTTCTGTGTTCCATCAGGTGGGAACTGAAGTGATTACAAAAGAAAAGGAACAAGCTCATGATCTGTTACCTGGAGACTGGGTGAGGACAAAAGTTCACCGAAGAAGAAACTGCCTAGTACCAAGGTGGCAAAAGGCAAGACAGGTGATATTAGTAACAACAAATGCAGTTAAGTGTAGGGGATTGAAGAGATGGATTCATGCTAGTCACACCATACGAGTCCCAACACCTGAGAATCCTGAAGAAGGTGATACAAATGCTGATTCAGAAGAAGAACCAGAAAGAAATCAAAATCCAGATCCCGAAGATCGACAGGAAAGTCGACATCTGGAAGATTCAAATGCGAATGAGGCATTGAATGAAGAGATTGTGATACAAGATTCTGATGACAATGAAAATGATGAAAATCTTCTAGATCAAATAGCATAAAAAGAAGCTGAAAAATTAGTTATTGAAGATCAAGATCAGGAGAGTATTGAAAAGCAGATTGGAAGCTCTGGAAGCAGGAACGAAAATTCTGAAACTGTGAAGTTGGAAGTAATCGAAGAAGAAGAAGAAGAAGTTCCAAGTACCAGCTATAAGGATGATGTTCCTAACAGAGTGAAATTGCCGAGTAAAGAAGTTCCAGAAACTGAAAAAGAATCTGACAAAGTAAGACTGATTATCAATGAATCAGCTGATAACACAGAAAGCGAAACAGATGAAAGTGGAGATGAATCAAGAGTGAAAAGTTCAAGAAAAAGAGCTTGGAGAGTGGAACAAAATTCTGCAGAACCAAAAAGGAAACTATCAAGAAAAGGAGATAATTGGCCAGATGAAAACAAAAGCATAAAGTTTAAATTAGCAAAAGAGCAGGTTAACGAGATTTCAATTTAAAAAGAAGAAGTTTCAAATAAGAAAGATCAAGCGGGCAAAAGAATAGAAGTCATAAACAGGAGAGCAAAAAGAGTAGTAAAGCCAAATCAGAAGTACAAGTCCCCTGAGTGGACTTATATTATCATCCCTCCAATAGTTGAAGTAAATAGTAGTCAAAGTAATTTTGATGATGCAAGTGACAATGATTAATTTCATTCATTAGGTGACACAAGGTTGAAGAAATTGTGTTAGGTGACACAAGGTCGAAGAAATTGTGTTAGCTGGAAAATATATTGATGTATGACATAAGGTCGAAGAAAAGCTGTTAGAGAATAAAATCATTTGTTAAAAAAAAGAAGAAAAAAAGAGGGGTGTAGTAATTTTAAATTTTTATTTTTAGGGTTCCTGTTTGTTAGTAAAAATGCCTTCCTATAATAATAACTCGAGATTATCTATACTTAGAAGATGTTGCAAAATGTCTTCAATATGTGTAGTCTTGTTAATTTTAGTTTGGTTAATTCTAGCTGTCATTTTTCCTTTTGGAGTTGATAAGAAAATGTATAAAACAAATATGACTAGTAAAGTTGTGGTTGATCATGTTAAAACTGAAAAATCTGATAAAATCATTGTACACCGTCCAGAAATTCATCAAGATAGATCTGTAGGAGATTTTTCTAGTAACACCTTTTCTAGACTTTTATCTGGATATGTTAAGGTAATGAATGCAAAAGATTGCTACATCTGTGTAAAATTACCTACTTCTGTGTCTGAAGGCATGACTTACAACATGCTTCCTCTTACTTATGGCATTACCTGTAGCGTGATAGCTAGCTTGTTTTATCAAACTGGTCGTTTAGAGTATTATTACTCAGATTTTGATGACATTTTTGCAAATTTAAAGGTTGTAAATAGCTTGAATAAAGTGAAATATGCTAAACAGATGAGGGAATTCTTTCTAGTAACTAATGAACTCACCTATGAGTATGCTTTTAGAAATAATTTAACATGTAAATTGAGAGCTGAGGAAAAGTCATTCTTAAATTTGGTGGAAGAGAGAAGGGCAATTTACAAGCGAAATGAAATGTTGAAACATACTAAGTCTAAATTTTGGCAAATGGAAGATGAAAAACTTAATGGTAGAATTGAGAATGTTGCAAGTAACATAGATACACCTGTTAGTGGAAAATTCTGTATTAGAAGAGATAATACTTTGTTTGATAATTATTTTGTTGGTGCAAGTCAATGTGAAGACACTTATCGTATCATGGGGGTTGGGGATTTAAAGGAGGCATTATTTTGTATGTGGGAACAAAGCTTACTACAAAGCTTACTACAACCTCCCAGATCATTGGTATGGGACTTGTTATTTTGGTTTAGTTTTTCCCAAAAATTTTCAGGTAGATAGAAATGCAAAAGGTTCATTTGAAATTGGCAAACATTTGAACAGATTTAAAAGGGAACGTTTTTCAGAAATATTGGGAGACATATTTGGTGCAGTAATACCTATGGTGGGTATAACCCTGAATGCAGTTAAGATCATAAAAAATGTCTACAATTGTTGATAGATTGTCCACTGATACTGCAAATGGTTTTCAATTAGTGAATACAGAGCTTATTGCCATGAGAACTATGGTAATGCAAAATCGTCTTGCTTTAGACATTTTGCTAGCTAAAGAAGGTGGAGTCTGTGGAATTTTAAATGTCCAGCATTGCTGTACTTATATCCCAGACAAGAGTCAGAATATAGAAATGTATATTAGAAACATGACTGAATTACATGAAGAAATAGAACCCTTAGAAGATGATAGTTTTTCAGAACGCTTAAGTAAAAGATTTTCAGCTATCAAACACTGGTTTCAAGAGATCGGTAGTTCAATTATAGGCAAAATAGTTTTTCCTTTAATAGTCATAATTATAGTGATACTTCTGTTAAAAATTAGTTGCATGATACACAAGAGAAGAAAACATGTTATGGAAAAGAAAAGAATTTACAAACTGAGAAAGGAGAAAGAAAAAGAAATAGAATTAGAAGAGTTTCGAAAAGCTCAATATGAAAGTTGCAGAAAAGTAAATGAATTTGAACTTTAGAAATACTAATATTAAGAAAGTCCAAAACATGTTCAAGGGTTAAAATTTATACATTTTTGGGTATAGTTTGGTGATTTTAAAATCACCAGATGAGGGAGTTGATGAAGCAAGCTGCAGAACAATATTTTGTTCAAACTTGCGAAGTTAATCTCTCATAATTTTAATAGAATTAACAAGCATGTGGTGAAAATACTAATCAACATAGTATACGGTTTTTGCATCAAATACACGCGGGTTAACAAATGTGCCTTTATGTTGCAAACGCGAAGAAGAAATAATAAACTAACCTTGTCTATTGTCTTTGTCAGTATTAAATGTGGCTGTTTAACTAAAGGCATGTGCTTATTTTGTGTGCTTATGTTATGTCCTTTCTGCGTCAAAAACGCATAAAAGAGTTCCTGCAATTCTTTGGATTGATAGATATAATGCTGCTTATTTGTGCTACAGCTAGGTAACATAATTAACGGGATTAATTAGTAAAGGGGGGTGGGTAACAGAATGGGTTTAAATTCTTTTATTAATTGATGTCTTGTGTTTTTTTAATAATAGTTTCCGAGTGAGGCATAGAGATGGTCATGAAAAATGGTTGCAGATGCTAAGCTTGTCCAGAGTGGAGCCCTGCACATCCGCAGCTGTGAAGGTTTTTACTGCATCGAAATTAATTTTGAAAAAGCAGTTTTCCGGCTGAGATGAACGTGCACTCGTAGAAGGGCTCAAGGACAGGATTTTGTTATTGTCTGCCAAGGCTAGGAAGTGAGTGAAAGTTGTAATTCATGGAAGAAAAGTATCTTTTCTGAGGAAGTCGGAAGATGTCATAACGAAAGACAATGGGCTTATGTATAAGCCCGAGCCTAGTCAAGTAACGGACGTGAATAAACATTTTATCATGGACTGACATGGCTCAGCCAATGGGTGGATTGAATTGTTACAGAAGGAATGCAAAAGTTGTTATATTAGCTAGAAAGAAAGGTATAAAACCTGGCCTTTGGAGTGGAGCAAAAACTCTTGCTGCTTGCCATTCCTGAATGACGTGAGATGCTGTCGGACTTTTGGCGCACGTAAGGACAGCAGACTTTTAATGATTTTTCCTTTCTAGGTGAAGTGTGAGAGTCAGACAGGGAAATAGATTTAAGGGAATGGAAACCGTTATTTTGCTAATAAATCATGATCTTGAGCTTGCATTAAAATGTCAGTTTAATAATTCATTTTCCTCACTTAAATGCTGCTTTCTTGATTGCTTATAAAATAAAGATTTTAAAACGCAAATGCTTCTTCCTTATGATAATAAAGTTAATAAAAATTAGTTCTGAAATGACAAGCTGGTCTTGTTTATTCATGATCTAGTTACCATCAGTTGATTCAATCGCCTTTAGTGGCTTGATTATAAATGATAAATGTTTTAAACCATGGTGAAAACAGATAAACTGCAGTTGTATATAAATGTGTAAATAGTATAAGATTAGCTTTATTAATCAGGCCACATGATTCAGACGCTCAGAAATTGTCTCATTGGTGTTATGGGCCGTTATTAGTGAATAATGATTAATGGTGAGTATTGAGGTGATAGGTAGCGTTATTGAGACAGTTTTTCAATAGGAGCGCTGGATCAAGGACATACCTCAAACCAAGCTGTGGAGACTGTGAATGGAGGGGACAAACTTAATAAAGACACAGAGACTGCTAACATAAAGGCACAGACTGTTTAGGTTGCCTGTTTGCCTCTTATCACTGGTACTGCACAGCCTGCTACTGCTCATAAAACGTAAAAGAAATTTTTCATCGGGGTAGAGGGCTGCACTAGTGAAAGGGGAAACTGAAAGTGGAGTGACATTGCTTCAATTTTTATCTGGGCAAAGCTTATCCCCCTCAGCTAAGGTAGATGGGTCAGCCTAAATTATTTCAATCCCTCTGGAGGTATCTTCTAAGTCCTTGATGTTCTCTATTTTACCTCTAATGACAAACAATAACTTCCCCTAATCCAGTCCAGCATACTCTGACATGGCCGCTTCTGTTTCTTTGAATGTGTCATGACACCTCCTTCTTGTTCATCTACTACTCATGATATCTGTCACCAAGTTTTAAACCAATCATAAATGGAGGTCAAAGGGCCTAAGCGGGTCTAGATGGGCAGGATATCCCTGAGGCATTTTTTCCTTATCAGACCTATCTACGGCTGACGCCGATGCTGACATTACAGTAGTGCCTTCAGACTCCGATTATGAACCCGAGCATAGCCTAAGCAAAAAGATGAGAAGAGGGTCACAAGGTTAATCAGTGTGCTCAATATACCATCTATGCTTTAAGTCACCGATGAATGTGAAAAGATAAAAAAAGGAAATCTTGGGATTCTTTAATGGGCTAGGCAGATCTCTCCCCCGAGCAGACAGAAAAGCTGGTCACTCGAATATACTCACTAGAGACCTTCATCTCTGCTGGACTAAGGAAAATAAACTTTCCTGAGATCATGAGGGAGCAGAACACACCCCTACTAATGGGCTTGATCTGTGAGGGAAGCAATAACTGTGCTCACAGCCTCTCCAACTGATAATCTGGCTAGCAAACCTCACCTAATTTCTATGGAGGAGTATAAAAAACACATTTTTAAACCCAGGTGGTGCTCCGTGAAATGTCAATAAATATGGATCATTCACCTGAAAGAAATAGCCTTGTTCCACTGCATTGACAGACTCACTCCGAGTCACTCAAAGCCAAGTGGGTGCTCAGGAAAATATGCTAAAGTGTATGGCCTCAAAGATGGCGGTATTGAGAACTGGTTGAGAAGGACCAACTTGTGTGTGCTGTGAATCCCAGAGAGAAACAAATGAGTGTTATCCCAGCCATATATAGTTCATCTCTTTACGCAATTGTTTCCTTAGCTTAGTGACTGGGATTTGGACAATCTCATTCAACGGGCCCATAGATTTCCTTTTCATAAGCTGAATAAGTCCAGTTACAACTGGTATCCACGGTGGTCACCAACTAGGGTACCATCGTTGTTTGTTATGTAGGGTCTTATTCAGAGGAAGTCTGACAGGTATGGGTAGTGAGGATAGTGGGTTTAAGTTTGTTTTTCAGAGAAGTAGGCAGGGGCAGGGTGGGGGGAGAGAGTTGCAGTTTGTATTTTTGTTTTGTGATTCATGTAATCTGGGTAATGCATTCGGGAGAAAAGGGAGAAAAATTGGGAAAACTATAACATTTCTTTACCCCTTTAACATCATGCATGTAAAATATATAATGGCTAGTCCAGCTTATAGTAATAACCAGGATTTGCCTATGCTATGCTGGAACATGAACGGCATTGAAGTCTCCGAATAAAATTTAACTTGTTAGGGAAGTATTATATACACTCAAACCTCAAATCCTCAGTCTTAAAGAGACCCATCTAAAGGTGCAGGAATCTCATAGACTTTGTCATCTGGTTTATGAGATTCTGACAGCACATTTTACTGAGTCCCCTACTCGTGGTTTGCTCTTTTAGCTCGTGCGGGAAAGAGTGGGCTAATAAAGAGATAAACGTTGATAATTCTGGCAGATTGTTGATTGTTAGCATTACAAATGGTAGCTTACATCTTAGATTCTGTTCCATTTATGCCTTCAATATAGAAGCCCCCTCTCCATTTAATCTCCAACTCTGTACTTAGGAAAGTGCCCATTTTTGACATGGTCACCCGCACTTTTTGCCTGGTGTTTAATGCAATTTTGACTGAAGTGCACTGGGTTCCTGCTAACCAGGTCGCCAGTGCCCTTTCCCTAAAATAGGACAACTGATCAATTGGCCAAACCTTTAGCACCTCTATAAGTCCCTAGTAAATGGTACCCCAGGTACCTAGGGCATGGATACTGAAGAGGGTCCCTAAGGGCTGCTACATGTATTTTGCCTCCTAAGTGACCCATCATCCAACTCATGCATTATATTACATGTGAGGACATATCTACTTGAGCAGATATGCCCCTGTGCTGTCTAGTTCAATTGCTAGACAGTACAAATGAGTATGGAAGCCATCTTAAGTATATGTTATATGGATTGGCCACTGATCATTACTAGTTCCCCAGCTACATGATGGCTTTACTGAAACCTATGGTGTTTGGTATTAAACACCTGGTCTCAATAAATCCATCCTGATGCCTTAGAGAAGCCCCCTGAAACCTTACCAGCCTTTTCGTGTGCTGGCTGACAGTATCACCCAGCCTGCCACAACAGACTTGTATTTGGCCCTCTGCAGGTGAGAGCCCATGCTCTCTGAGGCCAAAAACAATGCCTGTTCTGGAGGAAGGTGTTCACACCTCTTCCAGCAGGATGGCTAGTGAATCTGCATACCAAGGCCATTG
This sequence comes from Lissotriton helveticus, assembly GCF_964261635.1. NCBI lineage: Eukaryota > Metazoa > Chordata > Amphibia > Caudata > Salamandridae > Lissotriton > Lissotriton helveticus. The sequence goes on along the minus strand of NC_136069.1, from coordinate 1,329,522,391 downwards.
TCACCTTTGATATGCATCCCCCCTTCCTCCAGGCCTAGCAAATGCGACCGCCTGCCCTGAGACCCATCGGGCATCAGGACAGATGGGAAATTAGATATGCAAGTAGGCATGCTGCACCAGCAGGTTAGTCACACCCCTAACGTGGGCTGCCTGATGTGCTCCATGAAGGAAGGATTCCACCATCTTGGGTTTGGTAGAATTAGGAACAGGGTATACCCACTCACCACAGGAAGTGGTCATATAGGGAGTGTAGTGACCCCTAGGGTAAGTAGCCCATTGGCTACTACCGTTCACTCACCTTATTGCACCTAAATTCAGTATTTAGATGGCTCCCTGACACCAGGAACTCAGATTCATCTGATAAAAGAAGAAGAAGGACAAAGACAAGCCAAAGAAGCAAAAACTGCAGACTACCAGTAGACTTTGGTATCAATCCTTGCCTGCCTGGCTGTTCCTGTTCCAACAATCGCAACAATTGACTCATCCTGCAGCTGTGAATCCTCCAAAAGGATCAGAGGGCCACTAGCACTTCACCAAGCAGTCAGCATCTCCCTTGAAGTGGAGAAGCCACTTCCCTGCAACCTGCAGGCACTGACCGCAATGTCTGTTTCACCGTGCTGCTGACCACCAGGTCCAATGATGCAGCAGCCACCCAGGAGGAGGTCACCATGCTCCAGGAGGTCAAATCCGTCTCCCTGCAAAGTGTAAAGAAGCCAGGACCCCCAGGAACCGCCCTGCACCAGTACCTGGGCCCTGCACCAGTACCCGGGGTACCCAACCCCTTGCTGCAACCAAAGCTTGTTTGAAGTCTAATCCAGACTCCAATGCCACAAAGACTACCCAGCTAATGAGGGGCATCAGCAATGCAGAGGCCAGCACTGAGAGTGGCCCTGCTGTCCTGTTTTGTCCTCTTTTGCAGGTCGAACCGTGAATCGTAAGTGCCTACATGGCACAGGAACAGCCAACTAAAACCCTCTGCACCTGAGCTCCCTGGCCCAGGTCTACGAACACCGACTGTGCCCACTTGCTCCCAAGACCCTCATGAACTGAGCCCCCATTGAGAGCTCCTGGACTTGTCCCTAAGTCCCCCTTTGCAGCCTGTTCCTAGGTGGTCCCCCTCTTTGCCTGTGGTGTAGCGCACAATGCTATCAATCCATCTAGCACCTCCGCACCCGTACACTCCAGAGCAGGTACCACCAAACTGCTGGTGGTTCTAGGAGCCATGGCTCGCTAACACCTTAAGTCCTAAAGGGGACCCCCGAAATACGATTGCAAGTACCTGTATACATTAAATATTTCTTTCTCCACATGAAAACATTACCCCGAAAAAACACATTTGTGTGATATTTTTACTTACCTGTAAAAATTGATATCTCGAAAAGAACATACCCAATTACAAAGTTCTTGGTGTTAAAATATATATAAAAATACCTGTTATTTTTCTATATTGGTCTATAGTTTCTTCTTGAGTGTGTGTCTCATTTATTGACTGTGTGTGTTCAACTAATGCTTAACACTACTGTCGGGAAAAAAACATTTAAGCAGTGAAAATCATTTAATCACCATATCTGCAACAAAGGGAGTACAAACAGGTTTATTACATATGCCAGAGTAATACAGCTGGGAGAGCGACCATTCTTTAAGAAAAGCACAAGTCAGTCTCAAATTACACACGTTGTAAATGTAGTCTTATAATACTAATTTTGGCTAACTTCCATAACTTTAATACAATGTGAATAATAGAAAAAGTGTCCTGCTTTTCCCGTTGTGTCCCACCCAGATTACATACTTTTCCTGCAGCTTTTCCCTGTGTTCGTTACTTCTCACGCCACACTTACACACTACAAAGTAGAACATTCTTGCTGCTCTGAATTTCCTGTTACATATTCAAGACAGGAAGTTTCTCAGCAAACATACAATGAGAAAAAAAAACACTTAAGCCAGACCCCATTGAGACCTTTTTTTGAAAGCAGGTTGTAGGTTATTTCCAGATACAAATGTGCAACTTAAACATGCACTTTTAACCACACATTTAAACCACATTATACTGTTATTCTTTCTTTACATGATATTTCACAGTTTGTGGGAAAGTGTTGGGTAAAATAAAATGGTGAACAGAATAATTAGGCCCTAAATCTAAATTAGGGTTTTGATTCCTTTCATTCCCCTCTCTAGTCGATTCTTCGACTACTTCCTCACTACCCCTGTACATTTCTTCCAGTTCTGTATTTTGCCCCTCTTTATTTCTTAGTACAGAAAACATACCTCTCACTTCAGCTGTAACCCTCTTGCAACATGCTAAGATAATCTGAAATACTAGGCACATCAATAGCAACAAAAGTATTGTAGGCAACAAGGCCTTAGACAACCCGACATCCATGACGGCACCCAATCAAACCAGCCAGTGAACCACTCATCTGAAGCACCCCCTTCTTTCTTCAAGTGTATGCAATTTATGCAAAGTCAATATGGCCTGAGTTAGATTTCCTTCATCTTCATCATTTGCCGGTATGAAAGTGCAATAACCCTTTTCAACAATTCATTGCTAATTGGATGCTCTTTATAGATTACATCTTTTTGGTATGGACAGGTAATATGGAACAACTACTTCAATTCAGCTTGAACCACTCATACTATCGGATGGCTTTCCTTGACATGGAAGTTTATTCAGCTGAAGGAGGTCTTGTGACAACTTTGTATAAAAAGCCAACGGACAGAAATAAGGACCTTTACTTTGCCAGCAACTATCCAAGAAACCTTTAAGAAAATCTGCCCTATGGACAATTTTTAAGAATACGGTGTAACTGCTTCTACAAAGATGAATACACCTTTCATGCAAACAACCCATTAAATAGGCTTCTTGATCATGGCTACCCGAAAAAACTTGTTAAGACAGCAATGAAGAGAGCATGGTGGACACCTATAGATACTCTACTCCAGAAGAAAGAAAAACCACCAATGCAAAGACAGGTTTTTGTCTCAACATTTTGCCCAAATTCTAACCAACTTAAAAAAGTGATTCATCAAAATTGGCACCTCATTCAAAATCTTGACCAATCTTTTGGAAATGTTCCATTGTTTGCCTTCAAAAAGGTGAAAAGTATCTCAAACCATGTAGTCCGGGCATTGGTAAAAAAATCACCAAAACCATTGCAAAAGGATCTTATGGGTCTAACACCAGTTAAGGGACATCATAAATGGGGGACTTGCGTGTGCTGTAAACAGACAGTCAAAGGAATATTGTTTTCTTTTAATGGCATTCACTGGAAGCATGAGACTTTCATGAACTGCCAATCTAAATTTGTAGTTTGTGGGATATTGTGTCCATGTCCCATGCTGTACATTGGGAAGACCAATCAGGAGGTACGGCAGAAAATCTCACAACACAAGTCCAGAATAAGCCGGAATGTGGAAACAGCACCATTGGTAAACCATTGGAAGAATAAAACCCACACGGAAAGAGATTCAAAATGGACAATAATTTCTAAAATTGAGCACAATGCAAGAGGAGGCAACACTGACTTGAAATTAACTCAACTTGAAGCCATGCTTATTGTGAAATCCAACACTGCGATTAGTGGATTAATTGAGTTTTCAGAAATGTATAAATTGTGATTCCTTCATTTCTGATTTGCAACAACTTGGTAGTCAATTGGACCTGCTCTTCGTGGCTGGGAATAATGGTGGTTCCCTGACTGTAATAATGAGCAACGTGAGTCCACGTACATATATGTGTCAACCTCGCTACAATTGCCACAATTTCAAGAAAATTCTTTGGCTTTCAGCATCCTTGACCTGCTGATCATGCAATCCCTAGTGTGCTCTTTCGAATTTTGCATTTTTGGAAAAAAACTGACTCCACTCCTGTTTGTGTAAAGCACCCTTGTTTAAGGTATGGGACTATATTGGACTATATCACACACAGTCTTTAGCGGCAGTGCCCGTTGCCTTAGGAACTTAGGCTAATATTCTTCGTTTAAATATTCTCTGTTCAAATTTTGCCATTCAAGGCATATGATAACCACTATATGGTTTTCTTCATTTATTGATTGACAATTGTGCACGGTGCTTCTTACTAGCCCTAATCAACTCTGTGTCAATAGATTCCGTTCCAGACTTTCACAAGCAGTCGTAAAACAATATGACACTACATTACCCAGTGCCTCTAGAGAAAATTTCATCAGCTTCCGGGTTTCAAGCATTCACTGTCAGGGTCTGACGTGTGCCTACCCAGTTGTGAAGAAATGGACTACATCTCCCAGAATCCCTATGGTCACCTGGAAGGGGAGAGGCTTTAAATATGTGTGAGACGCTGGGGGCGGTGCACGTGATTTGTCTTTGTTCGTCTTGAGTTCGAGGGCAGTGGAAGCTCTGTGCCTTCGTGTATTGAGAGACTTGGTTGTTTTGAAATCCTTTACCTCTGCTGTGGCTTTCCGGTTGGTGGTTACCGAGCCGGCTCAACAGCAGAGGATTCTGTGGCTGAGTGTTTTGGGCGCCTTTGAACAGATCGGAGACGCGAGTTTCCTCTGATCTGTTGTCTGTGACTGTGTGCCTTGTGGTATCGCCAGGGACGCTGGATTTCCCCCCCTCGCGGTACCATTTGACTTTGATAATTTGTGGACTCGGAGAGACGCTGGATTTGCACCCTCTCGAGTCAGCCAGCATTAGAACCGGCAGAGAGACGCCGGATTTCCCCCTCTCTGAGCCGGAGGACGCAGGGTGGTGAGTGTGTGATTTGGAACGCTCTCTTACTTGCGGCGGAGCGGCTGTCATCAAGGTCTCTGGTAAGACCTATGTCCTGAGTTTTGATTGCTACATTCTGCTGAACTACTGTGACCATATTTGTTTGTTCCTTGGTTGCTATCTTTATTAACTTTTGGGACTATCACTGAAACTTTGCAAGTGTGGACCCTAGGATTTCCTTTGTGCTACGGGGCGAGAACGCAGGCGCTTATCCTTAAGAAGTGAGAGACGTCATCTCATGTACTTGAATAGAAGAAGGAAGGGCCTAGCAGCATCTGAGACGCATCAGGTGGGCAACTGTCTTAGGGTTTTAAGGGAGTAGGGTGTAGGAGTGAGAACACAACTAATGCATGTTCTCTTGTCCTTTACAGATTCCCCTTCCACGACGGTTCCCGCCCCGGCTTCTTTTTTCCCTCACCTGCTGACCATCGTGCTCTGTACCTCAGTTGAGTTGGAGCACGGGGACAGCTGGAGGTGGACCCCATTATAGCATCTCATCGATCCTGAGGAATCGTTGGTCCGTGACAGAATCACGTGCCCAAGAAATATTCCTCCTGATCGGTGTGAGATATGGATGACGTGATGGCAGCTCTGGTGTTAGTACAACAAGAGTTGGCTACCTCCCGCGCTGAAACCGCGGCATTAAAGGAACAGGTAGAGAGACAGAACAGGAACCCTTTCAATGCCTCGGGGGGTGCTCAGCAAATCCAGGTCACTGTTCCACCGCCTATTCCTCTAGCCAGCCCGGAGAGGTACTCGGGTGACCCACGCGCTATCCAGGCTTTTTTGACGCAGGTTTCGTTGCATTTTTCCTGTCGTCCTGCTTCTTTTCCCACAAACTTGTCCAGAGTGGCTTTTGCCATTTCGTATCTGTCAGGGGATGCGGCGAATTGGGCAGGGCCTTTGGTTCGGAACGACGATCCGCTTTTGTCAGATTGGAATGCATTCAAGAGAGAGTTCGAGCGCGTATTTGATCGGAGGGCAACCACTCTAAGTGCGGATCGTGACCTTCTTACCTTGAAACAGGGCAGGAATGATTTGGTGACGTATATGACATCATTCAATAGGTTGGTTGCGGAGACTGCGTGGCCTAAAGAAAAAAGAATGGCGTTGTACTATCAGGGGCTGTCGGATGAAATCAAGGACGTGTTGGCACAAATCGATCCGCAGCCCACGACATGTACGGCCTTGATTAACTTAACTTTAAGATTGGATCATCGTCTCTCAGATAGAATGGGAGATAGGAGAAGAGGGAATCGTAATCATGGAGGGATGGGAGTAAGTGAGGTTGTTGGACAGGCTGACAAAGGTGGTTCGTCTGAACCCATGGAAGTTGGGGCGGTGCGGGCACCTTTGTCTAGGGCAGAACGTGAAGCTCGTCGCTCCCAAGGGCTCTGTATGTACTGCGGAAAAAAAGGCCATTATGTAAAGGATTGCACGATGAAACCGAAAAGAAGGCGTCCTTTTGTCGCTGGAAAGGATTATTCCCTACCGGCAGTACATACAGAGGAGAACGAGTCTACAGTCAGTACGCCTACGGCCCTTGAAGGTGTTGGATGGCAATTGCCGTCATTGGCAGGTGCTGTGGCGGAGGGTGTGGTGTCACACATAGTGCTCTCAATGATCTTACAAATAAGAGGAGAACAACATGCCGTCCACAGTATGATCGATTCCGGGGCCACCGGTAACTTCATTGACATGGGGTTAGTCAGTCGGTTGGGGTTGGTTCGAATCTCTATGCTAAAACCCGAAAAAGTATTGGCGGTGGACGGCACTCTGTTGAAGTCAGGTCCGGTCACAGAACAGACTGAAAGGGTAGAGCTGAGGTTACCGGGAGTTCCTTTGGATCATGTAGAGACCATCATATTGAACATTATTGAAGCCCCTCAATACGAGGTTATCCTGGGAATGCCCTGGCTAGGGTTACACAATCCTACGATGGATTGGAAACTCAGGACGGTTAGGTTCCTTTCAGAGGGGTGCCAGGCGACTTGTTTGAGGGAGGCGACCAGTCCTTTGGCTGCCTTGGCGCAAGGGTTGCAGGTGGCTACGGCAGCGGAGAAAGATGTAATCCTACCATCGGTTTACAATGACTACAGCGAGGTGTTCAGTGAGGTCAAGGCGGCGGCGCTACCCCCCCATCGTGAATACGACTGCCGCATTGATCTCATTGACGGGGCAGTGATGCCTTCTTGTCGAGTGTACGCACTTTCGGAACCAGAGACTGAGCACCTACAGGGGTATTTGAAACGGTTCTGTGATATGGGGTATATCCGTCCATCTAGGTCCCCTGCGGCCTCGCCTCTGTTTTTCATTTCAAAGGCGAACGGCGAACTGCGCACTTGCATTGACTACCGCATGCTGAATAAACAGACAGTGAGGAATAGGTACCCTCTTCCACTTATCCCCGTGTTACTGGACCAGGTGAGAGAGGCCCACATATACACCCGATTGGATCTCAGAGGCGCGTACCATCTGGTGAGAGTCCGTAGCGGGGATGAGTGGAAGACGGCCTTCAAGACGAGGTATGGTCTTTTCGAATACTTGGTTATGCCGTTCGGGTTGTGCAACGCCCCGGCGGCTTTCCAGTATTTCTTGAACGACGTCTTGAAGGATTTCATTGATCAATTCGTCATCGTATATATCGACGATATCTTGATATATTCGGTGTCTGTGTCACAGCATGCGGGTCATGTTCTTTTGGTCCTGAAGAGATTGTTGGATAACAGTCTTTACTGTAAGCTCAGTAAGTGTGAGTTTGGAGTGTGTGAAGTGGAGTTTCTGGGCGTTATGCTGAGTCCCGAGGGGTTTAAGATGGCAGATCGGAAGGTGGAGGCAGTACTGCAGTGGCCTATTCCCAAGACCGTGAAAGAAGTGCAGGGCTTTCTCGGTTTTGCGAATTATTATAGGAGATTCATAGCCCAATTCTCCTTGGTGGCAGCTCCGATCACTCGTTTACTGAGAAAAGGTGTTCCATTTCAGTGGACCGTGGAAGCAACAAACGCTTTCGGTCTGTTGAAAACTCTGTTTAGTACAGCTCCAATATTGCGACATCCGCAAATGGATGTGCCATTTGTGGTGGAGGCGGATGCTTCCGATACTGCGGTTGGGGCAATACTGTCTCAGAGAGATAAAGCAACAGGGCAACTGCACCCAGTGGCGTTCTTGTCACAAAAGCTAACCTCGGCTGAACTGAATTATACGGTGGCGGAGAAGGAGTTGTTCGCCATAAAAAAGGCCTTCGAGGAATGGAGACACTATCTGTGGGGTGCAAGACACACTGTAACGGTGTACTCGGATCACAGGAACCTGGTGTATATGAAGACTGCCCGTCATCTCTCACAAAGACAGATGAGATGGACACAGTTCTTTGCTGGGTATGACTTCGTCATCACGTTCCGTCCGGGGTCCGATAATCGGAAGGCTGATTCCCTCTCTAGACAGGAGGAAGGCAGCGCTTCCATTCGAGAGAAACCACAAGCTATCATATCACCTGAGAAGGTACTGTGTGCGGTCTCGGCAGACAGATTCGTGCAGCAGGTAGTGGATTTCCGTAGCCCGGTACAGTGGAGGGTGTGGGCAGAGCAGGAAGTCTATCGGACTCTGAAACATGGGGTTCCCCTGTATCGAGGAAAACTGTATCTCCCTTTGCACTCCCTTCGGTTGCAGGCGTTTAATTGGTGCCACAATGCTGTCATGGCCGGCCATCCCGGTAGAAGGAAGACGCTACTGTTGATGCAGCGTCAGTTCTGGTGGGAGGGAATGGCGAAGGAGGTGAACGACTGGGTACAGCATTGTGACACGTGTGCTCGTGCTAAAGGCGAACAGAACAAGACGAAGGGGAAGTTGATTACCTTACCCACTCCTGTTCATCCATGGCATACCATCAGTATCGACTTCACAGTGGGGTTACCAACAGATCAGGGTTGTAACGCTATCCTGGTAGTCGTAGATAGCCTTACCAAAATGGGACACTTTATTCCCTGCCGTAATCTACCCACAGCCAGTCAGACCGCCCATCTGCTTTTAACCCATGTGGTAAGATTACATGGAATACCTCGTGTTATCATCTCCGATCGAGGGCCTCAGTTTGTGGCCCGATTTTGGCACATGTGGTGTAAGGCCATGCACACGGAGGATGCTCTATCTACGAGTTTTCATCCGCAAACGGACGGACAAACCGAGCGGATGAATCAGACTCTGAAAAAATACCTACGGTGTTACGCGAAGGAGGCGGAACAGTCCTGGGTTTCTATGTTGTGGTTGGCGGAGTTGTCTTACAACAACACTTGGCATAGTTCGATCAATGAGACTCCTTTTAGGGCCAACACCGGGTACCATGCCAATACCCTACCATTGGTGATCCCGGGGGAAATACAGAACCACCCCTCTGTGGCCGTACACATCAAGACTCTTCAACGACTCCATCGTGTGGTACGAAAGTCGTTGGATCGGGCCAAGGTCTCATATAAGAAATGGGCGGATGTACACCGCCAGGTGGGACCAGAGTACAAGACAGGGGATCGTGTTTGGCTCTCCACTCGGAACATACGATTCCAGTACCGTAGAATATTTCACCCTCGCTTCATTGGTCCCTACGTTGTGATACGTAAAGTCAATCCGGTGGCGTACAAACTCAAGCTGCCAGCTTCATTGCGGATCCATCCGGTGTTCCACTGCAGCCTGTTGAAACCTGCTGGAAGGGCCAGGGTTGTGGCGACACCTCCGGTGATGAGGGACGGGCAACTGGAGTATGAGGTCCGCAGGAGCATGGATTCCAGGTATCGGCAGGGGAAGTTGTGGTTCCTGGTCTCCTGGAAAGGGTACCAGGCGGAGGATGATTCCTGGGAACCATGTACCGGGGTCCATGCTCCGGAGGCCGTTCGGAGGTTTTTCTTGCTGCATCCGGGGAAGCCTGGAGCTAGGAGGCACCTGGGAGGGGGGCGTACTGTCAGGGTCTGATGTGTGCCTACCCAGTTGTGAAGAAACGGACTACATCTCCCAGAATCCCTATGGTCACCTGGAAGGGGAGAGGCTTTAAATATGTGTGAGACGCTGGGGGCGGTGCACGTGATTTGTCTTTGTTTGTCTGGAGTTCGAGGGCAGTGGAAGCTCTGTGCCTTCGTGTATTGAGAGACTTGGTTGTTTTGAAATCCTTTACCGCTGCTGTGGCTTTCCGGTTGGTGGTTACCGAGCCGGCTCAACAGCAGAGGATTCTGTGGCTGAGTGTTTTGGGCGCCTTTGAACAGATCGGAGACGCGGGTTTCCTCTGATCTGTTGTCTGTGACTGTGTGCCTTGTGGTATCGCCAGGGACGCTGGATTTCCCCCCCTCGCGGTACCCTTTGACTTTGATAATTTGTGGACTCGGAGAGACGCTGGATTTGCACCCTCTCGAGTCAGCAAGCATTAGAACCGGCAGAGAGACGCCGGATTTCCCCCTCTCTGAGCCGGAGGACGCAGGGTGGTGAGTGTGTGATTTGGAACGCTCTCTTACTTGCGGCGGAGCGGCTGTCATCAAGGTCTCTGGTAAGACCTATGTCCTGAGTTTTGATTGCTACATTCTGCTGAACTACTGTGACCATATTTGTTTGTTCCTTGGTTGCTATCTTTATTAACTTTTGGGACTATCACTGAAACTTTGCAAGTGTGGACCCTAGGATTTCCTTTGTGCTACGGGGCGAGAACGCAGGCGCTTATCCTTAAGAAGTGAGAGACGTCATCTCATGTACTTGAATAGAAGAAGGAAGGGCCTAGCAGCATCTGAGACGCATCAGGTGGGCAACTGTCTTAGGGTTGTAAGGGAGTAGGGTGTAGGAGTGAGAACACAACTAATGCATGTTCTCTTGTCCTTTACAGATTCCCCTTCCACGACGGTTCCCGCCCCGGCTTCTTTTTTCCCTCACCTGCTGACCATCGTGCTCTGTACCTCAGTTGAGTTGGAGCACGGGGACAGCTGGAGGTGGACCCCATTATAGCATCTCATCGATCCTGAGGAATCGTTGGTCCGTGACATTCACGCATGCGCATTTAATGCGATTGTGGAAGGGAACCATTCACCGTTTGACAGGTTCAGAGGAAAATACACAGAAGTACTCGTTTGGAAAGAAAGCGCGAAGAGACCAGGTATGCCGTTGCTCTGTTTGTTCAGTTGCAGATGCAGCTTATGCTTCAATACAAGGATAGCATGTCTTTTGGATTTCTACTAAAAATTCTCCTTTTTGTCATCAGACTATAGATTTTCAAAGAACATACCTGATAGGAGCTATTACAGACTCATCGTAATCCGTCTGATTTCTTGAAAAAGAGCTATTATTTCAGGTAAGCGTCGAGATTGCCTATGTCGCAGCGTTTGGTGTGTTTCATTGAGCACATTTATATTGTTGTCTCCAAACACGTTACTCACTAAGGTATAATGTTGATCCGTTGATGTTAGCTACGCATTGTTCTAAAAATCCTGCTTAAGAAAGGAGTGTTACGAACACCCAGTGTACCTCCTGCCCATATAAAAAACTGGCCAATTCACCCCATGTTTGAATTTTGATTTTTCCACTCATATCCAGTGTTTTTTAAATGGCATGAAGAGCATCTGAGTAGAATACCTGCATCTGGATTGAGAAACATGCCAGCCAGTAGCCGCATCGTGACACAGAACCTAATCATTAAAGACAGTAAGTTTCCTTGATAAATAAGATACTATAACAGTATTTTTATTTTCGGTTGTCACGTTCACTGAAGTTTTTCCACTGTTTGGTATTGTTTTAGAAAAATCTGCATCAGAATTTCAGTTGATATTGGAAGATGTCAAGGGCAAAGCAATGGTAAGAATGCTCTTTTGAGACTGGCAACACTGGTGGTTGTGCATTTGTCATAAATAGGTCCTACAAGTATGCCATTATTTGTTTTCTTTTTACAGTACAGTTTGGTCCTGAGGAGAACCCTACAATGAAGAGGGTTCAAAACGTGTAAACCTTGCGTTTTTTTATTAACAAACAAACATTCTATAAAGTGTCTATCTCTTGTGCACGTTTATGTTGCTAATATTAAAAGGCGTTTATATTTGGTGTTATGCACAGAGAATAGGATTGTCACATTTTTGGTTGTTTGGTTGAGCACCTTTGTCTAAGAAAGTGACATAGTTGATATGAGACCAGGTTTGCGGTTTGTGAGTTGAGTGAGTGTGGTATGCAACTAGATTTGTATGATGCTTGTGTATGCTTGAACATTTTGTGAGTGAGAATGGTGAGATGAGTCCAGATTGTGGTGAATTTTTGTTTCTCTATGTTCACTTAAGAAAGTTGGTTGTGTCCTTGTAATGTTGTACGTATTTTTTGAAATGTGATTTATATACACATAAAAAAAGAAAACAATAGAAATTAAATTAATTTTCTAAAATAAATACTATTGAATAGTTCCAGCTGTCGTTGATGAATGTTCATGCGGTGTGATAAACATTATTGAAAAGGACTATCAGTATTGGCATCTCCAGTGTTTTTGTTGGTATGAAAGTGCAGCATACAGAATGCATTTTTCTACATACCTCTCCTTCGATTGCTGTCATCAAGTCCAAAACATATCTGTTTTCCATTACCATAAGTCTGATTGAACGCAGCTCTTCTTTAATTAAATTAAATCCATCTTCAGTAGCATTTATTGCTTTCATCAGTTTCCGCCGGGTGATTTGAACCCAGCAAGCAGTTGTTTTGGTTGAAACATAGGTATCAGACTCCCAAAAAATGTTTGGGCGGTTTTGAACAACCTATACTCTTGGGCACATCCTGCCACACTGAAGTTCCAAACTACTCAGCCATCCTTTTTCTTCTGTGATGATGCTTTACTCATGGAATGCAAATGCAAATCTTTTATTTCTTTTGCTGGTATTACCATAGATGGGGTATACAAAGTCACCAGAGAGCAGATTCCGCTCCAGTCGGGGAGTATATTCGAGCTCCACACTGCCAGAATAAATCCATAAGGCTGGAGGTACCGCCCTGCATATCGGCATTGTAAATAGTTGAGCTGCACTTGAGATTTCATCCCACTTTAACAATCCCATTTTCCTGAAAGCAAAGAGAAAATCTCAATAGTTTCACAACCAGCCTAGGATGACGTTTAGTTCCAGTCCATGTATATCTCTGTATGTTTTCATCCCATGCTTGCTGACATGATGCTTTTATATCATCAAATCTCAAATGATTTTTTGTTTCTGTGCCATTCCATAAAGATATGGCTCTACATAAAAACCTAGCTCCAGTAAACCATGTATTATTGGCAAATACTGATGCTTTAGTACGTAATAATGACCTGGCTGTGCAATCTGGGGGCAGTGGTTTGGCAGAATAATTATTACAGGTGTATGGTCGATTAGTTCTCCCTAGAATCCCTTGTTGCAATAGTGCTTCCTCCCAATTTACATAACTATATTTCTGCCCTGCTCCCTTCATTCTGGATATCTCTTTCATTATCTCTGTTTTATCAGTCAAAATTTGCAAAATTTCAGGGGTCGTATCAAATCTAGTTGTATTAACTCTGGCAGTCATAGGACTAACATGAGTTGACTGCAACTGTGCTTTTATCCTATACAAGAAAAGGTGCAATAAACACTTTCTTATATTAACAGGCACTTCTTCAGGATACACTAAAGGTGGTGTTTCTTTGGCATGGGGAATAAGAGAACATACATAGCAACTATCATTTTGTGTATTGGTGCCTATATCATGCATGCTTTTGTACCACAAATTATCAAGTAAAGAATCATGCAAAGGATGTATATCTGTTTAATTGAAACAGCTCTACGAAAGCGTAATACTTTTTCCCTATGGGTGGGGTCTTTAGCATCTACATAATACAATAGCAAATTATCAGAGTAATAATCATAACCACTGAACTCATTATTTTACTGTGAAAAATATCATTTAACTATCTTTTCATTGTATAATTTCTTCTTGGACCATTGCCTCCTCCCCTCTCTGCAGGAGTGAGGCCAAAAATGGAATACGGTCCGTTACATGAACCTAGTTCCGCATCCCCTCCACTTTTACTGCTGTTGGTGTGCTCTGAGTTTCTTGGTAGGGGCCTAGAAACCTGGGGTCTTTCCATGTTCTGATGAAGTTGCGCATGAAGACCCAGGAACCTATGCTGATGGCTGTAGACAAAGGCAGGGGTGGTGCAGTACTGTCGGACTGTTGCAGCTGAACCTGTTTAGAATAAACCTGTACAGCTTTGGTAAAGGCAGACATTTATGCATTCATTTCTTGCCAAACACTTTCTGATGCAGACTTAGTATCATAACAAATCATTTCATTTTGTTTAAAAGAACAATTAGAATGCCTACCTGTTATGGCTTGTTGAGGGGTCAAATGAAGATCCTTTGAAGGGGTATTTCTCAAGCCATACAGAGCAAAGGGAAGGCAGTAAAGCCAATTCTTTTTCAGTGTCTCACTAATTTTTGACACTTTGCTTTTTAATAAACCATTCATCCTCTCAACAATTCCGTTACTGTCTGGGTGGTAAACTGAGGTAAACTGGTGTTCCACTCCTAATAGTGTAGTAATTTGTTGAAATGCTGTGTTAGCAAAGTGTTTGCCATTATCGCTGCGTAATGCCACCGGAACCCCTCACCTCGGTATGACCTTCCTCACCAGGAATTTGGCTGCCTGGTCAGCATCACACCTGGAGCAGGGTCCTGCTTCAATCCATCGTGAAAATAGACACACCACTACTAACAAATACCTATATCCATTACATTTTTGTATCATATCCACAAAGTCTATGTGTAACTCTATGAAAGGACCTATTGGTCTTGGAATGGAGGAGGAAGGCATTTTTGGTGACCTCTTATTAGAGTAGTGATAACACACATGAAATGAAGCTAGGAATACATGAACTAATGGTCCTAGATTAGGGATAAACCAGCTTTTATTTAATTCATCCATCATTACTGTTTTAAAGAATTGTGTGTTGGTAAATGAAGTTGTCGAAGGGCGGTTATAAGTAGTTACTGAGGCATTATAACTTTACCTGAAGTTGCTGATCTGTAAAGGAGATCTGGGAATCCAGTCACTCCCCCTCTTGATTTCCAGAGATCTTTTTCATGTTGTGGTGCTACATTTAGAATGTCTAATAATGCCTCTGTAGAAATATTCTCATAGTGTTGTATCTCAACCTCATCATCTGCATCTAAAGTGTACATACAGCCTGTTTTCATTGCATATAAACTAGCTTCCTTTGCTGCTGTATCAGCAGCTTCATTTCCCTTAGACACCAAGGGCCCCATTAGGATGGCGGGCGGCCCACCATCCTTCCAACAATGACCCCCCGCCATATTACTATCGCTGGGGGGTCCGTGGCGGATGGAAAGACTGTCCGCCGATTTTCCGCCTGGTCGACAAGTCGACCGGGTGTAAAAGGGTTCAATATGGTGGCGGTGTCTGTTAGACACCGCCAGCCATATTTGGATGTGGCCTGGAACATGTCTTTCCGTCGCAGCAATGAAGCATGCAGGGGTGGGGGTGCACATGGGGGGTACCTTTGGTACCCCCCCTGCAGTTCCATGCACAACATGGCAGGCACCGCATGGTGCCTGCCATGTTGTGTATGGAAGTGCACAACATGCCTTCCTGGCATTGTGGCGGGCGGTGCTGAGTGCACCGCCCGCCACAATGTCAGGAATGCAGGATGCACCCGCCTGTGTGGTGGGTGCACCCTAATGTATGTAACGGGACCCCCGCACCGATGGCGGGTGGTCCCATTCCACGGGAGGATGGTGGGCAGACAAAGTCCACCCGCCATCCTAATGGGCCCCCAAGTATTTACCCCATATTTTTCATAATGCTTGAATATAATAGTTGTACATTTTAAAACAGTATTTCTTGTTTCCTTTTAATAAAATGCATTACTAAACAATATTTTTGCAAGTTGATTTTCTCTTCTTTAGCATAGTTCACTGTTTAAGCAATGAAATATTTAACATTAGAAGGTTAAACTGTGTTTGATGCCTATGGAATCTGAGGCTTTTGAATCAAGAAGCTGCATATGGAAGATGTCTGTAACAAACTTTGGAGTAAAATTTTGTGAGCTGCATGTTATTTCATGGGAAAGGAAGAGCTGAACTCACTCTCAGACTAATTCTGTTGCCTGTTTGGATCCGAAGAGGCGAGACCTGCTACACCTTTTGCAACATTTTTTTTGCCTTTTATATTAGTGCGTTTCTAGTTAGAAGCAAGGCTTTTTATCACCCATTCCACACAGCTATTCCCAGAGACCCATTCCCTTGTCCCTTTTGACAGTTGTGGTTCATCCTTTGCCTTATTGTTGACGCTCTATATTAACAGATTGCCACTGCAACTGTATGCGTACTTGCTCAAATTAATGAGACTTGGCTGAGTTTCATGAACTACTCTTAATGGAAAGTTCGGCCTCTTTAATTACATTTTGAGTGTTATGCTCTCTCCTTATCTCACTCTTTTCCTTTAAATTCAAACTCTTCATGAGTTCTACTCACTCTAAATTTCTGGTCCTGTTCTTTAGAATAGGGTCTTTGTCCTTTATAGAATGTGCTAGATGCATTATTTGATGATTTGTGCTAACCATATTTTATGAAATGTCTGTAAATGTACTTTAATTTATTGGCTAATCTGAATAAAAAGTACAACGAGAATATTACTAAACTCTTAATGAGAAATAAAGTTTTAAAACTAATTTAAATTCTCATCATTGACTGAACTTAGAACTGCCATTGTGATTTTAACGTATGTTGATGAAATAGCTGCTGATTCAAAACATGGTGGCAAAGATCCATGACCTGAAGCAAGTTAAACTTGGAAGCCAGGGTGGGAATGTTGCTTAACCCTGAAATTGATGAGAAGAAAATGTTGAACCCTATTATTTAAAGTTTTCCCCAACTCTGCACTATCAGTTTTCTGGTTGCAAAGTTATGGTTCACACCTTGAACAAGGAGCCATAAAATAATTGCCCAAGTTGGAATAAAATACCCAAATTCTGAAATCCAATGCCCAGAGCTTGAAGAAATGACAAGGTGCGATTTTCAAAGGCGGTTTCAGGCTGGATACCGGGATATTGAGGCAAGTGTGAAAAACACTTAAATAGCCATCGTCTAATAGTATTTTTTGTTTGCAGGTTTTTGTGGTGTAGAGTGTGAGGTATCATCACTTACACATGTAAGATAGGGACACTAATGGACTGTTGTGATTGTTCGAATATTGATTGATGTTTGCAGAACCTGATTGCACAAAGGGTGAAGCTGCATTGATTAGAGTGATTTCACGCTTGTTGAGATTTCGTAAGCTAATGTGCAATTCTTTTAGTGTGGCAAAAGTCAGAGGGTGTAAAAACCTTAATATTCCGGTTGTTGAAGTACTATCGTTTTCCTTAGCAGAGCAAAAAAATTGTCATATGTTGAACTGTACAAATACGAGAGAAATTGTATAGGAGGTTGTGCTGCTGTAAGAAGTGAGATACTACTTCATAGTCTTTCACACTAAGATTGGGTGGTTGATGTACTTTGTTTGGTACTGTGATTGGTTGGTGAAATGAGGGTGCCTCACAGTGATAGGTCACTGGTGGTGTGAATTTCGCATTGGAATTTGTAAACGGGATTTTGTTAAATAACAACTGTGACAAGATTGGAGTAAAAGAAATCTAATCTGACATTTACGGAACAGAATCAGAATATTGAAGTTCAATTGTTTTGCCTTATGAATTTGTGAGAATCATGAAATGCTTCAAAGAATTTAAAACTTTTTTGAAGGGTGATGGTATAATCCTGATACATAAAGGTGAAGAAAGACCTCCTGAGGGTACGCCTGCACATTAGATGGCAACTGAACTGGGATTACATACATGCTTATGGCTTAATCAATGGTGCAAGATTACTGAGAAGAAAGGTCCATTAAAATTTCCAAAAAACGATAGCTTTGAGACTAGAATTATGGATAGATTGAAAGAAAAACTATACGAAATGAAACTCCCCCCTAGATCCACTCAATATGAAGCTTTAAATATGTGGGAGAAAGTTGCACAAGAGAAAGATGGAGAAAAATATCAGAAAAGCACAAAACGAGCAATGCATAATTTTGCAGAGGCTTGGTGGGATGAAGGACAGCAGAGATGAAGGTAAGCTATAGTTGAAGGGACTAAATTGTAACCTTCTTTTTCCACAGAAATACCAGAGAAGGGAAAGAAGACAAAGATGCAGGTTAAAGACACAGGGAAAATTGAAACAGAAAACGAGACAGATAGTGATACAGGAGATCATATTTTAGAGGAAATGTTAGCTGCACGCCCCACACATTATGCAAACCCAACTGTTAGTGCTGGAAATTATGCAATTTCAAGCAGTGCAATAGCTCCTGCTCCTGTAGAAACTAACATAGTGCTAGTTGAGAGACCCTTTCAAATACTTCAGATTGCCATATCATGTGTTGCTCAGTCACAGATTAGTATTCTACCTGTGATGACTACATCTATTATGAGTGATCCAGTGCAGGTACCACAACCAGCAACTGTGCAGACAGTGCCTAGACCAATTGCAAATGACCCATTATACATTAACCTGACTCCAGAGGCTCAAGGAGTGGTAGCAGGTTTAAGTACGTCAGTATTCATTCTAACTTTTCAGAATTCATAGAGTGTTACATGGAGACCACCTCAGATGGTTCAAGCATTAAGAGGTGGATGAAGGTTTGTTTTGACAACATTGATAGCCGCAGGGAAACAAATTTGTTTAAAGAACGTATTATTCCACCATGGTTTCAAGAAGTGGTAAGGATTACAAAGACAGAAAACACTGTTCAAATGCTTTCCCAAATTGAATGCTGAACTATAGGAGATTATTAGGGGATGTCTAGATTTGGAGCATTTGAATCTATATCAAAAGAATTAATTGATTTACTTGAGTAAAGAAATTACAAGACGGGCAGCAATTACACATGATAACTTGACCGAGTTGGTACGGAAATATGTGGTTGAACTTTCTAAACGTTTTTCTTTGCAGAGAAGCTAAAAGGTTCAATTAGATGATGAAGCAATTGAAACAATGCTTCTTTAGGAATGTGGTTACACATTACAGAATTATTAAAAGACATCAGTAAATGCAGCGATTTTGAAAAATTAGATACAAATGGGCAAGAAAACATGAGTTAGTAGGGGAAAATAAGGAACAGGATGAGGAAGAAGCTTCAGATTATCCACTGTAGGAAACAGCGGGAGGCGTGTATGTTCATGCGCCTTGGAACAGAGGTGATCTTGCAACTTTTATGAACAATTTCCAAAAATTAACAGACAAGCCTTTGCAATGGTACACACAAGTTGATCAATTTGTGAAGATTTCAAAACTACTGTGAATTGATTTGAATACGTTTTTTGATGTTTGTATTGCCAAGTGATTTTCGGGCTGAGTGTAAGATTGCTGTAGGAAGGCCGCATGAAGAGCCAACAAGAGTGGCATGCACTAAGCCGCCATCTCCTGTAGTTGGAGAAATATGAAGCAGAGATTATTTTCCTGAAAGGCAAAGTGCTCCTGAAAGATCTTGACTGGTAACAAATCAAACGAACTACACAAGAAACAAAAAAATCAGTAAATGGGTATGAGTGGTTGTTGCAGGTGTTTCAGCAGCACTGTGGGAGAGAATATCTGGATGAGAGTGACAAGGGGTTTTATGTATCTCAGTTTGTACTAGTGTTGAGAACAGACATAAGAGCACATATACAACATAGTGTAGTCTGCTGGCAGAATAAATCACTTGATGAGATAATGCAAAACATTGCAGTAATGAACAAGAGATGAAGCAGAAAAAGACGAAAGAGAAATTCATGTTTGCTCAGACAAGGTTTGCTCAGAAAGGGTTTCAGAATTCTTCCTTTGCAGGAAATCAAGGAGGTATGCAAGGAGTTGTTGTTCCAAAAGCAGGATTTCAGGGTAATACAGGAGGTTTTGGAGGTTCACAAAGTAGAGGCACATGGGTGTTTCAATTGATCTGGTTTCAGGTATGGATGCTGCAATTCTGAAGAAGAGGACCCCTTGTCACATTTGTGACAGGGTTGGGCATTGGGAGTGTAGGTTTAATCCTGATAATGCAAATGAAAATGTGCAAATGCAGAGAGGAGTGTAGATGCAGAACATGCCAGTACAACAGATACAAATGCCTATACAAAAACACGTTCCATAGATACATGTCCGACAAGCACAGT
Source organism: Lissotriton helveticus (assembly GCF_964261635.1). Classification (NCBI taxonomy): domain Eukaryota; kingdom Metazoa; phylum Chordata; class Amphibia; order Caudata; family Salamandridae; genus Lissotriton; species Lissotriton helveticus. The sequence goes on along the minus strand of NC_136069.1, from coordinate 1,329,502,440 downwards.
TGGTCCTACAAAATATGGGAAATCCAAGATTTTATTTAAATGAAATGATGAAATGATTACGCACTTGTATAGCGCACGACTACCCGTAGGCATTTCGGCGCTTGTACGAATACCACCGAGGAACCCTTCCTGGCGTTTCCCTGTGAGGAGCCCACTCCTGGGCACCCCCAAGGTGAAGTCAGGCATCCTCAGCGTTGTTGGGGCTGTTGTAGAGATTAAGCAAGCTATTGCCCAGAGGTGCAGAGTGGGACTCATGATTAGAATAGGCACCGAGGCGAGAATTATCAGGTCCGAGGAAATTGAGCCTGAGACCCACCGAGGCAGGAATTGAACCCTGGTCCCGGCCAGACTACTGCATCAGGGTCTGCCGCTCTAACCATTGAGCCACACTTCTCTACGATCAGATGCCAATATGGGAAATCCAAGATTTTATTTAAATCAGATGCCAAAACAAAATTTAAATCCTTTCCAGAATCAAAATTAGTATATATTCCAGCAATTTCTTGTTTTCAATAATGACAGTTCAGGTGCCTGTGGGGGGAGGAAGATTGCGTGCTTGACACGGTCTAAGAGGTAGACCATAGAGGGCCATTTGTAGAAGGTGAGGTGAATGGCCACCCCATATCATTCCTTATTGATCCACTGTTAGAACTATGGAAGTCTCAGACCTACCCCTCTTCAGAAAGAAGACCTCATTTGTAGGAGTTTCAAATAAACACATTTCAAATCTAGTCTCATAAAAGGTTCCTGTAAAAATAGGTTCATTTGAGGAAAATCACCAGTTTGTTGTGTGTGATATGTGCCCTGTACATTTATTAGGAAGAGATTTATTGTGCAAGTTAAATTGTATAATTTACTGTACACCTGACAGAGCCAAATTCCAGACTTGTGATGAGGAAGTAGAGTTTAAAATGGTTCAACAACAGACAGCTGTAGGATTGTTCCCATTAATGACAACTGAAGAATTACCCTCTAATTTGACAGAAACTGTGAACCCAGAAGTATGGGACCTGACAGGGAAAGATATTGAACTAATTAAAGGTGTGGCACCAGTCCAAATTACCTTCAAGGCAAATGCAGTGTATCTGAGAACACTACTGTACCATTTGACCCCAGAAACAATTGCAGGAATAACATCTGTAATAGAAGACATGATGCAGAAAGGAATTTTGAGGGAACTGATTCGGAGGCCATGTAACTCTCCAATCATGGGTTTACAGAAACTCTATGGAAAATATAGGATAGTGCAAGACTTTAGGAACTTCAATGAAATTCTTGTTCCATGTTGTCCCATGGTACTGAATCCAGCCACAGTACGTTTCAGAATTCCATGTACTGCAGAATGGTTTACTGTCATTGATCTTTGCCAGGCTTTCTTCTCAATGCCATTACAAAAAGATAGTAATTTTCTTTTTCCTGTATGTTCCAACAGAAAGTTTTGGCATGGTGACAAGTTCCACAAGGGTATACAGAGAGTGCGTGAAAACTTGTTGCATACTTTTCGCCCACCCTTGACCCTGTTGCCGAAGAACTGCCTCGCTGCCTTAAAGTGGTTGCCGCAGTAGTCTGGAAAAGAGTGAGAGCATAGTGATGGGACACCTTTGAACTGTAATGGTCCCTCACTCTGTTGAACTACTAGTGATACGAACCAAGACCCAATACATGACTCATAATAGACACAAAATACGAGCAGAAGACTTTGTCATCAGAGAAGATTGTGTGAAAAAGATGTCAAGTTTTGAACCCATCTACATTACTGCCTGTAAATGGCACTGTTTGTGAAGACGTTGAACATGATTGCCTAGATGTCACAGATGTATGCACAAAGCCTAGACCTGATATTAAGGACAAACCCTTGAACAAGACCTATTATATATTTGTGTGCATGCCTCATGTCTGAGAAATAATGAAGGTACCCTGAGAGCACCTTATGCTGTGTGTACAATAAATAATGTCATCAAAGCTTCATGGCTTCAAGTGGTTACCTCAGCACAAGTTGCAGAATTGATTTCCTATACCAGGGCATGCAGTGTAACTGCTCAAATGAAAGTGATTATATTTACAGATAATCAGTATCAGTCCATGACATTGGTAAATTGTGGTCACAAAGAGGTTTCATGGCCTCTTCAGGAACCACTAGAAATGGGATACATGTGAGACATTTGTTGGAAGCTCTCCAGTTGCCTGCAGAAATTGCATTTGTTAAATGTCCAGCCCATCAAAATGGTAATGCCTATATTGCCATGTGACATAGGTATCCTGATTCAGTTGCATGGTATTGTGCCTTGCTGGCATCCACATTTAATGGAACTTAGTCACGTGAGTCTGAGGAGGCCACTTCATTTTCTCTGTTGAGACAGAAACAGATACTTGGGATGAATTGAAGTGAGTACAGGAAAATGATTCAGAAGCAGAACAACAAAGTCGGATCACAGAAGGTTGTAAGAAAAATGCAAATGACATTGGGATGTCAGTTGATGGTAGACGAGTGTTACCTGATAGTTTGTTGTTTCCAATGACACAGTACTTTCACAGATACACAAACTTAGGGATATATTCCATAACGCATTTCTTTAGACAGAATTGGTACAAGTTTAGGATGTGATATCAAGGACTGAGCCCAAAAAGTATAGCAAATCTTCCATCACCTGCAGGGTTAAGCCTCTTTTTCCGTGCTAGGTTCTTCTTCTTTCACTTGAAGGATCTTGGAATGTTGTATTAGGAGTCAAGGAGAAAATCAGACATCTCAAACTTCAATTTCATTAACAGTTTTAAGTTCAGTAAATGATGACATTTGGGATAATTTTTCCAATACCTTTATTCTCATTAAGAGATTAGTAAAGTACTAAAGGACCAGACTCCTGTGGCGTGAGCCGGGAGCACAGATAGCGTTTTTAAAACAAACTTGAATTTTCTGTTTGCAAATTTTATGCAAATTGTATTGATTTGTTATTTACTTTGGGGGACTGAATTTTAATTACTTCTCCTACCGCGCTGGCTTCTCACAGTAGCTGCACTCTTAACATCACTTGGAGCCACTGCTCTGGGCAGGGAGAGGACTTTGGGTGCCATCTTGGGTGAGGAGGATCAAGCGAGATCGCTGGCTAGTGGCTGGTGAATCACCTGGCTGACAACCCGCGGCTCCTATAAATGTCCATACTGAGGTGCACGCACAGCGGGCGCGCCGAAGGCAAGCCCGTCTGCGCCCGTCCGCGCCAAGACTGCGCCAGACGCCAGGACCCCTGCATCTTCAAAGGGTGAGCCTTTCAGGTACACCCGCGACGAACTTCTGGGTCTAGCCACTAGATGCTTATCATCACCGTGGGCCTTTCAAGAGCCATTTTTTGAGTGTAATCACTGTATCTTCAGAGTTAACTCGGAGATACATGCTATCCGTCCTTCCAATTACACCACATTCAATTTTCTTAGTCTAAATTGCCGCTCTTTGGTGAGCCATCATGCGGATGTGTTTGATCTTTTAATGGCCGAGGCCCCGGATGCCCTGTTTCTTACAGAAACCTGGCTAACCCAGGACACTGTGGCGGAGCCAGGGCTTGCCCTTCCTGACAGTTACATGATATATCATGTCAATAGAGAGGGGGCAGAGGGGGGGGGCATCGCGGTAATTGCTAAGGCACAGTCACGGTTGACTTAGTAAAGGAAGACATCATGGGCTGCGAGAGTGCTCTCTTTAAATTAAAGTTGAGCTGCAACCTGACTATGCCTGGCCTTTTAATTTATAGACCCCCGGTCCTTCAGGGAATTTTTGCGAAGATCTAGTAAATAGAATTGGACTTATGGCTAGTAAAGCGGCCAACTTTACCATTCTAGGGGATCTCAATCTACACCTCGAATTAGAAGACAAGGTTAAGATCTCTCATTTCTTAGCTGATTTAGAAGCCTTCCAGTTGCCTCAACTAGTCTCGGAGAGCACACATGTGGCTGGGCATTTGCTGGACCCCATTTTCTACAATTTTGCCTGCCTAAATATCCTCCCCCCGGTCCCGCTAACGTGGACTGACCATTCAGTCATTCCATTTTCTCTACTGTGGCAGAGTAGAGCTGATGTGCTCCGCCCGGCTGCTGTGGTAAAACGGCCATGGCATAAGCTTGAGCAGTAGGAGCTCGCTAAGCGATTATCGGAATTTAGATCTCAGCTTCCTTCAGACATCGAGGAAGCGCATGCGTGCTTTCAGGACTGGCTGATAGCCGGTCTGGATAGCTGCATCCTGGCCAAGCGGGGAGGGAAGGGCCGGGACCTTCAAATCCTTGGTTCTCTGACCTTTTAACGCATGCAAAGAAGGGGTGTAAGCAATTGGAACGCACCTGGCGTCACTCCAATGAACTATCGGCTAAAGTTGTATACCGTAAGGCAGTAAAGGATTACCATAAGCTTATCAGTAAAACACGGGTAGAATTTGTAGCTGACCAAATCCTGACAAGCTCTAACCCCACTAAAACCATCTTTAAACTGCTTAAAAACATGAAGACTTCTGGTCAGGCCAGGGCTTCCCCGGTAATTTCTAATCAGCAGTGTGAGGCTTTGGCACTTCACTTTGTGGGAAAAGTGGATCAGATTTATCAAAACCTCTCCTCAGGGAATACCCACACGGAAAACACCGGTTTAGCAGGGCCAGCTAATGCGACAAATAATGGTATGGTGACTCTGCCATTGTTATCGCCGGAAGAATTTCAGAATATAAGTCTCAAGATCAAATCTGGTTCGCCCGCTGGCAGAGAGTAATTTCCGCCAGATTCTACCTCTCATCTCCCCGGTGGCTTTGGAACTGATCAACCTCTCGCTGATGTCAGCCTCCGTTCCCAGGGCGTGGAAGCATGCCAAGATCATTCCATTGTTGAAAAAGCCATCCCTAGACCCAGATGACCCAGGCAGCTATCGCCCAATATCACAGCTTCCTTTCATGGCGAAAGTGGTTGACGGCCATGTAAATGCCATCCTATCCAATTACATTGATGAGCATAACATCTTCGACCCATCTCAACATGGGTTCCGTCCCCGCCATAGCACGGAATTCGCTCTTTTGGCGGTCACGGAATCCATTCGTAGTAGGTTGGATGCAGATGACTCAGCGGCCTTGATCCTATTGGATCTAAGTGCCGCATTTGATACGGTGTCCCATGAGATTCTCCTTCATCGTCTCTGGACGACTGGCATTAGGGATGCTGCCCTGGAATGGTTTCGGTCCTTTTTGGCTGAGCGGTCGTTCCAAGTGTCTGTTCCGCTGTTCCACTCGCACGAACACGCTTTGGGTAGGGGGGTTCCTCAAGGCTCCATCTTGAGCCCCATTCTGTTAAATTTGCATGTGTGACCTTTGGCGAAGGTGGCCAGAGATAGGGGGCTGTCCCTGGTGTCATATGCCGACGACACCCAGTTGGTGATTGCCTTCTCCAAAAAATGCAAGACCAATCTGGAAAACTTCAAGGAGGATCTAACATCTATCTCAGCCTGGATGAAGGCTAATTACCTTCAATTAAATGCCAGCAAGTCCGAGATCTTGTTGTATGGGAAGGACCAGGGACTCTGGTCAGAGCAATGGTGGCCCGATCATTTGAAGCCCGCACCGGTGCCGAAGGAGACGGTGAAGAACCTGGGCGTCTGGTTCGATACCGGTCTAACATTTGATAAGCAGACAAAAGCTGTAGCCGCAGTCTGCTTTGGGCTTCTGAGAGGATTGAGACCCCTGCTTGGCTTCTTCCCTCCCAGAGTACGTCAGACCATCTTGCAGGCTTCCATCTTGGCGAGGCTTGATTATGGCAATGCCTTATATCCCGGTGCTAACAAAGCTAGCTTCAAGCGCCTGCAGAGGGTCCAAAACGCAGCCGCACGTATGCTAGTGGCTCTCCCTAAATCGCACTCTGTGGCCCAAGTTCTTGTGAAGCTGCACTGGTTGCCAATTGAAGCACATATCCCGTTCAAGGTGCTCTGTATTGCGCACAAAATCCTGAGACTTCAAGCCCCTGAGGGGCTATTGGGCTTACTGAAGCCATACCTGCCTAGTAGAGTCTTACGATCGACTAATCAAGGTTTGGTCTGTGTCCCCTGTGTTAGGAAAGCAAGGGCTGGGGGCCGGTCGTTTGGCCTCATGGCAGCCAAACTGTGGAACTCTCTTCCAGTATGTATTCGTGCCATCCCCAATCTTCTGACATTTCGTAAGTCCTTGAAGACTTGGCTGTTCTCCACTTTATGATATCCCTCGCTTGCTGCGCTCTCTTGCTCCGGTTAGGTTTCTGGTTGCGCTGGGACGCCTCATCACTGAGGCAGCCATGGGCATTACAAATCCTGTAATAATAATAATAATAATAATTTATTTTGTCTTAATTGAAATGAGTCCATAAATCAAATAGGTTTACAGAACTCTCGTCAGAAGAATAGTTAGGATAAAGCATCAATTATATAGTGCATTAAGCGCGCTCCATAGAGGAATAATTCCCTAGTCTAAGATCAGGATCAGAGTTTAAGATTTCAAGAACCCTTGAAGAGTTCCAATTCAAAGAAAAGAGTGAGATCAGAGGAGCATAAAGCTTCAAAGCCAAATTAGAGTAGCAGAACTTCCCATAAAGAGTAGTTCATAAGGCTCAGCTGGGTCTCAATAAATTGAAGTAAATTGGTATACAGTTGCACTAGCAATCTGTCAAGTCAAATAGCAAAGTGAGTCAAAAGTGAGATAGCAGCAGCAGTAGCCACAACCGTCAAGAGCCTGGCCATGTAAAAGGGAAAAGCTGCCAGCGCCTACCTAAGAATACACATTAATATAAAAGTAGAGAAAACATGTTGAAAACATTGTATCAGGCTTTTTCCTCCATGGACCAATAGGGTGGTAGCATTGTCCGGTCAGCAGGCTGAGCTCCTCCATTCCCATGAAAAAATAAATGTGGCTTGTACACTTTATCATAAGGCTGGTTACACACAGTCTTGTGTAGTTACATTCTAGAAACATTGGACTTGGTTCCCATAAACCTCTAAACACAGATCAACCTTCTACATCTAAGTTTGTTTCACTGCGAGAACAATTAACTACTTACTAAAAGACAAAATCACTGTTATGTAATGCATTTCTTTTCCTACGAATCAAGTACTATTTTTCAAAATGCTCAATAGGAAGTTCATGACATTTAAGTATAAAGTGTTGTTTATAAAATAATATATGTGTTAAACCGGGAGATTCTGCAGTTATGACTACATTCCTAAGCATGTCAACTTAAGGTTAAGCTTCTAATTCACGTTGTGCACATTTCAGCAATATTAGGTTTGATTCTAGTTAATGGAAATTTCTTCACTGCATTCCTAAAGCCTGCACGGATATCTATGACTGCCTATTGTAAATCAGCACTTTTGAAAATGCATGTCACTTCAACATTAAGCGTTCCAGTTTTCCCTGTACAGTTAGTTTACTAGGTTAATTATTTTTTTGTTTTAATTAATGGACTCTATTTGACGCCTGTAGAAGTGTGTCATAGATTTTTTTGTTGTTGTTGCAGTTTTATATAGCACAAACTCGACCTGAAGGTATCAGAGAGCTTTACATGAGCACCAGTTGCATTACAAACGGACACATTCATTTTTAGGTACATAGAGATTAAGTGATATGCCCAGAATCACAGGATGTTTGAGCGTCCCGCCAGACTCGAACCTAGCTCCCCAGCTTCAAAGTCGGCCACTCTAGCCTTTAAGTCACACTGATGTGTGACATGTTAACAAAGAATGCAGGGAAAAGGACACACATTACACTGAGTCACAGAGGCAGATGAGGCGGCCCTTATACCAGAAAGCGGATGGACTCTATTGAGATGACTCTCTGCAATGGACTGAGAAATGTCCTGATCATAGTTTATGTCTTCTCGAGATGGGTGGAAGCCTAACCAACCAGAAGAAATGACTGTCTCACTGTAGTGAAACTGTTATTGTGAGAATTGATCCCCAGGTACGGAGTGCCGGGGTGTCTAGAATTGGATAGAGGAACCCACTTTAACAATGAGGTCCTGAAGATGATTGGCACAACATTGCAGATTGAGCAAAAACTGCACTGCCGCTATTGACCTGAGACTTCAGGTATAGTCCAGCAACTCAATGGGACTATCAAGTCTCGACTAGATCAAGTTTGTGTTACAACATCACTGAAATGGCCAGATGCCTTACCTTTGGTACTGATGAGTAATTGAAGTATGCCTTATAGAAAAACTAGTCTATCGCCGCATGAGGTACTGATTGGCCGTGCAATGAGACTACCTGCTGTACCTATAAATGCACTTGTGAACATTACAGATGATATAATACTCGATTACTGCAAAGGATTGGCTGATATGGTACGTTCTGTTTCTTATCAGGTTGGAGCTGCCACTAAAGATCCATATCAAGAACAGTGCCACAACACCAATCCTGATGACTGGGTTTTGATCAAGAAGCACATTCGGAACAGTTGTTTGGAATTGAGATAGAAAGGCTCCTTCCAGATTATTTTAGTGACCAACATTGCTGGTAAATGTGATGGAGTTTCAAATTAGGTACACGCTTTGCACACCAAGAAAGTGAGAAATCCTGCAGAAAACATTATGCTCTTTGAATCAGAAGGAAAAGCATTGTTAACTACACCAACATCGGCTGTGAGACCACAAAGAACAGTGATAAAAAGTAGCAACGAGAAGAAAGGGCCTGTCGTTTCACAAAATTGCATTGAAGTCTCTAACGAAGGAGAAGCAGAGACTGACCCCAACTTGGAAACGTTACTGAGACATCAGTACAGCCAAAGGATCCAGCTGAAGGAACAAGCACTGAGATGAGAAGAGTCACTGGTAGAGTTGAATGGCCACAGAACTGTAATCAAGAAAGACTGATAAAGAGCAGATCAGTCGACTGGGTTCCATCAACTATCCATGAGGAGACAGAGTCAAGTAATGAAAGTGATACAGAAGGAGATTAACAAAAACTGATAAGATCGAAAAGAGCAGGAGTTCCTTGTCGAAGGTATACAACGTCTAAGTGGTCTTACTAAGCTGACAAAATAATGAATGTCACAGTAGATGAGTTGTGTGATGTGGAATCCAAACTGTTTGAACTTCCATGACATCACCACTGTGAGCATTGTTGCATAAAGTTACTTGAGAAAAATGAACATTGCAATTATAAAGAGACATTTGAAAAGCCCAATAGGATTATTTGAAATGTATAAAAGAGACTGCCACTAACGAATTCACATTTTATATTTTACAGACCATTTACCTAGGTCTGAGTCTGCAGTAGAAGAGTGCTGCAGGATGATTTGAAACCGTCAAAATGAAAAAACAACACAGACTCCTCATGGCAATACATAACCAATTCTTGACTAACTGTAGCGACAGGCAGAAAGACCCTCCTTACATACAGGCAGGCTGCTGGGCTCTCTCTCGAATTGCTGCTTCATGGGCAGCTCTTTTTATACACGTCTTTTACAATACTTTATTATAAACACTAAATAATAATTGACTTGCATGTTATAGACTGAAGATGGAAATACCCTCAAAGACCTGTGACCCCATAACCCCAAACTTACCTAATCCTCTACACATCTTTTATTACACTTCCAACAATACTTAACAAAACATTCTTCTGCTTGTGAATGCATGTGTGTTTGCAGTAAATGTAATTTAAATGGAGTGTGTGCTTGTCGCGTCCCACGGAGGAGGGCAGTCTCGAACACTGCCTTGAGACATGTACTGTGTATTGTACAAACTACATTTCCCATGATTCCAGGTACGCGTGCGACGCCTCTGGCTGATGACGTCACACGCGGAAATCAACAAGAATGAGCAGGGACGGAGAAACCTCGCCGTTGATTCTGTTCCTGAGAGAAGACACGGTAGGATCGTAATTCCTCGTATCCAGTGTATCCTTTTTGTTGTTCTCCTTTGTTTTGGGCTTCCTTGCGCGAGCATGGGTCGAGCCTTCTGAAATTAGTCACGGAGCTCGTTTGAGCTCGGGGAGTCCTCGGCTGAGGCTCCAGTTCTTTGTCCTCACTGAGGCTTAAGCGGAGACTGTTTTCCTTTTTAGCGGTTGTATTTCACTCCCCCAGTGAGTGCTGACACTATTGGAGGGGGTTACTACCTGGATTCAAAGCAAGACTTGGTTCATGCGCATAGTGATATCTTCTCTGATTCCTTGAGACTGTGTCGCATCTGCCCATTCAGTAGAGGGCCTTGACAGCTGGATTCAGTTGTTGAGAGACTCATCTCGTTATTGTTTTGTATTGTGGAACCTTGGAGCAAGGGTTCCTCATTGTTTGGATTACAGTGCTCTGCGAATTCAGCAGTCCTCACTTATAAGGCTAATATACTATTCCGGATCCGGTATTCTGGTGAAGATAACCAGAAGTATACTGCTGACAACGGAAAAATAACTACTGTTTTCTATGTTTTCTTTGTGACATTACAACAGGGGGTTTATGAGCTTCGCCTGGCTGGCTAAATACCATTTGCCCTCTGTTGAAGCCTTAACAGCCAGATCTTTGGGTACGTGTATATCCTATTATTGTTTATTATGTGAATGTTCTTTGGGTTCAAGGTTATAACTTCCAGATCCTTGTATTATAGATCTGAGATTCATTCTACACTACTGATTGCCAGGCAAAGCCACTTCTTCCCTCTTTCCAGGTAATAGGACATTCATAGGAAACATAATTGCTTTGTTCCTTGGTTGCCTTGCTTGTTTGTATTCCGGTTAGTTCTGTGCTTGACTCATAATTGCCTTGTTCTCATTTCAGCTTCCTCTCCCCGCTGCTCCCTTCCTACCCCTCCTTATATCCCTCGCTTGACCACTTCTGTGAGTCTGTTCTCAATCAGACCCAGGGGCTGTCGAGAGGTGGAACCCTTATTGCATCGCTCGATCCTGAGGACCTTGGGACCTGACAGAATCAACGGCCCAAGAATTGCAAGTCCTCCCGATCGTGCGATACAATGTCCACCATGGACGATATCGTAGCTGCCTTAGCATTGGTCCAAACTGAGTTACAGGCGTCTAGAGCTGAGACTGCGGCTTTGCAGGCTCAGGTCGATAGAATGAACCGCAATCCCTTTGATGCCGGTACCCCGCAGGCCACTTCCTTGGTAGTGGAAGTACCCGCCCCGATTCCCTTGGCTTCCCCCGAAAGATTCCATGGAGACAGCAGTAAAGTGCAGGTTTTTCTTACTCAAGTATTGTTACATTTTTCATGTAAACCCAAGGTATTTAACACCAATCATTCCAGGGTAGCATTCCTCATTTCCTACTTAGCTGGGGATGCGGCTCAATGGGCGGTACCATTAGTGAAAAGAGATGACCCCTTGTTGCGGGATTGGGTAGCGTTCAAATCAGAGTTCGAGAAAACCTTCAACCGCAGATCAGCCACCATGTCTGCAGATAGGGAGTTGTTAGGTTTAAAGCAGGGTAACAGAGATTTAATAGCATATCTTAACGACTTCAGAAGGCTTATAGCTGAAACGGATTGGCCAGAAGAAAAAAGACATTCCATATTTTACACAGGGCTGACAGAGGAGATGAAGGATGTACTGGCTCAGATTGATCCCCAGCCCAGTACTTGTGAAGATATGATTAGTCTGGTTCTCAGACTGGATCATCGTCTTAGTGACCGGAGGGGTGAAAACCGGCGAAAGGACAGGCTAACTCCACGTTATGAACATCCCAGAGTCCCAGAAGGTGCAGCAGCTTCTAAGCCGGAACCTATGGAAATTGGGGCAGTACGATCCCCTTTGACCTCGTAAGAAAGAGAATACCGAAGAAGGAGAGGCCTATGTTTGTACTGTGGTCGGAAAGGGCATTTTATTAGGGAATGTCCTACAAGAACAAAACCAAGGCATGAATACAAGAAGGTGTCTGTGGTGGCCTCCGACCAAGGGTCGGGAAACGAGAAGGCTTGAGGGGGAAAGAAGGGATCCCTTCAAGTAAGTTCTTTATCCCTTCGCTGGATGGAGATGGGAGAAAAGAAGGTCTCCATTTTTTTGTGGATATTGGGTTGGAAATAAACGAGGACTGGTTGTGGATTAGAGCAATGTTGGACTCAGGAGCCACAGGTTGCTTTATGGACCATACCAAGGCACTCAGTTTAGGGCTTGCTCTACAAGAAAAAGACACCCCAGAAGCAGTATTTGCAGTGGATGGCAGGAAGTTAGACTCGGGTCCTATCAGGTTACAAACCAGGGATCTCCGTATGATCATGGGAGTGGAACATCAGGAGACATTGTGTTTCAACATCATACAAGCACCACAATACGGAGTGATCCTGGGATTACCCTGGTTGCGGAAACATAATCCGGTGGTGGATTGGGAAGGACAAACACTCCAACTCTCATCGGAGTTTTGTCAACAAAACTGCTACTCTGTGGAACTCAGACCAGCTGCTGGTTTAGCTTGTATCCATCACATTGCTACCGCAATTGAACAGGATGTGGAACTCCCAGTCGAATATCGGGACTTGGCTGAAGTATTCAGTGAAAGTAAGGCAGAAGTATTACCGCCGCACCGAACATATGATTGCCAAATTGACTTGGTTCCGGGGGCAAAGATTCCGGCGGGACGTGTGTATGCGCTCACAGAACCTGAAACCTTACATCTTCGAGCATACCTGGACAAGCTATTGAAGCTTGGGTTTATTAGAGAGTCGAAATCTCCGGCTGCGTCTCCACTGTTTTTTATACCCAAGGCTAATGGGGAACTCAGGGCCTGTGCGGATTATAGAGCTCTAAATGCCATCACAGTCAAAAACAAATATCCTCTCCCTCTCATCAATGTACTGTTGGAGCAAGTGAAAGAAGCTGTGATTTTCACGAGACTGGACCTAAAGGGAGCGTACCACCTAGTCAGGATGAGATCAGGGGACGAGTGGAAGACGGCCATCAAAACTCGTTTTGGCCTTTACGAGTATCTAGTTATGCCCTTTGGGCTCTGTAACGCGCCTGCCGCCTTCCAGTTCTTTCTGGACGATGTACTCAAGAAATATCTGGACAGGTTCGTCGTGGTCTACATAGATGACATCCTGATCTATTCTTCTACAACGGAACAACATGTGGAGCACGTGAAAGCTGTTCTGAGTACACTATTGGAACATCACCTTTATTGCAAGCTTAGCAAGTGCGAGTTCAACACTAACTCAGTGGAATTCTTAGGCGTCATGCTTACGCCTAAAGGACAGGAAATGTCCGAAAGGAAGATTTTGGCTGTTAAGAATTGGCCCAGACCGAAAACAGTGAGGGACATCCAGTGTTTTATCGGTTTTGCTAACTTCTATCGTAGGTTTATCGAGAACTTTTCTGCAATGGCATCCCCTATGACTAAACTACTGAAGAAAAGGGTGCCATTTATTTGGACGGAGGAGGCGCAAAAAGGGTTCGATGCATTGAAGAAGGCTTTTGTTTCGGCTCCAGTGTTGGTGCATGCAGATCCTAATAAACCATTCATAGTGGAAGCAGATGCCTCTGATTCGGCGGTAGGAGCGGTACTGTCCCAAAGACACTCCGATACAGGCCAACTACATCCAGTGGCGTATCTATCCCGTACATTGAACCCGGCTGAACAGAACTATGTGATAGCTGAAAAAGAGTTGTTGGCGATAAGAACCGCATTCATGGAATGGAGGCATCATCTTATGGGGGCGCGCCATGTCGTAACTGTATATTCGGATCACCGCAATCTGCAATACATGTCAGCCGCCCGGCATTTAACACCTAGACAGATGCGGTGGATGATGCATTTTGCGGATTTCGATTTTGTTGTGACATACCGTCCAGGAAAGGATAACAGAAAGGCGGATGCCTTATCTAGACAGTACATCAAAACTGAACCGACGGAGGTCCGGGCGGAATCCATCATTAACCCACAGAAGGTTATAGGAGTGACATGTACCCAGATGTTTCTAAAGAGTGTTTCCCGTAATGTACAAAGAGCAGAATGGAAGAAATGGATCAATGAACATAACGAGTGGAAGATTGTTCAGGGATTACCCATGAGACAGAAACAATTGTTGTTACCCATTCAGGCATTAAGGAAACAAGTGTTCCAGTGGTGCCACAGTGCACCGTGTGCAGGCCACAACGGAACGGGAAAGACACTGGAAAGAATACAAAGACAGTTCTGGTGGCCTAAAATCAAGACAGACGTGGCTGCCTGGGTGGCGGAGTGCACAGTGTGTAGTCAAATGAAAACGTTGCACTCTAGACAATCTGGACTATTACAACCTCTTCCCACTCCTGAGTTACCCTGGGAGAACATTTCAATGGACTTCATAGTGGGTATGCCGTTAGACCAGGGATGCACAGCCATTCTGGTGGTAGTAGACTACTTAACAAAGCTGGCGTATTTCATTGCATGTAAAAGGGTTCCTTCGGCTAGTTTGTTAGCTAAACTAATACTCATCAACATAGTGCGGTTACATGGATTGCCCAAAGTGATCATCTCAGACAGGGGCAGTCAGTTTACAGCTAGATTTTGGAAGACGTGGTGTAAGGCCCTGGGGATAACATCTAGCACCTCCACTAGCTTTCATCCCCAAACGGATGGGCAAACCGAAAGGGTTAACCAAACCCTAAAGCAATATTTGCGCTGCTATGTGGATGTCACCAAGGAGGATTGGGTAGAAAGGTTATGGCTAGCTGAAATAGCGTATAATAGTGCTGTACATGGTTCCACTAAACATGCCCCTTTTTTCAGCACGTATGGTTTTCATCCCAATTTTACACCCTTCCAACATCCTGTTTCAGCTTCCCTAGTTCCAGAAGCACAAGAACGAGTACACAATATCCAGGAGACATGGCAGAGTGTCAAGGGCCAGTTAACCCAGGCCAAAATGAGATACAAGGCGTGTGAGGACAAGCACAGACAGACCGGACCAGTGTATAAAAAAGGGGATTATGTATGGTTATCCACCAAAAACATACGGTTCAAGCGATATAGCATTTTTAATCCTAAATACATTGGTCCCTACAAAGTGGTTAAATTGGTAAATCCGGTGGTTGTCAAACTGGCTCTTCCTTCCTCTTTGCGGATTCATCCGGCCTTTCATGTGTCTTTAGTAAAACCCACACATTCTGCAAGAAGAACCCTTCCTGCAGCGGTTGCAGTGGACAAGGAGGGGGAATATGAGGTGAGAGGTATTGTGGACTCCAAAATATATCGCACCAGGCTGTGGTATTTGGTGGCATGGAGGGGATACGGTAATGAGGAGAATTCATGGGAGCCAGCATCGGGCGTGCATGCTCCTAGGTACATTAAACTGTTCCATGACCGTTTCCCGGCCAAACCATGTCTCTGTCAGTGTTCTTCGGGAGAGGGATGTACTGTCGCGTCCCACGGAGGAGGGCAGTCTCGAACACTGCCTTGAGACATGTACTGTGTATTGTACAAACTACATTTCCCATGATTCCAGGTACGCGTGCGACGCCTCTGGCTGATGACGTCACACGCGGGAATCAACAAGAATGAGCAGGGACGGAGAAACCTCGCCGTTGATTCTGTTCCTGAGAGAAGACACGGTAGGATCGTAATTCCTCGTATCCAGTGTATCCTTTTTGTTGTTCTCCTTTGTTTTGGGCTTCCTTGCGCGAGCATGGGTCGAGCCTTCTGAAATTAGTCACGGAGCTCGTTTGAGCTCGGGGAGTCCTCGGCTGAGGCTCCAGTTCTTTGTCCTCACTGAGGCTTAAGCGGAGACTGTTTTCCTTTTTAGCGGTTGTATTTCACTCCCGCAGTGAGTGCTGACACTATTGGAGGGGGTTACTACCTGGATTCAAAGCAAGACTTGGTTCATGCGCATAGTGATATCTTCTCTGATTCCTTGAGACTGTGTCGCATCTGCCCATTCAGTAGAGGGCCTTGACAGCTGGATTCAGTTGTTGAGAGACTCATCTCGTTATTGTTTTGTATTGTGGAACCTTGGAGCAAGGGTTCCTCATTGTTTGGATTACGGTGCTCTGCGAATTCAGCAGTCCTCACTTATAAGGCTAATATACTATTCCGGATCCGGTATTCTGGTGAAGATAACCAGAAGTATACTGCTGACAACGGAAGAATAACTACTGTTTTCTATGTTTTCTTTGTGACATTACAACAGGGGGTTTATGAGCTTCGCCTGGCTGGCTAAATACCATTTGCCCTCTGTTGAAGCCTTAACAGCCAGATCTTTGGGTACGTGTATATCCTATTATTGTTTATTATGTGAATGTTCTTTGGGTTCAAGGTTATAACTTCCAGATCCTTGTATTATAGATCTGAGATTCATTCTACACTACTGATTGCCAGGCAAAGCCACTTCTTCCCTCTTTCCAGGTAATAGGACATTCATAGGAAACATAATTGCTTTGTTCCTTGGTTGCCTTGCTTGTTTGTATTCCGGTTAGTTCTGTGCTTGACTCATAATTGCCTTGTTCTCATTTCAGCTTCCTCTCCCCGCTGCTCCCTTCCTACCCCTCCTTATATCCCTCGCTTGACCACTTCTGTGAGTCTGTTCTCAATCAGACCCAGGGGCTGTCGAGAGGTGGAACCCTTATTTCATCGCTCGATCCTGAGGACCTTGGGACCTGACAGTGCTTTTATCATTGTGCACCTAAGACCTCCATGTGCTCTAACATAATTAAATTTTCCTGCACCCATTGTCTAATCAGGTTACAATCTATTTGGAAGCAGGGAGTACGTGCCGGTGATCTCGTGTGCTAACCCCATAAATATTTTCATGCTCGCTAAAGAAGAGTTGGCTTTTAACTGAAACCCTTTCAAGTTACTTATCTCATTGTGTCTGCAAGTGAACTTTTCACCTTACTCTGGTCCGCGCATGATCTGGGCCTAAACTGGTTTTTAACCACATACAGCTGTGTGGTTTTTACTCGTGTTTGGTATTGCGCTGTGTTGTTGTGTTTTACATTTCCTGCTTGTTTTATATTTTCTGAGGTGTGTTCATATTTTGTATTTCCTACAACAAAAGTAGTAATAACAATTTTAGAAGAACAAGGATTAGGGTTAAGGATGTCTATACAAAGATTGCTTTGCTGAAAAAGAAAAAAAACTGTTAATAAAAGCTAACCAAAATACGAAGCTACTTGCAGATATCTGAGCTGAACTATTGAACTTAGCTGTATACAATCTGATTTTAGACAAACATATGTTGCCTTAGAAATAAGTACAAATATATTATGTGTTACATTTTTGCAATATCAGTACTGATGATCATAATAGTGCTAATAGGGTTTTATTTGACACATGAGAAAGACATTAGGTCTACAAACATAACTAACACACATACATGCATGAATGATGAAGAGCAATTGAAAGCCTCATTCACAAGATACAAGGAGAAGGAGAAAGATTACATGACTAATGTTTACTTAGATTAGTACAGGAATATACACACACCACGGGAGCAAAAAACTGTGATGTCTGTGCTCATCTACCATCATCTGCAACTGAAGAAATCACATACTATCACATACCATTATCATATGCAATTTCATGTCGCATATTGCTTTCACTTGTATATAGGTAAGAACAGTATGAATATTTCCATTCCAATTATGATTTATTACTTTCTACAGTGCCTTTAATTAAAAAAAAGCATTTATTTACACCCACAAGCAAAAGAACTGGACACAGCTTGGTACTACTTCATGCCACATAGACAATTTATCCTGCTTAATGAGACCACTAGAGAAAGTTTTCATTATGGCTTTTGAAGAAAGAGACACTAACAAAACACTTGGTAAAGATAAACACAGGGATGTTTTCAAAAATGTTTGAAAGAAATAAGAATATGAATTCAGAAAGAAAATGGTTTACCCAAAATTAAGAATACACAGCCAACATTAAGGAAAAATTTGCGTTTATAAAAGAAAAACATCCAAACGAACCAGACATGTAGGGATTAGTAGTTGTGAACACACATTCAAATTAATTGGAGGATCATGGCAACTTTTACATGGAAAATAATCTGCAATTCAAGGAGTTTCTTTTGTTTTTGGGCAGGAGGCTTATTTCCAGTTACATGCTGATTGAGAGGGTATTTGCTATTCATCTGTATTTTTTCCTAAAATGTACCATGTGTATAGTATAGATGCATTAACAATGACACGAGCACATAGACACACATGTAGTGCAGAAAGTGAATTAGTGAGAGCCATATTTGGTGCAATCATTCCACCTTTAGGAGTCATAATAAATGGTGAAAAAATTAGGAAACTGTCCCCTTTTGTCAACAAGCTGGGAACTAGTACTTCTGGAGCTTTATTAGTAGTAAACACTGAGGTTGTAGAAATTTGATCCATGGTTTTGAAGGATCACTTAGCATTTGACATTTTACTTGCAGAAAAAGGCGGACTGCAAGATGCTCAAATTAACCCACTGTTGTGCATACATACCCAATGAAAGAAAATAGAGGAATTTGCAAAGAACATCTCAGACCTTAAACCTGAATTATAAGAATTGGAAACACCTAGCATTTTAAAACATTTTAGAAAAGCGATTTATACAATTGGAAACTGGATTAAAACAGCAGGAGGAAGTATACTGAAAGCTATACTTATGCCAATACTAATCATAGGGCTTTATTATTATAATGCAATTTTTTTGTTTAACAATTTTTATTGAATGTGAAAGCACAGAGTCATCATTGCAATACCCTAGTACATTTCAATGTTGGTGAAATACAATGCATCAAACTCACAGACTACATACATTTCGTCTTCAAGAGTGAGGCTTTTGGCTGAATAGCGAGGCTGCGAAGTTTTGGGGTCATCTCCTGTCATCGTGTCGGTGTCCTCCCCTTGTTTGGTCCAGGCAAACTTTGGCAGTTGTTTTTGGGCCTGGGATTCGAGTCCTTTGTTGTTGGCCATCTTCGGTGTATAGGAGACGAGGAAGTGCAAAGATTCAGGAAGGCACACCTGTACTTGCCGCCACCTGCGCGGATGAAAGGGCTGCTCGCCTGTCGGTATTCCAGGTGGGTCTGATAGGTAAGTAGGGAGTTTGGTCATCCCTAGGCAGCAGGGTGAGTCCATCCTGCTATCGGACAGTTTGTATGCAGCGTATGGCTCAGTAATGTAAGGTCTTCACTACAGCGAGCAACGTATAGGGCGTGCCGCAAGTCGGTCAATCAGGAAGGGACCCCCTCTTTGCCACCCTCGGTACACAAAGGAGCCGATTGACCCTCGGCTCCTTCTTCAGTGTTGTCACGCCAAGGGGTTCTCGGAGAGGCCATGGGGTGTAGGGGACCGGATTGCCAAATTTACCTGCCGCTGTTGTTCTGAGTGGAGGTCAAGGGTCTGATGACTTTTACACTCATTGGTACGGCCCAGAGTCTGAAATGCACGCTCAATGTTTGGTGTAACCACCAGTAGGCCTCAAAGCCTGGGCCTTCATTTTACAGTGCCGCCTGGCCCGTCGCAGCCCCAACTCCACTGGCGTCTCTCTAGGGGGCTCTCGAGGAGATCGAGCAATACAGGGGGCCCAGTGTCAGCCGTCACTGATGCGGTGAATAGAGGCCAAGGGCCTGGCTCCGTCTTCACTCACTATGTTGGTCCCGAAACAGGGAGGAGCGGTTGCTTCCTGGTGTCCTCGTGGGTAGGCCTCAAAGCCGGGGCCTCGATTTTACACCAGCCTCCCAGCCCGTTCCCAGCCTCCCACGGGCGGTGGAGGTGTCCCTTTCATGTCTCCTCCCTCCACAGTGCTCATTCAGCCATCCTCACCTCCACTCCTGGTTGCCTCCCGAGGGGTGGAGCAGCTACAGGGGTGTTCCGGTGGCTGCGCGGGTAGGCCCCAAAGCCGGGGGCCTCGATTTAAATGGCCAGCCAACCAAGTCCCAGCCTCCCGCGGGCTGCAGATGTGTTTCTTTCCTACCGCCGTCCGCAGCCGCACTCGAACAGTCCCACTTCACCACCACGGCCCAGTGGCCCCACGACCACAGAATAGAAACTTAGCTCAGGGTAAGTTAATGTCATTAGGGATCCCCAAGAGGATTAGTTTGCGTCCAACAAGACTATTCTGAATGAACCCCCCAGAGTTCCTCAATAATCACTGCCTAGTACTTATGGATCAATAGAAAGCCCCAGATGGTGTGGCTAAAGGAGCTATCTTCTCCCTGACACCTCTGACAATGCGTATTCTGTGTCCTACCCATAACATGCAGGCTCTGTCTGTCATAATACAATCTGTGCAGTATCTTGATTTGGACTAGGCTGAGCCACGTTTAAATTGCCACCTCCCTTGGGAGTTTCAGTGCCGCCTCCCAATCAATATCTTCCAGATCTCCCATCTCTCACATCCTCCACCCACTTTCCTCGCAACCTAGTTAAGGTGTCAGGCATGTTGTTATTTAGGGTCTAGTAGGTGAGGGAAATCACATCCCTTCTTAGCTCCTCAGTGAGCCACCGCCCCTCCAAAAGGGCGAATTCCGGATTGCCCTCCACAGGAAGTTCCTCTGCCCACCATGCATGCTGTATTAGTGAATAGTGTAAAAATTGATTGCCATTCAGGTCAAACACTGGTTGAAAAGATTCAAATGACATATCGTCATCCTCCAGCAAGTACCCAACCTTACAGATCCCAATAAGATCCCAGATCTCAAAGCCTTGCACTTTCTGTATTTCTAGTAACCATTTTCCCCTCCCATAAGAGCATCTCCAGCATAGGTCTGCGGTACCATCCTAAGGATTTTCGTGGCTTTTCCTCAAGCTGCTAAGGCCACCAGGGTGGCTGGGAGGAGGCACAGCATTCACTCGCCACCAAAGACATGGTGTAGGCAGGATTGCGCCCCCACTGTGCCTGTTCCAGTCGAAAGGTTGAGTGATCCAATTGGGTAAAGAGCCAGTTGTTTACATTAACTAGAAGGGCCGCCCAGTAGTACACTTCCAGGTCAGGTAGGGCCAGTCCCTCATTAAACTGGTTGCATTGCAGAGTTTTAAGGGCAATTTTAGGGTGTTTACGTTGCACAACAGCAGGTGCATGTCCCCCGCGATCTTGGTGAAGAGCTCCGGAGAGATCTGGTGATACGTGTTTTGCACAACATACAGGAATTTTGGAAGGGAGATAATTTTGAACATAGCTGCTTGCCTCATTAATGTAAGTGGCAGCTCATCCACCTCTCCATCTCCTCACGACATGCCCTCACCACTCTCCCAAGATTCAGAGCAAAACTAAGATCTTTCTCAAGTGTCATGAATATACCTAAATATCTAAATCCGTCCAGCGCGCACGTCAGATACCTGGGTAGCAAGGGCACCTCGAAGCCGTCCCACGGAAGGTACAATACCTATTTATCCCAGTTAATTTGATAACTGGAATAACTCCCATACTCTTCAAGCAGTTGAATAATTTAGAGAAGGGAGGTTTGCGGCTCCCTAATATATAAAAGAATATTGTCTGCTGTTAGAAATGGGGGTCTCCAGTTGGCAGTGGCTATCATCCTTATCCAAGTAGGGACCCTTCCTTCTAGTCAGGGTAAGGGAATTACACACCCAAGATGACCCCTGCACACCCCCTTGGTAGCTTGGCACAAGCAGTCAGGCTTATCTCAGAGGCAATGTGTAAAGTATTTGCACATAAATACACAGTAACAAAGTTAAAACTCTACAAATGGACACACCAGTTTAGAAAAGTAATCAATCTTTATCTAAACTAAACAAAACCAAAACAACAAAAATCCAATCTACACAGATCAAGATATAACTTTTAAAAGGTTTAAAACACTTCAGTACAGAACTATGGATGCATCGCTTTTAGCACAAAGTACCTGGGATGAGTCAAAATCACAATACAAAATCAGGCGCTGGGGAGGTGAGGCGCCGGGAAAGCAAATCGATGCATCGGTTCCAAACACGCAAGGAAGGTGAAGCATTGGTTGTTTGATCACAGGAGGGGTGATGCATTGATTCCTTACTGCTAAGCAGGGGAGGTGATGCGTTGGTTCCTTACTGTGAGAGGAGGTGATGTGTCGGTTTCTTACTGGGCAGGGAGGTGATACTTAATTTCTCCGGACACGCAGCCTTGTATCCTTACAGAAGCCCAGTGTCAATGTAGACTTGGAGCACAGGTGCGATTAATCGAAAATCCGGATGTGCTGGAGTCAATGCGGCGGCAGCCAAACAGGCGCTGCGTTAATTCTTCCAGCTGCGAACAAGTGATGTGCCAATTCCTTCAGCCACACAGCCGGCCTGCGTCGGAGCGGGGGCCTCGGATAACAGGGACACTGTGCTCTGGACTCAGGCTGCGGCGATTCTTCAGCCGCACGGCAAGCTTGTGGCATGAAAAATAGCACTGGAAGGGCAATGCGTGGATTTACAAGTCTTAAAGCAGCAGAATCACCTCCAAGAACCCAGAACTGGATTTGGAACCACCTGGCAGGTCAGAACTCCCAAGAGTGGAGTTCAAAGATGCTGCAGATGAAGTCTTTGATGGCCCTGAGACCTCCAACAGGAGGCAAGCACACACAAGCTTTTTGGAGAACCTTGAAAGAGCAGAAAACAAGAAAGCAAAGTCCAGTTCTTTCACTGCCCACAGACAGAAGCAGCAACTGCAGGTCAACCCTGCAAAGCAACATACAACAAAGGGGGCAGTACTCCTTCTGACAGCTCTTCATCGTGGCAGGGTCCTCAGTCCAGGAGTGTTTTAAAAGTCTGGATTTACAGGTCCAATACTTATACCTGTTTTGGCCTTTGAAGTAGGCTTACTTTAAAGGATAGTCTTTGTAATGCACAGATCATACCTTGCCCCGACCTGGCTCCAGCCACACTGCAGGGGGGTGGGGACAGCATTGTGTGAGGACAAGCACAGCCCTATCCTGGTGTCAGTGACAACTCCTCCCACCACTGTAGCTCAGGAAGACCCATCAGATTGGTGAAGGGCCATCAGGATATGCAGGGCACATCTCAGCTCTATTTGTGTAACTGTCTTGAGTGAATGCACAAACAGCCCAATTCTAGGTCTAAACCAGACGTGGATTCCACTGACAGGCAGAGGCACAAAATGGGAAAGCAAGAAAATGCTCCCTTTCTAAAAGTGGCATTTTCAAACACACAATTTAAAAACCAACTTCACTAAAATATGTATTTTTAAATTGGAAGTTCAGGGACCCCAAACTCCAAATCTCTATATCTTCCGATTTTGAAAATTACACTTGTAAGAGGTAACAAGGCAGCTCCAATGGTAACCTACGGGAGACATAGTCCTTGCCAAAGTGAAAAACGAAATTGGTAGTATTTCACAATCATGACAAGTAAAACACACCAGAAAAATCCTACCTTTCACATACACTGCATCCTGCCCATGGGGCTACATTGGGCCTACCTTAGGGGTGCCTTACATGTAGAAATAGGAAGGTTTGGGCCTGCAAGTGGGTGTACTTGCCAGGTCGACATGGCAGTTTACAACTGCACTCACGGACACTGCAGTGGCAGGTGTGAGACATGGTTGCGGGGCTACTCGTGTGGGTGGTACAATCAGTGCTTCGGGCCCACTAGTTAATTGGATTTTGACCTTAATGCTCTCTCCTTATCTCACTCTTTACCTTTAACTTCAACCTCTTCATGAGGTCTACTAACTCTAAAATTCTGGTCCTGTTATTTAGAATAGGGTTTTTGTCCTTTATGGAATGAGATTGATGCTTTATATGATTTGTTAAAATCATATTTTTATGGGATTTCTGTAAACTTACTTGTATTTATTGACTAATCTGAATAAAAAGAACAGAAAAAATCTTACTAAACTCTAACTGAGAAACACATTATAAAAACGAAGTTAAACTCTTGATATTGACTGAACTTAGAACTGTATTGTGATTTATCTTCTGTTGATGAACTAGCTCCTAATTAAAAACAAGGTGGCAAAGATCTGTCACACTAAGCGAGTTATACTCGGAAGCCAACACAGGAACGGGGGTTAACCCTGAAATTGATGTTAAAAAAAGGTTGAACCATATTATTTACATTTTGCCCCAAACCCGCACTATCACCACTCAGATTGTCTTGGTGCATCAGAGAGCATTTGCTACATGACTTTCAGTGGTGGCCTATAATGATGCTTATCAAGACACAATTGTAGTGTGTCTTCTATGTTTTTCTCCATGTTCATTAGGTTCTTGTACATGTTTAACTAATCATTCCACTTCTCATGACATACCTGCTCATATTCCACATATAAGTTCACACTTTGATGAACCTTCATTCCAGCAAGATGTTCATTCTCAGTAAGGTGATTTGAGTGAAGAAGCTTGCTCTGGTTACTCCAGGACATCGCATAATTGTTCTTTACCTGCTAGGTTTAAACATTTTTATATGTATTAAGTTTTTTTTTTTAATGAGGGGATGATGTAATGATGCTTATCAAGACACAATTGTAGTGTGTCTTCTATGTTTATCTCCATGTTCATTAGGTTCTTATACATACATTAATTCCAGCGCGGCATGTGCTGAAGTCAACATGTATATGTTTGAAAGTGTATTTTTCGTGCTGTGGTTTCTTTTCAACGAAGAGAGAATGCATGCAACTGCCAGATGCACCCTGATCTTCATTGAGGAGAGATGTGCTCCCGTGTATTCCACCTGAAGCTTCAATAAAGTATTTAAAAGTCATCTGGAATGGGGGTTCTGGCGCATTTTCACCACTTTTGTGCTGTTTCTCTATAAAGAAGAAATTTTTGGAACCCTCACCCCGGATCTTCTTTGCCATCTGCCTTCCCTGCAACTTCCTCCTGGATTCCTCTTCTTCTGCTGTAAGCCTCAGGACCTGGCTTATTATTGGCATATTGATATTTTTGGCACTGGCATTCGTTGGCAGCTTCTTCCCCGTGCTGGGTCTCGAGCCTCGTAGGTCTCTTCTTTACGTGATGACGTCATCATGCATTGGACGCACAGCGGCCATCTTACTTGATTAAGAAGTTTATTTTTCCTATTGTAACCCTTCTTCACTTTGGCATACCATGCTTCCACACGATCTTCATTTAACGTTTCTGGTGATGCTCTGAAGGAGCCAACGATAATTTTTTTGCATACCTATGCCCTAACACTGTGTGTTTCCGGCGCACATTGCAACCTTCTATGGATATTTTCTTCTAAAGGGAAACACTGGTGAGATTTTAAACATATTCCTTTGTACATTATTTAAATCTAAGTATGGCTTCCAATCAGCAAATTGTTCAACTGAATCCTTTTTTACCATCTCCGGGGAAACCAAAAGAAACGTGGAAAATATGGTTTTGCTCATTTGAAAATGATCTGGTGGCCATAGATGCGGAAGAATATTCCCCTAGACGGAAATTGGCTAGTCTCTTCAGCTATTTGGGCAGTGCCGGCCAAATAATATATAACCTGCTGATCCAGCGGTCTATAGAAATATGTCATAAACTACACTACCTACCTTCACATTAATCACTATTAATCATAAATCAATCACAAGGCCCATAAACTAACAACAACATATTTTGACCAACTGAATCATGTGACCTAATTAATCTATTCACAAATTATATACATTTATATACAACCGCGGTAAATGAATTCATCATACTTTACAAAACCCTACTAATTAATTAAGCCACTGTGGCGATAAGATCTTGCTAATGGCAACCTAAACTCATGAAATAACAAGACCAGCTTGTTTTCCAAAGTAAGATTTTTATTAGCTATATATTTTGAAATTGCATTAAAAATCTTTATTAAAGCATTTATTATTAGAATCATTACAAATAATTATAACAGTTTTATGAAATTTAAAAATATTATTCAAATAGAAAATATCATTTTGGCAATATCAAATCCTAAGTCCCTAACTACGTTTGCTATATTAAAGAAATAAAGAGTAAAGTCTTTTGAGGGTTCTTACGTGCTCCAAGGAATGTTCATCTGCACGACACCCTCCATCAAAGGTCAGCAAGAAGCCACCTTCCTCTTCCACGGGGAAGAGTTTTTATACCTTTCTACACTAAGCTAATCTAAGTAAAAGTATAATTTTCTGCTGAACTCAGAGTTCCATTGGCTGTCAAGTGACACCATCATGTCATTCCATTTTTTAGAACATCAGTTCCGTCACTTTCTTAGAGTCCATTGTCTCTAGTTTTCGAACAACGAGGCTTCCTCCAGTTTGCAACATTAACCGAAAACAAATCATTACTTCCTCGGATATGAAATTGTCGCATACTCCTCTGCCGGTTCCTGGCCTTGGTCTTGCTTGACTGAAGAACAGTTAGCTCATCACAATATTTTGTTTCAGGCAGCAGGAATTTTTCCATCATGGACTCTCTTTTGCTCCGAGCAGAATTTAGCAAACACGAATGCACTAGGCCCAAAACCACTTTCCAATAACTATTATATAAACAAACACAAGAAAATAATTAATGCGAGAAATACAGTTTGTTCTGTTGCCACCCACCATAGCTAATGATTAACCCATTAGTCTAAATTACCTAGCTGAAGCACAAAAATAAAGCAGCATTTATATCTACCATTCTTCATTTAATCCAACAGGATTCTTTATGCACCTGTAAAGAGTAAAGAGACACCACATAGACAAGAAAGCAAAATAAGCTCATGCCATTATTTAAAACAGCTGCTATTAGTTATGACATAACAATAGACAAGATTAATGTATTATTTTCCACATAAATGAAAATGCAACATAATGCACGTTTATGAGCACACATGTTAATAACCCTCGTGTCTTTTGTGAATGCAACTTTTTAAACCTAGGTTGAATTAATACTCACACAGCACAAATTGTTAGCATAATTAATTAAATTATGGAAGTGTAACTTCACGAGCTGAAATGAAAACATTTCTAAATCTCGCTCCATCAACTCCCTCATCTGGTGATTTCCAAATCACCACACCGCACCCAAAATTTGGCAAATTTATCTAAAATGAATATGGTTCGATTTCACTGTGTTAGTATTTCTAAAGATTTGTTTCAGCAAAATCTTTGCAACTATCATATTGAGCTCTGTGTAACTCCTCTAGCTCTATCTCCCTTTCCTGTTCCTTTCTGATTTTGTAAATTCTTTTCTTTTTCTTCATGTCCTTCTTTCTCTTGTGTAACATGCAACTGATCTTTGTCAAAACTATCACAAAAATTATAACAAACAAAGGTGTTAGAATCTTGCCAAGAACTGAACCACCAATTTCTTGAAACCAGGTTTTGATAGCTTGAAATCTTTTTGAAAGACGTTCTGTAAAGTCATCTTCTTCTAAGGGAACTATTTCTGAATGCATCTCAGTGATGTTTTTAATATACATTTCAATATTCTTGCTCTCGTCAGGGATATATGTACAGCAGTGCTGAACATGTAAAATGCCACAGACTCCTCCCTCTTTTGCTAGGAGTATATCTAAGGCAAGGCGATTCTGCATCACCATTGACCTAACCGCAATGACCTCGGTATCCACTAATTGGAAACCACCTGCTGTGTCAGTGGACAATCTGTCAACAATTGTTGACAATTTTCTGATTCTTCCTGCATTCAAGGTTATACCTACTAAAGGTATCACTGCCTCAAAAATGTCTCCCAAAATATCTGAGAAACTTTCTCTTTTAAACCTATTTACATGATTACTAATTTCAAACGAACCTTCTGCATTTCTGTCAACATGAAATATTTTTGGAAAAACAAGACCAACATAACAAGTTCCGTACCAATGGTCCGGTAGATTACAATAAGCTTTGTCTCCACAGATAAAATAAATCCCAGGAAAAATTGGATCTCTGCCACCTTTGAATCGTCAACCTCCCATGATTTGGTAAGTGTCCTCACAATTGCTAGCACCTACAAAGTAATTATCAAAAAGAGTATTATCTCTCCTAATGCAAAGCTTGCCACTAATTGGTTTATCTATGTGAATTGCAACATTGTCATAAGATTTGCCATTAAGCTTCTCATCCTCTTTCTGCCAAAACTTGGATTTGGTCTGTTTGACCTTTTCATTCCTTTTATAAATTGCCCTTCTTTCTTCAACTAAATTCAGGAAAGTCTTTTCCTCTGTTCTCAATTTACAAGTTAGATTATTTCTGTAAGCATACTCATAGGTGAGTTCGTAACTAAAAAGAAATCCCTCATCTGTTTAGCTTGCTAGTGTTTATTTAAAGCATTCTCAATTTTCAGGTTAGCAAAAATCTCATCATAATTTGAATAATACTACTCCAAGCGACCAGTCTGATAAAATAAGCTAGCTATTTTACACTGCAAGTTATGCCATAAGTAAGAGGAAGCATATTGTATGTTACTCCCTCAGAAACAGAAGCAGGTAATTTTACACAGATGTAAAAATCTTTGACACTCATAACCTTAACATATTCTCCCAAAAGCCTCGAAAATGTATTGCTTTGTTAGCTTTGTTTGTTGCACTATGTTTATTTTGACTAACTGAAGCTTTACTTGTCATATTAACTTTGTACATCTCCTTATCGATCCTGAAAGGAAAGATGACAGCCAACACTAACCAGAGCAGAATTAATATGAGCATACATATCAGAGTCATCTTACAGCAATTTTTAAGAATGGAACATTTTGAAGTACTACGCTTCAAAACAACAGGCATTTTAGCTAGCCTTAACTTAGAAAAAGAAAACAAAAATTTAAAAATATGTCTAAATAAAAACCTAAATTTTTAAAACACCCCCTTTTTCAATTTTTTTTTTAACCCTCTAACAACTTTTCTTCGACCTTGCGTCACAAGTTATTTTCCAACTAAACACAATTTCTTCGACCTTGTGTCACCTAACACAATTTCTTCAGCCTTATGCCAAAAACAGTAACCTAAATTCTAACATATTAGTACTTCAATCATTGTCACTATTGTCTTCAACTTCTTCCTGACTACTGCTATTTATCTCAATTACAGGTGGAATTATAATATAAGCCCATTCAGGAGACTTATACTTCTGATTTGGTTTCAAAACTCTCTTTGTTTTTCTAGAGGTAACCTCTATTCTTTTTCCTTCCTCTGCTTTCTTTTCAGGATCCTCTTGACTAGTTATTTCATTTACCTGCTCCTTTGATCTTTTTATTAACCTGACTCTCAACCCTCCGTTTCCACTTGGCCAGGTTTCACCTTTTCTTAGAATTTTCCTTTTTGGTTCAGTTACATTAGATTCTGTTTTTCAAGATCTTTTTCTCAAACTTTCCCTTTGACAATCTTCATCACTTTCTCCAGAATCACTGTCAGAAATTTCAATTCTTGACTCAGGATCTTTTCTAATCGGCAGCTTCACTCCGTTAGGAACTGTACTTTTTATTCCATCAATGGTACTTGGCAATTCGTCTTCTTCCACTTCATCAATTACCTTCAACTTCCCAGTTCCGGATTTCTTGTTCCTGCATTCAGAGCTTATTCTCTGCTTTTCGATACTCTCCTGGTCTTGCTTTTGAACTTGATCAGATTTTTCTCTCTTCTCAGCTTCTCTTTCTTTATCTTGATTAGATTATTTTGCTTATTCTTTTTCTAGCAGATGTTCATCATTTTCAGAATCTATTTCAATAATTTCCAAATCCTTTCCATTCACTGAAGGTTTTTCCAGATGTCGACGTCTCTGTCGATCTTCAGAATCTGGATTTTCCTCAGCTTCTTCTTCAGAATCTGAATCAGCTGTTGTATCACTCTCTTCATCAGAGTTTTCAGGTGTAGGTATCGGAATAGTATGGCTTGGATGAATCCACCTTCTTATTCCCCTACACTTTACTGCATTTGTCGTCACAAGTATCACCTGCCTTGGTTTCTGCCACCTCGGGACCAGACAATTTCTTCTTCGGTGAACTTTTGTTCTGACCCAATCTCCAGGTCTCAAATCATGTGTTAGCACTTTTGACTGTACTTCAGTTCCCACCTGATTAGACACAGAAGTCACGACGTCAGACAGCTTTTTACAATACTCCAAAATTGCCCTGTCATTAATGCTCAACAGTTTTCCCACTGGTATGAATGCTTGTCTCATAACTCTACCCATGGCAATATCATGAGGACTTAGACCTGTCTTTTTATCTGGTGTACTTCTCAGAGTCATCAAAACAAGTGGAAGAGCATCTGTCCACTTTATGCCTGTTTCTAGACACATTTTTCCAATTCTATTTTTAATTGTTCCATTAATTTGCTCTACAACTCCAGATGCCTCTGGTCTGTATGCACAGTGCAACTTCTGCTCAATGTGTAAGGCTTCACAGATCAATTTTAACAGTCTGTTATCAAAATGTCCTCCTCTATCACTCTCTATGGTCACAGGGAATCCGTATCTTGGAATAATCTCACATAGAAGTAACTTCGCTACAGTAATTGAATCACTATGTCGTGTGGGGAATGCTTCTACCCATCGTGACAACAGACAAACAATCACCAAAACATATTGTAACCTGTTGTGTTTGGGCATTTCAATAAAATCCATCTGTAACCTGGTGAAAGGACCACCCTCTTGACCTATTATTCCCGTTCCCACAACTGATTTCCTGTTTAGGTTCATTTGTTGACAGATCAAACACCTTTGACAGAGAGACTCTGCAATTGTTCTAAACTTAGTATTAAACCAAGTTTCCTTAAAAAGTCTAATCATTGAATCTCTCCCAACATGACCAGGGCCATGGTACATCCTGGCCATGTCAGCAATCATACAATTTGGTAAAACTATTCTGCCATCTTTGTAAGTCCAAACTCTATCCTCATCTCGCTGTCTACATTCTGCCTTCAACCATGTGTTTTTCTCATCATCATCAGCTTCATTTTGTAAATCTCTGATATCCTGCCATGTCTCAACAATTGATATTAGCATCAGTGAATTCGAAACAAATTCTTTGTTTTTCTCCCGATTAAGAGCATAATTATTCCTTGCACAGTATTTTGCTATTTCATCTGCGTAAGTATTCCCTTTGGTGATAAAATCCTCACCCTTTCTATGAGCTGCACACTTTACCACAGCAATTTCTTTTGGCAACTGTATGCCATCAATCAATCTTTTGATTAATTTTGCATTTTTAATTGGTGAACCTGCTGATGTCATATAGCCTCTCTGAGACCAGAGCTGTCCATAATCATGCACAACTCCGTATCCATATTGACTATCAGTAATTATGGTGACTCTCAGATCTTTTGCCAATTCACAAGCACGAATTAAAGCAATTAATTCAGCCACCTGTGCTGAACGAATTCCTTCAAGACATGATGCTTCTTCAACATCTGCCACTGTGCAGACTGAATATGCTGCTTTCAAAATACCTCCCTCTGATCTTAGACAGGAGCCATCCACAAAGTAGACATAATCTGATTCAAGGAATGGTACATCTTTAATGTCCTGTCTTGGCTTGGTACAGTATTCCATAACATCTAAGCATTCATGTTCCACATTATTTTCATCACTAATTTCAGTATCAGGTAATAGTGTGGAAGGATTTAAATTCACACACCTTGCAATGGACACATTGTCTGATCCCAAAATTATCTTTTCATATTTGGTCAGTCTATTGCTTGTCAGATGTTGCGTTTTGCTTCTTGTAAGGAGAATTTCAACTGAATGGGGAACATAGACTTTTACAGGAAATCCCATTATGATTCCTTCACTCTGCTCAAGGCTAACACTAGTTGCTGCAACTGCTTTTAAGCAACCTGGTAAGGCTTTTGCAACTGGGTCAAGAACTGCTGAGAAATAAGCAATAGGCTTTCTCATGTTTCCATGTCTCTGAATTAACACAGACAAAGCACATCCTTCCCTTTCACTGCTGTAGGTTGCATAAAAGGTATACATTCATTTTTTCATTTCAATCTTTATTTCGATCAGTTTTAGATCAGAAAAGATGTGCAAAACATATTCAATTTAAAATAGGAAGAGTATCCAGACATGATTAAACAACATTTAAAAGTATTATAAAAACATTTAGAAAATATTACAGTTTCATATAAACAAAACATTTCATTTATGCCGGCTCTTGCTCACGTTTTAAAAATCGATTACGGATGTGCCACATCGCAGTTAAAAATCTTGCCACCCAAAATACAATAATAAGAGAAAGGTCCGTTCTTAGAATTCTATAGGCTGGGAGGTATCGGGTGAAGCCCAATTATTTAAGGAGGGGGACAAGCCAGTGTTTCTTTGGTCTTCGGTAGGCCTTACAGAAAAATATAATGTGCAGATCGTCTTCCCGATGGTGTGAGCATGACGGGCAATACTCTCTCGATGAGGAATGGGCCCAATGTTTTGTAAAAGCCCTTGTAGGAATTGTGCCATATCGCCATTGTAAAAAGATTTTCCTTGTAAGGGCCGGAGAAATGTCATCTAGCACACGCTCGAATGAGTACACTTCTTTAAACCTAAAAAACAATTCTGTCAACGACCCCTCCCGTGATTTTCCCATTGTGTTGGTGAGCTTCATCTCGCGAAAGTCTCTCACTAGAAGTTTGCGTGGTATCCTAGTGCATGCATTAACTGTGTCTAACCATAATTCTGATCTACCTAATTTCTCACATGTTTGTTTGATGTAACTTAACCATGGAATTTGTCTGGATTTAGGTAGACAGAGAATCTCCTGTAGCTCACTCCTGTAGGTCGTGAGTTCTGGCGTGCTCCAAATGCGACGCCAAAAGGTGATTGGTCTTAATCCCAGTTCCTCCACAATGGGTCTCAGACCTAAGTCAAGCCTCAACGACGGGAGAGGAGTGCTTACAGGTAGGGCCGCCATCTGCCTAATAAAATAGTTTTCAATAGTTTGTAAGTTTTTACTAGGGCAATGACCCCACAATTCACCTCCATATAAAACTGCCCCTCTAGCCTGCATTTTGTAAATGTCTAGGGCAGCGCTGAAGGGTTTATATGTTGATCTGCTTATCATCCCACTCCATCTTGTTGTCCACCTTGAAATCTATGGGTATCGGTGGCTCGGCCCTGGCCTGGATTGCTAATTTTCTCCTTGATCGCACTTTTCAAGTGTTTTCTCCTACTTCTGTTTCATCCATCCTCCCTTCTAAACACGGTGTTCCACAAGGGTCTATTCTCAGTCCCCTTTTTTTTAATTTATACGTGAGACCCCTGGCCTTTTTGGCAGAGCAGGCAGGTCTCACGATTTACTCCTACGCTGATGACACGCAAGTCATCTATTCACTCTCCGCCAACAAAAATTCTTCTTCCTCGTCTCTTCAAAATGGACTCCGACAAATATCTGCATGGATGCATGATCATAAATTAAAATTAAACAGGGACAAAACGGAATTGCTTCTGTTTGGTCAAGACATCTCGTTATGGGGCCCACAGCACTGGCCTCCGGAGATGGGTCCTCTTCCTACTCCAACTACGAATGCTCGTAATCTTGGAGTCCTCCTCGACAACCAATTGTCCTTTAAGCAGCATGTCGTGAAAGTCTCCGCCACCTGTACCACCATCATCAGGTGGCTGAGGAAAATCAGGTGGATGCTGCCCGCTGACACCCTGAGGACGGTAGTCCAGGCGCTTGTCATCTCACGCCTGGACTACGGGAACATCTTACTCCTGGGTGCCAGTAAGGAGGTAACTAGGAAATACCAGGTGGTACAAAATATGGCGGTTCGCCTTATTTGTAACCTTCCTGTTAGAACTTCGACCTCGTCTCACATGCGCAACTTGCATTGGCTGCGTATTGAGAACAGGACTAAATTCAAGGCGTTGTGTCTCATGCACAAAATCTTGACTGGAACAGCCCCCAATTATCTATCTGTTTTAGTGCAGCGTTATGTTCCATCTCGCGCACTCAGGTCCTCTACCCAAAATAAAGTGAAAGTACCGCGAATTAAGAGAGCCAAAATGGGTGGTCGGTCTTTTTCTTTGTTAGCCCCCTCTCTTTGGAACTCCTTACCTTTATTTCTTCGATCGGAAAGGTGTTTTCTGACCTTCCGTAAGGGTATTAAGACCTGGCTATTTGATATGTAAGCTGCTGCCCTTCTGTCCCCTTACCTTGTGTCTACTTTAGCGCCGGGAAACCTCCGGGTAGCTGCGCGCTTAATCAAGTGTAATTATAAATAAATAAATAAATAAAATCCTGGAAATACCTCCGGTTAGTTGGACCAATTTCATGTGGGCCTTTGCCCGATGCTTATCCCACGTCATGTCTTGGTTAATAGTTACTCCCAGGTATTCGAAGGTAAAAACCCTCTCTAATCTTGTTGAGCCAATAGTAGGATTGGGGCGAGTTGAAGAGGGGGGGTTGAGAATCATGAATTTGGTTTTCAACGCGTTGATCTCAAGCCCCCGCTCGACACAAAATGCTGAAAACCCGTCCAAGACTTTTTGAATTCCCATTGGTGATTTAGAAAGCAGCAGGGTGTCGTCAGCAAACATAATTGCGGGCACCCTGCTGCCATTCAACTTGGGAGCATCAATGTCATTGATCCTGGTCAGGTGGTTGATTACCCCGTTGACAAAGAGGCAGAACAGGGTCGGTGCCAGCACACAGCCCTGCCTCACCCCCCTGTCAACGGAGAACCTGTCAGAAAGTGCCCCATTTCTACCACACCTGACTCGTGCAAAATTTCCCTGCTGGAGCCTTATCAGGATAGTCAGGTTGTCCACTGGAATACCCAACTCGGACAGTACAATCCAGAGTCTATCTCTGGGTACCAAGTCGAAGGCGGCTCGCAAGTCCACGAAAACCGTGTACAAGCTGCCGCCCTCGAGAACCGCAGTCTTCCAATAAAGGAGATTCAAGCGGCATATCTGATCCATAGTGGATACCCCTTTTCTAAATCCCGCCTGGTAGGAACTAAGAATGGAATTTTCCTCCATCCAACATTGGAGGCGATCCAATATCAGCCTACCAAATAACTTCTGGGAAACATCTATAAGGCTAATAGGCCTGTAGTTGGCTGGGAGCAGAGGTGACCCCTTTTTAAATATGGGAACAATCTCTGCGCTCAGCCAAGTACTAGGAACCTCCATACCCCCAAGGACAGCGTTAAATAACAAGACCAAGTAGGGTGCCAAAACGTCAGGCTCGTACTTGAATAAGTCGCCCGGCAGGCCATCCAGTCCGGGCGCTTTGCCTGTTGCCAGCCCTATAATGGCTGCACGGACTTCCGTCTCTGTAAAAGATTCTCCCTCGATTACTATTTCACTGTTCGATGGAATGTCAACAGTAGCGTCATCGGGGGCCTTATAAAGCGAGTGAAAATGGTCCTGCCATGTCTTGGCTGAGATGTTAGGTTCGATTGCCTGAGCAAGCTCCTCTGACCCGGTATTAACAATGCACCATAATTTGCGGGAGTCCCTAATGGCTAGTGTTCTTGCCAGGTTTTCCCATTTTTCATGCTCCTATTCGCTTTTAGCATTAGTAATCAGACACTTATAAACCCTTCTTCTAGCCTGGACAACCGACCTATCTGCGCCATCCCTGATGGATATCAGAAGGTCCAGTTTTGCCTTCCGGCAAGCCTTATTGTACCAGTTGGGTTGGTCAAAATGCCGCCTCTTTCCTGAGGTGAAAAGGACCTCAGCCAGAGACTCAATGAGATTCTCGTGTGCCCACCCTAGCTCCGTGTGTACGTCTTGGGGCGTAGGGAGCTCCATTATCGTGCACACCTTTTCAAGAGTCGGTACAAGCCTGGAGTAGAGTTCACAAACCTTCTGCGGATTAGAGGCTAACTTTTCCCACCTCACTCGCCGCCTTTTATTTGTCAGTGTCAACCCTGGGGCGGCGTCATCTAATTTATCCCCTCTGTCCTCCAAATCACGAACCGCATATACCAGTTCTAGGGCGTTGTGATCGCTGTCTTCCCGGGGTATTACATGGAAATCAATGATATCTGGCCACATGGAGAGATGGACCATGATGTAGTCCAATCTGGACCCCCTACCCTCTCTATGGTAAGTGCATTTTGGCGGAATATCTGAGCCCACACGTCCGTTACATGCCCGAATGCCCCACCTCAGGGTAAGGGCTGTAACCTGGAGGGCTAGAGGTGTCCATGCTCTCAGTGGGGGGGCTGCCGAAGGGGGTACCAGCCAAACCGCATCCTCCTCTTGTGATAGTCCATCCAATAAGCCTGGGAGAGGCTCAAAGTGGCAGTTGAAATCGCCGCCCACCAGGAATGGTATACCCTGTGGAATATCATTCAAGAAGGCCGAAAGTTGATCAATGGTATCTGACTCAGTTGTGATGTTTACTGGCCTAGAGTAAATATTTACCACGATCAGCCTACTTTCGTTTGGCCACTCCAACAAGACCCCAACAATGTCATTGGAAGCTGAGGAGATGGGACAGGCCTTGCATCCCAGGTCGACAGCTACCCAAGTTGCAAGGCCTCCCGACGGGCGCCCCTTCCCTCCCCATTTCGCCAAGGTCGAGAAAGCAGCGAAACCTATTCGAGATACTGCTTCTCTAGACCAGGTTTCCTGGAATAGGCATATGTCCTTGCCCTCGATGAATAAACTCCAATCAGGGCAGTTCAGTTTGTTCCCTAGACCAGCCACATTCCAGGACAATATGTTAAGTGAGGGTGATCTGGGGTGCGCAGTTGGTACATTAGTTGTCGGTATAGCCCTTCTAGTAACCTGTGATAGTACGCTAGGGGATTGGTCACATTCCTGAGTTCTACAATTCTCTAAGTTAGGTGGAAGCCCCGTGTTATTTAAAAGAGTTCCCATGATCTTATTACCTAGCTCACCACAATCATTAGTACCTGAAGGACTAGCTAGGCTTGTAGTTGGGAGGACAATGTTTCCTTCAGTATGCATACCCTTAGAGTCACCCAACTCCCCTCCCCTACCCTGGCTAAGTCAGTCCACCATGTCCAGGCAACTAAATCTATTAAATGTCGAAAAGTGGTCTGGCTGGTGTGGTTGATATTGTCTGGGGTAGTGGAAGTCGTTCCTGCCTCTATCGACCCTCCCTCTCCCTCTCCTAGGAATAGTGTGCCAGCCCTCCTCCTCATATGGGTTATACACTGGTGGGTAGAAGAAGGAAAGGGGTAGCGATTGAATAGATGACCCCTGTTCAAGGTGTGGCCAACTGCAGATATGGGAGACTGTTCTGGGATCTCTAAAATTAATTATAACACAATCTCCTTCAATCGATTTATCTGTGTGTCCCAACCATGGGATTCTCCTAACCATAAGCACCTCGCTAGTAATTCCATAAGGTAGGGGTCTATTCTTGGAAAGCCAGTTAGTGACCTTATTCTTAAGAGCGGTTATTGATTCTTTCTGTTCTGACATCAGCTCTGGAATGCCAGCCAAGATGACTGTATAAGGGCTAGCCTCTAGTGGCAAATTCACAGGTCTATATCTTTTTCTAGTGGCGTAGGCATCATGTTTAACAGCAGCTTCTTTAGGTGAGCGGTTAGGCCCTAGATTATCATCAATCACCTTGGAAGTGGGAATACGAGCTGGCATAGGTAGCATTTGCCGGGCATGCTCGACAACTGTGGTAGTGGCGATGTTTGCTAGAGGAGTTGGTATTTGTGTTATTTCTGAAGCTCTTACAGGGCCCTTAGTAGGGGGCATGGATGTAACCTTCTTATTCCTTGGCTCAAACCTACCTTTCGCTATGGTGTTATTTTTCTTGTTAATGTCAACAAGTTGTGAGCTTATTTGTTCTATGGTCGCTAGCCTGGTTTCGATCTTTGATAGGCGTGTGGCTAAAGGGCTTAGAAGTGTCTTGAGGAGTACTTCCATCCCGGCTAGAGTCAAATCATGCACTTCTAAGGTTACAGACGGGGGTTGGGTAGCCACACTAGGTGAGTGCGGTAGCGGTGGGACAGTAATAGGGGGTAGAGTTTTGTCTGACGGAGTGGGCCCTTTTTTGCTTGGTCCTGATTTATTACCCTCTGGAATTTCATTATGTTTAGGGATTTTCACTTTGCGCCCTCCAATCTTTTGTACCCCTCTTTTCCTTTTTGGTATGGCACCTTCCCTTTCCCCCTGCGTAGGGCAGTCTATGGTTTTAGTAGTCGCATCTATGTTGGGTGTGGTGTTAATAGGAGAGGATAGGGTCTGCTGTACTTGGTTGTGTGGTGGGGGTAGAGGAAGAAGGCTAAAATCATCCGGGGCACTCATATCATTTTCAGTGTTGTACATGGTAGAATTATTTGGGTTAGGTAGGGCTAACAACCCACCCGTCACGTTTTCCCCATTCTCCAAGACAACATAGTTAAGTCTGTTCTCCGGAGTCTTTGCATGCGCTATGGGCCCAATCGAAGATCTCCGCGCCCATTCTATTTCTTGCGAGATGCGCCTTTCCAATAACGTTATTTCATCAATCAGAAGGGAGCCTGCTTTGACAAAGTAATTGTCTAATGTACCTTTTGCTGCTCCAGCAGCCAGCGTGCTCTTGCTCCTGGTTTCTCGTGTCGCCATCGTTCGTTATCAGGATGGGGCAAAAGAGTCGAGGGTAGTGACAAAAGCAAGGGGGAAGGCCCGATCCCGGTCTCGACCGTTCTCGAACAGCCTCAAACGGCCCACCCTTTGCCAAGGCTTAGCCCCGGGCTGAGTCCCGCGCGCGTCCCGCGTGCGCGGGAATGGGAAATCCTATAAAAGGATGTTGGGGGCGGGAAGAGACACCAGGTGCGCTGTGGTGATAGAGCGCTGTGCACCCTGGGTCTCGCAGTCCCGGCCCCGTCAGCAGCGGTAAAATCCTGGTGTTTTTGCGGTCCTCGCTCGTCAGGCACAGCAGTCCGGGGCAATAAAAGGAAAAAGGAACCCAGCAACAGCTCCGCAGTTCAAGGCTGCGAGCGGCACCCGGGGAACGGGGGCCGCGAGCCTTATCAGCTGCACGGGAGCTGGGGGCGGGAAGAGACACCAGGTGCGCTGTGGTGATAGAGCGCTGTGCACCCTGGGTCTCGCAGTCCCGGCCCCGTCAGCAGCGGTAACATCCCGGTGTTTTTGCGGTCCTCGCTCGTCAGGCACAGCAGTCCGGGGGAAGAAAAGGAAACAGGAGCCCAGCAACAGCTCCTCAGTTCAAGGCTGCGAGCGGCACCCGGGGAACGGGGGCCGTGAGCCTTATCAGCTACACGGGAGCTGGGGGCGGGAAGAGACACCAGGTGTGCTGTGGTGATAGAGCGCTGTGCACCCTGGGTCTCGCAGTCCCGGCCCCGTCAGCAGCGGTAAAATCCCGGTGTTTTTGCGGTCCTCGCTCATCAGGCACAGCAGTCCGGGGGAAGAAAAGGAAACAGGAGCCCAGCAACAGCTCCGCAGTATCGTAGGCTGGCAAGATTTGGCCAAAATGGGCCTCAAATTGGTACCTGGTTTGGACACCCCTGCGCAAATTAATGATGTGACGGTATCCATGATTTCAGAGTGTGTGGATGATGATGATGTTAAAAAATGTATATCTGAATTTCCTGATGTTTTTAGTTCTGCTATAGGTAAAATATTCAGGTTTGAAACTCTGAACAAATTGAAACCTAACACTATTCCCATCTCTCACAAGCCACGGTCGATACCTTTGAGTGTCAGAGAAGATCTCAAAAAGCTTCTTGACAAATTGGTGTCTGACGGTATTATTGAGGCCACTGATTCTTCAGAGTGGATCTGTCCCATAGTAATTATACGAAATGGCCCCATTCTCTGAGAATGTGAGAGCCTGGTCGCGCTTCATAGAAGACATTTTTTTCGTCTGGAGTGGCGACCAGGGCTCTCTGGATGAATTTATCAAATGGATAAATCTAGCGGACGACCACATCAAATTCACTGCCAAGGCGAGTAATGTGCAAGTGGAATTCCTGGATGTATGGGTAAGACACAATGGGGAGTGCCTATATGTGTCATTATATACTAAACCCACCGCAAAAAACACGCTCCTTGACTATGGAAGTTACCACCCTCGCTGCCAACGTGATTCCATCCCCTTTAGCCAGTTCCTGAGATTGAGAAGGAACTGCTCTCGGATGAGCGACTTCCTAGAACAATCTGACTTACTGAAAGTCAAACTCTTGAAACGTGGGTATCCCCACCGTTTAATCAAGGAGTCCTTCAAGAGGGCCAGGTATTTCAACCGTGAAAGCATGTTCCAAACCCAAACAAAGGATGAATTAAACAGACTGGTTTGCATCACCAATCACTCTACGGTGAATGACAAAATCCGTCAAGCCATAAACTCGCAGTGGCACATCCTGAATGGCAATGAAGGAGAAGAAACTTTAACCAAACCCATTTTTGCTTTTCGGCGAAACAAGAACTTGAGAAACCATCTTGTACGAGGGGTAGTTCGGAGCCCAGTTGGACCTAAACAAACGGGCCTCTCGGGCCTTCCACCTGTAAAAGGTAACCACCGGTGTGGCAACTGTCACACATGTCCCAATGCCATTGTTGGTGAATCTCTTACCATTGGAAATCGCCAGATAAAACTTAACACCATGAGTAACTGCCGATCATCAAACATTATATATGTTATCATCTGCCCCTGTGGATTGCCATATGTGGGCGAAACCGGCCGTGAATGCAGAATCAGAGTTGGCGAGCACAAGGGAAATATTCGGAATGAAAGGCGGGGAGCTCCCCTCGTTGCCCACTGGCTGAATATGAAACATACTGAGCATGATGTAAAATGGTCCATCCTGGAAAAGATCCGTGAAATTCCAGGCAAAAATACTACCTCCATCAGGAAAAAGAGGGAGGTTTTCTGGATTTTTTTATTAGATGCGGCTAATACTGGCCTAAACGAGGCATGCCCATGGGAAAATGCCATTTATTGACTACTTTCTGTACTCTGAGATGATGGTACCATGTATATTAAAGGAAAACACGAAGTTGATTACTCCATCTCGTGTTTTGGTCAAAACCCGGAACCCAGTCCGGGTCTTTCCTTTTCCTTGAGCCAGTAGCTGTTGAGCACACCTGAAGCTCATTAGGTGTTTGCAGTGCTTTATAAAAAGAGTGAAGCGGCGTGTTGAGCTGTCGCCCACCGGCTGCCGGATGCGGAGTGAAGGGGAATTTCCACAAGGACCGTCCGTGTGAGTACGCTGCATGAAAATGCGTATCATCTAAGCTTTAGAAGCTTACGTGCATTTCGTACCTAGGTTGCTATTCGTATCTCTATACTTTAAAGAAAAGCACCAGCCACAGAGCCTACGCCGGGTCTTTACATTTTTGTGAGCCCGGAAGACTTAAACAGTGCATGAAGCCATCTGTCTACAACAGCGGATTCGGCGCTGTAAATTTTGTTTAAAAACTTACTGCTGTAAAGTTTAACACCTTACTGCTGGGACACACGTTTATCGCACTGCCTATTTTGAAAGCTTTAAACGATAG
Source organism: Lissotriton helveticus (assembly GCF_964261635.1). Lineage (NCBI taxonomy): Eukaryota > Metazoa > Chordata > Amphibia > Caudata > Salamandridae > Lissotriton > Lissotriton helveticus. The sequence goes on along the minus strand of NC_136069.1, from coordinate 1,329,461,255 downwards.
AGCTAATGCCGGGTTTGTTTGCACCTTCTATCCGGCAGATCCCGACGGTACTCATTGCTGAAAGCACCGCAAGACGAGACCCTTCATTTAATTGATTGCGGGTGCGTGCTGAAAGCTGATACTCGCCTGGACCCTTAACTCTGTGAAACAAAGAAAACTGCTACGCGCTATTTGCCACGCGATTAAGTAGGTATCCCATGCTGTGAAACGCCTGTGCCTCTAATTCATGTGGTGGAAAGAGGTGTTTCAAACCCTGTTTTCCCTTTTTCCAGGCCGATTCAGTCTCCGGCCCCGAACCTACTACCTCGCTGCTTTATTCGCATATTAGGACTCCTTTGTACCTAGGTAAGACGTGACACTTATGAATTTGTGAGAGAATTGTGAAATTAAATCTTAGTTGGGTTACTGAAACGCTACTGTTATCTATTGTTCAGGATTCCAGGAAGGTTCCGAAATCCTGTTTGTTATTTAAAGGTGGTGATCTGCCATTACCTCCCCTTGGGCGGACTGCCTAAGTGAATTCGGGCCTGAATACAAGGTAATGCCCTCCCAACAAACTATCTTGATGGGGCTGTTGAGTGTCTGTAAATGGCTGTCACTTAAAACTGTACTAGGAACATGCATGTTTCTTAAAACTGCATTAGGAACCTGAATGATTGGGTACTCAAAAACGAGGGGTCTACCAATTATAAATTAAAATAGCGATGCTATTTAACCAAACAGATTTTGGGACTAGGCCACCTTGGCGTATGATATGAAATAAATAGTGAAATGCATACATATAAAAAATGGATAAATGCTTAGTGCACACAAGTACAGAAACAAAAGAGTCAGGATGTATGTGAGGGTCCTCTGCAGGGGTCGTGATTGTACCTTTTACGCCAATGACTTGTTTTTTAATTTTTGCTTATTGTGTCACCCATTTTTCGAGCTCACCAAGACCCCCAACTTGTGATTAAATCATTGTGATAAATTACTATGTGATCAGTACATATGTATATAGGTCTACAGGATAAGCATTTGAGAAAAAATATGAGGATAGTAAATGATTATCTCTTTAAATTGTTTATGGAATGGGGCGAAACACAATATTAAAATATGTGTTCTTTCTACAGAGTGCCTGGATATCAGAAGCATTTGTAATACTGTTACCTACCACCCCCTCTCCTCCCCTTTCTTTTGCCCTGACGAAGGTGCGGCCAGTCCACGGGCCTGGCACCGAAACGCACGTCGGCGTTGAAACAACTTGCCCTGAACCTTTAATCACCGATCTCTGGCCTATGGTTGAGAGGACATGTTCAGGATGTTCTCAGAGCATTATTCCTTAATCCCTGTCTGAGATGAATGAATGAACTATGTATGAGAACGTTTGTTAGTGATTGATGAATGTGTTGGAGTTTGAATGCAGGAAGACTGGTTGTTGATGGGGTGTTTTTTATCTTGATATATTGAAATGTTTAAATAAATGAATATGCCTAGATGCACTTTAAAACATGAAGTAAATAAAAATAAAAATGATATATTTTTTTATAAACTTGAATGCGTTCTTGTTTGAATCTAATGTGGCACTGATACCTTGGTGAGCACTAAATGGGTGACTATTGAAAAAAACTGGACTCTTGAAGAGCCTATTATTGATTGAAAACGGGGCAGATCTATCGTCTTCTTCGTTTATTCTGATTATTTCCCCTGCTGATCTGCCTCATATCCTACTCAGGGGGCCCCTTCCTTTGTGATATATTGGATACCTTTTCCCAGCCCTGTGCTGTGGGGTTTAGTGTGACTGTGCGTGCAGGGACCCTCATTCATTTGTTTGAAGCACTTCGTGCTTGTTGCATGTGTAGTGGTGTATAAGTGTGCACTAGCTGTGCGAATGTGAGCATAATTTAAAGTTAAGACTAATAGGACTCCTTTCTTGTCTATCTCCCAAAAGGAAAAAGCGGGGATCCAAAAAACCAAACCTTTTCTGTAGGGCGCCATCCATATATCTTCTAAAAAATGGACAGTATAAAGTCCTTCGGTTTCTCTGACGAAGAGTTTGCTAAAATGATTGGTGCAGAGGGAACATCTAGTACTTTTGCTCCATCTAAAAGAATTGATGGTGAGTGGGACAAACTCCTCAATCTAAAAAAGAAATCTATACGAACAGAAGCCCACGCTAAATACATGTTGGATTACTTAAAGGCAGGCACCATACCCATAGGCCTAAGGGTCAGGAATATTCCTGGACTGTTTGTAGAACTCCGCCATTTTTTGGAAAAATGGGCATTAATCTCTAACCGATGTAGCAGAGACTATATGATGCTCATTGTTGAAACCGCACGTGAGGTTTTATCCATGTTAGACAAAGAAATCCAAGAACTAGAAGAAAAATTAAAAAAGGAAAATCCATCTGACCTTGGGAAAAAGATCCTTGAGGAAATAAACATCGAATTGGACTCCTTTTCTGACTATCTTTTAAAAAGAAAAGTTGAAAAGTTCAGAAAAGATGTTAGACTTTTTTCGCAAGAAAAAGCATACCCGTATTTGAACCCCCAATTCTATACCAATCAGGGAGGGACCAATCAATATGGTAACCAGAGAGACCCTAAGAGACGAGTACAAACGTTCTCTAATTCAACCGACTCTGATGGCGATAATGAAATGAACAATGACCCAAACTACAACTATGGATTTCAACAATATCCTGAACAGTTTGATAGATCCGATGGACAGGACCATTTTTTAGCCAATCGCCGAGGCAACAACCGTCCGAGAAATCGGACCCCTCCAGTACCTCAATTCCTGCGAGGCCAGGGACCTCCGCAGAGATACATTCAAACTCGACAAACACAGTATTGGAGGAGGTAAAAGAGATCCCGGTGTTCAATTTATCGGACTATGACATCTCTAAAGAATCATTATCATTACTAACTCATGGCTTATCATTTGTCCCTTCCACTCAGGTGGATCGATTCGGGATATTCAGAGACTTACATGCGTTTTTTAGAAAGATTCGTCTAAAAAAATTCTTTCTAACAAGACCTGATTGTGAGAACACAGACAATGTGTCGGGTCTTAAGCCACCCTCTAATTTCACTCCCAGTCTTGAGACTGTGGGACCTGAAGTAGGTGTTTTTGAGAAGGCGGTCATCCATAAACTTTTGAAAGCCCTTAAATTTACTCCTTCCCCCAAACATAATTTAACCATCTGGGAGAATATGGGCCTGAAGGCATTAAGGAACAACCAAGATCTAACGATCAAGCCGTGTGATAAAGGTGGAGGAATCGCGGTATTTAAAACCAGCGATTACATTGAAAAGATGGACAGTTTACTATCTTCTGATGCCCACTATAAGCGGATCTTGAGATGCCCTGAGGAGAATTTAAAGAGACAAATCTTAACGATTGTGACAGAAGCGGCAGACGAAGGTATAATCTGTACAAAAGAAGCAGAGTACCTTACCCCCACACACACAAGAATGCCAATTATTTACGGCCTTCCCAAAGTGCATAAAAGTCAAACGAACCCTCCAATGCGTCCAATTGTTTCTACCATTGGATCTGCTACTGAACCGCTGTCCAAATATATTGACAAGTTCTTGAAACCCTTAGTATGCAAATTGAAATCTTACATCAGGGACACGGGTGACTTTATTGGAAAAATGGAAAATTGTTTATTCGATCCAGACAAAGAACTTATGGTTACCATGGATGTGGAATCGTTATATTCTAATATTCCACAAGAAGGAGCTATTATGGTCCTAGAAGAACTGTTACTTAAAGAAGATGCCTTACCCAATGCCCAGCTCCTCATTGAATTTTTGAAAATTGTGATGATTGAAAACTATTTCGAATTCAACCAACAGTTCTACCACCAAGTTAAGGGGGTAAGCATGGGGGCCTCATGCGCACCGAGTATAGCTTGTCTATACATGGGCCATTTTGAAGATAAAAACATCTACAACGAAATGGCCCCATTCTCTGAGAATGTGAGAGCCTGGTCGCGCTTCATAGATGACATTTTTTTCGTCTGGAGTGGCGACCAGGGCTCTCTGGATGAATTTATCAAATGGATAAATCTAGCGGACGACCACATCAAATTCACTGCCAAGGCGAGTAATGTGCAAGTGGAATTCCTGGATGTATGGGTAAGACACAATGGGGAGTGCCTATATGTGTCATTATATACTAAACCCACCGCAAAAAACACGCTCCTTGACTATGGAAGTTACCACCCTCGCTGCCAACGTGATTCCATCCCCTTTAGCCAGTTCCTGAGATTGAGAAGGAACTGCTCTCGGATGAGCGACTTCCTAGAACAATCTGACTTACTGAAAGTCAAACTCTTGAAACGTGGGTATCCCCACCGTTTAATCAAGGAGTCCTTCAAGAGGGCCAGGTATTTCAACCGTGAAAGCATGTTCCAAACCCAAACAAAGGATGAATTAAACAGACTGGTTTGCATCACCAATCACTCTACGGTGAATGACAAAATCCGTCAAGCCATAAATTCACAGTGGCACATCCTGAATGGCAATGAAGGAGAAGAAACTTTAACCAAACCCATTTTTGCTTTTCGGCGAAACAAGAACTTGAGAAACCATCTTGTACGAGGGGTAGTTCGGAGCCCAGTTGGACCTAAACAAACGGGCCTCTCGGGCCTTCCACCTGTAAAAGGTAACCACCGGTGTGGCAACTGTCACACATGTCCCAATGCCATTGTTGGCGAATCTCTTACCATTGGACATCGCCAGATAAAACTTAACACCATGAGTAACTGCCGATCATCAAACATTATATATGTTATCATCTGCCCCTGTGGATTGCCATATGTGGACGAAACCGGCCGTGAATGCAGAATCAGAGTTGGCAAGCACAAGGGAAATATTCGGAATGAAAGGCGGGGAGCTCCCCTCGTTGCCCACTGGCTGAATATGAAACATACTGAGCATGATGTAAAATGGTCCATCCTGGAAAAGATCCGTGAAATTCCAGGCAAAAATACTACCTCCATCAGGAAAAAGAGGGAGGTTTTCTGGATTTTTTTATTAGATGCGGCTAATACTGGCCTAAACGAGGCATGCCCATGGGAAAATGCCATTTATTGACTACTTTCTGTACTCTGAGATGATGGTACCATGTATATTAAAGGAAAACACAAAGTTGATTACTCCATCTCGTGTTTTGGTCAAAACCCGGAACCCAGTCCGGGTCTTTCCTTTTCCTTGAGCCAGTAGCTGTTGAGCACACCTGAAACTCATTAGGTATTTGCAGTGCTTTATAAAAAGAGTGAAGCGGCGTGTTGAGCTGTCGCCCACCGGCTGCCGGATGCGGAGTGAAGGGGAATTTCCACAAGGACCGTCCGTGTGAGTACGCTGCATGAAAATGCGTATCATCTAAGCTTTAGAAGCTTACGTGCATTTCGTACCTAGGTTGCTATTCGTATCTCTATACTTTAAAGAAAAGCACCAGCCACAGAGCCTACGCCGGGTCTTTACAATTTTGTGAGCCCGGAAGACTTAAACAGTGCATGAAGCCATCTGTCTACAACAGCGGATTCGGCGCTGTAAATTTTGTTTAAAAACTTACTGCTGTAAAGTTTAACACCTTACTGCTGGGACACACGTTTATCACGCTGCCTATTTTGAAAGCTTTAAATGATAGAGCTAATGCCGGGTTTGTTTGCACCTTCTATCCGGCAGATCCCGACGGTACTCATTGCTGAAAGCACCGCAAGACGAGACCCTTCATTTAATTGATTGCGGGTGCGTGCTGAAAGCTGATACTCGCCTGAACCCTTAACTCTGTGAAACAAAGAAAACTGCTACGCGCTATTTGCCACGCGATTAAGTAGGTATCCCATGCTGTGAAACGCCTGTGCCTCTAATTCATGTGGTGGAAAGAGGTGTTTTAAACCCTGTTTTCCCTTTTTCCAGGCCGATTCAGTCTCCGGCCCCGAACCTACTACCTCGCTGCTTTATTCGCATATTAGGACTCCTTTGTACCTAGGTAAGACGTGACACTTATGAATTTGTGAGAGAATTGTGAAATTAAATATTAGTTGGGTTACTGAAACGCTACTGTTATCTATTGTTCAGGATTCCAGGAAGGTTCCGAAATCCTGTTTGTTATTTAAAGGTGGTGACCTGCCATTACCTCCCCTTGGGCGGACTGCCTAAGTGAATTCGGGCCTGAATACAAGGTAATGCCCTCCCAACAAACTATCTTGATGGGGCTGTTGAGTGTCTGTAAATGGCTGTCACTTAAAACTGTACTAGGAACATGAATGTTTCTTAAAACTGCATTAGGAACCTGAATGATTGGGTACTCAAAAACGAGGGGTCTACCAATTATAAATTAAAATAGCGATGCTATTTAACCAAACAGATTTTGGGACTAGGCCACCTTGGCGTATGATATGAAATAAATAGTGAAATGCATATATATAAAAAATGGATAAATGCTTAGTGCACACAAGTACAGAAACAAAAGAGTCAGGATGCATGTGAGGGTCCTCTGCAGGGGTCGTGATTGTACCTTTTACGCCAATGACTTGTTTTTTAATTTTTGCTTATTGTGTCACCCATTTTTCGAGCTCACCAAGACCCCCAACTTGTGATTAAATCATTGTGATAAATTACTATGTGATCAGTACATATGTATATAGGTCTACAGGATAAGCATTTGAGAAAAAATATGAGGATAGTAAATGATTATCTCTTTAAATTGTTTATGGAATGGGGGCGAAACTCAATATTAAAATATGTGTTCTTTCTACAGAGTGCCTGGATATCAGAAGCATTTGTGATACTGTTACCTACCACCCCCTCTCCTCCCCTTTCTTTTGCCCTGACGAAGGTGCGGCCAGTCCACGGGCCTGGCACCGAAACGCGCGTCGGCGTTGAAACAACTTGCCCTGAACCTTTAATCACCGATCTCCGGCCTATGGCTGAGAGGACATGTTCAGGATGTTCTCAGAGCATTATTCCTTAATCCCTGTCTGAGATGAATGAATGAACTATGTATGAGAACGTTTGTAAGTGATTGATGAATGTGTTTGAGTTTGAATGCAGGAAGACTGGTTGTTGATGGGGTGTTTTTTATCTTGTTATATTGAAATGTTTGAATAAATGAATATGCCTAGATGCACTTTAAAACATGAAGTAAATAAAAATAAAAATGATATTTTTTTTATAAACTTGAATGCGTTCTTGTCTGAATCTAATGTGGCACTGATACCTTGGTGAGCACTAAATGGGTGACTATTGAAAAAAACTGGACTCTTGAAGAGCCTATTATTGATTGAAAACGGGGCAGATCTATCGTCTTCTTCGTTTATTCTGATTATTTCCCCTGCTGATCTGCCTCATATCCTACTCAGGGGGCCCCTCCCTTTGTGATATATTGGATCTTTCCCATAGTAATTATTCGAAAAAAGGATGGAAATATTACCTTGTGTGCGGATTAACGCAATGTTAACAAATACATTTTAGTAAACCGTCATCCGCTCTCTAAAATCCAGAATTTGCTAGCAGGAATTAGTGGGTCCGTGTTTTTACGTTGTTAGATTTAAGCTCTGCATACCACCAGATTCCACTGTCCTCCCTCTCTACTGACTTAACTAATTTTCTTACTCCGTTTGGAGCTTACTCATTTTTAAGGTTGCCCTTTGGATTGGCCTCCGAAGCCAGCGTATTTTTGCCATTTAAGGACCATATCTTTAAGGGAATTGATTCTGTACAAGCATACCAAGATGATGTTTTGATTTTTTCAAAATGCAAAGCTGAACACATGATTACACTAAAAAAAGTGATGAACAAATTTAAGGATGGTGGCGTCACAGTAGGCAGTGATAAATGAAAAAACAAATTCTCAGTCAATTGAATATTTAGGTCACTTCATTTCATCTTCAGGTATCAGACCAAAATTGTTGCTTACACAAGCCGTTTCCCAAGTTCCTGTACCTAAAGATAAGGACTCATTGAAGTCATTTCTGGGCATGACAGAATATTACTCTTGATTCATTGCAGGATATGCCCAGGTAGTGCGACCTTTATGTTCTCTACTTAAAAAAGAATTCAAGTTTTATTTGGAACCAAGAAGCACACAATCCATTTGACCTAGTCAAAAAATAATTATTGATGCGCCTGCTCTGTCTTCTTTTGTTCCAGGCCAAGAGTGTTTCATTTCTGTGGATGATAGTCAATATGGGTTAGGTGCTGTATTATGCCAATGGGAAGCTGGTAAAGAGCACACCATAGGCTTTGCCTCCAGATCCTTAACGCTTGCTGAAACCAATTATAGCACCATAGAAGGAAAAGCTCTTGCTTGTTCCTGGGTTGTGGAGAAATTCAAAACGTTTATATGGGGCACTCCTATTGACATGTATTCTTACCATAAAGCTTTATTACACCCACTATACGGAAATGGTACAGACAAAGCCTACGCAGGGTTAGTTCGCATTTTATCTCATTTATATGAATACAACTTTGTTATGAAATACATTCCAGGTGGGCATAATGTCAGGGCAGATTGTCTTTCAAGGTTACCACTAACAGACAACTGCATAGAAACTAAATGTGATTATATTGAATGTGATGTTGCTTTTATTGAATACATGTTTGGTTCCAGAACACTGGTTACTCACAAGGACTGGCTTAGTACTTCTGAAGAAGTAAGTCGGCTAAAAAATGGTGGTCACTGGCTGGCCTAAAGAATGTTTGTTAGCTGCTCCTTTAAAATCCTTTGCTCATGTCTCACTTTCCATTGTAGAAAACATACTCATGTGTGGAGATCTGTGTGTTCCTCCTGTCTCACTTCACTTTTAAAATGTTCAAGCAGCTCATGAAGGCCATTTAGGTGTAGGAGGCACATCTGGGAAGTTGAAAGAACATTTTTGATGACCTGCTATGGAAAAAGATGTATCTCAATGGATAGGTAATTTCCAGATCCGTCTAGTTTCTGATAAACATTGGAAAACATTCAAAACACCTTTAAATTCCGTACCTGTTCCAGAAGAAGCTTGGTTAAAACTAGCTCTTGATTTTGCTGGTCCCTTTGAATTATTACCCAGTGACAAGGGATATATCATAGTCTTAACAGAGTACTTTTCTAAATGGGTAGAAGTTAAGTTCTGTAATACTCCTAATACACTGTCTGTAATTAATTTCCTGTCCAGAGTATTCAGTTTCGAAGGATATCCCAAGGAAACAGTTACAGACAATGCCACACATTTTACATCTTGTACCATGCAGGATTTTCTTTTACATCATGATATGAAACATCTAAGAGTAGCTTTGTATTCTCCCTTTTCCAGTGGTCTGGAAGAAAGAATGAATAGATTCATAAAAGAGGGAATACCAGCTGCTTTAGCCTGCAACTTATCTGTTGAAGAGTTTCTATAAAAAAAGAAATTGGTCTTACGCAACTACTTCCCATTTTACCACAGGGATTTCTCCCTTTAGACTTCTCAGGAAAAGAGATCCCAATGGTAATATGTGTCCAGATTGGATAAAAGTATTGAAAAAGCAGAATGATTCATGTTTAACTTGTAAGGACAAACAAAGAATGAGAAAGAATGTATCTATACAACAAGACATACAGAAAAATCTCTTTGACTCGAAGTTTACCAATGTTTATCATTATTTTCAAGTAGGTGATTGGGCCATGGTTAAAAATCCTAATAGATTACAAAAAGGAGCTTCAAAGTTTTCTATCTCTGTACAAATTCTTAAGACTCCAAAAGATCACTCTTTTTGGACAAAAAGAGGTGGTGGAATAAATGAGTGGTTGTCAAGCTGACACCTGATCAGGCAGCTAAGATTCTTGCTTTCAAGAATATATCTATAAAAGATCATTTCAATTTCTCTCATTTCTCCCTAGGTTATTCGTCTAATGATGTATCAAAGACATGTTTAACTAATCATTCCACTTCTCATGCTATACCTGCTCATATTCCACGTATAAGTTTGTAAGTATTCCACTTACACTTCGAAGAACCTTCATTCCAACAAGGTGTTCATTCTCAGCAAAGTGATTTGAGTGAAGAAGCTTGCTCTGGTTACTCCAGGACATCTCGTAATTCTTTACCTTCTAGGCTTAGAGATTTTTATATGTATTAATTTTTCTTTAAAAGAAGGGGAGGATAAAATTATGTTTATCAAGACACAATTGTAGGGTTTCTTCTATGTTTATCTTCATGTACATTAGGTTCTTGTACGTACATTAATTCTGTACATCAATTCCAGCGCGGCATGTGCTGAAGTCATGTATATGTTTGAACGTGTATTTCTTGTGCTGCGGTTTCTCTTCAACGAAGACAGAATGCATGCAACAGCCAGATGCACCCTGATCTTCATTGAGGAGAGATGTGATCCAGCGCACAGCCAATCCCTGATCAGAGATCAATACTCAATAATATCACAGAACAATGGCCCATACTCATTCCCCCAAATCCCTGATGCGCTGGGGTCAATTTATATATGTTCAATTTTTTCCTTCTAAAATCCATGTGTGACATCACAAAATACTTATCTCATTTATGCATCAACTTTTCTTCTACTTGGTCGATGGACCAATTAGTTGAATAGTTGATGGTAATGATAATACTATCTAACTATTCAGTCAGCTAAATAATCACAGACTCTTGGTAAAGTTAATAAAGCTTTATCTCGCATTAAATGATTGGAATGCTCCTTGCGTACAGTCACAAATGCAAACAATAAAATTCACAAAGGGAAAGGAAACATCAGCAACTACAGATGGATACAAACTCATCATACAAGCAATGACATTGTGCATGAAGGAGTGGATAGATGAAGAGACAAAACTTTCAGCAAAATGAAATGCGAAACAAAATACATCTAATGGAGGGGATAGATGAAGAGACAATAGATTCATCTGAAATAATATGTGTCAATGTAACTACGACGGAGTGGATAGGTGAAGAGACAAAGGTTTCAGAGAGAAAATACATTTGCAAGTAATTTTGCAAGAACAAGTCAGAATAATACAAACCTAAGGTCTGTGGAACCCCACCCCCCTGGCCAAGGTGATGATTGAAATTCCCTGAAGTATAATCAGGGTACAAAGCTTTCAGAACCCAGGAGCAGGAAAGGGAGAGGAACCGCTAGGCCACTCTGCAAACCGACTAACAGCAATGCATTCACCCTTCTTCTCTTCCTCACCGCAAGTGCCAACCACACCCCTAAAGGGACCCCAGTTATACCCTAAAACCTACATGTCCGTCCCACATCAGTTGAAACATTTTACGAAACTCAAGTTGATTGGAGAGTTTAGGAGGTGGCTCTGTCACACAACGATGACTTCATTCAAACTTTGGGCATATTCATTGTTCTACACCTATTCCCATGATTTCATAATTGTTCCGTTCATATGATTTAATGTTACAATTGCACATAATTTTAAGCAATGTCAGCGGAAGGAGTCTTTTTGTTCCACAGTCAGTCACATCCCTTTGCAGGTGATCATCACATTGGCCTTCTACCCCTGCAAATCTTCTGCAGTGCTCAGCGCTTCTGTCTTGAATTTGACAAATCAATTTCCCTCCTTTCTTCACCCCTCCTCTATCGGCTAAGTTAAGGGAAAATGGCGTCTCATCCAGTTCACTATAGCAAATGGAACATGAACATTCATTCATTATATGATAATGCACTGTTCACTGTTTACCAACCACTCTTGCACCATTTCCTATTAATGTTTCCTAGCATAGGCTTTAAGCAAAAGCGGCATTATTTATTTCATAGCAAGATGCAACACGCAAACTACAAAATGCACATGCAGCCTAGTTATGCATTATTTCTCGTTTCTTTTAAAGCATACCTGTAAATACGTTTTTTGTTCTTTCATATATTATTTCACATTAGTGTATACGTGCGCAAAGCTATTTCCCTCGTGTTTGTGTAAGGTGCACGTTAGTTTTCTACTACGACTTACTGTTAGTATGTATTATGGGGGTATTCATTCAAGCAGGTTTCTTTTTGCGAAATCCTGCTCAATCAGACGCACTCCTGCGTATTCCACCTGAAGCTTCAATAAAGTATTTAAAGGTCATTTGGAACTTCACAGTTAGTTTACTACCTCTATTTACCCATTTTACATGGCCACACACACGAATACCGTAATGTTGATCCCTGACTGACATTTACTTTCTGTAGTCGTGGCACAACTTAAATATAACCGTCTCCTTAAGAAGAGACATTATTTCTTCCAAGATACAATACCATTCTTTAGTTTGATATTACATCGGTAGACGAGCACAATTTACAGTGATATTCCAGAGCCGCGTCAAAGAGCAAAGAAAGGAACAGAGATAAATGTGCAGGGGTGACATTGTAGTGTGGACACATAGAGACAATTGGAGGTTGTCGTCACAAGTGTTTATTTAAGATATATATATATAAAGGACCCGCAAGGAGAGGAATTATCAACAACAGATGATAACGGGTGCCAGCTGTCATCTGGCTGACAGTTGTACTGACGTCATATAAATAGCTTACGAACATTCCATGATCTGACATCGCTGATGTCAGATCATGGAGATGGAAAATGTAGTACATAGAAGTAAGTTACCATTCTAACTATTCATAGAATATTTAATGTTAATGTTCTGAGTTCTGTATTCTTTGTATGTGGATTCTTCAGTGTGGCAGTTGACTGTTGCTACCGCACTGGAAGTTGAAAACAGAACAGAGCAGACCAAATCGGGATGAATCTGACGAAAATGACGATCTGAAGGAACTCGACAGTACACGAAGTACGTCTGCCACGACACCCCGTTTAACGGCAAGTGGAAAATAACTGTTAAGTGTTCCTGTCTACTATATTCCGCTTACCCGTCTTAGACTCTTCGCGCTCTGGCTACTTCTTACCTCTTTCGCTCCCTTGTCTAATGTGATGACGTACTGGAACGTTGAGGGGAGTTAACGATTGCCTTAGTGACGTAGCCAGCCTGTGCGCTCTATCCGTGAAAGAATCTTCACTCCTGCGATCCTTCGCGGCTAATACACGTCAGCGCTACAAACTACGCTTGAACGTCAAACGTCCTCACGTCAAGGTGGCCATCTTGGATTACCATGGTAACCAATTCATCCCCGGCAAAGCAACGACGATGCGCACGTCTTTTGCGCATTCAAAGCAAGTAAACGTTTATTTTGGAAAATTGTAAAAGTAGATATTTATGTACTGTTCTTCAGCATTGGCTATTGACTATTCACAATCATAATCGACTGTGTGGAAGTTCCGTTTTTTTTTTCTCTTCGTTTCTTTTCCTCACTAACATTTTACAGTCATAAATTGAATATGTCAGAGCAGATAGCTCCTCATAGTGGTGCTGTAGTTCTACCACCCAGCTTCTTATCTAATCCAGGCCAACCCACTGTATCATGGGAGGATTGGTTTCCCATGTTTGAGAATTACTTAGATGCCTTAGAAGCACAAGACTATTCAGCAAAGAGAAAAAAAGCTCTACTACTAAGTTCACTGGGTAAAGAAGGCCAGCGTGTTTTTAGATTCCTACCACAGGCACTACAGGCTGATGCGCAAGCTCCAGTTGACGAATATAAAGAAGCTATTACTCGCCTCGAAGTTAGATATGCAAAAGAAGAGAACCTAGTAATGAACAGATATAAGTTTTACACCAAGAACCAAAAAACAGGAGAAACTATAGACGACTTTGTTTCAAGATTGCGAGAAATGTCTGTAAAGTGCAAATTTGGTAACATGACAGACGAACTGATAAGGGACCAATTAATGGTACAGTGTAATAACAAAAAAAATACAAGAGCGTCTATGGGCGGCAAAGAACCCTAATCTTCAGACAGCAATTGACTTAGCAAAAGTTGTAGAACAGTCCGAAGGTTGTATGAGAGAATTAGAAAAGAGATCTAATTTAAGTGATGTAAGTGAAGTGTCTTGCCTTTCTCATAATTATTCTCCACAGGAGGATGAAGAGCAAGATGATGTTGCGGTGGTCAAACAGAAAAAATTGTTTAACAAGAAGACATTGAATGTCAAGAGTCAAAATACTTTTAAACCTTTTCCTTCAAAACAGTGCATGAGGTGTGGTAGTGTGGGTCACACGTCTGACTCCAAATTTTGTTTTGCAGCCAAGCAGGAATGCATGAAATGTGGAAAAATTGGGCACTATGCTCGGGCGTGTAGGAGCAAAGCTCGCCCATCAGTCTCTTGTGTAAATGACATTTCTGATGATACTACTGATGAAAATAACAAAATCTTAGTTGTAGAAAATACTGAATGTTCCCAACATGAAGATCATAAGAGAAAGAATAGACCAAAAGCACTATTCATGATTAATGATAAAAGTGTACAGTTGATGGTAGACACCGGTTCGAGATACACCATTGTACCTAATACTCTTTTCATGGATACGTGGGAATTATCACTTCTTCCAAAAGATATTTCTCCTGGTGGGTATCAGGGAGAACCTTTGAACATTTTAGGCTATTTTGAAGCGAACATTAAGTTTCTCACTAGACAAATCTTTGGAAAAGTTTATGTTTCCGAATCTGGCCCAGCTATACTAGGTTGGGTACACCAATATGACCTCTACATAATTGTTAATCCCAGAGCAAATCCCCAGGTCATGGTAGTGGAGGATATGGAGTTGCTTCCCTTATTATCTAATTTTAAGGAAGTTTTTGGAGAAAGTTTGGGTCGACTCAAGGGCTACTCTCATAAAATAATCCTTAAACCAGATTCTATTCCTGTCCAACACAAAGTGCGACGCATCCCTATTGTCATTAGAGACGAGGTCAAGTCTCTTCTGGATGAAATGTTAGCGTCAGGTATTATTGAGCCTGTAGAGGCGTCTCCTTGGGTTTCGCCTATTGTCGTCACCAAGAAATCCGACGGCAAGCTTCGGTTCTGTGTGGACCTCAGGTCGCTTAATCATTGTGTCATAGCCGACACATTTCCATTACCAAATATAGCTGAATTAGTTACCACATTGAATGGTGCCAAGTACTTCTCGAAGCTGGACTTGAGAAGTGCTTATCACCAAATTGATCTACACAAGGACTCCAAGAGTTTAACAGCATTCATCACTCCTTGGGGAACATATCAATTTACTAGACTCCCATTTGGGCTAAAATCAGCAGCGAGTGTTTTTCAACAATTAGTATCGAATCTTTTTGAAGGGGTATCTAAAGTTGTATATTTCCAGGACGACATATTGATTTATGGACTCACTGAAGATCAGCATAATTTTACTCTTAAAGTTGTTTTGGAGAAACTGTCCAATGCTGGTCTCACTCTGCGCAAAGACAAATGTTTGTTTGGAGTGAGTGAGGTGGATTATTTAGGGTACACTATCACATCTGTGGGCATTAAACCCAAAAGAGATTTGTGTGAAGCTATTCGCTCTGCACCTGCCCCTTGTGATAAAGACCAATTACGCTCTTTCATGGGTTTAATAGAATACTATTCAAAATTTGTGAAAAGTTTTTCTGACAAAACTGCATGCATAAGGTCTTTACTCAAACGTGGTGTTAGTTTCGTCTGGGGGATTGAACAACAGGATTGTTTTATAAAAATCAAAAACGAAATTTGTGATGCTGCTATGTTGTCTCCTTTTGATGTACACAACACCCGTTTTATATTTGATTTGTATTTAGTTTATTTCCCCTGATTTTAACTTGGCCAGATTCATGTCCACTTACCCGCACGATAAAAATTGAAGTTAACCACCGCGCTTTGCGGGTCCTTTTCCTTCCCTTTCACCGGCGGCCATCTTAGGGGAAGCATTCGGGAAGCACTGGACGCTCGGCGCCGCCATTGTGGTTGACGCGCTAGTGCCTCACTCCCAGGTATTTAGGGCGGCCATGCTGACGCGCAGCGTTCACGCGCTGCGTGAGCACGCCGGAGTCACGCCAGAGTCCAGCCCGTCTGCGCCCGTCTGCGCCCGTCCGCGCACGAACGGGCGCAGGGGCAGGGGGCTCTGGTCAGAGGCGTATTTTTTCTTCGGAGGAATTGTGTCTTTTAGATACAGGGGGACACTCTCTGGACCCTGTTACTATAACTGTATTAGACGCTTTGTCTATTTTAAATCCTTCTATAGCATTATTAGATACTCGGCCACATTCTTTAAAGCTAACCTGCTTAAATACACGATCTTTACATAAACACAGTCTGGAGATTTTTACCCTACTCCAAAATGAGGATATTGATGTGCTTACCCTCTCGGAGACATGGCTCGGGGATAGCTCACTACCAGACATCATAGCAGCGGTCCCGAGTGAGTATGATATTATTTGGCACAATCGTGCAGATAACGCCCGAGGAGGGGGAGTAGCGATTATATTTAAAAAATCTCTAACTGTAACCAAAATACTGGCAGAGACTGTGGATTTGGCTGATACACTCGCAGTAAAGATTGTGTTTGATAACCAGTGCTTAGTAATTTTCACAGTATATCGCCCACCAAACTCTAACCTAGGTTTTAATGATCTGTTTATGGCTTCTATATCGGATCTTTGTTCCCGATATAAAAATATAATAGTAACTGGAGATTTTAACTTTCATTGGGATAGAGAATTAAAGGAGCCAGCTGCACGCTTTTTGGAGAGCACTATGTCCTCCCTGGGTTTTCGACAGTTGGTGGATATCCCTACACATATTAAAGGACATATTCTTGATCTTATCTGGACGCTAGACCCCAAAGCAGTACTTTTGAGGGTTTTACCTTGCATTTGGTCAGATCATCACTTAATTTATTGTGAGGTACCTATCAACACAAAGTTGATGAAGCCGCCACCAAAAATGCAGAAGGTCCGCCAATGGAAGAAAGTTGATCTACAAACACTGTCTTCTACTCTATCGGAATTGGGCCTCTCTACCATCCCTAATACTGACTTAGATCAGGAGTATAGGTACATTACTGACAATCTGATCAGAGCAATTGACCAGATTGCACCAGAAAAGCAGCAAAGGGTAAAAGGAGCTGGAAAGGGAGCTCCATGGTTTACATCTGACCTAAGGGAACACAAAAAGAAACTTCGTAATTTAGAACGAAATTGGCGGAGGAAAAAAGATGAGGAAAGTCGAGAGCAGTATAAAATTTTGCTCAATATCTATAAGAAGCTCATTCTGGACACTAAAGCTAAATATTATGAAAATCGTATAAAGCAAGCTGGAAATGTCCAGAAGGAAACATTCAGAATTCTGACGGAATTGAGCAAAAAACCTGAAAATACGGACATAGCTTTTAGCTGCGACACCTTTCAAAGCTATTTTCTAGAGAAAGTAGAGACCATTCTACAGGACATCGGGAATGGTCATATGATTGAACCCATCAAGTTGCAGGCTGCTCAGACGCCGGCAGAAATTGGTATTTCAGACTTTCCCCTGATGGATGCAATGACCCTTGAGTTACTCATGAATAAAGTTAAATCTGGCTCCCCGGCGGACCCTTGCCCACCTAATGTGTTTCGCTTAGCACGGCATATTTTAGAAGATCGTATCCTCTCTCTCCTGAATAACTCATTAGTTACAGGTCGGTTACCAGTGAGCTTCAAAGAAGCTCGAGTGAAGCCGCTAATGAAGAAACCGGGAGCAAACCCTAATACTTTGAAAAACTATAGGCCAATTTCTCAACTCCCGTTCCTGTCAAAAATCCTTGAGCAACATGTGCTGAAGGCCCTGGCCTCGTTTCTGGAGTCACAACACTCTCTCCATGATCTACAGGCGGGCTTTCGTGCACATCACAGCACCGAGTTGGTGATGCTCTCGGTGCTGGACGAACTTAGAGGTATGGCTGACAGTAAGAAACCGAGCGCCCTGATACTTTTAGATCTATCGGCGGCGTTCGATACTGTCAGCCATACTCTGCTCCTGGATAGACTGGCGAATTGCGGGATTCGAGACATGGCCTATAGATGGTTAGAATCCTTTTTAGTAGGTAGAACGCAGAGGATTCAGTTGGGGGATAAGGTATCGGAGGTGGGGAACTTGAAGTGCGGGGTCCCTCAAGGTTCCGCTCTGTCCCCACTTCTTTTTAACTTATACCTGCAGCCTTTGATTAGCTCCCTGGCAAAGATGGGATGTCGCGTATTTAACTACGCTGATGACACCCAACTTTTACTGAGCATAGAGAATACAGCGCCGGCACAGACCTATGCGCAAGATGTTCTAAGATTTACAGTGAGCTGGATGACTAGGAACCTTTTGAAGATTAATCCCGAGAAAACAGAGGTTCTAGTTATATCATCCATATGTTCCCCATGGAGTGACCTGTATTGGCCCCAGGAACTAGGCCCAACTCCCATACCAGCGGATAAGGTGAAAAGTTTGGGTATTAAAATTGACAGCGAACTTTCAATGTGCAGCCAGATCTCCACTGTAGTAGGTACTTGCAATGGTCTAATTAGACAATTGCGTAAGTTAGTCCCTCTTTTATCCCAGTCTATGCTTCGTACCGTAGTCTCTGCCACAATAATCTCAAGGCTGGATTACGGCAATGCCCTTTACTTAGGCCTTTCAAAAACTCTGATCAGTAGACTGCAGGTGGTTTTAAACGATGCTGCACGCCTTGTTTTTAAACTTCCAAGACGATCTCATGCCTCTCCACTGTTGCAGAGCCTCCATTGGCTGCCCATTGGACAAAGGTCTGTCTTCAAAAGTCTGTGTATTGCCCATAAGGCAATTTATGGGCAAGCACCTTTGTACATAAAAGAACGGTTGGAGCTATATAACCCGGAACGGAGACTGAGGTCCTCAGATGCACAGCTGTTGGTATGTCCTCGGTTTAAGCTGGCCACAAAAGGTGGGAGATCTTTCTCTGTCCTGATTCCAAAAATCTGGAACAAATTACCTGAAACCCTCCGTAAAGAGGGTAATCTCCTCCGTTTCAGAAAAACTTTAAAAACCTTTTTGTTCAGGGATATGTTGTGCCTGGTCTAAACATGATGTTGTTCTTTTGTTTCTGACAATCGTGTAATTGTTGTCATTTCGGTCATAAGCGCCTTGAGACCTGCCGGTGAGTTGGCGCTATAGAAACCGGAATTAACAATAACAATAACAATAACAAATCAATACTTACGGTGGATGCCAGTGCACATGGTTTGGGTGCCATGTTATCTCAGATAAAAGGAACATCAGAAGTCACAGTGGCTTTTGCTTCCAGAACACTCACTGACACTGAGAAAAATTATGCTGTCATTGAAAGGGAAGCATTAGCTGCATCTTGGGCTGTAGAATATTTTCGCACATATCTGTGGGGCATGAAGTTCACATTAAGGTCAGATCACAAACCACTCATTAAGGTTCTCTCACCTGGTGGAGCGGGAAAAGGCTCTGCTCGTTTGATGAGGCTTGCAGCCAGATTACAAGAGTTTCAATACACGTTGGAATACATCCCCGGTTGGAGGAATGTCCAAGCAGACTGCCTTTCAAGATTGTCTTTAGATTGGCATTCTTCTAGTAGTATGGTAGAACCTGTAGAGTTAGAAGATGTTGCTGTGGCGTCTGTTGAAGATGCTGTTTTTGTGGGTGAAGGTGCTTTCTCCTCTAGTGATTGGTCTAGGGAAATGAGCTTGTACGTCACTCTTCAGGAAGTCATAAAATTGGTTAGATTAGGATCTAGACGTGAAAGCTCTGTTTCAGTTTCTGTCAGGCCCTATGTCAAAGTCTTAGATGAACTTTCTGTTGATGGAGGCATTCTTTTCAAAGGTGAAAAATTCATTCCACCCTTTGGTTTGAGAAATAAATTACTAGCGTTAGCACATGAAGGACATATGGGCCAAACCTTAACTCAGAGACGTATTAAAGATAGCTTTTGGTGGCCTGGCGTAGACTCTCAGGTAGTTAATTGGATTGAGAATTGCCCCCTATGCACAGAAGGTGAAACACGTCTGAAAACTGGACCTAAAGTTGTTCCTGATGTACATATTTCAAGTCCTAGCTTACCCTGGCACACAATCAGTCTTGACTTCATAGGCCCTATGGGTGAGTTGAGTGAGAATGACAGATTTGCCATTGTTGTTGTGGATATTTACACTAGGTGGTTAGTAGTACATTTTACAAATGACATCACTACTTCAAACACTATTAGATTTTTGGGAAATTTGTTCAAGGAGGAAGGTTTGCCTTCAGTAATAATCACTGATATTGGTCCACAGCTCACGTCCAGAGATATGCAGGATTACTTAAAGGAATGCGGAATTTCTCATCACCGTACGTCATTGTATAACCCTCAAGGCAATGCTGTCTGTGAGAGGGCAAATAAAGTTGTAAAGGGTATAATCCAGATGGCTTTCAGTGGTGGACACATAATCAGGAAAATGGTAAATGAAATGTTATGGGCATATCGTACCACTCCCTTGGCTGTTGGTGACTTGTCTCCATTTCAATTAATGAGAGGACGTGACCCAGGAGTGAAATTGTTTCCCTCTTGGATGAGGCAGGTTGTCACTTTGCAAGAAAAAATTCTTCCACAAAACTGTGTCAAAAGTCCTCCTTTCTCTGTAGGAGATTTTGTCAAAATTAAGGTGGGTAGGATGCAGAAGGGCTTATCCAAGTTCAAGGGGCCGTTTAAAGTAAAGAAGGTTCTCAATCACTGCGTTATACTTAACAATGGGGAGTGCTGGAACTTCAGGAGGGTTGCTCTCTATAAAAGAGAGAAAGCAATTACTTCCCAGGTTAACAATACTTCTACTCCTTACATCTCTGATATTCACACTGCAAATAGTGGTTATGTGCTAGCCAATGATAAACTCACTGACTCAAATATTCAGAATGGAGCAAGCGTGTCTGGAGGAGGTGATGCTCCTTGTTTACAGACCTTTGCTCCTGTTCAAGATAATACTATTCCGACACGTCCTTTTAGGTCTAGGAAACCCCCAACTTACTTACAGGATTTTGTGTGTTGATTGTAAAAAAAATTATTAAAAAGAGAAAGGGGGAAGATATGTAGTACATAGAAGTAAGTTACTGTAGTGTCTTAGCGTGGAAACGCTCTAGTGTTCCGGTGTGATGTAACACACTCTACACCCACCCACCACAGACGTCATGGTGTCACATGACGCTGCCAATAAAAGAGGCCGAGCGCACGTGCTCGGGACCTTTTCCTACCACTCATTCCTGGTGTCCGTGTCCCTTATTGCTGTGCCTAACATGCGGGCCCAGGGCCCATTACTTTCAACTTTACAATGGCGACGAGGTCGGTAAGGCAACCCATGCGTGCCACTACTGAGGAAAAGGGGGAGAGAGCTGCCCGCCTGAGGGCATCCCCTGCAGCAAGGTGCAGCGAGCTGAGAAGCCGGTGAGCACGTCGGAGCACAGCAGCCACCAAGAGGCTAACAGCAAGCCGACCGAAGCCACCCGCGTCAGCCGCCACCAACATGTGCCACCAGGAATGAGCGGACCGCCCAGAGCCCACCTGAGACGGCCGAGAAGCAGTGACCCCCCGGAGAGGTGTACCGGCCGGGCGGAGGCCGCGACAGTGCATCAGGCCCGTCGGCCGAAGGTGAGCCCAACGGGCGAAGTGACTTTAAATAAACTGTGCCAAATCATAAGCAGGACCAGCGGAGCCTACCCGCGGCCTGCCCGAGTCATCCCTTGCCCCCGCCGCGTGTGTAACGGAGGCGGCGGGGCCCAGAGTAAGCCACGGCGTGAAGGGAAGGCGGCAGGACCCGTAAGTTAACAAAAGTAACGAGGGGGAAGGAGCGGAGTAGCTAACCGCCTCCCGACCCCCCTCGCGACGGGTCCGGGCCAGCGGAGCCCACCCGCGACCGGTTGACGGCACCTCCACCGAAGGAAGACTCAGCAGCGCCAGCGGAGCCCACCCGCGGCCCGCCGGTAGCGCCCAGAGAAGGACAGTCACTGCAAAGCCAGCGGAGCCCACCCGCGGCCTGCGAGAAGCAAGGCAAGTCTCCGCTGCGCAGCGTGTGTGTGTAGAAGCTGCAGCAGCGGGAGACCGGCGAAAGTGGGGCCAGCGGACCAAGAACTTCCTTGAACACAGAGCCGGCGGGGCCCATCCGCGGCCTGCCTCGAGCGCCCCCCGCCCAGGGAGGAGTGAACGGAGCGACGCGCGTCCCCGCCGGAGCACAACACCTTCACCCCCGCCCGCGTGAGTACTGCCGAGGCGGCTGCGGACGGGGAGAGGAGGCAAGGGGAAGCAAGCGTCTGCAAGCGGACAGCGCCGCCAAGAGCAAGAGGCGCCCCCCCCCCCCCCTCCTCGTGTGCTCCGTGTGAGGAGCGGAGTGCACGGGAGCAGGGGAGAAGTAAGCGCCTGCACGAGGCCAGCGCCGCCGTCAGCATAAGAGCCCCCTCCTTGAGTGCTCTGTGAGGGGCAGAGTGCCGGCAAAGCGGTCAACACCGCCAGAAGTTTACTTAAGCCCCACCGGGACACTGAAACAAGAGGAACCGCCGGTGCACCCACAGCGACGGCCAAATTTGCCCCCAGCATCAAAGCTGCACAACACCAGAGGGACATAAACAGTGCTTTTGCAATGTCTGCCTGACTTTAGCACATTTATAATTCGATACATGTCTGGAACATTAAAAGCTAAGGAAATCTACTCACCCATTCTCAGCAGCAGCTCCAACCCCCTGTGCACTGAAGCAGTAGAGTGCACACCTGGGAAAGACAAGACAGGCTGCTCAAAAGATCCAGCAACACTGCCACCCAGTGGCCAAAAGCATTAGTGCACCAACATCCTCCAGCACTGAAACAAGCATTGTTCAACGCAAAGAAGTTAGCACCATCTAGAGGCAACAGACGGAGTAGCGCCCTCCTGCCCCCAAAAGAACTTAATAACAGGGAAGAGACTCACCAGGAAGGCAGTGTGAGGCCAGGTTCCCAGCGGCTGCTCCAGCACCAGCCCCCGGTGCACAGAGAGAGAGACAACAGTAGAGTACACAACACGAGGAAGACAAGAGCCACCAGGCAGGCACCCACCAAACCGGTGTCTACCGCCATCTGGTGGCCGGAGAAGGAAAGTGCACCTGCATCTATAAGAAACAAACAAGCATCGCACAACACCAGGCAATGCAGCAGCAACAAGGGGTAAAGGACTAAGCAAAGCCCACAAGGAGAATTGAATCTCATGCAGCAAGTAAGTGTGCAAACAAGCACGGAAAGAACCACACGCACCAGCAAGGAGTCGGCAGACGCCACTTCCAGAGTGACGTGGGAAGAGGCATCAATACCTCTCCAAGCATCTAAGCAAGGACAAAACGTCTGGAGAAAACGACTGCCAAGCACTGGAGGAATGATCAAGGAAAGACTGCCGCGATCAGAAGACGGAGAGAGCAGCGACTCCTAGTGGCCACAGGAGATCACCGCAGCATCAACTACTCCCGCCAACGGTCCGAAGCAGCAAGCACCTGACGCCAGCCAAAGCAGCAAGTACCCAACGGTCCAAAGCAGCAAAGTACTGGACGTCAGCCAAGCAGCAAGAAATCGACGCCAGCCAAAGCTGCAAATACCAACGACACGCAACAAGTGTCCGAGAGCCTTGACAAAGCTATGGGCGCAGATAACGCGCCACGTGGCAAGGCACAGCCCCCACGAGATGGAAGAAGGGCACAGGTAACGCCACAGTGCAGAACAGTTACCGGAGACGCCACTAAGCGTGGCGCACCCCAGAAGCCGATCAACAGAAAGATCGCGTACCAAGTATGACCCGCGACGGGTCCCCTCAAACAACACCAGAAAGTGCTATTGCACCAAGTCCGACAGGACGACCGAAGAAGCCTGCCAAAACATCAGCAGGAGTGGACCGCCAAACGGTCCAGGACGTTCAACCTAGTCAAGGTCTGTGAACACCATCCCACGAACGTCACCTACAAGAATTTAGAGAAGAGGGTTCGCGACACCAACTCAGGAAGCTGAGGAAGAGGGAGGAAGTGTTCCTGTCAGGGACAAAACCAGGAGTACACATGCAGCGGGCGCGCCCTGCATGTTGGAGCCAGGTCAAGAGAGAAGATGCAAGATTGGACCAAGTGATGTCGCGAAACAGAAAGGAAGAAGAGGAGAGATCCGAGTGGCACGTCTGCCACTGTGAAAAGAAAGGAAGAAGAGGAGAGAGCCGTGTGGCACGTCTGCCACTGTGAAAAGAAGGGAAGAAGAGGAGAGAGCTGTGTGGCACGTCTGCCACTGTGAAACAGAAAGGAAGAAGAGGAGAGAGCCGTGTGGCACGCCTGCCACTGTGAAACAGAAAGGAAGAAGAGGAGAGAGCTGTGTGGCATGTCTGCCACTGTGAAACAGAAAGGAAGAAGAGGAGAGAGCTGTGTGGCACGTCTGCCACTGTGAAACAGAAAGGAAGAAGAGGAGAGATCTGAGTGGCACGTCTGCCACCGTGACAAGAAAGGAAGAAGAAGAGAGATCTGAGTGGCACCGCTGCCACCGTGAAAAGAAAGGAAGAAAAGGAGAGACATGTGGCACCTCCGCCACTGCTAGAGAGGAAGGAAGCATATTCCACGTGGCCGTTGCCACAGTTAAAGAGCGGAAAGAAGTATATCCACGTGGCCATTGCCGCAGTTAAGAATGGAAGGAAGTATATCCACGTGGCCGTTGCCACAGTTAAGAATGGAAGGAAGTAAATCCACGTGGACGTTGCCACAGTTAAGAGTGAAGAAGAAGTCAGTGCAAAGTAGGTCCCCACAGTGAGTCCAAGGCCGAAACCGGTACGCAACCATCATTCCACGGCGAACTACAAGAACTCCAACCGCACCCGTTACCACGGAAGTCAACAACAGAAAGACTGTGAGGGAAAAAGGGGCTACCCAGTCGTCTACAGACTGTTTCCATCGAGCACCACCAAACTGTGCCAAAGCGGACTAAGGTTCCCCGAAACAGATTGAACTCCATCTGCCAATTCCAAGCAGCGGCGGACAGAAGAGCAGGGTGGAACTGAACACTTCACTGCATCCTGAGACATGTTACTTTCCCCAAATGTGAATTCTGAAGTTGGGTCTTTTCAATGATTAAAAAGGGGAGTGATGTAGTGTCTTAGCGTGGAAACGCTCTAGTGTTCCGGTGTGATGTAACACACTCTACACCCACCCACCACAGACGTCATGGTGTCACATGACGCTGCCAATAAAAGAGGCCGAGCGCACGTGCTCGGGACCTTTTCCTACCACTCATTCCTGGTGTCCGTGTCCCTTATTGCTGTGCCTAACATGCGGGCCCAGGGCCCATTACTTTCAACTTTACAGTTACCATTCTAGCTATTCATAGAATATTCAATGTTAATGTTCTGAGTTCTGTATTCTTTGTATGTGGATTCTTCAGGGTGGCAGTTGACTGTTGCTACCGCACTGGAAGGTCTGCTCTATCTTGACTGCTCATCTAGAATAAAGAATCTATTCATAATCTTCACATCTCCGCCTCATTTACTACAGAAAACATACTGCTTATCAACCCCCCCTGCGATAACAATACAGAAGGTACAACAGACATCTATCTCCAATTTCGTCGTCACTTGTAGGGGGTGTAGCACGGTAGTCGCAGAGTCCGACGGCACCACCTAGAGGTGTGCGGCAATAATTGTTTTAAAGAATAGCAGATCCTGTCTGGCACTCTGAAATACTCAACGTGAGAAATCTGCCGTTAGGAGGATACCTAACTGGACGAGGAACTCTGCGAGTGGGTGAGACGCTGATGACTGTAAGTGGGAGAGAGTTAACATGTTCGTGCACGACTGAAGAATACATTCTAATGGACGTCAACACATAGTCTGATGTCCTCCGTGAGAACAATCTTTGGTCAGGTCTAAACTCGCGCAGACTTGCCCTGTGAGGATCAATACTTTGAAGAGTCACTTTGCACATCCGTATATAAGTACGAAGCACAACACGAAAGTATTTTGGTTGAAGCACTCCAGTTACATCTGCTGTGTTTATTAGGTTTTGCCTGTCCCCGCCCTCTGCGTGTTAGATTTTACACCAATGAGAGGAGGCTAGTTTCTAGGCTACCTCCAATCAGAGAGCCGGTTACAAAATAGGAAGGAAGCGTGCACGCACGCACGTGTAGTCAGTGGCAGACGCGCAGTCACGTGACGGAAGCACCTTTGACAGGACGCTGCCTGTGATGGAGGCTGACGCTGCGGATAGGCTGTGGAGAGGAAGGGGCGGTGTCACAGATGAACATCATCAACAGGAGAGTAGCGACTCTGGCCCTCGTCCATCTGAGCGCGGGGGTTTCAGCACCTCTAAAATCACCTACCTCGGGAGCCCCACAGAGCCTCTCAAGATGAACTCTACGCAGGACACGAGAGGTGCGGAATAACTAGTGCCCCAGGTTCCCTCCCAGATGTTCGCCCTGTGGCCCAAACTTGGTGTGTTGTCATTGCAACCTCTGCTCCCACTAGAAACCTTTCTAGATGTGTACGTCCCGTATTCATTTATCTCGTGCGTTCCCCATAGCATCCCTGCTTTGTGTAAAACCAATCTTCATTTCAAGCTTCCTTTTTCCTCCGGCGCCCTAACGTTATGCAGCCTGATTCCACTGTATTCTTACTTTACCCCCTGTTTCTGGCTTCAACCCTTGCCTCTAAAGCCTACTACTTCGACTGCGCCTCCTGACTTTCCTGCCCCATTATATTTCCTATACTGGTATACCCCCCGTGTATTTTCAGTTATGTAATTCCATACCGCATCTATCAGCTGCATTTGTGCCCACAACATCTTTTGCCAATGTCTTCCGAAAGCATTCCTGCCACTTGTGCCCTCAATGCCGTTTCATTCCCCTCTTTGTATGGCCCCATTGCATTATTCTTATTTTGGTTCTCCCAAATGCGTTAGGCTCCATCATTGTGGATCTGGGAGAGTTAAGAAGAAGCCTGGGTGGGGCGTGAAGGTCCATGGAGGAAGCGGGCAAAATTCAAGATGCTTGGAGATGTATTTACATTCTGACAATACTGTTGAATATGGGCATGTCTATGAAGTGAAAGTAACATATCTTTTGTAATGGTGGTTCTAATGGGTACAACCTGTGGTCATGCCCTAGGTAAATCTTCTGACTTTAAGCTTCTTTTTGACGGGAGCTTGCATTCTCTTTTAGTTGTACTAGGATGTTGTAGCATACCTGGTTGATAATTTGTTGATGGATGGTGTGACAGTATAAGCTTCCCTCCTCACGGAACTCACAATTTTTCACAACCGGCTATTCAGAATGTTTTGTGGGGCCCTCGGGAAAGACTACTTGTGGTAACCAATTCTTTGTTCTCTCCTATGAAGGCTTCTGATCATTTTTAATGGTCTGAGAAATTAATTTTCCTTATGTTTTATTACATTTTACGTAATTTGTATGTGCATTTTTATGTGGACCTCATTGGAGACCCAAATCATTAATAAATATTGAATTTAATTGTTCTCTCCCAAAATATTTTTGAGCAATCATACACATCTTTAATTTTGATAGATATTCCAGTGGCACTCATCAAAACTTCAGAGTTTTAAAACAAGCTTTTACATAGGGTTAGTTGTCCTTGGGTACTGTTGGAAGCATGAATGAAAAATAGAGCTTTTTAAAACAGTGCGGGCAAGTAATAGTGATAAAAATAAAATGTTTTTATAGTTAAAGTGAGACTTGTGGAGAAAACCAGTGAACTTTGCATTTTAATGCATAGTAGGTCAGTAAGATTGCTTAAAATACATTAGAATTCAAATAGAATTTGACATTGCACTGAACCTTCTCTCTATTAATTATTTAAAGAAAAGGCACAGTTCATTTAGAGCACTTGGGGTAGTGAGTGACCACCACGTTGGTAGGGTAAGACGAAAAGGAACATAAGATAACAATTTTAAAATGCACTTAGAAATAGGGTGATTTTATAACATGTTGGTATCTATAGGATTGGAGATAAGTGCGGATTTATTGACCCACATGCTGAGTGATATATAATTACAGCATTCCCTGACATGTAATTGACTCTGACCCTGCCCTATTAGCTTTTCAGGTACACCACCTCTAATAAATCATTAGTAATAATTATCAATTAGTCTTTTAACATTTCTGTAGTGTTTTGTGCACCTCTTTTTCCGGGTTTGAAACATTTTCCATGTAGGCTGTTGGGTAGGACCCAATCTTACTGGATTGGATGGGTTTTAGTTCTGTGTCATCTAAAGTGTAGAGTTTTTATTTTGTTTTTTATTGCCCTGAGAGTGTGCTTCAAAGGTGTCAAAGCAGCAGGTACACAGGCTTGAAACATAAGGAGGTATCCAAACGTCAGTGTGTCATTCAGGGTAATCTGTGCTGCTTTTAGGAGAGCCCTAGTATTTGTTGCTGATCTGCTTGCCATTGGCTTTAACATTCCTTATGAGAACCAGTTCCAAGATTTGCCTGGCATGCCAAAATAAGTTGCCCCCTTAAGGGGAAATAGTTGGAATCGGTCCTGACGCAAAATTAGCTGAACCTCGAAGTAATTACTTTATGGAGTCTACCAAGTTGTGATACGAGCCCGACCACTGGAGGCCCTTTTGCACCAGCAGTAGACATCTTTGTAGATTTCACACAGGAGTGGTAGAAGTCCCAAGATCATGGATAACATTTAGGCCAGGATAATTACAATATATCATGGTGAAATCCAGCTTAGTGATGGGCACTCCACTATTGTATCTAGATAATGCTGGAAATAGGGAAAATACCTTGGGATCTTATACATTTGGGTTCAAGGTGAGGTGGCAGAAAAGAGGTGGAGTTGGGAGTTGCACGTCATGTCAGTAAGGACAAATGTAACAGTGTTTCTGTTCTGACTTAGTTGGTCATAATCAGGCTGCATTTTAAAACATCTTACTGGCTTAAGGCATCTGCTGCAGAGAGCTTTGCCTACCCTGCAATTTTGAAGTGATAAAAATAAAAAGATAACTCTAGTGGTTAATGCTCTTGCTGGAGATGTGTGTTTTGTCTGGTCACAGTTGTAACATAGATGGTTAATGTGCCTAGGGCGAAACACAACTTAATATACTGATTACAGATTTGTATTTTATGTAGATAGCTCATGTAGTTACTGCTTTTGTAACAGGTGCTCTTGTTGCGTACATTTCATAAGTAACCATCCTACTAATGTAGCACATTAAGCTATAAACGGGCACGAAGGAGCTACATGCAAACTGTAAGGCATTGGGTGAAAACTGAATTGTTGTTTTTACAATCTTTCAGAATTCTAAGGTTGCTAAAAGGGTTCCCTTCAGTAGTTATACCGTCTTATTAGTATAGACAACCCCAACCACTGCATTACATTATAAATCCTTAGTTTGTTTCTCCACACCAAGCTCTCTTACCAAGCACTCTTAACCTATCATGCCTACCGGTTTGAATATGCGAGTCCTAACCATGACAACTTATTGCCTTATGTAACATTTCCTGTACATTCATTTAAGCACTTGTATGATTCATTGTAAGCATGGGCGTAAAATCCGTTCCGCTCGCGGATTTTGCGGATTTTCGGCAAATTCGCAATCCGCGAACTCTAGCGAACTTACCGAAAATTCGTAAAATCCGTGCGAAGCGGATTTTTTGCTTGGTCGCACTTGCCAACTAGAATACTATACAATTTCGCGGGAGTAACACACTTGCGAACACATAGATGCGGCGGGCAGCGACAATATCGCAATTGCGAGATTGCAAAATTTGCAATTTCGCACAAGAAATCCACCAGCAGGCAGCATAAACCTTGAAAATTATGATTTTTATCAGAATAACTCCTCAGGTTGACATTTGCCTGCACTTTTTCTCTGCAAGGAGTCCATTTTTTGGGGGGGGGAGGAAGAAAGTGCCCCACAGTCTCCAACTTCCTGTTCCTGTCCAGCAGGCTCCTCCCAGTGCTTTCTTCATGTGCTGGTCACTTTGATTTGGATCTTGACCTGGAAGGATTACTTTTTGTGGATGCTGCTGGATATTTGGATTTTTGCAAAACTGAAAGCACTCAGCAGGTGCAAAAGTTCAATCTTATCATTAGTAACCATTCCCTGTAGTGCTTCCTGAGGGGTCCCTTTAGAGTTAATTTGCCTACTTGCAACTATTCTATGACCCTGCTCTGACCCTCACAGCAGGCTCAGAGAATAGCTACAAGTATACAACAAAGGTCCTGTTAAAAAAATTACACTGCAACAGAAAGCAATTACAGACAAAACTGAAAGCACTCAGCAGGTGCAAAAGTTCAATCTTATCATTAGTATCCATTCCCTGTAGTGCTTCCTGAGGGGCCCCTTCAGAGATCAGTTGCCTACTTGCAACTATATGCCACAAAGGTCCTGTGAAACTGCGCACTGCAACAGAAAGCAAATTAGAGATAAGGAAGCAGGTGCCAGCCAGACTGGAAGTTTAAATTCAGTGACACATTAATCAACCCCAAATTAATTCATGTCAGTTGAAGCAGGGCAGGTGTGCTTGCTTTTTTTCACCCCCATAATCTACAGTGATAAACCAACCAGAGGGTGACAGTGATGTACCAGAGGGTGGCATGGGTGTACCAGAGGGTGTCAGTGGTGAAACAGAGGGTGCTGTGAACCTGTGATGATGAACCAGACGTAGAAACAACATAGTCGCGGCCGTTGCGGCCGACAAGTAAGTTCGCAATTGCGAACTGGTACAAAACCCTCGCGAACTGGCAGAAACCCTTGCGAACACAAAAAAAATCCGCAAATTCGCGAGAGTTCGCGGATTTTGCGGATTGCCAATCCGTAAATACGCAATTTCGCGGATTGCCAATTCGCAAAATCCGCTCATGCTTAATTCATTGTCTCCATGTGAGTGTGACGTAATGTGTCTTGATTTTTTTTTGTTTAAATCTTTTTATTAAGGCTTTACAGGTGAAGGCCCCTGAGGGGGGTAATACTTCAAACATTTATCCATTGTGTCACACATTGAAGGGTTACATAAAATTCACAATTAAAGTCATCTGCATCGTGTAGATGTCACCCCGCTCAGCATAATTGTACTCAATTGTCAGCGGAATTGCAAGCTCGGGATCTAATTGTATCGCGGTATGACATTGTACGGCTCGTCCCTAGAGCTGCGTGCTGGCGGGGGTTGGTGTGAATGTCATCCCCGTTCGTGTTTATGTGAACCTTTATCTAAGTGGCAGTTGCGGTAAGTGAAGTGTGTGTCGGTGTCCAAACTACCGACTAAAACGAGGCGTGGAACAGCGGGGAAAACTGTTCCTAGAACCATGGGTGGTGGGAAAGTGCGCGGCGGGCTGGCTAGGGCCAATGGTCATGGTGGGCAGAGGGTGCTAGGGTCTGTGGTCCAGGGGGTTGTGAGCGCGAGGACTCTCTGGATCGAAGGGAGTATTCTGCCAGGGGTGGCGGGCCGTGGCTCCAAGAGGGATCAATGCTCATTCAGTCCCGTCTGGTTGGCTTGGAGCTCTGGCACCGGGCAATTAATTAGGGGGGTTGGGTGCTGTGGGGAAGCTTGGTCGTGAGATGGGGAAGGTACTGGTGCGTCGTCCGGGGCTGTCTCCTGTCTAAACTGTATGAGTAGCTGTGCCCATTCCAGGGAAATGGGGTGCTTGCGCATTCCTTTCACTTCCTATTCTCGTAGGATGTCCTCCTCTGCTGCCCCCCACTTGCCTACCGCTCCTACCCAGGCTGCTTCTGGGGGGGCCAGATGGGGCTCTCCAGTGCATAGCGATAGGCCGCTTCGCCAGTAGCAGGGCGAGGGATGCAAATTGCCATTGTAATTTTTCGGACTTCTTCCTTCTGCTATGTCCCTAGTGCACAGACTTCCCAGGAATCAATGTGTGGCAAGCCGACCAGTGCGAGGAGTGTTTGGTGTACCGTGGCCCAGTATCGTTGCAGGGAGGGGCAGTCCCAAAACATATGCCGGAAGTTCGCCTCCGGCAATGCACAACGTGGGCAGTTAAATTGTGTGTCCGGGTAGTACCGGGGTAGCTTATCCGGCGTGAGGTAGGCCCGGTGGAGTATGTTAAATTGTATGTTTTTGAACCGTGCGTTCCTGGACACCTTCTTTGTGTATTCCAAAGTGCGCGTCCATTCCGTGTCATGGAACATCCTACTGAAGTCGTCTTCCCAGGATTGGCGTAAATTATCTAGGGAAGCATTTGTTAATTCCCTGATGGCCTTATAATGCCATGTAACTGGGTGTCTGCCAGCTCCCATGCGGAGTATCGTGTGGAGCACCGGGCGCGTGGGCGGTTCACCATCTCGCAGATTCCAGAACGGTCGCGTGCTATCTAGGAGTTGCCCGTACATAAGGAATTGTCCTCGGGGGAAGTCATACCACTCGACCAGCTGCTCATAGGTACGCAATTGCCCTTGGTGGGACAACGCTTCCATCTCCATCACGTCGTGGTCGGTCCATGTTTGTAGGGCTCTAGTAGTGTAATGTTTGTCTCCGCAGGGGAGACCCACCAGGGGTAGTAGTGGGGAATAGAGTGGCCGGTCTTTGGACATTCGATGAATACGCATCATACATTTGCGCGCAATGGAGACTTGAATCAGGTGGGTGCGGGACAGCTTGGTCCCGGGTAAGAGCATCCTTCTGATGACCGGAAGAGGTATCCTGCCGGTCTCCGCCATCGTTTCCCCGACGCATCTCTCCGCTGTCCAGTGAGAGAGCCACTGAAGTTGTGCGGCCAGGAAATAGGATTCGAAGGATGGGGCCCCCAAGCCACCATCTGCGGTGGGCAAATATAGCGTGCGTAATGCCACTCTGCGCGGGCCGTTACCCCATATGAGCGTTGTGAGCAGGGTGTCCAGTTCTCGGAAAAATGACCGGGGTGGGATCACCGGGAGATTGGCAAAGTGGTAGAGCAGTCTGGGCACCATTATCATTTTTGCTATGGCCACCCAGCCTATGGGTGCCAGGGGCAGCATCTTCCAGAAGGCTACCGCCGATTGCAAAACCGCTAACACCTTGCGGTGATTGCCTTCATATAGATCCGTCAGAGAATGATAGTCGTACTCCCCAAGTATCTGGGGGCAGCCCCACTCCAACGACGCAAGACCTGAGTGCCCAACAACACCTCGTGCGGTGCCAGGTGGGGTCCGACCGTGTAAACAGTTGAATTCTCCCAATTGACCCTGAGGTCTGAAATGGCTTCAAAGGCTTGCAGAGTATCCTATATTGATGTGAGATCTCCCGTCACGTCACAGAAGTAAATCAGCAGATCGTCTGCGTATAAGGATACGCAGTGCGTCGTTCCCGCGATCGGAATCCCCCAGGCCTCCCCCTCCAGTCGCAGCCACGTGGCCAATAGTTCAACTGCTAGTGCGAAAAGGAGGGGTGAGAGTGGGCACCCCTGCCTGGTCCCTCTCTCCACAGGGAATGGAGCGGAGATTAGCTTGCCGACTCTTACTCTGGAGATGAGTCCCCTATACAAGAGTTGCGTATATGCCATTAAGACCCGGCCGATATTCAGTGTCCGGAGGACCGCAAACAAATGGGGCCATAGCAAGGTGTCGAACGCCTTCTCTAGGTCAAAGATCAGGCACGCTGTGTGGGGGAATCTGTCCCGCGCACTGTCCTGGATTTGGAAGAACCGTCTCAGATTGTGGGATGTGTTGCGTCTAGGCACGAAACCACATTGATCGGGGTGTATTAAGGCTGGCAGAATTTGGCTATAGCGGTCGGCCAAAATTTTCCCCTGGATTTTACAATCCGTGTTTAGGAGTGTAATGGGTCTGTAGGAAGACGGGTGCGTGGGGTCTCTGTGGGGTTTTAGAAAGGTCACCATCGTGGATTCACGGAATGACGCGGGCAAAAGCCCTTTGGAGAGGGCTTCCTCGTATGTGGTCGTTAGATGGGGTACTATCTGGGCCACAAATGTGCTATAGTATTCTAACAGGAGCCCATCCATCCCCGGCGTTTCTTCCGCGCATGGGACCCAATGGCACGCTTAATATCGGAGGATGTAATTTTACCGTCCAATTCTTTCTTGTCCGCTGGGGAGATTGTGGGGAGTGTGTGCGTGCCCAGGAAGTGTGCCAATGTGTGAGGTGTCGCTGGCGCTGGGGTGCGGTACACGGCCGTGTAATAGGTGCAGAATATATTTAGGATGTCGAGTTGGGAAGTGTGGAGCCGTCCAGTCTCGTTGATCAGTTCTGTGATGGGCTGTGAGGTCGTGTTCTGTTTGGCCATCCACGCTAGGAGTGCCCTTGCTCTGTTACCTTCCCTGTGTGCCCGCGTATGGCGTACTTACGGAAGTTATATTTCCGTAGGTCTCGTAGTGTTTCCGCGTGTGTGAGCTTCGCCGCCACAACCTGCTCTAAGGTGGCCCTTTCCTGGTCCGATTTATGGGACAGTCTCGCGAGTGCTGTCTCTGACGCATGCAGTGCTTGCTCCAGTGTTTTTCGCACCCCCACCACTTGTTGAATGCAATGTCCGCGTGCGGTGATCTTGTATGCATCCCATTCTATAGCCCTGGAAGAGGCAGAGCCCACATTATGCTGAAAGTGTTCCCGAATGAAGTCCCCGTGTGTTTGACGGAAGGCTTGATCTGTGAGGCATTCCTGGGGGAACCTCCATGTGGGGATCGAGGGGTGGGGTGGTCTCCAGCAGAGGGTCACCGTGTGTGCGTCATGATCTGACACTATGCGCCCCAGATAGTCAGTGTGTTGTATTTACGGTAGGACGGCCGCGGAGCACAGAAACCGGTCGAGCCTCACTCGAAGGTTATGTGGGATAGAGTGAAAGGAATATAACTTGGCCGTCGGGTTCCGCGCTCCCCAGACATCTGCCAGCGCCCAGTGTTCCACCCATCTGCTGAAGTGTTCGGTTTGTTTGTGAGCTGGGGAGTGCGGTGGGGGGGGTGCGACCTGTCTAGGTGTAGATCTAGTACACAGTTATAATCCCCACCCAGGAGCCATGACATCGTTGTGTGGCGGGCTAGTACTGTAGTCAACTTGTCCCAGTATTGTTCTTGGTCTGTATTCGGAGCTTACACACAGCCGATAAGTATCGGCTGGCCTTCTAACAGGCCACTGACAATTGCATATCTCCCGTCCTTGTCAATCAATCGGGACTGTTCTTTGAATGGTACGCCAGGTCTAATCCAGATTAACGCGCCCCTTGCAAAGGCGGAGTATTTCGTGGCACACACGATACCTCGCCATTTCTTATGAAGGCGGCTAACCTCTTGTTCCGTCAGGTGTGTCTCCTGTAGGAGGGCCACCTGTTCGTGTTGCCGCTTAATGTAGGCGTATATAGAGTACCTCTTCGTGGCCGTGTGCATACCCCTGATGTTTAAAGTCACAACTTTGAGGTCCGTGTTCGGTAATCTAGATGTCATGGGCCAGCTATGTGGTTTTATGGACCCCATGTGATGACCCCGTCCTCCTCTCTGGACTCCCCTTCCGGCCCTCTATCGCCTCACCCAGCCCGGGCATGTATGCCATGGTCCTGTCTTTTCAAGCCCGCCCGCCCCACAGTGCCTAGGAAAGTAACAGCATAAAGGGGAGTAAACCATAACTCTGGGGAACATTCCCAACTGGGGGGCCCTATTGCTCGAGGCAATACGTCCAAACAATATCGCATATGAGTTCTTTAGTTCGTTGTTGTGGGGTGGTGGCCGACTGCCCTCCTCATCGCTGCCGGCTCCAGGATCAAAGTAGGGTGGCTATGGAAGCGGTCCCTCCGGTATCTCGTGCAATACGATTCTTTGATGTAGATTCGGGGCAGCTTGGCGATGCGCCGCGATCATCTGGAGGCCTATCAGCGGACCAACCTCGTTCGATAGTCGTCCGGGTCGCTGAAGGTGCGCCGGGTGGTCCAGTGTGAGCTGGGCTGTGTTACCAAGCGGCCTCTGTGGTCATATCACTGTCACATCAACAGATCCGCAGTCTGGGGTGTCACTATCGGGGGCGTCGGGGACTCCTCACGGGAGGCCGGAGCGTCGCTGGCTTCATATTCCGAGCTAAACAGGTGGGGTTCCCTGTCCATATCCGAGCCCCCCTCCACCAGCCCGAGCGCGGACACCGCTTGGATCGCTCTCCTGTGCTCCGCAATGATCTGGGTAAGGTCTGGGGAGCCACTCCCTGTTGGAGGAGATCGGGCACTGAGCTGTGTCAGAGTGACTTTGCGGCCTTGTCTCCGTGGTTGTTGCTTAGGTTGACTGCTTTGTGTGCCCGGCGTCGCCGGACAGCGAGAGACATGTTGCTCCACCCAGGTATACGCTTCTTTCGGATTTGTGAAGAAGTGCGTGACTCCGTCGTGGATGATCTTAAGTTTGGCCGGGAACAAGAGGTCGTATTGGATGTTCTTATGCCGGAGTGTTCGTTTTATTGCCTGGAAGGTGGCCCTTTGTTGTTGTACAGCCCGGGAACAATGAGGAAATAGCATCACTTGTTTATCTTCCACCTGTAGTCGCCCGTGTGTTCTGGCCGCCTGGAGAATGGCGTCCCTGTCTCGGAAGTGTATGAGTTTCAACAGGAACGGTCGCGGGGGCAGGCCCGGTTTAGGTTTGCGCGTCGGGACTCGATGCGCTCGCTCAATGGAGAAGTAGGGAGTCAGGTCTGTGGCTGGTGTATAGGTCCCGATCCAGTCTGTGATGAATTGTACGGGGTCGGCCCCCTCCGCTCCCTGGGGCAGATTCATGATGCGGATGTTGCTCCTCTGAGAGCGCCCCTCCAAATCGGCCGTCTTGTATTCCAGGGCCTTGATCCGGGATTGGAGGTCTTCAATGTCATGGTGGTGTTGCTGTACTTGCGGGTTGACAGTCTGCATCACCTTTTCTCCCTGGGTGACCTTGTCCGATAGCTTTCTATGATTGTCGCGGAGAAGGTTGAGATCCGTGGCTAGAGTGTCTAATTTGTTCTCCATCGCCACTCTGGAATGTTCTATGGCTGCGAGTACCTGGTCCAACTTCCTGGACGTGGAATCTGTGTTGTCTTGTCCATCCCGTAGTGTGTTGGGAGTTGTCGTCTGGGGCGGTATCTTCTGGTGGTCCGCGCCCTGCGTGGTTCCTGCTGCTCGGCGGCCCATTGTGGGGGCTAGGAATCTTCTGTGTGGGTCCACGTGCACAATGACGGGCGGGTAGGATCGCTCACAGCGCCATCTGGGTCAGCAGGCGCGTTCTCTGTTGATGTAATTCTGTTGGGCACCGTCTCGGCTCGCGTCTACGAGGGGGGGGGTCTCCACACCAACTCCCCAGTTCTATGGCCGTCTGGGTGTGCACCGTCCTCAGTAGGCCAGTCACCGACCACACGTGTCCCCCCATGTGTTCGTGGCCCGTATGTTGTCAGCGGGTGGGAGGTGGGGGATGATCCAGCGCCGTGGACGTGTGGTGTGTTATCCCCAGAGTGGTAGACTAGGCCCGTCTTACTTTATTGCGGGGCCCCGAGGTGGCAAGCAGGCCGGGATAGAGGCGTTGCAGCTGTGGACTGTCTCTGGCGTGTCCTTGTAGGTCACCAACTCCCTTTTAATAGATATCAGGGTATCTGGGTCGCCACACAGCTTTTCGGATATTCCTAGGCCCCAGCCTGTCTTTGACTCTGTCCTTCGTGGGGGGGGCTTTGATGTGGCCTGGGGCTGCGCCGAGCCCCGTCGGGGTCGCTCAAGGAGGGGGGGGTGCTTTCAGGCACCGGCCCGTCTCGCCTCTTTTCTTCAGGAAGGTGGGGCTGTGTGGTGGCCAGGGTCGCGTCGAGCCCCGTCGGGCCCTCTCACGGAGGGGGGGGATCGCTCCCTCCCCCCAGGGTAGCCAGCAGTGTCTCCCTCAGTGTAGGGCTCCCGCGCCACTCCCCGGTGTTGCTGAGCGTGGCCGGGGCCGCAGCAGCGATGGTCTAGCCCGGCGGGGGCGGGTCTTCCTCGGGAGCGTGGTCTGTGCGGGCTGCTTAGGTTTCTCCACCACCGCAACCGTCTGCAGCGCCCGGCGCCATGTCGCGTCGCGGGAAAGCCGCCTCCTCACCTTGGAGCACGATGTGTGTGTCCCGCTGGGGACCTCCGGTCTCGCGTCCCCCGGATCCGGCAGCGCACGGGCGCCGTCGCTCTACCCGGCGGACGCCATCTTGTCAGGCAGCACACGGGGAGCAACGGCGGAACGCCGTGGGCCACTCAGGGACAGCGTCCGGGAGCTCCAGGCAGGTCAGGGCTGTCCCGGGTGGTTCCGATCATCGGCGCCGTCCCCACCGCCCCTGTACCAGGTGTGGGGATGCCGTAAGGTGCCGTTGATATGGGCCGGAGCTCTAGGAAGATCGGTCCGCCATCTTAGGCAACTTAGCCACGCCCCGACGTAAAGTGTCTTGATACCCTACATTGGGATGAGTAGCGTTATAAAAGAAATAAAATAAAATAAATTAATAAGGGCTATTTAAATCTTTAATTAATTTTATTACTCATATAAGTACATCTGTCGTTCTTACAGTGCATTAATCTCTTACGAACAAGGCTTGACCAAAGTAAAAAATCTGATTCCAAATCATAGTTTCCTTCAAGAATTTGTTATAAGTAATAACAAGTGGACTGTCTTTGTTTCCCTCCATTGTATTTGTATCTTTGAGCTAAGCTCCTTATAGCTCCTTGCTGTAATGCGACTCCAACAAAAGGAGGGCTGTTTGCCTTTAAGGGAGGACTTTTTATTGGTCCCATCCTAAAATGAAAATAAGATATCTCCCCCTAATGCCCTTGCGGTTTGCTGTTCCGAACACAAAGAAGACTATGTCCGGGCGTTGCTGAATGTGTCTCAGTAATGGCATTTTTCACCAGGACAAATTCAGTATATTTCACTGGGGCCAGTCTCGATACTGCTCAATAATAGCTTCCAGATATGGATCTGGTTGGATCCTCCTCATTACCAGCACTGCTTCCAGAAATATCATAAAGCAACAAATATATACCTACAACGATCCAAACCTTTTGGTTTTGCCAATGCTCGTTAGTAGTATCAAATAAATATTTAACCATGGTATTTCTGCTAATAATTACAATTGAAAATGTTTCAATTCTGAAAAGACATTGCTAAAGTCTGTAGAAGAAATAGTGAAAGAGGACTTTTAGAGTGTGTCACTCCCATGCTCTCTTTAACACCACTTCCCCGTGCAATCTCTTGCTTAGGTAAATGTTTACACACTTTCCCTCCCCACATCATTCTGAAATCCCCTGTCTGCATATTTCACTCCTCTCCTTCCGCTTCATCGCTGCCTTTTCTTTCTGTCCTTCTGCATGCAATTTATCATACTACATCCCATTCACTGTTTCCAGAGCAAACAGAGGAGACTTAGTTTATTCTTAGAACTGAACGTCCTGCAGGTGGGACTCCACGAAGCTCAGGCCTTAGGATTATAGACTCGGCTGCATACCCACTTGACCGCCCTGTCACACTAACACAAAGGTTCCAGATTCATTGTGAGTTATACTGCAAGCACGAAGAGGAAGCAGAAAAAACGTAGTGCAGGCACATGTGAAACTTAAAAAATAACACAAATGGACACCCTTGTGAATGGGCCTTGGGTGAGCTAGCTGTAACATAGGTAGTGCAGGGCATGGGGCGCTGGCGCTTATGTGTGTTGTGTAAACTACTTGTCACTTTCACGGCATGCGCTATCCTTGGTCAGGGGTCACTGCGAAGGGGTGGCGTGCTGTGCGATCTCTCGGGGTACCCCAGGGCTGGCGGCGGGGTGGCCTGTTCATGAGGGTTGTCCGCTGCATGGTGCTTGGATACATGGAGTAATGTCGCCCATTGATTGGAGATGTGATGCTTATTCATTCCCCGCAGCTCCTCAGAACGAAGCAGCAGCTCCTCTGCGGCCCCCCATTTAATGAATGCACCCCTCCAGGCCTCAATTGGCGGCCCTTCCGGGGCTCTCCAGTGCATGGCTATGCATCTTTTGGCAAGTAGGATCGCCAGGGCGGCAAACGTGTCTCCACTTGGTGGTGGCGGATGTGGTGGACGTGGTGGTGGTGGTGGAAGTGGTGGTGGTGGTGGTGAACGTGGTGCTGGTGGACGTGGTGCTGGTGGTTGTGGTGCTGGTGGTTGTGGTGCTGGTGGTTGTGGTGCTGGTGGTTGTGGTGCTGGTGGTTGTGGTGCTGGTGGTGGTGGACGTGGTGGTGGTGGGGGCATGGTGGTGGACGTGGTGGATGTGGTGGACGTGGTGGTGGTGGACGTGGTGGACGTGGTGGTGGTGGACGTGGTGGTGGTGGTCGTGGTGGTGGTGGTCGTGGTGGTGGTGGACGTGGTCGTGGTGGACGTGGTCGTGGTGGTGGTGGTCGTGGTGGTGGTGGTGGACGTGGTCGTGGTGGTGGTGGTCGTGGTGGTGGTGGTGGACGTGGTCGTGGTGGTGGTGGTCGTGGTGGTGGTGGACGTGGTGGTGGTGGACGTGGTGGTGGTGGACGTGTTGGTGGTGGACGCGGTGGTGATGGTGGTGGAGGATGTGGTGGACGTTGTGGTGGGGGACGTGGTGGTGGTGGTGGGGGACGTGGTGGTGGTGGGGGACGTGGTGGTGGTGGTGGGGGACGTGGTGGTGGGGGACGTGGTGGTGGGGGACGTGGTGGTGGTGGGGGACGTGGTGGTGGCGGGGGACGTGGTGGTGGTGGTGGACGTGGTGGTGGTGGTGGACGTGGTGGTGGTGGTTGATGTGGTGGTGGTGGATGACGTGGTGGTGGTGAAATAAAAAAAAATCCGGTTTTTGTAAAGCGCACAACTACCCAATGGCATCCCGGCAGTGGTGGACGTGGTGGACGTGGTGGACGTGGTGGACGTGGTGGCAGTGGTGGACGTGGTGGCAGTGGTGGTAGTGGTGGACGTGGTGGTGGACGTGTTGGTGGTGGATGTGGTGGATATGGTGGATGTGGTGGTGGACGTGGTGGTGGACGTGGTGGTGGTGGATGTGGTGGTGGGTGGTAGACGTGGTGGTGGGCGTGTTGGTGGTGGTGGGCGTGTTGGTGGTGGGCGTGTTGGTGGTGGGCGTGTTGGTGGTGGGCGTGTTGGTGGTGGGCGTGTTGGTGGTGGACGTGTTGGACATGGTGGGCGTGGTGGTGGTGGGCGTGGTGGTGGGTGTGGTGGTGGTGGACGTGGTGGTGGTGGTGGTGGCATTGGCGGTGGTGGTGGTGGCAGTGGCATGGTTGTGGTAGTGGTGGACGTGGTGGTGGTGGTGGACGTGGTGGACGTGGTGGACGTGGTGGTGGTGGACGTGGTGGTGGTGGACGTGGCGGTGGACATGGATGTGGTGGTGGTGGAAGTGGTGGTGGTGGGGGCATGGATGTGGTGGTGAACGTGGTGGTGGTGGATGTGATGGTGGACGTGGTGGTGGTGGTTGACGTGGTGTGGTAGATGACGTGGTGGTGGTGAAATAAAAAAAATCAGTATTTGTAAAGCGCACAGCTACCCAATGGCATCCCAGCGGTGGTGGTGCGTGGTGGTGGTACTGGTGGACGTGGTGGTGGTGGTGGTGGATGTGGTGATGGATGTGGTGGTGGTAGTGGTGGACGTGGTGGTGGTGGTGGATGTGGTGATGGATGTGGTGGTGGACGTGGTGGTGTTGGTGGACCTGGTGGTGGACGTGGTGGTGGATGTGATAGTGGTGGATATGGTGGACATTGTGGACGTGGAGGTGGGTGGACGTGGTGGTGGGTGGACGTGGTGGTGGGTGGACGTGGTGGTGGGTGGACGTGGTGGTGGGTGGACGTGGTGGTGGGTGGACGTGGTGATGGTGGTGGATGTGTTAGTGGTGGTGTATGTGGTAGTGGTGGTGGACGTGGTGGTGGACATAGATGTGGTGGTGGTGGATGTGGTGGTGGTGGATGTGGTGGTGGTGGTGGTGGATGTGGTGGTGGTGGTGGATGTGGTGGTGGTGGTGGTGGATGTGGTGGTGGATGGGGACGTTTTTTTCAGTGGTGGACGTGTTGGGTGGACGTGGAGGTGGAGGACATGGTGGAGGACATGGTGGAGGACATGGTGGAGGACATGGTGGAGGACATGGTGGAGGACATGGTGATGGTGGAGGACATGGTGATGGTGTAGGACGTGGTGATGGTGTAGGACGTGGTGATGGTGTAGGACGTGGTGATGGTGTAGGACGTGGTGATGGTGTAGGACGTGGTGATGGTGTAGGACGTGGTGATGGTGTAGGACGTGGTGATGGTGTAGGACGTGGTGG
Source organism: Lissotriton helveticus (assembly GCF_964261635.1). NCBI lineage: Eukaryota > Metazoa > Chordata > Amphibia > Caudata > Salamandridae > Lissotriton > Lissotriton helveticus. The sequence goes on along the minus strand of NC_136069.1, from coordinate 1,329,419,240 downwards.
TGGTGCAGGACGTGGTGGTGGTGGTGTAGGACGTGGTGGTGGTGGTGGTGTAGGACGTGGTGGTGGAGGACGTGGTGGTGGTGGAGGACGTGGTGGTGGTGGAGGACGTGGTGGTGGAGGATGTGGTGGTGGTGGTGGACGTGGTGGTGGTGGACGTGGTGGTGGTGGACGTGGTGGTGGTGGACGTGGTGGTGGTGGACGTGGTGGTGGTGGACGTGGTGGTGGTGGACGTGGTGGTGGTGGACGTGGTGGTGGTGGACGTGGTGGTGGTGGACGTGGTGGTGGTGGACGTGGTGGTGGTGGACGTGGTGGTGGTGGACATGGTGGTGGTGGACATGGTGGTGGTGGTGGTGGACGTGGTGGTGGTGGACATGGTAGACGTGGTGGTGGTGGACGTGGTAGATGTGGTGGTGGACGTGGTAGATGTGGTGGTGGACGTGGTGGTGGACGTGGGAGACGTGATGGTGGTGGACGTGGTGGTGGTGGTGGAGGATGTGGTGGTGGCGGTGGAGGACGCGGTGGAGGATGTGGTGGTGGATGTAGTGGTGGATGTGGTGGTGGTGGTGGTGGAGGACGTGGTGGTGGTGGAGGACGTGGTGGTGGATGTGGTGGTGGTGGACGTGGTGGATGACGTGGTGGAGGACATGGTGATGGTGTAGGACGTGGTGATGGTGTAGGACGTGGTGATGGTGTAGGACGTGGTGATGGTGTAGGACGTGGTGATGGTGTAGGACGTGGTGATGGTGTAGGACGTGGTGATGGTGTAGGACGTGGTGATGGTGTAGGACGTGGTGGTGGTGGTGCAGGACGTGGTGGTGTAGGACGTGGTGGTGGTGGTGTAGGACGTGGTGGTGGTGGTGGAGGACGTGGTGGTGGTGGTGGAGGACGTGGTGGTGGTGGTGGAGGACGTGGTGGTGGTGGAGGACGTGGTGGTGGTGGAGGACGTGGTGGTGGTGGTGGACGTGGTGGTGGTGGACGTGGTGGTGGTGGACATGGTGGTGGTGGACATGGTGGTGGTGGACATGGTGGTGGTGGACATGGTGGTGGTGGACATGGTGGTGGTGGTGGACGTGGTGGTGGTGGACGTGGTAGACGTGGTGGTGGACGTGGTAGATGTGGTGGACGTGGTGGTGGACGTGGAAGACGTGATGGTGGTGGATGTGGTGGTGGTGGTGGAGGACGTGGTGGTGGTGGAGGACGTGGTGGTGGATGTGGTGGTGGTGGACGTGGTGGATGACGTGGTGGTGGTGAAATAAAAAAATCCAGTGTTTGTAAAACGCACAGCTACCCGGTGGTGGTGGTAGTGGTGGACGTGGTAGTGGTGGACGTGGTGGTGGTGGACGTGGTGGTGTGTTAAAAAGGCGACCCCGGGGGAGGCAGAAGATGTCTGTCTGACCACCCCTAGGTCCGCCTCTCTGTCGAGAAGTAGCCGAGCGTTTACCGAGAGGCCTCCTGAATGAGGGCCCTCTCCTAGGATCGTACAGCAGAGTAATCACAACACTACAAACGGACACCACACAGGAGGTCAAGTTCTCAAGCTTTTATACGTAATAAAGGTTGCGGGTTCTTGGCAGTATATACAGGCGGATCGAGGGATCCGTAAAGTCCCGAAAAGGGGGGTAAGGTAGCGGGACAGTCTTACTCTGGGCGGAGGACGGGGTACCCTACGCACAGCTCTCAATCCTCGAGCCGGGGGGTTCCGAGAGTTCGAGCCGCGGCAGCGCCAGCAGGCTTGCAGGATGGTTCGGCGAGGTAGGCCGCGGCAGCGCCAGCCGGCTCTCAGATGTTTCAGCAAGATAGGCCGCGGCAGCGCCAGCAGGCTCTCAGGATGGTTCAGCAAGATAGGCCGCGGCAGCGCCAGCAGGCTCTCAGATGTTTCAGCAAGGTAGGCCGCGGCAGCGCCAGCAGGCTCTCAGGTGTTTCAGCAAGATAGGCCGCGGCAGCGCCAGCAGGCTCTCAGGAGGTTCAGCAAGATAGGCCGCGGCAGCGCCAGCAGGCTCTCAGGAGGTTCAGCAGGATAGGCCGCGGCAGCGCCAGCAGGCTCTCAGGATGGTCGTCGGGTTACGGGGAGGATGAGTTCGTCTGGTGTCGGCCGTGACAGCGTCAGCAGGGCTTCCAGTCCAGGATACAACGGCCGTCCTAATCCAGGGCTGGCCCAGATATAGGTCTGGAGGTCTTTGAAGTCAGAGGGGCCGGGATGATGGTGTCCAGACACCCAGCAGGGGGGTGGAGCCAGCGCCCAGGGAGGCCGGAGGGCGATCGATACCAGGCGTCCGGGGCCGGTGGGAGGCCCATCGAAACTCCCCTTCCTCCGGGATCTGTCGAGTGGCCACTCGACCACCTGGGTGGATCTTGGTGCCTCGATGTCGGGGCTTCGCTGGGGCCTGGGCTGGGGCCGAGGCCACGTGGTTGTGACGTGGTGGGTCCAAGATGGAGTCGGGCACGGTCTCGTGCTGAGGTCGTGCTGGGCCTACGCTGGGGTCAGGCCTGCGCGGGTGGACCGGGATGGTAGCCGGCCCTGTGGTGTTGGGGCGTGCAGGATCGGGCCGAAGGGGCCACCCGAGGTCTGGTGGAGGGCGGATATCGTCCTGGGCCCGCCATGCGGGAGGGGTAGGACCACGCCATGAGGCCGGGTCCAACACGGAGGTGGACGTGGTGGTGGTGGACGTGGTGGTGGTGGACGTGGTGGTGGTGGACGTGGTGGTGGTGGACGTGGTGGTGGTGGACGTGGTGGTGGTGGACGTGTTGGTGGAGGACGTGTTGGTGGAGGATGTGTTGGTGGAGGATGTGTTGGTGGAGGATGTGTTGGTGGAGGATGTGTTGGTGGAGGATGTGTTGGTGGAGGATGTGTTGGTGGAGGATGTGTTGGTGGAGGATGTGTTGGTGGAGGATGTGTTGGTGGAGGACGTGTTGGTGGAGGACGTGTTGGTGGAGGATGTGTTGGTGGAGGATGTGTTGGTGGAGGATGTGTTGGTGGAGGATGTGTTGGTGGAGGATGTGTTGGTGGAGGATGTGTTGGTGGAGGATGTGTTGGTGGAGGATGTGTTGGTGGAGGATGTGTTGGTGGAGGATGTGTTGGTGGAGGATGTGTTGGTGGAGGATGTGTTGGTGGAGGATGTGTTGGTGGAGGACGTGTTGGTGGAGGACGTGGTGGTGGAGGACGTGGTGGTGGAGGACGTGTTGGTGGAGGACGTGGTGGTGGAGGACGTGGTGGTGGAGGACGTGGTGGTGGAGGACGTGGTGGTGGAGGACGTGGTGGTGGAGGACGTGGTGGTGGAGGACGTGGTGGTGGAGGACGTGGTGGTGGAGGACGTGGTGGTGGAGGACGTGGTGGTGGAGGACGTGGTGGTGGAGGACGTGGTGGTGGAGGACGTGGTGGTGGAGGACGTGGTGGTGGAGGACGTGGTGGTGGAGGACGTGGTGGTGGAGTACGTGGTGGTGGCGGACGTGGTGGTGGAGGACGTGGTGGATGTGGTGGGGGTGGATGTGGTGGTGGACGTGGTGGATGTGGTGGTGGTGGACGTGGTGGATGTGGTGGTGGTGGACGGGGTGGATGTGGTGGTGGTGGACGTGGTAGTGGACATGGATGTGGTGGTGGGTGGTGGTGGACGTGGTGGTGGTGGGTGGTGGATGTGGTGGTGGTAGTGGTGGTGGGTGGTGATGGACGTGGTGGATGTGGTGGTGGTGGGTGGTGGATGTGGTGGTGGTAGTGGTGGTGGGTGGTGATGGACGTGGTGGATGTGGTGGACGTGGTGGTGGTTGACATGGTGGTGGTGGACGTGGTGGACGTGGTGGTGGACGTGGTGGTGGACATGGTGGTGGACATGGTGGTGGTGGACATGGTGGTGGTGGACGTGGTGGTGGACATGGTGGTTGTGGACATGGTGGTTGTGGACGTGGTGGGTGTGGACATGGTGGTTGTGGACGTGGTGGATATGGTGGATGTGGTGGATATGGTGGATGTGGTGGTGGACGTGGTGGTGGTGGTGGATGTGGTGGTGGGTGGTAGACGTGGTGGTGGACGTGGTGGTGGTGGACGTGGTGGTGGTGGTGGCAGTGACATGGTTGTGGTGGACGTGGTGGACGTGGTGGTGGACGTGGTGGTGGACGTGGTGGTGGACGTGGTGGTGGTGGACGTGGTGGTGGTGGACGTGGTGGTGGTGGATGTGGTGTGGTGGATGTGGTGGTGATGGACGTGGTGGTGTATGTGGTGGTGGTGGACGTGGCGGTGGACATGGATGTGGTGGTGGTGGAAGTGGTGGTGGTGGGGGCATGGATGTGGTGGTGAACGTGGTGGTGGTGGATGTGATGGTGGACGTGGTGGTGGTGGTTGACGTGGTGGTGGTGAAATAAAAAAAATCAGTATTTGTAAAGCGCACAGCTACCCAATGGCATCCCGGTGGTGGTGGATGTGGTGGTGCGTGGTGGTGGTACTGGTGGACGTGGTGGTGTTGGTGGTGGTGTTGGTGGTGGATGTGGTGATGGATGTGGTGGACGTGGTGGTGGTGGTGGTGGATGTGGTGATGGATGTGGTGGTGGACGTGGTGGTGTTGGTGGACCTGGTGGTGGACGTGGTGGTGGATGTGATAGTGGTGGATATGGTGGATATGGTGGACATGGTGGTGGTTGGACGTGGTGGTGGTTGGACGTGGTGGTGGTTGGACGTGGTGGTGGTTGGACGTGGTGGTGGTTGGACGTGGTGGTGGGTGGACGTGGTGGTGGGTGGACGTGGTGGAGGGTGGACGTGGTGGTGGGTGGACGTGGTGGTGGGTGGACATGGTGATGGTGGTGGATGTGTTAGTGGTGGTGTATGTGGTGGTGGTGGTGGACGTGGTGGTGGACATGGATGTGGTGGTGGTAGTGGTGGTGGTAGTGGCGGTAGTGGTGGACGTGGTGGTGGTGGACGTGGCGGTCGTGGTGGTGGACCTGGTGGTGGTGGACATGGTGGTGGTGGTGGACATGGTGGTGGTGGACATGGTGGTGGTGGACATGGTGGTGGTGGACATGGTGGGTGTGGACATGGTGGGTGTGGACGTGGTGGTGGTGGTGGACGTGGTGGTGGTGGACGTGGTGGTGGTGGACGTGGTGGTGGTGGACGTGGTGGTGGTGGACGTGGTGGTGGTGGACGTGGTGGTGGTGGACGTGGTGGTGGTGGATGTGGTGGTGGTGGACGTGGTGGTGGTGGACGTGGATGTGGTGGGTGGTTGTGGTGGAGGTGGTGGTGGTGGTGGATGTGGTGGTGGTGGATGTGGTGGTGGACGGGGACGTGTTGGTGGTGGACGTGTTGGTGGTGGACGTGTTGGTGGGTGGACGTGGTGGTGGGTGGATGTGGTGGTGGGTGGATGTGGTGGTGGGTGGACGTGGTGGTGGGTGGACGTGGTGGTGGGTGGACGTGGTGGTGGGTGGACGTGGTGGTGGGTGGACGTGGTGGTGGGTGGACGTGGTGGTGGGTGGACGTGGTGGTGGGTGGAGGTGGTGGTGGAGGATGTGTTGGTGGAGGTTGTGTTGGTGGAGGTTGTGTTGGTGGAGGTTGTGTTGGTGGAGGTTGTGTTGGTGGAGGTTGTGTTGGTGGAGGTTGTGTTGGTGGAGGTTGTGTTGGTGGAGGTTGTGTTGGTGGAGGTTGTGTTGGTGGAGGTTGTGTTGGTGGAGGTTGTGTTGGTGGAGGTTGTGTTGGTGGAGGTTGTGTTGGTGGAGGATGTGTTGGTGGAGGATGTGGAGGATGTGGAGGATGTGTTGGTGGAGGATGTGTTGGTGGAGGATGTGTTGGTGGAGGATGTGTTGGTGGAGGACGTGTTGGTGGAGGACGTGTTGGTGGAGGACGTGTTGGTGGAGGACGTGTTGGTGGAGGACGTGTTGGTGGAGGACGTGGTGGTGGAGGACGTGGTGGCGGAGGACGTGGTGGCGGAGGACGTGGTGGCGGAGGACGTGGTGGCGGAGGACGTGGCGGCGGAGGACGTGGCGGCGGAGGACGTGGCGGCGGAGGACGTGGCGGCAGATGTGGTGGACATGGTGGTGGATGTGGTGGTGGAGGACGTGGTGGTGGTCGTGGTGGTGGACATGGTGGTGGTGGTGGACGTGGTGGACGTGGTGTACGTGGTGGTGGACGTGGTGGTGGACGTGGTGGTGGTGGTGGACGTGGTAGTGGTGGTGGACGTGGTGGTGGTGGTGGACGTGGTGGTGGTGGTGGACGTGGTGGTGGTGGACGTGGTGGTGGTGGATGTGGTGGTGGAGGATGTGGTGGTGGAGGACGTGGTGGTGGAGGACGTGGTGGTGGAGGACGTGGTGGTGGAGGACGTGGTGGTGGAGGACGTGGTGGTGGAGGACGTGGTGGTGGAGGACGTGGTGGTGGAGGACGTGGTGGTGGAGGACGTGGTGGTGGAGGACGTGGTGGTGGAGGACGTGGTGGTGGAGGACGTGGTGGTGGAGGACGTGGTGGTGGAGGACGTGGTGGACGTGGTGGTGGTGGACGTGGTGGTGGTGGATGTGGTGGTGGTGGACGTGGTGGTGGATGTGGTGGTGGACGTGGTGGTGGACGTGGTGGTGGACGTGGTGGTGGACGTGGTGGTGGACGTGGTGGTGGTGGTGGATGTGGTGGTGGTGGTGGATGTGGTGGTGGTGGTGGATGTGGTGGTGGTGGTGGTGGATGTGGTGGTGGTGGTGGATGTGGTGGTGGTGGTGGATGTGGTGGTGGTGGTGGTGGATGTGGTGGTGGATGTGGTGGTGGACGGGGACGTGTTGGTGGGTGGACGTGTTGGTGGGTGGACGTGTTGGTGGGTGGACGTGTTGGTGGGTGGACGTGGTGGTGGGTGGACGTGGTGGTGGGTGGACATGGTGGTGGATGTGGTGGTGTATGTGGTGGTGGTGGACGTGGTGGTGGTGGACGTGGTGGTGGACATGGACATGGATGTGGTGGTGGTGGTGGTGGTGGATGTGGTGGTGGTGGACGTGGTGGTGGTGGACGTGGTGGTGGATGTGGTGGTGGTGGATGTGGTGGTGGTGGATGTGGTGGTGGTGGATGTGGCGGTGGTGGATGTGGTGGTGGATGTGGTGGTGGACGGGGACGTGTTGGTGTTGGACGTGTTGGTGTTGGACGTGTTGGTGGTGGACGTGTTGGTGGTGCCGGACGTGTTGGTGGTGCCGGACGTGTTGGTGGTGCCGGACGTGTTGGTGGTGCCGGACGTGTTGGTGGTGCCGGACGTGTTGGTGGTGCCGGACGTGTTGGTGGTGCCGGACGTGTTGGTGGTGCCGGACGTGTTGGTGGTGCCGGACGTGTTGGTGGTGCAGGACGTGGTGGTGGTGCAGGACGTGGTGGTGGTGCAGGACGTGTTGGTGGTGCAGGACGTGGTGGTGCAGGACGTGGTGGTGCAGGACGTGGTGGAGGTGGAGGACATGGTGGAGGTGAAGGACATGGTGGAGGACGTGGTGCAGGACGTGGTGATGGTGTAGGACGTGGTGGTGATGGTGGAGGACATGGTGGTGGTGGTGGAGGACGTGGTGGTGGTGGTGGAGGACGTGGTGGTGGAGGACGTGGTGGTGGTGGTGGAGGACGTGGTGGTGGTGGTGGAGGACGTGGTGGTGGTGGAGGACGTGGTGGTGGTGGAGGACGTGGTGGTGGTGGTGGAGGACGTGGTGGTGGTGGTGGAGGACGTGGTGGTGGTGGTGGAGGACGTGGTGGTGGAGGACGTGGTGGTGGAGGACGTGGTGGTGGAGGACGTGGTGGTGGAGGACGTGGTGGTGGTGGACGTGGTGGTGGTGGTGGACGTGGTGGTGGTTGACGTGGTGGTGGTTGACGTGGTGGACGTGGTGGTGGTGGTGGTGGACGTGGTAGACGTGGTTGACGTGGTGGTGGACGTGGTTGACATGGTGGTGGTGGATGTGGTAGACGTGGTGGTGGTGGTGGACGTGGTAGACGTGGTGGTGGACGTGGTAGACGTGATGGTGGACGTGGTGGTGGACGTGGTAGACGTGATGGTGGACGTGGTGGTGGACGTGGTAGATGTGGTGGATGTGGTGGATGTGGTGGCGGTGGTGGAGGATGTGGTGGCGGTGGAGGACGCGGTGGAGGATGTGGTGGTGGATGTGGTGGTGGATGTGGTGGTGGTGGTGGAGGACGTGGTGGTGGATGTGGTGGTGGTGGATGTGGTGGATGACGTGGTGGTGGTGAAATAAAAAAAATCCAGTATTTGTAAAACGCACAACTACCCGGTGGTGGTGGTAGTGGTGGACGTGGTGGTGGTGGTGGTGGTGGTGGACGTGGTGGTGGTGGACATGGTGGTGGTGGAAGTGGTGGTGGTGGTGGAAGTGGTGGTGGAGGTGGACGTGGTGGTGGACGTGGTGGTGGACGTGGTGGTGGACGTGGTGGTGGTGGACGTGGTGGTGGAGGACGTGGTGGTGGAGGACGTGGTGGTGGAGGACGTGGTGGTGGAGGACGTGGTGGTGGAGGACGTGGTGGTGGAGGACGTGGTGGTGGAGGACGTGGTGATGGCGGACGTGGTGGTGGCGGACGTGGTGGATGTGGTGGTGGTGGATGTGGTGGGGGTGGATGTGGTGGTGGACGTGGTGGATGTGGTGGTGGTGGACGTGGTGGATGTGGTGGTGGATGGGGTGGATGTGGTGGTGGACGTGGTAGTGGACATGGATGTGGTGGTGGGTGGTGGTGGTGGGTGGTGGTGGACGTGGTGGATGTGGTGGTGGTGGGTGGTGGATGTGGTGGTGGTAGTGGTGGTGGGTGGTGATGGACGTGGTGGATGTGGTGGTGGTGGGTGGTGGATGTGGTGGTGGTAGTGGTGGTGGGTGGTGATGGACGTGGTGGATGTGGTGGACGTGGTGGTGGTGGACATGGTGGTGGTGGACGTGGTGGTGGACGTGGTGGTGGACGTGGTGGTGGACATGGTGGTGGTGGACGTGGTGGTGGACATGGTGGTGGTGGACGTGGTGGTGGACGTGGTGGTGGACATGGTGGTGGACATGGTGGTGGTGGACGTGGTGGTGGACATGGTGGTGGTGGACGTGGTGGTTGTGGACATGGTGGTTGTGGACGTGGTGGGTGTGGATGTGGTGGATATGGTGGATGTGGTGGTGGACGTGGTGGTGGTGGTGGGTGGTAGACGTGGTGGTGGACGTGGTGGTGGTGGATGTGTTGGTGGTGGATGTGTTGGTGGTGGGCGTGTTGGTGGTGGGCGTGTTGGTGGTGGGCGTGTTGGTGGTGGACATGATGGGTGTGGTGGTGGTGGGCGTGGTGGTGGGTGTGGTGGTGGTGGACGTGGTGGTGGCAGTGACATGGTTGTGGTGGACGTGGTGGTGGACGTGGTGGTGGACGTGGTGGTGGTGGACGTGGTGGTGGTGGACGTGGTGGTGGTGGACGTGGTGGTGGTGGACGTGGTGTGGTGGATGTGGTGGTGATGGACGTGGTGGTGTATGTGGTGGTGGTGGACGTGGCGGTGGACATGGATGTGGTGGTGGTGGAAGTGGTGGTGGTGGGGGCATGGATGTGGTGGTGAACGTGGTGGTGGTGGATGTGATGGTGGACGTGGTGGTGGTGGTTGACGTGGTGGTGGTGAAATAAAAAAAAATCAGTATTTGTAAAGCGCACAGCTACCCAATGGCATCCCGGTGGTGGTGGATGTGGTGGTGCGTGGTGGTGGTACTGGTGGACGTGGTGGTGTTGGTGGTGGATGTGGTGATGGATGTGGTGGACGTGGTGGTGGTGGTGGTGGTGGATGTGGTGATGGATGTGGTGGTGGACGTGGTGGTGTTGGTGGACCTGGTGGTGGACGTGGTGGTGGATGTGATAGTGGTGGATATGGTGGATATGGTGGACATGGTGGTGGTTGGACGTGGTGGTGGTTGGACGTGGTGGTGGTTGGACGTGGTGGTGGTTGGACGTGGTGGTGGTTGGACGTGGTGGTGGTTGGACGTGGTGGTGGGTGGACGTGGTGGTGGGTGGACGTGGTGGTGGGTGGACGTGGTGGTGGGTGGACGTGGTGGTGGTGGTGGTGGAGAAGTGTGGCTCACTGGTTAGAGGAGGCAGACCTGGAAGCAGAGGTCAGCCTGGGACCAGGGTTCAATTCCCGGCTCGGCGGGGTCTTGAGTCCTAAAATGTCCATGGACTCGACAATTCTCGCTCCGGTGCCTACTCGATTCACGGGTTCACACTCTGCGACTCTGGGCAATAGCTTGCTTAATCTCCACAACGGCCCCTCGCGGTGGGATGCCTGGCTTTCACCTTGTGGATACCCTGCCGGGGTTATCTCACAGGGGAATACCAGGACGGGTTCCCTAAGCAAGCGCTTAGAGACCGCTTGGTGATTTGCGCTATATAAATTCCTGTACATATTGTACATATTGTACACCACCACCGGGATGCCATTGGGTAGCTGTGCGCTTTACAAATACTGATTTTTTTTATTTCACCACCACCACGTCAACCACCACCACCACGTCCACCATCACATCCACCACCACCACGTTCACCACCACATCCATGCCCCCACCACCACCACTTCCACCACCACCACATCCATGTCCACCGCCACGTCCACCACCACCACATACACCACCACGTCCATCACCACCACATCCACCACACCACGTCCACCACCACCACGTCCACCACCACCACGTCCACCACCACCACGTCCACCACCACGTCCACCACCACGTCCACCACAACCATGTCACTGCCACCACCACGTCCACCACCACCACACCCACCACCACGCCCACCACCACCACACCCATCATGTCCACCACCAACACGCCCACCACCAACACGCCCACCACCAACACATCCACCACCAACACATCCACCACCACCACGTCCACCACCACGTCTACCACCCACCACCACATCCACCACCACCACCACGTCCACCACCACATCCACCATATCCACCACATCCACACCCACCACGTCCACAACCACCATGTCCACAACCACCACGTCCACCACCACCATGTCCACCACCACGTCCACCACCACCATGTCCACCACCATGTCCACCACCATGTCCACCACCACGTCCACCACCACCATGTCCACCACCACCACGTCCACCACATCCACCACGTCCATCACCACCCACCACCACTACCACCACCACATCCACCACCCACCACCACCACATCCACCACGTCCATCACCACCCACCACCACTACCACCACCACATCCACCACCCACCACCACCACATCCACCACGTCCACCACCACCCACCACCACCACCCACCACCACATCCATGTCCACTACCACGTCCACCACCACATCCACCCCATCCACCACCACATCCACCACGTCCACCACCACCACATCCACCACGTCCACCACCACATCCACCCCCACCACATCCACCACCACCACATCCACCACGTCCGCCACCACCACGTCCGCCATCACCACGTCCTCCACCACCACGTCCTCCACCACCACGTCCTCCACCACCACGTCCTCCACCACCACGTCCTCCACCACCACGTCCTCCACCACCACGTCCTCCACCACCACGTCCTCCACCACCACGTCCTCCACCACCACGTCCTCCACCACCACGTCCTCCACCACCACGTCCTCCACCACCACGTCCACCACCACCACCACGTCCTCCACCACCACGTCCTCCACCAACACGTCCTCCACCAACACGTCCTCCACCAACACATCCTCCACCAACACATCCTCCACCAACACATCCTCCACCAACACATCCTCCACCAACACATCCTCCACCAACACATCCTCCATCCTCCACATCCTCCACCAACACAACCTCCACCAACACAACCTCCACCAACACAACCTCCACCAACACAACCTCCACCAACACAACCTCCACCAACACAACCTCCACCAACACATCCTCCACCACCACCTCCACCCACCACCACCTCCACCCACCACCACCTCCACCCACCACCACCTCCACCCACCACCACGTCCACCCACCACCACGTCCACCCACCACCACGTCCACCCACCACCACGTCCACCCACCACCACGTCCACCCACCACCACGTCCACCCACCAACACGTCCACCACCAACACGTCCACCACCAACACGTCCCCGTCCACCACCACATCCACCACCACCACATCCACCACCACCACATCCACCACCACCACCACCACCTCCACCACAACCACCCACCACATCCACGTCCACCACCACCACGTCCACCACCACCACATCCACCACCACCACGTCCACCACCACCACGTCCACCACCACCACGTCCACCACCACCACGTCCACCACCACCACCACGTCCACACCCACCATGTCCACACCCACCATGTCCACAACCACAATGTCCACCACCACCATGTCCACCACCACCATGTCCACCACCACGACCGCCACGTCCACCACCACCACGTCCACCACTACCGCCACTACCACCACCACTACCACCACCACATCCATGTCGTCCACCACGTCCACCACCACCACCACATATACCACCACTAACACATCCACCACCATCACCACGTCCACCCACCACCACGTCCACCCACCACCACCACGTCCACCCACCACCACGTCCACCCACCACCACGTCCACCCACCACCACGTCCAACCACCACCACGTCCAACCACCACCACGTCCAACCACCACCACGTCCAACCACCACCACGTCCAACCACCACCACGTCCAACCACCACCACGTCCAACCACCACCACGTCCAACCACCACCATGTCCACCATATCCACCATATCCACCACTATCACATCCACCACCACGTCCACCACCAGGTCCACCAACACCACCACGTCCACCACCACATCCATCACCACATCCACCACCACCACCACCACCACGTCCACCACATCCATCACCACATCCACCACCAACACCACCACGTCCACCAGTACCACCACCACGCACCACCACATCCACCACCACCGGGATGCCATTGGGTAGCTGTGCGCTTTACAAATACTGATTTTTTTTATTTCACCACCACCACGTCAACCACCACCACCACGTCCACCATCACATCCACCACCACCACGTTCACCACCACATCCATGCCCCCACCACCACCACTTCCACCACCACCACATCCATGTCCACCGCCACGTCCACCACCACCACATACACCACCACGTCCATCACCACCACATCCACCACACCACGTCCACCACCACCACGTCCACCACCACCACGTCCACCACCACCACGTCCACCACCACGTCCACCACCACGTCCACCACAACCATGTCACTGCCACCACCACGTCCACCACCACCACACCCACCACCACGCCCACCACCACCACACCCATCATGTCCACCACCAACACGCCCACCACCAACACATCCACCACCAACACATCCACCACCACCACGTCCACCACCACGTCTACCACCCACCACCACATCCACCACCACCACCACGTCCACCACCACATCCACCATATCCACCACATCCACACCCACCACGTCCACAACCACCATGTCCACAACCACCACGTCCACCACCACCATGTCCACCACCACGTCCACCACCACCATGTCCACCACCACGTCCACCACCACGTCCACCACCACGTCCACCACCACCATGTCCACCACCACCACGTCCACCACATCCACCACGTCCATCACCACCCACCACCACTACCACCACCACATCCACCACCCACCACCACCACATCCACCACGTCCATCACCACCCACCACCACTACCACCACCACATCCACCACCCACCACCACCACATCCACCACGTCCACCACCACCCACCACCACCACCCACCACCACATCCATGTCCACTACCACGTCCACCACCACATCCACCCCATCCACCACCACATCCACCACGTCCACCACCACCACATCCACCACGTCCACCACCACATCCACCCCCACCACATCCACCACCACCACATCCACCACGTCCGCCACCACCACGTCCGCCATCACCACGTCCTCCACCACCACGTCCTCCACCACCACGTCCTCCACCACCACGTCCTCCACCACCACGTCCTCCACCACCACGTCCTCCACCACCACGTCCTCCACCACCACGTCCTCCACCACCACGTCCACCACCACCACGTCCACCACCACGTCCACCACCACGTCCACCACCACGTCCACCTCCACCACCACTTGTGGATGTGGTGGTGCGTGGTGGTGGTACTGGTGGACGTGGTGGTGTTGGTGGTGGATGTGGTGATGGATGTGGTGGACGTGGTGGTGGTGGTGGTGGTGGTGGTTGGACGTGGTGGTGGTTGGACGTGGTGGTGGTTGGACGTGGTGGTGGGTGGACGTGGTGGTGGGTGGACGTGGTGGTGGGTGGACGTGGTGGTGGGTGGACGTGGTGGTGGGTGGACGTGGTGGTGGGTGGACGTGGTGGTGGTGGGTGGACATGGTGGTGGGTGGACGTGGTGGTGGTGGGTGGACATGGTGGTGGGTGGACGTGGTGATGGTGGTGGATGTGTTAGTGGTGGTATATGTGGTGGTGGTGGTGGACGTGGTGGACGACATGGATGTGGTGGTGGTAGTGGTGGTGGTAGTGGCGGTAGTGGTGGACGTGGTGGTGGTGGACGTGGCGGTCGTGGTGGTGGACATGGTGGTGGTGGACATGGTGGTGGTGGACATTGTGGTTGTGGACATGGTGGGTGTGGACATGGTGGGTGTGGACGTGGTGGTGGTGGTGGACGTGGTGGTGGTGGACGTGGTGGTGGTGGACGTGGTGGTGGTGGACGTGGTGGTGGTGGATGTGGTGGTGGTGGACGTGGTGGTGGTGGACGTGGTGGTGGTGGACGTGGATGTGGTGGGTGGTTGTGGTGGAGGTGGTGGTGGTGGTGGTGGATGTGGTGGTGGTGGATGTGGTGGTGGACGGGGACGTGTTGGTGGTGGACGTGTTGGTGGGTGGACGTGGTGGTGGGTGGACGTGGTGGTGGGTGGACGTGGTGGTGGGTGGACGTGGTGGTGGGTGGACGTGGTGGTGGGTGGAGGTGGTGGTGGGTGGAGGTGGTGGTGGGTGGAGGTGGTGGTGGAGGATGTGTTGGTGGAGGTTGTGTTGGTGGAGGTTGTGTTGGTGGAGGTTGTGTTGGTGGAGGTTGTGTTGGTGGAGGTTGTGTTGGTGGAGGTTGTGTTGGTGGAGGTTGTGTTGGTGGAGGTTGTGTTGGTGGAGGATGTGTTGGTGGAGGATGTGGAGGATGGAGGATGTGTTGGTGGAGGATGTGTTGGTGGAGGATGTGTTGGTGGAGGATGTGTTGGTGGAGGATGTGTTGGTGGAGGACGTGTTGGTGGAGGACGTGTTGGTGGAGGACGTGTTGGTGGAGGACGTGTTGGTGGAGGACGTGGTGGTGGAGGACGTGGTGGTGGAGGACGTGGTGGTGGAGGACGTGGCGGCGGAGGACGTGGCGGCGGAGGACGTGGCGGCGGAGGACGTGGCGGCGGAGGACGTGGCGGCGGAGGACGTGGCGGCAGATGTGGTGGACATGGTGGTGGATGTGGTGGATGTGGTGGTGGAGGACGTGGTGGTGGTCGTGGTGGTGGACATGGTGGTGGACGTGGTGTACGTGGTGGTGTACGTGGTGGTGGACGTGGTGGTGGACGTGGTGGTGGACGTGGTGGTGGACGTGGTGGTGGTGGTGGACGTGGTGGTGGTGGTGGACGTGGTGGTGGTGGTGGACGTGGTGGTGGTGGTGGACGTGGTGGTGGTGGTGGTGGACGTGGTGGTGGTGGTGGACGTGGTGGTGGTGGTGGACGTGGTGGTGGTGGTGGTGGTGGATGTGGTGGTGGTGGATGTGGTGGTGGTGGATGTGGTGGTGGAGGACGTGGTGGTGGAGGACGTGGTGGTGGAGGACGTGGTGGTGGAGGACGTGGTGGTGGAGGACGTGGTGGTGGAGGACGTGGTGGTGGAGGACGTGGTGGATGTGGTGGTGGTGGACGTGGTGGTGGTGGTGGACGTGGTGGTGGACGTGGTGGTGGACGTGGTGGTGGACGTGGTGGTGGACGTGGTGGTGGTGGTGGACGTGGTGGTGGACGTGGTGGTGGACGTGGTGGTTGATGTGGTGGTGGACGTGGTGGTGGACGTGGTGGTTGATGTGGTGGTGGACATGGTGATGGACGTGGTGGTGGTGGTGGATGTGGTAGTGGTGGTGTATGTGGTGGTGGACGTGGTGGTGGTGGTGGATGTGGTGGTGGTGGTGGTGGATGTGGTGGTGGTGGTGGTGGATGTGGTGGTGGATGGGGACGTGTTGGTGGGTGGACGTGTTGGTGGGTGGACGTGTTGGTGGGTGGACGTGGTGGTGGGTGGACGTGGTGGTGGGTGGACGTGGTGGTGGGTGGACGTGGTGGGTGGACATGGTGATGGATGTGGTAGTGTTGGACGTGGTGGATGTGGTGGTGTATGTGGTGGTGGTGGTGGTGGACGTGGTGGTGGTGGACATGGATGTGGTGGTGGTGGTGGTGGTGGTGGATGTGGTGGTGGTGGATGTGGTGGATGTGGTGGTGTATGTGGTGGTGGTGGACGTGGTGGTGGTGGACGTGGTGGTGGTGGACGTGGTGGTGGTGGACGTGGTGGTGGACATGGATGTGGTGGTGGTGGATGTGTTGGTGGTGGACGTGTTGGTGGTGCCGGACGTGTTGGTGGTGCCGGACGTGTTGGTGGTGCCGGACGTGGCGGCGGAGGACGTGGCGGCGGAGGACGTGGCGGCGGAGGACGTGGCGGCGGAGGACGTGGCGGCGGAGGACGTGGCGGCGGAGGACGTGGCGGCGGAGGACGTGGCGGCGGAGGACGTGGCGGCGGAGACGTGGCGGACATGGTGGTGGATGTGGTGGATGTGGTGGTGGAGGACGTGGTGGTGGTCGTGGTGGTGGACATGGTGGTGGACGTGGTGGACGTGGTGGACGTGGTGGACGTGGTGTACGTGGTGGTGTACGTGGTGGTGGACGTGGTGGTGGACGTGGTGGTGGTGGACGTGGTGGTGGTGGACGTGGTGGTGGTGGTGGACGTGGTGGTGGACGTGGTGGTGGTGGTGGACGTGGTGGTGGTGGTGGACGTGGTGGTGGTGGTGGATGTGGTGGTGGTGGTGGATGTGGTGGTGGAGGACGTGGTGGTGGAGGACGTGGTGGTGGAGGACGTGGTGGTGGAGGACGTGGTGGAGGACGTGGTGGTGGAGGACGTGGTGGATGTGGTGGTGGTGGATGTGGTGGTGGTGGATGTGGTGGTGGACATGGTGGTGGTGGTGGTGGTGGTGGTGGACGTGGTGGTGGACGTGGTGGTGGACGTGGTGGTGGACGTGGTGGTGGTGGTGGACGTGGTGGTGGACGTGGTGGTGGACGTGGTGGTGGACGTGGTGGTTGATGTGGTGGTGGATGTGGTGGTGGTGTATGTGGTGGTGGACGTGGTGGTGGTGGTGGACGTGGTGGTGGTGGTGGACGTGGTGGTGGTGGTGGTGGATGTGGTGGTGGTGGTGGATGTGGTGGTGGTGGTGGTGGATGTGGTGGTGGATGTGGTGGATGTGGTGGTGGATGTGGTGGTGGACGGGGACGTGTTGGTGGGTGGACGTGTTGGTGGGTGGACGTGGTGGTGGGTGGACGTGGTGGTGGGTGGACGTGGTGGTGGGTGGACGTGGTGGGTGGACATGGTGATGGATGTGGTAGTGTTGGACGTGGTGGATGTGGTGGTGTATGTGGTGGTGGTGGTGGACGTGGTGGTGGTGGTGGTGGTGGTGGATGTGGTGGTGGTGGATGTGGTGGTGTATGTGGTGGTGGTGGACGTGGTGGTGGTGGACGTGGTGGTGGTGGACGTGGTGGTGGACATGGATGTGGTGGTGGTGGATGTGGTGGTGGTGGATGTGGCGGTGGTGGATGTGGTGGTGGATGTGGTGGTGGACGGGGACGTGTTGGTGTTGGACGTGTTGGTGGTGGACGTGTTGGTGGTGGACGTGTTGGTGGTGTCGGACGTGTTGGTGGTGCCGGACGTGTTGGTGGTGCCGGACGTGTTGGTGGTGCCGGACGTGTTGGTGGTGCCGGACGTGTTGGTGGTGCCGGACGTGTTGGTGGTGCCGGACGTGTTGGTGGTGCCGGACGTGTTGGTGGTGCAGGACGTGTTGGTGCAGGACGTGGTGGTGCAGGACGTGGTGGTGCAGGACGTGGTGGTGCAGGACGTGGTGGTGCAGGACGTGGTGGTGCAGGACGTGGTGGTGCAGGACGTGGTGGTGCAGGACGTGGTGGTGCAGGACGTGGTGGTGCAGGACGTGGTGGAGGTGGAGGACATGGTGGGGGTGAAGGACATGGTGGAGGACGTGGTGCAGGACGTGGTGATGGTGTAGGACGTGGTGGTGGTGGTGGAGGACGTGGTGGTGGTGGTGGAGGACGTGGTGGTGGTGGTGGAGGACGTGGTGGTGGTGGTGGAGGACGTGGTGGTGGTGGTGGAGGACGTGGTGGTGGTGGAGGACGTGGTGGTGGTGGTGGAGGACGTGGTGGTGGAGGACGTGGTGGTGGTGGTGGAGGACGTGGTGGTGGTGGTGGAGGACGTGGTGGTGGTGGTGGAGGACGTGGTGGTGGAGGACGTGGTGGTGGTGGTGGAGGACGTGGTGGTGGAGGACGTGGTGGTGGAGGACGTGGTGGTGGAGGACGTGGTGGTGGAGGACGTGGTGGTGGAGGACGTGGTGGTGGTGGACGTGGTGGTGGTGGACGTGGACGTGGTGGTGGTTGACGTGGTGGTGGTTGACGTGGTGGTGGTGGACGTGGTGGTGGTGGACGTGGTAGACGTGGTTGACGTGGTGGTGGACGTGGTTGACGTGGTGGTGGACGTGGTTGACATGGTGGTGGTGGATGTGGTAGACGTGGTGGTGGTGGTGGACGTGGTAGACGTGATGGTGGACGTGGTGGTGGACGTGGTAGACGTGATGGTGGACGTGGTGGTGGACGTGGTAGATGTGGTGGACGTGGTGGCGGTGGTGGAGGATGTGGTGGCGGTGGAGGACGCGGTGGAGGATGTGGTGGTGGATGTGGTGGTGGATGTGGTGGTGGTGGTGGTGGAGGACGTGGTGGTGGAGGACGTGGTGGTGGATGTGGTGGATGACGTGGTGGTGGTGAAATAAAAAAAATCCAGTATTTGTAAAACTCACAACTACCCGGTGGTGGTGGTAGTGGTGGACGTGGTGGTGGTGGTGGACGTGGTGGTGGTGGACGTGGTGGTGGTGGACGTGGTGGTGGTGGACGTGGTGGTGGAGGTGGACGTGGTGGTGGACGTGGTGGTGGACGTGGTGGTGGATGTGGTGGTGGACGTGTTGGTGGTGGAGGACGTGGTGGTGGAGGACGTGGTGGTGGAGGACGTGGTGGTGGAGGACGTGGTGGTGGAGGACGTGGTGGTGGAGGACGTGGTGGTGGAGGACGTGGTGGTGGAGGACGTGGTGGTGGAGGACGTGGTGGTGAAGGACGTGGTGGTGGAGGACGTGGTGGTGGAGGACGTGGTGATGGTGGACGTGGTGATGGTGGACGTGGTGATGGTGGACGTGGTGATGGTGGACGTGGTGATGGTGGACGTGGTGATGGTGGACGTGGTGATGGTGGACGTGGTGATGGAGGACGTGGTGGTGGAGGACGTGGTGGTGGAGGACGTGGTGGTGGAGGACGTGGTGGTGGAGGACGTGGTGATGGTGGACGTGGTGATGGTGGACGTGGTGATGGTGGACGTGGTGGTGGTGGACGTGGTGGTGGTGGACGTGGTGATGATGGACGTGGTGATGGTGGACGTGGTGATGGTGGACGTGGTGATGGTGGACGTGGTGATGGTGGACGTGGTGGTGGTGGTGGACGTGGTGGACGTGGTGGACGTGGTGGTGGTGGACGTGGTGGTGGTGGACGTGGTGGTGGTGGACGTGGTGGTGGTGGACGTGGTGGTGGTGGACGTGGTGGTGTTGGTGGACGTGGTGGTGGACGTGGATGTGGTGGTGGTGGTGGTGGTGGTGGACGTGGTGGTGGATGTGGTGGACGTGGATGTGGTGGACGTGGTGGTGGTGGTGGACGTGGATGTGGTGGACGTGGTGGTGGTGGTGGACGTGGTGGTGGTGAACTTGGTGGTGTTGGACGTGGTGGTGGACGTGGTGGACGTGGATGTGGTGGACGTGGTGGTGGTGGACGTGGTTATGTTATGTTATGTTATGTTATACAGGGGTTTTATATAGCGTGCGGCTACTCGAAGGAGTGTCCCGACGCTTTGAATTGCACACTAATCACATAACACAACAGGGAAAGTAAATAAAAGAGAAAACCAGAGAAAAAGAAAACCTAATAGGGGCCAGGACTAAGAGGTAAAAAGCCAGGTTTTGAGCCCTTTCCTAAAGGCCAACAAATTAGGAATGCTGCGCAGGGACACAGGCAGTTTATTCCACAACTGAGGCGCTAGCAGTTTAAAAGAGCTGCCACCGATGCGAGCTCTCTTCACACGAGGAACCGCCGCAAGGGACAGGGCTTCAGACCTAAGCGACCTGGCAGGAAGGTAAAAGGTCAACCTTTTCTGAAGGTATTTTGCTCCGGAGGCGTGCAAGGCTTTATGTGCCAGGGTGAGAGTCTTAAAAATTATCCGCTTCCGGACAGGGAGCCAGTGCAGAGCCTCCAGGAGGCCCGAGGCTCTAGCACGGCGAATTCTGGACAACCTGTAACCGTTTGAGCAGATATTCTGGCAGGCCGAGATAAAGGACGTTGGAATAGTCAATTCTCGAGCCTATAATCGCCTGCACCGTGATCTTCCTATGTTCCTCCGGTAGCAGGGGAAGGAACTTGCGTAGCATCCGGAGTAGGCCAAAGCAGGTGCCAGTGAGACCGATTACCTGTGAGCGTAGTGTGAGGCCATTGTCGATCTTAATCCCAAGGTTTTTAGCTACCTGGGACGAACTTGCTGGTGGAAACATGTTCTCAGGCCACCACACTTTCCAGTCCGGATCCGCACTGCACCCGAAAAAGAGGACCTCGGATTTATCCGAGTTGCACTTGAGGCTGTTATGATGGAACCATTGAAACACAGCCTCAAGGCAACCCTGGATCCTACCTCCATCCAAGTCCGCACCCCTCTCACAGGTGAAGAGGAGCTGGGTGTCATCGGCGTAAGAAACGATCTGGGCCCCGAAAGACTCCGCCAGTGCCGCCAGAGGGGTCATGAAGATGTTAAATAAAGTTGGGCTCAGGACAGAGCCCTGAGGAACTCCGACACCCAATGGCGACATCTCGGCGGAGCAAGCAGAAGCCCAGACCGTTTGTCGACGGCCTGCCAGGAATGATCGAAACCACTGGAGCACCGTCCCTTGGAGACCAATCTCTGAGAGTCTTACAAGAAGACCCTCATGAGGGACGGTGTCAAAGGCCGCCGACAGATCTGACGTGGTGGTGGTGGTGGACGTGGTGGTGGTGGTGGACGTGGTGGTGGTGGTGGACGTGGTGGTGGTGGTGGACGTGGTGGTGGTGGACTTGGTGGTGGTGGACTTGGTGGTGGTGGACGTGGTGGTGGATGTGGTGGACATGGATGTGGTGGACGTGGTGGTGGTGGTGGACGTGGTGGTGGATGTGGTGGACGTGGATGTGGTGGACGTGGTGGTGGTGGTGGACTTGGTGGTGGTGGACTTGGTGGTGGTGGTGGACTTGGTGGTGGTGGTGGACTTGGTGGTGGTGGTGGACTTGGTGGTGGAGGACTTGGTGGTGGAGGACTTGGTGGTGGTGGACGTGGTGGACGATGTGGTGGTGGACGATGTGGTGGTGGACGTGGTGGTGGTGGAAGACGTGGTGGGGATGACGTGGTGGTGGTGGATGACGTGGTGGAGGACTTGGTGGTGGAGGACTTGGTGGTGGTGGACGTGGTGGACGATGTGGTGGTGGACGATGTGGTGGTGGACGATGTGGTGGTGGACGTGGTGGACGATGTGGTGGTGGACGTGGTGGTGGTGGACGTGGTGGTGGTGGACGTGGTGGTGGTGGAAGACGTGGTGGTGGATGACGTGGTGGTGGTGGAGGACGTGGTGGTGGTGGAGGACGTGGTGGTGGTGGAGGACGTGGTGGTGGTGGAGGACCTGGTGGTGATGGACGTGGTGGTGGTGGACGTGGTGGTGGTGGACGTGGTGGTGGTGGACGTGGTGGTGGCGGACGTGGTGGTGGCGGACGTGGTGGTGGCGGACGTGGTGGTGGCGGACGTGGTGGTGGCGGACGTGGTGGTGGTGGCGGACGTGGTGGTGGTGGCGGACGTGGTGGTGGTGGCGGACGTGGTGGTGGTGGCGGACGTGGTGGTGGCGGACGTGGTGGTGGTGGACGTGGTGGTGGAGGACGTGGTGGATGTGGTGGTGGTGATGGTGGAGGAAGTGGTGGGACTCTTTAAGTATGCTATCCAATCAAAAGCAGTCATATATGAAAGCCACAGACACAAACACATTGAAAACATGAGAGGTGCTGCAACATGCCTGGCAGGGCAATGCACGCCCTTCCCAAGTACGACCTAAAAACACCTGCTCTGCCATGGAGTGCTGAAGGAAAAACAAAAACAGTAGTTTGCCTGAATGTGAGCTGTGGAAGGGCCGCAAGTCATCAAATTAAAGGTATACCAAAGAAGGTGTGTTCCAGAGAGATGCACAAACTCAAGAAGAGGAAGTAAAGCGATCAGATCTGAAGCAAGTAAATGAGAATGACAAATAAGTTAACTAATTGTAAGCAATGGCTGCTCCAAAGGTAACTAGGTTTTGATATTGTCCCTAGTCTGACTTTTACAGCCGACATCTAAAGGCTGTTTGTAGGTTAGACCTAAAAATCAAGCATTTTCACAGCCAAGGATCTTGGCGTTAATTAGCTGAGTCATATATAGCCAAGCATATGCATGCTGTGCCGCAATAAAGCTTGACCTTTTGTCCATGCATTAGTTTGAGCCTGTGCTACAATAAAGCACATGCTTCCACTGCTTCTCAGTTTTGGTTGCCCCCTCTCATTGCACATTCCTTTTCTTTGACTGGTTGACGGTGCCTAGCGGTAGGGGTGTGTGTCAGCAGCTAGCACACCAAGCGTTGTGTCAGATGCATGCACTGGCACAGGCAGAAGTAACAGATGTGCTGACTATGGTTAAGTTATTTGATTTGTTACAAAAAGGCTGAGGACTGGAGTTGTATACTTAGGATAGAGTCCTTGCACAACCTTAATTATAAACTCATAGTCGTATCATTTTATAAACATTTATACAAGTTGCCAACTTGTTTGGAGTAACCGGGATTACGTGAACGGACAGAGAAAATATTTAGATCCTCCAATCAAACGGTAGAGGACAATCTGATACTTGTGATCGTCACACAGCTTTCTGACATGAGAATAGTATTCAGGATTCTGTGTATTCCAAGCGAACAGTAGACACAGATTAGCCCCTGATGAAGGTATCTTAGAGTACCGAAATGCATTGGGCAGCAAAATAATATTGTGTCGTGTAAATGTTTATAAAATGATTGAAATGCACATTGATGGAATATTTGATTACATGAAAAAGGAAATGTAATATCAATATGTTTAAATAATTTGCATTATTGTTTATATGTTCAATCAACAAAATGATAAAATGACATATTAAAAAACCAATTGATGTTAAAAACTGTTTATACTTATAAGGTGCTTAGCACCAGGTGAACAGTGCACGTCTATTCAGGTGCTTAAACCTGAAATAACCCGAGGAGGGCAAGCCAGGTACAAATCAGCATAATAATAATGCAACATCATTAGCTCAAACTTTCAGTAATACAAGACCTATTACGTTACATAACATGCTTTGCAGGAGACATATTAATCCTCTTCCACCTTGATTCAGAACTAGGACTAGGCAAAAAATAGATCTCTCTAGCAATTATGTTGACATTGCAACCAAATAAGCAGAACAGGTTTACTGCCACGTTTTCCCTTTTTAGGTCTCGTGGCGTAACAGCGCGTCAGCGCTGTGTCCGCCAGGAGATCTTTTGTTACTGACTGTGCTTCCCAGGAGACAGCACCTGGCCGCGCGCAAAGGCGATCGGCGCAGGCCACGTGCGCGCGAACGTGCTCAGCTGCTGTCTCCTGGGAAGCTCCAACACCCTACATGCATGCGCATACACAGAGAGAGACACACACACACACACACACGAGCGCCCATGCACGCACGCACCCACACATAGAGAGAACTCACCCCCGCTGTCTCATACACACACGCCACACACACACACACACACAAGTGCACCAAGCGCCCCCCCCGCCCACTTACCGCCACTCCGGTCTTCAGCCGCCACTGCGGGGCTCTCTCTAGGGCATGGGAGCCCCGCGTCACCAGCAAATAAACAATGTCAAAATCTAGGGTTTACTTTGTTGGTCAAAAAAAAATTGCCACGAACAATGCATACACGTTTTATTGGACTAGCAGCACGCCGACACCCTGCAGTGAACTCACAGGAGTAGATAAGGTTGTACCCGGGCAGTAAGTCCAAACACAAGTTTGGTAAAGATGCTGGCTTCGGACCTCCCGCTGCCACAAGCAGTCCGTGCACACTGTAGGTAAAACGAGAACTTTTGTGCAAGACGTCCGGGTCCGCCTGGCCAGCCATGAACGACCGGGTCCGCCTGGCCATCCTTGAACGACCAAACAAATAGATCCCACTCCAATTCAGCAAGTCCATTCTCACTGGCGCTCACAAAGCGCCAGGAGGCTGCAGCCCGGCGCCTAGGCGCTGCTCTCTGCTCTTCGCGCTGCGGACACGGGCTCGCTGCTCGGGGGGGAGGCGGCGGACAGCAGGCTGCCGAGATCTAGGCTGTGTGTGGTGTGAGCAGGGGTCCACTCCGGGGCATGCCTGGCCGTCCGCAGCCAAACTGACCACAACAGGTGCCGGGCGCGTAACCGAAGCCGGCGCGGACGGGGCTTCCAGGATCTGCGAGCGCGGCCCCTGCAGCTAAAATAACCCCAATACACGGAAGTGTGGGAGGTGATGTCCATTGAGAGGGCTCAAGGCATGCATCTTTACAAACCTACTTTCTGAGCTTCCGCTTCTGATTTTTTACATTATCATAACACTTGGAGAACATGATTAAATATGTGTTTTGCCAGTAGGGGGTGTGAATAGCAATTGTCACGAGTAGGGCTTTCACTCCAGAGCCATTGATGGCTCAACGCTGAGTTAGCACCCGTAGGATTGGACTTGGAGATCAGAAAGCACATGAACCCACCGAGCTACCGCCTCAGTTCTCTTCTCATTCTGGCCTGGCAGTCACGACTCTGCACACGCTCCTCTTTCCACACCTGTCAGTGGAATTCATGTCTTTGTCAGATGGCATTTATGTAGAGCCACAAAAGTTAGAGGTGCAACAACAACAACTGGTTCAAATATGTTATTTCAATGTTTCAAGCTTTATTACAAATGTAACAAAAAGATGTTAATATTTGACATATGTTCTTGGATTTTCGTCACAATAAAATACACTGAACATAATCTTCACAAATGTTATTTACAAAAGTTTAAGCTATTGCCATTATAAATTACAATAACTTTTATTTAAGTATTAATTATTAAAAAAAATTAAAAAACATTGTTATTTGTAATATCAATACATGTAAGTCACGTAAATACAACACATATTGCATTACAAATGCTATAGGTGTCACATTTGCGAGAGTTATGCAAAATCCAATTTGTTAAATATTGTAATGCACTCCAATGTACTCATGATAGACCTGCTAAATGTGAGGTCTTAAGATCTGATGTCACTTCCTGTGAGGTCATAGGTTGTGATTCCAATCCCTGTGATGCCACATGTGCTCTGATGCCACTTCTCGTAATGTCACCTCGAGGTGATGTCACCCATTGTACCCAACTTGGCGAGTCCTCCCCCATTCCTTTTTTAATACTTGAGGCCCTGGCCAAGGCAAATAGGTCTCTAAGAGTGAGGAAGCGACAGACAGCCTGCAGTGCTATATTTGCAAGCTTTCTTTAACTCTTTTCCTTTACTGAAGGAGTCCTCAAAGGAACAAATAAACCACTATAGCGTAAGAGAACTGTAGTTAGCCGGTGCTCCAGAGTACAAAACAGAAATGATGTACTCTAGTCACAACCAATAAGGATGCACCAAAGAAGACCAACAGAGACGTGAACCAATGGTAAGCAGCAGGCAGTATTTCCCTTATGTAGATAGATTACAGCAGGTCTTGCAGACAGCGCATACGTGCTGCCAAAGCTCGACCTAAAAATGACTGCCTCAGATACTCAAAGAGCACATGCTGATGACCTGGATATTCTCAGTTACTATGTAATTGTTCTCTGCAAAGTCTTCTGGGAACCCAGAAAGAAGCCGGTTTGATGGTGCTCTCCTTGGGTTATTCACTATGCAGCTGTTGGGCATCCCAATTTCTTAGGCGTTGGAAGACAAAAGAGTATTTTGGGTGCTTTCTGATTTGTTTGCCATATGTTTCTTAGGAGATCATTCTTGGGTGTGCAAAATATATGTAATCAACTTTTGTGTAATTGTGTGAAATTTTAGAACATTTTGTGAAATGTGAAACCGGAATCTGTCATGATATTTTAGTACAAGATGTGAGGATGCTTTTCACGCTAACAAGTTGCAATAGAACACAGGTTCTTCAAGTAGCAGCCGTCCACGTTCCGGGTGTTCATATTTCCCATGCCCTCGCTCTAAAGTTTAGCTGTGAATGGCACTTAATTACGCCACATGGCGTAATAGTGGAATTTCACTTAATAAGAGCAATGTGGAAATACCCAAAATGTGCAATATTATACTCATGGAGCACAAATTATTCTTTATCCAATTGCTCTTATCCTCTGAACATAAAACTATTGTACCAGAGTTCACTCCTCAAAAAAGAAAAAACACAACATGATTTATATGGATGAATTCATGAATAAACTATCAAGCCCTGGGGTGATGAACAACCACACCAGGGCCTCCTATATGATTTTATGTAAGACATAATAGGAAAATGTTAATAGATAACTAGAAAATGTGCTAATGTTGTTTAGCCAGTGTTTAAAATGAAGATGTTTATTTACTGTGCTATGTTTTGGAAAGCATTATGAAGTTTTCTTCTTTGCTTTTTACACTGTAATTAATTGTTTCTGATGGCATTTTTAAAACGAAAAAGGTGCCTGTGTAACTGTATAATACTGGTTGTCATAGACCTCCTTCAATAAAGGCCTTTATCTCTGCTGCACTGAGCGATATCAGATGCTGCGCAACACCTAACATGTAGCCGCGTTTTAAAGACTTCAGGAAGAGGATTAGGGGCAGCTACAGAAGCATGAACATATCAAACAAGAAGCACAGTCCAGAGCTACCTTTGAGGTAATGGAAACTGAAATAGCAGTTGGCTAAGGTCACCTATTTTTGAGATGAACATTAACTAATTAAGATCACCAAAATGCTGGAAGGTGTAGCTTCCTATTACCCGAGCCTTTCCTAGTGAACATGCTTGGCAAGTAATGCAGTCTTTGAGCTCACTCGTAAAATCATTTACCAGTTTCGATTTTAAATGTAGGAAACATATTCGATAACCGGATTATGACTCCAGATCAGCTCAAAAGCAGAGGGGATCTAGAAATATAATACATTCTGTTCATATTCTCGCTTTTGGGTGGAACATCAGTTCTATTTGGTCAATTTTCCTGTTCAACGAAGGGTTTCCAAAAGGTTACAATCATAACTAGGGAAGATGCTTGTGTGCAAACAATATCGACATTTGACAGCATTGCAGTTTGTGACAAATCCCAGCGATCTGGTGTGACCGGAATTAAGTGGATACTAGATTTAGGGCATTGATACAATCTAAGAGTAGATTAAGCATTTGTGTATTTGTCCGGACATGGGTGAATTACGAGCACTATGTTATACACTTTAATACCACCACAGATTATATTGTTTACTCACAAAACTTCACCAAATAGCTACATCTAAAATGGATGCATACAGTAGCATCTCTCAAGACCATGTGTTTGTCTTGGTAATAGAGACAGTTGCTGGATTTCAGGGTAGAGTAATTTTGACTACAAATAAGGATGTTTGGCCGACAAATGCACATCTCTTTTTTACTTATATTTTGACCTGCTGATTGGGGCCCTAAGGCTCACTTGTCATTTGTGTGGGTGGATTTGATAGTCTGTACATGCACAGAGCGTTTGATAGGTCGTTGACCTGAGCACAGCCTCCCTATAAAAGAATAACACACTCCAAGTGCTGAGGTCTCTACGTCTGTGGAGTAATGTTTCTTGTATCCTCATGTCTGAATACGGTCTAGCTCCATATCCATGCACAGTCTATGACACCGTTTAGTAGCTTCTGGCCACTCTCCTTCAAGCGCTAAGAGACCTGCCGGTGATTAGGCACTATATAAATAGCAGTTAACATTAACATGTGAGTGTAGGAATCCGAAAAGAATTGGATAGGTCACCTCGCCCAATGTTTGTGACATGCTTCCATATTGAAGACCTATCCACACCAGAACAAATGTAAGAGACTCTTTGACTCCTGGTTGTAAACCCAAGGACATTTGGTATGAATTTCAAATGTATCTGCTTTGCTTAGTCAACACTCAAGTTATACTTGGACATAACTCAGTATTGTGAATTCGTTGAGATTTAAAAATGGTGGTACTTAATGTGGTGTTTGCGTATTTTAGTACAAAATGTGATTTTTTTTTTTGTTCTCATCTCGTGGTACATGTTTATAGAAACTAAAAGTATTGCATATTTTGGATATACATGAAGTATGAAAGTCACGGGTACACCTCCGTGGGCTTAGGTGCATATTTCAAAAACCTATGTAAAAACAATGGATCACGTGTATTTGATAGTTTGTGGATGCAATATTATCTTTTAGAGGATGACAAAATGAGTGGCAGAGAATTGGTTAACAGTAACGCCTCCTGGTTACAGCAGCATGTAATCACAAGACTTGGAGCAAGTGCTGTATCATAAACTCAGTAATTAGCATCCTGCCTTTACCAGTCTTGTCCGGCAGCAGAAATTCCATTTACTGTATTGTGGATCATACCTGCGTAATATGTACTCATAGCACGTTAGGTGAAAACATTTTTCAGCTTGCCTGTAACTACCATGAAAGAATAGGGTGCTGCCACGCTCTTTACTCTCTAATGCTAAGCATATGCGTGGCTGTTGTGAGCTGCTCGCTGCCATTTTCTGTTGAAGTGTGTTATATGCCTACCATGCCTGTTTTGCTGTCTCCATTAGTGTCAGTTTGTGACTATGGAGCAACTCTCGTCTCCTGGCTAGGGGAAGATAAAGGATGGCTGAAATAGCCTGTAGATGTAAAAAACAAGGACCCCCTGAATAGTAAATATATTTAAATTCCTAGGACAGGGAAACACAATATGAGTGAAAAATCAATCCTAGGCAATTTTAGTCAGTCTATTGTATATAACATAGGGAAAAGCAAACGTGATTTCAGTAAATTACTGTATAGATTTTTAATCCTATTTAAAATGACATGGAATTAAAAATTGTGTTAAAAACACAATGGAAATTCATAACAATTAGATCAATTACATAAAAATGAAAAAAGTGGCAATGTTATGTTCTTATTATATTGACGCGCGTTTCGGCGTAATCAAAACGCCTTCTTCAGGAGTAGTCACTGATAAACCTACAAACAGTAATAAAAGAACATTTAATACTCTCACAATTCTACATCTTTACATATAGTACATTCAAACAATTCGTCAACACTGATAGTTAAAAGACTGTACAGAATATACATATATTTATTCATTTCAGTTCTAACATTTCGGTATATATATCAAAAACACGTTATTGTAATTCCCTGAAAAACAATATAATTCACATAGTCATAAAAAACATAGATTAAATTGTTCCTAGTTTTTGCAAGGAAACCTTAATGCTCATCATAGCTAAATGTATACATAATGACAGAAAAGGAAAAACTGTAGCAACATATATAAAAGTTGTCCTAAACTTGGGTATTACTCTGCTTCTATGCTATATGAATGTTTTCATAAAGGTCAATGAAAAAAATCTAATAAACACCTAAACCAATAGGGCTAAGGACAAGTTTCTTTACGAGCCTCCAAGGAACTCTTTATATAGAGGGGTCTACATTACTGACTACAGAGACAATGCTCTTGGCCTACATAAAGCAGAACATTGTTATATGTTAATTAATAAGTAAAAAGGAACTTACATAAATTCCTGTCAGAAATAGTATTTTGTTAGTCTCTTATTTGAAAATAATTCATTATTCGATAAAAAGAGATACGATGATAGCCTGACCAAGAAACTGAAAAAAATTATAGAAACAATTTTATAAATTTAATATGTATTAAAATATACAGGACGTAATTAGGATAGGCATACATCCACTACCTGTATCGTTAACTCAGAAAGGACAGCCAATTAAACAATGCAAGAAGCTTCCTGTGGATCGCCGTGTTTGCCACGTTAATATCTGAATAAAACAAACAAGAAGCGAGTAACAAATAACATGAATTAACTGTTATGTTCCATCTATAGTTTAGAGCCTACTCAGAAAATTATACTAATTGCGAGGCCGAAATACCTGTATATAAAGCGTAGTGCATATACTGTTAAAATGATATTCGGTTCCAGTTTATTCTTTGTCAAATACGGATACGAACAGGAAACCTAATAGAAAAAGTTAAGGAATGTATTTAATTGTCTAAACAAAGGATTAATTATAAAAACCCTAACTAAGTTCAGATATATGTTAATGGAAGATTACCTGCTTTATAATGAAACTGCGAGCACAACAACGGGGCAGAAGATGGCGTCTAATATTAAAAACGGCAACCTAATCAAAACATAGAGTGGTGATATTTTAAGCATGTGAACCTTCTATTAACTATGTGATTCCCTAAAATTAAACTCCACCAAAAGGACTTACTTAATTTTGTGAACTGATGGAGAACGCGCAGCAGAGCAAAGGATAGCCGTCTGCGTCTCGCGTTTGATGTCGGATAAAGTAAAGACGCGACGCCATTATTAGTGGTTTCTAAATATGCTATGGCATAAGTCACGTGGGGAAAATCCACGATACAGATAACAGACGAAATACGTCATGGTATAGTCAGAGAAAGCGGACGAATAAAACCAGCAACTTACTGAACCGATTTGTGTTAGAAATATATAGACCTAGAAATGGGACTACAAAGCAGAATATAGTCCCTACTTTTTAGGTTTCGCCTGTCGAAAGCTGCGCAAGCAGCGTTTCGCGCAGGTGAAATCTAATGTTATAACAGTATGGGAGACTTGAACCCGCCCCTTCTTCCATTGGCTAGCTCCATAAATGGAGGCTAGCCATTGGAAGACATCGTTGTCAATCACTTTTTCCCGGTCAGAACGCGAATCGTGGGCGTTTCTGACTCTTTTTTTTAAGTCCCGCCCCTTGCTGCCGTGTGTCCCGGGCCACGCTGTGATTGGCTGCCGGCCCGGGACACCCCGTGACGTCATTCCCCAGGCCGCGCTGTGATTGGCTGCCGGCCCGGGACCTGACTTGTTCTTTTCTTGTGTGAAAAAAACAATTGTCGGCTTTGTACCAAGCGTTTTAAAGAAGGCACATAATATGTTTGGAACTTGATTCCCCTCCCTCTCCCCTCCTCCTCCCTCTCCGGTGTTCATATCCTTGCTGATATCGGTCTTGTAAAGCTGGCATATCACCAGGAGGCCACCTCGCAGCGCTAGTTCATCCCTGCCCATTGGCAAAGACGCAGTTCTGGAGTTAAGTGGGTCACGTTTCCTTGGGGCGAGGTTGGCTCTAAGAGAAGGGTTTTTTCCCCCAATGCCATGCTACGGTGTCCGCCACCCTGTGGAGGTGCGGCTGCTGGTGGAGCAGGGCTCATTTCGCGTCATGGGTCGGCCGGGGCGCATTACATGACTGCAGTCTTGTGACTACCTCAGCAGCAAAGCACGGCCGCTTCCTCCGCTGCTGGGAGTTTTCCGTGAGTTTGTGGCTGCCGTGGAGCCTGTCGGGGGCAGCAGGATCAGCAGGTAGTAGTGCCCGGGGAGGCAGCGGGACGGAGCTGCCGGGAGGAGCATGGATAACAAGCCGCTGCTGGAGCAGCGACCACCCGCCTACAGCCCTGCGAGGCAGGAGGGCTACGGGCAGCACACCTACGGGGCCATTAACCCGCTGCCGCCTGGCTTCCAGCCAGCCCAGCCGGGCTTCCAGGCGCCGCCTCCGTACCCCTACCCCAACGCCGTGGCCTCAGGGTATGCTACTCCACTCCCACACCCGCCATAACCAAGCACATATACGATCATTCAGCAGCCAACTACTACCACCTCCGTTGTTGTGGTTGGCGGATGCTAATGTAAATGTAAATGATGTAAATCACACCCCATATGGTGTTCCCTCCCACTCTCACATCAAAGGCTGCTGCTCCCACGCCAATGCGCTCCTGCCCCCCCCCCCACCCCCCCAACAGCAATGCCAAGAGCTTGTTTTGTTTGTTGTTTTGCGATTGTTTCAAATGCTGGATGACATATCTTTCATAGCGGAATTACTTGTTCTTACTATATTCATTTCCTAATGGTTCCATAATAGCGAGACGGCCGATTCGTGTTAAAAATATATAAAGATAGAAAAGGGACTACAAAACAGAATACAGTCCCTACTTTTTCTTACTCTATTTATTTCCTGATGGCTCCATAATAACGTAACGGCCATATTGGCGACACTTTATTAATACTTTTCTCCTCCGTGTGCCTAGGAAATAGCATCACCAATTGGTGGATAAATAGACAATATTTTTGTTAAATCAAAAGACACTTCAAAAAACGAATTATGAACTGTTCGGGTACCGCATCTATTAGTATATATTCAAGAGAGATCTATTAATATAATAGTACTCTCATACACCAAATATAAAGAACATAACCGATTTTACTAAATAAAAAATATAAAAATATATTAACAAGAAAAAAAAAAAGAAGAGAAGGGGGTCTTTCTTGTAAAAAGTTCAGTAAGTTTAGAAAGTTCAATAAATTGAACAATGGGATAGCCTGCAAAGCTTGATATATCAGATAATTGCGTTCTCCCATGGTATCTCACTATTGAGGCCTCGTCTAAAGGTGTCAAATTAAAAAATCCAAAAAACCTCGCATTTTTTGCGTATCTTTAATCCACCTTTATTGTTTGGAGTTTTAATTTTTTCTAGGATTCTCCACTTTAGTTCCTCAGGTTTGTGATTTTTCTCAACAAAATGTTTCACCATTGGGGCTTGCATTTTGCCAGTTCTTATAGCTGAACGGTGTTCAGTGATACGGGTCTGTATTGCTCTGGACGTTTCTCCCACGTATCCTAATAGGCATGGGCACAAAATAAAATATACAGTGTTCTGGGTCTTACAATTCCACATTTCTGTGGCTTTCACTGTATGTCCATTGTAAGTGAACGACTCTCCTTCAATAATAGAATCGCAAGATTTACAGCTAGAGCATTTAATGGTTCCTTTGATCGGTACATTGCCATTTATCGATCTCTGAATAAAACTAGAGTTGTTAATATTGTTGTCAAATCAAGAGTGGACAATTATGTCCTTAATGTTTCTATTACGCTGATGGGCAAATAGAGGTTTAGGCAATTTAGGACCTTGCGTGTGGTTTCTGTTCAAAATATGCCAATTGGCATTAATAATTTGTCTGATTTTAGTATCAAGGGTCGAATGCTTGGTACTACATACCAGTTGTGTATTTTCTTTCTTAGTTTTCGATCTTAAAAGATGATCCCGGTCAAAAAACCTGGCTCTTTTATAAGATTCCCTCACCAGCCAGTCAGGGTATCCTCTTTCCAGGAATTTCTTTCTCATGACAGAAGCCTGTATGTCATAATCACTAAGATTAGTACAGTTCCTCCTCACTCTGAGGAACTGGGAGAAAGGAATACTTTGTTTTTGGTTCCTGGGGTGAAAACTCCGGAAGTGGAGCAGGGTATTCCTTGCCGTGGGTTTAGTGAATAAATCCACTTCCAATCGACCTTGATTATGTTTGATCAAAATATCTAGGAATTCTACTTTCTCGGTACTCGTGTGCTGTGAACTTCAGATTATCATCAGCCAAATTAAGCCAACTTAAAAACTCAGACAAGGAGTCACTCCCATTGGTCCAGATAAAAAGATATCATCTATATATCTAGACCAATGGGAGAGACTCGGAAAAGGGTGCCACTTCATTGTATATAAATCTGTTCAAATGCTGCCATATAAATGTTGGCAATGGACGGGGCGACGGAAACGCCCATACTTACACCCTTAATTTAACGGTAAAGGGTGTGTCCAAATTCAAAGATATTTTCTGTAAACACTATATTAAGACCGGAAAAATAAAGGTTTTGGGGCATGTTACATTATATTTATCAATGAACCAATCTGTGGCTTCCATAGCTTCTTTTAAGGGAATGTTGCTGTATAATGATTCGACGTCTAACGTCACCAAGATATCATTGTGGGGATTAAATCTCAAATGTTCAACTTTATTGATCATGTCACCGGTGTTTTTTACATAACTGGTAATCCAAGGAATATATGGGCATAAAAAATTATCAACAAACTTGGACAGTTGTTCGGTGATAGTGCCAATCGTAGAGACTATTGGTCTGTAGGGCGGATCTGTGATATTTTTATGCACCTTGGGCATGCCATATATGCATGCTGTTTTGCTTTTATTTTTTCATTCAAGAATTCATATTCCTTAAAAGTTATATAATTCGCCATAAGCGCTTGATAAGTCATGCTTAGAATATTTTTAGCAATTTTGGTTGAAGGATTCGACAATATTTTGGAATAAAAGACTTTATTATCCAGCATGTCGGTCATCTTTTTTTCATATTCCAATGAATCGATGACAGCTATGCCTCCACCCTTGTCACAACTTTTAATTACTAGTTCTTTATTGTGTGCAAGGTGATTTAAGGCCTTAGATTCATCCCTATTCAGATTATATAAGGGTTTTGGAATAAATTGCAATGCTTGTTCTTATCTTTGGAGAACTACAAGCTCAAATGTAGCTACCTCTGGGCCTAGTTGCTCAAGGGATGCACTAAAGGTAGATGGAAGGGACAACTGTCTAGAAGTATTTTTAAGATCTTCATGGTCCTCATGATTGTTGAAAAACTTTTGTAGTCTAATTCTCCTAAAGAATGCAATGTTATCTCGATGTAATTCAAAAACATTCACATGTGCATGCGGGACATATGAGAGACCTTTAGATAAAAGACTGATGCTATGTGTATCTAAGTTGATAGACGACAAATTGAAAATAGGGATTACATCCCTGGTTTCCAATATTGGCGATTTCGTGTTTCGAGCATGTATTGGGGATCCTGTGTGTGTTGATGATGATGATGATGATGATGGGTTTGGTAACCCCCTCTGCTCTGTGTTTGAAATCGTACTCTCGGACGGCCCGACGCGTCCCACGATTGGATAAAAAAGGCTGTTGTTGTTGACGTTTATTCTGAAGTGAGTTAAAATTGCCTTCAGATTCATAATATTTATTGGGGTTTTCACCTTCTGAGTCTGAAGTCTCCGAGAAAGTATTAACTCTCTGTGGTGTAGAGAGGATATTGCCGTTGTGGTTGTTATGTATTACCCTTGTAGAGACATTCAAAATTGAGCAACCCTTTTTAGGTCTCGCCTATGCAGCGCGCATGCGCTACCAAGGCAAAAAGACCTTTTGGGATCGCTTTAGCTTTTCAGCCAAGCACGTGCAAGCGTTCCATTGCCTTCAATGGCAATGCGTGCACGTCAGGAGATTCACTTGTGGGAGCCCGCGCTGCCATTTGGCAGCAATTATAGCTCCCGCAAGTGAATCTCGCAGCCCCCCTTCCCCCCAGCTGC
This sequence comes from Lissotriton helveticus, assembly GCF_964261635.1. NCBI lineage: Eukaryota > Metazoa > Chordata > Amphibia > Caudata > Salamandridae > Lissotriton > Lissotriton helveticus. The sequence goes on along the minus strand of NC_136069.1, from coordinate 1,329,383,396 downwards.
CGTGCGCGCTGCTTCCTGCAGCCTGCTGCGCTTGTGCATGTTTTTATTTTAATAAATGCCACTTTGTGGATCCACATTGCAGGGCTACTTTCTGATAAAAACATCATGCCAGTGTGGCAGCATGCGACTTTACTTAGGCTCCAGAAAAAAAATTATTCTGTTTACCCACACATCTTTGAGCATGGAGTCTTTTTGATAAAGGGAAAATAAAAGCTTGATACAATACTTGTATTTATTCACGTAGTGGGACAACATGTCGATCAGAATCTAGAGGCAGTTGGGCACCGAATACTGAACTTGTCATGTTTAATTTCTTCTTTCCTTGTAAAAGGCTTTGCGTGGGCTTGCACTGCTGCTGTATAAGCAATGCCAGCGATTGTTCGCCGGGGTAGAGAGAGGCAGAAAGACCATACCTGGCCCATTTGGAGGCGGGCGGCCCGGCCCCTAACCCACCCCCCCATCAAGGATTTGCCTTTTGTTCGAGTGCAGATGCGCTGTACCTATGTGTTTCCTGAAACTGAATGTGTTTAGTCTCTAAACCACGTGCATTAATTAGGTGCTCTAAGGTTTTTTTTTCTGATTGCTAAAGCAGTCTCCTGTCAGGAGGAGGCCACGGCTTCCCTTCCTGTGTCTTCTTCACTGAAAGTAAGTTATGGCTTGGTTTTGGGAAGTATGCCACAATTTGAAATCTGTTAGTCAACCACATTTATTAGGTCCTAAAAGCGAGACCTATTGGCTATGCCAGTGCTTGTTTACATTACTACTGGTAATCCTGCTCTGAGGTTATCACAGCGGGTAATCCTGCATAGGGTTACCACTAATCTAATCTATTTTGCTGTGTTGGCACTAATAATATTAGTAGCGCGGAATGATTTTCATTGAATATAAGTAGCTCTTACTGTTGAAAAGGTTGGAGACCCCTGCTGTAGGGTATAATGTTTATTGTTTGGCCTGTGATGAACTTTGGGCTGCAGAAGCCTTGATCATTCTGAAAAGAAAGGCAAATTTCTTCTTTGTTTGGTGGAGGGGAGATCCCATTCATTCGTCTTCATCCCGGGATTCTTTTTTGAGTGGACATCTTTTCTGTGTCTTTTTGAAAAGCTCATGACGTTGTACCCCTTTTCGTATCTCCTTTTATATTTGGATATCGAATATTTTTGGAAGAAAAAAAGTACGTTGGGTTATTTTGAAGAACAGTCTAAGTGTATCTGGAAGGGTATTTTGGTATACTTCCATAAACCTTTTGTTGCGAATTGTAACGGTGTTGCTCATACAACTTACAGTTTGAACAGAAAAGGCTTTCTTATGAAAACCGATACCATTTTAGGTGAGTTGTAAGGTTCTTCCTAGCTGTAACATCCTGCTGAGACTTACCTGTTGGCTGGTAGAACCTTCAGTTAAGGTCATTTTATCTGCTATTTTCTTTTGTTCCTAACCACAATCGAACAAATATTTTGTGACACAATTACTCTCATGGCACAATGTTTAGCAAGGCATCTGTGATACTGATGGCCGTGTTCCATTACGTAGTAGTGGTCTGTGCTGTGGCACAGTGTAGAAATGGCCATGTTTTCTGGCACAATGACTGGTGAGCATACACTGTGGTCTTCTCCCCTGTAACCGGTATTTTCTCTAGTAAGTTGGTGATAGTGCCCTTGAGGAAGTTCCCATGCCTGTACTATAGTTCAAAAGAACCTTTTTTAACCCATGCATTTTCTTTTAGAACAATTATATCCTTAGCTGGCTCATATTCTAGAGGCAGGGAACGCAGGGACCATGCAAAGAACAAGTTGGGCTCAGTGATATAAATATAACCAATAAACTGTTGGTGCATTGCCACCTTGTCCATCTTTTACTTTGCAGTGCCTTTTATATCCAGAACAGTTACTGCTAAAGCAGTGACAGGTCTTCCTTTGACACTTTATGACCCATAGGTACGAAAGATTTACATACAAAGCATGCTTCTGCAACACCTGTGGGTATAATTTTTTAACACATTAAGATGCACTAAGGCACTGTATTTTCAAGTCTAAAGAATTGGCAACAGGATAACAAATGATGAAGATTCAGAAAAAGTACAGATGGTAAGGTGTATTCAGCGGATCAAGGTTGCTAGGGATGGCGTAACTCATTCCTACTTGCCCAAATTCACAAAGTATTAAAAACACAAAAACCTCTCTGCTGATATTTTCCTCCTGTTACAAATTGGTGGTGCCACAACTGGAAGCTCATCACTACCACATATTAATGGCAAAATATGAATGGAGAAAGGGCTGGTGGACACCTAGACATAAAGGCTTTGGACCCATCCTTCGTTTGTCAACCCATCGCACTTCGTAGAAACTGTCTTTTGTTTTTTGAAGAACCTTTACGATTGCCAGACAATGAAGGGTATTGGAGGCAGCTTGCACCAGCCCATTTACTCTGTTAGATCCGGCTCGAACAGAACCAACTACTAGTGGGGAATTAAAGTGGGGATAGGATGTGCCTTATGGCCAGAGCTGCCAACTTTGGAGCTGGGGAACCAGGTATGAATCTTGGCGTCTGCTCAACATCCTGTGATTCTGGGCAAATCACGTAATCTTCACATAAATTAATGTGTCCTTAACTGGTGCTCTGGAAAAGCATCGGTGTTGATGATTAAGTGCCGGTGCTGAGCACCGAAAACCACCATGCTCAAATTAAGCACTGATAACCCTGTTTAAAACATGTGTTTTACAATAAGGTACAAGTCATTATGTAGAGCCCCTCTTTGATGGATACACTGTGAATGGGTTATTCTGTAGGCAATGGAAGTTCCCTCATACATTTTAGACTAAAATGAAACAATTATTATCTATTTGTGTATATGTGATTAACGTCATATCGTAACAAGTACATTTCAATATTAGCTATACTCTATTATGCAATGCTTCACCTTCATAATCGATAAAAACCCTTACCAAGATTTTTGTTGCCACGATTTGCCTATTTTATTTGTACAAACCATGTTGCTGAGTCACTGTCGGTTCAGAGGCTGTTTTACATAGAACGGTAGTTTAATGGATAGTTGGCAGGAAAAGAGCAAACCTTATTTCACAATACCACACTATATTCATCTGTCTTTTACTCTGTCCTCTGTATTTGCATATTATTAAATCCTTAAAGGGGTATCAGTTCGCTGTGATAAAGAATCTAGGGCTAGATGTAGATAATTGACATTTACTGATTTGAAAATACAGAATTTTACCGATTCGGTATTTTCGAATCGGTAAATGCTATGTAGATAATTTTTCGGTAAAAAATACAGAATTGTTAAGATTCGCTATTTACCGAATCGGTAATTACCGATTTAGTATTTGCCTTTCATTCCTATGGGCCTGGAGGCCCATAGGAATGAATGTCAATTACTGAATCGGTAATATTCGGTAAAATTGGGAAAAAGTCAAGGGTGTCACTTTGACACCCTGTTGCACCCCTGATTAGTGCTTGTGTGCACATGTGGCACACATACATGCCCTAAGGGCATGTATGTCTGTCACATGGCACAGGTGTAAATGCACAGATTTGCATTTACATAGGAATTCGTTATTTACCACCAACTAATTGTTGGTGGTAAATAACGAATCCTTAAAGCCCAGAAGCACTCTTTGAAGTGCTTCCTACAGTTCATTTACCGATTCGGTGAACACCGAATCGGTAAATGATAATTCGGTAAATGTGCCTCCTACATAGGAAAAGTCTATTACCGGTCGGTAACGGCCGGTAATCCATCTGGCCCCTAGTGCCTATTTTCTCATCTCTCAACTACCTTTGACCCCCCCACACACACACACTCCCCGGCTATACTAAAGGAGTTAATCAGAAAAATAAGTAATCCCAATTGGATCCTGATACAGGGATTTTTTGGTCTCAAATTAAAATCCTTTACCATGTAATAGATACATATACATTTACCATATTCCTTTCTGTTTCTATCAAATCGATATTAAATCTGTGCTGTTAGACAGTGTAGTGAATTATGCACTGCTATTTTTTTTATGCTTAAAATAATGTGATTGTGAGCAAGGAACATTATATGTAATGAAATGCTTGGTACTGCAATTTGTAAAAGCAGAGAAGAACCCTATTTTCTTAAAAATTGCTTGCAAGTGTTGATGATAACAATTTCTTGTTTTAATTTTTTGCAAAGATCGCGAGAGTGATGACGACTCCTTTGAAGTGTTAGATATAACACAGTATGCTAGACGTCATCACTGGTGGAGCAGGGTCTTTGGCAACAACTCTGGACCAATCACTGAAAAATATTCTGTGGCTACTCAAATTGTAATCGGCGGAGTGTCTGGCTGGTAAGATATATTTGTCTATACATTAATAATAAGCATGGAGAGCCTAATTCATTTGAAAGTGCCAGCACGATTTAGTAAGAAATTGTATATCTCATCGTTCAGCTTGTTATCCTTCAAGATTATTTGGTTCTCTTCAACTTTAGACCGATCAAGTAATGTTAAATTCTTTTTTTTTTTTTAAATGGTTATTTTCAGACCCCACTTAAAAAAAAACTTAACAAAAATCACAATGTACATTTACTTTCTGATTTCCTTATGTATGTATTTATTTTATAATTGCGGTCGTCTCCAACTTCTGCTTTCTGCCCTTGGGCTTCCTAATTTTTCAGCACACTATTTATTTTTGGGGGTTATTCTGTATTAGCAATTTTGAAATAAAATAACATTGTAGAACATCAGCATCGGCCACGTAGATAAAATGACCACATTGATGATGATGATGAGAAATTTGTAGAGCGCAACAAATACCCTGGGGTGTCTAGGCGCTCCCTTTAATGCATTCCGTACAGAGGAAGTAAGACAAACCGAGGACAGCCATGTTTCCTGAATTTACAGAGACTATTCTCTTTTTTCAACGTGATAGGCAAGGAGTTCTAAAGGCTTGCTGTTGTGGCTGTGAAGCTCTTACCACCCCATCTCACCTTACTGATTCTAGGAACATTCGATATTGCAGCAAAACGTTGTGTGGTACGTGCCTCTTGAAAAATGAGGAAATTATTCAAGAAGAAGGTGATAAGACGGGGGGAAGAAATAGGAAGAAAGAGAGGAGAGAGGGAGGGAAAGATGTGACTATTTCAGAGTTTCAGTTGTTAAATGTGCCGTGTAGGTGTGGGGGGATGACGTGACGGCGATAACATTTTATAGGAGGCCATGTCATGTCTGATCAAATCGCACTGGGATCGTGCTGGTTCCTAGGCTCAAGGCGGGGGCTATGCCCAGAGCGTATAAGTCTATAGGGAGGTGTGACAGTTGATATAAGAAAAGAAATCGACTCTGTTATGTCGTTTGCTGCATGGGCTATAAGGGAGGTTAGGTGCCCTGTTTTAAAGTTTCATTGACCGTATCAAGGGTGTAGTAGAGGCGTGGGGAGGGAAAGGTGTTAAACTTTGTCCAATTATGATGAGTCTTTTCGTAATAACTGGGGCCTCAGGGGCCACGGTGCCAGGAAGCCGGGGAGCGGAGGAGGGAGGGGGAGGACAGCATACTATTTATCACGATCAATAAGTGGGCTTCGAGGAAACTGGTTGTTGACCAAAGCTACACCGTCTGTGTAAATCCAGGAATTAAATTGCTGACTTTACTGAAAACAGAGTGCTTTAAGCAGTAGAATGTATTTCATTTCTGCTACAATTCACTCACCTATATTCCTTTTAGGAAGGGATCAATAGTGAATTACAGAAATCTAGTGCGATTTTACTTCTAAAATTGGGCTACATACCCGTTTCCCTTACTCCCTACCACATCACAGAGTGAGAAGAAAAAGTACAGATGAATTTAAAGAGTCCCTACAGGAGCGGAGGGGTCTGAATTCATTTTAGCGTTTGAACAAGCATGAACCAACAAGCATAGAGGGACCAGCACTGATGAGACAGACTTGTATCTTACCTTTTTGAATGAAAGAACTTACCTCTACTAGAAGCTAGTATAGTACATCATTCTGTTTCATAATGTAAACTTTTTCTTGAAATTTTTGTCCCATGTAACCTCTTCACTATTTTACAATAGGGAAATAATTGTTCTGTGACAACATTGCTATAAATCGTCAAAGCGTTTTTGTTTTGAATGCTAGCTTGTACCCACACTCTGAGTATGTGCCTGATCAAACTAAAAGTGAGCTACTGTCCCCTTTTTTTTGTTGATGCAAAGATGTTTTTCTAGAAGAGAGAGGTGAAGTCCTACTGTCCGCCACTGCCATTCCCTGGCTTGTTGGCTGCTAATGCTGTATATGATCTGCTTAAATAATAGTAGGCCTGCTTGGTGTCAGATCATGTTGTATGATTGTAAAAGAAATCACAATATTCAGCATAGCCTATAGGGTCTAAGGTGTAAAATAGCCAATAAGGAAGCAAAAATTATGAAAGGAACTTGCTGTTTCAACACACCTGGACTTCTGCCCTTAATCGTTTGGAGCATGCAATGCTGAAATCCATACATTTGTTTGCCATATTTATTGAAAAAAGAAAATCCATACAAGTGAATGGAAGCGGAAACATGTAACTAAGAGTGAAACTAAATGATAATCACTAATAAGCAAGTGCCAGGATCTTCTCACGAAAAAGAATGTGAGAAGATCATGACAAATTGATACAGAAGCACATACAGGAGCTGGCTCAACTACTTTCTAGAATTCTCCTTTCATTGTTCCAATCCACTGAACGAAGCTACGCTTATTACATGGTGTAGAAAATGTGCGGTAATACAACTCTAAATCAAATGGCTGCGATGCATAAGAAATTTGTGTAACTCAAAATGCATACTAGTATTTCAGTCATCCTTACGTTGTTATAAAAAGGACATAGCAATTCAATAATTAAATGTAATGGTACATGTCAAGGCTCACATAAGGATTGACGTTTTCTCGATACACATGATGGTATTAAGGCTCACACACACACATATATATATATATTTATACACCGTGAGGAGGAGAAGCTGAGTTTATATATATATATATATTGTACAGGATGATCCCATCATTGGAGAATTGATGTCCGCTAATCCATCAATAACGTATCATAAAGGTATGAGTCTGGGCACAATTCTAACCAAGAAGAGTCAGGAATGTCTCGGTAAAGAACCCTGGCGGCTTACTAGCAAGGGGTTCTATAAATGTTTTACATGTAAAGCATGTCAACATGGTGTGAACACCAAAAAATACACCACGGTCATCCCAAATTTAACCAGGGAGGTCAAGCAACACCTTACATGTAAAACGGAATACTGTGTATACATCCTAGAATGCGATTGTCATCTGAAATATGTAGGCAGCACGAAGCTGCCGGTTCATAAGAGAATTCTGCAGCATTTGCGTGCTATAACTAATAAGGATCAGAGTTACCCAGTTGCGAGGCATTTTGAGGCATGTCACAATAGTAAACGTCAATGCCTAAAATATTACGCAATTGAGTCTATCCCAGCAACTAAAAGAGGAGGGGATAGGGAGGCCTGCATGCGAAGAACGGAAACAAACTACATTCTGGAATTCGATTCGAAGTGGCCCGGTGGATTGAACACTACAGAGGACCTTCACACATATTTATAAATGATCAATAAACAATTTCAATGTGAGGTCTTTCTTGGAAATGTAGGATAGGAAGTTAAGGTATATAACATCCAATTTTGTGAAACGGATAAATAGGATAAGTGGGATACTAACTTGCTAGATTTGCACAATTTTTTTACTGAAACATATTTATTTCTTTTAAACTATTATGGTTTTTAGATATACTACAGGTGCAAAATGTGTATATGCATTGACCCAAGATTAATTCTAGCTGTCTTTTAGATATTAGGGTAGGTTTTATCCATGTCTTTTAGATCGTTGGTTTTAACTATGTCACCGATATCCTTTTTATAAATAAGCTGTTTTTTACAATGTTGTTTCTGATTTAACCACTTTATCATCGTTTATAGTGTTGTAATGAAAGCAGCAATTTGATATTTTGTTAATCACATTGAGTACTGTATAAATTAATTTGAAACTGTCCCCCCAAGATCATTAGATATATGAATTTCCCTCCAAATATATCCGATGTAACATTGAACAGAGAATTGAACCAATATAATTATAAACTGATAATTTATTTATTTTATTTATATGCTTCTATAGCGCCTGAATAGACCCCCGAAGGGGTATCTCCGCGCTTTGCCATACAAAGGAGACCAGCTACTCTGCCCATAGACATTTATAGTGAGTGGTGGGAGGGGAGTGAATTAGATGCTGGAAAAAAGGTACGTTTTCAGGGTTTTTCGGAAAGACAGGTGATCAGTACTAAGTTTTAATGCGAGGGGCAGGGTGTTCCAAAGAACTGGCCCTGTGTACGCTAAGGCCCTGCCTCCTTGCCGAGTTTTTTTAATTTTTGGAACCTTAAGGAGCTGGAGGTTGCTTGATCGTAGTGAACGTCCAGGAACATAAGGGAGGAAGGCTGAGGTGAGAAATTTCGGTCCTTTCCCCATCAGGCACTTGTGAATTGTACACAGGATTTTGAATTTGGTCCGCAGTCGCACTGGCAGCCAGTGAAGTTCTGTCAGTAGTGGCCGGGAGGGGGTCCTAGGTGGAGCATTCATGACTAACCTCGCGGCCGTATTCTGGACCACCTGAAGTTTGTTAAATTGGCCCTCATTAGCTGACAAAAGAAGGCCATTACAGTAGTCCAGTCTACTAACGATCAGAGCCTGGACCAAGGTCTTTCTGTGGTGATCTGGGAGAAAAGGAAACACCCTTCTCAGCAAAGAAATGACCCCGAAACAGGTGCCAGCAACCTGGTTGACGTGTTCTTTAAAGGTCAGAGACTGATCAAACAGCACTCCCAGATTTCTTATGGTCTGTTTGGGAATAGGGGCAGGTCCTAGTTCAAGCGGCCACCACTCATTGGACCATAGTGTTACTGCTTCCCCATAGAGTACAACCTCTGTTTTGGTCACGTTGCACTGCAAGCAGTTATTTGCCATCCATCTGGAGACTGCCCTCATGCCTTCTGCGAAAGTTCTTTGTAAAGCAGGAGAGAAGGTCTTAAAAGGGAACAGAAGTTGGGTGTCGTCGGCGTAGGACACCGGTATAAACCCAAAGGATCTCACCAAGTCAGCCAGGGGGGCCACGTACACATTAAACAATGTGGGGCTTAGGCATGAGCCCTGTGGCACACCCCTGGTGAGCTCCCTAGCGATGGATTTATGGGAGCCCAATCGGACTTCCTGAGAGCGACCCGAAAGAAAGCTCGCCATCCAGGACAGGGCTGTACCTCCCAGTCCTATCTCTCTCAGCCGACAGAGAAGCAAATCGTGAGACACCGTATCGAAGGCAGCGGATAAGTCCAATAGCACCAGAATCATTGACCCTCCACTATCCAGCGTCATCCTGATGTTATTGGTGACGGCCAGTAGGGCGGATTCGGTGCTATGGTTGGGCCTAAACCCAGATTGTGAGGGGTCTAGGCCACCCGCTGTCTCGATATAGTTGGAAAGGTGGGTGTTCACGTGCTTCTCTGTTAACTTGCCGATGTAGGGCAGGAGAGAGATAGGTCGGAGGTTAGATAAGTCCGTCCAGGGTAGGGTCGCCTTCTTCCGGATAGGGTTTACTACCGCAGTCTTCCATTCCATGGGGACTTGGCCTTTAGCCAGGGAGGTGTTAATGACTGCCTGGATCGAGGGGCCTAAGATGGAAATCAAAGGGGCCACCATTTTGGCAGGAAGGAGGTCGCTGGGGGAACCAGTTTTCATATGGCCAATAAGTGTTGCCAGATTTAGATCTGTGACGGGGGGAATGACAGACAGGGAATTTGTGACCTGAGTGCCGATTTTAGCTTCAAGAGAGGGTGTAGTAGCCCCACCCTTAGAGGTTAAAATTTTGTTATAAATCAAATTTATTTTTTCCTCAAAAAACTCAGAGATTTCGTCACAGAGTGGTTGAGAAGCATCATCGGTACTTTCAGTGGCTGTGGGTTTAATAAAATTTTTTAAAATTTTAAATAGTTCGCGCGGGCAGTTCCCTGCCTCCTCCAGTTGCGCGGAGAGGTGGACTTTCCTGGCTAATTTTATATTTTTGTAGTAAGCTGACTGAGCCACGTGAAAGGCTTCCCTGGCCTCTTCATTTTTTGAAGTTCTCCAGAATTTTTCTAAACGTCTGCATTTTTGCTTTTCTTTCCTAAGATCAGCTGTATACCATTTCTCCTGTTTGGTATGGAGAAATTGTTTGTGTAGTTTAAGGGGGGCAATGGTGTCAATAGCAGTTTTTAGAGATTGATTAAATTTCTCTAATGCAGACTCAGCAGAATCTGTCTCTGTGATAGCCGGTTGCACCCAATATTTGTGCAAGTTGGTTGCTGAGATTTTGTGCCATTCTCGACGAAGAATAGGCGGGGGCAAGGCTTTCTGAGGTCGATTGATTGGTCCAGCCAGATGAAATTCAATCAAAAAGTGATCTGACCAAAGGATGTTTTTAGCAGGAAAACAACGTATTTTGGAACAGTTTGAAAATATAAGGTCGAGGGTGTGCCCACCTATATGTGTGGCACCGTTGTTGCTTAAATTGAGCCCCAAGTGGGATAGGTCAGTGGTCAGATGAGTGGCTTCCGGCAATTCTGGGACGTCCATATGTATGTTAAAATCCCCGAGGAGGATAAAATCCTCCTTGGCTTTTATATGGGGAGCAAGTGTTTCCAGAAGGAGCAGGGCGAAGTCTGGATTGGGAGTGGGTGGACGATACAGAAGGGCTCCTCTCCAGGAAATGTTACCTAATGTGATTTTAAAAATCATAATTTCCAACAATGGACTACATATTTTGTCTAAAATAGTTGTCTTAAACATGTCTTTACATATAATCGCTAAGCCACCTCCTGTTTTAATAGGCCTATCAGCATGCATGATTCTGTATCCTGAGGGAACACCCAACACAACAGCAGGTGTAGTGTGGGGTTTCATCCACGTCTCAGTAAAGAAACAGAGATCAGGTTGTTCTGCGTGAATGAGGTCCCAGATCTGTAGTTGGTGCTTAGGCATGGAACGCACATTTAGAAGGAGACACTTTAGTTCCAGGGGAGTAGTGGATATGTTATCTTTCTCGCCAAAGCTATTTACTGTCGAATCTGACTGAAAACGGCATTGGAGGCAAGAAAAGCTACCTTCAAGCTGTTTATATAGTAACCGAGTATCACACTTCACCCTTGGCTGTAACTGTCGGAGGGTGCGGGGTGAGTAGGAAACAAGGTTAATACCTTCACTGTCGGGGAGCATCGTGGAGTCGCCTTATAGCCTCTGTCTGCCTCGTCCTGTCGCGGACGGGCGCAGACGGGCAGCTCTTTGGCTGGTCTTCGGCGTGGCTTCGGCGACACTGCGCGCGAACGCTGCGCGCTCACAAGGGGCGATGGCTAAATAGGCCCTCCAGATAGGAGCACTAGAGCGCTAACCGCTCGTGTAGTGTCCCGGCAGGAAGTGACTGGCTCTCCCTGGCCCGCCCTCCGCGCAACGGTACTGGTTACCGCGTCGGAACGGGGCGGGTCAGGAGGAAAGACGAGCACAGGCTTCCTTGGGTAAGTAAATAACTTTCCCCTCCTCCTTGTAATCAAGAAAAGGGCTATGGGGTTTTTAATCTCCCCAGTGTCAGATATGTGCGTGGTGCAAGTGAAATGCTGTCAGTGCTCAGTGCTCAATGCCCTCGCACACAACATTCATGGTGTTATAACAATTTATGCAACAATATATAGAATTCTCAGTAAAGAGCCCAATTAAGACAATTGCAATCCTGTTCGATTTCTTTATAAATTAGACGTAGGCTTATTGGTTCCACAGCCAGCCGACACGTGTTTCGTCGCGTGGGAACAAATCACTGCGACTCCTCAGGGCTTAAGACACGACCTAGTGTCCTATAGGTCTGGCGTGATGTGTCTAGGTAGTCAGATTGCGTGGACTGTTGGATAATCCTATCCGTTTGGTTTAATATGGATGTCGTAGGAGAGGAAAAGAAGAAGTGCTTCTGACCTCTGGGGAAGATCCAGGAGTAGTGGTGCCCTCCGTAATTAGGAGTAGTGCACGAAGTGGGATTGTATTAGTCTTAACGTGGTGATCGTGTCACCACCTCTGTTCTCTCGAATAGTTGGAATGTACAGTGGTTGTCGTGCTTGATGAGTGTGTACATCAAGCTTCAACCCGGGAGGGGATACAGAAAAGGGTTCCGGCTCTCGTGGGTGCTACTTGCAACCGGAAGAATCATGAGCGCAGTATCCCTCCTCCTAAGGTTCCCGGTCGCCGTTTTCCAGATGCGGACGATAGTTATTTATGGATGCGATTGATAGTTATTTATGGTTTTATTATCTTTATAAGCATGAGTCACTTTAGCTATATTGCACTATTGCACGAGATCACTTTAGTAATATCATTGGAGGGGCTCCTCCTTTGTATGTTAAACAATATATAATCATGTGTTAGACATAGTATGTATATAGGCTTCTCTTAGAAATATCTATGCTATTGAGAATGACTCGTTCATAATGTATAGTGACTCAAATTATACTTATACTGTATTTCCTGTGCAGTCTTTTTCCTAATATATAAGGTTATTTTTAGTAACAATAGGATTTTCTTAAGGCTTTCTTGATTAAGATTTATAGTTTATGCACGTTATGGTGAGCACGTATTAAAATTAACAGACATGGCAAATGGTTATGGTTTTTGTGAATTATGTTTTGGGAATAAGGAATAAGCATTCATGCTGTCAGTGCAAACTAGATTTGTTGGGAAAAACTGTTTTTGTCAGGAACATAGTAATTTCACAACAGAAGTAATTTATCAACTGTCTTTTCTGTGTAATTAAGTTTTCGTATTTATACGGATAGAAATGAGACAGTGAACTTGACTTTCACAAATGTATTTATACAGAAAGTATTTTGTCTATTTCCATTTGGACATGTGATGCACTTGCACTTTAAAATGGGCTGAGCATATTGCATTGTCATGTGACCAAGGCCGCAGGGACGGTCGAAACGCGTCATGACCAGCTGTTTATAGTGCAAATAAACAGTATGCTGCAACGAAGTGGTCCATGCCTTGTATTTCACCCGAGTGGTGGAGCGCTACGAGGTATTGCAGATATATATATATATATATGTGTGTGTATATATATATATATATATATATATATATATATATATATATATCTATATCCATACTAATATTATAAAGAGAGAGCTGAAACTTTTGAGGCGAGTAAACTCAAGAAGTATAGCACCAATCACAACACCCAATACAACATTGGAAAGGGGAGTTGCAGCAAATGGACATAGGCTATACAGGTGGCCATCATATACATTAGAAACTTCAAAGAACCTTAGGGGTAAAGTAGTCCCTACGCGTGCCTGCACGTGGGCTGGTGGGAGGAGCAGGTCCTTGGAACTACGCATGCAGTATGGGTCAGAGAAAAGATTGTTAAATACCTAAGGTACATCGACGATATTTTTATTCTCTGGCAGGGCACTGAGGAGGAGGCTAATTTGTTTATTCATGAAATAAATGCAAATTCCCTCAATCTCCATTTCACCTCGCACATCAGTCATTGCCAGATAGAATTCTTAGATGTACTAGTTTATGTGAAGGCTAACCAATTAACATCCACCTTACACCATAAACCTACATCTGGCAATACTTTACTGCATGCCTCCAGTCTCCACCCCCGACATACTATACAATAGTATCCCTCTTGGTGAAATTCTAAGAATCAAGCGTATTTGTAGCTCTACGCTCGACTTTGATAAATGTGTCGATGACCTCAGAACCCGTTTTCAGGAACGTGGTTATTCCAAGCAGACTTTCAACCAAGCTTTGGCTAAAGCAAGGTTGAGAAGTAGAGAAAGTCTTTTGCAGGTGTCTGATCCCGACTTAGACAATACAGAGCTTCCCATTCATTCCAATACACTCGCCAACACCTGCCCCAGATTCATCACTGCCTACAGCAGTGATGAGAAAGCCATCAAAAGGATCATCCATAAGAATTGGCCAATCATTCTAACAGACAATATCCTTAACCCTACCTTACCAGAAAAAACAATTATAACGTTTCGTAGGGCTAGAAATATGGGTGCATCACCAGATGTCAATAGTCCAGAATTGAAACAAAAAGCTAACTGGCTAAAGGCCAAATCTGGTTTTCGCAAGTGTACGCATTGTAGGGCTTGTAAATTCGGTGAAAATAAGACACATTACCGTATACCTTTCAGTCCTACAGAGATTCCAATAAAGGGTTGCTATGATTGCAAAACTGATTTTGCAGTCTATGTTCTGACGTGCACCTGTGGGCTGCACTACATCGGTAGCACTAAAGCACAGGTGCACGTCAGAATTTTGCAACACCTCAGGGCAATACTGCATACTGATCCCTCCTACCCTGTAGCTCGTCATTTCGCAGCTAGACACAACAAGGATCTTAATTGCCTCAGATATTTTGTGGTAGGATCAGTATTGCCCTTACGGAGAGGAGGCAACAGGGAGTTGTTGTTGCGACAACTCGAAACCCGGTTTATCCTAGAGTTTGATAGCAAATGGCCGAATGGCCTTAACAACACTGAAGCCTTTTATAGTTTTCTGTAATGTCACTATCAACTCATGATATATCTCATAGGATTCAGTTGCCTTCCCTCTTCTTGCTACAACTCCATGTCTGTGAACTCTGTAGAATATTTAATTGTCAGATTCTGCATTACTTATCTCTCCTTTATAATGAGCAGTCAGGTTCCCTGTGGCTCATTCCTGCACCAAATGATGGAATTGTAGTAATTACCACTATTTTTGATAATTTATAGATAATCAGGTTCCCTGTTATCTATCAAAGTTTAACATCTATGACGGTTTGCACTTTACATATGTATAATAATAACATTAAGTTTCTTTTATACATGTGTAACATAACTTTGTATGACTATATTCAATTTGCGCCCCTCTTACCATTTTAGATCATTGGTACACTTTTTACTTCCGTCTCTTAATTAAATTTTATCACTATTTGTACTATTTACACATTAACTGTTATATGCTTTTATGAAAACTAATATTCTGATGAAATGATTGTTTTTAGAATTGCATTTTTAGATCGAATAATAGTTTCTGTTTGTATGACGGGTAACTTATTGTTTTTTTCATAGTGCATTCTCTTACATTTTATAATATAATGAGTTTTACTATCTTTTAGAATATACAGTTTACACTTTAAATTTAGCCTCTTTTGCACACTAGGCAGGGTTGTCCTAGCTTTGTTGGTTGTTAGTCTTATAGCACTGTTGGGCCCTCTCCATTGATATGATTTCAATTTCCCCATTCTTTATCATTGTTATCAATGATAAAAAGCAGACTTGCACTATCTTTAACTTAAAATTTAAAATTGTACAATATTCATTGAAGTGTGCTCTTAAGACACTGGATTTAACCAGTCATTATATCAATGTAAAGCAATTCATTCCGAGATATGCTTTCGTTTAGAATTATCATACGCAATGTTGTACATATAATGCATTCAAGCAAAAATATTATATGTGTTCGCTTCAATGATATACATTCATAGCGATAGTCTGTTTTCCTTATCAGTTTGGTCACATGACCACTAAGGGAAGAGGGCGGCAGGCATGGCACTTAAGCACTTTAAAAAGCAAAAAAATTCAGCTAGACCCTGCATGTGAATAAGGGCTGCATAGCCCGAAACGCGTCGTGGTTGGTTGGTTCATGAAAAACTGAAAAAATAAACTTACCTGGAAAGAAGTTGTGGTCTGTCTCCTGCTTCGCCGGTCCTGAGGGATTGGAGGTGGTATTGCGGAGTTCCTGTTGATAGATATATATATATATATATTCTTACTAATATTATAAAGAGAGAGCTGAAACTTTTGAGGCGAGTAAACTCAAGAAGTACAGCACCAATCACAACACCCAATACAACACTGGAAAGGGGAGTTGCAGCAAATGGACATAGGCTATACAGGTGGCCACCATATACATTAGAAACTTCAAAGAACCTTAGGGGCAAAGTAGTCCATTGTGGGCTGTGGGCGTGTCAGGGGCGTGGTCGTAGCCGTGTCAAAGTACACACATTATACTTTGTGAGAGGGGCGTACCACAACAGCGTTCTCAGAGGGGCGTGCCACAAATTCTATAACAAAAAAATGGCCGCGTCATTCAGTAGCGCGCCTTTCCATTCACGAGTTATAATCACTTTTCACACGTCCGTATAGAAGACACAAGGGGCGCCGCATTCACGCACATTGCCATTCAGGCGGCATTAATTACATATGTTGTGAAGCAACCTTTGTGGGAGGAAGCCCTGCTGCGGAAAGCGGTCCTGGCATTATCGCGTTGATGATGCCTGAAAGGAACAGGCGCTGGCTAATGGAGGCATAAACAATGCTGGCAGAGTGATCGCAACGGCACAGCAACCCACTGGGGTAACAGTGAGTTTTATTTTATGGATTGTTTGACTAGCTCACTTGAGCAATACAATGTGACACCACAGAATCCAGAATGCTGTGCGAACAGCCACGCCTATGGAGGCAGGATTTCTTTAACATCAGGTGCACTTCATGTCACGCAATCACATCAACGAAAAGCCTTTGAGAAAGTGCGGGCAGCACGAAACGCGTCAGGCTTGGACTATGCCTGTGTTGTCTTCGTTCCCTGTACAGAGCCGCCATTAAATATTTTGAAGCTGAACCTACCTGTGTGAGGCTCCTCCTTTGGGGAAACTTTGTTTGACGAAAAAATAATAATATATATATATATATATATATATATATATATATATATATATATATATATCCAAGAAAGAAGTGACTCAAACAGATATATTCACCAAAGAACAAAAATATATTTCCACTACAACGTTTCAGCTTCCGCCTTCCTCAGGTAGTTTCAAGATGGTAAGCTCAGTGGCTGCACAGATGACACAGCTGAATTTTCAAAAAGCATCATGAGTGAAGATTCCATTTGGAATGTGGAATCAATGCAGTCCTGAGAGTTCTTGAGATATGCAGTAATCAGGATGTGTTGTCAGTAATGTTCAGTCCATCTGGATGCAATGATTTCAAACGGTACATCCAGAAGTTTTCCCTGGAGTCCAGTAGTTCGTCCTTTGAGACATGTTCCACGGGGAAAATCTTCAAATCTGATAGTGAATGATCCACAAGGTTAAAATGATTGGCTACAGGCTGGTCAATTTTCTTATTAATTATTGCTGATTTGTGGTTCCTGAATCGTGCGCGGAGGTCATTCATTGTTTGGCCTACATATTGTTTTTTACAGCTTTGTCGTTGGCACTGAATCACATAAATAATGCATGTTGAGCGACATGTAAGATGCTGCCTTATTGCATAGGTCCTTCTGGTAACATAACTAGTAACTGATGATGTTTGTAAAAGGTATTCACACGTGATGCACCTTTTAGAGTCACAGCAATGAACCCCTGCATTTGTTACAGCTTGCTTGAGTTCTGCTCTCACAATAAGAGATCGTAAATTTGGAGCTCTGCGGTAAGCAATGACTGGCGGCTTTGGAAAAACCTTTTGCAATTTTTCACAAGTGGACAGTAAGGGAAATGTTTTTTGCATTATATTTCTGTAGTTGGGAGCTGATGGATGATAGTCAACTACAAATGGAGTTCTGTCGCTTTTGTTTCTGGCGTTGGTATTCCAAATAAGTGCTTCTCTGGGTAACTGCAAAGACTTGTCAATTTGTTGCTGTATGATATGCAGAGGATAGCCTCGCCTTCTAAATATTGTAGCAAGCTCCTGTAGATGGTCTTTACAGGTTTCCTCATTGCTGCAGATGCGTCTTATTCTCAGTGCTTGGCTGTAGATGATGCTTAGTTTAGTGTGATGAGGGTGACATGAAGTCCAGTTTAGATACAAATGAGCATCTGTAGGCTTGTGGTACAGATCAGTTGTAATTTTTTGCTCATGAATGGTGACTAGCACATCCAGAAAAGGGAGATGATGTATACTTGTATAAGTATATATAAGTATACTTGCTACTTCTAGCATCAAACCACTGGTATGGCTACGATACATTGATGACATATTTATAATATGGAATGCAGGAAGTAGAACATTGGAACAATTTACAGCTAATATCAACAATATCCATCCTACCATCAAATTTACCAGCAGCAATACCAAACAGAAGCATCATCTCCCTTTTCTGGATGTGCTAGTCACCATTCATGAGCAAAAAATTACAACTGATCTGTACCACAAGCCTACAGATGCTCATTTGTATCTAAACTGGACTTCATGTCACCCTCATCACACTAAACTAAGCATCATCTACAGCCAAGCACTGAGAATAAGACGCATCTGCAGCAATGAGGAAACCTGTAAAGACCATCTACAGGAGCTTGCTACAATATTTAGAAGGCGAGGCTATCCTCTGCATATCATACAGCAACAAATTGACAAGTCTTTGCAGTTACCCAGAGAAGCACTTATTTGGAATACCAACGCCAGAAACAAAAGCGACAGAACTCCATTTGTAGTTGACTATCATCCATCAGCTCCCAACTACAGAAATATAATGCAAAAAACATTTCCCTTACTGTCCACTTGTGAAAAATTGCAAAAGGTTTTTCCAAAGCCGCCAGTCATTGCTTACCGCAGAGCTCCAAATTTACGATCTCTTATTGTGAGAGCAGAACTCAAGCAAGCTGTAACAAATGCAGGGGTTCATTGCTGTGACTCTAAAAGGTGCATCACGTGTGAATACCTTTTACAAACATCATCAGTTACTAGTTATGTTACCAGAAGGACCTATGCAATAAGGCAGCATCTTACATGTCGCTCAACATGCATTATTTATGTGATTCAGTGCCAACGACAAAGCTGTAAAAAACAATATGTAGGCCAAACAATGAATGACCTCCGCGCACGATTCAGGAACCACAAATCAGCAATAATTAATAAGAAAATTGACCAGCCTGTAGCCAATCATTTTAACCTTGTGGATCATTCACTATCAGATTTGAAGATTTTCCCCGTGGAACATGTCTCAAAGGACGAACTACTGGACTCCAGGGAAAACTTCTGGATGTACCGTTTGAAATCATTGCATCCAGATGGACTGAACATTACTGACAACACATCCTGATTACTGCATATCTCAAGAACTCTCAGGACTGCATTGATTCCACATTCCAAATGGAATCTTCACTCATGATGCTTTTTGAAAATTCAGCTGTGTCATCTGTGCAGCCACTGAGCTTACCATCTTGAAACTACCTGAGGAAGGCGGAAGCTGAAACGTTGTAGTGGAAATATATTTTTGTTCTTTGGTGAATATATCTGTTTGAGTCACTTCTTTCTTGGATATTTTATTTCTTTGTGACTCATTGTATCCTTTGGGATCCAGATTTTTGCCCTGGCTGGCTGTTGTTTTCTTGTGATCCTTCATCTTCAAGTATATATATATATATATATATATATATATATATATATATATATATATATATATATATATATATATATATATATATATATATATATATATATATATATATATATATATATATATATTATATTCCTTACAAGGTTTGTGGTGCCCATATATAAATACTACACTTAGGTCGCAGAATCCACTTTCAGAGCTAACTACGATAACGTCATTGGCGTTTCTGGTAAAAGGCTGTGGAGTAAATTCTTATTACGTTATGTGTATTTCTAAAGCGCACTTTTACCTGCTAGGGTATACTGACGCTGAGCAGGAGTGTCTAGCTAGCCCTACCTATGGTAGGCGATTAATTGCAGAATTCAAGAAGAGAGGAAGAGGCTCGATTGTGGAGTGGGAGGTTGTTCCACGCTTTAGGAGCTGTGTAAGAGAATGCCTTTCGTCCTGATGTGGCTCTGTGTATTGTAGACTTCTAAAGAGTTGCTTGGTGATCCCCCCGTATAGGGTGGTCCAGTAGCCCAACTTGCTGGTGACTAGAGCATGAGTGACAGTTTTTATAGTATTACTTAGGAGCCATTTGAAGATCTTCCCCAGCATCTTCAGGGTGTGGTAGCAGGAAGTAGCGACAGCGTTGACTTGTTTGTTCATGTCCAGTTTGCTGTTGATGATTATTCGCAGTTCTTGACATGGGTACTGGGTCTGGATGCGGGTCTAAGTTCAGCCAGCCACCAGTTGAGGCCACTCCTGAGAACATCCACCTCTGACATGTAGTGCTGTCATGTTTTTGTAAAGGGGAAGGATCCACAGTTAGAAGTCTCCTCAGAAGAAACAGTTATTTATCTTTGCTGATGCTCTTTCTCGTGCATATTCTATCTAACTTCGGGTCCCGCACTACCCCCCTACTTCCCTTTTCTGCAGAGTGGACTCCTTAACTTCTTCAAAGGTCCAAAGTTAGATTTTGGCACATGGTCCCCTACAGTTTGTTTGACGTGCTCTGTCTCTGAGGGCACGGAAGGAGAAAGATTAAGAAATAGACGGCAGTGCTCCATGTTGGCGCTTGTTTGCAACCTTGCTCTGGTCACAACTGGTGTGGTATGAAGTCTCCATGGAGCCAAATGGCGCCATCTATCAGTGCACCGGGAGCATTGCTGAAAAAATCTCAAGAGCCAGTCTGAAGTCTTTGCAATATTCTAAAGGTGAGGAACCTGTGTTAGACAGTGTCCACCAGAAAGACCATTACTGAAGATCAGTTCTAGCAACCTCCACCATGTAATCCTGCCCATCCCAAATCCTCCTTTAACATCATCTCACCCATGTATGTTCTCTGATCACTCCTGGTGAGCTGGGATTACCTAAAAACTAAGTGGATGGGAATGGAGTTGCTGCCCTCATACTTTATTGTGTTTTTGTCTACTTCAACGTGTTTCACCTCTCCAGTTTCCTCTTGCACCTCTATCATATTCATTTCCCACCACACACTACATTTAATTGCACCTACATTCCTTGCCTTTCACACTTGTACATGTGCAGCAAGGTTTCACATGACCTCTCAACTGTGCCTCCTTGTATCTTTTTAAAGGCTTTCCTTACCATGCGTCGAATCATACTGTACACATTATGCCACTTAGTTCCTTTGTAACATAATTGCAGGCCTTCTCTGGTAGGTACATATATCACCACATGATTTATACACAGTTGACACCAGCTGAAAGCCTTCTCGCATGCATACATGAAGACCTTCCAAGCAGTGCTTGAAGCCATATTAGTGACAATAGTATTGTATGTAAATCACAGAAATAGGCTAGAAGAGTGCTGTGATGTTGGCTGTTGTTTCTCCAAACGTGAAGCAAAAGTCATGTAATGACTGGTGCATGATAGTGCAGTAAGGAAGGACAGCACATCTGACATCTCGGCTAGATAGGATATGCAGATTAATAGCTAGTCATAGAAGTATCTCCCATTTGTTATCCCATAGTTTTCGGAGGTATGACCATCTGCACGACTGCCATGAAGGTGCTGGAGTGGGCATGTCTGTAATCTTCCATGCTTGCTTAAGATGCTCAAGGCTAATTGATTGGTTTCCTGTTAACCTCTTCCATGTATTGGAGTCCTGTGGCCAGGCAGAAGTGCTGATGTAGTAGAGACCTTGCACTAAGAGTTCAGGTGCAATAATGGCCACTAATTATGCCTTTCTAGAAAATAAAAAGGTATCCGTGAGAAATAGACAGTGGAACCTGTAGCCTTTGGAAAAAACTGTTTAGAGTCCTCCTCGCCCCTGTATATAGGCTTCAAGACCCAGCAGAGCCTTCTGTTTTTCCATATATAACAAACACTTATCCATGATTACCCGAACCCTATAGGTTAAGTATTTTTGTGAACTTCACTGTAAATTTGAGGCCTATCAGCTAGGCAGTATGGGTGACCAAGATTTGAGTTTGTTATAAAGTCATCTGTGAGGTTTCTCAAGGGAATTGTCACAGGTTCTTTACCTCCTAGATCTGATCCTATTTTTATTTTGATATGGTGCGTATCTCTTTAGCCTTAGATGGTGCTACGGTACACAGAATGAGGAGGCAAGCTCTTTTTCACTTTTGAATGTACCGTCACTTTCATGGCGAATAAGTGAGACAACCCTGCGGGGGAGAACACTTTGCAAAATCAAATTACCTTTGTTCTACCTATTTTAACAAAGAAAAAACTCTCGCTGCCTGTGATTGCAATTTACCTTTCTGTGTATTGCTGTCGCCCAACTCTGTCTGCCGCGAGTTTCCCAATTGAGAAGGAGTGGGGAGGCATCACTCTGCTAGCTCAACTGTGCCCTGACGGCCACCATCTTGAACGGCTTGGGTACAGCTGCGCAGTAAATAGGACGCTCTCCAGCACTATTTAAGAGCAGCCCGGCGCCAAAGCACAGTGGACGTGCCGCCAGAGCGCCAAAGGCAAGCCCGTCTGCGCCCGTTCGTGCTTGACCGGGGCCATGACCCCTGTCCTCCTGAGACTTTTGGAAAGACCTTCTCCTCGAGCCAGCTTATAACCCTCCGCCCAGTCTGTGCAGAAGCCTGTCGATCGTCAGTCCATCTTTCTGCCAACAATATTATCAGCAAACACTGCTGTTTTTGTTTTAAGTCCATGACCTCCATCTCAGTTGCAGATAATACACCTAGTGTCCCTTTATGGCAGCTAAAAACAGGAGTGCCCGGTAAGGGTTGTCCCGATCAAAATTATCTTTCGCTTCCATAGCATAAATTGCCGCTCCCTGACTCTCCACCAACAGCACGTTCATTACTTTCAAGTAAATAATGTACGACAGAAACATGGTTAGATCAAGCTTATTCGCCAGATGTTATTGCAGCCCTACTGCATAACTACTGTATTGCTAGAAGGGACCGCAAAAATAAGTTAGGAGGCCATTATCTATAGAGATATCTATCCGTGTAAAACTGAGAAGCTTCCCTCTTCAGCCTGCGAAGCCCTTCTCTTCTCATTCGGCCTTATGCCCAAATTTACTTACTCAGGTGTCCTAATCTGGTGACCCTTGGGATATGATGGAGGCTGGTGCTCCACAATTGCCAACCTAATCTCCGCATAAACACTTAAATACGCCAACTTCTCCCTACTAGGTTATCTTAACATGCAGCTAGAAGATATTACGTCAGATTCTTATGACGACCTGGGCGCCCCTAACCTCAGTTTAATTAACTCTTTCCCCACACACAAAGAAGGTCCCGTGCTGGACCCCATTTTTTCTAACATCACTGGTGTTACCTCGGCCCCTTACCTTTACTCTTGTCCTACCCCTTGCAGTGCCTTTTTCCATACCCTCCCACTCGTCATTCATTCATGCAGCAACTAGGCCCAAAGTCATAGGCAGAAACTGGACCAAACTTGACCTTTCTGCCCTTAATTCCTCTACTAGTACAGCAGTCATCCAAGATTTCTCCGTGGTCGATAACTGGCTCCAAAGCTCTCTTGACTCTATTCTACCAGCTAAGCCTAAATCGGTGTCCAGACAACACCTCCCTACCCCCTTGGTTCAATGAGACCGTACAGGAGGAAAATAAACTTTGTAAGAGACTCAAAAGGGGTTGGAGGAGGCTATATGACAAGGATTCAAAATAAAAATTAAAACGCCCTTGAATATTTGTCATATGCACCGTAGAATTGCCAAAGCTGCCTTCTACTCTGAATAAATATTAAAAGCCCCAAACCGTTCAAAAACCCTATTTAAAGTGGTCCGAGACCTGTCAGACCCCAACAACACCACTCCCCTTCCCTCTCTCTCACCGGTCCAATGCAAAGAGCTGGCCAACTTTTTTGTTGAGAAAGTGACAAACATTTGCCTTATCTTGGATGAAGTACGAACTGACATGAACCAGTCTGATAACACCAGCCTATATTCAACTTTATTCCTTTTCCCTTCATGAAATAAGTCCCTTGAATATGACCCGGTCTTCAGCTAGACTACAATCCTTGCTCCCCTTGAACTCCTCATGTCTTCTGGCTCTATTGCAGTCCATTAAATCAGGCTCCCCACTTGGTCCTCTTCCCCATCCATGCTCAGCTTTGAGTCTTCAACTTTTGTCTTTGATAGTTGAACGCTCTAACACCTCCCTCTGTTAGGAGCACCTTCTCAAAGCATGGAATCGTGCCATGGTGCTTCCCTTGGTGTAAAAAAATAAACAAAAAAAAGCCACTTGGACCCATCTAACTTGGCAATTATAGACCTATTTCTGTGCTGCTTATATTCTCCAACATTTTGGAGAAGCAAGTTAACTCTTAAATGACTGCATATGTGGAAGCCCAGAATGCCTTCCATCCTTCCCAGTCAAGATTCAGAGCTGACCACAGTACAGAATCTGCCCTTCCAGGAGTCACAAAACACCTAAGGTGACACCTGGATAGGGGTTTCACTGCCGGTTTCATTCTACTAGATCTCCGCGCAGCCTTTGACCCTGGATCTCATAATACTCTTGCTGTCAGACTGGCCCAACTAGGCCTTCAAGGCATGGCTTTTGCCTGGTTAAAATCCTTTCTGGTGGATAGCACTTTCCAGTTTTTCTCGTCTAACACAATGTCTAGTCTTCACTCACTCACCTCGGGAGTCCCTCTGGGTTCTGCTGCAGCCCCATGCTTTTTAATATCTATGTCCGCCCTCTGGTAGGTTTAGTGAAACGCTGTGGTCTGACTCTTCTCATATGCTGATGACACAAAAATTATATAAACAGGAAGCCAGTTTGGAAGATCTCAATTCCTGTGTCTGTCTTGTCTCCTCCCGGATGAACTTCCAACTCTCTGAAATTAAATGGTGACAATACCGGGGCCATGGTGTTGTGCAGGAACCCCCAGCTTTGGGGTCCTCAATACTGGCCTGCTACTCCGGGAGCATTCCCTGAACCTGTCTCCAAAGTGAAGAATCTGGGCTTCAGGCTGGACTCCACCTTGTCCAGGAGGTCTCAGGCCACTAAAATTGTATCTCCTGCATTGCAATTATGAAATGGGTCAAACAAATCCTATGGATACTTCCTTTCTCTGCCCAAAGAACCGTTGTCTAGGCCATGATATTATCTAGGTTGGGCTATGGTAAACTCCTATACCTGGTGGCTGATAAGAACGCGATCAGATGTTTTCAGGTGGTCCAGAACTCTGCCGCCAGGCTCCTATTCCGGCATCCCAAACACTGTTCTGCATCTGGTCTTCTCTGTGATCTCCACTAGCTCACAGTGGACAAACGCATTAACTTTAAGGCACTTTGCTTTATGCATAAAATAAACTCCAACTCGAGGTTCCTGCAAAAACTAGTTGTACCCTACTGCCCTCCACATTCTCTGTGCTCCAGTAACCGATCCCTTTTCACAGTGCCTGAAGTTAGACACACCCATATGGGTGGCCGCTCCTTCTCTTTTCTGGGCCCTAAATTGTGGAGTGCTCTCCCTGAATCTCTTAGAGGCTGCACCTCCTTGTCTACCTTTCGCAAGGAGCTAAAAACTTGGTTATTTTAGGTCACGTTTGAGGCTGTTGAATCTGTTCCTAAGCCCTGGGAAACCCAATGGGTATCTAGGCGCTATACAAGAACTCAATAATAATAATATTCTCAAACAGTAGCAAAAATCACATCCGTGCTGGGATGCAGTGCTGACCTGGGTTATGTAAAAGCTGAAAAAAGCGGTCAACAAAGGAGAAGGCTCACCACATAATGAGTTTTAATTCTAAGGGATATGTCCATCTGTCTCTTCTCTTTCTCCTGTCATTACTCATCCTTAGTCCGAACTGCTCCAAGCAGCCAAAACTGTGACGATGCACTACTTTAGAACCCAAAATAACAGATGCATGAAATCCAGACTCCCTTCGACGGACTCAGTTGATTTTTGCCCATGGTTTTTGTCATGATAATAGTGATGCACCATCTAGATCTACACAACTCACAGTAGCAATGGGTTCAATTACCAATAATTCTTCTGCAAGTGGGAAGTCCTCCAGCTAGACCTGCATCATGCCAACAATTGGTGTCTAGGTTCTCAGAGTTCAGCTTTAGCGGAAAGGCCCTGTTTTATAGACTGTTCGGACATTTTCTCCTTCTTTTCAACCTCAATTTCTGCTGCTTAAGATTATGTTCAAGTGTAAACAGCACAGCATGAAAATCTCATAGCTTCATATAGGCCATGCCAATGATGGTGTGTTTGGACCTTCCTTTTTTCTTGTCCCAAGCATGATGCTTTGTTTGGTGCCTGCCGAACGGCAGGGCGAATCCTACATCACACCATTACATCACCAAACTTTACACCTAACATCTGTTTACTGCCTCTACAGATGTTTGAAGTTCCAGCAAGATGTTTATGAATGTCCTGAAGATGTCGAAACATCTAGATTTGAAAGCCTGATATGTCTTCTAATGTAAGAGGCCCTTCCTCTGTTTCCTGTGAAAACGATTGGTCTTAAGACATGCTAAGAAGGAATTGTAGTACTATACCTTCATTTGACTAAACGTAGTGTGTACTTTTAATCTAGTACAATAATCTTGTCAGCATTCACTGCCTATAAACTCGTTTGCTCAAGCATCTGTTTTTTTTTACCATCCCATTAACTAATCTCTTAAAATATTTAAAATTTAAAAGCATTTTCTCTAGCTTTTTAAAAAGTATTGACCTATCTGGCCCCAAGTGCATGTTGTAGATGTCTCTTACAATCCACCTTTGAAAGGATAGTGTCCTGCTTCTCAGTGTGTCATGAAATAACAAACAGTCCTTTTTGGGTCTCGCTGGTAATGCATCCGGAGGATGCATGTGTCCAGCTGGAGACGTATAGTTATCAGTCTGGGGGGAAGGACGGACAAGAAAGTGGTACGCGCTTTTCCCCTGGATTTGTGTGCGCGAACGCGCACGTTCCGTCCTGCGCCGCGCCGTGCACTTCCCTACCATACTCCCAGCCAGTCAGCCTAACGCGCATGCATGCACACAGACACACACACGCGCGCACACGCACTTACACTTACACAGACACGCAGACAGGCAACCCCCTCCCCCCCCCACAGTCACACACACACACAGACTCCAAGACACATACACGCACGCTCACACACATACACAGCCCGCCGCCGCGCGCGCGCGCACACACACATGCCCCCCGCCCTCGCAGCCCAGCAAATAACAAGGCGAAGCCCCACTCACCGGCTTCCTTGGTGCAGCGGCTCTCACCATCAGCAGGACTCTTCCTCCCTTCTTCGGCACCGGGGCGCAGGGTAGGCTCCTGCCTGCTCCGGTGCTCCAAACAATCGCGGCTCTTCCGTGGGAGGCGGGGTAGGCTCCCGCCCTCCTACTTCCTGTTTCCGGTTGTCCTGCCCGGCCTGCCTGACTTCCTGGTCGCAGGCCGGCGGCGCGAGCTCTGGACCAAAATCCAGGTTTTGCCTCATTTTCACCGCAAAACGCGTAATTGCCATTATTTGTAGTAAATTTATAAATAATCTCAGTATCGTGATTGTGCGATAAATAATGCGCTATTAGAGAAGAACACATATAAGAGGCCATAGAGTTTAGACTGTGACAGCACTATGGTTCTGTGATGTCAGTAAATTTCATATGCTTAACACTCGGTTATATTCTCATTCAAATGAGGTTATATTCTCATTCAAATGAGTGAATATTTGTTTAATATACGAGGCTAACGTATAAAAAGTATATTTATATTTGGAAACGTTATTATTCTGTGGTAAAACGGGCCATGGATATTTGAATGCATGCATTCTGCTGCTATTTAAAGCAAAATTGGGGTAAATAAAATTTCACACTAATGTCAAGAAATATGGTTTAATCAAAAATATTTTGTGGTGGAGTGCAGTTGATGGTAGTTTTTTTTACTTATGACTGTTAAGTCCTCTTAGTAAGATATCCTCTGCTTTATATCGATAATTTATATTAAAGCCTAGTACATTTCTCATTTGATCAATTCCGATATGAGTGTCACAGTGTTATGTATTGTAGTCCAGCCAACAGATTCAGGAGAAAGAGGACCACGTTTATACGTGGTCTAACATACGTAACAGATCCTCTTTGCCAGCTTGTACTACTAGGTTTGACCCAGAAGGAGGGCTTAGGGAGTTTAATGCTAATTTCTGAAGTGTACATTGGTCTGCCAATCTCAGTGTCTAATTGCAGCTTGTATTCCTTTCTTCTGAAATCTGTAAACTGAGTACACTTATGTAAGGTAATCGTAAAACGTGCAGGTACAATGTTTATTAAAGTCAGATTTCTAATGTAAAGCTCTCTATCAAACTATTATTATTATTGTTAGTTATTTGATGTAGAGTAAAGTTTTAAGGGTTTCGGAATTTTTTAAAACCCATTCCAGTATTTGCCGGGTATATGATAGAAGCACGCATGGCTTAACTACGCGTGCCTCTACCACGCTGCCCCAACAACAAATGCATCTTAACAATGCATTTCTTTACCATGCATGCCTTTACCACGCAACTTCATGGTAAAGGCATGATAGGTAAAGGGATATGCGTGTTAAAGATTGCGCCCCAGCCCTCCTGCCCTGATCACTAAAACCAGGCCCCACGTTCTAAAAACTAACCCGACCCCAGACCTGCCCTTGAACCCTAAAACTGCCCCTAACCCTTTAAAACTGTCCTTCCCCCTGAGCCGCTATAGGTATCACATTTGCGAAAGTTATGACTATTGGCATTGTAAATAACAAAGCTATTAATTTAGCTATTTAAAAAAAAAAACATAAATAAAAACGTTGCCATTTACAATACCAATAGCTCAAACTTTCCTAATGCGAGACCTATTGCATTGCAAATGCTTGTTAGATCTCCTGGCGTTTAACAGCGCGTCAGCGCTGTGTCCGGCAGGAGATCTTTTGTCGCTGACTCTGCTTCCCAGGAGACAGCACCTGGCCGCGCGCATTTCGCAAAAGGCGATCGGCGCAGGCCACGCGCGCGCGAACGCGCTCGCCGTGGCTGTCTCCTGGGAAGCGCAAACATACACAGGCACACCTCCCCCTGCACGCATGCGCACACACATACACAAGCACACATACACGCACGGAGAGACATCCCCCCCCCTCCGCCGTCGCACACACAGACACACACACACGCACACATACAGGCATCCCCCCCTTCCCCACTCACCGGCACTCCGGACGGTTGCAGCCTCCGACCGCGGGGCTCTCCCTCGGGCATGGGAGCCCCGCGTCACCACTGCTCCTCCAGGCACTCCGTGGGCGCGGGCTTCACAAAACGGAAGTGCCGCCCCACGATAAGTTTCGTTTTGCGTGCGCATGTCTTCTTAGGAGTGGGAATGTTCATGCTGATGGTATGTGGTAGCCATCTGAGATGTAATGGGACAGTCAGATTTAATTGGGACAGTAGAAGGCAGCACGTTTTACAATTGATACATCGGTTTAATACTCGCCGCTGAAACATGCAATGATCTCCCGATCTTGAATTGAAATCCCGGAAAGGCCGACACAACCATCATTTCTTAGGAGGTGTTTACATGTAGTACTACTAAACTGAGTAACAGTAACGCCTGCCATTTACAGCTTTTACAGGGTTTCAAGCGTGCACGTCTTCTGTTAGTGTACTATAGACCCGTTCTAGATCTTTCGACAGGCCTGGGCAAAGCCAGTCGCATGCTGGAGCTGCGCAGCATGTGACTGACTCTACCCCGGCCCCTCCAGGCTTTCAGAGGCACCATCCGCTTTCTCCAAAAGAAAACTCTGCTTCTTTCAGGGCTGTGCAAATTAAGGATACCTCTGCACATGGGTGGAATAGAATAGTGTGAAACGGGGTGCCCTGAGCCAGGAAGGAAGAGAGGCGGAATGGACGGGAAGTCACACGGATGGCGTCTTCCTGTTGAAGGCGAAAAGCCACCTCTACAAACAACGACTGCATCCCTCGGATTGGGTGCAAGACCCCTTGACGGGCACTTCTGCACCCCTCACACAATACACACAGGAGCCCTTCCCTCCAAAGTCTGCTGAGACTGTCCCACAAACGCTAATTGTTCCATTCTGCAGGGTGCAGGACGGTCTGTGCCCGGACATGTTGCGCCCCTCGTCGCCAACGTCTAGCTGGCACGCCAGTGAGCGGAAGCGCTCTCTGACCCCTCTCAGAGGGGCCGCGGTTTCGGCCCTGGTTTCACCTGGCCTGATGCCACGCTTTCTCTCCGCTTCCGCTCTGCGGCCTGGGCGCAAGCAAGGAGGAAGGAAGGCATGAAAGCCTGCCGCTGTCACTCACCCAGGCCCGAGAGCCGAGACGTGTGGGGGCACACCCAGGCCAGGTGGCGGCACCGGGACCTCCCTACCTCCGTCCCGGACGCCTTCCACGCATAATTTGAGTATGGATTTAACCGCAAGGCACAGCTCTGCATTTCCACACATTCCTCTGTCTGTCTATGCAACTGGTGCTAAAGCGCTCTGATACCTTCTGGTCGAGTTCGAGCTATATAAAACTACAAAAAACAAACAGGGGGAGCACAGCAGGGACGCAGCCTGCACTTGGAGCACGGTCCCTACACTGTCGCATGTTTGATGCGTTTGCAACTTCTCTCATCTTCACTATAAATCGACCGACCTCAAAATAAATACCTGCCTTTGTGTTAAATGATAGCGCTCGATGATACGATGTAGAGGACTAAACCCGCTGAGCTAGCTAGATTGTTCGTTAATGCACGTTTTGTGTAGCCAGCAGGGTCACGAATACCGGACAACCGAGGCTGTTATATTTAGAACCGTTTGTAGATTCAGGCCGAAGGCGGCTTTTAATATATATTTATTTATTTGACTTGGCTAAGCCAGGGTCCATCTGCCCTGCCTGGTTTATTGGGGGCTCGTGGCGTGACTGGGAAGGCGGACGTGCAGCAGTGACGTCTGAGAGTCTCGGAAGTGACGAGTCGAATCCCTGCCTCCCCCGCTTCTGGCCTTGCTGCAGAAGAGCGCTGCTATTGCTTTCATTGTAGTGACTCACACTATAGCAGGGTGTAGTGATTGATTCAATCCCAAAGTAGTCCCTCTATGCTGGAAATAGAAGCACTAACGTTGGCACCGCAAGTATACGGGTGGGTGAGCGCCTCGGCGGCTAAAGAAGTCGTTAAACCGAGGAGCTTTATCTGAGGGGCTTGATTCAGAGCACGAGGGTCCCACAATCCTCTCTCTCTCTCTCCTCATTGCTCTTCATGGGTGCGAATGCAGGTCGCCATGGTACTCGGTGGAATTTACCCTCAACGTTGACAGATATGTCGTGCCTTTTGCCAAAACAAGTTTATCATTCTTCATTTATTTGCACTTTGCTTGTTCTGTTTACGAGGGAGGATAGCGTCAGTTCTTCCCAAGTGTTGCGTTTTGTCATGTGGGAGGTACCATGTACTGATGTCACTGTGCGGTGCACGTGATGCAGTTTGTGCTGTACCTGTTGTGTGTGTCTGTTGGTGACTTAGTCTGCTCAGGGCCTTGTTGCACATGTTCTCTGTAGTTAGTAGTACTACCTGTGAAAATATTTTCAGTATACACACACTCCTAAGTGATTGGCTTTGCTGGTGCTTGTTTTTTGTGCTTTGCTATCTTCTGTACTGTTTTGGGTATTTGTTAAGCACACATTCATCAAGCCTCGTGTATTTCGTATCGTAAGTGCTACACTTATATGAGTGAGAGTGAACGGGGGGCTACCTCAAATGAAGGAACACACGTTTACCACTTGATACAACAAAAAGTGATCAGCAGTTTTAGGGGTGGGTGTTGGTATTGTGTTTTGCGTCTTTTCAACTTGAGCAGAAGACGTTTACTCTCTGCATCTGGTACATTGGGGTGATACATTTGTGTCCATGCATGGGGTTACAATTCTAGAGTTTGGGGTTGCACACGTTTTTTAAGTTTTTGAATTTGTAAGTGGGCGTTTTTTCTTTACTTTTTATCTGTCAATTACCTCAGCTCTCTTTGTATAAAGATATCGGTAGTTCTTCTTTTAATACAATCTCTGTAACAACAAACTATTCTATATTTTCATCATAATGTTCTCTTAAAGCAACTCCTACACTAATAACCTAACCACTACTCCATTAGAGCTGTGTGAATAATAACAGCTGTGAGTCCGTGCCAAAGGTGCATCATCAGAGCTGTGTGAATAACAGCTGTGAGCCGTGCCTGAGGTGCATCATCAGAGCTTTGTGAATAATAACTGCGTCAGCCCCGTGCTGAGGTGCATAATAACTGCGTCAGCCCCGTGGTGAGGTGCATCATTAGAGCTGCGTGAATAATAACAGCTGTGAGCCCGTGCATGAGGTGCATCATCAGAGCTTTGTGAATAATAACTGCGTCAGCCCGTGCTGAGGTGCATAATAACTGCGTCAGCCCCGTGCGTGAGGTGCATCATTAGAGCTGCGTGAATAATAACAGCTGTGAGCAACAGCACTCTTGCACACACTCAAACTGCTCACCAATTCAAAGTATGCTAAAAAATGTATGCAACGCATTGTCATCCACAATGCCAATAACTCAAACTTTAATGCTGCGAGACCTATTGCATTGCAAATGCTTGTTCATGTAAACCTAAGCGTTATTCCATATGAGGCAAGGCATCCTCAGCTACTCTTATGATTGACATGTCCATAATCGGGATCTGCAGAACAGCTACCTGGAAAGCCCTTCCATTTTGCTAAGCATTGTGGAGTTTTGGATTCCCAAGAGCCACATTATGATAGATGAGGCTTGTCTGATTATGTTATTTGCCTAACTTCCTTCTCTCCAGTTGCCTTTACCTGTCTACACCAGGTTTATCTTCCCCTCTGGGTGGAAAATCTTGATTATTCCATGCTAATCTTTGTGAATTGAAAGAGGGGCACATGATGGAGAGGGAAAGGTTACTTGTAATATGAATTGTCCATCAAGGGTACTGTCTTTCAGTTTATAAACAGCCCCCACCTCGCCATTAAACCGGGATCCTAGCTGGGACTACTAATAACACAGACATTCCCCTTCAAATTTAACTACCTTAATTTAGACTGTCTTTTGTTCTTGGACATTCCAGTATCTAGGTGCCTTAATGTGACCGAGTTGTGCCTAACTGCTTTGTGTTTCTCTTTTTAGAGATAATTATTATTTGATATTTTAAGCCAAAACATTGTAGTGGTGAATTCCAATTGTGATTGGATTTAATGAAAGTAACATGCTATAATTAAATATTACTTAAATACCTGTATATTATTACTGAAATGCCTTTTTAAAATGAGAAATTTCAAGTTTTTGGCTCCTTAACAGCTGAAGCCCCCCCTCTCAATTGTGGAACTTATTTAACATTTGGGAAGGTTTCTGTTCTAACCTTCACACCATATTTTTACGTTTGATTATAAACAGCCTTGTTTGTTCACCAGGCTCATGTCATCAAGAGTAACAAACTAAGCACCCATAAAGAGGGACTATGGATCAGTACCCCTAATCCATTGGTTGATATTGGGTGAGCTCCCTTCAACTATTGTTTGGTTCAAGTGTCTGTCACATTTGGAACTCTCCATAGAGTATTGCACAGTTTTACATTTGCACAGTGGAGATGATTCCTTAAGACAAAGGAGTTTTGAAAGGTCTGTTGAGCCTATTTGCAATTCAGCTAGCACTTCATGTAGTATGCAAGTAGTTTCTTTGCCACTGCAGCAGTTCGTACAGACCCAGTGGGCGCAGCACAGTTACATCAGTGGCAGAAACTGCTCTGCAAGCAATCTTATCGTAGTAGAAGTGGGCAGCTGCACCTTAGCCCTTTGCAACACAGTCTTGGAATTATGTACTGCCACCGGCTAGTCAGCTCCTCACCGGACACTCTTTTGTTAGCTTCCTAACAGATATGCAAATGTAATACCAGACTAGACCCAGAAGTTCTTCAGCTGGGTTTGCTCCCACTTGTTATGTTGATTTGTATAGCAAACTATATATAATCACCTGATAGGGTATCCAGGTACTTGGGCAAGGTGTGTAGGTCGGTGGTCCCAATGTGCTTATATGAAGAGCCAAGTCATCAGCTTCTTGCGGAACACAGGAAGGGAGGATCAGGCTCTGATGTGTTGACGCAGGTCGTTCCAATTCCTAGGTGCGACGTAGGAAAATGAGCGACCTCCAGTTTTGCTTTTGCAGATGGGGGGAAGGAGAGTGTGTGTGTGTGAGTGAGGCAGAGTGTAGATGTCTGGGTTGATGAAAGTGTATTCAACTATGTTGGACGTGTGTGTGTGTTTTGATTTGGCTGCGCTTGTGAATGGGGAGCCAGTAAAGCTTCGTCTGTTGGGGTGTAGGAGGTTAAGTAGGAGTCTAGCAGCTACATTCTGGTGGCTCATGGTCTGGGTGGCGGTAGGCGTGGGTTCCTTTCAATGTGACGTTTTTGGGAGATTTGCAGCGTGAAGTGCAGGTGTTCCATGAATGGGGTGGTGTTCTCTGTGTCACGGCTGCTGGCTCCTCAAGGTCGGAACGATGCTCAAAAGGGGTCCACCTCCTGACGTCCCTGCACTCTGACTATCTAAAACATCCAGAGCACAAAGGCAGTCAAGCGAGGGATAGGTAGGGGTAGGAGCAGCAGGGATAGGGAAACCTGTAACAAAAGAGAACATGCGTTAATACACACTCCTTCTCTTCCTGCTCTCATGTACTGTTAATCTGGGTTTAGACAGTACCTGATATTTGCTCAGGAGGTGACCCTTCCCTTTCTGAGATTCTTCTCTCATCTGCTACTTGATTGCTCTGAGAGAGAAGAGCGAGAATAACATTACCCTAGTACCACATTCCATTGGTCCCCTTACTCCTGCAACTCCCAGAACCCATACGTACCAAAGACAACACGCTCACAAGTTCCCAAAAATAAATACCGGTGCTACCATCTCTCAATTCTCCTTGAACAGGAAAGTGTACTTTTCTCGATCAGCACCAAAGTTATATACAAGGATAGCCAGTCATCTGCTACCTCCCTGGTTGGCGTTGAGCGTAGCTCCGCCAAGATGTCTGGCAAAACGAAACGGGAAAGAATTAAGAAAACAAGATTGCCTTACCGGCAGGTTCGCGGCTAATAAGGGCTATATCGCTGCTTCGCCGCGATATAGGTTGTTGCAAGCCTCTAAACCCAGAGAACTATCTAAGAGTCCCAGGAGGGTGCAATCCCGCGTCTCCCGACTCTCAGTTCCCTGAATCCAAAAACACTGGCAAGCAGACTGCTTAATGCGCACAGGGAGGGGGCAATCCTGCGTCTCCCGACCAAATCTCAAGCCAAGCAAAGAATAATCCTCCCCTGAATATCCGGGGTAACACTCAGCCGAGTGTTTGATGCTTTCTATCCTTGTGAGGGCGCGGAGGGGGAAATCAGCGTCTCCTAGCGCCTCACATGAAATACCTTCATAATACCAGCCGGTACAGCTCCAGCCGAATTGGCTCCTTTGAGCACTCCCGGACCTACGTTTCGCAGCCGCAAAGCGTACACCAAGAACACCTTCAGCACAACAATGAACTCCGCTGCAGTTCCACGGAAAACAGGACGTCCACTTACAGCAGACTCCATGGGACAAATCACGTGCAAGATCCGCTGCCTCTCCACTAACCATATGCTTTCCCGGTCCGTCCCCTTACCGCTATGCAGCATGGGAGATGTAGTCCTCCCTTAATTATACCTTCGGTAGGCACATACGCCGGTTCCTGACACCCTGTGGATGATGTGCATTTGATGGATTCCTTGTAGATGATAGCGAGTCCTTCTGGTTTGTGATGGTGGCGATCTTGTAGCCCATCAGGGATTTGCATAGTGATGTCAGGAGCCGATGAGTGGTTGAGCCAGGACTGTGATGTAGAGGATGTCTGGTGCATCACTTTTCAGAAGGTGCCGTATTTTGGTTGTGTGTTTGCTAAGGGTTTCATGTTTTGAGAAGCATGCATGTAAGTAGGTGTTGACGTGTGGGTTTGCTGTGGAATGTGGTGTAGGGTGGGAGTGTAGTGTGCTTGTTTGGTGTGTGTGTTTGTTGGGAGAGGGTGTTGAGGGCATTGTTAGAATTTGCATGGGAGTGTGGGTGGGTGGCTACTGAAGAATCTGCAGTGGGTGCAGGTGAAAGCTCCTACCGTGGTATGAGGTGCGGCAAGCAATGGTTGGGGGAGTGCCGTCTGGGGTCTAGCGACCTTACGGAGTGCTGTAGAGTATCGCTGGGTTGTGATCGGACCTGGCACTGGGCATGCCCAGATGTGCCGGCACGCCCGCTGCGTGCGTCTGCTGGTGTCTGTGTTACAGCTGTCATTAAGTGGGGCCTGGGAGGGGGGGAGGGGCTCAGAGTGCCAGGATGTAGTTTTCTGTGCTGATGGGAAATTAAGTCTTCTTGTTTGTCCTTCTTTAAAAGACGTCTTTTGTGTGAAATGCAATGATATCACTTGCTGAGCAGGTGGATAATGGGTGATCCAGTGATGTCACTTAATGTACTGATGGGCGATGGGATTTGTGCTTGACACCTTTCTAAAACACCTTTCCAAAAAATGCAACACGCCCATTCACTATCTGAGACTATCTATGTGCCCCGAGAGAGGACACATTTTCATAGCTCATGAACCTACGTGAAAACAAAATGCCAAAAACAGAACAACAACAATGGGTTTTTTCTTTGTGATAAGACTTGGGACATATTAAAACATATATGCTTCACATTTGGATTATTTCAGTGTATAAATGATTACAGTGTGTGGTGGTAATAACTAATCATTTTTTTCATGTTCCGTTCCATTTTCAAATTGAAATATTGCAGTTTTGTATGTACGCACATCCTTCGATATCCCATATACTTCATCTGTCCGTTCTCGCCAACATAACTGGGAATTTTTCAAATTCTCTATATGTTTTGATCGCCTCAGGGTGCTCTAATGTCCTTTAGAAACCACAGCACTTGTAATAACTTGTTTTTGTACATTTTCAGCAGTAGACTACTTATTCAGATGTCATAGTCATTCCACGAGTGAGAGCCTCCAAACCCATCATCTTAATGGCTGTCCTGCTCCTTGCAAATACCAGTAATGATAACCTCGTTTTCTTTCGCATTTTGACCTTTGTTCAGAATGGGGCTTTCCCAAAATGTGCGCTCAAAGTTCTGCTTGTCATCTCTGGTGAATCCTGTCACATATATCTTTGCAGTATGTCCACATTTAGGACAGTTTTCATTTCTGTTATTATCCATTTTGTAATGAAACAAAGAAAGAGTACGCAGTTCCTAGGTGAAATATTCATCAACGAAACCTACCAGGACAAGTGCGTCCAGTGGAGTAAGTAAAACAGGGGTCTTAAAAAGAGAGGAGGAGGGGAATTCCTTCTTTTGGAACTAGGGCTCTCACACATCCAGCAAGCTAGGTGTCATGCTTCGTCATTTGAGCCTGCTCCTCGTTGGGCCGGCGCTGCAGTGCCCAACGGGCACCCTTAAAGGGGCTCTTTATCGGAGATCTTTTGTTCCTTGCCATAATGGTGCAGTGGGGGTGAGGGGTCCTAGTCAGATGTAGATGTAAGTGCAGTGTATTAAAATAGGTTAAGGATTCCTCTGCAAGACTTTATTCTGTTGGGTACCGTACCTAAATAAAAATAGAAAAGGAGGGTAGTGTGTTCTATGAACTAGGTGAAAGAAACCCTACTCTACTCTTTGATGGTCGACATGTTTCTCGCCTAGTGATTGTCTATATAAGATCATTGGCGATTCTTCAGGACTGTGAGAAAAAGGACAATTCGTGAAAAAGGAAACTATCTACATAAAAGAGTGGTAAGTGTATTTATTCAACTTGCCACTGTCAAACGCCTAGGGGCAATCCTCCTAGGTGATGGAGACTGCCTGAAGTACAAAGCAAATCAGAGATAAAATACATACATGTACAGCAATCCTGTGTTTGTGCGTCAAAACTCATGGGATGCAGTGCCAGTGAAGATGCATCAGATTAAAAACGACGCTTTGTACCAGTGGGGTGACCCATGCCTTTGGTGCCCCTCTGGTTGACAAGACGTCCGTGTAGAAGAAACAGGAAACAGATTCAACACCAAAGACTAAACCCATAGACTGAACCTGCTAACACAAGCCTTTGTGAATGACTCACCTAAAGTAGTGTGTGTTCTGGCCTTGTCTGGTACAGCGGTTAATGGGACACTCAAACAGTAGTGTCACTATTATCAGGGGGAAAAAAAGGAAGTAATAAAACAGGAGGCAAACTGGTGTGTAAGCATAGGATCTGTGAAGACCGGATGGAACCGTGCCACCGGTGCGAGGAAACTGAGTACCGCATCATGAGGCGAAGCGGTTTTTGAAAAGATGCGGTGCAAGAGTTACGGGATAATTTCAAAATCGAAATCGAACCCTCTGAGTCTCAGTACTAGCTCATGTGCGAGGTCCGAAAGAACTGCGCCGGGCATCCATGTCCGCCCGAGGTGAAATCAGCAAAGCCGGATCACACGGTGGAAACAATGAGGGCCCCCACCAGTCTGACAGGCTCGTTAGGGCATAGTAACGCCAGGTTAAGAAACTCTTGTGAGGGCGTGGGTGTAGGAGCCAGCGCAAAATATCGGTAACTCCCCGTCTCAAAGTTCAAAGACCTGTTTAGGCAAAATGACGGGGAAGCAGCGGTCATTGAGCCATGCGATACGCCCACCAGCAATCTAGACAGTATACAGTCAATCCGGAGTGTTTACCTGTTCCTAGTCGGAACCGATCAAACAACCTACCCCTACCACTGCTCCTCAGGAAGGTAACTAGGGCTACGGAGGGAAGGTTTAAGTAAACTTCATGGTCATAGGCCATGTGATTGTAGGGAAGTGGCCTAGGTAGGAGACCGCGTAGAAGGCTGCATGTCATGTGTAGTCGACTGGAATAGCGGCGTCCATCTTGGAGTGTAGAAAAGGCCCCGGCTGATCCTAGGAGGATAGTGGAAGGGTCTGACCAAATGTTATAGAAGGAGGTAATCTTAGTAGAAACGCCGTGTCTGAAAAATAAAAAGCCGGTGGGGGGCATAAGTAAACACTATGGTGCAGACGTTAAAACCACATTACTGATGTGAACAAAGTGATGGGCACTTGGCATATCGATGGAGGTAATGCTAGGGGCCCTTGGTGAATTCGAGCAGGGTATGCTAATTAGTTCTTCACTGGAAGAAAGGCGAGAGACCGATTTTACTCAATGTGGCTGAAGACTGATCAAAGATGGTACTCATCCCAAAATGCGTGAGCATATGATGTAAGTGGTTGGTGTATTAGGGCGGTAGGTAAAACGCCTGGTAGTATACCACTTGAACAAGAGAGTAAAATAGAATCAGAATGCAACCATAATTCAGGGGTTCAATGCAACCCAAGGAATTTCGTCATTCAGCCCATTTTGAGCAGCCTGCCGGAGGTGAACCCATCTCTATTCAAGCTTGAACAGAGCTCTTTGTGTTGTTGTTGGGGTTTGCTTCAAGAATAAGCCATTTGATGCATTCAGGTGTATATTCTTTCTCAAGACAGTGTGTGTAAAGTTTTGTTGTAATTCTACCACATCTGATATTGCTCTAGTGCTCAGTTACCCTCACTTTGGCTGGTCTCATGGTCATCTCCACATAGAATTTCTCACATGGGCATAGCAACAAATAAATACAGTGACTAGTATTGCAATTTGTGTGTCTTGGCATGACCCACGTGAAGGTGTCTGTCAATCTTATTTCTTTTGTAGGTCTAGTTTCGGGGCAGACTGCGCAGGAACCACAGGGGTAGTGACCAGTAACAGGGGGGAGACCCCACAGATTTTTTTTGTGTGGTAATGTTTTTAGGGGCCGACCTGGCGTGTATTAAAAGATCCTTAAGATTATTGGATCTCCTAATTGTAAATCGTGGTTGTGCGAGTGTCAAAATCCCCTCCACTAAGGATGCCCCAGTGTTTATTGATGATTTTTCTGATAAGGTTGGATTTGGGTGAGAATGTTGTTACGCAGGTGATGGTCTTATCAGATGCCTTTATTCTCGGTTCAAGGGGCCCATACCGGTTATTGTTACGGGCTCGCTTCCTGCAATTCCTTATTGTCCTCTCAGGGTACTGTCTCTTTTTGAGGTTGGTAGCTAACTGGTTGGCTTCTTTTTTGTAGTCCTGTTCTGAGGTGCAATTTCTTCTTAGGTGGAGGAATTGGCTAAAAGGTAGATTCTCTCGTAATGTTTTGGGGTGGTAGTTACTGTATAAAAGTAAGCTATTAGTATGTGTTGGTTTTTTGTAGAGTGTGGTGTCCAGTCTACCCTCATTGAGCCTGATAGTTAAATCCAAGAACGGGATTTGAGTACTAGAGATGGTGTGGGTGAACTTAAGGTAAGTGTTTTTAGTATTCATCCATTCACAGAATTGTGTACAGGTGGGTAAGTCACCTCTCCAGAAGACAAGTATGTCGTCTATATACCTCTTCCATAGTCTCAGGTTATTGCCAAAAGGGTTGTTGGGATTGAGTATAATTTCTTGTTCGAAATTGGCCATGTAGAGGCACCCCACACTAGGGACAAATGTATTTCCCATAGACATACCCTGAGACTGATGGAAGAGGTGATTGTCAAATTCAAAATTGTTTTTCTGTCAGTGCTAATGTAGCACACTGCATGACGAAGGAAATGGGTGTCGTGGAAGACCATTCGCTATTTCTCAAAGCTGTTTCAACAGCTAGGAGTGTATCGCCTTGGGGGATGTTGGTGTAAAGCTGCTCAACATCTAATGTTAGCAGCAGGTCAATCTCAGTATTCGTGTCCCAATTATCAATAATGCGCAGTACCTCAGTGGTGTCCTTTAAATAGGCCGGAGTTTTCTCCACCAGCGGTTGTAAAAAGACAACCACGAAGTTGGACAGGGGTTCCAAAAGGGACCCGAGCCGAGAAACTATGGGTCTGCCAGGGATGGGTGTGATACCCTTGTGTATTTTTGGTAGAATATAAAAGTATGGTACCTTAGGCTGTTTACTGATTAAAAAATCAGCTTCTTTCCTGGAGACCCACCCATTATTTTCTGCTTCGAAAACCATTGTGGTGATTTCATTGGTTAGGCGTGTTGTGGGGTTGACTGTAATAGGAGTATGGAATTTCCTATTGTTGAGTTGTCGATGACATTCCATGTTGTAGTCTCTGGGGGACTGAATCACAGTAGCTCCACCTTTGTCTGCTTGTTTGATCGTAATCCCTTTATCCTCTGTAAGAGATTGTATTTCTATGCGTTCCTCCCTTGTGATGTTATGGAAATCTTTTGAATCCTGTCACATATTTCTTTGCAGTATGTCCACATTTAGGACAGTTTTCATTTCTGTTATTATCCATTTTGTGCAACATAAAGTGACTCGCTTATGTTCAGTGTGATAGGGTGCTTTTCTTTATGCATATTCTTATGCCAGTTCAGGTTCAACAAGTGCCCTCAAATTAATCTTTAGTTCCTCCTGAGGCTGACATCAAAGTTCAATACATTTTCAATAAGGTAAAACACATTAAGCTCCATAATGAAGACTGTGATTACGTTTCAAACCATTAAGGTTTATTAAAGGACTAGGACAGTTACAATCTCAAATCGTCAATATTAGTTGTAATCGATAATACATTAATGCAATAGTGAATGTATAATTCAATGCAATTCCAGTCCATAAAGCAAAGACAATGTTTTATAAAGTTGTCTCAAAAGGAAAGTTTGAGAGAAAAATCAATTTAAAGAGTGCATACCCTACATGCTGTGTTAGGGGGGAAAAAGAGCTTCTACAAGCAATGGCATCATAAGTAAGGGAAAAAGGGAATCCGCATCTGCTTCTCCATTGCATTAGTTTAAATCATACATTTTTAACATTTACATAATTTACAGCAGAAAAGCCAGTTGGGTTAAGACACAGCAGAAA
Organism: Lissotriton helveticus; assembly: GCF_964261635.1. Lineage (NCBI taxonomy): Eukaryota > Metazoa > Chordata > Amphibia > Caudata > Salamandridae > Lissotriton > Lissotriton helveticus. Next base: position 1,329,341,607 of record NC_136069.1, on the reverse strand, counting down.
AGACCACTTCATTATTTTTCGCAAGCTAAAACGAAATGAACTCACTCAGTGTCCTTTGGACTAGCAGTTTTTTACAACATAATGAGATACATCTCGTACAGGCAGTTCCCATCAGGTGCTTGTTAGTGCTTTTCACAAAGATTGCATAAAGAAAACATTATCACTTTAGAACAGAAAACAAACAAAACTCATTTACGATTGCTGGCTCTGTTTTCCCCAGAAATACAGAAAGACACATGACAGGGAACAACGCCAACCAGATGTTTACCATTTTAAAATGCAGCCTACATTAATATAGCCAAGCTAAACATAAAAAAATACACCCTACGTACAGTTACATGTAACATGTTAATATTTATATTGAAGCAAGACATTTAGCTAAGAAAAAGTCTTCAGCAATAACCTTCCTCTGGTGACTCTGGGAGTCACCACACATTAAACCCAAGTTTCTTTCTAAACTCTTCCCTTTACACAACAGTTGTCAACTTTCGTAGTTTGCCTCTTGCACTCCCCCAAGTCTCTCAGCTCATCATAAATGTGACTTCAACTCTTCCAACTCAATGGCATGTTTCTCCTATTTGATTTAGACAGCTGCTTTCCTGCATTGTATTTTGACCCACCCTTTCCAGGAATCTAAGATTTTGGTAATAGACTTTTTAATCTTGTTACTTGTTAGGTATGTGTGTGCAGCATTGCTGAGAACTTAAAAACGTGACAGACTCCGCCTTCTTTTGCTAGTAAGTTATCTAAGGCAAGCTTATTCTGCAAAGCAATTGCTCTTATTGTAGTAAACTCAGAGTTAATAGCTGTTAAAACACCAGCTGTACTAATAGCAAGGCTCTAAACCAGTGTATACAGCTTTCTAATCTTTAAATCATTCAGAACTACACCTACAAAAGGAATCATAGTGCCAAAGATAAACCTACTACTTGTAGGGCACTACGTTTAATTCTTCCATGAATCACCACTCCCTTAGCGTCTATTTCATCTACATGATACATATTTGGAAACACTAAAGCTAAGTAGCAGCTGCCAGTCCTGGAAGGTGAAAGTAGGCATTGTTCCAGCATACATATTAAGTCCCAGGTTTAACAGGACCCTTTCCTGAAAGTATCTGTTCATCCATAACTTCCAATCTCTGCACACATTCACTCCAACTCACCTTCTGAGAATTCCTAACTTGTTATTTTCGTGTCATTAAATATAATTTTTTGCATACCCAAATTTAACTTCTTATATGTTCCTGCAGCTTTCAACTTTCCCTCTTACTTCTCCCAACGCTTCTTAGCGCCTCTGTTTACCTTCCTTTCAATTGCTTCCCCGCTTTCATCCAATTCTTTGATAAAATATTTCTCAGGTCTAGTTAACTTAGACGTAATTCTAGGTTTAACAAATTTAGGGATATCCATTTCTGTGACGGACCTAAAGTAATGTCCTATCTTTTCCACAAACTTGGCTCCAGAATTCAGATGAAGATTGTTATACATAGGAACCGCTTCTAAAAGTAAGTCCTAGTTCGAGAACTAATACTCATAGCGACCTTCCTGGTAGAAAAGACTTGTCATTTCACTGCAAGAAAGGAAATGTGGTAAGTTGTGAGAATAAAACTCTGAAATGGTTTATTGGTAAATTAGAAGAAGTTGTTCAATGTCTAAAGATAAAATTCAAAAGGGATAATCCCTTAAGGGTAAAACAAACACACTGTGGTAAAGGGTCTTCTGTGGCGTGCCAAAATAAGAAAAGGGAGATAAGATCAGTACAAAGGAAACAAAAAAAGAACTTCACCCTAGAGAGACAGGAACAGTTAGTAAAACTTAAAAAAGAATTCAAGCAAATGGTATCCTCCGTAAAAAGGTTATATAAAGAAAAATGCTGGTTAGAATTACTAGAAGCCATAGAGAACAATAATGGAAGACAATTCTGGCAACTAGTAAAGGCTACAACTGGAGCAACTGACGGTGAATTAAATTGTATGGTGAGTGAGGCTGCCTGGGAAGGGTACATAAGAGATCTGTACGGGGCTAGGACCCCAAGTGGGGAGATGGCGATCAGAACATGGCAAGAAATCTCAGTAGACCTTCTACTTAAATTTAATGAAGAGCAAGTTGAGCTCACAATAAAAGAACTAAAGCTAACACGGGCAGCAGGCCCAGATAACCTACCAGCAATAATTCTGAAAACCGAGGTTAAATGGTGGGCGAGATTTCTTGCCAAGATGTTCCAGGTAGTACTAAAAGAAGGGGTAATGCCCCCAACCTGGAAAGGGGCCGTAATTAGGCCGATCCATAAGAAAGGGAGCAAAGAGGAGCCAAAAAATTACCGGCTGATAAATCTCCTAGATGTAGGTGAGAAAGTGTTTTCTAAAACTATTTTGAAACAACTGAATGCATGGGTAGATGAGCACCAAGTAATTCCTATAGAACAGGGTGGATTTAGAGCGGGCCACTCTACAATAGACAACAGATTTGCACTATGGGCGATGGCGAGGAAGTCGACGGAACAAAATGGCAAGTTATGCTGTTGCTTCGTCGACTTCAAAGCAGCCTTTGATTCTGTGGATCGGACCTGCCTATGGGAGACCCTAAAGAGGTTAAATACTCCAAAAGACCTCCTTACTATAATAAAAGAACTACATAGGGAAAACTGGGGTCAAGTTATTAAAGATACGGTGGGTTCCTTGACCCCAAAAATACCCATTGCAAATGGATTAAGACAGGGCTGTGTGCTGGCCCCCCAACTTTTTTCGCTTTTCCTGTCAGATCTCCCGGCTTATCTAGAGGGGGAGGGCAGCGCCAGTCCTAAAATGGATGGAAATAAGATTCCCTGCCTATTGTACGCGGATGACCTGGTAATTGTAGATCAGACCGAGAGGGGCCTCCAAAGGAAGCTTAATGCCTTTAACACATATTGTACCAGGAAATCTCTAACTATCAACCTGGATAAAACTAAAACCCTATGCTTTGGGAAAAAATTAAGTAGATTCAGCTGGTACATAGGTGACCTTAAACTGGAGACGGTTAATGAGTACCGATATTTGGGTATATGGTTCGATAGGACTCTAAATTGGAATACCCATTTGGAATCCCAAAAGGCAAAGGCTCTCTCTTCCATATGTGGCCTAAAAAGGTTTAATGGGGACTATGGCGAGATGTCACACCGACCTCTGCTTAGAGCCTTTGACGCAATGATCCCCCCCCAAGTTTTATATGGCGCAGAGATCCTTTATTTGAGCGGTAAGGGATCTTGGGACGTGATTGAGGGGAACTGTATAAAAAGGCTCCTATCACTTCCCCAATCTGCTATGATACAAGCCATCAGAACTGAAATAGGCACAAAGTCCTGGACGATACTAACCCAGATGGCTGTGATCAGATTCTGGAAGAGATTGGAAGACTCAGAAAGTAAAAAAGTAGCTTACTGGCGTCGCAAAGAAATTCAGAAAAGTGAGCTAAAATGGGCGAAGGCCAGCAGGGAAAAATTGAAGGGAATCTGTAATTCATTAGAGATCGGCTTGGACTTGGGAACTTATCAAATCCAAAGTACCAAAGGTGACCTGAAGCAAAGGGGTAAAGAAGTCTCCAAAGTGCTTGATATAGGCTATCTAACAAAGAAAAAAATCAGTCGCGCATATGCTAAATGCCTGGTCCCAAGAAAACTGGTTCCCCTACCTTGATAGATTACCCAATCGTGGACTCAGGCAAGAGATCCTGAGGCTTAGAATTGGGATCAACCCATGGCTAATAAATAGAGACCTTAAACTAAAAATGTTAGATCTGGATGGTCGCTGCAGGTGTAATCTGGGAACCAAGGTAGACCTGCTGCATATTATGTTGGATTGTCTGACACTCCTAGAACATAGGAAACTTTGGCTGCGCCCAATTTTTATAAGATATGATGTAAAAACAAGATCGCAGGCAGCAAGCCTTTTAATAGAAATCCCCTATATCGACATTGTAATTGCCCTCGGGAAATTTTTAAAGGCGGCCCTGAGTGCATCGAGAACCAAAGAATAACATGTAGTACTGTATGGTTTTAGCGGAATGAATTCCTTGGAGTAGTAAAAATGTGAATAGGTTTTAATATACAAAATAAGTTTTAACATAAGTGTAAATTTTATTGAATTTTGTATTTTTGATAAATGGTGTGTAGGATCCTTTAATGGACAAGTTTTAAAAATAAGTGTACGAATTTATGGTACATACTCCATTCTGCGTTATGTTCACTGTATTGTTTAAAGACTATGGTCATAATAAACATATATTTTGACTTGACTTGTGGTAAGTTATGGTATGTGATGCCAGTTGCTGGGAATGCCGTTAAGTATATGCATATGTAACACTCTTGTGCATGCATGATCTTGGAATGCTCCTCTAATAGTTTGAACAAAGTGTGTTCAGAATAGTTTCCTTCAGATCCATCTCTATGTAAAGTTTTCTATGTTGCTCATCTAATTAAGCTGAATCAGATTTAGTTTTAGTGGAAGCATGCTTAACAGAAGAATTAAGACCCACTAATAAGCTAATCATTAATAAGACTAAATATATTGCCTCTATTGTTACTATCACTAGACATCTTTTGGGTGTATTAGACACCATGGTTTCCCTCTTGTCAGATCAAAAAGTAAAATTCTTCCTATTGCTTATGTGCAAATTCAGCAAAACTGTCATTTCATCCAATATAAGCATATCAGTTCAGTTTACTTCAGAATCTGAACCTAACCCCACAGCTGGTTTACAATAATAGGACAACTCTACTCTTCTTCTGGAGCCTGCGCCCTAGTAAGCTCACAGGATGTTAAGAATATCAAGCATGAATTTTCAGCTTTTTGGACTGTTGCTTGAATTCAATCAATAAACAGTCAGTTATTTTTCACAGTGGTTTTTAAAAAACTCTATTGATTCTCAGCCTCCTGTGTTCTCGAGTAAGGCCCACTTTCAGCCAAGTAAGTCTATTCAGGGACTAAGTACCTTCGTCTAGGCTTTCTTGTCTCTTTGATCTTCAAACTACTGGTTGTTCTCAGTCATTGTCACTTTGCCCGCTTGCCTCTTGTTTCTTCGCTGATCGTTTCTGGGATGTGTTCCTCTGACACAACTCTGTCTCTCACTACCTTTCTTCCACCTTTTCCTTCTTTGCACTGCTGTGACCTAGTGCTTGCACCTTCTTCGGTCTCTGGGCGTCCATCCTCCGTTTCTTTTGTTTGCTTTACTCTTACATGTAGCTCATTCACCACAGGCTCTGCACTTGTCTGTGCTTTACTTTGGGCCGTTTGTGCGGAATACATTCCTTTGTATGAACAGTCGTTATGTGCTATAGGTTGACTCTGCAAATTAGCAGGTGTTGTCTTCACTCCTTTAGCGGCTTGTCTCACTTTCTTGTGGTGGGAGACATGGACCAGTTTGGGAGACCCTGACACTTCACAGCAATATTCGTTACATAGGTGACTTGAAAAGTCCATTTCAGCTGAACAATTTTCCTGTTTTGTTTCATCACCAAGACCCAGATCCCCAGTTTTATGTCATGCCACTGTTCTTGCCTTGGAAGTGGAGTTGCCAATTCATAAACGTAGATGCTGGCATGGCAGGAAGTCTGACTGCACTCTCCATCAATGTCATGTCAGGGAGAGTTCAGTCCAGGAGTGCTTCGGAGACTCCTCAGAACCAAGGGAAGGTCATCTGGCCACATGTGGGAAGTGGGCACGCACACCATAGCCAGTTGGGACTTCAACATCCGGTTTACTTACTCCGCGATACCAGATGCCTCAGGCTTGTAGCTACACTTGAAGTGCTACATGCAGTATTTTCATGATCGTGTTTTTAAAATTGCTGCCACAGTCTGACTCCAGAGAAACAGGTAGGCAGAATTGAGGGATTACCTCACTCTGCAGTAATTTTGTAGCCACTGTGAGACTCATTTCCCCCCGTTGGGTAAGCTTCCACCCAAGAAGAAAAACTACAGACTACTACAAAAATATAGCAGAGTTTGTTGCAAATGGCCATTTCCCCAAAATCGAGTTGCATGCGATTTAAAGGGACCACCTGATCTCCCTATGTGATTTGTGGTTATAATCATCTTCCTTCCCGCATTTAACTGCTGGAAGTAACACCTCCGTGACCCAAGTTCTGTGCAATGACACAGAAATGAGGATTAAACCAGTAGGTCTTGAAGAGACAGAACCACGACCTCACTCCCTCTGTGAGTGGGACTGTAGACATTCCTTGCCTTGGGAGATACCAGAGATTTAAGTAGGACTGGTTTCCTATCTGCAGAAACCCAAACCTCATCCTGATTCTTCACACACGCAGACCTAACCCATTTATTAGTTTCAGGCTCTGGGGCTTCCATAGGCTTTAGCTTTTCCCAAGAATCAGTCATGCTTCGCAACATGTTTGAAATAGCATTACTTTCAGACTCACATTACTGGTCCCTATTCATTGAAGAGGATTCAAGCGTAGTAGCCATCTCATCCTCATAGTGGTTTCCGGCAGTCACAAAATCCCATCCACTCTTGTGTGCTGCATAGTTTACAATGTGTGTAACAAGAACGAAGTCTCAACTGGTGATATTCAAATCGGCTATAAGATAAACATGCTCATATAAAAAGACATGGGAGACTCCAAAGTTTACGGAAATGCCAGAGGCACTATGCATTTAGAGCAAGTGTCGGGAAACCGTAGTATAAGCACTGTTCACACTAAATGTGGGTGGGAAGTCAACGGCATTTCGACCCTTGGTAAGCCAGGGTCATCTTCAGGACCAGGTTACAGTTGTGCTGGTGCTGATGTGGGAGAGGACCAGGAAGAGTAGATCACTGGTAGGAGGTCCAAGGCCCAACTTTGTTAATGTATTACCAGCCGGAGTACATAAGGGCTATGCACCACAGAAATCCAGCGGTTAACGTCCTAAGAATTGGAAGGATGGGCAATGTCACACGGGCTACTGTGTGTGTGTGTGAGGAAGTAGTCAGCCAAGGGCCGGCGGTATGAGTGAGCGTCCGGGGTGATGGAGGGCCGGTATGGCAGCAGTTCTAGGGCTAGTCCGCTGCCGGCATCAAGGATGAAGCGTCCGAGGGTCAGAGGTTTAGTCAGCAAGGGAAATGGCAGGTATGCGAGGTCCAAGCAGGATCCTAACGGCTGGTAACCATGATTGGTGAGTCCGATTCAATGATGTTAACCGCTGGATTTCTGTGGCGCATATCACTTATGTACTTCGGCTGGTAGTACATTAACAATCTTGGGCCTTGGACCCACTACCAGTGATCTACTCCTTCTGGTACTCTCCCACATCAGCACCAACACAACGGTAACCTGGTCCTGAAGATGACCCAGACTTAGAATGGGTCAACGCCGTTGACTTCCCAGCTCGACTTTTGGTGCTTGCCTCGGGTTCACAAAGTGTTAAATCCTCAATAAACTCTTGTAAATAATTATTTGTGAACCTAAAGTACTTTGTAAATATTTTCACTACTGTTCACCCTGCGCCGCTCATCGCTGTGTCACTTGCGCTGCCCACCCTGTGTGTCACAAGCACGTATGTGCACAAAGTGTTTTCAAGTTACACCCACATTCACTGTAAACAGTGCTTATACTACTGTTTCCCGACACTAGCTCTAAATACATAGTGCCTCTGGCACATCCTTTAACTTTGGATTCTCCTTTGTCTTTCCTTTTTGCAACTATATGTGCATGTTTATCTAATATCCTATTTGAATATCATCTGTTGAGACTTTGTTCTTGTTACATACATTCATCACCCAGGTCTCAACTGGGTAAATGGGTGTACTCCTGTTGCTTGATCTCTGCACATTTTACATCAGCTTTTTCTCTAAGCAATTGCAATGAATCAAGCTAATCCATAACATAATTTCCATTCTATATAGAGGAACCAGAGGAAGTCATGAAACCGCTCTGCGTCAGATCTGTCTGAATTGATGGACCATGTCAAAATCATACTGATTATCAGTATAGATGATAACTCTCAAGCTGTTGGAGGCACAGAATGCTCTTGCAAGAGCAAGCAGTTCAGCCACCTATGCAGACGTTACATTGCACAAATTGGAGGCTTCCACAACACCATCCAAGGTGCACACAGCATAAGCTGCTTTCAGAATTCCTCATCCATCTCTTAAGTAACACCCATCAACAAACATCCGCCTCTAAAATCACCTGCTCCCCGTATCTTGTAAGTCAACTGTTTGCTGTGATTGAGTGTGGGTCAACAAAATCTTGACTGAGTGTGGAACCATAACAATAAGCAGGTAACACGGACAAGGCGCACCATTCACGCTCATAGCAGTAGAGGATAACCTCTTTGTCGTAATCAGACATTCCTAGAGCCGGGGTGCAACAGAGGTTCTCGGTCACCTTTAGGAAGACACTCATGTGTTTGTTATCCCAAGGAGGCAGATTAGACACATCCTTGTGTTTAAGTCTCTACAGAGGCTTTGCCACTGAGGAAAAGTTGGGAATCCAGTGGACAGTAGCCCACCATTCCCAGAAACACCTTGACTTCTCTTTGCATTGTATAAGGGGTTAATTCTTGGGATTGTAAAGATTCTGTCTTGGAACACTTTCCTTGCTACTTCCTCAATGTGGTGTCCCAGTTAAAGAACCTCCCTCTGACAGTACTGCAATTTTGTTGGGGACACCTTGTGTCCACTTTCTGCCAAATGGTTCAACAAAGCAATGGTTTCTTCCTTCAAAGCTCCTTTGTTAGAGATGTCACCAGTAGGTAGTCTGTGTACTGGACGAGAACCGAGTTGCATCTTCTTCAAGATCCAATTGAAGATCAAGGGACTATGTATACCCTTGTGGGAGTCTGTATCATGACAGAATTCTATCTAAAAATCAAAAGACAAAAACTAACTGACTATTTTTATGTAGAGGAATGGAAAAGAGTGTCTGACAAACGTCAGTGACGGAACCATTCAGCATCACAAGGGATTTGAGAGAGTATCAAGGCAGGATTTGGTACCATGGAACTGCATGTTACAATGATCTGGTTCACTTTTATCAAATCTTGAATTATTCTCCACGTCTCTTATTTGACTTCTGAAAACCCATCACAGAGGAATTGCTGGGACTCCCTAATACTTCCTTTTGGATTCCTTGTTCTAGCATAGATTCAGTCATGGGCGTAATTTTAGCCACCACCTCAGATGAGAGGATGTATTGGGGATTTCAGTGATACCCTACAGTTTTATGGTTATTTTCTCTGGTTCTGCATACCTAATACGACCAATAACTTTGCCTGGAAAATCCCAGACTTCCTCTTTCACCAAATCTCTTAAGACAGAAGGTAAGTCTTCACTTAATAAAACTGGGAACAACACAACGGTTGAATCTTGAGTTTTCAATTTGAAATCTACATTTCATTGTGTGTCTAAGCTCAACCTTGTCCCATGTGGAATAGATGACGCAATCCATCTTACAGAGTAAATCTTTGCCAGGTAGATTGACTGGACTGTAATGGCATATTACGTACTGATGATCAACTTCAAGAGGCTCTATTTTCACAGGGATTTTAACTGAAACTGGGTTTGTGCTCTATTTATAAGATATGCCTAAAACGTGGACTTTTTTTCACGAGAGGGGTAGGTTCAGTACCTCTACCGTTCTAACAGTATAGCGGGTAGCTCCAGTATAAATCAAAAATGATACAGGGTGGCCATTCGCCTTTACATTTACATATGGCCCACTCTGACCTCCCATAATTGGCATGCACACACTCTTTAGACTGTCAGGTAGTTCTGATTATCTTCAGACAATCATCCTCTTTCTGTGGAACCTTTGTTTTCAGAAATGTAATCACTTGATTATACTTGGCCATGACAGTAGAAGAAGGCGCATTTGTTCTAGCATCTCTCTGTGATTCAGCAGCTGGGCAAGCTAAGGCTACCTTTCATTCTGGTCACCAATCATTAGGAACCACGATGCCAAAGAAGGTGTGTTCGAGGCATGTGGGCTGCTGAATTCATATCTGTGCATAGATCGCCGCCTAGTGTTGGGTCCGGATGATTGCACTTTGTTGTCCTGGAAGAGTCTTCGAAGTATCACGAGATAGGTGACTCCTCCCCTGGACTACAGTGCGCATGGGCATCCTCTCCATCCTCAGATTGTTTTTTTCCGCCATTGGGTTCGGATGCAAACTCCTATACTCCAACTCTGAATCGAAAACAAAACTTTTCTAAAGGCCAAAAGGCCTTCGACTTCGGCGGTATTGTTCTCGTTCTGTACCTCTCTACTCGATCCAACCTTCCATCTCGAATCGGTCGTCGACGCGGGCCGTTGGGCCTTTTCGACGCCACGTGAGCCGACCGTCGATGGAAAGAAGCCCGTTTAAAAGGTGCCCACAATGCCACTACAAGTTCCCACATACTGATAAACATTCAGTATGCAACAAGTGCCTTTCCACAGACCATAGGGAAGAAACCTGCCCAGCCTGTGCCCAGTTTCGCTCCAAAAAAACCGATACGAAACCGACGGGCTGCCCAGCAAGAAATGCAGCGACAGGCACCGGAACCGGACAACATCTTCGATGATGACCAGGATCTACAGAACGCCCCTGACTCGGACCTAGAAATCGTCACCGTCGAGGATTACTCTGACTCCGACGACGAAATCCCGTTGGGGCAAATCGCGAGTACAACACCCCCGACACCGATTAACCCGTTACCAGAGGCTCCGGTCGAGGCATCGCCAAAAGGCCTTAGCCAAGATCACAAACAAATTTCGCCAGCCCCGCCTTCCGGCTCGGCTCCGAAAACTAAACCGAAACCTTCAGAAACCCCAGGGCCCAGTGCCATTGTCCCGAAGAAGGTTCCAGAGCCAAAGAAGGTCACCGACCCAAAGGGCGTCGATCCAAAAAAGGCCGCACAGCCAAAGGGCGTCGAGCCAAAGAAGACTGTCGACCCGGCAAAGGCCGTTCAGCCAAAAACCGTCGACCCCAAAAAGTCGGTCGACCCGAACAAAGGCCCACAGCCAAAGGGCGCCGAACCGAAGAAGGTCGCCGACCCGAGCAAGCCTGCTGTTCCAAAAAACGTCGACCCGGCAACCGGTGCCGCCCCGAAACCAGTTTCAAAACCGGGAAAACCTGTCGACCCAAGGACAACGGCTCCAAAGACACCAGTCGATCCAAATAAGAACATCGACTCGGTGAAAGACACTCATCCGAAGAAGCCTACGGAGCACAAAAAAACATGTCGACCTCAAAATTCCGGTCGACCCGAAACCAATCCTCGATCCAAAATCGGGGCCCGAGCCCAAAAAGCCACACAAGACTCCGAAAGTCGTCGAAAAACCAAGTGTTACCGACCCGAAAAAGTCTAACACTAAACCCAGGACTGTAGAGGAAGAATTATTCCACCCAGATCCATCAGACGACCAAGCTAAAATATACATAAATCCAGAGACTGGTAAAGTTACCATCCTGCATAGGAAAAAAAAGGCCTTTGGACTTTGAACCTGATTCACCTATTCCACTGAAGAAAAAGGACTTTGGGACTTCTCCCTCAAGACCCTTCAGCCCTTTTCAACCTATCATGCCTACCACACCTTTTGTACCTTCCTCACCTTCTCACCACGGGGACGATGAGGGGGACACAGGGTATGAGCCACAGCCTCTATATGATTTCCCACAAGATCTTCACCAAGAGGAACCTTGGGAAGAGCCAACAGACCCTTATGACACCCATCCCATCCCTGATGTACCCACTTACCCTACTAAACCGTCACCTACTGATGACACTGTAGTCTTCAACCAACTCATAGACAGGGCAGCACAATTCCACAATGTGGACATGCATAGTGACCCTGTGGAGGAAGACTTCCTTTTTGACACATTCACTACTGCAGAAAAAAGTGTCAAAACACTTCCCATGCTGAAGGGAGTTCTAAAACACGCACCGACATATTTAAGGATACAGCCAGGGCACGGGTGATCAATCCCAGGATAGAAAAACAATATAGGCCGGCTCCTACAGACCCTACTTACATCAAGGGCCAGTTGCCACTAGATTCATTGGTGGTTGCCAACGCACGAAAAAGAGCCAACTCTCAGACAACAGGGGAAGCCCCTCCCCCTGACAAAAGAGTCAAAAATTCTAGAGGCATCAGGCAAAAGGGTAGCTGCACAAGCCTCCAACTCATGGAGGATTGCTAATACACAAGTCCTACTGGCTCGTTACGACAGGGCACACTATGATCAGCTCGAAAGCCTTATGCAACACCTGCCCGAGCCTTTCAAAGCACAAGCCAATGATCTCATCCAAGAGGGAAAGTTCATATCAAACGCCTCCATTAAATGTGCGCTTGACGTTGCAGACACCACAGCTAGGTCAATTAATACTAGTGTCTTGCTACGCAGACATGCATGGCTGCGTATTTCTGGTTTTAAGAATGAGGTGCAGTCCACTATTCTTAACCAACCTGTCAATCAAGATTTTCTATTTGGCCCTGCTGTCGACACCATTTTGGAAAAAATGAAAAAAGACACAGAAACCGCAAAATCTATGGGTGCATTGCAATTTCTGCAACATAGGGGCTCCTTTCGACGCTCCTCATACAGAGCAAACACACGAGGGAATGCTTCACAAACATCTGCCTCATACAAAAGTAACACACAAGGTTCCTTCAACAAGAACACAACCAGGGGAGGTTACAGAGGTAACAGTAATAAGGGAAGAGGGCGTGGAGGCAATAACACCAGGGCCTCCACTGCCACAAAACAGTGACTTCATTACGCTGCCTCCACACCACTTAACACCGGTCGGAGGCAGACTACAACAGTTCCTACCTGTCTGGCACGCAATTACCACGGAAAGGTGGGTGAGAGAAATTATCCAGTCTGGAAATTGCCTAGAACTGACTTCTACGCCAGCAAACATACCACCCAAACATCGTCCTATGTCCACGGAACACATCACCCTGCTACAACAAGAGATGAAATGCATGCTGGAAAAGGGGGCCATAGAGCAAGTCCCTTTCTACCAACCAGGAACAGGAGTATACCCCCTATACTTCCTTATTCCAAAGAAGGACGGTTCCCTCAGACCAATATTGGACCTCAGACCCCTAAATCAATATATACTATCGGAGCACTTCCATATGATCACACTACAACAAGTGCTCCAGTTGCTACAGCAAGGAGACTTCCTAGCAACACTGGACCTCAAAGATGCGTATTTTCACATACCCATCCATCCAGCCCACAGAAAATACCTCAGGTTCACAATAGAAGGTCAACACTACCAATTCAAGGTTTTGCCCTTCGGGGTTACCACGGCTCCAAGAGTGTTTATAAAATGCTTGGCGACAGTGGCAGCACATCTCAGGAGGCAACACGTCCATGTGTACCCTTACCTGGACGATTGGCTAATACAAGCAAAATTGTACCAACAGTGTGCAGCAGACACGTCACAAACGATCCAGTTGCTACACAGCCTTGGCTTTTCAATCAACTACACAAAATCGCATTTGCATCCTTCCCACGTACAGTAATACCTGGGAGCCACCATAAACACCTCAGTGGCGAAAGCATATCCAAACTCTGCGAGGATAGCCAGTATGCAAACGCTCATTCGCAAATTCCTACTCTCCAAGCTCGAGTCTTTATGCAGCTCATAGGCATGATGGCCTCCTGCATATTCATTGTCCCCCATGCCAGACTTCAAATGCGTCCATTACAAGAATGCCTAGCACGGCAATGGAATAAGGCTAAAGGACAACTAAAAGACCTAGTGTTGGTGGACAGTCGCGCTCACAACTCTCTGCAGTGGTGGAATCCACCAAATCTTTCCAAGGGGCGACTGTTCCAAGAGCCAGTTCCACAACTAGTGCTAACAGCGGACGCATCACTGACAGGCTGGGGTGCCCATCTCCTTCAATACACAGTACAAGGGCTCTGGACAACCAAGCAGAAAAGGCTGCATATCAACCAACTAGAGTTGCTAGCAATATTCCTTGCCCTGAAAGCATTTCAGAAATACTTGTACAGCAAGACGGTGTTGATCCGGACGGATAACATGACCGCAATGTACTACATCCAGAAACAGGGAGGAACGCACTCTCCACAGCTGTCCCATCTGGCACAAAGCATATGGAAGTGGGCGATTCCCAAAAACATATTTCTCCTAGCAGAACACCTTCCAGGGAAGGACAATCAGATTGCCGACCTGCTCAGCAGGCACAGCCAACAACTACACGAATGGGAGATTCACCCCCAAGTTCTCCAACCATTCTTCGAAGAGTGGGGTCACCCAGAGATAGACCTGTTTGCCACAAAAGAAAACTCCAAATGCCAGTACTTTGCCGCCAGGTTCCCACATCCGTTGTCACAGGGCAATGCGATTTGAATGAACTGGTGAGGCAGATTTGCGTACGCTTTTCCCCCAGCACCGCTGATCCCGCTGGTGGCACGCAAACTGCGGCAACACTCACTCACTCTAATCCTAGTTGCTCCCACATGGGCGAGACAACCGTGGTACACAACGTTCCTAGAACTTTCAGTAGTTCCTCATCAAAGACTGTGCCTTGCACCCCATCTTCTAACTCAGAACCATGGAGAAATCAGACACCCAGATCCCAATCAAATGAACCTAGCGATCTGGCTCCTGAGGTCTTAGAATTTGGATACCTTAACTTACACCAAGACTGCATGAACATCATTAGGGAGGCAAGACGGCCAACCACACGAGCGTGCTATGCAGCTAAATGGAAGAGATTTGTTATCTACTGCAACAATAACCAAATCAACCCGTTAGACGCTTCCATACAAAACATTATATGTTACCTGCTGCATCTACAAAGATGTAACTTAGCATACTCTTCTATACGACTACACCTCGCTGCTATAGCAGCACACCTCCCCTTCAAAACAGCAATCAAAAGCATTCAAGGAGGGTTTAAAAAGGGTGATCCTTCCAAGACACCCCCCTTCCCCAGTCTGGAATCTAAATATAGTGCTTACCAGACTCATGTGACCTCCTTTCGAACCTCTACACTCATGCGAACTACAATTCTCAACGTGGAAGGTCACGTTCTTAGTTGCAATTACCTGACTCAGAAGAGTGAGCGAATTACAAGCACTAACAATTCAAGAACCTTTCATGCAGGTACACGCCAACAGGGTGGTTATTAGAACCAACCCTAAGTTCATGCCTAAGGTTGTATCCAATTTCCATATCAACCAATCAATAGAACTGCCAGTATTCTTTCAAAATCCACAGTCAGTAGCTGAGAGAGCCCTACACACATTGGATGTGAAAAGAGCCCTACTTTATTACATAGACAGAACTAAACCATTTAGGAAGACAAAACAACTATTTGTTGCTTTAGCACCACAACACAAAGGAAATCCCATTTCAAAGTCAGGAATAGCCAGATGGATAGTTAAGTGCATTCAAATATGCTATCAAAAGGCTAATCGCACTTTAACCGTCCCCCCAAGAGCACACTCTAGAAGGAAAATTGGGGCATCCATGGCTTTCCTAGGAAACATTCCTCTCGAAGACATCTGTAAGGCAGCCACATGGACCACCATACACTCTTTCACAAAACACTACTGTGTAGACGTGCAAGCAAAACAACAAGCTGCTGTAGGCCAGGCTGTCCTCAAAACTCTTTTTCAAACTGCTTCAGCTGGCACAGGTACCCACCGCTAGAGGAGACACTGCTATACAGTCTATGCACAGATATGAATTCAGCAGCCCACATGCCTCGAACGGAATATGCTACTTACCAGTATGCATCTGTTCTTGGCATGTAGGGCTGCTGACATTCATATCGCCCACCCTCCTCCCTGGTGCCTGTCGCAGCTGCAGCATTATCTTTCACATGGCCATCTCTTACTTTCCTATCTCCATCTCTGCCACAATGGCGAAAAACAATCGGAGGATGGAGAGGATGCCCATGCGCACTGTAGTCCAGGGGAGGAGTCACCTATCTCGTGATACTTCGAAGACTCTTCCAGGACAACAAAGTGCAATCATCCAGACCCAACACTAGGCGGCGATCTATGCACAGATATGAATGTCAGCTGCCCTACATGCCAAGTACAGATGCATACTGGTAAGTAGCATATTCCTTAAGGAGTCCCACAACACCTTTGAAACTTTTAGACCTTTCCATAGGTCAGGGTTATCTCCCAATTTTTGAAACTGCTTTGTAATTGTGGAAAGGTCACTGTGACTCCAGGGCACATGCACATGTCCTTCTCCATGCACCTCTCTCAACTGGTAGGCTTTTACCTTTGATCGCTCTAACTAGTTTCCTCACGTGGCCCACCTGTATCATCCTTCTACTTCTGATTTCTTTTCTTCTTAGACCATCGGTTGTTGAGTTTTTGAATGTTACTGCATTTTACTATTGCCTGATAGTTCCCTAATATGTAATTTCAAACCTGGACTTCTCAAACTCTTAAGAGTACCTTCACTTATAAACATCCTGAAGTTCTTCTTTAAATCCTGACTCAGATCCAAACTCCGCAGCCAACTCTCCAAACTTTTCTTGGGTTTCAGTAGCTCGTCTTGCAGCTTCCCTGCTCAAAAATAAAAGCTCTTTTCCATTGAACCCTTCTATGAGCTCTAAATCGAGGTTTCATTTTGCAGGCTCCTCAAACTCTAAGCCTCAAGGCATCCAATCCTCTAGGAGCTTCCTCCCTTTTTGAGACTTGCTACTCTGGATCTGCCTTAGCACCAATAACGGGCACACTTATAAGAGGACTTCCTTTTGTATAAGGTTGTGCTCCCAAATCTAGGATAGTACTAGTATCAGATTACTGGGGGCTGTGGTAACAACAGATGTACCTGGAGATAGAACGATTATGGGAGTAGTTGTGGCTTTCATTGATGGATCTAGTGTAACTAGAGGCAGACCACCCTCTGTGGAGTCTTGATCAATGAGTGCTCCCTCGCACCTGTACCTGTGTTTGTTCCTCCTCCCACAACTCCTATCGGGCACTGTTGGTCTCCTACAACCTGATTAACAACCTTATATGGAGGTTGCCAGAAGTTAGCAAATCGTCCAAAACGTTGTCATCTGAGTCACTGTTGCTCTCACCACCTTTCTCTTTATTCCCACCTACCTCTCAAGTCTTTCTTTCTTTTCTTCCCTTTGCTATCATAAGGTACATTCCTATGCCTCAAATTACATTTTCTCTCTTTCACTGCTACTCTGCATCCCTCTTTACCTCCATCCAACTATGGACATGGTTTCATGGTTGAGGTTTATACTTTTCCTTCTCTTTCGCATGTACCACATGCTCCCATGGATTCAAGGCCTCATATTGAGCAGGTCTAGGTGAAGGTTTCATTTCATGCAACACTCACCTTAGTTTCTCAATTATTCTCAAGTTAAAAGTGCCATGTGGGGAAATTGCAAGGGCCATTCATTCGTTGTGATCTTATTCCATTGTTTGTCTCAAATACACTTGTGTAACCCGACCTTGATTGTTGTTTAATGTGGAAATGTGCCCTATGGAGGAGCTTCATGTTACTCAAGAACAGGTATTCTCATATCCTTTCTCCACATTGCTCGTATTTTCTCAAAGAATTAAATTTTTACTCTTTACGTACAACACAACATGGAAATCGTAAACTCCAAATTGAAATAACTGACAATTTTCAACAAATCACAAGCTAATACTCCATAACAGACACGCCCAATCCTTTCATGGCACTACTGTACTTAACTCTCATAATGCGGCACCCAATGACATAACAACCAATCCCAGTGTGGCACACATACTAACCGACTAATCCCAGCGCTACACCTTATGACGCTATACACACCATCTCAATGCAATTCTCACTCCATACCCATCAGCTTTGCGTAAACAGATTGTGAAAAATGAAACAATAACTCTTGTTTGTTCCAGTAAAGAAAAATTCAAAGTCAACAATCGCTCCAAGTGAAATAGGGAATAGTACCTTCCTGGCACTATCAAAACCATGAAGTGAATTCTGTCACTGAGACTGCGCTGATTGCTGCATCAGACGACATCAGAACACTCCTTGACCGTTAAGAATCTGTGGCCCTGATCCTCCTCGACCTCTCTGCAGCGTTCGACACGGTCTCCCACAACACCCTCCTCAACAGACTCTACAACATAGGCATACAACAAGACGTCCAAAAGTGGACCGCCTCCTTCCTTACAGGATGCACACAGAGCATCCGACTGCCTCCCTTCACTGCCGTACCCAAAGACTTCATATGCCGCGTGCCACAAGGATATTCCCTCAGCCCCAACCTGTTCAACATCTACAGGACCCCCCACTCACCCTCGCAGATGTCATCCGATCCCACAGACTCAACATAATCTCCTATGCAGACAACACTCAGCTGATCCTCTCTCTCACTGAGGACCCCTCCAATGCCACAACTAACTTCTGCAACGCCATGACCATCGTATCCAAATGGATGAGAGACAACTGCCTCCAACTCGACTCCAACAAACCTAAATACTGATCTTCGGGAAGAACACATCAACATGGGACCACAGCTTGTGGCCGGCAAAACTCGGACCCACATCCACAAAGACCTAACATCCTCTGCATTATCCTAGACAGCCAGCTGACCATGAAAACACAAGTCAACGCAGTCTCCTCCTCCTGCTTCCACACCCTTTGCATGCTCTGCAGAATATTTAGATTGATCCCAACCAACACCAGAAAGACAGTTACTCAGGCCCTCTTCACCAGCCGCCTTGACTACGGCAACGGCCTCAATGCTGGCATCTCCACCCAGCTCTTCATAAGACTCTGGACCAAACAGAACGCGGCAGCCAGACTCCTCCTGGACCACTTCAAACTAACACACGTTGTCCCTCACCTGAGAGACCTCCACTAGCTCCCCATCCAGAAGAGATGCCAGTTCAAGATCCTCATACACGCCTACAAAGCCCTCCGTGATCTAGGACCTGCCTACTTCAACCATTGACTGAACTTCCACCAACCCGCTAGACACCTTTGCTCCTCTTCAGTCACCCACACACCCCAAGTTCATCACAGCCGAATTGGTGGGTGCTCTTTCTCCTGCATCCTTAGCCCGGGGTTGTATCGGCTTCTGGCTCATGCAGGCTTTTCTAGTGAATCGAAGGGAGTGGGTGTATTGGTGCAAAAATCGCTTCCCCTGCAGGTGACTAAAACATGGATAGATCCCAAGGGATGTTATGCTGCAGTGACAGGCTGCTGGAATGGCATGGGGTTGGTTGTCGCCTCCTGGTTCCTACCATCTGGACTGCAATGGGAAAGGTTGGCTAGGCTCATAGAATTAATAATCGATGCCCCGGATGCCCTGTTATTGGTAGGGGCAGACTGCAGTCTGACTCATAAGGGAGACGGGGACCAACTGACTTGTTTTGGTATCCCCCCGCAAGGAGGATACCCAATTGGGAAACCTGTTGGTTGCAACCGGAATGGCCAATTTATGGAAGGCCCATAATTCCCATAGACAACAGTACTCGAATGACTCTAATTCCATGCAGTCAATATCTAAATTGGATTATCTGTTGATATCGCACCACCTAGTGGGAGCCTTTGGGAATGCGGAGTACTGGTACAATGTATCTATGAAACACGTATTCGATGCTCAAAGTGCCAAGTAAAATATATCCTGAATGAAAGGATTGCTGGAAATACCTCCTCTTCTGAGTCTTTAAAACCTGAAAAGTGGGAGGGGGAATGGAATAACAGTGGAGATATGTTACATGATGGAAATTTGTAGGGAGGTGTAGGAGAACTGTTGAGGACTGGAAATTAAATGCAGTTTGTCTAAAAATTGGCCTTATTGAAGGATCAAACCATGGGTTCACACTGTAGAGGTGACAAAGGCTACATTTAGTATGCAAGTGACATTGGGGGATGATTTACCTGAAGAATTCTGCTAACTTCCATACAGTTTATAGCCTCCGAGCAGCTGGGCAGCAGGACAAGGCACGCTGCAGGTGGACTGCAGATAAATCTGGAGGGATCGTCTTCACTGCCCCTTCCCAGACCCTCAACTAGCTTCAGAAGTTCCATACAGGGGTGTACAGACAGACATGGTGAAGGGGATGAAACCCACAGGTAGCTTTGGGATTTTCATGGCTGTAGATAGTCTTGTGCGTATCTGTTTCTATCAGCAGCACCTAACAAATGTAACAGACCATGCACCTATGTTCTTGTGCATCATTATATCGTTATTTGGTCTGGATTTGTACTGAACTGTGCTCACAGATGACTGCTCTATGTAACTTTTTCTTCATAAGTTGAAACGAAAAGACTCGAATTTCATGGCATGTGGAATTCCAGGTTGGGTATTCCATTAACTATTATTATTTTTCATCTCATTTAAGGTGCGCAGGATTTTTATTCCAGAAAGTCGGAAAGCTTGCAGCCACAGCAGTAGGTGGTGGTTTTCTCCTGCTACAGGTATTTTCAATAAATGTTTATAAAATATATGAACAGGGAAACCGTCTGTCAAGCACACTTTGTGCCCAGAAACGTAATCCTCCCTCGCCCATGCATTCATTTTACCACACTTGTGTAACATTCAGCTATCTGGGAATTAATATCTAGAAAACTGTACAGGACCTCTGTGATGGTAACTTAGGCAAAACAGTATGAACCCTTGATACGCAGATTGCATTTTAGACTTCGCTGTATTTACCATGAGTCGCTTGGCACTCCTAAAAATGGAGGCGCTCCCAAATTTTCTACAGTGCTTTTCTATGCAATGTAAATTACCACTTACCCTGCCTCCCTTCACCAGGAGGGCATGAATCATTCTGTTCCAAAACCTCGGAGAGGACCCCAAAGAAAATGTCCTTCTACAGGCCTCTATTTTAAATTCAGACTATTAAATACTGACTAAAATGATGGCGTGCCGGCTACTCCTAGAGCGCCTGATACTTTTTTAATAAACGTTCGGATTCTTTGTGGGCTGGAGGGCGATTTCGAGTTGCTATTGTGACACTAAAATTGCCTTTGGAGGCGCCAGGACGTTACTTGCAGACTTAGAATAATGCTACCTTGCTGCACAGCTCCAGTGGGTTTACTGATGACTGGCTAGCCATTCCTCGAGGGAGACCTGCCTCCATGAGGACAGAATCCCTGATAGTACTCCACAGAGGGTGATGTTCCCCACAAAGGAACCACCTATTCAACCGTCCACACTACTGTGAATTGCATAGGCCTTCCTGAAACAGAGGTACACAATTACTAAACATATACTCCATTATGCTCCTGATACCCCAATGCGTGGCCTACCCAAACACACAGGATGGCTTGGGGAATACTAACCCCGGGTGAAGATTGTGAGGGGGATGACCATGGTTTTATTTGGAGATGGGACTCTAATCGACTCTGACACCCTCATAAAAGATTGCAACATTCCAAGAGGGAAGTCCCTTACCTATGTAAATTAATTTAGCTTTACGTAGGTAGAATATTGCAGATTTAAACTTTGACGCCACCTGTGCACGATCTGCGTCAAACTCTGCACATCATTGGTAACAACAAGCAGTTAATTAGATGGCCCTATTGAGATGATTTACATCTTAAATATCTATTGGGGTCAAACTCAAACTCCACTAACAGTGGAAAACGTCCATATCCAGAGTGTTAAAGGACTTAGACTGGGGAGAGTCAAAGTCAAAGTCAAAAAGTACTTTATTCGGTTAAAAAGACAATCATAAAAGCAACAAGTTAAGATTTCATTTACAGTGAATATTAAAGCAGTTTTTATCTAAGGAGGAGGAGACACAATTTTTCCCTAAAATTTTTTTTAAATTCATCCATACATATCGGTTTTCGCAGTTTAAAAACATGTTTAAAAAATTCTGATAATGATGCAACAATAAAAACAGTGTCCATTCTTTGTAATTCAAGAAACGCTGGGTGACATCTATTTAAATTCATATCTTTGAGTGCAGGAACAATACATTTTCTACGAGGCAAAGTGTACAATTTACAAAAAAAAAAACATGAATATCCGATTGCAGAGACAAATCATCACATGGGCACATACACAGTTCATTTGACCAAGAGTTCATTTCTGGGAAAGTCAATAACCTAAAAACAATATTAAGCCTAAAACGTGTTAAAAGGAATCTATCATGATTAGACATAGGGAGGCTTAAGTATGGCTGTAGTTTATCTCCGGTTAAAATCAACTGATGTGAGCAGACCGTCTTTTTCTTTATTTTCTCTGACAGTCTTTTTTCCCACAGGTGTTCCATACACAGTTTTTTCAGTAGTTTTCTCGATATGTGTACCATTGTAGGTGGGTCCTCATAATATTGTAAACAGTCAATTTCTGTCAGAAAAGTTTTGACATAATTTAACCACTTAAAATCACTTACATGTTCAAGTTTTAACACATCCTGGAGTATGGCACGATTTACAACACACTCGTTTACAGTCCATTCCCTATGCCACAGAAGGATGGGCTGTGTTCTAATTATATCTGAGATATACGGCTGCCCCAGCTCCACGTGGCAAATGAGGGTCGCAATACTTTCGGGTATGGACAGAATATGCCGCATAAACTTGTTTTCAACTAGTTGAATTGATTTTATGTTGGCATACCCCCACAGTCCAGATCCATACAGAGCCACCGATAGACACGTTGCGTTATAAATAGTTAAAATCTCCCTTATTGGTTTCTTTCCCAAGTTTTTTAGGAAACTCTTTAAGGCCATTATTGTCTTCGAGAACAAAAGAGTTCTCGCTTTTACCGCACTTGCCCAGGAACCAGTCTCGTGAAACAGGATGCCTAAATAAGGAAAAGTGGACGTATTTTCTAAGGGAGCGTTATTTATGAACATCGTTTTCATTTGCTTCTTTGTTCGTGGTCCACAATTCATGGAGAAAGTTTTGCTGCAGTTGATATTTAGATCCAAGCTGAGCATAAAGTTATTGCAGGAAGTTAACAGGTTTTGCAGGGCCATGGGGGTACGAGCCATTAAAACAGCATCGTCTGCATACAAGAGTGCAGGGATAGATCTTTTACCAACCATGGGCATATCCCTGCACTCTTGAAGGAGACGAGCCTCCAGGCGGTTTATATAGATCAGGAATAAAAAAGGTGCCAAGACGCACCCCTGGCGTACGCCACGCCCTATTCCAAATGATCTACTACATTCCCCCCCTTTTTCGTAGCGAACAGTAGCAGTGGCCCCTGAATACAATTCCCTTAGAAAACGAATAATCGGTTCTTCCACGCCCAGCCTTAGCAGCAGTTCCCATAGTTTATTGTGAGATACACAATCAAAAGCCGATGTGAGATCGACAAACGTGAAATATAAACGCTCCCTTTTTATCGTTATGTATTTCTGCTGAACGATAAATAAATTTAAGCCCTGCTCAATGGTTCCTATGCCCTTTTGGAATCCGAATTGTAGGTCACTTATTACCCCATTGTCCTCTGCCCAGTTGTGTATTTTTGCTAAAATAGCTCTGCCAAGGATCTTTATAGATGAGTCGAGTAGGGATATTGGCCTATAACATGCACAGTTTTGCCTATCTCCCTTCTTGTGGATAGGAACAATAATCGATGTATACCATGACGGACTCAAACCCCTAACTAAGGCTGCGTTGAAAAGCTGTACCAGAATGGGACCCCAGATGTCACTGTTCGCTTTATATAGATCTGCTGGGATCCCATCTGGACCTGCCGCCTTTCCACCCTTTGTGGCTTTCATACTCCTTAAAACTTCGGGGAGAGTTACCACCAAATTTTGTGCATCATCCCCTTTCTCGTACATTGTGTTGGGTCCTATTTCGGGAGTTTCCTCTAGAGACATGTAGAGAGTGGAAAAATGTGCAACCCAGTCCTCTTCATTAATCGCAATTTCCATGCGAGCTTTAGTATTATCATAAAGGAAGGGGGCATTTACCGCCCTCCAAAAAGCAGATGTGTCTTTAGATTGTGAGGCTGCGCATAGTTCTTCCCAAGCCATTCTCTTTATGGCATTTTTTCTGTTGGTCAATGCCAGGCTATAACATTTTCTTAGGTCTCTTATTAAAGAGGGGTCCCGGGGCACCCGATGAATCGCGTGTTTAAGCTCAGTGAGGGCCTTGGTACATTCCTTATCGAACCATCTTCTGTTATTCTTGGGCCCATTCCTTGACTCCACCCTTAGACTCTCTTTAATAGTAGAGGCTATAATATAAAAATGTTCTATTATGTATTCACTCTTGGAATCTTCATCCAGGCAAACTCTAAAGCTATCTGTGCAGGTATTCACCAACTTGGCTAAAAATTCCTCCGGGACCACCTTACTCCACTTGAGTGTGTACCCATTTTGCCTCCCCAGCATCACGTCCTGGGCTGCCATGGTAGGTGGCAGATCTTTTTGCCCTACCACAAATGGGGTATCAATCTCAAGTATTTGTGGGAGATGATCACTCATTGGTGAATCCAAAATCTTATATCCACTTATTCTATGACCATAACTATTTGAACAGATACTAAAATCAATAGTGGTCGACGCTCCCCTACCAATAAAGGTCGGGGCAAATGGTGTTGGTCGATGGGCCACTTAATTTGCATATCGCAAATCATAATTAAATAATATCTAATTTAACAGATCCCCGATTAGAGTGTGATCAAAATGTGTGAGATTAATGTCCTGCTCTAACATTAAACCACAAATGCCTTTTTTGCCCTTTTTACAAAGTGTACAATTAAAATCCCCCCCCACAAAATCATTACTTCCTTCTCCTTACTATCTATTTCACAATGTAAATTGTTACTTAACATTTTCAATATATCCTGGATCGCGCTACTTGGGATATTATTATAAAAATTTATGATAATGACTTAATATAGCCTACTTAACCTCCCATTAAATCTGACCTCTTTCCTGGGGTCTCCTCACATTGTTCTGATACTGCACTGATGAGGCCGGCTTTGTCCACATGATATGGCCCTGTGATACGCTGGCACCCTACTGGGCCTGGGTTGTTGCTTTTCTAACCCATGCCATGGACTGCAAAGATCTCTGTGCAGTTGGAGCTTGCCATCTGGGCATTTTCCCACATCCCAGGACTGATCGAGTGACTGTGAACTTTGTGAATCTTACTTTACTCCTGGCAAAGCATAATATCAGTTACTTGGAAAAGTACCTCTCCCCCTTCTGTCACCAGATAGCTGGAAGCATAATTTACGCACTTGCATAGGGAGGAAGGTGCAGGGTTGTCTAAAAATTGGTATTACTTATAGATGGGAAGCAATGCTTGAAACCCTGAAGGCACAATCTGAAAATTACAAGCGCCTTACATAGTTTTGCCATATGTTTTAACCCATGCGTCGATTACATTGATTTCCATGATATACGTGTCATTGTATTCCCTCCGCAATGGTTAAGCTCTAACTTATAGATGTGGACTTATGGTGTTGGCGTAGGATGGCACTGCCTAGGTAATGAGTACTAGATCCCTGGATGACCTACTGAGAGCGAGTTGAGTGTTGAGCTGATGGGCGATGGGGTGGGGGAATTCTAGTATATAGACGATGTTTGGTTCACTCCTTTGCTTATGTATGTCTCACCCAAAGAAAACGCATATTGTTGCTGAAAAGAAATTGCACCATTTCGTATACCAACTGCTTATGTACTTTATAAACAGTGCTGGTCTGCGCGAATTCTGTGCTAAGCTAATAAAAATTGTTTCAGAAAAAAGTTGGATGCACAAAAACGTCACTTTACAAACGTACAACTTTTACGTTCGCAAAGTGCATTCATGAACATGGAAGCATGTCATTATATTTCCCAGGTGGAACTGGGGAAGAGACACCTCCATAATTAACGGGGGAAGCATCTCTGCACAGAGAAATGTATTATCCTCCGTCAAGAAAAAGGTTCACTTCTACCTCAAGTTTACACACTTACAATGTCTACCTGGTGGCCAATCGGCATACAAAAATGTTTTGCATGTGGCAGATTCTCCTAGAAATCTCCATTTGGTCTATTTTTTAGGTCTCGCCTAGACGAAAGCAAAAGCGAAGCTTTTGCTGTCTAGGGAGACAACTTATGTTGCCGCTTTCTGGGGAATGTAGGGGAATGTGGACAGCAGACTGTTACGAGCGTCTCCTGCCGGAGATTCTACCTCGTGAGCGCGCACGTCGCCGTCCCTCGTATTCCCATACAAAGAAAGGCACACTGAACACACTCACCGCAGGCAGGAAGGCACCTACACACAGGAACGCACCTACACACAGGAACGCACCTACACACATACAGAGGCCCTCTTCCCCCCCCCCCCCACGCTGCATACATAGAAGTGCCCTCCCCCCCCGCCGCATACATAGAAGCGCCCTCTTCCCCCCCCCCGCCGCCTACATAGAAGGCCCCCGCCGCCAGCCGCCGCATACATAGAAGCCCCCCCTCCACCTCCCCCGCCGCCGCATACATAGAAGGGCCCCCCCACCCCTCCCCCCGCCGCCGCATACATAGAAGCGGGCCCCCCTCCCCCTGGCCGCCGCCGCATACATAGAAGCGCCCCCCGCCGTATACATGCAAGTGCCGCCCCCGCCCGCCGCATACATGCAAGCGCCGCCACCCCGCATACATGCAAGCGCCCCCCACTTACCGTCATTCTTGCAGCCTCCGCGGGGCTCTCCCTCGGGCATGAGCCCCGCGTCACCAGCACTGCTTCTCCGTGGGCGCGTGCGCGGGATTCCAAAGACGGAAGTCCCGCCCCAAGGAATTTTTCGCTTCCGCTGTCGGAGAATTGTAATTGCGGTTCAGCAGTGGTAAGTCATTAGAACGGCTATTACTTGTTTACACTGCTTTCTCCTGCCTGCTGGACACACAGAAGGCAGGACACGCTCTCCAGCGCGGTAGCCTGAGCTTGATATTCATGGCGACGCGCCTTACTCCCCGATGCCGGGTTTGCACTTCAATAATGGCAGCTGCACGACCCCTATAGCATGGCTCGCCCAAATAATAAAAATAAAAAAAGTTTATTCTTTTTTGCGCAGCGCATATGGCAGATGCACGACTTTCTTAAAGCGCGAAACACCACAATCCTTTGTTTCTAAATTTATATTTTTTATGAAGTGCGGCACACCAAGCTTGATATTCATTACGGCCACACGTCTTTCTCCCGGATTACGCATTTGAGTTTTAATAATGGCAGCTGCACGACTTCTGTAGCGTGGCTGGACCAAATCCTTTTTTATGAAAAAAATGTTGTGCAGTGCATCGGCGGCCACACAACTTTCATATAGGGCGCACTGCCAAAATCCTTTTTTTTAAAAATATATTTTTTTAATAAAGTACGGCACACCAAACTTCATAATCATGGCGGCTGCATACCTTTCTTTTGGATGGCGCATTTCAGTTTCAATAACGGCGACCCCCAGACAATACTTCAGAAATGTTAACCACAGTCGCTCTATGACTCTTACGGTAAGCGGCCAATGTAGATACATTCGACTGTAGGTCTTTCCTAATATCCCTATGGACCCCCTCTAACTCGGTCTTACACTATCGCAGATTTGAACAAGAATTTGCAATGCAACAGGTCTTGCAACACAAATCACGCTCGGACACTGCTCACACCCACGAGACACTGACAGCCCAGGCACCCATGCGCCTGCAGACCACAAACCTACTCCTGCTCCCTCATCTGCGTGCCAGGAAGTCGGACCTGCCTAATCCGTGCATTATTCCGTCAGGTGGGGCGCCCCCGCACCGCCCCCACTGCAGCTCGCCGTCTCCTCACAGTACGTAACCTCTGTACCAAATATAACCTCAGCCAACAACATTAGAGCTGAATTAGGGGGCCCAGATACCAACATCATATCAACTAAGTACCCCCTTACAAAGCGGTGATGCGGCGCTATTGACGTCAGCAGTAATTACCACTGGAGTATGGTTAAAACCTGCCACACCTTACAGGTGTAAAGTTTCCCTTTCTTCAAACACCACTGAGCACTGCACACACAAGAACCCGAGCACTGCACACTGACCTGTGCGGATATGTGCAAAGAACCACTCGGGCACTGCACGCAAACCAACCTGTGCACTGCACACTGACCTGTGTGGATACGGTGCAAAGAACCACTCGGGCACTGCACGCAAACCAACCCGTGCACTGCACACTGACCTGTGTGGATATGTGCAAAGAACAACTCTGGCACTGCACACAAACCAATCCGTGCCCTGCACACGGTATATCAGGACACTGCACACAGACCTTCCCGGACCCAACACACAGGTCACACGTGGACACTGCATACAGAGCCAAGCAGACACTGCACATATAATATCAAGACACTGCACGCAGACCTACTGGGGCCCAGCACACAGCAGACTGCAACAAGCATTTGCAATGCAATAGGTCTCTCATTGGCGAGAGTTTAAGCTATTGGCATTGTAAATGCCAATGCCTTTTATTTATGTTTTCAAAACCAACACGTAAATAAAAGGCATTGTCATTTACAATGCCAACAGCTCAAACTCTCGCAAAGGCGAGACCTATTGCATTGCAAATGCTTGTTTTGTTATTACTTCTGGGATTATTTGTGGATCCCATAAAAGTTTTGTATTTGCTCAGAATGTCGAAGTGATCCTTGTTGGAGCCAATTGCTGTCTGGTGTTCATCGGCCTTCCCGCACTGCTGTAGATGCAGGTTGCACGATGCTCCTTTTCATTGGCTTTGGAAATGCTTTTCACATGCCCGTTGGTAGAAATGCGATTTTAATGTTGGGAATTTTACAACATATTTCTCAATTTAATTATTTTGTAAGCCAAAATAAGGATTTAATTATTGTGATTCCGTGGTCCCATTTGTCATGTCTGGTTTGATGATGTGGAACACCCGTCACTAAAACGAACAGCACATAATTTTAACAAGTTATTTAGTGCATACCAAGGGTATGTTTTAGGTAAATAAAAGTATGGCATAGTAAATATAGCACCGAGTTAGAGCCGTTTTTTTAGGGTTCTTTGGCCAGCGACAGGAGCAAAAAAAAAAAGACATTTCACACACTGATCCTTTCAAGGTAGCCCATCATGATCTAGTAGTTCCAGACAGCCCGAAAAGCCAGTCCTACACTGCAAGGATAAAGCTCTGGTAAGTACTTGCAGTACTTTTGTATGTTCAGCATGTAATAGCAGTATAGTGGCCACTTCTTGTTGGACGTTCTTTCCGGTTCTCAGATCCTCCTCTAAGATTTTCTTTTAAGGAACGACTTGCTTCCTGCATGAGTGCCAGCTCATCTGTGGTTAGTTCCAATAAACAGACGCCATCGTTCTGCATGGCCACTTTTTCTGAACCTTTAGGTATCCCTCACTGCTACCTTCAGTTGGTCCTGATGCCACATGAGCAAGACTGATCAGAGATTCTTGGGTGCAACCAATGAACTGCTTTTTTGGCTGCAAGAGCTGTCACAGAGGTCTTGACTGATTGCCAACATTTCCTACAGACTCTACCTACATTACAACAGTGGGGGGGGGGGAGGGGAGGGGGGGAAGGCGGAGGCGGAGGCAACCAATACAGCAACAAAAAAAGTGAGTTGTGGGGCTCTTCTGAAAAACATCAGGTTTTTTTATGTGCACGGTTTTAGAGATAGACCATTACAACATGTGGGAGCCCAGATAGGAATAGGAGCTTTCCCCTTTGGTGGATGTGGAGAACTTCTAAGGTATGTGACAAGGGTAGAGATGTGACCTGGGAGATGGCCAGGAGCCAAGTAATGCAGATACATAAAGCTTTCTTGTCCAAGAGCTCAGTATAGCTAAATCTGTCTTCTGTGCAAGCGAAATCCCTGAATAGATGAGAGAAAGTAGTTGAATCTTTTTTTAGTTTTTCCTGTAACTATTGACCTTAGCGCCTTTTCTAAAACATTGACCTGCAGTTTATTTGAACAGTAGGCATGGTAGTCAACCGGAAGAAATACATTTAGAATAGTGAAATAATCTGCAACTGTACAATCAAACAAACGGTTATTGGGAAAGCCAATAGGTCTGGCTGTAATTTTTTTTGAACTAACATATTCAATATGCAAAAAAAACAAATTGGAAAAAATATAAAAGTAGCCCGTGATTCCGCAGCCAAAACGGCCATTGTGCTGGAGTGCTTTTATTTTCATGTGGATACACACATGTGGTAAGGCAAATTGCAGCCACTTGGAGTGGATAAAGTAGGCTGATCCATTGCTCCGCGCTGTATACCTTGTGTGCAGAAGCAAAATGTAAATGATGCTTGAGCAGACCAATGGACAAAGAGGGCAGACCAAAAGCTCCTGCATGTATTTATAAATGTACACATTTTTGGAAACCATGAGGCTGGAGGGGCATCTAAACAGTCTATAGGCCACATCTAAACATATATACAGTGATCCATTCATCTCCATCTGTTACTGCAAGCACAGAAAATAAACAACGATGGTTCTGGGGATTCTGAAGTAAATTAGTGTTTAAATTAACAGGATGTCGTGCAGCTCCAATAAACTACTATTCGCTGAAGTACAGTAGCACCTGATGATCAGTATGTCTAGTGTCGGACTCCAGTATGCATAAACCTGGTATACGTTTTACAGTCTGCTACACATTTCTAGGATTTGTTGTACCTTGTACGTTTTGGTGAGATGTTTACCATTTTGTATGTGTTTTTCAGATTGCTAGTCACAGTGGTTATGTACAAATTGATTGGAAACGTGTTGAAAAAGATGTAACTCGAGCCAAGAGAAAGATAAGAAAACAAGCAAACCAGGCAGCACCGGAAATTAACAACCTTATTGAAGAGGTAAGTCTTATCAAATCTGTAAGACAGTAACGAAAAAAGTTGTAGGTATCTTAACAAAAAGACAAAATGAGGAGCGGATTGGGACTCTGAAGGCTAAATCGGAACTTTTGATTCAAAACCACAACAACCGTCAATAAGACTGCCAAGAGGCCTCAAAATAATTAACAACTAAGACATCAAAGCTGCTTCATTTGCAAAACTATTTCTGCTAGATATCGCAAATGTGTTTTTCAAAAGCGGTATTGTGGTGTTATTGTGAACCATGAACGTGACATCTCAAAAAAGTCAGTCTGTTATAGCAATTTTCATCTGCTGTATTCCCACTAATGCCGAATCGCAACATGCCACTTACTATGACTTTCATGACGACACATTCCACCTTGTTGGATTTTGCTGATTTATTTTTAATGTTTGTTTATTATTTATTCTTACATTGGGGTACATATTTCATATGTACACCCGCTTCATTTTATCCAGTCAACACGTACCCTATTAACGCTTCACAGTTTTTCTTGCTTTTTCCAATCCATTTTTGTAAGTGCTCATATCACATCGCTGTCCTGCATCTTGATCTTCCATCCTGGCTAGTCTTACAGCCGCTTTATCATCTCTGACCAATCTGCCAAGTCACCTGTTAATTTTCCATTAGCCAGTTCTAACGACTTTTATCAGCCCTACCTCCACCACTGTCCACAACTTTCACCAACTCTAGCTCATGAGAACCCTGGGATCTCCATCCAGGCAATCGCAATGCTTCTCATTGCGAGGGATGCTGTGTGTGCTGCAATCCTCCTTCTCATCCTCCCTTTTTATTGCAGCCTTTGTTTCTTCTCTATTATGCACTGTTTGAGTGCGAGTTTGTGGGGTTAGTGCTGTGTGAGCTTGCTCAATTGAGAAATGTGGGCTTGGCAGTTCTGCTAAAGGTCATCCACTTTTTCCAAAATTCTGAGATGATTCCTTCTTGCCCAGCCTTCGGTGTCGTCACCCATTTTCCAAAGCCTGGTCATTCTAGACAACAATAACACTGTTTTTTTTGCAGCTCCTGCTCATGCATGTGTGTATGTTAAGCTGCCTACTATGTCTTCTGGGTCTTATATTCCACTTTTCTCCAGTCCGCTCTGAGTAGATTGACCCCTTTGATGCTCGCGACGGAACCATGCCGTCATGAGTCACGGTTGGGCTGTGCTCATGACAGCATGGTTCCGTCACGACCCCGCCCGCGATTGGGATGTCCAGCACCGGGCTGGAATTCCTGCCGCAGGCAAGGTGTTAAGTTCTGGGGATATTGTTTCTGTCTTGCTCTCCAGCACCATTCTGGAATATCTTGATTACGTGGAGAATCTGTACTTATGAGGGGTCAGGTGTTCCTCCTTGTGACTCCTGTGTTGTCTGCATCACATACATCTTCATCTATTTTGATGGCTTGTGCCCTTTAGCTGTTTTCTTTTTCACCCTCTTGGGTGATTAAATTGTTTGAGTCTCTTGTGGTGTTGCATGAGCTCTTCTTTGTCTTACATCTCAACACTATGTAGCTAAATCAATGTGTTCAAGGCATGTGTGACTGTAGATACACATGCTTTGCATAAGTCTACCATCTAGTGTTGGGGCTTGAATGATTACAAGTTTTTCTTCAAAGAATTATTTTCGAGTCGCGAGGCAATGCGACTCCTCCTTTTGGTAACAATGCGCTTGGGCATGGACATCAACTCCATCTTTAGATTGTTTTTTCCACCAACTGGCTCGGATGTACTCCCTCTCGCTCCAGTTCGAGGTCGTCATTTCGGCCTCAGTTCTGTTAGCTGGTCCTCCACATTCAATGGTATTATTTCTATTGTGTTGTTTATATTACATTTCGAATATCTTCGACGGGTCAGGATCGAATAAATAATCTCTTGGCCTACAGGCTGTTGCCGACTCCATAGTTTCCACTCGGTCAGCTCAGTAAGAAAATGAGCTGTTAATGGACTGCACTCCGTTCTGTTTCTGTCCACAGTGCCCCTCCAAATATCCCCATACAGATCTCCATTTGATCTGTAACCTATGCCTCTTGCCCAAGCATAAACAAGATACTTGGGAAGCGTGGAAATCGTTCTGGTCAAAGAAAACTCTTCCTGACCAGTATGCGCGCCGTCTCGAGATGCAGTGCAAAAACACTGGCGACTCGCCAGATATCTTCGATCTGCACGATCAAGATGAGGAAGCATCTGCAGCCCAAGAAGGATCCGTATCCATCCATAGTTCCAGTCTGAATCTGAACAGGAACAAGACTCAGAAATGATAGAATCCTTCCAAGAACGTTGTATCATGAGTACATCTGCCCCTGATTTGAAACAAATCACTTTCCACCGAAAAACCTGCTCACCGGCCTCCACTGCATAAAAGCCATGGCGTGCACCAAAAATCATCTTCGGAACCCACGGTTTCGGGCTCGGCTCCAAAAGAACGGCTTTTAGCAGGAGCCTCCACCTCCAATTCTAACAAAGGTGTCTTCGGACCGAAACAAAATACACTCTGATTCCGAACCGAGCGGTCAGACCGCAAAACCGAAAGCAATTTTGGCACCGAAATGTTTCGCTTTTGGGCCCAAAACTTTTCATGTCTGATCGAAATCTCCTCCACAACCAATTCTGGAGGTGATGGCCGAAAAACTCGACCCAAAACAGAAGACATTGCAGATGCAGCCTGGCACAAAGAAAATAATTGTACAGCCAGCAAAAACCCAGGTTTCCAGTGAGCCTTTCAAGAGGCCCTGGACCCTTCACTACCCCCCTTAAAAAACTAAAGGACAAGGACACTAGACATACACAGCCAAATGTACACGTTTCCACCACAACCTGTTACTCCACCACAACCTGTAACTCCACCTCCTCATTTTTCACCTCCGTCACAGGAGGAAAATGTCTCTCAATATTCCCCTGCACATATTGAAGACACAAATGATTTAGTAGATCATCCACAACCACACAACTCTTGCTCTGATTATTATGTTGAGCCACAAGATAATACTGATCCTGACTTCTACCAATCCAGGCCTTCACCACCAGATGATGCCTCGCTTTTGAGATTTAATTGCTATGGTTAATAAGCTTCCATCAGATCCCATCCCATCCCATTACACAGAGATCCTATTGAGGATTACTTTCTCTTTGAGAGTCTCACTTACGCTGAAAGAGGAACAAATGCCTGCCAATGTTAAAGGGGGTTTTACGTCATGCTGACGAAATATTTAAAGATCCAGTTAAAGTTCACATTATCACACTGAGAATAGATAAAAAGTAGAAGGCAGCTCCTTCAGACCCAGTATACATTAAAGGTCAACGAACACCAGACTCTTTAGTGGTAGCAAATGCTAGAAAACGAGCTAGTTCCCAGACTACAGGAAATACTCCTTCCCCAGACAAGTGGTCAAAATTAATTGAATCTTCTGGAAAAAGGGTTGCAGCACAATCCGTAAACCAATGGAGAATAGCAAATAATCAGGCACTGGGATGAAATTTAGAGAGTCCTCAAGAATCTCCTACAAGAATTTAGGAAAAGAGGATCAGAATTGGTTGCTGAAGGCAAACTAATTTCTAATAACTTTATTAAATGTAGGCTTGACACAGAAGATACTGGGGCTAGAAGTATGAACACAAGTATTTTACTTCGCAAACATGCATGACTTAGCTTGTTTTAGTTCCAACAAGCTATCATAAATGTAATATTTGATAAGGAACACCTTTTTGACACAGCACTTGGAAAAAATCAAAAAGTATATAGAGGTGGCAGAGTCAATGGACGCGCTTCAAACCACAACGTTTTGTGGTTCCTTTCGACGTCCATCATTTAGACAAGGTGCTAGGTCTGCCAGTACTGACACAGCAGCATCCTCATACAAGGGACAAAGTCAATCCACCCCCTTCAAAGGGATTGTGCAGAGGATGTTATATAGGAAATAATTTCAAATACAGTGAAAATTCCGCAAGCACAGCCAATAACAACAATTCCAAACAATGACTTAAGTCAGGTTCCCTCCGAACATTTAACACCTTTTAACACACATTTAACGTTTGCAATTCTATCTGCCACTGTTGAAAAACTTCGCCACAGATCAATGGGTGTTGGATATTATCCAACATGGTTATTGTCTGGAGCTCATCACAACTCCTCCAAACATTCCTCCACCTAAACACAACCTCTCTGTTCAGCACCAACTTCTGTTAAAACAAGAGATTGCAGCTCTTTTCTCAAAAGGAGCAATAGAGCTAGTTCCAATGTAACAACAATGAACAAGAGTATATTCCCTGTACTTTCTTATTCCCAAAAAGGACATCTCACTCGGACCCATTTTAGACCTCAGAGTATTAAATCAATACATTCTGTCAAAACACTTTCACATGGTCAGCCTTCAGGAGGTTATACCTCTACTTCAGCAAGGATATTTCATGGCCACATTAGACCTCAAGGACGCCTACTTTCATATTCCCATTCATCCAGCCCACCGCAAGTGCCTATGTTTTCTGTTTCAAGGCAAACATTATCAGTTAAAAGTACTTTCTTTGGGAGTCACAACAGCTCCAAGGGTATTCACAAAATGTCCATCAGTGGTAGCAGAGCATCTAAGGGAAAACATTCATGTCTTCCCTTACCTAGACGATTGACCTCTAAAAGCAAACCGGCTAAAACAATGCAATCAGTATACTTACCAGACCTCAATTCTTCTACACCAGTTAGGTTTCGCAGTGAATCTGCAAAAATCCCATTTGCAACCTGCACAAATACAGCCATATCTAGGGGCCAGTCTCAACACACAACTAGCGCGAGCAACGCCACATTCAGTCAGAATTCAAAATATTTTGTCCTTAGTGCTACAATTTCAGACTGGAATACACATTCAAGTCAAAATATTGCTAAGACTACTTGGCATGATGGCATCTTGTATAGCCATAGTTCCACATGCTACATTGCATGTGAAACCACTGCAAGAATGCCTTTTCACATCAATGGAATCAGTCACTGGGTCCCCTTCAATATCTAGTGTTAATAGACAGACGCACACATCACTCTCTGCATTGGTGTAACCTTCAAAGTGTAACCAAGGGGTAGGCCGTTTCTAGACTCTGTTCCCCAAGTCATTCTTACAGTGGATACCTCACTTACAAGTTGGGGAGCCCATCTCAAACATCTAACTATACATGCAACATGGGATATGCAAAAGCCGAGTCTCCATATCAATTACTTCCATCTTCAAGCTGTTCACCTAGCATTCCTAACTCACCTGAAGAACAACGTTATCCTAGTCCGGACGGACAATTTGACAACAATATGTTTTTTACAAAAACGGGGGGCACACTCTCTTCAGCTATCAAACCTAGTACAGAGGGCATGGCGTCTAGCTCTAAATCACATCTGTCTCTTAGCGGAATAAGTCCCAGGAACGAGCAATCAAGTTGCAGACTTCCTCTGCAGGACGCTGCAACAAGTCCACATTTGAGAACTTCAACCCAGAGTCCTACTCCCATACTCTCGCAGATGGGAGTTTCCTCCAATAAATCTATTCGCAACCCCAGAAAACGCAAAATGCCAAATCTTCGCAGCCAGATTCACACACCCTCTATCCAAGGGCAATGCCTATGGATCAATTGGTCATGGATATTTGCATACACTTTTCCCCCTCTCCCACTATTTCCATTTGTGGTCAGGAACGTAAGGCAAACTTCACTCACACTAATACTGGGGGCATTCACATGGGCACGTCAACCATGGTTTACTACCCTATTGGAACTTTTTCAGGTGCCACACGAGAATCTTCCCCTCCACCCGGACCTTCTCACACAGAACCATTGAGAAGTAAGACATCCCGATCCCAAAGAGATGAACCTTGGAATATGGCTCCTGAAGTCATAAAGTTTGGGTACCTTAATCTTCCACAAAATTGTATGGATGTTCTTAAGGAGGCATGTAAACTAATGACTAGACAATGTTACGCGTCCAAATGGAAAAGGTTTGTTATTTACTGTCAAACCAAAAATTGCAATACATTTGATGTGCAAGTACTAACTATTATTTATACAACAAAATTTTTCTGCAATTGCTGCTTATCTACAAAACAGACAACATACATCTTTATTTAAAGTACCAGTTATTAAAGCTTGCATGGAGGGACTTAAAATAATTATTCTTCCCAGACTACCACCTGAACCAGTTTGGAACCATAATGTTGTCCTAACAAGGTTCAAGGGTACTCCCTTTTTTTTTCACAACAAAATTTTTATTTTATTGATCAGGTAAGGCATATATGCAGTCCTCCACAGTCAGGAGAGCCCTGCCAAAACATCAAAGCATGTATCAGCATGTCGCAAACCCAATCAGAAACAACCCCACCCGTCCCCCCCCCCACCACCCACGGCCACCCAGCAACCCCTCTACCCACCCCTTATCCCTCCCTAACCCAGCGCACGTAATCACAGCAAGCCTCTAGTAACTGTTTGTATCAAGCTAGGAAACAAGCGTCTCCTCAGGCCTGGAGCCCATCTACCAAATCCACATCATCGTCCGGTTCCACTGGAGGGACCAGAGTTAAACCCCTATATTCCGCCCACCTCTTCCATATCTTGTAATGTTTTCGGGGGCATCCTCTTGCCTCAAACACCGGGTGCTCTAGCCCCATACAATAATCCATCCCTGCCTTCCAGACGCTCAGCGGGGGGGCTCGATCACTCTTCCATGCTTGCGCCAAGTCCCGCTTGGCCACGACAAGACCCAGCAGTAAAAGGTGACGCTTGTAGGTATTTCACCCAACGCCCTCCAGTACATGGAGAAGGGCCAGACGATGAGTACGGGGAAGATCCCATCCCAGCACCTCCGATAGACAGCTCCATACACCCCGCCAGAACCGGGTCAGGCCAGCACAAGACCACACAGTATGCAGCAGAGTACCCATCTCAGCTCCACATCGCAGACACTCTGGGGACCCAATCAAACCCGCTTTCCACAGTCGCTCTCGCGTATAGTAGGGCCTATGTAGATATTTAAATTGGACTAGTCTTAGGCGCACCGCGATTGCAGTCCCTCGCGGGGACTCCAAAGCCGCTCTCCAATCGTCTTCATCCAATGGTCCAACGTCCCTTTCCCAGGCCTCCTTCAACGTAAGTAGGGAGGAGGAACAATGAGTGACTAGGGTTTGATAAATACGTGACACCTTCTTGTCTCCAAGGTCTCCCATGAAGACCTTCGCCTCCAGGGGGCTAAACTCCGGCAGCGACTCCAGACCCACCAAACTGGGCCCAAGTGCGTGGCGGAACT
This sequence comes from Lissotriton helveticus, assembly GCF_964261635.1. Taxonomy (NCBI): domain Eukaryota; kingdom Metazoa; phylum Chordata; class Amphibia; order Caudata; family Salamandridae; genus Lissotriton; species Lissotriton helveticus. Next base: position 1,329,303,596 of record NC_136069.1, on the reverse strand, counting down.
GTAGGTATTTAAAAAATTGAGTGTTGGGCTTATGGAACTCGTCTCTAAGCTCCTGGAACGATTTGAGGGCTACGCCGGATACGACATCTCCCAGCGAAGAGATCCCTATAGAATCCCATCCGCCAAACCCCGGCAGCGAGGCCAATGTGGGGAGTCGCCCATTATTCCACAAAGGAGTCTCCGCTGTCAATCTGCCCCTCCAGCCCATGCGACGCAGCGCCTGTCGCCATATCAGAAACACCACCTGCGTGGCTCGGGGCAACCGCCTCCGTAGTCTGGCCGAATACAAGAACATGTGCAGTGTGTGAACACCCATCAGCGAGCGCTCTAAGGCGTATGCTGGGTCTCCCCTATCTCCGTACCACCATTCATTCAGCACTGACAAGTGGGAGGCTTGGTAGTATGACAGCACGTCAGATGTTGCAAGACCACCACAGTATTTGGACAGGAAACATGTACGCAGCGCCACCCTGGCGGCACCCCCAGCCCACAAGAAGCGTCCCAGCACCGAATTAACCTGCCGGAACCACTGGGGTGCAACCAGGTGCGGGTGGTTCTGCAGCTGATACAAAAGGCGTGGGAGCGCAACCATCTTAAAAATCGCGGACCTACCGTATATAGTAAGAGGCATCCGGGACCACGTTCTAATGTCCGACTGAACTCTTTCCCACACTGGTATCACGTTGCGCTCCCAAAAGATCGCTGCAGACTCGAACAGGAACACACCGAGGTATAACAAGCCTACGACCGCCACCTGTAAGGCCGACGTCCAAGAACCCGCATATGCCCCATCACCCAGCACCCACAAGGTGGATTTACGCGGGTTAAGATACAGACCCGAAACCTCGCCGAATATGCGCATGATTTCCAGTACCCGTGGGCCCGATCTATCCAGGTCTGTAAGGAAGAAGAGGACGTCATCCGCATAAAGTGCGATCCTGTCGGTGAGTCCCCCGTCCCCCCTAAAGCCCCGTAGCTGCGCATCAATTCGCACCCAAGAGGCCAGGGGTTCCATGGCTAGCGCAAATAAGTACGGGGACAGCGGGCAACCCTGGCGGGTCCCACGACCAATTGGAAACCTCCCGGAAACCGCCCCGGAGACCCGCACGGACGCCGTTATGTCGGTGTACAACAGCTTGACATACGAAATAAACACAGGACCCAGGTTAAGATGGGGCAGAAGCGCAAACAAGTAGGTCCAGCTCACGGAGTCGAACGCCCTATCGATATCCGCCAAAAACAGGGCGGCCCGTTCTCCCGTGGCCCCCATCGCATCTACAGCTGTTTGTGCCCGTCTGATGTTGTGCCGCGTCGCCCTGTGCGGCATGAAGCCGGCCTGGTCTGGATGAACCAGATTAGCCACATAGGGGAGAAGCCGGTTCGCCAACCCTTTTGCCAGCAACTTAGCCTCAATGTTAAGCAAAGATATAGGGCGATACGAATCATGTCGAGCAGGCGGCCTACCCGGTTTCTGGAACACCACCACCTCGGCGTGTCGCCAGTCTGCTGGTAGCTGACCCAGCTCCCGCGCTGCCTCCAACACAGCCCTGCAGTGGGACCCCAACTGGAGCTGGAATTTCTTGTAGAATTCGCACGGGAAGCCACTCGGCCCGGGTGCCTTTCCGGTGTTAAGCTGTGCCAACGCATCCCCCAGCTCCTCCACTGTAAGAGGGAGGTCCAACGCCGCACGCGTCTCAGCAGAGACGGCCCTCGGGGGCAGGTCAGCAATAAACTTATCGACTGCATCGACCGGGAGGCAATCCTGCGGCGCGTATTGTTCCGCATAATATCGAGCAAAGCTAGCCGCCAACTCCACCGGGTCTGTCACCGTGACGCCATCGCCATCCGTGAGTCCCGGCAGTGTAATCGGCTGCAGGGTATTCTGACACAGGCTATGAAGCATAGTACAGGACTTGTCTCCCCACTGGTAAATCCTACTTCGCGGGCCAGCCATGCCTGTCGGGCCTCATCTAACAATACGGACGCATAGGACTGTTGCGCCTGTAGGAGTAGCCGCACCGCCACATCGTCCCCCTCCCCCTGGCACCGCCGCTCAAGGACCTCTACGCGCGCCGCTGCTGCAACTATGGCCTCCTTGCGTCGGCGACGAGCCGCCGCACACCACGCTATGTCTATTCCCCGCAACGTGGGCTTCATGGCCTCCCAGACTATCGTCACATCTGCATCCGCACCAAAGTTCTCCTGCCAATACTGGGCTATCGCCCCCCGCATATGGTGTACATAATCAGCCTGCTGAAGATGCCATGGGGACATCCGCCACCGAAACGGTTGCCTCCTCCTGTGCAATTCAATATCTACGGCCACTGGGGAATGGTCGGACAACCCCCTAGGCAGGATATTCGCCCCTCGCACTCTACTCAAATACGCACAGGGCACAAACATACAATCCAGTCGTAAGAAGGAGCCATGCGCAGCCGAAACATAGGTATACTCTCGGGCCGCAGCATGCAAGTGTCGCCAAGCATCTACCCAGCCCAGCCCTTCCACCATCGCACTCAACCGGGTGGGGGTAGCCACAGTTAGTGTCTCCTGCAGTCTCCGACGGTCTACACTCTCATCCAGCACATCATTCCAATCTCCTCCCAGCACTGCCAGGGATTTTCGCCCACACCGCAAACAGCCTCTCAGCTGGGGACCACTGTAATGGGGGAGGGGCATATACACTCCCAAACACAACAGGTTCCATACCCACCATTCCCTTCACAAAGACATACCGACCCTGCGGGTCCAGCCACTGCCTCTCATGAACGTAAGCCAATCTTCAATGGACCAAGATGGCGACCCCCCTGGAGCCCCTGGAAAAGCCAGCATGAAAAACCTGCTGATAGCCAAATCGCTGCAGACTAAGTACTTTCGTCCCCATCATATGCGTTTCTTGTAGTAGTAGTAGTACATCTGCCCCTTCCCTCTTCCCCCTTCTCAGGATGGCACCCCTCTTAATTTTATCCAACATCCCCTAACATTCCAACTCAATTTGCGCATAGACGCCCTAGGGGGCCCCGGAGTTGATGCGTCAGCCATGATCCCAGGGAACACAAAGCAAAAGCACCCAGCAGCAGGCCTGAGTACACAACACAAGTATTAGCAAGGCATTAGAAATCACGTGCACACCCCACCAACCTCCCTCAACCCCCCCACCTGCACCCCCCCAGAACAACCCCCTCAACTCCCTGTCCCCCGTCCCCCGCCCCCCACCCCTATACCTCATAGAACACAGAAGTATCTGTCGCGGCATGGGCAACCTCGGGCCCAAAACAGAGCGCCCAAGACCAACCATACCAATTGATCCCAACTACCCGCTCAACCAAGAAGAACCCCCCCCCCCCCAACTCCCATCCACGTAGGAGGCAAATAGCCCCTGTAGACAAGCTCCCCGAACCCCACCCCGCAGCCCCACTCAGTCACCAATGTGCAGAGCGAACAGTTTCAAAATACTCAGTCCTCAGCCGTCCGAGCAGCAGAGCGCATCCAACCGACTACTCCCAGCCGGAGTCAACGATATCAGGAGGCCACCTCACACCCCGATGTCCTTCAATGTTCCTTTCCGGATTGGTCAGAGTCAGCAGGCGCCCCGTCTTGTGCCCCACTGCGAGAGGAGGAGCGCTTCCGCGACCTAGATCTCCTGTGCCTCTTACTCCGGACACTTTGGTCGCCCCACTCCTGAGATGAACCCCTTGATGGACCCGGATTCAAGCCCGGTTGGGCATGTGGCCGGACCCTCACTGTCTCATCAGTCCACTTGAAGACCTCCTCTGGGGTATCAAAAAAGTGTGTCCGTGACTGGAATATCACCCGTAGGCGGGCCGGATAAAGTAAAGAATACTGGAGCTTCAGACCGCGCAGTTTCGCCTTGGCCGCTATGAAAGAGTGTCGTTGTTGCTGCACCATCTTAGTATAATCCGGAAAGATCATGATTTTCTGGTTCTCGAACATAATAGAGTCCTTTGCCCTCGCCTCTCGTAAGATGGTGTCCCTGTCATGGAAGTTCAAAATCTTAGCAATTACCGGTCGGGGCCGCTTCCCGGCGGGCGGCTTCTGCGTCAGGGCTCGACGTGCACGCTCTATCACAAAACAGTGTGACAGTGCATCCGGGGGGAGCCAGCTCTCCAACCACTGGGACAAAAAGTGTTCCATATTCCCCTTCTCGCATCCTTCGGGAAATCCCACAAAGCGGAGGTTATTCCTGCACGCCCGCACTTCGGCATCCTCCACCCGGAGCGCAAGGCCCTTCTGAATTTTCTCCATCACGGCCACCTTCTGCTTTAAGGTCCCCACATCATCCTCCACACTCGAGATTCTGGATTCCGCCTCTGTGATGCGAGTTACTGCATTGCGGAGATCCTGACGCAGCAAAGTCACATCGGTCCCAACGCTCCTATCTTGGCTTCCAGCATATCCCTGGATTGGGTTATCGCCGCCATGAGCGCTGCGTTGTCCGGGCCCACGCCCTGGCCTCCTCCAGATGCTCCGGTACCCCCACTCGGCCCAGTGTATTTGTCAATGGGCCCCTGCTTGGCGGGCCCACTGCCCCCTCCGCCCCATGTCATGTCTAAGGTACTATGTGCTTGGCCGCGTTTAGGCCTTTCGGGGGGCCTCGGGTTTCCACTCCAGACCCTTTCTCGGCCGGCCTCAAGCCTCGTACTGCAGGGGCCCCTTCACTCAACTGTCTCGACTCCTGGGGTAGTCTGCGGGCACACCAGCTGTACACCGCGGCCCCGTAGCCCTTCGTCCACACACACGGGGGCCCCCGGGGCACTCACTTCTCTTGCTGCGCCACCGCTGCCACTGCTCTCGGGTCTCGGGCGCCACACCTGTAGGAGCTTCAAGTCGGCCACCGGTCAGGGATCCCAGCGAGCACAACAGCGCTACGTCCAGTACATCGGGCAGGGCCGCCCGCCTCACCGCCCGGGCCGTCTCCGGGCACCCCCACCAACAGCCAGGGACCACCAAACTCGAGGCCCCGGTCTCCGGATCGTCGCGCAGGCCGCAGCTCCCCACCGACGTCCCCACAGCTCAGGCAGCCACACAGATAACAGGGGGCACAGCAGGGTGTCCACTCTCCGCTCCGCCGCCAATTCGATGCCCAGAGTCAGCACCAAAAGTTGAAGCTGCGGGCCAGCGCCAGGATCGCCCGTCCGGGAGTCACCAAAATCAAGGCCCCGGCTGCGCACGCCGGGACTAGGCCTCAAGCCGCCGCCGCCACTATCGCCACTCCAGGGGGCTCGGGAGCTCCACTCGCCGCACCGGAAGGCGCCCCCCGCCGTCCACCACCGTATCAACGCTTGTAGGCTGCAGATCAGGTCCGGGAGCCAGGATAAGTGAGCAAATTAATGTTGGGCCGGTGGGAGCTCTAACAGGCTGCGTCCACCATCTTCGCCCGCTAAGCCACGCCCCCAAGGGTCCTCCTTTTGAGCCATTGTATTCATATCAACTTCAATTTTTAGCTTGAAAGTTGCATTTTTAATAGCAATCAGTTCACTTAGACGAATTGGTGAACTCCAGGCATTAACATTAGAAGAATCTCTCTTCCAATTGCACAAAAATAAAGTAGTCTTAAGGACAAACACAAAATCCCTTCCTAAAGTTGTCTCTCCTTTTAATATGAACCTATCTATTGAATTGCCTGTGTTCTTTCCAAACCCAGACTACCACCTGAACCAGTTTGGAACCATAATGTTGTCCTAACAAGGTTCAAGGGTCCTCCTTTTGAGCCATTGCATTCATATCAACTTTAATTTTTAGCTTGGAAAGTTGCTTTTTTAATAGCAATCAGTTCACTTAGACGAATTGGTGGACTCCAGGCATTAACATTAGAAGAACCTCTCCTCCAATTGCACAAAAATAAAGTAGTCTTAAGGACAAACCCAAAATTCCTTCCTAAAGTTGTCTCTCCTTTTAATATGAACCAATTGCTTGTGTTCTTTCCAAACCCAGACTATGTGGCAGAAAGAGCTCTTCATACTTTGAATGTTAAAAGCGTATTAATGTGTTATATTGTCGGAACTAAACGTTTCAGAAAGACAAAGCAACTATTTGTTGCTTTCTCACCTCAACACACTGGAAGGCCAATTTTAAAAAATGGAATTGCTAGATTGATAGTTAAATGCACCCAGACGTGTTATACTCAAGCTAAACGACTGCTGCTAGCTACCTCTAAAGCCCACTCCACCAGTAAAGTTGGTGCTTCTGTGGCATTTTTAGGGAACATTGCAATTGTTGAAATATGTGAAACGGCAACTTGGTCTACCTACACCACATACTTTTACTAAACATTAATGTGTGAATGTATCAGTACGACCACAGTTTAATGTTGGACAGACTGTACTACGCACTCTATTTCAAACAACTACAAGCCCCACAGGATACCCACCGCTTTGGGAGAGGGACTACTTTACAGTCTGTGCAAAGCATGTGTATCTACAGCCACACAAGCCTTGAGCGGATTATGTTACTTGTCCTGTAAGCATCTATTCTTGGTATGTAGTGCTGTAGATTCACATGTGCCCTCCTTCCACACTGGATATCTGTGTGGTTGGTAGTTTGCATTTATTTACATCATTTGCAACGTGTTCACATATTCTACACTATTTCTAACTCCATTCTCACCCATTTGCTACAAAACAGTCTAAAGATGGGGTCAATGCCCATGCACATTGTTACCGAAGAGAGAAGTCACATTGTCTTGTAACTCGAAAATAATTCTTATAGGAAAAACAACTAATCATCCGAGCCCAACACTAGATGGTGGACATCTGCAAAGCATGAGAATCTACAATACTACATGCCAAGAACAGATGCTTACTGGCTAAGTAACCTAATCCTTATTCACAGTGTGTCCCTCATTCGTACCTCTGTCTCTAATTCATATTCCGCTCATCTGGGGAGGTGCTCCAGTTACGTGATGCTGGTGTTGGACTGTGTGTCGGTGTTGGACTCCACACTGGCAGCCTACCATAGGCCTCTCCCCCTTTTTGCGCATAGTCTTATATTCTCACTTGTTGTATGTCAAGACTCTGCACACATCTCATGCGTAGGCTGGACTTTTATGCACAAATTGCTTCTCACTTCAGTCCCATTGTAGGGGCTTGACAATTTTCAACTCACTTTGCTCATTGTGCCCCACATTTCTGGATGCAGGGTTCCTCATGGGAGGAGGGAGGGCGAGGAGAGGCTAGTATGGTTTAAGCGGAGGACCCGGGACTGTAGACAGGGAAGAAAGAGACTGTCAAAAGTATCTCTCCTATATCGTTACTCTTCCCCTGACCCCAGAGTTACAGTGCTCTGCAGCGCTGATCCACTCTATCCTTGCACCCTTTTTTTCCCTGACCATCAGCCAGAACTTTGTTTTACAGTTTTTTCCGGGCCCCTGACTGTTCCCACTGGCCCTTAGTGATGATCCATCCTCAGAGTATGAATTCTCACACCCTCACATCTGGGCTCAGCAGGCCTCCATGACCGCATTAACGCCTAGGGATCCCTTCCTCACCATCGCAGGATGCTTCAGGAGATTGAAGGGTTATGCTGGAGCTCCTCATGGAAGCATCAGAAAAGAATCACAATATTTTTTCCATGTTTTTGGACACTCTTGCTTTGAGAGTTTGGTTGTGAAAAACAAGAAATAAATGCAGAGTTTTATTTTTTACGAACAGAAAGCAAATAACCCTCACATGCATTTTTTCCCTGCATTTGGGGCCACTGTTTTTTTTCTCTGTAGTGAGCTGTTTAACCGGATGCGGATCCGGTTAAACAGCTCACTACCGAGAATACTCCGTGGCTTATTGGCCTTGGATCTTTAGACGGCAAGACCCGCCCGTCTACACCTTCACTTATGCCCGATATTTGAGTTCCTTGAACCTTTGTTGGTTTTCCTTCAATAACCAACCGGGACCGGGTTGGAATTATCACCGGTCAACCGATACCGCCCGTTTTTCACTTTTTTCATTCAGCCCTGAAGAGTCACGGGTTACTACCCGTTTTTGACGAAACACGTGTCGGCTGGTTTCATGTTATTTGGATCTCCTCTGCAAGGAGAACCATGATGACCTATAAAAGCAAATAGAAACTAATCACTTGTGGTCGATCTTATCTTATTGCATTTTTTATGATTACATATCAATGAACTCTGTACGTGTGCTCTGGACCCTGTTTGTAGAAACTTTGCGAAAGTGTGCTTGTGTCCAAAGAAATGTGGTTTGTTTTAACAAAATTCAGTATGACCTTAAAGATAATGTGATGGTCATCAGTGAGAGTGATGTTTTAAACAGGGATCCCTCTGATTGTGTTGACCCTTATATTAATGTCCTTGTTGAGAACAACAAATTGAGACTTCTGGTGGTCTCTGTCAAGAATAACTATGATTACTCATGAGTTATTTGATGAGCTGTGTCCATGAAGAGAACTGGAACTACCTGATTGTTCTCTCCTGTTTCGTTTGAGGCGTGGAGATTTGCATTGTCTGACGTTTTTTCGAGGACATTCATGTTTTCAGGTGAAGAAAGACTTCAGTCAAGTGGCATAGTTGGCCAGAATTGCTTTCTGTAACTCTACTGTTCTTTAATCCAAGTATTTTAATAGCCAGCTCAGTTGCAGATCTATGCCCTGCAAACATACTGTAATTGCTGTCTTGATTGTCCTTACACCTAAGGAACTTACTTGTGATAAGAGCATTATTGAACCTATTGAGCTCTCTCTATGGCTGTCACTCCTGGTAGTGCAGTACAATAAGTAAGTGGTTGAGGTAGCAACACTTGTAACGAACAATAAATATAACGGCATTCACCAGGCTTTCTTTTCATTTAATGCATAAATCCAATTTCTTGTATGATTCATTGGCATTCAATGTGATTTTAATTCAAAGCATTGGCTATTATTGGCAACACAGTTGCTCAAGCATATGACAGTGCAATACGTATTTACAGTGCTCTTGATATAGGAAAAAGGGGAAGGTTGGGAATCAAGTGAAAACGTGTGGGTGAAGGACAGGGAAGAGGTGATGTGACGTATATACATCAATTATACATGATATAACCTTCCCGCCCTAAGACAGGTCAATTGTTTCCGGATATACACATAACTCTAATAGACATCAACTAATTGGAAATCAGTCATCAGAGATTGTGATGTAGGTGTGTGTCGTCAAAGTTTTGACCCCTATGAAGGAGGGTTAATTCAGTCCTCACGGTGGAGTCTTCATGCGGTCTTGAGATGGAATTGAACCGAAGCTTGGTCTAGTGGTCGCAATTATTGGTGGCCTCGCACCCACTTATAAGAAGAGTCTGAAATCATTCATGGCGTTTGTGTGGGTTTTGTGCACAAATCATTCCTGATTATGCTTCTCGTGCTAAACCATTTTCTGTATTACTAAAGAAAAATACACTTGTTTATTTGGAATAAATTAAGTAAAGAATCCTTTGATTAAAAAAACAACCGGCCATCTTCAGGTCTCTATCATGCAGCAGCATCACAATGATGCCAACATCTCTGTCTGGGAGCAGTCCTTACACAGAGTACACAAGAGAACTCAGATGCTGAAGTACATTTTTCTACTATTGACAGAGAATTTTTGTCCTTCTAGTGGGTTTTACAAAAGTTTATTACTTAAGTTTGGAGTACAAAAATCACCTCGAAGACCGGCCATAAGTCTCTAACTTTTGGAGCACTTAAAATGGCCACTAAAGATGGAATTCCTAGAATTGCAAGGTTTTCTACCAATATATTTTAGTATCATTTTGATAAAGTACAGATACAGATATGTGTTAGGAATATAAGGGCAGATTATTTGTTAGATTCCCGGCCACTGAGGAACCACTTAGTGTTGTTGAGAGTTGTTTGCGTCCATAGATTTGAAGCTGTGTGTGCTATTTCTGAAGAGAAGTGGTGGAGAGAAATTCTTGCAGCCGAAACTATGAAACAAGTAATTTTTGATGTGTTTATGGGTTAGCCAGGAGAGAAAGGGGTTGTGTGTTCTTGTCAACCATTTTGGAAAATTCATTTCCAGTAGTCACTTGAGGATGGCTTGCTTATCCGCGGGGAAAAAGTTGGTGCCACCTTAAGGGTTTAAACTTGATGAAGCCCACAAGGGGCATTTGGGGTGTACTTTTACCAAATGGCGACTTTGTCAAATGTTATGTGGGCCATCAAGAAGTGGGTGAATGTATTTGTGAATGTATGATTTGTGAATGACTTTCAAATTACCAACCCTCCTTTACAATGCATTGAGCTTCTATCAAGGGGGTGGTCGAAGGTAGGCATTGACCTTGATGGACCATTTAATTCCTCACTTTTCCCTGGTTCTTGAAGATTTTTACTCCAATTGGCCAGAAACTAGGTTAATTCCTCAAACTAATTCTAAAGCAGTAATTATGTTTCTCAGAGATGAGTTCATACACAAGGGATTTATGCAGTTTTTAGTCTCTGATAATGGTGTCCAGGTTGTTAGTGAAGAGGGCAGGCATTTTCTGAAGTTAGGTGAGGTCAAACATCTTAAGAATTCACTTTACCACCCCCAAACGAATGGTCTTGCGGAACCTTGTGCTGGTTAAATGCATTCAGTGGGCTATCCCTAACAAATTTGTTGTGGTTAATGCATGCACTGTATGTTATGGTTCTGCCAAACTATTCCCCACTCCACCGCCAAAGTTTTGCCTTTTGAATTGTTAAGAGAGTGCAAACTGGCCACATGGTTTAAACGAGGAGTGTCTTTAGTCAAGCTTGACACCTCTGTCAGGGATAATGTTTCTAAAGCACAACTCAAACAGAGGTCATATTTTTACTAGAGGAAGTATGTACTTGGCATTGTTCTTGAGGTGGGGGATGTTGTTCCCATGAAGAAAGATTGTCATGTAAGAAAAAGACAAGAGAAGTCTGAAGATCTGTTGTAGTTGACAAGGTTTGTGGGAATGCGGTCGGAGTAAATGGACAGAATTGGTGGAATGCTGAAAGAGTTTTCAAGTTAGGATGCGAATCTAAGGTTGTACTCTGCAGGTTTTTATGGTAGCGCCATACTGATGTGTACTTCTCAATAATCTCCGGTTTCTTGCACAATTTGTCGTGTTCTGGTTAAGATTATTACATTGTCTTATTTAAATAGTCTGTATACGAGCAGTTGATCTGTTTCTCTGCAGTTAATGAAAACAATTTTTAAATCTTGAGTGTTCAAATAACCCTTTTCTTTTCTTTCAGTCGACGGAGTTTGTGAAACAGAATATAGTGGTGTCCAGTGGATTTGTTGGGGGGTTTCTGCTGGGTCTCGCCTCTTAAGCTGCGTCCCAGGTGGGTTTTAATGCTCACGTCTGAAGGAAAAAAACAAACAAATGATGCAGTGGTAGTGGCGTCGCTGGGGAGATACTGGTGTGTGCAGTCCTGTTCTCTCAATCTCATGAAGATTGACCGGCCTAGCAGAACTGACGCTTTTTCACCCAAGGCTTACTCCTACAGAAGCTTGCAATAAAACTAGGACTGGCTAAAAATAAAATAAATGGTGCTGTATGCATTATTATATTTATGGACTGACGTTTCTTAAACTGCTGTTTGAAATGAGAATATTTTTAATGCTGTTTTTGTGAATTATCATTCATGTTTTCTCCAAACTGTATATTTGAGGTTGTGTAAAGGATATCGCCTTTCTTTTAAACTTTTTGTATCTTTGAAACTTTTGTTCCAAATCACATAGCTTTTTTATTTATCTTTAATGTATTATGTTGTGATGCTCTTCTGTAGTGCCAATAAATGGATGCTGTATGCTTTTGCAGCCTGGAGCTGCCCATGTGACTTCAGAAATCACCTTGTGCAATAATCTACACATGTAGGTTTCCTTACAGAAATCGATCATTGGCATTCTGAATGTATTCATTATTAAAAGAGAACTTAAATCTAAAGCAGATTGTCATATTTTCTGTTTGTCAGCAATAGCATGTCACTTTAGTTTTTACCACAAGGTAAACAGATGTGGGTAGAGTACAAGACTTTAGGTCTCTGCAACAGTGAGTAATTCCTTCTTTCAGCAGGCTAAATTAATGCCTCATTGTAAGAATTCAACACTTGCTTCCAGAACAGTCTTACTGGGAACCGTTCTCAACTTGCAGCATGAATGAACGTTTTTAAGCATAGGATTAGCACCATGCCATCCATGCTGAGATAGAAAGGGACAAAGTCTTTTGCCGTTTCTACAGCAAAGTCTTTAAGCATAGGATTAGCACAGTGCCATCCACGCCAAGCTGTAAAATGACAAAAGAGTTTTACCACTCCAAGCACAGTATTACAGTTTTGGATTGGTAAAATACCATCCAAGCCAACCTGAAATTAATAAAAGCAACCCCTGACGTGTTTCGCTATTATTACAGCTCTTCAGAAAGTTTTAGTTTTGTCCATACACAAGTGAGCACCCAGTAGAAGCCATAACAAACCCTTTCATGCATAGAGTGCTGCATAAATTATGCAAAGCAGTGAACTCTGGGTAGTTTCCAAGTTACGATGGAGAGCAGCTTCTGTATCGAGCACCCTACAACACCAGCAACACTCTGAATTTGCTTACCTCAAAGTTTTTAAGCATGATGATTAGCACAATGCAATCCACACGAGAAAGAAAGAGGCAAATGGCCTCATTACAATGCTGGTCGGACTGGCTTCCGTAGTTCTGTCCGAGGCGGTTGGACCGCCGTGCTACAGTGTTAAGCAGTCACACCAACCGCTGTATCACGAATAATTTTCATACATAGATGTTCGAGGCATGTGTTCTGTAGATACCCATAATTTGCATACTCCTGCCATCTAGTGTTGGGTCCGGATATTTGCAAGTTGTTTTTCTTCGAAGAAGACTTTTCCAGTCATGAGGTAAGGTGACTCCTGCTTTCGGTGATAGTGGGCATGGGCATCAGCTTTGTTGTTAGATTGTTTTCCTTCCGCCATCTGGTTCAGACGTGGTTTGCTGTGCTCTGGCTCGAGACAGTTCATAGAGATCCCTTCGGTTTGCAACCCACTGTACCCGCATCTTTATTGTTTCGAGCGCCTTTCCCATCCGCCACGTGTCGAAAATCAAAAACATTCCCTTGTTGGATCGAAAAAACTCCAACCATGGCCTTCGGGCGTAGCCTGTTCACTTTTACTCGAACAAACATCATAGAGTAATCTGCCACTGAAATGGGCTCTGTTTCAATTCTGCCCTCGGTGTCATTCCAGATATCTGCGCACTGACCTTCACAAAGTCCGTAACCTGTTCCTGTCTCCAGGGCACAAGGAAGAAGACTGCGACACCTGTAGTTTATTATGCTTGAAAAAGAGCCTCCAAGACCGTCTGGCTTGACGTAAAGAAATACAGCCACAAAGTATCAAAGACACCCCCAATATCTTTGGAGTAAATACTGAACAGGAAGTGATGGAAGCGTCCACAGCAGAAGAACAGCCTTCTCCGTCCAAGACTCCCACTCCGAGCTGGAGATAGAACAGGAGTCCCATGATGTTCCAGCCGGTCAAGGTGCCGTGAGTCCCAAAGCCCCTTTGCCCACAAAACCCGCTTCCACTTAACATAAGGCTTCTGAGCTGCCACTGACATCCTTGTCATGGTAGGCACAGAGACTCCGCTTCCAACTCCCTGCACTCCGTCTCAACAATGAAAGTGCTCATCAAGCCTTCTCACTCGGGCTCGAGTTGAAATACCACACCATCGGCACCTATAACATTGGTTCTGAAAGACATAAAGGACAAATCCAGCTCGCCACTTAAAATGTTGGTACCGAAACAGAAAGATGATCCTCAAAAACCTCTGGAGCTAATTCTGGAAAACCTGCAACAAAAGCTGGATACAAGACAAAAGAAAATCTATATTAATCCATACACTAGACCGATTACAGCAAAGCCAGTGATACCATCCTCCAAAAGGAAAATGGACACAGGATATAAAATCCCTCTCAAAAAGGACATGGCTACTAGCCCTCTTCACCCCATTCCTCATATCCCTCCACCATCTTCACCAGTACCTATTATACCACCTTCAGAACTTCTAGACATTACACCACAGGGCTCTCCTTGTATAGATCCTGATGTGGAGGCTGGGATGACACTTGTGGACAACCACCACTGAATCCATGGGATGATTATTATATAGATCCTCTGACAGACACAGACCAAGCTCTATTCCCTGCTAAACCTTTCTGTCCTGATGACAGCACATCATATCAGGCGTTAATTGCCAGGGTAGCCACATATAATGGAGTCACTTTATGCAAGGAATCTTTGGAGGAGGATTTCTTATTTGAAACATTAGGGGCCACATATAAGACAACAGTCGTTACCTATGTTAAAGGGTATGATGAGGCATGCTGAAGACATTTATAAAGATCCAGTGAGGGCACGTATAATAACACCCAGGGGTGATAAAAATATAACCCCCCACCATCTGACCCAATTTTTATTATGGGTCCTTTAGATTCCTTATTTGTGTCCAATCCTCGTTAAAGAGCAAATTCACAAACTGCAGGCGATGCACCACCTCCAGATAAGGAGTCCAAGTTGACAGATGACCCCGCCAAAAGAGTGGCTGCCCATTCAGCCAACCACTAGTGCATAGCCAAAACAAAAGGCCATTTGGCTAGCTACGACAGGCCACACTGGGACGAAATGGAAGACTTACTCCAATATCTCCAGGGTAGCATAGAAAAAGTGAACAGGAACTAGTGCAGGACTGGGAACTAATTTAAAATTCCTCTATTAGGTGTGCATTAGACTCTGCTGGTACCGCAGCCAGAGTTAACACCGGTATTCTCTTCAGAAGACACACATGGTTACACATCTTTGGGTTTAATGCCCCATTTGACAGGGAACATCTCTTGAAAAAAATGAAAAACGGGCACAGACGTGGCAAAAGTCATGGGAGCACTACCTTTACCCTCTAACAGGCTCATTTCGCTGCTCATTTCGTAGGGGACTTTCAGAAAATTACTTCAACAGATGCCAACACATCTTCCTAGAAACCTCAAAACAATCCTCTCCCTCTAGAGGATTTTACAAAGGTGGCTACAGAGGAAACAATTTTAAAGGCAAAGCTATACCAACACGCACTGCTCCATCTCACAACAAATTGATAACAATACCCCTCCCCCCCCCCGTTCATCATACACCTGTCGGGGTAAGCCTGCATCAACATTTGGCCATCAATAACATAAAAAATGTGGGTGTTGGACATTACCCAGCATGATTATTGCCTGGAGCTCACCAGCAATCCTCCTAGTATTCCACCTCACACTCGCAAACTCTCTCTAGAGCACCAACAACTACTCAAACAGGAAATACACGCCCAGTTCTAACACCGCATCAAGGGACAGGGGTGTACTCTCTTGCTAATCCCTGGAAAAGGACGGTTCTCTTCAACCAATATTGAATCTAAGACCTCTAAACTTATATATACTGTCAGACCACTTTCTTATGGTCGCACTTCAACTAGTGCTTCTTCTCTTACAGCAATGCAATTTTATGTCAACAGTAGACTCAAAGGACGCATACTTTCACATCCCTATTCATCCAGCACATCGCAATACCTCAGATTTGTAGTTGCAGGAAAACACTATCAATTCAAAGTACTCATTTGGAAAAACCTCACCCACAATAGTTACCAAATGACCAGTAGTAGTAGTAGCAGCTTGTCTAAGAAGACAATAAATTCATGTCTTCCCATATCCACACGATTGGCTCATCAAAGCCAACACACATCTCAAGTGTTTACAACACACTCAAATTACAATAAGTTTTCTTCATCAATTGCGATTTACAGTCCATGCACAAATCTCCCATCTCTGACCCGTGCAACTACAACATTATCGAGGAGCCGTGCTAAATACTCTAAACAGGTTTAGCCTATCCCAATGCACCCAAGATTCAAAATTTTCAAACGCTGCTACTACAAATCCACAGCAACCAGTATCTAAAAGTGAGAACCTTTGTGCAGATTTTAGGGATGATGAATTCATGCATTGCCATAGTACCTCATGCAAGATTAAACATGTGTTCTCTTCAGGAATGCTTAGCACGTCAATGGAATGAATCACAGAGTCAATTAAAAGATCTAGTGTTGGTAGACAGCGGCACCCAGCGCTCTCTGCAGTGGTGGAACACACAAAACGTATCAAAAGGGCGGCCCTTTATCGACCCTGTTCCACAGATCGTGCTCCCAGCGGATGCATCCCTTACAGGGTGGGATGCCCATCTACAACATCAAATAGTTCTAGGTCTATGTGACACTAAACACAAGAGTCTCCACGTCAACTACGTAGAGCTTCTAGATGTTCACCTGGTGCTAAAAGCATTTCTACCTCACCTGATAAGGAAAGTTGTCCTAGTCCAGACAGACAATATGACAGCTATTTACTATGTACAAAAACGAGGGGGGGACACACACTCTACAGTTATCACACGTCTCTCAGACCATTTGGTGTTGGGCAGAACACCTTCCAGATACGGACAATAAATTTGCCGACTTCCTCAGCAGGATGCGGCAAAAAGTCCATGAGTGGGAACTCCACCCCCAAGTCCTCCTCCCATACTTCCACAAATTAGGGTATCCACAAATGGATCTCTCTGCAACAGCTCGGAACTCAAAATGCCCACACTTTGCCTCCAGGTTCCCACACCCACTATCCTAAAGCAATGCACTATGGATGAACTGGTCGGAGATATTTGTTTATCCTTTTCCACCTCTCCCTCTTCTTCCATTTCTGGCTCAGAAGCTCAGGCAAACATCTCTCACCCTCATTTTGATAGCTTCCACATGGTTCAGCACACAACTGGAACTTTTAGTAGCTCCACACCAAAAACTTTACCTCACATCATACCTTCTCACTCAGAAACATGGAGAAATCCAACCTACAAAGCCCAAGCAACTCAACCTAGCAATTTGGCTCCTGAAGTCATAGTGTGGATACCTAAATCTGCCATCAGATTGCATGTTAATTATTAAAGAAGCAAGAAAACCTACCACTAGAGAATGCTATGCTGCAAAGAGGAAAATGTTTGTTATATATTGTAAAAACCTAACAATTGAACCACTAGATGCTTCTATACAACAAATTATTTGTTATCTGTTGCCTCTACAAGGTGCAAGCCTTGTATACACATCCATAAGACTACACCTGGCAGCAGTAGCTGCATATTTTAAAACCGACAACACTTATCTCTCTTCAAAGTGCTAGTAATCAAAGGCTTTATGGAAGGCCCTGATAGTGATACCACCAAAAATTCCTCCTGCACTTGGATGGAACCTTAATATTGTTCTAACAAGAATTTTGGGTCCACCTTTTGAACCGCTATACAGTTGCCCGCTGCAATTCCTTTCTTGGAAGGTTGCTTTCTTGATTGCTATCACTTCACCAAGACGTGTTCGTGAGATTCAGGAATTAACCCTAGAAGAACCATTTTTTCAACTCCATCAAGATCGAGTAGTTGTTCGCACTAACCCAAAGTTCCTTCCAACATTTGTTTCTGCTTTTCATATTAAGAAGTCGGTTGAGTTACCTGTGTTCTTTCCTCAACCTGATTCTGTAGCAAAAAGAGCTCTACGTACATTGGATGTGAAAAGAGCTTTATTGTATTATTTTGATAGAACAAAAGATTTTCGTGAAACAACAACTTTTTGTTGCCTTTGCTCCCCCTAATAAAGGAAAAGATATCTCAATTTGGTATTTCTAGATGGATTGTTAAGTGTATTCAAACGTGTTATATCAAAGCCTAAAGAACTTTGTCTCTACCTCCTAGAGCACATTCTGCTCATAAAATAGGAGCATCTGTGGCCTTTTTAGGTAACATTCCTATAGCTGATATTTGTAAAGCAGCTATATGGTCTACACCATTACTAAGCACTACTGTGTGAATGTATTAGCACGTCAACAAGCTAATGTAGGACATTCAGTCCTAAGAAGACTTTTTCAACTGCAACGCCCACTGGTTAACCACCACTTTGGAAGAGTACTGCTATACAGTCTATGCAAAGCATGTGTATCTATAGCACATATGCCTCTAACTGATTGTTAGCCTGTTCTTGGCATGTAGAGCTGTAGATCTCCATGCACCCTCCCTCCTCTCCGGACACCTATGGTTGTTTCAGTTGTATTATTATTATACACTCGTGGACATCTCTATACTAAAAGACTTCTTCGAAGAAAAACAACTTGCTAAAAACCATACCCAGCACCAGATGGCAGAAGTATGCAAAGCAGGGGAATCTACATGTACATGCCAAGAACAGATGCATATAGGATAAATAACATAATCCTTCCGACCACCGCAGTTCCTCTGACTCTGCCGGGAATTTCTGACCGCTGTGGTGTCGGAAAGGACTAATGGAGCCAGTCTGAGAACAGACAGCCTTACAAACCGCCGCTCAATTACGGTGCATCTTTCAGACGAGCTGACTGTGACGGTCCAACCACCTCAGAGCTGGCGGAAAGAGAGGCATATAAGGCCAGAACTCTCTTTTACACAGCTCCTCACGTCCGGTGCCGACATGGAGCCTATTGTATATGTACTGCCACTGCTCTACCTGCTCGATGACATCCAAAATGAACGCTGGCGTGGACGTAACTGCCAGTGAGTATTACATATACACCTGTACATAGACTCGTCAAATCGATGTACCACCATGGAAAAGCAGGGGTGTATCATTGTCAGCATGGGGGGGGGGGGTGCGGGGGGTGTTAGCAACCAGTGCACAAATGATCATGCAGGGACATCTTACCAATCCATACACATGCCATGAGAAGTAGGGCATGAGGGGGCAGTGATAAGAGCAAGTAGTGCTAGTTGTGCAGCAGGGCATGCAGTGGTTCTGGGCCTGCCAGTGCTTGGCACCCGTATGTCGAAGAAGCAGGTGTTTAGACTGGCACCATCAGACTCTCCATAATTCCTCCTCACCCTCAGGGTGACGCATACATTGAATCTACAGTAGTACCACCTTCCACTGCTGCTGATGTAACTGCAAAGATACTCGTAATGCACCATTCACAGTCTCATGTCAAAAAAGAAGCATTATCAGAGCCCTGTGCAATTAAGCCACAGTTGTTATCAATATATCTAATACAACTAACTACCATTGGCAAATCCAATAGTTCTGGCATTTTAGGTGCAATGTAACTTCTCCCATTACATACCTGGATGTTGGGCAATGACAGTAGTAACAGTTTCATAAGTCTTTATTTTCGGTAAATTAACCATAAAAGACCAAACAGAATAGACACAATATAACATTAAAACCAACATAATACATGGATTGCATAATACACGGTACATCACTGACTATTCAGTAATATACATAAAAATCATAAAAACAACACTCATTATATACACATCATTAGGAACCATTTCATTAGAATAATTGATGATAAGTTAAGACATTATTAAATCAATTCAACGAATTGCTAATCACTGGATTCCACTACTAAAAAACACTTCATGAAAAATAATTTGGGCTAGGATTGATGAAGCCATTCTGTACATACACACTCCGGTCCTGCCGATTAATTAATCTCTAAGTTTGTTCTTTCAGGAAAATAGTGTTTTCTCTCTAGTCTTGTTTTTAAGGGCCGAGGGTAGCGGGACCTAGGATAGAAATCATGGAGTCACCAGACAGAGATCCGGCCATTCCCTAATTGTGAAAACCAAGTTTGTAGATAAGGCACCACCCGATCGCTCCAGAATCTAACTAACACCAGGTCACCTGGGAGATCTTTTGGAAGGGGGCCGAGCCATCCCACCCTTCTAACACTTCGAATGGCACCATCAATGTTAGCTGGCAAGGGTCGATTCCTAGACAGCCAATAGATGACCTTGTGTTTTAGATCCTCTGGTCTCTCGGTTTTTCCCTTTGTAATTGGTGAAACACCAGTAAGAACACAAACAAAGGGGGCGGCCATTGGGGGCAGATGTATATGTTTAGTATAGTCTAGGTTGGCAGTTTTATCCTCATAAGGTGGAGGAACATTTGGCACCCCTACATCAGTGAAGATACTCTTGGTGGAGAAGGGCTCGGTATCGGATGACGAGGGGATGCATGGGCAGTTCTGTGGGACCGTGGGTCTGTTAAGAGGGATGCTACTTCTTTGAGGAGCTAACTTAGAAACCACAGAAGTGGTTAAGGGCTGTGGTTGGCTCAATCCTGCCAGGTTCTTGTTAGGTTGAGTCGGTGCCCTAAATGAGGTCTCTATATCCCTTAACCTATCCCCTAGGGAGTTGATTCTTGCAATGGGGATATTAGAGAGGTAACCAGGCGTTCAATCTGGTCCAGAAGAGCGGCCTGGTAGGGGGGTGCAAAGGATTCAGTATTATCGCGGGCCTGGGAAGCTGTAGGTGGGGCGCTGACGGACAGTAAGGAACTTATACAAGGCTTAGGCAGTTTAGCTTCCCTCCCCATGCTGTTATCCCGGGGGCGCTTTCTTGTGATCATAGGAGTTTTAGGGTTCCCTAGTTGTATAGTGTTTACTTTTACTAACGGGGATAAGAGTGGGGCAACCAGAATGTTATCATTTACGTTCAATAAAGAGTCCGGCAGCAAAGGTACGGGAAGTATTGGGCTGGATAGAACTTGGGGTGGGTCTGGTATGGTTTCAACTGGTGCATATCGAATGTGGCATAGGGCGTTCAAATCCTCCAACCAGGACAAACTTGATGCTGTATCGACTAGCTGCGCCTCGGGATGTTTGCAGGCTACGCTATGTGAGGGCAAACGGGTTTCTAAATCTTCCAAATCATGAATCACTGGTAATAAAGCTCTGTCTAAATAGCTGTCTAACCTCCCTCTACTAGAATCACTAGGGAGAGTACTGGGTTTGGAAGCCCCCTTAAGAGACATGGCAACGGTGCAGCAAACAGAGTCCCGCAGAAAGTCAATGGAATTCCAGATGTCTCTGCAGTGTAAGCAGAGATGTGGGTCAGAGTTTCACTGTACCTTGGTCAGTAGGAGCTAAGGGGGGTGGCCCGTCCTGTCCTTCTCGGGCCTCTGAGGGCCACAGAGGGCCCGCCCTTCGCCCGGCGCGTCCTCGCGGGACGAGGCCCCTGTCCAGTCTTTATGCGCCTCCTGGCGCGCCCCTAAGGATGCTGGGGGATGTAGTTTTTCAGCTAGACCGGCGGAGCCAAGCCCGGCCGGTCGTCCAGTGTGCAGGAGGGGCAGAGCCAAGCCTGGCCTCGGGGGGGGGGCGGAGCCAAGCCCGGCCTCGAGGGAAAGGTCCCTGGGAGCCCCGGTGGGGGAGAGCAGCCCAAACGAGGAAAAAAAAACAAACAGCAGGACAGTAGTAACATGTGTGTGACACTCTGCCAATCCCCCCCACCCCCACACCCCTAGTACACTCATCCCAAAGTCCTTTTGTGGAGAACACAAAGAAATATATTAATTGGTACTTCGGATGCACTGGTCGCCATTTTCATATGTGTTCTTTCCACATACATCTATGAGTTGCCTCACAACTGTTGCTGCAGTGTTTAATTCAAGGACTTGCACTTACACATTAGCCACATGTACATGCTACTTTGTGACAATATTGTTTGTACCCGATATACTTCATGCCACAGGTCCTGTGCACATGAAGACTGTGAGGCAGGTGCAAAATAGACTGTGGCCTTGGCCTGTAGCCTTCCAGGAGTCCCCCTTGCTTGGAGTGGGACATAGTTGGCTAGGAGTGGTTTCAGTCAGGTGAGTGGAAGTGTGTAGATTTTAATCTGGGATATTTTACTTGCGCACACTGACACATACACACACTTTCTGTATTGTATGGTGTGGAGTATTTGAATAGTGTTGTGAATGCAGGTTTATAGATTCCTACTTTCCTCTTTTGTCATGGTTTTCCTATCCTCTTCCTCATTTTTTCATCCTTTTCTGCTTTGCTTTCTCTTCTCTATGTGCAGAAGGGGAGTACATAGGGTTCTCTATGCTTTTCATACATATGAGTCACAAGATATGCACAAATCACTGCAAATTGTGAACATATCTGTAACTCATGGGTTTCTTGCTTTCAACCATTAGTCCGTATGGAACTATATCTTCATGCTCTGTCTTGACCCATCGATTACAAGATGAGTCACATACGCTATGTCCCTATAGCCACGACTTTAACGTCCTTGCAAATTTGAATGAATAGAAACACTATGAAGTGTTCCCATGACATTGTGCATCCATTATAAGAAAGAAAGAAAAAAAGAATGCATTGTCAGAAAACTACTCAACGATACATTTTATTGGCAAACTGGAAAAGAAATGTTATCAAGATGAGAAAATCTTGAACTCAAACTACGTTGCTATTATTTTTCAAAAGCCATCTCCAGGGTCCTCAAATAGAAGTAACGAAAAAAGTACTGTTTGTACAAGACATGCCCACATCATACCCTTCATTGTGCCATCTGGTAGCTATTGAGAGAGTTTGAAGAGTGGAGTCTCTTTTGCCTAGCCTTTTCCTCCAAATAATAAGGCTGCCACTCTGTGGGTAAATTGCTGTCTTGAAACCTGATGCAAGTGTACAGCTTTCTCAGGCCCTCAGTGACAAACATGATAAACACATGCAGTACGTTTGTTGTGAATGTTACTTGTTTGTGTAAGGTACTTTGCTTTATGTAGTCCCTTTCTGTGCATGTTGGCTTAAACATGGGGTAACCTAAGATCACATGCTGGATGTTTTTTTAAATTCAGAATTTGTATTACTAGGACTGAGAAAAATCTAGGCGAGTGACAACACACTCAGGGACTAGGGGGATCATTTATACTTTGGCAGATGGCCCACCATCTGGCCAGGTCAGGGGTGGTCCTAACCTCCACACCCTTGGTAGAGGACGGCTGTCATATTCATTCATACATACATACCCACCTCCCTTGTGAAAGTCCTTCTGACAGTATTGCAGATGTAATTTTGTCGTTGGTAATCCCAAGTGATTGTCCATGTTTTTGGTCAGTGTGTTTTAGAAAGACATCGCCAAAATAGGGGTTCTTTATGAAAAATAAGATCTCAATGGCCCTGATGTGTACAGAGCTTTCTCCTAGTGCATCAGGGACATTGATTATTTCATCACCCAGTTCCCCCATGCTTTGCATAGTGGACCATGACACGGGAAACTAGTAGTAGTGAAAACGCCTTAAATAGGTGATCATTTCTATGAAGTGGTGGCCCACTGTCAAATAGATTGTTTTGTCAAATGGGTTTCCATCGGCTCACAGCTGAGGCTCCACCAGAGGAAACCTAGTGGTTCCTCATCAAAATGTTACACAAGAACCACCAATTATGTGGGACAGTAGCATGTGCAATTCATGGCGGCATTCCTGCCTTCTAAATTATAAATGAGCCATTCAGTGTCTGATTTTGCTGTACCTTAATGGACGCTACACTTGTGCATGATCATTGTGAACAAACATCATTGGAAGATGTGCATTTGACAGATTAAATGTGATGTATGGTCTATGAAGATCTTTAGAATGTTATCAAATTGAACACATTCATGATTGTGAAAATGAGCTAATATTACTTAGATGAAATTAAGTGGTAGAATCGCAAAGTAGCTGTCTAAGAACATTCGGAAAAGTGCTAGTCATTTCCATTCAACTTAGAACCAGCTGCTTTTTCTGTCAGCGCTGCTCTTTTTTACATACTAATTCTATGAGGATTTAATTTACTATTCTACCAACAGGTATTGAAAATGTGCAGATGAAATTCATAGGATCATGGAACCTTATGTTTCATATTTGCAATTGGTTCAATGTGTTATAACAGAAGGGTCTGTGAATGCCAACTCAGCAGCCCCTTTTATAATTCATGTGTTTTGGTGGATATTTTCAGTCGGTGCAATGTCATGGGGTTTGCCCTCATTTGCATGGAATGTGGACCCATGTAATTGAGTAACCTTAGAATCCGCCTTCAATGTACACCACCTTCTCAAAACAACAAAGAAAACATCCTTCCAAGATAGAATCAATGCCAACGTACACAACAGCAAAGAACTCTTTGCCATTGCCAAGCCCAAAAGTGGGACCTCAGATGTCCCACCCTCTCAAGACATCTGCTACAAACTCGGCACCTTCCACCACAAGATCAGGCAGATCTACGATAGCTTTGACACCCAAGACCCTGCCACTTCTTCTGCCACCACTGCACGCAACCACACCATACCCCAACAAATCCTGCTCAACTGGAATCCACTCACCACAGACGACACACTCAAGACCATGAAGAGCATCCACTCAGGAGCTCCATCGGATCCTTGCCCATACCACATCTTCCCTAGAGCAGCCATGTCCATCGCCCCCCCGCTTAAGTACACCATCAACTGCTCCATCGAAACCGCCACCTTCTCCGATGACAGGAAACAAGCGGAGATCAACCCCCTACCTAAGAAGCAGTCTGCCAACCTGACAGACCTCAAGAATTTCAGACCCGTCTCCCTCTTACCCCTCCAAGCCAAGGTCGAGAAGGACATCTACTCCCAACTCTCGGTGTTCATCAAAGAGAATCACGTCCTGGACACCTTCCAATCCGTTTTCCGAAGCAACCACAAAACTGAGACAGCACTCCTTGCCGCCAGCGACAACAACCCCTCCCTCCTCGACTGGGCCAAAACCACAGCCCTCATCCTACTCGACCTCTCGGCCGCATTCAACACCGTCTCCCACCGCACCCTATTCAAGAGACTCCACGAGTCCAGCATCCACAACAAGGCTCTGGACTGGATCCACTCCTTCCTTACCAGCCAAACACAGCCAATCAGACTACCCCTGTTCCTCACAGAACCTACAGAGTTCAGCTGCGGATTCCCTTTAGTGCTCCTTCCTGAGCCACACCAGTACACAGGGAATTCAGGCCTAAGGGGGGACAAGAGGGGTGGACTATACCCATTGTGTTTGACTCTTTTGCAAGACATAGGGAGACATCCATTACAAGAAATGGTATTGGCCTGAACATTGGCTGTACAGATAGGCTTCATGTAGACATTAGGGATGGACATGTCATCTTGAAAATACTTTTAAGCCAACACAGTGTTAAAATACAAGTGTATTAGTACATTTCAAGTAGATGTGTACATTAGTCATACACACAACTTGGAAGTAGATTTAGCATTGATAATCCTGTGTGCTGTACAGTGTCAGTGGGTCACCGGCCATTTCAAGTGTGCTGGATTACCATCATGCGATACTGATATTTAAGGTAAAAACTTGAAATGGAGTCACTCATGGCAGCATTTTATTCTTTAAAGGAGACCAAAGGATGTTCAGGCTGAGCAGGCAGGCATGCCTGAGCAGAGCATTGTGTGTAAGGTGCTCAGACGAAATGACACGGGGCTCAGTAGTCACATGGCTGACAAATGAGGAAGACAAAACAATAGTAGTGGCTCTTGTTAAGTGTTCTAGCAACAGGGCCTCATGGTAGTTGTAGTCATTTGATTCTATCCTCCCAACACTTGACCAATTGCTAACTGCCTATGAGGTGGAGCTCTGTAGTGACTTGGCTGACAAGTGAGTAAGGCGAAACAACAGTGGTGGTGCTTGTTAATTGTTCTAGCTACAGGGCCTCATGGTAGTTGTAGTCATTTGATTCTCTCCCCCCCATTGCCGTGTAGTCCCTGTAACTCTGTATAGGATCTGCTCGTTTAGACAACATAAACTATGGGACTTGTGTCCAGACTGATTCCAGACACCCCCCATCGGATATGTTCGCCTGTATACCAGCTAGCTCACAGTGCCACTATGAACTCCCCTTACCAAGGTGAGAATATTTTCTGCCAACTATCGAACATGACAACCCTGACCCCTCGGGGATCATGGAAATGGTACCGTACTTTTACGCTCAGTCACTCGGGCTCATTTAGTCTCCGAGAGTTACACAGAATAAATGATGGCGGACGTTTTCAATGAATATTTATTGAACCAGCATCATTCTAGCATAAAATATGTGTGCTGCAGCAACCATAAGACAGAAACACATGTATATTGGCACAAGCACCAACAGAGTAAATAGATGGTAGAATTCTACCATGGTGCTAAAACAATGAATATATGCAAGCACATAAATACATGACCGTAATAATGCATACTCTTACAATGCAAACCCTTACTAGATGTACCTAAATGTACTTAGCATGTATGTAGGTGTGCACTCAAGAATACCACTAGGATAAAGCCAACCCCATTACCTGATGTGAGAGAACGAAGGACCCCGTCTTGGTCTCGAGATGGACACCCCGCAAGAGATGTCAGACCACTGCGTGCTGGAGTGTCTGCATGAAGGAACACCAACGTCTCGTGTCAGCATGTCTGCATAGAAGTCTTTCTCCCCTGCCCGTCCCAGCAAAGATATAGCGCTTATATACCCAAAAGGTACCCTCATGGGTTCTATCTTGCTGTGTCATGTCGGCCGAGGATGACGATAGTGATGAACCTCATACATAGTTATTAGGAAGAAGATGGTAATTCTGCTGTGATTCTGAGAATCCCCAAGCATAATAAATGAGGCTAGTTTTTGAGAAAAACCACACAGCATTTATGCAGCACCTTAACTAGGTAAAAGGTCAGCACCAAAACCGGTATGCAGAATAATGGCAGGGTAGATAAAGGTTAGGTGACTACCCAGGACTATATTGGGGTACATTGCAAATCATAACACCCCCTCATTGGACATTGCTACATGATATGGGTCCTGGGGATGATGGTTTGATATGAATGCACTTGCAGGTGGCATTCCCACATGTGGGATGTAATTGAGGTTAATACATGCTAACTTAATCTCCTGCGTGCTCATGACGGCTCCACGCAGTCATGAGCCACGGGCGGCGTGTGTTCATGACAGCGTGGCGCCATCATGCAACTGCTGCTCCGTCCAAACGGCACTAATTTCCCGCCTGTGCGGGCAAATTAATGGGCAGGCGGGGTCATGACAGCTGCACACCATCATGAGCACACACCGCCAGTGACTCATGACAGCATAGAGCCATCATTAGTACCGTAGCGCCGTGCTCCGCCCCCCCCGCGCCGTGGCAGAATTCGCGCCGCGCAAAGGGGTTAAGTGCAGGGCTACTGATTGTAAATGCCCGTGATACATCTCTGATACTTTTGCTCATGCATATAGGAAAAATAGATGAGAAGCCCCATAGCAAGAGCTAAGATGTGTGGAAACAGAACATTGATATATTGTGACAGTTTGTGTGTTGTAACCTACCACTTTTCACTGCCCCAGGTATTCCTGGTCAAGCTCTCAGATTGCGGGATGACGTGCACCTTCTCCTCCTAGGGTGTAAGTTCTAAATGTGGGCCGAGAGGAACATTGCCTATCTTTTTGGCCTCCATGTGGTGCATGGAGACCAGGTTCTTCACCCTCTGTCTGAAGATGTGCCACCTCTTCCTGATGTCCTTCTTTGGGCGCAGGGTGGTACCTACAGCAATCATCTTGTTGACTATCCTGTCCCACATTTCATTATTCCTAGCAATAGATATTTGCTGGACTTGGGCTTCCAAAAATCTGTGGTTCTACTCTGATGATTTCATCCACCATCACTGACAACTCGGCGTCAGAAAAACGTGAATTTGTGACTAAAATTAGTAAGGGTGAAGTTATTGAAAAAAGCCTTGTAAACGAAGAAATGTGTAGAGAAAAGTGAAAAAAATGTGTGTGGAGCTTGTGTGATGGAATAGTGTGTAAAGTGCTGCCTTGTGTGACCACTTATGCTGCTCGGAATTGCTGTGCTACAGAATAGAGGCAAAGGATCATGGTCTGGGAGGTGGTGTGTTTTATAGTGTGAATTGTAAGTGTGTCCACTTTGGTAACAGCCATCAGCTGTGTTGTTTTTTTTCTGCATCCAATGTGCACTGTTCTGGTGCTTCCGGTAGCAGTAGTGCAGCGATATAACACTGACGACAAGAGACCACCAGTACAAGGGTTTATCTGTAATCTGCTTAGCGGTGGTACGTACCACAGCCATCACAATGTCAAAGTTTCTATCTGCAACATTTCCGAACGTCGCAGCCCCATGCGAAAGCTAACCCGACCGCCGAGGGAGAACACTATGACCGCCGCGGTCGGAGGTTCGGCCTGAAGGCATTGTAATATGGCGGGAGTAACTTCACAAAATTAGCGGGTGGAATTCGACCATGGCCATGGCCGTCTGAGGGTCGGTCTGACCGGCATCGTAATGACTCCCAAAGTCGCAGAGAGATACCAGGTTTCCACCACACATGAAAAACACGGGCACAGACTCCACTTGATGTGAAAATTTATTCAATTACAACAAAGTCCAAATTACGCATTTCGGCCGTGGACCTGCAGCCTTGATCACATAACGCGCTACGTGCAAGTAGTGTCTTAAATAGACTGGTGAGTTTAGTTACAGGTGAGTTTATTTTTCATTTTTTTCCATTTTTACTCAACTGAGAGCATTTCGACCAAGCCCCAGGTGATCACATGTTAATGACACGTCAAATTCGATGGACATTGTAAACAGACTCGCTTAAAGAATAGCAAAACATTAGAGACAAAAACTAAAATAATAGTTTAACAATTTAATTGACATGATCCAGCATATCTTCCTGCATAATACATTGATGAATAAATCCATAATAAATTAAATGGGATAACTCCAATGTATCCGTAATAAATGGGCATAAAGAAAAGACAGTCAAAGTAAACCATCTAACTGTGTCAGCCGATAACATGCCAAAAATGTGCATACCACAGTGTAGCAAGCAGGGCGTCCTCAAGTGAGTAAATAAAAACGCCTCTGACCATAGGGGATCAGAATAGCTGACTTGTCAGTGGAGTGTGCACTGGTAGACGTATCATCCTAAAAGGGCGGGCTTGGTAAAAAATGAGTGTGTGGGTGTACTAGATGACACCACTATTATATATGTGGAGTAGTCCACAAGAGGAGTGCTCTACTGTATATAATGTCTAAAAATAGAAAAACTGGCTCAGTGTAGAATCTGGTGTAAAATGCTAGAACTCCAAATTAAAGTATAGGAGAAGAGGTAAGTTACAAGGCGGATGCCAGGGGATATCAAGCAGAACAAGTATTATGGGATACAGTATCAAAGCATAAATTTGCAACACCCACTAATGGTGCTAAAAGAAAAACATCTGATAGAAAATGAAAAATGCAAAGATAGTAAAACAGAGCATGGGAAGGAGATGCACACAAAGGTGCATACATGTAATCCCATCAAGGCAGGAATGTGCATATGTGGTTACTCAAATCCAAAAATACACAGAAACATGGGTTAATATTGAGAAGTAGCATTTACAAATTATTGTACAGATCCTCACTAATCTTCAGGCCAGATGGTGATTTAGTGTTGAGCTCCAGTATATAATGTGTCTCCAATTGCCTAAGCTTGTTCTCACAGTTGCCTCCACGTCTCAGTGGAGGTACACTGTCATTGACAAAATATGTGAGATTCTCGAGGTTGTTTTCGTGAACCTCCTTGAAATGCCTGGCTACTGGGTATGTAGGGTCATTGTTGACAATAGCTCTTAAAGTCCTTAGAACTTTAGACTCCTGAGGCGAAAAGCCGGGAGTAGGGCATCTCTGCTAACAAATTGCGATTTATTGCCCTAGCGCTATTTTTTGCTTTTTAATTCACCGACCTTGTGTCTTTTGTTTTATTTTAAAATACATTTGCGCCGCATTTCCTCTTGCCTTCTCTGTCCCCCTCGGGACTCGCGCTGCTCCCAGGGACCGATTTAGGGCTCCTTGTGGTGGTGGACCTCATCTCCCCGGCGCAGACTCACGGGCGCCATCTTAGGGGAGGGTGAGGTGAGCGGACTAGTGCTTCGGCCGATTGGGGCCAGGCACTACAAATTGGGTGCATGTGATCAGCGCTTCCTCCTTAGAACTTTAGACTCCTGAGGCGAAAAGCCGGGAGTAGAGCATCTCTGCTAACAAATTGCGATTTATTGCCCTAGCGCTATTTTTCGCTTTTTAATTCACCGACCTTGTGTCTTTTGTGTTATTTTAAAATGCATTTGCGCCGCATTTCCTCTTGCCTTCTCTGTCCCCCTCGGGACTCGCGCTGCTCCCAGGGACCGATTTAGGGCTCCTTGTGGTGGTGGACCTCATCTCCCCGGCGCAGAATCACGGGCGCCATCTTAGGGGAGGGTGAGGTGAGCGGACTAGTGCTTCGGCCGATTAGGGCCAGGCACCATTAAATGAACAACACTTCTCGTCCGCGCAGCGGGCGCGCCGAAGGTGTGCCGGAGGCGCGCCAGAGGCAAGCCAGTCTGCGCCCATCCGTGCCCCTACGGGCCCAGGGCCAGAAACCCTGTCCGATTTAATGGCCCTCTCCATCAGCTATGCGTGTAAGGCCCTTTTACAGCTAAGACCCAAAAAAAATCCTAAATGCCACGCCCTGCACAGTCCAGATGACATATATACTCCTTGCAATCTTTCAAGCCTGTCCCAACAAATGAAAAAGCAGGGGGCATCAACTATGATTCAACTTCGTATGGCCCTACTGAATTGCAGGTCATTACCCAAACATTCCTTGCAGATTAACTGGTTGATCCAGGACAACAATCTAGACATACTGTTCCTGACGGAGACATGGCTCACATCAAATTCGGAAGTAGATATTGTTAAGGCGCTCCCCCCATGGTTTCTTATTCAATCACAGGATAGGCCATCGGCAGAGGGGGTGGGTTAGCTATACTCTATAGAGATCATCTTACTTGCAGGATGACGGACATTGGCATATCTAACACCGAGAGTTCACATTTTGCAATACAAATATCCCCCACCATTTCTATAGCAGGCCTGCTGGTTTACCGTCCACCGGGCTGCCCAAAGCAATTTGTCAGCTCCTTACTGGAAACAGTGACTGTATCCGCCTCTACTGCTTCCAACTTTACGGTCTTGGGGGATTTGAACTTACACTTTAATGATCCTCAGGACAAAATAGCGATGGATCTGTTACTCGACCTTAAATCCTATCATTTGAAACTGACTAACACGGAGGCTACACATAACAAGGGTTTCCTTCTGGATCCCATCTTTGCCAACATTCTGATGCTCAAATCCGACTCTCCTGTTCCCCTCCCATGGACCAACCATTTTCTGGTCCCCTTTTCTTGGCAGGCCGGGAATGATTTTCCCCGAACACCGGCTTTGTATACTTATGATAGAGCCTGGTCCAAGCTACCCCTTGATAACTGGATGTATAAGCTTGAACAGACTGCCCTCCTTTATGACCCTGACCCTGTGAGGGCGGACGAAAACTTCAGGAGCTGGCTTGATAGCTCACTGGATGTGGTTCTGCCGAAGAAAAGAATTGAGAAAAAGGGTAGAGTGTCCAAATCCTCTTGGTATACCCCGTAACTTAGAGCACAAAGGCAAGAGTGTAAGAAACTCGAACGTATTTGGAGGAAAGACTGGGCGGACTACAGTAAGGTAGCATATCGTGGGGCGATCAGAGCCTACAAAGTCTCCCTCAAGAATGCCAAGAGCGCATTTCTTGAAGAGAGAATCAGGATCTCCTCCAATTCATCGAGAGAAACATTCCAGATTATTAAGGAACTATTAAAGATCCCTGATCCCCCGTTGGCCCTGGACATCTCAGGAGCAAAATGTAACCAGCTTGCAGTCTTCTTCGATTCAAAAATTCAAAATATTTTAAAAACTCTGCCGCAATCTGAGGACACTCTAGATCTTGGCGACAAGTGTCAGGGGCTTTGTCCACAGATGAATATCTTTGCTCCTGTTGCAGTAGAAGAGGTGCAAAAAAGCTTAGAAGCTATGAAAAGCGGGTCCCTGAGTGATCCCGCACCTATGTATATTCTTAAACAGGTTTCTGCTACCATTTCACCTCTTGCTACTGACTTAATTAATTCCTCTCTTTGTCAAGGCATTGTTCCCCCTAGCTGGAAGGGTGCGATTGTAAAAGCCCTTTTAAAAAGCCCCAGATGGATCCTACAGAACTGTCCAACTTCAGGCCTATTTCACTGTTACCAGGCAGGACTCAGTAAAATTGCAGAGAAAATGGTGAACGAGCAATTATCCTCTTTTCTGGAATCCAATGAGTTACTCCGGAGATTGCAGACAGGCTTTCGACCTGGACAGGGAACGGAAACTGCCCTTATAGCAGTTATGGAAAAAGCGAGGTGCATCTTGGATTCAGGAGGATCAGTGGCAGTGATCCTCCTGGATCTAAGTGCAGCCTTTGACACGGTTAACCACCGTATCCTAATTCAGCGTCTATCCAACATCGGAGTCTCAGGCACGACATTGGCATGGTTAACTGCCTTCCTTGACAAACGGACTTATCAAGTTTGGGAAGGAAATGCACGTTCCAGTCTGATCCCCCTCCAGTGTGGTGTGCCGCAGGGCTCTTCATTGAGCCCTACTCTATTCAACGTGTACATGTCCCCACTGGAGGAGGTGGTTGCTCCATTAGGGATAAAAATAGTGAGTTATGCTGACGACACACAACTTGTCGTCTCACTTGCCCAATCGGGCCAAAGTTCTGGAAATCTTCATTCATGCCTTGCTGAAATACATATGTGGATGAGTAAGTCCGCACTTAAATTAAATGGCTCAAAAACCGAGCTAATGCTTCTAGGGCATAAGACGACATAATTGCCTGATGCCATGTGGCCGGCCTGTATGGGAGACCCCCCGCTTCCTAAAAATGAAATCAAAAGTTTAGGAGTCTGGATTGATCAGGACCTTTCATTTAAAATTCAAGCCAAGAAAACTGCTGGCATCTGCTTTGGCTTGCTTCGTTCAGCCTGTAAGGTCCTTCCCCTTCTTCCCTCCCCTTCAAAGAAACTTATGATTCAGGGCTGATTCTGTCAAGGCTGGATTTCAGCAATGCCCTGTATCTGGGCGCTCCAGAAGCGACTATCAACAAGTTACAATACATTCAGAACTCAGCAGCCAGGCTGCTGATAGGCACCCGAACAAGGGCATCCACGAAACCAGCGCTCAGAATGCTGCACTGACTGCCTATTCGCGAAAGGATAAAGTTTAAATCCCTTTGCATTGCCCATAAATCGTTACAAGGCAAAGGGCCCCCTATTTTGAAGAACCTCGTGCTCCCGTACAAAGCTAACAGGCCCCTTCGCTCAGATCACGACTGCTTAGCCAAAATTCATAGAGCAAAAAGGGCGCGTTCAGGTGGACGACGGTTCTCCATCAATGCAGCAACCCTGTGGAATTCTCTACCGCTGAAGCTTAGAGCTGAACCAAGCCTTCTTCGATTTCGGAAACTCCCAAAAACCTTTCTGTTTCCTCAGGGCCCCTAATCTCACTTTCGGTTCTCAGTAGTCTGGGTTCTATAGCGCGGGGACGCTCCAGGTTAACCATGCGCTCTATAAATCCGCATCTAATCTAATCTAATCTAAGATTCTCATGTGTACTTGGAGGTTGGTGCTGCCTACATCCCTAAGACTACAGCTACATTGAAGTACATAAACTGCAAACTCAGTTCTACAAGTACATCTGCTCCTGATAGTGATATGTTCAGTGTGAAAGGTGGCATTGACTTGAGTTGTATTAATACCAAACCTACAGGCTCTACATTGCTGCATTTAAAGAAGCCCTTAATGTCAGTGAGCCAGTTAGATTTAACACTGACCTCAGGGCTACTCCTGACCAGCGCATCCCTCATGGAAAAAGCATGGTGGTACGTTATCTTTGGCTGCTTGACAACTATGGGGCCTAAGACGGGGTCAGTCAGAATAATGTGCTATTTCTGGTTAATTATGATTCTCTGATGGCACTCTCTTCCTTACTATAGGTAATGATTAAATGGGTGTCAACCGTCCCATCCTTATTGTCATCAGGAATGTCCCCAGTGGCGGTATGCACAATGCCTAAATTGACTGACAAGAGTTGTTCCCTGGGTATGGTGTTGGCTCGGGTTCTAGCTGTAGTGATGATGTGCTCAGAATAGCTGTGTGCCGCAAATCTAAGATGAGCGTCAGTTTGGCACTGTTCAAGGTCACTATGCGAACGGCAGATCCTACAAAGCTGGAGCATTTCACCTTAGGGAATGCTGGCTAAGAGGTGCCTGGGATGGAATGTAGATGCATGCAGAGTGGAATTCCCCGCAGTGGATTTGCAGTGCAACTTCGAATGGAGTGCACCATTCTCAATGTATAGTGATATCTAAAAATTCAATGGAAGTGGTGCTGATGTTAACATTGAATTCATGATTGAGGTCATTAACATCCAGAGCAGAAATAAACGTCAGTGCACTCTCCCTGGTGCCATTCCAAATAATAAAGACATCATCGATGTACCGGAGCCATGTTCACGCATTTGTATTCCAGGCTTCATGGTGCACCACCTTGAGAACCTGCTCCTCCCACCAGCCCACATAGTCATGAGTAGCTAGGGGAGAAGCAAGCTCCCATTGCGACACCCATCATCTGCTGGTAGATTTTCCTGTCAAACATGAAAAAATTGTTATTAAGACACCACTCTATCATGAACAAAATCAGCTCATTGTGTTTCAAGTGGTGTATAGGTCTGTTTTTAAGGAACTGCTCACAGGCTCTCAACCCATCACTATGATTAATACAGGTGTGCAAAGAGGTGAGGTCCATAGACATCTGTATGTAGTTACTGGACCATGGGATGTCCTTGATGTGGAGTAGAAAGTCACTGGTATCTCTAAGGTATGATGGTAGCTGTGTCACAAACTCTTGTAAAAAATAGTCCACATATTTAGATATGTTCTCACACAGGCTGTTGCATGCTGGGATTATAGGACGCCCAGGGACCCTTGTCTACTTTGGGAAGAATGTATAGTACCGGGAGCACTGGTGTTTCATTGTTAAGAAAATGGAATTCATCTTTTGTCAAGAGTCCTTCTGATTTGTAGTGATTCAGTTTCTTTTTCAATTCTTTACTCATTTTAGTTACTTCCTTTGTGTTGGATCTCCTGTAACAGGTATCGTCGTTGAGATGTCTGTGTGCCTCTTCAAGATAAATAGATATGAGCAACAGAACAATATTACCACCTTTATCAGATTTGTTGATCACGACCTGACTACTTTTACGTAGCTTCTTGATCAAATTGGAATATAGCTTGTTGCAATGGTGATACCTATGTTGCTTCCGAGTGCTTTTAAGATGCATTTCCTAAAGATCCTCGATGATCACATCATTGAAATAGCATCTCTGGGCATCATTGGAGTAAAAGTAGACTGAGGTTTGAAGGGACTCCTAATTGCTTTGGAAGTCTCAATTCCTTCTTCTCGTAGGATTTGCTGAGAGGAAGAAGACCGGAACATTGATTCTAATTTGTGTAGTGTCTGAATAGTAGGAATGTCAGAGACCAACAGATTACTTCCAGCTGGTGATGGTGAAGAGGAGGGCAGAGAGGTAGTAGTGCTGGTGTGCTTAAGTTTGAAAAATGTATTACATTTTAGTTTCCTAATGAATTTAAAGATATCTATACGAGTCCTACTATAGTTGAAACTGCTTTACGGGCAGAAGTTGACACCAGAGAGAGGAGTTGAGCTTCTACCTTACTGAGAGTCAGATCAGTGAAATTTACTGTGGTGTTGGAATTAACGTTTGCTTCCGCTTCCAGTTGCTCTTTCTGTTGTTTGTTTTTGGATTTCCTGCATTTTCTCCTTTCCCGTCTTCTCTGGTTTCGTCGGTGCCTTGTTTCCTGGGCAGCTGTGGACGTAGAGTTTGTCGTCAATCCAACCGTAAAAAATCCAATTCCTCGGCGAGAGGAAAATTGCATGAAGTTGACTCACCACGTCCAGGGCAGCCTCTTCCGTCTTCCGACTCAGTCCACTCTCTAATGCTGAACTTAAATCTGATGTAGACGCTGAAGCTTCCTCCCGAATAGCTGCTCCGTCCCCCTGAGCGGCCATACTGGGTTTGTTCATTCTGTGTCTCTTTGCTGTGTCATACTTTCCGGTAAAGGTAAAGATTTTACCTGATTCGTAGTCAACCTTAAACCTTCCTCTTCTCCCAGGCCTTCCCCGGTTAGCTCCTTTGGTTGCATTGTAGAATCCGACTCCAGCGCCAGGAAGCCGCTTGGCCGCAGTGCGCTTTAGCAAGTTTCTTTTCATTTCATTTCATTTCATTTCATGATCTCATCATGCCATTTGGCAATTAACTCCTTTTGTTCCAGTTTGTCAAGTTCATGGTTTATGCGTTCAATTTCCTTCATGGTAGCTGTGTGATCGATTTCAGCATATTTGATTAAGATAATGATTAGTCTCATGGAGGCGTCCTGATTTCTCTCTGCCCATTCTTTGAGAATGAGGGGATTTGGGTTTTTAAAACTGGGGGCCAGCATGATTCTCAGTCCTCGTGAAACTCACCCCACATAACGGCTTTTTGCAAGGATTTCCCCTCCCACCATTTGGTAAGTTCCGTTTTCATATGTTTTTCCAGTGATTTAGGTAATGCTTTAAAGTTATTGTTGCAAGTGCTCTGGTTCGAACCAGTAGCCCTTGTTTGGTTGTTAACATCCGGCAGGTTTTCAAACAGCGCATCTGCAGCTGCCTCACGCTCACGTAGCGCATCAGTGGACATGTTCAAAGCTAAACGAGGAATACTAAGTTGTGAAACTGACAGCAAATGCCAGTGCTTGCTGTAGGTTCTACAACACACACCTCTTCAGACGGGCTACTCGTACTGCTTCATGGGACTTGTAGTAACCAGACAACAGGTTACTAACAGGAAGTGTATGCTTGGACTACTTACCTTGGGGGCAGACCTGTGCATTATTTAGCAGGATGGGGCAGGGCATTTATCCCCAGATGGACATCCTGTTACATACCCCCAGCGCTGAAGATAGTTAGAAATTAGCATTTAAAAAAACCTTAGAAATTTACTGAAAAAAACATAGGTTTCTGGGAGGTTATAGTTAGTTGGACATTTCACTAGTACAAAACCATAGAAATGCCCACGTTATAGTTAGTTCAGCTAACTATAACTCATTCCCCCACAATGCACTGCTGATGTCACATATTACATCATTCATGACATGGTCAGTGACATTACTGATAACATCACTGATGACATCTCAAATGACATCACTGATGACATCATCCAGTGACTGTGTGTTTCTCTAAACTTTAAATATGTTTTATGCATATATACACCAAGGTGTATTGAAGAATGAGTGGGTGTATAAGTGTCTGGATGGAATATTTAGTATGTCAAAAAGGCCATTTTGACATACTACATATTCCATCCATTTTGACTAGTCTTGATTCAACCTTATCCTCTGCTGTAAAAGAAATAAAGATCTTTCCTTTGAAAAAAACAAAAAAAGGGAATATTTAGTATGTACGTGACCGACTAGAAGTGAGAGATTACATGTGTCTTACTAAATGCATCGGTTAGTGAGTAAACTGTCTGAATGTGTGTATCAGTATGTCTATTGTTGTGTAAGCTGCTGTATGTGTTGGTCAGTAGCTACATGAGTGTCTTTATGGGTTATTGATTGGTTGCCTGAGTATTTGTATGGGAGACTGGGTGTCTGTGTGGGTGGGTGGGAGGTGTATGACTGTGCATAGATGTATGAGTGGTTGATTCACTGGGTTATGGGTTCAAGAGTGTGTGTGGAAATAGCTGTATGGGCGGGTGAGTGTGTATATGGGTGTATTGGTGAGAGATTGGATGTCTCAGTGGTACATGTCCAAGTAACTACATTTGTAAAAGGCAGTGTATGTGAGACTTGGAGTAAAAAAATGACTATACGTGAGAGTCAGTGACTGAGAGTGGCTGTATGCATGAGTGTGTACTTGCATCAGTGAATGTATAAGAGAGTAAGTATGTGTTAGTATATGTTTCAATAAGTGAGGTGGTGTGTGTATAACTGTATAGATGAGGAAATGGGACTGTGATTCATTCTTTGCATGACCAACTAGGTGTGTGAGTAACTCCATGGATGAATGGCTGTGTGTGACAGTCTGTATAGGTGTATGAGTGCATTTGATAGTGTTGTATTGATGAGTGAATGTATGTATGGGTGAATGAGTGGATGTGTGTGTAGACCTAAGAATCAGTGAGTGGGTATGTAGTATTATGGTGTGAGGAGATGCATTGTATTATCACATGGATGATGTCATCAGTGATGTCACTGACCATGTCATGAATGATGTAATATGTGACGTTATCAGCAGTGCATTGCGGGGGAGCGAGTTATAGTTAGCTGAACTAACTATAACGTGGGAATTTCTATGGTTTTGTACGAGTGAAATGTCCAACTAACTATAACGTCCCTGAAACCTATGTTTTTTTCAATGAATTTCTAAGTTTTTTTAAATGCTAATTTCTATCTATAACGTGCCTGAAACCTATGGTTTTTTCAGTGAATTTCAAAGGTTTACAAAAAAAAAAATTGTAAGTCTAGTCTACCTGAATCCTATGGTTTTTTTCAGTGAATTTCTAAGGTTTTTTTAAATGCTAATTTCTAACTATAACGACCCTGAAACCTATATTTTTTTCAGTGAATAAATATATCTGCTCGCAGAGGGAGATCTATGGGACGTCGGGCCTGCTAGTAGAGACACACCTACGAACTAATCAGATGACTCACAGAGGGAGAGCTGCGGGCCCGACAGCTCACTGGCGCACAGCTGCGAGCCCGACGGCTCACTGGCGCACAGCTGCGAGCTGATGCACTGGTTTCTAAAGGTATAGCCGCGAGCCGCAATTGGTTCTGACC
Organism: Lissotriton helveticus; assembly: GCF_964261635.1. Classification (NCBI taxonomy): domain Eukaryota; kingdom Metazoa; phylum Chordata; class Amphibia; order Caudata; family Salamandridae; genus Lissotriton; species Lissotriton helveticus. Next base: position 1,329,264,943 of record NC_136069.1, on the reverse strand, counting down.
ATGATATAACACAGATAAATCATCCTCTACAATATCAACAACACACAAAACAATGTTGTGTAATGGCACTTATTTACTCTTAAATAATAAAAAAAATCCTGCAGCATCTTAAAAGGTATTCCATACATTGTGACTGTCTCACAACGTATAGTTTGCTGTAAAAACCTGCTGTTTCCTCCCTCACAGGGGAGTTTCGATACCTTGATTTGGCCTTCCATTCCGACCTTGAAGACCGAGTTCGACAAGTTGAGCCGAATAAGAGCCTTATTGTCCCACAAATAAGTTTCTTTCACTTCTGACCTTGAGACTTATGTTCTGCAGCTGGCCAACACGACAACAGAAGTTCATAATCTTTTAAACACTGATCTCCCACAACATTTTGCTGAACTAATACATTCTATTTTCAGTGCTTCGCATGCAGGAAGGCTAGCACATTTTTTTAGTTTGTGAGATCCGCCTTGTAACGTGTTTTCAAACTATTTTTGCTGTGATCTCTGCTTTCATTCATTCTTTTTTCTCAAGTGTTTTCGGCAGGTTGCCCTTCGACTAGCTTCGACTAGCTTTGGCTGCCGGATTTTTCCTCTTGATCTGCATGCTCAGGAATGGCTGCTCCACTTGTGCTTGTTCACAACCCAGCCCTACTACAGCTACTTTGCAACTGCATGCTTGACTATTATGGTACCTTGCCGCTGGCCACTCTCAGCGTGGCTTACAAATTGTCTTTCCGCTATCCCTGGTATACTTGCATCCAGCCAGTGTTCTCATGCATGTACTGTCCCTTCAATGGGCGTTGGATCTATGCCTCACAAATACAGCGTTGCCTGAACTGGATTTTCCTTTACTAATGAACCCTTTGGTGAATCATGAGCGTGAATGTTGTGGTATTGGTTTCATGGCATATGCTGCTGCACTTGGTGTACTCGCTCAGTGGGATGTATGTATGGCTGCACAGGATTTCCTGCAACAAATTTACCTCGAGCACCACACAAGTTGCCCTGCTGTGGTGCTGGAAGCACCGATAATCAATGAGCATGTTTGCTCCTTCGAATTGCTCAATTGGACGGCGTCTACTTTTTCAGACGAAAATAATGATTTCCTATTGGAAGCTGTTGCAACTTACTGCTCTTACACACTGATGGATTAATTTGGCTGTGCCACATGAGGTTTTTTACTCTCACCATGGTATTAGTAAATGTTTCTGTTTTCAACACTGTTGACATTCTTCGCCTACTTCATTTTCCTATATTGGATATCTTCTCGGCTCAGACTTTTTGGACTCTGTGTTCTTCTTTCCTCACTGTGCGTTGGACTGTCCAAAGGGGAGGGTGCCGTGGGGGTTACGGGATGCCAACGAACGTTGCTAAGTTAGCATGAGTTCCTACCTTGCATCACAGCCATCTTAGCCGCTTTTTCCACACGACTCTAAATGTACTAGTTCTCGTAAACACTTCTGTTTTCACTGCTTCGCATAGGAACTGTCTGCCTTTCACTATTTCTGATGTGCACTGAGTACTTGTCTGTATGCCGTGTTCAAGAGCAGAAAACAACATTGCTGGTTATTCAGCTTTGGCCCATTCCACGCACATATAGACATAACATGAAATAGACCTTCGCTTCTGAAATTTCGAGTGCTTTTAATATTGCACAGGATACAAATTACACACACTTGCAGAACAATCTTTCCAGATGAAGAGCTGTGCTTGTCCGGAGATGTAAATCCTATCATATAAGACTTGAGGTAGGGGGTTCCGCTGTCCAAGCCCAGAGGTCTTCCACTGATACAATAAACATACCTCGTAGCATGGGGAGGGTATAACCGCTACATGGCTTAATCCACTTACATTATAATGTACTTTCCCCATTCGTACTTTCTGCAAATGTATCTATGCTAATTGTATTGTTTACATGCATTTCTTTCCTCACCTTAGCACGTATACTACATTATAGAGCTTGTTAGTTGAATTAAACATTTTAAACTATACAAAGTCTCTGGTTACTCAAATTGTGAACAAGTATCAGTGTTAAGCGAAAGTGTGTCTTGTTCCCACGAATTCTGAGAGGACCTGAGTTACATTGTTCTAGGATATCTAATCATTGCTAGCTCCGCTGTAGTACGGAGGACGCATCAGCCAGAGGTCTTCCACTGATATAATAAACATAGCTCGTAGCATGGGGAGGATGTTAAGCGCTATTTGGCTTAATCCACTGACATTATAATATGCTTTCCCCATTTGTACTGTATGCAATTGTAACTATGCTGATTGTATTGTTTACATGCATTTATTTCCTCACCTTAGCACGTGTACCACTATAGCTAGCCGAATAAGAGTTTCTGTGAACTGAGGCATGTTTTTGGTACACCACAACATACCGAGCTCCTGGTTTCCTGTGATGTGGGGAGCGAGCCGCGAGCCGGTGATGTGGGGAGAGGGACTGTGAAAGGGGTATCTCGGACAGACAGAGCTGCGGTCTATTCTCAGTGTTGCCTTGCAGAGGTAGAACTATGGACCCGATGGCTTGTAGAGGGAGAGATGCGAGCTGACGACTGAATCACAAAATGGCTAGCAACACTTTCTAGTTTTAACCGTTCACAGCCAATAAACCGCAAGCTCGTGCTCGCAACCCCTCAGCCAATCAGATGTCAGAATTCCCAAATTCTATCTGTCGGTATCTGTCAAATTGAATTTTTCTCAAAAACTACTGAACGCATTTACACCATTTAAACAAAAGAGTACTTTGTGGACCAAGACCTTTCCCCCTGCCAAATTTGGCATAATTCCGTTCAGCAGTTTGACCTGTGCCATGTCTAAAGTTTCCTATGGAAAATGCATTGAGAAAACACGTATTGGGACCCCCCTTTTTTCTCAGCCTCCCCTTTGACCAATCACCCCCAAACGTTCAAGATAAGAGCTGATAAAAAAAGAGAAACTGTTTTCTCAATTTCGTAAAGATACGTCAAATGACGCCAAAATTATAAGCACATGGAGAGCTCCAGGACAGGGGCCGCGCAACCCCCCTTCCAACATGAGTGAAGCCCCGGGGCTGCGGGGGCCCCAGCGGCCCCCCCAACACCAGCAAGCCCCTGCTATTATTTTTTAAGAAATGCCCCCTTAATATAGCCCACCCAGAGGCCTCATTAAAATAAAACGCGAGAACCTCCGACCCCAGCGTGAATTGCGCTGAATAATAATTATTTTTTAACGCTTTTTTGGGCCCTGGGGGCCTTCTGGAACCCCCTGAGCAGGCCTAGGTGGTCAGGGTGTTTCTACCCTGCCCCCTTTGGTTGTTTTATACCTTTGTTTCTCTGTTTTCTGGTGGCTCGCTACTTACAAGATGGCTGCCAACATTTCCTGGTTTGGAGTGTTGGCAGCCAATCAGAGTGAAGCTCGTGCTCAGAACTTAGGCTCCGTCCAGATATCAAAACCTTTATTTTTTTAATTTCTCAGCAACTACTGAAAGGATTTACACCATTTGAAAAAAAGATCTCTTTCTGACCCAAGCACTACCTTTCTGCCACATTTGGTGTAATTCTGTTCAGTAGTTTTGGCTGTAGCCTTGCACAAAGTTTCTTATGGGAAATTTTTTTTTGACTCTTATTTTTTGATTTTCTCAAAAACTACTGAACGGATTTACACCATTTGAAAAAAAGGTCGCTTTCTGAACCAAGCTCTACCTTTTTGCCAAATTTGGGGTCATTCCGTTCAGCAGTTCGGGCTGTAGCTCGTCGCAAAATTGTTTTGGGAGAATTTCACAAAGATTCGTCAAACAACGCAAAAAGTAATTTGCAAATTAAAAAATGCTTTTCCTATGGAAACTAGGTTCTAACTATAACTACCTACTGGCGACTGCCAGTACGTAATAGATATATATATATATATATATATATGAAAAACCAAGTCCTTAATCCATTGAACTTCGACAAGCAAAGCAGGTACGGACTTACTTCTAATGCGAATAATAATTGCTTTATTAGTATTCCATTGATATCACAGGCTGAATGCCATCGTCCATGAGGCGTTTCGAACTCCGATACATGGTCTTGATCACGCACTGCGTCATAGCTCAGCAATTTTAACAACCCCACACCACCACATGCATACTTTTCCCAATTGGCATAGATAAAAGACTCAATTATACATATTGCATTGATCGATAGTCATGTAAAAGGATCCCATCTAAAACCATATATTTAATTTCATCTGTATTAATAAATCCGGCGTATTCATATTATTCATATATTTCAACTTCCATTGTCGATTTATTCACCTTGTATCCCTGTCTCATTTCATTGTCCACTAACTAACACAGTGGTCAATATGAACATTTGGCAATTTCCAAGCTAATGCTTATATACAATTGAATTCCTCAGGACTTCTGGGATGAATGTTTTTTTTTTAATCTAATATGGTGTATCCAAATTCATTTATGCCACTGTCTAGAGAGACTATAAATTAATGTTGGTAACACTATATATTGTACCAAATTAATTAGTTTTGATTGTACCTCAATGGATCCATTCATAATCATGGAAATAAAACAATTAATAACTGTGCTCCGTGCCCTTTTACCTAGCCACCTATGTTAAAGTGCAATGTGCTAATAATGTGCTCAATATATGCACACGCTAAGGTGCACCCGTCTCTGGGTCACTTGTGAACCATGCCGTGTACTTACGGTATGGTAACCTATCAGCCTTCTGTGAAAGGAAAACAATTTGAAACCAGCTTCTGGGTGATATAAATATAAGTAAATAACATGTATTAAATAATTCCTAATTAATTATCGCCTAATTAACTTGCCACCCTATCCCCCTATAGCCCAACAACATGCTACGCCACTATAACCTATTATTAAAAACTAAATAAAAATGTTGAAATCACTTAAAATTACATTATATTTAAAAACAATAGCATTTACATAAACAATAGTAATGCATGACATTAATATATGAACTTAAATACATTAAAATCATTTAAAAAGATATTTGCAACTACTATATTACTGAAAACGATATTAAAAACATCTATATTATTTAAAACCACCCACCCACATCCAGCACGCACTCCAGGAACCTGCGACTAATCATTGATAGCAAACTGGACATGACCACACAAGTCCTCGTGAACACTGCATCCTGGTTCCAGTCCCTGAAGATGCACTAGTCTCTAGCAAGTTGGGCTTCGGAAACACCCTCTACGCCGGGATCATCAAGCAACTCACTAGAAGACTGCAAGTTATTCAGAACTCTGCACCTAAACTCATCCTCACTCTCCTTCACAGAATTTGCATCACACCACACCTCATGGAGTTTAACTGGCTGCCAATACACGAACATACTCATTTTAAACTCCTTCCACACACACACACACATTAAAGGCAATACACAGCTTAGGCCCCACCTACCTGAACAGTCACAGCATACATCCCACGCATAAACAGAAGGATCTACAAGTGGATGCCGACCAAAACAAGAAAAACAGTGACCCAGCCCTCGTCAGCAGCAGACTGGACTACGACAACACACTCTACACAGGAATCCCAGCCAAACACCTACGACGACTACAACGCATCCAAAACGCCTCCGCCAGACTGATCGTCAACGTCCCCCTCCACAGCCATATCACCCCCCACCTGAGAGACCTACACTGGCTCCCTGTTGACAAGAGGATCACCTTCAAGCTCCTCACCCACGCACACAAAGCACTCCACAACGCCAGACCAGCCTACCTGAACAGCAGACTCAGCTTCTACACCCCCACCTGCCAGCCTCGCACTCGCCGCTGTCCCCCGCATCCTACCAATGACCTCCAGCGGCAGATCTGTCTCCCACCTCGCCGCCAAGACCTGGAAAACCCTCCCTACCCGCATGCAGCAGACCCAAGACCTACTCGCCTTCAGAAGACTCCTCAAGACCTGGCTCTTCGAGCAGTAGCAGCACCCCCCCTACCCTCAGCACCATGAGACCCTCACGGGTAAGTAGCGTGCTCTACAACTACTCTGGTTGATTGATTGGTTTGATTGAAGCAGATAAGGAGGACGGGCATTCTGTTACATTATTCCTAAAGCATGGAATGGCTACAACTCCACATTAGAGCCTCCTCATCTCTTCTTGGTCTCCACAACAAGCTGAAGACCTGGCTTTTCAATTATTCATAAAACAACAACAATTCCACTTGAGGTTCTGTGATTTTCGACTTCGCTTCATACTCAGCCGCCATTTTGTGACAGCCGCCATTTTGTGTTGCCTTTACTCAGGCAGCACGGCGAACGGAGTGTTTTTGCTTTCCCAGCTGCTATGCGTCCCTTCTGTTAAAAAGTAACCCCTTGTCCTTGTTTATGAAACCGATGTCAGGGTCTGGCCGAGTTAGTTAATCCATGTCTAGACTGATTGATCCCTTGTTTTAGTTGACTGTTTGGGTCTCACCATTCTTCCTTCACTCTATCTTATTTGACTGGCCTTCGCCATTCTTCCCTTGTATTCTCCTATTACATAACTATCCTTTGAAACACGCAAATATGTCCTGCCACCTGCAAATTGAATTACATGCACTAGCATTGATTAACTTGAGGGGAGGAGAGAACACGGGGTCTGAAGGAAGGGCGTATTCAAGATACTCGATAGCTTGTTTTCAAACTTTTCCTATTCGCCAGTTCTGTATGTTTTGGGAGTAGATTTTTTAAATATGTGCGTTATAAAAGAGTGTGCGCCACAGAATTAAGTGGCAGTCTCCTAAGAATATACCTTCTGTACTTCTTGGATAACTGTGCTTAGCTGCAGCTAATAAACCTGATTTTCTACGCCTACCAAAGTGTCTAGTGTCTCTGTCTGACAAGGCAGGTGGAACCGGAGATTACAGGCGTGCCCTGCGCCGCTCGGCCCATATGGCCCGGTTCTTCACACTGTAGTAGCCCAAACTTAACAGTTAGGTAATCGGGCTATGAAGTGTCCTAATCTCCTAGAGTTTGTGTACGTTTACCCAAGGCATCCCAAAATCAAGATTTTAGAACACTCACCCACCTAGGTCACATGCTTCATCATTGGGTTTGGCTCCATGCTAGGCAGACGTAGCAATGAAATGCCTAGCGGGCCCTAAGACCCCCCAAATAGGGGAAGGGCACCTATGATGGGACATCTTTTCACTGCCAGTTACCAGGATCTGTATGTCAGTGAAGTGACGTTTGTGCTGATTTTCCAGTGCAAGACAAACTACTGGTGCTAAAAATCAGTGCAAGCAGCGCGACTTACCTCACTCTGCTGCTTGCAGAACTCCGTGAAGGGTGGCAGAGTTTTTTTGGCACTTCAAGGAGTTTCATGGAGCAGAACTCCCTGAACTATGCCTAGGTCTACCAGAAACACTGGGCTGAACCAAGGGCTATTTGAGTGCTCAATAACTTCTAATTCCAGTATTTTGGATAACTCATCCTTAATATTGGCTCTTACTTTGTCAGACAGCCTGTACATTTAGTTTTTGACAGCCATAATATCCCCAGTGTCAGTACTGTGGGTGCACTAAGTGGTGAGCCCTGTGGTAAGTGAGAATAATGATTCAAAATTTTCCAACAAAAGATAACAGTCCCTCTGTTGTTCAGGGGTCAGGGTAGGGGAGTGTACAATTCCTTCCACTGAACCATCTCGCTCTTTAGAGGATAAAAGTTTGGGGAGAGGCTCATTCTCCTCTTCCAACCCATCATCCATCACCAGGAATATGGCACCTTCGGACCTCGCAAAGTGGGGTTTAAGGCAGTTGACATGCAGGACCCTTAAGGTGTTGGTGACCTCACCCATCTGCTCCTTGACCTCATAGGGCCCAGTCCACTGATCCCTAAGGGCCAAGGGCTCCACAGGCTTCACAACCCATATCTTTGGCCAGTTTGGTAGCTCCCCAGAGTGACCTTCTGGTCGTACCAGTGCTTCATCACTTCCTCACTGGCTTCCAGGTTGTCAGTGGCTTCCATACAGGAGTGCTTCATCTGGAACCTGAATGCCAACATGTAGCTCATAACATTTTGAGGGGGTTTCTGGAGGGCTTGCTCACAACCCTCTTTGGCAAGACTGAGAGGTTCACCTACAGGGTGGCCAAACAGAAGTTCAAAGGGACTGAACCCCACTACCTTCTGAGGCACTTCCCTGCGAGTAAAAAGACTCAAGAGGACATGTTACCAATGCCTCTTGGGTTCAGGGCCTTGTTGAATCTTTCAACAAGCCCAATTGTCTAGAGGTGAAATGACATGGAGAACTCATAGGTTACACCACACTCATCCCACATGGACTTCATGTAAACAGACATGAAATTCGTACCCAGGTGTGACATAACCTTCTAAGTGGAGCCCAGTCGAGTAATTATCCCGATTAGTGCCCTGGCCTCAGAGGGAGCAACCACCGTCCTTAGAGCAATGGCTCCCGGGTTCCAGGATAACCCCATTACCTAGGGCAGTCTTGGAGTCCAGGGACATAACAATATCAGTTCCCACCATCTCAAAATGTGTTCCAACTACAGGGAGAGAAAGAAGGTGGACTTTTTCTTTGCTCCTGACTTCCCACTGGCCTGGCATGTGGGGCAGGACCTATAGAAGGCATCTGAGGTTGTTCTCAACTGGGGCTAATTAAGCTGGTTGAGCACCCTTGCAAAGATTTTGGCCTGCCCCAGATGTCCTTCCAGGGGTATTTCATTAGCCAGACCTAGTAAAAAGGCCCTGTAGCATGGTGAGAATTTCAACACATGGTTTGCTTCTTGCTTCAGAACCTTAGGCTCACTATACAGGATATAATTCTCCCTATAGATCAGGTGATCAACAGCAATGTTGCTAACTGCCTAGGCCTTGGCCTGTCACCATAGGCCCTCAAGAGTAGGGCCCTCTCTTTGGGCTTTGCAGAATTAAGCCCAGATGGCCCTCTTCAGGTGGCCATCCTGGGTAGGTCTCCTATGGCAGCAATGTCCTTTCATATAGGTGCCGGGGTGTCACCCTCAAGCTCAGCCTCCTCCTGGACCATGGGAGTCTTAGGGGTAGGTTTCTCATGTGCCCTGCCCTTCCTCATTTTGACAGGTACCTGGATCATTTTTCTGGGGCCCAGGTCCTTTTGACCTCCCTCTTGGGCTGCCATGGCCCGTGTGGTCAGGCACACCTACTCGGGCAACCCTAACATCTCAAGGAGGGACCAGAGTGATGGAGCAAGGATTCGCATATTACGCGACTTGCTTGGATTCATGAACCTCGAATAATATGTAACAACGTAATCCAACCTGTTTGTTTTACTAATTTTCCTTTATTCTGACATTTGGGGTGTCCTAGAGACGCTTGCGTATGTGTTTACTAACTCAATAAAGTTTGTATCTAAAATGGCCGCTGCTTGGCGGGTTTTCTTTCTGCGCATGCGTTAGTCACACTCAAGTGACGTGACGTACTTGCAGTTCTGGTGGGAACCTTTGCGCTTGCGCACTGGCTTTTAAGATGGCTGTCTGTGTTCTCACATGGTGAAGCTTGCGCTAATGTTTTATGTTATTGTCTGTTTGCATTAAAACTCTCACGCAATAGTATATTTTAAATAAAAGGGGTATAGAGTAGCTATTCATGGTATACAGTGCATTCACTGATTTCTGTGTTTTCATTTGTTGTCGTTTACTTTTCATGTACCGCGATATTGAGGGTCTGATGGGATGCTCGAGAATCCATATTGACATGCTGTTCTGCGCATGACAGTCTTCTGCCGGTGGCATTGACAGTGTGCAACTGAAGGTCCCTGCCAAGATGTGCCTGGGAAGATGCACCTTCACCCAGCCGGAGAAGCTGAAATGTACTATATTAGCAACAAATGTATTTCTTTCTATTGTATTCTGTAGAATAGATCATGGGAACCCCAAATTCAATAGGCGGTCCCAGAATATGTAAAACCCGGCTAGTAAAAGTCAAATGTGATTGGTGTGTTGACCTATCCTACTTGGGGACCAATCGAAATTGGGGATTCTGACACTTGCAACATTTGGGGGGTGGTACACTGACCCGAAAACAGTATAACTAGCCTAGGTTTAGCTAGAGAAATTGTCCGACTTGTCCGAATAGCTGACCTGTCACTGACCCAACGCACTCAATAGGTGACTGATACAGAGGGCTGCGGAGCACTCTGTCCGAAATATCCATAGACTCAAGAGGTTTTACCAAACCTTAAGTGCTGGCGGAGCACTTTGCTGGGGAGTTCGCAAACCCAATCGGGGTTCTGGCCGATAGCTGCAGAGAGGGTGGAGCGCAGGCGTTGCTTCCAAACTGCGGGTGCTGGTCGTGCCTTGGTGGTCCTGTCCTGATCCTAATCTGGGTTTCCTGTCCTGGGGTGTCCATTCTGCACCTGCTGTCCCATTGATGACTGTCCTTCCTTCGGGTTTTTCCTGTCCTTGACTGATCCGTGGCCAGGGTTGGTCTTCACACCATTCTAGGTAAATATACAGTGCTGAAACTCTATACTGCACCTTCTATTTTTCTGTCTTTTGCTTTAATAAAGACATACCTTTGCATATGTTGATTTTCCATGCTTTTCGCAAGGCTACTGAATTGAAAAGCTCATACATTATTGTTATTTCCTAGCATGTTCCTATGTTACCTTTCCTATAAGCACATTTTTCCTGATGTGGTTTATAATTTTCTCCTTTTTCTAACTGAATTGATGTTTATAGCATTATAGAGTGTTCCATTCTTACCTTCTCTATAGTTGTATAGTGTTCCAGAGTCTCACAATAGAGACTAAAGCTCTTCTCCCTATCCGTATATTAGGGTAAATTTTCCATAGCGACTTTTAGAGTGTCCTTAAATATTTCCCGTAATTTAGTCACTTTCCTTAAGTCTAAAACTCTGAAACTTACTGACTAGCATGTTTCTTGTCCATATTTTCCCGTAAACCTTATAAATGATCAGCTTAATTTACTTCTTGTGTGGATATGTGCTTTTCGTTATCTTGATTATTGATTGCCTTTTGGTTGTAAACTTGATGATTTCCGAATCCGAACTTTAGATAAAATCTTTAAAACTTCCCAGTAGTCTGTGGTCATTCAATGAAAGTATAAAGAGTATATGTTGGTATTTTTATCTTTCTCCACAGCTAGCTCCCTGATCCATTGTGGTCATTAGGTACCCGTAACGGTAGAATGGTAAGTCGGGTACAGTAGAGATAATAGGAAGGAACCAGGGTTACTGGTAGTAGAGTGTAAGGTCACCTGATTAACGTATATTATGAAATTGTTGGTTATGGGCCCGATACGTTTATGGTGAAATTGTTGGCCGGGTGACCTGCGCGCTCTATCAAGAGTGCCACCATTTCCAGATGGTGCGCTTCACGTCATTACCAATGAGACAATCCACAGGCATGACTGGACTCACAGCAACTCTTAAGGAACCTGAGACCCTCACCATTCAAAGCGAACGAGAGCCATGGAATAGTGACCCTTGTGGTTGTCAGCTAACCAAAGTGGAATATCTTGGGAATTACCTGCTTTGAGGACTCCAGATGACACCTGACAGTAGTCATTCTGGCTCGTGTGTCCTTCAGAGTCTCCACTAGCTGCCCTTTGATGGTGACTCACTGCCTATACATTTTAGTATCGCTAGGCATATGAACCTTGAGTATGTTCTCTCTGTCACCTAGGGACACTAGTGTAACCTTTGCACTTCCCACCTCACTAACTGGGTCAACCTCCTCCACAAGCACCACACTGGCCATCCCTGGAGCATGTGCACCAGTGGGGGACTGCTACCTTTTAGGGAGACTTCCTTGACGTGCCTGTACCTATAGCACCCATAGCATTTAGGGGAAAAACGTCCTGAAAACTTTTTCTCAGGATAGCCACTTTTCTTTGGATTAGTTTGGGGCTGGGAATCCTTCCCCTAAGTACTGTTTTGGGTGACTTTTGGGAAATCTTTGTTTTGTTTTTGACTACCTCCTCTTTCTTCTGGTGAGGGCCCTGTTCCCTTTTTAGGACTCGCTAGAGCCAGCACATGCGCTACTCTGCGAGACATTTAGTAGGGGCTTTAAAAAGTGCTGCCACAAGCTGCATTGGCTGGCTTAGCGCTTGCTTTCACGCAAGCGTGCACGCGCGCAGCCACCATCTGCCTCCCTACCAGCGCGATCACTTTCACTTTTTCGTGCTGCTGCACGCGCATCACTAGCGTGTTTTTTGTTGTTGTTTTTTTACATTACCACAAGCTTCCCGCGTTGCGCGGGCAATGCTTGTTTTAAAACTTTCAGCGCGAGGCATGCGCTTGTTGTGCTTGCCGCTGGTTGTTTAGGACTTGTGCCCTGACTGAAACATATCCTTCTGTTAGTATACGTTTTGCTCGAGCTGCCTGCCTATGGTCACATCCCCAAAGAATCCCGGTTGGAGAAGCCTACAGCCAGCACTCTCTCAATGGTCCCTGGCGTCATTTGAAACAGTGTGTTCTGGATGAAGAGGCGACCAGCTACTTGAACACTACGCAGAATATAAACAAAAAAGGCACTGGCTGTAGCACAGGTGCCAAGTTTTGTTTTCATGTACTGACCGTCACAGTTTCCTCAGCTGATGCGAACCGCTGCTGCTTCCTCTGCGCTTCTCCAGTTGGTGCCGCCGGCCGAGAGAAATGAACTGCGCCACGCGCTGCGGACCACTGAAGTGACCGCTTCCGACTCACAAGCACCTTTTCTATTTTGAACTCGTGTTCTTGGCGGAAGGTCTAGGTAGGTCGTTCTCCGTTGCTGCACGCGCTCTATCCTTGCCTAACACAAGGGCGATATTCTGACATAGAACAAGACATCTTTGCAGAGGGTTGATACAGCTTTTACTCAACAGTGAAAGCACGAAAGCCACATGCAGAAGAATTTTATGCACAATATGTCCTACGAGTTTAATACACGACTAAATGTTTCAATGTTTGGTAAACCGTTTAAATATGGTACGCATGCGTTTGTAGAAACGGCGTCCCTGAATTAAAAAAATGGTCAGGTTGTTGAGAAATGAACGCAAGTGCTATTTTTGTAATTTAAACTAATTCATATCTCTTGTTTATAGAAATATAAATGTGGTATCCTAGGTGTCATGGTGGCGCTGCGACCATGACACCTGGACCATGGTGACTCTTTGCTATGACCATGGGAATGTTCTATGCTGTGTTTCCTAGGTATTAGAATGTCATTATTTGAAGGCTTGTGTTCTAACTCAGACAGGCTGTGGCAGTTACTTGAGATGGCTGTGGCTTGGATGGGTCCTGTTACTATTTTGGATTAAACCTGCTTCCTCTCGTCTACTTCCTGACTCAAGCGTCATTATTTCATCTAAAGTAGATTCTCACAATAAACATACCCATTATTGTATTTCGAGTACTCGTCCATTCCTTAAATAGACAAGTAAGTGCTATATAAATACAATTACAATACAATATAATATTATTTTTGGTTTTCTCCAGGGATGACTGGCAGAAAACGGAGCTGCTTGTTTATTTTTTATTGTTGAGCTGGTCAAGAACATTGCTTTTCTGAACTGGACTCGTTGTTGCTTTTGTATCGGATACAGGAGTTGGCACTGTAATTTTAGTCTGACTCGAAACAGTTAAATAATGGGTGACCTCGCGCTAGCACAAAAGACACAACACACCCCGTACAGAACATACAGAAAGGGAGGCTTCATATCAGTCATCTTTAATACTTGTCTTGTTTGGGTGAACTCCGTTAAGGCATTGGTTTGTCTGGTTGCCCGTCATATTACGGGGCCAGCTTAGAGGATTTTGTAGATGCCCATGCTTTGAATTGGTGATAGGTTGAAAAGAAGTTCATGTTCGCATGCCACTTTGTCTCAGCGCCGCTGTTACCTGTCTTCTCTACTGATTCTGCCAATTCGACATCCTCTACCCATCTTGCACGTAACACTTATACATGCCAAGAGACCTGATTCTGGCAGGAAATCCCGATTTTTAAAGCCAAAAGTTGCTTTATTTTTGCTTTCTCTCAACCAAAATAACCATCCCTTCAATGCAAGTTAATGCGGGAATAAATTCCTCCATTTATTTTTTCTGAATGTACCTCTTTCGTGTTTGCACATGTTGGAATGCATGCACTATGTCCTGTTCATTTGTTTCTCTTCATGGCATTTAGAATGAGATGAAAAATGGGCCCTCGCACACACATATGTAAATGTCCATACATTTAGTTCAGTACCTTAAGGCATGATGTTGTCCCTGTGTAATTCAGTCGTGACATGATGACATACTGGCCCCCATAAATATGATGTTCTTAGTGGCAATATTGATGCACAGGCTCCAAAACGGCTGCATATATTTGTGGCTTTGTACATGAAAACTCTCAAGGAAATGGATAAAGTTCGTTCAGATGAAAACACTTTTTTCAATTAGTTATTATTTTGGTATACATTTGTTTAGTTGAATACTGCCATGAAATTTCATTTCAGAGTGCCTGCAACTAAGCCCAATCTCTTACCCATGTAGGTGCAGATCTCGTGACTAACATGTTTTCATCTTTTGTACCAAAACCAGGCCTACTCAACAGCCGATTTGTTGGCGCAAGTTAAAAGCCTCATGACATTGTCAGGACTGTGGCCGTTTTCAGCTATTCTTCTTCCATTTGAAAAGGTTTTGCTTGAGTTTTATTATTTGTATTTCATTTCTCTTTACTTGATCATTTGTATGTTTTTAATTAACAATTCAATAAATACATGGCTTACTGAAATAAATGACAACTAATTTTGTGTATCTTGTTAAGGAGTGTGCGGCCATAAGCCAGAGGTAGAGATACCCAACTTTTGGTACAATATAATTGTTTCAAGGTGTCCTTAGTGATAGGTGGGAAAAGCTGACATGTAGCCCCATGCTCTGCATGATACCTTAAGCTGTCTTTGCTTTTTTATCCAATGAAACGTTACATTCTCATATTTAAACTCATTCCTAGAACAGTAGAATCATTCAGGTCTCTGACTTAAAGTCCTATTGGCTGCAAAGTAGGGACTAGTCAAGATGTTACACATGAGAGGGTCACTGGCAGCTTACCCTTCTCAAATAATCCTCTTTTTGAGAAACAGATTCTGTTGTAATATAACTATGACAACATTTTTACCATGTGAACCTCTAAAACATTTTAAATAGTCTAATGCAGAGTACTACCTCTTCATTGTCAGATGACCTCTATACATCTTTCTGTGGTTTATACCCGACTTCCTGTGTCTCAACACCAAACCACTGTCATCCGATTGGTATTGGAATCTTTGTGAAGTGATCAGGATTTTGTCTTTTTTCTGTAATTTTAGTGTTGAGACTCAAGAATATGAATAAGAGTCTCCTGAATTTTGCAAGTATTCCTAAACACATGCATGATAGATGGTTGAGGAGCCCAGCCAGACTACAGTATGTCAAATAAAACTCAACATGTCAGGGGTCTAAAGTCTAACATTGTTTAATTGAAAAATAGTGACCAGCTATGCAACTGACTATTGTCAATTCAAGGGACCAGCACATCTTCTCAAAATCCAGTTGGAGAATATAATTCTAACTCCTATTCACATTACATATATTTTCATACACTTTTTTCCAAATGCAAGTCAATTGAACATGTGGTAGACATTGTTACTTCAACAAAACTAATAAGCAGGAGGCAGGATATTTAGTTACATTACACAAGGTTAGATTACATTTTGGGGGCATTTTTATAGAACGGAACTCAATTGACCTGGACGTATTGGAACAATTAACAAAAGTGCCAGTTACATTACACAAGGTCGGGTTAATTTATTTGTTTTTAGGTGCGCAGAGATTAAGTGATTCCGACGCCTTGCCTGTTTATTCATTATTTCCCCTCTACCTGACAAATTGGAGCATTTTGTTGTTGTTGCTATGTCCAGTGCTCCTATACCCAGGGGGCTGGGTCAGAGGGCAGGCCAGGGGCTTGCTGTACACAAATGGTGCAAGCAGTGTTTTGAATGGAAATGCTGGCATAGAGCGCCTGGTGAACAGACCTTGGAGAAGAGGGCTTTGATGTCTCTGGCATTGTAAAGTACTCTACGGCTATTTTTCATATACTGTTCAATACTGTAGTGATGCAGTCAAATATAGAATGTTATGGTACTCTTAACTTGCATGGACTCACTTATCTTTCGGTCTGTGCTTTAAAACGTTTTGGAAATTGTCCATAAAGGTTTCCTGAGGCAAGCATGTATTTCTGAATCAGACTGCATGATCCAGTGTATAGTAATTGTATAGCTCTTCATTCCCTGATGGCACAGCACCAAGGAAAATGTGCTGCATGGCTAAACACTTATAAGACCTCAAAGGCGAGACCTATTGGCTATGCCAATGCTTGTTGATGATTCCTCCCTTGCCCCCTGATACCTTCTTGCGGACCATGGCGCCGAGCCAGCAGTCTGCCTCTTTTTCAAGATCCTGGGGTAGTGAGCTTGGATCTATCAGGTGTTGGTGCAGCTCTGTAAAACAACTACTGAATATGTGCTTTCTTGTAATCAAATCTTACTGCCCATTGTAAACACTCACATCGCTGCCCTTTACCCAACTATCCAGTGCGTTACAAAAGTAATCCACATAATCCACCCAAGACTGATGGGGCAACTTCTAGCTGTACCTGAACTTCAACCTATACTTCTCAAGGGTGAGCTCATATTTCCTAACAAGGACTTCCTTCATGAGTGTGTACTTCATCTTGTTACACTTTCCTACGGGCAGCAGTGAACCCCTCACCTTATTCGGTATATGCCTCCAGAGACTGCCCCCATAATCCTCCTCAGGGACCCTATGCATCTTCACAACAACATCACTTGCCTCAACCCACTTGTTTATGTCATCTCCTTCAACAAAGTTAGGCACCCGATCCTTGGGGATGTGGACCCTCCTGTCTCCACTGGACACTGATGTTCACTGCCACCATTGCCGCTGGTCCCTGAGATGTGTTTGGCTTTCACATCCAGCTCCTTCGGACACACTTCATGACCTCTCAAAATTAGCCTTTCTCTCATCTGCAGCTGCTTTCTGCATCTGCAGCCAACACCAGAGCCATTCACTGTCATTTGACCAAGGACACTGGCAGAAAGCACAGATGGTTGTGAGAAGAAAATGTAAACTTTCAAAAAGTGGTATTTTCAGAATTGTAACTTAAAATCCGACTTCACCATTATCAGGATATTAAATTACAAGGCATTTGAATGTATACAGCATATCTCTTACTGCTTCTGGTCTAAATGTAGAACGTATTAAGTGTTCTGGTGAGAAGCTCTGGAGGTCCAATATTGACTGATATCTGGTGCCAGCTTTTATGTGTGAGGGGGGACTCCCTGTCCTACTCCCACATCTGGTTCTGGAAAGTTCTTCCCCTAGACGTTAGCACTTAATTGATGTAACAAGGTACCCAGTGTTAATCAATCGGAGTGTTAGGCCTTACAACAGTAAAAAACGACTTTACTAGTATTTCATTGTTATGCAATGCACGCTGCGCTATGAGCCTTTAGGGGTGGCTAATAAGTATTAAAAAGGAAGGTTTATGCCAAGCAAAAGGTTTAAATTGCCTGGTCGAAATTGCAGTTTCAAACTGCACACACAGGCTGCAGTTGCAGGCCTGATACGTGTTTTTAAAGTGCTACTTTAGTAGGTGGCACAGTTAGTACTGCAGGACCACTAGTAGAATTTAATTTACAGGCTCTGGATACATGTAATGCCATTTACTAGGGACTTTCAAGTAAATTAAATGTGCCAATTAGGTGTAGGCCAATTTTGCCATGTTTGGAGAAGAGCGCTGAAGCACTTTCATACTGGTTAGCAGTGGTAAAGTGTACAGAGTCCTAACAACAACAAAAACAAATTCAGCAAAAGGAGGGGTGAAGGCAAAACATTTGGGGGAATACTATGCCAAGTCTAACAACCTCCTTTCCAGGCTCCACCACCAATCACTTCTTCAGTGGCCCTGCTCCTTTGGGGAAGGGGCAGCACTTCGGTGCCCACAATCTACTGCATCGTGGTTCTGGTGAGGCTGAACTCTTTTGAGGGTAAGTCCGGCTGCTTAGGGTCAGCGGATGAGGGTCATTTATTTCAGGCTGCTGTCATGCAGTGAATTCACAGCTCACTTTTGAGACCCACCACTGACTGCTGCCGCCATTTCCGTTCACGAGTGGTGGGCCAACGGCCTCTGCCATTTACAGATGAGGGTCGGGTCGGGATATGACGAAAGGGTCTCAGGAGGCCCTCTCTTCTTGTTTTGCGGACAATTGGGTACGGGAAGGCTGCACTGGTATGCCAGCACCAGGATGGAAGAAGATAGACGGGGAAAGGTGTCAGAGTGCTTTAGGAAGCAGCCATCATGTTGGTTTTCCAGGCTAAACACCCTTATTATGATCTTTAATGTAGTATATTTCTCTTTGATGATGTCTTTCTCAATCCGTATTTGTAAAGCGCAAACTACTCACCCTTACGGGTCTGAAGGCGCTGGGGGCCGTCGTGGAAATTAAGTGAGCTATGGTCACATGGTGCTGAGCTAAGCTGCCGCCGGAGTCGGGGATCAAACCGTGAACCCTGTGCTCCGAAGTCAGCTGCCCTGGCCGCTGCACCACACCTCTCCACACTTCTATAGAATGTGAAACATTATTTGAGATTACATTTATTGTGCTGAGATATTAGTTGATGAATGATTTAATTAATAAAGTTTCTTTTTTAAAATAAGGATATAAGTAAATCAACATTGTTTATGATGTAAAAGTGAATCTATTGGTATTTTGATTAATTCAATGAAATTATGGTGAGAGAACAATAATAAATACTGAGTCACATAGTAGTGCCTAGATACCTCTGTTGTAAAGATTGACCCTGTTAATGTATATAAATATAAATATTACATAGTTAAACCTTCCTACTAAGTGTTTGACAGTGGTTTCAAAGGTCATATTTCAAAGAAAAGAGGCCTAACTCTGAATTATTAGCTGTAATTTGTAGTGCTGAATTAATTTACATGATATTTAGCTTCCCTAAACAATTAGAAAAGTTAAATGGATGGTTAACACAGCATTTGGTCTGTCATTCAGAGGTAGTAAACAAAAAACTTTCAAAACGACAGTGCTGCTCTCAGGGCATTAACCAGCCCACCTGAGTAGTTTACCCTTGCAGGCCCATCTGCCCATGTGTGTGTCAAAGTAAGCATTGGAAATGCATAAGACTCTCCGCAAAATTTTGCGCTGTCACACATTACACTTTATTTTCTTAATTTATATATGTTCTGCTAAACCTACTCTTTAATTTGGATATACTACAAAAGAAAACCACATATTAGAATCCATGTTTTAAATGTCCATACAATGCACATGCCATTTAAAATTTCACATGTCATAATGTATATGATTGCGTAAAACACATTTTAAATATTAGCATATTATCTCCAACAAAGACACATATTTCTCAAGACATTAGCAGACACATCTGTAGTCTCCGACAAACAATGAATATTAAACCGATGGCGCTCAAATGTTTCTCAAGAGTAGTAACATCAATTAGTAAATCAAGTAATATAAACAACACATAACAAGTCACATATAATATTGTTTGAAATGGGGTTTCTGGTTCGATAGGCTATGCACCTAAGCCAGGCAGAACCCACCACTCTAGTCAGGGCAAGGAAGTTACACACCAAAGATAACCCCTGCTCTCCCCGTGGTAGCTTGGCAGAGCAGTCAGGCTTATCCTAGAGGCAATCTGTAAAGCGTTTGCGCAACACACAAACACAGCAGTGACACACTAGGCATACCACAAAAGAGACTCCACAGAAGGTTATATAAAAATATCCTTTGTATTATCCTTAAAAACACATTAGAACACAATCACATCTATTACTGTGCTACTAGGCACTTGTCATGACTTCACAGGAATCACATAAATCACTCGGCCAATCGGACCACTGTCATAGACATCACAGGGTTAACATAACCCACTTGGCCAAGTGGGCCACTGTCACAAGGATCACAGTTAGGGCAACCAGTAACTACTGGTAGGATTACACTTAGCGTAAATCATTATGCATAACTTCATAAACAGTGCACCATAGTAAACACTTGTAGCGTGCACATAATAGAAAAAGAACATCCCCTCACTCTACAGGTGGTGCAAAAACCTGGCAATGTAACAGCTAAAAGATAATCATATCAGGGCATAGCAACTATGGATTGCCAGATGACCACAAACCATATTTTAGTAAGAGCAGCTCCTGGGCTACATGCCTGCCTACACCATGAAAAATGCGGTAATGTGCTCCCGACCGGGGCTTCCAATACTCCTCTTGATTCCATTTGAGGAGCGGGGCCTCTGTTGAGGTTTACCCCGGGCTACTGAAAACACACCAATGTCCACAGGTAGGTGTGTCAGAAAGGGGGGTGTAGTGTAGCTCCTATTTTCCCAATAGGCTCTGCGCATTGGAATAGTACCTACAGCAGTAAAGGCCTAGGCCAGACGTTAACTAGGTCTACTACTGTCGATACTAGACTTAATTTTTGGGTTTGCCAGCTAAGCTCAGAGTTCGCTAGAAACTTTCTCGAATGTTCAAGGAAGGAATTAACTCCCCTGATTAGACAAGAAGGGATTTAGTTTCTGACAACCATAGAACATGACAACTTTGCTCTCCCCTAATCAAGAGTCAATCTCGAGAGTCGTGTGAGCACAAGGCAATTATTTTACTCAGTCAGTACGTGCATTCTTAGTCTCATCAGAATGTAGAGAAAAGGAAGAGACGGGCGTGTTCAATAAAAAGGTGTTATTTATTGATCAGTCTCTTTTCTCGTACAAGAGAAATGGATCGATATTATTGCAATACTTATAGTTAAGTAAAGTGCATACATTAAAAGCAATAGTATAAAATAATACTGTAAAAACATTGATATGGTTTCTGAGCCATATGATGTTTAAAATGATTAAAATATATTTACATACACATATACATTTTGACTAAACGTGCTCAACTGGTGTTTCTAAATACGCCTACCCCGTGTACCTGACCTAAGTCTAATGCGTGGGCGGGAATAGAAAGTTACAGTTTAAGTTAAGTTTGTTTTTGCCAAGTGAATAACTAAAGAATTCTCTGTGAGGGGTTATTCAGTTCTGTACCTAGAATTTAGGATGGATGAGGAATAGTATCTCTTTCTCTGCTCTCGATATTCCAGGCTGCCTGCGAGGGCTGCCCGAAAGCGCCGGTGCTGGGTCTCTCGGCTTGAGATAGCAGCGCGTCTCTCAGCGCGTCAGGAAGGCGGGGCTGCTGCCAGCGGGGTCTGCTTCTGCTCTCGGCTTCGGCAAGTATGGCTGCTCCGTCTTGTCACCACGCGTGTCTTTGCATAGGGCAAGGTCGGCAATATTTATACCTTAAAGGTGCCGAGATTGACGTAAGGATGGACATAGATACGTCAATAAAGATGTCATACGACTTGCTCGTTAGCACATTCTTTACTAAAGTTCTCTGTGAAATCAAAACAATGGCCGCACAGATTATCCAGGTTGTCATAGGTTTGATTTGTTATGAGAACGTCGTATGCCTTATCAGGGGCTGGAGGAATGTCGCTTGTCTAATTAGATCTCAAGCGTTATGACCTAATCAGATAACACGTTCCTGTGCCGTAGTGTGACTGCGTCAGATAACGGTATCTGCATCATGGGGGCTTTTCTTGCCTCATGGGCTGACTGTTAGTTAACTTGATAGTTAGTTTAACCAGAATAGGGTCAGGAATAGGGGGATCGATTCAGAACCTATAGGAATACATGACACCCACTCCACGCTAACTATGGTCATATCTACTAATCTATGCATAGTATAACATAGTACAACATACTATAGAGTATAGTGTATACCTTACCACCCCAAAATACATAAATGCATTTCGAAATTTTCAAATATACTGAAAAATTGCAGTCATATATATTGTATGCACTTAAGCTATGAATTAAATGCAAGAGTAAACACGCATTTTTATGCATTATTGCTTATTGGTATATGAGAAATACACATGAAATGGCTCTTAATATGGCTATACAGAAAGGAAGTTCGAGACCATTTCATCACATAATAAAATATTTGTGAACATCCCAGCGAGCAGCTAAAGTCTATAAAGTATCTAAAAATAGAAATTTTAGTTCTCTAGGAATAGTTCCTTACTTTAAGCAGATCAGTGTCCCGGGGAAAAAATATGTAGAAAAATATTTTAAGGGGCTTGCTGAAAAATATTGCTGTCCGTGAGCTGGAGTGAAATTGTTCATGTGACTTTATTTTTAAAGTTGAAGGCCGAATTCAGGGAACGCCGTGTGCGAGTTTACTCAAAAGTCTCTATTTCTGTTCTGGAGAGAACATCATATCATTCAGGCTTTCGAAAAAACTGTCAACAGCTTCATGGGAAAGTTCCACTAAGTCGGAAATAGGGGTAACCATGCATTCGTGCGCATGATTGTCTCCATTGACATTCTGATTCGCATTGCTGACAGAAGGTCGTACCTGTTCGATGCTGCTTTCATCTTGAACTTCACTACTCTTCAATCGCAGTGGTGAAGATTCCAGGAATGCCGTCATCAGGATTGGCAGCCTTTGAGGGCAGCACAAAGCGTGAACCTTGGTAGGAACCAACAGTGTATCTGCATCCACTGGCGCATCCGATTGTAGCGTCAGACAGGTGTCTAACACGCATTCTTCTCCGCATAGCAGACACCTTAGTACAGGTAAAACACACCTTTGCCACATTGGTCGAAATGATAGAAACCAAGTCATGTTCAGGTCTCTAAGCCGGGAGAGTCCCAGGATTTTTGATATCCGGTCCCGGTATCCAATGGCTAGGATCGTATCTTCCATTGTCGTGAGAGTTTGATCTGTGACATGGGTTGCCATAACGAAAAATAAGGACTAGGAATAGGATTCCTGCAATTAGTCCCAGTATCAGGGGAAGTCCGCCAAAAATCGAATGGACGAAATCTGGAAAAATACCCAGTATGGCTTTGAATGGTGTTAATGCCATCGAAAATACTGTCTTAAATACCCCTGAGATCCCATTGGTATCAGAAATATTTAAGATTTCGCTCAGGATTTCCGCGAAATGTACGGGGGAATTAGTTGATAATAATGTATGTATCTCTGCAGTCGTCCTTGCGACTTGTAGATCATACGTTTCTTTTGATGACGTGAGCCTTGTAGGCGTCTGAAGAAGCACTGTTTTCATTCTGCTTAAAGTATCTATTCGAATAGAAGTAATTTTCAAATTGGGCCATGCCCTTGCCTCCCTGTCTGGAAAGGAGCTGGGGAATAAAGAGCGTCCACAGCACTTGACCTTCGCCGTCGTAGTGACTAGATAAGGAGTCCCGGGCATAAGACTACAACATCTGCGGTCTACAATAAGAATGTAACTCCCGTTATAGAGTCTTTGAAAGAATGGTTCTATTTCAGTTGCAGGTGCGCCTTGCTGGTGACATGAAAGGTTGTATGAATTCCCTTCACAGGCTCCATGCAAACTAATTCCGTTACACAGAAGCGTGCCGCTTAGTGACATAGCACAATTGTTGCCACTAAGAAACACTTTCTGTCCTTTATTACTGACACATGCATGTGAATAGGGCAGGTTCCAAGTTGTTTTAAGGTACCCCTTTCCCAATTTCTCGTACATGCCAGCCTGTATATATTTTTGGCAGTATTGAAACCTGAAGGTTGAGATTGGAATATTTATGATTCCGTGGATTATCCATTCACTGACAGGTCGTTCTGACATTGTCATTGGTAATCTTTCTAGTTTTTCAATGCTCAAGATTGTATAATCAGCACCCTTTTGCGCCATACCGATTTGTCTATCAGTAAGGTTAAAGATTTGGAATAGTGACGTTGTGTTGATTAAACGCCAAGGCACATAGCCTGAACGCAGATTTTGTAACGTCCAGCCAAGCTGTACAATGGAACGCAATTGTGACTGACCATGTTGTAATAACAGTAAGTCTTGCGATAATATATCGATTGCTGAAGACACAATGCTGTCCAATGAAAAAATTCTGGAGGACAGAGTCATTAACCCATTGTCCACTACAGAAAGTGATTTTTCCAAATTGATACGGTCAATTTCCCGTATTCTTTCTGCTGTCTCAATTTGAGTAACCTTCCAGGCCTCATTGTATGCTGCATATACAGAGGCTGCTATGAAACGCTTTTGACGCTGTTTGCGTGGTCCCAGTATGAAATCACGCAAGTCAGCACCATCAGTAAGTAAAGTTAGGTGTTGCTTAATTTCAGGCAGTGTGGAAGTCTGTAGCCATTGAAGGCATAATTTGCCCACACTGTAGGTTGTTATTATCCCTGGGTGATGTCTTTGGGGATATCTAGGGTCTGGCCTGGTCATTTTGAAACCCTGTGTTTTATTCAGGAATCTATCTTGACAGTAATTTGTATCTGTGGGCCAGATCAACCATTGTTTCCAATCAGGATGTGTTCTGTTTTGGTTTAATATATGGTTTACGTCTATCTCTTCATCTGTATCAGAGCTATTGCTAAACATTGTTGGCTTCGGAATAGACGGTTTAATTAAATCTTTGATTTTGGCTAAGCCAAGACAGGTGGTTTGTTGAACAGTGTCATTTAAAAATATCATTTGTTCTGGGATCATGCAGGCTCTAAACAAAGCTTCTAAACCCTGTACTTGCCATTCTTTTGTACCCCAAACACTTTTCAAATCAACATTTTTGTCCCAATAATCAAATCCAAATGTATTCATTTTTTCAAAGAATGAATCTGAATATATCAATTTTGTGTTGGTTATCATGGTTTTCATCCCTGTCTTGTTTGACAATTTAAAATAAAATGTTTCAGCATTACTTATGTTAAAACCTGAAAAATATGAATATTTGTCATATACGGTTCTAGAGCTTCCTTTTGGAGGTGTAGCACAATGTTCCCATTGATTATAACTTAAAACATTTCTAGGTTGTGCAGATTTATGTAAAAAATGGTTACCATAATGGTTATAGCAATACATACTATCATAATTTGTAGAACCTTGCAAATAATCATGTTTTGTAAATTTAGCAGACATTACTAAGTCAGACATCATGTTGTTAATACTTTCGAAGTCCCAATCATCAGCAAATGAGTTTGGTTTTGCAAAGTCACTCAAGGAGATCTTGATTTGGTGTGGATATTTCAGGATCTCGACCGGACCATAAATTTCATAGTCAGTGTTGTCCCAGGCTACCCCACCAGGTATAGGATTGGCTGTGAAGTTGGCTGAAGAAAGTTCTGAAGAAAGTTCTCTTTTCTCGACGTGTGAAGATGTGTGTGGTTTGAGGATCAAGTTGATGTTCTGACTTGCTGTGTCCATTTTAGCATATTTTCCCTCAATGAAGCGTCCCAAAGTAAATACCATGATGAGCCAAAGTATGAGGATAAATGCGCCAAAACCCACCCAAAATTCAATCCATGGAGAAACCAGATATGTTTCTTTCAGATGTTTCAAAAGTTCCTTCGCTTTGTCTTTAAAGGATTTTGATGATGGCTGTGTCTTTGATTCACTCAGGCTTTCAGAGGAATCATCGAAGTTGATGAAGTAACCGGATGCAGTTCTGTCAATTGTTCCAATTGGTTCAGGATTTCTGTTTTTTGCATTTTCACTTGGTACTTCAGTATAGATTGGTGTGTCTCTGCTAAATGTCTTTATTTGGGTTTTCAGAGGTCTGAGTTCTATTGCATTGTTGCATAGTCCTTCTTGTTCTTCTGCAGGCGTTTCGAATGTGATGAGCCTTTTTGTTAGGACCTCTGTACTGGTAGCAAACCTTGGTGTTCTGCTACTTATTGGGAGTCCACTTGGCCTACTGTTTGTTATCGGCCACATGTTGTGGTTTTACCAGGTCGATGGATACAACTCGGTTCTCCTTTTTTCCAGCAAGTGGCGGTAGTACAACTGATCTTGTCCCGTTGACAGACAAGACAGGAACTGCTTTTCTGTAAGAAGGCCCAAATTCCTTCTTTACCGCGATATTCTTCCTGACTAGATCCCCGACTTTTGGAATCCAGACAGGTCTTGCCGGGACAGGTGGTGATTCTTCAGTGGTTGTTGGCTGTTGTTTCAACTGTATGTTGCTCAGGTCTTTTCTTGTTTTGTTTAAGTCCTGCAAAATAGCCAAACGGTCTTTGACATCAAAGGTTTTTTCTATTACCACTGAAGTCTGACTATCAAGGTCAGAGATCAACATCCTAGTTCCGAATAATAATTCGTACGGACTGAATCCCTTCAGAGAATTTCTTGGCAAGTTATTTAGACTACGTTGGACACTTATTAGATGTTTGACCCACCCAGCTCCCGAACCTAATATCCTTTCTATTATAGATTGCTTTCTGCCTTGGTTTTTTCTTTACACCATCCCGTACCCTCAGGAAGGAAGTGAGAAGATTCCCGCTGGGCTGTGCTCATTTGGCCATGTTTCCCCCCCAGGCTGGATTGCCTGAGTGAAAACAATGGTCGAACGTAGCATGCTCTTAGCGTATATGCCATTTAGACTCGCAATCTTGTATAATAGTCCGGACGTCAGCCGAGTGCTGGTGATCTACATTATAAGTGGAAACTAGCCTGTATATGTTAATCGCAAGCCATTCTTTTTGCTGGTAATATTATCTGCCTTGATACGACGAGGTATTAAACTGCTTCTCTCCCCACTGCGATCTCTGTTGCAGTTTGGGCAGTTTTTTACAAACATGGTGTAGTGCAGGCTCATGCCTGGCCACCAGTACCGTGATTGTAATTCTTCCAGAGAATCTTTTAATTTAAGGTGTCTGAGACCCTCGCCCATGTGTGCGTCTGCGATTAACAAGTTTCTCCTGTCCATGTTTGGAATCACTCTATCCCCCACTCCAGGGATTCGAGCAAAAGGGACGGAGTTTGCATCGATTATGTATGTATAATTGAGTGGATAGTTGATCGGTAGTGCTGAGCAGTCGCCGTTTGATGACGTTTTCACCGCCAGCAATGTTTCACCGTCAATGTATTTTAATGTACGCTTTTTTCGATCTACGGGAGCCGGTTTAGTGGCTGCCGCTGCGGCTGCTTCAGCCAATGAATTCCCCACAACGTGAACGCCATCACGTTGATGACTCAGTGAGTGAGTCACGTGAGTCTTTGGTAGTTCTTTTTTCAAAAGAGCTACTTGTTCCCAGAGCAGTTTCTGCTTTATTGGTGCATCTGTGTCATCTTTGTAACCGTTCTGAATCCATGTCTGCAAATCCTTGTTATATGCTTTGACGCAGTAATATGAATCTGACACTATAAGTGTCGGGAATTCGCGATCCGCATTATCCAGCGCCATTTTTAATGCTATTATTTCAGTTTGTAGTTCTGAATTAGTTTCTACTGAGTGTGATTTTGTTAATAGAGGTCTTAGTTTACCTCCGCGCCACACTTCTTTTGTAATCTCACATGTGGGATTGTATGCATGTTCTCCCCAAACGGAGGGTTGAGCATGTCCGTCTGTATAGATTACACAGGCGTAATGTCGTAGAGGCAGAATGTCGATTGGCAGAGGATACGTCTTTTCATATTTTAGATTTTTTAATTCTTCTAGTTCTGGATCAAAGTAGTAGTATACTTTGTCCGTTGTGATTGAATTCACCCATTGTATCCATTCCGGATTCAATGTTGTTGTTGGTAAATTACAAGGTGTTGTTAGTGCCTCAAAGGCTGATTCTGCTGTTCTGACTGTGATATGTCTACCGTCAGCTATGTCTTTTTCTCTAGCTATTGCGGTTTGAACTGCACGAATGATTTTTTCTGTATTACTGAATTTCTGTTCAGCTTCTGTGTACAAGTGTGATTTAAATGCAATTGGTACCTTTTCTCCCTCATTAGAGGTCAGGTATGTGAATCCGCATCTCCCTGGGATGACTCGGATCACAAGGTTGCGTGTGTTATCACGTGTTTCTAATTTTGTTTTAATTAGCATGTCTGTTTGTAAGGATCTCAAAATTTCTGTGTGTGTTTGAGTCCAATTGGATCTTTTAAAGTCTGGTTTAATTAGATCATAGAGGGGTTTGACCCTTTCTGCGTAATTTGCAATGTATGTTCTTCCGAAATTTAGGAAGCCTAGAATTGACTGTAGGTTTTTTAGTGTTTTAGGAGCTTGGATTACGGCACATTTCTCTAGGAAATTGTCTGCCAGGCTTTTACCTTCACTTGATAACTCATATCCTAAGAATAGGACCGTCAGATGGGCAATTCTGGATTTTTTAAAGTTGAATTTGTAACCCTCTGCCGCGAACCCAAGTATTATGGTGTTCACTCTTTTCAAGTGAGTCTCCAAGTCATCATCTGTTAAGTAAATGTCATCGACATAAGATAATGCTTCATCATCATATAGTTGTAGTAATTCTGTTACTCTCGCTGAGAATACCCCCGGGCTGTTCTTGTACCCCTGGGCTAACCGACAGAATTGTTTTTGAGTGCCATTTACTGAGAATGCAGTTAAATATCTGCTCTCTGGTGCTATGTTTTGACAAAAGAATCCATTGGAGATGTCCAGGGTTGTTTTGTATTTTTTGCGCACTATGTTATTCATTAGTGCAGCACTGTGTGAGTTTTGCACTGCAAAGGTTTTGCAACATGTGTTAAGGTGTCGGTAATCCAAAACTAGACGATATGAATTGTCTGGTTTGGAGACCGGAAACAATGGATTGTTCATTTGTGAGGTGCAAGTTTCAATCACCCCCTGGTATTCTAGCTGATCTAGTATTTCATTTACTTGTTTTTTAGCTTCTTGCTTAATTGGGTACTGCCTTTGTGCAGTAGGTTGTGATTTTTACTGGATTTTGTGAGGAGGAGAATCCTCATCCCATCCTACATGATTTTTATATAAAGCAGGTGCTAAGGCCACTGCCCACTTTCTAGCAAGTGTGTATTTTTTATGAATCGGTATTTGATTCGAGAAGGCAGGCATAATTACTTCTTCGCCATGAGGGCACTCCCTGACAAACTCTGGTGGCCAGTCTTTTTCAGCTAGAAGGATGTCATAGCCTTTGGAGAGGTTATCCCAAAATAGTCCCCTTATTTTCCTAGTCTTATCTCCCTCTATACGTAATGTTATCTCGTATATCTTGTGGGGCTTGCTAACTCTGGTGTCTGCAGTTTCCACTTGAAGGTATTCATTCGTGTCCACTGTCTCCAGATGATTCATAAGGACTTTGCGAGCTATGCTCACCTCTGCTGCGCTGTCTAGCATTGTCTGAGCCCACTCTCCGTTTTTCAGTTGTGTCCTCAGTATTCTCGGCATTGTTCACTACCTTGATACTGGCTACCTTCTTTTTTGGAAATTGTAATTTCTTTTTTTGTTGAGCAGGTTCCTTGTCTTTGGACTTGGCGTGCTCTTCTGATCGTCCTCTTCTTTCCGATTTCTACGAGGAATTCTGAAAAGATTGAGAGGGACGTGTATCAATGTCTTGATATCTATCAGGTTTTTTAATATTATCCCTATTTCTAAGGTTATATCTATTCCCCGAGGGGTCACTCTGCGGTGACCTCTGTCTTTGGTTTGGAGATTTCTCTCTTCGCCTAGGAGACCTTCCTCGGGACTGGAATTTCTTTTCTTTAGGATTGGATTGTTTGTTTCCATCCCAGTTCTTTTTTGGTGAATTATTATTATTAAAAAATATTTTTTCTGGACTTGTAGTCAGTTGCGGTTTTACTGGTATTCCACCTAGACTATCTCTGCCTAGTTCTTCATAGGATTTTTCTATGATTCTGGCAATTTCAGCTGGTTGGTCTGCTATATCTGTCTCTTTTAACCTCTGGCGGATCGCCACGTTTGCTGCTTCACCTTTTATGTTGGCTAGTAATATAGCCGAGACCTGCTTGAAGTCTTTCAGTAATTTCATACCAAGAGTTAAAGCAGGTTCTGGACCGTATTCATCTTGAATTTGTTTTAGCACATCTGGTATTACCGAAATGGATGGAACACCGTGCGTTTTTGTGTAGATGGAAGCAAAGACTGTACCCCAAGTGTCACAGTCCTCAATGTGTGGTGCGATTCCCATTGGGAGACATATAGTCAGAATCCTGTGTTTTTCTAATGGGGTGGTGTCAGGAAACACCGCCTCTATTTGGGTAATTTTCTGTGCCAACCAGAATGGTATCTGTTCCCGTTTAGCTGGAACTTTACCTAGGCAGGATTGGATGTTCTGTGGTGTAATTTTATTTGTGTTCCCCTGGTGAGGGGTCAGCTGTGGAAGTTTAATCGCTGGCTGAATTGTTGAAGTCCGCATTACATACTGAACTAATTGTCTATGAATTTTTAGTAGTTGTTTTAGCTGTATTAACAGCTCTGCTGCAGGCATTCTTTCGATGTCTGGATGTGGTGTGTATCCGGCTAAGACCGGCCACGTTGCTCCTGGTCTTCCTAAAGGACCGAGCCTTGTAATGTGATTGTTATGTATTAGGGCGCCATCAAATAAGAGCAAATGCTCTTGGAATTTGAGTGGTACTTCCACCTCCTCGAAAGGAGTGTATGTTTCAGGAGGTTCCTCTACTTTGTAATAGTGGAAGTACTTTGTTACAGCATTTGCTGCCGGAAAATGTATCCATGAATAGTATACCTCTGTCTGCCGATATTCGTGTGCCTCAATGACGAATATGACTGTGCCACCTCTAGGTGTCAGTCCATTTTCTATAAGTTTTAAGGTTATAGATCTCCTTTTAATGACCGGAATGAGTGTTATATTCGGGTCTGCTGCTTGCATGGTAGCATCAGCATCTGCGAGTTCAGTTGCTAATCTAACTGCCTCTCTTTCATCATCACTCTCTGCCATTTTACAGACAGGATGGTATTATGTTTGTTTGCAGATCAGGTTTCTTTATGGAACAAAGATTAGATGCACAATATTTTGGAACTGTTCATCCTTCAACGTTGACTTGACCAAGAACCATACATAGGAGTTCCCTCCTGCGAGGTTTTGGAGGATATAACCTTTCACCCACTCCAGACGTCTTTGGAGTATTTGGGAAATGGGGTCTGGGTGAGAAAGCACGACTGAGTTACTCTAAATGTCTTACGTTAGTTTTATCGCCCTTTCCAAACGCGTTGGGCGCCATGTAGTGTAGCTCCTATTTTCCCAATAGGCTCTGCGCATTGGAATAGTACCTACAGCAGTAAAGGCCTAGGCCAGACGTTAACTAGGTCTACTACTGTCGATACTAGACTTAATTTTTGGGTTTGCCAGCTAAGCTCAGAGTTCGCTAGAAACTTTCTCGAATGTTCAAGGAAGGAATTAACTCCCCTGATTAGACAAGAAGGGATTTAGTTTCTGACAACCATAGAACATGACAACTTTGCTCTCTCCTAATCAAGAGTCAATCTCGAGAGTCGTGTGAGCACAAGGCAATTATTTTACTCAGTCAGTACGTGCATTCTTAGTCTCATCAGAATGTAGAGAAAAGGAAGAGACGGGCGTGTTCAATAAAAAGGTGTTATTTATTGATCAGTCTCTTTTCTCGTACAAGAGAAATGGATCGATATTATTGCAATACTTATAGTTAAGTAAAGTGCATACATTAAAAGCAATAGTATAAAATAATACTGTAAAAACATTGATATGGTTTCTGAGCCATATGATGTTTAAAATGATTAAAATATATTTACATACACATATACATTTTGACTAAACGTGCTCAACTGGTGTTTCTAAATACGCCTACCCCGTGTACCTGACCTAAGTCTAATGCGTGGGCGGGAATAGAAAGTTACAGTTTAAGTTAAGTTTGTTTTTGCCAAGTGAATAACTAAAGAATTCTCTGTGAGGGGTTATTCAGTTCTGTACCTGGAATTTAGGATGGATGAGGAATAGTATCTCTTTCTCTGCTCTCGATATTCCAGGCTGCCTGCGAGGGCTGCCCGAAAGCGCCGGTGCTGGGTCTCTCGGCTTGAGATAGCAGCGCGTCTCTCAGCGCGTCAGGAAGGCGGGGCTGCTGCCAGCGGGGTCTGCTTCTGCTCTCGGCTTCGGCAAGTATGGCTGCTCCGTCTTGTCACCACGCGTGTCTTTGCATAGGGCAAGGTCGGCAATATTTATACCTTAAAGGTGCCGAGATTGACGTAAGGATGGACATAGATACGTCAATAAAGATGTCATACGACTTGCTCGTTAGCACATTCTTTACTAAAGTTCTCTGTGAAATCAAAACAATGGCCGCACGGATTATCCAGGTTGTCATAGGTTTGATTTGTTATGAGAACGTCGTATGCCTTATCAGGGGCTGGAGGAATGTCGCTTGTCTAATTAGATCTCAAGCGTTATGACCTAATCAGATAACACGTTCCTGTGCCGTAGTGTGACTGCGTCAGATAACGGTATCTGCATCATGGGGGCTTTTCTTGCCTCATGGGCTGACTGTTAGTTAACTTGATAGTTAGTTTAACCAGAATAGGGTCAGGAATAGGGGGATCGATTCAGAACCTATAGGAATACATGACAGGGGAGTGGCAGACCACCTCCCTCAGTGGAGTGACTTCACAGGGTCATTTGAGTACTTCCTGTGTTGCCCTGTTTGTCATGGCAGCCCACTACCACACGTGGCAGTTGCTCTACCTGGCAAGTAGAGTGATGCTGGCTCAGCTCCTCACCTGGACTCTTACCGGGCACGCTGCCGTAAACGGAATCACCCACACTTCAGATGAGTTGGACTTTTCCTGGACCCCCGGCGGGTTGATCAGCCCGGCAGCTGTGATCTTCGCGGCTTAGATCCTCTGGCTGCCGGAATGGTTCTGGGCCTGAAGCTCTCAGTGGGCTCCTGTCATTACCACGTTGCACTTGGTCCTGGACCAATTTGACATACAATTAAATTGTTCTGTCTTCTTATTTCTAAAAACACATTATAAATGTATGTGATTTGCAGAAAGTCATACAGTACAAACACTTCTCTCCAAGAGAAATATGCACACTCTCAATAGATGCACTGGCACTAATTAAATTGAAGTCAAGAGAACTGTTTTATTCACAAGTTCTCCTTAGATGAACAAATCGTCATATTCAATACATGAAAAGGTTGCTCCAAGAGGGGAGGGAAAGGAAGGTGTGCTCATGTGTAGGACAGATAAAGTAGAATAGAAGGGGTTCAGAATTTCATCCAATTGAGAGTCAATTGCAGTAAATTGTACAACATAGATAACTGGCTATGGTTTATAGTCAGACCAGTTCCTTGTCAGGGCCTGCCCCTTATGGGCCGTGCCAGGCATTGTTCATATTTCTTTCAAAAGGTGCACAGAGAAACATCATCGGTGAAATGGATAGGGTGGGGATGATAACGGGTACAGGCCCAATGGGGGGATGAGTGTCGACGTTTCGACCCTGGTGTATAGAGGGTAATTCACCACCTCAGCTCATGGTTCTTCCGCAGGGTATTGTCCGGTCACTGCCCCCATATCGTGAGTAGTCCGTACGAAAAATTACGGTGTTGCATATAAAATTAATTCTGGCTGTCAACTCTTTTTTGAGGGTGAATGAAACGCCCAAGGCCAATCTTATTTCGCCCTGAAGGGGCCGCCGGGGTAGACCATGTCTTTCTTGTCTTCTGAAGCTCACCATGCGTGGTGTCAAAATCACACAGTGCAAGCCACAAAGCCCTGGGACGTCACTGGGGCAGAGAACAGGGCACAGGCAGGCTAGCAGGCAGAGCCCCTTAGCAGAGGGCAGTAGCTTAGTCCCAAACGGTGGTTCCCCCTGGCGTTCAGCAGTCCTCTGGCAGTCCACAGCTTATCTGCTCCTACATGGGGTAAGCCCCTTTACTTATAGATCAAATGTCTTTGTTCTGGGGGCACTTTAAAATACATTTACAAGTGCACAACACCCCCCATTCACAGTATAAGCCTTGGCCCCAGACACACCAGAAGGGGGTAGAGCCAGCATTGTAGAAGGCAGGCACATCCCTATTCAGGTGCAGGTGCAACTCCTCCCACCACTTCAAATGCAGACCAGGCCTATTCAGGTGGAAGGGAAAACTCTTCCTGCTACTCTAAATTCAGCCAAGGCCTATTCGGCCTAGAGCTGAGTCACCCAGGTAGGGCAGGACACACCTCAAACCCCCCATGGACTGGCTGGAGTGGATGAACACCCCCTCTCCCCTGTCAGTCAGAACCAGGCGGTCAATACACATCCAGCCAGGGCACAAAGACACATCAGCACACAGAAATGCCCAATCCTAAAAGTGGCATTTCTAAAATAGTAGTAATAAATCTGCTTTCACCAATAAGCAGGGTTTATCACTACTATTCCAAACATGATCACGCTATTCCTCTCATGTCAGGAATTACCACTGAAGCACATATCAGGGAATCCTATATGTAAACCTATGAGAAGGCAGCCTCCCAGCAGTGAGAAACCAAATAGGCTATTTGTCACTACCAGTACATGCCACACAGTTAAGGCACATGCCCTACCTTTTACCTACACCACACCCTGCCCATAGGGCTACCTTGGGAGAAATCGTAAAAAACAAACACCTGACCACACAAGAAGATGTAGGCAAATTATTGTATTTTAACCTTCCGCATGGTTTGAATCAATTGCAGCTGTCCATAACATAGAATAAGTAAACAAACTATACAGTTAAGAAGTGAGTCGTGACTGGTGACTGGGTGCTCAACGGAAGATTAGACAGAAAATACAATCATGAACATACATATATATATACAATGTTTAAATCACCTGTGTCCACAATTCATTGCACTTGTTTCTTTCGTTCGTTGAAACTTTGCGTGGATCGATACACAGACAGAACGTCAACGTTTCGACCCTAAATGTGATGCGCTGATTTGTCTGCATCTAAAGGCGGGTCTTCCTCAGGACTGCGAAAGGTTGGACAGCCTTAGAAAGGAGTTATTTAAGCTGTGGCTTCAACTGAAGTGAGGAGGATGTCAGCCGACAAACTCCGACTTTTTGGTGGATACTTCTTTGGGTTTATTTGGTCATTAACACCAGCGGGTGCGGAGATCCTTGTATTTCTGTGTCGCTGTGGCGATCATTTGGCGTTCAAAGCGCGGGACGTCTTACTCGTGCTCCGATGCTCGTCTGAATGACCATGTGGTCAGCTGTTTGTTTTTTACGATTTCTCCTTAGAATCATGTCTCTTAGTTGGATATACAGTATATCTTCAATGTAATTGTGTTTTCTGACAGAACCATTGTTTTTCTTTAGTTTAACTACCCAGGTTCTGAGGGTTACTGGGTTACCCCATTACGTTTAATGGCATAGGGCTAGCTAGGGCCTACCTTAGGGGTGACTGATATGTAGTAAAAGGGGAGTTGCAGACGTGGCAACCACTTTATATGACACGTCACAGCGGCAGTATACTGCGTGCGCAGGCCCTGCAGGGGCAGAGGCCTGAGACAGGTTTGAAAGGTAACTTAGGTGAATGGCGCAAGCAGCGCTGCAAGCCCACCAGTAGCATTTAATTTACTGGACCTGTGTATATGGGGTACCACTGTACAAGGGACTAATAGTTAAATTAAATATGCCAAATAGGTGTAGACCAATCTTACCAAGTTTACAAGAGAGAGCACATGCACTTTAGCACTGATCAGCAGAGATAAAGTGCCTAGAGTCATAAAACCACCAACAACAGGTCAGAAAAATACAGGAGGAAGGCAAAAAGGTCTGGAATGACTCTGCAAAAAGGGCCAAGTCCCAAAAATATGGTCCTATATTATCATCTCTGTGTTTAAGTGACATTTATAAACTACCTAGCCTTTGGCCTCCTGGTTTATAAATTACACCGAAATCTCTCAATGGCAAAATTGGTCCATACGTCACAGTTGCCTATTATGTATCTTTCTCTCTCTCCCTTTGTACATATATATATATATATATATATATATATATATATATATATATATATATATTCCAACAGTAGCAGCTCCCAATGCAGGAAAGAACCAGTGGAGACCCTATGATAGGCAGCAGATGATTTATTGAGCAGCAGCCTGCTCGCCGAGGCTCAGGGACAAGGAAAATATTCACCATCTGTTCCAGCCAGACGCGTTTCGAGTAATGAAACTCTTCCTCAGTGGCTTGTGGCAAGTTCAAGGATAAGCGTCTTGTATGCACCAAACTATATTACTAATCTTCCCGCCCCAAAGTGGGTGTGGCCCTCGGGCATCTTGGGAGATGTAGTTCGTTGCGTGCGCTCCACCCTGATCGATGTGTCCAAATCTATCGGTGTCCTGTCACCAAGTCTCTGCTGTGCTTTATGGATACTGCTCCCACTGTGCGCAAACACCTATGCTGCTTAAGGTGAGTGCTAAGTCTCCCACCGCTCTCGCGCAGTGTCAGTGACATTACAGCGGCCCCGCTCTTCCGCAGTCGGTTCTTCCTACGACCTAGGCAGGCCGTTATTAATTCCAACAGTAGCAGCTCCCAATGCAGGAAAGAACCAGTGGAGACCCTATGATAGGCAGCAGATGATTTATTGAGCAGCAGCCTGCTCGCCGAGGCTCAGGGACAAGGAAAATATTCACCATCTGTTCCAGCCAGACGCGTTTCGAGTAATGAAACTCTTCCTCAGTGGCTTGTGGCAAGTTCAAGGATAAGCGTCTTGTATGCACCAAACTATATTACTAATCTTCCCGCCCCAAAGTGGCGAGACACTGCGCGAGAGCGGTGGGAGACTTAGCACTCACCTTAAGCAGCATAGGTGTTTGCGCACAGTGGGAGCAGTATCCATAAAGCACAGCAGAGACTTGGTGACAGGACACCGATAGATTTGGACACATCGATCAGGGTGGAGCGCACGCAACGAACTACATCTCCCAAGATGCCCGAGGGCCACACCCACTTTGGGGCGGGAAGATTAGTAATATAGTTTGGTGCACACAAGACGCTTATCCTTGAACTTGCCACAAGCCACTGAGGAAGAGTTTCATTACTCGAAACGCGTCTGGCTGGAACAGATGGTGAATATTTTCCTTGTCCCTGAGCCTCGGCGAGCAGGCTGCTGCTCAATATATCATCTGCTGCCTATCATAGGGTCTCCACTGGTTCTTTCCTGCATTGGGAGCTGCTACTGTTGGAATTAATAACGGCCTGCCTAGGTAGTAGGAAGAACCGACTGCTGAAGAGCGGGGCCGCTGTAATGTCACTGACACTGCGCGAGAGCGGTGGGAGACTTAGCACTCACCTTAAGCAGCATAGGTGTTTGCGCACAGTGGGAGCAGTATCCATAAAGCACAGCAGAGACTTGGTGACAGGACACCGATAGATTTGGACACATCGATCAGGGTGGAGCGCACGCAACGAACTACATCTCCCAAGATGCCCGAGGGCCACACCCACTTTGGGGCGGGAAGATTAGTAATATAGTTTGGTGCACACAAGACGCTTATCCTTGAACTTGCCACAAGCCACTGAGGAAGAGTTTCATTACTCGAAACGCGTCTGGCTGGAACAGATGGTGAATATTTTCCTTGTCCCTGAGCCTCGGCGAGCAGGCTGCTGCTCAATAAATCATCTGCTGCCTATCATAGGGTCTCCACTGGTTCTTTCCTGCATTGGGAGCTGCTACTGTTGGAATTAATAACGGCCTGCCTAGGTCGTAGGAAGAACCGACTGCGGAAGAGCGGGGCCGCTGTAATGTCACTGACACTGCGCGAGAGCGGTGGGAGACTTAGCACTCACCTTAAGCAGCATAGGTGTTTGCGCACAGTGGGAGCAGTATCCATAAAGCACAGCAGAGACTTGGTGACAGGACACCGATAGATTTGGACACATCGATCAGGGTGGAGCGCACGCAACGAACTACATCTCCCAAGATGCCCGAGGGCCACACCCACTTTGGGGCGGGAAGATTAGTAATATAGTTTGGTGCACACAAGACGCTTATCCTTGAACTTGCCACAAGCCACTGAGGAAGAGTTTCATTACTCGAAACGCGTCTGGCTGGAACAGATGGTGAATATTTTCCTTGTCCCTGAGCCTCGGCGAGCAGGCTGCTGCTCAATAAATCATCTGCTGCCTATCATAGGGTCTCCACTGGTTCTTTCCTGCATTGGGAGCTGCTACTGTTGGAATTAATAACGGCCTGCCTAGGTCGTAGGAAGAACCGACTGCGGAAGAGCGGGGCCGCTGTAATGTCACTGACACTGCGCGAGAGCGGTGGGAGACTTAGCACTCACCTTAAGCAGCATAGGTGTTTGCGCACAGTGGGAGCAGTATCCATAAAGCACAGCAGAGACTTGGTGACAGGACACCGATAGATTTGGGCACATCGATCAGGGTGGAGCGCACGCAACGAACTACATCTCCCAAGATGCCCGAGGGCCACACCCACTTTGAGGCGGGAAGATTAGTAATATAGTTTGGTGCACACAAGACGCTTATCCTTGAACTTGCCACAAGCCACTGAGGAAGAGTTTCATTACTCGAAACGCGTCTGGCTGGAACAGATGGTGAATATTTTCCTTGTCCCTGAGCCTCGGCGAGCAGGCTGCTGCTCAATAAATCATCTGCTGCCTATCATAGGGTCTCCACTGGTTCTTTCCTGCATTGGGAGCTGCTACTGTTGGAATTAATAACGGCCTGCCTAGGTCGTAGGAAGAACCGACTGCGGAAGAGCGGGGCCGCTGTAATGTCACTGACACTGCGCGAGAGCGGTGGGAGACTTAGCACTCACCTTAAGCAGCATAGGTGTTTGCGCACAGTGGGAGCAGTATCCATAAAGCACAGCAGAGACTTGGTGACAGGACACCGATAGATTTGGACACATCGATCAGGGTGGAGCGCACGCAACAAACTACATCTCCCAAGATGCCCGAGGGCCACACCCACTTTGGGGCGGGAAGATTAGTAATATAGTTTGGTGCACACAAGACGCTTATCCTTGAACTTGCCACAAGCCACTGAGGAAGAGTTTCATTACTCGAAACGCGTCTGGCTGGAACAGATGGTGAATATTTTCCTTGTCCCTGAGCCTCGGCGAGCAGGCTGCTGCTCAATAAATCATCTGCTGCCTATCATAGGGTCTCCACTGGTTCTTTCCTGCATTGGGAGCTGCTACTGTTGGAATTAATAACGGCCTGCCTAGGTCGTAGGAAGAACCGACTGCGGAAGAGCGGGGCCGCTGTAATGTCACTGACACTGCGCGAGAGCGGTGGGAGACTTAGCACTCACCTTAAGCAGCATAGGTGTTTGCGCACAGTGGGAGCAGTATCCATAAAGCACAGCAGAGACTTGGTGACAGGACACCGATAGATTTGGACACATCGATCAGGGTGGAGCGCACGCAACGAACTACATCTCCCAAGATGCCCGAGGGCCACACCCACTTTGGGGCGGGAAGATTAGTAATATAGTTTGGTGCACACAAGACGCTTATCCTTGAACTTGCCACAAGCCACTGAGGAAGAGTTTCATTACTCGAAACGCGTCTGGCTGGAACAGATGGTGAATATTTTCCTTGTCCCTGAGCCTCGGCGAGCAGGCTGCTGCTCAATAAATCATCTGCTGCCTATCATAGGGTCTCCACTGGTTCTTTCCTGCATTGGGAGCTGCTACTGTTGGAATTAATAACGGCCTGCCTAGGTCGTAGGAAGAACCGACTGCGGAAGAGCGGGGCCGCTGTAATGTCACTGACACTGCGCGAGAGCGGTGGGAGACTTAGCACTCACCTTAAGCAGCATAGGTGTTTGCGCACAGTGGGAGCAGTATCCATAAAGCACAGCAGAGACTTGGTGACAGGACACCGATAGATTTGGACACATCGATCAGGGTGGAGCGCACGCAACGAACTACATCTCCCAAGATGCCCGAGGGCCACACCCACTTTGGGGCGGGAAGATTAGTAATATAGTTTGGTGCACACAAGACGCTTATCCTTGAACTTGCCACAAGCCACTGAGGAAGAGTTTCATTACTCGAAACGCGTCTGGCTGGAACAGATGGTGAATATTTTCCTTGTCCCTGAGCCTCGGCGAGCAGGCTGCTGCTCAATAAATCATCTGCTGCCTATCATAGGGTCTCCACTGGTTCTTTCCTGCATTGGGAGCTGCTACTGTTGGAATTAATAACGGCCTGCCTAGGTCGTAGGAAGAACCGACTGCGGAAGAGCGGGGCCGCTGTAATGTCACTGACACTGCGCGAGAGCGGTGGGAGACTTAGCACTCACCTTAAGCAGCATAGGTGTTTGCGCACAGTGGGAGCAGTATCCATAAAGCACAGCAGAGACTTGGTGACAGGACACCGATAGATTTGGACACATCGATCAGGGTGGAGCGCACGCAACGAACTACATCTCCCAAGATGCCCGAGGGCCACACCCACTTTGGGGCGGGAAGATTAGTAATATAGTTTGGTGCACACAAGACGCTTATCCTTGAACTTGCCACAAGCCACTGAGGAAGAGTTTCATTACTCGAAACGCGTCTGGCTGGAACAGATGGTGAATATTTTCCTTGTCCCTGAGCCTCGGCGAGCAGGCTGCTGCTCAATAAATCATCTGCTGCCTATCATAGGGTCTCCACTGGTTCTTTCCTGCATTGGGAGCTGCTACTGTTGGAATTAATAACGGCCTGCCTAGGTCGTAGGAAGAACCGACTGCGGAAGAGCGGGGCCGCTGTAATGTCACTGACACTGCGCGAGAGCGGTGGGAGACTTAGCACTCACCTTAAGCAGCATAGGTGTTTGCGCACAGTGGGAGCAGTATCCATAAAGCACAGCAGAGACTTGGTGACAGGACACCGATAGATTTGGACACATCGATCAGGGTGGAGCGCACGCAACGAACTACATCTCCCAAGATACCCGAGGGCCACACCCACTTTGGGGCGGGAAGATTAGTAATATAGTTTGGTGCACACAAGACGCTTATCCTTGAACTTGCCACAAGCCACTGAGGAAGAGTTTCATTACTCGAAACGCGTCTGGCTGGAACAGATGGTGAATATTTTCCTTGTCCCTGAGCCTCGGCGAGCAGGCTGCTGCTCAATAAATCATCTGCTGCCTATCATAGGGTCTCCACTGGTTCTTTCCTGCATTGGGAGCTGCTACTGTTGGAATTAATAACGGCCTGCCTAGGTCGTAGGAAGAACCGACTGCGGAAGAGCGGGGCCGCTGTAATGTCACTGACACTGCGCGAGAGCGGTGGGAGACTTAGCACTCACCTTAAGCAGCATAGGTGTTTGCGCACAGTGGGAGCAGTATCCATAAAGCACAGCAGAGACTTGGTGACAGGACACCGATAGATTTGGACACATCGATCAGGGTGGAGCGCACGCAACGAACTACATCTCCCAAGATGCCCGAGGGCCACACCCACTTTGGGGCGGGAAGATTAGTAATATAGTTTGGTGCACACAAGACGCTTATCCTTGAACTTGCCACAAGCCACTGAGGAAGAGTTTCATTACTCGAAACGCGTCTGGCTGGAACAGATGGTGAATATTTTCCTTGTCCCTGAGCCTCGGCGAGCAGGCTGCTGCTCAATAAATCATCTGCTGCCTATCATAGGGTCTCCACTGGTTCTTTCCTGCATTGGGAGCTGCTACTGTTGGAAATATATATATATATATATATCTTCAAGCACATGAAAAGGACACCGCACTCTTCTCGGATGGTTAAAGCGATTTATTCCAGCTCAGCAATAACTTCCTTCACCTACGCGTTTCGAACAATAAATGTTCCTGATCACGGTAGTTACAAGTCCGTTTTCGCTTTCTGTTATTTATACCCTCCTACCCACTGTGTCTGTTAGGAGGCATTGTGGGAGTGGTAGTTTGTAGGCCATTATCGAATTCCCCACATTTATTATAAGCCACATATTTGTGTATGTATTATAATTATGTACGAAAGCCCATTTTGGCCTTTTCATGTGCTTGAAGATTAATTACGAGTCTTGTCCTTGACTCG
Organism: Lissotriton helveticus; assembly: GCF_964261635.1. Classification (NCBI taxonomy): domain Eukaryota; kingdom Metazoa; phylum Chordata; class Amphibia; order Caudata; family Salamandridae; genus Lissotriton; species Lissotriton helveticus. The sequence continues at coordinate 1,329,223,074 of NC_136069.1, read as the reverse complement.
TCGCCTGCACCAGCTGAAAGGTCGCTCCTCCTAACCCAGGGACGTTTGCTTCGAAATATATATATATATATATATTACATGGATAAGCTTGCCTATTTAAGGCTCGCAGGTGGGTTCAAAGCTTGTAATAAAGGTCCTAACTGTGAATTATTTCTCATAATTTACAGTGATGATTTCAGTTGCAGGCTGTTTGGCTTTCCTATTGATATACCAAAGCTAAATAGATTATTAATGCAGCAATTCATCTTTCTCTCAGTGCTGGTAAATTGTTATGCTGTCACAATGACAGTGTTTTTCCCAAAACATTAATCAGCACATCTGACAAGTTCACCCTTATTGTCCCATCTTTAATGTAAGTATCTATTAATAAACACTCCTCACTATGTGAAAATGAACAATGTAAATGCTGAACTTTGTTAGCAAAAGTACACTTCCCCAGGCTGCACTTTATTTTCTTTTTTTATATATATCTTGTTAAACCTACTCTAGGCGGCGCATGGGGGTGGTGGAGGGACAGGATGGGGCCCCCATAGGCTATGTTGGAGACGAATTACAAATCTTACAGGACTTATCGACATTGACCATGCTGAAGAGAAGGGCTTTCTGAAACGTTGCTACCTTCCCAAGAACCAACAAAATACATTACAGGTGGGGCTACCCCTTCCGACTCCTTTTAGAATGGCAGGGCAAGAAGCACGCTATCAAGTTGAAACAGGACGCACAACAAGTTCTGGTGGTCGTCCACCCCTTGTGAAGGAAGCATAACGCGGATTAAATGTTATGCCTTGTGTATTGCCTTCAAATCTAAACACAGCCTTGGCCCAGCTCAACTAACACAGTCTTTTCTACCCTATGTCCTATCCAGATCTTCATTGAGTGGCAATCTTGTCGTCCCCAAGGCCAACACTTTCAGATGGTGCGAGAACAGTTTGTGGAACTCCTTACCCCCTATGATTAAGGACAAGTGGAATCTGAAGGAATTCAGAAAGAAATTAAAACCTGGCTGTTCAACCAGTAATTGTTAGGACCGTTCACTTCTATTGGCATCTGAGCAGTCAGCGCCTAGACAACCCCGGGTAGTAGCCGAGCTTTATAAATACTATTTTCGTTTCATTTAATTTCTTGACAGGCAGCAACACTTTGGAACTCATTGTGAGCCAACATAACAAGTTTATAAGATTGCCTTAAGTTCAGAGAGGAAATACATTCCTGGCTGTTCCCAGGTTAAAGAAGTAGAACGCTCTTGATCTCTGGCACCAAACTGAACAAATGGTGCACAGAAGAAAACACACTGCCTAGGAGTCCCTAACACTCCCAGAAACATCAAAACTGGACCCTACTATGCCCAGATATAAATAACACAAGCTGTATGACAATGATGTCCAAGAGTGGCAAATAGCCACAGGAAGAACTGGGCAGGGCTGTAATCAGCACCCAAATGCCAGCTAAGTTCACCACAATTAGACTCTTACTTTGTTGAATGCATTCACTGCAGGATGGGTGGACAGGAATTGCCACAGTGATTCTCCACCACAGCTGATTAGAATGATGGCAGGCTATATTCATGGCTTTCCTGTGGCTCTCAGGGTTGACAGCTGGTGATTAACAGAATAGTTTGAACTGCCAAAAGACATGCAAAGGACCACCATCACTCAACCTAGACCAAGGACATGCACCCAATGCTTGAATAGATCTTCCAACTCTGACTGGCATCTTGGAGGACTTTCACATACTCCACTCCTGCAGACCCCACCCACAGTTCTCACCACATTAAAATTGATCACAGTAATCAGTATTACATTGGGATATCTGCTACACAGACCATCCAGGCCGATCTCTGCCCTCTCTCTAACCTATCCCTCTCCTCCCCATACTGACTATCTCTCCAATTCCAGACTGACAACACTTAGAACAAAGATGGCATTGTTGTTGTTCATTAAAAAAACTGTGGACTGAATATGTGTTAGTACTCATTGAAAAACGTGGGTATGGGACCTGCAGACTAAATCATAACAGCCAGCTAATATATACGGAGCGTGCCCTGTCTGGCACATATCCTTCTTCCACTTCGCTGCAAAGTGCTTAAAAACCTAGACAATTGGGCCTGATTCACAAAGGGCTTCTGCACTCCTGGCGGAGGCCCATAACTGTGGGGGAGTCTCTGCACTCGGGGCAGAATGTCTGCATAGGGTATTCTAATTGCAAGGATTCCGCCCCGAGTGCGGACACTCCCCCACGACTGCGGGCCCCAGGTCCGGACTGGGAACAGAAACCGGCCCTGGCAAACTGCCGACCTCGGTAACAAAAACGGCCTACCAAGGGTCCAAAACCAGCCCCCACCCTAGCGGCCCACCGGGGAAACGCCCGGCGCCCCCTATGGCCAGTCCAGCCCTGGCGGGCCCTCCCACCAGAGGCGTTTTAAGGCATGGGCAAAGTGGGCTCTGGCCCAGGGCCCCAGCCTTTCAGGGGCCTCCTGATGGAGCCAGCTCTGTTCTGCAGAGAGTCTTGCCCAGGTGACACAGAATAATCTTAAACAGATTGTTTTAAATACCGTTTTCCTTTAATTTATTATAATGTGGGTTATGTATGACAGTCTATTACAGACATTTTGTAGAGAAATGATGCTGCGTTTATGTTTCCTGCAAAGTCAATAAAAAGTTTCTTTTAGATCAAAACAGGACCTCAGAAATGGGAGGGTGTCACCGAGATTATTTGCAGTGATATTAGTGAGCTGCTGCTGTGTTACACTATTGAAATCACACTGTCACTATCCCTGTATATTAGATTTAAACACATTCAGAATTTGGACGAGTGTGCCTGTGCACTGTCAGTGACCTGGCAAAGAGGGCATGAAAGATCTGAAATTGGATCATAAATTCAAAGCTGTTCCAAGCAGGGGCCCCCAAAATGCGTTCAGCCCAGGGCCCCCAAAACCCTTAAGATGTTCCTGCCTCCCACGAGTGCCGAGACCCGTTGTGACTCAGGCCCAGAAAATGGGAAAATCTTCTGTATGGCTCCACGAGCTTTATAGCACTTAGAGTTAAAACTGCAGGAGCGGAAGGGGGAGCAGTGCTGGATATGCGCCTGACTACATTTGACAAGGTCAGATGTTAGATTTGTTTAATGTTTACGTTTGCTTGATTGGGCCATGGTAGGTTGCATTCACCATTATATACAGAGGCCTTTCATTGGTTAAATGTAGTAAGGTCTCAAATTGTAATGTTTTGAGAAAAAAAAATGCCTACCAGTTTTCTAGCTTGCTTCTATGGGAGTCTACCGCGTCACAAGCCTTTTTTTTATTTTACGCTGATTCATCAGGGAAGCCGGTAAACTGTAAATAAGCTGGTCTGAGATTTGTAATTACCACGGAGAGGCAGTTCAGTCTCAAGTGGGGGCATTACTATAATTCGTCTCTGTTGTGTCTGCAATTCCCAAGCCGGAAAAGAGATGCACATTTCCATAGGATCATAAACAAGGACATCTAGCATTCTGGGAAGCATTTTCCCTTCTTGGTAATTGTGTAGCATGCTACAGCAGCAAATGTAAAACAATGAATAATCAATGGATAAAATAATGCGAAACTCGTTGGTGCCGCTCGTGCTGAGAAAATGGCGGGTCCCAGAAGGGCCTGCGTACAAGTGGTGGTGGAAATGAATTAAAGAGTGTTGCATAAGCTGGAGTGGGCATTTCTTATTTTAAGGCGACATGGATAATACCACCATGTTTGCAAGATTTTGAAGAGTTCTGTCTTGGCCCACATTCATTTTACTGAAAGTGGTTATTTTTTAACGTAAAACAATGACTTGCAATGTGGCTCATGGCATATGAACATAATAATAACAAGCACTGGTAAAGCTAATAGGTGTGTTGCTGGCGTCGCCAATGTTTATTTTTTTCATGGTTCCTTATTGTTGGAGGGGCCGCTGTGCCCTTTACAATTAAAGAAAAAAAACATTAACTGTAAGCAAACCACATTTCTGATCCCATAAGGCGCATTGCCAAGATAGTTCTTGGCACTGAAGGGAAGTGCATCGTGTGGAGATGTGTGCCTTGTGAGAGGGCAAAAAGCTATCATTGACTGTCAAGTTAGTCAATGGCTGAAGAGCGCTGACTAGTTTCCCCGTGCTCTGTACTGTAGTTGACAGAATTACATGTGAATGACACAACAACAGACCAGCCGATCAAGAGAGGTGGCAGAAAACTCCTCAACTAAGTATATTGCATATAATTGTATTAAAATCAAAAGGACGTGGCTAACGTCAGAGCTAAAACGACTTCCGGATGTTTTTTCCCAAATTCACAAATGCTCCATGCTTATATTGATTAAAGGGTTTTGCCATTGAACCAGCTTCAGGAAACCTTTTTATAAATTAGACTCGTGTGCAGCTTTATACATTTCCGAACAGCACCTCAATTTTGGCAATTACATGGCCTTAGACAGAAAAGACCACACAGTCAGTGGCGTTGTCAACAGTAACAGGTGAAACAGTGTAGTTAGGCTGGCAGTGACTGTGTTCTGCTGCGCGTTATACATTCTACAAATAGCTCAGGTAATCCTAGACACACAATACATCATGTATGCCTTCTGAGATATGAACTTCCTGCACATCTCATGACGCACATCCTTGCGAACAGCAAGTGACTAACCTTACAGTACTGTGCCGGAACAAGTGGGCTCAGATATGCAACGCGGGCATTGTCTAAATTGTGCAGATTGAAAAAGAACAATTATGCGGCAAAACTTGCAGCAGCATCGTTTTAACATGCTTTAATACTATCTAGGTAAACGTTTCAACTAATTAGCTTAACACCTTCGCATTGCAATCAGAAACTGAAAGGTGTCCAGTTAACTTTTGCAAAGGGTCTTCCACGGCACTGAATGCGGGCCTTTTCCTTTAGTAACTCTTCATCCTTTTGAGCTAATAACAATATTTTGTATTGAAATCTGTAAATTATGCAGCGGTTCATAAATTATCTGACCAGTACTAAAAATCCATAATTATGCTCAAAGGGCCACACATATCAATCGCATAATTCCGGTGTGTTTGGGCGTGCAAGATGCCTTTTAGTACTTCAGGTTGGAAATTCATCGCCAAGCCAGGCACGTTTTATTGTCTGGCATTTTTTTTAAGACCGACTAATCCTATGGTGGCCTAGATCTGAGCAGCAGAGCTCTTAAGGACAGGAAGTTACTAATTAAGTAACAAGATCTTACTGCACTTCAGGGATTTAGCCTGGTTTGCTCTTCAGGCACACCCATGATGTTTACTTAGGAAGAAAGACACACCATAACAACGTAGATTTATCCCATGGGCCTTTTCAGCCCTTCAATCACCAGAAATTGTAGTTATTTAAAAAACAACACAGGGAAGTAAATATATGATTACCTATTTATAAATATGAGCTTGGCCTACAAGTCTTCTTTTTTTTTTTTTTGCTTAAAAAAAAAACAAAAAACTCCCACATGGCAAAGCATTTACTGTCACTGAATAACTCTGACTGCAGGAGGAACTTAAATGTCTATCCCCCAGATTTATCATTGTCATGTTTTGCGAGTCCTTAATAGCGATTTTTAAGGAATCGCTATTAAAGACTCGCAAAACGGGATTCATGTAGAAATCAAATTTTTTTTTGCGATTTCTACTGCTTCCTTATTTGCGATTCGCTAATTGCTAATCGCAAATAAGGAATGGCTTTCCCATTCATTCCTATGGGCTTAAAGGCCCATAGGAATGAATGGGGAGTCATTCCTTATATGCGATTAGCATTTAGCGAATCGCAAATAAGGTAGCGATTTCAAGGGTGCCAGGGTGTCCAAAGGACACCCTGTAGCACCCCTGAAATGGTAATTCACAGTGGTGTTGCGCACACACATGCCCAAAGGACATGTGTATGTGTAACATACAACTACGTTTTCGCTATTGACCGCGTAGTCAGACTTCGTGGTAAATAGCTGCCCCAGATTGCGATTTCGCAATTCTAAAATGGTTCATGAATTGCATTTAAGGAATCTCAAATTGAGATTCCTTAAATGCAATTATTCGCAATTCAGTGATTTCTAAATTTGCGATTTTTGCATTTGGGATGATGAATCCCAAATGCAAAAAAAGCGCTCGCAAAGGGCCAAATTCTCAGAATCTGGCCCTTTGCGAGCCGTTTTGGGCTTGATGAATCTGGCAGTAAGTCCCTAACACAATAATCACAATTCAGGGTTTTTAAAATGCTATTATAGGCTAGGTCATTCCATAACAATTGCTGGGTCTGTCTCCACAAAGGCGACTTGACTCTGAAGGACCCTATGATTAACCTCAATATGACTTATCTTAGTCAGAGAGACAGGACTCCTAAATTAAGAAGTGAAAGTCATAAAAAGAAAAACAAACCACAAGTTTATCATGAATAGAGGAAGATGACGAGAATCCCCTTGAATAATCATGCTGAAGTTCAGAAGGTGCATGAGCAACAGAAATTCCTGTAGATTTTGGGGCTTATTTACTAGCCCCTTGCGCCGCCAGTGCGTCACTCTTTGTGATGCACCAGTGGCGCATTTTCCTGCCCCATATTTACAAGGAAAGGAGAAGCTACCCTGCGTGGTTTTTCCTGTCCCTGTAAATACGGCCCCTTTACACGCAACACTTTGCGTGAAAGGGGCGTTCCATGGGTGTTGTTGTGGGTGTTCCCACGCAACACACATGGAAACTGACCCGTTTCCAGAATTGCGAGAAATCGTAAACCTGGAAATATGTCTGAATGCTACGCCTCCCCAGGGGGAAAGAGGAAAAAAGTTAGGAGAAATGAATACATTTTGCCTCGTTTTTGTCCTCTTTCTATGCGTGCTGCATTCTGCAGCACACATAGAATGAGGAAATCACCTCTTCTGATTGTTTGTGTGCTGGTAGGTGTACCTTCTTGCACATAAACAATCATTGAAAAAAAAGCAGTTTTGTAACTTCTATGTGTACTAATGCGACACACATAGAAGCTGACCACCACCTTTTCAGATTGTTTATGTGCAGAAAGGACACCTTCCTGCACATAAACAATCATTCCTGTGACGCAGGCATCCTTGTACCATGGCGCATGGCAGCTAATTGTGTGCCAGGGCAGGGGAAAGCACAGGGATGCAACATATTATTGTAAATATGTTGCACCCTGTGATTTGAAAGTGCCACAGTGTGGTACAGCCAAAGGGCTTGCGATGCAGCGTGTTTATCTTGTCACATTTGCTGCCCCTTCAAAGACAAAGGTGAAGTGTCAGGCCATGTCCTCTGACAAATTGTTGCTTATTGGGAAACTGGGGTACACTTTCATGTCTCTGTTTTGAAAGTGAGAGGATTTTGTAAGAGTGATCTAGGTGACATACGGCACCTAAAAAATGTTTTTTTCTAGGTGGACCGACCACCATTGCAGGGGTCTGCGCGGACGGCAATGCCAGCTAGGAGGGAGCAGATGCGTCAGCTCCCAGGGGTGAGCCAGCAGCAGTGGCGGGCGATGATAAGTCGTATTCCTTTCTTATTGCCAATCGAATTTATAGTATGTGCACTCACTGCAATGGTGTACACTGTACTGTTGAGACTAAGTTGTGAACAGTTGAATAAGACACCCTTTACTTAGCATTAGCATTAGCGGGAGTTGAGTAACAAATGGACTCTTCTCGTCTTCAACACAGCAGAGAAAGTTCTATGAAGAAAACTAAGAGTCATACCTAGATGGATTGATGCAAAAGGGAAAGAAGGATGGAAGGAGGAAGGACTTGTGACAATGACATGTAATATATGACTGGCAGAGAAGGATGAGTGGGTGAAGGGGGCCCGGTGGATGTATATAGGTGGCTGATATGCATTGGTGGTTGAAGCAGGATAGGTGAAAGGTGAAATAAAAGATACCTGCCTGGGTGGGTGAAACTGTATGGGAGAAAGGAATCCTCTGAGGGGTTTGATGGGTCAAACTCAAAGGCAAGCAAGGAGGACGTATGGATGGTTACATGACAATAATCAAATATGTTGGTGAAAGGTTTGTTGGCAACAATATTCTATAATAGCCATATTTGGATGGATGGATGCCTGGATGGTATTCAATCATAGGTGAAGACTGGACGAAGAGAATATAAAAAAAAAATTGAACCATGCCATGGTAGCAAAGCCAAGAGTGAAGAATAAAAATAATGCTAGAAGAACAATGCAATGATACATGGAAAAATCCCAGGGAAGAAGAATAAAAGGAATGGTTTTTTTCCCCCAATGTTTTTGATCCAAAGGTTTAGTTTGAGGTTGTATTTCAGGCTACTCCTTTGACTCACAGTAGTTAGCAAACACAACATATATTATGTATGTATGTATGTACTCACCCATCATCAATTGCCTCCCTACAAATCCGAGGCCCCCTCCCTCCGTACCCATGTCATTTCAACAGTGTCAGCCATGGGTGGCCTATCAGCTGCATGGTTGCAAATAATAGTAGTACCTCATGTGACGTCACATAAGTCAAGTGATGTCGTGCCATTTATCATTATTCATATTAGTAATAAATCATATCATCTGCCTTGTTGTAGTAGTCAGGGTGAAAGTGAGTATTGAGCATTTGCCATTGATTTAACAGAGTATAGAAAAAGAGATAATTGTGTAGTACAGTTGCCCCACCTGCAGAGAGTAGTAAAGTAATGCGAGTCTACAACATGAGTATGTGTGTCTAGGCCGCAAGCTGAGTTGACATGCCTACACGATTAATTTAGCTAAAAAAGAGAGAGAAGAAGAATGCTTGTCTACTCCATAGTGACTCAGGCCTGAAACTCTAATCACATCCAAATCTAAGGGGCCGAGGAATCGAGGATACCACAAAGGTTATGTACTGCTAGTGCTACTGTGCCACTTTAATTTTATGTGTAAAATTTAATGTGTTACTGTTTTTCTGAGAGTATTGGTTACATTTGTCTTTTTTCTTTCTTGATATAGCTACTCCTTCCCAACCCACTATGCAGGATATAGCAGCACCCAAGACCCGGCAACAGGAGCTGGAGGCCATTAGGGATGAACATCGGTGGCTAGTGGCTCTGGAGGAGGAGGAGGCAGCAGCTGTAGCCGCCAATATTCCAGGCCCCAGCCAGGTCCCCCAGTGCCTCCGGTGGCACAGCGCCATAGTCCAGCAGCCTCCCGCCGCAAGTCAACCATTGCTGCCCACCCCCTGTTCATGTAAAAACTTTCAGCGTTGCATGCTCCTCCAGGTGGTGCGCTTAGAAGCCAGGCTGGAGGAGCACTTCCACCTTCTTGAGCTCAAGATCCGGCTTCTAGCCAGCCGCTAGATGATCATGGACCTCAGTCTCTTGCCCCATTTTTTTATGGTAGTTTGGTACTTGTTGGGGGGAGGGTGGGAATGTGGGGGTTAGGGAAAGCTTGGGTGTTTTTTGTGGGGTTTTTTATGGACATTTTGATTTATGGACAATTGGACTTCTGGATATTGTTGTGGGATAGGGAGAGGGGTGGGTTAGGTATTGTGGGTTTCTTTAATTCTAGTTTATTTGTTAGGGGAATACATTTATAGTTTTACAAAATATGTAAATCTTTTTGGGGGTTACTCTTTTACTTCACACTGTTTCCCTTGTTGCAGGGGCGCAGCCTTTTTTTAAATCTGCTGATAGTGTAACATACCAACAGATAAATGTGGTACCCTCACTTGTCCTACTACTGTCAGTCTCTCCTCCTAGTCTATGCAGTCTTCAAATAAAATACCTATGGACATGGAAGGGTGTGTATGTGAATTAATTATTTTCCATAGTGTACACATTAGTGCATCCTTATATTTCTTCTATAACCTGTGATTGATGATTAGGTGAAACGATGGCTGCATGGTGATGATTTGGTTTCCCAAGGTGCCATGGTGGTGGTACTACCACTGGATTCAAGATAGCCTGGCTGATAAGGATTATGAATCCCAAACCGGTCCCAGGATGCTTGTTTCCGGTCCAGGGAAGGCGTGGCTTGGCAGTTCGGGCTGGACTGTTGCCATGAGGCACAGGGTCAGACTGATTTGCATATGGCCATGTCTGAACTGGGGTGGTGGAGTCAGCTAAAGAATGGTGATGGATTAAACCCATGTCAGTTGACTGGGGGTGAGTGTTTGATTTGCTCAAGTGCTCCGTCCATCATCCCCTTTGGTATCGCTTTGTTCGCCCTAAGTTGGCAGGGTATGCCCAGACGTGGGTCCCTTGTCACTCTACCACTGGATTCAAGATAGCCTTGCTGATGAGGATTATAAATCCGAAACCGGTTCCAGGATGCTTGTTTCCGGTCCAGGGAATAAGTGGCTTGGCAGTTTAGGCACAGGGTCATACTGATTTGCATATGGCCATGTATGAACTGGGGTGGTGGAGTGAGCTGAAGAATGGTGATGGATTCAACAAAGATCAGTTGACTGGGGTGAGTGTTTGATTTGCTCAAGCGCTCCGCCCATCATCCCCTTTGGTATCGCTTTGTTCGCCCTAAGTTGGCAGGGTATGCCCAGACATGGGTCCCTTGCTCACTCTACCACTGGATTCAAGAGAGCCTGGCTGATGAGGATTATGAATCCGAAACCGGTCCCAGTATGCTTGTTTCCGGTCCAGGGAAGACGTGGCTTGGCAGTTCGGGCTGGACTGTTCCCATGAGGCACAGGGTCAGACTGATTTGCAAATGGCCATGTCTGAACTTGGGTGGTGGAGTGAGCTAAAGAATGGTGATGGATTAAACCCAGATCAGTTGACTGGGGGTGAGTGTTTGATTTGCTCAAGCGCTCCGTCCATCATCCCCTTTGGTATCGCTTTGTTTGCTGTAAATTTAATTTAGTCACACCAATAAATCACAGAGCTTGGGAGGGGAGGGTTAGGGGTTTGATTAATGGATATGAAGGGGGATTCGAGTGGAAGGTTTGACAAAGACAAACACTACAACACAAGGTCAACAACACATTCATCTTGGCGGCCGACCATCATCAATCTGTTATGGGAGGAAAAGCATCTGCATGCATGATGATGAGTACTAGACTAGTACAGGTAAACTAATTTTCCATCTGGCCCCAGAGAGACCCAGGTTACATTTATGTTTTTGTAGTGGGCTTTGAAAGGTAGCAAATAAAATTCAAATATTTATAGGAGTCAAGTAAACTAAACATAAACAAAACACACAGTTGTAATGATTGAAGAAAATAAATGATGCTGTGTATATTGCCAAATTGGGAGTTGCATCGCTGCACTACATTCCTCTTGGACTGTCCGTTAATCTTGGGTGCCTGGCGAATGCAGTTTGGTAAGGTAAGTGTGAGTTGTTTTTCCAGTATGGCAAAGGGTAAGGGCCTGTAGATGGAAAAAAGTGATATTCAAGAATCAAGGGAAAAGTTAAACTGCATAAAGTAGTGCAACAAGAAGACTTTGTTTCAGAGGCAGCATGACTAAATGTCTGTTTCCGGCAGTTACCTCCAATGGCATGCCAACCACCCAACCTTAAGTTAGCCTCAAATCTGATGCAGACATCACTGAGCACAGACACACACAGTAACATAGCATGCCATTTTCCCAATTAAGTAAAAAAATCAATGCACCGCCATAATATCAGTCAGCCAGTCACACCACACTCACCACCACCACGACACAGATACGTGTAGGTCTTGTGTTGTTGTTGTTTACCTTTAGGCCACTCCAAAGTCATCATCATTCAAATTGGTTGTTTTTAGTGAACTTGAAAACTTCTTCTGGTGGGAGTTCTCAAATGGTCATACTCCCGCCCATGCCCTGATTCATTCTATCATCTCTGATTCTCCTGAGTCTGACTACGACTCTGAGTTTGGTGTCCAACCCCCCCACCAACAGAGTGCCAAGTGAGTGCCGACTGAATGTATTGGATTGCCTGCAGTAGTACAAATTTGTTATTGACCAACAAGAAGGGAAAGAGTGACTTGACAGACTCACTGTAGAGTAGACTACAGTAGGCTAGATTTGTGTTTGCAAGCTTTGCATTAACCAAGTGACCGGTCAGGTCTGAGTCTTTGAGGAGTATAACTAAGCATAAAACAATAAACAAAAAGCAGAGTGGACAGTATGGAGTAGACCCAAAGAAAAAACTCGCTATCCGATCTTTCAAAGGGGAAAGAAAAAAATAACCTTCAGGGGACAATTTCTGATCCGCTGTCGACAGTCCACCACAACATTGTGAGTCTCAATCATCATCCGCACTAAAACATTAAGTGCAACAAACAATCACCCAGTCTCACAGTGCCGTCTGCCACCACATGAATCATCTTTCTTCTTCTCAAGTCTCAACTCAAGTTGACAGACATATGATTGATGATGATTACATATCATCTTTCACAAGTTGACATCACAACAAACAACAATCACTCAGCGTGCAATGCATGGCATAATTTACCTGTTCTTCTAGTGTGCTCACCATGATCAATTGGTGGTGGCACATTGCAGAATGCAGATCATCCATTGCTTCGCTGTAAATCAAATTATTAATAATGTCATATGTGGGCGGGGCAGTACCTCTAGGCTTAGAGGAAAGGATAGATAGAGAGTCAAAGCCCAATGATTCAAGGCAGAGGCAGGCACACATTTGCTTGTATTAATTTCTCCATCAGCTGTCTGGCTTGAGGGAAATGGCTTAGGGCGAGTACGGACTGCTTCACTGCACCCAGATGCAACTCCAATCCATCAGTAAAATGTGTCTAAAAGGAAGACGGTGGGGATGGATAAGTGAACTAGACACACACACAAATAATAAAGTAAATAATGTTTCTTAGCTTTATCGTTTTTTTGGGGGTGGTTGGATTTTAAAGAAAGAAAGAAAGTAAAGCCTAGTTGTCAGGGAAGTAGAGCTCGTCCTCAAACCCTGGTGGTTCACCCAGAAGTAGGTCACCTAACACACTACTTTCATGACCTGAGTCACCGTGCTCATCTTCCTGCTGTGGTACTTCAGGTAACATGTAATCCAGTGGTATAAAGTGCTGATTAATTTTGATCATGGTTAACCTCTCCATGTATTTTGCCAAGAGATTGGTCCTTCTCACTGTCAGAACAGCACCAGCAGCACTGAAAACATGCTCAGCAGAGACACCTGCTACGGGGCAAGCCAGATAGCTTGTCGCCAGCCTGCTGATACTGGCCATTGGCACCTTTTCCCATACCAATACAGCAATGGGTTTTGATCAAAGTAGACCTCTGTTGGGTCATCCAGCTAGGGCTGGACCAACCGCTCAATGGTCATGGGTGCTCCACTTTGCTCGGCCTCCATGGCCTTTGCCTAAGCACTGGACTTAAGGCCTGCCAGCAGAAACCATTCCTTTGCAGATTTTAGGGCTGATGCGCCTGTTGTTGTTGTTGTTGATGATGATATTGTTGTTCTTGCTGTAGTTGGTGTTTTTGGCTGCTGTGAACCAACTGCACTGCCCTCAGGCTCTGAAGTTGAACTAGAAGGCTGCCCTGCAGTACTTGTTATGCCCTGGAGGATCGGGCCTCTAATTCCTGGCCGTTCTTTTTCTAGCTGACTGGCTTGCACAGCTATCAAAGTTTTGTAGTTGGCAACATCCCCATCTGAAAAAAGAATGAAAGTGTCCAGTAATGGTTTGTACCGTGGATTAAAATTTGTGGCACAAATGTAATAGTTGGGTGACACAATGCCTCCTTGCACCCTTGTATTTTCAGATAAGTGAAGGAATGAGCTCTCCACCAACTCATATGCTTCTTTCTTTTCCTCCACACCTGCATAGATTGCAGTCACCAGATTAGTTAAGGCACCCCCCTAAAGAAGTAACTACAAGGTCAGGGAAAAGGGGGACGAAAATAACCATAGAAAACCTACACGTAGGTAATACCCCTCTTGACCTATATTGCTTTACATACGGCTTGTTATAACCTCATACCTGGGGCACACAAAAAATGCTCTGCTATACATAGAGCTGATGTTTCTATTTTTCTCATTTTATTTCATTTAAAAAAAACTTATTTTATAGAAAACATTCATCTATTGTATTGCTTTTTTTCTTATTATTATCATTTATGAATCAATAACCAATTTCATTGTACACAAATGCTCAAATAAGATCTTTAGTTGGTACAATTTTACAGTGAAAAATATGTAACAATCCTTTTCAAAGACACAATCTATATACAAAGTAGCGCACAATATCTTTAGAGTTCACATCTAGTTAGCAAATCCAAATTCACGTGGGGTCTGGGACTCAGGTAGCTGCAGCTGACAAATGACAATGAACAATCACTAGACAATGAATATTTGTTGTGCATTGTGCATGTCATATAGCAGACATGGGGTTAATGTGGTTATGATTGATGCCAAACCATGTTACTTTGAAACTAAGAAAAATATAAAAACATTACATAAAAATTAAATAAAAAATAAAAATAATTATTATTATAAGTAAAAGATGAAAATTAACGTCTAATTATAATATATTTGGCTGCTAGTATGCCACATGATCATCATCGTCAACAACAAGCAAGAAGAAGGCATTTGTGAACAAAGAGAAGACTAAGACATGTAGGCCTATGACAAAAGCAAACTGACTGCCTCCACAAAATGGCCACCAGCCACATGGTCAGGCCACTACAACAAGAAGCAAGGTGCCAAGAGGAACAAAGGGAAAACATGCAGGCCTATGGCAAAAGCACACTGACTGCCTCCACAAAATGGCCACCAGTCACATGGTCACTCACAATAACAAGCAGGAGGCCTGGAAAACAATGAACACAAGCAGACCTATAGACACAGACTTTACAAAATGGCACATGGCCACATGGGGACCAAGGCAAATGCTGGGCTATTACTGTTACAAACACACTCACACACTGGCCAGACAAAGGAGGCATGCGAAACATTTGCATCCTTTTTGGCAAACCGCTCTCAAACCATATGTGCTCCTCCCTTCTCGGCGGTAGTTCCTCCTCTGAATGTGGGGGTGCCTCAGGGCTCTATTTTGAGCCCTACACTTTTTAATTTGTACATGGCACCCCTGGCCCCTCTCGCCGAGAGTTTTGGTGCCAAAATCGTGTCATACGCTGATGACACTCAGCTGTTGTTTACCTGTGAGAAGGGAGCTGAGTTTGATGGCAACTTTAATAACACCTGTCTCTCCAAAGTCGTCTCTTGGTTAAGTCACAATCATTTAACAGGCAACCGGATATCTGGTATGAATGGTGGACCCAGGATATGTCTCCTCCTGTGTCGGCCGTTTCTACAGTGAAAAACCTGGGAGTCAAGCTGGATTCCACCCTTTCCGGGAGGCCCAAGTACACTCGGTAGCCGGGGTATGCATTGGGTTGTTGAAAATACTGTAAAATTTCCTCCCATTGCTTTCTATCCCATAGAGGAAGACAGTGGTTCAGGCGATGATAATGTCCAGATTGTACTATGTTAATTCCTTGTATCTTGGCCTGCCTGAATATCTTTTGGGCCGACTACAAGTGATCCAGACAGTCCTGACCTTCTTACCATTAGGAAAAGGCTTAAAACGTGGATTTTTCAGTTGTGAGTGGTTGGCAGTGTTCTGGTTGTGTTTGTGTTACTTGACATTTGGATGCTTTTAGCGCCGGGACACTCCAGGGAGTAGCCGCGCGCTCTATAAATATGCGTTCACATAACATATTGCTGTTTACTCTATTACCCTGTGCTATAACTGCACTATCTTGACTTCAATGCTGTCTTCATTGTACTATTTGGCGCGTTTTCATTGAGTTCCTTTGTACTTTAGTGCTTTGAGTCAACCGTTCATTCTGCGGCCTTCTTGAACCGATGCGCGGTCGCCTTGCCTGTTTTTCTTTCATTCGGGCCTGCCACATTATCGCAGTCTGCTACAAAGCGTAAACCTTGATGCACGCCTGGCGCGCCGATACAGTCACAGGTTTGAGAGCCTTCCTGCTCGCTCCGCTCTTCACCCCGGGCTCGTCTCGGACTGCTTGCATTCAGGGAACAATGTTTTTACTTTCAGTACTGCAGATGAGTGCCTGTAGAAATATTTAAAAAATATAACAATCTGAAATAAACAACACTAGCAAATGTTTTGGACTTCAAAGGAGTCAGATTTAATGTTCTAACTCCAAATTAAGGAAAAATAGAGAAAATGTTGATTTTGCAGATAGATTTACTGTTCCCACTCCAGCTAGGTGAAAGTGTAAATTAGTTATTAATTAGTTAAGTGAGCATTTGTAAGAACGGGCAGAGCCTTCCTCCATATTTACCACCCTCTGTTGAAGCTCCTCGATGTCCTGCCCGTTCTGAAGCCACCTTGAACCAACATGACACCCAGATTACATCATTACAGCTGAAGGAGGAAGATCTAGAAAATCGCCAACGGCGATCGAATCTAAGACTTTTTGGCATCCCTGAAGGAGCAGAAGGGTCAGACCCAAGGGCCTATCTTGTCAAGCTTTTGCACAAGGCTTTCCCGGACCTAGGTGACTGGGATTGGGATTCCCAGGTCCAGAGAGCCCATCGCCTCCCTCTTGTTCGGAGGAACAGGGAGAGTAAATTCCTTAGGCCCTTTTTTATTCACTTTGGTAATTTTCTTTTAAGGCAGGCATTCTCTCAGAAAGCACGACCCAACTCTCCTGTCTCAATTGAGAATTTGTCCTTTTTTGTACGCTCTGATTTGAGCAAAGCTACCATGGATAGGAGATGGAAGCTAAGGAAACTTATCGACCCTTTTAAATCCATTGGGGGCAAGTATTCTTACAAGAGCCTGCCCGTCTTAAGGTCATTAAGGGTGGCCATACATATTTATTTACCGATGAGAAGGAAGCAGAGAGTGTGCTCTCCAAATTTGGTTAACTCTTCTCATATTACTCTTGTATTGATTGAAGGTTTCTTATAGACTTATAGATTAGTCTTAGGGGAGTGTGGCCAAGAATTTTTATCTTATTTCTTTGGCCTGTTTTTTTTTCCACTCTATTTTCCCCTTTTCTTTTTTGAAAAGTAGTGGGGTGGTGAGGCAGTCCTCAGGCGGCTTCTCTCTGTAGCTGCCTCTCCAGTGGCAGCAGTTTCCAGAGGGTTCTCCCTCCTTAGGTAGGGAGAGGGAGAGGGGGGTGGGGGGTGGGTTTAGGTTCTCCGGGGTGGTCTTGCTCGTGGGGGAAAATCACTAAAAAAAAGCAACACGACATGGAGAATGATTGAATATGATGGGAAGGAGTTATTTTTGTTCTCTAGTGTGTAGAATGTCAGTACTCGTGTAATCTATGCTTTGAAAATGTATAAGTTAAAATGTTTAGCTTGGAATGTCTCGGGTCTTAATAACAAGAATAAAAGACGACTCGTTTCTGAAGAGCTTAGACTATATGACCCGCATCTGGTGTTTTTATCGGAGACACATATAGCTTAAAAAGACAGGAAGCTACTTAGCCAACTTGGCTATGACGTCATAATTTGCTCTACACAACAGGTCTCAATCAGGGGAGTTACCATTCTCAAAGATAGACGAATCAGAGTAGAAACCCTTAAAACCGCTTCAGATAAAAATGGCCGCTGGGCGATTGCGCAAATATCTACAGGATATAAATATGTACTTTGCGTGATCTATGGGCCATATACTGATGATGATTCTGTTTTCGATCAATTAAATATGGAGCTCTTGGGGTTAGAAGGGGAACTTATTATTATGGGAGACTTTAATTGTATCATGGGCTATCAGCAAGACTCCACCAGACATGGCGCTTTTCAACGTATGCGTAAAGTGCGTGCAGCAATTTTAGAAATCGGTCGTATACACAATATCTGGGATATTTGGCGTTCTCTCCACCCCAATATCCCCGGCTATACGTATTACTCAGCACCCCATAAGTTATGTTCTCATTTGCTTGTATTAATTTCTCCATCAACTGTCTGGCTTGAGGGAAATGGCTTAGGGCGAGTCCGGACTGCTTCACTGCACCTAGTTGCAACTCCAATCCACCAATAAAATGTGTCTAAAAGGAAGACGGTGGGGATGGATAAGTGAACTAGACACACACACAAATAATAAAGTAAATAATGTTTCTTAGCTTTATCGTTTTTTTGGGGGGATTGGATTTCAAAGAAAGAAAGAAAGTAAAGCCTAGTTGTCAGGGAAGTAGAGCTCATCCTCAAACCCTGGTGGTTCACCCAGAAGTAGGTCACCTAACACACTACTTTCATGACCTGAGTCACCGTGCTCATCTTCCTGCTGTGGTACTTCAGGTATGGTGTCATCCAGTGGTATAAAGTGCTGATTAATTTTGATCATGGTTAACCTCTCCATGTATTTTGCCAAGAGATTGGTCCTTCTCACTGTCAGAACAGCACCAGCAGCACTGAAAACATGCTCAGCAGAGACACCTGCTACGGGGCAAGCCAGATAGCTTGTCGCCAGCTTGCTGATACTGGCCATTGGCACCTTTTCTCATACCAATACAGCAATGGGTTTTGATCAAAGTAGACCTCTGTTGGGTCATCCAGCCAGGGCTGGACCAACCGCTCAATGGTCATGGGTGCTCCACTTTGCTCGGCCTCCATGGCCTTTGCCTAAGCACTGGACTTAAGGCCTGCCAGTAGAAACCATTCCTTTGCAGATTTGAGGGCTGATGCGCCTGTTGTTGTTGATGATGATATTGTTGTTCTTGCTGTAGTTGGTGTTTTTGGCTGCTGTGAACCAACTGCACTGCCCTCAGGCTCTGAAGTTGAACTTGAAGGCTGCCCTGCAGTACTTGTTATGCCCTGGAGGATCGGGCCTTTAATTCCTGGCCGTTCTTTTTCTAGCTGACTGGCTTGCACAGCTATCCAAGTTTTGTAGTTGGCAACATCCCCATCTGAAAAAAGAATGAAAGTGTCCAGTAATGGTTTGTACCGTGGATTAAAATTTGTGGCACAAATGTAATGGTTGGGTGACACAATGCCTCTTTGCACCCTTGTATTTTCAGATAAGTGAAGGAATGAACTCTCCACCAACTCATATGCTTCTTTCTTTTCCTCCACACCTGCATAGATTGCAGTCACCAGATTAGTTAGGGCACCCCCTAAAGAAGTAACTATAAGGTCAGGGAAAAGGGGAAAGAAAATAACCATAGAAAACCTACACGTAGGTAATACCCCTCTTGACCTATATTGCCTTACATACGGCTTGTTATAACCTCATACCTGGGGCACACAAAAAATGCTCTGCTACACATAGAGCTGATGTTTCTATTTTTCTCATTTTATTTCATTTAAAAAAAAACTTTTTTTATAGAAAACATTCATCTATTGTATTGCTTTTTTCTTATTATTATCATTTATGAATCAATAAGCAATTTCATTGTACACAAATGCTCAAATAAGATCCTTAGTTGGTACAATTTTACAGTGAAAAATATGTAACAATCCTTTTCAAAGACACAATCTATATACAAAGTAGTGCACAATATCTTTAGAGCTCACACCTAGTTAGAAAATCCAAATTCA
Source organism: Lissotriton helveticus (assembly GCF_964261635.1). NCBI lineage: Eukaryota > Metazoa > Chordata > Amphibia > Caudata > Salamandridae > Lissotriton > Lissotriton helveticus. The sequence goes on along the minus strand of NC_136069.1, from coordinate 1,329,203,647 downwards.
CGTGGGGTCTGGGACTCAGGTAGCTGCAACTGACAAATGACAATGGAACAATCACTAGACAATGAATATTTGTTGTGCATTGTGCATGTCATATAGCAGACATGGGGTTAATGTGGTTATGATTGATGCCAAACCATGTTCTTTGAAACTAAGAAAAAAATGAAATCATTACATAAAAATTAAATAAAAAATAAAAATAATTATTATTATAAGTAAAAGATGAAAATTAACGTCTAATTAATAATATATTTGGCTGCTAGTATGCCACATGATCATCATCGTCAACAACAAGCAAGAAGAAGGCATTTGTGAACAAAGAGAAGAGTAAGACATGTAGGCCTATGGCAAAAGCAAACTGACTGCCTCCACAAAATGGCCACCAGTCACATGGTCACTCACAATAACAAGCAGGAGGCCTGGAAAACAATGAATACAAGCAGACCTATAGACACAGACTTTACAAAATGGCACATGGCCACATGGGGACCAAGGCAAATGCTGGGCTATTACTGTTACAAACACACTCACACACTGGCCAGACAAAGGAGGCATGCGAAACATTTGCATCCTTTTTGGCTAACCGCTCTCAAACCATCTGTGCTCCTCCCTTCTTGGGGGTAGTTCCTCCTCTGAATGTGGGGGTGCCTCAGGGCTCTATTTTGAGCCCTACACTTTTTAATTTGTACATGGTACCCCTGGCCCCTCTCGCTGAGAGTTTTGGTGCCAAAATCGTGTCATACGCTGATGACACTCAGCTGTTGTTTACCTGTGAGAAGAGAGCTGAGTTTGATGGCAACTTAATTAACACCTGTCTCTCCAAAGTCTTCTCTTGGTTAAGTCACAATCATTTAAAAGGCAACCGGATATCTGGTATGAATGGTGGCCCCAGGATATGTCTCCTCCTGTGTCGGCCGTTTCTACAGTGAAAAACCTGGGAGTCAAGCTGGATTCTACCCTTTCCATGAGGCCCAAGTACACTCGGTAGCCGGGGTATGCGTTGGGTTGTTGAAAATACTGTAAAATTTCCTCCCATTGCTTTCTATCCCATACAGGAAGACAGTGGTTCAGGCGATGATAATGTCAAGATTGTACTATGTTAATTCCTTGTATCTTGGCCTGCCTGAATATCTTTTGGGCTGACTACAAGTGATCCAGACAGTCCTGACCTTCTTACCTTTAGGAAAAGGCTTAAAACGTGGATTTTTCAGTTGTGAGTGGTTGTCAGTGTTCTGGTTGTGTTTGTGTTACTTGACATTTGGATGTTTTTAGCGCCGGGACACTCCAGGGAGTAGCCGCGCGCTCTATAAATATGCGTTCACATAACATATTGCTGTTTACTCTATTACCCTGTTCTATAACTGCACTATCTTGACTTTAATGCTGTCTTCATTGTACTATTTGGCGCGTTTTCATTGCAAATTGCAAATTTCAATTGCATTGAAAATTACCAAAGTGAATAAGTTATGTTCTCGTATCAACATGGCATGGGCTACAGATAATATATTACACATTAGTTCTCTTGAGATCTGCCCTCGGGTCACTTCGGACCATAATCCAATTTTGCTTATGTTTAACAACCCACAAGCTCAAGCAGTCCCAAGAATGTTTTCTTTTCCCCGTTATTTATTATCTGACGTAGATTATATATTACAGCTTAAATCACTTCTCTGTGAATTTATTACATTTAATCTTAACTCTGCTTCCTGTATTATTGTCTGGGATGCTTGTAAGGCCAGCATCAGGGGCTTTACCCAACAATACGTTTTTAGGCAGAATGCCGAACGCCGTAACTCCAACAGGAAGCTGTTATCTAATATCTTGGCACAAGAATTACTCTTGGCGGATGCTTTACGAATCGGTTCTCCCAATGTGGTTGAACTGGGACTATTACTTGGGCGTTTGAAATCAAATCTAAAACCAATTTTTTTTTAAAAAGTAGTGCCAAACTACATAAATTGAAAATTTCTCACTACGAAGGCGGAGATAAAATTGGAAAAATGTTGGCTTATAAAGTTGCGGCTGACAGAGCCCATAACCTGATCAAAAGCATTAGAGGCTCCAATAATATTATATATGATCAGCCTGCACAGATACCGGCCCAATTTGTGAAATTTTACAACATTTTATATACTCCTGAGAATCAACCTAATCTAGCGAAGATACTTGATTATTTGGGGAACATCAAAGAAAAATGTAATATACCTGGGTTGGATCAATTATCAGAGGAGATCACTCTGTTAGAGATCAGACAAGCCATTTCCTCATTACCATCGGGGAAAGCAGCTGGGGAAGATACACTTCCAGTCGAGCTTTAATAAATCTGTATTGAGGAACTAATCCCTCTTTTCTCTCAGGTAATCCGATCTATAGGGGAAAATGGGAAGGCTCCCAGCTCCTGGAACATTGCGAAAACGTTTTTTTTTCTGAAAAAAGGCAAGCCGGCAGACGAGTGCGGGTATTATAGACCTATTTCACTTATTAACACCGATGCTAAGGTTTTTGCAAAAATCTTAGCTAGCCGATTGGCTCCGTTAATTCCCAAAATTGTAAACTCACAACAACATGGGTTCGTAATGGGTAGGGACACCACGGACCACATGAATACGGCCATAACTGCATTTGATATAGCTGAGACAGAATCTACCCCACTCGGTATGATTTTATTGGATGCCGAGAAGGCTTTCGACTGAGTGGGGTGGGAATATCTCTGGTCTGTCCTGTCTTTTATCGGATTTAAGGGACAATTTGTCAGCTGGATACGAGCTTTATATGATAGACCTACGGCGGGTATTAGCTATGCTGGTTTGACTTCTTCTATCTTTGCCATCTCTCGGGGCACTCGGCAGGGGTGTCCGTTATCACCCCTGCTGTTTGCTCTATCGATGGAGCCCTTTCTTTATGCTCTCCAGCTTCAGTCTCTAATTGCTCCGTTTAGATCCGTCCCGCATTCGCTGAAAATTACCGCATACGCGGATGATATCGCCATTTATTCCACCGATGTTGTAGAGGCAATGGAGGGTATAACGGCAGAGGCCAGAATATTTGGAGATGTCTCTGGTTATAAGTTAAACATAAACAAAACGCAAATAGTAGTTAACCACAAACCATCGGCTGCTGTCTCTGGAATCTGCAGGGTCGCTACTTATCTAGGGGTTAAAATCTCATCTAAAACTAATGATGTCATTACTATAAACTACGATGCTTTATTAAAATTAACCGCTCAGTCTTTAAAAAAATGGCATAAACTCCCTTTAAACATTATCAGCAGAATTAACCTGAACAAAATGAAAGTGCTCCCAAAATTTCTTTATTTATTTCGTTCTATACCACTGGCACTTAATAATTCTTTTTTCAAAAAACTTGACGGGATATTTAGTAGTTTTATTTGGGGATACAGGAAGGTACGCAGATCTTTGACGTTACTCAAGGGCTCTTTAGACACTGGGGGACTTAATTTCCCGGACTTTATTATATTACTGGGCTACTTTTATTGGTTGTTTACGCTCCCTGCTTAACTTAGATACTCAACTTTCTTTTCATATTTTCATGTTAAACTCCGACTCCAGAATGTTTTTGTTAAGACTAAATGACCCAAATTACTACAAAAGGGTTCAATTTAACACTGCAAGAGACTCTGCTAAGATTTGGTTCAATATTTTGACTTTTTGTAAAACTTCTTTTTTTCATTCTAAATTGCGGCTTTGGGGAAACCCGGGCCTTCCTGGGATTTTTAACGATGGTTGGCCAAATATCTGGGCTGCTCATGGAATTACATCACTGGGGGACCTTTATGGTGCTCAGGGTTTCTTACATTTTGTTTCACTTAAAAACTTATATAAACTGACCGATTCAATGAGGTTTAAGTATATCCAAATTCACGATTTTTTGGTACGCAAGTTGAGAATTCTCGAGAGTTTAGACTCTGACATATGGAATTGCTTTTATTCACTGAAGACGAAATCCTTAATCAGCGAAGGATACAGATGTCTTAACACTTATAAGACAGGTGACTGCTCTAAACTAGCCGAGAAGTGGAGATCGATGTTGGGACATAATGTAACTTCTAATCAGATTGCCCATTCTCTTTCCAATCTCAATAATCTCATTCGTCTAGTTTAAGACTACAACAGTTTAAAACTACCTGTATGTTATATTACACTCCTGAAGTCATTTCTAAGTGGTCGACAAATGTTTTATTTAGTGATCGTACCAAATGCCCCAAATGTGATCTAGCAGGTGCCGATTTAGAACATATGTTGTATTCTTGGCCTATTTTAAGGGAGTTTTGGTTTGCTTTGGATAAGGTCTTGAAAATGAAACTGGTCAGATCACCACCTCTCTCGGCTTTAACAGTACTGCTAGATATACACTCTGTCACTCTTCCTCAGCAGGCCCTAGCTACCATATTTTTGTCATGTGCCAAACTAACCATTGCCCGTGCCTGGATCTCCCCGCAGCCTCCTCATGTTATGGAGTGGTGGTCACTTGTCAACGAAATCCACTCCATGCAGGCGGCTCTTGCAAAGCTAAGAGGTGTCCGGTCCTTAAGGAAATTTGAAAGAATCTGGGCTAATTTTATTTAAAATGCAAAGTACTGAATTCGTATTGACTTTGTATCTTTTTTGGGCCCCCAATCGCTAAGGGATATATTTCTTTGTATTGTCTGAATTTATTTCGTCTTTATTATTGTTTCATCTTAGCTTTGCGGTCGCTACTTATGTATTCATTCTGCCTTATTATTGTTAAATTTATCTGCCCTGAGTTGTTTTGTTGTATTCCCTTTTCTTTCTGTATATCCATTTGTCGTGTTGTTAATAAAAAATTTTTTTTTTTAAAAAGAGTATTTGTATGTAATAATGAATGAATGTGTGTGTGGTTGGGTGGGAGGTGTGAGACTAGCCAAAGATGTGTAAATAGTTGATTTAGTAGGTAAATGAGGGTAAGACTTCATGTTCTGATTTGTTACCTTTGCCTCAAATTGTAAAGCGCTCTGATATCCTTCGGGATCAAGTTCGTGCTATATAAAACTTTATAAATAAATAAAATGCAACAATGCCAAAATCAAAAATCCACAGGGCTAAAAAGGTTTAACATACATAGAAAGAAAAAGTGAAATGCCACAAAAAAACCACAAATGTTCAATTCAATGCCATCCAGGCCCTAATTGATGTTTAAATTCAACAGGCACTACAGACACAGTTGTTTCAAGCAACCATGAGTAGCTCTGGGCCTATTGGCTGGAAAACCCATTGGCAGACTAGGCCACATTGGCAATCACTTCAAAACAATATTGCAAATTAATAAAAAAATAAAAACATGGAAAAAATGTAGTGCATTGTGCTACATTTTTGCTGACTAAAAATTACAAAAAATTGCATGTGAAACTACAACCAGCAAGAAGATATGGCCACGACAAAGAAGGCATGCAGGCCTATGGCAGAAGCACACTGGCTACTTTAACAAAATGACCGTCAGCCACATGGCCAGGCCACAACAAGAAGCAATAAGATAAGAGGAACAAAGGGAAGACACTGCAGGCCTATGACAAAAGCACACTGACTGCCTCCACAAAATGGCCACCAGCCACATGGTCACTCACAAAAACAAACAGGAGGCCTCGAAAACAATGAATACAAGCAGACCTGTGAACACAGACTACAAAATGGCCCCTAGTGGCCACATGGTGAGCCAAGGCAAATGCTGGGGCCTACCATTACAAACGTCCACACACACTGGCAGGAAAAGGAGGCATGCTAAACAACACATCTCATGAAAAAAGTGAAATACCACAAAAAACACATTTTGTATTTCAATCCAATGCCATCCATGCCCTAAATATTGTTTTAATTCAACAGACACCACAAAAACACTTGTTTCATGCACCCATGAGTAGCTCGGAGCCTACTGGTGGAGAAAGGCTTATTGACAGACTACTGGGTTACATAGTGAATTAAATAAATAAATATTGCAAATTGATTTCGAAAGGAAAACATGGAGAAAATGCAGTGAACTGTGCAAAATGTTTCCTTTATAAAAGAAGAAAATTTACTTACATAGAAACAACTTGGCCCCTAATAGAACTACAGGCCATCCACCACAATGCATTTTGAAGATTCGATGAAAAGTACAAACAAATCTAGGTGCATGGCCCCAATTAAACAAACAGCGTCAGTTTTCCAACTTACCTGCGAAATCTCTAACTCAAAGTCCTCTAATCCAATGATATATTATGCAGCAGACACAAAGAGTGATCCTTCCAGCTCCAAATCCAAATGAAAAGTAACCAGGATTGACCAGGAGATTGACAAAGCACTGGGGGGAGCCTGCTGAACAGGAACAGGAAGTTGGAGACTCTGGGGCACTTCCTTCCTCTTGAAAAATAAAGTGAAAAATTAAAAAGGACTCTTTGCACAAAAAAGGTTTAGCCAAATGTTAATTTGAGGAGTTTATTTTACTCCAAATCGTCATTTCTAGAAGGTTTTGATGCTGCTTGGGGAGAGAACCTTCTCCAGACTGACACAACCAGTCACAGACCCACACAGGCACTCACAGACCCACTTAAGTACTCATAGACCACCTAAGTCAACCACTGAGACACTCCCACTCACAGACCCATACAGACACTCATACTTCGACTAACAGACCCACATTTGCGCTCACACACTCACTGTCACGGATTACAGGTTATAGTAATGAAAAACAATTTTTTTAAACCATGGAAATTCAAAGCAAAATAAAAGGGTTACAAGGACCTTATAGTTATGAAATAGAATTTCAAAAAACCTTAGACATTCACTGAAAAATCAAAGGTCAGAAGGATGTTGTAGTTAGGCTCAGATTTCACTTGTGCAAAACCATAGTGATTCAGTAGTTACAGTTACCTGAGCTAACTGTAACTTATGCCCCCGCAATGCACTGCTTCTGACCTCCCATATTACATCACTCATGACATGGTGAGTGAAATCACTGATGACGTCACTAAAGACATCTTAAATGACATCACTGGTGACATCATCCAGTGGTTGTTAGTGTTGTGTAAGTGTGAGACTTAAAGATAGATACCAAGCTACTTACTAAGTTAAATTAAGATTCCTTTTATACTGCTAATGATTGATAGTATTTCTAATATATGTCATCTGATTGGCTGTGTGACTGTCTATATCAGTGTGTGAGTGGTTGTCTGATTGGTTATATGAGTCTGTGAATGGCTGTATGGATGTGTTAGTAGGAGTGTGAGTAGCTGTATGGGTGAGGGAGTAGCTGTGTGAGTGGTTATATGTGTGAGTGAGCGAGTGAGTGTGTGAGTGACTGGCTGTATGGGTGATTTAGTAGCTGTGTGACTGGCTGCATAGGTGTGTGAGTGGCTGTATGGGGAACTGAATGGCTGTGTGAGTGGCTGCATGGCCGAGGGAGTGGGTGTGAAAGTAGATGTATGGACGAGTGAGTAGCTGTTTAAGTATGTGTATAAATACTCTGCATCAATAATTGATTATACAGTCCTCTCCCTACCATTACTGAAACAATTAAAGAAGTTTAAAATCAAAACTTCAACAGAGCGTGACCACTCACATCAACATCTGGAACTAATACTAAACCTAGTTAAACAACAGCAGGAACCAGGGGAAATTGGAAGTTTACAATCAATTAGTCTGAAGCATCTACTCTGTACTCATAATTCCCTTCTGAAGCTGGCCACAAAGGCGAACGCAATACTGGAAGCCATTATAATGCCTAATGCCATATGTCAACCAAATCAAAGTATGGTACATGTTTCCAACAAAGCTGTTCAAACAATACCCAGTTTCAACATTCAAAAGAATGAAAAACCACATGGAGTTCAGTTGGCATACCACCAAAAACCCTAGCCCTAACTAAAGAACTAGGCCACAAAATCAAGAAAATGTGGAAACCCAGTTCAACTGCTCAAACAAGAGTAAAAATAACAAGCATTGAAAATGCAATAGGTCTCGCAATAGAAGAGTTTGACCTTTTTCGTTTTGCAAATGGATGAGTGGCGTTGCGTGGATGAGTGGCGTTGCGTGGATGAGTGGCGTTGCGTGGATGAGTGGCGTTGTGTGGATGAGTGGCGTGTGTGAGTGGCGTTGCGTGTGTGAGTGGCGTTGCGTGTGTGAGTGCCGTTGCATGTGTGAGTGGCGTTGCGTGCGTGAGTGGCGTTGCGTGTGTGAGTGGCGTTGCGTCGATGAGTGGCGTTGCGTGTGTGAGTGGCGTTGCGTGTGTGAGTGGCGTTGCGTGTGTGAGTGGCGTTGCGTGTGTGAGTGGCGTTGCGTGTGTGAGTGGTGTTGCGTGTGTGAGTGGTGTTGCGTGTGTGAGTGGCGTTGCGTGTGGGAGCGGGGTTGCGTGGATGAGTTGCGTGTGTGAGTGGCGTTGCGTGTGTTGGTGGCGTTGCGTGTGTGAGTGGCATTGGGTGTGTGACTGTGCTGCCTGTGGCGAGTGCAAACTACAATCAATTGGCACAGATTAAAATAATATTTTTAAAACATGAGTTTATTATGCCAGTTTCAAAACAACTAGTAGTTTCACTTAACCTGCATTAACAGTAGCACTTGGAATATAGGTATTTAAACTCTTTGATGTCGCACATACGGCATTGAGTTGGGAGATCAACAGCTGAGCTGTACATTTTCAGTTTTGCGTGTAATTGTGTTATATCTAGGGAGACGGACGGACGTGAAAGTGATCGGGGGAGGAGGGGGGTGGGGAGCACGTGAGTGGTGTATGTATGTGCCTAAGCGAGGTGCTTGGGAGAGCGAGGCTGTCCAGGAGGGAGGGGGAAAAGGGAGGGGTTATGGCAAGCAGGGGGCCTGATTATGGCCACAGCTTGAAGTCTTTGAAGTCTCCGCATGCTGGGAAATGGTGATGAGGCAGAGAGTCTTTGATTCAGAGTTGTACTTCTGGATTGCTTTACTTAGGGAGGAGCCAGACAAGCATGAGGGCCTTTGAAAGTCGGTAGTATAGACGGTATGTGAATGGCGACTTTGGGTGATGTTATCATACATGGTTCATGGCCCTGCACTGCAGAGCCGGCATAGCGGAAACGCTTTATTATTTACTGTCAACGAGAACTGAAGGCGAGGGTGCTAGGCAAAATGCAAATATGGCGGGCGAGACAGTGCAGTGGCCCGAAGATGGGGGGTTGGGTAGTGTGGGGTAAACAAGAGCCACCCAGCAGCACGTGAGCGGGAGGCACCACTTGTAGGGGGTGGATGTGAAGAGGACTCGTCCCTGTGCACGCGAAAGTGAAAGCAGCGGCCGCATCAAAAGTGTGCAAATTTAAAATACAAACTGCAACGAAGTAGAGCATCAAAAAGAACCCGCTGTAGACTTACTGCAATTTGAGAGATGCTGTCGCTTGAAGGGACAAACTGAGTGTGTTACTGCAGTAGAAAGTGAAGAAAGGCAAACCAAGATGAAAAAAAAGTTAAAACAAGAATAAGACCAAAAGAGACAAGACGGAGGGAAGGCAGAGAAGGGGAGGGGGGAGGAGAAATGCGACACGGCGGGCAGGGGAGGGGCCGGAGCAGGGAGAGGGTGTGAAAGCAGCAGGGGCCTGGAGTGCGGCTGAGGGAACTGAAGAAATGCGACACGGCAGGCAGGGGAGGGGGCGGAGCGGGGGTGTGGGAGGAGTGCGCCTGAGGGAAAATACATGCAAGGCAGGCGGCTGGGGGCATGTGCACGCGCTTTTAAGCTCAATGCGCAAGCGCATTGAGCTTGAATTTCACGGGCACTGCAAGGAATCGCCACGATTCCTTGCAAGTTGGTTAAAGACTGTTTAAGCCCCCATAGTCTCGCAAGCTCGATGCCCATGCGCATCGACAGGCGAGACCTAAAAACCATGAAAAGCAATATAAAAACCAATTCTGGGAAGATCGGAAAATAAAAGCTTAAATGTTCTGGGCAAGGCTTATGTTTAATTCAAAATGCACGAACTCCGGAGACTTTTGGGCACCTATCAATTGCATTAGTAGAGATGTAAGAACTATAAACAGCTCAAGCATCCAGGAAAAAAACCTGGGTGACTTACTTGACTGAGATCTTCGGCAATTAAAAGTGCCTATTCGTCCCAGATACAAATATCTACGAAGAGACAAGCAGGAAAGACATAACGAGGTCTTCTGAGACTTAACCCCAACCAGTGGTTCGGTACTGCACCACTGCAGAAGTGGCAATGATAATCATGGCAGGGCGACAAGATGAGGCACCACATCCAAACGGCATCCCACAAGTAATTTACAAGCTCAATCCGGAGTACTGTGCCCGTATGCTGTTGACTTTGTATAATGAGGTGAGATTAACAGGACTAACCCCCAGTAGTTGGTGAGGCTCAATAATAAATCAAATTTTCAGGGGGTGCATCTAACTACTCACCCTTATAGATTCAGATGCCAAATATTACTTCATAATAATCTTGGAAGACCTGGTGGAGTGGTCTGACTCCAACAAGAATCCTCTCAATCAGACTGGACTTCGAAAAGGTTATTGAACCACCATCAACACCTTAGTAGTAGCCTCCGTTGCCAACAAATGTAAGCGACTGAAGAAAAATCAGTTTTTATGTTTTATAGACCTGAAAGCCGCCTTTGATCAAGTGTCTAGAGACCTACTGTGGGCAAAACTAAGGTAGTTGGGACTCCATGAAAAAACTCTACAAGCAATGGAACAACTGTACACTGACACCTGGATCCAAATCAAGTGGGCGAATGGGATGCTACTCTCCTTGCACATACACACAACCATTGGCCAAAAGCAAGACTGTGTCCTGGCACCCCATCTTTTCAATTTATTTATAGCCGACCTATCAATGGGCCTAGATCGAGTAAACTCTCACAAACCCACTTGCCATATGTGGATGAGATTGTGCTGCTGCGCCATACAAGAGTAGGACTACAAAGGTCAATGGATGAAGTCTTTGCATTCGCCAAGACAAACAAACTAGAAATCAACATAACTAAAACAAAAAAATGATGACTATGGGAAATTGCACTGGCACCTCACTAAGGATGAAATCAAACGGTGTAACCCTAGAGGAAGTAAGTAGCTACCTGGGTCTCATCATAGATAAAATGCTACATTTCATGATGCATAAACAATATTTGGTGAAAAAAGTATGCCGCTGACGCATGCTTTTTGTGCACTTACCAAATAGCTGGATGGCCCTTCTTTTAAACCACTATTAGCCATTATTACCGCAAAATTACTGCCATCATTGGCTTTTACAAGTGTGGTCATGCATAGGAAAGATTATTCCACTCTAAAGAAAATACAGACTAAATACTTAAAAGCGAGTACTTGGGCTCCTCCAGAGTGGCTCCCCTTCCCAGGTTCGACTGAAATTCGGTCTAATAAAACAAATCATTGCAAGAAGATACACTACCATCAAAACTTGGCACAAAATACAGACTCATAATAATATCCCACTACTTAGTATGTTATGGCAGTCATCCAATAGTGACAATAACTCAATATACAGTAAATACTAACTTGAGGTCCTCACTACTAGAAACAAATATTAACAATCTATGGGACCACAATTTACCATATGCCACATTCTGCTCATCCATCAACAAAGTAGCTCAATTGCATTGCCTCATTGAAGGCAAGCATAAACTAACCTCACGGTCACATGCCTGGATGGTAGTTCAATCCTATTTTAGTTTAAAGCCCTAACACAAATACCATTATGAATACAACCCCAGCGAACATTTCTAGAGACAGCAGGGCACCCAAGCTGCCTTAGTGGCACATACAATGCAACATAGAAACAGTATCCACAATGGCACCTTACCTATTCTAACTACGATTGATTTTAGAACACTCTGCATTTTAGAATGAATGTTAAATAGTACATATAATGTCAATGTCATTCATTGTTCTGTATGCTTCACGAAATTTCCATATGTAATGTTATTGTGATGGTTTTTACTAAATCATAACAATAAAATATTGATTGATTGTATGTGTATAAATAAGTGAGTAGGTGTGAGTGGCTGTATTGGAGAGTGAGAGTATGTGTGAATGGCTGTAAGGGTGAGTGAGTAAGTGTGTGAGTGTTTGCATGCATATGTGAATGGGTATGCAAGTAGTTCTGTAGGTATCCATGAATGTATTACTGTTTGTATCAGTGTGTGAGTGGGTGACTGAGTGGCTGTAAATATAAATAAATAAATATCCACATTTGTAAAGCGCACAATCACCCGTTAGGGTCTCTAGGCGCTGGGGGCCGTCGGGAAGATTAAGCAAGCTATTGCCCAGAGTCACATGGTGCTGGGCTAATCTGCCGCCGGTGATCGAACCGTGATCCCCAGATTCCGGAGTCAGTCGCCCTGGCCGCGGCGCCACACCTCTTCCTCAGTATGGGTCAGTGAGTGGGTGTGTTAGTGGCTGTGTGGATGTGTTAGTGGGTGTGTACGTAGCTGTATGGGTGAGTGAGTGATTGGTTGTATTATAGAGTGAGTGGGTGTGTGAGTGGCTGTATGAGTAATTTAGTGGGTGTGTAACTGGCTGCATAGGTGTATAAATGGGTATGTGAGTGCCTGTATGAGTAACTGAGTGGCTATGTGAGGGGCTGTATAGGTGAGGGAGTGGGTGTGAAAGGGGATGTATGAGTGAGTGAGTAGTTGTTTAAGTGTGTGTATAGGTGAGTGGGTGTGAGTGGCTGTATTAGAGAGTGATAGTGTATGTGAGTGGCTGTAAGGGTGGGTGAGAGGTTGTATGCATGCAGGGCACAAGTCCTATAAAAATAAGTGGGGGGACTAACCTAGTTAATCAGTATGCAAGTGAAATCACAGCACATGACATCATAGCATGTGACATCACACAAAGTCGCATCATAAGAAGTGACATCAGATCTTAAGCCATCACATACATGTTTACCAGGTCTATCAGGAGTACATTGGAGCACATTTCGAGTAAGCATGCAAACCCTCCTGATTTAGGAAGAAGATTCACACTTTTGTAAGCTACACATAAAACAATGTTGCCTTTTGTCAGCGTAAACTTCCTCTACCCATAGTGCTTCACAAGAAAAAATAGTGATATTTAGATTATTACAACACCTCCTCAGGGGAAGCAGGCTCTATATAAATGCTATTTATTTTGTGGAAATACTGGGAAAGACTAACACATCTGACATTCTTACAGTGCAAGCATATCTCCTAAACAGGGACTGAAATAAGTAAAAAGCTATCTCTCTTAAGTAGGTGGGAAGTGCTAACAAGGTGTGAGCCTTTGTTTCCCCTCTGCAGCATTTGCATGTAGGTGTGAGGCTCCTGACTGCTGCCAGCCAGGAGACTCAAATAGAAGGAGGCCTGATGACCCCTCAGATTCGGCCTTTGTTTTGAGCCTAGCAAGAGTCTGCAATAAGAAATCGATCTGTTGGCCGCTTTTGATACCATTTCACACACTATCCTCCTGCAAAGATTGCAATCCTGTGGCATTTCAGACACTGCGCTGACTTGGATAAAGTCTTTCCTCACTAATCGGAGACAAGCAGTGACCTGGGAAGTTTTCTCTCTGTTGAACGGCACATTACAACAGGAGTGCCACAGGGCTAATTGCTGAGCCCGTTGTTGTTCAACATTTACATGACCCCACCTATATCCTTGGTATCATCGTTTGGGATCTAAGTCACTTCTAACGCTGATGATACCCAAATGATTCTTTCGTTGGACAATAATTCCACTAACGCTGAAAGTAATTTCAAACAGTGTCGGTCCAAGGTCATCCAGTGGATGAAGGAGAACCATCTCAAATGCAACACTGACAAAACAGAGATTTTGCCAGTAGGAAAGGAGATCCTATTCCGTCCACATGAGTGGTGGCCAGAGGGTACGACACCTCCACCTGATACAGTGAAAGTAGCCACAAATGTAGGCGTGCATTTTGATACTGCCCTATCCTTTCATCCACATGTAATGTGGTAGCAGGGACCTGCTTAAGCCTCACCAAATTGCAAATTACACCGGTACGAATTCAGCGTATTTTTCAGTGGGGCCCAATTTCTTGGCAGGGTGGACAGCGTCCACCCGGTGTAAATAGTGATTTGACGCCGTCCACCCTTATGGACCCCCTACTCATGCCCTGTATGCATGTGTGAATGGGTATGTGTGAGTGTCTGTGGGTGTGTGAATGGTTGTATGGATGAGTGAGTGGCTGTATGGAAAAGTGATTGAGTGGCTGAGTAGCTGTATGGGTAAAGAAGTGTGTGTGTGTGAGTAGCTGTATCGGGGAGTGAGTGGCAGAATGAGTGGCTGTATGGGTGAGTGTCTGGGTGTGTGAGCACTTGTATGTGTGAGTGCGTGGCTGCGTGAGTTTCTGTATGGGTGATTGACTGGATGTGTGAGTGACTGTAAGAGTGAGTGAGTGAGTGTGTGAGTGGTTATTTGGGTATGTCAATGAGTCTGTGAGTGGGTGCATGCATGGGTGTGTGTGAATGAGAAGTTGTATGGGGTGTAAGTGGGTGTGTGAATGATTCTGTGGATGATGTAATCAAAGATGTCATCAGTGATGTCACGGACCATGTCATGAGTGATGTAATATGTGAGGTCATTAGCAGTACATTGCGAGGGTGTAAGTTATAGTTAGCTCAGGTAAGTATAACTGCTGAATTTCTATGATGTTGTACAAGTGAAACCTAGCCTAACTCTAATGTCCTTGTGAGCTTTGTTTTTTTTGTGGGAATATATATACATAATATACATGTTGACATAAGCTGATGTGTCCATCCCCTTTCAACTGCCACCTCTTAGACCCTGATTACAGGATCAAGGAGCACATTTTTCCCATGTCCAGCACTGTTCATGCTGGCACATTTGAAAAAAATACGGTTTGTCGTGTTTCTACTGCTCTACCCATTACGTATCAGTTTTCCATACGTAACGTTGGATACAACATTTGCCAGCAAAGGGCCCCTCTCTGGCCGTCAAGGACTGGGGACATCTCCAGGATGCTTCATTCAGAACATGGGCACTGCTGCTTGCCAGAAACTCGGATAGAGTATTATCTGAAGGAAGATCCTCCATTATAGAGAATCCTTTTCTCCATGACTATGGAAGTGCCTTCCCAGTGTGTTCTACCAGTTATTGCAGTATTATCCTTCTACCTGTGTTTGGTACTCGTTTGTAACATGCACACATCACTTTTGTCTTGTAACACACTGTTTGCTACCTCTTACATTTTGTTTGCTTTAGATATTATTTTATTTTATTTATTTTATTTATGCGTTTTTATATAGCGCGGACTTTACCCGAAGGCGTCAGAGCGCTTCACAATAGGAACAGAAAATTACAAATGAACAAAATTACAATAGCAGACGATAAGTTACATGAGGTAAAAGTGACAATTGTGAGCAAACAAAGTACATGAGGTAGCAAACAGTGCAATACAGGAGGAAAGAGTGACAAGTGTACAGGTTACAAGAGAAAACAAAGTACAATTAGAGGTATAATACTGCAATATATGCTAGACACAGAGGCACATGAACAAACGTTACGTAGGCAATGGTGGCACTTGTGCAAGTATCAACAGCAAACAAAATGTGAGAGGTAGCAAACAGTGTGTTACAAGAGAAAAGTGACGTGTGCAAGTTACAAAAGGGTACCATACACAGGTGCAAGGATAATACAGCAATGAATGGTAAACATTCAAACTACCAGAACACACTGGGAAGGCACTTCCATAGTCATGGAGAATAGAGTTTTCAGTGATGGGAGGTCTTCCTTCAGATAATAGAGAGGGAGTAAATTACTTTAGGAGGTGTCTGTGGAGGAGGAGAACTTTGAGTTCCGTTTTGAAGACCTGGGAGGAGGTGGTGGTCCGGAGCTGAGGCGGAAGTGAGTACCATATTCTCACCGCATTGCCTGAAAAGGATTGGGCCATCGTTCTTTCCTTCTTGAAAGAAGAGGTTCAAGCAGTAGATTTTCCGCATTACGTGAAGGTCTAGAGCCTCCAGAGAGTTTCAGCTTGTTCGCCAGGTAGCGAGGAGAGGAGGAGTGCAAGGCTTTGTGGGTAATACAGGCAGTCTTGTAGATAGCTCTAGCCTCGATGGGAAACCAGCGGAGGGTGGATAACATCGGTGTGATGTGGTCGCTTCTTTTGGCCCCATAAAGGAAACGAGCTGCTGAATGGAGAACAGATCTAAGGGGGGACAAGTGGGATTTGGGGAGGCCAGTAAGAAGAGAATTGCAGTAGTCCAGTCTGGAGAGGACCAGCGATTGCACCAGGGTTTTAAGGTCCTGCTCCGGGAAAAAGTGACGAATTCCCCAAAGAAGGCGCAATTGGTATCGAGCAGACTTTGCAATGGAATTGATGTGGGAGATTAGATTGAGTTTTTTGTCGAGTATGACACCAAGAGATTTTGCGCTGTCGACAATGATGGGTTTATTGTTAAGTAGATTCATCTGATCCATCCATGATTGAACCGGGGGAGGAAAGAGTGAGGAGGAGAGGAGGAGGAATTCAGTTTTGGAGGGATTCAGAATCAGTTGATGAGTTGACATCCAGTTTTGAAAGGAGTCGAGAGTAGAGCTTAGGATGGAGAGATCGTGAGTGGAGGCAACCTTGAGGTAGATTTGAGTGTCGTCTGCATAGAGATGATAGGGGATCCCAGATTTACTTAGGAGATTTCCCAGTGGTTCTAAATAGAGATTGAACAAAGTGGGTGAAAGTATAGAGCCTTGAGGAACACCTTGACCTACCGCCACAAGAGATGAAAGACTGTTCTCTATTTTGATCATTTGAGATCTATCCGAGAGGAAGGAGGCAAAACATCTAAGCACAGTGCCCTCCAAGCCCATTCTCTGTTGAAGAGTGTTGAGGAGGGTATTGTGATTGACAGTGTCAAAGGCTGCAGAAAGGTCAAGGAGAATTAGAAGACAGGACCCACCCGAATCGAGAATCCTCAGCGAGTCATCAACCACTTGCAGTAGGGCTGTTTCAGTGCTGCAGTTTTGGATGAAGCCGGACTGACAATTGTCAAGAAGACCATTGTCCTTGATATGACGAGAGAGTTGTTTTGCTACACATCTTTCTGTGATCTTCGCAAGAAAGGGTAGATTAGTGATGGGGCGGTAGTTGTTGAGGTCTTTCGCATCAGCAGTGGGTTTTTTAAGCAGAGGGGTGACCTGCCCAGTTTTGAAGGAGACAGGAAGGGAGCCTTCCCTTGACAAAGGGAGAGGTTGACCAGAGTGGTCCAATAGGAAAGGGAATGGGTGTAGAAGTCAATGGCACTGGGGATGGGGTCAAGAGAATGGTTGGAGGGCTTTGTTTCGCGGATGCACTTGAGGAGGTCATCTTCAGAGATGGGGGTCGAAGTTCTGCCAAATGGCTGAGGATTTGCGCTCCTCTGGAGGGGTAGGATGAGCGACCTGATCCACAAGTGATTTCACTTTTTCATCGAAGAATATAGCGAAATCCGCTGCTTGCTTTGTAGAGTCCTCCAACTTGGAGGTTGGGGGGAGCAGTTAGGAATCTTGATGAGATTGAATAGTTTTTGGGTCTATTTTTGGCTGAGTCAAGAAGGGTTTTGAAGTGGGATGCTTTCCCAAGGAAGATGTGCTTGTGGTACTTGGATCTTGCTGAACGAAGCGTGGCCAAATTATCTGTGGAGGGCACTTGCCTCCATTGTTTCTCCAGGAGTCTTAGCTCCTTCCTTTCTTCATGGAAGGATTTGTTGAACCAAGGAGCTGAGGGAGTGGGCCTTATCTTTTTGCTTTTGAGTGGAGCGACGTTATTGATTTCGGTTGCAAGGACTGTGAGGCATTGGGAGGTGAGTTCGTCAACATCTAGATTCGGGTCTAGCCTTGGAAGTGCTAACAAAGCTGATTCACAGAGGGGTCCGACATCAATATTTTTCGCATCACGGAACCAGGAGGTAGCCCTCTTAGGTTGACCAAGGGTTATAGAGTGTGATAGGTGAAGAGAGAATGGGATGAGGAGGTGATCGGACCAGTCTACTTGAATGGGGTTAGTGATAGAGAGCATGCCTGCTTTAGAAATAACAAGGTCCAGGATTGAGCCCTTAGAGTGTGTTGATACTGTGCAGTGTTGGATAAGATTGTTTGCAGAGAGGAAGGTGGCCAGCGAGTTCGCCGAAGAGTCATGCGGTACGCCCCAGTGGAGATTGAAGTCACCCACGAAGGTCTGATTGTCACTTCGCGAATATTGGTCGCTGATGAAGTCAGTGAGTTCCTCCATAAATGAAGGGCCACTACCAGGCGGGCGATAAATGACATGGAATCTGAGGGGTGAGCGGTGGTGCAATTGATGCTCAAGAGAAAGGCATTCAAAGGTGTGGAAGGAGCTGATAGGAGAAGCCTTAAGTTGAAGGGAGTTTCTAAAGATGACTGCAACACCTCCCCCAATGTTGTCAGTTCTGTCGTTCCTAAATATAGAATAGCCTGTGGGTAATAGGAGATCAAATATAGAGTGAGAGGTATCTTTGAACCAGGTCTCAGTGAGGAAGAGCATGTCAATATTGTGAAAGGTGATGATATCGGAGATTTCAAGTTTGTGTTTTACTGCAGATCTGCAGTTGTGGAGCAGACAGCACAGCTCTGTCAAGACTGTTTTGGTGACGGGGGCACTTGGGCTCTGAAGGGTGATCGGGATATTGTACTTATGCGGGGGTGCTCGGGAGGGTTTAGGTGGATGCCTGGTTCTGACAGAGGAGATTGTCGGAATAGTGTAGATAGTAGGGTTACTAGGGGATGCAGGTTGAAGAAGGGTGGCGTTCAAGGGCTTGTGTGAGTTAACGAAGTTTGCGGATGACAGGTTGAGCTTGGCTGTATTGGGGTGAGTGGGCGGGGTGCATCTCGTTGGAAGTTGGGAAGGGGTAGAGGTGCATGGAGAGGTGGAAATCTTGGAGCCTAAAAGTGAAATGGCAGCTACAAGCTGGGAGATGGAGGAGATAAGAGAGCCTAGCTTATTTTCCAGAGAGAGTAAGGCAGAGCACGGAAGGTTGGGTGGCTCGATGGAAACAGGAGGGGGTGGAATTGGTGGTGAAAAGCAGGGAGAGGTGGGGGGACAGGAGGTGGGGTGGGGTATGGGGTTCAAGAGTGAGGAGAGGTGGAGGTTGAGAGCGGGAGTTGGTGAATCGGAGATGAAGGGAGAGTTGTCTTTGTTGGCGTTGCAATAGGGAGAGGAATTCAGGACATATTTAGGGGCAGATGGGTGCGGAACAAGGCGGTAAAGTGGAAGGAGAGAGGAGGACTGTGTGGAGTCATGGGAATGTAGGAGGTTTGGGAGGACAAGAGGCGAGGTGGTTGTAGAGGTCCTGTCAGCTAGGAGAGGTGGCTGTGAGGGAACAGGCATCTGGTAGAGTGAGGGGGGTTGAGAGAAAGGGAAGTTGAGGAAAGGAAGTGGTTCTGCTGGGCCCGAGGGAGGGAAATGGAAAGGGTTACCAAGGGGGGAAAGGGAGTAGCACAGAATTGCTGGAGGAGTGGGAGGGAGGAGAGAGATACAGTGGGATTGTAGAGAAATCGGGGTAAATAACGAGGGGAGGAGGGGGTAGAAAAGAGGGGGGAGGGAGGAATAAGGGGAGCGTAGGGAAAGTTAACTGGGGGAGAAGGTTGGAGGAGAGGTGGACTAAAAAGGGGAGTGATAGGAAGGAATATGTGGGCGGAGAAGAGATTGGAGTACCGGGATGGTGCAGAATGGACGAGGAGCGTATTCGCTGGAGGTAAGGCTGAAGTGATGCGGGGAGGGGTATACTCTGAGGGTGGAGGAATAGGAGAGGAGGTCATAGGGGAGGGGGAGGGGGAGGGAAGAGGGCCGACCTGTGCTTCTTGAGAGTGCAGCCAATTGGAGTGTAGGGTGGTCAGGGGAGGAGAGAGGGAGTAAAGGGTGGAGCTAGAAGGCGAGTCAGGGGGAAACCCGGTCGCAGAGGAGGGGAGTAGGGAGGGGAAGAGGTGGTCAAAGAGTGAGAGACAGGTGTCTTTGCCTTGGATCATGACAGTACTGTTGTTATAGAGTGAGATAGTGAGGTGGCCCTTGAAACACGCAGAGGGGGACATTTTTAGTTGTTTCCCATCAGGGATAGAGGAGGAGGAAGTGACGTTAAGGGAATTGTATAAGCTGGTGGACCAAGAGGGGGTGTTGTGAGTGAAGAAAATTAAGTCGTTTTTGAGCCTCCCAAAGCGACCATTGTAAAATTGATCAACAAAGAGGGAATCCGGGAAACGTTCAATAGTGTTGTGCTTCAAACGTTTTATTGCAGCTTTCGTTTGGTTGGGAGGATAATTGATTTTGTAGGAATTACTTCCAGCCTTTACTCGAGTGGTGATCATGATGGGAAAGTGAGGCGGAGGAGGGTAGGGGGGATATGAGAAGGGTGTCACTAGGAGAGCGGTGGTGAGGAGAAATAAAAGGGCAAAGAGGGGGCACATATTCCAGACGCTGGGTGAAGATATCAGAACTAATGTGCCGTCCGGGAAGTGAGGTTGGTATTTGTTGGGCCCTTCATATAGGAATACATGATGCCACCTGGCACTAGATAAAATTTACAAGGGAATAGTTTACATATGATAAGACCAACTGGACCACTGTCAAAACCATCACAAAGCAAATATAGTTGAAGTAGAACAGAATATAAACGAACACCCAGTGACCACTGGTGAACACTGTACTTAACACCAGCCTGTTAACAGAACCACATTCGGCACCAACCGCATTGTACGCCCATGATCTCAACAGAGTACTATTGGACCCTAAGCTCCTGAGAATCACTAACGTTAGGGTGGAGCAAAATCTGACTAGCAAAATCTAAATATGCACAACAACCTTGTCATCTTAAGACCACCTGTAGAGGTATTCAGAATAGTGTGCGGAAATCATATTACATGAAAAACAATTCCAAGTACCACATATACGTACAAGGGCCTGGTGCCCTACAAACCTCGTAGTCTCACTGGCCAACTGGCCCTGAATCCATAGTGTCAATGTTGCTGCCAATGCAGCGGGAGTCCTAACTCAATCAGAACTGTCCCCACGGATAAAGTTGCCTATATGGTGCAGCTGGCACTACTAGCCGCGCATCTGTAAAAAGGCCTAAACGGTGCAGCTGGCACTTCTTGCTGCGCAGCTGTAAAAGGCCTAAACGGTGCAGCTGGCACTACTTGCAGCACAGCTGTAAAAAGGCCTAAACGGTGCAGCTGGCCCTACTTGCAGCGCAGCTGTAAAGGGCCTAAACGGTGCAGCTGGCACTACTTGCTGTGCAGCTGTAAAAAGGCCTAAACGGTGCAGCTGGCACTACTTGCTGCGCAGCTGTAGCTTAAGTATTTCATGAGCGCCTCTTCCAATGGTTTATTGGGAAATGAAATTAAAATCGCACTGTAAGTTGTACCATTTAACCCAAATTCCACAAGCATTGCAATGAAAGACGCCAAAACGCTGGAGAAAGTCAGGTGTGTTACTTTGCTTGCCGGTATTTGAGGGGTGAATAAATTAGCATTTTACCACTTTAGACAATTTGCTTTTGAAGCTGGAGGCTGGGCTGGAGGGAGTGACATTTGGGAGACAAAACACACAGTTTGAGGTGACCTTGAACAACAACCTGAAAGGAAACCGAGAGGGATGGAAAAACCCACTGGAAGGGACACCATTGCCTATGTAACGTTTGCTCTTGTGCTTGAGTGTCTGCCATATATTGCAGTATTATACCTCTATTTGTACTTTGTACGCTTTTGTAACCTGCACACGTTACTTTTTCCTCCTGTAATGCACCGTTTTCTACCTCTTGTATTTTGTTTTCTCACAATTGTCATTTTTGCCTCATGTAACTTAACGTTTTCTTTTGTAATTCGTTATTTTGTAATGTTTCTCTTCATGTATCAGTTCTGTTCCTACTGTGAAGCGCTCTGACACCTTCGGGTAAAGTCCGCGCTATATAAAAACGCATAAAATAAATAAAAAAAATAAAAAAAACGTGTAAAGGCTAACACCAGTACCAACCCTCTCTGGGATGAGACGGCACCGCCCTCTTGGTGAAGTCACGTTCTATGTCCAGACGGACTCGCTCTCTGTGACGTAGTAGCCCATCTTTCGTTGCTAAGCGCGTTGCCAAGGCGCCTGGAAGCCAAACAACGCTGTCTCCAGGAACCACAGCGAGCACCAGGAGCCACCAGTGCGGCAGGCAGTGCCAGGACCGGCTTCAGCATGGCGCTACCGCTCCTGCCCGGGAACACCTTCAACAGGAATGTGAGTTACAAAACCGGGGATGCCCAGCCAGTTGAGTGTGAGGGGAGAGGGCTTTACTACAGTGGACGCAGGGGAAACAATAGTATCGGCTGCTAGAATTTGAGTACACGCATAAACCGCCAAAGAACGGAAAATAATTGTTTTTAAAGTTTTTTCGGAACTTCAGATGGTATTTTCTCTTTTATTAAAGTGTTCAAACTTGAATCAGAAGCCTCCCGTGCCCTCCCTAAAGACAACACTGGAGGGCGCATTAAAGCCTGCTTCCTTGTCTTGGCTTTCGAGAGCCTATAGCCGATGTCCATCTCCACGAGGGGTCCGATCGCCAACCACCAGCACTGCCAAAATGAGTGAATATTCTTGGAAATACTTCTCTGATGTTCTTCTTGAGACCCTTACAGTTGAGCCGAATTGGCGTAACTCTCAATAATTTTTTTATTACACAAGAAACAGTCAAGAAACTTTGACTTGACTTGAATGACTTGACTCCGTCATTACGACGGAGCCCACCAGACGTCCTGTGATAGTCTTACAATCAGGAAGCAGTGAAACAGTGCTGATGCATGGTGAATTTTGAACGTTCTCTCACCCCTAGACACACAGCGGTTAACCAAGGATTCATTTCCACATATGGACGTTTTAATTACGGCTTTTCTAATTGGAAGTTTGAATGCTATGGCACACTATTAACGGGCTGCCCACTGCATCGCTGGGGGCTCCACTTGTTTATACTTAGGTTCCCTCCCCTCCTCTGTCCTGAGGAAGACCCGTAGCTGAGGAGTTTACTTACTCCTGTTGCGTCTGGGTCGAAACGTCGATGACTACCAACCCCCCCCTGTTTGGGGCCTGCACCCTTTTGTTTCCCCCCGCCCTTTGGAGACCTTCACAGATGAAGCACCACTGTGATAAGAAGAAATAATAACAATGAATACGTCCTAAATGACTTTAGGGGCAGTCTTTCCTCATTGCTAAGGATGGTTAACCTTAGCACGAAAAAACTTGGCAAAATCAATTCTGAATTATTTCTCTCTACCCTTCTTGACTCTTCACATGTGCACTATTTCTCTGCACTCTTCCACTCACTGCTTGGTAGTAACCCCCCCCTCCCTTAATCCAATTGGGAGTTGTATTTTATGTTTTGGAGTAACTAAGAATAAATTGCCATTAAGCTAAACACTGTGTGCTTTTGGCCTAAACCTAAGCGATATAAAAGGGGATGATGGACGGAGCGTTTGAGCAAATCAAACACTCACCCCCAGTCAACTGATCTGGGTTTAATCCATCACCATTCTTTAGCTCACTCAGCCACCCCAGTTCAGACATGACCATATGCAAATCAGTCTGACCCTGTGCCTCATGGGAACAGTCCAGCCCGAACTGCCGAGCCATGTCTTCCCTGGACCGGAAACAAGGGATACATTCTACAAGATTGGTCTGGGACACATATTCCAAAAGCCGGACATGATTGGCAAAGATTCCAAAATGATTATTAAAAATGCCTATCAATCTAGGTTAGGTATTTTGAGAAATAGTGAGCATGCAGTGTATAAGAGGGGTAAGCTGCAACACCAGTTTTACCTGTCAAATATTATTCAAATCCAATGGCGTTTTTATTTGACGAGGTTTCGCCTTGGCACACTACACTTCCTGTTTGCTTTACCAAAGCAGGGACGGTGGTGTGAGAGGCTACCCCCTTGCCCCTGCAATGGTAGGGTTTTTAAAAAATACTCTGCATCTTATCCTTTTCTGTGCTTTATATAGGGACCCAAGAAAACAGTTTATTAAGCCTGTTTTGTTATCACTTGGTTCCCGTTTTTATAAAGAAGGTTATGATCACTTATTGTCCCTTTCAACCCCAGTGATATGTAGCGCAGTACTTGGCTTTATTAGAGTGGCCCTTGCTATTAGAAATCGTTATTGAATGGTACTCCTTGTGGTAACATCGATAAAAAGATCATTATGTGGATTCGATAACGAAAATGTATATGCACTTTATGAAATGCTGAAATAGTTAATTTGTTTAATCCTTAAAAGTATTCTGATCCCAATATGTATTATGCACTGTGGAGTTCAAGATGAATTTTATGTTTTTTTAATTTGTTAAATGGACTTTTTAAATATATGTATACGGCCGGATAGGAGTCTCCGGCTGTGAGCTCCGCACTCGCCTTGCACGGAGATGACAAGAAGCGGCGAAAAAAGCAAGTAGCTGAGCAAAACACAATTTTGTAACCTACCTCTCTTTATGGGGATGAGCGCACGAGATCCCGAGGCCCCCCGAGCAGCACACGGAGCAGCATACGGTATCTGGGCAGCAGCGTCGGAAGCCAGCAGGGGCTGCCGGTGCGCAATCGCAAAACTGTCTTTTCTCTTCCGGGGCATAAGCGGCAGCAACAGGCGCAGGCACAACAGCGGAGGCGGAGGCGGCGGTGTGAAAGAAGACCTCCTGAAACTGAAACTGAAACAAGTGTCACAAGCGCAATTCCGGGGGAGAGGCACTACTGAGCCCTCACTGAATCGTGTAGTCGCGGCAAAATCTAATACAAAACCTACACACTGCAAGGAAACTTACAAGGAGGAATCCGGGTTTAAGATCGTGGAGAAGAGAAGACTGCCCACCGGGACTTTGGTACGACAGGGATCCATGAGCAAGGTACAGGGGGGGGCCGGAGGCGAGGGGCTAACTGTGCTGGATTTGCTTGTGGGTTGTAGAGGGGACAGAGTTACAGAAAGTAGCTGTATAAATAGAGGAGAGGAGAGGGAGAGGGAGAGAGAGAGAGAGAAAGGGAAAATCTGTGAGCTTGAAACAGAAACGAACCTAAATACATCAGTTACTACTGAAGTAGTGGAGAAGCTACATAATCCAAACTTAGAATCTGGAGCTAGGAGCAAGGAAAACTCGACTGAAGTAGAGGGCGGAGTGGAGAGCAGGCGAAGGTCCAGCTATTGTTTAAGAAATAGACAGTTTTCCAAACAGGTACTTCCAAACAAACAAACTGTCATACCGGTTATACCTAAGACCACAAAAAGAAAGCAAACTGCCAAATCACAGCAAAAAAAAGACAAAAGTATTAAAGCGAAAAATCAGGCAGAGCAGATAATTAAAGTTACTCCCTCTCTCAGATCCTTTTTCAAAGTACAGCAGCAGGTTCAAGTAGGGCGTAATCTCTCAAATACTCTTAGACACCCTAATATCCGAGATAAAAATATCTCCCCGGTCGCAAGCACTAACACAAGCCCAGCCTGCACCGATATATCCACTATACGCACTCGTACCCCTGTTATCCCTAATAAAATTAACGGTACAAACGGGAGTGAAAAATCTCAGGGAAAAAAACAAGAACAAGAACCAGTAATCCCCAACGACTTACAAATGGAAGAGGTGGGAGATATAAACATGCCTGCAACCTCAATTACCAGCATACCACAGCATGAAAAGCCAATGGCAACAGAACCTTCTCACATGATAGAACAAACGGAGAAACTCTTGGAAAAATTCATGGACAAAGTCCTAGGGGAAATGAGAGAGAAATTCTCAGTCTCAGAGGCTAACCAGAGTAAGATACAAGAGGTATGTGAGGTTTTAGACCAAAAAATGAACGCCCTCGGAGAAAGAGTGGCCGTAGTCGAATCAGCTGTGGAAGATCTCAGTAAGAGAGTTGATATAAACCAGAAAGAAATAAGAAAACTCAAAGAAAATGAAAGAAGCATGAGCGAGAAAATGGAATCGCTTGAAAACCAAGCGAGAAGAAATAACCTAAGGGTTCTTAACGTGCCGGAGAATATGGAAGGTACGGACATTAAAATTTTTATTGTCTCTCTGCTTGAAAAACATTTCTTATGGTCCAAGGAAGCCAATCTTACTGACGACATACAGAGGGTACACCGAGATCCTTTCAGGAAAAACAAAGACAGGAAGACACCGAGAAAAATCCTGATAAACTTTAAAACATACACGCTGAAAGAAAGACTACTGAGTGAAGGTCTAAAACAGGGTATATTGAAAGAAGACAATTGGTCTTTTAGGATTCGCTCCGACATATCCAAGACTACCCAAGACAGACAGTGGGAGCTAGGACAACATATGCAGGAACTAAAATCTCTTGGAGCAAATGTCCAGTTGAAATTCCCTGCCGCATTAAGGATAATGTGGAGAAATAAGATGCACAACATTAGAGACCCCAGAGAGGTAGAAACCTTTATTGAGCAAATAAAAGATCAACTACGATCTGAAACAGAAACCCAAGCAAGATGAACATCACACAAATTTAGGCGAAGCAACGAGCTCGAATAGGGCGAAGAATACCGCCCAAAAAGAAGAAGGGAGGCTTCCTCAGGGTGGGTAACAGGGAACCCCACAAAAAAACACAAATATTTTCTTTAAAAAATGCACGGGTGGGGAGCAAAATAGGGAAAAAAATTGAAAAAAAGTCCTCTGCGATAACAGTAAAAGTAATTATCGGGACCCATAGAACACGGAAAAAAATAAGATACCCATAACAGGAATGGCGACAAAATATAAACATTTTAAGGTACTCTCTTGGAATGTCAATGGCCTAAGGACACCTAGCAGAAGGAGAAGGATTCTTGAATATCTAAAGGAAGTAGACTGCGAGATAATCATCCTACAAGAGACGCACCTCCTAAGTGAGGAATGGGAACAAATAATGAAGAATCTTAGATGGGTTGACAACTATGTTTGCACAAACCAAGAATGCAATACCAAAGGAATAATAATAATCCTTAAAAAAATACTTAAAGCCAAAATTGAACACAAGTCAGTTGATAACAAGGGTAGATGGGCTTTTATTAAAGTAAGAATATATGAAAATACATATACCGTGGCAGGATATTATGGCCCAAATATAGATGACCCAATCCCCCTACAAAAACTGTACACAGAATTACTATCAACAACAGCCCCGATAATATTAGGTGGGGATTACAATATCCTAATAGATCCAAGTCGAGATAGACATCCCCCAGGGAAACACTCAAATCTCCCAAAAATGAGAGAATGGCTAGGTAATTATAAAAATGACCTGGGCTTGCTTGATATGTGGAGAGAGAAAGGGGATAAAAAATATCCCTACACTTTTCATAACAAAAAACTTGGTCATAGATCACGAATCGACTACTTCTTAATAAATGGTACAATACGAGACAATGTCAAGAACATAGAACATTTACCAGAACATATATCCGATCATTCGGCAGTGAAACTAACCATGCAAATAACGAAAAATAATGTACAACCAAGATGGACGGTAGACCGCACAATATTATTAGATCCACAGGCAGTAGAAGAATTAAAGAAAACAACAGCTGACTTCTTTATTGAAAACCAATCTGACACATCTAAACAAAATATCTGGGACACATATAAAGCGGTTATTAGAGGCAAATTATTAAGTCTGGGCTCACATCGAGCCAGGACTGCAAAAATGGAAATTGGAGGTATGGAAAAGGATATTAAAGATCTTGATCTTAAGATAATGGTGAACGCTTCTCCAGAAATAAAAGAATCGTTAGAGAAACAAAGGCAAGAACTAAAGGAAAGTCTAGTAAATCTCCTGGAAAATAAAGTAAAGTCTCGATGGGAAGCCAGTAAGCTATCTAATCATGAATATGGAGAAGGATGCGGAAAACTGTTGGCCTGGAAGACGAAAAAAGAGCAAACTAGAAACAAAATAATCTGCATTCAACGAAATAATATAAACGAAAATGAGGACTCCATAATAATGCAGGAATTTGCGAGCTTCTTCTCTAAATTATATAAAGAAGATGTAAATCCTTCAGAGGAACAGATTCACAAATACCTAGAACATATATCCTTCCCACAACTAACCGAAATAGAAAAAGAAGAGCTAAATAAAGATATCACAATAGAAGAGGTTAGAACCATTATAAAAGATCTAAAAAAAGGTAAAGCAGCTGGCCCGGATACCTTACCAAATGAGTTTTACCAGATTCTAAGAGACTCTCTGACGTCACCATTAACAGAATTACTAAATCTAACGTATAAAAAAGGAGATAAAATCCCAGATTCCTGGAATGACGCAACAATTAGCATAATTTTAAAGCCAGGAAAAAATCCAGCAATATGTGAGTCATACAGACCCATCTCACTGCTTAATTGTGATTACAAAATTTATATGCAGGTCATGGCGAAAAGATTGGCAGTGATAATGACAAAACTGATAAATCCTGACCAAAAAGGCTTCATAAAGGGTAGGCAAATACAAGAAATCACTCATGAACTCTTTGCCGCAATAGATATAGCCATCGCAGAAAAAATACCATTAACCATAATCACTTTCGACGCTGCCAAAGCGTTTGACAGAGTAAACTGGTTATTCCTTAACAAAGTCATCGATAAATACAACCTAGGTGAGCACTTCGGCAACATGGTGGCAGAGATATACACCAAACCAAGGGCTAAAATATTAGTCAACGGGAATCTCACAAACAACATTGATATACAAAGAGGGACAAGGCAAGGATGCCCACTGTCGCCCCTGCTTTTTAACCTGTATATTGAAGCCCTCGCAATCTCATTAAGAAACCATGCCACAATAACCCCATTCCAGCATCAGGATTGGTCGAAAAAAGTGGCATTATATGCCGATGACCTAATGATTTTCACAAATGACTATAATAGTTCTTCGGACGCAATAGAGTCTACAATAATCAAATTCGGAAAAGTATCAGGTTATCTTACAAACCAAGAAAAAACCGAGGCAATGAGCTGGAACACTAACGTCAACAACCCATACACAAAAGAGAAAATAAAATACCTAGGAATCACACTGGTGAAAGACATTGAAAAAATACCAGAGATAAATCTGAATAGAATCGCCATTGAAACCACGAAACTACTCAAAGTATGGGATGGGCTACCTCTCAGTTTCCTGGGGAGATCAAATATAGTTAAAATGTCTATTGTGCCCAAATTCACTTATCTATTTAATACAATCCCACTAAGTTTCAAGAGAGATGCCTTGAAGAAGATACACAGGAAAATCACAAGTTTTATTTGGTCATCGAAAGGAGCAAGGATATCTTGGAAAAAACTAAGGAGACGAAAACATGAAGGGGGAATAGCAAGTCCTGATCTAATCGAATATTGTAAGGCTTTCCAATTTAAAAATATGAGACCACTTCTTAAGACCTCCCAGTTTTTCCCTGAATTTATGCAAATTATGACGGACAGGTGCGATCATTTCCTATATAAATTTGGACACCCAAAATACTTCAAGAAAATAAAATTGAAGATATTGACTAATGCAGTAAAAACATGGTATCAGGTTAGAAGCACCTTAAACATACCATACTATAGTACACATGCCCCTATCTGGGACTCACCAGGCACCCCAGAATGTTTAAAAGACTCCTTGGCCCTCCCTTTAAAGGAAAATGGAATTGTGAAATGGGGTCAACTGATGACAGGAAGCATCATAATCCCATGGAACCAGTTAGCAATGAATACAAACGAAACAGTGTCCAAATTTAAGTATTATCAACTGTCAAGCTGGGCAAAATCGATCACAGATAAAAAAGAAGGAAATGAAAATATGGAGAAAGAAATGCTGAAATCCCCCCCAATAAAAAAGGAAATATCCAGGTGGTATTGGGCTCTAATCACAACAGGAGAAGAAGATGTACAGATTCCGGAAACATTATGGAGAAATGACATTCTAGATGTAGATGTATATAACATTTGGACAAAATCACTGGAAAAATGTTGGTCTCACATAAAACCAGCCGCACTGAAGAGAAACCATCTTTTTACAATACATAGGGCATATTGGACCCCTAAGAAACTATCTAAATTCAGAGGTGCCTCCGTCAAAGCTTGCCTAAAATGCGGTTTGGAAAGAGCAAACGATATACACATGTTTATAGAATGCCCCATGATAGACACCTTCTGGAAAGAAGTGGGTAAGATGATATCATTGGTTCTGGGAAAACAAGTAAATGTGAGTATAAATCTTATTATCTTTGGGATTGACTTAAATAATGAATTAGTTAAGTTAACTAAAAACCAAGAAAGCCTACTGTTTGTATTGATACTTCTGGCTAGACGTCAAATTTGTATAAATTGGATTAAACCAGCACCGCCTCGGTATGGGGATTGGCTAAACTCAGTAATAAAAACTAACAGAAATGATAGACAAGGGAAACCAAGTAAAAAGTTTGATTTTTGGGAAATCTGGGAAAACTTTTATAATTTGGAACAGGACTCTTAATGAGTAAATGTGGTCTCGAAATACAAAGTCCTATGATTAAAGCGGAGACAATAATTCAGACTGGATTTATTCCCGTCGAGTAGCCAGGAAGGCTAGCTCACCCCCAAGATACCAGAATTATTGACTATGGCAAAGGTTACAGGAGCCCACAAATCCAAAAAAAAACAACGGATGTGAGAAACACCCCTCCTCAGATAGACAAATATGGGGTCGTGAAGGTAAAAAATGTTTTGGATGGAACGGGCTCCCGAGTAAAACCTTAAGCATATATATCGCAAAATGAGGACAAAAAAAAAAAAAAAAAAAAAAAAAAAAAAAAAAAAAAATACTTTTATGATTCCAAATTATGAATCGAAATAAAGTTATTTTGATGATGATGATATACATGGTTAAAGACCTCCCTCAGTGAAGATTTCGGACCCAGGGACTGGTGCGGGCCTTTTCTAAGACCCTGCTATGCAGAGCCAAAGACCAAGCTTATCATTTTTGTTACATAAACAAGTTTACACCGAGCAAAAGTGTTCAATTTTCTGAAAATGTTTAAAATTTTCTTGTAAATAACAGTTTTTGATTTTTGGTCAATAAACCAACTCCCTTCTTCCGTACTATCATCAAGGAGGGTTGACAGCCCTTCAACTGCGTTAATTCTAACATTGCTCTCAAGAAATTGATTTAACATTCTGTCTGTCTCGATAACCCAGTGTACCCCAAGAGGCCATCCAAAGAGTCCTCAACGGTATACACCTGTTACAACGCATTTTTTACTCCGCACTACCATTACAACGCGACTTTTACTCCGCATACCATTACAACGCATTGCGCTGAGGGGCGCTCTAGGATAGGGAATAAGTATAATTTACTATCCAACACCTTCCCTAGGGTCCACGGGGACTGGAGTTAGAATAGTAAATTATACTTACCACTATCCAGCGCCCCAAGGCGCTATGCGTTGTAACGGTATGCGGTGTAAAAGTCGCGTTGTAATGGTCTGCGGAGTAAAAGTATGCGTTATAACGTCATACATCCGTCCTCAACTTCTTTTGATTCTTGTGACATATAGTTATTTTAAACTTTGTCAAATTATTCAGGATTATTCAGAATTAGCATTTCTAGAACAACCGGGCTTTGAGCTATGCTCCAGGGGTGAAATTTGATTCAACAGTCCATCAATTAATATATTGTAAATCCTACAATTAATAGTGGCTCATTGTAGGGGCTTCTATTATATTTATGCAAGTTCAACTTAGAGTTTCTTCAGAAGTTGGGAATCTACCGAAACCCACCCTGTTTGCAGTTCTATTATCCTATGAGAGGCTGGGGAGACCACTTGGTTCCCGACGACAGATACTTAGCCGTCTCTTTTGTCAGAAAGCCTGGGGACATCTTAAGGATTTTGGGGGCCCTGGGACAAACGTATTTTGGAGGCCCCTTTTCAGATCAGCATTGAATTTAGGATCCAGTTTCAGCTCTTTCATGCCCTCTTTGGCCAGGTCACTGGCCCAAATTCTGAGTATGTTTAGATCGAAACTCGAGGATAGTGACTTATGTTTTCAATATTGTAACACAACAGCAGCTCACTAACATTACTGAAAATAATCTCTGTGACATCCTCCCCTTTCTCAGATGGGAGGTCCTGTTTGTATCTAAAATAAACTTTTTTTATGGATGTTGCAAGAGACATAAACACAACGTTTGTCCGCAAAACAACAGTAAAAGACTCCCACGCACCACCCACATTAAAAAATACATGAAAGGAAAACGTTATTTGCAACTATCTGTTTAGGAATTATTCAAGGTCATCAAAGGCAAGACTCTGCAGAACAATGCTTTGCTAGATGGCAGTCTGCTAAAGGCTACCACCTGGTAAGCCCTTCTTTACTTTTTACGACCACCACGAAACATATGGTTGTTACATATGGGGGACAAAAGCAGCAATGACCCCATGTACGTGCTTATTTTCGGAAGTGTGCTCCCCATTTTGACAGAGGCAGATTTTGCAAAAGAAAACCATGCTGACACAGTGGTAACCATTAAATATGGTGGGCTGACGACTGGTAAGGCAGAGGCAAAGTCGGACTGGCCTGTAGGGCTACCTGGCAGTCCCCGAAGGGCTGCTCTGACAGATGAGTCTATGGGCATGTTCTATTGTCTTGTGGGCTGTTTATACTTTTGAGTTCTCTGAAATGACCGCACACATTTCCTGCAGCAAGCACAGATTCATGCAGTCTCCCATACCTTATAAAACAATACTACAGAGTATCTTTGTAAGTTCGAAAATACACTCATTTGCAAATGTGGGTAACATTTTTGGGGTTTTCTGATTTGCTAACATGGGCCACTTTTAATTTTGTGACTTGGCCTACTGTCTGTCCCAGTCCGACCCTAGACAGAGGTGGGACCCCTTCCTGCCATGCAGCATGACAGCTGGTCCCTCAAGTCCTACATTAGCCAAGTAACCTAATCCTATTGTGAGTTAGAGCAATCACTAATTTATCTAGATTTCTTTCCAATCAGCTATTGTTGCCCCTAGTTATTGCTACTACCAATGCCTATTTAGTTTGAATGTCCAGCTAGAGTCCTGACTCAGCACAGTTCCTAGTGAGTAATGATCACTTTCAATGCAGTTCACTAGAATGGAAAAGTACATTTTTGTAAAGTATGCAAGTTAAAGTATAGTAAGGAAGAGGTACCACCGGACACAATTGGGTATTGTCCAGGAAAATAAGACAGCACCTTCCCAACTGGAGTCACTAAGTAATACCTGAAACAGTGCCGACAAAGCAGATCCTGTCACACCCATGACAGAGAATGTGATACAGGTTGTGGGTGGGAATTTGCTTCATGAACAACATGCTTCATGATTTTGTTTCAAAAAGGGGGTGGTGATGGACAGAGTATCTGAGTTAATCAGAACACTCCTACCCAGTCAACAGATCAGGGCTTGATCCATCACCGTTTTTTAGCTCACTGCACCATCCCAGTTCAGAACCTGGCTATATGCAAATTAGTCTGTCCCTGGCCCAGTGCATCATGGGAACAGGGCAGACCAAACTACCAAGCCAATTCTTCACTGGAAAGGAAACAAGCTTCCGGGGACCGGTTTCTGGCATTACAGCCGTCTTCGGCCCGGCTTGCTTGAATCCTGATGGTGCAATGAGCAAGGGACTCACATCTGAGCATACCCTTCCACACTCATGGTGGCCAAAATAATTTCAAAAAGGGGGTGGTGATGGACAGAGTATCTGAGTTAATCAGAACACTCCTACCCAGTCAACAGATCAGGGCTTGATCCATCACCGTTTTTTAGCTCACTGCACCATCCCAGTTCAGAACCTGGCTATATGCAAATTAGTCTGTCCCTGGCCCAGTGCATCATGGGAACAGGGCAGACCAAACTACCAAGCCAATTCTTCACTGGAAAGGAAACAAGCTTCCGGGGACCGGTTTCTGGCATTACAGCCGTCTTCGGCCCGGCTTGCTTGAATCCTGATGGTGCAATGAGCAAGGGACTCACATCTGAGCATACCCTTCCACACTCATGGTGGCCAAAATAATTTCAAAAAGGGGGTGGTGATGGACAGAGTATCTGAGTTAATCAGAACACTCCTACCCAGTCAACAGATCAGGGCTTGATCCATCACCGTTTTTTAGCTCACTGCACCATCCCAGTTCAGAACCTGGCTATATGCAAATTAGTCTGTCCCTGGCCCAGTGCATCATGGGAACAGGGCAGACCAAACTACCAAGCCAATTCTTCACTGGAAAGGAAACAAGCTTCCGGGGACCGGTTTCTGGCATTACAGCCGTCTTCGGCCCGGCTTGCTTGAATCCTGATGGTGCAATGAGCAAGGGACTCACATCTGAGCATACCCTTCCACACTCATGGTGGCCAAAATAATTTCAAAAAGGGGGTGGTGATGGACAGAGTATCTGAGTTAATCAGAACACTCCTACCCAGTCAACAGATCAGGGCTTGATCCATCACCGTTTTTTAGCTCACTGCACCATCCCAGTTCAGAACCTGGCTATATGCAAATTAGTCTGTCCCTGGCCCAGTGCATCATGGGAACAGGGCAGACCAAACTACCAAGCCAATTCTTCACTGGAAAGGAAACAAGCTTCCGGGGACCGGTTTCTGGCATTACAGCCGTCTTCGGCCCGGCTTGCTTGAATCCTGATGGTGCAATGAGCAAGGGACTCACATCTGAGCATACCCTTCCACACTCATGGTGGCCAAAATAATTTCAAAAAGGGGGTGGTGATGGACAGAGTATCTGAGTTAATCAGAACACTCCTACCCAGTCAACAGATCAGGGCTTGATCCATCACCGTTTTTTAGCTCACTGCACCATCCCAGTTCAGAACCTGGCTATATGCAAATTAGTCTGTCCCTGGCCCAGTGCATCATGGGAACAGGGCAGACCAAACTACCAAGCCAATTCTTCACTGGAAAGGAAACAAGCTTCCGGGGACCGGTTTCTGGCATTACAGCCGTCTTCGGCCCGGCTTGCTTGAATCCTGATGGTGCAATGAGCAAGGGACTCACATCTGAGCATACCCTTCCACACTCATGGTGGCCAAAATAATTTCAAAAAGGGGGTGGTGATGGACAGAGTATCTGAGTTAATCAGAACACTCCTACCCAGTCAACAGATCAGGGCTTGATCCATCACCGTTTTTTAGCTCACTGCACCATCCCAGTTCAGAACCTGGCTATATGCAAATTAGTCTGTCCCTGGCCCAGTGCATCATGGGAACAGGGCAGACCAAACTACCAAGCCAATTCTTCACTGGAAAGGAAACAAGCTTCCGGGGACCGGTTTCTGGCATTACAGCCGTCTTCGGCCCGGCTTGCTTGAATCCTGATGGTGCAATGAGCAAGGGACTCACATCTGAGCATACCCTTCCACACTCATGGTGGCCAAAATAATTTCAAAAAGGGGGTGGTGATGGACAGAGTATCTGAGTTAATCAGAACACTCCTACCCAGTCAACAGATCAGGGCTTGATCCATCACCGTTTTTTAGCTCACTGCACCATCCCAGTTCAGAACCTGGCTATATGCAAATTAGTCTGTCCCTGGCCCAGTGCATCATGGGAACAGGGCAGACCAAACTACCAAGCCAATTCTTCACTGGAAAGGAAACAAGCTTCCGGGGACCGGTTTCTGGCATTACAGCCGTCTTCGGCCCGGCTTGCTTGAATCCTGATGGTGCAATGAGCAAGGGACTCACATCTGAGCATACCCTTCCACACTCATGGTGGCCAAAATAATTTCAAAAAGGGGGTGGTGATGGACAGAGTATCTGAGTTAATCAGAACACTCCTACCCAGTCAACAGATCAGGGCTTGATCCATCACCGTTTTTTAGCTCACTGCACCATCCCAGTTCAGAACCTGGCTATATGCAAATTAGTCTGTCCCTGGCCCAGTGCATCATGGGAACAGGGCAGACCAAACTACCAAGCCAATTCTTCACTGGAAAGGAAACAAGCTTCCGGGGACCGGTTTCTGGCATTACAGCCGTCTTCGGCCCGGCTTGCTTGAATCCTGATGGTGCAATGAGCAAGGGACTCACATCTGAGCATACCCTTCCACACTCATGGTGGCCAAAATAATTTCAAAAAGGGGGTGGTGATGGACAGAGTATATGAGTTAATCAGAACACTCCTACCCAGTCAACAGATCAGGGCTTGATCCATCACCGTTTTTTAGCTCACTGCACCATCCCAGTTCAGAACCTGGCTATATGCAAATTAGTCTGTCCCTGGCCCAGTGCATCATGGGAACAGGGCAGACCAAACTACCAAGCCAATTCTTCACTGGAAAGGAAACAAGCTTCCGGGGACCGGTTTCTGGCATTACAGCCGTCTTCGGCCCGGCTTGCTTGAATCCTGATGGTGCAATGAGCAAGGGACTCACATCTGAGCATACCCTTCCACACTCATGGTGGCCAAAATAATTTCAAAAAGGGGGTGGTGATGGACAGAGTATCTGAGTTAATCAGAACACTCCTACCCAGTCAACAGATCAGGGCTTGATCCATCACCGTTTTTTAGCTCACTGCACCATCCCAGTTCAGAACCTGGCTATATGCAAATTAGTCTGTCCCTGGCCCAGTGCATCATGGGAACAGGGCAGACCAAACTACCAAGCCAATTCTTCACTGGAAAGGAAACAAGCTTCCGGGGACCGGTTTCTGGCATTACAGCCGTCTTCGGCCCGGCTTGCTTGAATCCTGATGGTGCAATGAGCAAGGGACTCACATCTGAGCATACCCTTCCACACTCATGGTGGCCAAAATAATTTCAAAAAGGGGGTGGTGATGGACAGAGTATCTGAGTTAATCAGAACACTCCTACCCAGTCAACAGATCAGGGCTTGATCCATCACCGTTTTTTAGCTCACTGCACCATCCCAGTTCAGAACCTGGCTATATGCAAATTAGTCTGTCCCTGGCCCAGTGCATCATGGGAACAGGGCAGACCAAACTACCAAGCCAATTCTTCACTGGAAAGGAAACAAGCTTCCGGGGACCGGTTTCTGGCATTACAGCCGTCTTCGGCCCGGCTTGCTTGAATCCTGATGGTGCAATGAGCAAGGGACTCACATCTGAGCATACCCTTCCACACTCATGGTGGCCAAAATAATTTCAAAAAGGGGGTGGTGATGGACAGAGTATCTGAGTTAATCAGAACACTCCTACCCAGTCAACAGATCAGGGCTTGATCCATCACCGTTTTTTAGCTCACTGCACCATCCCAGTTCAGAACCTGGCTATATGCAAATTAGTCTGTCCCTGGCCCAGTGCATCATGGGAACAGGGCAGACCAAACTACCAAGCCAATTCTTCACTGGAAAGGAAACAAGCTTCCGGGGACCGGTTTCTGGCATTACAGCCGTCTTCGGCCCGGCTTGCTTGAATCCTGATGGTGCAATGAGCAAGGGACTAACATCTGAGCATACCCTTCCACACTCATGGTGGCCAAAATAATTTCAAAAAGGGGGTGGTGATGGACAGAGTATCTGAGTTAATCAGAACACTCCTACCCAGTCAACAGATCAGGGCTTGATCCATCACCGTTTTTTAGCTCACTGCACCATCCCAGTTCAGAACCTGGCTATATGCAAATTAGTCTGTCCCTGGCCCAGTGCATCATGGGAACAGGGCAGACCAAACTACCAAGCCAATTCTTCACTGGAAAGGAAACAAGCTTCCGGGGACCGGTTTCTGGCATTACAGCCGTCTTCGGCCCGGCTTGCTTGAATCCTGATGGTGCAATGAGCAAGGGACTCACATCTGAGCATACCCTTCCACACTCATGGTGGCCAAAATAATTTCAAAAAGGGGGTGGTGATGGACAGAGTATCTGAGTTAATCAGAACACTCCTACCCAGTCAACAGATCAGGGCTTGATCCATCACCGTTTTTTAGCTCACTGCACCATCCCAGTTCAGAACCTGGCTATATGCAAATTAGTCTGTCCCTGGCCCAGTGCATCATGGGAACAGGGCAGACCAAACTACCAAGCCAATTCTTCACTGGAAAGGAAACAAGCTTCCGGGGACCGGTTTCTGGCATTACAGCCGTCTTCGGCCCGGCTTGCTTGAATCCTGATGGTGCAATGAGCAAGGGACTCACATCTGAGCATACCCTTCCACACTCATGGTGGCCAAAATAATTTCAAAAAGGGGGTGGTGATGGACAGAGTATCTGAGTTAATCAGAACACTCCTACCCAGTCAACAGATCAGGGCTTGATCCATCACCGTTTTTTAGCTCACTGCACCATCCCAGTTCAGAACCTGGCTATATGCAAATTAGTCTGTCCCTGGCCCAGTGCATCATGGGAACAGGGCAGACCAAACTACCAAGCCAATTCTTCACTGGAAAGGAAACAAGCTTCCGGGGACCGGTTTCTGGCATTACAGCCGTCTTCGGCCCGGCTTGCTTGAATCCTGATGGTGCAATGAGCAAGGGACTCACATCTGAGCATACCCTTCCACACTCATGGTGGCCAAAATAATTTCAAAAAGGGGGTGGTGATGGACAGAGTATCTGAGTTAATCAGAACACTCCTACCCAGTCAACAGATCAGGGCTTGATCCATCACCGTTTTTTAGCTCACTGCACCATCCCAGTTCAGAACCTGGCTATATGCAAATTAGTCTGTCCCTGGCCCAGTGCATCATGGGAACAGGGCAGACCAAACTACCAAGCCAATTCTTCACTGGAAAGGAAACAAGCTTCCGGGGACCGGTTTCTGGCATTACAGCCGTCTTCGGCCCGGCTTGCTTGAATCCTGATGGTGCAATGAGCAAGGGACTCACATCTGAGCATACCCTTCCACACTCATGGTGGCCAAAATAATTTCAAAAAGGGGGTGGTGATGGACAGAGTATCTGAGTTAATCAGAACACTCCTACCCAGTCAACAGATCAGGGCTTGATCCATCACCGTTTTTTAGCTCACTGCACCATCCCAGTTCAGAACCTGGCTATATGCAAATTAGTCTGTCCCTGGCCCAGTGCATCATGGGAACAGGGCAGACCAAACTACCAAGCCAATTCTTCACTGGAAAGGAAACAAGCTTCCGGGGACCGGTTTCTGGCATTACAGCCGTCTTCGGCCCGGCTTGCTTGAATCCTGATGGTGCAATGAGCAAGGGACTCACATCTGAGCATACCCTTCCACACTCATGGTGGCCAAAATAATTTCAAAAAGGGGGTGGTGATGGACAGAGTATCTGAGTTAATCAGAACACTCCTACCCAGTCAACAGATCAGGGCTTGATCCATCACCGTTTTTTAGCTCACTGCACCATCCCAGTTCAGAACCTGGCTATATGCAAATTAGTCTGTCCCTGGCCCAGTGCATCATGGGAACAGGGCAGACCAAACTACCAAGCCAATTCTTCACTGGAAAGGAAACAAGCTTCCGGGGACCGGTTTCTGGCATTACAGCCGTCTTCGGCCCGGCTTGCTTGAATCCTGATGGTGCAATGAGCAAGGGACTCACATCTGAGCATACCCTTCCACACTCATGGTGGCCAAAATAATTTCAAAAAGGGGGTGGTGATGGACAGAGTATCTGAGTTAATCAGAACACTCCTACCCAGTCCTACCCAGACACTCTGTTCATCACCACCCCCTTTTCTGAATCGTTTTTGGCCACTATAGGTGTGGCAGGGTATACTCAGACATGAGTCCCTTTCTCACTGCTCCATCAGGATTCAAGCAAGCCGGGCCGAAGAGGCTGAAATGCCAGAAACCGGTCCCCGGTAGCTTGTCTCCTTTCTGGTGAAGAATTGGCTTGGCAGTTTGGTCTGCCCTGTTCCCATGATGCACTGGGCCAGGGACAGACTAATTTGCATATAGCCAGGTTCTGAGCTGGGATGGGGCAGTGAGATAAATAACGGTGATGGATCAAGCCCTGATCTTTGGACTAGGTAAGAGTGGTCTGCTTAATTCAGACACTCTGTTCATCACCACCCCCTTTTCTGAATCGTTTTTGGCCACTATAGGTGTGGCAGGGTATACTCAGACATGAGTCCCTTTCTCACTGCTCCATCAGGATTCAAGCAAGCCGGGCCGAAGAGGCTGAAATGCCAGAAACCGGTCCCCGGTAGCTTGTCTCCTTTCTGGTGAAGAATTGGCTTGGCAGTTTGGTCTGCCCTGTTCCCATGATGCACTGGGCCAGGGACAGACTAATTTGCATATAGCCAGGTTCTGAGCTGGGATGGGGCAGTGAGATAAATAACGGTGATGGATCAAGCCCTGATCTTTGGACTAGGTAAGAGTGGTCTGCTTAATTCAGACACTCTGTTCATCACCACCCCCTTTTCTGAATCGTTTTTGGCCACTATAGGTGTGGCAGGGTATACTCAGACATGAGTCCCTTTCTCACTGCTCCATCAGGATTCAAGCAAGCCGGGCCGAAGAGGCTGAAATGCCAGAAACCGGTCCCCGGTAGCTTGTCTCCTTTCTGGTGAAGAATTGGCTTGGCAGTTTGGTCTGCCCTGTTCCCATGATGCACTGGGCCAGGGACAGACTAATTTGCATATAGCCAGGTTCTGAGCTGGGATGGGGCAGTGAGATAAATAACGGTGATGGATCAAGCCCTGATCTTTGGACTAGGTAAGAGTGGTCTGCTTAATTCAGACACTCTGTTCATCACCACCCCCTTTTCTGAATCATGATTTTGTTTCACCAATTTCTGGTCTTGGTAGCGCCTTAGTGATCCCATATACTTCCGCCGAGGTTGAAGTTAACTTATTTTCCATCTTTTCCATTGACATTATTCGGTGCAAGCTCAGGGAAGCAGGAGGCTCCTCCAAACCACTAAATTTAACAAAAATCACAGGGGATTGATTCTGTTTAGGTAATCAGAGGCAGGAATCAGAATAGATATTGTTAAGTATACAAAGCCTCTGACACCATGGATCGCACAGGTTATTTTTTGTTCAAGTCCTATTTATTGACAATGAACGCTATTATATTGGCACATTATTTTAGAGTTCAAAAGGGTACACATTGGGTGTGAACAGCTCAGCTTGGAATATCTCCTTATGACATGAAGTACATTTACTATTTACAACAAATAACTTGTTTAAGTAAATCAACGTGAGGAAAACACAGTGACAAAATTACAATGAAAAAATTAATAAATTCAAACGATCCACAAAAAAGAAAGAGAAAAGTGAGTTCATGTGACAACAGAATATTATTTACAACTGGTTTTTCAAGGTCATACTATAAATCTAAGGGAGATTATGTTAGTGTCCCAGGGGAATATTATCAATTTGTCCCTCAAAGGGAAAAGTTAGTTATCCTGTATCTCGCCAGGGACAGTCATGTATTCAAAGGTGTTAGATGCCTAATTGTGAGATACGTCTCTCACTATATGTCCCAAATATTTGATAAGATCATATGGCAAATGTCTCTCCTGGCACTGAAGTTGAGCCTACGCGTTTCGACCTGGATGGAAATCTTGACAGGATGGGAAGTTTAAGCAGGTCTTCATCAGGGCTCGCAGTAGGTGTTGGGGATCATCATGTCACACCTACGGGAGATTTTTAATGGGCATGTTTTAATGGTTGAGTATGGGACATGGGACCAGTTACAGTGCTTATAAATAGTATTTACAAGTAAGTGTTGGTTGTTTAGGTTGAAGATCACGTACCCAAGTGAGGGAAAATCAGTACTGCATTCCTTGAGTACAGTTGAGTAACAGGAGGCGGGGTTTCTCACCAGCCGGTGTGTTGAGGCTGTGTGTCCGCAGTCTTTAGTTACTGTGGAGAGAAGCAGGGAGATGGATTCAAAACTTCGTGTGTATCAAATAGGTCCCGTGAGCTTCTATGAGTTTGGTGCCTATTTCATGGTGCATACGTAAAAGCGGCATGTAGCCAGTCTCATTTGGTGTTAAGCTGGCATGAGGCATATGTGCTTTGTTATTAATTGCAGAGTTGCGGATAGCCGTACTTGTCTGTGAGGTGCCAGGGCGTCTCATACCTGGGGAAATCTGGTGATTTCTTTTGTAGCGCCACGGCGTCGTCGTTGCGGGACGGTTTCTCCGCAAGGTGGAGGAGCAAGGGTGCCTCACATTCCCGGCGTCTCCTCTCTAGAGCGTGTTGCTTCTCTCTCCGCTACCACTAAAGTGAATTTACGCAGCGTTCCGAAGGCTTAGAGTCTTATGTCTTGGTCGGAAATGAGAGCGGAGCTCTCATAGGCTTGTTCGCCGATTTTTGTGTTTCAGCGCTGCTGATAGGACGGCGTATCGCGTCATAGGCACATGCGCTTGTTGCTGGGGGAACAGGACGCTTTTTTCTTCGGCAAAAGCTTCAGACAACGCGCTGGAGTTTGTGTTGTATTTAACACATGAAACTGGATATTTCCGATAGTTCATTGAGTCCGTGGTTGACTGTATCAAGATACATGATTGTCTTGGCTTCTTGTTTGGACAAGTTATCAGCCACATTTTTACCTTTCACTTGTTTCACCACAGTCCATTTCAGGTCATCTGGACCGTGCTGTTTTTCAATGCAGTGGGAGACCATGGGAGCATTTTCCTTTTTGCATCGAATTCTGGAGCGATGTTGTGATATTCTTGTTTTTACGGGCTGGCTAGTTTTACCAACGTACGCAAGTCCGCAAGGACATATGGCACAGTAGATAACGTTGCAGGTATTGCAGTTTGTAAATACCTCATGTTTGATTTGTTTCAGGCCATAGAAAAAAACTGTTCCTTCTATAGTGCTACTACAGGAAATGCAATTGCCGCATTTATGGTGTCCTTTGACTGGCGGAAGGTTCAGGAGTGATTGAATTGAACTGTCTTGCCTTGGTAGTGTTGTGTCAGCTCGAACCAATTTGTTTCTCACACTATCATTCTTTTTAAGTGCGAAAATTGGTGGACCTTCAAATGGTTTCAGGCTCCGGACTGTATTCCAATTTTTTGTGACTATTTTCTTGATTTCTGCGGTTGCTCCAGAGAAGGTTGTCACACATACAATTGGGGTATCTTCCTTGTTTTTGTCTTTGGGAGTCAAAAGGGTATCTCTCGGGATGTACCATGCTCTCTTCATGCTTCTCTTTAGTAGTTTCCTGGGATATCCT
Source organism: Lissotriton helveticus (assembly GCF_964261635.1). Taxonomy (NCBI): domain Eukaryota; kingdom Metazoa; phylum Chordata; class Amphibia; order Caudata; family Salamandridae; genus Lissotriton; species Lissotriton helveticus. The sequence goes on along the minus strand of NC_136069.1, from coordinate 1,329,160,578 downwards.
CTTTCGATTAGTTTATGTAACAACTCTTGGGCATGGTGGAAATAGTCAGTTTTCTTGGTGCAATTCCTGCGTAGTCTCATGAATTGGCTGAATGGTAAGTTTTCACGGAGGTTGCGTTGGTGAAAACTGGAAAAGTGTAAAAAGGTGTTACGGTCAGTCTCTTTGGTGTATAGTGTGGTATACATGTTGCCCTCTTCATGTTTGACCATTAAATCCAAGAAGTTTATTTGTGTTTTGTTATATGTCAGAGTGAACTGGATATTGGGATTACGGTCATTGAGCCAGACAGCAAATTCTTTCAATGTTGTTTCATCGCCTCGCCACAGCATGAAGACGTCGTCTATATAACGTCGCCAATTTTTTATATGTCCTTCGAATGGATTGTTGTTATAAATCCAAGTGGCTTCATATAGAGCCATATACATTATGGCCATTTCCGGCGCGAAGGGACATCCCATGGCCGTCCCCATCGTTTGGAGGTATTGTACATTATTGAATTTAAAGAAATTGAATTTCAGACAAATTTCCGCTAGTTTGATTAGGAAATCAGTGGGGACATTGTGTGGCCTTTCTCTCTTTTCGAGGAAAAATTCAAGTGCTTCCAAACCATCTTCTTGCGGGATATTCGAATATAAACTCACGATGTCCATGGTGACCAGAAATTCCATTGATTCATCAAAGGGTTGGCCATCTAGAAAATTTATCGCTTCCATCGTATCCTTAATGAAGCTTGCAGTCTGGCCGACGAGGGGTTTTAAAAACGTGTCAACGTATTTGGCCGGTCGTTCCAGGATTGAGTTCACCCCCGATATAATCGGGCGGCCAGGAGGGTTCATGGGGTCCTTGTGAACTTTAGGTAGAATATACATCAAGGGCGTGCGTGGATTCTTGTTTATTAAATATTCTCCCTCTTTTTTGGATAGCCATCCTTCTTTTCTGCCCTGATTGGCCAGCGTTTCTAGGCGATCTTTCAGTTTTTCGTTCCAGTTGTCATTTGTTCTTTTATAGTATTTTTCGTCTGTGAGTTGCCGCAGCACTTCAGCTTCATACATTTCCCGTGGGAGGATAACAATCCCCCCACCTTTGTCTGCCGGCTTGATAATGAGACTTTTGTTGTCTTGGAGTCCCTGTAGGGCAATTTTTTCATCCAATGTTAAATTCCATTTTATATATTTTTTCTTCGTTCTCTTTTCTAACGTGTCTAGATCACGTAACACGTTCTTTTCGAATGTTAGTAATTCCACGGGCATCTGACTAGAGTTGGGAAAAAAGGTTGAAGGATTTTTCAGTCCAGAATAGTTTCTAGTCATTAGGTCTGGTCGGTTTTCAAAAAATATCTTAAGTCTCATTTTTCGAAATAGTTGGATGAGTTCCAATTTGGTTTGACAGATATCTGGACGGACAGTCGGAATGAATGTTAGGCCTTTCTGTAGCACACTTCTTTCGCTATCTGACAAGGTGTGGTTGGACAAGTTGAAGACTACGTTTAGGTACGGTATTACCATCGGTAAACTCGTCTCCTCGTTGTGATCTCCCCTTGATATTGGTTGTTGGGGCGGTTGAACCACCTGTTGCCTCTCGGGCGGCCACGGGATCTGCCTCTGCCTCTGTCGGAAAAAGGTGCCTGTTGGTAAAATTGGCGGGCTTGGTCGTCTCTGTTGCTAGTGGAGGCGTCAGTGTCACTTGAGTTGGTTGATGCAGAGGAATCTTCTGAGAATGTTAGGAATTGTCTCCTACTTCTGCCTCCGTATGTGCGTAAGGCGCTGGTGTTCTGCTGTTGTTTGTAGTAGTCCTTATCCAGATATGGGTAGGTTTTTTTCTCGGAATAGTTTGTAATGTCTTTCAATAGTTTTTGCTTTTTGAAGTCTTCTGTTGTTTTCTGGAAGATTTGATTATCTTTTTCTAATTTACTTAATAGTGCCTGAGCGTTCTCGATTGCTTTGTTGTTCTTGAAGGCTTCTTCCAGTTCTTTAATTAACTCCTGTTCTTTTTGTCCTAATCGTTCAGCAGTTTTGATTGAATGGAACATCCAATCTCTTGAACATTTAGTGCCGATGTGGCTGAATCCTTCCAAATATTCGGGATCGTCTGTAAAGATCACCGGCACATTTTTTACTTGTAGACCAACTGGAGTGGTTCCCGCTCGTAGGTGTTCTAATAGTACTTCCCCATGGAGGGATGTTCTAATTTGTTTCTTCTTAAGGCGGGCAATTTTTTCAAATTCAGTGGATTGGCCAGCTTGTAGTGCGGTATTTCCAGGATTCAATGTTGATGGTCTCTTCAATAGTGTTTCAATGTCTTCTTCTCGAATGCTCAGAGTCTTCGGTTCTGACATTTAGATATCGACAAGGTGGAATTTTAATTGGAGTTCTCGGGTACGTGAAATTCTTGAGTAGCACTGTTTGTAAGGGATAGGTGTTGTATTTGGTTGGGTGTCACACCGGTGTACCATGGGTGGATTTAAGCAGAAAGTGAATTTATCATTCTGCTAGGTGGAGCTTGTCTCTCCAGTGGGGAAAGTTGGATTTCCAAATAATCCCTCGTAGACTTGGTGTCTACACTAAATTTAACAAAAATCACAGGGGATTGATTCTGTTTAGGTAATCAGAGGCAGGAATCAGAATAGATATTGTTAAGTATACAAAGCCTCTGACACCATGGATCGCACAGGTTATTTTTTGTTCAAGTCCTATTTATTGACAATGAACGCTATTATATTAGCCCATTATTTTAGAGTTCAAAAGGGTACACATTGGGTGTGAACAGCTCAGCTTGGAATATCTCCTTATGACATGAAGTACATTTACTATTTACAACAAATAACTTGTTTAAGTAAATCAACGTGAGGAAAACACAGTGACAAAATTACAATGAAAAAATTAATAAATTCAAACGATCCACAAAAAAGAAAGAGAAAAGTGAGTTCATGTGACAACAGAATATTATTTACAACTGGTTTTTCAAGGTCCTACTATAAATCTAAGGGAGATTATGTTAGTGTCCCAGGGGAATATTATCAATTTGTCCCTCAAAGGGAAAAGTTAGTTATCCTGTATCTCGCCAGGGACAGTCATGTATTCAAAGGTGTTAGATGCCTAATTGTGAGATACGTCTCTCACTATATGTCCCAAATATTTGATAAGATCATATGGCAAATGTCTCTCCTGGCACTGAAGTTGAGCCTACGCGTTTCGACCTGGATGGAAATCTTGACAGGATGGGAAGTTTAAGCAGGTCTTCATCAGGGCTCGCAGTAGGTGTTGGGGATCATCATGTCACACCTACGGGAGATTTTTAATGGGCATGTTTTAATGGTTGAGTATGGGACATGGGACCAGTTACAGTGCTTATAAATAGTATTTACAAGTAAGTGTTGGTTGTTTAGGTTGAAGATCACGTACCCAAGTGAGGGAAAATCAGTACTGCATTCCTTGAGTACAGTTGAGTAACAGGAGGCGGGGTTTCTCACCAGCCGGTGTGTTGAGGCTGTGTGTCCGCAGTCTTTAGTTACTGTGGAGAGAAGCAGGGAGATGGATTCAAAACTTCGTGTGTATCAAATAGGTCCCGTGAGCTTCTATGAGTTTGGTGCCTATTTCATGGTGCATACGTAAAAGCGGCATGTAGCCAGTCTCATTTGGTGTTAAGCTGGCATGAGGCATATGTGCTTTGTTATTAATTGCAGAGTTGCGGATAGCCGTACTTGTCTGTGAGGTGCCAGGGCGTCTCATACCTGGGGAAATCTGGTGATTTCTTTTGTAACCTTTTTTCTTTTTTTAAACCACTGGCACTGCTGACCCAGGAAATGTGGAAAGGAACTAACTGATGATTAGCCACTTTCACCGGCAGTATCCTTGATCATCGTGACATGATGCACACAGAGGCTTGAGGTCACCACCAGATGTTGTGTACTGTGCTTATAGAACTCTAAAATCTGACACCATCAGTAAATCCTGCTAACACTCTGGACGCCAATAGAAAATAGTTAGAAGCAGTGGGATAGGGGCAGGATTTCCATGTCAAAATTTCACAATGTAATCCCAAATGAAATTTGAATTGGGAAGGGGCTGAGCAGTTAGTAACTGGCAAAGTATGTCACATAGAATGCAAAGGATATATGTTTGCTTTACAGAGGTGCTGCCTGAGTCAAACGCATTGTTCAAATGTAGGACTAAAGCAGAAGGGGTAAAAACAGTTTATTTTAATTACAAATACCTCTGATTGGGACAGATGCTGCTGTACTTCTTCCGTGCCTTAAGTGTGCATCTCAGAGAGCCCTGCAAGAAATCATTCAGTGCTTATTTTGTGCTGGAGTTTGCTGGCGCTCAGCACGTGCACTTAATTGTTAACAATTCTTAATTTATGACAGTCCACCACATGGTGGCACTGTTGATGTTTGTTCGGAGCATATTTGTCTAACAATTTAATGTGCACTTAAAAATTAAGTCTAGAACTTTCTGGACACTTTTACTGCTTTGGGTGGCCTGGAATTGTCCAAAGTGTCACATTTATAGGAGCGTGGTGTTTAGTGAGGAGGGTTTATACTGGCTTGTGCCTGGGGTGGCAGTTCCAGTCTGTAATGTAACCTGCTATGGTCCCTTGATAAATACCGTGGACCCTGGCACTTGCTTATTTGCAACTTAAGCAATGATATCATTAATAAAGCAGCGAGACAAAAAAGGGTGATATTGATCAGGAACACAGTGAAATGAGCAATAAACACACTGTATCATGTGTTTTATGGAAAATATTATTGTGTTGTCTATAATAATGTGTATTTTGTCCCAACCACAAACCTGCCAATATCTTGAAGATTATTCAATGCAAAAAGACCATAATACAAGTGAGGTGACAGGATGCAAGCTCTGCTGCCCACAGTCCTACTGCCTCCTTAGGACTGAGTAGGTGACCACACTAAATGCAAGGGCTTCAAGACAGTGGGGCGGGATAGAGAAAGTGGGGGAGGGACGGAGATGGCTGATTTATGTTTTTCTATGGACATGTTCTATTGAAACGGGGCATTTCAGTAAATTTTGTGTTATCAATAAACAGTAGTCACTTTGGTGTCATACATACAAAAGAGATATGCCAGACATAAGCAAACTGTAAGCTTGGAAATGTGGCACATTAGCAAACTGAAACCTTGACCCTGCTTGCCATCCAGTGTACCATGAAACCTGGGGCTTCTCTTATAGGTCATGCCTTCCACTCTATTGTGGTCGAATGTACATGCGCAAAAACAGTGGCCTAACGCAAAATGATGGGGCTTCTCTTCAGAATGTGATGAGGGACCCCGGCGTCTCCCAGATCGCACAGACATTCGTTGGTCTTGGGCTCAAGGGGAGCCCCCTGAACGGCTGGACCCCCCTAGGCTGCAGGGGGCCTAGTCGAGAAAGCAGAGTGGCTTGCCCTAGCATTTAACAATTTCTTATTCCATGCCATTGCACGCATCCTCCAAAACAAGAAAACCTGAACCCCCCTGCACCGCGGGGGCAGCGGAGGCCTTCGTTAGGTCCCTGGCGCAAATAAATGTATGCATGAAAAAGTGAGGGTAAGGACGGTGCACCAGAAACGAAGTCAAAGGGAGCTTCAAGTATATCCAAAATATCCTTTACTCTTTAAATTAATTTTTAAAATTCAATCACAGCCAATGCGTTTCGTTCATTCTAACTTCGTCAGGGCTCAAAAGTCTCAAAGGGCTCAAACCGTCCTGTAGTCATAGAGTCAAATTCATAAGACTCCTCTGTAGTGGCGAGTAGATCGAATCAAGCAGTGTGTCCCCGCATACGTACAAAATGTCGAATGGCGCAAAATTTAAATTCACATTCCTCCGTTCAAGACTGGAGGTTCGCTTAGATCACCCCAACCTATACTTGCGGGTGACTGGACCAATATTGCGGCCTCTTGTTCTCCATAGGAGGACAAGACTCATATGCATCCCGCCATTTTCGGACCATCTCCTAAAGACACTCTTGTTCTCTCTGCCATCTTAGAGACCTTGGTCCCTACCGCTGGTCCCGCCAGTTTCTAGCTGGGCAAACTTTCGATCGATCGTCTATCTTCTCCACGGATCTACTCATTGTTTGCAAATAATGCAGATGCCCCTGATCTCATCACTCATCACCCCGCTACCTCTTCCCCCTCTCTTTCTATCTCCCCTATCCCTTTCCTCTCTCCGCAGACTTTCTCTACCCTTGCCTGATTTTTTCCATATGCCTGAGCTATGCTGATTTGCCTTTTCTGCATAACCCTTTATCCCTCCCACTCTCCCTACTGCCACCCAAATCTACTATGTGTACTATGTGTATTTATATGTATATAGAGATAACTCTATTCACTAGTATATGCTGTAGACCATTGGACTCTCCCATTCCTATGTGACGCTTAGAGTTTATCCATTTGTATCGCTTCCTTGAGTGACGCTCTTCCTTGTGTGACTTTACAACTTGTACATTTGCAATTTTTTTCTGCTTGTATCTTTTATGTAACGCACGTAATCCTAAATCCTTATGTATTGAAACTGGTTCTTATGTAAAGCGCTCTGACACCTTCGGGTAAAGTTCCCGCTAAATAAAATCACATTAAATAAAAGTAGTCACTCCAGATGGATACTGAGAAAACAGTGGGCCAGTGTAGTAGCCTACCGTCATTTTCCGCAGAGGCACGCTCCAAAGAAGTGGATTCTAAACAATGTATGCATGAAAAATTGACTGTGAAGATGTTGTGTGTTAAATGTCTTCCTGCATTCAGTAATATTGCGTGTCTTTAAAACGTCTTGTGTCACCACTGAAAATGTTTACCTCTGTTTCCAGCTAGGGAAAGAAAAATTCCACAAATCCCAGCATTTTGGCTACTCCAATCAGGTTTCTATGTTGCTGGGTGCTGAAAAGCCCGGAATAGGTGGCGAACCGTTGCTGGGTCAGAATTTGAAGCCCAAGTACAGCGTGTACCCCAGAGGAATCGGCAGCGACGCTCCCTCCTGGGTAGCATTTGATAAACAGGTACGTCACTCATTCTTCCCTTGCATCGTTTTCTGACAGGATACGGGTGTGGTGTTGAGCTCTCGCGCGCATAAACTGTCCTCATGAACGAGAGCAGTCCCTCTTTGTATACAAGCCAAAACTTGCGAACAGGTGAGAGAGGGATTCAGAAAATAAAAGAAGAAAAATAATTTCCTCATTAACTTACACTGAAGTAGGAAAATGTGAAGTGCTAAAAAGGCATTTTTGTGCATGTAATCTGGAGGCTTCCCTAAATCGACATTATTGGCATGCATGTTTTTGGCACTTAAAATTGCACTTTGTTACTTTTTTCCAGCTTTTATAAAATAACAACAATTCTTATCTTTGGGAAAGTCGGCGTCATTCCTCATATTTACTTCACAATTTCCCCCTTTTTAAATGTTCTTTTATTAGGAGGCATATCATTTTACATATTTACATTTCAAACTTTTAACAAAAAAATAAACTTTTACTGCAGTGACATATGCCACCCTTGGAGACTGTTGCGTGCCGGGATTTTAAAGGAGAATGGCCGAATTCTATGGCCTCACGCAGGAGTATCATTATATAGTACTGCTATACTGACACCTACAGGCTACCTTAAGGATGGCCTTTGGCTAAAGTGACACTGCTTTCACCTTGACACCAACAGAGCAGCAAAATAATAGTGATTTGAGATGCAACAAACCAATAGGAGACCATCGTCTAATAAATAAAATCTAATTCATATCCCCAGCATGTACCTATATACATTTCTTTCACGGGTCAGAATCCATTTTTATGTCATTTGCTATTGCGCCCATTAACTGCATTAGCCATTTTAATCCAGCCGTATTCATTGCTTTGTCTGCATTGCCATACTTGCATGAGCCGTTTATTTAGGAAGGCGCAGTCTCACCCCCTCACCTGTGTGCATCATCAGATGCTTACAGGTGTTGAACTTGTAGACCTGCTAAACACAGGTATGGAAATAGTGGCTACACAGAATGGCCTGGTGTGTGTACCGCTCTGTGCCATTTTAAGGAGGCAGAGAGAACAAAGATAAGCCTGTCCAATCTTTTTATGTGAGGAGTTCTCCGCCCCGACTGCGGAGTCTCCACAGTCGTAAACTTACTATTAACTCCTACTTTCTGAATAACAAAAAATAGTAAACTTACACAAAAGTGTACGTTTCCTTTTGTGAATCAGGCCCATAGTGCGGCCACATTTCTCAGCTCATTTCGCGACTCATGTGTGCCTTTGCCATAATCTAAGAATTCCGGGCACACGCAAGGCCGGCCTGGGCTGCGCGGTGAACTGGGGAGTGTGGCTGAACTAAGGCCCTCATTAGGGTTGGAATGGAGTGGTATCTGTCAGGGGATACAGTCCTGGGCCATTATGAGTACCCATGGGTGGAACACTACGCTACGCTCGTGGAGTGTGCGTAGTTTGCGCAACTACGCGCTACGCGAATTGCACATAGCACAGTGCAAAAACGCGTAGCGTAGTGGGCATTTTTTGCTCGCTCGCGGTCCTCAACGTCAAGTTGGCGACAGCGATCAAGCGAAATTACCATCCTGGCGAGACTTTTTCCTCGTTCGCGATCAGCAACATCAAGTTGCCGATCGCAAGCATGGAAAATAAACCTCCCGGCGAGATTCTCAATGTGGGAGGTCAGGTTTCTCATTGCGAGTGGTCGCGTATGCTCACGACCGCTCGCGATGAAGAACTACCAGTACAAATCTACTCAAGTGGCAGAAAATGACCACTTGCACTGCGCAAGATGCCGTTTGCAATGATTGCACAGTGTGTACAATCAGTGCGAACAGCATTTTCCCTACCGCACTATGCAGTTCGTGTAGCTATACGTAGCGTGTGTAGTGCGAAGTGCAATTTGCATTGCTATGCGTAGCGCTACTACACGAACTACGCCCAGGGTTAATTATGAGTAGCCTGCTATGTCTGAGCTTGGAATTACTGAGTCTGAAATGACCAGTCCAGGCAATTCTGTGCACCGAAATACCGCACCCTGACCTGGATGCAGACCTACAGTACTTGCGGCATCCAACCCATGCCTGCTCTACTCCTGCACAACAGGGGGAGCTGCAAATGCTCCCATCAGTTATTCCCTCAAATTCCCTGCCCTATGGGCTACCGCTCTGCTCAGTTAGAAGACGCTCAGTGTTCTCGCACCCAAATTTTCAGGGTATGGGCACAATGCATGCAATTTTACTGCCCTGAAAAGTGCATTAGGCTTGGTATGCAAGTGCAGCCCAGACCCATTTTCTGACCTGCATAGACCTCTGCTAAGGCACAAATAGATCAGGTAATGCTTTCACCTGACAGGCGACACCCTCCCTTATTTACTCCTGCTCTATACCGCACCCAGTTCACATTTACCACCTGCGAACAGCAAGTAGTAAATGTAAGTATTCATTCCCAAGACACTGAGAAATGTGTGCATAATATTGTCAAGCAAAACTGGGTGTTCACAACTGTTCCTCACCCTGTGAGATTTAACTTGTAATGAGTGTAGATAGGCGCAGAGATACTAGCTGAAATCTTCAATTCAGGCCACTCAGTGTTGACAAGGCTATTTGCAGAAGTTTAATCTCAGCAACCTAAGAATGATGCTTTAACCAGACCAGGCTCACGTATCCCCTTCCATTCATCTTTAACTGCACCTAGTGATTAACTTTGCAGTTTAATTTCTTAATACAATAAAGAATATCTAGGCTCCATGGAGTAGGATGAAGAGTTTACTAAAAGTTCTGAACTAAATGTATTTTTCTCAAGGCTCCGTTATCTATCCCAGACTTCATAACATACTATGTAACCCTTGGGTCCTCATGTATCTGACGCTGTGAGCACACAATCCCACAGTCTAGTAGTGAGTCCCCAAATGTATTCTGTTGCAACTGTTTTTCTTTTGCATGATTCCTGTTGGTTGTGAGCCTGAGAACCATGAACTTGTGTTATGAATGTATAAACCTTCTGTTTAAAATCCTATAAAAGTGTGTGATTTTACAATGTTGGGAGGAGTCCTCTCAAATCTATGTCATGTACTCCTGTCGTGAATGTATGAAACTTTTGTTTCCAATCCCATAAAAGTGTGTGATTTTACAATGTTGGGAGGAGTCCTCTCGAATCTCTGCCATGTACTCCTGTCGTGAATGTATGAACCTTTTGTTTCAAATCCCATAAAAGTTAAGTGTGTGATTTTACAATGTTGGGAGGAGTCCTCTCAAATCTGTGCCATGTACTCCTGTCGTGAATGTATGAACCTTTTGTTTCAAATCCCATAAAAGTTAAGTGTGTGATTTTACAATGTTGGGAGGAGTCCTCTCAAATTTGTGCCATGTACTCCTGTTGTGAATGTATGAACCTTTCGTTTCAAATCCCATAAAAGTGTGTGATTTTACAATGTTGGGAGGAGTCCTCTCAAATCTGTGCCATGTACTCCTGCCGTGAATGTATGAACCTTTTGTTTCAAATCCCATAAAAGTTAAGTGTTTGATTTTACAATGTTGGGAGGAGTCCTCTCAAATCTGTGTCATGTACTCCTGTCATGAATGTATGAACCTTTTGTTTCAAATTCCATAACAGTTAAGTGTGTGATTTTACAATGTTGGGAGGAGTCCTCTCAAATCTGAGTCATGTACTCCTGTCGTGAATGTATGAACCTTTTGTTTCAAATCCCATAAAAGTGTGTGAATTTACAATGTTGGGAGGAGTCCTCTCAAATCTGTGTCATGTACTCCTGTTGTGAATGTATGAACCTTTTGTTTCAAATCCCATAAAAGTGTGTTATTTTACAATGTTGGGACGAGTCCTCTCAAATCTGTGTCATGTACTCCTGTCGTGAATGTATGAACCTTTTGTTTAAAGTCCCATAAAAGTTAAGTGTGTGATTTTACAATGTTGGGAGTAGTCCTTTCAAATCTGAGTCATGTACTCCTGTCGTGAATGTATGAACCTTTTGTTTCAAATCCCATAAAAGTGTGTGAATTTAAAATGTTGGGAGGAGTCCTCTCAAATCTGTGTCATGTACTCCTGTTGTGAATGTATGAACCTTTTGTTTCAAATCCCATAAAAGTGTGTTATTTTACAATGTTGGGACGAGTCCTCTCAAATCTGTGTCATGTACTCCTGTCGTGAATGTATGAACCTTTTGTTTAAAGTCCCATAAAAGTTAAGTGTGTGAATTTACAATGTTGGGAGGAGTCCTCTCAAATCTGTGTCATGTACTCCTGTTGTGAATGTATGAACCTTTTGTTTCAAATCCCATAAAAGTGTGCGATTTTACAATTTTGGGAGGAGTCCTCTGTAATCTGTGTCATGTACTCCTGTTGTGAATGTATGAACCTTTTGTTTAAAATCCTATAAAAGTGTGTGATTTTATGATGTTGTCAGAAGTCCTCTCAAATCTGTGCCAGTTTACTTTCTGAGCTCTCCTGAGTTCATGATTCTCTGTATTTTGGGCTTAGCACATAGAATGAATTATTAATTGATTAACTGCAATTTTGCCTTTGTACTTTGAATATTTTCAAAGAAAATCTTTCAACTTAAGAATTTTGTGTCTCTTGTTCTAAAAGACTCCAATGTGAGAAAGGGAAAAAGCATTACTGAATTTCTAGTACAAGAGAGACAGGTTCATCGGGGAGCACCAAAGTCCATATAGGGACTGCACCACTCCTGGCCTGGGAAGATCAGCCATGCACAGGGTAAAACATTTTTGAGTAGGGTTGCGCATTGACGGTATATTCGGATGTTGACGTTTTAACGCATGCTTTTACAACGCATGCCATTACGACGCAGGTTTTACAACGCAAGTCGTTTCAACGACTTGCGTTGGGGGGTGCTGGATAGTGAATAGTTTAATTTACTATTCCAACTCCAGTCCCCATGGATAGTAGGGAAGGTGTTGGATAGTAATTAAACTATTCCCTATCCTAGAGCGCCCCCCCAGCGCAATGCATTGTAATAACTTGCATTGTAAAAGTTGCGTCATAATGGTAGTGCGTTGTAAAAGTTGCGTCGTAAAGGATGTTCCCCGGTATATTCACATCTTACTAGTTATTGTGTAAGCATTTCGTTTTTTAAAAGTCTGGCTTGACAGTGCAGCTGTTGCCAGACACAATGTGATTTACCTAAAAAAAGCTTTCAGGGGCACTACGGAGAGGGGGATTTGGCTCCGCACACATGTTGGTAGTCAGGAGTACATGTTTTAATTGGGCAGAAGGTGTGTGCTTCCAGATAAAAAAGAACCTACACACAGATGTGAATATTTGTTTATTTATCCAGTGGTCTGAACCAGTAATAGTATGTTTGTCTGAGCTTGAGCTTTCAGGGGCACCCATATGAAAGTTTAATGTTGGTCAGTATGTTTGTCTGAGCTTGAGCTTTCAGGGGCACACATATGAAAGTTTAATGCTGGTAAAGTGTCTTAGTTAACTACATAATTTAAAGTGTTGGTTTTCCTCTGGCAGCAATACGTACATTTAGACTTCAGTGCAGTTTTGTGTTTGAGAGCAGTGTGGATGCCCAGGGCTAAACTAATCTACATGGATTTTTATGTCTGCTTTGAGAGTGCAACTGTTGCCTGACCTTATGTGATCAACAAAAAAGAGCTTTCAGAGTACGGCTGAGAGAGGGTTTTAAGCTGCACTCACACTTTGGTTCACATTAGCCAGGATTTGATTGGACCACATTTCTGGCAAAGTTTATACTCAATACAGCAGGACTGGGCTGATTATGGTGGCAAGCCAATGATCATGCCTATAGGCCTAATCTTTATATTATGGTATGATATGATAAAGGCACGAGGCCTGATGTATTTATTGGGAAAACATCTGTTAAATTCAATAGGAATTTAAGTATTGATTGTTATTACACTGTATTAAAGCCTACAGTGATGTGTTTTGTTACCTGGAATCTCACACAATACCATAGTAGGTAAGGGTTTTGTGCTGGTTACCCCCTCTGAAAAACTGTGGGTACAAAAGTTTTGCACTGTTAGAATTTGTGTTAGGTCCTCTTAGGAGTGAAAGTATTTTGCTTTACACAAAATATAGAGCCCAACTCAATTGGATCAATATAAGAACCCTGCTGTTGAACTAAAGAGAAAAGAATCCTTTTCAGTAGCGGCCCGTGGAGGGAGTTCTGTGGAGCGGTGAGGCAGGGCACAGGAGGGGCAGGGTGGGGGGTAGTAAACACTGGAATATGGATGATCGGAGGTAAGTAAACAATTAAATAAATAAAACAAATTTAGTTGCGTGTGCTGCATCGCAAAATGCGATGCAGCGCGCGCAACAACATTCGTTTTATTTATTTAATTGTTTACTTACCTCCGATCATCCATATTCCAGTGTTTTTTTTATTTAATTGTTTACTTACCTCCGAGTATCCATATTCTGGTGTTTACTACCCCCCCACCCTGACCCTCCCCCTCCTCGCCTCACCACCCCACGGAACTCCCTCCACGGGCCGCTACTGATCCTTTTGCTTTGAACTCTCACTCACCAGTGGTACCCCTTGGTGGCACTTCACCTAGCACTGACCCTGGCTATGCCCATACAGTTCCTATTTCAGCATCAGGATACTCTACAGGGTGAGTTGTGTGCTATTAAATAAATACACATAACATAAAATAACAAATGTGACGTAATGTGACGTAGCATAACATAACATAACATAACATAGCAAAGCATAGCATAGAGGAGGACTCAGTTGGTTATGGTGACAAGACAGTGATAATAGCTAGAGGCCTGATTGATTCACTAGGAAAACATATTTCTGGTGCCATAGGTTTGCTCCGTTTATATGAAAAGATATGATAAACATAATAGGTCTGAAATACTGAATGTGAAAAACATATGGTAAAGTAAGTAAGCATTTAAGGGTTGAATGTTATTTCTCTGTAGTAAAACCTCCAGAGGTACTTTGTTCCATGAAATGTCACAGATTACCTTTCAAGGATTTTGGATTTTGGTTACTACCTCAGACAATCCTGGGGCAGTCCACGGTAACATACTGCATGGGGTCATCATATAGCCTACATCACTCATTGACTCTTTTACCACGAGAATGACGCCATTTTCTTATCACATGTGTACATCCACCTGAAAATGAGTGTTTCTGTGTCAGGGTTGGTTGGTTAGTATTATAGTTTTAAATTGTCTCCTTTATAGTTTACCTTTCATTTCATTGTTTATCCTCCTTTCACTCTAATGTTTCTTTAGTTCCACGTTGTGTATCTTTGTTTAATCATTCCATATTGGGAAACACTTTGGTTCTAATGTGGCAGCCAAACTGGAACTTTAAATCAACAATGCCTCTGCAAGGTGGACACCTGCTGCTATGTTTAGTTTATTATTGCATATATATATCCCCAACATATTTATAGAGCAGTATGGTTTCTTCTTTCTTCTTGTATTCTATTGTTTATCTTGCATATGTTGTTGAGTTTGTGTGTATTTTATTGTGGTTGTGTCAGAGTGTGAATTCAAGATTGAGTCAATGAATGGATGTGATGGAGCGGTAATTTCTTCTGGTAGTTTCTCAATGCAAAACCCTCATGCTACCTCTAATTTACCGCTCAAAAGGTGTTGGGCCCTTCACACCATGTATTACCTTCAGGAGACTTTAAATAAACCTGAACAGTCAAAAATGCAATTTATTATTCAAGCCAATAAAGAGAGTTGTTGAGTATTTAAAGGGTTTTATTTTCTATTCAAAAGTAAATTTTTCTCTGACCCTTTATTCATTAGTAAAAAATCAATCAGGTTACAGAATTTGGAAAACAGGAAAAATATCAATAATACAGAACACATTACAGTCTGCATATAAGCATTACATGTAGTTATGAAAATGTGGCGCACAATTCTTAAAGAGTTTGTAAGAAAAATAGTCTTGCAAAGCTAATCAATGATTAAATAGTTGGCAAAAATCTCCCATTAAGAGAAATAAATGCATAAGTCAAATAAATCTTTTCAGACCTAATTAATTAGTCAAAGCATAAACTTAAAGTTTAGCATCTAAAATGTAAAGAGCCTTTCTATCTGTTGCTGCTCATGTGCATCTCTGTGTCTGAAGAGCAAAAAGGAGGGAGACAGCCCGCCCTTCACCAGACCTCAAAGGAATGTGGCCTGATGTGCCAAGATATGACGTGGAAGCAAGAAACCTCCCCCTGAATCTCCTCGGACGCCCAAGGCTGCACCCGTGACGATCTCGTACCTAACCCATAGGATGTCTGGCCTAATTTGTTCCTTCTCTCAAGAGCTCACACACCCCCCTAATGAGCCTAGAAGCCAGCTGAGATGAGAAAGCCAGCCCCCATCCAGAGAGGACATTATTTTATACCCTAATTATTGGCAGACTACACAAAGATGTAGCATCTTTCAGGAAAACCTGTACGTGATTGGTCAGTCATGATGGCATGAGTTGTCACTCCCCTGACTCATTCTAAAATCCTGACTTTACCAGTTTTAACAAAAGAAGCATACATGAATAACTACATTTATAAACATTTGCAACATTTACTAAGAAAAATGTTTCATTCTAATTCTCTTCCTTCCTTCTTTCCTTCCACAGCGTAGTCAGATGGACACTTTAACTAACACTGGTACATTGGCAGAATCACAAGAATGTACAAAGTTCAAAGTGTCCTTGACTCCTTTAGGAAAGCTGGTACAGTCTGCGCATGCTCTCTTCTCTTTAATGCAAGCCATAGCCTTGATGTATTCACAGGCAGCCATGTTTTGTGTAGGCCCCAAAAATAAAACAAACACAAAGATAATATTAATTTCATGTAAATCAGCCCATTATGTTTCCCTCCCTCATACTAGTACCCCTTATAAATGTTTACCTAGCCAAGCTATTAGTAAAAAAAGCAACTTTTCTATTATTTATGACAACATGTAAAATAAATGTGAAACATAGCATTTTCATGCATTTAGTGTAAAATTTAAAAGCACACACAATTAATATAGTGCACACAGCAACATGCATTAGTGTTTTAGATAGCTTTTCATGCAAAAAGCATTTAGTCCCCTGTGTAGTGTTTGGTGCATTTGTTAATTCCCACACATTATAAAAAGAGGTGTTATTTAACTGAAAATATTTATCAAAATATGCAACAAATCAAAGTCCTTTAAGACAGAAATATGGGATGAGCTGGGAAGAGAGAAACACATTCTATTAATCTTCAAAGGTAACTAGGCCACTTTTCTCTACATTGGAAAAAACACATGTTAATTCAGCAAAAGCATTTCAGACTGAATAGGCCTCACTTTCATTGTTTTTCATGTGCCATGTTTTTAACTAGCACCAAAATGTGTGTGGCAATTTAAATACAGTCTGATGCACAAAAAATAAAACAATGCCTGACTGCAGATGAAATCTGCTCCATCAATCCACCCTTCTGATGATTCAAATCATAATAACATGATTTATAACTCATCACACATATTTAATTTCACTAGTGACATTTCTTATTGCAAAAGCTGAGCATACAACAATGTTACTTCTATTTCTAAGGCAAACACAAGTCTGGTCTGTAATCAGATCATATATAGCCAAGCTCAAATTGTTTAGTGCAGAGATCTGTAAGTAGCTTCTTGGAACAGTTAGTCTTCTTTAAAACAAGTAACTAAAATAATAAAATGAGAATTCAACAGGACAGTTTCAGCATTTCTTTGCTCTTTGTCATCAGCTTGCCATCAGAAAGGCTCATACAGTGTGGCTTTCTGTACTTTTTCCATGCAAATTAGACTACTTAGGTGCTGAGAAATTCTGACAGAGCACCATCAATCCTTTTGCACCTTTTCAACCAAGGCCTTTCACTCTTATTTTCACTTTGATCAGATTCAGATGTTTCACCACAGCATCTCTCAGATCAAAGCCGTTGCACCATCCATTATGCAGATCTTGTGTAGCAGCTGCAATCTGGTGAGAAACTGCACACTGTACATCAACCAGACCTACACAGCAATGGCTAGTGTTCTCCTCAGTGTTTTCCACAAGTGCATTTGCATATGCATTTTTAAGCCACTTTAGTGTTGCTGAAACACAGTCTTTTGCAAAAGGTAACTCAGTGCTGCCATTGTGTTGCTTTATTATGCTTGACACTTCAGGCAGATTGCTACAATCCATTCCTTGTCCAATCTGTTGTTCTGCACTCATTATCTTTGGGACCACATTATGATCTGATTTCAGAGAAACTGGCAATCTATACCTGGGCATCAGTCTTGGCAATAACACATTTGCCACTTTGCAGTTGTCATTTTTCTCAAAAACAGTTCTGATACAACCCTGTTGTGCTGCTTCAAAAACATTTTCTTGAGCCTCTTGTAATTCAACTGTGAAGATTCCATTGAATGTATATGCTAACAGAACACAAATTTGTGCAACTGAATTAGCATTTCTCTCTCCCATGACAACAGTGACTCTCAATTGAGCAGATATACTGCATGTTATGGTAAGGGCAATCAATTTCGAATTTTGGGCTGAGGTAACTACTGAAAGCCATAAAGCTTTGACAACATCATGTATAAGGAGCACAGCATGTGCTGCTTTTAATGTGTCACCTTTCAAACATGGGCCATCTACAAAGTGGACATTGTTGGGCTGACTCAGACATTCATCCTTAAAGTCTGAATTTAGCTTTATGCATATTTTCATGATATTTAGACACTCATATTCAGTTTCATCATACTCCAATTCATTTGCTGACATTTCTGTGAAGTTTGGGTCAAAGGTCATTGGGTAATACATCACAAACCTTTGAACACAGTCATCTTTTTCAATAGGCAATGAGAGAGCGCAGCCCTCCCTCTCACTGCAAATTAGTGTATTTTCTTTCAAATAAACTTTCATTCCTAGTGCTGGGGCGCGACATTTTTTCTCTTTCAACTCTAGGAATGCTTTTGTGCAGTTGTTGTCCAATGGAAGCGGATCAGACACACCTGAGTGTGTCAGCCTCAGTAAAGGCTTAGCCACTAGGGAAAGGTTTAGTAACCACTCTCTACAGCAGCTAACCATTCCCAAAAATGTCCTGACTTCTTTCTGAATTTGAGGTGTATTCATCCTGGAAATTATTTCCCTCTTCTCTGGTGACACCTTTCTACCTCCCTTTCCAATTTTGTGTCCCAGACATTCATCTTCTTTTTGACAGTACTCTTGACTATTCTCATGCAATGGCACTGTGACATGACTTTTGCAAAAATTAATAAGTGTAAGCCATTCTTCAGCACATGGAATGTGAAAAAATATATTGGCTGGATTCGGTACCACAGGACAACATGGAAAAAATATGCTTTTAATCTCCTGCACTATTCTATTCTTTTCATTTATTTTCTGTGAACCTGTGATCAGAAAGGTACACAAACTTCCAATCAATTCCATCAAAAATCCTTTTATTGGTAAAATTCCTGCAACTGATGGTATTCCTGAATACATGTCATCTGGTTCTAATTTTAATAAGACATGTTCTGCACATTTTATTAATCTGGCATCCTTCTCTGTGAACTCTCTTATTTCTGTGTTTATTATTTTTTCCAAAGCAGAAGGTAATTTTTTAACTGTCTTTTCTGAAAACAATGCTACAGCTGTCTCTTGTTGGGCCATTTTAAAATGTACATCCTCATCAGGAATCTGCAAACTAACATTATCTGGTGTACAGTAATCTGTACTGCTTAATTTGCAAAATAATTGTTTTCCTGGTAGGCCTGAGTCACAGACAACAGTTTTGCAATTTTCCTCAAATGGGCCTAATTTTGGTGCACATTCTTCTAAAACTGGGTTTGTAATTTCTTTGTTTAAAACTCCTGCAACTAAATTTGGACTTTCCACTGCCTTCACAATGGAATTGGTAAAATCAGAATTGTGAGGGTTAAAACTCTCATTTGCAAACAGAGCATCCTGTTGAACTGGGTTCTGTTTTTGTCTCTGGAAATAATTCACATTTGCTCTGGACACCTTATTTAAATTAACTTTATCATTTTCCATATTTTGTGGGACCATCTGTGCTTGGAAAATCCCTGCCATTGGTACCTGTTTCTGAACTGACATATGCATTTGCTAAGCTGGCATATTTTGCACCTGCATTTCTCCATGTTTTTGTGCATCATGTTTAAATTTATTTTTCTTCTTCCAATGCTCAATTCTGTTATAAAGATGGCAAAAGGACACATTTTCCAGCAGTACAACATCCATACCTGAATTTGCACTAACCAAAACACCTTTACTTCCATCCTGTGTTCTTTTAATCTGTACCCAATCAACATCCTTTGCTAGCACTCTGCCCTTTAGGAAATAAATCACTGCTATATTTTCCTCCATAACAACAGAAAATGATGGTGCATTCATGCAAACCCTTTTCATTGTCTCTCCACTTGGCATTTGCACAACTTTAGATTCAAACCACAATTTAGTCAGCATGGCAATATAAAAGAACATTTCCAAATTAATGCACAACTCTTTCAATATTTCATCAAATCCATCAACTTGTGGGTACCACAGCATAAATGTGTCTCTCAATTGTGGGATTGTGTTCAGAAATGCTGCAAGTTCACTTTTATTCTGTGGCATATGCACATACATTTCTCCCACCTTTTCTCTCAATGAGTAAGCAAAAGCCTCTCCCTCATTCTGTTTATTATTTTTCTCAACTAAATCTGGTGGCTTCTTTTCCTTATCCATTTTCCTTGCTAGGTCTGGTGGTTTCTTTTTCTTCTCATGTTTTCTTGCCCACTTGTTTCCTAATTTCTCAAACCCATTGCATTAAAAAAAATATGTTATTTCTGCAATGTGCAATTGCATTCCTGAAGAACACATTTTGTCATTTGCTTCCTCATCCATGTGTACCCTAAAACTTTTCTGAAATGGAAAACTTCCTGAAACATCAGTTTCATATTTTTGAGCCAAGTCTGTCAGTCCATTATGTGTAGTTAATGCACATGCAGCTGTTTCCTTACTCAGGGAAATTAATACTTTTTCCTGACACTGGTTCACATTTTCATTATTTAAACAGCAAGGACTGTTAATTTCCCCATGTTCAAACGCTGCATTTAAAACACTAAGCTGTTTCTCTTTTTCAGGGCCTGTGTTAATATGTTCTCCCATGCTCTCTATCTTTTTAATCACTGCTGCTTCCTCAAAGCAGGTTTGAAAATCCCATTTTCAATTACATTCATTTTATCCTGGGCTGCAGATGTTGTAAATACCATTTTTCCCTCACCTTTTAGTGCTTGAGGTAATTTCTGTTCAATAATCTGTGTATTCTGAGTTTCTGAAATAAACCCTGCCATAATCTCTGATTCTGCAGCTCTTTGAACCTTTTCAGTAGGGACCATATTAATTGGGACAGTCATAATTTTTCTAGGCATTATCTGTGCATCTGCAGTTTGTAATTCTTGAACTGAATCAGGCACATTTGAAGGAGTAACACCTGGAGATATCACTGTCAGTGCTGAATAAACAGGTAATGGGTTGATATAAAATATCTGCACAGTTCTCTCAGTCTGTATTTCTCTCTGTTCAACAGAAGCAGTAGCCCCTGTAGTATTTACTGGTGCACTATTTTCAGTATTTTTCATGGGAACCACATAAAGTGGTGGACACTCAGTTAACAATTCATCCATTATTTCATCCCCTGAATTAATATTTATTTGAAGCTCTTTATCATCACTAATTCCCTTCTCCTGCATCTGGTGCTTTACCTTTTCATCCTCACTTGCTTTCTCTCTTGCTGCTTTTTCCCACATGCTTAAGGCCTCAAATTGAGCAGCTTTAGATGGTGTCTTTATTTCACATAACACTTCCCTTAATTTGTCAATGATTTGCAATTCAAAAGTACCATCTTTTGGAAACCTCAAAGCACCTTCTGTTTCAGTAATCTTGCACCATTGGTGAACCCACATACATGTATTTTGTCCCAAATTGGTAGACATACAATGCACAGGTGTTCCTTCAGGAGCATCACCAATAAAAAACGAATTTTTCACTTTACCTCCTAACAGCTTCTTTAAACCTTCAAACATTTTCAGTTTTGCAATAGTTCAATGCAATTTCGTTTTTTCCAAAGCTGCTAGTCTCAATTTTAGTCAGTTTTACTCCTATCACTGATTCTCCACAAAATCTTACTGCAATATTTCTCTTAATCAATAACTCTGTTAGTAACAATATAAATACATTCGCTACTCTGTCTGTTGTGCTAAATAAAGGATAGATTTATATTCACTGCGAGTAACACACGCTTACCCTTCTCAAAGTAAGACCTTCCGTTTACTCTTCAAACACTACAGGTAAATCCCTTCCGCTTACCTTTCACTCAAGCTCAGAAGAACCTACTACTCCTTTGGACTTATCCTTCAGGATATATCTTAGACCAAAGTTTCACCAGCGAACCCTTTTGCTGTCAATCAAGCTCAGAAGAACCTGCTACTCCTTTAGTGTGACCCTTTCTAGGTGATATCAGACCAAAGTTTCACCAGCGAACTCTTTGCTATCAATCACTCACACAGAAAATAGTCCCTAATTTAACACTGCCAGCCCTACCTAGCTTCTCAGTGTTATTCCAACAGACGAGTAACCTCAGTGCAGTGTGGCTTCCATTTACCACCCGCTATTCCTTCCCGGGATTCCACAGGTGTGCATACCTGTGTGTTCCAGACAACACAGAACAAGACACTAACTTAACATGAAGAGTTAAAACATGTAATCAATAACCAAAAATTATGTCCTATGAAATTACCAATACAATCAATAACACCATCAATTCAAAATGAGCAAAATTTCACCAACAATAAAAAAACTTAATATTTTCAACACTTCAAAAATACATGCTAGCATATTAACAACATTTCACAACCCTATTGATACTCACACCACTTCTTGCATCACCTGCCAGTACTGCTTTGCCAGTCTTCAGGTTCTGAGCATTGGAGTCAGGAATCAGGACTTGGACATTTATCTAACTTGGGCAATTATTTTATTTCCCTTCTAAAGGTCAATGATCCATTAGTTGAATAGTTGATGGTGAAATCAATAATCATTAATCACCAAACTAATCAATAATAACCATCCTCTGCTTACCAAAAACTGATGGAGCGGTAATTTCTTCTGGTAGTTTCTCAATGCAAAACCCTCATGCTACCTCTAATTTACTGCTCAAAAGGTGTTGGGCCCTACACACCATGTATTACCTTCAGGAGACTTCTTTAAATAAACCTGAACAGTCAAAAATGCAATTTATTATTCAAGCCAATAAAGAGAGTTGTTGAGTATTTAAAGAGTTTTATTTTCTATTCAAAAGTAAATTTTTCTCTGACCCTTTATTCATTAGTAAAAAATCAATCAGGTTACAGAATTTGGAAAACAGGAAAAATATCAATAATACAGAACACATTACAGTCTGCATATAAGCATTACATGTAGTTATGAAAATGTGGCGCACAATTCTTAAGAGTTTGTAAGAAAAATAGTCTTGCAAAGCTAATCAATGATTAAATAGTTGGCAAACATCTCCCATTAAGAGAAATAAATGCATAAGTCAAATACATCTTTTCAGACCTAATTAATTAGTCAAAGCATAAACTTAAAGTTTAGCATCTAAAATCTAAAGAGCCTTTCTATCTGTTGCTGCTCATGTGCATCTCTGTGTCTAAAGAGCAAAAAGGAGGGAGACAGCCCGCCCTTCACCAGACCTCAAAGGAATGTGGCCTGATGTGCCAAGATATGACGTGGAAGCAAGAAACCTCCCCCTGAATCTCCTCGGACGCCCAAGGCTGCACCCGTGACGATCTCGTACCTAACCCATAGGATGTCTGGCCTAATTTGTTCCTTCTCTCAAGAGCTCACACACCCCCCTAATGAGCCTAGAAGCCAGCTGAGATGAGAAAGCCAGCCCCCATCCAGAGAGGACATTATTTTAAACCCTAATTATTGGCAGACTACACAAAGATGTAGCATCTTTCAGGAAAACCTGTACGTGATTGGTCAGTCATGATGGCATGAGTTGTCACTCCCCTGACTCATTCTAAAATCCTGACTTTACCAGTTTTAACAAAAGAAGCATACATGAATAACTACATTTATAAACATTTGCAACATTTACTAAGAAAAATGTTTCATTCTAATTCTCTTCCTTCCTTCCTTCCTTCCACAGCGTAGTCAGATGGACACTTTAACTAACACTGGTACATTGGCAGAATCACAAGAATGTACAAAGTTCAAAGTGTCCTTGACTCCTTTAGGAAAGCTGGTACAGTCTGCGCATGCTCTCTTCTCTTTAATGCAAGCCATAGCCTTGATGTATTCACAGGCAGCCATGTTTTGTGTAGGCCCCAAAAATAAAACAAACACAAAGATAATATTAATTTCATGTAAATCAGCCAATTATGTTTCCCTCCCTCATTAGTACCCCTTATAAATGTTTACCTAGCCAAGCTATTAGTGAAAAGCAGCTTTTCTATTATTTATGACAACATGCAAAATAAATGTGAAACATAGCATTTTCATGCATTTAGTGTAAAATTTAAAAGCACACACAATTAATATAGTGCACACAGCAACATGCATTAGTGTTTTAGATAGCTTTTCATGCAAAAAGCATTTAGTCCCCTGTGTAGTGTTTGGTGCATTTGTTAATTCCACACATTATAAAAAGAGGTGTTATTTAACTGAAAATATTTATCAAAATATGCAACAAGTCAAAGTCCTTTAAGACAGAAATATGGGATGAGCTGGGAAGAGAGAAACACATTCTATTAATCTTCAAAGGTAAAAAGGCCACTTTTCTCTACATTGGAAAAAACACATGTTAATTCAGCAAAAGCATTTCAGACTGAATAGGCCTCACTTTCATTGTTTTTCATGTGCCATGTTTTTAACTAGCACCAAAATGTGTGTGGCAATTTAAATACAGTCTGGTGCACAAAAAATATAACAATGCCTGACTGCAGATGAAATCTGCTCCATCAGATGAATGGATGTGCAAGTGCAAAGATGAGTGACAGAGTGGATGCATGATTATGTATTGATTGCCTAAACCCATCAATGACACAAAAGGCATTGGGCTTCTCATGTGACCACATACAAAGTTAAAATCTATCTGCATCAAATTTCACTAGAGAAAACAGAGTTTAAACAAAGTCTGTTTTTTAACTTTTGCCCCTTTGGCCATGCACAGAATGGGCTAAGTCCTAATCAGTCAGAGTCTGGGATGCATGACATATGCAGTACTCACATAGCCGTTGTTATATATAACTAGCAGGAACATATGCAATTGAGGTTAAATAAATATTAATTACAGTGAGAAATAAACATTGGATATTCGGATAAACGAATGCACATTGAGTCTAATGAATGTACATTTGATGTGCTTAATGAATATTATTAGTAGTTTCAACAAATGTTTTTAAAATGCATGCCTCTGTCAAGCATGTATTACAATGTGTTGACCTTATAATGTTATAATGTGTTGTAGTACAGCATGGTACTTCTGATAGATACATCTGCCTTGTGGATTCCTCACCTTGTGAATATCCATCTGCGTCAGCAGCTTCCGGAAATTCTTTTTGTAGCTTCGCGCCGACGTGGACCGACGTCACAGAGGCACGGCATCGCGCGCGACTCCGCTGACGTCACCGACCCCATAACAGGCCCACGCCGGCGTGATGACATCAGTTCCCTTTTTTCCGCGTCGTCGACGCTAACGGTTTTCTAGGGATCGTCCGTAGCTTTTACAGTAACTTTGTTACTTTGTGTTGTTGGTGTTTCATTGTCTTCTCTTTCGACATGTCTTCGAAGAAGACCGGTTTTAAAGCCTGTGGAGAATGCGGCAAGACCATGTCCATTACGGATCCGCATGAATGCTGTTTATGGTGTCTTAGCTCCGACCACGATGTCGAAGACTGCCGATCTTGTAAGAAGATGACTTCTAAGGCCCTGCGGGAGAGAGAAGCTAAGCTTATTGTTGCAAAGCTTAAAGGAAGTAAGGAGAAGAAGAAATCGAGGTCGCGGACTCGACGCTCGAGGTCAAGATCTCACTCGAGGTCGCGTTCGGACTCGTCCTTGGCCCATGCTTCGAGATCTTCAAAAAAGAAGCATAAGAAGAGGTCTCATGAATCCCGACATCGTTCGAGGAAAGATTCGGGTTCTAAGCCGAAGTCGCAGGTGAAGCTGGTTGAGAAAGAAGTTGTGTCTTCGGCTTCGGAAGATCAGGACGCCGGGGGTGAGGCGTCGCATGCGAATTCGCCAGGTTCGCCGAAGCAGACAGCGATTCCATCTCCGGTTCCATCCCATTCTCCGGATCTGGAGGATAAAGGTGAGGGGGAGATGGTTGGAGAGGGAGAGGCTCCGTTGCCCGAAGGTCTGTCGACTCCGGTGCACCAGCCTGAAGAAGAAGTCGACGTCATATCGACTCCACGCCCTCAAGAACAGCCTGGGGGTTCGTACCCAACCTTTCCGGCTCCAGGTCAGGATCCAACGCATTTTCTAAATGCGATGTATGGGATTTATTCCAGGACTGTGTACCCCTCTGGGGCTCCTGTTGGTCCCACGGGTCTGATGGCGTTTGGTCTTGGTGTTCCCCAAACCAATGCTCCTGCGCCCTTTATGCCGGCTCCGGCGCCGCATTGGCATTTTCCGACGCCGGCGAGGCCTTCGACTCCGAAGCCATCGACGCCGAAGTTGTCGGCGCCGAATCCTTCGAGGAAAGATTCGGGTTCTAAGCCGAAGTCGCAGGTGAAGCTGGTTGAGAAAGAAGTTGTGTCTTCGGCTTCGGAAGATCAGGACGCCGGGGGTGAGGCGTCGCATGCGAATTCGCCAGGTTCGCCGAAGCAGACAGCGATTCCATCTCCGGTTCCATCCCATTCTCCGGATCTGGAGGATAAAGGTGAGGGGGAGATGGTTGGAGAGGGAGAGGCTCCGTTGCCTGAAGGTCTGTCGACTCCGGTGCACCAGCCTGAAGAAGAAGTCGACGTCATATCGACTCCACGCCCTCAAGAACAGCCTGGGGGTTCGTACCCAACCTTTCCGGGTCCAGGTCAGGATCCAACGCATTTTCTAAATGCGATGTATGGGATTTATTCCAGGACTATGTACCCCTCTGGGGCTCCTGTTGGTCCCACGGGTCTGATGGCGTTTGGTGTTGGTGTTCCCCAAACCAATGCTCCTGCGCCCTTTATGCCGGCTCCGGCGCCGCATTGGCATTTTCCGACGCCGGCGAGGCCTTCGACTCCGAAGCCATCGACGCCGAAGTTGTCGGCGCCGAATCCTTCGACGCCGATTCCATCATCCCTGATGCCGAACCCTGAGCGACGTTGTGGGATTCTTCCTCGTCGGGCTCGGCGCCGGCACCGGCTTCGACGGAGCTGTCAGTGGATCCAGCGGCTTCGAATGTGAAGCGCAGGTCGAGGAGTGAAGCCCAGAGACTGATGGAGGAAGAGAGATATCGTGAGGAGTATTTGGAGGAGGGTGAGCTGCAGGATCCTGAGGACCCTTTTGAGGATCTTTTAGTGGCCATTGGCCTTGAACTGTCCCCTGAGTGGGATTTGGTTTCAGTGCCGGACGAACCCTCTAAAGATGCGGCTCTTTACCATATTGTGATTCAGAAGGCTGCAAGTTTGTTGAACATTGCTTTACCTACTGCTGAGCTCAAGTCAAATCTTCTGACAGTGGTCCTTCACTCTCCATCATCAGTGTCTGAACCATTGCTGCCCTTTAATGATGCCCTTAAAGATCCAATTTTAGAAGTTTGGAAGAAACCTATGTCAGCCCCTGCTGTGTCTAGAGCTGTTGCCAGGAGGTAATTTTTAAGTAACATTCTCTTAGCACAGTGCTTTGAAGTGATTAGATGGTTTTTATTAGGTTAGGCAGGATCACTCTGACAATATTATTTTGCTTTTTGAATTTTTTGCTTCTGAAGTGTGTATGGCATACAAAATACATTGATCCTTTGCCAACAATCTATACTGTGATTGGATCTTCAGGACATTCATATTTAAAGAATAAGGAGCTCATTTAAATTTAGGCAGCTGAAATAATTACTGTCGCACAGGATGACCCAGATCCCACAGATAGGCAGGATACCACAATGGTCTTAGGAAATTGGCCCCAATAAAACATGTTTGGCCAAAGGGGCGCACATTCTCAAAAACACCATAACGTCAGATGCCACACTAAGTTAGGAACACATAGCCAGTCAGAACACGACATGAAAATTAAATGCACCGATCACACACTCTCCATGTAGGACATCTGGACACTTACTTACTGGCCCTGCAGTATGTTCACACAAGGACAAAGCCTACCTGTGTTTCTTATCAAACCCCCGATTTATTGCCCTGTGACTGGGCTCAAATTTCGGACACCAAAGCAATGCATAAATTGTTTTATGATGCGTCATGTGAAGCATAAAATGATGGCCGAAACTTGCTTTGAGACAATGTTCAGACCCCGACTCTGTAGTCTGATCTCCTGGCCGCTGCGTTTAATTAAACAACTGTTCCTGTTTTGCCAAATGCCTCTTGTCTTTCATTTTTTCAAAGGTAAATTCATATTCGAGCAACACTGGCAGTAGGTGAGACCATTTTCTGGCAGAATCTTGGGTGATAATCTGGGCGAAGGACTGCTCAAATAAATGATCAAATAGTTCCTTATATAATACATTTTGTCAGAGATTGCAATTTTTGACATAGTAGGGCATTAATTTGGATTACATCATTTTGACTATATTTCTAGACTTTGTTCTTATTTGACCTAGACACGGTGACATGTAGTCACTTGACCCAGACTTATACTGCATCAGGTGTTATATCTATGTCATCAGTTGGATGACATGACAATTTCATAGTTCTTAGAACGTTTAAGGTCAGACGACATCTGCGTCAAATGGCAGACATGACAATTATTCTGCATAAGTGGAGAAATATGGCAGCCTTTATGATGTAAAATTGTGATTGGGTCTATCACGAACAAGGTCAGATGAGTTGGACATTAGGGGGCATATCAACAAGGGGGTGTTAAAAAATGATCGCTGCTTTTGTGGCCGTTTTTGGCCAAAAAGCGGCGATAATTCTAACGCCCTAATAGCAAGGACACGCTAACGCGTGAATCCATGCTTCTTCGCCCTTTCCCTCAACGCCCAGCTTTGCATCTCTAATGAAATGCAAAGTGGGCGTTCCTCCCCAGGATAACGGGAGAAATGTCGCTAAGCGAAATTTCTCCTATTTTCAAGCCTCACGCAAAGCAGAATAGCGACAAGAAAAGTAGCGATAACCTCTGTTATTGCTACTTTCCTTACCCCTGCTTTGAAACTGGCTTAGCCATGATATCCTTTGGAAGGTGGATATCATGGCTAAGTATGTGAGGTCCTATCAGCAAGCTATCGCCAAAAGTTGTGTGATTATCGCTGGATTTCCAGTGATAATCACACAGTTTGGCAGCTTGGCAGCTTGCACTCTAAATGTTATCGCTGTGGAGATAAACGTTGCTGATAGCACGCTATCTCCGTGATAAAATTCAGAGTTGGGTTGCGATAATTATCCTAGCGCTAAGTGCACTTAGCGATAATTATCGCCCTCTCTTGATGATATGCCCCTAGGTGCTTTATGCCACTCTACAAGCCGCTACCTGCTGTTGCGTCTACAAATTTGGGGCAAAACGGGATCATTTGCGCATCTAGGTTGGATGTGGACAATATCAGAACATGAAACCTTAATCTTAATATCCTTGAGTCTTCTAGATCGACTTTGAGTAGTGCGAAGGTGCAAGTTTGCCACTTGACTTTCTTACGCTTGTTTGGAGCTATTGACTTGTACTTCCCAGAACACTTCAACTGTGAATTTGACCTTTCAGGGGAGCAAACTTGTGAATGGCAGTTGGTCCTGCAATCTCGAGGCAGAGTGGGATCTGTGCTGCGACCGTAACCTCTTCTTATGATCAGTGTCGTAGAGCTTTGCCTCCCGCTCTCGAATTGCTTTCGGATGTATAAGGACACATTTGACTTGGAGTTATGACCAGAGCCCAACCACCATAAATATAGGTTTTGTGGGTCTATAATGACATTTGCTTTTTGCACTTTTGGCACAGCTTAAATCCTATTGTTTTTGTTTTTGGGACATTGTTCTCTAACACAGTGTCTTGGGGAATTTCAAAGTCACCAGAAGACAAATGAAGTTTGAAGTGGATATACAAATTTGTATCAAAAGGCATGGACAGAAAGGAATATACATCAGCGCAGAGGGTTGGCGCCTACATGAGTGTCTGCTCATCACTCCCTGGGCATTATGAAGTCAATTCAGAGTTGCACAACACCCCTACTGGTGCAGGAGCACTACTAAGAATAAATTCCAGATACAGTCTGGCACCTGGGGATATTGTCATGACTTGGGGAAAGAGCAGATGAGGTTCACTCACCCAAAGGAGAATAACTTAATTCAATTCAGAATGAGAATGCTAAGAGCATGGAGATTGTGAAGACCGGCTCATGGAAGATTGGGACAGAGAAACAGGAGCCAGGTCTTCCAGGTCAGACAAAGAAGGTTAGCTAATCAGACTGCAGTAAGATCACCTCCCAAGTAATATAAATGGCTGGGTGGCTGTAGCAATTTGCCTGCTTATTTGTATGTTTTTTCGTTGCTTAGTTCGATCGCCCTTGTGGTACTTCTCTGCGGCTTTGTTTTGTTCTACCCTTTTCCCCTCATGTTTCCTTTTGTTGTTTCCTCCATATATCACTAAAGACCTGCATTCAATTGATTACACCCACTGTGTGAATTTCAAAGCAGCCCCTACTTTTCAGCGCTCACAAGCTTGGGAAGGTAACTAAGACCTGCCTGGCTTTATACTGGCATTCCCTTAAGGAGCATGAGGTAAGAACAAAAGGAATGGGGATTGTTACGTATTAGTATACTGTCATCACTGCTATTATATTACTTCAATGTTGTAACCAGATTTGCTGTACCAGTGGTGCATGTGGTTCGTCTAATGCCTCCTAGCAGTAGACTTCAAGCTCAGGTCATGAAATATCTAAAACGTCTAGGGACATGACATCCACTCCAATGGCCCTCTCTCTCGCAATCCCCATTTTCCCCTATTACGAATTAGTAGGTTGAAGATTCTTATAACTTTGCTTACTGTTCCTACTTGGTGGTGAGTGGTGGACTAGCATTGAAATTCCTTCCTCCTACAAAGCTCCAAATATGTTTGTGACATATTTTAAATATGAGAAAACTGCAGTTAAAAGTATATATCAGAAACTGTTGGTTTGCTGCCTAAAGCATCACCTGCTGCTTGGGCTTCAGCCTGTTTCTTCATGCCCTCAAGTGTTGGACACTGCCCCTGTGCCCTACAGAACTCCTCTATGGTGGGTGGCGCTTCTGATAGAGATCGCAGGTCACCCGACCAATATTTTCACCACTTCGGTCTCGGGCCCATATACTCCAATTCACCATATACATTGATCCGATGACCCTACAATCTACTACCAATAATCATGAGTTCCTTTCTACTATTTCCAGTGTACCCGACTTACCAACCACTGTTACGGGTACCTATGACCACGATGGGTCAGGGAGCTAGCTGTAAAAGGAAAGGCAGGAAAAATACAAACCCAACATATAAATTTTGTTTTTCTATAAAATGACCACGGACAACTGGAAGTTTTAAAAGATTTATCTAAATTTCATTTTCATAAAGCATTAGACTTACAGTTAGGAGACAATCAATAATCAGGATAACGAAAAGCATATAACTATAAAAGAACAGTGTAAGGGCAATCATTTAAGTTTTCTCTAAGAAATAGTGAAACAGGGAACACGCTAAGTGGAGTAAAAAAATGGTAATGCAAGAATAACTTTTATAAATGGACAAACTTATGCATAATTAGAATTAAGCTGTTGGGTATACTTCATAAACCTAAATAAGAACTCTGGAAATCTTAAACAGCTATAGAATGAGCAAAAGTGTAACACGCTATAAATCAAAGTTCAGCTTTATGAGAGACTGCAATGGAGAAAATGATTTCTAAAAGGTAGGGTAACATAGGAACACGCTAAGAAAAATAAATGCAAATGACTTTTGCAATATGAAATAGTTGCGGGAAAAGCATGGAAAATTATCATATGCAAAGGTATGTCTTTATTGAAGCAAAGACAGAAAAATAGAAAGGTGCAGTTTTTTTAAGGGTTTCGGTACGATATTTACCTAGACTGGTGTGAAAACCAACCCTGGCCACGGGTCAGTTAAGGACAGGAAAACCCTCAAGGACGGATAACCCTCAATGGGACAGCAGGTGCAGAATGGACACCCCAGGACAGGACAGGAAAACCAGATTAGGATCAGGACAGGACCACCAGGATACGACCAACACCCGCAGTTTGGAAGCAACGCCTGCGCTCCACCCTCTCTGCAGCTATCAGTCAGGACCCCGATTGGGTCAGCGAATTCCCCAGCAAAGTGCTCCGCCAGCACTTAAGGTTTAGTAAAACCTTCAGAGTCTATGGTCAAATTCGGACAGAGTGCTCGGCAGCACCACTGTATAAGGTCACCTATTGAGTGCGTTGGGTCAGTGACAGGTCAGCTATTCGGACAAGTCGGACAATTTCTCTAGCTGAACCCAGGCTAGATATACTGTTTTTGGGTCAGTGTACCACCCCCAAATGTTGCAAAGTGTCAGAATCCCAAATTTCGATTGGTCCTAAGGTAGGATGGGTTAACACACCAATCAGAACAGACTTTTCTAAGGCACAATTTGCATTCTAGGGTACCGCCTAGCAAGATTGGGGTTCTCACGGAAAAGTAGCACAGAATACAATAGCAAAATTTCATTGTAACATTTTCAGAACAAGTTAACTCCATCCCGCTGGGGCAGAGGTGGCTTTCTCATGAGCATCTTGACTGTGGCTGCCAGCTGGCTGAGTTCCACCGCTCAAGGCTACTGCTCCCTGGGCTGCGCGGTCATGCGCAGAAGGGACCTTCAAGATGGCTCTCGACCCATTTCAGACCCCCCGTTTATCACGGTACATGAAAAGTAAGCGAAAACAAATTAAAACATAGAAATAAATGCATGTATTACATTCTATGATTTCGTACTTCAGGTTTATCATTATAAAAATATGCTATGCTGTTAATGGTAAGTGCAACAGACAATATCACAGGAGCAGCGGTGCAAGCTTCACCTCGTTTATTACAAAGCGCAGCCATTTTGTGGCTATTACGCATGCGCACCCTTTCCCTCCACAATGCAACTACGTCAGGTCACGTGGGTGTGCCTAACGCATGCGCAGAAGCAAATGTCAAGCAGCAGCCATTTTATTCACAAGGATTACTCGTATTAGTAAACCACATAGGCAAGCATCACTATGATACATACGCACATTCAAAATACATAAAATTAGTAAAACGAACAGTTGGAATTATAGGATTATAACAGATTTCGAGGTTCTTGAGTCGAGCAAGTTGCGATGCGAAATCTTGCTCTATCAATCCCCTCTTTGATGATATTTACTATCATCACAAAATATCGGAACCAGATGCCAACTTTTCTTTCACACTTTATACAACTCTATCTCCTCTAACAGGCGATTCAGTTTCCCTTTCTCGTTTTTAGTAGGGTGAGAATCTTTCACCTTTTTGTAAATCTTATTATTCATTTCTTCCAATTCAAGCTCATCCGCACCTCGTTTCACACCCCTCGCATTCACTTGGTACTTTTTCGTGTGTTTTCGACATTTGCAACTGATGAATATGAGAAATATGATGAAACCTATCACTCCAATTGGCATCAGTACCTTAAACAATAAACTTTTACCTAAATTAGCAAACCAATGACCTACATTTGAGAGACCATCAACTAGTCTCTTCCAGGCACTATCAACCTCGAGTGGTTTGAGTTCCTTTTCCAAATTAGTAATGTTTTTCACATATCTCTTGAGCTGCACACTTTTGTCCGGAATGTAAGTGCAACAATGTTGCACCTTCAACATCCGGCAGACTCCGCCCTCTTTTGCCAATAAGGTGTCAAGAGCAAGTCTGTTCTTCAAAACCATTGATCTGATCGCAACCATTTCGGTATTGACCAACAGAAATCCATGAGCTGTGTCAGTAGACAGCACATCCACTATTGTGGATAATTTGCAAATTCTGTGAGTGTTCAGAACCACTCCCACTCCAGGTATCAGTGCACTAAAAATACTACCCATTATTTCACCTACGCTTTCTCTTTTACTACGCACTAAGCCATTAGTATTTTCATTGCTTCCAGCAATTTCATTCACATGGTATATTTTCGGGAAGACAATGCCAAAGTAGCAGCTTCCATACCAGTGATCCGGCAATTTGAAATAAGCCTTGTCTCCACATATATAATAAATTCCAGGAAACACAGGCTCTGACCCATTTTTGAATCCCCAACCTCCAATTACCTTGTAATTGTGCTCACATTGACTGGAACCAATGAAAATGTTATTATAATAACTAGTTCTTTCGCGGTGAAGACAGAGTTTCCCTTTCCTTTCGAAATCCAGCAACAAGGCAGGACCCGCCCCACCACCTGGGGTGCTCTCCATGTTCTCAGCCCATTTAGGAGTTTTCTGTTTCTTGTCATTAGCCTTTCTTTGGAAACTTTCCCTTCTCTTTTCTGCCATGTTTAGAAATACTTTCTCTTGTTCATGTAATGAACATGATAGAGCACGCGGGTCTCCCGACCAATAATTTCGCCACTTCCGGCTTCGGGCCCATATATTTCAAATCACCATATACATTGATCGGATGACCTCACGGTCTGCTATCAGATATTTGTGAGTTCCTTTCGTTATTCCTCAGAGTACCCGACTTACCATCCACCGATGCGAGTACCTATGACCACAATAGATCAGGGAGCTAGCTGTAAAAGGAAAGGCAGCAAAATACAAACCCAACAAATAACATTCAAATTCTCTTTGTAAATGACCACGGACAACTGGAAGTTTTAAAGTCTTTATCTAATTTAGTAAAATTCAGAAATCATCAAATTCACAGTAATTAAGCAATCGATAATTAGAATAACAGAAAGTACATAGCTGAATAGCAAATAAGTCAATGCAACCATTTATAAACTAATGGAACCAGGACACACTCAAAATGAAGGATCAGGAATTAGAACGTTTAAGATGAATCACTAAAGATGGGATAGTCTTGATTAGGACTAGTATTCTAGAATTATTTCAAGGGAATGAGAAAGGAGTTCGGGACATTTATATAACTATAGGAGAGTCTATGAAGAGAGACACGCTATGCTTTAAGGCAAAAGTCCTTTAGACAGTTTAAGTAAGGAGGTTCTAGACCATATCAGGAAATGACAAACTGCAATGCAAAATATAATTTCTAACAGGTAGGGTAACATAGGAACACGTTATGAAATAAATGCAAATAACTTTATGATTCAATGGTTGCGGGAGAAAGCATGGAAATTTAACATATGCAAAGGTATGTCTTTATTAAAGCAAAAGACAGAAATTCAGAAAGGTGCAAGATTCAGAGTTTCAGAGTGATATTTACTTAGACTGGTGTGGAAACCAAACCCTGGCCACGGGTCAGTTAAGGACAGGAAACCCTCAAGGAAGGATACCCCTCAATGGACAGCAGGTGCAGAATGGACACCCAAGACAGGACAGGAAACCCTCAGATTAGGATCAGGACAGGACCCTCAGGACAGGACCCTCAGGACAGGACCAGCACCCGCAGTTTCGGAAGCAACGCCTGCGCTCCACCCTCTCTGCAGCTATCGATCAAGACCCCGATTGGGTCAGCGAACTCTCAGCAAAGTGCTCCGCCAGCACTTTAAGGTTCAGTAAAACCTTCAGAGTCTATGGTCAAATTTCGGACAGAGAGCTCCGCAGCTCCTCTGTATCAAGTCACCTATTGAGTGCGTTGGGTCAGTGACAGGTCAGCTAAACCAGACAAGTCGGACAATTTCCCTAGGTGAACCCAGGGTAGATATACTGTTTTGGGACGGTGTACCACCCCCCAATGTTGCAAAGTGTCAGAATCCCTCAATTTGGATTGGTCCTAAGGTAGGATTTGGGTAACACATCAATCAGAACAGACTATTTGGAGGCCTACTTTGCATCTCTGGGTACCGCCTAGCGAGATTGGGGTTCCCATGAGAAGCTGTACAGCAAACAATAGCGCAACACACAATGTATCATATAAGGAGCAACTTTCTCCATTCTCGTAGGGCAGAGGTGGCTTTCCCAGGAGCATCTTGACTGTGGCTGCCAGCTGGCTGAGTTCCACTGTCCAATGTTGCCACCTTTCAGTGCACCACGAGTATGCGCAGAAGGGACCTTCAATATGGCTCCCAACCGGTTCGGACCCCCATTTCCCGCAGTACATGAAAAGTAAGCGAGAACAAATTAAAACATAGAAATAAATGAATGCATTACATGTCATAATTTTGTACTTTATTCTTTTCACTATAAAAATATGCTATGCAATTAGAAATTAGCAAAATATACACTGTCACAAGAGCAACTGCACGAACAGCACCACGTTATTACCAAAGCTGCGTATTACGCATGCGCACCCTTTCCCACCAAACTTATAACTACGTCAGGTCACGTGAGTGTGACTGACGCATGCGCGGAAGCAATTTTCCAAGCGGCGGCCATGTTTTAGGGACATTTATTAGTTGTATTAGAAAACACATAAGCAAGCTTCATCTACTTCGTTCGAATATAAAAATAAAGATTAGTAAGACGTACACATTTTATTAATTGATTACACACGGGCGAGGTTCATGACTCGAGCAAGTCGCGATGCGAAGCTTGCTCTATCAATCCCCTCTTTGATGATATTTACTATCATCACAAATAATGGAACCAGATGCCAACTTCTCACACCTTATACAACTCTATCTCTTCCAACAAGCGATTCAGCTTCTCTTTCTCATCTTTGGTAGGGTGAGAATTTTTCACCTTTTTGTATATCTGATTATTCATTTCTTCTAATTCAAGCTCATCCACACTTCGTTTCACTCCTCTGGCATTCACTTGATGCTTTCTGGTGTGCTTACGGCATTTGCAACAGACAAATATGAAAAATAGGATAAGACCTATAATTCCAATTGGCATCAGTACCTTGAACAATAAGCTTTTACCTAAGCTAGCAAGCCAATGACCTACATTTGAGAGACCATCTACCAGTCTCTTCCAGGCACTGTCAACCTCGAGTGGTTTGAGTTCTCTTTCCAAATTAGTAATGTTTTTCACATATCTTTTGAGCTGCACACTTTTGTCCGGAATATAAGTGCAACAATGTTGCACCTTCAACATCCGGCAGACCCCGCCCTCTTTTGCTAATAAGGTGTCAAGAGCAAGTCTGTTCTGCAAAACCATTGATCTGATCGCAACCATTTCGGTATTGACCAGCAGAAATCCATGAACTGTGTCCGTAGACAACACATCCACTATAGTGGACAATTTGCAAATTCTGTGAGTGTTCAGAACCACTCCCACTCCAGGTATCAGTGCACTGAAAATACTACCCATTATTTCACCTACGCTTTCTCTTTTACTAGGCACTAAGCCATTAGTATTTTCACTGCTTCCAGCAACTTCATTCACTTGGTATATTATCGGGAAGACAATGCCAAAATAGCAGCTTCCATACCAGTGATCCGGCAATTTGAAATAAGCCTTGTCTCCACATATATAATAAATTCCAGGAAACACAGGCTCTCACCCATTTTTGAAACCCCATCCTCCAATTACCTTGTAATTATGTTCACATTCACTGGAACCAATGAAAATGTTATTATAATAGCTAGTCTTCTCGCGGTGAAGACATAGCTTTCCTTTCCTTTCAAAATCCAGCAACAGAGCAGGTCCCGCCCCGCCATTTGAGGTGCCTTCCATGTCCTCAGCCCATTTTGGTTTTTTCTGTTTTTCGTCATCTGCCTTTCTTTGTATTTTTATTCTCCTCTTCTCTGCCATGTTCAGGAACATCTTTTCCTGCTCACGCAAAGAGCAGGTCAAGTTATCTCTGTGTGCGTCACCTATGTCTATATTACCTATAGTCAGAAAGTATTCGCCCATATAGCGAGTAACGTCACTTTTGGTATGTACAGGATTCAGGTTCCCACGTATAGGAAGTTCAGAAAAGATCACGTCATTGTTAGAGTAATAGTACTGCAACGGTCCTCTTTTGTAAAATAAGCTTGCTAAAATACTACAGGAAATTCCATATGTCAGGGGCAAGTGATGGTATGTCACGCCTTCAGCCACAGAGGTAGGTAGCTTCATGCAGACATAGCAATCTTCAATTTCCATAGTCTCTACATAGTGTATTAACAGGTTTGCGAAAACATTTAAATGTGTCTTATTCTTAACTCCATGATAATGCAGTCCTCCCTCATCTGATGCTTCTAGGTCTCGTTTTGTTTGTTTGAGTGCTCTCTCATGTCTTGCTACACTCTGTGTTGTCAGCTCTTCATTGTCAGTATTTACAATCTCAGTAGGCTACAATTTTGGTTAAGGAGACTACCGCATAGGCAGCACTCAGGCCTCCTTGTTTATGTCTTAGGCATGAACCATCCACAAACAATTCCATGTCATGTTTAGGCAAAGGTGTTTCTTTAATGTCTGGGCGTGGTTTTGTGCAAAATTCTGTTAAATCAATGCAGTTATGCTCATTTTCCTGCCCATCTTCCATATCCGTTGAGTTGGGAAGCAGAGTGGCGGGATTCAGAATGTTGCACCGGACAATCGTTATATTTGCAGCACCCACGAGAATCCTCTCGTATTTAGTCAGCCGACTAGGGGTGAGATACTGAGTTTTCGTTCTTGTTAGCAAAATTACCACTCCATGTGGAACATACACAGTTACAGGATGTCCCATGACAATGGATTCACTCTGCTCTAAACTTGTGCAAGTAGCAGCTACTGCTTTCAGACATCCTGGTAATCCAGCAGCCACTGGATCCACGGTGGCAGAGAAATATGCCACAGGCCTTCTCGTTGTGCCATGTTCTTGGGTTAGGACTGACAATGCACAATTATCGCGAGTGTCACAGAACAGGGCAAATTCCTTGGAATAGTCTGGCATTCCCAATGCAGGGGCTGTACACAGACAATCTCGCAATTTTGTGAAGGCTGTTAAGCTTTCATCATCCCATTCTACAATATCCGGTGTTCCTCTCTTGGTCATTTTTATCAAAGGCCTAGCTAGGACTGCAAATCCCACAATCCATTGCCTGCAGTATCCTATCACTCCAAGGAACATTCTGATTTCTTTCTGAGTACGGGGTAACTGCATCTTTTGAATTATTCTGACTCTTTCTGACGTTACTTTCCTGATGCCTTTTTCTATCTGGTGCCCCAGATATTTCACTGATTTTGCACAGAACTGTAATTTTTCAGGGGCCACTTTATGTCCCTTCTCACTCAGGTGATTCAGTAGGGCAATGGTGTCAATCACACAATCTTTATGACTTTTGGACGCCACCAAGAGGTCGTCAATGTATTGCACCAAAACAGAATTTCCAGGTAAGACCAAAGTTTCCAAACATTTTTTCAAGATCTGATTAAAGATAGAGGGGCTCTCTGTGTACCCCTGAGGGACCCTGTTCCAGACATACACGTGACTGTTGAAAGCAAATGAGAAAAGAAATTTGCTGTCTGGATGCAAGGGAATGGAAAAGAATGCATGACATAGGTCTATCACAGTGAACCACTCAGCATCCCAGGGAATTTGGTACAGAATCACTGCTGGGTTCGGTACAATAGGACAACAAGGAACCACTATCTTGTTTACCTTTCTTAGGTCCTGAACTACCCTGTACTTGCCACTAGGCTTTTTGATGCCCATAATCGGTGAGTTGCATGGGCTACTCATTACTTCCTGTATGATGTTTCCTTCTAGCAGTTTCTGTATTTCTAGGGCAACACCTGCTCTTACTTCTGCATTCATTCTGTAGGGTTTAGTATTAGGGTATACTGCATTGTCCTTTATTGCTATCTGTATGGGGTCTACGTTTTTCATTAATCCTACATCTTTTCCGGTAAAGTCCCATACCTCGGGCTTCACTGTTTCTTGGAGTTCTTTGGGCAAATCCTGCATAGTCATTCGTTTAATTTCTGAGTCAGGTCTTATTAACATTAATTTATAAATACCATCTTCATCTGGGGTCTGAATTTCAACACCTTTTGGTGTGCAAAAGATGGTACAGTTCATTTTGCACAGCAAATCACGTCCCAGTAAGTTCACTGGACTGGTGTCACAAACGACAAATCTATGCATTTCTTTAAAGTTTCCAATTGAGATCTCCATGGGCTCGGTAACAGGAGTACTAATCAGTTGATTAGATACCCCCACTACTTGGATTGCTTCTCCCGAGAGGGGTAGGTTTGGAACGTCCACTGTTCTCACAGTAGAACGGGTAGCGCCAGTGTCCAACAGAAAAGTGACATCATTTCCGTCAACCTTTCCTTCAATGTATGGTCCTGACTGGTCTACCGGCAAGGAGGCGCCAAGTACGCACTCCTCGTCCTCCCCTCTCAGGCCCCGTCAGTACTGGTCATCACAAAGGAAGGTATCATTTAGTAAATACTGCGAAGTTGCTGTATTTCTGTTCTCATTGCTCCCCCAGACTTCTACGTCCTCACCCTGCGTGGATTTTCCCTTAAATACTTGCTTTGGTGCTCGGGGCAACTGAATCGTTTTTACCTGTTGTTGGGTCTTTCTTGGTCTTTCATTCTGCGTCTGTGGAGTTAAATCAGGTGTTTGGGAGTTATCATCCTGCAAATAGGGACACTCGTCTCGCCAGTGTCCAATTTCTCCGCACT
Organism: Lissotriton helveticus; assembly: GCF_964261635.1. Lineage (NCBI taxonomy): Eukaryota > Metazoa > Chordata > Amphibia > Caudata > Salamandridae > Lissotriton > Lissotriton helveticus. The sequence goes on along the minus strand of NC_136069.1, from coordinate 1,329,120,779 downwards.
GGTGGCAGGGAAATTTTTCTTAGCCTCCTCCCTGCTCATTTTGGGCCGGGGCTTTCCTCCACCCCCACCCCCAGGACCTGGATTCTGAGTAGTTTTGGCCATTTTATTCAATTGTTTTTCCTGCTGTTCTGCGAGCTTCACTTGAGCCCACATAACCTTCTCCTTGAGAGCCTTTTTCTTTTCTGCCATCTCGTCCTCACAGTACTTGGCGTACCGTAGGACCTCATCCATCTTTTTTGTGTGCCAACAGATTTTGTTATCTTTTATCCATTGACAAATTTCGGGTCTTAAACCATTTACAAACCTGTAAATAAAATGTGTCATATCCTTCATCTCGATGTTATCTATACCACTGTATGTTTTGAACACCTGCAACAGTCTTTCATAAAAGGAGTGCACTGTCTCGTCTCTTTCCTGCGTGGTTCTATCTATCTTGGTCCAATCAGTTTCCTTTGCTGGCACTTTTAGTTTCAGATGCTGAATTACTTGTTCATATTTTCTCATCACTTCTTTCGATGGTTCCCCTGTTTTGTCATCTCTCGGGTATTCCTCACTAGGCCAAGCTATGGCTATTTTACACTCGGTCCATAGATCTACAGGGACCACAATGTCAAAGAACCCATCCAGGTCTTTCCACAGGCATTTTTGCACCTTTACGAACCTTTCCACCTGCCTGTACCAGTCGACTGGCTTTTCGCGCAATTTCGGGAAATCGTTAGTAAAGGACACAATATCCTGTCTGGACCATGGAACGTGCACATACTTTCCACCTGGTACTTCGCGCATAGGGCATAACTGTTCTGGCTTGTCAGCTTCTCTTAGAGCGAATTCGGGAGTTGCCTGCCTAGACCTGGCCTCATCCTTTTTCTTGACCCATCGGGCTTTCCACCTTTCCACATCTCCCCATTTTTGCAATGCGGTCAATAGTTCCTTGACCTGTGCTTTCTTCCCTGAAACATTCAAGTTTTCCAAATCCTTGTCTGAGAAATCTGCCCTATATGGTTTTTGCAGCGGTTTCGATCTCGAAATATCTATTCCCATGCTAGCAGCAGTGTCTGTCAGTTTTTCATGAAGTACTCGGGTATTTCGGGTGAGACTCTTGCAGATAAACAGCATTTCGTCTTCAGAGTAGGTATTTAATCTATCTAATCCTACGTTTCCTGCCATCAATTCCTCTATTTCTATTTTCAGCTTGTAGAGATCTAAAGGTTTCGTTGGGGACGCTTGTTTTTCAAATTCTTGACTCCATCTTTCGATTTCTTCAGGAGTCACCAAGGTGACACTCTTCGTACCTGAGGTCGATTCCATCTGAATTTCCCTCGCGTTAAAAGGATTATGTCTTTTCTGTATCTTTTTTCCTGTATTTCTAACGGGCAGATCTAGCAGCGAGACCTCCGACTCACACTCACTTGTCTGGTCATCTATGATTAAGGGTTCTGGTCTGGTCGGTGCAATGACAGGAGTAATTACTGGAGTTTTCGGACTTCCTTGACGGTCCCCGTACAACGGAACCACTGGTCCGATAGTTACTGGGATCGTCAAGGCTTCAGGACTTGCATTTAGCTGTGACATTTTCTGTATTATCTCAGCTCTCTGGTTTGCTAGCGCTTCTCGCTCTTTCTCTTCTAATAACCTGTCCAATGACTTGTCATGTAACACCTGCGATGTTAGAATGGGAGCATAACTCGGGGCAGTGGGATGTGTCTCACTTGGTCCTCCGCCATAATTAGGTTTCTGAAACAAACTTCCTGTGCCTAGAATTCTCGGATCTTCTTCATCCCGTGGCTGTAATAATGGCATTCCCGAACTTAAGGACCTCACCTCACCTCCGTAAGGGGGACGAGAGCAAAAATCTCCTTCACGTGAATATCCCATTTCCCCACCAATTGGTTTCCTTGGGTATATACTTCTGGTTTCTACGGGTCCTAGATTTTCAGTATAAGGAGGAATTAGATAATCCCCTCCTACACTTGCGGACCTGACCTCTTCCCTTTGTAGGGGTCTCCGGGGAATATCTCCTGCACTCGCAGGTCGGTGTCCCTCATTATAAGGAGGCGGACTTCTCATGCATATGTCATCTAACAATTCGTCATCTGATTCTCCTAGGGGCCCCCAGTGCTTGGATTTCTCTGTCCTTTTCCCCCCCCCAGGAGGATCTTCTGCTGGCATCATGGGAAACAGTCCCTCAACAATCATGCTCTGTCTCCATTCTTTCATCTTTTTGTCTCGGGTTTCTTGTTTCAGTTTTGGGTAATACTTTGTCACCCCTTTGTCCATTCGGGGCTTTTCTCTTTGGAAAGCCTCGATCTCCCATTCCTCTAATGCCTCATACTGCGTTAGTCTCGGTCTGGGATGTAATTCATTCATTTGGGTTCTTAAATTGAATAGGATCCTACCATTAAAGGTACCTTCTAACGGAAAGGCCATTATTCCGTCATCTTGTGTGTATTTCGCCCAATTTTCTAACCACACACATGTATTGTACCCTCTGTCGAACATCATGAAAGAGGCGGGAGTATTTGGTGGTGGAATAACAATGCCCTCTCTAGTTTTAATCGGCTTGTCCTTTTTGAAGTAATTCTTTACCTTATTTACAAGGGACAATTTTCTCTTAGTTCCGTACATAATATCGTATCTATTAGCCTTCCACTGATCCCTTTCAAACCCTAAGTTTCTTGGATCGGGTCTAGTCTCTGGAGTATACGAGTGCCACATACGATTTCTACGTTTAACTTTGTTTACAAAATTACCTCCAATCAGAATGCGTCTTGTAATTCCGTGCGACCAATGGGGTGCACGAGTTCAAATAATTTTCGGCCAATGGGTGCGCGGCCTTTTCGCGAGACAGTTCTCACGCTTCGGCGCTCACCCCTCCTTCACAATTCCAGCCCCGCTACCCGCCCGCTGTTTCTATCAATCCCAGCGCGGCACGGAGTGACGTCAGAGACGCTTCGCGACTGACTCTCTCCCTTCGCAAGGTAACGGAAACTTTCTTTCTTTCTAAAGTGCTTAGTACTTGGTTATTTTACGACGAATACACATTCGCCACAGTGCTCAAGTGTCTAGACAGAAAAAGAGTTGTTTTACTGCAAGTAAACTACTTCCATTTACTTTTCACACACTACGGGTAGATCTCTTCCGCCTACCCTTCACTCTAGCATCAGTGAACCTGTTACTTCCCTAGACCCATCCACTCATTCCGGGATATATCCGAGTCTAAGGGTTCCCAGCGGACCCCTTTGCTTTCACCCAAGCTCCGATGAACCTGCTACTCTTCCGATGTGACCCTTATTAGGTTACGCCACTATGGGAATTTTGCCAATGAACCTCGTTACTAACATTTATTCACACATGTATTCAGAAAAAGCCCTAGTTAGTGCTTCCGGTCCTACCTAACCTGCACCTAACTTTCCTTGAGCCTGCGACCTCGAGGCAAGTAGATTCTATTCACCACTTGCCATTCAATTCCCCGGGGATTTCCGACAACATTTAACAAAACGTTTTACATACGCATGGATTAATACATATAACAATATAAGAACAAGAATAACAATTTTCAAACAATTCATAAATTTAAAAGCAACACATTTCAAGAGAGTGATCAATTCCTCGAAACGGCCGCTCTTGTAGCAGCATCAATATACTAGCAGCTACCGACTTGACTTAGCTTAACTAGTCCTACCTAACCTTTAACTATTCCCTAAGCATAACTCTGCTACCAGAAAATACTGATAGAGCGCGCGGGTCTCCCGACCAATAATTTCGCTACTTCCGGCTTCGGGCCCATATATTTCAAATCACCATATACATTGATCGGATGACCTCACGGTCTGCTATCAGATATTTGTGAGTTCCTTTCGTTATTCCTCAGAGTACCCGACTTACCATCCACCGATGCGAGTACCTATGACCACAATGGATCAGGGAGCTAGCTGTAAAAGGAAAGGCAGCAAAATACAAACCCAACAAATAACATTCAAATTCTCTTTGTAAATGATCACGGACAACTGGAAGTTTTAAAGTCTTTATCTAATTTAGTAAAATTCAGAAATCATCAAATTCACAGTAATTAAGCAATCGATAATTAGAATAACAGAAAGTACATAGCTGAATAGCAAATAAGTCAATGCAACCATTTATAAACTAATGGAACCAGGACACACTCAAAATGAAGGATCAGGAATTAGAACGTTTAAGATGAATCACTAAAGATGGGATAGTCTTGATTAGGACTAGTATTCTAGAATTATTTCAAGGGAATGAGACAGGAGTTCGGGACATTTATATAACTATAGGAGAGTCTATGAAGAGAGACACGCTATGCTTTAAGGCAAAAGTCCTTTAGACAGTTTAAGTAAGGAGGTTCTAGACCATATCAGGAAATGACAAACTGCAATGCAAAATATAATTTCTAACAGGTAGGGTAACATAGGAACACGTTATGAAATAAATGCAAATAACTTTATGATTCAATGGTTGCGGGAGAAAGCATGGAAATTTAACATATGCAAAGGTATGTCTTTATTAAAGCAAAAGACAGAAATTCAGAAAGGTGCAAGATTCAGAGTTTCAGAGTGATATTTACCTAAACTGGTGTGGAAACCAAACCCTGGCCACGGGTCAATTAAGGACAGGAAACCCTCAAGGAAGGATACCCCTCAATGGACAGCAGGTGCAGAATGGACACCCAAGACAGGACAGGAAACCCTCAGATTAGGATCAGGACAGGACCCTCAGGACAGGACCCTCAGGACAGGACCAGCACCCGCAGTTTCGGAAGCAACGCCTGCGCTCCACCCTCTCTGCAGCTATCGATCAAGACCCCGATTGGGTCAGCGAACTCTCAGCAAAGTGCTCCGCCAGCACTTTAAGGTTCAGTAAAACCTTCAGAGTCTATGGTCAAATTTCGGACAGAGAGCTCCGCAGCTCCTCTGTATCAAGTCACCTATTGAGTGCGTTGGGTCAGTGACAGGTCAGCTAAACCAGACAAGTCGGACAATTTCCCTAGGTGAACCCAGGGTAGATATACTGTTTTGGGACGGTGTACCACCCCCCAATGTTGCAAAGTGTCAGAATCCCTCAATTTGGATTGGTCCTAAGGTAGGATTTGGGTAACACACCAATCAGAACAGACTATTTGGAGGCCTACTTTGCATCTCTGGGTACCGCCTAGCGAGATTGGGGTTCCCATGAGAAGCTGTACAGCAAACAATAGCGCAACACAATGTATCATATAAGGAGCAACTTTCTCCATTCTCGTAGGGCAGAGGTGGCTTTCCCAGGAGCATCTTGACTGTGGCTGCCAGCTGGCTGAGTTCCACTGTCCAATGTTGCCACCTTTCAGTGCACCACGAGTATGCGCAGAAGGGACCTTCAATATGGCTCCCAACCGGTTCGGACCCCCATTTCCCGCAGTACATGAAAAGTAAGCGAGAACAAATTAAAACATAGAAATAAATAAATGCATTACATGTCATAATTTTGTACTTTATTCTTATCACTATAAAAATATACTATGCAATTAGAAATTAGCAAAATATACACTGTCACAAGAGCAACTGCACGAACAGCACCACGTTATTACCAAAGCTGCGTATTACGCATGCGCACCCTTTCCCACCAAACTTATAACTACGTCAGGTCACGTGAGTGTGACTGACGCATGCGCGGAAGCAATTTTCCAAGCGGCGGCCATGTTTTAGGGACATTTATTAGTTGTATTAGAAAACACATAAGCAAGCTTCATCTACTTCGTTCGAATATAAAAATAAAGATTAGTAAGACGTACAAATTTTATTAATTGATTACACACGGGCGAGGTTCATGACTCGAGCAAGTCGCAATGCGAAGCTTGCTCTATCAAACAGGTCAAGTTGTCTCTGTGTGCTTCATTTAAGTCTATGGTACCTATAGTCAGGAAGTATTCTCCCATATAACGTGTAACGTCACTTTTAGTATGTACAGGATTTAGATTTCCACGTATAGGAAGTTCAGAAAATATTACGTCTGCGTTAGAGTAATAGTACTGTAACGGTCCTCTTTTGTAAAATAAGCTTGCTAAAATGCTACAGGAAATGCCATAGGTCAAAGGTAAGTGATGATAAGTCACGCCTTCAGCTACAGAAGTAGGTAGCTTCATGCAGACATAGCAGTCTTCTATTTTCATAGTTTCTACGTAATGCACTAACAAATTCGCGAAAACGTTTAAGTTAGTCTGGTTCTTAACTCCGTGGTAATGTAGTCCTTCCTCATCTGATGCTTCTAAGTCTCGTTTTGTCTGTCTGAGTGCTTTTTCACGTCTTTCTACACTTCGTGTTGTCAATTCTTCAGTGTCAGTAGTCTGAGTAGGGTCAATATTAGTATTTTTGCTTACCATAAAAGGAATGAAAACTGTTAATCCTATCCAAACTATTATTACTATAGCTATACTACATATACACACCTTGCAGCATGTTTTGCAACAACTGCGACTAGGCCTTCCATTCACTCTTGAATCAGACATTTTGGCTCAGAAGAAGTTTTCCAACCCCTCTTTGTAACTTTACACAGGTAGCTTACTCTGTGCAATTTCAGGTGAGCTCGTCTTCTTCAGCAGACAAATCAACAACTTGTTCTTCGTCACTCTCGTCAGAGATATCAAGATCCTCAAAGTTTTCCAAGATTAAGTAGGTCCACTCAGGATCCTGGTATTTTTCGTTCAGTCTTTTTATTCGATCACTCCTTCTTTTGGAGCTTTCTCCAATTTGCTCTGCAATCCGTGGACTTCTCCTTTTGTCTGCAAGTTTCTCTTCTACTGTTTTTATTCTCAGCCTCAGTCTCTTAATATATCTTGGTTCGATATTTTTCTTTTTCTTGAGTCTCTTGGCTGGTACTGTGATTTGGCTTTCTTCTAATATTCTTTTGTTTTCATTTGTTTGTGGCACTTCTTCTGTCTCTTCCCTTCCTGTCTGACTAGTCCCAGGTCTTGTATCTACTTCTTCTGCCTGGTTACTAAGCTGGCCTGGTTCAGGTGAATTTTGATTTTGGCTTTCAAATGTCTCTGTTTCTGTGTCCTGAACACGTTCTTCTAATTCTATCTGATCCTGTTCGAGCACTTCGATCCCTTGATTTTCTTCTGCTCGAACCTTTATACTAGTACTAATCTGTCCCTTTTCGATTTCAGGAGTTAATGGAGGTGTGTCAATCACTTGTTCTGTCCCTATCTGACCTTCCTCTTCGTCCTCAGATTTGATGTGAATCTCAATGATCTGAGGGTCTTCGCCTGTGCCTGACTCGACCTCTCTATTCCACTCTCTGTCTTCATATATTCGCTCTCTTGTTCTGATTGGGTCTCCAATGAGATCTATTAAGGGTATCCAATCGTCTTGGCTGGTGCTCGGTTGCTCGTCATCAGCTACTTCCGGACCAACGTCTACAGGACCTTCAACTGGACTGGTGCTCGGCTGTACGTCATCAGCTACTTCAGGACCAACATCTGCAGACCCCTCAGCTGGACAACCTTCAGCTCCAGGCTCCTCGTCTGGTGTCACCTTCTGGGTATGGCTGGCATGGATCCACTTGGGAACGCCTGCACACTTCACCGCTGTCGTGGTTACCAGGATTACTTGGCGTTTTTGCCCCCACCTCGGTTGAAGGCAACTCGAACGAGTGTGTTTCTTTATTTTAACCCAGTCATCAGGAACCAACTTGTGAACTGGAGTTGTCGGGTTGGCGACGGCGTCTGCCCCAATCTGGCGAGAGATAGAACGCACTTGGTCACCGGGTTGCTTGCAGTACTCAAGTACCAAATCATCAGAAATGCTTAACAGTTTGTATCCTGGTACCCATGCTTGTCTCATCACTCTTCCCATCAAGATCTCATGGGGACTCAGGCCTGTTTTTCGGTCTGGAATGCTTCTGAGTCCCATCAAAACAAGAGGTAAGGCATTTACCCAGTTCATGCCAGTAGAGTCACACATCTTTGCTAGTCTGTTTTTTATGGTGCCATTGATTTGCTCTACTACTCCAGAAGCCTCTGGACGATGTGCACAGTGCAGCTTTTGTGTGATCCCAAATGCTTTGCAGAGTTGAGCCAATATTTCATTCTGAAAATGTCCGCCTCTATCTGATTCAATAATGACTGGAACCCCGAACCTAGGTATCAATTCTTTCAATAACAATTTGGCAACTGTTATGGCATCATTCTGTGTGGCAGGGTAAGCTTCCACCCACTTTGAAAATAGGCAGACAATGACAAGGACATATCTTTTTCCCTCACAACGAGGCATGGTGATGAAGTCAATCTGTATTCTCACGAAGGGACCCCCTGATTTCCCAATTTTTCCCAGTTCAACTACTGTTCTTTTACCAGCGTTGAACTGCTGACATGTCAAGCACCTCTGACAAAGGGATTCTGCTACCTTCCTGAACTTCTTGTTGTACCAGGTCTGTTGAAATACCGGAACCATGGCATCCCTACCAATGTGTGATCCTTCATGTATTAATCTGGCCATAGGGGCGAGCAGGTGTCTAGGTAACACAGGCATACCATCTGGGCCCACAATGACACCATCCTCACGCCTTGGTCGACAACCAAGTTCCTTCCATTTCTCTTTCTCTTCTCAGGGCACAGCATGCTGCCATTCTCTCACTTCATCCCAAGTAGGCACTTCTTCAAACACCATAAGTTGGCAGCTGTTTCCAGTCCCTCCCAGTCTGGTATTTATTGACATGCGATCCATAGCACATTGTTTTGCCACTCGATCAGCAAAATCATTTCCCAAAGATACAGGGTCAAGGCCCTTTTTATGAGCAACACATTTGACCACTGCCAATTCTTTCGGTAATTGGATTGCCTCTAGAAGGTCTTGTACAACCTTCCCATTTCGAATGGGGGTACCTGATGAAGTCAGGAATTCTCTTTGTAGCCATAATTGGCCAAAGTCATGCACAACCCCATAACAGTACTGGCTATCAGTATACACTGTTATTTTTTTGTTTTTTCCCAATTTGCAAGCTCTTATCAGGGCAATCAATTCGGCTACTTGTGCAGACTTTACTCCAAATAAACAGGATGCTTCTTCAATTTTGTGTAACGTAACCACAGCGTAAGCAGCACTTAGGCCTACAAGTTCGTGCCTCATGCATGAACCATCCACAAACCATTCCTCATCATGTTTAGGCAAAGGTGTTTCTTTAATGTCTGGGCGAGGTTTAGTACTGAACTCTGTCAGGTCAATGCAGTCATGCTCATTCTCTCCCTTATCTTCCATTATCATTGAGTCAGGGAGCAGAGTGGCTGGGTTCAAAATATTACACCTGGTAATGACTATATTTGCAGCACCCATGAGAATTCTCTCATATTTAGTCAGCCGACTAGGGGTGAGATACTGAGTTTTTGTGCGAGTCAAAAGAATCACAACGGCATGTGGAACATACACAGTTACAGGATGTCCCATGACAATGGACTCACTCTGTTCTAAACTTGTGCAAGTTGCAGCTACTGCTTTCAGACACCCAGGTAATCCAGCAGCCACTGGATCCAAAGTGGCAGAAAAATATGCCACAGGCCTTCTGGTCAAGCCATGTTCCTGAGTCAGGACTGATAATGCACAATTATCACGAGTGTCACAGAATAGGCCAAACTCCTTGGAATAGTCAGGCATCCCTAGAGCAGGGGCTGTACACAGACAATCTCGCAGCTGTGTGAAGGCTGTTAAGCTCTCATCATCCCATTCCACTGGGTCCTTTGCTCCTTTCTTGGTCATATTTATCAAAGGCTTTGCCAGGACTGCAAATCCCACAATCCATTGCCTGCAGTAACCTACAACTCCAAGGAACATTCTGACTTCTTTCTGAGTACGGGGTAACTGCATCTTTTGAATGATTCTGACTCTCTCGGAAGTGACTTTCCTGATGCCTTTTTCTATCTGGTGTCCCAGATATTTCACTGACTTTGTACAGAACTGTAATTTTTTCAGGGGCCACTTTATGTCCCTTTTCATTTAGGTGATTCAGTAGGGCAATGGTGTCAATCACGCAATCCCTATGACTTTTGGACGCCACCAATAGGTCGTCAATGTATTGCACTAAAACAGACTTTCCAGGTAAGACTAAAGATTTAAGACATTTTTTCAAGATCTGATTAAAGATAGAGGGGCTTTCTGTATACCCTTGGGGAACCCTATTCCAGACATACACGTGACTGTTTTTTATTTATTTTATTTATTTATTTTGTAGAGCGCGTAGTCACCCGGAGGTATCCCAGCGCTAAAAAATCTTATCTCCTGAGTACAGTGGACCAGGGGAGGGGGAGAGGGAAGGAGGGACAAGGAAGAGGACGGGGAGGGCGGAACAAGGAACAAGGAACAAGATAAGGGCCAGGAGTGATTCACTGTGGGAAGAGGTGGGACTGTTGAAAGCAAATGAGAAAATAAATTTGCTGTCTGGATGCAATGGGATCGAAAAGAATGCGTGACATAGATCTATCACGGTGAACCATTCAGCATCCCAGGGAATCTGATACAGGATCACTGCTGGGTTCGGGACAATAGGACAACAAGGAACCACAATTTTATTTACCTTTCTCAGGTCCTGCACTACTCTGTATTTGCCACTAGGTTTTTTTATGCCCATAATGGGTGAATTACACGGGCTACTCATTACTTCCTGTATGATATTTGCTTCTAGCAATTTCTGTATTTTAATGGCAACACCTGCTCTCACTTCGGCACTCATTTTGTAAGGCTTAGTGTTGGGGTAAACTGCATTTTCTTTCATGGTTATTTGTATGGGATCTACATTTTTCATCAATCCTACATCCTTTCCAGTAAAGTCCCATACTTCAGGTTTCACTGTCTGTTGAAGTTCTGCAGGTAAGTCCTGTATAGTCATTCGCTTTATTTCCGAGTCAGGTCTAATTAACATTAATTTGTAGATACCGTCTTCATCTGGGGTCTGAATTTCGACGCCTTTTGGAGTGCAAAAGATAGTGCAGTTCATTTTGCACAGCAAATCACGTCCCAGTAAGTTCACTGGACTGGTATCGCAAACGACAAATCTGTGCATTTCTTTAAAGTTCCCTATTGAGATCTCCATTGGTTCTGTAACGGGGGTACTAATCAATTGATTAGATACTCCCACTACTTGGATTGCTTCTCCCGAGAGGGGTAGGTTTGGGACGTCCGCTGTTCTCACAGTAGAATGGGTAGCACCCGTGTCCAACAGAAAAGTGACATTGTTTCCGTCAACCTTTCCTTCAATGTATGGCCCTGACTGGTCTACCGGCAAGGAGGCGCCAAGTACACACTCCTTGTCCTCCCCTCTCAGGACCCGTCAGTACTGGTCGTCACAGAAAAAAGTGTCACTCAGTAAATACTGCGAAGTTGCTGCATTTCTATTTTCATTGCCTCCCCAGATCTCTACGTCGTCACCCTGCGGTGATTTTCCCTTAAAACTAGGCTTTGGCGCTCGGGGTACTTGAATTGTTTTTACCTGTTGCTGGTTCTTTCTTGGCTTTTCATTCTGCGTCTGTGGAGTTAAATCAGGGGTTTGGGCATTATCATTCTGCAAATAGGGATATTCGTCTCGCCAATGTCCAATTTCTCCGCACTGGTGGCAGGGAAATTTCTTTTTCGCTTCCTCTCTGCTCATTTTAGCTCGGGGCTTTCCTCCACACCCACCCCCAGGGCTTAGGTTCTGAGTATTTTTGTTTAATTTACTCAGTTGCTTTTCTTGCTGTTCTGCGAGCTTAACTTGTGCCCACATCACTTTCTCCTTCAAAGCCTTTTTCTTTTCTGCCATCTTGTCCTCACAGTACTTTGCGTACCATAGGACCTCATCCATTTTCTTGGACTGCCAACAAATTTTATTATCTTTTATCCACTGACAAATTTCGGGCCTTAAACCGTTTACAAACCTGTAAATGAAGTGGGTCATGTCCTTCATCTCGATGTTATCTATACCACTGTATGTCTTGAACACCTGCAACAACCTTTCATAAAAGGAGTGCACAGTCTCATCCCTTTCCTGCGTTGTTCTATCTATCTTGGTCCAATCAGTTTCCTTTGCAGGCACCTTTTGTTTCAGGTGTTGAATTACTTGTTCATATTTTTTCATCACTTCTTTAGAGGGTTCTCCTGTTGTTGAGTCCCTCGGGTATTCCTCACTAGGCCAAGCTATGGCTATTTTACACTCGGTCCACAAATCTACCGGGACTACAATGTCAAAGAACCCATCCAAATCTTTCCACAGGCATTTTTGAACCTTTACAAATCTTTCCACTTGCCTGTACCAATCCACAGGCTTCTCTCGTAATTTTGGGAAATCATTAGTAAAAGACACAATATCCTGTCTGGACCAAGGAACATGCACGTATTTTCCACCTGGCACTTCGCGCATGGGGAGTAACGGTTCTGGTTTGTCAGCTTCCCTTACTACAAATTCAGAAGTTACTTGTTTTGATCTGGCCTCATCTTTCTTTCTGGCCCATCTAGCTTTCCACTTTTCCACATCTCCCCATTTCTGCAACACGGATAATAATTCTTTGACCTGTGCCTTTTTCCCGGACACATTCAGGTTTTCCAAATCTTTGTCTGAGAAATCTGCTCTGTACGGCTTCTGTAAAGGTTTCGATTTTGAGATATCTATTCCCATGCTAGCAGCGGTGTTGGTCAATTTTTTATGAAGTACTCGGGTATTTCTGGTGAGACTTTTGCAAATAAACAGCATCTCTTCTTCAGAGTAGGTATTTAATCTGTCTAATCCTACGTTTCCTGCCATTAATTCTTCTATTTCTACTCTCAATTTGTAGAGATCTAAAGGTTTCGTTGGTGGAGTCTGTTTATCAAATTCTTGACTCCATCTTTCGATTTCTTCAGGAGTCACCAACGTGACACTCCTGGTACCCGAAGTCGATTCCATCTGAATCTCCCTCGCGTTGAAAGGGTTATGCCTTTTCTGCATCCTCTTTCCTGTGTTTCTAATAGGTAGATCCAGTAGCGAGACCTCGGACTCGCATTCACTTGTCTGGTCATCTACAATTAAGGGTTCTGGTCTCGGTGGTGCTATAACTGGAGTAATGACTGGAGTTTTCGGACTCCCTTGACGGTCCCCATACAACGGAACCACTGGTCCTATAGTTACTGGGATTGTCAAGGCTTCAGGACTCGTATTTAACTGGGAGATTTTCTGAATTATTTCAGCTCTCTGTTTAGCTAGAGCATCTCGTTCCCTGTCCTCCAATGTCCTTTCGACTGAATTGTCATGTAATATCTGAGGAGTTAAAATTGGAGCATAATTCGGGGCAGTGGGATGTGTCTCTCTTGGTCCTTCACCATAATTAGGTTTTGGAAATAAACTTCCCGTGCCTAGGGATCTTGGTTCTTCCTCATAAAGAGGATTTAAAATCGGCATTCCGGAATTTAGTGGTCTCTCCTCACCTTCATAGGGAAGTCTAGCGCAAGACCCCCTTTCTCGTGAGTATCTTGTCTCCCCACTAGTGGGTCTTTTCGGGTAAATCTCTCTGGGTTCTATGGGTCCTAAACTTTCAGTATAGGGAGGTATTTGGTAACCCCCTCCTACACTTGCGGACCTGGCCTCCTCCTGGGGAGGAAGTCTTTGGGAAATATCTCCTGCACTGGAAGGTCGGTGTCCTTCATTATAAGGAGGCGGACTTCTCATACACATGTCATCTAACAACTCATCATCCGACTCTCCAATGGGCACCCAATGCTTGCATTTTTCTGTCCTCTTCTCCCCCCGGGAGGACCACCCGCGGGCATCATTGGAAACAGTCCCTCAACAATCATATTCTGTCTCCACTGTTTCATCTTTTTATCTCGGGTTTCTTGTTTCAGTTTGGGATAACATTTTGTTAATCCTTTATCCATTCGTGGCTTATCCCTTTCAAAAGCTTCAATCTCCCATAATTCTAGTGCTTCATACTGCGTTAATCTAGGTCTGGGATGTAAGTCATTCATTCTGGTTCTCAAATTAAATAAAATTCTGCCATTAAATGTACCGTCTAACGGAAAAGCCAATACTCCGTCATCCTTGGTGTACTCCACCCAATTTTCCAACCATACGCAGGTATGGTACCCTTTGTCAAACAACATGAAAGATGCGGGAGTATTTGGTGGTGGAATGACAACACCTTCTCGAGTCCTAATTGGTTTGTCCTTTTTGAAATAATTCTTGACTTTGTTCACAAGTGACAACTTCCTCTTATTTCCGTACATAATGTCGGTGTTATGTCCTTTCCACTGATCGTTCTCAAACCCTAAATGCCTAGGATCTGTTCTAGTATGCGGTCTGTACGTATGCCACATATAATTTCCTTCAAGCGACTCTCTGTTTACAAAATCACTTCCAATCTAAATGCGTTTCTTATTTTCGTGCAATCCAATGAAATGCATGAATTCAAATAATCTCGACCAATGGGTGCGCGGCCTTTTTCGCGAGACAGTTCTCACGCTTCGGCACTCACCCCTCCTTCACAATTTCAGCTCCGCTACCAGCCCGCTGTGTCTACCAATCCCAGCGCGGCACAGAGTGACGTCAGAGCAGCTTCGCGACTGACTCCCTCCTTTACAAGGTAACGGAAACTTTCTTTCTTAAGTGCTTAGTGCTTGGTTATTTCACAACGAATACACATTCGCCACTGTGCTCAAGTGTCTAGACAGAAAGAATTTCACTGCAAGTAAACTACTTCCATTTACTTTTCACACACTGCGGATAGATCTCTTCCGCCTATCCTTCACTCTAGCATTAGGGAACCTGGTACTTCCTCAGACTCATCCACTTTCTGGGATATTTGCTAAGTCTAAAGTTTCACCCGCGAACCCCTTTGCTTTCACCCAAGCTCCGATGAACCTGCTACTCTTCCGGTATGACCCTCACTAGGTTATGTCACGATAGGAATTTTGCCAATGAACCTCGTTGCTAACATTTATTCAAACATGCATTCAGAAAAAACCCTAGTTAGTGCTTCCAGTTCTGCCTAACCTGCACCAACTTTCCTTGAAAGCCAGTGACCTCAAAACGAATGGATTCTATTCACCACTCGCTATTCAATTCCCCGGGGATTTCCGACAACACACATAACGTTTTACATACGAATGGATTAGTACATATAACAGTATAATAACAAGAATAACGATTTTAAAACATTTCATATTTTTACAAAACAAGCATTTCAAGTGAGTGATCAGATCACCTGAACTACCTATTCTCGTAGCAGCAAATAAGATTTCCTATCTAGCAGTATCCAACTTAGTTAGCCTAACTAATCCTACCTAACCTTTAACTATTCCCTAACCATCCTCGATGCAACCAGAAAATTACTGATAGAGATCGCAGGTCACCCGACCAATATTTTCACCACTTCGGTCTCGGGCCCATATACTCCAATTCACCATATACATTGATCCGATGACCCTACAATCTACTACCAATAATCATGAGTTCCTTTCTACTATTTCCAGTGTACCCGACTTACCAACCACTGTTACGGGTACCTATGACCACGATGGGTCAGGGAGCTAGCTGTAAAAGGAAAGGCAAGAAAAATACAAACCCAACATATAAATTTTGTTTTTCTATAAAATGACCACGGGCAACTGGAAGTTTTAAAAGATTTATCTAAATTTCATTTTCATAAAGCATTAGACTTACAGTTAGGAGACAATCAATAATCAGGATAACGAAAAGCATATAACTATAAAAGAACAGTGTAAGGGCAATCATTTAAGTTTTCTCTAAGAAATAGTGAAACAGGGAACACGCTAAGTGGAGTAAAAAAATGGTAATGCAAGAATAACTTTTATAAATGGACAAACTTATGCATAATTAGAATTAAGCTGTTGGGTATACTTCATAAACCTAAATAAGAACTCTGGAAATCTTAAACAGCTATAGAATGAGCAAAAGTGTAACACGCTATAAATCAAAGTTCAGCTTTATGAGAGACTGCAATGGAGAAAATGATTTCTAAAAGGTAGGGTAACATAGGAACACGCTAAGAAAAATAAATGCAAATGACTTTTGCAATATGAAATAGTTGCGGGAAAAGCATGGAAAATTATCATATGCAAAGGTATGTCTTTATTGAAGCAAAGACAGAAAAATAGAAAGGTGCAGTTTTTTTTAAGGGTTTCGGTACGATATTTACCTAGACTGGTGTGAAAACCAACCCTGGCCACGGGTCAGTTAAGGACAGGAAAACCCTCAAGGACGGATAACCCTCAATGGGACAGCAGGTGCAGAATGGACACCCCAGGACAGGACAGGAAAACCAGATTAGGATCAGGACAGGACCACCAGGATACGACCAACACCCGCAGTTTGGAAGCAACGCCTGCGCTCCACCCTCTCTGCAGCTATCAGTCAGGACCCCGATTGGGTCAGTGAATTCCCCAGCAAAGTGCTCCGCCAGCACTTAAGGTTTAGTAAAACCTTCAGAGTCTATGGTCAAATTCGGACAGAGTGCTCCGCAGCACCACTGTATAAGGTCACCTTTTGAGTGCGTTGGGTCAGTGACAGGTCAGCTATTCGGACAAGTCGGACAATTTCTCTAGCTGAACCCAGGCTAGATATACTGTTTTTGGGTCAGTGTACCACCCCCAAATGTTGCAAAGTGTCAGAATCCCAAATTTCGATTGGTCCTAAGGTAGGATGGGTTAACACACCAATCAGATGAGACTTTTCTAAGGCACAATTTGCATTCTAGGGTACCGCCTAGCAAGATTGGGGTTCTCACGGAAAAGTAGCACAGAATACAATAGCAAAATTTCGTTGTAACATTTTCAGAACAAGTTAACTCCATCCCGCTGGGGCAGAGGTGGCTTTCTCATGAGCATCTTGACTGTGGCTGCCAGCTGGCTGAGTTCCACCGCTCAAGGCTACTGCTCCCTGGGCTGCGCGGTCATGCGCAGAAGGGACCTTCAAGATGGCTCTCGACCCATTTCAGACCCCCCGTTTATCACGGTACATGAAAAGTAAGCGAAAACAAATTAAAACATAGAAATAAATGCATGTATTACATTCTATGATTTCGTACTTCAGGTTTATCATTATAAAAATATGCTATGCTGTTAATGGTAAGTGCAACAGACAATATCACAGGAGCAGCGGTGCAAGCTTCACCTCGTTTATTACAAAGCGCAGCCATTTTGTGGCTATTAGGCATGCGCACCCTTTCCCTCCACAATGAACTACGTCAGGTCACTTGGGTGTGCCTAACGCATGCGCAGAAGCAAATGTCAAGCAGCGGCCATTTTATTCACAAGGATTACTCGTATTAGTAAACCACATAGGCAAGCATCACTATGATACATACGCACATTCAAAATACATAAAATTAGTAAAACGAACAGTTGGAATTATAGGATTATAACAGATTTCGAGGTTCTTGAGTCGAGCAAGTCGCGATGCGAAATCTTGCTCTATCACTTCAACATGCTATCCAGAAAGTGCAGGCAGGTCACCAAGGGAAGGAATGCCTACTACCTAAGTGGGCTCTGGGGCGGCCACCACATGTGCCCCATCCACCTCACTGGGAAGACACTCGGGCTTGTTTACATGCCCCTTGCCTTCCCCCTTTTTAGCAGCTGGCTGGGGCATTATTCCAGGTTTCAGCCTTTTTGACTCCCATTCTGGGCAGCCATGGAGCTTGCTGTTGTTGCACAGATCCAACATCTCCACATGAGCATTGAGCTCCATTTTCTTCTAGGTAGTGTGCTCAAGGTCATTCCCCAACAAACAGTCCACAGGCATGTCAGCCATAACAACGCCGTGGAATGCATTCGGATTTACCTGCGTTGGGACACCAATTGACTCCTTACCATAGTCATGCTGGCACCTGTATCCCTCAGAGCCTCTACACCTTGCCCATTGATGGTGATCCATTGCCTATACTGATTAGTCTTAGTAGTATTTTAGGGCATACGATTCTTAGGAACCATCTCACTGTCACCCAGGGACACCAGGGTAGCGCCACTAACCCCCCCCCATTAACCTGGACAAACTCCTCCATGAGCACTACACCATCCACCCCTGGATTCTTTCCTCCAGTCGGAGGTGGTGCTCATTTTTGACACTTGGAATCCCCCTTGTAGTGGCCATACTCATAGCACTCATAGCACTTGATGAGCTTGGGCTGCTGACCTTTGTCTGGGTAGTTTTTCTTATGGTGTCCAGAATGAGAATGAGAATCAGGCCCATTTCCCTGTTGTTTTGAGGGCCTTTAGAGAACTCTGCCTTTTTATCTACCCGCTCCTTCATATGGTGGGAATCCAGACCACTCTTTTGGGACTCCACCCCTGATGCCTTCTTGGACACACAGGCGCAGACCCAGATTTCTGCCTCCTCAGCAAATTTCTTGGTGTCAGCTAATTTGCCATCAATTAGGTATTGGTGCAGCTCTGGAAAACAAAAATATCAAGCATGTGCTCCTTCTGACTGGGCCGCGGGATGCGCGGAAAACCCCCCTGACCAGACATTAAGAACTGGCCCGGGAGATGGAATATCTACCGATGAATACGCTAGAGACCCAAGGGGCTGAATGCGGAGGGACCGAGGAGTGTGGGCAGGATGGCCTGCCACGGAAGGAGCAACCTGCAGCAAAGTGAGCCCAAAGCTAGAGGTAACTCACGATAGCTGAAGGTCCCGGAGTGATCCGTGGAGACGCAGGCGCCAGCAACGCAGGGGAAAGAGACGAAAGATACACTGTTGCTAGGTGAATAGCCCAGTGCGGCAGTTGATCGGGCCAAATGACAATGGACCAGAGAGCGGAGAACTAAATTGAGGCAACATGTGGTACACAGTCAACGAGGAGAGGTGGGGATGGCCGCGACAGGGCTGATGGACGTGTGGAAGCCCACGACCTGTAACAGAGAATTGGCCTGTGATCACTGGCATTACTGAGATTGGAACACCTACCAGCAGACTTGCGCGGGTCCTGAGGTGCCATAAATCGAGGAACTGAGGCGTGCGGGCTGTAAAACCTGCAACTGCAGCTGACGGAGCTGCCGGGGTGGAGAGTTCCAGCAGCGAGAGCCAAACCGCAAAACCGGAGCGGCTCCCAGTGGTTCTAAGATCAGCGACACTAGGGAGAAGGGGAATAGGTGTAAGAGGCATGGCACTCCTTTGCACGAGTAGGAAAAGCTGGGCGAGATTGCACAGAGGAAGGAGACCAGTCCCATCTGCAAACACCTGCAATGGCAGAAAGGGGTCAGAGGGCCTGCCCCATACACAAAAGATCCTGTAGGAGACAGACTGCAACGGAACAGGTCCAGGCTGGACTGAGCCTCAGCTCAAGAGGAGGGAGGTGAATGGGGGACAGGAGACTGAAGTAGTACAGGGGGCATTGATCGGGTACCCCAGATAGGAAGACCGACAGGCCGTCAGGAACGGTGACCATACCTGGGCAGGTGGTGGTGAGTACCGCTGGGATCCCTCCCCTATCGGGCCTCCTTTGTCTCTCCCCCACAACAGTAAAGGGGGAGTATCAAAGCAGGCACATAAGAAGGCCCCGGAGTCATGACGGGAGGGAAAGGACCTTGTGACATCCAGCAAACGAAACTAGATAGGTACGCATTGCCTAGAGACCAAATGGGAATGTAGCTGAGACAGAAGCAGGCACTAGAACACAAACCAACACTGAAGCGGCAGGACCAACCCTACAAGCTGCAGGGGGTGCGGGCAGACCTAGCAGGCAAAATGGACATGGTGACCATGGAGGTTTCACTGCTAAGAGGAGACCTGCAAAACATTGGTTCTAATGTAAAATAAATTGAAAATGTAACAAACACTCTTGTGGTGTGGTGGACACAAACAACTGCAAAAGTGGGTACATGAACTCATTACCATGACAAAAGCACTGGAGGCAAAAACTTGAAGATCAGGAAGGTCGCTCTTGCAGCAACATCGTCCGCATCATTGGAGTACCGGAATGAGCAGAGGGACTTGCCGTAGACCTACATGTGGGAAACCTTGTTGTGAAATTGCTCCAGCCTAGGGGCCTGTCCAAATACAAACATCCGGGAATGGCCACAACCAGATGCCCCACTACGCCCTATTATTGCCCTAATTTTTAACTATTGGGACCAGGACGTGATTCTCCAAACTACACAAAGTACTCCCCCGCTCAAAATAGACAATGCAACTATAACCTTCTATCCTGACTTCACCACAAAAGTGCAACAGGCACCGAGGACGTTCCTCAAAGTAAAGAAAGTACTACGGGCAAAAGACATAAAGTATTCAATGCTTTTCCCATCAACACTCCAAGTGACAGCAGAGTGTAGGTATGGAGATTTTCCACCCTGGAAGAAGCATGGGAATGGCTTGACGGATGGCGGATAGCGGGAAGGTCACAGCGCACGAACGGAGGGACAGGCACAGCTGCAGATCAGGAGACTGAGATCTCTGGAGATACCACATGAGGATCCTCGCAATAAGTGGGTACTCAGCTCCATCCAGAGCACTGAGAATGATGGTGGAATAAAGCTCAGCAAGTGGGGCCAAGTGGGACCTTGTTTCAGACTCAGGCCAGGGACCGTGACCTTGACACCAAGTGGAGGGGCTCTGTGCAATTGCTGTAAACACAGATAAGAGACTATACTCTAACTAGCACCTTTCAGAGGAAAACAAATCGTATGTATTATTTGGTGATAGCATATCCCTAAGAAATTCAAGAGGGCAGCAGTTCTAAGAGGGGGGAGGAGGGTCTAGACCCGGCGGATGAGTTTTTGGCTCATGCCCGCCCAATGTTTGAAGGTTCAGTTATGGGGCGACAGGGGCTCTGCAAATTGGGGGGTGGGTAGTTTATAGCCCACCATGCAGGGTAGCAGGACATGTGGAGTTCTACAGATTGGGGTTTCAAGTTTGAATGTTAATTGTTCAGTGTATCAGATGCGCAGACACAGTACTTACTGGGAGCGGTGGGAGGGCAATGGAAGGAGTAAACACAATCTAGGCAGCAACATATGTTCAGACTAAGAGCCAGCTGAAGGGTAATGATGACCTCGAAGACCCCTGACAGGCAGCGTTGAGTGCCACCTGCGGTAAACACCCACACGTGACCTAACCATCATGACCTGGAAGGTAAAAGGACTAGGTAACAAAATTAAGCGAACAATGGTGATGCAATATCTCCGATGGCATCCACCAGATGTCCTGATATAAGAAAACACCTAAAGGGCATTCAATAGATTTGGTTACAAATTATTGGCCCATGCGGGAGTTACTTCTGGGTCCAGGGGAATGGGAATACTAGTTAGAAAAATGCTGCACTTAGTGCCCCAAAGGACATGGCATGATTTGCTGGGCAGACATGTAGCACTCTCTGGGGTGTGGGAGTGCCGGGTCATTAATCTGTGTTTGGTGTATGTACAGCCCAAAATACACTCTGAAACACTACCCGAGCTGAGCTCACTGCTTCTAAAATTTCCAAGCGTGGTGTTGATAATGGGCGGAGACCTGAACGCAGTGATGGATCCCAGTATAGACAAAATGTTGTGCGCAAATAGGGAAGGAGGAGTAGACACCCTAAAATACATTTGTAGAGGCAATGGGACTGCTAGGACTATGGCGCACACACAGTCCCTTGTCCAGACAATACACAAACTTCTTTGCATCACACTGCTGATATTCTCGGCTTGGCTATATGATCTGGTACAGGTAGCTTCTGAGGGGCACTACATAAGGCGTGAGGCTTATCTGACTACTCGCTGGTGGAGGTGAGACTTGTGGGACCAACCAGAACAAATATATTACCACACTACATAGACCACTGGTTCCTTAAAAATAAAAAGATACAAGACAAGATCCGCGAATGAACAGAACAATATTTCCATGACAACCTGGGGACAGTAGACTCATCCATTGTGATTTGGGAGGCATATACCACGGTAATAAGGGGGCATGAGCAGGCATTGGCAGGGGGAGAAGAAAGAGAGGAAACTCCAATACGAAACACTTGAGAAGGAAATGCTACAACTAGAGACGGTACTTGCTGAACCAACAGAACCAGGCACACAGGTTGGTCACCTAACTCGGATCAAACAGCAGGAGTTGTGAGACATGGAAGAATGGGAAGGCTAGGGAATACACCAGGGCAACCCAGAAGCTAATATATGAAATAGGAGACAAAGCCACAAAATTAATGGTGTGGTTGGAAAAGAGGGACAGGGAATGAAACTGGGTACTGAAGGTTAAAAATCTGAGGGGAGACTCCTGTATGATGGGAGAGAATATAGCGGAAGCATTTGCGATCTACTATGAGCAGATATATAAATCCTGTATGACCCGCACCAAGGTGGACTGTGTATAACTCCTAAAGACATGCAACCCCCCACACTCTCACAGGAAGGCCAGGAAGAACTAGACAGGGACATCTCTGGGGAGGAGGTCACCGAAAAATCTGATCACTACAATCGGGTAAGGCGGTCGGGCCAAACTGTATACCTACTGAGCTCTACAAGTGAGTAGAGACTCTGGTGGCTCTGCATATGCTAAGTATATTTGAGGAATCGCTGCAACAAGACAGCCTGCCGGAAGACCAAAGAACGGCCACAATTGTGGTCCTTTCAAAACAGGGTAAACCTTTGGAGGACTGTTTCTCTTACAGGCCAATCTCCCTGTTAAACACAGAAGCAAAGATCTTGCCTAAGGTCATAGCATCTAGACTCACCAAATTAGCACCTGGCCTGATCCACCTTTATGGCTTTATGCCTAAGCAAATCACTAGAATATACTAGGCGCCTATACGGGGTGTTGCACGTAACCAAGCTCCAACCAGAAAAGAGCACCGTACTGCTGTCACTAGATGCCCACATGGCCTTCGACAGCATAGAATCGCAAAACGTATTTGCAGTAATGGATCTCTTTGGCTTTGCACTAAATTTTGTTCTTGGATACAGCTACGATATACAATCCCCTTAGCGAGAGTAACGGCCAATGGCACATTGTCTAGACAAGTGAAGTTGCACAAGGGTATGAGGTAGGGATGTCCACTCTTGCTTATGCTGTACGCAATTGCACTAGAGTCATTGGCGGCATGGGTCAGGAAAGACCCATTAATAAGAGGTATGTTGAATGGAGATGAATGGGAAGAAAGAATCTCGCTGTATGCGGATGACATACTCTTGTACGCCACTAGGCTTCGCCCCATGGTCCATTGTGTACTCCATATATTCCAGCTATTTGGCAACTATTCAGGCTATCAAATAAATTGGGGCACATCTTTAATATTTGTGCTGGCAGGAGAGGTGCCTACTCCGACGACCATAGGCAGTGCACTACTGTTCAGAAATAAATTTAGATATCTGGGAATGATGATCTCACAAACAGAAAATGAATTTATGAATGACAATTTGACCCCCCAGCTACATAGACTGCAGAGCGACACTGGTGAAAGCTGCCACTTTTGCTGATGGGACGTGCAGCCATCTTTAAAATGATGGTGGTACCATGCCTAATATATTTCCAGCAAAACACCCCATAAAGGATACCAATTGTGTTCTTTTAAAAGATAGACTCAGAGATACTACAATTGCTATGGGACAGGGGAAGTCCCCGGATAGTGCTCAGTAAGCTACAGAGAGGTCCGTACGATGGTTACGATAGCAGTCCCAGATATAAGCAAGTACTATTGGGCAACTCAGCTGGTCACGCTTAATGACTGGGTCTTTGCGGGAAGAGAGGTACTGGCATATCAAGTAGACCATTGTTTGATGGGACGAAGAGGTACCTGGTAGCTCTGTACAGTAAGAAAACAATGGGAAGACTACCAACATTTACACAAATGACAGTGAGAATATGGAGGGAGGCGAATAAATTCCTGGGCTGGGAAGTCAAGCTAACAGAGCATACTTCCCTGTGGGACAGTGACCACCTGAGGGAGGTGCGTGAATTAAGGAGATTTCGCGCATGGGCACTCCTGGGCATTAAGTATCTGGGAGACAATTGGAAAGGTCAAAAAATGGTGTACCTTCAGAACATGCAGATATACTACCACATGCCAAACACTGAGAAATTCCGCTACATACAACTCAAACATGCCCTAAAACACATGTAAAGCCAAGAGAACAAATACCAGAATCTACACTGCTCGATGATAGAGTCTTGGCGGACCCGATAAGGCAACCTCCCGTATATATAAAAATGAATAACACTCCAGACCCACTGGTGGCCTTGAGAGAGAAATGGGAGGTGGATGTTGGGATCCTGGAAGAGGATGACTGGTTGGAAGCCATAAACAGTCCAAATGAGGTAGCTATAAGGGCACGATACAGGTTGATACAGATTAGAATTACACACAGATCCTATACAACCAGATCAAGACTCTACCAAATGGGCAAATGTGACTCAAATACGTGTGTTAGGGGATGTGGGGAGGAGGGTACCTTTTTCCATACACTATGAAGTTGTTCTGGGCTAGAGAGATTTTGGAGGATAATCACAAACGTGATGTTGAAGGTGGTAGGTCTGGCAGTCCTGTTGGAAGCCCGATGACATCTACTAAGTGTTATGGGAGATATGAAATGGTCAAATTATATTAAACTGCGATTAATGCTTGCAGATGTAGCCAAAATAAACATTGCCAGTGCTTGGGGGAAGTCGTTGCCACCTACTGTGAGGGACTGGGAGCAAGACCTGGACTGGTGCTGTGCTGCAGCGAAAGTAATTTACCAATGATGGGGATGTCCTGGCAAATGGGACAAAGTCTGGGGGAATTGGGTGAAGTACAGAGGGTTATGATCACAGGATAAAAGACAAAGATACAAAAAACTGGGAGTAGACAATGTTTGATTGATCTCAAGGGATGATGGGATTATTATTCGAACAAGAACAGGGCTATGTAATGCCCCAAGGAAAATCAGAAATTAGAAACCATTTCCTTGGATGAGAATGTATGGAGGGACAACATTGACCTGAGGTTTTGCTATGTATCAATATACTCTATAAAATAAAAAGATTTTTTAAAAAGCATGTGCTCCTTCAAAATCAAGTTGTACTGCCCTGAATAATCATCAACCTTGCTGTCCTTCACCCTGCCCTTCAGTGTCTTTGAGAAGCTGGGTTTCTGTTGCTGTAACGCCCCTCCTCCCCCACGTTTTACCAGAGTACTGATGCACTTTGACTTGATGTGCCCTGGGTCCCAGCCAATCAAGTCCCAGGGCCTGTGTTCTTTTCCCAAAACTGTACCTTATACACTCAATTGGCGCTCTCGGGCCACAGGTAAGCCCCTGGTAAATGGTAAATGGTACCACAGGTACCCAGGGTTCTGTGACCAGGGAAGGCCTCTAAGGGCTGCAGCACTTATTGAGCCACCCTTGTCGGTCCTGTACCTTTATACTCGGACACTGCCTTTGCAGGCTGCATGTTTTGTTGCAGCTCAAAGTGAAGAGTCGACATGGCACACATCCCTGTGTGCCATGCCTACAACCCACTGCTCTGGCATGGATCAGTCACCCCTCTAGCTGGGTGCACTATACCAGTGGTGAGGATACAGGTGAATCAGCCCTGTACCCCTACAGTGTCAAAGTCAATTCTTAGACATTGTAAGTGCAGTGCTGCCATTAAGAGTATATTGTGCTGGGAGTTTGTCATTACGAAGTCAACATTACCATAATGGCTGCACTGAAAACTGAGAAGTTTGGTATCAAACTTCTAAGCACATTAAACCCACACTGATGGCAGTTTTGGATTTCATGAAAAATGCACTAAGAGGGCATCTTAGAGATGCCCCCTGAAAAACGACCTCCCTCTGGTGGGTTCCCTGATTGGCACACACCAGCCTGCCACCACACGATGTTTCTGGACCCCTAGGGTGGGAGCCTTCGCTCCCTGAGCCCAGAAACAAAGCCTTTCCTGGGAGAAGTGGTCCCATCCCCCCAGGCCAGGAAGAGCTATCTGTGGCAGGGGAGCTTCAAAGGCCTTGCAGCCTTTGTAATGCAAACCCCAGCCTCTCCTGCTATCAGGAGCAGGCACCCTTCCTGTCTCCCCTCCTTTTTGGTAGGAAAAACTAGCCAGCCCAGAGGGTGTGCCCACCTCTGCCAACTCCACCCCTCAGGTAGGGGAGGCGAGGTGAAGCCCACTCTTCAGTGCCCACCATCTAGCAAATGGCAGGAACTCCCCAATCAGGATTAGGGATTGTGCTCACACCCCACGTGGGAATATTTAAGGGCCAGTCCTGAACCAAGAAGGCAGACAAGTAACCACAAGAAGAAAAGAAGAAGGATGGAACAGCTGTGCCGAAGCTAACAGGAGGAAGATGCCTACTGACTAGGTTCCAGCCCTACCGGCCTGTCTCAACCTCGAACCTGCTCCTGTGAAATCCCAGTGTGTCCTGCAGCCAGCAACCTTGAGAAACCCGGAGGACCTGCCTGCCTTCAAACCCAAAGACTTTGTCTCCCATGAACACCAGATTTGTTCATCTCCAACCTCTGTCCCCGACCGGAAACGGTGAATCTGCCCCACTCTGCACCTGCCGTCCATGGCCCGAGCTCTTGTGAGCAAACACCATGAGGAGGTCCCCCCTGGTGATCCTGACCCGAGATCCAGCAATCCCTGACCTCCCTCAAGCCTCCAGCCGACGCCTGCAGCCTAAGTTCGGAAGGTCCCCCAACTGCGACCAGGAGCTGGTAAGACGATCCAACCCTAAAAGGCACCCCTGCACCTGACATCCATGGCCTTGGGTGCCCCAACCGATGGTGCCTAGCCAACCCCCAACATCCCAACTTACCTCTCAAAGTGGTGGTCGCACCCAGAAGACCTTCGTCCCGAGCCTGCAGTGCTTTTGCAAACCGGAGACTCCCCATTGAAAGCTACAGGGCTTCTGATGCCAAAACAGCACTTTGCACCGGCCGCCCCAGTGCCGCTGAGAGTGCATATTTTGTGCTGGTCTAAACCACCATTTGCCCTGAGCTTAAGTCCAGGAGCTTTTGTCCTACAACCCACTTGTCTGCTCGTCAGCAGCCCCAACTCAAGACCCCCTATCCCCCATTGGATAACATTGGGCATTAGCACTCTGCACCCGGCAGCCCTAGTGCTGCTGAGGGTGTAACAAGAGTGCATCCTTGACCCTGGGGACCCCTGAGAACCCCCCGAATACCAAATCTCACAACAAAGTACTTACTTTTGGATCTTTAACACTATTTTCTTCCTTAGGCTAATATTGACTGTTTTTCTATGAAAAGTTTCTAAGTGTGGAGTTGGAAAACCTAAGAAACCTTTTAAAATTGTACCGAATAACAAAAACGCTTTTACTTACCTGTTTTCAGGAAATGTCCCAGTGCAGTATCCAGGTATACTGCACTGTGTAAGAAAAGTGATCTAAAGAGTAACTTACCTGTAATTGTACTCCAAAACCTATACAAGGTATATGTACTGTTTTTCCAAAGCGTTGCATTTTTTAGTAGCAGTACTGTAAATCAAAACAAAGTGCTTATACAGTTACATCCAAACTGTGTTACAACTGTATATTTACTGCAAAGTATTTATCATTTACCAGTGCCAGGCTTGTTTGGTTCTAGGAAATAAAATAACTAAAAGAATATTTTTATACAAAAACAATTGGTCTGAAGTTCAGTTTTTGAGTGTGTGGGGGGCATTGCTGGAGTGGAAGTGGCCCAATCTTACCTGCTGCTGCCCTGATAGACGCTGTCCTGCGGGGGAAGCTCCTGGGTGCCAGACGCTGTAGTCTCCACGCCGTTTTTCACCACCATCTTGCGGCCAGAGACTACAGCTCCCAGAGAGCTTTGCGGGGACTTCCGGTTTTCGTAAGGATCGCGCCCGGAGGCGCTACAAAAGTACAGACGCTCCCTCGGTGGAGCGGGGGTGCATTGCTGGAGTGGAAGTGGCCCAATCTTACCTGCTGCTGCCCTGATAGACGCTGTCCTGCGGGGGAAGCTCCTGGGTGCCAGACGCTGTAGTCTCCACGCCGTTTTTCACCACCATCTTGCGGCCAGAGACTACAGCTCCCAGAGAGCTTTGCGGGGGACTTCCGGTTTTCGTAAGGATCGCGCCCGGAGGCGCTACAAAAGTACAGACACTCCCTCCGCGTCACGGGACGCGCGCGGGACTAGCCGGGTGAAGCCCGGGCAAAGGGCGGGCCCTCTGTGGCCCTCAGAGGACATAAGAGTACGGGACGGGCCACCCCACCTGACTTTATCCAAGGACAAGGTATAGAGACGCCTCTTACTAATTGACCTCTACTGTACTGCTTATGTTGCTTTATTGGATTTTGTTTACCAGTTATGTCCATCTGGGAGGAGCTCAATGCCCTGTGTGGCACTAAATATGTCCCGGATTCAACAGCCCCCCCTACTATGGGCAGTGATTTTGACATTTTAATTGGTACTCCGCGGGATGTACCTCTATCTTCAAATAAAGATCAAACTCAAGCAAATGCACTGCCCTGGGGTTCCATTACTAAAAGGAAGCATGATGGGGAAAATGTCAACGAGAACCAATCTAAAATTCAAAAATTGTGCACCAGTCTTACATCTTCCCCCTCTAACCCAATTACATCATTGGTGGATAGGGCTGTGGATAGAATAGATGATCCTGTATCGCCCCTTCAACCGACTTTACTGGCTCAGTTCGAACAACTGTTAATATCTGCCATATCACCTCTGGTTATAAAAATTCATGACCTGGGGGACAGGCTGACCAGCATTGAAAAAATACTGAAAAGGGATTCTCCACCAACCAATAAAATAGCAACACCTATTTGCCCTAATCCTCCCATCAACCCCGAAAAGTCTAAGCCCATTACATGTAAGAATACCATAACTCAATTACCGCCTCTTAATACACCTACCCCAACTGGCCCTAAAGTAACATTAAAACCTGCGCTAATAACTCATAAAGCAGCCAGTGCCGCTCTAGAAAGAGCGCCACGTATTAATTTACCTCCCGAAGCCGCCCCGTATGTGACTGTCCTCTCTGGGGTCCCTGCACTCAGCCAGGGGAAACACGAAACTCATCAGGACCTGTTAAATAAGGTTATTTGTTGGTTACAGATCAATAGACCTTTGCCACTTGACTTAGATGGTGGTATCCTGAGCGTCAGGAGGGTGGGGTGGCTAGGTACGCTGCCGAAAGACATATTGGGGGACTTGGTGTTAATCAAATTTAAGAATAGGAACATCGTCCCCTACTTATGTTTTTGCCAGCCCAAAAAAGGAGATGGCTCCATCGGCGTTTAGGACTTGCATGATTTCTACCCCAGCTTCCTACACACTCCGTTACCAAGAGTAATGACTAAGAAATACAACTCCTGGAGAAAGGGATCCTGTGCACCCAGTGCTACTTACCCCCTAGCCTCTAATAGATTCGAACCTCTGTTTTAAAAATTGAATTTTGGGAGAACCATTTATAAAGAGGCAACACCCCCTGAACCTTAAGCTATTTTGTGGCACCGTATGCATGACCCTTTTTGTTTCAAGAAATGTCCTTCTTGATAAAGAAATGAAATGTTTTACATTGTTTAGTTGACCCGTCACACCCATTTAATCCTGTTTTAATAATTGATATTAACCTTGTAATGAATTGTTAAGGTATTTATTTATGTATTGTTGCTGCTTTTATGATTTTTAAACTAAAATCGAATAAAGCTAATCTGACACATGAGTGTGTGAATTCATTTGCTGTCTGAGTGTGTACAACATATGCTTAACACTGTTCTATGATACAGCCTTACTGCTCGACCACACTACCACAAATAGAGAGTAAGGTGCTATCTAACTTTGCCTCTGTCTACCTTTGGAGTTCCACTGGACTCTGTGCCCACTATACCTCACTTTGGTATAGTATATACAGAGCCACCCCCTCACTGTGGGCATATACCTCCACAAACTACCACCACAGAAATCTCCTGGGACCTTGTGCATTCTCCGAGCCACTTCATGTGCAGCAACCCATTTGTCTACGTCATCCCCCACCACATAACTGGGCACCAAATCCATTGGAATCCTGACTCTGAACTCACCAGTGGACACTGTAAGTATGCTGCCACCATTGCTGTTGCTGGACCCCTCTGTCAGGGCTCTGACATCCAGCTCTCTCATGCTGAGCTCATAGGCCATTTTTCTTTCTTCCATGGCCAGCCTTTTCTGTTCATGAGCCCCCGCCTTCTCCAACTCAGCAAGGGCCTGCTCATTGCCTAATTTTGCAAGATCACATTTTAGTTTCCTCTCCTCTCTTCTGTCTGCCAGCTCCTCTGAGGACAGGTTCCTTGATGACACACTTCTGCCTGGTCTGCTGTGGACTTTAATTCCTGGGCGGATGTAAACCTTCCATATCAGTAGGCTGCAAAATAAAAACTCCATCCTGGTCATGCTCCAATCCTTCCTCATCAGACTCTGATCCTGCCACCTAATCCAGTTCTCTTTCTGGGTCAGGTGCTGCCCATGCTCCTGAGGCATTCTGAAGCTCTGCCTTCTTGGCACTTCCCAAATAAAACACCATTCTCTCCTGGCAGAACTCCTTGAACTGGGCTACTGTGTATGCCTCCAGGTTAGGCAGCTCGAATTCCATATTGTCAGGTTGGACTACAGATGCTATAGAGAAAATGAGTATGGGGCAAAAAGACTTTTGGGAAAATCAAAGACGCCAATCAAGGAGAACTGAAAACGGTTCAAATTGGTCTTAATTATAGAGTTGTAGTGAACACTGAATTACTGTATGTTATTCCACAAACACCTGTCCTATCTCACTGCTGCCATCAATGTTATAAATTGGGTCTCTAGTTGGCAGAGGTTTACGCCCTGTCCAAGCTGGGATCACAATCCTAGTCAGGGTAAGCTAGATACACACTTTACATTAAGCTGTACTCACCCTCTGGTAAATTGGCACAGAGCAGGCAGGCTTAAATGAAGAGTCAATGTGAATATTAATTTTTAAAGAATAAATGCAAAAACAGTTCTTAGAAGTCAATAACGCTCAAAGGTTACTTGAGGTCGCAAGGGACCCTATAAATATTAAGTTCAGGCCAACTACGATGGAGGGCAGGCTGGCTACGAGACTCACTCAGGTCCTGCTGAAAAATTACTTGAGATGAAGCAAGCATCGACGCTGAGGGCATGGTGCGACAATATTTTCCATGTAGTTGGGCCACTGCTTTGTCATCAAGCCCTGTTGAGATCCAGGCAATGTGTCGTCATCGAGCATCGTCATCAGGCCGTGCAGGCTGTAGAACCACTATCATCGAACATCCTCTGTGTCCTCATCGAAGGGCGATGAGTCGGTTCCGACCGGCGCAATGGTGATGATGTGTCGGTTTTGTAGCAAAACAGGTACAGAAACCACTTCTGAGGCCCAGAACTAGAAGGGCACCTCTGGTAAGGGGAGGACTCACAGATGGCAGAGCCTAGCAGCAGCAGCAGCAAATGCAGGAAGTCTTTTGTGTCCCTGACACTTTAGAAAACAGGAGGAAAGCCAGCAAGCCATTGGAGTCACTCTGGGTTCAAGTGAGATGGGTCCAGACCTTGTCCTCAGCAGGACAGAGATCAGCAGGTAGCAAGACAGTTTAGCAAAGCAGAGAAGCAGTTTCTCAGAACAGTCACTCCAGGCAAAGTGGCAATCCTTACAGCACAGTGGTCTTTACTCCAGCAGAGTTCTTCTGCGGTCCTGTAGTGTACTGTCTTGGTAGGGTCAAAGCCCCAATTCTTATACCCAAATGTGCCTTTGAAGTGGGGGGCAGTGACTTCAAAGCAGCTCCTTGAAGTGCACATGTCTCCTTTTATCCAAGCCCTGACTATCCAGGCTATCTGTGGGTGCGGGGGGAATCAGCCTTTTGTGTGAGACACAGGACACTGCCTGTTCAGATTTAAGATTTAGCTCCCACGCCACCTTCCTGCCCAGTAAGGCTATCAGAATGCAAATGAGTCCTGTGTCACACCCACCCTTCCTGTGTCTGTGGCTGTCTAGAAGGAATGCACAAAGTGTAGCTACCACCCAGCCCAGACGTGTATTGGAGACACAGTGAGTTCTGTTGGGAGACACAATGTATTTGTGTGATACTGGTGCTTAAATATTACACCTAGATATATGGACCATCAAAGTATCCAAAAAGATTTACAGGTCTGGGCTTGTATCAAACAACTTCGAGCGTAAACAAGATCTATTAATCATTCTGATTAGAAAGGAGTAGCTGAATCATGTTTCATATCTTTGGAATGGTACTGATAAATCCTCTTTAGTGGTAAAGTTGGATATAACATTACTATTTTAGAAATGCCACTTTTAGAAGGTGGACATTTCTCTGCTCTTAATTTAGTTCTGTGTGCCTGTAACCTGTGTCCGACATTCCATTAATAATAATGGGGCTGCCCTGTGTCCCTCAGCACCTAGGTGTACAATTTTCTAAAGCTACAGGGAGTTCTGTTGGGGAGAGCCAATTTCTTTGTGTGAAACTTGTGCTTGATTATTGCATCTAATTTAATGGACCATCAAAGTATCCGAAAAGATTAACAGGTCTGGGCTCGGGTTAAACAAAATTGAGCATAAACAAGATCTAATAATCATTAGATACAAACCAAACATTGCAATTTCTTGGTATATTCTCATATTATACATCCAAGTTGTACACATATTTGAGAAAGTCTCATATATGACTGTACACAAAAATACATTGAACCGTGACTTAGTGACAAGGTGACACACTATGGACACATGGTCTAACAATAAAAAAATAAACAAATGACAGAAACATAGTTTAGGACAAAAGAGTGAAGTGGAAGGATGTCCGTTTTTTCAATTTTTTTTAAACACATATTTTATCGATTTTAAGCCACAGATACATCACAACATCATCAACCCCTCGTAGCAATATCAAATATATGTTCCATTTTACTCCCAACGTAACTCGGATCCCTCCCCCCCATTCGGCAATTGGTGTGAGCAACACCAGACGCGCGTAGTCACATAGCATAACAGCGGCTATTGGGACAATCAGATGTGATTCAACGCACTTTGCTTGCATAGCACATGGATGTTCCATATAGTTCAGTCCTCAGCTCCCTCCTGGTGGTCCCGTAAAGCCTGCACCAGCGCTACCCACGCCCTGGCGAGCTCTAGCGCTTTATCTTTATTCATGCGCTTAGCCTGTCTCATTTTAATAGAGCCTTCACTATCTGCCCACTTACAGAGCTCCGACCTCCACCTCCTATACAATGTCCCTTCCTTCGATTTCCAATGCCATGTAATCTCCCTTTTCGCAAGAAGTAGGCCCAGGTCTATGAATTGACTAGTAATTTTAGTCCTGGCTGTGTGTGGAAACCAATGTAGCAGGCATACTGCCATATCAAAGTTAAGGTGCCTATCTGTGATGTTTGTAAGGAGTTCCCCCACCTCCGTCCAATAATTGCCCAAGGCAGGGCAGTTCCAGAGCATGTGATCTAAATCAGCACCCAGCTCACGGCACCGAGGGCATGCCGCGTCGTGAACCCGGAAATATTTGGTAATCTTTCCTGGAGTCAGATATGCACGGTGCAGTATAAAGAATTGTACTTGTTGAAAGCGTGCATTCCTGCTACCCTTCCATGCTCTCCGCATAATGTGCCCCCACACAGTGTCAGGTATCTGCTTAGCTATGCTCGCCTCCCACTTCTGCTTGAGGCCAACAAGAGGGCTGAGTCCCTAGTGTATCAACCTGGAATAAAGACAGGTCACCGCTTTAAATGTTCCTGCTGCCATCACCACATATTGACAGACCTTAGTTGTCACCGGTTCAGTCTGCCCTCCCTTCCAGTGTTGTCGGAGGGCTGCCAGAACAGCCGCATGGAGCAGAAAACTGCCATCTGGTAGCCCATATCTGTCGTGCAAGGTCGGAAATGGGATCAGTTCCCCATCTTCGTACAGGTCGCCTACCACTTGGATCCCCAGCTGTTTCCACTCCATAAGGGGAGACCAATCTCCACCATGCGGCAGGGCGGTCAGCATCCCCAATGGGATTTCCGGGGCATAGTGGTGCCGTACCCCAGCTCTGCGCTGACTCCTAGTCCAGCAAAGTTTAAGAGTTTTTTCCTCTATCGTCAAGTCTCGTAAGTCAATTTTTTGTTGCAGGACTATGTAGGAAAAGACGTGTCTCTGAATCCCCGCCCCACGCAGCAGCTCCTGGCCTCTGAACTCTAACGCTACATGTTGCGTTAGTATCTGCAGTCGGGCAGCCAAATAATAGAGCTCGTAGTCAGGAACCGCCATCCCGCCCTCCGCCTTGGGGCGAATCAGTGTCGTCAATGCTACTCTCCGTCTTCCCTTTCCCCACAAAAAGCCTACGAGCAATGAGCGCAGCTCCCTGAATATGCGCGGAGGGACCCAGATTGGTAGAGTCCTGAAATAATAAAGTAATCTAGGTAGGGCCACCATCTTGATGAGGGCCACCCTCCCCACAACTGACAGAAGAAGCGTCGACCAGAACGCCATGCTTCCTTTTAATGCACCTATACAGCGCCCTACATTACCGTCCAGCATGTCCATGGTTTCGTGATAGAATCGAACCCCCAAATACGTGAGGCATGTCGGTTCCCACTTTATCGCACCCACCAGTTGTGGTGGCTGCGCACACGGTTGTAACGGGAAAAGGCTCGTCTTACGCCAGTTTACTTTCAGGCCCGACAGGGCTCCAAACTGCGACAACAGGGAGACCGCGGCTTGCAACGCCTCTCCCGCATTGTCCAAGAACAAGAGCAGATCGTCTGCATATAAGGATATAAAGTGAGGTGTATCTCGTAACCAGAGCCCCGGATAGGCTAATCCCGATCTAGGTCGTACTGCAAGGGGCTCTATTGCTAGGGCAAACAGTAAAGAAGAAAGCGAGCATCCCTGCCTCGTCCCCCTCAGGACTGGGTACTGGGCTGAGATCACCGCCCCAGTCGTACTCTAGCCCTCGCCGAAGAGTATAGCACTTTCGTCTAAGTCCCAAAGTGTTCCCCCACACCAAATCTCGCCAGCACCCTGTGAAGGAAGGGCCATTCCAAGCTATCGAACGCCTTCTCTATATCCACCGATAAAGCCACGGGCAACCGCGCCTCACGGTGGTCCCCTCCCATAATCCTGATCAGCCTCCGAATGTTCGACGATGTATTCCTGGTCGGGATAAATCCCGCCTGGTCCGAGTGTACTAACGTGGTCATATATGGTATTAATCGGGTCCCACCACCTTCGCTTCCCGATAGACCTCCAGTAGACGGGGTGCCAAGATGTCTATATAGTATGAATAAAATTCAATGGGGAGCCCGTCAGCGCCAGGCGTTTTATTTTGGGCCATACTTTTGATCGCGCTGCGGATTTCGGAAAGAGTCACATCTGACCCCAACAGTTTCGCCTGTTCATCGTCTAAGGCCGGGAGGGGAATCTCAGCTAAGTAGTCGTCTATCCCTGCTTCCTCTCCATCTAGCTGGCTCTGATATAGTGTTTCGTAGTATGTTAGGAACTGCGATGACACCTCCCTTTGCGTGTAAGCCACGGTACCTGTTCCAGTGTCTATGCTCATGATCGGAGCTCCCCTCTGCACAGGATCAGCCAACCACGCTAACAACGTGCCCACTTTATCACGCACCGCATGGGTTTTTATCACGTAGTTCTTGTGATCAAAGCAGCGGAGGTGCTCAACTTCAGCCGCCGCCGCTTCCCTTGCTTCCACAAGCCTATCCTGTAAAGTAGGCTGTTCTGGTCTCAGCCTCTCCAGCTCCCTTAATCGTTCTTCCGCTTTGGCCACATCTCCCATAATCACTTTACGCACTCCCGAGAATTTACTAATACAGAGCCCCCGTATCACTACGTTGAAGGCGTCCCACTCTTCTGCACGGTTGGAGGCCGTACCCTGATTCTCCTCAAAATAGTGCTCAATGCCCTCTCTAACCGCCGCTTGGAAGACAGAGTCCTCCAGGGTGTCAGGTTGGAGCCGCCACGTGGGTATGGCCGACCTCTCCTGTTGCCAATTAAAGGACAATAACAGCGGGTTGTGATCAGAAATGGTCCGTGCTAGGTACTCGGAATGTGCTACCAGGCGGGCCACCGTCCGGGAACATAGTATAGCATCTAACCGGACATGCAACTCGTGGTGCGCCGAAAAAAAGGAGTAATCCCTGTCATGAGGGTGGTGTGCACGCCACACATCTACCAGGCCCCAGTTATTCTGCCAGTCCAAGCGTTTTCCTGCCACTCTCCTGACTGGGGAATCAAGCAGTGGCGGATGTGATCGATCCAGGGCCACGTCACTTATGGAATTAAAGTCCCCTCCTACAATTACTGGCCCAGCCAAATATCGCACTAGTGTCCCTGAAAGACCTTCGAAGAAGCGTGCCTGATCCACATTGGGAGCATAAATACTACAAAGTGCAACATCCTTACCAAACAACCTCCCTTCTACCGCTACGTACCGTCCCTCTGGGTCCAAGGCATGGCACGTGGCCTGAAACGGAATACCCGCCCGCACCCAAATCAGCGCCCCCCTAGCGAACGCCGAGTACGACGTGCTAAAGACCTGACCTCTCCATCTACTCTGCAACGCCCGACCCTCCACCTCAGTAAGATGGGTTTCCTGAAGCATAGCTATGTGTACTCCTCTCCGCACCAGATATGCATGGACCTTATACCTTTTAGCCATTGAATTCAAGCCACGAACATTCCACGTGATACAACGCAGTTCAGGTAACACTCCCATTCCGCCTGTTCCACCACCTCCAGGTGTCCCGCAGTCGGTCACCCACACCAAAATTGCCGCCCCAAACAACAACTACCCCTTCAACAACCCCCCCTCACCCCCCCAGAACAGGACCTAATACAAAAATATCAGCCCCCATCCAAACTAGTCCCTCACACACACACCTAAACCCTGCAGCAGCCACTACAGGTAGCCTTATGGGCAATCGGGGGCAGCTCAGCCCCGACGGGCAGCAGCACCAGCCACACACTCCATCGCCCGGTGCTCCCCCCTCGTGCACACAGGAGCAAGTGCCCCCCTCTCCCCATAGTCAGAACGAAGTGACCCCATTGACCCATGCCACATGGCCGCCCTTCCTTCCGTTACTCATCCAGCATTCCGTCTGCCGTCCCGGGCGTGACGTCCGTGCCCCTGGTGCTGTCTGTGTCCGAATGTTCGACTTCCGACCGCTGCCGTTCTTCCTCAGTGTCAGTTCCTACAACTGAGACAGGTGTCTGGGAGCCAGTGATCGCCGCCGCCGCCTCTAACGCCCCCTGTCTTTCCGCTGCTGCCTGCGACAGTAGCTGCGCTCGCAAATTCCTGTTCCGTTTCCGCAGCCTCTGGGATTTGCGGACCTGCGGCACTGCAGTCAGCTCCGATCGTCGATGTTTTTTACTATCCGTTCCCGCCCTGTATGTTTCGAGCCATGACCACGCCTCTTCCGTCGTGTGAAAAAACTGCGCAAGGCCATCCACAATGATTCTCAGCTTCGCAGGGAATAACAAGGAATATTGGATCCCTTCTTCCCTGAGCTCTTTTTTAACTGCCAGAAACGACGCGCGGCGCCTCTGGACGTCCTGCGTGTAGTCCGGAAAGATCGTCACCTTGCTATTCTCCACCGCAAATGGGCCAGACGAGCGGGCCCTTTGGATCAGCAGGTCCCTGTCTTTGTAGTGAAGCAACCTCGCAACCATCGGCCTGGGGGTCGGCCCGGTGACGGAGGCCGTGCTGGCACCCTATGCGCCCTCTTAAGCGTGAAGAAGGTGGACAATCCCTCCGGCACCACCGTCG
This sequence comes from Lissotriton helveticus, assembly GCF_964261635.1. NCBI lineage: Eukaryota > Metazoa > Chordata > Amphibia > Caudata > Salamandridae > Lissotriton > Lissotriton helveticus. The sequence continues at coordinate 1,329,083,077 of NC_136069.1, read as the reverse complement.
TCCTGAACCAGTTCTCCAAATATGCCACCATGTCTGTCCCTTCAATTTGGTCAGGAAGGCCCACCACGCGTACATTGTTGCGCCTATTGCGGCTCTCGGCATCTTCTGCCCGCTGCTCCAGGACCCCTATTCGATCCAGCACGTCTTCCAACTTCGCTGCCAGAGCCGACTGCGCCGGCGCCAAGTCTCAGAGGGTATCTTCATTAGTCTTGACCCTGTCTACCAGTTTCGCATGGTCCGCTCTCAGAAGTCCCAGACCAGTAGCTACTTGCACAATGTCTTGTTGTAGGGCGTCTTTAGAGGCAGCTATCGCTTCTATAATCCTATCGAACTGCACTGGAGCCCCGGGTCGGGCCAACTCTCCCCTGTCTTACATTCCACTGTGGCAACACCACTCGGATCCACTGTTTCATCCTTTTTGCCTTTAGGCTTCATCTTGGCTAGTAAGTCCCCTACCGGATAGCCCACAGAATGCGTCACCTCAAAGGCCACTCCGCTGTTCTCTCGCCTCCTCCACACTGCCAGTGCTTTCTATGCCACGTGAGCTTTGCCGGACCTAGTGCTAATGTTCGACCTGATGTAGGGCACAGTTCTGAACCACTACTAATTCACCCCCAGTCGGCCAGCAACAGCAGAGACCCCAGCCAGTCCTCCAGCATCAACAGCAAGCGCGCAGTCTTGCCCTTTCAAATGCAGAGCAGCTGCCAGGAGAGTTTCTCCAGGAAGGCCCGTCCCTACTAAGCTACAAGCACTCCCTTCTCAGCACTCCTAGGATAGCCCCTCGCTACTTCCAGGAGAGCGTCCCATGAGGTACTACCAGATCACCGTACCGAGGGCAAATCGCGGGTCACCAGATATCGCGTCACTGTTAGAGTAGGCTCAAGCAATGGTCATCCCCCTTCAGCACAATGCTCCAGGAGTCCGCCGAGTGCCACAGCCGATCACGAGGTGTCCCTGCAGGCCCGCTGCAGTCTCCGCGCTGCTCAGATCGGTCACTGCACTTTCATCCAGGTCTCGCGCTACTCCAGCGGCCCCTGCTCCCTCAGCAAGCACAGCGCCGCGCGCCTGAAGCCCACCCCACCTCCGTAGCGCGGAGCCCAGGCACCCAGCACCGCACCTACCTCGGGATCACTTCCAGGACCGCACCTCCGCCGTGCTGCTGGTCCAGTGCGAGGCTCTGGGCGTCTTTCCTCTCCGCCATGCTTCCGACGTTCCCCGCCACTATAGCCGCATCAGTGTCCGCCACCGCCGACCTCCACAGGCCTCCTGGGGCATGAACCAGCCCCCTCCAATGCCGCAGGCAGTCGCCGGTGCCGGCCAAGGATGTCCTCCTTGCTGCAGTCCCCCGCCGGAATTCAGGGCTCAACCAGCATGCAGCCACAGCGCCCGCCCTGGTCGGAGTCGAGCCCCACCTCCACTTCTGCCAAAATCGGGGTTCGGAGCCTCTGTGCGGGCAAGTCGTCAAGCCGCAGCGTCAGGGAGCTAGGTCAAACCCCAGACGGCGGTCGACGTAGTTCAGGGTCCGCTGGCAGCCCACTTCACCGTCTGGCACGGGGATCGTCTTCAGCTTCGGCTGTCGTCCGCCATCTTGCCTTTGTTCGGCCACGTACGGCCGCACCGGACACCCCGCTCCTGAGCACCCAGGAGAGTCCCCCAGCGCCACTGTCCGCTACCTATATGCTGCAGGCTGCTTGGGGATTTAGCGCCAGGCAATTATGCGTGGAGAGGAGGGCAAAATCAGGATTTTAACTGGGAGCAGGCGCGGAGGTCCGAGCTCACGCCGCCATTCCCGTCGGCGTCCAAGCCACGCCCTGTCCGTTTTTTCAATTATCAACACTTCAACCCCAGGGCACTTGTGTAATACGGCCCCTGGGATACACCAATGTCACCATGTTTAGGAGAGAAGCACATGCACTTTAGCACTGGTTAGAAGTGGTAAAGTGCCTAGAGGCCACCCTAAGGATGACAAGTATAACATTTACCTATTCCTCATCGATGTATCCTTTATCTACATTATATTCTACCATAGTTGTTTTCATAATCAAGGGAAGTTTTTCTTTAAGTTGACTGGAACTTCAATGTACAGCTGCTCCATCATACGCACTTAATATTATAATGCAGAATATTTTTATGCACAGATTTTCTTTCAGAATGCCTATCCACTCACTGGCCACTTTTAAAATCACTATCACTCCTCTCATTATGGGATGCCCCGGCACCTCTTGTAGCGACTAGAATGTGTTTCTGATGCACGCTATTGTTCCTTCTTCGTGTTTTCAAAATTTGGAACTCTTCCTTAAATCCTGACGGGTTGTCTTCTGCAGTTTGTGCAATTAGAGTAGGAACTTCAAGATGACTTTCTCAAATTATTTGCCTTCCCCTCTACCTCATATCCTGAGTGAAATAAAGCGCCACCGTTACAATGAGATTAAATCCTTTTCAGCAGTGATCACCTCACTCCTCGTCACCACCTTGGCAGTAGTTGTTCCAAATGTCTCTTATTTTGTGCACTATGGATTCTAGAGCCAGTGCCTATAATCTTTTTTCCCAAAGCCCTTTAAGTGACTTTTAATATGACGTACTTTCTGAAATTATCTTTATGCAGTCCTTGTTATCTTCAATGCTGAGCAATTCTCTCTAGCAGCCTTTAAGTTCAAACACATCACCGTGGGATGATTAACGAGTGGCACACTATGATTGAGCAGACATGAACGCTTAAGTATATTTATTTGCACAGATCTTAAGATGTAATCATAGGCAATTTGCAAATCAAACAACAAAACTGCTGTTTTCCTCACACAGCTTTCTAAAACGTTAACCAAAAGAAACTCTCTGAATGATAGGCATGCCATGGACATATTTTACAAAGCTCGGTGTGCTAGGATGTGCTTGTGTATTCTCAATGAATTGAACTTTGTCAATAGATAGTGTGATTTATTTTATGAGAAGTTTTTAATTTTTAACATTTTACATTTTGTGAGCATTGAGTTGCTTCTTTACCTGCCTATGTCTGCCTCCTACAGGTGCTCTCTTTCCATGCCTACTTTCAAGAGGCCATCACTGACAGCAGAGAAGAAAAATTCAGAATCAGGCAATGCAAAATATACTTTTACCTTGAAGATGATACAATTCAGGTGGTCGAACCACATGTCAAAAACAGTGGAATTCCACAAGGTATGTACAGCATGTGTAAGTCTGCTCAGCCTACTCTTGTCTGAATTATTCATAACATCTAACTTTTCAAAATGTATTCTCACCCTGAAGTCTCATTGCTGGACAGCCTGCCTCTAATTCCTAAGTCAGTTCCCTTCATTCTCCTTTACTGCTGCACCCCCACTGTTCATTCTGCCAAGTGGCTTTTTACCATCTTGGAAACTTGCTCTAACTCCACCTCTGCCTAGCTTCTGGTCACTACAATCTGGTTATTTCTTATAGGAGGCTGTGCACAACCTAACAGTCCCTCGCTGCTTCTAGCAATTTAACGTGACCGATACACACCTTTCCCAATTTACTGGCATTCTTCTACTTAATTTGTAAATTACAGTAAGTCTGAAAACACAATCTTCTTTAAAATAGTCTTCTGTACCTTCATATCGCTGACATCACACCTTGGAGACATTAACGTCTTGGTGTAGAGGAGCATCTCAAAACAGGTTTTCAATTTTTTTATTGTACAGCGATGAGTACATGTAAAATGCGTTATAATGTAGTGGAAACAATGCTGTACAATACTGTTTTACAGGGTCAAACTAGGTGACCATAAAACACTGCTTTTACATAGAGCTTAATACCACAAGTGTTGCTGTTCATAAAGACTGCCCCTCTTGCCATTCCACAACACAACTCATGTTTAGTGGCTACTGATTATAATTTTGGGATACACGTTTTTTTCTGGAGCCTCTGGTAGGGAGACTGCCTACAGTCTGTAATGACTAGGACCCTTCACAGCCCAACGAGTATGAGATGTCTATGATTAGTATGGGGATACACACACACATATTTGTGTGTAGCCCCATCATGGTGGGTGCCTAAAAGACAGTTGTGAACCTTTCTGGTAGCAGTCATCTGTTCCACTGGATTTCAGTGTTTCTGCCCTTTTATCTCTTCTTCCTGTACAGGCCAGTGTAGCTCAGATTGTTGTGTGTTTAGGGTCAATACTAAAACTCTACTGAGTATCAGACAGGAGACCTTTTGTTTATCTCACTGGTAGGAGGATGATCTAGCAATGGCTTGCAGGATACTGACACTTGTGAAAAGAAGGACCAAGGGCGCGAAAACTTGTTCACACCTGGAACAAGACATGTTCTGTGCCCACCCCTGGTATCCTTTAGGGTGCCGCTCGAGTCAGGAGTTTGTGTTGTTTGCAGTTTCTGCTCGCCACAGGAGTGGTTGGGAGCCAACGCCCTGCTGGGGATTCATTTGCTGCAAGTCCGGCCGCAGTGGAGGTGAGAGGCGGAGGCGAGCGGGACTGCGAGGACCAGCAGTCCATCTGGCAGCGCCAGCTGGTTCCTCTTCCCGCCGCGCCTCGCGCCCCCTCCCAGTGCCACGCCCCCCCGCCTGAGTGTACTTAACTCCTCGCGGCCCCCGCTTCGCGGGTGCCGCTCGAGTCAGGAGTTTGTGTTGTTTGCAGTTTCTGCTCGCCACAGGAGTGGTTGGGAGCCAACGCCCTGCTGGGGATTCATTTGCTGCAAGTCCGGCCGCAGTGGAGGTGAGAGGCGGAGGCGAGCGGGACTGCGAGGACCAGCAGTCCATCTGGCAGCGCCAGCTGGTTCCTCTTCCCGCCGCGCCTCGCGCCCCCTCCCAGTGACACGCCCCCTTGTTACACTTAAGAGAATCCCCTCACGCGCGCAGCGGGACGCGCGCGGGGCGGTCACCGGGGCGAAGACCGGGCAAAGAGCGGGCCGTTCTAGGCCGTTAGAGGCCGGGAGAGACCGGACCGGGCCCCCCCTCTAACGCCCCTGCCAATTTGTTCCATCATTTACCTCATTATGGCATCCAGAGCTTTAAGGAGTAAGTCGGTACAACATGGCACAAGCACTTTGGAAATTTTTTTCCCCAAAGCGACCTCCCAAATCAGCAAGTGTCAATCATCTACGGACTCTCACCTTGAGATGGGTCCTGAAAGTGTGTTCTTGGACCTTGGGGAATCTGTCTCAAATGATGCTAGTACACCCATCACCACGGACGCTACCCATATGTCTCTGCTGGACAGCATCGACCAGACTATTGAGTCGGTACTTCGACAGTTAAGAACTCCGGTTACGCAGAGGGATCGGGATTCCCCACGGCCAACGGGGATTTCCGACCACTCTGCTGTCCTGGATAACATGGGTCTAAACACGTTGGAAGCGGGTCAAGCGGCCTTGTCAACAGTCCCTGTAGATAGTGGGGTGGCACAGCCCCTAAAAAGAAAAAGGCCTGCTGAAATAAAGAGGGTAAAAAGGGCAAAAATTGTTGCATCTGAATCAACCCTTGAAGATAGTACAGATATTTCGGTCTCCCCTGAGCTCATTCTATCTGGGTCTGGGTCGGATCTTGTGGCCTCGTCAGCTCCTGTGCTATCACCAGCGGCGGCGGGCCCATTTATCTTTGGTGGGCTATCTTTTAATAGTTCAGATGTAGTAATTAATTCCCTCACAGCTATTATCAAGAATTTGTTAACCCCCATCTCAGTTAGATTAGAGGCTATAGAGAATCTACTCCAGTCCCGGGAAAATATCCTTACTAGGAGAAGCCCTGGTGTAGCTGCAAACGCCCCCGTAGCCACCGGGGAACCACCTGGGAATAGCTTACCTCCTTCCACATTGCCCCAGGTTTCCAGTAGGGCATTGTCTAGTGCAAATGGTGCGTCTATTTCTCAGACGCGCACTTTGTTACCTCTAGTGCCTAGGCCCCCTGTTCCGGCCCCCAGGAGATCTAAGTTACCCCCTGCGCCGCGGCTTGCGCCGCAGTCAAGGGCGCCAGTGGGTCCTACAAATGCCCTAAGTGATGGTTGTGTCCCTCCCCCAGATAGACGCAGGGAGGTCAATCTGCCCCCAGAAGCTGTTCCATACACGGCAATCATGGTGGGAGTTCCTGAGCTAGCTGGTGGTGTTAGGGAGTCTCAAGACTCCCTACGCAATAAGGCCATAAGCTGGCTCAGTATCAATAGACCGCTGCCTCCAAACTTGAAGGGTGAGGTTCTGATGGTAAGGAGGATCCCATGGATTGGCTCTACCAAAAAGAACAGGTCAGGGGATTGCATCGTCTTAAGTTTTAGGAGCCCACACGTTGCAAATTACATCTGCAACTGGCTTGTTAGGCCTGACAAGTCCACAATAGAACTTGTACCCCTTTCTTATTTCTATCCTAGTGGTAGCAACACGGTGGGAGGGAGTGAGAAGGGATGGACCAGGGTGGGCTTTGCTGTAGATGGCTCCCGTTACAGATCAAGGCACCCCTTACCAACTATTCAGGCAAACTTCATACATCACAACAGGTTTTCCTGTCTGGACCAGGTCGATTGACCACAAACCAGGCCAATCCTGCCTGGTCCTGAGAATAGGGTGGATGACGTGCCAAGCTGTGTGGGTTTGGGTGTGATCCCTATGATGGAACCAACCCGGCTCCAGGCCGCTAATGAGCGAGGGGCTGACACGATTGACAATCTGTGCCAACTGAGTCCCTCACTTAACACCGGGTTAGCCCATATTCCGCAAACAGGGGCAGTGGAGCGGGCTGGTCCTGCTGCCACCGCTGTCGGCGGAACCGGTGCCCCAGACGTTGGTTTACCCATGGCTACCCCGCAACCTCCTGCTGGAGCTCAGGGCAGCCTGCCACTTGACCCAGGACTGAGAATTCTCTCCTGGAATGTGGCAGGAATTGCGAACAAGGAAGGCTCTTCTGAATGGGACTCCCTGGTAGGTGGATGTGATATTCTTCTCCTTCAGGAGACTTGGGCGAGGGCCGCTCAGACCAAGACAGGGTTTGAAGTATTTGAAATCCCTGCCAAATGGGCTGGGAGGGGGAGGCCATCTGGTGGCTTGGCAATCTGGATTGCGAGTCACACTGGGTGCCAGGCGGAGCAGGTTCGCACGTGTTCGCAGGACATCCAGTGTGTGCGGCTCACTTGGCCTGGCAAAACTCCGTGGGCCATTGTCAACGTCTACTCGCGCCCGGTTGCCTCGCCAAGTGAATCACCTACCTTAAATGATCTGGCTTCCTTCTTGGGCCAACTTCCGGGTGACTACAAGGTGGTACTTGGAGGAGACTTCAATTGCCACTTTGAACCTTTGGAAGGTTTACTCGATGGTGCCCTTACGGCCGAGGACGACCATTGGGGGGTTCCACCCTCTTCTTCTCCTCACCCTAAAACCTGGTCCCCTCTAGCCTTACAACTCATGTCCCTTACCCTGAATAGCGCGCTGAGGGCGTGTAATGGTCGTACCCCTTCCGATACCCCCTCGGTGTGTACTTTCAATAGGAGGGGCCATGAGTCGAGGCTAGATTATATCATGGTGGACATTTCACTTTGGCCCAAAGTGCTGGACTTTAGGGTTATTAAGAGGTCAGACAGCGACCACAACGCCCTTTGCCTAAATATTGTGTGCCCTTTGCCCTTGACGGACTCATCCCCAGCTGGCCAAGGGGTTGATATGGGGGATTTGCTCCTGACCACAAACAGGCGCCGAGTTAAGTGGGGAAAGCTTGTAAGGTCGGAAGAGTCCATCAAGAAATTATATGAGCTGGCGCTCCCAAGCTTTATGGAGGTGGATGCCCTCCTGAACGAACCAAGAACCCCTGATTACTGTGAGAAACTGGGAAACATTCACCAGGTTTTAGTGAGGGACTTGGCCGAGGTATTCCATCCGGAGGTCCCGATTCGAAAGAAAAGGACCCCTCTCCCCACCTGGTACACCCCAGACTGCAGGGCAGCAAAATCTGAGCTCATTGCAGCCATAAAAGAGGGGTCAGACAAGGCCAAAGTGCGTGACCTAAGGAACCACCATAAATCAGTGCTGGCGGCTGCAAGGACCGAGTGGGACTGGAAGTATTGGCAGGACCTCTACGATGCCCTCAAATTCAGGGACTCCCGGCAATTTTGGGCCCTTGTAAATAATGGGTCAGGGGAACTCAGTAAAGCGACTGAGTCCAATATAGCCCCTGCGGTCTGGGAGGCCCATTTTGGGGCTCTTTACCAAGATACCAGTCCCTGCCCGGCCGCAGAGCTGCAACTGCCCTTGGGTACTGAGGAGTTCGGAATGGAACTATCCCTGGGGGAAGTGGAGCTTGCCCTAGAACGTCTAGCAGTGGGGAAGGCGCCAGGCCTGGATAGGTTACCCGGGGATCTATTTAGGCACCACCCGGATATCTGGGGCCCATACCTTCTCGTTCTATTTAATGCCATTCTCGGAGGTATGGCGATCCCTGGGTCGTGGTTGGGGGCAGAGATTGTGCCCATCCACAAGAAGGGCTCTACTCTGCTCCCTTCCAATTACAGGCCTATAAGCCTCATAGATGTGCCCCAAAAGATCTTCGCGCGCCTCATCTTGGACCATCTCCTAGATTGGGTCGAGGTCAATGACATCCTGAGCCCTCTACAGGCTGGCTTCAGGAAGAACACGTCGACCATGGACCAAATTTTTCGCCTCCTTCTCCTGTACTGGAAGACGGTTACGCTAGAGGGAGGTCGACTGTACATGGTCTTCGTGGACCTGAGGTCAGCCTTCGACCTCGTCCCGAGGGGGAAGTTATGGGAGGTTCTGCAGAAGCTAGGAGTTCCCCCCCACCTCCTTAGAATCATCATTAGGCTGCATGAGAACAACTTTGCGGTAGTGAGGTGTGGGAGGGATGGCAAGCCCTCGGGTAAATTCCCGGTCCGCCGAGGTGTCAGACAGGGCTGTGTCCTGGCTCCGACACTGTTCTGTCTGTACATCAACAGCGTCATTCAACACCTTGACGCTGTTGGGGATAATGACGCCCCGGTTTTGGCAGGAAGGAGGGTTCCGGCAATTATGTTTGCCGATGATACCCTCCTTCTTTCCAAATCCCCCATGGGGATCCAGAGGATCGTGGATGGTTTTGGTCACTTTTGTCGACAACATGGGTTGGAGGTGAACACGGAAAAAACTAAGTTCATGATCTTCAACCCTCCGACCAAGACCAGACCCAATCCAAAACTGGGGGAAACCAGTCTGGAAAGGGTTTCTACCTTTACATATTTGGGGGTCTCACTCCAAGAAAACCTGACATGGGATTCCCAGGTGGCAAGATCTAGGCTGAAACTCTCCCAGCTATCGGGCGCACTCCTGAGGGTATCCAACAAGTCCACCTTCAAGCCTGTCAGTCCGGCCCTGGAAATGTACAGGACTCAGGCGAAGGCAGCTGCCTTGTATGGCAGTGAGCTGTGGGGCCATAAAGCTGGGAAGGTCATGGCAGGGGTGGAAAACTGTTTCCTCAGACGTCTTCTTGCTCTCCCGCAAGGCACACCACTCCTCCCCCTAAGACTTGACCTGGGCCTCCCGTCAATCGTAGAGGACCTGCGGTCGAAACCGGTGAAGTACTGGCATCGGTTATGGACCACTGAGGAGCTGCATCACTATAGGCAGGACCTCATACACGTCTTGAGGCTGGATGTCAATGGTAAGATCCCTTGGCTGGCACTCATCAAGTCGGAATGTTCCAGCCTGAATTTGCCAGACCTATGGGATGACCCAGCTCAGGGTTGTAGAAGGATTTCGCGCAAAACCCTGGCACAGCTCTATAAGAACAAAATCCTTGCTGATATGGACAGTGCATATGACAGTGGCACCCTGACGGGACGTTTTATAGTATCCAAAAATTCTTATACTTTTGAACCTTTTATGGATTTTATTTACCCTCTTCTGGCGAGGAAATTGTTCCTGCAATGGAGGTTTGGTACGCTCCCTACTAAAGTTTTTACCTATAAATGGTCGCTAGGGGGCGACAAGCTTTGCCCATGCTGTAAAGTTAAGGATGAAGATGATTTGCACATAATGTTCTGTTGTCATGTTTATCGGAGCCCGAGGAGGCGCTGGCTAGCCCCTCTATGCCGGAATCTGGGCTTCAGTAACTATTTACAAGCCTACAGGGTGCTGAAAACTAATACCCTGGGCCACATTGTGTTCGCGGTCTCCAAATTCTTAATGGCAGCATGGATAATAAGGAAGAAAATGTCTGGCTAATCCATTTTACCATGTTTTTCTAAACACTGCAGGTCCAGTTGGTTTTTTATTGTATATATTGTCTTTTATCTGTATGTATTTTTATTGCTTCTTTTATGGCCCATGTGGCCGAAATAAAGAATTTTTGGATTGGATTGGTATCCTTTAGCAAGCTCAGGAAGATGAGCTGCTGCCCCAACAACAACCTCTGATGAGCTGTTGCCTGTCTGAAGTGAATTCACATCCCCTGTTAGTACTATGGAATGTTTCAGATGAAGATGCATAATGAAATGCAACAAACATTATGAGACACCTTATCAACATGGTACTGGGCACTAAAGATTTAAAAGGTCACAGGCATTTGGTAGCTCTTTCTAAAATGTTCAAGTGTACCACAGCATTTCCGTGACTGTTTGGTCAGTACAGCACTAATAAAGAATGTAGAATACTGCTCCAAGATGATGGCCATGTTTATACTCATATCAAATCACCAGGGGATGGCAGAGGTAAAAGGAGGTAACTCGTCCTCCAAAAACAATCAAATAACCAAAAAAGAGTCCCTCCTGCTGTAGAAGAAAGGAAGGAGTAACCTCTTTATAGGACTGGGAAAAAGAAACTTTCTTTTTTTTGTTTAAATTATTTTGATTGAAGTTAGGTACAACATGGAATAGAGGCAATATATTATACATTTGTACTCACATTTCCTTCAGTCTCTAATGAAGACACAGATTCCTCAAGTGTGGGTAGCGCGCTCGTAAATATAGTATCGGAAACATTTCCTCCAGTCCATGTAGATATATTGTACTTATACAACTATAAAACTTCCCTCCCAAGTGCCTTGCCACCCCCCTAACAAAAAAGGTGGTGTCACCGTTTTTCTACTATCTCATGAGGTTGTAAGATGTGACATGGGAAGTCAAGCGTCATTTTAATGCCGGACTGGATGGTGTGTTGCGTTTAGCAAAGACATTTTCTTTTAAATAACCATGGTGGCATGCTTCATCAACGCGTTCATCCCTGCCCTTCTACAGACAGGGGCGTGCTGCTACCTGTTAAGATGAGGGAGCACTTTGTAAATGGATGTTCCTATACACCAATGTTGGTTGGGATTATGGAGTGGGTTACTTATATGAGCTCCATTCAGGCAATAGCCACAATCCTTTCCAGGGTGAACCATAAAGTCACTAAATTAACCTGTGCTTAACCCTCCGGTAGCTTGGCAAAGAGCAGTCACGCTTAGAGGCAGTGTGTAAACTTATGTTGCATACAAACAGTAAAAAAGTGAAAAAACAACACAAGAAAAAACCCACATCAATTTAGAAAGATAGAGTACATTTGAAGAAATAAAATGATACCAGAACAACAGATATCCAATCAGTAGAAGTGGAGATACTCTGTTTTAAAGTTTTAGGTAAAAATAGAGACTAAAAACACAAATTGTCACCCATGATCATCTGGTTGAGCTTGACCTGGGAGAAAGTCCAAGTTCAGGCCGACTGCAATGGCATGCCTGATGCACGGAAAAAGTTAGTCCTGCTGATTCAGGCACAAAGAATCCCGTTCGCTGTGGAGGAGGCTGCGAGATGCAGGGAGAGCATCTCAACTCGTTGTGCGGAAAGCCAGTTGGGAGTCATGGACGGTCATTGCAGTAGCTTAATTGGTCACCTTATGTGGTCAATGCAGGCTGTTGTTGCTGTAGAATGGATTGCAGATCTCGCGTTGTTGGTCATCACTGGTGGCTGCTGTAGCGTGAAGAGCAGGTCTCACTGGAGCTTTGCATTGGCAATCATCGGGGTGGCAGAGTCAGTGGGATCAGGAACTCACTCCATCAGAGACAGACAGGATTCAGGCCGGTCCAGTTGCAGGTCCAGGCAGGTCCTATGCAGCAGGTCAGCTGGTTAGTTGCAGGAAGGCCTCTGGAACTTCTTATATCCATGTAGCTCACAGAGGAGTTCAACCAATTGACCATTGGAGTCATTGAAGTAAGCCTGGGATGAAGGTAAGCAGGTCCAGTCTTCCTTCTCAGACTGCAAGGTAATCCTCTGCTGCAGGGCAGTCGTTCTTCTGCAATGTTCACTGGTCCAACAGTATTTTATAGAGTGTCTCTGGAGGTCCAAATTTTATGCCTACCTGGTGCCAACCGTTGTGTGTGCGGGGGGGGGGTCCCTCTCCTACCAACTCCCTCCCATCTGGCTCTGGAAAGTTCTTTCCCCTTTCAAGGCTCCAAACTGTCTGGGGTGACAAAACACAGGACAGGCCTAGTGTCAGAATTCTTTGTGGGCAGGAGGCACAACCCTTTGATGTGTAAGTGGGGCAGGGCACAACTCCACCCCCAGCCATCTGACAGGATGGTCCACCCTGCCCAAATCTAGTCCCCTTTGTGTCACTGTGTGGGAGGAATACACAAACCCAAACAGCAGAGTCATTCTCTGTCAGATGACCCAGGACACTGGCAGAAAGCACAAATGGGTAGGACAAGAAAAAGCCACCTTTGTAAAAGTGTCATTTTCAGAATTGTGACTTAAACTCTGACTTCACCATTAAGGAGGGTTTAAAATTACAATTCATTTGAGTGCAAACAGCTTGTCTCTATATGTTCCAAATTCAAAGGCATCACATATTAAATGTAATATAGTAACCCTGAGTTAGTCAACTAGAGAGTTAGACCTCACCACAGTGAAAAACATCTTTAGTAGTTTTTCACTGTCAGGATGTGTAAAACTTAAACACACATATAATTTTTTTACATACAATTCACCCTGCCCTAAACGCATTTAGAGCCTACCCTTAGGGGTGACTAATAAGTATTAAAAAGTAAGGTTTAGGCCTGGCAAATGGTTTATTTTTCTGGATCGAAATGGCAGTTTAAAACTGCTCAAAGACTGCAATGGTAGGTCTGAGACGTTTTAAAATGCTACTTTGGTGGGTGGCACAATGAGTAATGAAGCCCACTAGTAGCATTTAATTTTCAGACCCTGGGTACATGTACTACCATTTAATAGGGACATACATGTAAATTAAATGTACTAATTAGGTATATGACAATTGTAGCCTCATTTTGGGCAAGTCTTACGATCAGAGTTTTTGGGGTGGTTTTAGCAGTCATAAACGCTGGGCAAAAGTAAAAAAAAACTTGTATTCTGATGGTGCTGGAAGCTCCTGTTATTGATACCATTGGAATTAAGAGACCACTTATAATTAGGGCCAAACTGCACTTTCTCTGCTCAAAAAGTGGCTAAGATCTTTGCGTTTTAGAGGGGCATTTAAAGCACATTCAACACTAGAGGCCTCAATATCTTCAAATGTTTCTTTGTGTCAGCATATGACCGATTGTTTTAAGTTTAAGGGGTCAATTTAGAGCGTCCCTCTCTGCCAAACTGAAGGTCCGCCTGCCTCATTTAGAGATGGGCAAACCCTCATTTTGTTCATAGCGGAGACAACTCCATCTCTGCCGCTGACATAAACCTCCGAAGGCCTGGCAGAGTAAGGGCCATCCAATCTTTATCTATGTGTCCACCCATCCAATTTAGAGTGGGAGAACACATGGCCAGTTTTCACTGTCTGTCACCATTAGGTCAAATCTGGCAGTGACAGCCAGTTAAAAATTTAAAATGTTACCCTCTCATTGTGAGCCATTGTTTCCAAATCAAAATTTCACTTTGGGTTTTAGTTTAAGAAATTGTTTTAAAAATGTGTATGTTTGCCTTCTGCCTCCGTCATGTTGATGGAATCGTCCGTCAAACATTTCATGCTTTGAGAGGAATCATCGTAACAGGGCTTAATACAATAATAAGTGGCAGGGCCCACATTTCTGATCTCAAGCCTGAGGCTGGCACCGTTGAATATCAAAGGTGTCAAATTCCAAGGCTGTGTAGTATTGATTCCAAATCACCACCTGGCACTCCCCGCCCCTTTCTTTAAAATAGCAGATTTATTGTCATCCCTGCTTTCTCCATTTGTCACTGTTCCCCTACCCCTTTTTCTGTTTTACTCTCTCTTGCTCTAGATCTGTTTCTGATGAGGAAAAACAAGTGATGGTGCCCAACAATACGTGCAGATGGGCCCCTCTGATCTACCTCTGTTGACCTTGGCAGCATTAACGATAATTGCGACTTGTTGGCTAATTTCATGATCTGATGTCTCACATAATGTCCCTGTTAGGTGGCTTGATGTTCCCTAGGAACAGTCATAGTGTTACACACCTTTCATCTAACATTCCAAAAAAGGTCCTTCTTTTTATCTGCATCGCAAAAAAATGTCAAGCAAATTTAAAGTGGTTCTAAAGGTAATGTATTGATTCATTTTGATGTAATATCAATTTGTTGAGTATTGCTGACACTAGCAGTTTTCCATCCTTATGCCTTGGCTTGGCACTCTTATCCCACCTCAGTGGCATATAGAAGCATTTAAATGTTTTCAATTATTCAGCTATTTTATTTACTATAAGGGGCACGTTCTGAATGTCAAGAAACTATTTTGAAGGAAAGTCCTTTGAGACAACGTTTTGGGTTTACTGCTCTGTGCTGCGGGTACTCATTTTTCTCCTTTCATGGTTATATTTATTTATTTATAAAGTTTTATATAGCGCGGACTAGATCCCGAAGGATATCAGAGCGCTTTACAGTTGTAGGGAAGGTAACAACGATACATAAATGTTTGTTAGGCCTGAGCGTTGACTAAACACAGGCTGTCAATGGCATTTTGAACCCCATATGTTCTACCAGGGCTCTTCTCAAATGCCAGTCTCTGAGGGTTAAATCAATAGCTCTCCATGTCTGAAGGTTTAATCACTATATCCCCATGTCCAGGGTTTGATCAATATCCCTCCTCTACCACCTCCCTCCATACCCCCCTAACATGTTTTAGCTACACAGACATACTACTACATGTGAATGGCATCAACAACTGCCTCTGGGCGTACTGTGCTGGTAGAACTCGGGTTCATTATGCACAAGTAAGTGTCATTATAGAAGCCATCAGATCCATTCATGCCTCACCCTGTTGCCCCGTCACTAGACTATTCGCATATTGATTGACTCAACCTCACCTATCTTAATTCATTTTTCTCCTCTTTCATCTTTAGTCTTCCTTGACTATATTTTAAATATAATTTATTTCATAAATATTTTTAAGATCGGTGTAATTTTTCATAATCTTCTGAGTTTGTACAGCTGAAAACATTTAGGGGCATATTACCAACAACTAACGATAATTATCGCTATGTTGGTTTAGCGGCGATATTTTTATCGCTGAGCTGCGGCGATTTTTATCACTTAGGAACCTTGCTATTATCAAGGTATATCTCATAAGCGATAAAAATCGGCCGAAATGCATGAATATCGCTGAAAAGTCAGCGATATTCATGCATCACTGAACTAATGCTCTTAGCCATGTTATCCAGCTACCGTTGGATAACATGGCTAAGAACTGCTCAGGGGCAGGTGTTAGCTTTTGGAGATATTCGCGCTTAGCGCGAATATCTCCAAAAGTTGGTAATAGGAGATAGCATTAGTGATAAATATCACTGACATGCAAAGCGGGGACCAAGATGGTCGCTATCTCCTACTAGCTGTCGCTAACTGGTGTTAGCGACAGCTAGGTAATAGGGAGATAATTTTATCTCCGCTTTCTTGGCTTTTAAAGCCAAAAAAGTGGAGATAAACCCCCTTGATAATATGCCCCCTAGTATGATGCAATTGCTTTTTTGGTGAAAGGAATATTCAATGTGACTATGTTGATTCCGTGATCTCATTGTTTGAAATTCTATTCTTTCTTTTTTATGTTAGCAGTCTCATTACTATACATTTATATTTGAAAAGTCTAGTTGAGTGGAGTTGACGTTACACACAATGGTTCATCAGCTTTTATTTTCATTGTTTAGGAACAATTGTTCGACGGCATCGGATTCCGCTCCCCCCTCCTTATGATGAGGAGTTCTACAAAGTGGACCATTTCAACATCAACAAGGAGATTGTCTTGTATGCTACTCCCTACATGATTGTAAATTGTGACCAGTTCACCAGAAACTTCCTGCAGAAGCTGGGAGTAAGATTAAATCCTCCGGCTCCAGTTCCAGAAGACGCGTATACCTTACATCGCAAGAGGGTGAGAGGCAATAAACAAAAAAAAACTAAATTATACACACAATTAGTTCCTCAAATGGAACATTGAAATCCTGTCAGCCAACCAGAGTGATTTATTTGCAGGCAGTAAGTATGGGCCAGATGTATGTAGATAGCATTTTGTGATTCCCTAATAGCGAATCACAAGGATTCGCAATTGGGAAATCGCAAAATGCAATGTATGAAGGTGTATAGTACACCTTTTGCGATTCCTAGGGGGTCGTAAATGATCTACCTCATGAATATTAATGAGGTAGGTCGCAATTTGCGACCCCCGAGGAATGGCAAAAATCACAGGGATGGTGGCCTGTTGAGATCAGCAGACCACCATGTCCGTGATTGCTTTCCAATAAAGCAATCCTTTTGTTGTAAACCAGCCTGTTTTCCTTAAAGGAAAACGAGATGGTTTACAAAACGAAAAATGAAGTTTTCTTTTAATTTTTTAAGAGGAGGCAGTAGTCCGTGGGACCACTGCCTACTCTTAAAACTAGTTTTACAAACATTAACAAAGGGGAAGGGGTCCCTTGGGGACCCTTCCCATTTGCGAATGGGTTACCACCTACTTGAAGTAGGTGGTAAAATGCAAATGTTTTGCGACCCCAATTGCGGTCATAAAACATTCACACATACAGATGCGATTCGGTATTAGACAGGTACGCCCTAAACACTCCTCTTCCTAATACCGAATCGCAAATCCATTTTGCGATTTGGTAACAGGCTACTGAATCGCAAAATTAGGTTTGCTGCATCGGAAAAGCAAGTTTTGCGTTTGCAAACAGACAGATTCTGTGAATCTGCCTGTTTGCAAACGCAAAAATGCTTGATACATCTGGCCCTATATCTATAATACATCTTATGACGCAGTCTGAATTTGCTGAGATTCCTCTCAAAACAGTGTACCAGTAGTTTTACCCACTGCTATAACGTAGGTCCACTTGTTCTCCTCTTTCTATGTTTTTTTAAATTATTTTTCCTGGTCACTAGAGCATCCTAGTGGCTCTCTGCTCCTTGCTCCATTACAGATACTTAGGTGTGGAGCCAGTGGACAAAGGAAGTAAGGATTGCTTGTCCATGACATCACCAGCTTTTAAGTGTCCATGCATGTTTCATAGGGGTTTGTGGGTGCAGTAACAGGGAGAAGTGGCATGCGATTGTGCTTGTGGTTCACTGCATAGATGGGTGACAGACAGATAGTCAGTCAGTGTTCTTACTCATGCTGATCTGTAGGCTGTCCTTTTTTTGTTAGAGAAATAGCAAAAGGAGAATGAAAGACTGGTCCCATAGGTTTAGCAAAAACAGCTTTTATTACAGTCCCTCTTCTGGGGCTCTCTCCTGCAGTTTAGTCCCATAAATGTAGGTGCAGGTAATTCAAAGTTGGAATTGTCTGCACAGTATCATCCACAAATACAATTTGTTTGCTATTCAGTTATTTGTATTATTTATTTTGATTGTTTTGTGATGTGCTCATACACTAATACTTATTGTAGATCACTTACCAGTTGTCTAGGGGCATTGTGGATAACTTGAAGGAGAACGTCATTAGGTGCAAGTTGTCTTGTGTGGGAGTTTTTCATTTTACTGGCTAATCAGGGATTGGTATTAATCCTCTCAATTAATTAATAGTGGTAGTGGATGGTTTGTCCTATTATTTCTTCTGTGATAACACCGGTGTAATAAGGGTTCTATAGTAAACCTTCCATGAAATAAAAGTAGCAGGGAAGCACACACCAGTCAGGCAAGTAGGTATGTGATGAGGACCGGTCTTAATTGACCAGTTGTATCTTCATGCAGACATTGCTTGCGTGACCAACTGATAGTGGTCTCAGTGGCCCTGATTCATGAAGCCACTTGAACACCCATATGGATCTTATTCCTCGAACTGCTGTATTTATCAGTTCTAGTACAACTTTGTAATTCATAAATTAATTTCCACTCGTAAATTGTTTTACCCATACACACAATTCTACCAGTGTTGTGCAATTTTACATGTGAAACAATCTGCTTTCTAATGAGAATGTTGGATGGTCCAGTTTGGGGACACCTTTTGAAGGTGGTTAATGCCCACAAATCTATAAGTTTGTGGGCATTCTCTAATTTGTTGCTGATAGTTTGCAGCTGTAGATTTATTGTTGTCACGAGCAAGAGTAAATCAGGACTCAACTCTTCCTCCAAGGATATGAACTCAACTTTAAATAAGTCCTCTATGTATGTTCTACCATTACCTTTCCCCTGTTCCAAACTACCAGAGTCCTCTGAAGTTACCAACTCACAGTGCAGGTGCTATACTGAAAACAAATACAAATAAAAGAATGAGCCTGTATATGGATGTAAAGTTTAGGGAGTGGGACTCTTTGGACCACTTTAAGAAGGATGCTTTGATTTTCACCAGTCTAAGGTAAGAGTTGGGTTGGTCTTTTCGGGTATTTGTAAGAGTTCCCACTAGTTCTGGACAGTCCTCAGGGGAAGGATAAAAAATAAGGCTATGTCAGAGGGAGTAGAATGCTGATAAATGTGGTGATGGCACCTCACTTTTGGAAGTTAAGAGTAATTTTTTGCTCAAACGTGACCTTGTGGGTTTTAACTTTGATAATAGAGGTAATTGACTGATGAAAGAATGGTCAGCAAAGTTTTGATAGTTTGAAGTTTGATAGTTTGGTGTTACCGTAAGTATATTGGTACTAAAGAAAAGAAGAAAAATGTTAGCACCCATCTTTTTTGAAGGCTATGTGAGCAATACAGTTGCCAAATATCAAATATATAAAATATCAAATATACTTTATTGCATGGCTAATTAAAATCTTTGCAAAACTACACACACACATATGTAATATAAGTTCAAAACTTGCATCACAATACAGGTGTTAGACATGAGGGTCTCTAGTTGGCAGAGGTTTCACCTTGACCAAGTAGGGACCCTTCCTTGTCGTCAGGGAAATGGGGATACCCTTCTAAAATAACTCCAGCTCAACTCCTATGTAGTCTGATGCAAGCAGTCAGACTTATCTCAAAGGCAATGTGAAAAGCATTTGCACATAACACACAGTAATACAGTGAAAACACTATAAAAGGACACCACACCCGTTTTAGAAAAATAGCCAATATTTATCTGTGCAAAACAAGATCAAAATGATAGGAATCCAACAGACAGTTATTCAAAAATATCAACAAGCAGAAATAGACTTTAAAACAGTTTCTTGAAGTCAATAGCTCCACCCGGGGCTATCACAGAGTCATTAACAAACAAATGCAACAGTTCTTGCCGACTGTGGCGTCTCGGGCCAGCTACAGTGTCAGGAAGACCCGCAAACAGTACCTTGGAAATGTAGCGCGTCGTGGACTATGCGATGAACTCCGAAGATGTGGGGTCAGCAGGCTTCGTTCCTGGAGGTGGGTGCAGGAGTCGTTGAGCCCTTGAAGTCACATGTGTTGCAGATCGAACTCCGTGTGGTTGAAGTCAGGAGCGCCGACAGGCATTGGGGTTGTGGTGTCTGTGAAGTGTAGTGAAGGTCATCGTCGGTGAGACCAGGGTTGCAGTCCAAAGTATTCTCTGCGGTGCCTTCAGGTCATGGAGTCGGCAGCAGTGTCAGTCACGGCATCGGGTTGTTTTTTCCCTCTGTGGTAGCTGGAACATACAGTTCCAGATGCAGGTACCCACAGGAAAGGGAAGTTTTTGCTGCTCCTGAGACTTCTAGCTCTACCTAAAACCCTTGGAGATACTCCAAAAAAGAAGTTTCGAGAAAGTCCAGTCCAGTACTTTCACTGTCCAAAACAGAAGCAGCCACTGCAGGTCAACATAGCAAAGCACACAACAAAGTGGTAGCCTCTCCTCTCAGCTTCGCCAGCTCTTCCTCTTGGAAGGTTTCTTGATCCCAAAGAGTTCTAATGTCCTGGGGTCAGGGCCCCAATATTTATATCGCATGTTCCTTTGAGTGGGTACAAACAGAGTTCCTCTGACACACATAATCAGTTCTGCCTGGCTCAGGCCAGGTTCACTACAGGAGGTGGAGACAGTTTTGAGGAAGGCAGCCACAGACGATTCAGGTGCAATTGACAACTCCTCGCACTACTCTAAATGTAGCCAGGTCTATTTGGCGTGGCTACGAGTCATCCAGGAAAGGCATGACACACCTTAACCCGCCCCTTTGAGTCTGTTCACTGTGAATGCACATACCCAGCTCCTGTCACTCTGAACCCAGACAGTGAATACACAAATGGAAGAGGTGAACAGGATGGTTAAGCAAGTAAATGCAGACTTTCTAAAGTGGTATTTTCAAACATACAATATAAAAAACCTTTTCACTAACAGATGTATCGTTAAATTATGAGTTCAAAAGATGTATTTTTAAATTTTGAGTTCAGGGAGCCTAAACTCCCGCTCTCTATCTTGTCCTAATGGAAAGTTATGCTTGTAAGGTTTTTCAAGGCAAATCCCATGTTAACCTATAAGACAGATAGTCTTGCAATAGTGAAAAATTAAATGCACAGTATTTCACAATCAGGACATGTAATACACACCAGTACATGTTATACCTTTCACACACACTGCACCTTTCCCTTAGAGATATTTTGGGCCTACCTTAGCAGTGTCTCACATGTAAGGAAAGGGAAGGTCAGGGCCTGGCAAGTGGGTGCACTTGCCAGGTCGACATGGCAGTCAACACTGCGTGCAGACACTGCAGTGGCAGGTCTGAGAACCCTTTTAAAGGCTACTTGCGTGGGTGGCACAATCAGTACTGTTGCCCCACTAGCAGCATTTGATTTACAGGCCCTGGGCACACATAGTGGGATTTGGGGGCCTATTACCATGTCGGTCGATAAACCTCCGACCGGTTGGTTTACACTCCGACTGCTGAACTACAATGTCGGCGGTACGAGTGTAAACCGGCCAGTCAATCCGCCTGTCTCCCAATGTGCTCAAGGAGCCCGTCGGTCAGTCGGAAACCTTCATATAATCTCTTATAGAGGGCGTTTCTGCCACTGAGATTATAAGGGCGGTTTCCAACAGTGGCGTAGCAAGGGGGGTTGTGAGGGGCCGGTCTGCCCTGGGTTATGTTATGTTATGTTAAAAGAAATTTCTTAAGCCCACTAACACCGATTGGTTTCTTGGCGCTGTCAGTGATAGAGGATATGACCAGGGAAACAGGCGACCGAGATTTATTGGAATGCTTGCTGGAAAAGCCAGGTCTTTAAGGCTTTCCTAAATGACAGAAGGTCAGGGCAGTGCCGGATGTCCAAGGGGAAGGTGTTCCACAGCCGTGGGGCCAGTGATCCGAATCTGCATCCGCCCGTGCGTTTGCGCTTAAAAGATGGTATCTGAAGTAAGCCTTGATTGACCGAGCGCAGATGTCTAACAGGGGCATACTTTATGATAAGTCTCTCGATGAATTTGGGACCTTTACAGTGTAGGGCTTTAAAAATCATGCAGCCAGCTTTGAAGGTACTGCGCTGAGCCACAGGGAGCCAGTGGAGTTTTGTCAGGAGTGGGGTGGCAGGTTGCCATCTCGGCTGATTTAAAATCAGTCTGGCCGCATGGTTCTGCACCATCTGAAGGCGTTTCAGAAGGTACAGAGGCAGGCCCAGATAGATCGAGTTCGCATAGTCTAAATGGGAGATCACAGTGGCGATCACCACCTGTATCAAGGCCTCCCGGGTGAAAAGACGGCGGACCTTCCGAATTTTCCTGAGTTGGAAGAAGCCCTTAGAGACTACCTGACCTACTTGTGCTTTGAGAGAAAGGTCACTGTTCACAATGACTCCCAATGTTTTTGCAGAGGTAGAGGGGATTGGTGCTCGGCCCATTTCTGACGACCAGTAGTGCGGGCCCCAATATTTAGCACTGTCTCCTGTGAGGACCAGCTCCGTTTTACCTGGATTCAACTTCAAATGGTTTTGGTCCATCCATGCTTGAATGAAGCTCAAGGTGGATAGGAAGGTAGATATGGAGGCATCAGAGTTATCCATTGTGAAAAGTAGTTGCAGGTCGTCCGCATAGTTAAGCACTGTCACCTGTCTATCTCTAAGAGCCTGAATGAGTGGAAAGATGTAGAGATTGAACAAGTGAGGTGACAGGGAAGAGCCCTGGGGTACACCGCATGTGATGGTCTGAGTGGTGCCCACCAGGTCACCCATGCGGACTGCCTGAGTACGGCCCTCAAGGAAGGACTTCAACCAGCTGGCTGCCGTGCCCCGGATGCCGGCCCTGGTGACACGGTCGATCAAGATGGTGTGATCGACCGTGGCAAATGCGGCCGACAGATCCAGGAGCACCAAAGCCTGAGGGGAACGTTTGTCTGCACAGTCACGGAGCGAGTCGAGAACCGAAACTACTACTGCCTCTGTCGAGTGGGCGGGACGGAATCCCGCCTGATGTGGATCAAGGCACTCAGCTTCTTCCATAAAGTTGGAAAGGCATTTTGCCGCATGAGCCTCCAATACCTTTGCCAAGAATGGCAGGAGGGAAATTAGTCGATAGTTTGCATTACAGGTAGGATCCACCCCAGGTTTTTTCAAAAGCGGTATGACTGTTGCTGCCTTAAATGCAAGGGGGACCACGCCGGAAGTCAGTGAGTCATTTAAAAGAGTACATGCCGGGGCCGGGATGACTGAGAGGCAGTCTTTTAAAATGTAGGGCGGGCACTTATCCGAAGGGGCACCGGATTTCACTCTCACCAGCAACTCCTGAAATTGAGTCGGGGTGATGAGGGGAAAACTATTTGGTGCACAAGTATGATTAGTCCTCATAGAGGCATCTGGAAAGGGGTGTAGATTTTGTGGGATAGTGGCTTTTATAATTGCAATTTTCTCAATGAAGAAAAGATTCAAGGAGTCACAGAGCGTCTGAGACGGGGCTGCTTTTGGACGGACGTTGTCAAGAGTCGTTAACTCATTGAGAATAGCAAAGATATCTTTTGATCTGTTTGTAGAATTGATGATGCAGGAGGAAAAATAAGCAGCTTTAGTGGCTAAGACATTTTTCATATACTCTTTCCTGGCCTTAGTGTAGCAGACTTTTAGGTCAGGGGCATAGCTGCGTCGCCAACAGTATTCGAGTTGGCGCAAGGCCAGTTTCTTAGCTTTGAGGTCCGATGAGAACCATTTTTGTGCATCCGCACGTCGGGCAAGTTTGACCCTTTTAAATGGGGCATGGATGTCGCTAGCTGCTTGCAACCAGTCAGAGATATTGATTTCCGATGTATTAATATCGGGATGGTGAGATGGAATGGACATAGCCAGTGTATGTAGAAATTACAGTCTGTCTAGAGGGGAAACATCATTTACTACGAAGTCTTTACCACGCATGACGTTTACTACGATTCACTTACCACGCAAACGTCTTTTCAACACGGGTGCATTCCACGACGGTCTTCCCCACGCAACGTTTTTTCTTTTTAGTTTTTGTTTTTTCTTCCTGCTCGTTCATAATTAAGAAAAAACAACTATAAAAAAAGGGGGGGCTGAGGGGGCTTGGGGGGGGCTGGGGGGGGTCCCCCCAAAAAAATAACAAGCGGGTTGAAAAAATAAGAAGAAAACTGAGAAAAAAAAGATATTAAGTGCCTCTGACGATCAAGAAAAGAGCCTCCCCAGCGACGTGACGTGTACGTCATTATAGTAGTCCTATCTCTATTTTTCAAAACGTGTTTTGACGCTCGTTTCCGTGAAGGGCAGTGGAGAGGTGAGATAAGGATCCAATGTTTATACATAAAAAAAATATAATTAAAGCGCATTGTAAATTAAAAATGTTTTTAGAAAAAGGTAATCTGTAGTATTGGTATGTAATAAACATCGATATTTTGCTTTGTTAGGCAGTTTTGAAATAATTTTTAGTAGCCTATCAGTATCATTATGTAAATTTAGAAGGGACGTAAGAGGTTAGTTAACGTAAAATTTGCGGAGTAGAATCCTGCGTTATCAATTGCTGCGTGGTAAAGACACATGCGAAGTAAAATTCGCGTGGTAAAGCCATGCGTGGTACAGGTAAGCGTTGTAAAATCATATATTCGTCTAGAGAGGTTCAAAGTGGTCCGACCAAACACATGGGGCAATGCCGGGTGTTGTGACCAGTGGGGAATTAGACCAAACCTGGTCCAGCACATGGCCCTTACAGTGAGTGGGTTCCATGAGTTTTGGGGGTGGCGGCCTCCCCCTCTCTTATCTTTGGCCGTCATAGGAATCAACAGCACCCCCATCCCCTCGCTCTTACCCACAGCGGCAGACATCATGGAAATCTGTAGTATCCCCTGCCCCCCGCTCTTGCATGCTGCAGGCGGCAAGTACAGTGACCCCCATGGGTGGTACATGGTCTAGCTACCCAATGGTTTCCGACAGCCTTTCCATGTCAGCCTTTCGACATGGTAAGGCTGTTGGAGCATGACGTTGGGGCCCCCTAGCAGGGCCCCCTTCGCCCGTGGCCCTTCAGTTGTGGGCATGAGGAACACCTATGGTGCCCCCTTGGAAATCCCTGCACCGTGTGGCGGGCACTGTGAGATGCCTTCCACGCGGTGCATGGATTTACATAAACTCCCACTTCTCTATGAGGGCTTGTGCTCCAGCCGGTTTACGTCCACTGCACAAGCTCCCATGGAGAAATGGGAGTTTGCTACCACACCATGTGTGGTCGCATCATATTTGTGGTGTCGGGACGGCCGACCAGAGGTCAGTCGGTTCCGCAATCACAGAGATGTCGGTCAGAGGCAACTCTGACCAACAACATATTGAGACCCTTGGTAGTAAATCAAATAAGACAATCATAGAAACTCTAATCCATAACCACAATTTGCAGCAGGAGCACTTGCGCTTTAACACTGAACAGCAGTGAGAAAGTGCGCAGGGACACTAATCCAGCAACGATGTACAGCACAATCAAAACCTGAAGGTCAGAAAGCAAAAAAGACAGGGGAAACACCCCAAAAGATGCCAGGTCTAACAACAGGCAAAAGCCAAACATTCTTTATTAAGCTTGTTTTATTTAAACATTTATTTTTGTCTTAAAATACTGATGCACTTGATCTTTGCATGGCAACCCATACACAGCCAGAATCCATGTTGAGTGCATGCTGCATGAACAAGCAAAAGCAACAATTGCATGATTGTGCTTGTTTTACTTAAAAACTTCCATTTTTCTTAAAGTGCCAATATGCCAGTGCTTAAGATAAAGTGGAGTGTTTAAATAACATGGACAGCCCTATCTACTCACATGGACCAGGGTAGGTATCTATTTATATAACATTTGTGCTGTGGCACTCATTCAAAAGTGGTACCATTTCATGTGTCTTAGAAGAAACCTAGAGTTACTCAGACTTATTCATTGGACCAAAATGAATTACAAAGAAGATAAAACACAGTACTGATATAGATTGCATTCTGTAATGCTTTCACTCCATTCAAGTGTATTAGGGAGAGGTGTGGCGCCAGGGCGACTGACGCTGGAATCTGGGGATCACGGTTCGATCCCCGGCTCCGGCGGCAGATTAGCCCAGCACCATGTGACTCTGGGCAATAGCTTGCTTAATCTTCCTGACGCTCCCCAGCGCCTAGAGACCCTTACGGGTGATTGTTCGCACTTTACAAATGTGTATTATTATAACAATCAACAGAATAATGCAGATGAAGCAGTGCTCCAACGGTGATTATATATAAAAAGAACATAGATAAAAGACACTGAACAATTCCCAATCGTTGTATACATTGATTTATATAATTCATAACAGGATTTGCATATGTCAGTGTGGAATCCCTTGAAGTTAAACTACACATAATATCTAACAGGGAGGATTTATTGATGGATAATGTGCAGGATTGCTCATAAGCGTCTTAGCTTAATGTTTTTTCATACGTAACCACTTTGTTGTAGATGAGAATTTTTTACAGTGATGGCTAAAATGTGATGGTCTGAGTGTTGAGTCTGAAGTTAAGCCCATTAGAGCACTCAATAACGGATTGTCTACAACTGTGCACTCCCAAATGGTTGAAGTAGGGATGAAGGAGAGCCTGCGCTTTGAAAGAAGTGCACTCAGGCAAGTGTAGATAACATGCAGTAGGGATTCTTGTTCTTGATGGCACCATCTTCATGTTACATGTGTTCTTTATCAGTCATATTGGACAATGGTCCAAAGTGGGCAGTCCGTACTTCTGCTGTTTCATTATCTGGATCTTGGTCAATTTTGAGTGGCAACTATCTAGGTAGGATTGCCTGCCTAACTAGCGGTAGCTGTTTATCATGATCCCAACATGAGATCTCCTGGCAAAATGTTTATCAAACTTAGCAATCCTCTTCTATGAATATAAATATCAGTAATATTTCACCCAGTATTAATAGCACTTTATTCGAAATTGCCCAGTGTTAGCAGCCCTTGTCTCTAAAATGAAAGTCATTAGTTCACTCCAAGTTTTAGCAATTTTTTTTCAGAATTTATTTATTTATTTATTTTTGAGATTTATAAAGCGCGAACGTATGCCCGTCTCTCATGTCTCATGTCTCAACTCATTTCTCATGTCTCTTGCTCAACTCAACTCAACTCATGCGTAAACCTAAGAGTTTCGCCAGTGTTAGCACTCGTCTTGTCTAAATTTAAAGTCACTAATGTCTTATGTTTTGTTTGTTTTTAGGAACAAGATGCCATGCAACCTTTGCGTCCTTATGAACGCATGGACACATTAAAGCAGTTCCTGGAACATGACAGGCATGTTTTGCGGTTCTATTGCATATGGGATGATACATCCTCTATGTATGGTGACCTAAGAGAGCTTATTTTGCACTACTACTTGGCCGATGATAGTGTGGAAATCCTTGAAGTAATACCAAAAAATGCAGGCCGAGATGCAATTCCTGTGTTTCTTCATAGAGGGAAGCTACCCAAGGTGAGTATGAGGAATGTAGTGCAACTTAATTATTCAATCTAACATGTTGTCATTATAATCAGTCTCAGTGATCACTCAGTAAACCATGCATTATCTGAAATACTGACCGATTTGGTCAAAATGATGATTGCGTAATGTCTTGGGGTACAGTAACATTTTAGAAGGATAACATGTAAAAATCAAAGAATGCAAGCTAAAAAGAAAGGGATTCCCTCTGAATTACATTGAGTTGGTTTCTTTGCCGCTTATGTACATTGATAAACTGTTTTTCATTATGCTTGTTGTTAAGAAAAAAAAGGTTGTAAGCAGACTCCGTATATTGTAATGAAGACTCAAATTTTCCCACATGCGCCTTGTCATCGGTTCTCTCAGATTGTATGTGCTGTTTTTGAGATTTTGAGACTATACACCGGAAAAAAAAATCAAAAGCTCAACCAGTGGAGGATATTGTTCAGCGGATTTGTGAGAAGTTCAGATGTGAAATATCATGAGAAAAATATTAAAAAAGAGGTATGAGAAAGACATAGTCACCATCAAACTGGCAGTATACCTCCTCACAAGAATTTTTTTAAATAATTATGCTTTGCTGGAGGCTATGAAAACTAAAATTCACACTGGATTACGAATTTGTTAGAATTATTAAATATTTTCGCCCACAATTCTCCTTTTAAATATGAGGAAGAAGATAATATAAATATTCAAATAAGATATTTGTGGAAATTAAATAGGAAAATCTGTATCTAGATCCCAGGGCTCATAATTGAAAAGCATAACTCTGTGCATTACAAACAATTCTGACTTGTTTAAAGACCCTGCACACACTTTATAACTTAGCAGCAAACATATGTAGAATGATTCAAAATGCATAATAACATGTAGAACATTTTTGCTAGAAAACTATTGTATTTAAAACTTCTTTGTCACATCTTATCAACAAAAATATCAATACAACCCTTTTCAAAATAAACATTAGGAAATAGTTAGGTAGTTTAAAACTTTTAGAAACCTTTTTAAAAGTCCTTCAGTTTAGAAATTGTGATTTACTAATCCGAACACATTTCTTACACAATTTTGTAAACTAATTCTAACTTTCAAACAATTATTTGAAATTGTTTTCTAAATAATTTCACCAATTTATGCCTAAAATGTTTTAGACATTTAATTTCCCAGCCAAGTATAAATGACTTCTTCAAACAGAAAGGTGGTGCCCAATGTGATGGTAACTGTGATGCCAAATTGCCTCCAACATCACCAGCCGCGAATAAGATGTGTTATCTAAAGCCCAGGCAGTTTGCGACAACTCTGTATCTCACAGGGATGAACTGAGGGTTAGTGGGAAACAGTTGTCAGGTTCTACGCATTTAAACTTGAATGCACCTGTGGCAGCAAATTGCCCTTATGAAATAGTAGTTAAAGCTCAAGTCCACAATGTTCCTTCTACCGAGCAGCTAAATGTGACATCTAGCCAAATGAAGATGCAGTCTGGAATGAACTGAGCACACCAGGCAGAAGATACTCTTTGGGACATATCAAAGTGTAATAAGCATTCAAATGAAAGTGATGCATCTGTTATCTGTTTGGGGGATATGCTGGTGAATCAAGTGGCTCAAAGTCCTTTATTATCTCCGTCGCGTAAGTGGGGGGCTGAGAAGATATGTGAGAGTCTAGGATTTCCTGTTTTGGAAATAACAAATAATACGATTTTTTTAAGTCCATTTGGCCAGGTATATGTGGTGACGATCAGATATAAAATGATCATTCAATCCTAATCCCTTTAAAAAGTAAAACAATAAATAGTCAACATGGTGTTCAGATCATTGGTCAGGTTTATAACTCGCTGAACTCTGCAGATCTCTCGTTCTTAGATAAATATGATGTTTCACCTATTCCTGATGAGCACCCTACAATGTATAAAAGTGTTGATAATATTGGTGTGCGGAAAAGTTTGTTAAATACAATTAATGTTATAACTACTGCACTTGATTTCCATTCAAATAAGCTCGAAATACAGGTGGAAATTCTAAACACTTTAGCAGTCTATGTGGCCGGTATTGACACAAAATTGCAAAACTTAACAGGCTTGGTGGTTAAGGCCCAGACTGAGGTTAATGACCAAATAATTAAACACCTCCCTCCCTCTCCCATCAATGCCTGTCATTCAGGAAGATAGGTTCAAAACAACCAGCACCAAAACTCACCGCCACCCAACCAACCCACCCCCCGTGTCTGTGGAAAAGAATTCCCCCATTTTCTGCGGTCCCACCCTGGCAGCATCTTAGGAAGACTCTCCCTCTGCTTACCCCCCGCAAGCCCCAGGCCACCGCCCACCCCACCGTAGCTACCTTAGTATATGTAATATAACTATCTTCAACCATCATTACAAAACTTAACAGGTTTGGTGGTTAAGGCCCAGACTGAGGTTAATGACCAATTAATAAGATGCACATGTTCTCACATTTTGGTTAAACTGTCAGGTCTCCCTAAAATAGTAGGTTCACTTGTTGACAAAGATAAAAAAAACATCTGGGAATTCATTCCTGTATGGAACTCCAGTATGCAATAAGAAATTGGGAGTTAGTGTACCTAGTGTGAACATGAAGCAGCAACAACTCCAGGTAAATATGTGTTGTGATAATTCTAGGGTTCCAGAGGAGGCTGGTGGGGAGGCTGAGGTCAGTCTGTGTTTAGATGCACAAATCGTTGAAGGTCCTGTTCACCATGGAATCAAGAAAATCAAGTAAGCACTCATTGTCAAATCCCCATGTTCAAGCTTCGGGATAGTCTTAGTGATTGTCCTCCACTATCTAAAAGGGCAAGAAAAAGGTTGGTTTGCTGGTCACTGCAGCTAAACCTAAGGATTATTTTCCCTTTTTTAATAAAGCTATTAACAAATGTCCAATTCAGGATGGCGCCCAAGAAGATGTGGAATCTTTTACAGATCTATTGATGCTTTCAAGGTGTAGGGCTCAGCATTTGCAAATGGTAGAAAAAATGAAGTTCTCACCACCAATGGTATAATGAAGCTGGATATGGTAGGCATTAGTTGGGAGAGGAGATTAGGTTTGACAGTAATCCTCAGGGGACCAGGCTCGTGTCCCAAGATCAAGTATCACATACCCCGAATGGGTCAAGTTCAGCAGACTTGTTAGAGTCTATTGTCACTCAGTGTCTAAAATCATTAAAAATATTTGCAAATCTTGTTCTGAAAAAAAAAAAAAATATTTGCAAATAACGCTTTAGCAAAAGATAGTAAACCAGGCCCATCAAGCTCCTTATGTTGCAGACAGGATAATAGTTCGTATGAATCTCAGGGTTCCCACAGTAGTCTCAACTGGAGCCTAATTCTGAAAATAATCTCAACCATTCCTGAATTATCATTTATTAAAATCACTGATTTGGTGTCAGTGCAGTTTAGACAAATACAGCCAAACACTCTACGAGAGTCCACTAATACCACTTGGTCCTCAAATGATATTGTGACCATAATTTTAGAATCAAGTTTGTATTTTATGGAATGTGGCATTAAGGTTGAGATTTGGACCTGTGTACATTATTCCCCATTCTGAAGGTATTGGCCCTTAAGGTGGATAAGGACAGAATAACAGCCGAAAGTAAGAAGCCAAATCCAGTTCTTAGAGGTGCATCAGGCCCATCGGTTAATCAATCTTGCAGCTCTGGCCTGCTGGTTACCAACTCACAAACAGGGGGTCGAATTTGTGAGTGGCTACCTAAAAATAATGTGCGAATGGAGGATTGGTCCTGGCTTCCAGCTACTCTGCTGAAATTGCCCAGAGGAGATAGTAACTGAATGTCCCTAGCTACAGATGTTAATGCTAAGCAAATACAACTATGCTCTTGGAATGTTCATGGGCTAAACCATCTATTGTTTGACCCCGATACAATATTATTTCTAAATTCATTTACAATTTTATTACTTCAAGAAACATATAGCGAACATATGAATCCTTTGCTTGGGTTTAATGAATATAGTCTTCTGGCAATGGGAACGAATAAGTCAGCCCGTGCAAAGTATGGCCTGTCATGCTACATTGTGGTTGACATAAATTTAGTAGTGGAGGTAGTGGATTTCGATCTGGGCTGGTTACAATGTCTTGTGTTAAATAATACTGAATCTAGTCTAATTATATTCAATGGGTCCCTAAGGTACGCAATCTCTGCCGCCCGAGTAACCAACGGTTTGCGAAGACGCCGAAGATTTGAGTTACCTGTACAAGTAATGGAATTCGCCTTTAAATTAAACGTCAGAAGAAAAAAGGAATTCCGTAGTAGAAAAAAGCGCGAATATTGGAAGGCCTGAACCTACAGAAGCCTGGCAGGAAGCCGTCATATCGGCATACTGCAGTACTAACCGGGTGCATAAGATGTCCTATCAAAACTAGAGTCCAGCCCTGAAGAAGACTTTTATTACACGGAGTGTTCGGTCCCATCCATATAAGGTCAAAACGTGTCAGCACTGACCAAATAGTGGTTCTGAGCAAACTAGGAAAAAGTGAGATTGATCCTTTCTGGGCAATCCAGTGGTAATCAACGTGTTCCCCCATACTAGTTTGTGGAAATAGTCTCTGACCCTATACAGGACCCCCAAGTCAGGATATTCTGAGGACCTAGATATATTTGGTCCCAGTACACTATGTTTCTAAGAGTATAGGACAATAAAAAAAAATTATGATTCATTTTGTGAACCAAAAATTTTCCTGTAATACAACTGTCCAGTGTGTCTTGTCAAATATCTTGTATATATATTTGTGCCTAACTATTTTTGAGTGTGTTTAAAATAGTACATTTGTGTATATGTTTTATATATAAGTGTTTTTGTATAAAAATGTTTTCATGTGTAGGAGATGTGTAAATATATCCGATGAGGGAAATTCTCAAAAAAGTTTTAAAAAAGTGTATGAAGCAAATAATTAAAATGAATTGATGCCCTAAGTCAATAAAAAGGACTTCTGAGGCCAAAAAGAAATAGTGTGATCAATGGTGTTAGAGGTATTTTGTTTATAAATTTGTTAGAAAAAATAAGTTTGCACAGCTGTATATCTTGCATCTTGCGAGATATTTTAAGTACATTAATAATCCAGCACCCTGATTATAGACTCTGGTGATTTTAATTCGCAACTGATTTGGTTTTCCCCAGTATATGGTAAGACTGACAGAATTGCAAAAGAGTGTTGTGACATTAGGCCCGAGGCTAGGTCTAGGCAGTTAAAAGTAAAATCTAGGTCCATCCCCACGTTTAAAAAATTCTGAACTAGGATCAATTATTGACTATACGTTTATGTCAGACAACTTAAGATCAAAATGTCTGAATATACGGTAATCCCTTGGCTTGAAAGTGATCATAACCTTCAGATTGTGACATTTAACTTTTTGGTGAAATGTTATCCTAGACCTAATGAACTGCCCAACATGGCCCATTCCTCATCTAATCTGAAGAGGTTAGTCTGCCATACAGCTAAAGAAGAGGATATTTCACAAGCTGCTAAAACATTAATAAAGGAAGGTGACCAGTGTGAGCTGGGGGATATGAATATGATTGGCAAATGGAACTTTATTTCAACGTCCCTGGTGGGGAAATTTGCAGCCCAACATGTTAGAAAAGTTAATAACCCTTTGAAACCTCAGAACTTCTGGTTTACTTCTAAGTTATTTAAGGTAAAGAGATTGCTTAATATGGCTGTTAGGGAGGCATATGCTCATAGTTTCCATCAGTCCTATTCTGTGTATAAAGAACATTTGAAGGAACTTAGAAAAGTTTATAAACAAGAAGTCTGGAAAGCTAAACTTAAATATCAATCAGGGCTTTGAAACAGTTTACTATCTGCCTTCAAACAAAATAATGCAAAAAGATTTTGGGCAGTAATTAACAAGGTTGAAAGGGGAGGCTGCAGGGCATTTTGTGTAAATATAGATCGGAAACCAGTTGGGTAACTTTTATTACTAATTTGTATGGCACAGCGGACCAGATGGTAAATCAACCAGTTATGCGATTTGGTATGGGGAAAATAGTATATCAACTATTGATATGGGGAGTGGTGAGTGCCAGGGGATGAATCCCACTGTCCAACTTAGTTATTCTAGTTTTGATTTAAGTTTTAGTTTAGAATTGTATAAGTTGTAATCAAATATTGACTTTGCTACGTGGGTTTCGCGCAAATGGTGCTCCTGGACCTAATGGGCTGCCTAATGCCCTGTTCCGTGCCAATGTAGACATGTGGGCTGGAATTTTATATAAATTATTCAACGAAGTATTGACACTGGAGATTGTGCCAGCATCATGGCAAGGTAGCATATTGTATCCTATTTATAAAAGGGGTCCAGTTGCCAATCCCGCTAATTACCGATTAATTTCGTTGACTGACGTTGATGCAAAGGTTTTTGCCTCCATTCTGTTGAAAGATTTGGAAAGCTGGGCAACACAGAAAAGTATCCTTGATCCAAACTGCTTTGCAGAAGGGCCAATCCACCACTACCAACCTGTTGGCACTAACGTTACTTGCTGAGCGGGCTGTCTTAAAAAAAACACAAATTATATATTGCTTTTATTGATTTAAAGGCAGCCTTTGACTCAGTGCCTCAAAATTTGTTATGGATAAAATTGCTTGGCTGGGGCATCCCAAGGAAATTTTTGAAGGCTATTATCCTTTTGTATACGGATACCTGGGTTCAATTCAGGTTGGGTGATGATAGTTCCTTATCAATAAAAATCAGAACATATAATGGTCTAAAGCAAGGCTGTGTTCATGCTCTTTACCTTTTTAATTTATTTTGATCAGATCTTTCTCAGCATCTGGACTCCATTAATACCCATGCCCCTAGGTTGGGAGGAGTGCAAACCAGCTACCTTCAATATGCTGATGACACTATCCTCGTGAGCCACACTCCTATTGGCCTACAAAGACTTATACATGACTTTGATGATTACATACAAATAAATGGACTTGACCTGAATGTTAAAAAAACTAAAATCATGGAAATTGGATCTATTAAACAGAGGTTCAATACATGGAGGGCCAGAGCAGGCCCAAATGAAGTTGTTAAAACTTATAGATACTTAGGGGTGGTGTTTAATAACAGAGTTTCTTTCAAATATCATTTTAAGGACCTAAGGGCAAAAACTGTGACTTTAATTCACGCTTTTAAATGCTTAAAGAAATCGCTGAATTTTCAATAATATTACTATATTCTTAAAGTCATGAAAGCCAAGTTACAGCCAACCCTTTTATATGGCTCACCCATTTCCAGAGGGAAAGATGTGAAGCTCCTAGATCTATTGGTGGTTAAGGCCTTCAAAGCAACTTTTGGAATTGCCACAGCAGTAGGCCAAGTGGGATAAAGACTAGAGTTTGGTCTCCAGAGACAGTGCCTGGTATCAAAAATAGAATTTTTGAAATGTATGGTCTCTATGTTGTCATCAACTCCTGCATCCCTAGGGAACATTTGCTAGTTGGAAATAGACAAGTCTGCTTATGCTGCCAAATTGGGATCCCATATCTTAACCTTTCTAAGGGATACTGGTCTTCAAGCTGCGCTGCAAGACTTGAAAATGCCCAACTATAAGTTAATTTAAAATAAACTGATCGAAGCTGAATCCCTCAAGTTAGAAAAAAGTGCATTAGCAGGGAAACATTATCATGCATTGTATGTGATTAACTCATACCAATCCCTACACATTCAGCCATATTTGACTGCCCATTTCTCAGCAAAGATTAAAAAAAATTGTTTAAATTACGAATGGGAATAAATCCAACAAAAGAGGGCATGCAACTATGGATTCAGCAGTGGCCAGTTTCTAATTGTAAACTATGCAAATGGCCACAAGAAACATTAGTACATATAGGGGGATATTCTCAAGAACATGTGATAATCAGCGTAAAATAAGCATAACGCAACATTGCACATCGCAGTCTATCATGGGAAAACACCGCTGTGTTAACGGCGTATTCACAACACGGCGGTACCATGCGATAGGCTCCCGATAACGCGTCAAATGTCAGCGTTAAAACCAACGCAACGCCGGAAAAGTGTGAAACATCAACACAAAAATAGTAGCGATGAGAACAATCGTGATACAAACATCAGCGATAACCAGCGACCAGCCTGCGATTCCCAGGCATCATGTGGGAAAATGTTCCATAAAAGCAGAGTAAAAAATACGGTGAGATGACAACTTACAAGCACAACCCCACAGCTGTGATGTACAACAAATGACCATTGTCCCGCAACAGATAGGCATCCCCTCACAAACAGTCACAATGTACATTGACATGCAATCTGTATGTAACCTGCGCCAATGTGGAAACATACATGGAACACACTGTGAAGCCTCATCTCCTCTTCACATTGCGGAGGGACAATCAACACCCCCTGCACACAGATGTGCCATGTCCATGACCAAACAATAATAAAAGCATGGACTAATGTAGAGGCAGTGACTCCCCCTAATGTACATGTTGCCCATGTTGTGGGACTTGAGTCACAGGGTGCATCCCTGCATCATGTCGGTACAAATCAGAGCCCAAAAGAAGCCCTGTTGTCACTTGTAGGCCACAAATGACAGCCAAAATGGAATGAATTGGTACACATGTGAATGCCGAAGAGTGGGATACCGTACCTACTGTGACACACAAAACTGGCAGTTCGAATACGTGACACCCTAAACAGCCTCACTGCACAGAGGTGACTCACCCACCATCAATCAACAAATTCCAAAATTGCTAGCACTACATGTCGCACCCACACTTGTCTGAGTGATGTGCCTGTACAAATGAGTGACATGTACACAGGGAATGTGTCTTGGAATGCATTTATTTGCACACGCTGTGCCTGTGGTCATTCATCGTACTGTCTCATGATTGCTAAGGACTGTCACAGTGTGACATCAACATGTGAAGAAATTGTCAATGATGCTGTTCCTGTGGGCACTTCCTGCTGCAGCTGCAGTGGGTGTGGTCCACCTGCTTCACCTTCATC
The DNA here is from genome assembly GCF_964261635.1 of Lissotriton helveticus. NCBI lineage: Eukaryota > Metazoa > Chordata > Amphibia > Caudata > Salamandridae > Lissotriton > Lissotriton helveticus. The sequence continues at coordinate 1,329,046,944 of NC_136069.1, read as the reverse complement.
ATCATCGTCTAGTGCAACTGGCACTCGTATCCATGGGGCATTGTTGCATACACATATGTTATGCAACACACAACATGCAACAATCATCTTGCACACGATGTCTGGGCTGCACAGGAGCCTTCCACCTGTGACATTCAGGCACCTGAAACATGACTTCAACACACCAAATGTGTGCTCCACGATGCCCCCGGTGCGTTTGTGTGCCAAATCGTACTGCCTCCGGACCTGTGTGTTCGGGACTTGGAGGGATGTCATCATCCAAACTCCGAGTGCATATCCTTGGTCACCTGTGACAGTACATAGAGACACGAGTCAAGACTACGCACTGCATGATGTGTTGGCAGGCTCACTGGTTCATTGGTGTGTGAGATGTGTGACTTAATGATTCCTGTATGACATGAACTGCCTGTTGCTAATGAGCCATCACGCAATTGGAACCTCTGACTGGGTCACTGCCGCCCGTACATCTGGTACCGGCAACTTTATTGGCGGAATTGTGGTCATTAAACCTGCTGCGAGCATTACTTTGGCTATTTTCACAAACGGCACGCTTTGCCCACCAGCAGCAATCTGACACTGCTTAATTACTTCATTTATCGGCTCTTCGCTGAGCCAAGCAGGCACTCGTGTTTCGCTTCTCCTATACTGAACGAGAATACTTGAGCTCAAACCACTCTAAGGCAGTGTCTTCATACTCAGGCATTTAATCTAATTGTCCTGATGATGATCCCATTTTCCTTCTGAAAGGGATCAAAACGTCGTCGACCTATGGAATAGTTCCACGCATTTAACCATTGTGTGATATTAGTGTGGATTCTATTATGGATAGCTTGTTTAATCTTATAAACAAATCAAAGCTTCCGTTGCTTCTTGCCTGAAATCCTTACTGTTCGTATGTACTTGTCCTTTCTTTTCTGTATTGGATGCAGGACTGCATCCCGCTCTATTGTTTGTCGCTCTTGCCAATAATGAAAATTGATTTATCTGATTAAATTCTGTGTCTGGCTGGACACTGTTGAATATAGCGCCCATTTTGGTCTATACTTAATTTTCCGTGATGTATGTGTTTCTCTAAGGACCATTGTTACAATATAATGTTGCTAATGAGCGGCATCAATGTGTTTTACATAGCCTCACTGCTGCTCCTCCCTCCCCCCGAGCATAGTCAATAGTGTGTGCAGCGCAGTTGCATCACTTGCACCCCTACAGCACATTATTGTCATGCCTGTCTGCACATGCCCACAAGCCTGACTATGACACAGTGATGATGTGTGCTGAAGATGGGCGGCCTGGTCTGTGTCGGCCCATTGTAAGGACAGGGCTGACACAGATGTAGAGCACCTGCGTGGCTAAACTCGCCATGCAGTTGAGGGTAGACATTCCACTCATGCTGCGCTAATAGCGACAAACACAGCAGCTGGAATGTGTAATCCCTGACCCCGAGTGGGCATGCACTCACTCATGTACCCCTTCGGCTGAACCCGCACTCCAGGGGCATGCCACATAGCAACATTGTCCATTGCGGGACGGGTGGCACAGACACTACAAGAGACACATGCATTAGTCACTTCCTTGGCAAGGCCTAAACTTAACCACACCCAGATCTGCGTGTGGAAGAGCCACATCCCTATGGTGTACTGTCGTACGCCTGTCCACTTACGCGCACAGGGAGATATGACACAGCTACATGTCCCAGGTCTACCCCACTGCCTGCGGTGACATAGTTGTGCCCGCTGTACACAGCACAATGTAATGTGGTATGGCCCGGGGCCCGCATGCATACACAATGATCACATCGACACACTTAGTGAGTTTGTGGAACTGGCTACAGCCATGTGCACCCGGCCCCTTTTATTGCCAGGGTCACATTTCCAGTGACGCCTGTGCTGGATGGGTATTGGGTAGTGTAAGCCACCCCTCAGGGGTTGGTTGGTGCTGGCAACAACCACAACAGTGATCAGACAATCAGCAGTTCAAGGTTCAAACAGCAAGGGTCCATGACTTGAGCTGCACATAATTAGAGGCCAGATTGCACTGCGGCGGCCACAGGCACACCGCCACGGGACGGTGACTTGCGCTGCACTGAAGTAGGGCCACACGAGCTGAGCAGGTACTCGTCGATATCCAAGGTGAATGTCATGGAGGGTTGCGGGGGACAGTGGAAAGTGTCCTTCCAGGGCATGATGCAGAAGGCAGAAGCATCAAGAATCAGGCAAATGGCGGAGTTGAATGCTACAGACTCGCTCTTTACCACCATGTCAGTATCAGCTACATGATGATAAAGACAACCCCCAGCCCATGGACTCAGATGCCACCAAAGTTCAACCAGACAGTGCCCATGAATTTCGGGGCACATCCTTAGTGGCACCAGAGCTGAAAGGGTATGCAGTCTGTGATGAGGCCTGTACAATGACATGAACTCTGCCATGAAGGGAGCAGGACTCAGTTCCAATTGTGTGACCTACTGCACCGCAGTGTGTGCTTGAGGCAGTGGTCAGCAGTGGCCCACAGCCACGTGTCGTAGGCCTGTAATGCACAGAGTTAGTGACTCCAGTGCAGCTGTTGGTAGTGTCCCATCACCCCCGTAACGGATACTCTTTTCTCCTCCGGACTGAAGTGCGTCTTCCTCTTACTCCTCTCCTTGCGTACTGTGACATGCACACTGCCATGAAGATATCAAGACTCAGTTCCAAAAGTGTGACCTAGTTGACCGCATTGTAGGCCAGAGGCAGTGATCAGCGCGGGTCAACCGCTGTACAGCCGTCTCCTCCTGGATCTCTAACACACGACGTTGGAATGGCATTTGGAGGAGATATGTGGCTGACGGTGGTAGTGGCACCAGAGCTGAGCGGGTGTGCAGACTGCGACAATGCTGTGTCCTGCCTGATACGGACTGCATTGGATTGGTCTGAGGTCTGCAGGACCGTAGTGTAGGCCGAAGGCAGAAATCAGCAAGGGCCCACAGACACGTGTGCTTGGGATGCCATGCAGTGCATTGGTGGCACCACATCGAAGGGAGTATAGTGATATAAACTCAGCAAAAATTAAATGTGTGACCTACTGGTCCGCTGTGTCAGCCGGTGGAGTACGTCAATGAGAAAGGAGTACTGCTGGCCTGTGTCGCGGAGGCTGTGATGGTCTGAGGAGGCTGCCAAGGTTGGGGGCCTCAGGCTTGGAGATTGCAGCTGCAAGTGGTGGGCCCTCCGTGACACACACCAGTGTTGGCAGGTGAGAAGTGATGCCTGGCTGCGCAGGGGTGGGCAAGACAGCTTTGGGGACCAGCGGCACGTGGTGCAGCAGTAGCACAGGATCGCATCCGTCAGCAGTCTGTCTTCTAATGGTGGTGATTCATCAAGCGGTTGTCCCTTCTTCACATGAGTCCACAATGCATGCCTCAACTGGTGATATCTAAAGATTTCCTTTGGGGGCCATGTCATATTCTGCTTGCAACACTTCCCAGGTGATCACTTCATTCACCCCTTGATACATCTCTCAACGACGAGATGCCTATCAGGTTCAATTCTGTAAACCCTTCAAAGGACCCTATGTCCCTCAGTGTGTCGCTATCCCAAAGAGGTGTAATTTCAGTGTCCCCCCAGGAATCTAACTGCCCTCCACCATATCAAAGTCTTGACCCTCGTGAGAGGCACGAGAGATATGGAACCCCGCTTGGAGTAGAGTGCCCTTGGAAAGCCCCTGGGGCCAATGGTTCTGCGGTCTGCCCTGCTCGAAGGCTCCATCAGAAGAGCAAAGACCCACTCATTGACCAGTATCACTAGCAAAGCCCAATAGTACTTTTCGAAGTCAGGAAGGGCAATGCCCCCAGCATACCACCCCCTCATGAACTTATTCATTGCTATCCTGGCCGGATCCCATCTCACAGGAGCTGGCGGACTACCTGGTTTACTCTTTGGAATAATACTAGCGGCACCCAATGCGGCATGTTCTGCAACATGTAAATTAATTTTGGTGAGGTGATCATTTTGTACATTGCTGCCCTGCCAAGGACTAACAGGTGCTGGACCTCCGCTCTAAATTGGTCCAATACTGAGTAGAGATTTTCCGTAAGGAATAGGTCAGGCTGTCAAGTAATGTAGATGCCTAGATATCTAAAGCCCACCATGTCCACTCTGAGGCCTGCTGAGAGATTGTGCTGCGCAGTCCATGCACACAGGGGATAGAGGAGAGACTTCCCCCAATTAATTGGGTATCTCAAATAAGTACTGTATAAGTGGAAGATATGGAGTAGTCTAACAGGATATCATCCACATAAAGGGAGATCTTCTCTTACCAGTCTCTTCCCCACTTGAAACTGCTCACAATTGGGCCAGTGCACACCCAGTACGTCAGCGATTCCAATGCCAAGGCGAAGAGCATTGGTGATAATGGGTATCCTTGCTGGAAGCCCCTGTGCAATTGGAAGGGGAGTGATCGCACCCAATTAACCCTCACCTGAGCTAGCGGTTTGCTATATAGCTGCTTGACCCACCTTATATAGTTAAGGCTGAATCCCATCCACTCCATTACAGTCCACAGGTATTCCCACTCAATTGTATCAAAATCCTGAGCTGCATCGAGTGACATGACCACTGCCGGCTCCGATCCCCCCTCAGTGCCCTTAATACATGCATGCAGCCATCTGAGGTTCAGCCTCGCCCCTGTATGTGGCATGAAACCCAACTCTTCAGGATAGATTAGTTTTTTCATAATTCTGTCAGGTGGCTTGGAATTTTGCCAAGACTTTCCCCTCTACATTCAGGAGTGATATCGGGTGGTAGGAGACACAATCTGTGTGCAGCTTCCCTTTCGTGCAATTTACAACAACAGTGGCCAGTCTCTGGTCTCCCAGGAGAACTCCCCTGGGCATCACTGCCTGGAACATGTTACATAGGTGCAGGGCAACTTTGTTCGACAGCTTTCTATACAGTTCTGACAGCAGGCCGTTTGGGCCCTGCGCTTTACCTGTCTGAATGTCTTTTACTTCCATACCCATCTCTTCCTAACTAATATCTACCACCGATCTCCCCCAAATTGTCTGTATTTTTGGCCCAGGACCAATTGGTATGTGAACTTGTAGTGTAGTTCCTATATTCCCAATAGGCTCTGCGCATTGGAATAATATATTCAGCAGTGTAGACGTAGGACTGAGGTCGACTAGGTCTCTACTGACTATATTAGACTTAAGTTTTGCCACCTAGCTCAGAGGTCACTAGAAACTTTCTCGAATAAACGAGGAGGAGTTTAACCTCCCTGGATAGACAAGAAGGGATTAGCTTCTGACAACCATATAACATGACAACTTTGCTCCCTCAGAATAAGAGTGTATCTCTAGAGTTGTGTGAAAACAATAGACAGCTATTTCACTCAGTCAAATGTGCATACTTAGTTTCACCAGAATGCAGAGAAAAGAAAGATGGGCGTTTTCAATAAAGGTGTAGTTTATTGAGCAGTCTTCTTCCTCATACAAGAGAAATGAATTGCCACAATTGCAATACTCATAGTAAAGTTATGTTATGTTATGTTATAAAATATTTTGTAACGCGCTCTGCTACTGCAAAGTATCCTGGCGCGATATGTAAGATTAACCAGAACCAATCTAAGGGAAAAATTAAGTACTGAGATTAAATAGATGGGTGTTTAGGCCTTTTTTGAATCCCACCAGTGTGGATGCTGTTCTCAGAGAAAGCGGCAGGGAATTCCATGAGCGAGCTGTTTGAACAGAGATGGACTGACCGCCCAGTCTAGCATATCTGACTTTAAAGTAAAGTGCGTACAGTAAAAGGAGGATTATAAAATAATACTGTAAAAGCATTGATATGGTTTCTTAGCCATATGATACTTTAAAATAGATAAAATATATACATACTTATATACATTGACTAACGTACTCAACTGGTGCTTCTAAATACGCCTACCCCGGTGTACCTGACCTAAGCCTAATACGTGGGAAGGAGTAAGTAAGTAGCAGTTTAAGTTAAGTTTGTTTTTGCCAAGAATCTGACTCAAGAATTCTCTCTAAGGTTTTAGTCAGCTCCGTACCTGGGTAATAGAAAGCAGGAGGTCTTGTATCTCTCTCTCAGGACTCGATATCCCAGTAACCCGCGAAGGTATCTGGAAACACCGAAGCTGGATTTCTCGGCAGCAGAAAAGACAGCGTCTCTCTCAGTGCGTCAAAAGGGAGGGGCAGCGTCCGTGGGCTCTCGCATCAGCTGGGCTCTCGGGCAAGTAGATAGCTGCTTTGCTCCAAAACCACCACCATGTGTTTGCTTAAGGCAACGTTGGTATATTTATACCTGAAAGGTGCCGGGTTTGACGTAAGGTTGGACATAAGACGTCAATAAAGATGTCACTAAGAACTGGCCGTTCTTACAGTGCTTTACAGGAGTTCTAGGACGAAATCAAAACAAAAGCAAGGGGGATTTCCCAGGTTGCTGGAGGTTTGGTTTGTTTAGAGAACTCGCTGTGCTTTCTAGGAGTCTGGGGAAGTAGCCTTGCTTAATGTGACAGCATGTGCTACGACTGAATATGGATATGATTACTATGCCGTTATAGGGATATTATTGATTCTAACCGAACAAGGGCATAAAATAGTAATATCGATTTAGGCTCCTGGATAAAAACACAATACCCACTCCGCGATCTAATGTCCATCATTACTAAAACTAAGCAATAGTAAACATTTAAAGGTGCATGTGTATTCCAACCCACCCCAAAATAAATTTTTTTGCATTTGAAATGGTGTATGCGAAATACCCGAAAATGATATTGGTACTGTACGATTTTCAAGCAGTGTAATCATTCAGTTAAAACGATGCATATATATGATTAGCTGAACGATTTGCGAAATTTACACATGAAATGGCTCTTAATACAGAAAAGAAGATCGAGACCATTCCATCACATATAAATACAGTCGCTGTAAATGTGCTACAGGCTGAGGTAATATATTGTCTCTAGAGTTCCTAAAAATAGAAGCTCTGTTCTCTAAGAATAGTTCTACTTTAAGCAGAGTACAAGTGCCAGGAAAAAAGGTAAATATTTTGGAATCGAAGAAAAAATAATTTTGCTTTCAGTGGGAGAAAATAGTTCCAAATATTTTCAGTAGCTTTTGTTTATCAAAGCTGGAGGCCGAATTCAGAGTTCAGGGAACACTGTGTGCTTGTTTGCTTAAAAGTTATTCTTTTTGTTCAGGGGAGAACATCATTTCAGACAGACTCGCAAAAAAGTTGTCTACGGCTTCAGGTGAAAGTTCGATCAAGTTCGAAAATGCCGCAACTGAGCAGTCTCGAGCATGATTGCTATCGTCGATGTCAGGATTAGCAATGCTCACAGAAGGTCGTACCTGGGTGATGTTGCTCTCCTCTCGTACTTCACTACCACCTAATCGTAGTGGCGAAGTCTCAACGAATGCCGTCATCAGGATGGGTAACCGCTGGGGACAACACAATGCATGAGCCGTTACTGGACTTAGCAAAGTATCTGTATCCAATGGTACTGCTGATGGTAGTGTAAGACAGACGTCCAACACGCATTCTTCTCCGCATAGCATACATCGAAGCACAGGTAAGATGCAATTCTGCCAGATGGGTCTGAATGAAAGAAACCAGGTCATATTCAGATCTCTTAGCCGGGCAAATCCAAGGACTTTAGTTATGCGGTCCCGATAGCGTATAGCCAGGATCGTTTCTTCCATCGTTGCTGGAGTCTTGTCTGCGATTTGGCTTGCCATATCGAAGCAGAAGTATCAAAAATAAAATGCCTGCTACGAGTCCCAACAGAAGTGGTAGGCCGCCAAAGACAGAATGGACAAAATTAGGAAAAATGCCCAGAACTGTTTCGAAGGGTGTTAACAGTCCCGAAAAAATTGTCTTAAATATATGTGGGATACCACTGGTATCTGACATATTTAGAATTTGGCTTAGCATTTCTACGAAATGCACGGGGCAATTTGTTGATAAAAGGGTATGTATCTCTGCCGTTGTCCTTGCAACTTGCAGATCATACGTTTCTTATGATGACGTCAAGGGCACCGTTGTCTGTAAAAGGACAGACTTTATTTTGCTTAAAGTATCAATTCGAATAGAAGAGATCAAAGAAGGCCAAATTTTTGCCTCCATGTCTGGAGTGCTGTTTGGATACAATACTTGCATACAGCAAGTGACCATGGAGTTCACGCTTACAAGATAAGCTTTCCCTGGCACCATGCCACAACAGCTGTGGTCCACTATTAGAATATAACTCCCGTTAGAAAGCCGTCTAAAGAATGGCTCTATTCATGTTGCAGGTCTGCCATGCTGGTGACATGAAAGGTTATTTGAAGTCCCCTCACAGGCCCCATGCAAGTTAATACCTTGACACAGAAGTATACCGCTTAGTGATTGTTTGCAATTTTTTCCACTAAGAAATACATTCTGTTTCTTTTCACTATAACATGTGTGTGTGTAAGGCAATTTCCATGATGACTTAATGTACCCTTTACCCAACCTTTCATACTGGCCCGCTGGTATATACTCTTGACAGTATTTAAATTGGAAAGTTGTTATCGGAATTGTGATTATTCCATGTATTATCCATTCAATGACAGGTCTTTCTGACATTGTCAATGGTAATCTCTCAAGTTTTTCAATGCTCAGAATCGTATAGTCTGCTCCTTTTTGTGCCAAACTGATTTGTGTATCAGTAAGGTTAAAGATAGAGAATAATGACGTTGTGTTGATTAAACGCCAGGGCACATAGCCTGAACGCAGATTTTGCAACGTCCAGCCAAGCTGTACAATAGAACGTAATTGGGACTGACCGTGTTGTAACATTAGTAAGTCTTGCTCTTTATATCAATAGCAGAGGATACAATACTGTCCAGTGAATATATTCTGGAAGACAGAGTCATTAACCCATTGTCCACAACAGAAAATGATTTTTCCAAATGAATACGATCAATTTCTCGTATTTTTTCTGCTGTTTTAATTTGCATCACTTTTCAAGCTTCGTTGTAAGTAGCGTATATACCGGCCGCTATGAAACGTTTTTGACGCTGTTTGCGTGGCCCCATTATGAAATCACGCAAGTCAGCACCGTCTTTAAGTAAAGTCAAGTGTTGCTTAATTTCTGCCAGTGTGGATTTCTGTAGTCATTCGAGGCAGAGTTTTCCTACACTGTATGTTGTAACTATCCCTGGATGTTGTCTCTGGGAGTATCTAGGGTCTGGCCTGGTCAACTTGAACCCCTGTAGTTTGTTCAGGAATCTATTTTGACAGTTATTTGTGTCTGTGGGCCAGATCAACCATTTTTTCCAATCAGGATGTGTTCTGTTTTGGTTAAAAATATGGGATACGTCTATCTCAACATCTGTAGTGCTATTACTGTCAGATGTGGGCTTTGGAATAGACGGTTTGTTTAAGTCTTTAATTTTGGCTAGGCCAAGACAGGTTGTCTGTTGAATTGTGTCATTCAAGAATATAATTTGTTCTGGGATCATGCAGGCTCTAAATAATGCTTCTAAACCTTGGACCTGCCAATCTTTGGTACCCCAGATGTTTTTTGTTTCAATGTTGTTTTTCCAGAAATCAAAACCAAATGTAGTCAATTTTTCAAAAAATGTTTCCGAATAGATCAATTTAGTGTTTGTCAGCATTGTTTTCATCCCTGTCTTATTTAACAGTTTGAAAAAAAAAGTTTCTGCTTCACTTGTGTTAAACCCTGAGAAGTAGGGGAATTTCTCGCAAAATGTCTTCGAACTACCTTTTGGTGGAGTTGCACAATGTTCACATTGATTATAATTAAAACATTTCTAGGTTGAGCAGATTTATGCAAATAATGGTGTGCAAAGTGATTGTAGCAGTACATTTCTTCATAATTAGATGAACCCTGTAAGTAATCATGTTCTGTAAGTTTTGCTGACATAACTAAATCTGACATCATATCATTAATACTTTCAAAGTCCCAATCATCAGAGAATGTACTCGGTTTTACAAAGTCACTTAATGAAACCTTGAACTGGTGTGGATATTTCAAGAGCTCGACCGGGCCGTAGATTTCATAATCTGTTTTGTCCCAGCTACCCCACCGGGTATTGGATAGGCTGTGACATTCACTGATGATAGTTCTCTTTTCTCGATGTGAGATGCCTTGTGTGGCTTTAGGACCAAGTTGATGTTCTGACTTGCTGTGTCCATTGTACTGTATTTTCCCTCAATGAATTTTCCCAAACAAAGAACCACGATGAGCCAAAGCAGGAGGAAAAGTACACCTAACACAATCCAAAATTAAATCCATGGAGAAATCAGATAGGTTTCTTTGAGTTGATGAAAGAGTTCAGTTACTTTGTCTTTAGAAGTTTTTGTTGTTGGCGTTTCTTCAGGTTCGCTTGGATCCTCAGAAAAGTCATCAAAATTGATGAAGTAGCCTGATGCAGTTCTGTCAATTGTTGGAATCGCTTCCGGATTTTTATTTGCTTTTGGAATTTTCTTTGTTTCATTAGCATAGTCTGAGGCTACATTGTTGTAGACTGGTATATCTTGACGAACTGTTGCAATTTGGGTTCCAAGAGGCACAAGTTCTATGGCATTGTTGCATAGTCCCTTTTTATTCACTGCAGGTTTATCAAATGTGATTAGTCTCTCAGTTTGAACCTCTTGTATTGTAGCAAGTTTTGGTGTTCTGCTACATCTTGGGAGTCCACTGGGCCTACTACTTATTATTGGCCACATGATTGTGGTTTTAACAGGTCGATGGATACAACTCGGTTCTCCTTTTTACCAGCAAGGGGCGGTAGTACAACTGATCTTGTTCCGCTGACAGCTAAGACAGGTACTGCTTTTCTGTAAGAAGGCCCAAATTCCTTTTTCACCGCAATCTTCTCTCTGACCAGATCCCCAATTTTTGGAATCCAGACAGGCCTTGCTGGGACAGGTGGTTTATCTTCAGTGGCTGTTGGCTGCTGTTTTAACTTTACGTTGCTCAGGCCTTTTCTTGTTTCATTTAAGTCCTGTAAAATAGCCAAACGATCTTTGATATCAAAGCATTTTTCTTCTACCACTGAAGTCTGACTATCTAAGTCCTGAATATGCATTCTAGTCCCGAACAATAGTTCGTACGGACTGAAACCTTTTAGAGAATTTCTTGGCAGATTGTTAAGACTACGTTGGACACTTGTTAAATGTTGGACCCACCCATCACCCGAACCTAATACCCTCGCCGTTATAGATTGCTTTATGTCTCGGTTTTTTCTTTCCACAATCCCATTTCCCTCAGGATGGAAGGGACAAGAGTACCTCAATGCAATGCCCATGCTGGTCAAGGCCTCCTTATAAGCTCGAGAGCTAAAAGCAGGTCCCTGGTCAGAATGTAGCATGCCAATTGCGTATGTGCCGATATAGACTCGCAAAATCTTTTATAACAGTTCTGGCGTGAGCCGAGCGCTGGGGCCACATCCAAATGAATCTCGTGCAGGAGTCCACTGCGACCATGATATATTTATAGTTGCCATCCCTTTGTAAGGGACCACAGTGGTCCAGGTAAACACATGCTAATGGTTTATCTGAGATTAGAAGGGGCGTCTGTGCCGGTCGTTTTACTGTTGATACTTTCATTCTTTGGCATATTTCACATTCTAGAACATAGTTCCTAGTTTGTTTTCTCATGCGCGGCCACCAATATCTCTGTTTTAGTAACAATATTGTGGCGGAAACACCAGCGTATGCAGAAGCCAGCCCTTCGTGTGCCGCTGTAATTAGTCCTAACCTGTGTTCCATGTTTGGAATTGCCCTATCCCCCACTCCAGGGATTCGAGCAAATGGAACATTATTCGCATCAGTTATGTATGAGTACTTTACTGGAAAGCCTTTCGGGAGTGATTTTATATCATCTTTTACCATAGCACTGACAGCTTGCATTATATCGCTGTCTATTTTTGTTTTTGACCGGGTGATAGCAGCTACGGAAGACGTTTGCACAGCTGCCTTCGCGGCCTCATCAGCCAATGAATTCCCCGCAACGTGAACGCCATCATGTTGATGACTCAGTGTATGTATCACGTGAGTCTTTTGTAGTTCTTTCTGTAAAATAACTACTTGTTCCCAAAGCGTTTTATGCTTGATTGTGCCACCTTTTGCATCTTTGAAACCGTTTTGAACCCAGTTCTGCAAGTATTCATTATAAGACTGAACGCAGTAATATGAATCGCACACTATTAGTGTGGGGAATTCGCGATCGGTATTTTCAAGCGCCATCTTAAATGCTAGTAGTTCAGCTCGCTGAGCTGTACAATCTCCTAGAGATTGGGTTTTAGTGACCAATGGTCTAAATTTTCCTTCGTGCCAACGACCTTTAACAATCGCGCATGCAGCACTGTAAGCTTGTTTACCCCCAACTGCGGGTTGTGCTGATCCGTCTGTATATATTATATAGCCGTAGTGTTCATCACCACCCCCTTTTCTGAATCGTTTTTGGCCACTATAGGTGTGGCAGGGTATACTCAGACATGAGTCCCTTGCTCACTGCTCCATCAGGATTCAAGCAAGCCGGGCCGACGAGGCTGAAATGCCAGAAACCGGTCCCCGGTAGCTTGTCTCCTTTCTGGTGAAGAATTGGCTTGGTAGTTTGGTCTGCCCTGTTCCCATGATGCACTGGGCCAGGGACAGACTAATTTGCATATAGCCAGGTTCTGAGCTGGGATGGGGCAGTGAGCTAAATAACGGTGATGGATCAAGCCCTGATCTTTGGACTGGGTAAGAGTGGTCTGCTTAATTCAGACACTCTGTTCATCACCACCCCCTTTTCTGAATCGTTTTTGGCCACTATAGGTGTGGCAGGGTATACTCAGACATGAGTCCCTTGCTCACTGCTCCATCAGGATTCAAGCAAGCCGGGCCGACGAGGCTGAAATGCCAGAAACCGGTCCCGGTAGCTTGTCTCCTTTCTGGTGAAGAATTGGCTTGGTAGTTTGGTCTGCCCTGTTCCCATGATGCACTGGGCCAGGGACAAACTAATTTGCATATAGCCAGGTTCTGAGCTGGGATGGGGCAGTGAGCTAAATAACGGTGATGGATCAAGCCCTGATCTTTGGACTGGGTAAGAGTGGTCTGCTTAATTCAGACACTCTGTTCATCACCACCCCCTTTTCTGAATCGTAGCGTTCTAGAGGCAGGATTTCGGTCGGCAGAGGACATTCATATTCGTATTGTAGAAATTCTTGTGTTTTCAAATTAGGATCAAATTCGTATACTACGTCTGTTGCAGCAAGAGAATTAACCCATTGTATCCATCTCGGATGTAGTGCTTTAGCATTTGGAATGCTTGCTTTTGTTACCGCTTCTAGGGCTGGTATTGGTGTAACGATTATTATTCGTTTACCTTGTGCTAGGGCTCTTTCTTTTGCTACAGCAGTCTGAACCGCAGTTAGAATTTTTTCAGTAGAACTGAATTTCATTTCAGCTTGTGTGTACAAGTGTGATTTGTATGCTATTGGTACCGTTTCTCCCTCATTAGAGGTCAGGTACGTGAATCCGCATCTTCCTGGGATGACTCGGATTACAAGGTTGCGTGTGTTATTGCGAGTTTGCAATTTTGTTTTAGCTAACATGTCTGTTTGCAATTATCTCAAAATTTCTGTGTGTTTTTGAGTCCAATTGATTGGTTTGAAATCAGGTTTTATTAATTCATAGAGAGGTTTAACCCTCTCTGCATAATTTAGAATGTAAATTCTTCCGAATTGCAGGAAACCTAGTATTGATTGTAAGTTCTTCAGCTTTTTTGGTGCTTGGAGTACTGCGCATTTCTCTAAGAAATTGTCCGCTAGGCTTTTGCCTTCACTTGATAATTCATAACCTAAAAATAGGACAGTTAGATGGGCAATTCGTGACTTTTTAAAGTTGAATTTGTAACCCTCTGCTGCGAACCCAAGTATTATGGTGTTCACTCTTTTCAAGTGAGTATCCAAGTCATCATCTGTTAGATAGATGTCATCGACATAAGATAATGCCTCATAATCATATATTTGTAATAACTCTGTTACTCTTGCTGAGAATCCTGGGCTATTCTTGAATCCCTGTGGGAGTCGACAGAAATTTTTCTGCGACCCCATTATTGAGAAAGCGGTCAAATACCTGCTTTCAGGTGCTATGTTTTGACAAAAGAATCCATTAGAGATGTCTAATGTTGTTTTGTATTTTTTGCGCACAATATTATTCATTAGTGCTGCACTGTGTTAGTTTTGTACTGCAAATGTTTTGCAACATGAGTTAAGGTGTCTGTAGTCCAAAACTAGACGATATGAATCGTCTGGCTTGGAGACAGGAAACAAAGGATTGTTCATTTGAGAGGTGCATGTTTCAATCACCCCTTGGTATTCAAGTTGATCTAAGATCTCCCTGACTTGTTTTTTAGCTTCTTGCTTAATTGGGGACTGCCTTTTTGCAGTTGGTTGACATTTTAACTGGATGTTGTGAGGAGGAGAGTCCTCATCCCATCCTACATGATTTTTATATAATGCAGGAGCTTGGGCTACTGCCCATTTTCTTCGTATGTATATTTTTTATGAATCGGAATATGATTTGAGAAGGCAGGCATAATCATTTCTTCGCCATGAGGGCACTCCCTGACAAACTCTGGGGGCCAGTCTTTCTCAGCTAAAAGGATGTCATAGCCTTTGGAAAGGTTATCCCAAAATAGACCCCTTACTTTCCTAGTCTTATCTCCCTCTATACGTAAAGTTATCTCGTATATTTTATGAGGTTTGCTAACTCTGGTATCCGCAGTTTCCACCTGAATGTATTCATTCGTGTCCACTGTCTCCAGATGATTCATCAGGATCTTGTGAGCTATGGTCACTTCTGCTGCGCTGTCTAGCATTGTCTGGGCCCACTCTCCGTTTTTTAGTTGTGTCCTCAGTATCCTCGGCATGTTTGATTATTTTAATACTGGCTACCTTCTTTTTTGGAAATTGTAATTTTTTATTTAGATGAGCAGGTTCCATGTCTTTGAACTTGACGTGCTCTTCCCTGTTTTCTGAATGTCCTCTTTTTTCCGATTTCTTCGAGGAAGTCTGAAAAGATCGAGAGGGACGTGTATCAATATCTTGATATCTATCAGGTTTTTTTAGATTATCCCTATTTCTAAGGTTGTATCTTTTCTCAGAGGGCTCCCTCTGGGGAGACTTGTGTCCTTGGTCCGGAGATCTTTCTCTCCGCCGAGGAGACCTTCCTCTGGACTGGAATCTTTTTTCTTTGGGAGTGGATTGTTTATTTCCATCCCAGCTCTTTTTTGGAGTGTTTAGATTATTTTTAATAAATATTTTTTCAGGATTTTCAGTTAGTTGGGGTTTTACTGGTTTCCCACCCAAACTATCTCTTCCTAGTTCTTCATAGGATTTTTTATGATTCTGGCAAGTTCAATTGGTTGGTCTGCTATATCTGTTTCTTTCAATTTCTGGCGGATCGCCACAGATGCTGCTTCTCCTTTTATGTTGGCTAATAATATAGCCGAGACCTGCTTGAAGTCTTTCAGTAATTTCATACCCAGAGTTAAAGCAGGTTCTGGACCGTATTCATTTTGAATCTGTCTTAGCACATCTGGTATTATCGCCATAGACGGAACACCATGTGTTTTCGTGTAAATGGAAGCAAAGACTGTGCCCCAAGTGTCACAGTCCTCCACGTGTGGTGCGATCCCCATTGGAAGGCAGATAGTCAGAATTCTGTGTTTCTCAGTTGGGGCAGTATCCGGAAATACTGCCTCTATTTGAGTAATTTTTTTGCTAACCAGAATGGAATTTGTTCCCGTTTTGCGGGTACTTTACCAAGACACGATTGTATGTTCTGTGGTGTAATTTTGTTTGTGTTCCCCTGATGAGGGGTCAGCTGTGGAATGTTAATAGCTGGTTGGACTGTTGTAGTCCACATTACATATTGGACTAATTGTCTATGTATTTTAATCAGTTGTTTTAGCTGGGCTAAAAGTTCTGGTACTGACATTTTATCGATGTCTGGATGTGGTGTGTAGCTGGCTAGAACCGGCCACGTTGCTCCTGGTCTACCTAGTGGACCGAGCCTGGTGATGTGATTATTATGTTTTAGGGCGCCTTTAAACCAGAGCAGGTGCTCTTGGTATTTTAGTGGGATTTCAACCTCCTCGAAAGGGGTGTATTCATCCGGAGGTTCCTCTATTTTGTAATAGTGGAAGTCGTGTGTGACAGCGTTTGCTGATGGAAAGTTTATCCATGAATAGAATACCTCTGTCTGCCGATATTCATGTGCCTCAATTATGAATACGACTATTCCACCTCTCGGTGTTAGTCCGTTTTCTATAAGTTTAAGAGTTATAGTTTTCCTTATGTTGACCGGAATGAGTATAACACTCGGGTCATTTTCTTGGAGACTTGTGTCATCCGCTAGGAGTCGAGCTGCTATTCTAGCTGCCTCCCTCTCTTCTTCACTTTCTGACATTTTTACTGACAGAAAGGTTTTTGTTGCAGATCAAGTTTCAAGGAAACAAAGATTAGGTGCACAATATTTTGGAACACTGTATCCTTCAACGTTGACTATACCAAAAACTATACATAGGAATCTCTTCCTACTAAGTTCCGGCGGATTTTAACCCTTTACCCACTCCAGACGTCTTTTGGAGTATTTACGGGAAAAGGGGTCTGTGTGAAAAAGCACGACTGAGTTACTCTAACGTCTTGCGTTAGATTTATCGCCTTACCAAACGTTGGGCGCCATGTAGTGTAGTTCCTATATTCCCAATAGGCTCTGCGCATTGGAATAATATATTCAGCAGTGTAGACGTAGGACTGAGGTCGACTAGGTCTCTACTGACTATATTAGACTTAAGTTTTGCCAGCTAGCTCAGAGGTCACTAGAAACTTTCTCGAATAAACGAGGATGAGTTTAACCTCCCTGGATAGACAAGAAGGGATTAGCTTCTGACAACCATATAACATGACAACTTTGCTCCCTCAGAATAAGAGTGTATCTCTAGAGTCGTGTGAAAACAATAGACAGCTATTTCACTCAGTCAAATGTGCATACTTAGTTTCACCAGAATGCAGAGAAAAGAAAGACGGGCGTTTTCAATAAAGGTGTAGTTTATTGGGCAGTCTTCTTCCTCATACAAGAGAAATGAATTGCCACAATTGCAATACTCATAGTAAAGTAAAGTGCGTACAGTAAAAGGAGGATTATAAAATAATACTGTAAAAGCATTGATATGGTTTCTTAGCCATATGATACTTTAAAATAGATAATATATATACATACTTATATACATTGACAAACGTACTCAACTGGTGCTTCTAAATACGCCTACCCCGGTGTACCTGACCTAAGCCTAATACGTGGGAAGGAGTAAGTAAGTAGCAGTTTAAGTTAAGTTTGTTTTTGCCAAGAATCTGAATCAAGAATTCTCTCTAAGGTTTTAGTCAGCTCCGTACCAGGGTAATAGAAAGCAGGAGGTCTTGTATCTTTCTCTCAGGACTTGATATCCCAGTAACCCACGAAGGTATCTGGAAACACCGGAGGTGGATTTCTCGGCAGGAGAAAAGACAGCGTCTCTCTCTCAGTGCGTCAAAAGGGAGGGGCAGCGTCCGTGGGCTCTCGCATCAGCTGGGCTCTCGGGCAAGTAGATGGCTGCTCTGCTCCAAAACCACCACTGTGTGTTTGCTTAAGGCAACGTTGGTATATTTATACCTGAAAGGTGCCGGGTTTGATGTAAGGTTGGACATAAGACGTCAATAAAGATGTCACTAAGAACTGGCCGTTCTTACAGTGCTTTACAGGAGTTCTAGGACGAAATCAAAACAAAAGCAAGGGGGGTTTCCCAGGTTGCTGGAGGTTTGGTTTGTTTAGAGAACTCGTTGTGCTTTCTAGGAGTCTGGGGAAGTAGCCTTGCTTAAGTGACAGCATGTGCTACGACTGAATATGGATATCAAAATCAAATCAAATCGTCTTTATTCGGTTTCCATTTATGAAAAAACCATAAAAGTACAAAATACAGTGAATATTTAAAAAAGACATTGAATTCATTCAAAACTAAAATCATTCTTAAAAAGAAACGTTTGGCTGAGTAAAATACTTTTTAGACGAGAAGGTCATTATTATTTTGTAAGTTCAAACGATGCCTAAGACATAATTTTAGATACTGTGCCACCGATTTTGTCATTAAGTTGTTTTCTAAAAATTGTAGTGCCAGATAGGCAGGGCGGCATCTACGAATTTTCATTACTTTCAATATAGGTAATATCCACCTTCTGCGCAGTGGCTCGTAAAATTTGCAGAAGAAAAGGACATGTATTGTGGACTGTGGAGATGTTAAATCACAGGGACATACTGATGCAATTTGTGTCCAAACGTTCTGGATAGGGAATAAAACCAAATAGTGATAGAGATTAAACCTAAAACGAGTGAGAAGTAATTTTTCGAATTGTGACAGATCGTATTGCAAATATGGTTGAATGGTTGGGACCAACTGTATTAATAGGCAATGTTGGACTGTTGGCTTTCCTATTTCGTTCAGTGTTCGAAGTTGGGATAGATGCGATAGGCAGAGAGTTTTTAATTCCTTTTTTGTTATGTCTGTTACTGAGAGTGGTTCATCAAAGAATCTTTGGAGACCAATATCTGAAAGGAAAGATTTTACGTAACCCAGCCATCTTATCTTTGTCATGTTCTCTAGTTTCATGCAGTCCTGGATTATTGCTCTTGTAAGCTGACACTCTTCCGTAACCCAGATTCTGCGCCATAACATGATGGGCTGGATCTTAATGATATCAGAAATGTGGTCCATCCCAAGTTCCAGATGGCATCCAAATGTAGTTGTGCTCTTTGGAACAGCCAATAAAAATTTTAAAAAGGAGTTTGCAACTATCTGTAGTTGATCGACGTTTGTTGTTCCCCAGACTCCTGCTCCGAAGGTGGCTGTGCTTATGCATTTTGCATTATAAATCTTTATCATCTCCATGGGGGGTCTTTTACCCAATCGAAGAGAGAAAGCTTTTAGGGCACCAACTGTTTTTGTCAGGGATAACCTTCGCGAAGTGAGTGCTTCTTTCCAGTTAAACGCCTCATCAATGGTGATGCCTAGGTAAGGGTACGTTTTAGTTCTTTCAAGAGGGAGGCTGTCCACATAGATTTTCTTCACTTTTTTCCCTTAATACCAGCGTGCATCACGAAGGTTTTCTTTATGTTCACTTTTAAGTTTAGATTGGTCATAAAGGAACAGTAATTGTTTAGTGCCCTTTGGAGCTGGACCGGAGTTTGTGCGAGGATTACCGCGTCGTCGGCATATAATAATGCGGGAATTTGCCGACGGCCAGCTTCTGGGAGATCTTTTACACCCTGTAACATTGCAACTTCGAGTCCGTTGGTGTAAAGCGTGAATAAGAAGGGGGCCAGCACGCACCCTTGTCTGACCCCCTTCTGTATTGGAAAGCTGTTTGTTAATTGACCAGCTGTCCCAAATCGTACCTTTCCCTTAGCTCCCGAGTATAATTCACGCAGAAAGTCGATTATCGGTGATTCGATCCCCATTTGCAGCATTATTGACCAAAGTTTCGAGTGTTCCACGCAGTCGAATGCTGCTGTGAGATCGACGTAAACCATGTGTAGGCAAGATTTTTTTACTGTTACGTATTTACCAGCCAATAATGTTAGGTTTAGAACTTGGTCCACGGTGCTCAGGCCAGCCCTGAACCCGTATTGTAAGTCTGAGAGTGCTCCATGTTCTTTCGACCACTCCTGGAGTCGGTCAAGCAGTATTCTCCCTGCCATCTTTCCGACCGAGTCCAGGAGGGAGATGGGGCGATAACAGGAGGGGTTGTCTCTGTTACCCTTTTTAAAAATGGGCACTAGAATCGATGTTGACCAGGAATCGGGAAGTTCGGTATCCTTTGCTGCGTTTAATACTTTTGTTAGGGGGGGGACCATATGGATATGATTACTATGCCGTTATAGGGATATTATTGATTATAACCGAACAAGGGCATAAAATAGTAATATCGATTTAGGCTCCTGGATAAAAACACAATAAACTATAAAGAGAGTTGTACTAGCAAGCAAATGTTTCTGCGATGTCCTTATTGCCTTGAATGACTATACCTTCCTCCATCCACAGCTCATGTACCCAAATGTGTTCCCTTTCTCTGCTGTCCAACAAAGCCAATCCTGTCCTCTTGCCAGCCTGAGGAGGGTCTTTACGTCAGGCCCCAACTTGCCGCTTCTCCACCGGCCTGCTACCATCCAGCCAATCCCAGGCTTACTCCAGGGTATTAAAAATCCAAACTTTACCATTCTGGAGCACCCGAAGTTGTGCCAAAAACATCATCATGTATTTTACTTCTATGTCCCACAGTTTACGTTTCACCAGAAACCACTTCTTTGCTTCTGGACCCTGAGAGTGAAGTCCAGGTAGATCTGTACTGTTGCATTTTCAAAGTGGAGTATCTCCCTATTTCATGGCGTCTGCAGTATTTCATCCCTGTCTCTATGGATAAAGATGTGGGCAATAACCATCTTCAGCGGCACCCCTGGTCTTGGTGGCAAGAAACGTTCTGTGTGTGCCTGCTCTACAGAGAATAAACTGGACAGTTTCTTGTGCTGCAGTACTTTTAGGATGAATTCCTCCACAAACAGTTCAACACTGGGTCCCTTCACCCTCTCTGGGATCCTGATGATCTAAATATTATTAGGTTTTGAGAGGCCTTCAATGTCCTCTAGCTTCGCTGGTGTCACCACACTTTATTTTTGCAGCTAGGCCACCTTGGCTTTAAGCTCTATTGACTTGGCTTTAAGCTGGCTCAAGGTCTTTCTGTTTGTGTGGCTCTCTCATTGACCTTCTTTAGGTCTGCTTGCAATAAATTGACCTTCCTGGCCACAGTGTCCATTTTTGATTTCAGCAGCAGCCATGATGCCCTGAAGCCATGTATGGCTGCCATGATATCACTGAGCGAGGGATCCGCAACATCGCCTCCATTCTTTGGACTGCTACCACTAGCTGGCTCGCCCTCTAGAACCCAGTCAAGGAAAATTATGGGGCTTTGCCAGCACATCTAGTATCAATTATTAAGTCATATATATTTGAATTACGTCCATGTGTTTGTACAATCTCATTGATTCAGCTATAGGGACATTCTCAACAACACTATTCCAAAGTAAAAAATCCAGAACAAGTAGTAATCTTGCTGTTAATTAGCCTTTATTCCAAAATCAGTTTCTCCATAATAAAAATGCCTAGCACACGACTTGCCGACACGTGTTTCGTCTTACAAAAGACTTTTTCAAGGCATAAGACTAGCGTGTATCACAAAAATCAGGACCAAATGACGTACTGTAGAAATCAGGAACCAAGTGAGGACCAAGTCTGGTCACACCTATTTAATATAAAAAACTTTCTCAAATGACCAACAGCACGAACAGCAGTACTATTATAATATAAAGTGTTTCCATAATTTTCAAGTTTCTTGGCCACCGTGTCAATTTTTGATTTCAGCAGCAGCAATGATGCCCTAAAGCAATGTATGGCTGCCATGATATCTCTGAGCGAGGGATCCGCCACATCGCCTCCATTCTTTGGACTGCCACCACTAGCTGGCTCACCCGCTAGAACCCAGTCACCCTGCTCACCGCTAGTGGGAGGGGCACTGGTGCACTTATCCATCTTCATCTGCTGCTGCAACCGAACCCCACAGGCCCCCTGGTCATGGTCACATCGTCGGCATGGGGAGACGTACTCACTGCTGCCCACAAAGCATCAGAGTGGAGCGGTGTTCTCCTCTGTCAAGGCCCTTCCCGAGGGCCTGCGGCCTGTCGTCTTTCCTTCTCCCAGCAGAGCCCTGTGCAGCAACCCTGCTAAAGTCATTGTAGTTGTCTCACCAGATCTAATGTGCTTGCACTCTAGATGGAAAACCCAGTAGGACCCCGGGTTTCATCTCGGCTATGACCTCCACTGGGGGGCGCCTTCAGCCTCAAAGCAGTTGTCGCCACCCTCTCAAAGGACACTCTATTCTCCCTGTGCTGAGCCCTGCGGATTGACCTGTACACCAATAGGGGCCAAGGATACAAGCTCACCCACTCAACAGAAAGGTGTTCTTGCCTCCGAGGCCCCCCTGGGCATAGAGGAATCCAAGCAGGCCGTACCAGTGAGTCTGTAGGCAGAGATTTTGCTCTCCTGCTGAGCATTCTGTTCCATCAGATAGTATTGCTTGCCAATCAAGGGAGAGGCAGCTGTCCTTTGTGGTTCCCCCATGTAGTCACCACACCGTGTATTCAGTAGACCCTGGTGAGCCCCGGTTAGCAGCTCAGAATTTCCAGGTGCCGATGCGCCCCTTCATCTGGGCCCCAGCTGCACAGCCATCGCAGTCGGGCCAACCTGCCCAACGGTGTCATCCACGGTGGCCTGTCGCTGCCCCTACCACGACCTTGAAGCCAGAAATCCTGCACAATTTTTGCCAGAACGTACGGGCTCCATCCAAGCGGCCGCCGCCATCAGGCTGATTTGCACGCCGTAATGGGGGAGGGGTGAGGGCCCACCACGATCATTCGCCAGTGACAGAGGCCCACCTCACTCATTTACCCTGGCTCCAGAGGGAAGGGGGGTCACTGGACACAGCTCGCCCGCAACAACACTAACTGAAGCCTTTTGGACCTCTGCCTCAACCTTCGGAGAGCAACATCATCACTCAAGGGCAGGGCTTCGTGCAGCCAGGTTGAGTGGTCTGTGTCTCCGCATGCCGACAGGCTGTGGCCTCCCTGATGTTCCCCCAGGCCCGAGTCATAACCGCCAGGCATCAAAGCTGCTCTCACCCACATCCCATCTTCCTTTCAGCAATCAGGGGAAGAGGGCACTTCGGAGTGTGGGAATGATTTTGCCGGCTATCAGGAGACTGAAATCAAGCTTGAGGTCAGAGCTCTAGTGAAGTGCGCCCATCTTGATCGCCGCTGAATATGTGCAGTTTTAATCAAGTCCTTGTTAAGCCAAAGATTAGAGATCCCGCTTTATACATGAGTTTGGTCAGATGGCATTTATGGATTGCCATCTCATTCATCCTGATTCAAAGCAACTGAATGAGGCAATTCTCTTTATTTTTGCACTGTCAAGAAATGACTCATAATCTTTTTACGTTTTTCTCAAAATTAATTATTTTAGATTTTGTTAGATTGACAACTAGTTTGTAGCCTTTGTTGAGTTCCACTAAGGACCCTAGGAAAACTACTTACAATACAGTCAAATATAACTATATAATCAACACATTGCAATAGGATGAAAGTGTTTGTCCTCAGATATGGTGGGATCTATCTAGATGTGTCGGTAATGTTTTAATGTCATGGGCTGAAACTCTCCACCCTGCTAATTTCGTCCCAGAATTGCGCTATCAACACCATAAAATGCAGCATGGGAGCCTACAAAGCAAATGTAAAGTGGTTGATTATTTATGGCTACATACTCAAGATCAGTTCTTTCGTTAGGTAGGCAAATTGGAATGCCAAATTGAAGTAGGGGACCGTAATATGCAGTATGACTTCATCTTGGCAAAACCCTGTTCGTTCACAAGAAAGTAGATTGTTTCTATCAACCATTAGTTATTCCAAACAAATGGAAGCTCCACACCCTGTAAAGCAATAAGGTAGTAGTTATTTGGCACAACTGAATTGCCTTGTTTTGGAGTGGATGGAGGATAGAGAGGAATGTCTCTGCTTAGGAGGCAAGAGTAAAATAGTGGACAAAGCGAACACACCCAATTAACAGAACCCACCTTAAACATGATCTTTGGAAGACTGTTGGGACCAAAGGGACCAAATGCTCTGTTCTTTTTATTTCAGCATTCTATTCTGTTAGTTGTCAGTCTGATATCTAACTGGCATTATTCTCCTAAGGTAGCCAACTTCAATACCTCCTTGACAGAGAGAGATTTTGTAAGCGCTGCTCATGTTTGACAGTAAAGATTATTGCACTGACTAGTAATTGCTATTTATCTAGGTGTAAAGTTCCAGATTTTTTTGCATCTTTTTTTAAATTGCTAATGGTTGAATTTCTATTTTATGCATTTTGGTAGCCCATGCAACCTTCTTGTGCACCCTGTTTAGATCAGAGATATTCTTTATTGCCAGCGGGTTACCCTAACCACACTGTTAAGTATACAATTCTTAAGCATAGAAGATTTTGAATGCCTGATGTGTGATTCACATGCCTGCTTCCAAACACCTACTTGAGGGTATTTATGTAGGTACAGGTTATTCCCTAGGCCTTTCATGGTTTTATTCCTTACTCTGAGGATTTCTAGCCACACCCACCGTTCCTCAGGTAATCTAGAGAACCCCTCATGTTTATGGAAGACTTTCATTGTTTGAAATTGCTAGCTATCTCTTTCCCCCATGTAATTACCTTCAGCCAGTCTGTATGCTGTATTTCGCCCTGAACTCACAAGTTTACTGCCTTCTGCAGTGCAATGAACATTTGATGTTAATAGCCCGGGGAAGGGATCTCTCTGACTCTTGAAATAATAGTAACTTTTTAAAATGTTATTTAAATTTTATTACAGAACACATTATACAAAATAAAACTAATCAGAGATACTTCGTGATAAGACCTTAAGCATAACAATCCTTATGACAGTCCATTAAGTATTCTGAATGCAACACAGTGCAATCTTACATGATAACATTAAACATCAAGGGGCCTGGGCCCCTATGGAACTTATTAGAGATGTGTATCACAGACAGACATCCCCAGTGGCATGTGGCTTAGCATCCCACCATCCCACCAAGACCTTAACCTGTATAGAAACGAGCCCCGGTAAGTATCTCACAGCCCAACGCAGCTATATCTATTCTATCTATATCTATATATCTATTCAGCTGTTGGCCCCATAATTCCTGCTCATGAGGAGGGGTAGCCGCAGGCACGGCGTCTTCCTCTTTGGTAGCCAGGTAAGTTCTGTATAATTCCCAATTTTTTTTAGGGCGATTACGTGGGGGAAGGAGCTTACTATATTTTTCAGTTTGCGTGCAGCAGTAGATCATGTCCCTCGACCGACAGGCCATAGTGGGGAGCGGGCCTCGGGACCAACAGTTCGCAACCCTGCATCTAGCTATAAGTAGCCCCATGTTGACCAACCTCCTGATAAATTTAGGGATGTGCAGGGAGTATCCCAGCAGAGCCAGCATAGGGTTCGGATTTAGTGTTACAGCAGTGATATCTCCTAGGGCCTTAAAAATCAAAACCCAAAAGCCGTCGATCCTCGGGCACACCCAGGCCAAGTGGAAGAAATCCGCCTGGTCAGCACCGCAGCGCTTGGAATCAGAGGAATCTCTCAATCCATATCTATACAATCTCTCAGGCGTGTAGTACACTCTATTAAGAAATTTAAAGTGAATTAGCCTATGGCGACCGTTTAGTGATATCCGTTTCGTGCTCTCGCAGCAATATTTCCAGATTAAGTCATCTATGTCTTTCCCTGTATCTGTCTGCCAGGCGAGTCTAGCTTTAGTGTAATGGTTGGCTCGGTAGCTCTGAGTCAATTTATACAGTTTAGATACAGTTTGTGTGGTTGATTCTGTTTTTATCATATATGTAAGGGCAGCCACTTCAGGTGGCTTCGCCCGGTCACTACCCAGAATCTCCTTAAGTGATTGCCTCATTCTGTGGAATTGAAATATATTAAGCTGTGTAGCATGTATTTCCTGTGTCGCCACTTCATCCCATGTTTTGGCAACACCCCCTTCAAACATATCTCCTATCATTGTGATACTTATGGCGTTCAACGCCCAAGTGACCCCCCTGACTGTACATGTAGGAAGCCAGCGACACCACTCCAAAGGGGAATAATAGTAAAGTTCTTTCATTGTTGGAACAGTGGCAAGAAAATAAAGGTGTAACCGAAAATGGCTTTACAATAATGGGAAAAATGAGTAAAACCAATGGGAGACCCTTTCATTTAATACACCAAGATTCAAGCTATGTAGAATAGAAAGGGTCTCTTCTACCAGTTGTTTATTTTCTTGGTTCAAATTGAACTCTCTGGAATTGCCCAAAGTGCATTTTTTCCATTTGATGAACTCATCTTCATTTGTTGCAAAAGAGAGGTTACAGTTAAAATCACCCATACTATTTATTTATTTATATGTTTTATATAGCGCTAGCTAGACCCGAAGGTATCAAAGCACTTTCCAGAATCGAGAGCAAGGCAATGATCCAGTCACTGAGCATATGACGCTCAACAATCTTAGGTTCAAGTACAAACAACAATATATACACATGAAAAAAAATATTTGCCAACGTTGGTGGAATACAAGAACAAAATGTTCACTGAAAGAAGTTCGGCCCTGAGGGCTGTTACTGATTGTGGGCAATTCGCATATTCTGAGTCCAGAGAGAGAAAGACATTCCAGGCAAAAGAGGCAAACAAGAAAACAGCCAACTGTTCAATGGGTACGAACTGAGATAGAGAGACTAATAGAACCGAGTTCAAGAATTGCTCATGTGTTCCGGTATAGAGATAGCGTTTCAGGTCTGGCGTTTCAGGTCCCTTTTGAATCCAGTGAAGGAGGGGTTGCATCGTAGGTTCCTCAGGAGAGAGTTCTATATGCTGGAAGCATTACCTGAAAAAGAGTGAGCCTGGGTTCATTTCTTTTTCAGTCTGGGAGGAATGAGAAGAAGTGTGTTGGAGCTTCTCATAGATCTGGTTCTTCCAGCTTTTGTGAGTTTGTTATCTAAATAGTCTTAATTTAGGCATTATGGCAATTCATCTGCTTTGATCTATTTTAATAAGATATCATAAACTTAAATCTGCTTAATAGGATTTGAGTTGATATAAGCATTCAAAACTAAAAATGTCAGATCAGGGTAATTCATAAGCCACCTGTCGAAATGTTCATGAATTTTTAAACAAGCATTTCCAACTTTTTCAATGATCTTTAACCCCTTCGGCGCTCATGACGAGCCCAGCTCGTCATGAGCGTAACGTGCCCTACGCGGATGACGAGCTGGGCTCGTCATGTAACGCGGGGTTTTCAAAATCGCAGCGGGAAAACAGCTAGCGCGCATGCGGTTAAAATATTTGTAAACATTTATGCTTAACTCGTTCCATGCTCAGGATGGCTCCCGGCCGTCATGAGTCACGGTAGTCATGTGCTCATGATGGCCGGGAGCTGTCCGAACGTTGTTGCTCCGTCCACGCGCGATTAATTCCCACCTATGCGGGTGAATTAATCAGTGTGCGGAGTTCGGACGGCTCCCGACCGTCATGAGCACATGACTACCATGTCTCATGATGGCCGGGTGCCGTCATGAGCACAACAGCACCTTCCCCCACCCTCGCACCGCGGAAAAATTAACACCGCAGCGAATGGGTTTAAATCAGTTCCAACCTTTTCACCACTGTTAATCATTTTTATTTCATACACAAATCCATGTTTACTCCTTCCTTCGTGAATTTCAATAGGCCAATCATATAATCTGGGCATCAATTTTAGCACAAAAAATTGTGAGAAAAAAATTACTTTGATTCCGTCCTTCATCGATTCTAAAGCATTGAAGGCTCAGTCATACTTTGATAATTTCTTCAAAAAGCATTATTGAAGGAAACACACCGCAACCCATTAATTTTCTCAGCGATTTATCAAAGTTGCTTGAGATCACTCATATTGTCTCACTTAGGCAAGGCCGTAAGCCAATGGTTAATGGTTCTATGGTTGTCCATTCAAGAGGAACTGGTAGTCAAGTTAAATGTAGGGATATCCGCTGCTCCCTGGCGTATGGCAGAATACCATATCTAGAGATCCCTGCCTGCCTGGTGTAAGTCTCTCTGTTTTGAAGGAAACTGCAGAGACTGTGGCTCCCTTCACAGTAGCACAGATTTACAAACCAGCCACCAAATTTAGAGCACCCACTTGAGAAACAAAAAACTCTAAAAGCTGGATTTTATTTTCTTTGAGGAAAAAGTAAATGCCCTGATGAGTAGGGAGCTGTTTACCTGCGTGTGGATGCCATTTTCCCTATATTTCTTTTAAGTATTTGATCCCAGAATGAAAATAGTGCTATGTAGACCCCTGTACTGAAAATAGTGCTATGTAGCCCTTGCCCGATGCATTTTGCACTGCTGCTCACTTCAAGTCCTGCTCTGTATCTCAGGATACCACCCCACGGCTGGCGGTGCGGTAAAAAAAACAAGTTGGGGTATGTGGGGACACCGTCCATAAAAAAAATAAAAAAAAATAGGCAGGGGAAAGAGGAAGAACAAAGAGAACACCTGAAGGATGCAGGGTGCAAAGGAAGCATAAACAATCACTTATGATATGCATGCAGCATGCCCCCTTGAAATGAAAGCAATGTGCTATCACTATCTCCTTTCAAAACGGAGAAGCACAATAAAAGCATCCACATTAAAAGTAAAAAGAAAATTGTGGTGAGATGGTGAAGGAGGGGATTTAGTATCAGGACAGAGACCAGTGTGAAACATTCATTGGTGTGTATCTCACTGTGACTTAAAAAAGTCTATATCAGTTGTCCCAGTAGTCGACATCTGAAATCTCTCTAAGTACATGCCCCACCTTCATTCTTTAGGAGTCATCAAATCCAGATAGGGATAGCTACCTAGATTTTGTAATTGCCTTACATCTAGAAGTCGTCCTGGAAACATCCACAATTACAAAACCTCACAATATTGCTTTTATGCAGATTCAGATGCAGTACATTCATTATTTAAGTAGTTTTAAGACACTGGTAAAGTCTTGCTTTACTAATAAGAATGTATATCTACCCAAGCAAACCCTTTTTATCAACATTAGGAATAGACAATGAAAAACTGGGAAAAGAACATAACATCCTAACCTGTTTTATGCAGTTTGCATGCAGCTCTTTCATGATCATTCATAACGGTCACTATTCTATATTAGGGTTGTACTTTATGAACTGTGGTAGTAAAAGGATCTCTGGGTTAAAAGCTGTAATCCACTTAAAATCTAGATCTGTGATCTGCATGGTGTATGTTCTTTGCTGTAGGCATATTAACCCTCAGTGAACATTAATAGCGAGTCAAAACTGCCACCAGATAAAACTTTGATCTTTCTCTCTAGCAGGAACATTCATTTCAAGAATGATCTTGACATTTTTATTGCTGCCTGAAAGCTGGACATTCAAGGAATTCTGCAGCAGGTGCTTTTAAATCTTAAGTTATTGCTAAACACAGTGCCCTCCCCTGAGGACAGCGCCCTCCTCCCCAGGTCAATGCCCAGTGCAGCCGCACCTGTCGCGCCACCCTAAAGCGGCCCTGGATGTATGACCACCTTTCACTAACACTTTGAAGAACCAGGCAATAACTACTAGTGCTATGTATTGGGAACAATCTTGTCTTGCTATGAAGAAGAATGCTATGTCTTTATCCGAGTTCCTCACTTGAGGATCACTCCCTTTCGTATACATCTTCTTCACGACAACAGTTGTGATCCTCCACCAAGCTTTCTTAAAAAGTGGGTTTAATCAATGCTTGTTTGTAGGATTCAGTACACTATATGATCTATAGATAGTCTCAATGACTGACTTCAGTAAGTAGGCCCATCTTTCCAGCTATTTAAGACCCCAGCGCTTGGACTTTTTCTGAACACCTTGATAGCAAATAAGAAGGACATACAGAAGCCTCTGTCTGCAATTAATGACTAATGTTACTCAAAACTGTTGCAGGAATTGTCAATCATTGGTTAGGCAATAGGGTGGATTATTTCTAGTTTAAATATTTTATCTCCTTTGCAATCAATTCTAGAATTGCAGAAAGGGGTGAAGCTTTATAAACTCTAGCAACAACACCACAAGTGTTCCAGTGTGCTTATGCTTATGTTTTTCTTCTCCAACGAAGGCATTCAAGAGGTCGCGTGAAGGGGCTGGAGAAACAGGGTTAATTTTTCTGAAGAGGGCTGTAGACAGAAAACTAAATTTGAGGCAATCTTTGAGGCTGAATGGGCTGATGTGTAGGCCACAATGCCTGCACATTTTCCCTGTTCTTAAACTACAAGCAATTGCATATAGGCGAGCCCTAATAGAATAGAGTATATACTAGGGGTGCGCTGCACTTGCAGAGTTTCACTCTGTGGGATTCCACAGACGGAAAGATTTTGGTACGCTGTGCTGATTTTTAGCACCAGTTGCTTGTCCTGCGCTGTAAAATTAGCACGATCGGCACTATGCCAGAGGGGGCTGCTTCTGTCTGCCGCTTGAGTCGATTATCTACTGGAGCAGCAGGTTTCTCAATGTGAGCAACAGCTTTCTCAAAGCGAGTGGTACCGGCCGACCGCAACTGCCCGCGTTGAAAAATTGCACAGGGACTCATCCCAGCGCCCAATTTTCTGGTTCGCGCTCGCCAACTTAACGTAGGTGAGCAGTGTGCGAGAAAATCTCCACTACGCAGTGATTGGCAGAAGTTTTCCGGAACTCCATGCTCCAGGCGGAGTGCGAAGTAGGCAAAACTCTGTGGACTCCATAGGCGGAGCAGAGTTTACTGCATGTGGAAGCCTCTGTAGTACACCAAGCAAGACTGAATGTGCTCTATGCAGAATAACATCCATATGTATGCAAGAGCAAGATGCTAGGGTTATTACAGAGGGACTGAATGATATAACTAAATATTCAATCACAAACACATTCTCCACTCTTAACAAGACATGCCACCATGCATGCATGACAACTGGAGGCCAAGTTGCTGTCAACGTGCTTTTGCCATAGAGGAAAACATGAAATAACATGAAAATAATTGCAGGTCATGTAATATGTAACATGTAATATTGTGTTTGGTGTGGTTCTCTCATTATCCTCCTGACTCCCTCCCAAGCTTACACCTTGCAACAGCACTCGGATTAAACAGAAGTTATACTGTTGAGCCAATCATTAAATATTTGTAATGATACCTAAGGGTGGTAGCACTTCATTATATTCACTAAAAAGGTCATTAAAAAAAGAGAGGTGTGAGTTATGAATTTTAAGGATATATAGTAGTGTATTGTCTTTCTGAAGACAAGGTTATTATTTAGGGTTTAATGAATCTGATACTCTGCAACAAAAGTGGGGGGCACCCTCTCAGCCAAAGTGACAGCCTATCTGTTCTATTTACAGTCGGACACACTACCATGTTTCCGCTGATGGAACTCCTGCTGGCTTCACCGGCAGAAACCTTGAACCAACAGTCCAATTGACATTGTGCTGTGAGTTTAAGTGGCTCAGAGTTTCCAACCTATTTAGGGCAGATGTTCTGACATACGTTTTTTGTTTAGGACTGCCAGGAAAGGCCTGGAGGACATGACCAGACAAAAAAATGTACTCCACACTCTGAGAGAAAACTCCATGAGCACTGTTTTCAAAAACAAATCCTGACTTTAGGAATGTTTTTTACCTTAAAAAAAAGTTTACTGATCAACTACATGTAACATGGGGCCCACTCAACAAATTCCCAGTTTCTTCAGATGAGCCACTTTGGCATTGACTCATTTGAAGCCACAAAGATCTCTACGAGGCATGTGGAGACCTATAAATGTGGCAGGCGTTCATCCACTAGAGTGGCAGAGAATATAACCTCCACCACCCTGGCGGAATAACAGGGCACCTCACAAACTTTAAATATCCCTAGTCATGTTACAATCTTACTGTATCCTTCTAGGAAGTAGATAAACCAAAAAAAAAAAGATTGAGCTTGTAATGAGCCCCACTGGATTTGCAATACATCTGTATAGTCTTCATAAAAGTACTTTTCCAGTACAGAATTTATGTTGAAGTCTCACATTTTGCACATGTTCTCCTTTACAGTATGGCCCACTGCCACTGCCTATGCCTGGTGAGATAACAGCTCGCACAGTCCTGAACACCTTTGGACCGATGGGGCACGGAAGTCATTATATTATAGACAACCTTAAGGTAAGGTAACATCTTACACTGTTGATGACTATCCTGTAACGTGTATTATTTCTTTATTAGCTGTATATTTGTATAAACATATGTATGTGGTTCGAGTAAGAATCTGACATTTGGATAAGTCTGAAACTAGTGCGAAAATATTACTTTGCATATAATTTGAATCAGACTATCTGAAATGTCACTCTTAGTGACATCCTACTATACCCCTAATTCTCTGACTCTGGTAATGTCCATCAGATGAACATAGGACTCAAAATATATTCTTAAGGAAAGGCTCTAACTGCATACAAGTAGCCCTGATTGCATAGACCTTTACACTTCCTTTCTGCAGAAAATGCATTATGAGGGATAGGCTTTTCCAAAACATGCAACCCCTCTAGCCCTTTAAGTTTAATTCAAGCATTAGGTCTTCCCTTTGCCCTGATGACATAATACCTGACATTTAACTCAGAAGTCTCAATTGTAATTCAAAACCAAAACCACATAGGTCAATGTCACACAGGAAGGAGGCAACCGAGGATAATTACAAGAGAATGCTGGCTTTATTTTACTGAGGATTAGCAAGCAGTACCAGCGATATTTTCTCCTGCTTTCTTGTCACTGTCCTCCTGACATGAAGATTTAGCAAATAGTGCCAAATCTTTGAATAACACATGTAAGAAATTGGTAATTGGTGAAAACCAACTTCAAGTAATAATCACATTCCTTGTCAGGGTGAACCACAACATTCACTAAATAAACATATAGTTATCCTTCTGGTAGCTTGGCACAAAAGCATACGGGCTTAATTTAGCAGCAATGTATGTATTAAATCAGGACTCAAACAGTAATAAAGTGAAAACATGATACAAGAAAAATCCCAAACCAATTTAGAAAAATATAGGCTATTTTAATAAATAAAATAACACCGAAATGACAAAATTTCAATCATTAGAACCAGAGTTATGTGTCCTTAAAGTTGTAGGTAAAAATAGAGCCAAAAGGTGCAAAGAACCAACTGTGGGTATCTGTTGTGCCGGACTAGGGCAAATTCACAACTACAGGCCTACTGTGATAGGATGCAGGCAGGATATAGGACCAAGTTTGTCCCACTGGAGGCTTTACCTTCTGACTGGTGTGGGTCTGTGCAGCATTGTTTTGATGATCTGATAGAAACTTCTAGCTGTGGATCCCTTACCTTTGAATTTCCCAGGCGTCTGACTGGATCCGGAAACGTTTGCTGAGCAATTCCACTTGTGAGGGCATTGGGTGGCTCCATTCGGCTCCGCGTGAGGTCGATGGTGTCGGTAGCGTTGGTTATGTCGTCATGGTGCCTACATAGGTGCCACCCAGGCGCGCGGACATCAGTTCTTTTCTTTCTGCGTCAGTTAAGCACCTATCCGGGAAAAGCTACTGCTCTACTGCTTTTTGGCAGGCTTTTTTTCTCGACTTTTGTCGATATTTTTGTCAATTTTGTGTGCGAGGGATGCCGGGTAGGAAGACAGGATTTAAACAGTGCAGGGTTTTTTGCTGCACAATGTCAGTTACTGATCCCCATCGCGTATGTCTGTGGTGTCTTGAAAGCGACCACGATTCGAAGTCGTGTTCAGACTGCCCGGCGATGGCTCCGAAGACCTTGAGGGAGTGCGGCCGGGCAGTCAACATCGTTGAGCGACACTCCGAGGAGGTCACGATCCTGTTCGAACAAGAGGAGGTGGCGGGGATCGCTCATGGAGCCCTAAGTCCTCTTGCTCCCATTCGAGGTCATCTGGACATTTGGGGAAGAGGCACAAGAAGAACAAGTCCAAGCGGACTTCGACTTCACCTCAACTGGCGTCCATCATCGAAAGAAGTAAAGAGCACAGACTCTCTAGGCACGGTTCTGCGGAGCCAGAGCCAGAGTTGACTTCACACCTCCATCCATTGAATACTGCATGCTTATTGGGCCGTTTCTCCCAGGTGCTGCCACAAGTCCTGGAGGAGGCCCGAGCTGTGCTCCCAGGCTTTTCAAGGACGGGGGAGATGTGGCAAAATTTACCATACAGTGTGCTTTGGATACGACCGATTCGCTGGGTAAGTCTATTTCAACGAGAGTGGCATTGAGTTGCCACGCCTGGCTTCGCACAACTGGTTTCTCGGGGGATGTCCAGGCCAATTTGATGGACATGCCTTTTGATGGAACCCGCCTTTTTGAAGAAAAGGCTGACTTGGCCCTGGTCAGGTTCAAGTACTCTCGAGCTATGGCCAGATCCTTGGGCCTTTTCTCCACTCCTCGTGGCCAGACTTCCTTTTGTGGCAACTGAAGGGGTTTCCAGCCGCGTCAACCCTATCCTAGCCACTGTCCCGCACAGACTGCTCAACCCATGCGTGGACGTGGACGCAGTACATTCCGTCCTCAGAATGGAGGCCAGAAGTCGTCTACCACACTGCCCCCGGCAGCCACAGCCTCCAAGCACTCCTAGGCTGATTCTGCAGGACCACACTACTCCAGCGGGTGGGAGAATTCATCATCATCTCCTCTGCTGTAGATCTATTAGAACAGACAAGTGGGTATTGCGGATCGCCCAGGAGGGCTATTCTCTTCCTTTCCTCCTACTGTTCTGCCGAGTCTGGAACGGCTGGTGGAGGATCCCTTAAAGAGGCTTTTGGCCAAAGGGGCTATAGAAAGGGTTCCAGTTTCAGAAGTAGGCAGTAGCTGTTATTCCCGCTACTTTCTGATTCTGAAGAAGAAAAAGGGGCTTTGGCCCATTTTGGATCTTTGGACCGTCAATCTCTTCCTCAAAAAGGAGAAATTCAAAATGTTCACATTGGCTCAGGTCTTGTCTGCCTTAGACCAAGGAGACTGGATGGTGGCGTTGAACCTGCAGGATGCGTATTTTCACATCGCCATCCTGCCGGACCACAGGCGTTACCTGCGATTCCAGGTAAGCCACAAGCACTTTCAGTTTACTGTGCTCCCCTTCGGCCTTACCAGTGCCCCTCGGGTGTTCACCAAGGTGATGGTGGTGGTTGCAGCTCATCTGCACAGGTTAGGGGTTTCAGTCTTTGCCTACCTCAACCACTGGCAAGGCGTCCTCGCTCCTGGCGGTCCTCTCCCACCTTCAGACTATGACGGACCTCCTGAATTCGCTGGGGTTCTCTATAAACGTGCTGAAGTCACACCTGACTCCTTCTGAGATGCTCCCTTTCCTCGGAGCTGTTCTGGACACAGTGCAGTTTCGGGCTTATCCTCCCGAGCAGCGAGTCCAGGATTTTCAGGTTATGATTCTGATATTTCAGCCTCTATCCTGGATTTTGGTTAAGTTGACTCTGAGGCTGTTAGGTCTCATGGCCTCCTGCATCCTGTTGGTAAGACAAGCCAGAAGGCGTATACGGGCTCTACAGTGGAACTTGAAGTTCCAATAGGCACAGCATCAGGGAAATCTCACCGACGTGGTTCATATCTCGCAAGGAAATGCGAAGGATCTGCGGTGGTGGTTAGCAAACCGAGATTGGGTCAAAGGCAGACCTTTCTCCCATCCCCAACCAGATCTCACAATCGTGATGGATGCGTCACTTCTGGGATGGGGTGGCCACTTGGGAGAGATGGAGATCAGGGGTCACTGGTCTACGGCGGAGTTGGGGCTCCACATAAACGTGTTGAAGCTCCAAGCGATTCGCTTGCCATTGACAGCATTTCTTCCCTCTGTCAAGGGAAAGTTGGTGCAGGTGTTCACGGACAACACCACCACCATATGGTACTGCAACAAGCAAGGCGGGGTAGGGTCATGGAACCTTTGTCGATAGGTCCTGCATCTCTGGACATGGCTGGATCATCAGGTCATAACCCTGGTGGTTCAACAGCTGGCAGGTTCTCTGAATGCCAAGTCAGACGATTTCAGGTGTCGATGCCTAGTGGATCATGAATGGCGACTCCGGCCTGAGGTGGCGCGAGGTATTTTTCAGCAGTGGGGGGAACCTTGGTTAGAGAATGTGCAATGTCAGCAGTATTGCACGCTGGAGTTTTCAAGGTACCTATTGCTCGGCAACGTGTTTCGTCGCAAGTGGAGCGCAGGCCTGTTGTGCACATTTCCACCCATACCACTCCTGCCCAGGGTTTGGAAGAATATCAGGAGCGACCGGGCCCAAGTCATCCTTGTGGCGCCGGACTTGGCAAGGAGAGTCTGGTACCCAGTGCTTCTGAGCATGAGTGTCGATCCTCTGATCAGCCCCTTTGGGAGGATCTTCTGTCGCAGCAGCAGGAGAGGGTTCTCCACCTGAACCTTTCAACTCTGCGCCTCTATGGGTGGAGATTGAGCAGCAGCAGTTGATGGCATTTAACCTTCCTCCCGTGGTCTGTAATATTATTCTGGCAGCCAGGCGTCCCTCCACTAAGTCGGTATACGCCTGCCAGTGGCAGAAATTTGAATTGTACTGTACAGAAAGACCCTTGCCCAGCAGGGCTCTGCTTTGGGAACTCTCAAGGGTTACCTTTCTGCTCTGTCTGCTTTTTTGCTGCTGCCAGAC
This sequence comes from Lissotriton helveticus, assembly GCF_964261635.1. Lineage (NCBI taxonomy): Eukaryota > Metazoa > Chordata > Amphibia > Caudata > Salamandridae > Lissotriton > Lissotriton helveticus. The sequence continues at coordinate 1,329,010,578 of NC_136069.1, read as the reverse complement.
CAACCTTCTCTTTTTAAATCTCCTATTGTAAATAGATTTCTAAAAGGGCTGGTTCACTTGTTTCCACCCACGCCCTTTATTATGCCACAATGGGACCTTAATTTGATCCTCACTTATTTGATGTGCGCTCCTTTTGAGCCTTTGCACAATTGTCCCCTCTGGCTGTTGACCATCAAAACAGCCTTCTTAGTGGCGATTACATCGGCCAAGAGCGTGAGTGAGTTACAGGCGTTATCTAGCTTGCATCCTTATCTTATGTCTTTTCCGGACAAGGTGATGCTTCGCACCTGGGCTTCTTTTTTGCCAAAGGTTGTGACCCCATTCCATATGGGTCAATCCATCACTTTGCCCACCTTCTTTGCTCCCCCATATACCTCTAAGGAAGAGGAACGTCTCCACCGACTGGACCCAAAAAGAGCGTTGCCGTTCTACCTTGACCGCACAAGAGAGTTCTGGGTGGATGACCAACTCTTTGTGGGGTATGTGAGAGCAAAGAAGGGAAAGGCAGTGCAGAAAAGAACCATCTTGCACTGGCTTGTTCTCTGCATTAAAATCTTTTACGCCTTGGTGAAGAAGCAGCCCCCTGAGGGATTATGAGCCCTTTCCACCAGGGGAAAAGCTGCGACTACAGCCCTGGCTTGGGGTGTCTCAGTCCAAGACATCTGTCAGGCAACGACGTGGGCATCATTGCACACGTTTGCAAAACATTATTGCCTTGATGGTCAAGTGCGCAGGGATGGGCACTTTGCCCGCTCAGTCCTGCAAGACTTTTTAGTCTAGTCCATGAGTCTGCAACCGCCCGCTGGTATGCTATGGCTTGGGTATCTGATTCAAAGGTAAGGAATCTGCCGCTAGAAGTCTCTATAAGATGAAAAAGTTACTTACCTTCAGTAACGCATTATCTGTTGGAGACTCTATCTTCAATTCTTACAGCCCCACCCATGCCTCCCCGCTTTGCGGACTGATGTTGTAGGACTAAAGTTTCTCCCCTTTCAGTGCCCTAGTTTTGCACACGTTTACATCAGTCACTTCGTGGCTCCGCGCTTCTGGCGTGGAAAAATGAAAAGTACTGATGTCTGCGCGCCTAGGTGGTGCCTATGTAGGCACCGTGACGTCTTAACCAATGCTAACGATGCCATCAACATCACGCGGAGCTGAATGGAGCCACCCAACATCGTGCGCAAAGGGTATTGCTCAGAAAGGTTTCTGGATCCAGCCTGACGCCTGGGTAATTCAGAGGTAAGGAATCTGCAGCTAGATAAATCTCTACCAGATAATGCGTTAGCGAAGGTAAGTAACTTGTTCATCTCCGCGTTTCTCTGTGTCAGATCTGGTGAATCTTTCAGCTTGACGCCGAGACTCTGCAGGGCTCTGTGTCACTGGAGTCAGATCACACTTTCAGCTGTGCGACAAGGCTCAGTGGAGCCCTGCATCGCTCAGCGCGGATTTCATGAAGCCCTCGATGAGGAGTGGGGCAGCTCTGCGGGCCTTTGTGTTGCTTTGCGTCAGATCCGGTGAAGCCTTTGCTGAAGAGCAGCATGTCTCTGTGTGGCTCTGCTTCACTTCCTGTCAGAGCCGGTGAAGACTTAAGGGAGGAGAGGCTTTGTGTCACTTTGCCTCAGATCCAGTGAAACCTTCAGTTAGGCAGGGAGAATACACTGTGACTCCAACCAAGGGGCCAGGACATTGAGGGCAGCACTTGGGGGGCACGCCACACTCCCAAAGAAGCCAGCAGAGGTTACCAAATCAGGCCCAGTTGGGTTTGGTCAGCTGGAAGGCAGGAAAGGGCTCTGGAAGTTTGTTGTGTCCCTGTAACTTAAACAGGATGTCAGCCAACCAACCCATGGAGTTACTTTTTGCGTCATTGGTTTAAGGCAAGTGGGCCCAGTCTTCCTTCTTTAGACATCAGGGCAATTCTTTTGAATCTTCTCAGATTCAGCAGTGTTGTCAGGAGAGGTTCTGGGGATGCCACTTTTATGCCCAGGGCCAGCCTGTGGGTGTGGGACATCCCTATGTCTAACCCTAAAACAGTTTCTAGTCCGTTCTTTTCCCCCTGGCTTTGGCTCAAGCTTCTCTAGTGAAACAAAGAGCAGGAAGGCCCAGGTATAAATTGCATCTGCCAGTGACAGGGTAGGCTTCTTATGAAGTCAGGAAGGGCTGGGTGTATCCCCCAGGCTATTAATTGAAGTATAATCAGGGTAGGGGCATAGCTTCTCTACGGTCATCTTGTCAATAAGACTCTCACCTCCCCACACCCAGGCCCCTTTCCCACTGCCTGAGAGGAATACACATCATACCACAGGATGACAATTAACAGTTAGGTGACCCTGGACACATTTGGCTTAGGGAGGAAAATGCCAACTTTCTAAAAGTACATTTTCAAAATAGTATTTTAAAATCTGACCTTACCACTAAAAGGGATTTTAAATAACAATTAAGCTTAGTGGAAAAAGTATATTTCTAGCCGCTTCTAACCTGAATTTAGCTTTTATTAAGTGTAATAAGGTAAAACAGGGCTAATCTATGGAAGCCCAGCCTTGCCACAGTGAAAACAAACTTTTTGGGGGGTTTTCACTGCCAGGAAATGTAAACCATGAAATGTACATTCCCTACAATGACAGCTCTGAGGCCTGTTTTACACGGCTACTTTATTGGGTGGGGCAATTAGTGCATGAGGCCATTTGTAGCATTTAATTTACAGGCCCTAGGTACATATAGTGTCATATACTAGGGACATATAAGTACATTAAATGTGCCAAATGGGCGTATGCCAATGTTATCATATGTAAAAGGGAGAGCACAATCTCTGTACTGCGGTTTAGCAGGAGTAAAGAGCATAGAGTTCTAATGCCAGCAAAAATGGATTTAGCTACAGAAGGCAAAAATCTGGGAGAATACCATGCAAAAGATAGTCATTATAAACAACACCCCTCCGCAGGCGTCCATGAGTCATGCAGTGCTCACGAACATTTCAGAAGGTACATGATTTTTCAATTGGCCGACACAACAATGGTCACACAAGACAGGCGTCTGAATCCCCTACAGAGTCCGTGAAGCCACCTCCCATAGAGGAACCTCATCGCAAGATGATAAGGCATTCAAGAGCCATAATTAAAACAAAACACTTGGGTCCTGATTGCAAGCTGGGTCTCAAATTCCAGGTTCTTTGTAAACTGAAGTTTGCAGAAGGATCTGTATTCAAAGATTGCTGGCTGTTTTCCCTAGACAGATTTTGGCAGGTCAAACCTGCAAAATTTAGAGATGGAAAAGGCCCACGAAACCCAAGGCCCTTATAGTAAAAGTTATACTATCACAATGGTAGTAGAACTTGGATAAGTGCATCACTTAGGTCCAGAAAGGTAACATAACAAATACATAATTGACAAACAACAGTGCAAATGTTTTAAATAGTTGCCATGTAATTCATCGTTATAAATATTATTCCAAGCACACACAAGCCAACAGGAAGTGTCAAAATTCTAAGTTAAAACTACACCCCCAACCCCTGCACCTAAGGAAATCTGGGTTTTGATCACCTAAGCAGTGCATGGGTGACAGTGTAAAAGGATCCATTTGGTTGTGCTGCTGAAATGCAACAATGCAATGAAAACACCAATATCCAGTCATCGAAAAAGGTTCAGTAAAACGGAAGTTAAAGCTGTCACCTCGTAAACTAAATTAATGAAATGTGAATGTTAATTAACTATAAAACCTGACCTCCACCACTGCTTTGTCAATAGTAGTTCTCATGTCTTTGGGATATATCAGATCAATTTCGCTACTTACCTGTTGACATTTTTTTAAGGGGAATCTTGCAGGTTACTGTGAAATTTGGACACATTTTGTAATGCTGCTTTGAGCACAAAAAGCCTGGATTTTTATTGCCACTCTCTTGGAAATGAGGATCTTCCTGTCCTCCATAGCTTTATTCGGATGGTGTGCAGCCACCATGCAGATCTAAAAAAAATATTACTTTAAAAAGCTGAGCTTTACAAAAAAAAATTAAGTAAAAACATGGTGACCTCAAAATAAAATTAATCATTGCCCAACTCCTGATCCTATCACATGGTGTTGTTACTGCATTTCACATTCCTGTCTATATTTCTCTGGACTTAAAAATATTGCTACTTTCAGCCATTTTTCCTTTACTAGTAATAAATTACTCAACACTATTCAGCAATTGAAATGATGTTATGTGTTTTCATCAAAAATGTTGGGGTAAAAGAAGTACTGACTAAAATCAGTGGTGAAATTTATTATTGAGTGGTTAATAAGAAAGCTTAAAATAGGTAAATGTATAAAGTCATACATTTACGCTTTGCCAAATTTCTTATATTTTGTTTTACAAATTTCTTATTCCTTGTGTAACAACTTTAGCTGTTCGGCAATGATACTACTTTTAAGTTGGAAAGTAGGACAGGCTGGAACTGCTTTTAATCCCAGAATAACTTGTGATGTCAAGTGTTTTGTTTACTAGGCAACTATTTTTTTTCTTTTCCTCCAATTTTGTTTGACTCTGTTCATATTTGTATTCCCTTCTTTTACCACTTGCATTTATATTGTATTTTTTGATCTTTTCTTCTTTTATTCATGAAATGTTCATAAACTGTTCTAGTGCAGGTAAAAATGTAAACTGAGTATTAGATACCTAGATAGGATGTCCACTTACATTGTTCTTTGTTCTTAGGTACCTGCTTGCCTGTCTTCTTTAATCCTATTTGACACTTCAGTAGTCTTGTGTTATTGATAATAATTGTACCTCTTATTGCTACCTACGAAAGTAAGAGTCACTGTAAATTAATGGTTTACCACAATAAATTGTGCCCGGCTGCCTCCCTTTCAAATATGTAGTCCACATAGCCCTTTTCCAAAAATCCTCCTTTTGAACACGTCTCGCTCTGCAGCCAGAAAGTTAAATTCCATTGACGTGCTTGTTACCCTGCCTTATAACAATGACCACTTTTACAGACCGGAGCAGTACATCATGAAATTTACAAAGACTGTGACCTAACAATTGGCTCCGCGGTCAACTTGTGGGGGAGGAAGATCTTACTCTGTGACTGCGATCCTTTCACCAGAGATTTTTACAAGACAAAATATGGACTCGGTCAGTAAAACACATTTCTATTCTATTCTGTTAGGAATTTTACTGTATCCCTATTGTTGTGTTGCATAGTCCTCAAGGATTGCTGTGGTAAGCAACTAAATAACAATATTGGTATGGGTTTGCTGCTTGTATTTGTATGTTTATGTTTACCTTTTTGTTGTGGTAACATTGGTTTATTGTTCACAGATTATCTAACATGTCCTCTTCTTAGTGTCCCCCTAAAAAAATGCATCAGGAACCGTTCCTGACTAGACCGCTATATGAAAAACACTCCCATTTAGTGATAGTAAAAGAGGAGGACATGATTTTGTTCTCCCAGGATAAGGGACCTGAAACAACAGAAGAATCATACTCTCACCAACTGCAAGAAGGGGGTTTGAAACCCATTACTGTCGCGGCCAAGTTGGAGTGACTTGGTACACTGTTTAGCCTCACCTTTTCCTGTATTTCCGAAGAGCCACCTGTAAGTGCGGGTCTGGTGGCTTAGTGGACTAATGCAGGCATTGTAGGGGTCTCAGAGTGACTTCCTGGTCACAGGTTCAAATCCCAGTGGGTCCGCTCAGCCTTGCATCCTTCTGAGTTTGATAAAATGAGTACCATTGAGTTGGGTAACAGTGAACATCTGTCATTCAGCACCTTGATACCCTTGGGTGATACTTGTGCTTTATAAATACCCATGTAATGTTATGTAAGGGATGACTAATAAGTTGGTGAATTTATATTCTCCAGTATTGGGGTGTCTTTCATAGACTCACATGCCTGAATCATTCACCGTCGTCGAAGTGGGAGTCCCACGGTACATAAAAAAGCAATAAATATGCCCATAATAACCAAAAAACCTTGGTAACATAAAACCAGGAAGTAAAGTAGCCTAAAGCTACCAGGAAAAAGTTCCACATCTATGACTATCATAGTCATTATACATAGTCCAAACTGCAGCCAATCAGGCGACAGCACCCACCAGAATGTTCTCCTCAAAGGCTCAGGCTCTCAGATTTTCTACCGCATGTCGTGTGAAGGGAAGTCTCCCTGAGCTCTGCTCAGTATTTTCTCAATTCTCCAGGAATTTCTGCACTTAGCATTCTTCAAAGAAATCTTTATTCAGGCCTTGTGAGTCTTGTGGTATGCTCTTGCTTTTCTCTGAAGATCCCCACAAGAAATGTATCTACTGCCTTTACCCGGATCACCAGGTGAGAGACTGCAAGATATGCAGGACCTTCCCTCAGAAAACCCTCAGAGACAGAGAGCGCCGTCTACTTCTGTGGCTACAGAAGCTTAAAGATCAGGACAATCCCGTTTCTGAGGTGGGAAGTATTGGCTCTGGTTCATCTGTGCCCTCTAGAAAGAGGGCTGCTGAGGAGGTTTTGTCTTCTCCTGGGGCCTAGGTGTTGAGGAAACAAACACCCTCTAAGGGTTCTGAAGGGCCTTCCACTTCAAAAAAGACTACTCCACCTGCTAAAGGAAAGCTTTTGCCTTCCATGCCCCCGAGAAAGGCAGTTAAAACTCTACCTTCTAAGCTGACTTCTGAGAAGATTCTCCCTCAGAAGAAGACCCCATCGTCGACGACGTTGTGGACGACTCCTTCATCTGTGAAGATTACCGTTGACGCAACATCTACTTCGACAGTGACTTCCTCATCACCGAAGCCTCAAATGATTATGTCGTCGGCTCCATCCCCGTCCACGCTGGTCTCTGTCTCTGTGAGACCCATCTCGTCGATGAGAGAGACAGTACCTATCGTCAGCGTCCCGTCGACGACTAAGGCTAGAAGGAACTCGTCGACGACGGCCTCGTCGATGACCACGTCATCCTCTAACGTTGCCTCGTCGACGGCGAGCTCGTCGTCGAGAACTAGATCGTCGTCATCGACCGTATTGTCGACGAAGACTACCCCGTCGACGAAGCCCTCATCGTCGTCGAAGACAACTTCGTCGACGGTTGAGGGAGCACATCTTCAAGGGCTAACAATCAGTGGAAAATGGGGCCCTCAACAACGGAAGTGGCATATCAACCTGCTGGACTACGAGCCATCTTCTTGTCCCTGAAATTATTTCGAACAGTCATTCTAGGAGCCACAGTACTGATTCGGACAGACAATACTACAAGTATTAATTACTTGAACAAACAGGGAGGAACGAGATTGGCTCTACTTTCTCAGGAAGCTCAAAAAATCTGGGATTGGGCAATACGACACAGGATAAAACTTTTGGCAGTTCACATGCCTGGAGTTTCCAATGTTCTGGCGGATTCTCGCAGGTCCACGGTATCCACTCACGAATGGGAACTACATCAGCCGACGGTGGATCGAGTTTTCCAAGAGTGGGGTCATCCCGATTTAGACCTTTTTGCGACCAATCAGAACAGCAAATGCCTATTCTTTGCAAGCTGGCTTCCCCACAAGGAATCTCAGGGGAACACGTTTTCGATGAATTGGTCTCAAATATATGCTAACGCTTTTCCTCGGATACCATTGGTTTCCAGAGTTCTCCGGAAAATGAAGAGAGAACCTTGTCGCCTAATTCTCATTGCTCCCAGGTGGCCTCGCCAGTTCTGGTTCACTGAACTTCTCCTACTATCAGAATGCGATCCCAATCAGTTTCGACCAATACCGAACCTCCTGTCCATTCAGGACGGTCAAATTTGCCATTCGGACCCTGCATCTCCGAAATTAGCTGCCTGGCGCTTGGGCACCTTGAATTCGCTCATCTAAATACCCCTGCGGATTTCAAAGAAGTTTTGGCTAATGCTCAAGCGCCTGCCACGATAAAGACATACAGACTTAAATGAAAAAGTTTCTGCATATGGTGTCAATCTGCCAATGTTCACCCGATTCACGCAACACCTGAGCAGATATTACCCTTTTCCTTACATTTAGCAAGATCAGGCCTTTCTCATTCAACTTTAAAGGTCTTTTTAGAGGCCATTTCAAGGTTCCGACAAGATGGTTCCAATTCTCTCTACTCGTCAAGGATAATACAACAATTTTTTAAAGGGCTATTCCGAATGTTTCCTCCTGTCCGTCGCCCGCCTCCATCCTGGTATCTCAATGTGGTACAAGCGCAGCTCATGCGGCACCCCTTTGAACCTATTCATAGAGTGGATTTGAAATTTCTATCCTGGAAGGTATCTCTGTTGCTGGCCTTGACTTCAACTAGAAGAGTCAGCGACATTCAAGCTTTCACCATAAATTCACCTTTTCTGCAGTTCACTTCCACTTCTGTGGTGCTAAGCACAAATCCCAGTTTTATACCGAGGGTGCCTTCGGACTTTCACCTTAATGAACCAGTCATCTTAAAGACATTTTTTCCTAATCCGCAATCCCCTGCGGAAAGGGCGTTGCATACCCTTGACATCAGAAGATGTCTTAAGTTCTATTTGCAAGGACCTCTACCATTCGTAAAACAGATCAATTGTTTGTTGCCTACAGAAGAATTCTGCAAGGACATGCAGTGTCTAAACAGACCATAGCTCGCTGAATTTCTGCCGCTATTGACTTTTGCCATCAACAAGCTGGAGGACCTTTGCAGACAACTCCAAGAGCTCACTCTACGAGGGCGGTTTCTTCCTCGACTGCTCTCTTTGCTGGTGTTCCTCTTTAGCAAATCTGCAGAGCAGTGACTTGGTCCAGCAGACACACTTTTACCAAGCACTACTGTTTGGAGGCTGCCAGCAATGCTGATACGTCAGTGGGACAAGCGGTTCTCCGCAATCTTTTCAAATAAGGTGAGCCTCTGTTTTCCCTCCTCCTCTGTACTGATTCTCAGACGCTTATTATCATGCCTAATATATAATAGCATTCTCATGTGGTCGCAAGCTTACATGTATTTAAGCATATTTATAGCATTCTTAGTAGGTGATTGCATATGCTTTCTATATGCATGTTTATATTACAAATAGCGTCTATCAAGCATTATTTGGGTACTGCTATCTACTCTGATTCAGGCATGTGAATCTATGAAAGACACCCCAATACTGGAGAAGAACAATAGTTACTTACCTGTAATCTGTGGTTCTCCAGTATTGGTGTCTTTCATAGATTCACATGCAACCCGCCCACCTCCCCTCAGAGGCTGGCTTATGCTCTTATCTTTGGTTACACTCTTGTGAGAGAAAATCTGAGAGCCTGAGCCTCTGAGGAGAAAATTCTGGTGGGTGCTGTCGCCTGATTGGCTGCAGTTTGGACTATGTATAATGACTATGATAGTCATAGATGTGGAACTTTTTTCCTGGTAGCTTTGGGCTACTTTACTTCCTGGTTTTATGTTACCAAGGTTTTTTGATTATTATGGGCAGCTTTATTGCTTTTTTATGTACTGTGGGACTCCCACTCCAACGACGGGGAATGATTCAGGCATGTGAATCTATGAAAGACACCAATACTGGAGAACCACAGATTACAGGTAAGTAACTATTGTTCTTACCCCCCACCCCTTAAATAGCAACTCATTCTTTTTAAACAAATTTATTTTTAATTAAAAAAAAAAAACAATAGGACACATAATACATTTCCGGATAAAGACATTTACAAAATATTTTTGTGATATTTGTGAGGTTATTTGTAGAGCGCGACGTTCGCTCCGGAGGGAGCATCTTGGCGCTGAAGATCCTGGGTGACCAGTCCTAGAGTAGAAGTCCTAGAATAGATGGGAGGTTAGATGGCTGCTTTGGAATAGTCGTCAGAGAGGTTGAAAATCCAGGTCTTTAAGAGCTTTCTGAAGGGTTTTTCAAGGGTCTGTTGTCAGAGGGTTTTGGGCAGGCTATTCCATGCTTTCGTGGCCAGAAAGCTTAAGGTTTTACCGCCCTTAGTCTTCAGGTTGTATTTGGTGGGGAGGATGAGATTGTCAAGGGACGAGCGGAGGGAGCGACTGGGGGTGTAGTGGGGAAAGCGTCTGGAGAGGTATTTAGGGCCGGTTTTGTTGAAGGCACGGAAGGCAATGATCAATATTTTAAAAATAATTCTTTTGTGAAGGGGCAGCCAGTGTAAGGTCCAAAGGGCTGCGGAGATGGAGGCTCTGCGGGGTAGCCTGAGGACCAGTCGCGCGGCTGTATGAAGCACACTTTGAAGTTTCGATAGCGTGTTCTTTTTTGCCCCTGCAAGAAGGCCGTTGCAGTAGTCTAAGCGTGAAAGTATAAGCGCTACTGTCACGGTTTTTCTGGCTTCGATTGGAAGGAAGTCAAAAAACATTCTGAGGGATTTGATTATTCCGAAACATTTGCCAGCTACAGTTCTGGCATGTTGATCAAAGGAGAGGTCAGAGTCAAAAATGACGCCTAGATTCCTGGCCGATGTAACTGTCAGGGGGGGAGCGGCTGAATCGTCTGGCCACCAGAGGGCTGGACAGAAGGAGGTGTTTTTTCCAATCGGAAGGATCTCGGTTTTGCTAGAGTTGCACTTTAAGTTGTTGCTGTCCATCCAGCGGAAGACTTCAGTTAGGCAATGTTTGAGGTTGAGCTCGGCTGCGGTGGAGTTGTCCTCTAGTGGCACAATGAGTTGTGTGTCATCGGCATACGAGGTGACTGGTATGCCAAATGATTCGATTAGGGACAGGAGTGGAATGAGGTAGATGTTGAAAAGGAGGGGACTCAGAATGGACCCCTGCGGTACACCTGAGGAAACCATTTTCTCCTTGGAGTGGAAGGGACCAAGAGCGACGGTTTGTGATCGATCGGTGAGAAATGACTTTATCCAGGACAGAGCGGAATCAGAAATGCCAATGTCCATAAGTCTGCTGATAAGAATGGAGTGGGAAATGGTATCAAACGCCGCCGTTAAGTCGAGGAGGATAAGAATTGAGTTTTTCCTCTGATCTTGTAACAGTTTGATGGTATCAGACAATTCTATCAGTGCAGTTTCGGTCGAGTGTTTTGGACGGAAACCCGATTGTTGAGGGTGAAGAATGTTGTTATCTTCAAGGTGGCGTTTTAGCTCTCTATAGACTAGTTGCTCCGTTATTTTTCCCAGGGCCGGGAGTAATGAAATCGGGCGAAGGTTGGTCAGGTCTGTCGGTGATTTGTTGGCCTTTTTCATGAGGGGTTTGACAATTCCCTTCTTCCAGCGGCGGGGGACAGTTCCTGTGAGGAGTGAAGAATTAACTATGTTGTTGATAGTAGGATTCAACACCTCAATTAGTTGGTGAAGTATTTTAGGGGGACAGGGGTCAGACGGGGAGCCCGATTTGCAGGCCAGGATAACTTCTCTGGTTTGCGCTAAAGTGACCGGAGAGAAGCTTCTAAGTTTACCGACACGAGAGTCCGGGAGGGGGGGAACGAGAGAGGTATCCGAAGTGGGGAAGTTGTTTTGGATGGAGGTAATTTTGTCTTCAAAATAATCAGAGATTTGGTCGCACAGATCCTGAGATGGGGGTATTTCTGGTAGAAGTTCTTTGGGCTGAGTAAACGATTTTACTATTGCGAACAGCGTCTTTTGTTTTTGGCTGGAATCTTTGATGGCGTTAACGTAAAAAGCTTTTTTGGCCGTTTTGATTTTAGAGAGATAAGATTTCCTTATGAGGATATAGGAAAGACTATTGACCTTATCGTAAGACTTGCGCCACTTACGTTCTGCCTTCTTACATAGTAAATGAGCGGTAGCTAGGTCAGGTGTGAACCAAGGGGCATTGGTTTTGGTTTTTTTCAGGGAGGTACAAGGACGTTTGGGAGGGTTTCTAGATTTCATTTCATGTGAGATCCAGTTGTGGAAGAGGTCGGCGTCGATTTCGACGTTCCCCGATAAGGTGGGGGGTTGGGATTGCATTAGGGGTTTGAGACTAATGTTTTCTTGGACCTTTTTCCAGTTGATGGTGTTGGTGAGGTGAGAGTTAGTTTTATTGCAGGGAGGCGGAAGCACATTCTTAATGTGGAATGGGATCAGAGAGTGATCAGACCAGATCTGTGGCAAAGGGGGCAGGGTGGTTAGGGAGGAGAGGTTGGTGCACACACCATCAAGGGTATGACCAAGAGAGTGCGTGGGTGAAGTGACCAGTTGCTGGATGTTGAACATCTCGAGGGTTTGGGAGAAGTTGATGGTTTGTGCATCGGATTTGGATTCAAGATGTAGGTTGAAATCCCCGAGTAGGGTAAAGTGTGGGTATCTTAGTAAAAAGTGTCCCAGGGAATCACACAGTGAGTCAAGAAACTTGGTGGCATTACCGGGTGGGCGATAGATAAGACCACCTGAGAAGGAGGTATGTTCATTCAAATTAATTGAAAAACCTAAGCCTTCTATATTTTTTAAGGGCTCTAGATTGAAAGTATGGCAAGGGAAGGTGTTCTTAAGTATAAAGGCGACACCTCCGCCTCTTCCCTTAACTCTGTCATGTCTGAAAAATGAGTAGCCCTGGGGTAGGGAGACTGCAATATCGGGGTTGCTGTCTTCTGTTAGCCATGTTTCGGTTATCATTAGGCAGTCAAGATCGGAATTGTAGATGAGATCGTGTATATCTTGATTGTGCTTGCACATGGAGCGTGCATTGATTAGTCCTCCTTTGAATAGGGGCTGGGGAGCCTTGGGGGGTGATGGGGCGGCGGGTGTGTAGTCTGGGTGTTGGATAATAGTCCAGCGGCAGAGTTTGCAGCTGACTGGGCCGGCTGGAGTAACACAACCCCAACACTCTCGGGGAAACAATGATTACACATTTAGTACAAGAGTGTTCCCCCAACCGATCCCAATGAGTCACAGCAATCAAGGTGGGCACTTGGCTCCAGATGATCTCTCATCTGCATCAGAAGAAGACATTTCATACATTTCAGAGGCCCTCAGTGTCCTGGACATCGTCATAAGGAGACCCTCCACCCTTTGTAGACATTTTATTTAAGTAGTGAATGGGCGCCATGTTGCATCCAATTTGGTCACTCTATCACGTACAATATGTGTTAGTTTTTCCAAAGCAAACAGCGACCAGGTCTTTCCCCACCACATGTTGATCGAGGGTGCCTGCGGTTGCTTCCATAACTGGGCCATGCTCAATCACACTGCTAGTAATAGTGAGAACATTCGCCCCTGAAGAGTCGTGGTGGTGAAGAGTCTATCTGCACCCGGGTCTCCGAGCAGGATTCTGAGTGGGTTGCGGGGTAGTAAATGTAAATGTAAATGTACAGGAATTTATATAGCGCAAATCACCAAGCGGTCTCTAAGCGCTTGCTTAGGGAACCCGTCCTGGTATTCCCCTGTGAGATAACCCCGGCAGGGTATCCGCAAGGTGAAAGCCAGGCATCCCGCCGCGAGGGGCCGTTGTGGAGATTAAGCAAGCTATTGCCCAGAGTCGCAGAGTGTGTGTAGTGTGACATTTGTGATGTCATATATTGTGCAGAGAACTTCATCCCAGAATGGTTGGATTACTGAACATGACCATCAGGTGTGTAGGAACGTGCTGCGCTTGCCACACCCTTTCCAACATAAGTAGGAACAACCAAACATTTTTGCATGTCTACCAGGTGTAAGGTACCAGCATGCTAGTATTTTATAAACAGTCTCTTTGTATCTGAGACATATTGAGACTTAGCAGCCCTCTGCCATATGACACACCATATGTCGTCTGGGATTTCAGTGTGAAGCTCTCTCTCCCATTGCCGCACATATGAATGTTTTTTGGGGGAGCAAGGTTTAAAATATATTGGTAGAGCCATGATAGGCCTCGGCGTTGGACATTGTTAAGGTAAAGAGTCTTGATAGGGACTTCTTCCTGTTGCATAGCTAATTGTGCTGGTGATCTGCCTACCTAGTGTAGTGCCTGACTAAGTTGCGATGCTCCTTGCCAGGCTGACAAGGGAAGCCACAGAAGCCCCGATAGGGGGACTTGGGAGAAAGCCTATTCCACCTGAACCCAAGGTTTGTCTTCAGGGTCATAGTTCCAGTCAAGGAGGGGTGGAATTGCGCAGTGAGTTTGTATGTAGTGACGTCTGGAAAGCCTAGACTGCTTTCCGCTGTAGGGTGAGAGAGTGAAGCCTGCACTTCTCTCGGGGACTTATAAGCCCACACAAAGGCACGCATCCTGATGTGGATCTTATACGAGTTGCCTTGGGGATAGCAAGAGGGAGGGTTAGGAGGACATACAAAAGGTGGGACATGAAGTTTATTTTCAGGCTGTTAAGACTGCCCACCCAGGAGATCTCTAGATTGCCCAATCAGTATAGGTCCTTGAAAAGGGAAGTGAGAATTGGAGGGATATCGTTAATATAGATGTTGCTCGTGCGCGGGGAAGTCGAATCCTCAAGTACATGATTGCTGACATCTCCCTTTGGAAACTACCTCTTTCAATGGAATCCTAGAGACTATTTAGTGGGTCTGTCACCTGTATGCCTCGTGATTTGGTGACGTTAATTTTGAAGCCTCACACTTGGGAGAAGAGATCTAGCTCCCTCTTATTTCCCGGAATGGTGGTGTCTAGGTCCGTAATGAAACAGAGGATGTCATTGACAAAGAGAGCCAATTTATGTTCTCTGCTCTCTATTGTCATGCTGTTATTTTCTGGAATGTTTTGAATCCTGCCCACTGAGGGTTCCATTGTGTGGGTGGGGCGAGGACATCCCTGCCGTGCACCCCTAGTGAGCATCATCTGTGGGAAGTAAGAGGCCTTGATTTTGAGTTTAGCAGCAGGTTTCTGGAAGTTGGCTTGATTGAAAGCTTTCATATTAGGCCCCAAGTGGATCTTGTCTAAGATCTTGGACAGGTATGCCCAGTCTACCATTGCAAACACCACCTTCTCAGCATCAAGGAAGAGGAGGGCCATTGATTGCTTCCGCTGTTCAGCTACCTCCATAAGTGCCACCACTAGGTGTGTGTTGTTGTTTGTCAGTCTATTGCAGATGAATCTGGATTAGTGTGGAGCAATAAAAGAAGGCGTGATGAAGACAGGCCACAAGGATAGATGCTAACAATTTCACATCGCAATTCAAGAGCGTGATGGGCCTGTATGAGGAGCAATGCGGAGCCGGTTTACCCGACTTTAAGAGGAGCGTTATATGAGAACTCAGCATAGTGCCAGTAACCAGCCCAGATCACAGAAAGAAATTAGACACCTTCCCAGAGGGTCTATCAAAAGGGAAGCATAGGCTTTATAGAATGTAGCCAAGTACCCATCCGGACCCGGCGCTTTCCACGAGGGGAGATCTGGGGGGGTCGTAAGTATGACGATAGTTGTCTTGATGTTGGGCATTGTGATGTTGGGCCTGGTAGAGAGTGGAATAGTAGCGGTGAAAGACATTAATGATGTTGTCTCTCTCACACTGAAGGCGGCCTTTGCCGGCCTTAATCTCCCTGCTGTGACTGCGTGTGGTGCGGATGCATGGATGTATGACGTTATAACGCATACTTTTACTCCGCAGACCATTACAACGCGACTTTTACTCCGCATACCGTTACAACGCATAGCGCCTTGGGGCGCTGGATAGTGGTAAGTATAATTTACTATTCTAACTCCAGTCCCCGTGGACCCTAGGGAAGGTGTTGGATAGTAAATTATACTTATCCCCTATCCTAGAGCGCCCCCCAGCGCAATGCGTTGTAATGGTATGCGGAGTAATGGTCGCGTTGTAATGGGTCTGCGGAGTAAAAGATCCGTTGTAACGGGTGTATACCGGATGCATAGTTTATAGGCCAAAACCCCTTCTGCCTTATCCCTCTGTTCATAGTAATTTTGGTTAATATAAAGCAGCTTCCTTCATTGGGATATGCTAAAGTTCCGACAACATCGTATATGGATGGGAAGCACACCGTTGTTTAAACCAATGTTCCTCATATTACCATTGTCCAGATCCGTTTTATGCGTGCTTAACACCGGTGACGTGCCTAGCCCAAACGCACGTATAAACTAAACACCATCAACTTGGGGCTATCTTTCAGCCCCAAAACCAGTGGCACAGCTTTTGTCGCGTTTGCAAATATTCTCAGTATCATCAATGTTTTATACTTCAATGAATTCCATATTCCTTCTTCTTTTTTAATTTTCACTATAAACCTTTCAAATCTATTCACATCCACAAGCAGGGAAATGCAATTTTCAAAATTTCTTGTGTTTTAAGTGGGCCATCCGAGCCTCTTCTCCAAAAAACACGTGCCAAAGCAAAATTCATCAAAAGCAGTTTATTAGCACCAATGCATTTCGGGTCTCTGGGGGCCCTTCGTCAGGGTGTAACTGAAAATAATAATAAAACGTACATTAAAAATCGTACATTAAAAATCTTTAAAGGTTTATAGTGAAAATTAAAAAAGAAGAAGGAATATGGAATTCATTGAAGTATAAAACATTGATGATACTGAGAATATTTGCAAACGCGACAAAAGCTGTGCCACTGGTTTTGGGGCTGAAAGATAGCCCCAAGTTGATGATATGCTAAAGTTCACCAACAAGGCTTTGCCAATCCAATAGGGTCCTATGTGATTCTCCCTACCTGTGTCTTCCCTCAGTTTGTTGGAACTGCATTTCTAGTTCGTTTTTTCAGAGTTTGGCCGCCTTTTTAAATGTGGCTGTATGGGAGATAAGCATCCTTTGGAAGACCGCTTTTGCTACATCTCCGGTATTGTTTTCAGGGAAGTAGCGTACAATGCCATCTTTGATGCGGTCACAGAGGAATTTGTCATGTTGTGTGACTTCATTAAAAACCTATGTCCACGGAAATGGGTGCTGCAGGTCAAATGGGGCCCAAGGACAGGCACACCAGGGCATTCTCGGACAGGACTCTAACATCTATTCTAGTGTCTGCAAGCCTAGGAAGCAGGGTTTGGGAAACCGATAAATAGTCAAGTCATGAGTATGTCTAATTAATGTTGGAATAATACATGTAATCGCCCTCCTGAGAGTGGTTGTGCTGCCAGGCATTTACAAGTGTCAAAACCAGTATCCCCTGGGTTTGAACTTGTAGGTGTGAGAGGTTCGCCCTGTCGGGGTGAGAACGGTCAAGTCGCGGAACCAGTGGAACGTTAAAGTCCCCTCTGACCACAACCTCCCTCTTTGCAAAGTGGGAAAGCCAGAAAAAGTCAGAGTCAAACTCCTCTCTGTCTCTGCTAGGGCCTCATATGGATGTTATAGTCATTTGAGTAGTACTGAACATGCCATGTATTCCTATCTGTCACCCCCCTGATCTCTGTATGTACTGTCAAGTTTAAATGAGAGGTCTCGTTGAAGGAGAATAGTCACCCCCGGGGTTTGAGAGGAGTGAAACTGTGTAGGGTACCAATAGGGGTGGAGGTGTTTCGTATCGATTCAGAGGAGGTGTGTCGACTGCAGACACACCTCCTCGTAACCAATTTGTCAAGTTCCTGCATTTGAGCGGGGTATTCAAGCCTTGTACATTAAAGGAAATGATGCGTGAAGTGGTCATGGATACAGATATGAGTGTTCCTAATTCAAGTTGCCTGTGTGTCAGGAAAAACAAACAAGAAACAAAAAACAATAACTTCAGTAGCATCGGCAGGAAGCCAAGCAACAAGCAGTCAACTCGACCACCAGCTGTCTTGAAGGTCTGTAGGCCTTCTCACTAGTAAAAGTCAAGAAAGAAAAACAACAATACAAATCAGCAAGGCAGGAGCAGGCTCCTGGAAAAATCTATCTCCCATCCCCCATCGTACTCACAGCCAGATGCAATGAAAGAGAATCAATGTTCGGCAGAAATAGAAAACATTACTGCTGGTTGCCAATAAGACAGAATAGTCACTGTCCCTGATTCTTCAAGAGAGCTTTTATGACCTTAAGAAGGTGAGCGTGGGTCTCTTTCTGCTTGATGTATTTCTTTACGTGCCTTTTCCTTCACCTATTGGGTGAGTTGGAGATACCAGATGCCCCCCATCTACCAGTGCCAGGTCTCCGGATTCATCGAGAGATTCTGTGTTGGAGAGAGGAGGCAATCCAAGGGATTCGTGAGCCTCCTGTGGTGTACCGGTAGCAATCCTCTTGGCGAAGCAGAAATCCCCAGTGGCACGGGGTCTTGTCTTGTTGTGCTGCAAATGCTACTTGATGTCCTTATATTTTTTCTGGTGGGCCAAGGTGTGGGCAGATATGCCCTGATACAAAGAGATAGTTTCTCCTCGATATGTGATTGGTTCTTGTTGCCTGGCGGCTTGCTGTATTAGGTGAAAATAGTGCACTCTTGTGAGAGTATCAGTCGCTGGATTCTTCTGTTGTTGGAAGGCAGAGTATGTCCTGTGAGTGCGGTCCAGGAGCACCAGCTGATCACCAGGGAGTTGCAAGAGGTAAGCTAAAAGAATCTGTACATGGGCCTCTAGGTCTGCTTGTGGGATAGGGGATGCTAGTCTCCTGTTGTTGCACCTTGAGCGGTTTTCAAGATCAACAATCTTGCCATGGTGCTCTGATTGCCCCCATTCCAGCTTCTCGATGCGAGACATTTGGTCAATATTTTCAAGTGCGTGCTCTGCCACTGTTTATTCCACCATTGTTAGGTGAGAATCAGTTTGACGCAAGGACTGATTTAAATCGGTAAGGGTCCTAGTGATATTCTGCAGACGTGATGTGAGATCTTTGCGAAATTCAACTAATAAGAATTGTCTGTCTTCTTTAGCCGCAGGACCATGGGAGTCCGGGCACCCCTCTCCCCCCTGGGCCAGGAGGCTACATTGAGGAATTCCCTGCCGATGGTTGAGGGAGGTCAGGCTTTTGTAGCATATCCTGAATCGAGGATGAGGTGGGGTGTTATGTTATGTTATGTTATGTTATGTAGTTTTTATATAGCGTACGGCTACTCGGTAAGAGTGTCCCGACGCTTTCCACCAGCAGCTCAGAATAACACAACACAGCTAAAAACGGAAGACAACAGAGAAAAATAATAAAAACAGTAGACAATAAAACAGACTAAGAATTAAAAAGCCAGGTCTTCAGGCCCTTCCTAAACTGGAGTAAATTGGCAGTGCTGCGGAGCGGGGTGCATGGTTCTGTTCACCGCCTTTGTGATAGGGATGAGTTATCAGGGATCAACTCACACAGTTCACCCGGCCAAGGGCACTAGGCTTCAATTGCCAATAACAGGACTCAAGCCAGAGTTCAAAACATGGGATTGCATCTCTTGGAACTGTCTTGTGGGGCCTCTGGAACTGCACTCCTCTAGGGGCACGACGACCCTCTCAGCAGCCGTCCCCACTCCACTAGTGAAGAATAGTGCTACAGGACAATGTATATTGATGGTGCCATTAAATAAGCAAGATAAAGAGTAGCCAAGCATTGCACAAGGCTAGAAACGCAGCACATAGAATTTCTAGGTGTTATGCGCCTACTTTGGAAGAGGTGCAAGGGGAACCCCGATGTTCAGGCGAAGCCACCAAGTTCGTGTAAGCTCATTTAGCATGCCATTACTCCATTGTGCCCCTGAAGCCCTCACAGGGTGCAGATGTTATCTAGCAAAAGGGGGTCCTCCCGAACCAGCCCCCCGGAGATCCTTACTGGGGTGCAGGAGGAGTTTCAGGCAGGTCCGCTTTCCCTGCTGGGCCCACTGACGTTGCTAATAATATAGGCCTCTCGTGGGTGGGGGTGCCCTGCGGGACTCACCGCAACTCAGAAATGACTGCCAGCCCTGCGGACGTCTAATGATGGGTAAAGTTGTGTGCCTGCAGGAAGCCTCCACGCCACCATGAGAGTCCCAGGGACTCGAGGAAGAGCTTCAGGCCATGCAAGTCTTGTGGCGCCGCCCAAAGATGGCTACTGTGTTGTTTTTGGTCACCCCAAGTAAGTGAGTTCCTGTTGGTAGGCCATCGTAGTAGGGGTCAGGGGGCCCTCAGCACTCCCCATTACTGCCACGGATGAGGGGACCCCGGGTAATTGTCTCTCCTGTGAAGATTTGCCATTAAGGAGGGATTGGGGCCTCATAAGTGGAGCTCACGGAGACGCATCTTGCCAGGTCTCCTCCCTGGCACCACCCCAAAAGCCGCTTATTCTAGGGGGGAACTTTCATAGCTTTATTGCATTCATGGCCTTAGACAGGATGACAAATACCGGTAATAGGGAAGAGTTTAGATCAAGGATTACTTTTGTCACTGGAAACATGACCAAAGCCCTATATAGAGGAACACCCAGAACTTCTCAGTACTTTTGTCTAAGGACCAGAAAATGATGGTTACAGTCAACAAGTTGGAAATAATTTAACACATTGCAATTAAAGGGTAGCTGCTAGGTAAACGATATAAATATGTTCATTGCTGTTTTATGTGGCTCACGCCTTTTGGAATGTAGTTTGCCCAATAGTTGAACTCCCATGAAAGAGGCAGCGCCCCTTTCCTGGGAATTCAATATGCAATCATAGGGTTTTAAAAGATATTACAGTACACATTTTCAGCTTTACTCTACTAAATGATGTTGAGATGAAATAGTTGGCGTTTTTCTCTAGGAATGTGTTAACCATTAATAAATTCCAGACTATCAAAAACTTGTGAACGATTATTTACCATCATTGTTTTCACTGAGGTCCCAAAGAGCTGTGGCACTGGGAACAGTTAATGACAAAGGCATATCTGTCAGAAAATAAAAATATATAATGTGACTCACACAATGCTCATACATCCTTGAGTCTTGTCCCTTTCCCTCCAGCTATGCCAGAGTGGGAACTTATGCAAATCTCTTTAACCCTGACTGCTCAAGAGTCCATGGTCTGTCAACTACAGTGTCCTTTCCAGTGTATAAATGCTTCCCTAATTCCTTTGACCACCCTCACCAACCCAGTGCTCTCAGAGCTGGCCTGCATGAAAAAGCTCCAATAATTCCAGAAGTCACAGACTTTAAGATTAATTTAACCACACCCAAGGGACTGAATATCAGTGCGGATGGACAGGCAATGCACATTTTAATGGCTTCCACTTCCCTCTGATAGGCAAACAGTGAAATAGGCTATCCAGCATGGCCTCTCCCTGAAACACTGCATTACAATATAGCCAGAAGCATTTGGATCGTGAAATTGGATCTTTCTAGCTGATAATTAATCATTTAATATTCTGGGTGGGGGAACAGTGGCAGCAAAGATGATGGTGCTGCCTAGTAGCCTGTACCAGTTCTGCACCCTCATGCCAATTATCCCCAAGATAGACATACAAACAATGGAAAATGTGCATAAACCAGGAACGGCCCGTGCAGGTAAGAGAGGTGGGGTGGGGAAAGAGGCGAAAGATGACTTAAAATGTAATAAAAAAAAGAGAACCGTGCGAGAATAGTGTTTTTCTTTTTTTAAATTAAATTTTAACTCGTCGTTGTCTGACTCCCTCCCCCTCCCGCCTCACCACCTTACCACTCTTACCTGCCCGGGCCGCTCCTGGCACAAACTAAATCTGGGTAGAGAGCTTAGTTTGGGTGGAGACAAGGAACACGCATATCTAAAGAGGGTGGTATTGGGATTCTGTAACTCTTGCATTATTACCAAGCCTTATACCTATTGTTCCTTTTGGAAAAGTCACAAGTGGACACATATAAAGGTGCTAAATTGACAATACAAATTCAAGGAGATGATGGACGGAGTGCTGAAACTTTTCAGACACTCACCCCAATCACAGATCTGGCTTAAATCCATCATTGTTCTTTAGCTAATTCCGCCAGCTCAGTTCAGACCCAGCTACATACAAATCAGTCTTGACCCTGTACCCCATGGTAACAGTCCAGCCCGAACTGCCAAGCCAGGTCTTCCCTGAACCAGAAACAAGCATCCTGTGACCGGTTTCGGGGTAACACCCCTCATCAGCCAGGCTAGCTTGAATCCAGTGGCTAAGTGAGCAAAGGATCCACTACCACCAGTATAAATGTGTTTCCTAAGGCTGTGGGAGGTTCCATGGTACCCACTATGTCCACACCTACCCTTTCAAAGGGAATCCCAACCACTGGTAGTGGGATTAAGGGAGCCTTGGGTTGTCCACCTGTCTTGCCACTGGCTTGGCAGGTGACACAGGAGCTGACAAAATCCTTTACTTTCTGAGACATCTGGGGCCAGTAAAAAATGGTTAAGTAACCGGTCCCAAGTTTTAGTCTGGCCAAGATGGCCAGCTAGGAGATGTCATGGGCCAATGTGAGTAGAACTTCTCTGTACATCTGAGGCACTACCATTTTCCTAGTGGCAACAGGGTTGGGTTCTCTGGCCTCAGTATACAGGAGTGCCTCCTCCCAGTAGGCTCTGTTGGTACCACTAATGTCTCCCTTTTCCTGCGTAGCAGCTTGCTGCCTCAGGCCTCCAAGTGTTGGACAGGTCTGCTGTCCAAGGCACAACTGTTCCCTAATGGATCCCCCAGGGCCTAAGAGCTCAACCTGGTAAGGGTCAAGTTCCATTGGCTCAGTTCCTCTGGGGCTGACAATTCCACTCCATGAGGAGAGGGGTCCTGAATCTTTTGCTGGCCAGAAGCTGATCTCCCAGCCTTCTTGCCTTTTCTCTTGGAAGGTTGGGCCATTCTTGCAGGCTCCAACACTTTGCTCTTGTCTTGACACACACAACCTCAGGGATGTCCAGCATTGCTGCATGGGTTTTCAATTCTACTTCAGCCCAAGCTGAGGTCTCCAGGTCGTTTCTAAGCAGACAGGCAGCTGGAAGCTTTGGAGAGACCACTACATGTTTCAGGCCAGTAACACCCCCGCCAGTCTAATGTTATAATAGCCATGGCATGGTAAGTAGTATAACGAAAAAAAGTACCTGGGGGTCAAATAAAGTAAGTCAGACAGAAGGGATCACAACACCAATACTACGCAAATAACACCCGTGAGAACATCATGCATGCTAGTAAATGCAGGCCAAGTCAAGGCTCAAGAGCATATGGAGAAGATAGTTCCCATCAGAAGCCACACTGTACCGCCCTCTTTCTCATCATTTGGGTTCTCCTTACCCAGGAGACAAAAACGGCCGGTCTGATGTTACCGTGACCGATAAAAGTGACAAGTGGGTAGTATGTTTTGTACAAGAATTAAAGTGGCTCCTGAAAAAAAGCAGTGTTAGGTGGTAGGAGTGAAAAGTGAAAGGTTATCATAAAATTAGGTGAATCGGGTAGAAAAACAAAATTTATTAGTATCTCCCAATCCCTAAGGTTAAAAAGCAAGTGCAAGTGCGGGTTTGAAATAATAACCGTACTTGATGGTGGTCAACATGTTTCTGCATTAAATAGAACAAAGTTTCTAATGCATTCTTCAGGACCTTGATAAACAACACTACTGCTTAGAATAAATAATAATGAAAAAATATCACCTGAAAGTCCCAGGTGTGTACTCAACCGTATACTGTTATCGCATTGTATCGCACGGTATTGGATCCAGACAGAAAGACAAACAAACAAACAAGAAACAAAAGAACATGAATGAATCATATTCCCGTAGTTTTTTACAATAAAACCCACAGTGTGATGGAGTCACATTCACACATACTAGGACAAAAGTTCCAATGTGCACTCACCCATAAATGATGGTTGAGAGGCTTCACCCCACCTGGCTGCAGCTCAGGTTTGAGGAGCACCGCTCTAAAAACAATTTATGAGTTACTTTTGGAGTTAATTCAGTAACACTGTCAGCGTTTATTTATTTTATTTATTTATTTGATGTATTGTACCGCAGTAGAATCGACTCCCGGAGGAGTATATCAGCGTTGATGACTGGATATGTCTGTCCAATCAGGTATTGCTCTGGGGAAAGCAGTATGTCTCTCACCATGGTAACACTGGCACCTTATTCCTCAGTGCTTCTGTTCTAATCCCATTGATCCAGGGGTACTGTAAATACTTTTTCAAGTTGGGTATCCATACAGCTAACATTGAAAACTCAACTTCTGCTTCTGTGACTAAAACTGCTTCAGTGTGAATCCTGATTTGCTCTGGGCACACTGTTGATCTCATCTGAAGATTGGCTACACCAGTACTAACTGGAGTAGGCCTAGGGGGATTCCTGTTAGGACAAGTAGAATCTCCAGCTAAGTGTCCCTACTTCTTACGGTTGAAACACCAGGCTTTTTTCCCTTTAAACCTACCATTGGACTGGGAAGAGTTTTGGGACCCAACCCCCCAAGAAGGTTTTCAGGGCCCTTTTGCAGACTCTTGGTTTTTGTCTTTGGGGTTCTCACCCCCTTTCCACTGGGGAGGTTTGGTAACCCCTTTCTTTTGATCACCCCCAGTGGTTGTTTTTGTTATCCTTGTCTTGACCCAGTGGCCTGCCTTCTTTCCCAATTCTTGAGGACAAATTAGACGTAGGTCTACCAGATGTTGACACAACTTTTCATTAGTGCAATTACTTAGAATATGTTCTTTCATTCAATATTCCTCAGTTGTGAGCCCAGAGCTCTCAATCAGAGTGTTCTTCATTAAGGTTATATCATAAGACCCAGCATCTGCTCCAGTAAAGGTCAGGAGTCTGTAACTGCAGTTACCAGTGAACAGTTCCCAAAGGAGAGCCCCCCCCAGTGTGACTTCCTCATTTTTCTCCTTTCACAAGCCCTCTCAAAAGCTCTGAACCATTTAGTAATGTCATGGTCTCTAGGTCCAATCTTTTGGACAACCTCACTAAGAGGTTGCCCTCTTAATTGAGGCTGTCCGCAATGGTCTCAGAAGTACTTGACCCACCTGTGTTGGATCTAGGTGCTAGGAGAAATATTCTTGGAGTCAGGGGCACAGGGGCCCTGTTCTCCCTATGACGCATGTGGGGGTTAGAAGTTATCCTCATCCCCTACATCTTCTTCCCCATCTAGGAGGTTGTAACCTTGCTCAGAGGGGTGGTCCTTAGCATACCCTGCCAACATCTCCTGCAGCTTTTGTTTGGAGGGTTGGGACCCCATGACAATGTTCTGAAGTTTTCATAGAGACCTTAACTCCCTAAATTCCAGCTGGAGGTAAGGGGTGAGGCTGGGCTCTTCAACCATGTTCTCTATGCTATTTGGCATGGTTTCACTAACAGTGGAGTTCTTGTTAAGAGACAGTCTAAAAATCTAAACCCTCTTACCCATAAGTATGGTGAGTTTTTATTTTTCAAAAACAAATCTAATGGGACTTAACAAGGCCCATTCAAGACTTAGAAATTTTGAAAACTTGTCAATTCAAATATTCTGAATTCTAAAGACAATTTATTAGTTCTGTCCTGTGATCATGTGTTGACCAAGTCAGTCCAACAAATGTAAAGTTTTAGACCCCACAGCCGATCCACCAATGTAGGAAGCTGGCTCTGTATAAACTATACCAAAGTAAGGTATAGTGTTCACAGAGTTCAGAGGATCCCCAAAGGTTTTCAGAGGTAAAAGTAGATAATACCTTACTCTCTATTTGTGGTAACACGGGTGAGCAGTAAGGCTTTATCAGAAAGTAGTGTTACGCATTTATTGTACACACTCAGGCAAAGAATGATTTTGCGCACTCAAAGACTGAACTCTGACCTATTGTTTTGTATAAAAATATTTATTTGTTTTATTTTATTTATAGAACCAAGCAGGACTTGGTACAGGTGAATATGATTGTACTTTTCAAGACAGATTGTTTAAAAGCAAGCTGAATGAATATTGACTTGCCTTACAGGTTTGTAAAAATGTGCAAATACAGTTTTAGTTACTTTTGGATTACTCTGGATTACTTTTCAGGATTGCTTTTTCTACTCAGTGTGATATGCCTGGATAACACACTGGGACATTTTCTGGATAAAAGTTAAGTAAGTTACTTTTTCTCAAAACACAGTTTCTTAGGTTCTCATACAATTCCCAACTCCACATTTAAAACTTTTTCTAAGAAAAGCAGTCAATGCAATCCTATGGGAGAAAATCAAGTTATCGGTTTAAAGGTGAGTAATCGGTCTGGGGAGTTGGGTTGCTGGGTTAGAACCAGGGTTCCCCAGGGTCAAGGATGCACTCAAAGAACACCCTCAATGGCACTAGGGCGGCCAGTTGCAGAGTGCTGAGGCCCAGTGTCATCCAATGGGGGATAGGGGCCTCCGGTTGGTGGCTGCTCACTGGCACGCCACTTGAATGTGGGAGCAAAGCTCCTAGGGTTTAGCTCAGGGCAAAGGAGGATCCAATGTAGCACACAAGGTGCATCCACAGCGGCGCAGGAGCGGCCAGTGCAGGGTACTGGATTAACGTCGGGAGCCCTGTTGGTTTCAATGGGGAGGTTCCGGTCAGAACAAACACTGCGGGCTCGGGCACGAAGATCGTTTGGAGGTGACCACTGGTTGGAGAGGTAATTTGGGATATCGAGGGATGCCAGAACACCGTCGGTTGGGCCACCCAAGGCCGTGGGGCGTTGGTGCTGGGGTGTCTTTTGGTGTCTGGTTTTCCTTACCAGTTTCGGTCGTGGTTTGGGGGATCCTCCAGAAAGGGGCATCATGGGTCATCAGGAGACTTGAAATATGTCAGGGATCACCAGATCCTAGGTGAGAATCACCGGGGAGATCTCCTCATGGTGTTGGGCCGCTTGAACTCGGGCATTGGGATTCTGGTGCAAAGTGACGCAGACTTGCGGATTTGGCAGGAGCTAGAGACTGTTGGTGAGCAAATCCGGTTTTCACGGGAGACAAAGTCTTTTCAGTGAAGGCAGGGTAGGTCCTCCGGGGGGACACAGCAGGATTCCGCTGGAACAGGTTGTGGTTGGGACAGGCCGGTAGTCGGTAGTTGGTGTCGTTTTCTTCTTCCTTTAGCATGCCTCTTCAGTCCTTCTTCTTCTTTCTTCTTGTCTCAGCCAAGGTTTGGGTTGCCCCATAATACTAAATTTAGAGGTGTTTCAGGTAACTACAGGTCACGACCAATGGTTCCATTCTTTGGGGTGGGTACAACCCCTAATATGCCACCCTCCATTGGGAGGGAGGCATAAGCCTCACTCTGGTTGGCTGGGTCCCCCCATCTTCATAATGGCAGGGAGTGAGAATTGTGCTTCGTCTCGCCTCGACTCCCCCAACTGAGGGGTGGGGTTGGCAAAGGTGGGCACACGTCTCCTCCTATCTTGATTTTCCTGCCAATTCTCCCACCCAAAGTGGGAGTCAGAACCGGTGGGGGCCAGTTTCTGGGAGCAGCATATGGCTGGATCAACTCACAAAGGTGGCAAGCTTCGTGGACCATGCCCATCCTGGGGGAGGAGGCCTGGCACCTCAACCCAGGATGTGCTTTGTTTCAGGACCCTGAGAGCGGCAGGCTCTCGACTCAGGGGTCCAGAAACATATCAGGTGGTGGCAGCTTACGAGTAGCCATTCAGCCAGGACACTAGAGTTAGGTTGTGATTCAGGGAGCATTTCTAAGATGCCCTCTGAGTGCATTTGGCATTAAATCCCACACTGGCATCAGTGTGGTTTTAATGTGCTGAGTAGTTTGATATCAAACTTCCGAGATTTCAGTAAAGCCATTATGGTGCTGTGGAGTTCATTTCACAAACTCACAAACCATATACTCTTTATGGCTTTACGGCACTTACACTGTATAAGAATGGACTTAGACACTGTAGGGGTACAAGGCTCAGGCACATGTACGCTCACCAGTGGTATAGTGCGCCCAGCTAGAGGGGTGGCTTACCTATGCCATGGAAGTGGATTGTAGGCAATGCGCACAGGAATGTGTGCCATGTCGACCTTCACTTTGCTCTGCACCAAAACATACTGCATGCAATGGCAGTGTGTGTGTGTTAAGGTTCAGGGCCTCTAAGAGTGGCACAATAGGTGCTGCAGCCCTTAGAGGCCTACCCCGGTCACAGTGCCCTTGGTACCAATGGTCCTTTTTACAAGGGACTTACATGTGGCCAGAGAGTTGCCAATTCGGTTTGCAACAGTACCATTTTAGCGAAAGAACATAGGCCCTGGGTACGTGGTTGGCAGGAACCCAGGGCACACTTAGTCAAAGAGCATCTACATCAGGCAACCATGCAAAAAGGGGCACTATCCTACAAACTGGGAGCCAAGTTCAATTTGGTGCCAGATGCAGACTATGAAAGGTATATTTTTAATCAAGCAAGACAGCAAGCTGGAGAAACGATGGACGAGTTTGTTGAAAGACCTGATGTGCTTATCAAACACTGCAAGGTTACTGAATTTCAATGATGAAGAGGCCACACGTCTCTAAGTCATTGATGGCTGTCTTTCAGACTCTTTCAGAAGATGCAGGTTGAGAGAGATGGTCAGCTTAAAAAAATTACTAATGGCTGCAAGAGCTGAGGAAAGAGCAGATCAACAAGCATCTGATGTGGAAGCTGGAACAGCGAAAAATAAATCAGCATTGGTCATGAAAAGAAAGCACAAGTACAAGTTAGATGTATGCAAGTCGATGTCTACAAAGAAGAAAACTTTGTGTTTCCAATGTGAGTTTTCATTTCTCCATGAAGGCAAATGTCCAGTCATAGGACAAACGTGCAAATGTTGTGGTAAAGAAAATTACTTCATAACAGTTTACAAAGCAAACGAGTAACTAACTACATAACAGGGAGAAGAGAAAATGAATGCCAGTAGGTTCCAGAACTGCTCTAGCCATGCTCACAAAGCCAAAAAGCAACATCAGTTACAATAAGTAGAAACCAGACAAAGTCGATTGTTGCCCTTTTCATCCTGCAAAGGCTCGTCAATGTCATTATCGAGAGCCAGTGGAGAAGATGGATATACAATAATGTAATTGATTGAGGAAAGACGGGCACATGTAGGTTTGGCGGCTTGCAAAAAAGATTAAAAGACAAAGGTGAACCACCACATGAAACAACAGAATTCAGACATTGCCCCAAGATTACATTAAAGGTCAACGGTTGCCCCATAACCTTTATGATAGACAGTGGTGCATCAATTAACATCATGCTGGTCTAAACATTCAACAACCTATCTACTGTGCCATGCCCTAACCTGTCAATCACAAGAGTATATACGTGGGCTGCTTCTAAACTGTTGCAGAGTCAATAATCATTAATGGCGACAATGAAACATAAAAGCACCAATTCACGTTCTTCAAGGAGCCTCCTCCAGTGCATGTCTACTCAGTTTTGTCACCGCTGCTGACATGGGACTGATATCTCTTAATTACAACCGCCACACTCAATCTGGGTTTTTTGAGTCCGTTTCTGTCATTATTCCAGGGCCTAGGCAGGCTCAAGACAATGAAAGTGTTACCTCACATCAATGAGGAAATTTGCCTGTTGACCAGCAACACCACAGAGTGACTTTCCACTTGCAAAAAGGTGTTCAGAAAGAACTAGAAATGCTGTTGAAGCATCATTGAGCACTTCCCCAGTCCTACGCCATGGCTTTTGCCCATAGTGGTGGTGCCCAAAAAGAACAGTGGAGGTGCAGTGCACATCTATGTTGATATGCGCCAGGCCAACAAAGCAAGTGAGAGAGAAAGACATCCTGGTCCACACATAGCGAACATAGTCATGCAACTGACCATTGCCAATGGCTTCTCCCATCTTGACACGAACAAGGGATACCATCATCTCGAGTTGGGTGAAAACTGCAGGTACATAACTACTTTTCCAACCCATGTTGGTTTGTTCTGATACAAGAGGTTACATTTTGGAGTGTAGTCAGCTGCAAAAATATTTCAGAATGTTATACGTCAAATAATTCAACCTTGCATGCCTGCTTTTAATTACAGTGATGACATACTGGTATTTGGGACAACAAAGGAACATGACAAGGCTCTTACGCCTATTATTATTATTATTATTATTATTATTACGCAAGTGTGCCAGTTACTTGCTGAGGCTGGTCTCACTCAATTGCAGAAAAGTGTGAGTTTCACAGGACCAAACTCTAATTTTTTGGACACATGTTTTCTGATAAGGCCGTGACTCCTGACCCAGACAAACTGCGAGCACTGACTTAGACAAAGTGCGAGCACTGTCAGCTACCTGCGCCCCACAAGATGTCACCGTGCTGAGATCCTTCTTGGGCATGACGAGTTATTGCTCAAGATAAATTCATGACTTTTCTACAGTGAGTGCCCCATTGAAAGGCTCGACGAACTGAGATATTCCTTTCCAGTGCTCTGCTGATGTGATCAAAGCTTCCAATGTAAGTGCACATGAATGTTTGACAGGCCCTCTAGGGCCGGCCAAACATTCATGCACACTTTGCATGTTCTCCATGCAGGCGTCATTACAGCCTGCATGGAGAACATGCCAAGCCTCCATTCTCTGGCAGAGTGCCGATCCACGGCGCTCAGAGCATGCAGCATTGTGATTGGCTATCAGGAGGCTGGGAGCCGGGTCCTTCCTGCTTCTTTGACAGAGAAGAAGCCAGGAAGAGGACGCAGGAAAGGCGGGGGTGGCCGGCCAGCAGCCCGGCCTACAGGTCATTTTTTTTTATTCCCCTCCTCCCCACACACCCCCTGCTGCTTACTTGGGAGCAGCCCCTACTGACTAGCAATGAGGGCCTCAGTGAATAAATAACCTGACTGGCTGTGTAAACTGGCGCACAGTACCATGAGCTAGCACAACAGTCGTACAAATGGTAAGATTATAATTAGACTCCGCCTCTCCAGATCACCCCGAACCTTAATTTTGGCAGGTTTAAGTAAACCTGTTTTTTCATACGATCACAACCTGAAAGATGCTCTCATTAAGTGGCAATACAGGAATAGAGATCGTGTAGATGTGAACTGAATACAGGAAAACCCAATGGCATGTGTGCAGTTCCAGTCACTCGGATGCAGGTCTCATTGACTATAATAAAATAAGCTTCTTTCTTTCCTTAATAAGGCTGCGCAATGTCAGTCGCCGTGGGTGGGGATTGCGAATGAACTCTGGCGTCATTTGTTTGATACGCATTACATTGGCGGGTTCAGCAGATGGCGCTGTTGCACTGCCTGCGTTTGAAATTCAACTTCTCGCGGTGCAGCAATAAACACACGAGGGGGTTTGATACAAGCATGTGCATAGATAAAAGTTCCACATTTGTTTTGGGTTAACACCAAGATAGTTATTGCAATTAATTAATATTTGAAAATCTTTCGTAAACGATTTTACCAATGCATTTGTTTATTTCTAAATGCTGACACGTGTTTATGTGTTTCTATTTTCCAAAATCTACTACACAAAGAACAGCATTCTAAAATATGTTATCAACATGTTTCCAATCAATGATCAAATACAGAAAGACAGTGTCTGTTGGAATTTCGACATCGAAATTTACAGTAACCGTCTTATTTATTTCAAATTCAGCACAATTTTACATTACTCCTTCTGGATGAAACGGCAGTATGAAGACATATGGTAATGAGGCTCGCCAGTTTGAAACATATATTCTATGGCGTTTCACACCCGTGTAAAAGAGTGGTGGTGTAAAAGTGTTGTCATCTGAGTGTTCTCATGCAGACCGGAGAAACCACATTGTCTTGTAAAGACGGACCAGCAGGCAGGGACGATGGAGTTATGCGGCACTGAAGGACTACATTATGCGGATCAGTTGACCGAATTATACAGCAAAAAAAGATTAATTGTGCAGCATAATTGTTTTGTCATTTTAACACACTCTAATAGTGAGTAGGCGCCCCCCCCTCACCCCCCCTCACACACATTATCAGTAATGTCCTGAAAGGTGAACAGTTTACCAATTATCCGTCACCACGAGGGCACTATGTGTTCTGTTTTCATTTTTTTATTATTAATTTTTGATGCATTTGAGCTGGAAACAGTTATTTTTACTCGAAATCTGAAAATTATGCCGCGGATGGTGGATTATGTGGCAAGTGCGGTAAATCGATAGTTATGTAGACAACTCTGAGGCCCAGAAGCACACAATTCCGTTTGTGAATGAATGCACCAGTAACTGTCACGACCTCTGTCTAACGCAATCACTTTTTCGGACTGGACCAACCGGCTCAGAATATCAGAAAGAAAAAAATTGTTTAGAGCACGTTCTCATTCAAATAGCAGCTGAAAACCTGCTGTAGGTCCCTTGTTCTGCAGAAATTGAACATGTATTATTACATGGGGAGGTAGATGATCATTTACTTCCAGGCTCCAAGGGTTTACAGTGGGAGGCATCTGCCTCAAGCATGTCAGGGCCTGGATCCTAACGTCAGGATTTCCAAAAGCAGGAACACCTATTTCAAAATTTAAAGAATTATGCCATGCAAAAAGAAGGCATAGTAGATACTGCGCCTGTCCACATCTAGTGTCATTAGAGGCCTTGTCGGTAATAGGTGGCAGGGGCGGCTCTAGGCTCATGGCGGCCTGGGCAGGGAGCCTAGGTAGGGGGTCCGGGTGGGGCGGAGCGTGGAGGCCAGTGAAGAGGGGGGGGGGGTCAGGATGTTTGGAAGTGGAACAGAGCCGGAGGCCGCCAAATCCCTGCCAGGGGCCGCCACGTAAATATGTATCCATCCTCAGAGGATTATTATATAAAGGATATATATTGGTGTGGTGGCCCCTGGGGTTTGGTGGCCCTGTGCAGGTGCACAGCTTGCACATGCCTAAGGCCGCCCCTGTAGGTGGCAGGCTTTCTTTGAAATCAGCACACATTGCAAAGGGGAAGGGCTTGGGGAATCATACCCCTTGGGCACCTCCCTTCTGACAGGCCTGCAATAACTACAAGTTCAAAGACTATGGAAGAGGGAAATGGGTATAAATCTGGTGTGCGATTTGAAACATCAAGATGTAGCCATTCATGCCGGCCAATATTTGTGCAAAATCTAATGCCGGGATTTCCCCTCCTGAGCTACCTGGTTTAGCTATAGGGGAGATGGGCCATGGATTCCCTCCTTGGTCGTCACCTACCCAGTCGGTCTTTAGACAGACTTCCTTTAGTCTCTACGGTTGTCTCTTCCCTTCTTATCCTCACTTTCTCACCTCCCCTACCCCCCACTACTTTTCTCTCTCCTTTCTCTCCTCTCCTAATGTACTGCTGATTGTCTGATGTAATGTGTAATTGTCGATCTTTTTTTCAGTTATATTGTTGAACCACATTGTTGCACTTCCCTTTCGTCTCTCCCGTCGTCTCCTCCCACATCCTCCCTCTAGTGATGTCTCTCCTTCTCTATGTATTGAGACTGAACTATTTTGTCTGCTGCCCGATGGAGCTACCTGGTTTAGTTATAGGAGAGATGGACCGTGGATTCCCTCCTTGGTCGTCACCTACCCAGTCTGTCTTTAGACAGACTTCTTTTCGTCTCTCCTTATTGTCTCTTCCATTATCCTCACTTTCTCACCTCCCTTACTCCCCTCTACTTTTATCTCTCCTTTCTCTCCTCTCCTAATGTATTGCTGATTGTCTGATGTAATGTGTAATTGTTGATCTTTTTCTGTTATATTGTTGAACCACATTGTTCCACTTCCTTTCATCTCTCTGTCCTCTCCTCCCGCATCCTCCCTCTATTTTATCTCTCCTTCTCTCCTCTCTCAATGTATTGAGACTGAACTATTTTGTCTGATGCCCGATGGAGCTACCTGGTTTAGCTATAGGGAGATGGGCCGTGGATTCCCTCCTTGGTAGTCACCTACCCAGTCGGTCTTTAGACAGACTTCTTTTCGTCTCTCCTTATTGCTTCTTCCCTTATCCTCCCTTTCTCACCTCCCCTTCCCCCTCCACTATCTCTCTCTCCTTTCTCTCCCCTCCTAATTGTATTGCCTATTTTTGATGTATTGTGTAATTTGTTGAACTTGTTCTGTTACATTGTTGATTCTCATGTAAAGCGCTCTGATACCTTCGGGTCTAGCCAGTGCTATATAAAACTCTTTAAATAAAATAAATAAATAAATAAAATAAATATGTCCAGCTTTAGGATTTAGGGATGGTCGTTGAACAAATTGAGACTGTGTATATCAAAATCGGAGGATGGTCTGGGATGGAAATTGACCCCCAAGCAAGATAAACAGAAGCAAGATAAACAGAGCCCTTTATTATGGCCGGATAGTTTTAAGTCGTTATTTATTCTTACCCTGCACAACACACTTTATCACAGATGTAATTGTAACTTTATGCTGATTATTTTTAACAGGGCCAGTGGTTCTTATCTGAATATGATATATATGCCTATGGAAGTGTTCTGCTGTAGATCCACCGAAGATGCACTTTAAAGGGTGTCATAATTATGGATCGTCACCTTGCCGGTTTATGCCGGGTTTGGTTTACACAATGCACTTTAGTACATATTTAGGTAACTGAAGTTAGTTTTCTATTCCAATAGGCCAACATTGATGCACTTCTTAAATTTGATATGCATGGTATAAATAGGCTTAAGCAGACCCCTCCAAGATGTCCTTTCTTTGAGAAGGTATTTTATACATTGATATATATTAGTTTTTAGGTGTTATGTGCTGGTTGTATTGATGTGACTTAGTGTCATCCATTGGAGATTTTATGATATTTCTAAATGCATTATATTAATGAAGTGAAAATCATGCTGCATTTCTGTAAGAATTTATTTCTTGGAAAAAAAGAATTTGACTTGACTTGACTACAAGTATACACGGTCCTGTGCCTTCTCACACATCTATAAAAAACATTGGGTAAGCTAAGACGACATGACAAAGCAGTAGTTCCTCCCTCTCTTCTGGTCTCATGTCAGAGACTTTGGCCTAGGGAACCCCCACTCTAGCAGCGTAAGCTTAGGGTGCCACTGGGCCCAAGGGGCTGGTGAACCTCATCCCACCTAAAAAATTAAATAGTGGCGTAAGACCTCTTCTGTTTGCACGTCTGCTGACAGAATACTCATAAAAACATTATTAGAGAAAAACAGGTCAGAGGCATGTGAGCTATAGGCTGAACTGCACATTTACAGAAACAAAGAGAAATTATGGTAACAGGTAAAACACAGGCATAGGGACAAAGAGAAAAACAATGAGGAAGAGAGAGAAAGGTAGGAAAGCAGAAGTAAGCAAGAGAGACAAATGATGGGTATAAAGGGGAAAGAAAGAACATGAATTAAAGAAATGGTGGCACAAAGGGAGAAAATATGGAAGGATTGAAGAGTGAAATATTGTAAGGATCAACAAGTTAAAGGGTGGATGGAAGGATTGAAGAATGGAAAGATAAAAGAGAGTGAATGAATATATATATGTATGAATGTGTAAATATATTGATGTATGGATGAGAGAAAGGATGAGTGGGTGGATGGATGGAAATAATTAAGGGTGGATGGGAACGGGTGAGTGGATTGAAAGGTGAAGGGCTGGAGGGATGGGCAGGTGAATCGATGGAAGAGTGAGAGGTTTGCTCACTTTGCATGCTTTCTGAAGTGGGGGGTATTTTCAGTTTTTCGCCGCTTCATTGGTCAGAGGGCTGTCTTATCCTCTCCTTTCCCCATGATGACTTTGCCCGTTGGTGTCAAGCTTAGATGCATCCTTCCTAGAGAGTTTGTGTAACATAACAACTCCACTTGACAATGGCATACAGTCAATAGTTACTGGCACCAAACTGAGTCTGTCCTGACTCAGTCCTCCTCCTTAGGCCAAAACAGGACTTCATTGGACCTTTCCTTGCCTCCGCAGCTGTACCAAGGCTGGGCAGGGAATGCTGATTATCTGTGTGATAATACTATAACTCTCCAGTCTGCCTCACATCTGGGGTGTGTCAGATGGCTGACCTTTATCCCTGTGTGTAGACCCAGAGGCTCAAAAACATAAGTGATAAGCCAAGCTTGCCTTACCCTGGTGAAGCAGTGTTAGACCTGGCACCATTGGCGTGGGTCTCCCTTCTGTTTCTGCCGTTGCCTCATGTATGTTTGCTTGTGTTAGATGCTGTGGGCACTGGGCCACTGCTGTCCAGTGCCACAGTTCAAGTGCTCCCTATTGTAAATTGATGTATTAATCAGTGTTTCCATGTTTGGCTATTTGGTTTACATGTCAGACCCTAGTACAGTGCACTGAGTATGCCAGGGCATGTAAATCCAAATGCTGCTGGTGTGCCTGCAGTACTGTTGTGCCACCCACAGAAGTAGACTTGTAAAATGTGTCTAAGGTCTGCCATTGCAGAGCCTGCGTGCAGTCTGGTACTGTCATGCTGACTGGGCAAGTGCACCCACTTGCCAGTCCCTAAAACTTCCCTTTTCTTCATATCAGTCACCCCTATGGTAGGCCCAAGGGTAGGGTGCATCATAAGTATAAGGTAGGGCAAGCCCTGATGTATGTGGCATGTCCCAATAGTGCATTACAGCCATTTTTGTTTTTCACTATTGCAAGACTACCTGTTCTCCATAGGCCAGAATGGACTGTTAGAATTATTAAATGTTATAATCCTAACTGACTCAGAGAACATGGTAGAAATTCGAGTTTATTATGCCTGAACTCAGAATGATAAAACACATCTTTTAGTGAAATTGGTTTTAATATTCTCTGTTTGCAAATACCACTTTTAGAAAGTAGGTATTTGCTTGTCTAACCGTTCAAGCCTGCCTCTGCTAGGTTGTGTATTCCTTTGTCTGGTTTTGTGAGTGACAGGGCTGAGGAATCCCAAGAGACAGGATGAGTCAGCCCAGTGGTGAATAGAGAGCTCTGCATCTAGATGGGAGGGAGGAGTTGCACCTGAACCTGGAATAGGGCTGTGCCTGCCTTCCACATTGCTGGCTCCACCTCCTGGGGAGCGTCTGATGTTTCAGCCCTGCACACTGAAAGAAAAGAAGGAGTCCTGTAAACAACGTGCTCCAGGACTGTACTTGCCTTCCACAATGCTGCCTCCACCTCCTGTGGGGCGTCTGATGTGCCTGCCCTGCACTGTGAAAGGAAAGGGAAAGTCTGGTAAACAGAGTGCTTCAGAACTGGTTTGGACTGGGCAAAGGCCCCTCTCCCCTCAGAGAACAAAGGATTTTGGGGTATAAATATTGGGACCCTGATCCCATGAAATTAGATCACTTTGCACTACAAGAAGAAACCTTTACTGAGGAGAGGAACCTGAAGAAACTGAGAACAGACTATTCCCATGCTGAAGTGCTGCTTGGGGGATTGGCCTGCAGTGGTTGCCTTACTGTCAAAGGAAGGAGAAAGGAACTTTGTGTACTTTACTTTCGACTTGTGAAGGATCTCCAAGGGCTTGGAAAAGAGCTTGCCTCCTGCTGAAGTCTCAGGGTCAACAGACTTCACCCCCCAGCTCCCCAAAGTTCGTTGGAAGGGCCTGCAGCTGTTTTGGGCCTTCTGAGGAACTGCATGTCGCAAGGAGCTGGAAGCGCGACTCATCGAGGAAGAAGCGTGTTGCCGTCGCTGTGCCTGCCGTCGCAACTCCGAAGGAGGGTGCCGCCACTGGAACTGTCGCATAGCACCGCATCGAGAGAAGCGTCCCGCAACGAAGAGGAAGCGTGTCACCGTCGCTGCTGCTGCCGTCGCAGCTCCGAAGAAGGGTGTCGCCGCTGTAGCTGTCGCATTGCACCGCATCGAGAGAAGAGTCTCGCAACGAGGTCGGAGCGTGTCGCCGTCGCTGTGCCTGTCGTCGCAACTCTGAAGGAGGGTGTCGTTGCTGGAACTGTTGCACTGCACCGAATAGAAGAAAAGCGCCTCGCATCCCTGAGAAGCGCTCCACCATCGGAGCTGCTGCCGTCGCATCGTGGATGTCACCGCTGTAGTTGTCGCATAGCGCAGAAGCTCATCGTGGGAGAAGAGTGTCGAAGTTGGAGCTGTTGCGTCGCATCGCTGAATAAGGGTGTCGCCGCTGCAGTCCATGCATCGAACCGAGAACTTCTCTCATCCCCAAAGAAGCGCGCCGCATCTGGAAGATCTTCACGTCTTTATTTCTTTGTACTTAAACGTTGCCGCATTTCCCTCGCTGCGACAGTGCTTGCTGTGGAAGCGCAACACAACCTAAAGTACATTGATGCAAAGTGTCGCATCTTAAGAACTGAACTTAACTAAGCTAAATCTACCATCTTAAAGTAACAGTATTGTGTATTTTTGTCGTTTATGGTCTTGTGGCAACTCTATATAAAGTATACTTATTTTTGATATAAAAACCTTGTGTGGTGTCCATTTGTAGTGTTATCACTTGGTTACTGTATGTGGTCACAAATGTTTTATACATTGCCTCTGAGATAAGCCTATCTGCTTGTGCCAAGCTACCAAGGGGGTGTGCAGGGGTTATTTTAGGAGTGTAATCCCCTTATCTTGACTAGAGGCAAGGGTCCCCGAATCTAACATTGGTGGTCAGCGGTGAGGATTCTGGACTTGCATTTGTGACTCATGTACAGTGATTGGTGAACACTACTTAGTGAGTGCAGACCAGAACGCGATCACATACTTTTTTGGTAGATTACTTTTTGGATTTCCTATTTTTGAAAGATGCCTGATTCAGTTGTAGAGAGAGCAGAATCCATAGCCTCTGTTGATCTTGAATGGGAAGAAGAGAAATTGGAAATCTACAAAGTCGCACACCTTAAGTACTTCTGCAAAAAGTTCAATGTTTCCACTGCTGGATTAAAAAAAGAAGGAAGAGTTCTACAAGGCGCTGGGTAGAAGCAAGGAAAACCCCTGAGATTGAGAAGGATGACCTGGCAGTTGTGCAACAGTACGAGCCATTGGGCTCAAGAGGAAGGAAAATACCTTTCCCTGCAGGTAGCGTCTCTTCTGGCGAAAGTCTGTCTCCAGAAGAGCTGGAGAACAGAGAGAGATCAAGAAGGTATGAAATGGAGATGACCAAGTTCAAGGTGAATAGGCAACTGGAAATAGAAAATAGGAGGTTGGATATAGAGGAAAAGAAAATACAGTTTGAGCATGAAAAAGTTTTGAGGAGTTGGAGTTTAAAACCAAAAGTTTGGAGGTTACTCCCTCTGTTGGCAGCGTACCGTCAGTGTCTGTGGAGAGTAGAGTGTATATTCCCAAAGATGTGGTGAACGAGTTTTACAAAAATGATGATATTGGCCAGTGGTTCAGAGCCTATGAGGTAGCCATGTCTTCACACCGGGTCCCTGAGAGAGATTGGGGAGCAGGGTTGTGGGGAAGGTTCCTTAGTGAGGGGCGGGACACACTGTTAGACTTGCCTTCTGAAGTCCACAATTCATACACCCACATGAAAGATGCATTGATGTCTAGATATGGTTTGACCCCTAAACTCTATAGGGAGCTTGCTGAGGAGGCGGACCGCTGGGTGAGCACCCGGGTCCACAAGGGTCACATGGGAGGCTCAGCCAAAGGTGGGCAGGGTCCCCAGCAGAAGAGTGGGGGGACAAGGGTAAACAAAAGGAGTTCCGCAAAGGGCCCCAAAGTAGTCCCCAAGGGAACCAAAGGAAAGGTTCCCAACCTCCCCCTGAGAGAAAGCAAGGGGCCCGACAGGTGCTCCTGTTCCTCAGGGGCCCCTGAAATGTTACAAGTGTGGTGACCTGGGTCATAAGGCGAATGATACCAGGTGCCTCCTGTTTGGTAAACCTGCACCCACTGGTGCTCCGCCCCGGCAGATGGCTAATGTAGCCTTGGGGGAGGAGATTGATGTCCAAGGTGGGTGGGGTCCTGCACAGATGACCCTTGTCTCTTTAGGAGACTGTGAGATGGTCTCAGAAGCTCAGCTGCCCAAGAACACTAAGAAATATGGGCAGTGGGTGACCATCAATGGCCAAAGGGCGGAGGCTCTTAGAGATACAGGAGCCAGTGTGACAGCTGTCAGATGTCACCTGGTGTCTCAAGAGCAGATTGTCCCTCATGCATTGTGCCAAGTTGTTGCCGCCGACAACACAGAGAGCCTATGTCCGATGGCTTAGTTTCCCTTTGAGTGGGAGGGGCTCTCTGGTACTCTTCAGGTAGCTGTGAGGCCCGCCATGCCTGTTGTCTGTTTGTTGGGGAACGATTTGGAGAGCTCCCCTTGGGAAAAGGTGGAGAAGACTACTCATTTGAAGATGGTTGGGCTGCCTGACTGGGTGTGCGTGATCACCCGGTCAATGTCAGCCAGTAGGGGTTCTCAAGAGGACCTGGAGCCTAAGAGGGAAGCCCAGGAACCTGCCTTAGAGAGAAGTGGCAAGGGCGTGGGAAACCGGCCCCCGAAGTTCCCACGGCCCAGGAGGAGGTAGACCCTGAGGGGAATGCCCTGGAGGCTACCGGGGAACAAGTTGCTGAACTGGGGGACCTGCCTGAGCTGACCCATTGGCAGCAAGAAGGAGGCCCCTCCAGGGAAGAATTCTACAGGGAGCAGAGAGAATGCCCTTCTCGTGAGGGCTTGCAGCAACAGGCTGCAAGCCAGGCGACAGGTGATCAATCAGGATCACACTTGATTTACTTGGAGAATGGTCCCTGTATTGTGAGTCTAAGGTTGCTGAGCCTGGGTCAGCCCGTGTGCTGGTGGTACCCCAGAATTTCAGAGCCTTCCTACTGGGGCTGGCTCATGATGTAGCATTAGCAGGACATTTGGGGCAGAACAAGACCTTTGAAAGGCTTGTCACCCACTTTCATTGGCCCCAAATGCGCAAGAGTTCAAACACTCATTGCAGGACTTGTCAGACTTGCCAGGTGAGTGAGTGGAAAGAGTGGAAGGAAGCACGAGGCTCCTCTCCAGCCATTCCCTGTGGTCAGTACCCCCTTTGAGCGGGTGGGGATTGACATTGTGGGGCGACTGGACCCCAAGACAGCCATGGGCAACAGGTTCATCCTGGTCTTGGTGGACCATGCCACCCGGTACCCGGAAGCCATACCTCTGAGGACAGTGACGGCCCCCGTGGTGGAACGAACACTGATGTGAATTTTCTCCCGAGTGGGTTTCCTCGCGAGGTAGTGTCTGACAGGGGCACCAACTTCATTTCCAAGTATATGAAGTCCCTGTGGCAGGAGTGCGGTGTAACTTACAAGTTCACCACTCCTTACCACCCCCAAGACAATGGGTTGGTTGAAAGGTTTAACCGAACCCTAAAGGGAATGATAATGGGTCTTGAGGAACTTATTAGACGTAAGTGGGTCGTCCTATTACCGTGCCTACTCTTTGCATAGCGGGAGGTGCCACAGACATCTCTAGGTTTCAGTCCCTTTGAGCTTCTCTATGGACACCCAGTCAGAGGACCTCTGAGTCTGGTCAAAGAAGGCTGGGAGCAATCTCCCAGGAAACCTCCCCAGGATGTATATGGCTACATGCTGGCCTTCAGGAACCAGACTAGGCGTTTCAGGCAACTCGCTGAGGTGAATCTGGAAGCCAGCCAGGAGGAGATGAAGCGATGGTATAACCAGAATGCTACT
This sequence comes from Lissotriton helveticus, assembly GCF_964261635.1. Taxonomy (NCBI): domain Eukaryota; kingdom Metazoa; phylum Chordata; class Amphibia; order Caudata; family Salamandridae; genus Lissotriton; species Lissotriton helveticus. The sequence continues at coordinate 1,328,969,515 of NC_136069.1, read as the reverse complement.
CTGGTAGAGCTTCAACCTGGACAGAAAGTGTGGGTCATGGCCCCAGTGGAACCCTGTGCGCTCCAAGATAAGTGGACTGGACCTTTTGAGGTTGTGGAGCGCAAGAGTCCATTTACCTACTTGGTGGACTTGCAGTCTCCTAGGAACCCCTTGATGGTCCTACATGTCAACCGCCTTAAGCCCCACTTAGAAAGGTCTGAAGTGGGCATGCTCTTGGCAACAGATGCTGGGATGGAGGAGGAGACTGAGCCTATTCCTGACCTCTTGTCAGCCTCAGAGCAAGATGGGTCAGTGGATGGTGTTAACCTCTCTTCCACCCTGACCCATGAGCAACAGAATGACTGCCGCCAGTTGCTGGGACAGTTTTCTGATCTGTTCTCCCTGGTTCCTGGTGTCACAGATTGGTGCGTCCATGATGTGGACACAAGAGACAGCTTACCTGTGAAGCATAAAACTTAGAGGGTAACTGACAGGGTGAGGGCTTGCATCAAAGTTGAAGTCCCAAAGATGCTTGCACTAGGGGTGATTGAGTCATCTAGCAGTCCTTGGGTCAGCCCTCTGGTCTTGGTCCCAAAGGCTGAAGCTCCGGGTGCCACACCCGAACTCCGGTTCTGTGTGGACTACAAAGGGCTCAATTCAGTCACGAAGGCTGACGTGCACCCCATCCCAAAAGCTGATGAGCTCATAGATCGGCTAGGGGCTGCACGGTACCTCAGCACGTTTGACTTAACGTCTGGGTACTGGCAGATCGCCTTGACTGATGGGGCAAAGGAGAGGTCAGCATTCTCCACACCAGAAGGGCATTTCTAGTTCCGTGTTATGCCCTTTGGGATGAAGAATGCCCCTGCCACCTTTCAGAGGTTGGTCAACCAGGTGTTGGTTGGACTGGATGAGTTCATTGCCGCCTACCTGGATGACATTGCAGTTTTCAGTGCCAGTTAGGAGGAGCATCTGCTCCACCTCTGGAAAGTGTTGATGGCGCTGCGGAAGGCAAGCCTCACGATCAAGGCGAGTAAGTGTCAGATTGGGCAGGGTTCCGTGGGGTACTTGGGACACCAAGTTGGGAGCGGCTAGGTGGCGCCCCTACAACCCAAGATTGAAACCATCCTGGCTTGGGAGCCACCAAAACCCCAGACAGAGGTGAGGGCCTTTTTAGGACTCACAGGGTTTTACAGGAGGTTTGTCAAGGGGTATGGCAACATTGGTGCACTCTTGACATAGCTGACTTCCAGGAAGCAGCCCAAGAAAGTGATTTGGACTGACACCTGTTAGAAAGCTTTTGAGGCCCTGAAAGCTGCCAATGACTCCTGGCACCCAACGTCTCAAGAGAGTTTATCGTTCAAACAGACGCTTCAGAGCATGGTGTGGGGGCTGTTCTGTCACAGATGAATGAGGAGGGCCTAGATCAACCTGTAGCCTTCATTAGTAGGCGGTTACTTCCACGGGAACAGAGATGGAGTGATATTGTTCGTGAGGCATTTGCTGTGGTCTGGGCACTGAAGAAGCTGAGACCAGACCTGTTTGGGACTCACTTCGGGGTTAAGACAGACCACAGGCCCCTCAGATGTTTGATGCAAATGAGGGGTGAGAATCCAAAGCTGTTGAGGTGGTCTATTTCCCTACAGGGTATGGACTTTACCGTGGAAAACCGGCCTGGTTTAGAACATGCCAACGCTTATGGTATGTCCAGATTTTTCCGCCATAGCGATGAAAACTCCCAGGAGTTAGGGTAGTTCTCCCCACATTTCAGCTGGAGGGGACACGTGTTAGACGGGGCACCATTGGCGTGGGTCTCCCTTCCATTTTTGCTGTTGCCTCATGTATTTTTGCTGGTATTGCGGGAGAGGTTTGGCGCCACGGCCAGGTTGACTGACGCTGGAATCTGGGGATCACAGTTCAATCCCTGGCTCTGGCGGCAGTTTAGCCCAGCACCATGTGACTCTGGGCAATAGCTTGCTTAATCTTCCTGACGGCCCCCAGCGCCTAGAGACCCTTATAGGTGAGTGTTCGTGCTTTACAAATGTGGATTATTATTATTATTAGATGCTTTGGGCACTGTGCCACTGCTTTCCAGTGCCACAGTGCAAGTGCTCCCTATTGTAAATTCATGTATTAATCAGTGTTTCCATGTTTGGCTATTTGGTTTACTTGTCAGACCCTAGTGCAGTGCACTGAGTGTGCCCAGGGCGTGCAAATCCAAATGCTGCTGGTGGGCCTGCAGCACTGGTTGTGCCACCCACAGAAGCAGCCTTGTAAAATGTGTCTAAGGTCTGCCATTGCAGAGCCTGCATGCATTCTGGTACTGTCATGCTGACTGGGCAAGTGCACCCACTTGCCCGTCCCTAAACCTTCCCTTTTCTTCATATCAGTCACCCCTATGGTAGGCCCAAGGGCAGGGCGCATTGTAAGTATAAGGTAGGACAAGCCCTGATGTATGTGGCATGTCCTAATAGTAAATTACAGTCATTATTGTTTTTCACTATTGCAAGGCTACCTGTTCTCCATAGGCCAGAATGGGCTGTTAGAATTATTACATTTTATAATCCTAACTGACTCAGAGAACATGGTAGATATTCGAGTTTAGTATGCCTGAGCTCAAAATGATAAAATACATATTTTAGTGAAGTTGGTTTTAACATTCTGTGTTTGCAAAAACCACCTTTAGAAAGTAGGTATTTGCTTGTCTAACCTTTCAAGCCTGCCTCTGCTAGGTTGTGTATTCCTTTGTCTGGTTTTGTGAGTGACAGGGCTGGGGGATCTCAAGATACAGGATGAGTCAGCCCAGTGGTGAATAGAGAGATCTGCATCTAGATGGGAGGGAGGAGTTGCTCGTGAACCTTGAATAGGGCAGTGCCTGCCTTCCACAATGCTGGCTCCACCTCCTGGGAAGCGTCTGACGTTTCTGCCCTGCACACTGAAAGAAGAGAAGGAGTCCTGTAAACAAAGTGCTACAGGACTGTACTTGCCTTCCACAATGCTGGCTCCACCTCCTGTGGGGTGTCTGATGTGCCTGCCCTGCTCTGTGAAAGGAAAGGAGAAGTCTGGTAAACAGAGTGTTTCAGAACTGGTTTGGACTGGGCAAAGGCCCCTCTCCCCTCAGAGAACAAAGGATTTTGGGGTATAAATATTGGGACCCTGATCCCATGAAATTAGATCACTTTGGACTACAAGAAGAAACCTTTACTGAGGAGAAGAACCGGAGGAAACTGAGGAGAGACTATTCCCAAGCTGAAGTTCTGCTTGGGGCATTGGCCTGCAGTGGTTGCCTTACTGCCAAAGGAAGGAGAAAGGAACTTTGTGTACTTTACTTTCAACTTGTGATGGATCTCCAAGGGCTTGGAAAAGAGCTTGCCTCTTGCTGAAGTCTCAGGGACAACAGACTTCACCCCCCAGCTCCCCAGAGTTCTTTGGAAGTGCCTGCTGCTGTTTTGGGCCTTCTGAGGAACTGCATGTCGCAAGGAGCTGGAAGCGCGACTCACCGAGGAAGAAGCGTGGCGCCGTCGCTGTGCCTGCCGTCGCAACTCCGAAGGAGGGTGTCGCCGCTGGAACTGTCGCATTGCACCGCATCGAGAGAAGTGTCCCGCAACGAAGAGGAAGCGTGTCGCCGTCGCTGCCGCTACCGTCGCAACTCCTAAGGAGGGTGTCGCTTCTGTAACTGTCGCATTGCACCGCATCGAGAGAAGTGTCTCGCAATGAGGTCGGAGCGTGTCGCCGTCGCTGTGCCTGCCGTCGCAACTCCGAAGGAGGGTGTCACCGCTGGAACTGTCGCACTGCACCGCATCGAAGAAAAGCTCCTCGCATCCCCGAGAAGCACGCCGCCGTCGAGAGCTCCTGCCGTCGCATCGTGTATGTCGTCGCTGTAGTTGTAGCATTGCGCGGAAGCTTCATGCATCGTGGGTGAAGAGTGTCGCAGTTGGAGCTTTTGCCGTCGCATCGCTGAATAAGGGTGTCGCTGCTGCAGTCCACGCATTGTACCGAGAACTTCTCGCATCCCCGGAGAAGCGTGCAGCATCTGGAAGATCTTCACATCTTTATTTCTTTGTACTTGAACTTTGCCGTATTTCCCTCGCTGCGAAATTGCTTGTCGTGGAAGCGCAACGCAACCTAAGGTACATTGACGCAAAGTGTCGCATCTTAAGAACTGAACTTAACTAAGCTAAATCTACCATCTTAAAGTAACAGTATTGTGTATTTTTGTCGTTTATGGTCTTGTGTTAACTCTATATAAAGTATACTTATTTTTTATATAAAAACTTTGTGTGGTGTCCATTTGTAGTGTTGTCACTGGGTTACTGTATGTGGTCACAAATGCTTTACACACTGCCTCTGAGATAAGCCTGTCTGTTCGTGCCAAGCTACCAAGGGGGTGAACAGGGTTATTTTAGAAGTGTAATCCCTTATCCTGACTAGAGGCAAGGGTCCCTATTTGTCACAAGTACCTCCCTGTGCCAACTAGAGACCCCCAAATCTAACAAGCAGGAACAGTCTACCCACAACCTCCTCAGCTGCAGAGTTGATCCAACTGGATGGCCTACCCAGTTCTTGCAGAAGTACTTACAAAGCGCCACCAAGCTTCCTGTGGAGATGCCTTCTCTTGTGATTGGTGATGGAGGTGGATGTTGAAGACCAGTGAGCATGCAAGAATGTTTAAGCGAATACCTGTTGGCCATCCATCTGTCCGTCTGTTTCTTTACATTGCACATAGAGTGTTGGATTCGCTTCGAAGCGCAAATGTATATGCCTCTTTAACAAGCCATAAGCCTGCATTTATCCATTGCAGATACTGGAACATATAAAAAAATTGATGTAGCTAGGGGACAACATAGAGCTGGGTCCAGAAAAGGCCAATGGAATGGTGGTTAGTGGAGGAGAGTGGGGGGAGTGCTTCCCTGGCTTGGCTGCAGAAGCAAACAGAGCTGGGAGTTTCCTTATTGGGGGAGGGGTATGAAGTGGAGGGATCGGGGCTGCTGTAGTGCTCCTTGAATTGTCTGCAGAATCATGTAGGTGTTAGCTGTTGATGAAATATGCAAGAATAATAAGAGACCTAAGTGCTATTTGAAGCAAATGATAGAATTTGGTGCTTACAATGTGCAGCAATTTGCATCTTTTCTTGCTAATTATTCAATTCCACCTAAAATGTGAAATGAACGTGAACTTCAGTATCTCCTATATCTTGGACAATTGAAAGCTACATGTGATTGCGACATACCCACCTGCTTGGCCTGGAAAAGTATAATAGGAAAATGTACACTGCTTGCTTTGAAGATTCCATACTGGTCTCCCAATAAAACTTCACTGTCCATTACAATTCAGATTTCGCTTAGCATTGTGCCCAGCCCACAAAGGAAAATCATTTATTTTTGTATGTGTTTGTTTTGATCCTACTAGAATTCTTTGGGGCATGTTACCATTTACTGTTATTAGGCAATGGATATAATTTCTTATTCCAAAGTTATGCAAATATTTTGAAATATGTCTATGCTTTAGGAAGGCAGCTACCAAAAAGTATTTTACATTTTGAGTCTTTTAGACATTTAACATCACATCACGCTTTGGCTTGCCCTAGACCCAGTAAGTTAAACAGGTATTGGCAAATCCAATAGCTCTGGTGTTGGTGGGCATTTTTGTGCGTTGCCAATGCTTGTTTGTTTTGTTATGGTTTTTGTAAAATGTTATTGTTGAAGGAGCTGCCTGGATGCTGACAATACAATTTACAACAGTTACCTAAAGCAAAAAAAGTTTTTGGATCTCAAAAAGCACACATTGGCATTGAAGGGAACTACTTTGTGTGTGCATGCGTTCCTTGTATATGAGCAGAATTCTGTCGCTAACAGTGAAGTTAGCCAGTGGCCGAAGTGGGCTGACCCACTGCCCCATGATGCAGGTTGTAGTGGGTGGAAGATGCATGTCAATGGCGCAATAACAGACCAAAGGATGAAGAGGCTGGCTGAAAGCCACTCATAACTAATTATGTTAAAAGTATGCGTAAGTTTAGAAAAATCAAAAAGGTGCTGGCTAACACCAGACCTAAAAATGCCCTCCTTGCTGTTTTGCCAAACAAATGTAAACTACTTGACAAATAAAGGAGCAGTGACCTTCTGACGTTTGTCTTGAAACACACACCAATGGCTGCGAAAAAAACAAAAGGAATGCGCTTCAGTGGACATCACTAACATTCATTGCCTGGCCGAGCTCTCTCTAGGATCTCTGGGGGTGCTGGAGTCCCAGCTGCACCTCTGCTTCCAGCGTCACTGGGTTCTTGAGTACAGTGCCTACTTACCAAGAACAATTGCATACAGTGGATCAGCTGGAGATAAAATATACGTGAGGCTTTTGATTCTGAGAAGGTGCTTTTACCCCTGACGGAAGGCCCCTACCATCTTAACCTTAGAACCGAGGGGCAAATTACCAACAAGTAGCGATATTTATCGCTAAATAAGCTTAGCGACGATTTTGTTTATCGCTGCCTATCGCTGGATATGTTAGCGGAGAAAACATGCTATTAGCAACGTTTTTCTCCATTGTGCTAAAATATCCAGCGATAGCGGCGAAATGCGTGAATATCGCTGAGAATACAGCGACATTCATGCATTAGTGACGAAATGCTCTTAGCCATGTTATCCACCTCCCATTGGATAACATGGCTAAGAACTGGTCTGGGCAGGTGTTAGTATTTGGAGATATTCGCGCTTAGCGCGAATATTTCCAACGCTACGCCTGCCTTGCTAATAGGCGATAGCGACGTTAGCGACTGCTTTCAGTGGCTAACTGGTTGGGTACACCCACTTTGCATGTCATTAGCGATACACATCGCTGACATGCAAAGCGGGCCCCAAACCGCTCGCTATCGCCTAAGAGCTGTCGCTAACATCAGTTAGCGACAGCTTGCTAATAGGGTGATAGAATTATCGCCGCTTAGCGGCCGAAAACGGCCGCTAAATCGGCTATAATTGCCTATCGCCCCCCTTGGTAATATGCCCCCGAATGTGTGATTGCTGTCTCTCCCCACATCACCAGTAGTTAGAAGGTTTGGATAATGTACGTTTACTATACTCCTGTAACAGCTGCTCTTGTGCCTCCAAAATGCTACTATTAAGTAAAATATTCCTCTCTTGGCATTGTTTCTTTTTACTGTTACAGAGGATTTCACACCAATTCAGCGCAGACCTCCCCCACCACCAACAATAGTAAGGAAGTTTCCACCCTACCACGGCTTTGGCTCTGAAGAGGATTCCCTCTGCTCGTGCTTGAGTGTGGTCCCCAAACCACCCCAGAAAGACTTCAGAAAGTTCATGGAGAAAGACAGGTATGTTCAGCAGGAGCAGTTTCAAGTACCACACTAAACCCAGAACAGGCCTGCTGGTCACCAGGAATGGGAACCTAAGGAAATATTTCTAGAGTCAACATGGGTGCTGATTGCTTGGTTCATCTCATATTTTCCTCTTATGATCAATTTGGACAAATGACAGACATATTGCTTTTGAAGTGGGTGACTTTGCCAAATGAATAGTGCATGGAATGCCCCTTCATTGGAGACAGATGAGCCAGCACTCAGAGGGCCCACCACTTGACTGTACACAGTTTTTTCTCAGCTACAGTGGTGGACAGCTAAATATGCAATTGAGAGCATGCTGGGCTACTTTGGGGGTGGCTCAGCTAATTGTTGGGGTGGTGGAGCATGTTCCCTAATCACAAGAGACTTAGGGGGCATACGTACAAGCCCCTATCGCCACCACAGTGACATTGTGGTGGCAATAGGGGCTGCGCCTTATGTACAAGGCAGCGTTAAGCCACTTAACGTGGCTTAATGCTTCCTTGTACATAAGGCCCCCTTTCATGTTACGGACAGCGTAAAAGGGGTGGGCAGTGGGTGTTACGGTGAGCATTCATTTTGACACTGCCCCCTATGTATAAGAGTGGCGTTCATAGGAGGCAGCGCCAAAATTAAGACCAGGTAAAAACTGGTTTTAAGGTGGTGAAACGAGGAGAAAGGCATTATTTGTGCAGCACACATGGAAAAAGCAAAATGCCATTGTTTGTTTATGTACACGACGGGGTCCCTTCCTGTACATAAACAAACTTTTCAATTTCAATTTTGTCACTTTAATGTGTGCTGCATGAAGCAGCATGCATTAAAAGTGACAGAATGGCATTTCTAGGATTGTTTATGTTCAAGAAGGTACACCTTCCTACACATAAACAATCCTCCCCTGCACACAGATACACTTGCAATCTATTATGTTATGTTATGTTATGTTACAGGCATTTGTATCGTGCACGGCTACTCATGAGTGTCCCGGCGAGGGAGCCAAATAAAAAACTGTGGGGAACTATGCGTCACTGCCGATTAAATAAACAGTAGAGTTTTTAATCTCTTCCTAAACAAACGGGGGTCATGAGTATTCCGTAACTCAAATGAAAGGGATTTCCAAGCTTTGGCTGCCTTAAAAGATAGAGAGCTCCCTCCAACTCTAATGAGCCGAAAGTGAGGGATCAATACCAGGCAATGTGAGGCCGAGCGGAGGTGTCTTCAGGGGGAATAGAAAGTAAACCGTTTCCTCGGGTACAGTGGACCAGATCCATGAAGGGCTGAATGGGCCAATGTGAGAGCCTTAAATTTGACTCTTTGAGCCACTGGAAGCCAGTGCAGATCATGCAAATGTTATTTTACGCTAGACCTGCTCGGGATGCCCATCAAAGCTCTGGCTGCTGCATTTTGTACTATTTGGAGTTTTTTGAGCTGGTATCCTGGTAGGCCTATATAAAGTGTGTTGGCATAGTCAAGGTGGCTGAGAATCAGAGCACGAGTGACCATCTCCTTAGCTGACCTGGGTAGTAATGGCAGGAACTTCCTAAGGGATTTCAGTGTGCAAAAACACCGACCTGCCAGTTTCTTTCTTTGCGTAGAGAACCAAAGATTCTCCTCAAACCAGACTCCCAAGTTCTTAACTGCCTGTCCCGTAAAACTGGGTAGAGGGTAATCTGGTGGCCAAAGAGCTTCCCTAAAATGCTGAGGAAAGGATCCATATAAGAGAACCTCTGACTTATCCTCATTACACTTTAGCTGAGCTGATGCAAGCCTTTTAAATACTGTTGTAAGACAGTCTTTAGCTTGAGTTGGGGAAGAGGAGCTGGGTATCATTCGCGTCAGCGATGATCTTAGCTCCCAGCTCCTCAGCAAGATAAATCAAGGGGGTGACATAAAAGTTCAAAAGTAGGGGGCTCAGAGTGGAACCCTGCAACATTCCAGTAGTCACCATTTGAGGGGCAGATGAAAAAAGGGGAAGTCACACTTGCTGTGATCTATCCTCCAAAAATGACTTGATCCAATTATTCCATGCTAGGCCCGCAACTCCACGATTTGCGAGGCGGGCTAGTAGCAGCAGGGAGTGAGGCACCGTATATCGCAGGCATCAGAGAGGTCTAATAAAATCAGAGCCACTCTCCCGCCCTATCCAAACACTCTCTGATAGCTTCAGTTATTTCCACAAGCTCATTTTCTGTACTATATGTAGTTCTGAACCCAGATTGAGCAGGATGGAGCGATCCAGAAGTTTCTACAAAATTAGCTAGCTGCTTAAAAACCGCTTTCTCACAAACCTTAGCCACGGCCGGGAGAAGGGAAATAGGGCGAAAGTTGGCAGAGTTAGCGGAGTCTAGCGAAGGTTTTTTAGGCTTCTGCAACAGCGGGCAACAGCCGAGCTAGACAGGGATCAGCTGGGGAGCCTGATTTCAGTGATTTCAGGATAATCAGTGGGTATTAAAGAGCGACAGCAGAGAATTCCATCAGGGAGAGAGACGAGCTGTGGGCAACCAGGCTAAAACCAGAGATGTTCAGTGGGAGTAGCCATTCCTGGTCAGAATTAGGTGGCCCAAAACTAGCTTGTATCACCTGGATTTTGTCGATAAAGAAACTAGAGAGTTTCTCACAGCATATAGCCGAAGAGGGTAGGGAAATATCCTCTGCGCAAGGGTTCACAAAACTTTGAATGATTGAGAAAATCTCCTTGGCATTATTTCTGGACTGGGCTATGCTTTCTGCATAATGCCGGCTTTTAGCCCAACGTATGGAGGCGTAGTATGCTTTCTGGGCCTTCCTAAGTGCTATTTTGGCAAGGGGCAGTAGGCCAATCTCCAGCTTCATTCAAATTTTTTACAATATCTTTTTTACCTGAAAACCAAGGCTTGGAGGGGGTGATTCTAACCCGCTTAGAGGAGCTGGCTGGGCTAGGTGTTCCACCACCTGCGAGATCCAACTCTTGAAGTTCTACACTGATCCACCCAGATTCGTGAAAGAAGGAGGGCGAGAGTCTAACAGAGCTAAGCTTAGGGCCAAAGGGTCAATTTTATGTGAAGGTCTCCCTTGAACGTGCCTACTTGGTACATAGGGCATCTATCTGAATGGTCCATGAGAATTCGATCAGAAAATGGTCTGACCAAGTTACTTGAAGGGGCTCTTTAATGCATAGAGGAAAATTGCAACAAACCAGATCTAAAGTATGCCCTCCCCGATGCGTGGTGGAATTAATCCATTGACTGAGTTGGGCAAGGGTCAGTGAATCACATATCTCCCTAGTGTCACTCGCCTCTGCACAATCCATATGGATATTAAAATCCCCAAGAAGTATAAAATTAGAAAATTGTAGCACCCGAGGGACAATAACTTCATCAAGGGCCTTCAAGAAAGCTCCTGTGGGGCCTGGGGGCCTATATACCACAGTGCCACCCAGCGTGAAATGAGGCAAGATAATAATAGAGAAGTCAAGAGCCTCTCCTTCTCCGATTCCTGTGGTCTCGTCACGCCGAAAGGTCCACTTGTCCCAGGGTGCCTGCGTTGGTGCTAAGTTGCTAAACTTAGCACCATCGCAGGAGGAAACGCAAAGCTGCACCACATTCTTGTAAATATGGTGCAGTCTTTCATTTCAGAAGTGGAGCAGTGAGGCGTTAAAACAGGAAGGCTAACGCCTCTCTCCTCCACTTCCTTGTACATATCCCCCTCAGGGTTTAGAGGTTGTGGGGAAGTTCTGCAAATTGATGGTTCTGCCGCAAACTTAATCTGAGACTTATTGTCAACAAGGTCCAATTGAAGCACATATTCACCTGAACTTCAGGATAGCTTAATATACAGTGGCCCCTGTGCTAGAACATTCTCACGTCCTTACGATACCTATAAAACTTTATTTTTGAAGTTAAACATTATATTACGACACATCAGTGAAAACCATACCCTCAATATTTGAAGACAATTTATAATCAGTACAATAAATATAATAATGAATTATGAGAAATAAATAATAATAAATAGCAAATCTATGGTAATCACACAAAAACCAGAACTATTATCTTTGTAATAATCAGATGTATACAGAACCAGCTTTCTAAAACAATTTTGTGAATGGGGAAAGGAGGGAAGGAATATGTGAGATAAAGAAACTAGGCCCAATACACAAAGCTAAACTTAGATCTGAATTTTAAGTTTAGACCTGAAGTTTAAGTTTAGACCTGAAGTTTAAGTTTAGACCAGAAGTCTAAGTTTAGACCTGAAGTCTAAGTTGTAGACCTTAAGTTTAACTCTAGACCTGAAGTCCAGCTAAAGACCTGAAGTCTAAGATTTGATTCCAGGTCTAAACTTAGGCTTCAAGCCTAAGGTTAGACTTCAGATCTAAACTTGGACTTCAGGTCTAAGTATACTCTGTGAATCGGGCCCACTATCATTGTAAGTGTAATTTAATAATTATTAACCGATGGGGGCGTGGCCAGCAGCATGGATGACTAGCCGCATCTGCGGGAGCTCTGATTGCCCGAAACGAATCCTGATGGTAATCCTGCTCTTTTAGCCACCATCAACGAACCAGCGTGTGTGCCAAGTGCTCCTGACACCTCAGCCCCACAGCAGAGGCCGTCCCAGTAGCGGATGCGGCGCCGAGAGGTGGGAAAGCAAGGCTGAAACAGGGATGGGCCACTGCCACCAAGATAGCTGACCGGGTACGGTGGTGACGCAGCTTTAGTTTGAGATGGCCGCCTGGAGCTCTCTGGGGGGCTGCGGATGTGCCGCAGAGAGGGGGCTGACAGCGGTCGGAACCCAGCGGAGACCCGTGGCTGAGAGACACTGAGGAGCCGATGGAGCAGTGGGGAGGACTCTGGGACTCCAAGCCAGCGAGGCATACTTGGTCGAGCCACGGCGGAGGGAGAGGCGTGAAGGAGTTGTGTCGCACAAACACGCAGTGGACAGAGCAGGGACGCCAGATTACCTGCATTGTAAAACAGAGCATGGCTCCTATATACATACACTATGGAATTGCCAACTAATTCTACAGGAACTGAACAATATACTTGAAATGCAAATTCTGTTAGACCCTAAGTATGTTCTTCTAGTCATCCACAGGGACGTAGACATTCCCAGATATAAGCTCTCGCTAAGTAATTTAGGACTCGTAGTGGCAAAGCGAGACATAGCCGGATATTGAGGAAGAGTGGAACTCCTCACCAGGAAAGAGTGGCGGGCCAGTAGGGACATCTACATGGAGGCATAAAAAACAGTACACAAAGCAAGGGGCTGCCCTAGAAAGTTCCGGAAAGTCTGGCAGCTGTGGCAGAGCTACTATAATTTAGAGATGGAGGAAGAGGAAATAGACACTATACAATCTACTATACGGCAACACGGCGGTGGCGGGTTTAGTACTCCAGAACCCATGAACACTTGAGAGGCCTAAGTCACATTTAGTTTGGGGGGAAAAGATAAGGATGCCATGAAGGGAAATTGAATGGCGCGAACTTTGTATCCATACCAATTATGATTGTTACTTATTGTACTACATGGATGATATGTGAGATATACCTGCTGACTATTCTGTTGTTTTTCCGAACAATAAATAAAAATAGTAAAAAGAATAATGATAATTATATAATTATTACCAATGAAGATCAAGAAACTAAGTTATTATAGGAAGATTTAATATAACAGTAACTAATATAATAGGTAATTATATAATCATGACAGAAAATTCAAGCATTTAAGGAGGTTTAACATTTTTAGATTTCAATAGCTTCCTATTATTAGAATGTTGACTGGCTTTTATTAAGAATTAGCGTGATAGGTTGTCATACTAAATCTCTATGGATGGAAATAAGTGGAGAGCTGTCAAGTGCTCTAGCGAAATTGTGGTTGTAGCACACTGCATACCACCAAGCCTTAAAGGAAATGTTGAGGCACATTTCCAATTGATAGAAATCTGCTGAAAGGCAATGGTTAACAAAAGGTCTACCAATTTATTATTAGTAAAGTTGAGTATAATTGTCTGCCAACTAGCTAAACTTTAGAGGTTATGCTAAAGGGAATGGAAAATTGAAAAAATATATTTTCATTTGATTCCAGACTGTATACCAAAAAAGTAAAGCATTTGGGCATAAAAATAACATATGCATCAAATCACTTTATTTGCAATCTCAAGACCAGCAGATAGCTTCAGCAGCATGGGAAATCTTTGACAATGAAAGGGAAGTAAAATGTAGCTTGTTATATGGAAACAAAATACTTGAGTCTGATTGGCCACCCTTGAGGTTTTATGAAGTTTGAGACATCATTCATTAGCGCCTTAGAGCCTGACATAGCAGATCTGCTGGCCATTAAAGGCCCGCTCCAGCGTTAAAGGCCCAAACCTAAGGCAACGGTCTTTAACAAGGGAGCAGGCCTTTAATGGCCAGTAGAAGCTGCCACGGAGGGCATTAAGGCTATTGGATCATTCCACCCCTGGAGGGCAGAATGTTTTAATTTGTAAAAACAAATACCTCTCAGAACCCGAGGTGATTTAAATCCCCTCGGGCTCCGAGAGGCCTTTGTTCACAGCAACAGCTGTGAAATGAAAAAAAAACATTGGAATGCTGCTCTCCAGGCTTCTCCCAGCCAGTAGAATGCCAGAGCACTCTGTTGTCTTAGATGGACTGCTCAACATTCCAATGTTCTAATATAGAGAAAAAATAACCATGTGTGACCTAACTCATTCTTTCAAAAGGACTCAAATTAGGTTTTTGCTCTTGAAGACCCGAAAGAAGATAGTAGATAAAGAAATACATTGTGAAAGGATATATTACAGTGAATTTTGTTTTTTTAATTGAGTAAAGGAGAAAGGTCATCAAATAAACCACTAATCCAAGATATAACTTTCTCTCCATATTATACCAAATGGGCTTCTGGAGGAAAGTACTATGGTGTAGGTGATTCTGAGAAGAATGTGGTGCTAGTATTTTAGCAACTTCTGAAAACTGGTTATGTTAAGTTAAGTGGGTGTGAGGAAAGAGAAATAAATTCCTGAAAACTAAAGGGATGAATGAAAGATCTTTATATATCTAATAAAAATAGTGAAAGGGGAGATGAACCCTTAATTATTCAAAAAGATGGTTATTGAAGATAGAAGGCCTTGTGATTTTCTTTAAAGTCAGGAAAATTGACACCACCTTTGCTTTTAATTCTTTTAAGTGTGAATAAACGTATATTGAACTTCTTTTTATTCAATGAGACCTTTAAAAGGATTGAATCAATTCTTCAGAAAAAATGTTTTAGGAATATGAACAGGGACCATGGAAACAGCATAAAGAATTATAAGGGCAGTCATCATTGTAATTAAATCTAAACAACCCGGGTGGGTGTGGCAGAGCCGGGGATCAAGATGGTGGCCTGACTCAGGAGCTCCGTAGCCCCCGGGAAACGATGTCCGCCTAACCTCGCACCACCACCATAAATTCAGCCCTGCTGCAGTGGAGTCCCGCTATGCCGGTGAGCTGGCTGGGTTGCAGATAATGCCCTGAGCTGCAGAGAATGCTGAGGTCTGAGGCGTGACGTGCCTGGGCCTGACGCGGCCCTCAGAGGCCCCGGGACTTGGGTGAGCCTGAGGGCGGGGTCCGAAACGCAAAGTGATGCCAAATGCCCATGAGACTGATAGAGATCGGGGGTCACCTGACCAATAATTTCACCATATAGTTTTCGGGCCCATAAATTTCAATTCCCCATATACATTAATCAGGTGACCTCACAAACCTACCATCAGCAACCCTGATTCCTTCTTTTTTTATTTCTAGTGTACCCGACTTACCAATCCACCGTTACGGGTACCTATGACCACAATGGATCAGGGAGCTAGCTGTGAAAAAAGTAGACAAAATACAAAACCCAACTTTAAAATACCTTTGATATTCATAAAATGACCACGGACAACTGAGAAGTTTTAAAGGTTTTATCTAGAAATCAGTTTCTGAGAGCATTAGGCTTACAGTTAAAAGGCAATTGATAATCAAGATAACAAAAAGAACATAACCATACAAGAAAAGTGTAAGGGCAATCATTTAAATTCTTGTAAATAGTGCGACAGACTTAAAACTGAAACTCAAGAATAGACATCAATGAGCAAACTTATTGCATGTACTAGAATTATACTATTGGGACATATTTCATGAAAATGAGTGGAAAATTAGGAATCCTATACATCTATCAGAAAGGTGAGAAGTGGAACACGCTATAATTCTAATATTATTACTTCAAGAATAGAATTCAGGAGAAACTATGAACCACATCTAAATTCATAGACAGTATGGAGAGAATTGTGCTCTAACAGGTAGGGTAACATAGGAACATGCTATGAAAAATGCAATGGTCATTCACATAGTAGATTGCGAAAAACATGGAAATTATAACATGTGCAAAGGTATGTCTTTATTGAAGCAAAGACAGAAAATAGAAAGGTGCAGTATAGAGTTCTCAGCCCTATCTATATATTTACCTAGAATGGTGTGAAAACCAACCCTGGCCACGGATCAGTCAAGGACAGGAAATACCCCAAGGAATAGCAGTCATCAATGGGACAGCAGGTGCAAAATGGACACCCCAGGACAGGACAGGAAACCCAGATTAGGATCAGGACAGGACAACCAAGGCACGACCAGCACCCGCAGTTCGGAAGCAACGCCTGCGCTCCACCCTCTCTGCAGCTATCAGTCAGAACCCCGATTGGGTTAGCGAACTCCCCAGCAAAGTGCTCCGCCAGCACTTAAGGTTTAGTAAAACCTTTAAAAGTCTATGGTCAATTTCAGACAGAGTGCTCCACAGCGCTGTGTAAATTCAGTCACCTATTGAGTGCGTTGGGTCAGTGACAGGTCAGCTATTCAGACAAGTCGGACCATTTCCCTAGCTGAACCTAGGCTAGATATACTGTTTTGGGTCAGTGTACCACCCCCAAATGTTGCAAAGTGTCAGAATCCACAATTTCGATTGGTCCCAAAGTAGGCTAGGTTAACACACCAATCAGAACAGACTACTGTAAGCCTAAATTTACATTCTAGGGATCCGCCTAGCAAGATTGGGGTTCCCACGAAAAGTTTCACAGAATACAATGAAGAATTACAATTGTTACAAATGAAGAACAAATTCTGCTCCATCCTCCTAGGTCAGAGGTGGCTTTCGCAGGAGCATCTTGACTGTGGCTGCCAGCTGGCTGAGTTCCACTGTTCAAGGACATTTCTCTCTGGCTGCGCGACATGCGCAGAAGGGACCTTCAAGATGGTTCTCGGTTTGGTCAGACCCCCCAAATTATCACGGTACATGAAAAGTAAGCGAAAACAAATTAAAACATAGAAATGAATGTATGTACTACATATCATGATCTTGTACTTATGGTTTACCACTATAAAAAAATATACTATGCAGTTATATATTAGTGCAATACACAATAACACGAGAACATCTGCACGAGCTTCACCATATTAATACATAAGCAGCCATCTTGTGGCTATTACGCATGCGCACCCTTTCCCTCCAGAATTACAACTACGTCACGTCACGTGAGTGCGACTAACGCATTCCAACCGGCGGCCATTTTAAGGACACAGATTAATCGTATTAGTAAAACACATAGGCAAGCATCACTAAGATACACGCGCATTCAAAAATAAAGGAAAATTAGTACAACAAACAAATTGGATTACCGGGTTATAACAGATTCGAGGTTCATGACTCAAGCAAGTCGCGAAATATGCGAAATCTTGCTCTATCAAGCTAAATGCTCGTACTGTGCTAATATACTGGGTGAGGTGCGCTGAGTTCTCCTGCCTGCCGTGACTGAGGAAGGTGGCTCACCATCCAGCGTTGTCTACACGGCGCCGCATGGGCCGCACTTTAGTGTGCATGGCTGCCTCCTGCTAGCACACTGTGCCACCGGCTGCACTATGAACACAGTGCCCATGTGCTCTGAAGGATAGCATTGCTTTTCAGCTGCCCAGTCCCTTGCTGAACCCCAATTCATTCCAATACTGTGGGCTACCACTCTGGGCAGGTTGCGCCGCATTGCTGTGAGATCCTGCATTCCCTGGACGGCGCGGAAGCTGGCAATCCCTGATCTCACACTCTTGCCCTGGTGGTGCCCATACCCTGTGGAGGCCTTGGTGCTCACACCTATTGTTACTTGGCTGCCTTGGTTGTGAGAGCAGCTCATCTTTACACCAGCACGCTTCACTGGAGGTCCCCTCCTTGCTTTGGGAGCTGATAATGTGTCGTAGTGACCCAAAGCAGCGCCAACTCATCTTCGAGGGGGGAAGACCCTTAAGAGAGAAGAGGCTGAGAATGCCACTGGAGAGGAATCGAGCCAACTAGAGGGCACCGCTGCCATCATGACCAAACTCCGCATAGGCTTTTAATCCATTGACACTCGCTTGGACACGTTAACTAGCCGATTGGATGACATCCATGGCCGCCTGGAAGCTCAGGACACATTGATCAGCGGCGTGGAACAACTCATTTCCGATTTGGAGGATGTGTAGCCCTTACTCCAAAAGCGTCTGGAAAGAACGGAGAACCTACTTAAACAGCTAGCTACCAAAACCGTCACTGGAATTGTAGAATACACGAATCCTGTTCCAATGGCTAAATGAGTAGTATCTGCCCTCGTAGACTTATTCGGGAGAGAAGTCTTCTCTACCTCATTTGCTGTTGAACGGGCCCATCAGACTCTGCTCCCCCGGTGCCGGGAGCCTCTTTGAGGATAATCATTGCCAGAATCCTCAACTACAGTGACCGTGATGTGGCCCTACGGATATTCAGAGAGCGTGGCACGCCTAATTATCAGGGCTCTAACATCGCCCTCTTCCCGGACTTCACACCATTAGTACAAGTAGCAAGCCATAAGCACACAAATGTGAAGCGAGCCCTCCAAAAGTCCAATGTCAAGTACGCCATGCTTTACCTAGCCAGACCCCGTATCCAACTTGGTAGCAAAGCCCAAATTTTTGACTCTCCTGAAGAAGCTGAGAAATTTTGGAAGAAGCACAAGCCTGTTGCGGCACTGAAGCTCCAAGATGACGGCATTGGCCCTGGTCCCTGACTGCCTGTTGCTACGCCATCTGGTGCTCTGTGCCTGAACCGGTTCTTGAGCGCTGCTAACTGCTTAGAACCTAGATACTCACTGATTGTGAAAATCACTAGATATCATATATATGACTAGATGTTGGGAGTTCTCTATAATGTCTATGCCAGCAGGGTTGATTGATAATAGTGAGACTGGCACTGGTCTGGTGGCAATCCCCAGTATCAACAATCCTACATTGCGAGGGCTCCATTGGAGAGTTGCCATGCCCCACAGGATGATTCCCTATTTTTCCCTATTCCACTTCCCCCCTCCTTGCCCTAGATTTTTGCTCTTTTGTCGGGATTCACCGGGTGCCTTGTTTTTGTGTATCCAACGGGGGTGGGAGTGGTGTGGGGTTGGGGGGATTCTTCCTATGACTGTATAAGTTATGTTCTTTGTTGGATTGGAGCGCCCTTTCTATTTGCAGTGGAAATTGCTTATATCGCAGACCTCTGGTTAATAATTTGAAACTACAGATGGCTAGATGACAGTTGACGGTAATAGTAGTTCCGGGCTCCACCTGAGGCGTCTCTCTTGGAACGTTAGGGGGCTGGCCAATCCCAAAAAAAAGCATACAGTTGTAGGCATATTTAGCTAGACACTCTACACAAATGGCCTTTCTGCAGGAAACTCACTAAACACCCCTCCCTGCGCATAGATTGGCATCCACTTGGGGCGAGAACCGCTTTTTCTCCTGCTACAGCTGATACTCAAGGGGAGTGTGCATCTTGGTGCACCGATCCATCCCCTTCCAGTCTGTAGAGGGGGGGGGGGTTTCTTTATCCCTTCTTTCCTCCCTTTACCTTTCCCTGCCGCTGCTGCCCCCGCGGCCCCTCCCCCCCCAGCACGACCGGCCCAATCCAGCTCCCCTCCCCGCTCCCGCCTCCCAGCTGTCCAGCCCTCCCCGACCCCTACTTAATGGCGCCCACTATGCGGCCGCTGCGCGGCCGCGGGCTGCGGGCGCGCCGCTGGTGCACCGAAGGCGCATCAAAGGCAAGCACGTCTGCGCCCGTCTGTGACCCGTCCGCGACCAGCACCAGGAACCCTGGACCTCCGCCCCGCCAACGCTACGACCCAGCAGCACTCCACGCACTCAACCCAGGCTGCAACAACAACTGCAAGCTAGCATCACCAGCCGACACCCATGGACCCTTCAGCTGTCACCGCTGCCGGCACACCTGCAGCACCGCCAAGAACACGGATCCAGCACAACCCGCCCACAGGAACACAACCGAACTGAAGACCCTGCAATGCATCCTCCTCAACGTCCGATCCCTCCACAAACACGCCACAGAAATCTGGGACCTCCTCGACAGCACAACCCCAGACGTAGCATTCTTCACCGAAACCTGGACCAACACCACCTCGGGACCGGACATCGCCATCGCCATCCCCCAAGGATACAAGATCTCCAGGAAGGACCGCCCCATCCACCCAGGAGGAGGAATCGCCATCGTCCACAAATCCAGCCTCCGCCTGAGCACACTCCCTGACGAGTCACAGAACTGATGGAACACCTTCACTTCAAGATACTGGCCAGCCCCACCGCCGCCCTTCGAGGAACCCTCATCTACCGACCCCCTGGACCCCGCGGACCCTTCGCCAACTCCATCACGGACATTATCTCCCCGCAGGCCATCGCATCCACCAACTACACCCTGCTGGGAGACCTCAACTTCCACCTCGACAATCAACTGGACCCCAACACCACATCCCTCCTGGACAACCTCCACAACATTGGACTCCGCCAGATCGTGACCGAGCCCACGCACTCAGCAGGACACACCCTCGACCCCCTCTTCACTACAGGAAACTCCATCACCTTCAGCCACACCACCGAACTCCCATGGACCGACCATCGTTGCGTCCACTTCACCTTCAGAACACCCACCATCCACAGACACCAGCACCTGCTTCCACAAAGAAACTGGACCAAAATCACCGATGACCAGCTCACCTCCTCACTCAACAACTCCACCCCAACCATCGCGGAAAACGACGACCCCAACACCGCAGCCTGAACCCTGCATAGATGGATCTCGGACAGCACCAACACCATAGTCCCCCTCAAGAAAAACAACAATACCCGTGCCAAGAAAGCCAGATGGTTTACCACCGAACTTCGAGAGTCCAGGCGCACATGCCGCCGCCTCGAAAAGGCCTGGAGAAACACCAAATCCACAGAAGCCCACAACAACTTCAGAGCCGCCACCAACGCCCACCATCAACTCATCAGAGAAACGAGGAAAAAAGCGATTGAAGACAGAATCTCCACCCACGCACACAACAGCAAGGAACTCTTCAGCATCATCAAGGAGTTCGCCCAACCCACCAGCGAGTCTACCGACATCCCTCCCTCACAAGACCTCTGCGACAAACTCAGCATCTTTTTCCACCACAAAATCAAGAGCATCTACGACAACTTCGACGAAGACAACCAACACACTGAACCCTCACCAACCACCCCCGACACCCGGAAACCAGCGATTGATGACTGGACAGCCCTCACCACCGAAGACACACTGAAGACAATGAAGTCAATCCACTCAGGGGCCCCCACGGACCCCTGCCCCCACCACATCTTCAACAGAGCCGCCAACACCATCGCACCCATGCTCCGCCAAACCATCAACCGCTCCCTGGCGACCGCCTCATTCCCCGACGACTGGAAACACGCCGAGGTCAACCCCCTCCTAAAGAAACCCTCAGCGGACCCCACCGACCTCAAAAACTACAGACCCATCTCCCTGCTCCCGTTCCCAGCGAAAGTCATCGAGAAAGCCATCAACAGCCAACTCGCCACATTCATTGAAGAACACAACATCCTCGACTCCTCCCAATCCGGCTCCAGAAAAAACCACAGTACGGAAACCGCCCTCCTCGCCGCAACAGACGACATCCGCACCTTACTGGACAAAGGAGAAACAGTAGCCCTCATCCTTCTCGACCTATCAGCGGCGTTCGACACAGTCTCCCACAGCACCCTAATACGCAGACTCTACGATGCAGGAATCCAGGACAAGGCCCTCGACTGGATCTGCTCCTTCCTCTCCAGCAGGACGCAGCGGGTCAGACTCCCCCCTTTCCTCTCGGACCCCACACCTATCACCTGCGGAGTCCCCCAGGGCTCCTCCCTTAGCCCGACGCTCTTCAACGTCTACATGGCTCCACTTGCCCCCATCGTCAGAACCTACGGACTCAACATCGTGTCATATGCAGACGACACCCAGCTCATCCTCTCCCTATCCAATGAGCCCAACACCGCCAGACGCAACTTTCGAGAAGGCATGGAAGCCGTCGCCAAATGGATGAAAAACAGCTGCCTACAACTAAACACCAACAAAACAGAAGTACTCATCATGGGCCCAAACCCCGGCGCCTGGAGTGACACCTGGTGGCCCACCGCCCTCGGAAACCCGCCAACCCCCACAGACCACGCACGCAACCTGGGAATCATCCTGGACTCCGAGCTCAAAATGGACCGCCAGATCAACTCTGTCTCATCTTCCTGCTTCCACACCCTCCGCCTCCTTCGTAAGACCTTCAAATGGATCCCCCTCGAACACCGAAAGACAGTCACTCACGCCCTGGTCACCAGCAGACTCGACTACGGCAACGCACTCTACGCCGGAATAAACAAAAACCTCATCCGCAAGCTACAGAACATCCAGAACGCCGCCGCAAGACTGGTCCTCAACCTGCCAAAACACTGCCACATCTCCCAGCACCTGCGCACACTCCACTGGCTCCCCGTCGAGGCGAGAATCACCTTTAAGATGCTCACCCACGCACACAAGGCCCTCCACGGCACCGGACCAGCATACCTGAACAGCCGACTCAAATTCCACGCACCCCAAAGGACCCTACGATCAGCCCAGCTTTCCTACGCTGTGGTCCCCCGCACCAGAAAGACCAGATCGGGAGGCCGCTCCTTCTCCTTCCTCGCGGCCAAAGCATGGAACGCCCTTCCGCTCCACCTCAGACAGACAACATCGCTCCCCGTCTTTGCAAGAAACCTCAAAACCTGGCTCTTCGACAGACCCCCTCCTTGATGGAATGGAACCTGCACCCCCCCAACCCCCCTCACCCCTAGCGCCTTGAGACCCTTACGGGTGAGTAGTCGCGCTTTAACAAACTCCTGATTGATTGATTGATTGATTAATCCGGAGGGAAGGTATGTCATGGTGAAGGGATTGCTGGGGGGCAAATCTATACTGCTCATTAATATATATATGCCCCGAACATTGACTCCACTGACTTTTTCCCCACAATAGCTGTGGGTATCGATCGAAATCGAATGGGTTTGGATATTATATTGATGGGCTGCGACTTTAACCTCACGTTTGATCCTGCAACTGATACTGCCGGCCCGGGGCACACCACAAAGCCTCACGCCACTCAGGGACTTTTAAATCTTTTACAGGCTACACTGTTAGACGGCCTCTGATGCATACACCATCCAGGGATCCGTACTTACTCTTTTTATTTTACCCTGCACAGTTCTTATTTCCGTATAGACCACTGGTACCTCATGCCACAATTACTGCTGGATGTACGCATCATTGAATATTTACCCCGCACGCTATCTGATCACTCGCCGGTCCTCCTTGTATTAGTCTTCTCCTTGCTCCCCAAACAGCGACCATTATGGAGGTTTCCCTCATCTGCCCACTTAGATCCGATATTTCTCAATGAAGTTGGTGATGCCTTTACAGAATATTTCCAATTAAACAAGGGCACGGTGGATTCATATCTGACACTTTGGGATGCCTTCAAGGCGGTTGTTCGCGAGGTCAGCATCTCCAAACACGCTGGTGTACTCAGCTCCATTCAGGGTGAGTAAGGTAAAGTAGAACAGAAACTAAAGGATGCTCATGCTACTGAACTCACTGATCCCTCACCGGAGTCTTTCCGTACTGGCTCAGCATTAATGGTGGAATTCACTGATGCAGCGGCCAGTGAAGTCAAGTATCTCGGTAAATATGCTATAGCTCGACTGTATGGAGAAGGTGAGAGGTCCGCTAGGACACTCGCCTGACAACTCCATCCCCAATATCAATCGGCGTATATTTTTTTATTTTATTTCTAATAATCGTCTCACTTCTACAATTATGAACATTTTGACTCCTCCAGGCCACCCAAACCTAAAAGAATTTCATTATTGTCAAATATTATTAATTTTTTATGTATATTGAATTATCAAACATTGACTGACTGCTCGTCTCAAAATTTGATAAACAGCACCAAGACCTGACGTTGAGAATAAAGTGTTGGTGCCGGGCACCTGAAACCACCGGCTCAAATGAAGCAAGGCTTACCCTCAGTTGCATAGAATTACATCTCCACTTAGACATTCTTTGAACATTTCATCCTCTGCATATATAGCAGCCACTTAAACCTGTGAAATCCTCATACTTTACAGATGTTTATACATACTTAGCTTGGATGTTTCTGTCTTTCTCTACTAACCACACCATGAGTATCTTACATCTTTTTCCACTTGTAAGCCACTATTTAGCCTGGGAAAAAGTTTGTGATTGGTCCCTCTTTGACACGAAAGAGAAACCTGCTTGTTGCGCATTGTGATAATTGAATGCTTAATGCTTATTTGCTTCTTTTGTGTAGGTGCGGCCTGGATAGTAATGTGCTGAGATTTGCAGCAAAAATTATTACTGACATCCCCATTGACAAGGACCGGATGTTCATAATCTCCTTCTTCTTGTCAGATGACACAATTTTAGTGTTTGAGCCCCCCCAGAGAAATTCAGGTAAATCACTCTAAATTAACACTGATGCTTTTCATGTTATGAATTCGACTGGGGGCCTCTCAGTTTAATGTCTTTATGTTTGTGATTGATCTGACTGGACGTGAACAAAAAGAGCATGCTATTACTTGTTTTACTAGGCTTAATTGGAACAAGGCAACATAATGCTGCCATAATTAATGCCAATAGAATATTCATCTCTCTGCACTGCAAACCTTGTACAACCAGATGGAACTCAACTGGCTCCCCTTCGCGGCCTGCACCATCCCCAAACCAGCTGCATCATCTACAAAGACATCATAACCAGAGCACCATTCTACCTGGCTGGCAAGCTCTCCATCTTCGGTGACTGCAACCAGGACACAATCAAACTGAGACACAGTTAAAAATAAATCAAGGCAACAGAGCGCCTTTTGTAAGCCAAAGATATGGAATGATATCCCCATATCCATCATGACTGAGCTAAACTGGCTCCAGTTTATTCAGAAAAGATCTGAGTCTCACTTCTTTAGAGAACACTACGCCATAAGCAGTTTTTCAGACCACAAACATCTATCCCTCCTATCACATGTAGACTCTTTCTTTGCCTATGACATTATACTGTGCTCCGCTGCGTTGTGGCTAGGTTTGCTTCACATGAATACCACATACATACAGAAGGAATTCTTATAATGTAACAATATAAAAACATGGTAACCTAATAGCAATTGCGTAATACAGCTCATTTTGTAATAAATGTTGCAGTTATGCTTTGTGTATCTTTAAGTATCCAGCCTCCAACTAAGACTATATTCTGCGTCTACTCAAAGCAAGACACAGATGGCCATACCACCCTTATTCGCACCCTAGAGTTAAGTATGGGATTCACTGGCAATGTCCTTTACCGGGTCTCCTCCTACCTTTTCAACCAGCACAAGTTTATTCAACTGGGCACATCCACTCACAAAAGATCCCTATTGCCCGTGGAGTCAAGAAGGGATCCATACAGTTGCCTGTCAACTTCAACCTTTACATGGAGTCATTTGGTGCACTTTCCACATATAGCAGCATCAAGCTTCACAAATTTGCCAATGATATGCAACTCTACATGAATGTCTCCTTTGCTTCAGACATACAGTGCCTGAGACACTGCTTACACATCAGCTACACCAAGGTGTCCAGCACCTACTTGACGCTCAACCCAACCAGGACATAATTTCTATTATTTGCCAAGAACAATAAACAACAGTTCTGAGTGTCATCTGTTTCCACAGCTTTGCAAACTCATGGGCTAAAATCTTCGGGCTTTTAGAGAATTTACACACCACATAGTTTCTTCATACAAGATGTCTTTGCACTCAGTGCCTGTTCCATTAAAGGCCCCGGTTCCTGTTGAAACCCCAATCTTCGCATATGTGGGGCCATATTTCCACTCTATATGTTTACTGTATCGGTGTTATCATGCGCAGCCTTGACTGGATCAACTCATGTGGCATCATGTTCTCCTAGCAGCTCCCTTTCTTGCCATACATGGATGAAGGACGCAAGTAAACAGCATTCCTCTACTATTTTTAAAGTGAGGATGTTGTCCAGATTGGCCCAGACAGTAGAAGGAAGGGATGTTATTTTCATAACTGAGTGAAGCTGTGTTGTCGCCTTGTGTCCATCATCCTGACTGCTCACTGGTGTTATCAATGTGTGATCATGTATACCTTGCAGCATCCTCTTTAACAGTGAGAAGGAGAAAGGTGGGGAGCACACTTGGACCTCATAAATCTATGAGGTGAGAACTGCTTACCTTTTACCCTTCTGTGGAGACTCCTTCGATCCCGAAGAGGTCTGACATTCTAATGGGATGAGAGATGCACCTTTGTGCTTCAAATAAACTAAAAACACATGCAGGAACAGAAGCATTATATTTCACAATGAAAAAAATACCTCAGCATTTTATAATAATTTGTTCTTTGTATAGTGCTTACATCCCAGTGATGTACAAATAACAGTTTTAAATGCAATTAGGTTAAAATCTCCTTTAGTACTCAGATAATTGACAATAGAAGGAAGACAGGCTGAGTTGACTATGCAAGGATCTGAGCCTGCCTGTAACAAGACCATGCACATATATTAGCAGTGGGAGGTTAATTCACTGAGCTTACAAACATGCATGCATGTTTCAGTGCTAAATAGAGCTAATAAATGGGGGCTTAAGTACCACCACTAAATGAGTTGTATAACATTATCGATCTAGAAATTAGATGATCATATATGAGAAAATAGATCCACCCTAATTCAAAGCAAATGGTTGTTACGCTTCCTTATGTGATGTAATTGAACAATGAGCATGCTAATTAGTCCCTTTACTTATTACTTTAAAAACTGGTCCTGGGTAGCAGGTTATCCGCTTGCCTTTATGACTGGCATTTCCTATTTTCTCTCCCCTCCACAGTTGCCTGAAGGAAGACTAACTTTGGTGGCCTTGGCAACTCACTGGTTTGTTTGCAGTTTAGTTGAGCTTACACAGAAACTGGCAATCACTCTATCAGGAAACTGACCAGCGAGTAAAGTAATTCAGAAAATCATGTTGATGAAGTCCAAGACCTGGGACCAGCACCCAATCCAGCCCAGTGTTTCTTTTGTTAATTTGAAGCTCCTCTCCCTTATTAGATAGCCATTTACTTTTCCTGAGCCTACCTAGTCTGGTGCAAGTGCGCACTTTGAGACACATAGCAGTGCTGAGTCTCAAATGGCCACGGTAAACCCAAAACACTCCTTCTGATCTCAGGCTGAGGGTTCTCAGGCAGGCTTGTCACTGACAAGAGCGAGCTTGGAGAACAAAGTACGAGAAGCAAGAAAAAGGTGCTCACAAGCTCAGGATTAAGGAATATAAACTAGCCCTTAAAGAAGAAAAACCCTTATACTGTACCCAAAAAATGGAATCAGTCCAATCTTCTAAAGAGCTCTCTAAGGTAGTGCAGCAGCTTTCAACTCTTCAGCCCCCTGTAGAACTTGAAGGCTCGCAAGAATTATGCAATGAGTTGGCTGATTTTTTTCAACTTAAATTCAATAACATCTATAATGAGTTTGAAGTATCTACATTGACAAAAAATAAGCTGCAATATCTAAATAATGAGCTTCAGTTAGAGCCTCCTCACATTCTAGAATCTAAAGATAAAGAGGTTAACTTGCTCACGGTCTTTCATTCTCTTACCCCTGAAACTGTGCAACAGTACCTCTTCAATACCAAGTTGGGTTCTCCCCTTGAACCACGTGGACCTGCTTTTCTGCACATGGTGGCTGGTGCTGTTGCACACCCTCTTTAATCCTTGATGAATAAGGCTATTTCTTCTGGCTGTTATCCGCGGCAATGGAAGGAGGCGGTGGTGAAGCCACTTCTTAGAAAGCCCTACCTTGATATTGCTAGAGATCGCGGGTCACCCGACCAACAATTTCGCCACTTCTGGCTTCGGGCCCATATACTTTACTTTATAATATACATTGATCAGATGACCACGCAATCTACTACCAATAATTGTGAGTTCCCTTTCGATTTATTTCCAGTGTACCCAACTTACCATCCACCGTTATGGGTACCTATGACCACGATGGGTCAGGGAGCTAGCTGTAAAAGGAAAAGCAGCAAAATATACTATCCAACATATGACTTTACTTTTCATGAAATGACCACGGACAACTGGAAGTTTTGAAAGTTTTATCTTAAATTCAAATAAAGGGTAGTCATACAGCTTTATCAAAAGAATGCTAGTGCGACAGGGAACCCGCTAAGTGAGAGGGAAAACTAAGATAAGGGCAAAGTGAACACGCTATAAATCTGAGTTACTTTAGTCAGGTTTACGAGAGAAAAACCCAAGATCATAACAGGAAGTTGCAAACTGCAATACAAATATGATTTCTAAAAGGTAGGGTAACATAGGAACACGCTATGAAATAAAAATGCAAACGATTTTATGAAATGCAATGGTTGCAGGAGAAAGCATGGAAAATTATTCACTTGCAAAGGTATGTCTTTATTAAAGCAAAGACAGAAAAATAGAAAGGTGCAGTTTAAGAACTCAGAGCGATATTTACCTAGACTGGTGTGAAAACCAACCCTGGCCACGGGTCAGTTTAAGGACAGGAAAACCCTCAAGGAAGGATAACCCTCAGTGGGACAGCAGGTGCAGAATGGACACCCCCGGACAGGACAGGAAACCCAGATTCGGATCAGGACAGGACCACCAGGATACGACCAGCACCCGCAGTTCGGAAGCAACGCCTGCGCTCCACCCTCTCTGCAGCTATCAGTCAGGACCCCGATTGGGTCAGCGAATTCCCCAGCAAAGTGCTCCGCCAGCACTTAAGGTTCAGTAAAACCTTCAGAGTCTATGGTCAAATTTCGGACAGAGAGCTCCGCAGCACCTCTGTATCAAGTCACCTATTGAGTGCGTTGGGTCAGTGACAGGTCAGCTATTCAGACAAGTCGGACAACTTCTCTAGCTAAACCTAGGCTAGATATACTGTTTTGGGCCAGGGTACCACCCCCCAATGTTGCAAAGTGTCAGAATCCCCAAATTTCGATTGGTCCTAAGGTAGGATTTGGTTAACACACCAATCAGAACAGACTATTCTAAGGCCTATTTTGCATGTTAAGGTGCCGCCTAGCAAGATTTTGGGTTCCCACGAGAAGTCGCACGGAATACAATGAAAACGTATACATTTGTAACAACATAGGGACATTGGCTCCATCCTCCTGGGTCAGAGGTAATTCTCTCAGGAGCATCTCGACTGTGGCTGCCAGCTGGCTGAGTTCCACGGTCCAAGTTTGTCTCTGGCCTTGCATCTGGAGCATGCGCAGAAAGGACCTTCAAAATGGCTCATGACCCATTTGGACCCCCATTTCCCGTGATACATGAAAAGTAAGCGAAAACAAATTAGTACATAAAAATAAATGAATGTATTACATGTCATGATTTCACATTTCAGGTTTCATCATTATAAAAATATACTATGCATTAATGGTAAGTGCAACAAACAATGTCACAAGAGCAGCAGCACAAGGCTTCACCACGTTATCATATTACGCATGCGCACCCTTTCCCTCCAAAACTATCTCTACACGAAGTCACGTGAGTGTGACTGACGCATGCGCAGAAGAGGAAAGTCAAGCAGCGGCCATTTTAGAATTACAAAAGTTATTCGTATTAATAAAACACATAAGCAAGCTTCTCTATCATACATATATATCGGAAATAAAAGATATTAGTAAAACGTACAATTCGTTACGAGGTTACAACGGTTTCGAGGTTCATGAATCGAGCAAGTCGCGATGCGAAATCTTGCTCTATCAATCCCCTCTTTGATGATATTTACTATCATCACAAAAAATGGAACCAGATGCCAACTTTCTTTCACACCTTGTACATTTCTATCTCTTCCAACAAGCGATTCAGCTTCTCTTTCTCAGTTTTGGTAGGGTGAGAATTTTTCACCTTTTTATAAATCTGATTATTCATTTCTTCCAATTCAAGCTCATCCGCACTCCGTTTCACTCCCCTTGCATTCACTTGGTATTTCTTAGTATGCTTTCGACATTTGCAACAGACGAATATGAGAAATAGGATAAGACCTATCACTCCAATTGGCATCAGTACCTTAAGTAATAAGCTTTTACCTAAACTAGCAAACCAATGACCTACATTGGAGAGACCATCAACCAGTCTCTTCCAGGCACTATCAACCTCGAGTGGTTTGAGTTCCTTTTCCAAATTAGTAATGTTTTTCACATATCTTTTGAGCTGTACGCTTTTGTCCGGAATGTAAGTGCAACAATGTTGCGCCTTCAACATCCGGCAGACTCCGCCCTCTTTTGCTAATAAGGTGTCAAGAGCAAGTCTGTTTTGCAAAACCATTGATCTGATCGCAACCATTTCGGATCCAGAGTGGCAGGAATGGTGGCCGGAGAACATGTTTCCACCTTCAGGTTCATCCCAGGTGGCCAAGAACCTGGGTATTAAGATCGACAAGGACTTGTCTTTGCGTTCTCAGGTAATCGGTCTCACTGGCACCTGTTTCGGTTTGCTCCGGATGCTCCGCAAGTTTCTTCCCATCCTATCGGAAGACCACAGGAAGGTTACGGTACAGGCGATAATCGGTTCTAGACTACATTACTCCAACATTCTGTATCTTGGCCTACCGGAGTATCTGCTACAACGACTGCAGGTGGTCCAGAATTCGGCAGCTCGGGCCATTTTCGGTCTATCAGGCCGGGCTCGAACTTCTGGTCTCCTGCAGGCTCTTCACTGGCTCCCTATCCGGAAGCGAATAACTTTTAAGGCCCTGACCTTGGCTCATAAAGCTCTTTATGCGTCAGGAGCCAAATACCTCCGTAAAAGGGTAGCTTTCTATCACCCTACAAGATCTCTGAGGTCTGGATCCTTGTTTCTTGCGGCGGTTCCTCGGATTAAGAGGGCTCGCATAGGAGGCCGCTCTTTTAGATTGTTGGCGCCCCAGCTTTGGAACACTTTACCATTGACTCTGCGCAGCACCTCCAACCTACTGATGTTCAGGAAGGGCCTCAAAACCTGGCTTTTTGCTGCCTAGCTTTGGTTTCCTAGGCGAGTCTGTAGCCCCTGTCTTTCCGTTTCTGCCTTGTCTTTTAGCTGTGTTGTGTTTCTGCTATGTAGTGAAAAGCGCCGGGACACTCTTTGGAGTAGCCGTGCGCTATATAAAACAATTATAACATAACATAACATAACATATTGACCAGCAGAAATCCATGAGCTGTGTCAGTAGACAACACATCCACTATTGTGGACAATTTGCAAATTCTGTGAGTGTTCAGAACCACTCCCACTCCAGGTATCAGTGCACTAAAAATACTACCCATTATTTCACCTACGCTTTCTCTTTTGCTACGCACTAAGCCATTAGTATTTTCACTGCTTCCAGCAATTTCATTCACATGGTATATTCTCGGGAAAACAATGCCAAAATAGCAGCTTCCATACCAGTGATCCGGCAATTTGAAATAAGCCTTGTCTCCGCATATATAATAAATTCCAGGAAACACAGGCTCTGACCCATTTTTGAATCCCCAACCTCCAATTACCTTGTAATTGTGCTCACATTGACTGGAACCAATGAAAATGTTATTATAATAACTAGTCTTCTCGCGATGAAGACAGAGTTTCCCTTTCTTCTCGAAATCCAGCAACAAAGCAGGCCCTGCCCCGCCATTTGAGGTGCTTTCCATGTTTCAGCCCATTTAGGTGTTCTCTGCCTTTTGTCATTTGCCTTTCTTTGAAAACTCTCCCTTCTTTTCTCTGCCATGTTCAAAAATATCTTTTCTTGTTCATGTAATGTACAGGTCAAGTTATCTCTGTGTGCTTCAGCTATGTCTATATTTCCTATAGTCAGAAAATAGTCTCCCATATATCGTATTACGTCACTTTTGATATGTACAGGATTCAAGTTTCCACGAATGGGAAGTTCAGAAAAGATCACGTCATTATTAGAATAATAGTACTGCAACGGTCCTCTTTTGTAAAATAAGCTTGCTAAAATACTACAGGAGATTCCATAGGTCAGAGGTAGATGATGATATGTCACACCTTCAGCCACAGAAGTAGGTAGCTTCATGCAGACATAACAATCTTCTATTTCCATAGTTTCTACGTAATGCACTAACAAGTTTGCGAAAACATTTAAATGTGTCTTGTTTCTAACTCCGTGGTAATGTAGTCCTTCCTCATCTGATGCTTCTAAGTCTCGTTTTGTCTGTCTGAGTGCTTTCTCACGTTTTTCTACACTTCGTGTTGTTAGTTCTTCAGTGTCGGTAATCTGAGTAGGGTCAATATCAGTATTTTTGCTAACCATAAAGGGAATGAAAACTGTTAATCCTATCCAAATTAATATTACTATAACTATACTACATATACACACTTTGCAGCATGTTTTGCAACAACTGCGGCTAGGTCTACCACTCACGTTTGTATCAGACATTTTGGCTCAGAAGGAAATTTTAACCCCTCTTTGTGGCTTTTCCCAGGTATTTTTATTGCTGTCCAATTTCACGGAGGTTCTTCCTCTTCCTCTGCAGAGTAATCAGTAATCCGTTCTCCGTCGCTTTCGTCAGTAATATCAAGATCCTCAAAGTTTTCCAAGATTAAGTAGGTCCACTCTGGATTCTTGTATTTTTCGTTTTGTCTTTTTATTCTTTCACTCCTTCTCTTGGAGTTATCTTCAGGTATTTCTGCAATTCGGGGACTTTTTCTTATGTCTGCAAGTTTCTCTTGGACTGTTTTTATTCTTAATCTTAGTCTCTTAATATACCTTGGCTCAATATGCTTCTTTTTCTTGAGTCTTTTAGCTGGCACTGTTATTTGGCTTTCTTCTAATGTCCTTTTATTTTCACTTGTTTGTGGCACTTCAATTTCTGTCTTCTCCCTTTCTGTCTGACTAGTCCCAGGTCTTGTATCTATTTCTTCTGCCCAGTTACTAAGCTGGCCTTGTTCAGGTGAGTTTTGATTTTGGCTTTCGAATGTCTCTGTTTCTGTGTCCTGAACACGTTCTTCTAGTTCTGCCTGATCCTGCTCGAGCACTTCGATCCCTTGATTTTCTTCTGCTCGAACTATTACACTATGTCTAGTCTGTCCCTTTTCGACATCAGGAGTCAGCGGAGGAGTATCGATCACTTGTTCTGTCCCTGTCTGACCTTCTTCTTCGTCCTCAGATTTGATGCGAATCTCAATGATCTGAGGGTCTTCGCCTGTGCCTTGCTCGACCTCTCTATTCCACTCTCTGTCTTCTCTTATTCGCTCTCTTGTTCTGAGTGGGTCTCCAGGAAGGTCGATTATGGGTATCCAATCTTCTGGCCAAATCCTCTGCAGCTCGTCATCAGCTACTTTTGGACCAACAGCGGTGGGATCCTCAGCAGTACTAGTGCTTGGCCATACGTCGTCAATTATCTCTGGACCAACGCCTACAGGACCCTCAATGGGACTGGTGCTCGGCCGTCTGATATCAGCTACTTCAGGACCAACAGCTGTAGACCCCTCAGCTGGACAACCTTCTGCTCCAGGTTCCTCGTCAGGTATCACCTTCTGGGTATGGCTGGCATGGATCCACTTGGGAACTCCTGCACACTTCACCGCTGTCGTGGTGACCAATCAATCAATCAATCAATCAATCAGTGACACTTGTAAAGCGCGCTACATACCCGTAGGGTCTCAAGGCGCTTGGGGGGGGGGGGGGGGGGGTGCCGCTACTGCTCGAACAGCCAGGTCTTCAGCTTTACTTGGCGCTTTTGTCCCCACCTTGGTTCAAGGCAACTCGAACGAGTATGCTTCTTTATCTTAACCCAGTCACCAGGAACCAATTTGTGCACTGGTGTTGTCGGGTTGGCGACGGCGTCTGCCCCAATCTGGCGAGAGATAGAACGCACTTGGTCACCCAGTTGCTTGCAGTATTCAAGTACCAAATCATCAGAAATGTTTAACAGTTTGTATCCTGGTACCCAAGCTTGTCTCATTACTCTTCCCATCAATATCTCATGTGGACTTAGGCCTGTTCTTCGATCTGGAATGCTTCTGAGTCCCATCAGAACAAGAGGCAAGGCATTTATCCAATTCAAGCCAGTAGAGTCACACATTTTTGCCAATCTATTTTTTATAGTGCCATTTATGTGTTCTACCACTCCAGAAGCCTCTGGGTGATATGCACAGTGCAGCTTTTGGGTGATCCTGAATGCTTTGCAAAGCTGGGCCAAAATTTCATTCTGAAAATGTGTGCCTCTATCTGAGTCAATAAAGACTGGAACCCCGAACCTAGGTATCAACTCTTTTAGTAGGAGCTTAGCTACTGTTATGGCGTCATTCTGTGCGGCAGGGTAAGCTTCCACCCATTTTGAAAATAGGCAGACAATGACAAGGACATACCTTTTCCCCTCACAACGAGGCATGGTAATGAAATCAATTTGTATTCTCACAAAGGGACCCCCTGATCTCCCAATTTTCATCAGTTCAACTACTGTTCTTTTGCCAGCGTTGAACTGCTCACAGGTCAAGCACCTCTGGCAGAGAGATTCTGCTACTTTCCTGAATTTCTTGTTGTACCAAGTCTGTTGAAATACCAGAACCATGGCGTCCCTCCCAATGTGTGATCCTTCATGTATCAATCGAGCCATGGGGGCAAGCAGGTGTCTGGGTAACACAGGCATACCATTTGGGCCCACAATGACACCATCCTTACGTCTCGGTTTACAACCTTGTTCTTTCCATTTCTCTTTCTCTTCCCAGGGCGTCACATGCTGCCATTCTCTCACTTCATCCCAAGTAGGCACTTCTTCAAACATTCTAAGTTGGCAGCTGTTTCCAACCCCACCCCGATTGGGATTTATTCTCATTTGTTCCATAGCACATTGTTTTGCCACCCGATCAGCAAAATCATTGCCCAAAGATACAGGGTCAAGGCCCTTCTTATGAGCAACACATTTGACCACTGCCAATTCTTTTGGTAATTGGATTGCCTCTAAAAGGTCTTGGACAACTTTTCCATTCCGAATGGGGGTACCTGAGGAAGTCAGGAATTCTCTTTGTAGCCATAATTGGCCAAAGTCATGCACAACCCCGTAACAGTACTGACTATCAGTATACACTGTTACCTTTTTGTCTTTTCCCAATTTGCAAGCTCTTATCAGGGCGATCAATTCGGCTACTTGTGCAGACTTTACTCCAAATAAATAGGATGCTTCTTCAATTTTGTTTAACGTGACTACAGCATAAGCAGCACTTAGGCCTCCTAGTTTGTGCCTCAGGCATGAACCATCCACGAACCATTCCTCATCATGTACAGGCAAAGGAGTTTCTTTTATGTCTGGGCGAGGTTTTGTACTAAACTCTGTCAGGTCAATACAGTCATGCTCATGATCTCCCTTATCTTCCATTACCATTGAGTCAGGGAGTAGAGTGGCAGGGTTTAAAATGTTACATCAGGTAATGACTATATTTGCAGCACCCATGAGAATCCTCTCATATTTAGTCAGCCGACTAGGGGTGAGATACTGAGTTTTCGTACGAGTCAATAGGATCACAACTGCATGTGGAACATACACAGTTACAGGATGTCCCATAATAATTGACTCACTTTGTTCAAAACTGGTGCAAGTTGCAGCTACTGCTTTTAGACATCCAGGTAGTCCAGCAGCCACTGGATCCAAAGTGGCAGAAAAATATGCCACAGGCCTTCTGATTGAACCATGCTCCTGAGTCAGGACCGACAATGCACAATTGTCACGAGTGTCACAGAAAAGGCCAAACTCCTTAGAGTAGTCAGGCATTCCCAGAGCAGGGGCTGTACACAGGCAATTTCGCAACTGTGTGAAAGCTGTTAAGCTCTCGTCATTCCATTCAACTGGGTCCTTTGCTCCTTTCTTTGTCATTTGTATCAAAGGCTTTGCAAGGACTGCGAATCCCACAATCCATTGCCTGCAGTAACCTACAACTCCGAGGAACATTCTGATTTCTTTCTGAGTACGGGGTAACTGCATATTTTGAATTATTCTGACTCTCTCTGAGGTGACTTTTCTGATACCTTTTTCTATCTGGTGTCCCAGATATTTCACTGATTTCGAACAGATCTGTAATTTTTCAGGGGCCACTTTATGTCCCTTTTCACTCAGGTGATTCAGTAGGGCAATGGTGTCAACCACGCAATCCCTATGGCTTTTAGACGCCACCAATAGGTCGTCAATGTACTGTACCAAAACAGATTTTCCAGGTAAGACTAAGGTTTCAAGGCATTTTTTCAAGATCTGATTAAAGATAGAGGGGCTTTCTGTGTACCCCTGGGGGACCCTGTTCCAGACATACACATTACTGTTGAAAGCAAATGAGAAAAGAAATTTGCTATCTGGATGCAATGGGATCGAAAAGAAAGCATGACATAGGTCTATCACAGTGAACCATTCAGCATCCCAGGGGATCTGATACAGAATCACTGCTGGGTTCGGGACAATAGGGCAGCAAGGAACCACTATCTTGTTTACCTTTCTCAGGTCCTGCACTACTCGATACTTGCCATTAGGCTTTTTGATGCCCATAATGGGTGAGTTGCACGGGCTGCTCATTACTTCCTGTATGATGTTTGCTTCTAACAATTTCTGTATTTCAATGGCAACACCTGCTCTTACTTCTGCACTCATTCGGTAAGGCTTGGTATTGGGGTATACTGCATTTTCCTTCATGGCTATTTGTATGGGGTCTATGTTTTTCATTAATCCTACATCCTTTCCTGTAAAGTCCCATACTTTGGGCTTCACTGTTTGCTGGAGTTCTTCAGGTAAGTCCTGTATAGTCAGTCGTTTTATTTCTGAGTCAGGTCTAATTAACATTAGCTTGTAGATACCGTCTTCATCTGGGGTCTGAATTTCGACGCCCTTTGGTGTGCAAAAGATGGTACAATTCATTTTGCACAGCAAATCACGTCCCAGTAAATTTACCGGACTGGTATCACAGACAACAAATCTGTGCATTTGTTTAAAGTTTCCAATTGAGATCTCCATGGGTTCGGTAACAGGTGTACTAATCAATTGATTAGATACTCCTACTACTTGGATTGCTTCTCCCGAGAGGGGTAGGTTTGGAACGTCCACTGTTCTCACAGTAGAACGGGTAGCACCAGTGTCCAATAGAAAGGTGACATCATTTCCATCAACCTTTCCTTCAATGTATGGCCCTGACTGGTCTACCGGCAAAGAGGCGCCAAGTACGCACTCCTCGTCTTCCCCTCTCAGGCCCCGTCAGTACTGGTCATCACAGAAAAAAGTGTCATTCAACAAATACTGCGAAGTTGCTGTATTTCTATCTTCATTGCCTCCCCAGATTTCTACATCATCACCCTGTGGTGACTTCCCTTTAAAAATAGGCTTTGGCGCTCGAGGCACTTGAATCGTTTTTACCTGCTGCTGGGTCTTTCTTTGCTTTTCATTCTGCGTCTGTGGAATTAAATCAGGTGTTTGGGCATTATCACCTTGTAAATACGGACACTCGTCTCGCCAATGTCCAATTTCTCCGCACTGGTGGCAGGGAATTTTTTTTTTTCGCTTCTTCTCTACTCATTTTAGGCCTAGGTTTTCCTCCTCCCCCAGCCCCAGGGCCTTGGTTCTGAGTAGTTTTGTTTAACTTACTCAATTGCTTTTCCTGCTGTTCTGCGAGCTTTACTTGAGCCCACATCACCTTCTCCTTCAGGGCCTTTCTCTTTTCTGCCATTTCGTCCTCACAGTACTTTGCGTACCGTAGGACCTCATCTATCTTTTTGGTATGCCAACAGATTTTATTATCCTTTATCCACTGACAAATTTCGGGTCTTAAACCGTTTACAAACCTGTAAATGAAATGGGTCATGTCCTTCATCTCGATGTTATCTATACCACTGTATGTTTTAAATACCTGCAACAGCCTTTCATAAAAAGAATGCACTGTCTCGTCCCTTTCCTGTGTAGTTCTATCTATCTTGGTCCAATCAGTTTCCTTTGCAGGCACTTTTATTTTCAAGTGTTGAATTACTTGTTCATACTTCCTCATCACTTCCTTCGATGGTTCCCCTGTTTTGTCGTCTCTCGGGTATTCCTCACTAGGCCAGGCTATGGCTATCTTACAATCAGTCCACAGATCTACAGGGACCACTATGTCGAAGAACCCATCCAGGTCCTTCCACAAGCATTTCTGCACTTTTACAAATCTTTCTACCTGCCGGTACCAATCGACTGGCTTTTCTCGCAATTTCGGGAAGTCATTGGTAAAGGACACAATATCCTGTCGGGACCATGGAACATGTACATATTTTCCTCCTGGCACTTCGCGCATAGGGCATAACTGTTCTGGTTTATCTACCTCCTTTAGGACAAATTCAGGAGTTACCTGCCTAGACCTGGCCTCATCTTTTTTCCTAGCCCATCTGGCTTTCCATTTTTCTACGTCTCCCCATTTCTGCAACACTGTCAATAGTTCTTTGACCTGTGCCTTTTTTCCCGATATATTCAGGTTTTCCAAATCTTTGTCTGAAAATTCTGCTCGGTATGGCTTCTGCAAGGGTTTCGATTTTGAAATGTCTATTCCCATACTAGCAGCAGTATCTGTCAATTTTTCATGAAGTACTCGTACATTGCGGGTAAGACTTTTGCACATAAACAACAGCTCTTCTTCAGAGTAGGTATTTAATCTGTCTAATCCAACATTTCCTGCCATTAATTCTTCGATTTCTACTCTCAGTTTGTAGAGGTCTAAAGGTTTCGTTTGCGAAGTTTGTTTCTCTAATTCTTGACTCCATCTTTCGATTTCCTCAGGTGTGACCAAAGTGACACTTCTAGTACCCGAAGTCGATTCCATCTGAATCTCCCTCGCATTGAAAGGATTATGTCTTTTCTGCATCCTTTTCCCTGTATTTCTAATCGGCAGATCCATCAGTGAGACCTCAGATTCACACTCACTCGTCTGTTCATCTACAATTAAGGGTTCTGGTCTGGGCTGGGCTATGACGGGAGTAATGACTGGAGGTTTTGGACTTTCATGCCGATCCCCGTACAATGAAACCACGGGTCCGATTGTTACTGGGATTGTCAATGCTTCAGGACTGGTGTTTAACTGGGTCATTTTCTGAATGATCTCAGCTCTCTGTTTTGCTAGAACCTCCCGCTCCTTCTCTTCCAGTAATCTCTCTAAGGATTTGTCATGCAACACCTGCGGGGTCAGCGTGGGAGCATAACTCGGGGCAGTGGGATGAGTCTCACTAGGTCCTTCACCATAATTTGGTCTTGGGAATAAACTTCCTGTACCTAGGGATCTTCGTTCTTCCTCATACTGAGGCTGTAATAACGGCATTCCTGAACTTGAGGGTCTCATCTCGCCTCCGTAGGGAGGTCGAGAACAAAAATCTCCTTCACAGGAATATCCTATCTCCCCACTAGCTGACATTCTGGGGTATATGTTTCTGGTATCCACTGGTCCTAGACTCTCGGTATAGGGAGGTATGTGGTAACCCCCTCCTACACTTGCGGACCTAACTTCTTCCTGAGGAGGAAGTCTTCGGGAAATATCTCCTGCACTGGAAGGTCGATGTCCTTCATTATAAGGAGGCGGACTTCTCGTACATAGGTCATCTAATAATTCATCATACGACTCTCCAATGGGTACCCAATGTTTAGATTTTTCCAACCGTTTCTTCCCCCCAGAAGGATCATCTGCTGGCATCATGGGAAACAATCCCTCCACTATCATATTCTGCCTCCACTGTTTCATCTTTTTGGCTCGGGCTTCCTGCTTCAATTTTGGATAAAATTTAGTTAACCCTTTATCCATTCGGGGCTTATCCCTTTCAAAAGCCTCAATTTCCCATTCTTCTAGTGCTTCATACTGCGTTAACCTAGGTCTGGGATGTAAGTCATTCATGCGGGTTCTCAGATTGAATAGAATTCTGCTGTTAAATGTACCCTCTAAGTGAAAAGCCAATACTCCGTCATCTTTCGTGTATTTCACCCAATTCTCCAGCCATACACATGTGTTATACCCTTTATCGAACATCATAAAAGATGCGGGAGTGTTGGGTTGCGGTATGACAACACCTTCTCTAGTTTTAATCGGCTTGTCCTTTTTGAAATAATTCTTCACTTTGTTTACAAGAGACACTTTTCTCTTAGTTCCGTACATAGGGGCTCATTAGGATTGCGGTTTTTCCGCATCCTCTGGGCCGGCGGAATCCACCGCCGGCCCGGAGGATGCGGAAAAACCACAGCGGACCCACCAAAGACCCACCGCCACATTAGGATGGCTGGTGGGTCCTGGTTTCCGTCCGCAGCTTTTCTGCCGTGGTTGGCTTACAACCGCGGCGGAAAAGCTGTAATATGGTGACGGTGTCTCTCAGACACCGTCCACCATATTAGGATGCACAGAAAGAAATGCTTTTACACGGCGGATATTCCGCCGTGTAAAAGCATACGGTGCTTCACTGCGGGGGCCCGTTGCGGGCCCCCTGGGTGAAGGGGGGAAGGGGGGTGCACATGGGGGGTACCTATGGTACCCCCCTGCATATGTATACAGCAAGCGGCAGGCACCGCGTGGTGCCTGCTGCTTGCTGCATACATATGCAATGTATGCTTTTTTAACATTGCGGCGGGTGCAGCTTGAAGCTGCACCCGCCGCAATGTTAAATATCCAGGATGTGACCGCCAGGGTGGCGGTCACATCCTAATTTGCACGGAGGGACCGCCGCAGCCCATGCGGACGGTCCCTCCTACTCTAGGGTGGCGGACGGACGCAAGTCCGTCCGCCATCCTAATGAGCCCCATAATGTCGTTTTTAACACCTTTCCACTGATCGTTCTCTATTCCCATATAACGTGGATCAGGTCTGGTATGCGGTCTATACGAATGCCACATACGAATTTTACGAGTGATTTGTTTACAATATCACTTCCAATCCGAGTGCGTCTTTTATTTTCGTGCAACCAATAAACTGCACGAGTTCAGAAAATCTCGACCAATGGGTGCGCTGCCTTTTCGTGAGACAGTTCCTACGCTCTGGCGCTCGCCCCTCCTTTACAATTTCAGCTCCACTACCAGCCCGCTGTGTCTACCAATCCCAGCGCGGCAGGGAGTGACGTCAGAGCAGCTTCGCGACTGACTCCCTCCTTCACAAGGTAACGGAAACTTACTTTCCTTCTAAAGTGTTCAGTGCTTGGTTATTTAACAACGAATACACATTCGCCACTGTGCTCAAGTGTCTAGACAGGAAAGATTTGTTTCACTGCAAGTAAACTACTTCCATTTACTTTTCACTCACTACGAGTAGATCTCTTCTGCCTACCCTTCACACTAGCATTGGAGAACCTGTTACTCCCCTAGACTCTTCCACTTTTCCGGGATATATCCGAGCCTAAAGTTTCCCTAGCGAACCCCTTTGCTTTCACTCGAGCTCCGATGAACCTGCTACTCTTCCGGTGCGACCCTCACTAGGTTATGCCACAGTAGGAATTTTGCCAATGAACCTCGTTACTAACATTTATTCAATCATGCATTCAGAAAAACCCTAGTCAGTGCTTCCAGTTCTGCCTAACCTGCACCAACTTTCCTTGGGCCAGTGACCTCAAAGCAAGTGGATTCTATTCACCACTCGCTATTCAATTCCCCGGGGATTCCTAACAACATAAAAAACGTTTCACGTACGAATGGATTAATACATATAACAGTATATAACTAGAACAATAATTTTAAAACATTTCATAATTTTTCAAAGTAAACAATTTTCAAGCGATTGATCAATTTCTCTTGAAGCGCCTACTCTTATAGCAGCATCCGACTTAGCTAGACTAACTAGTCCTACCTAACCTTTAACTATTCCCTAACCATCCTCTGCTACCAGAAAATTACTGCTAGAGATCGCGGGTCACCCGACCAACAATTTCGCCACTTCTGGCTTCGGGCCCATATACTTTACTTTATCATATACATTGATCAGATGACCACGCAATCTACTACCAATAATTGTGAGTTCCCTTTCGATTTATTTCCAGTGTACCCAACTTACCATCCACCGTTATGGGTACCTATGACCACGATGGGTCAGGGAGCTAGCTGTAAAAGGAAAGGCAGCAAAATATACTATCCAACATATGACTTTACTTTTCATGAAATGACCACGGACAACTGGAAGTTTTGAAAGTTTTATCTTAAATTCAAATAAAGGGTAGTCATACAGCTTTATCAAAAGAATGCTAGTGCGACAGGGAACCCGCTAAGTGAGAGGGAAAACTAAGATAAGGGCAAAGTGAACACGCTATAAATCTGAGTTACTTTAGTCAGGTTTACGAGAGAAAAACCCAAGATCATAACAGGAAGTTGCAAACTGCAATACAAATATAAAAGGTAGGGTAACATAGGAACACGCTATGAAATAAAAATGCAAACGATTTTATGAAATGCAATGGTTGCAGGAGAAAGCATGGAAAATTATTCACTTGCAAAGGTATGTCTTTATTAAAGCAAAGACAGAAAAATAGAAAGGTGCAGTTTAAGAACTCAGAGCGATATTTACCTAGACTGGTGTGAAAACCAACCCTGGCCACGGGTCAGTTTAAGGACAGGAAAACCCTCAAGGAAGGATAACCCTCAGTGGGACAGCAGGTGCAGAATGGACACCCCCGGGCAGGACAGGAAACCCAGATTCGGATCAGGACAGGACCACCAGGATACGACCAGCACCCGCAGTTCGGAAGCAACGCCTGCGCTCCACCCTCTCTGCAGCTATCAGTCAGGACCCCGATTGGGTCAGCGAATTCCCCAGCAAAGTGCTCCGCCAGCACTTAAGGTTCAGTAAAACCTTCAGAGTCTATGGTCAAATTTCGGACAGAGAGCTCCGCAGCACCTCTGTATCAAGTCACCTATTGAGTGCGTTGGGTCAGTGACAGGTCAGCTATTCAGACAAGTCGGACAACTTCTCTAGCTAAACCTAGGCTAGAT
Source organism: Lissotriton helveticus (assembly GCF_964261635.1). Lineage (NCBI taxonomy): Eukaryota > Metazoa > Chordata > Amphibia > Caudata > Salamandridae > Lissotriton > Lissotriton helveticus. Next base: position 1,328,926,877 of record NC_136069.1, on the reverse strand, counting down.
ATACTGTTTTGGGCCAGGGTACCACCCCCCAATGTTGCAAAGTGTCAGAATCCCCAAATTTCGATTGGTCCTAAGGTAGGATTTGGTTAACACACCAATCAGAACAGACTATTCTAAGGCCTATTTTGCATGTTAAGGTGCCGCCTAGCAAGATTTTGGGTTCCCACGAGAAGTCGCACGGAATACAATGAAAACTTATACATTTGTAACAACATAGGGACATTGGCTCCATCCTCCTGGGTCAGAGGTAATTCTCTCAGGAGCATCTCGACTGTGGCTGCCAGCTGGCTGAGTTCCACGGTCCAAGTTTGTCTCTGGCCTTGCATCTGGAGCATGCGCAGAAAGGACCTTCAAAATGGCTCATGACCCATTTGGACCCCCATTTCCCGTGATACATGAAAAGTAAGCGAAAACAAATTAGTACATAAAAATAAATGAATGTATTACATGTCATGATTTCACATTTCAGGTTTCATCATTATAAAAATATACTATGCATTAATGGTAAGTGCAACGAACAATGTCACAAGAGCAGCAGCACAAGGCTTCACCACGTTATCATATTACGCATGCGCACCCTTTCCCTCCAAAACTATCTCTACACGAAGTCACGTGAGTGTGACTGACGCATGCGCAGAAGAGGAAAGTCAAGCAGCGGCCATTTTAGAATTACAAAAGTTATTCGTATTAATAAAACACATAAGCAAGCTTCTCTATCATACATATATATCGGAAATAAAAGATATTAGTAAAACGTACAATTCGTTACGAGGTTACAACGGTTTCGAGGTTCATGAATCGAGCAAGTCGCGATGCGAAATCTTGCTCTATCAATATTAAGGACCTTAAATACTATTGTCTGATCTCGTTACTTCCATTACCTGCTAAGATTTGATGGAGTTTGTGGAAGAGTAGGAATCACTGTACATATCACGGTTCGGTTTCCAAAACGACGATGGAACTGAAACTGCACTTGTGTCAGCCACGGACTGTATTAGGTGGCTAGTGGACGATGGACAAGGCACGAATTTGATCCAGTTGGATCTGCCTGCGGCCTTTAATATCATATCCCACTCTCTGCTGATTAAACGTGTAGGGAAATGCCCAATACAGACAGGGCTTGACATTACTGTTCCCCTACTTCAAGGATAGATCCCATAAGGTGATGCTGAACCAATATCAGTCAGGTTTGTTTTCTTTGCCATGTGGAGTACCACAGTGCTCATCCTTGAGCCCAATGTTTTTTAATCTTTATGTTTCTCCACTCGCCAGCATAATCCGCTGCTATGGGCTACAAGTGGTGTCATATGCTGATGACATCCAGATTCCTAAGAACACTGCAGCTACAGCATCTAATTTCTCCTATTTTATGTCAGCTGTAGCAGGATGGATGGATTGGAACTTACTGAAGCTCAATGGGGAGAAAACAGAAGTGTTGGTTTCTGATAGATACATCTGCCAGTGGATTCCTCACCTTGTGAATATCCCCTTGCGTCAGCAACATTCGGAAATTGTTTTTGTAGCTTCGCGCCGACATGGACGACGTCACAGAGGCCCGGCATCGCGCGCGACTCTGCTGACGTCACTGACACCATAATAGGCCCACGCCAGCGTGATGACATCAGTTCCCTTTTTTCCGCGTCGTAGACGCTAACGGTTTTCTAGGGATCAACAGTAGCTTTGTAGTAACTTTGTTACTTTGTAGTTATTTTCTCTGTTTCATTGTCTTCTGTCGAGATGTCTCCAAAGAAGACGGGATTTAAAGCTTGCGGGGAATGTGGCAAGACGATGTCCATCACTGACCCGCATGAGTGCTGCGTCTGGTGTCTGAGCTCCGACCATGACGTCGAGGATTGCCCATTTTGCAAGAAGATGACTCGGAAGGCCCTTCGAGAGAGGGAGACGAAACTCCTCGTTGCAAAACTAAAAAGTAAGAAAGATAAGAAGACTTCGAAGTCACGATCTCGGTGTTCGAGGTCGAGGTCTCGTTCGAGGTCACGCTCGGAGTCGTCTTCTGCTCATGCTTCGAAGTCCTCGCGGAAGAAGCACAAGAAGAGGAGCCATGAGTCACGTCATCACTCAGGGAAGGACTCGAGTTCGAGGCCGAAGTCGCAAGTGAAGCTACTTCGTAAAGAAGCGGAGGCTTCGGCATCAGAAGCTCAGGACTCCGAGGGTGAGGCTTCGCATGCAAATTCGCCTGAGTCACCAAAGCAGCTAGCGAACCCTTCTCCGGATCCCTCCAATCCTTCTGGCCAGGAGGATGAAGGTGAGGTGGAGGAGGTTGGTGAAGGCGAGGTTCCGGTGCTTGCGGGTTTGTCGACTCCGGTGCCCCAGCCTGAGGAGGAGATCGACGTCGAGACGACTCCGCTCCCTCGAGAGCAGCCTGGGGGCCCTTATCCAGCCTTTCCGGCTCCAGGTCAGGGTCCATCCCAGTTCCTGAATGCTATGTTTGGGGTTTACTCCAGGGCAATGTACCCCTCTGGTGCACCTGTTGGTCCCACGGGTCCTTTGGTGTATAACTTGGGTGTTCCCCAGGCTTATGCTCCTGCGCCCTTTATACATTTCATGCCGGCTCTAGCACCGCAGTGGCATTTTCCGGCGCCGCCGAGGCCTTCGACGCCGAAGCCTTCGACGCCGAATCCATCGACGCCGATTCCATCGACGCCGGTGCCCACAACTCCGATGCAGGATCCCGTTCGACCTCGGGTAAAACTGCCTCGCCCGACTTCGGGTTCGACGCCGGCTCCGACCCCGACGGAGTCGGTTCTGGATCCGTCGACTTCGTTCATGAAGGAGAGGGCTAGGCGTGAAGCCCAGAGACTTCTGGAGGAAGAAAGGTATCGGTATGCTGACGTGGAGGAAGGAGAGTTACAGGATTCTGATGATCCTTTTGATGACCTGAGAGAGGCCAGTGGACTTGATCTGTCTCCAGAGTGGGATTTGGCCTCTGTGTCAGACGTGCCTTCCAAGGATGTGACGCCTTATCACATTGTAATTAAGAAGGCTGAGGGCTTGTTGAATATTACTCTGCCCACCGCTAAGTACAAGTCAAATATTCTTACTGAGGTCCTTCACTCGGCTTCCTCCGTTATTGAACCAATGCTTCCATTTAATGATGCTTTGGCTGAACCCATTTATGAAGTATGGAATAAACCTCTGACAGCGCCTGCTGTTTCAAGGGCTGTGGCGAGGAGGTATAGGGTGGCACCTAATGACCCGGACTTTTTGTCTACACACCCCCTGCCTGAGAGTTTGGTTGTGCAGGCTGCCTGCTCAAAGAAGTCTGCGGGTGCTTTTCCACAAGGTTCCTGGGGAAAAAGAGTCGAGGAAGCAAGATCAGGCGGCAAAGAAGGTCTTCTCCTCAGCTAGTATGGCATTAAAATCTACTAATGCAACTTGCCTGATGGGACGATACATCCATGCCTTGATGGATTCCGTGAAGCAGTTAGTGCCAAAAGTTCCTGAGGGGGATAGAAAGGACTTTCAGGAAGTAATTTCGGACACTCAGGCTGCTGCGAGACAAGTAATTCAGAGTGGGCTGGACACGGCTGATTCGGTGGCGAGAGTCATGGGCTCTTCGGTGGCCACTCGGAGAGCTGCATGGTTAAAGTCATCGGAATTCTCTGCAGATGTTCAGTCTGCTTTGATGGACTTCAGGATTGTTTGGCAAGAAGGCTGACGCTGCTTTAGAACGTTTCAAAGACAGCAGGGCCACAGCAAAACCTTTAGGTCTTCAGACCAGGGGTACTCCTGGTAGAAGTTTCAGAGGATTTGGCAGGTCTTCCTTTCATTCCTACAAAACATCTCAGCAGCAGCCACAACAACAGCAAAATACGCTGTACAAGTCGTACAGAGGCAGACAGCGAGCTCGTTCTAGAGGTCGTCAAGCCTCCTCCTCCTCCTCTTCCCCTTCCCAGCCCCCTACCACCGCAGCAAAGCAGCCCTAGATCCGCCATTCCGGATCACGTGGGCCCCGTGGAGGGCCGGCTTACCCATTTCCTGCGGGATTGGGAATTGATTACATCAGATCTTTGGGTTCTCAATCTCGTGGAGAATGGGTATGCGCTTCCCTTTCGGGAATTTCCCCCAAATTACCCTCTTTGCCAGGGTTATTGTTCGGAGGAACATCTGCTGCTCCTGCAGGAGGAAGTCCTGGCTCTGTTCAGAAAGGGTGCGATAGAGGTGGTTCCAGAGCAGGAGAGGGATCAGGGATGCTACTCCCGGTATTTTCTGATCCCCAAGAAGGATGGCAGGCTCCGCCCGATCCTGGATCTCTGGATCTTGAACCTTTGCCTGAAGCAGGAGAAGTTCAAGAGGCTCCCCCTTGCGCAGGTTCTTCAAGTGCTGCTGGAAGAAGACTGGATGGTGTCGATCGACTTGCAGGATGCGTAGTTTCATATCCCAATCCTGAAGTCGCACAGAAAGTATCTCCGTTTCACGGTTGGATCGCAACATTACCAGTTTGCGGTCCTTCCATTTAGTCTTACTACTGCACCTCGAGTCTTCACCAAGGTGATGGCTGTGGTGGCTGCACATCTCTGAAGGTCTTTCGCCTGCTCGGTCTGATGGCTTCTTGCATTCTGTTGGTCAACCATGCACGCTGGCACATGAGGGCACTCCAGTGGTGCCTCTGCAGGCAGTGGTATCAGCACGGTGGAGATCTCAGGGAGTCAGTGAGGATCTCGAGAGAAACTGCAGCGGATCTGTCTTGGTGGAGCGTGGAAGGCAATCTGTCACAAGGAAAGCCTTTTCAACTTCCTCCATCGGTGGCCACAGTGATAACGGATGCATCCACTCTAGGGTGGGGTGCTCATCTGGGGGATCTGGAGATCAAGGGTCTTTGGTCTCCAGAGGAAAGGTTGCTTCACATCAACCTTCTGGAATTGCGGGCGGTACATCTGGCACTCAAGGCCTTCCTCCCTTCCCTTCGCGGTCAGTCAGTTCAGGTCCTGACGGACAACACGACCGCGATGTGGTATGTCAACAAGCAGGGAGGAGTGGGGTCGCAGTGTCTCTGCAGAGAGGCTCTGCGCCTCTGGTCCTGGTTTCAGGGTTCTGGACCATCAGATTTGTCTGATGGCAAATCATCTGGCCGGAGTTCTGAACGTTCGTGCAGACAGTCTCAGTCGGCAGTTCTCCGCTGACCACGAGTGGAGGCTTCATCCAGAGGTAGTTCGTCACGTCTTTCAGAAGTGGGGGACTCCTCAGGTGGACCTGTTCGCCACTTGCGAGAATGCTCACTGCCCGTCATTCTGCAGCCTCCAGTTTCCGATGCAGGGAAACTTGGGGGACGCGTTTCAGTTGAGTTGGGACTCGCAACTCCTTTACGCGCTTCTTCCCATACCTTTGATTCCTCGGGTTCTGAGGAAGATTCGCCAAGACCGGGCCCAAGTCATATTGATCGCCCCGGATTGGCCAAGAAGGGTGTGGTATACAGATCTTCTCCACCTCTCCTCATGCCCTCCGCTCCGTCTCCCTCACAGGGCAGATCTCCTCTCCCAGTTGGAGGGGCAGGTTCTACACCCCCACCTCCAGACCTTACACCTTCATGCCTGGAGATTGAGCGGGGCAACCTGATTTCCTTTTCTCTCCCGCATGATGTGGTGGATGTCATCTTATCGGCCAGGCGTGACCCCACCATGTCCATTTATTCTTATAGATGGTTGAAATTTGTTGCTTGGTGCGGGGAGAAGTCAGTTGACCCTTTAGGGGCTCGTTTGTCCAATATACTTCAATTTGCACTTTCCTTGGCCCAGCAGGGTTTTGCGGTGGTGACTATCAAAGGTTATTTGTCGGCCTTATCGGCTTTCCTTTGTTTGCCAGCCCAGCCCTCTTTGTTTAAATCTCCTATTGTATTACGATTCATTAAGGGCCTTACCAATAAATTTCCTCCTACACCTTTTATTGTACCTCAATGGGACTTGAACCTTGTTCTTACGTTCTTTTGAACCTTTACACACAAGTCCCATAAGACTTTTGTCTTTTAAGACTATTTTTCTGGTGGCAATTACCTCGGCAAGGAGGGTAAGTGAGCTTCAAGCTCTTAGTTCGAAGCCCCCATTTTTATCCATTCATGCTGAAAGAATGGTTCTCAGGACCAGGGCTGCTTTTCTGCCTAAAGTGGTAACTCCTTTCCATCTGGGGCAGTCCGTTACCCTCCCTACCTTTTATCCTCCCCCTCACCCTTCCAAGGAGGAGGAGAGACTACACCACTTGGACCCGAAGAGGGCGGTGAGCTTTTACCTGGACAGGACACGAGAGTTCAGGTTGGATGACCAGCTGTTTGTTGGTTTTTCTGGCTGCAAGAAGGGGAAGGCGGTGCAAAAGCGCACGCTCTCGAGATGGATTATCCTCTGCATTAAGATCTGCTACGCCCTGGCGGGTAAGAACCTCCAGAGGGTATAAGGGCTTACTCTACTAGAGCAAAGTCTTCAACATCTGCTTTGTCTTGGGGTGTACCTGTTGAGGACATTTGTAGAGCGGTGACTTGGGACTCCCTCCACACTTTCGCGAAGCATTACTGCTTGGATACCGAAGTGAGGAGGGAGGGCCACTTTGCGCGCGCTGTCCTCCAGGATTTTCTGGTATAGGAGAGTGGACACCCTCCTCCGGGAGTGCGGACTGCTGTGGGACTCTATTCACAAGGTGAGGAATCCACTGGCAGATGTATCTATCAGAAAAACAAGTTACTTACCTTCGGTAACGCTTTTTCTGGTAGATACAATATCTGTCTGTGGATTCCTCACTGACCCACCCGCCTCGCCATTGTCCACTCTTCTATACTTGAGTTGATGTATTGTATATATTTTTATTGTCAAAGGAAATGTTTATTACGTTATAATTTCCTGCATTGGTTTCACACTGCGTGTGTTATCTTGACATTTGTGTACTGTGTATACTGTGTATATTTCTGCTGTCATCAGTCCGTCTGTGTGGCTCGAAGGCACGGAAAAAAGGGCGGAACTGATGTCATCACGCCGGCGTGGGCCTAATGTTGCTGGCACAAGGGGATATTCACAAGGTGAGGAATCCACAGGCAGATATTGTATCTACCAGAAAAAGCGTTACCGAAGGTAAGTAACTTATTCGTTTGGTACGCAAGTTGCCATTTGGAACAACAACTGGTGTGTGGACACACTGGGTACTTTTCCCATTCCAGAAGACCAAAAATCTCAGGTTGATCTTGGACAGCTGTCTCTCTCTGAACGAACAGGCCAAGCATACAGTTGCAACTTGTTTCTGGCTTATAAGATGGCTGAAGAAGAAAATCTTCCCTTGTATCCCCTTCTCGGCAGGAAAACAGGTCACCATAAGGCTAGTTTCGTCCAGAATTGATTATTGTAACATGCTTTATCTAGACATTAATAACATCACCCAGGCAAAATTGCAGGTTGCGCAAAATGCATTAGATAGGGCTATCCTTGACATCCCCTGATGCTCTCTTCGATCATTACATCGTCTTCCCGAGCCCGGTTGTGCCGGATGTTCGTAACCTGGATTGAGGATAGAGCTGTCTGTTACATCCTGAAATAACATACATATCTATCAGTATGCCGTATAGGACTAGCAGCTCATCCATGTGGCAAGAATGACCTTTGTAGCAGGGCTCAGCATAATTTTTATCGAAAAGAAATAGACAAGAGAGGTATTCTTCACTCCTACTCAAGCTGATATAAAAAGGTCCCCTGAAGCCATCTGTGTTTGCATACACATGAGGAGTCAAGATTCGATTTCACCATACCCCACGTCTTATAGTCTGGTACTCTGTACCTTTACTACATACAGATAGGCATATGATCTTTCAGCAGATTGCAACCTTGGAAAGCTTTTTTATCTTTATCTCGCTCTATGGACCTTGCTTAAATCATCTGAGCACAACATTCTGTGGTGGAACTCCGATGAAGGCAGCAGACTGTCGAAACACGCGTAGAGTTACTCTGGAAACCACCCCAAAAATAATGTGTTCATCAATTTGCTTTTCTACATCAATTGTGAATTAATTTGTTCTTATTAAGAAGATCGTATACATCAATATGACCATTTGAATGTAGTATGCTTGTGTAATGTATGAATGCGGTTAGGATGTTGTTTAATTGTCAGTCTCTGTAGGACCCTTTTCTATATGTGTGTTCTATACTTATCAAAATGACTTTGGAGTTTAATAAATTATTTTTGTATTTTTCTAATCATTAGTGTCACTATTGTTTATTTTACTATGGTTTAGACAATTCATTTTTGAAGTAGCCCTAGATTATTTACATTAACATCCCCAGATGCTCTTTATCAAGCTAGCCCAGTTGGATCAGGGAGATGTTCCATAGGTACATTCCAGACAGGAATCTCTGCTCAGCCCATCCCAATTTGGTCACTCTGCCCAGAGTCTTGAAGAAGATTTGGGGTGGTAGAGCTTTCCCAGTTGCGGCTGTGAAAGTTGCTTACCCATTCTTTAACTTCGATCAAAGTGCATTTTCCCTTTAGAAAGACCCTGAAGACCTGGCTGTTTAGTTTTATAGGGAACCCCTTCAGCATTCTTGTATTGTGTCTAAGCCGCTTCTGGGCTGAATCTGACCTTCATGACTACAGCGCCTTGACTCCTTCGAGCATTTGTTGTGCTCTATAAATCTTGGTCATATCAAAATCAAATCAGACCAGTTGTTGCCTGGAAAAAGTAAATGCCATTCGGGAAGGAGAGCAACAGTCATGGAAAGAGGTGATGTTTAGGGCCTGCATTAGTGGGGACAGGAGGTCCCAGGTCTGATCCCTGCATTGCATACTTTGCAGACTTAGATCTACAACAGCTTCCTTGGAAGAGTTATGGAGGGGTGTAGTTGGGTGGGCTATGCCATTTGTGGATGGGGTCAAAAATACATTACTTCTGTGCTCTCTTCAAGACCTAGCCTCTCTGCTAAAAGGCTTGGCAATTGGTCAGTACTATCTGATAGAGACATCTAGTCGCAGATTCCTTAACTTTTGAATTATCCCCAGGCGCCAGTCTGAATCCGGACATTTTTCGGCAGTACCTCTTCGCACCGGGGTACGGCGTCATACAGCTCCGTGATGATGTCGACTCTGGTCATGACATCAGTGGAGCCATATGAGTCCCCTCCGGCACATAGACATCAGTTTCTTCTTTTCTTTGCTGTAACCCTGATCTGGAGAAGCATTTTCTCAGGCCTTTTGGGTTTTTGGCCTACTTCAACGCCTTTTTGCGTCAGGGAAGAGTGTGCCTATGCCTTTGGGTTTTAAGTCATGTGAGACATGTACTCGACATATGTTGGCTACAGATTCCCATTCCATCCCTATGTGGTGCCTGGGAGAGCACCAGGACTCCGTGGAGTGTGATGCCTGTAAGTGGCTGAAGCCTAAGGCTTTGCGGGAAAGGTGGATGAAGTGCTGACAATGCAGCACTCCTGGTCGGAGTCTAGGCGACATTTGTCGGCTTTTCCGCTCTGAGGTTCCAGCCCGGAGCTGTTCCCGTGGGTGCCGCTTACCCAAGTCGCGAAAATACCCTTTTTTTTTATTTATTTTTTTAAATTTAAACCAGAACAAGACATTGGATACACGGCGTTTCATGAAATATACAATAAAGAACAGTAAATATATATTCAGCCGACGGACAACAAAAAAATAGAAATAGACAGAGGCAAACCAATAATGGTATGACATGACATAAAAAAATAAAAAGTCCAAAAAGAAAAGAAACATTACTGGCTACCACTTAAAGTTGAATTGATACCATCCCTCCAACGTAATACAGGGCTCCAAATAGCCTCGCCCAATTTCCTAGCTTTCAATCCCCTGGTAGCATAGATCGATGTCTCGTAATTACATACCGCTAGGAGGCGAGCTAGCCACATTTGAAAACTAGGAGGAACAGTATCTTTCCAGCAGGCGGAAATAATTATTCTTAGTATAGCCGTACCAATAAAGACAAGTCTTTTTTCACACCTAGAGAAATTAAGGGACCCATCAAAGCCCATTAAATATAGACAATCAGATTCAGGCAGTCTGTGGCCAAATATTATCAACCAATAATCTGAAATCATACTTTTTACTAAATCGAGCTTACAGCAGCTACTAAACATATGGATACTATCTGCGGATCCACCTGCACATCTAGGACAGAGGTCATTTTCTCTTTTCCCCCAAGTGTACAGTTTAGCCGGGGTGTTATACAAACTAAACAAGGTTTTATATGACTGGGCTTTAAGGTTACTAGACATAAGAAGGGAATTAGATAATTCAATACATTTATACAGATCGACATCGGGATTCTCAAACTTCGTTGCCCAATTAGCTTCAATTTTCTCAAGATCGTCCGGGATTTTAAACATAAAGGTATCATACAGGGTGCCAATTCTTATATTGAGTCTACTCACTAGGTCCAATAGTTCATTATTTGACAGGTCCACAGTTGAAATATTAGCTTTAAGCTTAGCGAACAGTTGAGCGTACTTAAGGAAATCTCCATTAAGCAGATTATATTTTAATTTTAGGTCCAGAAAGGTAGTTTCAAATCCTTTAAACAGAAAATCATGAACTGTTAAAATACCCAGGAGTTTCCATTTTCTAGCTGTGGAATCGAATCCGATATTGGAAGTGAGAGACGAATGCCACAAAGGTGTATATCTGGTGATATTACTAATATGCATATGTTTGTGAATCTTTTTCCAGACTTTAAAAGCATCGGTTATAGTTGTATAGCAGCGATAATTTCTGTAGTAAGCGGAGTCAGTATATCGCAGGAACAACCCTTCAGCATTACTCCCCATAATGAGCTCATAAATAGATGGAATTGAAGTAATAACATTGTTATCAATTAAACATTTAGGATTGATCAGGGGAGCAAAGATCTGTATGAAAGCAGCCCAATGATAAAGAGTAGTGTTGGGTATAGCTAGACCTCCTCTATCTAAAGGTAAAGACAGCAGTTTGTATGACCTCCTAATTTTACCGTTTTGCCAAATGAATTTAGACATAAGTGAGTTTAACAGTTTTAAGATCTTATCATCAATGGCTAATGGAATGGCACGGAACAAATAAAGAAACCTAGGTAGGACGTTCATTTTTTTAAAATTGGCTCTGCCTATAATTGTAAGATATAGGCAATTCACTCGATCAAGGTCATTTTTAATTCTATCTAGGAGAGGGTCAAAGTTTAAATTAATGATGTTTTTAATATCTGGACTGATCACAATTCCCAAATATATAGCTTTATTCACGACCCTAGGGTCCAAACAGACTATGTTGTTGGTACACACAATTAAAGTTTTCCCCTTATTAAGAGAATACCCTGAGAATTTACCATATTCAGTAGTCAAATTTTCAATAGTAATAATAGCCTCTGAAGGATCAGGAGTAACAACGGCTATGTCGTCTGCGTAGGCTAACACTTTTGTTTGGTATTGACCGCAGACCACAGGCTTAATTAAATGAGTCTCTAGGAGTTTTAAAATTAAAGGGTTTATGTATAGTGCGAATAATAGGGGGGAACAAGGACACCCCTGTCTAGTGCCCCTGGATATACTGATATAGCCAGAGACGGACCCTGGTACCTGAATCTTAGCTTTGGGTGAATGATACATAGTCTTAATAGATTTTATAAATTTGGGGCCGAAATTGAGGCGCGACATAGCCACCCATAAAAAAGACCAGGAGACACGGTCAAAGGCTTTTTCTGCGTCGAGCAGGATCATCGACATCCAGCCACCCGTAGCAGACATGGAGTCAAACAAAGTGATAACTCAATTAATATGGTTGGAAGTCCCTTTCCCTGGGATAAAAACCATGCTGCCACGGGGAGACCAAATGTTCAACGACCCTACTCAACCTAACAGCCAATACCTTGGCGTATAATTTAGAGTCCGAATTGATTAATGATATTGGACGATAGGAGGTAACCAGTTCCGGGGGTTTACCTTTCTTTGGGAAGACAACGATATATGCTTCATTCCAGGATTCAGGAGGTATCCCGTTGTATTGAATACCTAAGAATAAATCGCGGAGAAGCGGCCCTAGATGGTGGATCAATATTTTATATAAGTCAATTGGAATTTTATCAGGGCCTGCAGCCTTTCCGGGGGACATGCTTGATAAAGCGGTAAGCACTTCTTCTATCGTAATTTCTTTTTCTATATCTCTTCAGGAAGCGTCGTCAAGACGTGTTTCATTTTCTGGAAAATTAAGTAAGTTATGTAGGAAAGTAGCAGAGTCCTTTTCGGTATACACAGTGTCCTCAGAATATAATTTCTGGTAGTATTGTTGAAATTGCTTAGCAATATCTTCAGTTTGGGTATAGACCTGACCACTATCATGAATAGCGGTGATATTGTTATTGGAGGTCTTCTGACGTGTGCGTAATGCTAATTGTCTGCCAACTTTTTCCCCACTCTCATAAACTTCCTTCCTATGTACTCTGTAAGTTTGGGCCGCATTCTGACTAAGATTATAATTGAGATCTGTTTTTAGAGCTATGACCTGATGCATCTTGTGATTTGCATCACAACCTCTAGATATTTGTAAGATATGTTTTTGATCTGCTGCCACTAGAGCTTGCATCTTTAAATTAAAGTCGTTAAATTGCTGTTTCCTAGCATTATTTTGAAAACTAATAGTTTCGCCTCTAAGAGAAGCTTTGAAGCAGTCCCAAACTGTATTCCGTGAAGCACTGAAGCGATTGGCCTCAAAGAATTGTGTTGTCCAGTGTTTTATATGAGAGATGTATTGGGTATTCATCAGCAATTTACGATCAAATGTCCAGGACCTAGATTGACTGTTAAGGTCAGGTATTTTTGTTAAAAAGATAAGAGGGTTATGGTCCGAGATAATCTTTGGCTGTTTACTAATAGAAGAATGTGCTAGGAATTCGTGTGATACAAAAAAATAATCAATCCTAACATGTTTCTGATGAGGGTTCGAAAAATAGGTATATCCAGGGTCATCTTTATTTGAATAATTCCAAAAATCAGCTAATCCTAAACTATTGGACAATCTGAGAAGTGCTTTGAAAACCTTGGGTTTACGACCTACATATTTCTGTTGAAGAGGGATTACAATAGATTGGACTTTAAGAGAGATGTTAAAGTCGCCACAAATAATAAGTGGGCCCTGCCAAGTCGGGAGCTCTGTTTCTAAAAATTCTAAAATAGCTGGTTCATCTTGGTTAGAACCGTAAATGGTACAGATTATAATTCCCAGGGCCAGTTTAACCACCGCCCATCTGCCGTGCGGGTCTGACAATTGCCGAACTGCTGTCCCGAGATGTGTTTTTGCCAAAATCGCTACACCCCTTATATTTGAGGTTTGTGTTGAGCTAGTTAGTAAATTATAGCCCCTTAATTTAAGCAAAGATCTTTTCTCCCAGGGTATATGTGTTTCCTGGAGACATAAAATATCAACAGGATTTAAACGGACTAATTCGGCCAGGAGTTGTCGTTTATTAGTAGTCAATAACCCCCCTACGTTCATTGTTTGAATCGTTAGCTTACCCATTATCAAAGCTATATGTTTGCCAATATATAACTCTTGAGCATGTTTGCATATAAACAATGTACAATGAGGTCTCCTTTTGCTTTAAATTTATTTTATAGTAATCCATACAAGCTGTGTATCTTTTTATCTGGTCTGGTTTATTTTTTATTTTTGATACACGCCCCCTCTCCACCCCCCCCCCCTTCCCTACCCTTCCCTACCACACTTGCTGGACTCTCCCCCCACACCCCCCCCCCCACAACACAAGGCATTCAGACTCTACCAATATCAGCCAGATGTAGCCCAACTATAGCCCAATGACAGAATGTCCCAGAGTGTTCTAAAGAACAACTAGAACGCTAACAGTCTTACTTATGACAAAAGTATGGCACACCTGAAGTCATCTTGATTGGAATAAAGTGGTAACACTTAATACATTTAATTTGAAAAGGAACAAAATGAGGGGTTTCATTTTGCCATAGAAATTTTATATATATATATTCACTGAAAAAACCATAGGTTTCACACCAGTTATAGTTAGGAATTAGCATTTAAAAAACCTATTAAATTCACTGAAAAAACCATAGGTTTCACACCAGTTATAGTTAGGTGGAAATTTTACTCACATAAAACCATTGAAATTCCCACGTTATAGTTAGTTGGACTCACTATAACTTGCGCGTGCAATGCACTGCTGATGAGGTCACATATTACATCACTCATGACATGGTCAGTGACATCACTCATGACATCACTGATGACATCTCAAAAGACATCACTGATGACATCATCCAGTGAATGTGTATCTTTCTGAAAAATAAATATTTTTTATATATGTATATCTAAAGGTTGATGGAAGAATAAATGGGTAAATAAATGTCTAAATGGATGTTTTTTTGTGTAAAATTGATTGGTTAACTGACTTATTAAATGTATCTTAGTGAATACATATATTAGCGAGTAATGTTTAAATATTTAAATATCTGTATCTGTGACTCACTTTGTGTATAAGTGGCTGCATGGGTTGATGAGTAGCTACATGAGTGTGTATATGGGTTATTAGTTGTTTTTTTGAGTATCAGTATCAGTGTCTGTATGGTTCGGTGGGGGATATTACTTAGAGCACAGATGCATGAATGAGTGACTCACTATTTGTATGTATTTTGAAGACAGCATGTGTGCAAGACTGTATGGGTGGATGATTGTGTGTATGGGTGGGTTAGTGAGTATGTGTTTTTATAATTGATTGTTTAAGAGAGTAAATATGTTTCCGTTTCTGTAGAAGTATGTGTAGTGGTGTGTATATAGCAGTATAATCAAGTAAATGCTTTTTTGATAGTTTATTTGCATGTGTGAATTTGTGTGTGAGTAACTATATGGATGAGTATTAGTGTGTAACAGGATGTATAGGTGTATGAGTACATATGATGAGTAAGTACATGCATGAGTGACTATATAGAACTGTTGGTGAATGAGTGGATGTGTATGTAGATGTTGGAATTACCTAATAAGTTGTTGTAATTGGTATTGGTTTCTCCTTTTTTAAGAAAATTTTAGTTTCTATTTTTGAATGTGTGTGTCAAAGGAGATTTTATGCTGATAGGAGGTCTGCCACTTTGTCACAAGGATGTTGTCATCAGTGATGTCATTTGAGATGTCATCAGTGATGTCATGAGTGATGTCACTGACCATGTCATGAGTGATGTAATATGTGACGTCATCAGCAGTGCATTGCACGCGCAAGTTATAGTGAGTCCAACTAACTATAACGTGGGAATTTCAATGGTTTTATGCGAGTAAAATTTCCACCTAACTATAACTGGTGTGAAACCTATGGTTTTTTCAGTGAATATATATATATATATATATATATATATATATATATATATATATATATATATACATACACACTTTAGAGAAGCAGTTCATAATGTGAGTCTTTCTTCTATGGTATTAATCATATGACACGGAGTGGTGAAGGAGGGTGGATACCAAGCAAACACTTAAAAAATGTAATGCGATCTGTAAATCCGCATGTGAACAAGGGCTCTTGAAGCCCGAAAAGCGTCGTGCGTGGGTTGGAGATTTTAATGAAATAAAACAACTTGCCTGAGAAACTGCGGGGTCTGCGTCTCCTTCTTTGCCGCCTGGAGGCTGGAAGTTGCGGGAATTGAAATCTTTATATATATATATATATATATATATATATATATATATATATCACAACAACCCTCTCTACAAGAGAGAGGAATGAGTCGCCACTCCATCCAGTTTTTAAATTATTTATTTTGCAAATCGGCACGTTCTTTTCCTTTTCTAATGCATTTTGGTCACCACTGTGACCTTCGTCAGAGATGAGATGAGAATCAGCAGCTCGAGGTAACAAACAGCTCACCCACACGGCCAAATGTTTTTAAACCCTCCGTTGTGTGCCCCTTAGTGGGCGCCGCATTTTAGGCTTTCTTTGTGCATGATGTGTCATGTAGTTTTCTGTTGCCTCGCAATTCTTTCCCTCCAGTGGGTGCTGCATTTCTGATGGTCTCGCCTCCAGTGCCCTCCCGGAAACCCTTCGTGATGTCCTTTTAAAACATCACAGGGACCCAACCACAGTCTAGTCCGTGGCGGCACCTCACACCCTCCGTGTCTCCACTTCAACCATTTGGTCTGCTTTCGGGTGTGGTTAGGCGCTCTTGATGGGCGGTGCGTGTCTCTTGGGCCGGACCTGGCCACATATAAATCACAACAACCCTCTCTACAAGAGAGAGGAATGAGTCGCCACTCCATCCGGTTTTTAAATTATTTATTTTGCAAATCGGCACGTTCTTTTCCTTTTCTAATGCATTTCGGTCACCACTGTGACCTTCGTCAGAGATGAGATGAGAATCAGCAGCTCGAGGTAACAAACAGCTCACCCACACGGCCAAATGTTTTTAAACCCTCCGTTGTGTGCCCCCTAGTGGGCGCAGCACTTTAGGCTTTCTTTGTGCATGATGGGTCATGTAGTTTGCTGTTGCCTCGCAATTCTTTCCCTCCAGTGGGTGCTGCATGTCTGATGGTCTCGCCTCCAGTGCCCTCCCGGAAACCCTTTGTGATGTCCTTTTAAAACATCACAGGGACCCAACCACCGTCCAGTCCGTGGCGGCACCTCACACCCTCCGTGTCTCCACTTCAACCATTTGGTCCGCTTTCGGGTGTGGTTAGGTGCTCTTGATGGGCGGTGCGTGTCTCTTGGGCCGGACCTGGCCACATATAAATCACAACAACCCTCTCTACAAGAGAGAGGAATGAGTCGCCATTCCATCCGGTTTTTAAATTATTTATTTTGCAAAACAGCTCGTTCTTTTCCTTTTCAAATGCATTTCGGTCACCACTGTGACCTTCGTCAGAGATGAGATGAGAATCAGCAGCTCGAGGTAACAAACAGCTCACCCACACAGCCAAATGTTTTTAAACCCTCCGTTGTGTGCCACCTAGTGGGCGCCGCATTTTAGGCTTTCTTTGTGCATGATGGGTCATGTAGTTTGCTGTTGTCTCGCAATTCTTTCCCTCCATATATATATATATATATATATATATGCAAAAAAGAGGAAGAGCACTCTGGGCAGTTCTCAAGTTTAGGTGGAAAGCAGCTCCTGTATAGAGCACTCTCAACACTAGCGGCACTCTAGACCTGCTAACCTCAAATATCTGCTTTTCTATCAAAATCTTTAAGCATAGGATTAGCACAGTGCCATCCACCCCGAGATAGAAAGGGAGAAAGTATTTTGCCATTTCTACAGCAAAGTTTGACTGGGTGAGGAATGAAGTCCCCTTGGCTGCTGAGGGTAGTTGGGGGCCAAGAATCCCTCCTGTTACCACTTGTAAGGCCCACACAATGGTATTGCTGAGAGCTTGCCAGAGGCCCTGCCCCCTTTCTCTACCACTCTGCAAACATGCCTCCTGGCACAGTCCTGGCTGGGGGATGACGATCCCTTGGATGGTGAGAGTTGTTGGAGGACAAGAACCCCTCCTATTTCCACCAGTAAGTACCACACAGCAGTATTGCTAAGGGCTTGTCAAAGGCCCGCCCCTTTCTCCACTCTCTGTACAGACCCATACGGCCACTCACACACCCACTCACAGGCCCATACAGCCACTCACAAACCCACTCACATACCCACACAGCTACTCACATACCCACTCACAAGACCCATACAGTCACTCACACGCCCACTCACAAACCCATACAGCCACTCACAAATCTACCCACACACCCCACAGCTACTCACACACCCACATAACCACTCAAACACCCTGTCACAGACCCATACAGCCACTCAAATACCCATTCTGAAAGGTTACAGGTTACAGTTAGGAAATAACCATTTTTAAAAACCTTTGAAATTTACTAAAAAAACAAAGATTACAGTGAGGTTATATTTAGGAAATAGAAATTAAAAAACCTTGAGAATTCATTGAAAAAATCAAAGGCTCAGGGACATTATAGTTAGGAAATGGACTGAGTCACTGAAAAAAGCAAAGGTTATAGGGACTTTATAGGTCAGCTTAGATTTCACTCGTACAAAACCATTGAAATTCAGCAGTTATGGTTACCTGAGCGAACTATAACGTATGCCCCTGCAATTAACTGCTTATGACCTCACATATTTCATCACTCATGACATCGTCTGTGACATCACTGATGACATCTCAAAAGACATCACTAATGACATCATCCAGTAAGTGCATTCTCAATCGATTTGTGGCTGGGCCCCAGAGATGGGGTCCCCAGGGCCGAATTTGGCCCGTGGAGGGAGGCTGCATATCTCCCTCACCCATTAAGTCATGCCAGCCCTAGGGAATGGGGTCCCCGGGGTTGTTCTGGTCCTGGTGCTAGTTTCACGAAGCTTAACCTGAACAGTAAGCACTTTCACATATAAACATAGCAGGTGCCCCTGTTGAAGCTCTATTTCTGTGAAGGAAATATGATCCTAACTTCTGAGCTTGGCGAAGGCAAAGTAAGTGTGTTTTCTTGGCAATTCCATATTGAAAAACGATCTGAAATCCTCTGTGGATGTGACGACATCATTGATCTATTGGAGCGCAATCTGTATGTGACGTTATGAGTGGGTTCTTTCTTGTCCTGTCCTGGGGAGAGTCCATGGTTCTCCCTTTGAATTGCTAGGAGTATGCAAATGTGGAAGTCATTGGATGCTTCCCTAATTGGCCTCGCCCAATGTAGTAGTTTCCAAAGGTCTACCTCCCTTTTGCCAGGATGATGGGCTGCTTAACAAGCGGCCCCCCAGTGTTTTACCCACCGATTTTGTTGAGAAGTTCTTGATGCTGAGGAATATGAGGATATCTCCACCAAACAAAGAAGCATTTACTTCATAAAGTTAAGAGGAAGGACCCTTTATTGGTGAAATTTTACATCTTTGTAATCTCGTTTTCTTCTCTATAGGAGGATTCATATTATCACATATTTCTGGATAAAGACGTACCAGGGACAATCACATTGCCAAAACATACATAAGGTCACTGGTGAAATTTCCTTGTGCTCCATTACGCAGCTGTAGTGTGGATTACGTACTGGCTTTTTACCCAAGGAGGTAGCCCTTTTTAATTAACCAGTAGAAAGAACTCAACTTGGGTAGATATTTGGTGCAAAACTCTGGACTCTTGTTGAATAAAAGAGTAGGTGCAGTTCATTTGTGGCCCCGCCCAACGTAGTAGTTTGCAAAGGTCTTCCTCCCTTTTGCCAGGACGATCGGCTGCTTAACAAGCAGCCCCCCAGTGCATCACCCGCCGATTTTGTTGAAGAATTGTTGATGCTAAGGAATATGATAGCATCTCCACCAAACAAAGAAACATTTACTTCATAAAGTTAAGAGGAAGGACCCTTTTTTAGTGGAATTTTACATCTTTGTAGCCTTGTTTTCTTCTCTGTAGGAGGATTCATGTTATCACATATTTCTGGATAAAGACGCACCAGGAACAATCACATTGCCAAAACGCACATAAGGTCACTGGTGACATTTCCTTGTGCTCCATTACGCAGCTGTAGTGTGGATTACGTACGGGAGTTTTACCCAAGTGTGTAGCACTTAATAATTAACCAGTAGAAAGAACTCAACTTGGGTAGATATTTTGTGCAAAACTCTGGACTCTTTTCGACTAAAAGAGCAGGTGCAGTTCCTTTGTGGCCCCGCCCAATGCAGTAGTTTCTAAAGGTCTACCTCCCTTTTGCCAGGATGATGGGCTGCTTAACAAGTGGCCCCCAGCGCGTTACCCACCAATTTTGTTGAGGAGTGCTCGATGCTGAGGAATATGAGGACATCTTCACCAAACAAAAAAGCATTTACTTCATAAAGTTAAGAGGAAGGACCCTTTTTTGGGGGAATTTTACATCTTTGTAGTCTTGTTTTCTTCTCTATAGGATTCATGTTATCACATATTTCTGGATAAAGACGCACCAGGAACAGTCACATTGCCAAAACGCACATAAGGTCACTGGTGACATTTCCTTGTGCTCCATTACGCAGCTGTAGTGTGGATTACGTACTGGATTTTTACCCAAGGAGGTAGAACCTATTAATTAACCAGTAGAAAGAACTCAACTTGTGTAGATATTTTGTGCAAAACTCTGGACTCTTGTTGAATAAAAGAGCAGGTGTGGTTCCTTTGTGGCCTAGTCACTCACACAGCAACTGACATACCCACACAGACACTCATATACCCACTCGGACACTCATCCAGACACTCATGCACCCACTGACAGACTTACAGACTATTACAGCCACTCACACAGCCACACATAGACTCATTCATACACTCATGCACCCATTCAGGCACACTCAGACACATACACCAATTCATAGACCCACTCATACACTCACACAGCCATTAACATGCCAACTCAGAGACTCACACACCCACTCACAGACCCATACAGCCACTCACACAGCCATTCACAGACCTACTCAGAGACTCACCTACCTACTCACAGACCCACCCAGAGACTAATTCGCCCACTCACAGCTCAACTCAGACATTCATGCACTTACTCACAGACTGACTCACACACTCATGGAGGTACTCGCTAACCTACTTTGTCACTCTCACACCTATTCACAGACCCACTCAAACACTCACACACCCACACACAGACCCACTCAGACACTCATGCATCCACTCACACACCCAGTGAGACACTTATGCAGTCACTCCCAGACCCATACAGACACTCATACACCCACTCACACACCCATTGAGACACTTAAACACTGCCTCACACACCCACTGAGACAATCATGCACTCTCTCACACACTCACTCTCAAAGGTTACAGGTAGGATTTTTTTAAACCTTAGAAATCCACTTAAAAACAAAGGTTAAAGGGACATTATATATAGGAAGAAGAATTAAAAAAAACTTAGAAATTCTCTGTAAACACCAAAGGTTACAGGAACGTTATAGTTAGACTCACATTTCACTTCTACAAAACCAGTGAAATTCAGTAGTTATAGTTAGTTGAACTAATTAATAACTTACGCCCTTGCAATGCACAGCATCTGACCTCACATATTAGATCCTTCATGACATGGTCAGTAACATCACTGATGACATCTCAAATGACATCACTGATGACATCATCCACAGAAGCACTCAGACACAAACTCACACACTTTTACAACCTCTCATACACCCACACAAACACTCAGACCCATGCAAGCACTCACAAACTACTCACTCATCCATTGAGCCACTCATGCAACCATTCATCCACCCATACTGCTACTCATACAACCTTTCCCTTACGGCTACTCCCACTCCCACTTATTCACCTATACAGCCACTCACTCATAGAGCCTCTCAACACAGCCACTCACTCACCAATTCAAAGCACTCACTCACACGCCCACTCAAATACCCATTTACACTTCCATACAAACACTCACATATCCGCTCACTCATCCATACATCCATTCACATAAACACAGTACAATATAGCCACTCACACACCAACTCACTTAACCAAACACCCACTCAAACAACCACTCATTTGCCCATACAGCCACTCACTCAGCCAGTCACTCCCTCAAATAGCACCCACTCACTCACCCATACATGATTCCTTATGTGCAAGTTCTTACCCTAATTTGGCTCTCTTCATGTGCTTGAAGATACAGGAGTTATACCCTCATCTCTTGTACTGATGTTTTATATCCCCTTACCTAATTTTTTCTTCCCCTCCCAGTTTCCGCTATATATATATATATATATCATTCTACAAAAGTGGTCCGTTTTTCAGACACACACTGCATTGCAGCAGGCAAGTCCAAGCATTCATTTAACATAAATTATATTCATCAAACTTTTCAACACAATATCAGAATTCTCAAAACACGATAAAAATGAATAATGTTGTGTCTGACCAGAAGGCAAGATTCAAACCCCCGATCTCAGGACAGTCAGAATTAGAGTGAACTAACATGCTGTGCCACTGTCATCTCATTCGAAAACTAGCCTCAGTGGGCTGTTAAGCAAAACGTATATGCTGTGCACTCACCCAAAGTATATTGGTTATCAAGCCCAAGTGCCCACTTGACTCTGACTGTCCTGAGATCGGGGGTTTGAATCTTGCCTTCTGGTCGGTCACAAAATTATTCATTTTTATCGTGTTTTGAGAATTCTGATATTGTGTTGAAAAGTTTGATGAATATAATTTATGTTAAATTAATGCTTGGACTTGCCTGCTGCAATGTACTGTGGTTCTCACAGCTCCAGATATTACGAGATACGGTAGTCTGTTTTCAATATCTATGAAACTCACAAGTCACATGATCTGCATTTAAACAGTTTTTTCACTGTGCACCAACACTCGTGAACAAGGGAACTTGTTTCCCGAAACGTGTCAAGTGCGTGTGTGAATAAATACACTTTTTGAATCGAATTGGTGGCCTGGATATCGTTCTGTGGGGGAGAAAGGAGAACGACTGTTGGTTGAATATATATATATATATATATATATATTGTTTTTGTTTCTTTAACTATTGTACTGCTTTCTTGTAACCTCTGTACCTGTTTCCTTTGTTTTGTATTTGATGTCTGCCCAACCATCCTTAATTGTGAAACGCTCTGATATCCTTCGGGATCATGTTCGCGCTATATAAAACTTTAGAAATAAATAAATAAAAATAAAGCATTTACACACCCACCCATATAGCCACTCACCCATAGATCCACTGATACACCCACTCATTTACCAATACAGGCACTCACATAGCAACTCACACACCCACACAGCCCTCACAATCCTGCTTACATACCATACAGCCACTCACTCACACACCCATACAGGCACCCAGACACCTACTCACACATGGATACACACAGTCACACAACCATTCACATAATATATGTTAAAAATAGTATCACTCATTAGTAGTACACAAAGTATGCTATTTCAACTTTTGTAGTACCTTGGTATATATGTTTAACACTCATACTCACTGGATGATGTCATCAGTGATGTAAGCGGTGGTGTCACTGACCATGTCAGGATTGATGTAATTTGTGAGGTAACAAGCAGTGCATTGTGGGGGCATAAGTTATAGTTAGCTCAGCTAACTATAACTGCTGAAATTCAATATATATATATGTTTGTAATTTTAATTTTTTGGGGGGTTGACCCTCAAAACCCTCCACCTTTTCTTTAACATAATTATATATTTACTGTAGTTCTTTAGTGGGGGGAATTCCCAACACCTTTTAAAAAAAATATGTTTGCCACCCTGTAGTCTTACCCACCCATAAACCCTAAAATACCCTTACTACCCTTTATACCTAACCACTGCTAAACCCTAAAAATACCCTTACCACCCTGTACCCTTACCCACCCCTAAACCCTAAAAATATCTGTATGTCCCCTATACCCTCTACCCACTCTTAAACCCTAAACATCCCTAAAATGCCATGCAAGTAACTCCTGTGTTAAGTGTCCCTCTTCCCCAGCGAGGACCCCATTGGCTGTGCACAAAGATATTTTGAGTGATTGGTCCCAAGGAAATCCCGGGAAGGGCATCACTAGAGTGACATCAGTACCTAGAGTAACACCAGTTCCCAGCTGGCAGTGTTGGTGTTTCTGCGCTGGTACAAAGAAAGCAGCAGGCAGAAACAGCATATCAGTGTGCTACAATGCTGATAAAGGCATACTTCACACTGAGTAATGTTTTTGAGGTCTAGGCTAGAGCGGGCATCCGCTGTCTGTAAGCAGGCCTATTGTTACCTACATACATAACATATACTTAGAAGGTCCTTTGCTTCAGCCCCTTGCTCATAGTTGGATGGCTTTGCTCTTTATGTCAGTAGTCTGTTCTTTATTCAGTGACTTTCCTCCCTATTCTTGTCCCTGCCCCACCCAGGAGCGTTTTGATTTCACAGTGCACTCACTGGGTGAGATGTGTTCTTCCACTGCGTACCTAAGGGGATTATTTTTCATTTTTCCGTTGAGCACTATATGGGAGTGTCTATGTTTCCTTGCATGCTCCCCCTTTTTCCTATTCATCCTCTTCCCAAGTGCTCTCTTTTTGCTGCCCTCTCCAATCTTCCCCACCCTACTTCCTGCCCCACTCCACATCTTGCTCCCTGTGTTATTTGCACCATGGCTTGCCAGTTGCACTGTGCTGCCGGGCTGCTCACTTGGTTTTCCTCCCCTCCTCCAACACTCCCTTTTTTTTATCCTCCTCCATGACGATCTCTGCCCCAGTTATGAACCCCACTGTACCCCAATATAGGCCTGGGTAGTCTCCTAACCTTTCACCCACATTTACCCTGCCATTGTACCACATAATGGTTTTTAGTGCTGACCTTTTACCTAGTTAGGTGCTTCATACATTTTGTGTGGTTTAAACAAACCTCATTTGTTATGCATGAGGATTCTCAGAATCACAGCAGGATTACCATCTTCTGCATAATAACTGTGTATAAGGTTCATCACTATCGTCATACTCGGCCAACATGACACAGCAAGGTAGAACCCCTGAGGGTACCTTTTGGGTAAATAAACACCACATCTTCACTGAGCCAGTCAGAGGAGAAAGACTTCCATGCTGACACATGACGCGAGACACTGAGGTCCCAGCATGTAGACACTCCAGCACGCAGTGGTCTGCCATTCCTTGCATGCTGCACACCTACTACATGCTTGGTACATTTAGGTAAATCTAGTTAGGGTTTGCACTGTAGGAGTACGCATTTCATTGTTATGTATCTATATGCCTGCATATATTCATTGTTTTAGCACTGTGGTAGAATTCTACCTTTTCTTTACCCTACTGGTGCTCATAACCGCATACATCTGTTTATGACTAATCGTTGTTTCAGCACATGTATTTTATACTAGAATGACGCTAGTTCAATAAATACTTATTGAAAACGCGCCCACCGTTTACTCTTTGTGTATCTCTCTGAGACAAAGTGAGCATGAGTGACTGAGCGAAAAGTACTGTACTGTTTCTACGATCCCTGAGGAGTCAGAGTTGTCATGTTCGATAGGTGCCAGAAACTATGCGCTCCTTGATAAGAGAGGCTCATAGTGGCACTGTGAGCTAGCTGGTCTACAGATTAACATATCCTTTGGGGGTGGCTGGAATCAGTCTGGGCACCAATCCCTTAGTTGATGTTGTCTAAACGCACAGATCCTATATAGATTGGTAGGAACTACACAACACCTTACTCCCCATGATCATTTTCATTTTATTTAACAAGGGCCCAACAGCGGCAAACTACTGGGCTGCTTATCTCCCTGTTCGTGCCTCAGATACACTTATTTTTGCCTTTCTCAAAAAATGTTACTTTACTGTTCTAACATGATCGCCTGCCAAGTTCGAACAATACATTTAAAAATTGCTTGCGTGTGTCACAACACACATGTAAGACTGCTTCACAACATCTGTGCACATGGTCACTATGCACACATTATGAGGTATACCTGTACAAGTGCCATAATGCACACATCATGATGCAAATGTGTACATTTGGTACGATGAGCATCAGTGGCCTTCTTGGAATGCTAGATTGCCCACCATGCATGAACATGTGGTGTCTCAAAGGATGCACATACATACGACTGGCAACAAGCATTGGCAAAGAGGTAGCTCAGTCTTCTAGGGCTTTTTCCTTTAGCAATGGCGCGATCAGCTGTTCACCTTACATTAGCCCCATTTGTGGACCCCTCCAATAAGTGAGAAGTAACAGGGGGCATTGATTCATGTGTAAGCTAATATAAAAGTTGTGTAAAATCACATATTTTAATTACAGTCAATATCTGTGTAGCTCTACATAAGCACATTACCGGAATGTAGCAGTCTGGTGTGAGGGACCATTATTTACTTGAATGTAGCATGCATAGTAAAGTTAAAACAAGCATGCACAGTGTACAAGTATCTCAAACATATTTTAACCACAGTGCTTGTTTATACTTTTCCAGGGATAGTTGGAGGGAAGTTTATGGAAAGAGCTCGCATTAAGAAACCTGGGCAAGAAATCTACAAGAGTGAGATGTCCGAGTACTTCAAGCCTGAGGATCTGTTTGTTGGAGCCAAGGTTATCTTTAATTGTCATAACTTTGTGTTGGTGGATGCCGATGAATATGCATTCAATTACATGGAGAACCACTCTGATGAGGTAAATGATTTTTTCTTTGTATCTCACCCCGAATTGTGGCTTCTCTTTTTAACTACTGCCGTTTCTTTTTACCACTGATGCATTCCGTTTACCTCCTCTCCTTTCTCTTCTCTTCCTTGTCACTTTTCCCTTTCATCAGCCATTTTACCCTTCCTTCCACTTCCCTTCTTCCTTCCATCTCCCTTTCCCACTTCCTCTTTACCATCCATTTTCACTCCTTCCTATTTTCTTTTTTTATTCTTCCTTATACGCTTCCCTCCTCCTTTACTTTTATCTTGCCTCCTTCCCTTCCTTCCCTCATCCCTCTCTTGCTTCTTTTCTTCTTTGGCTTTTTTTTTGTCCTCATTATTTCCTTCTTTACTTACTTTCTTCCTTAACTGTCTCATCTGTCTCTGTCCTTCCCAGTTTATTCCTCACTTCTCCTTTCCATTATTCCATGATTCCCGCTCCACTTACTTCCCTTTCCCATACTACCTCTTTCTCTTCCTTTAGAATGCATCTCTAGTTTCCAGTCCTCCCTCTCTGCCCTAACACATTCTTTCTTCCTTCCTGCCGTTCTTCTCCCCTAATTTCCTAATCTTTCCCTTCTTACCCAACTTCACTCCTCGCACACTGCCTCCTTTCTAACCTCACTCTATTCCTTTCCTCCTTTATTCCTGCCTTCCTTGCTACCTGCATGCGTTTCTCTTCTTTCCTTCTTCTCCATTCCTCCTCTCCCTTTCACCCTTTCTTATTTCTTGGTCTCAGTTTTTGTATTCATACATTCCACAGAAAAATACAAACCTTCACTGTCCTGGCCGAGAAGCAACCTTATTAAATCGGTCTATCAAATGTTATTTAATGTTGATTCAAAAGAAGGCCGCACATGTTTTCACTTTTACCTATCTGTCACTTCTGAACAAAGAGCTTTTCTGACATTAAATTTCTGGTCTGTTGGTTGGATGCCCTAGATTGTTTAAAAGGATAAAGCTCTCAGATGGAAAATCGGGTAGAACCGCTGTTTCTTCTAATACAAGCAAAGTATATAAGAGCCTCCTTGAACAAACACAAGAAACAGTAGAACTCAGTACTTATGACTGTCCTCTTAACCACATAACAGTTGTAGGACATCAGTAGACAATGGGTCGTATTAAAAAAGTCTGCCAAACCAACAGCTTTATATTATTTGTGATCATTTTTTCCCCTCTTCTCTTTTCCCCTCCTCCTTTAATCAGTTGCTCTTTCGCTTATTAATTTCAATATACATATTGGAATTTCTTGATCGGAATTACTTGTATTATAATGATCACATTCTTGAAGTTTTGATGTGATAGATTTAAAAATGTATTAAGGGAAAAAAGCTGTGAGAAAAAGAAGAACGTGTGGAAGTCGTTGTGTTAAATATTGATTACGCATGTTATGCCTCATTTCCAGTTTGAAACGTCAGAATGGAAGCTATTTACCATAACCGGCAAATATCTCACACTGGGGTAATGGTACTTACCTGGAGTGGTTAACACCCAACCTCATTCCTCAGTCTAACATTCGAAAAAGCTTATAGACCCCAACCCAGAAGCAGTTGTAAAGATTTGTTGCATTTAACATTTGTAAGTTGCCTTTTTTGTGAAATCAGTAAATGTATTTTCATATAAGTGATGAAGCTAAGTGTTTTACAGTACTGTAAACTCAAAATCTCATTGTGTCAGTGATGGAAATTACGCTTGCGGTACAAAACAAGACATTGTTTCAATCACAGGTCTTATAACAGTGTGCTTGGGAAAAATGATATTTTGGTTCTTTTTTTCATTCAGTTCCCAGTGGCTGATATTTCAAAAGTCCTTATTAAACTCAGACAAGCAGGAGAACCAAAGTCCAGGGAGATTAAACAGCTATTTGCAGCCTGCGACTCCGGAAACAAAAATATGATTGGATACGACCAATTCAGGTAGGAGCGCTCACACAGGAAAGCCAGGCTTCTTTAGGCAGTGTGGTTACTGCAGAAGCACTTGACTAGCGAATGTATGAAGCTGCTGTACTAAGTGAGGTGGTGCAATTGTGGGGCCTAGATATTTCAAATGATCTTTGCTACCTAATCCATCAAAATAATGGATACGAAAGAAATCCATTACATTGTGTCTCGGTTTGAAAAGTGCAATGATTAATAAATATTACAGTCTACCATTAATTAAAGAAGTCTGTACAAATGGATGGACCTTAATTCTTTAATCCTTCTGAAACACCAATCTCTGTCGGTGACTTTAAATTCCATTGTTCATTAACTCATAATCATCAATTTTCTAGATAATAACCAATCTAGCCAGCCACTTAATCGAAATTCTGCTCTGTTTCCTGATCCCCTCATCCTCTTGCTGCCTTCGATACGGTGAACCACAATAGTCTTGTTACCACCTCAATTATGTGTCTATGTAAACAAGCAGATTGTTTGACTCATTACTGGAAAGAGGTAACCCTAGAGTTACTTGTTTTCCCCAAATAATCTGGGATGCTAACCTGAACCTCGTCTCTCAAGTAATAGTCAAATCAACCTTGAACTAATGAAAACTCTTCAAAGAAACCCACTTATCCCAAATAATCAATAATACCCCATGGCAGTAGGCCAAACTATGGCACCTATGGTATACCTTCATACTAAATTCATTGGCTACCAAAAAGCCAAGGCAACTTGTCAGTAAACTTTATTTGGATTCAAAAATCACTAACTGGTGTCAATACATCTAAAAAAAACTGCACTGCCTGGCTGCATGCAAGCCGGATTCCAATTCAAAACCATCAGCCTCCCATACAAAGCCTGGGACACATAGTGTCCTTCTATTTGTTGGTCAAAGTCATATGCTACTACCTAGCATGCCCACTTCCACTTAGTAGGTAACTGTAATTTTTCTACTTCAGACCGTGACTTATGAAATTATTTTACAAGTCAGGTAAAAATTCATTTGAGGTACATAAATGATCCATGCCAAATATCTCTAGAATTTAATAGTATTTACATATCTGAAATGATAATAGAGAAATAAATATTAACACAATCGAATCAATTAAAAATAACTTTGTTTAACTCTGACAGAAAAGGTTTACTGATGATAAGATGCGAATGGAACCTACCTACCTTTATAATTGTTATTTAAATACAATTCAGTGGAAAATACAGAATATTATTATCTCATCAGGTGCATACACTGTTAGCCTTCAATGACTTACTAGACCTCTTCAGCTGCATAATGGGCCATAGCGTTAACTGGGGAAAGTCCTGTATCTTCGCCCTGCGTCAGTTAGAGCACGAAGGCCGGGAAGCTCTAGTCGACTTCTTTGGCGTTTTGAAACTTTCAGATACCTGGGGGTGAATATATATCACAAGGATAGGGATCTCCTGGATGGCAACCATGTTAGGGCCCTGACATCGATGCAACAGTCTTTGAACATGTGGACGTTCCTGCCCTTGTCATCCATGGGCTGTGTGTCTATTGCCAAGATGATTGTTCTCCCACGGCTCTTATAGTTTTTTGCGGCGACACTGGTAATGCTGAATAGATCCTATTTAAAGACCTGCAAGGGTTGGAATCCGATTTCATATGGGACGGCGCCTAGAAACGGGTTTCGATCTACAAGCTTCAGCGTTCATTAATGTAGGGTGGCATCGGTGCATGAGACCTCTAACTGTACTTTGCAGCGGCGCAGCTGCAGTCGCCCATGCGGTGGCTGGCTGGAGACATGATGGGAGAAAGTAGGTAAATTCAGACAGAATATTGATGTATTGGATTGGCTGCTCTCACCTGGGGGACCAGCTAGAGCATTGGGCAGATAAGCGCGAGTAGCCAAACTCTGCTGGAATAGATATATCTAACCTAGGCAAGGCCAGGTTCCCTACGCCCCGCAGTGGAGAGTACCCACAGCAAGAGCCCTGCTGGTGGCACAAGATCCAGTCCCATGGCAGGAGGCAGAGGTATCCCAATGGGGTGATCTTTATAACAAGGGCATTCTATGCTCCTTCCAGTATCGGCAAGGCACCTATGGACTAGGAGCCGGCCTCTTCCTGGCCAACAACGTACTAGTATTAGCAATCAGCAACACATGGGCGGCAGGACAGGACAAACCGGGTCTCCATCTTGGACTACAGTCCTTCCTCACGCATTGGTTGGGCAGTAGGATGGTCTTGGTGCTCTACACTGTGTTACAGGCTGGGGTTGCAGACTGTGCACTTTGCAATAAGCCCCGATGGGAGAAGAGTCTGGGTGCAAGCAGTAGGGGATGGCATCAGAGCAGGTAAAGCGAGTATCACTCAATGCCCGTCTGAGATTTACGCAATTCAATTACCTGCATCAAACCTATCTCACACTGCTCCGACTGCACCAGATGTCCCTAGGAGTGCCCACGGCTTGTCGAAGGTGCGGTCACCCAGATGCCACCTTTATACATATGGTGTGGCAATGCCCGCCATTGGCGCAAGTATGGGTCCAGGTGATGGAACACATGTCTACAGTGACTGATATACAACCATCCCCTGATCCCCTTCTGTGCCTGTTTGGGTAAACAAAGCTAACAATACACACTAAACACAATGCAGAACGGGCTTTATTGACTCTATTTAAGCACGTGATTGCAATGACTTGGAAAGCTGCACAGTCACTCACAGGTATTTGCTGACTCCAGGTAGCTCATCAATGCACACTAGCCGAGGCGGATGCTATGACGCATGACCAACAGCCTAGACGAGGTGAAGGGGCTGCCACACTCTGGGATACATATGTACTCAAACTGTTCGACAAACTTAACCCACCAGCCACCTAGTCAGCTAGGCCACGCTGGGTACGACTGTTAAAGGTCCTGGTCGCGGTCGCACAGGGATACATACACACGCTTATGGAATCACCTGATGTTTCTGTCATATCCATTATCTACATTGCAATGATTTGCCCATGCCTCAACCGCCGCCTTTGTGGCGCCAGTCAGATGTTTGACATTATTTGTTATTGTTTCAGTTCTTATATATCATTGTCTATTCTTCCACTGTGTGTGTCGCGATGGCCTGATTTGTATCAATGTGTTGGTTTATTGATGCACCACGTCGTCATATATTGTATTTATTCCATTGTTGCCTGCAATGATGGTAGAATATGACTGCATAAATGTTTTAAATGTGGACCATAATGTTGAAACTCTTTATGCCTTAAATGCGACCTGTTACTGTACTTTTAAAATCCCAGTAAAGAAATATAAAACAATAATTTATCTTATATGGGGAGATTAAAGTCAAACACGTTTTTACAACTATTAATTAGGTTGATTTGATCTCTTATGGCCTGATTTAGAGTTAGGTGGATGGGGTACTCCATTACAAATGTAACGGATATCTCGTCCTGTGTATTACACGTGCATGTCATGTTTGTGATGGAGTATTCCATCTGCCAAACTTTAAATCCAGCCCCTAGTTTGTAAGTGACTTTCTCTGATTGTTCTGTTTTTATTTTTATTTTGAACTGAGCCGTCGCCAGATTTTGGATACTGTCAATATCTGCCAGCACATTTCAATGGACTAGTGAACAGAAACGTTCTCATAACCCAAAAAAGCTAGAAATTCATTACTGATCAAGTTTTATTACACAAGGTCAAAACTGATCCTTGAGTGTATAGATTACTTCTCATTACCACACTGCTAGACTTTGGACAGTCAAGTTAATACAGATTGCCTCCAGGTGCGTTACTCTACTTAGACCAAATGCTGGTCGACAAATGATTGTCATCACCATATTCGGGGTCCACTTTGCTTAAGGAGACCAAAATGGTGCTCCATAAATGAGAGTTTCCAAAACCTTCGCACTATAGCTCCAGGAGCGCAACTGGCCAGCTCAACGCTTCCTATGGGATCTCTTAGACCTTCCATAATAGGAGCAGTGATTGAGTGAGCTTTTAAATCAATTGATTGTGACCCCAAGATAATAATGCTCATCCACAGATTTCGTCCTGCTGTTTTCTAGAAACCACACATAATTTGTTGTCGGACCCCCACATGATATTAGCTTGAATTTTGTCAAACTATTCAATACATATTTCAAACATTATGTCTGTCTGGAGCCCAATGTAGGTTTGCTCCAATAGACTTATATCAATGACTTTAAGGAGTAGCAGGATATGTGTTTTGGGGTGCAGAACATTGTAAAGTGAAAACCAGCACGTCAGACCATTAGTGGAGGTACTTGTCAACACCACCCCTGGAAAATCCCTCATTTTCTAAAGTGTCTCATCCTCATCATACAAAGCAGTTTATTTATTGCTCATTGCTAGCTTCCATATGAAGCTGGTAGGCATCACTCCTGGGTTCTGATAATGCAACCCAAAAACAAAGTAATTACTGTCACCAAGATATAGGTAAAAGGAAAGGACTAAAGTATACCCTCTAAAGATTACAGGGTGGGGAGACCAGATGACAACTCCTCTTGGACACACCATGGGCACTCCTTGGGTGCTAATAAAGAGCACTAGATTTACAGTTTGCAAAGTCTCTTATGGTTAGGAGGCATGGGTGCTAGCATTAGGGGTGTAGTAGGTGCTGCAGTGCTCCCGATATAGCCATGCTGGAGTTCAGAAGGTGAGCGAACAAAAAATTAAGAAACAATAAAGAAAAAAATGTTTTTATCTTGTCGCGTTTGCTGAGCATTCAAAGATAGGGGCTATGTCTGCTTACAAAGTGCTGCATATTCTTTTAACACTGCGATTGGTGTTCTTTCTCTTTCTCTGACTGCAACGTGAGAGAATTATGTGAAGTAAGCTATGCTACAACCTGGCAGATGTATCAGGAGTGTGAAAGAAAAGGGTGTAGAATGGATTTTTTTATCTCACACACAACATTCCAATGCCTGTAAACGAACTGTACAACTATTTCGAAATATATCAGCATTTAGGAAAGCACAATGAACACATATTTTGTAATTCTGAAGTATGCCGGAAACAAAAATTCGTATAGGATCAAAATAAAACAAGACAGCTTTGTGATGTGTAAATTATACATTTCGCTGCTACCCAATTTTCACACATTATTTTGTGTTCTCTATATAGTGTTGTCAGTAAGAATGCATGCCTCTGCAAATTTAGTGGCCATTTCAATATAATATGTGTTGTCTGTAAATGACAATGTGATACAATATCTTGCTTTTTTTAATATTTGGGATAGTATGCTCCAGAGAGCAACATGAGCTACACAGCACACCCTTAACCCACTCCTGCTGAATGGTGAGGCTCATTTGCTGCACTTGTTCTTTGTGTGTTAATTGGATTTTGACAATCCTAGGACTTCAATGACGTTGATGGCCACCCCACTCTGAAAATTGTTCCAGCACCACTGCTAGGAGGGTTTCTCAATCTCATCTACCAAGGTCAAATGCTGAGGAATGTCAAAGGACAATGGCAAAGTGGCAGCTGCATAGCCAATCAAGGCCATTCATCCTTTCACTATTCAATATTTTGCTCATATCACTCACAGCCATTTGATTTGTGTCTTCTCAGAAACAGAATTTGCAGCTTTGCATACATTTTGAATGAGGTCTGTTCTGCCAGTGAGAGAACGGTTACATTGACCTATCCTTGCATATGCCTATTGCCCATTGTCTTAATGCGCAATGGTGATGCCATTGGCATTCTTCACCTGTGTCATGTATGCTGCCTTCTCTGTGCTGAATTGCTACATCAGCGCAGCATCACTCTACGCCCTGCAGCATCCTTGGGTGGAAAATGAGTTGTACCCGACAAGACGTCGTGGCAAGCTTGTCCAAATGTTGCCTTCTTCACAAGCTAAGCTGGCAGTTCCCCTCAACCAGCAAAAAATATGTGCTGTTTCAGCCTCTTAGCCTCATGAACTTCCTCAATGGACATTCAGTAAGGACTCAGTAGCAGCAATGAGGCTTTCGAACGGAGGCATTTTTGGAAGCCGATTTCTCAATTTACAGGAAGCAAAGAAGTGCTGCATTCCTTAATTCTCCTTCCTGCCTTAGTCACACACCTGATAGCTGTCTCCATCAGCGTTACTTGTCGAAATGGCGTGGAGCGAGAGCCAATCAGTGCTGCCTGGGTCTGCAATCAAAGGCGAGGGCCCTATAGTCGTTTTCACTTTGCCCCTGCTTCTTTCTGCTTGACAGGTTCTTCTCTTAAGAAGATGATCTGGGGCAAGACTGAACACAGTGATTGTTCTGACTTGGCTACACTTTAAAAATAATCAAGTATCCGAGGCCAGGCCTGAAGAAGGGCAGAGTGCAACTCCAGAAAAAGACACAAAATCCAAGTTATGACTGTAGTGACCGGCTGGTCACTTTCTAGTCTTTGTTAAATATGTGTTTCCACCAGCCACTCCTTGAGGGCTGGCTTCAACACTCACCCGACACCCATCCATCACAGGTCATGTGACCCTGCCAATAAAAAGGGGCCGGCGCACTGACCTGGGCCAGTTCCAGATAGTATACCACTGTGTCAGCGTGGTGATTCTAGCTGCATGGGGGGCGAGGACCCGACCCGTACAATGACAGTATTTTGTCATGAGGGCACCTTTGCATCTGTGGTGGGAGCAGTGATTGAGCGGTATACACAAAACACATATACAACACTCAAGAAATGTTGTGACATAATCATAAAACAAATCTAAATCAGTGGCAAATTCTGTTGCCATGTGCAGTTCTAAACTGCCACCTGGAAAACCTTAGGCAGAATTATATATATTTTTTAACTTAGCTATGATTAACTTAATGGAAACCTTCCTTCATAGTGGAGTTTCATTTTACATAATCTGTTGCTAATGATGCATGTTCACGTGAAGCAAGGAGTAAGGGAGAAAAAAAACATCTCTGTGTTCCAGTAATTAACCCGCAATCCGTTTTCCTCTTGAGACCTGCAGTGAGGGCCCTTCGGGGGTCTTGGAATAACTCTGCTGTTTTTGACTCAACACTTCAGTTGAAATTCATTCTACTTTGACGTTGGCTCGGTTTCAGAGGCTATTTCCTGGTTATGCAACACGCTTTCCATCACAAGTGTGTACCGACCTAAAGCTTTCTTCCCTTTCTGCGGACCACCACTGGCAGGTTTATTGGGCTGTCGCCGCTCCCATTACCACCACGAGGATTATAGAAAAATAAAAGAACTGCAGATTTGCTTATGTATTTCAGATTTTTCCCGTCTCCTAAAATAGCGGTCTGTGTACAACAAGCGGCGGGAATCACAAAGCAATGTAACGTTCCCAAGAAATTAAAGCATTGCTTGCTTTTTAATGTGGCTAACTTAATTTTCACGGCCACAAACAAGTGTGCTTGCTGAGCGTCTCAACAGCAGTCCACTGGCAAAGAACATTGGGCGAGAGGGCAGCAGCAAAGACCACATAGGCATGTTTGTGTGTGAAGAAGGCTGCTTTAAACCCCTTCGGCGCTCATGACGAGCTCAGCTCGTCATGAGCGTAACCTGCGCTACGCTGATGACGAGCTGAGCTCGTCATGTATTGCGTTTTTTTTTAAATCGCAGCGCGCAGCGGGAAAACCGCTAGCGCGCATGCGGTTAAAACAGGTGTCCATCACATCAAATCCCTTGGCCTTTTTGCCTTACAAAACTAAACCTCACTATACAGCTTGTCATCTATATTCTCTACTCCCCCACCCCTAAAAAAGCCCGCATTCAACATATTTATCCTGCTGTCTAACTCCTACCTATTGCATTATTGAACTATTGACCTTTGTAAACTTCCCCTAATCCTTTATCTACATCTAACTATCTAAACTTACTACAGCGTTCTTTAATATCCTGCCTCCTCATGTGTCCTTTGTTGACACTTTCCCATTTTCTCTGATTGGCCTATGGCAAGAACAACCAACTTTAATAGGTTAAACCATGCCAATTCATAGGCCAACCACCACTCACAAAATGTACCTGCCCCCCCCCTAGGGCCACTTTCCTCTCCCACCCACGTTTTATGTTCTCGCCAGGACTTCTCTCATCTGTAACAAGTACAACTCCCTCCCGAAGCGAGTCAGGAATACCTCATCCCCCGAAAAAAAAAACTCCACGGCATCATAATTCATCTCCAGGTGCCCAACCCTGCCAAGCCTTCCACTCTGCAGGAAAGAGACATCTCACTGTTCACCTTCAAACAACCATGTCGTTTTGGCTTAAATTGAAAACCAGCACCTCAGGGCATCTCTTTCTCCTTAAGAAAGTGTTCAAACAATGCAACAACTCCCCCTAATGCATGCCCCATTTATCACGCCCTGTAACCTCGAACAAACTGCTGTTAAAACCTTGTCTTGCTACCTCTGTGGCCACCCTAATACGAAATGAGCGAGTGCCATACTCCACCGGGGCTTCCCCCAAAGCGTACCCAATGTTATTGCCCACCCCAGGTTCATGTTGTGCTTTGAACAAGATATCCTATCTCAAACAAACCATCACGAAAACCTGTAACAGCTTAAGCACCTGTGCTGGCTGCTTGTTAACGATGTCAGCCACCTGCCATGTTGTCGACTCTGAAAAGCACTTTTTGTGAGCCAATTCCTAACCCCAGAGCGTCACTGCCACCACCAGGGGAAAAAACGTCCCAAAAAGCAATGTACCTTGATTCCAACATTCAGGCCACTCTTATTTGCACCACTTCCCTTGCCAATACAAACCAAAGTCCTCTCACCCAGCCACATAGGAATATATTTGTACATTCCACTCCCATTCCATCGGTGTCAACATGCAACTACCTGTGCTCCTCCTTCACTGCAGCTCCATCATCCCCCACTTCACCTTCTTCCAAGCTCTCCTCATCATAGTCTAGTTGTGTGTTATAGGCCCCCTGCTCGGACCAGCCATGTGATGTGCATGGGTGCCCATACGCATGTCGAGCTACCTCACGCTGTGGTACACTTTTGTTAGTTGGTGGTTGCCAAGGGGCCGTGCTACACCCTCTCCCCAGCGTTACAATGTCCTGTTCATTTGCTCCTTGAGTGTCTGTCCCAGAGGCTGTACCATATCTCCTGGGTTGAAGCACTGCCAATGTCAACCTAGACCTTTGTTTGGCAGTGTAGTAAACATCCCACACCGCTGTCTGGCCGTACTGTGCCCTGCCTTCTCTTCACTTTGGGGCCATTGATCCACACCAAGCTCTCCCGGGTCTGCTCGAAGTTGAATTGTGGGACCTGCAAGAAAAATGAAAAGTCCGGCGAGCTGGTGTCCTGTGCCCAATCCTCAAGTCCTTCCTTCTTCCCAGGCAACCAGCATCATCTACCATGCCTATTCTGTGCCTTTACCATGGGCGCCTCAATAACGTCTCTCTGCTCAAGGCCTTACTGGGCCCATTGCGTGAGGGGGGTTCCCTCTCTGTCTCCTGCTCCAGCTGAAAAATGACCGACCTACCCAGATGGTGCAGTGCCAACCACTACTTTTCCTAGAGTCAACTCTCAGGGGAGGGGCATCCTCCCAGACTCGGTGCCCGGGCCAGTATCCTCTGTCCCTGAGAAATCTTCATTACGGGGGTCTTCTTCCCCTGCACTCCACTCCTGACCTGCTGCCAGAAGAGATGACGCCGGGTCACCTGTGACCCCCGCCTTGTCCCCCCATGCGCTGCTCTGGGCTATCCCTAACTCCCCAAATTGCCCTAGCTGCCCTCGTGCGCCTTCCCACCCACTCTCCACTGACCATATGGAAGTTGTTGTCCAGCCAGCCCTCCTGGTCTTGTGATACAGCAGGACATCTCCACTCAATCACAGCTTCTTCTTTGGTCCCCTCACCTCCCGCATGTCCTGGGCATTCCTCTTAAGCCCCCTATCCCCAGAAGACCTCTTATGCGCTGCAGGCATTGCTGGAGCACCAGGTTCCCCCTCCGTTGATTTCCATTTGCCCCACAGGAAGCCCAGGATCCCACCTAACCCCTTCCTCCAGCCCTCCCACCCTTTGTCAACAAGTCTTTTTTTCCAAATGAGTCCTGTTCATCCTCCTGCTCCCTCGCACTCCTGACACAAATTCTGTAAAGAACTGTGGTGGCACCTGACTGAAGAGCGAGTCAGCGCCATTTCTTGTGCTGCGGGCCCGGCCTCACCCATCACCAGGCAGGTGGGCCCACCTTTTCGTATCACCCCATATACAATACTGATTGGAGCTGCCACTTCAAGCACTGTGGCAGACTCCATTGCCTGCGGCCTGGCACGTGATAGCCCTGTCCTTCCCCAGCCTTCAACAAATTGAAGCTCGGGCCACCTAGCAGCACTGCACGATCCGCAACCACACGCCTGGATGGGGGCTGCTCTCCTGCCTCAGAAGCAGCCCCAAGAACGGATCAGGACACATAATGGCAAGCATGCCAGGACTGTAGCAGCAACCCCAGCCGATGCCTGGCGAGCCGGACAGGTCTTTCCCCTCACCCCCGGGGCCAAGAAATCCGCTCTCCCTATTTCCCACTGCAGGCGAAGTTCTTCCCTCACACTAACCCTACCGGCTACAGTGTCACCTTCTAAAATGGTGCTGGTATACATAAACGGCCGTATTTATAGTTTGGGTTATCTTCATAGGGGGCATAGCACAAAAATAGCCCAATTGTAGCCCGGGCTGCACCAGTCCACCAACCCCTCCAGGGGGGAACACCTCCCCGTGGTCCGCTGCTCCACAAGCAAACCAATCACAAATAATGTTTGCCAAGCAGGATTAAGAAAGATGGCTCACTCAGAGTCCATTAGGGTATATCCAGCAAAAATTGAGCTCACCATAATCAGGACCAAAACACAGAATCAGCCGTGCATCAATCTTAAATATAACACAAGACCCATTCGCATATGTCCACTTTGGCTTCGGCTTATGTAATTGTGTTAGCATGTAGACAGCTTTTATGCCATTTACATATATCTCAATTATGATGCAAGTAACCCAACCCCTCTGTTGTGGTGCCAACAACTATAATGCACATACATTTATCATACACGCCAACATTTTAAAACAGGAAAGTGGGAGATTTTGGAAAAGAATCAGAGGATTTTATTTTCCGCATTAATTTCTATTGAGGCAGAGGTCATTTCAGGCGGAAGACTATAATAAAGCCATTTTCTTACTTCAAAAATAGAGCCACAGTCTCAGCCTAAAGCAGTGGCTCCTCTGAAGTCACTCTTGCTTCAAATACCATAGGAACAACAGCCCGAACAGGCTTGCAACGATTTACCTACAGAACCTGGATCAACCCGGAATTCCAGAAAGAAGAGCAATTCATCCAAAATAATTAAATATCCAATAAGTCGATTCTGAGGAAGAGTATGAAGGGAGTGATTTTCTCGCTAAACAGGGGGCACAAGATACAGTCACCTAGATTGGTGCAACACAAGTTCAGGCAAAAGTGCTTGGTGTCACCTTTAAAGAGCATGGTAGCGATGCAGATATTGAAGCTGATGCAGGACATGATTAAAGATATTTATCAAAGGCTGCCACTTCTCATACCGCCAGTCTCAGCCTGAAGCAGTGGCCACACCGCCAGACCAGTCTTACTTCCAATACTACAGAAACCACAGCCCGAACAAGCATGCAACAATTTACCTCCTGAACCAGGACCACCGCGCAAACTCAACATTCTCAGAAGAACGTGAGAGCAATGCAGGAGATGCTGGCTTCAATTCTGATGCTAATGATTATGGTTATGGGGATGACAGATGATTCAATGATAACCACGATAATATGAGTGGAGGAAGATTACCATCTTTTACTGATTACGCTGACATGGACATATCCGCTATTGGATCAACCTGAATCACTGAGTAAAGACTGACATGGAGTCAATTCATATTTCTTGATGATGCCAGTCCACAGCTAGCACCAAGAGTTTGTCGTCCAAATGATATAGGAAGATTCCATTCATTAATAGAGAAGACCCCTAAGCAATTCAGTGTCCCTACTTTTTTTGTTGAGAAGTTTTGTTTTCTGTTTGACTTTAAAGAGAAATTGCACAGAAGAGCAAGATCAATTTTCATCTTAGACCATTTCTGGGAAGAGGGCCTTCTTCTGATGCAAAACACTAGCACAGCTCCTGTAAAACTCTCAAGAATTAAGAAGTAATATAAGGCTACAGATGCAGGCACCCATGTATATTTAACAGGTTAAGACAGATTCAAGTGGTTTCAGGTGCAGCCCAGGTCATGGAGCCCATCGAAACCATGCACAGCTTCCACTTATAAGGAAGGTAGAAAGTGGGTCGTAATGGGCAAGAGAGTAAACTTTCTTCTAGTAAATGAGACTAAAATAGCTAACACATCCGCTATAATTGGTAGATTTTACAGACAGCAGTAGAGCAACATTGCACCTTTCTTGGAGTATTTGCCTGATGAAGATAAAGGTAAAGCTGATTTAAAAGTAGGAGTTCATGTATCATCTACACTGATCGATGCTGCAATAAGTGCCACGTCTTGTCCTTTTAGATAGATCAGAAATACTACAGTCAGGAGAGGGTGTGGCCAGTTAAAGAGTACCTCTTTCAGGTACAACGTTCATTTGTGGGTTATGGACATGCCCTTTAATGGGAATAGGTGGAGGATGCTCTACAAATGATCGAGGCTTGTATGGAAACCTCAAGATCCTAATTGGTACTACAAACCAGACAACCATTTAGAGTGTACAAGCATCAGTATCAGAGGTCAAATCAACAGGAATCCTTTTCCCCTCCATGCAAACAATATGGATCTTATGGGTAGCAATCAAGGCAACAGAGACAACAATGCAGCCAGTCTAACAGGCAGAGCCAGCACCAAAGAGGGAATCAGTCCTCTAAATTTGGGTCAGAGGGAGGTACAGTCATACATTCCCAGGAGAACCTGTTCCCTAGTTCAGCTGCCAGTGGGAGACAAGATGCTATATTTTCAATAGAATTGGCAGAAGACAACAGCAGACAGATGAGTTAGATATTGTTGAGCGCGGTTATACTCTACAGTTTCTGGAGAAACCTCTTTCTCTTCCACCAAAAAGGAAAATGCACTAACATTTAAAGGAGTTGCAACAGGATGTGCTAAAATTGTTAAAAAAGGAAGCATTGGAGGAGGTGCTATTGAAAGAGAGGAACATAGGCTTCTTCTGCTGCAGATCATTTAATATATTACTGAAATCAAGAGAGTGGCAACCAGTGTTGAATTTAAGGAATCTGAACAAATACCTGAAAAAACAAAGTTTTCACTGATCATGTTACAGGAAATGCTGCCATCCCTCAAGAATTGTGAATTCTTACCATCTATGGATCTAGGGAACTTCTATTTCAACACTCCAATTCATGTGAAACACAGAAGGTTCCTTTGATTCATGATTGCTGGTTGTTATTATCTGTTCATGTCGCTTCCATTTGAAATAAAATCAGATTTTTCGGGATCAAAAGGAGGCCCCTTCTTGATTAATTGTACATGGAAAAATGTATATATACATTACCACCAATACCTCAAATTTCCAGAGTGCAATGCAAAATAAGAATGGGTCACTTCAAAGTGATCGCAATAGCTCTGGCATGGGCAGATCAACACTGGTCTATGGAGCTATTGACAATATGGGTGGAAAGGTCAATACAATTCAAGCCAGATTCAGGGCTCTTTCAAAAAGCAGAGCACAAATGTTTCACAGCATCCCTCAGTCCCTTTGTTTAACAGCCAGGCTCATCAGGGGTTAGAGTTTGACCATTTGTTAATATCTGAAGAGTGCAAGCAAATTTTCAAGGCGGTGACAGGACATCACCCACTATTTTAAAAGATTATCATTTGAAATGGAAACATTTTGTGGAATAGACAAAGAAAGTAAAAGTTAATTGAGTAGAAACGCCACCACATCACTTTTTACCCTAACTCTTACATATGGCTAAATCTTGATTGTAGTTCATGCCAATCAAAGTTCACCTAGCAGTGGTATCTAGATTTTTAAGGACTCCAAAAAAGCGACATTGTACTGTCAAGGTTGACTCCGGATTCGGAGCTGAATACTCTATTCGCAGCTTTAATGCAACCACTGATTAAACCCATTCACAAGGCATTGATGCAGCATTTGCCCTAGAAGACGGCCTTCCTTATAGCCATTACATTGACAAGAAGGGTAAGCAAGATGCAAGTGCTCTCATGTAAAAAGCCATTTTTGTATTTTCCAAAGAATAAGGTAACTCTGGTAACCAACCTAAAATTAATTTTTCAAGTTCCTTCGTCTTTTCGCATGAACCAAAAACTTGCATTTACCAACGTTTTGTGGAAACCCCAGCACAGCAGCTGAAAGGTTGCTACATTTGTTGGATATACAAGAATATTTTAGATTTTATTTATATAAAACTAAAGTATTCCGTAAGACATATCAGCTTTTTGTGCCTTTTGATCTAGTAAATAAGCGCAAAGCAGTTACAAAACAAACATTAGCCAGATTGATTACTGTTTGCATCACAACAATTCAATGAACAGTACAATGACAAGGACAGTCAGACCACATTCAACAAAGACTATGGTGAAGACAATTGTACTGTTTGCAGCGATTCTGCTAAGAGACATTCATAGTGTCGGCTTGGTGGGAATGCATGCTTTTGCTAGGCATTACTACACTGATGTTCAAAC
This sequence comes from Lissotriton helveticus, assembly GCF_964261635.1. Lineage (NCBI taxonomy): Eukaryota > Metazoa > Chordata > Amphibia > Caudata > Salamandridae > Lissotriton > Lissotriton helveticus. Next base: position 1,328,884,198 of record NC_136069.1, on the reverse strand, counting down.
CAACAGAGGGAAAGCACTAGGACAAGTTGTGCTCAGATGTGTTTACTTTATTGTCAACTGTTATATATGATACTGCTAGGATCATTTTTATTCAAGCATGTGAGTCTAAGAAAGATCCACTGCTGGAGAAGGAAAGAAATGACTTGCCTGTAACTCCGGTTTTCTGGCATTTGCTTCGTTCATAGAGTCACATGCTACCTACCCGCCTCATCTTGTTACGAGTATTCATTCGGCAATATCAACATTTAAAGAGCCATCAAATCAGGCAGTTAGAAACCTCAACACAGACATATATACATGTAATTCTCTTGTAAAATTAGTGATGGCTTCAGGGGTGCAGAATATCCACAGAAGTTAAATAATTGTTTTTATCTTGTACATAGATGAAACATCACAGCCTTGTCCTCATTGTTTCCTACTGCTAATAAAGAGCTGTGCCTTAAATAAAGTTGCCTTATTGAGTTTACTTTGGGATGTTATCAATCCTTCTCGAAAGATCCAGAAAGAGCAAACCAAGCATTGCCTTTCCATGCCGTGGTGCAAATTCACAAAGGAATCCTGTGTTTTTTGTGAAATGCACACACACAAATTTATACCAAACAGGTCTTCAAAATGACACCCTATTCACTCGGCACTAATGCATTTCTGGATGGCCATCACAGTCACACGCCCACAATGTGGGAAGCATGAAATCTGCCCAAAAATGGTACCTTTATAGTTGTGTTGTCCCACAAAGTTAATGGAACCCCATTTACACAGGGATGGCTTTCAATGTGCACCCCACACACCACATTCACTTCTTTACTTTCAAGTGTCACTAGCATACATGCAATGCACTCTGCAGTCCTGTGGTCAGTCCTGAACACCACTCGCCAATTTACTTGCTGAGCTTAGAGGAGGGCCGAACTGGCCATTCTACCCACTTTGGCATTTCCCTGGGAGGCTACAGGCTAATGGGCTGCTTTCAGAGCAGCAGGGGCTAACATGACACGGTCTTGTCCTCGAAGGCCCAGTATTGGCTTGCCACATGAACTGTGGGCTAGTTTGAAGATGTTTGCCAGGTCTGATTTTGGTTTGCAGTTCGGCCCTACTTTACAGTCGGTCGGCATGACTCAGAGGTCGTGGGATGGGGGGGATGGGTGAGTGGTCACGAGGGAAGGGGGGCCGTGTGGGGAGGGGGGTTTAAATAATTTTTAAAAATCCAATAAAACGTACCTTTCCCAGGACCCGTGTTTTCCAAGCTCCAGCTCCGGCTCCTGCTTTCCTGACTCCGCAGGAACAGGAAATAGGCAGCCTCCCTCCCCTCCCCATAGCCAATCACAACACTGCAATGGCAGCGCTGTGAATGATTGGTACGCCGACCGCACAGGCGTCTATGGGGAGGCCATTTTCTCCATGGAGGCTGCATGAAGCCTGCATGGAGAAAAGGGAGAATGTGCATGACTGGTTTGGTCGCCTGGGTGCCCATACGCATGTCGAGCTACCTCACGCTGTGGTACACTTTTGTTAGTTGGTGGTTGCCAAGGGGCCGTGCTACACCCTCTCCCCAGCGTTACAATGTCCTGTTCATTTGCTCCTTGAGTGTCTGTCCCAGAGGCTGTACCATATCTCCTGGGTTGAAGCACTGCCAATGTCAACCTAGACCTTTGTTTGGCAGTGTAGTAAACATCCCACACCGCTGTCTGGCCGTACTGTGCCCTGCCTTCTCTTCACTTTGGGGCCATTGATCCACACCAAGCTCTCCTGGGTCTGCTCGAAGTTGAATTGTGGGACCTGCAAGAAAAATGAAAAGTCCGGCGAGCTGGTGTCCTGTGCCCAATCCTCAAGTCCTTCCTTCTTCCCAGGCAACCAGCATCATCTACCATGCCTATTCTGTGCCTTTACCATGGGCGCCTCAATAACGTCTCTCTGCTCAAGGCCTTACTGGGCCCATTGCGTGAGGGGGGTTCCCTCTCTGTCTCCTGCTCCAGCTGAAAAATGACCGACCTACCCAGATGGTGCAGTGCCAACCACTACTTTTCCTAGAGTCAACTCTCAGGGGAGGGGCATCCTCCCAGACTCGGTGCCCGGGCCAGTATCCTCTGTCCCTGAGAAATCTTCATTACGGGGGTCTTCTTCCCCTGCACTCCACTCCTGACCTGCTGCCAGAAGAGATGACGCCGGGTCACCTGTGACCCCCGCCTTGTCCCCCCATGCGCTGCTCTGGGCTATCCCTAACTCCCCAAATTGCCCTAGCTGCCCTCGTGCGCCTTCCCACCCACTCTCCACTGACCATATGGAAGTTGTTGTCCAGCCAGCCCTCCTGGTCTTGTGATACAGCAGGACATCTCCACTCAATCACAGCTTCTTCTTTGGTCCCCTCACCTCCCGCATGTCCTGGGCATTCCTCTTAAGCCTCCTATCCCCAGAAGACCTCTTATGCGCTGCAGGCATTGCTGGAGCACCAGGTTCCCCCTCCGTTGATTTCCATTTGCCCCACAGGAAGCCCAGGATCCCACCTAACCCCTTCCTCCAGCCCTCCCACCCTTTGTCAACAAGTCTTTTTTTCCCAATGAGTCCTGTTCATCCTCCTGCTCCCTCGCACTCCTGACACAAATTCTGTAAAGAACTGTGGTGGCGCCTGACTGAAGAGCGAGTCAGCGCCATTTCTTGTGCTGCGGGCCCGGCCTCACCCATCACCAGGCAGGTGGGCCCACCTTTTCGTATCACCCCATATACAATACTGATTGGAGCTGCCACTTCAAGCACTGTGGCAGACTCCATTGCCTGCGGCCTGGCACGTGATAGCCCTGTCCTTCCCCAGCCTTCAACAAATTGAAGCTCGGGCCACCTAGCAGCACTGCACGCACCGCAACCACACGCCTGGATGGGGGCTGCTCTCCTGCCTCAGAAGCAGCCCCAAGAACGGATCAGGACACATAATGGCAAGCATGCCAGGACTGTAGCAGCAACCCCAGCCGATGCCTGGCGAGCCGGACAGGTCTTTCCCCTCACCCCCGGGGCCAAGAAATCCGCTCTCCCTATTTCCCACTGCAGGCGAAGTTCTTCCCTCACACTAACCCTACCGGCTACAGTGTCACCTTCTAAAATGGTGCTGGTATACATAAACGGCCGTATTTATAGTTTGGGTTATCTTCATAGGGGGCATAGCACAAAAATAGCCCAATTGTAGCCCGGGCTGCACCAGTCCACCAACCCCTCCAGGGGGGAACACCTCCCCGTGGTCCGCTGCTCCACAAGCAAACCAATCACAAATAATGTTTGCCAAGCAGGATTAAGAAAGATGGCTCACTCAGAGTCCATTAGGGTATATCCAGCAAAAATTGAGCTCACCATAATCAGGACCAAAACACAGAATCAGCCGTGCATCAATCTTAAATATAACACAAGACCCATTTGCATATGTCCACTTTGGCTTCGGCTTATGTAATTGTGTTAGCATGTAGACAGCTTTTATGCCATTTACATATATCTCAATTATGATGCAAGTAACCCAACCCCTCTGTTGTGGTGCCAACAACTATAATGCACATACATTTATCATACACGCCAACATTTTAAAACAGGAAAGTGGGAGATTTTGGAAAAGAATCAGAGGATTTTATTTTCCGCATTAATTTCTATTGAGGCAGAGGTCATTTCAGGCGGAAGACTATAATAAAGCCATTTTCTTACTTCAAAAATAGAGCCACAGTCTCAGCCTAAAGCAGTGGCTCCTCTGAAGTCACTCTTGCTTCAAATACCATAGGAACAACAGCCCGAACAGGCTTGCAACGATTTACCTACAGAACCTGGATCAACCCGGAATTCCAGAAAGAAGAGCAATTCATCCAAAATAATTAAATATCCAATAAGTCGATTCTGAGGAAGAGTATGAAGGGAGTGATTTTCTCGCTAAACAGGGGGCACAAGATACAGTCACCTAGATTGGTGCAACACAAGTTCAGGCAAAAGTGCTTGGTGTCACCTTTAAAGAGCATGGTAGCGATGCAGATATTGAAGCTGATGCAGGACATGATTAAAGATATTTATCAAAGGCTGCCACTTCTCATACCGCCAGTCTCAGCCTGAAGCAGTGGCCACACCGCCAGACCAGTCTTACTTCCAATACTACAGAAACCACAGCCCGAACAAGCATGCAACAATTTACCTCCTGAACCAGGACCACCGCGCAAACTCAACATTCTCAGAAGAACGTGAGAGCAATGCAGGAGATGCTGGCTTCAATTCTGATGCTAATGATTATGGTTATGGGGATGACAGATGATTCAATGATAACCACGATAATATGAGTGGAGGAAGATTACCATCTTTTACTGATTACGCTGACATGGACATATCCGCTATTGGATCAACCTGAATCACTGAGTAAAGACTGACATGGAGTCAATTCATATTTCTTGATGATGCCAGTCCACAGCTAGCACCAAGAGTTTGTCGTCCAAATGATATAGGAAGGTTCCATTCATTAATAGAGAAGACCCCTAAGCAATTCAGTGTCCCTACTTTTTTTGTTGAGAAGTTTTGTTTTCTGTTTGACTTTAAAGAGAAATTGCACAGAAGAGCAAGATCAATTTTCATCTTAGACCATTTCTGGGAAGAGGGCCTTCTTCTGATGCAAAACACTAGCACAGCTCCTGTAAAACTCTCAAGAATTAAGAAGTAATATAAGGCTACAGATGCAGGCATCCATGTATATTTAACAGGTTAAGACAGATTCAAGTGGTTTCAGGTGCAGCCCAGGTCATGGAGCCCATCGAAACCATGCACAGCTTCCACTTATAAGGAAGGTAGAAAGTGGGTCGTAATGGGCAAGAGAGTAAACTTTCTTCTAGTAAATGAGACTAAAATAGCTAACACATCCGCTATAATTGGTAGATTTTACAGACAGCAGTAGAGCAACATTGCACCTTTCTTGGAGTATTTGCCTGATGAAGATAAAGGTAAAGCTGATTTAAAAGTAGGAGTTCATGTATCATCTACACTGATCGATGCTGCAATAAGTGCCACGTCTTGTCCTTTTAGATAGATCAGAAATACTACAGTCATGAGAGGGTGTGGCCAGTTAAAGAGTACCTCTTTCAGGTACAACGTTCATTTGTGGGTTATGGACATGCCCTTTAATGGGAATAGGTGGAGGATGCTCTACAAATGATCGAGGCTTGTATGGAAACCTCAAGATCCTAATTGGTACTACAAACCAGACAACCATTTAGAGTGTACAAGCATCAGTATCAGAGGTCAAATCAACAGGAATCCTTTTCCCCTCCATGCAAACAATATGGATCTTATGGGTAGCAATCAAGGCAACAGAGACAACAATGCAGCCAGTCTAACAGGCAGAGCCAGCACCAAAGAGGGAATCAGTCCTCTAAGAGTGCAAGCAAATTTTCAAGGCGGTGACAGGACAGCACCCACTATTTTAAAAGATTATCATTTGAAATGGAAACATTTTGTGGAATAGACAAAGAAAGTAAAAGTTAATTGAGTAGAAACGCCACCACATCACTTTTTACCCTAACTCTTACATATGGCTAAATCTTGATTGTAGTTCATGCCAATCAAAGTTCACCTAGCAGTGGTATCTAGATTTTTAAGGACTCCAAAAAAGCGACATTGTACTGTCAAGGTTGACTCCGGATTCGGAGCTGAATACTCTATTCGCAGCTTTAATGCAACCACTGATTAAACCCATTCACAAGGCATTGATGCAGCATTTGCCCTAGAAGGCGGCCTTCCTTATAGCCATTACATTGACAAGAAGGGTAAGCAAGATGCAAGTGCTCTCATGTAAAAAGCCATTTTTGTATTTTCCAAAGAATAAGGTAACTCTGGTAACCAACCTAAAATTAATTTTTCAAGTTCCTTCGTCTTTTCGCATGAACCAAAAACTTGCATTTACCAACGTTTTGTGGAAACCCCAGCACAGCAGCTGAAAGGTTGCTACATTTGTTGGATATACAAGAATATTTTAGATTTTATTTATATAAAACTAAAGTATTCCGTAAGACATATCAGCTTTTTGTGCCTTTTGATCTAGTAAATAAGCGCAAAGCAGTTACAAAACAAACATTAGCCAGATTGATTACTGTTTGCATCACAACAATTCAATGAACAGTACAATGACAAGGACAGTCAGACCACATTCAACAAAGACTATGGTGAAGACAATTGTACTGTTTGCAGCGATTCTGCTAAGAGACATTCATAGTGTCGGCTTGGTGGGAATGCATGCTTTTGCTAGGCATTACTACACTGATGTTCAAACCAACAGAGGGAAAGCACTAGGACAAGTTGTGCTCAGATCTGTTTACTTTATTGTCAACTGCTATATATGATACTGCTAGGATCATTTTTATTCAAGCATGTGAGTCTATGAAAGATCCACTGCTGGAGAAGGAAAGAAATGACTTGCCTGTAACTCCGGTTTTCTGGCATTTGCTTCGTTCATAGAGTCACATGCTACCTACCCGCCTCATCTTGTTACGAGTATTCATTCGGCAATATCAACATTTAAAGAGCCATCAAATCAGGCAGTTAGAAACCTCAACACAGACATATATACATGTAATTCCCTTGTAAAATTAGTGATGGCTTCAGGGGTGCAGAATATCCACAGAAGTTAAATAATTGTTTTTATCTTGTACATAGATGAAACATCACAGCCTTGTCCTCATTGTTTCCTACTGCTAATAAAGAGCTGTGCCTTAAATAAAGTTGCCTTATTGAGTTTACTTTGGGATGTTGTCAATCCTTCTCGAAAGAACCAGAAAGAGCAAACCAAGCATTGCCTTTCCATGCCGTGGTGCAAATTCACAAAGGAAACCTGTGTTTTTTTGTGAAATGCACACACACAAATTTATACTAAACAGGTCTTCAAATGACACCCTATTCACTCTGCACTAATGCATTTCTGGATGGCCATCACAGTCACACGCCCACAATGTGGGAAGCATGAAATCTGCCCAAAAATGGTACCTTTATAGTTGTGTTGTCCCACAAAGTCAATGGAACCCCATTTACACAGGGATGGCTTTCAATGTGCACCCCACACACCACATTCACTTCTTTACTTTCAAGTGTCACTAGCATACATGCAATGCACTCTGCAGTCCTGTGGTCAGTCCTGAACACCACTCGCCAATTTACTTGCTGAGCTTAGAGGAGGGCCGAACTGGCCATTCTACCCACTTTGGCATTTCCCTGGGAGGCTACAGGCTAATGGGCTGCTTTCAGAGCAGCAGGGGCTAACATGACACGGTCTTGTCCTCGAAGGCCCAGTATTGGCTTGCCACATGAACTGTGGGCTAGTTTGAAGATGTTTGCCAGGTCTGATTTTGGTTTGCAGTTCGGCCCTACTTTACAGTCGGTCGGCATGACTCAGAGGTCGTGGGATGGGGGGGATGGGTGAGTGGTCACGAGGGAAGGGGGGTCGTGTGGGGAGGGGGGTTTAAATAATTTTTAAAAATCCAATAAAACGTACCTTTCCCAGGACCCGTGTTTTCCAAGCTCCAGCTCCGGCTCCTGCTTTCCTGCCTCCGCAGGAACAGGAAATAGGCAGCCTCCCTCCCCTCCCCATAGCCAATCACAACACTGCAATGGCAGCGCTGTGAATGATTGGTACGCCGACCGCACAGGCGTCTATGGGGAGGCCATTTTCTCCATGGAGGCTGCATGAAGCCTGCATGGAGAAAAGGGAGAATGTGCATGACTGGTTTGGTCGCCCCCAGAGGGCCGACCAAACAGTCAGGGCCCACAGCATTGGGCTAGCCACTCCTCCCCTGCCCTCAAGTATACACCCCCAACCAAACCGTCCTGCTTTCTCGCAGTGCAAGAAGCAGAAACATAAAATGGTATTAATAATACCATTTTATGTTTCTACTTCTCGAACTGCAAGAAAGCAGTGGTGTGACTCTCCTCCGCCCACATGGAGGAGCCGCCCCTGCGATCACAGCTTTAATATGATTCGCTGACATTTCACAATGGAGCAAACACCGACACAACTCTGGATGCCACTGATTGGCCTGTGGTGATTGCTGTTTTATTTTTAAGGGTGGTGCCCCTGCATACCTTACCACCCTGCCCACATGCATTATGCCCTCTACAACTGCAGTGCTGTTTGATTAGGCACTGCAATGCAGGTGGCGAAATGTCCATCAGCATAATTAACTGCCCCAAAACTCTTGCTACCTCCCCACCCCCCTTGTTACACCACTGATTAACGTGGCACAATGTTGACATACCCTTCAATACAATAAAATAAAATTGCTCCTAGATTAAAAGAAAGACCTTAGACAAGTCCACTTAGGCCCACTGCAACTTATGTGGACTCGTAGTATTTCTTCTCCATAGCCCCCCATGCATATTGGAACTACTTAGGTTAGACGGTCTAGTTGTTGTCAGGACAGGAAACCTCCAGCCGGTATATCTTCAGGCCGGGTTTCCTGTCACGTGACCGTCCTCGGAAAACTCACGAGGGAGAACTACTGGGAAAAGGTAAGCGACCGGTGCTTGGCGCTCCCTTCCTCCTTTAGAATCGTAATTGCCTTGTCCACTTAACAGACAGGAGCTGAAAGGCTAAACAAACCGCTTTTGCTTTATTTATTTTTCGTGACGGACAAATATAGGTGTACCCGCCTTTTCTTTGTTTATGGACATCGTCACACGATGGGAGTCACCTGTTAATCCTCTCCTCCCGGTTTAAATTTGGGTGCTATACTAATGAGGTAGGTCTTTCGTTCTTTTTCAGTATCTCACGCGGTTTTTCAACCCACCTGGTTTTTCAATGCTTTAATGGTCCATGTTACTAAATAATCCACCGGGTCACGTGTTTGTAAAATAAAACTCCCGATCTCATCATCTACAGACTCATCAGGTCTTACGGAGTGTGTTCACACACACAGTGAAACTCCGCCTTACAAGATCCCTTTGAACTAATCTAGCCGAGGTGGCCTCCACACCTCAATAAATAGGGTGAGTGTTTCCTTGTCCCCTATTTAGTTCATGAATATATCCACTGAGCATGCGCTGCACGGTCCGTTTTTGCACTTAATTCCAGACGAATACTGGAACTAATGATCTCTTATACAGACTTTCTTGAACTAAGTATTTTACGATCTGTCGCTTTTTCAATCTTTGACTTATTCAGATTCAGACGAGTGAATGTCTGTATGGTAGACAGTTTGTACAATCATCGCACAACCTTTTCGCAAAAGTATAAGCTAAGCATCAAATATACAGCTGGATCTCCAGAACGCATAAACATAAAAATCAAGAAATATTCAGCTATGCAGTATTGAATAGTTGTGATTTACAATACAAACGAAATAAACCCTGATTAGAGGATGAGAAATATATACCAATTACTTCTGTCAGGAAATAAATATCTTAGGAGTTCTCAGATATGTACGTATACTCACTATTACAGTCACGCGGGATTTCGTACTATCTTGCCAGACACCTCACTATTGCACACAACCTTTTCACGTATAGCACCATATATTTTTCCACGGCCACTTTTTGTCAACTGTCTACAACGCACCACTATGAATAATAAGAGCAGAAATCACAGATTGGCACTTTGTCACCCCACAAAAAAATGTCTCCATACACTCTAACACTGAGTCACCTACAGTCACATGTTGGCATGTCTTCTTTTTCACTAATGGTGACACTACCCAGTCACCTCTTTGTACAATTGCAATGTAAATATGATCGCAAATGTACTCTCTATGTTTTAATCCAGCCCTGAAGATTCGCAGTCTGTTTCCCTGCGATGAAACACGTGTTGGCATACCTAAAGGAACAATAAACCGAACTTTTTTCACACCAGCAACGGACTACATTCTAAACCTCTTTCTCTATTTTGTCTCACGATGGTCACCCACTATTGAGCGTTTTGTATGAATTGGATGTTGTTCTATCTGTTCTTCAAACTGAGCAAAAGTGACATTGTAGTATCCAGACACCTCAATAATATTCTGTACAAGTGCAGGGGCATTGTGGTTTTCTTTTGTTCTTGTATGTACCAAGCTTGGTCCATCTTTGAGCGGTTGTGAGGTTCTACCGTTCGCCCTATTGCCTGTACTAACCATTGAATAACCTTCATTTCAACCTTTAAACTTTACGGATACTCTGGCTGTGCGCCTTGTAATTCTGGAACACTCTTAAAAACCTCCTAGTTGTTTGCATACTTCATGATTTCCAGAGAGGGCTGCCCCCCCGTATATCACTACAATAACTAACACTACATCTTAACCTTGAACACATCCTCCTGACCAGATCTATCTCACCATGAACAGAGACAAAATAGCGGCAGATTTATTCGAAAATCTAGCAAAAGGCATGCCTACTTACACCGCCACGGCCAATGCCGGTCCCCCTCGTATAGAGGGTCTAAAAGATAAATTAAAAAAATTAGAAAGATTGAAGAAGCAAGAAAGCTCACGGTGGTGGGATGCCACCACGCTTAAACAATATATGCGACTCAAACAGATACCTAGAGGCTTACGCTCCCAAATCTTTCCAACCTACGATATTTTAGATGCTGATCTTCTAAAGAAATGGGAGGATTCTGTTACCAATAATTCTTTTGTTCTCATGGACATCTTAATAGAGAGCGCAGATCGCAAATCAGTTAAACTACTAGAAGAGATAGCGATCCTGGAAAAAGAGATAAAAGACCTGAATCTACCAGAACCTACCGTGAAAAACTATACCATCCTAGACGAATTCTTAGCCAAACATCAAGATGAAATTAAAGAAAGGAAAGCCAGACAAATAAAGAGAGATGATGGGGATTACCGTAATGGTAGAATTTTCACTTATGATCGCAAATACGATGCGATGATTCGATCAACCAATCCTACTAGACCTAGCGATAACATATCTGCCCCAAGCTCAGTCTCGTCCAGCAACACGTCCCTGAACAGCGCAGGTACAAGCGAACCTGGAACAGAGACAGGTGACATCACAGACACAAACAGCACTCCTTTTTTAGTGGAAATGGAGCGGATCCGAAAAGTGTACAGGGCTCTGCCTCAAAGGAGACCACAAAATCCAAGACCCACAGAGGCAGCAGGGGTGGTCAACGAAGACTACCGAAAAAAACTAAGATCAGGAACGACAAGGAAGTAGGAAATGAAGATAAGGAGGTACAAGTAATTAACCTTTCCTCTTTTCCCCTAACCACTGACATGACCAATCTTCTCTCTAAAGGCCTTAACTTTAACCCATACTCGACAGGCGATATCTGTCAAATCAAAATAGACCTTTTTAAATTTATTCGCGGCCTGAAACTTAAAAAACATTTTTTAGGTAAAACAACTAGCGACAAAAATGTACAAAATATCTCAAATATTGTGGCAAATGATGAGCTTTCAATAAAAGATGTTCAAGCAATTCATCTACTGTTATCAATTACCGAACGGGAAGATAGTCCTATGGAAATGGGACAACTTCTTGAGGAAATGAACATAGAGACTAACCTGGGTATGGTTAGCGGCTTGAAAAACAAATCCACCTGGACACCTACCTTACCGGGTGGCAATAGCATCGACACCTTTCATAGACATGTTCTAGAAGATCTGAACAAAATTAATACAAAAAAACACAATGATACTTTCATTTATAAAGACAATCTGACCAAAGGGGAGCGTCTTGCACTTACCACACTTACAAAAACTCCCACCATCGTCATTCGTGAAGCAGACAAGGGAGGCAATATTGTAGTTATGAACACAGACGACTATAACAATGAAATACTAAATCAGCTAGCAGACCAGTCCTGCTACGAACCCATCGCCAACAACCCCATGGGCACTCTGACAATCACCATTAATGACCACCTACGAACATGGAAAGAGAAGGGTCTCTTGAATGACGACGAATACTTATATCTCAAGGTACTCAAACCCACATACCCGTGGCTGTACACTCTACCCAAAATCCATAAAGATCTACCCTTTCCCCCGGGAAGGCCGATCGTCTCGGGTATTGGAGGTCCTACCGAGAGAATTGCTGAGTATGTGGACATGTTTCTAAACCCACTGGTGAGGAACTTGCCCTCTTTTATACAAGATTCTAAGCACATACTAAGTGTTTTGGGAGACCTTGAATGGCAACCCAACAGCATTCTAGTCACCATGGACGTCATCGCACTTTATACCAGCATTAATCCAACTTTAGGTATGAAAGCAATCACCCAAACTTTGTCCAAACGACCGGCGTCTCTTTGGGCACACACACAAATGCTGATTTCCATGATGAATCTTATCCTGAACAATAATTTTTTCATTTTTCACAAAAAATGGTACCAACAAAAACGCGGAGTGGCTATGGGCTCGAAATTTTCCCCATCTTTCGCTAATTTATTTATGGGTGCCTTCGAAGATGACCACATTTGGGGCCCGAAAGGCACTATATACACTGATTCAATCTTGTTTTGGGGTCGCTACATAGACGACTGTATTCTACTATGGACAGGAACAGAGGAACTTCTGAATGACTTTTTCACACATCTCAATCACAACGATTGGGAAATCAAGTTTACTATGAAATCAAGCAGAACTAACATAGAGTTCCTAGACCTGGAGTTCTACGTAGAGAAAAACAAACTCCAAAGTAAACTATATAGAAAACCGACCTCTTGCAATGCTATCCTAAGAGCCGACAGTTTTCATCCTTATCACCAAATCAAATCAATTCCCTTTGGAGAATTCCTCCGCGCCAAGAGGAACTGCAGTGATAACAAGAATCTTGAAACTACCATACAAGATATGGAAACCAGATTTGAGAAAAGAGGATACCCTAAAGGCGTCCTGACTCAGGCCAAGAGGAAACTCCAAAAAATCAAAAGACCGGATACACTGATACCCAAAACTCAACCAGTTGCGAAAGAGTCTACAGTGAGATTGATTACTGAATTCAACGCAATGCATCACTCACTCAGACATAGCATGACGAAACATTGGGGTCTGCTTAAAAATGATTCAACCTTGAAAGCTGTAATACCTACAACCCCTCAGATTACCTTTCGAAAAGGGAGAACATTGAGAAACAGACTGAGTCCAACCGTCCCACGAAGTGACATGACAGCAACCTGGTTAACCCAACGTAGCAATGGGTTCTTCAAATGCGGCTTTTGCACCATGTGCAAATGGGCCAAACACAAAACTAAACACTTTTATGGACCAGACAAAGAGACTTATGACATAAGAGTCAATATCAATTGTGTCACTAAATATGTTGTATATATCATTGAATGCCGATGTGGCAAACTCTACGTAGGAAGCACCATCAGAGCACTAAAAGAGAGAATAGCTGAACACATGAGAGCCATCCAAAAACAGGTTCCCATATATCCGGTGGCTCTTCATGTGGCTACGTGTCAGGCCAACACAGAAGATTTTTCGGTTTCTTTCTATGGAATCGAAACCGTACCTGTACACATAAGAGGTGGTAACAGAGAACTGACACTCAGACGCAAAGAAGCCACATGGATAATGCGTCTGCAAAGTATCGAACACGGTTTGAACTATGACCCAGAGATGCAATTTTTCCTAGGAAACTAGCAAACCCAATGGATCCAAAACCCAGTTTTTTGTATTCCGAAAATTCATACAACTAAAAATGAAAGAAAGAAATAGTAGCAATATATTTTGTGTGTTTTTTACTTTATTGTATTATTTTTTTGAAACATGTTGCACATCGGTCCTTAACTTGTTTTCATTAAGCGAATCATTTCAAAGTACTCATCAAAGAGACACAATTTCGTCTTTTTCTAATTTTGAACTTGTAGATAATGACGTACTGCTAAGAATGTGATGGCATAACGACCCCCCCCCAAAAAAATGCTTTGTATAATTTTCTGTGGGGACGTTATGTTTGGAAAGTTATATATATACATTTTTTTGTTTCTCTTGCACTTCTTGGATAACTAGAACTATGTATGTCAAATAAGCAAATAATAGCAATAACAAGTACTTTATATAATCGCAGTATAGGATTTTTCTACATATTCTTATATAACATATTTATTTTGCGGATTAGATAATCTAACTAGGTTGGACATACACAAATTAAACCTTGCATGTGTGTTCGTAACGTAATCAGTACACCTCCTGAGCAATTACAATACTATACTGTATGTGAGGAACATTCACAAAAAGATTCCTCCTTCCTTTAAATAGTAATCTATAAGCCTCACATATACAACAAAACATTAACAAACAACGAAAGAATTTGTTGTATATATAATCGTTTCACTATCTATGAGCGTCATTGCACGCATGCTCGCTACATAACTAATTATCCACGTAAAACTAGTACCATAGAACCGCCAAAAAATTTAAAAAACTCGCAAATCTTGTTCAACAAAGATTTAACTGCACAAGACTTATGAATATTCAAATAAAATTGCTCCTAGATTAAAAGAAAGACCTTAGACAAGTCCACTTAGGCCCACTGCAACTTATGTGGACTCGTAGTATTTCTTCTCCATAGCCCCCCATGCATATTGGAACTACTTAGGTTAGACGGTCTAGTTGTTGTCAGGACAGGAAACCTCCAGCCGGTATATCTTCAGGCCGGGTTTCCTGTCACGTGACCGTCCTCGGAAAACGGCGCCGGGAAACTCAAGAGGGAGAACTACTGGGAAAAGGTAAGCGACCGGTGCTTGGCGCTCCCTTCCTCCTTTAGAATCGTAATTGCCTTGTCCACTTAACAGACAGGAGCTGAAAGGCTAAACAAACCGCTTTTGCTTTATTTATTTTTCGTGACGGACAAATATAGGTGTACCCGCCTTTTCTTTGTTTATGGACATCGTCACACGATGGGAGTCACCTGTTAATCCTCTCCTCCCGGTTTAAATTTGGGTGCTATACTAATGAGGTAGGTCTTTCGTTCTTTTTCAGTATCTCACGCGGTTTTTCAACCCACCTGGTTTTTCAATGCTTTAATGGTCCATGTTACTAAATAATCCACCGGGTCACGTGTTTGTAAAATAAAACTCCCGATCTCATCATCTACAGACTCATCAGGTCTTACGGAGTGTGTTCACACACACAGTGAAACTCCGCCTTACAAGATCCCTTTGAACTAATCTAGCCGAGGTGGCCTCCACACCTCAATAAATAGGGTGAGTGTTTCCTTGTCCCCTATTTAGTTCATGAATATATCCACTGAGCATGCGCTGCACGGTCCGTTTTTGCACTTAATTCCAGACGAATACTGGAACTAATGATCTCTTATACAGACTTTCTTGAACTAAGTATTTTACGATCTGTCGTTTTTTCAATCTTTGACTTATTCAGATTCAGACGAGTGAATGTCTGTATGGTAGACAGTTTGTACAATCATCGCACAACCTTTTCGCAAAAGTATAAGCTAAGCATCAAATATACAGCTGGATCTCCAGAACGCATAAACATAAAAATCAAGAAATATTCAGCTATGCAGTATTGAATAGTTGTGATTTACAATACAAACGAAATAAACCCTGATTAGAGGATGAGAAATATATACCAATTACTTCTGTCAGGAAATAAATATCTTAGGAGTTCTCAGATATGTACGTATACTCACTATTACAGTCACGCGGGATTTCGTACTATCTTGCCAGACACCTCACTATTGCACACAACCTTTTCACGTATAGCACCATATATTTTTCCACGGCCACTTTTTGTCAACTGTCTACAACGCACCACTATGAATAATAAGAGCAGAAATCACAGATTGGCACTTCGTCACCCCACAAAAAAATGTCTCCATACACTCTAACACTGAGTCACCTACAGTCACATGTTGGCATGTCTTCTTTTTCACTAATGGTGACACTACCCAGTCAGCTCTTTGTACAATTGCAATGTAAATATGATCGCAAATGTACTCTCTATGTTTTAATCCAGCCCTGAAGATTCGCAGTCTGTTTCCCTGCGATGAAACACGTGTTGGCCTACCTAAAGGAACAATAAACCGAACTTTTTTCACACCAGCAACGGACTACATTCTAAACCTCTTTCTCTATTTTGTCTCACGATGGTCACCCACTATTGAGCGTTTTGTATGAATTGGATGTTGTTCTATCTGTTCTTCAAACTGAGCAAAAGTGACATTGTAGTATCCAGACACCTCAATAATATTCTGTACAAGTGCAGGGGCATTGTGGTTTTCTTTTGTTCTTGTATGTACCAAGCTTGGTCCATCTTTGAGCGGTTGTGAGGTTCTACCGTTCGCCCTATTGCCTGTACTAACCATTGAATAACCTTCATTTCAACCTTTAAACTTTACGGATACTCTGGCTGTGCGCCTTGTAATTCTGGAACACTCTTAAAAACCTCCTAGTTGTTTGCATACCCTTCAATACATTTATGATGATACCTTCAGCTGAGGTGAAATTGAATGAGACCACTAACCTAAAATTCTCATATACTGTAGGTTCACTTTAGGCAGCACTATTTCCTAATAATTCTTGTTGCTGTAAATTCCTAGTAATTCATGTTGCTGTAAAGCAGTGTAATGGGTTTAGTCCCTAGTTCATGTCCCCTCCCTGACCGTGGAGCTTCAGGCCTGTTCAGGAACAGACTGAACTAACTCATATGTGGTGTTTCTTTGAGTTCTTCCTGTTTTCTAAACATTTTAATTCAGGAATAGGTGAAAATGCACCCTAATTTTCCAGGGAAAAGTTTGAAACACAAACACTGTTAAATCATGAATCATTAAAGGGAAGTTCCCCTCCAAACGTTTTTTGAGCATTGAACAGCCCCTATTACAAATCCCAAAAACATCCTCTCCTTATTTTTTCCAGTGTAAAATCTGTCACTTTTTCCACTACTGCAGTGCAACAGCTAAAAGTTAACCCCCGGCTGACAGCCACCATCTTTCTCCTTCCTTGCAATTGTCTGACACAGAAGTGATGCAAAAATAAAATCACAAGCAACCGTAAAATAATATGCACACCAGGCTACCTGTGATAAAAGCTTTCAAGGAGGTGGTTCAATAGAGAAACACGGTTGAAAAAGAAATACAAAGAATATATCGGTAACAGTAACTTCTTACAGAAACAGCGTTTTTGACTAAACATAAAGTATGCAAAGTAGAACTATCCTTTTCTTCTCACTTTCTTCCTGTTTCCTGTCCTCCGCAGGAACCTGCTCGCGCGGATATCAGACGGCGCCCTCTCTGAGCACGAGATCATGACCGTTGGACGTCACTACAGCGTGCCCGACCCAGGGGAGGTGGACTTGAGTGTGCTGCTCGCCGTGGCACAGGAACAACTCAAGAGGAAAGCATTTGAACAGTTCGGCAAGTTATCTGACGTCTTCGCGTACAACGACAGAGAAAGGTAGGAATTCTGTTTTTGCAGCCAGCTGGCTTGCCACAGATATTAAAGGGTATGATGTACGTATTAAAAGAACGAGAGTGCGAAACATGCCATAAGCGGCAGAAAAAAATCATATTTACAAAACATGACAAAATGAAACAAAGTGTAGGAAGCCAAATATATTTTATAAACGATATTGAAACGCATTAAATGTTAATAAAAAAACAACAGGTGATCGAAAGAATTTCTCAGTCTCCCCAGCTGCGATGTATTCACCCCACACCGTGATCTCTCCTGAAATACTACTGCCTGTACCTGCCTAAAATGATGGCCGCAACAAACCCTCCTGCGTTTCTCCTGACCTTATCTCCCTCTTCCCCCTACCCCCCACCCCTCTCCGCTCTACTCTTCTCCACTTTCCTGCTACTGACCTTTGCCCTCACCTGTCCTGGCCTTTAGTCCCCACCCTGTTTATCTGTGAATTTTCCCTCCTCAATTGAGATCTAGCTATTTTGTCTGATGCCCGTTGGAGCTACCTGGTTTAGCTATTGGGGAGACAGGCCTGGGATTCCCTCTTTGGACGTCACCTACCCAGTCGGTCTTCAGACAGACTTCCTTTCGTCTCTCCTTTCGTCTCTTCCCACATCCTCCCTCTATTTATGTCTCTCCTTCTCTCCTCTCAATGTATTGAGACTGAACTATTTTGTCTGATGCCCGATGGAGCTACCTGGTTTAGCTATAGGGGAGATGGGCCGTGGATTCCCTCCTTGGTCGTCACCTACCCAGTCGATCTTTAGACGGCCTTCCTTTCGTCTCTCCTTGTTGTCTCTTCCCTTATCCTCCCTCTCTCACCTCCCCTGTCCCCTCCACTACTTTTCTCTCTCATTTCTCTCCTCTCCTAATGTATTGTATATTTTTTTGATGTATTGTGTAATTGTTGATCTTTTTCTGTTACATTGTTGATTCTCATGTAAAGTGCTCTGATACAGCAGCGGTGCGTCCATTAGGGCATAGGGGCGTAGCCCCACTAAGCCTGGACGCACCGCTAAATCATTTTTGTGAATTTTGCCTGCAGAAGCACAATATAATATAATACGAGCCACAGCGCTTCAATCCGGGATACACCCGATTGAATCCGGAGAGTGCGCAGGAGGTGGGGCTGGCTGGTCTGCAGCAGGCCAGCAGCAGTACTGCGCATGAGGATGGCAGGCTTGCTCCTAGCCTGAGCATGCGCGCTGGTAACCTGACTGTAGAGGGACCGAAGGGGGTGCTGCTTAGCCGGGCCGCAGCAGCCCCCGGGGTTTCAAAGCAGCGCCAGGGCGAGTAGTCACTGTGCCCCCCTAGCCAATCCAGGCGCTGCATGCAGCGCCAGGATTGGCTGGTCCCACCACGCAGAAGGGCAGGCAATCCATTATTGGATGCCGCTCGGGGTGGTGGCACAGTGCCTCAGCCGCAGTGCATATGACCAATCACTGTGACTTCAGCATGTGAAGTCATGCAGTGATTGGCCATTAGGGAAGTGCGTGCCCCGTGACGTTTCTTTTCAGTAGTAGTTTCTTTCTACTAGTGTAGGCCCGGGGCTCAACGTGCAACATGCGCGCAGGCAGCAGCAAGCAACAGACCAGATGTCCGACTTCATCAGCATGATAAACTTTTTGTCTGAGCCAGGGCATGCGTTGGAGAGGTAAAGTTATTTCAATGTATTCCACTAGATTTGGGCATATACTTCAAAGTTACTTCTTTGCGAATGTCCCATTATTTAATTGTTGTCACCTTCAAATCAAATCTGTTTATGTTCTTTTTATTTCAGAGGAATAAAAAACATAAAATAGACCAAAGTTATGAGAGTTCGTGTGAAAATTCCAAATTAGTGTTACTTGAGCGCTGTGAATAAAAGTGTGTCAACATTACTTTGTTCCCTCCTGAAGTGCGCCTCCTGTACGGATGCAGAAAGCAGATGTGCAGGGGGCTGTGCCAGTGTCATGTGTTGGCATTCACCTTAGCTCAGGACAACAGCCAACAAGTGGCCTCATGTCACCAGTGGCACCTTCAGGCAACACTGGCATGTTAATGCGCCCATTTTGTAAGCAGGTGCTCAAAACTCATAGAATTCTTCAATTTGAAAGCGAAACTACACATCCCAGGATGCACTGTGATGTTGACTGAAAAGCAAGGGACTGCTGAAGTTGTCATAAATGATTTGGGGCCACGTGTAAGCTATTCTGGCCTCTGCACTGACTGGTAAATGGAGACACGTGCCAGTAGGAGTGATGAGAGGCAGGGGCCTGGCAGAGGAAGTATCAGAAGAAGGAGAGGAAGATGAAGAGAAGGTGGACAGACGAGAGACAAGAGACTGAGATGACAATTCAAGAGAGGGAAAAAGAGTACAAGCGAAAAGGTTGTGAGAAGTAGAAAAACTGTGGAAAAAAGGGAAAGAGCAAATGGAATGCACGAGTAAAGTGATGAGCAGGAAGTGAGCTGGGGGAAGGGGTCATGGTATAGAAAGAGAGGAGTGGACAAGAGGCAGGAGAGGCAGAGTGAACAACATAATGTCATGGAAAGGTGGGTGAGAGGTGGTAGGAGAGATGAGAGCAGGAGAGAGTGAGGGAAAGGGCCAATGCCATGTAAACCGCAGATGAAACTCATCATCCTTCACAGCCCCTCTCATCATATATTGCGCATGGTCTGACGACTCTCTGTGAGCAAGGACACGTATGTCTTCAAGGAAAAGCACCAGGGCGCTAAGTAACTTGCACATGGGCTCTATGTGAAAACCACCTAATGTAACAAGAAAATGAGAAAGAGCAAAATAGAGAAGAATTGTGGACCAAATGTTTAGATATGAATGAAAAAGGATAAATAAACCTCATACACTGGTATTTCAAAAGCATACATTTACAATTATAATAGTTTTGGCTTTCGTTTAATGCTAAGTATCTGCCTTCATTTGGGCCCCTAAGCAACTCACCACCAGGGTCGTTGGAAACAGCATTAGGCTGGCTTCAGTGTGCCAGTCTCTTGATAGTGACACACAGGTCAAACTCAAAGTTTGTGTTAATCTACATTGGAAGAACGTGAAGTTGAGAAGTGTTCCTTTTTATGTGAAGCTGCACCTCAACAAGGGTCCTTCGAGAGCTGTGATTGAAGCTCAGTAATCAATGCACACTTCCCTTCTCGGTTCTAGAGCTCCTTCTGCACTGGGTAGGTGACATAGAGGCACATGTGTCTGTCCCATGGCCCGTGTTGCTCACTCACATCAGATCTGCCCAGTTATGAAGTACCCCCATATCACCATGAGCCCTTCGGACTGGCATGTTATTCAACAAGGCTGTGCATGCTCTGGTTTACAGCCCACACTTACAACTTGAACCGCAATACTACAAGTCATAGGATGCCACGTCCTATTGCCTAAAAAGCAAGCCGCTGCCTGGCTGTTAATCGGAGACACAGGCTGCTCTGCGATCCGAGTGAGTGCAGGAGCCAGGCACGAGAAGTATCTGGAAGAGGAGCCACTACTGCGAGAGGAACAGATGGCTGAAGGAGGAGGACACAGAGGAAGTCAGATAAAAAGAAGCAAAGAAAGGGGAGAAACTCAGGAGTGGGAAACAGAATGAAAGTGAGAGGAAAGTGCGAAAGAGAGTGAAACGGAATGACTGTAAACGAGTGTGCAGGAGATGGAAGCGAGGATAATGCTATAGAGTGGGCGATGACAGCAAGGGCAAACAGGAGCGATGGAGGGAAACGCATAATGTAATAGGATAGAGGAAGAGCAGTAGACAGAACAGTAATACCATGAAGCCAATGAAGATCACAATCACCACTCAGTAGAGAGGCCAAAAAATGAATATGGTTTGAGTTCCCCCTATCAGCCTACAGGGTTGGTTTTATGTACACCCAAAGGCAGTTTGAGAAGCAGCCAGCAATGTAGTATGACGATCTTGTACTGGTAGCCGTGCGGGAGTTATCCAGCGAGTACTGGGGAGCACTGTACGGAGCTAGCAGTACATGTAGGGGCACGCCACTCAGTTAATGGGACACTGCACCCGAGGGATACTGTATACTGGAGAACGCTGCACACTCAGTGGCACAGACTGTTCATGTCCTGGAGCACTTCATACTAGCACTGCGCGCTCAGCTTCAGCGGCACTGCACAGTCACACTCGTGTACTTCAATTCCAGGGTCACAGTAGATCAAAGGCACTGCACCATCGGGTTCAAGGGCAGTGCACAGTGATGAACACGGCACACCCAGATGCATGGGCCCGTCCACCCTGATTCATAGCATAAACTAAAACGGGCTTTATTCTTGTAGGATGTTTAGGCATCCTGGATTTTGTTATGTACAGTTGGCGCACTCTGAACTGAACATTTAAGGAAGCTTATTGAAATTAAGATATGGACTTATGGCTCCTTGACTGACGAGTACACCTTCCTGACATTCCGTTTCTTCTTAATATGAAAAAGCATAACAAATGTATCTTTACTTTAAAACCACCGCAATAGCCGACACCATGATGCCTCATCATTAGTTGTCATCTTGTCTTGTATTGTGTCCATGTTGTACACACGCCTGCTCAGCTTTCTGGTTTCTGATGTTTACAGCCTCCTTCTCATGTTTGGCCTCTCTGAGTGAGGTTTCACAAATGATTAGGTCAGCATCTGAGACTTTATATTCGTTGTATCTTTTTCAAAGTTATTTTTTGTTTTTCCTTTCAGGAGAAGGCTGTGCAACTGCTAATGAGAGTTTTGGTTTCTGTTATGTGTGCCTCATTCGAAGCAATATATGTAGAAAATATTTAGGTCATGCAAATTGGGGCGTGGTTTGCCTTATTTGCTCATTGCTAGGGGGCTTGTCGCTGCTTTCACAGTTTTGTACTCTGGTTACTGTGTCGGATAAACTTGTGCAGACTTCCAGAAAGAGTGCAGGAGTGCAGGGGGTAGAGCAGGCCCCTGAACCCACTGTAGGTACACAACTGCACTCGTACACTCCAGCCCTGGCCGAAAGCCAGATTTGGGAGACTCGAGGCCCCTCATGACACACTGCAGGGAGCCCCCATCATTTTGGATGAGTGGGTTCATGCTCTCTTCCAACAGGAAGTGTGCTTCTCTTGGGACATTTATATGCCAAGTTTAGCTGGATCAGGACTCATCTGGGGTGCAAGGGGGCAGCACATTTCTTCCAAACACAAGCGTTCTTTATAGCTTTCAACTGTGTTGGGCCAGAGGATGCTATACTCAGCTTGTAAGTGAGAGCAATGCTCACGCTCCTCCTGTTTTATTGGGCTGCTTAGATTATTGATAAACGTCACCTGTACACACTCTGCAGTGAATGTGCTATGAATAGGCAGTGCTTTGGGTCTGAGTGAAAGAGACTGCTTATTAAAAGTTCATAGGTGGAAAGTTGTTAGAAAAACAGAACCGATGCCAAAGCAGTAAAATCAGGTCAGGTTCAATTGAGGCTATAGCATAACGAGCTGGCAAAGGTGTTGGTGCTGTGGGAATCCAGAAATTAATAGTTAAGAACCCTGCATGAAAATGGGCCCCGAAGAAACGGAATAATGTGAGTTATGAAATCCAGCTCGTAAAGTTTATGAAGGAGGAATTTGAGGCTATCTTCGAGCATCGTTTTTTTTTCTGTGTTGTATTTCTTTATTTGTGCTACAGCGGTTTGGTAATCACAAAACAGGCATCCAAGACTCCATACAGAAACAATAAATAAAGACCAGCTTCATTTATAACAATTCCCTGCTGTCTTTACCATTGCTGATTAGAATGTAATAGTTAAGGCAAAATTCATTGGGACTTTTAGCAGCATGTACAACAGTCCTGGTAGTTTTCTCCACGTCTGCCATATTTCACAGAGAAGCTCTGAAGCTGTTGCAGAGACAGAGCGATCCATATACATGCAGCTTGTAACCAATAGGTATCCAATATAAGGCAGAGGAGATGTGGGTGTGTGACTTGGCAGACACATAATGTCACAGACTGTCGTGTTGTGTAAATCAAGTGTCCCGTTCAACGATCACATACAGGAATTTTGGGGGTATATCACAACTGGTATGAATGAGCCAGGAACAGGCCGTCTGGACATTCGGGGTTACTGATTTAGTTTTAGGCAATGGCGTTTGAGTAGCTAACATGAAGAAATCACTACGGCTACCACAGGGATTCAAATGGAAAGTTTGTGGGCTGTTTCCTGTTATACAGTACAGAGGTGAAGTCAGTGTGAATTCCATGAAGGGGTTGAGATGGCGTGGGCTAGGGAGAAGCAGTAGCTTAATTTTAATTTTCATGTCAGCAATTTTCTACGCCTTGCAGTCTTCTGGCTTACTGTGTTACACGCACCCTGTTCCTGGAAGCCTGGCATCAGCCTCACATCCTGTCCTGTCGGAACCTAAATACACTTAAACACTATTATGTTAATGTTACAGCACTTTAATGTGACTAAAGAGCACACAATGGCTGCCACAGTGACACCATATTTTTGTGGGCCCCGCTGCTTCCATCTTTCCCTTAGCCTGTAAGACTACACTGCTTCAGAGTTGGCCTTGCTACAATATTTATGGTTTTGCGGTTTTGCTGGTGGGATGTGCTCACTTTTGGGGTACATCTAAGATGTAAACAAAGACGGACTGTAAAAACTGGCTGCAAGTACTTCGGCCTCAAACAGCCTGACAGCAAGCTCCCTACAGGAACACAATCTGCATGAGTTTGTGTGTGTGTGTGTGTGTGAGTGTGTGTGTCTGTGTGTGTATGCTAGATCCTTAATTTGCCTTTTCGAAAGAATAGGCATGTGTGGTAGCGAGCTTGCACCGCATGTAGTGATTGTGGAGAGTGGAATCTATCTAGATATGTGTGTGAGCATGTGTGTGTGGGGGGGGTGTCTGTGTGAGTGTGTGTGTGGATTGATGTGTGGGTGTGGGTGTGAGTCTGTATGTGAAAGCGTGTCTCTGTGTGTGGGCGTGTGTTTGTAATGTAATAACTGCACTTTCACAATTGCTTTATTAACCTTCCTGCTTTCTCAAATTTTCTTGAAAATGCACGATTTTTCTTCTCTTTTTTCAAAATTTTCCGAACCCCCCTTATGGGCAGAAAGGCACAAAAAACGAGTGGGACAGGCAGGCAGAAGGGCACAAAAACGAGTGGAACGGGGGGCAGAAAGGTACAAAAAACAAGTGGGACAGAGGGCTTTGTAAAGGCTGTCTCCCAACTGCTGTGCAACTTCTTCTACTCTTAGAGCTGAGATTTTCATGCAAGTATTATAGTCTGAATTCAGCAGCGTAATAGGACGGAATGTATGAAGCTCTGTGGTTATACTGTATAAGCAGCTACCTATGTTATGCCATCTATTAATGTAATAACTGCACTTTCACAATTGCTTTATTAACCTTCCTGCTTTCTCAAATTTGCTTGGAAAATGCACAATTTTTCTTCTCTTTTTTCAAAATTTTCTTGGGGGGGATTATCCCCCCAAACCCCTCTTAAGGGGTTCGCGCTCACTCGCTTCGCTCGCTCGCTGTGGTGCTGTATGCAAATCACTTTGCGCCCCACCACTTTCAAATCTCACCACCCGCCCCTGCTCTGATACCTTCGGGTCTAGCCAGCACTATATAAAACTCTATTAGATACTGAAAAAAACAAAACTGAAAAAGAACAAAACAGTTTTACTGTTCTTTCATAAGGCTAAGAGAAACTTCTTTAAGTAGAGCATACCGGTAAGTTATTGAACATAAATATGGGTTTATTGTGTAGTCCTTGACCTGCTCTATTTTTTAGGTCTGGCCATTGAGACAGCTTTAGAACTTTTCCCAGACTACTCTTTTCCCCAAAACAATCATGGATTCAAAATCTATTTTTATATTTTTTTTAAAAATAGAACAGATTTTTTATGTTTTCATTTTGTATATTATGCAATGATCATTTTTGGGAATTGACAATGTATTAGAAGAGGGAGGGACGATTATCAGTTCCCTTCCTTTTTTTGACTTGTGATTTTAAATGTATGAGATTTAACGCCAAAGGTTTTTACGTAAATAAAAGAGAATTTAGGATTTTTTGTGCATCATATTGTGTTTTCTAAGGACTTAACAATACTGAAAAAGAAAAAAACTGAAAAAGAACATAACAGTTTTACTGTTCTTTCATAAGGCTAAGAGAAACTTCTTTAAGTAGAGCATACCGGTAAGTTATTGAACATAAATATGGGTTTATTGTGTAGTCCTTGACCTGCTCTATTTTTTAGGTCTGGCCATTGAGACAGCTTTAGAACTTTTCCCAGACTACTCTTTTCCCCAAAACAATCATAGATTCAAAATCTATTTTTATATTTTTCTTAAAAATAGAACAGATTTTTTATGTTTTCATTTTGTATATTATGCAATGATCATTTTTGGGAATTGACAATGTATTAGAAGAGGGAGGGACGATTATCAGTTCCCTTCCTTTTTTTGACTTGTGATTTTAAATGTATGAGATTTAACGGCAAAGGTTTTTACGTAAATAAAAGAGAATTTAGGATTTTTTGTGCATCATATTGTGTTTTCTAAGGACTTAACAAAGATATATATGTTTGTGAGTTGTATTTTTCTCTGCTGGTATCTGTCCATTTGGTTCTCAAACAAAGTGCCCATTTTTATTGATTTAAGATACACAAAAGGGAAATTACCTTTTGTCTGGTTCTTAACTACACTGTCCCTTTTGTCAGGTAGGGGTGACTCTCATTCTTTTAGATTATTTGCAGATGTGACTTTCTCATTGAGAGGGGCCCTGTCTTGGGTGGTGCAGTCTTTGTTGCTGTAGATGTCATGACCAGCTTCCCTTTCGATAACTCTTTGTATGGCGGTCTCTTGCTTGTCCTTGTGTGGAGTCTCTGTCATCATACTATTGTGCCTTTCATCTTTTGGGGGGATCATCTTGTAGAGAGGAGCAATCCTCTTTGATGACACAACTTTGTGAGAAGCTTGCTTACCTTGAGACAACCAAAAGGAAAGCTGAGGTTAAGTATGACATTTCTCAGGCCTAGTACTCCTCTCAGTTGGCAGCTTCAGGATGAGAAAGTCAAACGTAGGAGCAGCAATGGCTACCTTTTGCCATCATTTGCAGCTATCTGCTTCAGTGTGTGTACTGTGGCACTCAGGAGGAACAAGAGGGTTTAAAGCAGATTTTGTTGAGAAATATTTAATTGTAGGCTGTACCTTTGTTCAAATTGGTATACGTTATGACTTACTCTTGGCTAAGAGGCTCAGTGTTTTATTCTGAGGATTTAGTAAAATCTCCCAGATTTAGGGGCATACATTGCGTGTTCTGGGTAAGAACATGCAGTAATGCATCATGAAAAATGACTCATAGTGTGACCTTCAGTGTTTCCAGGAAGCAGGGTTACCGCATCTTTATGAGTTCTGTGGGTCAGAATGGGGGATAATGTGATAAAACTGTGGGGGCGATTTACTAACATTTTGCACTAGCTTTGCTTCATAAAAGTGATGCAAACCAGCACATAAATGTTTTTTTTAATTATTTACCTAAGTTTTGCGCTGCAAATTAAACTAAAAGTAACTCAAAGTAGCGATTCGCGTTGCTTTGCATCACTTAGCGTTAAGGGGGCACTTCCATGCAACAACCAACACTTTTTGATGCAAAACCCTATCTACCAAAAATTTGAGACAGGGTTTTGCTTTAAAAAATAACGCCTTTTCAAACCAGATGTCAAAGGGAGAAATGTTGTAATTTCTCCTTTCTTTTCCGACTTTTCATGTGTTCTACAATGTACAGCACATATACAAAGTAGGAAAAGTTTTCTAGGCATAGTATTTTATACTGGAAGGGAACCCTTCCAGTACAAAACCTATGCTAGACTCATGCACACACTATGGCACAAATGTGTCTGTGTGCCGCACAGTAACAGGGAAAGGGGAGGAGAGAGCCACATCTCTGTATATATGGTGCTCTCCTGTTCCCACCCTTTCACTCAACACATCACAGCATTTTTGACTGCTGCGTTAGGTGACACATTGGTAAATCTGCCCCATGTGTTTTCCCTGGTCCGAGTTGCAAAACTTGGCAGATTGCATTTTTTTCTTGCATACATTTCACCAAAGTTTTCCCTTTGCAGTAATTTCATTTAAATTGTATTCCTAAATATAGTGAGGGGTCCATTTTAGGCCAGCTCCAATGATTTTCAAACAGCCTTAGTAATCTTATCTAGCGGTAAAGAAATGTTTCCCGTTTATGATTTTAGGAGGGCCCAGCCCTTCTAGTTGAAAACATCTGGGTTTTGGGAAAAAATCACATATGGTCCTTCTGACTTTTGGTTAGAACTTATACAGCAAATACATATTACATATTTTATACCAAGCACTTGATGTCACAGTTTTGACATTCCCAAGAGCTGCCAATAAAAGGTGTTATTGTTGCCCATTCTGACGGTACTCAGTTTATCGACCCTACGAAGATAAAAGACTGATGGGCTTATATATGAGAGTCTTGCGCCGCTGGAGTGTTACTTTTCTGCAGGGCCGGACTGGCTACCGGGCAGTTGTGTGTGCTGCCAAGCAGGGGGATCATTTCGTTGATGGGGACCTGTGTGTGCAAAACGAAATTCGTTTTGCTTTTTTTATTTCAAAGCGCACGCAGGTCCCCATCAACGAAATGAGCTCACACCACGGAGAAATCCTCCCCCTGCTCGGCAGCACACACAAATGCCCGGTAGCCAGTCCGGCCCTGCTTTTCTGACACTCTGGCGGTGCAAACATCTCCATCATATCTGTGAGGACATGCAAAGCCACTTTGCGTGGCTTTGTATCGCCTCAACATAGCTTAACATTTTAAAAACTGGCTGTTTTCCTATTGATTGGAAAAAGACTTCCATTCTGCCACTTTAAAAAAGGCAACACTTGACCCAACAGAAAAAAATAATTACCGCCCTATATCAAGACTTCCATTTCTAGCAAAAGTACTAGAAGGACATGTTAACATCTCCCTCTCTGCATTTTTGGACTAGATTGGCATTTTGGATAACTCCCATTTTGGCTTTAGGAGCCCACAGTACAAAAATCTGCGTTGGTCACACTATCAGAGGAGGTGAGGTCAGGGCAACCCTTGATCACGGAGATAAGGCTGCAGTGGTCCTTTTGGACCTATCCGCTGTCTTTGACATGGTAAATAATACCAGACTACAGGAGGTAGTCCATAATGAGACTTGGGCAAACATCTGTAAGGTACAACAATGTCTCAAAGGGGTGTCAGTAAAAGGACAATTAGAAACAGTACAATTAATTACAGAAGAATAAATCAAGAAGGGGGAAAAAGCCAGAGAGATCAGATACTCTGCAAAAACAAATTGTATTGGTAAATTCACATATTTGACATATTCAATTCCATATGATCAAACAATTAAAGAATTAAAGAGTTGTGCTGCGTTACATTAAATGCCATGTAACCTGTTGGATACTGTGCACAAGTGCTCGTGAAGGATTGTGACAGTGCAAGTGACAGGTGAGGTAACATATACAGCGACGGTGAAGGGCACGACGGCGAACAAGTGAGCTTTAAAATTGTACAAAGTCAGGATAACCAAACAATAAATGGTAATGTGATACACAAGTAATTAAGTATGGTATCCTTGAGGGGAGCGCCCAGAGTTTCGCTGTGAAGTCGACGGTGTTTCGGCCTTTAGGGATGTTAGGCCATCATCAGGACCAGGTTACACTGATTTATATCACAGTGTGTCAAGGTAGGAGGGAGGTCTAAGTAGGGGACCAAACCACGCGCAGCGACGTGTGTTGTGGGAGTCCAAGGCTGTAGTTCAGAAAGCTTGGTGGACAGCTTGTGGTGCCAATTGAATCGGTAAGCCATCGTCAGTCAGGCTCTGTGTGGCGGGAGCTGGATCACGAAGCCGGCAGTTGTCAGGCTTAGTAACATGGTAAGGCATAAGATTTTGAAACAGTGATTGATGGAGATTGTTGTCCAAAGCTCTGCTTTCCAGCCACTCTGCTCCTTCCTGGACGAAAGGGAGACAACAGTCAACTTGGGAGATTTTAGTTCTAAGCTCCACAAGGCTCCTCATTAAGCCCCACATTATTTAATATATTTGTGGCTCACCTTATGAGACTGATAACGTTGTTTGGTTTTTCCAAGTGTCTTACACAGATGACACCCAAATCATTGTTCCTATAAATAATGATATTGAAGAGATGGCGTCTCGATTCAGCAAATGCATGAGTGCAATTTTTAATTGATGGTTTCCCACTGTCTTAAATTAAATTCCAAAAAAGACATAGGTTCTCCTCTTTGGTGGAGATACCTCCTTGTGGAGCAACTCCTGGTGGCCGCGACTGCTGAACTCTGCAGAATTGTACCTACTTGCCTCGCAATCATTACTTGGCAATTTCCACAGACAGCGGAAGGTGGAATAGAGGTAGATTGCAGTGGGTTTTATAGTTAATGCTGGCTCTCTGCTGACTTTGCAGACCGGTAATTAGGCCGGGCTGCTCGGTTCTCATTGCCGACATTCAGGGCCGGATTGGCTACCGGGCAGTTGTGTGTGCTGCCATGCAGGGGGAGGATTTCTCCGTGGTGTGAGCTCATTTCGTTGATGGGGACCTGCGTGTGCTTTGAAATAAAAAAAGCAAAAAACGAATTTCGTTTTGCACACACAGGTCCCCATCAACGAAATGATCCCCCTGCTCGGCAGCACACACAACTGCCCGGTAGCCAGTCCGGCCCTGCCGACATTTCACGCAGTCACTGGCCTGCTCACTGTCGATTTGTCTTTTTGCAGTCTGCACTGATTTACGGATGGTCCTTTGTTGACTTACTCCGAATGGGCTATTTGCGCTGATTGCAGGACAACGTGCACTTTCGGGCACGTTTATACTTTGCATTAAATCACTTAAAGTGCACTTTCGGGCACGTTTATAATTTGCATTATAAGTCAACAAAGGACCATCCGTAAATCAGTGCAGACTGCAAAAAGACAAATCGAAAGTGAGCAGGCCAGTGACTGCGTGAAGTTGCATAGTTCATGTAGCAAAAGCATGTCTCGCTAAGGAATTGCGATTTGTATTTTACTGGCATTTGCTGATCTAGAACATAGTGAAGGAGCATGTTGAATTTGCGCAATAAGGGCAAAGGATTTCAAAAGTATTTGCTTTATCATGATTTGTCTAATTTATTAATGTTTTACAATGATGTATACGCTGCATACGTGTTTTTGTTGGTATATAGATAACCTTAGGCACCTAAATAATCTAGTGTTCATATGCAGCGCTGCCAAGTTTGCAAGATAGGGATTTCAGACGCTAAACTCCAGGCCTTTACTATGGATGGCACGTTTCGGTCTCTGAAGAAGAGTTTGGGATGTTAATCCTTGTAGGTCGACACTGCTGTTTATGAGCTGGAATATTATTTTCATCTCATCAACGTTATTTGAACATTCCTGTGGTTATACAAAAATAGCTTTTAGGAAGAAGATTGCAGCTGGAGTCATTAATAAGGAAGAAAAAAATGTATGACTTTGCTGTTTAAATATTATTAATCTTTTTGTACAGCGTATGGCAGATCCTCTACCTGGCTGAGGTTCTGCTTGAATAGGATACAAATACTTCCTACTGTTCCTAGCGTTACCACTATTGATCGAAACTAATTCACATTTACATTTTAATTTTGCAATGACCACGCTTGGTATGAGATCATCAATATGACATGAAGGTCCATGAAACCCATCCGAATCACACTTTGGTCCTCGTGCAATAATACACATCCCCAACTTTACCGCCTCACCTCATTTAAATGTCATCAGCCGCCCCTGAATCCCAGTGGTCAAAACGATAAACCTTGGAATAATTTTCTACATCAATTTCTCTTTTAGGGCTAGATGTAGGTAATTCCGATTTACCTACTCTTAAATACCGAATTTTACCGATTCGGTATTTGAGAGTAGGTTAATAGGAAGGAGGCAGATGTAGGTAATTTTAAATTCAGAATTACCGAATCTGTAACATTCGGTATTTACCGATTCTGTAAATACAGAATCGGTATTTCCCATTGATTCCTATGGGCTTTGAAGGCCATAGGAATCAATGGGAAATGCCGATTCTGTATTTACAGAATCGGTAAATACCGAATCCTGCAAGGGTGCAGGGGGTGTCACTTTGACACCCTCTAGCACCCCAATTACAGGCTTGTGTGACATGTGGCACACATACATGCCCTACGGGCATGTCTGTGTGTCACATTGCACAGGTGTGCATGCACAGATGTGCATGCACACCTGAATTCGGTATTTTACCACACAATAGGATTGTGTAGTAAAATACCGACTCTTAAGGGCCTGTGGCACTGTAAACTGTGCCACCTACATTTGGAATTACAGAATCGGTATATTTACCGATTCGGTAATTTACCGAATCGGTAATTTTACCGAATCGGTAAATATACCAATTCTGTAATTTTTTGCCCCCTACATCTGAAAACCCCAATACCGGTCGGAAACGTCCGAAATCGGCCGTTTCCGACCGGTATTAGGGCTGCTACATCTGGCCCTAAGTGTTCAAACTAATCATCTTACATCCTCGTGTTTCCACACTTTAAAAGCTTTTAGGAAAATTCTCCCTTTTTTACTTTTTGATCTGCAGAAGACAGTGGCTACCTCTCTGGCACTATCAAAGTTACACTACTGCAATGCCCATTATGTTGGAGCCCAGCAGTGTGTTTTGGGAAGACTCAAGA
Source organism: Lissotriton helveticus (assembly GCF_964261635.1). Classification (NCBI taxonomy): domain Eukaryota; kingdom Metazoa; phylum Chordata; class Amphibia; order Caudata; family Salamandridae; genus Lissotriton; species Lissotriton helveticus. The sequence continues at coordinate 1,328,852,148 of NC_136069.1, read as the reverse complement.
GACTGCAATATGCAGCAGTTCGAGTTCTGTAATAGATCAACAAGATTGAACCTTTCTCCAAAGCTAGGTGAGAACTCCATTGGCTACCCATTAAAAAGAGAGTTGCCTTTAAAGCACTCTGTATAGTGCATAAATCACTTTACCATCATGGCCTGATTTCCTCAGAAATAAAAGTTTGTGGTACAATCCATTGTCCCTTTCATTCACAAAGCCTCTGTGGGGCCAGAAGCTTATCTATGCCACCATTCACCTCTGGAATCAATGCCAGATCATCTAAGGAATAATTCTAGCTCCCTGACTTTTACAAAGTCACCAAAAACGTGGCTGTCCACTCTCACTCTGTAGACTTCTTATTTGTTGGCTTCTCCCTTCATACTATAGGCAGCACCAAGACGCCTTAGGGCAAACGACGCATTTTACAAAATGAAATCATAGAGATGGAGTAAGACAAAGCAGCGCAAGTCACTGCGCTGCCTTACTCTGCACCACAGAGGCATTTCATGGGCATTGCAGAGGGTTTCCCCATGCAACACCCATGGATTTTGATGCATCCTCAGATTTAAGTAATTACATAAACCTGAGGCAGCGCCAAATCCTTAGTCCTACCCAGAGCAGACGTAATGAGGAGAAATATTTCTACCACTCCTCGTTTTTTCCTCTTTCAACGTGTGTTGCATTCCGCAGCACACGTAGAAAGAGGAAAATGCCTCTCTGAATTGTTTTTGTGCAGGAAGGCACCCCTTCCTGCACATAAATCCTGCCTGCAATGGAGGCACCCTAGCACCATGGTGCATGGATGCCTGCATTGGCGCTAGGCAGCAAATTGTGCGCTAGCGCAGGGGTAAAAGACAGGAATGCACCGTATTTAATAAATAAATACGGTGCATTTCTGCCCTTTCACATTGGCATAGGGCTGCGCTGCAAGAAGACTTGCGGTGCTGCCCAGCGCCAGTTCCCCATAAATGAGGCACATAGTGCTCTTGCCAAGATTCTAACTTTTGACTTGCAAGTCACAGCATGTGCCAGCAGCAGACATTTAGCTGGCCGAATAATCTTGTCGGCTAGGGATACTGAATTGCATTGATTTCTGCCATAACATTACCATCTTCTGCAGAATTGTGAAACCTCCGACGGGACTTCTGTTAAAATAATCATATAATTATTATGTTTGACTGGCTTTGTTAACTTTTGACATTGTGTTCCTTTCCTAACTCTTGCCCAGTTCCCCACCCCCAGAATTCAGAAGTATGTTACAAAGTACGTTTATCTTCCTCATTATCATATTTTGTCGAAATTGTAGGAAGTTAACATTTAAACCAAAATGAGCACTTAAATTAAAAAGGTATAAGTCAAGAAATAATGTTTAGTCTGGAAAACATCACAGAAATCGGTTCCCCGCATTATGAAATTCAATATTGTTTGGTGTGTCGGGTCTATCTCGTGGAAGAAATCAGTTGTGGATCAAAGCTTGTGCAATAAGTGGTTAGTCTGCTAATAATTCTGCAAGTTACTGAGAAGTTTCATGACCATGGAGAGAAAAGAAACCAAAGGATAAGCCCCTTCTTAAAGTCATGAAATTTACGTTTGATCTGAAGTAGCCTTTTTTGCTTATGGAAATGAGTACTTGATATAACAATGCAAATATGATCAATAGACACCATCCCTCATTCCCTTTTGTTTGTTGATGCCATGGTCCTTCCGAGGCAAAGTAGCTCCTGGCGCACATAACTAAAATAATTGAATAATTTCGACTGAAGACATAAATCAAACCAAATTCATATGTAGCCTTGCAATTGTGTTAATTAAAATGTTTGAAATCATTAAATGTTTCTCAGTTTCCGAACTCGTTGTCTTCTTTAAAATGTGAAGCTCCAAGCAAGGCCCCGTAGCGCTATTACAAGAATTCGAGAAATTCAACTGGTTTCTGCAACTATTTTTGAAATGCCAAGGCAATTTGCTATCACTACAAACAGCTTTAGTAGTGTGCTGTGAGAGCTCATGTCATCAGTTAATAAAATAATAATAATGAAGCGAGAGAGAGATAGTAGACTTTGGAGCAGCCCCCATTCGCCATTGTCTTTCCTGTACTTTTACTATTTTGCCTTTTCTTGAATGGGATATCCTTCAAGTTCATGGTATTTTGCACATATTTACATTGGTGACTGTGAGAAAGTGCCATCTTTCTTGCCTTGGTATGCCCCCACTTTTTTCTGAACTGCTGATATGCTTTGAATGAGTGTGCCCTGGGTCCCTGCCAATCATGTACCCAGGGCCTTCCCTAAAAACTATGCTGAAACAAAAATACCCAATTGGCAACTCTGGCCCCCTGTCAGCCCCTAGTAAATGGTACCCTAGGTACCCACGGCATGGGGACCAGAGAAGACCCCTGAGGGCTGCAGCACTAATTGTGCTACCCTCAGGGGCCATGTACCCTGGTACCCACACACTGCCTTTGCAGGCTGAGTGCCTAGGTACAGAACTAAAACGAGAGTCGACATGGCACACATCCCTGTGTGCCATGCCCACAGAACCCACTGCCCTGGCATACCTCAGCCACTCCTCTAGCTGGGTGCCCTATGCCAGAGGTGAGGGCACAGGTGCATGAGCCCTGTGCCCCTACAGTACCCAGGGCCATTCCTGGGCACTGTAAGTGCAGTGATGCCATTTAAGAGTATATGGTGCTGGGAGGTTGTCATTACGAACTCCACAGCACCATAATGGCTATACTGAAGACTGACAAGTTTGGTATCAAACTTCTCAGCACATTAAACCCGCACTGATGCCAGTATGGGATTTAATGTAACATTCCCCAGAGGGCATCTTAGAGATGCCCCCTGAAAACCTAACCTACAATCCCCGTCTGGGCTGAGTGGCTGCAGAGGCTCCACACAGCAGACATGTTGCTGGACCCCTGGGTAGGAGAGCCCCCCTCTCAACTGGGTCTGCAACAAAGCACATCCTGGGCGAGGTGCTATGTCTCCTCCCCCAGGAAGGACAGGGGGAAGCTTCAAAGGCATACCGCCTCTGAGAGCTTCTCCAGACCATTTGCTGTACCCAACAACCAGCCCCACACCAGTCCTACCCCCCATCTGGTGGGAAGACTGGCAGGAAAAACTACGTCAGGAAGGGGGGTGTGCCAGCCTGTGCCAACTCCACCCCTCAGGTGGAGGAGGAGAGGTGAAGCACGACCCCGGGCTCCGACCATCTTGTAGATGGGGAGCCCTGCCCAATCCCAGCTAGGCTCCTGCCCCCCTCCCACAGAAGAGGAGCAAGCTAGGGGGTGTACTCACCCCAGGAAAGGGACCCATTGGCCCATGTCCTTGCCCTACCTGTAACGCCCCTAAACTTAGTATTTAGGGGCTCCCGGACCCTTCCTTCCTTAGATCCCGATACGAAAAAAGAAGAAACAAGATCAAGAAGAAGAAGACCCGCCGTGCAGCTGCTAATAACAGGACGACGACAACTGACTTGGCCCCAGCCCTACCGGCCTGTTGATCCTGCTCCTGCCTAAATCCGGCGACCATCGCGGGCAGCCATCTTGGGACACCCAGAGGACCTGCCTGCCTTGACCCTCTGGACGATTGGGACTCCTACCAGCAGAGGCTCTGTTGCAACAACCCACCTGGTGCCCCCTAGGAAGCTCCGGACCAGCCCACTCTGCACCAGCCGAGCCCGGGCCGGGCCAACCCGAACCAAGACCACGAGGGCGTCCCCCTGGAGACTGGGACCCGAAGTCCAGTGCCCAAAGACCCTCCTCGACGAACCAGCCGACGCCTGCAGACTCAGAATCAGGCCCCCCCCCCCCAACCGCGACCAGCCGAGGGTAAGCTTTTCCAACACCCAAAGACACCCCTGCACCCGGCGCCCTACAGCCCCTTGTACCTCCCTTTGGGGTACCTACCTGTGCTCCAACATCCCAACTTACCTCTCGAAGTGCTTGTCGCCCCTGAAGAGTCACCGGCCCGAGTCTGCAGCCTTTGTTCCTTTTGCAAAATCCTCATTGGATAACATTGAGCGCCCGACGGCTCAAAAGCACCCTGCACCGAGCCTCCCGAGTGCCGCTGGCTGTGACCTCTTTGCCCTATCCTACTTCACCCCTTGCCCAGAGCAAGTGACCAGGAGCCCAGCTCCCAGAGCCGCGTGGCCTGTTAGCCAGCAGCCACCAACCGAAGGCCCCCTTTCCCTCATTGGATAACATTGGGCCTACCTACCTCTGCACCAGGCCGCCCCTGCGCCGCTGGGACTGAACTAACTGTACTCACCTGACCCTGGGGGACCCCTGAGTCTACGCCCAGAACCCTAACTTCACCAACCAAGTACTCACCTGGAAACCGGTAATTCACTTACCTGCCATTGGATAACATTGACCCATTTTCGACTCGAAAAGTTTCTAAGTTTTGAAAACTGAAAATATTCCTATATAATCAGCCAAAGTCCGAATTAGAAAATACTCACCTGTGATCAGGAGAGAAGCCAGTACTGTACCTATTAGCCCAGTACTGAACAACAAAAGTAATCCCTAGCGGGTTTACTAGTAACCTGTATTTTCTCCATAGGAACCCATTGTCTGATTTTCTATGAAATTTCTTCTGTCTACTTTTGAAAACTGCAAATATTCGTTAAAAATCGTACAACATACTGAAACGCAATTACCTACCTGTTTTGAGTTAAGCCCCCAGTGCTGGCCCTAGGAGACTAGTGCTGGGTTACAAAAGTAACGCGATCGTACTGTACCTGTAACCTGAATTTCCTCCCGTTGAATAACGTTGTGAGAATCACCTCGAACAGTTTCTAAGTGTGCACTTTTAAAACAGCTTTATATTCAGGAAAAATCATCACTGTAACTAAAACGTTTTTGCTAATCTGGTTTCAGCTTAGACCCCAGGACTGAATCCAAGACCTAGTCCTGGAACTACCAAAGTAATCCATAAAGTAATCAACTGTACTTTCCTATGAAAACCCATTGAGCTCAATGCTAGAGTGTGTTTCAGAACTGCATTGCTATTAGCTAACCTGTGATTATTGTGTGCACAACCTTTATTGCTCCTTTGCAAAGTAATTACATGAGAGTACTCGTAACGAGAAACGATATTTTTATAACTGTTGGTTCTAAAAATAAAACACCTATATCTGTGGATATAAAAACAATTGGCCTGGAGTCAGTCCTTGAGTGTGTGAAACCCTTTGCTGACTGAGTGTGTACAACAAATGCTTTACACTGTCCTCTGGTACTGCCTTACTGCTCGACCAAGCTACCACTTTGGAGAGTAAGGTCAGTTCTGACTTTAACCTCCGTTATACCTTTGGGGTTTGTGGACTCTATACACACTGTACTACCTTATTGTCCAGTATATATAGAGCCACTTTCTCACATTGGTGGATCAGCGGTGGGATACAAACTTGCATTTGTTGGACTACTTGGTTACCATCTGACCACACAACAGAACTCATAAATTGCCTTTAAGAGTTCTGAAATTGGTTTTTCCAAAATACTAAAAGTCTTGTAGGGCCCTGCTTAAGCCCCATTGGAATTTTAGAAAAATCGAAGTCACTACAAGCTAGGGTAGAGGGTTGGAACTATCAGGTTATAATGACTCAAAGGAACCCAGCTTTCTGATAGATACATCTGCCGTGTGGATTCCTCACCTTGTGAATATCCCCTTGCGTCAGCAACATTCGGAAATTCCTTTCGTAGCCTCGCGCCGACGTGGACTTGGACGTCATAGAGACACGGCATCGCGCGCGACTCCGCTGACGTCACCGATGCCTATAATAGTCCCACGCCGGCGTGATGACATCACTTACCCTTTTTCCGTGTCGTGGACGCTAACGGTTTCGGGAATCTCAGTAGACAACTGGTACTTTGTTGCCTTTTTGTTACCACTTTTTGCTTCTTTGTTTCTTGTCTTTTCGACGATGTCGACAAAGAAGACCGGCTTCAAGCCCTGCAGGGAGTGCGGGAAAATGATGTCTATTACTGACCCGCACGAGGACTGCATCTGGTGTTTGAGCTCTAACCACGATGTGGATGGATGTTCCTCTTGTCGAAAGATGAACCCGAAGGCCCTAAGGGAAAGAGAGACCAAACTCCTGGTAGCGAAGCTGAAGGCTGGAAAAGAAAAATCGTCGAGGTCTCGTTCTCGAAGGGCGAGGTCGAGGTCGAAGTCAAGATCTGGATCTCGAGAGGAATCGTCTTCGAGGTTCGCTTCAGACCATGCTTCGAAGTCGAAGAGGAAGCATAAGAAGAGGAGACATGAGTCCCGCCGTCGTTCCGGTAAGGAGTCGGGCTCGAGGTTGAGATCACCGAAGAAGGTACGTTCTAAGGTGGTTACGCTGGATGTCTCAGAACCTGAAGGTGAGGCCTCACCTTCGGAGTCGCGGGTGCAGTCGCCGACTCCGGTTTCAAATCCATCTCCGGCGCCGTCCTCGGCCCGAGAAGAGGAAGAGGTTCAGGTGGATGTGGATCCAACCAAACAAGGGCTCCAGGAGCACCTGACTGAGTATGCAAAAAACCACCCCTCTGAGCAGGGTGACACCCACTCAGAGGAAGGAGAGGGGGAGGATAATGGTCCCCCCATCCTTAGGGAAGAAGGGGTCTCTGAACCCTTACTCCCAATAGTCAACCTTTGGGAGCCTAGGAGCCACACAGGTGGTTCAGAGAGCCCATCGGGGGAAACCCCAGTGCAGAGGACAACTTTCTATCAAAGTTGTCCAAGAGATTAGACCTAGAGACCAGGCTCCTGGTTCTAGAAAAAGAAAGAAAAGAGATGGGCCTAGCCCCCATCTCTGGTGGCAGCAATACCAATAACAAGGATAGAGAGCAATCTTATGATCCTAAAGTCCCCAAAGGGATTGTCCCTAAATTTGAGGAAGGTGATGACATCGCCAAATGGTTCACAGACTTTGAGAGGGCTTGTGATATCAGACAGCTAAAGAAACCTCTCTGGGGGGCACTCCTGTGGGAACTGTTCTCTGGTAACTGCAGAGCCAGACTCCTGACCCTCTCTGGGCCAGATGCAGGGTCCTATGACCTCATGAAGAAGACTCTGATTGAGGGGTTTGGACTCACTACTGAGAAGTACAGAATTAGGTTCAGGGGGGCTCACAAAACCCAGACCCAATCCTGGATAGATTTTGTAGACTACTCAGTAAAGACACTGGATGGTTGGCTAACTGGACACAATGTGCATGACTTTACTGGATTGTATAATTTGTTTATGAAGGAACACATTTTGAGTAATTGCACAAATAAAATGTTACATCAGCATTTGGCAGACCTAGGTCTAATTTCTCCCTAAGAATTGGAAAAGAAGGCAGACCACTGGGTCAAGACTAGGGTGACAAGGACAGCCACTGGGGGTGACCAAAAGTAGGTGGTCACAACCCCCCCCACCAGGGAAAGGTGGTGAGAATCCCCCAGATACAAAGTCTGAGTCTTCCAAAGGGCCCCAAAATCCTGTTCAGGTGGGTGGGTCCCAATCTACTCCCTATGTGCCTCAGCCCTATAGTGGAAGAAACTTTGATCCTTACAAGGCCTATTGTAACAACTGTAAGAAATTGGGACATTTAACTGTAGACAAGAACTGCCCCTACAACAAAGCCCCTAAGGCACCCATTCCAGCTACTCCAGGGACAGTACATCTATAGATGGGATCAGAGGAGTGCCCAGAGCAAATCTGGGAATACACTCAAGCTAGTCTAGTCTGCTTGGGGAATATGGGGGTTGCCAGTGTGGCTGGGTGGCAATCCAACTGTAACAAATATATGCAATACCCCTCCATCAATGGAACCAGAGTAGAAGCCCTGAGGGATACAGGTGCCAGCATCACTATGGTAAGGGAAACGCTGGTTTCCCCAGAGCAATACCTGATTGGGAAAACTTACCCAGTCACCAATGCTGACAGCATTACCACCCAACGCCCCCTAGCTATGGTAACATTAGGATGGGGGGTGCAGATGACATTAAAATGTTTTGCCATGTGATTGAAAAAGCCAAATCCCTTAATTCTCCAACAGCCACTCTGCCCTTAATACACAGAAAGCCTTTGATAAAGTATCACAGACTTTCCTGCAGACGCTTCTACTTTAGTACAGAATAGGTGAGGAATTTAATATGTATGCTTTTGGCCCCATACTCAAATCCTGAGATGAAAGTAAGGCTTAATGGACACTTATCCAAAGCATTCAAGTAGACAGAGAGACACTCTCGGGCTACTCTCTTAACAGAAAGAAAACGTAAGTTTTTTCTTTCAATGTACACTATTCACCATGCCTAATCGAGACCCAGACCTGAAACTGCAAGCCTCCTCCCTTCAGTACTTCGGCATTTAGTTCAGTTATGACCTTACAGCCTCGGTGGACTTTCATGGAAATAAAATGTTGTTCAAGAGTAAAGACTTACTAGCCACGTTGACTCGCAAATACATCACTTGGTTGGGAAGGACGGAACACAATCAAGGTGGCACCTCTTGTTAACTTTTTATGAAGTATGTTACCTATTTCGCTCTTGTCCTCCTTCTTCAGCATTCTAGACAAGCTCACCTCCATTTTTTTGGAAGGGCAGAAGGTCTTGAATATCCTTGCACACACTCAAATTGAACAGAATTCAAAGGGACCTCAACCTCCCTGTCTTCCAGAAATAACTGGCTACCTTTTTGACTGCTCAAGGTGCCTGGTGGTTCCCACAACAAGGTTGACAAGCTCTGATGTGTCTACAGATAAAATCCCAGCTACTTCAGCCCCTCCCTTAGTGCTGCCCTAACCAACGCTCATGTCACACACCTAGAATGGGAGCGCTAACATTCTATAATTCTTGATACTGTACATGCCCTAAAGCAGCTGGATAAAAACTAGACAATCATGTGTGTATCTCCTCACAAGCTTCTCTTTGGAACAATAAACAAATTAAACTTCTACAAAATTCAGTCTACTGAGAACACTGGGCAGTAATTAGCATCAACTATGTGGGCGATTTGGGTTCACAGTATAATCCCTTATCCTTCTCTCTGCACACATGATTTTCTCTTGGTGACATGGAATTCTACAACTTCCTAAAAGTGCCTGTAGGAGGCTAGCCCATCCACAATCCCCAGACTTCACTGATTTATTTAGCAAATTTTGAAAGATTGGCCACTCTGCCTCACACATATAAGAATTTTCTGAACCCTCAAATAAGTATCTAGTGAAATATTTAAAAAAACTGATGGAAAACACATATCATCTCTACACAGGGCGCACTCTTTTATGCACACTGTTAGACCTGTCAGCCCTTTGGGTGGCCCCTCATTATATATTTTTTCTTTTTGGCCTTCTGAATTTTTGTCCACTACATTTTTGATTGTGTTGGCTTTAAAACTCTGGGCACACCATCATTACTAATTAATGGTGAGGTGCAGGAGCTCCTGCTAAAATGGAGGGTAGGTGCTATAACACAAAATGGTGGCCTGTCAGAATTTGCCTCAGAGCTTTGGGCCATTGGGTGACATGAGAGGTTCTGGAACCTTCTGGTCCACTCTAGTCACTTGGGCCCAGGCTATATATAGAGGGAGTGCGGGACGGCCATTTTGTGAAGAGAGTGGTCACTGAGGGGCTGGCTGGAGTACAGGCTGCTGAGTGTGGAGGTTGGCGCACTGCAGGGATTGACTGCCTTTTGGGGCTGCTGCCCTTCACAGTTGACGTTGCCCCACCTGCTGATCTGACCCCACCAGTAACCAACTCCTGGACCCGCTTTCCCCCCCTGCCTCCACAGGAGTGGGACTTCCAGATTGACCCAGGGGATCTTCCAGGTCGTGTACTGAGGAAGACAGCATATCCTTAAAAGGTGGTGAGTGCTGCCGCCTCCAGCGGAAGGTGAAGCCTGTGTGAAGTATCTCCCCCTGATATCCCCTGCTGCTGCCTGGAGCATTAGTCTGACAGGACTGCCCCTCGCCTTTCCTCCGTGAGCACAGGGCCCTCCCAGCTGAAGGAACGCATTGCCCAATACCGCAGCCAGCTGGGATTTCCCCCCTTTTGTGTTGCCAGTCTCGTATTAACTCACCGCTGCAGCCGAGGGTTTCTCTTGCGCGTGGGACCGTAAGAGCCAGTTGCCAGCCTCCGCTCCTGAAGCAATTGCAGCTAGTGTGACCTGTTCAGCGCGGCGGCCCGGCTGAGGGGAAGCCGGGACGCGTAGGGGGGAAGCTGTGGGAGGATCGTGAGAGACGCTGGGCGAAGTCGCCTAGCGACCGAGGCCCCGGCCCAGCGCGTCACTCTCCCGCGTCAGTGCTCCGCCTCCGGCTTCCGCAGAGCAACGCTGGCTGATCGTTCCCGGCGCTGAGAGCCTAGCTGGGATACTGAGTGAGGCGGGATTGTGGCAGTGAGCCCCCCTTTTCCCATAGTGCGGGCAACGGCCTCCTCCCATCGACGACGATCCTCAGGTGAGGAGCTGAGGGAATCGCACACGCTGGGACTGAGGTGAGGAGATTTAGAAAACGGCCTCAATTAACAGGCTAACGAGGGTGCTTTTCCCCACACGGTTGGGAGGCCTTAAGAGGTGAACTAGTCCTGACGATCTGAAGCTTAGAAAACTATTGCCTACTCTAAGAGGAAACGGAATGAGAAAACCTGCCAACTAGAGGGGGATATTCAAAGTTAAGTTAATTCCATCTCAGTGGTGACTCTGTACGGGCCCGATCCTTTGGTTAAACCTGTCCCATTACTTCAGTTACCTGGATCATTTTCCTTGTCGACCATTCATCTTTCTGCCTGGTTGGAGTGCTAGCATTGGCCCATAAAGTCTGTGCTCTCCAGCCTTGTCAGGAACTGCAAATTCTGCTGGTTCTCTCTCCAACTGAATTTTCCTGAACTGCTTTCCCAGGATGGTACAAGGAAATGCTTTACTGAAATAATGCAAAAGCCTGTTACTATGAGATTTCAGTTTGAAAAGAAGGGTAATATCTATTGTGCCGTTTTCTTAAACTTCCATGGGGGTCAAGTAAATAGATGTCTAGAAGACTTGATGGTAATGGTATTTATTATACCTCATTGGGACTATTGATGTGTTTATTCATTTATGAAATTGATGATGCAAATACCAGACTAATTCCTAGCCAATGCTGTTAACCCCTTGCCTGGTTATAGTGTATTACCAACGGCATATTGGCAATGTTACTGAAATCTGCTGATGATGCTCTGAATCAAATGTAATGAACCTTCTTTCTCTCACTGAAAGTGTATGCTGGAATTTTTACATTGCTAAAGTCTCAATTGATGAAATGTATTGACAAATTCAATCCTATCAAACACAAGAGATAAACGTTTCTATTTTTCTAATAAGGTGTGGTGTCATTTTTGGTGGAGGTGCACTGGGGTTCTGTGCTGAGTGTGACGCAAGTACGACAAGTTGCCCTGGAGTTAAGCCTTTACCCCTTGTGCCAAGCTACCCTAGGTGGACCGGAGACCCTGGGTCCAACACACACAACATGGAAAAAGATTCCGGTGTTTGCTGGAAATGTGTTGAATACTTTGGTTCCCCAGACCACATCAATAAATATGTTAAACCCCGTTGGGCTAAAATACAAAACATAGTTCGAGATGACCTCAAGTTACACTCTCAATTAACTTCCTGGAAACTTCTCAGGGTGTTTTTGCTCACCCAGCCTCATCTACTCCATCTACTCCTAACCTGATACTTCTCGACCTGTTACTGGTACTTGGGGCCAAGGTAATACTGATGGAATTGAAACCAACTTCCATGGTACCATTTAAAAATGGTGGTCACTGCTCTGCTCTACTAGAAGTGTGGACAATATACTGTGTTTTAAATTCCATTCCTTTCACAGCTCGAGACAACTGTTAGACAGGTTTGACAAGTACCTACAGATATCTAAGCCTCTATGATCATTGGTAGTACCTACCACACATGGGCTACACACAGTACTCTTCCCACTAGTATAACAGTAACAACTATATGGGCCCCTTTAGGGTGAGTATTTGAGAAATATTACTTGAAAACCCCCAGATGGGATGTAACGGCCTACTAGGTCTCCTTAGGATACACAGATATAGTGAACTTTGCCACAACACCACAATCCACTATCCTTCTCCCACCATCCCTGCCACCTTTTTTCTTCTGTTTCACCTTGTTTTTCATTTACTTTTGAGTACATCATGTGTTGGTTAGTACATCTTCAAGTCCTTGCTGGATTACATATGTTTCATTTTCAATGTTATTCTTCTCTTGGGTGGTATACAATGCACGTTTAGTCTTACCTATTGCAATTGGCATGGTCAGGTCTCAAAAAACGCCTCTATTAAAGTCTACCTGATGGCTACATCAGTTTTCAGGTGATCCTCTCAAATCTCATCTCTTATTTAAAACAAAATAAAAAAAGTTCTTCAGAGGTCTGTGCAAGGCTTTTTCACTTGTAAGGGCACCAGCTTTTCCATGGAAACTAAATGCCATCCTTGGCCAACTGACGAAAGATCGTTTCAAAATTCTACATAAAGTAGGCATCAAATTTGTATTAAGGAAGAACGCCCAGTTAATATCGCTTATGCTTGCTAATTGAGTGAGTGAAATTCAAGCATTCACCATCAAACCACATTTCATGGGCTTCTGCAAAATAGTGTGAATTGTGCATCAAAACAAAGTTCACCTCAACGAATCAGTTATACTCGAAGGGCCCGATTCACAGAACTAACTTAAAACAAAATCCTAAACTTACTACCATTTTCGTATTCACAGAAGACATTTACTCATTTTGGTATTCACAGAAGACACTTACTCATTTTGGTATTCACAGAAGATAGGAGTCCTAACTTTAGGACTCCTAAATGCCTTCTGTGAATACCGAAAGTCTTAAAGTTAGGATTTTTCTCAGTTTAGTAGTAGTAAAGTTAGAACTCCTAACTTTAGGACTCCTAAATGCCTTCTGTAAATACCGAAAGACTTAAAATTAGGAATATTTCTCAATTTATTAGCAGTAAAGTTAGGACTCCTAACTTTAGGACTCCTAAATGCCTTCTGTGAATACCGAAAGTCTTAAAATTAGGATTGTTCTCAGTTTAGTAGTAGTAAAGTTGAGAAAAATCCTAATTTTAAGACTTTCGGTATTCACAGAAGGCATTTATGAGTCCTAAAGTTAGGAGTCCTAACTTTACTACTACTAAATTGAAAAAAATCCTAATTTTAAGACTTTCGGTATTCACAGAAGGCAATTAGGAGTCCTAAAGTTAGGAGTCCAACTTTACTACTACTACATTGAGAAAAATCCTAATTTTAAGACTTTCGGTATTCACAGAAGGCATTTAGGAATCCTAAAGTTAGGACTCCTAACTTCTGTGAATACCGAAATGAGTAAGTGCCTTCTGTGAATACCAAAATGAGTAAGTGCCTTCTGTGAATACCAAAATGATAGTAAGTTTAGGATTTTGTCTTAAGTTAGTTCTGTGAATTGGGCCCAAATTGTTCTTTCAAAATACCACTATGAGCTTAGTAAGAGCACTGCACTCCTTGGATGTATAGTTGTATAAAAGTGTACATTGGCCATCCTATATATCATATGCACTTTCAATGGCCTTCAGCCATCTACAGAGAGGGTATCCACTCTGAAAACAAGGTAATAGCACAATGGATTGCTACAGCCATTGTTTTCTGTCACTTAAAAGCAGACTGCCACTTGTGATCTAGGGTGACAGCCCATTCCACGAGAAGCATTGTAGTTACAGTGGCACTTTATGAATGAGTACCTCTGTTGGATATCTGCAGAACAGGAACATGGAAGAGCTGTGACCATGTTACAAGACATTACTGCGTGGATACTAATTCTGAGAGACTCAGCTGTCAGCTAGGCATCTCTTTTATTAAGGTCTATTTGCTTGTTCATTTATGATGTCATGTCATCTAGTCATGGTACATTATATATCTTATGTACATTGATTATTTGCTGGCTACTGCTTGGTGTGCTGATTCAAACACGATTTATCCAATACTGGAGAGGTAATATGTTGCTTACCTGTATCTTTCATAGATTAGTTTACAACCCTCCATGGTCCCTGATCATAGGGCCTACTAATGAACATTCCTTCCACTAGTGCTATAGGAATCTGAAGTATGGAAGCCTCAGGGGGAGTGGAGTGGAGTTCAGTGTACTCTCACCTCATTAACTGGATTTGTGTCTTTATTAATGTGATTGTGCTACTGAAGAGACGTTATTTATGTTGTTTCTCAATGCAAATCTTTAATACTGCTATTGAAAGTTATAGTGGGCTCCCAGCTTAATGACAGGGAAATTGATTCAAGCATGTGAATCTATGAAAGATATAAAAGCTGGAGAACTGTTGTTATAGGCGGCAGGTTAGCCCAGCACCATGTGACTCTGGGCAATAGCTCGCTTAATCTTCCCGACGGCCCCCAGCGCCTAGAGACCCTTACGGGTGATTGTGCGCTTTACAAATGTGGATTATTATTATTATTATTATAGGTAAATTTCTTATTTCTGAATATACAGAGCCATAATATACTATATGCTCAGTTGTTTCAAAGACAATACCCAAGACTCTACATAATTTGTCTTGTATTTGCATGCTGTCACACTTGATCAAAACGTAGAACTGATATATAAAATAACCATATCCTTAGGAACCCTTGCTTCACATTTGATGTTAGATTGATGCAATGTAGTTTTGTCTACCTGAAAATTTAAGTCTCTCAAGTGTACTCACTATTTTGTATAATGTAGCAGTTTTGAATATCCTTGGCAAACAAACCTTTTCCTCATGTGCTTTCAGATGAGCTTAAATTGTATCACAGATAAGAGTAATTGATCTTGCCACATACCTAAATCAAATTTTCTAGAGCATGTTAAAATGGAAGGCAATTTTTTTCTTTTTAAACTTAGTATAAAAAATTCCCCAAGACATTGTTAAGGAATCACTGTCACCCTTACAACATTTAAAAGGTAGAGTCACAACATCTGACCTGTAAGAACAGGTGGTGCAATAAAACTCAGTTCTAAAGGAAGGTGGGTTTGAGGCAATGACTACTTTAATGACAGTAGTGCTCCTATCAGTTATGAAGATAATGTGTCAGAATGTTTAACTTGTCAAAACATAGTGCAGCACTAAACAAAAGTGTAGAATGGATTTTCGCTGTGAAGGAAATCAAAACCTCCCTAGAGGGTACATGAAACTATTATGTACTGTAATAGCCATAACGCAACACTTTCTACTTATGAGTACTTGAACCTACCATGAATAGCAACTACTAGAATGCAGTTGCAAGAACTGATGCTGAAATGCCAGCAATTTGCCTCCTCGTCCTGTGTTATTTAGCCAATTAGCATCTAAATATCCTGTATGTTTCACAAAGGATTTATGCTATTCCTTAGGAAACACATAGGATGAACGTGTTTGGTACATGGCTAATTGGTTAAAACAATCATTGGACTTTGAACTAGATAATTGTTATTTAGCTTCTCAAGTCTAGATAGTTTGACTCCAAAGCACTGTTGAAAAACCTTCTTTTTTAAGTTTGAGTTTATTGAGAACACCAAAAAACAGCAATTCAATAATTAGAATAAGTTATGAGAGCAAGAAATAGAACAAAAGTATACGCATAAAATACAATACATGGAAGTAAAATTGTTAAAAATAAACATCAATATAAGTAAATATGCATTCTACGATGTATGAAACTATGGAAATGTATACGGAGTATGGAGGAAGGAAGGGGTAGGAAGAAATACATAGTTATACTGTACTAATTAGAACACATTATGCTAATGAAACTGTAGACATTGTGAAGAGGAGCAAAAAGTAAAACAGTATATATACATATTGATGACATTGTATAAATCATCTATTAATATAAATATAAAAGTGCTGTTGGGTAAATTCAAGGTGGTTTCCTCACTTCATCAGACATGGTAATAATTTTATTAACAGATGAGGAGGATAAGTATGTAGTTAGTGTAAGACATACAAATCTCTCTTTATGGCTAAGGAAATAGGAGAGACATACTTGGTGTCTAGCCTATGATGAAAGCAAATGGTATTCCAACAGGACCTAAAAGTAACGTCATGCGCCTGCTTCCAAATGAATGTTATTAAGTGAAAAGCAACAGCCAACAATAAATCTATCAGCTCATAACTAGGGGTTAGGTAAAGCCATTGAGGAACCATATTACTCTGAAAAACAGTTAAGGAGAAAGGGATAACAATGTTAAATATCTTGTTTATTTGGTGCCAAACCAGTTTCCAAAACTGGAGAATAGAAGGACAGTCGAATGACATATGTTTCAAATCAGCAGTTGAGCATGAACAGGACCAGCAGGATGAGTTTGTAGTTGGAGAAAAAGATTTTATAGTCATGGGGTATATAACAAATGTAACATGCATTGACTTATAAATAGTAGAAGCAGAAAGGATATTGCTTAATAATGGAAAAATTGTAATGGCAATGGAGCGACAGGCAGGTGTAGTAATGTAGGACGTAATGCGGAAATGTACTGATTGAAAGATGTACGCAAAAGTTCATATTGGAGTATGGATGTAGACAGGAGGGAGAATTTAGTTATGAAGGTCAGAAAAGGATAGAAGTTGATCATCAGTGAAGAATTGCAATAATTCAATACTTTGGCTCGCAAGTTTTTTCAGTATGTAGAACGATTCCTAATTCGTAGTAATCTGTTATGCCAAATATGTTGTTGTTGGAAAGGAGTAACTGAAGGGTATGTTGAAGATAGAAGAGCTGTCAGAATTTTGCACGAATGATAAATAACTGGAGTGCGTGATTGAGAGATATGTGTTGTGAAGGCAAAAATGTCTTTAAAATTAAAAGGGGAAATTAGAGATTTCTCTAAATGCAGACACAAAGGAGAGTGTAATGGGCAGGCTGCAGAGAGCCATCGGGTAGCTTGTTTCAATGAAAAAGCGTAATGTGACTTTTTAAAATCCCCCACTAGATCTATTCCTTTTTAAAGAGGACAAAGCTGCATGATATTTGGCTTTCGAAATAAATTTTGAAAGAAGGGAGTCTATTTTCTTATATTAATGATCAGGAATATGAACTGGATCATGGCATAACAAATTATATCACAGGGGTGAGCATCATTTTAATCGAGCCGATCCTGCCCCAACAAGAGAGAAACAGTTGATGTCAATGGGTAACATTATCATTTAGTGTCTTAGTAATATGATTAAAGTTTCATTTTAAAGTCTCCTTATTAGTCTGCAAGAACCACATTCCCAGATATTTTATTTTGTAGGGTTGCCAAGTGAATCTCCCGTGTGTGCAAAAAGTTACTTACCTAAGACATTTTAAGATAATACCTCACATTTGCCAGGATTAAGGCGATATTGTGACAAGTGAAAAAAAGAGGTAACTTGCTGAAGAAAAGGAGGAAGGGAAACTGTAGGATCAGAACAATAAAGGAAGATGTCATCAACATAGATTGACATTTTAATTTGTTTTGACCCAATTTGAAATCCAGATATGAGTGCATCTTGCCTGCTTTTGGTTTAAAAGGGTTTCAGTGCGATAGTAAACAAAAGAGGTGATAGTGGGCAACCGTGGAACATCCTTCTAAACATGGGGAAGTAATCTGAAAGCATAACATTAACAAGAATTGACGTTTTAGGGCCTGTGTGCAACAAGGAAATTAAAGCAATCAATTTGGGTGGTAAACCAATAAACTTTTGTGCCTGAAACATAAAATTCCAACCAATCCTATTGAGAACTTTTTCTGTGTTCTATGCACTAGCAGCAGTAGGATGGTCTAGTATAGAGGCCTTGCTTAGGATTTTGAAAAAGACATGAGCATTGTCAGATGCCAATTGTAACTTAACCAAACCAGATTGCTCAGGGCCTATAAGATCAGCCAAAATAGGGTCAATGCATAATGCCAACATTTTTGCAAACATTTTGTAATCAGAATTAACTAAAGAAATAGGATGATAGTTCTTACACTGTAAGAGATCTATATCATCTTTTGGAATTAAGCAAATCATGGCATCGTGGATGTAGCTGTTAGTGATGAATGAGTTAATCAAAAGTAAAAGGTTGGGAAAGAGAAGCTTGTGAAGTGGATATAAAATTAAAATAGTAAAACCATCAGGCGCTTGAGCTTTTACCCCTGCACAGCATGAGTGATTTCTGAAAGTGAAATATCTGCCCCTTGTGGATCAAAATCAATATACTGCTATGGAGGGAAAGCAATGGATTCAACGTATTTAGCCAAACGGTAGTGGTTGTGTTTCTGGTGAATATAAGTTGGTATAAACAAATTTGTTTAAGTTACCTTTATCCTTAAAGAGGGTAGTCTTTGTATTGTTTCACAAGGATTCTCTCTTCCAGTGCTATATATTCTGATTCTTAAATAGTTTGCAAGTGATTTTTCCATTTTATTTTGACCCCTTAAAGTATCAGGCACTACTCTTAAATAGGTACCAGGAAGCAGCATTCATAGTTAATTTGTTAAAGGTAATTTTGGCATCTATCAGATGTTGCAATGAAATCTCATTTTTAGAGTGGTGATTGGTATATTTCAGTTGTTTTAATCTTGTCAAGTAGCTGAATTGATTGGGCTTTCATAGACTTTTTCTTTTGCCAGACTTAATTTATTATGAAGCCTCTTGCCACCGATTTCAAAGAATCCCAAATCACTTCAAAAGAGGAATCGAGTGTAGTGTTAAAAGCAAAATATTCAGAAGCAAAGACTTCAAATTGAGATTGAAATTTAGTATCTAAACGTAAAGGATTATTAAAGTGCCATCTACCTTCATGCGGTAAGAAGGGTATAAAATCAAGATTTGTGTATACTGGTGCATGATCTGATATCAAATTTGATCCTATATCAGAATGAAGGACATGTTGGGCTAAGGATTTACTAAGAAAAAGATAGTCTATTTGGGATTGCGAATGGTGAGGGGCTGAGGAGATAGTATATCCCCGGATGCCCAGGTGGCGTAATCTTCATATGTCAAATAATGATTTGCGTTGGATGGTGGATTAGAATTTGAATTTGAATTGGGAGTACATCTTAGTGTGTACAAACTTAACTGTTGCATTCCTATCCAGTAAAGGAACATGAATTTGATTGCAGTTACCACCAAATATAATGTGATCATCATTATATTGGAGTAAATTATTGGAAATGTGGTCCAGAATGCATTATCAACAGAAACCGGACCGTACACATGCGATTTTTTGTGAGAAGGAATTATTACTCCATTTTTCTTCCCCAGGGCAAGGGGAAGCAAACACATTATCCACTCAGCATTTTTTTTAGTTTGTCAACCACTAATTCAGAAACTGTGATTCTTGAAGCAATGCATCATCCGTTTTTAGTCTGGCTAGGTGAGATAACACCCTCTGCCTCTTAATAGGGTTACCTAACCCATTAATATTCCACAAAGTAACCCAGAAGGCATTACTAGAACAATTGCATGTACAATTAATATGTCTACAGTAGCAAGATAAATAGAGAAATTAAACAAATATTGGGGAGAATAAGAGTTGTGCTTAATGAAAAAAGAAAAGGAGGGAAGGTAGTAGAATGGGAAACAGGGAAAAAGAAAGGACAGAGTTGGACCATAAAAAGAAACTTTAGTAAGAAATTAGCGAAACAGAAAACATAATGACAGTACAAGTCATACAAACGACGACTGAAAAACATGCCTACAAAAACACAGAACAAGCGGGAGGGTGGCAGCACCGGAAGACGACATCCACAACATCCAAACTCCATAGGATGGCAGGGCAGCATTGACTTGGGCAAAAACATCACATAACAGTGAGACCTTAAGGGAGCGAGACATGAAGACAGATACCTGTATCATAATAAAAGATACATTGAGAAATTCAGCTGTGTTCTAATAAGAAAAAAAGCATCTTAGCATAAAACATAAGCAACACTAATAACTTAGTTAATTGTAAAAAGAAAACAGGCAAGAGAAATAATTAATATTCAGGTAATTCTTGAAATGTCCAGAGTTTCACCTCCATGCTGCTAAAGAAATGTCTTAAGTGTGGCAGGCTCCTCATAAGTGGTTGTCTTTTCCTTGTATATCTGATTAAACAAGCAAGGATGAATTAAGCCAAATCTAGCATTTATGGCTCCCATCTGAGGATGCATATCTAGGAATTGTTTCCGGCGATCTGCTGCAATTAATTACATCATGAGAGAAAAATTGTTTGTGGTCGCCCAGATAATTTGCATTTTAGCTTTGACAGTGGACATTACCTGTAAACGGTCTGTATATTTCAAGAAGAACAAAATACCTCTTTGTGGCTTAGCAGAAATTCTGCGACCAATCCTATGAACCCTGTCTATGTTGAGGGGAGTGGTCATAGACGTATCCAGAGGTTTTGGGAGAAAAGATTGAAAATAGATGGTTGGAACAGAGCCCTCTGTGTTTTCATGGAGTCCGTATATGTAGAAGTTATTCCTGAGAGTTAGGTTTTCAAGATGCTCAGTGTGCTTTTTAAGTAGAGAGATCTCCTACTTCAGATGTGAAATAAATGCAGCTGTAAGTTGAAGGCTATCTCTTTTTTGCTCTACTAGTAAATCTTGTGACAAAATATTGCAACATCTTGGTAGTCTCTTCCATAAAGTGTGTCAGTGCGCAACATCCCTAAAGGAACACATCCATAGAATCTAGTGAGGATTTTACTGGATAAGTGGGTGTTCTTTTTTTGTTTTTTTATTTTACCTAGCAAAGAAGTTACCAGGATCGTACCTGAATGAGATTTAGGTTTCTGTGAAGTTGCGTCATCCATATTGTTAAAAGTTGAATCAGAGAATATAGGGATATTGGGTGCACCAGAAGGTTGAAGTTTCCCTGTTTTCCCCCTATAAGAGAAAGGCTGAAAAGGGCGGAAGATCCAGCCAATTATTGAGTTCCCGCAAATACGTGAGGCAGGAAATTAAGTTTAGTACACTGGAGGCACAAAAGGCATGTACAAACGAGATAACTTATGAACAGCAAAAATTAGAAAAAAACGTTAACCATCTCCCTGTGTAACAAGGTAGCCTTCCATTTAAAGGGGGTAACTGGTCCAGAAGGCTGAGAAACATGAGGAAAGACTCAGAAAAACATGATGAAAGCAGAGGAGCATTTTATATTGCCACACACTGAGGATTGCTGGCCATGAACAGGTTCCATAGGCCAGTTGAGTAGAAAAAAGCGAAAGTCTGAGGACAAATACCATTTTGGAGAGTATAGGGAAGATTGCAAAATGCTCACCAGTTATTTCCAATTATTAGGAAATGATCTGTTAGGAAAATATGGGTGCATAGAAGAAAAGCACATTACTTTTATTAAAGCTCAGCAGCACATTACATTAAGAAGCGCATCATCTCCAAACTTCAGCATTTAGTGAGGAATGTGCTTACTGCCCCTCAGAATGGCGGGTGTGACCTTGCTTTGTGAGTCAAACTCCCCAGAGCCAGCTGCAGGTAAAGACGAGAGGTAGTGGAACATGAAAGAGCTCTCACGACTCTCCAGGCATTCCGGAGGAGACTCAGCATTTTCTTCTCCATCGGACAAGCCATGGAGCAGTTTCAGTAGGTGAGAAGCTTCCCGCGTCTTCTGGAGCTTCAGTGAGGTGCTGCCATCTTGGTTGGCACCGAAACCACACCCCTTTTGAAACATTTCCTGATAAACGTTGCCAGGTGTAATCTTTAATTATTAGGAGACTATTGTCAAAGCATTAGTAGTTCATGTGGGTTTGCTTGTTTGCACAATAAAACGTGAATGTTTGCTTATTTCAGATAATTGTGACAACAACGTCGTATGAAAAGAATACGTCATGATCTAGTGCTTGCCTACCTGTAGATTGTATTCCTAATTAATTTAATTCTGTCTTCTTTTGGGTGGTGTGTGCAGGACTGGTCTAGTATCCTCTCAGGAAGTCAAGACCATTTTAAAAGCCTTCAGGGTACCTTTGGCAGATGATCTAATGCGTACAATACTCTCCAGGTAAGTCACTGTGATGTGCAGTAAAATTACCTTAACTCACATGATTCAGAGTTTGTCTGATGTTGGCAGTTTAAGGGAATCCAGATATGCTCATTTCAGCTGCCTACTTATTATAGCAGTATTATACACATGCTTATTATAATATTGTTCTTATTATTTTCTGATAATCTTCACTCTGTTGTGATACATGGTTTTATACAGCACACATCTGTCAATGGCTTGCCCCCTTGTCACTTTTACTTGCAGTATGTGACTGCAGGAGGGTCATTCAAGGAACTTTGGTTGCACAGACCATGCCCATTATAGTATTGCTGTACATTTGGATGTTGGGTTTTCCTTACTTTTGCACTCCAAAAAGGGGCCATTGCTTGCAAACTGCCAGCCAAACTTGTGTGAGGCGAATGTAGGGTTGCCTCTACAAAGTATATTGCATTGGCGGTCCTAATCCAAGTCTGCTGTTTTAATCTGCCTGCTTGGAGTCTTGTTAGTTTAGCACAGAGCCCAGTGCCTATTTTATGCACCTGTAGTGCTTAACCTGAATTCATTTAACTCGATATTTCATTGGGTTGGTGTATTAATATTCAGACAGTACAGTTTACAGTACAGTTTACAAGCAGGGAGCAAGGGCTGCCTCTTTCTGTTTTCAGAGCTGTGCTTTCTAAAAATAAAACACTAATTCTGAAAACGATTGGGTTTTGGGCCACATGTACTTTTCCCAAAATACAGGTTGAAATTTGCGACCTGTATTTTTGTGACCAGAGTGGTATTTGTGAACCGATCTATGTACAAATAAGTCAGTTTCCAAAATAATGAATCATATTGAGTCACAATTCGACCTACTACATGAATTGCGATCCACTACAATTCGCTGCCATCATAAGGATGGGGTCCTCCTGGGGTCAGCGTTTAAAAAAAGAAATCTTTTTTTTTTTAAATGCATCTCATTTACCTTAAACTAAAGTCCTTCCTGCACCTTCTTGAAAATCGATACATGTATTTGTAGGACTCAGCATTGCATAGAGAGCTGATAGGAGGGAAAACTACTAGAGTGCGAGCTGTACATTTCACCGAAAAGTCCGGGCTTCTGGGAGGATAGGGAAAGCAGGGTTCAAGACACAAGCCATTAGGGTCTAGGACCTGACATACTCTAATGTTGTGACAGCAGGATACAGGCTGCCAGAGCTCTTGAAGTGTCCGCTAGTGTAGCAGCTCTATTTTCCCATTTGGATATTGCAAATTAAGCTGCATACTTCATGCAATGCTCATTCAGGTCAAGAGGTGGACTCATTTTAAATAGAAAATTGACTTTGTGACATGACTGGCGTTAAAGGTACTTCTCCTAATAGAGCATTCACTGGAGCAGGCTGCAAAAACCGGCAACAACTGTAGTGGAGTGCCTCTTCAGTCACATTAGTAGATTTAGAATGTAGTTCATATACTTCACAAGGCATGCTTGTTAAGAGTATTAAACAGAATGAAAGTAATGACCTTTCCTATTAATCTAGACACCAGAGGGGGTAAGTCCTGTGGGTGGACTGAAATTCCAGCTTCCACACTAGGCCAATTTGTGTGAAACTGTCCATACAAATGTTCGTAATGCATATTGTGGAAGGAACTATATGTAAATCAATGTAGACTTATCTCTCTTTGAGAAATGCATTTCTAAATGTATGTTTTGATACTCCATATGTTCAGAAAATGTGACTCAATTCAATGATCTAATAAAATGTATTAAACAGACGCAGATGTTAAAAAAAGACCTTTTGTACATAACACTGTGTTATCATATTTTTATGTATCATCTGTTGTGTGATTTGCATTTTTTAGTCTTTCAGTGGCTTGGCTCATACATTGGCTCTTGACGCCAAACCAGTCTTTGGCTCAGCTCACCCTAGAAATGTTCTTTCTCATAGTGGTAAAGGTTCAGTGCCATGGATGTATATTGCTGGTAACCTCTGAATGCCCCCTAACTAGAGAAAGGCCTCACAAACTGCAAACTGGCTACGTGTCTGTGGTAATGAATGGCTAGAGCGTTGAGTGGGGGCGCCATGGCCCTAGCAGAGCCACCCACAGCAGGGCTCATGGGCTGCTGTTTGCAGATGAATTACGTTTCAGATGATCAAGTCTTAACAACAGCAGTCTGTGTAGCTGCCCACCAAGAGTGCTGTTTAGAGGTCGATATTTAAGTTTATTATTACTTCCAACTCAGTCGTTTTGCTTTGTACTGCTCTGATGCACTACCACCACCCCTTTTATACCAGCATTTTCCATTGTTCATAGAGCTCATATGTGTGAACTATTTGTGGAACTTTTTAGGCATGTATATGTTGTAATAGTGCTTATTATGTTTATCTTGATATATGAATATAAGTTGGCAGGGTATGCCCAGATGATGGTCCCTTGCTCACTTTGCCACTGAATTCAAGCTAGCCTGGCTGATGAGGGGTGTTACCCCGAAACAGGTCCCAGGTTGCTGGTTTCCGGTTCAGGGAAGACCTGGCTTGGCAGTTCGGGCTGGACTGTTCCCATGAGGCACAGGGTCAAGACTGATTTGCATATAGTTGGGTCTGAACTGGGGTGGTGAAGTGACCTAAAGAACGTTGATGGATTCAACCCAGATCTGTGACTGGGGGTGAGTGTCTGAAAAGTTTCAGTGCTCCGTCCAGCATCTTGTATTTCCTTTATCTCCATATATGACAATGCATTTTGGGAAGAAATAGAAAATTGCATTATATATGAAATAAAGAACATCCTGCTATCCATTATAACGATATTGCAAGTCACTGAGAAGTTATGTGGCCTTATAGAAGAACGAAAGGCCAAAGGCCAAGTTCCCTTCTAAGTTCATGGAACTCCGAAGTGTCTTGAAATATATAATGAACAGCATGGGGGAACTTTGTTCCTTTTAATCCAGTGGGATGCCATCATCCTTCCTACCAACCGCTTACATCCTTGGTGTACTTCTCTTTCATATGAAAGAGTTGAGATGTTTGCAGATGTGAAGATTAAAAGTAGAATCTGCATCTATTAGATTCTATCTTTCCTATAATTACCTATATCCTGCATAAATAAACATGTTGAGATGAATATCTCCTTTCTGCTGATCAGTTTTTGTTTTTAGAAAAAGATAGAACGAAAACACAGTTCAATTTTTCCATATTTAAACTGCAGCTGTAGTTATGCCCCATGTCCTGCCTTTTACTGTGACTGCTGGCAACAGGCATTGTGATCTCAGAACTTATTCCAGTTGAGTAGCCTTATCTGATAGAGACTTCTAGCTGCAGATTCCTTACCATAGATTCCTTACATTAGAATTTCCCAGGCATCAGGCTGGATCCAGAAACTATTACGTGAGCAATACCCCTTGCGTGAACAGTCAGGTGGCGCCATTCTGCTCCATGTGACATTGGTGGTGGCGTTGCCATCAGTTATTATGGTCACCTATATGGGTGACAGTTAAGCACCGATCCGGGAAGAGCTACCCCTCTGTCGCTTTTTGACAGTTTTTTAAACTTTTTGGTGACTTTATGATTTTTTCATGATGGCTGTCTTTGAGGAAGATAGGTTTTAAACCATGGGGCGCCTGTCACCGTGCCATGTCGGTTACTGATCCCTACCTGCCTCTTCTGCCTTTGTTGTCTGAAGTGCAACCATGACTCAAAGTCCTGTGAGAGTTAGCGGAGATCCCGGACCTTCGGGCCACCAACACCCACCGGCGGCTCCAACCCCATCCTTATCGCTGACGACACTGAGTTTGATCGGTGTTTCTTGATGACAATTCTGGCACCAGTAGAACTCAGGAGTTCTATGTTGTCACCTGAGCATTTTCATGATGTTTCAGGCATGTGAGAGTACTGGGAGGGGTCTAGGAACCCTTTAGAACACCAATATATGTCTGCAGAGCAGATTAACTGGTATAAGGATCTTGGGGAAGCCAGTGGACTGGACACATCTCCAGATGCTGGCATGCTCTCTTCACCAACTGTGGCTATGGAGGAGGGGGCTTCTTATGCCATGGTGGTAAGGAGGGCATCTGAGGTCCTTGGACTGTGCAGGTCAGGACTAATCTTTGACCGAAGTGTTTCAGCCTGGGGCTTTCTCCTTTGAACCCTTGTTGCCCTTCAACGTGGCACTTACTGATGTCCTATTAGGCACGTGGTCCAAGCCTAGGACAGGGGCTCCTGTGAATAGGACAATTGCACGCTGCCATCGTCTGGCTCTGGGGGACCCAAAGTTCCTCAGCCAACACCCCACCCCTGAAAGCTTGATAGTGGAGGCTTTCTACTTCCCAGGGCGCGGTCCCCTTTCGCCCCTCCGGACAGGGAAACCAAGAGCCTGGAATCACATGGGAAGAAGATGTTTTCTACCTCCAGCCTGCCATTGCGGTCGGTGAATACTGCATGCTTATTGGGCCATTTCTTCCATTCCCTCTGGGAGATGGTTGCACAAGTGCTGCCACAAGTCCCATAGGGATGGGAGTGAAGCAGAAAAAATCACAAGTCCCATAGGGATGGGAGAGATGCAGCAACAATCACCATCAGGTGTGGACTTGACATGACTGATTCGCTGAGTAGAGCAATTTCATTGCCAGTGGCCTTACTTCGCCTTGCCTGGCTTAGAACGTCTGACTTCTCAGGCAATGCCCAGGCTAATTTGATGGACATGCCCTATGATGGTTCTTGTTTTTTGGTGAGAAGGCAGACTCAGCCCTGGAACGGTTCAGGATTTTCGTGCTATGGCCAGATCCTTGGGGCTTTCTTCAACACCTCGTGGCCAGTCTAGCTTACGCCCCTTTCGCCAGCCCTATTCCAGCCACCGTCCTGAGCAGACTTCCCAAGTTGTGCAGGGACGTGGACACTGCTCATTCTTTTCCTAGGAATGGAAGCCAGAAGTTGTGGGCCACCCTCCCTTCGGCAGCCGCAACCGCCAAGCACTATGCAAGACCACACCACTCCAGAGGGAGCGAGTATCCGTCATCATCTCCCCCACTGGAAGTCGATAACATTGGACAAGTGGGTCTTGCAGTTCATCAAGGAGGGCTATTCTCTGCCTTTCCTTTATTTTCCTTCTCCTTTTCCGCCAATTCAAGAACGTCTGGCAGATGATCATTTAAATTTGCTCCTAGAGGAAGTTACAGCTTTCCTGGCAAGGGGCTATAGAGAGGGCCCCAGTTTCAAAAGTAGACAGTGGCTGTTAGTCCTGCTACTTTCGAATTCTGAAGAAGAACAAAGGTTTACGGCCCATTAGATCTTTGGACTTCCTCAAGAAGGAGAAGTTCAAGATGCTTACCTTAGCTCAAGTCTTGTCTGCCCTAGACCAAGAATGCTGGATGGTAGCATTGGACCTGCAGGATGCGTATTTTCACATCCCCATCCTGCTGGGCCACAGGCGTTACCTGCGGTTTAAGGTAGGCCACGCGCACTCTCAATTTACCATGCTCCCATTCAGCCTTACCAGTTCCCCTTGTGTGTTCACCAAAGTGATGTCAGTGGTTGCAGATCATCTGCGCAGGTTAGGGGTTTCAGTCTTCCCCTACCTCGACGACTGGCTGTTGAAGGCGCCCTCACCTCAAGCTGTCATCTTCCACCTTCAGACTACGGTGATGCTCCTGCATTTGCTGGGCTTCTCTATAAATGTGCTGAAATCAAACCTGACTCCTTCTCAGATGCTCCCTTTCATCTGAGCTGTTCTGGACACAGTGCAGTTTCGGGCCTATTCTCCCGAGCAGTGAGTCCAGGATATTAAGGTTAAGATTATGATGTTTCAGCCTCTATCTTGGATTTCATTAAGACTGACTCTGAGGCTGTTGGACCTTATGGCCTCCTGCATCCTGTTGGTAATGCATGCCAGGTGAGATATAAGGTGGCTCCACAGTGGGTATACACCAAGAAGGTATGCAGTTCCTACTGTGAGTTGCAGGTAGTCATATATGTTTTGAATGCACATATGTAGGAGTACACTCAAAGTGCAGGAGTAAGATTTCCTCCTGTCGGAAAAAGACCCTCACACACCCAGCCAGCTAGATGTATTGCTTCATCATCGGGTCTGCTCCTTATCAGGTCGGCGCTGCAATACCCGATCTGCACCCGTGATGGGGCCTTCTTGGCGGAGATCTTTATTCCTTATTGCTGTTGGGTGTAGTGCAAGTGAGGGCCCTTCGTTAGTGTAGGTGTAGTAATGTGAAGGGATGTGAAATTAAAACGGGGATTGGTGGTCCACTCAAGACAATTTAATGAGGTGTGGCCACTATCCTGATTAAAAATATATAGAAGCGCGTACGCCCGCTCTAAGGTTGCGGGATTGTATGCTTGTCAACATGTTTCTTGCCTTTGTAATACATTTGATGGCAATTCCTCAGGACCAATGTGGAATCTACCTATACTTTCTGGTAGTGGTCCCAAATATGTGTAGAGAAGTCGTGACCACCCATACAGCACCCTGGAAAGTGGTACCTGTAGATTTATGACATAGCCCTATTTGGGTCTAGTAATCGCAGCAACGTGTACCGGCTGGTGCTGACACCAGAGGTGTAGTGTCATGCTGACGTCCACTGGATCAGCGATTATCCTCCCCCTCACGCTGCCGGCCCCAGCTCCACATTGGGACCTGAAGTTCAAGTGGGCACAGCATCAGGGAAATCTCACCGACATGATCCAGATCTCGGAGGGAACTGCGAGAGATCTGCAGTGGTGATTGACGAACTGCAATTGGGTCAAAGGCAGACCCCGCTCCCATCCGCAACCAGATCACACAGTAATGACAGATGCATCTCTTCTGGGATGGGACTGACTTCTGTGAGAGGTGGGGAGCAGGGGACACTGGTCTCTGGCGGAGTTGGTTATCCACATCAATTTGTTGGAGCTTCGCGCGATTCGGTTTGCATTGAAAGCATTTCTTCCCTCTGTCAAGGGGAAGTTAGTGCAGTTGTTCACGAACAACACTGCTTTCATGTGGTACTGCAACAAACAGGTGGGGTGGGGTCGTGGACCCTTCGTCAAGACGCACTGCTTCTCTGGACATGGCTGGAACAGCAGGGCATAACCCTGATTCTTCAACACATGGCAGGTTCTCTGAACACCAGGGTGTACGAACTCAGCCATCGATTCCCTACCGGATCACGAATGGCATCTGCAGTCAGAGGTGGTGCAAAGTCTCTTTCAGCAGTGGAGAGGACCTTGGTTAGAGCTGTTCAGCTCCTAAGAGATATGCTCAATGTCAGCAGTATTGCGCACTGGAGTGTCCAAGGAGGCTATTGCTTGGCAATGCTTTTTGTCACAAATGGAGATCAGGCCTGTTGTACGCCTTTCCACCCATACCACTTCTGCCCAAGGTTCTGTAGAAGATCTGGAGTGACCGGGCCCAAGTGATTCCTGTGGCTCCGTACTGGGCAAGGAAAGTCTAGTTTCCACAGCTTCTGAAAATGAGCATCGATCCTCCGATTAGGCTGCCCATTCGGGTGGATTTTCTGTCGCAGGCGGTAGACTGTAGCAGGGGAGGGCCGTCCACCCGGATCTGTCAACACTCCACCTCCATGTGTTGAGATTGAGCTGTTGCAGTCGTTGGCTTTAGACCTTACTCCCGAAGAATGCAATGTTATTTTGGTGGCCAGGCTGCCCTCCACTAAGACAGTATATTCCTGCTGTTGGCAAAAGTTTGTATCATATTGTGCAGAAAGCTGTATTGACCTCTTTCTGCTTTCTCTTTCTACTGTTCTTTTCATTCTTACCCTTGCCCAGCATGGCTCTGCTTTGGGTACTCTTTCTGCTCTATCCGCCTTTCTCTCTTTCAGTCTCCAGTTTTAAATAGGTTCTTGAAAGGGTTGGGTCACTTGTTCCCACCCACGCTATTTGTCATGCCACAGTGGGACCTTAATTTGGTGGTCACTTTTCTTATGTGTGCTCCCTTCGAGCCTTTGCACAACTGTCACCTCCGGGTGCTTACCATCAAGACAGCCTTACTGGTGGCAATAACATCTGCCTGGAGGGTGAGTGAATTGCAGGTGCTATTATGTAAGCCCCACTACATGACTTTTGCAGATAAAGTGGTGCTTTGCACCGGCGCTTCATTTCTTCCAAAGGTGGTGATCCCATTTCATCTGAGTCAATCTATCACGCTCTCTACCTTTTCTCTCCTCCGTATCCCTCTAAATAAGAGGAGCATCTCCATCGTCTTGACCCAAAAAGAGCATTGTTGTTGTTGTGCCTACATAGGTTACCGCAACGTCAAAACCAACACTGACAATGTCACTTGGAGCAGAATGGAGCCACCCAACAGCGTCCAAAAGGGGTACTGCTCGTGAAAATGTTTCCAGATCCAGCCTCACACCTGGGAAATTCTAAGGTAAGGAATCTCCAGTTAGATATTGTCTCTACCAGATAATGCACTACCGAAGGTAAGTAACTTGTACACCTTTTTTTCATTACAGGTGACCAGAGACTTCATAAGCCACCTGTAATAACAAGAGTAGAGAGAGAATTTTATAAAAGGATTGCAGACTCCCGTTATATGTAGGGAACATTAACTTAGTGGAAATATGGATTAAGTATTTTTATATTTTTATTTTACCAATTGAATTGGATTGGCTAAATGACTTATTTAACCCCTTGCGCGGTGTGTTAATTCTCCCGCTGTGCGGCAGAATTAACGAGTGGCCGGGATTCGGATGGCCACCGTACGGCCTTAGCACACACCCACCGTGATGCCGGGGGCCGTCCTGATCACCGAATAGGTTAAGGATACTGAGTTATAACAAAACATGCTTCAGTGAAGTTGATCCATTCTATAACAGTAAGGATAAGCAATAATGCCATTAGTTTAAGAAAGGCTGATTTACGCGAACAGTAGGGGGGCCTCAGGACATGTTTCCCCCTGAGAAGGCCTCGACACAAGCTAAGAACCTTGGTGTGTTGTGCGACGACGGCCTTTCTTTCAGACCCCAAATCATTGGGTTGTCCGGGAAATGCTTTGGCATTTTAAAGATGCTTAGAAAATTTCTTCCGCTCCTTTCTTTGCAGTACAAAAAAATTATTGTTCAGGCGTTAATTGGATCCCGACTCGACTACGCCAATGCCCTATATTCAGGGTCGCCTAAATATTTGTTGGCCAGACTGCAAATAGTGCAGAATTCAGCGGCAAGAGCCATTTTTGGCCTTCCACGGAGAGCAAGGGCTTCGGATCTGCTCAATAGGTTGCATTGGCTGCCCATTTCCAAAAGAATCGTATTTAAGATTCTTACTTTGGCGTTTAAGGCCCTTCATTCAGTTGGCCCGAACTATATCAGGAAGCGCATGGCCTTCTATGCGCCGCGGAGGATGCTGTGGTCGGCTGGCTTGGCTAAAGCCGATGTGCCGCCTATTAGACATGCCCGGATGGGAGGGCGTTCCTTCCGGTACTTGGCGGCATGCCGCTGGAATGAGCTCCCTGTTACCCTTCGCAAAGCCAACAGTCTCCTTTCTTTTAGAAGGGAGCTGAAGACTTGGCTTTTTTCTGTATGATTCTTTGGACTGCTGTGAGATGCCGTGTTGTGTTTTTCGGTTTCAGGTCTCTTTGCCAAAGCGCCGGGACACCCTTTGGGGTAGCCGTGCGCTATAGAAGAGATAGTACATAACATAACATATACAACAGTCTGGGGAGCGCATGTGAAAATCCAAAACATTTAGATTTATTTCTTTTTAAACATTTTTATTGAGTATAGACGTGCAATATTGACATTTGATAGTTAACACGTATATGCTGATACAATTTCCATCATTTTCTCGCAGTAGCGTAAGTGCATTAATTATTAATCTGGCGTACATTATACAGTTCATACTGATTAACCCACTTCTCCATCACTCCTCCTCGTCTGATACCGAACTTATTGTCGGAGGTGTGCATATAATTCCCCTAAAGCTATTCCACGCACCCTATATTCTTTCCCATTTTTTGGGGCATCCTCTATGAATGGACGTAGCTTTTTCGGCCGCCATGGCCAAATCCATATCTTTGCACCAGTCTTCAAGGCGTGGGGCAACCGCCGTCCCCCAATGTTTGGTCACATTTCACTTTGCTATCATCATACCAAGGGTTGCCCAGGCTTGGGCTGGGTCGTATCTAGTGGGATGGCTGCCTCCAATGCGTGTTTGATCTGTAGGTAGCGCAAGAACTCAGTGGGAGCCATTTCGTATTGCGCTTGTAAGTAGTCAAAGGTGACGTTTTTTCCCCCTTTCCATAGGTTGCCTAGTCGGGAAATCCCTATTGCATCCCAGTTCTGGAATCCCTTACTCTTGCCCAGAGTGCCTAGTTATCCTGTGCTCCATAGTGGCGTTAGTTGCGTCAATCTGTTTGCCCAGCCCAGGGATCGTGTTTCTGTATGCCATACGTGGACAGTGTGCGCAGTTGGCCCTAGTAGGTCTAATTTATGCTTTTTGTTGTAAAGCAGCTGATTGAACTCCCCCGTACCCAGTGCATGTCTGTCTATCTGGTACGCAGGGTCAGCATGGGGTAAATGGACTCACCAATTGACCACTGCTAAATGAGCGGCCCAATAGTATGTCTGTACATGTGGGAGTGCAATACCGCCGTCATACCAACTTCTGACCAGTTTTGACGCTGCGATCCTAGCAAACTTCCCCTCCCATTAGAGCGTGCTGACCTCTGACTCTATTGCTTTAAAGTAGGATGCAGGAACCTTAGAGGGAGTGTTCTGTAGGGCGTATAGAAATCTAGGGAGCACCATCCTTAAAAACTGCAGCCCTACCCAGGAGGGTAAGCAGCAGCGATTTCCAGTGTTTGGCATCACGTCTCAGTCTCTTCAATGGCCTCTGGAGGTTCATCCCCATAAATTTGTCGGGGTCGGGCGTAACATGAATCCCTAAGTACTTGAGGCTGTCCATGACCACTTTCACTGTGCACCCCTTCGGAAATTAGGGGGGAATCCCATGCAGGATATATAGCACAGACTTCCCCAGTTAATGGTGTACCTGGAAACTCTCCCGTACACTTCGCATATGTTTAGGAGTCTCTGGACGGAGCATTTAGAGGACGCTATGTATACCAAGATGTCGTCTGCGTAGAGTGAGATGCGGTCCTCCCACCCCTCCACCCTGCGGAGGCCGCAGATAATTGGCTCTCTTCTTATCCAGGCAGCTAATGGTTCAAGGACCAAGGCAGCTAATGGTTCAAGGACCAAGGCGCAAAGGAGTGGCGATAGAGGACAACACTGCCTCATTCCGCATCTCAGAGAGAATTCCCATGACATAAGCCACAACATGCGCCATTGGGTTAGTGTTTGTAATCAGACCCCTGAGCTGAATTTGGGCCCGAACCCCAAATGGTGGAGACTGCAAAGAGGAACGGCCATTTGACCGAGTCGAAGGCCATCCTTGCATCTAGGGACAAGATGGTGGTATCCTCCTGTACGGTATGTTTGCGGCTCAAGACGTTGCGTAGGTGTCTGAGATTTAGGGCTGTATTTCTTCCCAGCATAAACCCTGATTGATCCGGGTGTACTAGTTTTGAAAGGTGAGGAGTTAACCGGAGAACCAACGTTTTGGCCAGTATCTTGGCTTCAGCGTTGAGCAAAGAGATGGGGCGGTAGGAGGTGCTTTCAAAGGGGAGTTTTCCTGGTTTATGGTTGGCTAGTATGGTGGCTGTACATTGGTCTATGGGGAGCTCCTCTTGATCTAGACTCGCCTCATACATTTTTAGTAGATGGGGGGGCCAGCTGAGAAGCCGAACGCTTATAAAGTTCTGTTGGGATGCCGTTGAGACCTAGAGCTTTCCCTGACTGTATCTTGTTCATAGCTAGCCTTAATTCATCCGCTGTCAAGTCTGCGTCCAGTAACTGGGCCTCTTCCTTCGTAAGCGTAGTTAAGTGCATGTCTTTCAAGAAAGCTAATGCGTCTTGCTGTCCTATTGTAGTCATATGTGTATAGACGTGTTCGAAGTGTGTCGCTAATACCTCCACTATTTCTTGTGGGTCTGACGTGGTGTGGCCGTCATCGCGTCGGAGCTCTGTCACCCATCTGTCCGCCTGTTCTTATTTGTCTAGCCAGGTGAGAAGCTTGCCCGCCTTTTCCCCGGTTTCGTAGACCCTGTGTCGAACTGCTGTGAGTCGGATTTTGGCGTCCTCCCATTAATATTCCTTGTATTCCTGCTGTTTGGTGCAAAGCCTATGTGTGTTATCATCTGATGGGTCCTGAGCATGCTGTGACTCTAAGTGGTGCACTTCATGTTCTAGGGTCTCTACTACTTTCTTTCGGTCTTTCTTGTGACCACTGATCAGGGATATGGCTTGTCCTCATAAAACCGGTTTGTATGCTTCCCAAAGTGTAAGCGGTGAAGACACCGATGATTCGTTTTCTGCAAAATAGTAGTTTGTAGTGGTGAGTAAGCCTTTGTGGATCTTAGGGTTTTGCAGATAGCCTGGATATATTGGGTGCATGCGACACCGTGTCTGTATCTGTAGTGTGTATTCAGCCCAGACCGGAGAGAGTGATCCGAGATACCTCTGGGTAAATGCGATATTTCCCTGTACCTGCCCACACTATCTGTGACTGTGAGTATGAAATCAATGCGTGAGAGACTATTATGATCCCCAGAGGGATAGGTAAGCTGGCGTGCCTGTGGGAATTTAAAGCGCCAAGTGTCTATCAGACCAAATGCGATGAGGAAATCTGTGAAGCTAGAACGCGTGCGATGCTGTGGTCTAGGGGGCACATGGTCTAGAGAGTCATCCAGTGTTGCATTAAGATCTCCACCAATAATCAGTTATCCTTCTGGCAGTGTACGCAGAAATTTACCAAGTCCTGGAAAGGCCAGTGAGTGTAGTGCAAGGGGATATAGACCGTCACTAAGTTAATTGTGCGTCCTTCCCACTGACAGGAGAGCGCTGCAAATCAGCTCTGATCGTCGGTGAAGGTGTGGTAGACAATCAGTGGGAACTCTTTTTTAATCAAGATTCCCACCCCTCGAGAACCCGAAGGCAATTTGGAGTGGATCGCTAATTTAAAACCCCTGCGGTCTAGGGCCTTACAGGTTGATCCTACCAGATGTGTTTCTTGGAGCATTGCTACTGCTGGTGCCCTATGTTTGAGATATTGCAGCATCAGTCCTCTCTTTAGCTTGTCTCTTAAGCTGTTTACATTCCAGGAGATGAGTGATAATGACGGTGCATGTGTGGGGTGTGCCAGAGCAACATCAAGTGCTGTGGGTGTAGACGTTGGTGCCCTTTGAGCCAGGAATTTGAGTTATCGCCCTGAAAGAAATCCGTGGAAACCTCACATAAAAGTCTCATGCCCGCAAATGTTTTGCATGTGACCAGGTGGCACATGAAGGGGGACCACAGGTGCTCCAAGGGGGCACGGCCACCCACTGGTGGGCAGTCCAAGGTGTTGGCTAGTGTAGCACTTGGGGAGGAGGAGGAGTACCCACAGGAGGGTGGGGACCCTACAGAAATGACCCTTGTCTTAATAGGGGACAATGAGATGGTCCCAGGCACCCAGGTGCCCCCTAACACAAAGAAATACAGCACCTAGGTGACCATCAATGGGAGAAGGGTAGAGGCTCTCAGGGATACTGGAGCCAGTGTGTACGATGTCACCTGGTCTCTGAGGAGCAGGTAGTCCCCGGGGCATTCCACCAAGTAATTGCAGTCGATAATTCTGAGCTGCAGTGTTTGGTGGCGCAGGCTCCCTTTGAGTGGGGGGGGAGGTCGCAGGTCCCTTGAGGGTGCTTGAGAGCCCTTCCATGCATGTAAATTGTCTGCTCTGTAATGACCTGGAGCAGTCCTTGTGGAAGGATGTTGAGCTCAGGTCCCACTTGGAGATTCTTGGGTTGCCAGAGTGGGCATGCGTGTCCATGATGGCCAGAGAGGGTGATCAGAGGGACCCGGAGCCTGAAACAGTGGCCTAGGTCCCTTCCAAGAGAAAGGGCAAGGGGCGCGGGAAACCAGCCCCTGAAGTTCCCACAGCCCGGGAGGAGGCGAACCTTAAGTGGGAAACCCCAGTGCCCACAGGGGAACAGATAGCCGAACTGGGGGACACATCTCAGCTGACCCATTGGCAGCAAGAAGGGGGTCCCACCAGGGAGGAGTTCTGCTGGGAGCAGAAAGAGTGCCCTTCTCTGGAGGGTCTGTGGTAGCAAGCCACATCCCAGGCGACTGGATCAGTCCGGATCACATTGCATCTACTGGGAGAATGATCTCCTGTATAGCGAGCCTAAGGTCACACAGCCCGTGGGCTAGTGGAACCTCCAGCGCTTCTTGACCTTCCTACTGGGTCTGGCTCCCATTGTGCCTTTGGCAGGACATTTGGGGCAGGACAAGACCTTTGACCGGCTTGTCACCCACTCCTTCTGACCCCAAATGCGAAGGCAGTCAGATGTACATTGCCGGTCTTGTCAAACTTGCAAGGTCAAATCTCCTCTCCAACCGTTCCCCGTTGTTGGAACACCCTTTGAAAGTGTAGGGAAGGACATTGTGGGGCCACTGGACCCCAAGACAGCCATGGGAAACAGGTACATCCTGTTCTTGGTGGATCATGCCACCCGGTACCCAAGGCAATCCCTCTCAGAACAACGACGGCACCAGTGGTGGGCCGAGCATTAATGGGGATCTTTTCCCGCGTGGGGTTCCCCCGAGAGGTGGATTTTGACTTGGGGACCAATTTCATATAGAATTATATGACATCCATGTGGAAGGAGTGAGGTGTCACTTACAAGTTCACCACCCCTTACCACCCACAAGGTAACGGTCTGGTAGAATGGTTCAACCAGACCTTGAAGGGCATGATTAAGGGTCTAACAGAACCCATGAGGCATAAGTGGGACGTCCTCTTGCCGTGCCTTCTATTTGCCTACAGGGAGGTACCCCAGAAGTCTCTCTGGTTTAGTCCCTTTGAGCTTCTGTATGGTCACCCTGTGAGAGGACCACTGAGTTTGGTGAAGGAAGGCTGGGAGGCAGCTCCCATGAAAACTCCCCAGGATGTGTTTAGTTACATGCTGGCCTTCCGGAACCAAACTGCCCGCTTCAGGAAACTCGCTCAGGCGAACTTCGAGGCCAGCTAGGAAGAAATGAAAAAGTGGTATGACCAGAATGCCACTCTGGTCGAGTTTCAACCTGGACAACAAGTGTGGGTCATGGCCCCAGTGGAACCTTGTGCCTTACAGGATAAGTGGATTGGGCCATTTGAGGTGGTGGAGCGCAAAAAGTGAGGTCACCAACTTGGTGGATTTGCAGGCTCCCAGAAACCCTTTGTGGGTCCCCCACGTGAACCGCCTCAAACCCCACTTCGAGAGGTCCAAAGTGAGCATGCTCTTGGTGACAGATGACGGGGCGGAAGAGGAGAGTGAACCTCTCCCCGACCTCCTGTAAGCCAAGGAAAGTGATGGGTCAGTGGAAGGTGTGATCCTCTACCCGACACTGACCTCTAGGCAGAGGGTGTTTGTGCCCAGCCAGAACCAGTTCTGCCTTCTCTGGTGTGATTTTCCGGTAGGGGATGGAGACGGCATTGTCAGAGGCAGACCAGGCCCTTTGAGGTGCAATGAAATCTCCTCCCTCTTCCCCCATCACAGCCCAGGTCTATTCAGCCCTTTTCTGACCTACCTAGACTATCGGGAGCCACCCTTGCTTCCCAGTCATCTGTCGTCCAAAACCCAGACAGGCAATCCACATTCCAGCAGAGGCAACACAGGATGACTGCGCAAAAAAAATTCCCACGTCCTAAAAGTAGTATTTTCAAACACAGAATGTAAAATCACCTTTACTAAAAGATGTACTGTTAGATTCTCAGTTCAGGCATACTAAATTGTATTTTCCCACCTAGTTCCCTGGGCCAGTTATGTTTATAAGATGTTATAAACAAACTTTCCATTATGTCCTATGGGGAACAGGTAGCCTTGCAATAGTGAAAAACTAAATGGGCTGTAATTCACTATCAGGTCATGCCACACACTACCTTTCACACACTACCTTTCACATACACTGCACCCTGCCCACAAGGGTACTTTGGGCCTACCTTAGGGGCGCCTGACATGTAAGAAAAGGGAAGGTTAGGGACTGGACAGTGTGTGCACGTGCCAAGTCGACATGACAGCTACAAACTGCACGCAGACTCTGCAATGGCAGGTCTGAGGTACCTTTTCCGGGCTACTCAGGTGGGTGGCACAATCTGTGCTGCAGGCCCACGCGTAGCATTTGGTTCCCAGGCCCTGGCACACTCAGTGTACTTTACTAGGGGCTGACAAGAAAATCAAACAGGCAATCATGGAAACACCAATTCATAACATACTTTACCACAAGAGCACTTGCACTTTACCACTGATCAGAAGTGCGAAAAGTGTGCAGAAACACTACACCAGCAAAAACAGAGTGAAAACCGGGAGGGCAGAAAGCAAAAACTCAGGGGTCGCTCGGCAAAAGATACCAAGTCTAACAGTGATGATCAACTTATACAATGAGAAACTATTAAATAAACTTTTAACAAACCCTGTATTCAATACCGCCCCCCACCATGCCTCCCTGCACGATGGTCTTAAAACTTCATGCCCCCCAACAATGCAGAGTGCTTATGTCCCATTCCCCGTTACCTTTGTAGGGGGTGGTCCCTCCATCAAACCCCTCAGAACATCCTTAAAAAGTAGTATTAATCATGCCAAAAACATAAGCTAGTGAAGGTCGATTCGGAATAAATATTACCCGCAGCCATTTTCTGGAGTGTTTTCAACTTTTTGCAAAGGTTTTGGGGATGTAAGCAGCAGAAACTTTATTTCTTACACTATTTCCGTAAAACTATCAAAGCAACAGAGATCGGTACAGAAATTACTGGAAGGTGTGTTGTATAAACAACACCCCCTCTTGAATATATTTCCATATTAGTAGAGATGCAGAATTGAAAACCATTTCTTGTAATCCTCTTGCTGGACATCTTTCCTCTCCACAACATCATGTTCTTGGAATTAGAGCCAGTGTTAATAATGCACGCAAGGAAACGTGCCCTTTCCATTGGGTCAGTAAAGTCAAATCTAAGGTGCACGTGGTCCCTTGCATATCTGGAGCCCTGGGTCATTGCAACTGTTACACAAAGAGCTGCACCCACATTCTACCTGCCTTTTCCTCTAGCTTCCTAATCTCTATCCTCGTTTTCCATTCACCCCTTTCTCTACTTGCCACATACTCTTGCCTCTCTACACCCTATCTCACTTTCACTCTTACCCCTTTTGTCTTTCACCTGTCCGTATCATTTTCCGCATTCCCCTTCCTGACATTCTTATTTCAGCCCATCTCTTCCTTTTCCCCTTACCCGTTTTACTTGTTTTTACCTCCTTTCTCTTTTATCCATATCTCCTTCAACGATTTTGTCATTTATTCCTCTTTTCCTTACACTTTCTTTCACTCTTTCCTTTTCTTATATCCCTTTCCTCTCTCCTTTCCATTTCTCCAATCTTTACTATCCTCCAA
Source organism: Lissotriton helveticus (assembly GCF_964261635.1). Taxonomy (NCBI): domain Eukaryota; kingdom Metazoa; phylum Chordata; class Amphibia; order Caudata; family Salamandridae; genus Lissotriton; species Lissotriton helveticus. Next base: position 1,328,812,754 of record NC_136069.1, on the reverse strand, counting down.
TCAAATCCTCGATAAACACAGTGCCCGACTCCAGGTATGCTCTGAAGGAGCGGTCCTGAAAATAACTGCAACGGGTGGTGGGTACAGTGGAGGGCAGACAGGGACCCCTCCAACCTTGACAATCTGTTTTTGAGTCCACCTCAGATCCTATTTTTGCACACTGTATGTGATGCAACCCAAATATATTTTTGCATTGTGATGGTTGTACTAATCCGCTGCAATGCAAAATGCCTATTCAGTAGGATATGCTGCTATCTTACCTCAGGCATATCAATGGGACAGTCTTCCAGTTGCAAATCTAACTCACTGGCTGTAAATGCAGTAATGGACGCCTAAGAGGAACCCATTAAAGGAACAGGGCTGTAATCAAAATGAAACAGTGGCATGGTGCAAATGGACCGCTGTCTGCTTCCCCCATGAGTACGGCCCACATTGTCAAACTGGAAGCTGTCGCCCAAGGACAGCTTTCACTTTGAGAATCTGTGCCACCCCTGTTGAGATGCCATATCCCATCAATAGTTTGCGACTGCAGCTGCTGTCACAACCATTAATACATATCCTTTAAAGTCTCAAGGAAGTGTGCTCTCCCCTTTCACACTACTATTTTCTTACAATTCACGAGGAGTCTCACTATTGACAAGCGAGTTGTAAGTCCACATGGGATTTTCCATGTACCTTTATTATATTACGACTCTTGGTTTTGCTCTCTCAAAGCTGCCGATCTTGTGCGCTTCAGATCTTTGCGAGTGCTCAATCCTTTAGCCCAAATTTGTTCAGCTGAAGTTATTTGTTTTTTGATTTGGAAGTATTGTAAAAGCACTTACATTTAAAGTCATACCGGTAGAACGTCCTATAATGGACAGCACCAGAGAAGGCACTCAGAATCATAATGATCAAGAAGCTTGCAAGTGACTCCCAAGCTCCCACATCACCTCCTTTACCTTAGTCCTCTTTAGTGTGCCTGGTTAGTCGAGGCATTATATTATGATCATGACTGAGGTTACGTGTTAGTAGGTGATTTGCATGACTGAGAGGGCTCACGATCTAAGAATACAGGAGTAGCTATTGTGAGAAACTGGAGAATTATACTTAATCGTATCTTCAGCTCGGGCACTGGGAGACTGCCAAGGAATAATTGTAATTAGGAGCTGGAAGCAAGATGTTTGGAATATAATGGCCAGCAATGTAATGGCTGCAATAATCCAGAGAGGTAATATCTTCTGGGAGAAACCAATGCATAGGGTTGGCTTTTACCTGGTGCAGATGTACCTTCACAGTTCTGCAGGTCAGAATGGGGGATAATGTTCTAATGATATACATTTTCTCCTGTTTGAAGCTTCAAATCTCAGAACCCTGTGCTTTTCCCCTGCACAAATGACTACAGATTATAGCTGCGGAATTTTGTATAGGGGAAAACATAATTTCTGTAGGATTTCCTCACCTTTTGGAATCCCTATTGCACCCAAATCAGCCTCACAGAAGCCAATGCATTGAGAGCGTTTGTTCCTGCCTTAATTCAGTGGCTTTGATCTGACTGTGCGAGCACGGATTCCTATTGGAGGAGGGATTATCCTTGTCAAAAAAGCTTAGCAAATTGCAAGAAGCAATCCAACAGGCAACGCATGCCTAATTGGCCTCTTTGCCTGAGAGATCACCACAATCCTATACGTTGAAAATTACCTCCCACCTTTGTGTCTATCAAGAAGAGCACCATCTTCAATAGTCAATCCCTGCAAAAATAGTCATCTCAATGAGTTTGCTTCTGCAAATTTTGCACTGTTTGTTCAGGTAATTTTAATTAAAAAGCAACACCAGTGCTTAGTTTGGGCCAGTTCTTGCAGGTGGTGGACCCCAGCACTCTTTTGGGAACGGAGACTTGTCAGACTTTGACAACAATCGAGATAAAGGCAGAAGAGGGAGAAGATATGAGAAAGAAAAACAGGAAGAGAAGTAGAAAGGAAGAATGAAATAGAATCTGAAGGAGCGAGATAAAGAAGTAGGATGAGTATGGTGGTGGAAGAAAGAGACATGAGATAGAACCAAAACTAGGCTTGGTAGCAGGGCCGGACTGAAAGCTATAATCAGCTCCAGTGACAACGTTGAAACCAGCCCCACAATGAACAAGGCTGTGACTAGAATGGAGCCATGGGGGAATTGTTAGTTCATGGCAGCCCATCCCACTCTTAAAAGCAGCCCCTAGCATCTAGCCCAGTGTGAGAATGCCAAAGAGACAGAATGACCAGTCTTGGCCTTGTAGGCAGGCTGCCATGGGATTTGTCGACTTTGCCATTCCTCACCACTGGTGAAGGGCCCTAAGAAAAATTGTGCAAACCAGCACTTTTTTTTTCTTTTACCTGAGAATCTCTCCTGCCAGGACACTTTGTTGCCATTTTTCGAGACATCAATCCGAGATTTTAAAAATGGGAACCATTTATGCATATATATATATATACATATGCAGCTGATTGCTTTCTCGTATATTAATCTGGGACATTGGCTAGTTGCTTTTGAATAAAACAAGCCTTTCTGGATTGCATATTGGTTGGAGGGCTGCGTGCTGCGGGGCTTGTCTTTTAGCCCTGCTGACTTGGCAATCTGAGCGAGTAGACAGCGTCAGTTCAAATAAGGCCCAAGAGGCACTGGTTCTCAAAAAGACTAGAAATACCAGAAGTGACATTTATGATTGTTTTGGCGTCCAGAAAACCCTCAGTCGTTTTTCATTGAAATCTGCAACTTTAGTTATTTTCCTTACAGCTTTAAGAACTATGGTTGCCAAAAAACATCTCATCGGGTTTGGAGAAAAGAGCATTCGGGCCTTTCATTTATTTAGCTTTTTTTACTGTCGCACTATCACTTCCTTTGTAAGCTCGTGAAATATGGATGAGGTTGGGACAATCTCCAAAAGGCATCTACGCCACTTTCACATACTTTTTAAGGTGTAAATTGAGAAGTGTATTTAGGGTGGGAAAAGCGCTGCAGTTGTTTGACTTGGTGGCTGGCTCTATGTTTGAATCCTTTATTATCACTTAAAACAGCGGGAAAACCCGTGTCTCTTTGTATCTGCAACACTACTGACAGCTTTAGAGTACATACTCTGAAAATAAACACCGTCGGAAGCAATGCATAATTTGTGAGTTATCTCAGCAAGTGGGGCTAAAAACGACATGCCAATTCCTCGACTTCTGTTTTGCAGATTTGAAGATGAGCACGGAAAAATATGTTACCAAAAACTGACCACAGGCCTGAACTGGAGAGAGAAGCCAGCTGATGTCTGTCAGATTCGGGAGCCTCCGCCACAGGTATGTTATCTTATTCAAAGCAGCAGTTGATGGTCAGCAAAATATTGTACTGCTAATTTAACGTAGAGTGCGATTATTTGAATACATTATATTGGACCTATATGCAGATGCATGAACGTTTCTTTGTTGAGTTAAGTGCTCCAACACCAAGCAATTTTTTTTTTTAAAAAAACTTCAAAGGGTGGTGTTCCACAGAAGGTCGTTTTGTCTAAGGGCCTTATTAAGACTTTGGTGGTGTGGAGCGGGCCGCCATGCTACCGGCCACTCCCATACCGCCAAAGTAAAAAACAGACCGCCCGCCAGATTACAACTTTTTAAGTCATGAGTGGGCAGTTCTTTGGCATTTCCAGAGCAGTGCCTTTAAATGAGGCACCGCAATGGGAACATCAAAGCATGTTTCTGCACAGACCGAAATGCACAATGTTGTTCATTTCGTTCAGTGCAGGAACATGGGGTTGCATGCAGGCAGGATGACACACCATGTGTGCCCCTGTATGAACCCCATGGCGCAGAGGCACCAGGGGGCCATGTATGGTTACAATTGCTTGGCAGGGCTGCTGTGTCCCCACCAAGCGTATTACAAGTTTCCTCACCACCATATTATGTTGTGATGTCATACACAGCTTGCAGCCACAACCCGGACGCCAGCAGCGTAATCAGGAGTAGGATTGCTCTTGCACTCTATTATACACAGCCAAGTAGCCGACAACCCGGGGGTCCGGCGGCACCTTTAATAGAGACCATGAATGCACAATCAGAAATATGTAGGATCCCTATAGCGCACAGTGCGCTTACCTCCAGAAGTAGGATGGATATCTGCTCCTCACCGCTCAGGTCGTTAGGGCCACTCGGCCGCTGTGTACAGTCCTATGTTCCCTAAGAAGTTCCTTACCAAAACAAACCCCAAACAACCCCCCTCCTCCATCCCAGTGCCACCCCCTCCCCCTGCCCCACCTTAACTAATGCTCTAATCTATGCTCCGCCATCCGCCCCTGTCCACATGAGGAGAAACTTAGTACAGTGGGGTCCAACCCCGTGGACATGTAGCTGGACTACCATTCGGCTGGGTCACCACCCATATGAGGTCTCGAGTTCCTCCTCCTGTGCCACAACTGGGTGCTTCACCAGCAAACCGGGTCCACTGCGCCGCTCTCGTCCGCTCCCCCCTCTGTTCTTTCTCTATGCGTCAGGGCTGCGTCTATTACGTCCTGCCTTCCAGATGTGTTTCGTCGAAACGCTCCTGTCCCTCAGATTCTTCAACATGCGACGCCGTCTCAGCGTCCTTTACTCTGAGATGGTCTCGATATAGGCTCCAGGAATTCTTTGGGCGACTCGTGGGCGGAAGTAGCTCGCTGTAGCATTCTGTCTGTGTACAGCAATACCACATGTCATGCTGCCACCTCTTCGTGGTTGGCAGTGGGCCTCTCATCCAGCACATTGCAACAACTCGTCTGGCCATCAGCATGCCCATATCAGTTAGTCGTCTTACCGCGACAGGTAGGCCCCTGGAGTGGCCCAGGAGTGCTAGGGCGGGGTCGGCTGTCAGCTCTATTTCTAGAATCGAGCTCTTTTCAGTGAATATCACGGTCCAGAATTTGCGGATTCCCGCCTCACCACCATACTTTTCATGGCAGAGCAAACACCATGAAAAGTGTGGCATGAGGAAACAAAAGGGGCCCTACAGGTCCCCCTGATGCCTCTGCACTGGGCCACAGCTAAGGAGCAGATCCCTGGCAGTTGGGGTGGTCCCAGGGTGGCCCAACCTCCCTGGTCATAATAGGGCAAGTCTGACGGTCCTTGGGCTGCCAGCCTCGTGCTTTTAAATTCCTTTCTCCTATACTTCCATGAAAATGCAATATAAGACGTTCGTTGAAAGAAAAATGGTTGGTGGGCAGTCCAGTAGCACAGTGCCATTAATTCCTGGATGGCCTTAGGCCCCAAATTCCTTAATATGCGCTTTTGTGGGGAAAATTCCCTGGCAGTAAATACTATTAAATCAAATGTGATTGAGTCTGGCAGAAAGATATTCAAGAAAGGAAATTGTCCATGAATAGACAGAAAATTGCGAGGGCACAAACGTAGAAGTACCTAGGGATATGGTTCAATAATAGGGTAATCATTTAGTCCATCTGGCAGTTGAAATGTAATCCCAGTAGCCTTACTTTTAAGATTCTGTCTCTAGCAAAAGATCTCTTTGGGCCCTGTGAGGAACTTTTTTTGGGACTTAAAGTAAAATTCATGGCTACTCCTGTTTTTTTGGTATTATTGTGAAGGTCGTCAACGTGGTTGGAAGTTGCTCAATTGAACCTGTTTAGACCCCTATGCTAGCTACCAAGCTTGACAGCCAAGGCTGACATTCGCATGAAATTCTGTTTAGAAAAGGAATCTATTGGGATATCGTTTATTTATTTGCATAGCTAATTAAAACCGTTGCAATACAAAAATAACTTAATTTAAAATCAAATATACGTAAAAAACTCCATACCTCATATATCTTGTGTTTATAATTCTTTCCAAAATCTGTTCTGTAATCAAACACATGAGGAGACACGTTTCCTAGCCACATTATTTTTGACTTTGGGCATATCTTTTATAGGTTAAGGTACTTAATTCCAGTCCATACTTTTCTTCACTGACTGTACCAAAGTTCTAGAAAGTGCAAAGAAATGCTTTAGGCTTGAGTAAAGTGCATTAGTGCCAAACAGGGAGCATCCTCTTCAAGACTTCATGTTTAGGGTTGCAACGGTTTATAACCAACTGAAATCATTGTCAGCTATTGTACTGGCAGTTCCTTTTGGCATAACCTCAGGAACTTTACTAGCCAACAGCTCGGTTGTAGTTCATTAGGAGCAAACAATACTTAATTCTAGTCCTTACTTCCCTTCCCTAGTTATGCCCATGTTCAGTTAGAAGTACTTTAAACTTCAAAAAAGTGCTGTAGTGCCAGGAAAAGAAGGTATATGAAAAGGACCTCTTCAAGCCTCCTTGTAATCTTGCATGTGTTCCATATGACTACGTTGTTTAATAACTACGTTGCTGGCATTTTCTTTTCGCATAGCCTCAGGAACTTTACTAAGCAGCAGTTAAATTGTGGGTCGTTAGATGCAAAACATGCCAGCACTGCTAGTCTCCTGGTGCATACCCCTCGCTGATTAAATTGATGTTTCAACAGTTGTTTCTGTTCTTGTAAAAGTTCTTTACAAGAGCATAGTAGATGCAGCAGGAATATATGATGATACAACGAATTCCGTTGCAACGCATGCCTTTACCACGCATGCGTTACAACGGAATTCGTTTACCACGGATACATTTTTCCTCTAATAATTGCGTGGTGACGTCATACGTCGTTAAGAGAAAACGGCATTTTTTTCCGATTTCTCTTAAACGACGCTGACGCCGACGTGACATATGGTGAGTTGTTTTATTTGGGGGGGAGACCCCCCCAAGCCCCCCTTTTTTCTTTTTACCTTTACCACATATACCTTTACTACAAACATCGTAGTAAAGGTATGCGTGGTAAAGGCATTAGTGGTAACCACGCATGCGTTGTACTGCATGCGTGGTTAAAGATTTCGGGGAAACGGCTTCGTTGTAAAGGCCGTTTCCCATGCAGCAGATCTTCTGGCACTGAGCCACATAAGCAGGACGTGGAACCCTCTTTCTCCTTTTGCCAGGGTGGAGGATGCTGTATTGGGGGTATCAGACCAAGTCTATACTTCAAGAAACTGATTTTTATGGTTTTAGCATAGCCCAGGTTAAAGTAATTTTGAGCATCGGGCTCCGTATTGGTATTCAGTGTCATCCATCAGTGAGCCCTTCACGAGAGAGATGCCTTGTCCTCCACCCATGAGAGATGTTTGACTGTCTTCCAAATCAGTTTTTTTTAACGTGGTGGTGGTTGTAGGTGTTTCCCAAAGCTGATTCAGCTCCATATTATGTAAGCTGCTTTTACGATAATTCGCAGCAGGTAAAGCGGTATGTTGTTGTAGCTCCTTCCATAGCTGGTCATTTAAAGGACCCTGAGGGGATTTTCACACTTTGTCCCAGGTGTTGATGTATGCCCTCTGTCTTGCAAGAGATTGTTCCTGTATACCAAACTCAAGCCTGATTTGCCCAGGCTAGGTATATTTGGGCAGCCCAAAAATGACCCTATATGAAGTTGTTATTGTAGTGTCAAGTATTTTTAGCATCTCTTCGTTTCTGTGCCTCACTGCCCTAGGTAATTGTTGGCAGTAGCTTAGCACAAACCACCTGTACCAAGGGCAGAATTGATGGCACGTTTAATTTGGTGTTTAATGTTTTTAGAGAAGTTGCCAGGGCAAGACCTTCATGCCTGATGCTGTGCTTCTGTGTCAAAAATCGGCCAGCTTTGTCTAGCTTCACACCAAGATATTTGTTTTCTAACGCGTCCTCAATTCAGGTCCCTCCACAGAACCAAACTGCTGATTTTTTCCTTTTTTTGCTGACCGTCATGGTTCTTGTTTTGTCCAGATTTATCATTAAACCATTTGCTTTAGAAAAGTCCTGTGTAGCATTTGAAAAGTGTTGTAAGCCTACTTGCGTTTGGGTGATCAGGACTATGTCCTCCTCATATAGACAAGGCTTCAGGAGGGGGGCCGCGCGGCCCCCTCCCACATTTTTCAGAAGCCCGGGAGGGGTGGGGGGCGGTCCTCGGGGCTGGGGGGGCCTGAGAGCCCCCCTCACCAAATGTTTTTAAGCTCCAACGATACTTCCTTTAGACGGCAGGGATTTCTGAGACGTGCAGCAGCTTTTAAAGAGCATACCAAGCTCTTTTCTTAACGATTAAAGACTTCTCGTTGATTTTATTTAGGAACTTATCAAGGTTCTCAGCTTTCCAGGATACTCGGCATAGTGGGCTACTTTTCTGTGAATGCTTTAAGGGGACAGGAAATCGATACAACTCGACAAGATGTCATCATTAACAATGTGCATCTGGATATGCACATAGCTGTAATATCGCCTTGACACTGAGGATTAACTTATCTATGCTGCCGCATTCTCAGTATCTCTATACAGGTCCATCTTATCTTGTTTTGGGCCATACATTAATTGGCTGTGGACAAATCACGCAAATACACAGCAGTTTGAATATTTTTTTAAAAGGATTACACTTCTACAAAGTATCAAGCTGACTTATAGGATTGAGAGGCAACTCAACCCTCATCCAAGCCTTGAGGAAGTTACTCTGTAGTAACGAAACACGTGTCGGCTGCCTTTTGTGTTCTTTTTGGGATCCATGCACGGAAGAACTTCTAACAACGTGCTTCAGAATATGTATTAACAACATGACATTACATCAATGACAATTGTGTAAAATACGACATTAAAATAGACAAAATAACTAATGTTTTGGATGTTCTCTATACAATAATCAAATATTGGATATGTTCTCTTCTGATCGTCGATAAGTCGTGATTCTGTAAGAAGGTCAGGACTGAGAATTCTTTTCCATAGAAGCACTTGCTTCTTTGCTAAATAACTGAGTGCGAGGTACAACAATTGTTTAGTTAGCAAATGTTTTTAAGCCCCGGGGAGTGGCAGTCCCCGGGGCTGGGGGGGCCTGAGAGCCCCCACCCATTTTAAACAAGCCCCGGGGGTGGAGGCTCCCGGGGCTGCGGGGGAGGCCCGTGAGCCCCCCACTTATATTAACTTAGAGCCCCGGGGGGTGGCGGTCCCCGGGGCAGTGTGGGGGGATTGGGACCCCCCACACTATTATTTGAAAATGCCCCAGGGATTTGGCCCCCCCGGGGGCTAATAACCTTTAAAGCGCTGGAGGGCCCACGCTTCTTTTTTTTTCAGCAGTGGAATGCGCGGATCCTACGCGCATCCCGCGATTCTTAAAAAAATTAAAACATTTTTTTGGGCCTTGGGCGTCCTTGTGGCACCCCCTGAGCAGGCCTAGGGGGTCAGGGTGTGTCTACCCTGCCCCCTTTTCACGTTTTGCGGCATTCTTTGGGGGGTTTCTTGTGCCTCGGTTCTACCGGGGCACAAGATGGATACCGACACTTCCTGATTTGGAGTGTTGACAGCCAATTAAAATGCAGCTCGTGCACGGCAGGGTGCGTGTAGGCTGCGCTTAGGGTATGCGGATAGAAACGCGAATCCACCGTGCCCATAGATATATAAATGACTTTAAGTGTCATTTTCTCAGGAACTACTGAACGGATTTACACCATATAAGCAAAAGGCATGAGTCTGAACCAAGAACTACCTCTTTGCCAAATTTGGTGTAATTCCGTTCAGCAGTTCGGGCTGTAGCTGCGGCTAAAGGTCCTATGGGAAATTTCATGGGGAAAACGCATTTTCGGACCCCCCTTTTTTTTCGGCCCCCGCTTGATGAATCATCGTGAAACTAACAGGTTAGGAGCGGACCGGAGCTGGCCAAAAGTTTGGAAAATTTTACGCAGATTCGTCAATCGGCGCCAAAGTTATTCCAAATAGAATGTTGCATATGCATAATAGGTCCTAACTATAACTACCGCCAGTAGGTAATATATATATATGTGTGTGTGTATATATATATATCTCAAAACAATACCCTTTGAGGCATAGAGCAACGCATAAATTATGTGTCTTGAGTGATAAATGGCTTTTGTAATTTTACAGCTCGGCATGGATAGCACTGTGCTAGTCCTATGCTTAAGGACTTTGCTGTGGAAATGGCAAAAGACTTTGCCTCTTTCTATCTCGGCGTGGATGGCACTGTAATAATCCTATGCTTAAAGACTTTGATAGAAAATCTGACATTTGAGGTGAGCAGATCTAGAGTGTCGCTGGTGTTGAGAGTGCTCTAACAGGAGCTGCTTTCCACCTAAACTTGAGAACTACCCAGAGTTCTCGGCTTCATTTTTTGCATAATTTATGTGTCCCTCTATGCCTGACAGGATATTGTTTTGACTTATACTAGGTGCTCCCTTGTGTCTGGACAAAGCTTTAACTCACTGAAGAGCTCTAATTAGAGCGAAACACTGTGTCATGGGTTGCTTTTACTCATTTCAGGTTGGCTTGGTTGGTATTTTACCAATTCAAAGCTGTAAAAGCAGACATTTGAGGAGAGCACATCTAGAGTGTCGCTAGTGTTGAGAGTGCTCTAACAGGAGCTGCTTTTCACCTAAACTTGAGAACTACCCAGAGTTCTGTGCTTCTTTTTTTGTGCAAACGTAATAAATCACGCACAACTAGGTATAATGAAACTGGCTTTTAACAGTGGTGGTCGGCACAGGTAAATACAGTGAGGCGGGGCGTGGGCAGGGGGGGAAGTCGACAGACGAAGGAATAGGTATATTTACATAACTAAATAATACCTATTCCATCATAATGTTTAAATACCAGTTGAGCAAACACAGACTCCTTAGTCCTCAGCTGCATAAGCAAAGAAGCATTGTGAAACAGCCACTGGCTTCCATGCCTCACACTGGGTTACCGCTTCCAGGTTTTATCTTCCGAAAATCTTAATATTTGTGATGCATAGTTCTTTATTAGGTAAAAGTAATTGGTAAACACATGCTTTGAGATGTCAGTGCTCAGAGTGAAAGCAGGAGCATACGTGGGTAAAATTAATATCACTAAATTCCATCCAGAACCACTCTTAAATATGAGTGCTGTCAGATTGGTATACATTTCAATGACCACCAAAGTTTCCCAATTTCATGCAACCTCCTACATGATAGCTATGGCTATCTTAAAACTACCCTTCCTCGTTCTACTAAACCTTCCACATATCTTACAATACGAACCTCTGTCATTGCATGCACTGTAGTTCTGTTATCATGCCCTTAATCCAACATGGCAAAAAATAGTTCTTCTTTAGCATGGCAAGCAATAGTCCGACAAGACTCTACATTGTGCCTATCTACATTTAATAGTTGGAGGGAACCTCTACTACCCAGCATGTAAAGCTGATCATTCAGCGTCACACCAAGCATGTGCCTTTTTCTGGGGCTGTATTACACATTATCACTGTTTGCGCCCCATATGATGTACGCGCTGCCCCCGGGGCAGCTGCAAACTCGCGCTGGCTTGGGGGCAGCACATTCATGTGAAAACACGGAGCACACACCCTGTGTTTTCACAGTGCATGCTGCACCTGCCTGCACTTTGAAAGGGGTTTAGAGATCCCCTTGCAGGCGAGTGCAGTCAGTGACTGCACCTACCTGCAAGGGGATGTCTGTGGGGTCCAGGGGTCCCCCTTTACCCCCTTCAGAGGGCTGCTGTCATTAGGTGCACTGACAGTGCGCCACCTTTTAAATGGCGTACTGTCAATGCGCCTCCTGCCATATTCTTTGACTCGGCGCCCATGTCTGTAATATGGCGTGGGCGCAAAGTCAAAGGAATTCCGCCATTTGCATAGGACACGCCCCTATGCAAATGAGGGAACGCCTTCTGTTGATAGCGCTGGCGCTTTAAGTGTGCCAGCGCTATTGGCATTATAGAATGGGACACACAAGCGTCTGCATTCCCTTCTATAATACCAAAGTGTCCAGGGGCAACATCTGTTATAAGGCACCTGGTGTCTGCCTTTCAAACCTAGGTGGGACTTACTGGTAAATTTACAAATGTAAGACATACTCACCCGTCAGAAAAAACTTTGTGAATCATGTGGGTGAGCAAGAATGTCTTACTTCTGGAAGGTCAGGAGGAAGTCTCACTGGAGCCTGGGGCACCATAGATTTACTCACAGAAAGTGCTTTGTGAATCAGTCCTAGAAATTCAGGTGTGAGTCACACGTACTTCAGGAGTGAAACTCTGCCCCTCACAGAAAAAGCTTTGGATATTAAGGCAATAGACACTCCGCAGGGCAAGGACGGAATTATTAGGAAGGAAAGTAGCCTTAGTGACAGTAAGATAAATACAGATACATTTTCAATAAAATGTGTACCTCAGCATATCACAAACCAATTTGATCAGAATAATTGAATAATTATCAATTGCTATGCATAGCCATGCTGGGAAATGAAATAGTCAAATAGGTCCAACACTTCTGAAAAATTCAACTTAATTTTCTGTCCATAATGTGGTTTTAAGTTTCTCTTATTTTTCGTTTTCAGCCTGAAGCGGAGTACTGCGGCCAGCCAACATCCCATGCTGTGAAATGCATCTGCTACATACCCCTATTGGAAGATCTTTTCGGCCTCCAAGAGTGAAAGTCTTGATGAACGATGACTGCACTTTTGTATTCGAAATGCTCAGAAATAAAGCTATTGTAAATTAAACGCAGGCCTATATTGGGAAATAAAACAGCACAAACACATTTATATTGTGTTCATTAAATTGAATACAAAATAATAGGCATTCAAAGCTAAGTGTTTCTAACACCTTGGAACACAGAACTATGAATTTCTTCCGGTCCATTAGTCCAGCGACCACTGGAGCAGAGGAGCACGAGGGATTAAAGGCAGCCTATGTGTTCCAGATAATTGTACTCTTATTCTTAGATGCATTTTCCTTGCAGACTACTTTTTTTAAAATTTTATTGTATTAGGTTGCAACACTCCTGCAAAATAAATGTTGTTTGGAGACCACAATGAGAAAATGCATTCCCAAACAGTGTTTCTGCTAGCAGGTTGTATATTAAAAAGCTTTTTAACACCTGCCAAATTGGGTGGAAAATGTAGTGATTTGACTGAGGAAAAGGCTCTCATGTAGGCAAAGACAAAAAGATGAACATTAAATTCAAGTGAAGGAAATCCACTCCACCACCTGTTACCTTGCCACAAAGAAGAGCCACAGGACAATTTGGTCTTCTACCATCACCAAATGAAAACGGCAATGAGAGCTTGAGTTGTGAGCTATAATATAGACATATTATAAATCATAGGAATGTGTTGTGTTTTCCAATCTTGGCGATAAAGGTCTCCATAAGCTTTCCAGAATTTAATATCCGCCCCCTTCAAGCTAAGTCTTGCAGTCCCTAGCCTGGTGAAAGTCACACGTCAAGAGGCCCAAAAGGGAATGTGTTATCTTACATTGTAGCTGTTCTTACGATATTGTTCACAATTATGATTATGTTCGAAATGATTGCAATCTGTAAAGTCCCTTATAGACAGAGTAAAACTATATTCCTCTTAAGGTTTGGACCAACCTTAGAATTTGAGGTCCCACCCTCAATGAGCCATGGCTAGTCAGTAGGAATTGCTCACAGTCTTGACTGCGCATAACCCAGATTTGTTATCTCTATATCTGTTTGGGTAATTGCACCTCTAATGTAATCTCTTTATCATAGTTTGCCAAATTATCAACTATTGTTTGAAAGAGGTCTCTGTTGGCACTAGAAGTGAGAGCATGCCCCTCATCCCCATTTCGTTGTCTGTTTTCTGATTTTAACAACTGATGTCTGGTTCAGCACTGTCAGGTCAGTTTTCGGGGCACTATGGGACTCAAGGCCAATTAGGCATCCCTTGTAGAAGTGTTTGTGTTGTTGCTAGAACCACAGGAGTCAGGTACTACTGCAAATCTACTGCTTTTCCAAGTACCTCCTTTTCAGGCATTGACTTTCAGGGGTAGTGAGGTTGAATAGTGAAACTTACTTAACGTCTCAGTGTGTTCTTCGATTCTTAGCGCCAAGACAAATGTGGATATGTGTGTGCTGCAGACATTAAATTAAGTCATTCATTCATACTCTCGGAGAGTAAGGGGGGGAGATAGAACATATGATAAAAGCAATCCCAAGATAAAACACAATAAATGAGCCACTCAAGTAAGAAAGAGAATCTGCAGTGGGTATGTTAGCTTGTGGAAGTGGCTTAAATGCAGGGTATGGTCTTTATGAGCAAGGCAGAATGCTTAGTGCAGTATCAGCACAGTCTACACAGTTCACCACACTCGCAGATGTGGCCTTGTGGAGAGGCTACAGTTGTGGACCATACTGCAATGTGCTGAAGGAAATAGCTGCAACTGCAGCAAAGTATTCCAGTGATCAGAGCCAGTAGTTGCAATTGGCATGTCCAGGCACATAGGCAGTCTGCGTTGCACAAGATGGTATGCTGGTATGGAGGTTGACCGCGTGTAGTGTGATTGAAGTAACATATGGAACCACACATGGGAAGGAGATAGCGTTAAAGTGATCAGGGGTAGCGTTCTTAGCACCACATAGGAAGTTAGGCGCATATTACTAAGAAGTGCGTTAGTAAACGCACAACGCACATCCCCATATCGCCGGCTATCGCTGGATTTCATCGCCGTTTTAGCGTCCAATTATCAATGTGCATCACGTAGGCGAATTGAAATCCTGCGATAGTCGGCAATATGGCACATTAGCACATGAAAACAAACGTTGTTTTCATGCGCTAATGTGTGCCTTGATAATATGGAGGGGTGGATTCAGCGTTATGATCCACTCCCCCATGTTATCAATGCCCTAACACCTGGTCAGAGCAGGCGTTGGGAGGTCTCCCTCTCCCAACGCCTGCCTAGGTAATAGGGTGTTCCCATCTCCAACCACATTTTACATGTGGTTGGACGTGGGAACGCCCACTTTGCATGTCATTAACGATGTTTATCACCGACATGCAAAGTGGGCTTGCGCCAGGCTTTAAAATGCCCTTGTTAATAGGGCTCTAGCAGTATCGCTGCTTTCTCGGCACAATTCGCCAAAAAAGCGGCGATACTTGCCCTTGGTAATATGCCCCTTAGTGAAAGTACTTGGACTGCTAGACCTAGGTCATACAGAAGGTGGACAGGGCCTGTCTCTTAAGAGGAACGAGTCCTTTGGGCAGACTGCATTACAGCCGCAGCCTGCTCTTAAAGTTTCATGTACTATTTATTTTGACACTTATTTACCAGATTCGTTGTTGGTTTGTGAAATCTCTTTTGTGCTCACAGAAATTGTGGTTACAGCCATAAAGTGGAAGGCTATTTCAGTTATCACAAATTCAGCTGTCTACTCTAATTTTGCTTTGGGGAGACACTCTAATGTGCGACCAGTGTTTCTCTGCAAGGTCCTTGGTTGGATGCAAAAGTGCAAGGTAATGTCTGTGGTTGCCTGGTGATTCCCTTGAAAAGTGTGTGTGGGGGTGGGGAAAGCAACTTCTGACTGCCACTAAGTCTATGAACCAGCTTACAACTTTTTGGCTACACATACACAGATGGACGCCAAAAAATGAATACCTCACCCCTTAAAGAGCTCAAACACTATTTCACATACATTTCTTACATTCAGTTGGGTATTGAGGAGAAGCTGTTATGGCAGACTATACAGATTTTAACAGAAGTACCCTGTGAGGGGTCTCACTATCAGTGCTGGCTGCTGACGTTTCAAAGTGGTGGGTTGTAAAAGTTGGGTATGAGTTTTGTGTAGTGAGCGAGCAAAGTCAGCGAGCCCAACTAACATAGCAGGGTTTATTTCGCCCCCTGAGAAAATTGTGAAAAAAGAGGGGCAAAGTGCACATTTTAAGCAAAGTTTAAGAAATAATTTTGTAAGAAAGCTTATAAAACAATTATGAACGTATTAATTTTGAAAAAATTGAAAACATTGAAGGCTGCTGCATATCTTACTGCATTAAATGTGTTCAACAGTTACTGTAGTTTGCAAATTGTACAGTCTCCCAAGTCAGGTTTTTAATCGTTTTACTTGAACACACAACTGTCTCTGTACTGCATCTGGTTGGTGAAACTGATAGGTCTTCCTACCATATTGAATATATCATAACGTGTGGTCATTGGAAAATTAAAACGTAATTTAAGTGTTAGACATCAACGGATTGCAATATTGAGCAAATTATGTTCTGATCCTAAGTGAAAACATTTATGTAGTACTTAACTATGCAAGTACATATATAGTAGATGGTGGGAGCCTTCATTCTCTCTGTAAGAAACTGTCTCTAACTTTCTTCCTAAGGTCTAGTTATGACATCAATAAGACATGGAAAAAGAAAAGGGTGTCACTGCTTCACTCTGAAACCACGAGAAAACACTCCTTAGTACCTCACAGGTTTATTTATTTAATTGGGTTTACAACTAAAATCTACTAACACAGCACAAGGTTTAGTTATTATGATTTGTGTGAATGGATTTATTGATAAAACCCCTTTTTCACCTGATTTCGGTTAAAATGCCTGTTCATAACTACTGTATTTGAAAAGACAAGACATAACATTATAGGCAAATACGCACGCAGATCACTGAGAATAAATTACATATCATACCACAATGTGATTATGTTAAATGCAAACAATGCAGACATAGGGGCCCATTACAATGTCAGGCGGATTGCTTCCCCCAGGCTGGCGGTAGCCACCGCCGGCCTGGCGGAGGCAATCCGCCCGACATCCACACTAGTTCCCCCCCCCCCGCCATATTAGTATGGCGGGGGACCTCAGCAGACGGAAAGACCGTCCACCGCTTTTCCGCCCCGGTCGCCTTGCGGCCGGGGCAGAAAAGGAATAATATGGTGGCGGTGTCTATCAGACACCGCCAACCATATTATGATGGGCATTTTTCAATGCCTTTGAAAGGCATGCGGAGAATCCCTGCGGGGGCCCGTTGCGGGCCCCCAGGGACTCCGGGGGGGGGGGGTGCACATGGGGGGTACTTATGGTACCCCCCAGCTGTGCATGGAAGTGCACAGCATGCTTTCCTGCCATACAATGATAGGAATGCGGGATGCGCCCGCCACTGTGGCGGGCGCATCCTAATGCTGGTGATGGGACCCTCGCCCTTACGGCGGCCAGTCCCTATTACCACAAGGATGACGGGCGGGCAAAGTCCGCCCGCCGTCCTAATGACCCCCATACTGTTTTTGACGGATCACTGACATAATATCGATTACCATAATATCCCCATACACAAATATCGACACATAAATATTGATGTCCAAAATATCAACATCCTGTCTTTGTAATGTAAAGTACAAAAATATCTAAAACATAATATAGATGTAAAAAATGTCGATGTACAAAATATTTTTTATAAGTAAAAAATAATGTTAAATAAATTAAATTATAAAATGAACTTTAAATAAATGATTCTAACAAATATAAACATGCATATATAAAATGAAATATATACATGTATGTTTACTTTTAAACAATTGATAAACAAATAATTTTAAATAATTTAAAAATGTTTTAAATATATAAACATTTACAAATATATATAAATATACATACACCTATAACATAAAATCTCATTAAAAACCATTATATTATAAATTAAAACATTTCAATATTTAATAATTTTTAAACTTACATTTTGCACTCCATTGAGTGCAAAAGTAGAGAAAGTGTTGGATAGCGTATGGGTAAAAATTACTATTCCAACTCCAGTGAGTGCAACAGTAGGAAAAATGTTGGATAGCGTCGGGGTAAAATATACAATTCCCACTCCAGTGAGTGCAACAGTAGGAAAAGTGTTGGATAGTGGAGAAAAAATTACTATTCCCACTTCAGTGAGTGCAACAGTAGGGAAAGTGTTGAATAGCAGAGGGGTAAAAATTACTATTCACACTCCAGTGAGTGCAACAGTAGAGAAAGTGTTGGATAGCGAAGGGGTAAAAAATTACTATTCCCACTCCAGTGAGTGCAACAGTAGGGAAAGTGTTGGATAGCGTAGAGGTTAAAATTACTATTCCCAAACCAATTACTGCAACAGTAGGGAGAGTGTTGGATAGCAAAGGGGTAAAAATTACTATTCCCACTCCAGTGAGTGTAACAGTAGGGAAAGTGTTGGATAGCGGAGGGGAAAATGTACTATTCCCACTCCAGTGAGTGCAACAGTAGGGAAAGTGTTGGATAGCGAAGGGGTAAAAATTACTATTCCCACTCCACTGAGTGCAACAGTAGGGAAAGTGTTGGATAGAGGAGGGAAAAAAATTACTATTCCCACTCCACTGAGTGCAACAGTAGGGAAAGTGTTGGATAGCAGAGGGGTAAACATTACTATTCCCACTCCAGTGAGGTCAACAGTAGGGAAAGTATTGGATATCAGAGGGTTAAAATTAATATTCCCCCTGAAGTCAATTCAAAATTAAAAACAAACAAAATATCAACTACAATCCTACAAATGCTAAAAACAAAAAAATAAAACATATAAACATAATAAAAATTACAAAAGATAGAAACATATTATAATGTTAAAAAATCTAAAGATTACCTACAAACATTATTTTATAAAAATGTAAAAAAGAATTTACCAACAAATAACTATATATATATTAGAAAATAATTACAAACAATAACATTAATTGTTACATGAAATTAATATTTTTTTATTTCCTACCCTATAACGCCACACAATTCACAACACATATTTAAATGTCTAAAAAAGTATACCTGCATAAGTAACGTAAATAAATCAAATAAACACATATTATTAATTAAAAACAAATTAAAACATAAAAAATGATTCTGATAGATACATCTGCCTTGTGGATTCCTCACCTTCTGAATATCCCCCTTGCGTCAGCAACGTTCAGAAAATTCCTTGTAGCACGCCAGCGTGGACGACACCATAGGAGCACGGCATCGCGCGCGACTCCGTCCGACGTCACCGACTCCTTATTAGACCCACGTCGGCGTGATGACGTCAGTTCCCTTTATTCCGCGTCGTCGACGCTAACGGTTTCTGGGATCTTCTGTGATTCAGATAGTAACTTGTTGCTATTGTGTGTTACTGTTTCTCTGTCGAGTGTCTGTTCTTCGTCGAGGATGTCGTAGAGGAAGACAGGGTTCAAGCAGTGCGGATCGTGTGCCCGAATGATGTCTATTACCAATCCGCATGACGATTGTTTGTGGTGTCTTGGTTCGGACCATGATGTCAAGAACTGTCGATCCTGCTTCAAGATGAACCCAAAGGCTTTACGAGAACGTGAAGTAAAACTTACTTCTGCTGGCCAAGGTGAAAGGAAAAGAGGCTGGAAGGTCTTCGAGGTCAACATCTAGACGTTCGAGGTCAAGGCAGAAGTCACGATCGAAGTCGAGGTCGAGATCGGCTTCGAGATCGAGGTCCAGAGTGAGGTCGAGGTCCAGAGTGAGGTCGAGGTCCGGATCGAAGTCGGCTTCGGGTCATGCTTCGGGCTCCTCGAAGAAGAAGCACAAGAGGAGGAAGCATAGCTCAAGACATCACTCTGGTAAAGAGTCTTCGGATTCGAAGAGGAAGTCTTCGTCTCAAAAACATCACAAGGACTTCGTGTCACCTTCACCTATGCGATCTCGTGAGGGTCTCCCGGTTCCGGAGCAAGAACCGGATCCGGAGTCGCGCCATTCTTCGGAGCATGAAGGAGATCGGGAGATTTCACGGTCACCGACTCCGGTGGAAAACCCTGGAAATCAAGAGGGCCAAGATGAACCGATGCCGGAGCAGCCTCCTTTGGAGCAGCCGATGGGTTCGTACCCTCCCTTTCCTGGTCCTGGACAGGACCCCTCGCATTTCCTTAATGCTATGTTTGGCGTTTATGCGAGGGCAATGTACCCCACTGGTGTACCGGCTGGTCCCATGGGTCCATTGTCTTTTAACCTGGGTGTTCCTCAAGCTTACGCTCCGGCACCTTTTATGCCGTTTATGCCGACGCCTTATACACCTTGGCTCGGTGCGACGCCGCCGAGGTCATCGACTCCGCGCACGGCTTCGCCGGCTCCGGAGCGACCTCGAGAACTGGATCGAGGTACGACGCCGGTTCGAGATTCTCATCCTCCAGCTGTCCCAGTTCCTCGTTCGACGCCGGTTCCGGCTCCGTCAGAGTCGTTACCGGATCCGACGACTTCGATTCGTTTGGAGTGGTCAAGGAGCAGAGCTCAGCGCCTCTTGGAGGAAAAGGAGTATGAAGATCCTGAAGTAGAGGAAGGAGAACTTCTGGATCAAGGGGACTGTTTTGAGGACCTGCATAGTGCTAGTGGCCTGGAACTCTCTCCTGAGTGGGGTTTGCCATCAGTTTCTGATGCACCATCTAGGGATGTGGCACCCTACCATGTTGTCATTAGGAATGCTGCGGATCTGCTCAATCTGACTTTACCTACCGTTGAGTTCAATCCTAACATCCTCACGGAGGTTTTGCATTCGCCTTCATCTATTATAGAGCCTACACTCCCATTCACTGAGGCTTTGACCGAGCCAATAATGGAGGTCTGGAAGAGACCATTGACTGCTCCTGCGGTGTCCAGGTCGGTGGCGAGACGTTATAGGGTAGCACCTGGTGACCCTGAGTTTCTTTCTTCACATCCTTCACCGGAAAGTCTGGTTGTGCAGGCCGCTTGTTCCAACAGGTCTGCAGGTTCTTTTCCACAGGTGCCAGCAGATAAAGACTCTAAAAAATTGGACCAGTCTGCGAAAAAGATTTTCTCCTCGGGTAGCATGGCTCTTAAATCTATCAATGCTACTTGCCTGCTGGGGAGATATGTTCATGCATTGATGGACTCTGTGAAACAATTGTCAACTAAGCTTCCGGAGGAAGATAGAAAGAACTTCAATGAGGTGGTCTCTGATACTCAGGCTGCAGCCCGCCTAGTAATTCAGAGTGGCATGGACACGGCGGACTCTGTGGCCAGGATAATGGGCTCTGCTGTTGCCACGAGGAGGGCCGCATGGCTCAAGTCTTCTGAATTTTCAGCAGATGTACAATCTACTCTAATGGACTTACCATTTGACGGAACAGGCCTCTTTGGGAAAAAAGCGGATGTAGCTTTGGAGAGGTTCAAAGATAGCCGGGAAACGGCAAGGTCTTTGGGCCTGCAGGCTAGAGGCTCTGCCACTAGGAAGTTTAGGGGATTTGGTAGATCTACTTTTTGTCCCTATAAACAAGGCCAGCAGCAGCAGCAAAACCCTTTGTATAGATCATACAGAGGTAAACAAAGGGGTCGTGCTCGTGGACGCCAAGCCTCCTCCTCCTCTACTTCCTCCTCTAACAATCAACCCCCACCCGCAGCAGCAAAGCAGCCCTAGATCCGCCATTCCGGATCATGCGGTTCCGGTTGGGGGTCGGCTTACTCATTTTCTACGGGATTGGGAATCGGTTACATCAGATCTTTGGGTTCTCAATCTCGTAGAAAATGGGTATGTACTTTCTTTTCAGGAGTTCCCTCCCAATTACCCTCCTTGCCAAGGTTATTGTTCGGAGGACCACCTGCTTCTCCTGCAGGAAAAAGTCCTGGCACTGTTCAGAAAAGGTGCGATAGAGGTGGTTCCAGAGCAGGAAAGGGGTCAGGGGTGCTACTCCCGGTATTTCCTGATCCCCAAGAAGGATGACAGGCTTCGGCCAATCCTGGACCTCAGGATTTTGAACCTCTATCTCAAACAGGAGAAGTTCAAAATGCTCACACTTGCACAGGTTCTTCAAGCGCTGATGGAAGAAGACTGGATGGTGTCGATCGACTTGCAGGATGCGTATTTTCACATCCCCATTCTGAAGTCGCACAGAAAGTATCTCCGTTTTACGGTGGGATCGCAACACTACCAGTTTGCGGTCCTTCCGTTTGGGCTTACTACTGCGCCTCGAGTTTTCACCAAGTTCAAGTTCAAAATTTGTATAGCGCACTACTCACCCAGAGGGTCTCAAGGCGCTTGAGGGAGGGGGGGTATTTTACTTATCGAATATCCAAGTTTTTAGTTGCTTTCTGAAGCAGAGGTGGTTCTGAGTAAGGCGGAGGTGGGTGGGGAGAGAGTTCCAGGTCTTGGCCGCTAGGTAGGAGAAGGATCTTCCCCCCATGGTGGATCTATGGATGCGTGGAATTACGGCGAGGGCTTGATTCGACGATCGTAGTTGGTGGGTGGGGGTGTAAAAGGACAGGCACGAGTTAAGGCATTCGGGTCCTAGGTCGTAGAGGGCTTTGTGTGCGTGGGTGAGGAGACGGAATGTTATTCTCTTGTTGACGGGGAGCCAGTGGAGGTCCTTCAGGTGACCGGAAATGTGAGCTTGGCGGGGGATGTCCAGAACGAGGCTGGCCGAGGCGTTTTGGATGCGTTGGAGTTTTTTCTGTAGTTTGGCAGTGGTTCCGGCGTAAAGGGTGTTTCCGTAAGCCAGTCGGCTAGTGACCAGTGCGTGGGTGACTGTTTTTCTTGTTTCGGTGGGGATCCAACGGAAGATTTTTCTGAGCATGCGTAGGATGTTGAAGCATGATGATGAGACGGCGTTGACTTGTCTGGCCATCGAGAGGGAGGAGTCTAGGATGAAGCCCAGGTTACGTGCGTGGTCCGTAGGTATGGGTGCGGTTCCTAGTGCCGGTGGCCACCATGAATCGTCCCAAGCATAGGGGGATGACCCTAAGATGAGGACTTCAGTTTTGTCTGAGTTCAGTTTTAAACGGCTGTTTTTCATCCACTCTGCTACTTCTTTCATTCCTTCGTGTAAGTTGGTCTTGGCGGCGTTTGGGTCTTTGGCGAGGGAGATGATCAGCTGGGTGTCGTCTGCGTAGGAAATGATGTTGAGGTTGTGTTGGCGCGCGATGGATGCGAGGGGACTCATGTATACGTTGAAGAGGGTGGGACTGAGTGATGATCCTTGTGGTATGCCGCAGATGACTTCGGTGGCCTCTGATCTAAAAGGGGGGAGGCGGACTCTCTGGGTTCTTCCGGCAAGGAACGAGATGATCCAATCCAATGCTTTTCCTTGTATTCCGACGTTGCTGAGGCTTTGTATGAGGGTGTTATGACAGACTGTGTCGAAGGCTGCGGAGAGGTCAAGTAGGATGAGGGCGACTGTTTCTCCGTTGTCCAGTAGTGTTCGAATGTCGTCAGTTGCTGCGATGAGGGCGGTTTCAGTGCTGTGTTTGGCTCGGAAGCCGGACTGTGAGGGGTCGAGGGATTTGTTGAATTCGAGGAAGGCGGCGATCTGACTGTTGACGGCTTTCTCAATGACTTTGGCAGGGAAAGGGAGGAGCGAGATGGGACGGTAGTTCTTAAGTTCAGTGGGGTCTGCTGTGGGCTTCTTCAGAAGGGCGCTGAGTTCGGCATGTTTCCAGCTTTCCGGGAAGGTAGCGGAGTTGAAGGAGCAGTTGATGACGTCTCGGAGATGGGGTGCGATAATGGAGTTTGCTTTGTTGAAGATGTGATGGGGACATGGGTCGGTTGGCGATCCTGAGTGGATGGAGTTCATTAGGCAGATGGTGTCTTCGGTGGTGATTGGGTTCCAGGCGCAAAGGTTGTTGGAGGGGGGTTTAGGTTCGGAGGTGGGTGGAGTGGACTGGTCTCCGGAATGGTTTTCAAAGCTGTTATGTATGTCTGCGATTTTGTTGTGGAAGAATGAGGCGAGGGAGTCGCAGAGGTCTTGGGAAGGAGTGATGTCGTTGGTGCCGGCAGTGGGGTTGGTAAATTCTTTGACGATGTTGAAAAGTTCCTTGCTGTTGTGTGCGCTGTTGTCAAGACGGTCCTTGAATGCTGATTTCTTGGTGGATCGGATCAGTTGGTTGTGTTTGCGGGTGGCGTTCTTGAAGGTGGCCAGGTTGACAGTGGTTGGGTTTTTTCTCCAGGCTTTCTCGAGGGTGCGACAGAGCTTCTTGGATTTCTTAAGGTCATCGTTGAACCAGGGGGCTTTTTGCTGCCTTGCTTGATTAGATGGTTTTTCAAGGGTGCTAGTTCATTGGCGCTGCGGGTGATCCATTGTGTGAGGTTGGTGGCTGCTTGGTTTGGGTCCAATGATTTGGCAGGAGGGTTTTGGTGAAGCGATGTGAGGAGCTGGTCAGTGGTAATTTTGTTCCAGTTTCTGCGGGGAATTGGTTGAGGGAGGATGTGGGTCGAGGTCTTTTTATAGTTGAAGTTAACGCAGCTGTGGTCCGTCCAATGGAGAGCTGTGGTGTGGTTGAAGGAGATGTGCTTGCTGGAGGTGAAGATTGGGTCGAGCGTGTGTCCGGCATAGTGGGTGGGGGTGTCAACGAGTTGTTTGAGTCCAAGGTTGGCCAGGTTGTCCAGAAGGGTGGTGGTGTTGCTGTCGTTTGTCTTTTCCAGGTTGAAGTTGAGGTCTCCCAGTAGGATGTAGTCCTCGGAGGGGAGGGCGTGTGGGCTGATGAAGTCAGTGATATCTTCACTGAAATGTGTGCGGGGTCCTGGTGGCCTGTAGATGAGTGTTCCTCTGAGTGTGGTCTTGGGGTCGGTGTGGATCTGGAAGTGAAGGTGTTCGGCGGTAGCGAGGTTATCGTCTGAACTGGTCGTGATGCGGATGGAATTCTTATGGACGATGGCGATGCCCCCTCCTATTTGGTTGGTGCGGTCCTTACGGATGATCTTGTAGCCGTCCAGGATGGCTATGGCGATGTCGGGAGCTGATGAGGCGTTCATCCAGGTTTCTGTGAGGAAGGCGACGTCCGGCGATGTAGTGTCGAGTAGGTTCCATAGGTCAATGGCGTGTCTGTGGACCAAACGGGTGTTAAGCAGGATGCACTTCAGGTGGTTAATATCGGAGCTCTGTTTGGAGTTTGTGGATTTGGTGTGGGTCCTGATGCTGTCGAACTTGCAGGAGTGGCAGGTGAAGGGTCCATGGGTGTATCTTGGGGCGGCTTGGTAGCAGTTTGGGAGACGGCCGGAGTTGAGTGCTGAGAGGGTAGCGGAGTCGTACGTAATGCGGGTGGAGAGGAGTTTGCGGGGGCCAGGTGGTCTAGCGCTGGGCGCGGTCCAGGCGCGGACGGGCGTAGACGGGCTTACCTTTGGCGCACCTTCGGCGCGCATAGGGTGCGACCGCTGCGCGTGAACGCTGAGCGCAAAAGCATCTGTCATATGTGGATAGTGGAGGGGGCGGGGGCGAGGGAGGAGCAGCTGGGAGGCGGGAGCGGGGTGGAGAGCCGGGCTGGGAGGCACCACAAACAAACAACAAAATGGCAGCAAGCCACAAGTGAAACTGGTCGAGATTGGGGCACAGCCTGGAAATCGCGAATTAACTGGGCAGTCGCACCGGCACAATCTGGCATACAAAATTATAATAAGCAAATCGAGCAGCGCACAGATGATTGATAAATGAGCAGCAGTCCAGCAGTTAAGCGCTACGTTACAATCAGGCAGCAGTCCAGCAGTTAAGCGCTACGTTACAATCAGGCACAATTAAATTAATTTCAGCAAGCAGATCGCACTTGGACTCAAATGTAAGGTACAGTCTGGCAATAAGCACTACGATACCAGGGCAGGGAGCAGCGTGAGGAGCGACCGCCTTCTGAGAAGTCAGGACGGTCACAGTGCTACGGTGATCGGCATACAGCCTTACGATACAGTGGGAGGGAGGAGCAGCTGGGAGGCGGTAGCGGGGTGGAGAGCCGGGCTGGGAGGCACCACAAACAAACAACAAAATGGCAGCAAGCCACAAGTGAAACTGGACGAGATTGGGGCACAGCCTGGAAATCGCGAATTAACTGGGCAGTCGCACCGGCACAATCTGGCATACAAAATTATAATAAGCAAATCGAGCAGCGCACAGATGATTGATAAATGAGCAGCAGTCCAGCAGTTAAGCGCTACGTTACAATCAGGCAGCAGTCCAGCAGTTAAGCGCTACGTTACAATCAGGCACAATTAAATTAATTTCAGCAAGCAGATCGCACTTGGACTCAAATGTAAGGTACAGTCTGGCAATAAGCGCTACGATACCAGGGCAGGGAGCAGCGTGAGGAGCGACCGCCTTCTAAGAAGTCAGGACGGTTACAGCGCTACGGGGATCGGGTACAGCCTTACGATACAGTGGGAGGGAGGAGCAGCTGGGAGGCGGGAGCGGGGTGGAGAGCCGGGCTGGGAGGCACCACAAACAAACAACAAAATGGCAGCAAGCCACAAGTGAAACTAGACGAGATTGGGGCACAGCCTGGAAATCGCGAATTAACTGGGCAGTCGCACCGGTACAATCTGGCATACAAAATTATAATAAGCAAATCGAGCAGCGCACAGATGATTGATAAATGAGCAGCAGTCCAGCAGTTAAGCGCTACGTTACAATCAGGCAGCAGTCCAGCAGTTAAGCGCTACGTTACAATCAGGCACAATTAAATTAATTTCAGCAAGCAGATCGCACTTGGACTCAAATGTAAGGTACAGTCTGGCAATAAGCGCTATGATACCAGGGCAGGGAGCAGCGTGAGGAGCGATCGCCTTCTGAGAAGTCAGGACGGTGATGGCAGTGGTGGCTGCGCATCTCAGAAGGTCGGGTGTTCCTGTGTTCCCCCATCTGGACGACTGGCTGATCAAAGCAGAGTCGCCGGAGAAGGTGCTCCATCATCTGCAGGAGACAACTCAGTTGTTGCACAGGTTGGGGTTTTCGATAAATGTACCCAAGTCTCACCTGGTGCCCTCCCAGCGCAACCTGTTCATAGGTGCGGTACTGGACACTTCTGTATGTTGTGCATTCCCTCCTCCTCAAAGGATTCGCGACATACAGGAAATGATTCCTTTATTCTACAATGTAGAGGTTGTTCCAGTCCTGAAGGTCCTTCGTCTGCTCGGTCTGATGGCTTCTTGCATTCTGTTGGTCAACCATGCACGCTGGCACATGAGGGCACTCCAGTGGTGCCTCCGCAGGCAGTGGTATCAGCACAACGGAGATCTCAGGGAGTCAGTGAGGATCTCCAGAGAAACTGCAGCGAATCTGTTTTGGTGGAGCGTGGAAGGCAATCTGTCTCAAGGAAAGCCTTTCCAACTGCCTCCATCGGTTGCCACAGTGATAACAGATGCATCCACTCTCGGGTGGGGTGCTCATCTGGGGGATCTGGAGGTCAAAGGTCTTTGGTCTCCAGAGGAAAGGTTGCTTCACATCACCCTTCTAGACTTGCGGGCGATACGTCTGGCGCTCAAGGCCTTCCTCCCTTCCCTTCGCGGTCAGTCGGTTCAAGTCCTGACGGACAACACGACTGCGATGTGGTATATCAACAAGCAGGGAGGAGTAGGGTCGCAGTGTCTCTGCAGAGAGGCTCTGCATCTCTGGTCCTGGGTTCAGGACCATCAGATTTGTCTGATGGCAAATCATCTGGCCGGAGTTCTGAACGTACGTGCGGACGTTCTCAGTCGGCAGTTCTCTGCCGACCACGAGTGGAGGCTCCATCCGGAGGTTGTTCACGACATCTTTCAGATGTGGGGGACTCCTCGGGTGGACCTGTTCGCCACTCCCGAGAATGCTCACTGCCTGTCATTCTGCAGTCTCCAGTATCCGATGCAAGGAGCTTTGGGGGACGAGTTTCAGTTGAGTTGGGGAAATCAACTCCTTTACGCGTTTCCTCCCATACCCTTGATTCCTCGGGTTCTGAGGAAGATTCGCCAGGACCGGGCCCAAGTCATATTGGTCGCCCCGGATTGGCCAAGAAGGGTGTGGTACACGGACCTTCTCCACCTCTCCTCTCACCCGCCGCTCCGTCTCCCTCTCAGGGCAGACCTCCTCTCTCAGATGGAGGGGCAGGTTCTACACCCCCACCTCCAGTCATTACACCTTCATGCCTGGAGTTTGAACGGGGCAACTTGAATTCCTTTTCTCTCCCTCACGATGTGGTGGATGTCATTCTTTCTGCCAGGCGTGACTCCACTAAGTCCATCTATTCTTATAGGTGGTCTAAATTTGTCTCTTGGTGTGGGGAGAGGGCTGTTGACCCTTTGAAGGCTCATTTGTCTGACATTTTACAGTTTGCTCTTTCTCTTTCTCTGGCGCAGCAAGGATTTGCTGTTGCCACAGTCAAGGGTTATCTTTCGGCCTTGTCGGCATTTCTCTGTTTGCCGGATCAGCCTTCTCTTTTTAAGTCTCCTGTGGTTTTAAGATTCTTGAAGGGTCTCACTAATAAGTTCCCTCCTTCTCCTTTTGTTGTTCCTCATTGGGATTTGAATCTTGTGAAACCTCTTTGATGGGTTCTCCCTTTGAACCCTTGCACAAGTGTCCCTTGAGGCTTCTTTCTTTTAAAACGGTCTTCTTGGTTGCAATTATCTTGGCAATGAGGGTAAGTGAGCTACAGGCTCTTAGTTCCAAGCCCCCATTCTTGACCATTCATGCTGAAAGAATGGTTCTCAGGACCAGGGCTGCTTTTCTTCCTAAGGTGGTAACTCCCTTCCATTTAGGACAATCCATTACCCTTCCTACCCTTCCTACCTTTTATCCTCCCCCTCACCCTTCCAAGGAGGAGGAGAGGCTTCATCACTTGGACCCTAAGAGAGCAGTCAGTTTCTATCTTGATAGGACTAAAGACTTTCGTGTTGATGATCAGCTCTTTGTGGGTTTTGCTGGCTGCAAAAAGGGCAGAGCGGTGCACAAGCTTACACTTTCCAGATGGATAATCCTGTGCATCAAGATTTGCTACTCTCTGGCGGGTAAGGACCCTCCTGAGGGTATCAGAGCGCATTCAACTAGAGCAAAGTCTGCAACATCCGCTTTGTCTAGAGGTGTTCCTGTTGAGGACATTTGCAGAGCCGCAACTTGGGCCTCCCTCCACACTACTGCTTGGATGCCGAGGTGAGGAGGGACGGCCACTTTGCGCGCTCTGTCCTCCAAGATTTCCTGGTATAGCAGAGTGGACACCCTCCTCCGGGAGTGGGGACTGCTGTGGGACTCTATTCACAAGGTGAGGAATCCACAAGGCAGATGTATCTATCAGAAGAACAAGTTACTTACCTTCGGTAACGCTTTTTCTGGTAGATACAGTATCTGCCTGTGGATTCCTCACTGACCCACCCGCCTCCCCATTGTCCGCTCTGCTATACCTGAGTTTATGTATTTATATTTGTTTATTTTTGGTTTTTGATACCTTTGCTACGCTCTATGTGTGCAGTTTTGATTTATATGTACTATGTTCAATGGATATATGTATATTTACTGTTGTTGGTCCGTCCGGGTGCCTCGAAGGCACGGAAAAAAGGGCGGAACTGACATCATCACGCCGACGTGGGTCTAATAAGGAGTCGGTGATGTCAGACGGATTCGCGCGCGATGCCGTGCTCCTATGACGTTGTCCACGCCGGCGTGCTACAAAGAATTTTCCGAAGGTTGCTGACGCAAGGGGGATATTCACAAGGTGAGGAATCCACAGGCAGATACTGTATCTACCAGAAAAAGCATTACCGAAGGTAAGTAACTTGTTCATTTGTTCACCAAACATTACCCCTATAAAACCAAAATACACACACAAAAGAAAAGTAAACAATTACCATAAATATTTATTAATTAATGAATGAATAATAAGCAACTAATTATTAATTAAAAAACCTAAAATACTTTCCACCCTCTACCCCAATAAACACCACAACACATGCCTAAAAATGAAATCATTACACAATTTCCATAACTTATTTTACATTATTAAATTATCAACTTATTAATTAAAAGAAAATAATTTACTACCCAACCTTTACCACTATAAACCCCACAACTCACATCTCAAATTAATTACACAATTGCCATATTTAATTTTTTATTAATTAGTTACCATTAATTAACAATTAATTATTAATTAACTTTACGTAAATTCCTTCCCATTCTATTCCGCTTTAGACCTCAACACCCATTAAAAAAATTACACAATTAACTACCAATTAATTAATTAATAATTAATATTAATTAACAAACAATTGATAAATAATGATTAATAAATAATTCCCACTATTAACACTATAAATTGAAAGGTAAATAAATACGAATATATACAAATTATTATTACATTAATTAAATTGCTTCCCACCCTATGACCCTATAAACCCACAACCAGCTTCTACAAAAATAACACACATAACATAATTGCCATAAATTAATAATAATTAACAACCAATTAAAAATTAATTAATAAATTCATTCCCACAAATTAACACTACATTTTTTTTTTGTTTAATAGAGTTTTATATAGCGCTGACTAGACCCGGAGGTATCAGAGCGCTTTACATGAGAATCAACAATGTAACAGAAAAAGTTCAACAATTACACAATAAATCCCCAAAAATAGGCAATACAATTAGGAGAGGAGAGAAAGGAGAGAGAAAAGTAGTGGAGGGGGCAGGGGAGATGAGAGAGGGAGGATAAGGGAAGAGACAATAAGGAGAGACAAAAAGAAGTCTGTCTTAAGACCGACTGGGTAGGTGAAGACCAAGGAGGAATCCACGGCCCATCTCACCTATAGCTAAACCAGGTAGCTCCATCGGGTATCAGACAAAAAAAGTTCAGTCTCAGGTGTCGAGGGAAGAGGTTCGCAGAAAAACAGGATGGGAGGGAGAAACTGCAGAAAGACGAAGGAAAGTCTGCCCAAAGACCGGCTTGGTAGGTGACGGTCGAGGGGGAAGTCCCAAAAACCCATCTCCTCTGTAGCTATCAGGTAGCTCCACCGGGCTATGGCCAAATAGCTAGATCTCAATGGGAAACATTTGAATAACATGGCGGGCAAAATAAATGGAGCGTAGAGGGGAGGGAACAGGGAAGGTAAGAAAGGGAGGATAGGGGAAGAGACAACAAGGAGAGACAAAATGAAATCTGTCTAAAGTCCGACTGGGTAGGTGACGACCAAGGAGGGAATCCACGGCTCATCTCCTCTATAGCTAAACCAGGTAGCTCCATCGGGCATCAGACAGAATAGTTCAGTCTCAATACATTGAGAGAGGAGAGAAGTAGAGATATAAATAGAGGGACTCCTCTATAGCTTTCCGGTAGCTCCCCTGGGGTTTTGCCAAAAAGCTAGGTCTGGATGGGAAAAATTTAAAGAACATGGAGGGCAGAATAATGGAGCGTAGAGGGGAGGGTGAGAACAGGAGGAAAGGGGAAGAGACAACAAGGAGAGACGAAAAGAAGTCTGTCTAAAGGCTGACTGGGTAGGTGACGACCAAGGAGGGAGTCCATGGCCCATCTCCCCTATAGCTAAACTAGGTAGCTCCATCGGGCATCAGTCAAAATAGTTCAGTCTCAAAACATTGAGAGAGGAGAGAAGGAGAGACATAACTAGAAGGAGGATACGTGAAGAGATGACAGGAGAGATGAAAGGAAGTCTGGCTAAAGACCGACTGGGTAGGTGACGTCCAAGGAGGGAATCCCTGACCTTTCTCCCCTATAGCTAAATCAGGTAGCTCCATCGGGTATCAGACAAAATAGCTAGATCTCAAATGACAAGATGACAAGGGAAAATTAACAGGTAAACAGGGTGGGGACTAATTCCAGGACCAGGTGAGGGCAGAGGTCAGTAACAGGCAAGGGGAGAGGAGTGGAGCGGGGAGGAAAGAAAGAATTACAGATGTTCTCAAAAGGGTAGGCACAGTCCTAGACGGGTAGAATATGTCAAAGTTCAGCGGTGGGAGCACGAAGTCATCTTTAAAGGCCATGATGGGGTCAGGCATCCTTGGACCCTGTTCACAGTTCTGTACGCAGTTCAGATTTCAAGTCCTTAAACATGGACAGTAGATCAGCCTTCGTGATAACCATGGTTGCCCCTTCCGTATCACCTCGCAAAGTTTGGCGCTTGTCTGTAGACGCAAAAAGGTCTGACAGTTTGCTGGGCGTCTTACTTGTCCCCTTCTTTGGCAGCATAAGGATGAGGCCTCACGAATCTTCACAACTCCATCATAAAATCTTAATTAAATAAATACTAATAAATAAAAAATATTAATAAATGTATTATAATTAAATTACTTCCCACCCTATTCCCCTATAAACCCACAACCTGCTCCTACAAAAATGACACATTTAACATAATTAACAATTAATTAATAATAATTATCAACCAATTAATAATTAATTAATATTAAATGAACTTCCACAATTAACACTATAAACTCTAAATTAAATAAGTACTAATAAGTACAAAATATAAATTAATTTATTATAATTAAATGACTTCCCACCCTATTTCCCTATAAACCCACAACCCTCTCCTGAAAAAATTAACACAATTAACATAATTACCAATTAATTAATAAAAATTAATAAGTTAATAATTAATTAATAATAAATTCATTCCCACAATTCACACCATAAAATCTTAAATAAATACTAATAAATAAAACATATTAATTAATTTACTATAATTAAATTACTTCCCACCCTATTCCCCTATAAACCCACAGCCCGCGACAGAACTAAAAGCAAAATTTAATTAACATACAATTAATCACTACTAAACATGTAACACATATATTAAAAAACAAAAGCAATACTTATACAAAAAATTAGATCACATACTTTTAAAATACATACTAAAATACATAACACTAACGTAAAAGTCGATATTTTAAACAACTATATTTTTGCAAACGGCATTACTAACTTCGATATTTTCAAAAACAATATTTCTTACCTTAAAGTCGAAATTCTTGACCACGATATTCTTGCTGTCGATATTTCTGTATCACAATATTTCCAACTCGATATTTGTGTATGTCGATATTAAAAACTCAATATTGTATCTGTGCACCGTCTTTGACATTGCGGTGAAAATAAAAGTGACCAACATGTTATTTAGAACAAGTATCAATAAGCACAGATTCACATATTTTACAGTGTAGGTTAAAGTTTGCATTCATATGACATTTCATCATAAACAATATGTTTAATTTAAGAGCCTAATGCCAACATCTAAAATCCTTTTTCAATGGAATACAATTGATGTCATAATCACAAGGTGCAGCTACTTTGTGAGCATATCTTCTTTACTGTACAATTGTAATACTTTTTGTTCTGGTTAAGGTGAAACACCTGAATTGCCTCCTGTTACTCCTGGCCATTCCCACAACTATATCAATAAATAGCACATTGCACTCCGCACATTTACAAACACTATATACCATCTAGGGCTTGTCAGTGAGATATAAGTAACCAAATTCAAGTAATATTGAACAAGTGCACAAAAAAGCAAAGATGCACACATTTTAGTACAGTACCAAAGTCAATAAGTATGTAGCCAATTATCTACACCCGTTTGCAGATACATTATATGCAACAAGCAATGGGACTGCAGATATATCAGATTAATGATACGGATAGGTAGGAAAGGCTGTTTGGACAAAATATAGAATTTTTAATAGTGTTATGTATATTTATGGTGTCAAAAATATAATCAGTATAAAAATATTGAGTCACAGGATATCGTCGTCAAGAATATTGTTTTTTTTAAATATTATTTTTTAAGAATATTATTTCACAAAATATCAGTTACATAAAGATAGTATAACACATCTAATTTTTATTTACTTTAATATACATGAGTTACAAAATTAGTTTTAGATTTGAGTATTGTTGGTATGATGGTTACTAATAATGTCTGTAGTATGGTTTGTAATTAGGTTAGTACTTTATAATGTAGTAGCAGGTTGGTGGGGTTTTAACGGAATATGGTGGGAAGTAATTCAAATTATAATGAATTGAATTTTACTGTTAATTAAATTTAAATTGTAAATTAAATATTTAATTGATTAGTAATTAATTAAATGGTTTTATCATTATTTTATGTATTTAAGTTACATTTGTTCTTTTCTATGTATAGTTACATTTCTAAATGTTAATTATTTTTATTGCAGTAGTAGGTTGTTGATTTTGTTGTCGAATATGGTGGGGCATTTTTTAAATGACTAATTTTTTTATATTTTTATCAATTAATTAATTATGTAAATTGTTTATTTTTTTGTTGGATCATTTTCTTGTTTAAAATAATCACAGTATATTTAAATGTTTCTATTAGTTTTGTAGGAGAAGTAGGTGGGATGATAATTAAAATACAAATAATTTTTGTTTAATGCTAAGTAATTTCTAATTGTTAATTAATTCTGTAATGTATGATTAATAGGTATATTGTTTTTGTAATTTTTTGAGAAATTTACTTTTAAATGTTCTTACAGTATATTTAAATAGTTACATTTTGTTAGTAAAGTATAATTTAGTAGTGGGTTGTTCATATTGTAGGGGAACATGCTGGTAAGGTATTGAAATTATAGCCTTTTTTTAATCAATTGTTAGTAATATTCAATTGATTAACTGATAATCATGTATGCATCGTTTTAATATTATAGAAATCTTTTATACATTATTTAATCGTTTGGGGTCTATTAAAATGTCGGGCAGATTGCCACCGCCCGCATGGCAGTGGCGATCCACCCTACATTCTCCTCCGCCCACATGGCAATTCCCACGCCATATTAGTATGGCGGGGGACCCAGGCGGACAGAAAGCCTGATATGCTGGTGGTGTCTGCTAGACACCATAAAAATGAGCAGGGGGAGTAATAGGAAAAATATGACAATGTCCCTAAGAGAGTCACAGAGTGATCTCTGGTAAACCTATAAACCCCTGTTTTTCTAGATAATACCAATCTCACAATTTTTGTTACCTACTTTGTTTCACAAAACCACTACATTATCAAGTTGATAAAAAACATAGTCACATGTCATAAAGGCCTAAGTAAACGACTAACAGTGTGTGCACTATACATAAACAAGC
Organism: Lissotriton helveticus; assembly: GCF_964261635.1. NCBI lineage: Eukaryota > Metazoa > Chordata > Amphibia > Caudata > Salamandridae > Lissotriton > Lissotriton helveticus. The sequence goes on along the minus strand of NC_136069.1, from coordinate 1,328,778,164 downwards.
ATAATCAAGATAATAAGAGGAAAGAAAAGATAGTTGAGTAGTATCAATATATGCTTTGATTTAAAAAATCGTATTTTTAATTAGCTGGCAAAAATCAGTGTTGATTATGAATACATTCAAATGACAATTATAAAAACATAAAAAACAATGATTATAATGTTCGTCAGAACAGAGGTCTGCTAGACACCGCCATCCATAATATTACAATGGGAGCGGGAAGCAGCCTTTCCCGTGGCGGCGTTGCTGCCACGGAAATGCATGCGGATAGCTCAGTTGGGGGCCTGTTGCAGGCCCCCATGGTATTAGGGGGGTGGGGAATGCATATGGGGGTACCTATGGTAGCCCCCCAGCATTTGCATGCACAAGGTGGCAGGCACCGCGCGGTGCCTGCCACGTTGTGCATGCAAATGCACACAGTGCAGCCACAGCATTGTGGTGGGCGGTGCTGTGTGCACCGCCCGCCACAATGTTGTGGATTGGGGATGCCACCGTAGCAACCTGATTGCCGGTGCGGGACTGCCCCACCACTGGCGGCCGGTCCCAACACCGCTAGGGTGGCGGGCGGACTTTATAGGGTGGCGGGCAGACAAAAGTCCGCCCGTCATCCTAATAGGCCCCTTAGTGTTAAGTATTTTTAATAAATGTTTGTAAAATGTATTTTTTATTCACATTTCCTGTTTTTGTTAAAGTAATATTTAAAAATAAATTTTGCTATATTATTTATGTAATTAATATTTTTTGGTGTTTCCTGTTCTTTTGTAAATTGAAAGTATATTTGATTACAATTTGTTTTAAAATGTATTATGTATTTTTCCTACATTTTTACCAGTATCAAATATGTATTTTTTATTTGCAATATGATTGACAGTTTTTTTTATTTTAGGTATTCACACGTTTTGTACAAAATAATTAGGAGTTGGAATGTTATCAGTAGTTTCTCCAAAGTCCTACATCTTCTGTACTATGGTTTAGACTGGTATGTGATAAGTAAATGTAAGTCCTCTGGAGTCCAACACTTTCCCTACCATTGTGTACATTGGAGTGGGAACAGTACATGTAACCCATCTGGAATCCAACACTTTCCCCCCTGTTGCATAGGCTGGAGTGTGAATAGTAAATCTAACCCCTCCGCAGGCCAACCCTATCCCGACTGTTGCTGAGACTGGAGCGAGAATAGTAAATCTAACCCTTCCAGAGTCCAATACGATATGTACTGTGCATTAGATTGAAATGATATTAGTCAATCTAACCCCTCAGAGTATAAGGTGATACAACACATTTGTTTCAATGTAGAAAGGATCCAAGTGTGCAATATGGAACATTTTGCAAAACAGAGAGTTGTCTGGCTAACATAATACACGTTAATCAAAATATTATATTAATAAGTAGCTTTTTCATGTGAATGCACAGGCTCTGTTGCCTTTCAGGAACTTTACATGTAAGACTTTCTAAACTATTCAACAAGCATGCAGGCCACTGCAACATCAGTGATTGAACTCACTGAAAATGCTCATATGTATTTGCTTGTACTTCACTTAAATATAATTATTGCCACAAACACTTTGCAAAATCCTGTACAAATTGTGGATCTAAAAAATGTTGTCCTTCACCTCTGGTGGTACATGAAACATAACAACTAAAATCAATTTTGGTTTTATTGCTGAACACTAGGGGGCATATTTACAAGACCCTTGTGCTGATGAAGCATCACTTTTGACTGTGATGATCCAGCGGCGCAAATCACAAAATCATATCTATGAGGCCACACAAAGCCATTATGCGTTGCTTTGACCTCATAGATAAGGAGTAAAGAAAGGCATCACAAATCGCTGTGTTGACTTACTATGCTGTCGGGAGGTGTTCCATGGGCGTTGCAGTGGGTTTTCCCATGCAACACCCCTGGATTTTGACACTTCCCCAGAATGCCAAAATCTTACACTTCCCGAGGTGAGGTGTACCGAGGATAAATAACCTTATTTCTCCTTGTTTTTCCTCTTCCTATGTGTGCTGCATTTTGCAGCACTCATAGAAAGAGGAAAACACCTATTACGATTGTTTCTGTGCAGGAACGTGAAAACAATCCTGCCAACATCACAGGCACCTTTGCACCATGGTGCAAGGGTAGCTGCTTTGGCGCTAGGCTGCCAAAACGGCGCCAGTGCAGGGCGAAAGGACAGGAATGCACTGTATTGCATAAATATGGTACATTCCTGCCTTTTCACTTTTGCGTGGGGCAGCACAGCAAGCTGTCTTGCTGCGCTGCCCTACACCAAATCCCCATAATGAGGTCCTCGGTTCCATGAGACTAAAATTGCATTTCTGTATCGAAAGCATTTACTACAAATATCTGGTTTTAAAATTAAGTTAGTTCTGTAGCTGCAAATTCTAAATGTCTTTCTCAACACCAGGGGCCTGATTACAAGTTTAGTGGGAGGACCACCAGCCTACCTTGGTGGAGGTCAGGGACATGCTGCTTAGCATCCTTACTGCTGCATTACTACATCACAACAGGGCTGGTGGTGTGATAGCGGCGCAGCCACAGTGGCAGCATGCTTTGGCTCTAGGAGAGAGCCTGAAGCCAATTCTGGCCTCACTTCTGCACCTCCTGCAAGTCGAGCACACTGCTTCAATGCACCATGTCGTGCGTGGCAAACAGTATGCATACCGAGATTGCATGCATTGGAGGGCTCAATATGGGCTCCGGGCACAGTCCACATGGGCTTGTTCGCCCTGGGGTCCTTTTTGTGGCACTTTACCTGTCTGTCTCTACCATTAAAAGATCAGAGGAAAGGCAGGTCATAATTTCCTCGGCGATACCTGTGCCGGCACCACTAACATTAACCGCTGTTGTACCCACTGTCACTACTGCGAGGAGGCAGTCCGGAGGAGGTTACCTCGCCCGCATTGTAATCAGGCGGTTGGATCTCCAGGTATGTGGGCGGTCAGACCGCCAAAAAGTGACAGCGGCTCCTAAGTCAAGCATGCACATCAACAGTTCAATTTAGTTCTTCCAAGTTCCATTCAGTTTTTAAGTCCTTGAGTAGCTCATATAAAATGTACCAAATCCATTCTTTTGAGATATAACGGACATGGGATCCTTTTTGGCAAGAATAAAGATCCAAAATTCATGAATACATTCATCCCATCTTAGGGCCTGATTTAGATTTCGGAAGAGAGGATACTCCATCACAAGCGGAACAGATATCCCATCCTCGGTTTTACAAGTGCCATTGGCTATAATGCACTTATAATACAGCGGACCAGATATTTGTGACAGAATATCCAGTTCACCAAAATCTAAAGCAGGCCTTAAGTATTGCCTATGTCACCAGGTATTTTTATTCTATTCATTTCTGATACCATTTCCTCAGAAAACAGCTCACGTTTGTGCTGTACGTTGCAACAGGCTCTCACCTGAGATTTCTCAGGATTTTTAAATACATTTATAGAGGTTTCCAAAGACGATTTTGCATTGTGTGGGTAGACTTGTATTATGACCAGTTTCTGGCACTTTTCAACCTCCAAAACTCCAAACTTTAATCAAATCTCCACCTTCTATTTCCATGTACAATCACAGCCAGTAACCTAATAAACACTAGGGGTGTGTATGCCGATGTGTCTCATAATAAAATGAGTTTATTTAATAACCAAACCGCTCTTACCTCACTTTTTTCATGTTTATGTTTTACTTTTCTTTCTTTTGTTTGACTTTTATTGAGTTGTCTGGCTTAATATAAAATATAAAAGCAACAACTCATACAACACGTTAAAGAAAACACAAACAGAGAGAAAATAAATAACAAGTTATATAAATGCCGAAACGCGTCCGCTTTTAATAAAGAAGCTTTCAACGATCCCGCGAGTGCTCCAACAGTTTTGAGTTGCTGTGTAGCAAAAGTGCGGTCCCACCCTCACCCCATAGATATAGCACCCGTCCTGAGTTCGGAGTCCGAGGTGGGAGTTAAAGTCGAACTCCAGAACCGCCGCTGATGAGTTTTTCCTGCCGACCGAAGTGTTGCAAGTTATTCAAGCTTGGGGACGTTCAGTTATTTATCTGACGCCTGCGGAAAGAATGTCATGTGTTAACCGGCGGCTGCGGCGAGGAACATGTTGGTGACACAGTGTTGTAAATGGAATGGCAGCCCATGCAGGGCCTCAAAGGCGGGAAAAAAATTATCAGACATTTTGCAAGCAGTGGCCGTGAAGTATTGCATTTCCATTGTGTGTCCATTGAGGATGAAATTGGCAATTGGAACATTGTTGTCTGACATTAGAATTCATCACAATCATATGGGTAATGAGGTATGGGAATGGCACAACAGCTGCTAAGAAACGCGAAGCAGCTTTACTGTTTGCAGCCATCCCATTGGCCAGGAATCAACCAAAGGCAGAAATCGGCCTAGTATATCTGTCCAATCCAACACTGGGTACCTTAATTGAGCCTTACAGCATTGAAAAGGCAATGAACGCCGAAACGCGTCTGCTGTTAATAATGAAGCTTTCAACGATCCCACGAGTGCTCCAACTGTTTAAGTTGCTGTGTAGCAAAAGTAAGGTCCCACCCTCACCCCCTGGATATAGCGCCTGTCATGAGTTCGGAGTCTGAGGTGGGAACTGTGATGTGTGAAGCAGCAAAACACAATACGTTTCAACCGCACTCTGTTTTGATCACGTAACATATAGTTTTAAAGGGACTACAAGCATTATAAACATAGAGGAAAGACTTTTGTTTACACACAGCGTGAAACGTTCATCAATACAATGTAAGAAGTATTAGAAAAAACAAACGCCTCCTTATTGCCAGACACTATTGACATGATTATGAAACAAATTATAATGCAATTTGTGAATGAAAAAAACACCCTGCCAGTCTCATAAATACATTTGTGTTGATTGGAGATGGGCACAATGATGTAATAAAAGTACAATATGTTAAACAACCACAGTGGGATATCGACATATATATCTCCCCGACCAATGCGAGGAAACAGAACCCCCAAAATAGGCTGCAGTAGCCGAATTCATAACCCTAAAGCCCAGCCTCTTGTTTGTCAGTGATAATTCACAATATATGGCATTATCTTTTTGGTGCTGTAGCAATGGGGGTACTACTAATTCAATATACCGGTTACAGAAAAAAAATATTCATAATTGAGACAGAAAATTTAGGCTTTAGTAGCCTATTTGCAATTCATATCATAAAGAAGTCTAATTCATCATAGATTCACCAATCCCCATTGTCAACTGCTTGTCCATAATCCAATTTTCACTCAGGGTTCCCGAACCTCTGGCTGGGTGAAATTGAATATACAACCCTGAAAAAAGAGGAATATTAAATAATAAGCAAAAGAAGAACGACTCCATAATTCACCAAACCTGATCTCATTTAAAACCAACTATATTTACTAAAAAACCCTGTGCAGATCATCAGGAAAGGAAACTTCAATTGAAAGGAGTCAATCATCAAACCATGCTCTACACATGTACGGTCAACTCCTCATCCATATTCATGAAAATGAGAGTCATACTGCCTGCTTCTAAAACCATGAGAGATTCTTCTAACCTTCTCAGGGTGGCCAACATATTTCCACCCCTTGGGTGCTTCAGTACAGAGTCCCGGCCACAGAATTTCCCCAGCCTGAAATCACATGCATGGTATTCATTGAAATGTTTGGCTGTACTGTATGTTGTGTTGTTATTGGTTGTTTCTCGCCAGTGTTCAAGGATACTTTTCTTTACTGGAAAAATGGTAGATACAACATACCACTTTCCGCACGGACAAACAATAGCATACACAACATAGTCAGTGCTACACATTATCAACTTGGTGACCCTCCATACTTTGTGAGTTCTAGTTAGTGTCACTTGTTCCACATTATTATTATGTTTGCAAGCTTTACAGCGCCTGCGGGTCTTAAAACCTTTCTGTCACTACAGTCGCATGCCTTTTTTGGGTTGTAGAAAACTATGCCCCAGCATATCTTTGTGTGAGGTGACCATGGAACTAGTGCCAATACTGTTACTCAGGACTGAATCTTCTTTCAGGCTATCCCACCTATTGTTCAAAATCTTACATAGGTCATGTGAACCTTGAGAATATTTAGCAATGAACCATATAGTATACTGATGGTCATATGCTTGCTTTGGTGGTTAAACAGAACTTTTTGCCTACTGATCTGATTTGCTCTCTTGCCGGCAATACTAAGGTGTTTGCTAGAGTATCCTCTAGATTTAAGCCTGCTTTTGATCTGTTCTTGTATTTCCAGATAATATTACTCTGAGCTACAGTTGCGCTTTGCCCGCAGAAATGCTCCATACGAGACACTCCTTCTAAAATTAGGTGCATGGCTACTGCGAGCATGCAGGATTGAGTTGCCTGTGGTGGTGTTTCTAAATAACTTGGATTGTAGTAAGTTTATAGCTACTGTCAGTTTAAGATCTAAAAACTCGACAGTACTTCTACTATGGGTCATGGTGAAACGTAAATTCCTATTTTTGGAATTGAGAGCCTTGGCAAAATCACACATGATGTCCCACTGGCCATTCCAAACGCAGAAGACATCAATGATGCACCGGGGCCAGATGACTAGCTAGCTGGCCCATCAATACATCCCTGTTTGCCAGAGCAACTGCTCTTCCCACCAGCCAACAAAGAGATTGACATAGCTGAGGGCGAAGCAGGTGCCCATTGCTGTTCCTTGTGTCTGCTTCCATTGTACCTTGTTAAACAGAAAAATTATGTCAGCGAGGCAAATATTGACCATGTCCAGGGGCATGAATATGGGCCAGCAGATTGATCCCCTAGCTCTTAAAAAGTATCTGCATGCTGCAAGATCGTCATAGTATAGAAGCTTCTGACATCGAAATATGTAAGAATGTAAGAATCTTTCCAACTCAGATTTTCAATCTTAGTCAGAAAACCTTTGGTGTCCCTTATGTACGATGTCAAACTTTACACAAAGAGAAAAAGAAAATGGTCCACATATGGAAGTGTTTTCAAATAAGCTGTTTTTTGAGGAAATGATAGGACAACCTGGAGGATTTGTCCTGCCTCTATGAATTTTGGGAGGTAAATACAGTGTCAGAAGCACTCGAAAGTCATTCTTCAGAAATTGCATCACCTCTCATGTTAACAACTGCCCATTGTACCATTCATTTAACTGTTCAGAGAACCTGTTTTGAACATCCAAATAGTACATTTTATCAATATAAATGTGACATTCTGTATTACTCAATTGTCGTAAGGCTTCATTCACATAATCGACCCTGGACATCAGTACTGCGTTACCCCCTTTAACACAGGGTTTAATAACAGTATTGTCATCACATTGCTAACTCTTAATGGCCTCTCACTGTTCTTGACTCAGGTTGTGTGACTTAGGTTTAGTCTCACACAACTTTAAAGAGATCTTTTGCCACTAATTTGCATAAAATATCAATGTTATCTTTGTTGGTCTGAGGAATAAACTTGGATGATGGCTTAAAATGAGTCTCTGCAGGCATGTCAGGAATGATCCCAAATTCTTCCTGGAGATTCCCTACCATTCAAGGATCAAAGGGGTCAATAAGGGAACCCACATTGATGCTGTCAATATCCAGGGTTGTATTCAGATCATACAATGAATGCAGGGTCTCACTGTCATAAATTAGATTTAGGGGCAGATATAATGGTTCCACTATTTTTTCTAGAATCCTCTTTCAGTGCATGATATTTATACAACTTTAACTTGAGCACAAATTTAATCAAATCAACCCATAACTGGGCATAGTTATCATGTGTACTTGGACAGAAAGACGACCCCAATCTAAGTCTATTGATTTCAACAGGTGTAAGTTCTCTGTCATATAAATTCATTACCGTTAGTTATTGTTGCGCGTTGTCTCCTGTCATTATGGTTTCTTCTGGCCTCGCCCCCATGTTTCAAGGGCAATTTTCATTGTTCCTTCTGACTTTGACATTTCAATTCAAAATTAATTTAATAGTGCTGTAGCATTTTTTATTTTGTTCTACATTTAAAGTACATATATAAAATTTATTTTCATTAGTATTTAACATAAAACTATTTTCAATATTTATTTTTGAATTAAATAAACATTTTTATTCCCTATACTTAACCATGCAGCAATTAGATTTTCTATGGGAGGGTGTAGCAGTGCCAATGATTGGACATGTGTAATGCTGGCCTACTAATGTTTTTTTTTTACAGTAACTTACGCTCAGAGTTTGTGAATATTAAAAATTAACAACGTACTCAGAAGTGTTAATTTACGCAAGAGTGTAAGTTACATTTGTGAATCATTCCCAAAATCTTGGAAATGGCCATTGCAGATGATTCATTACTCTTTTTCTTTTCTTTCTTGAGCCCCGCATCTCCTGTTAGATTTCTCCTTCACTTCTAGCCCACTCTACCACCCTCAACACCTTCCTGATGATGAATTATTACCAGTCTCTTTGCCACCATCCTAATCCCCCTTCAGCTCACCCTTTTAAGAATGCACACTGAGCCATTCTAAAAAAAGGAAATTGTTGCATCTAACTGTGTGCCTCTACTCCCAGTTTTGTTGGGCCAATGATCTTTTAGTGTGCATCTGAAAATCCTTTCAAAAATCAAATTACAAGTGTTACTACTGCTCACTTTTTAAATCAAATTACCTCCTCTTTTCCACCTTTTTTCTTTTCTTTTTTCTAATGTGTCCCTTCCCTTTCCCCTTCCCCTTCCCCTTCCCCTTCCCCTCCCATCCCCTTGCCCCTCCCCGCCCCTCCAATCCCCTTCCCTTCCCTGCCCTTCCCTTCTTTTCTCACACTTTCTATAGGGATACATGTGATTACCTAGCAAACCTCGGCCATGTATCATTAGTTTTTCTTATAACCTGAACTTTAAGTGACTTTTTGAAGCCCCTGAAACCTGTTTCCTCTTGGTAGGACAGCTACAACTTCCCACTTTAATTGATTAATTTCAAATGATTTCATTACTTCAACCCCATAATCATCTTTCTGACCGACACTGTAACTTGGAAATATCTGTTTTTCTTTATTTTAAAATTCAAGTTTGATATTTGTACTGCAATGCTAATTTCCTGTGCTGGGTTATTCATTTCAGTCTGCATAACATTCTGGATGCTGGATTATTTTGATCCTCTGCAAATTCTGTGATCTTAAATTCCATCTTTTGATCTCTCTGGTTATGTTCCTGGGCACAACACTGCCATTCGGTGAGCACAAAGACAGATGTATTTGTCCTATGCAGACTTATTGGTATTCTAAAAAAGATCTATCCTGTCTTACATCCTGCTTTCATTGCCTGTATTTGAGTTGGATTTATATGAATAACAGATTATGAAGTAATATCATGTGGTAACAACACCACCAACAGACACGTTACCTTTAGCATATGGTTCTATGTTGCCTTTTCATCAACTTTTGTGGTCTTTCTGGGCCCTGGGATTAGCCCCGCCTTGAGAATGGGTGCGCTGGACCCAGGCCAGGGGCGCCAATATTCCGAGGAGCGCTGCAGGGTCAAGGATCCTGCGGCAGTTGTGCAGCAGTCAGGAGTACTAATATGCTAGGAGTGTCGCTACAGCACCGGCAATCATATTAGGAGTTGCCTGTCCACTGCCCTTTCCATGGCGGTGAGCCCGACATGAAAAGGGTGGTGGAGAGGCATCAAAGTGGGCCCTAACAGGAAAAGAAGCTTTCAACGATCCCGCGAGTGCTCCAACAGTTTTGAGTTGCTGTGTAGCAAAAGTGCGGTCCCACACTCACCCCATAGATATAGCACCCGTCCTGAGTTCGGAGTCCGAGGTGGGAGTTAAAGTCAAACTCCAGAACCGCCGCTGATGAGTTTTTCCTGCCGACCGAAGTGTTGCAAGTTATTCAAGCTTGGGGACGTTCAGTTATTTATCTGACGCCTGCGGAAAGAATGTCATGTGTTAACCGGCGGCTGCGGCGAGGGACATGTTGGTGACACAGTGTTGTAAATGGAATGGCAGCCCATGCAGGGCCTCAAAGGTGGGGAAAAAAATTATCAGACATTTTGCAAGCAGTGGCCGTGAAGTATTGCATTTCCATTGTGTGTCCATTGAGGATGAAATTGGCAATTGGAACATTGTTGTCTGACATTAGAATTCATCACAATCATATGGGTAATGAGGTATGGGAATGGCACAAGAGCTGCTAAGAAACGCGAAGCAGCTTTACTGTTTGCAGCCATCCCATTGGCCAGGAATCAACCAAAGGCAGAAATCGACCTAGTATATCTGTCCAATCCAACACTGGGTACCTTAATTGAGCCTTACAGCATTGAAAAGGCAATGAACGCCGAAACGCGTCTGCTGTTAATAATGAAGCTTTCAACGATCCCACGAGTGCTCCAACTGTTTAAGTTGCTGTGTAGCAAAAGTAAGGACCCACCCTCACCCCCTGGAAATAGCGCCTGTCATGAGTTCGGAGTCTGAGGTGGGAGCTGTGATGTGTGAAGCAGCAAAACACAATACGTTTCAACCGCACTCGGTTTTGATCACGTAACATATAGTTTTAAAGGGACTACAAGCATTATAAACATAGAGGAAAGACTTTTGTTTACACACAGCGTGAAACGTTCATCAATACAATGTAAGAAGTATTAGAAAAAACAAACGCCTCCTTATTGCCAGACACTATTGACATGATTATGAAACAAATTATAATGCAATTTGTGAATGAAAAAACACCCTGCCAGTCTCATAAATACATTTGTGTTGATTGGAGATGGGCACAATGATGTAATAAAAGTACAATATGTTAAACAACCACAGTGGGATATCGACATATATATCTCCCCGACCAGTGCGAGGAAACAAAACCCCCAAAATAGGCTGCAGTAGCCGAATTCATAACCCTAAAGCCCAGCCTCTTGTTTGTCAGTGATAATTCACAATATATGGCATTATCTTTTTGGTGCTGTAGCAACGGGGGTACTACTAATTCAATATACCGGTTACAGAAAAAAATATTCATAATTGAGACAGAAAATTTAGGCTTTAGTAGCCTATTTACAATTCATATCATAAAGAAGTCTAATTCATCATAGATTCACCAATCCCCATTGTCAACTGCTTGTCCATAATCCAATTTTCACTCAGGGTTTCCGACCCTCTGGCTGGGTGAAATTGAATATACAACCCTGAAAAAAGAGGAATATTAAATGATAAGCAAAAGAAGAACGACTCCATAATTCACCAAACCTGATCTCATTTAAAACCAACTATAGTTACTAAAAAACCCTGTGCAGATCATCAGGAAAGGAAACTTCAATTGAAAGAAATCAATCATCAAACCATGCTCTACAATGTACGGTCAACTCCTCATCCATATTCATGACAATGAGAGTCATACTGCCTGCTTCTAAAACCATGAGAGATTCTTCTAACCTTCTCAGGGTGGCCAACATATTTCCACCCCTTGGGTGCTTCAGTACAGAGTCCCGGCCACAGAATTTCCCCAGCCTGAAATCACATGCATGGTATTCATTGAAATGTTTGGCTGTACTGTATGTTGTGTTGGTATTGGTTGTTTCTCGCCAGTGTTCAAGGATACTTTTCTTTACTGGAAAAATGGTAGATACAACATACCACTTTCTGCACGGACAAAGAATAGCATACACAACATAGTCAGTGCTACACATTATCAACTTGGTGACCCTCCATACTTTGTGAGTTCTAGTTAGTGTCACTTGTTCCACATTATTATTATGTTTGCAAGCTTTACAGCACCTGCGGGTCTTAAAACCTTTCTGTCACTACAGCCGCATGCCCTTTTTGGGTTGTAGAAAACTATGCCCCAGCATATCTTTGTGTGAGGTGACCATGGAACTAGTGCCAATACTGTTACTCAGGACTGAATCTTCTTTCAGGCTATCCCACCTATTATTCAAAATATTACATAGGTCATGTGAACCTTGAGAATATTAACAATGAACCATATAGTATACTGATGGTCATATGCTTGCTTTGGTGGATAAACAGAACTTTTTGCCTACTGATCTGATTTGCTCTCTTGCCGGCAATACTAAGGTGTTTGCTAGAGTATCCTCTAGATTTAAGCCTGCTTTTGATCTGTTCTTGTATTTCCAGATAATATTACTCTGAGCTACAGTTGCGCTTTGCCCGCAGGAATGCTCCATACGAGACACTCCTTCTAAAATTAGGTGCATGGCTACTGCGAGCATGCAGGATTGAGTTGCCTGTGGTGGTGTTTCTAAATAACTTGGATTGTAGTAAGTTTATAGCTACTGTCAGTTTAAGATCTAAAAACTCGACAGTACTTCTACTATGGGTCATGGTGAAACGTAAATTCCTATTTTTGGAATTGAGAGCCTTTGCAAAATCACATATGATGTCCCACTGGCCATTCCAAACGCAGAAGACATCAATGATGCACCGGAGACAGATGACTAGCTAGCTGGCCCATCAATACATCCCTGTTTACCAGAGCAACTGCTCTTCCCACCAGCCAACAAAGAGATTGACATAGCTGAGGGTGAAGCAGGTGCCCATTGCTGGTCCTTGTGTCTGCTTCCATTGTACCTTGTTAAACAGAAAAATTATGTCAGCGAGGCAAATATTGACCATGTCCAAGAGCATGAATATGGGCCAGCAGATTGATCCCCTAGCTCTTAAAAAGTATCTGCATGCTGCAAGGTCGTCATAGTATAGAAGCTTCTGACATCGAAACATGTAAGAATGTAAGAATCTTTCCAACTCAGATTTTCAATCTTAGTCAGAAAACCTTTGGTGTCCCTTATGTACGATGTCAAACTTTACACAAAGAGAAAAAGAAAATGGTCCACATATGGAAGTGTTTTCAAATAAGCTGTTTTTTGCGGAAATGATAGGACAACCTGGAGGATTTGTCCTGCCTCTATGAATTTTGGGAAGTAAATACAGTGTCAGAAGCACTCGAAAGTCATTCTTCAGAAATTGCATCACCTCTCATGTTAACAACTGCCCATTGTACCATTCATTTAACTGTTCAGAGAACCTGTTTTGAACATCCAAATAGTACATTTTATCAATATAAATGTGACATTCTGTATTACTCAATTGTCGTAAGGCTTCATTTACATAATCGACCCTGGACATCAGTACTGCGTTACCCCCTTTAACAGAGGGTTTAATAACAGTATTGTCATCACATTGCTAACTCTTAATGGCCTCTCACTGTTCTTGACTCAGGTTGTGTGACTTAGGTTTAGTCTTACACAACTTTAAAGAGATCTTTTGCCACTAATTTGCATAAAATATCAATGTTATCTTTGTTGGTCTGAGGAATAAACTTGGATGATGGCTTAAAATGAGTCTCTGCAGGCATGTCAGGAATGATCCCAAATTCTTCCTGGAGATTCCCTACCATTCAAGGATCAAAGGGGTCAGTAAGGGAACCCACATTGATGCTGTCAATATCCAGGGTTGTATTCAGATCATACAATGAATGCATGGTCTCACTGTCATAAATTAGATTTAGGGGCAGATATAATGGTTCCACTATTTTTTCTAGAATCCTCTTTCAGTGCATGATATTTATACAACTTTAACTTGAGCACAAATTTAATCAAATCAACCCATAACTGGGCATAGTTATCATGTGTACTTGGACAGAAAGACGACCCCAATCTAAGTCTATTGATTTCAACAGGTGTAAGTTCTCTGTCATATAAATTCATTACCGTTAGTTATTGTTCCGCGTTGTCTCCTGTCATTATGGTTTCTTCTGGCCTCGCCCCCATGTTTCAATGGCAATTTTCATTGTTCTTTCTGACTTTGACATTGCTTTTTGGTTTGTATCTTTTTCTTCTGCCTCACTGTGGATTGCAGAAAGATTGTACGTGAGTCTGTTCTAGGAGGTGCTATTCCTCAGAAAAAGACATCTTGTTGCCAGTAGAACCAGTAAAATCCTTGTTACTGTCTACATCTGAACTCAAACTAATGGAGGAATCTCCCTTCCTTTTAACCATGTATTGTTGGACTGTATCCTTCATCGGTTGATTTCTAGCCACACCAAACTTTCATGAGAATATCAAAACTCGTCCCGTTTTGTAATATTCCTCATCTCTTTCAAATTTACATTGTTTACGCTGGATAATATCCTTTTCATATATTACGACCCATTCACCGACTACTTTCAGGGTATTTGTAATCAATTCCTGGTCCGGACTGGCTTGGATTTCCAGTAATAGTTGGCTAATGTGCCTTGTGCTCTTACCAGGCATACTTGATTAGTATTTTCAACTTACCTCGTGAGTATGTTTTGGAGTTTTCTGCCCACTCATCGAGCATCTGTTGGTTGGGGTGTGAGATGGTGGGAATAACGAAAATACAGAGGCCGCGTGGAATGCTGTCAACCTCCAAGTATTTCTGTAGCGAAGTGGCTTTCTACTACTGACTGATTTCTTTGTTGAACAGCTTTTCAAGTAAGTCAATTTTTCATTTGATGTCAAGAGCTGTACTTTGCCCTATAGATGTCCTGCCCCCTTCCATTCCCCTCTTGGTCGAAAAATAGTTGCTGCTGAAGCTTCCAGTCCCCTGATCAGATTTTCTGCCATTATTATTCAGAATAACATCATTGCGCGGTTAGGGATATTCCGCCATGGGTCCTGGTCTGCCAAGCTGGTATGTCAATCCATTGCTACTCTGGTGTGATGCGAGCCCTCCGTCTTGAGTTTAACTTGTGTTTAGTTATACACTACGATCAGTTCAATGGTGGCCAGCGGGCGTCTTGTACAACCATCCAGACCACACATAGATACTGGAAATGCCAAGCATCTGGACCGGGACTCATGCAGCATGCATCACTGCCGTATCATTACCTCCACTCTTAACCTCTCATTCAAGTTAAGAAAAAAAAACGAGCCACACCAACAAAGTTGCTTCACACGCTTGCCCTGGTCGACAGTTGACTTTTGGCCAAGACTGCGGCTATGCCCCCTCGTTCTTAATTGGGGCATTCAAGCCCAAACTTGTTTTGGTCACTTGTTGACTTTCCGTATTGGTGTGCATTCGTACCCGGGTTCTGCTGCACGAGTGGCGGCAGGTAAAGGGTGCATATATCAAACAAATCAACAACTGTTGTTGTGCTCGTATCAACATTTAAAAAAACAGCGCTACAATGTGGCAAACTGTCAAAAGTGCAGGTGCTGACAATCACCTGCCAGTGCCGAGCATAGGAAACCACCAATTCAAATTAAGCTATGCCTAACCCTATGTTACTTTGTCTCCTTGCACAACATGGATTTGCATTGGTTTACCAATAAAGAATTTGAATGGGGTGTAATACAATCAAAAAAGGTGTAATAGATTGTGTATTGCATGTTTGCAACTTGTAACAATTTATGTATAACCTCACTACTCTGAGGTGATTTCATGAAATGTAATCCAGCTCTCTTCCATTACTGTTGGATGTTTTTGAATGGGTAGCTAATTTAAAAGAATTACTTATACTGCTAATACTGATTTTTGCATCGATCAATTTGACCCCTTTCAGGCAGAAAAGGCCCTATATAAATCAAAACTGGGGACTAGCCAATTTCTAAAATGGAAATATTTAAAAAAAGATATACTACTAGATTGTAAATTGAACTGAGCCTGTATCTAAGCAAGTCTCTTCACTGATGTGGGACCGATTTAATCCCAGATTGTTGAAATATCCTTTGCTTACTGGATTTAGCCACCTTTGCAGCTCTCTTCAGGGATTTATGGATTATCCCAGGTTAGGGCAGCCCATGGTACTTTGGAATTTGAAGGTCTATTCTCTGGACGTGATATATTTTGATATTCTCTTGTGCCTAGGTCTTTTGAAAGGAACTTAGGATGTCAAACTTAGGGCCTGGTGGTATCAAACAGAAAAAAAACAGAAATGCTGGTGACTCAAACGCAGAAAAATAAAAATGACCCTCACATGCTGGGGGAAAACTGTCAGTGTCGTTTTCTCTTTTTCAAAAACAAATTCCCACTTTGGAAGTCTGATTTTGAAAAATAAAAATCCATGATGAGTGGCCCTATTGAACATGGTTGCTGCTCAGCAGAATTTACAGAGCTTTCAGATTAGCCACCTCTTAACAATGTATCAACCAATTTCTTATGGGCTCAATGACTCTCTTTGCCCGCTCATACAAACCTAAGTATGTCTTCATTCAATTCTTTAAAAGTGGGAAGGAATAGCTTGAATTAGGAACAGACCTTCAGGTGAGATCATCATTTAATCAAAAATATCCTCCCAATTAATGTGAACAGCATGTGTTCAAGTCCTTTTATTGATGCTTAATGTGTCCCTGCAGTAGTATGTAATTAACTCATAACATTCTGAAAAATCTGAATGTTTATGCCCACCCAGGTACCATACAATGACTGGCAACATTGAAGCGGTTATTCAAGTGTTTCTTCAAAAAAGATTCTGAAGTTAAGTAATTCTGCTTTGTATTGATTAATCTTATAACCTGATGTAGCGAAGAAACCACCAATGTTATTAAACACTTTATTGATATAATTCTTGTCAATATTTAGTTGCCGGGCTACTCCATCAGAATACGGTTTACTCTTTCTACTGTCAGGCAGGTAACTGTGCAACAAATTATCCTCAAGTATTTTAACTGCAAGTGTAAAAGACAAATACTAGGTAAAAGGGGACTTCAGTTCCCTCTGCCACGTTGAACATTAATTGCTTCAATTCCCTTCCCATTCATAAGGAATCAAGCCTGCAGCCCTGTATTGCTGAGAGACCGACTTGAGAACTGGAACAGTATTCTTATTTTATCGGGTTCAACCCAAAGAATATCCTAGCTCACTTGTCAAAAGCTTTAAAAGCATCTAAAAAGATGATAAACCAGTTTCAATTAAAAATGTATATGGGATGATAGCGTATGATTTGGAAAGTCAAAACGTTATCAAGACGTTTGCTGGTTTAAGTCCCTTTGCATGACATTGCACTGTCTTGAGAAATCTACCCCTTCATGTGTGAATTAAAAGTCTGATTCACAAAGGTTTACACTTTTGAGTAAATGCACTACTTTTCAGTATTCACAACCTCTCATTATAAGTTACGACTAAAAATGGAGAAAAAAACAGTAAGTCCAGCACTACACATGGCCAACCACTGGAACTGCAACACTTTCCCCATAGAAATGGAGCTAGGGACTTAAAAAAAAACCAACATAGTAAATAAGGCTAAATTAAATACAATTATTTAAAATAGTTAAAAATATAAATAAAGACAAATTGATGTTAAAAATATATAACTAGTACATATACATTATTTAATTGTTTTTAAGTATAAACTTAACAATCTATTTTGAACATCACTTTTAATAATTATTAACCCCTTGGACGTTTGAACTTCAGGAAATGCTTCATAAAAATAATGTGAATTTATATTAATATATTGTCATTATTAAACATTTCAATTCAAAATTAATTTAATAGTGCTGTAGCATTTTTTATTTTGTTCTACATTTAAAGTACATATATAAAATTTATTTTCATTAGTATTTAACATAAAACTATTTTCAATATTTATTTTTGAATTAAATAAACATTTTTATTCCCTATACTTAACCATGCAGCAATTAGATTTTCTATGGGAGGGTGTAGCCGTGCCAATGATTGGACATGTGTAATGCTGGCCTACTAATGTTTTTTTTTACAGTAACTTACGCTCAGAGTTTGTGAATATTAAAAATTAACAACGTACTCAGAAGTGTTAATTTACGCAAGAGTGTAAGTTACATTTGTGAATCATTCCCAAAATCTTGGAAATGGCCATTGCAGATGATTCATTACTCTTTTTCTTTTCTTTCTTGTACCCCGCATCTCCTGTTAGATTTCTCCTTCACTTCTAGCCCACTCTACCACCCTCAACACCTTCCTGATGATGAATTATTACCAGTCTCTTTGCCACCATCCTAATCCCCCTTCAGCTCACCCTTTTAAGAATGCACACTGAGCCATTCTAAAAAAAGGAAATTGTTGCATCTAACTGTGTGCCTCTACTCTCAGTTTTGTTGGGCCAATGATCTTTTAGTGTGCATCTGAAAATCCTTTCAAAAATCAAATTACAAGTGTTACTACTGCTCACTTTTTAAATCAAATTACCTCCTCTTTTCCACCTTTTTTCTTTTATTTTTTCTAATGTGTCCCTTCCCTTTCCCCTTCCCCTTCCCTTTCCCTTTCACCTTCCCCTTCCCCTCCCATCCCCTTGCCCCTCCCCGCCCCTCCAATCCCCTTCCCTTCCCTGCCCTTCCCTTCTTTTCTCACACTTTCTATAGGGATACATGTGATTACCTAGCAAACCTCGACCATGTATCATAGTTTTTCTTATAACCTGAACTTTAAGTGACTTTTTGAAGCCCCTGAAACCTGTTTCCTCTTGGTAGGACAGCTACAACTTCCCACTTTAATTGATTAATTTCAAATGATTTCATTACTTCAACCCCATAATCATCTTTCTGACCGACACTGTAACTTGGAAATATCTGTTTTTCTTTATTTTAAAATTCAAGTTTGATATTTGTACTGCAATCCTAATTTCCTGTGCTGGGTTATTCATTTCAGTCTGCATAACATTCTGGATGTTGGATTATTTTGATCCTCTGCAAATTCTGTGATCTTAAATTCCATCTTTTGATCTCTCTGGTTATGTTCCTGGGCACAACACTGCCATTCGGTGAGCACAAAGACAGATGTATTTGTCCTATGCAGACTTATTGGTATTCTAAAAAAGATCTATCCTGTCTTACATCCTGCTTTCATTGCCTGTATTTGAGTTGGATTTATATGAATAACAGATTATGAAGTAATATCATGCGGTAACAACACCACCAACAGACACGTTACCTTTAGCATATGGTTCTATGTTGCCTTTTCATCAACTTTTGTGGTCTTTCTGGGCCCTGGGATTAGCCCCGCCTTGAGAATGGGTGCGCTGGACCCAGGCCAGGGGCGCCAATATTCCGAGGAGCGCTGCAGGGTCAAGGATCCTGCGGCAGTTGTGCAGCAGTCAGGAGTACTAATATGCTAGGAGTGTCGCTGCAGCACCGCCAATCATATTAGGAGTTGCCTGTCCACTGCCCTTTTCATGGCGGTGAGCCCGACATGAAAAGGGTGGTGGAGAGGCATCAAAGTGGGCCCTAACAGGGCCCCCTGCCACTCCTGGACTGGGGGGTGCAAGCGGTGGGGGCACATGTAGTGACCCACTGGTTTCGCACCCCTATTTCGTGCACAGTGTGGCATGTATGCCACGCCGTGGAGGATGGTACAGTCGGCACTATGAGGTCAGTGGTCTGCATGTTAGGCTCTTCTATGAGCCTAAGAGACCGCCTCTGTCAAACCGTCGCAGGATCACCTGCCAGACCAGGATTTAACTCCTAATCTGTTGGGGTGGCACCATCTGCGGTAGGACTGCCAAAGTCGCAATAAGACCCATAATGACATGCCAACAGCAGCTTGTCTATTCCACTGGGTCTCAATCGGTTACCGTTAAAGACTTTGTAACCACCCTTAATGTACCTCAGTGTACTTTATAGCACCCCATCAACCCCTGCCCTCCTCCCGTCTTCCTCACACCTCCTGCCATCACATTGCAAGGACCCCACAACAAATACCAAATTTACTTTCTGCCCGGGCCGCTGTCCCAGTCAATCCAATTTAGGGCCAGCCCTGCGGGGGTAAACCATGTGATAACGCCGTACTCATAAATTACAATACTATAGGGTGCGGTATTTTGAATAGTTGTATTATTCACAGTAATGCCTTCAGGATTTTGGGAACACCTAGAAAAATTATTTTTGGGCCCCTGTTTAGAACAACTTTGAATTTTATTACCCATTTTTTGCCAATTTAAGCCGGATAGTGCCCAGCAACATTGTTGCCTGGGGCCTGTTGCAAGGTGGGGGCCCTGGGCAATTGTCCGCTTTCCGCATGCCTTAAAATGTCTCTGTTAGTGCACCATTCCAAATTTTGGATGGTGTAATGAGCGGTAACACATTAATTACATGAGTTTTTCTGCATACTGATGAGTGCACTGCACAAATGAGCATTGTTTGCCTTCACAATTTGCAGCAGTTTTGACCTGTTTAAAATCACCCTGACAAAGGCCAGATTCTGGTTCAAACTTCCAATGAGAATTTGAAGATCTACTCTATATAAACTTCTACTCTCTTCCTAGATTCTATTGAGAATCATTACGGAACCTGAAAACATTCCTGGACTTTGATAACATTTGAGTACTAGCTATAAGAACCTTGGGGGTCATTAGGATGGCGGGCGGACTTTGCCCGCCCGCCATCCTCGTGGTAATCGGGACCGCCCGCCATAAGGTCGGGGGTCCCGTGGGGAGTATTAAGATGTGCCCGCCACAGTGGCGGGCACAGCCTGTATTTTTAGCATTGTGGCGGACGGTGCTCTCTGCACCGCCCGCCACAATGCTAAAAAAGCATTTCAGCATTTGCATAATCAAAGCAGCAGGCACCGCGCGGTGCCTGCCGCTTTGATTATGCTAATGCAGGGGGGTACCACAGGTACCCCCCGTGTGCACCCCCGTACTCTCCTTCACTCTGGGGGCCCGCACGGGGCCCCCAGAATGAAGTCCGCCTGCCCAAATGCAACTGCAGACGCCCATCCAAATATGGCTGGCGGTGTCTGATAGACACCGCCACCATAGGAACCCTTTTCCGCCCCAGCCGCAAGGCGACCGGGGCGGAAAAGTGACGGCGGTGTTTGCCTCCACTGCGGTCCCACCGCCATTGTAATGTGGCGGGGGGGGGAAAGGGTGGTGGGCGGGCATTTATATCGGGCGGATCGCCACCGCCACCATGGCGGTGGCGATCCGCCCGACATTGTAATGGACCCCATAGTGTACATCGAATGTCATTAAAAGACCTTTGGAGATCCCTCTTTTTTACATAATTGTTTTTTACTTTTAAGTAAGCTTCATGCTTCACATATTTTACTGCACATATTGCTTATGCTTTTGAATTCACAGCTCGAAGGTTTTTAATCAGTTAAAAAATATTCTTATTTAAAATGTATGGAGGTATTGACGTTAAGATCAGTTCTTTCAAACATCACAGTTTTATGAATATCAGACAACCTTGATATTTCTGTTAAAATATTACATTTGGAACTAAGGGCCTTATTACAAGTCTGGAGGTCCATGGACTGCCCGACTCGTGGGGGCGCGGAACGCCAAAGAACAACCCGCCAGACTGGAGAAAACTCCTATTCTGGTGGGCGGTGCAAATATGGGTTTGGCGGTGTGGGAGTGGGCGGTCCCGCTTTTGCACCGCCAAATTCATAATAAGGCCCTTAAGACTTGATAAGCTGAAAAATCGATCTTTTAATACATGCTTTTCTTTTATCCTCCAGTAACCCAATCACTTCAACCTTACTTTCCCATAACAAAAATATCTTATAGTTAGGCATATTATGATAAGAAGGGTGAGTGCCTCTGAGTGGGTGCATGAGTGTTTAGCTGGCAGAAAGTGTTTGAGTCACTTGTGATAAGCCTAAACAGAGAAATTAGACAATGCAGTTTAGTTTCTACAGTTCAGAGCTACACATTTCAAAATAAAGGCATTGTTGTAGGTTACGCATGTGAACACTTTATAGTTGAGGTGGACTACCTTCACAATAATTTCTATATAACCAACAACTTTTTATATTGCATATTCTCGACAGGGGAGGGAATTAGGGAAAGTGAGTGGTAGTAACTTCAACTAACCGATGTAAATCCTTTTAAAGTGGTCATTCTGATCACCCACCCTGAAGTAAACAAGCCTTAATAATAATGATAACCTGATTATTTATTGACTATGGGGCATCTATTCATGAAAGTGTTGCACTGCCCTTGTGCCACGCAATGGGGCAGCAGAGCAACGCAACTCTTAAGTTAGATTTATAAAGCCAAGCAAGGCTACCTTGCTTGGTTCTGCAAGCTTCGTAAATCCAGAGTAATGCAACACATCGCAAAGTTCTGTGTCGCTTTACTCTGCCCCAGGGAGATGTTCCATGGTTGGAGCATGAGTGATCCCATGCATCCACCCATAGATATTGCTGCATTCCCAAATTTACCAGCGGTAAACGTCGTTTACAACGCGGTGTTTACACCGCACGACCTTTACCATGCTGCCATTACAACGCAAGTTGTTACTACGACTTGCGCTGGATGGCGCTAATGGTTAAGGAATATTGTAGTTTTACATTCCAACACCTTCCCTACTGTTACGTGGACTAGTGTTGGATTATAAAATTATAATATTCCTAAATCCGCGCCCTCCAACGCAAGTCGTTGTAACGACTTGCGTTGTAATAACCACGTTGTTAAGTACCGCGATCTAAAAGATCGCGTTGTCCTGACATACATTCTTACCAACACTGGTAAACCTGGGAATGCATCAAAATGCTCCCTTCTGGAGGCGTAACGAGTTGAAATATCTCTGTTTCTCCTCATTGCTTCCTCTTTCTATGTGTGATGCAAAATGCAGCACACATAGAAAGAGGAACATGCCTCAGGGGCAACTTTCTGCACAAAAACAATCCTGCTTACTACGCAGGCACCCTTGAAACATGGTGCAAGGGTTCCTGCATTGGCGCCAGGCAACCAAAAGGGCTCCAGGACTTTGAAAGGACAGGAAAGCATCATATTATGTTAAATATGACACATTTCTGCCCTTTCACGAAGCACAGCGCAGCAAGGAGGCTTGCTGCACTGCTTGAAAGCTACATATTTAATGCCCCAGTTCATAGAATTGATTGAATACCAACTACCAAATACCATCTACATCGTTTGTTTACCCGACAGAATCACATCACGTGAAATTGACAGTGACGCTGACAATTACATTTACTTTTTTTTTTTTTTAAATAGAACGTCGCTGGGCAGGATTGCAAAGTATTTATGACTGGCACTGTTAACGTCACTAGCGGTAAGGTAGGCCTTGGTGCACACAATTTTTATAACTGTATTGAGAAAACAGATTTCTGGATGTTGTAATGTGTGACAAAAATGTTTGTTATATTTATTGTGTTGCATATTGTTGTGGTGGTGATTTTTTGTGTGTGTTTTTTGTGGTATTGTGCTACTTTTTGCATTGTATTTTTGTGTTGTTCTAGGGTAGTAGTGCTGCATTCTATTTTAACTACATTGCTGTGTTGTGCCTTGGTATGTTTTAGTTGTATTATCATGCTGTTTTTTTTCTATTTTTATTGGGTTATATTGTGTGGTGTATTTTAAATATGTCAGCCGATGCTGATACAAAAGTGTTAAAGTCCCAATCACAACCTGACATGTATGTCTTTTTATGATGCTAAAATACTGCTGCTTTAGCTTTTCTGCTATTTAAGACACGTCAGGCCTGGTCAGTCTTAAATATATATCACTTTCAGTACTCTCTGTATGCGATACAGCTCTATATCCCATCAGACGTAGCCCAGGATGAATGGAATATTCCATTGACAGATTGTGCACACTTTTGACCTTTTCTGGCCCAATTTGTTGCTCTTGATGAAAACAAAGCCACGATTACTCAGACGTTCCTGTTTTAAAGGGGCTGAACATGGGAGAGAGAAAAAAAAGCACATTTCTCTTTAGTAGCCCTTCAACACTAACAATAAGCATTCTAGAATCATGTTTTGGTGATAACATCAGATGCGGATTTGAAATCTATTGTCATATCATTCACAGGATGGCACCCTTAGTCTCTGTGGGATGTGACTACTCGCAGTACCCCTTTGCTCGCTCACCTCTTATAGAGAAAACAATGCCATATAGCCATCAGTTATCCCTTTCCTGTCATACTTTTGATAACCAAAGCCCAGATTTATCAACATTTGTTGCAACGCAATACAGCAAAACAACTTGCCGAACGGCATCAAATGTAGAGTGTAGTAATGTGCCATATTTACTAACATATGACACCTTCCTGGTGTCTTTCTGCACTGACCCACTTGTGGCTAGTAAGCGCCAACCCCTGGGTGCCTGTGTTACAAGCAGGATTGTTTTTGTGCAGGAAGAGCCACTTTCTGCACACATAGAGAGAGGAAAGTTGAGAAACATATTTCTCCTTGTTACGCCTCACCTGGGTAGGCACAGCATTTTGACACATTCCAGGTTTACTAGTCTGGGAATGCGCCAAAAACCATGGTGGATGCATGGAAACACCCACAATCCACCCATGAAAAGCCTTCCCAACGCAGAATAACGCAAGGCAACAACTTGCACCGTCATGCGTTACTCCAGATGTACTAAGCCATGCAGACCCATGCAAGGTGGCTCTGCATGGCTTAGCAAATCTCACTCAAGGACTTGCCTTCTGTGATGCAATGCAAACTCTTGGGCCCATGGACCCAGGTTTGGGCATGACGATTTTTTTGCATTTTATGTAGTGCAGACTCGACCCAAAGGAATTAGGGGCTTATTTATGAGCCCCTGCATCACTTTTGCGCTACAGTGACATCATTTTTTGTGAGGCAGCAGTGGCGTAAAATATGCACCACGCTGCGCCATATTTACGCAGTGATTCATCTAGGCAGATGCATCACTTCGTAAACCCCTGCCCTACATTATACCTGCGTTAGGTATATTGTATGCAGAGCGGGCGTTCCCTCGCAAGAAAGAGTGGTAGGGGTGACGCAGTGAAATCTATGAGATTTCACTGCAACACTTCTATGCTGCCACTGGGTCAAAACCTTACGCCTGCCTCATGGCAGGTGTAAGGTTGACGCAGGCCATTTCACATGGGGATTGCCCCATGTGAAAGGAACATGGGAGGTAGCTGTCTGCTACATCCCACGAGCAAGGCTCCATCATGGCTGAGCCCAACTACCACATCATCGCCTATACAGGGATCCACATTGGTCTGGACGTGACGTGTCTGATATTAAAATGGCGTCCACCTCTGCCTTTGTTCCCAAAATGGTAGCTCCTAGCTCCTTCTCCAATTTGTATCATACTCTCCCCCCCGCTTCTTTTTACCTCTTTTCTCTGGAACGGATATGTTCTTCCCCTACTCAACTAAGCAACTGTAGCTTATTTAACTATTCAAAACTGTTTTTCCTGAATGCTGAGACATGAGCAACATGACTGATGCCCAGTGGAGCTGCTAGACAGCTATTGAGGAGATTGGCCCTGGTTTACCCCTTGACCGCCACCTACCCAGCCGGACTTTGGGCACAGTTCTTCCTCGTCTCCCTGCTATGGCTCCTCCTCCCCCTACCAACTCATGCAACATTCTTTTTTGTTTACTGTATCTTTACTATGCTCTTGTAAGTGATGTAACTTGCAACACAATGATCCTCTTGTAAAGCTCTCTGATACCTCTTGGTCTAACCGTCTCCCACCCAGCCGGACTTCAGACACAGCTACTTCCTTGTCTCCTCCCTGTGTCTCCTACCCCCTCCCCCACCTCTTCCCTCCTTAATTCTTTGCTTGCCTCCCCTATTCCTTTCCTCTCTCTCATGAATCTCTCTCCCCTGCCTGCCTTGTTTATCCTTGTGCCTATGCTCCGCTTAATCTCTCTCCCCGTCGCTCTTTTACATTACCCCCTTACCCCTCTTCATGCCATGAACCAATGGCTGTAACTTGTAATTGACGTACCTTCTGTAACAATGTGTGACTTGTAACCTATGTAACCCTACCAGCCTGACTCCCTATATAGGCCCCCATAAGTATGCCCTTGTCCAAAGCACTCCTACTCCCCTTGTTGCGGATGGATCCAGCATTTGTTGCCCTGGAGTCTCAGAGACCCTTCTGAGGGTGTTCACAGTGACAAGGGAGTCACACAAAGGGGAGGATTGGGATTCATCCCCTTACCACTGGGAACCGTCTCCTACCTTGCCGGAAGTTGGACCTGTGTTCACGCTGGGTTTTCATCCCCCACGCCCCCTCTTCCCTCCTGCATTCTTCTGAGTGTACCCGTGACCATAGCACTCCTCTTCCCTTGTTGGGGAGGGATCCAGCATCTATGCTCTGGAGTCTCAGCAACCCCGCTGAGAGAGTTCACTGCGACAAGGGAATCACACATAATGGAAGACTCTAAATGATCCCTTTACCGGGGGGAGCTGTCTCCCACCCAGCCGGACGTCAGACACAGTTACTTCCTCATCTCCTCGCTGTGCCTCCTATCCCCTCCCCTACCTCTTTCCTCCTTCATTCTTTGCTTGCCTCCTCTATTCCTTTCCTCACTCCTCTGAATCTCTCTCCCCCTGCCTGATTTGTTTATCCTTGTGCCTTTGCTCCGCTTAATCTCCCTCACTGTCGCCCTTTTACATTATCCCCTTATCCTTCGACACGCCATGAATCCAAAGGTTGTAACTTGTAATTGGTGTACCTTCTGTAACAATGTGTAACTTGTAACCTATGTAACTCTCCTCTTGTAAAGCGCTCTGATACCTCCGGGTCTAGCCAGCGCTATATAAAACTCAAGTAGATAAAATAAATAAATAAATAAATTGCTGGAGTTGCGTCACGCTTCTGACACAACTCCAGCAATGCGCCACTTTTGCGCCGACGTATCTGTCATTCCTTGCGAAATGATGCGTCTTGCTGTATGACGCATCATTGGTGTCATAAGGAGGGCGCACTGAGAAGTGTTGCATCGTTGCTTTCACGCAGCGACGCGCCACTTCTCATAAACGAGGCCCATAGAGCGCTTTACATACGCACCATTACATTACACATGGTCACATTCATTCTTTTTTTATGTATGGAGAAAGTCAGTGATTTGCTCGCTTGTTTAGCGCCCCTTTGTCAGTCAAAATCTATGGGGCACATTACCAAGCAATAGCGATAATTATCGCTATTGCTTGGTTAGAGACAAACTTTTACCGCTGAGCTGCGGCGATTTTTATCGCAGATAAACCTTGGTATTACCAAGGTTTATCGCAAATGCGATAAAAAACGGCCGCAATGCATGAATATCGCTGAAAAGTCAGCGATATTCATGCATTACTGAGCTAATGCTCTTAGCCATGTTATCCACCTCCCATTGGATAACATGGCTAAGAACTGCTCAGGGCAGGTGTTAGCTTTTGGAGATATTCGCGTTTAGCGCGAATATCTCCAAAAGTTGGTAATAGGAGATAGCGATGTTAGCGACTGTTTCCGGTCGCTAACATCTTGGCACGCCCACTTTACAAGTCATTAGTGATAAATATCACTGACATGCAAAGTGGGGCCCCAGATGGTCGCTATCTCCTACTAGCTGTCGCTAACTGGTGTTAGCGACAGCTAGGTAATAGGGAGATAATTTTATCTCCGCTTTCTTGGCTTTTAAAGCCAAAAAAGCGGAGATAAACCCCCTTGATAATATGCCCCTATGTTCGTTCTTTAGTTTTCAACGCACTCCGGCAGCTCTGGAAATCTCATTCAGACACTTTAAACTCGCAGCTGTTCGCAGAAATGTAAGGTTGCAGCCATAAAAAACAACATGTAACAATGTCGTAGCACTCGAAAAGGTGTCTGATGTCGGCTGCTTCAGGAGGTGCCACCCATAATTATAAAACGTTCATATCATTTAGAAGCAGCGCCATTTTCTCCGCACGCGGGTTGTTAAGAGACACACATGGCTTTCGCAGAGACATTTGTGCAATGACCGGCACAATGCGTTGCTTTGTGCCTTTACCTGTCAAACTCTGTTAAGCTGTCGGCTGCATTGCCAAAACCTCCATTTAAGCTTTCACACAAAGCACCAATTTCCTGTCCGGCTCTGTTTCCATGTCGAGCCCGCTCTGATCCCACTCCCTTGGCTTCCCAGAGGATGGGTGTGGTTCTACCTCTGTGTGTGATCTGCTTCTCCCTTACAGGGACATGCGCGCCAAATATGATGCTGAGACTTGGACACACTCTGGTGGTTGTGTTATTAGAGACTCTGGGACCCGCTTGACAATTTCCTCGTTCTCTACATCTGATCGCCATTCCATGCCTTGTGGTTCCAGGTTTCGCTGCTCCACCCCCGGTCCTGCTGCAAGCCATTTCAAAATTACAAACATTAATATAATTTTTACGAAATAAAATGATTGTGAGTAATATTAACCTAGGATAAAGCAACGTGTATAATTTACAGCGCTTCGAGGCAGCAGAACCGCATTTGAATGCACTGTATAAGGCACATTTTTATTATTGTTGTTATTGTCATCATTATATAAATCCTACATCTCTAATAATGTCTTGAGTAGGTCGTCGAATTTTTACAACATTGGGATAATATGCCATGGTGACCCATTAAGAAGATTACCCTTATATGTTAACAGAATTGAGAATGCCTCTGAATCTGTCACACTCCCACATCAATATAATCTATATTTTCGATCACAATTCACTGACCCTAAGAGCACAGCCATCTCTCAGGCCAGCTTCTATCATCTATACAGCATGTGATTAGTCCTATTATTATTCTCTAACTATATTAACTTGATCAATTGTTTTGTATATTGTTGGCTTGATATTTATAACTCACTTTGCTTTCAATTTACACTACAAAGAAGCTCCAGGTAGTTCACAATGTGGACGGCCATTTTGGCTGTAATTCTGTTTTTGAGTCCAAGGCCCAAATTTAAAACCTTATTACGCATTTGCCAGTGCCGTGGACCACCGTATTGGCAATGGTGGTCCGAGCGCAGTGAGCTCTGCAGTCGACCACCGTATTATTAGTTGGACAAACGGCTTGGCGGAGAACGCCGCTTCATTGCCGAGACCACCAACAGACCGCTGACCGCCATGTTCACGGTCAAGGAAAGGCGGCTGCCTTAGGGCTGTGCATGGAACTGCTCCACTGTACCTATTGTGAATTGCCTGTTCCACGAGAGAACTGCAGCAGTCCGACCGCCTGCTTCAAGGTTGCAGTGACGAAGGAGTTAGGGTGCATACTCACCCCTTTCTTCTTCTTCTTTTAGGCAGATTCTGACGTGGATCCCTTTCTCCAGGTTCCCCCTTCACAGCAAGATCTTCAGCCCGTGGATTATGGCCCTGTGTATGGCGATATACAGGTGAGTCTTTTTTGTACCATACACCCATTGGCAGGATTTCCCACATATGTGCTGAACCCTGGTAATGAGTATATGTATTTTTACACATATATTCCAAATATATCATACATATGTGTTATCCGACACATATGCAGTTGAAATGAGCACACAAGCATCGATTTATTTGTGATAAATACTCACCACTGCTGCAAGATCACAGCCTCCTCACCCCGGCCCCGTGGTCCAACTCATAATACGGCGTTCTTTGGACCGCCAGCACCATAGGCTGCTAGCGGGGGAGGACACAGTTCTACAACGGTCAGACCGCCAAACTTGTAATGAGGCCTTTACTAAAATTTCATGCACATGTTCACCCTATTGCATAGACAAGAGTGTGCACTGTCTTGCATAGGATATGTTTTGGAGGCATACCCCTCTAGTACAAATTCTTATGCACAGACAACCGCAGAAATGTCTGACGCAATGGATAAATGCTGTACACTGTGGCACATATGCAGTGTGTCAATTTCTCTGGGAAAATAAAACCATCCCATCGTTTGTGCCTATTTTACTGTGGGTTCATTTTTGTTGCAAAGTCTGGTCAGAGTTTCTTAGTTGATCAGGCTTTGCATCAAAACCTATGGTTCTTTGTGACGATTCCTCACCCTTGACGCAAAGCTGTGCAAGGTGGATTTGGTGCAGTGAAGCAGTCATATTTCCAGTGCAAAACAACTTTGGCACTGGAATTTTGATAAGAGCCGCCTCTTTGCACCTCTATGTGTCACTCCGGTCACTCTAGCGCTGGCACAAAGCCTTAGTAAATCTGTGCTCAGGACGTTTGCACTCTTGTGTCTCCATTGTCTGTGGGTGGAAATCAGGTGAACATCAAAGCCTTCTGTTTCAAAACTGAGAAACTGCCAACACATCCCTAGTAGAACCCTTCAGAATGCCTTCAGTAGCTGGTTGGTGATACTAAGTATGAAATCCATGAGACTAGGCCAACATGATTTGGTTATACCAAGCAGCTAATGGGCTCCTTGCCAGACCAACTGTGTAACATAAATTATCTCCCTTAATTTAGGAAGATTATCAATAGATGAAAAGAGTGGTGGAGTGGATAAGTGACATGCAAAGACACCTTGTAAATCCACTCTCTGTGCTCCGCTCGTAGTCCTGCACAACAGAGTCAATGCATATCTACAGAATAATAGAGATCTTCCCAGTGTTCAGTTCACAGAACACACAAAAATGTTATTGCAGAAGGCTGTAGCACTACTTATGATATATAGTGAATACCTGATACAAGAAAATTGAGACATCAAGCCCTTATGTGCCCTTGGATTAAAATCATCTCTCAACATGCCTGACTTCCTCAGTAAAGTGCAGTCTACAAGACTGTAGCGGATGAATGGTCAATGAATCACATGATTCCTTTAAAGACCACAGGCCAAATTATGCCCTGACAACATTGACAGCCTCTCAAACAATGCAATGCTCATTTGATTCCCCCAGATTTGCTAATATGTATGCTGTGGCACAAGACAGTGCCAGTAAGATGTTCTGCTGATTTTATCTGCCATCAACTGCTGGTAATTTGTATGATGACTTTAGTTCAGTTACATTGTAACCACCCACAACTTCTCACAAAGGATGGACGATGCTGTTCTCCATCTCCATAATGATCTGTGAAAGTGTAGATCGTCACGACAGTCGCCCTCCCTCATCTTGAGGGCCAGACCATGACATTCTCCCTTAATGGTATGGGCTACAGTGCTCCGTGGCATGCATGGAGATTTCTGCATCAGCAGATGGTATCAGCTCTGGGGAAAATAATAGTTTTCCAAGGTGAGCTTCAGTGGGAGAGCAGATGAGTACTCAGCTACCATAAAGCTACTAGTGCCCATTGGTGGAGTGAAGAGGGCTCCAGGAGTGCCACTGGTGAAACTCAATGAATGCCTGATCCTCTGCTCTCCTGTCTATGCTCCTAAGCTGGTTGAAGCTGCTGGTTTGAAGCTGCAGGCTGGGAACGGGCAACAGACTAATAGAACAGTAACCAAAGGCACCTGAAAGAACCAGTCCCAGACCCAACGACAGGTCAGGCCAACAACCTCAGTGCACCTGCATGCGATAATGCAGATTACAATAATACTGTAGTTAGAAAACTAGTCAAAGTTTAACTAAATGACTAAAGCACTAGTTATGGTAAGAAGTCGATCAGTACCACGGACCAGCAAAAACAATATTACACTTCCACAGGCCCTGGGACCAACTTGTCCTCTGAACAAAACAAGTTTCTCAAGTAGGTACAAGATCCTGCACTGAAGTGGTGGGGTGACTTCAGCAACACAGCTCTCCCCATGGAGATAACTACCTCCGCTTTTCTACTTCACATGTAGGTCACTTCTGACAGACCGAACCTTATCTCAGAGCTCAATAGTTGCTCTTGCTCATTCCCAGGGCTCTCTAAAGGCCGTGTAGAGTGATCATTTCATCTCAAACACCAGCAACGGGTCACTGTCAGCCATGTTAATGCTCCAAATAGGGGACCTGACATGCTTGACCTAACAATAGACATTGAATGCTGGCTAATTTTGTATGGGGCAAGCCACAGAAGTCTCCTTCACGGCTTACCTGCACCAGAGGATGTCCTAGAAAGGATCCCTCATCTTGGGATATTCACCCAGCAAATGGCTGGTAAAATATCCTCTGGCTCCACCTGTGGAAAGCCAGTTGACCATAGGATTTTACTGTTTCCTGTTTTTTCCTACCAGGCATTCGGTCACTACAGTTCCAGAGATGGATTCAATGCAAACTCAACTCTGGCATCACATGCCTTCAAATGCCAAAGGATCTACAACTGACAACACTTCCAACCTTCTGATAAAGGAGCCATTAAAGCCTGCAACAGCTGCAACAGTAGCTGTACCAGGAAAAGATGGCCCTGCACTCATGGAGTAGTCAACTGCCAAAACAGCTCTAGTGAACTTGAATTTGAACATGGTACATTTGGCATTAACCAGCAGCCATATTCTGACTTTATCCTTAGCAAGTCAGATTTTCTGGCTTGCCACAGATTAGCCACACTACCCGCTCAGTGGTTTCACACAAGACCATGTTGGTTCCCCTCCCCTTCTGACCTCTATGCTGGAAGGCCTTTGTACTTATTTGCCCCACTGTGCCATGTTCTTCATGATGATGAAATACTCAGTGTGATTCCCCAATCCCACCTTGCTCATCATAAAGGAGAGGAATACCAGTTTGACATTTAGCCACAAACATGCCTTTCATTATTCCTACTTCCATCTAATGAAAGGATACAAAATCTTCTGTTCAAACACTGACCACCTCTGCCAAACCACTCCTCATGGCTAGGTCCTTGCTCATAATTCTTTCTCATAATTCTTCTTGTTTTTGCTGGCTTGTGGTCCCACTTCACATAAGAAAATCTGGGAACTCTGTCATTGCTTGATCCATGATTAGGAAATGTTGCCCAAAAGGGGACCATAAAATGAGAGAGTGCATTAGAGAACACGTTTTGGGGCCTGGAATGCCACATGTGTGCATATTTCTCCCTGACGTTTGAGTACCAACCAATATAATGCACAAAACACATTACAGGAAAGGGGCCTACTTCATGTTGATGACCGGCAACAAGGAGATACCGCCAAGCCAAGTGTGATCAACTTATGCCCTGCAAATCCCTCATAAGAGTTAAAGCTATCACCACTAGGAAGCTTGTCATTAAATGCATGTTTTTAGTCAGGTCACTGTGGGCCTCAATGGGTGTTGGGATTGGGTGCATTAGTGTGAGCCAATCATTTCCCAAAGGCGGTGCTGTTGAAAAACTCATTCAATAGCTTTAGTTGAATGGAAGAATGACTGGCATCATGTCATTAAACTATCCTATTAAAATTCCCCAGAAATAGTTCTATATCCACAGTCCCTCCTTTATTGCTGCTTGCGGCAGCATGAAGTAGTGGTGGAACTTAAATGTAAGGGTAGCCAAAGAAAGTTGCAATGGGAAAACACAGTCCCTTGGGAGAACCTAAAAAAAAAAATAAATAAAATAATTAAATTCTTTATTGTATAGTTAATCAAAACCGTTACAATATACAATGCAATATAACAATGAGTAAAAATACTTTCCTATGCGAGCTACTGTACAAAAAAATACAAATTTTAAAACAACCTTTAATTAAAACGATAAAAACACAGGTATTCTTGGTATCCTAATGGTTTCGGAAACAGGTTCTAAATTAGCCAGTGCAAATTCAAGGTTCAAAAAGTTCAGGCTTGTGTTAGCTTTTCAGTAAGTTTTTTTTCAAAGTTAGTAACATATTTAATTATTCGACAAATGAATTGTGGATCCGCTGAGTCCAACGCATGTAATATCGCTGAGCGGTATGTGCAAATTCCTTTTTCGTTGAACTTTAACCTCAGTAGGCTCCGGCGATCACAATCCAATACTGGACAAATGCAGATCAAGTGGATGATATCTTGTACTGCAGCACCACATAGGTTACAATCCTTCGGGCCCGGTATCCTCCAGCCAGGTTGGTCGGCGTTTGTTTCTCTAACAAAAGAGAGGGACCCAAAAACCAAAGGGGTAGGGTACCAAAGGACAAATTGTCAAAAAAGTTTCCCCCTTGGGTGAACCAACAAACAGCTAACACTTATATCCACATCATTTCATACACAGTTAATTTGAGCAACAGATAGAAAACAAAAATAATAGAAGTGATAGTAATAAGTTAATAAAAAGTATACAATTTATTAAAATATGAATTAGAAAGCATAATATACAGTATTATACTAATAAAATACAGTTAAACACATAATACTAAAACACAAAGTGGGACAAAAAAGTACGGAAAATGATTGCCTTTAAATCCAATAAATTATGTTTTGTGACTAAAGTATTCACCTCTTGTATATTATGCTTTTTAATTCATATTGTAATACATTTTATACTTTTTATGAACTTATTACTATCACTTCTATTATTTTATTTTTCTATCTGTTGCTCAAATTAACTGTGTATGAAATGATGTGGATATAAGTGTTAGCTGTTTGTTAGTTCACCCAAGGGGGAAACTTTTTTGACAAATGGTCGGCGTTTGTTGGCAGTTTGCCCATGCATAGCTTTAGGTATTTTAGTTTTAAATGCGATGGAAAAGCAAGGCCTAAATAGGCTGCAGGTACTGGCCTTTTGTAGGATTGTATTATCATCCAAGCGTGTGCACGGTGTCTTAGAGTTGTTTTGTCTTCGATCAACAAATGCATGTTGACTGCTTTTTTTACGGTCTGCTTAAATGATGATACTGGTGAGAGAGCGCAAGTTAAGAAAAACTGTAGAAGTGCACCATATTTACAAGCACGTTGTATTAGTCTAGTAAACATGTTATAAGAGTGTCGATTTAAGAGAGTGAAAATATACAAGAGTGTTTAACTAAATGTAGAATGCATATATCTGTGTGAGAACTAATGTAGAATCGTGTAGAAATACTAAGATGATGTTGGAATCCTACGTTATGTGGCTGTGGAAGGGGAAGATGTAATTCTGCTAAACGTAGAAATGTGTAGGCCACATGGCAGTTCACATAAAGTACAGGATGCTGTTACACTTTCTTGTGAGATAGTGGATTTCAATGTTATTGTAATCCAAAGTAGTATTGATCATGGAACTGAAATATATTCTATAGAAGTGTTTTCCATATAATCACTGTGTGTAATAAGTTAGAATATTGTTTAAACTAAAGAAATTAAATGTTTTACAGAGTGCATAGGCCCGTCTCATGGAGTCCTAACAGGCCTGAATAGATAAAGTCATTTCTTTTGATCTGCATGTGCTCGTTAGAGAAAAGTCGTGTTAGGCA
This sequence comes from Lissotriton helveticus, assembly GCF_964261635.1. Lineage (NCBI taxonomy): Eukaryota > Metazoa > Chordata > Amphibia > Caudata > Salamandridae > Lissotriton > Lissotriton helveticus. The sequence continues at coordinate 1,328,743,302 of NC_136069.1, read as the reverse complement.
CAAACTGTAGAGTCTGTTCAAATGGTTTACGACTTAGAGATATGGTGGAGGCCGGAATTTGGGGCCCACAGAGAAAGTGTCTTTTGCAGGTGCGAGGGGGTATAACCAGTAAAGTGATGAATAGACTTTTGTTCAAGAGAGCCTGGCACAGGCCTGGAGGAGTCTTCAGGAATTTCCTGGGGGTACCGTCTTGCCGGAGAGGAGCCTGGGAAGCAAGGTCAACGCTAACGATGGACCTAGAAGGAGTACCAGCATGGAAGTTGCCGCCAGAACCAACACCACGTGAGGGGCGTCTCTAGGGGCGTTTCTAATGTAAATGTGATTTTGTATTAGGGACAGCACCCCTGGGTGGAGGCAAGGCAGATGATCTGAGGAACCTAAGAGAGCGGATGGGTAGGCAGATAGGGAACTGCGAGACATCGACTTTGAAACAAAGACTAAGGGAAGTGTGTGATCTTCTTTGGAAATCACCACTGTTGACACCTTTTTAGGTTGAGATCTTGCTAAGTAGGGATGTCACTTAGTCTAGTGTAGGGACAGTCTAATCTGATTTCTTCTTTTCTGTAAATGACTCATAAGCTACAGCTTGTGTTCATCCTCGTAACTTTGCTAATTCTAGAATTGGTGTTGGTGATATTCTTTTGCCGACTGAAAGCATTCAGAAAATTTATGTTTGTATTGATACCCGTATATCTTTTGAATCTTATTTTGAGATGTTTGTATCTCCAGTTAAGTTTGGCTTTGTAATAAACTTTTAAAACTTTTAAGCTTCAGTGGTTCTTTAGAGTGGAGTAAGTCCTTAACTGATTAACCTAGTAGTGGATTGCCTTTTACTCAGTGACAGGTACCAACGGTTCAGTCGACCTGAGTTGGGATCTAGATCTATAACCATAGATCAGAAATCCCGCGTTAACAGTTGGTAGCAGAGTGAGGATGGTTACCTTCTTGAGGAAGGTGATCTAGACTAGGTTAGTTTACCCCAAGGTCCCTAGAGCTCGAGAGGTGGCCTGCCGAAGAAGGCACTGACGAAGAGAGAGAAAAGCAGCAGTATCGGACGAGAGTGAGTATAACAAGGGTCAGGCGTGGACAGATTGCGGTGTTTTGTGTTGTATTTGTATTGTAATGTCATGCGGAGTTGAATGCCTGTAGTGTGATTGTGAGAAGGTTGTGAGCGCGCGCAACCTGGTAAAATCTTAAGTTCGGGGTAGAGCTTAAGTGGTTCGGGTGTATCGAACATCCAGAGTAATTGTCGACCAGAGTAAGGAGGTCATGAGGTACCATTGACCGCCGCAGGACCGAGATAGGGGGAATGCAAGAGTGCGTGTGTGGGTAACGGACGCAGGTCGAAAGTTACCGTGTGCAAGTAACCTATCAGAGAAGGCGATTGTCTGGACGTACAAGAAAAGACATTTCGTCGGTTAAGGTGACAATTACAGTTAGACTGTGGACGTACAGTCAGAGAAAAGTGATCGCTTGGTCGGAAGTAATCATTTTTTTCAGAGTATGAATGGGACGCATGCATGACCGGGAGGCGAGCGGAGAAAGGAGGGGAACTGCTGCAAAGGGGGACGAGTGACGTCAGCGAGAGCCGCGCTGAGATAGGTCGGTCAGTGTGAAGCCGCGCTGGAACGAGAGACGTCAGCGAGAGCCGCGCTGTGATAGGGCAGTTGGGGTGACGTCGGCTAAAGCCGCGCAGTGATAGGACGGTTGGTGTGACGTCAGCGGAGAGCCGCGCTGTGATAGGCCAGTTAGCGAAAACCGCGCTGAGATTGGTGGATTGTCATCAGGAAGTAAACAAACGCGGAGAAAATAGAAATTTGTAGATTTGAACATGAAGTGTTTTAAATGTTTGAGAGGGATTTTTAAGTAAAAAAGAAGGGAATCTTATTCCGGGGAAGAGGCACCGCCAGAGGGTACACCAGCTTATTATATGGCAGCAAATGTTGGGTTGCATACTATACTGTGGCTCGATACTTGGAGTAAGATTACAGAAGGGAATGAGGAATTGACCTTTCCGAAATATGGAACTTTTAGATTAGAAGTGTTACATCAGCTGAAAGCAGCCATGTCCTCACTGAGACCTTTGCCTAGACCAACACAGTTTGAGGCCCTTAATGCGTGGATTAGGGCGGCGCACGACAGGAATCAGAATAGACGCCAAGAAAGGGTAAGGCGATCAGTAAGGGCAGTGCAAGATGCTAAATGGGATGAGGAAGCCAAAGAATGGAGGGTACGGACGATTGAAGTAGACAAGTTGTACCCCTTGAGAGAGATTACAGGTGAAAAGAAACCCATGGAAGAGGATGATGAGAGCGAGTCGGAGGACGGCCTCATAAATAGGTTGTTGATAGACAGACCACCTCCGGACAATATGGAGACGGAAGGTACGGGGCTCCCAAAAGAAAACAGGGTTGACATAGAAGGGTATATGTCACTCCCTATAGCGGATTGGGTACCTACGAAAGGTGAGGAGACACCTCAACATGGTCCTGTACAGAGTGTGGTCGGAAGGTTTGTGGTGCAGAAGGTGCCAGAAACAGAGAGGGTTGAGTCTCATGGATTGCCAGATGCTCTTCAAGTACCTGTTACCATAGGTCCTATACGGTCGATTTATAACACAGAGAAAGCGAGGGAAGAAAAACAGGTACAGCTAGACAGAGAAAGAGTTGAGATGGAAGGAAGGAATAACACGACCAATGCCTGGAGGCAATTGCCAGGACCAGTAACTTGGAGCACCCCATTGGATTCAGCAGTGGGTCCCGTAGTAGAACAGGGGGGTCGGAGAGGACCGATGGATCTGAGGGAACCACGGCCGAAATCTTACAAAGAGCTGAGGGCTGACTTGAGAGAATGGGAAGCGTCGACAGAAGCACAGAGCAACAGGCCAAGAGCGGAAGCAGAATGAGGAAGTCGAGGCAATGGAACATTGTCTCACTGCGGGGCTAGCGCAAGCAGTCAGGAGTGGGATGGTAAAAGTCAGGAGAGTAGAGGAGTTATACGTCATATTGACGGTGGAAATGGGCAGGAGAGAAGTGAGAGAAGTACAGGATGTGGAGAGACGTCTCGTCTCATTCAAAGTGAGGGAGACCGAAGGACACAAGAATACAGGGATAGGTTTAGGTGCACTCACCATGCACCTAATGATAACGTACAGCATTGGAGTCGGGGGAGCATAGGGAACAGCGAAGGATCTTGCCACGAGTCGAGAGATCAGAGACCACCGGCAAGTGCTGAAGAAATGGGGAATAACGGAATGTCTTACCATGCATCTAGGGAAACCATGCAGGATGGGACTTGTGGGACTATGAGAAATGGGAAAGTGTTTCACCATACACCCAGAGAGGATGGAACTGCATGGGACCTGGAGAGATGGGAGCAAGGGAGGACTCCCCACAACTCGCCTGAGCCTAGACGTAGGACTCAGAGCTGTGATGGGAGAGACGTGAATGGATTCTCTAGGGATGGCATATTGAAAGCTGGAATAAAAGCCAAAAGACTTGATGTGTCCAGTTTAAAATCTGATCTGGACGAGATCATAGATGGTACAGTGCCGATAGAAAGGATTGACATGTACGAACAAGATGAGCTACTGTTTATAGCAAAGGACATCACACGAAAAGCCAGAGCAACTCATGAGAAACTGTCTGAACTGGCAGACAAGTATATGATAGATTTGTCCAGAACCAAGTCATTACAGGGTAACCACAGGTTGCAGTATTCAGATCAGGACTTAGATGAAAGGAGGACAACTGGATTAAAAACACACATAAGGGAACTGATCACAGGAATAAGAGCATGGAGAGATCTGGACAAATGGGAAGAGAGGTGGTCCAAGAAGGGAACTGTTAGGCGGTGTGCGAATGGGATGTCCCCGGAGGGAAGGCTAATGCAGATGGAGGCATTCCCATTGCGGGAAATATCGAATGGGAATTATGTACATGTGCCCTGGAGTAGGGGAGAATTGGCTGCATTTACCAACTCATTTCCGAAAGTAAGGGAGAACCCGGTCGAGTGGTACAAGCAGGTAGAGAGGTTTGTAAAGATCTCAAAAGTATTGTGGATTGATTTGAACACCTTGTTTGACATTGTGGTCCCAGGAGACTTGTGGATGACATGCAAGGTTAGTGTCGAGTGGCCAAATGCAGAACCAGAAAGGAATCCTCGTACTAATGGACCGTCAGAAATAGTAATGTTAAAATACGATAGGGTAATAACATGGCTGAAGGAAAAGGTGCCACCACAAGACATAGATTGGGTAAAAATAGACCGAACAAGACAGGAACCAAAGGAGACAGTCCATGAGTATTATGAGCGATTGCTGAAAGCATTCAAACAATACAGTGGACTAGATGTAATGGACCCCAAGGATATAGGACAATTTGTATCAAAGTTTGTTTTGGGGTTGAGACCTGATATTTGTCTGATAATTCAGCAACATCTAATTTGTTGGCAATCCCTTGGATGAGATTTTGCGATACGCAAGATATTGTAGTGATGAGATAGAGTCCAAAGCAAAGAAGTTAAAGGAAAAATTGATGGTAGTGCAGATGCAGTCAGCTGGAAAGGGTGGACAGCACCAACAGGGAACAGGGACAATGGGACGAAAACCAAACGGTCAGAATAGAGACAGCGAGGAAAACCCGAGACCTAGAATAGACCTTGCTACGTTGAAGAAAACGACGAAGTGTCATCAGTGTCACCAGGTGGGACATTGGAGACGCGAGTGTCCCTATAACCCTGAAAACAGAGAAATAGAAGTAGAGGAGGAAGTTCAGGAAGTTCCAGTTCAAAGGGTGACAGTGCCAAGAAGTAATGTGGTCAAAGGGGGGACTTCGGCTCCACGAGCTCAGTTCCCGCAGCCACCAAGGATTTCGACAGGGGGAAAGGTCCATAGACAAATGCCTTTGTTTACAGGTAAAGAGGAGTGTTACTACGTTGATCCATTGACAGGACGACGTGTAAGTAGAGAAGAGGACTGTACCCTCGGGGCAGTCCTAGAAGTGGATCAAAGAGGACCGTTCGTTGAGGCAGAAGTGGCAGGGTGTCCTACAACATTCTTGGTGGATACTGGAGCTACTCGATCAACTTTGAGATCGGCAGTGGTTCCAGGTCTACCAATGTCGGGGGAAACGATCCAGGTGGTAGGAGTTGCAAATAAGAGAATGAATAGCCCTTTGACGGAACCAGTGTCAGTGAAAATAGGAAACTACTCGGATGAACATCAATTTGTGGTATGTGATTCTAGTCCTGTGTGTCTGTTAGGAAGGGACTTATTGTGCAAACTGAACTGCACCATATACTACACACCTCAGGGAGTAGAGGTAGAGACGACAGACGATGACGCTACCTTCAAAGTTGTAAATTCGAGAACATGCATAGAACTGTACCCTACCCTGACAGTGGAAGAGCTCCCATGGGATTTACGAGATGCAGTGTCATCAGAGGTATGGGATTTTACTGGTGAAGAGATAGGGCTGATCAAAGGAGTAGAGCCAGTGAAGATTATGGTTAAACCAAATGCTGAATATCCAAGAACGCCCCAATACAAATTGACCCCAGAGACGATTGCAGGAATAAAGCCTTTGATCGACTCTATGATTCAACAGGGAATACTGAAGGAAATCGTGGGAAGTCCATGCAACTCCCCGATTATGGGTTTGCAGAAACCTAGTGGGAAATTTAGAATAGTGCAGGATCTTCGAAAAATTAACAACATAGTTGTTTTGTGTTGTCCAGTGGTACCGAATCCATCAGTGATATTGTTTCAGATACCATTCCAAGCTGAGTGGTTCACAGTGATAGATCTTTGTCAGGCTTTCTTTTCCATCCCATTGGATGAAGAGAGCCAGTACCTTTTTGCTTTTAAAATGGAGAATCGCGTTTTAACATGGTGTCGTATTCCACAAGGGTTTACCGACAGCCCATCCATTTTTAATCAGATACTGAAGAAAAACCTTGAAAGTCTAGTACTGCCACAGAACTCGGTTCTGGTCCAGTACATAGACGACCTACTTGTTGCGTCAGAGACAGAGGAGGCTTGTAAGACAGATACTATTGCTTTGCTGAACCATTTAGCTGAAAATGGACACAAGGTATCTCCGAACAAATTGCAGTACTGTCTAACAGAAGTACAGTACTTGGGTCACCGGATAGAAAAAGGAAAGCGCAAGGTGTCACCAGATAGGATAGAGGCGATAATGAAAATGAACGCGCCTACGACGCAGAGAGAAGTCAGGATGTTCCTAGGAATGGTTGGTTATTGCCGACAGTGGATAGCTAATTTTTCACTGAAAGCAAAACCCTTACAAAAACTGACGCACAAGGAGGTGAGTGATCCGGTACCATGGGACAATGATTGTTTGATGGCGTTCCTCCAGCTGAGAGAAGACTTGTGTCGTGCTCCGGCTTTGGGAATGCCAGATTATGAGAAACCATTTGCACTTTTCTGCTGTGAGAGGGAGGGTTGTGCTTTATCAGTTTTAGTGCAAATTCATGGAAATGCCCGTAGACCAGTTGCTTACTTTTCGGCTACCTTAGATCCAGTAGCCGCAGCGTTGCCCGGATGTCTCAAATCCGTTGCTGCAACAGGTGTCAGCATTGAGCAGTGTGAAAATATCGTAATGGGACACCAGTTAGTGGTGTATGTACCGCATTCTGTAGAATTGTTGATGACCAGGACCAAGACACAGCACATGACCAACAGTAGGCTCACGCGCTACGAGCAAGTGATTCTTGCTGCGGAGAACGTGACCCTTAAGAGGTGCTCTGTTTTGAATCCTGCTACTCTGATGCCACTTCCTAACGATATAGAAGGCGAGGAATGTGAAGATCACGATTGCCTTGATGTGACTGAACTATGCACGAAACCAAGACCAGATATCGTGGATGAGCCATTGATCGACCCCGATGAAATTTTCTTTGTTGATGGCTCATGTTTAAGAGACGATACTGGTCGGTTGAGAGCAGCTTATGCTGTTTGCACCATTACTGGAGTTGTGGAAGCCGCTTGCTTGGAAGGAGTACACTCCGCTCAGGTAGCAGAAATCATTGCATTGACACGTGCCTGTATAGCAGAAAACAAAATTAGAGTCACCATCTATACGGATAGCCAATATGGTTTCGGTGTAGTTCATGATTTTGGGCAGTTGTGGTCTCAGAGAGGTTACATGACCTCCTCTGGTTCGCCTATTCGAAATGGAGAATTTGTGCGATTACTGTTAGAAGCATTACAAGGTCCAGCTGAAATCGCAATAGTTAAATGTGTAGCCCACACCAAAAATACAGATTTTGTGTCACAAGGTAATAGATATGCAGATGAAGTTGCCCGCTATTGTGCGGAGCAAGGATATTCTTTCACGGAGGTGGAAGTAGGTGGAGTTCAGGAAAAGATCGAATTAAACATGATGTTAGAAACAGTAGATACTTGGGAGGATTTGAAAAACATGCAAGAAAATGCACCTGATTCTAAGAAAAAGGCATGGGAAACAGCAGGATGTGTGAAAAGTGAAATGGATTTCTGGGTTTCAGCAGATGGAAGAGCAGTGTTACCTGAGGAATTAGTGAGTCCAATGGCACGACAGATACATGGTCCAGTACACCTAGGAAGGGATGCCATGCTGAGGGTATTCAGGCAGACTTGGTATTGCCCTAAGTTTAGGATTGCAGCAGAAGCAGTGTGTAGGAGATGTGTCACATGTCAGCAACTGAACGTAGGGAAAAGAACACCGGTTACAATGAGTCACATTGGGAGGTCTGGGGGGCCTTTCAACAGAATGCAATTAGATTTTATTAAAATGCCAAAAAGCAATCACCTCAGGTATGTTCTGGTGGTTGTATGCATATTTTCCAGATGGGTCGAAGCATACCCTACACGCAGGTGCGACACACTCACAGTAGCAAAGTTGTTGCTTAGAGAGTTGATCCCGCGCTACGGGGTGCCAAACTCCCTGGAATCAGATCGAGGAACTCATTTTAACAGTGAAGTTGTGAAGATGCTTTGCTCTGCATTGAACATTGATCAGAAGTTGCACTGTAGCTATCGACCAGAGGCTTCAGGTATCGTGGAGCAGATCAATGGCACGCTGAAGTCCCGAATAGCCAAAGTATGTTCATCGACTTCCTTAAGCTGGCCTGATGCTCTGCCTTTGGTACTCATGAGTATGCGTAGCACACCAGACAGGAGGACAGGCCTCTCTCCGCATGATATCCTGACGGGGAGGGCAATGAGACTTCCAACTGTCCCAACTACTGCTTTGTTAAATATTACAGATGACCTAATCCTGGATTACTGCAAGGGACTGTCTGACGCCATTCATTCTGTGTCCCTCCAGGTGCAGGCTGCTGAGGTTCCATCTTCCAGAGACTTGTGTCATGATCTGTGCCCAGGGGATTGGGTCTTGCTGAAAAAGCATGTCCGGAAGAACTGCCTAGACATGCGCTGGAAGGGGCCCTACCAGGTCATCCTTACCACGAATACCGCTGTGAAGTGCGTAGGGCTGCCAAATTGGATCCACGCTTCCCATACTCAAAGAGTTCCAGCACCCCTAGAAGAAACAGCTCCTCTCGCAGATGAAGATTCAGCTGGGGATGGTGAGCCACTAGAGGGGATCAGTCAAGCTGTGGGGGTGTCTGAAGAAGTTGGGAGCGCTACAGATCCAGAAGAAGAGAGACAGAACGGCAGTGAAACTGAAGTTGCCACTGAAGGAGAGAGCTGCTGTGAAAACCACTCAGACACAGAACAAGTCCAGAGTGATCAAGAACCGAGTGAATGGACAAGAAATAGGAGGACAAGGCGTGGAGCAGCTACTTGGCCTAAAAGAAAAATGAGGCCAAGCTTGAAGCCAGCTTGAGAAGAAACTCTTGCTCCTATATCAGAAGATTCGGATCTGGACGAAGGTGTACAAGGTCAGGAACAGGAAGGTCCAAGGAGATCAAGGAGGGTGCGAGTGCCTTGCAGAAGATACTCTACTCCTGAGTGGACCTACCTCGCTACAGATGTCCGAAGCACGCAGAACTGGGAGGGTGAGGCAAGTGACCCTGACCAGAGTTGACCCCATCATAACAGTGGAAATAGAGTTGCTGATACCAGGATTGGAGGTCAAAGGATTGCTGACACTCAATATCGTCTATCCTCTTCTCCTGAGTGGAATAAGAGACTTGGTTTTGAACACAGTAGAATTTCCTGTTTGTTGTTCAAGGAGTCCAATACTCGAGGAGCTCCTTCTTCGTTTAGAAATATTAGAAGGAGTGATGAGAGTCGTTGGAACACGTATAATTCCAGATTGCTAAAGGATCTATAAAAGACTTTGTAAATAAATTAATGAAGAGATAACCTAGCGCCAAGTGAAAGAAGAAAGTAGGGACTTCCATTTAGAGGACGGAGAAGGGCTAGGGTTGTCTGTTGCTATAGAAAACAAAGACTGATCTTGCGGAGAAGATTTCCAGCTTCCAGGTGTGATTTGACAAGAGACATTGTGCTGTGAAAGAAAACTGGAACTACACGGTTTGAGGACATGGAGGTTGGCAACCCGAACCGCAGGGCCAAATGTATAATAGGCACACTTTTAGTGGGAGTGATTTTTCTTATAGCTTTAGTAGTTACTATATCATATGTAGTGGGACATGAAAACGAAGAGAAAGCAACAACAAAACCAAAGATTACATCGACACAGAAACCTACTATTGCTAGTAAAAAGGGGGACAATACAGAGAAAGACAAAGCTTTACTAGCAGCTGAGACTCGTAGGTTACATGTAGATGAATCCCAGGGGAACTTTAAATCGAATGCATATGCTAAATTGCTATACGAATATGTTGATGCTATGGAGGCCAAAAATTGCTACGTGTGCATGAAATTGCCAGCCTCTGTAGACGAAGGTATCAGATACCATCATCTTCCATTGACTTATGGAATCACATGTAGTTTGCTGCTGAGCATATTTTATGAAAGGGATGGGTTCGAATATTATTTTTCGAACTTTGACTCAGTGTTACCAGAAGTTCCAAATTACAAACATTTAAATAAATGGGATTATTATAAGAGTGAGGACAGATTACAGAAATTTTTCCTTCCATGGAAAACTTTAGATACTTCACATGCCCGAAGAAATAATTTGACTTGTAAAGTGTCAGAAATTGAGAAAAAGTTTGTAGGGCAGGTGGATGATCGATACAGGAGACAAAAGATTTTGAAATCTTCAGGTCAATGGAAAACAGATTGGACCGAGGAAGAAAGGGAACACCAACGAAAGGGTAGCAATGGTCCAATAGCTCTAGATCGAGAGAAAAGGGGGAAACTGTGCATACATAGAAGTGAAACTTATTATGAGAATGTATTTGTGGGAAAGGTGAGTTGCGAACATGCTTTCCAGTTAGAGTACTATTCGAAGGATTTCCTGAAGGAAATGCAGGTGATCCCAAATGTATATTTTGTCTGTGGGAGAAATGCATACGTGAAACTACCAGATAATTGGTATGGATCATGTTATTTGGCAATTGTCTTTCCCAAAATATACCATGCTGAGGATTTAGAAATTATAGAGGGAGGAACACCAACTAGAGGAAGAAGGGATGTAAGCGCTGAGGAGGTAGTTGGAGACGTATTTGGTGCCATGTTTCCTATTTTAGGGATAGCACTAAATGATGTCAAGATTAGAAGATTGGCAACAGTTGTAGATAGGTTGTCCGCCAGTACTGCTAGATCACTAATGCTGGTGGAAGGAGAGATGCAATCGATAAGGGCAATGGTTCTTCAGAACCGACTTGCTCTAGATGTTCTGTTAGCAAAGGAGGGAGGAGTCTGTAAGGCTTTGAAGGTCCAGGAATGTTGCACTTACATTCCAGACAATTCAAAACCGTTAGAGAAGTACATTCAAAACATTACTGAAATACACCATGAAATAGAGGATTTGACAAAGGTAACAGTGTGGGAAAAAGTAGGTCAAGGAATGGGTAAAGTTGGAGGTTGGTTTGCCAACCTAGGAAAGAATATCATTTGGTACATACTGAAACCTATTATCATAATAGTGATCTGTATAATCACTTTGTGGGGATTGGTGCGGCTGTATCAATGGTATAGATCAAACAAGTTGCAAAGAACCATGAGAAGGCAAGAGAGGAGATTGACTGCGATGCAGGATAATCAGTACAGGAGTCTAAAGGCTCTAGAGACGATGAAACGAGGGGGTACTGAAACGACTTCAGTTTGACTCAGTCCATACCTCAAGGATGGTGTTTTGAGAGTGATGACTACTGAAAGTCATCAAAGGGGGGATTGAGAGAGCGCAAGTTAAGAAAAACTGTAGAAGTGCACCATATTTACAAGCACGTTGTATTAGTCTAGTAAACATGTTATAAGAGTGTCGATTTAAGAGAGTGAAAATATACAAGAGTGTTTAACTAAATGTAGAATGCATATATCTGTGTGAGAACTAATGTAGAATCGTGTAGAAATACTAAGATGATGTTGGAATCCTACGTTATGTGGCTGTGGAAGGGGAAGATGTAATTCTGCTAAACGTAGAAATGTGTAGGCCACATGGCAGTTCACATAAAGTACAGGATGCTGTTACACTTTCTTGTGAGATAGTGGATTTCAATGTTATTGTAATCCAAAGTAGTATTGATCATGGAACTGAAATATATTCTATAGAAGTGTTTTCCATATAATCACTGTGTGTAATAAGTTAGAATATTGTTTAAACTAAAGGAATTAAATGTTTTACAGAGTGCATAGGCCCGTCTCATGGAGTCCTAACAGGCCTGAATAGATAAAGTCATTTCTTTTGATCTGCATGTGCTCGTTAGAGAAAAGTCGTGTTAGGCACAAACTGTAGAGTCTGTTCAAATGGTTTACGACTTAGAGATATGGTGGAGGCCGGAATTGGGGCCCACAGAGAAAGTGTCTTTTGCAGGTGCGAGGGGGTATAATCAGGAAAGTGATGAATAGACTTTTGTTCAAGAGAGCCTGGCACAGGCCTGGAGGAGTCTTCAGGAATTTCCTGGGGGTACCGTCTTGCCGGAGAGGAGCCTGGGAAGCAAGGTCAACGCTAACGATGGGCCTAGAAGGAGTACCAGCATGGAAGTTGCCGCCAGAACCAACACCACGTGAGGGGCGTCTCTAGGGGCGTTTCTAATGTAAATGTGATTTTGTATTAGGGACAGCACCCCTGGGTGGAGGCAAGGCAGATGATCTGAGGAACCTAAGAGAGCGGATGGGTAGGCAGATAGGGAACTGCGAGACATCGACTTTGAAACAAAGACTAAGGGAAGTGTGTGATCTTCTTTGGAAATCACCACTGTTGACACCTTTTTAGGTTGAGATCTTGCTAAGTAGGGATGTCACTTAGTCTAGTGTAGGGACAGTCTAATCTGATTTCTTCTTTTCTGTAAATGACTCATAAGCTACAGCTTGTGTTCATCCTCGTAACTTTGCTAATTCTAGAATTGATTTTGGTGATATTCTTTTGCCGACTGAAAGCATTCAGAAAATTTATGTTTGTATTGATACCCATATATCTTTTGAATCTTATTTTGAGATGTTTGTATCTCCAGTTAAGTTTGGCTTTGTAATAAACTTTTAAAACTTTTAAGCTTCAGTGGTTCTTTAGAGTGGAGTAAGTCCTTAACTGATTAACCTAGTAGTGGATTGCCTTTTACTCAATGACAGGTACCAACGGTTCAGTCGACCTGAGTTGGGATCTAGATCTATAACCATAGATCAGAAATCCCGCGTTAACACTGGTAACTTCCTTTTCCACACTGACGCCATCTCAGTGATTTCCAGGGAGGAGTTTAGGTACTTCGGGTACTGGGAATTGGAATTGCTTTGCAGAGCTTCCCAAATAGCAGAGTTAATTTCTATTTCGCGATTGGACCAGATGTTATACCAAAATTTGACTGTCTTGGTTTTTTTTATGCAATATTTGGGACGGCAAACCAAATTCGAGGCGAACCTGTTTGGGTGAAGCATCACATGGTAAGCTGAATACACGTTTGTACACTCTTATTTAGATTTTATCTAATAGCGGTGCACTCCTTCCACTATGTACCACACTCCCGTAAGCTATCGTTGGGAGTAGCTTGGCTTTGATAACTGTGAGGAGGGGAGTGAACAGAGGGCCTTTTAGCTGCTTGGAGTAAGGCTGTTCCTTTCTTTTCAATAGCGTCAAAGTGCGTGGAGAAGGTGAACCATCTATCCAGATGTATCCCCAGGTATTTGTAACTATCCACTACTTCCAAGTTCTTATTATCAATTGTGAAGTTCAGCTGTTTTATACGACGATGCTTTATGATCATGACCTTGGTTTTTGTACTGTTTATTTCCATTAGGTTCTGTTTAATATATTCAGCCAGTTCATGCATGAGACGTTGCAGTCCTATTTTTGTTTGACTGAGGAGGACAACATCGTCTGCGTAGGATAGATGCGTGAGGGGCAAAGTTCCTAGCCGTGGAGGATGAGCATTGATCCCATCTAGCCTTGGTGTCAAATCAGCCATGTATAAATTAAACAAATGAGGAGCCAAGACGCAGCCTTGTTTTAATCCTTCACTAGTTGTAATCTTCTGTGTTAGCCTTCGGCCATTGTCAATCTTAACCTGCATCCAGGTGTTGGTGTAAAGGTCCATTATTGGGTTTAAGATCGTATCCGGGAGGCCCTGTTGCTTTAGTTTGGCCCATAATGTTTGTCAGCTAACACGATCAAAGGCCACCTTGAAGTCCACGAAACATAGATGTAATGCTTGACGCTCTTGTAGGCTTTTTTCAGCTATCAGGCTTATTGCTATGGCGTTTGCCATGGTGCCTATGCCACGGCAAAACCCTGACTGATTTACGGGGATTTTGTTGTTATCGTCGGACCACTTTGCGAGGTCGGTTATCACCAGTGAGGCATAATATTTAGCCTCGGCATCGATCAGCGCGATCAGGCGGTAATTTGCTGGATTTTTACGATCACCGCCCTTGTATATTGGATTGATGATCGTGCCTCTCCAGCTTTCCGGAATCCGACTGGTGACGTTGATCGTCCGGAACAGATTGTTAAAGTTATTGTCCCAAAAATGGGGGTCTTGCTTGTAAATTGCCTGGAGGACGCCATTCGGTTCTGGTGCGCTATCTTGCCTACTTTTCTTTATTATTTGCAGTATTTCTACTTCCGCGTAACCTTGAGATGTTTGGTCTAAGCCTTCCTGCTTCTTATACGAGATGTTTATCAAATCGAAAGCAGTTGTGGACTCAATCTCTGCGTTTGAACTTTTATATACAGAGGTTACTGTTGATGATGGCTGCGTCATGGGGTTTATTGAAAATGTATCAATTAGATGCTGTACACATACCATTTCCGAGACGCAGGTCATACTTATAGTGTTTGCGGTTCTGTCCAATGAGTTTACCTGCGACCAGAATGCTCTGGAGTCGGATATTTTTGCATTGTATAATATTTTTGTCCAGAAGGTGAATTCCTCATTTTTTTCTCATTCCAAATTTGTTTCTTGTATAGTTTCTTTAGGGAACGTACATCCTGCCATACTTTGGATTGAGAACTATGACCTTGCGCTCTCCCCAGGGATTGTCTCAAATGCCTTCTCAAAGCACGTGATGTCTGGCTGAGGTGGCTGTTGTTCTTTCCATTATGCCTCATTTTGACGTTGACTCCTACCTTTGGTAATTTGTTCAAGAAGGTGGTCCATGTTTCAACAGTCAGTTGGTTTTCTGAGGTGAGCGTTTGCATTAGATTTTTTGCATCCAACGCTATTGGGAGAACCTCTGGGGCAGAGCTGAACTGCCCAAATAGCCATTTAGCTCAGTCATTGGGACATTATTGGCTGTGACAGAAGCATTCACCTCTCTCTGGAAAATGTTCTGCATTAATAGTTGATTATTTATTACTCCCTGCAATGGGATAAAGTGGTGCTTGAACTTGAGTCAAAGGGTATAGAAAAAAAAACACTCCAAAAAAATCTAGCCCCTTAGGAGAACTGAAGAGGCAAAGCTGAGCTACCCAATCAGCCATCGGTGCTCGGCCAGTGCAACACTATAGGTCTTGATAAGTGTATGCATCTTTTTCAGAGAGCCACCTCCTTATCCTGAGGCATCATGAAGTTGCCTTTAACTGGGTCAAGCTTAGTTCACATAAAAACAATGGTGGAAACAGGGCCTTCCCCTCTATCAGGTACCAATGTGACTGCTAGACTGAGTGTTACCACATTGAAAGACACAACATGGTTGCTAAAACAGTTGAAGCTGGCCAGACCAGCAAATAGGAAATCAACCAGGATTGAAATGCCACTCATAAAGTACCACATTGAATTGAAGTCCAGGAAAGAGGTGAACTTTTCAAAGAAAGAGCAGGTCCTGTCACAGTACATCAGCATGCAAAGAGCCACAAATATTTTTGGCTCAAAGACATACCCCAATAGATTCTGTTGCATGCACTTGAAGAGGGCTAGGAAGCAAATCACATGAATGTCTTGGCTTGGGTGGGGGCAGGTCCATCCTTTTGAACAGGTGTACAGTGTGGTCAACTTAGTTGGTTGACACGGAACACAAAAGATATTCCAGATAGTCAAGTGTCAACCAATCCATTGCTATCAGGTTTGGTGATAGATGGCTGTATTTCAGAGCTTAATGTTGAATTTCAAGTCAAGTCAAATCAAACTTTATTCGATTAATTAAAATCATAAAAGCAATTACATTACATTTTTCAAGTGTTAAAAACAATTCCAGTAAAAGCAGATTAAAAAGCTGATTAAACCAATTCATCATCATGAGTGTATATTAGGAATTAGCACCACATACAAAGAGATAAAAATATACACTAAAATATAATCACCCCTCTGAGATTCTCGCCGTCCGGCTTTTATCCTTACTACGCATAGACAGAACAAGAAAGCTAGCAACCCCAAAGATTACCCGGGTGCTCCCCAACAGTTGTAAATACGTAAGGGCAGGCCGCACTTGTGTAAAGGCCACCTCTCTCAGTAATGGCACCAAAAACTGTTTTCTTATGGAGGCAAAGTGGTCACAAAACATGATAAATTGCATTAAAGATTGGTCGGAAAAATTATCACAACTGCAGGGAGTGGATAAGTCTGGTTTACCCTAAACAGGATAATCACCCAGGGAAAACTGAATAATATTAAATCTGAATCTAACAAGGAGGTGCCGATGGAACGGGATGGTAACAATCTTTAGGTAGGGTTCGATTAGAGGTGTGGTCAGAAGCAAGTAGTTTGCTCGAACGCCTGGTTTTAACACCTCTACGGCCTCCCGTTCTTGCACAGCTAATCCCAGAAAGCTGGCCTTGATCCAGTTTACGTCAGCCTTCTGCAATAGGTTAGGGGATGTGTATAAATCCGGCAGGCCCAGTTTACAGAGAGTATTTATAATATATGCTAACCAGGGGATTTTGTTTGCTCTTTCCAGTGCCATACAGTCTTTAAGGATGATATGGTTCAGTGTGATTTTGGTGTTAAGCCAGGTTTTGGCCCAGTAGATCAGTGGGGCCAAGTGTAACTGGTCGGTGATGTAGCCGAGACCTAGCTCAGAATGCACCGAAAATACTGGGGTAGATTGAGGGACCGCTAATAGGATCTGAGGAATTTATTCTCTATAATCTGTAGTTTGCCTTGAGGTAAGAAGCCCCATAGTGATGCGCCATACATAGCTATTGCTAGGCATTTAGACTTGTACACTGTTAGCAGAGCCTCAGTGGGACGTGACCCTAAACGTTTTGCAAAGCCCAATAGGGCTGAGGTTGATCTGGTAACAGCTATGCCTTTAGTTTTGAGTTGGGGCCCCCAGGTGCCCTTTTCATCAAATATGACGCCCAGGTATGTGAATACCGGAACCCTGGATACCTCCTCCCCGTTGCAAGCAAAACGTTTTATTTTAAAGGCCTTTGGTCGCTTACCCGCGACCATAACATGAGATTTCTTGTTGTTTACCTGGAGGTCTAGCGATTGCATAAATTTCCCGAAAGCATCCAGGAGTCTCTGCAGCCCTAGCCCTGTGCGGGCCAGTAACACCGCGTCGTCCGTGTAGAGAAGTACAGGTACCACCAAGTCCCCTACTCGCGGTATGTCTATGGTGGCCCCCTCAAATGATTTTCCCAGTGAGTTTATGTATAGGGTGAACAGGAGGGGCGCCAAAATGCAGCCCTGCCCGACACCTCGTTTAGAACTGAAAAAACTAGTACATCGCCCCTCCTTGTTGACTCTGATGGAAGCTAGAAGACCTTGATGGAGTACAGCTAGAAAGTTTACCAACGGCGGGTCTATCCCTATATTGAGGAGAATGCACCAGAGTTTTGCACGGTTGACCAGGTCGAAGGCCGATGAGAGGTCCATAAAGGCCATATATAGCAGCCCCTCCTTGGCCTGGGTGTATTTACCAATTAGCATGTGGAGATTTAGACACTGGTCAAGGGTGCCTTTTTTAGCTCTAAACCCGTATTGAAGTTCAGAGAGGACCCCGCTCTCCTTCAGGCAGTCTCCAAGTCTATGTAGAATGACTCTGCCCAAGATTTTGACGGCAGAGTCAATCAACGAGATCGGCCTGTAGCAGGCAGGGTCACTCCTCAGGCCTTTTTTGAATACAGGTATTATTGTGGAGGTGGCCCATGACAGGGGGAACCCTGCTGTAGTTGTGGAGTTAAAGACATTAGTTAATGTCAACCCAAAATGTAAGTGGGGTCCTATATAGGTCTTCGGGGACACCATCTGGGCCAGGCGCCTTGTTTTTCGTCATTTCCTCTATGGCCCTTTGAACCTCTGCCTCATTAAACCATAAGGGGGGTACTGGGAACGTACAAACAAAACCCAACTCTTCTGAGTTGCCCTCCTCAGTGTCATATATCTTACTAAAATGGGCAACCCATTTCTCGTCTGGAATCACACAGTCCATGACCGAATTGTCTGCATCTGAGAAGTAAGGATGATTAATGGATGCCCAGAATTTACTGCTGTCTCTAAGGACATCCGTCGACATAAGGTTGTCCCAGGCTTCCCTTTTAATGTACTTTCTGCTGTTGGGCATGGCCAGTTTGTACTTTTTCCTAAGCCCAGCTACTAGCACACGATTTCTAGGTGTTTGTTTTAGTGCTTGCAGTAGTGTTTTATGGGCTTTTGAGCAGTTTTCGTCAGACCACCTCGGTTGGTTTTATGCTTCCCACTTCTTATTGGACATTAGGTCCTGACTAATTTGTGAGCAAATGGCAACATAAGCACTGATAATATCTTTTCCATCTGCGAAACTATCTATACAAACTGCCATATCTGCATGTACCTTGGTCCCAAGATCTTGCATAAAGGTGTCTGGGACCACCTTGGCCCAGTTTAGCCTCCTGCCCTGGTCCTTGGGAACTAGATTGTTAGTGCCTACTAGTCCCTCCTCCCGTCCAGCTTTAACATCACAGAGGGTTAATGACAGTACCAGGGGGTTATGGTCACTAAAGACTGAGGCTACAACTTCATAAGAAGAAGCCACATTAACTATTCCAGCTGAGACAAAGATGAAATCAATCACTGTGTCGGCATCTCTGCCTATAAAAGTCGGGACCCTATCCTCACCCCTGGCCCCGTCTATCTCAAATAAATTCAGGTTGGCAAGTAATTCTTCCAAGGCTTCCCCTTGTGGTGTATGCTCAAAGTGGGTGGTAATAGATCCAGGGGGTCCCAGTTGTTGATCTGCCAGACAATCCCATCCACAGGGGTGAATGTTAAAATCGCCTAATAATATAACTTTGAATAAAGCATTATGTGTTGACTTGTATTCCTCTAAAAAACCTACCAGAGAGCATAGGTGGGAGTTCCGTGAGTCCTTCTCAGGGGCATTATAAAAGTTTATCAACAAAATGGTTGAATGATTAGGACTAGCCCACTCTAGGCACAAGATTTTATCTGAGGCTGTCTCCAGCTTTCTAAAGGTGCCGGCCAGTTTAAGTGATGTAAGCGTGTACAACCCTCCATTTGGTCTCCTGCCAAGCCCAGAGATTGCCTTCACAGAGTAACTGCAATACCCATCCAGACAATAAGTGTCTTCAGTATCCCAGGTCTCCTGTAGGGCAATGATATTGTGATGTTTCACAAAATGTAACCACCCTCTTCAGCAGCCTTATTTCTTGACCCCACCACATTCCAGCTGAGTAAGTTAAGAGTGGAATTGCGATCATTCTGCCTATTCTGTTCTATTTCTCCTGACTGTGTGTGTGATAGTCAGTCATTCGTTTCCAGACTGGAGAGAACCTATTTGACGTAATTAGTTCAGGGTAACTTCCTGTACTAAGAAGGCCCGGTGGGCCTAGGGGGGTTGTAACCCGACCCTCAACCATCAGTAGGGACTGCCGTGTTTGATAGGTGTTACTCTTCCACACAGGAGCTCTAGGATGGGAACGTGGTGACAGTGGTTCCTTTGGTATATAGGATATACTCTGAGAATGAGGGGAAGGGGGATAGAAGTATCCCAGAGGGAGCGGCCTAATGCCGAGACCATCAATCTCCGAGCCATCGCAAAATAAACAATCAGCAACATTTGGCCTCTTGAAGTTAACCACCACACAGTCACCTGATATACATTTGACTCTCTTCCCTACCCACCCAACCCTTCTGGCCATAATAATATTTGCAGCGACATCAACACTCCCACTACTAAACTGAGAACACCACCTTTTTGTCCTACGCAGGAGATCAGCCTCAGACTCCACAGTGCCATTTGTTAGGCATGGTACCCCAGTTAAGATTGCCACTAAGGGTGCAGCATCCGGGGGAAGATTTAGTGTACATGACTTTGTAGTGCCATCCCCATTAACAGGGCACTCTTGGCCAGTGGGCAAACTGTCCTACTTTCCAAGGGTCTAGACTGTCGCCCCCCAGGATTTGAAACACCCCTGGTCCCTTGAATTTCATGAGTCGTAGGCTGGGTCTCAGAAGGTTCATGGGGAAGTGGATCTGTCTCTGCCCGCTATTTGCCTGTCCTCATTGGGCTCTCAAGTTCCACCCTTCTGTGCTTGGAGTCATTGCGTTGTACCCTAGGTTCCCTAAGGAATTCATCACCTGAGGATAATGTTGCACTTTATCTCTCTGAGGAAGTTTTGAGTGAGGCTAGTGTTGGCAATGATGTCTGTAATAAGAGAATTAGAAAACCATCTAAGTGGCTAGAAGACTATGTACTTGATGTTTATATTTATTTTTGATTTTCTTTTCCTTTTATTAATATTTTTATTTTTTACAGTTTTTTTACTGTGAATCTTAGTTTTTCCTTCTTTGTATAAAGCGGGAGATGTGTTGTAATGGTTCCTATTGTAATATGGTATATGTAATAACAGGATGACGGGAGAACACATTCCAAATTGATGCTAGGAATGACAGTTTACTGGGGAATTCAGGAGCAGGAGGATGTGTGCTGCCTTGTATGCTGTATTACAACTGGATGTAATCAAATACTCTTTCATCTGAAATCACTGAAGTTCCTGCTTGCTACAGAGCTAGGAAGCAAATCACATGAATGTCTTGGTTTGAGGAGGAACAAGTCCATCCATTTGAACAGGTCTATAGTACGATCAACTTAGTTGTTTGACACGGAACACTAAACGTATTCCAGATAGTCAAGTGTCAACCAACCTATTGCTATCAGGTTTAGAAAAGTGATGGATAAGTATAGATGTTAGAGTACTATGGCCTGTGGGTTTATCTTAAAATACCCTGGACCACTCTCGGTGGTCATCAGGCTACGGGCTGCTCTCTCATCCTGGGAATAGGAGGAGGGGTAAATTGCTTTCTGGAGCCCCTCTTTAGGAACTCTGAAGTATATGGCCCGACAATACCAGTCAAATCTTCAGTATTAGTTCCTCAGACAAAATCAATCTATCAATTCAAGTTGCAGGAGGGCTTCTGGCAACTCATGTTGATTCCAGCTGCTTCCAAGATTTCCTTTTAGTACCAGATCCCTTTGTACACAGGAACCAATCCACTGCCCAGATGCAGGAGAGAAGTTTCACTTGAGTAGGCAGGAGGCAGGCTGCAGCTTTCTCTAATCCAACAATGTGTTACTGTCCAGCTACATGATAAAGGTTCCATAGGGGCAAGAAGACTTCACTGACAGGACCTTCACCCCTGTAGTATTGGAGGTCAGTGTGAAAAGTTGGCCTGGCATATGCTGTCCACTATTCTAGTGGGCACCTTGCACCAGTTCAAACAACCCTTATGATGGTAGGTTAAAGACAACCTTAATAGAAAGCTATCCTAGTGGTAGCTGTGGAGAGCAGCCTTCAGGCTAAGTCTTGGAGGAATGTAAAGCAGCTTGTTTTACCAGTCTATAATGTCGTGAATGATCAAATGAAAGGGGAACCACACCAGGTATATATATATATATATATGAAATATATGTATTTATTCTAAACACATCCCTCTAGTCCCTTTATGAGGCTAGAGGCAACATTCAGTAAACTTAATATCACACAGTAAATTAGCACAATATACGTTGCGCTCTAGGGGCGTAGCAAACCATATATTAAGAAAGTGGTATAAGATCCACGACTTGCATAGCTACGAGGCCTAGAGCCTTTAGAACCGCTGGGGCCACCAGGAACCACCCAAGGTAGTGACACAGGGGACCCACGGGGGACGCGTGCAGTGTGTGAACACAGCCGCGAATCACCTTTAACTTCTATGGGGAAAGTCGCGGTTGGAATTTTGAAGATAAAGGACACTTAGCAGAAGACTTGGAGCAAACCCCTTTAGAACTAGGGGGTTCTAGAGCCAACACCCATGGGCGCACCGGAGTACTCGAGTTACCTCACCCAGGGAAGCCGGGTGCATAGGTATCTTTTGGTGTCGGGTTTCGTCTATGTTTTCAACGGCGATCTGCTGCAAAGTGCTGGTGGCGTCCAAATGGAAAGTGTCCGGTGTGATCCAAGCCTGGATCAAAGATGAGAGGAGCCTGAAAGCAGAGGGGACAGAGTCTGGGTTACTTGCCAGTGACCAGGAGGACAATAGGCTGATGCCCACCAATGTCGGGTGATTTCAGGTGAAGAAGGTGAAGCTTGACTCTTCAGCCACGAGGACCCTGAGACGTCGATGACAACCAGGTTCTGGATTCAAGTTGTCCCACAAAGGATGTCGAGTGCTGCAGTGTCGGTTTCCGGGTTAGACCTAACAAGCCTTGGCAACAGCAACCCATGCAGAAAGCAGAGATAGGCTTTGGTGCAGACCAGCAAGGTCTGAGAGACTCACCACTTGGTAGGGAGTCAGGGCAGGTCTGGAGCAGCCAGAGAAGCCCAAGGAAAAGTAGAGTTACCTTTGAGGGGACCCATCAGTCGACGGACCAGGGGTCACGAAGGAGCCTCAAGTGGAAATGCAAGAAGCGGGCTCATGGAACACTCGTGGAGTGTAGGCCCACAATCTTTGGTGCAGATGATTCTCAGAGCTTGGGCTACAAGTAACCCAATGCACAACTTCGGGAAAGCTCAGGAAGTTAATGCACTTAGCAAATGTGCACAGTGTCCAGGGGCTCCATTTTCACGTTACTCATGAGGGCTGCGGGTCTCAGCTTTGCTGGGGATTCGTGTCAGCCTCTGAGAAATCTGGAAATCCTCTTCCTGTGTTGCAGATACTTCGGAGTCCATCAGGAGCTTCAGAACTGCAGACTGGCAAGATGCTTTGTTGGTGCCTGCTTGAGCAGGGGAGTCACTCCTTGACCCCAAGGGAGATTCTTCCAGCCTCTAGTCCTTAGTAGAGCATTGAAGTTCGAAGATTCAGTTTCAGAGTTTGGTCCAGGTGTAATCTAAAGTCCTGTTGCCAGGGGTCCCTTACTTATACTAAGAAAAGGGTTTGGACATACTCTGGGGACCCACCTATGGGAGTGTCAGGAAAGAGGGGTGGTTACACCCATTTCCTTTCTCCAGTTTCGTGCCAGAGCAGGGACTGGTAGCCCCTGCAACGGGTTTGAACTGGGCTATGCACAGGGACACCAAGAGTGCCCCCAGTGCCCCCACCCAACCTCAATACACTAAAGCCTGTCTGGAAGGTGGTTACACCTCTCTGTGACAGGAAATCTATTGTACATGCCTCCCGTGCCGGAGTTTCGTCCAGCAGCAGGAGGTCAGACCCGTGTCTGTGGCTGCAGCATTCATTTTGTGATGCCAGGGCTCTTTTAAACTATTACCGGTTAGACCAGTGTGTACATGTCTCTCCCTCTAGAAGGGTGGAATTCTACCCCTGCCACCAGGACTGGCGGGGGGGGCAGTATTCCAAAGTGTTTGACACCAAACACAACATGTTTCCATGCAGGCATTACAAAGTTAGCATTTACCGCAAGGTTATAATGCACTTAAGAGTACGTGGTCTGGCTGCATCACAGAACAGTCTCAGAGAATAGGCTCCGAAAGCTGCAGAGGGGCCTAGCTCATGCATGGGCACCCTCTCACCCAAAACCAAGCACTCTGCCTTCAGGGTTGATAAGGCCTGACATAGGAGTGACTGATGGGCTTATATGTGTCAGTGATTAAAGGTAGATATAGGTAACCTATATCTTAGTAAGGGGTGCATGTACCACCTTACCCAGGCTGCAGTAGCAGTCCTGTGGTGCCATTTTGGAAGGTTCCCAGGGGTGGCATAATACATGCTTCAGCCCCTGGTAGGCTTCTGGGGTACCTATGCCCTTAGTACCTAGTGTACCCTATACTAGGGACTCAAAAGGGTACCCCAGTAACCAAACTGGAGTGTACCTAAAGTACATGCAATCATTTTAGAGAGGAAGCAGCTAGTCTGGGGTCCTGGATAGCAGGGCCCGAGCCAGACTAAAGTCGAAAAACAGTGAAACACCAGCAAAAAGTGGGGGTAACCATAGTAAGCAGATCCTACTCTCCTACAGTCAGCAACAGGCTAACACCATTGGCTCTCAGAGGAGCCTTCTGGCACAAAAAGTCCAAAATAAAGCTTAAGGCAAATCTCTCCCTTGACTCTGTCCAGTATTCAGAAACATTTTCATTACAACATCATTCTTTTGTCTTCTTTATATCTAGTCATCTCTCTGCTGAGAGTGGGTAATGCAGGATAATTTAAAAAGTAAACACAGTCTGCAAGTACCCATATCACTTTATAAAAGAATACCAAATCTCCAGTCTTCTCCCTCCCCCTTTGTGAATTGATATGACACAGTTCCAATTATTGTGAAAGGGTATCAGGCAAGTGCTCTCCCACACTCCCTTTCTCCCAAGGAGACCCAGTTGCTCCCACCAACATCGAATAAAATAGACATCACCAAGTCCCATTTGCCCTACCTCAAATACTACTGTAGGCTATTAAAGTCTGGGCTTAAAAAAGTCTACAGGGACTATTCACAAGCAGATGCGATCTGGAAATCTTGAGGCACATGTCACAATTCTGGAGTCACTTGTGTTGGTTATCCTTAGAACTGAGAGCCATTAAACCCTTCATTCATCAAAAACATTTGGTGTGAAAAGCAGAAGGTCATTTTGGAATGTGGGTGTTGGCGGTTCCGAGTGTACCCCTCCCCATTGTTTGCATATCGCCACTGTGAGGGCACTGTGTAGCAGAAAATGTCCCTGGTGTACATCATACCGTTCCTTAAAGTTGTTAAACAACAGCAGATACCCATCCTGCAGCAGTGACCACTCCTTCCGCTATCCACATCATGCCAGCCCCTCCATGTGGCAGTTCCATACAAATAGATAACAGGATGTCTTGGTCTTATGGTTGTTTGGTTTTGGACCTCTGTAAACTTCTGATCCAGTATTTGCAAATGACTTTTATTTCAGTGGTGCTATCTCTCTCCCGTGTGGGCAGGCGCAGCACTATACAGGATAAGAGGATTAGACTTGGAGCTGCACTATCCAGCTGATCAATCCTCCGCACCCTCCCGGCAACCCACTTCAAGAGCCATTGCAACTGAGCTGCTATATAGTAATATTCAAAATCTGGGAGTGCCAGCCTATCTTCTGCCATTGGTCAAGTGAGCATGGTCAGTGCCACCCTCCGCCTTCTCACCCCCCATATGAATGACATCACCAATGCTTGCAGGTGTCGGAACATCCCCGCCAGGGTACAGATCAGGAGTACTCCAAAGAAATAAAGCAACCTCAGTAGGGTCACCATCTTCAGTAGCACCACTCCTCCAGCCACTGATAAGGGTAGTGCACCCAGAATTCAAAGCACAATTTCACTCCCCTAATCACTCTTCCTACATTATCTTCTAAGCGCTCCACTTGGTTATGGAAGACCTGAACCCCCAGGTATGCTTTCCCATAACACTCCATCCACAGCCTCTGGTCTCTCCCGTCCTGCTTTAGCGGGGAATAGGCATGCTTTCCTCCAACTCAGCAAAAGGACAGCAACCCTCCGAAGGGCTGCAAGTAGTTCCCTTGTTCCATTGAGGTCTTCTCTCATATTGTGAAGAAATAGCAATAAATTGTAAGAGTATAACGCTGATCTCTGAAGTGAAGCAAATGGGCCACATTCAAGCACGGAAGAGCACCTGGTCTATGGGTTCTGTTCAGGATCCTATGTGCCCTTTCCAGTGTGTAAAATGGGGAAAGTCCCTCTAGGGCCACCTCTGTTTTTAGTCAATCCACCAAGAACTGTACCATCTTAATCCCCTGTTCGCATTCCGGTATTCCTATAATACGTAGGTTATTCTTGTGGGATCTACCTTCACTGTCTTCCACTCTCATTTCTAGGATCTGCACATTAGCTTCTATGTCCATTAGGGATTTTCACATTTCAACCACCTCTATGGGGAAGTCAGTGATTGTTTGTTTGGTGCTCGTCACTCTTTCCGCTAGAGGGCGATGATCATCCTTTAGAAGACTTAGATCAGTGCCAATGGCATTAATCTTGGCTTCTAGGGCGTTGCTCGATGCTGTGATGGCCTGCATGACATCTGCTAGAGTTGGGCGTGTATGGGTGACTTCCTTCACTGCTGCATTACTGGCCTCCTCCTCATCCGCCTGGATGCTCCCTTTTCCTGTATCAAGGGCGCTTTGTCCTTGTTTCTTATGTATCTTCCCCATTTCCATGGGGGGGTCTTGCTTCTCTGAGACTGTAGGCTTCTTATGGGGTGATCAGAAATCCACCGCTGCCCTCCTATCACCTCTGCCTTCAAGAGTTTCACCACTCAACTCCCCTTGTTCCTCAAGCGTAGCCTCGTTTCCGGCCCAATCCAAGCGGTAGACAGGGGAATATGGTCTGCAGGTTCTGGAGGTGTATATCCAGAGTATACAATGGGCCTTGGATCTCGTACCTCCAGACTGTAGAACCTCCTCTCTGGGCCTGTTTTAAAGGGGGAGCTCTATCTCCCAGTCCTCTTGAGGGGATAGCCTTCTCTGTCCCTAGACAGGGGCCCCCCGGATCCACCCCCAAAGACTCCACTCACATTTTCCCAGGACTCCTGGTCCTTTTTTCCCCCTCTCAGCTCTCCGCTTCAGTTACTTGTCTTCGGGCTCCTGCCCCCTGTACAGAGTTCAGCACCTCTGCTCAGGGTGCACTTTGATCTGGGCTTCTGATCCACCCGGGGTCGTCCGCAGGGTTGTGGCATGAGGGAACCCCCTGCTTCTCATGGCCTGTTCAGCTATATCTCCATTTGCCTCGAGGTGACCCGCAGGTCTCCCCTCCGACTGCATGCCTCCGTGCTCCTGCATCAGTACGAGCTCGCCCGCGGACAATCTCTGTCAGACCTCATAGTGGCACGGCCTCATAGTGGCTCCGCAGCATCCTACCTTCTTTTCTGCAGCGTCCCCGGCTTTCCATGTGCCCGAGGGCCACGCTGGTGCCCGCAGAGTTGCTACACTCCCACCTTTCTGCTGGTTCCTCTCATCTGGGTCTTCTGGTCACGTTCTAGGCCAACCGCAGGGGCCCTGAGTCATGCCCCAGAGCTCTCTACCCTTCTGGCGTTCTACCGGCATTAATCTGTAGTGTCCGCGGTGGCCGCCCCTTTGCTGCAGCTGTCTTGGGTCTTTCCCTCTTATGCTAGTTTGGTGCAATGTCTGTCAAGAGGGATCCACTTTTCCTTGTGTAGTGTCCTCTGGGGTGTCCCCCCCACACTCACAACTGATGTGCAGCGGCGCTGTGGCTCAGGATTATGTCGGATGGGGGATCCCGGGACAGAGCTCCACGGTCTGCGTCCGACTACATCGGCACCTAACCATGCCCCTCCAAAGTCCAACACTTTACCTGCTTCTGCTTACGTTGGACAGGCAACAGTAAATCTGAACCCTCTATAGTCCAACACTTGACCCAACATTCTGCAGCACACCTAGAAAGAGGAAAATGCCTCTGAGGTTTGTTTTTGTGCAGGAAGGTGTTCCTTCCTCCACAAATATAATCCTGCCTACAAAGCAGAAACCCTTGCACCATAGTTTAATGGTGGCTGCGTTGGTTCTAGGCACACATTCTGGGCCACCACGAGTAGAGAGCAGGAATGCACCATATAATATTAAATACAGTGCATCCTTGCCCGCTTCCTTTCCTGCAATACAGCACAGCGCAGCAAGGTGGCTTTGTGTTGTGCGAAAATGTGCCCTCCAGTAACAGCTCTACAAACCCCACAGGAGGCCAAACAAGGGTTCAAGACCTCTTGTCTCAGGTTACCATGCCCCTAGCCAGGTGTGATGGAGTTCAGCTCCTTGCTGGCAATAAGAGGCCATGCCCTGGGATCTGAAAACCCACACTTCAACCATGTGGGAGGGTCCTTTAGGGCTCCGACATCTGACCCAGGGGCTCAGGTGAAGCTTCCACTTGCCCTTTATCACTCATTTATAGTTTTTATTTAATTAGACAGGTGCTGAGCCCCAGCCCCTGTAATGGTTGCCACAACAATATTTCCTAAGTTGTTGAGGAACAACTTGAACAGCCAAAGTGCAAGCATCTGTTGCTTGCTGCACTTGTGTTTTTCACGCTATGTTTTAGTGCTACATGACAGATTTGCCTTTTGCATAATTACATGTCATTTTCCATACTTTTGCAGATATTGCATGTAATAACACAAAAGCAACTTGCGAGAAATTTGAACTCCCCTAGTGCCGAGTCTGTATTCTCGAAAAATAGTCTGCAGACTACTAACCATTTGGGTACTGTTTAAAATCAAAATTGAAAAAATTAAGTCAATAAAAACAGCCACTTTTTTGTGGACTGCCTTCGGACTCAATTTTAGGGAAGGTGATCCTAGTCATGTAAACTTTTTTAAATACCGTGAGTTGCAAGAACCTTCAGACTTTGCATGCCTACCAACAAGGACAGGATTTCCCCTTTAATCAACAGTAGTTTGGTCATTCTAAGTTTTCACTGGCTGCGAGCTCAGTTAATATTCCTCCACACAAAAGTGTTTTTTCCTTGGCAACTGGAAGTACATCCACTAGTTTGTGAAAAGCACCTTACCAGAAAACGAGCTACTGGTCCTTACAGATACATATGATAAAGCCAGGGCAAAGTGAGCCCAAGAAGAGATTCCTAGATCATCCTCTGCTGCTACAGTGGAGGAAGAAGAACTTCTTTGCCTTGGGGAGGCTTAAGAGCAATGCACCAAGGTCTCTAATGTGTGACACATCCACTTGGGAAGAAGAAGCTACATGCAAGACATGTGGCCAAATGCTTTGCAAGGGCACAAGGAACACTACTCCTTCGGCACTACAGCTGTGAGGAGAAAACCTCAAGTTTAAGAATATGACTAGATGTATGTATGTATGTATGGTATTTCTATAGCACAAACCTAGCCAAAAGACAATGGAGTGCTGTGTAGGGTCAAATAAAAGCATAATGTCAATGAGTGATGGGAGAGGTAGCTGTGTTATGAAACATTCATGCATTGTCATGTAGTATTCTTTAAAGAGGTGAGTACTCAGCTCTTTCCAAAATTGGAACAGTATTGAGAAGGACCAGATGGATACAGGAATGTTGTGCTTAGATAGAAAAGGCCTGCTGACTTGCATTTTTTTCTTTTTTACACTTCTTAGTCTGCATTCTGATGGTGTTCTGGCTAAAGGTGTGCCGAGAACCACCAGAGATGGTGAATTTGTTGCAAGATAAGCAGGAGTTCTGATTGTGATTGCTTTGAAAATGATGCAGGAAGTTTCAAAGTTGGTGTGTTCTGGCAAGGGGATCCAATAAAGTTCCATGAGGACAGAGATGATGTGATCATATTATTCTAAGGCTCTTGATGAGACTTTCTGCACCAAGTACGGGTACTAGTTTGGAGTCTGAAAGGCCAAGGAGTAGGTTGTTACCCCCTTCCAGATGCAACAGGGCTCAAACAGGAATTCTGAATTTGTTTTCTGGAAGAGACGGTTTCACTTTCTTAAGAAAAGGCAGCTGGTATATGCAGGCTTTGTTTTTTGGAACGTGTTACTTGAGGGTGAGCGTAGTGTCCAGGATGAACCCAAGTGATTTGGTATTCAGTGAAAGCTGTTCAAAGCAGGCAAGTATTATGTCCTTGGGCAAGGTTTATACTGTTTCTTGTTTGTTATTCTTGGCAAATAAGAGGAATTCTGTCCTGGCTGAGTTGAGCTTCAGGTCGAAGTCTTGATGATGGGAAAGCAGTGTTTGAGGCACTGGATCTCTGAAGCAAAGGAGACTTTCAAGTACGGTTGAGTATCATTGGTATAATGGTGAATCTTGATGCTCTCTGATCTGTGAGTAGAATACTAAGCGGTTCCATTTAGAAACTGAAGTTAGCAGGATGGCACCCTCCATGGGTAATAGGGATCTTCTAGGACCTGGAGGAGCCCATGGGAACACACTGGTTTCAGCTAGAATGGTAGGAGGAGAACCAGTGAAGCACATTGTTAATTACTCCCCTTCGAGACTCCAAGGTGCATATGAGGGTGGGATGGTAAACTGTGTCGAAGGCAGCTGAGAGATCCATAAATTTCAGGAGGCAGGTTTCATCTTTATCTGTGGGGAGGAGGCCATCATGGTCTAGTGTAGATTTCTTTACGAATAGGAAATTCTGGACTAGCTTGAGAGCTTCTGAGAAGATGCCTTGAGTGAGGGAGACATTGACAATGGTGAGCAGGGGTGAGAGAGCATCTCCAGATGCAGATTTGATGAACGAAAACATTAAGAGATCCTCTTCATAAGAAGTGGCTATGAGGGAGAATCTCATGTTAGTGAGATATGTGTAAGATAGGGCTTTGAAGGCTGAGTGTGTGTTATATAACTTACATAGCGCAAACTCAGATCTATGCATCCCTTTTGATAATTATTAAGATATCGTAAAACAATTCATTTCAGGTGAGAATTTATGTTTGAATTTAAATTGAATAATTAATTAGTTTAATATATTTAAATTATATAAAGATTTAATTCAAAATTAAGTTAGTAGTGTTTTTTATATGCCACAAAATGCAGTTTGTCCTTCGGCCCCAATAAGTCTTGAAATGAATTGCTGGTAGAGCCATAGGGAAAGGTGTGCTATTGTATTCTCAAGTGTTCCTAAATTGTAGAACACATGTTCTCGCCATTCTGTCCCTGCCTGATTGTTGTTTCTCAAATATGCATGTTTGAAGGCGATACTTTAAACGCCAGCAGAATGTGGTCAGACTTTCAGTATTTCACCCAAGGCATGTGAAACCTGAAATCCTCCAGAGCCATTGAAATGATACTTTTGTATAAGTAGTCTAACTTTAAGTTTTAGGTTTTCACATTTCACGGTACCATCAAATAATAATGAATTAACATTTTGAATACTGTTCATATAATACTTTCTCTTGGCACTGTCAGAATGCTTCAGGCGCCAGCTAACACAAGACCTCTCAAACTAATATTCCTGGGAAAAATAATTTGAGTGAGACTTATTTGGACCACGTAAGGCAGGACAATAATAATGCACACATCCTGACCGCACAGGGAGGCTATGCACCACAAACATTGATTCAACTAAAAATTGCCTCTAAATTCCTTTCCACGTCTGTAAGTCCAACTCAAAGTATCAGAAACCACACAAACGTTTTTCCAAAACAACTCTTCCTCCCCTACGCTGATCCCCTAACATCTGTCCTTTGTGTCAGAAAATACAGTTACCTCTGGACCTGAATGGGCCTATAGATAAACATTGAAGAGTGTAAGGCCATTCTGGCAGGATGTAGAGAGCTCAGGTGGTTACAGAGTACCACACAAGCACAAAGCACCCTGGGTGTATGTGTGTCTCCCCACAGAAATGGTATAGTTTAATAAGTGGAGAACTCGGTCTGGACATGTGTGCATCGGCTACTCAGACCCAGGGTTGTCTGAGAATGAATGGAGGACCCAGACATCTGAACTCCTGTGATACATATAAAGGGTCAGCTATGAACATTTAAAGAACCACAGTGGCGTTGGAGGCCTATCACGGTTATGCACCAATAATTGATGGTGTAGACCTATATTGCACAGAACGTGGGTAATAGAACACAACACAAAGCACAATGGTTCCTTTAGATTCGTTCAAATCAGCCATTAGATACAGTTTGGGAGGTCAGAGAAATACTCCTGACATTTAATTAGCAAAAAAGAACTCCCAGTCTGCAACAAAGGAGTCTGGGATGAGTCTGTAATATTTACAACTTTTCAATAAAACCATACACAAAGCTGAATAATTGTTTTCAGAATATGTCGGTTTGTCTGATCGTGTTGACATAGGTTAAGGCTGGTCTCAACATGATCTCACATTCTGGGACTTCTGGTGTGTCCTCATATCTGCCTATGGTTAAAGATGTCCAGCTTTTTGCAAAGCAATGAAGATGGATGCATCACATCTCTGGCTAACATTGAACCTCAAGCAATGTTTTGTAATGCGTGGCTTTTGATGAACCCTGTGCTGCAGCCCTGACCCTGGATTGCGTAACTGACAGCCACACAACATGTACGTCTCTGGGTGGGGAAGGTAGAAAGAGGTCAGAAGAACATCCTCATGTGCTTTTCCAGGGTCATTATCTATTTGTACCATCAATCTTTTCAAAACTAAAAACATCCTGAGATATTTCAAGACACGGCATAGATTTTAGATACACAAAAATCACCCTTGTTTTAGGAATCTATATAAATGCTTTGTTCCTCTCTCAAACAGAGTACATTTTATAGTCACAATCTGTACAAGGACGGGAGGAGGAGGATAGTGGCAGGAAGGAATTTCTCAGTCATTGTCGCTAGGGCTACGCAGCTACCGTGACATTGTCAGCCTCCTGATCCAAAGAAGAGAAGGCTGGTGGGCAGGTGGCCTATTGCTGCCTGACATGGGAAACTCTAGCAGACTCCTGGGTGCTACAAATGATCAGGATTGGATTTAACATAACATTTAATGATTGTTTTACCACAATGAAGTTGCATTATCATGTATTCATTGGCATCAGCATTCTGTTACAAAAGTGGGCTTGAGGGGAGGGTGCCAAAACGTTTTCAGAACAAGTGCTTTGGTTCTTAAGGGAGGAATTACCACAGGATGTGTGCTCCAATATGTGATTAAGAACATCATTCATTTAGCAAGGGTTGATGTATCACTGACTCAACTGTTTTGTCCAAGCTAAACATTTCAAGATGGCGATCCTCCTGAGGATTATCCACATGATAAGCCTGGCTTAGTTTCTCACTCCTATGATCTCCAAGATGAATGACACCAATTAGAGTTGTATCAACATGTCAGACATTTTTGAGGGTTTGTGTACTGAGAATGTACTGGCATTTCTGAGTCCTCTCATTTGGCCTCAAGTCCTTCTCAAGCGCTCTGGTATGGTTCATAAGGGTCCTCTCTTCGACATCTGTACCCTGGCAACTGACTAATTTTGACTAATTTCCTCATTGAGGCTACTGAGCTGCATACATAGGTTGGGTATCCGCTACTGTCAATCATGAATTCGTTCTCAACCTTCGAGAATCCCACCTCATACTGTCCACATATTCAGAATTCATTTGAGATAACTTTAGGGCACAGTTGCATGAAATACTTCTATCAGACAAAAAAGCATCCAGATTGTCCAATGCAGAAACGTTAGGGTTTCATGTGGGAAATTGCTCTAGACATAGAGTTATGGTCGATGTTGATTCAAAGGTCTCTCAGATTCCTTCTCAATCCTGTTTTGCAGGTTGTGGACATTGATAGGTGTTGGGATGGGAATGTCCATTGCATGGCATGTGAAACTGGTATTGTGACTTTTTATTTAGGTCCTGGCATCATGCTAATCTAGTGTGTACACAGAATCCCTGACAACAGAAGGTCGAGAACCAATTCTGTGACCATGCAAGGTGCACAAAGAATCCCTTCAAAATGGAAATAGGACTATTGTTCATGCGCTGGGAGAATCACATAAAGCGGTGGTGGCAGCAAACCGAGTTATGTGAATCAGTAGTGTAGCCAGACCTTTTTTTCTGCCTCAGGAAATGGAGAGTATACTGGCTCATCACATGTAAAGATATTCTTTATCTGATACTCAGAAACAGAAGCTGACATTCTGTATGTGTGTGTGAAGTGCGTGTATGTGCATTGAGTGTGTAGGACGTGTGGAAACAGGACTCTGCGTGTGGTATGAGTCTAAGTACTGGGACCAGTTAGGTTCAATTTGGATTGCCCCTGCTTTGTCACAGCACAAGATGCATGGTGAGCGAGCTTCCCAAGACAGTGAAAATGTATTGACTGTGTTCCTGTGCATAGAGTGTGGAAATGCAGACACCATAGTGAGAGAGGATCAAGACATGGTTTACTTTTGAAATTAGGTGAGGATCTTCTTAGCTAAAAGCTGCTGATGAGTTATTCCTGTGCATTGGCATTTGGTGGATGGTACGGGTGATAGGTGGGACTGCACTTTCTGTTGTCTAAAGTCAGAAAGTTTCTTAGCAGGGCCTGTGCTTTAGGCTGTCCCTGATTACTGCTTCAGGGTTTCTTATGACAGTCAGGTGAAGAGATCTCACACTTCATTGTGGCCTTGTTTGGTTACCTCTTCTTACAGCGAGTCGCCTAGCTTCCTGATGTGAGATCCATCACCATGTGCAAAAGCTGTGTTTGAAATACAGCCAGAAATTGGAATTTTTAAAGAGAACCACCCAAAATCAGTTCTGAAAACTCAGACAATTGATCTACACTCCCTTGTTGAAAAATGTGTATAAAACTAGGATCCAAGACACCCTACTTTATTCCAGTTCCAAGTTCTTGTTGACCCACAAAGGGAGTGCTTAGCAGAGGACTCAGAAAGCTGCTATGTGACAAGGCTTGGTGTCTGCCTGAAAGTCAGTCTCCCAAACACCTGCCATGCTGCTCATCCACCATGGCCGGAGTCCCGAGTGAAGCCACTGACACAGTCCCATATTATCAGAGTCTCCGCTGAAAGTGCAGTCAGTGATAATATCCACAAGTGTGACATGACCCCAGCAATATGAGCAGGTAATGGAGCCTCATCGATGAAATACTAAGCTAGACGTTTACACCTTGTTCTGCAGTGGGGGCATTAACTGTTACTTATGCAATCCAATTTTGGGTATGAGCCTTTGAACTGACGGATGCATGAGTGGAGACCATAATGAATTCCACCTGTGCCTAGTCTATGCCTATGCCTCGGCTTGGGTAGAAGTTCCACAGACACAAGAGAAGCTCCTAGAAAGGGGTGCAGACACCATAGAGTGAGTAAATAATCACCTAGGAGTCCCAGTTGGAATTACAACTCCTGGTTGAATGCCACTGCATTGTACTGTGTTGTTCTGTATTAATAAAGTACTTTCGTATTATTAAGATAAGCCCTGAGTTAGACAATGCACATTGAGTCTGTTGATTGCCTTTTGGGTTCTGAGCTTTTGCCCCTGACACTACCTCCCTTAGAAGCTTTTGACTGTTTGCAATCACTCCCCTCATAGTCAAATGCAGAAAATGTATACATGCCCCACTTTTCAGAGCCATAGTAGGACAGACACCAGGACAACAGTACAAACAACATAATATCCCACAGTTATGTTCCAGTAACCCCCGTCTGCACGCTGGTGCTGAACTGGGTTTGACAATGGGGTTGGCAAGCTTTCTTCTCCTCTGCAGGTTTCTGTGTGTTAGGGGTGCCATGTGCTTATGTGTACTAGGGACCTTGGTCAGTTCTTTCTTATATAGTCAAAGACCATTGAGATTATGAGGCAGTGAGGCAGTGATTTTATAGTCAGAAATTAGTGTGATCTTTCAGTGATTGTTGTTACACCCTTAGACCTCCTGATTATAATTTATGCTAGCACATTTGGTGTGGGGGCGACTTTTCTTCGGTCCTTGAATTGGAAGAAGTTAGTAGCAGACCAAATGGTTCTAAAACCATTTGGACATACTGTCAAGGGGCAAGCGATATTGGTCTGAATGGAAAATAGAGTAGGCAGGAGTTATCTAAATGGATAGAATGATCTGGTGTTTTAGACTTTGCTTTTCCTAATATTCTACATCAACAGACGTCAGAGCATGACTTGGTGAGCTTTCTTCAGTTGAAATGCAGGCCCTTAACAACCCAAAAGTAGTTTTAACAGTGTGTTCTTATGCTTCAATAATTTTTGACTTCCCCTTGCCAGGTTTGCAGAAATCTGCAGACGATTAAGGGAATGAAAATAGGGTGACCAACTGGCATGGGTGCAAATTCAGGACGGTCAGTGAAAAATATCAAGACAAAGGGTCAAAATTCAGGACAAAAATTCAGGACAGAAGGTCAAAATTCAGGACAAAAATTTGGGACAAAACTTACGTTTTACAGACATATCAGAAGAGGTCGCACAACAGTATATAAGTAAACAGATAACTAAAATAAGTACAAGCCAAAATAAGTTTATATAAGGTTGAGACAATCGTGCACTTCAGTTTTTCAGTATGCCGGCAGCTTTGCAAAGCAACATCATGCCCTTTCTGCAATCAAGATTTGTGCAGGAGAAAGCACACCACATGCTGTCACTATAATAGGGCCCATTGTCATTCTATCTGTGATAATCTTCTGCAGTCTCAGAATGACAACGGGCCACCTCAGAGTCTTTGTGAGGTCTGGGAGAAGCTGCTGCAGGCAGCCTCAGTCTACAGATTAAAAAATAAATGCGAGAGGCCCAGAGGGGCAACTTTTAAACTCATTGGGCCTCTTGCAGGGGAACAGCATACCTTCCTGAAATTCCCCAATTTGATTCTAGTATGATATCTGTAAGGCGTCTGTAATTTTGGGTCCCCAATAACGGACGCCTTACAGACATCTTACTAAAATAATAGACGGTGCGTGAAATTTACGGACGGTTGGTCACCCTAAATGAACAGAACAATGAGCTGCATGCATTTAGTCAAAAATACTCTTTTCTCCATTGATGTATAGGTATCTTGGATACCTTTCTCTCCAGAGGCCAAATGAGATTTTTTCCACCTTCCATTTAATATCTGTACTTTCTGGCTTGTTGATACCAACACCCGGAGGAAGTGACAGGGTATACCCGTGGCATGTTCTGTCCACAAATAGTGTGGTTCCTTTTCCTGTGACTGTTGCTGGTAGTACTAGAATGGATCCTACCAGTGAATCCCTACTAGCTTCGGAGCCTGTCTGTGTTAGCAATCTTGAGCCACAGACTAAGGCTTCAACATGGAGTTGACAGCTACTCGGGCTACCAGCCTGGCTTCAGGAATCCAGGCTTCCACACAATGAACCTGTTAAAATCATTAGTCCTTGGTCCAAAAGCAGTATTGGAGTATGGAGAAGTGTGGCTCACTGGTTAGAGGTGGCAGACCCTGAAGCAGAGGTCAGACCCGGGACCAGGGTTCAATTCCCGACGCGGCAGGGTCTTGAGCCCAAATATCCACGGACTCGATAATTCTCGTTTCGGTGCCTACTCGAGTCACAGGTTCACACTCTGCAGCTCTGGGCATTAGCTTGCTTAATCTCCACTATGCCCCCCCCGCGGCGGGATGCCTGGCTTTCACCTTGGAGATGCCCAGTACGGGTATCTTACAGGGAAAAACCAGGATGGGTTCCCAAGGCAAGCGCCGAGATGCCTACGGGTAATCGAGCGCTATATAAGAACGTATAATAATAATAATAATATTTGAAAAGGTAGTAAGACTATAGAATTTGGTCCATGGTTAGTGCTCAATTTCTTAGTGGAACAATTTGATTAGAGATAATCAGTGGGCCATGTTAACAGTTCAATGGTATGCTATTAGATATTTGTGTGAATACTGCGTGGCCATGCCGCAAAAAGACTGCTCAGAATCTTTCTAGTACTGGGGGTTTCACTTCTCTGATTAACAGTAACACCCAAGACATTGGCCCAAGAGCTCCTGTTACTGCTGTTTTGTTTACAGGATGCCCTCCTTAAGCCCAGTTTTTAAGCCCTACTGATGTTTCTCTTTTTAATGGTCTTCTTTCTAGTTGGCCAGATGTTTGGGGGATCTGGTGGTTTTATTTCAGAATGCACCATATGTGTATTTCCTGATTGATTCTCCAATTGGCTCTAATCAACGTGGTGTTATTCTAACACTGAAGAGTGCTGGTACCTGGTGTTCAAAATAATTTTCCCAGACACTGTTTTCATAAATCTGCACACCTAGAGTTTCCATTTTCTCTACATGAAATGATAATGGGTCTTATTCACAAAGGTAACTTAGACTTCTGAGTAAGTTTTCTACTTTTCGGTTTTCACGAACTGTTCATGACTCACAAAGGCAACTTACGCTTATTAATATGTTTACAATTTCGAATAAGTAAGTTTACATGTTTTAATAACCTATTTTGAAATTAAAAATTAACGTAACAATAATCAAATAGATTTTAATTAATTTGATACACCACTTTTAATCATTATTAAAGTACCTTTAAAACGAACACTTTTACTTTAATATATTTCCATTTAAGTTTTATTTAAAAATTAATGTTATAACGTGGAGGCTTTTTTTATTTAAAATACATATATAAAAATAATTTACATCAATATTCAACATTAACAATATTTTTAGTGCTTATTTTCCAGTTATGTAAACTTTTTATAATTTATCTATACTTTACCTTAGGGAGGCTCCGCAGTCAGGCTGGAGCCCAGGTTGTGAGAGTTGACATAGAAATAACTGTTGCCTAAGATCTAATGGTTTAATAAGTGAGTTATAGGAGAGGAGATTCATCTATCACAACTTTCAGCAAGGTTCAGGTTTACACACACACACACATATATATATATATATTCATTCATTCATTCATTTCTGTCTTTATTTTGGTCACTTGGACCATAAAAGATGTGCATCAAAGATTAAAAACAGTCATGAGTAATACATATTCATAAAACAAGAATTTAAAAAATCATTATGATTATCATCTTATAGTAAAGATTCAAAGTGCTGATGCAAAATAAGAATCGGTCTAACAATTACTATTGCAAATCATATTTATAATTAATAAGATCAATTGCAGTCCTCTCCAGTTTAAGATTATCTATACATTGAATATTTATAGTGCCTGAACCAAATCCGTGTCAGAGATCAGGATAGAGCGTATGCGCTTATGCCAGATCGCTGTTAGGAATTTAGCTATCGCAAACACAGTCGGAGGTGATAAATCCGTCTTGAATATATATTACCTACTGGCGGTCGCCAGTAGGTAGTTATAGTTAGGATTGGCTACCATAGGAAATCCGCAACATTCTATTGGGAATAACTCTGGCGCCGCTTGAGGAATTTGTGTGTAATTTTCCAAAATTTTGGCCAGCTCCGCTCCGCTCCTTCCCTGGAAGTTTCGGGGGGGATTCGTGAAGTGGGGGCTGAGAAAAAAGGGCGTCCCAAAACGTGTTTTCCCCATGTTAATTTCCATAGGACGGTCTGACAAGTCTACAGCCCGAACCGCTGAACGGAATTACGCCAAACTTGGCAAAATTGTAGGGACTGGTACGCAGATGTGCCTTTGCTATATTTGGTGAAAATTGCTCCAGTGTTTTTTTTTTTAAATTAACTTCAAAATCACATATATATCTATAAGCGCTCTCCGAGCGCTCACAGGTGCGCGTACCGGGGAGCGCACCCGGCGCGCTACGGGAGTGCGCGAGCGGAAAGCTGATTGGCTGTCGGGTGTCTGTCAACATTCTAAACAGTCAGGAGAGTCCGCCATCTTGTGTCTCGGTAGAATCGAGACACAAGAGGTGAAAAAGAAAGGGGGATATAATTAAAGGGGGCAGAGTAGACACATCCTGACCCCCTAGGTTTTCTGAGGGGGGCCTAGAAGGACCCTGAAGGGCAAAAAAACTTTTTTTTTTGTTGAAATTTTCGCGGGGTAAGCGCTGGGTGCGTTCCCAGGTGCGCGCTCCGGTATGCGCACCCTGAGCACACCACAGGGAAAAACAGTGTAAAAAATTATAGTAAAAATATAATTTAGAGTGCTTAGAGGTAGGGTAGCTCTGAAAAGAGCTGTTGTGTTATGTGGGTGTTTTTTGTACCTACAAGTAGGTACCAATGCAGAGTCTTATATTCAAGAGGAAAACTCTATTCCCCTCATCTGTAAAATGCACACCATCTCTCCTATAGATGTCTTGCATGTTGTAACGCAAGTTGTTGTGGAAAATGGAACCCATACCATAGTCTCTGAGGAAAGCAGAAACAGATTTATTCACATGTTTCCTTGCTTTCTCAATCTGTGGACAAAATTGGTTAGAGCAGTTCCATTTTTGCCTTTGGCATATATTAGAAAATACCAAGGCAGTTTTTGGAAAAAGTGACATCAATTGCCCAAAGATGTCCTTTAAAAGCATTTCCAGACCTACCCCAGTCAAAGTGCCCAGGTCATTGCCACCACAGTGCACAATTATGAGGTCAGGGTGTGGTAGATGCATAAAGGATTTTACCAATGGTATCAATTGGTGACTTCTCAATCCTCTCTGTCCAATCCATACAATGTCCACACTTGGTAAATCAAGCTTGTAAATACCTCTGTTAGCTGAGTATTTTTGACTCCAGTGGACAAAGCTATGACCCACAAACCAGACTTTTGGCATCTTGAAGGTAGATGTGCTTGTATTCAGATGAGTTGTGGAAATGAAATGGCAGTTTGAAAGTAGGAGTTATGTAAAAAAGTGGTTGAGATTCAGTGCACTTGAAAAACAAAAAATGATTGGTGCTTTCATAACATTCTCCACTGAAAACTAGGGTGCATGCTTTTATTTTTTGAAAGAAGTCATTTCAATGGTTGAGGAAAAGTCATTTCAAGAAACGTTGCACATGATTAGCTGGTACATTGAGTGGTCAAACACCCTTGCTGCTTTTTTTTTGCAACATAGTATGATGAACTTCTGCACTGTGTGCTGGGTGAGGAGGGAGTTACCATGGTAACAGGGGAATGAGCACTGGGAGGATGGGTGAAAGTTATGTGACTTTCAAAGTGTTCAAAAGTACAACCAATTAAAATGTGCAGTTTCTTACTCCACTTCATTAACACCTTCTCTTACTCCTTCTGTCCTCTTACTTCTACACTCCCCTTCCCTCATTCTCTCTCTGTTAGCCTCATTCTCTCCGTCCCCTGAGTCTCTCACTCCTTTTCTATCACGCTCACTCCCTATAACTCAGCCATACTTCTACACTCACCTTCTTTCAGACCTTTTCCTTTACTTTCCTTCCTCTGTTTTCCCATCCTTCGCTCCTTCACTCTTTTCCCTT
Source organism: Lissotriton helveticus (assembly GCF_964261635.1). Lineage (NCBI taxonomy): Eukaryota > Metazoa > Chordata > Amphibia > Caudata > Salamandridae > Lissotriton > Lissotriton helveticus. The sequence continues at coordinate 1,328,702,714 of NC_136069.1, read as the reverse complement.
CCCTTACTCCCCTTACTCCATTTCAATAACTCCTTCTCTCAATCCCTCTGTCCTCTAACTTACTCACTCCCCTTCTCTCACTCTCTCTCTATTACCGCCATTCTCTCCGTCCTCTTAGTCTCTCACTCCTCTTCTATCACACTCACTCCCTATAACTGAGCCATACTGCCACACTCACCTTCTTTCAGACGTTCTGCTTTATTTTCTTTCCTCTCTCTTCCCTTCCTTCACACCTTCACTGTTTTCCCTTCCCTTACTCTCCTTACTCCACTTCACTAATTCCTTTTCTTATTCCCTCTGTCCTCTTACTTCTACACTCCCCTTACCTCATTCTCTCTCTGTTAGCCTCATTCTCTCCGTCCCTTTAGTCTCTCACTCCTCTTCTGTCACACTCACTCCCTATAACTCAGCCATACTCCCACACTCACCTTCTTTGAAACCTTCTACTTTACTTCCCTTCCTCTCTCTTCCCATCCTTTGCTCCTTCACTCTTTTCCCTTCTCTTACTCCCCTTCAGTAACTCCTTCTCTCAATCCCTCTGTCCTCTAACTTACTCACTCCCCTTTTCTCACTCTCTCTCTGTTACCCACATTCTCTCTGTCCTCTTAGTCTCTCACTCCTTTTCTATCACGCTCACTCCCTATAACTGAGCCATACTCCCACACTCACCTTCTTTCAGACCTTCTCCTTCACTTTCCTTCCTCTCACTTCTCTTTCTTTACACCTTCACTGTTTTCCCTTCCCTTACTCTCCTTACTCCACTTCACTAATTCCTTCTCTTACTCCGTCTGTCCTCTTACTTCTACACTTCCCTTCCCTCATTCTCTCTCTGTTAGCCTCATTCTCTCCGTCCCTTTAGTCTCTCACTCCTCTTCTGTCATGCTCACTCCCTATAACTCAGCCATACTCCCACACTCACCTTCTTTCAGACCTTAACCTTTACTTTCCTTCCTGTCTCTTTCCTTCTTTTGCTCCTTCACTCTTTTCTCTTCCCTTACTCTACTTCACTAACTCCTTCTCTTACTCCCTCTGTCCTCTTAGTTCTACACTCCCCTTCCCTCTTTCGCTCTCTGTTAGCCTCATTCTCTCTGACCCCTTAGTCTGTTACTCCTCTTCTATCACGCTCACTCCCTATAACACAGCCACACTCCCTCACTTATGTTTCTTTCCTCCCTCACTCAGGGCCTCATTTATGAGAAATGACACATCGCTGCGTGAAAGCAGCGATGCGTCACTTCTCAGTGCGCTCTCCTTGCGACATTCCTGATGCGTCATATTTAATGTATGACGCATCATGTCGCAAGGAGTTACAGATACGTCAGTATTTCTGACGTATCTGTAAGCGCAAAAGTGACGCATTGCTGGAGTGTGTCACAAAAGTGACACAACTCCAGCAATGCATCCTTTCACATGGGGCAAGCCCCATGTGATAGGGCCTGCGTCAGTCTTACGCCTGCTGTGAGGCAGGCGCAAGATTTTGTCGCAACGGCGTCCTAAAAGTGACGCAGTGAAATCTCATAGATTTCACTGCGTCACTTCTACGACCCTTCCTTGCGTCAATACGCCCCCTTTGTATACATTATACCTGGCGCAGGTATAATGTGGCGCAGGGGTTTACAAAGTGACGCATCTACCTAGATGCGTTACTTTGTAAATATGACTCAACAAGGCGCATTTTTTACACCACTGGTGCGTCACAAAAAGTGACGCACCGGCGGCGTAAAAGTGACGCATGGCCTCATAAATGAGGCCCTCAGTCTTCTACTCTCACTTTTTCTTTCACTTTCTCTGTCTCTTCACTCCCTTACTCACCTTGTCTCACACTCACTTGCCTTTATCCAGTCTGTATCTCCACTCTTTCCTAAACATCACTGCTCTTTTCTTACCCTTCCACACCCCCGTTCCTTTACTACATTTTCTTCACTTATCCTCATTCCCCATGTTCACTCTCCTTCTCCTCACTCACCTCCCACACTCACCTTCTTTCAGTCCCCTTACTTCACTTCCCTTCCCCTCTCGTCCCTTTCTTTACTTTCTCACTAATTTTCCTCTCCTCTCTCACTGCACTCCACTTCAGTTACTCTTTTTGACTTTTTTAAGAATACAGCTCTTTTTTGAGAAGTGGAGGTAGTTCTAAAACAACTTTTTTTTCCTTCTTTTTTCGTTTTTTGCTCAACAAAAACAAAAACAGGGAATGTCAAACTGCTCAACAGGAGCAAAAAAAAAGAATCAATATTAGGGATGGGGACGGCAGCGGTGGTTCTTTCTTGCTCGGACAATGTTCATAATACTTTGTTCACCATAACAAAGTAGTTCACCACAATCTTTACAGTTGTTTGTGATGCAATGAAACACAGGCTGAATATTTGGAATCAGCTGTTCTGCTCGCCCCCTCACCGATACAGTTGCTCCTCCAGTTGAAGTAGAGGCACCATCCCTTGGACCCTCTCGTGCCAGAGCCCTGACACTCTCCCGGGCATAGTTCTGGGGGTGCCTGCGTTGAACGTGGCGAATCATTGTTGAATTTCCAAAACTGTACTTCCTTTTGGGGTCTCCTCTGGAAAGTACAGTATGGCAGATTTTACATTCAACTTTGGGAGCATTCACCTTTTTTAATCCTTCAGGTATGTCAAAGAACTTCCAAATAAAATGTTCTTTCACCTTCGGCTGAGGAGGCTCTTCATCAATAAAACCATCTGACTCCTCACTGCTACTGGTGGGTCTAGCAGCCATGATAATTCCAAAAAGGGTGAGCAGCAAAAAACAGGTCTTTCAGTCACAAAAGTGAAAGAAGAAGTGAAGGAAATGGGTGGGGTTTTCATTCTTTGTAAAAAAAACTGTTAGCAACCAATGAAAATTGTTATTTTAAGGTCACATGACTTGACGCGCTTACGCTGTGCGCACCGGAGCGCTTCCGAACGTGGGCGCTTCCGTGGGCGCTTACGCGGCGCGCCTAAATGGTGTTTTGCTAGCTTTACGGAAATGCAAAATCATTTCCATTCTGAAAATCAAAAATACTACTTTTATAAGAATGGTACTGAATGTCTTGCATTATTATTTAGTTTTCATACATATTTTATTTTACGAATGCAGAAATAGCGCTCTCGCTGCACTCTCGGGAGAGCTTACCGGTGCGCGCACCCTGAGCGCTCCAAGACAAAATGGTACGGGTAAGCTTACCGGTGCGCGCACTCTGAGCGCACCTGGAAAAAATGATTAAAAAAAGAATACATTGAACAAATAATTTTTACAAAAAAAAATAATTATAATTAATAGTTATAAAAAACAGCTAATAAAAAAAAAATAAAAAAAAATCGTAGGTTACAAAGTCGATATACAAAGGAATTAGCTTTTAAAAAAACTATGAAATTCACTGAAAAAACCATAGGTTTCACAAACGTTATAGTTAGGAATTAGCATTTAAAAAACCTTTGAAATCCACTAAAAAAAACATAGGTTTCATAATCGTTATAGTTAGGAATTAGCATTTACAAAACCTTTGAAATTCACTGAAAAAAACATAGGTTTCACACTCGTTATAGTTAGGAATTAGCATTTTAAAAACCTTTGAAATTCACTGAAAAAACCATAGGTTTCACACTCGTTATAGTTAGGAATTAACATTTAAAAAACCTTTGAAATTCACTGAAAAAAACCATAGGTTTCAGGCCTGATATAGTTAGGAATTAGCATTTAAAAAACCATTGAAATTCACTGAAAAAACTGTAGATTTTAGGGGTGTTATAGTTAGCTGGACATTTCACTCATACAAAACCTTTGAAATTCCTCCGATATAGTTAGTTGTACTAACTATATTTCGCGCGCCCGCAATCCACTGCTGATGATGTCACATATTACATCAATTATGACATGGTCAGTGACATCACTATATCGACATTACACACCAGCACACATCCTATTCACTTATAAAGTCATCCTATTCACTTATGCAAACAATGGATCATACTTACATTTACTTAGCTATACACTTATATAAACACCACTTTATCTATTCATATAGATAGTAAATTATACTTAGTGTGTTATAAAATCACTATTACAAGTATACAGTTATCTATACAGTCATGCATACAATCACTGAGTCTTACGTACACTTATTTATAAACCACAACTGGCACATACATTGCCTTTTATTTTTCTACTTTGTTGGACATGTACCATTAAGCGAGATATTTGCTCACCACCACACCCATAAAGATATTCACTCACCCAAACAACTGTTATAACATGTAGTCTTAATGTCATATACCTACTAAATCAACTATTCACTCATCTTTGGGCAGTCACACACCTCCCATCGAACAACACACACATTCACTCTCCCATACAAATACTCAGTTAACTAATCAATAACTAAGATAGACTTTCAAATAGCTAGTAACCAACTGGAGAAGTGGTTTTTACAGCAACTGACAAAGTGATACAGATGTTCACACAGTTTACTCACTATCCAATATATTTAGAGAGACACTTTAAATTAGTCAAGTAAACAGTCAATCACACTGCTACTAAATCCTCCATCCAGATATTTATATTTATATATCCACTCATTTTTCAATGCAAATTGCTATATATATAATACATATTTAAATAACAAAGCAAACCACATTCACTGGACGATGTCATCAGTGATGTCATTTGAGATGTCTTCAGTGATGTCACTGACCTTGTCATGAATGATGTAATATGTGACATCATCAGCAGTGGATTGCGGGCGCGCGAAATATAGTTAGTACAACTAACTATATCGGAGGAATTTCAATGGTTTTGTATGAGTGAAATGTCCAGCTAACTATAACACCCCTAAAATCTACAGTTTTTTCAGTGAATTTCTAAGTTTTTTTAAATGCTAATTCCTAACTATATCAGGCCTGAAACCTATTGTTTTTTCAGTGAATTTCAAAGGGTTTTTAAATGCTAATTCCTAACTATATCAGGCCTGAAACCTATGTTTTTGTCAGTGAATTTGCAAGGTTTCTTAAATGCTAATTCCTAACCACATCAGGCCTGAAACCTATGTTTTTTTCAGTGAATATATATATATATATATATATATATATATATATATATATATATATATATATATATATATATATATTCACTGAAAAAACCATAGGTTATACACCATATATAGTTAGGAATTAGCATTTAAAAAACCTTATTTTACTCACACAAAACCATTGAAATTCCATATATAGTTAGTTGCACTAACTATATATCGCGCACCCGCAATCCACTGCTGATCATGTCACATATTACATCATTCATGACATGGTCAGTGACATCACTGATGACATCATCCAGTGACTGTGTGTTTCTGTAAAGTTTAAATATGTTTTACATATTGAAGAATGAGTAGATGTATAAGTGTCTGGACGAAGGATTTAGTAGGTGCATGACTGAATGTATGAGTGAGTGATTAAATGTGTCTCACTGAGTGCATGGGTTAGTGACTAAACTGTCTTAATTTGTGCATCATTATGTCTGTTGTTCTGTAAACTGCTGCATGTGTTGATCAGTAGCTATATGATTAACTATATGGGTTATTGATTGATTCTCCAAGTATTTGTATAGGAGACTGAGTGTGTGTGTGGCTGGCTGGGAGGTGTGTGACTCTGTGCAGATCAATGTGTACTTGTATCAATGATTGTATAAGAAAGTAAGTATGTGTTAGTATATGTTTGAAAATGTAAGGTGCTCTATGTTTAACTGTATAGACAAGAAAATGGAAGTGTGATTGATTCTTTACAGGACTGACTAGGTGTGTGAGTAACTCCATGGATGAGTGGCAGAGTGTAAGTGTCTGTATAGGTGTATGAGTGCATATGATAGTGTTGTAAAGATGAGTGATTGTATGTATGAATGATTGTATGGGTGAATGAGTGAATGTGTGTGTAGACGTAGGAATCAGTGAGTACGTATGTAGTAACTAGTATTGGTGTGTCAATGGTTTCAAAAATTATACTCTGTATTTAACACTGGGTGAAACAGAGGTTATATTAAAACGTGAGGAGATGCATTGTATTGTCACATGAATGATATCATCAGTGATGTGGTCATTGATGTCAAATGAGATGTCATCAGTGATCTCATCAGTGATGTCATTTGAGATGTCATCAGTGATGTCACTGACCATGTCATGAATGATGTAATATGTGACATGATCAGCAGTGGATTGCGGGTGCGCGATATATAGTTAGTGCAACTAACTATATATGGAATTTCAATGGTTTTGTGTGAGTAAAATAAGGTTTTTTAAATGCTAATTCCTAACTATATATGGTGTATAACCTATGGTTTTTTCAGTGAATTTTCAAGGTTTTGTAAATGCTAATTCCTAACTATATATGGTCTATAACCTATGGTTTTTTCAGTGAATTTCAATGGTTTTTTAATAGCAAATATCATAAGCTGTCGAATGTCAAGTACGTGGTAAGTAAAAACATTTTCGTGTTTATGCACACTGATCTGCTTTGAATGCTGCCCCCCACCCCTCATTTCTATTAGGAGTACTCTCTCTTTGCAGATAGTGAAGGGTAGTTAACGCAGCCCTTTGCCCCCTTTGTAATCCGTCGTGCCTGCTTCTCTCTCCATTTGATTGATTGTTCTCTTTGGTTCATTCTCTATTTACAAACAAGCACAGAGTCGCAATACTCTGTTTAGTCTTTGCAGATAGCGAAAAATCGTGTAAAAAAACAAAAGGAATCGAGCAAAATCAGTAGGCCACTAATGGGATCTCTTTTTGACCTCGCTAAAATAGAAACATTAGGAACAACCTGTTGAAAATAGCAATGCGTATGTACATAAGCGGCGTTCATTTCTGTTCACAGTACCCCTTGTTGATTGTTTGAATCGAGCATTGAATTGTTCGAAGTTAATTCTCTTAAGGATCTTCTCTGCCTGCAAACGAGGAAGAATAGGAATATTCTCTCTCCCTTTGCAGATAGTGAAGGGTAGGTAACGCAAGCCTTTAACACGTCGTACCTATTTCATTCCTCATTGATTGATTGATTGTCCTAACATTGACTGTTTGGGAATTAGTTCTTTTTGGAGGTATTCCCTGTTTGCAAATAAACGTAGGAAAATCTTTGCAAGTAGTGAAAGGGTACGTAATGCGGACCTTTCTCCCCCGTTGTAATCTGTCATGCCTATCTACTCCCCACTGATTGATGCACCTGTTTCACCCGGACCATTTACTAGAGATACGTCATCTGGCCCGACCAGAGAGCACCCCTAGTGAAAAGGACATATGCAATAATAACGAAGTGATCACTGTATCCTGTTAACAGAAACTTTAGCATGAAACAACCTGGAAAGAAAAGAATAGGAAAACGAAAATCAGTAGGCCACTGATGAACATGAACTTTTATTAAACAACGAACAAAGAAACGATAACATAACGTAATGATAAAACCTATTAATGTCCTAGAAACAAGAAAACGTTAAAATATGCCAGTGGTGAGAGACCAGAAAAACAGTAAGAGAAACCAAATCACCCCTCGCTGTCCCACCGCCTGCCACGCCAAAAAAATCGATAGACTACGGAAAATGCAAGTCAGTAGAACATCCGCCCCCACTCTGGAAACTTCCAAGGTGGGGCAGGGTTCCGACTACGCCCAGCCGGGAGCAGCCCATATAAGGCAGGTCCTGCTGCCACGCCTCGGCCAGGAGATCCTAACGTAGGGTGTAGCCGGAGGAGAGGCCGAGGCCAGCGGGACCCGGCCAGGGGATTGCCTTTACAACGCTGAACAGTTGCAGGGGGGGGAATGTCTCCTCGACCCTCCCCTCTCTCTCCCAGTCCGGCCGCGGTGGCCCTTGAGAGTTGCAAGTAGTCCCGCCACATGCTCTTCCGGTCCGGCCACCAACGGTCGGGGGGCCGAGGCCGACGGGATCCGGCTGCAGCCGATAAACCAAGAAACCCGTTCATGGGGCCAGAGCCAGGGGCGTCCGGCCGACATCTACCGGAAGCCCGGCCCGAAGACGGACGGGACACTTCTTCTTTCTTGAATAATGGCTGCGACAACACTGGGGGGGATGTCTTGCACATGCCTCCGACCCCCCCCCCCCTCGTCCTCATCGCCTGGTCCGGCCATAACAAATCTCAAGCGAGACGCCGTGGGGTGCACTGGGAGGGAGAGATGGTGCGAACAGGCCTCTCCCGCCTCCCCAGGTGGAGGCTTCCCAGCTGCACCCTCAGCGCTCCAGGCGCCCGGAAAAGGGTTCTTCCACTGTGGCCATGCTGCAACGTCTCGCCCGGCAGGGTGGAGCCCGTCCGCTCATGTGACCCCGCGATCGCCGGTAGCTGCCGAACTCTCAAAATGGCGGTCGACCTGGCAAGAGCGGGCCCAGCATAAAGAAATGGCCCGGTCACTGGTTGACTCCACCACCGTAGTCCTCCACGACCTTGAAGATTCTAGAGGAGCCGCGGGAGTCTCCGACCCCCGATGGGGAATGACTGCCACGATCGCCCGTGGAGTGACGAAACTGTATCCGCGGGACGTCGGCGCTCCCATGCTGGCGCCAGCCTCACTTTGAATTACTAGAATCCTGCAGACCTCACTTCCGGTGAAAGCACAGTGTGACCCGGTAGGAAAAATTATTGCACCCCCTCCCCTTTTTGACTGATAGTTCAAACCACCGATCCTTTCCTTTGCCCTTTTAACGGAACTTTGGACTGCCTCCCCCTCTTTTACATTTTCTAGAGAAAACAAAACATTAACCACTACATTAGCATAGCAGTTGACACCAGAACTGTTTCAAATTGAAAACCAACAACATCTTCAACAGAATCCTTTTTGTTTCTGCTGTGACCCTGCTACAGCACAGGCATTGTCCCCAGCAGTAATTCTGCAATGCCGGTAAGAATAGCTGTGGTGCCTACTGGACTCACTCACCCCCGCGGCGCCCCACGCCGTTATTTGCTGGGCGGCAACTTACTAGACATCACCTTCGTGCCATCTAGATTTCAGCGCGTTCTGCTGCCTTGGAACTATTCGCACAACAGACCGCTACTGACAAGAATATTTCATTATTGGTGCTGTCAATTTCAATAAATCTATTGGATAATTCAAAAGAAATTGCCACGGTCTCTTCGTTGTTTAAATGTTTTTACTGTTTTTGTTTTGTTGTATATATTTATATGTTATTAAAGTTTTATATTCCTACTACTTTGTTGGAGTGCTATATATTTTTAATGTGACACATAATTGTAAAAACTTTGATGTACAAAGAGTCATTCCTGGAATCTTCCGCTTCAGGCTCGGTCCCCTCCCCAATCACAATACAGGATGGTTTTCAGATAGTAGGAACACGTGTGGTGTGACGGATCTCATCGGGTGTGGGCCTTGATCTACTATAACTCCTTTGAAGAGGGGTGATTCTTTACAGCTGGGGCCATAAACTACATCTGCAGGGCTAGCTGATAGCCTGGACAATCGGACACAGAGGAAGAGGAGTGTCAGAGGGTGCGGTAGTGAATAGAGCGAAAGGGAGGTGTCGGGCGGGCACAGAGTGTGATTCTCAGGGAAGAGCAGCGCAGATGGGGGGAGGTTTATTGCCCATGCATAAGACAGAGAGCGGTGGTGACCAGTGCCTGGGGAAGATGCTTGCGTGGGTGAGGAGCCATGCTACGAATCGACAGCGTGCAGAGAGTGGGTCTGGTCAAGACATCTAAAATGGCTGCCGTGCACGACAAAAGTGTGGCATTTCAAAAAAGGCAAGATGGCGCAGACAATGTTTTTCAACACTTCCTCATTTCCTTCGAATCGAACGTTAACAGACGTTGGGGCATATTACCAAAGTTAAGCGATATTTATCGCTAACGATGCTTACCAACTAATCTAAACTATCGAAGATAAACCTTGCTATTATCAAGGTTTATCGCAAATGCGATAATAAACGGCCACAATGCATGAATATCGCTAAAAACTCAGCGATATTCATGCATTACCGAGCTAATGCTCTTAGCCATGTTATCCACCTCCCATTGGATAACATGGCTAAGAACTGCTCAGGGCAGGTGTTACTTTTTGGAGATATTCGCGCTTAGCGCGAATATCTCCAAAAGTTGGTAATAGGAGATAGATATCTTGCATGTTGTAATGCAAGTTATTGTGGTATATGGAACTCATACCATAATCTCTCAGGAAAGCAGAAACTGATCCTTTTGGGACCGCCTAAAAAGGCCTAGGGGGTGAGGAGTACTCTACTTTGCCCCCTTTTCACGTTCCGAACTATTTTATTTTACTCTCTTCTGTAATTACACAAAATAGCAGCGATAAGATGCATCGGAGACACACAGTGAGAGAAAGGAGGCCGGAGATGAAGAAGAGATGTCAAATACACATTGGAGATAATATAGTGGCAGAAGGGAAGTAAATATGAGTAAACTTACCATGTAACATAAAAATGTTGCACTCTATACTATAAGTCTCATTTTATACTACAATCACTTCGCTACAACCTCATAAATTAAAAATAAAAATGAATAATGTCTCAAACAATTTTTGATTTCTAAATATAAATTTATTCTTCAGAATTTTCTAAATTTGAAAGAACTAGTAACATGTCCTCATCAGCAATGTCCTCATGAAAAGTCTCCAATGATGATTCTTGTAACTCTATGGTCTCCAAACACTCGATAAATTCGCCATCAAGAGATTGATCAAAAAAATCATTCAAGTCATCTCCTCCTTGTGACAATATTTCATTATTGGTGCTGTCAATTTCAATCAATGTAGTGGAATCATTCAAGTCATCTCCTCGTGACAATATTTCATTATTGGTGCTCTCAATTTCAATCAATGTAGTGGAATCATTCAAGTCATCTCCTCCTTGTGACAATATTTCATTATTGGTGCTGTCCATTTCAATCAATCTAATGGAATCATACAAGTCATCTCCTCCTTGTGACAATATTTCATTATTGGTGCTCTCAATTTCAATCAATGTAGTGGAATCATTCAAGTCATCTCCTTGTGACAATATTTCATTCTTGGTGCTGTCCATTTCAATCAATCTAATGGAATCATACAAGTCATGTCCTCCTTGTGACAATATTTCATTATTGGTGCTCTCAATTTCAATCAATGTAGTGGACAATTCAAAAGAAATTGCCACGGTCTCTTCATTGTGAGCCATTTTATTTTGAAATTTCTTGCTGTAAATTGCAGAAAAAAATAATCACTTTCATTTATCGTTTTTAGTAATACATAATATAAAACTAACTTTATCAAGTATTTAGTATAACAGAAGGACTGCAAATAAATAACAGAAAACATTTTTCAAATTATCTTCAAGTGTACAACATAGTTCCCCTTACAAATTAACAACTCACCTTTTTAAAAGTAGGAGAAGTGTTAGTACTGTGTAAATCAAACACCAGAAATTCACCACCAAAAATTCCTCACAAATGTACCTCAGACAGTAGTATCACAAAATGGCTGTGGTTTCCTCTCATTTGAAATATATACATAACCAATTAACTTTCATCACACACAAATACAAAACCAAAGTAACATTTTAATTGGTTCTAAATTTCAACACTTTCAAATGTGTTTTCCGCATGCAATTTTCCATAGGACATTTACATACGTCTACAGCCTGAATGGCTGAACGGAAGTACATCAAACCTAAGAGGTCAGGAAGGATCTACTATGCCCCCTTATGGTCATTTCCTCCTTCGCTTTGGCCTCCTCTTGTCTCTCAATCCTACCGAGAGACAAGATGGCGGCCGCTACGGACTGTTTGGAATGTTGACAGACGCCGGAGAACCAATCAGCTTCGCAAAGCAACGTAACGCGGAAAGTACGCGAAGCGGAGCGCTGTTACAGATATATATCTTTTTTTGAACGTTAATTTCTCAAAATCCACTGGAGCACATATATTGAGACCTAGCAAAGGCACATCGGGCTACCAGTCCCTAATATTTTGCCAAGTTTCGTGCAAATCCATTCAGCCGTTCGATTATTATTATTATTTTTTTTTTTGCCCCGCGGGGCCCTTTTAAAACCTCCACATCAAACGTAGGGGGTCAGCGAGGATCTACTATTCCCCCTTATGGTCATTTGCCCCTTCGCTTTGGCCTCCTCTTGTCTCTCGATCCTACCGAGAGACAAGATGGCGGCCGCTACGGACTGTTTGGAATGTTGACAGACGCCGGAGAACCAATCAGCTTCGCTTCACAAAGCTCCGTTGCGCGAAAAGTACGCGTCCTGGACCGCTGCCCGGTCCGCTGTTACAGATATATATCTTTTTTTAAACGTTAATTTCTCAAAATCCACTGGAGCACATATATTGAGACCTACAAAAGGCACATCGGGCTACCAGTCCCTACAATTTTGCCAAGTTTCGTGCAAATCCATTCAGCCGTTCGGGCTAAAAGTGAGGCCAACCGCCCTATGGAAAACTCAATGTTAAAAACACGTTTTGGGACCCCCCTTTTTTCTCAGCCCCCCCTTGACGAACCCCCCCCAAATTTTCAAGGGCTGCTCAGAAACAAAATGTGCCATTTTCCTGAAAATTTCAGCCAATTCCGTCCACAAACGCCAAAGTTATTAGACATAGAATTTTCAAAAAACCCATAGAGAAAAAATCCTAACTATATATACCTACTGGCGACCGCCAGTAGGTAATATATATATATATATATATATATATATATATATGGCATCTTGATGACCTGTGTCTATTACTCATTTGAACTAGGTAGTTAAGGGAAAGTGTTTTAGGACTTTAAAGACAAGGGTGAGTCATGTCTATAATGAGCTGTTTTTGGGTGGAGAGGTTGGCCGGCGTATACAGAGAACAACAAGAGTCCTTGTAGCAAAGTTTGATGCCTTATTTAAAGAAAGAATTGAGCAGATGGGGAGACCTACCGGTAGGCTGTACAACAGCCCACTTTGTTAAGCACAAGTCTAGAGTATTGTTTTATCAATTTCAAAGTTTTAAGAGTACAGATTTTTAAGTGATTATAATCGAGCGACCTGACCTGTGGTTACAAAAGATAGATTCTCATTTCATGGTTGAGAGGAAGTGTGCTCCAGTATTTCAGGTTCATGGAGAAGGACTGAAAGTATCAAGAGGAAATATTGAAGGGGTAGGTAGATGAGAGGGTACCGAGTTTGTAGGACAGTAGATGACTTTGCTTTTAAGCTTGAGAGATCAAGTAATTATCCATTGAAAAATATTAGTGTGACTGTTTAGGAGCACAGAAGAGGCTTAAGACCAATCATTTTAAAACTCCAACTGGTGGAGGTGTCAGAGTAGAGAGTGATCAATAATGTGAAACAGAAAAACAGCCGTCTGCGAGGTATGAGGGGAATAGAGAATTAGAATTCTTTCCTGTAAAAAGAAGCTCATAAATGACATCAAAATTATTGACGGTCCTTACAAGTAAAGGTGTACTTCCGAGCCCTTCTGAATTACTCTAACTTAGTGCAAGTACCTCCATTTTGCCTCACATTACTATTTTGAGGCTGATTCGAGGCTGGGCGAAGCCACCCCCCTTGTTGTCATTGCCATGCTTGTCATTCAAAGTCCACAGTATTCCATGTTTTTTTATGGTTTAACTGAAAACTCCTTACACAGGCTCAACAGTGCTTCTACCAGACCCAAGTGCACACTGGTTACCACTTTCCTCTTTGCATGAGAACTAGAGGGATAGTTAGCAGCCAATCATTACATTACATTCTTTGCAGTGTTAGGTAGTGTGTACATGCGTCTCTGTTTATCATTTTGGGCCCTGATGTGTCTGCACCTCACAACCTTCGTGCTCCTGCAGAAGGGTGGAGGTTTAACCCTAGGCTACGAAGAGAGGTCAACATTTTCTATGTAAAGTCCCCTCCCTTCCTAAGACTTCCCATGTAACCCTATTCCATAATCTGCTCTTTTAGCACATTAAATGCTTTCCAATACCTTCTGCCTGACCTAGGACCGGTCCAAGTTCACCCTACGGGGCCACATCTTGCATTGTTCCTACTTAAACCTGCTATTTCGATGCTAAGGGGATTCCTTGCTTCTGAAGTCTCAACCACTATCAGACCCTATGGTGTCTAGGTCCTTTTACCTCCCCAGAACGCTTTGCTGATTTCTTTTTCCCAGCCACTTCTCAGAAATACAGATCACTGTAGAACAAGGAGATGTCCTTCCTTTCTGGATCTGAGGTGCATCTCACTCCTTTGTGAGTGATTATTCATGCACAGCACTCAAATGAAAATACTTAAGGCCTAACTAAGGTTTGTAAGCTCTGTATTTGTTTCTAAATACTTAAGTATCACATCTCATTAGTTACCATATATTGAGCTTGATAAGTGTCTATCCTTTGAGGCTGAATCTGATACTACAGTTTGGTGCAAGCGGGAGATGTATCTGAGATGGTTGCTGTTAGACAAACCATGTCCTTAGAGTTCTACTTTTACTTCACGATACACTGTTGCTTAATGAATCATTTTCTTTCTTTTTTGCCATAAATAGTTCTTGCTGTAGACCTTGATTTAGCTTTTGGATCCAGGTTTTGGATTTTAAAGAATATCTTATCAGTTTTGTGAATACAGGCTGCCATTGTTGAGCATAGGAATTCTTTGGCGGGAAGATGGACTAGACACAGACCTTAATGAAGATCTGGGAAGGAATGCAACATGTGTGTTCCTTTCAACCTTTCATCACTGGATGAGATCTTCAAATGATACATTTTTCAGCATTAGAGCATCTGCCTCTGCTGACTGGTAGAACGAGTTCCACTTGACTTCAGTTCTGCTCCCACCCAACGTTTTGTTGGGAAGCAAACAGAAAGTTCCCTGGTGCTTATGATGGAGCGAGGTGAGAAACAGCATTTTGTATACCCCTCGCAAAATCACTATCTCATAACAGTAACATGAACTAATCGTGTGGTTTTTGAAAAACTTACCAACATAGAATAGAATGCACACACAAAATACATGTGGGATACTAAAATTGCTCGTGTTGCAACCATAATCAACGAATTAAGTGAAAATGTCATGTCCTAAATTAACGTAAAGGCTATAAGTTAACCAAGAGTGGCATATATGTGCTTATTGTCTGTTTATTTGTGGCAAAACATGAAGACAGGTGAGGAAATTATGCATAAATGTAGCTTTATTCGCTAGGTAATACCTAACAGGGATACCTTAGTAAAAGGGGGGGAGGTAAACAGAAGGGCTATAATTCAATAATTAACATTTAATTATGTTTGATTCTATGATAGTCCCGTTGTGGCCTGTGAGATGGACGATTTTTGTGAATTTGAGTTTAATGTGAATCACGCATGCGCATACAGAATGAAGCTACAGACTCATATCAGCTGACTGTGCTGAATGGAGTGGGTCAAGGACGATACATTCTGAAAACATGACTGACTGCCAATAAAATGGACACCCGTATTATAAACTATGGGAAAATAATGAGAACTATCGACTTAAAGGACATAACAGAACTTGTAACCTTAAGGACAATGGACAAATTCATTTAGCTGACTCTGCAGAAGTCAAGTAATAAGATGATGAGGTTATGCTCATCCACCCCTTGGATTGACCAATGAAATGCAAAGAAGACCCTAAATGTTGCAGATTTTAGACAGTTTAGCTAGGGGAAAAAGGTATAAAAGAGTAGGTCCGGAGTTAAGAAAAAAACTCTCTTTTTCAATTTCTATCTGCGTATCCTGACATGCTGCTGGAATGCTGAATTTCCTTGGAGCGTAATAACTTTAAAATTTTAACTTTAAGTCTAGTTTTGAATGAGCACAGAGTTTTTAGATGAGGTTGAATAGCTTGAGAGAATAGAGAGATAGAGTTTGGGAACTATTTGTCTTTCACAATGTTTTGTGCTTGGTAAATTTCGAATATTATAGTCATTCCTTTCTGAACTTAAATGAAAAATAAATGTGCAAGTTAAAATTCTTTCCTTATGACTAACTGCAAATAAATGAATTTAAAGTGAATAAAACTGATTATGCTCGAAGTTGTGTTGGGGCGGACTTTGTTTCCTGGAGTGTTCTTTTCTACCAGAGCCCTAGGCAGCAGAAGGACCATCACTGTGGGCGGCGGAATATACAGCGGGACTGCGAGTCCCAGGATTACTAGTGGCGTGTCTTTGTGCCGCACCTGGAGACTCTTCCCCATCGACCCCGCCTCCCTCCTGGGCGCTTAAAGCCACGACTCGCGGCTCCCGCTTTGCGGGCGCCGCTCGAAGTTGTGTTGGGGCGGACTTTGTTTCCTGGAGTGTTCTTTCTACCAGAGCCCTAGGCAGCAGAAGGACCATCACTGTGGGCGGCGGAATATACAGCGGGCCTGCGAGTCCCAGGATTACTAGCGGCGTGTCTTTGTGCCACACCTGGAGACTCTTCCCCATCGACCCCGCCTCCCTCCTGGGCGCTTAAAGCCACGACTCACGGCTCCCGCTTCGCGGGCGCCGCTCGAAGTTGTGTTGGGGCGGACTTTGTTTCCTGGAGTGTTCTTTTCTACCAGAGCCCTAGGCAGCAGAAGGACCATCACTGTGGGCGGCGGAATATACAGCTGGACTGCGAGTCCCAGGATTACTAGCGGCGTGTCTTTGTGCCACACCTGGAGACTCTTCCCCATCGACCATGCCTACCTCCTGGGCGCCCCGCCCGCCCACTGGCTATAAGATCACGCCTTGACACGCGCATCGCGGGACGCGCGCGGGCGGGCGCCGGGCTAAGCCCGGGCAAAGGGCGGGCCGTTTGAGGCCGTTAGAGGACGGGAGAGACCGGACCGGGCCACCCCTCTAAGTCTTTGCTTAGCAGATCACTGCATCTTCACACATCGCCTGGGTTCTGAGAGGTATGGCGACGTCTAATATGGCATCGAGGGAAACAAGGAGTAAAGCGGCCATGATGGAGACCGGTACTTTGGACAGTTTCTTCGTAAAGGCGAATACCGTGGTAAACCAGGGCCTCACAGCCCTAGAGAAACAACTAGCAGAGGGGCTGGAAAGTTCGCAGTTAGTTTCCACGGGCTCATCAATGAATACTAGATCCCTTGAACTGCTGGATGCTACCCATCTATCTCTTATGGACAGCATCGATCAAACAATAGAGTCAGTGTTGCGGCAGCTGAGGACACCGTCCAACTCACAAAGAGATCGAGACTCAGTTCATACCATCCATGAGTCGACGTCTCCCCCGATATTTCACCCAGCCTTAACTCGGGAAGAGGGGGATGTCTTCACTGCTTCACATCCTAGGGGTCTTCGGGAGGGTGCGGTTCCGAAAAGGGAAAGACCTAGGCAGTTAAAGGGTGCGAAGAGGGCCAAAGTAGACTATATTCCGGTCCCCGTTGCTGATAGCACGGATTCTTCTGGAACATCTTCTGCCGTGGTTGCCACTAACACACTGAGCCCTTCACAGCCCGTTCATAACCATATCCCTCCGCACACTGGCCCGTTCATATTTGGAGAGGGAGCTTCTAACACCTCGGACCATATTATTTGTTCATTCACTAATATCATCAAAAATCTACTGGACCCCTTGTTGGTTAAGCTCGATAGTATCGAGGCTAGACTCCTAGCCATAGAAAAATCAAGTGGGGGTAGGGATGGACAGCAGGGGTTGCGATCTAGCCCAAGTGGCGTGACTGGGATAAAAAGTGGGATCCCTTGTCCGCCTAGTGCTGCTACTGCTGTGATTTATACTCAGCCTATTCCCTCTATCACTGTGAATGCCCCGAAGGCTACTCCAATGCAACCTGTCCCAAAACCCCTCCCCAGGCAAGTCATTCCCGTGCCTCTTGTTAGAAAGTCGAGGTTGCTTCTTCGACTTCCACAATGAGTCAAAAAATGCCAAACGCAACGGCCGACCAGCCCAATAGGATTAGTAATAGCCAAACTCGGCCAAGAGTAGTTAACTTGCCTCCAGAGGCGGCGGCATACACTGTAATTTTGACCGGGGTACCTGAACTCTCTAGCAACGTGGTGGAATCTTTCGACTCCCTACGTAATAAAGTCATTAGTTGGTTAAATGTTCACAGGCCCCTACCACCTAATCTGAGAGGAGAAGTATTGATGGTCAGGAGGGTCCCATAGGTTGGGTATACCGTTAAGAAAACAAGGGGAGACTGCATCCTTGTAAGTTTCAGGAATTCCCAGATAGTGCCCCACATATGTAACTGGTTTGGGAGCTCAAGGAATACATCTATAGAATTGGTTCCACTGTCATTCTTCTATCCAAATGGCGGGGATTCGTACCCGGGGGAAGTGACGGCTGGACTAGGGTGGGTTATGCTGTTGACGGGTCAAAATATAGGACCCCTCGACGTGACATTCCCGCCTTTTGCAACTACACTCATGCAAATAGATACAGCTGCCTTGACCAGGTTGACTGACTCACGATGGTTGCATGTGAGGGGGACACTGATGGGGTGGTTCCCTATACTCCTTTGATGGGAACTGGGACAGTTGCCAGTGCTATAACCAACTTTAGCTCTGCTGATCCATCACTGGAAAGTTCATCTACTACCAACATCTTGTCCCCTTCCGTCAACCTACCCCGAGGCCATTTCTTGGTGAGTCAGTACCTCAAGTCTTAATTGATTTGGGATCTCCTGCGGAGCGAGCATTATTAGATAGGTCTATATCACTACCCATAGATAGCGGTGCCGAGAGAATGAGGGGAATGGAAACCAAGTTACCCTTGGGATCTATGAAAGTCCTTTCCTGGAATGTTGCAGGCATCGCCAACAAAATAGATTCCAACGAATGTGGCTCTCTAGTTGCTGGCAATGATATCTGTCTCTTCCAGGAGACTTGGGCTAGGGAAACGTTCCCCTGGGCGGGCTATGCAACCTTTTATATCCATGCTAGGTGGAATGGCAAGGGGAGGCCTTCTAGCGGTCTCGCCATCTGGGTGGCTAGTCACATTGGCTGTGGAGCAGAGATAATACCAACCTTCTCGGAGGACATTCAATGTGTTCTTCTTAAATGGCCAAACGCCTTCAATCTGGCGATTGTCAATGTGTACTCGCGCTCAGTGAGCGTGTAGATGGAATCATCCACCTTGGATGATTTATCTTCCTTCTTGGGGCAATTACCCGCCGACTGTAAGATACTGATGGGCGGTGATTTCAACTGCCACTTCGAACCCTTGGAAGGTTTGAAGGAGGGTGCCCTAACTGCTGAGGATGACTACTGGAGGATTCCCTCTTGTCAATCCCCTAACCCAAAAGCATGGTTGCCTCTAGCGGTGCAGATCATGTCCCTGACCCTGAATTTTGCTTTGAGGGCCTGCAATGGGCGTACTCCATCTGATACCCCCTTGTTGTGCACCTTCAATAGGAAGGGCCATGAATCGCGCCTGGACTATATTTTTGTAGACACGGGCTTGTGGTCCAAGGTTCAGGACTTTAGGATAATAGAAAGATCAGATAGTGATCATAACGCCCTCTGCTTAGATATGGTACATCCTGTCCCCGAAGAACGGTCGGTAATTGTAGATCAAAGTGAAGAGACAGGGAACTTGGTTCTATCTAATAACAGACGCAGGGTAAGATGGGGCAAATTAGTAAGTTCTACAGAGTCTATTGCAAAAATGTATGAACTAGTACTCCCAAAGTTTGCCGAAGTGGATGAACTAATTAATAAACCCCTAAGCATTGATTTCAATCAGAAACTTGCCCAAATCAATGCAGATTTAGTGGGAAGCTTAAGAGAGGTCTTTTTTCCTGAGGTGGTGTCTTGGAAGAAGGGAACAGCGACTTCAGCTTGGTCCAATGGTACTTGTAGAAAGATAAAATCCGAGCTGATTTCCATGATAAAGTCTGGTGCCAGTAAGGACAAGGTAGCTCTCCTGAGACATAAATATAGGGAAGCCATCGCCCAGGCAAAATCAGAATGGGACTGGGAGAGATGGCAAGACCTATCTCTGGCACTTGAAACCAGGGACCTAAGAAAATTTTGGGCTTTAGTTACCACAGGTACAGGTGAACCTAAACCAGCAGTCGAGCCAAACATTGCTGCCTCTGTCTGGGAATTACACTTTAGTAAATTGTATCAAGACATCACTGAATCCACCCACGAGGCAGCCCTTGACACCCCATTTGAGCCCGTGACAAATTAGAATTCACACTGGGGGAGGTACTGAATGCAATGGAGAGACTGGCGCAGGGGAAGGCCCCAGGTCTCGACAAACTCCCTGGAGATCTGTTCCGATACCATCCTAAGATCTGGGGTCCGTACTTCTTAATTATATTCAATTCTATCCTGGGAGGGATGGAGATCCCCTGTACTTGGCTGGGGGCAGAGATAGTACCGATTTTTAAAAAGGGCTCTCTTCTGCGCCCAGCTAACTACAGGCCGATCAGTCTTATAGATGTACCCCAAAAGCTTTTTGCCCGCCTTCTCCTGGATCATCTCCTTGATTGGATGGAGGATAACACGATCCTCAGTCCCCTCCAGGCGGGCTTCAGGAAAAACACGTCCACCATGGATCAGATTTTCCGCCTCGTCCTTCTCTACTGGAAAACAGTGGGGATCGAAGGGGGGAGTCTGTACATGGTGTTTGTGGACCTGAAGTCCGCATTTGATTTGGTACCCCGTAAGAAATTATGGATGGTTCTTAAGGAGCTGGGTGTTCCTCCACAATTGTTACAGGCTATAATCAGGCTCCATGATGGTAATTTTGTCCAGGTTAGGTGTGGGAGAGATGGAGCGTTGTCCTCTAGGCTTCCAGTTCTCAGGGGGGTAAGACAGGGTTGCGTTCTTGCGCCGACCCTGTTTTGCCTCTTTGTTAACGTGTCATATTCCATCTGGACAACGTTAGGGACAATGACGCACCTAGTTTGGCAGGCAGGGGGGTTCCGGCTATTATGTTTGCCGATGACACCCTCCTGCTTTCCAAATCCCCGATGGGGATCCAAAGGATACTGGATGGGTTTGGGGATTTCTGCAGGACCCACGGTCTGGAGATTAACTCAGAGAAAACCAAATTCATGGTATTTAACCCCTCCAGAACAACCAGGCCCAATCCAACCCTGGGATCTGAAAGGCTTGAAAGGGTCAGAACGTTCCAGTATCTGGGGGTAACTTTACATGAACATCTATCATGGGGTCCACAAATAGCTAGATCCCGTTTAAATTTATCCCAGATGACGGGACAATTCTGAAGGTCACGAATTCATCAACCTTTAAACCTATCAGCCCTGCCCTGGAGATGTACAAAACACAAGCCAGAGCAGCCTCATCCTATGGTAGTGAGCTGTGGGGCCATAAAGCTGGGTTAGACCTTGTCAAGGTAGAAAACAACTTCCTAAGACGCCTGCTAGCCCTCCCCCAAGGCACACCCTTGCTACCTTTGAGATTAGACCTGGGGCTCCTTTCAATAGGGGATGAATTGGCATTAAAACCACTGAGTTTTTGGCATAGGCTCTGTTCTACTGGTGAACTTTCACACTATAGGCAAGATCTCAGGCATGTCCTGTCCCTTAATCATCGCGATAGAATTCCTTGGCTGGCCTACATCAAACGAGAATTCTATCGCTTGGGACTGCCTGAGCTGTGGGAGGATCCTGAAAGAAGCTGTCTCGGGATGGCACGCAAAAGGCTTGTTAAGATTTATAAGGACAAATGTCTAGCCTCGCTTGTGTGTGCACCTAAAGTCGGCACCCTAACTGATCAATTTTTGGACACCAAAAATTATTTTCATTTTGAAGGTTTTATGGACATTATTTATCCTATTAAGGCAAGGAAATTGTTCATTCAATGGAGGTTGGGCACCTTGCCTCTAAAAACTTTTATCAGCAAATGGTCGATGTCGAATGATAAAATTTGCCCTGGGTGTAGTGCGAATGAGGAGGACGAACCACACATGTTATTGTTTTGCCCCGCCTACACAAGACCGAGGAAATATTGCCTATTGCCATTGTGTAGGAATTTGGGCATTAGAACCCATTTGCACTCACTCAGAATTTTGAAGACAAGTACTCTGCATTATATAGTTTTTGCAGTTGCCAAGTACCTAATGGCCATGTGGCAGATAAGGGGGAAAATATTAAAAGGTTAACTTTACGCTATATGTACAATGAACTGTAAGGAATTATAGTTACCCGTTTTTTATGTGCCCGCTCCTCAGGGAAGTGAATTTGATGTATGTGGCACCTTGCCAAGTTTTTACTGTTGTTTTATGTCTTTTTAAAATGTTATAATGGATCTTTTATGGTCTCAAATGGCCGAAATAAAGAATTTTTGGATTGGATTGGATTATGCTAGGAGAAATTTCTTTTAATAAAAATTAGATAAATGAAGAATTAAGCTGGACTTGTTCATCCTTAGCCTAATTTTTTACTAGAAAGTGTGTGTGAATGATTCACAGTGTGATGGGCCCCACTAGTGAATAAATGTATGATTATATACTTCAGGGAAAGGTAATGGAGCTTTAGAAATTATTTCCAGAGTAGCGCTGCATCATTTACATTCCCCAAGATTCCAAAATGGCCTTGACATTGTTGGAATCTCATAGTCAAGACTTCTACACTGAACCACAAGCGTGATGTAGTAGTTTATTAATTAGTTTTGATAGACAAGCTTTTCATGGCAGTTCTGGGATACAAGACTGCCGGGTAATGCAATTTCAGATTTGGTTTCTTAGAACTCCTGTCAATCGGGCAGTTCTACAATAATTAATTGTCCCGAGTATTGTACATTCTCAACTCCAATCATCACGACATCTTCAATCTGTAAAACTACAAAGAGCCTCAAACTTTTTACCGGAGGACCATATGGACAAATGTAGGCCATTTTAATATTTACAAATTGTGTTAACCATGACACAAAAACAATGATCACACTGAATAAAGGCAAGTTTCCAGTCAGACCTACACTTTAGAAAATGTATAGTTCTTTATTGACAACTGGTAAAGGTAGAGCACAGAAAAGTACAAGTTTATATATGCTTCTGGGGTTAACCTGTTGCCTAAACACACTTCAGTTTCACAACACCCCAAGAACCAGGATCCCTGCCCACAATAAATGTGTCATGAGTCCCAAGTTGTACTTTATGTAAGTGCTACCTTTGGATTTTTCTCTGAAAGAATTTTTCTCTTCAGACTTCTGACAGGGATGAGGGTCCTACTCCCCAATCAACTCCATATTGAACTTCCCTCCGATAGATGCTGGAGAACCTGTTCTTACTCATCAGGACCTTCTACTGTGATGTCATGGGCTCCTTCAGTGGCAGCATGAAGGCTTCGCCTCTAAAATATATCAGGCACAATTTAACACACACAGACACACACACACGCAAATAACTCTGTAAGAAAGTGGGTTATCAGTTGGGTTATTAGTTGGAAAGGATGTGAGCCGTTCCCAAGTGCTAAGTCCAAAATATTGTAACACTCTTTCTTTGTATTCACACGTTGTTTGAAAGTTCTGAACACATAACAGTAGAAAACAATACAAGCCTACCAACGTGATGCATTACAATAAAATATGATAAAAAGAAAGTGGGGTAAAGGAGATAAGTGCCAGGATTAGCACCTAAGGGGAGGGAGTGCATCACAAAAGACTGTACATTGTGGTGGGGAATACCAAAGATGGCCTCTCTCTCCTCTCAGAGAAGGGGGGGCGCAGGTCACCACATCCATGTTACATCATGCGTTCAGCATGTCTCCGGGGCCTGAAGAACCGGGTTTTTAGAACCCAGCGGCGCCAGGGGCACGCCCAAAGTCTTCGGATTCACCTGTCTTGGTATACAGAGACACGGAATACTTCTAGGTGGCGTCAGAGATCAAATTTATTAGCTGCAGCTAGTAACAGTAATCCCAGCAATACAACACGGTGTACAACTCAGGAAACTGCTCTATTTCGTAGAGCAAGACATCACTTTTTATCCACATTTTACTCATTATAAATGCACACCCACTGCGACAAATACTGACAAATGAAATACATTTTCCCACACATTATCACATTGCAAAAAGCTCGATTTACATTGTACCAACTCACAAGTTAATTATTAGGAATGTCCCAAATTTCCACAAGCCGGACAAGCCCATAATTGAAAGCACTACCCATGTAATGAAAAGTCGTAAGAAAAGAAACAATTCAGATGCTGAATAGGATAAGATATGTGCAAGGAAACTAAAGTTAACGATCTCCTGAACATTGATTGGTAATCTCAGACAACAATCAGCTAGAGAAATTGGCTTCGCAAAAGGGTCAGTTTCAGGTGACTGGGTCAGCGTCCTGCAGTTCACTCACAAGTCAGAAAAGGCCTAGTTAATACGTACATGAACAACGAAGCCCATGCAACTTTGTTCGTTCGGTTACCTCCACGGCCTACGTGAGGGCAACACAAAATGGCGTCACGAATAACTCAAACAAAATGGAGTCTGGTCCCGAGAATCACGGAACCTCAGACCCTCCTTTTGCCATTACGTAGGCAATAACCTAAACTCATGTCAATCTGAATCCAGGTCTATGTCTATTCTCATCAGGTCATCAAGGTGTTGCTGTAACATCATCTTATTATCCTTTGCTTCTCTCGGAATAGGTCTTCTCACACACATCGTAGCACAAAGACTACAAATGGCGGGACCACATTGGATGCATAAACAACACGAAAAAAAGATAGCTAAAGCCATACCAAGGAACATCAGAATCTTCCATCCCCATCTGGACAGCAGTCCCCAAAACCATCCCATCCATGACCAGTTCCCTTCGTCTACATGTATAGACTCAGCGGACTTATGTAACTTCAAGATGGCTTGGTACACTGTGGGGGCATTATCTGGTATGAAAACACAGCAACAAGACCCAATCAATTTACATACCCCACCTCTATCTGCAAGTATAATATCTAAAACTATACGGTTTTGTAATGTCATAAGACAATCCACCTGAAGCTCAGCTGTAATATTGCTAAGGGCACCAGCAGTTTCATTTATAGGGGCCTCAACCACTCTCGTAAGCTGACGAATATTCCTACTATTAGACATAGGACCCCAAAAGGGCACGAAACCCTTAAAGAAGTCTCCAACTTCTTGTGCGACAGTGTCTCTCGCATTGATGACACCTCTACCATATCTTGTGTTATGGTAGTTGAAAGCAGCAGTGTATGTAGGGGGAAGCAAAAATGCCACATAACATGTGCCTGAAAAATCAGGAGGCAACCATGTATATGCTCTGTCGTAACAAACAAAATACGTGCCTTTGGCTGGCACAAACGGTGGGGATTTCTCGCATGTATAGACATAGGTATGAACACACACACTCTTACCAAGCTGAGCTCTCGGGTTCTGACCATTACCTTGCAGACAAAAATGACCTCGGTGGGGTACAATCCAAATAGGGAGAGACCTTTTTCGTCTCTCCTTCTCTGTCAGGCTAATGCTATATCCGGTCTTGTTCCAACCAATATATGCTCGTACCTCATCCTTAGGGATAGCATTATACGCATCAATATCTCTGATCATATCTACTATTCCCTGTATCAAGGCATTATTACTCGCATTATCTTTAACGGAACGTACAAGAGATGCTTCATTCGCATAGATAAACATTGCTTGGAGGGCCCATACTGACCCATTAGGCAAAAAAGGCAAAACTAAATATGGCATTCCCTTATCTGTCGTATGCGGCATAAGACCACATACTCAGCAATTCGTGGTATTTACTACTAACTGATGCTGATGCAACATTTGTATAAATGAATTGTTAACAAATTCTGATCTTCGTGTCTGCTCATGTTCAGGCAACATGTGAAATTCATGTGGAGAAACAGTAGAAAAAGAAAGAGTAGGTTGGGACGTAGATGCAAACGTCTGTAGTGTAACATAGACAATCCAACCCACACAAACAATATAATATTCAAGAGCATTAAAAACACAATATCAAAAAACATTTTCTACGGACCAATGTACACATTCTCATTTTAGAATCAATTCTCTTAACACCCTTATCAGATTCAAAAGACTCCATCCTCTAACGTGCTGCTCACGGCTATTACCTTCTTCATTTAAGTGTGCGTCAAGATCGTACTAACAACCAGGAACCACAGACCTTTCGTCAATTCGCGGCTCACCCCTTAAGACTGTACCGCGACCCTGCAGCGGAGTCCGGATGGTGACTCGAAAAAGAAAAATAGTCTCTTTATCTGAAAAGGTGTAATTCACAACAACAAAAAATTCAAGTTTTATTGGTCCATTTATTTGTCCTTTCTCGGTCTCAGGTTGTAACGCTCTTTGCCAGGCACAGTTTGCTCTTGAAAAAGTGTTTCCGGATCCGTTGTATTCAACCTTAGATGTGATGGCACAGCAGCTTGCAAAATTTCATCCTCTGCACGTTCTGACTGAGTCCATACCAAATGTGCGTCACTAAAAGGTACGAATCTAGGAATTCTCTCACATTCGGAATCAGCTATACCTCCCCTCACCCACTTGTCATATGGTAAGGGCAACGGAACCTTTTTACAATGGGTATCATGTACCCAATTCTTTTTACCAGCTACCCTAACGGCAGTCCGAGTTGCTAATAAAACTAAACACGGTCCAGTCCACCTCGGCTCCAAGTTCACCAGGTTGAATCGTGTGGCCTGGATCCGCAGTCACTGTCGGCAAACTGTCATAGACCTGTTGGTGGAGAACACGTAATTTAGCAGTCAAGTCATGTAAGTAATCCACCAACATAGGGTACTCGATATCGCTGTACTTTTTAGGCCTTGGCACACCCCAAACATTGGCCGGACGACCAAAAACAATTTCATATGGGCTAAGTTCCACACGAGAATGTGCTGTCGTCCTCGTTGACAAAAGGGCCAATGGCAAGGCATCTGGCCATGTAAGACCAGAGCTCGCTTGTATTTTAGCCAACTTCAATTTCAGAGTGCCATTATAGCACTCAACAAGTCCAGCAGACTGGGGGTGATTCGCAGCATGGAATTTCTGATTGATACCCAAACCCGCACACACTTTCTTCATGATCTGACCCACGAATTCACTTCCATTGTCACTCCATTCAATTCTCGGCAAACCATACCTAGGGAAGTACTCTTTGAGCAAAACCTTGGCTGTAGACAAGGCAGTATTATCCTTTAGGGGGTAGGCCTCTATCCATCTGGAAAAGGCACAAACAACCACAAGGACATACTTCAGGTTGTTACATCTTTCCATGTGAATGTAATCTAGCTGTATCACTTCAAACGGATACGTTGGAGGAGCAAAATGACCAGCTGGAGTTGGAGTTCCCTTTCCAGGATTATACATCAGACAAATCATACAATGCTTCACCACATTCTCAGCACATTTAGGAATTCCAGCATTCTGCCATACCGAAGCCAACAACTTGCATATCCCTTTCGAACTAATGTGAGCCATTCCATGAGCCATAGTAACCACTGGGAGCACATACGCATCAGGCAACAACCATCGCTGGTGCTCCGACAACTCAACCCAACAACCTGTCGAATCCAACATACCCGTAGTTTCTCTCCACACACTCACTTCTTTTTCCGTAGCTTCAGCCTGAATCAACTTCACACTTTCTATTGTGTCTTCACACATTCCACCGGCCATAACCCAGTTAGCAGGGCCTGCAACATACATTCGACTCATCATATCTTTCACCGTTTCTTTCGCAACTTCATCCGCAAACGCATTTCCTCGGCCCACATCATCCACAACCTTCTTATGCGCACTACACTTCACAATTGCAATCTGCTTTGGTAGAGTAAGTGATTCAAGAAGTTCATTCACTAATTGCCCATGCTGAATTTTCGTACCATGGGAAGTAAGAAATCCTCTCTCTCTCCACAAGCGTCCAACACTGTGAGCCACACCAAACGCATACTGGCTATCAGTATAAACATTCACTCGCTTTCCTTCTGACAACACACACGCTCGAGTTAATGCTATTAACTCTGCTGCTTGTGCTGAATTTTGTGCTATACATGCTGTTTCAACAACTGTATGTAAAGTTGTGACAGCATATGCTGCAGTCGTCTCTCCATTCGGATGCTTAAAACACGAACCATCCACCCATAGAGTACCATCAACATTCGAAAGAGGAGTATCTTTTAAATCAACTCTAGCCTTCGTTTCCTCCTCTGTCCGGAGAAGACAATCATGCTGTTCCAGAACATCTGTCTCTACAGAAATCGGCAACAACGTAGCTGGATTCAACACATTGCACCTTTTGATGTGCACATGGTTAGCCAAAAGCGTCATCTCATAACCGGGCAAACGCGCACTAGTAAGGTGCTGTGTCTTGGTCCTATTCAATAAAGTATCCACTGCATGTGGGACCATCACAATCAGCGTATTATTAAATACCAAACCAGCAGACTGTTGGATAGAAACAGCCGCTGCCGCTGTAGCTCTCAAACAACTCGGCAACGCCCTAGCTACCGGATCTAACGTAGCTGAAAAATACGCACATGGACGCTGCTTGTCTCCAAATTGTTGCGTCAACACTGACAATGCGCAACCTTCTCTCTCGTGTACATACAATGTAAAAGGTTTACTGTAGTCCGGGGTACCCAACACCGGAGCAGAACACAATGCATCACGTAATTCGGAAAACATTTTCTGACATTCGTCAGACCAAGGGAGAGGAT
This sequence comes from Lissotriton helveticus, assembly GCF_964261635.1. NCBI lineage: Eukaryota > Metazoa > Chordata > Amphibia > Caudata > Salamandridae > Lissotriton > Lissotriton helveticus. Next base: position 1,328,674,120 of record NC_136069.1, on the reverse strand, counting down.
GCGGAGTATCTTTAAGAGTCAGAGCCAACAGAGGTTTTGCTAATAGGGAAAAATTCGGGATCCACTGTCTACAATACGAAGTGATACCTAAAAAAGCACGCACTTCTCTCTGTGTGGATGGCACACTCATTCGGGCAATCGCTTGAATTTGTTCTGGGGTCAATCGTCTTCCCTCCTTCAACAAGAGATGACCTAAGTAGGTTACTTCTTGACGGCAATACTGTAACTTTGAAGGTGACACTTTATGATGAAGGTCAGACAAATGTCATAACAAAGAAAGAGTAGCCTCTTTACAAATCTCTTCGTCATCAGCAGCAACCAGCAGATCATCCACATACTGGATAAGAGTAGCACCAGAAGGCAATACAAAATCATCAAGCTGAGTTTTCAACGCCTGACTATAGATGGAGGGACTTTCACAATAACCTTGAGGAGCACGTTTAAACCGGAAGCTTAGACCTCCTAAAGAGAAGCCAAAAATATCCCTACTTTCCTCAGCAAACGGAATACTAAAGAAAGCGTTCTTCAAATCGATAACTGAAAACCAAGCAGCTGAAGCAGGGATCAGAGTCAACAAAGCAGTGATGTCAGGGGCAACAGGAAATTGTGGCACAACAATTTTATTAACCTCTCGAAGGTCGATCACAAACCTGTACACAGGTGGCTGAGAAGCATCAGTACGCTTAAGGACAGGCAGAACAGGACTATTGCACACATTACCTCTTGTTTCTTCAACTACACCCTTCTCAACCAAATCATATATAATCGCTGAAAGAGCTCTCTCGCCATCACTAGATGTAGCCTAGCATTCGACTTAAGGGTAACAACATAGGGTGGAATCTGCAAAAGACCAACATCATTGGGACCTGTAGCCCAAAGTGTATCAGGAAGAGAACGCAATTCCAGTGGAAGACAATCTTTAGACAAATACATTGGAGAAACCACTTTCTTACCCACTGTAAGATGTACTCCCGAAGGAGAACAATGTAATGTCGCATACAATCTTTTCAGCAAGTCCAAACCCAACAGATTCTCATGACAACCAGTCGTTAGAATAAGGGGAGCTTCCAATTCACAAGGACCAATAGAAAGGGGCAAAGGACTAGAAACCGGATTACGAACTGGGGCGCCAGAAAATCCTACTGAAACATTGGTCAAGCCAGACAAAGGTGCGCCAGGAAGTTTAGAGTGCATAATAGAACTCTTCGTCGCAGCAGTATCCAAAAGAAAAGGTTCTGCCACACCTGATGTAATCACTTCAACATAAGGTCCACTCTGGTCTACTGGAACTGACACTACTCCCTCACTTTGTCCATGGCTGTCCTAACTATCATTATAACCAGCACTCTCACTCTCAACACAATGTTCATCAATGTAGTACTGGGCAGACTGAACAGTCGGAACATTCTGTCTGTCAAAATAATTCACAGAATTCTGAGGGGGAAAGGAATGCTCATTCTGGGGAAACACACCACGTCCCCTACCCCTAGGAGCTTGTTGGAAACCACCACGACCCCTTTGACCAGATACACCATTCGCACGCTGTAACAAAATCGGACAACTATTCTTGAAATGACCTTCCTCTCTGCAATAAGCACACTGGTTAGGTCCTGGCAGAAATCGCGGAGCGAAAAACTCGGGCTTCTGTAACAGTCTCTGAAACTGTGGGGGTTGCTGAAACTGAGGCTGATTCGGACAAGGCGGATAAGCTTGCTGTAAAAGAACTTTCGTCTTTAGGTCTCTAGTTTTCTTCTCTACTTTATCCTTCTCATCTTTATCCCTATTCTCGTAATATTGTGCAGTAGCCAATATCTGGGCCGACGAAGAAACAGCCCATGGACTCTCAGAGTCCTTTAACTTATTAGAAAGTTCGGGAAGCAAATTAAAGACAAATGTGTCCACAAACAACCTTTGTCCACCTTCAATGCTCATGTTCTGACCACTATGATCGATGAACGTTTCCTCAAACCTGGTAAAGAAATCAGACACGCTCTCGTCTTTCTTTTGTTTGCATGCTGCTAACTTATCCCAATTCACTCGTAAAGGAGGCATCATAGTTTTCATTAAATTAATTATCCTACCAGGTAATTCTGCAACTAAGTGTTCCGGTTTGGCACCTCCTACCTGCCGACCATCTGCAGCAGAAATATTAACCCACGTATCTCCTAACTCTGGCGCATGATCCTCATAACGGATCTTCGCCCACAAAGGTTGAGGAACTACATTACCCATAAACATATCTATGTCAGCTAAATTCATAACACACGCATCAACTGTCTGAGACAACTCCTTGTAATAACCAGCAGGATTTTTACGGGGATCAGGTAAGGTCTGCTTAAGAGCCAAGACCTCTGCTCTCTTCCAAGGAACATGTACCCACACTCGCTGAAAATGTGTCGGTGCAGCCGCAATACCCAAATTAGCATTAGCAACAACTTCCTCTCTCCATACAGGAGGAACCTCTCTCATAGGATACTGCTTCACTTTCCTCCTAACAGAGGGATCAGGTTCGTACAATGTCTGAGGCGGAAGCCTAGATCTGAAAGCAAGTATCACTTTCTACGGCGTCTGCAACATCAGACTCCACTATCGTCCCTTTAGCAAATTCTGACTGGACATCAAGCACTTCCTGCGGAATCGGACCCAACTCATTATCTTCCCATTCCAGACGAAGAAAAGTACACATTATGTCAAAAACATACCTTTGCTTAGGCGGCTCCCACTGAAAGAAAACATCCATAACCGCTAGCAAATCATACCTAGAAGCATTTAAAACCCATCTACGAGCCAATAGATCCAACACCGTCCGCTCTTCCGAACTAGGAAGCTGACTATGACTCTGCTTACGTTCCAAAACAGGGGTCATATTCAGTGACCCAAACAGTGGAGACAAAAGATTAGCAACAGTCTCAGTCATTCGTTTTCGAGCAGAAGGAGAAGTGGACATAAAGACAGGAGAATGAATGTTTTGAGGCAAGAGAGGTGTAGGGACAAAAGTAGCAGGAGTCGGAGATACAGAAATGGAAGGCAAAGGAGTTTGAGGCAAGGCTGGTGACAAAGCCGGCGACCCTAGAGGGGGCTGCACCGTAGGAGGGAGAACCATCTGTGAAGGAACGGGTGGCTGAACAACAGCAGGGGGCTGAACAACAAAGGGTGCAACAACCGGGGGTAATGGAGGTGCAGTAGCACCCTGCACATAAGGGGGTGGCAATCTCAGTAAATGAGACATCAAAGGATCTTTTTCAGGATCTTCAATCACTTTTGGAGGAGAAGGTGACAAGGCCGGATAACATTTATCGATGGCCATGCAACGTTGTCTATCTGAGACTTCACTCGCTCGCTCTTCTCCATCTTCCTTACACTGCCTAGCAGCTTGTAGTACTGACATATTCTTATCTTTCCTATCTCTCTTTGCTTGCTTAATTTCTCGCTGTTTGGCTTCCTTACGCCAAAGGCGGAAAGAGTCAAACATCGCCGGCCAGGCTTTCTTCTTAAATAGCGCAACTTCCAAATTATCTAAAATATTTAATTCGAAACTACCATGTTGGGGCCATCGTAAAACGCCATCTTTCCTTGTATAGCGGACCCATATTTTGTTATAGGTGATAGGACCCACTCCGTGTTTTGAATAGAGCTCATAAGTCGGAGTTCCAACCGGAGGTATCGGACACGAATCCTCCAATCGGGAATCCCTGTTGCAACCACAACTAAACCATTTCCTAATTTTGCTAAGACCCGGCATCTTATAGTTCACTAATCTAGCTTCAAACTTCAAGGGGTTATCAACTATCGATACACTCGTAAATATACAAGCCCCTCGGCTTCGATTATTGCAACAACTGAATCAAAACCAAGAAACAACACAAAGTCGTGGGACCGACCCACTTATACTTAACCAAAATATCTGTCACGCCACCAGAAGACCGTCTATCGTCTCGCTCTACAAAGCATCAATCGAAGGTCCAAGACAGGGCGACAGTCAGGGCAGCAGTCCTTCGTAGCCGTCGGAAAGCGGGAAGACTTGCAGAAAAAACCTTCGGTCCACGTCAACATGCAGGGGTCAATGAAGTGGCGGCCATCCTCCAGAATTTCCTCACATGGCTCCTCACGATCCTCGGGCTTGGACCGGTACAGCTAAAGTCGCCCTACGTTGGGCGCCAACTGAAGAACCGGGTTTTTAGAACCCAGCGGCGCCAGGGGCACGCCCAAAGTCTTCGGATTCACCTGTCTTGGTATACAGAGACACGGAATACTTCTAGGTGGCGTCAGAGATCAAATTTAATAGCTGCAGCTAGTAACAGTAATCCCAGCAATACAACACGGTGTACAACTCAGGAAACTGCTCAATTTCGTAGAGCAAGACATCACTTTTTATCCACATTTTACTCATTATAAATGCACACCCACTGCGACAAATACTGACGAATGAAATACATTTTCCCACACATTATCACATTGCAAAAAGCTCGATTTACATTGTACCGACCCACAAGTTAATTATTAGGAATGTCCCATATTCAATTTCCACAAGCCGGACAAACCCATTATTGAAAGCACTACCCATGTAATGAAAAGTCGTAAGAAAAGAAACAATTCAGATGCTGAATAGGATAAGATATGTGCAAGGAAACTAAAGTTAACGATCTCCTGAACATTGATTGGCAATCTCAGACAACGATCAGCTAGAGAAATTGGCTTCTCAAAAGGGTCAGTTTCAGGTGACAGGGTCAGCGTCCTGCAGTTCACTCACAATTCAGAAAAGGCCTAGTTAATACGTACATGAACAACGAAGCCCATGCAACTTTGTTCCTTCGGTTACCTCCACGGCCTACGTGAGGGCAACACAAAATGGCGTCACGAACAACTCAAACAAAATGGAGTCTGGTCCCGAGAATCACGGAACCTCAGGCCCGTGGTGTCAAGTCCCGAGGAGCCAGAAATTCAATGGTACTGGATCTTCTCAACAATTCGGTATCATGCTGGAATATTCTCCAACGCCCAACCTCGGCTTACACGTTTTTTCAAAGTTCAGCACTTTATCAGCCCATAATACAGCCAATTACTTCATTCTATAAATATGCCAAGCCTTCATCCACCATAGGCCCAGCACCTGTTTCCAACAGTGGGGTAGGGTTAGTTTACCTGCTAAAAGAACTTGTGCAATATATCACCCCATCGGAAAATACATTGCATACACCCAAACTTCCCCTGGATGGCCCAGCAAAAGCACCACAGGATCATTTGGGGATCAATTCTGTGACCTCTTTAGCCCCTTCGCCGCGGGGCTCATTCCCCCCGCGGCGTGGGTGGTAAGTGGGCCGCGCGCGGCACCGCGGTACTCATGACGAGCTCAGCTCGTCATGACTCCGCCCACACAATGGAACGCCCCGCACAGGAGGGGAATTATCCGCGCATGTGCTTTCCACGGCAGTTATGACGAACTCAGCTCGTCATGAGCACAGCTGCACTGTGCCTCATGACGAGCTGAGCTCGTCATAAGCGCCGAAGGAGTTAATGAGATTTAACAGTGCCACCCAATAGTGCCACCCAATAGGACTGCGCCCCTCAAGTGAAAACCCCTCCATCATATATTAGAGTTCCTAAACATGGCCTTGAGCCTAACTGGAGTCAGATACCATCTAGTCTAGTGAGCACCTTGAAGGCACTGTCCTTGTATTTGGTGCAGTCGGGGGCAGTCGCCACCACTTTCCCAAATAGTCCCACTTTCTCCCTAATCCATATTTCTCACCAATTCCTTTCCCATGTTGTCATGTAATTATTGCACACTGGATCTGCCCTGTATCTAAAGCTTTATAAAGACGAAAAATACCTTTTGCATTGGAGGCTGATCGGATATGGTTTCTATCATGGTCAGCTCACATACACTTTGGGCTCTCTTTGAATACACAGTTTTAATAATTAACGCTCCCTGGCAATGTATGTATGATATATGTATATACTGTTTATTTTATTTGTAGTACATATATCTCATAGCCTTCATGCAAATTTCACCCCAACTGTGATTTTATTTTTTTTATGTAATGTGTTCTTGAGGTTGTACAACGTTTCCTGTCGAAATGCAATAGATTTCTTATATTAATATGTGATTTTAAGATGAGTTAAACCCTTTTTCCGAATATACACATATAACTGATGTGATACTGAAGACAACAAAGAAAACCCTTTGAGAAAATGTTTCACTTCTAATTACGGCAGAATACACATTTCTGACATGTTTCTCCTATGGGAGCCATTAGTGGGCCGTGCGATGGTTATAATATTATTGCTTTAGAGACCAAAAGCAGTTAGTGTGTTGACTGGCTAGACAAGAAAAATATGATTAAAAGTATTCAGACTTTCCCAGATACCCTATTTGTCAGTGTAATTGATGCTCGAGTTAGATCTTAGCTGATAAGAATATCCTCCTGCCATGTAAATGAACACAGCAACAATCTGCAAGCATGACTCCCTCAACTATAATAAACTGCGGGTTTTATCGTCCATATGTTACCACAGAGACGTTTTCCAGACTCATTTTACGAGGAGACGTCTGAGCCCGTAGAACGTTATGTCTTTTTATAACCATACTAAATTATGCAGTTCTGTCATGCTGACTTAACTCGCTAAGATGTTTAGCTGAACAAATCCCCCTGATTTTATGTGCTTAATTATGTTGAAGACCAGAGAGGAAAGGAATGCTCCTGTAGCTTTTCTTTTTAAAGTATAAGATTTGTTTTTTTTTATTTCTCATTTGTGTATTGTTTGCTTTTGTGCTAACTCCCCCCGATGTGGGTTTCAGAGTGTTGTACAATCAGAATGCTAGGAGAATTATTACAGTATATTGAGCCCGAACAATAACTTCTAAGTGGAAAATCTCAATAAGTCGAATTTCTAATGAGAGGAGAGAGTGTCAGAGCATTATGCAAAGAGGAGGAAACGAAATGGAGAGCAATACGGAAAAACCATGACATCATAAAATCACATGTGGTCACAAATTAGATGATAGGGTAGCAGCGTTATAAGGTGCTAAACATGTCCTGTATCCTCCTGATTGGTGTAAACGCAGCAAATCGGCCATGGCATCTATTAAACAGGATGTTAGAACTGGGGGTCTCTAGTTGGCTGACGTAGGTAGCTTAGTCCAAATAGGGACCCTTGCTTCTAGTCAGGGAAAAGAGGGACACACTCTTAGATAACCCCTGCTCACCCCCTGGTAGCTTGGCATGAGCAGCCAGGCTTATCTCCAAGGCAATGTGTAAAGTATTTTGCAACCACACTCCCAGTAACACAGTGATAACACCACAAATGGACACCACACTGGTTTCATAAAAATAGCGGTATCTTCATAAAAAGGAATATGATGAGACCAAACATATCCAACGTATGCGTATTCGTAAGATTTCACTTTGCCGGTCATTAGGCCAGCAATCACTTGTAGGTTCTTGCGGTATTAATGAGCAGTTCACGATCTCTAATGCAGTCCTAATGCAATGCTATGCAGTTCGTAATGCAGTTCGTAATGTAGTAATAAGACAGTCCTGAATGCACGTACTAATGCAGTTCGTAATGCAGGAATAATGCAGTTCATAATGCTAGAATAAGACAGTCCTTAATGCAAGAATCAGGCAGTTCGTAATGCAAGAATAATGCGGTTCGTAATGCAAGAATCAGGCAGTTCGTAATGCAAGAATAATGCGGGTCGTAATGCAAGAATCAGGCAGTTTGTAATGCAAGAATAATGCTTTAAGCTAATCTGCGCGGTCAACTCGGGCACCACTAGGCCCAAACAGCAGAGACAACGGTCGAAAGCTTAAAGGGGCAACCCTGGTACTGCTGGGCAGGTACTGGCCACTCGGGCACTCAGCGCGTCTAACGCGGTGCAGCGGGAGAGAGATCAGAGCACTCCTGTACTCCTCCCGCACGCCTCCCCATGCCCCACATGCTTGCAGCTCCGGACCTAAGTCCAAGCCTTAACTGGGGGGGTGAGCTACCTCACTCTCTCTCTCTCCTCTCGTCGGACGTTCTGCTTGGCGATCCCGATCACGTTGCAGCTCTATTGCTAGGCGATGCTGTAGCCTGACGGGTTACGGCGCTGCCTTCTCCTTCATTGACGATTTTGGGCAGATTCCTTTTGCAAACAACGATCATGATCCCTTTCACCTTGCAGCTTCCTTAGCTTCCAGAAATCCGTTAGCACGTTGCGGCTCGGGTCGGTGGCTGCGATCCTCTCTAACAGCCTCAGTTATGATGACGGCTCAGGCCACAAACAGCAATGCAGCAGCGTGGACGATGTTTCACGCTACGGGTGCAATGCGGTCATGGGGCACCTCGTAAACAGCGCCATGGACCACATGGTAGCCTCAGCGTGCAAAAAGAACATGCACACAGCGTCGCTGAGACACAGTCCTTAGTTTCAAGTAAGCCTTCAGCTCTCCGCGGGCCCTTGGAGACAAGCTACTTCAGGACACAGCACACAGCAAAGTCCCTTGTCCTTTCCTTATTCAAATCTGCAAACTGCAGGCCCGCCCCAGAACACACAGCAAGGGCAGTCCTTCTCTTCAGTCTCTTCAGCTGTTCTTCTTTGGCCGAGGTTCCTCTTGATCACGAGGTAGTTTCAATCCTTTTTCAGTATGGATTTCAGTATTGAGTTCAGGTGTTTCATCTCTTACATTTATATCCCTAAAAGCCTTTGATGTCTTTGTGTTCAGGGGACTCCAAACCAGACCTGGGTGTCTTCCTGCCAGTACACACCTTCTTCCTATGATAGTCAGGGTTGGAGGCCCAGACGCCCAGCAGGAGGTGTTGTGTATCGATTTAGATTCCGTATTAATTTCCCGATTCATGCCCTTATATAGGTATATTTCACATTGCCCTTATATAGGCATGGAAATCCAGTCCTTATTTAGGCATAGTCCATGCTACCCAAATACAGGCATGGCTACTTACATCCGTTCATCTATGTCACAACGAGTTCTTGGAAAACCAGCCGTTAGGGACTTCCCCTTGCCTGGATATTGATTTCTCCAAGAACTCATTTATTATGCATGAACATCTATTCCTTAGGGGTTCATTCATGACGTTCATATGCCCGACTTTTACGTAAATACCGGCATTCCTAAACACCTTCAAGGTATAAATATACCTTCACTTGCTATGGCAAAGCACAGTGTGGTTCGGTGCAGTTCGACTACCTACTTGCACGACGCAGCTGGCCACAGCAAGTATCGAAGGAAGCCAACTCCCCAGCTGACGCACTGACTAGCCGCTATCATCATCCTGCCGAGAATCCGACTCCAGTGTTTCTGACTCCCCTTGCGGGGGGGTTGGGAAATCAAGTCCCGGGAAAGAGATATCAACCTCTCTCATTCTAAGGTATGGAGCTGATTAGAACCTAGAGAAACCTTTGGCAATTCTTGGCAGAACTAAAACTTATGCTAAGGCAGCACCTACTTCTTCCATCGTACTGGACCTAGGTTAGGTACACTGGGGTAGGCGTATTTTAGAAGTACCAGTTGAGTATTTTAGCCTCTGTTATTTATGTATGTATTATTATATATGTCATAGCAACAGACAATGCTATTACAGTATTATTTTATATTACTGTTTATGCTGTACACATTATACTTCGCATTCTGTCTAACGATTGTAGCAGTTCATATCTCTTGCATGAGAAAGAAGACTGTCCAATAAACCTTTTATTGAAACGCCCGTCTATTTCTGTGCAACTCTGTAGAAACGAAGCATGCACGATTGACTGAGTGAAATAGTTATCTATTGTTTCCACTACTCTGAAGATATTGTTCCGACTCTAAGGGAAACAAAGTTGTCATGTTTATGCGGTTGTCAGAGACTAATCCCTTCTTGTTTATTCAAGAAAGTTTCTAGTGACCTCTGAGTTAGCTGGCACACACAATTAAGTTTAATATACTTGATAGAAACATACTGACCTTAGTCCTGTGTCAAATCTATAGTGTGTGTTATTCCAATGCGCAGAGCCTATTAGGGATATAGGAACTACACTACAGAGGTGGAGCCATCCTTTGGTGGCAGCAACACAGCCCTCTTCACATCCAGGGGGCTACTCCTCCCCCACATCAAATGCAGGCTGGCCTGTTGCTGTCTCACCTACTCCTCCTTGGGATCAGGACACTTCCCAGACCCTTTCACATCCAAACCCAGAGAGGCAATACGCAACCAGGCAGAGGCACACAGGATGGTTTAAGACAAGAAACCAACCACTTCTAAAAGCGTGGTTTCTAAACGCACAATTCAAAAACCATCTTCACAAAAAGATGTGTTATTAAATTCTGAGTTCAGGCACCCTAAACTCCATCTCTCCATTTTATGCCTATGGGAAGATATGCTGGAAACATGGGACATGGCATTCCCAATGCTGTCCTATGGGCAAGATGGCCTTGCAACAGTGAAAAACGAATTTGGCAGTATTTCACTGTCAGGGCATGGTACACACCTCAGTACATGTCCTACCTTTCACATACACTGCATCCTGCCCGGGGGGGGGGGGGGCACCTTGGGCCTCCGATAGGGATGTCTGATGTGCATAAAAAGAGAAGGTAAGGCCTGGCAAGTGGGTGCACTTGCCAGGACAACAAGGCAGTTAACAAACTGCTCGCAGGCACTGCAGTGGCAGGCCTGAGATCTCTTCTTAGGGCTACTTGTGTGAGTGGCACAATTAGTGCTGCAAGCTCACTAGTAGCATTTGCATTACCAGCCCTAGCACACATAGTGCACTTTACTAGGAACTTTACTAGGGACATTATTATTAAGGCAAAAATGCCAATAACCATAACACTTTATACAGGGAGCACTTGCACTTTGACACTGATCAGCAGTGGCAAAGTGCCCAAAGCATCTAAGCCAGCAAAAGAAACCCAATGAACGATGATTATTGCAATATTTTTGTAGTAAACAAGCAGTCACAAGTGCAATTACCTTGCAGGTTCTGGGGTCCTGATTTGAATGGTGCAGCAGGTGCAGTGAAACAGGAGCCGAAATGTATAGGAAACCCACTGAACACGGACTATTGCTATATGCTACTACTAAACAAGCTGTCACAAGTGCATTTACCTTACAGGCACTAATGTCATGATTTTAATGGTGCAGCAGGTGGAGTGTCACAGGCGCCAACATTTCTAGAACGCCCACTGAACAGTGATACATTTTACTATGAAACAAGCAGTCAGGAGTGCTTTTTTGGTTCTTTTGTAACCATTGCACTCAAAGTAACACATAGCCTAAAGCATCACTGTAATAAACGTTGTAACCTATTGGACTTTTCTGTCTACCTACAACTTATGCTACATTTAGTACATTTATATGGCACATTTCCAGTTTTCTATGGTCATAAAATGCTTCTGAATCTGGACACACTAAGACCTTGGCAAGAGCATTCTCCATTCTATAACATTAGCACTTTAGCTGTTGTAAACACTACATAAATACTCATGACTTACTATATGGCCTTCCATACCAAGCACTGGCAAAGCCAAAAGGTCGAGCCTATGTCAGATCTATTGGCTTTGTCAATCATTTGTAGCCATATTATGCAGCAATGCAAGCTTCAGTGCTGCATAACTTCAAATGTTTTTAAAAGCGCTATAACGTGGACAACAATGGCTGTGCCATACAGCTTTTTTTAACATTACTTTCAGCCATTTGCAACATAGCTAAAAATTATTAGCAAATCGAATAAATCTCACATAGGCAAGACCTATTGGCTTTGCCAATGCTTTTTTAAAGTATGCTGCTTTATTGATGTACAGATTTGGATGGCCTGACGACAAGATAGCTGTCCTATAATCTTGTGATATTACAGCTCCTCATTTTGGTCTCGCAAAATGTTATTCATATACTGTGTTATCAGCACATGATGTTGGCAGGCAGACTTCATTCCACTGGTTCGTTCCAGAACAGCACATAGGGGTTCAGCTGCTTCCAGCATCAAAATCAGACCAGGATGTCCACCCTGCAGCAACGCGGCAGCAGCCGCTAATGTGCCAGCCTTCACTATTCAGCTGGAAGGTATGAGTCTGCTCTGTACCTTAACTATGTGACACTATGCTAAAGCACGTATTAGGACTCCACAAAGTGGTGGCTGACATTTTACCAACAGTCCGACTTTTTTAGAGAACTGTGGGAAACCCCTACATATGGAGAAGGGCACTCATATTAGCATAGCAGAAAACACCAGGATATGCAACCCGTATGAAAAACACCACAACTTTTCTCATACAAAAAAAACCCCAAAACAAACTTCCTATGGCAATGTGGTAACCAATACAAAATGCTTGTCTAAAGCAGAGCTTTTGAGAGGTGATTCATCCTGCCATGGTGTTTTTTTGGTCTGAAATATAGAGCCTGATGTAGGTGGCCCAAATACCGGTCGGTAGCGGTGAAATGCTGTAAATTTCACAGTTACCGACCGGTATTTAGGCATGCGTGACGTAGGGAAGGAATCGGTAATAAGGAATCAGTAAATACCGATTCCTTATTACCGATTTCTAATTTAGCGATTTGGATTTACCAAACACCCAAATACCGAATCGGCAAATAAGAAACGGTAAAAATGAGAAAAGAGATGTAGAAAAATTCGGTAATACCGAATTTCCTAAAAATCGGTATTTAGGAGTCGGTAATTAACACTGACTGAAAGCAGGTGATAATCAGGTGCAGTGCATTTAAGCAGTCCCAAAATGCAACAGTGTGATCACTATGGCGGCCCTCTATGTAATTGCAAGGAGGCTACGGCTACAGGCAGCAGGAGTGAGGATCTGGAGACGGGCGAAGCGCGTTTACAGACAGCATATCACACTCTTCCAACTGAATGAGGCAGAGATCCATGAAAGGTACAGGCTACATCCCCACACCATCCTGGGCCTGATAAAGGACCTGCATCCACTCCTGGAGCATCCAACACCAAGGGGGCCCGCTATACCACCACATGTGCAGGTGCTCTGTAGCCTACACCTACTTGCATCTGGCAGTTACCAGGGGGTGATAGCTGCGGTAGGTGGGGTGTCACAGAGTTGCCTATCCTGTTATTTTAACAAGTTCCTGATGCCATGATGCAGAGAATGCATCACTACATAAGCTTCCCAAACACACAGGCGGAACTGCTGAAAACCAAGACAGACTTTTACCAAATGGCACAGTTCCCGCATGTTATAGGGTGCATTGATGGGACACACATTACAATCTGCCCACATGCAGCCACTGAGTACATCTACAGAAACCGAAAATCCACCCACTCCATGAATGTGCAGGTAATTTGCGATGCAGCCAACTTAATCACCGACATTATGGCCAAATTTCCAGGGAGCACCGATGACTCATACATTTTCCAGAACAGTGGGATCTACACACGCCTGTCTGCGGGAGAATTTGGAGAAGGATACCTGCTAGGCAAATCACTGTGACACACCCTGATGTATACTGCTGATGAATGTGTTGGTGTTTGTTATTAATGGCACTCTCTTTCCCACCTAGGTGATAGCGCTTATGCTGTGTGGTCATTCATCCTCACTCCTTACCTAAACCCATCAACCCCAAGTGGGAGACGATACAATGTGACACAAATCAACACGTAACGTTGTGGAGCGCACGTTTGGACTATTGAAAAGCAGGTTCCGCTGCCTCCACAAAAGCGGAGGTGCACGTCAGTACACACCCATCATCTGCTGCAAAATCATCACAACTTGTGCTATGCTGCACAACCTTGCCACTAAGAAAGGTACAGAAGTTGAATTAACAGATTCTGAGGACGATGATGATGAATTTGCACAGCCAGAGCCCAACGTAGCAGGAGTGGCGCCAGCACCAGATGGGAGACAGGCTGAGATCACACGCAACTATCTTTGTGTAAGTAAGGAGACACAGCCAGTTGTTGCATTTGAATGACGTAGTTTAATATTTAGGCACTACGCCACTACACAAAGGGCTCAACTTGCCAGTCCTATTTGTAACCACTCTACGAGGATGTAATGGGTTAAGTCACCCAGTTAAGTACACAAAGTGTGGCTTGCATTAACCTCTGTGGCTACGCACAACACTGCTTGATTCCCTTAGCAGACTTTCGTCACTGCCAATCGATCCAGTGCCAGCCCCATGACGTCATGCTGGCAGTGGTGGTGATGCCGGTGGTGGTGGTGTGGTGTGCCCTACACTTGCAATAGCCTCCTCCAATCTCTCCTTCCGGGTGCCCTTCCTGCCTTGTCATGTGCAGACCTGCGCGATGTCTCGCCTGTGGACACAAATTGTACATTAGCTCACTAGTCTGGTAGCACTACGTAACAATAATACATTTTCATTTCTGCCAATCTATCTTTCTGTCCTCTGCTTGCTTATCACTGATGTGTGTCACATGCCTTTGTGTTCAGTGGGATGACTGTCATGATAGGTGTTACACTGACTACATCTCCCATAATGCATTGCTGGTGTTTAGTAAAACCTGTACTGGAGTGGGATTCACGCTGCCTCATTGGGGAATGGCGTTAGGGAGTGGGGGGTGCAGATTGGTGTGCATGCTTCTTACTTTGTTTGTTGGTGGCTCTGGCTGAGCTGCCTGCATCCCCGATTCTGCTGACACTGCCAGGTTCAATGGTGGACTCCACCAGCTGTTTCAGTACAGTCAGTGCAGGTGCCCTGTTTCTTTCTCCTCCTGTCAGGCTGCCTTGTTTTATTCCTCTCCGCCATCTTCTTCTTTGTGAGGCTCCTGACATTGTACCACCTTTTTTTTAGTACCTCAATTTCACGGGGGGTCACTCCAATCGCATTCACATGTGCCTGTATTCCAAGCCATGTTTTCCTTTTCTCTGATTCTGTCACTTGCAAGGACTGTTTCCCAAACAGCTTTGTGTGTTGTTTAACCACCTCCTCAATCAGGACCTGCAGCTCCCTTTCGCTGAATTTTAGCTTTCTTTTCCTTTCAGCACCTTCTTTTTCTGTGTCCTTGTTGGCCATTATGCAGTTTTTTTCAGGAAAAGTTCTTAAAGTTACTCCTGTGTTCTCCTCTGCACTCCCTGCCTCTCCAGAAGGTTCTGATTCAGTGCACCTGCATGGGTGTGCCACTTCCTGGTTGGGAGGTGGGGTGGATGCACAGGATTGGCTGATTCCTCAATTGCTGATATTTAGAAATACCGATTCGGTAATACAGATTCGGTAATACCGATCGGTATTAAGGATTCGGTATTGTTTTTTCCGATTTTTAGCAATTCGGTAAAAAATACCGATTTTTTTACCTACATCGGAAATTCCGAATTCTTAATAACGAATCGGTAAAATTCGGTATTAAGGATTTGGTATTTCACTTTTACCTACATATGGCCCATACTTACCAAAGATGGTTCCAGTCTTACAACTCCTTCAAAATGTTATGTTGTCGTTTTTTCCGATGGGCTAATTTCAGTACCAGTGCCCTTTTTAGGTTTCACCTGCACAGTCTTTTGTATTTAACAAAAAACTTAAAAGGGGCTTACAGGCTGCCTTTACTTTCCATTTCTGTGTATGCTTGTCACTCTGTTTCCTTGCTTACTGTTGGTTGCAGCACGCTTTTTCCTGTTTTCTTCGTCTTTGTCTTTGTGTGTTTTCTTATCAGTTTGGACAAAGTACTCCCTTTGAACTTTTCCTCCTCCCTTTATTGCACTACTTATTTCTTTGTGATTACGTGTGTTTAGTGACTGCAACACCCAAAGGTATTGGAGCGCTTTACATTAGCACCAGTTCCTTTACACAAGGACACATTCATGTTTATAGGGACTGGGGACCCGATTCACAAAAGTAATTGGAGACAAAATCCTAACTTTACGACTTTCGGGATTCACAAAGTGCATTTAGGAGTAGTAAAGTTAGGAATCCTAACTTTACTACTCCTATACTCCTAAATGCCCTTTGTAAATACCGAAAGTAGTAAATTTAGGATTTTGTCTCAGTTAAACTTTAGGTTTGGTCTTAAGAAGATTAAAACGTAAGTTTAACTGAGACAAAATCCTAACTTTATGACTTTCGGTGTTCACAAAGGGCATTAGGAGTAGTTTGTTTTGTGATAGGTCATTTTGATGTCTCCTCAATAAGTTTTGGGCCCTTGCCTGTCGTGGGTACTTGACCAACCCACGCATGTAAGGTATCATTTTTATCAGGAGACCTGGGGTAACGCTGGTTGGTAGGAAATTAGTGGATCCCTGTAGATTCTGGAACTTTCCGAGACAGAAATTTGAGAAAAAGGTGATTTTTTTCAGCTACATTTGAAGTTTGCAGGGGATTCCGGGTAGGAAAAAGTTGGGAGACCCATACAAGCCATACCTTGCTAGACTCCCCGGGGTGTCTAGTTTTCAGACATGTGTGGGTTTGGTAGTTTCCCAGGATGGCCACCGAGCCCGGGTCCAAAAACCCAGGTGACCCTCCTTGCAAAAACCATGTTGTTTTGTAATAGGTCATTTTGATGTCTCCTTAATACGTATTGGGCCCATGCCTGTCGCAGGTACTTGACCCACCCACGCGAGTGAGGTATCATTTTTATCAGGAGACCTGGGGAAACACTGGGTGGTAGGAGATTTTCGGATCCACGTAGATTGCAGAACTTTCCCAGAGAGAAATTTGAGAAAAAAGTGATTTTTCTGCTAAATTTGAGGTTTGCAGGGGATTCTGGGTAGGAAAACGTTGGGGGACCCACGCAAGCCATACCTCGGTGGACTTTCCCGGGTGTCTAGTTTTCAGAACTATGTGGGTTTGGTAGTTTCCCAAGATGGCTGCCGAGCCCGGGGCCAAAAACCCAGGTGACCCCCCTTGCAAAACCAGGTTGTTTTGTGATAGGTTATTCTGATGTCTCCTCAATACGTTTTGGGCCCTTGCCTGTCACGGGTGCTTGACCCACCCATGGGAGTGAGGTATCATTTTTATCGGGAGGACTAGGGGAACACTGGGGGGGTAGGAAATTTGTGGATCCACATAGATTCCAGAACGTTCCCAGACAGAAATTTGAGAAAAAAGGGATTTTTCAGCTAAATTTGAGGTTTGCAGGGGATTCCGTGTAGGAAAACGTTGGGGGGTCCACGCAAGCCATACCTTCCTGGACTCCCCCAGGTGCCTAGTTTTCATAAATGTGTGGGTTTGGTAGGTTTCCCTAGATGGCTGCAGACCCGGGGACCAAAAATGCAGATGCCCCCTATGTATCCGAAAATGACCTGGTTTTGCAAGGGGGGTCACATGAGGTTTTGGTCCCAAGCTTGGCGGCCCTCTAGGGAAACCTACCAACCCCACATATTTCTGAAACTAGACACCCGGGGGAGTCCAGCGAGGTATGGCTTGCGTGGGTCCCCGAATGGCAGAGGTGCACAAAGACAGACTGTGCCCAAAATAAAATGGGGGGAGCAAAGGCCCTTGCCCTCGCTTGGGGATCACCCTCCTGGGGTGGTCCCCAAGCAGGGATCCACTGGGGAGGGGTGATGCCCCCCTTTTCAATGATACGTCCCCTGTCTTTCTATGTGCTCAGGGGGATGAAATAGCCCCCTGAGCACGTAGAAAGCGAAACTGAAATGAGCCTCTTGGCCCATTTCAGTTTTGGTTTTCACTGAAATGACATCAGCGCGACATGCGCGCTGATCGTCATTTCAGAGAAACCGTGCATGTAGCCTCGGGAGCTGGGGAAGCTCTTCCCCAGCTCCCGAGGCTGTTGGGGGGTTAATGGAATTCCTCTGGTGCCCGCACCAGAGGGATTCCCTCTGCCATGTGGGAGGACGTCGGGGGCCGTCTGACGCACATGAGCACTGGCCGTCTGATGCACCGAAAGGGTTAATGTCATTCGTCATGGCATGAGGGCGTCATGCCCCCTTCTTTAGTTTTGCCCTTCCAAACTGTGTGGACCAAATACATGTTTCCTCATGCTGCTCCTGGTTTGCGCAGATATTTTTTCTTTGTTTTCAAGCACTCCATAGGAAAACTTGTGTTTTCAGGTCATCTCACTTGTACACATACACGGTATATGGTCAAAATATCGAGTCCAAAATATCGAGTAACACAAATATCGACTCCAAAATATAGGATGGACAAACTATCGAATGTACAGAATATAGACATCAAAAATATCGTTTTTAAGGTAAGTAATGTAATATCGATTTTAAGAATATAGAAAGTCAAAATATCGAAGGACAAAATATAGGTTATTAAAAATATCGAATTTTTAATAATATCGATTTTTTTAAGTGTTTTGTATGTTAGTATATGTGTGAAAAGTGTATTTTTTGTAATTTATTTTAAGTAATTAATTTTATGTTATTTAATTTTTGCGTAATTTAATTCTGTAGCGGGTTGTGGGTTTATAGGGGAATAGGATGGGAAGTAATTTAATTATATTTAATTAAATATGTTAATTAATGTATTGGTATTTATTTTGAATAAATTGTTAATTAATTTTAATTGGTAATTAATTAATTCTTAATTGATAATTCATTTTTTTAATTGATAATTATGTGAATAATATTAATTTATTTTCTGTAGCGGGTTGTGGGTTTATAAGGGAATAGGGTGGGAAGTAATTTAATTATAATTAATTAAATATGTAAATTTATTTATTGGTATTTATTTTGAATAAATTGTTAATTAATTTTTAATGGGTAATTCATTCATTTTTAATGGATAATTAATTTGTATTAATTGATTAATTGATAATTATGTGAATAATATTAATTTATTTTCTGTAGCGGGTTGTGGGTTTATAGGGGAATAGGGTGGGAAGTAATTTAATTATAATGAATTAAATATGTTAATGTATGTATTGGTATTTATTTTGAATACATTGTTAATTAATTTTTAATTGGTAATTAATGAATTCTTAATTGGTAATTAATTTTTACCCCTACGCTATCCAACGCCTTCCCTACTGTTGCAGTCTCTGGAGTAGGAATAATAATTTTTACCCCTACGCTATTCAACGCTTTCCCTACTGTTGCACTCACTGGAGAGGGAATAGTAATTTTTACCCCTACGCTATTCAACGCTTTCCCTACTGTTGCACTCTCTGGAGTGGGAATAGTAATTTTTACCCCTACGCTATCCAACGCCTTCCCTACTGTTGCACTCTCTGGAGTGGGAATAGTAATTTTTACCCCTATGCTATCCAACGCTTTCCCTACTGTTGCACTGACTGGAGAGGGAATAGTAATTTTTACCCCTACGCTATCCAACGCTTTCCCTACTGTTGCACTCTCTGGAGTGGGAATAGTAATTTTTGCCCCTACGCTATGCAACGCTTTCCCTACTGTTGCACTCTCATGGAGTGGGAATAGTAAGTTTTTACCCCTACGCTATCCAACGCTTTCCCTACTGTTGCACTCTCTGGAGTGGGAATAGTAATTTTTACCCCTACGCTATCCAACGCTTTCCATACTGTTGCACTCTCTGGAATGGGAATAGTAATTTTTACCCCTACGCTATCCAATGCTTTCCCTACTGTTGCACTCTCTGGAGTGGGAATAGTAATTTTTACCCCTACGCTATCCAACGATTTCCCTACTGTTGCACTCTTGGGAGTGGGAATAGTAATTTTTACCCCTACGCTATCCAACGCTTTCCCTACTGTTACACTTCCAGGAGTGGGAATAGTCATTTTTACACTCCCGCTATCCTACGGTAGTAATATTGTGTATTTTTTATTAATATTATGTTAATATATATATATGTTTTAACATATATGATTGTATTTTTTTTATAAGTTAAATTAATTATTTATTAATTTTAAGGTAATTTAAGTATTTTTAAGTATATTTTAGCTATTTATTTTTTATATTTTTTTAATTTTACATTATTTTTAAGAAATTCGATATTTTTACAAAGTATATATTTTTAAACAATATTTTGGATTCGATATTTTGTTACTTACCTGTTTGTAGTTAGGAATTCAATATTTTGTCTGTCGATATTTTGGCCTCGATATTTTGGGTAGTCTATATTTTGTCCCTGGATATTTAATCAGTGGTCCCACATACACACATACTTCTAAAATGCATAAGTGTGTACTTAAACAAATGCATTTCCTAAAAAGTTGTTAAAACACAAACAGCAGTTGTTTATTTTTTTGCACGATCCAATTGCATTGGAGCACTTGCTCCATACTCCGAATTTCCATAGCTGAACACGAGCCGATGGTATTGGAATGCTTTAAGTGCTCACCAGCTACATTCCACAACAACACAATCATTTTTGTCGCTGAGCCTGCTTCATTTAAGGTATTTCTTCCCCTGCTTTGTTGCTTTCTCCCACCTGCTCCCGTCTTTGCTTGCCCATCTCCTCATCCCCTCATGGTTCACTGCTTCACCCGTCTCCTCACTACCTACCTCGTCGCTGCTGCTTTTTTTTTTTTGCACGATCCAATGGTATTGGAGCAATTGTTCCATGCTACATCCTGTCTTGTCATAGTGCTAACACCAGCCAATGGTATTGGAGCACTATAATTGTTCACCAGTTACATTACACAATGACACATTCACTGCCGTATGAATGGGGATGCGTGAGTGATTTGCCCAGAATAACGAACTGTTCAACCAACCCTAAGATTCAAACCTGGTTTCCAAGTTCTCCTGTTGACAGGTCTGGCCATTACACCACATCCTCAATTCACTCCAAAGCTCCTCAACTGTTTCTCACTATCACTTCTACATTTGCTCAGCAAGACCCCATCAACACTGAACAAGCACTGGCAAAGCCAATAGATCTCAGCAATGCCTGAACTATTGGCCTTATCAATGTGAATGTCTTTAAGCCATGATGTCTAGCAGCACATCTGTTGTTCAGCATGGCTGAACATCACAAAAAAAAGGGCTATGATGAGGCCAGCAGAGGCCACATCATATCGCTTTTTTGTGTTAGGAGGGGCAGGACAATAAACTCAACAAGGGGGCGAAGAGCCTCGGTGTCGAATCAGCATCCTGTGATTCTGGGCTTTCAGTGACTTTCAGTGAAGCTGAACAGCAGATGTGCTGCTAGACAACATGGCTACAACACATTCACATTGACAAAGCCATTAGCTCTGGCATTGCTGAGACCTACTGGCTTTGCTAATGCTTCTCATTAAAACAAGTCAGTATCCTCTAACAAAATATTCATGTTATGTAAATTATTTTGTAGGCAGTGGCACTTTAAATGTGACTTTGCCAACAAAATTATACATCTCTCAAAGATATTTGCTAGTGGCTGACACATTTCACCCTATTCTGTTTTTGTCTTTGGAATGTGATTGTTATTTGTTGAGAGTAGCTCGAGGGGAAAGGAGCAAATGTTAAAAGACCCCCATGCCAGGGTGAGTGAAAAAAAGCATTAGCAAAGCCAATAGGTTTCACGTATTGTCCATGCCATGGCTTTTTTTTTTACTTTAAGTTATATTGCACAGCAGCCCACATAATCTATTGGCTTTGCCAATGCTTGTTATATTTTCCTTCTTATCTTTCGTTTGCATATTTTCAATGTGGTCATTTTGACTTGCACTTGTTGTACCTTATATTTGCCTTTTTATTTTTAGCTTTTTAAAATTTCCTCTGTCTTTTTTTATATTTGACATTCTTTACTTCTATTTCAGTATTTTAACTTTTACCCCTTCTATTTATATTTTGCCCTGTGAGTTTTTAAGTCTGCTTTTGCTTGCTATCGCTGAGCCATTTTCATATCGCTTGTTTCCTACTGCTTTTATCTTCTTGCCCGTATTTCCTCTTGCCTCATCAGGTGTAAGCATGCTTTTAGTTTTTGGCATATTTTCTTTAAACTTGTGTCTGGGAAGAGTTGTGGCCGGAGATGGTAGCCAGGCTGTCCCAAAATGTGCTGTTCTCTTTCCCTCGTCACATTACTCCAAACATACACAGTTGTCAGTATGTGCTGTGTAGACGTATACTCCATTGTTACTAACAAAGCCAATAGGTCTAGTTCTAGTGTCCTAAAACATGTAAACATGCAAATATAGGCAGACACTTAGGTCCCTAAATGTGTCGACACATTAAATCCGGACCCATTGGGTCTATACACATTACTTTCGCAGAATTGTATTGTTCCTGGTAAAAACGACAGTTTGCCTTTATCAAAGGGCATTTACGTCATTCACTTGCTACATGATGTTTGGACATTAACGTCAAGTTCAGTGGACAATAACAGTGAACATTCCACAGGTAAAATAAAAAATAGCAAATTAAACTAATTTTCACCATTAAATATTAGATGCCAATAACCATTTCAAAGATGCAACGGAAATGAACTAGAACTTTCACCACTGTGGTTAGTACGTGTCCAAAAACCCATATAACAGCAACAGGATACAGAACCCATTTAGTCGATCGAAATTTCCGGGTGGCCACAAATGCAATTATTTTTCTATTGTGCGTGTTTAGTTTCTGTTAAAGAGAGGAACAGCCCAGTATTATTTTTTCACTCAATAAATAAAATACATTTTATTAATAATTCTATACCTCTTATATTATGGGAATCACGCATTCTATATACGAAATTAAAAACGTTACTTTAAAGCCTCGACTTCTCAGCAATGTTGGCATGTACCCCAAGCATCTGCTTGCAAGTTGGTTCCCTACAGGGATTCGCTTTACAACTTCAACCTAAAATGTATACTTATTAACTATAGCTCATATAAATCAATGGCGTTCCCAGGGTTTCTCTCAGAACATTTAACTCTGTTAAGCTTAATTCCTGTGAGGGGAGATGTATTGGTAAAGCCACCATAGCAACATAGACATTTCCTGTAATTACGATGAAAATGGTTATAAATCAAAAAGTTTGAGTATATGAAAAGCAAGGTATACCTGAATGACTTTCCATCATTCTATATTTGTTTTGAGATGTTGTTGTACCAGTACTATATCACTTGCACATGTGTTGTGCCATCTTCAGTGCATGTGCAATCTTTGCTACGAAGACACAGTGTAATTTAACTTACACTGTGCTACTAAGAAGTTTCATGTTTCCCAAGGGCAGCATGACAGTGTGGATGTTGGATTATTGTGTTGAACATAAGGCATCCCTGTTGTTAGACCTGGCATCTTTTGGCACGATTTCCCCTGATTTTTGACTGTGTGCTAAACTTCGTTTTTGCTGGTTTTAGGACTCTGGGCACTTTTTCACTGCTGACCAGTACTAAAGTGCATGTGCTCTTTGTCTAAAATGTAATGGCATCTGGTTTCTCTGTGATTGGCATATTACATTTACTAATAAGTCCCTGGTACAGTGCATTACATGTGCCCAGGGCCGGTAAATCAAATGCTACTGGTGGGCCTGCAGCCCATGAGTAGCCCTTCAAACCTTTCTCAGGCCCGCCACTGCAGAGACTGTGTGTGCAGTTTCAAACTGCCATTTCAATCTGGCAAGTTCACCTACTAGCCAAGCCCAAACCTTCCCTTTTATTACATATAAACCACCCCAAAGGCAGGCCCTAGGTAGCTCCATGGGTAGGGTACTGTGTATTCAAAAGTTAGGACATGTACTGTGGAGTTTTACATATCCTGGTAATGAAAAACGGATACATTTGTTTTTCACTACAGCGAGGCCTATCTCTCCTATAGGTTATCACTGGAGCTGCCTTGTAACACATTCCAAGCAATTAAAGTTTGGCCCAGTAAAGTACAATCCATGAAAATCAGAAGGTGCTCCATGCTTACAATTATAAAGTCGTCATGGACATTTGAGGTTTACCAAGCAAACATTCATCAACTTTACCAAGTACCCAGATAAAGCTTTTAGTATATAGGATTGCTATTGATCCAGCATTTATGGGCCTACAGTGTCGGTGGGGGAAGGTTCAGGTCCCCTCTGTCACTGGATCACTAAATCACTAACTTATGCTTTATCCTGGTCCTCTGATGGATCTTTTATGTGTCACACCGAGGAGAAAGAGAGTTAGCATCACTTGTCTGATAAATGTTCAATTTAAATGAACAGTGCAACAAATTTGGCTACATAATAAGGACCAGATATCGGAAGCCATATTCAAGGGTATCTATTACAAATTAGTAATCGGATTCAAATAGATCGCTCACAAGACCATACTATATAAGTACAATATTGCAACATGGAGGACAAGCCTCTTGAAGAAATTAATGTAAACTACAATTACACACATGAGGAGCTCGGTCACTGCAATACAAAACAACAGCATAAGAATCTGATGCTCAGAAAATAGTCTTTTCTGTGCATTAGCAATCTAACTCTTACAAGCACAGACCAAACACAGAAATACTCAGAGTTCAGGAATCCAATAGCTCTATAGAAAACGATAGGGATAAGGCACAAGAGCATTAGCAAAACCAGCAGTAGCATTGCAGAAGCTTGGTCAGGAGTCTGCAATAAGTTGTAAATAAGTGTTGGTCTAGACCACACTTAAGTAAACCAATGGGACATAAGGAAATGTCCATTCAAAAGCAATGGGGGTTTGAGCATGGTTCAAGTAGGAGTCCAAGGAAGGTCTTGTATAGGGTATGCAGATAAAGGATTTTAGCAAGGAAAGTCCAAAGTCCTCTGCAGGATTCAGGGACAAGTCTGAAGAGACATCAGCAGCTGACTTCTGGCTCAACTGGGTGGTTGATAGGTTGTAGTCCGCAAGTTCTTGGGGCAACACCCGTTTGGCTGCATCATTAATAGAAGTCCATTGTATATAGCAACCATACATTGCAGGCTACAACAGTAGAGAAAAATCCCACACTGGAAATGGAAACACTGTCTTGATCACACACTCAGACTAGAGTACAATAGTCTTTTATTCTTACACAGGTTTCCTATGTGCTCATAGTCAAATTCCTTTCCTAGACATGCATCTATTATTGTTATAAAAAAATTATCCATTCAAACTAGCAATGCATGAGAACACCTGCAAGTAATGCAAGTCAGCAGAATACGGGAGTGCAGTAAATTATATAGTGAAGAACAGTCCTTTGAGAACAACTTAAGACATTAATCAATGATGCACATTTAATATTTATGTGCACATTTAATCATATAAGAATATAATGTTTCTTTAGTACTTTTAGTTTATATTGCATGAGCACTCAAACTGCACAATGGTAGGTATAGATGAGAACTACGTTGAAAGTACATACATGTAAGATTGTTGTATACATTAAATAAATGTTGTCGTTCAACATAAATTGAGAAATAAGGATCATTGAGAGCCAGGCCCGGCTCCAGGAATTTTTCTTTGGGTGGGCCAAGGGTGCATTTGGGTGGGCCACTGCTGGCTCAATTTGTCGCATATATGTCTGGGCAGGCCTGATTCAGGGCCCTCCTTTATCTCTTATTAGTCTTACAAGGCCCAATAAAACTGACTCTTTTCCAAATCTCTTTCTAAATATTATCACTCTCAAAAAGTGTTTTTTCCATTTAATGTTCCTTTGTTGGGAAGAGGAGGTTTCTGGGGTGGGAGTATCAGGCAAGTGACACTTCAGGGGCTACCTCTGTGCGAGCCTTCAGGGAGAATCCCTCTTCATTACTACCTCCACCTGACCCCAGACTCTGCAACACACTCCCTTACAGGCTTCATTATGCACTACTCCTCTCCAGGGTTCCTTATTGCACAGCTGACCTTGGGCCCCAGCCCCATATCAGGCCCCATCCGGCTCCAAGTTAATTTTTTCCAGTAAAAACATTAGTAAAATCACCTTCAAACTTGAAACATTGAATATAGCAGTAAATATAATTAGAACGTACTTTAAAGTATGTTCCACAGAAGCCCTTATGATCCGACTGCTTATTAAATAAACAAAAACAGAAAGGCCATGACAGGGCCGGCTTTAGCGCTGCTGCGAAAATCCTTTTTGGCGCCCCACCACTGACCTCGTTCTCCGTAAATACCTTCACTACCACCTTCCCCTATTGACCTCCTCCTTGGATTCCCTCACTGCTACCCTCCACTGGTGCCCCTCATCTCTCTGCAGCCCCTCTCCCTCATGACCTTCTTCTCAGAGTCCCTCACTACCACCCTCCACCAGTGCCCCTCATCTCTCTGTAGCCCTTCCCCTCATGACCTCTTCCTCAGACTCCCTCACTACCACCCTCCAACAGTGCTCCTCATCTATCTGTAGCCCTTCCCCTCATGACCTCCTCCTTAGATTCCCTCACTACCACCCTCCACCAGTGCCGCTCATCTATCTGTAGCCCTTCCCCTCATGACCTCCTCCTTAGACTCCCTCACTACCACCCTCCACCAGTGCCCCTCATCTATCTGTAGCCCTTCCCCTCATGACCTCCTCCTCAGACTCCCTCACTACCACCGTCCAGCAGTGCCCCTCATCTCTCCCTAGCTCCCCCTCCACCCATGACCTCTTCCTCGGATTCCCTCACTGCCACCTCCACCAGTGCCCCTCATCGCTCCGTAGCCCCTCCCACTACCTTCTCCTCGGATTCCCTCACTGCCACCCTCCAACAGTGCCCCTCATCTTTACGTAGCCCCTGTCTCATATGCATTTCACTTGTTGTATAGCGCTACTCATATCAGTGTAGTATTTGTCAGTACTTTACACCACGCACATATTATACAGAGACAATGAATCATACAAGTATGTAAATCAGTCTACAGGGAATGTCACATAAACCAATGAGGATTACAAGGTGTAGGAATCACGTGTCATCCATACTGGTGGGCAGTATATTTTAAGAGGGTTTGGTCTGGGGAAACCCAACCATAGGATTTAAAGAGTATTCCATGGGGGTCAGCTTTACTGATAAAAATGTATATCTGCCCAAACATACTCATTTTACCAATATTAGAATAATGAAAGACTGAGGAATTTCTAACTATATCACAAAACAAAAAAAGCAAAGTTCTAACTGTACCTTTCATGTTTGTATGTAGCTCTTTGGTGACAGTTCATTGGTCACTGTCCTATGTTAGGATTGTAACTTCTGAACTGCAAGTAACAAGGATCTCTATGACAAAGGCAGTGACCCACTGAGCTTCCACAAAAAATACAGTTCATCTGCATTTAAAAACTACTAACAGACAAATGATTGCTCTCCAGCAGGATCATTAATCACCAGCGTTATCTGGGCATTTTGTATTGTCTTATTGTTGTCCTGCATCAGCCATGATATTGATAAAAACTGTTTAAATGAAGTGCGCGAAGTATGTGTCCTGCTGGGCCTGTGCAGATTTTAAAAAGAAAACAAATAGTAACACATTCTCTTACCTACTACACCATTCGGCAAACTTTGTGTCACAGCCTGATGTGATAAGCGGCTGCAGGGGTCAGGAAAGGTGTATGAATAAACAAACTTATTTTCTCCTGCGCTGCATAGAAAAATACATTTCCACGCAGCAGAACAGTAGGCAAAGGTTACCATTAACATAGAAAGAATTTTTCCCCTTTGCCATGTGCAGATGAAGGGGTGAAAGAATAAACAAAGCCTCATTAACATGTTAATGGTCTTTTAAAGACCTGTGAAGTACTCGGGTGCGGCTGCGATAATCTCTAAAAGTGTCTGTGTGCGCCCCAGAATCTGTCTCAGCCCGAGCTCACACACACACAGGCAGCCCTTTGAGCCTCACTGCGAGGGCCAAGGCTCCTCTTTGGGTGGGGCAGGCTCATGTTTGGGTGGGCCTGGCCTACCAGGCCCACCCGCTAGAACCGGGCCTGTTGAGAGCTAAGAATGATTTCCCAAACAGTACACAAACAATATAACACACATTTAGGAATCACAAGAAATGTTTCAGCAGTGAAGTACAAAAGATGGTTCTTGGAACAATTATTACACATTGTTAGCTTTCATCTTTGCATGGTATTTAAACTGTAGATCTATTTAGTTGCAATGGAGCATATACTTTTTATCATTGCATGTCGGTCACTGTATTTATCAACATCAATGATTATGTCTAGATCATTTTATTAAATGCATCTCTTATTTAGTAACGACGAATTCCTAAGTAAAACATTGAAAAGTATTTCTTTCGACATTAATAAACAATAAACATTCTATATGAGTACCATAAATTCTACAGTAAAGCTTCTCCTTCAATAGCAGTGTCAAACGCAATGGGGTCGATTCCGATTCGGGAAAAAAACCGTCCGTACGATTTGTATGCGGAGCCCTCTCCTGCGATCATGGGGGGTACGCACCGTACCTGGGGGGGCCGTTCTGTACCTGTTTCGGCGCGAACCGTACAGATGTCGCGTACAGCGGGTTCCGAGGGAGAATCGTACGGAGATTAGAGTCGTACGGTCTCTGTACGAGTCATACGGAGTACGGCTCCTGGTACGAATCGTATTTCGTCATACGTACGGGGGACGTTGCAGGGTACGATTCGTATGGGAAAAACGCTCTGAACGGCTATTCGGAGCGGTTTTTCCCGAATCGGAATCGGCCCCAATGTGTGCAAAAATCATTATGACAGGTAGGACTCATGTGCAATGTGCACATTTATTTCATGTGGCGGTGCACCAATCTCCCCTCTGATGGTCAATCTCATCAAATGTTCAGAATACAGGTATGTTGTCTTCATCTTTTCCCTTCTGGAATCTTCCTGATTTTCATGGCATTGTAAAGTTTACTCTGTCTGTCTTCTAGTTCTACATCTGTTCTTTTTCTTTTCACTTCCTACCTCACTTGCGCATGTCTGTAGACGTTAACAATCATGAACAACAATAATCCACAAAGAGTGATTATCACTAATGAAATTGTTTCCAATTATTCCACTCCCTAGATTACCAAACCATCTGCCTATAGCAAAAAAAAAAACATTCCTTATTGTTTCCCAAGCACCTGTTGCTGTCAACACTTTCAAATCTTTCTTCAGGCCAGTAATGTTGCAAATACATTTCTTCAGGTCTTTACTCTCGTCTGGGATATAAGTACAACATTGTTGAACCTTTAACATCTGGCAGACAACACCCTCCTTCAGGAGAAGGACGTCTAGAGCAAGTCTATTCTGTAAAACCATGGCTCTAATGGCAACCACTTCCTTGTCAATAACTAGAAATCCTCCAGCTGTACTCGTAGTCTATTTATCAACTGCAGAAGAAAGTTTTCTATTCTTGTGTGAGTTAAGAATCATTCCAACAGTTGGGATCAAGGCACCAAAAATATCACCTACTATTTCACTATTACCAACTCTCCTCTTAGTTCTCACACGTTTTCCCTTTGTTGAGTCCTCAATTTGGTCCACATGGGACATTTTTTGAAAAACTACTTCTAGGTAGTATGCTCCATATTATCTCTTGGGAAAACCTGTAACATGCACATTTCCTACAAATGTAGTAGGCAACAGGAAAAACAACATCTCCTCCATCCAAATATAATCCCCAATTTCCTCTAACTTCAAATGTATGGTCACATTCACCAGTTACTACAAAATGTGTGTCAGTTATGGATTTTCTAATGGTGCTACATAATCTCCCTTTATGTGTCCAATATAAAGCAAGTGCAACCATGTTTCCCAATACTCTATGTTCCCTCTCTTCCTTTGTCCAGGGTGAAACTTTCGAATGAATGGTAGCTTTAGCTAAAAGATCTCTTCTTCTATCCTACACTGGTTAAGGAATAGGTTAAATTGTTTCTGTGTGCATAGGCAGTGTCCAATGGCATAATGAATAACCATTATTTCAGAATTCTTAGCATCAGGTTTGCTATTCAAGTGCTTCAGCACGGAAACCTCAGAAAGAACCAACTCTTGATTTGCGTAATAATATTGGTAATTGCATGCAGACGTCGCAATCCCTAGCATCCATCTTTGTATATACTTTCCATGAGTAATCTCCTCAAAAAGCATCTATGTGTTAGTCTTTCTCATCTAGTGTGGGTAATCTATTACTAGTAGGATTTGGCTTCTGGGGTGTGCAGGTAGACTTAAGCTCTTCATCACGTAAGTGGTCGCAAACTCAAAATTATAAGCAAAATAACTAGCACTATACGTGGCAATGGCACACACTCCTGCACATAAACATTTGAGTCTAAGGGATTTCGCGTTAGGGTCCATGATTTCACTAGTGACAGACCGTTAGTTTTTAGAAGATGCAGCACATTCAATTTTTGTTCCTAGTTCCCGCTTGCACAGGCAGTAAAACACAGTTCAAATGTTTTCTTTCAAGGATTAAAAAGCAACTTAGTAAAGGGGCAATTCAAATTTGCTGATAATCACTTCCAGAACGAGTTGAGTCAGTCTGTCTAGTGGCAATGCAATTTCAAATCTCATTTCAGCCACAAAGTTAATTTCAAGGCTGTTCAGGTGGATGCAAATTGTTATAGGAAAAGGTGTGAAACGCTCTGTTCTAATCATTGGCTTTCAAGGAAGTCCATTCAGGTGAGGAGTACTTCTGGCAGGGTACTCTTGCTCTCTTTGATTTTCTCACTGTTGGCCCTTCTTCCTCCCTGTCACTCTCGCCAGATTCGTCAGCACCCTCTGGGACAGTGAGACAATGTCTTCCTGTCTTCTGGACCTTCGTTCTCTGGGCATAACTTGTGTTACTATTGCACTAGACCCTTCGCAAGGGTCAGAAACTCGAGTAGTCAACTTTACTGGATTGAACCATTTTGTACTGAAAACAGCAGGACTCTCTTGGACCCTGTTGTAAACGCTTGTATAAGAAATGATGAGGAGAATCTTGATTTAGTTGATAGTTGAAAGGAGGCTTTATTCCAGAGTAAGTAACCCACGACCAGCATAGATGAATAACTGGATCACATCAACTGTGACATTGAAATCATCACATTCTAAGAATATCTATGACACACATAAGAACTACATGAAAGATTCCTCATGAAAGATTCTTTAAAGAAACAGTATAAATTTACAATCATACATACTACACATCCTTCCCCTAATAAATAAACTTAAACTAAAGATAAATACAATCAGGTATATGAAAAGAAATTAATACATTAAAACAAGCAAT
The DNA here is from genome assembly GCF_964261635.1 of Lissotriton helveticus. Lineage (NCBI taxonomy): Eukaryota > Metazoa > Chordata > Amphibia > Caudata > Salamandridae > Lissotriton > Lissotriton helveticus. The sequence goes on along the minus strand of NC_136069.1, from coordinate 1,328,643,242 downwards.
GCAATAATGAGTGTGAAAAGAAACTCTTCCAATAACATAAACTAATTCAAAACATAAAACTAATTTAAAACATAATCGTGCAATCTCAAAGGAACTGATCTGATTCTACGACCAACTCCCATATCATCCCCCGCACCAATGGTATTTGAAACAGGTTGTAAAGTAGGAAGATTAGAAACACTCTTGGAATCTCCCTGAGCCAATAATGAAGAACCAAAATTGACATTTGAAGTAGAATCAACTGGAACAGATGGCATCCTTGAAGATTCACCAACTCCAAACCAATCAGAACCAGAACTATCAACTAAATCTGTATCCTGCTTGTTGGAGGAAATAATCTTTGCCTGTTTGTCAGTGATCTTAATGAGAACATTTTTATTCCACCAACCCCTTTCAAACAAGAGAGCTGCAGTTCGAGAAACTTTTACCACTTTCACAGGAGCAGAAAATTTAGATTGACCCTTAGTGATTTTAACAGGTTTTTTTATGATGACCCAATCACCGACAGTTAGTGGCTTTTCTGCAATATGCATACGATTGTCGTAATGATTTTTGTAACACTCTTGTTTCATTTTTACACGTTCACGAATTTTTGCTAAATCAACCTTGACTACAGAACTTTTCATTAACCAAGATGGATTTAACTTAGAAGTTGGAATTCTACCGCGAAGTAAAACAAAAGGAGAAACTCCAGTGGTACTGTGTGGAGTACAATTATAATTCCAGATTTTCTCGCAAAGAAATTCTGTAATATCAAGTTTGTTAGCACAAGCAGTTTGAACTGCCTCTTTCAACAAACGGTTTGCTCTCTCCACCAGACCATTTGATGAAGGACTGTAAAGAGGAACCAACGTATGCTTAATATCTAATTTGTTTAAAAAGACATTCACTTCCTGTGAAATAAAATGTGAACCGTTGTCAGAAACTAATTCATGAGGCGTACTCTCAATGACAAACAAACGCTTTAAAAATGATACAACAGAATCAGAATTTTGGACTCTTAACAAAAGAAAAATAAATCCATTTAGAAAAATAATCGACAGCCACTAATAAAAATTTACATTCAGAATTAAAAACAGAAAATGGACCTGAAAAATCCAAGGCAATTTTCTGCCAAGGAGCTTCAGGCCATTCTACTGGTACAAGTGGTGAATTGGATAATTTCCAGTGCTTATCTGAGCATAAACATTGGGGACATTGGTTAATGAATAACTTTACTTGACTATCTATTCCAGGCCACCAGTAAGTGGTTTTAATTTTATTGGTGGTGCCAGTAACACCTGGATGACTCTCATGTGCCACCGAAATAATAGATTGTCTAATACCAGCAGGCGGGACAACTTTGTCTTGTCTGAATAAAATGTCACCTGAAACAGACAATTCGGATGCAACTTGTGCGAAATGTCTCTCTTCTATAGACATGCTTCTATCCATAGGCCAACCTTTAATCAAAAACTTTTTCACATTTAATAGGCAAGAATCATTCTCCATATTATGTAACCAATCTTGTTCAGTTATCTTATCTCCTTGAAGAGCATCCTCTACTGCAAAAACATACTCCAAATCAGAATTTACTAACTCTTGTGTGGGTAACGGTAAACGTGATAAACAATCCGCTCGGATATTTTTACCACCTGGCACGTATTTAATTTCAAAATTGAATTCTTGGAGACGTGCCAACAATCTAACCAACCTAGAAGAGGCTCTATTAGAGGAGCTTTCCCCAAGCATATAAATTAACGGTTTGTGATCTGTGTATAAAAGAAATCTAGTTCCCCAAATGTACATTCTAAACTTTTCTACAGACCACGAACAAGCCAAAGCTTCCCGTTCGATAGTACTATAATTGAGTTCAGCCGAAGTCAAGGATCGTGAAGCGAATGCGATAGTGCATTCTTCACCCTTAATCATTTGACTCAAAACAGCACCCAATCCCCGAGAACTAGCATCCACTGTGATAATACTCTGTACACCATGGGAAAAAGGTTTGATAGCGGGAGCAGACAAAATCATATTTTTTACGGAATCAAAAGCAACTTGTGACTCAAGGGACCAAACATACTTGGTATGTTTTTTTTAAAAGATCTCTGAGTGGTTGGACAATCAGCGCATAGCCCTTGACAAAACGAGCGTAATATTCACTCAAACCCAAGAACGCTCTTAAGGAGTCTTTGTCTAAAGGACATGGAGCATTTTTTATAGCTTCTAACAAAGAAGCTTTAGGTTTAATCCCTTCCTTTGACAGATTGTGGCCTAAATAATCAACCTCTTTTGTTAAAAATTTGCATTTCTTCTTGTTGACAGTAAGACCATGATTTTGCAATGATTGTAAAACATATTCCATTAATATATAATGTTGATCCAAAGACTCAGAATGTACTAAAATATCATCCTGGAATGCTTGAATTCCCGGACAATTATTAAAAATGGAATCCATTAACCTTTGGAATATACTGGCTGCTGAAGCCAGCCCGAATGGTAATCTTTTATACATATACACTCCAAAAGGTGTTACAAATGTCGTTAGAGGCTGAGATTCTTTAGATAACGGAATTTGATGATACGCTGAGCGTAAATCAATAGTAGAAAAATATTTGCTACTACCAATGTTGGCCAGCATATCATGTATTTTTGGCAAAGGATGCACATCAATAACAATGTTACGATTAAGTACCCGAAGGTCTGCACATAAACGAATTTCCCCAGAAGATTTTCGCGCTATGACAGCAGCCGAAACCCATTCTGAAGAATTAACCGGACATATAATGTCCTGAGTAACAAGAGATTCTATGTGCTTCCTCAAATCTTGTCTTACAGATAGAGGCACTGGACGTACCTTCTGGACAACAGGACAAGCCTTGTCTTTTAATTTAATATCGTGCTCAAAATTTTTTACCATACCGATTCTGTCCTCAAATACTACTTTGTATTTTTCTAAAATATTGCAGAGAATGGGATCATTACAATAATCAAAAACAGACAAAATAGGTAAATCTCCCAAGGTAACGGGTTCGGGATGACCAGGTTTTAAAATAATACCTAGTTTGGCCTGATCTTGCCAACCCAGAATATCTCTGCCATTCAATGCCACATAAATTTTGGTGTATATTACTCGCCCTTTAAAATCTATGTTATCAGGGAAATAACCACGCATTGTTATATCGAAACCCCCAAATGCTTTGGGATTAACATCTGTAGAAAGTAATTTTTTGTCATTCCAAGAACACTGAAAAGTACTTTCATCCAAAATGGTAATGGGAGACCCAGAATCTGCCATTACTTGTAAAGATTGTATACCAATAGATATCTTACAAATAGGACCTTTGATACTGAAGTCACATAGAGCATTAATTTGAACAAAAGAAATAGAAGCAACATTTAACGCATCACAAATTTCTTCCTCAGAATAAACCATATTTACTTTAGTCTTATCTTTAGATAAACGACATGACGCTGCAAAATGACCTATACGTTTACAGTTCGAACACCTTTTACCTTGTGCTGGACATTTAGGGTTGTTTCCCACATGAAATTTTGAACCGCATCTGTAACAAAATACATTAGATTTTTGTTCATAAACTTTTTTGCCAGTACTGCGGTTAGAAACAACATTAACAACACAATCATCACCAGACGCTTGTGAAACATTACAAACATTTGTAGAGGAGGCGTGTTCAGCTAAAATCTTTGAGGAAACTACAGAACATTCGATACTTTTCGCAATTACAATTACTTCATCCAATGTTGGATTTTTACATGTCAAAATCCGCTCCTGGATCTTTTTGTTGAAACAATTAAAGACTAACTGATCACGTAGAGCAGTTTCTAAATAAGTACCAAACTCGCATTTTGATGCAAGAACTCTTAAAGTTGCTAAATAGTCTTCTATGGACTCTTCTTGCAATTGTTTCCTTTTGAAGAAAACATGTCTTTCTACCATGACTGATGGCTCATCTTTAAACTGTTTGCCAAGGCGTGTTAAAGCTTCAGTATAAACATTCCACGTGTCATCATCAAGTGGAGCTTGTACAACAGCCAAATTATCAAATAATTGTTGTCCTGCGTCTCCTAAGTGATTAAACAGGATAGCCCTTTTTCTTGAAGCAGAGTATTCCAAAGCATCTATTGCTTCCAAATAATTGGTGAAAACTCGTAACCATTTGTGCCATGGTGTTGGAGGCTTGCCAGGAGCAATTAAAAATGAAGGTGGTGCTACAATTCCACTGTTATTATTGTTTGATGTTGCCATTTAGAACAAAAGTATTCAAATAAATCTTACTTGTTAGTCTGGTAAGTTTTAAAATTGATTTCTGTTTTCTTTAATCCACTTTCCTTCTTTTTTAAAATATAATCGTGAGTAAATGCTGCCAGTCGCGTTTATTCGACAAAATTGACCCCAAAATGGCCGCTTACGCTGTGACGCTTAGCTTTGGAAGCGTCAATTACTCGACAACGCGCGTTGCTATGGTGCGCAGAGGTTGCCAAGACGTAGTGCGCGAGTTCAAGGTGCAGCGATGAGTGCGCGAGCAACAGCGCGCGAGTGACAGCGCAGTTGGGTCGCGAGCACTGAATCCGGTGTGCTTTTGAACAACGCGACGGTTGTATGCCACAATAAGGTATTTTATATTTACTCACAGTTTTTCTTTTTGAAGCGGAATGCCTATTCCGGTTTAATAATCCACGGAAAATAGTAAAATAGCTGTTTTCAATTCAGCTCCGCATCTGCTTTTGAAATATAAAAACGATTTGCTCACGTCGGTGGGTTTGAAGACAAGCTTTCCAACAAGCTTTCCCCCTCTGGCAAAATTAGTGCTGTCCCAGCATCTTGCTAATCCCCAACAGCTTGACTAATCTGCTTCCTCCATCTCTCAGTAACAACATGCACATCAGGGGCAGGTTCGGTTATATCATCAAGGGGACACAGGACTCTGTGAGTATGGGTGGCATGTACTCAGTTTGGGAGACCTCCGCATTTTACAGGAGTAGTGGTTACCAGAATCGCCTGGTATGGCCCATGCCAACGAAGCTTCAAGCTCGACTTGCGAAAGTGCTTCTTCATCATAACCCAGCCGCCTGGACTGAGGTCATGGCACTGCTCCTGATGAAGTGGTACTAAATAACAATAAAGGGTGTGGCTCTAAATTAGTAAGGCTGAGCCCTTTCAACGAGGAAAACAAACCAAATGCCAATACTAATACACAATTTTCAACACTTGGAAACTGGCGCAGTATCAAAAAATCCATATGACCATGAGCTAATCAGTAGCTTTTACTTTCATAGCACCTGTTCTTTTGAACTTATTAATTTGTAAAAGAACACCAAAATACTTTATCAACAGACAGTTTATATACAATTCCCACAACAAAAATAGCCTAACCCTTATATGAGAATCACACTTCCTAACACACATCACCAAGCTCATACATTTGTATCCAATCCTTCATTCATCCTTCACATTCAACCTACACACAACAATGTAACCGTCCATAGGGCCACTACATCTAGGCTCACAACTAGTGATGGGCCCCAGCGGAAGGACCAAACAAAGCAATAGTTAATGCCTTAATTAATTGTGCACACTGTTCCCTCATAGAAATCCACAATTTTATACATCAATTTCCTAGACGTGCACAACACAGCTCAAAGACTTTTAGCATACAATTGTTTGTTAAAACAAAAACAAGGGTCTATGCGTTTCGAGCCATCACATTTTCAAGGTTCTCATCAGGACCACGAAACACTGTGAATGAAAAGAAAAAGAATGAAATTTCTTACTTTAAAACCATGATTGACGAGTGCTACCAATGTCATAAGCCACCCCTAGCTATCTCCTACCAGTTTGGCATATGCCAGAAGATCGAAATTTCAACCCCTGGTGAACTCTTTCATACAACTGGAGAAGGGAGAAACAAAATAGAAACAGAACATATGTCATTACTTGGGGTCAAAACCCATGTTTCTAAGCCGACCCTCAGACCAGCCTGCACTTACTCAGAAGTCCGATGTCGTGGGGTAAAGATGGCTTCTACTGCTGGTCGAATGGTCGTAGGGTGCTGTGGACTTGTCGCGGCATACTGTACTGTTAAAAAGATGGTGCATAATTCAGTAATTGTCATGTGAGGCGGACTAGTTGAAAATGCCTGTTTCCTCAATCATATTGGACCACGTACCTCGGGCGCTGTGAGATGCTTGCTCAATAGTTGCCTTTCCTATCTATGCCGGTATATTTACTCCCAGTTAAATAGCACTGAAAAGAAAATAGGGAGGCATTAGCAGACAGAGCGTTTACTAGTCGCACGGGATCCTAGTGCTCGCCGTTGTCTGTTCGTTCGGAGCTTACCGAATTCAATGTCGTGATCTACTCAATGGCTCCGGATGATTCTTTCTCCAAGCGTAAGAGACGATCGTCTGTACGGTATACAGACATAATATCGATTCAAAAATATAGAATGGCACAAATATCGAAGTGAAAATATAGAATGGACAAAATATCGAATGGACAGAATATAGAGGTGAAAAATATTGTTTTGAAGGTAAGTAATTTAATATCGATTTTTAAAATATAGAAAGTTAAAATATCGAAGTATATAATATAGTAATTAAGATATATCGAATTTTTAATAATATCGAATTTTTTTAAGTGTATTTTTTTATGTTATTTAATTTTTGTGTAATTTAATTCTGTAGCGGGTTGTGGGTTTATAGGGGAATAGGGTGGGAAGTAATTTAATTGTAATGAATTAAATCTGTTAATTTATTTATTGTTATTTATTTTGAATTAATTGTTAATTATTAATTTGTAATTAATTAATTTTTAATTGGTAATTATTTTGTAATTGTTAATTAATTTTTCTTAATTGATGAATTGATAATTATATTATTTTATTAATTTATTTTCCGTAGCGGGTTGTGGGTTTATAGGGGAATAGGGTGGGAAGTAATTTAATTGTAATTAATTAAATCTGTTAATTTATTTATTGGTATTCTTTTAGAATTAATTGTTAATTCATTTTTAATTGGTAATTATTTAATTTGTATTTGGTAATTAATTTTTATTAATTGGTTAATTGATAATTATGTTAATTTAATTAATTTATTTTCTGTGGCGGGTTGTGGGTTTATAGGGGAATAGGGTGGGAAGTAATTTAATTGTAATTAATTAAGTATGTTAATTTATTTATTGATATTTATTTTGAATGAATTGGTAATTAATTTGTAATGTGTAATTAATTAATTTTTAATTGTTAGTTCATTTTTTATTGGTAATAATTTGTATTAATAGGAAATTAATTTTAATAACTACTATTTATTTGTATTTTTATTTGATTAATTATTACATAATTTTACATTTGTAATTTAGTTTAATTAATTTTTTATTGGTATTGATATTTAATTTATTTGTATTAATATATTAAATGTTTACTTTCCCTACTGTTAAACTCACTAGAGTGGGCATAGTAATTTTTACCCCTAAGCTTTCAAACGCTTTCCCTACTGTTGCACCCTCTGGAGTTGGAATAGTAATTTTTACCCCTACGCTATCCAACGCTTTCCCTTCTGTTGCACTCTCTGGAGTGGGAATAGTAATTTCTACCCCTACGCTATCCATCGCTTTCCCTACTGTTGCACTCTCTGGAGTGGGAATAGTAATTTTTACCCCTATGATATCCAACGTTTACCCTACTGTTGCAGTTGCTGGAGTGGTAATAGTAAATTTTAATCTCTTGTTATACTACAGTAAAAATATTGTATATTTTTAATTAATATTATGTTAATATATATATATGTGTTAAAAAATCAAATTGTATTTTTATTTTTTTAACTTAAATTAATTATTTAATAATGTTTAAGTTATTTAAGTATTTTTAAGTATGTTTTAATTAATTATAGCTATTATTTCATTAATTTTAAATTACTTTTAAGATATTTAAATAAATTCAATATTTTGGCTAAGTATATATATTTTTTTGATATTTTTGTACTTACCTGTTTGTAGGTAGGACTTTGATATTTTGTCTTTCTATATTTTTTCTTCGATAATTTTTTTCATCTATATTTTTTTCATCTATATTTTTTCAGTCATCCCATCTGTACTGCTCTTTTGGCACTCTGGGACTAGTAGTCCAAGTGCCGTCCTCGTTTCAATCGTGGAAGTATCCACTTAAATCCAACAAATTAGTGGCATTCATCCTTACAATGCCATGCGCTTATCTATTATATTAGTATTAATACAATGGGGCAATTACCGACAAAGCTCCTGCCAGTTTTCATGACTAGAAAACCTGCAGTCAGCGTACAAAACCTGGATGTTTTCAGTTCAAAGTGTAAGGGGCATTTGAAGGGAGCGTGGTTCTAATACAGTGCACCCATATAATCTCTATCAAGCGGCACATGCCTGCTCTCCCGGTGGCTACCCATGTTCTACACATGAGCAAGAAGACTCAATTTGGAGGCCTATTATATAATTTATACAATTCTGATAAATCATTCAAACCTGACACAGCTGGGGTCGATTGCGATTCGGGAAAAACCGCTCCGAATAGCCGTACGGAGAGTTTTTCCCATACGAATCGTACCCTGCAACGTCTTCCGTACGTACGACAAAGTACGATTCGTACCAGAAGCTGGACTCCGTACGAATCGTACAGAGACCGTACAAATCAAATCCCCGCATGAATCTCCCTCGGAACCCGCTGTAAGCGACATCCGTACGGTTCGCGGCTGTTTTTTTCGACCCGGCAAGTCCGATTCGTGTGGGCTACGCACCGTACAACGCTTTTTCTATGGGAGCCGAAAACGTCCGGAGAAGCAGAGTTCGCCTCGAAACAGGTACGGAACGGACCCCCCCGGGTACCGTACGTACACCCCATGATCGCAGGGGTACGGTATGTACCCCTGCGATCATGGGGTGTACGCACCGTACCCTGTGATCATGGGGTGTACGCACTGTACCCCATGATCGCAGGGGTACGCACAGTACCCCTGCGATCATGGGGTGTTCGCACCGTACGGTGTGTATGTGATTGTGTGCTTTTCCGTACGAATCGCCCTTACCTGACGTGGACCGTACGACTCGCGTCCTCATACCCCGGTCCGGATCGTACTCGTTGGGTCGTACGGCATGTGTACGAGTCGTACGGTTCAAGGTTTCAGCCTTGCAATACGTACGGATCGCGACGATTCAGATGGATTCACGAAATAGGGATCGTACTACGCGACTCGGGTGGACAGGTATGATTCGTACAGAGAGGGCTCCGGATACGAATCGTACGGACGTTTTTTTACCAGGATCGGAATCGGCCCCATCTGTGTCAAATTTCACGATAAGCATTGCCACTCTTTGGGATAATTTTAACTCCAAATCACCTCCTCGAGAGTGCCCGTTCGATCTTTGAAATTATTGTCCAGCGTAACTATCTTTCTGTGTGTGACTTTTTATTCCAGTGGTTGACCAGTGGTGCAGTTTCAAAGTTTCTCCTTATACGTGACTTATGTTGTGTAATCCTCTGACATGCTTCTTGGTTAGTTTTCCCAATGTACAACATCCCAAACGGGAATGTAATTCCATAAGCGACGTATTTCGTTTTGCAATTTGTAAATGCATTGTGTTTCCCATGGACTCCATTGTGTGTAAACAGAGCTCCCTCTACTGTTTAATCGCAGCAAACACACGTGCCACACCTATGATGTCCAGTGACGCGTGTCAGTCCCATTAATTCTCTCAGTGAAGGTTTTGGGTTCTTTTTAACTATTGCCCTCACTGTATGATTTGATACACTTCTATCTTTTTTTAAAGCAAATAGTGGGCCATTTTCAAACTCCGGATCTAAGTTCTTGATTAGATGCCAGTTTTGATTAATAACTTTTTTAAGATTGTTTGAATTTGGGCAAAATGTTGTGACACAAATTTGGTGTCGCATTGGTGGTTTTTCGCGTTTCTCGAGTAGTATATCTCTGGGTGTCAACCATGTGCGTTTCATCGCTGTTTTTACCAATTTCTTGGGATAACCGCGGTCCCGCAGTTCCTCAGCCAAGTTGTTGGAATGCAAGCTGTATTCATCTTTATAGAAGCAATTGTGGCAGATCCTTAAAAACTGCCCGTACAGCAGATTTTCTCTCAGGCCTCTAGGATGGTTGCTGGAGAACAAGAGTGCTTTATTTCTGTCAGTGGATTTTTTTATACAATGTTGTGACCAGACTGCCTTCTCCTGGATATACCTCAACATCAACGAAAGGCATTTTAGATGCGGAATGGGCAATACTGAATTTAATGTTTGAAGTTCTTAAATTTAGCTAGTTGTAAAAGTCCATGAGTTGTTCAACGCTCCCTGTCCATACCATAAAAATGTCGTCAATGAAACGTAGCGAAGTTGTTATATGCTGGTAAAAAGGATTGTTATTGTAGACAAATTTGTCTTTGTACATCGACATGAACAGTACAGCTAATTCTGGGGCAGAAGGGCACCCCATCACCACTCCTTTTGTCCGGTAAAAGAACTCATCTCCAAAAGAAAAAAAGTCACCATTAAATCTTTATCACATTCAAAAGGGACCCCACCGAGCTTGTTAATAAAATCTGTTGTGTCTTGGAGATAAGAAATTACCTCGCCCATAAAATCTTTCAAAAAGTAATCCATGTATTTGGAAATTAGCTAAATCAGAGGTTCGCAACCGGAGACAATTGGTCTTCCCGGAGGGCTGGTCTCTTTCTTGTGGACTTATGGTAATATATAAAATACTGGAACTCTCGGATGCTTATTCTGCAAGAAGTTATATTCTTTTGGGCCCAAGAGCCCCTGTTCAAAAACATCTTTCAAGATGGAAAACAGATGACCTTGAAGATCTGATGTATGATCTTTCAGAATTCTCTTATAACACTCAGGGTCATTCAATTGTTTGAGAGCCTCATTGATGTAATCAACTATTCCCCATACTACAATGGAACCCCCTTTGTCCGCCTGTTTAATGGTAACAGAAGAATCATTTTTTAGTGAAACAAGCGCCTCTCGTTGGTCCTTTGTGATATTGTGTTTTACATATTTCGTTCTCTTTTCCATGTTGGATATTGCGGATAGAACAGTTTTTTCAAACAAGATGACTTCTTTTGGTATCTTACTCCCAGGTGGGCAAAAAGTAGATTTTTTACATAGCCCTGTCACTTCATTTGCCCCAGATGGAACATTTTCAAGGAAGAACATTTTTAAACAAATCTTTCTGCAAAATTCGATGGTTTCAGTTTTCATTTCAATGTTTAGGATACTTTCTTCTGCCGTGGTTAGTGCTTTATGTGACAGATTAAAAATAGGGGATGGTCCTAATTTTTGTAGTGTTGTCTCCTTGTGGTCATCTCCCAGGGCTGATTGTTGAATCTGGGGCGCCCTCCTGGTTTTGACTGGCCTCTCCCTAAAAAAGATTGCCCCTGTTGTTGTTGGGGATTCCATCTTCTGTTGCTGTTAGGGCGTCCTTCACTATTATCTGTGTCCCCTCCAGAGTAGGATGAAGTGTCTGAGAATGAAATGAACTGATTCTTAGATCTACCTTGGTTTTCCGGAAGATATCTGCGGGATTCTGCTTTGGTATAAAAGTCCTGCAAAAATGGATAAACTGTATCTAGCAAAAAATGTCTTCTATCTTTTTCAAATTTATTGCTTTTTTGGTTAATTGTGTAATCTTTAAAGTCTGCAATTTCCTTTTCTACTTTCTCAAGTAAGGCTTTGGAATCCATGATTGCTTGGTTGATCTTGATTTCTGCTTCCAATGCAAATATTTCTTTGAGTTATTTTTGTGAAATCCTAAGGGCAGTTTCCACAGTAAGGACCATAAGGTCCCTACTGCATTTTGTCTCAATGAAACTAAAGCCCTTTTTGTAAAGTGGATCGTCCGTAAAAATGACCGGAATATTCCATATTTGGAGTCCCCTAGGTATTGTCCCTTCCCTCAGATGTTGTAACAAAAAATGGCCATGGAGATCTGTCCTGATTTGTTTCTTCTTTAAGCGCAGCAGTTTGTCAGATTTGTTTTGTGTTTTTGCTGTCACACTGAGAGAGGCTGAAGCAAATAAATGTGGAGCGCTCAAAAGTTTTTTAATATGATCTTCGCTATACGGAAAAGTGTCATTTTCAGTCATTGTGAAAAAAAAAAGTAAAGTCAAAAAGTGAAAGAACATTCAAACACAGACAATAAGAAAGTAGCAATGGTCCCACTCGCAAGAATATTTTCTAGAACTAATTATCTAACTGACTATTGCAGTTCAGTGACTATAGAAACACCTCGCGAGAACGCTCCCGCCATAAGAACTAAATACCAATAAAGGGTGTGGATCTAAATCAGTAAGGCTGAGCCCTTTCAACGAGGAAAACAAACCAAATGCCAATACTGATACACAGTTTTCAACACTTGGAAACTGGTGCAGTATCAAAAAATCCATGATGAAGTGGGGCAGTAGCCTGTCCAACCTGGTGAGACACAGAACATACCACATCAGCCAGTCCTGTACAGTAATCAAGAATCTTGTCATTTGCAATGTTCACAAGTACATTTGGAGGTTTCGAACTCTCTCTACATTTCAGATTGGGTGACCCCAAAGAGGTCATGAATCCACATTGGGACAACAACTGTCCAGAGTCATGAACGACACCAAAGATATACTGACTATCAGTGAAAATCAACCCTCGCAGCTTGTCTGAAACCCAGTATGGCCTAGTAAGAGCAAAATTATTCGACCAATTGTGCTGAATGCACTCATTGAAGTCAGGAGGCTTCGTCCACACCGACAACAGTGCAGACTGCGTAGGCAGCTTTTAAATTTCCATCATTGTCACATAAACAGGAGCCATCAACAAACAGCACATAATCAGATTTGGGTAGTGGCACATCTTGTATATCAGGTATTGGCTTTGTGCATAGCCCAGTAACATCTAGGCAGTCATGTTCAGCTTCATCCTCCACAGTCTCTATTCCAGGAAGGGGTAACAAGGTGGCAGTATTCAAAATAGTACACCTTCTAAGGGGGATGTTCTTAGCACCCAAGATAATTGGCTCATACCTCGTAAGCCTACTATTGGCCAGGTGCTGTGTCTGGGTTAGCAACACCTCCACTGAGTTGTGTACCAAGACTCAATGGGCGACCCATAACTATGCTCTCACATTATTTGAGATTCACTTAGGTGGAAGCAAAAGCTTTTAGGCTACCAGACACTGCTGCAACTACAGGATCAATTGTAGCAGAAAAATAGGCATTGGGCCTGAGAGCATTGTCATGAATTTGGATAATCACTGAGAGAGTGCAGCCCTCTCTCTCACTGCAAAACAAAGCAAAACATTTATTATAATCAGGCATTCCCATTCTGCCAGCTCTGAGAATGCATGCATGCTGTTGTCATCCCATGGTACTGGATCTGACATGTCTTTGTGTGCCAATCTCTGAAAAGGTTTGGCCATCAGGGAAAAGTTGGGAATCCACTGTCAACAGTAGCCCATCATTCTCAAAAACATTCAGACATCCTTCTGGGTAGTTGGCAAATTCATTTTCAGAATCGCTGAGATTCGCTCTTGGGACACCCTTCCCATGTGGTGCCTATATATAGGACTTCTATCTGGCAAAACTGAAATTTGGTGTGGGACACTATAGGCCCATTCTCAGATAAGTGGTTCAACTAAGCAATAGTGTCACGTTTGGAAGCCTCTTACATATTCAATGCAATCAATATGTCAACCTTGTGGGACTCAGCACCATGCCAAGACACAACTACTGAAATGGAAAGCAAAAGGAAATTGACTATCCTCATACAATGGAATAGAAAAATAGGCTTGACACAAATCAATGACAGAGAACCACTTGGCCTCACATGGAATCTGAAACAGTATCACAGCAGGGTTCGGTACCACAGGACAACAAGGAACTACCATTAAATTCACCTTTTGCAGGTCTTGAACTATGTAGTACTTGCCTTTGGGTTTCTGAAAATTCCTGGTGAGCGAGTTACATGGACGCCGCATAGTCTCCTTCAGAATGCCTTATTTTATCATGGAGTCAATCACAGCAGTAATCCCAGCAATAGTTTTGGGGGTCACATTGTATTGTGGGATTCTTGGATACTCAACATTTGGCTTTACAGTATTACAGACTAGTTCAACACCTTTGATAATTCTGACATCTTTACCTGAAAAATCTCAAACTTTAGGCAGCACAGTATCTCTCACTTCAAGGGGTAAGCCATCTTTAGTCATTAAAGGGTACATTCTGATATCTGATCTCTATCTAGCAAGTTTGAAGATAATGTCCTCTTCATGATTGTGAAACTCGATACCATTTGGGGTACAGTTAATGGAACATTTAAGTTTACGTAAGAGGTTTCGTCCAAGTAGATTAGAATGAACTCGAGTCACACACCACAAGTCGGTGATGATTCTCGAAAGACCCTATTTTGATAAGTACCGCTTCTGAAAACTGGGCTAGTCATTTGTTTATTGCATCTCCTACAACTTGGATTCTTTCTCCAAGAGGGTAGGTTGGAAACCTCTGCTGTCTGCACAGTAGAGCAGGTCACACCAGTGTTGACAAGGAATGAGACAGGATTCCGTTTACCTCGCCATCCATGTATGGACCACTCTGGTCTACCTCCAAGTTTGCGCCAAGCTCGCAATCCTCCTCCACTCTCAGACCACATTATTGTGACAGGTCTGAGTTGAACTCATCCATTTGAAGTATTTAATATTGTTGGGGCATGTTTTGATTCACAAATGGATTAGTGTTTGCATTGGGGACTTGATTTGTGTTGTATCTCTGGGCATTCGCATATTACTGTGGCATCAGGGCTTGTGGAACGTTCATAGCTTGGGCTTTGGGCTCAATGGGATTCTGAACTCTTTGTCTCCATTCCTACTGTAGTTGAACCATATTGTTTCCCTGAGACTGCACAAATCCACCATTCTGAACCTGTTTTCCATTTACCATGTTTCCAGTAATATATCAACATCCGCCTTCCAATGCCCCAAACTGCTGCAGATGTGAAGTTTTCTTCAGTCAGTACATAAACACCTGTTCTCGGATCAATCGGAACACATTGTCCTCTACCCTGTAACGGAAACCCTTGCTGCCGAAAACCATTAACCTGTTGATAATAAATGACAGATTCTGACCCCACTGAGCTGCCTTCATGTGTGCCATCATCAGCTTCTCCTTTAACATTTTGTGTTTCATTTCCAATTCATTCCTGCAATATTTTGCATATCGCAGGATCTTGTCAATGGGCTTACTCTGTCAACAAATCAAATGTTGTTCAATCATGGAACTCTGGATGCCATTATCATGTTTCTGAGCTAGTTATGAGAATCAGTCATGAGATTGTCCTGCATGCCTAGTGATGTCTTTACACAGGTATAACAATTCATCATCTCGATAAATCACTAATCGAGTCTGACTAGGGGTTCAAACTATCAGTTCTTCCAAGTCTATCATTAATTTAGCCATATCCATGACCCTTTCTCTCCCATGGGTTTGAGCAGTGGCTCCTCCATTCGGTAGATGATTTCCACTGCTTGTCGAGGTATCAATTCTTCTGAGACAATCATCAAATTCTCAGAAGGACCTGGTTGTTCTGCTGGAGTATGCCAAATTATTTCTCTGTGTAGGTCCCACTTTTTAAGGCAGGCAGTGAATGCAAGAAGGACATATCAGAAGCTGGAGTCCCCTTGGCCATATCCCTCCTAGAGGGATTGTAATTCATCAATGGTGGGGCAGTCGTTAGGTGTGAAAAAGGGTGACAGTCTCTGGGTAAAACTGCTGGACCAGCCAATCCCAGTCTGATTGGCAGTAAAGTAGGCCTGGTTGTAGTTCGCGGAGTTCCGCGCGTAACTCTGCGAAGTGACCAAAAACCTCTGCATTGCTACGCGTAGTTCCGCAAGCGGCAGAGTTTGTTAGGCCATGCCCGTTCGTGTTGATTTTTAGCGCCAGGTGTTTGTCCCACGCCGGAAAATCAGCACGAACAACACCATGTACAGCGCAAGAGGGCGCAGCTTCTTCAAGGCGGAAGGAGGGTTTCTCAATGCGAGCAGATGCGACCGGCCGAATTGAGAAATCTAGCTGGGAGGTGGTCTGGTATTGGATTTTCCTCACTTGCGCTCAGCAACTTAATATTGGCAAGCATGAGCAAGGAAAAAACTCTGCTACGGTTAGTGAATCAGAGTTTTTCCAGACTCTGCGTGCTCTGCAGAGTGCGGAAAACTCCACAAACTCTGCAAACGGAGCAGAGTTCACCGCCCATGCCTTCAGTTTTTGCTTTAGTCGGAACCATAGGAGCCTGGGGAACTTGTTTCGGTACTGAACCTGTCGAATTGTCAGTTACAACAGTTGTCTCAATAGGAACAGCTAAACCATGTGTAGTATTTCCTGTTGCTCCAGGTGTATACAGAGGGACTACAGGACTGTCAGTGCATCTGGGCCATTTAGAGCATGTGACGTGAATTAAGGTGCTTTAAGGGTTCTACCAACAGTTGCTCTACTCGGTCCAGCAACTGGTATGTCATTATATGGAGGTGGACGATTTAACAATAATTTGGTCACAACATCTTCATTCAAATCACTGTGACAATCTTCAGGAGTGTTCCCTTTCCCTTCTGTCTTTATTTGGTTTTCCTTTTCTTTGCGCTTTTTACCCTTCTCTTTTCCTTCAGTTGTCAGTAGAGGATATAATCGAGTTCCCTCAATTATGTCAACTCTGCATGTCTTCTGTTGTGCATCCCACCTAGCTTCTGCGCAAGTGCGTATGGCTGTCTCAACTCTCCCCTGATACCCCCTCTCTCTCTCTTTAAGATGTGCAACATGCTCCCCAACATTAAGGGGCCGATTCCGATCCGGTAAAATCATCGTCCGTACGACTCGCATCCGGAGCCTTTTCCGTACGACTCGTACAGACGCCGTACGATCCGACGAGTACGATCCCGACCCGGGTACCAGGACACGAGTCGTATGGTCCACGTCAGGTAAGGGCGATTCATACGGAAAAGCGCACAATCACATACACACCATACGGCGCCTACACCCCATGATCGCAGGGGTACGCGCCGTACCCCTGCGATCATGGGGGGTACGTGCCGTACACCCAGCGTAAATGGGGTACGCACCATACACCCAGCGTACATGGGGTACGGTGCGTACTCCATGTACGCTGGGTGTACGGCACATACCCCCCATGATCGCAGGGGTACGGCGCGTACCCCTGCGATCATGGGATGTAGGCACCGTACCCGGGGGGGCCGTTCCGTACCTGTTTCGGGGCGAACTCTGCTTTTACGGCTGTTTTCAGCTCCCGTAGGAAAAGGGTCGTACGGTGCGTACCCAACACGAATCGTACTTGCCGGTTCGGAAAAATCGGCTGCGAACCATACATATGTCGTGTACAGCGGATTCCGAGGGAGAGTCGTACGGGGATTTCATTCGTACAGTCCCTGTACGATTCGTATGGAGTACGGCTCCTGGTACGGATCGTACTTCGTCGTTCGTACGGGGGACATTGCAGGGTACGATTCGTACGGGAAAAACGCTCCGAACGGCAATTTGGAGCGCTTTTTACCGGATCGGAATCGACCCCAAAGTGAGTCATGTTGGCCAGATCTAGGAGGCAGTTTAATTTCATACAATTGTCTTCTAAAGTTCTCAATAATTCTCAAATTGAATGTTACATAACAAGGTAACTGCAATGCACCATCTTTCTCAGTGATCTTATGCCTGTGTGTGAGCCAAAGGAATGTGTGAAAGCCTTCATCTGTCACCATAATGCGACCTAGCGTACTCTCAGGTGGTGTCTCCTCTACTTCTCTAATAGTCACACCTCCCCTTATTATGGGGCATATTTACAATAAAGTAGCAAAGCGTGTCGTTAAGCCAAGAAGGCTAACAACACGCTTCGTCACTTTAGAAACGTAGGGCTGCACCATATTTACTAGAATATGGTGCAGGCCTGCGTTTCCCCCTGCGCTGGCGCTAACTTTAGCTACCTAGCGCAAATGCAGGCACCTTTGCACCATAGTGCAAGGGAGCCTGTGATGAGGGTAAGATTGTTTATGTGCAGGAAGGTGTCCCTTCCTGCACATAAACAATCTTTAAATGGTGTTTTGCAACTTCTGTGTGTGCTGCCTAATGCAGCACACATAGAAGTTGCAAAACGGCATTTAAAAAAAAAAATTATGTTTATGTGCAGGAAGGGGGATCTTCCTACACATAAACAATCATAGGCAATTTGCTGTTTTTTGTGTGCCAGCACACATGGAAACAACAAAAACAAGGAGAAATAAAGCATTTCTCCTTGTTTCGCCTGTTTAAGACCAGGTTTTCCCTTGTCTTAATTTTGGCACTGCCTCCTATTTACGCTGCCCTTGTAAATAGGAAGCAGCGCCTCAATTCAAACGGGTGAGGAAATGAGCAAAGGATCGGAGGTTGAAACTGCAGAAAGTAACAACACCCGCATCACCCAGTGATGGTGCAAAATATAAAAAACTGAATGTGTAACAATTGAGTGGAGATTGGAACAAATCGGCAAGTGAAGGTCGCAGTTTCAGGCATATAACCGATGGATTTGAGTGTACATATCAGTTCTGAATCCTGAGGAGAACCCAAGAAATAAACATGGGTTCAAAACGCGTAGAAGATCACAAAGCACCCATGCATGCATTAAAATAGGACGTGTTGGGCGGGTTAAAATAAAAAAATTGAAGGAATAGATTACCTGTCCACTAGGATCATTAGTTTCACATGGTTGTGTAGCCCATTTATGAAGGAATTTATACAAAGAGTGAAAAAATACATAACATTGGTTTCCTTGTTGGGCATGAAAAGGCAGAACTGTTAAGGCAGTGATTTTGTCTAATATGCTTCCAAAAATTGATTGTAAAACATATGTATATGTTGTTATGTACAGTGTGTGTTTATGAATGTTGAGTGGGTACCAAAATAAGAGTTTGTTGTAAAAAATTGTGTATTTATGTTTATCCTTATTATGTCTCTGTATGTGACTGTTTTTCAAACGATATCTGAAAAATGAAAAAAATGACAAATACTGATCACTGACATTAAATAGGGTGCTCAGAAAAAATAAGTGTGAAAAAGATTTTTTTCAATTCTGGCAAATTGTGTTGGGAATATATTTAGGGTGGCCTAGCCTTACTGAAGTTATTAGGGCCCATCCCCTGGGTAGTGAGAACTTGTTCATTGGAGGCAGCGTCAAAATCAATGGGTGTTGTAGTGGAACGCCCGCAGCAACACCAATTGCCTTCCCCTTTCACGCAAATTATACAGCGTGAAAGGCTGCCTTATTTACAAGGCAACGAAACAATGAAGGTTTTGGATCCTACGTCTACCCAGCCCGTATCTCAACCATAGGAAAAACAGAAGAAGTTGACTGGACAGGAAAACTTCTCAAAGAAATTCTACAGTCACGCAGTCACACTGTACCACGTGACCAATGGATTATTATTCCAAACACATTTATTTTGTCGTATATTAAGAGTTTTTTACAATTCAAAACATAAGCACAAACAAAATGGCCATCAGAATAGTGGGTTCATGTACACAGTATCTACAAAAATTCAAATATACAATAAGTACAACAGTCGAATCAAACGACACAGGTAGTGACACACCAAAACAAATAAACATGTACTAATTCAAATAAATTGCAATTATATACAGTGCAGTAATATAACATAAAGCAAAAGGAAAAACCAGTCCTTAAAGTAATGAGACCAAGGGACAGGCGGGATTCAGATGGAGATAGATGCCTGCCTGTCTACCAAAGCCTGTGGTCAAGTCTTTCTTAGGGGTTGCACTGCTAGGGTCCGGAACACTCAAAATAGTTATATCCTAGCGGCACCCTTTGAGATTACCACAGGGTGGGAGTGTCGACGCGTTTCGAACCTAGATGTTGTAGGTTCTCTTCAGGACAGGGACTGGGGATAATGAATCTGAAAAAACATACGGAGTGGGTGTCAATTAAATATATCATAGTGCTATGACAGTCAGCTCTGACTCCAAAGGAACAAAGGGAATAATTACCTGCACAAGGCCACAAAGGTTGCCGTAGTGTGGGTAGATCGCAGAGAATATTCAAGGCTGAAAAGGACATATAAGAAGGTACTCAGCACGGTCACTAGTCAGTAACGTCTGGGACAGTTAGCACAGCATTGGGCTAGCATGGAGCCTTTAAGGAAGTGCATCATACCTGTTATTTTCACACTGATTGATTGGCCGAAAACGTGATGTCTGCGCTGTGGGGCACACTCGAGGTTGATGGGCCGCTCACATTTTGCAGCACGGGTAATGGTAGCTAAAGAAAGTGGCCACAGAAAAAATTACTAAGAATTACCTAAACGTCCATGGTTAGTGAGTGCTGTCAAACTGTCACAAGCAGGAGGCTTCCTACCTGAACACCAAGCGGACAGCGAGTGAAGCGGAACCTGATTCAGGGCGGCCAGCGGTGTCAATTTCACCGGGTTTCGCTGCAAGGAGAATATCAATATCTACGCGTTAGTCTCACGGTCCCATTACCAGAGACACTCATAGCGCAAAGGAATGCTATAAAATCTGGCAATACACTTACTCGTTCGGGAAGAATCAATCTTTCCTTTCCACGTGAACTTCAATCTATGGGTTGACAGTGGCTCGTTCTGGCATTATTTAGAACTACCGGGTCAGAGCGCTAGTGGGAGTGGCTACTCAGGGTCATATAGAAATGCTGGTCGGCTAAAACATAACATTGCAATTATTGTAAAATCTGATTGTGCTTCCTGTTACTACGGGTTGACTGTTTATTTGTCTCCTTGAATGTGTATTAGGATGCGCTCTCAAGTAATATTGCAATTGCTGAAATACCAGAATGTATTCATCTGTGATACCAATTCTGTTTTATGTGAAAAAATGCAACAGGAATTGATGTGCTTCTTTTGAAATATGTAACATTGCAATTTTTGTTACTGCGGGCGGACTGACGCCAGGTCTCAAGTTGTTAACCAGATCTGTGTAGTAAGAAGCGCTCGTGTGCAATTTTGAAACACCAACCAGCATTTCCTGTGATGTCAGCGTGGTCTTGTATGAAAAACGCGCTAGGAATTAATATTTAGCCGGGTTTCTCTGCGAGCAAGGTTTACCTAAACTACATCTACCAGCATTCTATATGACCCTGAGTAGCCACTCCCACTAGCGCTCTGACCCGGTAGTTCTAAATAATGCCAGAACGAGCCACTGTCAACCCATAGATTGAAGTTCACGTGGAAAGGAAAGATTGATTCTTCCCGAACGAGTAAGTGTATTGCCAGATTTTATAGCATTCCTTTGCGCTATGAGTGTCTCTGGTAATGGGACCGTGAGACTAACGCGTAGATATTGATATTCTCCTTGCAGCGAAACCCGGTGAAATTGACACCGCTGGCCGCCCTGAATCAGGTTCCGCTTCACTCGCTGTCCGCTTGGTGTTCAGGTAGGAAGCCTCCTGCTTGTGACAGTTTGACAGCACTCACTAACCATGGACGTTTAGGTAATTCTTAGTAATTTTTTCTGTGGCCACTTTCTTTAGCTACCATTACCCGTGCTGCAAAATGTGAGCGGCCCATCAACCTCGAGTGTGCCCCACAGCGCAGACATCACGTTTTCGGCCAATCAATCAGTGTGAAAATAACAGGTATGATGCACTTCCTTAAAGGCTCCATGCTAGCCCAATGCTGTGCTAACTGTCCCAGACGTTACTGACTAGTGACCGTGCTGAGTACCTTCTTATATGTCCTTTTCAGCCTTGAATATTCTCTGCGATCTACCCACACTACGGCAACCTTTGTGGCCTTGTGCAGGTAATTATTCCCTTTGTTCCTTTGGAGTCAGAGCTGACTGTCATAGCACTATGATATATTTAATTGACACCCACTCCGTATGTTTTTTCAGATTCATTATCCCCAGTCCCTGTCCTGAAGAGAACCTACAACATCTAGGTTCCAAACGCGTCGACACTCCCACCCTGTGGTAATCTCAAAGGGTGCCGCTAGGATATAACTATTTTGAGTGTTCCGGACCCTAGCAGTGCAACCCCTAAGAAAGACTTGACCACAGGCTTTGGTAGACAGGCAGGCATCTATCTCCATCTGAATCCCACCTGTCCCTTGGTCTCATTACTTTAAGGACTGGTTTTTCCTTTTGCTTTATGTTATATTACTGCACTGTATATAATTGCAATTTATTTGAATTAGTACATGTTTATTTGTTTTGGTGTGTCACTACCTGTGTCGTTTGATTCGACTGTTGTAAATATTGTATATTTGAATTTTTGTAGATACTGTGTACATGAACCCACTATTCTGATGGCCATTTTGTTTGTGCTTATGTTTTGAATTGTAAAAAACTCTTAAAATACGACAAAATAAATGTGTTTGGAATAATAATCCATTGGTCACGTGGTACAGTGTGACTGCGTGACTGTAGAATTTCTTTGAGAAGTTTTCCTGTCCAGTCAACTTCTTCTGTTTTTCTTATTTACAAGGCAGCATTAATCCATGTTAAGTGGCTTAACACTGACTTGTAAATAAGGCAAGGCCCTTATAGCATCACAGCGTCACTGACAATTACGCTGAGGTGGCGATAGGGGCTTGTAAATATGCCCTTATGTTTTGTATAGTTTTCAATAATTTCATTGTTGTTCAATTGAATATACTGTTCACTAAAGACTTTCCATTGGATCCAGGAAATGAAATTCTCCCACAATTCTCTTGTTCGGTGATCACAGCCAATACCAGCATAGCTCTCTATGATGAATGCAACGAATCCCAGTGCAGCTTTACACCAACTAACCTATAGCAGCGCGGCACACTGTGATGTCAACCTTGCTCCTTGCTGCAGCTCACCCTCCTTTACAATTTTCTCTCAAGTGCATTTCCTAAGCAATTCACACAACAAATGCAAACATTTCCAACAACTGAGAACCTGATTTAGGTCTTGGCGGGACAACCAATGTCCCTCTGGTGCAGCGGTTTTAAGTACTCCGTTGAATTGATGGTATTCTGGCAGCCATATTTAGATGTGTGCTGGCTGAACCAGCTCCGCAGCAGTCTCCCCTGCTGGCTAACAGTACTCCATTGCCATCAGGCCGGCGGTATTGTGCCAAGCCAATTTATAGGTACCTGTTGTGCTGGCGGTGTCCTAGCAGTAGTTTTCTGAAGGAGTGAGTCCCTGGTGTAGTGGAGACTGGTAAGTACTACTTATTAATGTGTCAATACACATATGTGTCTTGTTTGCATCCAAAACCTATGTAGCCAATGTGTTATGACACTTTGTGTTACATATTGCATCCCACACACACAACATACAAACTATTGAATGCATACCCACAGGTACCGCAAGCACAACACCCACAACCATAACACAATTATTTTTTTAAGTGCCAATACAGGTGTGTTCATCTTGCCTTGATTAGTATGAAATTTAATACTACTGTATTACACCTAAGAAAAATATTACATGCAAGAGCAAAGCAAAAGATACACTGGGCTCCAACAATTGTCAAAACACGTATCATTATATGACAATTGTACAAGTAGCTTACTTCAAATCCCAGTGACAATGGAGTCATTTGGCATCGTGGTAGAGGCGGAGCAGCAAAGGAGGGACCTGGATGATAGGGTACAAGATGGAAACAGAAGCGGAAAACAGGGAAAAAGGGAGATTTTTACCTCTTTTCCTTCAATTCCGCCAACTCAAAGTAGGAGGTATTCCCGCCACAGTTGCCTCGATGGAAAGGCACATTGTAATTAGCTCAGCAAAATCTTTAGCTGGGCTCCTGCTGCAAGCCATTTCTGCTGATGGCGCATGGACCCATGGACCCGCCAACATCTAAATAGGGCGAGTAGACCACTAAGTCGGCGGGCGGTGAATCCATCAAAAAAGTGAAGGCAGGACCTTTACCGCCAAGATCTAAATCAGGCCTTAAGTCTGTTGCCTCCACTAATGAAACTAAAGATTTCCATACACCCAAGGATATTTGGAACAATGTCTTCCGACCTTTTTTAGCATGCATTTTTAACGAAACCTCAACCAGCGGGGTCTCACTTCAGATTGATACAGAACATCCCCATGTATTGAGACCAACTATTCAATTTTAAAAAAATCATTTGTATTGAATTTTATCAGCTTCACATATACAGGAACATGGTAACAGGATTAATTAATCTAATGCATTGTTGGTATACCCATCATGTGACTTAGACTTGCATTATGACGCAATATCATCAACTGGAATCATTGGTTCGGCTTTTTACAAACATTAAAACAGTAAATAACAACAGGTCGTGCAGTGGCAGCAACATGAGCATTTCCTCTGATTACTTGTGTTATCCATATCTATCTCAGACATATGAAACGCTCCCATTACAGTGGCAGCGTAGAAGTTAAGAGAGGCATACATCTCAGTTGTCAGATTTACATATCCAAAACTTGCAACAGCCAAGGCATAGGGGGGAGCCTGGGGTGCGAACTGGAGGAAAGTTGACAACTGATCTTAGGGCGGGGGGAAAGAAAGAAAAATAAGAGGGGGAGGAGCTATATAATGCTGAGATACCAGGATCTGTGACTAAATGTAGGCATGAGCATAGGCTTATCTATTTAGCTCTTCCTTATAAGTTTGTAAGTCAAATAACAACACCTCCCAGACTGCTGCAATGGGGTACTTGGGTAGTCAGCAAGCCTCCTCTCGTCTCAAAGCCACAACCTCTGCCTTTCGCCACTTTAGTGTTGCTGCACACAGGGGACTATGCTTGGTAATGTTTGAGCCTTCCAGTGCATTGCAATAAGTCTGTGGGCTGTGAGCAGTTCTAAGTATATGGAACAATTTGTAGCTTTCGCTGTTTACGAGCACTCATATAGTCCCAATAATGCACCCTCCATCTAGCACACATTTGTCTAACCGGTCACCTCTGGTAATGCAGTGGAGACACCTCCCCGCAAGGCCACCGCCTCCGGGCAGCTATAGAACATATGCACCATAGCTGCTTCAACTAGATGACATCAAGGACAGTCCGAGGGCAACCCAAACATCTGGTGGAGGACCGTTGGTGTGAGATAGACCCTATGCAGGATGTTTTGCTGAATATACTGAAACGTAGCGTTTTGTGACAGTTTCCTTGGATATTTTAGTGCCCTCTCCCACCCTCTTCTTCCCTAGCTCTCTGTATATGACCTCTTCACAGCTCCTTCGAGTCACAGTCAATGGATCATGTGTGGTGTATGCTAGAAAGTGGACAAACCACATGATTAGCCGTCGACCATTGCCCATGATATAGAGTGAATGTATCAGTGGGTGCTGAGCCGCGGACAGCCTTGCCTCTTTCCTCTGCTCATTTGAAATGAGGGGGAGATACAATGGCCTATAGTAGGGGAATTAGTCTATGCAACCTACATGTGATACCTGAAGTAGCACTGGTCACAAATAAATAAACCCAGTCCACTGTATCATATGCTTTCTCCATGCCCAGTATTACCTAAGCAGCATAGGGTCACTGGACTGGAGAGGGCTCCATCATTCTATGTAAGCAACTGATGTTAAGTGTGGTAGACCTTCCCGGCACAAAACCATTCTGGTGTGGGTGTACCAGTCTTGGCATATGCCCTCATAATCGTCCTGATATAACTTTGCTCAATATTTTGTAATCTGACCCAAGCGTAGATAATGGGCGGTATGAGGGTAGTTCCACAGGGTCTTTATCTGGCTTTGGGAGGGATACCAGTAAGGAATCCTGAAGTGTTTGCAGGAGTCAGTCTACTAGCATGGCCGATTGATACAGTTCCAGGAATTTGGGAGCCAGCAGGCGTTTGTATGCCTTATGGAATTCAATTGGAAAACCATCCAACCCTGGAGTCTTATTAGTCGCTGTGCCCCATATGGAATACCGGATTTCTTCCAAATCAATGGGTGTGTTGAACTCAACTCTATTCAAAGATTCAATGGAGGTCAGTGTGAACGAATTAAGGAAGTGCTGTATGTAAGCCTGAGGATCAATGAAATGAGGATAACATAGGGCTTGGTAGTGTGTGGTAAATGCCCTGTGTATGTCTACCTGTTTGGTGACTAAATGCAGTGAGGATATCTTGATCATAGTGACGGGTGTGGCTGGCATGGTGCTGCACAGAAGCCATGCCACTAGTTAGCCTGACGTGTTCCCCTCTGCATGCATTTTTGCTTGGTATGCCCAAAAGTCTAAGCAGCGTAACTGTTCTCTCTACTGGGCATTCTTCTCCAGCGCCTCTGTTAATGTGTCTTGTTTTGCCTGGTCAGTTTGAAACGCAGTCTCTAGATCACCTAGGGATGTTTTTATGCGTATCAAGTATTTCTGCAGGTCTGTCCTGATCTCCACGATTGCGTGAATGCAATGGCCTCTGAGAACAACATTCAGAGCGTCCCAGTCTATGAATTTGGAAGAGGACGTGCCACATTTTTCATCCAGAAATTGCAACAGCGTCTCCCATATTGCATCTCGGAAAACCTGGTCTTCCAACCAGGTTGATTGTAAACTCCAAGTGTTGACTGGCGGCTAGCAGGGCTCCTCACTCTAACTGCAACAGCAGGAGGGTATGGTCAGAGAAGGTCTTTCTCAAGTACTCTGCTCCAATGGCTTGTAGTGTAGTAATCGGATTGCTAAGTATCCTGTCAAGTCTCACATGCAGGTCGTGCAATGATGAGTAATAGGAATACTCTCTAGTGTCTGGGTGGAGGGATCTTATAAAAATGTAAGGAGATACCCTCAAATCCAGTCAGGGACAGGGTGCATACTTAGAAAAAATACACCAAAGTCCCTCAAACAAGCTACGTATCAGAGAATCACTGATACACTACTCCTGCATGCCACAGTAACACTATGGGTGGTAAGGAGCTACTTTAGTTCAAAACAAGGTATAGCAGTAACGTCATAAGAGCTCTGGTTACACGATACACAATGGAAATGTGAGTTAAAAATTATGACAATTTATTCGTAAAAACAAGGTATAGCAGTATACATTTAAAATTACACAGGTATTGTATACCTGTGTAATTTTAAATGTATACTGCTATACCTTGTTTTTACGAATAAATTGTCATAATTTTTAACTCACATTTCCATTGTGTATCGTGTAACCAGAGCTCTTATGACGTTTCTTTCATTGTATGCTTTTGTTTTTACTTTTGACCCAAAGGGGACTGTTGAGTTATTGGTTTTGAATAGAACACTGTGTCTTGAACTAAAGTAGCTCCTTACCTCCCATAGTGTTACTGTGGCAGGCAGGAGTAGTGTATCAGTGATTCTCCGATACGTAGCTTGTTTGAGGAACTTTTGTGGATTTTTTCTGGGTGGAGCGATCACCAGCAGTCTAGTAGGGATCAGTGCGTAAGCCACTGGGACAGATGAGTAGCAGCTGTCACAAATGGGGAAGTTGGTAATGGTGTATAAAAACGGTCCAGCTGCAGGTCTATTACAGTTAATGACCCCCCCAAGGTTCCACAGGATTTGGGCCCATTTAGTGAGTATAGATGATAGGTGTGACAAGAAGGCTGGCTGCGCTCCGTTGGGGGCGTACAGGCCCCCTATCAGTGCAGGTCTACCATCTTTAATTGTCCTTCCACTAGTGCATAGTGGCGTTCCGGATCTATCTCCACTGCCGAATGTTGGAAGAGTATTTCAGGCCTGACCCAAAAAAGTACTCCTCAGGCAAAACCTGAGTATGTGGTGCAATAACATTGTCCCCCTCAGCACTTTTGCAGATGGACCTCTTCCCCATCCCGCTATATGTGTCTCTTGCAACAGCACAATCTGAGTGCCTCTCCATTTAATACATTGTTGTAATGTATGCCTCTTAGGCGTTGTGCCCATAACCCAGACATTCTCTGGTATTATACTAATTCTAGCCATTCTGCTGTTAATAGGGCGGGCACAGAGGGGCAAGTATTAAACCGTATGGCCGCTCTTGTATACCTCAGCACAAGGAATACACGCTGTTTAGGATAAAATGTGCACTACATGACTCTGTAAACTGTAGAACTATAACCCTCAACTCCCCGGCCCGGGCGGCCCCAGAACTCGTGGTCGTCCAAACAGTTAATAAACTTTCCCATAGTTGGGGTGCTCCTAAATGTGTGCTAGTATGCCCTGTTCCCCGACCAGGAGCATAGCCGGGGATTGCCAGAATGTCAATAGTCCATCCTCATCTGGACAGACTGCAAGTTTCACTATTAGCGTGTCTATTCGGGAGACCCATTTTTCTCAGTTAATGTCTAAAAAGAAAGTAATGAACTCAAAGGCTGTCCCTCTGGAATGGACCATACATGTATCCGGGACCTCTCACAAGACAGACTTCCTCTGCTGTCTGTGGTGTCACATTCGGGATTATCACTGAAGACATGCTACTTATGGACTGGCTGGATTCATGTCTGACGCACCTTAGTCTTGAGTTTGAGGTGGTGGTGAACACCAATCAAAAACGTCTTCAGACCCTCTAGATTCCCCCAAAATGTCTGCCTCCAGCGCAAGTTCCCTGGGGTCAGAGAACTCACATTCCACCGGGTGTTGGCATAGCTCTGGAAAAAAGGGACTTAAAATATGCTCTACAACAATTGAATCACACAGTCCCACACAGGTGTTAACCAAGCTACTCTTCACCTCACCATCCAGTGCCTTGCAAAAGTACTCCACATCACCCTCCTGAGACTGGTTAAACAGAGTCTGACTGTTTCCGTCATTCAACCCACACTCTTTTGGGTGGTATCCATACTCACATACCAGGGCTTCTACCATGGGGAACCTTTCTCCCTGTACCTCTCAGTCCAGTCAGTAGAGTGTCCCTCCCACCACTAGGAATATGTTCCCCTGTGCCAGTTACCCAATCCAACTTAGGGACACTACGCACCACTGGAGCTACCTCCGAAACCTGAACCCCTTGGTATATGTCAATCCCCTCCTTCAAGACAGGCATCTCATCTCTTGGTCTGAGTACTTCTCCCTCAGCACTAAATATCACATATTTTGCTGCCACCATATGAGCTGGACCCACATGGCTTCCACCTCCAGCCCAGCCAAGTACACTTCATGAACTACACACTATTCCTTTTCTTGGGCAAAGGCCCACTTGGCCTCAGCCCTCTTGAGTTCCCGGTCGAACTCTCTCAGCCTCCGCTCAACAGCTAGAAGGCATTTGTCTTTCTCTATTTCTCCCTCACTGTCAGAGAAGTCCTAATCCTCAGACTCATCTGTTAGTGGTGCTTCCCAGAATCTCATCTCATAAAATGGTAGGTTTGCCTCAAGATCCCTCCTTGTGGATCATCTCTACAGGCAACCCCCTCTCCTTGCAAAATACTTTTATCTCCTTCATTGTGTAGATATTCAGGTGCCAAAAGTTGATCCCCACTTTGTCATGATTTCACAGGTGCAACAACTAACCAGAGTCTAAGTATCAAACATACATCCAGGAGGACAACAGAAAAAAACAGTAAGTGCTTGTGTAATGGTCTGTACTATGCCAGTAGTGTACACCAATTACTGAGGGTCAAGTACAAACACAAGTTCAATCCTCACCACTGACCACCAATGTTAGAATTTGGAGTCGCTAATTGACAGGGGTAGGTACCTTTGTCCATAGAGGGACCTTTGCACCTTTGCTTCTATATAGTGTAAAGGAGATACACACTTTAGATAACACCTGCTCACCCCCCTTTGAGCTTGGCTTGTGCAGACAGGCTTAACCTAAAGGCAATTTGTAAAGTAATTGTACTCAAAACACACAATAATACAGTGAAAACACCACAAATGGACATCACAGTTGTTTAGCAAAGCTATATCGAAACCAAACATGACCAAAATGACAAAATCTGACATACAGGTAGTAAAATATGATTTCAGAACATTTATTACAGAAATAGAACTTATAGCAAACAAATAGCTCCACCGGGGGATATTACTACGCTGTGACAGGTAATAATCCAAAGTATAGAGCCAGCCGAGCGGTGCACGGCGTCGGGCACGGAGTTACACAGACCCCCAAACAACAGTACCTTGGAACAAAGTCTTTGGACGATGCACGGCATTGTGAAGATGAGGTATCGGTGCTGAGGTCGAAGCCAGCTCCCTGGCTGCCACAGGGGAGGTGAGGTGACATGCCCACGAGGAGGAGACGTGTTGCGTTCAGGACAGGGGAATTCGGTTGCAACAGTGGAGAGGCATCAGTTCTGGTGAGGTGATGCAAAGTTAGAGACTCATGGAGTCACGCTCGGCGGTTATCAACTCCGTGATAATGGGACGCAGACACTGGCGGGACAGTGTTGGTGCGAGGGCTGGCATCAGGAAGGCCGATAACTGTAGGTGTCAGCAGGCATCGAAGGGTGTCGGAGCTGCGGTGCAGGTGGGGTGGTGAATATTGCACTTCATGAGCGGTGCCCCTGGCCTCGTTGCAGGTTGCAGCATCGCGGTGGCATTGCTGATGGCGTCGGAGAGTGTTTTCTTGCTTCTCTTAGGTTTCTTCCTGCCCCCAACAGCAGGAACAACCTCCGGAGGCCCAATACTGGAACAGGCACCTCCTTGCAGGTCAGAACTCCCAGCAATGGAGTTCAAGGGAGCTGGTGGTGAAGTTGTTGTGTCCCTGAGACTTCAGAACAGGAGATCAGCACGCACAAAACCTTCAAGCAGCTTTCTCAGCAAAGTTCCAGTCTTTGTACTTTCCTTGGCAGAAGCAGCAACTGCAGGTCAACCCTGCACAGCACACAGCAAAGGTTCCTCTTGAGTCCAGAAATGATTTAAAGTTCTGGGGTTTAAGGTCCACCACGTACACCCGGTTTTGTCTTTGTTCTTCTTTGTGCCAGGGTCTTTGAGCGCAGTCCAAATCAGTTCTGTCCCCACTGGTGCAGTATGACCACAGGGGGTGAAGACAGCGTTGTGCAAGGGAGAACAAGGAAAACGTGCACCCAATGCACATCTCCAGCCCCAGTCACTCCAAAACCTGAGTGAATCCACAAACAGAAAGAGGCACATAGAATGGTTTAACAAACAAGAAAATGCATACTTTCTAAAAGTGCAACTGCAACAAATGATTTACGGAATGCTGAATGATTCAAACATTCTCCCCCAGTCAAAAGATCTGGGTTAAATCCATCGTTCTTTTGCCCACTTCGCCACCCCAGTTTGGACCCTAACTTATGCAAATCAGTCTTGACCCTGTGCCTCATGGGTAGAGTCCAGAGCAAACTGCCAAGCCAGGTCTTCCCTGGACTGGAAACAAGCATTCTGTGACCAATTTCAGGGTATGTCACCCTTCATCAGCTAGGCTAGCTTGAATCCAGTGGCACAGTGAGCAAGGGATCCATGTCTGGGCATACCCGTACCACTTTGGGTGAAAAGTGTAACCAACAAATGATGGACGGAATGCTGAATACCCGTCCCACTTAGGGCGAAAAGTGTAACTGCAACAAATGATGGACGGAATGCTGAATGATTCAAACATTCTCCCCCAGTCGAAAGATCTGGTTTAAATCCATTGTTCTTTTCCCACTACACCACTCCAGTTTGGACCCAGCCATATGCAAATCAGTCTTGACCCTGTGACTCATGGGAACAGTCCAGACCGAACTGCCAAGACAGGTCCTCCCTGAACTGGAAACAAGCATTCTTGGACCAGTTTCAAGGTATGTCACCCTTCATCAGCCAGGCTAGCTTGAATCCAGTGGCACAGTGAGCAAAGGACCCATGTCTGGGCATACCCGTCCAACTTAGGGTGAAAAGTGTAACCAACAAATGATGGAGGGAATGCTGAATGATTCAAACATTTTCCCCCAATCAAAAGATCTGGGTTAAATCCATCATTCTTTTGCCCACTGCACCACCCCAGTTTGAACCCTTGCACCCAATGCACATTCCCAGCCCCAGTCACTTCGAAACCTGACAGTCAATCCACAAACAGGCAGAGCCACATAGACTGGTTAAACAAACAAGAAAATGCCCACTTTCTAAAAGTGGCATTTTCAAACACGCAATTTAAAAACCTCATTTACTAAAAGATGTGTTATTAAATTCTGAGTTCAGAGAGCCTAAACTTTATTCCTTTATCTTGTCCTAATGGGAAGTTACACTTGTAAGATGTTACAAAGTATCTCCTATGTTAGCCTATGGGGAAGATAGCCTTTCAATAGTGAAAAATGAAATAGGCATATTTCACTATTAGAACATGTAAAACACACCAGTACATGTCTAAACGTTTACATACACCGCACCCTTCCCATGGGGGCACCTTGGGACGACCTCAGGGGTGCCTTACATGTAAGAAAAGGGAAGGTTAGGGCCTGACAAGTGGGTGTACTTGCCAGGTCGCGATGGCAGTTTAAAACTTTGTGCAGACACTGTAGTGGCAGGTCTGAGATACCTCTTCAGGGCTACTCATGAGGGTGGCACAATCAGTGCTTCAGGGGATTCATAATGGTGTTACTCCGCCCAATCCAAGGCATCTGGTAGCTCAGTGAAAAAAGAGCTTGTGTTTCTGACCATGACTTTAAGTTTTGCTCGGAAGACCAGTGATTAGTGCAGTTCAGCCTGTCACAGTCGGTGCTTTACACCCAGGAAGGAAACCCTGCAGCGCTGCACTGATAGTGTGTAATTTGGAAAGATGAATACTCAAGCATTTTCGTAGTGAAGCGGCACAGTTGTCTGGGTCGGCCTCAGTAGAGCCTCCTTGTCCCTGTAGTTCATAAGGTGGGCCACCACAGGCCGGGGGCCCATCGTTGGCGGACACTGCACCGGAACTCTATGAGCGCGTTCCACTAGGAAGTAATGGGACAGCTTGTCTGGAGCCACTACTTGCACCAACCAGGTTTTGAAGAATTTCACTGGATCTGCACCCTCAGCCTCTTCTGCGAAGCCCCCTATGTGGAGATTGTTTCGGCACGAATGTCACTCCGAGTTTGCCGTCCACCTCAGACCTGAAACTCCTGTCTTCTTCGTGATCAAGCAAAAACATACCCTCCTTTGGCAGCCTATGCTCTCTCTTCCATGGAGTGGGATGCATGGCTGTTTCTTACCGCCTTACTTCAAAACAGGACTCAATGGGTTTGTTCCCTGTGGCATGAAAAGTCCATCTCTTTGTCAGCTGGTGTTTGATAAGAGACACCTATGCTCTGAGAGGAGATTTGCAAACAGAAGGCAGAGATAACTTGCCATTTAATTGTCAATATCTGTGTCCATTGACTATCTGTCAGAACACACTGTTATTAATTCTGAATCCAGTAGAAGTGCTGAACTTTTTCATGCTTCTCCGTATCCACAGCCAAACATACTCAATTGGAATATATTGCTTAGGAGTAGATCCGGGGAAAGAGGAATGGAATAAGAGAGAAAGCAGGGATACTGGAAATTTCCTCGAATATCTTCAGTACCTAGCAACTGTACTGAATGGCCTAACACTTTCTATCACAAATGGAATGCCTTCTGTGATATACCTTCAGAATAAACATAAATATTATCTGTGGAGTCCATGTAAATTGAATCTATGTCACAATCTCACTCCTTTTCTGACAAAAGTATCTGCCTTCCATTTTTTGAGTACATTGTCGCTAGTTCTGATTTATATTTAAGGTTGATTTCTCAAGTTTTGACAAAACAAACAATCATCAGAATTATATAGCTCACATTGAAAAGACTTCCTTAACACACACACCACTACTTTAAAAACAATACATGCATTCTGATTATTTCAATAATTTTTTTTTTAGAATCCAACAGTTTTATTGTACGGTAAAAAGCATTGAACACAGCCCAGCTGCCTACATCGACTCGCCGGCAGGGCGGATGCACATAACGGTTATACACAGCGTTCGGGTCTACATCCCGGAGGACGACCCCGCGCAGTTGAAGAGTCACCACCACCGTACTGGAAACATGTGGACCGTTTTTAGAAAGGAGAAAACGAAAAAATCACAATAACCACCCCCGCCTCCCTACCACTCCCTCCGCCCCCGCATCCCCCACCCACCCCTCCGTATCAGCTCAATCACATTGTGTCAGCCTCTCAAGGTCCAGTCACTCCTCGTGGAATTACTACCGACAAACATCTCAGGTGCATGCTAAGGCCTTTACAGGGTCCAAAGGGATTAGCTGTAATATTTGCAGATATTTCGGACACGTCACTTCCCTCAGATCTTTTGTCCAATTTAGAAGAGCACCGCTTTATAAATCAATCCAATCCAAATGGAAATACTGGATAACTCTCTTATTGTCTTTGTATACAGACTCTGAGTCTTGTTTAATATTCCATTTTGGGAAAAGAAAAGCCAGCCAACGCGTTTCGTTCTGAAAACAGAACTTCTTCAGGGCTTAGGATACGAGTTTGTCCTGTTCTGGGGAGTATATATATTTTCCGTGTTTCACAGTCCCAAACGATATGTGTTGAACCGGTAATTACCTAAAGTGCTGATCACGATGAATCAACCACACGGCGTTCCGCAGTTTCGGAAAACCGCCGTCCCTGCTTGGATAGCAGGGATGGCGGTTTTCCAAAACTGCAGAACGCCGTGTGGTTGATTCATCATGATCAGCACTTTAGGTAATTACCGGTTCGACACATATCGTTTGGGACCGTGAAACACGGAAAATATATATACTCCCCAGAACAGGACAAACTTGTATCCTAAGCCCTGAAGAAGTTCTGTTTTCAGAACGAAACGCGTTTTTTTTGTGGATTTTTTTGTGTTTTTTTTTTGTTGGCTGGCTTTTCTTTTCCCAAAATGGAATATTAAACAAGCATTGAAAATTTACATCAAGACTCAGTGTCTGTATACAAAGACAATAAGAGAGTTATCCAGTATTTCTATTTGGATTGGATTGATTTATAAAGCGGTGCTCTTCTAAATTGGACAAAAAATTGCCATTTTACCCCAGGTTTGGGTGATGCTCTCAGGACAGGGGGCATTTAGAAATAGCACGCTATAGGTTGAAGACTAATTTGATTGGTATACATAGGATTGGTGCCTTGCTCTTTGCTGATAGGTCCACTGTCCAAGGTGTTGTTGTACAAATACTTCCCTCAGATCCTTAGACAAAAGCTGCACAAACGGTTCCCAGAGGGTCGCAGAAGCAGCACCTTTCCCATCCATTCCCAAGGACAGAGGCTCCATAGCAAGGGTGTGCCAAAGCCGCTGGAACCAGTCACGCCGGTCAAGAAGCACTGGCGAGCCCCATTGTGCTAGAATAACTTGCCACGCAGCTAGAAGAGCCAAAGCTATCTGTTTACCTCTCAGTGACCGTAAGGGGAAGAATTTAGGATGGGGGAGTCCTAGTAAAACATGCTCGGGTAATCTGAGCAATGTAATCTGAAAAGCAGCATCTGGTTCATCAAGAACTGTCGCCCAATAGCGTTCCAGCTTCGGGCATCGCCACAGCAGATGAAGCAGGGTCCCTGACATCCCACACCCCCTCCAGCAGAGGCCCTACTTCGCTTTGTCCCAAGCCTGCACGCGCACGGTGTATAATACCAATAGCTGACTGTTTTATAGGCGGACTCAGTCCCTGTGGTGTTAGAGGTCGTGTGGTGTGCACAATAGAACACATGCTCCCATTCTTTGGCCGTCAGGGGGCGCCCCAATTCCGTTTCCCATCGAACCTGCGCCCTCGTGCGTTGTTTTCTGGGATTGCGCACAATCATTGCGTAGAGTTGCGAGATAAGACTGCGATCATCTATTTTACAAACCAGCCATCGCTCGAAGGTCGTGAGTGGCCGAGACATAAGGGCCACATGCGCCTGGCGGGTTACCCAATGTGCCACCTGTGCATGATAGAACTCATCCTTTGGACCCAGCGTAAAGTAATCTGTTCTCAGAGTCGAAAATGGGATCAGGCCTTCCAGATCGAAGAGCATACCCACCCGTTTGCACCCCTTCTCCCGCCAACGATGGAAAACTGACGAAGAGCATCCTGGGGGGAAGTCAGGATTGTCTACGATTGGCGTCATTGGTGAGGGAAAAGTGGTCCAACCCTTACGAAAAGCTAGCTGATCCCATGCTTTGAGAGTCGGGGACGTAACCGGTAAGGAGTAAAGCCCCCATGCCCTACTTTTACGCGGGAGCCAGAGTTCTCTCCAGAGGTTACAGCCGGCCACCGTCTGGTCCATAAATAACCAATGCTTACTGGACATGGGTCTGTTCCATTCCACCACGTACCGAAGACAAGTTGCCTGGAAGTAGGCGGAAAGAAGGGGAAAACCCAGACCGCCAGATGCTTTCGGGGAAGTAGTAGCCGAAAAAGCAAAGCGAGGTCTCCTATTATCCCACAGGAATCTGTTCAGAAGAGTTTGCAATCGTCGCAGCATGCCTGGCGGAGGTGAAAGGGGCAACATCTGGAAGAGATAGAGTACCCGGGGGAGCACTGTCATTTTGATCGCGGCAAGTCGACCAAACCAGGACAGTTTAAGAAGTAACCACTCGGCCAGGGACTTAGCAACCTGCTCCGCCAGCCCAAAATAGTTTTGCGAGAGGGTCGTGGGCAGCGTTGGGGCTAGATGAATACCCAGGTAAGTGATGGACGAACGCACCCACTGAAAGTCAAAATCACACCGCAGGTCGACTACATCAAGGTCCGGAATGGAGACATTAAGGATTTGCGACTTAGCAAAGTTGACCTTGAACCCTGCCGCCTTATGAAAGACCCGAAGCTCAGTGGACAAGCACTGCAAGGACGTGTGGGGGTCAGTCAGAGCCAAAATGACGTCATCCGCATAAAAACTGATTTTATGGGTGTCGGCCCCAAAGCGAACCCCCGAAATACAGGCATGGGCTCGACTCGCTGGGCAAAGGGCTCCATGTAGAGCGCAAAAAGCAGCGGCGAGAGCGGATACCCCTGACGCGTCCCTCTAGCGATGGAAAAGGGCGCAGATTTACAGCCGTTAACTCTCACCACCGCCTTAGGCTCCACATAGAGGCATCGGATCCAGCGTAAAAAGTTGGCTCCCACGCCAAAGGCTTGCAATATCTCAGACATGTAGTCCCAGTCCACGCGATCAAAATCTTTCTCCGCGTCTATGGAGAGCAGAAAAGCCTGGGTCTTGGAGCGGTGAATCAAGTCCAGTAAGTGGAGCAGTCTCTTAGTATTGTCTCCTCCCTGTTTGGTCGGTATAAATCCCGCCTGGTCGGGTTCGATCACCCCATCCATTAAACGGCTAAGCCTCGCCGCCAGCACACCTGCAAACAGCTTAGCATCAATGTTGAGGAGCGATATCGGCCTGTACGAGCCACACTCGTCGGTTCCTTCCCAGGCTTGAGGATCACCGTGATGGCCGCCTCAGTCATGGAAGGGGTGACCACCCCGGTATTAAGTAAGGAATTAAAAAGACGGGTCAAAAAGTGGGCCAACTCCCTGCAAATTTTTTTATAGAATATGGCCGAGTACCCGTCCGGTCCAGGGGATTTAGCCAGCTTGAGTCTGGAGATGGCTGAAATGACCTCCTCAATACGGATCGCCGAGTCCAGCATTTCAATCGACTCGGGGAGGAAGGGAGTGATGTGAGCAGATTCCAAGTATTCGGCTATGGACTCCTGCGTGGACCCCTCCCTTGTGTATAGAGTTTGGTAAAAATGGTGAAAGGTGTCGAGGATGACCACGTCAGTGTTGTGTGGCGTCGCACTACTGTCTTTGATTTCCGCTATGGCATTGGACTGTACCCGCGCTCGCAGCCTATGCACCAGCATTCTACCCCCTTTATCCCCACAGATGTAGAATTTATGGCGCAGTCGCAGCAAAGCATAAGCCGCCCTGTCAAGGTCGAGATGCTTGAGCATACGCCTCTTCGTTTCCAGTTCTCTCCACACCCTTGGGGCCCCCGTTCTCTTGTGGATAGTTTCCAAGCCGCATACATCCTCCTCTAGCTCCGCGCGCTTTTCCTTACGCAGTTTAGCGTAAGTGCCCGCTAGCGCAATAAACTCACCTCTAACCACTAGCTTCAGGGCCTCCCAGGTTGATGCCAAGGACGTGTCTTGCACCGGATTTTCAGCAAAATAGTGTGTGATAGTGTCTCGAATCTTAGTTACTACGTCCTCCGAGTGCAGTAGGGAGTCCCGCAGGCGCCACCCAGCCGGCGGGGGCCTGATGTTACAGAGGGAGACCTTCACTGATATGAGCGCATGATCAGAAAGGGAGCGAGGCGCAATGTCTGCATCAGATACGTGAGGTAAAAGGGCTGACGTAGCCAAGAAGTGGTCTAGGCGCGCATATGCTTTGTGTGCCACTGAGTAATAAGTGAAGTCGCGCTCCTGGGGGTGCTGGACGCGCCACACATCATGTAATCCACCCTCGGCCAACCATTGCCTCCCATCCTGTGACCATGCACCAGCTTGCTGTGAGCGCTGCCTCGATCTGTCCATCCCTCCCTCCATCACAAGGTTAAAATTGCCTCCAATCAAAATCAGCGCATCCGGGGACGCAAAGACCTGCGCAAGAGCAGCGCGGAGGAAGGGTTCCTGTTGGGTATTCGGCGCATACAGGGACCCTACCGTGAAGGTCGCCGTTCCCCACTGAACCCGCACTGCCAGGAATCTACCCCTGATGTCTACGACCTGTGAGAGCACCTTACCATGCATACGACTACTAAATAGTAATGCCACTCCATTTTTCTTATTCGGGCCAGAGGACCAGTACTGTACAGGGAAACGCTTGTCCTGCATCCGTCTTACATCTTTGGCAAGCAAGTGGGTTTATTGCAACAGACACACATCACCATCAGAGTTCTCCAAAAGGGACAATATCGCAGCACGTTTCATAGGACTATTGAGGCCACGGACATTCAAGCTCACGACTCTCAGTTCTCTAGTCATAGCAACAGAGTCCTAAAAGAGAAATAGCTAACCGGCATGCAACGTCTAAGCCTGACTTGCCCCACGAGAACACACGACCCATTGGAGGCACACTCATTGCTGCATAGGAACTGATGTTCCTCCACTAAATTCCATTCCATCCCACACTCGTAAGAGGGCCATAATCACCATCACACTGCCCCCCGCAGTCCACATCAACCACCTCCAGGGTGACCTGTAATTCAGCGCCTTGCTCTCCACCGTCATACCGGAGGACCAGACTCCCTTCTTTGTTACGAAACCCTCCAGTAGCTGATGCGGAACCCCCCCTTGCCCCCCCAAATCCACCAGAACCCCCCCACCCATCCCCCCGCAATAAGAACACCACATTAGATCAGAGCAGAACAAAACAAGAAGAAGAAATAAGCAACAGTCCGTTGAATAGGCCCTAATGGCAAGGAAACATGGCGTCCAACCAAACCAGTCCCTCTTGCTGATACAGGACATTCCCTGCAACACGGACATTTACAGGTACCTCAAGAGGTCCCCATCTGGGCCCCCCCGGCACCAGGCCCATCCCTGAGAGGCCGTGTAAGAGAGGTAAAGCCTCAGGCGTCCCCAGGAGCGTCTGTCACCAAGGCCACCGAGGCAACCGCATCCCCCCTCTCCTTCAGGCTGAGCGACCTGTCCGGCTTCATAGTTGGTGCTTGCTTGCCTACTTTCTGCCACTCTGCGGAGCATCTACAACGGCGCTCATGGGAGCCACTAGGCTCAGACGAGGTTGTCGTTCTCTCCAAACCCAAGATTGAGCGTGCCGCCTCCAATGACCGAACCTGAACCAACTTAGACTTCCACTTAAAAATAAGTCTAAATGGGTGCCCCCACAAATAGGGGACACCCTGCTCCCTCAGGTACGTAGTGATAGGCTTAAAGTCTCTTCGCTTTAGGAGTGTAGAAGCAGCTAAGTCTTGGAACAACAACGGGTGGTGGTCAAGGAAGTGAAGGGGGACGATGTCGCGCGCCCGCCTCAAGATCCTCTCCTTAAGTTGGAAGTCGTGCACACAGACAAGGATATCCGGAGGGGGGATTTGGCGCCCCTCGGGAAACCCACACGATGCACTCGATCCATTTTAATCTCCTGCAGATTATCCTCATTCAGGATGTTCTTAAAGAGGGCCTCCACGTACTCTCGTAGATCTGCACCTTCACCCTTCCACGACACCGCTCTGATCCGTATATTATTCCGCCGAGACCTGTTTTCGAGATCTTCGGTGTGAGCCTGCAGGTCCAGATTCTGCTCGGTGAGTCGGATCACGTCTTGCTGCAGGCGGTGGATATCCTCAGCCGTACCTAGATCATGGTCCTCCAGGGTAGCGGCACGTTCCCCTACATTGTCTACATCACGGCATAGTTCTCTCATATCTGAGGCAAGCTGTGTGCGTAATTCGGTGATATCTTCCTTGATGGCAGCAAATAGCTCAAGCATGAACGCCTTAGTTGCAGGAGCATCGTTGTCAGCCTGGCGTGGAGAGATGTTAGCGACCGGCGAGGCGGACTGCTGGACGGGTTTCTGGCTACTGTCTTTAGGCAGTTTGTCTTTTTTGGGCCGGGTCGCCACCATTTTGTCACCGTGGGCCTACCGCAGAGACGAGGGTACGCCTGCCACTCGCGCCTGTCTCGCCGTCCTTGTCGCCGGTCAACGCTATCAGTCGGGCCAACCGCCGTAAGCGTCTTCTTGCCCAGGCGCACCTTGCTTATACAACAATCCACTCCGTCACAGTGGGGCCCCAGTCAAGGGAAACAGCACTTAAGGTGCGACGAGGTAGACAGCCACTATTCCTGATAGCCCGGTACCAGCCAGTCTCGCGCCCAGTTGCGGTGGTTCGCTTGCCCAAGTTAACTCCGATGAGCTGAGGCCCAATACAGGCCCTCCGCAGGGGCACGCACCCCCAGCTAGACGGACAGGCCGCAAGGCGCTCTTCCAGCCGAAAGCCTAGGGACAGGTTGATAGCAATGCTGGCAGTGTTAGGAGACGGGCGCCATGATGCCTCTGGGCCGGACGCAACCGTGTGGCCCCTCACTGTCGGTTCCTGTTCCGGCCTGATAGAGCTGGGCACCCCCGCTCAACCCAGGACTCCCGGGCCCCCTGGGCCCTCTTCCCGGTCCCGCCGCCCGCCGATATATGGGCCGAAAGCTCGCAGCACCCCCGGCACCAGCAGCCGCCTCTCACTTTGTCTAGATTGCCACCGCGAGGTGGAAGCAGCAGGCCTGACTACAGCTGGTGGGGTGGTTCCCGCCGAAACGCGGGCCGAATAGAAACTCGCGCTCAGTCAGGAGTGGGTGATGGGGGCGAAAAGAGGCACCTGCCACAAGCAAAGCCCCCGGCCCTGTCAATAGCCAACCTCAACCAGGTCCAGGAAAGCTGCACGCCAAAGTCCAAGAGCTCCAGTCAGACGACCCCTCCTCTAGGCCTCCCCGTAGGCCGAAACGCGGACCGAGGCACTGCTACCCCTCAGGGGCCACCCACGCATCTCTCACCTTCACCGATGCAGGCCTGGAAGCGAAACCACGAGGGAGCCCTCACCCGCAAAGCAGGGATCTCACCACTGCAGCCACTCTAAGTTGCAGCCATCTGCACTCCTCACCTCCATCTAGGCCCCGTCGATCTAGATATCTCCTCCGCACTCCAGGGGGTCACACCGCCGGTACGTGCTTCTCGCCCTCCGCCAGGGCCGGGACACCTCCTCTCGCTCTCGGGCCGCTCTGCCCCACTGCACGATCTCGGCAGCATCAGGCAGATTGCCGACTTGCGCCTATGGCCCTGTCCTGCGTAGGCCTTCCAATGGCCTCCACGCACTCTCCGTCTTCAAGGTAGGCCGGCCGCGGCAGTCACCAGCGAAACCCCCAGCCCGCAGTGGGACATCTCCGGCCCAGGCACTCTCACGAAGCACCCGCCTCGGGGCTGTCCCTATACGTTTGCGGCTCCTTGCTGCGCAATGCCCGTTCACAGTCTTCAGGGCCTCCGCTGCAGCCACGACAGCACCTTTCCTCCGTCACCCCGTTCAGGCGTTGGGCAGAGCCCCCGGCTCGTCTCCCGCCTCGGCCCAGCTGCATCGCTCCTCCTCACTCCGGCCACATGGTAGAGTAGAGATGTCAAACGCCGCTACACTGCTCCCGGGGCTTCCCAGGCACAATTTGAAGCGTGGATAGGCGAACACGAAGGGGCTACACAAAGCTAAGAGATTTGTGGCGCCGGAGGGACGGAAGACACGTCCTACTCCGCCGCCATCTAGGCCACCTTCAAATAATGTTTTAAGATAAGGTAGATCTTTTCTGCTTATTCACATTGTATAGGATCCAAAAATGTAACTGAAAATACAGGGGCACATGCATCAAGACATGCTTTTGCGAGTCCTTAATTGCGATTATTAAGGAATCGCAATTAAGGACACGCAAAAGCCTATGCATGTAGGAATCGCTATAAAATAGCAATTCTTAAACATTCCCTAATTGCGAATCGCAAATTGTGAGTCGCAATTAAGGAATGGCTTTCCATTCATTCCTATGGGCCTACAGGTCATAGGACTGAATGAGAAATTGCATGTGCAATTTGCGGGGACCAATAGGTACTTGCAAAGTGCGCATGCAATTTCAAGGGTGCAAGGGTGACAAAAGAACACCCTGTTGCAACCCTGAAATTATAATGTGCCCCCATGTTGCGCACACACATGCCCCAAGGGCATGTGTGTGTTCAACATGAAACTTTGAAAAATGCACTTTAGTGCATTTTTCAACTTTTTGGCAAATTACCAGTTTAATTGCTCGGTATTTAGCGGCCCCAAATAGCGAAATCGATATTTCAAATCGCTTCTTGCATTGCATTTAAGGAATCACAAATTGTGATTCCTTAAATGCAATCACAATTTGGGAAATCCCCAAAAATTTCGTTCACCGAAATTGCTCATCCTAAATAGTTTCATGCATTGCGAAAGGCCATTTTGCGATCGCAAACAGCTGATTTTTGCGAATCACACTGTTTGCGACCGCATAATCCCTTGATACCTGTGCCCCACAGTTTTTCACTCCTTCAAAGTAAACTCAAAATCAGTAGTTGTTTGAACTGTTGGTTTCCAGAACAGATTTCACACTGTTAGAAAGAATAGAGTTATAGAGCTGTATTGCTTTGCAAATAGCTACACAATTTGTGGAGAAGTAGTTCCAAAACGTAAGGCCATCAACCTCATATTGTTGATGGTATGTTTCATCTTCAGATTTCTATGTGAATCTGGGTGAGCCCAATGGGCTAGTGTGGGAGCAAAGTTTAATTTGTATTGATGCAGTTGTGAGCCAGAGAAGTGGAAGTAAAACAAGTCTATGGCTTTCCACTCCAAAAAACATAGTGTCACAGTTTTTTTTTCAGTTAATAAAAACAATAATCTGTTACACAGGTAGATCAATAAAAAATTACCAATTCGTTAAATGTAAGCAACTTCTTTCTAGCATTATATTATAATTTTGAATTTTGTTTTGTTAAAAATACCTTGGCTAAAAATATAAAAAGCTGATTCTTGCGTGTCGCAATATTCATTATAATAGCTCCAATGTAATAGCTTTATTGACATGTTTAAAGTCTATTCTTGTTTTATTATTATTATTATTATTTTATTATGACTTAGAATTCCGCAGAATTCCACATAAAATACATTTTTAAAACACAATTCATTCCACCAAAAATTTCCAATATAGTTACAAGTTATCATTTTCATTTAAAAACACGAATAAACATAGCAGTAGCAATCACTTAGAATTTGCAAATTCGAAAAGGCGTGAACTTTAAATAATAAAATTGTCAGACTTGAATTCTTACCAATTTATATGAGTTTCTTATATTGATTCTATCCTAAAAACATTCGATAATACAACTTATAAAATATCAAAATATAAAATTTACTGTACAGTACTAAATCATGGGCGAAATGAATGATGATTTATCTATTCACTAAACTATACTGTGTAACCGGCAGCTTAATAACAATGCAAAGTAGTTCATTAACATACACTCGCCTATTTTAATATACAGTACCCAATAGTTTAGCGGCAAAACAAGGATTTAGTAAAGTACATCAGATCCTCAAGGTCAGTAACTAAAAGACAAAGTTTATGATGAAGCCCATGCTTAATTCCAACCTAATCAATTGAGCAAAAAACATCTAATACATGATGACTTAGCATCGAAACAAAATGAGTAAAGTAGTTGTAATCTAAAAATAAATAACTAGCAGCGAAAAACATTTGAAAAAGTGCACATGCTTAGTTGTAAATGCAATAACTCTGTAATGAGGACTGAAAGGTCGAAAAAAGTGCAAGTGCTCTGTGCATCCTTTTTAGGAAGATCTTTCCCAACCAATAACTAGCAGCAGAATTTTTTTTGTAAAGTGCATATACACAATTGTAAACATAACTAATCGGTCATAATGACTGAAGGGTCAAGATAAAGTGCAAGTGCTGTAAACATATATATCTCAAAAGAGGACTAGACGGTCGGTGCAAGTGCTCT
Source organism: Lissotriton helveticus (assembly GCF_964261635.1). NCBI lineage: Eukaryota > Metazoa > Chordata > Amphibia > Caudata > Salamandridae > Lissotriton > Lissotriton helveticus. Next base: position 1,328,598,872 of record NC_136069.1, on the reverse strand, counting down.
GTGCATCCTTTTTAAGAAGATCTTTACCAACTAATAACTAGCAGCAGAATTTTTTTTTGTAAAGTGCACATACACAATTGTAAACATAACTAATCGGTCATAATGGCAGAAGGGCCAAGGTAAAGTGCTAGTGCTGAAAACATACAAATCTCAAAAGATCTTTACGACCTTAATATATATTTAATTTTTTTTTTAAAAGCTAAAGATTTTAAAACACATCAGTTCAGGACAGGTGGGGGATCAAGAGGCAATTTCAGGCCTGTTCTGCTGTAGTAATATTATACTTTAAAAAGCAAATCCTTAAATGTCTACGTCGTAATGAGTGTAGTGCAGGACAAACAAATAAAACATGATTCAAATCTTGTATACAAAAATTACATAACTGACAATACCTTTCATTTTTAGGAATACCCTCCCAAGAACCTGTTACGATTCTTAGGGGGAGTAAATTCAATCTCAATAGCAAAATCACCCTACGCACTCCACGTTTAAGGTTCCATAAGACATAAGGTTTGGGATTTTTAACAATACTACTCCCCACAATGGAATCAATGCTTCTGTTCTCTGAGCACATTGTAATATCTCTTTCTCGAGAAACCACGAATATTGTTTTCTTAATTATCCTCTTCAAGGCCATTTTACAAAGAACCGCTACCCCATCCATGTCTAAACCAAACCTTGATAATGCTTTTAAATAATTCCTAAAAATAGCATTTTTTCCATCATATTTACAAATATTTCTCTGTGCAACGCTATCCTTAACAAATTATCAGAACCATTTATCAGTGCATTACACCATCTTAAGCACGCGGCCATTGATAGCACATATGTAGAGAGGAGACCAAATTTGGGTCTAAGAGCTGCAATCGGTGCCGCACAATTTAAGTTACATATTTGGCGCCAGATCTTTCCTTCCACTTTCTCGAATTTGGCCCACTCTTGTGCATCTATTGTTTCACTGGCATAGCTCAGGGTTGGTGGGATCTTTATTTTATAAACTGAAATAATGTGTGAGAAATGTCTTTTCCCACAAAGTGTGTACAGACGATTAATTGCAAAGGCTTGTGAAATCGCTTTACCTTTGCAATGATTCATATGTCTATTAGCTGAACACCTATTTGTAAATATTTTTCCTAAATATGGGTAAAATGTTACTACTTCGAGTTTTTCTTTTGCCAAAAACCAATTCAGATTTTTTCTGACCTTACAACCTTGATGACTAAAAATCATAACTTTGCTTTTTAAAATATAAATTTTTAAATAATACTCTTCTGTGTACCTAACTCAGAAAGTCGTCTTTGCAACCCAATTGGAGTTAAATCCATTATTATTGCATCATCTGCATATAACAGACAGATCAACTTTAAGTTTCCTAATTGAGGGGGATCGCCTTTACTCAGCCCCACTCTGCTCGGCAGATCATTGATGTAAATGAAAAAGAGTAAAGGGGCCAAGAGGCACCCCTGCTTCAACCCATTATATGTTATTATTTTCTTCTAGAGACCTTGGGTTCCCCCAATAAAACTTTTGTCCAGGTCAAAGAATGGAGAGCAAATATTAATCTTAGAAGATTCCCTGGTATCTCCATAGTGACCAATTTCCTCCACAGCTTCCCCCGGTCTACCCTATCGAAAGCTGTGGAGAAATCTATAAAAGCTGAGTATAACGGGACGCCCCAACCTACTGGATATTTTTCGGTTAAAATTGGCAAATAGGAATATTATCCAGTGTGCCACTATTCTTACGGAATTCTGTTTGTTCCAAAGGGATATAATTATTTCCGAATGCCCATTCTTGAAGATGACTAAGAATACTCTTTGCAAACAGTTTCCCGGTTGCATCCAGGAGCGAAATCTGTCTAAAACTGGCCGGGGAATTTTTTGGGCCGTTCTTATATAACGGAACTAGTATACTTCCCTTCCAGGATTGTGGAATATCCCCATGAGTATAACAATGGACAAACAACGGATGCAAAAATTTTGCCCATTCTTCAAAATCCTGTTTTATTATGGCTACTGGTACATCATCTGGGCCCATTGCACTAGAGTATCTTGCCCCTTTGATGTAACCTTCAATCTCCATGCATGTTGGTGCTCCATGATCATCCCCCGTAGATGGAACGTTAATAACCTCTTGGATCTGTCCAACTGTGAGATTTAGAGCATGGAGCTGGGAAACGTATATGGACCATTCTGCTTCTGGGATTAAAATGGGTTTTGATTTTTCTCTCCCATCACAACATTTTGCAATCAATGCCCAAAACTTCCTAGTATCCCCAGATAGAGCCACTTATCGAAGTCTAACCCATTTTTCATCTTCAGCACTCTTCGATCCGATGCTATTTTCCTAGTTTTAGCCTACATATTTCTCTCTGCCTTTGTGTCCTGGGCTCCCTAAATTGGTCTCTAATAAAACCATTAATTTCCCGATTCAGTTTTTTAATTTCCCATGGTATTATTACTATTGGAGAAGCTCTAAAGACTTGTTTCTTCCTTCCGAAAGTTCTAATTGCTGTCAAGACTCTCTCGTACCTCTGGACCAGTGTTTCTTGACTGGGGCTAGAAGCAGTATTCTCAAAAACCCTCTTAAAATTTGGAAGCAAATTATTTGACCAGCAAGTCTGCCCATTATTTCGATTATAAGAGACATTTTCATTCCTCTGATTCCAAAGTTCAGGCTGATCAATTTTTATGGCCATGCTTGCCACTAAAATATTATGGTCACTCAAATTTGTGGCAGATACCTTGAACTGTATACATGCATTAAATAATTGAAAGGAAACTGCCATATAATCAATTAAAGAGTGACCATATGTCCCATGAAAAGTGTAAGCTGCGGGGAGTCCTCCGGCAATCTGCCATTTAATAATACAAGGTCTAAACTCCTAAGATTTTGCAAAAGTAATAGGCCTCGTTTTAATTGGGCTGGCAGTACAGAATCTGGGGTAGCCCAAACGTTCTCCAGTTCCCAATTAGAAAAAGACGAGGCTGCACTATTACATAATTTAGCATTAAAATCACCTACCATCATTATACGTGTGCATTCTTCATTATTACCTAACCTTTGCACAAAAGTGCAAATGGAGTTGACCAGTACATTAGACGCCCTCCCGGGAGGGATATACACATTTACCAATAAAAGCAAAATCGCTTGCCCCAGATTATCTTCTCCTATTCTCAGCTTTACTCCAATACAATATTTTGATGGATGCTTATAGATCACAGGTTCCCATACTATGTCACAACTAAGTAAAATAGCTAGGCCTCCACTTGCATGACCTTTTACAGATTTTTTTGCTGTACTGCAGTACACATAGAAATTCTCAAACTGAAACTCTTCCACCGTCTACTAATGATTTAAGCTTATAACTTAATTTGCCTACCCCCGCCACATTGTAGGATATGATGTTTCCCAAATGGCTATCCCCGCACTACACGCTTTATGGTAGATGTTTTTGACCCATTCAGAGTACCTGCAACTCAACTCCACTTTGCTACCTCATCCTCCCCATGAGCGCTAGGGGCGCATCGGACTTCAGGTGCTAAAATCTTAATTTCTCTATCACCCGGGTTTCTTCCCACTGTTATTTCTATATCTTTATAGTTTATGGGAGTATTTACACCCCTATTATTGGAGGAGCCATACCCTTGCGCCTTTTCCCAAGGATTTCTGATGGAACTCGGCAAGGGGCTATGCTAGGGATCACATCTATACCTCTGTTCCTAAAGCCATTTGCATTAGCTATGACTAGTGCTGACACTACCCCTGATGAAAATATAGCTCTAGTGCTTGGGGGTGCACTTCTCCAGTCTAAATATACCAATTCAATATCTTTGCTAGTTATTAACCCCACATCCTCTATTTCAGTCAATATCTGTAGGAGGGCACTTCTATTCAATAGCATTGGTTCAGTTTCAAACAGGGAGCTAAAAATTAAAGACCTACTCACTTGCCCAAATCCTGGTCCAGTATTCCTTATTAGTTTGATTCCAGGCTGCCCTAAGATTGAATCTCTCTCTAACTTACCCCCTTTACTGTTAACAACTGTAGTTAGGTCCCCCCCCCCACCTGTCCCCTGGCTGGACTCAAACCTCGCTGGGAAAATATCCTGACCACAGGGTGCAGTGAAGCACCTCCTGAAGCTACATTTGGATCTGTTACCGGTTCACCTAAATTATCCAGTACTCTTCTTTATATAGAGTCACTGCTTGTATCATGATTTGTCCCACTTTCATCCTGACCCTCTTGGCTCGATGGGGCAATCAACACCAGATTCAAACAGTTTGACTGGTTATCATTTTTTGCTCATACTTTCGACTCATATTCAGTGTGGTTTGCCCCAAAGTCCATGTGTTCTTTCTACTAGGAGGAGATTTTGTACTATTTACTTCTTCGCTTACTGGAAGGAACCGCAATTTTTTCTATTTTCGTTTCGGAAAACGATGATTCCTCATCTTCTTCTTCCCCCTACGACCACTTCTAGAGTTACCTTTACTCACTACTGGGACCTCCCCTAAGGGTGCACTATCTAAGGTGTTAGCTAATTCTTCAGGTAACTGAATGCTTGAGTTTTTTAAATTACTTTTTTTTAAAATAGGGTAAACGCGTAATGGGTTGGGAACTGGGGATACTTTTGAATTTAATTTTAATTTTTCCCCTCTGCTGGTAACCTGTGCACTCTCATGAAGTTTAGCTCGGGGTGAGCTTATAATTGGATTTCCTTTAAGCGAAACACTTTCAATTCCCACAATCATTTCTTTTATTTCCCCATCCGCAGAGTTTATGCCACTTTTTTGCATCCCATTGCATATTTGACATACATGGCTGGGTACTTCATGGGCCTTTTCCAAATTCGTTATAGCTCGCTTGATCTGATTAAGATCTTGAACCCCTACCAGTATGGGAGAAAGAACTTCCAATATGTGATCAGTATTTAATGTGCTTTTTTCTAACAAAGATAAAATTGCGGAGAGGATTCTTTCTAATGCATAGTTCCCCCCGTCCAGGCATTCTCAATAGAATTCATAATATTCACTGCCCCCTTAATCAACAGCATAGGATAGACTAGTAGGTGTACTACTGTACAGAGTAGGCATATGAGATGGAGCTGCTGTTGGAGCCGGATACAATTCTGGATCCGGGTACAGTTCCGGATCCATCTCCAAAGCACCAGTCTTTTTCAGCTGTGCCATTAGTTCTTCATTCTTTTCCATTTGCTTAGCGATGTCCGGTAAGGTATAATCCTCCGTTTTCACCTGCCCTGAGCTAAAGCTATGTTCTATCCGCTGTTGCACTTGAAATGGAAGTTCACTCAATTTGGTCGGCAAGAAACCAGGCGCAGATCTATGCATACTTCTTGAATTGTCCAAGAGGTATACCAATCCTGCCAATGGAGATAATGGAGTGGCTTCCTTTCTTTTGACATTATTCTCCTGGGGGCCTTCTACTTTGCCCACCGACAAATCAGTTTCTATTTCCAGATTGCTACCTTCCCTTCCTTTTTGTAATGCATCAATTTAACATGGAGGCTGTACCGATTTTCCACCATTTTTCTGATGTATGATTACAGCAGGGTAAAGAACTTACAAATTAGTGAAACGACTCTCCTCCCTATTCTCTACTGATACATGGGTGTCCATCACTTCATCTCCCAAGACCTCCTTTTTTTCTTCCTCCTTTAACTCCTTCCCACACTTTGAGCACCTTACTCCTTTTCTGAACATTGATATCACCAATGGGTAAGTTTTCAAATGAGAAAGGTGATCCCTGTTTCTCCGGCGACAAATGGTTTTCTGGAGCTTAAGGAGACTCCTCTGGCTCCGATAACAACTTTCTGAGCCTACTGCTGTTTTCACTTTTATGTTTGAGCACAAACACCTAGATGGCATTACATATACTTAAATGACTCTTGCTGCTTACTGGGCTGTTTTACCGTTTGTTGAAATGGTGGTGGGTGGAGTGGGTAGAGGAGGCAGGTAGGCCGGAAGTCTGACTAAGGAACCACAGGACCAAATGGAGGGAGCACCCGGCAGCCACCGTGTTCACTCTCTGCCCCTGCCTATCTCCCAAAATTTGTGTCCTTCAATTGTCAATTGTCCTGTGGCTCCTCGCCCCCCTGCCGCAGATCTGCCGCAGACCGCATCAGGGGTGGTGGTGGTTATCCACAACTCTATTCAACTCTGCGCAATGATTTCAAATTTTCTCACAAGTCATGCGCCGGTCCCTCAAGCAGCTCACCCTGTAACACACACCCCACGCCTCACCTTCACTTTGTTCAATCTGTCAGTGAGGTTGAGGTCTTGACGACTCAATTGGTAGACTAATGGCTAAGGCGGCGACTGGTAGCTGAAAGTTACACGCCACCGCCTGCGTTCTCCCCAGCGGCTATCGGCGGTTCTCAGCACGGCTCACACACAGCCTGCAGCTCCCCCGAGCCCTTCCTTGGGCCGCGTTCTCCCCTCTCTCCAGCCGCAGCTGCTATGATCACAATGTACACACGGCCACCACACGGCACAACACGCCGGAGGCACCGGAGAACAGCACCCATAATCACGCTCAGCAATGCCCTATGGCTCCTGTATTGGAGGGCACTCGAGACTCGTGACTTACGGCATTCACGGCAGGTGGCTCTCGTAACTCCCGCCTCACCGGGGAGCAACTCTGCCACCGCCGCTCTCAGCATTGGGAGGGAGGGGTGGGGGGAAGAAGACCACCGACGACTTCTAGGTGTGAAAAAGGCCGCTTTATTTGGAACAGGTGCACATTACAATAAATAGACCTCGGCAATGCCTTACAAAACTAAGCCTCACTAACTTTAACGTACTAACCCCGCCCCTAACTGGTCTTTTGAGCCCCGCCCCCGCCCCGGCATTACAACATTAATAACATACAATATCATATTCAGCACAATACATATGCTTATAAAACCAACATCTTTATTAACGCAAACACCCCTGCCTGCCTTTTCATCATTTACTAACCCCCAAACACTGTAAATGCCCCAACCATAAAACCGCTCAACAATCCCTGTCAAAGACCCCCTGACAACCATCTCATCAAAAAACTCTGCCAACCCTGGCCAAACTTCCACCAAACTCCGCATATCCCACAACGAGGCACCTGCTCCAAGCGACAGTACAGAAACCCCCCCCCCCTGTGCACCAGAACCACCAAAAACGGCCCTCAAAGAAAAAGGGGACAATATAAAAATTAAAATTAAAAGCCCTGAAGCTACTAAACCCCCCCCCGCCCCCCAGGAAACCAAAAAGGGGGGTAATCCCCGCACGCAGGAGAGGGGGGAAAAACCCCAAACGGGAAAAAAGGGGGAGGGAGGGAGGGGACAAAAACTAACTCCGCTACACTCCCAGCCACCAGGTCACCAATGACGAAATGGTGGCTGGGAGTGGGCGTCCAGCGCATTTAAGCGCTGGGCTGCCTGTGGGCTACTTTTGGGATATACCAAATTACAGCCCAAATCACAAAATGGCCGTCGGGGTCCCTGCTCTCCACCCCCCGCCCCTCCCAAACAGCCCGGGGGGGGAGCCTCCCGGTGATCGGCCGCCCCTCCCCAAGCCCCCCTTGGGAGGGAGGGGTGGGGGGAAGAAGACCACCGACGACCTCTAGGTGTGAAAAAGGCCGCTTTATTTGGAACAGGTGCACATTACAATAAATAGACCTCGGCAATGCCTTACAAAACTAAGCCTCACTAACTTTAACGTACTAACCCTGCCCCCCCCTCCCCCGCCCCTAACTGGTCTTTTGAGCCCCGCCCCCGCCCCGGCATTACAACATTAATAACATACAATATCATATTCAACACAATACATATGCTTATAAAACCAACATCTTTATTAACGCAAACACCCCTGCCTGCCTTTTCATCATTTACTAACCCCCAAACACTGTAAATGCCCCAACCATAAAACCGCTCAACAATCCCTGTCAAAGACCGCCTGACAACCATCCCATCAAAAAACTCTGCCAAACCCTGGCCAAACTTCCACCAAACTCCGCCACCCAGAAAGACGGGGGGGAAGTAACTAACCCCCTCTTTCTGCACCCCAAAACCGGCAACAACCTTAGCTTCTTAAAAGAGGAAAACCAGGAACCGTCCCACCTCAGGCCACCCTGTGGTGATCCCGCACCACCAAGCACCGTGACAGCACCTCTCTCAACTCGAGCAAGTAAAGCTCCATCCCCAACCGTGACAGATGAACCCCATTGCCCCTGAAGAATTTCACCGCCTCAAATTTGATGTCCCTGTGACAAACCCTACCAAAACCCAGCTCCCTGCAACAGGGAGAAACCTCCAAGTAGCAAGACATCCGGACATTGCCCCCCAACCAACCAGGAATTCAAGGACTGCACCAAGTCCCTCCACAACATGCCCCCTTTCCTCTCCACACAACGTTAAAAAAGCGAGCATTAATACCCAGCATCTGTCCGAAATAGCACTCCTGAGCCTTCTCCTGAGCCCACTTCACAAAGGAATGCCCAATGATCCAAATGTTCAAAGCCGGGGAAAGGGGGCCCGCAACCGAACCTGAAACAAGAAAAACAATATGAACATCATGGAGGGGAGGAAGTCGCAAGCGCGTCAACTGCATTGCTCCGAACGTAGTGCTGGAAACATTTAGAAGACCATCGCCCCAGCCGCATAATCTCACCCCTGGACCACCCTCTGTTACAGGCTTCCGTCGCCACCCCAATCCTGAAAGAATGAGTCCCAAACTGACCCCCATCCAAACCCAACTCCCGTAATGCCTTTCGCAACACCATCCAAAGCTGGTAATCCGTCACCCCGCTCCCATCCGCGTGCAAAAACACCCGCGCGCTCGCCATACCACCAGACACACTCTTCCAGCGCCTCGCCCACCATAAAGGGCACGTGAATCCCGCAGACACTGCCTCCAACCAAATCCCTTTGCCCCGACCCCTCTGATCGGTTTTTGCACCTGTCAGCCAAATGTGCACCCCCTGCTCCGCTAAGAAAACATCCTGCCACAGCAAACCCTCTTTGGCTCTGGAACCCAACAACTCCGACACCCTGAACGCCCCAAAAAACATCCAAACCATAAGTGTGGAAAACAGGCAAACCTCGAAACCGTCCCTGCCCACGGCCGGAAGAACCGCGAGCAATCGCACCAACAACTGCCACGACACCGGCCTGCGCACCAGAGCCGACCTGCTCCGTTCCCTGTCCCAACCTTCCAACATCCTTCTTCCCAGTTCTCCCGCCGATGGGGCATAACCCCACAACAACTTACCCATGAATGCAATTCCCGCCAACTTTCCCGCAATCGTCACCTTCGAAAGGCCCTTGTCCATCAATGCCAGCAAAAACTGCACCACATCCTCTGAGCGTCTCCACTCCTCCACCCTCCTAGGCGCGCCTGATGCCAAAAAGTCCTCCCAAGCCAAAACATACGCCTCGCGAGTAGAAACAGACAACGAACCTACCACCAGTTTTACAACCCTACGTTGCCTACATACCACAGACGATCCGGCATTGGTGTTGGTGCCTTGTCTGCCTCCTTGGCCAGCCCACGGAATCTCTCCCACTATGAACGAGACAAAGCATCCGCAATGTCATTGTCCACACCAGGAATATGCAGGGCCTTAAAAGCCACGTCATGCCTCAAACAACCAAGTCCAAACACCCGCAGCAGCTTCAGCACCTGTTCGTCCCTGGCCGACTGCCTGTTGATGATCTGCACCACCGCCATGTTATCAATCCGAAACAACACTCTCTTGTGTGCCAGCTCCCTGCCCCACAAAGTCAAAGCCACCAAAACTGGAAACAACTCCAAAAAGGCAATGCTCCGGCCAGCTCTGCGCACACCACTTCCCCTCCAATAGACTCCAAAACTCTCGCTGCCTGCCGCATCCGAGAAAATCTGAACATCCCATGGCAACTCCTCCTCCCTGACCAGTGGAATACCATTGAACGAGCGCAAAAATGTGCTCCACATTCTCATGTCCTCCTTCACACCCACCGTCAAATGCACATGGTGGAGAAGCAACTGGTGACCTGACAGCGCCCTCCCCAGATGTCTGCAGAAAGTCCTCCCTGCTCTAACCACCCGGCAAGCAAAATTGAGATGTCCAAGCAAGACCTGGATGTCCCTCACCGTCACCTTGTCCTTAGACAGCATGACCCCCAGTAACAGCAGCATGGCCTCTTTCTTTTCCGGCGGCAAGCGCGCCTGCATCCTGACAGAATCAAGCTCAATGCCCAGGAAAGACATTGTAGTACAAGGCCCCATCGTCTTCTCCGGAGCTAAAGGCACCCCCAATTCCTTCATCAATGCCTGAAATTTGTCCAAGGCCCACTGACATTCCACAGTGCCCGGTGAACCCACAAAAAAGAAGTCGTCCAAGTAGAGTGTAATCAGCCCCAAACCAGCCTGATGCGTAAAATGCCACTGTAAAAAGGTACTGAAACACTCAAACAACGCACAAGACATTGAACAGCCCATCGGCAAAGCCTTATCCACGTACCATTGACCTTCAAACTGTATGCCCAACAGACTCAAGTCGTCCGGATGTACGGGAAGCAGGCGAAATGCGGATTTTATGTCGCATTTTGCCATCTCCGCAGTTGCGCCCGCGGTCACCACTAGTGACATTGCAACGTCAACTGAAGAATACAACACTGAGGCTGCTTCCCCATCAATAAAATCATTGACAGAAAACCCCTCAGGCCACGATAGGTGCTGAATGAGCCTGTACTGCCCGACCTCCTTCTTGGGCACCACCCCAATTGGCGAGATAATCAAGTCCTGCAACGGCCAATCCTGGAATGGGCCCGGCATCCTGCCTTCATGAACTTCCTTATCCAACTTGTCCTGTACCACTGTCTTGTGTTTAAATGCTGACTTCACATTTTTGGCCCATCTCCTCTCCCTAGGCCCCTCATACCCCAAATGGAAACCTTCTGCAAACCCCTCCAACAATACCTGCTTCGCTTCCAGATCGCCATAGTCCCGCAAAGCAGCCCTCAAGGATGCCAGATTAACCGGTGTAGGAGCCTTTTGGCCCAGCCCCTTGAGGTCCCTTACCCCCTCTATTCCCCTATGTATGCTGAGGGGGTCCTGCTGCATTACCACCTGCCTGGTGCCACTGCTGGCCTCCCTGCGGCCTGAGTCCCCAACATCTGACCAGAGGGTGTTTCCTCCCGCACTGCGAGCATTCGTGCCTGAATCTACAATACTCTCGCGTGCACACTCCCTTATTGAACTCCCAGCAAGGACCTGATCCCCCCGGCGTGGCAGCTGCAGACCCCACCCCTCCCCGGGTGGGCTTCCCTGGAAAGGGCCGATAGACTAAGGGCAAGCCACTGGCTGTAAATAATGTCTTACCCCCAGCCGACGCCCCCATGGTATGCTGCCACAAATCTGCATCCAGCTCACCCCACTTTGCTTCCTCGTCCCAAGCCATCCTGGCTCTAAACTCCTCGTCATACTGGGCCCAGGCATACCCCCCCTGTGATCTGCGCTTTCCTGATTACATCCATATATTTAAATATGGACACACTATGCTCGGGAAACTTCTCGCAGTAGACACTAGCATATATTAAAAATGCTGCCGTCCAGTTCTCAATAGTAAGCGGCACTTTCGGTCTTTTTGCCAGTTCATACTCTTCCTCCTTTGACCCCTCCTTGGACCTTACCTCCCTGTGCAACAACTTTAAGATCTCCACATACTCCCCCTTCTAAATCCTCTCCTTCGTGGCCAGCATCAGGTGAGCCCCCAGCGGCTTGGTCACCCCCATATACGGAAGCCTTTTAAACTTCAGCTCCTTACTCGGCACCAGCTCTTTACCTGCCACCTCCGGCTCCGTATTCACCCCCGTTTCCACCTTCGATCCCGGCAACGTCTGACCCCCCGTCCCCACTGCCTGATCCTTGACATACTTCCCCTTGTGGAGCTTACCACCCAGCTCATCCCCAGCAGCACAATCACTTCCAATTCCCACCGACACCATCATTGGTCTGGCCCGTGGGATCGCCTGCTCACCAGCCTCGCGCACCCCTTGTCCCCAGTGGAGCCTACCACCCAGCTCCTCCCCGGCACCATCCCCTCCAGACCCCTTTGACACCATCTTTGGCATGGCCTTTGTAACAGCACGCTCACCTGGCTCAAGTACAGGCGCTCGCTCTGGCGCCATTCTCCAAGCCGACCGTCCGGGCGGGTCCTCCGTCAGAGGATCCCCTGCTGCGGGCCGTATTCTCTCCTGGAGCCCAACGCCGCCGCCGGCTGACCAACCTGCGTGGCCTGTAACACATTAGCAGACAGATGAGAAGACCCCCCCTCCTCCTCCCTCCTCCATTCCCCTTCCTCGGGGCTGTCCTCATCGTAATCCAACACCACCACTTCCTCCAACTCCAGAGGCTCCTGCACGTAATTCACATTCCGGGCCTTACTCAACCCCCCATTGCTACAACCAGCAGCAAACACTGCCACTGGGGGAGCCAGCTGTGCCCGCTGAGACTCCCCCTCGCGCTGCCTGAAGGCAAGAGAAACATCCACGGTGCCAGCCACCCGTCGGGCCGTGCCGGTTGTTGGGGCCAGTGAAGTCGCGCCGGACTTTGGTGCACTGGCCGCGTTGGGATCCCCGCCGGTACGGGTAGTGCCGCGCAAGGCTCCGCCCTCCCTTCCCCTCGGCGCTGTTGGGCCCTACACCGCCCTACCGAGTCTGCCGACGCGCCACGTACCCTATCCTGAAAGGAAAAACAATGGACTGGAGTGCTGGGAGTACGACCACCGCTAGCTGACCTGCTGCCCCTAACACCTCGCACCCCACCCCATCCCCGCCCCCCCGGCCCTCATCTGCCCCCCCAAAATGCACCACACGCCCCTGTGCTGGGAATGGAGGGAGGGGGGCCCCTCCCTGCCCATCCTCATTGCCCCCCTGCCCAACCTACCCTAACAGGACCGCCAACCGCCCCCCTCCAACCTCCCCACACCTCCCCCACACCCTGCCCTTCTCCAGGTCCCCCCTCCCGTGACCATGCCCACCCCATCCCCCCAGCTCGGAGCCGGGCCCCACGCACCCCCTGTCTGCCCTCCCCGCGCCCGCACCCCCTCCGCACACGCTGGGAACACATCCAAACCCTCCCAGGCCTGCCCACCCCCGCCGGATCCAGCTCCCCCTCAGGCAAAACGCACACACCCTGACCCTGTACTCTAACTGGGGACTGAACCCCCCCCACCCCCTCCATCTGTGCCCACTCCCCTTCCCCCAGGGAACTGCTCCCCAAGGACCCCCACTGCTGCCTATGCGGGGATGGCAAAGAAAACAATAGGGGGCTAACCGACCCCCCCTCCCCTCAAAGGCCTCCCCAACCAGCCTGTCCCCTCTCGCCTCCTCCTCCTGGTCCAGCAACCTCTCCCCCCCTCCCGAACGCACCGCCGTCCCCCGCCCACTCTCCTGCCCCCCCCTACCAATTCCACCTCTTGTGCATCCAGGGACCAACTCACCCGCCTGCCCACTTGCCGAATCGCCTCCATGTCTTCCTCGGTGAGAACAGCCCCCGGTCCCTCCCCCCACTGCCATCCCACACTCTCCAAGGCAGGGGTCTCTGCCACCAAAACGGGCCCCCCCCCTGCGCCTCGCTCTGAAACAGATCAGCCACTGCACAAAGCCTCTCCTCCCCCTGCCGCTCCTGCCAGCCCACCGCTCTCCGGGGCCCCTGACAGCACCCAGGCCCTCCCCCCCTTCCCCGCCCCGGACACTCGAAGCCGATGCCCGCGCCGCCGGGGCCGATCGCTTCCCTCCCCGGGCCCCGCCCGCCTTCCCCACCTCCCCCAGCGCTGACTTGGCCCACCGCTCACCGGGCCCGGAGTCCGCCAGTTGCGAAGTCCGCCTCCTCAACCCACCACCCGCCCCCCCTTCCAGCGCCCCCCAACCCTTTCCCCTCCGACTCACCTCGACAAACGAAAGCGGTGAGAACGCCGCACCACGACTCGCCGCACCACGCTGCAGGAGGGCCGTCTTCCGCCCACGTGGGTGGCCCCGCTCCACAGCCGCCACCAGCTTTGGTCGCTTCGGCAACAGGCAAGCCGCCACTGCCGCGGCCACTCAGGCCGACGCTTGACGAACCGGGTGCGATGGCCCCGGGCAAGTCCCCCAGCACCAGGTCAAGCCTGCCCGCCTCGCTGAGCAGGTGAATCGCCTCCAGGACCCTCACGTCATCCTCCGACATCTTCGCACCACAAACGCCGCTGACACAAAGAAAACTGCACAAACCACTCTGTGTACCGACAAAACACCGATCCTGACACTACAAAAGCGCTGCCTAACCGACCAACGGCCCAAACTAACTGACGAAAACTAACTCCGCTACACTCCCAGCCACCAGGTCACCAATGACAAAATGGTGGCTGGGAGTGGGCGCCCAGCGCATTTAAGCGCTGGGCTGCCTTTGGGCTACTTTTGGGATATACCAAATTACAGCCCAAATCACAAAATGGCCGCCGGGGTCCCTGCTCTCCACCCCCCCGCCCCTCCCAAACAGCCCGGGTGGGGAGCCTCCCGGTGGTCGGCCGCCCCCCCCCAAGTCCCCCTTGGGAGGGAGGGGTGTGGGGGGGAAGAAGCCCCAGAAGACCCCAGTGCGCCGATCAGAATCAGAACGACCTGCCGCTGTTGTAACCTAAGAATCGTCATTGTTTTATACTGTTGGAGGCTAGCTCCTTTTTAAACTGTTGTTGCTGCTAAAATTTGCTCACAAATGAAAATAGCCTCAGAGACCGATTTTTAGCCCGAATATTGTGTAGTGACCCCACGCTCCCCCATCTCGCATTGCCTGCACCATAGTTGGAAAAAAACACTTCTCACCAGTTCGGTGATTCCTTCGCCGCCTCACGCCCGTCCGCCATCTTGGGTGTGGGCTAGAGACGCTGACACCACGCTTCGGTGGTTAGCGGGCTAGTCTTTGCGAATACCTCACAGCCATATTCCATAAATATCCATTAGTATGCAGGCGCGCAGCGAGCAGGCGCGCAGCGAGCAGGCGCGCAGCGATCGCGCGCAGCATCGCGCCGGAGGAGCGCCAGAGGAAAGCCCGTCTGTGCCCGTCCGTGCCTGGACGGGCCCAGGGGCCACAAACTCTGGTCCAACCTGCACATACTCGCCTGATGCCTTATGGGCGCTAAAGACAGACTCCATTCGTTTAGATGATGTCACATTGGCCACCTTGCAAGCCGATGCCCTAGTGCAGACCACAGGTACAGGCTCCGGGACTCCCCCCACATTGACTGGCCGGCAGCTAAATGGCCTAAGATTAGCGACACTTAATACGCGCTCCTTACAAAAGCATCACCTGGAAGTCTTCTCCCTATTGCTTGATGGAGAAATTGATATACTCGCCCTCTCAGAAACATGGCTTGGTTCTGCATCAACGCCAGACATCTTGGCTGCCCTTCCCCCAGATTATATTGCGATCTGGTATAATCGCCCAAATGATTGCAAAGGGGGGGGTGGCCTTTTTGTTAAAAAAATGTCTCGTAGTGAAAGAGATTATTGCACAAAATTGTGCCTGTGCAGAGCTGTTAGGGATAAAAGTCTCGCTTAAATCTTCATGTATCGTAATACTGGTAGTTTATCAAAGCTCTCCGGATTTCCATGATACTCTTTTTGAACTTCTGACGGACTTGGCTACCAGATACAAGTCCTTTCTGGTGGTAGGCGATTTTAATTACCACTGGGACAAAGTTCCCAGAGACCCTACGGAGACTGAGTTTGAAGCCAATCTCTCGGTGCTCAACCTACAACAGCTAGTGGTGGGTCCAACTCACGTGAAAGGCCATACATTGGACCTTGTCTGGTCCTCCTTGCCTAACACAGAAATAACGGAGGTTAGTCCCTGTATCTGGTCGGACCACTTCATGATAAAGTGCTGGGTCCCAGGTAACCCTGTACGGGCTGCCCCAAATAAATCACGGAGGAAAATTCGACCTTGGAACAAGGTGGAAGTCGACCCTCTAATCGTGACTCTGCTCTCCTCCACCCCCCCTAAAATGAGTGGTACATATTTGGACCATGATGCTAGGATGCTAAAGACCTGGATGCTCGCCGCTCTGGATAAACTTGTCCCTGAGCAGTTGGAGAGTACTAGAACTAAAGGGAAGGGAGCGCCATGGTTTGATGCCTCTTTGAAACAGAAGAAGCAAGCCCTTCGCAAGGCAGAGAGAAGGTGGAGACTCCACTACTGCCAATCATAGGCTGACACTTTTAAAACCCTGCTTTCAAAATATAAGGCTGATATCCTGGAAAGAAAGGCTGCCTTCTATGAGGGAAGAATTAGGGAGGCAGTAAACATACAGCGTGAGACCTTTACGATATTAAGGGAACTCACACAGCGAGAAGGAAAAATCTCCATGTGTGATCAACCAGACTGTGATTCCTTCCAAACTTTCATTCTTCAGAAGGTACAGGATATCATCACTGATATTAATGCACGGCCAGCAACAACTATGTTGACTAGTCAGATTGCTCAGGTGCCATCCATGACTTTGAATAGTTTCCCCCCTATCGACGACAAGTGCCTAGCGGAACTTGTCGGACAGATCAAGTCAGGTTCAAAGATAGATCCTTGTCCCCCGAAATTTTTTTAAATGGCCCTGCCAGGCATCCAGCCCCAGGTGCTGAGTTTACTGAATAACTCACTGAAAACAGGCTATTTGCCAACTCAGATGAAAGAAGCCAGGGTCTCCCCACTTTTAAAGAAAGCAAGAACGGATACGAAAGCCTTAAAAAACTACAGGCCTATTTCGCAGCTACCATTTCTAAGCAAGATCTTAGAAAAGCACGTCCTCAGCACTCTAGCTGGCCATCTGGAGGAACACCATCTCCTTCATGCCAGGCAGGCTGGGTTTCGGCCCCAACATAGCACAGAACTACTCATGGCCTCGGTCGCCGATGAGCTGAGAGTCAGGGCAGATAATAAACAGCCATGCGCCCTGATTCTCTTAGACTTATCGGCGGCGTTTGATACGGTCAGCCACACCATCTTGCTGAAATTGGGGATCACAGGCCAGGTGCTAAAGTGGCTAGAATCCTTCCTGTCAGGTCGAACTCAGAGAGTGCAGTTAGGAGACCAGCTGTCGGAGATCAGTGGGGGGACTTGGGGGGTGCCCCAGGGGTCGGCTCTCTCCCCCCTGCTTTTTAATATCTATCTACAACCGCTGGTGGAGGAGCTCATGCGTATGAACTGCGAAATTTTCAACTACGCAGACGATACCCAGCTATTGGTCCAGCTGGACGACACCAAAGAGGCCCAGGAATCAGTGAGGAATCTGCTCAGCTTCACGGTCAACTGGATGACTAACAATCTGTTGAAAGTGAATGCTGACAAAACGGAGGTGCTGGTGATCAGCAACAAAGAAGATCCCTGGTGTGACCTGTTTTGGCCCCCTGAGTTGGGAACCACCCCTTCTCCCGGTGCTGTGGTAAAAAGCCTGGGGCTAAGGATCGATGAGGATCTCTCAATGGCTCCTCAAGTTTCTGCTGTCGTCGGATCTTGCATAGGTGTGTTGAGGCAACTACGTAAGCTGGTTCCCATCTTATCCGCCTCCACCCTGCAATCAATCGTATCTGCCACAGTCATCTCGAGACTTGATTACGGCAACACTCTATATCTTGGCCTGTCACAGAAGCTGCTGAGGAAGCTGCAGGTAGTTCTCAACGATGCAGCTAGGCTGATCCACTCCCTGCCTAGAAACTCGCGTGCAACCCCCTTGCTTCAGACGTTGCACTGGCTCCCAGTGAAATTTCGAGTCCAGTTTAAATGTCTCTGTGTGGCCCATAAGGCACTCTTTGGGAAAGCCCCAGAGTACATCAAGCAACGTTTGAAGAGGTATGTTCCCGGGAGATCCTTGTGCTCAGGAACAACTACCAATCTGATTCAACCCAGGTTCAAATAAAAAACCAGAGGAGGCAGGGCCCTGTCTGTGCTTCTCTCGCAACTGTGGAATGAGCTTCCGTCTACCCTAAAGGAGGAATCACAGCTACTTCCCTTCAGAAAAAAACTGAAAACCCATCTATTCAGAAAGGCATTCATGACAGTCTAGGCGGTAGAACAACTGAGGGTTCTCGGGGGTATCAGTGTGTTATGTTTTCTGTTAAGCGCTTAGAGACCGGCGGTGATAGGCGCTATATAAACACTCCATAAAAAAAAAAAAAAAAAGACCACCGACGACTTCTAGGTGTGAAAAAGGCCGCTTTATTTGGAACAGGTGCACATTACAATGAATAGACCTCGGCAATGCCTTACAAAACTAAGCCTAACTAACTTTAACGTACTAACCCCGCCACCCCTCCCCCGCCCCTAACTGGTCTTTTGAGCCCCGCCCCGGCATTCCAACATTAATAACATACAATATCATATTCAACACAATACATATGCTTATAAAACCAACATCTTTATTAACGCAAACACCCCTGCCTGCCTTTTCATCATTTACTAACCCCCAAACACTGTAAATGCCCCAACCATAAAACCGCTCAACAATCCCTGTCAAAGACCCCCTGACAACCATCCCATCAAAAAACTCTGCCAAACCCTGGCCAAACTTCCACCAAACTCCGCCACCCAGAAAGACGGGGGGGGAGGTAACTAACCTCCTCTTTCTGCCCCCCAAAACCGGCAACAACCTTAGCTTCTGAAAAGTGGGAAACCAGGAACATTCCCACCTCAGGCCACCCTGTGGTGATCCCGCACCACCAAGCACCATGACAGCACCTCTCTCAACTCGAGCAAGTAAAGCTCCATCCCCAACCCAGATGAACCCCATCGCCCCTGAAGAATTCCACCGCCTCAAATTTGATGTCCCTGTGACAAACCCTACCAAAACCCAGCTCCCTGCAACAGCGAGAAACCTCCAAGTTAACCTTCCTGCGCGCCCGATCAATCGCTCTAGGATTGCGCGCCCCCCTCCAAACCCTCCGGGGGACCAACTCCGTCCACAAGACATGGCAACCCGCCCACTGCTCCTTCAACATAGCCAGGTCCCTCTTAATAGCTCTCAGCAACACCACCCCCTTTACCCCACACAGGTCATTCTCGCCTAGGTGTAATAGCAAGACATCCGGACATTGCCCCCCAACCAACCAGGAATTCAAGGACTGCACCAAGTCCCTCCACAACATACCCCCCTTTCCTCTCCACACAACGTTAAAAAAGCGAGCATTAAAACCCAGCATCTGTCCGAAATAGCACTCCCGAGCCTGCACCGGAGCCCACTTCACAAAGGAATGCCCAACGATCCATATGTTCAAAGCCGGGGAAAGGGGGCCCGCAACCGAACCTGAAACAAGAAAAACAATATGAACATCATGGAGGGGAGGAAGTTGCAAGCGCGTCAACTGCATTGCTCCGAATGTAGCGCTGGAAACATTTAGAAGACCATCGCCCCAGCCGCATAATCTCACCCCTGGACCACCCTCTGTTACAGGCTTCCGTCGCCGCCCCAATCCTGAAAGAATGAGTCCCAAACTGACCCCCATCCAAACCCAACTCCCGTAATGCCTTTCCCAACACCATCTGAAGCTGGTAATCCGTCACCCCACTACAAAAGCGCTGCCTAACCGACCAACGGCCCAAACTAACTGACAAAAACTAACTCCGCTACACTCCCAGCCACCAGGTCACCAATGACAAAATGGTGGCTGGGAGTGGGCGCCCAGCGCATTTAGGCGCTGGGCTGCCTTTGGGCTACTTTTGGGATATACCAAATTACAGCCCAAATCACAAAATGGCCGTCGGGTTCCCTGCTCTCCACCCCCCCCGCCCCTCCCAAACAGCCCGGGGGGGGTGGAGCCTCCCGGTGGTTGCCGCCCCCCCAAGCCCCCCATCACCTGCTGCTCCCTGCCGCTTCCTGCCGTGCTGCAGGACACTCACTGCTCCAATAAATCCCGCTACTCACGGGAGAAAGTGCTCCGCTTCACTGCACTGTATGCTGCACACAATTAGTAGCGGCAAGTTTGCTGGCCGAGGAAAGGTGCGGGACCTCAGCACCACTGCAGACACTGCCTCGCCTCACCGCCTCACCTACGTGCTCCGTATAGCAATGGTTGCGTCTGTTGCTTAGAACCGAGCTTGGTCTCGTCAATCACGTCGGCCTCTAATCGGCTGAAAAGCAAAGCGGAAGTCAGCAGCGAAAATTCGGCAGCTTCGCCGCAGGAGCAGTGTTTGGCGTCTGACGTCACTCAGAGGGTGGAAAACTATTCAAAATGATTGTAGCTTCACACATGAAATGCTGAACACGTCTATTAATTTTCCTGCCTTTGTCCATTTCAAAGTGCAAGCGTGTTCATGGAAAATCATCTTGAAACTGAAAAGTAATTAATTAATTAAATAACACAGTGCCCCTCCTATTCCACATATTTCAAAATTTTCGACTGAAATTATCATGCAAGGTTTGCATTTATGATAGCATTAAACCTGGGCACATCTAAAGTTGCATACGTCATGTTTAAATACTTAGGGGCAGATTTATGATGACTGGCGCATCCCCAGGGATGCGCCAGTCATATTGCGCCGCTGCTCCGCCACCCATGGTGCGCCGCATTTACAATGCGGCGCACCATGGGGCAAAAACGGCACAGATGCGTGACGCATCTGTGCCGTAAAGGCGGCGCATTGCTGGAGTTGCGTCGCAAGCGCGATGCAGCTCCAGCAAGGCTCGGGGGTGCCCTATCTGACCAATGCTGCGTCAAGACCTACGCCTGCTTCAAGCAGGCGCAGGGTTTTGACGCAGCATTGGCCTGAAAGTGACTGAGTGAAATCTCATAGATTTCACTCAGCCACTTTTGCGAGGCGCACCTGCCCCGGAACGCCCACCCTGCGCCGGAACGCCCACAAGTGGCGCAGGGCTTTACAACGTGACGGATCTGCCTAGATGCGTCACGTTGTAAATGGGTCGTAAGGATGCGCCACGTTTACGCCGCAGTTGCGTGACGTAAACGTGGCGCATTACCATCATAAATCTGCCCATTAATAGGCTACTTAATATTCATAAGTCCCTTTGCTGCCAATGCCTGATCCGCTTTAAGGAAACATTTTATAGAAGCTGCTATTATTTGCGGAATCTCGCCTATCATGCAAAAGAGCAAGGCATGTCGACATGGTCTGATGCCATGTGAATTAAACATTCTTTCCAGTAAAATCTTGCGTTCAGTTAATCATTTGACAGATTGATAAAATATGTGTTAGCCTTGCTTCAGGTCTTTGACATAGTCTGCACTTGCGATCCTGTGGTTTTGATTGCCATTTAGGGATATATTCTAATGTTTGACATACGCCAAATCGTAGGTGAAGTAGCTTATTTTTGTAAAACAATCTTAATAATGTTGTTAAATATTTCTGAGGGCAAGGTTGCATATAAGAATCAATTATTGACCAGGCGTGTCTTTTTTTGCTGACATCCTCTTTATCTTTGTGCCATGACAACATCCTTATTTGTTAGTTAATTTCTTTCTTAAAGGAGTTATGAGGTAGTGCCGAATTCCATAGCTCCTTTGCTTTCAGGTCCTTTAATGCTGTCTCAAGAGCCCAGGCCCAAATATTTGATTTTGGTTGTGTTTTTTTTATTTCCTCCCACAGCAGGGCCCAGAGTGTTGTTTCACCAGAAGCCCTTATTAAGGACATATATTTATTAAGGCAACCTGTGTGAGCCAATTTTTGGTTGGTCAGTCCATATTCTAGTCTGGGAAGGTGATGAGCTCTGGGAAAGAGTAAACAAAAGCCTGGAAAACCTTATTTTGTGCAGAATTAAAAAAGGTCCTGAACTTCCTAGGGAAGTCTACGGTACCATAGCAAAGAGTTGGAGTAAACTTAGCTTTTATTTCTGCAAGTAGTGGCTGAAAGGTTGGGCTTTGTAATTTTTGATATAGTTGCTGGAAAGCTGAGATTATAGAAGCAATTTTTAGTTTCAATGTATTCTGATGGAGTTAATGCGTTAGTCGATCTTGAAGCCATTCACTGAGATATTTATATGACGTACCTCGGAGAATTGTCTTCCCACCTATTGACCAGTTTCCCTTCTTGTTGAAAATCACAACCTGTGTTTTTGTAAAATTAATAGTCATTTTGTTTCCAGTTTAGTCGAGGTCTAGGTGATTACATACTTATTCAGGAATGCCCTGGCTGAATTAAAAAGTGCGTATGGCGTTGTCATTTTATGAGGGTTATCACTTATCACCCAGCCATATTTAATCATCAACATGTTTTATCCAGTAGTATTTTGCCCATATGGATCAGCGACCTTCGTCAAGATGTTATGGTTTCTGGCTATGTAAATCCATTGTGGGTGTTGGGACACTGCGACATAGGAAGACATACATGTGACATTCTCAAATGCGCTGTTCAACAAAAAGCAGTCAACAAGTATAATTCATATCCGTTTTGACATTTTCATTAGCTAATTTCCTAGAGTTGATCAATGGCGAAGGAAACAGAGGGTATTAATTTGGCAGTTTTGACCTTTGACAAATGTATGACTAGAGGGCGTTGCTCACCTCATTCCCTGAGGTAAGAGTGAATAATTCAACTCTAGGAAATTAGAAGTTACAGGTTACTACCATAAAATTATCTAAAAGTGTTAAGAAATGCTTTTCTGCTTTGCCTGCTTGACTACTCATTGGATGTTTCACCTCCAACCATACCCAATCAAATCACTGCATGAATAATTTGAACGTAGCAATAATAATGAGAAAGATGGTACCAGGATGTTTAGTAGTTATTTCTGTCCTGCAAAGATATCATAGCAAAAAACATCAATAACAAAAAACAGACAAGGACGTATATTTAGGTATGTATAGGTTTACTATACTTAACGCCACATAGATCTACCTCAGCAATGTATATATCTTCACCGTACATAGATGTGGAATTAAGAATAGTAAATCTATGTTTTTGTTATGTATGGCTCTCATAGAGAGACGCTATAATTTATTTCAGTTTCTGAATGTCATAACCCATAACATAGCAACAGATAGCCCCTTCGCTGCGGGGGTAATTCCCCCGCTGTGCTGGGGGGAGGGGGGTGTGCACAGCGCCCACTTGCTCTCAGCTCGTCATGAGGCACGGCGCTCCTGTGCTCATGACGAGCCAAGCTCGTCACAGGTGCAACGGCTCCCGTGGAAAGCTCAGCACAGCAGGGGAATTCTCCCCGCACCTGAGCGTTCCACGGCTCATGACGAGCTGAGCTCGTCATGAGCACCGGAGCACCGTGCCTCATGACGAGCTCAGCTCGTCATGAGCATGGTAAAGGTTAATAACTAAACTTGTTACCCACTGTTGTGATGTCATAAAGGCCTTCCAGGCCAGGCTGACAGGCCTCTCTGAGAGCCTGTGTGTGCATTGACGGAAAGCACGGCTGCAGGAAGGGGAAGGAAGGCAGGGAAGGTAATGGGGGTCGGTCAAGGATGGCAGGTACTTTTCTTTAACCTTTGGGACAGGGATACGTAACAGAGGCCATAATATTTATTGCTCTTGCATTACTCCTTTGCCACTGCAGTTGAAAGCAGGGGCAGATGATTTAGGGGGCCATACGTAACATAAATTATAGATGGGTAAAAAGTGAATTATGGAAAGGATTTTTACATCGGCGTTCCGAGTGACATCATAGACAACTTGAGCTTTGCTCTCGTTGTCTCTTTGATGTCAGTCGGAACCCCTTGGTGGAAAACATCCCCGTAATTCACTGTTCCCCATCTAAAATTCTATATGATATATATACTGACCTCCACATTATTTTGTTCATCAATATATTTTCTCTAATGCTTTTCTAGTGCTATACTCTTGTAGTGGATATTCTGACATACCCGCCCAGAAAGTAGGTATCTGTTTTTCACTTGAATTGTGGAAATTGATCTGTTTAATGCATTAACTAAAAGGCAGATTACTTACAAATATTTGCTGAGAGAAGAGAAGGTCCGGAACCATATGGTTTCACTTCAGTTTTACAATCATTTTATGGTACTCACATGTGAAACCAGTGTTATCAATGTTTAAATTGGCACTTAAGGAACATATAATTCCAGGCTCTGCAAAGTAACACAGATACCTCTAATCTTGAAACTCGAAAAACATCCCACAAAATGCTCAGTTCATTAATTAGCACAGACGTCAAAGTGCTGGCAAAGATGTTATCCTTTTGGCTGGACGGTGCAAACCAATATTTTCCAAAGACACTTTTTCGGTTCAGGTCACGTTTATCCCAAAGATGGGTATTTCATCTCCTGCATGTGCATTTTATGAGAGCTAGGTGTAAACAAATCATGCCTCTGCATTTTAAAGACAGGTAATTCAACTGTGCACCTGTGTTTGGTCGCAATGTTTAAAACAGGGGTTTGTATATATTCAATAAAGGAATATAAGTATTGGAACAGAGCCAGGGAAGGGAGGAAAGGGGGTGTACAGGAAAGAGTGGAGTTTCTGAGAAGTGTTATTTATTTTTGGATGTAATTGCATAAAACATTAATGCTGCAAAGTCTAACTGGTGTTTGTGGTTTGGCTATTGAGAGCTTTAGCCACCTATTGCAGTCTGGAAGACCTTATGTTACCAACTTGTTAAAAAAGTGCAATAAGAAGTAGAGAAAGTGGGTTTTGAGTCAGCCTACTTCATCCATTGACTTTCATGTGCATTTCATGCTTGTATTGCTTGAAAGGGCTGTCCATCAATGCGATTGCATTTCGAGGATGGTTACATTGTCCTATTAGATTTTGGTGATGGGGATCAAGTAGTGCTTTTGTTGCACTGCAGATGTGACATGAATCATGTTGTGTCATGTATCTATTTTCACAAGGACTCAAGTGGTCTTCAGCAGGACTGCTTACAAGCATTACAAAATTGATTGGGAGGTATCTGGGTGTGATCAATACAGTTCATTGTGCAGTATCTTCAGTTAACGGTTGCATGCAGTTGAATAAAGACATGCAAACCAGAGCCCCATGTGTTGTGTTGTCCTTTGAATGCTCCTGGGCTGGGGTGGATGCTACAACTGGTGACAAGATAGGGGATATGTGCTCTAAAAGGCCAGACTGCTCTCCCTGAGAGTTTGCCATGGTCCAGCAAGCTGCTTGTGCATGCCACATGTGCCCCAAGAAGCAATCCAAGGGTGGTGTATGTGGAATCAAAGTACCACTCCAGCTCTCACGAGGCCCTTGAAGGAGGTGAAGGCCATTCAAAGTAACACAATTGGAGGATCCACCTGAAACTCACTGGTAGGGCTGAAAGAAGAGATACTGCACCACTGAGTAACACAGAGCCATCATTGATGCAAAGCAGACATGCTAAAGACAGCGACAACCAGGTACCATGCATAAAGATGTGTCAATCATGTACAGGAGGAGGAATCAGTACTCACCGTCAAGGAAGAAGATGGCGCCCTATGACCTCTGATCGAGCGTGGTGATCCAAATACAAGCACAGGGGTTGTGTTTGCCGAAGGTACAGATGGCGTGGTGCAGTGAACAGTCTGGACAGCACACACTAAGCCAAACGGAGGCTGAAAGAAACACTAAATACAGCGCAGCCACTTTCCGGAAATAACCACCACCGTTCGATACTGCCAAAAAGCAGAATATGGGCAACAAATGGACTGCCTGGATAGAAACGTTCAATTACATCATAGATGCTCTAGAAGAAGCAGATGAGAAAATGATCATCTAATACTTAAAGAACCTAGCAGGTGATGGAGTTAAAGAAGTGATAAAGAAAATGTCACAAGCTGATGAAGTATTATACCATCAAATAATGAAAAAATTGGAGGCCAATTTCAATCCAATGTAGAATGGTATTATTATTATATTTAAGTTTATAAAGCGCGCAGCTACCCATAGGTTTCCCGGCGCTAAAACCAAATGAGAGAGGGAGAGTCGAAAGGAGGGCAATTACAGGTTAAATAACCAAGTTTTTATCAGTCTGCGAAACTTAAGGTAGCAGGGTTCAGTACGCAACAAAAGGGGAAGGGAATTCCAAAGTGAGGGGGCCAGCCATGAGAAGGAACGGCCACCCATTCTGGATTTTTTGATTCTAGGAACCGAGAACAAGTGCTGATTAGATGATCGAAGAGTGCGGGGGGGGACAATAGTGCTGAACCAAAGAGTTAAGATAGGGAGGGGCCAGACCAGCATTTATTCTGTGCATGAAGCGGAGAGCCTTAAATTTTGTGTGGCTTTCAATGCGGAGCCAGTGCAGAGTACGTAGGGAATTGGAGGTAGAGGATGTATTGGGGAGATTACAGAGCAGTCGCACCGCCATATTCTGGACTGTTTGTAATTTACGAGTCACCTCTTTGCAGGCTCCCAAGAGAAGAATGTTCCCGTAGTCCAGTCTAGAGGTGATTAAAGCCTGGACTACGGTTTTCTGAGTATCCTGGGGGAGCATCCAGATGATCTTACGTAACCACTTAATGATGGTAATACAAGTGGTTCTTCATAGATAGCTGGTCGTCAAAAATGACGCCGAGGTTGCGTGCTGTTTTAGATGGAATGGGTAGAGTGCCCATTTGTGAGGGCCAGTGTTGGGGTCCCCATAGGGTGGTGTTATGGCCAAACAGAAGAAGCTCTGTTTTCCCCCCGTTCAATTTCAGTTTGTTATCATACATCCAAGTTCAAGTTCAAGTTCATGCATTTATAAAGCGCACTACTCACCCAGAGGGTCTCAAGGCGCTGGGGGGAGTTGTTTACTGTTTATCGAATAGCCATGTTTTCAGTTCTTTTCTGAAGGAGATGTGATTCTGAGTGAGGCGGAGGTGGGTGGGGAGTGAGTTCCAGGTCTTGGCAGCCAGGAAGGAGAAGGATCTGCCACCCATGGTGGTTTTTCGGATGCGCGGGACTGCGGCGAGGGCTTGATTGGATGATCTTAGTTGGCGGGTGGGATAGTAGAAGGACAGTCGGGTGTTGAGGCATTCGGGTCCTAGATTATAAAGGGCCTTGTGTGCGTGGGTAAGAAGGCGGAAAGTGATTCTTTTGTTGACGGGAAGCCAGTGGAGGTTTTTTAACTGACCGGTGATGTGCTCTTGGCGCGGGATGTCTAAAATGAGTCTCGCTGATGCGTTTTGGATGCGCTGGAGTTTTTTCTGCAATTTTGTTGTAATTCCGGCGTATAGTGTGTTGCCATAGTCCAGTCGACTCGTGACCAGTGCATGGGTGACAGTCTTTCTTGTTTCGAGGGGGATCCAGCGGAAGATCTTTTTGAGAATGCGAAGGACGTTGAAGCAGGAGGACGATACGGCGTTGACTTGTCTGGACATTGAGAGGGAGGAGTCTAGAAAGAAGCCAAGGTTACGTGCATGGTCTGTGGGTGTGGGCGCAGATCCCAAAGCGGAAGGCCACCAGGAGTCGTCCCAAGCTGAGGGGGAGGATCCTAGGATGAGCACCTCCATTTTGTCTGAGTTGAGTTTTAGGCGGCTCTGCTTCATCCATTCGGCTACTTCTTTCATACCTTCGTGAAGGTTGTTTTTGGCGGTGTTGGGGTCTTTGGTGAGGGAAAGGATTAGCTGGGTGTCGTCGGCGTAGGAGATGATGTTTTGGTTGTGTTGACGCGCAATGGAGGCGAGGGGACTCATGTAGACGTTGAAGAGGGTGGGACTGAGTGAGGAGCCTTGAGGTACGCCGCAGATGACTTCGGTGGGCTCTGAGTAGAAAGGGGGGAGTCGGACTCTCTGGGTTCTCCCGGCTAGGAACGAGATGATCCAGTCCAAGGCTTTTCCTTGTATGCCGATGTTGTTGAGGCGTTGTATGAGGGTGTTGTGACAGACAGTGTCGAAGGCGGCGGAGAGGTCGAGTAGAATGAGGGCCACTGTTTCACCGTTGTCCAGGAGTGCTCGGATGTCGTCGGTCGCCGCAATGAGGGCGGTTTCGGTGCTGTGTTTGGCTCGAAAGCCGTTCTGTGAGGGATCCAGGGAGTTGTTGGATTCAAGGAAGGCTGCGAGTTGGCTGTTGACGGCTTTCTCGATGACTTTGGCCGGGAAAGGTAGGAGGGAAATGGGTCGGTAGTTTTTCAGATCTGATGGGTCTGCTGTTGGTTTTTTCAGAAGGGCGCTGAGTTCGGCGTGTTTCCATATTTCTGGAAAGGTGGCGGAGTTGAAGGAACAGTTGATGACATCGCGGAGTTGGGGAGCAATTATGGAGTCAGCTTTGTTGAAGATGTAGTGGGGACAGGGGTCAGAAGGTGAGCCAGAGTGGATTGAGTTCATGAGGCGAATGGTGTCTTCAATGGTGATTGGGTTCCAGGAGTTGAGATAGTTAGTTGAAGGGGTGGGATCTGAAGGGGGTGGGGTGAATTGGTCATTAGGAGTATTCTTGAAGCTGTTGTGGATGTTGGCAATTTTGTTGTAGAAGAAGGAGGATAGCGCATCGCAGAGGTCTTGGGAGTTAGTGATGTCGTTGGATGTTGCTGGAGGGTTGGTGAATTCTTTGACGATATTGAAGAGTTCCTTGCTGTTATGGGAATTGTTGTCGAGACGGTCCTTAAATGCTGATTTCTTGGCGGATCGAATCAGTTGGTGGTGTTTGCGGGTGGCTGTCTTGAGGGAGGCCATGTTGTCTGAGGTTGGTTCTTTTCTCCAATTCTTCTCCAGGGTGCGGCATGTCTTCTTGGATTTTTTAAGGTCATCATTGAACCAGGGAGCTTTTTTGCTGGATGATTGCGACTGGTGTTTTTTCAGGGGTGCTAGTTTGTCCGCACTGTGGGTAATCCATTGCCTGAGGTTGGTGGCCGCTAGGTCTGGGTCCGATGCTAGGGTGGGAGTGTTTTGGCTGAGTGATGTGAGGAGTTGGTCGGTGGTGATTTTTTTCCATTTTCTTCGGGGAATGGGTTGTGGACGGTTGTGGGTCAGGGTTGTTTTGTAGCTGAAGTGAACACAGCTGTGATCCGTCCAGTGGAGAGCTGTAGTGTGATCGAAGGAGATGTGCTTGCTGGAGGTGAAGATAGGGTCGAGCGTGTGTCCGGCTATGTGAGTGGGGGTGTCAACAAGTTGTTTGAGTCCGAGATTGGACAGGTTGTCAAGAAGGGTGGTGGTGTTGTTGTCGAGAATGTTGTCAAGGTGGTAGTTGAGGTCTCCTAGGAGAATGTAGTTCTCGGAGGCGAGGGCGTGCGGGCTGACGAAGTCAGTGATGTCGTCGTTGAATTGAGATCGGGTGCCTGGGGGCCTGTAAATGAGGGTTCCTCTAAGTGTGGTCCTGGGGTCGGTGTGGATCTGAAAGTGGAGGTGTTCGGCGGTTGCAAGATTGACGTCAGAGCTGGTTGTAATTTTGATGGTGTTTCTATGGACGATGGCGATGCCTCCTCCAGTTTGATCGGTGCGGTCTTTTCGAATGATCTTGTAAGTGTCTGGTATGGCTATGGCGATGTCGGGGGCAGAAGATGCATTCATCCATGTTTCAGTAAGGAAGGCGATGTCAGGTGACGCAGTGTCGATTAGGTCCCAGAGTTCGGTTGCATGTCTGTGGACCGAGCGGGTGTTCAGTAGGATGCATTTCAAGTCGTTGGGTTCGGAGCTGTGCGTGGAGGAAGTGTGTTTGGTGAGAATCCTGAAGCAGTTGAACTTACAGGAGAGGCAGGAGAATGGGCCGTGGGTACGTCCTGGGGTAGCTTCGCAGCAAAGTGGGGTGCGTCCGGCGTTGAGGGCGAGGAGAGTAGCGGCATCATAAGTTATTCTGGGGGGTTGGGAGCGGCATAGAGCAGGGGGACGGGCGCTGGGCGCGGTCCAGGCACGGACGGGCGTAGACGGGCTTACCTTTGGCGCACCTTCGGCGCGGCCGTAGCGCGTGGACGCTGCGCGTGGGACCATCTGACATAAATGGACAGTGGAGGGGGCGGAGCGTGGGAGGGGCAGCAGGGAGGCGGTAGTGTGGATGAGGGGCGGGCCAGGGGATAACAACAACAAAATGGAGGGTCAACGGGGAAAGGCAGACAGGGGCAGCAGAAACCCAAATGCGTCGAGTGATCAATATAATCCAATCAAATGCACAGACCCAAGCAAAAATGATCGAGTGAGCAGTAAAAACAAATGCACACACACAAGCAAAAATTATCCCGACAGCCTGAGCGAGGTCGCGCTAAATATGGCAAAAAGTTACAGTGACGCTATGCGTGTAAAGCGCTATAATGCAAGGTTACAACAGTGCTGTATGAAACGCGCAGAAAACGATACCAGGGAGCGTTTCAGCAGATAATGAGGAGGAGCGTGGTGGAGCGGCCGTTCTGAAGCTAGTCCAGGTGGTCACAGTTTGGCCGGGGGAGAGGAAGGCTCGGTAAACGTGGGTGGGAGGGGCAGCAGGGAGGCGGTAGTGTGGATGAGGGGCGGGCCAGGGAATAACAACAACAAAATGGAGGGTCAAAGGGGAAAGGCAGACAGGGGCAGCAGAAACCCAAATGCGTCGAGTGATCAATATAATCCAATCAAATGCACAGACCCAAGCAAAAATGATCGAGTGAGCAGTAAAAACAAATGCACACACACAAGCAAAAATTATCCCGACAGCCTGAGCGAGGTCGCGCTAAATATGGCAAAAAGTTACAGTGACGCTATGCGTGTAAAGCGCTATAATGCAAGGTTACAACAGTGCTGTGTGAAACGCGCAGAAAACGATACCAGGGAGCGTTTCAGCAGATAATGAGGAGGAGCGTGGTGGAGCGGCCGTTCTGAAGCTAGTCCAGGTGGTCACAGTTTGGCCGGGGGAGAGGAAGGCTCGGTAAACGTGGGTGGGAGGGGCAGCAGGGAGACGGTAGTGTGGATGAGGGGTGGGCCAGGGGATAACAACAACAAAATGGAGGGTCAAAGGGGAAAGGCAGACAGGGGCAGCAGAAACCCAAATACGTCGAGTGATCAATATAATCCAATCAAATGCACAGACCCAAGCAAAAATGATCGAGTGAGCAGTAAAAACAAATGCACACACACAAGCAAAAATTATCCCGACAGCCTGAGCGAGGTCGCGCTAAATATGGCAAAAAGTTACAGTGACGCTATGCGTGTAAAGCGCTATAATGCAAGGTTACAACAGTGCTGTGTGAAACGCGCAGAAAACGATACCAGGGAGCGTTTCAGCAGATAATGAGGAGGAGCGTGGTGGAGCGGCCGTTCTGAAGCTAGTCCAGGTGGTGATGTTACTGAGTCCTGTGTAGAGGGAAGAGGAAGAGGAGTAAGAACCTGTAGAGAGAGAATAGATGATCTGGGTATCATCGGCGTACGAGTAGATAGTGAGCCCAGCTTGCTCCGCAATAGTAGCCAAAGGTCTGACATACAGATTAAAAAGCAAGGGGCTCAAGATGGAACCTTGTGGAACACCGTACGCCGATTTATAGGTTTGGGAAGCTGATGAGGAAGAGAAGACTTGGAAGGTGCGATCCGAAAGAAAACTAACAAACCAGTTGAGGGCTGAGCCGCTGATGCCAGATGATCTAAGGGCATTAATAAGGATGGGGTGGGAAACCGTATCAAATGCGGCACTCAAATCAAGCAAAATGAGTGCCACGGTTTCCCCCCTATCCACTTGGCATCGGATGTTTTCAGAGACCCCCAACAGAGTGGACTCCGTCGAAAAAACCGGACCTAAAACCGGATTGGGATGGATGTAAAATTCCCCTAGATTCAACATGGAAAGAGAGTTGAGAATTGATGTGCTTTTCCAGAATTTTTTAAAAGACCGGGAGAAGTGAAATAGGGCGGAAGTTTGACGGAATGCTAGGGTCAGCGTTAGCCTTTTTTAGCAGAGGCACTATCATTGCATGTTTCCATGCAGGGGGTACTGTAGCTTCTCTAAGGGATGAATTAAGAAGATCCACAATGAGTTCAAGGGAAGAATTGTCCAGCATTTTTAATATTTGAGGGGGAAGAGGATCCACTGGGGAGCCAGATTTGATTTTACTGATAATATCAGACAGAGTATTGATATTAAGAGGATCCCATGTACCGATCGACTGTGAAGGAGGACTGGTGTCCCTTGGGACCCCAGATTCACAGGAGAAGGTAGGGTTAGATGTTGTGGGAGGGGTCAGCTGTGCAGGGGTAAGGGACCTATCCTCTAGAGTCACTCGATCACAAAATGTGACTGGAACAGATGGATGAAAAAGAGAAGGAAGAGGGGCAGGTTTTGCAAAATCAGAATAAATGGTATCAATTTTGGCGATAAAAAATTCAGCCAGAGAGTTGCACTGTACAGTATCTAGACAAGGTGGTTTGGGCTGACACAATGTGCCCGAAAGTTTTTGTACTGCCTTAAAAAGTGCCTTAGGACGATTTTGTGCCTTAAGAATAGTTAAGTTGACATGTTCAACTTTTGCAGTTTTGCACAGTGTATGATATTTAGTTAAGGCAGCTTTATAAGTTAGCTTGGCGCACAGATCATATTTTATGCGCCATTTGCGCTCAAGGTTTTTGCAGATGGTTTTTTCTTTTTTTAATGCAGCTGTAAACCATGGTGCAGGCGGGTGGTGAGGGTCGTGCTTTTGCATGCGCTGCGGTACGCATGCGTCAACAGCATGTACAAGCCAGGCATTAACTACATCAGCTGCTTCAATACTAGTGCCTTCCATGAAAGGTCTGGAACTCTCAAGATAAGAGTTAAGTTTCTTAAAGTCCAGCTTACTCCAATTTCTGGATGGCCATGATTCAGTAGAAGTGGAGAGGGTGTTAGGTGGACAACCAATGGTAACAGAGAAAGTCACTGTTGGAACTGGCCCTTCTTGCAGGGTCTTCCCAAAACTTTTTGCTTCTTCCTCCCTTATTTTTCCTGACCCGTGGCTGTTGGCAATAGGACTCTGCGCACTTTACCACTGCTGATCAGTGCTAAAGTGCATATGCTCTCTGTGTAAATTGTTATTCTGATTGGATATACATGTTTGGCATATTTGTATCACCATGAAGTCCCTAGTAAAGTGCACTGGGTGTTCCAGGGCTGGTGATGACAAATGCTACTAGTGGGCCTGCAGCACTGATTGTGCCACCCACAGGAGTAGCCCTAAAAAGATGTCTCAGGCCTGCCACTGCAGTGCCTATGGGCAGTTTAGAACGGCCATGTCCTCCTGGTCAGTGTCCCCACTGGGCAGGCCTAACCCTTCCCTTTTTGTGCACATCAGTCACCCCTATGGAAGGCCCAAGGTACCCCCCTGGGCAGGGTGCCGTGTATGTGAAAGGTAGAGCATGTACTAGTGCAGGTGACATGCTCTGGTAGTGAATGGCAGCCATTTTCGTTTTTCACTACTGTAAGGCTATCTTGCTCCATAGGTTAACATGGGGGATGCTGGCTACAGTGGTTAACAGCATTTCTTCCCATAGGAACAAGATAGGACATAAGTATCTAGTATCCCTGAACTCAGAATTTAATAACACATCTTTTAGGAAAGGTTGTTTTTAAATCCTGTGTTTGAGAACAGCACTTTTAGAAAGTTGCTGTTCTCTTGTCTGACCCTTCTGTGTGCCTGGGCCTGTTTGTGTATTGACTGTCTGGTTTGAGAGTGACAGGGGCTGGGGGATTCCCCAGGAGGGTGGATGAGTCAGCACTAGGCTGAATGACTGCAATTGCAACTGGAGTGGTGGGAGGAGTTAGCACCTGGGCTGAATAGGGCTGTGCCTGCCTTCCACAATGCTGGCTCCACCCCCCTGCTGGGCGGCTGAGGACCCTGCCCCTCACTCTGAAAGGAAAGAGGCAGCCAGCAAAACAAAGTGCTCAGGATCCACCCAGAACTGGTTCAGACCGGGCTCAGGGCCCACATGCACCAAGAGAACAAAGACTTTAGGGGTATAAGTACAGGACCCCTGACAACAGAAAATTAGATCATCCTGGAAATCAAGAAGGAACCTCTGCCAAGGAGAAAGCTGAAACTGAAGAAGGAAGATTGTCCTGCTGTTGCACTGCTGGACTGACCTGTTGCTTTGCTGCCAAGGAGAGGGGAAGGACTTTGCTGTGTGCTGTGTCCCCTGTCTTGAAGGAATCTCCAAGGGCCTGAGAAGAGCTGGCTCCCTGTTTTGAAGTCCCAGGAACAAAAGGACTTCACCCCCAGCTTCCCTGAACTCTGCTGAGAGAGTTCTGTCCATCGAAAAGTCAAACTTTTTCCTGGAATTTGGGTGAGCATCAATTGACAAGGGTTACGTGCTATAAATACCTGGGCTTCCAGCTAGATTGTAAGCTTAACTTCAAATCACACTTGGACCAAGGTCGCATGAAAGCCAAACAACTGTTGTTCGCTTTTAAAACTCTAAGGAAAAAACTTATAGGATGCTCCACCGCCCACCTGCTTAAAGTGATTGCTGCAAAATTTTTACCTTCCATTTCATATGGCTCAGAAATTCTGAATACTAAAGATGCCACAGTCCTAAATACAGCACAATCTACACTATTTAAGAGACTGTTCTCAATTCCGCTACACACCTCGCAGGCACAAATCCGCCTAGAATATGGTCTAAAAAATCAGATTATGGCCAGACAAGGCGTCCTAGTAAAATACTACTGGAGGATGAGGGAGGCAGAAGATAACACCCTAGCCCACTATTGTTGGGTCGAGATTGAAAACCAAAAGAGCCTAGTCAACTCAACTACAGCAGCCCTGAAGGAATCCCTGTCGGCATTACAGTTAGAGGATGCTTGGCTCACCCTCACAACGTACTCCGGATTTAAAATCGTAGTCAATAACTCTATCAAACGGACCTCTTTATTAATTGATAAAACGTCCTTTGCAAAAAAACATCATGCCTGGGCTGTGATAAAGGATTACCAGAGGCTGAAGCCGCAACAATACCTATTGGAACAATTCTCCCATCAGAAAAAACATTATCTGACTTTGATACGCATGGGGTCTTTCCCCTCAAAGGATTTGACCCCAAAATGGAAACAAATATGGCCATCCAAGGAGTGCCGTCTTTGTGGTCAAGGGGAAGAGTCACTACTTCACTTTCTATGTACTTGCTCTTTTTTATTGGAAGCCCGAAAATCCATCCTCCGGGAGGCTCTAAGGAAGGAACAAACAAGAACATGTAGAGCAGCAGTCATTAAATGTCTTGGAGGGTCGTCAATTCCCCTGTCATGTAGAGCCATTACACTATGGAAAATCGCAGCAAAAGAACTGGCAAAATGCGACTCTGCCAAGCAGCTAACTAATTAGCAGATTTATCGTAAATGCTTTGTTATATTCGTCATTATTTTTAAAACTAATAAGCATCTCTTTATTCTGACATCGACCTTAAGTCTTTTTCGGTTTTTAAAAATGTATATTCTAAAGCACTGCGTTTTATGATGGTTGTCCATCCTTTTATGATTTTTTTAATGAATCAAATAAAAGTATTGTTGACTTGACTTGTCCTTCCTAGAGTGCTTGATCCAGTTGTGGGGCCTCTGGAAGTTGTACCTGAGCTGGGAAGCTTGAAACTGAGCTTGAGTGACTTTTGAACTTGAAAAGTGTCGCATCGCTAGCTTGCGGAGCGCATCCCCGACAGTGCGAGAAGTTTCCCGCCGCTACGGAGGTCGAGATCGTCGCAGCGCCTGACGCCGCTGCCAGAGAGGTCGCATCCTTCATTTGCGGGACGCACCAGACCGGTGCGGGAGAATCGAACATCGCTGCGAGTATCGTCGCAGAGCCTGTCGTCGCTGGGTGAGAACGCCGCACCGCTTGCTTGCGGACCGCATCACGTCGCTGCGAGCATCGTCGCAGAATCATCGCATCGAGGAGCTGCGAGAGAGAGGATCACCGCTGGACCACGCATCGTCGCCCCGGAGATCGTCGCAGCCCCTACGAGATCGTCACATCGTGCCTTTGCGAGAACAGACTTCCTACGGAACCTACGCATCGGAATCCATACAAGTGGCCTTCCTCCCCATACAGACCGGATTCGTCGCAACACGCCCGCTGCTGCAGCGGGGCTGTCGCGTCGCCTCCCCAGGGTCTCAGGAGCAACGCATCGCTCGTTTTCCACCGCACCAGCTTCTGCTTTTGGAACTTTGTTGCAACTATCAGTAGAGAATTCTATCGCAACGTAGATAATTCTAACGCAACCTTAAGAACTCTTTTTGAAACCATATTCTTGAACTGTGTATGTTGGATTTTTGTCGTTTTGGTCTTGTGTAGTTTAGATTAAAAATACCTTTATTTTTCTAAACTGTTGTGGAGTCAGTTTGTGGTGTTTTCACTGTGTTACTGTGAGTGTCGGTACAAATACTTTACGCATTGCCTCTGGTTAGCCTAGACTGCTCGTGCCAAGCTACCTAGAGGGTGAGCAGGGGTTATCTCGGAGGGTTATCTCCTTGCCCTGACTATAAGCAAGGGTCCCTATTTGGACAGTGGTACCTACCTCTGCCAACTAGAGACCCCCAGATCTAACAGTCACCATATAATGATCAGACCATACAATAGTTAAAGGAGCCTCACATATAATGGTTTCTAAATTAGAAAGAATGGGGTCCAAAAGATTCCCTGCTTTATGAGTAGGACCAGAATTATGTAAAACAATGTTTAGTGCAGCCAAGTCCTGTAGAAGATTGGTACTGGTGGGACAGGAAAGATCATTCAAGTGCAAGTTCAGATCACCAATAATTGAAAAGTTTGTGGAATTCTGAATTAGAGGTGCTACGTACTCAGGAAAGGTGGAAGCCCAGGAACTCGCTGGGCCAGGGGGACGATAAATGAGCATTCCAGAGAGAGTAAAGTTGGGAGATAGCGAAAGTTTGAAAAGACCGGCTTCGCTGTTCGGTAGTTCAAAGTCTTCCCATTTGCAGGAGTACAGTCTATTGTAAATTATAGCTATCCCTCCACCATCTTTCATTAATCTGTTTTTTCCAACGTATGTGTAGTTATCAGGGAGAGCAGTAGCAATATCCGGGCCAGAGTAGTCTTTTAGCCATGTCTCAGTGAGGAATAAAGCTGCAGGTTCCACCGAGACGAGGAGATCAAAGATCTCTCTCTTATGTTTAACTAATGATCTGCAATTTAAGCTGATCAGCGTCCGAGCCTGAGGCAGGTCTATAGATGTAGGTTTTGGGCATGATGGAGGAAAATCAGATGTGGCTATGTTGGTAAGAGAGGGAAAGGATGTGAGGGGGAAATAGCAAGCCGAGCAGGTTGAAGGAACATATTGAGAATTCATAGTAATGCAGTGTGAGCAATTCGATGGCCTGAGGCTGATGAGAGCCTCCCTAGAATAAGTAAGAGGTAGACCAGAGAGTAAGGTACCAGGGGTTGGAGCCCCTAGTCCCGGCCCGCCTTCGGCACGCAAACGGCGTGCCCACTGCGCTTCCTAAAATGGCACATTTATATATGTGCAGGAGGACGGTTGGGGGGGGGGCGTGGCCTTGAAAGGGGCGTGGCCAGCGGCCTCGCCGGTGATGGCGGCGGGGTGTTAGTGTATGCTCAGAATCCCGTGTCAGCGCTAGATCCGCTGCACGGTAAGAGGTAGGGGCGTGTGGCCCCAAGTGAGGTAAAGATCTGAATCAGGTAGGTTTAAAAGTACAACACACAATTTTTTTTTTTTTAAATAGTCACAAGCTTAGCCTACTCCCGGCTTTCCGCCTCAGGAGAAATGGTACATGTTCATCAAGAGAGACAGCAACCAGGTGAGACAATGGACTCATTCGTTGAGAAACTTGACACGCTAATCAAGCAATGCAAATTCAGTGAGTACAATGACGAAGAAGCCATGCACCTGAGAGAAATTGATGGTTGCTGGTGGAAATGGCCCTTTTTGCAGGGTTATCCCAAACTTTTTGCTACTTCCTCCTTTATTTTTCCTGATCTGTGGTTGTTGACAATAGGACTCTGGGCACTTTACCACTGCTGATCAGTGCTAAAGTGCATGTGCTCTCTGTGTAAATTGTTATTGTGATTGGTTATCTATGATTGGCATATTTGTTTTACCAGGAAGTCCCTAGTAAAGTGCACTGAGTGTGCCAGGCCTGGTGATTCACATGCTTCTAGTGGGCCTGGATCAAACCCAGATCTTTTGACTGGGTGTGAGTGTTTGATTGGTTCAGATGCTCCGTCCATCACCACCCCCTTTTGTACCGCTATGGCCGCCATAAGTGTGGCAGGGTATGCTCAGACGTGAGTCCCTTGCTCACTTTGCCACTGGATTCAAGCAAGCCGGGCTGAAGACGGCTATAATGCCAGAAACCGGTCCTCGGAAGCTTGTTTCCGGTCCAGGGAAGGCATGGCTTGACAGTTCGGGCTGGACTGTTCCCATGAGGCAAAGGGTCAGACTGATTTGC
Organism: Lissotriton helveticus; assembly: GCF_964261635.1. NCBI lineage: Eukaryota > Metazoa > Chordata > Amphibia > Caudata > Salamandridae > Lissotriton > Lissotriton helveticus. The sequence continues at coordinate 1,328,560,665 of NC_136069.1, read as the reverse complement.
ATATAGCCATGTCTGAACTGGGGTGGCAGAGTGGGCTAAAGAACGGTGATGGATCAAACCCAGATCTTTTGACTGGGTGTGAGTGTTTGATTGTTCAGATGCTCCGTCCATCACCACCCCCTTTTGTACCGCTTTGGCCGCCATAAGTGTGGCAGGGTATGCTCAGACGTGAGTCCCTTGCTCACTTTGCCACTGGATTCAAGCAAGCCGGGCTGAAGACGGCTGTAATGCCAGAAACCGGTCCTCGGAAGCTTGTTTCCGGTCCAGGGAAGGCATGGCTTGGCAGTTCGGGCTGGACTGTTCCCATGAGGCACAGGGTCAGACTGATTTGCATATAGCCATGTCTGAACTGGGGTGGCAGAGTGGGCTAAAGAACGGTGATGGATCAAACCCAGATCTTTTGACTGGGTGTGAGTGTTTGATTGGTTCAGATGCTTCGTCCATCACCACCCTCTTTTGTACCGCTTTGGCCGCCATAAGTGTGGCAGGGTATGCTCAGACGTGAGTCCCTTGCTCACTTTGCCACTGGATTCAAGCAAGCCGGGCTGAAGACGACTGTAATGCCAGAAACCGGTCCTCGGAAGCTTGTTTCCGGTCCAGGGAAGGCATGGCTTGGCAGTTCGGGCTGGACTGTTCCCATGAGGCACAGGGTCAGACTGATTTGCATATAGCCATGTCTGAACTGGGGTGGCAGAGTGGGCTAAAGAACGGTGATGGATCAAACCCAGATCTTTTGACTGGGTGTGAGTGTTTGATTGGTTCAGATGCTTCGTCCATCACCACCCTCTTTTGTACCGCTTTGGCCGCCATAAGTGTGGCAGGGTATGCTCAGACGTGAGTCCCTTGCTCACTTTGCCACTGGATTCAAGCAAGCCGGGCTGAAGACGACTGTAATGCCAGAAACCGGTCCTCGGAAGCTTGTTTCCGGTCCAGGGAAGGCATGGCTTGGCAGTTCGGGATGGACTGTTCCCATGAGGCACAGGGTCAGACTGATTGGCATATAGCCATGTCTGAACTGGGGTGGCAGAGTGGGCTAAAGAACGGTGATGGATCAAACCCAGATCTTTTGACTGGGTGTGAGTGTTTGATTGGTTCAGATGCTCCGTCCATCACCACCCCCTTTTGTACCGCTAGTGGTCCTGCAGCACTGATTGTGCCACCCACCTGAGTAGCCCTAAAATAGTGTCTCAGGCCTGCCACCGCAGTGCCTGTGTGCAGTTGCTAACTGCCATGCTGACCTGGCCAGTGTCCACACTGACCGGGCCTAACCCTTCCCTTTCTATACACATTGGTCACCCCTATGGAAGGCCCAAGGTACCCCCCTGGGCAGGGTGCAGTGTATGTGAAAGGTATAGCATGTACTCGTGTGGGTGACATGCTCTGGTAGTGAATTACAGCCATTTTCGTTTTTCACTATTGAAAGGCTATCTTGCCCATAGGCTATAATGGAGAATGCTGTGTATAATGTTTACCTGCATATCTTCCCATAGGAGCAAGATAGAAAATTAAAGTCTGGTATCCCTGACCTCAGAATTTGATAACACATCTTTTAGGATGGATGGTTTTTAAATCCTGTGTTTGAAAGCGGCACTTTTAGAAAGTGGATTCTTTCTTATCTGACCTTTCTGTGTGCCTTTGGCGCTTGTGAATTGACTGTCTGGTTTGTGAGTGACAGGGCTGGGGGATTCCAGGAGACAGAATCAGTCCGTCCAGTGGTGAATAGAGAGATCTGCATCTAGATGGGAGGGAGGAGTTGCACCTGGGACCTGAATAGGACTGTGCCTGTCCCCCACAGTGCTGGCTCCACCCCCTGTGGTGCTTCTGATGTCTCTGCCCTGCACTGTGAAAGGAGAGAAGGAATCATATCAACAAAGTGCTCCAGGGGTGTGCTTTCCCTCCACAATGCTGGCTCCACCCCCTGTTGTGCGTCTGATGTTTCTGCTCTGCTTTGTGAAAGGAAAGAAGGAGTCAAGTAAACAGAGTGCTCCAGAATGTAGAAATCAAAAATCCACTTCTCAGGGGTTCCACTGATACTTAGTCCTTTTAAACTCACAAAGAAGAACTTGACACAGAAGCTGGAATATAAAAGTAAATTTTTATTAACCTCAAATGAGTGAGACTACGTCACAAAGAAGCCTTAGCAACTGAATGAGGCAGTCTGCCAGAATGGTCTTACTTCATGTCTTATATACTCTTTATCCTGCCCCAGGCATGTAAGGGAGTTGTACCAATTACATTCCTAAACAAATGGAAAATCTGGAGAGTCAGCAGGTGAGTAGCCTTTGGGGTTTTAGCAGGATATGGGCAAAACATTATAATTACATAGTTCACAAAGGTTAATCTGATTTAGATGGCACTGCAGGGTATGGCATGATTACATGTACAGTATCCCAACTCAAAAGTTAATCATTAAGAATGTCCCAAATTCAACCTCCAAAAGCCGGACAAACCTATAATTGAAAGCATAACCCATGTAATGAAGAAACATAAAAAGAAACAGTAACAGATGATGAACAAGATAAGGCATGTGCAAGGAAACTAAAAGTTAACGATGTCCTGAACATTGATTGGCAATCTCAGACAAAGATCGATCAGGGAAATTGGCTTTGCGACGTCAGTTTCTTACAGTTCATTTCAGAGTCAAAAAGAAACCTTAGTTAATGTATACATGAACTAAGAGGCCAGGCCACTTTATTCGCCAGGCTACCTTCACAGGCCTACGTGAGGGCAACACAAAATGGTGGCACAGCACAAAATGGAGTCAGACTCGAGAATTACAGAACCTCAAGAACTGGTTTGGACCGGCTCAGAGCCCTTCTGCACATAGGGAACACAGACTTTTTTTGGTATAAGTACAGGACCCAAACCACTAAACTTTAGATCATCCTGGAATCAAGAAGGAACCTTTGCCAAGGAGAAAGCTGGAAGACTGAAGAAGGAAGACTGTCCTGCTGTTGCTTTGCTGGACTGACCTGCAGTTGCTTTGCTGCCAAGGAGAGGGAAACAACTTTGCTTTGTGCTGTGTCCCCTTGCTTGAAGGAATCTCCATGGGCCTGAAGAAGAGCTGGCTCCCTGTTAAGAAGTCCCAGGAACAAAAGTACTTCACCCCCAGCTTCCCTGTAACTCTGCTGGGAGGGTTCTGTCCTTCCTAGATTGCTTGGGCCAGTTGTGGTGCCTCTGGAAGTTGTACCTGCGTTGGGAAGCTGGAAACCGAGATTTTAAAGAACTTTCTGCAAAGTTTAATGCATCGCTCGCTTGCGGAGTGCATCCCCGTCAGTCCGAGGAAAATCCCGCTGCTACGAAGGCTGAGATTGTCGCAGCACCTGTTGCCGCTGCCAGAGTCGTCGCATCCTTCATTTGCGGGACGCACCAGTCCGGTGCGGGAAGATTACCATCGCTGCGAGTATCGTCTCAGAGCATGTCATCACTGGGTGAGATCGTCGCACCGCTTGCTTGCAGACTGCATCACGTCGCTGCAAGAGTCGTCGCAGAGCCATCGCATCGAGGGGCCGCAAGAGGAGAAGATCGCCGCTGAGCCACGCATCGTCGCCGCACCAGATATCGTCGCCGCTCCAAAGATCGTTGCATCGTATCTTTTGCGAGCCACTTCCACCGAAACCTGTGCACCGGAATCCACGCATGGTATCGCATCCCTCCCCAAACAGACCGGAGTCACCGCAACACACCCGCTGCGTCCAGCGGGGTTGTCATATCGCCTCCCCAGGGTCTCAGGAGTGACGCATCGCTTGCTTTTCACCGCTACAGCTTTCACTTGGAACTTTTGTTGCATCTAAAGGTACTGTTGGCTAAAACGTGACTCAACTGTGTATTATTTTAACGCAACCTTATGAGCTCATTTGAAACCATACTCTTGAACTGTGTATGTTGGATTTTTGTCATTTTGGTCTTGTGTAGTTTAGATTAAATACCTTTATTTTTCTAAACTGTTGTAGAGTCAGTTTGTGGTGTTTTCACTGAGTTATTGTGAGTGTTGGTACAAATACTTTGCACATTGCCATTGATAAGCCTGACTGCTCGTGCCAAGCTTCCAAGGGGGTGAGCAAGGGTTATCTAAAGGGTGTATCCTTCTTACCATGACTAGAAGCAAGGGTGCCTATTTGGACAGTGGTATCTACCTCTGCCAACTAGAAACCCCCAGTTCTAACAGTTGCTTGTCTGATTCGTTCAAAAGACGCATGCTACGAGAAACGCTCAGGGGCCGATTATGATCGCAGACGGACTTGAGTCCGTCCGCGACCCCTGAGCAGGAGGGAACATCCGCAAGGGCTGCGGCGTTCCCTCCGTGCAGATTAGGATGTGACCGCCAGGGTGGTGGTCACATCCTCTATCTTTAACATTTCGTCTGGTGCAGCTTCAAGCTGCACCTGCCGCAAGGTTAAAAAAGCAAGCATCGCATTTACATGCACAAAGCGGAAGGCACCAAGCAGTGCCTGCTGCTTTGTGCACGCAAATGCAGGGGGGTACCATAGGTACCCCCCATGTGCACCCCCCACCCCACCTTCACCTTCACCCAGGGGGCCCGCAACGGGCCCTCTAAGTGAAAGTCCGTATGCTTTTCCACGGCGGGAAAGCCGCCGTGGAAAAGCATGCCTTTCACACCATCCTAATATGGCTGGTGGTGTCTGATAGACACCGCCAGCCATGTTAAAGCTTTTCCGCCGTGGTCGGAAGGCGACCGCGGCGGAAAAGCTGTGGACGGAATGCCAGACCCACCCACCATCCTACATCCTAATATGGCGGTGGGTCTTTCGAGGCTCCGCGGCGGTTTTCCCGCATCCTCCGGGCCGGTGGTGGCTTCCGCCGGCCCGGAGGATGCGGGAAAACCGCAATCATAATAGGCCCCTCAGTTTGGAGAAGGTACTTATGACTGCCAGTGCAGAGGAACATGCAGATCGACAAGCAGCTGATATGAAGGCCTGAGTAGCCCAGAGTGAATCAGCATTGAGCGTGAAGAGTATGCAAAGACACAAGAAAGAGGCTCATAAAGTGAGGTGTTCAAAGGAAAAGAAGTTGTGTTTCCACTATAGATTCACCTTTCCACATGAAAGCAAATGTCCTGCCATCAGACAGAAGTGCAAAGGCTGCTTGAAGGAAAACCATTTCATATTGGTCTGCCAAGCGAAAGAGAAACTGAGTGTGTCACGACAAGAAGAGAAAATGGATGCTAGAAAGCTCCATTACTGCTCTAGCCACTCACACAAGGCCACTTGCAACATCAACTGAGGCAAGTGGAAACCAAATCATCATCCTCAAAGTCATCGTCCAAAGATTCCTCAACTTTATCAGTGAGTGACAATGATGAAGATGGATGCGTGATGAAGATGGTGGTCACCGAATGAGGAACATAAATCTAAAAGGAATCACCATGTGAAGCAACCAAGTTCATTTGGACATAGCCCTAATATCATGCTCAAAATGAATGGGTGCCCTATAACATTTATTATAGACAGTGGTGCATTGATAAACATCATGCTAACCGAAAAATACAATGAATCATCCCTGACATCACGTCTTACACCATTAAAAACAAAGGTGTACACATGAGTAGCTTCCTCCCCACTGCAGAGTCAAGGATCATTTGTCACGACCGTGCGACATACACAAGCGACAATTCATGTCCTACAAGGTACTCCGTTGACTGCTTGCTTACTCAGTTTCCGTACTGCTGCTGACATGGGACTGATCTCTATTAACTACAACCTAGATGAACACTCTGGTATAGTGAGTCAGTTCCCCTCATTGTTTTATGGACTTGACAAGTTTAAGACAATGAATTTTAAGACAATGAAGGTGCAGCATCACCTAGATAAAGAGATTCGCCCTGTTGCCCAGCTACACCACCACATTGCTTTCCACTGATAGGAAGCCGTTGAAAAGGAAATGGAAGCACTGTTAAAGCATGACATCATTGAACGCTCAACTAGTTCTACGCCATGGTGTTTCACCCATTGTAGTGGTGCCAAAAAATGACAGTGAAGGCTTACTGCACATCTGTGTTGATATGCGCTAGGCTAACAAAGCAATCGAGAGTCATCCAGGTCCACACATTGCGGACATGATCGCACAACTGAATGGTGCCAAAGTCTTTTCCAATATTGATTTGAACAAATGCCACCATTAACTTGAGCTGGAAGAAAATTGTAGGTACATTACTACTTTGTAGACTCATGTTGGTTTGTTAAGATATAAAAGACTCCGCTTTGGTGTGTTGTCGGTGGCAGAAATATTTCAGGATGTAATTCATCAAGTGATTCAACCCGTCACACGTTTTAAACTACATGGACGATATCCTGATGTTTGGGGCTACACAAAAGGAACATGACAAAGCACTCACACAAGTGTGCCATCTGCTTGCTGATGCAGGTCTCACTCTGTGAGTTCCACAAAAACAGACTAAAATTCTTTGGCCATGTCTTTCTGAGAAAGGAATTACTCCTGACTCTGAAAATGTACTAGAATTGTCATTCACTTGTCCCCCAGATGATGTGCCCAAGCTAAGATCTCTTTTTAGGCATTGCCAGTGAATTTTCCATGTTGCCACCGTGAGTAACCCACTGAGAGACTTAACAAGATGGAAAGTTCCATTTGAGTGGTCTTCTGAATGTGATCAAAGATTCAAGAAAATATAACATGAATTGAAAATGCGACTGAAATGGCCTATTTTGATCATAAACTGCACACTGAGATTGTTGTAGATGCAAGCCCAGTGGGGTTGGGTGCAATCCTTGCCCAACACAATGGACAGCCAGATGCACAGAGGCACATTGCGGCCTATGCTACCAGGAATCTATCTCAAAATGAATGTGCTTACTCTCAAATTGAAAATGAGGGATTAGCAGTAGTATGGGCGTGTGAACACTTCCAAGTGTTTCTGTATTGAAAGTATTTCAACCTTATCATGGACCACCAGGCATTGCTCACTATTTTTGAGAATCTAAAGGCCAAGATGCCCCCTAACATAGAGAGATCACGGTTGCGATTACAAGAGTACGACTACACCATTGCCCTTAAGCCAGGGAAGGATCAAAACCCCACAGACTACTTTTCACGAGTGCCGTTACAATGTCAGAGAACAGCATCTAAGGCAGCAGAAGCGTATGTTAACTTCATAGTAAGGTCTACCACACCTGCAAGCACACCTACAGCTTTATCTAGTGACCAAATCATTGCTGCCAACAATGCTGATCAAGACATGCTCACGCTCAAAGACATTATTGCAATGCAGTCATGGAGAAAGCATACTCGACCTCTCACAGATTATGTTGAATATCAATAGTTTAAGACTGTTTGGGAAGAACTTTCCATCATGTAAAATGGTATTGTGCTGAGATGGTAGAGGAGAGTCATACTTGAAAGCCTGCGGAAACAAGTAATTGCACTAGCACACTAAAGAGACCGTGGCATTGCTGCCACCAAGGGAGTCCTCACGTATCGAGTGTGGTTTCCATGCCTTGATGAATGGGTTGAAAGCTAACTGAAAGAATGTCATCCACTAAATATGTCTGCCCTTCCTAAATTGATGTGGGAGAGACTAGCGGTTGACTTCATATCATGGTAGTTAAAGATGAGTACTCATATTTCCCCTAGTGGAAGATTTATCGTCAACCACCTATGACAAAATTATTGAGAGGCTAGATGATATTTTTAGCGTGGGGTGTTTCTTCCATTCTTAAATTTGACAATGGCCCATCCTTCAAAAGCACAGAGTTGAAGGACTTCCCTGGTCTTTTAAACATTAAGCATCAGAAAAGCATATCTCTTTAGCCCCAGGCAAATGGCGTGGTTGAGCTATTTAGCACGCTGCGCTAGAAAGGATTGATCGCAAGTCAGTGCTGTCTCCAGCCCTGCTTACAGATCTACTCCCCATTCTACAACCGGAGAAAGTTCTGCCAACTTGTTGTTCAGGAGAATCCTTGGAGCAAAGCTTCCACAATGGACCACTTTCTGGTTAATCGATCCAGATAAGGTTTGTGTCACTGACACTTCTAACAAGAAGAAGGCTTATGCCGATAAACGCCGATGCGCTCAGGGCACAGTTTTTCAAAAAGGAGACTGGGTCCTTGTAAAATATAGGGAAATTAAATTTGTTTTATATAGCGCACTACTGCCAGGCGGCATCTAGGCACTGCCAACTGATGAAAAGAAAAGATGGAAAATATGGTCTAAAAGGGGTTAAAAGAAATCTATTGCTTAACAATCCATGTTTTCAGGGCTTTCCTATAAGAGCGAAGATCTGTACAATTCTTCAGCAAAAGAGGAAGAGAATTCCATATTTTTGCTGTACAGTAAATGAAGCTCCTGCCTTCCTATAAGCACTTTTTATCCTGGGAACCGTCATATTAAAGGCTGGGGCAGACTGCAAGGTACTAGATTGATAGTACCGGATACATTTTTGCTTCAAAGATTCTAGGCCTCAGCCATTCTGAGATTTAATAACAATACATAGAGCTTTAAAATAAAATACGCTTACAAATAGGCAGCCAATGGAGCGGAGTCAGGGCTAGGAAGCCGGAATGATTCTTGGGAATCCCTTGTCAAGCAAAAATTGACTCTTAAAACTGATGATCTGTTTGGCGCTTAGCCACTAAAGGTTGTGGCCAGTAAAGGACACATGGTGACTGCTCAGCGACCTAGAAAGACCATAACGAGAGACTCATTGTACTCTATGCATCTGCCTCGATGTTCCCCGGCTCTAGACTGCATGAGTGAGGCAATTCCACCTGAGAGCCCAAGACAAGCACCTTGTTCTTCATCTGAGATGCCAGATGAGGATGTCCTTCCTCTACCTCATTCAACTCTATCTGGAAGACTGGTGTGAGCACCTCAACGACTCATTGAGGCACTCCAATATATAGATGTTATCTGTACTAATAATTTAACAAGGGAAAATGTTGTGTCGTGTACTTTTGTGCACAAAGACTCTAGTGGTCCTCTGTGAACTCCTTACAAGCATTTCGTAATCAATTGCAAGGTATCTGGGTGCGGTCAATAAAGTTCATGATGCAGAACGTCCAGCTAACGGTTGCATGAAGTTGAATAAAGACATACAAACCAGAGCTGCATGTGTGGTGTGGTCCTTTGCATGCTCCCGGGCTGGGGGGGACGCTACAAATCATATCTTCTAATTGAGAGCTGCATGTGTTCTTTGATGTATTTACTTTGCTGACATCGTTGCATTTTAATTACAGAGTTATGTTGTTTTTGGTTTGGGAATCGCTAGCTATTTAGATGCCTCACCCTGTCAAAATTGCCCCAGCACCTTCATTTCTTGGAAATACTTGTGCGGAACACCAGGCCAGGTGAGTTTGGGCAAAGCATTATTCCACCTGGGGATACCACTCTACCTGACAAATTGTTGGACCCATAGGGGCATATTATCAAGCGGCAGCGATAATTATCGCTGGCCGTGCTTAGAGCGAATTTTCTCATCGCCGGCTATCGCTGGAATTTATCGCCATGCTAGCGCTGTATTAACAACGCACAGCGCAATGGCAATAAATATTCCAGCGATAGCGGGGGAAATGGGCCAACATCGCTGAAAATCCAGCGATGTTGCATGAAAAATGGCGATAACCTTGCTGATACGAACCTGTGGTCCTATCACCATAATCCACTCCGCATGTAATGTGTACATAAGTCATGATTTTTGCAGATGTTTGAAAGCAGCGTTAATGCCGAGTTAGCGCACATATGATTATCGCTTCGCCGGACGGGGCCTCGTTGTAAATATCGCGATTCCCCATTAGCGATATTATTCCATGATGTTTTGTGAGGCACGCCTCCTTTGCATCTCATTAACGATGCAATGCGAGATGTGTCGTAAACGGGTGCTAAGTCATTGAAACACGTACTAGCGTGTCCTTGTAAATAATGCAATACATTTATCGCCGCTTTTCGCCCGAAAACGGACGATAAAGCGGCGAAAATTGTATTGCCATCCCTTGATAATATGCCCCATAGTCTTTTTATTTAAAGATACAACGAAAATATGGGCCCTTTTTCAAACGTACCTATTTTACAACATTGTGTAGAATACTCCTTTCAACTTCATCACATGATACCTAAATTTCAGCTATTCACTCCTTTTCACAACAGTCCTCTTTGAGGATGAAGCTTAACTCTATTAACATAGTCTGTGTAGCATAAGGGTCCTACTTCCAGCTTCAGTAGTGCAGTGACCCAAGATGTTAAGTCATTATGAGATTATCTTTCTAGAGCAGCTGTGGACAACGCACATAAAGTCGATAACTATTATCAAACACTTTCCCTCATAAGAAAAACCTGACCTGTTGGCTTTGCCAATGCTTGTATCTGTTTTCAACATATTCACAATCTGAACTTCCAAAGGGAGATTTTGCAGGAATAGAATAATGCTATTTGCAACCTTCGGAAACAGTGACATCTTGCCCCTGTCTTTTTTACACCAGTGCAACATTTTGTTCTTCGGAAAGCTATCTGGCACCCCCTGCCGGTCGCCCTTTAGTTTTGCCTTAGAACAGTCCCCATGCGTATATTCGAGATTGTAAAACACACTCACTGTAAATTCAAACACAAACAATTGTCTCAGGTGTGCACACGCTATTCGTTAAAGGACCTTGCATTGCTGGACCCTAAAGTGATTTACTTAAAGGCCTTTTGAAAAGGTGGCCCATTCCTGCACAAAATAATTTGTATATTTCTGAATGTTAGTAGCATATTTATTATATGCGTGCAGGGGAATTGATGCAACAGCATGCTTCCTAATGAACTTTAAAAATTCGTCTGCTTGCTAAATTTACACAGCCACGTGTGGTATTTCAAACGAACACACTTCACCTTCTAGTTTTTCTGTTCCGCATGATACAAAACATATGTATTCTTTAATTGCAATTGGCACAGTTATTGCTTCTGTCTCTCATCACTGCTTTCACGTTCAATCTGAACCTCCGCGTGGAAGTATCTGCAAATGCTCAGTTTGCAATGTTGACTCAACTTCCCATCTTGGGTCATATGACTTGATTGATAGCTCATGTTAGCTTTAATTTCGATTTTCTTTCATCTATGAGCCAGTGGGAGGGGCTTCTACAGAGGCCTTCCTGGTGCTCCCTTTAGAAATATCCAATACCTTGAACCTCATCTGACTTTTCAATCCCAATGGACAAGTTGCACATAACAAATTTGATTTATAACTCAAACAAAATAAAATATTTTAAGTGTAAATGTTAGAAGCAAAACCCAGAAATGACACGTTTACAATTGTTCATTTTACAAACATATTTCCAAACGTAGGTCAAATGCGCTGCTGGATTAATATACTCATGTTTATTTACTCTGCACGTGGCACCCAAAACTACGCATAAGTACAATGTATGCGACTAAATGTGCTCTTTAAGTATGTAATGACAACAACACAAATGCACATCACATACACATAATAGGCATAGGGGAGTGCAAAAGTGCGGCACACAGTGTATCTACACACATAAGAGAAACAACTTTTAGCGATTTATAATGGTTTGGAAATTCAGTTGCTACATGATTTGAGCAATTCACTTGAAAACAAATGAACAATTTGCAAGGTGTAAAATGCTCAATACAAAACTTCATTTCACACTCTTTTTAAAATGAAGGACTTAACATATATGTGACGCATAATAATATGTGACGAAAGGAATACAAAATAGATCATTGTTTTCTCACCCTAAGTGTGTGTGCTGTGGGGACGGGCACCCCGTAGGCCTTGGGGGTCACAGCATACATGCGAGGCATACACACACAGAGGGGACACGCAGACGTAATGCTGGTCTGGACGGAAAGTGCCGTGCCACTTCCGCCCGTTTATTTTATATCTCTCTGGCCACGCCTGGCCAGAAAGTGCAACAATGTGTGCTAGTGCTTCCGGGGCTCAGGAGAGACCCTCGGAGCACTAGAGCGCTACATCCCTTCCCAACTTGGATTTTGAAAACTTGGATTGAAAACAAAAGTATGTATAGTTCAGCATCTGAAATCAGCCAGCTTCTGGCTTGGCTTTGGATTAGGTCTGAGATCATACCTCCATCGTCCTCGGGCTGGTACCTGATCAGCTCTCGGGCTGGATGTTGAAATGCTTGCTTCGCCCTGGTCTGTAGTGTTCAGAGGTGTGTTTTCATCATTGGACCTTCCGGCCCCGGTCTCAGACTCATCTCCTGCCGGTTCTGCTTGGTCAGGGGTGCACTGTCGAGCAGCCGGTATTTGTTTGAACCAGGAGACATTCCTAGTTACTTCCTCTCCGTCCCGGCGAGCTGTGACCGCAGTGCCCCGCGTTTCTTTGACAACCCACGGCTCTGGCTCAAACATTGTGTTGAATTTCCCTCCGGGCCTTCTGGTCCGGATTAGCACAGTCTCACCTGGTATTACATTTCGGGACTGAGCACGCCTTTTGTGGCTTGCTTTCTCATTCGTTCTCCTTCGCCGTTCCTGAGTGCGCCCAGGGAAGTAGGGTGTTGGTGCCCAGTTGTCGGCCATGGGAAGAAGGTCTATTCTTGGTCCGGCAAACATCAGCGCCCACGGTGACTGTTGCGTGGTGCTGTGGGGTGTGCTTCTATACTCCCGTAGAAACAGTTGAAGAGCTTCCTCTGGGTCTTTACCTTCAGCGGTGGCGATTCGCAGGATCTTGTTGGTTGTCCTCATGAACCGCTCCACCTCCCCGTTTGCTTGGGGCCATTGGGGCGTGATTCGGTGGTGCCGGATGCCCAGGTTGTGGAGGAACTCTCGGAACTCACTCCCCTGGAATGGGGGCCCATTGTCTGTCTTGATGACAAGAGGAATTCCAAACATGGCAAAGGACTTACTCAGGAGTGGTCGGATGTTGGCAAAGCTAGTTGAAGTGGCAAGATCTACAATCGGGTACTTTGTGTAATTGTCAATCAGCACGACAGTGACTCTCCCATCCGGGAAACTTCCAAAGTCTAGACTGAGCCAAGACCACGGCGAAGGGGCATGTTCTTCTGTGATGATTGGCGCGGGAGCGTCCGCAGAGCTGGTTATCTGGCATGCTCGGCACTGGCGCACCACGGTGTCAACAGCTTCTTCGAGGTTTGGGAACCAGACCTTCTCTCTCATCCTGGCCTTCATCCGGCGGGTGCCCTGGTGTCCTTCATGCGCTAGGATGGTCGCCCTTTCTTGTAGAGTCTTGGGGATGATCACCCGGTGACCTCTGAGGATGAGGCCATTGCTTGCCTGGCTCAGGTCATGTCGACTCTCCAGAATTGTGTCAGGCGTGCACGGTCTTCCTCGCCCCACGTGCTGACATTTCGCAGGAAGTTCTCCCAGGACCCCGACTGTATGGCATCTGCCACTCGCTGGACGACCACGTCGTTCACATACTCAGGGTCAATGGCGTCTGCTGTGAGGGCTTGTGGGCACGAGGCAGCCGACAGCATGTCTACAAAGTCTTCAGTGGGGCCTTCAAGTTCTGTGTGTCGGCACTCCTCTGGTCCGGGATGTCTAGATAGAAAGTCTGCGGGGTTCTTTGCCCCAGGGCGGTAAGCGAGGTCCATTTGGTACTGCTGCACTTGGATTGCCCAGCGTTCTATCCTCGGGGGTGGATGAGGAGCGGTGCCCTTGAACAAGGGTATCAGAGGTTGGTGGTCTGTTATCATGCGGAATGGGTGTCCTGAGATGTATAAGTGGAAATGGGCACATGCCCACTTCACTGCCAGGGCCTCTCTCTCGACCTGTGAGTACCTTGATTCAGTCGAGGTCAGTGCTTTGCTCGCAAATGCTAGCGGCGACCATGTGCCGGGTTCGGTTTCTTGAGATATCAGGGCTCCTAGACCAACCGGGCTGGCGTCTACTACTATTTCGGTGGGTTTGGAGGTGTCAAAGTAGGCCATCGTGGTGCTGTCCAGCAGTGCTGTTTTTATCTGGTCGAATGCTTTGGCTTCGATCTCTGTCCATCGCCATGCGTTCTCTTTCTTCGTTAGGTTCCTCAATGGCTCCGCAATTGTGTCCAAGTTGGGGATGAACCTCGCACAGTACTGCGCCATCCCCAGGAAGCTTCGCACTTCCGACGCCGTGGTGGGTGCAGGGGCATTCTTGATAGCCACTGATTTGCGTGGGTCAACAGCGACTCCTTCAGATCCGAACACGTAGCCGAAGAATTCGATGGACTTTTTGAAAAATTGGCACTTGTCTTTGTGGAGGGTTACGCCATACTGTGCTAGCCTATGTAGCGTCGCCTTTAGCCGGTGGTGGTGTTCTTCGCTCGTCTTGGCATGGATTAGGATATCGTCGCTGACGTTCAGCACTCCTTGCAGCCCAGAGAGGATTTCTTTGATAGTGTTCTGGAAGATCTCAGCCGCAGATGAGATCCCGAAGTTCAACCTCTTGTAACGTCTCAATCCAAGGTGCGTCGAGAAGGTTGTGATGTATCGGCTTTCCTCAGCTAGCCTCAGCTGGTGATATCCTGCATTGAGGTCCAGTTTGGAAAACCATTGGGCGCCGTTCAGGTCAGTCAGGATGTCGTCGACTGTAGGTGTGAGGTGTCGTTCACGGCGAATGGCTTTGTTAGGGATCCTCATGTCAATGCAAATTCGGATTTTTCCCGGTTGTTTCGGTTTCTCAGCTATGACCATGGGGGACACCCATGGCGTCGGTCCGGACACCTTCTCGATCACTCCTTGTGTTTCTAGCAGGTTCAGTTCTTGCTCGACTGCGGCACGCAGGTGAAATGGCACTCTCCGGTGTCGGAGTGCAATTGGTTGCACCGTGGGGTCTATGTGGAGCTTGATGGGTGGGTGCTTGATGGTGCCAAGGCCTGTGAATAGCTTGGGGAACATTAGGAGGATGTCTTCAACCTGCAGCGCTCGCACCGCGTTTGCGAAGGCAATGAGGCCTAGGTCTTCCGCCGTGTTGCTCCCTACTAACAGGTCGGCCTCTTTGTCGATCACATGGAACGTGGTTGTGACTTCCTGGTCTTCTGCCTGGACCTGCACTACCATCTTGCCTCGCAGTGGGAGGGGATCCTGACTGCCATAAGTGAAAATCCTGGCTTTGGAGGGAACGAGTGCGGGTTTCGGATTTAGTGCCTTGTAATGCTGAATTCCCATCACATTCACCGTGGCTCCGGTGTCGATGACTCCGATCGCTGGCGATCCGTGGATCTGTATCTGGCACTTGGGTTGCGGTCGTCGGTTTCTCTTCAGCTCCTTGACGAAAGACACGAAATAGCACTCGTCTTCATCGTCTGTAGATGAGTCATCGTACTGCGGTTGCTGTGATCTGTGTGACCTAGTGGAGCGTGACGTTGAGTGCTCATCTAGTGACAGTTGTTTGACTGCTCCTGCTGCTGATCGCCTCCCCGAAGGGTTCCGTCCTCGGGGCCCTCCTCTACACACGCTGGCAAAGTGGTTGGGAATGCCGCATTTGGAACACGTCTTTCCACCTGCTGGGCAGCCATCTTGGGTGTGTTCATCCCTGCCGCAGTAGCCGCACGGCGTTTGGCGTCGTGTTCGCGTCGGCCCTCGACCTCTGCTTCCTCGGTTCGACATGCGCACAGCATCCACCCGTTCTGTTTTGATCACTGTTCCTGTTTCACGGTGTGGGTTAAGGGCCGCCTCCATCGCGGTGGCGCGGGCGTCAGACAGCTCATGGGACCGTGCAAGGATCAGGATTTCGTCGAGGGATATTCGCGGCTGTCTCATGATTAATGTTCGTAGGTGTTTGTTTCGACAGCCCTGGATGAGTTGTGCCGTGACTTCCTTCTTTTCGTCGTCTTCGGTGCACGTGCTTATCAGATCTCTTAGACGTGCGTGAAACGCGTCCATTGTTTCCCCTTCGCGTTGTTTGGCTTGTCTGAATTTGAACCTCTCGTAGTGGGGGTTCAGCTGGGGGTCGAAATGGGCGTTTAGCGCGTTGACGGCAGCATCAAAGTCATTGGCGGCACCTGTGTTGGGGAGGTGTCTAAACAACTTGTATAGTTCTGTGCCTCCGAAGTGGAGAAGTAAGGAGCGCTTCACCTCATTGTCTTTCTCTCGGGTAGCTGTGAAGTAATTGTTGAGTTGCCCCAGCCACACTGCCCATCGGGGCGCTGCTGTCCCTGGGTCAATCAGCTCGCTGAAAGGCGGTAGTGCTTGTAACTGTGCGTGTGTGGAGGGCGTCGGGGCCTGAGCTATAGGGGGCGCTGCCACCTGTGGGGCACCTCCGGTGGCTCCTCCGGTGGCTCCTCCGGTGGCCCCTCCGGTGGCTCCTCCGGTGGCTCCTCCTTGGCCTTGAGACATGCCTGCGGGGGCGATGTCCTAATTACTGTCCTGGTGCTGGTTTGGCTTGCCTTGTGCTTGTTGGTCCTGTGTTTGCAAGGACAGTTGGATTGCCTTGTGCTTGTTTTAATTTTATTTTTTTCTCCTCGTGTGGCTCGGTGTTCCTTTGGATTGCTGCGTGCACGCTCTGTCGGTGCCTCTCTTCCAGCGTCTGGTGTTGCCGGGCCTGCGTGCTGCCTTTCTTCTGCTCGCGTGCTCACGCGATGCCGGCTTGAAACCTGTGTCGGCCTCACTCGTCTGCGCATGCGCGCACTTTCCAGTCGGCCGGCCGGGCCTTTCTCCAGCGCTCTCTCGCCTTGCTTCAGAGCGTCGCCGATACCGGTCCCCACGCAGCTCCTTGCATATGCTGCTTACCGGTAGGCGATTTCTTTCTTTTCTCGTCGCTGGGTCCCTCGTGTTGGTGCTGGGCCGGCGGTCTAGGCCGCTTCGGGGTTCGGCGTCTTCAGCGCCTCCGTCCGCTGTTTCTTTTGTGGGTTTAGGTGGATCCCATCCTCGTCGCCAGTGTGGGGACGGGCACCCCGTAGGCCTTGGGGGTCACAGCATACATGCGAGGCATACACACACAGAGGGGACACGCAGACGTAATGCTGGTCTGGACGGAAAGTGCCGTGCCACTTCCGCCCGTTTATTTTATATCTCTATGGCCACGCCTGGCCAGAAAGTGCAACAATGTGTGCTAGTGCTTCCGGGGCTCAGGAGAGACCCTCGGAGCACTAGAGCGCTACATGTGCTATGTTATTGTGTACATTCTCATTTTTACTGTTTGTGAAATGGGATTGAGATTTTATTGTACATAAATACCTGCTCATAAAAACATGCAATTTGAACAAAGTGAACGTTAGGCATGAGTCTAACTGAAATTACTTTTATTTATCTATTTATTTATTTGCAGACTTCTATAGCAAGAACCAGACCCCGAGGGGTATCAGAGCACTTTAGAGATCTTAACTCTTTCCGTGCTGATGAAGGAACCGCTCCGTCATCAGCTGCGGTGGCGCTGTGCTGATGACGGAGCGGTTCCGTCATGGACCGCCCGACGCGCCTGCGCGGCACTGATTTCACGCCTGCGCGGCACTGATTTCACGCCTGCGCGGCACGCGTTCTATTAAGCGGGCGGGGCCATGACGGAACCACTCCGTCATGAGCACAGCTCAACCGCGGCTGGTGATGGAGCGGTTCCGACACCAACATGGGCCTGCCGCGCGGCCCCCCGCCCCCTTAGCGCTGCGGCAGAATAGCCGCGGCAGCGATGTGGTTAACACATCGTTACTTTAAGGGATACAATAGAGTATTAGCTAACAATACATGATTAAAGTTTGAATAACAGAGAGGCATGCAGTTTAAGTAAGTAGATTCATAAATAGGCAATCAAACCTTTATTTCAACCCAATTATCGACATGTCTTAGAATTGGGATGCTGGGCTCTTTTAAGCCAAAGTCTGAAGAATTTTAAAGCCTGCAGACTTTACTACTGTATATATGTAGTGGCTGCTATCGGGCTCGATGGTGAGACGGGGCAGGACAGGGGAATGGGTGTGAAAAAAACTTTTTTAAAAACACTTACCTATGATAGCCAGCCGGCCCCAGGCTCTCCTCCATCCTCTTCTTCCAGATCCGGTCTTGCAGCAGGATACAGGAAGCAACAGCTTCCAGCTCCCAGGCTCCTCATAGCCAATCATAACGCTGCAATGCAGCTTTGTGATTGGTCTGAGTGCTGTGGATCGGCGCTCAGCCTGGGAATGGGGGCCTGGGCATGTTCTCCATGCAGAATATGGGAAGTGCGTATAACTGTTTTGGGCGGCCCAAGATGGCTGACCAAACAGTCATGTGCACTTAGGAGTGGGCAAACCACTCCTCCCCTGCTCTGTTGACCTCGGAGCAGCCCAGCCCTGCCCAGAAAGCTACCGTAGCAGAAGAAAACATAAAATGAAACTAACTCGAGTTAGTATCATTTTATGTTTTCTGCTGTGGAGCAGTAGGGAGACGCTCCTCCGCCTTAGAGGAGGAGCCGCCACTGCTGTATATAGCTACTGCATAAACTCTTAGCTTGGACTTTGACGAACAGAGCCTTCTTGTACTGTTGCCCAAGAATTTAGTAGAGCATCACGGTGCAGATCCGACAGGCGCCACCCCTATTTCACTTCAAGTTGCAAGGTGTAAAATGCTCAATAAAAAACTTCATTTCACACCCTTTTTAAAATGAAGGACTTAACATATATGTGATGCATAATAATATGTGACGAAAGGAATACAAAATAGATCATTGTTTTGAATGAATGAATGAATGAATGAAAATGAATGAAAATATTTGTAAAGCGCACAATGGCCAAAACGGCTTCCTGGCGCTGGGAGCTCTAAAGAACCGGACAGACAGGGCCAGGAGGATTAGCGGGGGTAGGCCAGGGCAAACAGAAAAGTTTTTAGCGCTTTACGGAAGTGTGAAAAGATAGGGATCGAGCGCATAGAAAGAGGAAGAGAGTTCCAGAACCGGGGGGCAAGAACAGAGAAACGGGTTCCACCAGTGCGAGATTTGTGAAAACGGGGAACAGTGAGGAGGGCAGAAGATGATGAACGGAGAGTGCGGGCAGGGATGTGACGGGAAATCAGAGAGTTGATGAAAGCAGGTGCAGAATGATCAAGGGCCCGATAAACAAGGCACCCTAATTTGAACAAAGATCTCTGAAAAATGGGCAACCAATGAAGGGATTTAAGGACGGGAGTGATGTGATGGGTTTTGGGCAGATGAAAGATGAGACGGGCAGCCTGATTTTGGATAGCTTGTAAGCGGCGGGATTCATAGGCAGGAATGCCAGCGAACAAGCTATTGCCATAATCAAGGCGGGAGGTAATAAGGGCAGAAATAATGATTTTAAGAGAGTCAAAAGAAAAGAAACGAGAGATTTTCCGGATCATCCGGAGGGAAAGAAAACAGGAGGACACCACGGCACTGACCTGGCCATGCATGGACAGGTCCTGTCTGACCTTGATGCCCAGAGTTTTAACGGAGGGAACGGGGGTGGGAGGAGGGGCAAGAATGGAAGGCCAGAAAGCAGGGGACCAGGGGCTGGATGAGCCGCCAATCAGGACAAGCTCAGTCTTATCTGGATTGAGCCTGAGGTGGTTGGCGCTCATCCACCCAGAAATAAAGACCATGGTGGAGTGAAAAAAGGATAGCGAGTGAGAAGAAGAGGAAAGATCAAAGACGAGCTGGAGGTCGTCAGCGTAGTTATACACAGAGACCCCCAGCTCAAGAAGGGAAGAGATAAGAGGGTGAATGTAGAGAGTGAAAAGAAGGGGAGAGAGGGAGGAACCTTGGGGGACCCCACAGGGCACCGGGAGGGGGGAAGCAGAGAAGCCAGGAAGGTGGACGGCTTGAGAACGACCTGTCAAAAAGGAAGTGATCCAGGAGAGGACAGAGCCTCGTATGCCCGCTGCGCTGACACGGTCCAAAAGAATGTTATGGTCGACCGTGTCAAACGCAGCGGACAAGTCGAGGAGGATCAAAGCTTGGGGAGAGTTGACGTCGGCCTTGGCTTTGAGCTCGTCAAGGACGGCTAACACCACGGTTTCGGTCGAGTGACCCGAACGGAAACCGGCTTGGTGAGAGGCCAGGAGCTGGTTCTGTTCAACATAAGCAGAGAGACAGGAAGTAACGTAAGATTCAAGAATTTTAGAAAGATAGGGAAGAAGAGAGATAGGTCTAAAGTTAGAGAGAAGAGAAGAATCAAGACCAGGTTTTTTAAGGATGGGAGAGACAATAGCAGATTTAAATGAGGAAGGGACCAATCCAGTGGAAAGAGAGGCATTAAGAAGGGAGAGAGGGGTATCAGGACAGGAAGAAAAAAGGATTTTGAGAATGCGGGCAGGGGCACAGTCAGTGGGGGAGCCAGACTTAATTTTAGTGAGCAAAGCTAGAAAAGAGTCCAAGGAAAGGGGGGGAAAAGAAGAAAAGGAACATTTAAGCGCAGAGGGGACAGAGTGAGGAGGAGTAAAAGGAGTGATCAAGATGTTAGATTTAATTTTAACAATCTTCTCGATAAAGAAGTTGTTAAGAGAAGAGCAAAGAGCCTGGGAGGGAGTGAAGTGAGGGCAGGCACGATCAGAGGTGGCCAAGTTGTTGACCACAGAGAAAATTTCTTTAGGTTTGTTAGCCGAGAGCGCCACTTGTTCGGAGAAATACTTGATCTTAGTGGCCAAGATGGCCTTCTTGTACTCCTTAAGAAGAAATTTATATTTGGCCTTGTGGTCAGGGCAGTAACCACGGCGCCAAAGGCGCTCTGAGCGTTTTCTCACCCTAAGTTTGTGTGCTATGTTATTGTGTACATTCTCATTTTTACTGTTTGTGAAATGGGATTGAGATTTTATTGTACATAAATACCTGCTCATAAAAACATGCAATTTGAACAAAGTGAACGTTAGGCATGAGTCTAACTGAAATTACTTTTATTTATCCATTTATTTATTTGCAGACTTCTATAGCAAGAACCAGACCCCGAAGGGTATCAGAGCACTTTACAGATCTTAACTCTTTCCGTGCTGATGAAGGAACCGCTCCGTCATCAGCCGCAGTGGCGCTGTGCTGATGACGGAGCGGTTCCGTCATGGACCCCCCGACGCGCCTGCGCGGCGCTGATTTCACGCCTGCGCGGCACGCGTTCTATTAAGCGGGCGCGGCCATGACGGAACCACTCCGTCATGAGCACAGCTCAACCGCGGCTGGTGACGAAGCGGTTTTGTCACCAGCGCGGCCCCCCCGCCCCCTTAGCGCTGCGGCAGAATAGCCGCTGCAGCGATGTGGTTAACACATCGTTACTTTAAGGGCTACAATAGAATATCAGCTAACAATACATGATTAAAGTTTGAATTAACAGAGAGGCATGCCGTTTAAGTAAGTAGATTCATAAATAGGCAATCAAACCTTTATTTCAAACCAATTATCGACATGTCTTAGAATTGGGATGCTGGGCTCTTTTAAGCCAAAGTCTGAAGAATTTTAAAGACTGCAGGCTTTACTACTGTATATCAGTAGTGGCTGCTATCGGGCTCGATGGTGAGACGGGGCTGGACAGGGGAATGGGTGTGAAAAAAACTTTTTTTAAAACACTTACCTACGATAGCCAGCCGGCCCCAGGCTCTCCTTCATCCTCTTCTTCCTGCTCCGGTCCTGCAGCAGGATACAGGAAGCAACAGCTTCCAGCTCCCAGGCTCCTCATAGCCAATCATAACGCTGCAATGCAGCTTTGTGATTGGTCTGAGTGCCGTGGATCGGCGCTCAGCCTGGGAATGGGGACCTGGGCATGTTCTCCATGCATAATATGGAAAGTGCGTATAACTGTTTTGGGCGGCCCAAGATGACTGACCAAACAGTCATGTGCACTTAGGACTGGGCAAACCACTCCTCCCCTGCTCTGTTGACCTCGGAGCAGCCCAGCCCTGCCCAGAAAGCTACCGTAGCAGAAGAAAACATAAAATGAAACTAACTCGAGTTAGTATCATTTTATGTTTTCTGCTGTGGAGCAGTAGGGAGACGCTCCTCCGCCTTAGAGGAGGAGCCGCCACTGCTGTATATAGCTACTGCATAAACTCTTAGCTTGGACTTTGACGAACAGAGCCTTCTTGTACTGTTGCCCAAGAATTTGGTAGAGCATCACGGTGCAGATCCGACAGGCGCCACCCCTATTTCACTTCTACAATAGTCTGAAGACTTTCCTCTTCAGACAGCATCTCTTTACCCCATGACCAATGTTTGCCACTCTTTTCTTCTGACCCCCTCACTGTCATCAAACACCTATACATATCTTTCCCCTTGTGTACAGTTCCCTGTTGCATTTTGCTAAATCCTCTGCCTAAATGTAAATTTAGTATACAGTTTAATTCCTTTACAACGTTGTTCATGGTTCTCTATCCTATATGCCACAGAGGCAGATGTTACAGTAAGTTAGGTGAATAGTTGTGCTTATGGAGCACGCATGAAACATGTGAGAAGTCTTATCTGTGTCTTCCCTGTAACAAGATTTACCAGATACAATCTTATGTGCCTGATCATTAGTCAAATTAACAATTGAGCTTTTACTCCACCACCCTTAAAAAGAGGTAACCTTTCGCTACCTTCAAAACTTGTAAAGGAGATGAGTATTTTGATTCACCCTTTTTAACTCTGATGGGTTTTTTAAACATGACACAATCACCAACAACACAATCTTTCAAACCAGATTTATGTTTTGACCCAAAATATTTCTTCTGAACATCCTGTCACTCTAGAACAGTGTCCTTCGTTCTGTGTTTATCAGTGCAAGCAACACAAGGTGATTTTCTTGCCTGTAAATATTTCAACCAATCTAGACACAGATTACCCTTTGGTTCTCTTTTCTTCAATAGGTGAGAAGGGGAAATCCCTGTGGTGGAATGTGGTGTGGTTAGATAAAACCAGATTATATGTGTGCACAAAGTCATCTAAGGATTAATTGCAAGCTAAAACAGATTGTATCCCCTCCTTCACAAATCTATTCATTCTTTCAACAAGACCATTGGAAGAAGGGGAGTACAAAGCAACCTTAAGATGCTTAATTTGATATGAATCCAGAAAATCCATCATTTTAGCTGAGACAAAATGTGTGCCATTGTCTGTGACAAACTCTTTAGGACTACCTTCTAAGTTAAAAATTGTAGTAATAAAAAATGTTATCACAGACATAGTACTGGGAGAGGATGTGAATTCATACCCAACACATTTAGAGTGATAATTAATCAATACAATGATGTATTTTTTATTAGTCGGCAAAATCTCAAAAGGACCAGCAAAATCCAATGCCAATTTGAACCAAGCTTCCTCTAGGACTGGAATTACGTGTAGAGGAGTTTTAGTAGTTTTCCAATGTTTGTCAGACAACAGACAAGTTTGACAATTACTGATCATGTGTAAAACATCCTTAACCATGCCAGACCACGAAAAATGTTCTTTCAATTTTCTGCATGTGCAGCCAACACCTAAATGTCCCTCATAAGCCATTTGAATGAATCTATTGCGTAACAGAAGAGGAGGACTACATAAACCTGACCTCACTAACATGTCATTGACTATAGATAAATCACTAGAAAGCTAGGCAAACAGTTTCAGGGAAGTGGGAAGGGGCCGTTCTTTAGGCCAGCCATTTACAACCATGTTTTTGGCAGCTACAAGGATTTCATCTTTAATCATGGCATTCATCCAATCTTTGCGAGAAAAAATACCTTGCAAGGTGAATATATCCTCTATGTTGGCTACCAAACATGCAACTTTATTATCCAAATCATGAGCAAGATCTCTGGGCAAAGGTAGTCTAGAGAGGCAATTTGCACTCACATTGCGGCCACTAGCAATGTACTTGATCACAAAATTATATTCATGCAAGCGGGATAAATGTGAACTAATCTAGCTGAATCTTTCCCAGTCCCATTACCATTCAGGAGGTGCAACAGTGGTTTGTGGTCTTACATTTTTCAACCGCCCAGGAACAGGCAAGCTCCTCTCTCTTTATGGTGCTGTAATGCAATTCAGCTAGGTTGAGTGCTCTTGAGGGAAAACCAATGGTCTATTCCTTACCATCTATCGATTGGGATAATACAGCACCTAAGCCACGTTGGCTGACATACACTGTCAGAAAACATTTTTGCCCAGAAGTGAAAGAGGAAAGTACAGGGGCATTGACAATTACATCACCTCCGCGACCTATACGGCGCATCAGGTTTTCTAACATTTGATACCCTAAGAATACTCTATAAACTTCCCGAAAATGCGTTGTTTAAATATATACAGATACGTGTTTATTTCGTGAACAAAATGAAATTAAAGGAAATTTTTGATTCAGAATTATGGACCTGCATTTACGGAGAAACAACTAACGATATAATTAGCTTGGGGTATAAATGTTTATGTCAACACAACCCTGATGACTGTATTAAACTTGCACAAAAATGGACTACTAACTTGGGTACGCTAATCTCTCCGCATAACATATTTACCTTTTTTCATAACAGTAACTCTTTAACCCACTCTTCTAGCTTAAAACTTCAATCGTATAAAACAGTATGTCAGCTATACTATATGCCACTCCATTTTTACAAATGGTCTGGGAATAATGCATTTTCTGAACGCACAAAATGCCCAAAATGTGACTTACTAGCTGCTGATTTAGTACATATAACTTTTTCATGCCCGGTGTTGCAGAAATTTTGGGATGACGTAGAAAATGTGCTGAAACTGAAAAAATTGATTTTCGCTAAACTAACTACTGAGTTGATTTTTTTGGGAATACAACCAAATATCACCGCCACAAAGACTTAATGTTTATTTTAATTTCCTGTGCTAGATTGATAATTGCTAGGGCTTGGATCTCAGATAAACCACCACTGGTAAGTGAATGGTGGCTTTTGATAAATGAGATACACGATATGGAATTTTCCTCTGCAAAATTTCGTGGGAAACGATCACTGAAGAAAGTGAACAAAACATGGGACATTTTGTTTCCTTTTAACGAATGAACGTTTTTTTTTTTTCCCTACATAAGATTTTGGAAAAGTTCCTATTTCTCCGTTTTATAATTTAATGATCTGATTTATATTCTTTTCGTGCAAGATTTCAATTGTTTGGTAGCAAACTGATTATGCTGCTTAGTAAATCTGATGGGTGATAATTGCCGACCAAGGTCTTCTCTCGGCTAGGAAAACAATGAACTTGGCTAATAATATCGGGGAACCCCTATTCAGCTGATTGACTTTTTGGGTTTTGACTCTAGCTATTTGCACACTCAATAATTCTCAAAAATGAAAATTATGTAACCTTTTTTTTTTTTCGTGACCTATGGTATATTCCTTGCTTACTGCTACTTGATTAAGCTTTTAAGGAATTGTGTGTACTATAATTTTTCTGAAAATGCTTTACTCTGTAATGAATGATTGCTTGTGCTGTCAATAAAAAATAATAAAACAAAAAAAAGACAATTACATTTTTAATCTCTTGTAATGCTTGGTCTGCATCTTTATGCCAACTGAATGGTGAGCCCTTCTTGAGTAATGAATGCAACGGTTGCACTACTATTGCATATCCTGGGACAAATCTTGATTAATATTCGGTCACACCCAAAAAGGATTATTTTGGGTACCTCAGAAATTGCTTGTGACAGGGACAACTTCGGTTTAATACCCGAGGCAGAGATAGTGTGACCTAAATACTCAAGATTGTCTCTGAGAAATTTGCATTTGTTTAAAACCAAAGTGACTCCAGCACTCTTAAACATACACAACACTCTTTCCAATAATGATAAATGTTCATCTCTAGATTTGGAAAATATAAGCACATTGTCTTGAAAGGCCTGTATTCCAGTCATCCCAGCAAGTAGCTGATCATTAAACGTCTGAAATACACTGACCGCAGAGGCCAAACCGAAAGGCAGCCTCAAAAACATATACATTCCAAATGGAGTGACAAATGTTGTGAGGTCTGTGGATTCATGAGCCAAAGGAATTTGGTGATATGCAGATCGTAAAGCTAATAGACTAAAGAACTGAGCACCACCAATATCTGGGGGGTCATTTGCAGCGCACACAGCCTACCTGACCACACGCCAGCACTCTGCCTCTGCCCCTGGGTTGCCAACGCTGTAAGTCTCGCCGCCATCGACATCCAGGAGCGGCTGGAGACTACAGCTCCCAGTGGGCTTTGCGCGGACTTCCTGTCCCCGCTGTTTTCGCGCCCGGAGGCGCTACAAAGCGGAGCCTTGACCTTGGTGGAGGGGGGGTCATTTGCAGCGCACACAGCCTACCTGACCACACGCCAGCACTCTGCCTCTGCCCCTGGGTTGCCAACGCTGTAAGTCTCGCCGCCATCGACATCCAGGAGCGGCTGGAGACTACAGCTCCCAGTGGGCTTTGCGCGGACTTCCTGTCCCCGCTGTTTTCGCGCCCGGAGGCGCTACAAAGCGGAGCCTTGACCTTGGTGGAGCGGGGGTCATTTGCAGCGCACACAGCATACCTGACCACACGCCAGCACTCTGCCTCTGCCCCTGGGTTGCCAACGCTGTAAGTCTCGCCGCCATCGACATCCAGGAGCGGCTGGAGACTACAGCTCCCAGTGGGCTTTGCGCGGACTTCCTGTCCCCGCTGTTTTCGCGCCCGGAGGCGCTACAAAGCGGAGCCTTGACCTTGGTGGAGCGGGGGTCATTTGCAGCGCACACAGCCTACCTGACCACACGCCAGCACTCTGCCTCTGCCCCTGGGTTGCCAACGCTGTAAGTCTCGCCGCCATCGACATCCAGGAGCGGCTGGAGACTACAGCTCCCAGTGGGCTTTGCGCGGACTTCCTGTCCCCGCTGTTTTCGCGCCCGGAGGCGCTACAAAGCGGAGCCTTGACCTTCGCGTCGCGGGACGCGCGCGGGCGACGCCGGGCGGAGCCCGGGCAGAGGGCGGGCCGTCTGTGGCCGTCAGGGGCTGGCTGAGGCTGGGCTGGGCCACGTCCCTTTCTTTCTTTTCTTTTCCACCAGTTGTGAGGACATACGCCCGGCGCCTGTCCCCGTTCTGTTGCCCTAACCATGTCTACCCGTTCAGGAAAACCACTCAGGGGCGAAGTTGACAGGGGATCAAATGTCGCGAGCCCTGTCATAGGATCAATGGACAGTTTTATCACCAGGGTAGCGGCGGTGATTGAAAAGGAGATCGCCATGTCTGAGCGGCGTCTATCTGAAGTATACCTCCCCTCAAGACGTTCATCCTTGGGGGCAGTTGCACAGTCGCTCACACCTGCCATTGTCCGGGTTCAAGCGGGTACCCCCCCTAGTGTGGTTGGTGTTTCTTCAGAACCCCCCCATTCGTCTGGTATAGAGCAAAACATAGATAGGCTGGAAAATCTGGCCGCTCTTCTACCTATAGTTACAATGGAAGACGGTGACCCTAGTAACCTGTCCACATCATCACCACCTATCCCGACAAGTGATGTCGTCAGAGATCCTGAGTCCCCAAAATCGCTTGCACCCCCCATAGTTACATCAGACGGGAAGTTAGTTGGGCCTTCACCTATCACCGTGACTCCTGATATTAGGCAGGTGTTTCTCCCCGTAGGTAAAAAGTTGCGCAAACGCAAGAAGGGTAGGCTAGTGAGACAGGCCGCCCTCTACCAAAGAGTAAGGAAGTCTCCTGTATCTAGTACGAACATTACAAGGGGTGCTCCTATGCTGAACGAAACAGATACAGAAGGGGGTGTACTGATCCCTCCCAAGGTGTCACATTCAGCCAAAGTCCCAAAGACAACTGATTTAGTAGCAGTTGAAAATACTCTGGAGAAGGTATATACCCTCTTAAAACCGTTACTAACACAAGTCAAGGGCCTAGGAGAGAGGATTGATAAACTAGAGCAGTCAACCCTGGACGGGTTTCACTCACTTAAAACAACAATCAAACAAACAACTAGAGTGATTGGAAATAAGGACGTGGGTGCAAAGGGGAACGAACTACCAGCTCATAGTGGCCCCAAGCCCCTAACATCTCAAAATAAAGCTATTCCTATTAGTCCACTAATCCCAACTCCCAAATCTCCTCCCCATACTAAAGCAGGCCCTAGTCACAAGGGACTTTTAGCACATACAGAGCCTGAGAAACATAAGTCAAAGCCTCTTCTACAAAAACAGCAACAGACAACTAGTGGTAAAAAGGAAGTCCAACAAAAAACAGAGGGGAGCAGTAAACTTAGCGGGGTAACGACAGGGAAAGCCCCTAGGTCTGTAACCCAACATTCTGCCCCAACTACTTTTTTAATGGCCCCCAGTAACCCACCACGACGGATCCCCCCGATTAATCTCCCACCAGACTGTCAACCCTTTGTTGCTGTCATGGTTAATGTGCCTCCCCTAAAGGATGGCCAGATGGAAAACCATCAATCACTTAAGAACAAGTGTATCCATTGGCTGAAGGCAAATAAGCCAATCCCCCTGGGTGTGGATGGCATTATCCTAAGTGTCCGTAGAGTGGGATGGGTGGGGCAAGGGAAAAAAATGCAGGAGGGGGATTGTGTAATCATAAACTTCCAAGACCCCAGAGTAGTACCTTCCATCTGTACTCCTATCAAAAATATGGGGGCCCCGGGGGTTAAACTAGTAGATCTTACATATTTTTATCCTCGGCATCTTGTTAGTCCTAATGGAGGAAGTGTAAGTTCCCCTAATTCTGGCCAAAACTGGGTTGGGGTTGTAGGGGGCAATAGGGAAAATCAAATGTGGGCAATTGGCCCCTGCTGACTGGAAACAGCGAGCAGAGTAGACCCAGTAGCACCACCACCCACCCAAACAAACTTTGAAAGTGGAATGGGAGATTCTATAGCATTTCCACAAGATCCCTGCTCTCCTCGGATATTTAGGAGGAATCCTACAAATAGGGGCTTCCAGGTGCCCAGCGACCTTCCAGCTGTGACGGACCTAGTCTTTAAGGTTTTCAGCTGGAATGTCGCAGGGATTGCAGGAAAACTGGCCCTTCCAGATGTTACTGCATGGGTTGATGAGCACTCTTGTGCCTCTTCCAGGAAACATGGAGCCTGGTGCCGGTCCATAGGGTGGGATTTTCCTCTTATTCCTCTCCTGCGCGAGTCTCGGAATCTGGGAGAGGCCAACCTTCGGGCGGCCTTCTTATCTGGGTCGCAGCTTCGCTAAACTGTAGAGTAGTGGACTCTCCTACAGGTTCCCCGGACATACAAAATATCACCCTTATAGATCAAAGGGGAAGAATTGTTCTAAATATCTATAATGTGTATGCACGGGGGACAAAGGGTGGGAGAAAGTCTCCAGTAATAGCTCTTCTCGAGACCCTGTTAAACAACACCCCCCATAAGACACGCATCTTGGTTGCAGGTGATTTGAACTGTACGTTCGAGCCCTTGGGCTCGGACGTTTCCCTCGACCAAGATGAGGAGGATGCTAGGAGGGGGATCCCGGCACTAGACATCCCACCGATCAAAAGGTGGACAGAAGTGGCGCTCCAGATATACTCCCTGAGTCTTGAATTTAACCTAAGGGCAGCGAATGGGAGGACTTCTTCGGATAGGGGGGGTGCCCATACCTACAATAGACCAGGGCACACCTCTAGGCTGGATTATATTCTAATAGACGTGTGCTTATGGTCTTATGTAAGGGACATGCAGGTGGTCCCTTCGACAGAAAGTGATCACAACTCACTCTCCCTAAAAATGGAGCAATGGTGGCAACCCTTAAGGAGGGCCAACATCAACCTGGCACCCGTACCACTAGATGAATCGGAAGTCACCCCATGTGGTAGAAGAATTAAATGGGCGAAACTGGTTCTATCCGAGGCAAAGGTTGGGGAAATCAAATCCCATCTAAACCGTGTGGTAACATCTCTCGGAATCTCCATGGAAGGGGTGGGTAAAGCGTGTGGGTTATTTGTGTCCCTGATTGAAGCCTTAACCAACGTGTTTACCCTGTACTCTAAAAAGCCGGGCAATACAGGAACTAAAAAACCAGTTGATGGGGTGGTACACCCAAGCATGTAGGGGCCATAAGGCAAAGTTAGTTGAGGCAGTCAAATCTAAACCCCAAAGTGTGATCCAGGAAGCAAGGAAGGCCTATAAAAAGTCCCTCAATTTGGCTAAAAGGGAGTGGGAAGATAAATACTGGGATGACCTACTCCAGGCTAGTAAAAACAGGGATTCAGGGGTCTTTTGGAATCTTATAAGTAAACGGAGTAAATCTGACGCAGCCATTAGACCCTGCAACATCCCGCCTCAAAACTGTGTCAAAAAATTTGGGTCCTTATACCTCCCAGCAGATGGGGATCTGTCTGTAGGGGGGGACCTCACACTGGCAATTGAACCTCACCCCTATGACCTCTTCACTCCCCTAGAGATTGAGGGGGTTATAGGCTGGGTAGCACCACGTAAGGCACCGGGCCCGGACGGCCTTCCGGGTGATCTCATGAGGGCTTACCCAGCGGAATGGGGAAGGATCATAGCTGCTCTCCTAAATGATATTATGAGGGGAGGAGTAGTGCCAGAATCCTGGAAAGGTGCGGTGGTTGTCCCTATTTATAAAAAGGGGTGTAGGGAAACCCCGGGCAACTATCGCCCCATAAGTCTGATAGACTCCACCCAAAAGATAGCTGGTAAAGCTATCCTTGGTAGGATTCTCCATTGGGTGGAGGAGAATAAAATCCTATCAGACTTTCAGGCAGGTTTCCGGGCCGGTATGGGGACTATAGAGCAGGCGTTTAGGCTGTCCCTTTTGGGGTGGAAGGTGGTGGAACTAGGCAAGGGTAGTCTTTACTTAGCCTTTATAGATCTGAAGACTGCCTTTGACCTAGTTCCCCGGGAAGAGCTTTGGAGGGTCCTTCTTGAGTTGGGATTACCACCTTACATCTTGTCCCTTCTCATAAGCCTTCATGCCCACACCTTTGCACAGGTCCGCTGGGGTAAAAACGGAGAGCTCACTGAGAAGATACCAGTGTCTAGGGGCGTAAGACAGGGCTGCGTCTTGGCACCCACCCTTTTCTCGCTATATCTGAATGGGGTGGTAAAACATCTTCAACAAGAACCAGCCGACGCCCCCTGTCTTGGAGGTGTCCGCATCCCAACCCTGCTTTTTGCGGATGACACGCTCCTGATTTCGAAGACCCCACAAGGACTGCAGAAACTATTAACACGATTCCAGGAGTTCTGTGGTGCTAAAGGACTAATAATAAATGTGGACAAAACGAAATACTTAGTTGTTAATCCACCCAGAAAATTGGGCCGCCCACCTACACTCAACTCTATCCCCCTAGAGAAAGTAGCCGAATTCGACTACCTTGGTATCCGGATTACGGACAGGATGACTTGGGCAAACCACATTGAAAAAATGGTTCTTAACCACAGGAGAGTAGGAGGAGCTCTCATGAGGGAATACAGAGCCTCAACTAGGAGATCACTCACCCCAGTACTTGACATCTACAAGGCCAAAGTAGCGACTTCAGCCTTGTACGGGGCTGAACTGTGGGGCCACTGCCGACTGGATGCCCTAGTCACAGCAGAGAGCAAGCTTTTAAAATCCTTCATCTCTGTTCCTCTGAGCACACCATCAGTACCAGTGAGGATGGACATGGGATGTAGAAACATCAAAGATCAAGCTCAGCTTCGCCCGCTCCTGTTGTGGACAAGGATTTGGAGGAGCGAAGATTTAAAATCCTATGCTGATGCCCTGGGAGACATAATGAGCCAGGGGGGTTGGGCTAAGATAAGATGGTTAAATGACACCCAAAAACTTTTGGAGAATATCGGACTAGGAGACTGCTGGTCATCCCGTTCAGCCCCCCCAAAAGAAGTTGTCAAGGCGCTTTACTGGAAATGGACTGCTGAGCGTCTAATCACAAGCTCCAATCATTGCAGGTCCACTGCCGCCTTTTTACAAATTAAAGACACTGTGGCCATTGAACCCTACTTGGACTTGATCACTCTCCCCTTTGACCGATCTCTTTATTTTAAATTTAGAGTTGGTTCCCTCCCGCTAGGTGCTTTGGTATCGAAATGGTCATTAGCGGCCCGTACTTCCCCCAACTGTGCATGTTGCCCAAGCAAGGTTGAGTCCATTGCGCACGTTTTATTTGAATGCCCGGATTACGCAAGGCCTAGGAGCTTTTGGCTGAAACCACTCTGCCGAAATATGGGCACACGCAGTCATTCAGTAGCCTTGCGTATCCTAAGCACGGACACTTCCCCCCCCATTGTATGCGGAATAGCTAAATTTTTAAAGCAGTTTTGGCTCATTCGATGTAAGAGATTGTCAGTAGCTGTTTAATTCTCTTTTAGCTAATTTATAAATGGCCTTTTTATATCCTTTTATCTCTTTTAAACATTCACACTGACTTCTTGTGGCAATGATTTTTTTGTACATTGTATGATTGTATTATAAATGTGCTTATAAGATATCTCTGTATATCGAATAAAAGCTTATGACTGACTGACTGAAATATCTGCCAACAAATCTTGAATTTTTGATAGTGGATGACAATCCACTAATATATTTTCATTCAAAGTGTGCAAATCTGCAGACTAATGAATGTTCCTAGTCCTTTTGACCACAACAATGGGACTGACCCATTCTGAGGAATCATTGTTTAATAACACCTTCAGAGGCCAATTTATCAAGCAACTTCTTAAGATCATCTCTAACACTTAGAGGGATAGGTATGAGCTTATGAGCAACAGGACCAGCATTGGCTTTCAATTTGATCAAATGTTGAACATTTGTTATTTTACCAATATTCTTATTAAATACCTCTGGGAATGTTGACACATTTTTTGCAAGTCATTTTTATCCATTGCATCTGTCACAGAAGCTACACTGTCATCATTTATTTGTACTGGATTTGGAGAACCAGGTACCACTTAGAGGCAGGCCCCTTTTGGCTAGGTCTCGCCAGCCAACACTGCTTTTGCCTTTGATAGCAATATACATCTTTGTGTGCATCTTCTTACCCAAACAACAAACATGCTCATAAAAATAACCCAGCATATCAATGTCTTTTTCACCATAGACTTTAGGATGTATGTCAGTTGTTTCAAGGGTAACGCTTGAAGACCAGGGATTCATGAAGAGAGTGTCTGAATTAATAGTTACCAAGGCACCAGAATCTGCCATCATGTCAAAGACAAATTGACCTAAAATTACTTGACAAAATGGTCCTTTAACCTTTTGACATTCCATATGATTCACTGGAGGGTCAATGGTTAAAACAAATGTCTTAAATTCTTCTTGCAAATTATCACCACATTCACAACACCCCAGATGTGTGTTTTTTATATTTGGACATTACTAATCTGAATGACACTCTTACCTCTGCAAACCGACTAGAAATGACCATATTTACAACATTTTATGCATTTTTTTACCCAAAGCAGGACAAGTTAGACTGTTACCTAAATGTGTTCTAGAACCACACCTAAAGCACACGGGAAGATTTATTTTGGAAAACCCTGGGAACTTTGTTTCTGACTGACACTGCATGAACAGACCCACCATCATGAACAGAATTAATAAGGGAGCTAGATGGACTATCATGTAAAATACATTTAGAAGAAATAATGGCTCTTTCTATACTTTTGGCTATGTTAATTTCTTCTGAAAGCGAAGGATCTCTACAGCTTAAAATTATTTCCTGAATTTTCTTTTAGTGACCAGTGTAGACAAATTGATCTCTAATGTAGACATCTAGAGAGGCTCCAAAATTAGTTAGCTGCTAAATTCCTCAATGCAGAGATATATTCTTCAACTGTCCCATCCGGTTCCTGTTTTCTCTTCATGAAATTAAATCTCTCCAACATGACACTGGGCTATTCTAAAAACTTTTTGTTCAACATCTGAACAGCTTCTGTAAATACATTCCATCTATACCCCCACCGGGCGGTAAAATTGTTGCCCTTCATTACCCAAATAACTAAATAGGAGTGCTAGTTTTCGTCTTGGAGAATATTCTTCTGCATCAATTGCCACCAGGAGTTTGAGGGGGAAGTCTCAAGGCGGTGAGACTTGTGCACAAGCCATAGCTTAAGGGTTAGACTGGTGTCATGACTCCTTTTTCTGATTCTCACTTGTTCTGCCGGCGGACCCATGTTTTTTTTAGGTTTAGCCTGCTTGTGAAATCTATTCTATTTTTCCCCCAAAATATTCATATTGGAAAATCAGTTTAACCAGTTTAAATGTATAGAAAATAAAAATAAACAAGCATTACCAAAGCCAGTAGGTCTGAAATTGGAGGTCAGTCTTTTCATTTTTCTTTTTCAATGCTTGCCTTCTTCTAGGCATGTTTTTTTTTTTGTAAAACCATATCAGTGTTGGATCTGCTGGGCCCTCACCATTCTAACAAGCATTGGCAAAAGCAAAAATCGTTTTTGTTCTAAAAAATTACACATTGCCACAGGAATTCTGTGCACTGTGCAAAACTACTTTGTGTGTCAATATGCTCCTTGTGGAACAGCAGAATACTGTCACTCACAGTGATGCCATCTGATAGAGAGAGAGTGACAGGCATAATTTTGATATACGCAAAAGGTGCATGTGTACATTTGCGCATGTGAAAATCTGAATCTTTCTAAGTTCACTTTTCCTCCAACCACTTTTTTCTAACCCTGGAAGACGTTTTATGTCTCCCACTGTCAAGAGTACATTTCCAACCCCTCTCATTATGAGAATATTATAGAAGAATTGGTGCAAACTCTTAAACACGCAAATCACTAGGTTTGCATGGACTCAAAAGGGCATTCCAACTCTACTTTGTACTTGCTTTACTGTTCATAGTACTTAACATATTTTTATACTTCATATTCTTACCTTCATTTGAATTTTTCTCTCCTGATTTTTTTTTTTAAACAGCTTTCAAGTGCGCTTACCATTATTTTCATCTGAGATGCTGTCTCGTGATGTCTGCTTTGTACTTACAATGTGCGCGTACACCCTGAAAGATAAATTCAAAATGTCTCCTGCAAGGGAAAGGTCACCTGCTTCACTACTTACTATATGTGTAGGTACACATAAATTATTCTCTAACCCAGGCTCTCCTGCAGTGTATCCACATATCAATTAGTTTATTGATACAGAGAATATTTTTTAAAACATTCTATACAGTCCCCTGTCTATTTTAAATGCCAGTCAATGCCCCTTTGTGTTAAATACATATTTGAAGACTTCATGATTAGGGGTCCCCAGAGGAGGAATCTGACAAGATTCATCCAATGTGGAGTGCCGTGTACAACAACAATACCATTTCCGGAATTTACAAAGTCCAGGCATCTCTAGATGTGTATCCTGGATCCAAACGTCAAAGGGTGCAATCAAATTTTTACAGCCTATAACTGTGCTTACCCCTTGGCTTCGGCTTTTGCAAAATACCAAAACAAATACAATTCACCAAAGAAGTGGGTCACTCCCACTCTTACCTGACCATTAATCTTCCATCACACGGCAAGTGTCACAAAGGTCTCGATCTCCAAAGACTAGGAACCAGAACTGAGGCGTCAGTCGGGGCCTCAGTCAGGTAGCCCATAGGAAGGAGAAATCATGCAATCGGAGACCTCGGGCCCACAAAGACAATTTTCAGCCAATGTAGTGGCGGGCCTCCCTTGGAATTCGATCACGGACCCCTCACGACCACCAGGCTTGATGACGACCACCGAAGACGCCCTACGTTGGGCGCCAGATTGTAGAACCAGCTTTTTGGAGACCCCCCACCCCACTAGGAGAGTCACAGCCAGTGGTGCAGGGGACACCTAGAATCTACAGGGTTCTTCTTGCTCAAATCATACATTACCAAGGAGACCAGGACAACCAGCCGTGGAGGGAAGTAAGTTATTTATTAGCTCGAGCTAAGGACAGAGGTCCCAGTATGGTACAAAGACAATTCTACGGACACTGCTGTTTTACTCCACAGCTTACACATATTTATAGCGGTAGCCACGCCCATTAGTACAATACACAGTTCCACATTTTGATAAGATCCTCATTCTGACAAGTTTTTCGTCAGTCTTTTGGTGCAATCGTGGTCAGGGGACATCTGTTCTCTGATTGCACAATGTCCAGAGCCCCGTGCTTCCTTGCCCAACTGGTGTGGTCATGGGGCACAGCCTTGTGCTTCCTCTATTAGTTGGTGTGGTCACAGTGCACAGCCTCGTGCTTCCTCTATCAGTTGGTGTGGTCACAGGGCACAGACTCGTGCTTCCTCTATCAGTTGGTGTGGTCACAGGGCAGCTGGTCGTGACAGGTTGAGTTACCAACAATGGACAGGATGTGGCTGAGTCTGTGCCACAACTGGGGGGTGAGGCACACAGGCAGCTTCTCGGAATCGGCTCAACCCCAAGGAGGAAGGAGGGTTGAGCAAGCTTCAGCAGGGACATGAAAAGTAATTTTTCATCAGGTTGCCGAGAGCATGGCAACACAAAATGGAGTCTTGATGGTCATTTTCAAGCACAGTTCCACACCCCGCCTCCCCCACTAGTAGTGCACACTTAGTGCAAGATGAGACATATTTGGTATTCATCTGCAGCAACATGCAAGGGCGATCAAAGGCCAGTGGAAACATCAAGTAAGCTTAAATGGGGCAATAGGGCGGCTAAATGTACTTTCATCCTGTTATAATACAAACTGGCCACAATGGATAAGGTCCAAAAACATAACAAGCCTTGGCAAAGCCAATAGGTCTCGCCTTGAAGAACTATTGGCTTTGGTAATGTGTTGATGCTACTCTGTACAGCACCACAATTGTTTTGCATTTTGGCTAAAGCTAATTTAAACAAATATTGGCAAAGCCAATAGGTCTCGCCTACTAGAGCTATTGATTTTGGTAATGGTCTGTAGCCATGCTCTATAAGAGTGCGGATGCTTTGCAGTTTGGATAAAATTCATTTTCCCAAAAACTATGACGCAGGCAGGGCTAATTCACTTTTTTTTTAAGTTAAGTAGTGCTGGATGCATGGTAATCCTTTTTTATCAATATGTTTAGCCATGCTGCTATTCAACATGGCTACACAACATTACCAAAGTTGGCAATGTGCATGGTGTTAAGCATGAACAAAAATGCAATGCCAACACCAAAACATCTCAAAGGACAGAACTATTGGCCACTCTACTCTATGCCACTTTACTCTGCACCACTTTATTCTATGCCACTGCACTTTACTCCGCCCCACACTATGCCACTCCACTGCACTCTACGCCAATGCACTTCACGACACTCAAATCTACTGTGCACCACTGCACTCTATGACACTGCACTCTACACCACTCCAGTATAGGCCAATCCACACCACTCCACTCTGCAACACTGCACTCAACGCCAATTCACACTACATCACTACTCTATACCACTCCACTCTACCCTGCACCACTCCACTCTACCCTGCACAACTCCATTCTACCCTGCAGGATTCCACTCTACCCTGTACCACTTCACTCTACACCCCTTCACTCTACTCTGAAACAGTCTTCGATACTGCACTCTATCCCACTGCACTCTATGCCACTTCACTCTATGCCACTGCAATCAATGGTGTGACACTCAACTCTACACCACTCTACTCTATGCCACTGTGCTCTACCCTGCACCACTATACTCTACCACACACCACTCCACTCTACTCTGAAGCAATCTTCTCTGTGCCATTGCACTCTATGCCACAGCACTCTACACCACTCTAAACCACTCTACGCCACTATTGTCTACACTATGCCACTGTGCTCTAAACCACTGCACTCTATGCAAATGCACTCCACACCACTTTACTCATAACCAATGCACCCTATGCCATCTCACCTATGCCAACTACTTTGAACCACTGCACTTTACTCCACTATACTCTACAACGTTCCACTCTATGCTACTGCACTGTACGCCACTGCATACTACATATCTGTACACCACTGCACTTTATGTCACTGCACTCTATGCCATTCTATTCTACTCTGCACCACTTTAGTTTATGTCACTCATCTCTGCATCACTTTACCCTGCACCACTCTACCTTGCACCACTCTAATCTGCAACACTCTATGACCCTGCACTCTACGACTCTGCGCCCTGGCACTCTACTCTGCATGACTGCACTATATATCACTGCACTCTACTTTGCACCACTCAGCTCTATGCCACTCTACTGCACTCTACATCGTTGCACTCTACACCACTACACTCTATGCTACTGAACTGTATGCCACTGCACCCTATGCCTCCCTACTTTACACCTCTACATTCTACTCTACACTACTCCACTCTATACCACTCTATACCACTTCACTCCGTGCCACTCTACTTCACTCTGCTCTACAGTGGCCTGGAGTGCCATTGCACTCCAGGCCACTGCAATCTACTTTACACCACTCTACTCAATGTCACAGCGCTCTACGCTACTCTATGTTACTGCACTCCATGTTAATGCACTCTACACCACTATACTCAAAACAAATGCACTCTACGCCACTGTACTCTAAGTCAATCTACTCTTCACCACTGCACTTTACTCCACAGTGTGAGAAAAACTTGGACTGATGACTGTATCCTAACCTATATTGTATGGGTTGAGTGAAATATAGGTGTTTACTCAATTAATTTGGCTTTATCTTCGACTATGTTTTATTTACCATTAAGGCTTTCTCCTCTTGCTAATGTTGATGGCAGGGATTGTTAATCTTGTAAAACCTACTTGTGATGTTTGGGACACGGATTTGGATTTGTTTTTTATATGTATTCTTGGGTATTTTTGGAAGTGAATCAGGCGAATTGTAATACATTTTTGTTGCCCTTGTAATCTGGAGTTACATAATGGATTCCACAGTCCATTCCTGAGACAGTTGCTTGAAAATCTATCTCCCACAAGGCTCAAAGTATTGGGTTTGTAAGATCTGTGTAATGAGCCTAGAAGATTTGGTCAACTTAAGAGGTAATATTACTCTTAGAAGCCTGGGCCCCAAAGATTGTGAAACGGTGAGCAATAGCTTAGCTTTCAGAAGCAGCAGTCTGTTAGATTTTTGTAATCAGAAAAACATCTTTTCCAACAGGTCAATGCTGCATTTGAATGGGTTTCTGTAATTTAAGGGATAGCTTTGCTGTCTGAAGCCTGGCTTTATTGACATTTTCTAACCTGAATGTGTGTTCTTCTGTCTGAGAGTTATGTGTTGTTTAGACCCTGTTTGGTGTACTCTGGTGGAGAACCGCCTGCTGTATTTACCGATCCTTGCCTGGGTGGCAGATTTCGCTAAACCTAAAGGCTAAAGAATTTGCTGAGTGGGTGCCAAGTTTTTTGCACCTACATGGCTAAGGTGTTTGTTTATCAAGAATAAAATACTTAAAGGTCAATGATCCTGATGAAAAGGTAAGTTACCTGAAAGTATGGGCCATTGATGGACTGCCATGATGGTTTTCCCGCTCTTAGTGGCAACTGAACCGCTAGGTTAAAGGCTGATCTGCTGCTCAGCTACTATAACCCCCTTCTTCCAATCTTAAATAGAGCAGGACAATCAGATTTGCACAGTGCTCCAGCTATGCCATATTCTGATTGAAGCCCTTAACCTGTAAGATGTAGCCTGTCCCTGTATACTGAGAATTAGCTTACTGCCCAAAGCTTGAGTCTGCATGAGCTGTGTTACTGGGGAGTAATAGCTATTCTGTGGCAAGAGTGAACTTGGACGCCCTCTCTCACTAGTCGACTAGCCCCACTGTCTGAAAATGAACTTTGGAAGGCTTCTCTATTCTACATGATAGTTCTGCTGTCAGAGAGGTGTGACTGTGAACTATATGAAACTTGTTGGAATCTTTTGCGGCCAGACACCGGTGAATGTAAGATCTCTGAAATATGAAGAAACAATCTAATGTCAAAAATCTGAACCTGCAAAGTCTGTGTAACTCAAGTAATTGCTTAAGCTTGTAAGAACTCACGAACGCAATGGCTATCTCTGCTGTCTGATTCCTGAGCTTGTGCAACCTATGAAAATGAGGGATAGCATCACTGTGAGATTGTTTGATTCGATTTTATGTTACTAAAGCAGATTGTTACCCAGGGACTGGTTGTTCTGTGGCTGGGTGATCCATGGAGACACACATTGGATACATTAGGATAAAGAGAGTAGGGATTTTTCACCAATTGCTTAGTCTTGTATTTTCTGTCTAACATGAGTGCGAGCTCTGTGTTTTCATAAGTGTGAAACTGTATAACTTTAGGAAAATATTTTTAATAGATGTCTGAAACTGTAAGATCTTTCTATCCAACTTGATAATTCTGTTGCCATAGGGGAAAGCCTCGAAAAGCTGTGAGCCGTAAGGGGTAGTTTTGATGTTAGATACCTGAGTAAATAGATCTGTGTAGCCTAAGGGATAGATTTCCTGTTCAAATGTTCAGCCTATTAAATATGCATACCCTCATCAATATAAGAATCCCAGCATCCTAAGCATTTATAGATGAGGGATAATGAAAACAAAAACGATCTTATCCTGTTCTACACGGTTCAGAATTTACCGTTTCTAAACACTAAGTAATGGGTGTTACTCTGGCCCCAAAAAATGGCAGCAGGTCACTCTCAAAAGAATGAAAAACTGCGGTTACCTTGAGTGGCTTTTAGAGTCATGAACTGCAGTTCCCAACAGATGCCAATAAAAACTGCGTGAGACACTGACTGAAGCCTTAGTAATCCGTGTAACATATGGGATAGTTCTGCTGTCATAGCCTCAGAAATTCTTGTTATCCGACTGCTCTCAGGTATAAAACTATATGGTACCTGTAACTGAGGGGATTTTTGCATGATTCTGATATATATATATATATATATATATATATATATATATATATATATATATATATATATATATATATATATATATATATATATTCACTGAAAAAACCATAGGTTATAGACCATATATAGTTAGGAATTAGCATTTACAAAACCTTGAAAATTCACTGAAAAAACCATAGGTTATAGACCATATATCGTTAGGAATTAGCATTTAAAAAACCTTATTTTACTCACACAAAACCATTGAAATTCCATATATAGTTAGTTGCACTAACTATATATCGCGCACCCGCAATCCACTGCTGATGATGTCACATATTACATCATTCATGACATGGTCAGTGACATCACTGATGACATCACTGATGACATCTCAAATGACATCACTGATGACATCACTGATGACATCTCAAATGACATCACTGATGACATCACTGATGAAATCATCCAGTGACTGTGTGTTTCTGTAAAGTTTAAATATGTTTTACATATTGAAGAATGAGTAGATGTAGAAGTGTCTGGATGAAGGATTTAGTAGGTGCGTGACTGACTGTATGAGTGAGTGATTAAATGTGTCTCACTGAATGCATGGGTTAGTGACTAAACTGTCTTAATTTGTGCATCATTATGTCTGTTGTTCTGTAAACTGCTGCATGTGTTGATCAGTAGCTATATGAGTAACTATATGGGTTATTGATTGGTTGCCCAAGCATTTGTATGGGAGACTGAGTGTGTGTGTGGGTGGCTGGGAGGTGTATGACTCTGTGCATATATGTGTGAGCAGTTGATTCACTAGATGTATGGGTTCAAAAGTGCATGTGGAAACAGCTGTATGGGCGGTTGACTGTGTGCATGAGTGTATTGGTGAGTGAATGGATATCTCAGTGCTACATGTCAAAGTAAGTACATATGTAAAATACAGTACATGTGAGAGTTGACATATATAAATAACTGTGCATAGGAGCCAGTGAATGTGTGAGTGGCTGTATGCATCATTGTGAACTTGTATCCAGGATTGTATAAGAGAGTAAATATGTTTTAGTATATGTTTGAATAAGTAAGGTGTGTATAACTGTATAGTTGAGAAAATGGAGGTGTGATTGATTCTTTGCATGACTGACTAGGTGTCTGAGTAACTCCATGGATGAGTGACAGTCTGTGAGTGTATGTTTACAGTGAGTGTATCTAAGGTTATATTAGAGTCTGAAGAGGTTCATCGTATTATCACATGAATGATGTCATCAGTGATGTGATCAGTAATGTCAAATGAGATGTCATCAG
The DNA here is from genome assembly GCF_964261635.1 of Lissotriton helveticus. Taxonomy (NCBI): domain Eukaryota; kingdom Metazoa; phylum Chordata; class Amphibia; order Caudata; family Salamandridae; genus Lissotriton; species Lissotriton helveticus. The sequence goes on along the minus strand of NC_136069.1, from coordinate 1,328,518,805 downwards.
TGATGTCATCAGTGATGTCATTTGAGATGTCATCAGTGATGTCATCAGTGATGTCATTTGAGATGTCATCAGTGATGTCATCAGTGATGTCACTGACCATGTCATGAATGATGTAATATGTGACATCATCAGCAGTGGATTGCGGGTGCGCGATATATAGTTAGTGCAACTAACTATATATGGAATTTCAATGGTTTTGTGTGAGTAAAATATGGTTTTTTAAATGCTAATTCCTAACGATATATGGTCTATAACCTATGGTTTTTTCAGTGAATTTTCAAGGTTTTGTAAATGCTAATTCCTAACTATATATGGTCTATAACCTATGGTTTTTTCAGTGAATTTCAATGGTTTTTTAATAGCAAATATCATAAGCTGTCGAATGTCAGGTACGTGGTAAGTAAAAACATTTTCGTGTTTATGCACACTGATCTGCTTTGAATGCTGCCCCCCACCCCTCATTTCTATTAGGAGTACTCTCTCTTTGCAGATAGTGAAGGGGAGTTAACGCAGGCCTTTGCCCCCGTTGTAATCCGTCGTGCCTGCTTCTCTCTCCATTTGATTGATTGTTCTCTTTGGTTCATTCTCTATTTACAAACAAGCACAGAGTCGCAATACTCTGTTTAGTCTTTGCAGATAGCGAAAAATCGTGTAAAAAAACAAAAGAAATCGAGCAAAATCAGTAGGCCACTAATGGGATCTCTTTTTGACCTCGCTAAAATAGAAACATTAGGAACAACCTGTTGAAAATAGCAATGTGTATGTACATAAGCGGCGTTCATTTGTGTTCACAGTACCCCTTGTTGATTGTTTGAATCGAGCATTGAATTGTTCGAAGTTGGTTCTCTTAAGGATCTTCTCTGCCTGCAAACGAGGAAGAATAGGAATATTCTCTCTCCCTTTGCAGATAGTGATGGGTAGGTAACGCAAGCCTTTAACACGTCGTACCTATTTCATTCCTCATTGATTGATTGATTGTCCGAACATTGACTGTTTGGGAATTAGTTCTTTTTGGAGGTATTCCCTGTTTGCAAATAAACGTAGGAAAATCTTTGCAAGTAGTGAAAGGGTACGTAATGCGGACCTTTCTCCCCCGTTGTAATCTGTCATGCCTATCTACTCCCCACTGATTGATGCACCTGTTTCACCAGGACCATTTACGAGAGATAGGTCATCTGGCCCGACAAGAGAGCACCCCTAGTGAAAAGGACATATGCAATAATAACGAAGTGATCACTGTATCCTGTTAACAGAAACTTTAGCATGAAACAACCTGGAAAGAAAAGAATAGGAAAACGAAAATCAGTAGGCCACTGATGAACTTTTTATTAAATAACAAACAAAGAAACGATAACAATACGTAATGATAAAACCTATTATTGTCCTAGAAACAAGAAACGTTAGAAGTAAGCCCGTAATAAGAAACCTGAAAACATCGCCCCTCACTGCCCCAAAACGTGTCTGTCCCACCGCCTGCCACGGCCAAATAACGGCAAACTGGGAAAGATAGAAGTCAGCAGACATCCGCCCCATTCTAGAAACTTCCAAAGGGCAACAGGTTTTCGGCTACGCCCAGCCGGAAGCAACACATATAAGGCGGGTCCTGCTGCCACGCCTCGGCCAGGAGATCATCACGTAGGGTGTAGCCGGAGGAGAGGCCGAGGCCAGCGGGACCCGGCCAGGGGGATTGACAACACTGGAGAGTTTTAGGGGGGGGAATATCCGTGTCCTCGACCATCCCCTCTCTCTCCCAGTCCGGCCGCGGTGGCCCTTGAGAGTTGCAGGTTGTCCCTCCACACTCTCTCCCGGTCCGGCCACCAACGGCCGGGGGCTGGGGCCGACGGGATCCGGCTGCAGCCGATGAGCCAAGGAACCCGTTCAAAGGGCGTCCGGCCGCCATCCACCGGAGGTCCGGCCCAAAGACGGACGGGACATTTCTTCTTTCTTGAATAATTGCTGCAACAACCCTGGGGGGGGATGTCTTGCACATGCCTCCGACCCCCCCCCCCTCTCGTCCTCATCGCCTGGTCCGGCCATAACAAATCTCAAGCGAGACGCCGTGGGGTGCACTGGGAGGGAGAGACGGTGCGAACAGGCCTCTCCCGCCTCCCCAGGTGGAGGCTTCCCACCTGCACCCTCAGCGCTCCAGGCGCCCGGAAAAGGGTTCTTCCACTGTGGCGATGCTGCAACGTCTCACCCGGCAGGGTGGAGCCCGTCCGCTCATTTGACCCCGCGATCGCCAGTAGCTACCGAACTCTCAAAATGGCGGTCGACCTGGCAAGAGCGGGCCCAGCATAAAGAAATGGCCCGGTCACTGGTTGACTCCACCACCGTAGTCCTCCACGACCTTGAAGATTCTAGAGGAGCCGCGGGAGTCCCCGACCCCCGCAGACACCCCCGATGGGGAATGACTGCCATGATCGCCCGTGGAGTGACGAAACTGTAGCCGCGGGACATCGGCGCTCCCATGCTGGCGCCAGCCTCAGTTTGAATGACTAGAATCCTGCAGACCTCAGTTCCGGTGAAAGCACTGTGTGACCCGGTAGGAAAAATTGTTGCACCCCCTCCCCTTTTTGACTGATGGTTCAAACCACCGATCCTTTCCTTTGCCCTTTTAACGGAACTTTGGACTGCCCCCCCCCCCCGCAGCGCCCCACGCCGTTATTTGCTGGGCGGCAACTTACTAGACATCACCTTCGTGCCATCTAGATTTCAGCGCGTTCTGCTGCCTTGGAACTATTCGCACAACAGACTGCTACTGACGACCCACCCCCAGGCAACATCTTCTGAATTTTCATAATTTGAAAGAACTAGTAACATGTCCTCATCAGGAATTTCCTCTTCAATCATCTCATCAGGAATCTCCTCATGAAAAGTCTGCAATGATGATTCTTGTAACTCTATGGTCTCCAAACATTCGATAAATTCGCCATCAAGAGATTGATCAAAAAAATCATTCAAGGCATCTCCTCCTTGTGAGAATATTTCATTATTGGTGCTGTCAATTTCATTAAATGTAGTGGATAATTCAAAAGAAATTGCCACGGTCTCTTCATTGTTTAAATGTTTTTACTGTTTTTGTTTTGTTGTATATATTTATAAGTTATTAAAGTTTTATATTCCTACTACTTTGTTGGAGTGCTATATATTTTTAATGTGACACATAATTGTAAAAACTTTGATGTACAAAGAGTCATCCCTGGAATCTTCCGCTTCAGGCTCGGTCCCCTCCCCAATCACAATACAGGATAGTTTTCAGATAGTATGAACACGTGTGGTGTGACGGATCTCATCGGGTGTGGGCCTTGATCTACTATAACTCCTTTGAAGAGGGGTGATTCTTTACAGCTGGGGCCATAAACTACATCTGCAGGGCTAGCTGATAGCCTAGGACCGGCCTGGACAATCGGACACAGAAGAAGAGGAGTGTCAGAGGGTGCGGTAGTGAATAGGGCGAAAGGGAGGTGTCGGGCGGGCACAGAGTGTGATTCTCAGGGAAGAGCAGCGCAGATGGGGGAAGGTTTATTGCCCATGCATAAGACAGAGAGCGGGGGTGAGCAGTGCCTGGGGAAGATGCTTGCGAGGGTGGGGAGCCATGCTACGAATCGACAGCGTGCAGAGAGTGGGTCTGGTCAAGGCATCTAAAATGGCTGCCGTGCACAACAAAAGTGTGGCATTTCAAAAAAGGCAAGATGGCGCAGACAATGTTTTTCAACACTTCCTCATTTCCTTCGAATCGAACGTTAACAGACGTTGGTGCATATTGCCAAATTTAAGCGATATTTATCGCTAACGATGCTTAGCAACAAATTTTTTTACCGCTAAGCATCGTCAGAAATTATCGAAGATAAACCTTGCTATTATCAAGGTTTATCGCAAATGCGATAAAAAACGGCCGCAATGCATGAATATCGCTAAAAAGTCAGCGATATTCATGCATTACCGAGCTAATGCTCTTAGCCATGTTATCCACCTCCCATTGGATAACATGGCTAAGAACTGCTCAGGACAGGTGTTAGATTTTGGAGATATTCGCGCTTAGCGCGAATATCTCCAAAAGTTGGTAATAGGAGATAGATATCTTGCATGTTGTAATGCAAGTTATTGTGGTATATGGAACTCATACCATAATCTCTCAGGAAAGCAGAAACTGATCCTTTTGGGACCGCCTGAGAAGGCCTAGGGGGTGAAGGGTACTCTACTTTGCCCCCTTTTCACGTTCCGAACTATTTTATTTTACTCTCTTCTGTAATTACACAAAATGGCAGCGATAAGATGCATCAGAGACAGACAGTGAGAGAAAGGAGGCCGGAGATCAAGAAGAGATGTCAAATACACATTGGAGATAATATAGTGGAAGAAGGGAAGTAAATATGAGTAAACTTACCATGTAACATAAAAATGTTGCACTCTATACTATAAGTCTCATTTTATACTACAATCACTTCGCTACAACCTCATAAATTAAAAATAAAAATGAATAATGTCTCAACCAATTTTTGATTTCTAAATATAAATTTATTCTTCTGAATTTTCAAAATTTGAAAGAACTAGTAACATGTCCTCATCAGGAATTTCCTCTTCAATCATCTCATCAGGAATCTCCTCATGAAAAGTCTGCAATGATGATTCTTGTAACTCTATGGTCTCCAAACATTCGATAAATTCGCCATCAAGAGATTGATCCAAAAAATCATTCAAGTCATCTCCTCCTTGTGAGAATACTTCATTATTGGTGCTGTCAATTTCAATAAATGTAGTGGATAATTCAAAAGAAATTGCCACGGTCTCTTCATTGTGAGCCATTTTATTTTGAAATTGCTTGCTGTAAATTGCAGAAAAAAATAATCACTTTCATTTATCGTTTTTAGTAATACATAATATAAAACTAACTTTATCAAGTATTTAGTATAACAGAAGGACTGTAAATAAATAACAGAAAACATTTTTCAAATTATCTTAAAGTGTACAACATAGTTCCCCTTACAAATTAACAACTCACCTTTTTAAAAGTAGGAGAAGTGTTAGTACTGTGTAAACCAAACACCAGAAATTGAGCACCAAAAATTCCTCACAAATGTACCTCAGACAGTAGTATCACAAAATGGCTGTGGTTTCCTCTCATTTTAGATATATACATAACCAATTAACTTTCATCACACACAAATACAAAACCAAAGTAACATTTTAATTGGTTCTAAATTTCAACACTTTCAAATGTGTTTTCCCCATGCAATTTTCCATAGGACATTTAGATACGTCTACAGCCTGAATGGCTGAACGGAATTACACCAAACTTGGCAAAATGGTACATCAAACCTAAGAGGTCAGGGAGGATCTACTATGCCCCCTTATGGTCATTTGCCCCTTCGCTTTGGCCTCCTCTTGTCTCTCGATCCTACCGAGAGACAAGATGGCGGCCGCTACGGACTGTTTGCAATGTTTACAGACGCCGGAGAACCAATCAGCTTCGCAAAGCTCCGTTACGCGAAAAGTACGCGAAGCGGAGCGCTGTTACAGATATATATCTTTTTTTGAACGTTAATTTCTCAAAATCCACTGGAGCACATATATTGAGACCTAGCAAAGGCACATCGGGCTACCAGTCCCTACAATTTTGCCAAGTTTAGTGCAAATCCTTTCAGCCGTTCGATTATTATTATTTATTTTTTTTTTGCCCCGCGGGGCCCTTTTAAAACCTCCACATCAAACCTAGAGGGTCAGGGAGGATCTACTATGCCCCCTTATGGTCATTTGCCCCTTCGCTTTGGCCTCCTCTTGTCTCTCGATCCTACCGAGAGACAAGATGGCGGCCACTACGGACTGTTTGGAATGTTTACAGACGCCGGAGAACCAATCAGCTTCGCTTCACAAAGCTCCGTAACGCGAAAAGTACGCGAACTGGAGCGCTGCCTGGTCCGCTGTTACAGATATATATCTTTTTTTGAACGTTAATTTCTCAAAATCCACTGGAGCACATATATTGAGACCTAGCAAAGGCACATCGGGCTACCAGTCCCTACAATTTTGCCAAGTTTCGTGCAAATCCATTCAGCCGTTCGGGCTAAAAGTGAGGCCAACCGCCCTATGGAAAACTCAATGTTAAAAACACGTTTTGGGACCCCCCTTTTGTCTCGGCCCCCCCTTGACGAAACCCCCCCAAATTTTCAGGGGCTGCTCAGAAACAAAATGTTCAATTTTCCTGAAAATTTCAGCCAATTCCGTCCACAAACACCAAAGTTATTAGACATAGAATTTTCAAAAATCCCATAGAGAAAAAATCCTAACTATATATACCTACTGGCGACCGCCAGTAGGTAATATATATATATATATATATATATATATATATATAACTGGAAATCTTTTCTTGCGAAAATGAGCAGAGACCACACCGGGGAACATTAGGGAAGCTGCTTTTTATTCTTGCAATGGCGAATGCATTTCGGCAATTCTGTTTGCCTTCCTCAGCGCCCAAGAGTCCAGGAAGCTTCCCACAGCACGAGCTCAGATCCTGCCGCCCTCTTGAAGGTCAAGGGCAAACTCCACCCCCAAAGATATCTGCACACCTGTAGGCAGTTCACGCTGTATCAGTGGACTGCAATACCCAGAATGCGTCAGCTTCAGTCCAGGTAGGTATTGCACAGGGGTTCAGTTAGTATTTTGGGTTTGACAGGAAAGTTCGTGCACATAGAAAACCAGATTTTCCTGCTTGTAAATAGGACCAAACACTTCCCTAGGTCCCCGAACCGCCTCAGCCTTCGAATTCGGGTGAAATGTTCAACGGGGGCAGCAATGTAAGTACACGCCTCCCACGATGCAGTTAATAACCGCATCACCGCTTTTCTTCTCCCAAAGTCTGTGGCGGGCCCTGTCCTTCCAATAACTTGGATTTTCCACAAACAGCTACAGACGCAGCAAAAAGCCAGTGACGGTAGGGCCAACAATTGAGGCGGGGGTCTCTGTATCGTGTCTCTGGCTGACACGCAAATACATAACTGGAAATCTTTTCTTGCGAAAATGAGCAGAGACCACACCGGGGAACATTAGGGAAGCTGCTTTTTATTCTTGCAATGGCGAATGCATTTCGGCAATTCTGTTTGCCTTCCTCAGCGCCCAAGAGTCCAGGAAGCTTCCCACAGCACGAGCTCAGATCCTGCCGCCCTCTTGAAGGTCAAGGGCAAACTCCACCCCCAAAGATATCTGCACACCTGTAGGCAGTTCACGCTGTATCAGTGGACTGCAATACCCAGAATGCGTCAGCTTCAGTCCAGGTAGGTATTGCACAGGGGTTCAGTTAGTATTTTGGGTTTGACAGGAAAGTTCGTGCACATAGAAAACCAGATTTTCCTGCTTGTAAATAGGACCAAACACTTCCCTAGGTCCCCGAACCGCCTCAGCCTTCGAATTCGGGTGAAATGTTCAACGGGGGCAGCAATGTAAGTACACGCCTCCCACGATGCAGTTAATAACCGCATCACCGCTTTTCTTCTCCCAAAGTCTGTGGCGGGCCCTGTCCTTCCAATAACTTGGATTTTCCACAAACAGCTACGGACGCAGCAAAAAGCCAGTGACGGTAGGGCCAACAATTGAGGCGGGGGTCTCTGTATCGTGTCTCTGGCTGACACGCAAATACATAACTGGAAATCTTTTCTTGCGAAAATGAGCAGAGACCACACCGGGGAACATTAGGGAAGCTGCTTTTTATTCTTGCAATGGCGAATGCATTTCGGCAATTCTGTTTGCCTTCCTCAGCGCCCAAGAGTCCAGGAAGCTTCCCACAGCACGAGCTCAGATCCTGCCGCCCTCTTGAAGGTCAAGGGCAAACTCCACCCCCAAAGATATCTGCACACCTGTAGGCAGTTCACGCTGTATCAGTGGACTGCAATACCCAGAATGCGTCAGCTTCAGTCCAGGTAGGTATTGCACAGGGGTTCAGTTAGTATTTTGGGTTTGACAGGAAAGTTCGTGCACATAGAAAACCAGATTTTCCTGCTTGTAAATAGGACCAAACACTTCCCTAGGTCCCCCAACCGCCTCAGCCTTCGAATTCGGGTGAAATGTTCAACGGGGGCAGCAATGTAAGTACACGCCTCCCACGATGCAGTTAATAACCGCATCACCGCTTTTCTTCTCCCAAAGTCTGTGGCGGGCCCTGTCCTTCCAATAACTTGGATTTTCCACAAACAGCTACAGACGCAGCAAAAAGCCAGTGACGGTAGGGCCAACATTTGAGGCGGGGGTCTCTGTATCGTGTCTCTGGCTGACACGCAAATACATAACTGGAAATCTTTTCTTGCGAAAATGAGCAGAGACCACACCGGGGAACATTAGGGAAGCTGCTTTTTATTCTTGCAATGGCGAATGCATTTCGGCAATTCTGTTTGCCTTCCTCAGCGCCCAAGAGTCCAGGAAGCTTCCCACAGCACGAGCTCAGATCCTGCCGCCCTCTTGAAGGTCAAGGGCAAACTCCACCCCCAAAGATATCTGCACACCTGTAGGCAGTTCACGCTGTATCAGTGGACTGCAATACCCAGAATGCGTCAGCTTCAGTCCAGGTAGGTATTGCACAGGGGTTCAGTTAGTATTTTGGGTTTGACAGGAAAGTTCGTGCACATAGAAAACCAGATTTTCCTGCTTGTAAATAGGACCAAACACTTCCCTAGGTCCCCGAACCGCCTCAGCCTTCGAATTCGGGTGAAATGTTCAACGGGGGCAGCAATGTAAGTACACGCCTCCCACGATGCAGTTAATAACCGCATCACCGCTTTTCTTCTCCCAAAGTCTGTGGCGGGCCCTGTCCTTCCAATAACTTGGATTTTCCACAAACAGCTACAGACGCAGCAAAAAGCCAGTGACGGTAGGGCCAACAATTGAGGCGGGGGTCTCTGTATCGTGTCTCTGGCTGACACGCAAATACATAACTGGAAATCTTTTCTTGCGAAAATGAGCAGAGACCACACCGGGGAACATTAGGGAAGCTGCTTTTTATTCTTGCAATGGCGAATGCATTTCTGCAATTCTGTTTGCCTTCCTCAGCGCCCAAGAGTCCAGGAAGCTTCCCACAGCACGAGCTCAGATCCTGCCGCCCTCTTGAAGGTCAAGGGCAAACTCCACCCCCAAAGATATCTGCACACCTGTAGGCAGTTCACGCTGTATCAGTGGACTGCAATACCCAGAATGCGTCAGCTTCAGTCCAGGTAGGTATTGCACAGGGGTTCAGTTAGTATTTTGGGTTTGACAGGAAAGTTCGTGCACATAGAAAACCAGATTTTCCTGCTTGTAAATAGGACCAAACACTTCCCTAGGTCCCCGAACCGCCTCAGCCTTCGAATTCGGGTGAAATGTTCAACGGGGGCAGCAATGTAAGTACACGCCTCCCACGATATATATATATCACCTACTGGCAGTCGCCACTGGGTAGTTATAGTCAGAACCTATTTCCATTTGAAATCCGCAACATTCTATTCCAAATAACTTTGGCGCTGATTGACGAATCTTCGCAAAATTTTCAAAACTCGTGGGGCGCTCCGGTCCGCTCCTATCCTGAAAGTTTCACGGTGATTCGTCAAGCGGGGGCCGAGAAAAAAATTCCCATATGAAACTTTAGCCGCAGCTACAGCCCGAATTGCTGAACGGAATTACCCCAAATTTGACAAAAAGGTAGCCCTTGGTTCAGAGTCATGTCTTTTTTTTAAATGGTGTAAATATGTTCAGTAGTTGCTGAGAAAATCAAAAGTAAAATCACATATATATCTATGGCCGCGCAGGATCCGCGCACCCTCCCGATGACAAGCTGTATGCTAATTGGCTGTCAACACTCCAAACCAGGAAGTGTTAGCAGCCATCTTGTGCCTCAGAAAGCAGAGAAAAAAATGTGAAAAACACAAAAAGGGGGCAGGGTAGAAACACCCTGACCCCCTAGGCCTGATTAGGGGGACCCACAAGGACCCCCAGGGCCCCCAGGGCCCCCCAATTTTTTTTAATCGGCAAAATCCATGCAGGGAGCTCAGATCCTGCCGATAAAAAAAAAAGCGTGGGGTCCCACCCTTCGTGGCTAATTAGCCCCCGGGGGGCCAAGTCCCAGGGGCATGCTAAAAAACAATTCCCCCCACACTGCCCCGGGGACCGCCACCCCGGGGCTTCTATGGCCCCCAGCAGCCCAGAGGACTGCTACCCCTGGGGCTCGACTTAAATTGTTATTGTGGGGGGCACACTGCCCCCCGCAGCCTTGGGGACCGCCACCCCCGGGGCTTTTTTAAAAAAAATACCCTGTGTGGGGGGCTCAAGCCCCCCCACATGCCCCGGGGAATGCCACCTCCCCAGGGCTCTAAGTATTTAAATTGGGGGGTCCGTGACGGACCCCCCAGCCCCGGGGACCACCACCCCCTGGGGCTTTGTAAATTGTGGGAGGGGGCCATGCGGCCCCCCTCCTGGAGCCTTGTCAAGGCCCTGGGGACCACCACCCACCAGGGCCGGCTCCTGCAGTGTCCCGGGATGCCCACCCCCGGGACACTGTAGTTTGCTATGGTAGGACGGCAGCCTCGTGGCTCTCGCCTTGCCATAGCAAACTTGGTTTGAATTATAAAAGAGAGAGCAGGAAAACCTGCTCTCTCTTTCAAAATTCAAACTAAATTGCTTTTTCACACGGAGAGCTGCATCTTACAGCTCCCCATGTGGAAAAGCAATGCCGGCTCCCGAAGAACGCGGGGAGCCGGCGGGACCGTGGGGGGATTGGGGACCCCACCACGGACCCCAACGGAGAGGGCCAGCCCCGGGGGATGGGGTCCCCGGGGCTACAAGTGGCCAGGGAGGGGAGCCACGCACCACCCTCCCCAAAATTTAAAAAATGAAAATAAAAAAAGAACAAAGGCCGACCCTGGGGGATGGGGTCCCCTGGGCCGAGAATATTAGGAAAAGAAGGGGGGCCACACAGCCCCCTTCTTAAAAAAATTACATAAAAAGACCGGCATTGCGTCGGAGGCCACACCCCCTCCTTCGAACACTCTACAAACGTGCCCCTGGCGCGTTTGCAGATGGGGAACGAATTCCCCTTGAATACTGAGTTCCCTGGGGGCCAACTAGCCCACCAGGAACCTCCAGTATGTGCCAGGGGGCTGCGTTGCAGATAGGTGCTCTGAGGCCACGCCCCTGTTTACATCTCTCTGCAAAGCAGCTCTGTGGTGCTTTATGGAGGTAGCTGGTGGGCTAGTGGCACCCCAGGGACCCTCAGTATTCAAGGGGAGTTAATCCCCCAACTTAAAACGCGCCATGGAGCGCGTTTCACAGTGGTGAAGGGAGGGGGCGGGGCCTGAGTTGACATGTGTGCAAACACACCCTGTGGTGCAGTTTAAGTTGGGGAATTAATTCCTCTTCAATCCTGAGGGTCCCTGGGGGCCAACTAGCCCACCAGGTACCTCCAGTATGCGCCAGAGAGAGTTAATTCTCTAACTTAAAATGCACCACAGGGCATATTTGCAGACATGTCATCTCAGGCCATGCCCCCTTCCTTCACCAGTGTGCAAACGCGCCCCGTGGCGCATTTTAAGTTGGGGAATAACTCTCTTTCAATAATGAGGGTTCCTGAGGGCCAACTAGCCCAACAGGTATCTCCAGTATGTGTCAGGGAGCTGTGTTGCAGACAGGTGTTCAGAGTCCATGCCCCTTTTTACACCTCTCTGGAACGCAGCTCTGTGGCGCTTACTGGAGGTACCTAGTGGGCTAGTTTGACCCTAGGGACCCTTAGGATTCAAGGGTACTTAATCTCTCAATCTAGAACGGCAATAAGGTGCGTTTACACATTGGTGAAGAAAGGGGACGGGGCCTGAGGTGATGTGTGCAAACACGCCCTGTGATGCGTTTTAACTTGTGTAAATAATTACCCTTCAATCCTGAGGGACCCTGGGGGTCAACTAGCCCACCAGGTGCTTCCAGTAAGCGCCACTAAGCTGCGTTGCAGAGAGGTGGTGCAGGCCGTGCCCCTTTTTACACCTCTCTGCAATGGGCTTACTGGACGTACCTAGTGGGCTAATTTGCCCCCAGGGGCCCTCAGGATTCAAGGGGAGTTAATCTCCCAACTTAAAATGGCCGCAGGGCTTGTTTACACAGTGGAGAAGGGATGGGACGGGGCCTGAGGTGACATGTGCAAACATATCGTATAGCGCGTTTTAAGTTGGGGAAATAATCCTGAGGGCCCATGGAGGCCAACTAGCCCACCAGGTGCTTACTGTAAGTGCCACTGTGCTGCGTTGCAGAGAGGTGGTCCAGGCCGTGCCCATTTTCTCTGTACGCAGCTCTGTGGTGCTAACTAGAGATACCTGATGGGCTACTTGTACCCAAGGGACACTCAGGATTCAAGGGGACTTTATCCCCCAAATTAAAACGGCCACAGGGCGTGTTTGCGCATGTCAGCTCAGACCCCACCCCTTCACCAGTGTGTAAAACGTGCCCTGTGGGGCGTTTTGAGAGGTAGTTTTAATCCCCCTGCCCTATTATATACTAGGGGCTTACAGAGGAGGTCATGCTAATAACAGGGGTACCCCAAAGCATAGTGTTACCTAGTGTATGTAGGGGCTTTAACTGTATTCTAAGTGTCTTTTAGCATAGCACTGGCTCTAGGACTGGTTAGTCAGAGTCAGTTACCACCAGAACCCATCTGAAAAAGTTGAGGGTACAGGATGATTTTGCAACAAGGCCTCTTTCTGCTCCTCTGTTTGTTCTTTCTGCACGTCTTCCTTCTTCTTGCCCTTTTCTTCGTCTTTGAGGACTTCTGTTGCTTCTTTTTGCATTTCTTTTTCTTCATTCTGTGTGTTTTTTCTTCTTTCTTCACATGTCCTACCTCTTTAGGCATAGTTAGAAACTAGCATTTAAAAAAACTTTGACATTCACTTAAAAAACCATACGTTTCAGTTACGTTAAAGTTAGAAATTAGCATTTTAAAAAACTTTGAAATTCACTGAAAAAAACATAGGTTTAAGGCACGTTATAGTTAGGAATTAGCATTTAAAAAACTAAGAAATTCACAGAAAAAAACATACGTTTCAGGGGTGTTATAGTTAGCTGGACATTTCACTCGTACAAAACCATTGAAATTCCACAGGTATAGTTAGTTCAGCTAACTATAACTGGCGTGTCCGCAAGGCTCGATCCTCTCCCCCACTTCAATCTCTTCATGGAACCCCTTACAATCATTCTGAAACAAGCTGGAGTTAAATATCACCTATATGCAGGCGGCACACAACTCTACTACAAAATCAAATCGCCCAGTGACATCCAACACCTCAATGTCACACTAACCAAGATCCAAACTTGGTTCAACGCAAACCACTTAATGCTGAACCCAGACAAAACGGAAATAATACTGTTCTCTCCGAAAAGCAACCCCCTATCAATACAAGAGTGGTTCAAGAACCTAGATGCCCTAAACTGCTCTATCGTACTTTCCAACTCAGTAAAGTCACTAGGCATTACCCTGGACAAGAACTTATCAATGAAGGACCACACCAAAAACTTGGCAAAAGGTGCGCTTTACTCACTAAAACACCAAAAGAAACTGAAACCTTTAATTCCCCAGGATGATCTGAAGACAATTGTTCAATCCCTTGTCCTTTCTAAATTAGACTATGGGAAATCCATCCTAACAGGGATACTTAAAGGTCTCCTAGCCCCACTAAGATCAGTCCTTAACATGCAGTGGTGTAAAAAAGTTTAAACACATCACACCAACCCTCAACTCCCTCAACTGGCTTCCCATAGAAGGTAGATGTATCTACAAATTGGCCTGCATAACACACAAAACCCTTCACTCACATTCCCCAACTACCTAAACAGCAAACTAATAAAAGCGGGAAGATCCAGAAACCGGAGAAACTCCAGCTCACTTCTTCTCATCCCTTATTTGACTGTTTCAACCTCCTGAGCTTACTCCAACCCTCTCACTGTATGCATAATTATAATGTTTTGCTTATATCTTTATGCATCCTTATGTTCTGCTATGTAATGCAACTCTTTTTCCTTTGTGTATGTAAAGTGCTCTAATACCCCTGGGTCTAGCTAGCGCTATATAAAACTTATAAAATAACATTTTAAAAACTGTCCAGCGCGCCCCCCCCCCGCTTAAAAAGATTGGATAACCATGGTTTACATATTTACCAACCAAAGATGAATGAAACATGAATTTATGACAAAGTTTGCAGTCGGTTATTGACCCCTCGACCTTACACCTAATGCACCTTAGATATGCTCGGCAGGCATACAAAAAACAAATTTTCAGTGAAAAGGCGTCCTTTTTTCGCAGCCAACTAGATCTGGCAAAAAACAGACGGAGAGAACTCTTCAGCATTGTCAAAAGCCAAACTAACGGCACTCCCTCTCAAGATATCGAAGCCACAGATGAGCGATGTGAAGAAATTGCCACCTTCTTCACTAATAAAGTCTCTAAAATTGATCAATCCTTCAAGCAAACCGCAAACACTCCTTCCCTCATACCCTGCCCCCTTCTACTTCCCTTGACCATGCAGAAAGAGTTCTGTATAAGGACAATCAGACCGGCCTCCAGCTAAAAAACAATGCGCACTGGTCCGACTTTGAGCTAATGGCGGAAAACGAGGTCTTCAAGATAATATCTAATCTAAAACCTTCCTCCCACACCATGGACCCCCTCCCTCCACAATCTTAAAAGAACTCAAACACACCATTTCCCCTTTCTAGACAAAAATCATCAACGCCTCTCTCACCTCAGGCTGTGTCCCAGACTCACTTCACTAATCACCTTGTTTTCTTTTTTTTCTCTCCCCCTCCGTTGCAGTTATTTATTGTTCATGCTGTATTCTTTATCCGTGGTTTGCTTACTTACTGTCGGCGTTCTAGGTAATGTAGGGCTCTTCTCTTTTGTATCACAATGTGTATGTGAAGCGCTCTGATACCTACGGGTCTAGCTAGTGCTATACAAAACTTTTAAAATTAAAATTAAAATTAAAAAAGTGTTTCCTTTTTCATATCACTTATGTGTTTTATTCTACAGGATATACCTCACTTACCTTATGTTCATGAATAGTTTCGTTTGCCATATTTTATGTATAGATTTATTTATCAATTCTAATTTTTGTAAGAGAGATTTCTTGTTTTTATAACTTATGATTGTTTCTTCATTTTCTGTCTTTGCTTCTTTATACTTCAATAAACTTCAAACTTAAAAAAAAAAAAAAGTGTTTCCTTTGCTTGTCAGGCCCGGAGTGGTGCTGCCAGACACAGGCATTTTCCTCAGTGGGCAGTCAGGGTAAGCACCGATTTTTCACTACTGGTGTAGTCCGGTTATGTTGCTGTTGACTGGTGGGTGCTGCTTTTGTTGCTGGGGCTGGGCCGACTGTGTTTCTTGCCAGCAGCGCTTAAGTGCTTTCAAAATAAACAATGCAATCAAACGGTTTTGAAGTGTTGCTTCCAGTGGCGTCACTGGGGTTGGTGTCACCCGGTGCGGGTAACTCATGGTGTCACCCCCTTACGACTTACCGCATGGATCACCTCTGTCGGAAATGTACGGCGCTAGGTACTGTCTTACTCCCTCTAGCTCCCTCTCTCTATCTAGCTCCCTCTAGCTCCCCCTGGTTCCCTCTCTCTCTCTCTCTTACTCCCTCTAGCTCTCTCTGTCTCTGTCTTACTCCCTCTAGCTCCCTCTCCCTCTGTCTTACTCCCTCTAGCTCCCTCTCTCTGTCTTACTCCCACTAGCTCCCTGTCTTACTCCCTCTAGCTCCCTCTCTCTGTCTTACTCCCTCTAGCTCCCGCTCTCTCTCTCTTACTCCCTCTAGCTCCCGCTCTCTCTCTCTTACTCCCTCTAGCTCCCGCTCTCTCTCTTACTCGCTCTATCTCCCGCTCTCTCTATTACTCCCTCTAGCTCCCTCTCTCTCTGTCTTGCTCGCTCTAGCTCCCTCTCTCTCTATCTTACTCCCTCTAGCTCCCTCTCTCTCTCTGTCTTGCTTGCTATAGCTCCTTCTCTCTCTATCTTACTCCCTCTAGCTCCCTCTAGCTCCCTCGCTCTCTGTCTTACTCTCTCTAGCTCCCTCTCTCTGTCTTACTCCCTCTAGCTCCCTCTCTCTGTCTAGCTCCCTCTAGCTCCCCCTGGTTCCCTCTCTCTCTCTCTTACTCCCTCTAACTCCCTCTCCCTCTGTCTTACTCCCTCTAGCTCCCTCTCTCTGTCTTGCTCCCTCTAGCTCCCTCTCTTACTCCTTCTAGCTCCCTCTCTCTCTGTCTTACTCCCTCTAGCTCCCTCTCTCTCTGTCTTACTCCCTCTAGCTCCCTGTCTTACTCCCTCTAGCTCCCTCTCTCTGTCTTACTCCCTCTAGCTCCCGCTCTCTCTCTCTTACTCCCTCTAGCTCCTTCTCTCTCTATCTTACTCCCTCTAGCTCCCTCTCTCTCTGCCTTGCTCGCTCTAGCTCCCTCTCTCTCTATCTTACTCCCTCTAGCTCCCTCCAGCTCCCTCGCTCTCTGTCTTACTCTCTCTAGCTCCCTCTCTCTGTCTTACTCCCTCTAGCTCCCTCTCTCTATCTAGCGCCCCCTCTCTTGCTCCCTCTAGCTCCCTCTGTCTCCCTCTCTCTCTGTCTTACTCCCTCTAGCTCCCTCTCTCTCTGTCTTACTCCCTCTAGCTCCCTCTCTCTCTGTCGTACTCCCTCTAGCTCCCTCTCTCTCGGTCTTCCTCCCTCTAGCTCCCTCTCTCTCTCTTACTCCCTCTAGCTCCCTCTTTCTCTGTCTTCCTCCCTCTAGCTCCCTCTCTCTCTATCTTACCCCCTCTAGCTCCCTCTCTCTGTCTAGCTTCCTCTCTCTCTGTCTTGCTCCCTCTAGCTCCCTCTGTCTCCCTCTCTCTGTCTTACTCCCTCTAGCTCTATCTCTCTCTGTCTTACTCCCTCTCTCTCTGTCTTACTCCCTCTCTCTGTCTAGCTCCCTCTAGCTCTCTCTCTCTGTCTTACTCCCTCTAGCTCCTTCTGGTTCCCTCTCTCTCTGTCTTACTCCCTCTAGTCCCCCCTCTCTCTGTCTTACTCCCTCTAGATCCCTCTCCCTCTGTCTTACTCCCTCTAGCTCCCTCTCTCTGTCTTGCTCCCTTAAGCTCCCTCTCTTACTCCTTCTAGCTCCCTCGCTCTCTGTCTTACTCCCTCTAGCTCCCTCTCTCTCTGTCTTACTCCCTCTAGCTCCATCTTTCTCTGTCTTACTCCCTCTCTCTCTCTCTTACTTCCTCTAGCTCCCGCTCTCTCTCTTACTCCCTCTAGCTCCCTCTCTCTCTCTTACTCCCTCTAGCTCCCTCTCTCTCTGTCTTGCTCCCTCTAGCTCCCTCTCTCTGTTTTACTCCCTCTAGCTCCCCCTCTCTCACTCTGGCTTGCTCCCTCTAGCTCCCTCTCTCTGTCTTACTCCCTCTAGCTTCCTCTCTCTCTGCCTTACTCCCTCTAGCCCCCTCTCTCTTACTCCCTCTAGCTCCCTCTCTCTCTCTTACTCCCTCTAGCCCCCTCTCTCTCTGTCTTGCTCCCTCTAGCTCTCTCTCTCTGTCTTACTCCCTCTAGCTCCCTCTCACTCTGTCTTGCTCCCTCTAGTTCCCTCTCTCTCTCTTACTCCCTCTAGCTCCCTCTCTCTGTCTAGCGCCCTCTAGCTCACTCTCTCTCTGTCTTACTCCCTCTAGCTCCCTCTGTCTCCCTCTCTCTGTCTTACTCCCTCTAGCTCCCTCTCTCTCTGTCTTACTCCCTCTAGCTCCCTCTCTCTGTCTAGCTCCCTCTAGCTCCCTCTCTCTCTTACTCCCTCTAGCTCCCTCTGTCTTGCTGCCTCTAGCTCCCTCTCTCTCTATCTTAATCCCTCTAGCTCCCTCTCTCTGTCTAGCTCCCCCTCTCCCTGTCTTACTCCATCTAGCTCCCTCTGTCTCCCTCTCTGTCTTACTCCCTCTAGTTCCCTCTCTCTCTCTCTTACTCCCTATAGCTCCCTCTCTCTCTGTCTTACTCCCTATAGCTCCCTCTCTCTCTGTCTTACTCCCTCTAGCTCCCTCTCTCTTACTCCCTCTAGCTCCCTCTCTGTCTGGCTCCCTCTCTCTCTGTCTTGCTCCGTCTAGCTCCCTCTCTCTCTGTCTTACTCCCTCTACCTCCCTCTCTCTCCGTCTTAGTCCCTCTAGCTCCCTCTCTCTGTCTTGCTCCCTCTAGCTCCATCTCTCTCTCTCTTCCTTCCTCTAGCTCCCTCTCTCTGTCTTACTCCCTCTAGCTCCCTGTCTTACTCCCTCTAGCTCCCTCTCTCTGTCTTACTCCCTCTAGCTCCCGCTCTCTCTCTCTTACTCCCTCTAGCTCCCGCTCTCTCTCTTACTCGCTCTATCTCCCGCTCTCTCTATTACTCCCTCTAGCTCCCTCTCTCTGTCTTACTCCCTCTAGCTCCCTCTCTCTCTGTCTTACTCCCTCTAGCTCCCTCTCTCTGTCTAGCTCCCTCTAGCTCCCTCTCTCTCTTACTCCCTCTAGCTCCCTCTGTCTTGCTGCCTCTAGCTCCCTCTCTCTCTATCTTAATCCCTCTAGCTCCCTCTCTCTGTCTAGCTCCCCCTCTCCCTGTCTTACTCCATCTAGCTCCCTCTGTCTCCCTCTCTGTCTTACTCCCTCTAGTTCCCTCTCTCTCTCTCTTACTCCCTATAGCTCCCTCTCTCTCTGTCTTACTCCCTATAGCTCCCTCTCTCTCTGTCTTACTCCCTCTAGCTCCCTCTCTCTTACTCCCTCTAGCTCCCTCTCTGTCTGGCTCCCTCTCTCTCTGTCTTGCTCCGTCTAGCTCCCTCTCTCTCTGTCTTACTCCCTCTACCTCCCTCTCTCTCCGTCTTAGTCCCTCTAGCTCCATCTCTCTGTCTTGCTCCCTCTAGCTCCCTCTCTCTCTCTCTCTCTCTTCCTTCCTCTAGCTCCCTCTCTCTGTCTTACTCCATCTAGCTCCCTGTCTTACTCCCTCTAGCTCCCTCTCTCTGTCTTACTCTCTCTAGCTCCCACTCTCTCTCTCTTACTCCCTCTAGCTCCCGCTCTCTCTCTTACTCGCTCTATCTCCCGCTCTCTCTATTTCTCCCTCTAGCTCCCTCGCTCTCTGTCTTACTCTCTCTAGCTCCCTCTCTCTGTCTTACTCCCTCTAGCTCCCTCTCTCTGTCTAGCTCCCTCTAGCTCCCCCTGGTTCCCTCTCTCTCTCTTACTCCCTCTAGCTCCCTCTGTCTCTGTCTTACTCCCTCTAACTCCCTCTCCCTCTGTCTTACTCCCTCTAGCTCCCTCTCTCTGTCTTGCTCCCTCTAGCTCCCTCTCTTACTCCTTCTAGCTCCCTCTCTCTCTGTCTTACTCCCTCTAGCTCCCTCTCTCTCTGTCTTACTCCCTCTAGCTCCCTGTCTTACTCCCTCTAGCTCCCTCTCTCTGTCTTACTCCCTCTAGCTCCCGCTCTCTCTCTCTTACTCCCTCTAGCTCCCTCTCTCTATCTTACTCCCTCTAGCTCCCTCTCTCTCTGCCTTGCTCGCTCTAGCTCCCTCTCTCTCTATCTTACTCCCTCTAGCTCCCTCTAGCTCCCTTGCTCTCTGTCTTACTCTCTCTAGCTCCCTCTCTCTGTCTTACTCCCTCTAGCTCCCTCTCTCTATCTAGCTCCCTCACTCTTGCTCCCTCTAGCTCCCTTTGTCTCCCTCTCTCTCTGTCTTACTCCCTCTAGCTCCCTCTCTCTCTGTCTTACTCCCTCTAGCTCCCTCTCTCTCTGTCGTACTCCCTCTAGCTCCCTCTCTCTCGGTCTTCCTCCCTCTAGCTCCCTCTCTCTCTCTTACTCCCTCTAGCTCCCTCTTTCTCTGTCTTTCTCTGTCTTCATCCCTCTAGCTCCCTCTCTCTCTATCTTACCCCCTCTAGCTCCCTCTCTCTGTCTAGCTTCCTCTCTCTCTGTCTTGCTCCCTCTAGCTCCCTCTGTCTCCCTCTCTCTGTCTTACTCCCTCTAGCTCTATCTCTCTCTGTCTTACTCCCTCTCTCTCTGTCTTACTCCCGCTCTCTGTCTAGCTCCCTCTAGCTCTCTCTCTCTGTCTTACTCCCTCTAGCTCCTTCTGGTTCCCTCTCTCTCTGTCTTACTCCCTCTAGTCCCCCCTCTCTCTGTCTTACTCCCTCTAGATCCCTCTACCTCTGTCTTACTCCCTCTAGCTCCCTCTCTCTGTCTTGCTCCCTTAAGCTCCCTCTCTTACTCCTTCTAGCTCCCTCGCTCTCTGTCTTACTCCCTCTAGCTCCCTCTCTCTCTGTCTTACTCCCTCTAGCTCCATCTTTCTCTGTCTTACTCCCTCTCTCTCTCTCTTACTCCCTCTAGCTCCCGCTCTCTCTCTTACTCCCTCTAGCTCCCTCTCTCTGTCTTACTCCCTCTAGCTCCCTCTCTCTCTGTCTTGCTCCCTCTAGCTCCCTCTCTCTGTTTTACTCCCTCTAGCTCCCCCTCTCTCTCTCTGGCTTGCTCCCTCTAGCTCCCTCTCTCTGTCTTACTCCCTCTAGCTTCCTCTCTCTCTGCCTTACTCCCTCTAGCCCCCTCTCTCTTACTCCCTCTAGCTCCCTCTCTCTCTCTTACTCCCTCTAGCCCCCTCTCTCTCTGTCTTGCTCCCTCTAGCTCTCTCTCTCTGTCGTACTCCCTCTATCTCCCTCTCACTCTGTCTTGCTCCCTCTAGCTCCCTCTCTCTCTCTTACTCCCTCTAGCTCCCTCTCTCTGTCTAGCGCCCTCTAGCTCACTCTCTCTCTGTCTTACTCCCTCTAGCTCCCTCTGTCTCCCTCTCTCTGTCTTACTCCCTCTAGCTCCCTCTCTCTCTGTCTTACTCCCTCTCTCTGTCTAGCTCCCTCTAGCTCCCTCTCTCTCTTACTCCCTCTAGCTCCCTCTGTCTTGCTGCCTCTAGCTCCCTCTCTATCTTAATCCCTCTAGCTCCCTCTCTATGTCTAGCTACCCCTCTCCCTGTCTTACTCCATCTAGCTCCCTCCGTCTCCCTCTCTGTCTTACTCCCTCTAGTTCCCTCTCTCTCTCTCTTACTCCCTATAGCTCCCTCCCTCTCTGTCTTACTCCCTATAGCTCCCTCTCTCTCTGTCTTACTCCCTCTAGCTCCCTCTCTCTTACTCCCTCTAGCTCCCTCTCTGTCTGGCTCCCTCTCTCTCTGTCTTGCTCCGTCTAGATCCCTCTCTCTCTGTCTTACTCCCTCTACCTCCCTCTCTCTCCGTCTTAGTCCCTCTAGCTCCCTCTCTCTGTCTTGCTCCCTCTAGCTCCCTCTCTCTCTCTCTTCCTTCCTCTAGCTCCCTCTCTCTCTCTTCCTCCCTCTAGCTCCCTCTCTCTCTATCTTACTCCCTCTAGCTCCCTCCCTGTCTAGCTCCCTCTCTCTCTCTTACTCACTCTAGCTCCCTCTCTCTCTGTCTTGCTCGCTCTAGCTCCCTCTCTCTCTATCTTATTCCCTCTAGCTCCCTCTAGCTCCCTCGCTCTCTGTCTTACTCTCTCTAGCTCCCTCTCTCTCTGTCTTACTCCCTCTAGCTCCCTCTCTCTGTCTAGCTCCCTCTAGCTCCCGCTCTCTTCCTCCCTCTAGCTCCCTCTGTCTCCCTCTCTCTCTGTCTTACTCCCTCTAGCTCCCTCTCTCTCTGCCTTACTCCCTCTAGCTCCCTCTCTCTCTGTCGTACTGCCTCTAGCTCCCTCTCTCTCTGTCTTCCTCCCTCTAGCTCCCTCTCTCTCTCTTACTCCCAATAGCTCCCTCTGTCTCCCTCTCTCTCTGTCTTACTCCCTCTAGCTCCCTCTCACTCTGTCTTGCTCCCTCTAGCTCCCTCTCGCTCTTACTCCCTCTAGCTCCATCTCTCTGTCTAGCGCCCTCTAGCTCACTCTCTCTGTCTTACTCCCTCTAGCTCCCTCTGTCTCCCTCTCTCTGTCTTACTCCCTCTAGCTCCCTCTCTCTCTGTCTTACTCCCTCTAACTCCCTCTCTCTGTCTAGCTCCCTCTAGCTCCCTCTCTCTCTTACTCCCTCTAGCTCCCTCTGTCTTGCTGCCTCTAGCTCCCTCTCTCTCTATCTTAATCCCTCTAGCTCCCTCTCTCTGTCTAGCTCCCCCTCTCCCTGTCTTACTCCATCTAGCTCCCTCTGTCTCCCTCTCTGTCTTACTCCCTCTAGTTCCCTCTCTCTCTCTCTCTTACTCCCTATAGCTCCCTCTCTCTCTGTCTTACTCCCTCTAGCTCCCTCTCTCTTACTCCCTCTAGCTCCCTCTCTGTCTTGCTCCCTCTCTCTCTGTCTTGCTCCGTCTAGCTCCCTCTTTCTCTGTCTTACTCCCTCTACCTCCCTCTCTCTCCGTCTTAGTCCCTCTAGCTCCCTCTCTCTGTCTTGCTCCCTCTAGCTCCCTCTCTCTCTCTTCCTCCCTCTAGCTCCCTCTCTCCCTCTTCCTCCCTCTAGCTCCCTCTCTCTCTATCTTACTCCCTCTAGCTCCCTCTCTCTCTGTCTTGCTCGCTCTAGCTCCCTCTCTCTCTCTGTCTTACTCCCTCTAGCTCCCTCTCTGTCTAGCTCCCTCTCTCTCTCTTACTCCCTCTAGCTCCCTCTCTCTCTATCTTACTCCGTCTAGCTCCCTCTTGCTCCCTCGCTCTCTGTCTTACTCTTTCTAGCTCCCTCTCTCTCTGTCTTACTCCCTCTAGCTCCCTCTCTCTGTCTAGCTCCCTCTAGCTCCCGCTCTCTTCCTCCCTCTAGCTCCCTCTGTCTCCCTCTCTCTCAGTCTTACTCCCTGTAGCTCCCTCTCTCTCTGTCTTACTCCCTCTAGCTCCCTCTCTCTCTGTCTTACTCCCTCTAGCTCCCTCTCTCTCTGTCTTCCTCCCTCTAGCTCCCCCTCTCTCTCTTACTCCCTCTAGCTCCCTCTGTCTCCCTCTCTCTCTGTCTTACTCCCTCTAGCTCCCTCTATCTCTCTAGCTCCCTCTAGCTCCCTCTCTCTCTGTCTTGCTCTCTCTAACTCCCTCTCTCTGTCTTACTCCCTCTAGCTCCCACTCACTCTGTCTTGTTCCCTCTAGCTCCCTCTCTCTTATTCCCTGTAGCTCCCTCTCTCTCTCTGTCTTGCTCCCTCTAGCTCCCTCTCTCTCTATCTTACTCCCTCTAGCTCCCTCTCTCTGTCTTACTCCCTCTAGCTCCCTCTCTCTCTGTCTTGCTCCCTCTCTCTTATTCCTCTAGCTCCCTCTCTCTCTGTCTTGCTCCCTCTAGCTCCCTCTCTCTCTATCTTACTCCCTCTAGCTCCCTCTCTCTGTCTAGCTCCCTCTCTCCATGTCTTACTTCCTCTAGCTACCTCTGTCTCCCTCTCTCTGTGTTAGTCCCTCTAGCTCCCTCTCGCTCTGTCTTTCTCACTCTAGCTCCCTCTTTCTCTGTCTTTCTCACTCTAGCTCTCTCTCTCTGTCTTACTCCCTCTAGCTCCCTCTCTCTCTGTCTTCCTCCCTCTAGCTCCCTCTCTCTCTCTTACTCCCTCTAGCTCCCTCTGTCTCCCTCTCTCTCTGTCTTACTCCCTGTATCTCTCTAGCTCCCTCTAGCTCCCTCTCTCTCTGTCTTGCTCTCTCTAACTCCCTCTCTCTGTCTTACTCCCTCTAGCTCCCACTCACTCTGTCTTGTTCCCTCTAGCTCCCTCTCTCTTATTCCCTCTAGCTCCCCCTCTCTCTCTCTGTCTTGCTCCCTCTAGCTCCCTCTCTCTCTATCTTACTCCCTCTAGCTCCCTCTCTCTGTCTTACTCCCTCTAGCTCCCTCTCTCTCTGTCTTGCTCCCTCTAGCTCCCTCTCTCTTATTCCCTCTAGCTCCCTCTCTCTCTGTCTTGCTCCCTCTAGCTCCCTCTCTCTCTATCTTACTCCCTCTAGCTCCCTCTCTCTGTCTAGTTCCCTCTCTCTCTGTCTTACTTCCTCTAGCTACCTCTGTCTCCCTCTCTCTGTGTTAGTCCCTCTAGCTCCCTCTCTCTGTGTCTTTCTCACTCTAGCTCCCTCTCTCTCTCTGTCTTTCTCACTCTAACTCTCTCTCTCTGTTTTACTCCCTCTATCTCCCTCTCTCTCTGTCTTACTCCCTTTATCTCCCTCTCCCTCTGTCTTCTTCTCTCTAGCTCCCTCTCTCCCTTTGTTACTCCTCTTGCTCCCTCTCTCTCTGTCTTGGTCTCTCTAGCTCCCTCTCTCTGTGTTACTCTCTCTAGCTCCATCTGTCTCCCTCTCTCTCGTACTCCATCTGTCTTCCCTGGATTTGTATAAACAAGAGTGCGAGCAAAAGGTGGCACTGTAGTGAAGAGCAAGCTGAAATTTGGAACTTGTTCACTGGAAAACTGAAGACTGCAAGATACTGAAAAATAGGAAACCGTGCACCCTCAGATGAGCTAGGCTGCTATAGAGTTGCCTTGTGAGCAAAGAAAATTGCAGTCAAACATTGCAGATCTCCTGCGAGACGCCGGCGAGTGTGAACAGCATGAGGAACAAGCTTGCACAGGGAGCGACAGTAAAGGTGAGAGCAGAGGTGAGGCTGCAGTGCAGATTGGTGTCACCCCAAGTGTTGGTGTCACCCTGTGCGGGCCGCACCCCCCCCCCCCCCCCCCCCCCCCGCACCTCCCTAGTGACGCCACTGGTTGCTTCAAAACCATTTGTTGTTGCATTTGGTTTACTCCGCCCCCCCCCCTCCCTCGCTCCCAAGCTGCCCTTGCAGTGGCGTTTAGCGCTCGCTGTGCTCCCTCACTACGTGAAGCATGGGGGCTGGCTGTCCTAACACTTTTCCCATTTTGCTTTTGGTTCCCAGTCTGGTCCTGTGCACTTCAATATGCCCTACCATATGTTGACCAAACGTTACCTAAAGATGTTTGCACGTGCGTGCCATGTGCGTCGATAGCAGCTAGCGATGCAATCAGGTGCACGCTCTGGGGACACGTCTCTCGTCACTTTTCCTGCAAGAACTCTGACCTTGCTTGAACCTGAAACCAATCTGCTGGGAGCACGTGCTGCAAATACCCCGCTTCTCAGCGCTTGTTTCTTAAGTTCCGTTGTCTTGGAATGTGATCTGTGGGACCACCGGTGACCACAGACTTACGAGCTATATTCCCGTTTCAGAAATATGTTACCCTCCAGGTTAAATCTGATGCCGGCGTCTCCCCTTACTGTGCGTTTGACCTATTTCCACCTCCAATCCTGGAGGAGGCCGCGAATGCTTAGACGCCATCACTGGGCTGCAGAGGCGAGGGCTGCAATCGGAAACCTGGTGACCCTTCTCTGGCTTTTCTGTGAAATGTGCTCTAGGGTTGATGAATGGCTCTGAGTGGATTATCCCTCGCAGACACGTGCTGATGCCAGGGGCTGAGGAAGTCAGTGGTCGTTTTCGTTTCGATTCAGACCGCTGCAGTGCAATTCACATGCTAATGAAGCAATTCTTTAAACACAAACTATGTCCTTTTCTCAGAAAGTATAAGTCAAGTCCCGTTAATTGTGCTGCCTCTAGTTGCCGCCAGACCCTTGGAGCCCCCTGTGCTCATGTGTATGAATTCTAACTCCTGCCCTTCTTTGTGGAGGTGCTCCCTTTTGCTTTGTCGGCGTTTATTTTCCCCCGCTGACTCGGCGATCAGCTCCCCGAGAGTTGTGGCCGGAGTGCCATCAGTGTCCTTAATATCTAGACATCTACGCTTGGGTAATCCTCTTCACCACCTCTGGCCTATGTAGTAATGACTTCCACATTCTCTGTGACAGGGAGGCGTGGCATGTGGGAGGAAGGGCTAGGGTAATGGGATACCGCTACTTATTTATTTATTTATTTATTTATGCGTTTTTATATAGCGCTGACTTTACCCGAAGGTGTCAGAGCGCTTCACAATAGGAACAGTACTGATAGATGAGGAGAAAATTACAAGTGAACAAATTACAAAAGCAAGCGTTAAGTTACACGAGGCAATAGTGACAATTGTGAGCAAGCAAAATACAAGAGGTAGCAAAGGTACATTACAGGAGGAAAACTTGCCATGTGTGCAAGTTACACAAGCGTACAAAGTACAAGTAGAGGAATAATACTGCAATAAATGGCAGACACTCAAGCACAAGAACAAACGTTACGTCGGCAATGGTGGCACTTGTGCAAGTATCTAAAGCAAACAAAATGTAAGAGGTAGCAAACAGTGTGTTACAAGAGAAAAGTGACGTGTGCATGTTACAAAAGAGTACCATACACACAGGTAGAAGGGTAATACTGCAATAAATGGCAGCCTCTCAAACCACAAGAACACACTGGGAAGGCACTTCCATAGTCATGGAGAATAGAATTTTCTATAATGAAAGGTCTTCCTTCAGATAATAGAGGGCGTGAATTAAATTTGGAAGTTTCTTTGAAGGAGGAGAACTTTGAGGTCAGTTTTGAAGGCCTGGGAGGAGGTGGTCCGAAGCTGAGGCGGAAGTGAGTTTCAGATTCTCACTGCGTTGCCTGAAAAGGATTGGGCCTTCGATCTTTCCTTCTTGAAAATGGGAGGTTCAAGCAGTAAATTTTCTGCATTACGTGATGGTCTAGAGCCTCCAGAGAGTTTCAGTTTATTCGCCAGGTAGTGAGGAGAGGAGGAGGGCAAGGTTTTGTGGGTGATGCAGGCAGTCTTGTAGATAGATGTTGCCTCAATGGGAAGCCAGTAGAGGGTGGATAACATGGGTGTGATGCGGTCACTTCTTTTGGCCCCATAAATGAAACAAGCTGCTGAATGGAGAACAGATTTAAGGGGGGACAGGTGGAATTTGGGGAGGCCAGTGAGAAGAGAATTGCAGTAGTCCAGTCTGGAGAGAACCAGCGATTGGACCAGGGTTTTAAGGTCATGCTCCGGGAAGAAGCGACAAATCCCCCAAAGAAGGCACAGTTGGTATCAAGCAGACTTTGCAATTGAATTAATGTGGGAGATTAGATTGAGTTTTGTGTCGAGTATGACACCAAGGGATTTTGCGCTGTCGACAATGATGGGTTTATTGTTCAGTAGATCCATCTGGTCCATCCATGATTGAACCGGGGGAGGAGAAAGTGAGGAGGAGAGGAGGAGGAATTCAGTTTTGGAGGGAATCAGAATCAGTTGATGAGTTGACATCCAGTTTTGAATGGAGTCGAGAGTAGAGCTAAGGATGGAGAGATCGTGAGTGGAGGCAACTTTGAAGTAGATTTGAGTGTCGTCTGCATAGAGATGATAGTGGATCCCGGATTTACTTAGGAGATTTCCCAGTGGTTCTAAATAGAAATTGAACAGTGTGGGTGCAAGTATAGAGCCTTGAGGAACACCTTTACCTACCGCCAAAGGAGATGAAAGACTTTTCGCTATTTTGATCATTTCGGATCTATCAGAGAGGAAGGAAGCAAACCATTTAAGCACAGTACCCTCCATGCCCATTCTCTGTTGAAGAGTGTTGAGGAGAGTGTTGTGATTGACAGTGTCAAAGGCTGCAGAAAGGTCAAGGAGAATTAGAAGACAAGACCCCCGAATCGAGTAACCGCAGCACGTCATCAATCACTTGCAGCAAGGCTGTTTCAGTACTGCAGTTTTGGATGAAGCCGGACTGAAAATTGTCAAGAAGATCATTGTCCTTGATATGACGAGAGAGTTGTTTAGCTACACATCTTTCTGTGATCTTCGCAAGAATGGGTAGGTTAGTGATGGGGCAGAAGTTGTTGAGGTCATTCGCATCAGCAGTGGGTTTTTTAAGCTGAGGGGTGACCTGCCCAGTTTTGAAGGGGACAGGAAGGGAGCGTTGACAGAGGGAGAGGTTGACCAGAGTGGTCCAATAGGGAAGAGAATGGCTATAGAAGTCAAAGGCAATGGCACTAGGGATGGGGTCAAGAGAATGTTGGAGAGCTTTGTTTCGAGGATGCAGTTGAGGAGGGCATCTTCGGAGATGGGGTCCAAGTTCTGCCGAATGGCTAAGGATTTGCGCTCCTCTGGAGGGGTACGATGAACAACCTGATCCACAAGTGATTTCACTTTTTCGTCAAAGAATATAGTGAAATCCACTGCTTTCTTTGTGGAATCCTCCAACTTGGTGGTTGGGGGAGAGGACTTAGGATTCTTGATGAGATCGAATAGTTTTTTGGGTCTATTTTTGGCTGAGTCAAGGAGGGTTCTGAAGTGAGACGCTTCCCCAAGGAAGATGTGCTTGAGGTACTTGGATCTTGCTGAACGAAGCGTGGCCAAATTATCGGTGGAGGGCGCTTGCCTCCATTGTTTCTCCAGGAATCTTAGGTGCTTCCTTTCTTCATAGAGGGATTTGTTGAACCAAGGTGCTGAGGGAGTGGGCCTTTTCTTTTTGCTTTGGAGAGGAGCGATGTTATTGATTTCGACGGCAAGGACTGTGAGGCATTGGGAGGTGAGCTCGTCAACATCTAGGTTCGGGTCTAGCCTTGGAAGTGATAGCAAAGCTGATTCACAGAGGGAACCAATGTCAATATTTTTATATTTTTAGTGTCACGAAACCAGGAGGTAGCCCTCTTAGGTTGGCCAAGAGTTATAGAGTGTGATAGGTGAAGAGAGAATGGGATGAGGAGGTGGTCAGACCAGTCTACATGAATAGGGGTAGTGATAGAAAGCATGCCTGCTTTAGAAATTACAAGGTCCAGGATTGAGGCCTTAGAGTGTGTTGATTCTGTCCAGTGTTGGATAAGATCGTTTGCAGAGAGGAAGGTGGCCAGCAAATTTGCAGAAGAGTCTTGCGGTGAGCCCCAGTGGAGATTGAAGTCTGATAGCGATCGTGGCTCCATCTCTGTGGTTGCAACTAAGAGTTGGAGATCCCTTGTTCCCAAAAAGTGGTTCAGGCGCGCATATGTCTTGTGCGCATGTGAGTAAAATGTATACTCCTGAGTCTCTGAGTTTTGTGCTCACCAAAGGTCCTTCAAACCCATCTCCTGTAGCCATTGGGCACCCTCCCCGAGAAAAGGCCCCTTTGTGACCTGACCGTGACCAGCGTCAGGGACCCTGGTCCTCCGACCCCCTGCTGCTACGAGTCCTGCATTCTCCATGCACTCGACCCTGGACACAACAACAATTACCAGCTCTCGATGCCGAGCAACTCCCAAGGCCCGTTCTCCTGCCGACACTGACGCCGCACCTTCACCAACCTCCAGACCCATACAGTTATCACCAATCCACTACGCTAAAACCCTTGAGCTACATCCTCCTCAATGTACACTCCCTGCACAGACACGCAGTCAAAGTTTGAGACCTCTTCAACACCCTCTCGCCTGATATCACCTTCCTCACAGAGACCTGGACCAATGCCAGCTCCGCCCCTGACATCGCAACCGCCATCCCTGACGGGTACAAGATCCTGAGAAAAGACCGCCCCAACCGCCCCGGCGTAGGCCTCGCCATCATCCACAAAAGCTCCCTCTGGCTGACAACCTCCATTTCGAACCACGCCTCGCCACCCATGGAACACATCCATTTCTAGATCCAGCCCAACTTCAGAATGACACTTTGCTGAACACTCGCCTACAGACCTCCCGGACTCCGCTCCCCTTTCACCAACACCATTGCAGACTACATCGTGCCCACGTCCTCACCTTCACGGACTACATAATGCTCGGAGACCTGAATTTCCACCTTGACAACCTCAGTGACCCCAACTCCACCGCCCTCCTAGAGAACCTTGGCAACATTGGACTGAAGCAACTCGTCCCCACCCCAAACCCACATGGCGGGACACACGCTCAACCTCAGCTTCGCCAGAGGTAACAACATTCGCTTCAGTCACACCACAGAAACTCTCTGACGGACCACCACTGCGTCCACTTCTTCTTGAAACCCGCCGCACATGAGCCCACGCCATGACTCCCACACAGAAACTGTAGCAAGATCACTGAAGAGCGCCTCTCCTCCACCCTCATTCGCACTCCTCCCCCTACCATGGTAGACACCAACACTGCAGCCAATGACCTCCACCAATGGATCGCTGACTGCGCCAACATGCTCGCCCCCCTCCAGAAATCCGACAGACGACACAACACGAAAGCCACCTGGTTCACTACGGATCTCCGAGAATCCAAACGCTCATGCTGATGACTGAGGAAAGCATGGAGAAACAGGGAACCCTGGAAGCACTCACCGCCTACAGGGCCGCCACTACAGCACACTACCAACTCATCAGATCTACAAAGAGAAACTTAATTCAGGTCAGAATCCTCTCCAAATTCCACAACTCCAAGGAACTCTTCAATCAATCAATCAATCAATCAAGACATTTATAGAGCGCACTACTCACCCGTAGGGTCTCAAGGCGCTAGGAGGGGGGGGGGGTGCCGTCACTGCTCGAACAGCCAGGCCACTCTTCACCATCATACAAGAATTCACCAGACCCTACAGTAAAACCACCGACGTCCCTCCCTCCCAGGACCTCTGCAACAAACTCAGCTCCTTTTTTCACCACAAGATCAGGACACTCTACGACAACTTCGACGAGCAAGACCAAGGCACCGACCCAACACCTTCAACCAGCAATAACACCCAGCTGACCCCCCTCATCTGGACCCCTGCCACCACAGAAGACACCTCAAAGACTATGAAGAGCATCCACTCTGGAGCACCCACTGACCCCTGCCCACCGCACATCTTCCACAGGGCCACTTCTGCCATTGCACCAGAACTACAATGAACAATCAACTGCGCCCTCAAAACAGGCACATTCCCTGACGACTGGAAACATGCTGAAGTCAAACCCCTCCTCAAGAAGCCCTCTGCAGACCCAACGGATCTCAAGAACTACAGACCCATTTTTCTCCTCTCATCAAGATAATCGTCAACACTTAGCTAATGCACTTCATAGAAACCAACAACATCCTCGACTCATCTCAATCCTGATACAGCAGCAAACACAGCATCGGGACCTCCCTCCTAGCCGTCACGGACATCATCCGCACACTCATTGATCAAGGTCACACTGAAACCCTAATTTTCTTAGACCTCTCAGCAGCTTTCGACACTGTCTCCCACCGCACACAAGCCGCCAGACTCCATGACACTGGCATTCAGGGAACTGTCTTAGATTGGATCCGCTCTTTCCTCTCTGGCAGAACACAAAGAATAAGACTCCCGCCCTCCCTCTTTGAACCCACAGAGATCAGATGCAGTGTACCCCAGGGATTCTCCTTCAGCCTCACACACTTCAACATCTTCATGACCCCCCTTGCAACCATCAACAGAAAACATGGACTCTGCATATTATCCTACGGCGACGACACCCAGCTCATCCTCTCCCTGACCAAGGAACCCAACATCACCAGGCACAGTTTCCAGGAAGGACATCACATCCTGGATGAGCAGCAGCTGCCTGAAGCTCAACTCAGTGAAAACAGAAGTTCTCATCCTCGGGTCCACTCCCACTGTGTGGGATGTCACCTGTTGGCCTACTACCCTCGGAAACCCTCCCACCCCCATGGACCACACCTGCAACCTCAGCATCATACTCGACTCCTCACTCACCATGAGCCAATAGATCAACACTGTGTCCTCCACAGGCTTCAACACCCTCCGCATACTCTGAAAGACCTTAAAATGAACCCCCCCCCAACTCCCGGAAATACTGTCACCCATGCACTCATCACCAGCAGGCTGGACTATGGAAACGCTCTCTACGCCAGAAGCAACAGATCACTCCTTTACAAATTCCATACCATCCCAAAAGCTGCAGCCAGACTCGTACTCAGCATCCCACGACACAACCACATCACCCAGCACTTCTTTGACTACACTGGCTCTACGTCTAAAAGAGAGTTACCTTCAAGCTGCTCTCTCAGGCCTACAAATCCCTCCATAACACCGGACTCCAATACCTCACTGAAAGAATCTCCTTCCATGGCCTCAAGATACCCCTTTGCTCTGCCGACCTAGCCCTTGCCAAAATCCCCTGCGTCCACAGAGCTAGAGCGGGGGTAGATTCTTCTCTTACATCGCAGCCAAGTCCTGGAACAAACTCCCCCTCAGCATCAGACGAAGCCCTACACTGCAAGCCTTCAGAAAGGACCTCAAGACCTGGTTCTTCGGATGACCTCGGAGCTGCCCGTCCCCCCCCAGTGCCTTGAGATCCTTACGGGTGAGTAGTGCTCTCTATAAATCCCTGATTGATTGATTGATTGCCCATTTTCCACCCTTCTTTTCAATTGGCTCCTGTTACTGTCCTTTCTAAATGGTTGATTTTGACTTGTGAAATGGACTTATATTCCCTCCTTACTACAGCCTTGTCTACATAAGTTTCCTTCCACGAGGGCTGGCTATTTTACGTGTGTTGTTACACAGTCTGCTTTATTCAAGTCTGTGAGCATTATTTTGGTAAATTATTTTCTCCTCAACATGCTTTCATGCAATGGCTTCGCTTTTCCTCTGCTGACTGTCTTCTACCTATCACACTCCTGCCTTCGGGCGCCGTGCTTTAGGTTTCGGCACTGGTCCTGCTTTTATATTTTTTATTAGTAATGGTGGGCACGCTTTCACCTTTTCATCAACAATATATGTTTTATTTTTAGCAGCACAGCACGCTTGAACTGTAGTGGCCGCACGCCTTTCTTTTCATCGGAGTACAAGGCAATGGCGGCTGCATGCCTGTTTGTTTGCCCTTCTCTGTTTCATTAATCAGGCACGACTGCGAGGCAGGGCCAGCCACCCATGCTTCCTCTTCGGCCCAGGGGACTGCAGAGACGCCAGCTGCAGCATATGCTGCCCCTGTATGGTGCCAAAGGGTAAACAGGAAAAGCTTACAAGTATTGGGAAGTCCCCCTCCCTGGTTTTCCTCACCTGCCTCACGTTCGTCTAACTCGCTCCCGGTCCTCTCTCCACAGTCCTGCCTCTTGTTGTTTACCAGATACTCAGAGCATCCTCCTCAGCCACTTTCCCCATAGCTCCTGTTCGTTTTCTTTCTCCCCTCTTAGTCTATGGCTTACCTTATGGCCCCCTCTTCATCACAAATATGCTCCCTTCTTCTACTGTCTTACAGCCTTATTTCCACGTGCCTTTCTCCCCAGCTTTACTGTGCCCTCTCACACACCCCTCTCACAGCCCACTGTCTCAATCACACATGCGTCCACACTGTCCCTCCCTGTAGAGGCCGCTGTCAGAGGAGCTAGCAGTGCAGGCTTTCCTCTACCACTGAGTCTGGGATGGGAACTGGGCTGTCACTGTCCGCAGCATGAAGGGGGACCAGCAGCAAGGAAGGCCAGAATCGCAAGAGGCACCCGAAGGCCACCAAGAAAGGCGCTAGCCAGGTAAGCCTGATTCCAACCTAGATCTATGCATCGGTAACTATCTTTAAGAGTCACGTGAAGACAATGCATAGAAGTCTTCCATGTGCGTGACAGGCTCCAGAATTCAAATTAAAAACAAGCATATGCAATGCAATAGATCTCGCACCAAGTTTGAGCTATTGGCATAGTAAATGACAATGCCTTTTATTTATTGTAGGAGAGTAGGATCTGCTTCTTATAGTTACCCCCACTTTTTGCTGATGTTTCACTGTTTTTCGACTTTAGTCTGGCTGGGGCCCTGCTATACAGGACCCAAGCCTAGCTGCTTCCTCTCTAAAATGATTCCATGTACTTTAGATGCACTCCAGTTTGGTTACTGGGGTACCCTTATGAGTCCCTAGTATATGGTACACTAGGTACCAAGGGCATAGGTACCCCAGAAGCCTACCAGGGGCTTAAGCATGTATTATGCCACCCCTGGGAAGCCTTCCAAAATGACACCACAGGTCTGCTACAGCAGCCTGTGTAAGGTGGTGTATGCACCCCTTACTTAGATATAGGTTCCCTATATCTACCTTATATCACTGCAAAGCTGAGACCAGTAGCCCTCGTGGGTACTGTGGAACCGGACCCCTGGACACTATGCACATTTGCAAGTGCATGTGCTTCTCGTCAATCCTTGGGGATGTGCATTGGGTTAATTGTAGCCCAGACCCCGAGCAGCATTTCCACCGAAGATTGCCGGCCTACACTCCACGAGTGTTCTGTGAGCCGGCCCTTTCTGTTTTCTCTCGAGGTACCTTTGCGATCCCTGGTCCATCGACTGGTGGGTCCCTGAGAAGGCAACTTTAACTTTCCTTGGGCTTCCCTTATAGCTCCAGACGTACCCTGACTCTCAATTGCTTGGGGAGTCCCCTGGACCTTGCTGGTCCACACCGATGCATCTTTTCTCTTTCTGCATGGGTTGCTGTTGCCAAGGCTTGTTGTGTTCAATCCGAGCCCCAACACCGCCGCCCTCGACATCCTTTGTGGGACAGCTCGAATCCAGCTCCTGGTTGTCATCGACACCTCCTGGTCCTCGTGGCTGCAGAGTCAAGCTTCACCTCTTTGCCCCTGAAGCACCCGACATCTGTGAGCATTTGTCTACCGTGCCCCTGGTCACTGGCAAGTGACCCAGACTCCGTCCTCTCTGCTTTCAGGTTCTTCACATCTTCAATCCAGGCTTGGATCACACCGGAACCTTTTCTTCTCCAAGGCAGCAGCACTTTGCAGCAGATCGCCATTGAAATCAACGACGATTCCCGACAACATTTAACACCTTTGCACCCAGCTTCCCTGGGTGAGGTAACTCGAGTACTTCGGTGCTCCAGTGGGTGTTGGCCATAGAACCCCTAAAGTCTAAATGGGTTTGCTCAAAGTCCTCTCCTAAGTGTCATTTAACTTAAAAATCCCAGCAGCGACTTTCCCATAGAAGCTAACGGCGCTCGCGGCTGTGTTCTCACACTGCACCCGTCCCCTGTGGGTCCCCTGTGTCACTACCTTGGCTGGTTTCTTGGGGTTCCAGCGATTCTACGTGATCTAGGCACTGTGTCTAGTCAAGTTGTGGTTCTTATACCCCATTCTTAATATATCGTTTGGTCTCCACCTGGGGCCCAGTGTATATTGTGCTATTTACTTAAGTTCTATTACGTTTAAAATGTGTACCTTGTAATCTCATTAAGAGATTACTAGAGAGTGTATAGTAATAAATACATATATTTGATATATATATATACCTTGTGTGGTTCTCCTTTCATTTAGACTTTCAAGAGGTTATAATCTGGTAAACAAAGCTGCTTTACACTCCTTCAAGACTTAGCCTGAAGGCTGCTCTTCACAGCTACCACTAGGATAGCTTTCAATAAAGGTTGTCTTTAAACCTATCATCAATAAGGTTTGTTTGTACTGGTGCAAGGTGCCCACTAGAACTAGTGGACAGCATATGCCAGGCCAACTTCTCACATTTATGTTTTGGTTTTTAAAACATAAAATGAAAGGCACTGTCATTTACATTGCCAACAGCTTAAACTCGTGTAAATGCGATAGCTATTGCATTGCAAATGCTTGTTTAGGACTTGTGCCCTGACAACAAGCAGTAAATAACAACAGGAGTATAACCCATAGACCAGGTTGAGATCTGGGTGAGCAAACAACAATTAGCTACAATGTCTCAACCGGATTCAATGAGGAAGGCAAATATATATGTATGTACAAAACATCACAAAAAGGAAATAAAAGGGAGACTCCTGGTAGTTTGTTCAAAAGGGTTCATGGCATCATATATTTGAAATCACAGTTTATACAGGACAGTTATATCAGTAATGTGAGCATAAATTGTGAAGGCAACCCAAAAGAACTTGGTGCACATTGTGCTCGCGACATAAAATGTGACAGCGCAAGTGAAAAGTGACAAGAAGACAATGGAAGGCACAAGGTGACAACGTGACAAAAATTATGTACAGGGATCAATGGTTCAACAAGAATGATTATTTACAATGATAGAACACGGTGTTAGATTTTTAAAGAAACAAAGTTGAATGTGCGCCGTGAGTTGCACTGATAGGTAGGTCGACGGCGTTTCGGTCCTATTATTTCTCAGAAAGACGCACGCAAAGGCCAATAGCGTGTGAGCAACAAAAAAAAGCACACGCACGAGCGTGTGCTCAGAGTTTAAAGTCGTTACTAGAAGCCTTGCAGTGCAGCGCATGCGCCCTGGCTCAGGTGAGACGTAACCAGTGAATAGGAAGGGGCCATGGGAGCAAGTATTATTGCTAAGAGTAGCCAGGCATGGGCGTCGCTTTCCTCTGCAATCATAGGAAGGAATGGGTTTATAATGACTAGGGTTAAATAACAAAACAATGCCTTAATAAGATTACCATTGTTTTCTCTCTGATTTAAATTCCCACTTAACCCTGCAAAGTGCAATCCTGGTTTTGTCCGATTTGAGAAACCAATAACAATATATTGTTTTTATGGAGTGCATGCTGCCACAGTGAGCAATTTTCCAAGCACTGTTCATGGGTTCAGGGAGCTCGTCTTGTCGCTCTTGGAAGGATGAAAGGCTGTATAGTTGCTTAACCAGGTAAGCACATGACTTTATATATGCACACGGATCCCTACTAATAACATGACTCGAGGAATCTAGAGGAATCTCCAACTTGTGACTTGACCAACAATGCGAAAAGCTCTAACTTTCAGTAATGCGAGGCCTATTGCATTGCAAATGCTTGTTTGTTTTCAGCACTCAGCTCTCTATTCCTGTCACAGCTGCATGGACTTGCTATCTTCACCACACCTCCCCAAGGCTGTTTCTAGCAGCTCCAGTATGCTCCAGTAAGATGCCTTAATTCTTGGGTGCACCCGCTGCCACCCTCAGATTTAGGGTGACTTCACACAGCGCGGTGCACTGTGGCAAACCATACTCTTTCAGATGCTGTCCCTCGACCATGAAAGTTGGCAGGTCCCTACCAGAACTGGAATCTATGTGACACTACTCGGGCAGAATAGCATCTGCATCCCGCTTCGAAAACTCATTTTTTATATAAATAATAAATATAATATTTTATTATATCAGTCAAAACATTAAATAAAACTTTAATCTTAAGTAAGACTGATATGATCAAATAATATATATATTAAAAATTTACACCTCACGGACCAAAAATTCAAAGAATAAATTTGATCCATACGTAATATAATACAAAAACATAAAATGCATATTTTACAAAAGCAATAACATAATAATTACACAAATAATAAAAAATAAAATTTTCCACAAAAAACAAATAAAATAATTTTGACTTAGGCCCTAATCACGATGTCACTCGGAAACGTTACTGCCCGACAAGGAGTCAGCGGTCCCGCTTTCACCATTATGATGCAACCAGCTTCACGGCGGTCGGAAAGTGTATATTTTCTATTGAGGCTTGTGCTGCGGGTTGCAGCACCAGCCTCAATACAAAATATACATCTAAAACATCCATGCTGTGCCTGCCACATGGTGCTGGTATGTTTATAGGTGAACCGTAGGTGCCCCTAGACCCCATAGCGGAGGCCGCGGAGGGATGGGGGCCCTGCTAGGGCCCTCAAAATCCTTTTCTGCCATAGAAAGGCAGACCAAAAGGGACATCGTAATCTCTCCCTTATTGTAGGGATTACATTCCGACTGCTGGGCCAACGGACTCCTTGAGCCTATCGGGACAGCAGCGGTCGGTTCCTTAGCATGTGGCTGTCAGTCGGATCGCAATTGACTGCCCATAATCAGGCCCTAAGTATTCTGTTGCTGCAGATCACCCTCTGTATCCAAGAAGTCGAAAAATGTACAATCCACCAAAAATGAGAACATTTTACCCAAAAGACCCCCAAAACAATGCAAAATATTGGTTTACTATAAACTAAAAAGAGTTTTACTTAAAAAAAGAAACCAAAAAAAAATGTAAATCCCAATGGCCATAGGAAATGTTTGTAGACAAAAACATGCAATGTAAAACAGAAAACCCACATGCAAAAAACATTACGTTCCCAAAAGTACATATATATTGCACTTAGGGCCTCATTATGAGTATGGCTGTCCATGGACCAAGGTACCCACGGTCGTGGCCCACCGCCGCAAGCTCGGCAGTCCAATTGCCGTCTTACAAGCTAGTCGGATTACCTTTGCAAACAGTGCAGCTGAACCGCTGACATCGCCGGCCAACTCTAACTGCGGTGCCCGAGGAATGGGCCAATGAGTCTGTGGGATGCTTTGACCTCCAGTGAAACCTCCGGCCCAATTATAAGTTGTTATACAGCTGGCATGACCATGGTGGTCCAACACCACACCTGAGACGGCGGAAAGGGTGGGATATGTCACGGAAACTCACCTCTACACATCTTCCAACGTCATGGACCTAATCGTACACATCCTGTGGCTGCTGTACCTGCTTGACCATGTTCTAAACATACTCAGTCGTGGACAAAATCGGAAGTAAGTCATACAACTACCAGTTTCCATAGAGTCCTCTGCAAAATGATGCCCTGCCATGAACCAGGCAATGCAGTTGGGGCCTTAAGTAATTTATACGTTTACAGGGACCCTGTCTGGGATTGTTCCATAAGAATAATATAAAATACATCTATATGATGCCCTCCTATGCCAAAATACTGGTACTGCACAGGCACACTGTACACAAAAGGACATGCGTTTGCAATTTGTAGTCAGTGATAGTGATGTGTGATTTATCAATATCACACCTATTAATATCTGTGACACATTTCTTTGCCCTTTCTCACTTGTCTGCCATGTTGCTACTAATCTTCACTGTTCAAGCACCTTACCATTTGTCAAGTGTTGGTAAAGTGAGCTTGAAGTGAATACAACTACCATGAGGCCCTCTTACTTCAACTCTAACCAAAATGCTATGGTGAATGTTACACACTCACATTGCACACGTCCCAGGTCCTGTTTTGATGTCAAAGAACATCATTATGGATGTGTCATTAAAGTGAAACACACCTCTGTATTGGCCTCTCATACGTCACTCACATGAGCATGAGTTGTCAGTCAATGAGATGGCATAACATCAGTGTGAGAAGCATTCTAAGGGCACAATGGAACCAGTCTCTGCAGGATAGCTATGCTTCTATCAGGGGGAAACCCTGGAAGGCTGGGGCCCAGGGGCACATTACATTTTGCACATGTCTGACAAACTCCATGTGCACTGGACCTGGGAACTGAAGTATATCAGGGATAACCAATAGCATATTCCAGTGCCATGCATGTGAACACAATGGGTAAGTGTAACTTATGATTCAAACATAGCACTAAGCATGTGGCATACATCTAGATGAAGTAGCTGTAAGATACACACTGCAAAATGGACATAGGTCAATGCAGAACGCCCAAAGGTATGACACATTGATAACCTTCATGTGTGGATACACAAATAACTAAATTCAGCACATCTAACACATATCCAACCTCCATCATAGGGCGAAGTGCAACCTAAATGACATTGACAGTGGCCAGGCCAAGCTGAAATACTTACCAAATAACATGTCACCTAATGCACTGTCTGCCCCATTTAGATGACATCCCATGTAGACATCCATCCAACATTTCCCATTGTCCTGTGTAACTCCAGCCCTGGCTCCAAGGTCACATCATACTAACTACTTCAACTGGATCAGCAATCAGGGATGAAACAAACACAACTGTACTCATGCATCACTAACTACCCAATAACATCAAATAGTCAGAATAATAATGGCAGGACCAATGTCTTCAAAAGTAGGATACGTTTTATTGAATGGATGAAAAACATCCAGTAAAACAAAGGTCAATGGGCAGTCCATATCAGCACACTGTGCCACTGCACAAGGCTGTGCCACCTACCTTGCCCTTAATGACACTGTCAGGGAATATCCTCACAAAGGGGAATACACCAGGCATAGTAGGCACCTCGAAGATGGTACTTCGGAAGAGGGGTGGGTTTCGTTTTGGGAGGGGTCTTATCAGGTTTGGGGGTTTTGAGCCTGGGTTTAGGGGGTAGAAATGCTTTTTTTCAGGGATGGAGTAGAAAGTGGAAGGGATGGGTTTGGGTGTGAGAGTTTTTTTAATGTTTTTAGGGCTGGGTTCAGGGGGTAGGGATTTTTTTGTTCAGGAGTGGAATTGGAAGTGGAAGGGATGGGTTTGGGTTTGGGAGACGTTTTTGGGACTTTGGGCGGGGGTCAGGTTTCAGAGGGGTAAGGATAAGGACAATCAGGAAATACTCATGAGGAAAACTGGTAGGGCACTCGGGATGGAGTTCAGATTGGGAGAGAAAGGGAATGGAAGTGTAAGCTGGGTCTTCTGTCTGCACTATGTGTAGTGTTGGTACTTGTGTGAGTGACTGTTAGCGTTTCAGTTTTTTGGGTGGGAGTGATGTGGGTGTGCTGGGTGTTGTGGAGGGGACAGTGAGTTTTGCTGTGGCGTCTGCAGGTAGGGTTGTGTCTGTGGAGAGGTCAGTGTTTGTTGGTGTGATGTCTGCGAGTATGGTTGTGTCTGTGGAGGGGTCAGTGTGTGTTGCTGTGATGTCTGTGTGTATGTGTGTCTCTGTGGAGGACTCTGTATCTGTTGCTGTGGTACCTGGGGGTATGCTGGTAGTTGTGGGAGTAGTAAGGGAGGCGAGTGTCTACTGTGTGCATGTATGTTTGAGTTTTTGTGATATCTTGTGTATGTGTGTGGTGCTTGTGTCTGATAACGTGTGTATATGCTTAGGTGTGCATGTGCTTGGGATAGGAATGGGGAATTTGGATGGGGAAGGGGTAAAAGGGTGAGTGGATGGTTGGAATTGGTAGCGGGCTGCTGTGAAGGAGGAGGCCAGAGTCTGAAAAGATGTGTGTAGGCCTGATATGGCAGTGTGAATGTCTTCCAGGGGGGTAACCATCTGAGTCACCTAGTTGCTTTGTTCCTGGATGGCATTCAGGACTGCAGTCTGACCCACAGAGATGCTCCTCAGGAGGTCAATAGCCTTCTCACGCAGGGCAGCAAGGCAAACAGGGGCGAAGGAGATCGCTCCCCTCTTAGGGGAGCAGTAACAGACAACTTGTGGGGGGACAACAGGGAGGGTGGCGATGGAACTGGGGGCAGCGGATAAGGATGAAGGTTGAAATAATCCTGTTGGGTACTGAGGAAAATAATTTTTCGATCAACAATCCTTTTTAACAGGACTCCATTGGTTTTTGCATTGCCATCTCGTGGCAAACACTTTCACAGGACCCACCTGGTCGTTTTTCCTGATGTACGAGAAAAATTCTATCAGCACGACAAAAATCCATTTTTGCAGGCCTGCATTTCTGCCCGGAAACTGTCACCCGCCCAACACCCTGTTCTCTGCAGTTCATCAGAAAGCCACATGGCCCTCACCCAGAGTGAATGATTCATTTTTCCTCTCCTGCTCCCAGCCTGATAAAACATCCTTGACACCATGATCAGGTTAGCTGGACAATGGTCTGACTGCTGAACTTTCATCCAGACAATCGGAGAATAGCTCGTAAAGCCGGGGCTTTTGATCAAGGCAACTGGTCACAGAAACCTGAGGAACCCAAACCCCGATCAAAGCAGAACTAACATTTGACTGTGTACCTTGCCTTGACCAGGTCACTAACTGCAAACACCACCTGGATCCGGCTAATCAACAACAAACACTGCTCTGATTGAACAATGGTCTGGCAGCCAGAAGGCTGGAATAAGAAATGTATAAAAGGCTTGTCAGCTACGGATTTAAGTAGCAGCCTCCTCTGTCTTGATTTTGACTTGCTTGGGACTCTGTTCCATAGCCCGGGCTATTGAAATAAATCTGTGTTCCTCCTGCAGACGAAGGCTCCTGTGTCTCCTTTTACTACGTATGAAGGGTATGGAAGATTTGGGCGGTTCCCCCGCCGCCGAGACGCTGTAAGTGGGTAATCCGGTTCTTCAAATGGAGCCCGAATAGGGACTCCACGAGTACGGAGGTCAGGCCTGGTGAACGTGAGGAGGTCCACGGAGAGACTCCGACGGAGGCGCCCTACCCAAGGATTTTTGTTATATTCCGGTAGGCCGAACGACTCACCGGTTGTTCCTCCCCACCCGGTCTGGGCCACTTGACCGCCTTCTCGCTGGAGTCCCCTAGCAAATAATTTCTGGAGCAGGACACAGCCCTACGTCTGCAGAAGAGAACTACCCCTGTAAGGTAAGGGTGGACTGATCATCCACCAAGTCTGTATGATTCTGTTATTGACTTTCGCAAAAGCCAAGTTATTATTGACTTTTGCCAAAGCCAAGCAAGCAAGATGAATTTTTAAAACCCGCTGGTGTCTGTTCTGTATGATTCTGCTATTATTGACTTTTTGCCAAAAGCCAAGCAAGCAAGGTGAATTTTTAAAACCCGCTGGTGTCTGTTCTGTATGATACTGCTATTATTGTCCTTTGCAAAAGACAAGCAAGCGAGGTGAGTTTTAGGAAACCGCTGGTGTCTGTCTTCTGTTTTTAAACATGCCGGTCAGTAGCAAGTTCAAGAGATTATGTTGTTGTATGTGTACACAGGACTC
This sequence comes from Lissotriton helveticus, assembly GCF_964261635.1. Classification (NCBI taxonomy): domain Eukaryota; kingdom Metazoa; phylum Chordata; class Amphibia; order Caudata; family Salamandridae; genus Lissotriton; species Lissotriton helveticus. The sequence goes on along the minus strand of NC_136069.1, from coordinate 1,328,476,561 downwards.
CCAGCTGGAGGCAGCCTGCCTGCTCCCTCCAGAAGGGACCCCTGGTCATACCATGTATATTAAATATGGCCCTTCTGCCATAATGTTTTTCTCGTTTTGGGGGAAAAACACCAAGAAAAGTAACGTGGAGTTACAGTGGCCACTTTATGGCTCCTTTGACTCCCAAGTCCTTGCCAACTTAGAGGAACAATTAATTAAAACGCGCCCGTCCATGTTTGAATCTGTCCGATTTTGGAGGAAAGAGATAGAACAGAGAGCTAGAAAACAGAAGGCGCAAGAAAGAAAACAAGAACGTATGTCAATGGCCGACCACGCCAGAGAAAATTTACAAAATCGAATAATAAAATCGGTAGAAATAGCACATAGGGAGCATGGGGCACGAATACAGAAATGTTATCCAACCGGTGAGGAAAAAGGAAAGGTCCATATAGAGGGAGGAGAAGAAAGTGATTCCTTGCTTGATACCATGCTAGAAAGTCCTCCAGCATATGCCCCAATGTACCCTGCCCTGACACCTCACACCCCGCTTGCCCCCCTACCACCAACCGCTCCTGTCCCCACTGTCCCTCCTATTGTTCCCCCTGTCACACCAGCCCTCCCGACCTTTCCCATGACACCGACCACACACGTTAACTCTGTCCTCGCGAGGGAATGACAAGTCTCGATCCGTCCAACCCTAGCGGCTTTACCCCTACCCGTCCTATTCTTGCTTCCCCGTGGTCTACAGTTAAGCAAGACTTATGTAAATTATTGAATTCCCCCCGATTGGCCTCCTTGCGCTCAGCAGTCAGCTTTTCGTCCCTACAAGAGAAAGACCTACAAAGGCAACAGTGTGAATGTTGGATGAATAACAAAAATATTTATTCCTTTAAAGAAATATGGTCCACCTTTCCGCAATGGACAATTATGGAACAAACCGCCTGGGCTGAATACATGTGTGCTTTTGTCATGCAAAAATTTGAGAATGTGCCTGTGCAGATACCGACCGGATTGATGGACCTTAGGTCACAAATAAAAAAGAGGTGATGTTCAGGGAGAGGGGATGCTTGGTGCTATATCCATTTTAGTGGCTTACCGTGACATGACTGCCTTTTCAAGTGCTCCTTTAGAAACAGCTATGCCAATGAGAGAAGCGGCCCCTGTCTTTGTTAGTGCACTTACCGATGCCCAAAATAATGGCCGAGGGGCTGTTAAAGCACACTGGCGCAGGCTTTGGGTTCATGTTCCTTGGAAGAGGTCAGAAGTAATGCAGTTAAAAGGACAGTTACCAGATCCCCGGAAGAATCCGGCTGCCTTTTACAGAGAATTAGGTCAGATTATATCTGCAGGTACTCTCGTTCTTGAGGATATAGATTTACTTTTTGGTGCAGTTGTACCCACTGAAATATGGGACAAAATTCAGCATACTGATCATGAAGTGGCATTGGGAGGTGAATGGGCTGACCTAGAGGCTATGGAACAAGCAAGGGTAGGAGGGACTAAACCAGAAGCTGCCATCCTGACTTTGCCCAGTAAAATAATGACGTTTATGAAAACACTTTTACCGGAAACTGTCATTAACTGGGATAAAATAAACGCCTGTAGACAGCAAAAAGATGAAAATGTGGTTGACTTCTTTACCCGTTTTGAGACCGAATACAAGGGGCATAGTGGTTTGGATCCCCGGACCCCAGGTTCTGGCCCAGTGTTTGTCAATAAATTTGTCAGCAACTTACTTCCTGAGATCTCAGGCCAGGCTTAAGAAGGTTGAAAGTACATGGTTTGTCCAAACTATGACTGGTATCTTGGCTATGGCACAATATCACGAGAATAGGGAGAACGAAGATAAAGATAAAGAAAGTAAGAAGGTTAGGGATCTTAAGACTGAGGCACTTCTACAGCAAGCTTATCCTCCCCGAGGTCCGGATGCCCGCGGGAATTTTAGACCGCAACCCCAACCCCCTCCAAGGGCTCGCCAGTCTACCCCCTCCAACCCTCAAGGTACGGGAGCCCTCAAAACAGATCAGTGTTCATATTGTAAAGGGTATGGCCATTAGATAGATGAGTGTCCCGTATTAGCTATAAACATAAGAACAGGGAAGACTCGGCCTCGCGCTCCCTGGGATGCGAGGCCGACTCGGGACCATGGCCCACCCCATCCACAAGATAAAGAACGTAGGCACAGGTTTGATGGGTACGAAGAAACACGCACTTATTACAAAGATGATTATGACAAAGTTGATGAGACAGGATCCTACCAAGCATAGGACAGCCAGGAAAGGGGTATTACCAGAGTGCAAATTCCAGTGGATCAAAGGGGCCCATTTGTTCAAATGTCAATTGTGGGGAATGATAAGAATTTTCTTTTGGATACTGGGGCCACCAGGTCTTCTATTGCACGTCTGTCAATCCCGGAGGCACCCCTTTCTGGCAATATGAATGTCTCCGTGGTTTTTGCTGGGACGCTGGTGACCAGACCTGTCTCTGAACCCCTCTCTCTCAATATTGGCCCTGCACATATTGACGCTTCCTTGATCCTTACTACAGGTTGCAGTGAGAATTTGCTAGGCTTGGATTTACTGAAAGCCCTGTATGTGACCATATCATGTAGTCCCCGAGGTGTAACCCTAACAATATCTCCGACTGCGCAGTCCTGACCCAGATGTTTGGAGGTCACCAACGGCCATGTGCCTATTTTTTAGCCACCTTAGATCCTGTCGCGAGGGCTCTCCCAGGATGCCTACGGGCGACAGCTGCGGACGCCCTCATGGTCTGCCAGAGTGCGGGAATCGTCATGAACTCCCCTCTAACTCTGATGGTCCCCCATTCTGTAGATAACCTCCTTAACAACACCAAGACACAGTACCTCACTAGCGCACGACTTACAGGGTATGAACTGACACTCTTTGCCAGCCATATGAACATCAAAAGATGCACTGCACTAAACCCCGCCACATTACTTCCACTGGACACTCAGGATGCCTGCTTAGACCCACATGATTGCATATTAAGGACAGAGGACGAGACAAAGGGACGGGTTGACTTACAGGACACCTCGATAGCAGAACCAGAAGGTACACTGTATGTGGACGGATCATGTCTCAGAAGGCCAGATGGTAACACCTCAGCTTCCTACGCACTCACGACATTGGGAAAGGTAGTAGAAACAGCTCAGATTCCGCAGTGCTCTGCTCAGGCAGCAGAACTAGTGGCCCTCACTAGAGCCTGTGAGTTAAGCAAGGGTATAACAGTAAATATCTACACCGACAGTCAATATGCCTTCGGGGTGGCCCACAACTTCGGGAGGTTATGGAAAGAAAGGAATTTCCTTATTTCCCATGGGACCAAGATCCAACATGGCCCTCTAATTCACCGACTGTTAGACTCTCTGACACTCCCCAGAAAGGTGGCCATTATAAAATGTAAAGCCCATAAGAAAGTGACAGACGATGTCGGGAAAGGCAATGCTCTGGCTGGCCGACAAACAGCGCTTAGGAAGAGGGAAGGAATGTATGTAGGAGGTCCCGCTAGATGGGTGGCAGAAGGGGCATAGTTGAAAATACAGTACAGAGTATGCTTGACATTCAGTCTCATACTACTCCTGAAGAACTAAGAGTGTGGGAAGATCACTTAGCAAAGGAGGGAAGTGATGGTTGCTGGGTCCGTACGACTATGGAACCTACATGGTACAACTCCAAAATACCAGCATATGCTGAAACGTTGGTTATAACATGTATGATTTGCCTAATCTACAACCCAGGAAAAGGCACCGTTACTCCCAAGGGAGGATTCTCTCCTCCTACCTTCCCGTTTGAAGTCCTCCAAATGGACTATGTTGTAATGTAACATGTCTTGTTCATCCTCCTTATGCTTTCCCTTGCTGCACTGTTTGGCCCTAGATGATGTCATTGGAATGTTGGGTAGCTTGAATAGTAAGGAAATGTCAGTTGGCATGAAGGGCTGAGCAGTGGAACTGCTCCTGGTGGGGTCTCTAGACTATCTCTACTTATCTCTTGAATCTGAAGAAGAAATAAAGTTATGATCCTGAATATTACCTACAGATAATGGATCTTTCATTATTGTAACACTGGCGACGATGTTTAAGAACCTATGTGTAATTTTTATGGATTTTGGATTAAGGAAACCTCAAGCAAACTTGGATTTGATGATTTCTGACACATCATATATGGATTTAAAGAAACCTGGCAACGCAAAGACCCCACCAGTGACCACGTCATCGGTCGACCTATTCATGTAAGTGCCAGTTTCTTTCTCAGTGTCTTTGTCGGTAATAGTTTGCTGTAATCGGTATTGGATGAGCATCACTGCTCCTACTTGTTCTCTAACTTGTCTTGACTGACTGGCACCTGCAACTTAAAAAGATTTTAAATGTATGCCTCAACTCACCATGAGAGAGCAGCGATGTGTTCTGAAATTTGGCAGCAGTGAATGGAGACTGTGATATGTTTAGGAAGTTATACGGAGATTTCAGGCTGATCAGTATATGAGATCGCATCTCAATCGTTTTGGCTGCTTTGTATATCAAACAATTTATTTGCAAATCGGCAGTTAATGGAAGTTTGTGAAGATCGTTACTGCCATCTACTGGATTCAAAGAATATTTTATTTGTTGGAAATGTAAAACGAGTGTTCTATTTAAAAAGGATTACACCTCTGTCGACAGGGAATAACAAAAAAGACTTGCAGCCTGATTCATCAACGGGCCGTTTTGCGTGGCCCTAATAGCGAATCATAGCGACTCGCTATTGAGGACACGCAAAACGGTATTCATGTAGGAATTGCTAAAAAAATAGCGATTCCTACATGTTCTCTATTTGCGAGTAGCAATTTGCTACTCGCAAAAAAAGGAATAACTCCCCATTCATTCCTATGGGCCAAAAGGCCCATAGGAATGAATGGGGAGTATCCCTTATTTGCGAGTAGCAATTTGCTACTCGCAAATCAGATAGCGATTTTAAGGGTGCCAGGGGTGTCCAAAGGACACCCTGTAGCACCCCTAAAATGCACATTTGAACAGGTGTTGCGCACACACATGTCCAAAGGACATGTGTGTGTGTAACATGCAAAAGAAAAAAATGCACTTAAGTGCTTTTTACACTATTTTCGCAATTTACCACCAAGTCAGACTTGGTGGTAAATTGCGACCAAATATTGCAATTTCGCAATTTTTAATTGGTTGATGAATTGCATTTAAGGAATCTCTATTAGAGATTCCTTAAATCCAATTCCTCGCAAATATGCGATTTCGGTAATAGCGATTTTTGCATTTGGGATGATGAATCCCAAATGCAAAAATCGCACTCGCAAAGGGCCAGATTCTCAGAATCTGGCCCTTTGCGAGCGCAAATCAGCTTGATGAATCAGGCTGTTGGACTTTGTTTCCACACTTCGTTTTGCTCCTTGGATTATTCCTGACTACACGGCTAAAATTGTTTTTTGCGTGGTGAGCGTCTAGTTAGACTACAGTGTTCAGAGCTTAACCACCATGTATTGGAGATGTGAACTAGTTTGATAACTGACTTTCGAAAACTGCCCAATTGACCCCTCTGCTACGTGAGACAAGCTTTTCTAAACATTTAGTTACAAGTCGTGTCCCGTGAGTGTTTGGCACTTCTTTACACAGTCAGCAATGACAGCCATGAGATTTTGGTGATTTAAGGCTGTTCGGATTACAGAGAACATATTAAATTATCGTTATCAGCCTCAGTGCGTATTTTTATTTCAAACACCTACCAACATTCTACAGTGGCGCATGATCCTTTTGTGGGTTCCCGCGAGCTGAGGCATTCAATTTGTTCCTGCCTTGGTCATAGTGGAAGACAAGCACTTTCTACGTGCGTACGTGTCTACGTAATGCTGCAGTATCCTTAGCAACCCGAAATGCTTTTATCATTGCCTGTCCTGTTAACCAACGTAATTCAACGTGCAACCTCGTTGCAGATCATTATGGATGATGGCGGATCTGCGTACATTCTTCAGCGGTGCAACTCAGAGGAGGTATTTTGTCTTTGAACTGTCAAGATCTATGCGATGTAGAAGATATTTTAAGAACAATGACTGTCTGTTGTTGGGTCGAGCGTGACAGTCTGCTTATTAAAAAATGGCTCGGGAGCAAAGATCGCGCTCCGGTGTTTAAGGGCCAAGGTGGTCAAGACTAATGAAACAGAGAGTTTTCTTAATTTTGTAATTGCTCAAGCTTTAATATTGTTTGCCTAACATTACTATTCTTTATTTATATGGTTTTGTATGGATGGACACAGTTCTCATTTTTTATTTTAGTCTTTTGTTTTCGGCTCTACATTTAATTGTTGTATAACAAAAAGCTTGTGATGTTATATTTGTGGTAATTCACCTATATACTATGTCTGGTATAGTTTTTCTGTGGCCTTTGTGTCTTTCTTTCATATTCTGTGTTGGTTATTGGTGTGTGTAATGGTGGATTTTCCTTTATTCTGCCGTTACTATTTATGTACCATGTATGTGTAGTATGAGTAGTTGAGTCTTTGAGAGCTTTGTGCTCTCATTTGGGTTGTGGGTAACCTAGTGGGTTACCCCATAGGCTTTGTGCCGTTTTCTTGGTTGTGGGTAAAAACATAAGTATGTCACCCCATTAGTTTTTCTAGATTTTGTCGAGAGTCCAGGTATTTTGAGCTCTCATTTGGGTTGTGGGTAACCTAGTTGGTTACCCCATAGGCTTTGTGCCGTTTACTTGGTTGTGGGTGACAACATAAGTATGTCACCCCATTAGTTTTTCTAAGTTTTGTCGAGAGTCTAGGTGTTTTGTGCTCTCATTTGGGTTGTGGGTAACCTAATTGGTTGCCCCATTGGCTATGTGCCGTTTTCTTGGTTGTGGGTGACAACATAAGTATGTCACCCCATTAGTCTTTCATGGTTTTTGGGAAGTATTTTCCCAATAGGGAGGTGATTTGCCCTTTACAATTTGTTTCTGTGTTTTGGAAGGTATAATTTCCCAATAGGGAGGTGATTTGCCCTTTACAAATTGTTTCTGTGTTTTTGTGAGATATAATTTCCCAATAGGGAGGTGATTTGCCCTTTACAATTTGTTTCTGTGTTTTTGGGAGGTATAATTTCCCAATAGAGAGGTGATTTGCCCTTTACTGAAATGTTTCTCCTAATCTTTTATATTTTTCTATAGGAAGGAGGTGGGGTGAGTATGGTTTACCTCCGTTGATGGGTGTGAAAAATCTGTTCCTGACTTTATTTAATTGTATTTGGAGTGTTAGTAGATTTAGTACTTGGGTATTGAATCGCTATGTTATTTAGCTCCTTGTTTCTGAATTTTCTTAACATTCTCTTTGTGCTTTTTCATCTTTGCACTTTACTTCTTTGTGAATTATTTTTGCTTTTGTGCTTATGATTCATTTGTTGATTTTGATAAAAGGGGGATGTGTTGTAATGTAACATGTCTTGTTCATCCTCCTTATGCTTTCCCTTGCTGCACTGTTTGGCCCTAGATGATGTCATTGGAATGTTGGGTAGCTTGAATAGTAAGGAAATGTCAGTTGGCATGAAGGGCTGAGCAGTGGAACTGCTCCTGGTGGGGTCTCTAGACATTCTCTACTTATCTCTTGAATCTGAAGAAGAAATAAAGTTATGATCCTGAATATCACCTACAGATAATGGATCTTTCATTATTGTAACAGACTACATCCAGATGGACAGGTGCATTAACTTAAAATATGTCCTGGTAGTGGTCTTTGCATTCAGTCGATGGGTGGAAGCCTACCCCGTCAAAGACTGCACTGCTATCACTACCGCCAAAATGCTGCTCAAGGAGCACCTCCCACGCTTTGGTTTGCCCCGCTTGGTCTGGAGTGACAACAGGACACACTTTACAGCTCAAATCATGGATTATGTCTGTACAGCATTAGGCATAAAACAAACATTTCACGCTGCCAACCACCCCCAGTCAGCAGGTCTAGTGGAGGTATAGAATGGCATCCTAAAAACCAAAATGGCCAAAATAGTAGCCGAGACAGGTGTCACTAGGGTTGATGCTCTGCCCTTGGCCCTACTGTGCACAAGAACAACGGCCCACACCAGGATAGGATTATCCCCCCATGAAATTGTGTTCGGGAGGTCTGCCAATGTCTGGGGTGTCCCTCGACCTAAGAAACTGTCTGATGTTGAATACCCTGTATTGACTGATTACCTGTACACTCTAACCAACACCTTTCGTACTCTTTATCACCAGGTGCACGAGGCCATTCCCGACAAAAGCGAGGGCCCAGGACACGTCATCCAACCTGGCGACTGGGTCCTGGTGAGGAACTTCCAGCAGACCAAGAGCCTTGAGCCCCGCTGGACACAGCCCCATCAAGTGCTGCTCGCCACCCGCACCGCTGTGAAAGTGGATGGTCGAAAGAGCTGGGTACACTCTACCCACTGCCGGCGTGTCCCTCTGCCTCTCCCCTATGATCAGTGGGTGAGGGAAGGACTGGGAGACCCAGAGACAGAGATAGTTCCAACCTTTGTCCCATTCAGCGATGCCAGTCTGCATTCTATATCCACTGAAGCAGAGAGTGACAACCTACTAAGAGGAAGGGTGGAACCCTCCCTTAACACTGCTCAGCATCAAGAACAATTGTTTCCCGACCATACAGTCCCTGCTTCCGACAGATAAAACTTACGCTCCAGAGGGAAGGCTTGCCCTTGACTTCGCCAAGTGCCAATAGGCTGTAGGGCTGTGATCCTCCCAGGCTGAGAGTAGTGCTGTTTGTAAGACTGAGGTAAACCATAAGGGCCCTCGGCCCCTGCATCCAGTGAAACAACCACCAATCACAGACAGCCACTAGGGGTCCCTGGCTTAGCACAATGGCTGCCTTCCCAAACACCCGTATCCAGAAACAAGATGCCAGTCTCTGACATAGCAGATGCTTCATGGTCACCGTGGTAACGCTGTTTGTCTCCCTCCTCCTAACTATCCTTGGTTGGCTCTTACTGATCTTCCATCCTGTTACATCTCCGACTCCTACCCCGACTCCTGCAGAGCATCAGTACTATACACTACCAGCCCACGAATTACCCCGCCGTGCAGAATTTTTCAACAACACCTTCATCCAAATGTTGCATCACCACCAGCTAATCATGAACTCTTGCAACTGCTGGGTGTGCAGACTGATGCCAAATTCCATGCTACATCCTGCCCCATTCTTTACTTATCCATTTTCCATCTCCGGGTCTTGTCTTCCATGGTGGATGTTGATGCAGGAGGCCTACACTCTCAATGGTATTGCCCATCCTGTCCTTGGTACATTCCGTGATGACTTCTGGTGGAACAGATCTGGCAATGCCAATGCTCCTTTTTGCCCGACCAGCTCCTCCACATTGGTACTACCAGCAGATGAACTCGGTGAGATGGTAGTATTCAACTCCACCACTCGACAAACATTTTCCAGGTTCCGCACCAGAAAGATACTGCCTAATGAAAGAGACACTCTGAATGTCATAAATGTGCAAGGCCGTGTCTGCATCCATGGCCTAGGGACTAAGAAAGTTGGCACCAGTATATGTGACATCATTAAAACACTAAACTCCACATCTCCTCCGAAGCTGGTGGCATCCCCCAACACCTATTTTATCTGTGGAACTGCCGCCTACACCTGGTACCTGCTATCAGGCCTTCCTCCTCCCACCAAAATATTCCACCCATGGGGGTTACCATCTATCAATGAAGGGCGCCCTGCGCCGCTCACGTAGGGGCGTCATATCAGCCAAAGATACAGCGGGCCAGGAAGCTGGGGACTTCTTTAAAGGTATGCTCCCATTCTGGGGCCCCATGGAAAACAGTCGAGCTATACGAGGACTGACCAGGGTCCTTGAGCCCACCATCACAGTAACAGCTGGGGCCCTCTCCAACATCACTGCATAGCTGCAGGCGGACCACCTCATAACCCTCCAGAACAGAATGGTCCTAGACGTCATCCTGGCTGATCATGGTGGTGTATGTAAATTGATCGGCTCCAGCTGCTGCGTGTATATCCCAGACAACGCACTCACAGTATACGATGCCATCCAACGTCTGCATCGTCTCTCTTCTGAAGTACATCTGGATAAAGGCAACTGGTCCCTCGCCGGCTGGATCTGGGGCCTTCTTTCCCAGTGGGGTTGGAAGGTCCTCATCTTCCTTGCATTAGGAGTAGCTGTCCTGGTCTCCTGCTGTTTGTGTTTTCAGTGCCTGCCTGTGCTCTGTACAATGTGTGTGCAGACCATCAAGCCTCCGCCATCAAACATTCACAACACCAATATGATGGTAATGATCTAGCAAGAAACAGATGGCCTTATGAACATTGACATTTCCTAAAGTATTTGCCACTCTATGGCAAAAGGAGGGTCTGAGGAAAATAATTTTTCGATCAACAATCATTTTTAACAGGAGCCCATTGGTTTTTGCATTGCCATCTCGTGGCAAACACTTTCACAGGACCCACCTGGTCGTTTTTCCTGATGTACGAGGAAAATTCTATCAGCACGACAAAAATACATTTTTGCAGGCCTACATTTCTGCCCGGGAACTGTCACCCGCCCAACCCCCTGTTCTCTGCAGTTCATCAGAAAGCCACATGGCCCTCACCCCGAGTGAATGATTCACTTTTCCTCTCCTGCTCCCAGCCTGATAAAACATCCTTGACACCATGATCAGGTTATCTAGACAATGGTCTGACTGCTGAACTTTCATCCAGACAATCAGAGAATGGCTCGTAAAGCCGGGGCTTTTGATCAAGGCAACTGGGCAAAGAAACCTGAGGAAACCAAGCCCCGATCAAAGCAGAACTAACATTTGACTGTGTACCTCGCCTTGACCAGGTCACTAACTGCAAACACTACCTGGATCTGGCTAATCAACAACAAACACTGCTCTGATTGAACAATGGTCTGGCAGCCAGAAGGCTGGAATAAGAAATGTATAAAAGGCTTGTCAGCTACAGATTTAAGTAGCAGCCTCCTCTGTCTTGTTTTTGACTTGCTTGGGACTCTGTTACATAGCCCGGGCTATTGAAATAAATCTGGTTTCCTCCTGCAGACGAAGGCTCCTCTGTCTCCTTTTACTATGTATGAAGGGTATGGAAGATTTGGGCGGTTCCCCTGCCGCCGAGACCTAGTAAGTGGGTTAATCCGGTTCTTCAATACCACTCAAGAATGTCCACAGGAGGTAAACTCAGATGATGACAAGCTTGCGCTGCTGTCCTTCGGGGCACTCTTCATACCCTCCTGGTCACTGGTCCCTCCGTGTCTGACATCTCACGCCTGGAACTGCTGTGACCAGCTGTCTCCCCACTGATGTTGGCCCCTTCACCTCCACTTGCTCTGGATGTATCTGAAATGACATGTAACATGTAACACCTGACCATCACAAATCAACAGAAAACACTGGAGAAGTCCACATATCACACCACCTTCATAGTTCCCACCATAGGCTTCAAATTTAGCATGAACATATATATGCATGTATGCATGCTATATAACCTGCAAACAGTTGGGTCCCCTCATGTCATAAACCCAGACAGTCCCAAAGTCATTGAGGAATTGTCTACACTCCATCCTTATGTCCGTACTAGGATAGTCGATGACCTTGCATATTTTGGCACTTGTTATATATCACTGTAAAACGATATAACCAAATAGGATGGATCCAAGTGTGAGATTTACCCAATACTCACTCAAGGCCCTAAGTCAAACAAATCTAATTATTACTCATAACTTTACTTTACTTGTGGACTTGTATAGCGCAACGAATCATCCCCAAAGGGATCTCTCGGCGCTTCGAAGAGAGGGTCATACTGGGCAAATATAACTAATAGAGCCATGTCTTTAGAAGTTTTTTGAACATAGTGATCTTGTTACAGGCTCTGATGTTCTGTGGTAGTTTATTCCAGTGACTGGCTGCCAGATGGGAGAAGGCTCTACCACCCATCCTTACCTTATGTATTCTTTGGGAACACAAGAGGGTCGCATTACCAGATCTTAGTTGTCGCCCAGGCTGGTACCAACTGATTTTATTTTTGAAGTACGCCGGGCCACTATCTTGTAATGATCTGAAAGCTACACAGGGCATCTTAAAGATGGCACGCTTCTTAACCGGCAGCCGGTGTAATTGATTCAGCAAGGAGGCAGAGGGCGTCTGTGCCGGCTTATTGAGGGCAAGGCGAGCTGCCGTGTTCTGCACCACCTGGAGCCTTGATAGAAGATCCTCCCTCGCCCCCACCAGCAGCGAATTCCCATAGTCGAGCCGACTCACTAGGAGTGACTGGGTAAGCATTTTTCTCGCTGACAAGGGGACCCAGGGGAAAACCTTCCTGAGCATCCTCATAGTGCCAAAACAGGTCCCGGCCACAGTCTTGACCTGCTCCTCCATGGACAGTTTATCGTCTATTTTTACGCCTAGGTTCTTGGCCCAGCTCCTGGGGAGAGGGGCTTCGCCCAACTCAGAGGGCCACCATTCTGGAGACCAGATGGATTTGGCCTTCCCAAACAGTAGAATCTCTGTCTTTGAGGTGTTAAGTTGTAGGAAATTTTTCCTCATCCAACTGGCTATGCTAGACATGCAGCTCTTAAATTTTAGTTGAGTTGCCATAATGTCCTCCTCGATGGGGATGATGAGTTGTGTATCATCCGCATAAGAGATGGTCGCAAAACCATAGCCTCTGATGATGTCAGCCAGAGGGGTCATGTATACGTTGAACAGGGTAGGACTCAAAACAGACCCTTGCGGGACTCCCCTGTCCAACTCAGTGGTTTGCGATATGAATGTGTCTAGCTGGAGTGCGGCCCGACAGGAAACTTTCTATCCACTTAGGGGCCCTGCCCCTCACCCCAATCCCCCCTAATCTGTCCAGCAGCTGCTTATGCGAGATGGTATCAAAAGCCGCTGACAGATCAAGGAGGACTAGGATCACTGGAGTCCCTCTATCCAGAGTCATTCTAATAGTATCCGTCACCTCCAACAGTGCGGTCTCCGTGCTATGTGAGGCACGGAAGCCAGACTGCGAGGGATCCAGGAGGTTGTTCTGTTCCAGATAGAGGGATAGTTGTTGGTTCACTAAGGTTTCCAGGATCTTTGAGCAGCAGGGAAGGAGCGACATAGGTCTATAGTTCTGCAGCTCATTCGGGTCGGCAGATGGTTTCTTTAGCAGTGGCTTTACACATGCCATTTTCCACTTACTCGGAAAAATGGCTGTCACCAAACAGATGTTATATATTATGGAGAGCGCACCTGCTAGCACCGGGCTAAGTGTCGCCATGACAGCTGGCGGCACTGGGTCCAGTGGTGAGCCCGATTTTACCCGGCTTAATAGAGAGCCGACTTGCTCCTTTGTTACAGACGAAAAAAGAGTTGATCCCAAAAGAGGGCTCTTCATTCGGCCGTAGAGCATTAGATGGTTGTCCCTCAACTAGTTCCTCTTCCTCCATGTTGATATTTAGATAGATCAGATCGATCTTCTGAGTAAAATAGCTAGCCAGCTCATCACAACGTGCCTGGGTGGCGGGGGGTAATACATTCTCGGCTTTAGGGTCCGTAAACTCCTTTAGGATCTTAAATAGTTCCCTGGAGGAGTCTTTTGCTTCTGTGATGCGAATACCCAAGTGTGACCTTCTTGCTGCTTTGCAGCTATTGAGGTAAAGTTTGTGGGCCTTGCGGTACTGTGATTTGTCTATGTTATCCTTAGACTTCCTCCATCTCTTCTCTAAAGCTCTAAAAATAGTTTTCTCCTTCCTAAGGGTGTCCGTATACCAGGGGGCAGGAGCTGCCCTCTCCTGTACAGTTGCCTTTTTGAGAGGGGCTACAACATCCAGGGCTTCTTGGATTGCTGCCTCCAGTTTGGAACAAGCCAGGTTAGGGTCCCCAAATGAGTCAAGAGCAGGATCCAAAAAAGCCTGACCAAAAGTGGCCGACGTTACTCTAGACCATTGTCTACGCAGAGACTCATGGCCCTGTGCCCACTTGGATGTTGGAACTTGCATCACCCGAAATTGTAGAGCTAGATGATCGGTCCAACCAAGTACTTGAGGGGGGTCAACTGCTAACTCAGATATATTAGAAAAGAAGGCATCTAACGTATGGCCTGCTCTGTGCGTGTGGCTAGTCTTATTTAGTGTCAGATTAAGGGATTCCAGGGCTGCTATCAGACTAGCCGTGTCCGGATTGGTGAGTAGTTCTAAATGATGGTTAAAGTCTCCAATTAGTAGGAACCTATTAGCTTTCAGGACATGAGGAGCCAATCTGTCTAGAAGAGTGGTACAGAATTCCTTCTTACTGCCTCCCGGGGGATGGTATACCAGAGCCCCTGTCCAAATGATGGCCTGATCACACTCTACTCTAAATATTAGGAGCTCCAGATTGGGGGAGGACACTCTATCCAGTGCCCTCAAGTAGTAAGGGGAACGGGTGGCGATTACTAAGCCACCTCCATATTTACCCAGTCTGTCCAGCCTAATAACTGAGTAGTCCTCTGGGAAGGCAACTGCTAAGACCGGGGTAATGTCTTTGCTAAGCCAGGATTCAGTGAAAAGACAAATGTCAGGTTTCAATTCCTCTAATAGGTCCCATGTTTCCATAGCATGTTTGGAGATAGATCTAACATTCAGATAAACTCCTTGCATGTAATTCCTCTGTATGTGTAGCCCTGTACCACTGGATTCCTCGTAGTTCTCATCTTGCAGCCTTTGAGGTAGCGGTGCAGACACAAGGGGATTAGGGGAAGGGGAAGAGTGTTCTACCACTTCCCAATCACGACTAGTGCGCTCATCGTAACTAATGGCCCTGTTGTTTCTAGTAGCTTGGTCCTCACCATTGCTCCTATCGCATACTGGCGCAAATCCCAATTCCAGGAGTGTGTTGCGCGTGTATGTAATTCTTCCCCCTACGTATCCCTGCTGTACAACTGGCAGCATCCCAGGCGGCGGGCGGCATCCAGGCGTGGACGGGCGCAGACGGGCTTGCCTTTGGCGAGCCTTAGGCGTGTCCGCTGCGCGCCCGCTCTGGTTGCAGGAATTTATGGCGTGGGCGTGTGGCCAACTAGAGCGCTAACCTCCAACCAATGCCACTGAAAAAAGACTGGAAGTCGGCTCTCTCCACACAAACAGTCGCCTAAATGCGATTGCGGTGGACTGGAGAGCTTCTAAAATGCCTCGAAGTTAAAAGCACAATTCCCAACAGTTTAAAGTCTCCCCCAGAAAATAAGCAATTCACACAGTTTTAAAAAACGATCTTTCGTCACACAGGGTTTCGTGACATTGCCCCCGTACCGCTCCTCGTGCGTGCCCGGTCTGGTTGCAGGAATTTATGGCGTGGGCGTGTGGCCAACTAGAGCGCTAACCTCCAACCAATGCCACTGAAAAAAGACTGGAAGTCCCCCCCAGAAAATAAGCAATTCACACAGTTTTAAAAAACGATCTTTCGTCAGACAGGGTTTTGTGACATTGCCCCCGTACCTCTCCTAATAACACATGATGATGTCATGAATGTCAAGTTGAACACCAATGCACCATCCATTAGTGCTGTGGCAGACATCATGGCACATGTAAATGCTCATTTCACACTGATGACACTTTGCGCTCCTAATGACATCATATGCCCACTACCTGAAAAGTCTAATGAAAGCTGTATACATGTAGTTTAGCTATGTATCACATTTAGCAGGTGAAGTTCTCTGAAAACACTGAGATCCCAACATTTTGGAGATAGATAGTTTGAATTTACAAGGCACAACACTCCATATAGCCATATGAACATTCCCAATCCTGCTTGGTACAGGTGATGACACCATTCATGGGTTGTATATCAACAAGCCAATACACCTTTAAAGGTTTTAGGTGTCCCTGAACGTCGATGACATGAAGATGTAGGATCACTATAGTCCCAAAGGGCCGGCACTTTACACCACTCTTTGGTATTGATTGCTCAGATTGTTTGTTCGAATCAGTGTAGACACTCACAAATGATCCCCAGAGTTCTACTTCTCACACACTCATGCATATCACCAGTCAGATACTGAGTGTTTGAAACACTATTGCAGATGAAACATCAACTGGCAAAAGTACACAGGCCAACATGTAGGCACTAATGCTGATGGCACCAGTGATGAGTCCAATCTCATTTCACTGTTTGAGCAGTACTTACCAATGGGAACTCTATGTCATGTCACATTTATTAGGGCCACAATCACATGAGAGACACTAGTGAGGGAACATCATTCCTCACACAAGCAAGGCATGTTGTCTGAGTGATACAAATGTCACCCAGAATTACTGAGAACATGAGATGATTACTCACTTCACTCAGCCAGGTGCCTGCTCAAAAGGGGAGAGCTGGATGTGGACAGGTAAGAAAGACAATAGCCACAGCACAGCACCATGCATCCACTACCACACTTACGCTAACAATGACTCATCTTGTGTGTGACACATGAGCCACCACTAATATGGTTGGTGAAATGCCTGTCTATAACACTGGCAATATGACTTGTATGACTCTGGCCTGTACTCACCCGCATGTAGCTGCTGGAGTGCCCTCAACTGCCCTCAGCTGCCCATCACGGTCCGGGTAGGCCACCGCCAGTAAGCGGGCAATCGGGGTCAAGGTCCGGGGCGTACCCCTTACACGTTGTGAGGGTTTCACCAGCTGGACCTCTGTGATCTTCTGGGTCCAGCGCTGTGGGTCTTCCCACTTCTTTCTGAAGTGGGCATTATGCCGGTTGAAGACCCTCCGGGTCCACACCTTCTTGGTGATGGCTCTCCAAATGGCCTTCATCTGATGGTCGTTGACCTGTATTGATGCAATAGATGTAGAAATAGATTGTAACTGAAAGTTTAATGATATCTGTATCGTTGATACATATTTTTTTTACACCTAGCACAAACATTAATCAAGAGTCAACACAATATATGTGTCCATGTCACGTGCTAAGCACAACTACAGCATGGATGCACGCTTTTGTTGTCATCTGATGACTAACCCTGGTCATGACCTATTTTGAGGTAGCCTACTAACATGTAAGCCAGGGCCATCCTACATGGAATGTGATGTGAGGTACCATGATACACAGCACACCATTTGGATCTTCTGAAGGGTAAACTACTTGTCCTGACACCTTTACTGCCAGGACCATTGCGTTCATGCATATGGTCCATAGAGACATGTACCATAGCATACACCTCCTAACACTAAGGTCACAAGATGAGGGCTAATATGAGTGACACTCAGACCTACCTCTCTGGGGGCTGTGTGGACATGTGGTCTACTTATATGAATATCCTAGTAAGTCATAATGAGTTTGTGTTGTTCGTACTGTCATCACAGGGCACCCATTTTGCCATTTGTGGCACTGTAACAGGGATGACAATTAACATACCATGGTATGTGTAGTGTGATGGGAATTATTGTAGCCAAGCAGATGATTCACTTTTCTACATCTTTTCAAAAGTAACCCACTATCTACACTGTTCATGTCTCAGAAGTGCAATAGGCCTGTATAGTGCAAGCAACACTATTAGAAAAGTGTCAACAGACCTGCATGAGTAAGGGGACAATCATTAGTGACAGACACACATTGACACTGTGGGTCAATGGAAAGAAGTATCAGGCCAGGGGATCACCTCAGTCACCATGTCTCATATTATCCTTATAACAGCTAACAGGGCTACTAGTGGTGGTACAGATAACTCTTTCTGGGAACATCCATATATCATCATGTCTACAGGGACATTACACTGTGCATCAGTTCTTCTGCCGCGGTCAGGCCTTGCTCTCTGCAGGCTGAGGCTACTTATCCCTCATAAACCTCACATTTCCATCAATGCAATACAGAAAAGTGAAACTTTTGCCCATTTCATATGTGAACATACAGTTGTGTGGCACTCTGGACGGTTCTGTGAGGTATAGCTACCTCCCAGACAACTGTTTTACAAAACCTTATGTGGGTTGAGTGATCAGTTGAACGGTACACTTGGCTAACATCATTCTCAAATGCTTACAACAGTATACAGACATGGCTCATGATCTAAAGTCTATACATAACAATGCACATATATAATTATGAGATTTGAGAACTAATTGCAGCCACTATGTACTTGAGCCCTGCATAGAGATATGCATGTAACACAAGTAGAAATCACCCTTATCACATATTCCAATGGTGGCCTTCTCTCCACTAAGTACAGGGTCCCATAATCCATTACACGTGTGCCCTATGTAGGGGCCACACAATGTATGAAATCAACATAATACTTACACTCTGACGCTCAGAGGCTTATTTTAGCTGATGGAAAGAGAAAGGAAGCAGTGAAATTGAGTTCAATATGTATTTGAGAAACTTACCTGTTCCTCTGGTGAGCCATAGAGCTTGGCATACAGGCAAAGAACCTCGTCCCCAGGGCATCCAGCTCTTCTGGAGTGAAGAGATGGGCCCTCTCCCTTGTGGAGGAAGTGCTGATAGCAGCAGTGTCAGGGAGCAAGAGAGAGGTTTTCCAACCGCCACGTACACAGTCATCAGCGTTGTCGCACACAGCCAGTGGGCCATGACTGTCACTATCTCCAACATTAGCCTATCACTGTGACCACCGTGCATGCGACCGCCCACAGTGTGGTCGACTGCCGGTGGTGGCATACCTTTGACATGTTCTATTAGCGAAGTCAGGCATCCGCCATGTTAGTGGTTGGGAAAACTGTACTGGTGAGAGTTAAGTGCGTCACCACCATTACAAATGAGGGCAAGCATGTTTATTTCTGAAATGATCCATTCCCATGTCATGTCCAGTACAAATCTTCTTCGGTGTAGTGTATTACTGTGTAAGTAGGTCAAATTTGCGTGGCACACTGTACACCTCGGTTGATGGTATTTCCGATGAAAAGTTATGTTACCCTTATTATAGTGGCAATTTAAATTTTCAGAATTGATGATGTGCACAGTTCTGTTACAGACCTGTGAAGGCCACCTTGGGGATGACTGGGGATGACTGGTGATTGTTCAAGATTTGAAAATGATGATGTCAAATGTGTAATGCTTCATGAATTATTAATGTTCAGACATATGACTTTTGCCTTAATCTTCACATATGTTACTCTGCACACTGTGACCAATCTACATGTTTGTGTTACTCCTTCCATAGGTACCCTGGGAGATGGAGGAGTCACCAGGCTCCAGTGTAGTGCCCATTTCCAAACCTACAGACCATGAAAGAGCGACGTGTTATCCAGAAGTTCCATTTGAATCGTCAAACCATCCTTGATTTATGTCATCAGTTGGAGCCTGGCCTCCTACCTCACATCAATAACCCTACATCAACCCCACCACTTGTTAAACTCATGTCTATTTTGCATTTTTCATTTCAATTCTCTGTGGCTATTTCAGGTGGACTGTCACAACCTATGTTCAGTCAGGTGCTCCAAGAGGTGCTAGCAGCCCTTTTGAGACACGTGGCAAGCTACATTCAGTTCCCCAGATGTGATGATTTATCCAATGTAAAGGCAGATTTCTATGCTTTTGGTCACATCCCAGATGTGATTGGATCCATTTATGGCACACATATTTCCTTAGTACCACCGCATACCAAGGAACTAGTGTACCGCAACAGGAAGCACTATCATTCTATCAATGTGCAAAATTGTCTGCTTGGCGGATTTATACATCTCAAACATCTGTGTCCGGTTCCCAGGATCTAACGAGGATGCCTTCATGTCTTTTTAAAAATATATTTATTTGCATTTTCCACACATAGGTAACACAAAGGAGAAAAAAGGAAGATAATATATGAGGGATAAGGGTGAGACAGCTATAACAGAAGTAATAGACATTCTTTTCCTAGCGCATTGGTTATACACACCGGGTTCCATGCATTATTGCAATCTTGTCTACTAAACGATTATACATATGCATTTAACTTACATATTTGAACTGCTAACATGTTCTCATTGAGTTGTATATGAAGTGTCCTACCCTATCCCCACAAGGGTCGTTTGTCTATGTGCCTGTACAATATGCACTGCATTTTCCCATATCACTTGTCTGTCTTCAATTATACAATTTAATGCAAATATGATATTGTGTTTTACCAAACAATCAAACAAAACTAAGAAATCATCACCATTTGTAGGAAACTGACTCTATATATACTATACCAAAATGAGGTATAGTGTGTATATATTCCAGATGACCCCAGAGGTAGGCAGAGGTTAAAGTTAGATAGAACCTTACTCTCTATTTGTGGTAGAGTGGTCGAGCAGTAAGGCAGTATTAGAGGACAGTGTTAAGCATTTGATGTACACACTCAGTCAGTAAATGAACACACACACTCAAGAACTGAACTCTAGACCAATTGTTTTTGGTATAAAAAAATATACTGTTGTTTTATTTTTAGAGCCAAGCAAGCCTGGCACAGGTAAGCATTGAATACTTTACAGTAATAAGTTGCTGATTGTAGAACAGTTTGAAAATGCAATAGGAATTGTACTTTGTCTGATTACAGGGGATGCAGCAGGTTGCAATACTTAGCAAATAAAGTACATTGAAATTAATAGGCTTTTTCAGTAAAGTACAGGTAAGTTACTTTTTATGTTACTTTTCTAACTCAGTGCTGGATAGCTAGATTCAGCACTGGGACATTTCCTGCAAACAGGTAAGTAAATACGTTTTGATTATTAATACGATTTTTAAGGAATATTTTTAGATTTAAAAACTCAACACTTGAAAAGTTTTTGGAAGAAAATTGTCAATGTTATCCTATAGAGGAAAAACAGTTTATCGGTTAACAGATAAGTTATTGACTGTGGGAGTTAAGGTTCTGGGGTTAGACTCAGGGGTCCTCCAGGGCCAGTGATGCACTTTTGTTACACCCTCAGCTGCACTAGGGCGGCCGGGTGCAGAGTGTTGAAGCCCAATGTTATCCAATGGTGATATGGGGCCTCCGATTGGTGGCTGCTGGCAAGCAGGCCACTGGGTTGTGTGGAGAAAAGCTCCTAGAGTTTAGTCAGGGCAAATGGGGAAACAAAGTAGCACATAAGGTGCACCCTTAGCGGCACTGAGGCGGCCGGGTGCAGACGTCGGGCACCCTGCTGTTTTCAATGGAGAACATCCGGTTTGCAAAAGCACTGCAGGCAAGGAGACGAAGGACTTCTGGGTGCGACCACCACTTTGAGAGGTAAGTTGGGGTCGGATCTTCTTACCAGCTTCTGGTCGCAGTTAGGGGTGCCTTCTGTATCTAGACTGCAGGCATCGGCTGGAGGCTTGAGGCAGGTCAGGGGTCACCGGATCTCGGTTTAGGATCGCCGGGGTGTACTCCTTGTGGTGTTTTTCCACTCAAGCTCGGGCCGGGTTTGGCGGTTGCAGAGTTGGCTGGATTTGCAGTTTCCGGCTGCTGCCAGAGGTTGCAGTTGAACAAATCCGATGTTCATGGGAGAAGCAGTCTTTGGAAGTGAAGGAAGGCAGGTCCTCTGTGGTTTTCGAGGTTGCTGGCTGTAGGACACACCAGGATTTCGCAGGAGCAGGTTTGAGGGGAGACAGGCCTGTAGAGCTGGGGCCAAGTCAGTGGGTGTCTTCCTCTTGTTAGCTGGCTGCACGGCTGTCCGGTCCTTCTTCTTCTTTTCTTCTTGTCATTTCTGGATCTGAGGAAGCAAGGTTCAGGGTGCCCCCTAAATACTAGATTTGTGGCGTTCCAGGTAGGTAAAGGGCAATAGGCCAATGGGTCCCTTCCCTGGGGTGAGTACACCACCTATCGTGCCACCCTCCATTGGGGGGGAGGAGCCTGTCCCTGGATGGTTCGGTCCCCCCATCCATAAGATGGTGGGGACTCCGAGGGGTGAAGTTGGCAGAGGTGGGCATAGCTCTTTCCCTCACTTGTTTTTCCCACCGGTTCTCCCACCCGAAGTGGAGGGTAGAACCATTGGAGACCAGTTGCTGAAAGCAGCAAATGGTCTGGGGAGGCTCAAAAAGGCAGATGTTCATTGTTTCAGGCCCCCAGAGCAGCAGGCTCTCGACCCAGGGGTCCAGAAACATATCTGTTGGTAGCAGCCTAAGCAGCCACTCAGTCGGGACACTATAAGTTGGTCAAGTTTCAGGCGGCATCTCTGAGATGCCCTCTGTTGTGCATTTTACATTAAATTCCACACTGGTACCATTGTGGGTTTAATGTGCTGAGTAGTTTGATACCAAACTTCTCAGTTTTCAGTGTAGCCATTATGGTGTTGTGGACTTCGTAATGACAAACTCCCAGCACCAAATACTCTTAATGGCAGCACTGCACTTACAATGCCCTAGAATGGACGTGGGCACTGTAGGGGTACAGGGCTCATGCACCTGTACCCTCAGCACTGGTATAGTGCACCCTGCCAGAGGGGTGGCTGATCTATGCCAGGGCAGTGGTTTGTGGTCATGGCACACAGAGATGTGTGCCATGTCGACTCTTCACTTTGTTCTGCACCAAGACACGCAGCCTGCAAAGGCAGTGTGTAATTGGCAGGGTACAGGTCCTCTAAGGGTGGCACAATAAGTGCTGCAGCCGTTAGAGGCCTTCTCTGGTCACAGTGCCGTGGGTACCTCTGGTACCGTTTACCAGGGGCTTACCTGTGTCCAGAGATACCAATTGGGTTTAGGCTTCAATGCAATTTTAGGAAAGAAACATAGGCCCTGGGTACCTGATTAGCAGGAGCCCAGGGCACACTCAGTCAAAGAGCATCAGCAATTCAGCAAAAAGTGAGGGCGTACCATGCAGAAAGAGCGCACTTTCTCACACCCCCCCAAAAGCAAGATGTTGAGACTAACCTTTCCCTAAAGAGTTTTCATTGTCTAAGTGGAAGAACCTGGAAAGTCCATCTGCATTGGCATGGGCAGTCCCAGGTCTGTGTTCCACTTCAAAGTCTATTCCGTGTAGGGAGATGGACCACCTCAACAGTTTAGGAATTTCTCCTTTCATTTGCATTAGCCATCTTAGAGGTCAGTGATCAGTTTGAACTAGGAAGTGAATAACAAACAAGTATGGTCTCAACTTCTTCAGGGACCAAACCACAGCAAAGTCCTCCCTCTCAATGGCACTCCAACGCTGCTCCCTGTGGAGAAGCCTTCTGCTTATGAAAGTAATAGGTTGGGCTCGACTGTCATCATTAGCCTGGAATAGGACCACTCCTATCCCTAGCTCAGAGGCATCAGTCTGCACTATGACCTGCTTGTCATAATCTGGAGCTTCAGAATTGGTGCTGAGCACATTGCTTCTTTCAGGGTGTCAAAAGTGTTTTGGCAACTAACTGTCCAGTTTACCTTTTTGGGCATTTTCTAGGAGGTGAGTTCTGTGAGGGGAGTCACAATGGACCCATATCCCTTGACAAACCTCCTGTAGTACCCAGTCAAGCCAAGGAATGCCCTGACTTGGGTCTGGTTAGTTGGAGCTGCCCAGTCCAGGATAGCCTGGATCTTGGGCTGTAAGGGCTGTACCTGGCCTCCACCAACAAGGTGGCCCAAGTACACTATAGTTCCCAGCCCTATCTGGCATTTGGATGCCTTGATAGTTAGGCCGACAGTTTGCAGGGCTTTTAAAACTTTCCGAAGGTGGATCAGGCGATCCTGCCAGGTAGAACTAAAGACAGCAATATCATCAAGATAAGCTGCACTAAAGGACTCCAAACCAGCAAGGACTTGATTCACCAACCTTTGGAAGGTGGCAGGGGGATTATTTAAACCAAAGGGCATAACAGTGAACTGATAATGCCCATCAGGTGTGGTGAATGCTGTTTTCTCTTTTGCCCGAGGGGCCATGCCAATTTGCCAGGACCGTGTAGTTAAGTCAAAGGTACAGAGTTGAGCCCTCTATAGTCCACACAGAACCTCCTTTCTCTCTTTCCACCATGTGGGTGAGGTTTGGGGACTAGAACCAATAGGCTGGCCCAGGGGCTCTCAGAGGGTTCAATAACCCCTAACTCCAGCATGTTGCTGACTTCAGCTCTGATGCTTTCCTTGACTTGGTCTGACTGTCAATATATTTTGTTTTTGATAGGTGCACTGTCACCAGTGTCCACATCATGGATACACCAGTTTGTCAGACCAAGGGTCAAGGAAAAAAGCTTAGCATACTGCTGCAAGACTTGCTTGCAGTCAGTCTGCTGTTGGGCAGAGAGGGTGTCTGAAAAGACAACTCCATCTACTGACCCATCTTTTGGGCTGTAGGAGAGGTGGTCAGGGAGATGTTCACTCTCTGCTTCAATGCCCCTCATCAGTCACCATCAGCATGGTGATGTCAGCCCTGTCATTGTAGAGCTTTAGGCGGTTCACATGGATAACCCTTTTGGGTGTCCTGCTTGTGCCCAGGTCAACCAAGTAGGTGACCTCACTCTTATTTTCTAGGTTACAGTAAGGGCCACTCCATCTGTCCTGGAGTGCCCTTGGTGCCACTGGCTCCAAAACCCATAACTTCTGCCCAGGTTGAAATTCAACTATTGCAACATTTTGGTCATACTAGTGCTTCTGGAGCTCCTGGCTGACCTCATAATTTTTGGATGCCTTTTCCATGTACCTAGCCATTCTGGACCTTAGGCCAAGCACATAGTCCACAATATCTTATTTAGGTTCTTGGAGAGGCTTCTCCCAACTCTCTTTTACAAGACAGAATGGTCCCCTTACAGGATGGCTAAACAGAAGTTCAAAAGGGGAAAAACCCTACTCCCTTCTGTGGCACTTCTCCGTAAATGAAAAACAGGTATGGTAAGAGGACATCCCATCTCCTTTTAAGCTTTTCAGGGAGTCCCATATTCATGCCTTTCAATGTCTTGTTGAATCTCTCAATAAGGCTACTGGTTTGTGGGTGATAGGGTGTAGTAAACTTGTACTGCACTCCACACTCTTTCCACATGTGTTTGAGGTAAGCAGACATGAAGTTGGAACCTTTATCTGAAACCACCTCATTTGGAAACCCTACCCTGGTGAATACACCAATGAAGGCCTTGGCTACTGCAGGAGCTGTAGTAGTCCTAAGGAGAATTGCTTCAGGATACCTAGTGGCATGTTCCACTACCACTACAATTCATTTGTTCCCTGATGCTGTGGGAGGTTCAAGTGCACCCACTATGTCCACACCTACCCTTTCAAACGTAACCCCCATCACAAGTAGTGGTATCAAGGGGCCTTTTGGGTGACCACCTGTCTTGCCACTGGCTTGACAGGTAACACAGGAGCTGACAAACTCCTTCACCTTTTGGTGCATCTGGGGCCAGTAAAAGTGGCTAACTAGACTCTCCCAAATCGTGGTTTAGCCCAGATGTCCAGCTAGGGCGATGTCATGAGCTTAAGTTAAGAGGAACTCCCTGTACCTGTGTGGCACTACCACTCTCCTGGTGGCTCCAGATTTGGGGTCTCTTGTCTCAGTGTACAGTAATCCTTCTTCCCAATAAGCTCTGTGGATACCACTGACATCTCCTTTTCTTCTGAAGCAGCTTACTGCCTCAGGCTTTCAAGAGTGGGACAGTCCTGCTGCCTCTGGCACAGCTCTTCCCTGGAGGGTCCCCCTGGGCCCAAGAATTCAACCTGGTAAGGGTCAAGCTCCATGGGCTCAGTTCCCTCTGGGGTATCCAAGTCTTCTCCCTGAAGAGAGGGGTCCTGATCCTTTTGCTGAACAGAAGCTGGTTCCCAGTCTTCTTACCTTTTCTCTTGGAAGGTTGGGCCATACTTTCAGACTCCAACACTTCTTTTTCACCCTGCCTTTTGCTCTGTGCTCTTGTTTTTACATACACAAATTCAGGGATATCCAGCATTGCTGCATGAGTTTTTAGTTCAACCTCAGCCCAGGCTGAGGTTTTCAGGTCATTGCCAGGCAGACATGCAGCTGGTAGCTTTGGAGAGACCACTACCTGTTTCAGGCGAGTAACCCCCCGTCTAATGTCATCATAGCAATAGCATGGCTAGTGGTAACACTGTCAGCATTGGTGACTGGGTAAGTACGCCCAATCAAGTATTAATCAGGGGAAACCAGTGTGTCTCTCACCATAGTGACACTGGCATCTGTATCCTTCAGAGACTCTATCCTAGTTCCATTAATCCAAGGGTAGTGTAAGTAATTCTTTAAGTTGGGTGGCCACACAGCTATTGTGGCAAACTCAACTTCCCCCTCTGAAACTAGAACTGCTTCAGTGTGCAACCTGATTTGCTTTGGGCACAATGTGGATCCCATCTGGAGACTTGCTACACCAGGTGTAGCTGTAGCTGTAGCTATAGCTGTAGGGCTAGGAGCCTTTTAGCTAGGGTAAGCATTGTCTCCAGTTAAGTATCCCAACTTTGTATAGTTGTTACATCAGGCCTTTGCAGGATCAAAGTTCTTCCACCTGTATCTAGGACCAGATTGAGTAGAGTTTTGGGACCCAAACCACTGTGCAGTATACTGGGGCCCTGTAGAAGTCTCTGACTTTTTATCTTGGGGATTCTCACCACCTTTCCCCTGGGGAGGTTTTGTAACCCCTTTGTTTTGGTCACCCCCAGCGGTTGTGTTAGTCACTCTAGTCTTGACCGAGTGATCTGCCTTCTTTCTCAATTCATGGGGAGAAATTACACCTAGGTCTACCAAATGCTGATGTAAGTTTTCATTCGTACAATTGCTTAAAATGTGTTCCTTCATAAACAGGTTGTAAATTCCAGTAAAGTCATGCACATTGTGTCCAGTTAACCAACCATCTAGTGCCTTTACTGAGTCGTCTACAAAATCAATCCAGGACTGGTTTTGGGTTGTGGGAGCCCCCCTGAATCTAATTCTGAAATCCTCCGTTGTGAGTCCAAATCTCTCAATCAGAATTCTCTTGATGAGGTCCTAAGCCCCACCATCTGGCCCAGAAAGGGTCAGGAGTCTGTCTCTGCAGTTACCAGAGAACAATTCCCACAGGAGTGCCCCCAGAGATGTTTCTTCACCTTTGTCATGTCATAAGCCCTCTCAAAGGCTGTGAACCATTTAGTGATGTTGTCACCCTCCTCAAACTTAGGGACAATCCCTTTGGGGATTTTAGGATCATAATATTGCTGCCACCATTGATGGTGCTAAATCCATCTCCTTTCTTTCTCTCGAGCCAGGAGTCTGGACTCCAGATCCAGTATTTTGGCCAGCCTTGCTAAAAGGCTGTACTCCTCATTGAGGCTGTCCTCAATGTCCTCACCAGAACCTGAGTCACCTGTGTGGACTCTAGGTCCCCATGGGTTCATTCTTGGAAATAAGTGAACAGGGTTCCTTTCTTCCCTAGGAAGTGGTGGAGGTGGGTACCTTTCCCCATCCTCCTCACCACCTTCTCCCTCTGACTGGTCATCACCATTTTCAGAGGGGTGGGCCTTTGAAAACTCAGCCAACAGTTTACGGAGCTTTTGTTTGGTTGGATGAGGGCTCATTGGTATATTTCTAATTTTACATAAGGACCATACCTCATTGAAAGACAAGTGAAGGTAAGGGGAGAGGTCAAGCTCCTCAACCATGTCCTGTATGTCATTATGGTTATCTTCACTAATAGCTGGGTTCTGTTTTTGAGACATTCTGACAAAAAAAGTTCTACCCCTCTACCCTTGACTACAGTGACTTTTTATTTTCTAAAATTCATAAGGGACTTAAGCAAGGCCCTAACAAGACTTTTAGTAGTTTTGTAAAAATGCCAATTTGAACAAATCAGAATTCTAAAGGCAATTTAAGAGTTCTGTCATGTGATCTGGTGGTAACCAAGTAGTCCAACAAATGCAAGTTTATATCCCACCGCTGATACACCAATCTAGGAAACTGACTCTATATATACTACACCAAAATGAGGTGTAGTGTGTCTAGAGTCCAGGTGACTCCAGAGGTAGGCAGAGGTTAAAGTTAGATAGAACCTAACTCTCTATTTGTGGTAGAGTGGTCGAGCAGTAAGGCAGTATCAGAGAACAGTGTTAAGTATTTGATGTACACACTCAGTCAGTAAATGAACACACACACTCAAGAACTGAACTCTAGACCAATTGTTTTTGGTATGAAAAAGATACTGTTGTTTTCTTTTTAGAACCAAGCAAGCCTGGCACAGGTAAGCATTAAATAATTTACAGTAATATGTTGCTGATTGTAGAACAATTAGAAAATGAAATAGGAATTGTACTTTGTTTGATTTACAGGGGATGCAGTAGGTTGCAATACTTAGCAAATACAGTACATTGAAATGAATATATTTTTTCAGTAAATTACAGGTAAGTACCTTTTTACGTTACTTTTCTAACTCAGTGCTGGATACCTAAATTCAGCACTGGGACATTTCCTGCAAACAGGTAAGTAAATAAGTTTTGGTTATTCGTGCGATTTTTAAAGGATATTTTTAGATTTCAAAACTCCACACTTTTGGAAGAAAATTGTCAATGTTATCCAATGAAGGAAAAACAGGTTATCGGTTCACAGGTAAGTTATCGACTGTGGGAGTTAAGGTTCTGGGTTTAGACTCAGGGGTCCCCCAGGGTCAGTGATTCACTCTTATTACACCCTCAGCGACAATAGGGCGGCCAGGTGCAGAGTGTTGAGGCCCTAAGTTATCCAATGGGGGATAGGGGCCTCCGGGTGGTGGCTGCTGGCAAGCAGGCCACTGGGTTGTGGGAGCAAAGCTCCTAGGGTTTAAGTCAGGTCAAATGGAGAAACAAAGTAGCACAAAAGGTGCACCCTCAGCGGCACTGAGGTGGCCGGGTGCAGAGCACTGTTTGCGAAAGCGCTGCAGGCAGGGAGACGAAGGACTTCTGGGTGTATACTGGGGCCCTTTAGAAGTCTCAGACTTTTTATCCGACCCCAAAAGGAACCCTTGCACCCAATGCCCCGCAGCCTTATGTGCCCAAACGAACGGTGTCTAACCAGCCCTCCACTTCGAGAGGTATGTTGGGAAGTTAAGGGCTGGTTAGACACCGTTCGTTTGGGCACATAAGGCTGCGGGGCATTGGGTGCAAGGGTTCCTTTTGGGGTCGGATCTTCTTACCAGCTCCTGGTCGCGGTTAGGGGGTCTTCTGGGTTTAGTCTGCAGGCGTTGGCTAGAGGCTTGAGGCAGGTCAGGGGTCGCCGGATCTTGGTTCAGGATCACCGGGGTGACCTCCTCGTGTTGGTTTTCCAATTGAGCTCGGGCTGGGTTTGGCGGGTGCCGAGTGGGCTGGATTTGCGGTTTCAGGCTGCTGTCAGAGGTTGCAGATCAACAAATCCGGCGTTCACTGGAAAATCAGTCTTTGAAAGTGAAAGATGGCAGGTCCTCCAGGGTTTTTGAGGTTGCTGGCTGCAGGACACACTGGGATTTCGCAGGAGCAGGTTTGAGGGGAGGCAGGCCTGTAGGGCTGGGGCCAAGTCAGTGGGCGTCTTCCTCTTGTTAGCTGGCTGCAGGCAGTTTAGTCCTTCTTTTTCTTTTCTTCTTGTCATTTCTGTATCTGAGGAAACAAGGTTCAAGGTGCCCCCTAAATACTATATTTAGGGGCGTTACAGGTAGGTAAAGGGCAGGGACCAAATGGTCTTTCCCCTGGGATGGGTACACCCCCTATAGTGCCACCCTCCAGTGGGGGGAGGGGGTGCAGGTGCAGGATCCTGTCCCTGATTGGTTGGGTCCCCCCATCCTCAAGTGTTGTGCCTGTGGGGTGGAGTTGGCAGAGGTGGGCACACCTCTTTCCCTCACTTGTTTTTCCTGCCAGTTCTCCTGCCCAAAGTGGGGGGTAGAACCAGTGGGGACCAGTTGCTGAAAGCAGCAAATGGTCTGGGGAGGCTCACAAAGGCAGCATGACTGTGAAGCTTCCCCTTCATGAACCCTGCCCATCCTGGGTGAGGAGGCTTGACACCTCGTCCCAAGATGTGCATTGTTTCAGGCCCCCGAGAGCAGCAGGCTCTCGACCCAGGGGTCCAGAAACATGTGTGTTGGTGGCAGCCTAAGCAGCCACTCAGTCGGGACACTAGAAGTTGATCGAAGTTGGTCGAAATTCAGGGGGCATCTCTAAGATGCCCTCTGTCGTGCATTTTACATTAAATCCCACTCTAGCATCAGTGTGGGTTTAATGTGCTGAGAAGTTTGTTACCAAACTTCCCAGTTTTCAGTGTAGCCATTATGGTGTTGTGGAGTTTGTAATGACAAGCTCCCAGCACCATACACTCTTAATGGCAGCACTGCACTTACAATGCCCAAGAATGGACTTGGGCACTATAAGGGTACAGGATTCATGCACCTGTACCCTCAGCACTGATATAGTGCACCCTGCTAGAGGGATGACTGATCTATGCCAGGGCAGTGGTTTGTGGGCATGGCACACAGAGATGTGTGCCATGTCGACTCTTCACTTTGTTCTGCACCAAGACACACAGCCTGCAAAGGCAGTGTGAAACCAATCCTGCCATATGCCCAGCCATACCTCCCGGCTACAGCATATTGTGTGTTAACAGACAGAGCTCACGCTCAGGAGGAGGAGTCGCCATAATATATAGATCTCAGTGGACTATCTCCTCCTTCCCTTACACACAATATGGAAATGCATCGAAGCACTTCCATTCTGCGTCAAAATGGCTGCTAATCTCACCTTCTCTGGTCTTCTGGTCTATCGCCCCCCCCAATTCTAAAACATCTTATTTACCGGCCTTTTTAGATTATGTTTTGCAGGTAACATCGCGTTATGCAAACTTTACCCTCCTTGGGGATTTCAACCTTCATGTTGATAATCCCTCGGATCACATTACTCACAAACTTCCTCACAACATTATCAGATGGAGGGCTAAACCAACTTATTACTAGTGCTACACATAAGGCCGGACATATCCTAGATCTGATTTGTACTAATTTGGATGGAATCTCCATAAATGAACCTCGTCCGATCACTTTTTTATCCCGTTGTCCCTTTCCCTGCACCATCAAGACCGACCCAGACTTCCTGCTAAAACACTAGGTAGAAATTGGAGTAAGATCTCTCTTGATAGCTTAGCTGCCCACCTCACCCCTATCAATCCCCTAGATATAACTTCTGATTTGGATGCCAGATTGACCAACTTCAACGGCTGGATTTCTTCCGCCATTGACCATCTTGCTCCAATCAGGCCTATTAAACCCTACCGTGCTGCCCCTTCTGCCCCTTGGTATTCCGATGAGCTCCGTAAATGCAAATCGGCATGCAAACTTCTTGAGAGACTCTGGAGACTATCATACTCCCCCGACTGTAAGATCAAGTATAAATCAAGTATAAATCTGCCCTTAAAGAGTATAGGAAAAGAATAACTGAGCACAAAAGAAACTATCTGGAAGAGAAAATAAACCGTGCACAGTCAGAACCTTTACAGATCCATTAGCTCTCAAACGACCCCCTGTGGTATCTCAGACACTTTGCAATCGCCTTTCGGATTTTTTTCAAGACAAAATTGCCACTATATATGACTCCTTCCCCTGTAATACTAACCCAGATAGCCATGTACCTAGCACAGTCGCTACGGAATCTGACTGTACCTTCTCTAATTTCAAAGAGATTGCCATAGATCAATCTCTAACAGAGCTCTCAAAATACAGATCTGGCTCACCTCTGGACCCCTGGCCAGCTAAACAATATAAATCTCTGGCACCTCTTCTCAATCCCATTTTAAATGGGATATGGAATGATTCCCTGCGTACAGGTGTCTTTCCAGACTCCTGGAAGCATGCTCGATTAGTCCCCATACTGAAGAAACCTAATGCCGACCCTAGTGAACCTGCCAACTACCGGCCTATCTCCCTATTACCAGCCCCTGCTAAAGTGCTTGAAAAACTTGTACAGCAACAACTAGCAGGTTTTTTGGAAGCACATGGTGCTTTTCATGACTCACAACACGGTTTTAGACCGGGATACAGTACTGAGTCAGCACTGATTGAGATGGCCGATGCCGTACGTTGGAAGTTGGACGAGGGATCAAGAGCGGTGTTGGTGCTGCTCGACTTGTCGGCAGCATTCGACACCGTCTCCCACCCCCTCCTCCTTGACGGCCTCCGATCAAAAGGCATCCAGGGTAAGGCCCTTAAATGGATTGCATCCTTCCTGTCCAATCGGACGCAAGCAGTGTTCACTCCTCCCTATACCTCGGACAGTCGACCGCTTCGGTGGGGAGTCCCACAGGGCTCCTCACTGAGCCCTCTCCTGTTCAATGTTTATTTTTCGCCCCTAGCTGAAATCATCTCCCAAACAGGAATAAAGGCAACATCCTATGCAGATGATATTCAACTCTTGTTCACTTTTGACAGCCCCACTCAATTTACCTTTGACCCACTAAAAAATTGCCTCCGCACCATTGCCCAATGGATGGATAACAATTTCCTCCGGCTTAATGCCGAGAAAACGGAGGTATTATTCTTCCATCAGCCATCCCCACTGGACCCCAACATCTGGTGGCCTCTTGATTTGAGTGCCCCCCCCCAGCCAAAGGAATCAGTAAAAAATCTAGGGGTTAGATGGGATTCTAACCTCTCATTCCACCAACAAGTCCATACGGTATCTGCAGCATGTTTTTCCAAAATCAGGATGGTGAAAAAAAATTCATCAACTTCCTACCTAATAACACCAGGAAGACTATAGTCCAAGACCTGATTACCTCACATCTGGACTACGCCAATGGCTTGTACATTGGACTGACTTCTGGTCTTTGCCACCGACTCCAGACAGTCCAGAATGCTGCAGTAGGGTTGGTGGGTGGCATTCCCCTACGTGAGCACATCTCGCCACATCGCCGTAGACTACACTGGCTGCCCATACAAAAAAGGGCAGAATTCAAAGCACTTGTTCTGGCTCACCGCGCAATGAGGGGAAAGGGCTCTGCCTACCTTTCCACCTGCCTTTCCCCCTACAGCAATGTTAGGCTTCTTCGTTCTTCCTCAAAAAACCTTCTCACTACCCCCAGATTTAAAAAAGCTCGCTCCGGCGGAAGAACCTTCCAAGTATGCGCTTCTGCCCTCTGGAATAAGCTACCCATTTCCATCCGGATGATCCAGGAAGAACCCCTCTTTCGGAAAGCCTTAAAAACTTTTCTTTTCTGTTAAAATTCCCTCTAAAATCTAGCTCAGCTTACGAACACACAGGAGCGCCGGGGCTCCCCGTTGGGGTAGCTGTGCGCTATATAAAATACACTAAATAAATAAGTGTGTGAGTGTCAGGGTACAGGACCTCTAAGGGTGGCACAATAAGTGCGGCAGCCCTTAGAGGCCTTCTCTGGTCGCAGTGCCCTGGGTACCTTTGGTACCATTTACCAGGGGCTGACCTGTGGCCAGAGATGCCAATTGGGTTTAGGCTTCAATGCAAATGTAGGGAAGGAACATAGGCCCAGGGTATCTGATTAGCAGGAGCCCAGGGCACACTCAGGCAAAGAACATCAGCAATTTAGCAAAATGTGGGGGCATACCATGCAGAAAGAGGGTACTTTCTCACACTATTCTGTTGCGGCTGGGTCAGAATGTTCTGGAAAGGTATTCTATCTGTTCTTCTATTCTGTAATATGCTCACCTCCTCCCCTTTCCAATATCTAATATGGAGATCAGCTGGGTCTCTCCTTTTTCAGCAATCTGTGGTCCCTATCCAATCTATCAGGTACATGAAGGCATTAGTTTCATTGTGGGTCCGGAGTACGGGATGTTTGATGATCAGCGTCTGAGACTTGCTCATTCCCCGCCTGTGGGGAATCATTCCCAGCCTCCCTACCTGTGTATTTTAATTCCACCAGTATTGTATCCCAATATTGCGCAATCGGGTATTCACGCAGGCCCGCTATATCCTCCCAATGCAATGATGTGGTTTCTGGCTGAGACCACACTGTAATAGAATTTTTCCAGCTATTTAGGGCGGGAAGTTCTGCGTGCTCCCATCTTTTTGTAATCAACGTTTTGTCAATTTTACTCTAGAGAGGCATGAGTTTGGTCTATAGTGTTGGCCAGCCTCTCTACCGCTGTTAGGACTGTGTCCAGCTTGGCTGTCATTTGTTCTGTTGGCCCCTCTCCAGCCATCTTGTGTGCCTGTGCGCGGGATAAGGGGGGCTGAGCAAAATGGCTCCTGGCTCCTGTCCGTGGCCGTCCTCTTTGTAACATAGGGTCACTACGGGCTCGCCTCAGTCCAGTTTAAAGGGTTCAGTCGTAGGCCCTGAAAGGAAGCGCTATGTTCCTCTTTCAGTCCTGCGAGCCTTTGCAGAAAAATCAAGCAGTCCTGGCCTAGTTTGCCTCGGAGCCCAGAGAAAACTATTACCTGTCACGCCTCCATGTTCATATGGCTGCCGCCTTATTCCTGGGGACTCCGTGTGTGTGGGAGCAGTCTCTGCAGGTCCTGTGAGGCTCTGGGTCTATTTCGCCGACATTTTGTATCTTGCCGATATCATTTATTGGCTTGCGGTCAGAGCTCCTGTCTCCTCACTTATTTCTTCGGCAAGCCGCCGTCTTTTCAAATCTATTTCAGACCGGATGAAAACCTTATGATTGCGCGTCGAGGGTTTCAGTGCACCGCGGCCTGCTGGGCATGTCTCATTCCCGGGACTGCCTTGGGATTGCAGCCAGGCTGCTCGCACTTCCGTCTGGGCACTGGTGCCATCTCACGGCTTCGGCTGCGGCGCACGACGAGTCCGGCTCATAGAAGTCACTCCGCATACTCTGGATCTGACCACTGTCAGGTATTTCCAGTTGCTGACCCTGGGAGTGCGCTGGTGCGGGTGCATGCAAGAGATGTCGGGTAAGTTGGGACGGAGCTCTATCTGAGCATGTCCGATGCCATTGCCTCCTTGGCCACGTCCCCCTACCGATGATGCCTTCATACTGCGAAACAGTACCATACCCCAGCTGATGTCAAGAAAGCTACTAGTGAGGGCATGGCTTGTAGGTAAGTGTGATCTGTCCTAACTTTGTGTGGGTGATGTCAGATAGTATGATCTGAAAGTGTGTAACTCCTTGTTGCACTTCTGTCTATCTTCCATCTAAGATACTCATCGTATCCCAACCAGCCATGGTTGTTTTCACTGCTGAGGGGAAGTTTGCTTCAATGAGGCCCATGGAAAAACACAGCGGCCAGTGGAGCGGGCTTTTGGGCTCCTGAGAGCCAGATTCAGATGTCTGGATGGACTTGGGGATCCCTCCTCTACTCACCCAGGAAGGTGTGTAAGATCACCATGGCCTGCTGCATACTCCACAACATTGTCCTGCGACAGAACACCCCTTACATCACAGAGGATGGAGGCCATGAAGAGTCACTGGGTGAAGGGCCACAAATGCCAAATGAAGATGATGATAGTGTTGAAGAGGAAGGAGCTGACTTGCATCAAGATCTCATACGAAACTACTTCTCCTGAGTGTAAGTATGGTATGAGTTGTGATGACTTTGACTATTATTGCAATTCTTGTAGTAATGTTGTGAGGAGGATGTTAATACTACTTACTACGAATCTATGGGTCTGGATATTTCTAGGGAAAGGTGTTTGTATTGTAGGTGTAGCTTTGTTTAGCTGTAAATGTTGTTGTGGACTGTGTTCTCTAGGAGTTGACAATGTGATGTGTGCCATATGTGTGGTTTCGTAGCTAATATCTCTGAGTTGGTCTGTTTCAGGTACCTTCGTAATGACATCTTCATTTGGACCTTTCAGAGTTGTGACATTAGCAGTTATATGATGCTGGTGAGACATAAGAAGTAGACATGGATTGGCCCTGGGAATGTCTGTCTCAGAGTTTGGTTGTACAAAGCCGGTACCAAGACAGCTTGCACAAAAATAGGATGGAAGTTACCTGGCTTCTATTGGACTTGTTCCTTGTGGTGTGTTTGTCATAATACACTGTGTGGGCCATCATGTGATCCAAAAAAATGTTGTGTTGGGTCCAATTCATGGTAGTATCCCTTCACATTAGCTAAATCCTCATTGTGTATGAACTTTATGTAGCTGTTTATGTGTCTCTTCATTGTAGGCCACATTGCCTGTGGCACATCACTGACATTAGCTTTGTGATATTCCATCAGATGCAAGAAACACTGGATTGAAATAACCCTGTGGTCAGAAACTGTCAGACATGTGTCTGTTTGCTTATTTGATGTAGGAGTCTCTTTGTGAGGTAGACATTATAGCTCCAGCTGATTATGTAGACCAAATTTATTGTTGCCTATTGTGTAGGATATTGTCAGATGTATGCCTCCTTCCAGGTTTTGAAGTCTGTAACCGATTATGTGATCACTGACACAGAATTTCTGCACCCTCCTACTGGATCCTCAT
The DNA here is from genome assembly GCF_964261635.1 of Lissotriton helveticus. Taxonomy (NCBI): domain Eukaryota; kingdom Metazoa; phylum Chordata; class Amphibia; order Caudata; family Salamandridae; genus Lissotriton; species Lissotriton helveticus. Next base: position 1,328,440,384 of record NC_136069.1, on the reverse strand, counting down.
TCCTATGAAACTGGGGTGGTGCTAGCCGGCTCAGAATCCAGGCTAGATGCACAGACAGTTTGGAGGGCAGTAGTTGGCTGTGTTGTTGCAGCTGTGGTGGGAGCTGTTGTTGTGGGCACAGTGAGCCCCACTATTTGCGTCGGCTCAGGCTGACCTGATGGACCGGGACCGTCATTTATGACCACCTCTTCAGGAGCATTGTCATCACTCAGGGCTTCGTCCGGGTGTGGAGAGGAACTCTGTTCGGTTTTCAGTCTCTGTGCAGGTGCAGTGGCAGAACGACCTGTTGAGAAAAGAGAAAACATTTGTAATGGTGGAAGTGAGGTATCTACATTCACATTGTTTGTGTCAAAGTAAATAGGGACTCAGATTGGAACAAAAATATAGAGATTAGTATCTATTTGTGTGGAGTTGAAGTTGGTTACTAGAAATTTGTAAACATTCAGTAGATGTAGTTGATTTCAACAGCTCATTAGTTGTGCAGATATGTGGCATTTTGGCTTTAGGGATCGACATGATATCGCCAAAACTCTGCTACAAACATGGTGTAGTCATAATGTGTATTTGTCCATTCAAAGGCCTAGTTATGTCTAATACAGGCAATCATCCAGCTTGGTTGTATATTTAGCATTGTTCATCATGTGAGAAGTGCAGAGTCAAGGGTTCACCAGTCACTGCTAATCCGCCAAGTTTCCTTTATGGCTCACGGATTTTAGGGGTACACCGTTGTTATGGTGTCACTTATACCATCAATAGTTGCAGTTGATGAGACCAGAACACCATCAAGAAAAGTATTCAGCCAGTCATCTGAGTGGAGCGTTGTTTGTACACTGTACAGTCCATGATGAGTTTACATCAGTTGTAACATTGCAGACAAGTGAGACGGGGCAAAAGCAGTCTAGCATCTTGGTTAGAGTTGCGGTCACGGGGCCTCATGGTATTTGTAGTCTTTTCAATCTAATTTTTACCAAGACTTGACAAATGGTGACCTGCATGATGAGTGAATATCAGTTTTAACATGATAGACAAGTGAGAAAGGGCAAAGGGATTCTAGCATCTTGGTTAGAGTTGCAGTGACAGCGCCTCATGGTGGTTGTAATCACTTTAATCTCACTTTACCAACACTTGACAAACAGTTATTGTACCAAACCTGTTGGCAAAATGCATTTGGGATGTCCATACTTTTAAATGTTCACACATGTTATGTGTCTTGGATTGATATTTTTATGGCAATGCACTTACAGACAGCATTGTACCTTGTGGCATGTCATGGAGTTGGATACATGTGGTCTTATATCCAACAATACACTTTGACACAGACAAATCAATGTCTCAGGTACTTTGAGTATTGCATGTTAGGAAAGAAGATAGATAACACAATAGCAAAAGCATTGGTGAGAGCAAACAGGACATTGTGATATTGTACCAGGTATTGATGTGTAACATATCAGAGTCCACTCTCCTAGCTGTTCCTGTCAAGTCCTCAGAATGCAGGATGGGCATTACCTTCTCCTCCCAGGGAAAGAACTATATTGGGGTGCTGTATCCTCTCCTCTGAGCTCCAGGTGGTGGTTGTTATACCTGTACGCACCCTCAACCTGAGCTCAGTCCACCTCCTCTTAATGTTGTTCTGTGTGTGCAGGGTGGTACCAACAGCATTCACTCTGTTGACTACCCTGTCCCACGTTTCTGATTTCATACTGAGAAGAGTATGCTGGACTTGAGAACCAAATATTTGGGGCTCTACTCTAATGGTTCCATCCACCATGACTGTCAACTCTTGATCAGTGAAGCGGGTTTTTTTTGTGCCAGCATGATGAGACAAATACATGCGAGTGAGTATATGAAAGAAAAAACAAACAAGTGATACAGAGTCATTTTTCCCCTCTGTGTGCGGCAGTTTAAGGTCTCTGTGCGCTGCAGTCAAGGCTATGTACGCCAGGAACGCAACCGCTCTGGTGGTGCCCTGTGTGACAGTGTTGGTTGGCACCCTCCAATGACCACCTCCGCCATGGATTCCCTCACTACTACCCTTTAACAGTGCCCCTCAAGTCTCCATTATCACTCTCTCTGTGATGCATTTAATTCATGTTATAGCGCCACTCATACCAGTGTAGGGTGTCAGAGCACTTTACATTGCACACACATTAAACAGAGACAATCAATCATAGGTAAGTAAATCAGTGTATAAGAAATGTTACATAAGACAGAGGTCTGCACAGTGTAGGAGTGATGTCATCCATGCTGGTAGGCAGTAAGAGGGGTTGGTCTAGAGAAGCAAAAACGTGTAATTTAAAATGTAACACCATGGTTGGGGGTTCTCTTTAATAAGAATTGCTTTATACCAAAATGAACCCTTTTTGCAACATTAGGATAATGAATGGTTGGGGAAAAAAATCATAACATCTAATCTATACCTTGCAGTATGCATGAAGTTCTTTGATGACAGTCAATAGTGTACTGTTTTGTATTAGGATTTTAACTTATAAACTGCACATAACAAAATGATCTCTCTGAAAAAAGTTGTAACTTACTAACCTAGTTTCATTCTATGCACTTTGTTATCTGCATGGTACATGTTATTTGTAGCAGGCATATTAACCCTCCGCACTACCTTAAAACTTCCATGAGAGAAAACTCTGATCTCTCGACAGACAGAAATTAATCACCAGGGTTATCTTGACATTTATTATTGCCTGAAAAATGCTGGAGGCAAGGAATGTTGCAGCAGTTTCTTTTAAAACAATAATATACCTGCAAACTCGGCGCAACCATCCAAAAGTCAGCACCCAGTGCAGTGGCACCCGTCACACCGCCCTAGAGCCGACCCTGGCCCAGCAGCCATGCACTATTAACAAAAGAAATGCAGTAAGTCCACAAGCACAATGTTTGCTTTCAGGTGATTCTGAAAGCACACATCGTGCTTGTAGACTGGTTGTATTTATTTTGCTAATAGAGCATGGCACACAATCTGCCCCACTCTATTAACAAATGAAATACAGCAATTCTACAAGCATGACGTGTGCTTTCAGAAACACCTGAAAGAACAAGTTGTGCTTGTATACTTGCTGCATTTCTTTTGTTAATGGAGCGCAGCACCAATCTGCCCCGCTCTATCAACAAATGAAATGCAACAGGTCTACAAGCACGTGCTTTCAGAATCACCTGACAGCACACGTCATACTTGAAGACTTGCTGCCTTCCATTTATTAATAGGGCATGGCTGCAGGGCAGATTCTTTTGCCTTTGTAAAAGTATTCATGTTAATTGCAGCTCATGAAGGATGCTGGGATTAACATGAATACATTGGAAAAGGCACACAATTTGCCTGCAGGCGCATCCTTTAAAACAAAAGAAATGCAGCAAGAGCAGGAGCCACTTGCTGAGGAACATGCCTTCCGCTGATGTTTTCTTCATGGATGGTCCTACCGCAGAAGGAAATTACCATTTTTAGCGCTGCTTGCATTTTAAAAGCAGCAGTGCAAAGATCCTTACAAAGGTGCTGGGTGCGCACTTCACACATGACACTGCACGCTCGGGGTGACATAGGTGCTCACACACCTACAGGGAACAGTGGTAGAGGGTGTTAAATGGGGAAAAATGGGTAGTTGAGAAAAGGGCTACCTTGTGGGCGGCAGTTGGGAAGCAAAGGATGCTGGTCAGGGATGGGATGTTATATGGTGTGAATTGCCGGCGTGTTCACTTACCAAAACACATCAGCTGTGCTGTTTTTAAATCCCTTCAATGGTCACTGCTGTGGTTTTTTTTTGCGCATACTGTGGCGGGCTACTGCCATTGAGTAACCACCATTTGTTAACTGGCGCTGGGAGACCGCGAGTATGATTGAGTAGTCGTAATACGCTCAGCAGGTAGACCACAGAACTGACGACGTCGGAGGAGGCACTGCCAAGATTGCAGACCTCACGTTCCCGGCGTGAAGACCACTGTTGCAGTGGTTTCTGACAGCACAACTCATAATACAGTGGGTAGTAGAATGCCAGTGCTGTGTTGTCGTAGAGTAATTACAAAAAGGGGGTGGTGATGGACAGAGTATCTGAGTTAATCAGAACACTCCTACCCAGTCAACAGATCAGGGCTTGATCCATCACCGTTTTTTAGCTCACTGCACCATCCCAGTTCAGAACCTGGCTATATGCAAATTAGTCTGTCCCTGGCCCAGTGCATCATGGGAACAGGGCAGACCAAACTACCAAGCCAATTCTTCACTGGAAAGGAAACAAGCTTCCGGGGACCGGTTTCTGGCATTACAGCCGTCTTCGGCCCGGCTTGCTTGAATCCTGATGGTGCAATGAGCAAGGGACTCATGTCTGAGCATACCCTTCCACACTCATGGTGGCCAAAATAATTACAAAAAGAATTGGCTTGGTAGTTTGGTCTGCCCTGTTCCCATGATGCACTGGGCCAGGGACAGACTAATTTGCATGTAGCCGGGTTCTGAACTGGGATGGTGCAGTGAGCTAAAAAACGGTGATGGATCAAGCCCTGATCTTTTGACTGGGTAGGAGTGTTCTGCTTAATTCAGATACTCTGTCCATCACCACCCCCCTTTTTGAATCGTGTTGTCGTAGAGGACGTGGATGTGGCGGTCGGGCGGTCCAACCTCCAAACTTGTTATCAGGGCTTTAATCATCATGAAGCAAATAATATAACACAAAATAACATAACATATTAATACATTAGTAAAACAGTGTACGAAAACCGAAACTTAGGCACTAGTGAAAAGCAATACAATTAATACAACAAATTATTGAAAAAAACTAAAATCACCACTATAACTATGCTCTAGATCTCCCCTCTACATCCTACCCACCCCCAAACCATAAAATCCTTTAAACCTGACTTACTTGTTCAGACTAACAGCAGCACCTTACTGTGACCTGCATCCCAGAAAAAAAGATAAAAAAATGACACAAATAGACTACAAAATATAAGATAGCAGTAAAAAAAGGCCTCTGAATGAATAAGTAAAAAATATACTGAAAAAACCTTTGTTAAAAGTATATTCAATCTATGGGCCCGATTATGAGTTTGCTGGTGTGGGAGCGAAACACTACACCAGCGGCCCACTTCCACAACACCAAACCTTTGGTCACACCGCCCATCAGATTATGAGTTTCCTTGTGTCTGGCTGGCTTTTTTGATGGTCCCACAGCGGTGCCCCTGAAAATGGACACCGCAATGGGAACTCCCAAAAATTGTTCCCGCACGGCATGGACTGTGCAGGAACTGGGGTGAATGCACACAGGGGGAAACATGTTGTGACCCCCTGCGTGCATCCCTAAGCACACGGGCACCAGTGGCCCTGTAGAACCCCCTTCGTTTCAGGACTGCCAGCCTTTTCATGGAGGGAAGCCCTCCATTACACCGCTGGCGGTCCTGAAACTTGTAATATGCATGCCAGTGCCGCAGCGGCACCACTAGCATATTACTGAGATGCTGACCGTCACACAACCCCCAGAGAATTATGGTTCCCTGGTGGCTGCAGCAATGCAATGGTGGTCTGATCCCCCAACTTGTAATAGGGCAGTCGGACTGCCGGTGCGACAGTAGCTGGACATCCACTGCCACGCCCCGCGAGTCTGGTGGTCCTCAAACTACCAGACTTGTAATTTGGCCCTATATTTACAACATACAATACTATTTAAATATGATTTACATTGTTTTTTTATATTAAAAATGCATATAAATTAGTTTTATTTACCTATATATACATGTTTATTTTTTATTAGAAATATTTATGTTCAAAAAAGTAAAAGTACACCTTAAGTAAAGTTTGCAAAAAAATTGTTTTTTGAGAAATGTCACATGGTTACAATTACATTTGTTTTAAGCATTTCACACTAAAATTATTAAATTAAATAATCATGCTCCAACATAAAACATTTTAAAGAAACTTTTGGAAATAAAGGGGTGCCACTTCCTATTCCCACTCCAATCTACACCAATTTGGGGAAAGTGTTGGACACTAAAGTGTGACATTTACTATTCCTACTCCAATCTATTTTAATTTGCGGAAGATGATGGACACTAAAGGGGTGCCAATTACTATTCCCACTTCAACATAAACCACTTTGAAGAAAGTGTTGGATTCTAAAGGGGTGACATTTACTAATCTCACTCCAATCTAAACCAATTTGGAGAAGCTGTTGGACACTAAAGTTTGAAATTTACTATTCCCACTCCAATCTATACCAAGGAGCTGATTACGATCTTGATGGTCTTCCCACCATACCGTGGCAACCCCAAGTACTCCGTCAAATTGACGGTCTCTTGTCTGCCATATTTAGATGTCACTGCTGGCACAGCTGCAGTATTTCTGACACCAGGGTATCGGCGCAGAAAGCGGTCAGCAATTTAAAAATATTTTTTCATAGGTGTCGATGCAGGTGTGTATATTTTGACTAAATAAGTGTAAAATGTACACATTTGAATGATACATGTGGAAAAACACCTTGTATAAATACTTTGCCATTGCTGGAGTCTGGACTATATGTGCCAGTCCAAGGTAAGGGTAGGGTAGATCCTCTCTTTCCCCTTTCCATACACACACCTTCTCTCAGTGTGAAATAGCAGGTGAAATTATATACAAAGAACTGAAGAGAATACCGAGACCAGTACTAGATCAACAAGACAATGCGCATTTGAGACAAGCAGTCTATTTATGATAGGATTCCCATTGTATCTCAAGAAATGATACAGAAAAAAAGGGAAAAAATGACTTGCTTTATAACACTGGACTTCAGTGCTATCTAAACCCTTCTCAGGTCCCCGTGTACATATCCCAAGATACCCGACAGTCAGTGCCGAAAAGGAGAAAAAAAAACATGTTTAACACAAAGGGTATAAACCCCTCCGTTGTGACCCCGCACAACCGCAATTATGGAAACTCATGCAGAGAGATAAATAACTCATGGTGCTTCTTTACTCAGCCCTCCCAACAAGGTTCTTACCCTTCCCGGTTTAAATTCCTGCCCCCCTTCTCCCCTGTTGGTGTCACTCTCTGCCAGTGCTGCAACTCTCCTGAGTTGCGGCGGCAGTTGCGCTTCTCCTGGGGGGAGTCCACCACTCCTCGCTCTAGACCTCGGACAACTCCTCTCCGGCCTCAGTGTCTTCCTTAGGCTTCTCGTCTCTCTAGGTCAGCGTTCCTCTCGCGCTTTCTTCAGTGGCATCCTCTGGCTACCTCCAGCCCGCCCTTCATTTTCCAGTTCACTCGCTCTTCCGTGTGTGATGTCCTTTTCTCTCCTGTGCTGGGCCCCTGGTTGGTTCCCCTGTTGGATGGATCTGTCTTCTTCCTGTAGGGGAGAGTCCTGGAGGAATTGTTTAATCCTTTTTAGGGCTCGCAAGCGAAGCTAAGCGAAAAGCCCTGTAGTAGGCGGTTTAAAAATGAACCTGGAAATTCCACACAGTGTGATTTCCTAGGTCCATTTTGATTGGGCTTTGTGTGCATGCTGTTTTTTAACAGAACACGCAATAGGCCATAGGCGGTAGCGTAGCTCCGCCTATGGCCTATTGTTGTCTGTTACGCGCACCAAAGCCTATATGTCTTTAATTATCTCGGCCGCACGGGCTGCTTCTTTTTTGGATCCATTTCACGGTTATACTTTATGAGCAGGCGATGAGCTCTGAAAAGACGCTTGTATTTTCATATAATTGACCACACGGGACTATTAATCCACAAACAAAACACCCTCTCTCTTAGTCGAGTCAGGCTACACACCCACCGACAGAGACAGCAATACTCTCGCACACAAAACATAGGGTGTAACAAAGGTAATAAACTGATGGTAAACATAAACAATTATAGCCAAAAGTAAACAGATGCAGGTTTCTTAGTATATCTTTAGCGTGGGTAGTTTAATTGAGTCCACAACCAGCCGACACGTGTTTCGTCGTGTGGGAATAAATCACAACGACTCTTCAGGGCTGGGAACAAAAAACATAATAAAATGGGACTATAATTCATCTAGAAATTGTCATTGCGTACAGCACATCAGAGTAGAAAATGATAGTGACTCAAAGTGACTTATATCAACACCTCTACAGTGCCGCTACTCCCCATAGATCATGGAAGGAATAGAAGTGAATCATGTGATATGGGTGACTGTTATAAGAGAAAGGAACAATCCAACTTAGCATGTATAGACAATATCTCTATTCTCCTATAAGACAAGTTCAGTTAAAGGATTTCATTTAGGCAATAACCAGCGAATTATAAATCTGATTACTATGGTAGAACATGTGCCGTACTAAGCAAGATCCATCTCATAAAAGGTCTCAGCTATAAGGTGACAAAGATGTGGTTGTGAGATAAACATCATCCAATATAAAAAAATATAGAAAGTGGTTGCATGCAAATTTGAGGTGCACCAAATATAATGAAAGTGAATTTAGACTCTAAGGGTCAAAAAAAAAGGAAAAAAAAAGGGGGTGACAAAAACGTGCCTACCTTGTGGCACAACCTACAAGCATGTAGGCCCAGCAAATAAAGATTTGTTTTCGATAAGGAATCTATGTAGGGTAAAATACGAGAAACATAAGAAGGGGTGGTGATACTAAAATTATATCTCACCAATGAGAGAGAGGAAAGAGGATAAAAGGCTTACCAATGGTTCTTATTGGAATTCGTAAGTGTGTAGCTCCAGGTCAATAAACCATAAAATTATGAGTGTAGGACATCTGTCGAATTGGAACAACCAGAGTACGTGGATGCTCTATTAATGAACGCTGTATGAAAAGGAAAACCACTTGTTAAAGTGTATAAACAAGGTCATCTGCCGTAAAGAGTTATTGCACAGCTCTTCTCTCTCACAAAGAAAAAGGAAAGTTAGAAAATGTACCTTAATACGTGTAAGTATTAGGCGGTACCGGGAGGGGATCCACTTTCCGTCAGTATATCGTATGTATCACTATGGAGACTCGAAGTTCATTGTCTATAGTAAAAGAGGAAACCAACGAGGCGGTTAGACCAGCTGTGCGTACAAGCTGTCTAATATAAAAGGATCGTAAAAGTGCACGATCCTGCAGGGACATCAGACTAGGCATCAGAAGCTGCGCGTGTAGTACGACAAACACTCACCAGATGCGTGGCATCCCTCCTCTTGTGTTTCCCGGTCGCCGTTTTCCAAGTAACGGACACGTTACCGGACACAGGAAGTGGTATTTGAGTAAAAGCAGTCTTGGAAGACTAGAACGTAGTGTGATTAACGTAGTGTGTTAGAGACATCCGCCATAATGGGAATCTCGGTGTGTAATTATAATGGTAGATGGCTAGAAAATCCTAAGTGTATAAACGCCAAGTGTGTCAGAAGCCGATAAAATGCTTAATAGGCCGTTAAGAATACAATGCGAAACTGTATGTCTAAATAAACGTGTTTCGATGTCACTGACAATACACATCGGTAGAAAAGTGAGATTAAAAGCGGTCACACTCTTAATATGCAACTGATATTGCATGGCAGTTAACAGGCAAGCCAACGTCAGTGAAGAGTTAAAAAGTTAGTCAATATCCGAATTTTAAAAAAGTGAATTCCAGAATCAGGAATTCAGAAAAATTAGACGGCGTTAGAGGTGTGCCCAGTGCGCTGGTGAGTCGACAAGTAATAGGCGTATTCACGTATAATTATAAAAGTGTAATTAACCCTCACCCTAGTGGGTTCAGTGACATGATACAGAAACCAGTAGTAATAATTTTATCAATACTCAAACATGTCAATCGCTAGTTGCTACAATCCCAAAAGAAACAAAAAAATATATTTTTATTTTTTTCCTTCTCTTTGTCTCTTTTGGGGAGGTAACCTAATACATTACACATCTATACTGAAAAGCTCCACGTTGGAATCTATGAGTATACAAAAATTATACATTTGAATAATAACTATACAACTATATGCTTAAGTATCGGAATGGTGAATGATAACATATGTATATTAATAAAGTGGAAAAAGAAATGTGTAGATGGTAGTCAAACCCTCCCAGGGAGATGATATTTCAGTTTCCCAGAAAGAATTGTAATTCTTGGTCGAAGTTAAGCCCGTGTTCCACGCACTGTAAGCGCATGATCCACATGGCTTCCTTTCGTCTTAGTGTAAGCTCTCGGTTTCCACCTCTAATATTCAGTGGAATCACATCTATGCCAAAGAAACGCACTTTGATGTCGTCCTCAATGGTTGGCATTCCGCTATATGCAAAGCCACTGGATATTTGGGGTCTCTTCTTTGTATTGCCCTCATATGTTCAGCAAGTCTATCCCTCAGAGCCCTGATGGTGCTGCCAACATAACATTTTCCACAATGGCATTCAATAATGTAAACCACAAACTTGCTCAAGCATGTAATGTTCTGCTTAATGTTATAAACAGTGCCATCAAAGCCTTTGAAGGCGTTGGTCCCATGTTTACCCCATCTACACATGGAACAGAAACCACATCGAAAGAAACCTATGCTTCGTGTCGTTAGCCAATTATGGGCCGTAGCATTGAGGGGAACAGTGGGACTGAGTTTATTCCTTAGTGTGTGTCCTTTTCTGTATGTGATTGCTGGTCTAGTAGGTATCCATTCTTTGAGAACAGGATCTGCTGTGAGGAGGTTCCAATGTTTATTGAAACTTTTCCTTACAGTTTGATGTATAGCATTGAATTCCGTGATAAGTCACACTAGCTTATCAGAGGATTTAGGCTCTGTGCATTTCTTCAAACAATCTGGTCTTTTGCTACGTCTAATTCTCTTTTCAGCCTTTACTATTGACTCTTTAGGGTAACCTCTTCTCAGAAATCTGCTCTTCATGTTGGTGATGCACTCATCAAATTCGGTTTGTTCGCTGCAATTGCGTCTAGCTCTAAGGTATTCGCCATAAGGGATTGATCGTATCTGGTGTTGTGGATGAGAACTAGAGGCATGTAGAATGGAATTGCAGGAGGTAGGTTTTCTATAAAGCTTGCTGTGTAGTTTGTCATTACAGACGTAAAACTCTAAGTCCAGGAATTCCATATTCTTTTTGCTATGTTGCATAGTGAAACTGATTTCCCATGTGTTACTGTTCAGATAATTAAAAAAGGAAAGCAGTAATTCGTCAGTACCCGACCACAATAGAAAACAGTCGTCGATATATCGGCCCCAAAAAATCACAGAGTCGATATAATCTGCCCCCTTCGAACCCCAAATCAAATCTGCCTCCAATGCCCCCATAAAAAGATTGGCAAAGGAGGGGGAAAATGTAGAACCTATAGCAACTCTCTTTTTCTGCCGATACCGTTTGCGGTCGAAAAGAAAGAAATTATTGCCCAGGATTAGGTCCATCATGCTTAGAAGCATCTGAGTGTGTGCCCATAGTGAGGCAGGTCTATTAGATAGTACTTTGCTAACAGCTTCCATACCTAATTTAGGGTTAATGCTGGTGTACAGTGACACCACATCCATTGTCACTAATGTGGTGCCCTGTTGCCATTCCATGTCTGCCATGATGCTCAATATGTGTTTAGAGTCCTGTATATATGATGGTAGGTTTTTGACAAGAGGTCCCAGAAAAAGATCCACGTACTCTGCTAATCTTTCAATGGGACCCCCTATTCCCGAGACAATTGGTCTGCCCGGGGAAAGGGGAGATCCTTATGTACCTTGGGTAGTGTATATAGCCAAGGGAAAGTGGGTCTGGAGACTTTAAGGTAGAGTTACTCATCGTCGTCCAAAAGACCAGATTGTTTCCAATTCAATAAGTGTTCATTATTTAGCAATGTCAGAGGCCCCATAGGGTTCTGACCCAGTAGTTCATAGCATGATTCATCATTCAATTGGTTCTGAATCTCGTTGTTGTAATCCGCGAGGTTAATAACCACTACATTACCCCCTTTGTCTGCTTCTCTAATGATGATGTTAGAATTTGTACTCAAAGTAGAAAGTGCCAAACGTTCTCCTCTGGTCAAATTGTCTCTGTACTTAAATTTTGTGTCTAAAATCTTAGTGTTGGTTCTATTCAGATCTTCTAGAACATGTCTATGAAAGTTGTCTATTGCATTTCCTCCAGGTAATGTGGGAGTCAATTTAGATTTACTCTTTAAACCACTGGTTAAGCTATAGTCAGTTCTTACACCAAGCTCCTCCAAAAGTCTCTCCATGTCATAAGGACTTTCTTCTCTGTCTGTTAAAGAAAGAAGCAAATGTGTAGTGTGCACATCCTTTATTGTTAACAGTTCATTATCAAAACCATTAGGAAAATTCTTCGGTTGTCTAGCGGAATCTACCTGTCCAGCAAAATGTTTCTTTAATTTAAGGTTGCGTACAAATTTGAAAACATCAATTTTGGTTTGACAGATATCACCAGTAGCATAGGGGTTGAAACTTAGACCCTTACCTAACAAGGAGATCATGTCTGTGGTTAAAGGGTAAGAGGAAAGGTTAATGACCTGTACATCTTGGTTTGTTGTAGTTAATTCCTCTGTGTCCCTGATCTCAATTTCTTTTGGTAATCCTCGTTTGCTCCTGCGCTTGCCCCTGTGGGTTTTGGATCTGGTGCGCCCCTTAGAGGTAGTGTCCTGTTGCCCTTTCTGATTCGCTCCATTTCTAATAAAAAAGCTGAGCGTGTAGTCTCATTGTTATCAGTTAACTCAGTTTCCGGTTCACTGAGTCCTGTTGTGCTCAATGAGGTCGTGCTAGAATTAATGGAGCTGCTGGTAGTAGATGTACCTGTTTGTGACTTATGTTTAAGGCTAGGGATCATGGAGTCATATTTGCGTTCATATGTATACACCCTACCATCTCTGTAATCTGCCTCATCTCTCTTGATTTGGCGTGCCTTCCTGTTCTTAATTTCTGCTTGATGTTTGAGTAGGATTTCGTCTAACAGGGTGTAGTTTTTGACTGTGGCCTCTGGTAGGTTGAGGTCCTTGACCACTTGGATGCTATGGCATGTCCAACGATTTCATGTAATTTCCATTGAAATGAATGGGCTCTTCATGACGAGTTACCCTTGTCATTAGCATCCAAGTGGTTTCTCCTGTTCTAGGGTAGAGATCTCCGTTTGAAGTTTGGCAGTCTTGCGATCAGCACTTTCAATAAGGATATCCATTAATGTCATAGAGTTATGGTTGAGGGAATCTTCCCATTTCGTCATTAGATCTAGGTCCAGATCGTCGTACGTGGGGAAAACTTGGGAGCGTAATCCCCTTGGTATTTGTTTGAGCCGAATGTAATGCTTTAGGGTGGTTCCATCCCACCAGTGTGAGTTTTCTTGTTTTTTCAGTTTCTCAAGTTTGATAAATTTATTTCTGAGACCTTCAGAGCGTGGCGGACCTGAGGAGGCTGATGCCTTGTGTGTGGGGATGCCTTTAGCCAGGTTATCAAAGAGATCTGCAGCTGCTTTGGCTCTATCCATGGAAGAGAAAAAACTGACTAGTGTTGATTTATCAGTTTACGAAAATAATTTAACAACGTGGAGGCGCCAAACCTGAGTAACAATAAGAAACAGCAGCCCGGGTTTTTTAGGAATCTCAGAAAAATAGGCGCGCTACCTAGTGTGTCCGTTGTGAGTGTTACAATAAAGGATAAGGTATGGTGCATAAGAGTGAATGGTAAAGCCCTTAACCGTCCAGGTAGAGAGTCTAACAAGGGCTCTCACAGTAAATAGAGACAGCAATACTCTTGCACACAAAACATAGGGTGTAACAAATGTAATAAACTGATGGTAAATATAAACAATTATAGCCAAAAGTAAACAGATGCAGGTTTCTGAGTATATCTTTAGCGTGGGTAGTTTAATTGAGTCCACAACCAGCAGACACGTGTTTCGTTGTGTGGGAATAAATCACAACGACTCTTCAGGGCTGGGAACAAAAAACATAATAAAATGGGTCTAGAATTCATCTAGAAATTGTCATTGTGTACAGCACATCAGAGTAGAAAACGATAGTGACTCAAGGTGACTTATATCAACACCTCTACAGTGCTGCCCATAGATCATGGAAGGAATAGAAGTGAATCGTGTGATATGGGTGACTGTTATAAGAGAAAGGAACAATCCAACTTAGCATGTATAGACAATATCTCTATTCTCCTATAAGACAAGTTCAGTTAAAGGATTTCATTTAGGCAATAACCAGCGGATTATAAATCTGATTACTATGGTAGAACATGTGCCGTACTAAGCAAGATCCATCTCATAAAAGGTCTCAGCTATAAGGTGACAAAGATGTGGTTGTGAGATAAACATCATCCAATATAAAAAAATATAGAAAGTGGTTGCATGCAAATTTGAGGTGCACCAAATATAATGAAAGTGAATTTAGACTCTAAGGGTAAAAAAAAAAAAGGAAAAAAAAAAGGGGGGGGGGGGACGACAAAAACGTGCCTACCTTGTGGCACAACCTACAAGCATGTAGGCCCAGCAAATAAAGATTCGTTTTCGATAAGGGATCTATGTAGGGTAAAATACGAGAAACATAAGAAGGGGTAGGGCTACTAAAATTATATCTCACCAATGAGAGAGAGGAAAGAGGATAAAAGGCTTACCAATGGTTCCTATTGGAATTCGTAAGTGTGTAGCTCCAGGTCAATAAACCATAAAATTATGAGTGTAGGACATCTGTCGAATTGGAACAACCAGAGTACGTGGATGCTCTATTAATGAACGCTGTATGAAAAGGAAAACCACTTGTTAAAGTGTATAAACAAGGTCATGTGCCGTAAAAGGTTATTGTTTAATGTTATAAACAGTGCCATCAAAGCCTTTGAAGGTTTTGGTCCCATGTTTACCCCATCTACACATGGAACAGAAACCACATCGAAAGAAACCTATGCTTCGTGTCGTTAGCCAATTATGGGCCGTAGCATTGAGGGGAACAGTGGGACTGAGTTTATTCCTTAGTGTGTGTCCTTTTCTGTGTGTGATTGCTGGTCTAGTAGGTATCCTCGTTGGTTTCCTCTTTTACTATAGACAATGAACTTCGAGTCTCCATAGTGATACATACGATATACTGACGGAAAGTGGATCCCCTCCCGGTACCGCCTAATACTTACACGTATTAAGGTACATTTTCTAACTTTCCTTTTTCTTTGTGAGAGAGAAGAGCTGTGCAATAACTCTTTACGGCAGATGACCTTGTTTATACACTTTAACAAGTGGTTTTCCTTTTCATACAGCGTTCATTAATAGAGCATCCACGTACTCTGGTTGTTCCAATTCGACAGATGTCCTACACTCATAATTTTATGGTTTATTGACCTGGAGCTACACACTTACGAATTCCAATAAGAACCATTGGTAAGCCTTTTATCCTCTTTCCTCTCTCTCATTGGTGAGATATAATTTTAGTAGCACTACCCCTTCTTATGTTTCTCCTATTTTACCCTACATAGATTCCTTATCGAAAACAAATCTTTATTTGCTGGGCCTACATGCTTGTAGGTTGTGCCACAAGGTAGGCACGTTTTTGTCCCCCCTTTTTTTCCATTTTTTTTTCTACCCTTAGAGTCTAAATTCACTTTCATTATATTTGGTGCACCTCAAATTTGCATGCAACCACTTTCTATATTTTTTTATATTGGATGATGTTTATCTCACAACCACATCTTTGTCACCTTATAGCTGAGACCTTTTATGAGATGGATCTTGCTTAGTACGGCACATGTTCTACCATAGTAATCAGATTTATAATCCGCTGGTTATTGCCTAAATGAAATCCTTTAACTGAACTTGTCTTATAGGAGAATAGAGATATTGTCTATACATGCTAAGTTGGATTGTTCCTTTCTCTTATAACAGTCACCCATATCACACGATTCACTTCTATTCCTTCCATGATCTATGGGGAGTAGCGGCACTGTAGAGGTGTTGATATAAGTCACCTTGAGTCACTATCGTTTTCTACTCTGATGTGCTGTACGCAATGACAATTTCTAGATGAATTCTAGACCCATTTTATTATGTTTTTTGTTCCCAGCCCTGAAGAGTCGTAGTGATTTATTCCCACACGTGTCGGCTGGTTGTGGACTCAATTAAACTACCCACGCTAAAGATATACTCAGAAACCTGCATCTGTTTACTTTTGGCTATAATTGTTTATGTTTACCATCAGTTTATTACCTTTGTTACACCCTATGTTTTGTGTGCGAGAGTATTGCTGTCTCTATTTACTGTGAGAGCCCTTGTTAGACTCTCTACCTGGATGGTTAAGGGCTTTACCGTTCACTCTTACGCACCATACCTTATCCTTTATTGTAACACTCACAATGGACACACTAGGTAGCGCGCCTATTTTTCTGAGATTCCTAAAAAACCCGGGCTGCTGTTTCTTATTGTTACTCAGGTTTGGCGCCTCCACGTTGTTAAATTATTTTCGTAAACTAATAAATCAACACTAGTCAGTTTTTTCTCTTCCATGGATTGAGCCAAAGCAGCTGCAGATCTCTTTGATAACCTGGCTAAAGGCATGCCCACACACCAGGCATCAGCCTCCTCAGGTCCGCCACGCTCTGAAGGTCTCAGAGATAAATGTATCAAACTTGAGAAACTGAAAAAACAAGAAAACTCACACTGGTGGGATGGAACCACCCTAAAGCATTACATTCGGCTTAAACAAATACCAAGGGGATTACGCTCCCAAGTTTTCCCTACGTACGACGATCTGGACCTAGATCTAATGACGAAATGGGAAGATTCCCTCAACCATAACTCTATGACATTAATGGATATCCTTATTGAAAGTGCTGATCGCAAGACTGCCAAACTTCAAACGGAGATATCTACCCTAGAACAGGAGATTAAGGACCTCAACCTACCAGAGGCCACAGTCAAAAACTACACCCTGTTAGACGAAATCCTACTCAAACATCAAGCAGAAATTAAGAACAGGAAGGCACGCCAAATCAAGAGAGATGAGGCAGATTACAGAGATGGTAGGGTGTATACATATGAACGCAAATATGACTCCATGATCCCTAGCCTTAAACATAAGTCACAAACAGGTAGATCTACTACTAGCAGCTCCATTAATTCTAGCACGACCTCATTGAGCACAACAGGACTCAGTGAACCGGAAACTGAGTTAACTGATAACAATGAGACTACGCGCTCAGCTTTTTTATTAGAAATGGAGCGAATCAGAAAGGGCAACAGGACACTAACTCCAAGGGGCGCACCAGATCCAAAACCCACAGGGGCAAGCGCAGGAGCAAACGAGGATTACCGAAAGAAATTGAGATCAGGGACACAGAGGAATTAACTACAACAAACCAAGATTTACAGGTCATTAACCTTTCCTCTTACCCTTTAACCACAGACATGATCTCCTTGTTAGATAAGGGTCTAAGTTTCAACCCCTATGCAACTGGTGATATCTGTCAAACCAAAATTGATGTTTTCAAATTTGTACGCAACCTTAAATTAAAGAAACATTTTGCTGGACAGGTAGATTCCGCTAGACAACCGAAGAATTTTTCTAATGGTTTTGATAATGAACTGTTAACAATAAAGGTACATAAGGATCTCCCCTTTCCCCCGGGCAGACCAATTGTCTCGGGAATAGGGGGTCCCATTGAAAGATTAGCAGAGTACGTGGATCTTTTTCTGGGACCTCTTGTCAAAACCTACCATCATATATACAGGACTCTAAACACATATTGAGCATCATGGCAGACATGGAATGGCAACAGGGTACCACATTAGTGACAATGGATGTGGTGTCACTGTACACCAGCATTAACCCTAAATTAGGTATGGAAGCTGTTAGCAAAGTACTATCTAATAGACCTGACTCACTATGGGCACACACTCAGATGCTTCTAAGCATGATGGACCTAATCCTGGGCAATAATTTCTTTCTTTTCGACCGCAAATGGTATCGGCAGAAAAAGGGAGTAGCTATGGGTTCTAAATTTTCCCCCTCCTTTGCCAATCTTTTTATGGGGGCATTGGAGGCAGATTTGATTTGGGGTTCGAAGGGGGCAGATTATATCGACTCTGTGATTTTTTGGGGCCGATATATCGACGACTGTTTTCTATTGTGGTCGGGTACTGACAAATTACTGCTTTCCTTTTTTAATTATCTGAACAGTAACACATGGGAAATCAGTTTCACTATGCAACATAGCAAAAAGAATATGGAATTCCTGGACTTAGAGTTTTACGTCTGTAATGACAAACTACACAGCAAGCTTTATAGAAAACCTACCTCCTGCAATTCCATTCTACATGCCTCTAGTTCTCATCCACAACACCAGATACGATCAATCCCTTATGGCGAATACCTTAGAGCTAGACGCAATTGCAGCGAACAAACCGAATTTGATGAGTGCATCACCAACATGAAGAGCAGATTTCTGAGAAGAGGTTACCCTAGAGAGTCAATAGTAAAGGCTGAAAAGAGAATTAGACGTACCAAAAGACCAGATTGTTTGAAGAAACGCACGGAGCCTAAATCCTCTGATAAGCTAGTGAGACTTATCACGTGATTCAATGCTATACATCAAACTGTAAGGAAAAGTTTCAATAAACATTGGAACCTCCTCACAGCAGATCCTGTTCTCAAAGAATGGATACCTACTAGACCAGCAATCACATACAGAAAAGGACACACACTAAGGAATAAACTCAGTCCCACTGTTCCCCTCAATGCTACGGCCCATAATTGGCTAACGACACAAAACATAGGTTTCTTTCGATGTGGTTTCTGTTCCATGTGTAGATGGGGTAATTATGGGACCAAAACCTTCAAATGCTTTGATGGCACTGTTTATAACATTAAGCAGAACATTACATGCTTGACCAAGTTTGTGGTTTACATTATTGAATGCCATTGTGGCAAATGTTATGTTGGCAGCACCATCAGGGCTCTGAGGGATAGACTTGCTGAACATATGAGGGCAATACAAAGAAGAGACCCCAAATATCCAGTGGCTTTGCATATAGAGGAATGCCAACCATTGGAGGACGACATCAAAGTGCGTTTCTTTGGCATAGATGTGATTCCACTGAATATTAGAGGTGGAAACCGAGAGCTTACACTAAGACGAAAGGAAGCCATGTGGATCATGCGCTTACAGTGCGTGGAACACGGGCTTAACTTCGACCAAGAATTACAATTCTTTCTGGGAAACTGAAATATCATCTCCCTGGGAGGGTTTTGACTACCATCTACACATTTCTTTTTCCACTTACATTATTAATATACATATGCTATCATTCACCATTCCGATACTTAAGCATACAGTTGTATAGTTATTATTCAAATGTATAATTTTTGTATATTCATAGATTCCAACGTGGAGCTTTTCAGTATAGATGTGTAATGTATTAGGTTACCTCCCCAAAAGAGACAAAGAGAAGGAAAAAAATAAATTTTTTTATTTTTGTTTCTTTTGGGATTGTAGCAACTAGCGATTGACATGTTTGAGTATTGATAACATTATTACTACTGGTTTCTGTATCATGTCACTGAACCCACTAGGGTGAGGGTTAATTACACTTTTATAATTATACGTGAATACGCCTATTACTTGTCGACTCACCAGCGCACTGGGCACACCTCTAACGCCGTCTAATTTTTCTGAATTCCTGATTCTGGAATTCACTTTTTTAACATTCGGGTACTGACTAACTTTTTAACTCATCACTGACGTTGGCTTGCCTGTTAACTGCCATGCAATATCAGTTGCATATTAAGAGTGTGACCGCTTTTAATCTCACTTTTCTACCGATGTGTATTGTCAGTGACATCGAAACACGTTTATTTAGACATACAGTTTCGCATTGTATTCTTAACGGCCTACTAAGCATTTTATCGGCTTCTGACACACTTGGTGTTTATACACTTAGGATTTTCTAGCCATCTACCATTATAATTACACACTGAGATTCCCATTATGGCGGATGTCTCTAACACACTACGTTAATCACACTACGTTCTAGTCTTCCAAGACTGCTTTTACTCAAATGCCACTTCCTGTGTCCCGTCACGTGTCCGTTACTTGGAAAACAGCGACCGGGAAACACAAGAGGAGGGATGCCACGCATCTGGTGAGTGTTTGTCGTACTACACGCGCTGCTTCTGATGCCTAGTCTGATGTCCCTGCAGGATCGTGCACATTTACGATCCTTTTATATTAGACAGCTTGTATGCACAGCTGGTCTAACCGCCTCGTTGGTTTCCTCTTTTACTATAGACAATGAACTTCGAGTCTCCATAGTGATACATACGATATACTGACGGAAAGTGGATCCCCTCCCGGTACCGCCTAATACTTACACGTATTAAGGTACATTTTCTAACTTTCCTTTTTCTTTGTGAAAGAGAAGAGCTGTGCAATAACTCTTTACGGCACATGACCTTGTTTATACACTTTAACAAGTGGTGTTTCTTTTTATACAGCGTTCATTAATAGAGCATCCACGTACTCTGGTTGTTCCAATTCGACAGATGTCCTACACTCATCATTTTATGGTTTATTGACCTGGAGCTACACACTTACGAATTCCAATAAGAACCATTGATAAGCCTTTTATCCTCTTTCCTCTCTCTCATTGGTGAGATATAATTTTAGTAGCACTACCCCTTCTTATGTTTCTCGTATTTTACCCTACATAGATTCCTTATCGAAAACGAATCTTTATTTGCTGGGCCTACATGCTTGTAGGTTGTGCCACAAGGTAGGTACGTTTTTGTCCCGCCCTTTTTTTTTTCCTTTTTTTTTTTACCCTTAGAGTCTAAATTCGCTTTCATTATATTTGGTGCACCTCAAATTTGCATGCAACCACTTTCTATATTTTTTTATATTGGATGATGTTTATCTCACAACCACATCTTTGTCACTTTATAGCTGAGACCTTTTATGAGATGGATCTTGCTTAGTACGGCACATGTTCTACCATAGTAATCAGATTTATAATCCGCTGGTTATTGCCTAAATGAAATCCTTTAACTGAACTTGTCTTATAGGGGAATAGAGATATTGTCTATACATGCTAAGTTGGATTGTTCCTTTCTCTTATAACAGTCACCCATATCACACGATTCACTTCTATTCCTTCCATGATCTATGGGGAGTAGCGGCACTGTAGAGGTGTTGATATAAGTCACCTTGAGTCACTATCGTTTTCTACTCTGATGTGCTGTACGCAATGACAATTTCTAGATGAATTCTAGACCCATTTTATTATGTTTTTTGTTCCCAGCCCTGAAGAGTCGTTGTGATTTATTCCCACACGACGAAACACGTGTCGGCTGGTTGTGGACTCAATTAAACTACCCACGCTAAAGATATACTCAGAAACCTGCATCTGTTTACTTTTGGCTATAATTGTTTATGTTTACCATCAGTTTATTACCTTTGTTACACCCTATGTTTTGTGTGCGAGAGTATTGCTGTCTCTATTTACTGTGAGAGCCCTTGTTAGACTCTCTACCTGGACGGTTAAGGGCTTTACCGTTCACTCTTACGCACCATACCTTATCCTTTATTGTAACACTCACAACGGACACACTAGGTAGCGCGCCTATTTTTCTGAGATTCCTAAAAAACCCGGGCTGCTGTTTCACACACCCACCGGCAGTCCGTGGTGAAAAGAAAGGTGAACCCCCGCTGCTTAATGTACTGTGGGCTTTTTACAGCGCTTCATATCATTGAAGGGGCGCCAAGCACTAGAGCTCCAAGGGGCAGCTGTGTTGTATTTTGATCATGTCTTTTTTTAGGCAAATTCCTAGAAGTGGAAAACTGAAGATCACTTGAATTATCCTCTGAGAAATGTCTACATTTGGGTTAATTCCTAATCGTACAGTGCTCCGGCGCATGGCGCGCGCTGTGGGCATGATGTATAGGGCATTTCAGTCTCTAATCACACTCACCACCCTTGAACCCCCGATGTATAGGGGATGGTACATGAGTCTGTCCACAGTCAATCAGTCCTCCGTTCGTACCTCCGGAGGCTGCTTCCTGTCCATGGCGGGCATCCCACCCCCAAGACCCACTGCCACCTGTGCCCTGAGGGCGCAGCGCTCTCGTCAGAGACGACCTTGGAGGCCCGTCCGCCGCCATGGGCGGCTGGGCTGGCACCGAAAAGGACCGCCTTCGACAGGTTGGTTGGAACTGGCACCGACTTGCGTCAAAAGGTAAGGTCTGTGTTTCTCACCTGCTGGCAAACACCCTTTACCGACCATGTGGGGAACAAGATGCGGCGGCACTGAAAGAAAACCCCCCACTGGTGGGCACATTTAATGTGGCACACTGGTAGTCAAAATGCCACCCCCCAACATGAATAGTACAGATAACGGAGGTGACCTCAAATCATAAAATGTACGCTCATATTAAAGACTTGGCCTTACGGAAAAAAAGCTCAGACTTGTATTAGATTTAGAGTATTTGTGTAGGAAAGCACAATCCGTCTGCAACTCTGAATATAACTAATAAAACAGTTTCAAGTGGTATTTGTGAAAGCTCACCCCTGGCTGTAAAAACATGATACCCGTGTCTGACCAAATGTTTCAGGCCAGACGGTGAGCAAGATATCCCCTGGCTGTTGGGGGGTGAGGAGGGGGGGACTTTGTGACCCCATGGCATTGACACAGCGTCAAGGTTATTTCGGGGCAGTTTCTGAGCACCTGAGGGCAGATCCTGGAAGTGACATCACTTCTGGCTTCTGATGTGAGGTCACTGGACCAGTCGCTGATTTGATGACCTCACTGTATGCGACCCTGTCAGCGTGCCTGGAGTGGAAGCTGCTCGGCCAGTGAAATAACTGATTCCAGGCCCTGTAATGTGCCTGGCCCGTCTTTTCAACCCACAAGGCCTGGCTGCCATTCCAAACCGCCTTTCTACGCATGGCACACCCCACTGGTGTGCAAACTTTTCCAATACACCCCCCCCCCCATCCATTGTTTAGCCCTGAGCATGGCTCTGCCACTCCACCTCCCATGTATTGTTCCATCCTGCCCAGGGCATTTCAGTCTCTGATCACACTCACCAGCCCTTGGACCCACCACCCCTCAACCCGCCCCCTCCCTCTGCTCCTCCTGGCTCGCACCACACTGGGGTCATGCCTAGAACAAGCTACTGATATCTTAATCTTTAGCCCTTCCCTGCAGGGTTTGTTCCCCGCATCTGCAATCATGCTTCCAACCGTTAGCCATGCCACCAGAGCTAGATCATGCATCATCAAGCATGCTTCCAACCGTTAGCTATGCCACCAGAGCTAGATCATGCATCATCAAGCATGCTTCCAACCGTTAGCCATGTCACCAGAGCTAGATCATGCATATTCAATCATGCATCTTCAATCATGCTCCCAACCATTGGCCCACACCACCAGAGCCAGATCAGGCATTTTCAACCATGCTTACAACCGTTAGCCCACACAACCATAGCCAAATCATGCATCTTCAACCATGCTTACAACCGTTAGCCCACACCATAGCCAGATCAGGCATCTTCAACCGTGCTTACAACCGTTAGCCCACACCACCAGAGCTAGATCATGCATCTTCAAGCATGCTTCCAACCGTTAGCCATGCCACCAGAGCTAGATCATGCATCTTCAACCATACTTACAACCGTTAGCCCAATCCACCTGAGCCATATCATGCATCTTCAACCATGCTTACAACCGCTAGCCCACACCACCAGAGCCAGATCATGCATCTTCAACCATGATAACAACCGTTAGCCCAAACCACCAGAGCTAGATTATGCATCTTCAACCATGCTTACAACCGGTAGCCCACATCACCAGAGCCAGATCATGCATCTTCAACCATGTTTACAACCGTTAGCCCAAACCACTAGAGCTAGATTATGCATCTTCAACCATTCTTACAACCGTTAGCCCAGACCATAGCCAGATCATGCACCTGCAACCATTCTACAACAATGTTGCGTAAGGCATTTCGGAGTAATTTTGTGCCAAGAGCGTTTCCCAACTTTGATTGGAGAAGGAGATCCTGCCTCTGCTCCTACTTCTGGACAAATACTAAACAACACAGAAAAATTATCAGACCAGGTTAGAGGGACAATAGAGGAGAGTTTGAGAAAAGGATAATCCTAGAAAATACCATCTATTGCATGGCCTGCCTTATGGGTGGGGCTGTCCACTAACTCGGCCAAGCCCACACTGCCCATAAGGTCGGTAAGGGCTGCTGCGTCTTTAGCTGCAGTGTTTTCGAGATGAAGGTTAAAGTCCCCTAAGATGGTGAAATCTGAAAAGAGGACTTTAATATCCAGTAGGTGACTACTGTTGTGAAGAAAGGTCGCACTGGGAACAGGGGACTATAAAGCAGTGCTCCATTAAATGAGTACTGGCTGCTCAAAGTGATTTTAAAGACCAATGCTTCACAATTTGAGAAGGTTTAAAGGGGCTCAAAAGAAATTTGTAGGTGTCCCTGTGAGAATAGCTAAGCTGCCACCCTTTTTTATGGCGGTACAAAAGGGGGTGGTGATGGACGGAGCATCTGAACCAATCGAACACTCACACCCAGTCAACAGATCTGGGTTTAATCCATCACCGTTGTTTAGCCCACTCTGCCACCCCAGTTCAGGAATGGCCATATGCAAATCAGTCTGACCCTGTGCCTCATGGGAACAGTCCAGCCCGAACTGCCAATCCATGCCTTCCCTGGACTGGATTCAAGCTTCCTAGGACCAGTTTCTGGCATTACAGCCGTCTTCAGCCAGGCTTGCTTGAATCCAGTGGCAAAGTGAGCAAGGGACTCACGTCTCAGCATACCCTGCCAACTTATGGCAAACAAAGCGGTACAAAAGGGGGTGGTGATGGACGGAGCATCTGAACCAATCAAACACTCACACCCAGTCAAAAGATCTGGGTTTAATCCATCACCGTTCGTAACCCTTTTTTATGGGCGGTCTATTCTAGAGATAGTAAAGCTCGGGGGTGGCCATAATGAGATCTGGGTCTAACCCAGCATCTGCCCAGGTTTCCGTGACGAACGCTAGGTCCAGTTTCTGGCCGTCTATAGAAAGCCACTGCGTTTTTTACAAGTGACTTTGCATTGATGAGTGCAGCTTTAAAGCATCTAACAGCTGCCTTTGATTGTATTAAGTCCGGGTTGTGGAGTATAGATCATACTGGACACCAGGGGTCGCACAGAATGGTGTAGCCTTGATTTTGTGATTTGTCAATGTGAGATGACAGAGAGGACAGGACCTGGAATGCAGAGGATTTAATGAAGGCCCAGGACAATACGAATTTATACCTCATATATGAATCAGCTTATCATGTGAAACATACAGAGGATCCAAGGCAAAATTGGCAGAGTGACTGGCGCTGAACGCGGTCTGAGCGTGGATAGGCTTGCCATTGGCATGTCGGCAGCGCACTCACTGCGCTGGTCCCCTGCGCGTCAGTGGTGGCGTTCAAATTAAATACTGTGAGGCCGTAAACCACTAGACCATCACCCTGAGGTGCGACCTGAAGTGGTCAGGCTTAAGCTTCCCTCACTTCCTCTCCCCCGCCCTCTCCACAACAATCGGGACAACCAGTGGTGGACCAGAGAGCGGGAGGAAGAGACCTCGGTACTACCTAGGTAAGTCCTTAATTAGTACAGGCAATCCCCCACTGTGCTCCTGCAAGTTTTAAAAAAACGATTGCACCACAAAAGAGCTGGAAAAGCAGCTTAAAAGCTAGTAAAAATATTAGACCAACTTTTAAAACAAGTAAAACAGGCAGTAAATCAGCTAATGTTACATACAGGTGATTTGCGTCTTCTAATGAGTCCCCCTATATACACAAACAGGAAGGCTTCCTCCCATCTGGGACAGTAAACTCTCAACATCAGCTGAGTTAGTGAACATGTAAAACCTGCCCCCCCCCTCCCACGAAGGTTCAACTTAGCTGGATGTAACCGTTGTGCTTGGCCACCCTTAGTTCTTAAAGTCTCAGACAGAGGCTTAAGTTCCTTGAGGTTTCATAAACCATATCCGGAAAAGGCTTTAAAGGAAAAACCAATTCCTGTTTAACAGATTTCAGCTGGATAGCTTTTTGAAGTATCTTGCCTCAAACTCTAGGTTCATGGAAACAGACCAGAATAGTTTGCGGTTTTGCTCCGTCCTTTGGGGCCATCGAGGGGACCCTATGTGTCCTCACGACTGAGAGGTCTGAACATGAATCAGACAAAACACATTTGTATAATAACTTAGGCCCTTATTGCGATAGTGGACGGTCATACCACTGTCCACTGTTGCCAGGAGACCGCCTGACAAGCATGCAGCAGTCCAACTGCCCCATAATATGACCGCCGTGCTGGCAGTCGGAATGTGCTCCGTACCGTGGGGGCTTGTCCTGCGGTCGAGGGAAAGGGCCACAGCACAAGCCGCTGTGGTATGGAGCACCTCTTGCAACTGCATGCACTATGTCCCATGCTTCGGGAAATTCATTATTTATTTAATTTTCCCTCATAGTCATCTATCGAAATCCCCCCTCCCCCCAAACAGCCCCACCAACCCACCACTCTTACCTGCACGGGCCGCGGCTGAGCAGCACAGAAGAACTGAAATGCCTCAGAGATAGCTACAACAGAGAAGGACACAAACCTTTAGGAGAAAGGCTAGATGCAAGAATGCACACAATATATGAGAATATTCAATAGGACAACTGGATAAATGAATTTTAAAGACATTTTCAATACAGCAAATGGGAAACATCACTTACAACGCAACTTTTACCACGCAATGCTTTTACATCGCAGCTTTTACAACGCAAACCATTACAACGCATTGCGCTGGGGGGCGCTCTAGGATAGGGAATATATTTAATTTACTATCCAACACCTTCCCTACTATCCACGGGGACTGGAGTTGGAATAGTAAATTAAATAATTCACTATCCAGCGCCCCAAAGCACTATGCGTTGTAATGGTATGCGTTGTAAAGCTCGCGTTGTAAAAGCATGCGATGTAAAAGCATGCGTTGTAATGTCGTACATCCCAGCAAATACATTATTCACTAAATTACAAAACTGGACTGGACGATCACTCCCGCCAAACACAACAAATACAGATGAAGTACATAAATTGAGAAGAAAATATAAGGAAACGTTATGAAAGATTGCTTTAGGAAGGTAATCAATGAACTTATCAAAGGGAAAGACCATGCCCAGACTTAGGTTTTTAAACAACAGTAAGAATGACTGGCTTCAATTCCGGGACCCCTCTTTAGTGAGCTCTCAGTTGAACAAGCTTGCATCCTTGGAGGTTTAGCAGCTTAATAATTCAGCTTTAGAAAAAATTCTCTTAAAAAGGTCCAAAAAATGATCCGCAATTCTACAGATGCCTTAGCCTTATCAACATAGATTGCTAAATATACTCCAAACTAGTCTTAATCGTTCTGGGAGACTAGATTATAAATCAGAACATATCAAATCTGATCAAGGTGGCATCAGACAAGAATTCTCCACCACAGAACAGCTCTTTGTATTTGGCATACAAAATACAAATATAACCTGGCAAAATGCTGCTGTATGTGGGATTCTTTCATTTTACATCAGCCTTTGACCTAATACCAAGCAGCAGATTATAGAGCAAGCTAGCACACAAGGGCTTGGAGCTCACTCTACTTTCATTAGAAAGAATACAGTACTCATGATCAACCTCCCAACTAAGGGTAAAACAAATAGGAATGCTCTGCAAACAATTTCAACTTGTGGAAAAGTACAAGGTTACGTGTTCGCCCCACAACTGTTTTCACTCTATACGAACACATTCTACAGAAAAGGTACTGCAAGCCTCAAAAGATGTGTCATCTATTAAGGGCTTTCAGGTGCTAGCACTGCTTACTCTTACTGTATTAAGTGTAGGGAATTCCCACACCTCTAAACCTTCCAGGGGGTGTAAGTTTGTGCCCTGAAGAAAGAACAGCACCCTTTATGGGGCACCTGTGGACTGAAACAAGTTGGCAGTGGGGTCTTAGGACCATAATATCCCAAAAGACCGTATTCCATAAGCTTTTTAATATCCCTGTCAGATCCAAGAAAAAAGTGAAACCGGGATCTGACAGAAAAGTTTTAATCTTTATCCCTCTCTGGCCCAAAAAATATTCCAGGCGCTCTCTGAAATATGGTCGAGCCCACCCTGACTTCTAGGTGTCAGGGTGTCCCGATGATGAAGCATGACACCACTAGGGTGTGTGAGGGAATATAAAACAAAAGGAGTTGCCTTCTTCCTCACCCTCGGGTGAAGAACTATCATAGCTTTACATAGGGGCATTCCACCAGTAGTTAGAATTAGTGATTGCGGACATCCGGGTCCCCGGATCCGCAATCAGCGGAGTCCTTTCTGTGTAGTACACTTCAGTTTTATGCCCCGCAGTATCCAGAGCCGAGTGTCAATCAGTGACCCCTCGTCACAGAGTGAGGTAGGGTCATCAGTCTCACTGACCCCATCCCACTCTAATGAGACTGGGACTGCTGCCTTCCCTCATTGGCTGACCTAATGTCAACCAATGGGGGAAGGCAGCAGTCCCAACCCTCTGGGGTCCTACGAGGCAGATCTGCAGGAAAGTGTGATTTGTTTTTGTAATTAATGTTTGATATGTGTATGTGCATGTATGTTTGAATATTTGATAATGAGTGTACTGAATGAAATAGTGAATGTATGTGTATGAGTGAGTTTGAATTTGTGCCTCCTTCCCTCCTAAAATCAACAGCCGCCTCTAGAAATGACGTCGGCCGTGCCTTACAAATCAATTTATTTGAATATGACTTGGCCCTTGGGAAAGCAACACTTTACTCAGCCATACAAACTTTCTTATGATCCAAGAAATGGACCACATGAACTCAGTGTTAATATACCTCTGATGTCTCCCACGGGAGCCATAATCAAGTTCAAACTCTCTACTTAACGTACAAAGCTGTTAGACTGCAATAACCTACCTCCCTTCACGATTTCTTAAAGATATCCTTTGTGCAAAAAGCACTATGCCTGGAATCAAACAAGTTCATTTCCCATGTCACCAGTTCGAAATTCTCCACTACAGCTGTTCCCTCTTTAAGGAAACCATCTGCAATTTCTTAAAAACCTAAGAGTACTCTTTTTAAGCATGTATTTCTATTCATAATTGTACCTTCACATTTCCCTCCTCTACATGGTATGACTCAGTGCTTGATTTATAAAATTAAAATAACACCCAGGGCTCTGTCAGGAGACCACTGTAGCTTGTGCCGCACATTGCCCCTGCCAGCACTGCCAGTAATAGTACCAGCACAACAACTAACGACCTCACTCCTATAAGTATGCCAATTCATACTATTCCAGGCCTCCACAGCTATAAAAATGGAGTAGGCAGCATGTAATAGTCATTTTTGATCTATATTGAATTAATTAACAATTGTTGCTGTGTTCATCTCTATTTTAGACAGATATGACCACATTATGGCAGCCTGTCACAAGCGCCGGTGTTGACAAATAAGGGCTGGTGCCGAGCACCGGAAACCACTGGCTCAAATTATGCACTGGAAGACTCCTAATTTCTTCTCACGGATATTGTTCCTAATCACTGTCATGTTTTCATGTATTACTACAATATACACATACAACTGGAATTGTATTACCATCTGTGACCTTTGGCCCATGAGAGGTTTTCCTGAGATTCCTAGGTTGTTTCTTGCAAACTGCACTTACACCAGTTATTTGTAGAGGATGTAATATAAGAAAATGTTAAATAAGTAAATGCTGATACCCATGTGACAACTCAGACATGCTCCGGCAGGTAGTCTATGACCAACATACAAATAGCAAGCACAAATTGTTCACTTTGCTCCAAAATATGTACTTGCATACTCAATGCCTTCCTGTACTATGTATGTTCTCCACTTAGTTTGCTATGTTAAGTCTGTATGCATGTTTTAGAGAGTAAGTGAGCAAAAAACCTTATTTGAAAACCAATAAAAGTTGAAGCTATTACATATGGTCGTATGCTTTTGTAACACAGACACGTTTAAATGGACTTTTTTGAAAACCAATAGAGAAAGCTAATGCTGGCGCAAAAGTAACTGACAGTCCACACTCAGTAAGCCAGAGCCATGTCAGAGCCTCTCTTGTAACTATTAGAGGGAAAACAAATATATGCACCCACTCAGTGTGGACACTTGCCAGGTTTCAACACTTGATATTGGCAGGAAGAAAGTTTTCAACGTTGGAACGTTTTACTACCTTTGTGGCACATCACGCCTGGCCTAGTCACAGTTGCAGCTGCAGTATGTGCGTCATTCTACGCCTTTGGATGTTGCATGCCTTCATCAGGACAAATTACTATGATCTAAGCTGAAACCTGTAAGGATCCTCTTAAAGTAACTTACGTTTTGTTTCAGTACATTTATTGGAACTTTTTGTTGCAAACTTGAAAATTCACAGTTATTCAAAAATACCTTTTTTACCAAGGACTGACCAATTTAAAGTTTTAAACTAAGAAATCTCACTACAAAAAAGTAATAAGGAAAATCAATATAAATGTATTCAAGTAGACACGAATATCAAGTAAAGGTTTGCCAACATACTTCCTAGTATGTCCTTTAGGTTTTCAGAAATCCAGTTTCAAATTGTTAACAAATGAAGTATGTTGTGAACGGGTACGATGCATGGGTAAGATGCATGGGTAAGATGCCTGTGACAGGAAGAAAACACTGAGGGTGCCTAGTTTTCAAACATGAAGAAGTTAAAAGATCTTCATATATCTGCTGTTGGGAGTGTCCTCAGACAACACTCCCACAAACTAGCTCCCAAAAAGCCTATACTGTATATTTTATCAGTAAGAAAAACATCAACCATATTTGTGTATTAAGCACAACCGCTACCCTGACACTAAATTAGGAGCTCATAGTAGAAGAAGATGTAAATAGGTGTGGTAGTGGAGAATGAAATGTTTTAAGTTTCTACCAGAAACACAAATGATCTTCGCTATATCTGATGACAAATGTAAATATTTTCCATGCCTTAGGGGCTAGCAGTAAAAAAGTGAACCTGCTGATTCTCATCCTTTAGACATGTGGAATAGAGAAGAAACTGTTGGAGGAAGATCCAAGAAGCTCACACAACGGGAAAAATATGGGGGCATATTATCAAGAACGGGCGTTACATTATCGCCGCTTTTATCGGCAGGAAACTGCCGATAAAGCGGCGATAATGTGCTTGATAATATGCTCTATGAATTCCAATCGAAGCCCATGTTAGATGTCTTCACATCTAACATGGGCTTCGATTGGAATTCATAGAGCATATTATCAAGCACATTATCGCCGCTTTATCGGCAGTTTCCTGCCGATAAAAGCGGCGATACTGTAACGCCCGTTCTTGATAATATGCCCCATGATTCCTTGCCATGCACTGCTCATGGATTCTCATATTACATCACTCATGACATGGTAAATTACATAATTGATGGTATCACTTATGGCATCTTCAATAACATAATTGATGACATCACTGATGATATCATCCAGTCTTCTGGACAGCATCGTATAGGGTTTGTAGACTTGACATAATTGAACACGCTACATCTGTGACCAATTTTCATCAAGAATCCCAATATGCTGGATACACAGCAGTGCAAAGAGGGGGAGCAAGCAAGTACAATTAGTCAGTAAAATATAACTGCTGAATTTCAGTGTTTTCTTGGATTTTAAATATTAGTATGTTATATATATATATATATATATATATATATATATATATATATATATATGTTCACTAAAAAACAAAGGTTACAGGGACGTTATCATTAGGTTCAGATTTTACACACAGAAAACCATAGAAATTCAGCCGTTTTAGGTAGAGTTCTCTCAAGTAACTATTACACATGCCCTAAGGTAACTACAACTCGCACCCCCACCAAACACAGTTGTCTCATCAATAATTTTACATAAAATGTTGCAGTGAAATCATCAATGATGTCATAGAAGATGTCATGAGTGATGTAATATGTGGGGTCATTCGCAGTGCACTTGCGAGGGTGTGAGCTATATTTACCTTAGGACACGAGTTACAGTTACTGTAATCTTTTGTTTTTAGTGAATTTCTAAGGTTTAAAAATTCTATTTCCTAACTATAACATCTCTGCAACCTTTGTTTTTTTCAGTGAATTACTACTTTTTTAAATGCTTTTTCCTAACTGTAATGTCTCTGTAATGTTTGTTTTTTTCAGTGAATTTCTAGAGTTTTTTTTAAGTAGAGTAATATATAATTACCATACGTTAATCCAATTGCCCCCAGGCCCTGTAGCCAACCCCCCAGGTAGCCAACCCCACGCCATGCACAGCCTTTGGCAGAGGAGTTGGCCACCCTTTTCCAACTCCCTAAAGGCAGACAACCTGCAGGCCACTTACCTGGGTCGCTTTTGACCCCAGAAACCTCCTCCTTCATGGCTCAGCAACATATTTCGGGAAGGGGCCCACAGCCATCCCTCCCCAGGCCAATTTCGGCCCCTGGAACCCCAATCTGGGGGTCTGGCACTCTATTTAATGGAGAGGAGGCAAGTAGCCGCCTTGCCATGACTTATTTTGCCCCCTGGAACCTCATACCCCAGGAAACAGTGTATAGTGAGGGACGGGGGCATATACCCCCCGCTCTGGGCTGTTTTTGGCCCCAGAGACCCCAACCACCAGGGCCCGGTGCCAGAAACCCCCCTCCTTTGAAGGATGGAGTGCTGGGAGCTGATATTAGCAGGGTTGGGGGGCTGCGTGCCACTTCCTCATTTTTAAAGGTGCTGTACTAACTATAACTACCTAATGGCAACTGCCAGTAGGCAATATATATATATATATATATATATATATATATATATATATATATATATATATATATATATATATATATTACCTACTGGCGGTCGCCAGTAGGTATATATAGTTAGGATTTTTTCTCTATGGGTTTTTTGAAAATTCTATGTCTAATAACTTTGGCGTTTGTGGACGGAATTGGCTGAAATTTTCAGGAAAATGGCACATTTTGTTTCTGAGCAGCCCTTGAAAATTTGGGGGGGGTTCGTCCAGTGGGGGCCGAGAAAAAAGGGGGGTCCCAAAACGTGTTTTTAACATTGAGTTTTCCATAGGGCGGTTGGCCTCACTTTTAGCCCGAACGGCTGAATGGATTTGCACGAAACTTGGCAAAATTGTAGGGACTGGTAGCCCGATGTGCCTTTTGTAGGTCTCAATATATGTGCTCCAGTGGATTTTGAGAAATTAACGTTTAAAAAAAGATATATATCTGTAACAGCGGACCGGGCAGCGGCCCAGGACGCGTACTTTTCGCGCAACGGAGCTTTGTGAAGCGAAGCTGATTGGTTCTCGGGCGTCTGTCAACATTCCAAACAGTCCGTAGCGGCCGCCATCTTGTCTCTCGGTAGGATCGAGAGACAAGAGGAGGCCAAAGCGAAGGGGCAAATGACCATAAGGGGGAATAGTAGATCCTCGCTGACCCCCTAGGTTTGATGTGGAGGTTTTAAAAGGGCCCCGCGGGGCAAAAAAAAAAAATAATAATAATAATCGAACGGCTGAATGGATTTGCACGAAACTTGGCAAAATTGTAGGGACTGGTAGCCCGATGTGCCTTTGCTAGGTCTCAATATATGTGCTCCAGTGGATTTTGAGAAATTAACGTTCAAAAAAAGATATATATCTGTAACAGCACTCCGCCTCGCGTAACGGAGGTTTGCGAAGCGGATTGGTCATTCTGTCACTGGGCTATAGTTGGGCTACATCTGGCTGATATTTGGGCTACATTTGTTTTTTTGTGTGTCTGGCGGCCATCTTTGGGCTACATTGGGCTACATTGGGCTTCATTGGGCTACATTGGGCTACATTTGGGCTCCAACATATATATAGGCCAATGTAGCCCAATATATATTTTTCAAAGTTAATTTTCGTAAAAACCACTGGAGCATATATCTTGAGACATAGCAAAGGCACATCGGGCTACCAGTCCCTACAATTTTGCCAAGTTTCGTGCAAATCCATTCAGCCGTTCGAGCTAAAAGTGAGTCCAACCGCCCTATGGAAATGAAGGAAATGAATGGGTAATTTGTAATTAGCAAATAGCTAATCGCAAACTAGGAATGGTAAAGAATCGCTATTTATTCCTTAAAGTTCGCTATTTAGGAAATGCAAAAAACTTTGATGATACATATGGCGGTTCATCTCTAACAAGATAAGAAGCATAGGGATACATTTATGATGACTGGCGCATCACCAGGGATGTGTTAGTCATTCTGTGCCGCTGTTCCGTCACCTATGGTGTGCTGCATTTACAATGCGGCGCATCATGGGGCAAAAACAGCACAGATGCGTGATGTATCTGTGCCGTAAAGGTGGCGCATTGCTGGAGTTGTATCGCAAGTGTGATGAAGCTCCAGCAAGGGTCGGGGGTGCCCCTGTCGCAGGGTTTCTGTTCTCACACAGAACTGTGGACAGAGGATTGGAACCTCGGCGAATTAGGGTGTCCCAAAACTCACGTTAGTAATCAAAAACTCCTTAGCAAGCTAGGTACAGTGTCACATTGGATATAACAAACTCTCAATGTTTAGACAATCCAGAATATGAACTTATAGTACCTCAGGATACGTGGAACTCATGAACAGTCGGTCGTTATATATTTCTTAGAAACCAGAACATGGAGTTAAGAAGAACACATGTGTATTTGAAATGTTTATTTACTAATGCCGTCTTCTGAGGCGTAGTATCTTAGATTATACAAGTACACATATTATCAGTAGCAAAATTACCAGCATAGTCAGTAGTACATAAAAAGCGAATGGTGACAGTATGTTAACATGCTGTAAATGAATAAGAGTTAGCAACACTTATAAGCAGCCGCGGGCCGTGGAGGGAGTTACGGTGAGGCAGGGAGGCGGGGAGGGGGAGAAGCAGGGTGGAGAATACAAGTACACATATTATCAGTAGCAAAATTACCAGCATAGTTACTAGTACATAAAAAGCGAATGGTGACAGTATGTTAACATGCTGTAAATGAATAAGAGTTAGCAACACTTATAAGCAGCCGCGGGCCGTGGAGGGAGTTACGGTGGGGCAGGGAGGTGGGGAGGGGGAGGGGCAAGGTAGAGAGGGCTCCACCCTGCTTCTCCCCCTCCCCGCCTCCCTGCCTCACCGTAACTCCCTCCACGGCCCGCGGCTGCTTATATCTCACCCTCCCTAATACACATATTATATTATTTGCTAAGAAGGTCTCTTTGTGTTGGTTTAGGGCGTGCCCATACTTTAGTGTCTTAGATTTGAAGGAATCACATCAGCATACACCAGCTCTCTCTTCATGTGAACCGCATCAACTGTTGTGTATGTGTGTTCGGCAAAGCAATATAAAACCCGCCTCATGCCCAGAATTGGCAGAAGTTGCACTTATGTTATGAGTATGAAGTCGTGGAGATCAGACCTCATAACAATTCTGTATCGTGTTGTTCTTGAAACTTTAGCACTCGCTGTACAGATATAGTTTAACAAGCAAAGCAGATAGTAGAGCAATAACATATTATTCTCATGTAAACCACGATGAACTACTAGGTGGAAAGCTAAAGCAACAACTAAGTGTTGTGTGCAGAAGTTGCAAAAAAGGAAAAATGGCGTTTAAACCGGTAATGAGCCCATGCTAACTTAACACGGTGTAAAGATATCCAGGACCTAGATGACACCTCCCCATGATCCGGAAACGAACTGAATAAGATAATAGAAGTGCCATCTCATGAGAGTAGATTGCAAGTTTATATGTGGACGGTCCGCAAGGTAAAGCATTAAAAACTAGGAAAATTTAATGCTAAAGAAAAATAAAACAGCCAAGTACTTTATCGAGTCTTAAGCCAATAGGCAAGGTAAATAATAAAAACTTGACAAATAAGTCAATGACTTGTCAATGAAATGCTAGTACTCAGCATATCAAACATGAAAAAGGTCTATGACATAACTGTGTATGCAAAATAAGCTGCAACAGCCTCCAATAGGAAGTCACCGTCTTCATCCGAAAACAGTTCAGCCATCCAATTTAAAAGCGGAAAAGAACATACGTGCTCTCCCAGCACCGGATCCTCTATCACCATCAGAGGACAGCTCGGTGGGTTTTCAAGAAAGCTCTGTTCCAAGAAAGACTGTGCTGCCGCCAGTAAATTCCAGGGACCAAGTAGTCCATGCATCAATGCCACAGCCATAATCCTTTCGCCAGGACAAACCAACTCGTGAGTAATGATAGGAGTCATCAGCTGATTAAAGTCGACGTCAGGAGAAACCGGTCCGCAGAGACACAAATCAATGGCCCAATCGAAATCACAGGTCAGGCAGTGAAATACAGGCTGGACACAGGTGAAGTAGGAGAATCGAAAAGATAATCCATATGCCGTGCTTAATATCGCCAACGGCATTGTGCCATAATATTCTAGCATGCGATTGCGGAACAGTGTCAGCAGCTGCAGGGTGGGAGGTTGCATAGGAGGGACATCCATATTTAAAAATGTAAAAAAGCACAAGAGCGTCCGCTGGTAATGCAAGTAAAAATGCCAATCCACGAACCAGAGTGGAGAAAATAGAATGAAAGGAAGCAGGGATGACTCCAAAGATTTTCTCAAATGAAGTCACGAGACCACTGGTAACAACTTTAAAAAAGTGCGCCAGGGTCTTTGTGGAGGATGCGTTAAAGATAGTCGGAACCATCTTGCTGAAATTGAAAGGCAAATCTGAATTAAAAGTATTCCTTTTATCGTAACAGTAAGTGAACGGGTTATTTGCTGCAGAAATGTTCTATTTCCTCCCACACATGAACATAGGGAGTTTTCAATCTGGCCACAAATACCAACCTTGGGACAGATTTCAACGGCATGGCAAGAATAAGAGCTCTTTTGTCTCAGAGAGAGGTGGCCTTGAGTTCGGCCCGTGAAACTTTCGTGCTTCACATAGCGAACACCCGTACAGAGGTGCAGACCCTTTTCAATTAACTCAGAACAATCTTCATTATTGAGCATCAAATAACTACCATTTTCCAACAACTTGAACGTGGGGATGATAGCAGGAACTGGCGTGCCTTGCAACACGCAAGCCATATTTGGTCGGTGTTTGTTGCATGAACCGTGTAACTGTATGTGCCTACACATTAGTGAATGATCTGGCGTCTCAGTGCATTCCTCTCCATTCAGATAAACTTCTTGATCATCTTTGAAACATCTGTATGTGTATGGAAGCGACCAGACCTCATGAAGAAAAGCACTACCTAAAGGTTCATAACGACCTATTGGTATATATTTCATACAATTTGAAAACTTATATAAAGCAAAAGGCAGCGTTATTAAACCGTGGATAAGGCACGTTGCCAAAAAACCCGCAATCCTCTGCTGATGATGTCACTGAGCATGTCATGAATGATGTAATATGTGACATCATCAGCAGTGGATTACGGGTAATAGTATCTCTAGTTTACTCCCCTATAGCTGTCTTTCTTTTAACATAAGTGTCTGTTTCCTTCCCTTATACTTACTGTTTTTGGTTCGCTTCTAGTTCGCGTACCGGCGAGCGAACTGGGAAGCGAACTAAGAGAAATAGAGGTTGGCACAGTTCCAAATATTGTACCAATTTTTTAATAACGGGGAGGTAGTTCTGAAAAGAACTTTTTTTTTATTGTTTTTGTTGTTTTATATTTTTTTTATTATTTTCCGGAACATTTTTTTACTTTTTTTGAATTTTTCTGAGGTTTTATATTTTTTTGGGTTTTTCTTGGAGGGGGCAATGAAAACGATTCATTGTAAAGGGCTCAACAGGAGCAACAAAACAAAAAAAGAAGTATTTATTATTTTGGGCGTTTCGTACAAACTTGC
Source organism: Lissotriton helveticus (assembly GCF_964261635.1). Lineage (NCBI taxonomy): Eukaryota > Metazoa > Chordata > Amphibia > Caudata > Salamandridae > Lissotriton > Lissotriton helveticus. The sequence goes on along the minus strand of NC_136069.1, from coordinate 1,328,402,585 downwards.
ATATGATAGTCAATAGCTCTGTTGATCAGAGTGATGCTTTTTTCTCCGTAGGAAATGAATCCATCGCAAAATACGCAGGTGTGTTTTACTTCACCAAATTTCATTTGTATATTTGGCACCATCTCCCTGCCCTCTGGTCCCGTTACTTCCGGTACAACAGATCTTCTGGCCATAATAGGGAGATTATCTAGGTCGTTCCGAAACTGTGCAGCACTGTAGTTGTTAGGATGCCACCTAGTCATATGGCGATGCATTGTGTAGTTTCCGAAACTGTATTTTTTCTCGGTTCCTCTGGACAGTCTATCTTGACATATAAGGCAAGTTACGTATCTTGCATTTACTTTTTTCTGACCTTTGGGAATTTTAAAAAATTGCCAAATGAAGTTTTCTTTCCGGTGAGACGTCTTGGGCTGCTCAGGCAAAAACTGCCTCTCTTCGTGCTCGTCGTCCTGTTCCTCTTCTTCCTCTTCTTGTTGAATTATAACTTGAGCAGGTGGTCCACTCTTCCTTGGATGTGGTGGAGGTGGTGGGGAAGCACCAGCTGAAGCTACTAAAGAAGCCATTGCTCAGTGATCACAAAGGGTCTTTCTCTCACAATGATGAAAGTCAGAGTGAGGAAAGAAGGAGGGATTTTCATCATTTGGGAAAAACAAGAGTTCTCAACCAATCAAAAGTGTTCATTTTAGATTATATGACCTAGTCTTACATCATTAGGAAACCAAAAGTGAAATGAACCAATGAAAAGTGTTATTACCAAGTCACATGACTTGCTGTGTTTACGTTAAGCGCTTTGCAGGGCCTCACGGTTTGCTTCAAGAAACCTGCGCTTTGCGACTTGCTTCGCGTACCAGTTCGCTAACGTAGCACGTCATATGACGTATCACGCGACAACGTGGAACGTCATGCGGACGGGAGGCGTCACGATGTTGTTTTCTAACGCGGCACTTGCGGTAAAGAAACGTTTACCGGCTCGCGGTCTATTTCGCGGCATCAAGGTCAGCTAACGGGAAGCTTCCCGATTCGCGAAGCGGGAACGTAGAAAAAAAAATATTTAAAAAAAAAATTATTCATAAACATATAAAATATATTTTTGGATTTAAAGAAGAATACATTTTACAGCTACAGATATTAGCTGTTAAAAAACCAATGAAATTCACAGAAAAAACCATAGGTTATAGACCATATATAGTTAGGAATTAGCATTTACAAAACCTTGAAAATTCACTGAAAAAACCATAGGTTATAGACCATATATAGTTAGGAATTAGCATTTAGAAAACCTTATTTTACTCACACAAAACCATTGAAATTCCATATATAGTTAGTTGCACTAACTATATATCGCGCACCCGCAATCCACTGCTGATGATGTCACATATTACATCATTCATGACATGGTCAGTGACATCACTGATGACATCACTGATGACATCTCAAATGACATCACTGATGATATCTCATTTGACATCAATGGTCACATCAATGATGATATCATTAATGTGACAATACAATGCATCTCCTCACACTTTAATATAACCTCTGTTACACCCAGTGTTAAATACAGAGTATAATTTTTGAAACCATTGACACACCAATACTAGTTACTACATACGCACTCACTGATTCCTACGTCTACACACACATTCACTCATTCACCCATACAATCATTCATACATACAATCACTCATCTTTACAACACTATCATATGCACTCATACACCTATACAGACACTCACACTCTGCCACTCATCCATGGAGTTACTCACACACCTAGTCAGTCCTGTAAAGAATCAATCACAGTTCCATTTTCTAATCTACACAGTTAAACATAGAGTACCTTACATTTTCAAACATATACTAACACATACTTACTCTCTTATAGAATCACTGATACAAGTACACATTGATCTGCACAGAGTCACACACCTCCCAGCCAGCCATACACACACTCAGTCTCCCATACAAATACTTGTGCAACCAATCAATAACCCATATAGCTACTTATATAGCTACTGATCAACACATGCAGCAGCTTGCACAACAACAGACATGCTGATGCACACTTTCAGACAGTTTAGTCACTAACCCGTGCATTTAGTAAGACGCATTTAATCACTCACTCATACAGTCAATCACGCACCTACTAAAACCTTCATTCAGACACTTATACATCCACTCATTCTTCAATATGTAAAACATATTTAAACTTTACAGAAACACATAATCACTGGATGTTGTCATCAGTGATGTCATTTGAGATGTCATCAGTGATGTCATCAGTGATGTCATCAGTGATATCACTGACCATGTCATGAATGATGTAATATGTGACATCATCAGCAGTGGATTGCGGGTGCGCGATATATAGTTAGTGCAACTAACTATATATGGAATTTCAATGGTTTTGTGTGAGTAAAATAAGGTTTTCTAAATGCTAATTCCTAACTATATATGGTCTATAACCTATGGTTTTTTCAGTGAATTTTCAAGGTTTTGTAAATGCTAATTCCTAACTATATATGGTCTATAACCTATGGTTTTTTCTGTGAATATATATATATATACATATACATACACATATATATACGCTTTACATATGGATCCTAAGTCCTAACTATAGCCACCTACTGGCGGTCATCAGTAGGTAGTTATAGTTAGGACCTAGTTTACATAGGAGAAGCATTTTTAGTTTTTCTAAAAACTTGGTCGCCGTTTGACGAATCTCCCCGACATTTTCAAAACTAGTTTGCTACTCACTTCAGCTGCTGTCTGGAAAATGTTGCTGTGATTCGTCAATGCATGGGCTAAGAATAAGGGAGAGTCTCAAAACAGTTTTCCTCAATTAAATTTCCCATAGGGATTTTAGACACAACTACAGCACAAACAACTCAACGGAATTGCACCAAATTTGGCATAAAGCTAGTTATTTGTCCAGAAAGATCTTTTTGTAATTTGTTGTAAATCCATTCAATAATTTTGGAGTTATAAAAGAAACAAAGATTTATGCGCATCTATGGACTTGGAGGGTCCATGGATCAGACAGATCTCATGATGAGATCTGGTGGGTCCCACCACTTCTAAGCAATGTCCGATGCACACAACAAATAAGTGTGTTATGAATGATCACCAGCAAGTTACAAGGATGTAGTCAAACAAATGTGTTCTTTTTGTGTCGTTTTATTGGAATGCATATATTAGGAACATGAGACCAGCCGACACGTGTTTCGTCAAGCAGGGTGTTAACCCGTGACTCTTCAGGGCTGGGGGTGACATAAACGGAAAGTGAATTATATTATGTAAATAAGACAGAACACATGAAAAAATAAGAGAGGGGGGAAAGGAAAGGTATAGGCCAGTGGTCAAAAAAGGGGAAAGTGCATGTGTATGGAAACCGAAATGTGCGGTGAGTAGAGACAACATTCGTGACATAATGTGAGTGAGTATAGTGAACTGAAATCCTAAGAGGTATGAAGACACGCTTGCTTATACTGTTGACATAGGCAGATAAGAAAATACAGTGTATATCTCCGCATAATGCTCGGTAGGGAGGAAAAACAACTTGATAATTCATAGGCATAAGCCGGAGTTGGTAAAACAATAGTAGTCATTGACCTAACAGGGAAACAGTCACATATCCTAGATGCAAAACCGCAATAACAGGTTTGTGGTGACACCTTGAGTGGAGAGCAGGGGGGGTGAATATTCCAAGATAATTAGGAAAGCTTAGAAGCTGGTCAAGTGGACATAAAGTGAAATAGTAGCTTGTCAAAAATACAGTTAGCCTGATGAACATGACTATTAAGCGAAGAAAAACTGACTCGATACGGAAATAGAACAGAGAAAGAAAATGTCTTATTGTGTGTCGTCCGAGGCATCATGTATCTGCACAGGGAGAAGAAATATAATACAGTCCTCTCCAAAAAACAGTCCATGTTTAAGTTATAATAGAATAAATTTATACTTTTGGTTCGTCCTCTATATTAATCTGAAGCAGCTATTATTTATAAAGCGAAAAGGAAATCTCTGTTATTCTCTAAAGCAGACAGTGCCGGCAAAAGCCCTGATTTGAGGCATGTCTTTACATATTGGAAAATAAATTGTGGTTACGAGAAATGTATCCTCAAAATTAAATATCACAAGACATCAATCGGTTTTTAGTGGAGGTCTTTTCGTAGTTCTGGTCCGGAAAAAACCTGCAGTAAGAAAAAGAGAGAGAGAACCCCACTTCAACTAGGAAGTGGTGGCAGCCATCAAGTCCCCCGAAAACTCAAACAAATCACATAAAAGGGTCAGGGTAGGGATACCCTGACCCTTTAGGCCTGCTGGAGGGGGTCCTACGGTTCCCTGCCAGGGGACTACATGCTTTTTTTCTCCAACGAATCCGTGGGAATTAAAAAAGAAAACACAAGTGCAGTTTCCTGTGATTGTGTTTTACTAGCCCCCCGAGCGGGGCAGGTCCCGGGGGGAGGGGGGCAATTAATTTTTATATAGATTAAGGGAGGAGGTGCATGTTTGGGTGCATGTTGCACCGTCCATAGCCCACGTATGGCTACGCGGCCCCCTACTACTATTAGTGCGAGCAGGGAAACTTTTGTGTCCCGGGCGTGGGCTCCCTTGCCACAATAAGTATGCCGGCCCTGGAGGATGTGGTCTCCTGTGCCATTAATGGCTCAGGGAGGTGGGGCGTGTGGCCCCCCTCCCTTTTAATTAAAGTGATGGCCCTGGGGGTTGGGGTCCGGTAGTCCTTTTTAGGTCTTGGGCCTAGCCTACACTGATTAAGCTGTGTGGGCGTAGCCCAGAGTCCTTTTCTCAGGGTTTTTGAAAATGGACCTTGGATTCCACAACGCTCGTGTTTGTGGATTCCCAAGGTCCATTATCATTGGCCTTTGCGTGCGTTTAGTTTTAAAACAGAACAAGCAATAGGCCATGGGCGGATGCGTAGCTCCGCCCATGGCCTATTGCTGTCTGTTACGCGCACTCAAGGCCATATATCTTGAATTATCGCGGCCGTGGCGGCCGTGGTAATTCAAGACATATGCTTGCAGTGGCGCGCGCCACTCGCAAGTTATTTTTTTTCCAAGAGAATCGCGAAAGCGATCGCTTGTTATTAAATGTTCGAAACAACGTGGTATGAGTCTGCATTTCCCTTTTTGGCATCTGTGTTTAAGTGGAAACTTCTAACGTCGTACCGCGAGTGATGCTCGTGTCGAGTAAAACATCAGCCTTCCCTGGCAGAGCAAACCTGGCACAGCTCGGGGAACCCGCGCTCCGGCAGGCCGTCTCTATACGCTGTTCCTAACAGTGCTTTTCGGGCGCCATGATGTGTTTGGGGAGGGGGCTGCGAGAGGGGGGAATATGCTATCCAGACAGTTTTTTTAAAGGTACTAATGTTCTGCAGGGCGAGGGGCCTCAGGAAGTGGGAGTGTGCTTGCTTTCGGAGCAGTGTTGGTTGGGAGGGGTCCGGGGGCGTGTTGATTAAAATAATAAACAAGTGCTGGTGAGGAAGGGAGATGGGTGCGTGTGGGGATGTCAGTGCGGTATATGTCAATGGAAGGGGAGGTAGTGGATCAGGTTAAGATCCAAGGGCTCGGATTACCATTCACGGAAACTCGAGAATGGAAGGTCCAGCCGTAGTCAGAGCCCCAAAAGACAGTAACTGACAATGCGACTAGGCTGTTCCTTGAAGAAGAAAGAAGGAAGAGAGGGCGGTCACGGGAAGGGCAGGGGTAGTGCTCAGTGGAGTGCTCCCCTGGGTATCCAATTTGTTGGATGTAATGGCCTCACACACCCTTGGCGAGTGTCATGCTTCATCATCGGCAATGCTCCTCGTCAGGCAGGCGGTGCAATGCCCAACGGGCTCACCTCAAAGAGGGGCTCTTTAGCGGAGATCTTTTATCCAACTGCCTATGAGTGAAGTGGGGGTGAGGGGCCAGAAGGGAAGGGATAGTGTAAGTAAGTGAGTTTAAAATGTGGCACAAGGTACCGGAGATCAATTTATTCTGGTGGTCCCCTGCCACAAGTAAAAACAGTGGGTAGCCTGTGATCGCAGGAAATTAGGATTCCACGTCACGATCCAGGACTACATTGCATATCGTGGGGTCAACATGTTTCTCGCCTACGCACACTGGCTGCGATTCTTCAGGACCTAATTCGTTACTACGATCTCAAACATACATGACCTAATAAAGTATCAGTTAATTTTACAGTTGTACTACCTGTATGGTACTGCTCTTGCCTAGAGGAGACAAAAGAAATCGTTACCAAAAATCAGTGACAACAAGTAACCCTTTTGTGACCGTGAGCACGCAGTGTTCATGTGGATAAGGTGACATACTAGTAGTGATTAGTGACCAGTATGTGTTATCTTAAATCACAAATTAAAAACCATATAAACACATCATACATAGACTTAAAAACAGCAGCAGTTTCTTCAGGACCCCCGGTCAATGACCTGTGGCTAGGGTCACCTGTTACTCACCTAATGGTCAAGGTGTATAGGTGTCAACAGTACCCGGTAGGTCTGACATCAAGGGGGAACGATAGGGGTTTAAGGCTATAAAAGAAAGCAAGTAAAGTGCTAGTTTGTAGAAGAGTGGTTTGTTTGTATGTTTAGGTAAGATGCCTCCTCGCGAGTAATAAGCAGGCTGGAGGTATCTGGTGTTAAGCTGATAAAGATGTAGTGACAGTATTAGGAGAGTAATCTGACTCATGAGCCCAGAGACCAGGGCGTAACTGTCGCGTTAAGATTATCGACCCCAGGAGTAGAGGTAACTGTTGTCCCTTGGTCTGGGGGGCCCAGTACGCGGATTGTTTAATGAGCAAAAGCACTATTTATGTGCAATGCTGGTCGCAGAATAGCGTGTTAATCGCTCCTGACTGTTGCTGCTTAACGGACAGGTACCGCTTGACGGCGTGTTAGTCGCCCCTGGCTATTGCCGCTAAACGGAAAGGTATGCGGGAAAAGTGTCTATGGTAGCTCCCTGCCGATTATAAAATGTAAAGATTAAAGCGGCGTAAATATGGTCAAACGCCGGAGCATTGTGTAAGCAGGAGCCCCCTCGCTGTGTCAATAACGCGTAGGAGGTTAACGCATTGTGAATCGGGTTAAGGGAAAGAGAAGTCCAACAATGCACCCCGCCAGTGTAAACAAAGCAGCGTTCACATGACGCGCCCTCGTGTTGTTCGCTGGGTATGAGAATAATCCAGGGGAGATCCACTTACTTCTCTCAGCCTCTGTCAGCATACGTTATGCCTACCCATCTCTACCGGGTCCGGGTGGTGCTGTAGCCTGGCGTGTTGGTCTGTTAACTATTGTTGGGGGCGTGGCCAGTCATTGAGGTAAACCCGCCCTGCGTGTCATGTGATTCGGGCCATGACTGTAGTGGCCATCTTGGAAGGGACCAATATTTACAAAATCATAGCATAAGTATTGTTATGACGTGTACAGAGGTTACAGTGGAAAAGAAGAATGACAATTAGCCAAGGGGGACTGATGTATACTGATGTGAGGTCATCATTGTGGAATACATCGCAACACCGTGTGTCACACGACTAACTAATACATTAAACATTGCTTCAGCCGAATCGGACAGGACTCAGAATTGTATAGAAAACTTGGCGTAGGTACTGTTAGCCATGATCATACAGTTAGAACAGGGAGGCAGTGGAAGGCAGTGATTACAGAGCACTCCACGGGATGTCCTCATTGAGTCCCCGCCTATCAGAGGACAACCCGTGTATCCACCTCTGTTCCTTTTGAAACAAGTTCTGTTTGGATTTATTGTTGGGTGTCTCTAGGATAAGCCATCTCAATGAGTCAGCAGTATGGTTTTGGTCTATAAAATGTCTGCACATCTTGGTTTTCGTTTTTTGCAACGAAAGTTGCTTCTATGTTCCGAGATGCGGATCTTGATAGGGCGGGTGGTCATGCCCACATACTGCAGATCGCATGGGCATCTGAGTAGATAGATGTAATTCGGGGTATTACAGTTGGTGTGGCACCGGAGTTCCCACAGGAAAGTCTCTGTTAATTGAATGGATTTGGTGATACTAGTAAAAGGACATGCGCTACAGGAGCCACAAGGGTAGTGTCCCCGTACCGGTGGTAGATGCCAGAGTGTAGTTTGCCTGTGGGTTTCAGGTTGTTTAGGCCTGGTGTGGACCAGAATGTCCTTGATATTTCTTGACCTTTTGAAAGCAAACCTGGGGATCGCCAGGTCAAGGTCCCCTGTGTTTAGGATCTGCCAATGTCTCTTTATAATTTTCTTAATTTCATTTGAGACTGGCGAGAAAGTTGTCACGCAAGTCAAGAGGTCGTTGTCTGGGGCGGTAGGAGTATGGTAGTGTTGCCCTCTAAATTCAAAGAAATTCTCAGTAAGAGCAAGATTTGCACACTCCATGATGAAGGAGGGTGGCGTGGGGGAAGTCCATTCCTCCGTACTGAGAATTCTCTCAATCACCTCTAGTGTGGCCCTCTGTGGGATGTTCGCGTAGAGGGCCTCCACATCTAGGGTGATAAGGAAATCAATTTCGATGTCTTCTTGTAAATTGTCCAGGAGACGGAGAACGTCCGTGGTGTTTTGGACATAAGAAGGGATTCTCTTCACTAGAGGCTGTAGGAAGTGGTCGCAAAATTGTGAAAGGGGCTCTAAAACTGAGTCAATGCCTGATACAATCGGGCGTCCAGGCACTGGGGTGGTCCCCTTGTGAATTTTCGGAAGGGTGTAAATATAGGGCACCCTAGGTGCTTTCTTCACAAGGAACTCAGCCTCCTTTTTAGATATCCACTCCTGACATTCTGCAGACTCGACCATTCCGGTGATTGTTGTCTTGAGTCGTTCGGTGGGGTTAGATGGAATGGGGGTGTAGTAGCGCCTATCCCCTAATTGTCTTAGACACTCTGTTTCGTAGTCGGTCGTGTCCATTTTCACTGTCGCCCCTCCCTTGTCGGCCTGTTTGATGGTTATGGTCCCATCATAGGCAAGGGAGTTAAGCACCTGCATTTCTGATTTAGAGAGATTGTGATGTCTCTGGACAGGTCTCAAAGCTCCAATGTCCTTGAGCACAGCCTGCTCATATGTAAGGATCTCATTTGGAACCATCCCGCTGTGCGGAGTGAACGTAGACGGATTATGGAGGCCTGAATCTGTTGGGGTATCTTGTGGTCTCCCATCAAAGAAGGCTCTCAATCTGATTTTCCTAAAGAATTTTTGGATTTCGCAATTCTGTTGGAAATTATCTATCTTTGGAGTAGGAACAAATCCGAGCCCCTTTGACACGGTGACACGACGCTGGGCATGTTTCAGGGCTTAGGGACGAGTTAAGGCTGTGATGGAAGCAGGGGCGTGGACTCCCGACCTCCTGGTTGTGAGTGCAGAGTGAGTGCAGAGTGTGAGTGGAGAGTGAGAGTGAGTGCAGAGATTGAGTGCAGAATGAGAGTGAGTGCAGAATGAGTGCAGAGTGTGAGTGCAGAATGAGAGTGAGTGCAGAGTGAGTGCAGAGTGTGAGTGCAGAGTGCAGAGTGAGTGCAGAGTGAGTGCTGAGTGCAGAGTGAGTGCTGAGTGCAGAGTGAGTACAGAGTGAGAGTGAGTGCAGAGTGAGAGTGAGTGCAGAGTGAGAGTGAGTGCGAGTGAATGCAGAGTGAGAGTGAGTGCAGAGTGAGAGTGAGTGCAGAGTGAGAGTGAGTTCAGAGTGAGTGCAGAGTGAGTGTAGAGTGAGAGTGACTGCAGAGTGAGTGTAGAGTGAGTGCAGAGTGAGTGCAGAGTGAGTGCAGAGTGAGTGTGAGTGCAGAGTGAGTGCAGAGTGAGAGTGAGTGCAGAGTGAGTGCAGAGTGAGTGCAGAGTGAGTGCAGAATGAGAGTGAGTGCAGATTGGGTGCAGAGTGAGTGCAGAGTGAGAGCAGAGCGAGAGTGAGTGCAGAGTGAGAGTGAGTGCAGAGTGCAGAATGAGTGCAGAGTGAGTGCCGAGTGAGAGTGAGTGCAGAGTGAGAGTGAGTGTAGAGTGAGTGTGACTGCAGAGTGAGTGCAGAGTGAGTGCAGAGTGCAGAGTGAGTGCAGAGTGCAGAGTGAGTGCAGAGTGAGAGTGAGTGCAGAGTGAGAGTGAGTGCAGAGTGAGTGCAGAGTGAGAGTGAGTGCAGAGTGAGAGTGAGTGCAGAGTGAGTGTGACTGCAGAGTGAGTGCAGAGTGAGTGTGACTGCAGAGTGAGTGTGACTGCAGAGTGAGTGCAAAGTGAGTGCAGACTGCAGCGCGCCACACACTGCTGCACACCTCACACTGCTGCACGCCTCACACTGCTGCACGCCACACACTGCTGCACGTCCCACACTGCTGCACGCCTCACACTGCTGCAGGCCTCACACTGCTGCAGGCCTCACACTGCTGCACGCCTCACATTGCTGCATGCCACACACTGCTGCATGCCTCACACTGCTGCAGAGTGAGAGTGACAGCAGAGTGCGAGTGACAGCAGAGTGCGAGTGACAGCAGAGTGAGAGTAACAGCAGAGTGAGAGACACAGCAGTGAGAGATACAGCAGAGTGAGAGTGACAGCAGAGTGAGAGTGACAGCAGATTGAGAGACAGCAGAGTGAGAGACAGCAGAGTGAGAGACAGCAGAGTGATAGGCAAAGCAGAGTGATAGACACAGCAGAGTGCGAGACATAGCAGAGTGAGAGTGACAGCAGAGAGAGTGACAGCAGAGAGAGTGACAGCAGAGCGAGTGACAGCAGAACAGGAGCACTGGTCCCAGCAGTACAGAAGCATGGAACACACAGTACAGGAACACTGGTCCCAGCAGTGCAGAAGCACGGAACACACAGCACAGGACCACTGGTCCCAGCAGTACAGAAGCACGGAACCCACAATACATGAACACTGGTCCCAGCAGTACAGGAGCACTGGTCCCAGCAGTACAGAAGCAAGGAACACACAGTACAGGAACACTGGTCCCAGCAGTACAGAAGCACAGAACACACAGTACAGGAACACTGGTCCAAGCAGTACAGGAACACTGGTCCCAGCAGTACAGAGTGAGTGCAGAGTGAGTGTGACTGCAGAGTGAGTGCAGACTGCTGCGCGCCACACACTGTTGCACGCCACACACTGCTGCACGCCACACACTGCTTCATGGCACACACTGCTGCATGCCACACACTGCTGCACGCTGCACGCCACACACTGTTGCACGCCACACACTGCTGCACGCCTCACAGTCCTGCACGCCACACATTGCTGCACGCCTCACACTGCTGCACGCCTCACACTGCTGCACGCCACACACTGCTGCACGCCCCACACTGCTGCACGCCCCACACTGCTGCACGTCACACACTGCTGCACGCCACACACTGCTGCACGCCTCACACTGCTGCATGCCTCACACTGCTTCAGTCCTCACACTGCTGCATGCCTCACACTGCTGCATGCCACACACTGCTGCACGCCTCACACTGCTGCAGAGTGAGAGTGACAGCAGAGTGAGAGTGACAGCAGAGTGAGAGTGACAGCAGAGTGCAAGTGACAGCAGAGTGCGAGTGGCAGCAGAGTGAGAGTGTCAGCAGAGTGAGAGTGACAGCAGAGTGAGAGTGAGAGTGACAGCAGAGTGAGAGTAACATCAGAGTGAGAGACACAGCAGGGTGAGAGATACAGCAGAGTGAGAGTGACAGCAGAGTGAGAGTGAGAGTGACAGCAGAGTGAGAGTAACATCAGAGTGAGAGACAGCAGAGTGAGAGACAGCAGAGTGATAGACACAGCAGAGTGATAGACACAGCAGAGTTCGAGACACAGCAATGTGAGAGTGACAGCAGAGAGAGTGACAGCAGAGAGTGACAGCAGAGCGAGTGACAGCAATACAGGAGCACTGGTCCCAGCAGTACAGAAGCACGGAACACACAGTACAGGAACACTGGTCCCAGCAGTACAGAAGCACGGAACACACAGTACAGGACCACTGGTCCCAGCAGTACAGAAGCACGGAACCCACAATACATGAACACTGGTCCCAGCAGTACAGGAGCACTGGTCCCAGCAGTACAGAAGCACGGAACACACAGTACAAGAACACTGGTCCCAGCAGTACAGAAGCACGGAACACACAGTACAGGAACACTGGTCCCAGCAGTACAGAAGCACGGAACACACAGTACAGGACCACTGGTCCCACCAGTACAGAAGCACGGAACCCACAATACATGAACACTGGTCCCAGCAGTACAGGAGCACTGGTCCCAGCAGTACAAAAGCACGGAACACACAGTACAGGAACACTGGTCCCAGCAGTACAGAAGCACGGAACCCACAGTACAGGAACAATGGTCTCAGCAGTACAGAAGCATGGAACAGTACAGGAGCACTGGTTCCAGCAGTACAGGAGCATTGGTCCCAACAGTACAGGAACACCCCAACACACATCTGCAACACACACTAACACACACAACACACACACACACACACACACACACACACCTAACACCACACACCCCCTCCAACTCCAACTCCACCCTCCAACTCCACCTTCCAACTCAAACTCTACCCTCCAACTCAAACTCTACCCTCAAACTCAAACTCTACCCTCAAACTCTACACTCAAACTCCAACTCTACCCTCAAACTCCAACTCTACTCTGAAACTCAAACTCTACCCTCAAACTCTACCCTCAAACTCAAACTCTACCCTCAAACTCAAACTCTACCCTCAAACTCAAACTCTACCCTCAAACTCCAACTCTACCCTCAAACTCCAATGCTACCCTCAAACTCAAACTCAAACTCTACCCTCAAATGCAAACTCTACCCTCAAACTGAAACTCTACCCTCAACCTCCAACTTTACCCTCAAACTCAAAGTCTACCCTCAAACTTAAAGTCTACCCTCAAACTCAGTCTACCCTCAAACTCTACCCTCAAACTCCAACTCTACTCTCAAACTCCAACTCTACCCTCAAACTCAAAGTCTAACCTCAAACTCAAAGTCTAACCTCAAACTCCAACTCTACCCTCAAACTCAAACTCTACCCTCAAACTCAAACTCTACCCTCAAACTCAAACTCTACCCTCAAACTTAAAGTCTACCCTCAAACTCAAAGTCTACCCTCAAACTTAAAGTCTACCCTCAAACTCAAAGTCTACCCTCAAACTCTACCCTCAAACTCCAACTCTACTCTCAAACTCCAACTCTACCCTCAAACTCAAAGTCTAACCTCAAACTCAAAGTCTAACCTCAAACTCCAACTCTACCCTCAAACTCAAACTCTACCCTCAAACTCAAACTCTACCCTCAAACTCAAACTCTACCCTCAAACTCTACCCTCAAGCTCCAACTCTACCCTCAAACTCAAACTTTACCCTCAAACTCAAAGTCTACCCTCAAACTCAGTCTACCCTCAAACTCTACCCTCAAACTCAAAGACTACCCTCAAACTCAAACTCCACCCTCCAAGTCAACCCTCCAAGTCCACCCTCCAAGTCCACCCTCCAAGTTCACCTCCAAATCCACCCTCCAACTACACCCTCCAACTCCAACAATAGGAACAGTAATGGTACATGAGAAGAAAATTACAAGTGAACAAAGTACAACAGCAAACATTAAGTTGCAAGGCGCAAAAGTGACAATTGTGAGCAAACAAAAATACAAGAGGTAGCAAACTGTGTAATACAGGAGAAAAAAGTGACATGTGTGCAGGTTACAACAGCGAACAAAGTACAAGTAGAGGTATAATACTGTCCACCCTCCAACTCCACCCTCCAAATTTTCACCAAGCTCAAACACACCACCAGCCGTCACTGCACGCTTTCACCAGGCGCATACACACACACCCCCAACCATCAGTGCACACTTTCACCAGGCACACACCACCACCCGTCAGTGCACACCAACAGCTATCACTACACACATCAATCAACTCCACCCTCCAACTCAAACTCTACCCTCCAACTCAAACTCTACCCTCAAACTCAAACTCTACCCTCAAACTCTACACTAAAACTCCAACTCTACCCTCAAACTCAAACTCTACTCTGAAACTCAAAATCTACCCTCAAACTCAAACTCCACCCTCAAACTCAAATTCTACCCTCATACTCCAACTCTACCCTCAAACTCCAACTCTACCCTCAAACTCAAACTCTACCCTCAAACTCAAACTCTACCCTCAAACGCCAACTCTACCCTCAAACTCCAATGCTACCCTCAAACTCAAACTCAAACTCTACCCTCAAATGCAAACTCTACCCTCAAACTCAAACTCTACCCTCAAACTCCAACTTTACCCTCAAACTCAAAGTCTACCCTCAAACTTAAAGTCTACCCTCAAACTCAAAGTCTACCCTCAAACTCTACCCTCAAATTCCAACTCTACTCTCAAACTCCAACTCTACCCTCAAACTCAAAGTCTAACCTCAAACGCAAAGTCTAACCTCAAACTCCAACTCTACCCTCAAACTCAAACTCTACCCTCAAACTCAAACTCTACCCTCAAACTCTACCCTCAAACTCCAACTCTACCCTCAAACTCCAACTTTACCCTCAAACTCAAAGTCTACCCTCAAACTCAGTCTACCCTCAAACTCTACCCTCAAACTCAAAGACTACCCTCAAACTCAAACTCCACCCTCCAAGTCAACCCTCCAAGTCCACCCTCCAAATCCACCCTCCAAGTCCACCCTCCAAGTCCACCCTCCAAATCCAACCTCCAACTACACCCTCCAACTCCAACAATAGGAACAGTAATGGTACATGAGGACAAAATTACAAGCGAACAAAGTACAACAGCAAACGTTAAGTTGCAAGGCGCAAAAGTGACAATTGTGAGCTAACAAAAATACAAGAGGTAGCAAACTGTGTAATACAGGAGAAAAAAGTGACATGTGTGCAGGTTACAACAGCGAACAAAGTACAAGTAGAGGTATAATACTGTCCACCCTCCAACTCCACCCTCCAAATTTTCACCAAGCTCAAACACACCACCAGCCGTCACTGCACGCTTTCACCAGGCGCATACACACACACCACCAACCATCAGTGCACACTTTCACCAGGCACACACCACCACCCGTCAGTGCACACCAACAGCTATCACTTCACACATCAATTGTTAACTAATCCAAAATTAACTATTGTACCAATAGCAGTATTGCAAACTTTACTTTTAAACATAATCATCTAAAGCTCAGCATGCTACCATTGCTACAATTCCAATCCAAACCACATATTTCCATTACACACTACATACATACACTCAATAACACATGGCGAAAAGACATTGCCATTTACAATGCCATTTCCTCTAACTCAAATAAATCCGAGACCTATTGCATTTCTAATGCTTGTTAAGGCTTGGGGAGGGGGCCCCCATACCCTAAATAAATTCATTTTGCCCCGAGGGGTTGGGGTCCCTGAGGCCAAAAACCACTCAGGGATGGGGACTCCGTACCCCCTACCCCATAATTAATACCTTGTGCCCCCAAGGGATGAGATACTCAGTCCGAAAATGGCTCAGGTGGGCAGTGTGAGAAGTTGGCCTGGCATATGCTGTCCACTATTCTAGTGGGCACCTTGCACCAGTCCAAATGACCCTTATTGATGGTAGGTTTAAAGACAACCTATATAGAAAGCTATCCTAGTGGTAGCTGTGGAGAGCAGCCTTCAGGCTAAGTCTTGAAGGAGCAGAGTTTTTTTACTCACTCGCGTTCGTCAATGTCAAGTTGGTGAGCGCGAGCGAGGAAAATCCACCTGCCGGCAAGGTTTTTCCTCGTTCACAATCGTCAACATCAAGTTGGCGAGCACGAGTGTGGAAAATCAACCTCCCAGCAATATTTCTTAATGCGGGAAGGTCAGATTTCTCATAGCGAGTGGTCGCATGTGCTTGCGACCACTCACATTGAGAAACCGACCGCTCGCATTGAGAAAGCTGCTGCTCGAGTAAAAATCTACTCGAGCAGCAGAAAAGAAGTAGCGCCCACTTGCGCTGTGCATGATGCCATTAGCAATGATTGCACAGTGCAGACAAGCACCTGGCACTCACAATCATTGTGAACTGCATTTATCTAAAGATACTCTGCCGCTCGTGGTGCACTACGCGGAACTCCGCAAATTCCGCCCAGGGTTAATTTTGGGCTGCAGTCATGAGATATCTCCTGTAGTGTGTCGGCAGAGAATCATTGGGGCAGATTTACAAGCCCCTCGCGCCACTTTTGTATCACTTTTAACATGGGAAAAGTGAGGCAAAGTAGCGCAAGGAGCTTGTAAAGCTGCTCCATAGTACCTTACAGAGAATCATAACCTAGGTTCAACCATGAAATTTGATTCCAATTAAACTGTATAGTATGTAGCTTTGCTGACAGATTTATTTTTTGCAATCTTTTTATTACGCTTTCTTTACACAGATTTTTCATGCTACTCGAATTACAATGTTCAAAGATATGTACCCACCTGCGCATCACGTTTCTTTTGCAACCACTTGCGACACCCCAAAACTGAGTACAGTGCAGTCGCTTCCCCTCAACCGGCTTCCTCCCAGTCCTTTCTTGAGCTGTACATTTTTCTAATTGACCCCATCTTCTGGCTCATTACAATTAATCCCCAACTCACCTTGGTTCTGAACCTATTTTATGATCAATGATTCGTCCATAATAAATACCTGTCAGGTCCTACCGGGCTGTACCTCCTGGGTGTCCCCTCCCTGTGAGCTATCAACCCACTCCATCTCTGTTTCATTCTGTCCTGTATCTTGAGACATACTTCCCATGAGAGCCGCCCACTCTGTTAAATCCTTCTCCAACATATTGTCTATGCAGATCATTTTCATATACTTTTCCTCTGCCTGAGCCCATTCCATCATGTCTTTGTGCCATAGTTCTATAGAGGGCGTTCTCGGGCTCATCCATCCAATGACTACTCTCCGCTTCGCCAATACCAATGCCAGCTGCAGGAACTTCTGACATATTTTTAGCAACAAAATATATCCAGGCATTAACAGAGTAGACAACTGGCAATAATAAATCACATCAAACACAAGTAAGAAGTACTAGTCCATAATCATGATATTTGTAAAAATGTAATGATACTTAAAAAATGATGAGCATATTCAAATACACATTCATAATGATAAAAGATACGCAAGATAATAATAAAAGAAGGATATCATATTCAATTATTATATTCTATAAAAATTAGTGAGGAGAAATAAGCTGTGATAATTTCCCCAGCTGATTGAAAAGGTTGATGTCTGTCTGCCAACGCGTTTCGACACCAGAGTGTCTTCGTCAGGACAATATCAGCATGTATCTACAATTCAAAAAATCACGATTAAACTAGATATCTACTTGTGTATGTACAGATACAATTCATATCGTTTTTTCCTTTTTTCTTACATAAAGCCAGTTATGTCTTACTACATAAACAGAAAATTACCACACTAATAGCAAACACATGAAGGCATAAACAAGATGAAAAAAGAGACAAAAAATAATAACTTAAGAGACAAGTGTATATACACCTTTTGAATAATCCTACTATACAGTTTTTCAGACATTCCATTGTCAATCAGGTATGGGGTGACCCATGATTAGGTCCCTTAAATATCGACTAAGACATTACATGTTATGCATTCTGTAGTATAACCTAGACAGTTAGAAAACACAGAGATCCTACGGGTCAGTGATGCCAATTCTTTCCCTAGTAACCACTGTATTGGTCATTCCGGTAAGGATGGTAATTATGATTATAATTTTCCCATTTCAAACAGGGCATTAATCAGTTCAAATCACTTTTTACTTTTTAACTCTCCCAACTCCTATTCTGTTGGAGTGTCTATACACTCCCAAGGAGATTTTTTCTCACTGATCTAGAATGGTAGGTTATTAGGCAGGACCCCCTATTCTTGCGTTCATACCAGGAGACCCTTTTTCCCAGATATCACATACTCTCATATGTATGGCATCTATTTTTATACAACATACCACTAGTAAATAGTTCTGTGATCCTTCGTCTGTTCATTCGCTATGGTTCTTTCTGCAAGAAACTGGAACAGCATATCATGTTCTGTTTCTAAAGTTGTTTCACTCTCTAAAAGACAATTTTATGGTCTAGTTAGTTACTTTGAGAATTTAACGTTCCCATGCTCATACACACATAAAGTCGCTTTCAAATATTACCGTGTAGTTTGTTGTAAAGTAGACTGGGATGACCGTGGTAGGGAGGCAATATCTTGCTCTGAGATTTATTCAAATCTTCCTATGTTTTTAAAATTAAAGAAAAGAAAAAGGGGGGTTTTAAGCTATTTAGAACATTGTTGCTCAATATTTTGCGCATATTTACGCATGTGCATGTAAACGCCTGTTTGTATAGGGCCGTCGTTTTATATGTTCTTCTTATCTTACCTTTAATTAAAAACAACGCTGCTTATTCAGTGGCGCTTGTATCGATAGTCCGCGGTATTCTTTATTTTGATTTTGAGGCCAAGATCGCTTTCTATAAGGATGGCAATAACAAAAGGGTCATAAGTACGTCCATCATGATTACAAGACGTCCATTAATTCGCAAATACCAGTTTGTTAAATTATTTTATATTCGACAACGGAGTGACTGGAATCACACGCTTATACGTTCATTCCTTAAATTACCTCATGGGCGCCCGGATTATTTGAAAGGCGTCCCAGAGATCCGAAGACTTCTTTTTGTACTGGCGCTCAAGGGAGGTTACTTCGCGGCAGTAGGTTCCCGTCGTCAAACCTCTGCGTGCAATACGGGACAACAAGATACAAATCAGAATTCCGCCTCTAAATTTGCGTGCATCAAGTAACCGCATCCTGGCTATAACACGGGCTAAGCTAGGTCAGTTATGAGATTACCATGCAACCATCAGGCGGTATAACTATATCTCTTTTTAAATCGGCCCCTTCCAGGAAATACAAAGCGGACGAAGGGAACGTTACTCCCTTACTAGAGAGCGATTCAGAAGTTATTTACATAGCGCATAGCGCATACCTGATGTGAGCGAAGATATCACGGCGTCTACGATGGCGGTAAAACAATCCGAAGGCACAGGTCAAGGATTGTAAGGTTGCACCCGATACGTTCTTATATGGTGGTTTCTAATTGGTGGCCTATAATAGCTCCGCCCATCTTTAAAGCGCAAGTGTCCATATAGAGGGTACTCATATTACCCGTACATTTACATTATAATGGTTACACTTCAACTTAAAATGGTTGGAGAAAAGATATGATTCAGTAAGCCAGGTTCAGCAAAACTCGAAGTTATGCATAGAACCTGAATTGCCACACCAATATATATTGTTACTACATGACTGAAAGGCTCATACTTAAAATATGTGTCAGAGGACTACTTTTAAATCTAATACTCATTTGTTCATTTAAATAATGGCATTTTCCCAGGGTAATTCCTGATTCAACCCTCGGTCAAACGTGCCCAAAGTAAAAATCCAGTAAACCTCTTTTTTCTTTCGCACTTTCTCACCTCCCTTCAGGTCAGATAGGTGTATTCTCTCCAGAATGCACCATTTCATTTCTGTTGGTGAGTGTTTGTATTCAGTATAGTGGTTCACTAGAGGTGCCAGGTGCTTCTTCGTTTTTATGGCAGATCTATGTTCGGTCAGGCGGGTTTTAATTGCCCGGGACGTCTCGCCTACGTATCCTAAATTGCAGGGACACACTATTAAGTAAACTACGTTACGAGTATTACACGTACATAGTTCCTTGGTCTTAATCGAGACACCATTAAAGGTCATGGTGTCATTGGCGAAGATAGAGTTACAGGATAAACATGTACCACACCGGGATGTACCACTGACTCCGTTCTTTCCAACAATAGTTTTCTGTACAAATGGGATATCAGGTGATTTCTCAAAGCGAGATCTAACAATAAGATCTTTCAAATTTTTATTTCGCCGATGCGCGAACATAGGCTTGGACAGTTTACTTTCATTTTGATTAACATTCAAAAGGTGCCAATTGGAATTGATCACTTGCCTGATCATTGAATTCAGAGTTGAATGCCTCGTGATACAGACAAGTTTTTGTTCTTTGACCTGTTTCTGAGTGTTTATCAGCGAGTCACGGTCAAAAAAACGCGCTCTCTTATAGGCTTCTCTGACCAACCGGTGTGGATAGCCTCGCGCCAAAAATTTCTTTTTCATTTCAACTGATTGGAGATCATTATCTTTGATGTTCGTACAATTCCGCCTAACTCGGAGGAATTGAGAAAATGGGATACTATCCTTTTGGCACCTTGGGTGGTAACTTTTAAAATGCAGTAGGGTGTTTCTGGCTGTTGGCTTCGTATATAAGTCAACTTCAAGGTGACCATCCTCATTACATCTAATATAGATGTCCAAGAATTCAACTCTACATGCATTAATATGAGCAGTAAAATGTAGGTTTACATCTGCAAGATTCAACCAGGTTAAAAACTCCATTAGAGTCTGTTCCCCATCGGTCCATACAAAAAAGATGTCATCAATGTAACGATACCAATGGGAAACAGACTCAAAAAAGGGCGCGATTTCATTATAAATGAACCTTGATTCAAAAAGCGACATATACACATTCGCTATAGATGGTGCCATGGACGCCCCCATACTGACTCCTTTAATTTGGAGATACATTTCATTTCCAAATTCAAAGAAATTTTCTTTTAGAACCAATGACAGGCATTCTTTGATGAAGGGCTTTGAGCATGGGATGTCATACTTGTCTATGAACCACATCGTTGCAGTGATTGCCTCAGTCTGTGGGATGTTGCTGTACAACGATTCGATGTCTAAAGTAACTAGCAGATCCCTATGGTTATTAAAAGGGAGATTTTCTACTTTGTGGATGATATCCCCCGTGTCTCTGATATAAGAGGGCGTTAAAGGAATGAAAGGACGGAGTATTTTATCTAGATATTTTGAGATTGCCTCAAGAGGAGTCCCTAGCGTGGAAACAATAGGTCTATAAGGTGGATCCAGTTCATTCTTATGGATCTTAGGTAATCCGTATATACATGAGACCTTTTTCTCAGATGTATTCAGAAAGACATATTCTTTTTCTGTTATGATACCCGTTTCCTTTGCTTTCAAAATAATTCTTTGAATAGTCTTGACAATTCTCTCTGTAGGATTAAGTTTGATTTTCTTATAAAAAGTAGTATCACTCAGCATATTTTGCATTTTTGTTTCGTACATAGTAGTATCCAAAATCACGATACCTCCTCCTTTATCGCTACTTTTAATAATGATGGATTTGTTGTTTTTAAATTCATTAATGGACCCATGTTCTTCTTTCGTGATATTGTATTTTGGCTTTGAAATGAAGCGAAAGGCTTGCTTTAAACGGGTCATCACTACTTTCTCAAAAATAGCAGTTTCTGGGCCTATCTGATCTAAGGTCGGGGTAAAATTCGAAGGCAAAGATACTAAATTGGCAATCCTATTGTCTGTTAGTGAATGCTCATTATCCAAAAAATACTTTTTTAGTCTAATCTTACGGAAGAAGGAGTGGATATCTCGATATGTCTCAAATAGATTTGCATTGGTGTGTGGGACATAGGAGAGGCCTTTTGACAGCAGGGATACATCACTGGCTGTCAGATTATGTAGGGATAGGTTAAAGATAGGGATCACATCCCGTGTCGCCAATACTGCTTGTTCCGTGTCTCCAAATATTGCTGGGGCTCCTGTGGATATTGATGGTTGTGGTATTGGCCTCTCGACTGGTTTTGATATTGGCCTCTCGATTGATTCGCAAACCTCACCTTCTGTCGTCCCCGTCGCCCCCCTCGCTGGCCTAAAAAAGGTTGCCGCATATTTCTTCGGCCATTCTGGGGATTAAACGGACCCTCATCTTGATATGCTATATCGCTGTCTCCATCTGATTCAGGATCAGAGGAGTCAGAAAAAGTGTTAACTTTTTGATGTGGGTTATAACTGAAATCACCCTGTTGGTGTTCAGCCTTGTAAAAACCGTCGGACAGATAGGGATATGTACGTTCTATCGTGTAGAACCTTTTATCTTTAGAAAACTTATCAGTTTTTCTTTTCCTTAGATAGTCCGTAAACGACAGAACGTCTTTCTTAGCTGCTTCTAGATGTTTTTCTGCTTCTTCTAGTGTTAGCGCTAGTTTAATTTTATCCTCAAGATTGTCTATTTCTTTTTTTATATCTGATGCTATTTCTTTTGATGTAGATATAATCAGAATCATCAGATCTCTGGAGCATCGACTGGCTATCATACTCCATTTATTCAAAAAGGTTTTTACATCTACAAATAGACCAGGGATATTACGAACTCTCAGTCCTAACGGGATTATGCCTGCTTTTAAATAATTTAACATAAATTCCCCATGGGCCTCTATCCTGACTAGTTTCTTTTGAAGAGTTTGCAATTTGCTAACATCAGAATTATTATGGGAGTTGGTGGTCGAGCTGCTACCAAAGGCCGTACTTGTTCCTACCAGAGTTTCAAAGTCTTCATCAGAGAAGCCAAAGGTCTGGAGATTAGCCATTCCAGGGATCTGTCACAAAACAGTCCAAGGAGAAAAGAATTAGCATCAATTTCCCAGACAAATATCTAAATGGCAAATAGGATAAATCAATTACATATACACAGAAATGGGATGTACAAACAAAAGAATCCAACAGTGTTTAATAGTTGTGGTAAAAAACATATAAGACAGAATTATATAACAAACAGGTCCCACACGGCTTGCCGTGGGTAAATTATGGCATAAAACAAGGACCCCCTGAATGAGATCAAAATCCTGGATCAGGGCAAAGCAATTTTTAGCAACAAAATATATCCAGGCATTAACAGAGTAGACAACTGGCAATAATAAATCACATCAAACACAAGTAAGAAGTACTAGTCCATAATCATGATATTTTTAAAAATTTAATGATACTTAAAAAATGATGAGCATATTCAAATACACATTCATAATGATAAAAGATACGCAAGATAATAATAAAAGAAGGATATCATATTCAATTATTGTATTCTATAAAAACTAGTGAGGTAAAATAAGCTGTGATAATTTCCCCAGCTGATTGAAAAGGTTGATGTCTGTCTGCCAACGCGTTTCGACACCAGAGTGTCTTCGTCAGGACAATATCAGCATGTATCTACAATTCAAAAAATCACGATTAAACTAGATATCTACTTGTGTATGTACAGATACAATTCATATCGTTTTTTCCTTTTTTCTTACATAAAGCCAGTTATGTCTTACTACATAAACAGAAAATTACCACACTAATAGCAAACACATGAAGGCATAAACAAGATGAAAAAAGAGACAAAAAATAATAACTTAAGAGACTAGTGTATATACACCTTTTGAATAATCCTACTATACAGTTTTTCAGACATTCCATTATTTCTCCTCACTAATTTTTATAGAATACAATAATTGAATATGATATCCTTCTTTTATTATTATCTTGCGTATCTTTTATCATTATGAATGTGTATTTGAATATGCTCATCATTTTTTAAGTATCATAAAATTTTTACAAATATCATGATTATGGACTAGTACTTCTTACTTGTGTTTGATGTGATTTATTATTGCCAGTTGTCTACTCTGTTAATGCCTGGATATATTTTGTTGCTAAAAATTGCTTTGCCCTGATCCAGGATTTTGATCTCATTCAGGGGGTCCTTGTTTTATGCCATAATTTACCCACGGCAAGCCGTGTGGGACCTGTTTGTTATATAATTCTGTCTTATATGTTTTTTACCACAACTATTAAACACTGTTGGATTCTTTTGTTTGTACATCCCATTTCTGTGTATATGTAATTGATTTATCCTATTTGCCATTTAGATATTTGTCTGGGAAATTGATGCTAATTCTTTTCTCCTTGGACTGTTTTGTGACAGATCCCTGGAATGGCTAATCTCCAGACCTTTGGCTTCTCTGATGAAGACTTTGAAACTCTGGTAGGAACAAGTACGGCCTTTGGTAGCAGCTCGACCACCAACTCCCATAATAATTCTGATGTTAGCAAATTGCAAACTCTTCAAAAGAAACTAGTCAGGATAGAGGCCCATGGGGAATTTATGTTAAATTATTTAAAAGCAGGCATAATCCCGTTAGGACTGAGAGTTCGTAATATCCCTGGTCTATTTGTAGATGTAAAAACCTTTTTGAATAAATGGAGTATGATAGCCAGTCGATGCTCCAGAGATCTGATGATTCTGATTATATCTACATCAAAAGAAATAGCATCAGATATAAAAAAAGAAATAGACAATCTTGAGGATAAAATTAAACTAGCGCTAACACTAGAAGAAGCAGAAAAACATCTAGAAGCAGCTAAGAAAGACGTTCTGTCGTTTACGGACTATCTAAGGAAAAGAAAAACTGATAAGTTTTCTAAAGATAAAAGGTTCTACACGATAGAACGTACATATCCCTATCTGTCCGACGGTTTTTACAAGGCTGAACACCAACAGGGTGATTTCAGTTATAACCCACATCAAAAAGTTAACACTTTTTCTGACTCCTCTGATCCTGAATCAGATGGAGACAGCGATATAGCATATCAAGATGAGGGTCCGTTTAATCCCCAGAATGGCCAAAGAAATATGCGGCAACCTTTTTTAGGCCAGCGAGGGGGGCGACGGGGACGACAGAAGGTGAGGTTTGCGAATCAATCGAGAGGCCAATATCAAAACCAGTCGAGAGGCCAATACCACAACCATCAATATCCACAGGAGCCCCAGCAATATTTGGAGACACGGAACAAGCAGTATTGGCGACACGGGATGTGATCCCTATCTTTAACCTATCCCTACATAATCTGACAGCCAGTGATGTATCCCTGCTGTCAAAAGGCCTCTCCTATGTCCCACACACCAATGCAAATCTATTTGAGACATATCGAGATATCCACTCCTTCTTCCGTAAGATTAGACTAAAAAAGTATTTTTTGGATAATGAGCATTCACTAACAGACAATAGGATTGCCAATTTAGTATCTTTGCCTTCGAATTTTACCCCGACCTTAGATCAGATAGGCCCAGAAACTGCTATTTTTGAGAAAGTAGTGATGACCCGTTTAGAGCAAGCCTTTCGCTTCATTTCAAAGCCAAAATACAATATCACGAAAGAAGAACATGGGTCCATTAATGAATTTAAAAACAACAAATCCATCATTATTAAAAGTAGCGATAAAGGAGGAGGTATCGTGATTTTGGATACTACTATGTACGAAACAAAAATGCAAAATATGCTGAGTGATACTACTTTTTATAAGAAAATCAAACTTAATCCTACAGAGAGAATTGTCAAGACTATTCAAAGAATTATTTTGAAAGCAAAGGAAACGGGTATCATAACAGAAAAAGAATATGTCTTTCTGAATACATCTGAGAAAAAGGTCTCATGTATATACGGATTACCTAAGATCCATAAGAATGAACTGGATCCACCTTATAGACCTATTGTTTCCACGCTAGGGACTCCTCTTGAGGCAATCTCAAAATATCTAGATAAAATACTCCGTCCTTTCATTCCTTTAACGCCCTCTTATATCAGAGACACGGGGGATATCATCCACAAAGTAGAAAATCTCCCTTTTAATAACCATAGGGATCTGCTAGTTACTTTATACATCGAATCGTTGTACAGCAACATCCCACAGACTGAGGCAATCACTGCAACGATGTGGTTCATAGACAAGTATGACATCCCATGCTCAAAGCCCTTCATCAAAGAATGCCTGTCATTGGTTCTAAAAGAAAATTTCTTTGAATTTGGAAATGAAATGTATCTCCAAATTAAAGGAGTCAGTATGGGGGCGTCCATGGCACCATCTATAGCGAATGTGTATATGTCGCTTTTTGAATCAAGGTTCATTTATAATGAAATTGCGCCCTTTTTTGAGTCTGTTTCCCATTGGTATCGTTACATTGATGACATCTTTTTTGTATGGACCGATGGGGAACAGACTCTAATGGAGTTTTTAACCTGGTTGAATCTTGCAGATGTAAACCTACATTTTACTGCTCATATTAATGCATGTAGAGTTGAATTCTTGGACATCTATATTAGATGTAATGAGGATGGTCACCTTGAAGTTGACTTATATACGAAGCCAACAGCCAGAAACACCCTACTGCATTTTAAAAGTTACCACCCAAGGTGCCAAAAGGATAGTATCCCATTTTCTCAATTCCTCCGAGTTAGGCGGAATTGTACGAACATCAAAGATTATGATCTCCAATCAGTTGAAATGAAAAAGAAATTTTTGGCGCAAGGCTATCCACACCGGTTGGTCAGAGAAGCCTATAAGAGAGCGCGTTTTTTTGACCGTGACTCGCTGATAAACACTCAGAAACAGGTCAAAGAACAAAAACTTGTCTGTATCACGAGGCATTCAACTCTGAATTCAATGATCAGGCAAGTGATCAATTCCAATTGGCACCTTTTGAATGTTAATCAAAATGAAAGTAAACTGTCCAAGCCTATGTTCGCGCATCGGCGAAATAAAAATTTGAAAGATCTTATTGTTAGATCTCGCTTTGAGAAATCACCTGATATCCCATTTGTACAGAAAACTATTGTTGGAAAGAACGGAGTCAGTGGTACATCCCGGTGTGGTACATGTTTATCCTGTAACTCTATCTTCGCCAATGACACCATGACCTTTAATGGTGTCTCGATTAAGACCAAGGAACTATGTACGTGTAATACTCGTAACGTAGTTTACTTAATAGTGTGTCCCTGCAATTTAGGATACGTAGGCGAGACGTCCCGGGCAATTAAAACCCGCCTGACCGAACATAGATCTGCCATAAAAACGAAGAAGCACCTGGCACCTCTAGTGAACCACTATACTGAATACAAACACTCACCAACAGAAATGAAATGGTGCATTCTGGAGAGAATACACCTATCTGACCTGAAGGGAGGTGAGAAAGTGCGAAAGAAAAAAGAGGTTTACTGGATTTTTACTTTGGGCACGTTTGACCGAGGGTTGAATCAGGAATTACCCTGGGAAAATGCCATTATTTAAATGAACAAATGAGTATTAGATTTAAAAGTAGTCCTCTGACACATATTTTAAGTATGAGCCTTTCAGTCATGTAGTAACAATATATATTGGTGTGGCAATTCAGGTTCTATGCATAACTTCGAGTTTTGCTGAACCTGGCTTACTGAATCATATCTTTTCTCCAACCATTTTAAGTTGAAGTGTAACCATTATAATGTAAATGTACGGGTAATATGAGTACCCTCTATATGGACACTTGCGCTTTAAAGATGGGCGGAGCTATTATAGGCCACCAATTAGAAACCACCATATAAGAACGTATCGGGTGCAACCTTACAATCCTTGACCTGTGCCT
Organism: Lissotriton helveticus; assembly: GCF_964261635.1. Lineage (NCBI taxonomy): Eukaryota > Metazoa > Chordata > Amphibia > Caudata > Salamandridae > Lissotriton > Lissotriton helveticus. The sequence goes on along the minus strand of NC_136069.1, from coordinate 1,328,375,242 downwards.
TCGGATTGTTTTGCCGCCATCGTAGACGCCGTGATATCTTCGCTCACATCAGGTATGCGCTATGCGCTATGTAAATAACTTCTGAATCGCTCTCTAGTAAGGGAGTAACGTTCCCTTCGTCCGCTTTGTATTTCCTGGAAGGGGCCGATTTAAAAAGAGATATAGTTATACCGCCTGATGGTTGCATGGTAATCTCATAACTGACCTAGCTTAGCCCGTGTTATAGCCAGGATGCGGTTACTTGATGCACGCAAATTTAGAGGCGGAATTCTGATTTGTATCTTGTTGTCCCGTATTGCACGCAGAGGTTTGACGACGGGAACCTACTGCCGCGAAGTAACCTCCCTTGAGCGCCAGTACAAAAAGAAGTCTTCGGATCTCTGGGACGCCTTTCAAATAATCCGGGCGCCCATGAGGTAATTTAAGGAATGAACGTATAAGCGTGTGATTCCAGTCACTCCGTTGTCGAATATAAAATAATTTAACGAACTGGTATTTGCGAATTAATGGACGTCTTGTAATCATGATGGACGTACTTATGACCCTTTTGTTATTGCCATCCTTATAGAAAGCGATCTTGGCCTCAAAATCAAAATAAAGAATACCGCGGACTATCGATACAAGCGCCACTGAATAAGCAGCGTTGTTTTTAATTAAAGGTAAGATAAGAAGAACATATAAAACGACGGCCCTATACAAACAGGCGTTTACATGCACATGCGTAAATATGCGCAAAATATTGAGCAACAATGTTCTAAATAGCTTAAAACCCCCCTTTTTCTTTTCTTTAATTTTAAAAACATAGGAAGATTTGAATAAATCTCAGAGCAAGATATTGCCTCCCTACCACGGTCATCCCAGTCTACTTTACAACAAACTACACGGTAATATTTGAAAGCGACTTTATGTGTGTATGAGCATGGGAACGTTAAATTCTCAAAGTAACTAACTAGACCATAAAATTGTCTCTTAGAGAGTGAAACAACTTTAGAAACAGAACATGATATGCTGTTCCAGTTTCTTGCAGAAAGAACCATAGCGAATGAACAGACGAAGGATCACAGAACTATTTACTAGTGGTATGTTGTATAAAAATAGATGCCATACATATGAGAGTATGTGATATCTGGGAAAAAGGGTCTCCTGGTATGAACACAAGAATAGGGGGTCCTGCCTAATAACCTACCATTCTAGATCAGTGAGAAAAAATCTCCTTGGGAGTGTATAGACACTCCAACAGAATAGGAGTTGGGAGAGTTAAAAAGTAAAAAGTGATTTGAACTGATTAATGCCCTGTTTGAAATGGGAAAATTATAATCATAATTACCATCCTTACCGGAATGACCAATACAGTGGTTACTAGGGAAAGAATTGGCATCACTGACCCGTAGGATCTCTGTGTTTTCTAACTGTCTAGGTTATACTACAGAATGCATAACATGTAATGTCTTAGTCGATATTTAAGGGACCTAATCATGGGTCACCCCATACCTGATTGACAATGGAATGTCTGAAAAACTGTATAGTAGGATTATTCAAAAGGTGTATATACACTTGTCTCTTAAGTTATTATTTTTTGTCTCTTTTTTCATCTTGTTTATGCCTTCATGTGTTTGCTATTAGTGTGGTAATTTTCTGTTTATGTAGTAAGACATAACTGGCTTTATGTAAGAAAAAAGGAAAAAACGATATGAATTGTATCTGTACATACACAAGTAGATATCTAGTTTAATCGTGATTTTTTGAATTGTAGATACATGCTGATATTGTCCTGACGAAGACACTCTGGTGTCGAAACGCGTTGGCAGACAGACATCAACCTTTTCAATCAGCTGGGGAAATTATCACAGCTTATTTCTCCTCACTAATTTTTATAGAATACAATAATTGAATATGATATCCTTCTTTTATTATTATCTTGCGTATCTTTTATCATTATGAATGTGTATTTGAATATGCTCATCATTTTTTAAGTATCATTAAATTTTTACAAATATCATGATTATGGACTAGTACTTCTTACTTGTGTTTGATGTGATTTATTATTGCCAGTTGTCTACTCTGTTAATGCCTGGATATATTTTGTTGCTAAAAATTGCTTTGCCCTGATCCAGGATTTTGATCTCATTCAGGGGGTCCTTGTTTTATGCCGGAACTTCTGACATATCCTGCACTCTCTAGGTTTCTCACCTATGCCCAATAGGCACCCCTATGGGGTAGCTGCTTGGATCAACTCATTCACCTCCCTCATTTGTTCTGCCCCCTCCTGCCAGAATTGTAGGGCTGACATATAGAAAGACGATGCACCATCTTCCTCGCACCTGGGACAGGTTGGTCCTCTCTCCCCATATATCCTGCTAAGTTTGATAGGTGTTAGGTGCATTCGATGCAGGTAGTTTTAGTGTGTCAGTCTAAAGCATGCATTGCAGGATACCTTTAGAACTAATTCACATTGTGCACTGCAAATGGGGCTCCTAAATCTTCCTCCCATGCCTATCTGGCAGAGATATCCCTCACTCCCCACTCTTCCCATAATGTTCTGTATATGAAGGAAACCATATGTCTCACGGTTCCTGCAGTTAACAAGAGTTGTAAGGTGGCAGTCTCCCTCAGGGTGTTTGGGAAGACTGGCCATATTTCCCTCGCTCTATGTGTTATTTTAGCATATTGAAGGAAATGGTCCAGTCCCACCCCAAATGTCTCCTGTGCTTTCCCTAATGTCAGGCATGCCTCTCCCGGGTATATGTCTCCCAGGAAAAGTCAGCCGCCTTCCCTCCATCTGGCCATCATCATATCTTGATCAATACAGCAAAACGGTAGAAGTATCCAAATATCAAGATCTCTGGCAAATGGTGGTTTCTTAAACACCCTCTTTATTACTCATTCCTATATCTCTGCCGTTTGATGTATGATGTATGGGATTCCCACAGGGACTCTTTTCCCCAGCGTGAATAGTTCCATCAAAGAGAGCATGTCATGTGTTCCCCTCAGCAGTCTCTTTTCACCGTTATCGTCTTCTGTCACCCATTGTGCCACATATTACAGTTTGGAGGCACATTAATACAATTGTATGTCTGGGAGACCCATTCCCCCCTCCAGTGAGTCACGTTTAAACTGTGAATGTGCAATGCTACTCCTCTTCCCCGCCCACATCAATAGTCTCAAGAGGCTGTCTAATTTCCAAAATAAGCTGCAGGGAAGAGTGCACAATACATTCTGATTGATATACAGGCACCTCAGGAGGAACACCATCTTAATATCCAGCATCCTCCCCATTGTGGAGAGTGGCAGTGTATTCCAGAATTGACTGGACCTAGTCAGACCCGACATGATTGGGTGCACTCGGAGGTACTCCTGATCCTCCAGGCTATGACCTACTATAATACTCAGATATCTGAAGTACACCATCTCCCAGCGTAGGCCCACCTGCAGCAGTTGCGTCACTAGTTACCCCTCTAGTCCTCCCAAAGGGAGTAGCAACATTTTCTGCTTGTTCACACATAATCTAGTAATGTTCCCAAACCGCTCCAGGTGTTGCAGGAGCTGTGGGACCATTTTTGCTGGCCTCCGCAGGTCGAATATCATGTCATCCATGTATAGAGAGATCAGGTGTGTCATCTCTCCCACCCTCACCCCCATTGTCTTGCACTCTTTCCTAAGCGAAGCCACCAGAGGTTCCATTGCATATGTAAATAGTAGTGGCGAAAGCGGACAGCCCTGACTCATGCCCCTCCGCACCTCCCAGTCCTCTGACAAGAAGCCTCCGCTGCATACCCGTACTCTAGGTGAGGTGTACGGTACCCTGACCCAGTGTCAAAATTTTGGGCTGAAACCCATGTGTTGCAAGACCTGCTGTAGGTAGGTCCATTTGATCATGTCAAAGGCTTTTGTGATATCCACACACAGGAGAGCCAGCTCCTCGTGACTGTCTTTCACTGCATGCAGGATGTGTGCCAGCCTGTGCAAGTTAATGGCCATGCTTCATCCCAGAACAAATCTGCACTGGTCCTCATGTATTAGCGCCCCCACCACTTCCGTAAATCTCCCTGCCAGTATCTTGCATATTACCTTAATTGTAATGTATTGTATTGTATAAAACACTTATATAGCGCAAACTGTCACCCTGCGGGTATCCTGGCGCTGCAACTTAAAAGATGACCACCGCAAGTGTTGACCTGATTATCAGTGAAAAGCATTATGCTGGTTCCTTGGGAACAGCCAGGTTTACAGACTTTTTCTAAAGCATAGCTAGGAGTTGGCTTGTCTAATGCTCTGGGGCAGCTCGTTCCATAGGCGTGAGGCCTCGACACCGAATGCTCTGCCTCCCATCCTAGACTTCTTGAATCTGATGGTCATTACCAGATTTGCACTGGAGGAACGAAGCTGCCTCTTAGGCTTATACCAAGTAAATTTCTCCTCCAAGGGTCCTGGACCCAAGCCATGTACTGCTCCGAACAAAATACAGAGAGACTTAAAACAGACTCTTTCCGTAATAGGCTGCCAGTGAAGATCCCTCAAGGCCACTGCCGTAGAGGACCTATGCTGCCTATTTAATACTGATTTTGCTGCTATAGACTGGACTCTCTGCAACCCCTGCAAGATGCAATGTGGTGCTCCCAGATACAGGGAGTTGCAGTAGTCCAGTCTACTCAGAATTATGCTCCTTACTACAAGAGGTCTAGTATCACTAGGCAGTAGCAGGAGAATCTGCCGAAGCACCCTCACCAGGGAAAACAGACACTCACTGTTTCTTTGGCCTGTGACTCCATTTGGAGGTTATCATCTATCAAGACCCCCAAATTACGCACAGTTTTAACTGGAGCCAAGGGTTCATCCCCGGGGGTGAGTTTAAACTCCAATGGTAGATGTTGAGACATTCTGGTAGTGGAGCAATATACCACCTCTGTTTTTCCCCATTAAATTGCAGGGAGTTTTTCCTGAGCCAGCTAGAAGTCTGGCGCATACATTCCTGGAATGTATCCATGGTCACAGCTTGTTTCCCTTCCAGGGAGAACACCAATTGGGTGTCATAAGCTTAGTTGACTAGGTCAATTCGAAAGGACTTAATAATAGGGATCAGAGGACGCAGGTAGATATTGAAAAGAATAGGGCTGATTGCAGATCCCTGCGGTACCACGTTTGGCACCGGAGACTTAATGGAGGTGAACTGTGTCATGGTCCCGACCTGGTGTCCCCCTGATAGATATGATTGCAGCCACTTCAGAGCCTGTCCTTTCACCCCTATATATTCCAGTCTTTCCACCAGTACTGTATGATTCACCGAATCGAATGCGGCCGACATGTCCAGTAACACTAATACAGATGGATTACCATTGTCAGCACGCATTCATAGATTGTCCATTGCGGTTGCAAAAGCTGTTTCAGTACTGTGGCCTGGACGAAAGCCAAATTGGTACCTATCCAGCAGATGGTTATCCTCAAGATAGCAAGACAAAGTTTTGCTAAATGCCTTTTCCAGGATTTGAACCGGGTATGGCAGGAGGGAGATGGGTCTAAAATGTGCTGGGTTTGTTGGGTCCAGAGAAGGTTTCTTAAGCAGGGGGGTCACCACTGCCTGCTTCCATACCTCTGGAACCACTCCTTCTTCGAAGGACTTGCAGCAAATCTGCCGCAGTCAGGGAAATATTTCTTGCCTGAATTCCTTCCAGATCCCATGTGGAAGAGGGTCTAGAGGAGAGCCCGAGGAAACACTTTGGGCGAGGCTATTAAAGAGATCCTAAGTGAGAGGTTGAAAGTGCTCCAAAGAAGTTTCTACCTGGGGTTTTTTAACTAGCATCCGAGGTAATTCAAACTGACAGCTGGTATTACTTGGATAAAAACCTCCAACAATGTTGGTGATCTTTTCATTAAAATGGGTAGCAATCTCATCACAAAGTTTTTGCGATGCGACCACCTTATTGCTCATACAGGCTGGACTAGAGAGATCCCTTGTGATATTAAAAAGTGCTTTTGTACTGTTACTAGCTTCAGCTCTTTCCTATCTGACTCTAAGTATGACCTTCTCCATTTTCTCTCAGCCTGCTTACAAGTGGCCTGCATTGACTTCAGATCCTCGTTATGCCAAGGGGCTGAGGGTTTCCTCCTATTCTTCAGTCTTTTTACTGGAGCATGCAAGTCCAAGGTTCCAGTTATGTGATTGCAATACGTTTGATAGTTTTTTCCCACTGAATCATTAGAAACAAAACAATTCTGATTCGAGAATATTGGGTGTGTTCTGTTTTTTATTAACTTCGTCCATTCTCTTCCCTTACCATAGGTCACTGACCGATTGCTATTATTCACTAAACTAGGCAGTATAGTCCTAAATGAATAAAAAAATGATCAGTCCAACTTTGAGGCAATATGTCTGCCACCTCTGTCTCGGTCTGATCAGCAAACAAGAGGTCTAAGACATGCCCTCCTTTATGGGTTGGCTGTCGTACCTATTGATATAGGCTAAGGTTCTCGCATGTTTGCCTTAGATCTCTCAGATGGTTTCCTAAGTTCCCATTATCCCATAAGTTAAAATCCCCTAGTAAAATAATTCTTGAGTGCGTTAGGGTCAGAGCGGCGATGGTGTCAAATAAAGCTTGATATTGGGTGTCTAGGCCTGGAGGTCTATAAGAAGACTATTCCCGTTAATAGCCTTCCTTTAGCCTCTTGCAATGAGAAGCCCAATAGTTCAATCCCCGCGACATCGTCCACCTGTAGTGGTGCAAAGTCTCATTTTTCTTTAAAAATCACCCCGACCCCCCCCCCCTCCTCTCCCAACAGCCCTTGGTTTATGGACAGGCAAAGCCCATTTCTACGGAGGAGTCAGTGCTAGTCCAGGTCTCTGTTAGAAAAAGGGCATCCAAGTCCATGTCCTCTATTAATCAGGCCGCAGTTTAATATATTATTATCATGTGTAAGAGCAACTTATTGTTTCCTCGTAGCATCCCTCTCACCGATATTAAGCAGTTGTTCCCTGGAGTATCTTATCCTGTCTGACTGGGACGGACAGCATGGTTGGCGCAGAGCGCGACCGGAGCGTCAACATGTCCATTTGAAACCGCCAATGTCCATTCTGCCGCTCCACCCGCAGTCTGCCCCATTCCAGCAGCAGCGGATAAATACCTGCCCAGATATCCTACTTTATGCATCTTCACCTGTGTATGTACAATACCCAGCGCTCTGTCCATCCTACTATATGTGTTGTGAGTTGATGAATAACATTAATATTCCCTGTGTGTCGTATAGCATTCCCTCTATATGTCCTTATACCGCAAGTTTTGTATGACGTCAATGAGTGGGCCCATCATGCCTGGCTTATTCATGGCACATGGGGTCCATGCTGGCATCCAGTACACAATTAAAATCTCCTACCCAGAGCAGTCTTTCTATCTGTGTTCTATCATGTTATCTGTTATCAGATTTTGCAAGCGGGGGAAGACCTTCCTGTCATATTTATTAGGTGCATATATGTGAAGTATAGTCACATCTGTGCCATCCCCCTGCACTAACACATACCTGACCTGTGGATCTGCCTCCGAGTAGACCAGACGAAATGGGGTCCCAGGCGCCACCCATATCGCCACCCCCTGTGCATAGGAGGAAAATGTGGATGAGTATGACTGCCCCTCCATTTTTCTTTAACTTCTGGGCTTCTTCCTCTGTTAGGTGGGTTTCCTGGATTACAGGCTATGCTCACCCCCATACGTTGTAAGTAGGAGTATATCCTATACCTTTTTAATAAGTGTCCTGTACCCTGACATTCCATGAAATTATCTTATATCATTGTGTCATGATGAAGCAGCAATCCCCCTATGTCTCTGACCATTTTGTGGGTCCTCCCAACATATTGTACATTGCTCCCATGTATATCCCATTGCTCCAGCCTTGTTCAACCCAATGTGGTATGCACCACACTGTGAAATATGTAATCAGAACTAACAAATAAACCACCTACCCCATCCCTCCCCGGAAAACCACGTGGAAACAATAACAAAAAATGTGAGGATCTCCCACTCCCTTGGGCACCAGGTACCCATTGAACCCCATATATCTACCAGTTAATTCCTTCTGCCACAAATGTCTACTAAGTTCTGCCACCTTGTGCAGAGGTAAGTTGTCCAGCTGACACCTCCACCCTCGGAAGGGGCCTGGGACTTCACTGGGTCTTACCTCAGCTGCCCTACCCATATCTGAACAATGTCTCAACATTATTTACCACTTTGGTTACCTTTAGCATATGTGCCCACCAACGACTATCCATGAGACACAAATGTTCCTCCATGTCGACCTTTGGTGCATGAGCTGCCCCTACCCCTTGTCCCAGGCATTATCTCCTGTGCTCTCTCAACCTTAAGGTCGTAGCTTAGAGTTCAGCTTTCCTCTTCCAGCGCTACCAGTTCCGATGTTGCAGAGGTCAAAGTATCAGGTCCGTCCTCTTGCTCAGTACAGGCATCATCTTCCCCTAGCTGCACCTCTATCAGCAATCTGTCTTCCTGCACTTCAATCTGAGGGGTCCGCATGCTCTCTCCAGTAGATGTCTCAGGGGATATACTCTAGTTTTTGGCTCTTTGTGCTCCCCCTTTAAGCTTCCTGTCTGTTCTCTTGGTGCCCCTTTCCCGCATAGGCAACTTGTCCCGAGTTTCAAGCCAGGGACATACCTCCTCAGGCTTTTTGAAAAAGTGTGTTTTGCCCTGCATCACCACTTGGAGCTTGGCTGGGAACATTAGCATATATTGAAGTCCCATTGCTCTGAATTTCTGCTTTGCTACCACGAAGGCCTTCTGTTGTGCCTGCACTTCTCGAGTGTAAGCTGGGAATATTGTGACGTAATGGTTTTCAAATTTGAGGGCACCAGCTTCTCTTGTGGTTCTGAGGATGCAGTCTCGATCACGGAAGTTGGAAATGCGCGCACTTATGGCCCGCAGAGGTGCCATGTGTGGTCACTAATGCTCTGTGCGCCCTTTCCACCGCAAATATTGGTGAGAGTCCCTTTGGTTACGTATACAAGCCTCCACAAAGGACTCTGTTGACCATCTTTCTGCTCTCTCCCAAAACCCTAGGAAGCGTAATTTGTTTTATCAGGAACTGCCTTCAGTGTCCTCCACCCTATTTTCAAGTGTTTTTGTCATAGCTGTTAGTTTCACAACCTGCTTCTTTAAGGCACTGACCTCCTGGGCCTCTATATCAATCCTCTGTTAGGCACCGTGACTTTCTCTGACACCTAACAGAGGTCCACGCAAAGCAGGCCTACCTCGACGGATACTGTGTCTATTTTTCCTTTCCAGAAGACTTGTATTGCTGCCATGAGTTTCACCCTCGAGGGCTCTGGGGCACTCTCAGCCTCCTGAGTCTGCTGCCTGATCCTCTTCTGCGGTGCCAGGGGTTGTGAATATTGTGTTATGGTTTTGTTTTGATGTCCTGTGTTTGCTTTATCTTTCCCCATTGTGATTCCGATGAGTTGATGCCCCTTACATTCTCCTAAATGAGGCTTGTGGGTACTGGAAGCAGGCTTCCTCTGACAAGTTGTCTGTATCAACAGTTTTTCCCACCAATTTTGGTCGGCCCTCCGTGGGTTCCTTAGTACCTCCGTGCTCTGTCCGTTTATATAATTACAGCTGTAGGCGTGTGCCCTGATCAACTCCCTACTGTGCATGCAGTCCCAGAGTTTCACGTTCTGTGCCTTCTGGCTGTCTCAGGTGTTCTGCTTCATGCCCCACAGTGTGCCCAGGAGTGCGCCTCAAGCAGCCAGACAGTCCCTCGTGTCCCTGCAGGCAGGACTCGCCCCCTGCTTTCTGGCTGCCGTCCAATCCACTATTCCTTTCCAGTTGCTCCAATGCACTGTCCCAGGCGTCGTCCCCTCCGCTCCCCTGCCGCTCTTCTTGTGAGAAGTCTTGTTATAATCCATGGGGTACAGGCCTTGCACTCCCCAGCATCTATTTCATTCTTTGGTGCCTTCCCCGGGGTCTCAAATTGTTTTTCAGCCCCACAGATGCCCACAGAACAGGTCAGTCTTACCCGTTGCCTCCCGACGGATGTTCTATGTAAGGGTGGGTGGAGTACGTGGAGTGGCACTCTGCGGAGATCCACGGAGTTTAAAAAAAAACTCTGCCCCACTCCACCCTCGCAAGTCTCACTCGCAATTTAAAAAAAAAGGAAAATAAAACACTTACCTGCTCTCTGGCATCTTGGGGCTGCCTTCCTCCTTGCCGTGGTCTCTCCTCCTCACGGCCGTACTCGTTGCCGGTCGCAAACCCCTACATTTTACGTCTTGCGCAAGACGTACAATGTAGGGTTTTGAGTGAGGATGGCAGTGAGGAGGAAGGCAGTCCGGAGACACTAGAAAACAGGAAAGTGTTTTTTGTTTTTAGTTTGGGCCATGGCACGGGGGCTAACTCTGCTCCACCACGAAGTCAGAGTTTTTCCTGAACTCCACGTTCCCAGCGGAGCACGGAGTTGGTAAAACACTGCTGGCGGAGCAGAGTGCACCGCCCGGGGTTAGTTCTATACTGCCTGCTTTCTGGATTATGTTTTGGGGGGTCGTGCAATGTGCCCAGGGCTGGTGAGCTTCCACTTGAGGGCCGCAAGCCCATCACCCCCCCGCACCTCCATCCATCCCGCAGCTCCCTCCAATATAAACCAAGTGGGGAAGGCCAGGGGGAACCGCCCCGGGTCAGTCACTCCTCCAGGGCACCCAGTCATGGCTCTCACAGGCCCCATGCAGTGCCAGATCTGTACCGCAATCATTGACGTTGTCGTGTCGCATACCTTCCTAGTCCTTCTGATGGTCCCACTGTTTAGACCGTCTCAGCAGCCTGATCTCTCACAGTGCGGCCTATGTCTCTCCATTCTTGCTTCCACGCCACAGCCCCCGCAATGCGTTTAGTCCCAGCTGGGGGGGACGCAGGATATTTGCATGGCACTCAAGTGTATTTTGTTGCAGGATAACTATTTTTTTTAAGGATTGTGTAGGATTCTGAGTTTGGGAGGCTGAGCTCTGTCTCAAAGCATCCGATCGGCCATCTTGCCAAGCCACTCTCCCCTTGCTGAGAGATTTAAGTACTTCCTTTTGCCTAAAAGATAAGCTCTGGCTTGGACAATACATTAGAGTGTCTGTTGTTTGGCTGTTGAATTCGGAACACTTGTTCACAACACCACCTGCACAAGCAGTAGGGGGTGACACGATTCCACAAGGATTAGGAGCAGACTAGTGTGATGACACGAGTAACAGATAGATGGGACTGACACTAAGATTGAGACAATTGGATACTTAGTAGAAGCACACACTGCCTAGCGAACTGCAGCTACAAAACAATGGGGGAACCCAAATCGCCATTGGGCCTGGATAAAGTACGGTATAGAAAAAACGGTCACAGTGACAACATACTCAGCAGATGATGCAACATTACCATTTATTAAATCAAAAGTACAATGTATTTTTATTTAACACATGATGATATTCATATTCAAAGAGAACACAACAGTCTGCATTTTTGTGAAGAGGTGCTCCAGAAGGGGAGGATGGAGTGTATAGCAATGTGCAATAGTGAGTGTTGGTGAAAAAGGAAGGGCAATGTGCACTATATACATCAAAAGAATTGGTGACCTATCCAACCACTGTCAAGGCTAAACATACATGGAAACCATAATATTCTATTGACACAGTGAATCAATCGCTGTTGTCTATACATGGAAAAATAGGTAAAACAGTTGACGTTTTGACCCCAAGGGTGTGTGTAGGGAATTTGAGCCCTTACATAGGGTCTTCATCAGGACAAAGGGAGACACTTGAGAAAGAATGGTTTAAAATAAAATTGGCCTTATTGATTCAAGTGATGGTTAAAATGAACAAAAAATAATTATTCAAGGATAGGCAATAATGATTATGCTTCAGTCCACCTAGAGAAATCTGGTGGAGATGTTTAAATGATAGGTCCAAAGGCACCTATGTTGTGGAGGCGCATTAGGAGCTCTGGTGGTATTGCTGAAAATAAACATTAAAAGGTATATCAGCACCAATGTGGTCTGGGCCCCCTTTGTTTCCTCACGACTTCTCATGTCTGTTGCACCGCCATGAAAAGTGTGGTGGTGAGGAAACTCATAAGATGCTTGGTGGGGTTGCAGCGGCCCCGCCAAGCATATTGCACCACCACACCACCACCAGAGATCTCTGATCCCTAAAGGTTGCGGTGGTCCCAGGGCATCCCGACCTCCCTGGTCCTAATAGGGCAGTCGGAAGACTGCCGCGCCCCGCGAGTCTGGTGGTCGTAATAAGCCCCTCAATGTTTGGTCATTGTTGAAAACTCTAACAGCACAGAATGTTTGAGATAGCCCATTATGCAAAGTGACCTTTAATTAACCTACAATAAAGAAATTGTTCAACCAGATCACTATTTAACAAACGATGGCTCTCTTGAATGAACTCTTACAGGAGAGGAGGGCATAGGGAAGTAATTGTATTAGGTGTGTTGAAGGAACACAATGGGGTCTGAAATATAACTGACTAATGCTAACTTTAAACCCAGAAATAATATTCCAAGAACAGTTTAGAGGTAACCTTTCAAAAGTTGATTGATAAATGCAGCTGACTGTGCTAAAGACAATAAAGTCAAGTGAGGCGAGTGAGGCATTCCCCTCCGCTTCACAGGTGTTAGACCACCTTCAGGTCAGAGGCTGCTTAGGAGGAGGGGCTTCGCTTATGAGTACTAGATAAGCTTCAGTAGAGGAAAGAGAAGGATGGGAATACCTTGCAAAATACTTTACTGGATGGTGATAGAAAAGAGATTTGTAGATTCTGGAAGACAATAGAGGTTTTTTGGAGGTGACTGCCAGGGCTGGACTGGGAACGTAAACCGGCCCTGGCAATTGAGTCGGACTAGCTGCAGGGTGGAGGCGGGGTGGGGAGTTGCCCGTGGAAAACACTGCAGCAGCTTTTGTTATAGGGGGTCCGATATTGCAGCTATGTTGCAAAACCAGCCCCTGGTTACACAAGCATTGGCATAGCCAATAGGTCTCGCCTTTGGGACCTTATAGGTGAATAGCCATGCAACACTTGTGCTGGATACCTAAGCATTTATAATTTCCCAAAGGCGCGACCTATTGGCTATGCATTGGGGGGCCTTATAAGTATTTAGTTAGAGCTATTGACTTTGCCAATGTTTCTAACCTGTGTTGTAGAGAAGGGTGGCTGCTGTGCAGCATGCTGAGAAGTTGTAATTAAAAAGTGCAAGCAGCACTGAGTGATGCTGTGGTGTTGTTGGGTGATGCTGTGCTGGCCCTGAGTTATGCTGTGGTGGTATTGAGTGATGCTGTGGTGGCCCTGAGTGATGCTGTGGTGCCCTGAGTGATGCTGTGGTGGTGCTGACTGATACTGTTGTGATGATGATTGATGCTGTGGCGCTGCAGAGTGATGCTTTGGTAGTGCTTAGTGATGCTGTTGTGGTACTGAGTGATGCTGTGGTGTTCCTGAGTGATGCGGTGGTTGTGCTGAGTGATGCTGTGGTGAAGGTGAGTGATCCTGTGGTGGCCCTGAGTGATGCTGTGGTGGTGCTGAGCGATGATGTGGTGGTGCTGACTGATGCTGTGGTGGTCCTGAGTGATGCTGTGGTGGTGATGAGTGATGCTTTGGTGGTGCTGACTGATGCTCTGGTGGCGTTGAGTGATCCTGTGCTGGCCCTGAGTGATGCTGTGGTAGCCCTGAGTGATGCTGAGGTGGTGCTGACTGATGCTGTGGTGATGCTGTTTGATGCTGTGGTGCTACAGAGGATGCTGTGGTGTTCCTGAGTGACGCTGTGGTGGTGCCGACTGATGCTGTGGTGGTGCTGAGCGATGCTGTGCTGGCCCTGAGTGATGCTTTGGTGGTGCTGAGTGGTGCTGTGGTGGTGCTGACCGATGCTGTGGTAGTGCTGAGTGATATTGTTGTGTCCCTGAGTAATGCTGTGGTGGTGCTGAGTGATGCTGATTGATCCTGTGGTGTTGTTGAGTGATGCAGTGTTGGCCCTGAGTGATGATGAGGTGCAACTAACAGCCATTGACAAAGCCAAAAGTTCTGACTTGTAGGTATGATAGTACTTGTTGTATCCAGTGCTTAATTTGTAAAAAATGAAGTGCAGGTCCTGAAGGTTTTGCCTAGGAGGCCACGGTTCACTTCTTCCTCCGGTGACCCCACTTTCAGCACTCTCACTGCCTCAGTCTCTATCTTCTAACCTTGATCAGTTGTCTGTCCCCTAAGTCTTTGCTCTAAGAGCCTATCCTCTCACCTCTATAATTGTTTTCTATCATCTTTGTCACACCTGGTGTGTTACCATATTCCATGTACTTCTGATTTGCCCTCTATTCATTTTAGCCCTGCCCTTTTTCCTCTTCACTTTTATCCATGCTCTGCTCTCTCTCCCCTCGATCTTGGCTCTTATTATCACTCTTGTAGCAGTGATTAGCTGTTTCTCCGTTTTATCATATGTCTGCTTTTTTTCCTCTGTCCTGTCCTCTACGTCCTTTCATTCTAGCTTCTCTCTTCTTCACGTCATGGCTGCTTTCTCTTTGTATCTGATTTGCTCTCCTTTTCTTCTACTAGGCTCCGTCTTATCTACCTCCTCTCCTGTTGTTTCTTTCTCCTCTTTACTCCTTTTCTCTCTCATCTATGACACTGCTGCTGCCTGTGACCCATATCGTCAGCCTGTACATGTCCCTGCTATTTTGAACTCTGCGTTTTCCTGTTGTCATTCCTAAAGAAGTGGAAGATGGCGTGTTTTACTTTCTTACCTACACCGAGTGCAAAAACAAAATGTATACCAAAGGAAAACATTTTTTTTTAAATATATTATTCAGTGCGGTATGACTGGGTTTATTGCGGAACAGACGGCTGCTCGAGCACAGCAGGTGATGTCATTGTTAGTGCTGCCTGTAATTAGTAGGTCCAGGGATGGCGACGGCATCGGCTTCTAATGCTCAGCTTGCTGTGACCCTGCCTGCTACAGCACAGGCAAGTGGAAAGTCCACACTTACGTTTGTATATTCTTCCTCAAGAGCCCTCACTCATGAACCAGCCCCAAGCTACAATTATCCAATGGGAGGCTTAGGCTCAGGCAGTGGCAGGATGCAGCAGACTCTGGGAATAGAATCGCAAGCCATAGTTTGTTGATGACTTATTGGATTTGTGATGGGCGTGATGACATCATCAATAACATGGTGATACACAATCATGCCTGCCTGGACAGGCGTATGCTGGCTTGTCAATGAACATTTACCAGCCAGTCACCATGCAATGTATGTTATTCTTTTTATTTTGAATTTGAACAATTAATATTGAGACCACCACCTGCAGGGTCAGAAATTGTAGCCCCGTCCCGTGAAAGAAGTGCCGGTGCTGAGCACCTGAAAGAACCTCCTCAAATTAAGCACTGGTTGTATCATATCTGGATGCAATGACAGTAACAGAAAAATGCAAGTTGGGCGGCACACTATGTTAAACACAGATTTTTAAAGTACTGTTTTTAAGCCACGCCCGTAATTAGATTGGCCACTTAAAGCCCTGGCTAGTGCATTCGGCATGGGTGGGACTGCGTGGAAGGCTTGGGTCTGGATTATTGCAGCTCTCAGAGCGACATTGAAATGGGGATGTCGTTGGCTAGGGGGCGAGGTTCCAAGCAGTATTAAAGCACTTGATCTGCTCGACATCCCGCGCTGCATGGCATAAAATAGAGATTCAGGGGGGGGAGGTCGCGCTGGAGGGTTGCAGCAATCAGGGGGGCAAGCATGGCACCTCGTGGTGCACCGGATGGCCAGTGCAGGCAGGTGCTGGGGTTGTGCACAAGCTGATTCACGGCAGCTAAGATGCAGGCATTGCTTAATTTGGGCCGGTGCTTTCCGGTGCTTAGCACCGACACCTATTTAACAGGGTCGGTCTATTGAATTTATCACCCCTGTGCGATGGGCTTGTAATTCCTAAAAATAAATATGTTTACCTGCTGCAATTCAAAACGTCCAACCTCGAAGTAGGCTTTGGTTCGGAATGCATGTCTGCCTGGGATGTCAGGACCACCCAGGTCGAGGCGTGATGACTGTATCACGTTAGTGATGTCAGTCGTGCACGCCTGCCTGAGTATGTCATGCCTATTGGTTAATTATATTTGAGGGCTGATGACGTGCTTGAGCTGGGCAGGAGACAGGCTGGGTCCTGGAAAGTTCTGGTCCGCCTCAGCCTCAGAACAACCAATGCAATGTCCGACATTTTCAATTGCAGCAGGTATTGTAGTCGAATATTTTTTATTATGGCGCACATGGGTTTGAGGCCTGGAGTTGCTCGACCACAGTTAACTCAAACGGAGCACAGTCTTCAGATCACGGCTTGCAATTCTGTTTGGGCTAGCTCACCTTTCATTTTTCAAGGCAGATGCATTAAGTTTAGTAATGGTATCTAGAGAGTTATGAAATTTGTAAACTACTTTACATGAAATATATTCTAATTTGACATTGGAATTGCTTAATTTTAGCTCTGGCTTCAGGTCACAGGTTCTTGTGAGGTCGAAAAACGAGTAAAGGAAATGGGACTAGATGATAGATGCTTGTGAAAAATCGGACAACTATTATGAGTGTTCAATAAATGGTGCTACGGAGAAATTAAAAAGTGCGTAGCTTACTGTTTTAACAGCTTGCATGACGCATTGAACTGAATCCAGCTGAAGCAGGACAAAAATAATAAAAATTTTACACTGTGCATGACACGATACAGTCATACCACAGCCGCCCTGCCCCACCCGGAAGACTACGCAGTTGAGCACGCCATGCAGCATGTACAATGTGTAGTGTAAATGAAATCACATTACTTTTGCATGCTATTGTTCGTGGCATGGGCCAGCACAATAAAACACAGCGCAGTCCCTGTCAGACCTCGCCTCTGTGTGCACAGCACTACAGCACTGCACTGTATAAAAAAAATGCCTGCATGCACCTGCACCAGCACCATAAATGCTGTGTTGCATGAGAGTAGCAGCATACAGGAATTAAATCACTAGGTAGCGGGTATCACTTCAGGCACGGTAGTCCAAACTGAACCTTAGAGGCCGGCCCTACCTGTTCAGAAGATTAGAGTATGACACACGACAGTGAATGACTGTCTGTCACCAGAACAGCCAACCATACTATGATTTCATTTACACTACACATTGTACATGCTGCGTGGCGTGCTTAGCTGCGTGGTCTTCCGGGTGGGGCAGTGTGGAAAAGTAAATTTTGCCATGTTCTGTGTCCCTACGCGTCATCCATCATATGTTATGTGTGCATGATTAATATGCATATGTATTCCCCATGTTCGATTAATGACGCAATTCCAGTTGTATCCACCTCTAGTATGTCAGTTTCCAGTTCTCGTGAATACTACGAATATCAGGCCTATGTAAAGTTACGTTGCCACGTTTCTCAGTGTGCACGTTATTTCATTGTAAAGTCCCCGTTTCTAGGCCTCAAAAGGGCCCGGACACCAGATTCAGCTCCTGACTCCTGAAGCCTCGCTGAGGAGCGAAACAGCCCCCACCTGTATCCTCGACCCTTCACTTACTTCCTGCCTCGCAGTGCCCGGTTCAGCCTGGCTCTGCCTCTGAGTCTGCCAAGAGTATGTTATGATTCTAGTTATTAGTTAGTCCTCCTTCTCTGCATTCCTAAAGCTACTGAACTGCATCAATAGTTTCCGTCATTGTCTAGCCTTTACGTCTCCATGTAAGAGAAATACTGTATTAATGATCATTTAATACTCTTCATCACGCACTACATGTAGAATAATGCATGCTCCAGTCTTAGAGTCTGTTCGCCTTTACCCCGATAACTTTTGGATTCCATCAACATGTTCTCTAAACATCAGATACTAGATACTGCTTAGGTACATGTCGCCCTGACTCTCCAGACTTTAGTCTCTGCTCCTAGCACAGAGTTCGTAGCCCCCAGCTTCTTCTAGTAACACGTCATTGCCAGTTTGCGCGCACCATTAGGTCAGAGGTCCCGGCTCCTTAGGTAGCCCCCTCCATGTTTCCGCCCCATTCATGACATATTCTGTTACGTTTGCATCACATGTCTATGTATACGCCTCTGTTACACCTACTTTCACCCTTATCTTTCGCGACTGCTATTGACCACACCCACTGCTCCGCCTATCGTATGTATTGTAATGCAACTGTTTTAGTATATATGATCATGTCTTGTTATTTAATGTTACGCCGATCCCGATTCTGCCCCCGGCAGCGCTGCCATGCTATTCCTGTGCAGGTTGTCCTGTTCCTGTCCTTATGCTGTATTAAACCTGCAAAACTCCTACTACCTCGAATCTTGACTCTTATTTATTGAGCTATCTGTTATTCATTTATCCATTCAAAAATAGAGGTATTATTTATTTATTTACCACATAATGGCGCCCGAACAGGGACTTGCCCTTTCCCCACGCGCCGGTGAAGCCACGCCGACCCCCTGACCCTCTGCAGTCGTGACGGAACTCTTCTGCGCACCGGCAGATATTTCTGCTTCAAGTATCCCTCAGGCCCACGGAGGAGACGGAGGAGGCGGTCCAGCATCCAGACGAGGCGGTGGAGGAACGCGGCGAGTCCCGACCAGAGCCCAAGCCGAGAGTCCAAGGTCCGAGGTATCCGGAGGCCCACCCGTAACAGAAGTCCGAAGTTCGTCCGTCCGGCGTCGAAGCAGTCCAGTCCAGTCCGAGGCCTTCCGTTCTTGCTGCCCGGTGAGTACCGTTGCTGGGGTAGTATCTAGACAGGGTCAATCTAATTGACTCTGGTCCGTGGGTTGGTGGTACACAGGCCCACAAACGAAGTGTCCACTTCGGTGGATGCGGGTCCTGACGTGTCTCTGTATGAGACCGGTAAGTTTCGTACTGTTTCAGCAGTGCATCTAGTTTCTGTTCTAGTTAGTTCTGTTCTCGAGAAAATTCATGTATTCTGTTTCCCGTATTCCAGGTAGTATTCTGTTCGAACTGTTATTCTGAATGTTATTCATGTATTTTAATGTCGTGGTATGAGTGTGAAGTAATTATCGTGTTTATTGTGTATTGTGTTGTGTCCAGGTTATAGTTCAGTCATGCCGCTCTTTTCAAAACTGCGTCAGTTAAAAACCAGAAAAGGTCTGCTAGAAGCAGCAGTTCCTGTTCCGCCTAGGGACAGTCCAGGTCATTTCATGTATCAGAAGCATGGCATAAGTGCCATACTATATCTAGATTTATGGGTAGAGTATACCAAACAGTTAGAAGAAAAGTATAGATGGCCCGTATCGGGTACATGGGATGCCGAGTGCATCATGAGAGTGGAAGAAGCATTATGGAGAAAGAAAGCCAGACAGTCACAGAAAGATGCCATTGAGTTATGGCGCAAAGAATCTCATAGAAAAACCGAAAAAGAAATCAGAAAGTCAGAATTGAGTAGAGAATCCTTAGAACGAGCCCAAGAAAGGGAATTAATCGAGATAGGTGAACGAGTCAAAACCGAACAGTCAGACAGACAGAGGCATGCCCTTATTAAGGGTATGTATCCTCTTCTTGCCGAGGGCTTGCCAAAAGCGACCCCGGAGGCATTCAGTAATTTTCCGCCACCATTAGTTCCGACCAAGCTACGTCATAAACCGACCGCAGCTGATATTTTCATTTCGTCCTATTTGGACGACACAGTCCCAGAATATGCAAATCCTGTTCCTGCTCCGCCAGTCCCTGTAAATCAGGCACTTCCCGCTCCTCCAGACACCGGAGTACCTGTTACAGTACCCCCGGTCCAGCCCGCCATACAAGTCCAGCCTGCATTTCCATTTCCCACTCTGCCAGGACGAAGAGCATCAGTAGACGACTCTAGTTTAGGGGCCGCAGGGGGAGGTCCTCCAGGAACCCCGCCGCCACACAAGCGTTTAACGTTAGCCGAATTACATGCACAAGCGTCACAGCGTACGCCCAGGTATCAGTCTGTTGCAGAAATAAGAAAAGCCCTTACCGAATGTGGCTATGATCCAGTCCCAGGCGAGGATAGTATGGTTTTATATTCATTACGCGTGAGAAAGGTGACCGAGTATCTAGTCACCCTACCAGATATGAAAGAAGATCTAGACAGAATATATCGTTTCATCCGTACCGGGAATGATCCAGAAAGTATTAGTGATGTCATGTGCCAAAGAAAAGTTGAAGTCCAGCTCATGATATTAAAGTTTCTGATTAATTGTCTAATAAGGGAACAAGATTATCCGACCAAAGATCGAGCCGAAATGAAAGTCCTGACAAGGTGGAGTGATAATATAGCCGAGGGTAAGCATAAGACCATCAGTAGTATAGAGAGTATGTACAAGAAGATTCGTAAAGAAATAATAAGGATACACGAACAACGTAAAGAAGCACAAGTAAGCGAGAAAGAAAATGACTCTTCTACAGAAGAGGTAGAGGACGAGAATCCCGACAGAATAGCGTATGTAGGAAAATCTAGATTTCCAGATCGCCATTTGCGCCTAGAACACAAGTCAATTTTTCATCATCCAGCACCAGAACAAGGTTCTCTGGAACAAGTATTTCAAGTTACCGATCACATTCTGAAATCACGAATCGGTTATAGCGAGTTAAGTACCATGCATGAACAAGAACTAGTCCGATCAGCAGTCCGATGGATTACTGATTCTACCACTTTTCCAGACGAAATAGTGGCACAAATGTTTCTAAAATTGCCCCCAGCCGAGCAGCGACTGGTGGGTATGTATATGATCCAGCACCTCATTACTTTGTATGAGGGTCAACATTCTGATCCAGGTCCGCTACACGATGTCCTGAACGAGTTACTCCAGTATAAATGGAAAGGTTTAGGTACCGATTTAATTAGTGTCATTCTAGAACAGCGCCACAAATATAGTATGTTTTTGAACCCACATTTTGTTCATGTCTCACCCCCAGAAAGTAAACCGTTTTACATAGACAGACAGAATCCGTTACGAGAAGTGCATCCAGTTAAGACAGAGGGTGGTGAAATGCAACGCGTGTTTGTTTACACCCCTATCACAAAGATGGAACTCTTAGAGATGAAAAAGTTAATTCCCTGTCATGATAAAGATCCAGCAGGGTTCCACAGAGAATTAAAAGACATGCTCCGTATGGGAGAATACACGTATCCAGATATTATTAAAATGTTAAAGGTCCTGTTGCCCGCAGGGGTATATGAGAAACTCAAGGAAAAAGAATGGGAGGTGGGAGAGAAAAAGATCGATTGGGCAGTCCTAGAAGCCGAAGACAAGGCACGAGTACCAGGTACCGGTCTTGGAGATAAATGTAAAGAATTACCAGAATTATTAATACAAGTTTTGCCCAGACTATTAGCAACTAAAAAGGAAGACTGGGATGCAATCTCAGCATGTAAACAGAAACAAGACGAAGACACTAGTGATTATTATTCCAGATTTGAGAAATGTTTTACCATAAACAGTGGCCTCAAGACAAGTAGCGAATCATACCCTCATCTTTTTGTTACTAAACTAGTCGAGAATTCAAGTCCACAAGTTAAGAATCGAGTTTTGAAAGTCGAAAGTACCTGGCAAGCTAATACCCCGTCCCAGATGTTACAGATGCTTCAATATCACCAGAATAGAATCAGAGAAGAGCAAGAACATGAAAGGAAACGTATGAAAGACACGAAAATGAAAGTACTAGTTGCACAATCCGTTCCTCAAGATAGTCAGAAGAGGGGTCCAAATCAAGCCAGTCATCCTGCAGCTCCCGTTAAAGGGAACTGCAATTATTGTAAACAGCCAGGTCATTTTATAAACGAGTGTGCAGTTCTGAAACACAACATAGCTACCGGTAAGACTAAAGAAAGACCACGTCCGCCTAGACAAGAACAAGTTACACAGACTCCTCAGTCACAGAATGCACCACAGACAGTTACAGCACCGCAGCCCATCGCTGCAACACAGCATGTTACACAGCAGATGTACCAGTATGCACAGTCTGAGTATCCAGAGTATCAGCCATATTCATGAAATAGCCTAGAGAGGGAGGTAGGCTTGCCTCTCATGGAGATACCTGTAGATCAAGAAGGTCCCTATGTTCATAGTCAAGTATTAGGGAAAGACAGAAAGTTTCTGATTGATACAGGGGCAAGTAGGACCACTATAAGTCACGCCGAAGTTCCAGGGGCTCCACTCTCAGGCTCTAGAAATGTTTCCCTTGGATTTTCAGGAAAACCTATTGTAAATGAAATATCAAAGCCAGTTATTCTAGAAGTAGGTCCATTGTCCCGCACTACTGATCTGCTACTTACTAAGTCATGTCCAGAAAATCTATTAGGCATTAAGACACTGAAAGAGTTAGGTGCAGTTATATGCTGTTCCCCAGAGGGAATACGATTGTTCCTACGTGACTTCAAGGGTCACTATGTATTACGAGATTTTGATCCAAGATTGTCTAATGTTCCGCAGCATCTATGGGCGCAAGGTCCAACTGATGTTGGCTTTATGCAAATCACACCCCATCGTGTGACTCTCAAACCAGGTGTAGTGTTACCACGAATAAGACAGTACAAACTGCCACCTGAGGCTGTAGCAGCCTTATCCAAAATTATTGACGAGCTCATGGCTCAAGGAGTAGTTGTAGAAACTGACTCCAATGTATGCAATTCTCCGATCATTCCTGTTATGAAACGTACTGATCCAAATGCACCTCCAGTATATCGTTTAGTGATTGATCTTCGAGAGCTTAATAAATGTATTATTCCCCAGTACCCAGTTGTCCCAGATATCTCTTCCCTATTGACAACCATTGATTCTGAAGCTTCATTTTTTACAGTCATAGACCTCAAGAACGCGTTTTTCAGTGTTCCCATTCATCCAGACAGCCAGTTTCTTTTCGGATTTTGTTTAAATGGAAGGAGCTATATGTTCACACGCGCTCCTCAAGGTTTCACAGAAAGTCCTAGTATTTACAGTCAAGCACTCAAGAGACACCTAGACAACATTCACATGCCAACTGACACTGCCCTGCTCCAGTATGTCGATGATCTACTGATCACAGCCCGTTCTGAATGTGCTTGCGAGCGAGCATCCCTTACAGTCTTGTATTTTCTAGCCGAGATGGGACACAAGGTGTCCCCTTCGAAGCTTCAATTCTGTGTCCAGCAAGTGGTCTACTTAGGACACTTACTGTCCAAGAGGGGTAGGCAGTTGACACCAGACCGTATCCAGTTAATAGCGAGTCTTCCTCAGCCCAAGACCCAGAAGGAGGTACGTGCTTTTATTGGCCTTACTTCTTATTGCAGACAATGGATTCCTCAGTATGCATTTCTAGCCAAACCACTGATACAGTTAACGACACAGGAGGCAGCCGTATCGACTGTCCTCCCTTGGACATCTGAACATACACTTAGTTTCAATGAGTTAAAGAAAGCCCTATGTCAAGCTCCAGTTCTAGTAACACCGAACTACAGTAAGCCTTTTACACTTTTCGTCACAGAACGTGAAGGTACAGCATTATCTGTTCTCACACAAGATCAAGCAGGACAGTACAAGCCCTGTGCTTATTTTTCGAGCACATTAGATCCTGTAGCCCAGGCTCTGCCTGCGTGCCTCAAGTCAGTTGCAGCCACAGCACTAGCTATCAGACAAAGTGATTCCATAGTCTTAGGACATTCCTTGACAGTACAAGTCCCACACTCCGTGGAAGTTCTTTTAAACCGAACACAAACTCAGCACTTGACAATTGCACGTTTAACAGGTTATGAATTAACACTGTTCCAGCCACACATAGAAATCAGACGCTGCAACGTTTTAAATCCTGCTACATTGTTATCATCAGTTACTTCGAATTCTGCCACACACGACTGTGTGGAAGTAGTTAACATCATGACAAAGCCAAGACAAGATCTGACAGATATTCCATTACCAGATCCCGACCTGACACTTTATGTGGATGGTTCATGCATGAGAACTAGTACAGGAGAACTAGTAGCCGCGTATGCAGTGACTACTGACACTGAAGTTATTGAAACACACCGCATTGACACCCTGTCTGCTCAAGCAGCAGAGCTAGTTGCTCTGACTCAAGCCTGCATTCACGCCAAGAACCTGAAAGTTAATGTTTACACAGATTCACGCTACGCATTTGGAGTCGTACACGACTTTGGAGTGCTCTGGCAGGAGAGAGGTTTCATGACTTCTCATGGAACCAAGATTCAGCATGGTCTCCTTATTCAGGCTCTGTTAGATGCCATACACTTACCGACATCCATTGCTATCATGAAGTGCAAAGCACATACGAAAGTTACTGACACTATTTCCCAAGGTAATGATCTAGCAGATCGCACAGCCAAGCTTACAGCTCAGACTCCAGACACTTCAGTTAATCCGACACAGACACACACTCCAGATCCGACTACATGTATGACAGTTAAAGACCCTACACAAGATGTCATAGATATCCAGTTACATGCTACTCCCGATGAAATCAAGAAATGGTCCGAACAAGGAGGGGTACAGACAGATCAAGGATGGTTAACGAAGGGTAGAACCACATGGTTTCTCCCCGACTCTATGGTTCAAGTCATTATCAATACCGCACATAGTCCAGCACATTTAGGAGAAAAAGCCATGTTAGACAGTATCCAGAACATTTGGTTCAACAAGCATTTACGGGCTGCAGCCAAGCAGAAAGTCCGTACCTGTATGATATGTTGTCAGTTTAATCCAGGTAAAAGTGTCCCGGTGGAACAAGGTGGATTCCAGCCCCCTGACCACCCTTTTGAAGTCCTCCAGATGGATTACATTCAGATGGAGCGATGTCGAGGTTTCAAGTATGTCCTTGTAGTTGTATGCGCTTTGTCCAGGTGGACAGAAGCATATCCAGTCCCAGATTACACAGCCGCGACCACTGCCAAGCAGTTGGTTCGTGAGTTCTTCCCCCGTTACGGACTCCCTAGGGTCGTATATTCTGACAACGGCCAGCCATTCTCATCTGAACTCATGAAGCATGTTTCCCTTTTGTTAGGGTACCAGTGGAAGTTCCATTGTGTACGCCATCCTGAAGCAGCCGGTCTCGTAGAGAGACATAATCAGACCCTGAAAATTCGAATTGCAAAGGTTTGTCAAGAGAAAGGTGTGGACTGGCTAGTAGCTCTGCCAGTCGCCCTGTTCTATATGCGCATGGTCGCACATTCCAGATCAGGTCTGTCCCCGTATGAGGTCGTTTTCGGCCGCCCCCCTAACATGTGGGGTACTCCTAGACCCCGAAGTATTACCGATGTTTCAAGTAATATGCTGACAGATTACCTAGCTTCCTTGATGTCTGCCCTCAACTCTTGTCGTTCACAGGTTGCTGCCGCATTTCCAGACAATACCGAGGTGGCACCGCATGAAATCGTTCCCGGATCCATGGTCCTAGTGCGAAATTTCGATCGCTCAAGTCCGCTGGAGCCTCGCTGGAAGGAGCCCCGACAGGTCCTCCTGGCCACCCGTACAGCCGTGAAGTTGGAGGGACGCAAAGGCTGGGTGCATCTTTCGCATATTAAAAAATTTTATGGACTGGCACCTGTCTCAAAGAACATTTCCGAGGATTCTAAAGACTGCCAAAGTACTATTCTTAAGGACTGTCCCGCAAAAGACATTGCTACGAACCCTTCCCAGTTAGAGACAACTCCGCAACAGGAGTATAAGAAAAAGCTAAGGTCTAGTAAAATAAGTCAGCCAGTTTGATTGTCTAAGTCCTCCCCTAGGTGAAACGGTTAGACCGGTTTCTGACATGTATAAAATAGACCCCCATAGTGAGAGAGTTAGTCAAAACTCAATCCGATGTATCGTTTTTCTATGTTTCATATTATTTCTCAGTATTATGATTTCCTGCACCAGTTATGCGTTTTATCTGTATTTCCCAGTTTCTCATGTAAATAAGTCTTCTAATGCTACAGTAGAGCACACGTTTAGTGATCTGCCTCCTCATGAACTCTCTTACCGCCTCGCTATGCGTAACAATTCTTTTATCCGCATGTTACATTATTCACACCAGACCAGCAATGCCACTAATTGTTGGGTGTGTGGTCGACTCCCCCCTTTCCAGACCCCGAAGGGAGTTCTGCCACTCTTTCCTTATCCATTTTCACATAATGGTTCGTGTGGAGCATGGTCCACGTTAACGTCATCTTCAACAGATATGTCTTTTCTTAACAGTACATGTTTCCCAGACAAGCAAGGTCTTCCCCACAGGACAGGGTTAGATCTAGAAAATGAAGTTTACAATTTAGGTAATTATTCTTCGAATTTCATGGTCCTGAATGTTCAGTCTGATTCCACTCCAGACTTACCTGCTATTTCAGTACTACCAGTCAAAGGCGAATTATGTGTCCGAAATAATGGTTCCGTACATGTAGGACATAGCGATTGTGCTACTATTGTCAAATATAGTGACAGTGGCAAATCTATTTTCAAAGCTTCACGCCATTCTTATTTTATTTGTGGTCAGACCGCATATGTTCGTCTGCCCCTCGATTGGGAGGGAACCTGTTACATTGCCTTCCTACTGCCACCTGTTTTCCTAGCCCCATCTGATTATCATAGAAACACACATCTAGTACACCTTAGACATAGAAGGGAGTCCCCCATTGTCGATTATACTGAAACTGCTCTAGAACAGTATACAGATTTCAATAGAGGTTTCTTCTTCTTTATAGGCCCTATCCAGAATAGTAAACTAATTCGTAGGTTAACCAGAACCCTTGAAGCAGTAGTTAATGAGACTGCCTCTGCTCTAGGTAACTTAACTGAAGAGCAATCTGCTATGAGATTTGTCGTTTTACAGAATCGTCTCGTCCTTGACGTCATATTGGCCGATAGGGGCGGGGCCTGTAGAGTCATCGGATCTAGTTGCTGCATTTTCATTCCTAATAACGCGCCGTCTGTTTATTCAGCTATAACCAGACTCCATAAAATTGCCCATCTGTTACACCAAGACCCAGGCACCTGGACATGGTCCGGTTGGTTCTGGAATATAATTTCCGCTTGGGGATGGAAAGTCTTGTCCTTTCTAGGTATTGCCGTAGCGATCATATTCAGCTGCTGCCTCTGTATACAATGTGGCCCTGCGATTTGCGGCATTTGTGCTACCTCTTGTATTCCTAGTCCCAAGTCCCGTTCTAAAACCCGTTCCCAGAAAATTCGAGACGAGCAAATGATACTGTATGAAATGATAGATGGTATCATGAATATTGATGTTTCCTGATGGAAACGTAGTGACAAGGAGGGAATGTGGAAAAGTAAATTTTGCCATGTTCTGTGTCCCTACGCGTCATCCATCATATGTTATGTGTGCATGATTAATATGCATATGTATTCCCCATGTTCGATTAATGACGCAATTCCAGTTGTATCCGCCTCTAGTATGTCAGTTTCCAGTTCTCGTGAATACTACGAATATCAGGCCTATGTAAAGTTACGTTGCCACGTTTCTCAGTGTGCACGTTATTTCATTGTAAAGTCCCCGTTTCTAGGCCTCAAAAGGGCCCGGACACCAGATTCAGCTCCTGACTCCTGAAGCCTCGCTGAGGAGCGATACAGCCCCCACCTGTATCCTCGACCCTTCACTTACTTCCTGCCTCGCAGTGCCCAGTTCAGCCTGGCTCTGCCTCTGAGTCTGCCAAGAGTATGTTATGATTCTAGTTATCAGTTAGTCCTCCTTCTCTGCATTCCTAAAGCTACTGAACTGCATCAATAGTTTCCGTCATTGTCTAGCCTTTACGTCTCCATGTAAGAGAAATACTGTATTAATGATCATTTAATACTCTTCATCACGCACTACATGTAGAATAATGCATGCTCCAGTCTTAAAGTCTGTTCGCCTTTACCCCGATAACTTTTGGATTCCATCAACATGTTCTCTAAACATCAGATACTAGATACTGCTTAGGTACATGTCGCCCTGACTCTCCAGACTTTAGTCTCTGCTCCTAGCACAGAGTTCGTAGCCCCCAGCTTCTTCTAGTAACACGTCATTGCCAGTTTGCGCGCACCATTAGGTCAGAGGTCCCGGCTCCTTAGGTAGCCCCCTCCATGTTTCCGCCCCATTCATGACATATTCTGTTACGTTTGCATCACATGTCTATGTATACGCCTCTGTTACACCTACTTTCACCCTTATCTTTCGCGACTGCTATTGACCACACCCACTGCTCCGCCTATCGTATGTATTGTAATGCAACTGTTTTAGTATATATGATCATGTCTTGTTATTTAATGTTACGCCGATCCCGATTCTGCCCCCGGCAGCGCTGCCATGCTATTCCTGTGCAGGTTGTCCTGTTCCTGTCCTTATGCTGTATTAAACCTGCAAAACTCCTACTACCTCGAATCTTGACTCTTATTTATTGAGCTATCTGTTATTCATTTATCCATTCAAAAATAGAGGTATTATTTATTTATTTACCACAGCAGGGCGGCTGTGGTACGATTGTATCGTGTCATGCGCAGTGTTAACTGAATGTGCGTCATCTCATGCGATAGGATAGGACCAATGTGCCAGAAGTCTAGACCTGTAAGTGCCACCGAAGCTGAAGGTCAGAGTTAAGACGAGTAGTTGGTAGTCACTATAATATATTGATAATGTCTTGTTCTCTGCAGTGAGGCCGGGCCAGGGCTGCTGTACTCGGGCCAGGAAGAAGGGGTTGTGAGACTTGAGCCATTATGATATTGCGATTGACTGTGAGCCTGCAGCCCCGTGAGTGCTTTGCATAACATTAATGCTTCTTTATTACTGATTGGTGGGTCCAGTCGCTGCAAGGGAGAGGCGAGGCTGGCTGGGTGTTCTAAAATGTCTGTGTACTAGAGTAAAGGTCCCATGTGATCAAACGAAATCTTGTGTGGAGGTAGTATGATCAAAGTTCCACAGGGTCAAAGTTCCACAGGGCCAAGGACCGTGTGATCAGTGTCCCTCTCGTAAAGGTCTCTTGGTAAGATATGTGTGATAAAACAAGCTGACACATACCAGTTTGGTAAAGTTCCCAGTGTAAGGATTAAGTTCTGTCTGTGTGGTAAAAAGCCTGACATGTGGCAAATATCTGTGTGGTAAAGTAAGTCACTGTGTTTGGGTTAAGATCCTGCCTCGCGATTGTGTGCTGAATGGCCGAATACCGAGGCATGTATTAAAAATGTCTTGTGTGATGCAGGTTTCATTCCATGTGGTAAATATGTGTGTGGATAAAAGGTCCCTTGTGCTGTAGAGTCCCACTTGTAAAAGTATGTTTCGAGTGTTACTGTCCATCATACAGATTGGTGTTGAAGCACTGCATCCACCGCGAGGCGCTGGGACCCACTCTATATGTGTGGGGACACTGACAGTTCACCCATTGTTCCTCAGAGACCAGCCTCAAAGCACTATGTGCTAGGTGAGGCTCTATCTGTGATAGGCTCTATCTGTGATGGGACACACACCCATTGTTCCCTGCACAGCCTGGATCTGTAGCAGACAAATTTAAGGTGCTTACTAAACTTTTATGGCCAAAACAACCAATGTTTATGTTCCACAGCAAGCTTCTTACTCTATTGTTTTCTTACTATCCTGAAAACTATAAAGGTGCCCTCTAGGGATGGGACTGTCTCTGTGGCAATTGCAAAAGTATGGAACAAACTGGGCCTCAGATGCATTCCCTATTGTATTTGAGGGTTTTTTAAGGCTTTTTGGCATTAAGACTGCTTGTTCTGCTATTTTATTTACAGAGCCACACATGCATACTTTATAAATAAAATATTATTTAACATAATGTAACCCAGATCCTGACTCAAGTTTGCATTTATTTTATCTGTTTTTTTGTCAGCCAGTATCTTAGTTAAAACCTACAAACAACTGCTAGGGTAAGACACTGAGAGTCAAGAGCTATAGAGAGAGTGACTTGGGTATCCACTTGGAGTGCAATAGCACATGAGACCCTCGCTATAGGTGGTTGACGATGGTACCCTACACAGATAGTGCTCCAGAAGCTGTGACGTCATCAGACCAACAAAAGGTCTGACATCACATTTATTCTGTTATGGTTGGGCTCCCTAAGTCTTAGAAGGTGCCTAGAGCCTTGGACATATATTTCCATCACAGTTTTCTAGGGGGAACCTTCTATTAAAACATTACTATGAGGAAGGCTCCCTTGCTGAACTTCAGATCGGGTATTACATCTGGTCTTCAGCAGTGGCACCTGAGGATGTGGGTGGAGACAACAGAGTAAGTGAGTGGAGCCAGTGGAGGGAGTGAGTGGAGCCAGGGAAGTGGGTGTGGCTACCCCCCAAAAAATTGAGCACCTAGACTTCATATTTTACAAATTAGGCACTGGATGCAAGCGCTGACCTGGGGACACTCGCATTATAATATGGCAGTGTTTATGCCAATGAAGTAAATAATGCTGGTTCTTCATGCTGGCGGCCATTTAAACAGTTTACATTGATTGGTTTCGCACACCAGTCCGGCATGGCAACTTCGCACGCTTACTCGCAGCGTGTGGTCTGAATTACATGTTTCAAAGATGTTTTGATTTTAAATATGGTAACATTGTTTTGGTTTCATGCACGAGTCCCAAATCCTTCAGTGCGGACTGTTTTTTGATAAATTAGGACTGCACAATGAATATTGCATGTTTGCAAACTAAATATTCTTGATCATCAGGGAAATGCAGTGTATTTGCCGATTGAAGGGTATTGATTTAACTGAGGCAGGACAAACTGTTGGGCTGTTCAAATGTTAATTCGGTCTAAGGTATCATTCCTTCCGTGGGTATTTAGGCCGCCAGATGGGGCAGTTCCACTGTTCCTTCGACAAAATGATTCTTTAAAATGAATATATTGCAAGTTGTTTTAGAAGGGTTGAGGAACACGAACGGTGTAAGTTTCAATGCAGTAATTTCTCCACTGTTTTATTTTAAGGTCGGAAAGAGCCCACCGAAAGGCCACGGCACTACTCCAGCTTCTCTCGAGGATGACTAATGACAAATCAATATCACGTGTTTGTGTTCCAGGGGGAGCCACTTTGCGAATGTCAGCGGGTTCATGCTTTCTTGCCCGGGACTGACTCGCTATGTTACACCACCGTGCAGTGGTAATTGCGAGGAAGGAGGGGGAGAAGGGAGGGGGTAGTGAGAGCAGAGAGCAGGGGGTGGAGGAGCATGGAAATTAAAGTGATTTGCACGCTGTAAGGGTTGTAAGGCTTAATGAGCCAAGCCAGATGGTGCCTGATCGAGCAATGTGAGGAATGCGCGTTACTGTGCTCGTAACCGCATGCTCTAGGCCAGAAAAAGCTTGTGGTCGGATTTCTAAAGCCCACTCACTAAATGTCTCGCCAGAGCAACGCATGCGCTGGCTCAGGCGAGACATAAAAAATGGCCCCCATTGGTCCAAAACCGGCCTCCACCCCGGTGGCCCACTGGGGAAACTCTGGGTGCCTGTTACGGCCAGTTCGGCCCTGGTGACTGCTTTGAAAGGACAGAAGTTGTGGTTGGGAAAACGATGCAGCCATTACTGAGGATCTGTGAATTGTTTAGAATCAAGCCAGTCTCGACTACAGCACAGTGGATTGTTTCGAAGGAAACCGCCTTTCCTGTCCAATTTGTGGTGCCCTGGAGTGTGGCTTCTAGAGACATAAGAGATAAACATACGTCTGAGACAATAGGGAAAGATTATTGTCAAAAATATATTACAAAACTGGAGGAGATTGATTGCATATCTACAGGATCAAAATTTATTTTGTTACATTCTTGGACCCATCCTGAAAGAAATGTGTGCCCTGTCGAAATAGCAAACTGATGCACCGAGAGTGCTCTTCAAATTCGATCGAAATTACTAGCAATGAACTGAAATCTTTTTATATGAAAGTGAATTTTGATTTGATGCAGCAAGAATTCCAATATTTAAGCAACCTTTGCGTGCACAAAGAAAGGAAACGCCCGTGTTGTGATGAACACTGGGGAAATGATGGCGCCTTCCCGAAAAGAACTACTTTTAATAGTTTGATACTCAAAGTTATGGTTTGTTAGCGTAATTTCTTCAGAGTGGCCATAAAAATACTAGAGGATGTGGCTTTAGTGAAAAAGGTCACAACGCATTTTTAAGGCCAAATGCTGAACACGTCTTATGGTTGTAAACTGTAAACCGAGGTGTAAATGAATGCATACAATTTAACCAGAGGGCCATTAACACCATGATTCAGAAAAGCCGTCAGCACCTCCGTCTTCAGAAGTGTCAGATTTTGTGGCTTACATTCTGTTTATTCTTTTGAGATAACGTGCTCAGTTCCTGGTTGTCAGTAAAAGAATATCTATTAATGTGACTCTTTAAAGTCATTGTTTTTGGAAATGTTTTTAAACAAACACATTTTTGAGGAAATTGAATTAATCACATGTACACTAATGTTCGCTTTATTCATCTAACAGCCCTAGTGAAAACTCCATAGGAGTGTGTCCTTTGAATAAAGTGCATTTTCTAGTGGTTAATGAAAAAAATACATGTTTAATAGGAGGCCAAATATTTCGCCGGCCTCCTATTGACTCAGTTGCGAGAATGGGCTGCAAAAAAAAATCTAATACCATCTAGCCAAACGGGTTTTTGCAAAGACATGGGAACAACAACTAACCTGGTGGCCATCTCGTTACTTATCGACAAGGCTAGGGTGACCAAACAGGCTCTCCACCTCTGCTTTGTGGACTTCAAGGCGGCCTTTGACAATGTCAACCGGGAAATTCTCTGGCAAAAACTGGCCTCCTGGGGGATCCCCTCGGCTTTATTAAGCCTCTTGATTGAATTGCACACGAACACGTGGGTTCAGGTAAAGCTTGGCATCGGCTCGCACCTCTCTAGGCATATTCCAACCACAAAGGGCCTAAAACAGGGGTGCGTGCTAGCCCCAACTCTTTTCAATCTATTCACAGCTGACCTGCCACCCGCCCTAGAGGCTTGTAACTCCCACGCCCCCCGGTTAGGGGGCAAAGGGTTGCCCAGCATCTCCTACGCAGACGACGTGGTTTTGGTCAGCCACACGAAAGTTGGTCTTCAAAACCTTAATAACATGCTTTATGGTTATGCCACTGAAAACCTACTAGAAGTGAACATCAGTAAGACAAAAGTTCTGTCCATAACAGGGAACAAAAAGTCGCACACCTGGTCGCTTGGCTCAAAAGAAATTTCAAATTGCTCTGAATACAAATACCTGGGAATCCTAGTCGACAAAGGTGGCCGCTATCTAAACCAACTAGCAGCCATCAAGAGGAAAGGCATGTTAATAGCCACAACACTGAAATAGCTAATGCCCAACTTGAGATGCGAAACTCTACTGCCACTGCTTCGAGTAGCTAAAATCAAAATAGAGTCTTCAATTACGTATGGCAGTGAGGCTCTAAGAGGAACTGACGCAAAACTTCTGGATACAACCATTTCAAAGGCCTACAGACTTCTCTTTAACCTGCCATCGTACACTTCGCAAGCCCAGATTCAGTTGGAAATTGGGCTGATGAGCCAAACTCTTGCACGAAGAGGGTCATACATCAAGTGCTGGCACAAATTAAAGAACTCTCCAGAAAAGACCCTGAATCGACAGCTCTGGCAAGACATAAATAGCTCATCCAGAATGCCGGCAAAAAAATACTTAGAGGAGTCCCTGACCGTCACAGGACTGAAAGAGCTATGGGAGTCTCCTCTATCACATGCGCAATTCAAGCTCACAGTGAACGAGAGCTTAAAGAGACACTCGCATGTGGAGGACAAAGCCACGTTCTCTCACAGACGCCATGCTTGGATGACCCTGTGTACTTATAAAACACCGGGGCTCCAAGCTTATTTTGGTCTGGAGTATGGCTGGAAAACTAAGGAAGCCCTTTTAAAACACAGGCTAGAGATCCTACCCGCCATTCCTCACCTACCACCGTGGCTGAGACAGAACTATGGGACTATATGCCGGCTTTGCGGAACGGGAATTGAAGACTTAGAACATCTACTATGCACATGCTCGAGGCTGAACGAGGAAAGGGCAGCCCTGTTGAAAACAGCCTTTAACGAACTAGGAGTCCGCTCACGCAGACAAGCCGTTC
This sequence comes from Lissotriton helveticus, assembly GCF_964261635.1. Taxonomy (NCBI): domain Eukaryota; kingdom Metazoa; phylum Chordata; class Amphibia; order Caudata; family Salamandridae; genus Lissotriton; species Lissotriton helveticus. The sequence continues at coordinate 1,328,341,208 of NC_136069.1, read as the reverse complement.
TCGCCTGCTTCGACCCTGGTCTTCCGCCACTAAATGGGAAGCTGGTGAAATTTCTGAAACTAGCAGAACGGAAACAAACAACCCAGGCTCTTGGCTAAGAGGAAATCTTGGGCCAGGATCATGCTGCCACGAACATTATATCCCACCCGCACTTTTTACTGTCTTTTATCTTTGCCTTTTATTCAAAACTCTTGTTTTTAAAGGTCTCTTTTAATTTCTCTCGTGAGACTTGTTTTTTTAATGTATTCTTCTTTTTGTAATGGTTTTTATTAACCTAAAAACAATAAATAAATTACTTACTTACTTACTAGTGGTTAATGAAAAAAATACATGTTTAATAGGAAGAGTCAAAGGCTGGATGATTTCTAAGTAATTGGTTGAGGAAATCTTGTCATTGTTAATGTAGTTGTAATGCCACTAGAGTCAAGCTAGCCTGGCTGATGAGGAGTGATGCCCCGAAACCGGTCCCAGGATGCTTGTTTCCAGTCCAGGACCTGGCCCGGCAGTTCGGGCTGGACTGTTCCCATGGGGAACAGGGTCAAGATTGATTTGTATGTGGCTGGGTCTGAACTGGAAAGGCTAAGGGAGCAAAATATGATGGATTTATTCTTAGATCTCCTTACTGGGGTGAATATTTGACATTGTGCAGCATTCTGTCCATCAATTGTTCTTTTTGCAATTGTCACACCGAGAGGGACGGATATGCCCAGACGTGGGTCTCATGCCCTCCATGCCACTGGAGTCAAGCAAGCCTGGCTGATGAGGGGTGATGCCCCGAAACCGATCCCAGGATGCATGTTTCCAGTCCAGGGAGGACCTGGCCTGGCAGTTCGGGCTAGACTGTTCCCATGGGGAGCAGGGTCATGACTGATTTGCATATGGCTGGGTCTAAACTGGAAAGGCATGGGGAGCAAAAACCTATGGATTTAGGCCTAGATCTCTGTACTGGGGTGAATGTTTGACATTGTGCAGCATTCTTCCCATCAATTGTTCTTTTAACAGTTCGAGTAGAAGCACAAAGTGCAACGCCTCTCAGATTTCAGTCATGGCAAGCATCCATCTTGGCCAGGGGCTAAAATGCGGGCTGCAGCCAGGTGCCAACAGAGGGCAGCAGCTAGGTCCAAAGTTAAGGCAGTGCAGCCACACTCTGGCCATACTTTGGGGGAGCAGCCGTAAGAGATAACAGGGCTTGTAAAAGACCCTGCTGCAGAGTTCCTTGTTCAAATCAGCAGCCCCTGGCATGCGCCTACTGGAGAGGGACTAGAATATCGACCAGGCCAGCACTGCCTCCAATACAGCACTGCAGATGGCTAGGGTGTCCGCATGGAGGAGTGGGCATCAAGCAGAGCACAAGATGGTTTACACAGATCGCATGGTGGTAACCCCTTGTTTCTTTTTGGTGCTTGCAGTTAACAAGCGACACCCTAATATAGCACATTGGGCTATGAGCGGCTTTGTAGGAGTGCTGGCAGAACGGGAAGGTATAGGTTAGGTGTGTATGTTTTCCCACACTCCCTAAATATATGATGGGAAGTACAACGAGATTATAGCTGGAGACAGACTAATGAACACCAGCGTAGTACCAGTTTATGAGAATCACTGAGCAATGGTCTTTTGGGGAAGGAAGGTACGTAAGGGAATATTCGGGTCCACCCAGGACTTGTGCAAATCCGCTTAGAAGTTACATTGTCAAGGGAGAGTAGGATGACTGAGAGCCTATGCCCAGTCATACCGACAACACAGCGCCAAAAGGCTTGCTGGGGCAGTAAAACTAATTATACATTCCTGTGCTGCTGAGGCTTAGGGTGAGCTAGTCTACTCACAATACCGATTGAATAGAGACAAACTGGGCCTATCTACAGACAGTGACCATGCGCAAGATCCATGTGCATGCTAAGGAAGGGTGGCACAATATCCCCAAAAGGAAGCTGGGGACTCATGTAACGTAACTGGTTCTATTGTACAGTGCTCTGACACCTTCGGGTAAAGTCCGCGCTTTATAAAAATGCATTAACTAAAATAAATAAATTAAATAAAATGGGAGCTGGGGCATTAGTTAGGAACGCATCAGGCAAGGACTAATAGTTAGTGGCTAAGTACTGGGCGCACGCTGGACCAAGGTACAGAAAGAGACACAGCTAAAGGCTCAGGTGATCAAGCTGAATGTGATGGAGGGGTTCTTTTTTCAAGACAGGGATGGGTACAGATAGTGAGCTAGGTCACACACAGTACACGAGAGAAGAGAGGTGAGCCAGGGCAACCCGGACAGAACCCCCTGGTAAAGATCAGAGGGCCTGATGCAGTGGGTGAACAGTATTCCCAGGGGACTGCATTAGGGCTCGAGCAATAGCATAATATTAACGTTGGTAACAAGCCCATACTTTAAGTAATCAGAGCCCCAGATTGATTCATTGTATTGGGCAGTGCCACAAACTTCACTAATGCGAATGGTTATGGCGGCACGGGCAATCGCAGAGGTCCGGGAACTCCCCACTGCTGTGTCCCGGGAGGTCCAAAGATGACAAGGATCATCTGCCGAGCAGCAAGAGCGTTAGGATACTCTTGAACATAGTATGGGCACCAGAATTGATTTTGTTATGGTCTTAGGGGAGCTGTCAGTGGTCGACCACCTCCAGTGTGGTGGGGAGTCACAAGGTTTACCAACAAAGATCTTCACCAAAGGATGTAAAAGGGGAATTGCCTGAACAAGGTCCTTTGGATGCCTTAATGGCAGGGACTCTTGACACAAGTTTAATTGCCCGAACAAGGTCCTTGGGATACCTTACGGCAGCGATTCTTGAGACAAGTGCCTGGACAAGGTCCTTGGGATGCCTCACAGCAGAGATACTTGAGGGCCGGCAAGAAAGTAAGAAATGGTCAGCACTGGGTGGACACAGCACTTGCAGCCCAGGCATGGACACAGGGCAAGAACGCCACACATTTGGTAGCAAGTGGAAGCCTTAAAGCCACGACCCACTGTACCAAGTGGCAGAAGAAGAGCTGTCACAGCAATTGGAAACGATTTATGACAACCTCGAAGAGACAGCATGGCTGTAAGGTTGGAGCATGGAAGGGCTAGTCAAATTAGGGTTACTAATATGCAACAAAGTATAAGAGGTACACAGTATAACCGGCTATGAAATCCCTTATGGGGAAATCAAAGGTAACCCAGAAATTAGCATGTTGATGACCAATGCCATTGTGACAAGTGTGTACCAACATTTGATGTGAATAAACTGCGGAAATGTCTTGGTGTGCATAATTATGATTGTTGGGAAAGGAGGCACGGTGGGAGGGCCAGTGAGATGCTCGCACAGCTTGGGGAGGTTACCTCTTGAGCCACCGAGGCAACCCACCGTCTGGCTTTATACCCCTTTGCCACTATTAGACCCAGTGCAAACCCTAATTTTGATATTTTTCTCTTCTCTTCATATATTCAGTACAAACCCCTTGGCGGTTTTAACAATGGGTAGACCTGTCACATTTTTTTATACATACTCCAGTCCTGCTAGTAGTGCTCTTCGGGCAGTCCTATACCACAAGAAGAAGCCAACCTGATCCCATTTTCTGGCACACATCTGTGAAGTACTCGTCCCCATTTGTGTAGAGTCGTTCTCGAGTAGTATGCTATGTGGCGGCCAAGGAGATGTAAAAGTCGTAACCCTGCCTTAATAGTGGTCTCCCTCAGGCCTCTTAGCGCTTTGTGGCCTTTTTATATTGCTTTTTTGTAGGTTTCGTAGTGGTTTGTATGTCTTGGTTCAGCTTCATTTGCTAGCTGCTTCTAATAGTGTAATTCTGTGTCTAACTTGTTTCTGTGGGGCGTGAACAGCTTATCCACTGGGTCATTAATACATAGGAACAACCTATCGAACTACAAGGCAGTTTGTTGTCTCTTTTTATTGAGTTAATAGGCCTTTGAACAATAACTTTCAGTTGTTTCTTTTGATAGCGATTTATTGGATGCTGGCCTACTGCTGCATCTTCTGCTTCACTGCGCTCACTTTAGTTGGGTATGATCTTCAAATGTCTCACGGTGTGTTGTGTGGGCCAGGCGACCACGTAACCTACTGGACTGCCAGTGATCACGAAACCCATCTGCAGAAATGGAGCACACCAATTTAAAATTAAAGCTAAGAGACACTCAACCATCTTTAATGAGTTCATACTAAAGTTTCCACTTCTTGGATCAATTTTTCACTGACTCCTCGTGCACGCCTTTACAGCATGGTGTTAGGGTAGAATGTCAATTTGATCCACAGATGTGGGTGTACTCTCCGTCTGGTAAACTTTGATTTCAATAATATTGCATTTCAGCCTGTCAGTTATCTCTGTACATTATGCGATAAGTGGTTAACAGTGAAATTATAAAATTGGGTTAACTTGCATTCTTGTGCACTTTGTTTGACAGCTGAAAGGGCAACGCTAACTGGCAGGATTGATAGAGTCTGGATTTATGTGAACTTGGTGACCGTCTGTAGTAATTTGGTGATGATACCGTACCGGTACGCTATGCTGTACCAGATAAGTATAGGAATATTCAGGTAGATGCAGGGCACAAGTCCTAAAAAAAAAAAAAAGAAGCGGGGGGACTAACCTAGTTAATCAGTATGCAAGTGGCATCGCTGCGCGCGGCATCACAGCATGTGACATTATGGCGTGTGACATCACAGTGCGTAACATCACAGGAGCTGGCATCACAAGAAGTGATATTTATTTATTTATTTATTTGTGTTTTGTAAAGCGCATGGTTACACTAGCAAGTGTGTCCCCACGCTGATCGCTACAGTTGTTTCCAAGAGTCCATGGCATGATTGCTTGCAGAGTCCTTGATCTGGTCTTAATCTTTGGGGAAGAGAATTGTTTTCAGGTCTCTTCGAAAGTTAGACTCAGAGGGTTCCAGACGCAGTTTTTCTGGCAGCTGGTTCCATATCCTAGCGGTCATGACTCTAAAAGATTTCCCACCCATTTTAGCTGTTTTGACCTTCGGGACCTGTACTTGCCCAGTGCCGCATGATCTAAGCTGGCGGGTGGGCTCGTGTCGTTTCAGAAGCCCATGCAGATACCTTGGGCCTCTACCATGAAGGATACGATGTCCTACACATAGGGCTTTGAAAGTTACCCGTTCCCTAATCGGGAGCCAGTGAAGGGTTCTCAGTGCTTTTTTTGTTGATGCCCTTCTGGGTAGTTGTAGGATCAAGCGGGCCGCTGCACTTTGTATTCGTTGTATTCTCTAGAGGCTTTTTACGCTGGCCCCTAGATACAGCACATTTCCATAGTCCAACCTAGATGTTATTAAGGTATGGACCAGGGTCTGGCGTACCGGTATGGGCATAAGGTCCAGCGTTTTCCTAAGGACCCGCAGTATCCCGAAACAGGTGCCTGCCACTTGTTTGGTTTGGTGGTCGAACGATAGGTTTTTATCTAGCCATACCCCTAAGTTCTTCCCTAGATTACTAGGTATGGGTAGTTCACCCAGTTCTTCCGGCCACCAGGCTGAGGTCCACACTGATGGGGATTTACCTACAATCAATACCTCCGTCTTATTCCCATTAAGCCGGAGGCAGTTGTCCGCCATCCATCGTGCCATCTCCTGCATGCAAGACGCGAAGTTGTTAGCGCATTGCTCCTCTGGTTGCGTTAGGGTCACAATCAGTTATCATATCATATCATAAGCCCTCACATTTATGTTTAGCAGGTGTATCATGAGTACATTTGAGCACATTTCAAGTATACGTGCAAACCCTCCTAATGTAGGCAGAAGATTCACACTTTTGTACGCTACCTTTAAAACAAAGTTATCTTTTGTCAGCGTTAAGCTTTCTATAGCCATAGTGATTTAAAAGAAATAGTGATATTTAAATTATTACAATGCCTCCTCAAGGGTAATAAGCATATACAAATGCAATTTATTTTGTGCAAATACTGGGAAAGATCAAAACATCTGACATTCTAACAGTGCATGCAAATACCTAAATAGAGCCTGAACAAAGTGAAAAGCTGCCTCTCCTAAGTATGTGTGAAGTGCTAACAAGGCGCGCCCCTTTGTTTCCCCTCTGCTGCATTTGCATCAGGTGTGAGGCTCCTGACTGCTGCCAGCCAGGAAACTCCAACAAAAGGAGGCTTGATGACCCCAGAGACTCGGCCTTTGTTATGGCCGAGTAACCCAGCAGGAGTCAGAAATAAGAGAGCCCCGTCCCCGCCTGCACGTTGTTGTGATCGAAAGCAGACAACAACGTGCAGGTGCTGCTGAATGTGTCCCGGTGTTTGGAAATTACACCGGGACTAATTCAGCATCTTTAGGTCGAGCATCGAGACCCTCTTGTATACTTTAGTATACCTCTTGTGCTTACTTGAATGTGGACACGAGTCGGACGCGCGCTTTTTCAGTGTCAGATTTGTCCGTGTGAGAGCGCTTCTGAGCCGCGCTTGCGCAGACGCACACACAGCCCCTGCTTTCACTTTGCTTGCATGCACTAACGGCGCACACACACACACAGCCAGCCCCCACACCCACACAGGAGCGCGCACACGTACATACGCTGCCGCCCCCCCACACCCCCTGCACACACACACATACAGACACGCACGCATACACACGCCGCCGCCCCCTACCCCTCCCCCTGCACACACACACATACAGACACGCACGCATACACACGCCGCCGCCCCCTACCCATGCGTGCATACCAGGGGTGCTTGAAGGTTTACTGCGCAAGGAAAGTTTTACAAAATTCCCGAATATTGACCTTCCTAGGCAGCGTTGCTACTCTAAGTTCGAGTTCGCCCATCAAAAGCAAGAGTTACTTTTATGCTGAAACTGCAGTTGAACAGGTATTCTCAAGCGTATAACGTGAACCGCTTTTCGGCCATTAAAAGTGATACAAAATGTGTCATGGGCTTGGGCTTTTAAGTGCCAGGGGCCAGGGGCCATGTTATGGAAGATGTAACACAGCACACCACCGCACCTTGCGATGGAAGAAACGAACCGTGTTATAGCACCTGCTCCTGTCACAGAGGCGTGCATGCCATACATACAGAGCAAAATGCAACCCCTGGCATCACCCGCGCGGTCCGCCCCCTTTTTTTTTTTATGTCGTCCTTTAAAGGTCTGACAGGTGGCACCCATGCTCCCCGTGGGGTCTCCAGCATTGTGTCCCGCAATCCCCACCACCCCGTCACCTCCCCCCACCATGACCACCCCCACATCCTGCCTGGAAGGCACTCTTGGCCACCCATCGCACAAACTGCATACCCGCATATGAGGGGAGGGGGATAGTCGACATGAAAGAAGACCCGACCACAGCATAGCCATAGTGTGCTGGAGTGCGGCCCGCATCCTGCCTAGCTGCCGCACGCCCCGCGTGGTCCCTGTGATCCCCCACACGCAACGGGCTCCCACTCCGCACCAAGAGCATACCCACGCCCCTAACCAAAGACTCAGTTGGCACCTCCGTGCCAAGTGGTGCTTACACGCGACCATTACCCGCGAGCTCAGATCCTATCCCTGCAGTGAGGGTGAAGCCAGGCCGCCACACCCGTAGGACTCACAGGCAGCAAAGGCCAGATAAAGAATGGCAAGCAGGGTGACCAGCCCCCCCCTTACACTGTTCGTCCAAAGTCACTGCCACGGAGGCGAGAGGAGCGCCAGCCCTCGGGTCACCCCCGCCATGTCTGCCGGGGACCCCTGCTTCTGGTCGCCCTATTGGCGAGCTGAGCTACTAGACCTACGAACGTGTGCTGTGCCAGATATCGCAGGGCTTCATTTGTGCCGGGGGTGGGCACAAGCAGGGTTAAAAAAGAAGCTGCTAAAGTGACATAAAGAGGAGAGGAGTGGAGTGTAGGGCGCTAGAAGAGAGAAGCTTGTCTTTTAAGAAAAGCTTCGGGCTGACCTCCGGAATACATTACAAATTAAGCACTCCATCTGTGGTATGAGGGAAGCTTGCATTGCGGCAACCGGCGGGGTTACTTAAGTAAGAGATGCCCCCACCGCAACATGTGCAAATGGTACTTGCTGACAGCAGCGTTTTGCATCCTTTGCTCGCTCTGTTGTGGAAGCTTCGTGCGTGGGGGACGCTTGCCTACCTGCTGCTCCCTGTGGGGTTTCTGTAAGGCAGCCTCAGCCACCCCTACTGTGATTCACCCCTTTGCTGTCTGCATCCTGTGCACAGCAGGGATCCCACTGCAGAGGCGGCAGCGCTCGCCCCTGTGACATTCACAACATGGATGTGAATTTTATGATTTGATATCTGTGCTATTCACATCCTGCTTTCCTTCTCTGCTGACTCAGAGCGGCCAAGCCGTATCCACAGGGCGGGACTCTTTCTGTGCAGGGGGCAGCATCACACAGGGCAGGCGGCCTCTGTTTGTTTATTTGTTTATGCGTTTTTATATAGCGCGGACTTTACCCGAAGGTGTCAGAGAGCTTCACAGTAGGAATATAACTGATACATGAGAACATTACAAGAACAATACAAAAGCAAACGTTACATTAAATGAAGCAAAAATGACAATCGTGTGCCAACAAAATACAAGAGGTAGCAAACGGTGCATTACAAAAGTGACAAACGTGAGCCAACAAAATACAAGAGGTAGCAAACGGTGCATTACAGGAGGAAAAAGTGACGTGTGCCGGTTGCAAAAGCGTACAAAATAAACATAGAGGTATAATACTGCAATATAAGGAGGACACTCAAGCACAAGAACAAACGTTACGTAGGCACTGGTGGCACTTGACTGTGACGGCAGAAAGGGCACAGGGCAAATGCAGGGCCACTTTACAAGCGTTTTTCTGCGCTAATGGCACCGCTAATCTCGCAAGGGAGAGGGGAAATGATTGTGGTTCCTCGTCCCCCCTCCAAAATCTAGGGGTGGTGGGATATATCCCCTGCGTCCCCCACACTTTCCACGCCCGGGGAGTACACGATGTTTTTCACCTCTGCCACAGCAAAAGCCCCCCTTTGGATATGTGTTTCTCTGCTCATACAGTATTATACTCACATTTCAATGTTCACTCGAGCTGCAGAATGCATCATACCATCGCCGCTCAGGATCTCACTTGGAGGACCAATCGCAGAGTCGTCCCCGCCTGCAGGCCTTCCTCTTGCTTCGACCCACTCTCTCCACCCCCGCCCCACATACATGGTGCACACAGTTTGCTGGCGCCACTGGTTTTACTTCCCTTAGCTTCCAGATCGGTTCATATTCTAGCTAATATACTCCATTTTATAGAACACTAAGAGTGAACAATATTATTCACTATTCGCATAATTAAACAAGCATTTTTAATGCAATAGGTCTCCGATTTGCAATACTTTAAGCTATTGGCATTGTAAATGAGAATGTATTGTATTTAGGTTTTAAAAACAGAAACATAAATAAAAGTCATTGTCATTTACAATGCCAATAGCTCAAACTTGCGTAAATGCGAGACCTATTGCATTGCAAATGCTTGTTTTTATTGTGTCCCAACTTCTTGGCAGGGTGGACGGCATCCACCCTGTGAAAAAAGTGGGGGGGGGGGCGCCGTCCACCAGCATGGACCCCTGACTCATGCCCTGGGTAGATGTGATATGTTTTGTTACTATTAGACACTCTTTGGCTTAAAGCATGAAGGAGAGTATTTGTTTATAATTATGTACATGATTTCCAGATTTTAAAATGCACTTTTTTCAAACTACTGTCGGTTTTGGGGATATGACCCAGGTGTGGTAGGTGTGAATTCTTAAATATATCTTTAATTTTGTTGTATTTCCTTTACTTTATAATAAGGACACACTGATAGATTGAAATATATGTATTTATATATATATATGCACCTCCCACTCGACCAACCCTGAGTCCATTATGGCTAATTAAAGCTCCATTGGGCTATCCCTGGGCTTTAGAACATCACAACCAATGTACAAAAAACATAAATTCATATTAGTTTATTATTGTTTTTCTTTAAAAAAGGTTTTCAGTTTTTCATCTATATTTTTTTACTTTTTGTAAAGCAAGGGGTAATATGCTTTTTTTGTAAAATGTTACAAACCCCATAAACACTCTTTTTCATTTGTACGATATGCAACTTGAATAGTGCAACATTGTTACGTTCCTTATTAAGTGTGCAAATTGAAACAAATGGTACAATAAATACATACAAAATATCAAACTTGAACTTGTCCCCCTGCCAATTTGGCATATATAATCACCTCTCATGCAATCATTGCATACCAGACATACTCATACACACTACACACTACAAAACTCACACTATAAGTTCCAGATACAAAATGGCTTGCAGTTAAGAAACTCATGGGAACATTTCTTCCTTAATTTCCATGATTATGCCACCTGCTGGGAAATGATCATGGCCATTGCCCAATGGAGCTTTAATTAGCCATAATTGACTCAGGGTTGGTCGAGTGGGAGGTGCCTTTGTGCATATATATATATATATATTTTTTTTAATAAGAGACCTATCTGCTTACATGAACATTCTAAGATGATTGTTGCAATGATTACTATGTGTTTAGAGAACAATGTGTTTTTATTTTCTAATCAGTTGTTTTTGCAGACCAGGGGAGTGGCTATGGGGGCCTGCTTTTCTCCCAGTTATGCCTGTCTCCATATGGGCTACTGGGAGGAGCAGGTCCTCATACCCAACTTCAATACAATTATAAACAACAAGGTAAAGACCTGGTTGAGGTATATTGATGACCTCTTTTTCATTTGGGATGGTTCTGCAAATGATGCTGCTAAGTTTATTGATCAATTGAACATCAACAATCTCAATTTAAAATGTACTAGCAGTATAAGTACTAATTCCATTGTCTTTTTGGATGTAGAAATTTTTGTTGACAATGGCCAGTTGGAGACGAGGCTCTATCGGATACCCACAGCAGGCAACACAGTGTTGCATGCCGCCAGCCACCATCGGCGCACCTGATAAGGAGCATCCCCTATGGGGAGATGCTACGCATCAGGAGAATTTGCAGCAGCAACACAGAATGCCCAGAGGCACAAAAGGAGTGCAAGGTTAGGTTTTTGAATAGAGGCTACTCAACTGAATCCATAAACAGTGCTATCATTAGAGCTATTAAACTTGATAGACTGCAACTGTTGGCCCCTCAAGATGACAGTGTAAGTGTCTCTAAAAAAACAGTAGCTAGTGAAATACGCCTGATAATCGGCTTTAGTAATCAACATCAGGCAATACATAAGATTGTAAAAAACAACTGGTCTTTGATCACCAGTGATCCAGTTGTAGGCAAGATGTTTACTAAATCACCTAGCATTACATATAGAAAAGCAAGATCCATGCAGGACAGTCTCGTCTCAAGTAGTCCTGAAGTAGTCACGGGCTCGTGGCTTGATAGAAGTAAGGGCTTCTTGAGATGCTCTACCTGCAAAGCTTGCAAAAATGGTGTAAGCAGATCAGAGTATATGACTCCGCTCTCTCCTAATCCCATTAAGATTAGAGAAAAATTGAATTGCAGGTCAGAGTACGCTGTCTATGTCTTGGAGTGTCCCTGTGGTCTGAGATATGTAGGGAGCACCAGACCACAGGTGTACAAACGGATCCCGCAACATTTAAGGGCTATCACCAATGCAAATCCATCCTACCCCGTAGCTAGGCATTTCGAGAAAGTTCATGGGAAAAATGCCTCCGGGTTAATGTACTTTGTCATTGACACCGTACCCCCACAGAGAAGGGGCGGGATAGAGAATCCCTTTTGCGGAGGTTAGAAACCAGACACATCATTATGCTCGACACAAAAATGCCTAACGGGCTAAACACTAGCGAAGACTGTCACACTTACCTGTAAAGGCAGTATCCCTTTCTGTATTCTACTGACATTATGAACTTGAAGCTGTGTAACATCAAAGAACAAAATGAACCATTACCCTTGTCCCCCACATGAATGTATTAACATGATAGTTGTTAACATGATAGTTGTCTGTTTACTATTTTAACTCACTGGTAGCACGATTTTTCAACCGTTACTAAATATGCACTTTATTGTATTTTGCACAACGATTTAAAATTTTGCACATATAGAATCATCAGCTCACTTGGGCTTTTATGGTACCTATTTCCGATACCAATGAAAGAAATAGTTCTTGGTACTGGTTATATAACATATGTACTTAGCGCCTCTCTTGCTGCTATTTAGCATACGGTTGGTTTAGTAGTACACCAAAATCGGTAAGATGTTTTAGGTTGGCCATTGGCAATGAATGGGAATATTTATATTTTAAAACATTTTATGTATTTATATGTTTTATTATTATTCTGAATTGTCAACGCAACTTTACCTGAATATGTGCAATATTACTTAGAGGCTGCTATAAATTTATATATTTATATAAATGTAGAAATGAATTTTTTACCTCTATTGTAAGCTTGTTTAACGCATTATGTGTTAATTGTGTTAGTAACTTTACTATGTTCATTACGTAACGGCACTTTGAACTTTAAAAACGGGATGTCAGCCCCCATGACGGTGTCATGTGATCAAGGCTTCGTTAAGCCGAAACGCGTCATGGCGGATTGGTGTTGGGCTAAGAAATAAATAATTTGCACCATTTCTGGGTCTCGCTTTGTCTGTTTGGCTGAGTTGCTGATTTTGGACGTCTACATACTGTATATATATATATATATATATATATATACATATATATATATATATATATATATATATATATATATATTACCTACTGGCGGTCTCCAGTAGGTATATATAGTTAGGATTTTTTCCCTATGGGATTTTTGAAAATTCTATGTCTAATAACTTTGGCGTTTGTGGACGGAATTGGCTGAAATTTTCAGGAAAATGGAACATTTTGTTTCTGAGCAGCCCCTGAAAATTTGGGGGGGGCTCGTCAAGGGGGGGCCGAGAAAAAAGGGGGGTCCCAAAACGCGTTTTTCCCATGTTAATTTCCATAGGGCGGTTGGCCTCACTTTTAGCCCGAACGACTGAATGGATTTGCACGAAACTTAGCAAAATTGTAGGGACTGGTAGCCCGATGTGCCTTTGCTAGGTCTCAATATATGTGCTTCAGTGGATTTTGAGAAATTAATGTTCAAAAAAAGATATATATCTGTAACAGCGGACCGGGCAGCGCTCCGGTTCGCGGACTTTACGCGTACCGGAACTTCGCGTAGCGAAGCTGATTGGCTCTCCGGTGCCTGTCAACATTCTAAACAGTCCGGAGCGGCCGCCATCTTGTCTCTCGGTAGGATTGAGAGACAAGAGGAGGCCAAAACAAAGGGGGAAATGACCATAAGGGGGCATAGTATATCCTCCCTGACCCCCTAGGTTTAATGTGGAGGCTTTAAAAGGGCCCCGCGGGGCAAAAAAAAATTATTTGTTTTTTGTTTTTTTGCGTGGGTAGCGCCCGGTTCGCGAACCGGGAAGCGTTCTTGGCAGCGTACTATAATGAAAAATGAATGATAGACTTTTCAAATACTGTATGTTAATTGATTGTTGGTTTTATTGATTATTTTTTAATTTTTTTATTTTTTAAGCAATTATTTATTATTGTGATTGTGTTTCAAAATTTAATAACATTTCTAACATTTAACTAGTTTATGAATTACATATAAAAATGATTAAAGACTCAAACAATTTTTTCATATTACATACAATTTTATTTTTCAGATTGTTTTTCAAAATTTAATAGAACGTCTAGCATTTGACTGTCCGATATGTCCTCTTGTTGAGTGAACATAAGTTCCCACATTTGACCGTCATCATAATGGAGTAAATGATCGACAGATTCTACACATTGAAGTAATTCATAGTCCCGTGACTCATCCATGAATTCTAAGTCATCAATGGGTTCCATAACTTGTTCATTGTTACTGTCCAGAACAATTTCGAAGGAAACATTCTGCTCACCTTCCATTTTATTGCTGTAATTTGCATAAAAAATAAATATATCAGTAGTGATAGGGCACTGTTGGGTTTAAGTTCAGACAGGTACTTGTGAGTTTATAACAGAGAAGTAATCTATGGGCACTGTATGGTTTCAGGCGTGAAGTAGTACTATTAAAAAGTGACTGTGAAGAAGCCTAAGTAAATTCATAATTATACCACAGAAACCTAAATCAATCCATAATTATAATAAAGAAGCCTTTCTCAATGTCTAACTCTTACAGAGGGATAGTATATAATTATCTGAAAATGTTTTCAAATTTATAAAATAATATCTCACCTTCTAAAAACAAGTTTAAGTTGTGAGTGAAAATGATCTTGCAATGTAATTCAGGAAGTAGTAGTCAAAATGGCTGTGTTTCTCTCTCTTTCTTTATATATATTCAGGTACATAACCAATCAAATGTCAGGTAAAAAAAGTAGAAAATGAAAGTAACATTTTAATTGGTTGTCAATTCCAACACTTCAGATGTGTTTTGAGAAGTAATTTACCTCAGGGTATTTAGAGAGGTCTACAGGCTAAATGGCTAAATGGAATTCCAATCAAATTTGTGAAAATGGTAGGGATTGGTATGTAGTATGAGCTAATCTATATTTGGTGAAATTGTCTCCAGTCGCTTTTCTGTAAACTACTTTCCCACCTTTTTTGATGGTGCGCTTCCCAGGGAGCGACCCGGTATGCGAACTGGTGAGCGCCCCGGTTCGCGGACCTTAAGCGTTACGGGAGTCCACCATTTTGTGTTTCGGTCGAATTAAGATACAAGATGGAGGGCAAATAATGTTCAGAATGGGTAGAAGGGGGCACGGTAGACTTATCTTGACCCCCTAGGTTTTCTGAGGGTGGCTGAGGAGGCCCATATGTGCGAAAAAAAAAACATTTTTTTAAAAATTTAGCGAGGTTAGCTCCCGGTTCGCGTACCGGGAAGCGCCCCAGGGAGCGTACTTTGTTGAAAATTTGTGAAAAATGTTAGAGTAAAATAATAATTGTGAGTGTTCAGATGTAGGGACGCTCTGAGAAGAGCTTTTGGGTTTATGGTACATTTAGGTACTTATAAGTAGGTACCAATGCACAGTCTTAAATTCAGAATGAAAATTCTGTTGCCCTCATCTGAGAAGTGAACTCCATCTCCTCTGTAGATATCTTGCATGTAGTAACGCTAGTTATTGTTGTACAGGGAGCCCATTCCATGGTCTCTCATGTAAGCTGAAACAGATTTGTTTACATGCTTCCTCGACTTCTCAATTTGTGGACAAAATTGATTTGACCACCTCCATTTCTGTCTTTGGCATATATTTGAATATACCAAGGCAGTCTGAGGAAAAAGTGCCATCAATTGCTCAAAGGTGTCCTTTAAAAGCATTTCCAGACCTACCCCAGTCAAAGTGCCCAAATCATTACCTCCACAGTGCACAATTAACAGGTCAGGTTTTGGCAAATGCATAAAGGTTTTCACCAATGGTATCAATTGGTGACATTTTAATCCTCTGTGGCCAAACCACTTAATTTCCACATCTTGTAAATTGAGGTTAGGTAAATTCCTGTTCTCAGCATACCTCTGAGCCCAATAGATGTAACTATGTCCAACAATCCAGACAGAAAACATGGTGAGAGAAGCTTCTCCTGCAGTCAGATGAAGTGTGGCAATGAAATGGCAGTTGAAAAAATAAGAGTTTAAAATGAAAAAAACTGTGGAGTTTCTGTGTTAATGAAGCAGTAACAGTGATTGGTGGATTTTGATTGCTGAAAACAGAAAGTTAGGGTGCATGGATGAGTTGTTTGAAAGATGTATTTTGAGTGGTCAAGAAAAAATCATTAAATGAAAGAATGCACTGGATATGAGGTGCACTGAGAGTTCAGAGTTCAATTGCAACATTGTTGTGTGAACTTGCAAACACCAGAAGTCTTCCAAGAGGTGGTTGCCATGCAGAAAAGGCATGAAATGGCAGAGGGGGGAAGGGTTTTCATTTGAAAAAAAGTGAGGGAAGAGTTTTGACTGGGTGACATGAGAGATATGTGTGAAGAATTACAGCATTTCTGTGCTTTTGATAGCTGCAGACTCTGGAGTGCATACCTTTTGCTCTGCTGAAGACAAATTGGTGTGTTTCTGAGACTGTTTTCAAACTCAAAGTATTTGCTAAGGTGAGAAAAGATTTCTTTAATTTAGATAGAGAATAGTGTGCTTTAAGAAGAAAATTATGAAGAAAGTTGTGTTTTTCAAATGTTGCTTTGTCTCAAGTGTTTTACAAATAGATTTTGTTTCTTTGAGAAAATGTAATTGGAGAAAATGTGAAGTATTAGTACTGACAGGGTGTTTTTCTGCATAGGAGCTGTGGAGTCTTTTCAAATTATGACTTGAAAATCGTTTTTGAGGAAAATGAATGGTTACAATATTTCTGACAAGGACATAATGGTGTATGCTTCTTTATAATGCAATTGACTGTCTCTGATGTTATTTTTCCCATTTCAATGTAAGACCTTTCTCTGTGGCGCAAATTGCTTGTAAATATGCTCCCACCTGTGCATGGCAAATTTAGATTTTGAATGTTTGTGTTACATAGCCATGTTAAAAGTGATACAAACATGCTGCAAAGGCAATCAAAAAACGCTTTTATGTGTCTTAAGGACATTTTAAGTCATTTTCCCATGTGCAGTGTTTTGAAATTATGATTTGAAAATCGTTTTTGGGGAAAAGGAATTGTTTTTAAATTTATGACAAGGACATAATGGTGTATGCTTCTTTATAAGGCAATTGACTGTCTCTGATGTTATTTTTCCCATTTCAATGTAAGACCTTTCTCTGTGGCGCAAATTGCTTGTAAATATGCTCCCACCTGTGCATGGCAAATTTAGATTTTGAATGTTTGTGTTACATAGCCATGTTAAAATTGCAAAGGCTTTCAAAAAACACTTTCATGTGTCTTAAGGACATTTTAAGTCATTTCCCTGTGGGCAGTGTTTTCAAATTATGACTTGAAAATCGTTTTTGAGGTAAAGGAATGTTGTTAAAATTTATGTGCGCCATATGCCCCCAAATTTCTTTTTCAGGGGTGCAGCAGGGTGTTCTTGAGACACCCCTGCACCTTTGGAAAAATTCCTAATTTGCGATGAGCTATTTGCTAATCGCAAATTGCACCTTCATTCCTATTGGCATCCTGGCCCATGGAAATGAATGGGTAATATGCAATTAGCAATTTGCTCATCGCAAATTAGGAATGGTAAAGAATCGCTATTTATTCCTTAAAATTCGCTATTTTGGAAATGCAAAATAGTTTGATGATACATATGGCGGTTGATCTCTAACAAGATAAGAAGCTTAGGGATACATTTATGATGACTGGCGCAATGAAGTGGACATCACTTACTTCATTGGTAGAGCTTTACATGTATTATCTCCTCTGTATTCTTCATCAAGCGTAACTTTAATCTGCAATCCTGAGTAGGCCTCACCTTAAACAAACCTCTGGATAGGCCACACCTTATCGTCATCATGAATTAATCATTTAAAATGCTAGGGACAGATTTATGATAGGAGTATACCTCTTTTGCGCCACTTACAAAACACTGCCCATGGGGAAATGACTTAAAATGTCCTTAAGACACATGAAAGTGTTTTTTTAAAGCCTTTGCAATTTTTTTGGGTCACTTTTAACATGGCTATGTGACTCAAACAGTCAAAATCTAAATTCACCATGCACAGGTGGGAGCATATTTACAAGGAATGTGCTCCATGGGGAAAGGTCTTATAATGTAATATGGGAAAAATGACATCAGAGACAGTGAAATGCCTTATAAAGAAGCATACACCATTATGTCCTTGTCATAAATTTACAAACCATTCCTTTTCCCTAAAAACGATTTTCAAATCAAAATTTGAAAACACTGCACATGTGGAAATGACTTAAAATGTCCTTAATTCAAAATTTGCTATTCCTTATTTTGCGATTGCACTGAAGGATTTGCAAATTTTGCGATTCCTTAAATGCAATGTATCAAACAAAAAAATATGTAAAAAATGACATTAAGGATTTGGAAACTACCACCAACTTCTAGTTTGTGGTAATTTGCGAATTCTTTTCAAAAAGCTTTTTTTCCAAAAAACAAAAGGTGCCATATGACGCCAATACATGCCCTTAGGGCATGTATGTGCGCCATATGCCCCCAAATTTCTTTTTCAGGGGTGCAGCAGGGTGTTCTTGAGACACCCCTGCACCCTTGAAAAAATTCCTAATTTGCGATGAGCTAATTGCTAATCGCAAATTGCACCTTCATTCCTATGAGCCTCCTAGCCCATGGAAATGAATGGGTAATTTGCAATTAGCAATTTGCTCATTGCAAATTAGGAATGGTAAAGAATTGCTATTTATTCCTTAAAATTCGCTATTTAGGAAATGCAAAATAGTTTGATGATACATATGGTGGTTCATCTGTAACAAGATAAGAAGCTATAAAGTGGACATTACTTACTTCATTGGTAGGCCTTTACATGTATTATCTCCTCTGTATTCTTCATCAAGCGTAACTTTAATCTGCAATCCTGAGTAGGCCTCACCTTAAACAAACCTCTGGATAGGCCACACCTTATCGTCATCCTGAATTAATCATTTAAAATGCTAGGGACAGATTTATGATAGGTGTATGCCTCTTTTGCGCCACTGTGCGTCACTTTTCTGATGCAGCGGCGGTGCAAAAGATTTGCTATGAGGCGACAAAATTACAAATTGATGCATTTAGGCAGATGTGTCATGGTGTAAAAAAAACGTGCCACATGAAACCGATGCAGCAGTGATGCAAAAGATGCACCATGTTGCAAGACAGGCCTCACTTGGGGCCATATGTATCAAGCTAATTAGCATTCGCAAAGGTCAAAATTCTGCGAATTTCAGCCTTTGCGAATGCTAATTAGACAAATGGTATGTATCAAACAAGTTTGATGCAAAATAAGGAATAGCAAAATTTGCTATTCCTTATTTTGCGATTGCACTGAAGGATTTGCAAATTTTGCGATTCCTTAAATGCAATGTATCAAACAAAAAATATGCAAAAAATGCCATTAAGGATTTGCAAACTACCACCAACTTCTAGTTGGTGGTAATTTGCGAATTCTTTTCAAAAAGCTTTTTTTCCAAAAAGCAAAGGTGCCATATGACGCCCATACATGCCCTTAGGGCATGTATGTGCGCCATATGCCCCCAAATTTCTTTTTCAGGGGTGCAGCAGGATGGTAAAGAATCGCTATTTACCCCTTAAATTTCGCTATTTAGGAAATGCAAAATAGTTTGATGATACATATGGCGGTTCATCTCTAACAAGATAAGAAGCTTAGGGATAGATTTATGATGACTGGCGCATCACCAGGGATGTGCCAGTCATCCTGCGCTGCTGTTCCGCCACCCATGGTGTGCTGCATTTACAATGCGGCGCAGCATGGGGCAAAAATGGCACAGATGCGTGACGCATCTGTGCCGTAAAGGTGGCGCATTGCTGGAGTTGTATCGCAAGTGTGATGCAGCTCCAGCAAGGCTCAGGGGTGCCCCATCTCCACAATGTTGCGTCAAGACCTATGCCTGCTTCAAGCAGGCGCAGGGTTTTGACGTAGCTTTCTCCTATCTGATTGTAAATGCGGCACACCATGGGTGGCAGAGCAGCGGTGCACGTTAACTGGTGCATGCCTGGGGATGTGCCATTTAACATAAATCTGCCCCTTTACATTTAAGTATGTGCAGGGGACACAGAGTCGGTGAGGCTTATCCAACGTTAAGAAGAGATGAGTCCTGTTCACTGAAAAATTAGACATAGGCTTCACCTGCTCAGCATCGCTGGACATGGCTATATAATAGCTGCAAAATGTTACTCTTGTTAAACAATTTTACTATTATAATCTCTGAGATTTGTCTCTTACTCTGCAACATCTCATTGTTGTTATCTTTCTTTAAAGATAAAGACAACATCAACATGAGCGACAATCAGCAATCAGTTGATTTTGACCTCATCATTGAACTCATAATTGAAACATCAGTGGATGTTGATCCCTTGGATGATTTAAATCCTGAGGATGAAGAAGAACGTGATGAGGATGCAGATTTGTCCGAATTGTATGACATAGGATGGGAAGCTGACGTGCTTGAGCCTATGGAACTATAAACATTTATTTTTAAAATTTATAATAAATAAAAAGTAAAAATGTAAACCGTTTAATTTAAAAATAAAGACACCTTCAAAAACAGGTTATGTGTAGTGTCTTCAATAAAATATTAAAATATGCTCATAAAATTAGATCAGATTCACATATAAGATAGCACAGGTAACATGAATATAAATTCCATTTCTTTTCTGCTATTTCTGTATTCTAAAATTGCCATGCACTAAAAAATCTTATATGTAAAAATGTAAAGTAGTGTTTTAAGTTTTTGATTACTGTTATTGATGTACTGTTGGGTAATAGTGGTTAATAACATTTTTTAATATATTTTACCACAGATTCAACTGCAGATCATTTCAACATTTCACCATGCCAACGAAAGAAAGACTGAGAAAGGCTGCAAAACGTCAAAGACAGCAGGTGATTGAAAAAAAAGCAGCAGTCCTCTAACAAAAAGATTTGTCAAGTCAACAAGAAAGCACCGGGTAAGATGGCGTCCGGAGCAGACCTGTAGGCTCCCGGCTCCTTCAGCCTGTTACCGCCGCTCCGTGATCCTGGCATATATCCTGATGCATTTCACTACCGGATGGAGGGCGGCGCGGCGCTGATTCCAGAGGTGTGATCCTGGTCTCTCGACCTGCCCGGCGGCCGGAGATAGCCGCGGTGATGCCCGCAGCCCGGGAGCCCGTCTGCACAGGGGCTCTTTGCCGTTCCCCGGAGACCTGATGGCGGCCAGGATACCTTATCGGCACTGAAGACCTGGGCTCTGGTGGGGACCTCACGGAGCACTGTCTGTGCTGCGACGCGTGCGGCGATTGCAGAAGGAGGCCAGGAACGAGCGCTCATGGAGCTGAGGCACCCTATCGCAGCACATCCTTTGTTTGGGGCAGATACGGACGGAGAGTGTTGCGCGGCCATGTTTGATAGCCTGTGCTTGCCAGGCCCCGCGCCTCGCTACCCCCTATGATACGGGGCGCCTCTCCGCGCTGAGTGCCTTACTGGTGCTGTACTTTATAAATGCTTTAGCCCCGCAATGATGCTCGCCTGGGCCAAGACTATCCTGTGATTTCCCCGGACTTTCGCCGTGATGGCTTGGTTGGAGGCACCGAGGTGTGGGGGAGAGCGCCCGTCCCTGTCACTGGCCTGTGTTACCCCACCTGCGATGGGGTCAGATTCCCAAATACCCCCCTTGGGAAGTGAGAGCCCGGGGCTTCAGCCTGCAATTTCTCTCAAAACCCTCCTGACTGCCCTGCATGTCCTCCGCGCTGATATGCGCCAAGGCTGCCAAGTGCTGTGGAAGAAGCTGGACGACATGGCGTCGTCGCTGCGATGGGACTGCAATATACTGACCCCGCCACGTCTACCCTCGTCTCCGCTTGCGCTTCATTGCGATACAGTGCTTCCTTTAGCCTACGGGACAGAGGTGCTCGCTCCCGAATTGACCGGTGCCCGAGATTGTCTGCCTGCTCCCTTTACCAGAGATACTTTGTTTCTCCTTTCACCGGAGAGTGTAACATTGTTGGACTCCTCGTCGCGAGTGCCTTGGGGCATTTCTACACCGTTGTCGACCTCATCACGGGCCCCTGGATTGTGCCCTCCGACTTTGCATTCAAAGAACTCGTATGCTCTGCAGGTTCCTAGGGAACTCACTACTACAGCTGATGGAGTTACTGTTGGATCTCGACGGCCATTTTGTGTTCCTGCGACGCTCACACTCTCTCTGTTGCCATATTGTTTCTCTGCTTCGCTGTGGCTCTGCCTGGTGGGATTCCGACGCTCGGGACAGGGTTGATGACTTTTTCCCTATTGACACTGACTGTCCACTTGGTTGTGACCCCGGACTGATACATTGTAGATGTGTTGATTATGCATTCTGTGAGACTTCTACCTATTCCGTACTGTCTCTCCTGTTCTGTGCGCTGGCCTCTCCCTTCATTTCAAGTCGCAAGTATTGTGTTCTATCATTTTTGGTTCCTCTCTGTGGGGCGACTGTTGTTTTGCGGGCGGGTTGCTCGGGGACGGAAGATGCGGTTGATGGCTATTGAGCCTATATTTGTTTCCATCTTATTCCTATGTTGTGGAGGGGATCGACACTTATGGAGGGTTATGTACTGTCTAATGGGACGGGGGTTTGCCTGTAAAGGGTGGCGTCCATTTTATTTCTCTTTGTCTCTGCACTGCCTGGGGTGGCCATCTTAGTCTTTGCTCTGGTTGGGGCGGGTTTCGGGCAGGTACCATGATGTAGTGATCGTTTGCAACTTATATGACACTAGGGGGTCCCGGGTTTTCACTTGCATTGGCCTATTTTCTGTGATTTATACCTATGGCGCCTTTTTGGCGCATATCAACGCTTCAGTTCTTCACATCTGTTTTCCTTCTTGTTTCTCCTGACACCTTCGATTATAATTTGGGACTGCTCATATCCGGTTTCCTACTCTACACATGGGGGGGTGTTTTATGGGTCCGGTTCGCGCTCTTGTGTACCGCATATGTAACCCCCTTGTTTTTCGGCCTGTGTCCTTCTAGACTCTAATGACGTCTGTATCCTTTTTGGCTGGATGTCCGGGAGATCTGTTATTTTATTGGCTCCTCCCCACCTTCTTCTTTAATGGGGATCCGGGAATGTCTTTCCTTGCTCCCTTTATCACTTGTGAAAGTTTTTTCTTTACCTTTTCTCCTCTTCATGAGTGAGAATCTTATTTCTTTTCTTTTCTTTTCTTCTCTACTCTATATTTCGGGTTCTTTAAAGGGCGACAGGCACTTTACCGGGGGGGGGTAGGCCGTAGCCTCCGGATTGTTGTAGGGTGGGGGGGTGGATTTAGTTTTTCTTTTTGGTTTCTATGGGCCTTGTTTTTTCTCTCGTTTCTGCGCTTTCTTGTTCCTTTTTCTGCTCTGGGTCTGACAAGGGATTAGTGGGGAGTGGGTGGCACTGTAGGTGATGCGTAAATGTGTACTGATACTCCTGCTGTTCTGCATTATATTGTAATACCGTGGAATGTTTATCTCTACTGTTGATCTTCATTATGCTACCTACCCAGGTTGTGAAGTTATTGTATGGACTCAGCTCTTCTTGCATCTATTCTTCATTGATTTTCTTTAGATTAAATTTAAAACTTAAACCTCATTGCTCCTACCCTTGGCGACGTGTTCTTGTGTATTGTGACTGCTACTGATTGATGCTATATTGTTTGATGCCGCTGAGGAATTGCATTGCTTACATTTTGTGCCTACAGTATCGTGGCCGACCTGCTGGTTGTAGGCCCGTATTTGTTCTCCTTTTAAATGCACAATAAAGGTTTTTGAAAAAAAAAAAAAAAAAAAAAAAAAAAAAAAGAAAGCACCGGGTAAGAGTACAAAAACATTCATAAGAAATATTTGCAGTAAAAAAAATATTACTACAGAAAATGTTTCAGTCCAGAAAAAGAGAAGCAATTCAAATGGAAAGGAAAGGCCAATCAAAAATGTTACTGCTAGAGCAAGAGATAACTCTGTGCATGATAGTAGAAGGAAACAACAGTTTAGGGACATTCGTAAACGAATGTTCCGCAACAGGATAATTGGCAATTTGTTAAAAAATATTAAGAAAGGTCAACAGAAAGTGGTTTTTTATAAGAGAAAAAAAAAGTTGAGAAAGTTATTGATCAGGCATTTGAAATTAAACGTAAGTTATTTATTTTGATAATCAATAGAATTAGGAAGCTAAACAAGGCAATTTATGATTTCAAAAGAAATAGTAGATGGAAGAGAATAGTTAATCGTAGTAATTTTTGTGAAGTTTTTTCTGGAGAATGGATGCATAGTTCAAGCTGTGAGGCATTTTTTAATGAGGAGAGTTATTTCCAGGATAATGATTTGGTGCATGCAGTTGACACCAGTGGTCGTGCTTATGAAGTGAAAGATGGTTGTCCAGTTGAAAAAGAAAAACTTGTGACAACAGAGGCAGAAGAGGTGTTAGGTAATGAGGTTTTAGGAAGACGTGCTAAGGGTCCTGTGTACACCTGGAAGTGTAGTAGTATTTGCAGTGTGCGACAGGATTCCATCAATTTGCTTTGTGATTTTGTACGGTCATTTAATAAGAAAAGTTTGAAGCAGAAAATAAGGTTGTTGCAAGAATTAGATCCTTGCAGAGTGAGAGAAGTGACAGGTTTGCATGGTCATTCACTGGCTTGTCTTTCCAGGAGAGTATGCCAGAGTGTTTTTCATCATTTCAGGATGCTAGCAGTGCATCATAATAAAGTGAGGAAATTAGTTAGAATGTTGTATTATGCTAAGAGTCCAGCAATTATGCTTAAAAAATTATGTGCTGCTCTTTTGCATGGTTCTGAAATAGATGTGAAGAATATATGTGAAGAAATTGAGTTTTGTTACTTTGGAAGTAAAGAGGAGAATGTTGAAATTGACCAAGAAGAAGCGGGTAATGTGGAAGATAGTGTACAGGTTTCCAGTACAGATAATTTCCAGAGGGAAATTGCCACGTTTCAGGTCAAATCAAGTGAGAGGCCAAATTTCACTTGTGTGTGTTGTCGATGCACTTATTATAAGAATCAGACTAAGTTAGTGGATTTATATGCAAAAAGTGAAAGGGAAAATAATAGTGAATGGAAGTATTTCGCAACATACTTGATGGTAGAAAATTGTTTTGATTTGGGATTGGATCAACGTGTGTGTACTTATTGTTGTTGCAAATTAAATCAAAACCAGATGCCTGCTAGAGCAGTTCATAATAATCTGGAATTGGTTGAGATTCCTTCTGAATTGAAGGATTTAAATACTTATGAATCTATTTTGATTCAAAGTATCCATCCCTTTCAGGCTATTGTAAGAATGGAGCCAAAGACAGGGAAAATGCCTCCATCAGATTTACAGAGAGGATTAAAGGGAAGAGTTGTTTATTTGCCTCTAGATTTGAAGAAAAACATTAACACAATTGGAGTAGAAAAAGTGGACGAGGAACCTCTGGTTATCTTAGTTAATGGAGTTCCGACAAAGAATAAGAAAATATGGCAAGATTTAGTAGATGTTAGGAAAGTTAAAAAGGCAACATTGTATTTGAAAAAAAATAATAAATACTATAAGAATGTATATGTTGCAGAAGAGGAAGTACGTGAGGAAGAGGATAGCGATTTGTGTGCTGGTCAAATTGAGAAAGTAGAAACTTCTACTAGTGAAGAAATATATGAACATTATAGTGTTCATCCTTTGCATTCCAAGGAAGTCATGGGGAATGCTATTGAGTTGTTTCAAATGAAACAAGCCAAAGGGAGTCCCATTAGTGTTTGGGAGGAAAGTTTGGAAGCTCGGTGTTTCCCACAGCTTTTTCCAACAGGTCAGGGAGGAAGATATGATGAGCGACCTCATCAAATTCCTGCTTCTGAATACCGGACTTTGCGATTGTATGCAGGAGATGCTAGGTTTCGACAATGCATTCCTTATTTGTTTCATCTCCTGTTTGAAAGCGATCTGTCTGGACTGTCATATGCAGTGAACCACATCTTGAAAAGTGGTATACACATGCAAAACATCTCGGCAAGTGACTTTATGGATAAAGTCAATGTCCAAGACAGTATTTTGGATTCTCACCTGATTAATCTCATGGCGTGTCAGCGTGGTACTAATGAGTACTGGTACCGTCGTCATGGTGATTTAAAATGTATGCTGAGGAACTTAGGTACTCCCACATGGTTCCTCACTCTGAGCTGTGCCGAGTATGGCTGGGAAGACTTACTTGAATTTCTACGAGAGGCAAATGCTAACGTAGAAAACATCGAATTCAAGACACCCGGAGAACTGTGCTCTTTGGATCCAGTCAATGTATGTAGGTACTTCAATCATAGATTTGAAGCTATGATGTCTTTCATCATGAATAAGAAGAATCCACCTCTTGGAGAGGTGTTGGATTTCTTCTGGAGAAAGGAGTACCAAGCAAGAGGTGCTCCTCATATACATATGTTGCTGTGGATCAAGGATGCACCTAAATTTGGAACGGATCCAAAAGACTCAGTGATGAGTTTTATACAACAGTATTCTACGTGTGCTGTTCCAAACGCAAAGGAGAAGAAAAGCCTAAGAGAAAAAGTTCTGCGTTTCCAAAGCCATCGATGTGGAAAGTACTGTCGTCGTAAATTCCGAAACAAGGACAAGTTCTACACCAAATGTCGTTTCGGTTTTCCACGACCGGTGATTTCTAAAGGAAGAGTAAACAGTTTGATGTCTTCGCTGCGACATAATGTGATGAAGAAATCACCTAAAAACACATACAATTTGAAGAGGAACGAAGAGTCCAAGTACATCAACGACTACAACCCGGTGATTTTGTCCATGTGGAATGCTAACATGGATATACAGTTTGTGGCTGATAACTGTATGGCTGTGGCTCGGTATGTGACGTCTTACATCACCAAAAAAGAGAAGACAGAATTGAAGGATATGTGGGAGGACATTTCCCATGAAAAGAGCCTCAGCAAGAAGTTGTACAGTTTCAGTCTGAAGATGTTGTCGCATCGAGAAATCGGAGCGTACGAATGTTCTGACCGGTTGTCTTCAGCAAGTCTCTATGCCAAGTCCAGGAGTATCGTTTGGGCGAGTCTTGGTCTTGCTGCAATGCGTAATCGAGTTCTCAAACCTGTGCGGGAAATTGAGTATTTGGCGGAAAAGGAGCCAAACAGTACCGACATTTTGAAGACCAACATGTTGGATACATATTATCCAAATCGAAGCATTCACCTCGAGAATGTTTGTCTGTATGAGGTTCTTCAAAATTACATATTCAAGAGGAACATCAAAGAAGATACTGAGAAAGGAGTGTATGCTGTAATAGGAAGTGAGGGATGTCTGGTCAAGCAAAGAAAATGCCACTTGGTAAACCATCGAAAATTGAGTGGCGAATCTCCTGGAAAAAAAGGAGTTTTTCTATTTAGCACTTTTGCAACTTTTCAAGCCTTGGCGTGCAGAAGAGGAACTGCTTGGAGATTTTCTCTGTTACGAAGACTCTTTCAATGCCGCCAAGGAGACCATAGAATGTCCTGCTTTTCCCAAATATGTACAAATGTTGAATGCGGAAATTGAGCAGGAAGCAATGATTGCAGCCGAGATTGCCAGAGACAGTTCTCAGGACAGTCAGAGTTCTGCTTCATTGAGTCAGGATCCACTAGGAGGACCTGTTATTGAAAATGAAGCTGCCACTGCTATGAATGAAGTGGAAAGAGCCATGGCACATGCTCAGGAGGATGCGGTTAACTTAGAAGAGTTGGAAAGACAACTCAACGTTGAGCAGAGGAAAATATATGACGAAGTTACCATGCAAATTGATCATGGATTAAGTCATGACAAGAAAGAGTGCTCATGTACGTCGTTGAAGCCTGTCCGACTGTACGTGAGTGGAGAAGCGGGAACTGGAAAAAGTTTCCTCATTAAAGCAATTTCATGCTATTTGCAGGAAAGGACAGAGTCATCGCTGTCTTGTGTTGTCACCGCTCCAACTGGACTGGCAGCACATAACATTAAAGGGATTACTTTACATCGTTTACTGATGCTGCCAGTGGAGCATGACAACAAATTACAATATCACAAGCTATCTGGAGATGCTTGTTTTGAAGTTTCAAGAATCTTGAGGAAAATGAAACTTCTTATCATTGACGAAGTAAGCATGGTTTCCAATGTCATGCTTGCCTTTGTGCATTTGAGAATGCAAGAAGTTCTCAAAACAGAGTATGATGTGTTATTTGGTGGCAAACACATCATTGTTTTCGGAGATCTTCTGCAGCTGACACCAGTGAAAGGGCAACCTGTGTTCAAAATGCTCACGCATGAAGATACCAGGAAGTGCCTAGGCAGCATTGGCAACGTCAATATATGGTTAAACTTCAATTATGCTGAACTGCATGAAAATATGCGTCAGGCGAAGGATGAAGTTTACAAGACTATTCTACAAGATGTTAGAATTGGAAAAGTGACCGAGCATGGGAAAGAAGCTTTACATGCACGATTACTGTCAAATTTATATCCAGAACAAGATGTTGTGCCTGAGAATATTTTTCAGAAAATTACTGAGAAGAAATCTGTAATATGTTTGATGCCAACTCTTGCAGAATGTGCCAAATTCAACAACAAAATGTTGCATTTAGAAAAGCAAGAGATTGTGAAACTGGAAGCTATTGACAGAGTAGAGCATATGGGATCAACAATTATTTTGTCTGAGAATCTGAAAACAAAATTGGATTCATTAGAGAAGAGTATATCTAAAACTGCAGGTTTTGAAAAGACTCTGAATGTGTGCTTAAACTGCCGTATAATTTTAAGAAGGAATTTACATGTTGAAAGAGGTCTGGTAAATGGATCAATGGGTAATGTTGTTGATTTTGTAAAATACAGAAATAGAGATGGAATTGAATTTTTAAAAATTAAATTTGATGGCATTGAGGAAGTACAGCTAATTGGTCGTTGTTCTGCTAGATTTTTGCTTGTAAAAGACTTATATGTTCGCCGTAAGCAGTTTCCTGTTTGCTTGGCATATGCGGTGACAATCCATAAATCGCAAGGTTTAAGTGTAGACAGTGCATTGGTGAATATTGGCAGTTCTGTGTTCAAGGAGGGTATGGCATATGTGGCATTGTCACGAGTTAGAACTTTATCGGGATTGTACTTGATTGAGTGTGATGTCACAAGCATTTGTGCGGATCTAGATTGTGTTAAGGAATACAATAGGTTAAGAAGAGAGTATGCGCCACATTTGCCTCAATATCCTTTGTTTGAGAAACGTGTGGTAGGCCGGAAACGAAGAAATGTGACCAATACTGGGGAGGTTGTAGCAAAAAGACGAAAAGTCGATGAACCTGAAATTATAAGCAGAAACAAAAAGAATTCTGTTGAAGATGTTGTTGGTTTTCAATTTGAAAACAGTTCTGGTGTCAACTGCTATGCTAATGTAGTGGTTAATGTTTTGTTTTCTCTAGAAAATGTAAAAGAAGAGATTGTGGTCAATTCTGATCAAAGATTTTGCAGTTTGTTAAATTCTGTGTTAGAGAAATGTAGCACTGATAGAACAAACATAGAAAGTGTGTCTGAAATTCGAAATCTGTTAGACAGATGTTCAGGCCAAACACAATTCTCTCAAAATATTCAGCAAGATTGTCAGGAGTTTTTAATGTATATGCTTGATGTATTGCATGCTGAAGGTGTAGATGTAGATCAGCTGTTTGGGCTTTCTTATCAATGGCAGCATGACTGCGAGAACTGTATGGTATCAAGTACTACTAGTGTAGACTCAGAAAGATTTATATATTTAACTTTGCCAGACAGTAAATCAGTCTCCTTTAATAAGCTAGTAAAAGCAGCTGATCACAACATGGAGTGTAGCCAATGTAAATCTGAAATGATGTCCACATTATTTATACGAACATATGGCCAGTATGTCATTTTAATGTTCCAACGATGTAGGCCTGATGGAACAAAATTGACAACTTTAATTAAAAATGTTGTGGCTTCGCAGTTGTCAATATCAGGAAGGACTTTTGTAACTGCAGCAATTATATATCATGACGGTCGTTCAATAACATCAGGACATTACACAGCTTATTTAAAGTCTAGAAATGGCTGGTCATTTTGCAATGATTCTGTTTTAATTTTCACAAAAAAATTGCCGTATGACCTTAAAAACTCTTACCTGGTGTTTTTAAAACCAAAATTTTAGGGAAAGAATCTCGGGATGTGCTCTGTGGAATTTCAAGAAGTTCTAATGGCTCCTACACGATTTGGCCTTGAGGATAAGTGTAGTTCAGAGACATAACTTCTTACCATAAGACTGGACGTCATGGAGAAATAAGTGCACTTTGAATGAGTTCAGAAAAACTATTTCTTTTTATAAGCTAATTGAAGCAGCCAATCAAAACATAGAGTAGAGGGAATGTAAGTCTGCAATGCTGTCTACTGTTTTACATTGCTTTGTGATTAAAAGTGATGTAGAGAATTAAATAATTGTAGTAGTCATAGAGGTAGTGTAAGTATGCTTCATAGTAAGCAGTATCAGTGTCATAGGAAATGTAGAACATGACTGAGCAAGAAGGGGAAGATATTACTATTCCAGGATTGTGAAAATGATCTTCAACATTTTAATTCTGAAAGTTGCAGAAATGCCAAATGACGGGATTGGCTTACAAGAAATCCAAGAGTTATAAATGGCTCTGACAAGATTTGGCCTTGTGGAAACTTGTGGTAGAGAGCAAGAAGTCATTTATTGCATGTAACATGTTTTTAAAAACGATGGAGGTTTTCTTTCAGAAAGTGGCGGGCTGAAAGTAATAACAGCACAACAGAGTGTAAGCTGTTCATAGGACATCCTTTGACGTCATGGAAAGTAAGTTAACTTTAAGGAGTTCTGAATTCTGATTTGTTATGTTGTATGGGTTTTTTAAACACAATCATTTTGATTGTGTTTTTTTTTCCCGCTGTTATATGATGAATACCTTCAAGTCACTGTTTTTAGTGAATTTTGATACATTCTGAGAACAGCAAAAATAAACCATTTAACATGTATAATTAATTCTGTACTGTTTGCATTTATGATGTATATGTAGAACTGTGTAGGAGGCATGGAGAAGGTGAGGCTTCTGTAAGTGTCAAAGTTGTTGCATGCAGTGCTGCACTTCTGCGTACTCTTTCATATGCTGGACTACATCTGCACAATGAGATACCTAAGCAAAGGAAACACAAGTGATGTGATTGTGAAATGAGCAAAAGAAATTGCACGTATTTCAATTACATTACCTGTGTTTCCTAACATTACACATCACATTGTGTAGATGAGGTTTAGGTCTGTCCAGGGAAACAGAGGAGGTTTGGCCTTTGTTCAAGAGTGCAGTGGACATGACTCACTTCATTGGTAGGCCTGCAAATGTATTATCTTCTCTGTACTCTTCAACAACTCTAAATTTCATCTGCAACCCTGAGTAGGCCTCACCTCAAACAAACCTCTGGATAGGACACATCTTATTGGCATCCTGAAGCAATCATTTAAAATTTTAGTGTCTTGCGACACTTTTCTGAGACAACAGCAATGCAAAAGATGCACCATGTTTTAAGATAGGCCTCACTTCATCTGCATCAAGATACTGTTAGTTTAAAATGTATATCTTTAGGACTGTGTAGGGGGCCTGGAGAAGCAGAAGCTTCTGTAAGTGTCAAAGTTGTTGAAAAACTGTTTGTCCTTCAATCTTTTCCCTTGTCTTTTGTAATTTTTAAATACATGTTTTAATATTTTTCAAATGTTTGTTCTCTCTTTCACAGATTGAAAGTATAAAAACAAAAAGTGAGTAATTTAACGACAATTATAAGGTAAATGTTTTGTACTCTTTTCGTTACATTTCTATCACATTTACCTTCTATTAGTTCCACTGCTTCATTTCTTTAACCCTCAGTTTCCTGCCTTTGCTACTTCCCTCATTCCTTTCTCTATTACCTACTTACTCAACTCCTTCCACTCTTTTTCTCAGTCCCTCTCTTCTCATAGTTCCTCACTCTTGTTCACTCACTCCGTCTCTATTACTCTTAGTGTCTTTGACTGATCACTCTATCACTACTTGCTCATTATGCTTTCTCTGTGTAGTTGAAGCACACTAAGGGGCATATTATGAACACAGCCAATAAAATTATTGCTGTTTTTATTGGCAGAAAACTGGTGCAAAAGTGGTTTTAGCGGCAGTTTTCTGCCGCAAAAGTGGCTTTAGCGACACATTTCTGCCAATAAAAGCTGCAAAACTTTTATTGCCTATGTTGATGATATGGCTCTATGTTACTTACATTTCTTTGCTGTTTCAATTAATATTTTTCTGTTATTTTTTGTTTTCTATTTTTTCTCTCTGTTATTCCCCATGTTTTAATCTTATTTTGAACATTCACTCACATTCTCCAAGAAACTCTTCTTTGTTAATGTTATACTCTCTTTTTTTTTCTTTCACTTCCTTATCTATTTTGTTTTTCACAATTATACCCTCTTCCGTCTTTTCTTCGGTAAATAGATCTATTAAACAGTATCTCTTCTTTACTCCCTATAGCTGTCTTTCTTTTAACATCACTCTCTGTTTACTTTCCTTATACTTACTCTTTTAAAAAAAAAAAAAATGTTTTGGTTAGCTCCCGGTCCGCGTACCGGGAAGCTAACCGGGAAGCGAACCAAAAGAAATAGAGCTTGCCAGAGTGCTAAACATTCTAGCAATTTTTTTTGAAAGGGGAGGTAGTTCTGAAAAGAACTTTTTTTTTATATATTTTTGTTGTTTTATATTTTTTTTTATTTTTTGAATTTTTTTTGTTTTTTTTGTATTTTTTGAACGATTTTATATTTTTTTTTGTTTTTTTTGGGGGGGGGGAAACAACAAAAAACAGGCATTGAAAAGGGCTCAACAGGAGCAAAAAAAAATTACTGGGGGCGGTTAGGGCAATTATGATGTTCATAAGCCAGGTTGATAGCATTTATACTCATATTACCACATGCTATCAACGCACCACAGTGCATACAAGTATGTTTCATGTGGCCAAAATTCTCTTGTATGTTTGGCACAGTTTCCCGTGCCTCTGCTGGTGTCAATGATATTGACGATCTTGACCTGGCCACAGGAGTTGATGTTGGATTTTCTTCCAAATCCCGTATTTCCGCCCGGCTGTAATTAAGTGGATGCTTCCTGGTCATGTGCCTATGCATGGTATAGTTCCCATAACTATACTTCTTATCAGTCCCTCTTGATAATTTATCTTTGCAGATGAGGCAGGTGACATACCTCGCATTCACTTTCTTTTGCCCTGGAGGGATTGAATAAAACTGCCAGATGAAACTGGCTTTCCTATGGGAAACCCGGGGCACCTCTTCCAAGAACTGTGGTTCTTCTCTCTCCTCTTCCTCTATTTCTTCCTCTTCCTCCTCTGTGTTGGTCATGATCTGGGGAGGTGGTCCTCTCTTCCCATGAGGAGGTGGAGGTGGTGGTGGGGGTGCACCAGCTGAAGCAACTACTGAAGCCATTTCTGAAGTATTAATAAAGGTCTTCCTCTCACAATGATGAAAGTCAGAGTGAGGAAAGAAGGAGGGGTTTTCATCATTTGGGAAAAACAATAGTTCTCAACCAATGAAAAGTGTTATTTTTAGGTCACCTGACCTAGCCTTACATGATTATGAAACCAAAAGTGAAATGAACCAATGAAAAGTGTTATTAACAAGTCACATGACCTGTTATGCTTACGTTACGCGCTCCGGTCCGTGCCCCGGATAGCTTCCGGGTCGCTGCGCTTCGCGCCTCGGTCCACGCCCCGGGGCACTTCCGGGTGCGCTAACGCGGTACATCATAAGACGCATTACGCGGCAACGCGATACGTCGCGCTTTCGCGACGCACCGCGGATCGCTTCCGGGGAGCTGCGTTTCGCGCCTCGGTCCGCGCCCCGGGGCACTTCCGGGTGCGCTAACGCGGTACGTCATAAGACGCATTACGCGGCAACGTGATACGTCGCGCTTTCGCGACGCGTCACGATGTTGATTTCTAAAGCGGCAGTTGCGCAAACGGAATGTTTACCGGTTCGCGGACCGGGTCGCGGCATCAATTTGAGCTAACGGAAAGCTTTCCGGTTCCGGTTCGTGGACCGGGAGCGAAACAAAAAAAATATTTAAATTTTTTTTATTAATAAACATATAAAATATATTTTTGGATTTAAAGAAGAATACATTTTACAGCTATAGATATTAGCTTTTAAAAAACCAATGAAATTCACTGAAAAAACCATAGGTTATAGACCATATATAGTTAGGAATTAGCATTTACAAAACCTTGAAAATTCACTGAAAAAACCATAGGTTATACACCATATATAGTTAGGAATTAGCATTTAAAAAACCTTATTTTACTCACACAAAACCATTGAAATTCCATATATAGTTAGTTGTACTAACTATATATCGCGCACCCGCAATCCACTGCTGATCATGTCACATATTACATCATTCATGACATGGTCAGTGACATCACTGATGACATCACTGATGACATCTCAAATGACATCACTGATGACATCACTGATGACATCTCAAATGATATCACTGATGACAACATCCAGTGACTGTATTTTTCTGTAAAGTTAAAATATGTCTTACATATTTAAGAATGAGTGGATGTATAAATGTTTGGATGAAGGATTTAGTAGGTGCATGACTGACTGTATGAGTGAGTGATTAAATGTGTCTCACTGAGTGCATGGGTTAGTGACTAAACTGTCTCAATTTGTGCATCATTATGTCTGTTGTTCTATAAACTGCTGCATGTGTTGATCATTAGCTATATGATTAACTATATGGTTTATTGATTGGTTGCCCAAGTATTTGTATGGGAGACTGAGAGTGTGTATGGGTGGCTGGGAGGTGTATGACTCTGTGCATAGATGTGTGAGCAGTTGATTCACTAGATGTATGGGTTCAAAAGTGCATGTGGAAACAGCTGTATGGGCGGTTGACTGTGTGCATGAGTGTATTGGTGAGTGAATGGATATCTCAGTGCTACATGTCAAAGTAAGTACATATGTAAAACACAGTACATGTGAGAGTTGACATATATAAATAACTGTGCAAAAGAGCCAGTGAATGTGTGAGTGGCTGTATGGATCATTGTGAACTTGTATCAGGGATTGTATAAGAGAGTAAATATGTGTTAGTATATGTTTGAATAAGTAAGGTGTGTATAACTGTATAGTTGAAGAAATGGAGGTGTGATTGATTCTTTGCATGACTGACTAGGTGTGTGAGTAACTCCATGGATGAGTGACAGTCTGTGAGTGTCTGTTTACACTGAGTGTATCTAAGGTTATATTAGAGTCTGAAGAGCTTCATCGTATTATCACATGAATGATGTCATCAGTGATGTGATCAGTAATGTCAAATGAGATGTCATCAGTGATGTCATCAGTGATGTCATTTGAGATGTCATCAGTGATGTCATCAGTGATGTCATTTGAGATGTCATTAGTGATGTCATCAGTGATGTCACTGACCATGTCATGAATGATGTAATATGTGACATGATCAGCAGTGGATTGCGGGTGCGCGATATATAGTTAGTACAACTAACTATATATGGAATTTCAATGGTTTTGTGTGAGTAAAATAAGGTTTTTTAAATGCTAATTCCTAACTATATATGGTGTATAACCTATGGTTTTTTCAGTGAATTTTCAAGGTTTTGTAAATGCTAATTCCTAACTATATATGGTCTATAACCTATGGTTTTTTCAGTGAATATATATATATTCACTGAAAAAACCATAGGTTATAGACCATATATAGTTAGGAATTAGCATTTAGAAAACCTTATTTTACTCACACAAAACCATTGAAATTCCATATATAGTTAGTTGCACTAACTATATATCGCGCACCCGCAATCCACTGCTGATGATGTCACATATTACATCATTCATGACATGGTCAGTGACATCACTGATGACATCACTGATGACATCTCAAATGACATCACTGATGACATCATCTAGTGTCTGTGTGTTTTTGTAAAGTTTAAATACGTTTTACATATTGAAGAATGACTGGATGGATGGAAGACTGAGTGTGTGTGTGGCTGGCTGGGAGGTGTGTGACGCTGTGCATATCAATGTGTACTTGTATCAGTGATTGTATAAGAGAGTAAGTATGTGTTAGTATATGTGTGAAAAGTATGGTGTTCTGTGTTTAACTATAGAGGAGGAAATCGAAGTGTGATTGATTCTTCACAGGACTGACTAGGTGTATGAGTGCATATGATAGTGTTCTAATAATAACTGACTGTATGTATGAGTAATTGTATGGGTGAATGAGTGAATGTGTGTGTAGACGTACGAATCAGTGAGTGCGTATGTAGTAACTGGTATTGGTGTGTCATGATGTCATCAGTGATGTCATTTGAGATGTCATCAGTGATGTCATTTCAGATGTCATTAGTGATGTCATCAGTGATGTCACTGAAGTATGGTGTTCTGTGTTTAACTGTATAGATGAAGAAATGGAAGTGTGATTGATTCTTTACAGGACTGACTTGGTGTGTGAGTAACTCCATGGATGAGTGGCAGTGTGTGACTGTCTGCATAGGTGTATGAGTGCATATGATAGTGTTGTAATAATGAGTGACTGTATGTATGAGTGATTGTATGGGTGAATGAGTGAATGTGTGTGTAGACGTAGGAATCAGTGAGTGCGTATGTAGTAACTGGTATTGGTGTGTCATGATGTCATCAGTGATGTCATTTGAGATGTCATCAGTGATGTCATCAGTGATGTCATTTGAGATGGCATCAGTGATGTCATCAGTGATGTCACTGACCATGTCATGAATGATGTAATATGTGACATCATCAGCAGTGGATTGCGGGTGCGCGATATATAGTTAGTGCAACTAACTATATATGGAATTTCAATGGTTTTGTGTGAGTAAAATAAGGTTTTCTAAATGCTAATTCCTAACTATATATGGTCTATAACCTATGGTTTTTTCAGTGAATTTCATTGGTTTTTTAACAGCTAATATCTGTAGCTGTAAAATGTATTCTTCTTTAAATCCAAAAATATATTTTATATGTTTATTAATAATTTTTTTTTTAAATATTTTTTTTTCTTCGTTCCCGCTTCGCGAATCGGGAAGCTTCCCGTTAGCTGACCTTGATGCCGCGAAATAGACCGCGAGCCGGTAAACGTTTCTTTACCGCAACTGCCGCGTTAGAAAACAACATCGTGACGCCTCCCGTCCGCATGACGTTTCGCGTTGTCGCGTGATACGTCATATGACGTGCTACGTTAGCGAACTGGTACGCTTACCGAGTCGCAAAGCACAGGTTTCTGGAAGCAAACCGGGAGGCCCTGCAAAGCGCTTAACGTAAACACAGCAGGTCATGTGACTTGGTAATAACACTTTTCATTGGTTCATTTCACTTTTGGTTTCCTAATGATGTAAGACTAGGTCATATAATCTAAAATGAACACTTTTCATTGGTTGAGAACTATTGTTTTTCCCAAATGATGAAAATCCCTCCTTCTTTCCTCACTCTGACTTTCATCATTGTGAGAGAAAGACCCTTTGTTACCAGTGAGCAATGGCTTCTTTAGTAGCTTCAGCTGGTGCTTCCCCACCACCTCCACCACATCCAAGGAAGAGTTGACCACCTGCTCAAGTTATAATTCAGCAAGAAGAGGAAGAAGAGGAACAGGACGACGAGCACGAAGAGAGGCACTTTTTGCCTGAGGAGCCCAGGACGTCTCACCGGAAAGAAAACTTAATTTGGCAATTTTTTAAAATTCCCAAAGGTCAGAAAAAAGTAAATGCAAGATACGTAACTTGCCTTATATGTCAAGATAGACTGTCCAGAGGGACCGACAAAAAATACAGTTTCGGAAACTACACAATGCATCGCCATATGACTAGGTGGCATCCTAACAACTACAGTGCTGCACAGTTTCGTAACGACCTAGATAATCTCCCTATTATGGTCAGAAGATCTGTTGTACCGGAAGTAACGGGACCAGAGGGCAGGGAGATGGTGCCAAATATACAAACGAGATTTCATGAAGTAAAACAAGTCTGCGTATATTGCAGTGGATTCATTTGCTACGGAGAAAGAAGCATCACTCTGATCAACAGAGCTATTGACTATCATATGCAAGTTTGTACGAAACGCCCCAAATAATAAATACTTTTTTTTTGTTTTGTTGCTCCTGTTGAGCCCTTTACAATGAATCGTTTTCATTGCCCCCTCCAAGAAAAACCCCCAAAAATATAAAACTGTTCAGAAAAATTCAAAAAAAGTAAAAAAATGTTCAGAAAAATAATAAAAAAAATATAAAACAACAAAAACAATAAAAAAAAAAGTTCTTTTCAGAACTACCTCCCCGTTATTAAAAAATTGGTACAATATTTGGAACTGTGCCAACCTCTATTTCTCGTAGTTCGCTTCCCAGTTCGCTCGCCGGTACGCGAACCGGAAGTGAACCAAAAATGTTTTTTAAAAAAAAGAACAGTAAGTATAAGGGAAGGAAACAGACACTTATGTTAAAAGAAAGACAGCTATAGGGGAGTAAACTAGAGATACTATTACCCGTAATCCACTGCTGATGATGTCACATATTACATCATTCATGACATGCTCAGTGACATCATCAGCAGAGGATTGCGGGTTTTTTGGCAACGTGCCTTATCCACGGTTTAATAACGCTGCCTTTTGCTTTATATAAGTTTTCAAATTGTATGAAATATATACCAATAGGTCGTTATGAACCTTTAGGTAGTGCTTTTCTTCATGAGGTCTGGTCGCTTCCATACACATACAGATGTTTCAAAGATGATCAAGAAGTTTATCTGAATGGAGAGGAATGCACTGAGACGCCAGATCATTCACTAATGTGTAGGCACATACAGTTACACGGTTCATGCAACAAACACCGACCAAATATGGCTTGCGTGTTGCAAGGCACGCCAGTTCCTGCTATCATCCCCACGTTCAAGTTGTTGGAAAATGGTAGTTATTTGATGCTCAATAATGAAGATTGTTCTGGGTTAATTAAAAGTATTCCTTTTATCGTAACAGTAAGTGAACGGGTTATTTGCTGCAGAAATGTTCTATTTCCTCCCACACATGAACATAGGGAGTTTTCAATCTGGCCACAAATACCAACCTTGGGAGCAGATTTCAACGGCATGGCAAGAATATGAGCTCTTTTGTCTCAGAGAGAGGTGGCCTTGAGTTTGGCCCGTGAAACTTTCGTGCTTCACATAGCGAACACCCGTACAGAGGTGCAGACCCTTTTCAATACTGATTCGCCTTTCCATTTCAGCAAGATGGTTCGGACTATCTTTAACGCGTCCTCCACAAAGGCCCTGGCGCACTTTTTTAAAGTTGTTACCAGTGGTCTCGTGACTTCATTTGAGAAAATCTTTGGAGTCATCCCTGCTTTCTTTCATTTTATTTTTTCCACTGTGCTTCGTGGATTCCCATTTTTACTTGCATTACCAGCGGACGCTCTTGTGCTTTTTTACATTTTTAAATATGGATGTCCCTCCTGTGCAAGCTCCCGCCCTGCAGCTGCTGACACTGTTCCGCAATCGCATGCTAGAATATTATGGCACAATGCCGTTGGCGATATTAAGCACGGCATATGGATTATCTTTTCGATTCTCCTACTTCACCTGTGTCCAGCCTGTATTTCACTGCCTGACCTGTGATTTCGATTGGGCCATTGATTTGTGTCTCTGCGGACCGGTTTCTCCTGACGTCGACTTTAATCAGCTGATGACTCCTATCATTACTCACGAGTTGGTTTGTCCTGGCGAAAGGATTATGGCTGTGGCATTGATGCATGGACTAATTGGTCCCTGGAATTTACTGGCGGCAACACAGTCTTTCTTGGAACAGAGCTTTCTTGAAAACCCACCGAGCTGTCCTCTGATGGTGATAGAGGATCCGGTGCTGGGAGAGCACGTATGTTCTTTTCCGCTTTTAAATTGGATGGCTGAACTCTTTTCGGATGAAGACGGTGACTTCCTATTGGAGGCTGTTGCAGCTTATTTTGCATACACAGTTATGTCATAGACCTTTTTCATGTTTGATATGCTGAGTACTAGCATTTCATTGACAATTCATTGACTTATTTGTCAAGTTTTTATTATTTAGCTTGCCTATTGGCTTAAGACTCGATAAAGTACTTGGCTGTTTTATTTTTCTTTAGCATTAAATTTTCCTAGTTTTTAATGTTTTACCTTGCGGACCGTCCACATATAAAGTTGCAATCTGCTCTCATGAGATGGCACTTCTATTATCTTATTCAGTTCGTTTCCGGATCATGGGGAGGTGTCATCTAGGTCCTGGATTTCTTTACACCGTGTTAAGTTAGCATGGGCTCATTACCGGTTTAAACGCCATTTTTCCTTTTTTGCAACTTCTGCACACGACACTTAGTTGTTGCTTTAGCTTTCAACCTAGTAGTTCATCGTGGTTTACATGAGAATAATATGTTATTGCTCTACTATCTGCTTTGCTTGTTAAACTATATCTGTACAGCGAGTGCTGAAGTTTCAAGAACAACACGATACAGAATTGTTATGAGGTCTGATCTCCACGACTTCATACTCATAACATAAGTGCAGCTTCTGCCAATTCTGGGCATGAGGCGGGTTTTATATTGCTTTGCCGAACACACATACACAACAGTTGATGCGGTTCACATGAAGAGAGAGCTGGTGTATGCTGATGTGATTCCTTCAAATCTAAGACACTAAAGTATGGGCACGCCCTAAACCAACACAAACAGACCTTCTTAGCAAATAATATAATATGTGTATTAGGGAGGGTGAGATATAAGCAGCCGCGGGCCGTGGAGGGAGTTACGGTGGGGCAGGGAGGCGGGGAGGGGGAGGGGCAGGGTGGAGCCCTCTCCACCCTGCCCCTCCCCCTCCCCGCCTCCCTGCCCCACCGTAACTCCCTCCACGGCCCGCGGCTGCTTATAAGTGTTGCTAACTCTTATTCATTTACAGCATGTTAACATACTGTCACCATTCGCTTTTTATGTACTAGTAACTATGCTGGTAATTTTGCTACTGATAATATGTGTACTTGTATTATCTAAGATACTACGCCTGAGAAGACGGCATTAGTAAATAAACATTTCAAATACACATGTGTTCTTCTAAACTCCATGTTCTGGTTTCTAAGAAATATATAACGACCGACTGTTCATGAGTTCCACGTATCCTGAGGTACTATAAGTTCATATTCTGGATTGTCTAAACATTGAGAGTTTGTTATATCCAATGTGACACTGTACCTAGCTTGCTAAGGGGTTTTTGATTACTAAGGTGAGTTTTGGGGCACC
This sequence comes from Lissotriton helveticus, assembly GCF_964261635.1. Lineage (NCBI taxonomy): Eukaryota > Metazoa > Chordata > Amphibia > Caudata > Salamandridae > Lissotriton > Lissotriton helveticus. Next base: position 1,328,300,279 of record NC_136069.1, on the reverse strand, counting down.
CTAATTCGCCGAGGTTCCAATCCTCTGTCCACAGTTCTGTGTGAGAACAGAAACCCTGCGACAGGGGCACCCCCGACCCTTGCTGGAGCTTCATCACACTTGCGATACAACTCCAGCAATGCGCCACCTTTACGGCACAGATACATCACGCATCTGTGCTGTTTTTGCCCCATGATGCGCCGCATTGTAAATGCAGCACACCATAGGTGACGGAACAGCGGCACAGAATGACTAACACATCCCTGGTGATGCACCAGTCATCATAAATCTATCCCTATGCTTCTTATCTTGTTAGAGATGAACCGCCATATGTATCATCAAAGTTTTTTGCATTTCCTAAATAGCGAACTTTAAGGAATAAATAGCGATTCTTTACCATTCCTAGTTTGCGATGAGCTATTTGCTAATTACAAATTACCCATTCATTTCCTTCATTTCCATAGGGCGGTTGGACTCACTTTTAGCTCGAACGGCTGAATGGATTTCCACGAAACTTGGCAAAATTGTAGGGACTGGTAGCCCGATGTGCCTTTGCTATGTCTCAAGATATATGCTCCAGTGGTTTTTACGAAAATTAACTTTGAAAAATATATATTGGGCTACATTGGCCTATATATATGTTGGAGCCCAAATGTAGCCCAATGTAGCCCAATGAAGCCCAATGAAGCCCAATGAAGCCCAATGTAGCCCAATGTAGCCCAAAGATGGCCGCCAGAGACAAAAAAAACAAATGTAGCCCAAATATCAGCCAGATGTAGCCCAACTATAGCCCAGTGACAGAATGACCAATCAGCTTCGCAAACCTCCGTTACGCGAAGCGGAGCGCTGTTACAGATATATATCTTTTTTTGAACGTTAATTTCTCAAAATCCACTGGAGCACATATATTGAGACCTAGCAAAGGCACATCGGGCTACCAGTCCCTAATATTTTACCAAGTTTCGTGCAAATCCATTAAGCCGTTCGATTATTATTATTATTTTTTTTTTTGCCCCGCGGGGCCCTTTTAAAACCTCCACATCAAACCTAGGGGGTCAGCGAGGATCTACTATGCCCCCTTATGGTCATTTGCCCCTTCGCTTTGGCCTCCTCTTGTCTTTCGATCCTACCGAGAGACAAGATGGCGGCCGCTACGGACTGTTTGGAATGTTTACAGACGCCGGAGAACCAATCAGCTTCGCTTCACAAAGCTCCGTTGCGCGAAAAGTACGCGAACTGGAGCGCTGCCCGGTCCGCTGTTACAGATATATATCTTTTTTTGAACGTTAATTTCTCAAAATCCACTGAAGCACATATATTGAGACCTACAAAAGGCACATCGGGCTACCAGTCCCTACAATTTTGCCAAGTTTCGTGCAAATCCATTCAGCCGTTCGGGCTAAAAGTGAGGCCAACCGCCCTATGGAAAACTCAATGTTAAAAACACGTTTTGGGACCCCCCTTTTTTCTCGGCCCCCCCTTGACGAACCCCCCTCAAATTTTCAAGGGCTGCTCAGAAACAAAATGTGCCATTTTCCTGAAAATTTCAGCCAATTCCGTCCACAAACGCCAAAGTTATTAGACATAGAATTTTCAAAAATCCCATAGGGAAAAAATCCTAACTATATATACCTACTGGCGACCGCCAGTAGGTAATATATATATATATACACATATACATATATATGAAATGGCTTACTAACAAAGGATGAATCTAAGTTTTTGAATGTTTCACATGCCATCACTCCATTTTTCTATTTGTTACCCAAAATTCACAAATGCACAGTTCCTGTTCCGGGCCATCCTATTATTTCTGCTCAGGGTAGCATGAACGAGAATATTTCCAAATATGTTGATTTTTTTCTTCAATCACATATGTTTTCTCTCCCCTCTTTTTTGAAAGACACTACTGATTTTTTGGTTAAGGTCAGCAATATCACTTGGTGTCCTGATTTTTGCTTCCTGGTGATGGATATTGAGGCACTTTATACCAGCATCAACCACCTCCAGGGCCTTGAAGCAGTCAAATATTTTCTGGATGGACGAGAGGCAGGATTCAGAGATCATAACCTTATGCTTTTGGATATGATAAGGCTGTGCCTCTTTAACAACTATTTCCAATTTGGAAATGAATTTTACCATCAGGAACGCGAGGTGGCCATGGGTTCATGCTTCTCCCCCAGCTATTCTTGCCTTCATGTTGGCTGGTGGGAGGAGCATGTTCTTGGGGTCACCCACGCACACTGGCTCCCTCACCTAGCGCACTATTGGCGCTTTATTGATGATATTTTCATCATTTGGCGAGGTACCAAGGAACAAGCAGCGTCATTCGTTAGTGATATTAATGTCAATGACAGGAATCTAAGGTTTACTGCCAACATTACATCTGATTTGGCAGAATTCTTGGATGTCCAGGTTTACATCGATCATGACACCATACAGACTAAACTCCACATAAATAGCACTGTGGGTAATTCCATCTTGCATGCCCGCAGTGCTCATCCACCTCATACCATCAATAGCATACCTTTGGGTGAATTCATCCGGATTAAACGTATCTGTAGCAGTCCCGACATTTTAGATCAATGTTTAATGGAATCAAGGTCAAGATTCCTTAGCAGGGGCTATAGTAGAGCCATTTTAGACCAGGCTATGATTAAGGTACATGCTCGCTCCCGTGAGGACCTTTTAGTCCCTAAAAATAAGGAGATCCAAGAATCTAATGAACAGGGCTCTGTTCGATTCATTACTACCTATTGCTCTCAGACATCTAAGATAGTAACATGATTCGATCGGAGTGGCCAATTGTACTAACTGATGTTATCCTTGCTCCATTTTTACCTAAATCACCAGCCATTACTTTTAGGAGGGCTCCTTCTATGAAAGATGCACTAGATAGAACCCAACCGGAACTGCCCCCTAAAACTAATTGGCTTAATAAAACTGTTTTTTTTAGGTGCACTTCGTGCCGTGCATGCACATTTGCTGTGAATGGGACTCATTATACATCAGCTTTCAATGACAGATTGATCCCAATAAGAGAACATTTGACATGTCGCAGTGATTTTGTAGTCTACCAACTAACCTGCACATGTTCTCTGTCATATATTGGAAGCACTAAACTTCCTGCGCACCAGCGTATATTGCAGCACATCCGAGCGATAGTTAACTCAGATATGAACTACCCGGTGGCTCGCCACTTCAAATCGGTACACGACAAGAAATTAAAAGATTTTAAGTACACTTTGTTGTGTTCCGTAGCTAATCCAGGCAGAGGTGGTGATCGCGAAAAATTGCTTCGTCAAAGAGAGGCATTTTTCATTATGTTGCTTGATACCCGGGCCCCCAATGGGCTTAATGCTTTTGATGAATCACATCATTTTCTATGAATTGTATATATCTGACCTTGCTTTCTGTGATATGAGCTATTTCTACTTTTCCATGTTCACATTTTCTGTGATGGTTCTGTCTTTGATTTATCAATAGGACGGGATATTTTGAAGTGTTTAATTGTATCTTTCTTGTTTACATTTAGAGTTTTTCAAATTAGATCTTCTGCAGCCGATATAATGTATTTCATTGGATTAGGAAATTGTTCTTAAAGCATTTGCACTTTAGCACTCAGGCACTTTTTCAGTCATTTGACATATATTGTGTTTCCGACAGGGGTTGTCAATAATTTTGCTCAGGGAGAGTATAACTAACAGCTTGGGGACTGATGATGAATAGAATGTTTGGATGCATTTACATTTGTATGTTTAAACACACTGTTTATTTCCATTGGTGATGTATCAGCTTTGCTTTACATTCTATGACAATAATTTTTTCTTATGGGCCTCTAGTTGAATAGTTCAATGGACAACTTATACTTTACTCCCCATGAATATTCATTATACTTATTTTTGTAACGTTCAGTTGTTGACATGACATGTGAGCACTATGCTCTTATTTTTGTCCCCTTGTACATAGATGCAAAACACACTTTGATGGACACTATGGCTTCAACTAGAAACTGTATGCCTTTTTGCTTTGTTGCAACCCTTGCGTCCTGTTTCTTTAGGCGCTTGGGCTTTTAATTTGAATTTAATGCACGGCCTACTCCCGACGCGTCATGTGATCAAGCTCCGCCTGCGGAGCGAAACGCGTCAGGGAGGGCACTAGCTCTTGCACTTCTATCAAAATTAAAAATGGATTGCTGGCAATGATTTTCGTGATGTGGTTTCTTGGTGTTTACGATTTGATTAAACACCTGGTCGAAGACGAGGTCTACGCCTGTTGTTTCCGTCACCTTTGGCGGTCAGGATCCAGCGTTATATATATATATATATATATATTTCTGTTTCCCCTTTTCTCCCAGACCTCCAAATTAAACAAAGGGTCCCTTTGTTCTCAGACTGATAGATTGACCTTTATTCTATTTAGATTGTTTTCAAGATACCTGTAGTGAACTGTATTTGGAGGTATTTGTCACGCTATGTGGTGTAATTGATTGCCTAGTGTGGTGAAGGTATTTGGGTACTCTTCTCTGGTCTTTTATATTTGGTGATGGAGAGACGATTTGGAATGTGCCACTACTGGGACAATGGTGACACTACTTATGCAATTTTTGTACTTGACTAATTTGTGATCAACATATTCTTTTTTTTGCTTTGTTTGGGTATAGTAAGTTCATGCTTTGTTTGGAATTTACTTATAAGGAGTATGTATAGGGTTCCCACATGGGATGTGTGTTAATTATGTAAACGCTGTAAAGAATTAGGTGAAGGATTTTATCCCGAATGATATGGGAAAGAGTATATTGGATTTGAAGAGATGACCCAAACCAGTTGTGGTTTATTTTGTCCTTAGCCCTGATGAATTCGGAGGCATAACACTGGTACAACGAAACACGTGTCGGCTAGAGTCTTGGACATCAATAATAAAATAAAGAAGGATACAAGATTGGACTACTTTGCTGCGAACTACCAATGTGTGTGTGCACAAAGTTGTTTTCTGTAACAGAGCTAATACTGGTTCTTAAAAATTTTTGGGTGGTCACCTTTCCTTTCAGACCAACATGGATGGAATGAGATTTACATAGTCTGGTTCCTAACATTACACTTAGCCGAGGATGGTGTGTGCCTGACAGCCATACCCAGCCCCTAATGACGCACATTTTGAGTGCAACACCTAGATATCATCAAAAGCATGGATCAACTCTAAGTGCCTCACAGATTTTAGAGTCTCCTTGGGATGTATAGCTTTCCGAGCCTTGTGGGGACTTATGTCCCTACACATGCCTTTATACCACTGTGTCAAAAAATCAAGACCCTCGCTGGACTCTCTGTTTACTTTTAAATCATATTAACTTATATACTTAGCAAAATTAATACTTTTTATGGCTTGCGCCTGTGTTGCAGTGCGCAGCACTGCTCGCGTAGTGAGAGCCCTCTTGTTTGGGGGTTTTGAAAGCTGCCCACACACTCGTGCGAGTGATCAGCTTTCGCCGTCAGGCATAGGATTTTGCGTGGTTTTTTTTAACAAAAAAAGGCATGCGATTGGACAAAGGCGGGTGCATGTCCCACCTTTGCTCTGCCCTTTCCCGATGGTTGCCAGCACGCACAGCAGTGTGCATTCGCATCCTGCAGCGCTCCCTTCCCCCGCTCCTCTGTGGTGCGGGCGCACCACTTTCGATTCCCAGATCTGCTCCTCTGTGGTGCGCGCGCACCACTGGTTACTGTAATGTAATGGGATGTAGTTGTTTCAGATGCTAGAGTGGGGCAATTGGATTTTGTAGTCTGTTCATTCGGGAACTGAAGGTAAGCTGGAAGTCGGTGACCTTTGATCTGGCTCAGGACGATTGACATTAAAGCAGCATTACTATGTGTTCATTGTGTTTTTTAAAGAAATATATTCTCTAATTATGTGCATTATTGCATTTTTTACGAAAGAGGTATAACATTGTATCTTTGTTGTTAGAACTACCTGAAATGTGTAGAGAAATTAGTCTCCGTAGAGTGTGACTTAGTAGGACACCAAGAAAGTGCCTAGGCGAGTACTGTCACTGACATACTACTCTGCTTTCCTTTATTCAGCTATTAAACACTGGTGCTCAGTGTTCTCATGTATCTCTGCATTACATCAAAATTAAAGTTTCCAGTGTCTTTAAGTGAAGGTAAAAAGCATCTACTCCCAAAAGTGCAGATACATCGATCTACAGGCCCCCGCAGCCCACGTGGTGCGGGGGGGCCCCTAGCTCCAAGGGGCCCCCTCGGCACTGAACTCTGGCTGGGAGAGCTCCTGATTGAGCCCAGAGGGGGCCCCCCTAAGTACTTTTCGTTACACCAGTGCTGCGGAGATAGGGGCAGGCAGCACTATGAGCGCAGCCCCATGCACAAGAATAAATCACCTAGAACCATCCGTTCATGGCCAGGAGATAAGAATCTTAAACAGCCACACTGGGAGGAGCACGGTGATTAATTACTTTAATTATTTCAGCGAAGAGCACAGGCTCTTCTAGAGTTTGACGTGATAAGCAGCGGTACAGCGGGAAGACACTTTACACACAAGCAACACCACTAAATTGCTTAGAGACTAACCACTTTATGCTTGTCGAAGAGAACCCCTTCCCTGTCTTCAGTTTGGACATGCAGTCTCATTAGGTTGAGCCTGAGCAGCACATGCCCTGCTCTTCGAGGCATGCTGTATTCAGGTATGGACTTGAAGCTCCGCCCACTCCCACCCATATTGTTCATTCGCTTGTGTCATTGTACACTGTAAACTGTGTTTTTTAATTGGTCAATAGGCTTAGTAGTCCTTCCTTAGTACCGCCTTGTATTTTGTAACCTCCCTTGAGAACACTCCTTGTAACATGTGTTGTTACTGGGTAGGCTTTAATTACAGTCTCTGAGCATTATTTGATCAAATAGCTTTGTCCTGCCTGCTGTTGCAGGCAGGACACTCTCTCTCCTAATTCTTTAAAAAAAATCTTTATAGCACGGCACTGAACACATTTGCAATTCAACAGGTATTGCATTTGCGAAAGTTTAAGTTATTGGCATTGTAAATGACAATGACTTTTATTTATCTGTTTTAAAAAACAACACATAAATAAAGGGGATTGTCATTTACAATGCCAATAGCTCAATCTCTAGTAAATGCGAGTTCTATTGCATTGCAAATGCTTGTTTATAATGATATAACCGTCTGATTTCTTTACCAGGACATCGTGGTGCCTGATTTGGAGGCATTGGCATGGTTTTAGAGAAGGCTTTAAGCATCAGCATGCTTTGCTAGCCAAATATTTACATTTGCGGGCCTTACTAGGAGAAAACAGACACCAGCATATTTTATTAGAAGAAAAAGCACTCCATCAGGCATTAAAAACGAAAATGAAAGCATAAGAACCTATAGTCAAAATAGTAATTGCAAAAAAATGTATCTTTATATGAAACTTCCTTTCACAGTTTTGCTATTTCGAAGCTCAAAAAATATCAAATGTTACTATCACAAGATGGTTATGGCAGTTATTTTTTAAGCCTCATTGAAAAGGTGAGCATGCCCCGTTGGGATTCTACATGAATCTCCGAAGGTCGCAAAGATGTCGGCAGCGAGTGCTGTGAGAAGGGAACAAAACCATCTGTTCCGACACATGGGACATGTGGAATGTGATGTTTTTCTAAGGCTAACTTGGGAGAACACACTGTAACTAGTCTTTTAGACTCTCGATTTATGCTCAATCTGAGTATATTTTTGCCTGGCTGGGGATGTCTTTCTGACAAACAGCCCCTGCATAGAATATGAGTTATTGCCCACGGTTGCTAAACTTCTTTCTTCGGCTTAAGGCTTGTCATACTGGTCATGCAGTAGTTTCGGAAAATACATTTGAAACAGCTTCGCCTTCTATACATTTAATTTGTAAAAAATTGTGGCTGGGTAGCTAACAATAAAGGGACAGCTTCCCAGTTTGGGGTTCAAAAGGTGGCATCATGGGCACCGAGAGAGAAGTTCGAACTATCTGTCACTTCTAGTCAGAGGTAAAGCACACTATTATGCCTATCCCAATGCAATCCTATGTTCTATACATTCCCTCCTGACTTAATTCCTCTCCACTTCCACCTTCCCCCTCCCACACACCGTAATTTTGTTTCTCCTCTTCCTCTCCATGGACTGGCTAGCTGGACCAGCTGTGCAGAGAGGTAAAGAAGCTGAGTGGCATGAACACACGTAAAATATGAACCGCCCCAAAAAACATGGGGCCTTATTATCAAGCAAGGGCGATACATTATCGCCGCTTTTATCAGCAGGAAACTGCCGCTAAAGCGGCGCTAATGGGCTTGATAATATGCCCTTGTGAATTCCCATAGAAGCCCAGGTTAACACCAGAACCTGGGCTTCTATGGGAATTCACAAGGGCATATTATCAAGCCCATTATCGCCGCTTTAGCGGCAGTTTCCTGCCGATAAAAGCGGCGATACTTAATGTATCGCCCTTGCTTGATTATAAGGCCCCGGGTTTGTTTCTTCCCTACCCACCCTCTACTAAATACACAAAAAATATCTGCCATTCTGTCACTCTCTTCCAGCTCTCCTGTGTGTCCCTTCCTCCCCACCTATAAGCGTGCTGCCTCCTGCTCTCCCTTTCATGGAGAGGAGGGAGCATCCCGAGCTCTCAGGTGGCTCTCTCAGGATCACTGAGCTAATGAGTCGCTGTTGAGCAGACAGAGGTACACTTCTTCCAGTGGCAATGGGCAGACCTAAGGGAGGCAGAGGAGACAGTGGTAGGTGCTGTAATAGAACCTGTTTTCATACTGCCCTGTAGAGGACCACAGAGGAGGCAGTGACTCAGCACCAACAAGTCCACCATTTTCACAAGGTCTTTAGACTACCCGGAGCATAGGAGAGACAGTACTCCACATATGCCACCTTGTCGATCTTTTACGCTAGAGTTCTTCTGAATGTGATTTTGAGTCCTCACCCTGCGACACACGACCCAACCTTCCCATGAGATGGAAGTTCTTTTCTGGGTTATCCGCATGTGCCTGATAGTTCTCCTTTCCAAAAATAAAGAATACCGCAATCATACAATTATGCCTAACATTTGCAAGAAATCATTTACTTAACAATATTTAAAACACCTACAAGAGTATGCTTCAGACCAACAACTTTTGTAGTTTGCCTGTTGAATGGATGACAGCCTAAACCCTATGACTAGAAAATGCCCGCAATATGGAACTTCCATAGTGATAAGCTGACAGGAAATGTGCAAATACACATTTAACATTTTCTCCACATTTCTCTCCAAGAATGATAATTTCTTCATGTGGAGAAATTGCTTCTCTCAAAGCCATACATAATCTTGGGGCTTTAACATACTTTCCTACAATGACTATAAGATTAACTCACATCTACTTTTTATGTGCAAGTATAAAAGTGAAGTTAAGGTGAAAAAAGCATCACAGATATTTCAGAATATCCAACAAGTTGCATCTTTGCAGATCTTACTCAAATTTACCATATCTAATCCCACAAGACTCTCCTGGGAACACCTGTGCTCCCAAATCTCAGAGTCACTTATGGCAGTGGGATATCTGCCCAACGTTGAAGCAAGTCCATCTGTGTCCTAGTTCTGTGAAGTATGATCTGTCATCTGTGAGTGACGAAAAATCCTTTTTAACACCTAAATGTCATTTAGATGTGCAAGATAGTTTAGGAATTCAGCTATTAGATCTGTGCCTGCACTTCTTTCGCCTTGCTCCTTTAAGACTTTGGAGCCTATTGACAAAGGGACTTTGTGATACGTAAAGTAGTACCCCTGTAGTACTCTTACATGTTTTTGGAATTGACCATAAAACACCTAAAAGAAGATAAATGTGGGAATATTCAGGGAATATTAATATACAATTTGTTTGAAGAGAAAAGACTCTGCCCTCTTTGTGCTTCTACTAATTAATAGGGAGTTGGAAGTTGTGGGACATATTTACAAAAGTAAGTGAGTGCGTAAAAGAGTTCTCTTGTAGTAATGCTTTCTGTATTCTTAAATGCTTTTGTGAATCGGGCCGCATAATCACAAAGCTCTCATGATGCACCTCCTTCAAAGGCTGCCTACAGACTACATTCAAGTGAGTTCTGCTGCTGATCCCCTTCTGCTACAAGGCTCCCTTAAAAATGCACTTCTGTCACAGGGATGCTTTCATTCTGCATTGACGCAGCTCTGAGGGAGCATCTCTGCCACAGGGCTTCCTGAGGACTGGCTTCACACTTTCCTGTTCATCCACTCCTTTCACAGCACTTCTTTAGTCTGCATCCAACCTGTGCTGCAGAAGCACTTGTATCCCAAAGCTATCATCAGATCACTTCCACACATCTCACACAGGGAGGTCTTCAGGCGGCTTTAACTGAGCTCTGCCTCAGAGCTGCATTTAGAAATCATTCATTAACTGCTGTCAATGCACCTCTGTCGCAAGCTGGGTTCAGGATGCACTCACAGCCTTGTCTCTGCCCCATCGTATTGTACTCGCATAGTCCTGTCGATACACATGGGACACAGGGCTGTCCAAAGACTGCAATTGCAAATCTCAGCTTATGTATCTTTGACACAAGGCTGCCTCAAAACTGTGGACCTGGCCTGGCAGTTTGGGCTGGACTGTTCCCATTGAGCGCAGGGTCAAGACTGATTTGCATGTGGCTGGGTCCAAACTGGAATGGCATGGTGAGCAAAAAAACGATGGATTTAGGCCCAGATCTCTATACTGGGGTGAATGTATGACATTGTTCTGCATTCTGTCCACCGACTGTTCTTTTTGCATTTGTCACCCCGAGTGGTACGGGTATGCCCAGACGTGGGTCCGGTGCTCTCCTTGCCACTGGAGTCAATCTAGCCTGGCTGATGAGGGCTGAAAGCCCGAAACTGTTTCTAGGATGCTTGTTTCCAGTCCAGGGAGGACCTGGCCTGGCAGTTCGGGCTGGACTGTTCCCATTGGGCGCAGGGTCAAGACTGATTTGCATATGGCTGGGTCCAAACTGGAATTGCATGGTGAGCAAAAAAACGATGGATTTAGGCCCAGATCTCTATACTGGGGTGAATGTATGACATTGTTCTGCATTCTGTCCATCGACTGTTCTTTTTGCATTTGTCACCCCGAGTGGTACGGGTATGCCCAGACGTGGGTCCGGTGCTCTCCATGCCACTGGAGTCAATCTAGCCTGGCTGATGAGGGTTGAAAGCCCGAAACTGTTTCTAGGATGCTTGTTTCCAGTCCAGGGAGGACCTGGCCTGGCAGTTCGGGCTGGACTGTTCCCATTGGGCGCAGGGTCAAGACTGATTTGCATATGGCTGGGTCCAAACTGGAATTGCATGGTGAGCAAAAAAACGATGGATTTAGGCCCAGATCTCTGTACTGGGGTGAATGTATGACATTGTTCTGCATTCTGTCCATCAACTGTTCTTTTTGCCTCAAAACTGTGGTCATACCTTACTTCAAATGCACCTCTGTCTCAGGTCAGCCTTCAGATTGGGATCACCTAGTCCTGCCATTGCAAATGCAGACTGAATTGAAAGTTAATTAAGAATAAAAGCATTTGGCAAAACAAAATTAACTACATCTTTCATGGCAAATATTACCAACAGTATCATCATAAAAACTGCTATTATTCGAATAGCCACTGTTGCAATCTATAAGGAAAATCACAATTTTAGTTTAATTCACATAAATATACAAGCAAATCACAGAAAAGCAACACCATTCAACATACAATAAGATCATAGGGGGCAAATTACCAGCCCTGTGGCTGCTCTATTCCGATGTGGCCGCTGCTGCGCCGGCTGTGCCACAGAACCGATGTTCCTTGACGGTGGTGCAGCAGACAGGGGTTTCCAATATGGAAGGTGGGACCGCCGTGGTCCGCCAAGCATATTCTGAGTTTCCCCACTGCCAGCTTTTTCATGGCGGTCAGCCTGCCATGAAAAGGCTGGCAGTGGGGAAACAAAGGGGCCCCTACAGGACCCCCATGCCTCCGCCGCCATGGACATGCACCCCAAGTTCCAGCATGGCATGGGCTTTACAGGCCATGCCATGCTGGATTTGCTTCTGCGTTCCCATTGTGGTGCCCGCTTTCAGGGCACCAACATGGGAACAGCAAAAAAAAGTTGAACTCATAATCAGGCGGGCGGACCAGGCATGGCTTTGGTGGTGCTGTGCTGGCGCAAACCTGTTGCACCACCGCCAAAGTCGTAATCAGACCCTATGTTCACTGGTTTTGACCATATACAACATAACATGATGCATTGCTAAGGGATTAGCATGGGATGCTTGCAACATTCCTCAGTGCTGTTATATGATTGTCACAGCTTGTGCTCAGAAGTGCAAAAACACCCCAATGAACAAAATGAAAACAACTACAAGCACATACATACTTAAAATCCAGGAAATCTGATAGGCCTTCAAAAATATACTTTACACACTAACCAATACAATGTATTTTCTAATCCATGCGTCGTAGTATGCAGTAGCTTAGTATGCATGTGTTTCTGTTGAAGCTGGAGTTGTGTAGCTGTCAAACTTGTTTACAGAGGATTGTTAACGTGTAGTCGGCCTTTAGTCTGTTCAAATGTAGTGCGTTCTATAAAAGCGAATGTAATCCAATTCAATGTGTGTCCTCCCCACATGTTTTTGATCGAACTAACTTTCTTTAAATTAGTTTCCAAGGGCTTCACACAATAAAGATCTTAAAGTTGGGTTAGACCCACGAACTATAAAATCCTGGACCGAAAATCAAAAACATGTTTGAACGAGTACAGCAGAGCGGGATGCTGTGCACATGTTCGCTGGCTTTGGTATTTTTAAAGGGAAGTGTGCCAGTCTGAATGTTAACAAATGTCTCCATCAAACAGCCAGTCCAAGTGATTCCTCGTTGATGGGACAGCAATGACAAAACTAGCAACTCCAGTCCTTGTCGTGACCTTGGGAAACCTACATGACTGAACTGCGATTAGGGAATTCTGTGTGTGGCATCGTTTATCATCATGCCACAGATAAGTATTATCTGGTGAATGGCTTTCATTGATAAGTGCCCGAAGCCTAGTTCTAACTCAGCTGTCACTGACGTGTCCAGCCTGTGACACAATAATGCAAGATGAGTGAAACCCTGATGTGTGTCACTCACTAATCCTCTCTTGGAACTAACTGTCCATTATGCACGTCACAATAATAATACAAGATATAAACAATACAAGCTAAGGGGTGCCGTTTAGTAAAACATCCAAAGAAGTTAATGCTGGTGTTTCTAACGAGTGTCAAGAGCCATATTGTCAGGTGACTTAAGGACAGGTTATCATCTTTATTTAGCTTATGTTTAAAGGGTGGTTTACTCAATGGAGCTATTTGTAAAGTGCCAAAGACATTCATTTAACTTAGGTGGGTGAAAAGACACACTTTGGAGGCACAGACACATGTCTGATTGACAGCCTCAAGAATGTAAGATTTTAACCTTGCAAATTGGGATTCTGGTATGCAGAAATGTCTGGATTAATAAATCCAGAGCTGAGTGCAGATTGTTTGTTGGTTTTCCTGCAAAAGTTGGTGAACGTCCTTAAACTTATTTAAGTTTGTTGATGATCACCTAAGATATTCAGTTTATTTTCACACCTTGGAAATGCACCGAAGTGCAGAAGAAGGTGTATTTTTTTTAAATGGTGGGGGGATTAGACCACCAAAACTCACGAGAGAGTTGGTGAAGGAAGAGGCTTCTTATCAGGCAGAAACATTTTGACATAAGAATGCACATCTGCATTTAATTTAGTAACGTTGAATAATAGACCTGTTACACTTCCCCGTGCAGGTTTTCTCACTCATTTGAGTACTCAACAAAATGTATCACTGTTGTAGATTTCCTTTCTTGACAACTCCTGGAATTTGATGAGAATTTCCAAAAAGTTGTACATTTGTTTGAAGTACAGGTGTAACCCTATTGGTGAGCATTTTTTTACTATTTTTTCATACACTTTTATAGGTCTTTCTTAGTAAGCTAAAATCTGCATTTTGTTATTGTACTTCAGTAAATAAAGATGAAAATAAAAGCAACTTGTTAAATAAGACAAGGCAACATGCCTTCTCCATATATGTACCTAGCAGCACATTTATTATTATTTCATGCAATGCAGCACAGCAAAGAAACTTACTGCGTTGCGTAAAGAGAGCAAGTAGTAATGCTTCATATTTACAAAGAGTTGAAGCATTTCTGCTCTACCCTTGTGCTGGTGCACTGTGTGCTGCCTAGCACAAACACAGGCACCCTTACACCGTAGTGCAAGGCAGCCTGCATAATGGGCAGAATTTTTTTTTTTTGCAGGATGGAAGACCTTCCTGCACAAAAACAATCCTTAGAGACATTTTCCTAAGAAGGGAAATGGTTAAGTCTATGCTGTCTAAAAAAGGGCTGCCAAATGCCCAGAAGGGAACAACCAGAAGGAGATACCAAGGGTAACATGCAAACCAAATTCTCCCCTTCTGCTAAATCTACAGGACAAGTTCCTCAGAAGTTCCCTTTGGGTCTATTGACAGTGTTCAGCTGCAAATTCCTCTTACCTTTGGTTTGTTGAGAGTCGCAAGAGTTGTTAAGAAAGTTGGATAAAAGTACACAGTACAAGAAAAAGGCTAGACATCAAGTGAGAGGGTGATGAGGGGCTAGAGTCAAGAAAGAGTTTTTCTGAGCTCATGAATCTTCAAGGCGACCTAACATGGTGGCACCACCTTTATTTTATCCGTTTAGAACAAGGACTTTCTGTGAACAGACCTTGTATTAGCCTCATGAAACTTAGATGGACAAAATGTTGTTTTCTGTATTCACTAAAGATAGGTCCCGATTCTAAGAATTGAAATTTGTGCAAATCCGTGCACAGCTGTGAGCACAAACTCCAATGAAGGAAGCAGAAAATCCACCAAACGGGTGCATTTTCTCCTGTTCTCCGCGTGGGCGAAGGATGGGTGGATTCATGTTCCCTAAAGCGTGTTGAAGGAGGGTTCACTGCAACTAACTGAGTGGGCATTCTCCAACATTTACAATGCATTTTTTTTGCCTCAACTGATCACAAACCTGCTTTCCAAAAAAGTAGGGGAAAGTGGTGTGTTAGGGAAGGAGAAGTCATGTAACACCCCCATTTATTATGGCTGTGTTGGGGAACGGATTCCTCCATATGTAAAATGTTTTTCATTTGAAGTAAAATGTAGTACACACCATTGTATGGCCTATGCTGAGAGCTGCATGCCTGGTAACATACAACATCCCCCTGAAATCAATTCTGTAAATTAAAATGTATAAAACACTAGAAATAAAAAAAATGTAAATAAAAAAAAAGAGTGAGAGAGAGTGAGTAAGCCTGCACAAGTTGTAGGTGTACACTTATGGTAGGGTGGATTGCACTTTTTTTGATAATTATAACCAGAGTTAGTAATTTAGTAATGTAACGAAATGTTGTTAATCCAAGTTATTTTATGTTTTCCTTCAGTTTGCCAAGAGCATAATTTGTAAGGTATCGTTTTTTCACATTAGGTATAATGGATAACCAATGCCTTTTTGTGCTTAGCAAAATTTGCTACATGCGGAACACAGTTAGAGCTTACATTTGTTTTTATTTTGAACAGTGTTATGTATGGCTCCTTTTTAAAAAGCTTTTCTCTCTGCCACTGAGCGCTCCATAAATAATAAGGTCAGAATCCCGCTGAGTGTGGAAACCTCTTAGGAATTCCGGTTCATCTGTTATAACATCAAGGGAACTGTTTTTGTACATGAAATACCCAGCGTCGGAGTCGAAGGCTAAACAAACGAAACCATAGCAAATGATGGCTAACCCCAGGTTGCAAAATAACTCACTGTTCTGGAAATATCTCAGAGGGAAACGAATTTCACAGGACAGATGGCCACGGTTTCAGAAGAGCGTCACAGAATACAACACAAGGCAATACATCACTCCTATTGTGTTCGCGGCGCATTGACCCTTATGAAGCTGTTTTACATTTTATATTTATGATTTATCAATTATTCTTTCCTTAATTTTTTATACATTAGCGCAGTCGTACATATTTCTTAGATATTGTCAGGGGGCTAATGAACAAAATTAGAGTGACATATCTCCACATTAATATTCTTCTCAAAATCGTTACTCCTGCTAACATTTTAAATCCCCACGGTGAAACTCTAGAAAGGGTCAATGCAAATCATCCCCTTCTGTGGGTCTCGTTCCAACTGCCAAGTGAGACAATTGCCTGCCTCGGAAAGAATGAGAGAAATTCTTCAGAGGGAGTATGCAACGAGAATGAGCACCAGTTTTTTGCACCCCTGGAACACTCTGGTATTGCATAAGGATCCTCAGGAACTTGTTCAACACCTTCTATAATACTGATTGCACAGGCACAACATATCAGATAGTGAGATCACACGATTATTATTTTGAGTTTTATATAGCACTAGCTAGACCCAAAGGTACCGAAGTGCTTTACATGTTATGCGATAACGTTTACAAGAGGTGCATGACTCTCTCGTTTAGCTGGTGGTGTGGATCCATCCAAATGAGGGTACCCTTAGAAACTATGATCACGCTGTATTACAAATGTGCACGCAATGGTAACGAAGATGTTAGGAGGTGCACACATAGAAGTGGCGCACCATCAGTGCACCCGATGTTGGTGACCCTGAGAAGAGGAGACTATGGGGCCGATTCCGATCCTGGAAAAACGCTGTACAAATCGTGGTATGGAGCGTTTTCCCCATACAACTCGTACTTGTAAGGAGGCCCCTACAACCTAGGAAGTACGATCCGTACAAATAGACGCACTCCATACAAATTGTAAAAAAGACCATACAACTCGTATATACAAGCGATTGCGATTCGGATTTCTCTGTACACGACGTTCCCATGTATTCCCGGCAAGTACGATTCGTACAAGCGGCACTCCGTACGGCTCTTTTTTTACAAGAGCCAAAAAGTGCCGGAAAAACCTTGTATGCCCCGAAAACAGTACAAGACAGACCCCCTCATGTACGCGTCGTACACCCCATGAATACAGGGGTACGGTGCGTATGTACGGTGCGTACGGATGACATGGAAAGTGGGGTACAGTGTGCCCATACGCGATGAAGGGGTACTGGTCGTATACGCACCGTACCCCAAAATTGCATATGTACGCACCGTACTCCAAAATCGCGTACGTACGCACCGTACCCCAAAATCGCGTATGTACGCACTGTACCCCAAAATCGCGTATGTACGCACCGTACCCCAAAATCGCGTACGTACGCACCGTACCCCAAAATCGGGTACGTACGCACCATACCCCAAAATCACGTACGTACGGTGCGTACATGCGCGATGTTGGGGTACGCACCATACACATGCCTTGCATGTGGGGGGACCCCTGTACGCCTCATACCCCTATACGACCCGTACACTGGTATGAGTCATACCCCCAGAACGAGTCATACCAGGGTACGAGGTGTATAAGGGTTCGCTTCGTTGCCCGGTACGAGTCATTCCCTGTATACAGGCCATTTTCCATACAAATCGTATGCTGATAACCTGGTACGAATCGTACATGACGGGTTGGACAGCCTTTTTACAAATTGTATGGTCTTTTTTACAAGTCTGTGTCGTACAGCTTTTCCCGATCCGATTTGTAAGGATCGGGCCGATCTGTATGTATTTTTCCCATACGAAGCGTACTACACGGGTTGGAAGGGACTTTTACACTTTGTATGGAAAAAAATACAAATCCTATTTGTATGGAAAATAAAAATCCAGGATCAGAATCGGCCCCTAGGAGTTCGGATTGAACCCTTCCTCCTCCTCCTTCAAAAAAGAACGGAAAATGCTTCTAATGAACAAATTCACATCCTTAAACTTTAAATCATACGTTACTGTTAACAACATATATCATCCTACCTACCGCTATCTACCTCTTTTTGTATTGAATGTCGAATATTGAATTTATGTATATTTCCCCCTCAACCATCTAATGTTTCCGAATGTTGTAATGTAAAGCGCTCTGATACCCTCTAGGGTCATGTTCGCGCTATATAAAACTTTATAAATAAATAAATAAAATAAAATAGACACTCCCTTGAAGGTAAATGCAGTGACTGCTGCACCCGCCTTTTACCTAGCACTCCTTGCCTGTTCCTTCAGACACATGTGCTACATCCATGCATATGATAAGCAAATCAACTTTAAAGAAACATACCTTACATTGAATACACCTGTGTGAATAGAAATCACTTGAAAAGTAAATTTGATATATATTGAACAACCTCAGAGTACTGACCACTTCTTGAACTTTGGGAACTTGCAGTGAAGGCTCCCATCCCTTTCCAACAAAGAGTTTCAGTAATAAGTATAGTATAATCTCACATGGACTAGACAAACATACCTTTGCAAGGTCAGCACTGACTATCATACATACTCAGTGACTGAAGTATTCTGTATAGCACACAGAGCATTTGACTCAGTGGAGTGGTCCTATCTGATGTCGGTCTTATGCAAAATGGGCTTTGGCCCATCACTCAATGCCATGGATAGAGCTACTATGTAGAGACTCACTGACTAGAGTGTGGGTCAATGCGGAGGTCTTGCATGAGTTTAACCTGGGTAGGGGTACATGTCAAGGATACCCGCTGTCCCCACTGCTCTTCGCATCGGCAATTAAACCACTGGCAATCTGGATGTTGACGAGACACATTGATCGGTGGTCTGAGTTGGGACCCAGACTAGGAAGATGTGATCTCACTGTACGTAGATGATATACTTCTCTACTTGGCACACCCTAAGGACTTGGTCCCGAGTGTCATGAGTATTCTGGATGTGTTTGGGGGATGTATGACAAAATATAGAAAGACAAAATATCGACCTACAAAAATATCGGAGCACTAATATCAAAGTCAATAATATCGACATCCTATCTACAAAAAGGTAAGTACAAAAATGTCAGAAAAAAATATCGTTTTTTAATAATAAAAATATGTAAAATTAATTTTAAAAAACTTTAAAATATAATAAACATAGTACAAAATATATTATATTATTTAAAATTAATAAGTAATATACATAATGTAATAAAAAATAATTAAACATATAAATATAATATATAATATATGTACTTAATAATCAGTTGTAATAACTTATAAATATTTAAAAATATTATATATTATAAATTCATCTATACAGATAAATTTATAACATAAATAAAAATTAAATAATTATGCAAAACAAATTTAAAAAAGTTATGTATTTTTAATATTTTTTGTATTAATGATATACTACATTAACTGAAACAATACAAAAAATATTAAGTAACAGAGGGAATAAAATACTATTCCATCTCCCAAAAAAACAAAAGTAAGGAAAATGTTGGATAGCGGAGGGGTAAAAATTACTATTCTCACTCCAGAGAGTGCAGCAGTAGGGAAAGTGTTGGATAGCGTAGGGGTAAACATTACTATTCCAACTCCAGAGAGTGCAACAGTAGGGAAAGTGTTGGATAACATAAGGGTAAAAATTACTATTCCAACTCCAGTTAGTGCAACAGTAGTGAAAGTGTTGGATAGCGTAGGGGTAAAATTACTATTCCAACTCCAGTTAGTGCAACAGTAGGGAAAGTGTTGGATAGCGTAGGGGTAAAAATTACTATTCCAACTCCAGAGAGTGCAACAGTAGGGAAAGTGTTGGATAGCGTAGGGGTAAAAATTACTATTCCATCTCCAGAAAGTGCAACATTAGGGAAAGTGTTGGATAGCGTAGGGGTAAAAATTACTATTCCAACTCCAGAGAGTGCAACAGTAGGGAAAGTGTTGGATAGCGTAGGGGTAAAAATTACTATCCCAACTCCTGAGAGTGCAACAGTAGGGAAAGTGTTGGATAGCGTAGGGGTAAAAATTACTATTCCCACTCCAGAGAGTGCAACAGTAGGGAAAGTGTTGGATAGCGTAGGGGTAAAAATGACTATTCCCACTCCAGAGAGTGCAACAGTAGGGAAAGTGTTGGATAGCATAGGGGTAAAAATTACTATTCCCACTCCAGAGAGTGCAACAGTAGGGAAAGTGTTGGATAGCATAGGGGTAAAAATTACTATTCCAACTCCAGAGAGTGCAACAGTAGGGAAAGTATTGGGTAGCGTAGAAGGTAAAAATAACATACTTATAAATAAATTAATAATTTAAAATATTACAAAAATGTATTATTATTTAAAATAATACATTAATAAAGTATTAAATAATATAAAACTATTTACAAATACCAATACATAATTATTTAAAACATGATTAGCAATACATATATAAGTAAAAATGAATTAATAATAAATACCAATTAATAATAATAAATTACAAATTAATAATTAATTAACAATAATATAATTTACAACACAATGAAATAAAATAAATTATTACTTAATTACATTTAAATTACTTCCCACTCTATTCCCCTAAAAACCCATAACCCACTACAGAACATAATTATCAATTAATCATTTAATTAAAATTAATTACCAATTAATAAAAATTAATTACCAATTAGTTAAAATTAATTTATAATTCCTAATAATTAATAATTATTAATTAATTTACTATAATTAAATTACTTCCCACCCTATTCCCCTATAAACCCATAACCCACTACAGAACATAATTATCAATTAATCAATTAATTAAAATTAATTACCAATTAATTAAAATTAATTTATAATTCCTAATAATTCATAATTAATTTATTATAATTAAACTACTTCCCACCATATTCCCCTATAAACCCATAACCCGCTACAGAACATAATTATCAATTAATCAATGAATTGAAATTAATTACCAATTAATAAAAATTAATTACCGATTAATTACAATTAATTTATAATTCCTAATAATTAATAATTAATTTACTATATTATAATTACTTCCAGCTTTATTAATAATGATTGCAGCATAACAAAGAGTACTCAATCCCACTATTATTGATCAGATTTGACTTATTTCATCATAAAGAATTTATAGCAGCGACTTGGAATGAGGGCTAGTGAACACTTGTGAAGCAGCATGTACACAAATGGTTGTAGTCAAATAAGTGGATAATGACCACAGGTGTTTTAAGGATAATGGAAAATGTGATTTTCCATTATCACCCTTGTACTTCAGAATATTTGTTTTAAAGGACTTGTTTTTGGATTGCCCCTAAAGAAGGGACTTATTTGTTCCGAAATGCATTGGCATGAATCATTCAGGATGATAATCCAAATATAGAACGAAAAAACAATACTGTATATTGCCATTTCATCGATTTGTGAAACTATTTAAATGTGATTTTCATGAATGTTAATGAATTACATAAATGGTATATTATGTTTCAAAAGCAACAGAGATTAATCAAAAGCAAAGATTAAAATAACTATGAAAAGTAGAATGATGATAGTATTGTGATTTATGAGATTGATAAAGTATAATTGTGAACAGTGTACACTGCATTTAGGCTTAATTGCTTGAAATATTATTACTGATTACGACTGACGGATGCTGACAGCATACATAGCGGTGTAGCACCACTTCTGAACATTGAAAAGGAAGGTATCTCATTGTCGAAAAAAGGAGCGCACCTCAAGATCGAACTATTCTTTATAGCACAAAAAGAATAGCATTTTCTGCCCGGACTAGTAAAGTAAAGTAAGTAAAGTCCACATTTGTAAAGCGCACAATCACCCGTAAGGGTCTCTAGGCGCTGGGGGCTGTCGGGAAGATTAAGCGAGCTATTGCCCAGAGTCACATGGTGCTGGGCTAATCTGCCGCCGGAGCCGGGGATCGAACCGTGATCCCCAGATTCCAGCGTCAGTCGCCCTGGCCGCGGCGCCACACCTCTCCTCTCCTACTAGGAAGCCCCATGATGGTGCGGTGGCTCTCCCAAATCTAAGGCTATACTTTTGGGCATCCTAGTAGCGGGGGGTTAATGATTGTGCCTTTGCGTCACAACAGGACCCATCCCAACTAGCTAGCAGGAGGGCCATGGACCCAAAAGGCTACCCGAGTAGCATATATGAAGCAGTAGGGAAGATTCCGCTGCCACCCCAACAGCAACATTGGTGAGAATCTGCCTGAAGGCAATGGCCAAAATAGGATGGAAGGAAAAGCTGATGCTTGAGACACCACTCTGGGAAGCAGCAGCACTAAAAGTGCTGCGAACAATAGAGGGCTATAAGAAATTGGACCTCTAGTGTCCATCTAAAATAGGGGATGTTTGGAGAGATGGGGTAGGTGATATAATTCCCAGAACTGCAGAAACAGCTTGATCTAGTGGAGAGTCAATTCTTCCGCTACATGCAAATGACACACATCTTGAAAAGATAGACAGAAAGACTGTGGGTCAATGCAGAGGAAACCCCTTTGGAAGTGAGGGTCCCTACAATAGCATAATGTATTGCAGATATATGCCACATTTCTTAACAATAGCCATTCTCCCCTCACTGTGTTGAGGGATAAATGGGAACAGGATCTGGGGAGAGGCTATGCACAGGTGGTGCTATATGTACGGGGTTCGGCCGATACGAAAGATATTGCTCAGGGCATATTTCACAAGAGCAAGAGTATTCACAATGAGCAGGGTAGAGGTTGAAGGGTGTCTCAGGGGATGCAGACAACAAGGCACACAGGAATATTGGGACAAAGTTTGCAATAAATTGTCACTGGTTATTGGGAACACCCTGAGTCTCACCCCACCACTGGTGATTCTCAGTGTTTGGGGAGAACAATCCCTAGACCGATTTTGTAATGTTTTACTGATTGTGACCAGACAGGACAAAGTCCATCATTGGGGGGCGATGTCAACTCCGACAGTAGCCGAGTTAGAAATTGAACCTAAATTGGTGTATGAGATCAGCAGAATTGGTATATAAATCTACCAGATACTCTGGAAAATTTGAAAAGGTCTGGGGCCTCAGACCACATCTCAGAGGCCCAGGAATGGGATGGGGCAAGAGTTGAGCAACACCAGAATGACCCCGGCTGGGTGAAAGAGAGAGCGACAGAATTGAAAGCCAGAACTGGCAGGATGCAGAGGGGATGTAGGAAGGGACTCAGTGTACTGAGTACTTTATCGAGGATGGGTATGAAAAAGAATATGGTGGTTATAATGCAACTGAGGGTCTCATTACTACAGTTGGTGGTTTTGTTTCTGTATGTTTGTAAACCTCTGTTTCACTGCAATACTAATAAAAAGAGTTGAAGAAAAAAGAATATGCCATTTGTAACACAGCCATTGGAACATGGCGATGAACGCTAGATGTCCTATTGACCTTACCTATTGAAATTAATGCGCATAAAGGAAAAACAAAATGGCACCCTCTATTAGAATGAATGTCAAAAACGGTCAGTGGAGTAATAACATTTACATACTCATCCAAGTCTTCATTCCTATCATTACTTCTATAAGGAGAGCCCATCTCCTCTGCAGATTGTCTTTTCTATTTCATTTTTATAACACATAATAAAAACACTCCCTTCACAGAATGTGTATAGAAGACTTATACACCTGGAAGACATCCTGTTTTGTCTGTCTTCCAGACAGGCTTCGCTGATCCAAATGGGTTTACATGCTTTTTAATCTTAATTTACTTTTTCTCCCTTCCTCTTGTATATGATGCTTTGTTTTCTTTTCCTTTTAGGTGGTAATCTGGAGAGGGGCACAGATCTTTTATGCAGATGTATGCAAGAACATAATTTACCTTTTTGTGTTCTTTTTATGAATTGCATAGTTAGAAGTTCAAAGGAACTATTATGCTGGTGGCTGCGTTAGCAGGCTGGCCACCAGCACTGGCAGCAGGAGGATCAGCTTTAGTGTGCACTGCAGGTAGTCTCGCAATATATTCTTCCAAAAACAAGAGAGAGTGAGAGTGAGAGTGAAAGTAGAGTGGCATTTGCCAGTTCCTCACTTTAGGGTCAGACAAAAGAAGAGAATGTGTAGTGAGTGGTAAGAGCAGCCTCTATGTTCCTTCTGTCCCAGAGGAAGAAGTAAGTGATGAAATATAAATGTCTATGGTGTGGTCAAGCAAACTGTTACCTCTACTATTAACACTTTTCTTTTAAATGCTCCTTCATTTTTGAGTTTAGAAAGACACCTGTGGCCTAATGATTAAAGTGCAAGAGACTCCATTTGAAGGTTAAGTGTTCGAGTTCGGGTGCCTTCATGGTACTGTATGTAAATAAAGGGAATATTCTTTGCTGAATAGGTTTCCCTTTTGTGTTTTTCTTTCAACTTATAGCATGTCACTGGGATATGGAGTACTTGTACCATATATTTGAGACTATGCTCACTTCCTTCTATATTTGGTGATAGCACAGCGGAGGGTAAGGGAGTGTCTAAGAGGAAACACCATATAAGCAGTCCTTCAGAAGCGTTAGAATGGGGTAGAAGCAGGTCAAGGCATTCTACTCCAAGCAGTCATCGTGAGCAGAAACATATTGCCAATATCCAGCAGACTGTTGATGAGGCTGTGGCCAATGACTTGGAAGATGAAGGGGAGAGAAGGAGATAGGATTCTTCATCTTCCTTTTCTTCTTGTCCAGATATAGCTGGTACCTCCACAAATTAGAAATATGTGCAAAGAGAGGAGGCAGCACAGATTCTAGTTCATTTAAGAGAAAATATAGCATTCCCTGCAGACAACTCAGACATGAAAAAGGCTTCTAATCTTTTCCCACAGTATAAAAAGTCTTCTGGTCCAGCTATGTCATTGGAAGTCAAAATGTGTTACAACAGTTCTGAGGGAGGCGAACAACGATGATACTCTGGCATTAGCCATGCAGATAGGTGATGCTTGTTTGAAATTGTTCGCAAATGTGGTGCAGCAGGTAATATTCATCAGGGATACTGCCTGTGATGGTCAAAAAGGTTCAGCTATGGGTATTGGTGGAGGAAATCTGGTCTACAGTTGTATATGGCTACGGTATTGGTAGACTGATCATTCAGAAAAATTTACTCTACTTTGAATTCCCTTTCCTGGTCTTAAGTTGATGGTGATCATTTGGATTCTATGGTCAATGAGGCTTCCATGACAGAAAGCATGCCCTCCATATACTCGTAACAGTCATGGATAATCAAGACGAAGGAAGTGGTTCTAGCAACAGAGATCTTCAAAGAAATCTTAATTTAAACAGTGATCTTGACTAGTGTGGGCAAAGGGATGTAGAGGAACCTGTTGTAGGTTTTATCTGAGACTTCGTGTCAACATGGGAGTCAGATGTGTCGGATCTTTGGTTGCTGAATATTGTTCGGCTCGGTCATAGCACAGAGTTCTCATCAAGTCCTCAAGGTTTGTTGTTCACCCTTACTCCTGTTCCCAAATGTAAAGAAAAAGTAAAGGCAGTATGGGAAGGTAAAAGAGATTGGATCCACAAGAAGGCAATAGGTGAGGTTCCTGTGGAAGAGCAGTGTCGCTGATTATATTTTATCCTCTTTCTGATGAAAGACACATCAGGAGTGTCTTGTCCTGTCCTATGTCTAAAGAAAGTAAACGCTTGGGTGTAAAAAATACGTATCATTTCAAAATGAACTGCTTACAGAAGATAATTCCTCTATTTCTGCCTCAAGAATTTCTTTTCACTCTCGATCTACAGAAATGCATAGCGTAATATCCTAACTCATCAGAAATATATCAATGAAGTGTCTGTACAAAAGTAATGTCTCCTTTGGTAGAGATTCTGCACTATCAGGGAATTTCCCTGAATTTGTATCCAGACAAATCCAGTAAGAAGACTCAAACTAGCAGCAATACATCAGAAGTTGCAAAGCTTCTTCAGACACAGGGATTTCTGATAAACGGAAAGAAGTCAACACTGAGTCCGGTACAAGATTTCAGATAAATAGGAATGTTGTGGTTCTACCTGAAAGCTGAGTCTTGAAAATACAGAGACATGTGTTGATGTTAATAGAACAGGATTTTCCAAACGCAAAACTTTAGCTTCATGTACAGGGAGACATGTCAGCAACAGTGATGATTGTTTCTCTGTGCAAGGTTCTAGTTAGGCATTTTTGTACTTCATCTGATAGCATCATGAATCCGATCTCTATAAATCTCGAGGCCAGGATCAGTATGACTTATTTGGGGCTTTAGTGGTGGCTTCATCCAATCCAATCCAATCCAAAAGTTCTTTATTTCGGCCATCAAGGCCATAAAAGATGCAGTAAAAACAGTAAAATCCTCGTGCAATACAAACACAAGCTAAAAAAAACCCATCAACATACAATATTACAGCAATTGCAAGGAAGCGGAAACTAACTTGATTCATTATGTGTGAGGATCCAGGAAAGTCAAGATACTATGCACTGCAGTTCATCTTACGGTTAGGGATTCGCCTTTCAGCAGTTTTTTCCTTTTCAACCACATAGCCATTAAATACTTAGATAGTGCAACTACAATACAGTGTAAAGTGCTTGACTTTAAAATTCTAAACAAATGTAAACAGTGTCTAAAGCCTAGATTCCTACACAAAGGTACTAGCCAGTGCTTTCTTGGTCTGCTATAGGCAGGGCAAAAAAACAGCACGTGTAGTTTATCCTCCACATTCGCGCTGCACCCTGGACAGGTTTTATCGTCCGATGAAGACCATTTGCTTGTAAAGTCTTTGATGGGCAATGTACCAAACCTCCATTGAATAAAAAGTTTCCTTGCAGTAGTGGGAAAAATAATATCCATAAATTCTTCGAACATGAATGAACTTTTGGAGACCAAAAATTGTTCAGTACGGGTGCCAATTTTAGGGGCACACAGGAGCGTAGTTAGGCTTTTATCCTTGAAGATCCCACTGAGCGATTTACGTGAGACCTCAAGACAGCCTCTTTCGGGACCATCCCACAGATCAGCCAAGCCTAGTCGCATAAATTCTCGTTTTACATAGGCCAACCATGGGATTCTGTCAGAAAAACCATAGCTCAGGACATGCTTCAAATCTTGCCTGTAGTGGGACAGTTCAGTAGTGGACCATAGCCTATGCCAAAACCTCAAAGGTTTTAGGGCTAACTCGTCCCCTATAGAAGGGAGGCCCAGATCTAGTCTCAATGGTAAAAGAGGCGTGCCTTGTGGTAGAGACAACAACCGTCTAAGGAAGTTAGTCTCTACCTTGATGAGTTCTGTTCCAGCATTATAGCCCCACAGTTCACCACCATATGATGAGGCTGCTCTGGCTTGAGTTTTGTACATCTCCAGTGCTGGACTAACTGGCTTCAAGGTTGAAGAATTTGAAACCTTCAAAATTGCCCCCGCCATTTGCGATAGCTTTAGACGAGATCTTGCTATCTGTGGACCCCAAGATAGGTTTTTGTGTAGAGTTACCCCAAAGTACTGGAACGTTGTGACCCTTTCCAGCCTATCCGATCCAAAGGTTGGATTTGGCCTGGTTGTTGCCGAGGGATTGAATACCATAAACTTGGTTTTGTCTGCATTGATCTCAAGGCCGTGGGTTCTGCAAAAGTCCCCAAACCCGTCCAGTATCCGTTGGATCCCCATGGGGGATTTGGAGAGCAGGAGAGTATCATCGGCAAACATAATTGCCGGAACCCTCCTGCCTGCCAGCCTAGGGGCGTCATTGTTATTGACGTTGTCAAGGTGAGATATTACGCCGTTGACATAGAGGCAAAATAGGGTTGGTGCTAAGACGCAACCCTCTCTCACCCCCCTGCCAACGGCAAACCTAGATGACAATGCCCCATCCCTCCCACACCTGACCTGGGCAAATTTCCCTTCGTGGAGCCTAATTATTACATGTAGGAGCTGTGGTGGAACATCTAACTCCCTAAGGACCGCCCATAATTTCTCGCGTGGTACTAAGTCAAATGCGTACCTCAGGGCCACAAACACCGTGTACAGACTTCCCCCCTCGATCCTTGCCGTTTTCCAGAAAAGAAGAACGAGGCGAAAAATCTGATCCATGGAGGATGTGTTCTTCCTGAATCCTGCTTGGAGAGGGCTAAGGATCGCATTGTCCTCCATCCAATCCAAGAGTTGGTCCAGCAGAAGGCGAGCGAAAAGTTTTTGGGGTACATCTATAAGGCTGATCGGCCTGTAGTTGGCTGGGAGCAGAGGAGAGCCCTTTTTAAAAATCTGTACTATCTCTGCGCCCAGCCAAGTACAGGGGATCTCCATTCCCCTCAAAACTGAATTAAAAATAATGAGCAGATTGGGACCCCAGATCTCTGGTTGGTGCCTGAATAAGTCTCCAGGCAGTTTATCTAGGCCTTGAGCCTTTCCCCATGCAAGTCTCCCTATTGCGTTTAGTACCTTGCCCAGAGTAAACTCTAGTTGCTCGTTATGATCAGAAGGGGTGTCAGTGACTGCCTCTGTAGGCATAGTAGGACCATCATGATACAATTTACTAAAGTGGGATTCCCATACCGAAGCAGCAATGTTTGGCTCTACAGCAGCTTTCGGTTCCCCTGATCCTGTATGTACTAATGACCAAAGTTTTCTAGAGTCCCTGGTTTCCAGGGCCATCGTTAGATTGTGCCATCTATCCCAATCCCTTTCAGACTTTGTGTGGGCAATTGCCTCCTTATATTTCCGTCTGAGCTCATGTGTTTTGTGTTTATTGGTGCCAGACTTGACCATTAAAATCAGCTCGGTCTTGATCTTTTTACACGTAGAATTATACCAAGCTGAGGTTGGTGTCCTCTTCTTCCTTCTAACGGACACAGGGTAGAAGACCTCTCCTAGCCTGTCAACTAGGCCTACGTGGATTTGCCCTAATTTCTCATTAAAGTCTGTAACTCTGGGTTAATTAATCAGGTCATCCATTTCGACTAATCTTGGGAGCGCCAGGTCATAGATTTTCGTAATACACTCTGTAGAGTTAACTAATTTCCCCCATTTTACCCTACGTCTATTGTTGGATAATACTAGAGCCCCTGTGTCTTGATCGATAGCATTTGATGATATGCTTTCTTTAGGCCCTGGGTAAACCATTTCCAGACAGAGAGCATTGTGGTCGCTGTCAACTCTCACTGTCACCCTGAAATAAAGGACCCTAGACCACATGCTAGTATCCACAAGAATATAGTCTAGGCGTGATTCATGGCCCTTCCTGTTGAAGGTACACACTGAGGGGCTGTCAGATGGAGTGCGCCCGTTGCAAGCCCTCAGGGCGTATTTCAGGGTAAGGGACATAATCTGTAACGCCAAAGGAGACCACAATTTTGGACTTGGCGATCGGCAGGGGGGAATCCCCCAATAGTCGTCCTCAGCCATTAGGGCACCCTCCTTTAATCCATGTAATGGTTCAAAGTGGCAATTGACGTCCCCTCCCATCAGAATCTTACAATCAGTGGGTAATAGCCCTAGAAAGCGGGATCATTCATCTATAGTGGGTGATTCCATAGACACACTCACTGGGCGTGAGCAAACATTCACATTTGCTAGTTTATAGGCGTGTGGCCATTTAAAAAGAACGCATTGTACGTCTTCCGAATGTGTTGGTATATTTTCCGCTGTGCAACCCAAATGGGTAGCCACCCAAATTCCAAGTCCACCAGACGGCCTCCCTTTGCCTCCCCACCTAGCAGGGACATAGAAGGTTGCATAACCCACCCTGGGGTAATCTTCCCTAGCCCAAGTCTCCTGGAAGAGACAGATGTCGTTACTATCCACTAGGGAGCCCCAGTCACTGCAATCAATTTTATTAGCAATGCCGGCAAGGTTCCATGAGAGAACCTTCATCCTTTTCCAAACCAAACTGGGCACTCTCCCCACCTCACACTCACCATCCTGATCTGGGTTGGTGGATAACACCCCCGCCGAGGGTACCTGCCCTTCCAGGACCCCCGAATCTAAGGCATGTTGAGATGCTGTATTCCGAGGAAGGATTTCCACTGCATGCGGACCGGGGGAGGTGCTGGGAGATTGTATAGGGGATTCTAAAGTACTAATAGTACTTGGCCGATCAGGGAATACACGGACACAGGCAAAATTGCCAGTATCAGAAATATATGCCACTGTTTCCAACTGAGCTGTGTGGGGGACCACCCCTTTTCTTCCCCCAGTGCATTCATCCCGCTGAAGTCAGTCTACCTGATCAAGGCAACTATACCTGTTGGCATGTGAATAGTTGCTCGGTGTTGGTATATCATAACGTGTAGGCCTATACCTTGTGCCATCAATGGCGAATCCCTCCCTCGTCCAGCCATCATTCGCCCCAGAATGCAAGTTGTGATTTCTTGGATAGAAAAAGGACAGCGGTAGCAGTTGGATGGTTGTGTTTCCCGAGCTCCCCAACCAGTTACAAATATGGGAAACGATCTGCGAATCCCTGAAATTTACCAGAATGCAATCACCCTTTATTTTCTTTATGGTATATCCCACCCAGGGGACCCTCCTGACCATCAATATTTCACCTCTCATATTTGGTGGCAGGGGCCTATGAATGTTCAACCAACTAATCACTTTGTTTCTTAAAGAATCAAAGGATTCTGGTGCAGAGTTGGAAAGTTCAGGAACCCTGGTCAAGATTACAGTATGGGCTGCCGCCTCTGGAGGTAGATGAACTATATTTCACCGATTTAGGCTGTTAACATTCTGGCAGGGCGGTCATCCGTCCTAGTGGACGTCTTTTCTTGCCTCGTTACGGTCATTGGCACAGGCAGCTTTGATTTCCGCACTAAGGGCACGGGAGGAAGTTGCCTTGGAAGGGGTAGGGGGATAGGATTTGGTAGGGTAACTATGGGTACACTTACTGTAGAGGGGGGGTTAGTCTTCTTTGTAGTTAGGGTACTGGATGGTTTGGAGGGAAGGGGAGTCCCCACGTTCATCGTAGTTACACCTTGGATACGACCCAAAGTTCTTAGCTGATCCTCCATAGCCAACAGGGGGTCTAGGAGTTTCTTCAGAACATTGGTAATAAAATTAATAGACTGTTCCCTCCCGCCACAAGACCCTTCACCGAAATTAAACGGGCCAGACTGCACTGGCACCTGCAATTGGGAGGGCTGTATTCTTCATCCAGTATGTTTGAGATCAATTACTACTTTTTTCTTACTAATTCCAACAGATGCCAGTAGGTATGCATGGGGAGCCACAGTAGAATCTCTTTCCATTCAGAACAAATGGTAATTCCTGGACAGAACTCATTCTTCAAATTAAAAAATGCTGTTGACGGACAGAAGGGCTCTTCTGAAGTTTACTCCTCCGATCAGATCAGATTGCACGGGTTATTGAAAATGGCAGGAGGACACAGTTCATAAGTCTGGCTCTCATTGAAAATCTGATTTTCAGTTGGGCTAAGCCGAATTTTCCTTCCTTGTCAGTGATTAATTTCAAAGGGATAGCCAATACTGCGGCAGACAAGCCCAACAAGGAGATTCCTATCTCCTAGAATTATGGCCTAACTCCTTTTGTTTTCAGGACATTCTGCAGGACATGGGGTTTTCCAGTGGTAGATCTTTTTGACAGTCTGGAGAATGCTACAGTTCAGAGGTTTTTTTACAGGACCAAATAGGGAGTACTTGAGCAAGAGATGCTTTATCATGCATGTAGCCCTGGGGTCT
This sequence comes from Lissotriton helveticus, assembly GCF_964261635.1. Lineage (NCBI taxonomy): Eukaryota > Metazoa > Chordata > Amphibia > Caudata > Salamandridae > Lissotriton > Lissotriton helveticus. Next base: position 1,328,268,772 of record NC_136069.1, on the reverse strand, counting down.
TCCCTATGCCTTTCCCCATTTTCTTTGATTTCAAGGGTTCTTGAAAAAAATCAAGATAGGGAAAATTCCAGTGATCAAAGTTGTGCCTTTTTTGGACCTGCATGTCTTGGTTTCCACTTCTTTTTCCACTAGGCCGCTCAGAATTATATGTTTTGGGGGAAGGAAAAATGCGGTATTTGGGAAGGAAACGCTGATTACCCCATGTTTTCCCCAAAAACATATCTTCCCCATTATTTCTCTTTCTCTTGACTCACTGGGCTTCCGATAGTGGTAATACAGTGGCAGGGATACAACAGGGATTTTAACGGACCACTGCTAATAATTATTATTATGCGTTCTTATATAGCGCTCGATTACCCGTAGGCATCTCGGCGCTAGCCTTGGGAACCCGTCCTGGCTTCCCCAAGGTGAAAGCCAGGCATCCCGCCGCGGGGGGGCCGTAGTGGAGATTAAGCAGGCTAATGCCCAGAGCTGCAGAGTGTGAACCCGTGATTCGAGTAGGCACCGAAACGAGAATTATCATGTCCGTGGATATTTGGGCTCAAGACCCTGCCGCGTCGGGAATTGAACCCTGGTCCCGGGTCTGACCTCTGCTTCAGGGTCTGCCTCCTCTAACCAGTGAGCCACACTTCTCCACAATAAGGGGCTATGTACCAAGCCATCCTTCATGCCCCAACCCGACAGCTTAACAACCCAGATTTTGCTATTATGGCAATATTTGCAACTGTGTATGCCCAGGTGATGACCAACCGCATCTGAGGACAGCGGTTTTATAAGGGTGGAGGCAGTGACACTGGTAAGGGAGTGTCCCCAAGAAACAAGTGCCTGGTCCAGAGCACAAACTCCCTTGCCTCTGTATCGAATCCTCCGCAACACAGTCCATAGTTTTTCTCTTGCCTCGCCACCTCCCGCTTTACAGCTACAGATATAACTGTCATACTTGTTTCCCCCAACAGAAGATTTGTTGCAAAACGGTGTGCTTAATTGGTCAAAGTGCCTAAAGAAAAGCATAGGAACTGTGATCCTAAGTACAATGAAGGCGGGGTCAGTGAGTGTGGGGCGTGGTCCGTGACATGGCTAATAAGAACAAAATATTCTATAACTGTTTTGTTGGCCTTTAACCAATAGATAAGTACATATAAAATGCAATGAACACACCTTAAATAAAAAATAAATACAACTTAATTGTATCTGTGGGATAAGAATTTTTCTGGTAGGAAAGCTCTGATGGTTACTACGATCACCTCAAATGTCTGTGGGTGTTACCAGACAGTCACTGATTTGAACTCTGGTCAGATCACTGGGCAGATAGTAGGGGCATATTATCAAGGAACGACTTTAAAATTATCGCCGCTTTAGTGGCAGGAATCTGCTGCTACAGCGGCGATAATGGGCTTGATAATACGCCCTTGTGAATTCCAATAGAAGCTCATGTTAACACGAGAACATGGGCTTCTTTTGGAATTCTCTACAGCATATTGTCAAGCCCATTATCGCTGTTTTAGCTGCAGTTTCCTGCCGCTAAAGCGGCCAAAATTTTAATGCTGTTCCTTGATAATATGCCTGTAATGTTTAATTACAGTGCTAAGAGGTCTACTCATGTGACAGAAAGCACTGTGAATATATATGTAAGTTATTTAATTGAAACATTTATGCTTAATGGATCTAGTGCACATTTTATACAGTTTCCATTAAAAGAACAAATTCCAGGTTCTTTCAATTAAAGCATATTCTGGCTCCAAAGCAGCGTGCTGATTTGCTGATTAACTAATTGCACCATTTACATCTCTTTCAGGAGCAGGGATCCTGGACAGAAGGCTTGCTACTCTTTAGCTGCATCGTCCTTTTCTCACTTCATCATAGAGGAAGTTATTGTTCTCAATTTCTACCTGCAGCAACTCAACCGTTCAGGAACTTTTTTTTAAAATAAAAAGTATGGGAACTGTTTTGATTAAGTTAATAAAGGTTGGACCTCTGACTGCTTTTGCCTGTGGCTTATCAGTGCAGCCTGTGGGAATAAACCCTTCACTGCTACGGTCCATGGGCGATTCTTTGAGAATCACCTTTTAAAAGTCTAAGTAAGAAAGCCTTTCACTTTACAAAAGTCTTAACGATTGGCTTTGATAATACTTGTTTTAATTCCTGGCTCTTTATTTTCTCGAATAAACTTCCCCAAGTTCCCAGAAGGAGGGGTGTTTTGCAGGTCCCCTGTGACATGCTGTGCTGTGGAAGATGGTGTTTGTTTCCCTGTTCACTTTCCTAGATGCGCCCTTTGACACCAGCGCAGGGGACCCGATCACCAAGATTCCGTTGCAAAGGTTTCTACCGGGTCATCTTTTCTTGTGACGCACTCAATATCTCGCTTTCCACCCTGCTGTAGAGCAAAATACGGCTTTTCTGAAAACCCCAGCATGGTTCTTAGAGAACACCGATTTCTCGCCGCATTTCCCTAATTACAATTAGGCATTACAAATGAAAGACAGCTTTAATTCAAAGGCGGGCCTTCTAAGCAGCTGTTTCCTTCAAAGCTAAAACACAGCCCCTCTGCGCCCACCGTCCCTCCCCAGCGCCTCGAGACTCCCAGGGGAGCGCATAGGGAAGACGCTACACTGCAGGGCGCCAACTGCCGACTATTCATCACCGCCCTTCTCCCCAAGGGGCCGTCCGCATTGAACCGTTTATCACTCCGTGTTGTGCGCGAAGCCCAAATAAATCAGCGCCGCGAGCACCAGATGTTGTTCCGCCACATAGTTCCCGGATAATTTATCGCTTTTTTATTCGGCACAAACCGACCCTGTTTGCTTCTTTATGCGCTAAAGGGTAGCCGAGATGTGATTTAAAACAACCTGGCTCCCGACAAAAGGGATAGTCTCTCCGCGAGACAGACCGTTTATAAATGTTTACCTGATAGATGTTGCCTCAAGCACACCACTTGGGCCATCTACTTTGTAAGTAATAATTTCCAAGGCCCGTCGTGAATTTAGCGTCCAATTCGTATAACAAATGTGCACCTGGATTAGCTGTAACGTCTTGTAAGGCGTTTTACGCTTTTATTTTCATATCATTGGCAGCCACTGGTAGCCAGGAGCAGAAATGGGAGAATGTATTGCACTATTCCCTTAATGCTTAATCACCCTGCCTTTTAGGTTTAGAGCCACCCTGTGCAAAAAGGATTACTTTAGAAACCATCCCAAAGTAATTGGGTGATCATCCAATTAGTGTAGAAGTTATTTTCACATTGCCGATCAATCAATTGATTAGCATTTCTATAGCACAACACTGTCACCCCATGGGGTGCCTGGGCACTGTGTCTCAAAGGAAGAGTCAGGTCTTGAGTCTCTTTCTGAAGTCTGCCATCCAGGAGGGTGCACCGAGGGGGCGTGGCTAAGCACGCAATGAAAGCAGACGTGCCCGGGTAGAGCTCCGTGCTGAGCTCCCCTTCCACAGGCAATTTCCCCGTAAAATTTCACAGCACATGGTCCCCGTCGGCAGCGGAGCTGCGTGTGACTGTTCCCCATACTTTGGCGAAGTCTGGGGCCAAAAGGCGGTCCCTGGTCGCTTCTACGTGGGTGCGAGGTACCAGCCCCTTCTGTGGACCTTCTGCGTCGGCGTGTGCACCTACGCGAGCCCGGGGTCGGGTACTGTGGGACGGGCCCGGCGGCAACCAGACAAGCACCGGCCCCCGTGGAAGACTATGTCCTACCCGCACTCCTCCTGATGCCAGCGGAGATTGGTCGGGTGGCGATCCGGACCCCCCGGTGGCTGCGACTCGAGCGGGGAGCGGCTGACCATCTTTGAAGCGACGGACAGGAGTGGCCATCTTGGCAGGCTTGCCCCGATCGGGGCCTGGGTGAGGTCGGGCCCGGGCGCTGTGAGACAGGCTCGGCTGCGGCCAGAAACATAGCGGCCCCTGGGGACCACGTCTTTGTACCCACCCTCCCCCTGGTAACATCGGAGGGTTGCTGCGAGGTGGACCGGGCCCCCTGGTCCCTGAGTTCCGGGAGAGAAGCGGGCGCGGCCATCTTGGCAGGCCTTCCTTGCTCGGCGCGCGAATGGGCGCGGATCTAGGAGGCCACAGCTCCATCCACTGCGACTTCTGGTGACACCACTGGGTTGGCGCGTACATTGCCCTCGCCTGCATTAACGGACTGCGGAGTGACCTACTGTGCCCAGCGCTTCACAAGACCAGTGGTGACTTTTGCAGTATTGCGGCCCGAGGTGGAAGAGACTACTTGCTCACTAGGCCCCCCCTAGCTGTGGTGTGCCTTAGTCCGAGGTCGGGCCTGGACAGTTCACGGAGGCGCCTTCCTACTGGCGGCGGTGCTGGGACTTCCTTGAGCGATGAGGTGGGCATAACTGTGGGGCAGTGTACATGCGCGGAGAGAGCGCCAGAGGCTCTTATTTATGACATTTGACCACCCCCTGGCCCTACCTGCATGCGCTACTGCTTGTGAGCTGCGTTCCCCCCTTAATTGTGATACGCACGGTGTGTCATACATTGCAGACCCATCTCCTGTATGTGCCTGTGGGGTAAGGAGAGAGTTGCTGTTGGTTTGGCTGGGAACCTGCGCCTGTCCGCCTTGCGGCTGGAAACATTGTTCACTTTGGGGGGCCGGCGGTGGTCACCAGGGTCACTGAATAGATGCACAACTGTCCAGTATCCATTGCTAATCTGTGTCAGGACGGCCGGGCCCAGCTAAGCGACTGATTGATCAGGTGGACAGTCCTGGTGGAGGCCGAGAGTGGGTTCTATTACCAGTGCTGGGCCTTCCCTTCTGGTGGGGCGCCTGCCGCTCGGAGGCCCTGAACTACGGAGGGGGACATATTCTGAGCATCCCATTGCGCCCACCTGGCAGCGGACACCCTCCCTGGTGTGCATGGCGGTTGCCCACGTGCCAAGAGGACGCTGTTGCTCCGTTGCTCCTTCGATCTGCGCTTACCTGTCGTCATTGGTGCTGGGACTTTCTTTGAACCTTTGAGGACCTTCTTTGAGAGCGGTAGCGCATTGACCTGCACTACATTGCCCATGTCTGGGGGACCTAAGACAAGAGCCGGTACTGGCGGCACACTGGTAAAGGGGCAGATGGCGAAACCGGCAGACCAAGACCAGACTGCTTCCAAACTGGATACTATGCTGGCGGCCATGGAGCGCTTGGAAGAATCCCTACAACTCACTCGCACGTCACTGGAGAAGAAGATCGATAGCGTAGCCATTGACCTCAAGCACCTGCGAGCTGATCAAAAGAAATTATCTGAGCGCACGGCTGCCCTTGAAACCGCCGTAGCGGATGTCACGGCCAAAGTAACGCAGACGGACAAACATGTCCAGGACCTCCTCAATCGTGTTGAGTTCCTAGAAGACCGCACGGAGGATGCGGAAGGGAGGGCGCGGAGGAATTACGTCCGTATCGTAGGACTGCCGGAAAGATGGGAAGGTAGAGAACTAGAAGTGCGAGTGGAAAAATGGCTTATGGACCTCCTTCCTGAGGGATCCCTTTCTCCACACTTTGTGGTGGAATGAGCTCATAGGGTACCAGCGAGGCCCCCCCTGAGGGCTCCAACCCGAGCCATGCTTATCCGAATACTGAATTATCGGGATCGTGACGCTGTACTACGAGAGACAAGGAAGCTGTCCGAAGTCAGGGTTGAGAACAGGAAGATAATGTTCTTCCCTGATTATACCATACAGGTACAGCGCCAAAGACAATCTTTCCTGGCAGTGAAGCAGCGTCTCCGCAGCCTTGAGCTGAAGTATTCTTTGCTTTTCCCGGCGCGGCTGCGTGTGGTGGCCAAAGACAAAACTCATTTCTTCGATACCCCGGAGGCGGTGGAAGCCTGGCTGGACTCGGGCACTGATACGGAACCCGGCAACATGCCCTCCACGTCAACTGTGCGATGCAATCGAGGTCCCCGACGTCGCCGCAAGCGGAGGCTCTCGCCGTCGGGACGAACACGGTCGGAAACTGATATGGGCCCTCCAACTGAACTCATGCACAGCGAACAACAGGAGGCTCTACGGATGGTGGCAGAAATCAGTGGCTCGTTGGAAGAGGACCCGCTTCTGGTAACTAGCCTCCGTGACCTCCCCAGCGATGATGAACGCATATATGGCCTGCCGGACTCGCAAGTATCGGCGGACCTACCTGACGTCACGCCACAAACTGCAGACTTTATTCACTGACGACCATCTGAATTGCTTGGCCCTTCTTGTTAGGCATCGAGACCCTTTGTGCCCTATGGTGAGTTCTTCCTTGTCTCCGTTATGCCCCACTGGAACTCTGCTGGGACTGCCTTGCCCCCGTGGGGGTGCCGGGGTCCGCCTGATGAGTGCTCCAGAAACATAGTAAGCACCAACTGGAACTAGTCCGAGGGGCCAGAGTGGCCTGTGGGGGAAGGCACCCTCCACCTGCTCATGTGCTGGGTTTCTAACTTCAGAGTCGAGTGCTCAGCGACCTCCCCCAGAACGTACGTTTTTTTCAGCTCTCTAGAGCGTTTGGGCGATAACATGTTCTGCTGTCGACCTTTTGGTATTGCATTATTGTTCTTATTGTTTTCAGGATTATTCGTTTTTATGTTTTTTGTTTCCCTTTTATTATTGTGTAATGGGTGCGTGTGGCGATCTATTGCTGATTTCAGTGCCTGTTTGGGTGGTCGTGTGCGGCTGTGGGCCGATGGAGGCGGGTGGGTAATGGTTGCGCTGAGATTCGGTGGTTATTATGACTATGGTTAAATTCTGCACATGGAACTTGCGGGTAATGCATACGCCATCCCGCCGTTACCAAATCTATTCTTATCTTAAGAGACAACACATCCAAATAGCACTGTTGCAGGAGACGCATTTGACCGCTGCGGAGACGCTGACGCTCCGCCGCAAATGGAGGGGACAAATTTATGCTACTGGATATTCAGCTTATGCACGGGGAGCACTGATTTGGGGACGACCTGGGGTTTCCTTGGCGCTCTCCCATTGCATGGTAGACACTGACGGCAGATATGTAGTAATTCAGGGTTCCCTAGATGGACAGCCCATCGTCTTGGCCTCCCTTTATGCCCCTAATACTGAGCAATCTCGCTTTTTCGAGCGATTGTCGGCAGTGCTCGCGCCATGGCACGGAATACCATTTCTGTTAGGGGGGACTATAACTGTGTTCTAGATGTTGCCTTGGATCGTTCGTTTCCCCCCTTAGCCAGTGCACCGGTGAGTGGAGCTATGAGAGCGCTCACAGACTGGGCCGAACAGTGGGATCTTCATGATGCCTGGAGAAAGCGTCACCCTTACACGAAGACGTACTCATATTACTCTGGAGCCCACACACTCCACGTTAGATTGGACAGGTACATGCTGACGAGCGATCTGCTCCCCCAAGTGGTGGATTCCTGCTATTTAGGCCGCACCCACTCTGATCATAATCCCCACACTTTAGACTTCGCCTTGGAGCGTCCACATCCACCAGTGCCCGTCTGGCGCCTCCAACCATATCTCCTCCTGGACGCCCCATTTAGCGGAGCACTTGAAACCCGTCTCCTGCAATATTTTGAGGAGAACTCTGACACCGCCTCCTCTCCACAGCTGGAGTGGGACGCTTTCAAGGTGGTCGTTAGGGGCCACTGTCTAGGTACACAAGCAGGGATGTGTAGGCAGATTGAGGGAGAGCTCGCTCGAGTTGAATCTGTACTGATGGATGGGGAGCGTGAGGCGATTGAGGGTGATGACACGGGTTTGTTGGCAAACAGGGAGCGCCACATGATACTACTAGACAGGCTGAAGCATCTGAACTACGCTGCACACTCAGCGCGCTCACATACTTCTGGGGACAAACCAGGCAAGCTGCTATCATGGTTGATCAAACGTGACACCCATACCACCCCGGTGATGTCCATAACTACGGCTCCGAACACCACAGTATACACACAACAAGCCATACACAATGCCTTCACGAAACACTATGAGGACCTCTATCGTTCTCGAATACAGGTTACTGTCGAGCAGATTTCGGCATATTTATTTACCCTGCCCTTGCCAGAAGTTACTGATGCACAACGGGACAACCTTGGCGCGCCCTTTGCATAGGAAGAGCTTAAAACGGCCATATTTTCTCTTTCAAATGGTAAAACCCCAGGTCCCGACGGATTACCCGCAGAGTTTTATAAGGCCTTTTCCATTCTATTGATTCCGGAACTACTGCACATGTTTGCGGCGGCTGTTCGTGATTCTGCCCTTCCACCCACACTAAATGAGGCAAATCTTATATCACTTTTGAAGCCGGGCAGGGACGAGGCCAATTTGGGATCGTACCGTCCACTGGCACTCCTCAACACAGACTATAAGTTCCTGGCGTCCACGCTGGCACAGAGGCTGGCACCATTGGTGCCCACTCTTGTCCACATTGATCAAAATGGTTTTGTACCTACGCGCAGCACATCCTATAATATCAGACGTCTATTTCGAGTGCAGAGTCGGGCCATGCTAAGGTGGCCCAATTCAGGGTGCTTGGTGCTTGATCTGGAAAAGGCATTCGACTCTGTGGAGTGGCCTTACCTTATGTCGGTGTTGCGTAAATATGATTTGGGTGAGGGCTTTCTACAACTGGTGGAGCTCCTATATCAGAGACCCATGGTGCGCGTCCGAACGGGCAGACTCATCTCTGACCCGATTAGGATACGTAGAGGTACTAGACAGGGGTGTCCCCTCTCCCCTCTTATATTTGCCCTTATGATGGAGCCGCTAGCGGCTCGACTGCGTGCTTCAGGCGAAAACTGGGGTATACGGCTAGCGGACGGGATACATTCGGTGTCACTATACGCGGATGATCTGCTGCTCTATATTAATGACTTGACCTGCTTCCCACCGGGACTAACTAACATTTTTCGTGAATTTGATGACATGTCGGGGCTTCAGGTAAATTGGGCGAAGTCAGGAGTCTATCCCTTTAATGCTGCCACACAAGAGTGTGATATTGCTGTTTTGGGAGAACAGCTTGTGTGGTATCCTACCACGTTCGATATTTAGGGTTATTTATATATCGTGACCCTGCTGATGTGTTGGAAGGGAATCTAGTACGGGTGATCTCTTCGCTCACTGCACAAGTGGCGTTCTGGAACTCTCTCCCACTAAATGTCCCGGCTCGTATCACTCTGACGAAAATGGTGGTGCTGCCCAAATTATTGTATTTTTATGCCAATATGCCGGTTTATGTTCCCGCTCGTATATTTCGTGAACTGGAGACTAATCAGGTGGTTGATCTGGAACACGGGGCGACCCAGAGTCGCACTACACACCCTGTATGCATCGGTGGAGACCGGTGGGCTGGCTGTACCGAACCATGAATTATATTACTTAGCTGCACAATTGCAGTGGGTAGCCTACTGGCTGAGTGGGAAGAATCTGAATGATACTGCCACAGACGCAACGGTTTTGTCTGCTGCTCAGGTGCATGAGCTTTTTCATCCACTGTCCAAGTCCCGTTGCCCTGTACAGATAAACCTGGCGGTGGCACGGAAGTGTTATATACGCAGCCTAAAGCTTACAAGCTGCACCAAGCCATATGCCCCTAATCTGCCATTGTTGGGGACGCCCTGGGGTGATGGGGCGCTCACGGAAGCGGCGCTGGGCAGCTGGCTGCAGGCTGACAGACACGCTGGGCGACCTGTATGAGGAAGGCGCATTAATCCCGTTCGAGACACTGGCTGCTGATACGGGAAACCCGGCAGGTCAATTCCTCACACATGCAGCGCTTACACGCGGCAGACAACCTTTACAACGCAACTTTTACCACGACCTACCGTAACCACGCATTTTTTACAACGCAGGATCCATTACAACGCATACCATTACCACGCATGTATTTACAACGCAGGTACTTTTACAACGCATACCATTACAACGTAAGTATTGGTAAGTATATTATTTTATTAAAAATATTATTTGGGTTTTTTGGTAAAGGGGTATTTTTAGGGTTCAGGGTCAGTTTTGGGTTTTTGGGTAAAGGGGTATTTTTAGGGTTCAGGGTCAGTTTTCAGTTTTTGGGTAAAGGGGTATTTTTAGGGTTTAGGGTCAGTTTTCAGTTTTTGGGTAAAGGGGTATTTTTAGGGTTTAGGGTCAGTTTCCAGTTTTTGGGTAAAGGGGTATTTTTAGGGTTTAGGGTCAGTTTTCAGTTTTTGGGTAAAGGGGTATTTTTAGGGTTCAGGGTCAGTTTTCAGTTTTTGGGTAAAGGGGTATTTTTAGGGTTTAGGGTCAGTTTTCAGTTTTTGGGTAAAGGGGTATTTTTAGGGTTCAGGGTCAGTTTTCAGTTTTTGGGTAAAGGGGTATTTTTAGGGTTCAGGGTCAGTTTTCAGTTTTTGGGTAAAGGGGTATTTTTAGGGTTCAGGGTCAGTTTTCAGTTTTTGGGAAAAGGGGTATTTTTAGGGTTCAGGGTCAGTTTTCAGTTTTTGGGTAAAGGGGTATTTTTAGGGTTCAGGGTCAGTTTTGGGTTTTTGGGTAAAGGGGTATTTTTAGGGTTCAGGGTCAGTTTTGGGTTTTTGGGTAAAGGGGTATTTTTAGGGTTCAGGGTCAGTTTTGGGTTTTTGGGTAAAGGGGTATTTTTAGGGTTTAGGGTCAGTTTTGAGTTTTTGGATAAAGGGGTATTTTTAGGGTTCAGGGTCAGTTTTGGGTTTTTGGGTAAAGGGGTATTTTTTGGGTTCAGGGTCAGTTTTGGGTTTTTGGGTAAAAGGGTACAGGGTAAAAATTAAATATAATTAAATTTAAATTACATTAAATTAAATTGATTAAATTAAATTAATTAAATTAAATTAAATTAAATTAAATTAAATTAAATTAAATTAAATTAATTAAATTAAATTAAATTAAATTACATTATATTAATTTTAATTAAATTAAATATTAAAAAATATTATATACTTACCAATACTTACGTTGTAATTGTATGCGTTGTAAAGGTATATGCGTTGTAAATACTTGCGTGGTAATGGTATGCGTTGTAATGGATCCTGCGTTGTAAAAAATGCGTGGTAATGGTAGGCGTGGTAAAAGTATGCGTTGTAACGTCATACATCCCTTACACGCGTACTTACAGAAGCTTGGGGTGACCTTGCGGTGGAATTACTGCCTCATCTACTGATACAATATCTATACGTGATGGGGAATGGGTCCCATTTGGTACACTGGCTAGCGCAGGCCTTACACACATATACACAATTTTCCTCACAGCGCTTGCGAGATAAGTGGACTAGGGACAGGGGGCGGGACTGGACCGACAAAGAGTGGGATAGGGCACTAGCCGGAACGCTCGACATCCCGCGCAACTCCCGATTTAAAATTATCCAATATTATATTATACATCGGGCATACCTATCCCCAGACAAGATAAACTGCTATTTTGGACCCCCCCCCCGCTGCGGCGCCCGCAGTTGCATTGGCCTGACCACACTACGGTCGGCGGAACACACACCCTACACACACACACACATTTGATTTTTGATCTGTTTTGATTTGCATCTTTTTCGGTTCCTGTTTTATTGAGTTTTGTTTTGGGTTTATCATTCTCAGAATGGGATATTGAATGTTGCGTCAGTTATGGCTCCCCCTGGGCTTCATTCAGAGTCCACTAGCGCGAATGATACTGCGCTGATACACTGGGGTTCCCAGAGGTGAGTGTGCATTATTTGGTTGATGAACGGATGGCACGATACCATGAGCGGGGGCATTATGACGTGATAGCCGCGCCCTGACACACGGGAACGCTCTCAATGTCCAGATCGCATATGCTCTAGCACATCTTCTGCCCGAAATAGTACCTGTTGACAGAAATATGCCAGCACTGCCTTGCTGGAGGTGTGTCTGCTGACTAGTACCAGCCTTGCCTAGCGCCTGCACTGTACGGTTTCGGTGAAAGACGCCTAACTTAGTTTATTTACCCTACAGGGCGTACGTGGTACTGGTGTCTATTGTGCTTGACTGTTGTTGTTTATAGATATCCTTGCGTAAATTACTGGATGCGTTTGTCATATTTCATTTTCCCTTTGCTCGGGCATGAGAAATGTGTATAACAAATGGTACATGTACTAGCCTGATTGCTGTTGTATCTTATCCCGTTTGTCGCATTCATGTAACCTAATATCAGAAATGCAATAATAAAAATATTCAAAAAAAATCCAGGAGGGTGCACCAAGCTTGAGGGGAAGTTCGTTCCAGGTTTTGGCAGCAATGTAGGAGATGGAGCGGCCACTGCCGTGGCTGCGCCGGATGCGGAGTGTATGTGAGAGGGTAAGTGAAAAGGAGCACAGGTGCCTCGAGGGTCGGCGGAAGTTCAATCAATGGTTGATGTGGGCAGGTCCTAGGGCTTTATAGGCGTGCATGAGAATCTTGAACTGGCATCCCTTCTGGATGGGGAGTCATTGTCAGACATCAATAAGCACCTGAAGTCATCAGCAACCTTTAGAAACCTGTGCCTGATGACTTGAGGATGGCATGAAAATGAGTATCTGATGACTTCGCAAGACCCGATTGGTTCACAGAGACCCCCTTATATGGGGCAGTCCAGTTAACCAGAAATGGGATGAAAGAATCTTGCTTTTTGTATGTCATAACACCACTGTTCTCTGTTTATAGGATTCTACACATTTTTCACATATTCGTTGATTATTCTGGGTACCGGATCAATTGGGAGAAGCCACAACTGTTCCCGCAGGTGGGAGGGATTCCAAGGTTGTCATTAAGATGTAAGGTTCCAGTGAAATTGCAAGGTTTTATATCTGGGCGTATATGTGATGGGGAGGCACAGGTTCTATATGCTAGGAACCTTTTCATGCAGCTAGAACAGTTCCGTAGGCATGCCCTACACTGGTGGACACTTCTACTCAAACGGATGGGTCGCGCTGCCCTATTTAAGATGATGACTCTCCTGCGCCTCCTGTATATCCTGCAGAATCTGCCTTTTAGAATCCTGCCAGATTTCTTTCAGAAGATAAATTCAGAAATATATAACCTGTTATGGAACGGTGGGACTTCCCGAATAGCATTGCATAAGTTACAAAGGGGAGTGTATAAGGAGGGATTGGCATTGCCAGATGTCCTGAAATACTGTTGAGCTGCCCAATTGGTATTGGTGAATGACTGGTGTTTGCGTGCTGGGAAGAACCAGCCTATCGGGTTGACAGAACGGCCATGGGTGACAGAGGCTCCCCACCCCCCCATATCGATGAAAGTTGGAGCCCTGCCTGTCCATACTCAGTCGGTGGTAAGGACCTGGAGAGAAGTCACCAAATGCTTGGGCTGGGAGGGTAGGCTGACGGAACTGACTCAACTTTGGGATAGTGATGTCCTTTCTGAGGTGGGGAGACTGCAGGGCTTCACAAGGTGGGAAAACTGCAGGGCTTCACAAAATGGGAGTTGATTGGTCTAGATCATTTCGGTGATGTGTGGAGTTGACAGGCATTTGACTTTCTTAGGCAGGAATATGAACTGCAGGACTCAGGAGTGGTTCTGATATTTGCAGATTGGATATAAGTTGCATGTCCGGGAGGCGAGCATTTGGCTGAGGTGGACCCCCTTGAAGATCACCTTGTAACGGATTCCCTGACAGATAAAGCTATTTCAAACATTTACAGAAAATTGGTGAATAACTCGCCAGACACTCTGGTGACATTAAAATTAGCACGTTGGATGACGATGACTGGGTTTACACCATACAGTGTCCCAGTGAGGTAGCTATAACATCCTGCTTTCAGTTAGTCCAATTAATGGGCCCGATTCCCAAAAGTAATCTGAGACAAAATCCTAACTTTACTACTCCTAAATGCCCTTTGTGAATACCGAAAGTCGTAAAGTTAGGATTTTGTCTCAATTAATCTTTTTATAGCCCGAGTTTAGTAAGGTAGAAGATGGAGTGCGAGGACAGCTTCCCCAGACAGTGGAAATATATTGTCTGCATTTCTGTGTCTGTAGGGGGGAGAGCTAGAAATTGCAGTGATAATGATGGTGACTGAGCTCTCCTTATAAATTCAATGAAGACTTTGTTACAAGGGGGCTTCTGATTAGACTTTCTGAATCACTGTCCATTGATAAATGATATAGGTGAGTAGTGAGACTGCAGATTCTGTTTGCAAGTTGAAGGTGACTGATTGCTAGTGTGAGTGGTTTGCGGCGTGTCCTAAGGCGGAAGCCGGGACAGTTGATGGTAACATTGCGATTGCTACTGTGTTCACCGTAATTTGTTTTTAAAATCGTCATTATCTGCATGCTATTTTAAAAATACTTCTGCTCATTTGCACATTAATAAATACTTCACCGATCCGGTGACAACTCCCCCCGTGGGTCCCACCATCTAGGGTAAGGAGCCGGCTGAGCAGTCTAGTGCTCCGCCCCTCCCGCCCTTTCTCCCATAAAACCCCTGAAGATAGAATACTCCCCACTGATTGCTAGTGTGAGTGGTTTGCGGCGTGTCCTGAGGCGGAAGCCAGGACAGTTGATGGTAACATTGCGATTGCTGCTGTGTTCACCGTAATTTGTTTTTAAAATCGTCATTATCTGCATGCTATTTTAAAAATACTTCTGCTCATTTGCACATTTATAAATACTTCACCGATCCGGTGACAACTCCCCCCGTGGGTCCCGCCATCTTGGGTAAGGAGCCGGTTGAGCAGTCTAGTGCTCCGCCCCTCCCGCCCTTTCTCCCATAAAAACCCTGAAGATAGAACACTCCCCACTGATTGCTAGTGTGAGTGGTTTACGGCATGTCCTGAGGCGGAAGCCGGGACAGTTGATGGTAACATTGCGATTGCTGCTGTGTTCACCGTAATTTGTTTTTAAAATCGTCATTATCTGCATGCTATTTTAAAAATACTTCTGCTCATTTGCACATTTATAAATACTTCACCGATCCGGTGACAACTCCCCCCGTGGGTCCCGCCATCTTGGGTAAGGAGCCGGTTGAGCAGTCTAGTGCTCCACCCCTCCCGCCCTTTCTCCCATAAAAACCCTGAAGATAGAACACTCCCCACTGATTGCTAGTGTGAGTGGTTTACGGCGTGTCCTGAGGCGGAAGCCGGGACAGTTGATGGTAACATTGCGATTGCTGCTGTGTTCACCGTAATTTGTTTTTAAAATCGTCATTATCTGCATGCTATTTTAAAAATACTTCTGCTCATTTGCACATTTATAAATACTTCACCGATCCGGTGACAACTCCCCCCGTGGGTCCCGCCATCTTGGGTAAGGAGCCGGCCGAGCAGTCTAGTGCTCCGCCCCTCCCGCCCTTTCTCCCATAAAATGGCACATCTCCCTAGGAAGCGCAGCGGGCGTGCCGGCGGCACGCCAAAGGCGAGTCCGTCTGCGCCCGTCTGCGCCGGACCCGCGCCTAGGGCCAGGACCCCTGTTCCGTTGCAAGCCAATCTAACATCAAGGCACTCCTATAACAGCGAGGCTTTGTGGGCATTAAGAAACAGCACCAATATAGTAGGATGCACAGTCTTAGAAATGGGGGACAACACATGGAAGAACCCTCTCCAATGCACTAACTGCTCACAGACTCTGCCCAGACTATGTTGGCAACCCATTGCACCCCCCAGGGACCACAAGGATAAGCCTTTGACGAAAAATCCTCCCTCGGTCAAGTGCCTACTCCTCAACGCTAGATCATTGGTCAAACACAGTATAGAAGTAGCAGAGCTGATTCAGGACGCTGGAGTGACGATAGCATTTATTACGGAGTCCTGGACCGATTCCGCTTCAGACCCTGACATTGTTAATGCCACACCGCCGGATTATGTTTGTCATACTCAAAATCGAGAAAAGAGGAAAGGTGGTGGCCTAGCTATCATTTACCACAAATCAATTAGAGGGTCTTTCCAACCTGGACCCATAGGTCTAGAGGAGACTCTTCTCTTTAATCTTACCTAATCCGACCATCAAACCATTAGAGGCTGTCTAGTTTACAGGCCCCCAGGGACTAAAGCCCCATTCTTAAGAGCTCTGAGTAAGCTACTCGAAGTAGCAGCCTGTGCCCAAGCGTTTACATTGCTGGGGGACTTTAATTTCCACCTAGAATGTGATTCGGATCCAGACACTCGCCATCTGATCGACCTACTGCAGGGAATGGATCTGAAGCAATGGGTCTGTGATCCGACTCACAAGGCAGGACATACCCTGGACGGGATTTTTTCAAATCATCCCAGCCTTAACATAGCAACAGTGCAGCCGGTCCCTTGGTCTGATCACTCAGCTGTTCATTTTTATGTTATTCTAGCCCCCCCTGCGAAATCATCCAGAGCCAGAAACGTACCAAGACAGGTTAGGAAATGGAACAACATAAATGGTGAAATGCTGGAGGGTGTATTAAAAACTTCCTCGCTGCCACTCTCAGGAAATGTGGAGGAGGCAGCCGCAGCCTACACTAACTGGCTTGAGTTAGCATGCCTACAACTGGCCCCCCCAAAAACTATCTACTCCACACGCCCAAATCCCTCCGCCCCTTGGTTCTCCGAACAGATCAGGGACCATAAAACTCTGTGTAAAAAATTGGAAAGAACCTGGCGGACAAACTATAGCGAGACAGACAAAAAAATCCTCAATACTGAGCAAAGAGCCTACAAAGAGAGGATACAACAGGCTAAACGGGCCTTTCTCACGAGACGGATTAAAGAAGCCAGCAATGCCCCGAAGGAATTATTCCTGACGGTGTCATCCCTGGCAGTCCCCAAGACCATAGAGATACCCCCAGCCATTTACTATGCGAGAATCTTGCCACTTTTTTACGGGAAAAGGTGGAAAAAATCTTTTCTCCCCTAGACAGTCAAGTAAGGTCACCTCCCTCTAATGTTGGTCCAGAGTTAGTCATCAATTCGGAAAAACTCCTGCAATTCACGCAAATCTCTGAGAAGGAAGTAGTAAGCCGACTACTGAAGATAAAATCGGGCTCTCCGCATGACCCCTGTCCTGCTGCAATCGCCAAACTAGCCTCAGTCACCATTGCAGCCGGACTTACTCCCCTCCTCAATCTCATGTTGGATATTGGGGAATTCCCTGCAAAATGGAAACGAGCCTCCATCCTGCCCCTCCTAAAAAAATCCAACCTGGACACAGCCGAGATGAACAACTACCGGCCTATTACCAGATTACCCCTTCCAGCCAAAATTATGGAAGGCATCCTAAATGCGCAGCTAAGTGCCTTTTTGAGGACAGGAGAACATCTAGATCCATCCCAACATGGCTTTCGTGCAGAACACAGCACGGAATCCGCCCTGATCAAGTCCGTGGAAGACATTAGAAGAGTAATGGACGCAGGAGGCAGAGCTGCCCTGATTTTGTTGGATCTTTCCGCGGCCTTCGACACCGTCCATCACAAGTTGTTGATGGGCCGGTTGAGGGCCTGCGGAATTCAAGGAAAGGCATTGAAGATCCTACAGGCCTTCCTCTCCAATAGAACTCAGACAGTGGCATTGGGTGACTTCGAATCGCGGCCTTTTGTGCTTCCGTGTGGAGTCCCCCAGGGGTCCTCACTAAGCCCGACCCTTTTTAATGTCTACGTCTCCACCCTAGCGCCGGTCATTCGATCCTTTGGTTTTAACCTCACAGCATACGCAGATGACACGCAGATAGTGGTGTCACTACTGCCGGGCGAAATAGACAGCACAGCAGATAGGTTTAGAGGCTGCATGCGAGAGGTGGGTAACTGGATGGCACAAAACTGTCTCAAGCTTAACTCTACAAAGACAGAAGTGTTACTCTTCGGGTTCCAAGGACAACTTCCCCTAGATTGTGGCCAGAAGAAATGGGATCCCTCCCCTCCCCAGTGGCGAAGGTCAAAAATGTAGGTATATTGGTGGATGATTCACTATCTTTCAAACCACAGGTTAATGCACTATCCTCATCTACGCACTACATCCTTAAAACAATTAGGAAAGTTCTGCCTTTTTTTGTAGATGTAGCACAGGAAAACGGTCGTCACTGGGCTGGTTCTTCCACGCCTGGACTATTGTAACAGCCTTATGCTGAACGCCCAACAGGGCCTACTAAACAAGCTCCAGATCTTGCAGAACGCAGCCGCCCGCCTGATCACCGACACCCCTAAGTTTGCCTCGGTAGCTCAGGATCGAGTGAAACTCCACTGGCTTTCAGTCCGAAAAAGAATAATCTTCAAAGCACTCTGCATGGTCTTCAAGGCTCTACACGACCGTGGCCCTCGGTGCATGAAGTCACTCTTCCACTGGCATAAGCCAGCAAGAAATTTAAGATCCGGAGGGCAGGCGCTGGTATCAGTGCCTAGAGTCAAGAAAGCTCGATAGGGAGGCAGGAGCTTTTCCCTAAGCGCGGCAGCTGCTTGGAACAGATTACCACTCAATCTCAGACAATCGTCGGACCTACTATCTTTCAGAAGAGCGCTTAAGACCTGGCTCTTTACTTACTAAAGCTCCCTCCCCACACACTGGCTCAATCACGCTAGCGCCAGGACACCTCCGGGTAACAGTGCGCTCTATAAATGTGAAAATAAATAAATAAATAAGGGGACATTTTAGGTGAGGCCTACCCTTTTGTTATCATTCATCACACTTTTAGTTGTGCTGCTGACAACCAAGTACTGAACCTCATACCTCTTAGAGACCACCCAGCTGTGAGGGGCATCAATAAAGAAAGGGTATGTCTGAGCAGCAGCCTAGAAAGACATTTGAAAAGTGAACCACCCCAAACCGGTTGTGCAGCATAAGACAATGGATGCACTAGCAAGAGAGTATGCTAACATTCTGTTTTCATAATCACCACATTCCTTTTCCCTCACGAAATTTCGTGGTTCACTTCATTCTTTTGTAACCAATCTAAAAGTTTCCCCAAATAGCGCTTCAAAATTCTGATGAGCCACAGTGGCAGTATTGGTTGCCAAACCTACTGCACAGATCTAATCATGTGAACACTATTGCTAATTCATGTCTCACAAATGGTAAAAGCAGAGCGCAGAACAACCCCGCAACCACAGCATTTCTGTTCAGACAGCAAGTTTCGAGGAGTTACAGAATAAAAAGCCACTAGAACGTGCCTAGAATAACTAGTACTTCATAAGTACATTGCAGTGACACAGAGCCGGGAGTGGGGGAATGCTGCACAGGTGGGTGCCTGATTACAGGCAGAGAAGTGCTGGGTATGAAGTTACTGTAGAGAGTACAACACATTCAGTGCTACACCCCATCACAAAGACACAAACACACATGAGTGCATACACAAAGAAACAAATACAGGAACCGAGATACAAACACATATATAAACACACACACAAACACATCAAAAACACATGTCCGTATGCAAAAACAGCCATACACACCACTGGATGAACGTAGATGCAAACACGCATTCAGAGACACATGCACGAACAGATCACACACATTCAAAAGCATACACAGAGGTGTACACCAACACATACGAGCTCACACAGAATCAAACACATACTTTAATCTATTTGCATACACACACAAGTACACACCACTCACATGTGCACACTCCAATATGCACATCTAGGGTCATATTTACAATGGCCTTGTGCCACCGGAACATCACTTTTTTCGACATTCCAGTGGCGCAGTGCCCTGCACCATATTTACAAAGCGGTGTTTAGCCACTTTGCATGACATTGTAAATATGGTAGCCTTTCAAGCAGGTATCTGTGTGAGAGGGGCGTGCAATGGATGTTGCAATAGACTTTCCACCACAATCCCCATTGCTTTTTGATGCTGCCTCAGATTTACAAGGATGTGTAAATATGAGGCAGCATCAAAAACTAACACCATGCAAAAGCAGCCGTTAGAATGGCACAACGAGTAGAAATTCCATTAGTTCTCCTCATTTTTGCTTTTTCAATTTGTGCTGTATTCTGCAGCATACATAAAAAGAGCAAAATGCCTTAATGATTGTTTTTGCGGAGGAAGGTGTCCCTTCCTGCACATAAACAACCATTAAATAATGACAATTTGCCACCTCTATGTGTGCTGCAGAATGCAGCACACACAGAACTAACAAATTGCCATTATTGATGGTTTATGTGCAGGAAAGGACACCTTCCTGCACATAAATAACCATTCCCTGCAATGCAGGCACCCTTGCACTATGGCGCAAGGGTGTCCTGTGTTGGTGCTAGGCAGCTATGTTTAGCACGAGCGCTAGGGAAAACACCGGAGGCTGAATGCCTGGATCCTCCAAGAACATCAAAAGAGCGAACAGGGAGTAACTCAGACAGTACTTCCTCACCAATCAGGGCTCAGTCTCTTCTCCGGGCACCCTCTGGGAAGTGGGCAAGGCCACCATTCGCAGCTTCACCAAGGGCCAACTTAAAGTCAAGCGGCTGGCCCAGGACAACTGACTTACCCTCCTCGAGGACCAAGCGACTCGCCTGGAGGGAGGCTTAACCGAGGCGACGGATGAAAGCACCACGAGAAAGCTCACGTTACTGAGGGACATCACGTAGCTCCCTGGCTTGTGAGTCTTATGTGAAGTTCTGAATAATGACCAAGGCCAGACGCCCCAACGCCCCTTCGAGTGCTCAGTCCAATGATGTCCTGGAGTTATGAGTGGAGGACGAATTTATGACAGTCTAGGCCCAATTCTCTGATGCACAGGAACTCAGCTAACCCGGGGTCCTGGAGTCACTATGTTGCTGAAGCCGCGGGTAGCACAAGGGGCTTAGAGTCCTCCAGCAGTGCAGGAGCGAACAGACTACCACCAGGGGGCAGCGCCCCCTGCCCCCATCTGGCAGGGCCGGCACTATCTCCAGGGCGTCAGGCTTCCGGCAGGCCCGGCACTCTGCCTCCCCCGGGACCACTGGTAAGAGGTGGGGGGCAGGGTATCCTTCCCCTGAGTCCCTTATGGCCTCACCTCATCTGGCTCAGGGGGCCCTTCTCGTGTCTCACACTCCCGCAGAGCCTCCCTGCCTGGGGTTATCCCTCTGCAGTCCCTGGCTTCTCGGAGGTGCAGAGGTGGGCACAGGTCATCGGGCGCTACTGCTCTCAGGTTTTGATGCAGGCCATGGCGGGGGCCCGACACCCCAGGTCCACCTCAGTCACGCCGCACTGCTTCACAGGTACCTTCCGCTGCGTAAACCAAGTCGGGCCCTCACCACTCGGGGTCTTCCATTCTGGGCCTCAGGTTTCCCGCTAACTCCAGGCATCAGGCTTCAGGCGGTCCTGGCACTCCGCCTCCCAGGGATGTCTTCCTCCCCCAGAGCATGTCAGCGCAGTCCACGGCAGGGCCCGTCCTCCTGGGACCCTTATGGCCTTACCTCGTCTGACCCAGGCAGGCGCCACCGGTGTCTCGTATTCCCTCAGTGCCTCACCACCTGGGGGATTCTTTCTGCAGTCCTAGGCATTTCAGAGGTGTGGAGGCAGGTGGGGCACAGATCACTGGGCGCTCCCTCTCTCAGGCTAATATTTATTTATTTGAAACGTTTTATAAAGCGCGAACAAGATCCAGACGGGTATCAGAGCGCTGTACAAAGAAGCAAATTAACGTTCACATTAAGAAACAGTAACCGTACAGTACAAAATAGCAGCATAAGAGGACCATGAGATATAACAGAAAATTTGGGTACTAAGGGAGAATGTGGTGGCAGGAGGACAAACAAGTAAAAACCCTACTAGACGGGCTGTGTAGTTTAAGCAGCGGACTACATCCAACCAATGACAAAATACATTTCAGATCCAAAGTAAAAGTGATTATCTAGTACGTATTTCAAAACATAAAGAGAAAAGATTGTCAGGCATACATTTCAACACACAAAGAATGATTGTCAAGCTCTAGAGGAAAGTGACTATCACATGGGCTAGGAGTTATTGCTGCTGAAGTCCTTCCAGAAGTATCCATGTGACCTGTTTCTTGAATGAAGCAGTTGAGGGGTTGGCTCTGATCTCCGTCGGTAGGGCATTCCAGATACTTGGAGCCAGCCCTCAGAAGGTGCGATTGTAAGTACTTTTTTAAAAATGTAGGTGGTTTCAGGAGTAAGGTATTAGAGCTTCTTAAGTTTCACCTGGAACCAGAGAACTCGAGTTTCTTTGCCAGGTAAACAGGGCTATTGAAGTGTATAGCTTTATGTGTCTGACAGGCTATCTTGAAGCGGATCCTTGTTCAATGGGAAGACAGTTAAGTTGAATTAAGTCAGGTGTAATATGATCATGCTTTCTACAGCCTGTAATTAGTCTATCAGAGGTGTTCAGAGTAGGTCTCAGCAGAGCAAACCTAGATTTAGGAAGCCCAGGTAGGGTCACCAAGCGATATCCAACATTGCGAGATAATGAGGGATTGGACTATTAACTGAATATCCTCAAGAGGTAGGAAAGGTTTGATTTTCCTCACAGTGTTGAGCTGATGATTGGCACTCTTAATGGTGGCACTTATGTGTCCTTGCATGTTTAGAAATTTGTCCAGGGTAACACCTAGAGAACAGGCGGAGTCCACCATATGCAGGGTACAGCTGAGTGCAGAGACTTTTTTGATCCAATTTTGCGGTGGGGTCTCTTGGTTGCGGGGGGTAATCAGGAGAAATTCTGTTTTGAGGGAATTTAGTAACAGATGGTTATGCGTTAGCCACTGTTGTGTTCTGTGGAGCACTCCATTAACAGTTTTAATGTCACAGGAGATCTGCAGATACAGTTGAGTATCGTCCGCGTACATACGGTACTGAATGTTTGACCCATTCAGAATAACAGTTAGCGGTTCCATGAAGAGATTAAAGAGCGTGGGCGAGAGTACAGATCCCTGAGGTACCCCAATAGTGACCGTGGAGCTGTCAGCCAAAGATTGGTTGACTTTGATTCTTTGTGTTGGGTTATGCAGGAAGGAGGGGAACAAATTTAAGACAGGGTCAGATAACCCCATCCTGTATTGCAGAATGTTAATTAAGTTATCATGTTTGATAGTGTCAAAAGCAGAAGACAGCTCAAGAAGAATTAGAAGACAAGCCGTATCTTGGTCCAGAGCTCTCAAGGAGTCTTCAACAATGTGAGTTAGCCTGTTTCTGTACTATGACCTGATCTAAAGCCTGACTAATGTCAATCAAGGAGCAAACATTTCTCGATGTGTGTGAACGCATTTCTCAAGCAACTTCGCAAGAGACATGATGCTGGTGATCGGCCGGTAGTTATTGGGGTCTGTTAGGTCTTCTTGGGGATGGGTGTGACTTGCCCCATTTTGAGGCAGTCTAGAATCCTCCCTTGTGTTGAACTGTATTTTAAAATGACCCACATGACTCCATTTTGTGTTGCCATGCTCTTGGCAACCTGGTGAAGAATTGCTTCCCACGTCCCTGTTGAAACCTGCACAACCCTCCCCGCTCCTTGTGGTCGAGCCGATTCCGAGAAGCTGCCTGTGTGCCTCATCCCACCTCAGTTGTGCCAGAGACTCAGCCACATCCTGTCCATTGTTGGTAACTCAGCCTGTCACGAGCAACTCCTGTGCCCCGTGACCACACCAACTGATCGGGGAAGCACGAGGCTGTGGCCCGTGACCACACCAACTGATAGAGGATGCACGAGGCTGTGTCCCATGACCACACCAGTTGGGCAAGGAAGCACGAGGCTGTGTACATTGTGCAATCAGAGACAGATGTCCCTTTGTCACGATTGCGCCACATAAGACTGACAAAGAACTTGTCTGATGAGGAACATGTCAAAATAAGGAACTTTGTATTGTGCAAATGGGCATGGCTAGCGCTATAAATATGTGTGCGCTGCGGAGTAAAGCAGCAGTCTCCGTAGAATTGTCTTTGTACCATTCTGGGACCCTGTCCTTAGCTCGAGCTAATAAATAACTTACTTCCCTCCACAGCTGGTTGTCCTAGTCTCTTTGGTAATGTATGATTCAAGCAAGAAGAACCAGTAGATTTTAGGTGTCCCCTGCACCGCTGGCTTTGACTCTCCTAGTGGGGAGGGGGTCTCCAAAAAGCCGGTTCTACAATTTGGCGCCCTACGTGGGGCGTCTTCGGTGGTCGTCATCGAGCCTGGTGGTCATGAGGAGTCCATGATCGAATTCTAAGGGAGGCGCGCCACTACATTGGCTGAAAATTGTCTTTGTGGGCCCGAGGTCTCCGATTGCGTGATTCCTCCCTCCAATGGGCTACCCGACTGCGGTCCCGACTGCGGCCCCAGTTCTGGTTCCTAGTTTTGAGAGATCGGGACCTTTGTGCCACCTGCCGTGTGATGGAAGATTAATGGTCAGGTAAGAGTGGGAGTGGCCCACTTCTTTGGTGAATTGTATTTTGGTTTTGGGTATTGTTCGACTTTTGCAAAAGCCAAAGCCAAAGGATAAGTACAATTGTATGCTGTAAACATTAGATTTTACCCTTTGATGTTTGGAGCCAGTATACACGCCTAGAGATGCCTGGATTTAGTAAGTTTCGGAAATGGTGTTGTTGTTATTGTACACAGCACTCCGCATTGGAGGAATCTTGACCGATTCCTCCTTTGGGGACCCCCAATTATGAAGTGTATGCTAAACATGGTGTTGGCCCGATTATGTTTTGCTCACTTTGGCATAAGTATACAAAGGGTAATGCTGAGTTACAATGGCCAATATATGGTAGTTTTGAACCTCCTGTACTAGATAATTTAGAGGAGAAGTTGTTTAAAAGAAAAGCTAGACCTGCAATGTTTGATTCCTTTCGGGTTTGGCGCAAGGAATCTAAACAGAAAGAAATCAAACTCAAAAATAGTGAAGCTAAAGTAATGCGTATGAGTGTGATTCAGAAAGCCCAGGATCATGATAATCTGAGAATAGAAGAGGGTATAATAATACATGATAGATTACATCAAATGCAGGTAGATGGATGTTACATTACAAAGAAGGTTCCCGAAAAGGCCCGGGACAAAGAGGATGACCCTCTCATGTCCTCCATGTTGAGCACCCCTCCACCTTATACCCCCGCCATGTATCCAGCCCTTGATCCCGCACAATTGACTATTGCTACTGCTCCAGTTGTTGCCCCTGCCCATGCCCTGGTTTGTCCGATTCCTCAGCCACTTGTTCACAACGCCCGACTGTTCAGGCCACTGTACCAATGCAAGTCCACCCTTCCCTTCCCCTTGTTGCACCTTCCACTGGTCCTGTACCTCTCCAACCTAACATGCCTTCAACTCCCGTTGCAACCAATCCATTTCTTGTTCACAGTCGTCCGACACCTTCCCACAGTACAGAGCTATAAGCGAATGCTTTGTCAGTGGTCCGTGATTATATCCCTTATGTAACTCCGCATAGACCACCCACTCCCAGACGACGCACTTTGCGCAGAATGATAGGCAATACACAGGAACAACTCGTTATGGGTCAACAAGCTCGTAGGTGGATGGAAAATAACACTATGTACACCGCTCAGGATATATGGATGACAAGGGATCAGTAGACACGCATCCAACAGATTGACATTTTTTGTGAAATGTGTTACATACTGATCCAAATGTGGGAGGATTTTGTAGAATCAGGTCCACCCCCAGGTCTGTCTGACCTTCGCCATAAGGTTGAAAAAGGGGACATACAGGGCCCAGCACTATTATGCAATCTAATAACGCTGGTAGCCTACAGAGACTCCTTATCTGGTGTTACGTTAAATAAGGGTTTTCCAATGAGGGAGGTACAGCCTGTTTGGAGAGACCGCGTTGTTGGCATAGATGGCAACCCTGACAGACCGGCAGGTTTTAGACAAATGTGGGTCCACGTCCCATGAAAAATGTCTGATACAAGAATCTGAGGAGATGCCGGGTAGTAACACTTGCTTTACCACCACCCATGTAACTTCCTACCTACTGTTTGTATGCCAGTTGTACATGAGATTGACACGCTGCTTTGCTATTCTGATTATATATTGGCCCTCACGTTCATACTGATTACTGTATGCGACTGTATGCAGTAGCTACTGATCTGTTATTTGTATTAAGGCATAACTACTCATTTTCATTTCTTCATTTCTGTAACACTGTGATGTGATGAAAAATGCAATAAACATATTCAAACAAAATGAAAAAGGTCTGATGTCCTCCAACTTAAAAGCCAATTGCCTGACCCGCGTAAAAATCCAGCAGGTTATTACAAGGAATTAACTTAGACACTCCAATCTTGTGTGATGACTTTAGCAGATATAGATATGTTAATGGGACAGGTAGTACCGACTGAAATATGGTCTAAAATACGCCTAATAATCAGGCAGAATTTGGCCATACGTGGAAAGAATTTGAGGAAGCTGACAGGGCTCGAACTGGTGGTGAGAAACCTGATCCCATGATCTTAGCCCTTCCAGTTTAGATACTTACCGCCTTGAAAAAGATGTTGACACCTCACCCTATTTATTGGGACAGATTAGCTGCTTGCAGGCAAAAGAAAGATAAAAGTGTCTCTGACTTTTTCACACTATTCGAAAGCACATTCACAGACTATAGTGGACAGGACATGACTTTAGAAGGGGGACAGCGACTGTTTGTGGATACATTTGTGTCCAATCTGTTACCAGAGCTTAGGATTAAGCTTAAAATGTCAGAAAGTGCATGGCCCATCTCCACCCCAGCTGGCATTTTGACAATGACCCAGTACTATGATAATAGGGAGAATGAATAGCGAGATAGAATGGATAAAAAGACTTAAAGACAAAGGTCTTACTCCAACAAGCATACCCGGCCCGACCCAAAACAGAGGTGCCCCTAAGTTTCAACGAATAGCTCAGAGACCTGCCCCTGTGACTCCTCGCCCGCCACTGGGACCCAACCAGTGCGCTTATTGTCGCCAGGAGGGTAATTGGCGCGATGAGTGTCCCTTGTTGGCTCAGAACAACTCTGTCCCTGCTGACCGCTTCACAGGCCAACGTCCCCAGAGAGGACGACGGCAAAGCGGGCCTAGAACGCAGTTACAGGACAGGCGCCCCCTTATGCAAGAGAATAGATTTGATACCGCTAATTATGAAGACCGCAATTATTTTACTTATGATTATGAGCCTGAAAAAGGGACGGGGTTCCTGTCCCACTAGGATTGCCAAAGACCAGAGAAGGGACCCGTGCCTATTCCTGTTGACGAGAAGGGACCGTATGGCCATGTTACAACACTGGGCTCTATGGAGAAATGTTTGGTCGACACTGGTGCAACCAAAAGTTCTATTGCTAGGTCTAAAGTCCCTGGGGCCCCCTTGTCTGGTGCAAATAACATTTTTGTGGGGTTTTCTGGTACCCCAGTATTTAGCCCCGTTTCACAACCACTGGTACTAACGATAGGACCCTGCACAGTTGATTACCCTTTGGTTTTGACTTCCACATGTGGCGAAAATTTGTTGGGTTTAGATCTGTTAAAAAGATTACATGCCACCATATACTGTTCTCCTGATGGGGTTTATATCACTATGGGTCCCCCTAAGACACATCCAGTATATTTAGCCTCTTGGGATCCAATTCCCCAGGAAATTCAGAATGTCCCTCCTGCTCTTTGGGCCCAAGGTGATACTGATGTCGGCCTTTTGTCCATACCCCCCTTTTCTGTTACCCTGAAGGAAAATGCTGGCCCTCCCCGACTTCCCCAATACAAAATACCCAAAGAAGGGGAAAGGGCATTACTCCAGATCATTTCTGAACTTGTCGACAAGGGTGTGGTTGAAGAAAGAAGAGGAAATGTGTGCAATATCCCAATTTTGCCTGTCCTAAAACGCACCGATCCTTCCAAGCCCCCTGTTTATCGTTTTGTCATTGATTTGCGCGAGATAAACAAAATCGTAGTTCCCCAGTTTCCTGTGGTCCCAGCTATCACCACCCTACTCACTATGGTTCCCCCGTCTGCATGTTTTTTTCTCTGTCATCGACTTAAAAAATGCCTTTTTTAGTATACCAGTCGATGAACAGAGTAGGGATCTTTTTGGATTCTCATTAGCAGGACGAAGTTTCCGGTTCTGCAGAGCTCCACAAGGATATACAGAGAGCCCTTCCATTTATAGTCAGGCCCTCAAGGGCCAACTTGATTCCCTGTCCCTACCCCAAGGTACCGCATTACTCCAGTACGTTGATGATTTGCTTATAGCGGCAGACGCCGAGGAATTATGTAAAGAAGCTACAATGAAATTGCCCCTGCATCTAAGCACAGTTCAATCACAAAGTTTCCCTCTCCAAACTCCAATATTGTTGACATGAGGTGACCTACGTAGGTCATCTCCTGTCGAAGAAGGGATGCCGCCTCACCCCTGATCGAATACAAACAATCAGTAAAATGCTCCCACCAAAAACGCAGAAAGAGGTCCGTGCTTTTATTGGTATCACCTCCTACTGCCGCCAGTGGATACCCACTTTTTCTTTACTCATTAAACCTTTATTGACCCTCACTCTTAAAGAAGTTCCCCACCCACTCCCTTGGACAAATGAGTGCCAGCATGCATTTGAAGAACTGAAAACAGCCTTGTGTTCGGCCCCGGCGCTAGGCACCACTAGTTATCAGAAGCTCTTCGCTCTTTTTGTACACGAGCATAATGATTGCGCATTATCAGTGCTAACACAGTGTTTTGGTGACAGACAACGCCCCTGTGCATATTTTTCTGCAGTTCTAGACCCCGTGGCTCGCGCACTACCCAGTTGCTTGAGAGCAGCAGCTGCAGCTGCCATATCCATTCGCCAATCTGCTGGCCTGGTCCTTGATAATGCACTTACAGTTATGGTTCCTCACGCAGTTGACACTTTATTAAATAGGACAAAAACTCAACATCTTACTAGTGCACGTTTGTCCGGATATGAATTGACTCTCTTAGGGGAAACTTACCAAATCCACTAGCGCTCTGTGACCCGTGTGAGGAGCTGACCATGTGCACCAGGGAGGAGGAGGCGGAAAACCAACTGCAGTAGTGCTGTCATCGCCCGGTCCTTCTCCGCCGCCGTTGCATTTTCACTGCTGCACGGCCGCTGTGTGGGGAGGACCGAGGGGAGCCGGGATACCACAACTCCCAAGCTCCCTTGCGGTGCAGTCCCTGCCAACGCGCGCCAGGAGGCGCATAAAATCATCGTCAGCGCCGGGGGAGCGGGGAAACTTACCAAATCCACTAGCGCTCTGTGACCCGTGTGAGGGGCTGACCGTGTGCACCAGGGAGGAGGAGGCGGAAAACCAACTGCAGTAGTGCTGTCATCGCCCGGTCCTTCTCCTCCGCCGTTGCATTTTCACTGCTGCACGGCCGCTGTGTGGGGAGGACCGAGGGGAGCCGGGATACCACAACTCCCAAGCTCCCTTGCGGTGCAGTCCCTGCCAACGCGCGCCAGGAGGCGCATAAAATCATCGTCAGCGCCGGGGGAGCGGGGAAACTTACCAAATCCACTAGCGCTCTGTGACCCGTGTGAGGAGCTTACCGTGTGCACCAGGGAGGAGGAGGCGGAAAACCAACTGCAGTAGTGCTGTCATCGCCCGGTCCTTCTCCGCCGCCGTTGCATTTTCACTGCTGCACGGCCGCTGTGTGGGGAGGACCGAGGGGAGCCGGGATACCACAACTCCCAAGCTCCCTTGCGGTGCAGTCCCTGCCAACGCGCGCCAGGAGGCGCATAAAATCATCGTCAGCGCCGGGGGAGCGGGGAAACTTACCAAATCCACTAGCGCTCTGTGACCCGTGTGAGGGGCTGACCGTGTGCACCAGGGAGGAGGAGGCGGAAAACCAACTGCAGTAGTGCTGTCATCGCCCGGTCCTTCTCCTCCGCCGTTGCATTTTCACTGCTGCACGGCCGCTGTGTGGGGAGGACCGAGGGGAGCCGGGATACCACAACTCCCAAGCTCCCTTGCGGTGCAGTCCCTGCCAACGCGCGCCAGGAGGCGCATAAAATCATCGTCAGCGCCGGGGGAGCGGGGAAACTTACCAAATCCACTAGCGCTCTGTGACCCGTGTGAGGAGCTTACCGTGTGCACCAGGGAGGAGGAGGTGGAAAACCAACTGCAGTAGTGCTGTCATCGCCCGGTCCTTCTCCGCCGCCGTTGCATTTTCACTGCTGCACGGCCGCTGTGTGGGGAGGACCGAGGGGAGCCGGGATACCACAACTCCCAAGCTCCCTTGCGGTGCAGTCCCTGCCAACGTGCGCCAGGAGGCGCATAAAATCATCGTCAGCGCCGGGGGAGCGGGGAAACTTACCAAATCCACTAGCGCTCTGTGACCCGTGTGAGGAGCTGACCGTGTGCACCAGGGAGGAGGAGGCGGAAAACCAACTGCAGTAGTGCTGTCATCGCCCGGTCCTTCTCCGCCGCCGTTGCATTTTCACTGCTGCACGGCCGCTGTGTGGGGAGGACCGAGGGGAGCCGGGATACCACAACTCCCAAGCTCCCTTGCGGTGCAGTCCCTGCCAACGCGCGCCAGGAGGCGCATAAAATCATCGTCAGCGCCGGGGGAGCGGGGAAACTTACCAAATGCACTAGCGCTCTGTGACCTGTGTGAGGAGCTGACCGTGTGCACCAGGGAGGAGGAGGCGGAAAACCAACTGCAGTAGTGCTGTCATCGCCCGGTCCTTCTCCGCCGCCGTTGCATTTTCACTGCTGCACGGCCGCTGTGTGGGGAGGACCGAGGGGAGCCAGGATACCACAACTCCCAAGCTCCCTTGCGGTGCAGTCCCTGCCAACGCGCGCCAGGAGGCGCATAAAATCATCGTCAGCGCCCGCGTCGCGGGAGCGCCCGGGGCTAAGCCCGGGCAAAGGGCGGGCCGTCTGTGGCCGTCCGAGGACGACTGTGGACGGGACGGACCACCCCCCCTTAATCTGTCAACTCTACATCCCTGGTATCTACAACAGGAACCTTAAGATAAGTATTTGTCGTCTACAATTCATTCCCTGTGGGTGACCGCTCCTGATATTTGACCACCATGTCAACAAGAGGTAGTCGGAGTAAGACTGCGGCAGGAGGAGCTAAGGTCACCGGCCCAATCGACAACTTTATTACAAGGGCGAATGAGGCTATAGATCATGGAATTTCCCTTTTGGAACGTAGAGTTTCGTTAGAATTGGCGCAGGCAAAACGCTCATCATTGGGCCTTATTGCCTCAGCCATTACTCTTAACCGGGATACTGACACTAGTACTATGCCCGGAGTGAGAGTGGAAATCCACAGTATGCCCAATATAGTTGATCTGTCAGCAACACAGTCACTTTCTGATTCGCAGTTAAGTATGGAAAAATCCCCAAATCTAGCGTTGACTGATAATTTTGATACAGAACTGGTTTTGGTTACCAATTCAATTTCAGCTGTGAGCCCGGTTCAGGTTTCGATTTCTATTCTGGAGTCTGAGCCACCACTTACCACCATGACAGATATCACACGTGCCTCTGCTACCGACTCAATCCTGATTGCAGACTCGGATTTGGTGGCTGCGAATCCCACTTCTGCAATAGACCCAGTTATTACTCACATATTGGAGGAGCCAACTCCAAGCCCAAGAGCGCTGAGAGGACTAAGGGAGGGAGCCATACAGAAACAGCCTAAAGGCTCAAGTACATCTATACCCAAGGGGAACCCTCTGACACAGAGAAATCAGGGGAAAGGCCTACCTAACACTTCAAAGAAGGGCAATAAGAAAGTAAACACAGGCCCGGTATACACAGGGGATTTGCCCACTTTGGGGATAACATGTAAATATTGTTCCTCAAATAGCTAACTAATAATGAAAGTTGGGGAACTTATAAGTGCCCATTTGGCAACCATAGATGCAAGATTGGGGAACATAGAAAAACAATTAACTGAACTAAGTATTTTAGTCAGAAGTCCCCTCAAAAAAGCAGCACCCATAGTAGAGGCTGCAAAATCTCGTACCCCACAGCCACTGGCCCAATCTGTAAAGAAAGCTGTGGTAGCCTCAAACATCAAACCCAAGCCATCACTGGCGACCAAGGATGTGGTAAACAAACCATCCCTTCCGACTGTAAATACAAAATCGCAAGGGAGTCCACCTAAATCGCAGGGCGTAAGCTCTAATAAGGATGGGAACAAAGGAAATAAGGAGAGATTCATTGCAAATTTGCCCCCAGGTTCAGGTCCCTTTGTAGTTGTGATGACAGGGGTCCCTGAGACATTAGATAATATAGATGAACCCACCTGGTCCCTACTAAATAAGGTCAATCACTGGCTAAATAACAACAGGCCCCTACCCCCATATTGTACAAGTAAAATCTTAACAGTCCGGAGAGTACCGTGGGTGGGCCATGCGACAAAGAAAACACATGGTGACTGTGTGATTATTAATTTCGAAGACCCACGCACGGTAGATTACATCTGCTCCTGGAGAAGTGAGGGGTATAGTGAAGGTATTGAGACAAGGCACCTCTCCTTCTTCTACCCATCCAGGAGTCACGCTAGGCCAGATTATCATGACCATGGCTCTGATGGAGGTTGGTGCCGGGTGGGGCAGAGGGACTCAGGGAACAACTGGGGACAGTGGGGGAGAAACTGCCACAGAAATACCCAAAGAAGTATAATAGGAAGGGATGTTCATTGGGGGACCCCTACCTTTAATAGATTTAGCAGCCTAGAGATGGTCGATTGACTTCTACCATCGACTGGGCTGCAAAGCATCACACTGGAGGGAGATAAATGGGGCAGCGAGAGTAAGGTGATGAAGACTAAAAACGCCTGTGATGAGGAGATTCTTAATATAGTCCCAGGTCCAATTAGCCAAAGGATGGCACTGACTAGGGAAGAGTTAGTAGGCGGTACCACTAAGGAGGCCGAGGTATTTGGGTCTCAGGACCCTAGCAGTCCCCAAAAAGTACACGAATTCTGGGAAACAACATATAAAAAGCAATCCAACAATGAGCTCAGGATCCTTAGTTGGAATGTCGCAGGACTCCAACAGCGGGTCTCGGATTTGGAATGGTTAAGCATCCTATCCGAAAAAGACATAATATTGCTGCAAGAGACGTGGGCTACTTCTGCTGTAGATATAGAGGGCTTTCATTGTTATAGCATCAATGCTCAAAAGCCTGTCTTTGGTCGGCCGATTGGAGGCTTATTGATCGGGTTCAGGATAACCACAGGGGGATCTATTAAATTAATACCCACTAAAAGTCCAAATATTCAAATAATTGAGTTCACACGTAGGTTTCCTTATAACCTGATTAATTTCTATAATAATGATTTCCATTCTATTCCGAATAAGAATTATATAGAATTATTCGGAAGCCTATCAAAAATAGCTGAATTTTCTAATAACTGTGCAAGCAATAGGATTATTTTAGCCGGGGATTTTAACGCGAAGTTTCCCAACGCCAAAGAGGGCAACACACAAATGGATAGGGCCACTAAACGGGGCAAGGAACTAGAAAGTTTTATTAATGAACATATCTTAATGGATATAATGGATGTAAGTAAGACTAGTGTATCTACGTACATCCCAACTTTTAGAGGCAGAGATTTTTCTAGTACAGTGGACTATATTTTTATGTCAGCAGAACTAATAGATAGAGTCACTATGGCTAGAGTTCTAGAAACCGCCTTTGGAGATCATAATGCCTTGGAGGTAACCATTAGATTAGGATCCCCCAATGCCTTTGTTTGCACCCCTGGAGCCAGGGATATTGTGCCCTCATCCAACAATTTAAGGCTGAAATGGAGGGGGGTGGACAGTGGTTGCATTGTGAACGCAATTACAAGTAACCATCGACTCATAGTTGATTCCTGTTCACTCTCTGACGGGAACCATCAGAGGATAGTTAAAGATTTTGTTAATCTCTGCAATATCATAAAGACCCTTTTAAGTGTCCCAAACAAAAGGATTAATCATGAGCCAAGGTGGTTCGATAGTCGCTGTTCAGCAGCAAATAAGGCTCTCCGTAGGGCGCTAAACTCTAAACCCAGATGTCAAACAGAGGTACGGTCTGCTAGACAAAATTATAAAATAGCCATGGGGGCAAGGAAGGCTGCTATATTGGCAGAGCACTGGGAGGAATTAACTGTCTCCGCTGCTGTGGGGAATGGTGCTACTTTTTGGCCTGCTGTGAGAAAGATGTGGGATATGGGTAAGCAGTTATCCCCAATAAGTTGCACCATTTCCAGCCAACAGTAGGAACAACATTTCTCTACAATATATGCAAATCCGGGCACTACCACAGAAGATTATAGCCCCGGAAATCTGCAACCACTAGACATTACCATGGGGGAGGTCACCGCGGCTATTAACCAGAGCCTTGGTAACAAGGCGCCTGGGCCTGATGGCTTCCCAATAGATATAAATAAATATAAGCCGGAATTTCGGGGACCAATCCTTGTAAATGTTTTTAATAGTTTCCCGCTGGTGCCAATCCCTGATACTTGGTCCACAAGTATATTAGTGCCTATTTATAAAAAGGGCGAAAGATCTGACCCTGTAAATTATAGGCCCATCTCGCTCCTGGATAACACCTTGAAAATCCTGGGCCGGGTACTGTATAATAGAGTGAACGATTGGCTGAGGAAATGGGGGTGCTGGACCGTTGCCAAATGGGCTTTAGAAGTAAGGTCGGGACTAATGAACAATGCCTGAACTTAAATCTTATAATTAGCAAATATAATATAGCTAGGGCATCTCCTATTTACTTAGCATTTATGGACTTATCGTCCGCATTTGACCTGGTAAATATGTCCAAACTGTGGTCTACCCTTCTGTCTTATGGTCTGGATGAGCCCTTAGTGCACTTTCTGGCCTATTTACACACAGACACAAAAGCGCAGGTACGGATTGGCATGGAGGGTGCAATCTCTGGGGCAATTAAGGTCGAAAGAGGTGTGAGGCAGGGGTGCGTTTTAGCACCCCTGTTGTTCATTATTTATATAAATGGATTGAGCGACTCTCTGAAGAGGGTGACCACTGATGTCCCCAAAATTAAAGGGGGACTGATACCCGCGCTCTTGTACGCCGATGACGCGGTGCTTATGGGATTAACACCAAATGCCCTACGTGCCCTAGTTAAGAACTTTGCACACTATATGGGGAACCTTGATCTTAAAGTAAATTTAAAAAAATCCTTTATTATGTCCTGTGGGCCGGGGTCTAGACAACTCAATTTTATTACAGTAGGGCAGGACAAGTTGCATTCAGCAAAAACATTCCCCTACTTAGGTATGGTTTTTGCTGCGAACGGCCAGTGGAGTGGGCATCTTGCCCACGCCACAGGCAAGTTCTCAAAAGCCATAAATTCAATTCTTTCTCTCCCACGGCCAAAGAGGACTGGAGCAATTAAAGCGATTTTAAAAATATATAGATTGCAGTGTGCCCCGGTAGCAACCTACGGCGCTGAGATGTGTGGGGTAGTGAAAACCCCCAGTCTGCAAATAGAAGAAAATCGGCTGTGTAGGAAACTACTGGGAGCCCCAATTTCCTCATCTGGGTACATCTGCCATGCTGAATTAAATTTGCCCTACATAACTGATTTCATCGCAGCAAGGCCTGCTTTGTTCTGGCTGGCTATCTGGGTTCATGACTGTGCTACTTTAACACAGGACATTCTGAAGGAGTGTTTGGTTTGCGATAAAGGGATGAGTATTCCATGGCTCCGAGCAACGCAGGAAAGCTTGACCAGTGTAGGCAAGGGCCACCTTTTTGACGACCTTTTCCAGATTAAGAACACTGACAAAAAGGAAGTACAATCTGGACTATATGCCCTTTATAGGAAAAAGAGGTTGGAAGAAGAAATGCGAAAACAAACTGTTGAGTCTTATGTGAATAATGTAAATAATGATCCATTTTTACAACAAATCCCATTATACCTGACATTGCCAATGACTAATTGGGAAAGATCGTTATTATTTCGCATGAGAGCCGGGACTGTAAAATTCTCACTCTGTTTTCCTTTGGGCCATAGTATGATGAATTTTGGAAATATGCCTTGCCCATGCGATGGAGTTAGCAGGCAAAATGATCTACATTTCTTTTTTAATTGCAAATTTTACATGAAATATATTAAATGGTTTTTAGCCCCATATTTTAAAAAACACAGACCACTTTCCCTGAACCAATCCTATTTAATGCTCCTAAAGTTAGAGAATGATGAATTGATATTTCGTGTAAGTACTTTTCTGAAAGTCATCTCTTATACACGTAAAACCATGGAATGCCCTTGATTATTTGTACTACAGTTGCCCAAGCATTTTGCATTTTAATAATTGGTTTTATATGGAATCTTTGTACCTGAGTTTGTATGCACTATTTGTAGTATATAGCCCTTGAAATGCATTTTTTAATTTTCATATTTTAAATGTACTGCTTTTATGGATTTGCTGAAATCCGAATAAAGATTTTGAATCGGAATCGGTTCACGAAGATGGACTCTCTTAGCCAGTCATATCACCATCCGCCACTGCACTACACTAAATCCAGCCACATTGTTACCCTTTGTTGATGGTGAAACTAATTCTGATCCGCATGATTGTGTCCTCCGGACGGAGTAAGAGACTAAAGGCCGTGTGGATTTGACTAACATACCCCTCACTGACCCTGATGGTACCCTGTATGTGGATGGTTCTTGCTTCAAACTTCCTGATGGTAGCACAACTGCTGCCTATGCTATCACCACGTTACAGACAGTAGTGGAAAGTGAGAGAATACCTTACCAATCAGCACAGGCCGCCGAGTTGGTAGCACTGATAAGAGCGTGTGAGCTGAGTACGGGGATGGCCGTCAACATCTACACTGACAGCCAGTACGCCTTTGGCGTGGCCCATAATTTTGGGCGACTTTGGGCTGAGAGGGGATTTTTTTTACTTCTCACGGTACTAAAATCAAACTGGGTACTGGAGAAGGGGATGCATGAGGATACTATTGAGAATGTGAAGGAAATACAGGCAGAGGCGACTAGAGAGGAATAGGCTTTCTGGGAAGAGCAAACAGGCCTATTAAATGAGAATGGCTGTTGGGTGGATCTGTCTGAACAACAGCGATGGTTGTTACCCGATGCCTATGTTTTGCCAGTGGTCACTATGGCTCATGGCCCACCCCACAATAGTGCAAAAGGTATTTGCAAATTGCTAGCTCCGGTATGGCAAAACAAACACATCCCAAAATATGCTGAGAGGTTAGTCAGGAATTGCATGATTTGTTTGATGCATAACACCAACACCTTCTGGGAATTTTGCACCCCCTTCTTACCCCTTTGAAGTGCTCCAAATAGATTACATACAGATGGAAAGATGCAACAATCTCCGATATGTCCTGGTAGTTGTGTGTGCCTTTAGTAAGTGGAACGAGGCCTACCCCCTTAAGGACAACACTGCTATAAGCACTGCCAAAATACTGTTGAATTTTTCCCCAGATTTGGGATGCCCAGAATTATCTGGAGCGACAACGGAAGCCACTTTACAGGAGAAATAATGAAGAAAGTATGTGTAGGGATGGGGATCAGACAAAAATTCCATGCCGCCAATCACCCCCAGTCAGCGGGTTTGGCTGAGCGCCACAATGGAACACTGAAATTGAAGGTGGCAAAAATCCAGGTTGACACAGGACTATCATGGCCGGACGCCCTTCCCCTCCTATCACTAGAGCCACGGTACATTCCCGTACCGCACTATCTCCGTATGAAATAGTGTTTGGTCGGCCATCAAATGTTTGGAGAGTACCCAGCCCAAAGAAATATTCTGATATTAAATACCCTTTGTTGATTGATTACTTACATGAATTGACCACCAACCTACGTCTCATTCATCGTCAGGTACAAGATATCTTGCCACCCAAACCTGAGGGCCCTGGTCACACCATCCAGCCAGGCGACTGGGTCTGCATCCGCAATTTCCAGAGAACAAAGAACTTGGAGCCGAAGTGGAAGCCTGCCCAGCAAGTGTTGCTGGCTACCAGGTCTGCAGTGAAGGCGGCAGGAAGAAAAAACTGGGTTCACTGAGTGCACTGCAAGAAGGTGCCTCTACCACTACCATACGACCGGTGGGTGAAGGAATGCCTGGGAGACGACGAATGTGAGACAGTCCCGCGCTTTGTACCCTTCAGTGATGCCAACCTTGCCTTAGCTTCATCTGAACAAGAGGACGACGACATCCTGCAATCTGTCGTTCCTCCGCATCTGAGGTTGCGGGACACTCAACAGCCAGAGCCTTTGTTTCCTGATCAAACAACGCCCAGGTCCACCCGGTACAACCTCCGACCCAGAAAAAAGGACTAAAGAGACAAAGGTCTCTGCCCTCTGCTTGACATTGTCCGACAAATGGCTGCAGGGCTGTGATACACCGGCGCATTTGACCGGAGCCGGTACAGCGGACCGGAGCGTTCCAATAGGACTGCTGGAATCACTGACCGGTGAAGCAACCACCAATCACAGGCAGCAACTAGGGAAGACCAAGTGAAGCAGACGGTGACCAAAATGAACGCTGAAAGCTTGAAGAGCAAAGAAATGAAAAAACAAGAGTACATAAAGACAATACTGTAGTGTAGTTCCTATATTCCCAATAGGCTCTGCGCATTGGAATAATATAAACAGTAGTGTAGACGTAGGACTGAGGTCGACTAGGTCTCTACTGACTACATTAGACTTAATTAGTTTTGCCAGCTAGCTCAGAGGTCACTAGAAACTTTCTCGAATGTTCAGGAAAGAGTTAACTCTCCGGATTTAGACAAGAAGGGATTAGCTTCTGACAACCGCATAAACATGACAACTTTGCTCCCTCAGAATAAAGAGTGTATCTCTAGAGTCATGTGAAAACAATAGACAACTATTTCACTCAGTCAGTCGTGCATACTTAGTTTCACCAGAGTGCAGAGAAATAGAGAGACGGGCGTTTTCAATAAAAGTTGTTATTTATTGAGCAGTCTTCTTTCTCGTGCAAGAGAAATTAATTGCCACAATTGCAATACTTATCATGAAGTAAAGTGCGTACAGTAAAAGGAGTATTATGAAATAATACTGTAATAGCATTGATATGGTTTCTTAGCCATATGATACTTTAAAATGGATAAAATATATATACATACATAAAAACATTGACTAACGTACTCAACTGGTGCTTCTAATCTACGCCTACCCTGGTGTACCTGACCTAAGCTTAATACGTGGGAAGGAGTAAGTAAGTTGCAGCTTAAGTTAAGTTGGGTTTTTGCCAAGGATCTGAATCAAGAATTCTCTTAAGGGGTTAGCCAGCTCCATACCTTGGTTCTTAGAATGAAGGAGGTATTGTATCTCTCTCTCAGGACTCGATATCCCAGCAGCCCGCAAGGGTGACTGGAAACACCGGAGCTGGATTTTCTCGGCTGGAGGAAAAGACATTGTCTCTCTCAGTGCGTCAAAAGGGAGGGGCGGCTTCCTTCGGCTCTCGCATCAGCTGGGCTTCCGGGCAAGTAGATGGCCGCTCTGCTCCAAACCACCGTGTGTTTGCTTAAGGCAACGCTGGTATATTTATACCTTAAAGGTGCCGGGTTTGACGTAAGGTTGGACATAAGACGTCACCAAGAACTAACAGTTCTTTCTGACTCTAGGAGTTCTTGTGCAAATCAAAACAAGAGCAGGGGGATTTCCCGGGCTGCTGGAGGCTTGGTTTGTTTAAAGAACGCATTGTACTTTCTAGGAGTCTAGGGGAGTAACCTTGCCGTATTTGGACTGCATGGGCTATTACTAAATATCGATATGATTCTTATGCCTCTATAAGGGTATTATTTATTATAGCCATATAAGGGCATAAATCGGGAATACCGAATTAGGGTCCTAGATAGAAACACAACAATACGTGGCCGGTACTCGATCTGTCTACTCGTACTCATGACTTTTTCACTGGTACTGGCCTGCCTCGGGTGGGTAATACCCGCTGCCCTTGCAGCACCTGAGTCTCCTACCTCTACAGAATCACCTCATCAACATGTGGCATTACCCACCCATGAGAAAAACAGAAGGACAGGTTTCTTCAACAACACTTTCATTCAAATGTTACATCAGCAGCAGCTTGTGGTGAACACAACAAACTGTTGGGTATGTGGGTTGCTGCCCCATACTGCAAGCACTGGGATGTCCCTGATTCCTGCTCCTTTTTCTCGAGCTGGTTCAGCCTACGGCTGGTACACTGTGTTCTTTGACACATTCTATTCAGGTGGCACATCCACACGATCCCTGGGGAATATCAGTAGCTGACAAGCATTCCGCCACATCATGGCTGTGGAGTGGCCAAGCATGGATAAAGATTCAGCAGAAAAGAATGAATATGAGAACAATCATGGGTCTTTTTATCCATCGAACATCTACAATGGTGGGGGAAAGAAAAGACTGCCACCTCTCAGGGATCTCCTTGTCTACCCACATCCTTGAAAATACTACATGATAAGCAATGGAACAGAATGGGTGGGGCAAAGTGACTGCACCTACACGCTCCAGCTCAATGATTCGACTCTCCCAGCTCTGGTGTCCTCACTGAATACGTACTTTGTGTGTGGGAGCAAGGCCTACACCTGGCTGCCCAAGTCCTGGGCAGGCACCTGTTACATTGCTTGGTTGCTCCCCCCCACCTACACCGCTGATGGAACACGCCACATCCAGAAGAGAGGTGTAATTGACCCTGAAGACACAGCTGGCCAAGAGTTTGGGGACTTTGCTAAGGGGTTCTTCCCCTTTTGGGTAGATGCCACCATCAACGCAACTGCCGGTGCCCTCAGTAACATCACAGCGGAACTTCAAGCAGACCGCCTCGTGACTTTACAGAACAGAATGGCGCTTGACATAATACTGGCAGACCGTGGGGGAGTCTGCACATTGATCAGAACAAGCTGCTGTATATACATACCTGATAATGCGCCAACAGTCTATCAAGCAATACAGAGACTGCATAAAATTGCTTCTGACATCCATCAGGATGAGGGTTCATGGTCCCTTACTGGCTGGTTTTGGAGCATGGTATCTCAGTGGGGATGGAAGATAATGATTTTCATTGTCATCATTGCAGCCGCATTGTTCTCTTGCTGCCTCTGTGTTCAATGCATGCCCGCGCTATGTGGGCTCTGTGCCACCTCTTTGAAACCCAAACAAATGAAATTACACCATCACAATGCCATGATGATGATCGAGAAAGAGGTCCAGGAAATGATGGACATTGACCTAGACGACGATTGATTGTTGCCTCTGCATGGCAAAAGGAGGGACTGTTGAACTGTATTTTAAAATGACCCACATGACTCCATTTTGTGTTGCCATGCTCTAGTCAACCTGGTGAAGAATTTCTTTCCATGTCCCTGTTGAAACTTGCACACCCCTCCCTGCTCCTTGTGGTCGAGTCGATTCCGAGAAGCTGCCTGCGTGCCTCATCCCCCCCCCCCAGTTTTGCCAGAGACTCATACTGTCCATTATTGGTAACTCAGCCTGTCATGAGCAACTCCTGTGCCCCGTGACCACTCCAACTGATCGAGGAAGCACGAGGCTGTGCCCCGTGACCACACCAACTGATAGAGGAAGCACGAGGCTGTGCCCCATGACCACACCAATTGGGCAAGGAAGCACAAGGCTGTGTACATTGTGCAATCAGAGACAGATGTCCCCTGGTCACGATTGCGCCACATAAGACTGACAAAGAACTTGTCTGATGAGGAACTTGTCAAAATGAGGAACTTTGTATTTTGCAAATGGGCGTGGCTAGCGCTATAAATATGTGTGCGCTGCGGAGTAAAGCAGCAGTCTCTGTAGAATTGTCTTTGTACTATTCTGGGACCCTGACCATAGCTTGAGCTAATAAATAACTTACTTCCCTCCACGGCTGGTTGTCCTGGTCTCTTTGGTAATGTATGATTCAAGCAAGAAGAACCCGTAGATTCTAGGTGTCCCCTGCACCGCTGGCTTTGACTCTCCTAGTGGAGAGGGGTCTCCAAAAAGCCGGTTCTACACTTGTACGAGAGATTGTTGGATGATCTTGGACCAGGGAGGCAGAACGGCCAGGTTGAGATCTTTGAGCAACTTAGCGGGGAGTGGAACACTGAAATGATTGGATGGTTTAAGAGATGCCAAGGAATGTGATAACTCCTCCCGGTCTGGAAGTAGAAAGGTATTCCAGCATGCATTGTTTTTGGGTATGTACTCTGTAGGGTAAGGCGGAGCACTCACTGCTGCAGGTACTGTCAAACCCGAGGGGCTCATCGACAACAGGTTTGCAGCAGCACGTTGCAGCACCCAATCAATACTCCAGGACTTTTCAGAAAGGTGTTCTTCCTCACTGGGACCAGCGGATTTGATTTCTGGAGTAGGATTAGCCTGTTGTTTGATGATCTCAAACAGTTTTTTGGGCGGTTTTTAGCGCTGTCAATCTGAAATGATCTGATTTAGCAATGTGAATGTGTTTGGTTATAAGAGCTTCTCATCTTCCTTAACTGTTTGAGACTGGAGGTAGAAGGGGCATTTCTCCAGCGTCTCTCAGAGAGCCTTAGATTGTGTCGTTCTTCATTAAGGGCACCATTGAACCAAGGTTTGGATTGTTTGCAAGGGATTCTTTTGAGTTGCTTCGGGCTGCCGAATCGAGCATGTTTGACATGGTGTTGAAGGAGTGATCTGTCAACTCTTCCAAAAAATTCATGTCAGTGGGAGGTTTTAGAAGATTCATGCTCATGTTGGAGAGGTTAGGGATATTGACGTCTCTCAGATTATGGGTCAGTTGCTTGTTTTTGAGCGGTTGACCTTGTCTGAGTAATACCTTTTCTTGAATGTAAAAGGAGATTTAGTGATGATCTGACCAATCACATGGTACTATGTCATCCAGTTGAATGATGTGATCTTTAGCTATGATAAGGTCAAGGGTAGTGCCCTTGGAGTGAGTGTGTCTGTTGCAGGCCTGTATATAGTTGAGGTCGGAGAGGAACATCTTAAAAGAGCAAAATAGTGAATCATTAGTGTCATTAGTGTCATTCCAGTGAAGGTTGAAGTCACAGAGGAAGATATGGTAAGGGTGACGGGCTGAGCTGGCAGAGATGGATTCCATAAGTTGTTCTACAAACCGTAAGTTATCCCCAAGGGGCTGATAGATCGAGTGTAGCACACAGACAATCTTCCCCGTGTTCCAAATTCTAGTGACTAGGATCTCACAGGTTGACATGAGATCCTTATGAGTCTGCTTCAGAATGAGGCTAGAACCATGGATGCAGGCGATGTCCCCCCCCCGGTTTAATAGGTCTATCGCATCTAATAATGTCATAGCCAGGAGGAATTAGGATGTCCAGTATAGGGGAGGAGGAGTCATTAAGCCACGTTTCCGTAAGAATCAAGAGATCCAGTTCTTGTGATATGATGCAGGCCACTGCGGGGCCAGACACCCCAGGCCTGCCTTGGCTACGCCTCACCGCCTTGGAGGTGTCTTCTGCTGAGTGGATCCAGTCGTGCCCTCACCACTTGGGGTCTTCCCTCCAGGGCTGCAGGTCTCGTGCTCCCCCCCCAGGCACAGCTGCAGTTGGGCGTTCTCAGCTCTACTAGTTCGTTCCGGAGTGTTCCAGCGGGGGAGCGAGCACTTCTCTGTTGCAGCTCGGGCGACCAGTTCCGGGGTTCCACAATTATGCCCCGGTCTGAGCCATTCGAGGTCTGCCATTCGAGGTCTGCCATTTTAGATAGAACCTCCTTGCACGCCGGGAATCGGGCTCAGTCTCAGGCAGCC
Source organism: Lissotriton helveticus (assembly GCF_964261635.1). Classification (NCBI taxonomy): domain Eukaryota; kingdom Metazoa; phylum Chordata; class Amphibia; order Caudata; family Salamandridae; genus Lissotriton; species Lissotriton helveticus. The sequence goes on along the minus strand of NC_136069.1, from coordinate 1,328,225,255 downwards.
GTCACGGTTATTTATTTTCACGGAAGGGCTTGGTAGTGGTGAGCGGATGACAGAGGGGTCCTAAGCACTCTTAGAGTGTGACCTCCATCTTGACGCACCAAGCCACGCCCCCCTTGTTGGAGATGTTTATGATATGTTGTCTTCAAGTGCCTTAACATACTAGAAGTGCCAGAAGAGTACTTCTTGTCCACCCCCCTAGACAGTATCTTGTGGCAAATATTGCATTGCATCTTTTTAGCCACAACTTTTTTATTCACCCGATGGGATTGTAAAAAATTGCCCTGCAATACTTTCTTTTTTTGACCTGAACTCCTCCTTCGATGAGGAGCTTCACTGATCTTCTCCATGATTCTCAGGAACAGATGCCATTTCTTTAACCCAAAAAAAAACCACCCAGCTAAAACAAAATGAAGAAGGGAGATGGAGAAGTGTGAGAGATCACAGCCACTTCTAAAGAATAAAAAAAATGCGAGCGACCTTCCTCTATTCATTGAAATCCATTTTCCCTGTGTCACATGGGATTCGCAATGGCATCGAAATGACACCGCAACATCATCACAAATCCGAAAAATGTATTTAAACAGGCTTTTCATAGATTTTTGATTATAATTATGACAGCTTTATTACTTTACTATTAAACCACTTACCTTAAACTATATGTTTAAAGTCTCTCTATATATTTTTTAGTACTGCCAAAAAACACACCTGAGTCGTGACTTTCCTGTGGCCCCGGAAAAATGTGACAGCACTAATTACAACGGAATCACAACTTCCAAAACAATTATTTAAAAAATGTAAACAATGATACAAACCAAAAGATTAAGAAGAATGCCAGTCTTTAATTAGCACTCTAATAATTTGATTGTGTGCAAAGGGCAACAGAGGATATCTGCAATATGTTAGTGGGAGTTATGGATGCTCTACTATAAAACTGTACACTATTTTTTTATCACATTACTAAAATTAAAGTTCACACAAAGTCACTGGAGACATTTATGTGTGTTCAACTACAAATCTGTAGCATAGAATATGCACAAGACATGTATCCATCAAGGTAACACATACTAATTAACCAGTAGAAAGTACTCCAGTTGAGAATTAACCTGTAGAAAGTACTCCAGTTGAGAAGCCATTTTGTGCAAAACAGTAGGCTCTTGTTGGATAAATGGGCAGGTGAGGTTGCATGCTCATTTCACAGAAATGAAATCTCAACAGGAAACACTTACAAATATAGACATAGCAGGTGCCCCAGATGAAGCTTGATGTCTGTAAAGGACAAATGATCCTAACTTCTTGGGATTGGTGAAGGAAAAGCAAGTGCATTTGTTCAGCAATTCACGCTTGAAAAATGATCTGAAATACTTGATGCAGCTGAATGTATCATTCTTCTATCAGACCACAATCTCTCTGTAAGTGACTGTTAATTGTGAGTTTTTTCTTGGCATCTCCTGTTGAGAGTAGACTCCATCGTTGTTCCTTTACATAACTATGAGTATGCAAATGTGCAAAATCACTTAAAGGCTCTGCCCATTTGGTCGAGCACCATCTACATTAACAGTGGGCAAAGGTCTTCCCGCCTTTTTTCATGTTGATGGCCAGTTTACTGAAAGGCCCCCGGGGGGGGGGGGGGGGGTTCCCTTCAATTTTGGTGAAACGCTCTTGATGCAGAGAATTGTGAGGAGAGCACCAAAAAAAAACACCCAGCCAAAACAAAATGAAGAAGGGAGATGGAGAAGTGAGAGAAATCACAGCCACTTCTAAAGAATAAAACAAATTCGAGCGACCTTCCTCTATTAATTGAAATCCATTTTCCCTGTGTCACATGGGATTCGCAATGGCATTGCAATGACACCGCAACGTCATCACAAATCCGAAAAATGTATTTAAACAGGCTTTTCATAGATTTTTGATTATAATTATGACAGCTTTATTACTTTACTATTAAACCACTTACCTTAAACTATATGTTTAAAGTCTCTATATATATTTTTTAGTACTGCCAAAAAACACACCGGAGTCGTGACTTTCCTGTGGCCCTGGAAAAATGTGACAGCACTAACTACAACGGAATCACATCTTCCAAAACAATTATTTAAAAACCAAACAAAGAAGCACTTCGTTGATATAGTTAAGAGGAAGTATACTTGTTTTGTGGAGATTCATCTCTTCGTAGCCTCATCATCTTCTCTATACAAGGATTCATGTTAGAACAGACTTCTAAAAGATGAAGCATGAGGAATAATCACATCACCAAAATTAAATGCATGCAAGGTCAATGGAGACCCTACCTCATGCTCCTTTACACAGCTGTAGTGTAGAATATGCACTAGACATTTACCTAACGAGGTAGCACTTACTAATTAACCAATAGAAAGTACTCCAGCTGGGTAGACGTTTTGAGCAAAACTGTGGACTCTTGTTGGATAAAGGGTTAGCTGAGGGTCCGTTCTGGCACACTCACACAGCTACTGACACACCCAGACAGACACTGAGACACCCACTCACACACCTATTCAGCCACTATTACATTGACTCACAGACCCACACAGCTACTCACACATGCACTTGCACACCCATACAGTCACTCACACACACAGTCACACAACCAGAAAACAACTCACATGCCCACTCATATACCCATACAGCCACTCACACACTTACTCACAGACCCACACAGCCACTCACACACCCACTCAGACACCCATACAGCCACTCACAGACCCACTTTAAAAGGTTACTTATTAAAGTTATGAAATAAATATTTAAAAACTTAGACTGAAAAAATCAAAGGTTAGAGGGACATTATATTTAGGTTCAGATTTCACTCGTACAAAACCAGTGAAATACAGCAGTTATAGTTACTTGAGCTAACTATAACTCATGCAAAAAAACTTCACCTTTCTCCAATGCACTACCCTATGTCTAACCCTATATCTCTCTCAATATATCCTCTACCTCCACTCTCTGACTCATCCCAAACCTCCTTCTACTACTATAATCTCCTTAATAACCTTTTCTAGACGCTTCCAGCCTCTGTCTCTCCTTGCTTCACCCCAAACCTCATTTTACTACCATGACCTTCCAAATAACGCTTTCTATACTCCCTCCTCTATCTCTCCATTATTCATTCAATCAAACTAACAGACTCACATGTCCATTGCTTAAATTAACAATTTATATGCCCCTATACTAATTCACAGCTAACCTGTTTTGGGTTCCGGAGTAACGTGCTACTCACTGAAAAGCACTTCAATGCCTCTTGAGCGGTAGTGAACACTATCTAAATACAAGTGCAATTCAAGTACAATATTTTTATGATCACTTAATCATTATTTTAGGACCAGGTATTTTATACAGCTGTGGAAGTCAAATGTAAAATAGCACATGTGGATTTTACAAGAGGTAGAAGTGAATGAATGAGTCTAGAAGCAACTTTGCATGTCGTACTGTCTTTTCTTCGGAGGCACAAATTGCCCAAATAGGGAGGAATTGCATGTTGGCATTTTGAACCCATAAAAACAACATGTCTCAGATTGCAATGTGCTTTTACCAGGTGAAGCTGAAAAATACCCTCCCCCTTTTAAGTTCCTTTTTTTTGCTGCACAGGCAAGCCTGAAAGCTTAGTTGCAACCATCTCATAACATAGTGGCACCTCCTCTCTCTGCTCGATCACCAACATTTTCAGTTTCCTAAATGTTCCAATTTGTGATCAACCGTCTATACTACACCTGATAACACTTGGGAACAGGAGTTGCAGAAACTTGGAAAAAACTTGAGAAGTGAAATTCTCATTTTTGCTACACCTGATTGTCCTTTTTTACATACACTCATCTGCATGCCTCAAAAGAAAACTGATCTCTTCTGCGATGCATTCCAAATCTGCTTGCAAAAGTTAATACAGTCATCCGATTGTACTGGAAGTCACGTCACATGCTGTGGCATTTCTGTGAACAATTCGAGTGTACAGAAGGGTCACAGTGCTTTTAGGCTCAGGCTTACCAGATACTGCAGCCATCCGGTTTGCATTGAACACATTGTTTATCATTGTCTTTGTGGTTTGTAACTCAGAGTTGCTTGCTTTCTATTTGCTGGCTTTATTTGTTTTAGGCGGTCCAGCATGCCCGTATTTTGGTGGAGCATTTGCTGGGTATTATATTCTTCCACGGTTCTCACTTTCTTTAACAGGGCTTTTCAGTTTTGTTCTTATAGTGTCACATTTACTGTGCATTCAAATCAGAGGTAAAGTGTCAGGCTCTGTCTTCTGAGGGAGTCTGGTATGTATGTTTCTTTCTCTGACTTCTACATAAGAGGATTTATCTGACAATCTCTGGGTGTGAAAGGAAAGGCTTTTTTCTAGCACACAAAAACATTTAAATGCCTGTAAATGAACTGTGCAAATATTTCATAATATATCAGAATTAGGAAAGCACAAATGAAGCACATTTTTTGTAATTCTGAAGTGTGATGAAAACGGCATTTTAATACGCTCAATACAAATCAGTACACTAGGTGATGCCATTTCCACACATTATCCATTATGCGCTGCATAGCTTTATCAGTAAAACTGTATGTCTGTGCCAATGTAATTTTCAATTGAAAATGAGTTGTCTGTACTGACAGTGCGGTACCACACCATGCTTACTCCACTTTATGCCACTCCACTCTGCGCCACTCCAACCTGGGCTACTCTACACCACTCTTCTCCACTCTACGGCACTCTACTTCCCTCTATGCACTCCATTCTACAACACTCCATGACGCCCCACGTCACTTAACTTTATGATAATCGATTCCTTTGTATAACATCACACTATGCCACTCCCCCTCTATGCCACTCTACGCAAATCTATTCTACTCCACTGTACTCTATTCCACGCCGCTCACCTCCACTCTATGCCACTATAATCCACTATGCTACTCAAGTCCACTCCACTCTGCGCAACTCCACTCTACGATACACTACTCTACTCCACTCTACTCCATTCTACAACACTCCACTCTACTCAATTCTATGACACTCTATGGCACTTCACTCTACGAAACTCTACTGCACTCTATGCCACTCCACTCCATGCCACCATAGGTCACTCCACTCTATGATACTCAACTCTATGACACTCCATGCTATGACACTCCGCTCCACTATATGCCACTCCACTCTGCAATCCTCCACTCTACACCACTCTACTCTATACAAATTATGCAACTCTATACCACTCCACTAAATGACACTTTTTGATACTTCACTCTAGTCCACTCTATGACACTTTTATTTTACTCCACTTTACTCCACTTTGTGACACTCCAGTCAATGACACTTTACTCCACTCGATGCTACTCCACTCCACTCTACTCCACACCATAACACACTACAGCTCTCCACTTTATGGCACTCCACTCTAAGATACTTTACTCCACTCTATGACACTTTACTACACTCTATGGTATGCCTCTCTGTGACACTCCACTCTACGCTCTCCTCTCTATGTCAGTCCATTCTATGACACGCCACACGTCTCTATGCCACCCTGTGCAACTCAACACCACTCTATGTCACTCCACTCTATGACACTCCACACCACTCTATGCCACATAATTCTAGGTCACTGCACTACACTATACAGCACTAACCTCTACGTCACTCCACTCCACTCTATGACTCTACTTCATTTTATGCTACTCCACTCTATAACACTCCACTCTAGCTCTCCACTCTACGTCACTCCATTCTATGACACTTCACTCATCTCTATGCTACTCTGTGCAACTCAACACCAGTCTGTGCCACTCCACTCTATGCACTCGACACCACTCTATGCCACATAATTCTAGGTCACTGCACTACGCTATACAGCACTAACCTCTAAGCCACTCCATTCCACTCTATGGCTCTACTTCATTTTATGCTACTCCACTCTATGGCACTACACTCTACAGCACCCTATGTCACTCTATGCCACTCTACTCTACTACACCCCACTCTACGATACCCCCTCTACAACACCCCTCTCTATGATATTCTATGCCACTCCACCACACTTTACTCCTCTCGACAACTATTTACTCTATGCCCCTCCATTCTATGCCCCTCCACTCTATGCCGCTCCACTCTATGCCGCTCCACTCTATGACTCTCCACTCTATGGCCCTCCACTCTATGTCACTCCACTCTACACAACTCCATGCCATTCAACTACACTCTACGCCACTCTACTCTACACCCCTACATCCCCCCACTCTATGTCTCTCCATGGTATGCCACTCCACTCTACGACACTTCACTCTATGACACTCTAGTCCCCTGTGCGACATTCTACATCCCTCCACTCTGTGCTCCTCTACTCTTCACCTCTCCACTCTACAACCCTCCACTCTATGAGACTCTGTGACACTCCACAGTGCTCTACAACACCCACAACACTCTACCCCAATCTACTCTTTGCCTCGCTACTCCACTCTCTGTCTCTCTACTCTACTTGCCTCTATGACACTTTACTCTACTCTATAACACTTTTCTCCATTCAATGCTACATCACTCTACTCTACTCAACTCCACTCTACTCTATTCTGCTCTACCCCTCTCCACGCTATGGCACTCCACTCTATTACACTCTACGACACTCCACAACAATCCACTCTATCCCACTCCACCCCACTCTATCCAACTCCAGTCTATGACACTCCACTCTATGACACTCACCTTCATGACATTCTACTACACATTACTCCACTGCATGTCACTCCACTCTGTGCCTCTCCCCTCTACACCCCTCCACTCTATAACATTCTATGACACTCAAAGTCACTCCATGACACTCCGCACCACCCTATGCCACTGCACGCCACTCTACTCTATGCCACTCTACATCACTCTACTCTCCTCCACAATACTTTGCACCACTGTATGCTATGCGACTCCACTGTACTCTACTCTACACCACTCCACTCTAGGGTATACAACACTTTACTCCATTCTACCCAATGCTCATCCTTTCTACTTTACAACTCTATACGTCACTCTACGCCTCTCCACTCTACACCCCTCCACCTTATGTTCCTTCATTCTATGCCACTCTGCTCTACAACCCTCCTCTTTATGACCCCCAACTCTACCACATTATACAACACTTCATTCTAGAACACTCTATACCACTGTATGCCCCTCCACTCTTTGATACTTTACTTTACTTTATTCTACGCCCCTCCAATGTACACCCCATCCACTCTCTGCATTTCGACTCTATAACCCTCCGCTCGATGACACTCTATGACTCTCCTAGACACTCCACAACACTCTAACCCAGTCACTCTAGGATACTCTGCTCTCCTCTGCTCCACTCTATGCTGCTTTACACCACTCTATGGCACTGTATGTTATTTTTCTCCACTCTACCCTATGCCACTCCACTTTACTCTACTCTACTCCTCTCTATGCTATCCCACTTTACCACACTCCACTCTACTCTACGACACTCTACCATATTCCACTCCATGTCAGTCTATGTCAGTCTGCTCCACTCTACTCCACTCCATTCCATGGCACACCACTCAACGACACTCTACACCCCTCCCCTTTACAACACTTTACTCCAAGCTACACTGCACACATCCAGTCTACGCTCCCCCACACTATGCAGCTCCATTCTACACCCCTCCTCTCTATAACACTCTATGGCACACCACACCACTCCATGACACTCCACACTACTGTACGACACTCCACTCTAGGCCACTCTACTCTACTCCACTCTAAACACTTTATTCTACTCTACAATACTTTACTCCACTCTGCATGACACTCCACTCTATCTCACTCCACTCAACAACACACTATTCTATGCCACTCCACTCAATGACACTCTACTCCACTCAACACCACAACACCTATGACAAGCTGTGCCCCTTTGTAGAACCGGCTTTTTGGAGACCCACCCCCCACTAGGGGAGTCAAAGCCAGTGGCGCAGGGAAACACCTTGAATCTACGGGTCCTTCTTGCATCAATCATACATTAGCAAAGAGACCAGGACAACCAGCCGTGGAGGGAAGCAAGTAATTTATTAGCTCGAGCTAAGGACAGAGGTCCCAGAACGGTACAAAGACAATTCTACGGAGACTGCTGTTTTACTCCACTGCTTACACATATTTATAGCACTAGCCATGCCCATTTGTACAATACACAGTTCCACATTTTGATAAGTTCCTCATTCTGACAAGTTCTTCGTCAGTCTTGTGGTGCAATCGTGGTCAGGGAACATCTGTTCTCTGATTGCACAATGTCCACAGCCCGTGCTTCCTTGCCCAACTGGTGTGGTCATGGGGCACAGCCTTGTGCTTCCTCTATTAGTTGGTGTGGTCACAGTGCACAGCCTTGTGCTTCCTCTATCAGTTGATGTGGTCACAGGGCAGCTGGTCGTGACAGGTTGAGTTACCAACAATGGACAGGATGTGGCTGAGTCTCTGGCACAACTGGGGGGTGAGGCACACAGGCAGCTTCTCGGAATTGGGCTCGACCACAAGGAGGAAGGAGGGTTGAGCAAGCTTCAGCAGGGACATGAAAAGCAATTCTTCACCAAGTTGCAGAGAGCATGGCAACACCAAATGGAGTCTTGTAGGCACTATGAAAATTCAGTTCAACAGTTCCCTCCTTTTGCCATGCAAAGGCAACAATTACTCATCATTTACATCAATGTCCATCATTTCCTGGACCTCTCTTTCCATAATCATCATGGCAGTGCGATTGTTTTGTTTCATTGGTCTGGATGTCAGGGAGGTCGCACAGAGCCCACAGAGTGAGGGCATGCACTGCACACAGAGGCAGCAAGAGAACAATGCAGCTGCAATGATAGCGACAAAGATCATTATTTTCCATCCCCACTGGGATACCAAGCTCCAGAACCAGCTTGTCAGAGACCACAACCCTTCGTCTTGATGGATATCAGAAGCTATCTTATGCAGTTTTTGTATCGCTTGATAGACCGTCGGTGCATTATCCGGGATAAAAATGCAGCAACTTGTCTTGATCAATGTACAACCCCCCCCCACGGTCTGCCAGTACAATGTCAAGTGCCATTCAATTCTGCAAAGTCATGAGGCGGTCTGCTTGAAGTTCTGCCGTGATGTTGCTGAGGGCACCCGCAGTTGCATTTATGGTGGCCCCTACCACTCTCGTGAGGTGTCACAGATTGCGGCTGTTGGGCCCCCAAAGGGGAGGTACCCTTTAGCAAAGTCCCCAAACTCTTGGCCAGCTGTGTCATCTACGTCAACCACACCTCTCTTCTGGATGTGGTATGTTGCATCAGCTGTGTAGGTGGCAGGGAGTAGCCATACAATGTATCAGGTGCCGGCCCAGGATTTTGGCAGCCTGGTGTAGGCCTTGTTCCCACACACAAAGTACGTGTTCAGCGAGGACACCAGAGCTGGGGAAGTTGAACCATTCAGCTGTAGTGTGTAGGCGCAGTCACTTCGCCCTACCCACACTGTTCCATTGCCCTTTACACAGTACTTTCCGGGTTGTAGGTAGACAGGGAGATCGCTGATGGGTGGCAGTCTTTTCTTTCCCCCACCATTGTATATGTTTGATGGGAAAAAGGACCCATGATGGTTTTCATACTCATTTTTCTCTGCTGAGTCTTTGTCCATGCCTGGCCATTCTGCAGCCATGATGTGGCGAAATGCTTGTCTGCTGCTGATCTTCCCCACAGATCTTGTGATTGTGTCACCTGAATAGAATGCATCAAAGAACACAGTGTACCAGCTTTAGGCAGAGCCAGTTCGAGAGAATGAAGCAGGAATCAGGGCCATCCCGGTACTTGCAGTATGTGGCAGCAGACTACATACCCAACAGTTTGTTTTGTTTATCACAAGCTAGTGCTGGTGTAGCATCTGGATGAAGGTGTTGTTGAAGAACCCTGTCCTTCTGTTTGTCTCATGGGTGGGTGGTGGCACATAATGGTGAGGTGTCTCTGTGGAGGTAGGAGACTCAGGTGCTTTAGCATGTATCACCCACCCGATGCAGGCCAATATCAGTGATATAGTTAGTAGTACCATTAGACAGAGGGGGTACGGGCCACATATTGTCTTAATGCATTTTCGTTTTCGTGCTACTTTGCTTTTTAAACTTTCAGTGTTCATTTTGTTCATCGTCTGCTTCACGTGGTCTTCCCTAGGGGCAGCCTGTGATTGGTGGTTGCTTCGCCGATCAGTGGTTCCGTCAGTCCTATTGACTCGCTCCAGTCTGCTGTAACAGCCCTGCAGCAAATTGTCCAACCATGTCAAGCAGAGGGCAGAGACCCTCGTCTCTTCAGTCCTTTTTTCTGGGTCGGAGGTTGTAACGGGTGAACCCAGGTGTCGTTTGGTCAGTAAACAAATGTTCTGTGTGTTCAGTGTCTCGTAACCTCAGGTGCGGAGGGACGGCAGATTGCAGGATGTCGTCGTCCTCTTGTTCTGATGAAGCCCAGGAAACGTTGGCGTCACTGAAGGGTGCAAAACGTGGGATTTTTTCGCATTAGTCACCCAGACCTTTCTTGGCCCACTGGTCGTATGGCAGTGGTAGAGGCACTTTCTTGCAGTGCACGCCGTGGACCCAGTTTTTTCTTCCTGTCACCTTCACTGCAGACCTTGTTGCATGCAACACTAGCTGGGGCGGTTTCCACCTCGGCTCCAAGTTCTTAGTTCTTTGGAAGTTGCGGACACATACCCAGTCACCCAGTAGGATGGTGTGACCAGGTCCCTCGGGTCTGGGTGGCAGGATATCTTGCACCTGACGATGAATGAGACGTAAATTAGTGGTCAATTCATGCAAGTAATCAATCAACATCGGGTATTCAATGTCAGAGTATTTTTTCCGGCGTGGCACTCCCCAAACGTTTGCTGGCCGACCAAACACTATTTCGTAGGGAGATAGTCCTGTACGAGAATGTGCCATGGCTCAGGTTGATAGGAGAGCGAGGGGCAGGGCATCCGGCCAGGGTAGTCTGGTGTCAGCCTGTATTTTTGCCATTTTCAATTTTAAAGTACCATTGTGGCGTTCAACTAAACCTGCTGACTGGGGGTGATTGGCGGCGTGGAACTTTTGTCTGATCCCCATCCCTACACAGACTTTTTTCATTACCTCCCCTGTGAAGTGACTTCCGTTGTCGCTCCAGATAATTCTGGGCATTCCAAATCTTGGAAAGAACTCCTTCAACAGTATCTTTGCGGTACTTATGGCAGTGTTGTCTTTCAGGGGGTAGGCCTCAATCCACTTGCTGAAGGCACACACAACCACCAGGACATATCGGAGACTATTGCACCTCTCCATCTGTATATAGTCTATCTTGAGTACTTCGAAAGGATGAGATGGAGGTGCAAAATTTCCTGCGGGTGTTGGTTGTGCATCAGACAAATCATGCAATTTCTGACTAATCTTTCAGCGTATTTTGGGATGTGTTTGTTTTGCCATACTGGAGCTAGTAATTTGCAGATACCTTTTGCGCTAATGTGGGCCGGGCCATGGGCCATAGTAACTACTGGTAAAACATAGGCATCTGGTAATAATAACCATCGCTGTTGTTCAGATAGGTCCGTCCAACAGCCGTCCTCATTCAACAGGCCTTTTTCCTCTTTGGTTGCCTCTGCCTGTATTTCTTTCACATTTTCAATGGTGTCCTCATGCATTCCCATCTCTGGCACCCAGTTTGAGGGGCCCGCTACATACATGCGGGTCGGGACATCTTTGACTGTCTCTTTCGCAGTCTGGTCGGCGAATGCATTACCCCTTCCTATGTCATCGGTCACTTTCTTGTGGGCACTACATTTGATCACTGCTACCTTTGAAGGGAGAGTCAATGCTGGTGACCAGATGACCATGCTGTATTTTAGTACCGTGGGAAGTGAAAAATCCCCTTCCTGCTCAAAGGCGCCCAAAGTTATGGGCCACGCCAAAAGCGTACTGGCTGTCAGTGTAGATGTTGACGGCCATTTCTGCACTAAGTTCACACGCCCTTATTAGTGCCACCAACTCAGCGGCTTGTGCTGATTGGTAAGGTATTCTTTCACTCTCCACTACTGTCTGTAAAGTGGTGATAGCGTAGGCGGCAGTCGTTCTACCATCAGGGAGTTTAAAACAAGAACCATCCACATACAGGGTACCATCAGGGTCAATGAGGGGTATGTCAGTTAAATCCACACGACCTTTTCTTTCTTCCTCCGTCCGGAGGATGCAATCATGTGGATCTGAATTAGTGTCACTATCAACAAAAGGTATCAATGTGGCTGGATTCAGTGTGATGCAGTGGCGGATGGTGATATGGTGACTAAGAGAGTTAGTTCATATCCGGACAAACGTGCACTAGTGAGATGTTGGGTTTAACAAAGTGTCAACTGCGTGAGGAACCATGACTGTAAGTGCGGTATCTAAGACCAGGCCAGCAGATTGGCGAATGGATATGGCAGCTGCAGCTGCTGCTCTCAAGCAACTGGGAAGTGCGCGGGCCACGGGATCTAGTACTGCAGAAAAATATGCACTGGGGCGTTGTTTGTCACCAAAATACTGTGTCAATACTGATAATGCGCAACCATTGTGCTTGTGTACAAAAAGAGTGAAGAGTTTCTGATAACTAGGGGTGCCTAGGACTGGGGCTGAACACAAGGCTGTTTTCAGTTCTTCAAATGCATGCTGGCACTCGTCTGTCCAAGGGAGTGGGTGTGGAACGTCTTTAAGTGTGAGGCTCAATAAAGGTTTAATGAGTAAAGAAAAATTGGGTATCCACTGGCGGCAGTAGGAGGTGATACCAATAAAGGCACGTACCTCTTTCTGGGTTTTTGGTGTGGGCATTTTGCTGATTGTTTGTATTCGTTCGGGGGTGAGGTGGCGTCCCTCCTTCAACAAGAGATGACCTAAGTAGGTCACCTCATGTCGACAATATTGTAGTTTGGGGAGGGAAACCTTGTGATTGAACTGTGCCAGGTGTAGGAGCAACTTCATTGTACCTTCTTTACATAATGCCTCTGTGTCTGCCGCTATCAGCAAATCATCAACATACTGAAGTAATGCGGTGCCTTGGGATAGGGTCAGGGAATCAAGTTGGCCCTTGAGGGCCTGACTGTAAATCGAGGGGCTCTGTGTATATCCTTGTGGAGCTCTGCAGAACCGAAAACTTCGTCCTGCCAATGAGAATCCAAAAAGATCTGTACTCTGTTCATTGACTCGTATGCTGAAAAAGGCGTTCTTTAGGTCTATGACAGAGAAGAAACATGCAGACGGGGGAACCATAGTAAGTAGTGTGGTGCTATCTGGGACCACAGGGAACTGGGGAACTACTATTTTGTTTATCTCCCGTAAGTCGATGACAAAGCGATAAACAGGGGGCTTGGAAGGGCCGGAGCGTTTCAGGACAGGCAGAATTGGTCTATTGCACACATTTCTTCTTGTTTCCTCGACCACACCCTCACTGACAAGCTTGGAAATGATCTGGAGCAATGCCCTTTCTCCTTCTTTGGGTATTTTGTACTGTGGGAGTCGGGGAGGGCGAGCATATTCTTTCAGGGTAACTGAAAATGGGGGTATTGACAAAAGGCCAACATCAGTATTATCTTGGGCTCAAAGGCTGGGAGGGACATTCTGGAGCTCTCGGGGTATTTGATTCGGGGCGGCTAGGTATACTGGATTAGTGGTAGGGGGACCCATAGTGATGTAAACCCCATCGGGAGAACAGTATATGGTCGCATGCAATCTTTTTAGTAGATCTAAACCCGACAAGTTTTCACCACATGTGGAAGTCAAGACTAAAGGGGAGTCAACTGTGTAGGGTCCTATCGTTAGTTCCAGTGGCTGTGAAACGGGGCTGAATACTGGGATACCAGATAATCCCACAGAAATTGTATTTGTGCCAGACAAGGGGACCCCAGGGACTTTAGACCTAGCAATAGAACTTTTTGTTGCACCAGTGTCGACCAAACATTTCTCCGTCGAGCCCAAAGTTGTAACATGGACATACAGTCCCTTCTGGTCAACAAGAATAGGCACGGGTCCCTTCTCTTGTCTTTGGTAATCCTAGCGGCACAGAAATTCCGTTCCCTCTTCAGGCTCGTAATCCTCAGTAAAGTAATTACGGCTTCCATTGTTAGCGGTATCAAATCTATTCTCTCGCATAAGTGTTCGCCTGTCTTGCATTCGTGGCATAGGTCGGTCTCGCCCTTGTCCTCTCTGGGGACGTTGGCATGTGAAACGGTCTGTAGAGGCAGAGTTGTTTCGGGTCAACGAGGGACACTCATCGCGCCAATGACCCTCCTGGCGACAATAAGCACACTGGTTAGGTCCCAGCGGCGGGCGAGGAGTCACATTGGCAGGTCTCTGAACTATTTGCTGAAACTTGGGGTTATCTCTGTTCTGGGTCTGGGTCGGGGTCGGGTATGCTTGTTGTAGCAAAACCTTCGTTTTTAAGTCTTTAGTCTTTTTGTCTGTTCTGTCTCGCTCTTCATTCTCCCTATTCTCATAGTACTGAGTCATTGTCAAAATGCCGGACGGGGTGGAGATGGGCCATGCACTTTCTGACATTTTTAGTTTAGTCCCAAGTTCCGGTAACAGATTGGACACAAATTTATCTACAAACAGTCGCTGTCCCCCCTCCGAAGTCATGTCCTGTCCATTATAGTCTGTGAAGGTGCTTTCAAATCGTGTAAAAAAGTCAGATACACTTTCGTCTTTCTTTTGTTTGCAAGCTGCTAACCGGTCCCAATTAATACGGTGAGGTGTCAATATCTTCTTCATGGCAGTAAGTATCTGGACTGGAAGGGCTAGAATCATGGGGTCAGGCTTCCCCCCACCAGTTCGAGCTCTGTCAGCTTCCTCAAGATCTTTCCATGTATCTCCAAATTCTGCCTGATCAGTATGGCGTATTTTTGACCATACCTCAGTCGGTACTACTTGTCCCATTAACATGTCTATGTCTGCTAAGGTCATTACGCAAGATTGGAGTGTCTGAGTTAATTCTTTGTAGTAACCTGCAGGATTTTTACGCGGGTCAGACAATTGGCTTTTAAGTTGGAGGACGTCAGACTTTTTCCAAGGGACATGAACCCACATTTGTCTATAACCTGCCGGTATTTCAGGTTGGCCATCCGTGCCAACAACACGGTCCCTCCAAACGGGCTGTACCTCCCTCATGGGAAAACCTTTATTTAGCGCAACACCAGACAAGGAGTCTCTGTAGGCCACTAGTGTGATTAGGTCACATAATAGTGCTGGGCCCTGTATGTCCCCCTTCTTAACCCTCTGGCGAAGCTCAGACAGACCCGGTGGTGGACCTGACTCTACAAAATCTTCCCACATTTGGGTTAGTATGTAACACATTTCACAAAAGTTATCAATCTGTTTGATGCGTGTCCACTGATCCATCGTCATCCATATATCCTGGGAAGTGTATATAGCATTATTCTCCACCCACCTATGGGCCTGTTGGCTCATAGCTAGTTGTTCTGGAGTATCCCCTACCAGGCTGAGCAAAGTGCGTCGTCTGGGAGTGGGTGGCCTAGGTGGAGTTACATAAGGGATATAATCGCGGACTACTGACCATGCATTCGCTATCATTCCTGCACTAGGGTAAGGTGTCAGATGATTGCCATCAGGGAGAGGGTTAGTCGTGGCAGGATTTGAAGGGGCAGACAGGGAATTGGTGGAAGGTGCGACAGGTAGAAAGGAAGGGTGTACTTACATGGATACAGTGTCCTGAATAGTCGAGGCATCGGAAACAGATGGCTGGGGATTCGGGCAAACCAGGGCATGGGCAGGGGCAACAACTGAAGCAGTGGCAAGAGGCAATTGTACAGGGTCAATGGCCGGGTATATGGTGGGGGTATAAGGCAGAGGGGTGCTCAACATAGAAGACATAAAAGGGTCATCTTCCTTGTCCCGGGCCTTTTTGGGAACCTTCTTTGTAATATAACATCCATCTATCTGCATTCGGTGCAATCTGTCACATGTTACTATATCTTCTATTTTCTGATTATCATGAGTCTGGGCTTTCTGATTCACATTCATACGCATTATTTTAGCTTCATTCTTTTTGAGTTTGATTTCTTTCTGCTTGGACTCCTTCCGCCAAACCCGAAAAGAATCAAACATTGCAGGTCTAGCTTTTCTCTGAAACAATTTTTCTTCTAAATTATATAGCACAGAAGTTTCAAAACAACCGTATATGGGCCATTGTAACTCGGCATTACCGTTCGTGTACCTATGCCAAAGTGAGCAAAACATAATCAGGCCTACACCATGTTTAGCATAAACTTCATGATTAGGGGTCCCCAAAGGGGGAATCGGACAAGATTCCTCCAATGCGGAGTCCTGCGAACAATAACAACAACACAATTTCCGGAACTTACTAAACCCAGGCATCTCTAGACGTGTATCCTGGTTTCAAACGTCAAAGGGCGAAATCTAATTGTTACAGCCTAGAACTGTACTTACCCTTCGGCTTCGGCTTTTGCAAAAGTCGAATCAAAATACCAAAAACAAAGATACCAATTCACCAAAGAAGTGGGCCACTCCCATTCTTACCTGACCGTCAATCTTCCGTCGCAGGCAGGTGTCACAAGGATGTCGATCTCCAAAGACTAGGAACCAGAACTGGGGCCTCAGTCGGGGCCGCAGTCGGGTAGCCCACTGGAGGGAGTAGTCACGCAATCTGAGACCTTGGGCCCACAATGACAATTTTCAGCCAATGCCGTGGCGCGCCTCCCTTAGCGTTCGATCACTGACTCCTCACGACCACCAGGCTCGATGACGGCCACCGAAGACGCCCCACATTGGGCGCCAAATTGTAGAACCGGCTATTTGGAGACCCCCCCCCACTAGGGGAGTCAAAGCCATAGGCGCAGGGAAACACCTTGAATCTACGGGTCCTTCTTTCATCAATCATACATTACCAAAGAGACCAGGACAACCAGCCGTGGAGGGAAGCAAGTAATTTATTAGCTCGAGCTAAGGACAGAGGTCCCAGAATGGTACAAAGACAATTCTACGGAGACTGCTGTTTTACTCCACAGCTTACACATATTTATAGCACTAGCCCCGCCCATTTGTACAATACACAGTTCAACATTTTGATAAGTTCCTCATTCTGACATGTTCTTCGTCAGTCTGGTGGTGCAATCGTGGTCAGGGGACATCTGTTCTCTGATTGCACAATGTCCACAGCCCGTGCTTACTGGTACCCAACTGGTGTGGTCATGGGGCACAACCTTGTGCTTCCTCTATTAGTTGGTGTGGTCACAGGGCACAGCCTCGTGCTTCCTCTATCAGTTGATATGGTCACAGGGCAGCTGGTCGTGACAGGTTGAGTTACCAACAATGGACAGGATGTGGCTGAGTCTCTGACTCAACTGGGGGGTGAGGCACACAGGCAGCTTCTCGGAATTGGCTCGACCACAAGGAGGAAGGAGGGTTGAGCAAGCTTCAGCAGGGACATGAAAAGCAATTCTTCACCAAGTTGCCGAGAGCATGGCAACACAAAATGGAGTCTTGTAGGCACTACGAAAATTCAGTTCAACACCTTCACTCAATGCCCTTCCACTCTATGCCCCTCCATGCCTGCCCACTCTATGACACTCTACAAACTCCACTCTGCCTCAATCTACACCACTCCAGTCTATGCCACTTCACTCTACAATTGTACTTCACTCCTCACCACTCTTTGACACTCCACTCTATGGTACTCAACTTTAAAACACTAAACTGTACGCACTCCACTCAATATCACTTTGCTCCACTCTACGCTATGCCACTCTATTCTACTTTATGACACTTTACTCCACTCTACACCCCTCCACTCTATGCCCCTCTACTCTATGCCCCTCCACTCTATGACACTCTTTGACACTCTGCGCCACACTATGCCACTCCACTCTGCTACACTCTACACCACTCCAATCTATGCCCCTCCACTCTATGACCCTTCACTCTACGACTCTATAACATGCTGTGACACTCTGCAACACTCCATGGCACTCTCCCCAGTCCACTCTACACCACTCTACTTCACAACACTTTACTCTATGCCCCTCTAACCACTATACAACACTTCATGCCACTTTACGACACTCCACTCTATGCCACTCTGCTCCACTCTAAGACACACCACAACACTTTACTCAACTCCACTCTATGCTACTTTACTCCAGTGTACTACACTTTACTCCACTTTAAGTTACCCCTCTCCACTTCACTCTTCCCTACTCTACTTGACTCTACTCCATTTTAGTGAACTCCATTTTGTACCACTCTGTCCCACTCCACTCTATGACATTCCACAACAATCCACTCCTCTCTATGACACTCTATGATACTCTACTCCACTCTACTCCACTCTATTCCACTGTACTCCGCACCACTCCATTTTGTGACACTCTACACCACTCCACCCTACAACCTCTACTCCACTCTACGCGACTCCATGCCACTCTGACACTCTACGCCACTCCAGCCTACTCCACTACAGCCTACTCCACTCTATTCCACTTCTGTCCACTCTACTCTACTTTACTCCTCTCTACAACACTTTACTCCACTGTACGCTAGGTCACTTAACTTTACTCAACTCTATACCACTCCACTCTACGCCACTCCATTCTATGACACTCCACTCTTCGATATTCCACTTCACTTCACTCTATCCCTTTCTACTCTATGCCACTTTGCTCAACGCCACTGTAGTCTATAACACTCCACTCTACAATACTCCAGTCCTCTTCCCTCCATGCCACTCCACTCTACAACACTCGGTTCCACTCTACACCATGACACTCAATCCCCCTCTATTCCATGCTCCTCCACTCTATGACACTCTACTCTGTCGAAACTCTACTGTGCAACACTCTGACACTCTACTTCACTCTACGATACTCTACTTCAGTCTACAACACTCCACTCAACTACCCTTCACTAAACTCTATGACACTCTACTCTACAACACTCATGACACTATACTCAACTCTACACCACTGTATTCCACTCTATGACACTTCACTCTGACACTCTACTCCAGTCTATGCCACTCCACTCGACAATACTCTACTCCACTCTTGGCCTCTCCACTCTACATTGCTTCGCTCTATGCCCCTCCACTCTATGACACTCTGTCACTGCACAGCCTATTAGGGAGTACAGGGCACAATGGAAACAAGCATTTGCAATGCAAGAGGACTCGCATTTACGTGAGACCTGTTGCATTTCAAACCGGAGTGTGGATTGCGGGTGGGCGGCGGGCGTTATTAAGGCATGAACAACGGGAGTGGGGGGGTGGGAGAGAAGGCACGGACAGCGGGAGGGGTGACACTGGACCAAAGTAGTGATCAGGAAACATGCAGTAAAGGGGCCAATAGCAGTGGAAGGAGACATGGCCGTCATAAGGCGGGACTAGCAGCCTGTAAACCAATCAGAAGGCAGCATTTAGTAAGGAGAAAGCCACAAGCCAATGAAAAAGTGGGTGGGGGAGTGGGCAGGGCTTCCCTCACCTATAGTGTATACTGCATGCCTCGCAAAGCGAGCAGTACATCCGCTGCACCGCTAGGCGAGGCCTAAAAATGGGCTCTAAAACAGGAGCAATGTAGGCTGTGCAAATATCATTCTGAAGCGGCTGCCCATGTTGTATGCTGCTGCGCAAGCTTACTACAACAGAGATGCAGGTACTGAAGGCCTATCTTCATGCATCATGAGATAAGATCATGTAAGGAAGCACTATCACTCATATATACATCTGTTACCCTGAAGGACCTAACACAGTTTGGCAAATTCTTCGCGGAAGCAGGCAGATTACTGCGAGAGTCTGGACTAATAACGGAGGCCTCCCGCCAGGGACAAGAGACATTCTTACAAACATCTTATGGCGTTCCAACTTGTTTGCACATTGTGGAGCCATGGGTAAACATGGTCCAAAACTCAATAAAACTACAGGACTTAGAGCTGCGATTTACATAAGCCCGTGCAATCCTAATAATATTTGTACATGCCGTTTTGAAACCCATCTAAATATTTGCATTCTCACTTCTTAAACACTTGCGTACTTGCACAGATCTTAAGGTCGATTTATCTATGCCTGTAACATCCTTGCTTACAACAACTATTTTAATGGACTGAACTGTGTAGACACAACTATTTTATTACAAGTTTCATATTAGATTTTGTAAAGGATTCACTCAAAGAACGTTGACCACTAACTAACTCTAGACAACATTTTTATAATGTTTTATCCTAAGAATGAAGTTTCCCTTCATAGCGCTACATCAAGCCTCGAGTCAAATAATGTAACAAAATACTGTATAATGTCTGGTTTATTTTCAAACAGGGAATTAACGTTTTAACCATGCTTCTTTCAAGCATTAATTTTGCTGTGTTGTGTTTTTACTATACTAAAATTGTTGCGGTTTTATTTAACTAAACAATAACAAATCATTCATTCATTCACTCTACGACACTGCACTCCATGCTACTGTCCTCTAAGCCATTAACTTTTAGTATTGCTGAACAGCAAGCAACTCTTGTGTACAACATGGCTAAAGCACATTGGCAAAGCCAACAGCTCTTGCATAGGCAATACCTATTTGCTTTGCCAATGCTTGTTTAGAATCTTTCCACTTTTAGGGTGCTTGAAGATTCAGCATCGGTAATAACCGCGGGGCAATGTTGGGGCATATTAGCAAGAACCTCGTTAAAATTATCACCGTTTTAGCGGCAGGAAACTGCAGCTAAAACGGCGATAATGGGCTTGCTAATATGCGTTATTGAATTCCAATAGAAGCCCAGGTTAGGACATCTAACCAGGGCTTCTATTGGAATCCTATAACTATTGTCGCAGGGGTATTACCGGAGTAGAGATGGGGAGTGACACCAATTCTCTCAGGAACTTATTTTCTGATGTCACTAGATCAGTTGTATTCTCGAACCCCCACAGCTCAGATCCATAGACTGCCGAAGGCAGGGCTTGACCTTCGTACACAGCGAGAGCCGGGGCTACAGGTTTACTCATAGACTCTCGCTGTTCCCGTAGGATCGCTCCTAGGGGAGGTTGCATTTAATGAGCCTTGGGTTTATTTTGAAGTTTATTTTAAATAGTATATATTGAATATGTAGACTTTTTTGCAGACATGCGTCACATTGCGCTATTAGTTACATTGAAACAATACAGTTTTGATGGCTACCTTTGCAGATGTTGAGCGAATGAAGAAGTGGTGAGTGGGGCATCAACAGTACAGCAACACCACAAATACGGGAAACATCCTTTACAACGCGGTCAGTACACCGCAGTGCTGTTACATCGCGGTCGTTACAACGACTGCATGTAACAACGCTATGCCTTTACAACGCAAGTCTTTACATCGACTTGCGCTAGATGGCGTGCTAACATTAAAAATAGTGTAGTTTACTATCCCAACACCTTCCCTACTGATAAGTGGACTGGAGTTGGAATAGTAAATTACACTTTTTTAATGTTAGCACGCCACCTAGCGCAAGTCGATGTAAAGACTTGCGTTGTAAAGGCATAGCGTTGTAACATGCAGTCGTTGTAACGACTGCGATGTAAAAGCACGCGTTGTAATAACACGCGTTGTTACATCGTACATCCCACAAATACAGACAAGATTAAATATTTACATGTGTACAGGTTGCACATTTCATGGTGAGATACCAGGATGACTGGAGGAGGGGCCTTGGCAATGGTGTACAGGATGAAGGAAAGGTAAGCTGCAGTTACTTGCTTTGGTAATTGATTGCTGTCAGATTTGAGTTTAGATCCAGTTTAACCAAAAAACACTGTTCACAGGGAAGTGTGAAATCAAATGTAGAAAGTCTTTCACAAGTCCAGTGAAAATGGGTTTTATCACCTGAAAGAACCCCTGAAACACCACGCACATTATTACTGTTCAGTGTTTAATTGGCAATCTCTCCATGAAAGGTAAACATGCTTGTTGTTAACTGCACCTTGCAGATGACAGTTTTATCAGCCTCTCCCATCTACAGACATAATGGGTCAGATTCAGAAAGTGTAATCTATGGGCCCATTTCCCAAAGATAAAAATACTTTTGTATATTTATTCACTTGTATATTTACTTCTGAATCTAGGTGTAATTCTCCACTTCTTGACTATTCACCGTTTCAGAGTGGAGATTTACATCTAGTTGTAGGTTTACATGTCACACCTGCTACAAGAGAATTTCTGAGTGCAAAGTTACTACTAGTACCTTTTTGCCTGTTGGTTGAGATCTCCGACACTGGGATGGAGATCTCCCCTTGGGAAAGCATGGGAAAAATTACTAAACTTAATAGTTCCTAAAAATAAAATATAAAACATGTAAATGTGTAATGTATACACATTTTAAATATTTAGTCTTAGCATAGAACTAATAAGATCAACATATCCAGCTCATTAACTCATCAAATAAATTTGTATTTAATAATAAATATTGAAACAATAATAATGTAATTACATTTATAAATATTATTTTTTAAACTCAGCAAAATATGATCAGAAAAAAAGCTTCAAGTTATTGAATTAAAGTTTCTCAATTTACTCGATTAGTCCGTATCCAGCATTATAATGGCGGAACCAATATTATGTACCAAAAAAGTAATCAATGGCTTATATCAAAAAGTTTGTATATGTTAAAATATTTCTGTTAGATAAAAACCATTCTGATCTTCATGTATCAATG
The DNA here is from genome assembly GCF_964261635.1 of Lissotriton helveticus. Taxonomy (NCBI): domain Eukaryota; kingdom Metazoa; phylum Chordata; class Amphibia; order Caudata; family Salamandridae; genus Lissotriton; species Lissotriton helveticus. Next base: position 1,328,202,570 of record NC_136069.1, on the reverse strand, counting down.
AGGTTGCTGCTACCATAACACAATTAGGTATTATCTTCACAAACATCTTGTAGTTGGACTTCATCAAGCTGATTGACTAATGGGAATTTGTGTCACTTGATGGTTTTCCACTCTTCCATATGCTGATCACTACAGTTTCTAGGAAAGAGGCTAAATGTCTTCCACCCTTGCATCTTCAAGTTAAACAAACTAACCAAGAACTTTTTTTGTTCTGGATATAAGATATTGTAAACCTCTATGAGTAACCCATCACTCCCCGGAGCTTTAACAATAGCCATATTATTCATTCTAATAAAATGGTCTTCTCTTTAGGCCAGCCTCACCCCACTTGCACAGAGGTCTGCTTTTCCTTCTTAGACCCCTTGGTGAGTCATAAAACATGTAATCACAGCAATGTTTCAGTCCTTTCTGATTTTAATGTTTATAAACCCCTTGCACGGATGATGTTTACTCTCTTAGGGTATCTAGGAATGAGGCTAAAGGCTTTTGCAATTCTATAGGCAATACATTCTCTTTTTATAGCATCAACTGACACTCCTTGCCAAATCATCAACTTTACTTATACAGCTTCTTAATGAACAATGCCCCAGACGCCCTGTTTTTTACTGAAACATGGCTCCTTGAGGCCTCATCGCCAGACATTATTGCTGCTTTACCCCCTGACTACCGCATTGTCAGAAGTGATCACACTGATAAGACATGAGAGGGCATTGCTATTGTTTTTAAAGAGAAATACCAATGTAAATTTGGGAAATACCAAAGTAGATTTACCTATCCTGGCCTGTGAATCCCTGTTTTTTTCCCTATGCCTCTCACATAATTTCACTCTCTCTGGTGCTTTGATTTTCCGTCCACCAGACTTTGCTGGCAAGTAGTGCTCTATGGTATCTGACATTCTCTCTCCCTATATTCTTAAATGTGCCAACTGTATGATGCTTGGGGATATAAATATACATTTGTAGGGCACCACTTGTGGTTTTGGCTCCTCCTTTATAGAAGACCTTAGTGCCTTGAATCTTGATCTAGTCAACTCCTCCACTACACACAACACAAGGTCAGATATCTACTTGACCCTATAGTTTAGAATCCTAAGGACCTCACAACTGACCCTCCCATTCTGCAAATTTTTTGTGACCAACACACTGTTTATTTTCCATTCAGACACTTTTCCTGCCCTATGCTGTTGGTGCAGGACCTTCTACCCTGTCCAGAAATTGGTCCAAGCTTTATTTTTCCACCCTTAACTCCCGACTCCTAGACGCCTTACCGATGGTTGATTCCTGGATCTTGGGCTCCCTTAATTTAATCCTGCCTGCTAAATCTACCTCCTCAGCCAAACTTCACCCACCTGCCCCTTGGATTAGTGAGACCCTCCATGGGGAGAAAAAGTGGTGTAAGCATCTGGAAAGGTCCTGGAGAAAATCTTAAGCAGAGGAAGAGAAACGTAAGTACAGAGAGGCACTAAAACAATACCATTCACTATGTAGAGCTGCTCGTGCTGCGTTCTACTCAGATAAAATGACTACTGCTCAGAATTTCCAAAACCCTCTTAACAATAGTCAAATAACTACCTGACCCCAGTAACTTATCTTCCTCCCCCTTGCTGTCACAGTCATAGTGTGAAGAACTGGCACATATTTCAAGCATTCCTTTGTGTGCAGGCTTAAGGTGGACAGGCGCATAAAGCTAGGTCTAATCCTGGTCCACTCTCCTTACAAGAGCTAGTGGAACCATACCACTCAAATCGATCTCTTCAGTCGAGCAACCACTACCTCTGCAAGGTTCATAGAGTTGAAAAGGCCCATATGGGTGGTCGCTCCTTCTCATACTTGGGCCCCAATGTTTAGAAAACACTGCACCGCTTACTGAAAAACGGTCAATTGCGGACCACTTTCCCTAAAAATCTTAAAACCTGATTGTTTTGATCTGCTTTCTTTCTCTGGCTAGTTTCTACCTTTCTATCAAAAGGTCTGGAAAACCCTTCTGGGTAACTATGCACTATACAAGACTTTATAATAATAATCAGAATAATAGTAATAATAGTAATAATTACATACCAGCTAAACCTCTGATTGGGAGATATTTTCAATCAACCTTAATTCTGATCATCGGAAAGCTTTGGCAATTGTTTCTCTCTCAAATATTGCAAGATTAAATCTGATACAAACCCCTTCACTATACTGATAGATTAATTTATAGTGCTTAAAGAGGTCTGCTTAATCTGATTCTAGATTCTAACTCAAGGCTCTAGATTAAACTTTTCTTTTATAAAATTCTTATTATTACATTTTTCTGACCGCGCTAATATTTTACAATGTCCTTGTTGTCTTCATAGTTAGACCTGTCAGCCTTATTGTGGACTTTCCCCAAACATTTTGCCTTCCTCCCCTTATTTGTGCTGATCTTGCTTTTGCTGGCCTTAGGGCTCTATGCAGTTTAATACTGCTAACCAGTGCTAAAAGGGATGTGCTCACTCCTTAAATCATGGTAACATTGGTGTTATCACCAACTGGCATATTTAATTTGCTTGTAAGTCCCTAATAAAGTGGTACTACATGTACCCAGGGCCAGTAAATTAACTGCTACTTGTGTACCTGCAGCACTGATTGCAACATCCACTTAAGCAGCTCTTTAAATATGTATCAGGTCTGCCATTGCAGCCTGTGTGTGCAGTTTTAAACTAACATGTCGACCTGGCAAAATAAACCTCTTGCCGGGTCCAAACCTTCCTTTTTAATGCATACAAGTCACACCTAGGTTAGGCCATGGAATGCCCAGAGGGCAGGGTGCAGTGTATTTTTATATATATATATATTTAATTTTATTTTGCATTTTAACAGAAAGCAAAGCGATACACTGGAATGTATGTAGTCATTTTGCAAGTACAGTAACAAGGGTAATACATTCTGCAATAGGCCTTATCGGTGTTATATTATGTCAAGACATTACACAAAAAAGCTTTCCCAATTCTCATTAGTTTATCTCTAGCTTTACACCGTTAACCCTTTCATATAAACATTGCCCAACTCAGCAACATCCAGATACATAAACCTAACCTGCATCGAAATGAATGTCCTAAAGGGTGTAAAATTGACAATCGGCATGGTTGCTGGAGTAGTGTACCCCACTCCGGCAAGAACTATATATCCTGCTCCTATTGTGTGTGTGGGGGGGTCTTGTTGCTGCGCGTCCAGGAAGGCTCTGAAAGGGCCCCATATATCCCTGGGTCTGGAGGTGGGAGGGATTGTGGTCGCATATAATTCACTTCTCATGGAGCAGGATGCCAGGCTATTTAACCATCCCTTGACCGAGGGCGCAGTCCTGTCGCCCCAATGAATGGAGACTTCTCTTTTGGCTAATAACAAACAAATGGCAACAAATCTGCAAGTGTTTTGGGGGAACTGAACCACATACCCTAGGAGGGCAATTTCTGGCAGGGAGACCATTGGTACCTTTACCATATTACCTACAGTCCTATGTACTCTACCTAGAACGTGGAATGCGCGGGCAGGTCCATGCAAGGTGGGCGAAGTCTGAGTGTGGGGCATTCCACTTTGGGCAGTGATGGGATCTGGAGGGATCTAGTCAAAATATCTTTATTCAACTTATTTACAAGTCATACAAAGTATTTAAAAACATTTCATGCACAAATTTAAAACATTTCATATATATTGACATTTAACACTAGAAAGCCCTTTTCGCTGGAGTGAGTCTAGGCATACAAAAACATAAGATAAAAATGGGACTAATTTAAATTCTTTTTTATCCTTGCAGCCCCTACCAAGAAATTGGCCATGCAGAAAGTAGAATGTTTGTTGGATAAGGATTGTAGAAAGAGCAGAGCCGGCCTTACTTGTGTAAAGCCACTCGCCTTCAAGAGTGGTATCAAGTATTTTTTCCTTGGCTCTGCGTAAAACCGACAAACCATGACAAAGTGCATGGTATCTTGCACTGCAAGATCATCACAGCTGCAAGGGGTTGCTAGTTCTGGTTTTTCCCATTTGTTAAAAGTGCCTAGATAAAAGTGTAACAAGTTAAACCTCAGTTTGGTCAAAAGGAACCTGTGAAACGGGATTGTAACGCAACCAAGGTAAGGTGCCAGAGAGGGAGAGTTAATGAGTAAGTAATGGCACCTCACTGATGGTTTCATTAGTTCCTTCTCTTCACGAAGCGCTCTTGCCCTTACCATAAAATTGGTCTTGACCAAATCAACATCCTGTGCCTTGATGTCTTGGGGGGAGCTGAAAAGCTCTGGTCGTACCAAATCTAAAAACGCCTTCTGCAGATAGGCCAGCCACGGGATCTTTTTGGAGTGGTCCAGTGATAAAACATCCAGCAAGATACTGTGGTTAAGTGGCAGATCTTCGTTAAGCCATGTCTTTAGCCAAAAGATTAGGGGGGCCATATTCAGCCCGTCGGTAAGGTAGTCTAGGCCAACCTCCCTGTGTATTGAGTAGGTAGGAGTGGACTGTGGCAAGGAGAGAAGTGACCTTATAAATCTGTTCTCAGCTCGCTGGATAGGATCCAAGTTTACATAACCCCATAAAGGTGAACCATATGACGCAAGAGATACAGATTTGCTCCTGTATATTTTTAATAGTGCTTCCATAGGCCTAGCACCTAACCTACCCGCAAAGGCCGTAAGGGCAGACGACGATCGCAAAACCGCCAACTTCTTTGCCCTCACCTGAGGGCCCCAAGTTCCTCTTTGGTCGAATAGGACCCCGAGGTCGGGAAAGGTAGAGACCCTAGATACTATGTCCCCTCTACAGCTAAAGCTTTTTGTTCTCTTTTTGCGGCTTTCTTTGCCCACTACCATTGTATGTGACTTGCTGACGTTGAATTGGCCAAAAGCATTTAGAAGGCGTTGGAGACCAGTACCCGTGCGGGCGATTAGCACGGCATCATCCGCGTACAGGAGCGCTGGGATTTTAACTGCACCTGCACGCGGGATGTCAACTTCCTTCTCTTCCAAATAGGTACCCAAGCCGTTGATATAAATGGTAAAGAGCAATGGAGCCAATATGCAGCCCTGTCTTACTCCTTTCAAGGATTTAAAACGAGACGTACACCTGCCCTCATTTGTGACTCGTACAGCCGCGAAGAGTTCCTGATGTAGGGAGGCCACAAACTTTACCAGGGACTCCTCGATCCCCATCTCCAACAAAATTTTCCATAGCTTGGACCTGTTAACCAGGTCGAACGCCGAGGAGAGGTCCATGAAAGCTAAGTACAGGGACCCCCCTTGGCCACCGTGTATTTTGAAATAAGCAAATGTAGGTTGGAGCATTGTTCAATGGTGCCCTTCCTTTCTCTGAACCCATACTGGATTTCAGACAGCCCTCCGCAGCTCTCTACGCTATCCCTCAACCTGGACAACAGCACTCTACCTAGAATTTTTACGGAGGAGTCCAAGAGGGATATGGGCCTGTAACACCCTGGATCGTCCCGCTGGCCCTTTTTAAAGATAGGCACAATGGTTGAGATGTCCCAGGAAGATGGTATATTATTGCTATTTACAGCAGTAAATACATTGACCAATACCTTTGCCCACAATTTAGGGGAATGTATAAAGAAGTCGGCTGGCACCCCATCAGGCCCTGGGGCCTTATGCTTAGTTGTGGCTATGATAGCTTTCTCCACTTCGAGGCTAGTGAACTGTAGTGGGGTAGCTTCTAAAAAGGCCGGCAACGTGTCTTTGCTTGCCCTATCATTATCCCCTTACACATTTTTAAAGTGGGTAAGCCACTTGTCGTCAGAGATAACACAATCCATAACCTCGTTCTTTTGGTCGGAAAAAAGAGGGTGTTTAATTATTTCCCAAAATTTGTGACTGTCCTTACGGACTGCCACAGAGAGGAGGTTTTCCCAGGCATCTCTTTTAATTGAGTCTTTTCTAATTCTGATTGCCAACTTGTAGTTTTTCCTTAAGCTAGCAATTTCATCCTTTACCCTGGGTTTTTTTTTCAGGGCGACCACCAAAGATCTATGTGCCTTTGAGCATGCATTATCAAACCAGCGTGTCATTTTCTGTGCCCCCTTTTTGGGTTTAGCCAGGAGGTCCTGCGCTACCTGACTACAAATTGCCTCAAAAGCCCCTATAACTTCATTTCCTGGGGCACTGAGGTTCTGACAAACCTCCACCTGATCCATAATTTTAGGGAATACTGCTGCATAGAAGTTATCTGGTGCCACCTTAGCCCACTTGAGTCTCCTGCCCTGGTCGGAGGTACGCAAGGTATGGTGAGGCCTCACTTTCCCCGGAGCTGGGCCCATATGGTCTCCCCATGCAACCTCCAGTAGAACGGGATTGTGGTCACTAAAGTGGGATGGTATAGTGCGGTAGGCCGTCGCTCTATTTAGGATGCCCTGTGAGATAAAAATGTAGTCTATTATGGTTCCAGGGTTGGTGCCAGTAAAGGTAACCGTTCTTGAGCCACCCTCTGGTTCATACAGGTTGAAATCTGCCAAGAGGTCTTCTAGCTCTTCACCATCTGTTGTATGTTCAAAATGTGGGAGCTCGGGGCCCTCGCCCCAATCCTGGTTGATTGGACTACAGGCTAGCTTACAGGGATGAATATTAAAGTCGCCTAATAATATATATTCTGTATCGCACTGTAAGTTCTGACTGCCTGACCTTAGTAAAGCGTCTAAAATAGCAATGTTACTACTACTATCCTGTGAACGATATGTATCAATCTAGGCAACAAAAACAGTAAACATAGGAAGGGACTGAGCTACAACATTAGTTTTTGGTAAAAAATGTACAGTTTTATTCAAAGTTATTAACACACATATAATTTCATGTTACACAATCAATATCTATTATGGCAAATATAACACAATAAAGGTAAAAAATTCAGAGCATCATTAAAAAAAAGTCACATCCAATTAGGAATATGGATATACATAAGATAGAAACAAAAATAAAAAGAAGAAAATGTGGCAAATTATATCTCTACGCGCGTTTCGGCGGACCAGCGCCTTCTTCTGGAGCAGCCACGATAATTTCTAAAAGGAAAATGCCATACAAGGAGAATTATACATAATATCATATATATTTTTAAAAAATTCTAGTTTTTAATACATGAAATTTCTATTTACTAATGTTTCAACAGTAGTCTCAATCTTTCCATGACATTTTGACATGTCTACATCTTTTGATTTCGTTTCCTTGCCTTACTGGCGGTCACAGATTATGAAATGCATTTTAGGATAAAAAGGTGGCAGAGTCTCGGGGACGTTGTGGAGGATCCAGTCCATACTCGCTATGGTATATAATCACATATTTGATATATTGTCTAGGAGTAGTGAGTCCACAGATTGGAAACACAGAACTTAAGAAAGAGAGGGGATGTATAATTCGAAGTTCCTAATATAAATCCCTCAGTTGTAGGCCACTTATGTAGAGATAGAAGATTATATACTTAAGGCCTAGATTGATAGAACTCGTAGGTGAAAGTTCATAGTCTCCACATTTTGACAATTACAGGACTTATATATTTGCTTCAATGTGTATATCCAATGATTAGGAACACTTACTTAAAAATTGAAGTATAATATGAATGGATGAATCTGGTGCTTATACAAAAAATTATTTCTTCTCTCGATTTCTGAAGATAGTACTATGGACCAAAAAAGAATAGGAGAACAAGGTAATATTGTAAATTGGTCCATAGTCACTGTTTCCAATTTCAAGTTTTTATAGTGTTGGTATTTACCTATTTTAATTTGGGTCCAGGGATGGATTTCCAAATGCAATCTATGCTGTCAGTTGATTCCTTTCTCTTTTTCTTTTTTGTTGTATATTTCCTATAGAATATAAGTAGAATTATTTTTTGGGGTTTTCGAAATTTATTATAACTGAAGATGTGCAAGATACTACTATCCTCCCTTTTCTGTGAGTTGTAAAAGTTAATATATAAGGACCTTGTGGCACAGTTGATGACTCTCTCTATTATGAGGATGTTTTGAGATCCACTACTGATCACTTGTAGGGTACCTTTCAAGGCCAAGGAGAACAGCATCAGCAGGCCACCCTTAGGTCTGCCAGTACGGCTTGGAATCGCCGCCATTGCGAAACTACTATAGCCGTCCAACCAGTAACCTGCAGTTATGTCCCAAGTTTCCTGGAGGGCAATAATATTATGGCCCGAAACAAAACTAACCCACTCCTTATCATCCCGTTTGGCGTTAAGGCCAGCTACGTTCCAACTTAGTATTTTACAAGTATCCGTAGTGTTCTTCACTGCGGGATTGATTAAAAAGGCTCCTTCACCTTCTTGCACGTGCGGCGTTCCTATAGCCAAAGGGATACTTTCTGGCTCTACAATAATGGACTCGGCATAGGCATTGTCATTTCTAACTACGTTTCCTGAAAGGGGGTCCTCATTGACCTCGGCCTGTACTTGGCCACAAATAGTTTCCCTTTCCAGGCAAATTGGTGTATCACAGTTAGCCAAGCTGTATGGCTCAAGCCTGCTTAGTCCTTTCACAGTACCGATACCCCTGTCCCTGGGCTTCATTTGTGGGCGAGAGGGTCTTGGGCTATCATATAGCATATCTATACCCCCCCTGCGTCAGTCGCAGTCATTTAGATTGGCCAGTACCCCATACCTATTCTCGGTTCCAAACCCCCAGGCCTGTGGTGTAGCCCCCGCTCCCCGCCCAAACACAGCTGTGTCCCACCTGGGTAAGGGTGTATTAGGACGCATTGGGAACTGCTCTTCCCCCAACCAGGCTCCATACCTACTTCCACAGTTCCCCCAATCTGTCCCCATGCCTCCCAAACCCCCCAGTCCCCGCCTGTTCTGGATGTTCCATAGCGGTCTAGGGTTTTTAAAAGATGTCATATTCTGTTGGTAGTTTTGAAGCCCTGAACCAAATCTGTCTAACGGACCAAGGCCATTCCCATCATATGTTGATCTTAAGCCATCCCCCCTTCTGTTACAACTTGTCGCCCACCCCGATCTTAAGGTGTTTGGGTGATACGCGTGTTGTCGCTCGTTATAGAAAATTTTTAGTGTGAGGGGGATAATAGATCCACTTCTGCGTTGGGGTGGTAGTATATTTTGTAGGACATTTGGGAGTACTGATGCATTTGTAAAATTTATCACTATACAGTCCCCCTTAAACTTTTTTTGCTTATTCCCAATCCAAGACATCCTCCTTGTTAATACAATTTCCGCGGCCAACTGTTCTTTCCCATGCTGTGCCATCTGCATATTGCTTGATAGCCAGTGTAGGGCCTTGCTTGTCAGGGATGTGGTGGTTTCCGTTTGACCAGGGGATAAGGTGGGGGCATTTGCTAAGACCAGTACCACCGATGAAGCCTCGACTATGAATTGTTGGGAGTCGTCCTCTAGTGATGTCAGTGTTAATGTGGTTGGTATAGGGGGTGGTAATGTGGAGTCCTCCCTCGCCACCTCTCGACCAGTGCCCTCAACTGGTACTTGCACTAGCCGAGAGGAGTCCGGTAGGTCTTCAGCTACTACGCAGCCTCCCCCGCTGATGTTATTTTCACTCACTGGGTCTGTTGGTTTGGAAACAATGGATACTACGTTCTCAATTTCATCAGCTAGTTTACCTTGCAAACCACCCCACTTTTTCACCTCAGCGGTTAACCTGTCGATTTTCCCAATCATCGGTTTAATAATTGTTTTTATTTCCTGATCTATCATGTCTGATATCCTACGAAAAAGGTCGTCATCTATGGCTTGTCTAGCATTCATGTCCTCGGACTCTGATCTGTTTCCCTTTGATTTTGAGGGTGTATTGACCCTTTTCCTTCCCGCCCGTACCCCCCCTCTTTTAGGTTGAATTCTTCTGCATGTTCTCACCGCCCTATTGGTAACCACAGGAGATAATAAATCATCAACTAAAGGGTCCAAATGAGGCTCTGGGTCAGAAGCTACGTTTGTCTCTAAATCAACCAATAAATCTGAGCCTTGATCGATGCATACTATTTCAGGGGGGTTAATCTCAAGAAGATTTATACTTTGGTCTAGCTCTGAATCCTCACAGGTATGTACACTCGGAACGGGGCTCCCTCTATCGAGCACAGGGGATTGACTCAGACCTAGCGATTGCCTTCTTTCGGTGTTTATTTTGTGTATCCCTTGGACTAAATAATTGTCAAGAGTATTACATGATTCTGGTGCCGCAGGGGCGTTCTTCCTAGGCATGGTGGCAGATAGTGCAATAAAACCAACAGTCTTACACCAACAGATATCAGCTAGTCCAGGTAGAACACAGGGCACAAGACCAAGAACACAGTTTCTATTTTGCGGTAGATGTTATACTCTAGCAATAGACGGTTTACATACGTGGATCACTGAGCCGGGTGGATCCCGTGACGCTCAACCAAGGGATCTTGCCCAGTCCAGTCTCCTCAGGCCTCTGAGGGCCACAGAGGGCCCGCCCTTTGCCCGGGCTTTGCCCCGGGCGCTCCCGCGCAGCGTTAGACTCCTATATTTGTAGGCCAGTGACTATTGGGCCGGATTGTTAGAGGTGGGGCGGGGCGGTCAGGGAGAGCGGGGCCAGGTGACTCGGCCAAACACCGGGACTCCTGGGAAGGCGAGTCCCGGTTTGCGCTCGCAGCCCTGCTGCCTCAACAAACCCCACAAGCACAGCTGAAGCAGGGGATTCCAGCAAAGTCAGGCAGATAGGAAAAACGAAGCGGGACCCGCGGAGCGGGTACCGCGAGGCGTAGGTTTAAAAGCCTTGCTTCTTGAAGGTGACAGCAGCGTCGATTTCAGGTCCGGCAAGAGTGTCCCACGTAGCAGAGGAGCCTTCCCCCTTTTCAGTTGTTAAAGGTGGGGCGGGGCGGTCAGGGAGAGCGGGGCCAGGTGACTCGGCCAAACACCGGGACTCCTGGGAAGGCGAGTCCCGGTTTGCGCTCGCAGCCCTGCTGCCTCAACAAACCCCACAAGCACAGCTGAAGCAGGGGATTCCAGCAAAGTCAGGCAGATAGGAAAAACGAAGCGGGACCCGCGGAGCGGGTACCGCGAGGCGTAGGTTTAAAAGCCTTGCTTCTTGAAGGTGACAGCAGCGTCGATTTCAGGTCCGGCAAGAGTGTCTGGAGGGATCTATTCTGTGGACTCTGGATGGAGTGACATATGTTCTACGCAGAAATTTGAAATGTATCAATTTGTGGCAGCTATTAAGGGAAATATTCTTCGCCACTGCACAGCATGCAGCCCATTGATCATCTGTAATTGGGTTACCCAAGTCGTTCTCCCAAGCACTGCGGACGTGGATGATGGCAGTACATGCCTCATAGAGCTGAAATATAAGGTGTACACCTCGCTCGCTCCAAATCACCATGGTTAGCGGGGGGAAGGACAGGGGTTCCAGAGGAAAATCAGGGAGTGTGGCATGCAGCGCTGAACAAACAAACCTATCCATGAACGTTGCATCAGGGAATTGGGACTCATTATCGGCATCGAAAATATGGCCATCTGGAAACAGATCGCCCATTTTGACAATGTTGAATTTAGCCCATGTTTACTGTATGAGTTTTTCACCGGTAATTGGCAGCCATTTGGCGTTTGGGAGTGGGAGGGAGGAAGAATAAAAAATTGGAGTGTTCGTAATCCGTCTTAATTTTTCCCAAGCCCAACTGGTTGTGGATAACGTTTGGATATCTTTGGGGTCTCTGGGAACGTACCTAGGTAACACGGCTGCTAATGTATCTGGGAGAACTAGATCAGATTCCGGCCGTAAATAGGGAATCCTAGCATCAGGGCGGTACCATGTCTGTGCAAAACTGCACTGAGCAGCTAAATAATACAGCCGCAGATCAGGAACTCCATATCCCCCTCTATCACAGGGTAGTGTCATGGCCTGCCAGCGTACCCGGGCCTTCTTATCGCCCCACACCAATCTTATTAAATGTGAACGAAGTGTCCAAAAAAATCTGTTTGGCAGAGGAATCAGGATATTCTGAAATACATATAAAAACTTACGGAGCACGACCATCTTGATAAGGGCTACCCGCCCAGCCATGGACAGTGGAAGTTTGAGCCATTTGTCTATTTGTGCCTCTAGCGTGGAAATCTCTGTCCCATAGTTACGGCGAATTATCTGTTCAGTGTCTAGATGTATGTGTATACTCAAATATTTTACCGAATCTGTGCACCACTCCAGAGGGAACTCTAGGCCCCATCTGACTATGCTTGCTGTGAGGGGAAAAATCACAGATTTGTGCCAGTTGATGCCTAGACCTGAATACGCGCCAAACCGCAGAATTTCATGAATGAGCGGTTCTAAATTGACATGAGGGTTGCGAACATAGAGTATTGTATCATCTGCATATAACGATACCAACAATGGGCCTGTGTTGAATTGTAATCCTCTATGAAGGTGTTTCTCTTGGAAATGTCGTATCAGCAGGTGCATAGCCAGAATAAATAATAAGTGCGACAATGGGCAGCCTTATCTCATGCCTCGTGAGAGGGGAAAGGGTGCCGACAGTGTACCATTTTATCGGATTCGAGCGGTGGGCTGACTGTACAGCAGTGCTGTAGTGGCAACAAAACTGACCGGCATCCCCATGCATTGCATGATAGACAGAATGAATGGTCATTCAAGGGAATCAAAGGCTTTTTCTGTGTCTAGTAGGATTGCAGCCGCTGGGACCTCAGGGTTTAATCTATGAAGGGTAGTGAATAACGTACGAAGATTGAAAGCAGTGGAGCGGCGGGGGATGAAACCAGATCGCGCCAGAGATATTATGCATTCCATTAGGAGGGAAAGATGACATGCGAGAGCCTTGGCCAGGATTTTGTAGTCTAGGTTCAGGAGTGAAAGTGGCCGGTATGAGCCACATAGTAGGCGATCCTTTCCAGAATTATAACTGCTTCGCGTAGAGTAGGTGGCACAATCTGTCTCTCCAGGGCTTCTGCGTACACCTCCAGGAATTGCCGGATCAGCAAATCCTTAAAGGCCTTGTAATATTCGCCCATGAAACCATCCAGGCCGGGGGCTGAGGAAGATCTCAGGGCAGAGATGGCTTTGTCAATGTCCGCCTCTGAGATGGGCTCCGCAAGGAAGTCCTGCATATACCTCTCAAGGTAGACTTTGAGCAACCTCCGATAAATATCTCTCCTGCTCCGACCAGTCATGTCCCACTCTCGTGGTGTATAATGTTTTAAAATGAAACAGGAATTCCCTCTGGATCTCCAGTGGGTCTGTGAGTTGTTGGCCCGTTGACTTTTGTAACTCGGGGACATATGCCTTACTGTAAGGAGGCCTGATCATCTGTGCCAAAACACGTCCCGGGTGTTCACCCTCGCCGTATTGCTTGGCATTATGATATTTTCCCATAAAAAAGATCTCCTGCTTGGCAGCGTGTCTGTACTCTGCGAGCAGGGTTATCCGTTGCTTGTCGATTTCGGGGTCTTTCGTATGCAGCTGCCCGGAGTCTAGGGTCTTAAGGTCTTGTTCTAAACGGGCTAGAGTACCGCGCAGATCCTGCAGCACACCGGCGTGTTTGGATATACATACGCCTCTCATGTATGCATTAAAGCCCTCCCATAGCATTGCCGCAGTGTCCACTGAGCCGGTATTTATGGCAAAGTAGTCCTCTATCGCTTCCCGTACTTCGTGTTGGAATACCTCATCATCTAATGCTCGACTGGGGAATCGCCATTGCCTTTCGAAGCCTTCGGGATGTGGAACCTTCAATGCCAACAATACAGGGGAGTGATCAGAATATGTTCGAGGGAACGTCTAGATTGCATGGCACCAGCTGAACACATCTGGGGGTGTCAACCAATAACCGATCCTCGTCCATGTGTTATGGCAACTGGTATAGTACGTGTAGTCGGTGTGATGTGGATTATAAGTTCGATGCTGGTGACCTACCATGCTGGTGACGGAACCGCTCCCTCACCAGCCACGGACGCGCTGTACTGATGACGGATCGGTTCCGTCACGGCACGCTCGGCGCGCCTGCGCTGCGCGGATTCCGCGCATGCGCAGGACGTTCTGTTGATCGGGCAGGGCCGTGACGGAACCGCTCCGTCATCAGCACAGCGCACCCGAGGCTTGTGACGGAGCGGTTCCGTCACGAGCATGGGAGCGCCGCACGGCCCCCCCACCCCCCTAGCGCTGCGGCAGAATTGCCGCCGCAGCGAAGGGGCTAAGGAGAACTGTTCAAGCAATGAATTCAAGGCCATGTGCGCACGCGGCTTGGGGTCTGACGCGCTGGAGGTGCTGTCTAATGTTTGATCCGGAGCAATGTTGAAGTCACCTCCCAACAGAAGGGATACTTGACCAGACTGCGTCAGCCGGGAGAGCAAGGAATAATAAAAATCAGGGGAGTTGTTATTAGGACCGTATATACAGACCATTGCCACCCTGTGACCCATTAACATGCCTATTACAATTATGTATCTGGCCTCACTATCGCGGGTCACAGAATGGAGACAAAATGGAATTCTTTTGTGTATGAGGATGGCCATGCCTCTGGCATAGTTGCTGAAGTTAGAAAAATATCTATCTGTACCCCAGTTTGCGGCAAAGCGGGCTTGAGCACTTTTGGGTAGATGGGTCTCTTGTAGGAAGGCTATGTCCAACCTATGGCGGAGTAAGTAATGCGCTACCTGTCTCCTCTTTCGAGTATTGTTTAGGCCACGAATATTCCATGTCACCAAAGACAGACCTGAGGGCCCGGATTTGTGTCCTAACTGGGCCATGCTAGTAATAAAAAGTAAAGCCTAAAATGAAGCAATCGTGTATACCGGCTACTCATGACTACATTTAACCATGAAATTGTCTCATTGTATCTTAACAATAACCAAACCCCACCCGCCACCCCCTACCCAGCCTCCCCACCCTTCCGGAGAGGCAATATCAACATTATCAGGAAGACATAGTACAAATTGCAACTCCAAAACAATGAAAAAACCCCAGGCAAGGTACATTCGTATTTCGCAGAACATTTTCAAGGTGATCACCAAAGAGGGGGCGGCAACGCCCTTGCCGCCGAGTGGCAAATAGGAATGATGCATGCAGTAAACTGGATCACAATATCTTCAATGAACTACTTAAAGCAAGGCCTGAAAAAGAGTTCAACCATGTACTGATCCGGAGAAAAGTTCCATGCACGCGTCTGAGCCACTTTGTGGTGGGGAGAGTCTATTGTCTTCGCTAGGGCGCTTGTTGTTAAGCTTGTGCGTGTGACAGAACTCCTGCACTTCTGTGGGACTGTCGAAGACACGGGCCCGCCCATTAACATCTACTCCCAATCAGGCGGGGTATAGCATGCCATACTTCAGGGCAAGGTTCCTGAGAGAGGCCTTGACTCCGTTATATTTCCGCCTGGCTTCCTGGACCATGATGGCGAAGTCAGGGTATAGTGACAGTTTGAAGCCCTGTCATATGGTTTCGCCACGTTCTCGCGACATACGGAGAACCGTGTCCCGATCTCTGAAGTTCATGATACGGGCGATGATGGGCCTAGGTGGGCAGCTTGGATTGGGCCTGGGACCCAACGACCAATGAGCGCGCTCCACCACAAAGCCCAGCGTGAAGGAGTCCCTGCCAAAAAGATCTATCAGTATCGTCTCTACGAATGTGTCCATACGGCCAGTAGCTGTGGTTTCAGGTACGCCCAAGATGCGAACGTTATTTTGGCAACTGCGCGCCTCCAAATCTTTGTTCTTGATTGCGACGTCTTTGAGGATATGTTCAACGAGGCGAGTCTCTTAAGCCTTTGCGCCGTTCAGTCTTCTAGGTCAGAAGTGCGGGACTCCACCATGTCGTGATGCCTGTTGTGTACCTGGATTTTGGCTCTCAAATCCACTATGTGTTTGTCCAATGTGTCAAAGCGCACATCTAGAGCCTTCAATCCTGCCCTCATCTCGTGGAGGATAGAGCCCATCTAGTTAGTATTGTCCTCCGGGGTAGTCACCTTCTGCCCACCTTCTGCTATGTTGCGGGGGTTTTCTTGGGCTGTCTCCGTGACCTTTTCAAATGGGAGAAGACATTGCTTGGGGTCTTTGCGGCCCATGCCACAGCTACGTTGATGAAGCAAAAAATGGGCCTTGGCGGCGAAGCCTTAGACTGAAAGAGCAGGATGAGTGCCGCACATTAACAGAGGCTGACTGGGTAATCCCAGTATTTACACTACCAGGTAGCACTGTGGGGTCCGACTGTTGCCAGAGCTGTCCTGGAATGTGGGGTGGTGTCTGAAAGCACTGGGACCAAGCGACCTGTTTTCTGGCAGGTGTGTTGGTGAAAAATTCCCAGTAGGTGGGCGGCGAGCTGCAGGGCCCGCTGGTCCCAGTCTGTAGGTTGCTGGTCAGGAGCTACTGCGGCAGCGTTTCCTTTTGGAGTGACCAGGACTTGCAGTCCGAATCAGGATCTGCCGGGGCGGGTGTTACCGATGGGAAAACACCAGGTGGGGGGGAGAACGGCAGGGCGCGGCCAGGCGCAGGCATAGTTCAATTAGAGCACCCCGTGAGCACTTGTCTTATTGTGCACTGAGGCACCGAGGCTGATAGCTGGGAGCACATAAAGGCCCTGTCCCTGCGCGCCCTAGTGCTCCAAATGGGGGGAACTTGGGGGCAGATGTATCAAGCGGCTTTTTTGTTGCAAACGCGGCGAATTGCAAAATAGCAGCGTTTGCGACAAAAAAAACGGGAAATGGTATGTATCATGCAAAAAGCCTCGCAATATTAAGGAATCGCAAATTTTGCGATTCCTTAATATTGCGTAAACATTTAAGAAATCACAAATTGCGATTTCTTAAATGCTATGTATTAAGCATTTCTGTATTGTGAATTTAGGCTAACAAATCGCAAATTACCACCAACTTGTAGTTGGTGGTAATTTGCGAATTCTTTTACAAATGCACTTTTTGCAATTTGTAAAGGTGCCATGTGACACTCATACATGCCCTTAGGGCATGTATGTGCGCCATATGCGCACACATGTCAATTTCAGGGGGTGCAGCAGGGTGTCCTTGAGACACCCCTGCACCCTTGAAATTATTCTCAATTTGCGATTAGCAAATTGCGAATTGCAAATTGCGAATAATTTCACATTCATTCCTATGGGCCTCCTTGCCCATAGAAATGAATGGGAAATTATTCCTTAATTGCGATTAGCAATTTGCTAATCAATTGCAATTAAGGAATTTTAAGAAATCGCAAAAAAATAGCGAATTTCTACATACATACCATTTTGCAATTCTCAAATAGCGATTCCTTAAAAATCGCTATTTGAGAATCGCAAAAGTGTATCTTGATACATCTGCCCCTTAGCGCCCAGTGTGCGTGAGGCTGAACGGACCTCCCTCCTGGGTCGCGCCAAATTTGACTGGCGCGTAGCTGCCTAACGCCCCGGCCCGCGCCCCGCCAACTCACCGCACCTGGACTGCCTGGGGTTCTCTGCAGCTCACCCTCTCAGCTGCAACTCTCCGTCTCCTCACAGCTCGTCCACGCCACCGCCATTTTGGATTCTGCGCCGGCTCGTTGCGATGTTGTATATTCTGACTCAGTTCTTCATTTTTGACGCTGTGCTGGGCTGTGTCGATTCCAGAACCTCTCACCATGTCAGCCCGGTCTGATTCATGTCAATTGGCCATACTGGAGAATGGGAAAATTTGAGAGAGCCTGGGTGGCCGGCGGAGCTTCAGAGCCGCGCGACCATCTTGGTCTGTTGCTTGGCCACGCCCCTGGGTGCAGTGTATTTAAAAAGCGGGACATGAACTTTTACGTTTTACATGTCCTGGTAGTGAAAAATTCTAAAATTCGTCTTTCACTAGTTAAAAGGCCTACCCTTCCCATTGGATAACATTTAAGTTACCATATTTAATTTAATAAGTTGTAACTTCCAAATTGGAATGGGGAAACAGTTCATGTTTTGTGTCACAGGAATTGTACTGAAAAATATTCTCTTTTGGTAAATTCGGATTTTAAATTACAATTTTGAAGATGTCATTTTTAGAAAGTTGGCATTTTCCTTCCTTGACCATTTAATGCCGGTAGCCTGTCTCTGGGTCACATGACCAAGTGTAGGTGACATTTGGGCTTTGTGTATTCCTCCGAGACAGCCACTCACAATATAGAGCTTAGGTGTGCCTGGATGTGCCATTACTGACAGTTTGGGAGGGCGGAGCTGCGCACAGCCCAACTTACACTTGAATAGGCAGTGTCCTGCCTAATCAAAAAGAGCTGCATACCCCCTGTAGTTAGTCTGGAGTCAGGGCGGGGAATGCATGAAGCCTGTGCACTTCAAAGAAAATGTCTAGAAGCTTCTTCCACCTTCCAGAGGAAATGCACCAGGTATATATATTGGACCTCAGACATTTCTCTTTAGTTCACTTTTGAACCTGTGGATACTCTGCCAGGAAGAAGGATTGCTGTGCTGCTGAAAGGACTGCCACTCCACTGGACTGCTGGGATGAGGGAACTGATGCCCTGCTCCATACTGCCTTCTTGCCTGGGTGAGAAAGACTGAACCTGCATCTGTTAAACCCAGGACCCCAAAGTAACTCTAAGAGTTAGTTTGCTGGCCTTTTGACTAGAGCCTCAGGGACAGAAGGCTCCAACAAACTTAAACCCAGTACCTAGACTCTGCCATCTGTGAGTCCTATACTGCCAAGTGGTGCCACCCAAGTCCTGGACCTTTGGAAGTGGGCCTGAAAGTGCTCTGCCAGCCCATCTGTAGGCCTGGCAGAACATATGCAACTCCTCTGCTTTGTGGTGCAACCCTGAGCAGAACAGATGCATCACATTTGCTGCATGTGTTCTTCTGACAGAAAGGACTCCGCATAGACCTCGCAACCCGCATCGGAACTGCTGCCTGTGCAAAGCTTTCAAGATGCAGTAGCTTGCATCATAAAATGTCTCATCAACAGCATCCTCGACGACGACGCAGGACCTCTCATCACAACTCTGCAGTTCCTCGGTACCAATGTATCTCCTCAGCTCTGTGACGCATTCTAGGCGAGGGACTTATCAAAGTTCCACAAACCAGGATCAAAGGGACTTTTGTTTAGCGGGCCACACTGGGTCCCCGTAGCCGTGCTCTATTATAGTTGTCCTGAACTTGTGACTTTGTCGTGATCCTGCCCAACTAGATATCCACAGTTGTCTCTTTGTAATTTGTGGCACTATATTTACTGAAATCCTTAAACCTGCATAACTCCTGTTCTACTAATTGGATTTGTTTCATTTTGATCTTGGTTTATTTATTAAAAATTCTCTATTTTTCTGAGCTGGTTTGGGATCACTTTTGTGGTGCGTTTTCATTGTTTAACTTTTTGAAGTGTTGCACAAATACTCTGCACATTGCCTCTAAGTTAAGCCTGACTGTTCTGTGCCAGGGGGTTACGCACAGGTTAATTTGGTGTTACTTGTGTCTTCACCCTGAATAGTATTTTGGTTTCTGCTTACGTAGGATTTTACTGCCTCCTAAACCTGCAACTCAATTTCTTACAGTAGTACTGGTCTATAGTCTTCTTGTTCAAAAACTCAGGGTCCAATTCACAATCACAATGGTAAAGTAAGACCAAAAGTTTAACTTAAACCAAAAATCTAACTTTACTACTTTTCAGATATTCACAAAGGTTAAGTTAGCCCAAAAGTCCAACTTAGATCAAACGTCTAACTTTATTACTTTTCGGCATTGAAAAAGGTAATTTGAAAGATTACCATTTGGCAGCAAAGGGCTCGATTCACAAAGGTAAATTGTTAAATCAAACGTCTAACTTAGACCAAAAGTCTAACTTTACTCATAGTAACTTACCTATGCGAAGACCAAAAGTAGTAAAGTAAACCAAAAGTCTAACTTAGACCAAAAGTCTAACTTTACTCGTAGTAACTTACCTCTGTGAATACCGAAAAGTAGTAAAATCAGACTTTACCGTAGTGAATCGGGCCTTGTGCTGCCAAATAGTAATCTTTTAAATTCTGTTTGCCACATAAAGTCTCTGCAAATTCAATTGAGTGTTAGAGGTAGTTACTGGCCTAGCTGCCCTATCCAGAGTATTTTGTAAAAAAGCTGATTGCTTGCTTCTTCTTAAACAAAATTGCTAAGTATAATGTTACAGAACACCATAAAACTTTAGGTATTACTATACAATGAGGAGAGTAGTAGATTCCAAACTAATTAAAAAAAATCTTTAATGAACTCTTGTGTACATTTAATTCACTCAGTATCGAAAGTCTAGTCCAGGCATTTCTAGAGCTCATGGCTACCCGAATGGGCCCCCAGTCCTATGCAACATATGTCCAGACCATATTACATTCTGATTTAGACAAATAGTAAGGTTCTCAATTGCTTGCTAAACCTCAATTCCTCATCGATCTTCCATATCTTCACAGGTAAGGAATTCGATAATCTGGGCACCAGATTGGCAAAGGACCAGCCTCCACGTTTAACCTTCTTGACCTTAAGGGGCCACCAAATGAGATGAGGAGGTTGGTCGCAAAGTCCTATCAGAGGTGGAAAGTCATATCAGATGTTGTTACAGCTGGGGGCCCTTATTATGTAAAGCTTGATGAGCCATACAAAGGACTTTAAACTGAATCTTCTGTTAAACAGGTAGCCAGTGAAGGGAGGCTAGTTAACCTAACACAGATACGTGTTTAGGAATCTTTAGCAGGTGGCAAGCTGCCCCATTTTGTATCACCTACAGTTTTCTAATCACATATTCAGGACTTCCAAGATAGAGAGAGTTGCCATATTCTAAACACGTCAGAATTGCTGCCTGGATTGCAAGTCTCCATGATGACAAAGGTAGGAATGCTAAGATTTTTAAAAATATTTTGATGAATCCGAAAAAACTCACTCTCAGGAATGGTGGGAATCAAGAACACTCTTTCATTTGTTATTCTCATACCAGTCCACAACATGGGTAAAAAGAGACACGATAAAGTTTAAAATGTTTATTTTAATGACGTGCTCTAAGATGCAGTATTTTTGCTAACATAAGCAGGCATATGGTTAAAAATAATACGATCAGCATTGTTACAATTCCATAAAACACAAAAGGAGAAATCTTATTATCATGATAGTGGAAACAGGTCCTATAGTGCCTTGTATGCCAACCTCCCTAGCCAGGAACTATGGGGCATATTATCAAGAACGGCGTTAAAAATTATCGCCGGTTTAGCGGCAGAAAACTGCAGCTAAAGCGGTGATAATAGGCTTGATAATATGCCCTTGAGAATTCCAATAGAAGTCCATGTTCTGGTGTGAACAAATTTAAATGAACAAATATTAAAACAATAAATAATTGAAAAAATTATCAAACCATACACAAAATAGTGATAACGAGATTTACTACAATAGTATTGCACAAACTATATTAACTGCATAGATTTTTTCGATACTGTGTTTTGACAAATTATATTATTTAAGAAAGTAAAAAAAAAACGTTATACTTATCCCCAAAATTTTCATTTATGATATTTTAGTTTTTGGGAGATTTTGACCGTGATATTATTATTCCACCACAATGTTATTAGAAGCTTTATATTCAGGTACTGTACGCGACGAAGCACTTAAACTTAGTCCGGTCTCAATAGGTCATTAAAAACTGATTTGTGCTAAAGCAGCATTAGCCAGTCTTCTTGAGGTACATCTTGTTTTGTCATCTTAAAAACATATATTTAGAAAAAATAAGTTGCTCTGTTTACATTTAAGTACCAAAAAGCTGAGCTGTCTGCGCTACCCCTTAACTAGTTTGTGTAGACTGTACTTCGGTGTGATTGGGCATAGAGAGTCTGTCAAGTCACTCCAAAGTGACTGACACTCCCACTTGTCACTGTAACTGAGCAACTTTGAGATGAAGTCTGCCCGAATTCAGGAGGGTGCATATGATTGTTAGTATTTTTTTTCCAATAATGTTTTTTATATTTCAGACTTTTTATTGCCAATTTTTGAATGCAACATATTTAATCCCACAGTACCAGTATAGCAATCGATGGAAGACAGAAACTCTGGGTGTCGCTGATTGCTAGATTTAGATACAGTGTTCTTGGGTGGGCCCAGAGATTCCTGCTGTGGGATGTCTAATTATTATTGCCTCAATTTCCATTCCCAATTCTGCGTGCACCCTGGCAGCCTGTGATCAAGGAGCTGTGCTCCGGAACGCATAAGGCACGTAAAGAACTCTGAATGGAGAATGCTGGTTGCTTTTATGAAAGAATTCGCAGAATTCAATCTGCTGTGGAGTGCGTATTTAAAGTGGGGACACATTGATGAACACTTATATATATATATATATATCCTTAAAACCCCCTAACCCCTCGACCCATTTACACATGAAACCCTAAATTTATCCTTTGCACTCAAAAACCCATACCCACCTAAAACCCTAAAATTATCATTGCCATCCAAAAACCAAAAAGCACTCTAAACCCTACAATTACCCATGGCACCCCAAAACCCATATCCATCCTAAACCCAAAATATTCCCCTAAAATAAATAAATAAATGTGTATTATTTATGTGTATTACCTACGGGCGCAATAATTATAGTTAGGACCAAAGTGTTCTTGTTTTGCCAATAACTTTGGCGCCGCTGGACGAATCTTCACTAAATTGTCAAATAACTTCCCCTTTTTGGTTCAGCTGCTGTGCTGAAAGTTTTGGAGTGCTCCATCAAGAGGGGGTCGAGAAAAAAAGGGGGGTCCCAAAACACTTTTTCCCCTATATTATGCCTATGGTGATTTTTCATTTTTTAACACGACTACAGCCCGAACCGATTAATGGAATTACACCAAATATGGCAGAAAGATAGATGTGGGTCCAGAAAGCATGCTTTTTGTGATTTGGTGTAAATCCATTGAGTAGTTTCAGAGATATTTAAGTTGAACAAATATAGATATCTGGTAGTCCAAAATCCTACTGAAATCCAACAAAAATGTGATTGGCTGCCAATACTTCACCCAGGAAGTGTTGGCAGCCATCTTGGGACTCAGATTGAAGCTGAGTCCCACAAAAAATGTAAAAAAGAAGAAAAGGGGGCTGGGTAGAAACCCCCTGACCCTCAAGGCCTCTTGAGAGGGTCCGATTGGAACCCCTCAGAGGCAAAAAAAGTATTTTTCTAAAAAGATTTTGGTGGGATCTGCAGAGCCAGCCAAAAAAGTAAAAAAGCAACAACCAAAGTGGGGCTTACGCACTTCATTTATTATCGCCCCTAGGTGGGGCAAGTTAAGAAGCACACCAGCTCCTGGGGCTTCTTTAACAATGAATGTGGGAGAGGCCCATACAGCCTCCCCCACTGCCCTGGGGACCTCTCAGATCCCCTCAGTCCCAGGGACTGCCACCTCCCCAGGGCAGGGCTTAATCAAAAAATATTGTGTAGCGCGCAGACCCCCCCTGCAGCCCTGAGGACCACCACCTCCCCGGGGCAAATGACAAAAAAGGAGGGGGCTGCGCTGCCCCACCTCCTGGAGCCATACATGGCCCTGGGGACCACAACCCCTCAGGGCCGGCTCCTGCAATGTCTCCGGGTGCCCCCCACTAGGACATTGCTATTTGCTATGACTTGGTGGGAGCACCGCTTCTGCCAAGCCATAGCAAACTGCTCCGCTTCGTACAAGTGATAGCATGTAAAATGCTCTTGCTTGCACGAAGAAGAGCAGAATTGCTTTTGGACAGAGGGAGCTGCATGTTTAGCAGCTCCCTCTGTCCAAAAGCAATGCAAGCTCCCACAAGATGTGGGAGGCCTGCAGGGACTGTGGGGGCCTTCAGGCTCCCCCGCAGTCTCCAATGGGAGAAACTGGGTGCCTTGGTCCCAACCAGGGCAGCCAGTATTGTGGCCAAGCCCCAGGGGATGAGGTCCCAGGGGCAAAATCAGTCTAGGAGGGAGGCTGCATGGCTCCCCTTCCATGTTAAAAAAAAAAACGAAAGGGCTGGCCCCAGGTGATGGGGACCACGGGTAAAAATCAGCCCAGAGAAGGGGTTCCTTTATTAATAAAATATTTAAAAAAAAGAAAAAGCTGGGCCCCAGGGGCTAGGGTCACCAGGGCCAAAACTGGGCAAGGGACGGGGGCCACACGGCTCCCTTTTCTTATAATAAAAAAATCTAAGAAAAATTAAAAAGCTACTGACACGATGCTGGAAGCCCCGCCCCCTTTCTGCACCAACCTGCAATTGTGCCTTCTGGCATAGTACTGTTTGGGGGATTAAGTCCCCACCCAGGGAACACCACCTCCCCAGGCCTTTTAATTATTAATATGGGGGGCCTCATGAACCCCCAGGGCCCCAGGGGCCATCACCTCCCCAGGGCCGGCTCCTGCTATGTCCTGGGGTGCTCACCCCTTGGACATAGCTGTTTGGTATGGCTTGGCAGGTGTGAAACTACTCCCGCCAAGTCATTGGAAACTGTACTCCATCTTGAGCATGCAAGAGCATTTTGCTCTCGCTTGTTCAAATCAGAGCACAATTGCTTTTACACACAGGGAGCTGCATGTTAGCAGCTCCCTATGTGTGAAAGCATTGCTGGCTCCCGGAGGAGGCGAGGAGCAGGCAGGGACCGTGGGGGCCTTCCTGTTCCCCTCGCGGTCCCCATCTTTAGTAAATGGGTGCCCTGACATGGCACCCACATTTGAGGCCGGGTCCCAGGGGATGGAGTCCATGGGGCCAAAAGCGCCCCATCTCATTATTAATTTTTTACATAATGTAAAAAAAGGAGGCCGAAATTGGCCTTGGAGGGGGCCTCTCAGCCCCCCATTCTAAAGAGGCCTGGTTCCAGGGGATGATGCCCTCAGGGCAAAAATTGCAACATACCTGCCCGCACTGTGCTAGCTCCATATGTGGTTATGTGGTCACGTCAACTGTGGGGCACTGTGCCTGCCCCTGCTCACCCTCTCTGGACTTTGAACATAAAGCCGGCTGCAGCAGCCATTTCACCTGTTGTCCAGCAGTTTGAGTTATGTTTTCTCATTGGTGCATCCTTCCATAGTTCTGCACTTTACGGTGTCCTGCACTCATCCTGCCTCATTCCAACTGTGGGTGGCTGAGCAATACTCCGCCTGCTTGTGGAACTCTACAGAATTTGACGGAGTTTCTCAGTAACTCTGCGGAATTCCACAGAGTGAGAACTCCGCAAGCTCTGCCCATGCCCGGGATTTTGTTCAGTTTAAGGATCATAATGGCTGCTTTCACTTCCTCAGGGATCAATGGGCTTTCCGGAGACTCTCTTTGATCATTTATAGGTTTGGAGAGGTGGACATTATTTAGAAAGGTCTCCTCTTCCTCAGGTGAAAGTGCCCTGCCACTAAAGAGATTCTCATTTAAGTCTCCGAATGTGTTCACTTTCCGAGCATCTTCAATTAGCGGAGTCCCTCATGGAGCTATAATTTCCATAACATATTCCCTTTTTTGTTTTTCTTGAAGGAGTCGAGTTAGGGAGGTCCAAACTTTATCATCTGAAATGTAGGAGCGATTTGTAAGACAGAGTAGTGAGAGTTCCGCCTTATTGGGGTAACACATGCATAATTGACCTCTTTCTGTTGTTAGTGCACAGGTAGTGTGTCATGAAGGCCGCCGCCTTTCTCGGCCTCCAGGTCTCGGATTTCTCCCTCAAGTCTCTGGACTTCAATAGTGCAAGGTGTCTACGTTACGCTGCTACAGCTGTAAAGTGGCCCCTGATGAAAGCATTAAAAGCATCCCAAACCCTAGAAATGGGCCCCTCCCCCGTGTGTTCAAAGTATTTATCTATCTGCCGACCTATTTAATTTTTTGTGACTAGGTCTCTGAGTACAGATGGATGTAATTTCCAGTTACTCCTGAGTTCCACAGACCCAGATTAAGCCGTACCACAACCAGGGTGTGATCTGAGTCTAAGATCAGTTCTATCTCTGTGATGCTGGCCAGGCCCACAAGGGTATTGATCAATAGTACGTAATCAATCGACGAGTGTGTATGGTGCAGATGTTTATTTATTTATTTATTTTTTACATTTATAAAGCGCACTGTAACCCTGCGGGCATCCTGGCGCTAAAATGCCGGAAAAGACAAGCGGGTGACCTGCAGAACTAAGCCAGATAATCATACTTAAGGAAAGAGCCATGTCTTGACTTTTCTACGAAACATCATCAAATCCTGTATTCGCCTTATTTCCAAAGGAAGACGATTCCAAAGGCAGTCATCTGTCACGCCGAACGCTCTTCTCCCGAGTGTTGCTCTCTTTGTCCTAGGAATCCTAACAACATTAGCAGTCAAGGAACAGAGGCTACGTACTGGTTCATACCATTTAAACCTGCCCTGGAGCGGTTTAGGCCCCAGTCCGTGTAGTGCCTTAAACACTATACAGAGAGATTAGAACAAGATCCTTTGAGTCACCAGGAGCCAATGCAGCTCTGCCAAAGCCTCGGTTGTAGATGACCGACGTGCCCTTGTCAGTGCAATCTTTGCTGCTGCTGCCTGGATACTCATGAGCCTTGCAATCAGGTATCTCGGAGACTCCAGGAGCAAGGCATTGCAATAATCAAGGCGGCTCAAAATAACGTTCCTAACTACTGTAACTCTTGCCTGGGCTGGCAAATGGTAGCACTTTGCAGAGTCCCCGGATAAGAGTATAGCAGCTACCCACAAGCTTGTTAACATAGGATTCCAAGTTCAGCTTGTCATTGAAGCTGACCCCCAGATTGCGTACTGTGCTCACGGGTACCAAAGGGGCGTACGTGGGTATGGGCCAGAAGTCAGTTGGCAATACTGATGGGACACTGCCCACCCCACAGTGCAGAATTTCTGTTTTCTCATTATTAAATTGTAATGAATTGTCCCTCAACCAATTCACCATTTCACGAATGCACGCATGAAATGTTTCCCGGGAGTCAGCACGGTCACCTTCCAAGGACACGATAAACTGGGTGACATCCGTGTAGTTAACCACACTAATATTATGGGTTTTGATGACATCCAGAAGCAGCCGCATGTATGCATTAAACAAAATGGGGCTGATTGAGAACCCCTGAGGTACCCCATGTTAATTATTAGTAAGTCTGTGCCCCAGTCCCATGGTGGGCAGCTCCGGACTCCATCAACATTCACTTGTGACTTCGGATACCTGCCAATGCGTTGTTTCCATAGGGGTAAAGCGGGCACAGTCATGAGTGGCATTTCCTTTGGGAAACTATTTTCCCCTTCCTCGCCCCATTGGCGGGAGATGGGTGGGCGAGGGCTGCACAGTGGTGTGGTACTGGTGATGCCCAGTTGTACGGCCGCTCGCCGGATCTCCATGACTGTGTGGCAGTGTCACTGAGTTCAAAAGATAGGCCGAAGAGATGTAGCCAGCGGTGACGAACGCCATCCTTTCAGTGTTTTGCTATGAGCCAAAAAGCTGCACATCTCTGCAGTGCAGTTTGGGAGATATCTTGGAAGATCGTGCAGGAGAAATTTTGAAAAGGGACTCACTTCACTGACCTTCCGCACTTATTGGAGGGCCTTCTCAGAAAATGAATGGAACTTTATGAGTATGTCCCTGGGGCATTGTTGTTGGGTTTGTCTTTTAGGGCTGGCTTAATGGATCCAATCTAACAAGTTCTTGGGATGGGTGTACTTCCAGCAGCTTAGATAGCATCCCCACAACAAAGGTTTCGAGATTAGCATCTGAGATCTCCTCACTGGGACCTCTATGGTGGAGGTTTTACCCCCTCAAGTGATTTTTGAGGTCTTCGAGTCTCTCCATGGCAACCTTCAGGTGGGTTTCCATAGTTGCCCTGGCTCCACCGTAGGGTGTGTGCCGCCACAGCTGTCTCCAGGCATGCTTCCGTCTCCAGAATCCGTTGTCCCATCGAGTTCATATCCGTTCTCAGAGTTGCTATTTGGTTGCCCAGATCTGAGCACAATTCCGCTAAGGATTTTGCGAGATCTTGCTTGAGTTTCTTTTGACATCCACTTTGAAGATGCAGAGATTATCTAGGAGCTGCGCCTTTGTCAGCACCATTTCTTTGTTTGGGATCCTGCTCCACCAGTTCACCTTGTCAGGTTGGGGATAGTTCAAATATGCCAGCAACGAGCCTCTTTCCTGAGATTTCTTTTTAGGGGGCATATAGGAGGCTCATGTCTGCAACTTACAATGTCCCAACTAATGGGCCATGCAGCAATTGCCGCAGTATGTATCCAGTGGGCCTCTCCAGCAGGATAGCATGTGTTGCTCACTCCTGTATAGCCTCCTCTAGCTCTCTACTCAGGATGATGTTGTCAACCTGATACGTGCCTGATGCAGAGGCATGCCTGCTCCAGTGACTCCGGAAGAGATGAGGGCTGTCATACGGTTGTCAGCACTTCTCCTGCTTTAGGGAGTCACGGGGGCACATGGGAGACTCACATTAGAGTGGAACTGCTCTTCCTAAGCCTGAAGTCCACTCTGCGCCCAGACACTGTGATGCCTGGCCAGCGTGTGTTCTCGGCTGAACCTTCTGTGGCCTCTCAGCCTGATGTCATGCACCTTCATTGTGGACCCAAAGAGTGAGGCACTTAAATCACTGGGCCAAGACGTCAGTATCCTCAGCCGGTCTCTGCATTTCTATTCTTACAATCAGGGCCCCTAGACGGCTCCTTGCATCCAGGTCGCAGCTGTAAGGTCTCTATTAACACTGCTGCCAACTTCCCATGAGGGCCTCCCGTGGCAGGCTCCCTCAGAGGCGGGGGCCGCCCAACCTCATTCCCACTTGTCCCTCGGGGTCCAGGGAGTGTGTCTCCCTGATGCAGGGATTCTGCTCCTACATAAAACTGTGCACAGAGACCCAGGACCTCAGTGAATTGTGGTGGACCCAAAAACTCACTTCAGTACCTAGAAACCCTAACCGACTAGCATCAGTGTCACATTAGCTCTTCGTCCTATAGCAAAGGAGCCAATGATTAGACAACCCAGAACATGTGACTTAGGTTATACTCAGGAATGGTGGGAAGCAAGAACACTCTTTTGTTTGTTATTCTCATACGAGTCCACAACAGGAGTAAAAAGAGGCAAGGGAAAGGTTAAAATATTTGCTTTGACAACGTGCTCTAAGATGCAGTATCTTTGCTAACACAAGCAGACATATGATTAGAAATAATATGGTCAGCATTGTTACAATTCCATAAAACACAAAAGGAGAAATCTTATTACAATGATGGTGAAAACAGGTCTTATAGCGCCTAGTATATCACCCTCCCTAGCTAGGAGCGATGTTTTATAAAATATAGACGGTCTCTTAGGCTTGTGTGGGGGAACCCATACCTCTAAGATCAGCAAGAGTGAATCACATCAGGATCTGCAAAAGCTCTCTGTCTCTCTGGAAACTGAATTCTTCCAAGTGCCTGAAATCATGCCTACAGTGCAATATTAAAGGCGCCAGAATCTACGTTGGCTTGTAGCTGCATGTATGTTATGTCTAAAACGTGAGCCGATCAGCCCGAACAACAGCTACCTTGTTATGATAACCTTGGAGCCTTTAGCACCCACTGTACAGACTAGGGTCGCGATGTAAGTCTAGGGATGCTGAAAACAAGCCTTTCTCATGTGAAGTAATTCACGCAGCCTAACTTACAACAGCAGCTATATGCAGTGTCGTGTGCAAAAGCAGCAAAAGGTAAAATGGCGTTTGAACTTCTAATAAGCCTAAGCTAACTTAGCAATGTGCGCAACAAGGCCCAGCCCTCACTACACCCCGTTCACCCTGCCCTGGGCCAGGTGGTACCTTGGGGCCTATGAAAGCTGATAGGAGCACTGGTAAAGAGCGTTACACTGCTCTGTCATCTTGGCCACGCCCCCAGTGTTATTAATTTTAAAGTTCAGCCATATATTAGCTATAGTTAATCTAAACATGAATAAAGATAATTACTCAACAAATAAAATTTGCGTGTATATTATGAATTACTTTCATGTTAAAGCTAAACATTTAATATAAAATAACCTCTTTCATAGATTAGCAGAGGTCCGGGTTATTGTTTTTTTTGTTGCTTTTTAGGTCTCTCCTGAGCCAACGTGCAAGCGCTGCTCTATTTTTATTAACCTGCAATTGGCCTGTGCATGCGTCTTTCTTAAAAAGACAGCACGCAATTGGCCCAAGGCGGGTGATTGTCCCGCCTTGTGGTAGCCATGAACACTGCCTCAGGCTAAGGCTCTGAAAATGGAGACTACATCAGGCATCCCAGATTTACCATGATTTTCCTCTTTTAGTTTGGCAAACCGCTGAGGCAAATGTCAGTAATATTAGTATGTGTCCACATTTCACTTTTCTACCCA
Organism: Lissotriton helveticus; assembly: GCF_964261635.1. Taxonomy (NCBI): domain Eukaryota; kingdom Metazoa; phylum Chordata; class Amphibia; order Caudata; family Salamandridae; genus Lissotriton; species Lissotriton helveticus. The sequence continues at coordinate 1,328,172,368 of NC_136069.1, read as the reverse complement.
AACCAGCCCTTTTATTTAACAACATTAGGATGATGAAACAGTGGTGTAAAAACATCACTTTCCCAGCCTGCAGCCTGAATGAGAGCCCGCCCCCAATGCCCCCTGTCCTTCTAGCTGGTGTTCTTGTGGGCATCGGGGCCCCACACCTGTTATCCGACTAACGTGCCAGCAACGACATTGTTAAGCGATGTTGTGACTTTGGGCGCCAGAGCCTATTTTTTAAAACAATATAAGCACAGACAGGGACCATCTACCCATCCATCTGCACTCACTCTACCATCTAACCGCCTATGGATAAATCATCCTAACACCCATACATTCAACTGTTTCCATCATCCAAGGCATTTGTCTGGTCCTGCAACATCCATCCGTCGTTCTAGACAGATTTTGGCTTTCACTTATCCACCCGTCCATGTACGCATTCACCAGAACATCATTCATTGACATGCAATCTTCAATCCATTCATTTATCCACCCATCTGTCCATCATTCTGAGCATGCATCCATCCAACCATCCTTCCGGACCCAGACACACTCTCCTATACAGTTATCCACCAATCCATCAATGTATTCATTCACCAGAGCATCTAGCCATCCCATGCAATCTACCATCCACACTTCCGTGTTTCCATCTTTCCTTGCACCCATCCATGTTTCCACTCACCAAAGCCTTGAATTAATCTACAAGTGCTCGCCCATCAAACCATGCTCAGCCTTATGAGACTTTGGCACTGTCTTGCTAAGCATGAATGCTCATGTTTTTAGCGAGGTCACTAAAAGTCCCCAGCTTGAAGAGTTTGGAGAGCTTAAGAGAGTATGTGACTTCACGGTGAGAGCTCCCGACTTTGGAACTGGGCAACCAGGTTCGAGTCTGTGAGTCGGCACAACATCCTGTGTTTCTGGGCAAACAAATCCCTTAATCGCCCGAGCCTACCAAAAAACCTGCATAAAAACATAACCCTGCATGAAGTGCAGACATGCAGACAGCGACAGTCTCCGCCTTAATGACCCCCATCCGCTATTCATAGACAATAATTCGACACGAGTATTTAAAAGACGAAAATGTCTGTGGTAAATCATTCAAGTGTTTAAAAATACAATACAGAAACACAAAAGTAAACATTAGGAAACGGATACTAAACATCCTGCTATTTGGTTTAAAACAAAGCAACGCTTGAAAATAAATGAAGATGTTCGGGCACGCTCAAAAGTGGTGCTTTATGTATAACTATGTAATTACGTCGGAGGTGGTGCTTCAGTGTACTCATATTAAAATGTTGTGTCTGAGGCTTCCCTGCATTCATTTTGCATTATTGTTAATAAGTGCCTGTGATGTAATCACGTCCATACATTCCCCACATAACACCACGCACTACCACAAAATTACATGTCACATAATTACACTCTATTAAAGGCAACATAAAAAACTCCACATAATAACACTATGCCACATAAATACACGCCACATAATTACACTGTACTCTGCAACATAAATGCACTCCACATAATACCACTCACTGTAACATAGTTACACGCCACATAATTACACTCAACTCAATACAACATAAATACACACCACATACCACTAAGTACCACATAATTACAAGCCACAACATTATACTCTACTCAATGCAACTTAAATACACTCCACATATTACCTAAAAGTACCACATAATTACAAGCCACATAATTACACTCTACTCAATGCAACTTCAATACACTCCACATATTACCACTAAATACCACATACTTACAAGTCACATAACTACACTCTACTCAATGCAACTTAAATACACTCCACATATTACCTAAAAGTACCACATAATTACAAGCCACATAATTACACTCTACTCAATGCAACTTCAATACACTCCACACACCACTAAATACCACATACTTACAAGTCACATAACTACACTCTACTCAATGCAACTTAAATGCACTCCACATATTACCACTCAATACCACATAATTACAACATACATAATTACACTCTACTTAATGCAACTTAAATACACTCCACATATTACCACTTAGTGCCACATATTTACATGCCACATAATTACACTCTACTCAAAACAACATAAATACACTCCATATAATAACACTCAGTGCCACATAATTACACACCACATATTTACACTCTACTCAATGCAACATAAATACACTCCACATAATACCACTAAGTGCCATATAATTACACGCCACATACTTACACTCTACTCAATGGAACATCAATACACACCACATAATACCACACACTGCCACATATTATAATGCTACATAATTAGACTGCACTCAATGCAACATACACTCCAAACACCACTAAATGCCACATAATTACACACCACATAATTAAACACTACTAAATACAACATGCACTCCAAACAATACCACTCAGTGTCACATAATTATATGCTACATAAATACACTGCATTCAATGCAACATACACTCAAAATAATACTACTAAGTGCTACATAATTACACGCCACATGCAAGTACAAACAAAATAGAAGACATTTTTTAATTAAAATCCTTATTTAATAAGGTTTTTCAGTTATATATAATGTCATCTTCGTTTCTATAAAGGAAACAAAAAGGTTTAACACTTTTTAATATAACTTTTCAATATAATTCACAGCAGCCACAATGCTCTACAACATAGCCAAAAATTCTGCCTAAACACATAAGGTCCCAAAGGCGAGACCTATTGGCTATGCCAATGCTTGTTTATGAAAGGTAGCGGCAGAGATATAATATTTTTTGGGGCAGGAGGGAGGGCATTTATTTTTACTTGATAGGAGAGAGGACACAGGACCATGAATACAGATGATTATTTTTGCTTTGGGGGAAAGAGGGACATGGCTGCAGGGCGTTGCTTTCACATTTAGTGGGACAAGAAGTAGCAAATGTGGGCTCTGGGAGGCTAGTGAATTGAGCTCGAAAAGAAATCAAGTACACATCAACATAACAATAGCAGGATACATGGGCAGTCTTGTTAGTGTCACACCAGACGTGAATTTTAAATCCAAGGTGCTTGAAAATATATGTATTAATTAGTAAGTTAATTATTTATGAGATCACTTCTTAGTGAAAAACAAAGCTCTTCTATATTGTGTTGGAAATACGTACATGGAAAAATACACTCAAGCTAAAATATAATGGTTTGTTTTAATGTATCTACAATAGTGAGTAATGCAAGAACAAGAGTAGTGACATAACGTGATGAAGATGCTTTGGATTTGCTGGTTTGAAAAACTTCAGTTTTGGAAAAAGTCATTTTAGAGAGCTGAGAGACTAGGTCTTATTCTAAGTAGTAGTGCAAGCGAGTGCTCTGAAATCAATTCTGTGGCCTGTAGCCCATTACAAAATGGAAAAATAAAATGAAGGTTGTTATTGGCTTGAGGTCACAATATGGAGTAAATTAGAATTGTTCCTTGATGGACACATTTATTCTAGAAAATGACAGATTTCAATTTAAAAGATATGTTTGTATATGGCATTGCATTACGCGTCTAGTGATGTGTATTGGACTGGATAGTACCTACAGCAAATTGGGCCCCAAATGGAATTGCAAATCACCTGACTTAATCCTGATATGTTATTGGAAACCGACAGGGGATAACTTGCATAAGTTACATTTACAGATAATTATCAAACATTGACATTCGAATAATATTGAGCTATATGAGGTATAGATTAAAGTGTGTACAAGAACAACTATTCTTATTTTAGTATAACCTATGAACGTTGAGGCTTCTCCACATAATCATTTCAGAGTGGTAGTCCTCTAGTAGTCTTCCACATACTTTTGCACTTTGTGTATTAGCCCCAAAACATCTTAAGTGGAATTGGCAATACTCAAGGGATATTCATGAACTAGTACATAAAGAAAAGACTCTGCCCTCTTTGCACGTTTATATAAGTAGTTGAACGGGTAGTGGGCAGATTCCCGATGGTATGTTAGTGTACATATTGAAGACTTCTGTAGTACTATTTCCCATACTCATAAATGCTTTTGTAAATAGGCCCTAGTGTCCTTACTTGGTTTACACGTAAACCTAATTTGGTTCATGCCTTAAGTGGGTGTCTTTCGGAAGCAGCCATTGCAGACAGTGGGCTGAGATATGGGCCTTATTCACAAAGGTAAATTCGTTAGTGCACATTATTTTATGACTGAATTTTGCACCTTTCACATATGCCAGGAATTCCCAGGATTTGTGACATGTATAAATCCATTATCATGTTTTTAAATATTTACTATGAGTGCAGATGTCTCCATAACCATAAATCTCTCTTATGAGGTTGGAAAATAGACGTTCCCAGACAAAGTTAGTCTTGGAAGTTTATGATCATCCGCAAACATGTATGCTTGTAGGTATCATGAACGTCTCCCATTTCCAGTTCTACCCTGGGAAGGAACAGTTTTTTATTCCAGCCAGGGTTTATTGTAAATCCCTTTCAAGGATGAAAAGGTGAATGGATAATCCCCAGAATTTGTTGGAGGTGTAGGGAAGGGGGGTTTCTCCATGGGGTTCTCCTCTGTTCCCAATACGGCAACTCTCTAAGTCAATAAGGACACTCTGCAACCCTGAATGTTTCACCTAAAAGTTGTTGATTTCAGATGTGTTAATCTGATTAGTTCAATGGAAGCGAAGCAAGACTACTGTACCCAGAATGAATTAGGTTATCAAACAAAAGTTCAGGACTGTAAACAGCCCTTATGATTTCAGAATTCCTGTAGTGGGTAACAATAAGCCTCACATTTCACTCGCAATGCACTCTCTCTCTATTTCAGAATTAGAAGAGCACAGTTGTGCTGTAATGCGCAAATCCAGACAAATGTTGCCTAAACTGTGCCCAGAATTGGCATGGATGTAGGTATCAATGATGCAGCAGGGCAAGTGAGTGACACCAGGGCCCAGAGCTGTGAGGGGTCCTCTGCACTCTGATAGTGGATGTTTTTCACTGCCCAACAGGAGCTAGAAGGCACATTTCCCATGTTTGGATCAGGGCCAATAAGCACCCTTGCTAAAGCCACGTACTGGAACTACCATGCAAATCAATTCTGCATGCTTCCCATGCCTTCAATTTCCTCATTACCATTTCTCCCTAAGCACTCAGGCAAGCCATAGAGAGCAGTGTGTATAATCTTTCGACTCTAAAGCAGAGTGGTGTTAGTAAGCTCACTCGTGCAATGTTGTTGTGCTGCTCAAAACCAGGCATACGGTTAGAGAGGCAAAACAGAGTCATGGAGAACTTTGGTGGTATTCCCAGTAGCTTAATTGTACTTAACAAATATGAAAAGCATTTTTAAATGTGTTAAATGTACAAAGTAAGATCATGACACATAGTATTGAATTGAGCATTTACACCTGTACCGGTTTACATTCCCTCTCAAGGGGCAGGAACTGAATTCAATCGAATATATGTACAGCAAAGAATTATACAATACTGACTATGACATCATGACAAAGATGAATTCCATATTTATAAAACCAGCAACCAGAGAACTGCTTAACACACCGTTCCTACTCTGAGCACGTTGATCAAACTGCTTACACCACATGAAAACATAAAACTATGGGCAACCCAGGGGTAGAGCTAGAGAGCCTGGACCACCAGTAGGTGGAATTAATTCCCTTGGACAAGGCAAGGTGAGAATGAGGGCGGCATCTCGTTCCTTGCCAGCCACCCAAAAGGAGTACCTGGGAATACCCAGTGCCCAGTACAAAATGTGGTAACTGCACAGGAGATAATACCACAATGTCCCTCATATGGTGCCAACTTCAACCTGGATCTTAAGCCTAACCAGGACTAGAATTCTTCCAGTATCACGGGCTTTCCATAATGGCAACTGTTCCTGCTTGAGTCCTTAACCTATGAAATACCAGCATTTGTAAAGTGCACAGCTACCTCCGGAGGGGCGTCCTGGCGCAGGGAGGCCATCGGGAAGATTAAGCGAGCTATTGGCCAAAGTCAGATGGTGCTGGGCTAACGTGCCGCCGGCGATTGAACCGTGCTTGCCAAAGCAGTAATTCAAGGTATAATTTAAAAATGGCTTGGGAAACAAATACTAGCCAATCTCCGGTTAGGTGTCTGCCATATGTGCTGGCGTTCAAGGAAACAACCCCAGGGGAAAATGCTCTTTGCGGCTCCCACTCACTATCAGCTGTAGGAAATGGTGGGGGTGCCATGTTGGGTGCCCTAATGCTGCGCAATAGTACTAAAAAACATAATCAGTAAGCTGCTGTGCCTCTTGACACCATTGCCATCCTTCCCGATCAATTGTGTGACCACCATACTTGGTGGCTATGGTTAAGAGCCTGACCTTTAAATGAATATTGACTGGAGGGAAACGCACACCTTATTGCCTAGAGAGTGGCCTTCATTTATTGTCCCTAGCTCCTTCTAAGATGAGCCTTTTGTTGGAGCTTAACACAGCCAATGGGTCTATGAATGAAACAGGCCATCTTCTCGTGAGTCAACCTTAATTGTCTCTTGACCAGATGGAAATGCTGCACCGGGCACTGTATGCTGCCTGAATCTTTCTGGTGCTTCAGGTTCAAGTGCAAATCTAGTGCAAGAAGGCTGTAGTGGGAGTTTCTCTTAAATAGCACCACGCTGAGACAAGCATGAGGTAAGTTTTATTTCTTAGCTCCAACAGAGCCCATCACCAAGCGTCCGCCATCACCAGGACCAGGTCTCTAACTGCCAACTCGAAGTCTTGATTCCAGAATGAGAACTCCTGGCCCAGCTCCCGGCATGCGACACCCAACCTTCTAATACAAACTTTATGCACATACACTACAACTAAGGGCCCTTGGCAATATTGATGGTGATTGATTGGGACCAGTGGCCATCAGTGCCAAAGGTGTTTCGGTGGGCTGCCAAGGTGGGGCCCAGTTTCACTGCCAGTGGGGGCCGGTTTTGTTGCCTGGGTCCTGCCAGCCATGTTCCTACTAGCAAAACACACAAGATGATGGACGGAATGTTTCACAATGGCAAAACATTCACCCCCAGTCACAGATCTGGGTTTAATCCATCGTTATTTTGCTCACCATGCCACCCCAGTTCAGACATGGCCATATGCAAATCAGTCTTGACCCTGTGCCTCATTGGAACAGTCCAGCCCAAACTGCCAAGCCATGTCTTCCCTGGACCGGAATCAAGCATCCCAGGACCGGTTTCTGGTTATCAGCCGTCTTCAGAGCCGTCTTCAGCCAGGATAGCTTGACTCCAGTGGCTTAGTGAGCACGGGACCCACGTCTGGGCATACCCTTCCCACAAAGGGTGAACAGCAAAACACACAAGATGATGGACGGAATGTTGCACAATGTCAAAACATTCACCCCCTAGTCACAGATCTGGGTTTAATCCAGCGTTATTTTGCTCACCAAGCCACCCCAGTTCAGACATGGCCATATGCAAATCAGTCTTGACCCTGTGCCTCATTGGAACAGTCCAGCCCAAACTGCCAAGCCATGTCTTCCCTGGACCGGAATCAAGCATCCCAGGACCGGTTTCTGGTTATCAGCTGTCTTCAGAGCCGTCTTCAGCCAGGATAGCTTGACTCCAGTGGCTTAGTGAGCACGGGACCCACGTCTGGGCATACCCTTCCCACAAAGGGTGAACAGCAAAACACACAAGATGATGGACGGAATGTTGCACAATGTCAAAACATTCACCCCCTAGTCACAGATCTGGGTTTAATCCAGCGTTATTTTGCTCACCAAGCCACCCCAGTTCAGACATGGCCATATGCAAATCAGTCTTGACCCTGTACCTCATTGGAACAGTCCAGCCCGAACTGCCAAGCCATGTCTTCCCTGGACCGGAATCAAGCTCCCTAGGACCGGTTTCTGGCTATCAGCCGTCTTCAGCCAGGATAGCTTGACTCCAGTGGCTTAGTGAGCACGAGACCCACGTCTGGGCATACCCTTCCCACAAAGGGTGGACAGCAAAACACACAAGATGATGGACGGAATGTTGCACAATGGCAAAACATTCACCCCCAGTCCCAGATCTGGGTTTAATCCATCGTTATTTTGCTCACCAAGCCACCCCAGTTCAGACATGGCCATATGCAAATCAGTCTTGACCCTGTGCCTCATTGGAACAGTCCAGCCCGAGCTGCCAAGCCATGTCTTCCCTGGACCGGAATCAAGCATCCTAGGACTGGTTTCTAGCTATCAGCCGTCTTCAGCCAGGATAGCTTGACTCCAGTGGCTTAGTGAGCACGGGACCCACGTCTGGGCATACCCTTCCCACAAAGGGTGAACAGCAAAACACACAAGATGATGGACGGAATGTTGCACAATGGCAAAACATTCACCAACAGTCATAGATCCGGGTTTAATCCATTGTTATTTTGCTCACCAAGCAACCCCAGTTCAGACATGGCCATATGCAAATCAGTCTTGACCTTGTGCCTCATTGGAACAGTCCAGCCCGAACTGCCAAGCCATGTCTTGCCTGGACCGGAATCAAGCATCCTAGGACCGGTTTCTGGCTATCAGCAGTCTTCAGCCAGGATAGCTTGACACCAGTGGCTTAATGAGCACGGGACCACGTCTGGGCATATCCTCCCAACAAAGGGTGAACAGCAAAACACACAAGATGATGGACGGAATGTTGCAAAATGGCAAAACATTCACCCCCAGTCACAGATCTGGGTTTAATCCATTGTTATTTTGCTCAGCAAGCCACCCCAGTTCAGACATGGCCATATGCAAATCAGTCTTGACCCTGTGCCTCATTGGAACAGTCCAGCCCGAACTGCCAAGCCATGTCTTCCCTGGACCGGAATCAAGCATCCTAAGACCGGTTTCTGGCTATCAGCCGTCTTCAGCCAGGATAGCTTGACTCCAGTGGATTAGTGAGCACGGGACCCACGTCTGGGCATACCCTTCCCACAAAGGGTGAACAGCAAAACACACAAAATGATGGACGGAATGTTGCACAATGGCAAAACATTCACCCCCAGTCACAGATCTGGGTTTAATCCATCGTTATTTTGCTCACCAAGCCACCCCAGTTCAGACATGGCCATATGCAAATCAGTCTTGACCCTGTGCCTCATTGAAACAGTCCACCCCGAACTGCCAAGCCATGTCTTCCCTGGACCAGAATCAAGCATCCTATGACCTGTTTCTGGCTATCAGCCGTCTTCAGCCAGGATAGCTTGACTCCAGTGGCTTAGTGAGCAAGGGTCCCACTTCTGGGCATACCCTTCGCACAAAGGGTGAACAGCAAAACACACAGGAGGATGGACGGAATGTTACAGAATGGCAAAACATTGACCCCCAGTCACAGATCTGGGTTTAATCCATTGTTATTTTGCTCACCAAGCCACCCCAGTTCAGACATGGCCATATGAAAATCAGTCTTGACCCTGTGCCTCATTGGAACAGTCCAGCCCGAACTGCCATGCCATGTCTTCCCTGGACCGGAATCAAGCATCCTAGGACCGGTTTCTGGCTATCAGCCGTCTTCAGCCAGGATAGCTTGACTCCAGTGGCTTAATGAGCATGGGACCACATCTGGGCATACCCTCCCCACAAAGGGTGAACAGCAAAACACACCAGATGATGGACGGAATGTTGCACAATGGCAAAACATTCACCCCCCAGTCACAGATCTGGGTTTAATCCATCGTTATTTTGCTAAGCAAGCCACCCCAGTTCAGACATGGCCATATGCAAATCAGTCTTGACCCTGTGCCTCATTGGAGCAGTCCAGCCCGAACTGCCAAGCCATGTCTTCCCTGGACCGGAATCAAGCATCCTAAAACATCATGTAAGAATCTATAGGTGACCAAAAAGAGTGAAAAGAAAGCAAATTATGGTTAACTCCTTGAAGCGATAGCTGAGCACCTCTTCTTGTGAGTATGATCCATGACCACCAAGCATGAACAGAAAGTGAAGAAGCATCTTTCCAACAATAAGTAATTGATTTTAGAGCGGCTGAAAGCAAAAAATTAAACAACTTTGCCTGACAATCAGGAAGAGAATGTGAGAGAACAATTGATTTACAAATTAACAACTCATAAGAAAGAGCATCACGAATTGGTAATATTTTCAATATAATGTCCCAAACCTCAGACCAAAATTTGAATATAATAGGGCAGTCAAATAACATGTGACGTAATGAATCAGGGTGTGAATTACAATGCCAACAAAGATTTGAGGGTAATAATTTGGCATTATGCAAACGTACTGGTGACCATAAGTTTCTTGAACAAAACAGATATCAGCTTTGCACCTACCTAGATGATCTAAATTTTTTTGCGCTTAACTGGGTGTCGCAAACCTTTCACGTTAAGAGAAGTAATTTTAATATTGTGAAGATTAGCCATTAGAAATAAGAAGCAAGGAAGAAAAAGGATAGCAACAAGAAGGAATGAAGACAAACATGACTAAATTAGAAATAAAGATAGTAACTCTATATGTAAGAGAGGAATAGGAGAAAATGAAAAGAAAGAAAAAGGAACAAACAAGAAACATAAATAGAAACATGGAAACGCACACCCATTCCGCAAGCATGGCCAAGAACCGTTGGAGCTCATGAACAAAAGATTATGCATGTATGTGTCAAGGAAAGTCAAATGAGAAAGATTCAAGTATTAGGGTCATGAGTATCCATGGATGATGAAGCTTGTTGTTCAAGAAATAGCCGTAAATCTTCATGACGTTGAAAAGATTTGAAAGATTGTCTTTCCAGATGCGCATCGTCGAGGGATCAAAAAGACCATATTTAAATCCAAGGCGTCGCAGCTGTGGGCGATAAGCAGAGAATTCTTTACGTATAGCAACCGTTTCTTTAGCAAAGTCTTGATGAATGAAATTTTTTTGACTATTCACTAAAAGTGAAGGAATTTCTCTCGCAGCCTTCCTGATTAAGACCAGATGATGATGACGTAGAACTTTGAATATCATTTGCCTGGGTTTGGTAAGTCGAGGATTGCGATGTGAGGGGACTCTATGGGCTTTATCCACCTCAAATATTTCTGGAAACTTGATATTCAGAAGACCAGGAAGTAAAGATTCCAAATATAAGCGACAGTCAGACCCTTCAACTTCTTCAGGCAAATTAAAAATACGAAGGTTGTATTGCCTATTGCGATTTTCCATGTCTAACAGCTGAGCATGCATAGGAGATATTTTAGCCACTAAAGGCGTGAACGCGTCAAGTTTATTTTTGTTATCCTGAATTTCGATAGAATTATCAGACACTTTCATCGATATAGAAGCCATCTCTTTGCGAATGTGTTTAACTTCTGAGGCAATAGTGTCAGTATTCAGACGCAATGCTTGAAGTTGCTCCAAAATTAATGCAAGTAAAGGCTCAGATCACTCCACCACTTTAGATTTATTTGGGGGGGAGAAACTTGCTGCTTTCGTTTATTAGTAGCTAGATTTTTCGTTTCCATTTTGAGGTGATTAAATTCACAACTAAGCGTAAATAATATCCAAAATGCGAAAAATAGCACCAAAATACAAGAGAAATTAGGTAATTATAGAAAAAACCAACAAAAATCTCTTCAAAACTAGTGGTGCAGCAGCTAAATTGGACTGTGGGCATGGCTAGGCCCAAGCCAGGCCTTTTCCTGAAGAATACTCCGCCCCTAAAGCACTCAAAGCTGGCTGTACCTGAAGGGGAGGCTGGGAGCAGGAACCATGGAGCCAAAAAGGAGACTTCCGCCTGGAGAAATCGCTCAGAAATCTCCTCCGAGGTAATAAGCAGCAGAAGCAGACAAGCGCTGACATTCGCGCCGAGATTATGACACAAATTCGTCGTATAATGTAAAAAACGGGCCGTTTCTGTCACGGAGCTCCGATAACGGCGGCCATCTTGGCTGACGCGCTCACGCGTCTCCCCTCCCTAATTTCATTTTAGTAGTTGGTAAACTCCTGACAGGGAATTGTGACCCTATACGGAGTGTTTTAAGCAGTGTTTTAGGCATTCAGTACTAATAACGATTCGGTATGATATTTATTCAATTTATTCGACCAAGATATGGTTGCAAAACTATGAAAAATTATGAATTCCCAAGCTGGGGTGGTAATACATTCACAAAAAGGTAAGAAGTTTCAGGGCACCCCTTCACCTTTGTGAATTAAAAAAGGTTGTTGTGGAGCGGACAGTGCTTCGAGGGACCACTATCAACTCACAAACAAAACTTTGGAAAGATGTAAACGTATTTATTAATACATGGTAATATTTTCTTTAACGAAAATGGGCTGCATTTGTTTTTTTAAAGTTTACTTTATTAAACAAGAACCAGAGCCATTGTGTCTGATAACCCTAGCCAGCCACCATCCCTGTGATGGTTTCCAATTGTAATAAGTCATGTGTGACCCACATCATAATATTCCTGAGGTAGGTTGGCTCATGACGCACTCTGATTTGGGGTTTCACGAATCAGCATATTAGTACATGGGTCCGTTTTTAAAATTCTTTACAGGTCGCATAAATTGTGGTCATAATTTGTGGATAGTATTTTGCTACCAGTCTTTGTACTTCTGGCCCCTAGTTAAATGCTTTTTGTTGAGTAATGATGGATGTATATGCTTAAGCTAATTTTCTTCAAGTTTCTCTAAACTGTTTGTTGGTGTGGTGTTTGGGGAGTGCCTGGTGAGCAGGCAGTTCTTTGTACATTACATGACTTTGGTGCCCTGTTATATAAATGAAGGTGTTGGGTGTTTGCTTCCCATGTTCTGTTTGAAACAAGTACATAATGCATGTAACTGGCAAGGTGTTGTGCAATGAATATTGTTGGCTGGAATGTGCTGCTGTTTATTAGTCGATTCAAACATATTGTGAATGACTGAAGTCTGTCTGGTGTGTACTGATTGTGTGCTTTACTGGGTTATCTTGGGTTAGGGTGATGTTTGTTGCATAGTAATAACCGGCACAATGTTTCTAAAATGTTGCCTTCTGATAAAAATTATTTTCAATACAAGAAATGTAATTTCCACTCAATACCAATTACATATGATGTATTATGTAGCTCACACAATGAGAAAACGACTTGGCACATAGGAATTTAATGAATGAAATTAAACAAATTGAAACATCTATTTCAATCAGCTTTTTCTCCTACAGGCACTGAAAGGTGTTAGACTCTAGGTGCTTGGGCAAATTGGTAAAAACTAATTTATGTGTTTGTGCTGTAAGGGAGCAAAACTACAGTCTGATGCTGTGAAGATAGCAAATTATGAGACCTGCTTCCATAGCATTGCACCACTTCAACCAGGCACTGCCAACACTTTCATCATCACGGGACATGACATATTAAGGGATTGCAAAGTTTATGGGCTTCTAATCCATTTCAAACTGGTGGGCAACATATTTGTGACATGGAAGATTATAGACTTTAGAGCTCGAATTGATAGTAAGTCACTGCTTGGTGCTGGGATCAGAAGCCCACCTGTTTCCTCAACTTGCTTTGTATCGTTGTGAAATGCCGTGAAATGGACAGGTCTTCTGAAAACAGCTCTTGAGCTCTCCCAAAATGATGAAAGCATGTTTTTTTGTTATGTTTGGCCTTGTTCTTGTAAGCAGCTTTCTTCACTAAACCCTTTTCAGCTGTTATTTCAGTCGCTTTTCCATTCCAATCTTTTGAGGAAAGGTCCTCTGAGCATTGCCACCCAGGATTTCATCCTGAGTAAGGCTCAATGGCCTTCTGAGTTCCTTCCATGCATTAACTTGTACAGTGGGAACTCAATGATCTCAGGCTCAATGGACTTCTGAGCATGTCATCTAAATGTATCCCTTTGTGTAGAACTGAATATTTTATATTAGGTTTATTAACATCCAGTTTCATTGAGCACTCGTAGATAGGCGGTCTGGATCGGTGTACCCTATTAATTGGATCAGTCTGTATGCAATCAGATTATGGGTACTGTAGATTCTGAGTTGGTGCAAATGTAACCCCACGAGGCCTGATCAAACATTTCGAATTAGAGAAACATGTTTGAATAGAATGACTGCATTACACCATAGTCTGGTGCTAAAGTGTTGAATCGTTTGCCCAGATAGTGTTAACCAGTGCTTGAAATGGAAAAATAAAAGTGCAGGTACACTGTAACAGAGTACCTGCTTGTTTCTGAGAAGTGCCGGTACTCTCCAAATAAAAGTATAGCATTTCTCTTGAGAAGTGCCACAACTCTCCCTTTCAATACAGAAAAGTGCTGGTACTCAGTACCGGACAGTACCGGCCCATTTAAAGCACTGGTGTTAACATGTGTTAAATTGACAAAATAATGAGGTAACGTTATCACACAATGACTCGTATTATACCACATACTTTTCTGCATAATTTGGTCCTCCCCAGTGACATAATTCTAGCAGCCCTGCCCATAGGTCATGGTAATTATTTACTGTGTCTCTGTGACTGTGCTAACTAGTCTTGGCATGGATGTATGTAGAGTATTAGTATGTGTGTGGATTTACACCATAGAAACCTAGCTATCAGAATGCAGAGAACTGTATGGAAAAGAGGAATACTGACCGGAGGCGAAGGAGGGGTGAAACACACCTGGTGAAGTTTTCATTTACAAGTAGGATGTGGGTTCCTTGTCCTACTGGAAAAATTGAGAACAAGAGATGCCCATTTGGCTCTTTACTTTCAAAAATGTTATTGGTGCTTGCTCCTTAAACAAGGACTTTCCTGTTTTTCTGTCACCTGGAGATCTTGCAAAATGCCTTAGAGGCTTTGCAAATGCAAAAACAACAGTTGATGGACAGAATGCAGAATTATGTCATACATTCCCCCCAGTACAGAGATCTGGGCCTAAATCCATCGTTTGTTTGCTCACCATGCCATTCCAGTTTGAACCCAGTCATATGCAAATCAGTCTTGACCCTGTGCCCTATGAGAACAGTGCAACCCAAACTGCAAAACCAGGTCCTCCCTGGACTGAAAACAAGCATCCAAGGACCGGTTTCAGGCTTTCAGCCCTCATCAGCCTGGATAGCTTGATTCCAGTGGCATGGAGAGCACGGGACTCACGTCTGAGCATACCCATCCCACTCGGGGTGACAAGTGCAAAAACAACAGTTGATGGACAGAATGCAGAAGAATGTCATTCATTCACCCCAGTACAGAGATCTGGGCATAAATCCATCATTTGTTTGTTCAACATGCCATTCTAGTTTGAACACAGCCATATGCAAATCAGTCTTGACCCTGTGCCCTATGGGAACAGTCCAGCCCGAACTGCCAAGCCAGGTCCTCCCTGGACTGGAAACAAGCATTAAAGGACCGGTTTCGGGCTTCAGCCCTCATCAGCCTGGATAGCTTGATTCCAGTGGCATGGAGAGCACAGGACTCACGTCTGAGCATACCCGTCCCACTCGGGGTGAAAAATGCAAAAACAACAGTTGATGGACACAATGCAGAACAATGTCATACATTCACCCCAGTACAGAGATCTGGGTATAAATCCATCGTTGTTTTGCTCACCATGCATTCCAGTTTGAACCCAGCCATATGCAAATCAGTCTTGACCCTGTCCATCAACTGATGTTTTTGCATTTGTCACCCCAAGTGGGATGGGTATGCTTAGACGTGAATCCCGTGCTCTCCATGCCACTGGAATCGAGCTATGTTATTATTTTTTTTCAAAAATCCCAAAAATGATAAAAGGTAGGATGATTTATAAATTGCATTATTTAATGAATTATACCAGTCATTGATGGCATTGTTAGTCTTTGCACATCCCTCTAAATAGGTTGAGTACCGGTCCTGCCATTCGGGGGCCGATTACGAGTCTGGAAGTCCTCAGTCAGTCAGACTCATGGTGGGGCTGTGTGGGGGTCTTGTTACCACCACATTATGACCCTAGTGTTCTCGCCTCCCTGGGACTGCTGACACCGCCAAGGAACTGCTGTTGCCTGGCAATCGCACGGCAGTCCAGAGGCATCCATATGCTTGGCTGGCCCTCTTGTGCCTCACGCCCTGTGGATGCACACAGCGGGGCACAACACGTGCCCTCCTGTGTGCATGCAGAGAGGTTCCAGCACAACATGGCCTTTTCAGGACATGCCGTGCTGTAACTGTTTTTGACGTTCCAATGGCAGTTTCTATTTTATATGCACTGCCATGGGAATGTCAAAGGAATCGCCTGCCAATGACTGAAAAAGTAATTATGTGGTGGGCGGTTCTTATGGGGGTTTGGCTGTGCGGCAACAAGCGGTCCCACCACGGCACCGTCAAACTCGGAATCGGACCCTATTAACCAATGTTAATTCATGGGTTTGACCTGCAACCGGACCTATTTCGGTAACCAACCAGGTTTCTTCAAAATAATTTAACTGGGGTGCCAATTTTTTCCATTTATGGGAAAAATACTTTGATTGAATAATTAATGTGTAGTTTTCTTCTATACATTCAGGGGTACAATGCATAGCACAGGTATTTTTTGCTATTCAAATTGTAATTTACTATTAGACATATATTCTTCTACTAAGGAAGTTTTTGAATTATTTGCCCATTACGGCTGGGAAAAATGAAAAAAATCATTGAACTTGGGTATAAGGATGTATCTTTTAAGAATATTAATCACTAGTAATTCAAAGTCAATTATAATTTTCTTGGAACTTTTTTCATGTTTTTATTACCGACATCAAAACAGTTTAAGTAGAAGAATGTTTGATAGTAAAGCATAAACTAAAGGCACAGTAGTGTTTTTTTTACAGGAGAGTGAATAGTGTAAATCTGTGTAAATGGATGGGGTGTTGTTTTGACCAATCCACCATCAATCAGAGATCACTAGTCTTCAAAGTAAGAGTATTAGGCAGAGTTACAAAAATGTCGTCATTTTTATGAGGGTCTTTGTTATCATATAGGAGAAAGGGCTTATGGTTGAGTGGTTTTGTTAATTTAGGGGGTATGTTAATATCTGTAACTGTTTTGAGTAGTGGTAGCAGTAAATTGCTTGTCTGTTTTTTCTTAAAACCATTGTTTTTATATATGATATTGTGGGAATTTCACTAGTAATATGCATAGATATGTTAACATTGCTTCCCTTGATACTGAGCCACAGGGTTTATTGGAGGTCACAGTTAATGTTTTTATGTGTTCTCTCTTACTTTTGACTCATTGCAGGAGGCAGAGTGGTTATGTTCAGTTAATTTTTTCAACTTCATCTCCAAGAGTAACTGCTTTGCCACTGCAACAAGTTGGGAAGTAGATCATACACTGGCAATGAGCCATGGGCAGAGTATGTCTCGCCTTGCAGTAAATGTGTCCTGTATGTTTTAATAAATGATCACCAAATTTAAACAGCACGTAATTGGCAGGTTGTTTGCTTCCGTCTTTGTTCCGAAAAAACACAACCCAAGATGATTAGGAATCATTGGTTTAATTATTAAGAATTTTGTTACTGGTTACCTCTGTCAACTGTTTGTGTTGAGCCTGTACTGAGGATTTAAAAATGGGTTATTGTTGTTAAGAAACGGATTTGTTATTCTAGGTGTGTACTATTTCTTAAAAATTGTGAAAAAAAATAAAATAGGCTTTTAATATCTTTGTATTTATTGGTTCCTTTGTTGACTGACGGTTTGAGGATTATCTAGTTATTTTATGAAAGGATGGGAAACTATATTCATTTTTTTCAATAACCTTTTTTTCTATATGTTATTTCTTGAGTCTTCGATATCAGTTATGGGTTGAAAAATAAACACAAGTTAGTGTTGTTGAAAAATATTTTATTCATTTTAGAGATTCTTGGAAAGTCCCTGAAATGGTAATTTTAATCAGTAGTAACGTAAAAAAATAGCAATCTAAATTATTAGGCATTTATTAGAAAGTTGAGGATTTTATATTTTTACACATTTTATTCTGTCGACTGAAGAGAAAAAGATTATTTTTCAATTAAAAACAGTGTTAATAACACTTAATATTTACCTTTTCTGTAAATAATTATTGGAACTTGCAAAGCACAGGGCAGTCAGAAAGGGCATGTCTCTGGACCGCCATGCAGATAAACAAACTGCCAGGGTTCGCTACGCAAAGTTAGTTGTTGCTTGGTCACAAATTTAACATACAATAGTTGGAAACCATCTGTAGTGCGTATTACTCGATGAGCAGGTAGGTGTCGCAGAGCTCAATGGAGACCTATCATTTCAGGTCTCCTCCACGGCCTGCCCCCACAGATGTGCTTTTCTGGAAAACATGCATAATCTCAACATGGCCTAAAAAAAAATCAAACTCTTTAAAAACTACACATAATCCTCCTAATTTTACAGTGGCAAAAATAAATTTCAGCTCACGTGTACAGGTTTCTATCAGGACTCTATCGGGAATAAGGAGGGTGTTACTGATGCATGGGAATACTCATTGACTTGTCTCTTGGCTGGAAAAACTGCTTTCTAAAACACAGCTGAGAGAGGATCCAAATAGGGCTTTGGGAAGTGTCCTGTGGCAACAAGCACCGAGTCATGTGAGACATTCCATGTTAGCCAATGGCAGGAGTTGCTAGGCCCTAGAGCAGAGCTTTCCAAACTGTGTGTCCCGACACAGTACTGTGTCGCCTGCAAATGGTGGGTGTGTCGCGGGATGACACCAGTATCAAGGGCACTTAGCACATGACTGCTGCTAATTAAGAGGCATTCCTTTGAAAGAGTGTCTCGGAGTCCGCTGCAGCAGCGTGGACTATGAGACACTCTGCTGTATGGGGGCCGGGCGATTCACAACAAAGCCTCAATAACAAGTAAATGGTCTTTTAAAGACCTGCGAAGTACTCGGGTGCGGCTGTGTGTGTGATGGAGCAAGGATTCGCACGTTACTTGACTTGCTTGTACTCATGAACCTCGAATAGTGTTAATAAATCTAATCAAAATGTTTGTCTTACTAATATTGCACTTTTACACTACACGGGGGTATCCCAGAGACGCTTGCCTATGTGTACTAAACAGTAATAACGCTTGCTATTAAAATGGCCGCTGCTTGGCGGGAAATTAGTCTGCGCATGCGTCGGTCATAGTCATGTGATGTGACGCACTTGCAGTTCTGGTGGGAAATGTTTGCTCATGCGCAATACTGCTAATATGGCCGCTTTGTCTACTCATATGCTCCGTGCTTGCAAAGCTGCTTTTGCAAAATTGTTTGTTCTCCATTTATCCTAACGCTATAGTTATTATAATGTAAGGGGTATAGAGTAGCTCTTCATGGTATACAGTGTATTCATTTTTTCCTATATTTCTAAATTGTTTTCGCTTACTTTTCATGTATCGTATTCTTTGGGGCCTGAGGAACACTCGCGATTCCATATTGAATAGCCCTTCTGCGCATGACAGTCTTCTGCCGGTGGCATTGAAAACTTGCCAACCCGAAGTCCCAGCCAAGATGTGCCTGGGAAGATGCACCTTCGCCTAGCAGAAGTAGCTGAACTGTTTTCAATGTATCATAATTCATAGATGCGCTATTGTAATGTTGAACTTTATGTCATGGGAACCCCAAATTCAATAGGCGGTCCCAAAAACATGCAAATGTGGTATTGTAGAAGCTTTCCTGATTGGTGTGTTAACCTGGCCTACTTGTGGACCAATCGAAATTGGGGATTCTTACACTTGCAACATTTGGAGGGTGGTACACTGACCCGAAAACAGTATAACTAGCCTAGGTTTAGCTAGAGAAATCGTCCGACTTGTCCGAATAGCTGACCTGTCACTGACCCAACGCACTCAATAGGTGATTGATACTGAGGGCTGCGGAGCACTCTGTCCGTAATTTCTATAGACTCAAGTGGGGTTTTGGAAACCTTAAGTGCTGGCGGAGCACTTTGCTGGGGAGTTCGATAACCCAATCGGGGTTCTGACTGATAGCTGCAGAGAGGGTGGAGCGGAGGCGTTGCTTCCGAACTGCGGGTGCTGGTCTTACCTTGGTGGTCCCGTCCTGATCCTAATCTGGTTTTCCTGTCCTGTCCTGGGGTGTCCATTCTGCACCTGCTGGCCTACTGGCAACTGTCCTTCCTTGGGGTTTCCTCATGTCCTTAACTGACCCGTGGCCAGGGTTGGTCTTCACACCATACTAGGTAATTATAGAGCTGAGAAAATCTATTCTGCATCTCCTATTTGTCCGTTCTTTGCTTCAATAAAATCATACTCTTGCATATTTGATTTTTCCATGCTTTTGCACCATTAAGTGAACAAGTCATACATTATTTGTTGTTATTCTAGCATGTTCCATTTTTTACCCATCCTTTAAGTACATTCCGTTTTTCAGTTCATGATATATAGATGTTTCCTTTTCTTTACCCATCCTTTAGTCGATTCAAGTAATTGCACCGTTTTATTAGTATGGTCCATTCGTACTTTACCTATAGTTCCTCTTCATGGGGAAATATTTCACTGTGAAATTCTAGTATGTTCCTTATTTTCCCCGTCCTTTAGACAAAATACTGAGTCTAAACTTTGAAACCTACATTAGTATGTTCTCTGTTTTTACCTTCTTTTTAGACTTATAAATGGTTGGTCTCATTTACTTCCTTTATGGATACGTGCTCTTTGTAATCTTGGTTATTGATTGCTTACTCACTGTAAATCTTATGCTTTCGCAATCTGATGAAATTTAGATAAAGGTTTTAAAACTTCCTGTGTCTTTGGTTATTTTCATGAGTGCAAATATAGAAAAGGTATTTTTGTGTCTGCCTTTCTTTTACAGCTAGCTCCCTGATCCATTGTGATCAATAGGTACCCGTAACGGTGGATTGGTAAGTCGGGTACACTGGAAATAAAATAGGAAAGGAACTGGGAGACTGGTAGTAGAGTGTAAGGTTACCCGATTAATGAATAGTGTATTATTGAAATTTATGGGCCCGATACGTATATGGTAAAACGATTAAACGGGTGACCTGCGCGCTCTATCATGTGTGCCCGGGAAGCGGGGGTGAGGTGACAGAGGGTGACAGACAGAGGTTGACAGACAGAGGGTGACTGGCAGAGGGTGACAGGCAGAGGGAGGGAGACAGAGGGAGATTGAGGGAGGAAGACAGAGAGAGGGAGACAGAGAGGGAGAGAGGGACAGAGGGAGGGAGACAGGGACTGAGACAGAGGGACGGAGACAGAGGGACGGAGACAGAGGGACGGAGGCACAGAGAAAGAGACAGAGGGAAGGAGACAGAGGGAGACAGAGAGGGAGACAGACAGAGGGAGGGAGGGAGGGCGACAGAGGGAGGGAGACAGAGGGAGCGAGACAGAGGGAGAGAGAGGGAGAGAGAGGGAGAGAGGGAGACAGTTAGAGAGAGAGGGAGAGAGGGAGACAGACAGAGTGAGTGAGAACCCCCCCCCCCCGAACTCCACTTAGGTGGTTCGGGCTCGCTTGCTACCTTCGCTCGCTACACTGCCTCACTGTGTCCCAAAATGATGCACCTCCAAAAAGTGTGTCACCAACATTAAAAGTTTGGAAAGCTGTACCCTAGAGAAAGGCCTGTAAGGGAGAGGATAAGGGCCACAGAGGCAACGAACCTGTAGCAAACAAAACTGGTATTTGTTATTATGTGGTCTTTTAATCACAAGATGTAAAATGTTTTTCATTATCTACATGATTTTCTGTGGGCTAGCTCTATTTACTGATTATGAAGGTGTACCTGTATTCCTGAAACTGCGATCAACTGAAGGGCGGGCAAAAAGATGCGATGGAGAAAAACGGGAGAAGAACCCAGGTGCCTCTTTCAACGACTAATCCCTGGAAGCATTAACAAATACATTTACAAGGAAGGCATCTCTTATATATGTGCAGAACGAAGTAACTATTAATATAATCATGGTTGTGTGATTCAGGCCAAAATTCATACTCATGCACATTTGGGAGGGTAATTGAACATAATTATATTTTTTTAGTACTGGCTTTTCTAGACGAATGCATAAAGGTTAAACACATTATACTTACCAGGGTTATAATTTCCTGTCAGTCATTTATGCCCAACTTGCATTAAAATCCCCTTGCTCACAATGTAAGTCAGGGGAGCACTTCTATAGAAACCATCAATACCTTGTTGGAGAAAAATGTGCAATGCAGAAGAGGAAAACTTTCAGAATGAAAAGTGCGGCAGTAGTTCTCTCTTTACAACAAAATGTGGGTTTGGTGCCAGCAGTGATCTTAGGGTACATTTATTCCAAGATCAAGGAAACTTTCATTGAACTCAAATAGCTCTGTTTTAACATGTAAACATCACCCAAACCCAACACATCTCATCCTCTGTATCAGTGCACTGTTTTTACCGCACACACACAACATACTTCAAATATATTCCACGGTACGGACTTACAAGGTCTGGCGCATCCCTGCATAATAGCAGGAATGCGCCAGTAAAGATGCGACACGCAGGAATACCCTTGCACCACCACGGATGCACCGTGGTGCAATGATAGTCAGATGCGTATCGCATCTTCTGGCGTAAGGGCAGCGCATTGCTGGAGTCGTGTCGCAAGCGAGATGCAACTCCAGCAATGCTCAGGGGCGCCCTATACCTAACATGCTGCGTCACTCCTTACGCCTGCTTCAAGCAGGCGCAAGGTTTTGACGCAGTATGGACGTAAAAGTGACTCAGTGAAATGTTGTTGATTTCCCTGCGTCACTTTTACGGGGCTTTCTTTCGACAGAAGGCTCACCCTGCATAGATTATACCTGACGCAGGTATAATGTAGCGCAGGGCTTTACACGTGACGCATCTCACTAGATGCGTCATGTTGCAAATCTGTCGCATAGTGGCGCATTGTTTACAACATCGCTGCATTACAGAATGGACGCAACAGTGTCGGAAAGATGACGCTAGGGACTTGTAAAATCTGCCCCCATGTCTCTCACGGGACATCCAACATCACTTTCCACTCACAGACATCACCGCACACCAATGTTCATGATAAATATAGAAATCACAATCTTCAGGTAGCCTACACTACTCAGAACACTTACAACCTCATTTACACAAAACAACACCAAAGCCTTATAGGAGACAAAGTCCTGTCACATTAACAGGACTGTAATGTACCACACCAGCATTCACCATAAAACCACTCAGATAAAAGCTACATGAAAATACCACACCCTCAGGTGCACAACATTGTATCCTAATGAGCTAGCCGGATTATGATCAATTTATAGAAAGCACATTCCTCCCAACAAGCAATAGACAACTGAAAACCCAATCCAAATAAAACTGCAAAGTCCTTTGGCGCACCTATTCGTACACAAACTCAACCCCGTCAAGATTTTCCAAGATAAATTGAAGCTGAATTTCATACTAACATACTTAAACTGCTGAGGTAAACACCTGAAGTAATGCTATTAACCTCTCACAACCAGACATTGAGAAACAACAGACACAACAGATTGAGGGCACTTCCAGTGCAGCATGAAACCTCACTGTGATTGATAATTTTCAGGGCTTAATCAGTCAAATTATGTAACTCATAATCAGGAAACAAGAAACCCTTGTCCATTCAAATTGAACTGAGCCACCAGCAGTGCCTTTGGTTAACCATGTAGTCAGCACATTCCAGTCATTGAAGCAGAACAGGAAATTATGCGGAACAAAAACAGGACTGCAGTACCTTGTGGATGAAAGTCATGTATGCACAGGTGTCCCTTCAACAGAAACAGAATTAATAACGGTCATATTCCTAACACATATACAGTAAGCGTCATACCATAGAGTACGGAATGTCTGTTACTTATTTAAAGAGGTTAAGGATAAGGAGCAGAGGTAGAATGAGAGAAAGGGGAGATGGAACGTGAGGTAGTGAGCTAATGGTGAGGTAAAATGTGAGGCTAGGTAGTCAAAGAGAGAACTGTGAGGTAGACAAATGTGAGGTAGCGAGGGAGATGTGAGAAGAGGGAAACAAGATCGAGAGGTGAGTGGGGTTAGTGAGGTAAGGAAAGGGCTGAGGGAGGTAGAGAGAGATAAAGTGTAGAGATATGGAGAGGGAGAGAGACAGAAAGAGACAGAGGCCCCGATTCACAAAGGTAAACTGAGAGGAAAGTCGACCTTCACGATTTCGGTATTCACAAAGCGCATTTACTATGTGTAAATGCCCTTTGTGAACACCGAAAGTCATAAAGGTCGACTTTCCTCTCAGTTTACCTTTGTGAATTGGGGCCAGAGAGTATAGGCAAAAATAGAGATGGGGTTGTGTCAGAAGTGAAGTAGAAGGAGGAAAGATAAAGGGAAGATCAGATCGGAAAAGAGCAGTAAGGTAGAAAAGAAAGTATGAGATACAGAAAGAATTGAGGTTGCAAAAGGAGAATGAGAGAGTGATAGATATAGAGGTCAACACAAAGATTTAGGGAGAGGCAAAGTCACGAGTGAGCAGTAGAAAGAGATAAAGTTGAATGAGGTATATTGGGTAGACTAAAAAAGAGGTGAGGTAGACGAAGGTGAGTGAAGGACAGCTTAGATAGAGAGAGCATTTAGCTACACAGACGTCTAGAGAAAGAGGGAGTGGCTAAAAGAGAAAGGTAAGGTAGTAGAGGTAAAGTAAGGAGAGAAAAATAACAGAGTTACAGAAAGATTTTTTTCAATTTTATTACAATCAATTGTTTGAGAGTATGAGGGTTCAGACTGGCCAGTCATGCACACCAAGGACCTGATTTATCAGCACTTTGAGACAGTGCAGACAGCAAAAGTACAGCAAACCAGTGCAAAGTGCAGATTTGGAACTTTCCAGAGCCAAACCTGCTGTACATAGGTCTATTGCTTCAAAGTTACACAAAGTAGCACATTGTACTGCTTTCCATTACCTCGCATCAAAGGGGCATCCTATGGATGGTACATGCTCATGCCCATGTTATTAGCCATTTTTATTTTTTAAAGCAAAGCCCTACCAATAACATTTGCAGAAAGCACTTTACTCCAAAACAATATACCTCCTTTTCTCAGGCGCAAATTGGAGAAAAAGCTTTTTTTTTTGCTCTCAATTTGCAGGTGTGGTGCATGATACAGTACACAAACAATGTGCAAAATGTTTTAAAGTTAGTAGAAGCACAGCTGTTGGTCCTGGAAGGCTGCTGTCCAGGAACACAACCTGTGCTAGACACACACACATATTTTTGCACAATGATGCAAACGTGTGTCCATCGAGCAACGCTCCCAAATTGTGTGCCAGAGATTTGGGAGAGAGCAGCAGCACCATATCTTAGTAGATATGGCACTCTCTTCCTCTCTCCCTTTCATGCAGATCAGCAAAGTTGGGTGAAATAATACTAAGGGCTCTGTTACGATGTTGGGCGGAGGTTCCTCTGCCCGACATCATCTCAGTCAAGGAACCAACTAACACCCGGCTGGCGGTCCCGACCGACTAAGCATGATGTGACCGAACACCTTTCGGTAACAATCCTATACTTTAAAGTGGGAGCATGTTTTCCAGCCAGAATGCATGCTCCCCTTGTAAAATAGGAGGTGAAGAATTCCCTGCACCCCGTGGCAGGCACTTCAAGGTGCCTGCCATGGGGTGCAGGGATCAAAGAGAGGGCATCATAGGTGCCCCCTCGGCCTCCAAATGGAGGCTTTGCACTTAAAGGGGCCCTGCTGGAGGACGCCAAAGTCGAGTTCCGAAACCCGACATCGAAATCCCATGCGCGGAAAGAGAGGCCCTTGGGATTACTGGCCACATTCTGACTGGCGGATGGGTTCTCCGAGCCCGTGAAAACCAGTCAGAATGACCATTCGGATTCCTTTCTGATTGCCTGCATCGTAATGAGGCGGTCAGAAAGGAACCCGACTAGCATATTACGATGCGGTTGGAAAGGCTCCGACCATTGGTCGGAGCCGTTTCTAACTGCATCGTATTAGGGCCCTAAAGTGTCCCATGTTTCTGTTAAGCATGCTCAGCTGTCAAATCAGAAAAATAAGCTGGCTTTCATGAGCATGGTTATAATGGCAGGAGTTTTGACAGTCCTGCTTATATTACGATTCGGCCCCTTGGAAGGTGGGGTGCCTTGTCAATTGTCCACTTTTCCCAGGCCTTAAAATATGTTTGGAGAAGGACTCAGAGTAATGTAATTGCCAGTAGGTAATTGAGGCATTACCTTCCTTGCTTAAATTGTTCACAAAATGAGACATATCTAACAAAATCCAGGATATCTTAGCTTGAAAACAGAAAGCTTTTTAATCATATTCAACGTATCCAAGTTCCTTCTATTCACTTCTTAGAGGAAAGAACCCTGGAACCAAAAAAAAAACATCCTTTAAGCCCTACTCGTGTATAATTCTGTAATGTCTCTTTCTATTTACTTTGTATTTCAATTTCTTATGATTTGCTAGTACTCTTCTTTTTCGCCCTTGGTTATCATCTTACCTTGTGTTTATCATTACTATTGTGTTTATCATTATTTATTTGTTCATTTCTTGAAATTAAATATAAATGATTTGAATTAAAACAAAAAGAAATTCTGTAATGTCTCATTCAAGTATAGACCAGGTGCCCCCTCTTCAAATCTTCACAATGGAGGCAACCTGTACTTTTGTAAATATAGCTGACATCCCCCTAGTCGCCCTGCCCTGAACCCCAGGAGGGGGCCCGCTGTCCTGAAAGCTAAGGAGATTAAGGATCGCATTCATCTACTAAAACATGGGAATGAAGGTTCCTCACCGCTCTTAGCCAGACCAAAATTAGGAAACATAGATTCTGAAACACAAGATGAGGAAATGTAAATGAGAAATACTCTTCTCACATTAAGGCGATGAAGCCTAATTTCTACCTCTGAAGTAGATGATAAGAACTCAGGTAAGATCACCTCCTGCTCTTTGTAATATGTGGAATTTACTTTGGGAACAAAAGATGAACCCAGACGTAGAAAGATTCTGTAATCAAAAACCTTAACAAATGGTTGCCTACAGGAAAGGGACCCCATTTCACCAAGCCTTTTGATGAACGTAATCACCCCTAGAATTTTATTTCTAATGTTAGAGGTACATCTCCTGGTTCTAGAGGTCGAAATGCAGGTCCTTT
Source organism: Lissotriton helveticus (assembly GCF_964261635.1). Lineage (NCBI taxonomy): Eukaryota > Metazoa > Chordata > Amphibia > Caudata > Salamandridae > Lissotriton > Lissotriton helveticus. Next base: position 1,328,145,409 of record NC_136069.1, on the reverse strand, counting down.
ATAATGTCTAACACCAACCTAAAAATCCCCAGCAGGGAAAACAGGAGAAGCAACAGAGTGAATATTATAAAAATCCTTGAGTAAAAGCTACATCAAACTTTCCTCATTCAAAAGGATTTCCCAGGGAGTTCTGAAGGCTCTGATAGCTGCCCACTGAATCTTCAATGCAGATATTGTTCTGCAAAAAACAAAAGGATGTGGACCAAACCCACTGTCTAAGGGTCAAATTGATTAGAGATACACCACTTGCTGAATATTTGACACAAGTTTTTAACATGGATTCCCTTTTTGAAACCTGTATTGTAGAATCTAGAGAATCAAACAGTCAACCTTTACCTTATAATCTCCCGGCCACTAGTCTGAGCCTCGAAAAAATCCCCTGATGCAAAATCGTAATGGCTAGGAGAGAAGGGAATGTATTAAATGCTACTTACTGAGAATCCCTCACTGATATCTTCAGAGGAAACCAGCTCGGGCAGTGCATGCTCGAGCAGTCAATATCAATGAGGCCTCCTCCCTCCTCACTCTGATCAGAACCTTGACAATTGGAGGAAAAGGAGGTAAATCATAAAGAAGATCACTGTGCCATCCGTAGGACTGCGCATTCACGCTGGGGCTCCCTCCTCCTTGAAAACAATTATCCTCTTGCAAAATGAGAGAAGAGGTAAATAAATCAACTAATAGCAGACCAGACTTCTGGCATTGCTGAACCAACACATGGGGATGCTGAAAAAAATCCTGAGACGTCACAATGACTCTGCTCAAGTTATCAGCAAAGACATCGCAGATCTCCTGAATGTGAATTGCTGAGACAGAACTCACATTCAGTTCCAGCCAGGCACAGGTCCCGTCTCAAATTCTGAAAAGATGAACTGATCTAATCCCTCATTGCTTGCTCATCTATGTTTTTGCAGTCATGTGCTCCATTCAGACCAATACTGTCTTTCTATTCAGCAAGCAAGTGAAAGTCATAAATGCCAGCCAAATGGGCTCCATTTGTCTTCAACTGGAGGACCTGAGACTTTGAAAGCGAAACCAATGACCCTGAAACTGCGGATTCTCCAACCTAGCCTCCAGTCTGTTAGGATGGCACCTACTGTAAGTGGAACGGGAGAAAGCTCTTAACAGATTCCATGAATCAATACATCAACTCAAGTTCTGGAGAGCAGGTGGGAATATCAGGATTTGGGAAAGAACCTGAGAGACCAGATTCCAACAGCTCATGATATGTCTTATGACCTTGTGGAAATGAAACGTGGCCCAATGGCATCAAACATTTGTTGCACCCAGACCCTCCTGTATCTGTAACATAATGCTGCAGTCAAGGTAAATTGCAAGACAAGATGTGAAACTGGATCTTCACAACACTATCCACTGAAAGTGTCACCAATTCCATGTTCTCTTGAAATCTTTCAAATATGAAGAGATAGCACTAGCTGTGACTTTTCCAGGTTTATCAAAAAGCCATGGTCTCTTAGAACTGAGAGCACCCTCTCTGTTTGCTGCTCCACCGAGCGCCCGATGATGGATGGATCAGCCAGTCCTCCAGGTTAGTGTGAAGTAAGATGCCTTCCTGATGAAGCAATACCACCACCAATGGCGCTAACACTTTGTAAACACTGTAGTGCAAATTTTTCTTTAATAGACAGATCCCTGAACAGAACAAGGAGATTGTATACTGCAAACCATAAAAACCTTTGATGACTTTTATGGATCGGATTGTGCAAATAGATATCCTAAAGTTCTATGGTGATAAGATACTTCTGACCTGCAACCATAGGAATGATGCTCTGTAGCATCACCAGCTTGAAGTAATATGTCTCTATCTAGAAATTCAATCTTTTAAAGTCCAATACCGGCCTAAAAGATCCCTAAAATTGTCATCTAAAAAGAGAACTGAATACACTCCCTTTCCAATCGCGTCTTGTAAATCTGAAACTAATGTCAACTATATAATGCGAGAATCCACTCCCACAGGACTTGGCATCTGGTTAAAGCTCTTGACACAGGAGTACAGACAGAACCTACTGGCAGTGCAGCTCCTCTTCATGGCAGAGTCTCCTCAAGACCCAAAAGTGAACTATCTTGTGGGTGTCAGGGGTCCAATACTTATCCCCATATGTTCCTTTGAAGTGGAGGAGGCACCAAAGAGGCATTTAAACCTTACAAGGTCCCTGCCCTTTCTTCCCTGGCTCCAGACACACTACAGGGGAGCCTGCAGCTCTTTGTGTGGTGGCAGACACAGCCTTATTCAGGTGCAAGTTTCTGCTCCTCCCTATCACTCTAGCTCAGGATATGCGTGGCACACCTCAGCTCAATTTGTATGTGACTGTCTAGAGCAGAGGTCTTCAAACTTTTGAAGGTTGAGCCCCCCCAGCTGAATTTTTTTTAATGTCGGTCCCCCCACCACCTGACAGAAATTTCTGGAATCTGGTATACTACATAATCGACCGCCACCCGCATATCCCGGGCCATATCTAGCAAATAATGTCCAAAACAATGAGTTTCCTCCTTCTCCATGAATTCCCTCACTACCACTCACCAACAATGCACCTCATCTCGCTATATCACCTTTCCTGTTCGTGTGGAGGAAGCTTGCACTGCTAACCAATGCTCCATGATGTACATATATTTGGGGAGAGCTTGTAATGTTCTCTGAGTGTGAAGGAAGCTTGACCTGCTGCAGTCTGTTTCATATCTGCGCTGCATGCATGAAGGATACTAGTACTGCTATTGCCCCACCCCTGGAATCCCAGCTCCGTTCATATGGGGGAAGCTTGCACTGCTGCCCCTATGTTCCATGATGTATATGTATTTGAGGAGAGTTTGTACTGTTCTCTGAGTGTGAAGGAAGTTTGTCCTGCCGCAGGCTGTATCATATCTGTGCTGCATGCAAGAGGAATAAATGTACTGTTGTCGCAACACTAAGGAATCCCTTCTCTGTTTGTGTTGGGGGAAGCTTGCAGTGCTGATCCATGTACTTTGCCTTTTCTCAGTTTGTGAGGCTATAGTGCACGGCTCCCTTTCTGTTCTTACTCTGTACTTGTGAGCACGTTTACACTGCTCCTGTCCCTGTGTGTGAGGAAAGTCTGTCACAGTTTCCAGTATAAGGAAAGCAGTGTTGCTGTATCTGGTGTGGGTCTGTGCAGCAAGCTTCCACTGCTGGAGACTGTCACACCAGTGCACCGTGTGAATGAAGGACGCTTGTCCTGCTGCCAGCGGTGCCACTCATGATTCACATCTGTGTGTGAGCGGAGCTCGTGCCGTTGCTCCTTAGACTGAACTTGCTGGAACCACTATTGCATGCAGTGGTTTGTGCAAAATCCACAGATTTAACTGAGCACAAAATATGGTTTAATTGTAGGTTTCCTTTGCTGAAGGCCCCTAAGCCTGCCATTTAACAGAGACACCTTTTCCATGTGTTGAGTTGTGTTTGTGCCTCACCGAGTCCACCTCCCGTGGGGCTCAGGCGCCAGATGTGAGACAAAGACAGGTGCAGTGTGAGTGCTTTCACCTTGGTATCTCCCCACTATCCCTTGAGAGGCCCCCTCGCCCCTCTCCTCTCTCCATAGGTATAGATGCTGCTGTGAAATATACTCCTGTTGTTGAAATCCCGGCATAACGTGTTAATCACAGCTCAGAATCACGGCTGGGCCAACTCAGCCTATTATCCTTTTCAACAAAGGTAGCACTGTAGAACTTGAGATGTACACATCTGTAATTTAAGGTGCTTAGAAGGCTCAGTGCCGCGTCAGCGTGCTGTAGTCCTCTGGTACATGCCTGCCTTGTGCAACAGTAATAGTGGAAACAGAGCAGTGGGGTCATGTGTGCGGTAACATGTGACATGTATGTTACTGCCTGTACATATCTGACTCATTCAATTCCGGGTGAGAATCCTGTTACGGGGCAATGTGTATCGACAGTTGTATTTCTTTGGTGTGTTTGCTCTTGTGTGCTGTTTTATACGTCTAAGTGTCCAGGGTAGTAGTTTGCGCACTGTGTGTATCTCCTAGAGTTGGGAGGATAAGGTGGGCAGGGAGCTGAGAACTTCCAAGAATCCAGAGTTTCCGAGGCTGGCTGAGAGAAGCGTATCCAGATGCCCAAGGCTTCGAGGGTTAAAGGGTATCCTTTCACTGCTGAGGTTATGTGAAGGTTGAGCATGTCTGAGATATAAGTTTGCTGTGATTCGCTCTGTTTCGTTATCCATACATAGCATTTCAGCTGTAGGAATTAACCTGGTTTGCTCGGGTGAAATTGCAACAGCCCCTCCCCCCACTCCCTGTGTGTCAGCCCCGGGCTGAGACAGTTTCCCCGCACAGCTGCACCAGAGTACTTCACAGGTCTTTAAAAGACCTTTTACATGTTAATGAGGCTTTGATGGTTTTCACCCCTTCTTAGGGCCCCTGAAGCCCCACTCTGCCGGTTGCTTGAATAATAACCCCCCCCCCCTCCCGAAATTTGACTCTAGGTGCGCCTCAGCCTGCTGGTGAGACAAAAGTGAGATTTATGGGTGGAGTGCGCGCCCCCCCTGAGACGGTGTCGCGCCCCCCACCAGATTGAAGAACTCTGGTCTAGCGGGAATACACAAAGCACAGCTGTCACACAACCCAGAAGTGCATTCAGAGACAGGCAGAGGCATAGATTGGTTAAAGTAAGAAAATCCCAACTTTCTAAAAAGTGACATTTTCAGTCCTGCATTGAAAAGTCAACTTTATTAAAATACGTGTGTTAGAACTGGGGGTCTCTAGTTGGCGAAGGTAGGTATCTTTGTCCAAATAGGGACCCTTGCTTCTAGTCAGGGTAAGGGGGATACACACTTTAGATAACCCTTGCGCACCCCCTTAGTAGCTTGGTACACGCAGACAGACTTATCCCAAAGCCAATGTGTAAAGTATTTGTACCAACACTCACAGTGACACAGTGAAAACACCACAAATAGACACTACACCAGTTTAGAAAAATAAAATATCTTTATCTAAACTAAACAAGACAAAAATGACAAAAATCCAACATACAAAAACTCAGTAGAATGTCTTTAGAAAAGTTGTTGCAAAAATGAACTTGTAGACGATGAAATGCGACACTTTACTCACAAAGTACCTGTGATGCGTAATGCAAAACAAACAAAAGGATTGCAGAGAAGGCGATGCGTACATTCTTCCTGCGCTCCGGTTCCAATGTGACAAGATGTCGCCTCGATGCGTTGCGAAGATCCGGTGCGATACGGGAAAATGGCATCTTTACTGTGTTGCGACAACTTATAGGTGATGCGTGCACGCCCGACGGCCATGCGGTGAATTCAGTAGTTTTCACAGCCGCAACAGGCCCTGTGACACGCTTCTCCGGTGAGCGACGACACCCTAGATGACGGCGACATGCTTCTCCGGTGTTGCTGCAGCAATTAGCGGGGGTGCGCTTCCTTAGCGATGCGACAGCCCTGCGACACGCTTCTCCAGTGATTCGACGGCACCCTCTGTGGCGGTGGCACGCTTCTCCGGTGAACAGCGGCAGCGGCGACATGCTTCCTCGATGATGCAACCGCGGCTGCTGCGGCGGCATCACGCTTTTCTTTTGTTGCGTCGCGCTACCAGCTCCCTACAGCAAAAAGGCCTCACACACAGTTACAGGCCCTCCTGGCAGACTGGAACTCCCAGCAAGAAAGTTCAGGTAAGATGGGGGTGAAGTCCTTTTGTGCCTGGGACTTCAGAAACAGGAGGCCAGCTCTTCTCAGGCCCTTCAAGACTTTTCTTCAGATGGACACAGCACAAGAAATATGCCCTCCCTAAACTTCAAGCGCACAGCCCATTAGTGAGTTTCTAGCCTGTGGTCCAGTGAAGAATAAGGATCATGGGCTTAGAAAATCACTACAGCTCTCTATAATTGTATGTGTTTTCTGAGCTGAAGAACACCCAATGTTTACTTTATTTCAACACTTGACCTCAAAGTATCCCTCGTTAAGCTGGGCAGGTTGAACTGAACTCAGAACTATTTGAATCAATTTGTTACAACTTTTGGCTTTTGAGTTCTCTCGTAGTTACAGATTTCCGTCACTGTAGCCATAACCAGGCATTGGATGCTTCTGATGGTTGCTTATCTACAAAATGCATGCTCCTCGTCTCATGAGAACCACTGTATCTGTCTTGTTTCAAAACGCAGTGCTTGTAAGATTGTAAGCATGCTTAGGTTGCAATGAAGTTCTAGAACTTTGCTTTGGAAACCTTTCTAACTGGAATAGACAAAATGAGGCCTTAACTGTCCTTGAACTATGCTTGGTGCTTTGAGCATGCCAAAACTCCATTAAACCAAACCGAGTAGCAATACATTTGCCCATTTCTATGTTGGAAGACAGGAGCTTGACGAGTCAGAACCAAAAAAATGCTATTAGGAATAGAAAAATGTATTCTATCACACATATGCATAAAGTATTATTCATCATTCTTATTGGGCAGGCTATTGTTGCAAAAGTACAAACATAAATACCTGCAGGAAACAGGCATTAGTAAAGTCAATAGTTCTCCCTATGTTTAGATAGCATATCTGTATGTTGTTGATAAACTATAGCATGTAGTAATCAAGTGGAGTATAAGGCATTAAGTGCAATGTTGGGTTAGTGCTTATGAAAGTACACTAACGTATTGAAGAGATATTGGTATTGAAGTGGGGTACCAGCAAGATCACGGTGCAGCCAGCAGATAAAAGGCAGGTGTGGGCTGCTTCTTTCTGCCGCTTGAGTAGATTTTCTACTTGAGTGGCAGCATTCTCAATGTGAAAGGTAGCGACCTGCTGCAAACGTCCACAATGAGAAATCTCGCAAGGAAGCATTCTAGTGCTCGAAAATCACACTAGGGGATGCTAATTCTTGCTACCCAACTTAACACTGGTGAACCGCGCGCGGGGCAAAATTCTGACACATGGCAAATGGTGGAGTTTTGTCAGAATTCTGCGCTCCAAGAGGAGTGCAATGTCAAAACTCTGTGAACTCTGTTGGCGGAGCAGAATCTTTCACCATCCTCTAATAAAAGAAAGTCCAGAAATCCTAACATTAATTTATGACTGTTAGACCTGACATCATTGGCGTGAGTCTCCCTTCCATTTTTGACGGATTGCCTCCTCTGTTTTGATATGTTTTTGCTGGATTTATGCTTTGGGCACTGTGCCACTGCTAATCAGTGCCACAGTGCAAATGCTCAGTATGTTAAATTGATGTACTGATTGGTTATTCCACAATTGGGTTATTTGATTTACTGTCAGCCCCTATTAAAGTGCACCATGTGTCCCCAGGGCTTGTAGATCAAATACTGCTGGTGGGCTTGCAGCACTGGTTGTGCCACCCGCAGCTTGTAAAGTATGTCTCAGGCCTGCCATTGCAAGGCCTGTGTGCAGTCTAGCACTGTCATGTCGACTTGGCCAAATGCACCCACTTGCCAGTCCCTAAACCTTCACTTTGCTTCATATTAGACACCCCTATGGTAGGCCCAAGGGCAGGGTGCATTGTAAGTATGAGGTAGGACATGCTCTGATGTTTGTAGCATGTTCTAATAGTGAATTACAGCCATTTTCGTTTTTCACTATTGAAGACTACCTGTTCTCATAGGCCAGAATAGGCAGTTAAGATTGTTCCATTCTTATAATCCTAACTGACTCAGGGAACATGGTAGAAATTCGAATTTAGTATGCCTGAACTCAGAATAATAAAATACATCTTTTAGTAAAGTTTATTTTAATATTCTGTGTTTGCAAATACCACTTTTAGAAAGTAGGTATCTGCTTTCTTAACCATTTGAGCCTGCCTCTGCTGGTTTGTGTATTCCTTGTCTGGGTTTGTGTGTGACAGGGCTGGGGAAATTCCAGGAGAAAGTCTAGGACAGCCCAGTGGTGAATAGAGAGATTTACATCTAGATGGGAGGGAGGAGTGCACCTGGGACCTGTATAGGGCTGGGCCTTCCCTCTACAATGCTGGCTTCACCCCCTGTGGCTTGTCTGATGTCTCTGCCCTGCACAGTGGAAGGAGAAGAGGAATCCTGTCAACAGAGTGCTCCAGAGCTGTATCTTCCCTCCCCTGTGCTGGCTCCACCTCCTGTGGGGCGACTGATGTCATGAGTCATGTCACCAAAGTGCTCAGAAACTGGTTTGAACTAGGCAGAGGCCTCTCTGCCTTCAGAGAACAAAGGATTTTGGGGTATAAATATTGGGACCCAGTCCCACAGACTTTAGATCACTTCTGGAACAAGAAACCTTTCTGCCAAGGTGAAGAACCAAGGAAGCTGCAGGAGTTGGACTGCCCCTCTGCCAGTGTGCTGTTTGCTGGGTTGGTCTGCAGTGGTTGCTTCATTGCCAAGGGAAAGGAGAAGGAACTTTGTAAGGACTTTCATCTACAGAATATTCTCCAAGGGCTTGAACTGTGCTTGCCTCCTGCTGAAGTCTCAGGGCCAAAAGACTTCACCTCCAGCTCCCTCCTGAATTTCCTTGCTGGGAATTCTGACTCCAGTCACTTGCGTGCCGCTGGGAGCTGGAACCGCGACGCATCGAGAAGAAGCGTGTCGCCGCCGCAGCTGAAATCATCGCAACGCCGGAGAAGCAAACCTTCGTCGCATCTCCCTGGAAGCGTGTGTTCATCGAAGCTGCCTGCTGTCGCATCACCGGAGAAGCGTGTCTCCATCGAGAGAGTTGCCATCGCATCAACGGAGAAACGTGTTGCAGGGCCTGTCGTGGCTCTAAAGTACAGAGTCGCCGCAAGGCTGCCAGGGCGTCATCGCATCGTCATCGTATCGCCGCATCAAGGGCGCCATCTTCTTGCATCACAACAGGATCATCGCATCGCATCAAGGCGCCATCTTGTGCACCGCAACAGGCCCGCAGGCCGAGAATCTACGCATCACCTCCGCACCGATAAGGCTCACGACGAGTCCCCTACTCTGCGCAAGCATTGAGGAAGGACACAACCGTTCCCCCGGGTCACGGAACCAACGCATCTCCCCTTCTGCGAGTCTTTTTGTCTACGTTGCGTTACGCATCCAGGTACTTTGTTGAGAACTTTGTCGCATCTACCATCAACTTGAACTAAGAGACTTTAATCATCTTTTGAGTAATCTTAAGTGTAGTATTGTGGATTTTTGTCGTTTGTGGTCTTGTATTTAAGCCTATATAAAAAATACTTATTTTTATATAACCTGTGTTGTGTCCATCTGTAGTGTTATCACTGTATTACTGTGTATATTCACAAATGCTTAACACCCTGCCTCTGAGATAAGCCTGTCTGCTCGTGCCAGGATACCAAGGGGGTGAGCAGGGGTTATTAAGGAGTGTAATCCCCTTATCCTGACTTAGAAGTAAGGGTCCCTATTTGGACAAAGGTGAAACCATTGCCAACTAGAGACCCCCAGATCTAACCATGACCCAGCAAAAAAAGCAGTCACATTGCAAATAAATGACATTTACCTGCAGGTATAACATTTTATGTACAGCTGTGGCTCAAACAAGTAATGAATGACAAATCCAAAATCATTCATGCATAGGTGCATTCATAATGACAATACTACAAGCAAAAACATTTGATTTTCATAAGGAAAAAAAAACATAAACTATAAAATATATCAGTTTATTTGTCTGTGCCTGTCTCTCTCTCACTATTTAAATATTTATATCTATAATCTGCAATCCCTGTATAAACATCCTTCTCTAATTTCTTTATAATTGGCGACTTGTGACGCACCCACTTGCCTTGCCGAAGAAAAGATGTCAGAATTTAAATGTAATAAATTTTGACAATCGAGTTCTGACATCACAATGCTTGTTGCCAGAGTCAGCAGCTGACGTGAAAGGCTGGTCAGGTCATGGAGCAGTTTTTAAAGTAATGAAAATTAAACATTACTTTTCTTTCATCTGCTCTATTTTTCAGGCTTACAGTGGGAAGCACAACTAACATGTTTAGTTTTTGCATTCCTTGGATAATTAGAGAAATGTTAAAATCTTTCTGCATGTTTCTACACATTCTGAGCTACTGGGTCTTTTTGGCTTGTAATGAACAGCTTCAAATATCTTTGTGCAACAAATATCTAACAGGTTTTTGTTGTGTTTAATTTTGCACTAAAGGTTCTATTTTTAGTCCTTCATATGAAAGAGCTACACAACAAGGTTTTGAAGGTTTGTGGGAAAAGTGAAGGTCTGATCATAACTTATATGGGATAAAGTTCTGAAGTACCCCCTGGTGTACATGATAAAGATACTGCAAGTCACCTTGGAGTTCTGTAACATTATAAAGGAAATTAGCCTTCTACCTTGTTCCTCTAAATGGTTATGGATCTCATCATGACATGGAATATCCATAGAATGTACAGCAGTGAATGTCTATTTTTTTTAACGTAAAGCAGTATTTAATTATCAAACATTAATCCAACCGTCCTGCGCATATCATGCAGCCAATCCCCCCACATGCAGCCAACCTCACGCTGCACACAGCCACTGGCCATGAGCAGCAAGAGTTTGGCCGCAGGGCCTGACCTGTGCCCAGGCCCTGTAAACAATTTCCCAAAAGGCAGCTAACATGTGACGAGGGCATGCAACCTTCCTTCCGGACCAATTTAGGCCCTGGGGACCCCATCACCTGGGGCAGCCACATATTTGTTTTGGGAAGGGGGTATGTGGCTTCCATCCCAGCCCGTTTTTAGCCACAGGGACCCCATCCCTCGGGCTCACTACTGGATATATGAGGGAGGAGGCACGCAGTCCCCCCCCCCCCCCAAGACTAATTGCGGCCGGGTCGCATCATCTAACATTTAGTGTGCCTTTATTTGTTTTAACATTTGCTTTCGTTAAAGTTCTCATTATCAGTGTTGTAATTGTGTTTTACTTTCTGTACTATAGTGTATAATACAAATGTTAACTACATCGTTTTTGCATTCCTTAACTTCTCTGGAACTAGTGAGGAGTCTGAACTAAGCAAATCACCCTCCTCATGTCTCAATCAGGCCCGACGAATAAGGTAAAATCTACTCGAAGACCAAAAAACATTTGGCTCACAGCAGTGGTGCCTATTACAGGACCCACATTGAGGACCTTAAGAGCCACATATCTGAGAAGTTACAAAATATGTAAATGGAGACATTCATTTTGTACTTTAACGTTTCCCCCTTTCGATAGGAAAGGTGTCAGTTCCTCCTCTAAAGGTTTTAATTATTTAACTATTCCGACCACTTACCCACCACACATTAAACAACATGTGTTAATTGTGGTGGGTTACATCATGTTTGTGGGCAAAGCAAATTGTCTTCATGTGACGGAGACCTGTTAGCTAATGGCAACATTCAGTGCAGTTGATCCAAGCTTTTTTTACTCTGTACACTCTGACTAATGTGCCTAAAGGGTATCCACCTTACCAATTCTTGGAGGTACCATTAACGTGCCCGGGAAAACATTTAGGGGCAAATGTATCAAAATGTCACTCAAAGCAGCACAGCAAGACACCTTGCTGCACTGTGTTGCATGAGGGCAGGAATGCACCATATTTAACATTATATGGTCCATTCCTATCTCTTCTTGCGCTGGCGCCCTAAGTGTTGCCTAGAGTCAATGCAGGCAGGATTGTTTTTGTGCAGGACTGTGCCATTTCCTGCACAAAAACAATCATCTGAGGCTTTTCCCTCTTGCTTTGTGTGCTGAAGAATGCAGCACATGTAGAAAGAGGACAGAACAAGGGGAAATAAACATATTGGGCCTCATTTACAAGAAAATGCCACAGCACAGCACTACAAGTCCTATGGCTGTGCCACGCTGCAGCACTTACAAAGCACAGAGATGCGACATATTTACAACAATTTTTCACATTCCTGTACTCTCCCCAGAGCTGGTGCACAATGGACTGGAATGCGCCAACGCAGGCACCGCTGCACCATTGTTCAAGGATGCATGTGTCACAGGGATTATTGTTTATGTGCAGGTAGGGATCCCTTCTTACACATAAACAATCGGAAATGGCGTTTTTCAACTTATTTGTGTGTTGCATTAGCACACATAGAACTTGCAAAACTTATTTTTTTAAATATTTGTTTATGTGCAGGAAGGGACACCTTTTTGTACCATAGGTGATTTCCTCATTCTACGTGTGCTGCAGAATGCAGCACGCATAGAAAGAGGAAAAAACTAGGAGAAATGAATACATTTTTCCTCGTTGCACCTCCCTCTTCCTCCCCTGGGGAGGCTTAGCATTCAGATGAACTTCCAGGTTTACAATTTCTCGTAAATCTGGAACTGTACCAGGTTCCATGGGTGGTGCGTCGGAACAACCACGGCAACACCCATGGAATGCCCCTTTCATGCAAAGTGCAGCGTGTAAGGGGCCATATTCACAAGGACAGGAAAAGTCACGCAGGGTGGCTTTTCCTGTCCTATATGTAAATGCGCCACCCGTGCGTCACAAAAAGTGACACACCGGAGGCACAATGGCTTGTAAATAAGCCCTATTTCTCCTTGTTACGCCTCCCCTTGGAAGGAATAGCATTTTGACATATTCCCAGGTCTACCACTCATAGTAAGTCTGGCAATGTGACAAAATCCCATGAGTGAATGTGTGGAAACACCAAGGCTCCAGCCATGGAATGCTCCTTGGGGTGAATAACGCAAGGCAGCTACTTGTGTTGCATTGCGTTACTCCAGATTTACCAAGCCACACAAGTCCATGAAAGGTGGCCTAGCATGGCTCGAGAACAATCTAACACTAGGCTTTGCATCTCTCTGCATCTCTTTACGTGGCACAAGAGCAACACAAAACCTTTGCTAAATCTGCCCGCAGTAGTTTCAGGGGCAGTTGCGGCATATCAGAGGAATGTTTAGATTACATTTGTATATTGCGGACGTAGAGATGGCTGAAGTTTGCAGAATACACTCCTCGCCAAGATTTAGCCTAACAGAAGTTACAAGTCACTTGATCCATGTTAGAAGGAATTAATAAGCATTTACAGACAGCTGAAATAGCACGCATTATAGATTATAGTTCTGGGGCCCATTATCTCTGCATTTCTAGACACACCTTTACTTCTTTGTTTGAGAATTGTCAAGGAAATGCAATGAGATCCTGTATTAGATCACACACAGAACAAATCATCTGTGTTTTATCCACAAATCAGCCAACAAGAAAAACACAGATTTCTAACCATGTCCCCTCCCATGCGGATGGGGCCCCTTCAGGCACAAAGCATGACCTGAGGGCACATATTTGTTAACAGTTACACTGCCACACATGTACGTTTCTTATATCCATGATACCAGATGTTCTAAAACAGATACGGGTCAAGATCCCCTGCAATCTTCTTGTCCAGCCAACCATTTTAAGTCGACCGGACTATTGCAACGTGCTCTTTTCAGGATCTACACTAGACTTTTGACAAGAGTCTGGTGGATTCAAAATGTGGCAGGAAAATTGGACTTCGGCTTGCAATGCTCTGCCGCCTGATATGCCGCGATTGATTCTTTCCAATGGCTGCCACTTGTTAGAAGAATTTGTTTTAAATCCTGTGTTGTGTATATAGAACCTTTTATGATATGAGGCCAAACTACCTCAAGATGGAATTCCAGTGACGTAACGAAGCTTGAGGTGGCCCCCTGTTTGTAGATGACAGGATTCGGGAAAGAAGAAAGACTTTATTGTGCTCTGGAAGATAGCAACATCCATGCATCGAGAGCCTCATCCCACAATTTCCCAACCCCCGAATTCCTAAGTCGCCAACATTCCATAGCTAAACCAGAAGCAGGTGGGAAGCAGGGGAAGAAGAAATGAGGATAAGGGAAGGAAGAGGAATACATACATAACATTTGGGAACAAAAAGTTCATGTAACGTAGCAATAATTACCCAAAATACATGGGAGCAGATTTACAAGCCCCTTGCGCCTCCTTGCACTGCCATTGCGTCACTTTTTTTGCTGCAATGGCGGCACAAACAATGTGGCCAATTTACAACGTGACGCATTTAAGGAGATGCATCACATTGTAAAGCCCTGCGTCACATTATACCTGTGCCAGGTGTAATGTGTGCAGGTTAGAAGTTCCCACGCAAAAAGCTATGTAAAACTGACGCAGTGAAATTTAGTACATTTCACTGCGTCACTCTACTCCATCACTGCGTCAAAATCCCTATGCCTGCTCAGACTAGGCATAAGGAATGATGCAGGGCTTTTTGTAGGGGAATCACCTATCTGTTGTGGCACATTGCTGGAGTTGCGTCATTTTCATGAGCAACTCCAGCAATGCTTACATTTTGCCCCAACAGATGCATCAGTATTACTGACGCATGTGTTAATCCTTGCGCCATGGAGCACTGTATCGTAAACAAAGCGCATCCATGGTGGCGCAAGGACATTTGGCACTGGTGCAAGGAAACTGATGCATCTATGCAGATGTGTCAGTTCCTTGTAAATCTGCCCCATAACATCCCAAGCCGTAATTAAAAATCTACTGATGCCTCCCTACTGCTGGTGTGTAGGTCCAAGCAAATATGCCCTGGGGATTGGTCTTTTCCATATATAGCCAGTAAACTGTGGGATTCTCTTTCAGTAGCACTGCATAAAACCTGCAATTTCCTACGCTTTCGTATGTGTTAAAAATATGCCTGTATTTTCAGTAGTTTTCTCATACAGGTCTATTTTACCATTGTTGGCAGTACTTTACAAATGTTTTCACTATAACAAACATGACACAACATCACAGTTCTAACAGACAAGATATAGGTGCTAGCTATGCAATACAGGAGGGCAAAGAGCCTCCATGATTTCTTTAAACGAACCTGACCATTGAATATAATCCAGGTAAAAGCATGTATTTCCATCTTTTCTTTTGGAGTATGGGGCATACAGGTGACCCTTCTCCATGACAAAGGTGCTCATGGCACTCATTTTTATTGTTATTGATACTAGGGTCAAGCGCGCTCCTTGTGCGTGTTCCTGACACCATGGAACTTTACAGATTGCACTCATGAGGTACATGCAGGGCTTTTATTAAGTATACACAATGACAAAACTTAATTGGTCAAGAGCTTGGCACCCATACATGGAAGGGACACAGCCTTTACCAGGACGGCCGAACCATGCGCTGCAGTAACAACGGGCTGTTATAACGAATGTGTCTTTGCCACACATTCCTTTACGACGGGAAACGGCCTTTACAACGAAGTCGTTTCCCCGAAATCTTTAACCACGCATGCAGTACAACGCATGTGTGGTTACCACTAATGCCTTTACCACGCATACCTTTACTACGATGTTTGTAGTAAAGGCATATGTGGTAAAGGTAAAAAGAAAAAAAGGGGGGCTTGGGGGGGGTCTCCCCCCCAAATAAAACAACTCACCATAAGTCACGTCGGCGTCAGCGTCGTTTAAGAGAAATCGGAAATAAATGCCGTTTTCTCTTAACGACGTATGACGTCACCACGCAATTATTCGAGGAAAAGTTTATCCGTGGTAAACGAATTCCGTTGAAACGCATGCGTGGTAAAGGCATGCGTTGCAACGGAATTCGTTGTATCATCATATATTCCTTTACGACACCTTGTTACAACGACATCCCTTAGGGAAAGCGGCATTGGACTGTCCAATGCTTTCCTTACTGTTGTGCATACTGGAGTTGGAATAGTAAATCATAGCGCTCCAAAGTCCAGCGCTCTCCCAAATGCATTCCATTGTAACGGTATGCTTGGTAAAGGAATGTGTGGTCGCACTTGCTGTAAAGACTGCAGAAGAATGGCATGCACGTGAAAGGCATGCGTTGTTCCGACATACAACTATACATGGAATTGCGTGTTTAAGTTTGACTGTTTTTCAACACGCTCTAGGAGGTATGTGTGTTATGATGCTAATTAGTAGCAGGAACTATTCAGCATGCATAATACATAGGCAACTGTGGGCAAAAATTCTACCGCTGCATGTTTTAGCAATGGAAATAAAATGAGTGCTACCCAGTCAGATTTACACAATCCAGTACAATATTCTCTGCTGTTGAAGCATCTTTGCAAGAATTATCCTATTTGCAAATCTGTTTTCATTACCTCAGTTAAAAAAACACTCCTCTAAAGTTCATTCAAAATGGACCTGTCAGATTCATATTTGGGCTCTCATATTAGAACTATCTTATGCTCGCTCTTAAAACATTACATTTACTCCCACCATCGAATGCCTCACTCATAATACTCGTTTCTCTGGTTGGTATGTTTATATTGAAAACGAGATAGCTCTACAGGGAACATTCAATTTTCTGCACATATAAATGTTGTGCTCCTACAGATCGCGAAATTTAAATTAGCACCACCACGGGACGAATGATTAAAAGTAATTTCACCAGCGTCTGCAATTAATTAACAGTGTTATTGCTTGTCATAAAAATCCTTATGCTTTTCAGAATTCGTGTAGAATGTTTTTGCTTTGAGGAAGAGCCTTTCCTCAATACTTTGTGTGGCATGGGCAATTTAGCACAGCTGGCAATGCGTTCCCGTAATTAACAATTTAAAAAAAAAAGATTTATGTTTCAATAGGTTACAAACCACATTCTGCTGTTCTATCTTCTATATATATTAGTTGCACTTTATATTAGCAGTGTATGCCCCTGATTCTGAAAGGTATTCATGAATCAAAGTTGAACGTTGTTGTGAAAATGCTTTCACTTACGAGTGTATATTGATGTTTGATGTTCATGAAAATTGAATTTAGTCTTGCAATTTCAGAGGAAGAAAATCTTGCCACAGGCGACGGTTTTGTAGCACGGGGGGAAGGAGGGAGGGGGTGCGGGGGATGCCCGTCAAGTAGGTCAACACCCTCAAAGCTGCAAGTTTGAAGATATTTGCTGTTTTTCTGACTTGAACATTCTCATTCCTCTGTACAGTCGAAAATTGATTTGTGTTGGAGGTGCAAGTTTCAATCCAGGGTGGCAATGGGAAAGCAACAGCCCCATAACTATTGGGTGCTTAGGGTGAGAGGTTTTAGCATGCGAAAAAAAGTATTTTCTAGTGACTATGAAATTGTTGCAATGTGCAAATGCACTTGTGCGACTCATTTAGCCATGCTTATATGTATACACATTTACGCATAAGTAAATGGATATGCATGGGAGTTACAAATAATTCACATAGGATGTTCTGCACTCGTGGTGAAGGTGCCGCACTCGGGTGGAGGTTCAGCCCCTAGTGCAGGATCTCTGCACTCAGGACAGAGGTTTCGCACTCGGAGTGGAAACTCCACCCTCATTGCGGATTGCAACACAGTGAAATAAGAGGGCAGACATTGGTGTATGCAGCAACACATTTGCCTAGATCCAAACATCATGAGATGTATTACATCTAGTTGTACAACCACAATAGCACAAAATGCCTCATATAAAATAGAAAAGAGTTACATGTAGGCACTGGGTTGTTACAATGTATATGAGTAGGTAGCGTATTGGAGAGGTAAATGTGATGGCAAAAACACACACCTCTACAACAGTGTAGATCATGTAAGAAACAATTCCATAAACCTATTCATATGACCCGTCAAGAGGCAACATTAACATCCCAAGTATTTTTGATACAATATCTCTTCTACAGTTGTAAATTTAACAATTAGTCATGTCATGTAATGTCTTCAACAATCAGCTGAAATCTGAATGACATATACAAGTCAAAACCTCAAATCAAAACTCAGATTTCCAAGTTTATCCCAAGCACTACACACACATACCTGTTGCAGTGCTTACCAACCCCCCACCCAGCTATACTTTAAAGTTGTTAGCCCAACAGCCGATCACAGCCTAGCTGCATAGATAAAATCTGAGCTGCCACGCATAAACAGTTTCAGACCTTACAACATTCACTGAATGTGTTTGTTGGTTTACCCCTTGAGATAATAATTTATCCTTCTCCATGGATAAGATAGTCTATTCTCCTTCCCCACAAGTTCACCCAACTTTAATGGGCAGGGGATGTTCCACCATTGTTTATTTTATTTGTGTATTGACTCCCCTTTTCTATTGATATCTAGAACAGAAATTGCTTCGTAGTGATCATAACCCAGTATCACTCACCCTGCAGCGGACAGTCCGTCTTAGCAAGAGCAAGGGAGGAGGTAGGTTTTTACTGTCCAACTGATCAGGGCAGGCACTTAAGGTGGGCAATGGTGGAGCCAGATAATTTTAAACATACCTTATTCTTAAACTGTTCACAGGATTTTACCACTTGCTTAGATTTAACCTCTAGTGACACAGCAATGCAAGCAGCTTGTGAAAACATTTCCCACAATTTATCAGCACTATTACTCTGTCCTGGTACTAATCCCACGTCCTCTGTTCCGAGGTGGTTTCACCCTGAATGGTCAGAGGCCCTGCAAGCCCTAAAGAGCACAATAAAGGCTACCCCTGGAGATAGAGAGCTTGTTCATACTGCCCATATGAACTGCAAGAACAAGTTGAAAAGGTGCAGAGATGCTCTGAGGGTACAGGCGTGGGATGACCTCAAGTTAGCATCTACTTGGAAGAATAGTTCGACTTTTTGGCAAATTATTAATCCACCATGTTTTGCTCAGGCCAACATCACCGTTATATGCCACCATATCACTGTTAATTCATTGGTTTCCCATTTTGGTGAAAAATATAATAATGCTTCTGAGTTGGAGTTGGCTGTGCCTGAGATACTTATTCATAGAAAGCTAAACTTGATTCTGAATTTGGACGAGGTCACTCAGAGAATACTAGGTCTTGCAAGGAATAAGGCCCTGGGTCCGGATGGCATCCCCCCAGTCTTGTACCTGAGTGATGTCGCAGTTTGGAGCCCAGTGTCGACCTAAATCTTAAACGCAGCAGTAAGGGAGGGGCCCGCTCCTTCTTAGTCCTCCCCAGTTATAATCCCCATTTTCAAGAAGGGTGATAAGGATATTCTCCAATGCTGCAGACCTATATCCCCCATTGACTCTGTTGTAAAGGTTATGAGGCAGGTATTGATGGTAAGATTATTGAGTTAGGCAGAAGAGAACAACATTATTTCGGACCTGCAATATGGTTTTAGGCAAGGGATGACCACTTGTGATCAGTGAGTGAACTTGTACCTGGTCGCTAACAAATAAACTGTTGCCCGCCCCAAATAACTTCATCTGGCTTTTATGGACCTTATGTCGGCTTTCAACAGAGATAATAGGGACAGACTAACGTTCATTTTCTTAGGGATGGGGTGGATCTTGATATTGTTTACTTCTTGCAGGATCTCCATG
This sequence comes from Lissotriton helveticus, assembly GCF_964261635.1. Classification (NCBI taxonomy): domain Eukaryota; kingdom Metazoa; phylum Chordata; class Amphibia; order Caudata; family Salamandridae; genus Lissotriton; species Lissotriton helveticus. The sequence continues at coordinate 1,328,126,194 of NC_136069.1, read as the reverse complement.
CTCATACATCAGCGTCAGTTAGATATTCCAGTCAGTCAGCCAACACAGAAAAATTCAAGGTAGTAAGGGGACGCGACAAGGGTGCATACTGGCCCATTTTTATTTTCCCTGTATATTAATGGGATTGGAAAGGCCATGTTGGATGCTGGGGCACACTGCCCCGTGCAGAATCCTGCTCGCTTCCATTCTTGCTTTATGCGGACTACGTGCTCTTGATGGCAAGGACCGCAAGGGGCTTACAGACACTTCTGAATTCCTTTGCTACCTTTATTGATAAGATAGATCTTGCTGTTAACCTTACAATGTGTTTTGTAATGGCAGTGGCCGCTCCTCCATTATAGCCGAGGAGCATCACCCCACTCCTTTCGAGCAGTGGAAAGGTAATCTGAAATGATAATAACTTTAAGTTATTATCACTGTATATTTCCTATGCGGGTGGGCGGGTGGTCGGAGCTGCTCTGCTCTGTTCACGGAGCAGGACAGGAATGGTTTGCCCATTCCTAAGTGCACAGTGACTGTTTGTTGGGCCCTCTCGGGCCTCCCAAACCTGTCATGCTCACTTTCCCCGTTCTCCATGCAGGCTGCATTACAACCTGAATGGAGAACAAGTCCAGGCCCCCATTCCCTTGTTGAGCGTCGAACCAGGACACTCAAAACCAATCAAAACGCTGCATTGCAGCATTGTGATTGGTTAAGGAAGCCTGGGTGCTTACCAATCACAACTCTGCATTGCAGCGTGGTGATTGGTCAGGGGAGCCTGGCTGTTCCTGGCTTCCTGTCCCACGAGGAGAGCAGGAGTAAGGAGCAGAGGCGGGACCGGGAGCCGGTGGCAAGGTAAGTTTGTAATATTTTTTTTTCTTGAGCCTCGCATTCCCCCATGCTCCCCTTACCCCCACCCGTGTTCGACCCCGCCGCACCACTTGCGAGTCATGCCGGCCGCCACTTTGTAATGGATGTAAGCTTTCAGTATATGCAACCACAAAATCGATAAGATTAAAGCTTTCCCATATCTAGACATCCTGTTTGATTCCCATATGAATTGGAAGCCGCTAGTGGCAGCAAAGAACAAGGAGTTTACCAGATCTGTCTCAAGACTGGCTAGTAAGAATCTCAGGGCCTTGGTAAAGAATTATCAAGCAGAGCGCAAATCCAAGGTCTCTTATAGCAGAGATATATGGGGTTAAGTTGCCGCTAGTTGTATTAAGATTAAAGAAAATGAATGTGTGCCAAAGTTCTTATGCACCCCTCAAACCACTCTTTCCCTGTGAGCCTATGAAGAACTGGGTGCTGGATATGTGAGTGAACTTCTTGCTCTCTATCCTTTGCAGGGTCGGACTAGATTGTGCAGAAAGAAGGAACTTAGCCTGAATAGATTGATCCTAAAAGACTGTCTTTTGCTTGATGGTGTTAAATATATCAGGGATTATTTTATGTCTTTGGTGATGAGGGATCTTTTTAACAACCTTGAGTGCATTTGCAACTCCGATTAGAAGTGGGTAAATAATTTTTTTTTAGCATGGAGATCTCTGTTTAGGTAGGAGTCTGAATTGATGAAAGCTACAGTTCAGAGATTCATACTGTTAAAAACCACACAGTTCGTAGAACCATACCTTACCCTAGTTAAAAATAACAAGACCGTTTTTTGCTCACCAGGTTTAGGCTAAATCTTTTGCACTAGTTTCAACTTGTCCCTAAAGGATGTTTTGACTCTGGATCATTGGGTCCCTGCGGCTGCGACGTGTCTCTGCAGGACACATTACTCTTTGCAATGTTTTGTAAATTATTTAAAGGCCCAAGAAGAGCTTTTATTATCCCTTTATTGAAGGGCAAGGGATTCTTTCAAGTACAGTCCGCACTGATATTTCCACAGATGTTGTCTGATGAATTTACAATTTTTGTGTACCCTGTTTTTTAAGAACCATAGTGAACCTTAGGAACCTGCAGGAAGATTAACTGGGCTTTATCCTTTTACCTTGTATTTTATCCCATTTGTTATGGCAGGCACTCTGCAATCAGGCCAGAAACCAATGTAAATTAACAGGAATTGACATACTGGAAATTGAATACAGAGATGTTGATGGCAGCTGTTTTATGGTCAATCTGTATCATCCTCACCTCAGAGCAATATCCTCCCCATCAAGCTGCTCTGTGTAGCTAACCTGCCCCCAATAGGGCAGAGGGGCTTGAGATGAAAGCACCCCCTTTCAGTGAGTCATAATTGAACATCATTACTGAGGGGATGCTTGATACGTACCCTCAGCCTCTTGGGGGCCCTGATAGCCAGTTGAGCAATGCAGCACACATGTAAATCTGGTGTTATATCACTGAGCGCTGGAGTGAAGTGGGTGTGTACCAGCGGTGGGGCAAGATGTGTCATCAGTGCTGGGCCTATCTTAAGGCCCAGGACATCATGTTATGTTATGTTATTGGCGTTTGTAACACGCACAGCTACTTAAGAGTGTCTGCCCAGTCCCATTCACAATGGCCCGCATGAACCAATTGTTCATGAGGGCCCTGTAGACGGCCTGAATGACCCTCCATTCTCAGCTGGAGGACTTTGAGTTGCAGCGAACTGGTACGCATATATGAACTGCTTTACCTGTCTCTAAGTATGATGTGGGTGGCGAGAGAGATGTACCATTTTGTGTTTACTGTCACCTTTTACTTTATCTGAGTTATGGCTGCAAGAATTATAAAACCTTAGCATCAGTGTAGCTATTGGAATGCTGTTTTCTGTTGGCATTCTGGGACTTGTAGTGTTCAAAACACAACTAGGTAGATTTCCAATACAATTCAATTTTTGGGGAAAATGCACTTGCATTATCATGAGTAGTAAACTAAAGACCTTATAAATGTTGTATGCTATGGTGAAGGAATGGCTTTAACAATGTCCATTGTTGGTATGTGGGATTGTGTGTGTTGTATGTTGTATCATGCATGCTTTTTGTGTGTTTTTTCTGCATGACCACTATTATTTGATATACAAGTAAGGAAAAGCTGACATTATGTCACATGTCTCACTCAAAATGATACATACATATCCAAGGTGTACTAAATACATGAATATTCTCAACAGTATCACATATGTGACGCTCAACGCTCAACCCGATCTTCACTGCAAGCCCCCACATCTCCTTCAACCACACCATCGAACCCCACTGGACAGACCCATCTGCATCCACTTCACCTTCAGGAAGCCCACCACGCACCACCGCACTCAACAGAGGCCTCAACACTGCTGGAGCAAAGTCACCGAAGGTCAGCTAACCCCCACCCTCACCCAGAACCCGCCCGCCGACTCCACCGATCCCAACACTGCCGCCCGTAACCTCAGACAATGGATCGACGACTGCGCCAACATCCTCGCCCCGCTCAAGTCACCCCCCAACAGCCGCACCAGCAAGAAAGTCACCTGGTCTCCAAAATTGGAGAAGAACTGACTCCGCGAACGATCACAGGACAGCTACACAGCCCACATGAACGCCACCCGCAGACACCATCAACTCATCAGAGCCGCCAAGAGGGCCTCCTTCAAGGACCGCCTAGATAACGCACACAACAGCAGAAAGCTCTTCAACATTGTGAAGGAACTCTCCAACCCCAGCTCCAACACCAACGACATCCCTCCTTCGCAAGACACTGTGCGACTCACTGGCCACCTTCTTCCACTGCAAGATTGCCGACATCTACGACAGCTTCAGTGCCACGACCACCCCGACAACCACCACGACCACCACCCGCACCAACCGCCTGCTATCCTGGACAAGCGTCAACGACGAGGACACCAGCAAAATCATGAACACCATTCACTCCGGATCACCATTAGACTCATGCCCTCACCACATATTCAACAAAGCCAGCACAGCCATCGCACCCCATCTCCGGAGAATAATAAACATCTCCTTCGAGACAGCAACCTTCCCGGAGAGCTGGAAGCACGCCGAGATCAACGCCTTACTCAAGAAACCCAAGGCGGACCCCAAGGACCTCAAGAACTTCTGACCCATCTCCCTGCTTCCATTCCAGGTGAAGGTCACCGAGAAAATCGTCAACAAACAACTGACCCGCTACCTCGAGGAGAACAACATCTTGGACCCATCCCAGTCCGGTTTCCGCAGCAACCACAGAACTGAAACCGCCCTCATCGCTGCCACTGATGACATCAGGACCCTGCTTGACAATGGAGAAACAGCGGCCCTCATCCTCCTAGACCTGTCTGCCACCTTCGACACGGTATGCCACAACACACTACGAACACACTTACACGACGTCGGAATCCAAGAGAAGGCCCTGGACTGGACCACATCGTTCCTCTCTGGCAGAACACAGAGCGTCGGCCTCCCCCTCTTCTGTTCCAAAGCCACTGAGATCATCTGCGATGTACCCCAGGGCTCTTCCCTCAGCCCGACGCTGTTCAACATCTACATGGCACTCCTCGCCCACGTCGCCCGACAGCATGACCTCAACATCATCTCCTACGCCGACGACACCCAGCTGATCATCTCCCTCACAAAAGACCCTTCCACCGCCAAAACCAACCTCCAAGAAAGAATGAAGTACGTCGCTGAATGGATGCAGAACAGCCGACTGAAGCTGAACTCAGACAAGACGGAGGTCCTCATCCTCGGCCCCACCCCCTTAGCCTGGGGAGACTCCTGGTGGCCAACAATACTGGGAACAGCAACGATATCCACCGACCACGCACACAACCTAGGGGTCATCCTCGATGCCATCCTCTCCATGACTAAGCAGGTCAACGCCGTCTCCTCATCCTGCTTCAACACCCTCCGAATGCTCCGCAGGATCTTCAAGTGGATCCCCACCGAAACAAGAAAAACAGTCACCCCGGCCCTCGTCACCAGCAGGCTGGACTACGGAAACGCCCTCTACGCAGGAACGTCAGCCAAGCTCCTAAGACGGCTGCAACGCATCCAGAACGCCTCAGCACGCCTGATCCTTGACACCCCCGCCACTGCCACATCATCTCCCACTTGAGAGACCTGCACTGGCTGCCCGTCAACAAGAGGGTCCCCTTCAAGCTCCTCCTCCACGCGCACAAAGCTCTCCACAACACCGGCCCAGCATACCTCAACAGATGACTCAGCTTCTACACCCCCACCCCCCAGCTCCGCTTCGCAGGCCTCGCCACAGTCCCTCGCATCCGAAGAACGACCACCGGCGGCAGATCCTTCTCCCACCTCGCCACCAAGACCTGGAACTCCCTCCCCACAAAACTACAGCAGACCCAAGACTTTCTGGCATTCAGAAGACTCCTCAAGACCTGGCTCTTCGATCAGTAGCAGAACCCTTCCCCCCCCAGAGCCTTGAGACCCTAACTGGTATGTAGTGCGCTTTATAAGTGTCTTGGTTGATTGATTGATTGATTGATTGATTTCAAACATATTAGTAGCTGTGCTAAGTAAGCACACATGAGTTCCGGTGTGCAGCACAAACAAAGCCATATTGTCATGCAAAATGTGGCCCTTGCCATGTAGAGTGTCTGATGTTGGCAAGGAATGTACAAAAACTTGGAATCACATCTTTGCAAAGGTTATATCCAAGGCCTTCTTTGCATAGGTACAACAACTTTAGCATGTATGGTATGTTTCGCTATGCTGCACATCAGATGACTGTTGATAGTAAGTGTAACACTGTTGAGACTGCGCATTTGTACGCATAACAGGATAAACCTGATTCAACTTTTAGGTGTGGAGATATCTATCCACGTGTACTAACTCCACTTGCAAAATTTCATTGGAAGGTAACCATCTTTAAATATCAGGAAGTTCATATTGCACTAATGCTGAAGGTGAGGGTTGCCAAATACTGAACATTATACTGACCTAAATTGAGAAAGAAGCCATTGTAATAATTTCTGGACATTACAGTGACAGCACAACTTCTTTTGGTTACAAACCACATATTATTGTTTTTTTAGATCAAGGAAGTGCAATGTTAGCACTTGCTTTATGTTGTCTTGACTTTAATAATAAATTGTAGACCAACTACATGATTGCTTGTTTTCATTTTCATTGGACCGGGCTGGCCAAGGAACACCAGGACAGGACCAAGGGCAGAGTAGGTCATCCTCGGTTTGTATACGGGCACATCCTCTTGACACCACCAGTGAAGAGGAGGTGGAGGAGGGAGAGAACAACAAACAGGTAGGGGTAGTGTACCCACCTTGACCGGCCCATTACCAGCTACATCAACAGCCCGGGTGGAGGTGAGGAGACTGAAGGGGGGACACTGAGAGGGACACCACCAGCCAGGGGAAGGCAAATGTGTGTCTCCTCCTGGCCCACAAGAACTTGAACTGGAAATAGTGTCCTCTGAGCAGGCCCCAACACCAGCTGGAACTACCACTGATGCCTTCCTAACTCTTTAGGCCCCCATTCCATTAAGGCCTACAGCTGCACCCCCTGCCACTGCTCCCACTCCAAGTGCCTGCTCAGAAGAGCTGATGGGGACATCTGCCTCCGACACCCCACACTCATCATGTTCTACCCAAATCCCTCCAAGTGTGCTTTCTCCTGTGGCTGCATCCCAGGAAGTGATGGTGCCAACTGATGATGTCCGGACTGTGGTCTCACAGGGCTTTCAGGAGTCCCAGGATGAAATGCATATGCTCCAAGAGTCATAGCCCAGACAATTGGAGAATATCAATGCCTCCATCACTTCCTTGAGTGCAGCCATTGTCTGCGTTGTCCCAGCGACCCACCTTGACCGCAGTTGTTTTGGTCCACAAGTGTGTCTTCCCTCTCTGTTTCCCCTGCTTCCCCTCATATTATCCACTCCTGTAGGGTGTCTGGTCCTGCTTTTGCCAGCCACAGTGAGCCCATAGGTGTGGAGGATTTGGACATTGATATCAAGGAGGACAGTGAGGATGGCCAGTGACTGTGTCCCTCAAAGCCTGAACACTCATTGGGAAAGCACATGTTCCTTGGGGGGCAGAATTTATTTTTACTTTGACCGTGGACTCTTCTGTTAGGACAATAGTTTGACTGAGGGCTTCAATTAATTTATTTTCCCCTTGTACATAGACTGGTTCCCCTGCCGCTTTTTGATGTGTTTCATTTATGAAGCCCAACTACCTCCAAGTTAATTTGACCATTCTATAAGAAGGTTTTATTTTGTTTCCTTTTCCCTTTCCAATGGGCATAGTTTGTTTGCAATTTAATTTAAGAACAATTTTATTCACAATATAAAATATATTTTAAAACTATCTCTCCATCTTGTGCTTTCCATCATATATGCTGGATTCAAAGTAGGTAAGTCAACATATATCAGTGTTTTGCTATGCTTTCAACTTGATACCTTGTAACACAACAAACCAACATGTCTTACTCACACACAGTTATAGTCACATATATGTCCTACAACCACAGTAACCATTTCACCATAAACAAATATTAATCCACTCAGAATTGAAGTACTGAATTATGAAATATTACTTTTGTTTACAAAATGTTTGAGTATTTACATATTCACACTGCTCCGGGGGATCTCTCTTGTGACTTGGCAAATGTGGTGGTGAGGATCTCTGTGAGTAATGCGTATTCTGTGTTGGTGTCGATGTGTGGGTGGGTGTGATGCATCTGCTTATGCAGATGTGGGACATGCCCATATAGGAACTAGGGTGACTGTACAGGTGGGAGAAATGCCTGTGCATGGGGGTTGAGTGTACAGGTGGGGAATCTGCTTGCACACTGGGGGGTTGCATGTACAGGTGCGAGGTGTGCTTGTGCATGGTGTTGCCTGTAGAAGTGGAAAGGGTGCCGACAAGGTAGGGGACATATCTGTGTGTGGGGGGGCATGTCTCTACAGGTGGGGACGTGTCTCTGTGTAGGAGGGCATGTGCAGGTGGGATTGCCTGTGTACATAGGGGGGTACCTGTGCAGGTTGTTATACAGATGGCTGGGTGGAGTGCAGGTAGGTGTGTTGGGTCCCCCGCATGTGTTTAACATGAAGGAAGACTTTGAACATTTTTCAATATGCCTGCCTTCATCTTCATGGCCTGGTCATGGTGTCTTGAACTCCCTTTCCCATGGATTGATATTTGGCATGGTGCATCCTTGACATGTCTTGGCAAGATTTCACAATACTGTCCAAGACACGGGTCTGCCTCTCAATTTTCTGAGGGATTACCTGTAATGAGTCTGAAATGTCAGACAGATTAGCCCCTATTGCCTGAATGTTCTGCCTCACAACAAACTGTTGTTGGAAAACATCTCCTCCCACTGGTCAACATAAGCATCTGCCATCTCCATCCGCATGGGACATACTCTGATATGTCAGGCCCACCGGCATGTGGATGGGTGGCACTGCGATGCTCTGAAGAGGAGAGTCATGCCTGTGGGATACCTGCTCCTCAGCAGGGGTGTTAGGCCATTCAGATGCTAGATAGAAGGCCGTGGGGAGATACAATGTCATGGGAGGAGTGTGTAGGCTAAGCACAACATCAACCTTAGACATGAGGGCTGTGAGGAGGTAATGCCGGCCACCGGTGGATGATTCAGCTTCTGGTGGCTGGTTCAGCTTCATCAAGAAACTCATTTTCCTCAGCACCTGAAAGATAGAGGGTGCAACATGATATTTACTTTAGTATATCATGTGTTAGAACACAAAGGTTAGAACCATGTTTCTGTGCATCTATCTGAAGTTCTACATGTGATCTGGTTTGTGTAAACCTACATTTGGCAGCTCACACTATAGCAGCGAGGTGTACAATGAAGATGGGCAATGCAAAAGCACACTCATCAGCTCCAGCCACAGCTCTGTGTGGTATTGAGATCCCCCATGAGGTCAGCTGCTGATCCTGGTTCCTTGATTGTATGTCAGAAGATATGATCCTCGATCCAGCAGAATCAGAAAGGAGAAATATCTTAAGTAATGCTCAGCATGTTTAAAAAGTGAAGATGCAAAATAAACACAGGCGTCACTGACTATGTAGGGAACATATCACACATTAACACTGAGTGCTTAATAAAATTGGCAATATCTGCTAATTTACTTTCACAATGATTTTGTTATTGTGAACTATTTGGAAAATAATAGTTCACAACACTCAGTGGCCATTTGCCTGATGGACAGATGCTAGTGGGTCTGACTGCAGCAGCCAGAAGATTTCTCTAATCCCTGGACTAGGTACTTTACTTTAGATGACGGAGGTACTCCCTCCTGGCAGCAGCTGTAATGAAACAAACATATACATAATGCAATACAAAGGATGATGTGAATTATTTCCATGTATGTGTCATTAGAATACACTTTTAACACAGTTATTGATAGTCCTCTTTATATGAGACAATATCAGCAATTTGGTACATACTTTATTATTACAATTTAAATATAGAGTCACTTTCGTTAGCCAACATGCTATGTAGTAGTATACTCTTAATAAACATATCTGAGCATATGGTGATGAGTGACAACAGGGATATTTGACACATACACCACATACTGCTAACATGTCACCCAATATAATAGACTATGAGCTTTCAATAAAGTTATATGCAAGTGTAGTTACGAAGGTTTACAATCTGCCCAGTGTTGGATGCCCGACTATATGACACACCCGTACGTGGAACAGAGGTAACTCTAGTATATGTTTTCATGCCTAACATCACAGGGCCTAAAAGGAAATTAATATACATTATTTTTCTTTGTATTTGACACATGTTACAACCAACATATATGAGTTAAGATTACATGTGTGAGACTAATGATGGAGTTAATGAAAAGTATCTATAGGTTGTCTGATAATGAAGTATAATATGGGACCCACTTCTCGCCATATGCCCATACCAGTTTGTGCTGGTGGTAGTGGTTGATCTGCCCCATGACAGTGCCTCCCTTTAAGTGCAGGAACTTCTGCTGCAGTGGGTGGATCTACTCTGGCTGTATGTGGAAATTAAATGAAGAAGTCAACCGACATACACAGCAAATGATGATTATGTCCAACTTTTTACATATCAACTTAATTGTATTTACAATACGACTATTAGGGACGCTAATTCATGCACAATTTTATGTGGCAGTTACAAAACTACATTGAGTTCACCAGCAGAGATGGACCACTGTTTGTGAAGAAGACATTGGAAGATAACATTTGCAGGAATAAGGATTCTGGGACTCATAGCAATGCGAGACAAAATTAAACACATGAGAGCCCAATTCACCATGCAGATTTGTACAAACTTGAAGTGACTTCTATAGTCACATTTGCTGTTTGATATTAAACATTATCAAATAAAGTCATTGTTTAATCATCAACCATTTCCTGGCACAATAAGGTTGTCATTCACAGGCAGCCCATGCAGTAGATGGGGGCATGGGGGAGAAAACATTATTCTCAAATGGTGTGAGACAGAGTCCAGTTTGTCCACCAGGTAGAGCTCTGGCCACCTCTCTATGGATGAACTTCTCCTTCACCAACCTCCTCTCATCCTGCCACTTCTTTTTGATGTATGTGATGATTCGGACATCCTCCCTCAATGTACTGACTGCTGACATGGGGCTGCCTTCTGTGTGTACTGACTGCTGCAATGGGGCTGTTTTCTGTGCTGCACTGCTGAGGTATCGAGGAAGTCCACATACTTTTTTAGTAGTTCTCCACTGGACTATCATCTTGGTCTACTCCTCGGTGAAAGTTGTCTTCCTCCATACATTAAACATGCTGAGGGTTGGCAGGTGTCAAGGCAAGAAAATGAGCAGACAGGTGAAGTATGTTTTTGGAAGAAACAGATCCTTGGATGTATCTAAAATTACATTTGTGAATCGGGTTCACAATCTTCATTGATGGGAGTCAGGTAAGAGTACTAATATTGTTTGACTCACTTCAATTACATTTTGCAAAGATATTTAGTCAGTGGGTCTATGTGGCAGACTGCATTTGGTCAGGTAAATGTAAGCTGGACACAGTTTGCTTAAAGACCTGGTCAGTTGTGTTTCAGGCACAACAAACTCTTTGAGAAAGATGGAGATGTTTCTTACTCTGACAATTTCATCTGGGTCTTATCTCACAAAATAAGTAAATTGTCCAACAAATCTCACTTTTACAAATAATATATAAAATAGTATATAACATATAAAAATCTGCTCCCACCCAGTGGGAGCATATTAAATCTTCCGCTGAGGGTGAGCAGACATTGCTACACTGCCTGCACTTTAAACATTTAAGCATTTGTATATTTATTATTGACATTTATAATTAAGTAATCACTTCTGTTTTGTATACTTTCATGTGTGTTTTTATAAATGTTTGCAAACACAACAAAATCATGGATGGAGTGCTAAAACTTTTCAACCACTCACCCCCAGTCACAGATCTGGGTTTAATCCTTCATTCTTTTGCTCACTACGCCACCCCAGTTTGGACCCAGCCATATGCAAATCACTCTTGACCCTGTTCCCCATGTGAACAGTCCAACACGAACTGCCAGGCAAGGTCCTCCCAGGACCACAAACAAGCATCCTGGGAGCTGTTTCAGGGTTTCACCCCTCATCAGCCAGGCTAGCTTGAATCAAGTGGCACAGCGAGCAAGGGACCCATGTCTGGGCATACCCATGGCCACTTAGGGCGAACATAGCAAACACAAGATGATGGACGGAGTACTGACATTTTTCATCCTCTCACCCCCAGTCACAGATCTGGGTTTAATCCATTGTTATTTTGCTTCCTATGCCACTCCAGTTCAGACCCAGCCATATGGAAATTAATCTTGACTCTGTTCCTCATGGGACCAGTCCAACCTGATTTGCCGGGCCACGTCCTCTCTGGACCGGAAAAAATTATCCTGGAACTGGTTTCGAGGTGTTTGCTTTTTTGCCCTAAATTGGCAGGGTATACCCAAAATGTGGGTCCCTTGCTCACTTTGCCACTGGATTCAAGCTAGCCTGGCTGATGAGGGGTGTTACCCTGAACCTGGTCCAAGGATGCTTGTTTGCAGTCCAGGGAAGACCTGGCTTGGCAGTTCGGACTGGACAGTTCCTATGAGGAACAGGGTCAAGACAGATTTGCATATAGCTGGGTCTGAACTGAGGTGGCGAAGTGAGCTACAGAACGATGATGGATTCAACCCAGATCTGTGGCTGGAGGTGAGTGTCTGAAAAGTTTCAGAGCTCTGTCCATCATCTCGTTATGTGTGCTTTGTTCGCCCTAAGTTGGCAGGTTATGCCCAGACGTGGGTCCCTTGCTCACTTTGCCAATCGATCCAAGCTAGCCTGGCTGATGAGGGGTGTTACCCTGAAGCCAGTTCCAGGATCCTTGTTTCCGGTAAAGGGAAGACCTGGCTTGGCACTTTGGGCTGGACAGTTCCTATGGGAAAAAGGGTCAAGACTGATTTGCATATGGCTGGGTCCGATTTGGGGTGTGAGGTGAGCTAAAGAGAGATGATGGATTCTGCCCAGACCTGTGACTGGTGGTGAGTGTCTGAAACGTTTCGGCGCTCCGTCCATCATCTCCTTGTGTTTGGTTCATAAATGTTTCTCATGATTTTGCAACGTTTTCGTTGGGAGTGTTCTTAAGTAGAGCAGGCGCTTTCTTTTCTGTTGGATGGAAAAAAAGTGTAAGTTTTACTTTAAATGTTAATTTGTCATAAGTTTGTAGTCAGTGAGGGTGTAAGGTTTATTTTTGCTTGCTATTTGGGTGAGATAATACCTTTCTATTAATGTATGAATACTTACTTTCTTTTATCTTTTCGATGATTGTTGATAGTTTTTATTTTCTGTCAGTTTATCGCTGTTTCTCGATGTGGGCTTTTCTTTTAGGAAGTATATGTAAAAAGGTAAAAGTTGTGCTCCCCTCAGTGTTGATTGTAGTGTCACTGAGGGACACTACAGTCAACATTGAGGGGAGCACAATTGTGCACTGCATGTACCCTGATGCAAAGGAGAACACTTTTCTGGGCTATGAAGTAAAGTCTGTCCGTACCCTTTTTCCTGCTCAAAATGTTTTTCATGACCTCCTCTATCAATTATCACATATTCCTTATGTTCCTTTTTGTAAAAATTGCAATCCGGTTAATTGATTACACTTTACACGGCCCCAGCTGCAGATTACGGCTCGAGCCGGAGAGTACGGCCCTAGCCGGAGAGTTTGGTACGGGTGCGGAGAGTACTGTCCGGGTGGGGTGAATACAGTCCGGGTGCAGAAATTACGGCCCAAGTGCGGACGTAAAGTTAGGAGTGGTAAGTGCATTCTGTGAATACCAAAAATCGTAAGTGCCTTCTGTGAATACCAAAAGTAGTAAGTTTAGGATTTTGTCTCAGATTAGTTCTGTGAATCGGCCCCATTCTGAGTATCAATATTTTTGACATTTTAGATTTTTATTTACAGGAAACAATATTTTTGTATCTGATATAGTTAAAAATCAATATTTTAGCAGCAAAATACTTGTTCTATATATTTGTGGTTTTGCTAGTTAAGTATAGGAACTCAACATTTTTGTGATCTATATTTAATTTCCAATATTTTAGTGTTTCGAGATTGTATGGATCGATATTATGTCAGTGATCCCTCCAGTCTAGGCCACTAAAATTTACTTTGCACAACTCCTCTCTATGCCAGTCCACTCTGCGCCACTCTGCAACACTGCATGCTATCCCACTGAACTCTATGCCAAAACACACCACACCAATGCACTCTACTCTGTAACACTCAACTTCTCGCCCCCTGAACTCTATGCGAAACCACTTTATGCTACTCTAATCTACTCTGCACCATTGCACTCTATACCACTGCACTCTACACTACTTTACTCTATGCCATTACACTTTAAGCCACTCTACTCTATACCACTGCACTCTACCCTGCACCTCTCCAATCTGCGCCACTTCACTCTACTCGGAAAGAGTCTACTCTATACCATTCCACTCTACGTCACTCTACTCCTCTCAATGCCACTGCACTCTATTCCACTCTACTCTAAGCCACTGCACTGTAGGCAACTGCACTCTACATCACTGCATTCTACACCATTGTACACCACTCTGCACCACTGTACTCTATGCCACTGCACTCTATGCCAATGCCCTCTACGCCACTCTACTCTGCATCACAGCACTCTAGGTGACTGCATTCTGCATCACTCCACTCTATGCCACTGCACTTTACTACTGTACTCTTGCCTCCAAGAAGGCTCTATTTCCAATTTCTGGGTCAGCACCACCTCTTGTCATAGAAAAGCCCTATCTCACAAGCCTGATCATCAAGAATAAGGACTCTTGGAGCACCTTTACCTCATTCAGTGAAAAAGAGATCAACAGGATTCTTCAGAACATCAATCCATCCAACCACTTCAATGACCCATTGCCCCGACCATTTTCAAAGAGATCAAGAATGCTCTCATCCCCACTTGGACAAGGAAAGTAAACGCTTCTCTATCCCAAGGCACGATCCCAGATTGTCTAAAAGCAGCGCAGGTATCACCCATACTAAAAAAAACAACTGCAGAGAAATCTGACCGTAATAATTTCCGCCATATTTCTAACATCCCCACTTTAGCTAAACTACTTGAAAAATGTGTACAATCCCAACTTTTTGCTCACATGGAGAACTTCCAACTCCTTAACCAGAATCAATCAGGCTTTCGGAAGGGTCACAGAACTGAATCCGCACTTACGCACGTTATGGACGACATGTTGAACATACTCGATCAAAATGACTCCTGCCTCCTGATCCTCCTTGATCTTTCCTCTGCATTCGACACGGTTAATCATGACAACCTCCTTTCCATTCTGAAGAACAGGATGGGATTCTCGGGTCTGGTGCTACAATAGTTCTCCTCCTTTGTCCACCACAGAACTAAAAGAGTTAAGGCAAACCACTCCCTCTCCCAGCCCTCTCCAGTACTTATGGGTGTCCCCCAAGGGTCTGTCCTCTCTCCTATCCTTTTCAACCTCTTTTTGGAACCTCTTGCTAATTCTCTAAATGACATGAACATTCCCTTCCATATGTACGCTGACGACACACAACTTTACCTGAAAATCTCATCCCTGGATAACATAATTTCACTCAACTCTACCTTAACGTCTCCTCAAAATTGGTTAACAGAGAACCACCTCCTGCTCAACACCGCCAAAACTGAATTTCTTCTCATCACCACCCCTTCACGCTACACCTTTGGTTGACTCACCTCACTGCCTTCAATTGCACCCCTCTCATCATAGACTCTGCCAAATCCATCGTAATCACCTTGGACAAGCACCTGAACATGTAAAATCATATCAGCAATGTATGTAAGGGAGCTAAGCACTTGATGAGGACACTCAGAAATATCAAGCCCTCCCTTCCACAGAATGACTTCAAACAAGCAGTCCAAACATTAGTCTTACCGAGGCTAGATCATGGCAGTGCTACGCTCTGTGGCCTTCCCAAGTACACCCTGGCTCTACTGAAGTCAGCACTGAACGCTGCTGCCAGACTAGTTACTGGTACCAAACGAAATGAGCACATTTCCCCAGTCCTAAAGTCTCTAAAATGGTTGCCCTATGAAGCACAAATCCAGTTAAAGATTATCGTTCTAGCACACAAAGCCCTGCACGACAACACCCCCAGGTGCCTAGCACAAAAGCTTGAATTATCATGTGGCGAGAGAGCTTCAAGAAGCACTAACAACTTCCTCCTGAAACCACATATCACAAATAAAAAGAAAACTTGTCGTTGAGCCTTCTCAGGTGCTGCACCAAAGATCTGGAACTCACTTCCACCGGATTTGCTCAGAATATCATCAATAACTGCTTTCAAACTTGAAGCCAAAAGATTCATAATGCACAAATTCTTACCTTAATTTGGCCGATTTGATTGGCTCTACATCCTTTTTTACCATCCTGTGTTTTTGGCTCTCTGCTCCTCTCGGATGTAAGGTTTGCCCCCCATAGCAGCCTGTTATTGACCTGCTTATTTCATTACTCGCTGTGTACCAGTTGTCTGTGATTATTGTGACTACAACTGTTTGGTATCCTTATTTGATATCATTACTGCAGCTGTATTCTCCTTCTCATCTTGTTGTGTATCACCTGTATGTGATTTTTTGTGACTACAACTGTTTGGCATTCTTATTTGTTATCGATAGTGGATTAGTACTCTACCTTTCATCATTTTGTAAAGCGCTCTGATACCCCTTGGAATCTGGTTCGCGCTATATAAAACTGTATAAAATAAAAAATAAATGAATAAACCTCCACCCCTCTACTCTGCTCTACACCACTGCAGTATACATCACTGTGCTTTATACCACTGCACTCTATACCTCTCTACTCTGCACCACTCCACTTTGCACCACTGTACTATACTATGCCCCACTCTAATGTACTCCACTGCAGTCTATAATGCTGCATTATAAACCATTTAATTCTATGCCACTTCACTCTACGCCACTGTACTCTATGCCACTATACTCTGCAACCCTGTATGCCAATGCACTCTACTCTAAACTGCAGCACTATACTCCATAACACGGCATTTTAAGCCACTGCACTCTACTCTGCACCACCATACTCAACACCACTGCATTCTATGCCACTCTACTCAACACCACTCCACTCTATAACAATGCACTCTAAAAATGTACTCTATGCCACTTTGCACCACTGCACTCTACAACACTCTTCTCTGCAACATTGCACTCTATTGCACTGGACTCTATGCCATTTTACCCTGCACTACTGCATTATATGCCAGTACACTCTATGCCACTGTACTCTGCAGCACTCCATTCTACGTCACAGACTCTACGAAACTGCACTCTACCGCACTATATTCTACTCTGCACCACTCTACATCACTCTCCTCTGCACCACTTTATACCACTGTACTCCTGTACTCTATGCCACTGTACTCTACTCCTCACCACTGTACTCTACTCCACTGTACTCAACACCACTGTACTCTACTCTGCATCTTTCCACTCTGCACCACTGAACTGCACTACTATGCAACACTCCAATCTATGCCACTGCATTCTATGATGTTGCATTGTACACAGCAAAATTATATGCCACTGCACTCTACTGCATTATATTCTACTCTGCACCACTTTATACCACTGTACTCCTGCACTCCATGCCACTGTATTCTACTCCACACCACTGCATTCTACCATGCTGTACTCAACGCAACTGTACTCTACTCTGCACCACTCCACTCTTCATCACTACACTGCACTACTATGCAACACTCTAATCTACACCATTGGATTCTATGAAGTTGCATTGTATGCAGATACATTCTATGTCAGTGCACTCTACACCACTCCACTCTGTGCCACTATACTCTGCAACACTCTCTATACTCTCCAATGCACTGTACAACAGTCCACTCTACTCAACACCATTCCACTGTACACCACTCTACGTGACTCCACTCTATGCCACTCTAATACACCACACTCTATGCCACTCCACTCTACAACACTCTACTTCACTTTTCACCATTCCACTCTACGTCACTCTCCTCTATGCCACTGATGTTTAGTGGTGTACAACATGGCTAAAATACATTGGCAAAGCCAATAGCTCCTGCATAGGCCAGACTTATTGACTTTGTCAATGCTTGCTCTACATGCCATTATTGGGAGCAATTCAGCAATTCTTACTTGATTAAGCTATGTCTGGACTGGCTTAATCAAGTAAGATTCATGATCTTCAAAAGGAAGACATTTTGTTTGTTTCTTTGTCTGGTGGCAGAAGATAGGAGAGATAAGTGAGGAGAAGTGGATTGGGAACACATTTTATAAGATATAATTTAATTGATCACAATGAGGTCCTCCAATTCTATGCATGCAATCTGGAATGGGACTGTGAATGCTACCATATTGATTCTCCTGGTTCTTAGACATGTTGTAGTCACCTATTAGGGTAGTTGATGTTGTTGACATTATCATGTCTGTCCCATAATGCCTTTAAGTCTGTATGGGGAAATCTTTCTTCACATCCACAGAGCGTGTGCCTTCATTGGTATTGGCAAACTCCCTCATCTGTGCAAAATATGGTTTGGGAGAAAGCATTTGTTATTACTGCAGTAATTTCTGACCGCTGCAATGGAAATCACTATGGCTTACAAGTTTGTACTAGAAAGAGTTTGTAATTACTCTATAAACCATGTAGCCAAAATAGATGCAACCCAATCCAACAATCTAATGAATATGCCTACATAGGATACGTCCATTATCTACCATCAGCTAAAGCCTGTACTGTCTTGATGACAGAACTGAGCTAGTTGAGTGTTACATTGGTATTGATGGCTGAAACTCCAACTGCGATCTGCCTTCGAACATCTGGGACCATGGCCCTAAAGAGTGCACGGTGAATGCAGTGTTTGCAGGTCAAAGTATTGCTGGTGTAGGATTGCTTTGACTACTGTAATTCCAGCTGTGATCTGCCTTTTAAACATCTGGAAACATGACCCATAAGAGTGCACAATGGGTGCCGTGTTTGGATGTAATGTATTTCTCGTCCTACAAAGGTAGGCGTTGAGCGAATTTCCATGGTGTGACACTACCTTGAAATCGCTTGCATGTCCTGTAGTTGGTGGGGGATTGATCAAGGTGGGGAGAGGGTAGAAATGTACCATTTATAAGACTGATGATGTAGATTAGATGTGTGCAGGAACCACTGGTCGAGTGGTAAGCTAGGGCAATCACTTCATAGTAAAGGTTCTCCATAGAGAAGAAAGGTAGATTGCCAAGATGAAAAGCGATATAGTAACAAGTGCTACTATTAGACAGAGCTCTGACCAACAATTTGTTAGATCGCTGGTTGAAAAAACATAAATCTGTGCATTGACCATCCAAATGATTCTTTCAATCAAGCATTTCAGTGTTGTGCAGTGTAAGCATTTCAACAGAATCTTTGCATTGTATTCATATTGCTATATTAGACCTGAAGAGGACTGCTGATGGCTCCTGTGAGACATGGTGGACATGGGCTCCAACAACGACTAATGGATAGGCAATGGCCAGGAGCTGCCTGCAACACAGAGTGAATGCATGGTTTTTGGTATTGTTGTTACATTATCTTATGGAAACTACTATTAAAATACAGAATTACGCTAAGAGGCGAATTTGAGGGCAGCGGAATCTGAAATGGGAATTGCTGTGAATATTCTCTAAAAGATAAAATCACCTCTCATACAACGAAACAAATGTCAATAGTTGCAAATACATCTCATTCAATTTGAATTAAAATGGCCTTAGTTGTAGATGCATTTAATTGAACTTAAATGTCATATTCAGAGAAAAGGATTTTCATATATTGATGCTGGAAATCTCATTTGATCTTAATAAATACTTTTTCGCATATTTCCTAAACAGGAACTGGGACACTGCATGATCTGCAGTACATTATGGGATGTCATATTTGCCCTCTGTGATCTAAAAACACTTCTGCTTGTTTAATCTTCTGCTCTGCGAGCTCAGCGTCACTACTACAAACTAGTCTTTCGTTCTTCTGCTGAGTAGGCTTGCAATGTCTACATACCGCAGATAACTTCTGGTTTCCTAATAACATTACGATTTATTGTGCTTCAGTATTCAGGTCTGACCCTGGCGTTCTCCCACTCAGTGTCAGGCTCTTGTATCAATAAATTGTAATGTATGCTTCAATTTATGCAAGTGAACATCTGTTTGTCTTGCAATTTATAGGCTTTCAGACACTCTCATCTGTTAAAATAAACACATATTTCACAGTTTCCACTTGTAGAGTGCACTAGTCTAGCTGCACCGAAATGTACTCCAGAAATATGAGCTACTGAAGAAATAAAATAGCCAAATTCTCCTTGTGGCTTGTTATTTCCTGGTTATTAATAATGTAGATTTACATCTGTAAAAGAACATATGCTCAAGTACTTACATGTGGCAGTTGCTATTAATATTGTGCAGAGTAGAAAGCTCTTGGAGCTGTATAATCCAAGTTATCTGCAGTCTGTAAGGTATCAGATGAGAAGTTTGTAAATCAGTGGGAAGTCTGTAGCTGGAAACTGACATCCAAGAAGAATCACCGGAAGTTCTCCACTCACTTGACAAAGAGAAACACAGGGAGGACCACACACAGGAAAATACAATCAGGGCCGACTGGAAACTGAAATCAGCCAGGCAAAAAATGTTCAAATAAGCCACACACTGCAGGAGTACACGAGCAGGGCAGATCCTTGTGGTTATGTCTGGCTCATGGCAGGCCATCCTGCTCTCAAACCAGCACACCAGTCTGCACACCAATGGGAAATTTCAGAGGGGCAATAATCCTAATTTGATATGGTATTGTTGGACTCGCCTAAGCCCAGGGCATGCCAAGAGACTGCTACAGCTATGTTTGATTTAAAAAATTCTTAAAACTGAACTATTTTTCACAATTTTGCTTTCCTAACTGTGATTGCTATTATTCACTGTTGAGACTCTCTGAGCCTCTCCTCCGGCCACAACATTCGAACTTTCAACCACCAAAACAAGTTTTTCCCTTCTCTGTTAGACATATTCCTTTATTTTTTTAAATATATTTTTATTTGTATTTTGCACATTACAAAAATATATAACGTTGTGACATATAACGAATAGGAAGTTGCACGGGTAGGGATACGTGATTTACAATTGTGTCTGCCCCACGTTTCTGCAACCGGCATTAAAACATTTAACATTGAACATATGTGTTTGCGTGTGGACGCGTGCTATGATGTAAAGACAAAACATAGATGTGTTTGGCGGCTGTTTAGTGTTAGATTACACTCCCTACGTTGGGTAACTACCATCTGGTCAGGCGTGTACAGTTGTTTTATGGAGGTTTGTATGAGCTGAGGAATTTCCTCGGTCGGGGTTTCTCCATGGTGTCTGTCTTAATGCGGTGATGTTTGCCCCTCTAGGAATGTGACCCAATTCAGCCACCCCTTGAATGTGGCTTTGGTGGTGTCTTTCCACTTGGCTAGTACTGTTTTGACTGCTGTCGTCAGGAGAAAGTCCAATAGGTACCTGCCCTGCTGTGTGGCTAGATCTGTTGTGATGTGAGCGGTAGTTGTTGTGGCAAATGAGTGTTCTAGAGTGCATCCTAGGGATTCGCAGATGAAGCTCAACACCTTCCCCCAGAATTTACTAACCTTACTACATTGGAAGATGAGGTGTGCAAGGTCTCCCCCTACTGCGCCGCAGTTCCAGCAGCTGTCGTTGCCTCTCAGGACTAATGATGCTAGGTGAGCCGGTGTCCAGAATGCTTGGTGTGAAAGCCAGAATTTAGTTTGTGCTAGTACTGGGGATATCATATTTTTTGATGGGGACGCCCAGAACGTTTGTAGTTCTTGTACTGTGAGATTGGAGCCAAGTTGCGTTACCCAGTAGGTGCTGTTTTTTACTTTTAGTTTGGAGGATCCTGGGCAGAGGAGCTTATACAAGTGTGAGACCAGGTGACCTGTTTTGTTTATATTTTCCATGTACTGGAAGATTGAGGGCTTGTGTTTGGTTAGTATAGATTTTGTTAAGGCTGTCTTGATAGCTAAGAAGTTGTATAGTTCCACGTCGGGTAGGTCGTGACGAGTTCTCAGGCTATTGAAAGTTTGGGGCAATCCTTCCTCCTCCAGCTGAGCTGGATATGTGAGACCTACTTTTTTCCATGTGTGCATATCAAGGGTCTTCCCTCTGTATTTAATCTTGGGGTTGTCCTAAAGTGATTCCCAGAGCGAGTTCCTGATGCTGAATTCGAGCTTCCGGTCTACTTTGAGCAGCGCCTGCCTTGTAATCTTGAAGATCGGGTTGCTCTTATGTGCTTGCTTGTTGACTGTGAGGAGAGTTAAAGGGTCTGCATCATTTAGGATGGCTTTCTCTATAGAGAGCCAGGTTGGTGTGTAAGGCTGTTTAGTCAGTACCCAGTGCATTCCTTGTCTGGCTATGAAGGCCGTCTGGAAGGTTCTCAGGTCCGCCACATTAAGACCCCCTAGCTTTTTACCTAGTCTGAGTTTTTGGAGGTTGATTCTGGGTTTTTTATCACTCCATATAAATTTGTTTAGCATTCTGTCAATTTTTGTGTGGAATTCATCCGTGAAAGCCAGGGGGAGCATACCAGCTAGGTAGTTTGCAATGGGAGTGACCATCATCTTCACCGTGTCTCCTCTGCCCCACCAAATAATGAACTTGTGCGACCAGGTATCTAGCAGGCCTTTTATCTTTTCTAGAGTGGTTTTCTCATTATGTTCCAGAGTCGACCCTAGCGTTCTGCAAAAGTGGATACCTAGGTATTTGACAGAACTAGGTTGCCAGGCCAGCCCGGAGGAGCCCAATACTTCTATAGTTGTGTGTATGTTGAGGGGCATACATTCACATTTGTCTCTGTTGAGTTTGTAGCTTGAGTGTTTGGCGTAAAGTTCGATGGTGTGCATGAGTGCTGGTATGGAGTGAGTGGGCTTCTCCGTTATTATGAGTAAGTCGTCTGCGTAGGCAGCCAGTTTGGCCGTGGTGTTGTTAATTTTTACTCCCGCTATACTGCTATTGTCTATGATATTTCGAATCAGAGGTTCAAGGGCGAGAAGGAACAGCAGAAGGGATAGAGGGTATCCTTGTCTCGTCTCCCTTTCGAGATTAAATGGGGCTGAAGCCACTCCGTTAATTGCTATCTGGGCTTTGATATAAACCCCCTGATAACCTCCTGACTAGATTACAGTAACATACTTTACCTTGGAGCAACCAAGGCAGTCACGAGACGCCTCCAATTGGTTCAAAACGCGGCTGCCCGCTTGCTCTGCGGCAGCCGTAAAACTGATCACATCACAGGACGCCTCCGCGACCTCCACTGGCTCAAAGTGGAGAGTCGAGTTAAATTCAAGGCCTTGAGTTACTTGCATAAAATCAAGACAAGGAGTGCGCCCTGTTATCTGCAATTGCTTGTTAAAACCTATTCACTGGCACGCTCTCTTCGTTCTTCATCTCAGGGCTTTTTTTGCGCACCCAAATACAGACTTGCAAGAATGGGTGGTAGGTCTTTCTCCTTCCCAGGCCCAAAACTTTGGAATTCCCTCCCCCTCAGTATCCGATTAGAACCCTGCTACTTTAGTTTCCGTAGAGCCATTAAAACCTGGCTGTTCAATCAATAATCTTTAGGTTCTTTCTGTCGTAGTGGCTCGTTGTCTAGTTTAGCGCCGGGAAACCCTTGGGTAGCTGTCGCGCTCAATAAGCTTAAAAAATAAATAAATAAATACATTTGGGGGATTTGTATAATGCCATGACTTTCCGCGTGAAGATCTCGCCCAGGCTGTACGCCTGCATGCTTTTCGCTAAGAAATGCCAGGATACCCTATCAAAGGCCTTATCTGCGTCTAGCGTGATGGCTACTGTTGGGTTAAATGTTTTGGAGAAGTGTTCAATGACCAGGCAGAGGAGTCTCGTATTGTCATGGGACATGCGAGTTTTAGATAGCCTACCTGTGAATTTCCGATTAGCTGTGGATCTTGTGGCTAGGATTTTGGCATATAGCTTGCAGTCTAAGTTTATGAGTGATATAGGGTCTTTGTCCTCCTTAGGTATGACAATTATATTGGCCTGTGTCATGGATTCTGTAACTGCCCCCTCTTTCCCAAAGTTGTTAAAGACTTTCCTCGAAACCGGAACTAGTTGGTCTTGGAAGGTTTTGAAAGGGCGCTGTGTAACCGTCTGGTCCCGGGGCTTTGCCATCTTTTAGTGCCCTGATGGCTGTAATGATCTCGCTATTTTTTATGTCCTGACCTAAAGCCTTGGCTTCCTCTTCTGTTATCTTGGGTAGATTAAGGCTGTCTAGATAGGCTGAGCAGCCCTCCTGGTCTAGGTTGTCATCTTTTTTGTAGAGTTCTCTGTAGAATTCCATGAATGTGTGTATGATTTCTTTGTTCCTGGTGTGTGACTTGTTGTCTGTATCCGTGATTGTAGAGATACATTGTTGTCTTTGTTTGTATTTGAGGTATGACGCAAGTGTTTTAAACGCTTTGTAAGCCTCGCATAGGTTTAAGTGTTTGTATTTCTTGATCCACAGACCCGCCCGTTCGCTCAGAATTCTGTTGAATTCGTATTTTTTCCCTGTGAGTTCTAGGAGCACGGCTGCGTTCGAGGTATCCCTAATGTGTTTCCTTTCAAGTTCTTTGTGATGTCCTGTTCTAGGTTGATTAGTTGCGCTTTTGTTTCTCTATCTCTCCTGGCCTTGATTTCTATCAGCCTCCCCCTGATGGTTGCCTTAAGGGCATCCCATAGGCACTTTGAGTCTGTGTCAGGTATATCGTTTTCTGCAATGTAATTCTTTATGGCTTTCTCTATTCTGTCTTTGTCCTCTTTTTTTTGCCATGGTTATGTTGTTAAATCTCCATCTGCGTGTGATGTGCTCGTTGTGTCTGCCCGTGAGTTGTAGGCTGAATCACGAGTGATCTGAGATTGTTCTAGCCGCGATGTCTGTTTGTTCCATCAGGTGTGTGTGTGAGGCTGAGATGAGGATGTAGTCTATTCTACTGTATGAGTTATGTGGGTTAGAATAAAAGGTGTAATCTCTGGTATTGGGGTGTTGAAGGCACCATGGATCTTCTAGGTTGAACTTGATGCATATCTTTTTTAGAGTATTGAGGGACTCCGGGGGTCGGGTGTGTGAACCTGATTGCCTGTCTAGGGTGTGGTCTAGGGCTAGGTTGAAATTGCCTGCCAGCATATTCATGTCGCACGGCTGGTAAGCATCTATTTGCCTCGATACCCCTTCCCAGTAACAGTGTCGTCTTTGTTGGGAGCGTAGGTGTTGGCTATCAGTATGGTTTCATCTCCTCTTTTCAGTTGGGTGATCAGTAGTCTCCCCTGGTCGTCACACTGTTCCTTCTTAATAGTTATCTTGGATGTGCTATTTATCAGGGTGATGACGCCCCTTTTTTCCCTACCGCCGGGGAGCAGGCTACCTGCCCTATCCATCTTGCTTTAAGCTTGCTTGCGTCTTCTTTGTCCAGTTTCGTTTCTTGTAAGAGGACGATGTCCCCTGTGGTCTTAGCTAGGTAGTCTAGTACTTTCTTCCTCTTAATCAGGTGATTTAGACCCTTAACGTTGAGGGAGACTATCTTTAGGTCCGCCTGCATAGCGTTGTTGTTATTTGGCGTCATGGTTTGCGGGGCCCTGGTCAATGTTGATGTGTGTAGTAGTGGTTTGTTGAGGTGGTTGTTTTAGTGCGTGTGATCTAACTGAGCATTTGTTAATGACTAAGACAAGGACGTGGACAAAACAAAACAAAACAACGGTACGGACAGGACGGACAGTATGTACATCGATAACCCCTTCCTCCCCACCCCTTCCCTTCTCCCCCTCCCACCCCTCCCCTCCCCTGCAGCTTTGTCGTACAGTAGACGTGCGACAGCATGGTCCCTCCCGCCCCGCTACTTCCCCCAGGATAGACAGAGGTCGTCTTGTACTGCGCAATAACATTGGCTGTGCGACTTTCAGGGGTGGGTCTGACTATTGGTGTTGTTCCTCCATTGCTAGTTGTCGTTACATTGACCCCCCATATGAAAGTTAAAGGATATAGACATTCCAATGTTCCGTATCGCTTGTCCAGTCACTTCTTGTGCAACGGTGTGTAGGTTTGAGCTCTGTCTATGGAGGGCCTTCCATGAGGTTGATTCTGCTGTGCAAAGGGTTTTTGGTGAGTTCATGAGGTAGAATTCTGGTAAAGTCAAGTAGTCTTATCGTGTGTCCATATATTCCGTGAGAGTTTATGGGATCTTCGTTCTTGTGCTTTGTTTTAGTTCCGTGTAACTGACGATAGGCATCTTGTGCGTCTGATTAGTCTGCAGAGTGGTCTGGTGAAGTACTTCTCTTGCTAGTGGGTGTTGACGTCTCCATTACCTGAGTGGTTGGGCCTTCTAGGTAGCGAGCTACTTCCATGGGTTTCTCGAACGTTAGTGTGACTCCTTTATTAGTTATTCTGAATCTTGTCAGGCCAGCGAATGAAAAGGTGATGTTATCTTTCTTTAACCTATCTCTTTGGGCTAAGAAGCCCTTTCTGATGTTGACTGTGGTTTTTGAGTTGTCCTGTGTGAGGGTGATTTTGTTTCCACTCCACTGCAGGTTATGATTCTTTCTTGCAACTCCGAACATAGCTTCAGTTTGATGTGATCGTAGTGGTTTACATATTATTGGTCTCGGTCCTGTTCTGTTAGTTTGTCGTATGGCCGGGACTCTGTATGCTTTGTTTAGTTCGAATGGGTTCTCGAACCTGAGGTTGGTCAGCTTGGGAATGAGGTTTTGCAGAAGTGACACGCACAAGCCCGCCTTGTCTTCTTCGTCCTCTTGTACTCCCAGAATTCTTATATTTCCTTTACTGCTTCTGCCTCAAACTCTGCTGCTTGCTTGCGAAGGTCTGTGGTAGCTTTAGCTATGTTGCTGATTGCCTTTCCAGTGAGCTTTAACCTGTCTTCAATATCACTGACTCTCTGTTCCACTTCGGAAAGCCTGCTGTTCGCTGTGTGAATGTCTGCTCTTTCGGCTGCCAGTTCGAGCTGGATCGCGTCTGTGGTTTTTTTGTAGTCTTTGCTAGGTCGTGTACTTCCGCAAGTTTTTTGAGGATGCTGTCGAGAGTCCTGCTGATGCCTGATTTTTGTTTTATTGGTGATTCAGAGACTCCTTCTGGTTTCGTTTTTTTCTGCAGTTGTTTTCCATCATTACCGGCCATTTTGGCTATGCCTCTTTTTGTTAGTAGGCTGTTGAATTTCTTACCTCCTCTTTGTGGAGGTGGAGGAACTTTATTTCTCTGTGTGCGGCCGCTTTGTGAGTCGTTGCTCTCCTGTGTGTTTGCTCTTATATGTATCTTCGGTTGTTGTTGTGAGTGCCGCTTGGATTTTCTTAGCTCTGGACTACCTGGTTCGGTGCGCTTGTTGTGTGCACTGCCTGCTTCGTTTGCTGATGCTTCCTTGGTAGGACTTGCCCTATTTGTCTCGCTCAGGGTAGGGTGATAGTTTTGTGGGTCTTGACCCTTTCCTTTCGTATTCTGTTTGTGCTCGATATGTTCCTGGACACCGTTTTGGGTCTGTTTGTCCCCTTTTTTTCCTCTGATGACTTGTGGTGTTTTGTCTCGTTTGCGCACGCTGGGCAGGGCTCTTTTGGCCTTTTCGGTTTCGTTCTCCACTGGTGTGGGTAGCGCTGGTGTGTGTTGCGCTTTATCGCTGTGAGTGGCCCTCTAGTTGCTGGTTTAATGGTAGTTTCACGCTGGTGGTGGCAGGTAATATGCGCTGGTAAAGCTTAAGCTTTTTGCTAGCGCCTCAATGATGTTTGTTTCAGCTGCGCTAGCTCTGTTCCTCATTGGGCGTGTCTGATCGCGAATGCGGCAGCTTCTTATTGTTTTGGATTTCCCCCTTCTCCAAAATGGGCCGTGGATGTTTCTGTTGTTTCCTACTTGCTTTAGATGCGAGGTTAGCGGCTGTATGTTCTGGTCCACTCTCGCACTGCTCCTCGCTGGATCGGGCTGCTCAAGATGGCGGTCCCCCTAGTTGGTTTCGGTTTCGCCATCCGTTGGTGTGGGCTGAGCACTGTTGCTTCTAAATCCTCCTGTCTCCCCAGTAATAAGTTGATGTTATCACCGTGGAAGTTTCTGATGCTTTAGTCTCGCAGTAAGCAGTTGCTTGATTGTCTCATTGAGCGTTTTTTGTGAGTGTCTGTTACGTCTGCTCTCGGGCCGTTATCTTTGGGTGGGTCAGCACAAGATGGCGCACCCATGGTTAGTTTCGGTTTCACCTCCGCTTGTCAGGGTTGGGTGCTAACGTTGTGTCCAATTATAGTGATTTTAGGTGATCTCTTCTTCTAGAAGGTCGGTCAGCTAGTGGGAGCCGTAAGGCTAGTTTGGGCCGACTGGACTGCTGGGTAGCGCCTGTGCGTCCTGGCTCTCTGGCTTCTTGAAATGGCTGCGACCTGCAGTTTTGTTTAGTTTCACTTTCTGCGCACTGATGGTGCTAGAAGTTAGGCCCTTACCGAGGTCCGGAAAGCGGGGTGCACCGCCTGGAGAGGAAGGGATATGAGCACTGGCCTCTTGGTGGCGGTTCTCCGAGGTAGAATCTTGCACCACCGCCTTTGTTGTTTCGCCGATTGTTTTCTCTCTTACTCCGTCGCCGCCATTTTGTTTTTTTTCCCACTGCTGGAGATCGTCTTCTTCCAACTTATTTTGTTAGTTGTGTCGTTGTTGTTGCCCTGTGTGTCTGATATCTTCCTGCTCCCCAGGGTTTCCTCTGGGTCTGTGGTTCTGAAAATCTGGACCCTATTGTTATCCCAATATCGAGGTCCAATACCCGTGTCACAAAATATCAACGTACCATGACAAATTTAGTGTCCGTAAACCGATAATGATTAGGACATCATTCCTATGTATTTGCGTGACAATCGAGGGTAGCCAACACCCCTAAATCGTAGTTTCCGTCCCAATCCCTTAGACTCCATTTTGTGAACGGCATCCATCTTACGTCTTGCCCTCATGTTAAGTCAATTAAAGGTCGAGCTTGATCCAAAAGGACACGTCCACCTTCCCTGACTTCCCCCTGACCTGTCCAAACTGACTCCATTGCTTTAAGCCAAACCTGTTTGGGCGGCTCCCCGCCCAGTGGCCGAACACGATACTATCGACACATAACATTCCACAAACCATTCACCCCATACAGAACATGCTTTCTACAAACATGCACCTGTCCATACTTCTTCTTTATGGCCAGTTTTATGACTGGGTGGTACCTGCCTTTATTGGTGTTTCATCGATATCTGATGGGAGTCCCGCATCTTGCTGGGTAATCTGTCACGAACTGGACATCTAAAATGTGGGTTTGCTTACGTGACGCCGCACTTTGTATTATTACAGAAATATGTTTACAGCCATATCATAAACTCAAGAATTCTTGCTTGAAGCCATTATTTCTGTATAGAAGGAGAAGACTGGTTCTGTAAAAACGAACACGTACAGTCTCCTGAGAATACATGACCCGTGTTTGTCGTGCTTCTAGGACACGTGTTACTTGGTAGCTACCAATAAAACTTGATCTCTGACTGCGACTAGAAGACTCATTGTTTCTGTGGTCCGGAACAAGGGAGAACTCAGAGGTCTTCGGGTGTTGTCCCCTGGCACCACCGGGTTCCTAAAAACCCGGCACCTCAATTGGCGCCCAACTCGGGGCGAAATCAAGCGGCGACGGTCCAAGCCAGATGTTCGTGAGGAGCTTCGTGTGAAAATTCCGGAGGACGGCCAGCCACTTCAGCGACCCCTGTATGTCGACGTGGTTCTGAAGGTCTTTGCTGCGAGGTTTCCCGCGTCCCGACGGCTACGAAGGACTGCTTCCCTGACTATCGCCTTGTTTTGGACCCAGTGATCCTTGGTAGAGCGAAACGATAGACGAGTCTTCTAGCGACGTCAACGATCTTCAAATACTTCAGTTAAGTATAAGTGGAGCGTCTCCCAGTCCTTAGTTTGTCCTTAGTTTTTGGTATCCTGGAGATACGACTTGATTTGGCACTTGCAAGCCCCAAAGCTGAAGGACTCGTGTTTTCACGAGAAATATCATAATAGATAAACCTTTGAAGTTTGAAGCTAGACTAGTGAGCGAAGATGCCTGGTTTTAGCAGACTTGGAAACTTGTTTTGTCTTGGTTATAATAGGGACTCCCGATTAGAGGATTCGTGTCCGGTTCCTCCAATTGGAACTCCAACGTATGAGCTCTATGTAAAACATGGCGTAGGTCCTATCACATATAATGAAGTGTGGATAAAATACACCCGTAAAGATGGTGTTTTAAAATGGCCCCAATATGGTAGTTTCGACTCAGAAATTCTAGATAACCTAGAGGTAAAGAGGCCAAACAAAAGGCAATTAAACTAGAAAAGAAGAATAAGAGGGAAAGGGGTATTTCAGTAATACAAGCCGCGATAAAATTTAAAGACAACGAAGAGGATCGAATAAGTGAGCAGTTGCACAGGCAACGTAAAATGGCAATAGATAAATGCTATCCTGTTTTACCATCTCTTCAGCAAGAGACAGTAAAAGAGCGTGAGAAAGATCCATTAATGGCGCATTTGCTGAGTTCGCCACCACCCTATGCGCAAAATGCCACAGCACCTCTGCAACCTTTAGTTGCACCTCTGGTAGCTGTTATACCAGCTCCTCTACAGCACTCACCAGCTACTCTTCAGCTGGCTTCTATTTCTCTAGTGCAGCCTCCTCAAGGCTCACCAGTCACATCTACTTCTCCTACTGTTCCTTCTACAACTTCGCCTAGCGCACCTTCTATTTCTTCCGATACTAGTTCTGCGAACGCTTCTGTTTCTGCTTTGCGTGACTCTGTTCTGACACCAGTTATTCCTCCACTTTCACCTTCCGTCTGGCATAAAACGGCCAGCATTATTACTAACATTCCTTCACCACTTTTTCGGTCGCCTAAAACGACCCCTAATACGGGACTAAGACAGTTACGAAGCCAAATGCCTGATTATCGAGAGAGGGAATGCCTGAATAAGTTAGCACGGAATTGGGCTCTGGATACAGCCAGATATGATGTAGAGTCCGTCATGAACGTTTTCCGTCAATGGGATGAACCGACGCAAAGATATGTTTTTGAACAGATGTGTGTTTTTCTGTGTGAGGATTTGGAAGATAATGGTCAAGAGAGCAACTCTCGAAAGTTGTGTAGTATACGATTTAAATTCGGGGAAGGCATGATTGTAGGTCCCGATGTCGACAAAGCAGTTGAGGTATTATTATCATATCGAAGCACAGGTGGTAACTCTGGGTCATCGTCTGAATGTGGTACGTCTAGTAGGAAAAGAGCGAAACAGTACCCCATGAGAGAGGTTCCTCCTGTTTGGAGGGAAGGTGATGCGAATGCTAATCCACCAATTCTGCCCCATTTTCAGCATGTATGGGTACATGTCCCATGGAAAAGATCGGAAGTATTAGCACTCAAACAGTCACTACCTGACCCTCGTAAGAACCCAACTGGGTATTATAAGGAGTTATCGCAAACTGCAAGCTCATGTATAATGAATTTAGCAGATGTAGACATGTTATTTGGGAACGTTGTTCCACATCCTTTATGGAGCAAGATACGTCATACGGATCACGATCAGGAACTAGGTGACTCATGGGCGAACATTGCGACTACAGATGCTAGACAAGTCGGTGGTTTTAAACCTGAGCCGTTAATAGCTGAACTTCCCGGTAGAATTATAGCGTACATGAAGACAATAATGCCTGAAGTACGCGTAAATTGGGACAAGCTATCAGCATGTAAACAAAAGAAAGATGAGAATGTGTCTGACTTTTTCACGAGATTTGAGGAAACATTCACCGACCACAGTGGCCAAGATATGGCTACCGAGGGTGGCCAAAGATTGTTTGTGGACAAGTTCGTACATAATTTGCTCCCTGAACTATGTAATAAACTAAAAGACTCTGAGAGTGCTTGGGCTGTCTCTACGTCAGCACAGATTTTAGCTACAGCCCAGTACTATGAGAATAGGCGTAAAGACGAGCTAGACAAGGCAGATAAAAAGACGAAAGATTTGAAAACTAAGGTTCTCCTCCAGCAGGCCTATCCGCCTCGCACGGCTAGTCAGCCCGACTATCAACCGCGACAGCAGTATTCGAGGAACGCGCAAGGTAACAAGTTTTCCCACCAGCGTCCTACATATGGCCCGAATCAATGTGCGTATTGCAAGGAAGAGGGTCATTTTAAGGATAATTGTCCGGCTCTTGCACGACGTTTAGACGGTGGTCAAGGTGTAAGGGGGAGAGGTGTTCAACATGCCCCTAGAGGTAGAGGCCGTGGAAATTTCACTCAGAATACAACTTCTTTTCCGCCCCAGAAGTCCATGAATAGCTTTGACCAACAGAATAATTCATCGTCTAAATCAGCTCAGTACTATGCTGACGACTATTACGCTGAACACGAAAATGAGGGTAACGATTGCTAGGACAGCCATGGACAAAGAGAGGGAGTTGTCTCAGTTCCGGTAGATCAGAATGGACCTTATGTCGAGGTAATAGCCTCAGGAGTGTCAGAGCCATTTCTGCTGGATACTGGTGCCACAAAAAGTTCTATCATGCACTCGAAACTTCCTGGCGCACCTTTGTCTGGCGAAATGAATGTCTCAGTAGGTTTCTCTGGCGCCCCTGTTAGAAACCCGATCTCTAGTCCTATGTCTCTCTCTGTTGGCCCATGCGAATTAGAAGCACCCCTCATTTTGACAACAGGTTGTGGTGAAAATTTGCTAGGTTTGGACTTACTAAAAAGGTTATATGCGACCTTGTACTGTTCTCCCTCGGGAGTACAACTTACTTTAGGCAAGAAGGTCATTTCTTCGATGTATTTATCAAAGGAAAATATTCCAACTGAATTATTGTCACTTCCTGATATACTCTGGGCTAATGGTTCTAATGATGTAGGTCGTTTGGAGATAACACCATATGTCATAACGTTGAAAGCCGACGTTAAGTTGCCACGTATTCCCCAATACAAAATATCTAGCGAATGCGAAAAAGCGTTGTTGAAAATTGTTCATGATTTGATTGATAAAGACGTCATCGAAGAAATGACAGGAAATGTCTGTAACAGTCCGGTTTTGCCCGTCTTAAAACGTACTGATCCTTCACAACCCCCTGTGTATAGGTTCGTGATCGACCTCAGAGAAGTAAACAAGATAGTTATCCCACAGTTTCCAGTCGTCCCCGACATTACTGCTTTATTGACAATGGTTCCAGTTTCAGCAAATTGGTTCTCGGTGATTGACCTGAAGAACGCTTTCTTCAGTATCCCGATTGCCGAGGAGAGTAGAGATATTTTCGGATTTAATTTAGGAGGACGAAGCTTCCGCTTCAAGTGCGCTCCTCAAGGCTACTGCGAAAGTCCATCCATATTCAGTCAGGCCCTGAAAACACAACTAGACACGATTGTTCTACAAAGTGGTTCAACTCTGATTCAGTACGTAGACGATCTGCTGATCGCTGCGGACACTGAAGAAATTTGCAAGAAAGCTACGTTATCATTATTGCATCACTTATGTGACATGAAGCACAAAGTCTCCCTTTCCAAACTACAATTTTGCCGACAAGAAGTAACCTACTTAGGTCACGTCTTGTCGAAGGAGGGAAGGAGACTGACACCAGAAAGAATACAGGCAATTGCAGAACTAAGTGCCCCAAGGACACAGAGAGAAGTTTGAGCTTTTTTGGGCATTACATCGTACTGTAGACAATGGATACCGAATTTCTCACTGCTAGCTAAACCCTTGCTGGCACTACTCCGTAAAGATACGCCCAATCCTATGCCCTGGTCTGAAGATTGTCAGATGAGTTTTCACAAGTTGCGTGATGCATTGTGTTCAGCCCCTGTGTTGGGAAACCCCAACTACAGTAAGCCTTTTACATTATATGTCCATGAGAAGGAAGGTTGTGCATTATCAGTCTTAACACAACATTTTGGGAACAGACAGCGCCCATGCGCGTATTTTTCGGCAACTCTGGATCCTGTGGCTAAGGCACTACCAAGTTGTCTGAGGGCTACCGCCGCAGCAGCTGTCTGCATTCGACAATCCGCTGGATTAGTCATGAATAATACTCTGATCGTTATGGTTCCGCACGCAGTAGACATTTTACTAAACAGGACGAAGACACAACACCTTACTAGCGCTCGACTATCCAGTTACGAACTGACGTTGCTAGCAAGCCACATCCACATAAAGAGGTGTGATACACTGAATCCCGCATCGTTATTACCCATTCCGACAGGAACAGACAAGAGTGATAAACATGACTGCTGCTTTAGGACAGAAGAAGAGACAAAAGGGAGAGTAGACTTACAGGACACTCCCCTTCCTGAATGCAATGATACTTTATGGGTTGACGGTTCATGTTTCAAGTTACCGAATGGTGATACGACTGCCGCATATGCTGTAACAACATTACACACCATTATAGAGACCGCACGTATTTCCCACAACTCTGCACAAGCTGCGGAAATTATTGCACTTACCAGAGCATGCGTGTTAGCTAAAGGAAAGCGAGTGAATGTGTACACGGACAGCCAATACGCCTTTGGCGTGGCTCACAGTTTTGGGAGATTATGGCGTGAACGTGGTTTCTTTACCTCACATGGTGCAAAGATACAACATGGTCAGCTAGTTAATGAGCTCCTTGAGTCACTGACCATGCCACTACAAGTTGCCATTATGAAATGCAGTGCACACAAGAAAATTCAAGACGATATTGGCCGCGGGAATGCATTTGCAGACGAGGTTGCGAAAGAGACCGCAAGGGACACGATGAGTCGAATGTATGTTGCGGTTCCCGCTAGATGTACTACTGATGTGGGAATGTGTGAGGACACCATTGAAAGCGTAAAATGCATACAAGCTGAGGCAACTGAGAATGAGTTGAATGAATGGAGAGAAAGTAAGGGTAGATTGGATGCGAATGGTTGTTGGGTCGAATTATCGGAACACCAGCGATGGCTACTACCTAATGCATACGTACTTGCAGTAGTAACAATGGCTCACGGCATGGCACACATCAGTTCGAAAGGAATATGTAAGCTATTGGCCCCAGTATGGCAGAATAGCAATATCCCAAAATATGCAGAAAATATGGTCAGAAACTGTATGATATGCCTAAAACACAATCCCGGTAAAGGAACTCCAACTCCAGCTGGTCACTTTGCGCCTCCTACGTATCCGTTTGAGGTTTTGCAGCTCGATTTCATTCACATGGAAAGGTGCAACAATCTAAAGTATGTGCTCGTTGTTGTTTGCGCTTTTTCAAGGTGGGTGGAAGCGTACCCCCTTAAAGACAATACTGCTATGACAACTGCCAAAGCCCTTGTCAAAGAGTTCTTCCCGAGATTCGGTATGCCTAGAATTGTCTGGAGTGATAATGGAAGTGAATTCATAGGACGAGTGATGAAGAGAGTGTGTGAGTGTCTAGGCATACACCAGAAATTCCACGCTGCAAATCACCCCCAATCAGCTGGATTAGTAGAGTGCTACAATGGCACTTTGAAACTCAAGCTAGCCAAGATCCAAGCCAGTACAGGTCTTAAATGGCCTGACGCCTTGCCCCTAGCACTCTTGTCAACTAGGATGACCGTCCATTCCAGATTAGGTCTTAGCCCCCACGAGACCGTGTTTGGCCGCCCAGCCAACGTCTGGGGCGTGCCAAGACCAAAGAAACTCCGTAAAATAGAACACCCCGTACTGCTTGATTATTTGTGCGAATTGACAGCTAAATTACGTGTTTTACACCAACAGGTTCACAGTTCCTCTCCGCCAGCCTCTGACGATCCAGGTCATACAACCAAACCCGGTACGTGGGTATTGGTGCGGAATTTCCAGCGCACCAACAACGGACAGCCGAGGTGGACCGGACCATACCTGGTACTTCTTTCCACGAGATCAGCGGTTCGGGTGGACGGCAAAAAGAACTGGGTGCATGGGACCCATTGCAAATGGGTCCCTCTGCCCCTTCCGTACGACCGGTGGGTCGATAAAGGACTTGCCGACTCTAAGACTGAATCCGTACCTCGTTTCATCCCTTTCAGCGATGCACGTTTAAAAGAGACTGGTACCGAAAAGGAGAGTGATCGTATTTTGCAAGGACGTGTGTCACCATCTATGCAATTGGACACTACCGAACCTGAGACATTGTTTAAAGACCACACCGTACCTGAGAAGCGACGATACAACCTGAGATCCAGCCCCAGGGACTAATAAAACCTTGATCTAATGTGATTTCCCTTTTCCCCCAAGAACTATTTTTTACCTTCCAGCTCTCTCGTCCCAGGGAACTAGCTCATTTTTTGATTTTCGAACCGCCATCTGGTTCCGCTGCTAGGGTCGCGGTTGAAGTGTAGGGAGTGCAACCAAGGAAGTTTTAGGTCCACGGTTCTGGTTGGTCCGAGGAAGTCACCCCGGACCGAACGGAGCGCGCTCCCTGGCAGAATCAACCTACCACCGCGGGCAGCAGGTAGAGGATGGAGTTTCCAAGGGTAGAGAGACCTGTCAAGCTTACGAACTTTGAAAAACAATTGTGTACTATACTGTCCAAGAAAAGATTTTTAATAATATGTGTTCTAATGCTGTGTAGCACTGTGATGCTTTTGATTGGTTATGCTCTATTCGTATTTCAAGTTTCCCTACTCTCAAATGACACTCTGCCGACGCCTTCTCCCACTCTCTCACCACATTCTTTTCACCCTCTACCTGAACACGAGTCTGCCAGAAGGCTCGAATTTGTAAATAACTCTTTCATCCAACTCCTACACCAACACCAGTCTATAATGAACACATCAAACTGTTGGATATGCGGACTCATGCCGCACACGACGGATAAGGGTATCCCATACTTCATCCTGCCATTTAGTTATTATGGTTCTCTGTGGGCTTTTCAGACCATGTTCCTATTCGCCCTAGAACCATACCCGACCCGTTCCACTGAAAGCGATTCCAGTAACAAGGCACTAATAGCAGGGATAAGAAATATGAGTAGAGAGTTCGACACATATCTGACTATCCCCAAAGATGAACTGACCCCATACACTCGTTGGAACGTAACCAAACATGGCGTTTACCTGATCAAGAGCCAATCAGCAAAGAAATCCCGCCCAGTTTGGATAGTGCCCCACCGAGGTCACCTATGTTTACAAGGTATTGGTAGAGATCCCACTGCACAGTTAGGAAAGAGCATTTGCACAGAAACATATGTGCTCGCCTCCCGAACTTCCCCTATACTCTTAGCAGCCAAAGGCACGTATTTCGTCTGCCACGACCAAGCCTATACATGGTTACCCCCTGACTTCTCAGGCACGTGCTTCATCTCATTTCTGCTGCCTCCTACCTACACGGCCCGAGCAGATTACCATCGGACAAGGACAGCTAGAGGTGTCGTGAGTAAAGACGACACCGCGGGTCAGGAATTCGCTGACTTCACAAAAGGTTTTCTGCCGTTTTGGGGGCCTATGGTGAACAGCAGGAATATTCGCCAGTTAGCAAGGATAGTTGAATCCGCCGTGACTACAACGGCCGGAGCACTTGGCAATTTGACAACCGAGCTTCAGTCGGATCGACTTATGACCCTTCAGAACCGAATTGCCCTTGATATCATACTCGCCGATCGTGGTGGTGTGTGTAGAGTCATCCAATCCAGTTGTTGCATATTCATCCCTGATAATGCACCGACAGTATACCAGGCCATCTCTAAACTACATGAAATATCTGGTTCCCTTCACGTTGAGAAAGGGGATTGGTCCTTGCTAGGGTGGTTCTGGGGACTGATCGCTGCCTGGGGATGGAAAACGCTAATCATCATTGGGATGATCTTAACACTTCTGTTTATGTTCTGCCTATGTGTCCAGTGCGCTCCTGCACTCTGTGGCCTCTGTGCTACTTCATGTGTACGGAAGCCTGCGTCAAGGGACGAACTAAGCAACAGGATGATGTTACAGCAGCATCTCCACGAATTCCTTCATACAGATTTGGACTCGGATTAACATGAGTTATTGCCTTACATAAGGGCAAAAGGAGGGTCTGTGGTTCTGAAAATCTGGACCCTATTGTTATCCCAATATCGAGGTCCAATACCCGTGTCACAAAATATCAACGTAC
Source organism: Lissotriton helveticus (assembly GCF_964261635.1). NCBI lineage: Eukaryota > Metazoa > Chordata > Amphibia > Caudata > Salamandridae > Lissotriton > Lissotriton helveticus. The sequence continues at coordinate 1,328,088,608 of NC_136069.1, read as the reverse complement.
CATGACGAATTTAGTGTCCTTGAACCGATAATGATTAGGACATCATTCCTATGTATTTGCGTGACAATCGAGGGTAGCCAACACCCCTAAATCGTAGTTTCCGTCCCAATCCCTTAGACTCCATTTTGTGAACGGCATCCATCTTACGTCTTGCCCTCATGTTAAGTCAATTAAAGGTCGAGCTTGATCCAAAAGGACACGTCCACCTTCCCTGACTTCCCCCTGACCTGTCCAAACTGACTCCATTGCCTTAAGCCAAACCTGTTTGGGCGGCTCCCCGCCCAGTGGCCGAACACGATACTATCGACACATAACATTCCACAAACCATTCACCCCATACAGAACATGCTTTCTACAAACATGCACATGTCCATACTTCTTCTTTATGGCCAGTTTTATGACTGGGTGGTACCTGCCTTTATTGGTGTTTCATCGATATCTGATGGGAGTCCCGGATCTTGCTGGGTAATCTGTCACGAACTGGACATCTAAAATGTGGGTTTGCTTACGTGACGCCGCACTTTGTATTATTACAGAAATATGTTTACAGCCATATCATAAACTCAAGAATTCTTGCTTGAAGCCATTATTTCTGTATAAAAGGAGAAGACTGGTTCTGTAAAAACGAACACGTACAGTCTCCTGAGAATACATGACCCGTGTTTGTCGTGCTTCTAGGACACGTGTTACTTGGTAGCTACCAATAAAACTTGATCTCTGACTGCGACTAGAAGACTCATTGTTTCTGTGGTCCGGAACAAGGGAGAACTCAGAGGTCTTCGGGTGTTGTCCCCTGGCACCACCGGGTTCCTAAAAACCCGGCACCTCAGGTCGCTTAAAGCTTCGTTTGGTTAGCAGGAATCGCTCTTTGGGCTCGTTGTTCGTCCTGGGTGTAGCGGAGCTCCAGACTTAGGCAACTCTCCCCATTGCCGTTCAAGCCACGCCCCCATTGTCGTCCAAGCTACGCCCCCATTGCCATCCAAGCCACGCCCCCATTGACGTCCAAGCCATGCCCCCTGTTAGACATATTCCTAAGTAGTTATATGTTGTGGTGTAGTCCAAAGCAGAGTGACCAAACTGCCGTGTGTATTTGGCTTTATAGGCGCATTTTCCAAAGATTATCACTTTTTATATTTGGTTATTTTAGTTCCAGCTTGTTTTCAACATTATAAATGTGCAGTGCATTCGAAGGTCTCTGCAAGTCAATACGAGCTTGATCTTGGATAACATTATCAACAGCGGAGAGCAGAATTTGGAGTTAAGGAGGAAAAGATCTGCCTTTATTTAATGCAGTGCTAATATCAGTAGTATAGAAAAGAACAGCAAGGGAGCCAATACACGTCCTTATTTGAGCCCCTTATTGATGTGGATTTGCTTTGAAATGTAATGAATGTATGATGTTACAACGCATACATTTACACCGCATGCCTTTACAACGCAGTTTTTACACCGCAACATCTCTTACAGCGCATACATTTACATCGCATGCCATTACAACTAATTTTTCAAAACTACATTTACAATGCATTCCATTACATTGCATTATACCTTTACAACAAATAACATTACATTGCATTTAAGGTAAGTGTTGGATAGTGTAGGGGTAAAAATTACTATTCTAACTTCAGGGGGTGCAACAGTAGGGTAAGTGTTGGATAGTTTAGGGGTACTATGCATTATAATGGTATGCGTTGTAATGACATGCGATGTAATGCCTGCGTTGTAGTAACATGCGTTGTAGTGACATGCAATGTAATGGTTGCGTTGTAGTGACATGCGTTGTAAAGGATGTTGCGATGTAATGACTGTGTTGTAAATGTAGTGCGATGTGATGACTGCGTTGTAAAGGTTGTTTCCCGACTGGAACACCCCAAGCTGCTAGTTCGATCCAGAGGATCTGACAGTACACACTATCAAAAGCGGCTATGTAGTTAATAAAATATGAAAAAGTGAACCATTTTTCCTTGAAATTTCACTCTCCACAAAATATGCTATGTAACAATATTATCGTTGGGTCTACAGTTTGGCCTGAAGCCTGCCTGAAAAAAAGGAATTATTCACTTCATTCAAACCACATTTGTAGTTCTTTCAGTAAGATCCTGTCATAGGCTTTCCGGTCAATGTTCAATAAAGCTATCAGACGATAACAAGATGGGTCTGCCCTATTGCCCCTTTTAAAATGGGGACATTGAAGTGATCCAGGGCAGAATTCTATGGTAATCGATAACTGAAAAGATGCTCTGTACAAGGGAGTTAGGTAAGTCTCCCATTAGTTAATGTTGACTTTGATCATCCTGGGGCAATGGGCTACCTGCCCCAGTTTAGAGCTTGTTTTGTGTCACAGACAGAGATTGTGAAGCTTGAGTCCAGACTCTTGAGATTACAATCCTTGATTAGAATGCTAAGCTGATGATCGACTATTTCTGTGTCCAATGTTCTTGCCGATCACAGTTATTTTGTGGTGTAAATTTAGAGAATGTGCTTCTGCCATTCAGAGGTGCTTACCCCTTTTTCTGTAACCCTTTTGGTGCTCTCAGCCAGATTGGTTATATATCTTTAGAATTGACTTTGATCTCTTGATTTTACGATTTTGTAAACAAGTTACCATTGGGTTTCATGATCTTTTCTTTTTGCTTCCCACAGCATTTTCCTATAGTCTGTTTTTAACAGAGCTAACTTCTCTGTAAATCTTACTGGTATCAGTTTTGTTCTATGAGATTTCGATTTTCCTGATCTCAGATTTGAGATGTTTTAATTCAGATGTGAACCATCCTTTATGATCAATCAATCAATCAATCAATCAATCAATCAATCAATCAATCAATCAATCAATAAGGGGGTTTATACAATGTGCTACTTACCCGTGAGGGTCCCAGGGCACTGGGGGGCAGGTGTGGGGGCGCAGCTCCGGTTCAGTTGAAGTTCTAGGTTGTGAGGTTCTTCCTGAAGGTGTGCAGGTTCGGGGAGCGTCTGATGTTTGCTGGGAGCCCATTCCACGTCTTGGCAGCGATGTAGGAAAAGGCTTGTCCGCCAGCTCTGTTTCTGCGGTTGCGGGGGGTCTCTGCCAGGGCGAGGTCGGCAGAGCGGAGGTTCCTTTTGGGTACATGGAAGGAGACTCTCTCGTTAAGATATTTGGGTCAGGTGTTGCAGAGTGATTTGTAGGCATGGGTGAGAAGTTTGAAGGTCACTCTCTTCTCGACTGGGAGCCAGTGGAGGTCTTGTAGGTGTTAGGTCATGTGTTCATGTTGTGGTGTCCCTAGGACGAGTCTTGCTGCAGCGTTCTGGATGATTTGGAGCTTGTGCAGCAGAGTTGTGTTGATTCCGGCAAACAGGGCGTAGCCGTAGTCCAGTCTGCTGGTTATGAGTGCGTGGGTGACGGTCTTTCTGCATTTGGGGGGGTATCCGTTTGAAGGTCTTTCGGAGGGTGCGAAGGCAGTTGAAGCTGGTGGAGGCGATGGAGTTAATCTGGGGGGTCATGGTGAGGGAGGAGTCCAGGATGATGCTGAGGTTCCTTGCGTGGTCTGTAGGGGTGGGTGGACTCCTGAGGGCAGAGGGCCACCAGGTGTTGTCCCAGGCTGAGTTGGAGGGTCCTAGGATGAGGACCTCGGTCTTCTCCGAGTTGAGCTTCAGGCAGCTGTCCTTCATTCCTTCCTGGAAGCCGAGTCTGGTGTCTTCAGGGTTCTTTGTGAGGGAGAGGATGAGCTGGGTGTCATCAGCATATGAGACTATGCTGAACTCATGCTGTCTGACGATGGTGGCGAGGGGGGCCATGTAGATGTTGAAGAGCATGGGGCTGAGCGACGATCCTTGGGGTACTCCGCAGTTGATCTCTATTGGTTTGGAGAGGAAGGGAGGGAGTCTGATCCTCTGGGTTCTGCCGGAGAGGAAGGATTGGATCCAGTTGAGGGCGGTTCCTCATATCCCCGTTTCGTGAAGTCTGGCTGTGAGCGTGTGGTGTGAGACAGTGTCGAAGGCTGCGGAGATGTCTAGTAGGATGAGGGCCACAGTGTGTCCCTGGTCGAGTAGCATTTGGATGTCATCAGTGGCGGCGAGGAGGGTGGTCTCAGTGCTGTGGTTGCTGCAGAATCCGGACTGGGAGGAGTCTAGGATGGAGTTCTCTTCAATGAAGGTGGTCAGCTGAGTGTTTACAAATCTCTCTGTGACTTTGGCAGTGAAGGGGAGCAGGGAGATGGACCGGTAGTTTTTCAGATCCGTCGGGTTGGCTGTGGGCTTCTTGAGGAGGGGCTTGACTTCCGCCTACTTCTAGTTGTCTGGGAAGATGCCGGACTTGAAAGAGGCGTCGATGGTCCATCCTAGTTTGAGTGCGATGGTGGCGGTGGCCCTGTGGTAGATGTGTGGAGGGCAGGGGTCCGTGGGAGCTCCAGAGTCGGTGCTGTTCATAGTCGAGGTGACATGTTCCACCATGGCGGTCGGCTGGTTGTTGGTGGTGGGGAGGGGGGATGTGTCTGGTGTCTGTTCGCTGGAGTTGTCATAGTTCCTGAGATGGTGTGACGTCTGTGGCTTCGCTGGGGGGTTTGGTGAATTGCTGTATGACGTTGAAAAGTTATTTGGTATTGGTTGAGTTGGTGTGGATCTTGTTCTTGATGAAGGTCTGCTTGGTGTCCCTTATTTGCTGGTGATATTCCTTCTGCGCATTCTTGTGGTTGTTCAGGTCTTCCGTGGTTTTACGGTTCTGCCAGGTTTTCTCAAGGCGTCTGCAGGAGCATCTGGCTTCTTGGAGATCGGTGGTGAACCTGGCGGCCTTCGGTGGGAGTTGTTTTGTGGGGTGGCGGAGGGGTGCGAGCTTGTCGGTGCAGATGGAGATCCAGCGGTGGAGTTCTTTGGCTGTGGAGTTGGCGTAGGTCGTGGTGCTAGGGGGATCTAGGCAGAGGGTGATGTTGAGGTGTTCCTCTGTGATGTTGCTCCAGTTCCTTACTGGCGGACGCGGGGGAGTTTGGATGCGGTGGTGATATTGAAGGTGAAGTGTACGCAATGGTGCGCCGTCCAGAGGGCCTGCGTGGTGTGGCTGATGTGCATCACTATTGGAGTACGCCTTAGACACCACATTTTGCAACTAATCATCTCTGGACAGAGTGTTAAGATGCGAGGAACAGTGGTGTTAGTACTATTACTTGGAATGATTTCCATTCTTTTAATCTCTCAAAGTAATCAGCCTCACATCTAATTCCTCTTTATCGATAAAGACCTTCCTCATTCCCAGCAACTGTCAGTCCTGCTGCCCATTTAATGGACGAGTCTAAGGAGGTTACTGTAGAATTATGATCACTTTTGAACCTTTAAATAACTATAAAGTCTGTGCGTTTTGAGAAAAGAAACCATGACGTATCTATGTATAGACTAATATGGCACTTCTGCTATGAGAGTAGTGAGTGTTGTATCCCACAGTTCAAAACTTTTTACAACATAAAACAGGGATTAGAAATTATTTGCAGAGAAACTCATCTATTTCTTTACCCTGTTAATCCTGTTTTATATATATAAGATGTTTCTTTCAGTGGTTCTTTGGTGCGGGACATAGTTTTTTAGGAACTACTTTCTATTTTATTTACTAAAATTAGATTGTAATCTCCTGTGATAGCACTTTATGGCCTGGATGGGTTTGGTTTAAGTTATTTTCATTTTCAATAAGCTGTTTCACTTAATGTGTTGTTCTTGATTGTAACTATATGATTGATAAAATGTGGTGATCTTGGTAATAATTTAAATGTAATGAGTTTCAGTGCCAAGTCTCTAGGAGAAACAATATATTTTATTTTTGAAGGAATTGTGCTGCCTTTTCTTTTTGACATAGTTTTTTTAAATGTGTTACATTCGAAAATAGGATGGTAAGTGGATCTTTCGGCCAAGAGATCTCTTTCGTTATGAGTTGCATAATATTGTTGGGGGCGCTGAACTATCCGGCCCTCCAAAGCTGATAGAAGCCTACTTCAATCTACTTTGTTTTCAAGTGCTACAGTAGATGTAGGAGAGCAGAGGCAATGATGACCACCTCCCCATTTGATTTGAATTGCATCTTTAGAGGTGTACCAAGGAGAAGTAGCTCCTCATGTCCCGTTTAAGATAGATTGGTGCTTTCTTCCTGTAGGGTGCTTTTTCCCTGAAGACTTCTATATTTCGTTTTTTTACCTCCTTTTTAGTCACCTTAATTCCCCAGATGGCAAAATTGTCCTTAAAACTGAACACCAGATCCAGTATTTCAGCTGATCTCCACAAAACCTGAGTTGCCTCCGATGTAGTTAGAAAATATGGGAGTAAATAATGCTGACTCAGTGTATCTTATGATTTTAATGTAGATAAAGCTGGTATGTGTGAAATAAGACAGAGTGTGCTACCTCTGTTTAAGACATTCTCTTTCCTCTAGAAACATGTCTAGATGATAACACATTTCCTTGCTCTATAGTTATATTTATTTTTGAAGGAAGATTATTAAACGTTTAGCCAGGATTGAATTCTGTGGTGAATGGAGGCTTAATGTCCACAGATAATTATTTTTGGACAACAACATCTTGGACCCGTCCCAGTCCGGATTCAGATGAAACCACAGCACCAAGACAGCCCTCATCACCGCCACAGATGACATCAGGTGCCAACTAGGCAACGACGTAACATCAGCCCTCATCCTCCTGGACCTGTCGGCTGCCTTCAACAATGTCTGCCATCGCAATCTAAAGACACACCTCCTAGAAGCCGGAATCCAAGAGAAAGCCCTTGACTGGACCACGTCCTTCTTCTCCAGCACAACCCAGAGCGTCCGCCTCCCACCCATCTGATCCGAAGCCACTGACATTATCTGCGGCGTCCCCCAGGGCTCATCCCTCAGCCCGACGCTGTTCAACATCTACATAGCCCCCCTCGCACAAGTGGCCCACCATCACGACCTCAACATCATCTCCTACGCTGACGACATCCAGCTCATCCTCTCCCTCACCAAGGACCCTCACACCGCCAAAACCAACTTCCACGAGGGAATGAAGGCCGTCGCTGACTGGATGGGGAGCAACCATCTGAAGTTGAACTCGGACAAGAGGGAGGTACTCATCCTCGGACCCACCCCCTCAGCCTGGGACGACTCCTGGTGGCCGACCACACTGGGAACAGCACCAACACCCACCGACCATGCACACAACCTAGGATTCACCCTCGACTCCTCCCTCTCCATGGCTAAACAGGTCAACGCCGTCTCCTCCTCCTGCTACAACACCCTCTGCATGCTCTGCAGGATCTACAAGTGGATCCCGACCGAAACAAGAAGAACGGTGACACAGGCCCTCGTCAGCAGCAGACTGGACTACGTCAACGCACTCTACACAGGAATCCCAGCCAAACACCTACGACGACCATCAACGTCCCCCACCTCAGCCACATCACCCCCACCTCAGAGACCTACACTGGCTCCCCGTCGACAAGAGTATCACCTTCAAACTCCTCACCCATGCACACAAAGCACGCCACAACGCCGGACCAGCCTACCTTAACAGCAGACTCAGCTTCTACACCCCCACCCACCAGATCCGCTCCGCCAGCCTAGCCCTCGCCGCTGTCCCCCCACATCCAACGAATGACCTCCGGTGGTAGATCCTTCTCCTACCTCGCTGCCAAGACCTGGAACACCCTCCCTACCCACATACGGCAGACCAAGACCTACTTGCCTTCAGAAGACTACTCAAGACCTGGCTCTTCGAGCAGTAGCAGCACCCCCCCCCCCCTCCCCTCAGCACCTTGAGACCCTCACGGGCAAGTAGCGCGCTCTACAAGTACTCTGATTGATTGATTGAATTATGTAAAGGTTGAAAAATTGTCTGTTCATGTTTGATTATCTCTCTCAGAATTCCTTTGCTTAGGTGGCCATTGTTAAACTCATCTGTTTTTGCTTGTCAGAGTAGTGGCCTAAATTAGTAGTTGTAACCAAAGAGTGCTTCCTTTTCTGACTTTCCTGTTGTCTGTTAAATCCTGTTGCTGGCATTGTTTCTGACCTATAACAGGGTCTTTTGTATTGGTCGAAGGAATGCCCTAACAGATTAGAATTAAACATTTTCTTTGAATTACTTGTTATACTCTCTGTTAGACTAGAGGAATACAGCTGATTAGCCTAATTTGCCCTAATCTCATGTAATAAAGTACTGTGATCTGTGTCATGTAATGGATATTGAGGCTCATTCGAAGTTTGTGCAAAAATCTGATACATCTAATTTTCACTTTTTACAATATTTCTAGTAGTTACTGAATATTTGTAGATTGTGGATCCGTTAGACTTTGTTTGTTTTTTAAAATCTTATTTCTTCTTCCTAATTAAGGGTTTATTTGCTATACTATTTCATTAATAGTTCCATGCTCCTTGATAGTCATTTCACTGTTCGTAACGCTTGCACAATTTGGGATGATGACTTGTATTGAGGCATTACTGGATGTATTACTACTGCTTTCCAAATTTGTCACAGTTATATTGAGCCCTTTTGCCCCAACAGCGCCTACCAGTGTAGTGTAGTTCCTATATTCCCAATAGGCTCTGCGCATTGGAATAATATATCCTATAGATAAGACGTAGGACTGAGGTCAGCTAGGTCTCTATCGAATATACTAAACTTAATATTGAGTGCCAGCTAGCTCAGAAGTCACTAGAAACTTTCTCGAATTCACAAGAAGGGATTAGTTTCTGACAACCGCATAAACATGACAACTTTGTTTCCCAAAGATAAGAAATATATCTCTAGAGTCGTGGAACAATAGATAAGTCTTTCACTCAGTCAATCGTGCATGTTTCGTTTCAACAGAGTTTGCAGCGAAATAGATAGACGGGCATTTTAAATGAAAAGGTTATTGAACAGTCTTCTTTCTCATACAAGAGAAGTGAACTGCTACAATCGTTAAGCAGACTGCAAAGTATAATGTGTACAGCGAGAATAGTATTGTAAAATAATACTGTTAAAGCATTGTACGGTTTCTAAGCCACATAAAAATACATACATAAATAACATTGACTAAAATAGTCAACTGGTGCATCTAAATATGCCTATCCCAATGTACCTAACCTAAGTCTAGTACGTGGGACGAAGTAAGTATTGTGTAGCATAGGTTTAGTTGTTTTTGCCAAGAATCTACCAAAGGTTTCTCTAGGTTCTACTCAGCTCCATACCTTGGTTTAGAATGAAGGAGGTCTAGTATCTCTGTCTCAGGACTCGATTTCCCAATACCCCGCAAGGGGAGCTTGGAAACACTGGAGCTGGATTCTCGAAGAGAGAGGCAGCCTCTTAATCAGTGCGTCAGCTGGAGGGTAGGCTTCCTTCGGCACTTGCTGTAGCGAGCTTTGTCGGGCAAGTAGATAGTCGAACTGCTCCGAACCACCGTAGTTTGCTATAGCAAGTGAAGGTATATTTATACCTTGAAGGTGTTTAGGAATGCCATAGTTTGACATTAAGTCGGGCATAATAACGTCAGGAAAGAACCCCTAGGGAATAGTTGTTCTTTGCAAAGTACATGAGTTCTTGGACAAATCAATATTCAAGCAAGGGGAAGTTCTCTAACTTCTTAAGCCGATTTTCCAAGAAATGGTTGTGAAGTTTGGTACAGGTGGAAGTAGCCATGCCGGTATTTGGTCTGCATGGGCTATGTCTAAATAAGAGATTGATTTCTATGTCTATATAAGGGCAATGTGAATTGTACCTATATAAGGGCATGAATCGGGAAAATTCACTTGGAGCTCCAAATGCCACAGAACACCCACTCCACTGTATTATGTATGACATTACTAAGTTCTAAACACATTGAAACATATCTAAACATATGATGTGTCAAAACCCCACCCAAAATACATAAAAATGCATTGGCATTGGTTGTACACGAAAATCATTTGTGCTGGACGCATTTAAAGCAATGTTTCATTCAAAGCATATAGATGACATTTGAAAATGCTATCCACATGAATCATAAAAAATACATTTATGAAATGGCTCTTGATTACAGAAGAAAAAGTCGAGACCATTTCATAGCAGATTATATAAACTGGTTGATTGTGGACAAGGTCAAATATTGTCTCTTGAAAGTTTTTCAAAGAATTCTAGTTCTCTATGAATAGTTCTACTATGAGCAGATTACAAGAGGCTGTGCACCAAACACAGAGTGCACGAAGTTTGGAAAAATTCCTAGGACTGCTTCAAAAGGTGCAAACAGTCCCGAAAAAATCGTCTTAAATACATGCACAATACCACTCGTATCAGACATGTTTAAGATACGACCTAACATTTCTGAGAAATGTACAGGGCAGTTTGTAGTTAATAGGAAGTGCATCTCTGCAGAAGTCCTTGCGATTTGCAGATCATAGGTTTTTTTGGCTGAGGTCAATGGCACAGTTTTTTGTAAAAGAATGGCTTTCATTCTGCTCAAAGTATCAATTCGTATAGAAGAGATGTTCAGTGAAGGCCATAACGGCGACTGTCTTGGTTTTTGGAAACAATACTTGCATACAGCAAGTGACCCTGGCCGACACAGTTACGAAATAGGCTAAACCTGGCAACATGTCACAGCAGCTGTGATCATTCAACATAATGTAACTTCCATTAGAAAGTTGCCTAAAAATTGGATCAATCAGTGCAGCTGGTGAACCTTGCAAGTGGCAGGATAAGTAGTTCGAGGAACCATCGCATGCCCCATGTAAGTTTATACCCTGACATAGGAGAGAACGGCTTAGTGCATTTTCACAATTATTGCCACTAAGAAACACTTCTTTCCCCCCACTCCAACATCTGCGTGTGTAAGGTAATTCCCTGGATGTCTTGATGTATTCTTTACCCAACCTTTCATATAGGCCTGCTGGTATACGTTTTAAGCAATACTGAAAATGGAAAATTGTAACAGGCAGCGTGCTTGTACAGTGTATTATCCATTTAATGGCTGTTTTTTCAGCGACTGTAAATGGCAATCTTTCCAGTTTTTCAATGCTCAGTACCGTATTGTCTGCTCCCCTCTGTGCCAATTTGATTTGTTTATCTGTGAGATTAAATTCAGAAAACAATGACGTTGTGTTGATTAAACGCCAAGGCACATAGCCTGACCGAAGGTTTTGTAATGTCCAGCCTAATAGCATTATAGAACGCAATTGCGACTGACCATGTTGCAACATGACCAAGTCCTGTTCCATTATGTCTATGGCAGACGATACTATGCTGTCCAAAGTATATATTCTGGATGACAGAGTCGTTAACCCATTGTCAACTACAGAGAGAGATTTCTCTAAATTAATATGATCAATTTCTCATATTCGTTCCGCAGTCTCTGCTTGCGTTGTTTTCCATGCTTCATTATATAGTGCATAGATACCGGCGTATATAAAACATTTATGACACGGTTTTTTAGGTCCTTGTAAGAAGTCCCTCAGGTCAGCGCCATCCTTAAGTAATGATAAGTGTTGTTTTACTTCCTTTAGTGTGGACTTGTGTAGCCATTGAAGGCACAGCTTCCCTACACTGTATGATGTTACTATCCCTGGATGCTGTCTTTGAACATATCTTGGATCTGGCCAAGTGAATGTGAACCCTTGTGTCTTATTCAAGAATCTATCATGAAAGTTGTTTGTGTCTGTGGGCCAGATTAACCATTTTTTCCAATCAGGATCTGTTCTGTTGTGAAGCAAAATAGTATGTACGTCGACCACCCCCTCTGAAGTGTTATTACTATCAGGTGTAGGTGTAGGTATGGACGGTTTGTTTAAATCTTTTATCTTGGCTAACCAAAGACAAGATGTTTGCTGAACAGTTACATTGGTTCATAATCTGATGAATCTTCTAAGTATTCATGATCTGTAAACTTTGCAGACATCATCCCCTTTTGTATAACAACATTTCTAAGTCTGACATCATATTCAGTCTCGAAGTCCCAATCATCAGAAAAGGTACTAGATGAAACAAAGTCACTCAAGGAAATCTTGAATTGGTGTGGAATCTTCAACAGCTCAGCCGGACCAAGAATGTCATATCCAGTTCTGCCTCAAGCTATACCACCTGGTATAGGAACGGTTGTGAAGTTCACTGTTGACAAGTCTCTTTGTTCACGATGAGATGATTTGTGTGGCTTGAGGAGTAAGTTGATGTTCTTACCTGCTGTGTCCTTTTTAACATATCTTCCATTTATTAGCATTCCCAAAGTAAATACAAGAGTCAACCAAATTAGACGAAAAAGTACACCCAACACAATCCAAAATTCAATCCATGGTGAAACTGGATAAGTCTTTTCCAATTGATAAAAAAGTTCTGTTGCTTGTTCTTTGAAAGTTCTTTTAGCTGGCGTCATTTCAGGTTCACTGGGATCCTCGAAAAACATTGAAAGTTGATGAAATAAGCCTGGGGCAGTTCTGTCAATTGTAGGGATTGCATCAGGATTTGGTGCAATCGCTGGAACCACTTGATCACTTGTTACGTTTGTATAGTCAGTTGCTATTTCATTGTAAACAGGCGTTTCTTGACGAACTGTTATTTGGGTCTCAAGAGGTATAAGTTCCATGGCTTTGTTGTATAGTCCTTCTTTTCGCACTGCAGATTCTTCAAGGGTGATGAGTCTCTCAGTTTGAACCTCTTGGATAGTTGTCAGATTCGGGAGTCTGCTACATCTTTGGAGTCCACTTGGCCTACTTCTTATCATCAGCCACATGATGTGGTTTGACCAGGTCGATGGACACAAACCTGTTCTCCTTCTTTCCAGCACAGGGGCGGCAGTAATACTGTTCTTGATCTGTGGATGGCTAGGACAGGTACTGGTTGTCTGTAAGAAGGCCCAAATTCCTTGTTGTCTGCGATCTTTTCTCTGACTAGATCCCCAATCTTTGGAATCCAGACAGGTCTTGCTGGGACGGATAGTTTCTCTTCAGTGGTTGTTGGCTTCAGGAGTACGTTGCTTTGTCTGGATCTTATTTCATTTAAGTCCTGCAAAACAGCCAAACGATCTTTGAAATCAAAGGGTTTTTGTTCCACCACTGAAGTGTGGCGATCGAGGTCCTGCACAATCATTCTAGTTCCAAAAAGGATTTCATATGGAGTGATATCCCCTAGAGAACTTCTTGGCAGATTGTTAAGACTATGTTGGACACTTATTAGATGTTTGACCCACCAGTCACCCGAGCCTAGTACCCTAGCTGTTATAGATTGCTTTATGTCCCGTTTTTTTCTCTCCACTACCGAATTTCCCTCAGGATGGAATGGACTAGAATACCGCAATGCAACGCCCATGTTGGCCATGGCCTTTTTGTAAGCTCGAGAGTTAAATGCAGGTCCCTGTTCAGAATGTAGTGTGCCGACTGCGTATGTGCCGATAAAGACCCGCAAATCTTTTATAACAGTTCAAGTGTCAGCCGAGCGCTGAGGCTACATCCAAATGAATCTTGTCTTAATATTTATGGGACCACATCTGTCCATAGGGACGTCTGCGTGTAGAAAGTCTAATGCTGCCTAACAATGGTGTCTGTACTGGGCTGGCTACACTGTAGTGAGGTATCTGGCAGTATTCGCTGCTGTGATCTCTGTTGCAGTCATGGCAATTAATTGCAAATGTGTAAATGTGACCATTCATCCCTGGCCGTCAGTACGTCTCTTTTAATTCTAGTATAGATTTAGAGATCCCCTGATGTATCAGACCCTCTCCCAAATGTGCTTTGTGTATCAAAGCTACTCTACTTTTCTTGTTTGGAATTACTCTATCCCCCACTCCAGGGATTTGAGCAAAAGGAACGGAGTTTGCATCTATTATGTAAGAGTATTTGAGTGGATAGTATTGAGATAATGCTGCACCGCTGCCTTTGCATGAAGCATTGACAGCTAGCATTATTTTGCCGTCTATTTTTGTTTTTGAACGAGTGATTGCAGCTACGGAAGCCGTTTGCACAGCTGCCTTCGCGGATTCATCAACCAATGAATTCCCTGCGACGTGAACGCCATCACGGTGATGACTCAGTGTATGAATCACGTGAGGTTTTTGTAGTTCTTGTTGTAACTGAACTACTTGTTTTCAAAGCAACTTATGCTTGATTGTGCCACCTTTTGCATTTTTGTAACCGTTTTCAATCCAGTTCTGCAAGTATTCATTGTAAGAATGAATGCAATAATACGAATCGCACACTATAAGTGTGGGGAATTCTCGATCAGTATTTTCAAGCGCCATCTTGAATGCTTGTGGTTCAGCTCACTGAGCTGTACAATCTCCTATAGATTGAGTTTTAGTTAAGCCTGGGCGTAGTGGGGCGTAGTGGGGCTCCGCGGAGCTACGCGGAGAGGGCGAGAAGCTACGCCCACTCCCGCACTCCGCGTAGCCCCACTACGCACCTCCCTCCCGCTCTCCCCTACATACTTTATTTAAGCAATTACACTGATTAAAACAATTTTAAAGCACTTACCTTGTCCGGGGCTCGTCCGGGGCTCCCTCTTTGAATAGCGTCCTTTTCCTGGATACCAATGCGCATGCGCGGGCGGGCGCGCATGCGCATTTCTCCCGAGAAATGCGCATGCGCGGCCGCCCGCGCATGCGCATTTGTTTCCAGGAAAAGGACGCTATTCAAAGAGGGAGCCCCGGACAAGCCCCGGACAAGGTAAGTGCTTTAAAATTGTTTTAATCAGTGTAATTGCTTAAATAAAGTATCTAGTGGAGGGCGGGAGGGAGGCGGGTGGCGGCCGACTCGGCTACGCTCACGGAGTGGGCGTAGCGTTGCCGGCTACGCTGCCTACGCAAAATGCGTAGAAGGCAACACTACGCCTACTCCGTGGGCGTAGCCGATTCCTCCGCCCAGGGTTAGTTTTAGTGACCATTGGTCGCAATTTACCATCTCGCCAGCGAACTTTAACGATTGCGCACGCTGCATGGAAAGCTTGTTTACCCCAAATAGCGGGCTGTGCGGTATGTAACCTTTACAACGAAACTTTTACAACGACCTACCATTACAACGCAACTTTTACAATGCAAACTATTACAACGCATTGCTCTGGGGGGCGCTCTAGGATAGGGAATAGGTTAATTTACTATCCAATAACCTTCCCTACTATCCACGGGGACTGGAGTTGGAATAGTAAATTAAACTATTCACTATCCAGCACCCCAAAGCGCTATGCGTTGTAATGGTATGCGTGGTAAAAACCGCGTTGTAAAGGTAGGCGTTGTAAAAGTATGCGTTGTAACGTCATACATCCGGGCTGTGCTGATCCATCAGTATAAATGATACATTCATACTGTTCTAGAGGCAGAATTTCAGTAGGCAGAGGACATTCTTGTTCATATTGTAGAAATTCTTGTGTTTTCAAATAAGGGTCGAAAACATATTCAACGTCTGTTGCAGCAAGATAATTAACCCATTGTTTCCATCTCAGATGTAAAGCCTTAGCATTTGGAATGCTCGCTTTTGTCATTGCCTCTAAGGCAGGTACAGGAGTAACGACCATTATGCGCTTACCCTGTGTAAGGGCTCTCTCTTTTGTAACTGCAGTTTGAACCGCTGTCAGAATTTTTTCTGTAGAAGTGAATTTCATACCCTTCCGAGGCGAATCCCAAAATTATGGTGTTCACTCTGTTCAAGTGCCTATCCAAATCATCGTTTGTTAGATGAATGTCATCTACATATGATAATGCCTCATCATCATAGGTTTGTAGTAACTCTGTTACTCTGGCTGAAAATAACCCTGGACTATTCTTGAATCCCTGGGGGAGATGACAGCATTGACCCTGTGTCCCCATGATTGAGAAAGCGGTCAAATACCAACTTTCATGTGCAATGTTTTGACAGAAGAAACCGTTAGAAATATATAATATGGTTTTACGCACAATGTTATTCATTAGTGCTGCACTGTGTGCATTTTGTACTGCAACAGTTTTGCAACAAGTGTTTAAATGTCTGTAATCCAAACTAGACGATATGTATTGTCTGGTTTGGAGACAGAAAACAAAGGATTGTTCATGGACGAGGTGCATGTTTCAAGGATGTATGACGTTACAACGCATACTTTTACCACGCATACCTTTATAACGCGGTTTTTACCACGCATACCATTACAACGCATAGCGCTTAGAGGTGCTGGATAGTGGTAAGTATAATTTTCTATTCCAACTCCAGTCCCCGTGGACACTAGGGAAGGTGTTGGATAGAAAATTAAACTTATTACCTATCCTAGAGCGCCCCCCAGCGCAATGCGTTGTAATGGTATGCGTGGTAATGCCTGCGTTGTAATGGTAGTGCGTTGTAAAAATTTCGTTGTAAACGTTACATACCATGTTTCAATCACCCCTTGATATTCAAGTTGATCTAATATCTCCCTGACCTGTTTTTTAGCTTCTTGCTTAGCTGGGTACTGCCTTTGTGTAGTTGGTTGAGTTTTTAACTGGATTTTATGTTGAGGAGAATCCTCATCCCATACTACATGATTTTTATATAATGCAGGAGCCTGGGCTCCTGCCCATTTCCTGGCCTAGGAATATTTTTTATGAATTGGAATATGATTGTAGAAAGCTGGCGTAATGATGTTTTGGCCATGTGGGCACTCCCTGTCAAATTCAGGTGGCCAGTCTTGGTTAGCTAAAAGAATGTCATAACCCTGAGAGAGCTTTTCCCAAAAGAGTGCTCTTATTTTTCTAGTTATGTCCTCATCCATCCGGAGTGTTACTTCATATAACTTATGTGGGAAACTAACCCTGGTGCAGTTTCAACTTGGATGTACTCATTCAAGTCCACTGTCTCCAGATGATCCTTCAAGTTCTTGCCAGCTATGGTGACTTCTGCTGTGCTGTCCAACATCGTTTGAACCCATTCCCCGTTCTTGAGTTGTGTCCTCAAGATCCTCGGAATGTCTGATTTTTAGACCTGCTACCTTTTTCTTGGTGAATTGAGTTTTCTTAATTTTTGGAACGTGTTGATTGGATTTGGACTTCCTTGTTTGCTGATCGTCCTCTTCTTTTGGATTTCTGTGATGAAGTCTGAAAGGTACGAGAGGAACGTGTATCAGTATCTTCAAATCTATCAGGTTTTCTCAAATTATCCCTATTCCTGAGGTATACCTCCTTTCAGAGGGCTCATTTTGAGGAGACCTACCTCGGGATTGAGAACGCTTCTCTTTAGAAGTTTGTATAGTGTTCTCCCACTTCTTTTTGGGAAGAGTAGGAGTATTTTTAATAACGACCTTTTCAGGACTTTCAGTCAGTTGGGGTTTCACTGGTTTACCACCCAAACTGTCTCTTCCTAATTCTTCAAAGGGTTTTTCAATTATTCTGAACAGTTGATATGGTTGCACAGTCACATCAAATTCTCTTAATTTTTGGCGGATCGCCACGGATGCTGATTCACCTTTAATATCAGCTAATATTATTGTTGAGATCTGTTTGAAATCTTTCAGTAATTTCATACCTAAATTTAAAGCAGGCTCTGCCCCGTATTAATTTTGAATCTGTTTCAGGATGTCTGGTATTACCGCCGTAGACGGAACACCATGTGTTTTGGTGTAGGTTGCAGTAAAGACTGTACCCCAAGTGTCGCAGTCCTCCAGATGTGGTGTGATCCCCATAGGTAAACAGATTGTTAGAATTCGGTGTTTCTCATGAGGGGTAGTATCAGGAAATACTGCCTCGATTTGAGTAATTTTTTGAGCTATCCAGAATGGAATTTGTTCCCGTTTTGCGGGTAATTTACCAGTGACTGATTGTATAGTCTGTGTTGTAATTTTATTTGTGTTCCCCTGGTAAGGGGTGTGTTGTGGAATCCTTATTGCTGTTTGGACAGTAAAGGTTTGCATGACATATTGAACCAATTGTCTGTAGATTTTAATTAGCTCTTTTATTTTTAATGACAGGATGTGGTGTATAGCTGGCTAATACCGGCCATGTTGTTCCTGGTCTTCCTAGTGGACCAAGCATTGTAATGTGATGTGTATGTTTTAGGGCGCCTTTAAACCAGAGCGCATGCTCTTGGTATGTTAGTGGAATTTCAACATCATCGAAATGAATGTATTCCTCTGGAGCTTCATCTTCTTTGTAGAAACTACCCTACCACCTCTAGATGATAGACTATTTCTTATCAGTTGCATAGTGATGGCTTTCCTTAAAGTTTCTGGAATGCTTATAGCATCCGAGTCAGTCTCTTGGAAACCTGTAAATTTTAAAGCTTGTATGGCTGCATCTGCTGCCGCTCCACCAGTTGCGGTGTTGTCGCCGTTAATCAACATTGTTTAATGAGGGGGAGGAGCCAAGCTCGCGACCGTGATGGCTGCGTTGTAGCTCGGCTCCGTCAGCCTTCCTGCTTGAACTATCTATCCTGCGCCTTCTCCTGCCCCGAGAAGTCTTATTTGATGGAATATGGAATTATGACGTTTTGCTGGCACTTACCGTCTGCTCCGGATGATCCTAGGTGCCGCGGATCTTGAGCTGTGCCCTTGTTCGCTTCGGAGCCTCCGGGGCGGGCGGGCCTGGGACTCGTCTGCGGCGCCCGGGCGGGGCGGAGCGCCGGGGCCACCCCTTGGTGGAGGAGTGGGGTCGGCCGGAGCGGCCACTGTGCGGTTGGACCGGTGGCGACTGACCGGGCCTGGTCTGGCTCTCCGGGGACCTGGTGGTGGAGCGCTGCCTTCCGCGGACGGGGGTTGACCGCATGGGCGACTCGTCTCCCCTTTGTTCTCCTGTCCGGCCATCTTGAAACCCTCCGCCCGGTCTTGGCGGGCGGCGCCTGTGGGTCGGTGGCGCCGGCTGCCTCAATATTCTGGTGGCCCGCCTTTCTGCCCTGGAGGTTCCATTGCTTGTCGCCGGCTGGATTTCATCGAGCCCCGCCGGTGGCCGGATTGGGGTCGGAGATTGCCGAGGCCTCGCCGGGCTAAAAAGATGACGGCCTGCGCCCTGTGTCTACGCCCAGTTGGAGATGTCGACATCGGCTGGCCGCACGGCACGTTTGCTGAATACCGTAAAGGTGAGCCTACAGTTGGCGATGTCTTCGCCGCCTTGTGTTCCTGGCGTGCTTCCATGACTGTACCTGTCGCTGGGCCGGATGGTGGTCTTGGTACCGGGCTCGTTGGGCCGTCCCCTGCGTGTGCGGTTCCACCGCTTCAGTGTGCTGCGGGGTCCTTCCTGGAAATTGAAGACACCGGGGCCACCGCTTGTTTGGACGTACAGATGCCTACTGCCTTGTATCGTCAGGAGTTCTTCCCTGTGGTGGATGTACTGGAGGGCCTCCAGCCGAGATCTGTCTGGGTCTGTCTAGCCGGGTCTCCCGGTGTTTTTTTGCCTCGCCCTGCCGAACGGAGATCCTGTAACTGTCTCACCGGGGTGATTTTTTCCCCTTGGTCGGCGGAGCTATGCTTGAGTTGCTTGCTGCTGTTGCTGTCCTTTCTTGTTCATCCGGTCCGAAGCCGTTATGACTTGTGTGGTGTATCGACGATTGGAATCCCTGCTTTTCACCTCTGGCCCCTCATGTTCTGGTTCTTTGTGCACTCTGTGCCCACGGCACTGGACAGACGAGGACAGGGATGAGTTACACTTGTACCGCCGGACTATTACTTCGTGGCATGGCCGATGACCACCTTGCAGCTGTACGTGTATGATCGATTCCTCTTCATATTCCTGGTGCCTGTTTTTTTAAATGACTTTTAGCTTCTCGTGGGATCTAAAATGTGTTCGAACGGGGGGTTGGGAGCTGATAGTTTTGATTATGTGTCTCCTCTCCCACTAGAGATTTTTTTCTTCCCTTCCTTTCCCCTTCCTCTCTTTTTGCCTATGTGGTTTCCTCCTTACTTTTGACTCTTCTATATTTCGGGTTTCCTGTTAGGGCGACAGGCACGCTGCTGGGGGGGTAGGCCGTAGCCTTCTGCAGGGGTGCAGGGTGGGGTGGGTGGGGGGGGTCTGTCTTTTTGTTTTTTCTTTGTTCTTGGTTCTATGGCTCTTATGTATCCTATTTTCTGGACGCTGCGTCTACATGTAGGCCTCTTGGGGTGTTTTTGCCAGCGTGGGCCTCATGACCTCCCTGCCACCGATGTTCATTGTGCATCCACTACTCCTATTTCCTTCGGTTCCATTGGCTGACCTTTCTTTTGTATGCTTTGCTTGCCAAGGGGCGCATGATGTGGTGCCGCGTTCTCTTTTCCCTGTTTTTTCTACCCTTTTTCTTGACGTCCTTTCCCCTTTTTTTCCCTTCTTTCTCCCTTTCTTTGGGTTGATGTAGCGGATGGCTCTTTGTATTGCAATCCTGACTTCCTTTTTATGTATTGCTGCGTATTTTCGTAGTAACGGGTGGGCGTTGGGCAGTGGTTGGACTTGCTTGCAGATGTGGGACTTACGTTTTGCTTTTGCTATAATATAGCTGTTCTTTTTGAAATTCGCTGTGTATTGTTTTACTGCTTGCTGACAGCCCGCCACGGACTTTTGGACCCTAATAACTGCACTATTCCTGCTATTCACCCTATTGTATTATATAATTAACCTTCACTTTTCCTTCTCATGGTGGTTTCCTTGTGGCTTTCTGCCTCGCCTTATTGCATCTGTTATATCGGAGACCCGCTGGAGCTTCTTTCCTGGCCTACGTGCTAATACAGTGTGGTGGCCGGCCCGATGGGTTGTAGGCCCGTATTTGTAAGCTATATCTGCACAATAAAGGTTTTAAAAAAAAACAAAAAAAAAAAAACATTGTTTAATGAAAGTTGCAGAGCAAGTTTCAAGGAAACAAAGATAAGGTGCACAATATTTTGGAACGCTGTATCCTTCAACGTTGAACAAACCAAAAACTAATACATAGAATTTTCGTCCTACTCAGCTATGGCGGATTTTTATCCCTTTACCCACTCCAGACGTCTATTGGAGTATTTTACGGAAAAAAAGGGGTCTCGGAGAAAAGCACGACTGAGATACTTTAGTATCTAGCATTAAATTAGTGCCTTACCAAAATTTAGGCGCCATGTAGTGTAGTTCCTATATTCCCAATAGGCTCTGCGCATTGGAATAATATATCCTATAGATTAGACGTAGGACTGAGGTCAACTAGGTCTCTATAGGATATACTAAACTTAATAGTGAGTGCCAATTAGCTCAGAGGTCACTAAAAACGTTCTCGAATTCACAAGAAGGGATTAGTTTTTGACAACCGAATAAACATGATAACTTTGTTTCCCAAGAATAAGAAATATATCTCTAGAGTCGCATAAACAATAGATAAGCATTTCACTCAGTCAATCGTGCATGCTTCGTTTCAACAGAGTTTGCAGAGAAATAGATAGACGGGCGTTTTCAATAAAAAGGTTTATTGAATAGTCTTCTTTCTCATACAAGAGAAGTGAACTGCTACAATCATTAAGCAGACTGCAAAGTATAATGCGTACAGCGAGAATAGTATTATAAAATAATACTGTAAAAGCATTGTATGGTTTCTAAGCCTCATAAAAATACATACATAAATAACATTGACTAAAATACTCAACTCGTGCTTCTAAATACGCCTACCCCAATGTACCTAACCTAAGTCTAGTACGCGGGAAGAAGTAAGTATTGTGTAGCATAGGTTTAGTTGTTTTTGCCAAGAATCTACCAAAGGTTTCTCTAGGTTCTAATCAGCTCCATACCTTGGTTTAGAATGAAGGAGGTCTGGTATCTCTGTCTCAGGACTTGATTTCCCAACACCCCGCAAGGGGAGCTTGGAAACACTGGAGCTGAATTCTCGGCGAGAGAGAGGCAGCCTCTTGATCAGTGCGTCAGCTGGAGGGTCGGCTTCTTTCGGCACTTGCTGTAGCGAGCTGCGTTGGGCAAGTAGATAGTCGAACTGCTCCGAACCACCGTAGTTTTCTAAAGCAAGTGAAGGTATATTTATACATTGAAGGTGTTTAGGAATGCCATAGTTTGACATAAAGTTGGGCATAATAACGTCAGGAAAGAATCCCTAGGGAATAGTTGTTCTTGGCAAAGTACATGAGTTCTTGGACAAATCAATATTCAAGCAAGGGGAAGTTCCCTAACTGCTTAAGCCGATTTTCCAAGAAATCGTTGTGACGTTTAGTACGGGTGGAAGTAGCCATGCCTGTATTTGGTCTGCATGGGCTATGTCTAAATAAGGGATTGATTTCTATGTCTATATAAGGGCAATGTGAATTGTACCTATATAAGGGCAGGAATCGGGAAAATTCACTCGGAGCTCTAAACGCCACACAACACCAGGTTTTCGCTTATAATACCTATAGGGCTCAGTTTCGCATGTGGTGGTCCACGGCTCATCAGACTCGTGGGGGCGCGGTGGGGGCCATCTTCTGACCTCCCAATTAAAACTAGGGCTGTCGGACCACCATTGCTTCACCACAGCCACCAGTGAACCGCTGTTCCCTGGCGTTGTTGCGGTGGTCAGGGGGCTGCAATATGCTTGGCGGGACCACGCAGTCCCATCACATCAAGCATATTACAAGTTACCTCACAACCATGTTTTTCATTGTGGTTGCTCCTGCATGAAAACCATGCTAGAGAGATAGCAAAGGTGGCCTTCATGACCCATTGTGGTTATGCGTCCTGGGTGCATGCAGGGTGGCATCACACGTGCCCCCCTGTGTGCATCCACCACAGTTCCTGCATGGCATGGACTTTACAGTCCATGCCGTGCAGGAATTGTTTTTGCCGTTCTCATTGCAGTGCCCATTTTTAGGCCACGGCCGTGGGAATGCGAGAAATACCCGTAATCTGGTGGATGGCCTAACCATGGGTTTCGCAGTGAGACAGATCAGACACCGCATTGTCAAACTCGTAACCAGGGCCATAGTGTCTTACTGGTGCTGATCAATAATTTTAACATTTCATTTATCAGCTATTGTAGTACAAGCACATATATTATTACTTGATGAAAGATTTTTTTTCACCCTGCAGCAGCAGGGCTTTCAAAAATTAAGTGAAACTCTTAAATGCTTCTCTCCACGGAAATCTTTAGTAAAAGGCGAAAGATTTATTTGGTTTGTAGAGAAACCAGAGCATATTGATGATGAAAGATTTGTTGCAGTTAATTTCAAACTTAATTAATCAAAGCTCAAGGGTGCCCACTGCTGTTCACCACTGCCTTCTTTTTATTCCTAGTCACTGTGTCTGACCCACTGGGGAGCCAGGAATGGCAGGTGAGTGACAGGGTGATTTGATTTAATTTGATATTACAGCGCAAGCAGTGTCCGGTAATGAAGTGCCATTTGATGACCCTCTCCAGGTCTGTTTGTCCCTGTTTTCCTTGCAAACCTTCTAATGTTTGAAGGAGAATTTGGAATGACGTGGGTTCATAGTGAAGAGTAGGATATGAGGAGATGAATATGGGACTCATCCTCCATGGGCAATGTACACATCTTCAAACAAATCCTATAAATTATCTGATTCTTTGAAAAATTGAGAATGCTTGGGTAAATTTCTTTGGTCTTATAGTGTGAATTGTTGTTAATGCTTACTTATTTTTCACAGAACGTGTATGAAAATAAATTCCATAAAAAGGATTTATTGAGTATGCAAGAACCATTCAGATGGTGAAGAATTCTGTCACCTAGTTTAACCTCCATTTTGACACACAAGTGTGAGAGAGAGAGTAGCTAAAGAATTGAATACCACTATTGTATGACTTCACATGCCAGACTGTACATGCTAAGCTTCTGTTCAGACATTTTATGCAGGAAAACCTAACAAGGAATAAAGCTGGCCTCAATTAGAGATGGGCAGTGTAGGGCATACTCAATTCTTCATTACCTTGTCTCATTTAGAGGTGGCGGACTGCTGTGTTTCTGATAGCGGAGAGTATGCTAGCCACCAAAACCAACCCCGCTACCACACACCAATGAGAATAGCCTCAGAGAGCATTGTTCCTCAGGGTACTCCCTCCGACAGAATTCATGTCAGCGTATTTCATGCCCTGTCTACCATGGCCATTCATACAGCCTCGGGCATGAAAATGGTCTAAACCACCTTTTTTCTTTTTTAGATGAGTTGTCTTTCGAAAAGAAAACAATTGGTGACCGATCCACCATGCTGCCATGTCTTGATGGACCGACCTTGCATCTTTTATTTCTGTTCAAAGCGCTCCCGCCATGCCAGAGATGGACGTTCTGTAAAAACTTGCTTGAAAAACAGGCACAGAACTTTGGATTGGGTGGGACAGCTGCGGCTAGTCAGAAAGAGGAGCACTCGCCGAAAACTCACAGGCAGTCGAACATGTGGGGTTCCCTAGACCTCTACTTATCATCGCACAAACCCCCATAGGCGGCTAATCCAGACAATGCACGAGGTGGCACACCTCGCTGGTCCGAGGGCACACAAAAGGGAAACAGCCTGCAGAGCTCCTTTCTTTTCCTATCTTTCCCTATCCTCTCTATCCTCTCCATCCTCCGGGGCGTGGGACAGAGATGCAACCAAGCAATACGACGGGGCGGCAGACGACAAGGACAAGCAGGACTTGAAAGACTGGCAATCGAACTAGCTGAATGAGACTGGAAGCTAAACAGCTAACCCCCCCCCCGGGCGTTTTTCTTCTCCTTTCCTCTTCCATCTTCCTCCACCCATGTATATACCATGCTCCATGTAAATATATATTTTTTTCTATATACAATAAAAAATTACTGAAATAAAAAAGAAAGAGGAGCAACCTCCACTGCCCTAGTTGCCTGTCAGCCGGCTGCTGCGTCTCTAAATGAGCTAGAATTTAAGGGCCTCATTTATGAGAAATGACGCATCGCTGCGTGAAAACAGCGATGCGTCACTTCTCAGTGTGCACTCCTTGCGTCATGATTGATGCGTCATATTTATAATATGACGCATCATGTTGCAAGGAGTTACAGATACGTCAGTATTTCTGACGAATCTGTAGGCGCAAAAGTGACGCATTGCTGGAGTGTGTCACAAAAATGCCGCAACTCCAGCAATGTGTACTTTCACATGGGCAAGTCCCATGTTGTTAGTGCCTGCGTCAGTCTTACGCCTGCCATGAAGCAGGCGTAAGATTTTGACGCATTAGCGGCCAAGAAATGGCACAGTGAAATCTTATAGATTTCACTGTGTCACTTCCATGACCCTTTCTTGCATCAAACCGCCCCCCTTGCATACATTATACCTGGCACAGGTATAATGTAGCGCAGGGGTTTACAAAGTGACGCATCTACCTAGATGCGTCACTTTGTAAATATGGTGCAACAAGGCGCATTTTTTACACCACTGGTGCGTCACAAAAAGTGACGCACCGGCGGCGTAAAAGTGATGCATAGCCTCATAAATGAGGCCCTAAATTTTCGGGAAACAATTCACATGACTGACACTTTCATTAATATTGTACTGGGGCGTGTATTCAGTGAAAACGGACTTTCCACTTGAGAATTATTGCATTGAGATAATGGCACTAGCAGGGTAAGTCATACCGGTGAGATTGCCCCAAATTGCAAATACCAGAGTACAGAAGGAAGTACTTACAGCAGATGAGACTTTCATTTTGGGAAAATGTGAATGTGATATAGTGTTACAATGTAATTTTAATGATTCTCCATAATCATCACTCTACAGTGGCTGCTGGAGCTTTCATCCGAGGAATGTCCATTCCCATCCACGTTGTCCATAAAGGAAAAATAGTGCCGGAATTCAGGCCCGAGTGTCAGGGAGCTGGAATTTGTTGATGAATGGAGGGTTAGCTGAAACCAGCAAATTCACAGCTAATTGAAAGCAGAAAAGTAAAGCAGTATATCCACTTTGAGAAACATTACTTTCACGATAAATTATTACCGATGGAAATGAGAGACGACGTGTAATTATATTTCAGGAAGTCGTGGTAAGGCGCTGGAGCACTAACTACCATACATTTAATTACCATCTGAAACCTCTGCAACTTGCAAGTATAAATATCGACAATGCTTTGATGTTTAAAGACCTACTGCGATGTTATGCAATGCTTGTTAACTTTAAATGTTAGCTAGAGCCTCGTGATGTTTAGTGCAGAACCCGGTGAAATGTAAACAGCTCAAATGCATGATTTAGAAGGAGGTTCTTATGAAAGGATAAGCCACAGTATGGCAAAAGCAAAGCTCTTCCTGAGATTTTAGGAACTTAACCCGCACCTACTTCTTTATAAATATCGTGCATTCTGGAGTTTGAATCTATGGGGTTGTCCCATAAATTCACACTTAAAA
This sequence comes from Lissotriton helveticus, assembly GCF_964261635.1. Lineage (NCBI taxonomy): Eukaryota > Metazoa > Chordata > Amphibia > Caudata > Salamandridae > Lissotriton > Lissotriton helveticus. The sequence goes on along the minus strand of NC_136069.1, from coordinate 1,328,062,488 downwards.
CTATTGGCATGCACCTTAAGAGAATTTACTGTTGAACACAAAGCAAATGTTTTCTCTATTGCAATTTCAAGACCTGCAGGGACTTAGGGCCCGATTCACAAAACTAATCTGAGACAAAATCCTAACTTTACGATTTTCGATATTCACAAAGGGCATTTAGGAGTAGTAAAGTTAGGAATCCTGCAAAGGGCATTTAGGAGTAGTAAAGTTAGGAATCCTATCTTTACTACTCCTAAATGCCCTTTGTGAATACCGAAAGTCGTAAAGTTAGGATTTTGTCTCAGTTAAACTTAAGTTTTGGTCTTAAGTTAACCCAAACTTAGGTTTAACTAAGACAAAATGCTAACTTTACGACTTTCGGTATTCACAAAGGGCATTCAGGAGTAGTAAAATTATTCATAACTTTACTACTCCTAAATGCCCTGTGTGGATAACGAAAGTCGTAAAGTTAGGATTTTGTCTCAGATTACTTTTGTGAACCGGGCCCTTAGTCTTTACTCCAACACCATTTAATTCTGAGATGGCTGTGGGTGAGAGGGAGGAATTTTGGAGTCATGATTTGCCTTTAATGCCAGAGAGGAAGTGACATCATGCACCCTCTGACCAGATAACATCACATGGTTGAGCACTTGTTCGACCAATCATGTGGTGCAACACAGTTCTGAAAACCCTACTTAGGGGTCTATTAGGATGGCAGACCGATGGCTGCCGCCAGGCTGACGGTGACATCCGCCGGGCCGGCAGCGGCCATCCGTCAGTGATGGAGAACCTGGAAAACCGCCGGTCACATTAGCATGGCGGTGATGAGCGCGGCGGTAAGAAATTCCGCCTGCCACTTTTCCATCTGTAGCAGTCCGCACGCTTGCCTGGCGGGCAGATTTGAGCGCTAAAATGGGGCAGGTGCAGGGCCAGGCTCTGCCGGCATGATTATGATGCCGGCGGTAGCCAGCCTTTCCCCTGTGGTGGAACCGCCATAGAAAGGCATACAGGGAATGTCTCCGGGGGCCCATTGTGGGCCCTCAATGTGTTGCGGGGGTGTGGGTGCACTGGGGGGGTACCATACATGTCCCTGTATCATGTGGCAGGCACTGTGCAGTGCCTGCAACGCAGTTCAGGGATATGCAGGACATGCTCCTTTTGACATCGCGGTGCTGCAGCTGGCAGCAACAACCGCCGCAATGTTAAAGGCCACGATCATACCACCGCGGTCGGATTTCGAATACTGAGCATACTAATTGGACCGACAGTTATGCTGCGGTCCTGGTGGGCGGTCTTTGCCCGCTACCATGCCGGTCGGGGTGATTTCCCGACCGCCATCCTAATAGACCCCTTAGTTTCTCTTCTTCTGCCACCATAATGTCCCCTTAGACAAGAATAGCAAACTAACAAAAGAGTACAGGCTCATTGCAGAAGGGTCTTCTAAGTAATCCCCATACTGAACTTAGGTTGTTCAAACCGGTTCACTGACAGAATATCGTCCCCCAAAATATCCCCATACACAAATATTGACTTTTAATATCGATGTCAAAAATATCGACATCCTATATTTTTTTTATTGTAAGTACAAAAATATAGAGTAAAAAATATTGTTGTAAAAAATGTACAGGCACATGCATCAAAGGAAAAACCGGTCGCAAACGGGCAGATTCTCAGAATATGCCCCTTTGCGACCGGTATTTTTGTATTTGGGATGCATCTTCCCAAATGCAAAAATCGCAATTTAAGGAATCTCTACATTGCGATTCCTTAAATTGCGATTGCATGTAAGGAATCTAAAATTGAGATTCCTTAAATGCAATGCATGAAAGTAAAAAAATTAGCGATTTCGCTAATAGGAGTAGCAAAATACCATGAAGTTGAACTTCATGGTAATTTGCAAAAACTTTGAAAAATGCACTTTTGTGCATTTTTCAAAGTTTCATGTTGCGCTCACACATGCCCCTAGGGCATGTGTGTGTGCAACATATGTGCACAGAACAATTTCCGGGGTGCAACAGGGTGTCATTTTGACACCCTTGCACCCTTGAAATAGCATGAGCAATTTGCGAGTACCTACTGGTACTCGCAAATTGTTCATGCACTCTCCAATTCATTCCTATGGACCTGGAGGCCCATAGGAATGAATGGAACAGCATTCCTTAATTGTGACTAGCAATTTGCGAGTAGCAATTAAGGAATGTGTAGGAATCGCTATTTTTATAGCGATTCGTACATGCATAGGCTTTTGCGATTCCTAAATAGCGATTCCTTATAAATAGCTATTTAGCAATCGCAATTCCTTCTGTTGATGCATGTGTCAGAATGTTGTACAAAATATCGATTTTAATGTATATATAAAAATATTAAATATATAAAATAATAAAATTAACTTAAAAAAAATAAATTTGATTCAATGTTCATTTGAATAAATATAACAAATAAATGTAATAAAATAAAATAAACACACGTATATAAAATGTAATATATATATATAATTACTTTAAAACAATTAATAAAATATTTATTGTAATTTATTTTATAATTGTGTTTATAAAAATGTATAAATAAATGTATATATATATATATATATATATATATATATATATAACAGATTTTTATATGATGGCACTATTTACAGGCAGAAACAAGGCGTGGCCACGGGGGCATGCTTCTCCCCCAGCTACGCATGTTTACATGTGGGCTGGTGGGAGGAGCATGTCCTTAGGGGGGAACATCATGCCCTATATGATAGCCATATAGTTCGTCTGTGGAGATTCATAGACGATATATTCATCATATGGAAGGGTATGGAGGTGGAGGCTAATAACTTCATGGAGGTCATCAACAACAACCTTTGTAACTTGGAATTTACACATCATATAAATGCCACCACCATCAGTTTCCTTGATATTCAGGTTACTATCAGAGCAGGTCAAATAGAAACAAGCTTGTTCCAGAAACCCTCAGCAGGCAATACCTTGCTTCATGCGAGCAGTTTTCACCCCAGTCATACCATAGCCAGCCTACCCTATGGCGAATTCCTCAGGGTAAAACGAGCATGCAGTACAACTTCAGCATGTGAGGAAGCACTCGCCCTGACTAAACGCAGATTGTTGGAAAGGGGGTACAAAGAAAAAAACTTAACTGCCACTCTGGGTAAAGTTGCCTTAATTGAAAGAGAAACCCTATTACACTCCAGGGTGGAACATGAAACCCTAGAAATGTCCTTAACCGTGAACACAAGTGATGTAACAAAAAGATCTAACAAAACATGTAGATTAATTTCAACATACAGCAGGCAATCCAAAACGATTAAAAAGATTGTAAACAAGGAATGGCCAATAGCTATGACTGATGGTATCCTAAAAGACATGTATACTAATAAACCCAATTTCACTTTCGCAAAGCCCACTCCATGAAATCGGACTTGGTGAGAACCAGTCCTGAAACTTTTTCTAAAGATAACTGGTTTTCTTCTCGTAACGGCTTTTTTAAGTGCTCGTCTTGTCGAGCCTGCCAATTTGGCTCTAATACAACAACATACAAGAGTGCTTTTTCAGATCAGCCCATAAAAATAAAAGGGCATTACACCTGTAAAACTGAGTACGCTGTATACATTCTAACGTGTAGTTGTGGACTAAGATACGTTGGAAGCACTAAGCTTCCCGTACAAGCTAGGATCCTCCAACATCTGAGGGCCACAGTAAACTCAGACCCCACGTACCCAGTTGCCAGGCACGTAAAAGCTGAACATGGAGGTAACCTTAATGTTCTCAGCTATTTCGTAATAGATCATATCCCTGGCAATAAAAGAGGTGGAGACAGGGAAAAACAACTGCGCAGATTAGAAACCAGTTATATAGTGAAATTAGAAACTAAGAGTCCACGGGGCCTTAACATTTGCGAAGATTTACATCACTTCCTAGGTTGATCCTGAGATAGTATGAACATTTTAATCTACACAGGATCTTTTTGTAAGACAAGGTTTTAGTCTTTTTATATATGGTGTTCTTAATTCACGGGATACTGTGTAGGAAATAAATAACATTAAACTACTTGTTGAAACCTTAGGCAAAACAAAGGAAATAGTTTTATCTTTTCCAAAGGTCTTGTTCATAAAATCTCTAAACGAACTAGCACTAGATCAATTATATAAGATGGATGAACATATAGAAATTTTAATCTGAAGTACAGGTTTACATAACACAAGGAGATACATGTAATTAATTTAACAATAGAGGAACCATCAATGCTTTTCATTGTTTTCCAGTATATTGATAATGTATTTGCACAGATACACATTTTATCTACGAAATCAAGAGTCATCAACCTCCTTTCCCTTAACTCCCCCCCTTTGTTTAGGAATCTCGAGGTTTACATACGATCGTGTTTCTATACTCCCGGCTGGGAATAGATAAAATAGAACTTCGACATTCTATGTATGTTTTAAAAAAATGTTTTGCACTTTGCACATATTTGGGTGAAGTTCATGGACACATGAGTATCTTTAACGACGAGGCATAATAACTGTTATGATGCATGACAGAGACGCGATGCAATAGAGGAAATACAAAAAAAAGATAAAATTAATTTTGTATAGATATATGTATTATTATTTTTTCTATTCAGTCCTTTTAACAGATTTTGCACATGAAATGATAAAGTTGATGAAATTATAATGTGGGCAGAACAGCATTTTAACAATTTAAATCTGTTTCCTATTAGTTTCATCATTGTATAGCGTTTGAATGCATCGAAGTACGTCGTTTATTTTTATTGTGTAACCATGGCCAATCACATCAATTTTGATTCTTTGAAAAGTAGGAGGGGTTGTTTCACACATAACACCAGCGAGCAAGGCGTCCGGGAACGCCGAAACGCGTTTGGTTTTTATGGCACAGCAATGCACGAAAAAATTATTACAAAATAAAAAATACCAGCGGCAGCTAAATGCAACAGAGTCCGTCTCTCTCAATTGTGGTGAGCGTTGGATGAATGCAACGTGGAGAGTGGAACTTGGATATATATATATATAAATACACCAATAACATAAAATCTAATAAAAAATATATTATAAATTAAAACATGAAACTATTTAAACATTTTAAAATTTAATTTTCAACTTCAGTGAATGCAACAGTAGATAAAGTGTTGGATAGTGGAGGGGTAAAAATTACTACTTCTACTCCAGTGAGTGCAACAGTAGGGAAAGTGCTGGATAGCGGCGGGGTAAAAATTACTATTCCCACTCCATTGTGTGCAACAGTAAGGAAAGTGTTTGATAGCGGAGGGGTATAAATTACTATTCCCACTCCAGTGAGTGCAACAGTAGGAAAAGTGTTGGATAGTAGAGGGGTAAATATTACTATTCCCACTCCAACGAGTGCAGCAGTAGGGATACCGTTGTAAAAAAATTACTATTCACACTGAAACATTTGAAAAATATATATCTATTAAATAATCTAAAATATAACAAAAATTAATATTCAATATCTTAAAAATTAAACATTAAGGGGTCGATTCCGATTCGGGAAAAACCGCTCCGAATAGCCGTTCGGAGCGGTTTTCCCGTACGAATCGAACCCTGCAACGTCCCCGTACGTACGACGAAGTACGATTCGTACCAGGAGCCGTACTCTGTACGAGTCGTACAAGACACCGTACGACTCTAATCTCCGTACGATTCTCCCTCGGAACCTGCTGTACGCGACATCTGTACGGTTCGCGGCTGGTTTTTACGACCCAGCAAGTACAATACGTGTCGGGTACGCACCATACGACCCTTTTTCTACGGGAGCTGAAAACAGCCGTAAAAGCAGAGTTCGCGCCGAAACAGGTATGGAACGGCACCCCGGGTACGGTGTGTACCCCCCATGATCGCTGGGGTACGCACCGTACCCCTGCGATCATGGGGTGTACGAGCCGTACCCCCATTGTACAATCGGTGTACGAGCCGTACCCCATGTACGATCGGTGTACGAGCCGTACCCCCATTGTACGATCGGTGTACAAGCCGTACCCCATGTACGATGCGGGTATGGCTCGTTCACCGATCGTACAATGGGGGTACGGCTCGTACACCCCATGATCGCAGGGGTACGTGGGGTACGGCTCGTACACCGATCGTACAATGGGGGTACGGATTGTACACCGATCGTACAATGGGGGTACGGATCGTACACCGATCGTACATGGGGTACGGCTCGTACACCGATCGTACATGGGGTACGGCTCGTACACCGATCGTACAATGGGGGTACGGCTCGTACACCGATCGTACAATGGGGGTACGGCTCGTACACCCCATGATCGCAGGGGTACGGTGCGTACCCCTGTGATCATGTGGAATCGCGTCCTCATACCCCGGTCCTGATCGTACTCGTCGGGTCGTACGGCATGTGTACGAGTCGTACGGTATGTGTACGAGTCGTACGGTTCACGGTTTCAGCCTTGCAATACGTACGGATCGCGACGATTCGGCGGGTTCACGGAATACGGATCGTACTTCGTGACTCGGACAGACGGGTATGATTCGTACGGAGAGGGCTTCGGATACAAATCGTACGGACGTTTTTTTCCCCGAATCGGGGTGTACGAGCCGTACACCGATCGTACAATGGGGGTACGGCTCGTACACCGATCGTACAATGGGGGTACGGCTCGTACACCCCATGATCGCAGGGGTATGGTGCGTACCCCTGTGATCATGTGGAATCGCGTCCTCATACCCCGGTCCGGATCGTACTCGTCGGGTCGTACGGCATGTGTACGAGTCGTACGGTATGTGTACGAGTCGTACGGTTCATGGTTTCAGCCTTGCAATACGTACGGATCGTGACGATTCGGACGGATTCACGGAATACGGATCGTACTTCGCGACTCGGACGGACGGGTACGATTCGTACGGAGAGGGCTTCGGATACAAATCGTACGGACGTTTTTTTTCCCGAATCGGAATCGACCCCTAAATGTTTAAAACATTTAAAAAGAACACATATAACAATAGTAATTACATATAACAAAAACTTACAAATACTATATATAATAAAATTATAAATACATTTACCAAAAAATATTTCTTTTAAAATACAAAATATTAAAAAAAACATTAATGACAAAATAAATGTATTTATTTAATTTACTAACCTATAACACCACACCAATAATAAAACACTGCACATTTCTTAATTAAATTTATTTACATATTTTACATAATTAATAAACAATTTAAAATTTCTTAATAATAAAAATATTATAAATGTATTGATCTACTACACACACTTTAACACTATGATTTGCACAGCCCAGACTAAATTAAACTATCAAATAATAAAACACATTTAAAACTTATCTTACAATTACAATCAATTACTATTAACAACTAATAATTAGATTATTAAAATGTATTTAATACCCACTCTTTACCCCTTTTATATACAAATATCATAAAAAAATATTTAAAAAATACCCAAATATGTATCTATTAATTAACATTAACATTAATTAACAGCTATATATTAATTTAACACAAATTCCTTCCCACCATTTACTCCTATAAACACCACAATACACACTAAAATTAATTACACAATGACCGTAATTAATTCACAAATAATTAAAATTAATTAACAACCAATTAGTAATTCATAAATTAAAAATAAACTACTTCCAACTATTTACACCTACAAACACCACTACACCCACCTAAAATTATTTAGAAAATTACCATAATTAACTTTCAATTAATTAATTACATTTAATTAACAACCAATTATTAATTCATAAATTACAATTAAATTAATTCCCACCATTTATACCTGCAAACACCACAACACCCCTCCCAGTTATTTTTACATAATTACCATCATTATTAATTAATTAAAATGAATTTACAACCAAATATTCATGAATTAATAAGAAATTAATGTACACATTTAACACTATAAAATATCAAGAAACAAATATTAACAAATGAAAATTAATCAATAAATTAAAAATAATTAAATGACTTCCCACCCTATTCCACAACCCGCTACGGAACTAAAAGCGCAAATTTCATGTTACATTTCTTTTTATAAATTAAAAATAATTAAATTACTTCCCACCCTATTCTCCTATAAACCCACAACCACCTACAGAACTAAAAGCGCAAAATTAAAATACCTTTTTTAATAAATACTAAAAATGTAACACATATATTAAAAATACAAACAATTCTTATACACAAAAACATACATCATATGCATAAAAAATATACACTAAAATACTTAACAATAATAAAAAACGATATTTTTAACAACTATATTTTTGCAAACTATATTAAACACCAATATTTTTTAAGTCAATATTACTTACCTGAATTGGATATTCTTAACCTCGATATTCTTGCTGTAGATATTTCTGACCCACAATATTTCCAACTCGATATTTGTGCACCTAGACATTTTGTACTCTTTATTCTGTCTCTACACTGTTCAATGCCTCATGGCTAGTACTTTGGCTCTTATAAAGGCTTGATAATGCCACCTTTCTGAAACTGGTATTTAATACGTGGATCTATTGTTGGTCACACTATCAGTCTAGTAAATATATGTAGGTTGCTAAGGTTGGATGCAGACTCCAAAACGGGTGATTTCATGGTGCCATCTTTGATTGGTGAACCATCTTGAGTTTGGTGCAAGAAGAACTTGTCATTTGTTGCTGAGGTGGTCAACGATATCTGCCCATGCATCTATGCTTTTTGTTCCATGAAACACCCCATTGCCAATGCCTTAGATAGTCATTTTCTGCTTCCTGGAGGCTTGGTAAATGGTCTTGTAATGCTGTTAGGGGCTTTAGATTTGATCCAGAATTTCTGGGCCTACACTTTTTACTATCTTATTTACCTTTAAATTCAGTGTGTCATTACTTACTCTTGGTCCTCCGACAGATCTTTTTAATTGCACTGAGGGATGGAGGGCCTTGGGGTATCACTCTTCATTCATTCAATTAACAGTGCAGCCAATTTGGTACACTATGAGGTCGATGAATAGGTAGCTAATTTCAAAGGTGTTGATTAGAATTTAGTAATCAGATTTAGGCAAACCACTCTTAAGACCATACTATATAAGTATAAGATTACAAAGGGTAAGCCTAGACTTCTGAAGAAATTGAGGCGGACCAAGATTAAACAGATTAGCAGCTCTGTAGTTCCAATGCAGAACAATAACATCGAAATCTGATGCTCGGAAAACAGTATCAATTGGCCTTTTCTATACAATAGTAATATAAGTCTTCCAAGCACAGTCAAAAGCACAACAATGGTTCATATACCCATTGAGTTCAGGCATCAGAGAGTTCTATGTAAGAAAATTGGGACAAAGCACAAGAGTACGAGTAAGACAAGCGTCAACATTTAAGAAAATCGGTCTACAGTCTTCAGCCCATTGAGAGTAAGTGCTAGCCTGAGCTACACTCAGAGCAAAGTCCAAGGAATCATTGAGGAACAGACCTCATAAAGTTTGCTCAAAGGGATGGTAAGGTATCATGGAAAGGATTCAGGTAGGAGTCCAAGGGGGAATTCTGCAAAGGGTCCGCAGAAAAAGGTTCAGTAAAGAATCAGCAAAGCAGAGTTCGGGGAGGCATCCGGCAAGGTCTCTCTCAAAATCTCCTCCTGCCAATAGGTTATAATCCACAAGTCAGTACGTGACACCCATTTTGTCACTTCATCATCAGAATGTCCATTGTCCATGTTACAAATTCATGTTGCCGGCAGGAACAGTAGAAAAAATTCAACATTGGACATGGGAACGGCACATTATTCCCATACTCATGCCAGTGTTGAATGGTTCTTTGTTAAAGATTCAGTTCTTTTGTGCTCGCCGTCAGAATTCCATTTTCAAGAAATTTATCTAACACTGATACAAGAAATGTATCATTCGTAACAACAGCAAAGCACGAAAACACCTGCAAGAAATTCAGTCAGAAGAAATAACAGTGCAATGGTTTTGCGAAAATGCAACAAGTAGAAGTGTAGGCCTTCAGTGTAAATTCTAGCTTAAGTCATTAAATTCAATGAAGCACATTTAATGTGCATGTGCACATTTAAACAGAAATGCAAATATAATATTCTTTGGTAGCTTTAGTTCATTTGGTATTAACCCCTTCCATGCGTTCCTCGGCCACCGGCCGTTGCGAGCACTACCTCCGTAGTGCTGCGCACGTCCGTGGGACGACACGGCCCCGCCCACTCAAGCATTGGAAAAGCAAGTAGTGCGCCACTCGGTTTTAAAAGCCAAGATGATTAGCTTTGTTAGTGCTAGTTGCTAAATATGCTAATCACCCATGGAAGTCAGAACTGTGTTAAGTTTCTTTGCCTATAATATTTCCATGCTTCATTCTGGGTCCTTCCCTTTAACCGTGTCTGTCACTACTGTCCAGTTTGGTTTCAATAACTCAATAAAAACTCAGGGACAGATTTTCAAACCCCTCGCGCTACTTTTGCGTCACTTTTCCCATGTTAAAAATGACGCAAAAGTGGCGCAACGGGCTTATAAATCTGCCCCTCAGTACATTCCAAATGATTATGCCATGAATGCCTCAATCAGAAGCCATTCCACGTATATTTCTTATTGTCGCACAAAAAATTAAAAATCCAGAAAGCACGACCCCTTTCAAATACCATATTGGTCCCCAGTGGACATTACAGGAGGCTCAATGCCACCTGTACTATGAATATATTATGCAAAGGCAGCCAACAGTTACCCAATAGTTTGATGAAGGAACACTCTAGAAAGAGTAGGTGAATGGCTGAGGCAAGAGTGGATCTTACCATGTGGGTGAACTGCTCTCAATTTATCATTGATGGAAGAAGGAGGTTGTAAGTGAACAGGGTTGAGGCTATGGCAAGGAGGCTCATACAAAAGTCAACATAGCCTCCAACAATCAAAGTTTAACAATCACAGGAGATGCGAATACACAAGGGGTAGCCTGCGATTGTCCCTAAAGAATCTACAAATCAATATGGTTCTCCTGCTTCAGCAAAAGTAGCCCTTACCATCACAATCCCAAACAGCAAGTTGGCTAGAGAATCTGGCACAACCCTAATTAATGATGTAACTCTCAAAAATTCACTCTGGAACACATTGAACATTGAAACCTTGAACATTAAAATCTTTGCAAGAACATGGTATCCTTTGTGAGATGGCACAAAGATGTGAAGAGAGAACCCAGGAATCACAGCAAGAAAACCAGACAGACAGCTCTATGTGCTGCCAAAGGCCAGATATGGAGAACAGGTCAGCTGGAAATTTTGTAGAGAAACCAATATTAAGCATTGAGTGAACTACTATTAAACCAAGCTGATCCCCAAATGTGTGTTAACATCTCCGGGCAAGAGGGTGGAAGAAATTAGATGGAGATGGGGGGGAGAGGATGCAGAATACTACAATAGGAAATATTGTGGAGTCCAAATCATAAATACTAATGGATGGCAATAACTAGCTGAAAAAGCTGACCTTTGAGACTACTATCTTCAACATCATGGATCGGAACAGACCACCAGAGACAGAAGCCAAAGGCTGGCTTGAGATATGAAGAACTGACTAACTCTAGACTCAAGTAGGCACAAAGTGGGATAAACAGCAGAATCCATGAGTTATCACTTAATGCAGAAAGAAATTAATTTTAAAAAAAACCTGATCACCGATGCCCCTGCATTGTGTTCCGTAGAGGTTCTAGTTTACTTCTGAACAAATACTGAGATTTTCTGGAAATGAGAGTCGAGGCATATTAGCTGGCTTCCAGGCAAGGTAAAGGAACACCATTTGGCTGGTTTTATAGTAAACTACATTTACGTGAAAAACAGCCAAAATGCCAGTCATTTTGTTGGGAAGGATCTTCACAGTGTGTGGGTATCTAGCAAGCGTAGATGGTTAACATTCATAAATGATTGAACATCTTTCTCAATAAAATATGTAGTATCCCAGCCTCCGATAGGTAACTGATTGTGAGGAAATGACTCAGCATAGGGCAGTGATCTTCTGGTTGTGTGATGGGCCCCACTTCTGAGAGGCAGGTTTGAGGAGGAATGCATCTGAGCAAGAATTAAGATTGGAATGACTCGGCATCTTTACAAGTGCCTATTAAACAAACATGTTTACCCACATACTTGGTAATGTGCGATTTTAAAATAGACAACTGAACAAGATCACAGTACTTGGGGCCTGATTTCGATGTCGGCCGAAGTTGCCTACTACCAACACCGTTTCAGCAGTTCTCCACACCTGATTATGATGTGACCGCACATGGTGGGGTTGCAAACTCCCATTTGCCCACAGCAGCAAGAGAAATGGGAGTTTGTGAAAATCCCTGCACAGTTTGGCAGACTCCTCATGGCTCTTAGTGTGCTTAGCATTTCTTTTTCTAGAAAAGGGGGCAAATAGAGTTAATTACATGCATTCGCCATATCACACTACGCTTTTTAGCTTGCTCTCAATGTTTTAAAATTTTGCATATTATAGAAACTGGCCCTTTCTGGAGAGATTTTGGCCATCCTCTGCCTTCTTTTGCTGCACCCGTTTTTATTGGTTTTGGGGCTCTGCGCACCATTTCTATGCTATTCAGTGGTAAAGTGCTTATGCTCTTCCTAAAAGGGGTCTATACCTGTTAAGTTCATTTAATTTACTTGTAAGTCCCTAGTAAATGGAAGTTTATGTACCCCGGGCACATAAATTAACTGCTACTAGTGGGCTGCAGCACTCATTGGGTCACCCACTGAAGTAGCCCTTTGTAACATGTCTCAGGTCTGCCACTGTACCATGCAGTACTGATTTGGACTGCTATTTCAACCTGGCAAAATAAACATTTTGCCAAGCCTAAACTTTTTTTTTTAATACTTATAAGTCACCTGTAAGGTAGGCACTAAAGGCTCATTGGGCGGGGCGCATGGCATATACAGTAGGACATGTGTGTTTAAGTTTTACTTCTATTGCAAAATAAAAAACTCCTAAAGACAGTTTTTACTGTGCGGTTGTCTCTCCCAAAGACTAATGCTGGGTTGCCTTATTACATTTGATCACTGCTAACGTCAGATTGGTAGCAGATAGAGAAATTATGTTTACACTAAATTGAGTAGTAATTAAAAATTCTCTTTAATGGTAAATTCGTATTTTAAGCTACTAATCTGAAAATGAAACTTTTAGAAAGATGACATTGTTCTCCCCAAACCAACTGTACCTTTCTGCCAGTGTCCTGGGTCATATGACTGTGAATGACTCAACCTCCTTGGGTTGTCTATGGCTTCTAGACATAGGAAGAAATATGGTCTAGGTGAGAGGGGAAAGTGTCTTCCTGGCAAGATGGTTGGGGAGAAGCTTTCCCCCGCCATGATTACATTTCAAAGGGTTCTGCGTGCAGCACACACACAATAACATGTAACCAGTCCTGTTTAGCCTTTTGCCACCCTAGGCCGCTTGGAACCCAACCCAGGGAAAAAGGAACAACTGACAAGAAGCAGTTTTTGGGAGTAGATCAGGAAATTCCTCCATGCAAAGGCTGAACCCAGGTATACAACAAGGACTTTCAGAACCACTCATCAGAACACTCCTGGACCTGTGCTGCCAGAAGGATTGGTCTGGAACCTGAAGAAGGAATATTGGACCTACTTTCCTTGACCCCAAGCTACCCAGATTGAATCCAAGGGTCAGTTGCCTGAACTCATGTGTGAGCTACAGGGCACAACAAGCTTCCAGAGGCCTCCCTGCAACTGAACAGCTAACCAGGACCAACTGCACCTGCCTTTGCCCTGCTGGTGGACTCCTCTGGAGTGAGTTCTGATCCACAAGAGGTGCCCTCTATGTCCTGGACCCTTGGCTGGCATGAGTGCAAACTCCTCCTCAAGAAAAGGTGAAACGTCTGAGGTTTTGGGCTCCTCGCGACCACAAAGTGACCTCTTCGTACCAAGAATCAACCAACTGCGATGAGTGCCAAAATGAAGCTCCAACAGGACCTCTATTTTGCACTAACAGCGATCATCCACAACAATCAACGAATGCGAAACTCCAGCAAAAAGGGGTGGGCGGAAGTCGCGTAATGGACTTACGCGGAGAGGCACGGAGATTGAACCAATCTCCGTGCCTCTCCGCATATTTCCGTTACGCACCGCCCGGAATGCGCATGCGCAGGTTCCCATGCATGCGCAGTTCCAAGAAGAAGGCTAGATGGACAAGGATGACCCCGCAATAAGGTAAGTTTTATTTAAATCTTATTTTAGGCTTTTTAATGTAATTTAATATTGCAGGCGGGAGGCGGGCGGGTGAGGCAAATCTCCACACATTCCGTGGGCGGAACGGAGATGTTCGCCCACCCCTACCAGCAAACACTGGATCTTTGTGCTACAGCGACAACGGACTGTGATGCTTGACTCCTTGATCATGCAGGCATTGAGTCACTCCCTAGTTTCTTCTGTAGAAAATTTCAAGCACCATACTATGATGACAGAGAGTTTTGAAATCACAAGAGTGTCACCATGGAGAAGATGGTGAATGGACAGGGAAGAAACTATCCTAAGGTTATTGGGTGTACCAGTGTAGTGAATTTCTTTCCTACCAACCCCTGAAACTGACAAGACCAGTCTTGAGGTAAGGGGAGATGGGGCCAGAGAGGCAATGCTATCATGACGTCATTCAACTGCGATGTATTAGGATCATAAAGTGTAAGTGCACAATCATGTCTACACAACATGCAGCTGCTTCGCCATCAATACCTTGCTCTTCTGTGTCAACTATGAGGTGTCCACTACATGAGAGATCAACAGGGGAATGGGTTGTTTGACCTGAAGCAACACAAAGTATCGGTTCACTCTGCACACCAGTCATGGATAGAGGTGAGCCCTCATCTTTGTCTACTATTGTAAAACTTTGAGGACAAGTTTGTGAGATGGAGGCAGTAGCATCCCAAGAAATAAACCTTATGGAACAGGCCAGTCAGCAGATGGATGGCATCTTTAGTAAGATGGAAGACTTAAAAAATCGACAGCACTAGCATAACCTTAAATGTTCCTGTTCTAAAGAAAACTTTGAGGAAGTCAGCTCTATAATGCTTCTGTGTGAGGTCCTTCCAAGACAGATGCTCATTGGACTTTGGCAGTGCAAATCATACTGTTTATAGGAGTCTATGACTAAAGCCTATGGATTATTTCTAAGGAATTCCATGTCTTAAGACTGTGGGTGTTCTCTAAGGAAGCAACTATTCCATGCTGCACATTCCAATGAACCCATAACTCTTGATACACATTCCTTTTTAATAATTTGCAAAAACTACTCTTGATCTCTGATGGTGGCTATGGCAACTGACTGACACATTTTCATCAGCCAGTTGTGACCCATCCTACCAGAATCAGAAAAGCTTTGCTTTATGTTTCAGGGGAAAATCACCTTTTGATTGTCCAGGATCCAAGCAAATGGGAAACTACCTGAAATTTGATGTTTTTCAACATCAGATACAAACACAGTATGTTCAGATAACAAATAGGCAGCAGTGTTGATACTGATGACACTTTGACAGACCAACATATAAGATATGTCATATAATTGTCAGCATCATGAAAGACATGAAAATACTGTGGTGCCTCTTGGTCATGTACGCAGTCACTGCTTCCTTCTATATTCAGTGATGGCAAAATCTAAGAAAATGGAAAGAACTACTCTAAGAAATGCTGCCCTACGTTTTTTGGAGATGAATCTTAATGATTACACCAGTTATCAATGGAATGTCGCATTCCTGATACTGGGCATTTTAAATATGTACACATTAGAAACTTTGTTAGGCATTCCAGTGATGAGTAATACTCATATATTTATTAGTCTCATTCCTGTGGTAGCATCCATTTTCGCTGTCAACTCTGTATGATGACCATGAGATGTGATCAACATAGTGGTAATTTTGGGCTAACCAGTATAGATCACCAGGATGTTTTCTTAAATCATTAGAGGACACACACTATATTGAATGCCGCTTAGTTCTTACTAATCGGTACAATCTGCATGTTTGTGGACAACATTAACTTTGGGTGAGGTGCCTAGACTGATTCCATGCACAACTGTAGTACATGTTGGCCTAGAGACGGGCTAGATCACAGTGCCACCATAAGCCCCCTAACCTAAATAGGGAGAGAATAGCTTCTGGCAACCACTAAATATTACACCCCTCCCCTCTCAAGGATCGAGGTCATAGATCTAGAACCCTTTTGCTCAGTCACTTGAGCACTCTTGTTCTCAGAAAAATATACAGAGAATACACAATGGGGAGTTCTTCAATATATTTATCGAACCAACATTATTCTTATATAAAATACATGTGCTGCAATAATCATTAGACAGTAGCAGATGAAAGTGATTACAAGCACCAAAATAGTAAATAGCAGGTATAGCTCCACCATGGTGCTAAAACATTGTATATATGCAGGCATATAAAACAATGTAGTAATCAGGTGTATGCCTACTATGCAATCCTTACTCTATGTGCGTTTTGAGTGTTGTATTTGTATAACCAATAATCCCATAGAGGGATGATCCAACCCCATTATTTTATGGTACAGAATGTAGGAACCCGTCCTGGTCACGAACTGGACACCCCTCATGGAGATGTTAGACAGCTGAAGCATCTGCATGCTGGGACATCAATATGTCAGCAGAAGTGTCTCCTCTGCTAACCCCCAGAAATGCTTATTAATTTATAAAAAAAGGGCATCCTTGCGATGTATATACAGATAACTATTGTTATGAGTTTGCATATAGCCCTGTCGCTCCGTGGATGAAGATAGAATGACATTTGTACAGCATGTGCAAAGGCCTTGGACTCCGTGTTTGACACATCATGATAATGTGGTGCGAAGCAAAGTGTATAAACAAAGCAGTTTCAGAGAAACTAATACAACATTGTCACACATATGAATATGTGCACAAGGTTATTATAAAATGTTATTGTGTAGGAAGAGGGTAATGTAAGAAAATGTGCAGCATTGCTACACTGGCCTAACTCCGGCACATAACACCAAGTGGCCAGTACATACAAGTTGCAACAGAGCAAATAATTATAACACTTTTATCACACTTGAGATAAAATTGAATAATGGATTAAATGACAGGCAGAGTATCCTAAAAGCTGAGAAACCATTGCAGATTTTTTTTTTAAATGGTTGTTACTTATCACTAACTTTGTAGACTGGTGTTTAATGTAATAGAGTGCCTTCTCTTTGTACACCAAGGCCCTCATTTATGGGATTTTGGCGTAGGATAGCGCAGTAAGGCAGCTTGCTGCACTGCCCTACGCCAAACTGAAAAGGCAGGAATCCACCGTATTCGTGCAATATGGTGCATTCCTGTCCTTTCTCCCTGCATTGGCGCAGTTTCGGCAACCTAGCACCAATGTACGCACCCTAGCACTATGCTGCAAGGGTTCCCTGGTTGCATGCAGGATTGTTTTTGTGCAGGAAGATACACGTTCCTGCACAAAAACAACCCTAAAAGGCGTTTTCCTAATTCTATGTGTGCTTAATGCAGCACACATAGAAAGAGGGAAACAATTTTAATTTTCTCCTTGTTATGTCTCACCTCAGGAGGTGTATGGATTTGGTGTTCCCCAGCTTTACATGATTTTATAAATCTGGGGCACCATCAAAATCCATGGGTGTTGCATGGGAAAACCCACCGCACTGCACATGGAAATTGTCACAGGGTGCAGAGTAAGGCGAAGTGCTACATTGCCTTACTCAATGTTTATGAGGCCACTCAAAGTCATGCAGGGTGGCTTTGGTGGCTTCATAAATCGGATTGAGAGCCCTGCGTCATGCATGTACATCTTCATGTGTTGCAAAAGAGACGCAGGTCTCTCATAAATAAGCCCCTAAATGGCAATAAGTCATAATGGACTCCAAAATTAAATTCACATGGAGGAACTTTAATTCAGAAATTTGTATTATGGCATGAGATGCATTTGTAGAAATGACTTTTGCATATTGTGCATTGAAAGGTCTATGTAGAAATCGTGGAAATTATACCATATTCATGCTGCAAATGGGGGATCTAGATTTAGCTTTCTTGTTTCATGTTTAGGAATAAAAGGTGAACAATGTCTCTGAATGTTATTCTTTGCTCCGATCTGCAAACGATTGATGTAAGCCATAATGAATAGGAGAACATGTGCCCCATTTTTGTGATGAATGTTCTGAAATCAACCAGGTTGTCACAGATCCCTCTTCTTTCCTGCACTTCTTTCACTCTATCACCGATTTTGATCCTTTTTCTGTTCCTAGTCCCAGTGGCGGCTGGCACAGGTCGGGGGTGGCTTGAGCAGAGGGTGGGGGAGGAGGTAAAGAAAGAAAATTAACTTACCTCCTCGCCGCATCTCGCTGCGTCTCTCCACAGTTATCTCTCCCGGCACAGGAACAGAAACAGAGCACACAGGAAGCACCCAGGCTTTCCTAAGCCAATCACAACTCTGCAATGCAGCATTGTGATTGGTCTGTGCGCCGTTGTTTGGCACGTAGGCAGGGCCTGGGAGCCTGGGTATGTTCTCCACCTAGGCTGTAATGCAGCCTGGGTGGAGAACATGCAAAGTATGCATGACTGTTTGGCTGGCCCAATACACCTGGCCAAACATTCAAGCTCACTTACATAGTGCCACAACTCCTCCCCTTACTGTGAGAGCAGTGCAGCTCCGCCTGCCCGCAACTCTGCCACAGCAGGAACAAATAAAATGACAATAACAACAAGTTATTATCATTTTATTTTTCCTTTATTCACACTGCTGTAAAGCAGTGGGGCGACACTCCTCCGCCTTATCAGAGGAGCCGCCACTGTCTAGTCCAGCATTCGCTCTGTTGCTGCCACTCTCGTTGTGCGCAAATGTCTCCCTTTCCCATCAGCATGTTCCGAAGAAATTTCCTGCCACAGTTGTTGAATTATGTTTGACTTTACAATACATTAAATCAAACAGAATTATGGAATACATAAAAGGGGGAGGGGATCGCGCACTCCATATGGGTACTATGAAAAATCCTTGTAACAGTGTGACTCATGATCCATTGCAACAGTGCGCACACTTATCGCCCTGATGTCTTAATTAAACCATGGGAGTATGCAATATTTAACAGGCAAAGCTCTGAGCTTCCTTTTATGTCCTAATAATTCACTTACGGATTATGAACACCCAAGAGAGTCATAAACATAATAAGTACCATGATAATGGGAGCTGTTACTAAAGCCCCAGGTGTCGTGAAAATATTAAATGTACACCAATCTATTAACTCTATGTATTATGCAACTCCCTCAGGGTGACCGTTCCCCAGAACATATTGTGTTCTAGCTACGTGCATCAGGGGGCACTTCTCCATACAAATGAAACAGCATTTCTCAGAAAGTGAGCATTGCTTCAAAAGCGCTCTCGCCATAGGCGTCCGCAGAAATTTTTCCCGGGGGGGGGGGGGGCAAAATGTTAACTTCATCACCATCCTCTGACATGATGTGTGCCAGGTGGGGCATAAGAAACACTGGGGCGCAGAACTGGGATAGACTCAATTAAATGCCAGGAGTCCAGGACATGTAACTGACCCTGCCACAGGCCAACAAACACCACCTGTAGGGAAAACGCTAAACTTTCTGACAATGTGCTTTATCTCTGTCTGCTACGTGTGCAGACTTCTGGGTCCTCGAACCAACACCAATCAAGGCTGTCTTCTGCACGATTCGATTTTCATCAGAATACTTTAAAACAGCCTATGATTAAAGCACAAGATTAAATATACTGTATGCACAGTGTATGTTAGGGATTATTTGTAGCACACATATTTACCAATATTGGCTTCTTGGTGCTAGAATTCATGATAACTTTTATCCAAAGTTAAAGCACAACGTCAAAGTTAGTAATAAATAATGCAAGAAACGCTAGTGATTTGCCAATGGGTGCTCCCTTTACTAGAATTTCCCTGGCAGTGCTACATTTTACACACATTCAATTAATGAATACAAAATAAAATGTATAGGTCCAAATGTTAGCTATATTTTTTTAAAGAAACTTAGAGTCCCTCTACGTGTAGTCAATGTCAAACTGACAACGTGCCCACGTTTAGGGATACAATAATGGCCAGCTCCCTTATGCGGAAGCCTGGCACCGTAAATGTGTGGCACATGCGGCGCCTGCAGCGGCGGCACATCACAGGTCCAGGGATGCGGAGTCTTACACAGTGGTCGAAGTGGTGGAAAAAAAGTAGGGAAACAGTGGGCGGAGAATCAAAGGGCGGGAATAACCCAATGATTGGATCTGTGGGTGTAGCCAGAGGTGTGGCTAGAATGCGCAGACATCCCAATTTTTAGTATTTGTTTGGCATTTCACTGCCCAGTATAATCAACTAATGGATACACATGATTATTTAAGGTTATAATGAGTTATTGACATTAAAATATATTCACAAAGTGGGATATGCTTCTAATCACAGAATGTACCAAATACGATAAAATGTGGAAACACAAGCCATTTGTCTCCGAGCCATGGAGTTTCTGTCATCAGCACTACTCTCTTTTTCCACAACAGCAGTTCAAACATGAATGGCAAAATATCCTAGTTTGCAAATGTTTTCTCTAAAATTATGGCTCTGCCATATTTGCCTCATAATGCAAGATCTGCTGCATGATCTGACCATTTAAACTAATAAATTGTTTGTAGCTCAAACATATCAAAAGGTAATATAAAATGTGACTTGTGTTGCTGCGGAGTGGACGGCCTATTGTAAAGGTTGACTGGTCACCTTTCTCACTGCTGAGTTTGTATGTTACACGTGTACTAATAAGGCAAAATCTTTCCAGAGACTGTTAGCATGTGTACAGATGTCAAAGTAATAAAATATCTGAAAATATACTGCATTACGCTGCAGCCTTTTATTTAATGCATAATTTAGTCAACACTACGGCATAATGTTGTCATCCTTTGATGCATAATTAATTCCAGGGGCCCCACAGCAGGCAGCACATGTTAAAAGTGCTTGTGAATGAATCCGGGTGACTGTAAGTTTGCGAACTTAGTTTGGTGTGCGTGCAAATCCTGCATTGCCAATCCCTGGTGAGTTGCAGCTACTACTGCTGAAACAAGGCCAATGGAGGTACCTATGGGTGAGGCAGACTGGCCTCAAGGGCAGAGCCAGCCATAGCACTGGTGGTGTCCTGTGCATTAATGTTTGTTAGTGCCCCCCAATGACCACCTCTGCCATGGATTCCCTCACTACCACCCTTTAACAGTGCCACCCAAGTTTCCATAACCACTCTCTCTCAGATGCATTTAATTTGATTTACAGCGCCACTCATACCATTGTAGGGTGTCAGAGCACTTTACATCACACACATTACACAGAGACAATCAATATGTGTGTAAATCACTGTATAGAAAATGTTACATAAGACTAAGGACTACAAGGTGTAGGAGTCACATGACAACCATACTTGTAGAACTGTAACAGGTAGGGGCTCTGAGCGCACTGCTTTACTTATGGATAAGGCTTATCTCTGTTCAATAGTACCTCTTGTAAACTGAGCGTGCAATCAAAGCGGCACCTCTTGCCTCGGTGCCCTATATCATCCAAAGTTGTGCCTTCCTCTGAAAAGGTGAAAGCATCCCTTGATGCACTGCTATGCGATCCTACTGGGGATTACCCAGCGTTCCTCAAAAGTTTCACACAAAAGTTTGTCTGTTCATATTCTTTATTTTTTTCTTATAATTCTTTCTTTTACTCTTTGTTTAAACATTCTGAATGTACATATATGTTCATTAGATCAGTCCAATGCATTTCGGTCGTTATGACCTTCATCTGGGACCATATGAGCTGAAAACAAGGCATAACAGTACTGTGTATCAGTAATGAAATCATAACATAACATAACAATTCAAAAACATTCATGCATGTTCATAAATACTCGTCAAACAAAATACACGCGTTGTGATCAACTGTGATATCACCCAAAAGTGAGCATGCTATGTGCTGCATAGTACCAAGAAAAACGCCAATATGGCACTCACTTATTCTTCTCTTTATACTATTCGTTATACAGTCAGAACTCTATCTGAAGAAAAACAAAATCATTGATGAAAACCGCTTAAGCTAGGGGCTTCATCCCTTCTACTATATCAGCCTATTTGCGTATGCAAGTTACTCACTTCGTACACGTGAAAAAACACGTCTTCTCTGTGCTGATCACTCTTCCGCAATGAAGGTACCGGCATTAGCGCGATGTCGGTCCTCTTGCTAGACCTTTAACAAACACCTTGTGCAACCTTCAGTGTTCATCGCTCTCATTCGTCGAGCTCCCGATCACGTGGTCGGGGCCGCAGCCAATGGAAGCGACCTAGTCCTCCCTGATAGTATTCGAACATGCTCGTGGGAAATGTGTATAACGAAATGAAACTGTCAATAAAGTATCATGCTGGCAGCGAAGTGCAAAAAAAACTCTGATGGAAACAAAACTGTGCAATTTCTGAATAAAGTGCTTGCTAAAAATAAAGAATGGGAAAATAAAATATGTGACTGTGTGATACACAGACCCTACTGTGTATTAATGTGGCAGGTGACTCGTCCACCCAACCCTGTAGGAAAGGCAAAACGCGCTTATATACCCAACCCTGTAGGAAAGGCAAAACGCGCTTATGTACAATAATTCGCAATGTTTAGAGGTAACATGTGAATTCAACGCGGTCATTGAGCCCAAAAGGCTTATGTGAGTTCAAAATATACATCCAACTATTTTCACGTTGAAGAAGAAATCTGTTATTGTCTCGTCCTTCAATTTTATCAATCACTTCCAAAACTGTGAACTGTAGTTGAGACACGTTGTGTTTCTCTTCCTTGAAATGAGCTGCTACTGCTGACTTGATGTTGCCTGTCCTAATGTTAGACTTGTGCTCATTTAGTCTTGTTTTTATCTTGTGGGTGGTTTTTCCTATGTAAACCTTCCCGCAAGGACACTTTAGCATATAGATAGCATTCGCCGTGTCACAGGTCGCATTCACACGGAGCTTGATGTGGTGTCCTTTCATTGGAAGTGTTATTGCACTGCCTCTAATAATGTTGTTACAGTGCCCACATTGAAGGCAAGGTCTAGTGCCTCGGTATGTCTCTGTTTTCGGTTTCATTTGGTTTAACAGTTCTCCAAGATTTTTACCTCTGGTGAAGGCGAAAATCGGCTGCTGTTCAAAACTTTTATCAAAATCACTTTCGGCTCGTAGGATATTCCAATGCGTTCGTATGATTCGCTTGTCTTTGTGGCTCATCGTTGAGTATTTGGACACTATGGTCATTCTTTCTTGCTTTGCTTTGACGCGAGTCTTTAAAAGTTCTGCTCTGGGGATGCTTTGAACCTTGTCAATAGATTTGTTAATCAGGGCCACTGGATATGCTCTCTTGCGGAATCCTTCGTCCATAGCTTCTAGTGTGCTTTTTACTTTGTCAGTCTCAGAGGTAATTCTTTTTGCCCTCATCATCTGAGATGTTGGTAAGTGAGTTTTCAGTGAATCCTGGTGAAAGCTTTGAAAGTGGACAGTGTTGTTTCTGTCAGTAGGTTTCCTATGCATCTCCGTTTCTATCTTGCCCTGGTGCAGCTTTACTCGAACGTCCAAGAAGGTGATGGAAGATTTAGACATTTCTCAGGTAAGTTCTATTCTCTCATTTTTTGAGTTCAGTTCAGTTAGTGCCCGTTGGAGTGATTCTTCACTGTTCTTCCAAATGATGAAGACATCATCAATATAGCGGACTATCATTTTCAGGTTGCTAGTCCAAGTGGGATTGTTCAAGATAAAATGTTCCTCATATGCCTTCATATACAGATTAGCATATACCGGGGCGGCACAATTGCCCATTGAGGTTCCAACCAGTTGTTGGTACCACTTGTTGTTGACCTTAAAATAGCTGTGATAAAGCGTAAAAATTATCAACTCCATCAAAAAAACTTGCATTTGTTCGTCGTAGTCGGTGGTTAAGATTGCTTCCTCCATCGCTTCTATTCCAGCTCCGTGAGGAATTGAGGTATACAAAGACTTGACGTCTGCTGTGCATAGTAATAATTCCTCATTCACATCAATTTCCAAGAGGCTTAATCTCGTTAAAAAGTCTGTAGAATCTTTGATATATGTGGCCATGTTTTGTACTGTAGGTTGCATGTATTTGTCAATCAATTCACCGGTGGTTTCATGAATGCTGTTCCTCGTTGATACGATAGGACGCAGTGGTGGATCCTGTAAGTTCTTATGCACCTTCGATATCATATAACAAATCGGGCTACTGGGATTCTCCTTGAGCAAAAAGTTTTTTGTTTTGTCATTGATGGTGCCATTCTCCTTTGCTCGAACAACCAATTCTGTCAATTTCTTGGCGTACTCGTGAGTGGGATTCCCATTAAGCTCTGCATAGGTGTTGGAGTCAGCTAAATGTTCTTCTAGTTTCTGTTGATACATGTTGGCATCCATTATAACTAGGCCTCCGCCTTTATCTGCTTTGGTGCAAACTATATCCTTGTTGTGTGCCAGTTTTTTTAGAACATCCAAATCCTTGTTCGTGAGGTTTCTCCTGGGCTTTTTGTCGAATTTGAGCCTACTCAGATCTTGCCTGACCAGGGTTTCAAAAAGGTCTAAGGTCTTGTGGCTTGTGGGAGCCATGTAAGTGCTTCTTGCTCGTAACCCTTTGAGTTGATCTTGTTCCGTTGTGGTAGGTTTATCGACAATATGATCAAAGAAGTAGCGCAACCTCAGTTTGCGCATGAGTTTGAAAAAACTTATGTCAAATTCGAGTGAGTTAGTGGAGGTTGTCGGGACAAAAGAAGTGCCTTTTTCCAAAACTGCTAATTCTTGTATCGTCAACTTGTGCTTGGAAATGTTAATCACTAGGTGCTCTTGGGTGTAATTTTCTTTCTCTCTTTCTCCTTTTCCTTTCTTGTGAGAACACTTCGTGTGTTTGGAGCTTCCTTTTCTCCACCTGGATCTTCTTGTGGGTCTGGGCCTACTTCTAAAAAATGCTCGTCTGAGATGTTGATCACTGCCGAGGTGGTCGGTTTTTCTGTCGCTGTTGCTCCCTCTTTTGTCGCTGTTGATGTGCCCGTTTGTTCGACCTGTGGTGCCTTCCTTGGTGGATAGTTTCTGTTGGATGGTGGTCGATTTGTAGCGTCGCTTCCCGATGACGAGGTATCGGTGAACGGAGTATAGGGGCGGTTTCTCCTTCTCTGGGCGTACACATCTGCCCATGTGTACACTTCCCCTAATTTATAATCGAGTGTATCTCGTTTAAATTTTCTGATTTGATTCTGATTTGGAGGAGAAACTGCCCCTATACTCCGTTCACCGATACCTCGTGAAGGAGGTAGCAGAGGGAGCAACAGCGACAGAAAAACCGACCACCTCGGCAGTGATCAACATCTCAGACGAGCATTTTTTAGAAGTAGGCCCAGACCCACAAGAAGATCCAGGTGGAGAAAAGGAAGCTCCAAACACACGAAGTGTTCTCACAAGAAAGGAAAAGGAGAAAGAGAGAAAGAAAATTACACCCAAGAGCACCTAGTGATTAACATTTCCAAGCACAAGTTGACGATACAAGAATTAGCAGTTTTGGAAAAAGGCACTTCTTTTGTCCCGACAACCTCCACTAACTCACTCGAATTTGACATAAGTTTTTTCAAACTCATGCGCAAACTGAGGTTGCGCTACTTCTTTGATCATATTGTCGATAAACCTACCACAACGGAACAAGATCAACTCAAAGGGTTACGAGCAAGAAGCACTTACATGGCTCCCACAAGCCACAAGACCTTAGACCTTTTTGAAACCCTGGTCAGGCAAGATCTGAGTAGGCTCAAATTCGACAAAAAGCCCAGGAGAAACCTCACGAACAAGGATTTGGATGTTCTAAAAAAACTGGCACACAACAAGGATATTGTTTGCACCAAAGCAGATAAAGGCGGAGGCCTAGTTATAATGGATGCCAACATGTATCAACAGAAACTAGAAGAACATTTAGCTGACTCCAACACCTATGTAGAGCTTAATGGGAATCCCACTCACGAGTACGCCAAGAAATTGACAGAATTGGTTGTTCGAGCAAAGGAGAATGGCACCATCAATGACAAAACAAAAAACTTTTTGCTCAAGGAGAATCCCAGTAGCCCGATTTGTTATATGATACCGAAGGTGCTTAAGAACTTACAGGATCCACCACTGCGTCCTATCGTATCAACGAGGAACAGCATTCATGAAACCACCGGTGAATTTATTGACAAATACATGCAACCTACAGTACAAAACATGGCCACATATATCAAAGATTCTACAGACTTTTTAACGAGATTAAGCCTCTTGGAAATTGATGTGAATGAGGAATTATTACTATGCACAGCAGACGTCAAGTCTTTGTATACCTCAATTCCTCACGGAGCTGGAATAGAAGCGATGGAGGAAGCAATCTTAACCACCGACTACGACGAACAAATGCAAGTTTTTTTGATGGAGTTGATAATTTTTACGCTTTATCACAGCTATTTTAAGGTCAACAACAAGTGGTACCAACAACTGGTTGGAACCTCAATGGGCAATTGTGCCGCCCCGGTATATGCTAATCTGTATATGAAGGCATATGAGGAACATTTTATCTTGAACAATCCCACTTGGACTAGCAACCTGAAAATGATAGTCCGCTATATTGATGATGTCTTCATCATTTGGAAGAACAGTGAAGAATCACTCCAACGGGCACTAACTGAACTGAACTCAAAAAATGAGAGAATAGAACTTACCTGGGAAATATCTAAATCTTCCATCACCTTCTTGGACGTTCGAGTAAAGCTGCACCAGGGCAAGATAGAAACGGAGATGCATAGGAAACCTACTGACAGAAACAACACTGTCCACTTTCAAAGCTTTCACCAGGATTCACTGAAAACTCACTTACCAACATCTCAGATGATGAGGGCAAAAAGAATTACCTCTGAGACTGACAAAGTAAAAAGCACACTAGAAGCTATGGGAGAAAGATTCCGCAAGAGAGGATATCCAGTGGCCCTGATTAACAAATCTATTGACAAGGTTCAAAGCATCCCCAGAGCAGAACTTTTAAAGACTCGCGTCAAAGTAAAGCAAGAAAGAATGACCATAGTGTCCAAATACTCAACGATGAGCCACAAATACAAGCGAATTATACGAACGCATTGGAATATCCTACGAGCCGAAAGTGATTTTGATAAAAGTTTTGAACAGCAGCCGATTTTCGCCTTCACCAGAGGTAAAAATCTTGGAGAACTGTTAAAACAAATGAAACCGAAAACAGAGACATACCGAGGCACTAGACCTTGCCTTCAATGTGGGCACTGTAACAACATTATTAGAGGCAGTGCAATAACACATCCAATGAAAGGACACCACATCAAGCTCCGTGTGAATGCGACCTGTGACACGGCGAATGCTATCTATATGCTAAAGTGTCCTTGCGGGAAGGTTTACGTAGGAAAAACCACCCGCAAGATAAAAACAAGACTAAATGAGCACAAGTCTAACATTAGGACAGGCAACATCAAGTCAGCAGTAGCAGCTCATTTCAAGGAAGAGAAACACAACGTGTCTCAACTACAGTTCACAGTTTTGGAAGTGATTGATAAAATTGAAGGACGAGACAATAACAGATTTCTTCTTCAACGTGAAAATAGTTGGATGTATATGTTGAACTCACATAAGCCTTTTGGGCTCAATGACCGCGTTGAATTCACATGTTACCTCTAAACATTGCGAATTATTGTACATAAGCGTGTTTTGCCTTTCCTACAGGGTTGGGTATATAAGCGCGTTTTGCCTTTCCTACAGGGTTGGGTGGACGAGTCACCTGCCATATTAATACACAGTAGGGTCTGTGTTATCACACAGTCACATATTTTATTTTCCCATTCTTTATTTTTAGCAAGCACTTTATTCAGAAATTGCACAGTTTTGTTTCCATCAGAGTTTTTTTTGCACTTCGCTGCCAGCATGATACTTTATTGACAGTTTCATTTCGTTATACACATTTCCCACGAGCATGTTCGAATACTATCAGGGAGGACTAGGTCGCTCCCATTGGCTGCGGCCCCGACCACGTGATCGGGAGCTCGACGAATGAGAGCGATGAACACTGAAGGTTGCACAAGGTGTTTGGTAAAGGTCTAGCAAGAGGACCGACATCGCGCTAATGCCGGTACCTTTATTGCGGAAGAGTGATCAGCACAGAGAAGACGTGTTTTTTCACGTGTACGAAGTGAGTAACTTGCATACGCAAATAGGCTGATATAGTAGAAGGGGTGAAGCCCCTAGCTTCAGCGGTTTTCATCAATGATTTTGTTTTTCTTCAGATAGAGTTCTGACTGTATAACGAATAGTATAAAGAGAAGAATAAGTGAGTGCCATATTGGCGTTTTTCTTGGTACTATGCAGCACATAGCATGCTCACTTTTGGGTGATATCACAGTTGATCACAACGCGTGTATTTTGTTTGACGAGTATTTATGAACATGCATGAATGTTTTTGAATTGTTATGTTATGTTATGATTTCATTACTGATACACAGTACTGTTATGCCTTGTTTTCAGCTCATATGGTCCCAGATGAAGGTCATAATGACCGAAATGCATTGGACTGATCTAATGAACATATATGTACATTCAGAATGTTTAAACAAAGAGTAAAAGAAAGAATTATAAGAAAAAAATAAAGAATATGAACAGACAAACTTTTGTGTGAAACTTTTGAGGAACGCTGGGTAATCCCCAGTAGGATCGCATAGCAGTGCATCAAGGGATGCTTTCACCTTTTCAGAGGAAGGCACAACTTTGAACCATACTTGTAGCCCATATAGTTTTATAGTGATTGGTCTGGAGAAACACAATACCCGGAATTTAAAACGTAATACCATGGTTGGGGGTTCTCCTTAATAATCAGAATTGATTTCTGTTCAAAAGAACATTTTTGGGACATTATGATAATCAATGACTGGGGAGGGGGAGGGGGGAGAGGAAATAAAGCTCTAATTTATACCTTGCTGTTTGTATGCAGCTCTTAGATGACAGTTAATAGCTCACTGTTCTAAGTTAGAATTATTTTAACTTATAAACTGCAAGTAACAAAAGGATCTCTCTGACAAAAGCAGTAGCCCACTGACCTATTTACATTATGTGCACTTTGTGATCTGCATGGCGCAAGTTCTTTGCAGCCGGTACATTAACCCTCTGAGCTACCTTTCCATGAGTCAAAACTTCCACTAGACAAAATTCTGATCTTTCTCTAGGAAGAACATTAATCACCAGAGTCATCATGACATTTTTATTGTTGCCGAAAATTGCTGGAGTAAAGGAAGGAGGCAGCAAGCGTTTTTAAAACCATATTATACTTGCAAACATGATGCCTCCACCTAAAGTCAGCACCTGGTGCGGTCACACTGGTTGCACTGCCCTAGAGCTGGCCGTTCTCAAGGGTCCTGTGACCTCAGTGACTGTTGTTCTAGTGTGTGCTGCTTCATAGGCCTGCCCGCAAGACTGGAGGTGAACTTCAGTATGGATAGTGGTGGACAAGACTTGAAGGTTAACCTACACTTGTCATGCTAGGGTCCACCTGCTGGTGCGAAGACACCAGGACTTCTAAGGTGTTGCGAAGCCCTCTAAGGTCTAGCATGGGTTTGTGCTCTCGCAGGAGAGTGGTCTGGTGGACTGGTTATTAAGGCTGAACCTGGTTCCCAGTTCCAAATTCAGCAGCTCTGACCATAGTGCCACATCCTCTCCCCCACTGAACACCGAACTGCCCCACTGAGAAAACCTCCCACTGTCTTCAACTACAACCCAATTGTTGCCCTCTATAAACACCTGGATGCGGCTCAATTTAAATTACGCACTAGACAAGAGCAATATGCGGCCTACAAAAAAAACAGTAACAACATCCTGGAAAAAGCAAACACTTATAGGGAATGCAAAATTTAGCAAACAATGGGAAATGTAAGCAGGAACAACATGGTTACCTTAATGCTTTTGCACCCACTATTCAGAAATCAGTGAGTGCTTTTGCCTGAAAAGTTAAGGACAGGGACTGAATGGACCCATTTCAATGGCCATTGTTTATATCCTTACAAAACGTAAGCAGTAGGGTAAAAAGACCATGTCCCTGGACGCAGAGCCGCAGCACACATTTTTTTTCCAATCCACACATTGCAGTACCTTCAGGATTGGTGCACTAGTTCCAAGTCCAGGGAAAACAAAGACAAGAAAACAAAAAAAGCGCTTCACTGGCAAACTCTGTAAAAGTGGCGATAATGTGTTTCAGTGTGAAGAAAATCAGTTTGGCCAGTTTGCTACCACTCTGTCTTTCTTTATTTAGTTATTTATCTATTTTTCATATTTTAGCCTTTTATTCCCAATGCTGCACTTTGGAATTAAAATGTCAGAAAAATATGACATTTCCAGCAAAAGTGTCTTTATCTTTTGGATCCATTTCACAGGGAAGCAAATAAAAGAAAGGAGAAGAAAGAGAGTGAGAACCCCGTCTTGAAGTCACGGTTTTCATGGGCGTCCGCAGGGGGGGCAAGGAGGGTCGCTCCAGGGGGGGCAAGCGCCCCTCCTTGCCCCCCCCCTGCAGACGCCCATGGCTCTCGCGTTGTTAATTGCAAACCGAGCATTGCGCCCTTTTTGTAGCACCAAATTGCACTGTTTGTGCTAAAACTGTTAAAATAGCTAGCAAAGTGGCACAAGGCGACCATTTGCATAGGCTAGCTATCTACATAATGTGTGCCCTGATGACTCTTTTAGTTGCGTTGGTAGCTTTGCGTGCATGCTCTAGTGATGTATTCATGTAAGTGCATGCACTTCAGGTCTCTTCAAGACCAACTCCTTTTAGTGTACTTAATTTGCATGGCCTAGCAAGCATGATTGTTGGAGTTTACATCACTTTAGTTTTTTTTACATAGATTGGAATACTTCATAATTATTGGTTTGTGCATCACATTTATCACCTTATGTCAGTTTTCATATGTAGCCCATTGCTGAGCTCAATAATGCTTTATTGACACCTGCTTTGTTTGAATGCATGGCATGTTTTGAAATGTCTATATGTGTCTTTAGAAGTTTTGTGAAACTGCATGTCTTAATCTATTACTTCAGATCACAGAAAGTCTTGTCAGAAAAGTCTACTTCACCGACTGTGTGTGGAGTTTGCATCTCATCGGTGGGGTGGGAACTTGTCTGATAATGTTTAATCACAATCCCTTTTGTGCTTAGAGTTCAGGTGGAAGGGAGTTTGAACCATTTGGCTTTCAGATAGTGTAGGAAGCTGGCTCTGTATATACTATACCAAAAAGAGGTATAGTGTGCACAGAGTCCAGTGAGTCCCTAAAGGTATGGCATAGGTTATTGTAGATAATACCTTACTCTCAATTTAGTAGTAGCTGGGCTGAGCAGTTAGGCTTTTTCAGAGAGTAGTGTGAATGCATTTGGTGCACATACTTATACATGGCTGGAACACACACTCAATGACTAACTCCAGGCCAATGTTTTGAACAAAAATATGACTTTAGTTACTTTTATTTCTAGGAACCAAGTTGAACTTAGTTACAGGTAAGTAGACTTTTATGCAATACTTTCAAATTACTAGCAATATGTTTGTATAGCATCAAACAATACATTACAGGTGCATGCAATGCTTTTCAGTACAGGGTACAGAATACAGAAAGAGATACTTTATATTCAGGATCACACTTAGTACATTACACTGAGAGACCAATGCACATCTATGGGAAAAAGACAGGTGAGTAACTTACAGGTAAGTAAGCGGTTGTGAGTTTCAGTCTCCAGGGGTTTTGGTCAACACTGGGCAAAGGTTGGACCAAGGTAGATATAGCAGCAGCACTTGGGCACCTGGGTGCAGAAGTCGCTGGCCCAATGTTATCCTATGGAGGCTGGGGGCACCTCTTACAGGTAAGTATCCGTGGCTCAGGGACCCATGCCCTGGGGGTTAAGATCAGCACTGGAGGGGCCACGAAATAGCACTGAGACTGCACCACCAGCAGCACAGGGGCAGGCCGGGTGCAGAGTGCAAAGGAGGCATCGGGGGACCCGTTGAAACCAATGGAGATCCTTGGTTGGGGAAAGCAGCTGCAGGCTCGGTTCTGAAGGCTGGCTGAATTAATCCTGCGACTGGGAGAGGTAAGTTGGATAGTGGGGGGATGCCAGAACACCATCGGTTGGGCACTCAGAGGCCGGGGGACTGCGGTTGCAGGGGAGTCTTTAAGCACCAGGTTTTTCTCACCAGATCCGGGCGCAGTCGAGCGAACGGTTCAGGTTGAGGCTGCAGGCATTGAAGGGGAGGTCAGGAGAGGTTGTCCAATCCTGGATCCCAGGCCAGGATCATCAGGGAGACTTGACTGGGCTGGTGGACCACGTGGACTCAGGCCAAGGATGTTGGGTGCAGAGTGGTGCACGTGCCGCTGATCCGCTTGGATCAGGAGTCCTTGAGTTGGTTTCTTGCTGGACAAATCCGGTGTCCAGAGAACAATGGTCTTTGTTGCAGACAGTACAGGTTCCCGAGATTCTTGGAGGTTGCTAGCTGCGGGCCACACCAGTTTCTTAGAGCAGGGTCACTGGAGGAGGAGACAGACTGGTAGGGTTGGGGCCAAGTCAGTCCTCGTCTTCTTCTCCACTGCTGCACAGCTCTTAGGTCCTTCTTCGTAGGTCATTGAATCTGAGTAAACAAGGTTCAGTGGAGCCCTTAAATACTACATTGAGGCTAGTTACTGAGGTTGGGGGGCAGTAGCCAATAACTACTGTCCCATAGGGTGACTACACCCTTTGTGTGCCCCCTACCTTTGGGGAGAGGGGCACATCCCTGTTCCTATGGGTCCTAATTCTCCAATGCAAGATGGAGAATTTTCAAGAGAGGGGTTCACCTCAGCTCTGGGCGACCATAGGGGTGTACCAGGCTAAGGTGGACACTCCTACTCTACTTACTAATTTTCCCACCTGTCCTGCCACCAAAAGTGGGGTCTGGACAGTGGGGCAGGCATCTCCACTTGTTGGAGCTGCCCAGTTCAGCACATCACAAGGTGAGATCCTTTGAGGCTCACCTCCAAGAGTTGCTGTTACTGCCGGGGGGGGGGGGTAGAAAGCACCTCCACCCAGAGCAGGCTTTGTCTGTGATCCGAGAGCAAACCTGTCTGGTGGTGGCTGCCTGGCAGACACCAGTCAGCTAATAGACTAGAAGTAGGTGATTTTTCAGGAGACATCTCTAAGATGCCCTCTGAGTGCCTTTTATAATAAATCTAACACTGCCATCAGTGTGTGTTTATTATGCTGAGAAGTTTGGTACCAAACATCTCAGTTTTCAGTAAAGCCGTCATGGAGCTGTGAAGTTCGTGTTGACAAACTCCCAGTCCATGTACTAAAAATGGCTTCACTACACTTACAATGTGTGAATGGTACAGACACTGAGGGAGCATATTGCTCATGCAGCTATGCCCTCACCTGTGGTATGGTGAACCCTGCCTTAGGGCAGTAAGGTCTGCTAGAGGCCTGAAATATCCATGCCACAGGCAGTGTTGGTGTGCATGGCACACAGTGATGTATGCCATGGCGACTCTTCAGTTTGGTCTCCACCAAAGTGCGCAGCTTGCAACGACATTGTGTGGGTGTTAAGGTGAGGGGTTTCTGAGAGTGGCATATTCCATGCTGCAGGCTTCAGAGGCCCTCTCTGGTCACACAGCCTTTGCTACCAAGGTTACCTTTTACAAAGGACTTACATGTGGCCCAGAGGTGTGCCAATTGTGGAAACAAAAGTACAGTTTTGGGATAGAACACAGGTGCTGGGGTCTGGTTAGCAGGGTCCCAGCACACACTCAGTCAAGTTAGCATAAGGTATCTGGCAAAAGGGTAGGGGTAACCATGCAAAAAGGGGCACTTTCCTACAGATGGTAACTGAATTGCATCTCATCAGCAAAGAACTCCCCAAGGCCCTCAACTCCTCGATCACCACAACCCACTTCCCCGAGAAATGGAAACATGCTGATGTGAAGTCACTGCTGAAAAAAACATCCGCTGACCCAGGAGAACCCAAGAAATACCGACCCATCTCCCTGCTCCCCTTCTGAGCCAAGGCCAATCGAGAAAGCTATCAACATCCAGCTAACAGTACATCTGGAGAACCAAATCCTTCTGGACCCCTCCTAATGTGGCTTCAGAGCAATTCACAGCACAGAGACAGCTCTAGTCACTGCCACGGATGACATCAGATTGGTGCTA
This sequence comes from Lissotriton helveticus, assembly GCF_964261635.1. Lineage (NCBI taxonomy): Eukaryota > Metazoa > Chordata > Amphibia > Caudata > Salamandridae > Lissotriton > Lissotriton helveticus. The sequence goes on along the minus strand of NC_136069.1, from coordinate 1,328,028,213 downwards.
GATGGCGGAGAAACTGTCGCCCTCCTCTTCCTCAACCTCTCAACAACTTCCGACACCATATCCCACCACATACTAATCAACAGACTTCACAAGATCAGAATCCAATGAGCAACCCTCAAGTGGATCGCATCCTACCTCACAAGAAGAACACAGAAGATTTTCCATCCTCCCTACTCCTCTCTCCCTCAGAACATCACCTGTCGTATACTTCAAGGCTCATCCCTCAGCCCAACCCTATTCAACATATACATGACACCCCTGGCCAAGATTGTCAGGAGCCACTGACTCAAGATCATCTCCTACGCCAACGACACCCAACTCATCCTTTCCCTGACTAAAGGCCTAACGACCATCAAAGACAAGATCCAAAGAGACATCAAAGATGTGGCCGTTTGGATGAACAGCTGTCTCAAAATCAACACAGACAAGACAGAAGTTCTCATCTTTGGAAAAGGCTAGGACACCCTCTGGAACAACATGGCCATCTGAGCTGGGCCAAATCCCCAAACCCACCGAACACACCTGCAACCTCGGCATTATCCTCGACAATTAGCTTTAAATGAAGCATTGTCTCCTTTGCTTGCTTTCTCACACTTTGTATGCTCAGGAAGGTCTTCAGATGGCTTCCACCCAACATCAGGTATACTATCACTCAAGCTCTCGTCACCAGCAGACTCGACTATGGCAACTCCCTCTACATAGGAACCACTGCCCAAATCATGAGGAAACCCTAGACCATCCAGAATACAGAAGCCAGAATCATCCCTGACCTCCCCAGACAGGCGCAATCACCCCGCACCTCAGAAAACTCCACCGGCTACCAGGTGCTAAGAGATGACTGCTTAAGCTGCTCATCCAGGCTTACAAGGTGCTACACAATGAAGGACCGGCCTACCGCAACAGACAAGTGCATTTCTACTAACCCACCAGAGAGCTCAGTTCTCGATCCTTCTTCATAGCAGCTACCCAACGCATCTGCCTGGTAAACAGTGGAGGCCGCTCTTTCTCCCACCTGGCAGCTAAGACCTGGAACACCCTCTCCTTGCACCTCCAGCCATTCAGGAAAGATCTCAAGACCTGGTTGTTTAATCAATAGCAATAGGCAGCGTGATCCCGCAGCATGATCTCACGGAGCCTCAAGACCATTATGGGTGAAGCAGCCGCACTTTACAAATCTTGATTGATTGATTGATAATTTGTTTCAGCTCTCAAATATGGGTTCTAGTTCATTCCACAGTCTGGGTGCCTAACTTCCAAAGATTTATCTCTATTTTCAACCATGTTGGCTGATTGAGTGTGCCGCAGTTCAGTCTAGGTACCTCATTTGTTCGCGGTGGGGCAACCACTATTCACAAGTAATTTGGACCATTTCCCAAGGAGGTCGAAATTGTTATTGTGCTGTGAGTGAGGCGTCTTGGTTGTGATAGACAAAACGTTGTGCATAAAAAAGATTTTCATCTGCATCCACAAGAGGCAGATCCAAAATCATAGTATTAGGATCTGAGGTTATTTATGGAAAACATATTGCAATCACACCTACCAGGTGACTTGATGTTTGAAGTAGCAAGAGAGTTGATGAGGGTGTTCAAAGTGAGAGTGGAAAGTGAAAATATTGTACAACCCCACAAAGTGGCAACTGCATGGGTTTTACATAGACATGTGCAAACCTTACATGCACATGTAAGCAATACCATGTCACTTGTAAAGCGCTCTGACAGACCATGTATCTGATTCACCCTATATAAAGCATTAATAGTCAAACTGAAATAAATAATCTACACCTAAAAAACTGTTAGGGGTGTGTGAAATTCACACAATTTACTTTCTCATAATTACATGAAATTTTGACAAAATATGAATCCATCATTTCATGCTATATTTTAGTGGGAAATGCATCCTTGTGTCAAGTTTTGATGAGAAGACCTATTTCACACTAAATAATAACACCAAAAAAGCTGCACACTTTCTGTTGTTCCTATGCGCTTTCGATAAATTTTTACAGTGAATAGTGCATGCTCTGTACATTTTTACTTTGAATAGTGCACAATTACATGATGTATCGTAATGGTGTAATTTTGGGAATGTCACGGGAACAACCATAATGTGACATTTCCAAAATTAAGTGAATTATGCCTACGTAATTTGAAATTCATCCAGCACTAGTAAAAGTAGTGCAGTTGTAGTGTGTATTTGTAAAGCACACAGCTGCCCCAACGCTGCAGAACCCTTCCTGGCTCTCCCTGTGAGATGCCCCTCCTGGGCACCCAGGCATCCCAGTGTTGTAGGGGCCGTTGTGGAGATTGAGCAAGCTATTGCCCAGAGTTGCAGCATGGGACCCATGCATAGAGTAGGCGTCGAGGCGAGATTTATCGAGTCCGTGGACATTGAGCCCAAGACCCTGCCGCGTCGGGACTTGAACCCTGGTCCCGGGCCCGATCTCTGCTTCAGAGTCTGCCGCTCTAACCAGTGAACCACACTTCTCCACGAGAAGTTGGAGAAGCAAAAGGAATAGACTAGTGGAGGTGTAGTTGAAGAGTTTTTATAATATAAACATGTCTTACTTATATAGATTAATGAACGGGAACAAGCATTGGCAAAGCCAAAAGGCCTTGGTTTGATGTCGTTTTAGCACAAACAAATGTAAGAACCAAATACCAAACTATATGAAAAACTCCATTACCTTCATTACAGTCCTGGTTTTGATTCTGTGGAAAATGAAGGTCAGGTTGCATGGGAGTCTTCATTGTAGACCTTTTATTTCTATAAATAGAAAGAACAAATGACTATAATGATGACCGATGTCAGCCAACCTTCTTTTCACATAGAAAAATAGATGGGGCTGCTTTAAAGGCAAGGGCGCATTCAACATGCATCACATTTCCTTTCAATAAAATACAAAGATGGCATGACAGGAATATAACCCAGGGCTCCTTCCTATACAATGAAAAAAAAGAAATAAAACAGGTCCCAGTAGCTCTGAAATAAAGCCTGGTTCGACAGCACTGATTAAAAGCCTCTGGAATCATAAATGTGAACATCAGGGAAAAGAGGGAGGGGTGACAGGATGCAACGAGAGCTATTACAATTGGGAAAGAGGGAGCTGTGGGAACAAGCAGAGAAAGGGGGAAGCAGCCTGGATGAAATGAGGAGCAGGAGCATTACTCAAAGGAAAGATGGAGGGACAGGATGGAGCAACGAGGAGCAGACAAAAGGAGGGAAAATGGCACGAGCAGAAACAACCAATGAGGATTAAACAGAGGGAGATTTCTGTGGTTGTATAATTGTCCCTCATTCACTGCAATGCAAGTAGTCCGTGGAGGAGGAAGGAAACACCCACTCTGCTTTGGACAGAGCCTAGATGTGTTTGACAAAGTCTCACGCCATTGGCTGAGAGAGGCTGGTCGATAAAAAAAGCCAGTATTTGAAAGAGGAAAACTTAAGGACCACTCTAAAAACATTAGAAACAATATGTCTGTTTTACAGCTGCCCTGTCATAGCCAGACATATTAATAACTTTTAAACGTGCCTAACTTGCAAATGCCCTTCATAAATGCAGTGGCCGATCATCATCCAATAGCATGTTTCATGAATTCTGTCCTTGGGCCCATATGCCACTAGATTACAATGTTTCTTTGCTGTTAGCTAGCCATCCATTTTTGCACTTTTCTGACTCTTTAGAGATTAAATATGTACAGCTCCAAGTTTCATTCATAGTTTACAATACTGTTTGAAAATGTAAAGTTGTACAGCATAGATTTTGAATAATAATTAATGAAACCGCATTTACTGAATACATTTATACTTTAATACGGATTGGTAAATTGCTAATGATTAATAGTACTGTAATGTGCTTCCATTTTGATTCTTGAATTAACTTAGCTTGGAGTTAGGCCTCAGCTGAGCATCGCACCCTATAAGGTTTACCAGTATGCTGTTTTGCTTCCCACTGCAGGTGTGTTATTGGGTTCCTCATTAGTTAGAGAAAAGATTTTTTGTTATTTATTAGATTGATAGTGAGGTCTGATAATGGAAAGTTGGCAGAAGGCGTGGGCGGATGGCGGTGAAAGTAGCCTCATATACCCAGTGTATGATGAGGATGCAACTCACAATGACAAGCAGATGTGTACTTAATTGTGTGAGGATAGGAATTTAGGGATTTATCGAATCCCAGCAAATACCATCAAGGGATTGACCCCAGACTGTGGGAGCGAGAACCTACGATTGTGCTTTTAATTAGTGTTCCATAGTTAGTTAGTGCAAATTTTTACCCTGTCTTTGAAGAGCGCAGATCTCCCTGCTGGGTTTCCCTCGAGTGGAAAACTTCATGCTGGAAACTCTTTTCCCTCCTCTGAACTTCTACTGTGGTTCACATTATGTTTCCAGCTTCTTTCCTTCCCTTTAGAAGTCCCTGACTCAATTTCATTGCTTAATTTTGAAAGGGCACGTTTCTTTATGGAACGCCTAATTTGAATATTTTGCATTTTTTTTATATTGATCGTTACTATTCTGTATTCCATAATACTTACATTTTGAGTATCTTTGCAGTATTAATATATTTCCTTAATCACTGCAGATTCAGTTGATTGTTATTTGGCTTAGGGCCTGATTTAGATCTTCCAGGATTGAGTACCCCAGAATCTTTTTAGGCGGTCGTCCCGCCCGCTGTCTTGGCCGTCCACACACCCTATTCAGATATTAGTGGGTGTATATACGAAAGATCGCCACAGTCCTGCCGCTATCCCGCCTTCACCACCAGGAAATCTCAACTTTGTCAATGCCGGGATAGGCAAAAGCAGCTGTTGGAGGGAGGACCGCGAGATTCCCTGTCGGACCAATCACAATGTGCCTTCCTGATTTGGTGAAATGGAAGGGATATAAGGCACAAAATCACCTTTACCCACCTTCCCACTTTCTGTACCACCATGGACCTGATCCTATAAGTCCTGTCTGTGCTGCTGCTGGCTGGTCACGATTAAATTTTTAAATCACTCATGCAAGCAATAGCATACCAATGTGCAATGCATATGTCTATAATGTTGCTGTTTACATTTTTTAAGAAACACACTGGTATAACTACATTGTGTTCATAAATTTGGTACCAGCTACCTTAAAAATAAAAGGCACAAATCAAAATTGAACCATACAGGTGTGTTTAAATAAATTACGGAAATTGTCACCATGATAGCATACGCATCACAGATCAGTGGGATAAGTGAAATGTAACATCATTCATAGAGTACTTGGAAAATCCATTGCAGTCCCAAATTTGAAGCACTCTTCAATCAATCAATCAATCAATCAGTCAATCAGTACATTTGTAGAGTGCGCTACTCACCCGTAAGGGTCTCAAGGTGCTGGAGGGGGTGGGGGGAGGGATTGCCGCTACTGCTTAAAGAGCCAGGTCTTGAGGTGTTTCCTGAAAGTGAGGTGGTCCTGGGTCAGTCGTAGGTGGGCGGGGAGGGAGTTCCACGTCTTGGCCGCCAGGTAGGAGAATGATCTTCCTCCGGCGGTGGTTCTGCGGATCCGTGGGACGGTGGCGAGGGCGATGCTGGCGGAGCGGAGTTTGCGTGTTGGAGTGTAGAACGTGAGGCGGTTGTTGAGGTATTCGGGACCTATGTCGTGGAGCGCTTTGTGTACATGGGTGAGGAGTCTGAACGTGATCCTTTTGTTGACGAGGAGCCAGTGCAGGTCTCTCAGGTGGGCTGATATGTGGCTGTGGCAGGGATGTTGAGGAAGAGTCGTGCGGATGCGTTCTGTATGCATTGGAGTCTTTTCTGAAGTTTGACTGTTGTTCCTGCGTATAGGGCGTTCCCGTAGTCTAGTCGGATGGTGACGAAGGCCTGGGTGACCGTCTTTCTGGTTCCGGTAGGGATCCACCGGAAGATCTTACGGAGCATGCGCAGGGTGTTGAAGCATGAAGATGAGATGGCGTTGACTTGCTTGGTCATTGTGAGAGAGGAGTCCAGGATGAATCCCAGGTTGCGTGCGTGGTCAGTGGGTGTCGGTGCGGTGCCCAGTTCTGTGGGCCACCAGGAGTCATCCCAGGCGGATGGGGATGGTCTCAGGATGAGGACCTCCGTTTTGTCTGAGTTCAGTTTCAGACGGCTGAGTTTCATCCATTCAGCAACGTTTTTCATTCCTTCTTGGAGGTTGAGTTTGACGATGGCTGGGTCTTTGGTGAGGGAGAGTATCAGCTGGGTGTCGTCGTCGTATGAGATGATGTTGAGGTTGTGTTTGCATGCGATGGTGGCGAGGGGGCTCATGTAGCTGTTGAAGAGGGTCGGGCTGAGTGATGAGCGTTGGGGTACGCCGCAGATGATCTCGGTGGCTGCCGAGCGGAAGGGAGGGAGGCGAACTCTCTGGGTTCTGTTGGAAAGGAACAAGGTGATCCAGTCCAGGGCTTTAACCTGGATCCCGGCGTTGTGGAGGCAGGCTATTAAGGTGCGGTGGCAGACTGTATCAAAGGTGGCTGAGAGGTCTAGGATTCTGAGGGCGGTGGTTTCCCCGTTGTCGAGTAGGGTCCTGATGTCGTCGGTGGCTGCGTGAGAGCGGTCTCGGTGCTGTGGTTGGCTCGAAATCCGGACTGGGATGGGTCGAGGGAACCATTGGCCTAGAGGAATGCAATCAGCTGTTTATTGACGATTTTCTCGATCACTTTCGCCGGAAAGGGAAGAAGAGAGATGGGGCGGAAGTTCTTGAGTTCTTTAGGGTCCGCTGTGGGTTTCTTCAATAGGGCGTTGATCTCTGTGTGCTTCCAGCTCTCTGGGAAGGTGGCGGGCGTGAGGGAGTTGTTTATGACGTTCCATAGGTGGGAAGTGATGATGGTGTTGGCTTTGTTGAAGATGTGGGGAGGGCATGGGTCGGACGGAGAGCCTGAGTGGATGCTGTTCATAGCGTGGGCGGTGTCTTCGGTGCTGATGGGAGTCCATGCGCTCAGGGTGGTTGTAGGGGGCGTTGGTTTGGTGGCTGGGGGCAGGGTCTGGGTGCTAAAGCTGTTGTGGATATCGGCGATCTTGCTGTGAAAGAACGTGGCAAGGGAGTTGCAGAGGTCTTGCGATGGTGTGATGTCGTTGCTGTTGGCATTGGGATTGGAGAGTTCTTTTACGATGCTGAAGAGTTCCTTGCTGTTGTGTGTGTTTTTGTCCAGCCATTCTTTGAACGATGTCTTTTTGGTGGTGCGGATCAGCTGGTGGTGTTTGCGGGTGGCGTTCTTGAGGGCTGTCATGTTTTCTGTCGTCTGTTTGCGGCGCCAGGTTTTCTCGAGGGTTCTGCAGGATTTCTTTGATTCTTTGAGGTCGTCGGTGAACCATGTTGTTTTCCTGTTGCCGGGCTTGCCTGGAAGGTTCTTCATTGGTGCAAGGGCGTTGGCGCAGTTGATGATCCACTGTGTGAGGTTGCGGGCCGCGTCGTTGGGGACAGTGGTGGTGACTGGTGGGTTCTGGCTCAGTGATGTGGTTAGCTGGTCTGCGGTGACTTTGCTCCAGCACCTATGGGGGATCTGTTGCGGGCGGTGGTGGGATGTGGTCTTCTTAAAGGTGAAGTGGATGCAGCTGTGGTGGGTCCAGTGTAGTGGCTGAAGGCAATGTGGCTGCTGGTGGAAAGATGGGGTCGAGCTTGTGGCCGGCGTAGTGGGTGGGGGTGTTCACCAATTGCTTGAGTCCGAGGTTGGTGAGGTTGGCGAGCAGGGTGGTGGTGTTGTTGTCATTGTTGTTCTCCAGGTGGAAGTTCAGGTCCCCTAGGAGGATGCAGTCTGATGAGGCGAGGGCATGTGGGCTGATGAAGTCGGCGATGGCTTCACTGAATTGTGTGCGTGGGCCCGGGGGTCTGTAGACGAGGGTTCCTCTGAGGGTGGTCTTGGGGTCGGTGTGGATCTGGAAGTGTAGGTGTTCGGCGGTGGTGAGGGCATCTTCTGAGTTGATCGTGACGTTGATGGTGTTCCTGTAGATGATGGCGATTCCTCCTCCGGTTTGGTTGACGCGGTCCTTTCGGGTAATCTTGTAGCCGTCCGGGATGGCTATGGCGATGTCGGGGTTTCTGTGAGGAAGGCGACGTCTGCTGCTGTTGTGTCGAGGAAGCCCCAGAGTTCGACGGCGTGCTTGTGGACGGAGCGGGTGTTGAGTAGGATGCACTTGCGGTGGTTGTTGTTGCCTGGTCTGGGTGGTGGGATGTAGGTTCGGACGCAGGTGAATTTGCAGGTTTGGCAGGAGAAGGGTCCGTGGGTGCGCTTCGGACTGGCTTGGTAGCAGGCAGCTGGTCGACCGGTGTTGAGTGCGTGGAGGGTGGTGGTATCGTATCTCAGTCGGGTTTCTTGGTTTCGGCAGGGGCCAGGGGTTCTGGTGCTGGGCGTGGTCCAGGCGCGGACGTGCGCAGACGGGCTTGTCTGTGGTGGTGGGTACAGTGTCTGGGGGTGTGCTGCTGGTGGTGGATGCATCTATGGGGGTCGGTGAGTTATCTGGAGATGTGGTTATGGTGGTGGATGTCTCTGTGGTGGTGGGTGCTGTGTCTGGGTGTGTGGTGGTGGATGTGCGTATGGTGGTGCTGGGGTGGGGATGGGGTCTGTGTGCTTAGATGCACTCCCTGTTTTTTTGTGTTGTTTGTGAGTGGGTGTGAGTGTGCTGCTTCTGTCTGTGTGGGAGGGTGCATACAAAGGTGTGAGTCTGCTTGGGACAGGTCTGGTAATAGGAAATCTGAATGGTAACTGGTCAGATGGTGGGACACAAGGTTGGGATGGTTGAGAGGATGTGGTCAGTGAGGAGGCTAGACCTTGAAAATACCTCTGTAGGCCAAACATAGCACTGGGAATGCCTTCCGGGTAGGCTACAATTTATTGCAATTGACAGGCAAGCCCCTTGATGGAATTCAGTAGTGCAGTCTGGCCTACTGAGATGTTCCTGAGGAGGTCAATTGCATTCTCACTCAGTGCAGCTTATGTGACAGGGCAGTGGTGAGGTGCTTGGAGCGAAGGAGATACCACCCCTTTTAGGGAGGCAGATGTGGCCAACTGGGGAGGGAGCAAGGGTGGCTGGAGACGTACTCTGGGTGGAGGACAAGGATGCAGGTGAAATAGTAGCAGTTGGGTCTGCCACCACTAGGGAATGCTCACTGGAGGAGGCCACCGAAGAAGAAGTAGAGTCACTGGTGGCCTCTATTGCACTCCCCTCTCCCGTCACACCACTGGGTCCCTCAATGTTGGTGGTGTCCACACAAGAAACACAGTGGCTAGCTGCTTCCTCACCTACATTGGCAACTTCTCCTTCACCTACCTCGGATGATGCTGAAATGACATATACAATTGTGTTGTTGGATCTGTGTAAACAGAACTGATCATGAACTTTGATCACAAAACAGTTTTCAGATTTTACCTGCTTCAAGCCTCTCAAACGTTAGTCCTACATTAGCATAAGCTCACGCATGTAGGCAACCTTTTCAGAAAACAGCAGGTTACAGTTACGTCATTCCCCATGATAGCTCCTATATCATGTATGATCTTTTCTCTTATCCATTATTATGTCTCTCCAGGAACTGTTTCACACCTCTGAATGGTTGGCCTTTGTTGTTTAGAATAGTGAACTGATGTCACCAAAAAGGATATACACCAACAATACCTTTGTACAGTGTGCTCACTAGGCCCTGAACTCTGCATACTTTCCACTCTCAATAAGTAATATATGAATAAATGTGTGCTAGCAAATTCTGCAATGTTGTATCAATATTAGCATAAACTGAAAGGCATTTCACAATGGTAATACTTACTTCAAGTCACTAAAGTATGTGTCAATTATCAAAAGTTATACATGGAATCTGTACTTAAGTTGCTTCGCAATGTATCACATATTATGCAGATACCTATGCTGTAGGAGACATTCTGAAATAAATATTTGTGCAAATGACTTCTACAGCATAAGTAAATATGTGGCCCTTGAAACATTTAAAATACACTTCAGAACAGAGCAAAAAACTCTTCTCATTTGACTCCTAAATATCTCTAGCTTTTTAACTTTGTTGTATCTTTGTGAAATTGTTTCACTAAATATGCTGGATTTCACTGTAGTCAAAATGTTGTAGAACATCACAGTAATCATTATATACAATGATTCATAAATGATATTTACTTCAAAGATTGAACACACATTACACCTTGATGCATTTGATCTTTTGTCTAATGAATCATGAGTTTGGCATGATTATGAGTTTTCCTGATCAGATACTCATATATATATGCGATGAAACATTCCATCTTCCAAAATCACTTCAAGTTTCCCAATTTTCTCCATCATCAATTTTTCATCTGGACATGACAAAGGACATTGAGAAATGGTTTAGGGTATCTGTCACTCTGTCACCAATGTGTAAATATTCCTGTCTGTTATTCAACAAAATGTGTTTGCCTAACACTATTATTTGTCAAAAAAGAGACTGACTTACACACACATATTTGTGAAGGAGTAAGACATCATGCTAATATGTCACGTTTAACATGTATGAAATAGCATTTCTGATGCTACACCCAGTTTGGTTATGTTTTGATTCCAACATGTGGCTATTAATAAGGATGTAACAACATGCTCAGTCTTGTTTGTTTAGAACTTACCAATGTGACATTTGGCACATCCACTATATCCTAAGTGCCTAGTAAGATATGTCACATATAATTGGGCTACCATTACATCGTCCACAATAGTGAAGGAGCATCACACCTGACACAATAAACACTATTGGCCTGTTTGGTACAACTGTCGCTCATGACATCAAACAACAGGATGTGTATGTGGAGTTTAGACGGCCATATGTCTGCTGAGAACAGTCCATTGGTTGTGAACAAGAATCAGGTGGGATCCTTACCAACAAATTCATAGACATAGTACATCATCATTCACATTGTGCAAACTTTACACCTTCAAGAACTCTTCTTGTGCATTGGACATGGGTCACCCTTAATGTTGATGTAAAAAATCGTGCCTGTAACAAAACATTTGTCATGTAACATGTGAAACTCTGATAAAAACATACCCCTTTGTTGCTGCAGTTAGGCTCTCAACTGCCCATCAAGGTCCAGATAGCCCACTGCAAGAATGTGGGCCATTAGGTGGGGTCTTGGTACGGCGCCAGCACGCGCCTCCCACATTGGGAGAACTGCCCGAGCTGGAACTCAGCGGGATTTCGGGTCCAGCATCGTAGGTCATCCCAGCTCTTGCAGTAATAGATCCTATGCCACTTGTAGGCATCCAGGGTTCGCACCTTTCTGGCGATGACCTTCCATATGTCCCACTTCTGATGGGCATTGACCTGTATGGATATAAAAAATGACAGGAAAATATATGGTTTGGGGACATTTTGTTTGTCTGTATTGATGTACCTCATAAGTTAGCATACACGATGTATATTGTCAAATGCTGATCAAAAGCAATATCTTAATGTACCCTTTTGTAGTGACCTGTTGCCAGTCCTCATCCCATGTCATGTTCTAAACTCACCAATCCAGGCCTGTGACATCATCTAGCCCAGGGGGCTGCTACATATTCTGTGATGTGACCTACTTCTGATCGTTGCAAAAAATTGTGAACTGCTGAAGGCTAAACATATATACTTATGGTACAGTGAATAGTGACTACTGTGAGTGAGGGGCCTTCAGTTTGGTCATGACACACTCTGAAATGGGAGGAAAATGAAATGAAGTATTAGCTCAAGAGGTTAGGTAACTCTCCCTTTCAACGGTCATCCATTTAAAAGCATTCAGGGACATTTTTTTAAGCACACTTCAAAATTTGACCGGGCAAGGATATATATTTATGACAGATGCACCTCAGTGCTTCGGTTGTTTGAACCTGCGACCCTGTGACTTAGCCCCAGCCTGTCCCATTATCCTGACAGAGCACTGCTCATTGTCAGAACTTGTTATCTGCAAGTCTAATAATCATGATGTCACATTTACACAGCCTTCCCTTAACATTCACATGCAAAAATGTCCTTGCTCTCATCTAATAAGTTACCTCAAGGCTGTGTGCTACTTTGAAGGGGTCGGGAAGCTACTGGTAGCTCCCATATAACTGTTTGGGAGCCCAAATATAGGCTAAGTGATTTGTGGAACCATATAAAAAGCTAACATCATTTTAATTCTATTCATACAGAAAACCTTTTTATACACAGTTGTGAAGAATATATAATGTTTTTCCTAATTTCCATGAGTAGCACATGTCTTTCAGACATATATATAGATACATCTCTCCATGCACACCAATTGGAATCTAGGGCTTTAAACAAACAATACATGCTAATGTTGTTGTTTTTTAATGTTGTAAAGTGCTTAGAAACCCCCAACATCATTGCCCTCTGTAAGGAACAAAGTATATGACAGTTCACATAACTAACTACACTCAGGAATTCAAAGGGACATTGTAGTCTGTGTTAATGGAAAAAACAGTTAGATAGATTTTCATATACATTTCAGACTTGTACCTGTTCCTCTAGTGAGCCATCGAGCAGTCCATACAGGGAAAGAACCTCCTGTGCCTGCAAATCCAGTTGCTCTGGCTAGAAGGGAGTGGCCCTCTCACCTGCTCGACCTAGCATCATTGCTCCCTGAGGTGACAAACAGCAGCAAAAGTGGAGGAGGTCATGAAGGCAGCAGTGTTTAGAGGCAAGTGAGCTTTTTTTCCAACCACCATGTACGCAACGTACACGATCGTCAGCATAAACGGACACAGCCATTGGCATTTATACGTTACTTTCACCAACATTAGCCTATGGCTGTGTCCGTCGTGGAGCTTATAGCCCACTACATGGTGAACTTCCACCGCGCACATCTGATTCCAAATGTCCTTTCGGCAAGGTCAGGCACCACCCTTTTAGAAGTCCAAATAGTGTGTTTATGACTGTTAAGTGCATCACCACCACTCAAAATGGGGGCTGGTTTGTTTATATAAACAAACTTTGATGGACACTTAGGGGTCGATTACAATGTCGTCTGGAAAGCGGTCGGACCGAACAACTTTCAGAATGCTTTCTGACCGACTCGGGTTCGAGGAGCCCGACCGACCGATTACGATGTGTCTGAACACTGTTCGGTCAGACTCCCATTAATTTCAATGGGAGCCTGTGTTCCGACCAACTCCACAGGCTCCCATTGAAGAAAGGGTCGGTTGGGGAAAATCGTGCACCCTGTGGTGGGCACCCTATGGTGCGTGCCACACTGTGCATGCATGGAAATGGCGGACCCATGGGTACCCCAACGGGCCCCAATCAAATACCCCCAGGTGAGGGGGGGCCTGCTATGGGCTTCCAAAGTCAGATTCCAACAGCCGATCCGTGTCGGAACAACCAAATCAAAAAGGCTGTCCGAATCCAAAATCCTAATCGCTCGTTCAGCAACACGGTCTGTAGACCACTATGATTCGGCTCTGAATGACTAAGTTACTCCGAATGCCGTTCGGAACCAAGTCGGACAGTCCGAGCAGTTTCCAAACATCGAAATCGGTCGTTCGTAATATTTCGAGTCGGTCGGAAACAAGGCTTCCGAATCGGATTCGAACGAATCGAATCCTATTCAGAGCCTTTTCAAACGACATCGTAATCGACCCCTTAATCTTTTTTTTTTTTTTACATTTATATGTAGTGTGTTACTGTGCTCCGTTGATGGCATTTCTGGAGGAAAAACATTATAATGATGTGTAAAGCCAATCTCCTACACCCCACTCAATTTGGATTTCGGTCACTTCACTCTACGGAGACAGCTCTACTAATGGCCATGGAGGTCATTTGGCAGGGAGCAGATGAGGGCAAACAATGGCTCTCATCCTTCTGGACCTGAGTGCTGCTTTTGACACTGTGGCTCACTACACCTTGCTCTAATAAAAGAGAGAGGGACCCAAAACCAAAGGGATAGGGTACCAAAACTGACTTAATGTCAAATGAACATTCCCTTTGGGCACCTTAATTTAGAGACACCAACTAGACAGATATTACTCAAACATAAAGACCTATCAATTGGAGCAATGCAATAAGTAACAAAACAATTCTATAAAAACAAATAAATTCAGTTTGCACAGTTTATTCATGTATTTTAAAAAAAACATTAAAAAAGAGACATAATTAAAATTGGGAACGCAGACAATATAAAGAAAGAACAAATTATACACAAAAATTCATCATAAACACTTCCTATTACTAAAAGGCAGGACACAGTAAAGGTTAATATTCCGCAACAGTCAGAATAATCCTTGATCAATGTATATTGTACTTCTCCCTTTGTTTCAACGCGTTTCAACGGACAATTAAAATATAGCCGCCTTCATCAGGAATATATTAGCTGTCTTCCCAAAAACTTCTTTGAAGAAAAACTGCCTTTAAGGTAGGGGTATAGGGGTATAGGGCCTCCTTCCTTGATCTAATAGTCCGCGTTCATCGAGACAATAGGTTTCTGATTAGACCGCACAATAATGTTTAAAAAGACGTGCGAAATGTAATTAATATGCACGCCGTACGATGGCCACATCGAAAATCATGGGCGTGTAGAAAGTATCTACACACGTCTCATCATTCATAAAATGATGAGACGTGTGTAGACTTCTGAAGCAAAGGGATGTGTCATATTTATAACAATATGACGTATCCCTGGCTCTCCCCTGTGCTGGAGCACACTAAGATGCCATGCGCCAATGCACGAACCTTTGCACCGTGGTGCAAGTATACGTGTGTTGCGGGGGTGATTGTTTTTGTGCAGGAAGGGACATCTTCCTGCACAAAAACAATCACAAGAGGTGTTTTCCTCTTTCTAAGTGTGCTGCAGAATGCATCACACATAGAAGGAGGAACAAATGAGGAGAAATTAAGTATTTCTCCTTGTTGTGCCTCCTTATGCCTCCCCTGGGGAGGTGTAGGATTCTGACGCATTCCCATGTTTATGAAACTTTGCAAATTTGGAAATGCTGCATTTCCAATACAAATGTTTGAACCCTGGGAGAGTGAGGAGACAACAGCCTCAGGTGTACAGGCCATTAACAGACCTTGCCACCATAGAAGAAAGGGACATAATCAAGAATTTCAGGTTGAATAGGCAAACTATACTAGATTGATGTCATCTACTGGAGCCAGATCTTCAGCCTCACAACAGAAATCTCACATCTATAACACCAATTGTAAAACTCATGGTAGTACTTCATTTTGTGGCCACAGGAACCTTCCAATACACTGTGGCAGTATCTGGTGAAATGTAAAAACCAACTTTAAGTGGTATGCTACAAGAAGTTCTATCCTCAGTGATGACACAAATCAACAGCTTCATCCAGTTTCCATGGCAGCAAGAGTTAACCAATGTTAAGGGGGACTTTTACAGTTTGGGCCGCCTACCAAATGTGGTTGGAGTAATTGATGGCATACATATTGCCTTAGTGCCACCTCACGCCAGAGAACAGGTCTACCGGAATAGGAAACACTTCCATTCAATCAACGTTCAAGTTGTCTGCTTACGGTATTTGTACATCACATGCATCTGTGCATGTTTCCCCTGCTCTGCTCATTATTCCTTTGTACTGCAGAACAGCTTCATATCAGTACAAATGTCACAACTTGGACCTGAGAGGGGCCGGCTTCTTGATCAGTACAATCTTTCATAATATTGTTTGGGAAATGTCTAGTTGAATAATCTGTAATTGTGTTAAGTATTTTGGCACTTTTTTTGTCTTGCATCTAGAAGACTCATCTTATCCCAACCGACCATGGTTGTTGGCACCGCTGAGGATGGCCAAGGGAAGTCTGCTTCAATGAGGCCCATGAAAAGATGCAGAGGCCAGTGAAGTGATCTATCGGGCTCCTAAAGGCAAGATTCTGTTGTCTCGTCAAAATGAATGGAGCCCTCTTCTGTTCACCCGATAAGGTGTGAAAAACCACTGTCTCTTACTGATTGCTCGACAACATCATCCTAAGATGAAACATCCCTTACATCGCAGAAGATGGAGACCATGAAGAGCCATCGGGTGAAGATCCTGAAATGGCAAAAGAAGATGTTAATGGTGAAGAGGAAGAACTTGACTTATGTCAAGAGGTCATTGACAACTTCTTCTCATGAGTGTAAGTATATCTTTACATGTGGTCACTTTCACCGTTATATCAAATATTGATGTGATGCTGAGAGAAGTATGTGGTGGTAATTTGTTAGGAAGGGCAAGTTCATGGATAATCAGACCAAAGGCTTTTGTTAATCAAACTTTTGACACTGACTTCTATGTTCAGTTACATTGTTCATCTCTGATTGTTTTGTGAAACTCAGTCCTCCAAAAGTTGACTTTGCAATCTGTCTATCATGTTATGTTTGATTGGTAATCTTTTTGCTTTGATCTGTTTTACTTTTCTTCACCGTGTCATCTTCATTTGGACATTTCAGAGTTGTGGCATTTGGAGGTATATAACGCTGGTTCGAAGTACAAAGGGAACATGGGTTGATCCTGAGAAGGACAGACCTTGGGGTTACAACTCTTGTACCAAGGCATCTTGCACTGTGATTGAATGGAAGATTTAAAGAATTTGTAATCTGTTGTGCGTTGACACTAAGGCACTTTGTGTGCCATTGTTAGATCAAATCACATATGGTAGTGGAACCAAATCATGCTACTCTCTCTTCACATTGGCAAAGTCCTCATTGTGTGTAAAGTATATGTAGCTGTTGATGTGTCTCATCATTGTAGAACAACATTTTTGTGGTACACCACTGAAACTTGGTTGTGACATTCCACCAGATACTGGAACAGTGGATTAGAATGTTCCTGTGTCTACAAAATATAGTACTGCCATGTTTTTGTCCATTGGTGTTATTGATGTGGGATTCCTTATGCGAGCCAGGAGATCTGACTCCAGCTGATGGCATGAGTCAATGATCATTTGCTCATTCAATTAGATGGTTCTGGATATATCCCTTCTTCCATGTTGGCAAGGCCTGGGACTGGAAGTGCAAAAACTCGCACTGATAATTAGTGACATGTATGGATTGTTATATTAGTGCAAATGTTGACAGGAAATTATTGCTAAAATTGAATAAACATAGTAGTAGATGATTGAGTAGTATGACATTTGTGGAAGTTATGGCTAGGAATTTGAGATACACATTACCTCCTTGCAAATAATCTATTTTTACACAATCTTTTGATTTTTGTCATTGTCAGATTATGATGGGAGAAAACAAATGCATTGATAGAGTTGAGATATGCAACACCAGTCTATGAGTTTTCGAGTTGTAAATGTATTGAACTAAACGTGTAAACATGAAAGAGGGTTAAAATGAAAATGCAAACCAAAGGAGTGAAGAAGTCAGTCATGGTGAATAAAACCTTAGTCGGAGAGCCAAAATTATTTGAAGTCCAATGTCCAAAATGCAAACTGGCATCAGAAAGACAAATGTGGCCAGAAATAGTCTGCAGAGTGAATGGTAGGCACACATTGGAGGAAAGTAGGGTCAGGGTTTCTTGCTGGTGGTGGCGGCAGAGGTCTTGACATCCTTACCTCCTGGTAATGTGTGTGGGTATAGGCACCTGTGGGGAAGAAGGGGATCTATGGTTTCAGGGCCTGAGGGGGCTCCAGGTTCTAGTGACAAGGCCTCGCTTCCTGTGGCTGTGACAGATGTAGATGGGTCAGATGTTGTAGACCCGCAGGAAGAGGTAGATGATGCTATGAAAGCCCTGCACATATGGGTGTAAACGTCTTGCAGCACCCCAGTCAGGGAGACCATATTGGAGTTGTGAGCCTCCATCAGATAATTGAGATCCCTCTGCATCTGCTTCATTTCGGTGAGTACCTGGCCCATCCTGTCTTCGGACTGATGAAAGGCTCCCAAGACTAGGTCAATGGTGGTCGGGGTGAGACTGACCCAGTGGCCTCACTATGCTGGCCCACAGTATTCCTCCTACGACCCTTAACGCCACTACCTTGTGCCCTTGGCCCAGTGTGCCCCATCAGACTGGTTCCTGGGTGAGCTGGAGCTGGTGGTGCTGCGGTCTTACCCTGTGATACAACCAGTGTCACAGTGGCAGGAACACAGGAAGTGGAGTCTTAGGATAGTAAAAGTGTTACAGCTAGAGGGGTGTCAGTGTGGGCGCAGTCAGTCTAACTGGAGATATCTGCTCGTGCTGACCAGATGGACTGGGCTCCTCATCGCCTTGCAGATTACAAGGAGTCACATCCAAAGAATTACGCGGGTTTGCTAATTGGTCTGCACATCTCTTGACATGCTAAGTCTAGATGTTGATTTTCAATCGTACTACTAAGGGGTGCTCATATGATTTTATAATACCCACCCACCAGGGTATTTTTATCTCTAGGACTACAAGGTCTAGAACAATGATCAAACACAATACATCAGAGCCCACCCGAACACTATATCTATAATCCAACAAGATGGTGAAGCAAACAATAATAGAGACTCTTCCCTAAGATGCGTTTCAATTGTCCTTGTCAAGTGTCCTTTTAATAAAGTTTCAAGCACACTCCTGAATCAGGTCTTTTCCGTTTAACATTTATTTCCAATTTTCTCAATACATAAAGAACTACAGCAGCTGACGCGCGTTTCGCCCACTGGGCTTTTTCAAGGCTCTGAGTTGGGTATTTATAGTTTTATATCCGTTGCCAATCAACGCCGACCCAGCTTGGTAGAGGGAAGCTTCCATGTATTGTGGTTGATCAGATTACAAGGAGTGTTGTCCTCACTGACGGCTTGTTCCTGGGCTGGAGTGGAGATCTCTTCAGTGACAGATTCCTGGCTATGTGCTCTGCCAGATGTACCTATTGAGAAATTGAGTAATTTTTTATTAGTAAAAGTGTGTAGAAGAAAGAAATAGGTAGAAATTATTGTGAGGATAGCTTTCAGTGGTATTGCGCATCTTACCCTAACGTTTTGCAATTTCAAACAGTACAACTTCAGATAAGCAGGTAATAAGATGTCTTGAAATGTTCATGAAGTGATTAGGAAGTATACCTAACATCTCCCAACAATGCGGCCCAACACATTGGAAAGGTGAAATGCGTAATTGACAATTTCAAGGCCTAGCTGACTCAAAACAGACATTTCCACAACTTGGATGGATGTTTGGCATTAATCATCACGTGAACAGTGCAGAGTCCATTTTTGAAGTATCACTTATATTCAGCATAGTAATTTATTTATTTGAAGAGTTTTATATAGCTCTGGCTATAACCGGAGGTTTCAGAGCGCTTTAGAAAAGGATCAACGAGATTACAAGTTACAAAAAAAATTTAAATATGTTACACAGTGTTACAAAGTAAAAACACAAGTTACTAGAGAATGGAAAAATCAAGACACATTAAGAAACAACGTTACACAGTAGTATGACATTATTATCGCATGACGAACAGAGACAAAACATCCTAAGGGGCCAAGAAGGTAAGGGGTAAATTAAGAAGGGAAAAGGAAAGCAGATCAGGACAGAAAAGTGGGAAATAAACAAACCAGTGTTGGGACCTGAAATTTCAGCAACAATAATAGGAATTGGGGACAGTAGTAGGTAAGAGGAGTGTAAGCTACCTGGGGGGGTTAGAGGTAACGGTCAGTTGGACGAATACGTGGAGCAGTCCAGCGGAAAAGAGAAATGTTGGAAGGTCGCCCAGATGGAGACCAGCGGGGAGGAGGAACGGACAAAGGTCGCTAAGATGGCGGATCCAGGTCATGAGCGCCAAAAGAAGATAATCCCAAAATGGTGTGGTACATCTAAATTCCAAGTCCAAAAACAAGACAGCTGATTCCACGGAGTAGAACTAGAGGGGGAAGTAGCCTGAGTATCAAAGGAGGGAGGAAGGCTGGTGATTGCCGGAACACAAACGGCCCATCAGCGTACACAAGTTCTGGGAAGCGGGGGTGGCAGTGTCCGAACCGTATGCCGCAGGTTAAGGGAAGACTGATTCGGGCACCAGGGCAGCAATCCAGTGAAACGGAGGCAGCAGCGTGGACCAGGAGGGCCTGCCTCCTAGGCTCCGAAGGAAGATGACAAGCTCAAAGGTCACTGTAATGCAGTGCCGTAATTCTCACCGCCGCTACAGTAATTTACATACCTTGCAGATTTTGCGTCAACACAGTTTGATTTGTGAAAATCATGACATCAATTCAATTGGTAGAGAAGAACAGAACAGCATTCAGAAAATAACACAAGCCATTTTCAGAAGAGAGCATTGAATAGGGATTGATCACTACGTGACACTTTACCAAATGTTGAAATCAGTTAGACATGAGAAAATGTGCAACATGACATAGCAATATTCTTTTGCCAAACTAGAAACAGGGGTTCATGGTAGTTGTAGCAATTTCAAATACACCTTCCCAACACTTGCAAAATGTTTAGTGGAACATACCTGTGCAGTGGAAATGGGACAGACACTTACAGTATGACACATATATGGCTAATTGTTTATTTGGTGTTGCAACACTTACAGGCACCACACCATCATGTGTCATGTGATGGAGATTGACACCTGTAATATTAGATGCAACACAATACATTTACACAAACTATACAAATTATCTGATACTGATACTTTGAGGTTTGTATGTTAGGAAATATGTGCAGGACACATTGGCAACAGCTGAGCTGAGAAAAAACAGGACATTGAGGTTTAGTGGGACTTTTTAAAGAGTAATTTACCAGACTCCACTCCACCAGGTATTCCTGTCAAGTCTTCTGTTGTATAGCATTTTAGAACCCTAGTGTAATTTTCCCGATTCATGCCCTTATATAAGTATAAATCACCATATCCTCATATAGGCAGAGAAATCATAACCCTATTTAGACATAGCTCATGGAGTCCAAATACGGCACGGCTACTTCCACTAGTGCTGAAAATCCACAACGATTTCTTGGAAAACTCGGCTTCAGCAGTTAGGGACTTCCCCTTGCTTGAATATTGATTTGTCCAAGAACTCATGGAGTTTTCAAAGAACTGAAACTCTTTGATGACTTTATTATGTCCAACTTTACGTCAAACTCGGCACCTTCAAGGTATAAATATGCCCACACTTGCCCTAGCAAACACACAGTGGTTTGGAGCAGTTCGACTATCTACTTGCCCGACGCATCTCACTACAGAAAATGCCGAAGGAAGCCGACCCTCCAGCAGATGCACTGAGAGAGACGCTGTCTTTCTCCTGCCGAGAAATCCAGCTCCAGTGTTTCCAAGCTCCCCTTGCGGGGTGTTGGGAAATCAAGTCCGGAGACAGAGATACCAGACCTCCTTCATTCTAAACCAAGGTACGGAACTGATTATACCCTAAGAGAAATCTTGGATAGATTCTTGGCAAAAGAATACTAAACTTATGCTACACCACACTTACTTCTTCCCTCCTACTAGACTTAGGTTAGGTACATCAGGGTAGGCGTATTTTAGAAGCACCAGTTGAGTACTTTTAGTATTTATTTATTCATGTATGTATTTTATGGCTTAGAAACCATACCATGCTTTTACAGTATTATTTCATAATACTCTTCTTGCTGTACGCATTAGACTTTACAGCCAGTATTATGATTGTACATGGTGGCCGCAAACACTCGGCGCTGCTCCTATCCCTAAGCAATGTGTAAGAAACCTGGGCATTCTTATCGGGGAGAGGAGTTGGCCTAACGGCTAAGGCGCTCGACCTCGGACCTGGGGATCTGGGTTCGAGTCTCGGTAGCGACGCCAAAAACTCCTGTGATTCTGGGCAAATCACTTAATCTCCCCGTACCTAAAATGAAAGTGTGTCCTCATGTAACGTAACTGATGCTATGTAAAGCGCTCTGATACCTGATTCGGTTCGGGTCTAGTTTGCGCTATATAAAACTCTGCAAAAAAAAAATAAGAAAAAAAAATGAAGGACCATGTGCGGGCCCTTTGTGGTAAGGGTTTTGCAACCCTGAAACTGCCATCTAGGCTCTTCCCCTGGATTCCTTTGGATTGCAGAAGAACAGTTACGCAAGCCCTGCTCATAATTCAGCTCGATTACGGAAACGCCTTATTCGTGGGCATGACTGAGTAACTTTTCACGCGGCTGCAGGTGCTTCAAAATGCAGCAGCCAATCTGGTATGAATTAAAAACAGATTAAGCTCTGCATAAATGTGCATGAAAAACCTGCATTGGCTACCCATTCGTCAAAGAGCAGTATTTAAACTGCTCAGTCATGCACCTAGAGCACTGTATTTAAGCGGCCCTAAGATACTCTAGGAGAAAATTTTGTTTTATGTCCCCACAAGGAGCCTACGGTCATTACATCAAGCATTAGCCAGATCAAAGCATATCAAGAAGGTGAGGACTGGAGGGCGCTCTTTCTCATATCTGGCAGCTAGGAAATGGAATGAGTTTCCCTGGACCTACGGCTCACTCCTAGCTACCTGGCGTTCTGAAAAGAACTAAAAACATATTTATTCCCTAAATACTAATACTTATTTGTATCCCCTTATCAGCAGCCATGCCTTGTTTGCTACTAGCACCTTGATATCTTGGGATGAGTGTTGCGCTCTATAAGTAAGTAAATAAATAAGTAGCAGTTCATTTCTTTTGCATGAGAAAGAAGACTGTTCAATAAATACTTTTATTGAAAACGCCCGTCTCTCTATTTCTCTGCACCTCTGATGAAACGACGCATGCATGATTGACTGAGTAAAATATCTATCTATTGTTTCCACGACTCTGAAGATCAGTTTTATCTTGGGGAAACAAAGTTGTCATGTTTATGCGGTTGTCAGAAACTAATCCCTTCTTGTTTATTCGAGAAAGTTTCTAGTGACCTCTGAGCTAGCTGGCACTCACAATTCAGTCATATATATTCGATAGAGACCTAGTAGACATAAGTCCTACGTCAAATCTATAGGATATATTATTCCAATGCGCAGAGCCTATTGGGAATATAGGAACTACACTACACTTCAGGATGCAAGACATTCTCCTCTCAGGGCATGAACTGTAAGGGGGGCCTGGGAGAACCACCACCAGTCTTCTGGGACTCCAAGTGACGTTTGGAGGCTAGAGAGCGTATCTTACCCTGCAGTCGTTCCACTTCTTCCTAATTTCCTCCTGTATTCACAGATTGTTAGCTGTCGACTATTCTGGCCCACAGTTGCCTTTTCTGAGATAGGGGTATATTTTGGACTTGGGCTCCATGCAATTGTGGCTCTGCTCTTGTGATTTCCTAAACCATGACTGACACTTCTCCCTCAGCAAAGCGGGGATTTTTATGGCCTGGCACTGTGCAAGGAAATATAATGAACTCAAATAAATAAACCACAAGGAAATAAATGAAAAAAGATAAAGGGACAAGAAACAGGGAAACGTAAAAACCTTATTTGACTGGCAAAAGTTCTGATAGTAAATGTCATGGTGGAGATGCAATGGCAAAGGATCATGGTCAGAAATTGGGTGTGTTTTATAGTGTGGTATGCAGTTGTTTCCATTTGGCCAATGGACATCAGGTGTGTTATACTAGCATCCATCCAATGGCCACAGTATTGGTGCACTGTTGAGCGTGTACTGCGATGGATTCTCTCCGTCAGGGAGTCACCACTAGGAATTATCAGCACAACTCTGAGACCTAAATCTGCTCTGCAGAAACCTGCTGCCCTGACGGCAATGGAGTACTATTTGCCAGCACTGAAGTCCACCACGTCTGCTGCGGTAAACACTCCATCGACACAGATGGCAAGTCAGCCTGCATGGATCTAAATATGGATGGCGAAAGACCGTCAACTTGGAAGAGTACTTGGGAGAGCCATGCATCGGAACGGCGGTAAGACCACCAAGATCGAAATAAGGGCCTAATACTTGGATAATACACCTTATGGTTGAATGCCATCCTCTCTGCCGTTATTGTGAAGCTACATTGGTTTTACATTACTTGAACTGCATTTCTGATGTTATTTCCCTCTTAACACATCAAGTTAATAATCAAAGGCCGATACAACCAGTGAGGGATTCCCGTTTATGATTTACCAAGAGACTGATGGCCATATTATCAAGAACAGCGATAACATTATCGCTGCTTTAGCGGCAGGAAACTGCTGCTAAAGCTGCGATTAGGGGTTTGATAATATGCCCTTGTGAATTCCCATAGAAGCCCATGTTTGATGTCCTGCACGCTAGAACCTGGGCTTCAATGGGAATTCACAAGGGCATATTATCAAGCCCCTTATCACCGCTATAGTAGCAGTTTCCTTTAGCTAAAGCTGCGATAATCTTATCGCCGTTCTTGATCATATAGCCCTGAGATTCAAATACAAATACTCTCCATCAGAATGTAAGGGTTATGCATTGCCTTATACAAACAAAATGTTGTGTGCATCTCCCATGTAAACCTATGACCACAACAAGTAGAAAAGACCACAGACCACATCGCTTCTGGTTAAATAAAAGTCCAGGCATAAAATATCTAAATAAATCAGTTACAAAATCACAGACAAAGTAAACCAATTAGTGATAACCTGAGCCTGTGACCGTCAACAGAATGGCAGTACAAAAGCACATAACTGGGCCCAGGGAAGCAGTATCAAAAAGCATGTTTCAAAGCCATGAAGCAGTGTTCTAGCCAGGGAACCATGGGCCCAGAAACACGTAAGAAAAACTAGCCCCTGACACGTTGGTTGTGATGTAAAAAAAGCGTATTGTATAATTCTACAGCAATGGGCCTTTCATGTCTGTGGTGGAGTGGGCCCCTTGCACTTCTGAGCCCTGATGGCAAGCCTGCTGCAATATTGATCCTGTTATTTACAGGTTATCTTCATTACTCCAAGTCTTGGTCCTCTTGCTCATAGTCCTTATGGATTAGGTTTTCCCACACAGCATGTCACAGACTCATTTGACCAAGCTTAATAGTTTGATCAGTAGGAGAACTTGTTTGAATAGCCTAGGAACCTATCTCCCTCCTGGTCCTTAAAATGTGGGGCCACCCCTTGCACTTCCCAACTTTACTAAGCATTACAGATTTATATTTCAACATTGTGGATGCCTTACACCCTGCTTAATGGGAGCGCTCAGTGATATTTTAAAACTGTGTTGAGGAACACTATGACTCGGAGGACTGAAGACTGCTGTAAGTAGCTGGGTCATTACCTCCTTGTCACTCTTCCTCATCTCAGTTCTTACAGCCACATTTATGCCCAAGTTCATTAAGAGAGAACCACAAATAAAATGGAAGACATAGCACTGCTACACCCACTGAATTTTGAGGAAAATTAAAAAAAAAGCCTGATTCTACTGTCAACAAATGTGCTCCAAAATCTGCTGAAGCACTTCCACCAATTTGCAGTCTGTAAAGTGACATAAATGTGTGTGGGGAGGACCATGGTCCTGCAAAAAAATATTCTTACAAGTTCCAAGAAATATTACCAGAAGTTGCTACTCCCCTTGGTTATCTGCCCCAAAAAGGCCATATTATGTATTCTTTTTTTTTAAGTTCAAGAAAACTTTATTGAAACAATGTGCAAATAAGGTAAGCACAAGACATCAGTAAAACATGTTACATAATGTTAAACTCTAATAATAGAAGTAAAAGAAGAAAAAGGAAAAATACAACGAAAAAAGAAAAGACAATCAAAAAGAAGAAAGAAAGCGAAAAAATAAAGCACAGTACAAAATATGCACTATGCTATAAGCATGACTGAGAAATATACCAAAATACTCCTGAGAGAATACATCAGAGAAAAAAAAAATATATATATATAATAAGAAGAAGAAGCTCATAACATGACATTCGGAATTCATAAATATAAAATAGATATATAACAGGAAATGAATGAAACATTATAGAATATGGAGAAGCCTTCATGGGGGTTTAGAAACCTCTTGCTGCAAGGGAGAAATTGGCAAAGAACATTTGGCACTTACGTCAAACAAGGAGGTAACAGGGTCCCATAACTCTTGTCGCTTGGTTGCCAGGGATAAAGGATAAACGAGAGTCGTGTCTAACCTGTGATTATAGCAAACTGCATACCACCAGGCCAGAAAGGAGATTTTGGTGAAGTCCTTCCAATTTTTGGTAATTTGCTGAAAAGCAACTGCTAACAATAAATCTATAATTCTGGTGTCTAAAGTGCACTGTTTCCAGATAGGAGAAACACTACCTAAGAAAATGTGAGAGGCAGAGAAGGGATGTGTAGAGGAGAACATTTTGTTAATCTGGGTCCATACTTTTATCCAAAAGGAGCACACCAAGGGACAGCAAAAAAGCATATGAAAGAGATCTGCCCCTGGCTTGGAACAAGACCAACATGAATCCGTGGTATCTGGAAACTGCTTGCTAAGAACAAGTGGAGAAAATAATAAACGATTATAAATAAAAACTAATGTCAGGGTCGTACTAGCAGCTCTAGAAGATTTACGCAATTTTAGCCAAACCTTATCCCAAAAACTAACGGGCCAAGAAACCTGGAAGTCTCCTTCCCATAGTTCCTCTTTTTTCGTTTTAGGTCTAGTAGAAGGAAAGCATAAATTTTAGACGCCTTTACCCGCTTGAGGAGCAAAGAGTATAACAAAGGCATATTGGAGGGCAAAGGAAAAACAGGAGAAGAAGAAGCCAGATATGTATTGCGAGCGTCCTGAAGAACAGAGATCAATAAAGCAAATTTGGTATTGAAGGAAAGGGGAAAGTGGAAGGAAGAAGCGACTGACGAAAAGGAAAGCGGACTGCCATGATGATATAATTGGTGAACCCAGATGAGACCGCGCCCTCTCCAAGCTTTCCAAAAGATGGGCTTATTATTAATCATGATAGAACTGTTATGCCAGATGGGCTGATCAAAAAAAGATGGAATAGGTACACTGGGGAGAATTTTGAAAGTGTGTTTAATAATAGGAGTAGCTACACTCTGTGGTTTGCGAGAAAACAAAAGATATTCCTTAAACAGAAAAGGAGAAATAATAGATTCCTCCAAATCTAACCAAAGCGGAGATGGAGCGGTATCATCCAGAAGCCACTTAGAAACATGATGCAACAAAAAAGATTTATGATATAAAGGGAAATTAGGAAAGTTCACTCCACCTTCCGATTTAGGGCGAAACAATTTAGTCAAGGACATACGAGGCTTTTTGTGACCCCATAAGAAGGCCGAGAGGATAGAATTGATTTTTTTAAAGAATTTGGAAGGAATGGAAAGCGGGATATTGGAAACAGTGAAGAGAACAATAGGGGATAGCATCATCTTAATCGTATCCAGCCTTCCCCACCATGATAAATAAAGCGGATGCCATTTAGAAGTAAGAGTGGACAATTTTTGAATACAGTCCTCAAGACAACGAATAACCGTGTCCTTAAGGGATGCCATGAAGTTAAGACCCAAATACTTAATTGATTTAGAATTCCAAGAGAAACCTGAATCAGTAAAGTCATTCTTGAGAGTAAATTTCGTAAGGGGCAGGATTTCACATTTATCCCTATTTAATTTGTAGCCAGATACAGAAGCAAAAGAAGCCACCTCACCGAGAAAAGCAGGGAGGGAAGAACTAGGTTGGGATAGGAATAATAAAACATCATCAGCGTACGCCGCCATCTTGATGTGAGATTGCTGGAAAGTGAAACCATGAATATCAGTATTCTGACGAATTCTTAATAGAAAAGGTTCCAAGGCAAGATCAAACAAAAAGGGGGAAAGAGGACAACCCTGGCGAACTTCTCGCTTGAGAGAAAAATAAGGAGAGATACCCCCATTAGCCGAAATAGCAGCCCTCGGGTGAGAATATAAAAGTGAAATCAATGTGGAGATTTTTGGACCAAAACCAAACCACTTCAAGGTCTGAAAAAGATACAGCCATTCAACTCTATCAAAAGCTTTCTAAGCATCAAGAGCAATGGCTGCAAGAGATTGAGATGAGCGAGATGATTTAGAAATGATATCAAAGAATAATCTGGTATTATCCGTAAGAAATCTGCCCTTGACAAAACCAGACTGCTCCTTGCCCACAAGATCCGGTAAGTGCGATTCTAAACGCAAAGCTAACGCCTTCGAGAAAATCTTATAATCGATATTAACTAAAGAAATTGGGCGATAGTTTTTACAGTATTGCGGGTCCTTACCTGATTTGGGAATAACACATATAAGAGCATCCAAAAAGGAGCCAGATGCAGAACCAGAAGCAAGAAAGTTGGAAATTAGCATATGCAACTTGGGGATGAGTAAATGAGAAAAGTGAGAGAAGAATTCAACAGTGAATCCATCTGGACCTGGAGCCTTCCCTGGTTTCAAAATGCGCAAAGCACGCAAGAGTTCTGATTGTGTGATATCTAATTCCAATGAAGAAAGGTCTGGGGGAAACGTAAAAGGAGATTTAATAGGAGAAAGAAATTGGGAGATAGAGTCTTCAGACGCAGTAGACTCAGAGGCGTAGAGCGATTCATAAAAGCGTTGGAACTCCTGTAAAATGTCATTATCTTTATGTTTAAGAGAACCATCTTGCCCATGAATAGTATCTATATTAACTCTATGTTGTTTGGCCTTTAAATAATTAGCCAACAATTTCCCCGCTCTATTATTGCCGTCATAAAATTTGGCGCTAGACTTTAGTAAATAAGTAGATGCCCTATTAGTGGTATCTTGGTTAAATTTAAATTTAGTGGCAATAAGCTCGTCTAGACAATGTTTGGACCTTGAAGTGTAGTAAGAGTGCTCTAGACGCTTGATTTTAGAGAAAAGGTCTTTGTTGTATTGTTGCGCCTTCTTTCGTTTGCGGGAAACAAATTGAATTATAAAATCCCTGGCAGAAGCCTTAAATGCATCCCATACAACAGGAAATTGTATCTCGTCAGATTGATTAAGCGAGAAAAATTCTTGGAAAAAAGAAGTAAACTCCGAAAGAAAAACAGAATCAAGGAGAAGGGAGTTATTAAATCGCCATTTTTTAGTGAGATTAGGCTTGCATAAAACATCTAGGGATATTGACACTGGAGCATGGTCTGAGACTAAAATAGCTCCAATATCAGAGGAGATAAGGGATTGGTACAAATGATGCGAAAGGAAAAAATAATCCAATCTCGATTGAGTGTGGTGAGGTGGGGAAAAAAAGGAATATTCACGCAAAGTAGGATGACACAGTCTCCAAGCATCAATTAATTTAAATTGGTGTATGAGTTGTTTAAAAGATTTATGAGACTTGTGGGGAATGTAAGTAGTAGATGACTGCCTGTCCAGGAAGGGGTCAAACACCTCATTACAATCCCCAACTAAAACGATATTATCAGAATAATATTGTGTGATGGTAGGGGCGAGTGAGGACCAAAAGGAGGCAACACCAGTAACTGGAGCATAAACATTCAAAATAGACATAGGAACCCCATCTAAAGAAAAGTTAACAAGGACCTATCTACCTAAGTGGTCAGAGCAGCTTGAAACATCTTTAACAGTAAGCGACTTATGAAATAAAATCATTACGCCATTTCGTTTACCATCCCCTGGGGAAAAGTGAACCTCTCCCACCCAACCTCTTTTCAATTTAGCAGATTCTTCAGCCGAGAGGTGAGATTCTTGTAAACAAGCAATATCAGCATTAAGTTTGGCAAAATGGGATAATACTCTTTGTCGTTTAATTGGTGAATGAAGGCCTCTAACATTCCAGGAAACAATTGTCAGCGGCATACCATAACAAGGTAAAAATTAAACATGAAAAACCAGTCATGGTGTTTAGGAGCATAAAAGAAAACAATCATACATGGGTAGCGTATATAATAAGATAAAAGAAACCATATCATAGATATTAAAAAGACATACTGGTCAAAATCTGAGAAATACCAAAGAAATCTAGAATGAAGACAGAAATGAAAAGGAGACTGAAAAAAGAAAGAAAATGAGTCGAAAAAAGAATATAAGATACATCTAATAGAAGAGAAAAAAGGATAAAAGTGCAAGAACCAAAAGAAAAAAACCAGGAAAAGACTTAGAGGAAGGTCAAAGAAGAAGAGATAAGAAAGTAACATCAGAATACAAAGGAGAAAAGGGGTAACGTCAGTAGATGCATAAAACGCATGGTCAAAGAGAAAAAAGCAGAAGAGGTATAAAGCTAACGGTAGAATGGAATAATGAACAACAAAAAATGCATAAAAATCTGAAGAGCAAAAAGAGGAGGGAAGAAGAGGATCATGAATAGGAAACCAAGAAATAAACCTCAACAAAATGACAAAAAACACTAGGAAAAAGGGAAAGAGAAAAAACTTACATAACATCTGGAACATAACCAAACAGAGGATGGGAGGGTGGAGGCCACGCGAACGATGGGACGACCATGGCTCAAAGGGGAGGACGAGGGAAGGGAGAGAACCCAACGGACCTTACAAACATAGGAAAGGTAGCCAAAGGAGCCGGGCAAGAATCTGTGTAATAGAAAAGGATTATGAGGTTAAACATAATAACTCACAGTATATCATACAATGAATAATGTGAAAACCAGTACATCTCTATAACAGTAAAAATAAGACAATAAGTCAACAACACTGCAAGAATATAAGATTACTTAGAGCTTGATGAAGAAGCAACATCCATCTTTTCGCTAGAGTGTGAATACAAAAAACTTTTCAGCTTCAACAGGTCGTCATACGTGGTAGTCTTATTGTTAATCGTCACCTTGAAAAGGCAGGGGTGAAACAAGCCATATTGAGCACCCAGAGAACGCAACTGGGGACGAAGAGACAAGAACTCCTTACGCCGGTCAGCTGTTGATTTAGCGTAGTCCTGTGAAAAGAATAAGGGATGCCCAGACCATGTAATTCGATTCATTGCTCTCGCTGCAGATAAAACAGTAAGTAAATCAGTGTACTCAAGGAAGTACATAATCACACCCCTAGGTCTCTTCGAAGGAGCAGCAGGAGATGAGAGGCCTCTAATTGAGCCCGGTCGGTGTGCCCTTTGAATGTTGAGGTTGGTACCCTCTGGAAGATGGAGAAGCTTAGGCAAAAAGGATTTGAAATAGGCAATGGGGTCAGAACCTTCCAAACCTTCTTCAAGGCCCTAAAGATGTAGATTATTGCGCCTGCTCCTGTTCTCCAAATTTTCAATCTGCTTATGGAGGATCGAGACTTGTGTACAAACTGGATCAACCTTGGATATAGAGGACTCCATTGAGGCAACGTTCTGTTCAAGAGCGATAATCCTTTCATCAACCGAGAGCCATTTATCAGAAAGTTGTTGTAATGTGGATTTGGTCTCCTCAATAAAGGGGCGTAATGCCCTTATCTCATCCAAAAGTAAATCCATGGTGGTAGAAGAAGGCGTCTGTGGAGGAGACGAAGGAGGATCTTTTTTTAATCTTTTGACAGTACCTTTTTTAGACACAGGCAATGATGTGACAGAAGACAATGACCCCTTAGCAGGCATGGGATCAGATAAGTCTTCCATTGCAAGACACTGATAACGGGACCCTGTAGAACTAATAAGCTTTGCAGCTGTGGTGGAGGGTTTGCGTAACTCCTTTTGTAGTCTCCCCATATAATAAAATACACAGGGCAGAGAGCAGAAATTAATGACAAATAGAATACATTTAACAGCTACGCAAATGACATGCAGAGCTTAGGGGAGCATTGAAAATATGACGGAAAACAGAGCCCAGCAAATCCCGCTGAACAAGACTACAACATATTTCATACAAAAATACAGTAGTAAATAGTAATCAGTCAAATTCGTTAAACATGTACCTCAAAGAATAAAACTGCAGCCATAAAATTGGTAGAGACTCAAAGAACATGCACAAAAAAAAAAAATTACTGCAATGTACATTAACAATACCAAATGCCTCTAACCGTTGTATGCTGAAAATAAAAAGTTCACCAAATAAATAATTAGGCATTTATGAGGTAAAGTGTGGCAGAAATGATGAAAGGAGTAGTTACAATAAAATGCCTAATTGAGAAATTAAAAGGAGTTCATGACCAACGCAAAGAGGAACAAGCATTAGAAATGCAATCGGGCTCGGATTTATTTGAGTTTGAGCTAATGGCATTGTAAATGCCAATGTATTGTTGCTATGTGTTATGGAGTGTGTTCATGTGGTGTGTACTGCCAGTGATCTCCTTGTGAGTGTGAGAATATTGCACTGTTACTGCCTGTGATGTCCTTCTTGTGAGTGTGAGAAGCTTGCACCTCTGCTGCCTGTGGTCTCCTTGTGAGTGTAAGAAGCTTGCACTGCTGCTGCCTGTGATGTCGTTCTTGTGAGTGGGAGAAGATTGCACCTCAGCTGCCTGTGGTCTCCTTGTGAGTGTAAGAAGCTTGCACAGCTGCTGCCTGTGATGTCCTACTCACTACTCTACTCTACTCACTACTCTACTCACTACTCTACTCACTACTCTGCACTCACTACTCACTACTCTACTCACTACTCTGCACTCACTACTCACTACTCTACTCACTACTCTACTCACTACTCTGCACTCACTACTCACTACTCTACTCACTACTCTACTCACTACTCTACTCACTACTCTGCACTCACTACTCTGCACTCGCTACTCTGCACTCACTACTCACTACTCTACTCACTACTCTACTCACTACTCACTACTCTACTCACTACTCACTACTCTGCACTCTCTACTCACTATTCTACTCACTACTCTACTCACTACTCTACTCACTACTCTACTCACTACTCACTACTCTGCACTCACTACTCACTACTCTGCACTCACTACTCTACTCACTACTCTCCACTCACTACTCTACTCACTACTCACTACTCTACTTTCTACTCACTACTCTACTGTGTGCCTGTGGTGTGTATGTGTGTGCGTCAGTCACAGTCGGTGCAGGTAAGAACTCAGGGTGGGGAGGGTAGGCTGACAGACGATGGAATAGGACAAAATAAATAAATAAATAAATATAACTACTTAACTTGTGCTTGCCGCATTGCCGAGTAGGTGATGCGGCGAGCACAACTTAAGTGGTTTTCTTTTTTTAATTTTTTTTTTAATTTTCCCTTACTCGTTGTTTGTCGACTTCCCCCTCCCCCGCCCCGGCTAACCGCTCTTACCTGCACCGGTCACGACTGGTGTGTGTTTGTGTGTGTGCATCGGTGTGTGGGCGTATCCCTGCAACAATGGATAGAACGAATGTGGCCCTCACACTTTACAGGAGACCCATTATTTATCAAGGTTTTGCGTCGCACTTGTGCCCTGCAAGGGAATGCTAGGGCGGTGCAAAACTGAAAGGAGACTTACCAAGCCACACGAGGCCGCTTTGCGTGGCCCTGCGTGGCTTGATACACTAGAGTAACGTGGCGCAGCGCACTCAGAAAGAGGAAAATGCTTCGTAGAATTGCTTTTGTGCAGGAAGGTCCTGCCTTCAATGCGGGCACCCTTGCACCATGGTGTAAGGGCGCCCGCGTTGGCGCTAGGGAGCAGTTTGTGCGGCAGCGCAGGCTGAAAGCAGTAATGTGCCATACAATGTTAAATACAGCGCTTTCCTGCCTCTACCTTTCACGCAGCGCTGAGGCAGCTGCGTTACGTGGCTTGAAATATGGATACATATGGGCCAGAGATATCCACACACAGTACATGTGGCCCTCGGGCTATGCACGCGGTGTATGCAGGGATTGCCTTCCTCTTATGTGCACAGTGTTAGCACAGGGGTTCTCTGCTTTCCTTGGATTATGCACACCGAGCATACACAGAGGCCTACCTGGTCCTCGCGTTATGCAGAGTGCACGCGCATTGAATATCTCGCATTATGTATGGAGTGTACAAATGGGGCCATGAATCGCATGCACAGGGTGTATGCACCTCATTATGAGGGACGCGTGGGCGGTGTGCGCTTGTGTCTGTTGTCTTTATATTATGCACACAGTGTGCGTGCGTGCGCATGCGTCCATGCTCGCGCATAACGATGCAGTATGCCCTCCGTATACCCACGGCTTGCACGTGTATGAATCCAGGCGGTATACCCCTTCCTACTATTAAACCAGGCAGCACAAACATCGTATCTTGTAGCCCACGGATCACACTTTCCCCACCGAAAAGTGACGTCAAGGCGCCCTGGTGGGTGGGGGAACATTATATGCTTAACAGCATCATCGGCAGAATTCGGTTTATATGCCCCCTTATGGGCCGCGTTCCAATCTTCCTGCCATGATGATAATCGCAGAGAGAGAAGGTATAAAATAAAACTGTGAGGAGACTCGAAATCGAGAAACTAATTCCTCAATAAGGCGGTATTTACGTGTAAATGAATGTTTTGCTCGAAAGAACGTCGTGTGTGCTTTAATCCCACATACAGTGTACCCACCCCACAGATACGTAATCCTAATCAATAAAAGGTTCAGCCAGGGGTTCAGAAGCAAGCAGGCTGTAAATAAACGAGTTTATAAAGTAATAATCCATAAACACACCCTCGAAATAGGCACTGCACGAAACCAAATCACAGATCACACATGGCAAAATAGTATGCGGGGCTGCCGGGACTGAAACACGTTACTCCCTGTTCCACATCACTTTTAAAGATGACTTAAAATGCAAAATAAAACACCTTTCCACGCATCCATGTTAGAAAAGGGGCCCTGAATAAATGCCCAAAAGAGTCAAACACGTAAGTGCAGAGACGCGTGTGTTTTCCGAAGGCGCCCGCGGCTGAGGCAGCTGAAGGCTTGGGATGTCACGCCCCAGTCCGTCCTTTCTTGATTCCACTTCAAGGCGCTTTATTTCACTTTCTGTAACTCGTGTTCCTTTATTTCTCGCTTGGAGGTTTTATATCCGCCTTTTCTCCTCCGTGTCCTGTTTTTTTCTCATCTTTTCTCTCTTTCTCCCCCTTTCGCTCGCTTGCTTCAAGTTAAAATCTGATGGTGGGGTATCCTTTACGTAAGCGACCGGTGGAGTTACAGACTCTCGCAAATTTTAATTCAGGACTTTACTTGCATGTTCACGCAGTCGTGTTTCCAGCCAGAGTGAAGGGGTTAAAAAAGCAGAGCTTGAATTTCCCAAACACATCTAGTAAAACATTGTGTGAGTTGGAATAAAACTACTTGCCACTGTACATCAAATAGAATACAACAAAACGCAAATATATACTTTTATTGACGATAGTGAATTGAAAGACTTTCTGTGCCCGAAGCTTCCCTTCTTTATTAACGAACCTGAAGAAACACTTCGAGGCGCTCTTTTATCTGTTATTTCCGACGTCTTCCCCTTCAGAAGGCGCTCGGCGAGAAACCACCCTCTGCCCCTGCATTGTGTTTTATTTCATTTAAAAGCGAGGCCGATTCCTGTCGGAGTCGTTCAACAGTTTAATTTTTTTCCGCTCATTTCCCAATTGTATTTTTTGCTCTTCGTAAAAATGTTTCGAGCGGCGCGGCTCGCAGCGCGGTGATTGTCAGTGCGCTGTTAATTTAACAGCAAGGCTTAAAGTATTGCTCAACTATAGAAATAATAATCTTATTAATAATTTCAAAGAAAAATTACTTTAAAAAATATTATATTCATAATAAAAACAAAACTAACAGCACTGACGTTAATGATGATTCGAACTTCTTTCCATTATCTCCGGCGTGAACGCGGCACCCTGACAGCGCCTAATTAAAATGAATGGACTGCCGTGCGCGAAAGGTAAATGTTAAACGCGTGCATGATACATGCAATGCAATGGTGAACGCGCTCGCACCATCTGGATTGCATTACACGGGCACTCTGACAGCTCCTAATTAAGATTAATCACTCTGCCGTGCTCGTTCGCGCACAGAATATGCCATGAAACTAACATCAATGACGGACGAAAGTAAATATAGCCTATCACGTCAAGGCTACTAAATAGACAGCACAGCGAAGACGAATCACTAGGCAGATGCCATAAAACACTAAGGAATGTGTCTGGCCAGAGCCCTAGAGATACTTTTTTTTTCTTTAACATTAGGAGCTTGAAGCTCCGCCCCACTTCGTGCTGCGTAGGCCGAGCCCTAAAAATCTGTAAAGTCTCAGAAGCGCAGAAATGACAGAAAGTCAAATGGAATAGGAGAATTTAAGGCATTTGTAAAGTCTGAAGCAGCTAAGCAGTATTGACCTTGAAGGGAATGCGGTCCATAAATCACTAGTAGTTAAAACATTTCATTTCCATATCCACATAAGGAACGAAAGCTGTGAGGACTTTGAGGAAAACACAAATGCAGCTTTGTGAGGCCAATGTGCATGTGGAAGCATTTAGTCATGAAGATTGACGCTGGTGATCAAAGGCAGGAATGTAACTGAAGCGCAAAGCTAGATGAAGAGCAGGGTCAACCAGGAAGCAAATTGCGAAATATAGCTGGCATTGAAATAAGTTGAAGACACAAAACGCTGACTTGCGTAGAAATGCTATAGCCGCATGAACGTGGGGTCAAAGGCTATATAGGCATTAAAACAGTCAGAAATAGCGATTGAGGGCATAAGTGCCGCAGTTCAATACGGCACAGGGCTGCAAGAAAGCGGAACCCTTGAGGAAGCAGCCGTCCCTTAGAAAGTCGGAACCGCTAGAAGCCGAGGTCCGTCAGCGGTGCGACAAAATGGCGGTCGCAACCCTTACGAGAGCGCCACACTCACTTGTGGTGAAAATCCCTTCAGGGGGACATGAGCAGCCTCAAAAAGGATTCCAGGTAGCACCCCTCATCATCCGCAAACCTCTCATTCAGGTCAACGGCACAGCTCCTTCACTGGGGTCGCGCTGGGTCACTCCTCATCCGCGCCGTCCCGGGAGAGCTACAAGGAAGCCGCCATCTCCGTCGGGTGGAAGCCACGCCCCCCCATATTATGTATTCTAAATATTGAAATCCCTCTTTGATTGCAAATCACAATCATCTATTCAAAGTTAATTAATTTTCATGATGAAGACCCTGATTTTTTAGGCCGAAAATGAAACAAAATAAACACTTTACGAAAAGAAGCTGCACTAATCAAAAGTGTACAATGTAAATCAAGTGTGTGAAGTATTCCCCCCTGCTCTTGTAACTGGAGGAAGAAAAACAGGCAGCACCAAGACTTGGTCTATATGAAAAAGAGAGAGAATATGGGGTAAACAAGGAAGGGTCTGCTGTATGATCTAGTTTGTCCTAAAAACAAAAAAAAATAACAATGGAGGGGTAGATAACAAAGGCCCTAATTCGCTAGTACATCTACCAGAACAGATAGAAACTAAGAAACCAACCTTAGCCCACAAGTATATTAAGGGTACTAATGTCAAAGTTCAAAAGGGGAACTTTGTAATGCCTGCAGTACTAGATTAAAATACAAAGAAGAGATAGATTAGGGGAAGATTTGCGTCTTAACCTCATAGCTGCTATGGAACGTCCAGCTCCAGTGCTGGACGTTCCATTGCGCAGGTGCAGTCCGAACGTTCAACGGCCGACGGCAGCACTACGGAGGTAGTGGTGCCGTCGGCCGGTGAACGTGCGCAGCACTTAAGGGGGTAAATGAAAACATTTTAATAGTCTGGTAACCAAATCAGACAACAAGTGAAACTCTAGTACTCAGATGATGAACTGTTGCCCACTGGCTGTGCAGGGTGGAAGTTGTGAGACCTAAAATAAACCCATCCTGTAAAGAAATCAGCCATTTTAGATGAAGGACAAGTAACAGCTTGTAACCCCATGAAAGAAAACCAGTTTTGAAAATTCTTCCAATGCCTAGTGTACATCGTATGGGTAATTGGGCGGCATGCTGATTTGAAAACTAGAAGGTACAGCAGATGAACATCCCAAAGCTTTCAATCTCATCCTCTCAATTTCCGACCCCCAAATGAAGCTTCTGTAGCGATATTTGTGATAGGAAAGAAAAACAGAGAGAAAATGAATTGAAAAGAGCCAATGGAGACAAATCAACAAACTGTAGCGGAATATGATGCCAAACGCCCCATGGTCAATAACTGACTAATAAGAGAACCTCAACTCAATTGAACCACATTTTCTCAACTCCATGTAAATACGAGGGAATAGAGCAAATGCATAAATTAGCCAGTTGTCCAGGTCAGGGACAGTTCAATGCTACAATT
The DNA here is from genome assembly GCF_964261635.1 of Lissotriton helveticus. Lineage (NCBI taxonomy): Eukaryota > Metazoa > Chordata > Amphibia > Caudata > Salamandridae > Lissotriton > Lissotriton helveticus. The sequence continues at coordinate 1,327,990,281 of NC_136069.1, read as the reverse complement.
TCGAAAGTTAGATGCTGGATAAAATAATTATTTAGACAAGCCTGGTTGAAGGTACCCTTTAGGCTTCTGCACCTGGTAGACTACTGGAAAATATATTTGTCATTTCTGCTCTACTGGAACTGATATATATTGGCTGGTTTTTGTTATAGATCTTGAATACCTCAATGAAGTGTTTGTTGATGTAGAGGTCAATGTGACTCTGAAGTGGGAAAAATATTTTGATTCAAGGTTCTCTGAATTGGAACCTCATTATGACTGCATAACCCCCAGCACCCACATGTCTGACTCAATTGAGATCACAATTTTGTACAAATATTTTAACTGAACTCTAAATTCCTGCAGATAATCCATGCAATATTCAGGATCTGAAAGGTGGAGTTGGCTGAGAAGCCACAACCTGTCAGGACGTATCTGAGAAAGAGCCACCCCGACCTTGCTGCCTGCATCGAAAGTATTGATTCAGGGCGTTAACCATTGAAGTCAGGCCTAAGAATGTTTGGTACCGAAAACCTATTTCTCCAGAAAAAGGTACACACTGGAGCCAATACATTTCTGTCCACCACACGTTTTTAAGAAAGTTCTTTTAGCTTAATCCTGTAAAAGACAAATGCATCAAGAAAACCTTCTGAGATTAGTACGCCTTTCAGGCTCTCATCCAAAATTGCCTCCCAGCTGCTACAGCTGACTTCACATTTGTCACAACTATACAATGATTATCGAAGGACATATCTGATTAAAAAAAAGCACTTGCTCTTCCAAAAAAAAGTCACAGATTAGTCTGAACGTTCCTTTAGCTTATATGTAAAGATCTGAAAATCTTGGAGTAATGATTTAAATGCATAAGTGATATACACTCTTGCTCTAATTGTAAAATCTGGTACTACACAGGCCATCTTTAAAGAGCTTCCTTCTTATCAATGGCACTGGAAGACAATGAATCCTTAGAAATAGTAGCGCCTTGGGAAGAGAGGCCAGTCATTAGAGAGTTCGTTTTCATTGCCACTGGAAATTCTTCTGCAAACCCTTCCAAAGGATATCTCTTAGATAAAAAAAATCTAGTGAATGTTGATTTACCCACCACCTTACACTTTGGTTAATACATTTCTCACAGCATTATGCAAAGGCAAAACCTCTGGATCTTTGCTTCTGTGCTGTTGTAAAAACACCTTTTCCTCAGCTGTTTCTTTAAAGAATATGTTTTGTCTCAAACAATTCTGTCCCTTGTACAAAGTGACATTTACAGTACCCTTCCTCCTCCTCAGTATCATCTTGGGGTAAAAAACATGTGGAATGTTAAGGGGCCGGTGCTTCCTTATTTCTGCATCTCGGTACCAAGAGGCTGGCATTGGAAATCCTGGTACTTCTTGAAACTGCTTTGTTTACTACTGTAACAAATAACACACAAAGGGGGAGATTTACTAAGATTTTGCGCTGTTTGCGTACAAATGTTATGCATTTTTTTTTCCCGATTTACTTTCAAGCTGGGAATAACGGAAAAGTAATGATAAGCAGTGCACAGCGCTACTTTGCATTACTTTACGCCATTGGGCACACCAAAGGTGGTGCATCCACCCCAAGATTTCTCATACTAAACCCATTTTACTAAATAAAATAGATTGGGTTTCCCGTGAGAAAACTTGAAAAAACTTTTCAAGTAGGCGCAAGGAAGGAGAAATGCTTTCATTTCTTCTTCCTTTTCCGACTGTGCATGTGTGCTGCACTTTAGAGCACACATACAAAGTGGGAAAATGGTTAAAGTGAGTCTGTGCATAGTATTTTGCACTAGAAGGGTTCCTTCCAGTACAAAACCTAAGCTAGACTCCCTGAGACATCCTAGCACCATGACGTAAAGGTTTTTCGGTGGCGCACGGCAACTGATTTCAGCACCGGCGCCAGTAAGAGGGGAGGAGAGTGCCTTATTTTAGTAAATAGGATGCTCTCCTCCTCTTTCCTTTTCACGTAGCGCAACACAGCATTTGCGGCTGGTGCAGTGCATTACATGAAGAATTCGTAAATCTGCTCCAAAAAGTGTTGCAGGGAAGCTCTGCTTTGGCCAGTAACCTCTCAAATGCTCTCTGTGTTCACATTTACAATAGAAACCAAGGGGCATATGTTCAAGGAAATGGCGGAGTGAGGCGTTAGCCATCATGGCTTAACGCCTCACTCCGCCACTTCAGAAAAGAAAGGCTCCACCATATTTACAACAATATGGTGCAGCCTTGCGTTTCCCCCTGCGCTGGTGGTAAACTTAGCAGTGCATAGTGCAAGAGTGTCTGCGTGCAGGGGAAAGATTGTTTATGTACAGGGAGGTTCTCCTACCTGTACATAAACAATCTTTAAATGCCATTTTGTGACTTCTATGTGTGCTTCTTAATGCAGCACACATGGAAGTCACAAAATTGATTTTTTGTTAAGATTGGTTATGTACAAAAAAGGGAACCTTCCTGTACATAAACAATCCAAGGTATTTTGCTTTTTCCATGTGTGTTGCATAAGGCAGCACACATAAAAAAAAGCAAAAACAAAGAGAAATAATGTATTTCTCCTCGTTTTGCCAACTTAAGAGTAGGTTTTATCTGGTCTTAATTTTGGTGCTGACTCCTAATTATGCTGCCCTTGTAAATTGGGGACAGTGTCAAAATCAATGGGTGTTGTGATGGAACACCCACCGCAACACCCAATGCCCACCCCTTTCACGCTAAGCACAGCATGAAAGGGGGCCTTATTTACGAGGCGGCGTTAAACCACATTAAGTGGCTTAACTCTGCCTTGTAAATAAGGCAATGCCCCTATCGCCACCACAACATAGTAAAAAGTGAGGTTGTGGTGGCAACAGGGGCTTGTACATATGCCCCCAAGTCTCACTGAAGTCACCTGAAGGCAATCCCAAAGCTCAAAAAGAAGAAATCCTCTAAGGCTGGATTGTTGAGTACAACTTTATACCGTTCCCTGCTCAGCAGGTCTCAGGCAAAAAAGACTACCCAAGGGCTGCTAGGGCAATAGCCTACATAGAATATTAGTAGGCAATGCAGTGGCTGTTGTTTCACACTTTGATACCACTTGAGTGGGCATCCGCATATAACAACAATAAAAATAAAAGAAATTGACCTGATTTTTGGTAAGGATAGGCTTACATACAGAAAAGAAAAAATGCAATAGGTATTGTATTTGTTGGAGCTGGAGTTATTGGCATTATAAATGCCAGTGTTTTTTACCTAGCCATTTTATGGGGTGCAGTACCATATGTGGCCGAAATACGTTGCATGCGACCTCTTTTGGCCACACATGGTACTGCACCCTGCAGCATGGCTAGGTAAAAATGATTGGCATTTATAATGCGGAATTTGCGTAGTCGCGCTACGTACAGCTCTGCAAAACGGTAACAAATCTCAGCGGGCATGCAAAATCTCCGTGAACATGCGGAATTGCTTGTTCCGCCCGTTCGTGATGCTTTTTCCTGTTCGTGAACGCTGCTTGCATGCACGGGGGAAATATCTTGCGAACACACATTTTGAAAGCACGAACAAGCAAAAAAATCTTCGCAGCCGCGGATCGCGGAACTTTTGTCAATTCCGCGTTCTCCACGAAACGAGAAATTACCCATATTCCGCGAGCGGGACGGAATTTACCGCCCAGGCCTAAATAACTCCAACTCCAACAAATGCGAGACCTATTGCATTTGCAATGGTTTTTTTTCTGTTTAGGCAGCAGACATGTTACCTGTTTTCTGCACAGCACTCAGGCCTTATTAAGGCCCGATCAACGCAACATAAAACCAGGTAATCATTTTAATATTGTCCACAAACCCTGCTGTGTTCATTTAGTATAACAGCACGAGGCATGGGTGAACATATTAGTGAGGATAACCGGACCACTTGATCCTTCTACAAAAATGTGCCCATAAAATCTTCCTTGTCTCTAATGCAGAAAATTGACTTTTTTCTCTGCCAATAGGAAGTAGTCTCTGGTACAAGGAAGAGAAAGATGGGTGGGGGAGGAGGGAGATGGCAGGGAGCCAAGCCTCCCTCACTCTCAGCAGACAAAGCGAGAAATCACTGAAAAAAAACATCAATACAATGGTATAGCAAGTGTTCCTGACTATATCCGCCCGCTTCGTTTTACAAACCACAAATATCACCCATTTGAAAGAATGCAACAAATTCACATTTCTGGGCCATAAAGAGTTTGTTTCCAACCAGCGGGTGTGCCACTGAGCCATGAAAGGACTGCTGGAATTAAACTCGTTGCATAAAAGAGAAAGTGTATGGAAAACACAGAGCTGCTCTTTGGAAAGGGAGGGGAGAGCACACTACTGCTTCATCTCAGACCCAAAGAAAGAGTGCAAGATTTTTAAATGGGAGAAGGCTAGCAGCACAGGGAAGGGCATATGCTGCTCACAGCAAGTACTCGGAATCTATTACCTCTTGTTCGGGGTGGGTTGTCAGGAATAAATAGGAGCCTATGTATCCAGCTGCAGACACCAGTCCCGCTCTGGAGATGATGTGGCGTTATAGCCAGAGCTGCCAACTTTGGAGCTGGGGAACTGGGTTTGAGTCTCAGAAACAGCTCAACATCCTGTGATTCTGGCCAAATAACAATAGTAATGTTTTAAAAAAGGCAATTACTGAAATATTTGATTGTGTGGGTTGAAAATTAATGTTGTCATCTGATCCCAAACTTAAAATGCCTACATCTGCTAAAAGCAGCACAACAGAAAAAGGAAGCCAATATGGCGTAACAGCCAGAGCTGCCGGCTTTGGAGCTGAGGAACAGGGTTGGAGTCTCGACGCTGACTCAACATCAGATTCTGGGCGAAACACTTGATTTGCAATGTCAAATGTAAACAAATAATTTAAGCGGCACTGTGCCAAATGTAAACAAATTGTTTAAGTGTTGCCCATGTAAAGTGCTCCAATACGCTATAAGCCACTGTAAAAAGTAAAGTGCTGTTGGAAATGGAAAGCGCCTTACAAACAACGAGGGGCAGGATGTGGCGCGATCAGAGAACTACGACACTCTGCAAAGAAGCTGAGAGAGGCGAAAGGTGTTGTTCTTGGAACAGCAGTGGAGATTAAGTGAACTGCAAGGGCAAAGAGAGAACAGAAATAATGGCAGGCGGCCGTTATTGGCTGCTACTCCGATGAAAAGGAAGGTGTGCGGATGCTATATATACATATATATATTTTTTTTTTAGGTTCAAACTGCTTTATTGCATATTTAGTGGTACACAGCTCTCATTGCCTACAACCCGGAGGCCGGCAGCAACCTTTAGCGGTGATTTAAACATTATAGATGAAACACAGCCATTACTACCGACATCCCGGAGGCTCGGCGGCGGAATCAGTGTCTGTCTGAGTGCACCAGCAAGAATGTGGGTTGATAAGGAGACAGAATGCAGGATGCAATGCAGTAGAACAGGTTTTATTTTTTTTATAACAATCCCCAACAAAGAACTACCCAGAAGCCTCGGTCCAGTAGTAATGCGGTCTGTGAGTTGCAGCAGTCTCGTGGTGAGTTCAACACCAGTGATAGTTGAATCGTGTGTATATCGTGGCAAATCAGCGGCATAAGGTGGGGCAGATCAGTCTACGTCTTCCGGGCCCGCTTGTGGGACATAAGGAGGTTCGCATATGTGACCTCTGAATTCATTCCAGCCTGACCAAATGTCTCCCCATTTGCGGGGGCACCCCCTGGTTATGTAGACAGTTTTTTTCTTGTAGCATATGATCCAGCGCTCTCACCAAAATATTGCACAAATGACACTATCTACTACCACAAAACTTACACTACAACACTAGGCCCATAACAACAATAGAGCGCTTGAATCATGAGGTGATAAGATCTAAATATAGTTGTTTAAACCATCTGCAATAATCAAGACCAGCTTGTCATTTTAGAAAGTTTATTTTAACACATCTAGAAAAACTTAGGTTTTGGTATTTTATTAAACAAGCATTAGAAAATGTCATAAAGAAAGATTTATTCAGTATTAATAAAAAGAGCATAAATCAAGAATTATTATTCATTAGCAGGAATAAGTAAAATTAAGCATTTCCCAAAATCCTAACTATATCTCTGTCTCTACCCTCATCACCTAGTAATAAAGTAATTAATAAAAACTCCTGTCCTCACGTGTAAAGTCCATCAGCATAACATCGTCCTCCAGAATTCTCGAGCGTAAGCCAACTATGTGTTCTCTGAACCTATTCTTATACCCTAATTTTAGCTGAGCTAACTATTTTTCACATTCCAGCAGACGAATTCTAGTTCTCCATTGGCTGAGCCACCTCGTACCACAGTAAACTGTGACACCTCCTTTTTACATGCCCGGGCAAATTCACTAGTTCATTGTTCATTTAGAAGTCTTGGCAGCTCTCCTTAGACTGCTACATTTTGTAGCGACAGCTTCCTTTTTAACCTTGAGCTTAGTCAGCTCTGAACTCCCGTGGCACGTTAGCAAACGTTAGCAAATTTCTCCAAAAAGTCATCTTTTTAGCAGTTCAATCCAAAACCTTTCAAAATAAAAGCTCAGAGGCCTTTTCCATCCTTCTTGGAATTATTTTCACTTGAGCCATTTTCATCATTAGGCCTCTTTCAGAAAGCGTCAATTTTCTGCGCCACCTTCCCTGCGTCACTTTTAAAAGGGTACTAATTTTCCTGCAGTCATCTCTAATCTTCATTTGTAAAACTATTATATAAACAAACACAAAGAATAATTAATGAAAGAAATACAGTTTGTTCTGTTGCCTCCCATCATTGCTAATAATTAACCCATTAGTCTAAATTACCTAGCAGTAAAGCACAAATAAAGCAGCATTTTATATTTACCAGTCTTCATAAATCCAGCAGTGTTCTTTATGCACCTATAAAGAATATAGTGACACCACATAGACAAGGGAAGCAAAATAAGCACATGCCTTTATTTTAAAAACAGCTGCTATTAGTTATGACATGACAATAGACAAGATTAATTTATTATTTTCTACATACATAAGAATGCAACATAATGCACATTTATGAGCACACATGTTAGTTTCCCGCGTGTTCTGTGAAAATGCAACTTTAAACTAGGTTGAATTAGCACACACAGCACAAATTGTTAGCATTATTAATTTATTTATGGAAGTGTGACTTCACGGGTTTAAACAGATTTCTGTTTTCTATCCCGCTCCATCAACTCCCTCATCTGGTGATTAACAAATCACCACACCACCACCCAATATTTTATCAAAGATTTTATCTAAGATGAACATGATTCAATTTCACCTGTGTTAGTAATTCTAAAGACTTATCTCATCAGTTTATCTACAATTCTCATATTGAGTTTTAAGAAACCCCTCTAGTTCTATTTCTTTCTCTTGTGTAACATACAACTAAGCTTCAATAAATGTGTTGCAAAAACTATAACTAATAAAATGTCAGTATCTTGCTTGTCATATTGACCTTAAACTTCTCCTTATTAATTTCTCAAAGAACAATAACCTAAATTAACCAAAGCAGAATTATATTTTCATTAAGTTTGCAAAGAAAAATAAAACAAAAATTTTAAAAATTTTACCTAAATTTTCTAAAAATTTCTAACACCCCCTTTTTTCAAAATTTTTTTTTTTTTTTTTTTTTTTTATATACTCCTTAAACCTTCTAACAGTTTTTCTTCGACCTAATGTCACAAATTAATTTTTCAGCTAACAGAATTTCTTCGACCTTGTGTCATCTAACAAGATTTCTTCAGCCTTATGCCAAAACAGAAAACCTAAATTTTAACAGGTATGTACTTCAATCATTGTCACTATTCTCTTCAATCTTTTCCTGACTGCAATCCATTACAGGTATCACTTCCATTTTCTTTCCTGCCTCACTTTTCTTTTCAGAATCCCTTTGACTTGATATCTCATCAATCTGTTTCTTTGATTTGTATCTCAATTTGAATTTTAGGCCTTCAATTTCTTCTGACCAGTTATCACTTTTTCTTAGTGATTTCTTCTTTTGCTTGGTCACATTACATTCTGTTCTCCAAGCTCCTTTTCTGAATTTTCTTATTTCAGAATCTTCATCACTTTCATCAATTTCAGTGTCAGAAATTTTCATTCTGGACTCAGGTACTTCTTTACTCGGCAGCTTCACTCCGTTAGGAACATCATCTTTGTAGCTGGTACTTGGCAATTCATTTTCTTCTTCAATTACCTTCAACTTCCCAGTTTCAGAATTCCTGTTCCTGCTTTCAGAGCTACTTTCCTGCTTTTCAATACTCTCCTGGTCTTGAATCACAATCTGATCACATTCTTCTTCTGCTTCTTTTTCTAGCAGATCTCCATCATTTTCTGAGTCTTCTGTCACAACTTTCAAGTCTTCTTCAATCAAGGCTTGTTTTCTTTTCGTGTTCTTCAGATATCGACCAACTTGTCGACCTTCAAGATCTGGATTCTCTTCAGGCTCTTCTTCAGAATCTGAATCATCAATTGTGACACTATTCTCGTCAGGATTTTCAGGTGTAGATACACGAAAAGTATGGCCAGTGTCAATCCACCTCTTCAGTCTTTTGCACTTCTCTGCATTTGTTGTAACAAGACTGACTAGCCTCCTTTTCTGCCACCTTGACACTAGAGAATTTCTTTTTAGACGAACCTTTTTCCTGATTCTTTTTCCTGTTAACAATTCAAGTACTTGCTCTTTTTCTCTTGTTTGCACTTCAGTTTCATCTTCATCAAACACAGAAATCATTTCATCTGATAAATTCCTGCAGTTCTCCAAATTGATGCCATCATTGATAGTCATCATTCTTTTCTCTGGTATTTTTGTCTGTCTCATGACCTTGTCCATCATAATATCACGTGGACTTAAATGTGTCTTTTTATCAGTAGTGTTTCTCAGAAACATCAAAACAAGTGGAAGAATATCTGTCCACTTTGTACCTGCAGCTAGGCACATTTCTGCATCTCTGTCTTTTATAGTAACATTCTCATGCTCCTCAACATCTGAAATTTCTGTTCTATCTGTACAATGGAGCAGTCTGTTTTTAATATGTCTTTTGCCATCTGATAAATTTTCAGCAGTAATTTCATCATCATGTCTCATCTGAAATGTTTCAACCCATTTTGTAATCAAACAGTAAATCACAAAAATGTAGCACAGTTTGTAATGCAGTGACATCTCACAGAAATCCATTTGTAATCTGGTCAATGAACCACTCTCCTGTAATTCAGTTCCCAATCTCATAATTGTTCTCTTAATTGTGTTCGCTTGCTGATAAGTCAGACACCTCTGGTAAAGAAATTCTGCAATTTTATGGTATATTCTGTCCATATCAGTAATCATGCTATTTAGCAAAACTACTCTGTCATCTTTGTATATCCAAATCTCATCCTTATCTCGCTGTCTAAAATCTGCACTCAACCATGTGTTTCTCAACCATGTGTTATTCTCCTCATGAGTTGCTTCATCTTGTAAATCTTTGACTACCTGCCATGTTTCAACTACAGATGTTAGTATTAGTGAACTCAAAGCATGTTCATCATTCATTTTGTATGCTGCACATATCATGCCAGCAAACCTTTCTGCCAATTGGATATCATCAATCAACCCTTTAATCAAATTTGCATTTCTGAAAAGTGTACCTGCAGAAGTCAATGTTTTAATTTGTTGATCAATTGTATCCTTCATTTTAATTTCTTCACTCAAAAGAATATTATTTTTATTCCAACATTTTGGAAGTGCATTTAATCTTCTTGGACTGTTTTCTTGTTCTTTATTTAATCCTGTATCTGTTTTGTCTATCTGTTCATTAACAAAAATTTGTAATGGCAATGAAGCCATGTCATTCTGCTGAACCATTACCTGTCGCTGTATTTGTAACTGTTCATTCAGCTCATTTATCTCAATCTCCTTTTTCTTTGAGCATAATTTTGACTCATCAGGCTGTATCAATTTAATCAGGTCAATGTCAGATTTCTCACTTACCAGAACTGAAGTCATCTCTGTTCCTTGCTCTGTTGCAATCCCTACTAATTCAATCTCAAGTACAATACAATAAACCTTTTCAATTAATGGGACCTTTAAATTTGTGGAACTAATTTCATCCTTTCCCAGCACAGGGACTATTTCTGTTTCCATAATTTTCATGGACTCCTTTAAATCATTTGATGAATTTACATAATCAGGAATATTAATTCCAGATGTACCAAGCATTTCATCATGTTTTTCTATCGCATCAATTTTAGAAAAAGTCTGAGCTGGCACTTTATCAATCTGATCTGATACCTTTGGCGTTGCATTAATCTGCTCTAGGGGTCTTCGTGAATTTCTGTTCTGATCAATATTTACAACATCAATTGTACACTGATCAACATTTTCTACTTTGACACTTTTATTATTTATTTTCGCTAATTTTGGAATCTTTAATTTATTCTCACATTTAGCAACAACCTTTTTCATTTTCTTATACAAGGAAGACATTTTCTTTAATTAATTTGGTAATGTACTCTTTAAATTTACCTTGCAGCGCTTGTTGATCAATTAATTAATTAATTTAACACTATCAGGTGTATAATAATCTTATAATTTGGTCAATTTAATATATCTCCTAATTTACCTGTATCACTAATTTTAATTTACCTGTAAAGAAAAATTATTAATTTGCAAAAACAGTAGTAACGCAAAATATTTATTTATATCAATAATACCAACATATAATCACATGTGTTTTAAATGTATTTGTTTTCCACTTACACGCCTTCTGGAACATATACCTGTGGAAAAAAGAAAACCTACTCTATTTTGCCTTAATTTACATATAATGTCTTGCTTGTAAATAACCTTTTACCACTTAAACATTAATTATATATTATTATCACTTTTCGTTTTGTGACACAATGTTTTACTGTTTCTGCTATAACCTGTATTTAATTTTTATAAACCTTAAAAAGAAATTATGTATTTGTAAAACAGCAATATAAAATTTTTATTCAACACTTTAAATGTGACTGGGCATAATTTTTATACATTTGTACATTAATTTTGAGAATTTTCGTTTTTCCTTTTATTTTATATAAATGATACTGCTGTAAAACTTCAAACCACTCCCTACAATCTCCAGCTTGTGAATCTGCCTTCCTCCACCTCACCACTACTGCACTTTGTTTAGCGCTCACCAGCATTCATTCCAATATCCACAGCCCTTTAAATGCCTCCACAGCCTTTCTATGCCCCCACAAACATCACCTCACACTAGCGCGATGACAGCATTTTAATCTTCCTTTTACTCGGCTTTAACACTCATCAATAGCTCATCAGCCAATCACAACACATCGCATCAGCCAATCACAACACAGCAACTGATGCTAATGTATACTGTTGCTGCTGCAATCTCTCTCCCCTCGCACTTTGTTCTAGGAAGTATTTAATACAGCGCGCAGTCTCTGGCCCATATTAGATGTGTTATAATCAGGAGTGCAGCCTTGTCATAACGCTCCGGAGATTTTAATGAATCAGAGCTATAAATTATCAGTACAACCTTAGAAATTTAAACAATTACAGCCTTTAATGTTCAGTGTTATTAATTTAAACGAGGGACATGTATTCACGAACGAAGTTCAGGGAACTAATATTATGGAAATTAAAGCCTCAATACTATCGGCAAAAAGTAAACAACACCTCAACCAATCATAGCGCTGCTAGCTAGTTATAGCCAATTACAGTATTGTTTACGCTGCTACAGCCAATTACAGCGTGACGACGCATTGGCCAATCACATTACAGCGGTAGAAAATGCTTCAGCCAATCAAAACGCGGCCTTGATAACACTCGTCCAAGCTCAGCGCGGCTGTTACTGTGGCCATATACCGCTGCTGCTACAGTCCCGCTCGCCTCTCGCTCAAGCCTCTGTGTTTTGAGAATATAATTTGAACAAAGCTCGTAGTCGCCTTTAATATATTTTATTTATGTAAAATTTTTAATTATGTATTAACTCGCTCAACCACATCAATTATTATACCCTTCTCCCTTTATAACTTCAAAACGTCGAGAAAAAGGGGCTAAAGCAGTGTTTTAATTCTATTTTAGTTTATAAAACACCTACACACATAGTCATAGAGCTTTGCCCAATCAGGGCGCAGCTCACGGAGCCTTAACCAATAAGGTCGCGGCCCCTGTATGACGCTGCGCGTCAACAGCCAATGGGTGCGCGGCCTTTCCTCTGACACGACGGGATTTCAACAAATCAAAACGCGGCCCCTTCGTTATCTTTCCAAACTCGAGGGAGGCCAGCACGTTTAAGGATTCACAGCGTATCTATACGCACAGGCCTCGCAAGAACCCCGCTTTATGATAGCGCGGCTCTCGTATACAATCTACACTAGATGCCTGATTATCAAATAACACACGGAGCTCTGCCCAATCAGAGCGCGGCTCCGTGTATGACGCGTCGGCACTCCAGCCAATAGCAGCGCGGCTTTGGCTATGACGCGACGGCGTCTTAACGAATGGGAGCGCGGCGGCTGACGCAAGCAGCCGCTGCAGCAGGCAGTTCTCCCCTTGCGTTTCAAACAGCAGCAGCCCCTCCTTTACAATAAGTACTTTTAATACAGCGTGCTCGCCACACACATCGGCCTTGACGCGCTCCTTTCTTTTAAAATAACAGCGCTATTGTAGTGAGACTAAAACGGGGACTTAGTTTAAATTTGAGTGTGTTCCCACTATGAACTGGAGGTTAATTTACATATACAGTCATCTTATCACGATATGTTCTTCAATATGGGACAAACTTCTATTTAGCTCAACTGAACTACTTATCATTATTTCTAAACCCAATTTATTATACGGGGATACTTATAATTTATGAATAACTTGACATGAAGTGAAGACGCGCGCTAGCCAATCACGCGCGACTATTCTAAAACATTTTAGCGAATCATAGCGCTGCTTTGCTATGATGCTCCAGACACTTGAGCCAATCAGAGCGCGGCAAGCTCTGACGTAGGCAGCTGCTGCAGCTTCTGTCTCTCTCCCCACACGTTCTCACTCACAAAACCAGCCCCTCCCTTACAATTTTCGATCGGGGCACATTTTAATGGTTTTAAACTACGGAGAACAGTATAATACTATATTTAAAGTGTGGAATGTTTATAAAATGAATACTAATCGCTTTTTACTTATTTTAACGAGTTTAATAACGTGGAATACCTTAATTATTGCCTAATTAACACAAAACATTCTAAAATGCTCCTGAATGTTTTAAATTAGCATAGTTTACCTTTTTATACTTTTCAACTATGCTGAATACTTTTGAATTGAATTTTATTAACGTGCAGAGCTTTTAAATGTATTTAAACACTGCACAATACTTTTAGAAAGTCTTAGAATGGTACAGACTTTAACTAAACTTTCCTAAGTACCTTAGAATTACTTTTGGTACATTTTAGTGAATATATAAAACGAAACACATCTGTCTGCTTCTCTAATTAGGATAGTTTACATACATTCAAGTATCCACACTTCGGAATAGACGGCGCTATTCACACTAAGGATAATTTCCATTTGTCAGTAGAGCAACTCTTACCCTACCCTTCTAACACGTAAGAATATGAACTCATTTTCCTCTGAACGCACCGCGAAGTGACAGTATCTAAGAGTTCCACTTGAACATACCTTACAAAACAATCACGCACTTTCACACTGAAAATTCCCTAACTTCAGACACACATGAAATCCGTACAGGACTCTCACCTGTTTATAGAAATCATGCACCGTTAGCAAAATAACACCGTTATCCGTACAGGACTCTCACCTGTTTATAGATATAAAACATGTACCCGTACAGGACTTTCACCTGTTTATAGATAATCATGCACCGACATTACCCTGCCCTTCACTCAAGCTTGAATATAACTAATACTCTTATCACAGTGAGTTTTATGGAAGGCGCTTTGTCCCTATTCTCATGCTGCTCTAATTTCTTAGAAAACCCTCACTATTACAAGATTCATACCTAGCCCTAAAACTGTGTTGCACGGCGACAACACTGTATTGCACGGCGACAATACTTCTGGTACACGGCGATACCAACAGTGATACTCGGCGATATCACAGAAACAGATCAGATATTCTGCATGACTACCTTCTCATCACACAGTTTTTGTACCGGTACACACATAGCACAAAATAAACAAACTCAACATGTGTTAAAACTTAATCCTATGATTTTACCAACATATATGTATCATGCATGTAACATGTATGTCAAAAACAACATATATAAACCGTCCGATGGCTACCAGAAATTGATCCAGCGCTCTCACCAAAATATTGCACAAATGACACTATCTACTACCACAAAACTTACACTACAACACTAGGCCCATAACAACAATAGAGCGCTTGAATCATGAGGTGATAAGATCTAAATATAGTTGTTTAAACCATCTGCAATAATCAAGACCAGCTTGTCATTTTAGAAAGTTTATTTTAACACATCTAGAAAAACTTAGGTTTTGGTATTTTATTAAACAAGCATTAGAAAATGTCATAAAGAAAGATTTATTCAGTATTAATAAAAAGAGCATAAATCAAGAATTATTATTCATTAGCAGGAATAAGTAAAATTAAGCATTTCCCAAAATCCTAACTATATCTCTGTCTCTACCCTCATCACCTAGTAATAAAGTAATTAATAAAAACTCCTGTCCTCACGTGTAAAGTCCATCAGCATAACATCGTCCTCCAGAATTCTCGAGCGTAAGCCAACTATGTGTTCTCTGAACCTATTCTTATACCCTAATTTTAGCTGAGCTAACTATTTTTCACATTCCAGCAGACGAATTCTAGTTCTCCATTGGCTGAGCCACCTCGTACCACAGTAAACTGTGACACCTCCTTTTTACATGCCCGGGCAAATTCACTAGTTCATTGTTCATTTAGAAGTCTTGGCAGCTCTCCTTAGACTGCTACATTTTGTAGCGACAGCTTCCTTTTTAACCTTGAGCTTAGTCAGCTCTGAACTCCCGTGGCACGTTAGCAAACGTTAGCAAATTTCTCCAAAAAGTCATCTTTTTAGCAGTTCAATCCAAAACCTTTCAAAATAAAAGCTCAGAGGCCTTTTCCATCCTTCTTGGAATTATTTTCACTTGAGCCATTTTCATCATTAGGCCTCTTTCAGAAAGCGTCAATTTTCTGCGCCACCTTCCCTGCGTCACTTTTAAAAGGGTACTAATTTTCCTGCAGTCATCTCTAATCTTCATTTGTAAAACTATTATATAAACAAACACAAAGAATAATTAATGAAAGAAATACAGTTTGTTCTGTTGCCTCCCATCATTGCTAATAATTAACCCATTAGTCTAAATTACCTAGCAGTAAAGCACAAATAAAGCAGCATTTTATATTTACCAGTCTTCATAAATCCAGCAGTGTTCTTTATGCACCTATAAAGAATATAGTGACACCACATAGACAAGGGAAGCAAAATAAGCACATGCCTTTATTTTAAAAACAGCTGCTATTAGTTATGACATGACAATAGACAAGATTAATTTATTATTTTCTACATACATAAGAATGCAACATAATGCACATTTATGAGCACACATGTTAGTTTCCCGCGTGTTCTGTGAAAATGCAACTTTAAACTAGGTTGAATTAGCACACACAGCACAAATTGTTAGCATTATTAATTTATTTATGGAAGTGTGACTTCACGGGTTTAAACAGATTTCTGTTTTCTATCCCGCTCCATCACATACACCAGTCCATGTCGCTTTGCCAGTCTCACAGAGTAGGTGGAAGGGGGGCTCCCCAAAGTCTCGCAATATTCCTCTTAGCCAGCATTTGCCCCAAGGTGACCCATGTCCTCCCCCTCGAAGTCAGGTCCGTGGGTTCCCAAATGTTTAGGAGACACCGCTTGGCCTCCAGTCGAATCTCAACCTCCCAGACCTCCTGCATACATTGCACCACCCGCCTCCAGTATCTTTGCACTCGCGGACACTCCCATAGTATGTGGAAGAAGGTGCCTACTTGTCCGCAGCCCCTTTTGCAGAGCCCATCACCACCTCTCCCTATTGCGGCCAGCCTGGTACATGAGAAGTAAACTCTATGGAGGATTTTCAGCTGGACCAGCTGGAAGCGAGCTGAGATAGCCACCTCTTTAGGTGATGCAAGAGCATAGGACCATTCTTCGTCATCTATCTCCAGCCCGTCCGCCACCCATTTTTCTTTCAAGGGGAGGAACGTGTCAGGAGGGTTATTGATCAGTTTTTTGTAAGTGTGGGAGATGGCATGTTCGGGGATGTGTCCGTCGAGTAGCCTGTCCTCTAATGGCGAGGCCTGAGGTAATGTAGTGCCCGGCGGAATGTTAGCCAGAAGGGAATGTCGCACCTGTAGGTATCGGAAATATTCCGCGCCCCCCCAGGAAGGAGCCACCTGTCCATACCGTATCCGGGGTCCCCCCCCGTCACTGTATGTCCCCTGATTTATCGCTGCTAAATGTGCCGCCCAATAGTACTTACGGATGTCAGGGAGGGCAATCCCACCGTCATACCACCCCAACGTGAGTTTGCGCAGAGCGATTCTCGGTATCCCGGCCCATAGCAGGTCCCGCTGTGCCGCTTCCACTACAGTGAGGTATGAGTTGGGTACGAGAACAGGATAATTCTGCAGTGCGTACAGAAACTTCGGTAGCGCCACCATCTTAAAGAGGGCTGCGCGGCCCAGGAGGGACAAAGGAAGCTTCTGCCAGGATTTGGCGTCTCGCTGGAGCCGCTGGAGGGGTGGGAGTAGGTTGCGTTCGTACCGCAGCGTCTCGTCAGTTGAGACATAGACACCCAGGTATTGGAAGCCGTCTGTGGCCAGCGTCAGAGGGCAGGTGTCGGGGAGCCCTGGGGGTTCGCCATGCAGAACATAGAGAAGGGATTTATTCCAGTTAATCCGAAACCCGGAGTTCCTCCCGAAACTCGTGAGGATGTCAATTGCCGCCTTGATAGATCTACGAGGTTTAGTCAGGTACAGAAGGATGTCGTCGGCGTAGAGGAAGATTTTGTCCTCCCATCCTTCAGTCCAGGCTATTCCTTTTAGGTAGATGTCTTGACGTATCCAGGCCGCAAGTGGCTCAAGAGAGAGCGCAAAGAGGAGGGGGGAGAGAGGACAGCCCTGTCGAGTCCCTCTTCCAAGGGTGAAGACTTCCGAAGCTTTCCCGTTCACCACCACCTGGGCTAATGGCTCAGTATACAGGAGGCGCACCCAAGATATAAAGAGAGGTCCGAAGCCTAGTTTGCGCAGCACTGCAAACATATAAGGCCATTCTAGAATGTCAAACGCCATGGCGGCGTCTAGGGACACTACCACTGCGTCCTCCTGTAGCCTGTGCCGCTGTCCAAGCACCCCATTAAGGCGGCGAATGTTCAGCGCCGTGTTGCGGCGGGGCATGAATCCAGTTTGATCCGGATGGACCAGGGTGGATAGGACTGGTCGGAGTCTATTTGCAAGCGTTTTGGCCAAGATTTTTGGCTCTGCGTTGAGCAGTGATATTGGCCAGCGGACTCCCTGGGCTTCACTTCTTTCGGTATCGCCACTATTGTCGCCAGGCGCTGGTCTCGTGGCAGGATTCCCTTTTTCCTACTCTCCTCGAACATTGGCTGTAGGTGTTTGCTGAGGGTGTCTGGTTGCAGTTTGTAGAGTTCTATTGGGAGGCCGTTAGGCCCTAAGGCTTTACCCGGGCGGAGGTCAATGATTGCACCCTGTAACTCCGACGCTTCAAGCGGGCGGTCAAGGGCCTCCCGGTCTTCGTCTGATAGGCAGGGCATACGAATGTCCGTCAAGAGGGCTACTGAATCTTCCTCTGGACGATCGGTTTCCTGGCTATAGACTTGCCGGTAGTGGCGCGCAAACTCCGCCACTATTTCCCGGGGTTCCGTGACCACAGTCCCAGAGGCCGTAAGAGTTCGGGGACCACTCTATTAGCCAGCTGCTTCTTTTCGAGCCAGGCTATTAGTTTCCCGGCTTTGTCCCCCTGATCATATATCCGTCCCAACTTGTGCCTAGCGGCAGTCTGGGCTTCCTGTGTGACCAGTTCCCTGTATTCAGCCGTTTTGAGCCGCAGCCTATGAAGCGTGTCAGGTGTCCCAGTGTCGCTAGCCTCCTGCTCCAGGGACGCCAAATCTGTTTCCACTGTGGTGATTTGTTGTTCCCTATCTTTCCGCCTACCTGCTATGGACGATAGCGCTTCCCCCCTGAGTACCGTTTTGATGGCCTCCCATAGAGTGATCGGGGAATCCACAGAGCCTACATTGGCATTAAAGTAGTGAGTGATGGATTTGGTGAGTGCCTTCCTAGTCTCCTCAGCCTTCAAATGCCAGGCGCTGATTGGTGTAATGCAGCCCTCCCGACGTGCCCCAAAGGTCAAATGTGTGAGAAGTGGTGAGTGGTCAGATATGCCGCGCGTTAAATGGGTGGCTTCACGGATCATCACGTCGTGTTGTAGTAGAGTGAGAATGTAGTCGAGGCGGGAAAATGTGCGGTGTGGCCCAGAGAAGAAGGTAAACTGGCTGTCTGTCGGGTGGAGCAGTCTCCAAGTGTCGGTAAGGCCGAAGGCATCTAGAAAAGAAGTCAGCCATGTCTGTCCAGCCGGTATGTTCCTAGGGGGATGTCTGTCTAGGTCGCCTGATACGACCGCATTATAGTCACCCCCCAGTATCAGGTGCCCGTCAGGGAGGGAGAGTAGCATGGTACCCAGGTCGGCGTAAGCCCGGGTTTGGAGGCCTGGTGGGATGTAGATTGAAAGTAGGTTTAGGCGGCGGCCTTCCCACCTGCCTGACAGTACCGCGAAGCGGCCCTGTGGGTCTGATTTAGTGTGGTCTATGTGGATGGGTAGTGAGCGACGCAACAGTATCCCCACCCCCCTGGAACCTGAAGTGAATCCGGAATGAACTGCAAGGGTATATCCACATCTGTTGAGGGCCTGACATGAGTTCCCCAAGAGGTGCGTTTCCTGCAGTAATACTGCGTCCGGTTGGTACCTCCTGATGAACTGTAGGACTATAGTACGTTTAAGTCTGTCCCCTAGTCCGTTAACGTTCCAGCGTAGAACTTTGAGACTTTTTTCCCACCGATTAGCCATATCCGTTGCTTTGTGGAGGGACTTGCGTCCATGACCTGGTGCATAAGAAGAGACATACTGCAGAGACTACTTTTGACCTCACCACCGTCCCAGCTCCCCTCCCCCCCACCCACCCTCCCAACAGTCCTGTCGATAGCAAACATTGATACAGTTTTTAAATCGGTGACCCACAGAACCCATCCCACCCCAGGGAAAACTCCCACCCTGTAAACAAACCCCCCACCCTGCCCCCTGCTCCGTAGGCTTCAAACTAGCCACAACCCCAATAAGCAGAGCGCCTGTCGCCCTACCCCACCCCGGAGAGAAAAACAGTTCTCCCCCCGAGGAAAACTCTGTGGATGAGCACGTGTGCCAGACCCAACTCCAGCCTCCCTGCCCGTGTCCCCAAAGTATAAGTCCCTCAGGTTGGTCGCCTTTCATGAAGCTGTTCAAAGTACAATAGTCATGGGGGAATGCGACCGCCTTTCACCCCAGGAGCCCAAAGTCTTACCGCTTTTGACGCTTGCACGGCTCCATCCAACGCTGCAGGATTCCGCAGGACAAGACCTCACCGTGCTGTGTTATCCTGAGGGGAGTCCCAACGGGGACTATTGGATCTTGAGCGCCAGGACCGCTGACTCTGGTCGGTTTCTGCTGGTTTCTCTGCGGCCGACCCCGGAGAAGGAGCTCCCGGTTCCCTCCAATTGCCACATGTCTGCTCCGCTGGGACTTTCGGCGCCAGCCCATGAGCCATTCCTGGACCGCCTCCGGTGAAGTGAAGAATCGCGATTTGCCCCCTGCTATAACTTTGAGTTTCGCGGGGTAAAACATCATATACTTGACACCACGCTCACGGAGTGCCGCCTTCACTCCCGAGTATGAGCGCCGATCCTGTTGAACCTGCATTGCAAAGTCCGGAAAGAACCGGATCGTGGTTCCTTCATACAGCAGGTCTCCCTGTTGTCTGGCTGCCTGGAGGATGGTGTCGCGGTCTCGGTAATTTAGGATCTTGGCGATTATTGTTCGCGGCGGGCCACCAGGCTTTGGTTTGGGCGCCAGGGCCCGGTGGGCCCGTTCGATAGTAAAGAACTTGGAGAGTCTCTTGGGCCGTAGGTGGTTAAGGATCAGGTCCTCTAGGAACAGCTCCGTACTGTGCGCCTCTGAATCCTCCGGCACACCCACGACGCGTATATTGCTCCGTCTGGCCCTCCCTTCTTGGTCCTCCAGCCGCATGGCCATGAGGCGGTGTTGGTGGACAAGTTCATTTACCCGCCCTTCCAGTCGTTTCGTGGAGGCCCGGAGTTCCCCGATGTCCGCCTCATTGGTCTTGGACCTGTCGGTGGTCTTTCCGAGGTCAGCACGCAACAGGTTCACCTCAATTGTGACTTTATCCAGTTTCGATTCGAGCGTAGTGCCCAGCGTCTGAATGGCGGCCATTATTGAGGTCAGTGAGGGTTCTGATGTGCCCGCGGAGCCTCCCACCTGCGCTCCGGACTGTGCAGGGCCAGTCGCCACCGCATATTTGTCGAGTTTATTGGTTTGGGTTGCCAGCCCCATTTTAGGCCTCATCCTCGATGTTGGCGCCAAAATCCGCCGTCCCACCACACTGTTCCGTGTCCGCAAGGATCACACCCCGCTGCTCAGCGAGTCAGTTCAGGCCGGGGGGGGCGCAGGTGCTCTGTGTATAGGGGTCCCCGGGCAAGCGTGCATCCACTCACCCCACGACCACCGGTACCGGCCACACACCCAGACAAACACTCCTAAGGATGTCCCCCGGTGGTGTTCAGGGTCGGCCAGGTGGAGCAATGACTCGCTCCTCCGCTCGGCTTTTAAGGGCTGCGCCACTCACCCGCTGCAGCCAGGACGCCTATCGTCATCTGGGTTCCGGTCGTACACGACGCGGCAGCAGGGGGTCCACACTGGCTCGGCTCTCAGTGCGCCGGTCGCTCCGCAGATCACACCCGCATAGCAGCCTCCCGGGTCCTCCACCACTTAGCCCTAGCAGGCACAGGGTTCCTTGGGCGTTCAGCCCAGCTCCGCCCCCTCCGGGAAGGTGAAGCCGGCCTCCGTAAGGCCGCGAGGTAGGCCGAGAGCCGGGGCCTCGAGTTTGGCAGTCTGTCGGCCCCCAGGCTCCAGGCGCAGTCTCGGGGCAGCCGCTTTGATCGATGCGGCGGCGTTTCAGTCTCGAACGGAGCTTAGACTTCGCTCCAAGCCCAGAACGGCAGCGCTGCTCCTGAGGGAGCCGGAGCACTAGTTTACAGGCGTACCAAAAAGGATCAGGCTATCGGATTTGATGGGGACACAGTCGTCCCGGCGGAGCTCGGCAACTAGGCGGCCATCTTCGTTGGCGCCTGGCCATGCCCCGCGGATGCTATATTTAAAGAGTGCAATGCTACCCAAAAAAAAGAAAGGAAAGCGCGTAGCCACTATAGTTAAAGTGTGTTGCGCTGTCTATAAAAAAATGATGCCGATGAAAATGTGCAGATTGGACGCGAGCGGCCGTCATTGCTAATAAAAATTTAAAAGCAGGCGCCATGCTGAAACCTAAAGCGCGACACCCGGAGGCAGGATGGTGATGAGGAGCAGACAGTCAGCAGAGAGTGGAAAAGCTGGCGCCATTGCAGGAAAGCATGTCATGCCTGCAATAGTAGAAAATCATATAAGTAAATAGTGCTCAAAGATTGTAAATAAAGCATACCGAGTAACAACACAAGTAAAAGGGCCAGTCCACATGAGAGGTTACAAAAGTAGAAAGGGCTGTAATAAGGAGGGACAACTAAGCCTATTCACGAATCAAAAGCAACCATTTACAAAGGACAGTAACAGGAGCCAATTGAAAAGATAGGCGGAAAATGGGCAGAACTTCAAGTCCATACCAGAATTCAGCATGTCTCGAAGAGACAGCACAAGCACTACTTAGGCGAGACCAACAAAACAGAGGGTCACATGTATCAAAACTTGTAATTGTGATTACCTAATTGTGAATCACAATTAGGTAATCACTATTAGAGTTTCATTTAGCAATTCCTAGAGGGTCGCAAATCAACCTACCTCATTATGATAATGAGGTATATCGCAATTTGCGACCCCCTATGAATCCATAAAATCATGGGCATGGTGGCCTACTGGGGTCAGCAGACCACCATATTCATGATTGCCCTTAAATAAAGCAATATTTTTTTTAATGCAGCCAGTTTTCCTTAAAGGAAAATGGGTTGCATTTAAAAAACAAAAATGAAAAGTTTTCTTTTCATTTTTTAGGAGCAGACACTGATCCATGGGATCAGTGCCCGTGCTTAAAAAAAGTTTTTACAACCATTCCCAAAGGTGAAGGGGTCTCTTGGGACCTCTTCCCATTTGCGAATGGGTTACCACTAACTTGAAGTTGGTGGTAAATTGTGAATGTTTTGCGACCGCATTCACAGTCACAAAACATTCTTACATACCGCTGTGATTCGCTATATGGAAGAGATGCCCTAAACATGCCGCTTCCAAATACCGAATGGCAAACACATTTTACAGTTCGGTAACAGGTTACCGAACCGTAAACTAAGGTTTGATACGTGTAAAAAGCCTTTTTTTCATTCGCAAATGGCCTGATTATGCGAATAGGCACGTTTGCAAATGCAAAATTGGTTGATACAAGTGGCACAGAAAGTGTAAAGTTTAGCACCACCTATTAAGAAAGATGAGGGACAAATGGGCCTAGTTTGCAGAAACAATACTCCTAGTTGTCCAAGTATTACATCTGGTCAAGTTAGGCAGTGTTGGGCTACAAAGGAAAGCTACACACTGCCCTGAAGTGCCGAGCCGATTTAACCTACAAGGATACTGATTGTTTGGTATGTGTGCTATTTTGTTTTATTCAGCTACAATGTTTTGTTAGTGCAACACAGAGAAATTGTTGGTGTGACATTTTGCTTGAATAGGCTATATTCTGTATGTGTGTGTGCGCGCCCACGCAAACATGTTGAGTGTGTGCCAGAGAGCTCAAACTTTGTGTTTTGGGGTGCATACTAAAAACAGATAAGGATAGTATATGTACGACTTGTTTTGTGTGATTGCACAGTACGAAAGATTGTGACTTTTTGCATAGTATATGTTGTGCGGTATGTGAAGATAAATGTCAAATCATGCATCTAAGGAAATTGAAAGAGGAGTTTTTTGGAGCTGTGCATGCATACATGATGACTGTCTTTAAACATGTTTAAACATGTATATGTACATATTTCAGAGATAATGCGATTGGTCAAAAGTCATATGTAAGCATGCAGTAACAAAGCTAGACAGGTAAGAGGGAGGAAGGGGTAGGAAGGTGCTTGAGGTGTGTGGCAATGAAAATTGGTTTGGGTTATTTTTTAACTGTAAAGCATCTTTCTTTGAAATACATCTTGGGTGCACTTCACAAGGAGGAAGGCTTACACGACATCTGCACGCTTCCTGTTGTGCTAGGATTATAATGCTTGTAATGAGAAGTTAACATCCCTGAAGTGTTTG
Source organism: Lissotriton helveticus (assembly GCF_964261635.1). Classification (NCBI taxonomy): domain Eukaryota; kingdom Metazoa; phylum Chordata; class Amphibia; order Caudata; family Salamandridae; genus Lissotriton; species Lissotriton helveticus. The sequence continues at coordinate 1,327,966,706 of NC_136069.1, read as the reverse complement.
CAGTGGAGGTCTGAGCATCTTGCAACTTCCCCCTGGGAATCAGTGAACTGAGTGAGCAGGTACTGATGCTAGTCATTACCCACCCCTTAGTTGCCTCACAAGGGAACCACCATACACATGTAAATGCATTTGACAGAGTGTGGGATGTCAGTTCAGCGGGCTACTTCATTGAAGCCTGTATGTTGTGCTTGATATGGGAGTGTATCGACCATCAGCTTCTGCCCTAAAGTCTGAAAGTCTGTTACCAAAAACATATGGGTGTAAGTCACAGATAATCGTGTGCTCACTTTTCACTGGGCAAAAATGTCCTTCCAAGAGACACCATGAATTTGTCAATTATTATTCATGCAAGTTAAGACTAAGCAGTGTATCACACATATCTGTGACAGCTATTGAATAAACCAGAAAATTGGTGCAGTGTAATAGGGGTGATCCTCCTCCGCCGATATTGCAAAAGATGAAGGCTGCAGGATTAATTCAAGAGCTGTGCTTATAAGTAGATTGGCATATTTTCTTTTCAAGAGATCTCTGATTGGAATGTTAGACTGAATATTATGAATACATTAGATTGAGATACCTTAAATTTAGATATATTCCATCAGACAACATCCTCTTTCAGAAGGAGCAGGTGTTTAGAAAGAAATAGGGAGCACAGAGAGGGATCAATGCGACAGAGTCAGCCGGAAGGAAAGAGGAGCACATACAGAGTAAGAAGGAGAGGTGAGAGGGAGTAACAAGGAGACACAAGAATGGAAAGTGGAAGAAGCAAACAAGCAAAAAAAGGAGAGGCTTTTCATTATAGAATAGACGCTCGTGAACAGCAATACAAGCACTCGCGTTGACTCAGAAGGATACACCTAATTGATAATGGCAGGAGGTACACTCCTTTGGGCTGACCAACATGTGATTGACAGAAGCTCAAGACAATGGCTAAAAGATGCTGCTCAAAAAAGCCAATGATTGAAAAGCACAGACCAAAAACTCACTTTAAGAATATGAGAGACAATTGATCTGTTTGACACCTGAGCAGTCAAAACCTTGACCTAAAAATGTCCATTCATGCATTGTCTCTAACTGTTGACCTGTGGCTGTTCTCCTCTGGGGATTTTTCCACTGCTACTTGGGCTCTGAAAGCCTATTGAGAATTAAAAGGGTTCCTATGCCTTAACCTCTTATTAGAAGCCAAGCTTTTTCCCACTGCTCAGTCTTGGACTGGGGAGGACCCATTTAGCCTTATTACTGGCTAAACGTAGTGTCTCTATTCACTGGAAGGGGGGAATTCGGCCCAAAACACAAACACTGGTCGTGGTACATGGCATATTGTCGAGAACAACTTGAGTGTTATGCCGAAGAACCACACCAGTCATTGCACCCCCATGATATATGGAGCCCCTATACTTAGTATTTGACTGCCAGAGTTGATGAATAATAGGTGCAAATATCGATAACAAGGAGATGGATAAATTGTAATGCTATAAACCTACTTTATAGGGAATTCGCCCTAGGATTTAATGTATTGCATGGCTAAAGCTAAATACTGATATACAATAACAAATGGCTATGTTGATCAGATGTTTGTATTTTAAAAACTTAATAAACAAATAAACAAATAAAAAAAGAGGAGGACCACTTAAATCCGATGTTGCCTTTCTGAATGAAACAGCAAAACATTTCTAACATGCTTACTTGGGAAGATCAAAGGAGGAGCAAACATGAATGTCCAGGACAGGAAATTAAGTTAGTTTCTTCTCCCTCATCCATGACAGTTAGTTAACTAACATGCAAGTAAGGGTTACTACGAGCCACTTCTAGGACCCATTAATACTCGCTGAGGCTCAGAGATAATACATGGCAACTTCTTTGGGGCAAGCTACTCTATACTGATCTTAGGGTATGCTTCCAAGCATTCAGAAGAGGATCGTATTATTACTACAAGGCATCCCTGATGGACACTGACACTGGTTATATTCTGACCATCACAGACTACCTTCCAATCTGTTGAAAACATTCAACTCACCTCCCATCACACTGCGAAAAAACATCTGCACTCAGATAATAACCCTCTACCCCTGATGCACCAACAACTGTCGAATCCCACTACGAGCTAGAATACCGGTATTTGCAAAGATTGTAGTGAATTTTAAGAGGACAAAGGTTCTCATTTGGTACTGTTCCAAGAGAGCATTATGTTTGTGACATATAGGAACAAGGAATGGCCAAAGTAAATAGGTCTAGTGTTTACTGCCAACCTTTTGGCTTTGTCAATGCTTGTTTTGTTTAGTCATAGTTTTTGTCAAAATTAATTTCTTTTACGAGCTGCCGGGGGTCGCCAATATGAAAAATAACCATTGGCTTAGACCAAAAATTTTTGGGCCTCATAAAGTACACTTTGCCATAGTAGTCCCTGATAGTGAAGACAACTGCATTGTGTTGATGTACTCTTTGAAAGCGGCGAATGCCGTCACTCATAGTAAAGGTAATCATTGGCTGAATTTGGCTGACCAGTTGCTCAATGCTGTGCTGTATGCTGTAATGGATAGAATACAAATATGAATGATACAACAAGAGAAGTGGATGAAAAGGGCTGGCTGAAAGCCACTACAAGTAGGCATATATATATATAATTCCAGTAAGATCAAAAGTTCTTGCAAAAAATAGATCTAAACATGTTATCAGTCATTGAAAAGGCGTCCTACTTTTTCAGTTACCAAATAGCTGCCCACACCCCCATGAACTCCTCTTGTAATGCGTTCCCAGCTCGTCATGGAAAGGGGGATGTTTCTTTTCTATTGCACACTGGAGTCCATATTCTCTTGTGCTGCAGATGTTGAACTTGAATAAACAGGCATTTTCATCATAGTTGTTTCAGAAAACAAACACGAGAAATTCATGGATCCCCTTATGACAGGGGTTATTTTAAATATTAGTGTAGCAAGCATGAAGGGTTCACTCCACATCAATTATGGCTGATCACCTGGGGGACTGGGGTCTATTTTCTTTAATTGCATTAGGGCCAATGTTGTTACCTTTAATGCGCAACTGCATGTGCGCCTTCTTAGGATAAGCATTGCCAAAGTGAATATGTCTGGGTTTAATATCATAAAGCTGGTCTAATTGAGAAATAGCTGTCAAAACCCAGACCTACAAAGAGCATACAACCGTATTGGGAAGTTCACCGCTAAACAGTGTACACGTTTATTCTGACCACTACCCTGTATGACTCACTTCTAAGTAATACAAAACACGACATGAACATACAACTTTGACCAATGAGTTTTCAGAAAGTCAAAGGCACTCAGATTACCAAATGCTACAAATGGTAGTAAAGCACTGTACAAATTCACAGGCGATATTATAACACGTTAAGAAGAAAAGACTTCTCTTAAAATTTCTTGAAGTGTGCTTACAACTGGGGAGTGAAGGTCCTAAGTTGTTAGTGAAGGTGTACTCAGTAGCGGCTGCTACCAAACTAAGTGGTGAGGCAGCACTTGGGGAATAATATATGAAAAAAATGGACTTTCCTGCTGCTGCCGGAATCGAGGTAGAGCTTCTTCCAGGATCAGCTCAGGCTCCCAGACTCCCCACCCAATCCAGACACTGCTCTCTTACTATTACCCAGAATGAGAGTAGCGCAGGGATTGTTCTGAGCAGGTTAGGTTGACGCTCACTTAGAGGCAGGGAGCCTGTGCCTCTTCTCCCACCCGGCTGTGCAACACAGCCAGGTTGGGAAAATGTAAGTGCGCATGTCGGTTTGGCCATCCTAAGATGGCCGGCCAAACTGACCTCTCCTCCTCCCTGCTCAGCCTACTGCAGTCATAGATGATACCCCTGCCCCGCACTAGACTCGGACACTTGGCTCAGCCAGGGAAAAATAAAATGATAATAAATGGCTTTATTATCATTTTTGTATTTTTTTTTATCCCCTGACTCAGACCAGTGGGGTGACGCTTCTCCACCCTGTGGAGGCAGCCTGCCTTCCCAGCTTTCGTCCTGTATAGACATTCCCGAGACAGACTATACAACGGAAAAATATTCATTGGTGATGAGTGAGTTCATGTTGCCCTTTACGTGCTCTCGCTCTACGTGCCCGGCGTGACCTCGTCCTTTTGACCCGACGCATGTTCAAAACATCAGGCACCCAGCCGGGGTCAACATTCAGAAATAGTTGGGAATCTTTCTATTAAAATTTCCGTAAAAGCAGGCGCGCTGGCAAGAGAGCAAAAGTTAATACCTAGAACACGAGAACTGGCAGCAGGAGCGTGAAGGATAGCTCTTTTATAGCCCGGGTGCATCTGGTAAGTGTTATGGCCTGCTGCTTTCAGGGCTCTTCCCACTCGAGGTTTTACCGAGGAAATGAATTGCTTTCCGTTCCACAGCACGCCACCGTCCTTTTCAGGGGTTTAAAGTAAGATGGAGTTTAACTTGTCAAGTAATTTTTTTTTTATATATTCGATCACCATCATAGTTGTGTCTTGTTTTTTGTATTGTTTATTCCTCATAAAAAAAAAAAAGATTTTAGACTCTATTCATCGACGTTCCTCGGACTTCTCCGTCAACAATCATGGCGTGACGGAGATCCGTCAAACATACATTTCTTTATTCTCAGGCATGTGGGCTTACAAAAACACGCGTCTGCGGCTGCCTGCACATGAACCGCCTAGTGCAATGTAACTGTTGCATGACGTGCTAAAGAAGCCAGGAGCGCCCATATATCCAGGTTCAAACTAGCGCATCTCAGACATAGGGGCATATTCACAAGCCCCTATCGCCACCACAACGTCACTTTCAGTGACATTGTGATGGCGATAGGGGCCTCGCCTTATTCACAAGGCTGCGTAAAGCCACTTAACATGCCTTAACACTGCCTTGTAAATAAGGCACCCTTTCACGCTGTGTTTAGCGTGAAAGGTGCGTGCAGTGGGTGTTGTGGTGGACGTTCCACCACAACACCCATTGATATTTACGCTGCCCCTTATTCACAAGGGCAGCGTAAATAGGAGCTAACGCCAAACTTAAGACCAGGAAAACCCTGGCCTAGTTGACGATACGAGGAGAAATGCTTTATTTCTCCTCGTTTTTGCATATTCCATGTGCGATGCCTTGTGCAGCACACATGGAAAATGCAAAATGCCAGGGTGTGTTTATGTACAGGAAGGTGTCCCTTCCGGTCACAAACAAACCTTTTTTTTTAAATGTCGTTTTGTAACTTACATGTATGCTGCATGAAGCAGCACACATGTAAGTTTCAAACTAGCATTGTAGATTTGTTTATGTGCAGGAAGGGACACCTTCCTGTACGTCAACAAACCTCCCTGCTTGCAGACACCCTTGCACTCTGTTGCAAGGGTGCCTGCGTTGGCACTAAGTTGCGAAACTAAGCAACATCGCAGGGCGAAAAGCAAGGCTGCACCGTGTCCTTGTGAATATGGTGCAACCTTGCTTTTCCGAAGTGGCGGAGAGAGGCGTTAAGCCAAGAAGGCTAACACCTCTCTCCGTCACTTCCTTGTGAATATCCACTATAGAGACTAACATTTCACAGGCCTGTGTAACACTTTTTGTCACTGGCAAGTCGAGAGGCCCTCTGCTTTACAGTGATACTTCTACTGGGCCAACCACTAAGTCTATTGAATCCTCTAATTTAAATTAGGAGACAGAGCAGGTTATGGAAAATATTTAAAAAAATAGGCTTTTTGAGCATCAAACAAGTTCAGTGATAGACATGATTTCTCCCTTGGGATTGGGAAACCGTTATAGATTCTGAATAGGAGATTACACTAGATACATATTGTTAAGGGAAATTAAGATACATAATTCAAGTAATCATTCATTTGGAACACAGCGTTAGTGGTGTGTAGATTTTTGCACAATATCGAAAAAGATTACACGTTGAACCTCACAGAGAAAGGGAGAGAAAACCTAGAAACAGAGAACATGGACTAAAACTGGAAAAAAAGATCTCTTAGGCAAACATACATATAAATGCCTGATGTATGTTAGAACTTGTGTCTAGTCTAAAGCCTCTCACCCCTCAACACAATAATACTCCTATCAAGATTAGGATGAAGTAATTTTTTTTATCGTACCCCATGTGTGCCAGTGTAACTATGTGAATGTAATGACACTGGATTTGGAAACATATTACAAAGTGAAAAAGAAAAAAAGTATTAAAAGACTTAACTTAAATCTGCTAACCCAAATTGCAAGTATAAAAGCTATGACAGTAAAATAAATGATTATCTATGTAAATAAATTCCGAACTACTCCGCATTGTAAATAGCTATAAATCTTATCTACATTCTGTTTGCAAGACTGTAAACTGTATCTCGAAAGGCGTCCACCCTATGATGGCCACAGGGGTTAAGTTAAACTTTATAGAACAATACTATATAACGAAGAACATAATTAAACAACAAACATACAGACAAATAAATAAATACATAAATATATTCTAAATCATGTGCGAAGTGGACTGGTGTGCAATGTTTTCCTTGAAAAAAGTAGACAGATCAGACCAAAAAGTTTGAGATTGAGTTTAGTACCAAACACAATAGAAGCATTGGAGGGATCTTTTACGATTTCAAAAGCTACAATTGAATATTTTGTGAAGCTGATGGATAATATTTGTTCACAGTTTACGCTTTTTGATCAATCGTTTGTAGGCAGGTAGCAGTTTGCGATATTGAGCCTCTTGTACAACTACCTAAAGCTGAATGCTGTGCGGTCGCATTCAACTGGGTGCATTATGGGAAGGCGCTTTTTGTTACCTGAGCATTGTCTTGGGTTAGAATATGCAACAAGTATAAAGAGGTCCAGATTTGTGAAGCCCTTGCGTTGCCATTGATTCACGCAACGTGGCGCAACGCAAAGCAAGGGCTCCAGTGAGAGTTACCAAGCCACGCAAAGCCACCTTGCCTGGCTTTGTGTGGTTTGATAAATCTGGAGTAAAGCAAGCACGCGCAAGTTGCTACCTTGCCTTACTTTAATCTGAGAAGGCATTCAATGGGTGGAGTGTGAGTATTCCCACATAGGCACCCATGGTTTGGGCACACTGCCAGATTTACTAAGGGCCGGATTATGACTTTGGCGGTCTTCCTATCAGCCGGCCACCACCTCGCTGACAGTAGGACCGCCAAGCCCATAAGGCACCTGCCCACTGAATTATACCTGAATTCCAGGGTGGGCAGGAGTGCTGTGGCAGTCTGACAGCTGTGGTCTCTTTGGCTCAAAGCAAAGCCTAACATGCAGACCTCTGCCCTGACAGCACCTGCAACACGTTCCTGCATGATGTGGCATGCATCATGTCATGCATGCCACACCATGAAGGTATGGGAAGCACATGCGCCCCCCTGCATGCACCCCTAGGTGCAAGAACAGCAAAAAGGCCCCCTTAGTTGCCTCTTTGCTGCCCTTTTCATGGCTGGCTCACTTATATGTAAAGGGTGGTGGACAGGCAACTCATAATATACTTGGCAGTGCTACAGTGGCAGCATCAGCACCAGCATATTACTGTTACTGATCGCTGTGCCACCGCCGTGGGATCTTGGATTCCGGTGGATGCAGCGATCCTGTGGGGGTCTGGCCACCACATTCAGAATATGGCGCGTGGACCGCCAGTGTGGTGGTGGTCGAACCACCACCACGTAACAGCGGTCCTGTGGACCGCAGAACTCATATTGAGGCCCTAAGACTAGTAAATCTGGGAATGCATCACAATTGTATGCCTTCCCAGGTGAGAAGTAACGAGGAGAAATATGCAGCACACATAGAAAGAGAAAAAAGCCTCACTGGATGTTTTTTGTCAGGAAGGTGTACCTTTCTGCACAAAGACAATCCTGGCTGTAATTTAGGCACCTTTGCACCATGGCACAAGTATGCTTGTGTTGGTGCTAGGCTACACTCAGTGCACCAGCGCAGAGAAAGAGCAGGAATGAACATTCTTGTCCTCTCCCTGTCATACAACTCAGCACAGCAAGTTGTCTTGCTGTGTTGGATTACTTGGTTGTAAATCTGCCCCAGATTGTGATGTTAGGGTAGGTTAAGGAATAGCTGCTCTCCACGACCCTGGGAAACGTGTGGTTTCTGATATCAGGGCTCAGCTGTGATTTCATTCTCAGATTTTGGAGGTAGCCAGCCTTCTTCGATACAGTTAATCGATCAGATGAGGTTCTTGGCTCATGTATTGCAGATGAAAATGTTAATTTTGGTTGAGGGAGGCACTTGGAAATTTGCTCAAAGATTGGGTAGAAGTGGAATATAACCCCTTCCATGCCTATGACGAGTTCAGCTCGTCATGGCATATACCTCTCAGGTGCTCACCCGTTTTCGTTGCTGTCCAGCACAGCAGGGGAAACTCTTAAGCAGCGATGTGGATAAATGAGCAATCTATGTAAAATCTATTTTATCATTATATTGAACAATTATTACAACACAAAAAGGTTTGGTCAACGTGTATAATTTTCTTTCACAAAACTCCTTTGTATGTTTCCATGTATTGACATCCCCATGATGTCAATATGTGTGAAAATGCCAAACAATACTGCTGTAGAATGTATCGCATACTGCAACATCATGTGCCTTTTCCTGTCATATAATTTAGTCAACCCTATCCTATATTTTGATCCTTCACTGCTGTATACGTGCTTTAACCCTAGTTATGGCTCATGAAATTATTCTATAATGTAACATATTTGTAATGAATTTGTAAAAGTAGTATTATTTGAATGCCAAATAAAGCTTGAGTGCAAGTGTATAGTGGTTGCTTTTAGTATTTCACTTTGAGTATTTGTTACTCTCCTAAAGCCCCGCTGCCGGATTCACTTCTATAAAATGTATTTGAGTTGTCCTGAACTGCCCATGTATATAAGTAACTGATGAACACATACTGTAATCAAAAGGTTGGCAGAGCAACAATGAAGCCTGTGCTTTGCAGGAGAGGCACTAAGAGCAGCTGTTATGCATTTTACTGAGAACAAATACCCTAATTATAGCCATTTGTTGACAAGTCGCTTGTGTGTGCCCTACAGTGACCGCACTTTCTTGATACACTTGTGTGAGGTATGTCTCTATTCCTGTTGATTTAATATCAACCCTACCCTGCCCTACTTTCTCTTATTTAAGCACATCAAATGTGGTTCACCTGACATAGAACTCTGAAAGAGAACAGATTTTCGGATTTCTTTGTAACACCAAAAAGCACTAATAAGAAAGCTTAACCCTCAAGAAAAACAGCATACGCTGAAGCCATTTGTTTCTCTTCCTGCCTGATGGCAATTATCTATTTGTAGCATACTCTTGTACTGTTGCTTGCAAAACATTTTGTTTATTGACATGGGGCTTAGAGCCCACACAATTCTTACAACTGACTGACTTTGTTGTCACTCTCATTTCCTTGCTTCTCATTTGGTCATTGCGAGCTGGCTTCACTTCCTCTTCATGTGTTTGTCCTTCCCTGGAGAGTGACCCAATTGCTGCTTTCTTCCCAGCGTCCTTCCACTGTTTGTGTTTCCAGAGCTACTTTTCGTATTTTAGTTGTAGCACTCTATAAGAGGGCTGTCTCCATTACCGTTCTGTGTTGTTGCTTCCCTGCTGCCGCATATTGCTTGCCCTAGAAAAGACCTTTATATACTTTTAAACCTCTCCCACACACACATACCTCCCCTGGCCCACTGCTCCCCCACTTCATCACATAGTAGTTCTGTTGTGGGACGCAGTCAACACGCACGCGCCGACACCCTGGCTTTTCTTAGGCGCAAGTCAAAAGGACAAAACACCACTGCAAGCAACTGGCGTGCAAATGGAGAGCAAGTTGTGAATCCTTAAATCAGCCCTAAGTTGCTACCATCAGCAGATACAGAACACCAAGAGCACAACTCTTGCAGATCGCATAGATGCCAGCACTAACAGGAGGAAGGAAATATTTGCCATCATCAAAGATTTCACTGCTCCTCTTGCCACTTCCATTGACATCTAGGCCTCTGCTGAGCTCGCTGAGTTTTGATACACGGAATTCCACAGAGCGGCCCAAAAACTCAGCGGGATTCCAAGAAACTCCACAGGTGGGTGGAGCTCCTCGACGAGCTTGTTCACCCTACATATTCGACGTTCAATATCGCAATGCACAGTCTCGCACTGGAAACTGCGCGAACTGCACCAAGCATTTCACGTGATTGCGGCCATTTTGTTTTCTGTTCTGTGCATGTTGTTCGGCCCTGTTTTTCAATCTCTTAATCCTTTCAATACTCCCCATATCTGACTCATCCACCCCTCATTTTCCTTCATTGGATCAGTGTGTTTCTTTGTGTATTTTACATTTGTGTACATTTTATGTATGTTTTTCATGATGTTTTTGTACTTTTTTGGATTTCCCTTTACTTCTTTAGTTTTTCCTTTTCCTTTTCCTATTTCTTCACTTTTTTATGATGACCCAGCGCCATGGCAGTGTAGCGTGAGAGGGTCGAGAGAGGAAGCAGTGAAGCCAGGGTTTCTGTCCCATGCCATTTTTTCAGAAGTGGAAGCACTTTTTAGGGCTTGGGCCTACGTCACCACGAAGTGGGGGAGGAGTTTCCGAGCTCTTATGTATTAGGAAAAAAAAGAATTCTGAAAGGGGTCCGGGCTGCCACATTCCAGAAAGCGCGCGTTTTTTGCGTGTGGTATTTTGCCATGTGCATGGTAATTGGTCCAGGCAAGGCTGTGTTTAAGTAAGGCAGCACGCCATAGGACTTAGGAATTTGTCAATGTCCACTTCCTGCATAAAGTGTTCGGACACGTGCAGAAGAATACATAAATCCTCAATTACCAGTTGTCCGAGGTGCCGGTAATTGAAGGCAGATGGTGCTGGGAGCGTGTGCACTGCTGTGTTTTTTTCCCTTCAGCTATGTGTGCGCGCATGAACAGGCGGCCAGCAATGTAGAGAATCACATGCATCAGATCTCGTTTTTTTAAACAATTGCGATCACGAAAGTGATCTCTTTCTGTGCTGCTTGTTTAAACAATTGCGATCGCAAAAGTGATGCTTTCTGTGCTGCTTGTTTTTTTTTTCAGAACAAGATTTCTGTGCTGCTTGTTTAAACAATTGCGATCGCGAAAGTGATGCTTTCTGTGCTGCTTGTTTTTCGTATGTAATCTTGTTCTTCTACGAACTCGATGGTAGCGGAGTATCCCATCCTCACCCTCTAGGTCACTTCATTAATTTTCCATGAGTCCGCCGTGTCTGGTGGCGAGTGCAGATTGGTAGTGCAGAGTGCAGAGTGGAAGTGCAGAGTGCAGAGTGGTAGTGCAGAGTGATAGTGCAGAGTGGTAGTGCAGAGTGGTAGTGCAGTTTGGTAGTGCAGAGTGCAGAGTGGTAGTGCAGAGTGCATAGTGGTAGTGCAGAGTGGTAGTGCAGAGTGGTGGTGCAGAGTGGTAGTGCAGAGTGCAGAGTGGTAGTGCAGATTGGTAGTGCAGAGTGCAGAGTGGTAGTGCGGAGTGGTAGTGCAGAGTGCAGAGTGGTAGTGCAGAGTGCAGAGTGGTAGTGCAGAGTGGTAGTGCAGAGTGCAGAGTGGTAGTGCAGAGTGCAGAGTGGTAGTGCAGAGTGCAGAGTGGTAGTGCAGAGTGGTAGTGCAGAGTGCAGAGTGGTAGTGCAGAGTGCAGAGTGGTAGTGCAGAGTGGTAGTGCAGAGTGCAGAGTGGTAGTGCAGAGTGCAGAGTGGTAGTGCAGAGTGCAGAGTGGTAGTGCAGAGTGCAGAGTGAGAGTGCAGTTTGAGAGTGCGAGTGGTAGTGGTAGTGCAGATTGAGAGTGCAGAGTGCAGATTGGTAGTGCAGATTGGTAGTGCAGAGTGGTAGTGCAGAGTGCAGAGTGGTAGTGCAGAGTGCAGAGTGGTAGTGCAGAGTGCAGAGTGGTAGTGCAGAGTGGTAGTGCAGAGTGAGAGTGCGAGTGGTAGTGCAGAGTGGTAGTGCAGAGTGCAGAGTGAGAGTGCAGAGTGCAGTTTGGTAGTGCAGAGTGCAGATTGGTAGTGCAGAGTGCAGATTGGTAGTGCAGAGTGCAGAGTGGTATTGCAGAGTGCAGAGTGGTAGTGCAGAGTGGTAGTGCAGAGTGGTAGTGCCGAGTGGTAGTGCAGATTGGTAGTGCAGAGTGCAGAGTGGTAGTGCAGAGTGGTAGTGCAGAGTGCAGAGTGGTAGTGCAGAGTGGTAGTGCAGAGTGCAGAGTGGTAGTGCAGAGTGCAGAGTGGTAGTGCAGAGTGCAGAGTGGTAGTGCAGAGTGGTAGTGCAGAGTGCAGAGTGGTAGTGCAGAGTGGTAGTGCAGAGTGCAGAGTGGTAGTGCAGAGTGGTAGTGCAGAGTGTTAGTGCAGAGTGTTAAGCAGAGTGCAGAGTGGTAGTGCAGAGTGCAGAGTGGTAGTGCAGAGTGCAGAGTGGTAGTGCAGAGTGCAGAGTGGTAGTGCAGAGTGGTAGTGCAGAGTGCAGAGTGGTAGTGCAGAGTGGTAGTGCAGAGTGGTATTGCAGAGTGCAGAGTGAGAGTGGTAGTGCTGAGTGCAGATTGGTAGTGCAGAGTGCAGATTGGTAGTGCAGAGTGGTAGTGCAAAGTGCAGAGTGGTAGTGCAGAGTGGTAGTGCAAAGTACAGAGTGGTAGTGCAGAGTGGTAGTACAGAGTGCAGAGTGGTAGTGCAGAGTGCAGAGTGGTAGTGCAGAGTGGTAGTGCAGAGTGCAGATTGGTAGTGCAGAGCGCAGAGTGGTAGTGCAGAGCGCAGAGTGGTAGTGCAGAGCGCAGAGTGGTAGTGCAGAGCGAGAGTGCAGAGTGCAGATTGAGAGTGCGAGTGGTAGTGCAGAGTGCAGATTGGTAGTGCAGAGTGCAGATTGGTAGTGCAGAGTGGTAGTGCAGAGTGCAGAGTGGTAGTGCAGAGTGGTAGTGCAGAGTGCAGAGTGCAGAGTGGTAGTGCAGAGTGGTAGTGCAGAGTGCAGAGTGGTAGTGCAGAGTGCAGAGTGGTAGTGCAGAGTGCAGAGTGGTAGTGCAGAGTGTAGAGTGGTAGTGCAGAGTGGTAGTGCAGAGTGCAGAGTGGTAGTGCAGAGTGCCTAAAACACATTGCCATTTACAATGCCCTTATCTCTAACTTAAAACAAACCCGAGCCCTAATGCATTCCTAATGCTTGTTTTATGTACAGCGCCACCTCCCCTCCATGCTGGCAGCAGGCCTGGAAGTGGGTATTGGGGGAGGGCGCGCTGGTGTGTGCGCCACAACCCTCAAGTTTAGCGCACCCAAAGCATATTACGCACAGATTGGCCGACATTATAGATCGTAAGCAGGACCTCCTCGGCCTGCTAGGCATTGAGTTTGTAGGCTCAGTGAGCAATTATTTGTTGTGTTTGTATTCTACAAAGCAAATATTTTTTTTCAAATAGCATGCTGCCCACACTCAGAGGTAAGTTAAGATTACATTATGAATATTATGTGAACTGGTTGCTAGCAAGGTCCTTGGCACTCCCTAATCGTACTCGTCGGCGCTTGCTTGGGGTTATTATTCAAGAAGCCTTGAAGACTTCTCTGTCCTGTCACTAAGATAGTGATATCAGTGAGTTAGCATTCTCTGTGGCTTTCTTTATGTAGCTCGTACAGTCCCAAGCAATCTCACAGTGATGTGTAGTATGCAGCTATGCTATTGAAAAAAAAGGAAAACTGAGTTGGCCCATTACGGGGGCAAAAATGAGAATGAGATGAGAATGAAAGATAATTTGTTGCAATGCATTAGTTCAAATTTAGTTTAGGAAATATGGATTGTCTTGGTTGGCTTGACTTCCTGACTTTTCTAACATTGTCAACCTACAAAATGCTCAAAGTGATATTTTTGATAGAACATACTGCTAACCGAACTGTAGTAATATAGTGCAGTAATTATTTGTTAAAAACTAATAAGGGGAGGCGTATCTGGCATCTAAAAATATGTAATACTTTTTCTAGCCGCACAGACCACCAGAGCCAGGGCCAGCACCAGTTCTGCAGGCGTTAGGGAGGTTGGAGAGGGAGACAATTAATATTATACTCACTGCAAGGGTATTGTGATTCATGAACACCAAACTTTAGCATCTACAGCGGTGGTTGAGTCTTATGGCCTCTTCTATCACCAACTCAGCAGACAGAAGCTCATAATGAGTGCTAAAAAAGATGGGATGATGGAAAAGGGAATGAAGGATAGAAGGATAAAAGGGAAAGAAAGAATGGGTGAAATGGGATAAGAGTGAAAGGATGCGTGGGTGGAAATGTGGATGGATGGTTGAAAGTTTGGTTGATGGGCTGGATACTGAATGGATGGATATATGGATGGACGGATTGGAAATTTTGGTCCCTCAGGAACCACCAGCTTCTCAACACCATGTAGTCTGGATTCAGGCCCAACCACATTACAGAATCAGCGCTCATCATTGCCACAGACAACATCCACATTGTCCTTGACAGAGAAGACATGGCATCCCTCATTCTCCTGGACCTCTTTGCAGTCTTTGGCATGATGCCACACCTGCAGTATCTGCTCCTTCAAAACAGATGGAACACAAGCTGCCAGCCTAGTACCTTACCCTTTGGAAGGCTGCAAACTCATCTGCAGAGTGCCTCAAAGTTCATCGCTCACGCCCACTGTCTTAAATGCATATACGATCCATCTGGCAAACATCATAAATGCATGTAGCATCAATATTCTCTCTTATGCAGATGAATCGCAACTCACACTCTCCCTCTAGGACAAGACCCCAACACAGGAAATAAGTTAGCGGCCTGCATGACCAAAGTTGCTTACTGAATGAAAGCCAACTCTCTAAAGCTCAACACTGACAAGAGAGAAGAAGTAATCTTTGGAAAGAACATCTCACCAGTGTGCTCCAACTGGTGGCCAGCAGAACTCAGGATCCCACCCAAACCCAGAACCCACATCGGGAACCTTGAAATAATAACTGACAGCCAACTAGAAATGACCGCACAAGTCTACGCCGTCACTGCATCCTGCTTTCACACCCAGCAAGTTGGACTATGGGAACACCCTCTACACAGTGATCACCGAGCAACTCACTAGAGGACTACAAATCATCCAAAGCTCCGCAGCCAATCTCATCCTCAACATCTTTTTGAGAGGACTTCTCTGAGTGATCGAGTTGAATTTAATGGATCACTAGCTATAGATTATGGCTTTCACAACCTCTGTCTGCAGTTATCCTAGCTAATGGGAAACAGTATTCGGTATACCAGAGCACAGATATGGCACATACCTTGGTTCTAAGGTCCATCTGTGTGGTGTATCAATGTTACATATGAAATGTATATCTTGTGCTGTGTGTTTTAGAAGATAGCTCTGTTACATTGTATTCTTGGCAAACCCTTGTGTTTCACACATTAGCAAAGACAATAACTCTCAGATACAAGATATTGGCTTTGTCAATGTTTTTAGCCAAGCTGTACAGCAGCGGGCCTGCTATGCAGCATAGCTGACATTTTTAAAACAAAAAGCTTGATAATGTGCCAAGTGCTTGCCACATCATAACGATTTGTTTGAAAACTAAAAACATTGACAAAGCCAATACCTTTTATAGGAGAGTCCTATTGCCTCTGCCAATGCTTGTTTATTTGCCTGTCTGCCTTGCCAACACAGCTGTCTGCAAGACCGATTGTAACTAATGCCTGAAAATACACAGAGTGGACTTTGGCTATGCCCACAGGAGTATCAATCTTTCACCTCATGCTGCTGGCTGTAAGGTATATCCTCCTGCCCCCTATAGAGAGCTTGATTTGCAGAGCATGAGGGACTATTTACATGCCTAAGGCAGACTCAATCATCCCTCATTAAATTATGTATCCCCTTTATGCAATAGATACAGATAACAACTTGTTTTAGTTTTGTTTTTACTGAGGCAGGCTTTAAAAAATGTTTGAGTCTGAAGTAGAAATTCAACCCAGACATATTGGTTTTTCTAATGCTTGACTTTCAAGTAGGTGTCACAAAATTAATAATAGGTAGATGTATATCACAGGTCACTAACATTCTTACAGGATGCATAATAAGTAGTTTAAATACTGGGCAACAAATAATCCCTGGTGTGTCACTGAATTAATACACATTTCAAGTTATTTTATGGTGTGTGTTACGGATTTATATCTGTTTTGCATTGCTATGCATCAATTTCAAACTGAAGGCACCAGTCATTTCAGCTCATTAACGTATGACTCCACAGACAATTTTATCATAATATGTTAGATGACACATACAGGGTCAGAAGGGCCAAATTACACATATTGAGAAATGTTTTTTTCCAGAAATTCATTAATTTATTCATTCACATATTTAACAGGTGTATCTAGTGTGAACAGGACCCAGTGGGTGACAGAGCACTGCACATAGGACCAAATCAATAATGTATATGAACAGCATACATAAGAACAAGTTCACAAGAAGTTTCACAAGAACAGATGGTTACACAATAGCCAAATAGTGTCCAGTTCTTTTAATGGTAAGTGGGCGGTTGTGCAGCACAGCAGGCTCTGCATGCAGGCTGGTCTTGCCTACAGATGACAGAGAAAAGGGGAGAGTTACCACCATTTATGAGGCCCCTTCCCTGGGGAACCATTTTCCAGTGTGCCATTAATCTAATTGCTCTAAGGGATCTTAGTACTTACATATATAACGTCATCCAAGTAGCCTGCATGCAATTGTGCAGTCTATAGGAATATGCTGCTGAGGTCTCAGAAGTGCTCCTATGCTGGTCAAATATTCACAGCCTCAGATAGATGTTAGGCTATCAGATACAAACTGGGGTGCACGGTTTACTGGAAAGATAGAAAGACTAACAGAGATCAAGATAGAAAGATAAGAAGGACTGTAGAGAAGAGAAAAGTAAAAGAAGCAATAAAAAAAATATAGAAAGATTAACATATCACACAGTATAGGAAAAGCTGGACAATGAGAGAGATGTCGAATATCCACCAGAAAGGAAGACAGCACATTGCATACCAGGCTCTGTAGCACAGAGGAGGACCACCAACCAAACGTAAGCAGGAAAATCGATCACAAGTGCTGACATGGACATGGACCCATCAGAAGCACAATTTAATATAAAAACCCTGCCACTGCCTTAGGCCATCCCAGGCGCATGAATAATGGCCTTGAAAGTCACTAATTACTATGGGGGTGAGGCGGGAGGGGGCTATGAGTGTGTGGAGGAACTGAATGAAAAATATTTTAATGTTTTAGACACAATTGCAGGTTGACTGTGATCAAGTGGATGCCAGGTAGGAACCAGTTGAAGATTTCAACTCCTAACGTAGTCTTGTTTATTTAGCCACAGGTCCTCCTGAGGGGCAAAGGCAGAAGCTTAACCTGATGATCGATCTCAAAGTCAGTTACATCATCATTGAATTCCGTGTTGTGGGACAATGCAGGATTATGTAGCTGCCAAGGTCACTACGCTACAGGATGGACTTTTTGTCTTGACATGGCCAAAGTTTCAGCCTTTGGACTTAGACCCTGATTTTGAGTTTGGCTATCTTGGGACCGCCGTGGTGGTGGCATCAGATTAACTGCCGCACAGCTGGTGGTCCGACCGCCGTATTACGTAGCATGCAGTTACATAGATGAAAGACCGCTGGGGTCTCGACTCGACCACCAAGAAATCCTGACAGAGGTGGGATAGGACAATGCGACTGTCGGAGGGCGGAATGCCAATGTTACCGCTGGCCCAATTTTGAGGTGCCTTACAACTGGCTTGACTAAGGCAGTCCAACCACCACATATGAGCTGGCGGAAAGAGAGGGATATTAGGCCGAAACATTCTTGTGCTCACCTACACATGTCCTATGCCACCATGGAGCCGATCGTCCATGTCCTGCCGTTGCTGTACCTGCTGGATGATGTCCAAAACTGACACCATCGCAGACGCAACCGTCGGTAAGTTATACTTAGGGTGTGGGGTTTTAGGTTTAAACCTATAATAACTGTTAAAACCCCACTTAAAGAGAAATAGCCCTCACCAGTGAAAACATATAAACACTGAAAAAACACCTGAACAACCACAAACTAAAGGGCATTCGAAGAAAGGAAAAAGAGAATGAAAGATTAATTTTTACTTCCTGAAGGGGCCAGTACAATGTAACTTTGTTATACAAGCTAGCAGTAAGAAAGACTGGCCTAACATTATTCTGCTTGAGTTTTGTTGTTTCGGGATGCCACTAAAATATTGTTTCTTCTTCCTTTTGCTTATTTCAGTTTTGTGGTCTTTGGTCGAAAGATGCAGGGTTTAGAAGCATGTTTTAGGTCTTATTTCATTATTTTCTAAACTGTAGAGAATCAGGAAATATCAAAATCATATTTGATATTTTATTTGCGTTTGATTCTTTCACTGATAGGTAAAATGGCTAGTTTCATAAGAATCTTTCCTAATATGTGTCATCACATTTACCCACAGAGAATGGATAAAACCCCTTAATACATCAGCCCCCAGTTTCTAGTGGGTCAGTATTGATAGTAGGTGAATTGCCAATGCCTCAGGCTTTAAACATTCAATGCAAGGTATAGTGACAAGTATATGTAAAAAGAGCGCTATCACCAAGCATCTGGGATAGTGGTGAAAATATTACACCAGAGTTTTGGAAAACATGGAACACAGTGTCACTTGGAAAGGTTCCTTCCAAGTTCAACAAAGATTGGAGTGATATTGTTTGTATTTGCAGTGATTCAGCTACGTATATGAAAAAGTTGTGTGGTGACCTGTCTAAATTGATACCTGGGCTGAAGTGATTCCCTGTAAGAGATCCTTGCCATTTGTTAGATGGTATGCTGAAAGCATCTTAATAATCTTCAGAGTTAATGAGGGATGCTATTGGCTTTTTAGTCCATTTTGGTGCATTGTTTTCTTATACACGGGAACTAAAATGTAAATATTTATAATTTCGTGATTTGTGTGGCATCAACTAAAGAATCCTCCCAACTGTGTCCCTTAGCTGATGGTACTAACTCCAAGGGGCTATGAATGCTATATTATCCATGTGGTATCCAATTACAGAATTTGTGCTGAGTGATGATGCCAAAGGCAAGAAATGTGAAGATCTTTGGTCGCAAATTGATAGTGATGTGAAAAAAAGTACACTGTACTGCATTCTTAGATTTTTACAGGAAAACAAAACTGCTGTAGTGGACATAATAAAAATACTAAAGTCTGAAAAAACCCTTGTCTCCCAAGTGTTCAACATAATTGGTGTAGATGTGAAATACCTCCTTGACACCTTTAGTGACTTTGGCACTGCAACATGTTCCATGTTAGAGTACTTGCCACTTGGTAAACAAAGCAATGTTGAAGAGCAATTCAGGAACATTTACTTTTGCAATTTATGAGAAATGGAGTGCAATGATTTATAGAAAAGTTCCTTCACCACCAATGGCATTTGAAGTCAATGAAACCTCACTGTGATACTCTGTTCAAGTTCTACATCCCTTCAGTGAAGGGTAATTTCCTCAGTAGTTTCAAAAGTGCTGCTTCATTTTTGACCTCTTCAATAACTCTGAGGGCATAAGCGCCCGGCTCAACGAAAATGTTTCAGAACCTGCCCTGAGAATTGCAATCTTCAAGTGCACCAGTATTGGCATGGAAAGCTATGTCAGAGGCCAGAGTTAACAAATTGTGTACAGGCTGTTTTGGCACTGCCCGTTCCAAGTGCCAATGTTGAGAGGGCCTTTTCACAGAAGTTCACATGGGAAAGAAAGAGCGAGCACACATGACCAAAGACTCACTGAAGATTTATTGTATGGTGTACTACAATAAGTTTAATTTGCAAAAATGTATTTGGACCTCATATACACTCTACGTACACTGTCTATATACCATGTGCTATCAGTGGAGAAATCAAGCAATAATAAAATCAAAACGTTCATAAACACTGGGAAAACACCTTTTCCGTTGTTTTTAGTGGCCCAAAAAATGTGTAACCACTGATAACAACTGTTTTTTAAAGGTATTGAAATCACCTGAAAACACTGAAAAAACCCCACCAGAATTTACCAAAAATAGAAACTGAAAACAGGAAAGCCTAGTTATACTCTTACCAGTTTCCATAGACTCCTCAGCAAACATATTTTGTGGGACCCTGTTTGGAATGGGTTTTCAATGTATAACCCAAATACCGCTCTATGAGACCCTCTTTAGCGAGATCTCTGACACTGCATACACACAGGAAACTGATGTGGGAGCACACTGCTTCACCGCCCAGCAGGTTCGCCCCTAGGCATCATGGTAGATGCAGTTTGCCAAGTGTGTATACTTGTAAAGTCTCTCGAGTGTTTCACCAGGTGGGTGCAGATTACTGCTGGCCATCTCTAGACACGTGTTTCTGGATTATTATCCGTCATCAGTAGAGATTAGGCATAAGATTATTTGGGGTTGCTGAGCAGGCTGCCAAAGTATTCTTGGGTCACAGTAACTCTCCAGGCACGCAGGTGCCTCTCCACAAGCTCGTCAGTTCAAAGCGGCTCGAGGGAGCCTTTAAACAGGAAACTGATGTGGGAGCACACTGCTTCACCTCCCAGCAGGTTCGCCCCTAGGCATCATGGTAGATGCAGTTCGCCAAGTGTGTATACTTGTAAAGTCTCTCGAGTGTTTCACCAGGTGGGTGCAGATTAGTGCTGGCCATCTCTAGACACGTGTTTCTGGATTATTATCCGTCATCAATAGAGATTAGGCATAAGATTATTTGGGGTTGCATACACACACTTCATGTATTTACATCTCATAATCAGTGATAGTGATTTGAGAATTAAATTATGTCACGCAACAGCACCTCCTTGGCAATATCACACCTATAAATATCTGTGACACCCTCACATTGCACCCATCCTAGGTCCTGTTGTGAGATCAAAGATACATATGTTGAGAATTAAATTATGTCACGCAACAGCACCTCCTTGGCAATATCACACCTATAAATATCTGTGACACCCTCACATTGCACCCATCCTAGGTCCTGTTGTGAGATCAAAGATACATATGTATAGATGTGTCATGAAACTGAAACCCACCTTTTCTGCTACAGCTTGGTACTGGACTCTCACAAATCACCCACATTAAAAGGTAATGTCAGTAAATGGGATTACAAATAACCAGTGTAATAAGAATTCAAAGGGCACAATGTAAACACTCTCTGCAGAATAGTTATGCCTTTACCAGGAGAATCTTGAAAGGTTGGGGCCCTGCACCACAGTACATTTTGCACATGCCTTAAAACCTCTACGTGCACAGTGCCTGTGGAATGAAGTATATCAGGGACAACTAATAGCATAACCAAGTGCCATGCATGTGTAGGTAAAGTGTAAGTGCAAGTCATGAACGCAAACACAGCACTAACATTGTTTGTCACACATTTAGCTACAGTAGGTATAAGGTACACACAGGAAATTGGACACATGCTCACACAGATGTCCACAACGGTATGCCAATATAGCCCTCTACATGTGTGAATAAACAAATATCAAACTTGAACACATCACACACAAATCCAAGCTACATTATAGGGAGAAGTGCAACCTAAATGATGTTGATATTGGCCAGACCGAGCTGAAATATTTACCATATAATATAACACCCAATGCAATGTCTGCCCCAATTGGAATGTATCCCATGTATCCATCCATTGACCATTTCCCCTTGTCCTGTATAACTCCTGCACTGGGTCCAAGGCCTGATCATACTATCCACTCCAACTGGACCAGCAATCAGGGATGAAACCAACACAATTGTACTGCACATAACTATCTATCCAATAACATCAAATAATTAGTAAGTAATGGCAGGACTAATGTCTTACAAACTATGAAAATTTGTAATGAATGGATGAAAAACATCAGGTAAAACAAAGGCCAATGGCCAGTCCATTTCAGAAATCTATGCCACAGCATAACGCTGTGCCACCATCTGGTTTTGAAGGAGTGGATTGGGGTGTGGAAGGGATAAGTTGGGGTTTGGGAGAGGATTTTTGGACTTTGATGGGGGTCAGATGTCACAGAGTTAAGGGCAAGGGCAAACAAGACACTTTCATGGAAAAAATGGAGAGGATGTTCAGGCGGGAGTTAGGTTTGGGAGGTAGAGGGAGTGGAAGTGAGAGGTGTGTGTGCTGTATCTGCTGTGTGTTCTGTATGTGTCTGTTGTGTGAGTGACTGCAAGCCTTTGCTTTTTTTTGGTGTGTGTAATGTCGATATACTGAGCATTGTGGAGGGGTCGGTAGGTGTTGGTCTAGTGTCTGTGGGAATTTCCGGGTGTTGTGAAAGGGTCTGTTGGTGTTGGTGTGCTATCTGTGGGAATGCTGGTGGTGGTGGGGGGTCTGTGGGTATGGTATCTGCCGGAGTGCTGATGGTTTTGGAGGGGTCTGTGGGTGTGGTGCCTGGGGGTATGTTGGGGGGTGGTGAGGGGGTTGAGTGTTTGGTGAGTGATTGCATTCCAGCCTTTTTTAATGCATTTTTTGTATAAATGGGGTGTTTCAGTCTGATGAAGTGTGTGCATGCAGATATGTCTGTGTGCTTGGGACAGGTCTAGGAATAGGGAATTTGGCTGAGTAAGGGGCAGAAGACGGGGTGGAAGGTTGAAATGGATGGAAGGCTGCCATGAAGGAAGAGGCCAGAGCCTGAAAAGACCTCTATAGGCCAGACACAGCACTGTGGATGCCTTTCATGTAGGCTCCCTTCTGTGTCAGCTGGACGGCTTGCACCTGAAATACATTCAGGAGTGCAGTTTGACTCACAGAGATGTTCCTCAGGAGGTCAATATTTTGTAGGTAACAAGGATCCCCTGATTTGGATTGAGCTCCTGGGTCAGGGAAAACAGTTTTTTGTGCAAAGGTAACAACCCAGGCAGACAAATAGGAACAAAAACTGGCTAATGAAAGAGACACATATTTATAAACAACTCATTAAAAATGCAATAAACTGTATTGATATCAAAAAGATTGATTTTAATATAGGTATAAAAAATATATATGTGAATAAATCTGATTCAATAAAATACAATGATATGATTTGAATAGACATGAATCATTTAAATAATGTATGGCAAACAAACATATCAATATACATAATACTAAAAATAAGACACTTTGTTCTTAAACATAATTTCTCAAGTACAAGATGTTTCTAAGGCTGTGAGTCTACGCGTTTCGACAAAACATTTGTCTTCCTCAGGACAGTTTGATATCAGCCACAAATTCTAAAAAAGATAAAACAGAATTACAAAACATATAACAGTACATTGCAAGCACTACTATTAACATATATTTGAAAAAGCAAAACTTGTTTCTTTTTCTATCTCTATTTTCTCTTTTTTCTTTACAAAGCCAGAATTTATATGAAAGAACACTTATATTTTTATAGTGTTCAATTCCTTGATAAAAAGTCACATTAAACCAGACATAGGGTGAACCATTCGGGAGGTCATATGATACAGGAAAAATTAATAAAATATAAAGCAAATAGGGAAATCTGGAAGGATTTAAAAATTCTGAAAAATCTGAAAAATCAGAAAAAAGCGTAACATTTTTGGTAAACTACTATTACTGGAAATTCCTATAGTTCCAAAGTATTATACCTAATTAATTGCTAGAAATATTCCTTAATTATTAAGACTTCATACGTCGTATTTTATATGTAATATCATTTTAAAAAACAGAGTAGTTCTATTTAGGCTAGAGTAGTTAGTAGTAGTCTCTCCTGTAGAAACTACTGTTCCAATTATATAAATGGCAAGTCATTTTAAGGTGAGGAAACTCCAACCATTCATTGACATTTTGGGTTAAATTGCTAAAGAACCTTACCTAAATAGAGAAGTTATAGAGTATTCAATACGTGGTAGTTTGGGTAGATAAGGCACCTCTCCCTTTATGGATAGAGACGGTATGTGATGGCTATTTGAATAAAAGAAATACATATATTGGAATATGGTACAGTTCCACTCTAGCTTGATGTATTAATTACAGTAGATAATATTTTTACCTGTTGAAACAGCAATCACTGCTGTCTTCCTATCAATACCCACATATACTCTTCACAATTTGTTTGTTAAAAAGTTAATTAAAAGCCGGAATCCATCGTTGTTTTCAAAATTGTTGGTGTAATACTGAACTACAGAGAGAAAGGAAATAAGCGTTCTTTTAATTTAATGGAGATGTACAGGATTGCGAGCTTAGTCTGAGTACGAAGAGAACAACAAACTTAGTCTGAGTGTTAGATCCAAACTAAGACTCCTAAATACTGTTAGTTCTAAGAACAGACTCATAATTGTAGTTCATTACCTTTTTGGTCGATGATATACTAAACGCTGGGAATAGAGAGCAGTAGTATGTATTTCCTTTGCTATACTCTTCAAAAGAACCCGGCTTTATCTTGTAAATCAGCTACAAGTTGTAAAAGAGATCAGTTATTATCAGTAGCAAAAATATCTCAAAATGGTCTCAAAATGCGTAATGCCGCTTTCTAACTGTAAATTACCTATTGCATGATACTGTTTAACATATTACTGATAGCGGATGCCGAGCTATGGAAACGGCTTCTCTCTGCGTCCCTTTCGATCTTGTAAAAAATAATGGTGGACAGAGTTCAATAATATCCGCCGGTTTTGAATGAAGACCTAATAGATGGTGCAAACTCAGAGTTAATTTCTATCTTTGATACAACATTAATCTTTTGGAAAACACAAAGTATCCTACGTTCGCTTTACCTATCTCGTAGCAATCCTTGCTGTCAGCGAAAAGTGGAAGACAGAGTGTTTCTCGGATTCAGTCGGCTTTGAAGGGGCGGTTCCGGTATAATGGTGGAAAACGCCTGTTTAGACAATATGCAACCCCAATTACAATAAGTTTAAGTCCGAAATCATGAACTTCAAGTTAAATATTATCAGTTTACCTGTTTTATAGGATTTCTTAGAGCGGGAGAAAGGCGGAGAGCAGAGAGATTGGCGGCATCAATCGTGTTCAAACGGGGCAGTTACAGCTTCGTGATGGAAGCGCCTATTTAAACAATGTAAAGCCCCAATTATAATATATTCATGCAAGATCGGCGGGCGAAAAATATTACAAGCATACTCTCGTTTTTTATTAAAATAGTGCCTGTTCAGAGGATGGCAACTATGAGCATGCTATCCCTAAGAACCTGATAATCGGCTTATGCAAATGGGCCTCTCACAAGGAATACCCGGCGAAAACCTTACCGATATCCACGACGCGGGATTCGAAAATAGCTCCGTCCTCCTCAGCGGTGTGTGCAGGAAACAAAGATTTCCTGTAGTCCGTTTTCTATTGCCTTTTATACTCTAAGGATGTTCCACCTTCAGGTGTGTCACGCCTTTATTTAAAATGACAGTGTCTTTTTTTATTTTTCCAAGTAGTGTATTTTCTACTTGTTTGGAACAGGTTAAAATGGACAAACGTGGGATCCCTATTATTATAAGGAGACAGATACAGATATCATAAACTAAACAGAATAAACATGTCAACGCTATCATTTTCATAGGGAAGGTAGAGCCATTATTACCTAATTAAGAAGGACCAGATCACAATGCGGAGTTCTAAACCATTATTCATGGCATTTTATTGATAAAAAAACCTTGTATTGCCGCAATGTTATATGATTGCGTTTTCCCAAGGGAAATCCTGATTTAATCCATGGGCAAACGTATCAAGGGAAAAGATCCAGAAAACTTCACGCTTTCTGCGAATGGCATCTCCCCCTTGGTTCTGCTGCACGTGGATCTTTTCCAAAATGCGCCATTTCAACTCCTCCGGTTTGTGATTAAATTCTAAAAAATGATTGACTAAAGGAGCTGAAACCTTTTTTGTTTTGATTGCTGACCTATGTTCGGTTAGCCTGGTTTTAATCATTCGTGACGTCTCTCCCACATATCCGTGGTTGCAAGGACATGTGAGCAAATACACCACGTTTTTTGTGTTGCAGGTCCAAAATTCTCTGGCGTGGATCTTTATTTTATTAAAAACCATAGACTCGCCTGTTAAGATGGTCTCACACGATTGGCAAGAACCACAGCGTGAGGTCCCCTTGATGGCAGATGTTCCATCAATAGATTTCTGAATAAAGGGAATATTCATGGTGTTACCCTTATACCGTGAGTGGACCACGTAATCTTTCAAATTTTTGTTTCGCTTGTGTGCGAACATTGGTTTTTCTAACTTGTTCTGGTTATCCGTGACGTTTAAAAGATGCCAATTTGAATTTATAATCTGTCTAATCGTAGAGTTCAGGGTAGAGTGTTTAGTAATGCACACTAATTTTGGATCTGTTTTCTGTTTCTGTGAATTTAAAAGGGTATCGCGATCATAGAATCTTGCTCGCTTATAGGCACCTCTGACTAAACGGCGAGGATAACCTCTTTCTATGAACCTTTGTTTCATCAACTCGGCTTGAGTGTCGTAGTCCCTAATATTAGTACAATTCCGCCTTACTCGCAAAAATTGCGAGAAGGGGATACTGTCCCTCTGGCAGCGTGGGTGATAGCTCGTAAAGTGTAAAAGGGTATTACGAGCAGGAGGCTTTGTATATAAGTCTACTTCGAGGGCACCATCCTTATTTTTAATATTAATGTCTAGAAACTCAACCTTACTTTCATTGATGTGTGCCGTGAACCGCAGATTTTCATCTGCTAAGTTCAGCCATAATAGAAATTCTTCCAGAGTCTGTTTCCCATCGGTCCAAACAAAAAAGATATCGTCAATGTAACGGTACCAATGGGAAACAGACTCGAAGAAGGGTGCTACCTCATTGAAGATAAATTTGTTTTCAAACAAGATCATATAAATATTAGCTATTGATGGGGCTATTGAAGCCCCCATGCTTACTCCTTTAATTTCCTCAGGAGGTCAATAGCCATCTCACTCAGGGAAGCGGAGGTAACAAGGGCAGGGTCTGAGGTGACTGGAGCGAAGGAGACGGCTTCCCTCTTAAAGAAGAAGGCCTGGCTTACTGGTTTTGGGACAACAGGGAGGGTGCTGATTGAACTGGGGGTGGCAGATAAGAATGGAGGTGGAACTAAACCTGTGGGGACTGCCGGGAGTGTCCGCTGGAGGATGACTCGGATGATAATGAACTTGAGTCTGTGTTCTCCGTGGTACTTCCCACACCTCCTGGTCACTGGGTCCCTCTGTGTCTGTGCTGTCATGTAGGAAACACTGTGACCAGTTGTGTCCCCAATGACGTTCCATCAATCAATCAATCAATCAGAGCATTTGTATAGGGCACTACTCACCCGGAGGGTCTCAAGGCGCTGGGGGGGGGTCCGCTACTGCTCGAATAGCCAGGTCTTGAGCTGCTTCCTGAAGGCGAGGTGGTCCTGGGTCAGGCGGAGGTGGGTCGGAAGGGAGTTCCAAGTCTTGGCGGCCAGGTAGGAGAAGGACCTTCCTCCTGTGGTGGCTCTTCGGATGCGGGGGACGGCGGCGAGGGCGTGGTTGGTCGATCGAAGCTGGCGCGTGGGAGCCCCTTCTCCTTCGATTGCCCTGGATGCATCTGAAATTACATGTATAATTATTTTTTTGCAACTGCTTTTGCACACCTGACCATCACATATTAAAAGAAAACATTTCTTAAGTGCACATTTCACACCTGCTTCATAGTTCACTATATAGGCTTCTACATTAGCATGAGTACATGCATGATATATAACCTGCAAACAGTTGATTCCAGTTCTGTCATAACCCCAGACAGCTCCAAATGCATTGTTGGACTTGTCTACACTCCATCCTAATGCCCATACTAGGATAGTGGATCACCTTGCACATGTTGGCACTTGTACTATACCATAGCAAAATTATGTTACCAAATACGATGGATACAAGTTTTGACGCTTACACATTGTTCACACAAGGCCCAGATGACAAAAAATTGTAATTTTCATCATAACACATCCGGATGTCATGAAGGTCAAGTTAAAGACCAATATACCATCAATATGTGCTGTGGCAGAAATCATGTCACATGGAAATGCTCATCGCACACTGATGACACTTTTGAGTTTAAACTGCATCATTTGTCCACTACTTGAACATTCTTACAGCTAGACTGAAGTAGCTTAACTATGTATCGCATGTAGCATGGAAAAGTTGTCTTGAAACATTGATGGTCACAGTTTTGGGAGAAAGAAACTGCAAAATCACACAGCACAACACTTCATATAGCCATATGAACATCCCCAATCCTTCTTGGTACAGGTGATAACACAAATCATAGATTGTAATCCTAGAAGTAAATATACCCTCGAAGGTTGCTGGGTGTCAGTGAATATCAATGACATAAAGAGGTGGGAGAACTATAGTCTTAATGGGACGACACAGCACTGCATCATTTGGAATAGCAAACACAAATTGCCTTGAGTATAGACGCTGGCATGAGAGCTAAACATTTTCTACATCTCACTCTATGATGCATGACACCAACCAGTAAATGAATCTTCAAACACAATTGCAGATGAAGTAGCAACAGGGAAATATACATTGGGCAACATATAGCCACTAATGCTGATGGCAGCAGTGATGTTTGCACGCTCATGTCACTGTTGAATCCCAATTTACCAATGGTAAGTGTTGTCCAGTCACTACAGAAAGAGTGCACTGTATGTCATGTCACATGGCCACCCTCACATAAAAGACTGAAGTGAGGGAACATCACTCCTTACATAAGGAAGACAAGTGGCCTGTTTGGTAAAAATGTCACCCACCACGTCAATCAACATGAGTAGATTTTTTTTACTTCACTCAGCCATATGTGTAAGATAGTAAATCGGAAGTGGTCTGGATTCGGCTGTGCTCCTGGTCATAAAGACAATAGGCACAGCACATCAGCATGCACCCACTACCAGACCCACACAAACAGTAACTCTGCTTGTGTGGCACACAATAACCACCCCCATTAATGATGGGGAAATGCTTGCCTTCAATACACAAAGCTAGCACTGAAACATGTATGGCTCTGGCCTAGGACTTACCCCCCTGCTGCTGCTGTTGGGTCCTCAACTGCCTGCCCCTCATGCTCCGGGTGGGCCACCCCCAGTATGCGGGCCACGAGGAGGGTCAGGGTCCAGTGTGCACCCCATCCGCGTTGGGGGGACAGCTTCACCTGGACCTCCGTGATCTTCCTGGTCCAGTGCCTCAGGTTCTCCCACCTCTTACGACAATGGGCACTGTGCAGACAAAAGACCCCTAGGGTCCACACCTTCTAGGCAATGGCTTTACAAATGGACTGCTTTTGATGGACGTTGACCTGTATGGTTACAATAGATGAATACACATATTATAACTGCAAGTCTTAGGAAATCTGTTTGGTTTACACAAATTTTTGTATACACCTAGCACAAGCATACGCATTAATCAATAGTTAACACACCACATGTGTCAGTCTCACATGCTAAGCCCAACAAAGAAATGAATATCCACTTTCGCAGTTTTCCTATCATCAACCCTGGTCATGACCTACACCGACTAAGGCAGCCCCCTAACATCATGTAACCCACAGCCATCCTACATGTACTGTGATGTGAGATACTATCAAACACAACACACCATTGTGAGCTTCTCAAGGGTAAACTACTTTTGCATGATTGTACAGACACCTTTATAGTTAGGCCCATTGACTTGATGTATACAGTCCATACATGCGAGCTCCATTGCATAGACAACATCCTAAGACTTAGGTCACAAAGAAAGGACTGGCATGTGTGTCATTGAGAGCACCTCTGGGGATGTGGGGACATGTGAAGCACTTAATGGGATATCATACTACGTCTGATTCAGTTTGTGTGGTATGTATGGCCATCACAGAACACACCTTTTGTCATATGTGGCACTGTTACAGGGAGGACATTTAACATACCATTACAAGTTTAGTTAGATTGGTTGATTGTAACAAAGCTGGGGATTCACATATCAAAAACCCTTCTGAAGTAACCAACTCTCTGCATTGTTAATGTGTCACCTGTGCAATAGGTCTCTACAATGCAAGCATCACTTATGGAAAAGTGATACCAGAACTGTGGTAGTAAGGGGTTTGTTAGAAGTAAATGACACACATGGACAATGTGGGTCAATGAAACGAAGTATCAGTTCAAGGTGTTACCTCAGTCAGCATTCCAAAAGTAGTCCATGGAAAACTAATCAGGGCTAGTAGTGTTTCAGAAAGCTCATTATGGGAACATCCAAGGATCCACAGATTTCAGGGAGATTACTCTGTACATCAGTTGTATTGCCACAGTAACTCTGGCACAGCCTGGGTCACGGCCCAGACTGCGCACAACTCTGAAGTACTGGGTCTTTAACCCCTTCGACGCTGATGACGAGCTGGGCTCGTCATGAGGTAGCCTCCTGCTACGCTGATGACGAGCCCAGCTCGTCACGTAAAGTGCGCTTTGAAAAATCTCAGCGTACGAGCGGAATTCCGCCCGCACGCATGCGGTTAAGAACCCAGCGGTGCCAGGGAACACACCCAAAGACTTCGAGTTCTCCTGTCCCAGACTTCAGAAATGCAGAGACTTCTTGGTGACTTCAAAGATCAAATTTATTGGCTGCAGCCAGTAACAGGTATCCTAGAAGTACAACACGGTGTATATTCTCAGGAGACTGCTCAACTTACAAAACCACCCATCCCTTTTTATACAAAATATTATGCTTTAGTCAAACATTCCTTATTTTACAGTTGACCATTCACATATTTCTACGACAAAGAAAAGCAGATTCACGATGTCAAGCCCATTTTCAGTTTGTCCAGCCCATCATCAGTTACCCGGCAAGGCCCAACACTTTTCATCAGATATCGGACGGACCCCTAATAAAATCGGGCACCTCCTCATCGTAAAGCAGGCCATAAAGAAAGGAACAGAGACAGGTGTGAGTAAGATTAGACATAGTTGTGTGCAATGAAGGGTTTATGGTATGCTGTGCCTTGATCCTAATCTCGATCGGCCACTGGGAAGGGAACTGGCCAAACAGGTTTGGCTGCAGGCAGTGGAGTCAGCTTGCCCAGATCACACAGAAGTCAGCAAAAGGTGTACGTGTCCCAAAAGATTCATTCGGCCTTAGTCATCGGCCTATGTGAGGGCAACCACGAGATGGCTGCCATACACAAAATGGAACCCGAGGGTTCAGGACGGAACCCCTGATTTCAGGGTGGTCTTGCCACTCGAATACGACAAAAATTCTTGTATATAGTATACTCGTCATTCTCGGTCTGCTGATACCAAAATCGTCATGATACGGCGATGTTTATGACACGGGTCCAGAATTTCAGTACCACAGACCCTCCTTTTGCCCTTACATAGGCAATTAACCTACACTCACGCTAATCTGAGTCCAGGTCTATATTCATAAAATCATTAAGATGTTGCTGTAGCATCATCCTATTACTTAGCTCATCTCTCGATACAGGTTTCCCTACACATAATGCGACACAAAGGCCACATATAGCAGGGGCACACTGTACGCATAGACAGAACAGGAAAAGAATGGCTAAGAACATTTTATTTTTTTATTTATTATTAAATTTATATTGCGCACAGCTACCCGTAATGGGTTTCCCGGCGCCAGGGACAGACTAAAGAAGAAAAGACAGGTGATTGCTGAATAAAGAATACACAGAGCCGTGATCAGTTAAACAACAAAGTTTTCAGTTTTTTGCGAAAAACAAGAAGATTAGTCTCCATTTTTAGCGCCAACGGAAGAGCATTCCACATCTTCGGCCCCAAATGGGCGAATGAGCGGCCACCCATTTTTGCCAAACGAATTCTGGGAACTACAAGATTGGCTTGGTTAGATGACCTGAGGGAACGACAGGGCTGGTAATCCTGAACAAGATTGTGCAAATAAGTAGGGGCAGAGCCCTGGCGAATCTTGAACAGAAAACACAAAGTTTTGAAAGCCACGCGGTCGGGAATTTTTAACCAATGAAGGTCACACAGGGCTTGCGTAGCAGACAATGACCATCAGAATCTTCCATCCCCAGGCGGATAACAGTTCCCAGAACCACCCCATCAACGACCAATCTCCGTTATCCACATGAATAGATTCAGAGATCTTATGTAGTTTGGAAATGGCCTGGTACACTGTTGGAGCATTATTTGGAATGAAAACACAGCAGCTTGATTGGATCACTTTACATACCCCACCTCGGTCTGCAAGTATGACATCTAACGCAACTCTGTTTTGGAGTGTCATAAGACGATCCGACTGGAGCTCAGCAGTCAAGTTACTAAGGGCACCGGCAGTTTCAACTACGGTGGATTCAACTACCCTCGTCAATTGCCTTATGTTCCTGCTGTTAACCATGGGTCCCCAAAACGGCAGAAAACCCTTCCCGAAATCTCCCAATTCTTGTCCTGCAGTATCTTCCTTACTGAAGACACCTCTAACCACCCTTGTCTTGTGGTAATCTGCCGTAGCTGTGTAGGTGGGAGGCAACAGGAACGAAACAAAACATGTGCCCGAGAAGTCAGGGGGCAACCATGTATAGGCTCTATCATGACAGATGAAATAAGTACCCCTAGCTGCTAGGAACGAAGGGGAAGTCTGAGATGCAAAAACATATGTCTCAGTGCAGATACTCTTCCCTAACTGAGCTCTGGGATTCTTGCCATTACCTTGCAGACATATGTGACCCTGATGGGGTACAATCCAAATCGGGGAGGATCTCTTTGCTCGCTGGCTTTCACTCAGAGTAACTCCATATCCGGTCACGTTCCATCCAATATACGCTAATGTCTCATCTCTTGGGATAGTCTCATAGGAAGTAGCTTCTCTAAACATATCTACTATACCCTTAACCAGAGCACTATTCTTTGGATTATCTTTTAAAGAACGTAGGGGGTGGACTTCATGAGCATAGATGAACATCGTTCTGTGTGCCCACACAGAACCATTATGGCTGAAAGGCAGTACCAGATAAGGGATACCCTTATCAGTAGTATGAGGCATAAGACCACACCCCCAACAGTTAGTCGTGTTCACTACTAATTGGTGTTGGTGCAAAAGCTGAACGAAGGAGTTATTGATAAACTCTAATCTCCTAACGGATTCATGTGCAGGAAAAGGGTGAAAAGAATGTGAGGAAACAGTAGAAGGAGGCATGGGCTGTGCAGTGGGTGCAAATGTCACTCGAAAAGAGAATAAAACATATCCTACTAAAAACATCATTACACTAAACAACATGAAAATGCATGATATCAAAAAGCGTTTTCTGGTCATCATTATACGTATTTTGGCTTTAAAGTTCCTCTCTTTGGCAGGTCTCTCCATCTTGAAAAACTCCATCCTCTAACCTTGCTGCTAGCGGAGGTAGGGTGTTCCGTGCTAAGGAATGCACCTGTCAGTCCATAGGGAAACGCCCAAGAACCAACCAGAACCGTCGACCTTGTGTCTTCGGCTTGCACTCCAAAGACTTGTCACCCACGACCCTACAGCTGAACCCGGATGGTAGTTCGAAAAACAAAAATAAAAAAGTTTCTCAGATGAGAGAGCTGCACTTTTCAAAAATAGTAAAGAAAAATATTTATTTGTCCATAGTCCTCGGCCTCAGATTATAACAACTTTTTCCAGATAATGTATGGTCTTGGAAAAAAAGTTCAGGCTCGGTAGTGTCCAATCGAATTGACGGTGGCACAGCTTCCTGCAAAAGATTGTCACTTTCACGTTCAGAATTTGTTCCTTTTACACGTGCATCGCGGAAAGGCAGAAAACGAGGCACAGTCTCAGTCTCAGAGTCAGCAATACCCTCCTGGACCCACCGGTCGTACGGCAGAGGCAAAGGGACCCTCTTACAATGTACGCCGTGGATCCAGTTCTTCTTCCCTTCCACTTGCACGGCTGATCTCGTTGACAAAAGGAATAGGTGGGGGCCGGTCCAACGGGGCTGATTATTCTTTGTCCGCTGGAAGTTTTTGACCAACACCCACGAACCAGGATCAATAGCGTGTCCTGGATCTTCAGAGTCCTGAGGCAGAGTATCGTGAACCTGTTGGTGTAAAACATGCAATTTAGCCGTCAAATCATATAAGTAATCAAGCAGTACAGGGTGTTCAATCTCACTGAATTTTGTCAGCCTAGGCACTCCCCATATGTTGGCTGGGCGGCCAAACACAATTTCGTACGGACTAAGTCCCACTCGTGAGTGCACGGTCATTCTTGTAGATAGAAGTGCTAGGGGCAAAGCATCAGGCCATTTAAGACCAGAGCTCGCTTGTATCTTGGCCAATTTCAGTTTTAATGTGCCATTATAGCACTCTACTAGTCCAGCTGATTGGGGGTGATTTGCAGCATGAAACTTTTGGCGTATGCCTAGCCCTTCACATACTCTCTTCATCACTTGACCCACAAATTCACTCCCATTATCACTCCAGACCATTCTCGGTAAGCCAAACCTAGGGAAAAACTCTTTGACAAGGGCTTTAGCTGTGGATAGGGCAGTATTGTCTTTCAGGGGATATGCTTCTACCCATCTCGAAAAGGCACAAACAACAACGAGTACGTATTTCAAGTTGTTGCACCTCTCCATGTGGATGAAATCTAGCTGCAAAACCTCGAACGGGTACGTTGGAGGCGCAAAATAAATGACCAGCTGGAGTTTGAGTTCCCCTACCAGGATTGTATTTCAAGCACACCATGCAATTCTTGACCACATTCTCTGCACACTTGGGAATTCTAGCATTTTGCCATACTGGTGCCAACAACTTACAAATCCCTTTCACACTGATATGAGCCATCCCATGGGCCATTGTAACCACTGCAAGCACATATGCATCGGGTAACAACCATCGCTGATGTTCTGACAATTCAACCCAACAACCGTTTGCATCCAATTTACCCGTACTCTCTCTCCATAAACTCAACTCTTTCTCTGTAGTTTCAGCTTGAATAGACTTCACACTCTCTATCGTATTTTCACACATTCCAATGTCACCAACCCATCTAGCAGGGCCTGCAACATACATTCGACTCATCACATCCCTTGCTGTTTCTTTCGCGACTTCATCAGCAAATGCATTGCCACGACCAACATCATCAGTAACCTTCTTATGTGCACTGCATTTCACAATCGCAACTTGCAACAGCAAAGTAAGTGACTCAAGAAGCTCATTCACCAACTGACCATGCTGTATCTTGGCTCCATGCGAAGTAAAAAACCCACGTTCTTTCCACAATCGTCCAAAACTATGAGCCACACCAAATGCATACTGGCTGTCAGTATATATGGTCACTTTCATTCCTTTTGATAACACACACGCTCTTGTAAGTGCAATCAACTCTGCTGCTTGAGCTGAATTATGTGGGATGTGTGCAGCTTCAACAATCGTATGCAAAGTCGTGACAGCATATGCCGCAGTTGTATCACCATTCTGAAGCTTGAAGCATGAACCATCCACCCATAAGGTACCATCACACTTCACAAGAGGAGTGTCCTTAAGATCTATTCTCCCTTTTGTTTCTTCTTCTGTCCTAATAAGGCAATCATGCTGTTCAAAATCATCTGTCTCTGCTACAATCGGCAACAACGTAGCTGGATTCAACGTGTTGCATCTCTTTATGTGCACATGACTCGCTAAAAGTGTTAACTCATAACCTGACAATCGAGCACTAGTTAAGTGCTGTGTCTTGGTCCTGTTTAACAAAGTGTCCACTGCATGTGGAACCATTACAATCAACATATTATTCATCACTAAACCAGCGGACTGTCGAATAGAAACAGCTGCTGCCGCTGTGGCTCTCAAGCAACTTGGCAACGCTCTAGCCACCGGATCTAAAGTTGACGAAAAATACGCACATGGACGCTGCTTGTCCCCAAAAGACTGTGTCAGTACTGACAACGCACAACCTTCTTTCTCATGGACATACAGTGTAAAGGGCTTACTGTAGTCGGGGGTACCCAACACAGGAGCCGAACACAACGCATTACGCAATCCGGAAAAACTTTTCTGACAATCTTCAGACCACGGAAGGGGATTAGGCATATCTTTACAGGTCAATGACACTAAAGGTTTGGCCAGCAGGGAGAAATTCGGTATCCATTGTCTGCAATATGACGTGATACCCAAGAAAGCACGCACTTCTCTCTGTGTCATTGACACACTCAATTTTGCAATTGCCTGAATTCTTTCTGGGGTCAATTTTCTTCCCTCCTTCGACAAGAGATGACCTAAGTAGGTCACTTCTTGTCGACAATATTGTAACTTCGAAAGAGACACTTTGTGATGCAAATCAGACAAATGACGCAACAACGACAAGGTGGCCTCTCTACAAATCTCCTCAGTATCTGCAGCGACTAGTAAATCGTCGACGTACTGAATAAGAGCAGCACCATCAGGTAAAACAATCGTATCAAGCTGTGTTTTTAACGCTTGACTATATATTGATGGACTCTCACAATAGCCTTGGGGAGCGCGCTTGAACCGGAAGCTTCGTCCTCCTAAACAGAAGCCGAAAATATCCCTACTCTCCTAGGCAATCGGGATGCTGAAAAAGGCATTTTTCAGGTCAATCACCGAAAACCAAGTGGCGGAAGCTGGAATCATCGTTAATAAGGCAGTGATATCAGGAAGAACTGGAAACTGTGGCACAACTATTTTATTCACCTCCCTAAGATAAATCACAAACCTGTAAACAGGTGGCTGGGAAGAGTCAGTTCGTTTCAGAACAGGCAGAACAGGCCTATTGCAAACGTTACCTCTTGTTTCTTCAATTACATCTTTTTCAATCAAGTCATGAATGATCGCTAGCAACGCCTTTTCACCTTCACTAGAGATTTTGTATTGGGGAATACGTGGCATTTTAACATTCGCTTTCAATGTCACAACATATGGCGGTATCTCCAAAAGACCCACATCATTAGGACCAGTAGCCCAAATAGTATCAGGAAGAGAAAACAATTCTGCCGGAAGTTTATCCTTCGATAAATACATCGGGGAGACCACTTTCTTACCCAATGTGAGTTGTACTCCCGAAGGAGAACAATACAATGTCGCGTACAATCTTTTTAACAGATCCAATCCTAGCAAATTCTCACCACAACCTGTCGTCAGAATAAGGGGTGCTTCAAATTCACATGGTCCAACAGATAGAGACATAGGACTAGAAATCGGGTTCCTAACCGGGGCGCCAGAAAAACCTACTGAAACATTCATTTCGCCAGACAAAGGTGCACCAGGGAGTTTAGAGTGCATAATAGAACTCTTTGTAGCACCAGTATCCAACAGAAAAGGTTCTGACACACCTGATGTAATCACCTCAACATAAGGTCCACTCTGATCTACTGGAACTGAAACAACTCCCTCTCTTTGTCTATGGCTGTCCTAGCAAGCATCCTCTTCCATATTCTCACTTTCTGTATAGTAGTCGTCAGCATAGTACTGAGTCGTCCTACCAGATGCGTTCTTCTGTTGATCAAAACTATTCATTGAATTTTGAGGAGGAAAGGGACGTGCATTCTGGGGGAAACCTCCACGTCCTCTACCTCTAGATGCTTGTGGAATACCTCGACCTCTTGCGCTAGGAACACCATTCAAACGCTGTAACAAAACAGGACAGCTACTTTTAAAATGACCCTCTTCTTTACAATATGCACACTGATTAGGGCCTACAGGAAAACGTGGTTGAGAAAACTCGAACCTTTGCGAGTTTCTCTGAAACTGCTGAGGTTGCTGATAATCACGCTGACCATTACGAGGCGGATACGCTTGTTGTAAAAGAACCTTCGTCTTCAATTCTTTAGTTTTCTTGTCTGCTCTATCCTTCTCGTCCTTGTCTCTATTTTCATAATACTGTGCAGTAGCCAATATCTGTGCTGAAGAGGAAACGGCCCAAGAACTCTCTGAATCTTTCAATTTCTAACACAACTCAGGAAGCAAATTGTGCACAAACTTGTCGACGAACAACCGTTGACCACCTTCTGTACTCATGTCTTGACCACTGTGGTCGATAAACGTTTCCTCAAACCTAGTGAAGAAATCAGACACGGTTTCTTCCTTCTTCTGCTTACATGCAGACAATTTATCCCAATTTACACGCATCGCAGGCATTAAAGTCTTCATGTAAGTAACGATCTTACCAGGGAGTTCTGCTACTAAAGGCTCAGGTTTAGCACCACCAACTTGTCGGCCATCTGCATCAGCAATATTAACCCAGGTATCACCTAACTCTTGCACATGATCTGTATGACGAATTAAACCCCATAAAGGCTGTGGAACAACATTTCCAAACAACATGTCTATATCAGCTAGATTCATAACACATGAGTCTGCAGTCTGTGATAACTCCTTATAGTACCCTGCAGGATTTTTACGAGGGTCAGGTAAAGTCTGCTTAAGGGCCAACACTTCAGCACGTTTCCACGGAACATGTACCCAAACACACTGAAAATGAGGCTGAACAGGTGGGTTAGCTGCTAGGTCCCCTTCTTTCCAAACTGGGGGAACTTCTTTCATCGGATATTGTCACGCTTTTCTCCTAGCAGAGGGATCAGGTTCAAACAACGACCGAGAGATAGCCTCACTCCTAAATGACAACAATGTCGCAACTGCTCTCTCAACATCGGAACCCACAACCGTGCCTTTCGCGAATTCGAACCGTACACGACATAATTCAGGTGGATTGGGTTCCGAACCATTATCCTCCAAATCCTCACAAAGAAAAACACACATTTTCTCGAAAACATATCTCTGCTTTGGTGCTTCCCACTGATGGAAGACATCCATAACAGACTCTAGCTCATATCTTGTGGGGTCAGTAACCCATTATGTGCCAAATAATCCAATGTTTCCCGCTCTCTAGAGTCGGGAAGTTGACTACGCAACTGTTTGCACGTTGAAACAGGGGTCATACTTGCTGCCCCAAAGAGAGGAGATAGGAGACTAGCAACAGTATCAGTCATTCTCTGACGAACAGAAGGAGAAGTCGATGAAAGAACAGGAGGAAAAACAGAGTGAGGCAGGGCAGACGCAGATGCAGACGCAGAGGCAATATCAGAGGGAACATCAGAAGAGGTAGTTGATGCAGTAGGCAAAGTTGTAGGGAGTAAAGGTGGAGCAGGTAGCAAAGTCGGCGGCCCTTGAGGGGACTGTGTCGTAGCAGTAGGAGCCAACTGAAGAGCAGCTGGCAGCTGTGGAAGAACCTGAGGCACAACAACCGGAGGTTGCACAACTAAAGGGTTGGGGAGGTGCAGTAGCACTCTGCGCATAGGGGGGTGGTGAACTCAATAAATGTGACATTAGGGGGTCTTTCTCAAGTTCTTTTGTTACATCTTGCTGGAGAGGTGACAAAACTGGATAGCATTTATCAATCGCCATTTTACGTTGCCTGTGCAACTGCTCACTTGCTTGTTCTTCTTCATCATCTTTATACTGCATAGCAGCTTGCATTATCGAGATACCCTTTTCTCTTTTATTCCTTTTTGCTAATTTAAATTCTTTCTGTTTGGCTTCCTTTCACCATAGGTGGAAAGAGTCAAACATTGCCGGTCGGGCTTTCTTCTTAAAAAGTCTAACCTCTAGATTATCTTAAATCTCTGTGTCAAAACTACCATATTGGGGCCACTTTAGAACACCATCCTTCCTGGTGTATCGGATCCATACTTCATTATATGTGATGGGGCCTACGCCATGCTTCACATAAAGCTCATAGGTTGGAGTTCGCTCTCTAGTCTAGCTTCAAACTTCAAAGGATTATCGAATACGATAGTCTCGTGAATACACGAGTCCCTCGGCTTTGGTACTTGCAAGTTCCAAATCAAAGATCCCAAGGGGATACCTAAAACTAAGAACCGAAACTAAGGACTGGGAGGCGCTCCACTCATACTTAACTGAGGGATCGATGATGTCACCAGAAGCCTCGTCTATCGTCTCGCTCTACAAATCATCAAAAGGGTCCAAGATAGTCAGGGCAGCAGTCCTTCGTAGCCGTTGGGAAGCGGGGAACCTCGCAGCAAAGACTTTCGGACCACGACGACATACAGGAGTCGATGAAGTGGTTGGCCTTCCTCCAGAATTTCACACGAAGCTCCTCACGAACCTCTGGCTTGGACCGGTACCGCTGAAATCGCCCCTCGTTGGGCGCCAACTGAAGTACTGGGTTTTTAAGAACCCAGCGGTGCCAGGGAACACACCCAAAGACTTCGAGTTCTCCTGTCCTAGACTACAGAAACGCAGAGACTTCTTGGTGACTTCAAAGATCAAATTTATTGGCTGCAGCCAGTAACAGGTATCTTAGAAGTACAACACGGTGTATATTCTCAGGAGACTGCTCAACTTACAAAACCAGCCATCCCTTTTTATACAAAATATTATGCTTTTGGCAAACATTCCTTATTTTACAGTTGACCATTCACATATTTCTACGACAAAGAAAAGCAGATTCACGATGTCAAGCCCATTTTCAGTTTGTCCAGCCCATCATCAATTACCCGGCAAGGCCTAACACTTTTCATCAGATATCGGACGGACCCCTAATAAAATCGGGCACCTCCTCATCGTAAAGCAGGCCATAAAGAAAGGAACAGAGACAGGTGTGAGTAAGATTAGACATAGTTGTGTGCAATGAAGGGTTTATGGTATGCTGTGCCTTGATCCTAATCTCGATCGGCCACTGGAAAGGGAACTGGCCAAACAGGTTTGGCTGCGGGCAGTGGAGTCAGCTTGCCCAGATCACACAGAAGTCAGCTAAAGGTGTACGTGTCCCAAAACATTCATTCGGCCTTAGTCATCGGCATATGTGAGGGCAACCACGAGATGGCTGCCATACACAAAATGGAACCCGAGGGTTCAGGACGGAACCCCTGATTTCAGGGTGGTCTTGCCACTCGAATACGACGAAAATGCTTGTATATAGTATACCCGTCATTCTCGGTCTGCTGATACAAAAATCGTCATGATACGGCGATGTTTATGACACGGGTCCAGAATTTCAGTACCACAACTCATTGTCAGGCACAGTCAGCAAGCTCTCTGCAGGTTGTGCATACTGATCACACATTAACCTAACATCCCAAACACTTCCAAACATAAATGTACATCTTGTGCCATTTAATAAGTAACCTCAAGGTAGTGTGGCACTCTGAGAGGCCTTTGAGGTATAATTAGCTTCCAGACAATGGTTTGGTGAGCCCAGATCTGGGCTGAGTAAATTGTAGGACTGTACAAATAACTAACATCATCCTCATCTGCTTCTTACAATATACATACGCATCTCATGCAGTAAACCATATACATTTGGATGCACATTTACTATGATCCGGTTAGCAAATCAATCATAGGTACCTTGAAAGGTATGCATGCATAGATATGTGATTGCATCACAAGTAGAATCTAGGGCTTGACACACAACCCATATCACAATGGTAATGATAAGTACAAAAAGTACAGCAAATACAGAATTTATGACATGATTGTCTACAGTAATTTGAATTTACTCTGTGACTAAGAGGCACATTGTAGCCTGTGTTAATGGAAAGGATGGAGTTGAACAGAGTAAGATATGCATGTGAGGTAATTACCTGCTCCCCTGGAGAGTCATAGAGCTGGCCAAAAAGGGAAAGGACCTCTTCTACAAGTTTCTCCAGCTCCTCTGGAGAGAAGGCAGGGGCCCTTTCACCTGCTTGGCCTGACATGAATGCTTCCAGAGGTGGCAAACAGCAGCTAAAATGGAGGAGATGTCAAGAGCAGCAGTGTCAGACAGGCAAGCAAGTTATTTTTCAATATGCCACACACACGGTCATCAGCATAGACGCACACAGCCGTTAGACTGCAACCATCACAATCACCAACGTTGGCCTATGACTCTGTCCGCTGTGGAAGCAACTGCGCGGTCGACTTCCAACCACGGCGGTAGTTCCAAATATCCTATATGGAAGGTCAGGCAACCGTCATATTAGCTGTTAGACCTACATTATTGGTGACTGTTAAGTGCATCACCACTACTACAAATGAGGGATAACATGTTAACATTTGAAGTACTTCATTTCCATGTAATTACAAAATTCTTCTGTGTAGTGCACTACTCTGCCTGAAGGCAAAATGTGTGTTGTGCACTGTGCACCTTGGTGAAAGGTTTTTGACCTAAAATGTCATGAAATCGCCATCATTGTGCACATTTTAAATTTTTGAATGGACGATTTGCACATTTCTGTTACAGACACATGGGAAGGTCACAATGGGGAATGTTGGCGTTTGTTGAGCAGTAGACAATGATTATGTGAATTATGTGTAATGCTTTCTGAAGCAGTTATGTTTTGTCACATGACTTTCCGCGTACTCTTCGTATATGTTACTCTGGATACTGTGACCAATGTTCAAAATTGCTTTCACTCTTCACATAAGTACACTGGTAGTGGGAGGAGATGACAACTTCGAGAGTACCGCCCATTTCCAGACCCTCATAGAATGGAAGAAAGGCATGTAATCAAGAGGTTTC
This sequence comes from Lissotriton helveticus, assembly GCF_964261635.1. NCBI lineage: Eukaryota > Metazoa > Chordata > Amphibia > Caudata > Salamandridae > Lissotriton > Lissotriton helveticus. Next base: position 1,327,924,291 of record NC_136069.1, on the reverse strand, counting down.
ATTTAAACAGACAAACAATACAGATTTATGTCATTAGTTGGAGCCTGATCTACTACCACAAAACACAAATCCTACATGTATTTAACCTGCATTGAGACATGGCAGCATTATATTTTCTGGCCACAAGTTCCTCCCAGGACACTGTGGCTAGATCTGGTGGTATGTAACAACCAATGTCCAGTGGTGTACTCAAAGAGATGCTTTCTGCAAATATTAAATGCATTGGCAGTTACATGCAGTTCCCCAAATGTGAGGATTTAGCTCATGTGAAGGGGGATTCTTATTGATTTGGTCGCATCCTCATGTGGTTGGAGCCATTGATGGCACCCTTATTGCTTCAGTGCCACAGCAAACCAGGGGACTACTGTACCATAAAAGGAAGCACTTCCATTCTATCGACGTGAATGTTGACTGTTTACCGGATCTGTACATCTCAAACTTCTGTGCTCTGTTCCCATGATCAGCCCACTATTCCTTCATACTGCAGAACAGCACCATACCCCAGCTCCCAGCTGATGTCACACCTGCTACCAGAGAGAGCATGGCTTGTTAGTAAGTTTGGTCTGTCCTAACTTTGTACTTTGTATGGGTAACGTCAGGTAGTATAATAAGAAAGTGTATAATGTATTGTTGTACTTGTGTCTTTCTTCCATCTAGGAGACTCAGCGTATCCCAACCATCCATGGTTGTTGGCAATGCTGAGGAATGCAACAAAGCCAGGGGAAGTCCGTTTCACTGAGGCCCATGGAATAACATGGCAGCCAGTGGAGCAGCCAGATTCATATGTCTGGACACGACTGAGGGAGTCCTCTCCTACTCACCCGTGAAGGTGTGTCAAATCACCATGGCCTGCTGCATGCTCCACAACATTGCCCTGTGACGGAACATTCCTCATATCACAGAGGATGGAGACCATGATGAGCCACTGGGTGAGGACACAGAAAAGCAAATTGATGATGATAGTGGTGAAGAGGAATAATCTGACTTGAATTAAGATCTCTTCAACAACTTTTCATGAGTGTAAGTATGTTGTGAGATGTCATGTCTCTGACTATTAAAGCAACTGTTGTTGTGATGATGTGAGAAGGCTGTTTATGGAAAATACTCTGCAAAGCTCTGGCAAAATCTGGTGAAAGGTGTTTGTTTTGTTAGAGTTATTTTGTTTAGTTTTTAAATTTTGTCTTGGACTGTGTTCTCTAGAAGGTGACTATGTAAATTGTTTCATATGTATGGTATCATATCTAATCTCTTTGTTTTGGTCAGTTTTAGATACCTTCCCCATTGCATCTTCATTTGAACATTTCAGAGTTGTGACATTAGCAGCTATATGATGCTGTCTGAACGTATGAAGTTGATGTGGATTGTTATTGGGAATGTCTATCACAGACTTTGGGTGTCCAAATACTGCACCAAGCCAGCTTACCCAGCGATAGGATGTAAGTTAAGAGGCTTCCATTGGACTTGTTTATTGTGGTAGGGAGGGCCTAATGCAAAATAGATGCCTTTATATGTTCAACACAATGTTGTGTTGGACCCAAACCAAGCTATTATTCCTTCACAATGGCTAAATACTCATTGTGTATGAACTGTATGTAGCTGTTGATGGTTCCTCATTGTAGGCCAATGTGCTTGTGGCACATTACAGAATTATTTTGGTGACATTCCACCAGATACTGACACACTGGATCTGGTGGAAACTGTTGTACTGCAAAGTGTCTTTTCTTGATTTAAATGATGTTGGATTAATTTTGTGAGGTAGGCGATATGGCTCCTGCTGATGATGCCTTTTTTATGTTGCCTATTCTATAGCAAATTGCCTCATGTGTCCCCTTCTTACATGTTGTTAATGTTTGCACCCAGAAAATGTGCTCACTGACACATAATATTAGAGTCATGCTTGATTTGCTACGCTTCTGGCGATTGTATGATGTGACTTTGCATTCCATTGTAACACATGCCTTTTCAACGCATGAGTTACAATGTGAATGCCATTACAAAGCAAACCTTTACCACCCATATTTTTTTCACGAATATGGCTTTACCACGCAAGCTTTTACAACAAAATTAGTTGTAAAAACATGATAGATGTAAGCACAATTGGTAAAGGTTTCCCTGACCCCTATCTTAAACCCCTAATCCTGGTCCCTGTAGTACGCGAACCCCGGCCCCCCCAAAAAAATACCCTTCCCCTGCCCTAAACCCTACTCCAACACAACTCCCCCTGGCCCCCAGCCCTCCCCTAAAACCTAAAACCCTACCCCTGCACGACCCTCCTTGCTCCCATTCCTTTACCTACCCTAAACCCTAAAACCCTACCCCTGCACGGCCCCCAAACCTTTCCCATTTCTGACATTATGTCAGCCTGTGGATGGAATAATGCAATACAGATATTATAAGACAAGACACATGTATGTATGTGTTGGTGTGACATGGTTGTGATCCTGAGTTAAACATTGCTTAAATTCAACATATCAATGCTTACACAAGCATCTTGTTTTGGCATTGTAATGGTCACATGGGAATATTTATACATTGCTAGATGTGAGAGATACTACAGGAGTCAATGAGTTTGCGACTAGTGTATTTATCGCAGTGAACAAGGAAAAAATTAACAATGTGCAAAACGAAACAGGGAAAACCAAAAGTGAGGCAGTCAGCCATGGTGAAAGAAACCATAGTTATAGAAGCCAAATTGTCTGAAGTTCAAAGTCCAAAATACTACTACCATCAGAAATGGAAAAGTGTCCAGAAATAGTCCTCAATGTGTTGCACACTCAGAAAGAAATTAGGTTTGAGATTTCTTACTGGTGGTGGTGGGTGTCTTGCCATCTGCACCGCCTGGATTTTAGCATGGATGCCTCTCCTTGCGAACATGGGGGGATCCACTACTGCAGAGACAGGGGTGTCTGTAGGTGTGTCTTCCTCTGACAGGGCCGGCCCAGATGTCCCTGTGGCCTGGATGTAGTTAGTCCACAGGAAGGGGTAGATGGTGGTTGTATAGCCCTGGGTTGTGTTAATGCCCAGCAGCACCCCAATGTGGGAGCCCATGTTAGTGTTGATGCTGGCCACATCGTGGTTGATGTCCCTCTGCAGCTGCTTCATCTCCCGGATTTCTGTTAGTACCTGGCCCATCATGCCTTGAGAGTCCTGATAGATTGAGCGATGGAGGACTGGGTGTGAGTGGACCTAATGTGCTCACTCAGTGGGTCCACAGTTAGACTCCCACAAATCGTACCCCCACTTCACCCTCCCACTGGTACCTCAGCGACTGGGTTGGTGATAGCCACCTCAGAATCCTGGACGGGGGGCACAAGATGTTACTGACTATGCTAGGTACACAGGTTGGGAGTGCAGCGGTGGCTGTGATATTGCAACTGGGGTGGGCGGTGTTGTGGGCACAGTGAGACCCACTGTTGCTGTCTGACCAGGCTGGCCAGGTGTGCCAGGAAGGTCATCCACATCCAGATCTCCAGCAGTGTTTTCATCACTGAGGGCTTGATCCTGGGGTTGAGAGGGAGTTTGTCCATTGGCCACGCACTGGATAGATGCTCTGCCAGATATACCAGTTGAAAAAATAGAGAACATTCTTATTGGTGGAAGTGTGGTATCTACATCCACTTTATTTGTGCCACAGTAAGTAGAGACCTAGGAATAAGCAAAATAGGTAGAGATTAAAATTGTGATCTATTTTCATGATATTAAACATGTTTACAAAACATTTGGAGACATATTAATACATGTAGTAGAATTGAGCAGCTCATTAGCTGTGCTGCTATGTTGCATTTTGGAATAAGAAATTAACAAGACATCTCAAAATATTTAAGCCAACACAGTGTAGAATTAACAGGTGTATGTGACTATTCCAAGGCCCAGTTGTGCAGAATAAAGGCAACTATTTAGCCTTAGTCATCATATGAGCAGTGCAGAGTCAATGGGTAAACTGCCACTTCTGATCAGCTGAGTTATCTTCATGCCTTACATATATTTAAGGTACACACTTGGTATGGTGTCACTCATGCCATCAATTGTTTCAGCTGAGGAGACCAAAGTAGTCAGACATTTATCTGAATAGGGCATTATCTGTACATTGCAAAGTCCTTGAGAACTATACATCAGCTGTAACAGCGCAGACAAGTGAGAATGGGCAAACTCACAATTGTATCTTGTCTTCCGTTACAGCAACAGGGCCTCATGGTAGGCATTTCTATCTCTACCTCCCCAATCTTGACAAACAGGTAACTCCATAAGAGGTGAACATCATGTGTAACATGACAAGTAAGTATGGGCAAACAACACTATTGCATCTTGTTTAGAGTTACAGAAACAGGGCCTCATGGTAGTTGTAATCACTTCTATCTCTGCTTCCCCACACTTGACAAATGGGTAGTTGCATGAGAGGTGAACATCAGTTTTAACATGGATGACAATTTATTAAGGGCAAACAACATTATTGCATTTTTTTTTAGAGTTACAGAAACAGGGGGGCATATTACCAAGCAATAGCAATAATTATCGCTATGCATGGTTAGCGGCTAAATTTATATCGCCGCGCTCCGACGATTTTTACCGCTGAGATACCTTGATATTATCAAGGTTTATCTCAAAAGCGGTAAAAATCGGCCGAAATGCATGAATATTGCTGTAAAGTCAGCGATATTCATGCATTACCGAGCAAATGCTCTTAGCCATGTTATCCACCCACCATTGGATAACATGGCTAAGAACTGCTCTGGGCAGGCGTTAGCTTTTGGAGATAATCGCGCTTAGCGCGATTATTTCCAAAAGTAGGTAATAGGAGATAGCGATGTTAGCGACTGTTTCCAGTCGCTAACATCTTGTCACGCCCACTTTGCTTGTCATTAGCGATAAATATCGCTGACATGCAAAGTGGGCCCCAAGATGATCGCTATCTCCTACTAGCTGTCGCTAACTGGTGTTAGTGACAGCTAGGTAATAGGGCGATAAAATTATCGCCGCTTTAGCGGGAAAAATTCGGTAGTCTACATTTGGTAGTCGGGATCCGCACTCGCCGGGACAGCGGAGGTCGCGGAAACCACCACCGACGGGCGGCACAAGCCAACATCACCTCACGGCGGGCACCAGTAGGTCAGGGAGATCGGTGGCGAACGAACCGAGCCGCACCAACGGATGCAGTAGCCAGGGCGCGCTTGGGGGACGGCAACGATCACCTGATAGCGAAAGTACTGCTCAGAGGGAAGTGATTGGAAAAAATACCAGGCCCCCACGGGTGCAGGTGGGACCAGAGACTGAACCTCCACAACACCAATAGCATTGTAGGTCGTACACTGCCATTCCCTTGTAAGTACTGATCCACAGCGGCAAATATGGGGAAAAAAGATCCGCCACCCAGACCACCGAAACAGGGCCCTATGGACAATTTTGCGGCACCACGGCAGGCCATGGGGAACCCGGACGCATCTTCTGAAGGGCCCGTAGACACTGGGATTTTACTCGCAGCGATTCAGGCATCGAGAACAGACATTCAAGAATCACGGGCGGCACTGGAAGTCAAAATTGGCGAGGTGGGATCTGAGGTCACTCTCCTGCGCCAGGATTTCAGGAACCTCTCGGCCAGAGTGACGGAGATGGAATCACGCATCGGAGAAGCAGAGGACTCGATCACCACGGTCCGGAAAGACATGGCAGAGCTCCAAGCATCCCACAGACAGCTGATGTGGAAGGTGGATGATGCTGAAAACAGGGCACGCCGCAACAACCTACGATTTGTAGGATTTAGAGAAGGAATTGAGGGGAACAACATGTCGGCGTTCCTACTCACATGGCTCAAGGAAACCTTCCCGGGGGTGCAATTCTCGACATGCTTCGTGATTGAAAGAGCACACAGAGCACTACTGGCGAAACCGCCGGAGGGGGCGAGACCCAGGCCGGTGATCACACGTTTCCTCAACTTTGCAGATAGAGGCTTGATCTTGAGGGAAGCGAGGAAACTAGGAGACATCAGGCTGGAAAACACCAACATCATGATCTTCCCGGACTATAGCCAGGAGGTACAGAAGCAGAGACGCTCATTTGACTCGGTAAAGGCTAAACTCAGATCCATGAACATTACCTACATGCTGCTCTTCCCGGCAAAACTCAAAGTCATTTATAAGGACAAAGCAATCTTCTTTAACCACCCGGAGGACGCTTGGCAGTGGCTCGAGGAGAGGCCGATCTTAACTAGTAGGGAAACAGCAGGTCGCGAGGAACTGGAAAAAGCTATGAGAGAAAAGTCACAATGGGGCCTGCCTAAACAACAAAGAAGGAAATCCAGAAGGACATACTCTCGCACCACAGGAACCCCGTACCGAGCACGCACAGCTGCGGGGGGGAGGAGGGGGAGGTCGGAGTCTCCGGGTGCCTCCGGCACAGCTGACCTACGACCCCGTGGGTCTCGAAAACAGACTTGCTCGGAAGGAGACGACGAAGAGGATGTAGCACTCAGAGACTCGGAAGCCGAGGAGGATGAGCTGGACAACCATCAGAATTCTGTTCACCCCCTAGTGACTGTGATTCACAACCTGGAGCAGGAGAACCCCGACAAAATCAGCGGGGCAGAAACGTCTACACAAGACTCACATTCTTGAACATTGTTGAAGTGGACTAATGGAGACGTCGGACGGGACGACCGGCGGCACGCACGTTGACACTACCCCTTTATTTCTCTTATTCTTATTTTTCTTTGGGGTATCTGTTGAAAGTTTTAAGTTTTCCTTGAGTTTCTGATCTTGATCAAAGTTACGTCTGGGCGCATAACCCGGATAATTTGTTATTCTACATCCTGCCGAGGCGGAAACTGTGAAGCATAACTGCATAGAGGGAGGGAGAGGGTGGGCGACAGACCGACCCCTACTGAAAGCTCGGACCTCTGAGGGGATGAGTCTGGAGGGGGGGGTCGCGGGAGGGGAAGAATTCAACAAGTTGGGGTTGGGGGGGAGGCAGGGGGGGGACAGCCACAATCATACGAGCTGAAGCACCACGATTGGCACATATCTCGGACACCTACGGAACATGAGAATCACTCCACGCCATGGCAGGTACACTAACTGAACCACGACAGGAAGGCAGGGGGGTATCAATCCTCACATGGAATGTAAACGGCCTGGGGTCCAGAATAAAGAGGGGACTGGTGAACGCATATATTAAGAGGGTGGCTCAGGACTTTGTGCTCCTGCAAGAGACACACCTAAGAGGTGAAAAGTGCGCATTTATAGCGAGAGGGAGGTATGCGGTCCTGACACACGCGGGGTACACGACAGATTCCAGGGGCGTAGCTGTGATGATCAATAAATCGTTTCCGTTCAACACAACACGTACTTGGAGCGACCCCCAGGGCACGTATGCGGGAGTGCAGGGAGTATGGAGGAGGCAAACATACACAGTGATCTCGGTATATGCTCCACCAAAACTGCAGGTGCGCACACTCAAGGCTATCGCCTCCATCCTCCTAGAGACTGCGGACACGATACAAATCGTGGGAGGGGACTTTAACGACGTAATGTCTGAGGAGCTAGATCGCACAGGGCCAACCCGGAGAGGAGGGGCACAAACAGCGCTGTCGCAACACATGGCTACTCTGGGTCTCACAGACATTTGGAGATGGCGACACCCTACCCAAGAGGCATACTCCTTTTACTCTGGGGCACATAGAGTATTCTCAAGATTAGACTACATATTTATAGCTAGGCAATACCTCACTGCGGGCGACCAGGTGGCTTATAAAGCGAGGGGAATCTCGGATCACTCGCCATTATATGCGAAGGTAGGGGCAGACAGGGGGAAGGGAGACTCAGGATGGCGCCTGGCAGCCTGGGACCTCCAGAAGCCGGAGATCGTAAGGGGGCTTAGGGCCGACATTACAGTGTACGTGGCAGAGAACGAAGGCTCGGTCGACTCCGGGACGACCTTTTGGGAGGCAATGAAACCGGTTCTGCGGGACAGAGCACAGAGTAGATTGAGGGATGAGCGGAGGAAACAACACGCAGAGACAGCCAAACTAGAAACCACAATACTGCACTTGGAGGAGGAATATCAGACACACAAAGGGGAGAGTATCCTAAGGCAATTGCTAGACAAACAGCGGGAGTATAGGGAGATAGTCTCTAACGAGGCGCGGACACAATCGCTGGCAACCCTCCACCGGTTGTACGACGTGGGTGACAAATCGGGCAGTCTCGTAGCATGGTTAAGCAGGAAAGAGAGGGCGGCTAGGTGGGTAGAACAGATTAGACGGTTGGAAGGTGACCTGGTGAATACAGAACAGGAGATAGCCGACGCCTTTGCGTCTCATTACGAATGCTTCTATAAGGCAAGAGACCTCGGGACCGACGAAGAGGCACTACAGTACATGGGAGAGGTGGATTTGCCTACACTGGCAGCCGGAACTAGCTCGGCGCTGGAGGCGGAAATCACACTCGATGAGATCTCGGAGGCCATAAACAAACTCAAAACGGGGAAGACACCGGGGCCGAATGGGTTCCCTGCGGAATTCTTTAAACGCACATCAGATCTGTTGACGCGCCACCTCAAAGCCTTATACGCCGATTCCTACCAGGAAGGACGCCTCCCATCGGACCTTACACTGGCCACCATTGTCCCAATCCACAAACAGGGCAAGCCCAAGGATGAGTGTGCCTCGTACCGCCCCATATCCCTCCTCAACATGGAGGTGAAGATTTTGGCAACGGTCCTGGCAGCTCGCCTGAGATCGGTGATTCCGGATCTCATACACGCGGACCAATCTGGATTCCTACCAGATAGAGCGACTAAGCTCAACCTTAGACGCATGCACAATTGGCTTCAGGAAGTCAAGGACAGGGAGGAACCCCACTGGTTTCTATCCTTGGACGCAGAAAAAGCGTTCGATGCAGTACACTGGCCCTTTCTTATGGCGGCGCTTCAACGGTTCGGCCTAGGCCCAAAATTCCAGGGTTGGATAAGGTTATTATATACAGCCCGAAAACCCGTGTACGGGTGAATGGCCAGCTATCCCGAGAGTTCCAGGTGTCCAGGGGAACGAGGCAGGGGTGCCCACTGTCCCCCCTCCTATTCACGCTAACGATTGAAGTCCTGGCGGCCAGGATTAGACAAAACCCGGACATTAGTGGCTTCTCTTGGGACACGCTAGGGGGAACGCAAGAAAAAATATCACTATACGCCGATGATGTGCTAATATACATAACTGAACCAGAGAGCTCGATCCCGGAACTGTTCAGGGAACTGGAAGGCTTTGGAGCGAGGGCGGGCCACACCATTAATTGGAATAAGTCAGTCCTCTACGACCCACAGGGGGCCGACAATTGGGGGATCTTGCCTGACCAACTGCTCACCACCACAGAGGGGTTTCAATACTTGGGTGTGTATGTCACTCTGGACGGGGCGCTTTCATTCAGCAGAAATGTAGAGCGAGTCATGACCAACGCAATGGAAGACATGAACAGATGGAGGCAACTGCCGCTCACCCTACTAGGAAGGGCAGCAATGTATAAAATGATTACCCTCCCAAAATTCCTCTATGCACTTCAAAATGAGTACTACCCACTCCCAGCTACCGCACTCCCCAAAATACATGCAGACCTACGTTCGTTCCTGTGGTTGGGGAAACAACCCCGAATTGCCCTCCAAACGCTCCAACGGCACCAGTACAGCGGGGGGATCTCATTACCTAATCTAGAGGCATATTACTGGGCAGAACACCTGACACCCGTAAATGATTGGATTCACGCCCCAGCCGAACACCCGACATATGCACTGGAGCGGCACAAGCTGTCGCCTCATAACATACACTATTACCTGTACGGGGGAAAGGCGTGGAGGTCGCTCCTACCGGCAACAACGATCACGCTGCGGGCCTGGACACGAGCTACGAAACGTATGGGATGGGAGGGGAGACTGACACGACAGACGCCGCTATGGCAGTGCCAATGGATGTCAGAATTAAAAAAACTGAAGGGATTCCAAAGGTGGGACAACATAGGTGTTTCACATATTGGGGATGTGATATGCAAGGGAGAATTGAAATCGTTCAACATGCTACAGGTGGAATTTGGACTACATCGCTCACAACTTTTCAAACACACCCAGCTGGCACATGCCTGGAGGGCACAAAATATCACACTCACGGACATACCGGAATACGCGCCACTAGAAGGTAGACTCCTTCAGGAACAGATGGTACGTCAGGCGGTCTCCCTCACATACAAGACACTAACAAACAACATGCTAGGTGACTTAGGGAAACTGAGAGGGATCTGGGAGGCAGACGTGGGGGAGATGGAAGACTTAGACTGGGAGATAGTCCTGATGCACCCCGGGAGGTAGCGATCAAGTCAAGGCTGCGGCTCATACAGTTGAATGTGCTACACCGGACATACTTCGATAGAGTACGTCTCCTCAAGGCTGGGAAAATAACAGATCCCACGTGTCTCAGATGCCGACAGCAGCAAGGGGATTTTTACCACACCATATGGTCTTGCAACAAAATACAAATATACTGGGCTCACATCTTTACGGGATTAGGGGAAGTCCTGGGTGTGGCATTGGCGTGGGACCCCAAGCTGGCGTTGTTGGGCATGACAAATGAGGTGGACCTACCATGCCCGCTACTCATTTTCCTGGTACTAGCACTAGTGGTGGCCAAGAGGGACATCGCGAAACACTGGGAAACCGCAGAGACACCAGAGGTAGAGGACTGGAGAAGGGGTTTAGATCTCTACATGGTGCCAGAAAGAGTGACATATAAGGCTAGAGGTTGCCCCAGGAAGTTCCGGAAAGTGTGGGCAAAATGGAGTCAATGCCGTGGTCTTGAGGGGGGACAATAATGTGGGGTAGGCTGTTCACCGAGGGCAAAAGACAGGATTGGGACCGAAAATGACTCTGAAATGTCATAGATAGGGGAAGTGAGCAGCGCTAAGGAGATATCAACGAGATGAGCAATGTAATGTTCTGTTGAGTGCTGTCGGGAGGGAGGAGACGGAGCAGTGCGAGACGCTGATTATGGGGATGGGGAATCCATTTTAAGGTGCTAAGAAAGGTATGATGTGGCGATTTACATGTTGGGGAATGTTTTCTCGGTTTTACAGAGCACAGTTGGGGGGGAGGGAGGGGATAAAATTATAAAATGCAGGGATTTGACGTGACATGGAGAGCCCGAAAGGAGGACTATATCAAATGTTTTGGTGACTGATCGAGAATGCGCCGCCCGACCTCCGGGATGTGGGCTTAAGGGCCGTGCTACAGGTTATAACCTATGTATGGACTCGGGGGTTGAAATGGAAACAATGTTCCAGGGCTGGTGGTATCCGTGTGCTTCCTGCTTCAAAAATAAAGTTTAAAAAAAAAAAGAATGGTCTGCAATACCGCATGTGTTGTGGGTTCTTCTCGTCCGTTGTTCCACAGCCCTATAAACATACAACCCTGAGCTTCGTATTGCAGAATTGCCTCGACTAGAGCCCAAAACTCTCAGTCAGATCTTCTAGTGGGACATGGGTAGCTTGCTTGTAGCAATCCCCCACTGGCTCCAATCCTGCCTCCGTCCAGGCTGTCAATTGGTCAGAGGTAAATATAGCCTTGGGGATGCCATGCTTTAGGCCTATCAGGGGCAGTGCTGGGGCGTACAGAGGCGCTTCTACCTTTTTGCCATGCAGCGCTTCCAACACTGCAGGGCAGTGGATTGTAGCAAGGATTAGTGAGCGATAATTACTGCTGGGTCTATTATTCTACCCATCAGTAGAGTAGTGTGGTTGCCAGAGTCCATCATGTCCGTCACCTCTGGTCCTGTGCACTCTAGCCATTGTGCCAGCCAGTAATAAATGTTATGTCTTAATAATACATACAACTTTTTATTTTACATGTAAGAAAGTATATATGTGTTTAAATATCAACATATACAATAAATATGAACAAAATAAATAGCAATATAAAAACCATAACTTGTGTCATTCACTGTACCTCAAAATAATATTTTAATGTAAAATGTTGAATACTGAAAACTTGACATCTACTATTTATACTATAATGTTACATATTATGATAAAGGTACAAGACACTAAAGTGGCCACATTTACTATTCCCATGCAAATCTAAACCATTTTGGGGAAAATATCGGACACTAAAGTGGTCATATTTATTATTCCCACTCCAATCTCAATCAATTTGGGAACGGTTTAGGACCATAACGTGGCCACGTTCACTATTCCCACTCCAATATAAACCAATTTGGAGAAGGTGTTGGACACTAAAGTGTTCACATTTACTACTAATCTAATCCTAACCATTTTAGGGGAAGTGTTGGACACTAATATTGGCACATTTACTCATCCCACGCAAATCTAATCCATATTGGGGAAGATGTTATACGCTAAAGTGGGCACAATAATAATTTCCACTCAATTCTAAATCATTTTAGGGAACGTGAAGGACACTAAAATGGTCATATTTACTATTCCCACTCCAATCTAAATGATTTTGGGGAAGGTGTTGGATGCTAGAGGGGACACATTTACTATTTCCACTCCAATCTAAACCAGTATGAGGAAGGTATTGGACACTAAGGCCCTCATTAGGATGTCGGTCAGAAAGCCTCCGACCACAGGTTGGAGGCTTTCCAACCAACATCCTTGGCTTGAATTTCGACTGCCATATTAGGATTACGGCAGTTGGAATTCAAACAGGCCGGCCATTCCAACTTGTTACCGACGGGCTCATGGAACCCGTGTGCCATTCAGAAACCAAACCTTATCCTGTGTGGAAGGCATTTCCGCCGTCGGGATTCTGATGTTGGTTTCCGACAGGCTTTCCTTGTTGGGCTTTCTGACATGGAAAGCCTGTCAGAAAGCGACTTTGGGGGCCCCTAGCAGGGCTCCACTCTCTCCATGGCCTGCCGTTGGGGGCCGAAGTGGCACCTATGGTGCTCCCGTGTAAATCTCTGCACCGTGTGGCTCCCATTTCTCAATGGGAGCTTGTGCTGCGGGCGGTTCCCGATCACCGCACTAGCTCCCAAAGGGAAATGTGAGTCTGCGACCGCACCATGTGCGGTCGCATCATAATTGCGGTTTTGGACCGCCGACCCGAGGTCGGTCAGTCTCGACACTGTAGGGATGTTAGTCAGAGGAAACTCCGACTGACATCCTAATCATCCTCTAAAATGGGCACATTTACTATTCCCAGTCAACCTAAACTAATTAGGGGAAGGTATTTTACACTAAAGAGAGATCACATTTACTATTCCAACTCCAATTTAAACCATTTTAGGGAAAGCGTGGGATACAAAAGCAGTCACATTTACTTTTCCTACTCCAATATAAATCTTGAGGGTAAGGTGTTTAACTCAGAAGGGCCGATTACGATGTAAATTGGTAAGCCTCCGACCACTTCTCGGAGGCTTACCGACCAACATGGTAGGTTTACAGTCCGACCGCCCAATTATAATATAGGCGGTCGGAATGTAAAGTGGCCAGTCTATCGTTCTGGCTTCCAACGCGCTCAAGTAGCCCGTCGGCCAGTAGGAAACCTTTCATAATCCCCTATGGACGACGTTTCAGCCGTTGGGATTATGATGTCAGTTTCTGACAGGCTTTTCATGTTGGGCTTTCGACCATGAAAAGCCTGTCAGAAGGCAACTTTCGGGGCTTCTAGCAGGGCCCCTATCCCTCAGTGGCCTCCGGTTGAGGGCTGGGGGACACCTATGGTGCCCCCCTGTTAATCCCTGCACTGTGTGGCTAGCAGCGTTGAGGTGCCTGCCGCGTGGTGCATAGATTAAAAGAAACTCCCATTTCTCCATGGGACCTTGTGCTGCGGCCGGTTTCCGACCGCAGCATAAACTGCACCATGTGCGGTCGCATTGTAATTGCTGTGTCGGGCAGACATGAGTCTGCACAACATCGTAATGATGATGCCCTAAATAAATTAGAATTTATATTTAGCAATCAATTATTACAAAATGTATATTATGTTAATACAAAAATAAACGTAATGTTTTTTATACACAAAATACATATTTTATATGAAACAAATAAAACACATTAATACAATTGAATAATATTACTTACAAATATATATTACTAATATACTATATAATAATAATAATAATAAAATTACAAAATAATAAACTAAATTAAAAATAAAATGAATACAAAACAACACACATATTAATTTAAAAAACAAGCAGTAAAACATAAAATATTTTTCTAAAATAAAATATTTTTCTAAACTATAACCAACGTAACATATCAATAAAAACAAACAAGACTAAGTTATATAAAAACACATTATTTTGGCCTTTATGTAGAGCAAATAATCTAAAATAATACCATCAAAATGAATAAATAAAAAACACATTTGAGTACTAATTGTTAATATTAAATCATAGGCTACAAAATAAAATGATTAAAATAAAAATATAATTGACAATTAATAAGACATAAATGGAACATAATGTTTCGAAACATAAAAAATAGTATTACAAAAAAACAATATGTAAAATATTTTATTTTATATTTTACATAATTTAAAAACATTCTAAAATTGCATAAACACATTTTATAAATGATTTCAAAGTTTATAACCAAAATAAATGTAATGGTCCAATAATATATTCAGATATAACACAAATGTTTACAAAAATGTCATACAACAAATAAAAGAAATTGTATTTTATTATTAGTAATTAATTCCCATAAAAGCAAAGGTCATACCATATAAACACGGACATAAACAATTTATAATATATACTTTTAAATTGCAATAACAAACAATTACATAAAAACAAGTTAAAGAAAAAATAATAAAGATATAAATCAATTTCATTATGTAGCAATATTTTAAACTTTTTTTAAAACTTATAAAACATTAATATAAAAAATAATTATTTGAATAATATATAACACATTTTTCTATTTTAAAAACCAAAATGTAAAAAATAATTATAAAAATATATTTTCATTAAATTTAAATTATAAAGTTATAAATAAAAATGTAAACAAATATTTCATCAAATTTATATTTTTTCACCTAAAAGCAAAATTACAATAAACATATTTAAAAAACTCTCCTCACTGTTTTTCCCTATAAATCCAACATCCTGCTCTGCATACTTTAAAAAAATTAAAATTAAAAAATATCATTTAAAAACTGCAAAATTAAGTATTTTGACAATAAATAATTGTAAATAGATACATAAAAAGAACATAAACATTTACATAAGACAATTAGTAATTACAAAACAAAAACCATGGCTTTTTTTGCACCGATATTAAAAACAACACTTAAAACCATATTCCTACCTTCCAAAATGATGTCCAAGATATTTTGGACGTCATGATATTCTTGACACGATATTTTTGTTTCACAATATTTTTGTCCGATATTTTGTCTAAACACCAATATATTTATATCTACTTTCACCATTGAATTGGATTTTTTAAAACTGAGTGGAAAATACATTGAATTGACCATTCCAGACATTTTACAACCCACAACAGGACAAAGTGATCTAATTCTTCATTAGAACTGTTCATAGAAGATAGAACTTTAACTGCAGAGTATAAAAAACTGCTTTTCAATAGCGAGCGTGTCCTACTTATATATTACAAAGAACACTATAAGGGTGACTTTTATAATATTTAAAAGTATTTTTTTCTAACTGAAAATACAATTTCCCTTGCCTTGTTGTATTAACTTTAAACTACAGACCAGCCGGAGTTTAATGGCACTTTGTGGAGCCATTAGTTTGTATCCTATAGGCAGACGGTGTAAATATACACAACGGCCCACGTACGACATTCAACTTTCAAACCATTCATACATTTTCTGTGTCACCCACCATGGCCCCACTAGAGAGCTTAATACCCAATTGGTTGATTTTAACGAACACTTTTAGGGACAGAAGAGACCTGATTGGCAGTGTCACAGTAAGCAAAGTCCTGATACCAGCATAAATGGCATCCATAAACATGCAAAATATCCAGGGTGCTAACACAGTTAAGGCTATTTCAATAGAATGGTGAAATTAGCAAGGGTAGACCAGTGTACATTGATCTATAAGGAATGGGGTGGATTGGAAGGAATTGTATGCTACAGGGGGACAGTAGAAAGGATGGCCAATTAAGGTGTACCAGCAATAGTCAGAAAAGAGTTGAAGACAATATATGGTGATTAGATGGAAAGTCAGAAGAAGTCTTTAGTACAAGTTTGAAGATTTTAAAGGAATACATGTTTTGAGGCTGTTCTTTTTTAATAAAGCTTTCCTGTATTTCTAATTGAGCGCATATGCAGAAGGTATAGTATTATGATTTGTCCTAGTATGTAGATTGCTGATGTGTGAGCTTCTGTGCTCTATTGATGGGTGAAACTGGCTTGTTCTTTGTTGGTGAGGGAAGATGGAAGGCTTATAGCCAGTGAGGCATCTTCATGGAATTAAATTACTGTACCCAGTTACCGTATGCCAGGCTAGTGTTATTTTTCAACAATATTTCTGGAAAATGAAAAAGTGAAATGTAGATTGACATCTGAAAAGTATTGTAGCAGACCTGTTTCACTAAAAATTCAGAATTTATGTGACTTCCGGATCACAGAGGGTATTGAAGTGCATGTACCCTAAATAGGTGTTAAAAGAGCCTCTATAAAAAGGAACACAATGGATGATTTGCACGTCAAACGTGTAATCACATTAGGCTGTTTTCTGTTAATAATACATTTGTCACAGTAAAACCTGACATACAATATATTGTCCCCCAGATATGTTAAATATTTATTTAGTTATAAAGTTTTATGTAGCGTGAAAATGACCCACGAGGGTATCAGAGCGCTTTACAGTATAAGAACATAAATGCCACATCCATATCTTCAATAGCAGGTTCTGAGTTAGGGTTAGCGGATTTGTTTCCCAACTCTTCCGACCGCGCACCCGGCGGCGGACTTTACCAACCAACCCTCGCCATTGAAACGCATATGAAGCAACTATTTCGAGCGTCTTTGAGCTACTTACCCGATTAGGACCGGGTTGGAATTATCACCGGTCCGACTGCACAAGCCTCATCCGATTACTCCTCAGCCCTGAAGAGTCACGGGTTCACCCCGATAGTGACGAAACACGTGTCGGCTGGTTATGTTGTAAAACAAAGTTCCATACTGGATGAATAAAACAACCAAGATGTTATGAACACCGGAGTCGGATCTTATATTTACACTGACTGATTACGAAACTAAATCAATCAATTGATACATGTTGTGTGCGTTTGACATTGTTGCAATAAATGGTTGAGGTGGTATACACGCATTCAAATGTGTCAATTCGTACAAAAGAGATATAAAATATATGGATAACAAACATAGAGGAACCGGGAATCTGCAGGACGTGGCACAATATACAGTTATTAAACATTAGGTGATTGTGCTAGCAAACAAACATATAATATCCTCATTGGATTCACAATGGATATAAAGTATGTAGATACCCAAGGGGGACCCGAGGCCAGCTAAGCTTTACACTACAGACAGTTATTGAGCATTAAAGTCTCGTCCATTTCACCTGAGATAGGCCATGGTATTCGGGTCTTATAGATGACTCAGCGACAGCCTAGAATTAAGACTTAGGACGTAAATTTGTTCATTAGTAGTATTTTTATTTCTTTTTGAATGCGGTAAAGGAAGAGATTCCACGCACTACTGGAGGTAAGGAGATCCAAATCTTTGGTGCAATCCCTGAGAAAGCTCTGCAGCCAGTTCTCTTCTTATGGAAGGATTAAGGTTTCAGAAGGAAACCTCCAGGCCTTTCCAACTTTAGAGCCAAGTAACTGGGTGTACTGTTATGAATTACTTTGTGTGTCATGCAGGCCACTTTTAGGTGTATTCTTGCCTCGTAAGGCAACCAGTTCAGGGCTTTCAAGGTCGGAGAGATGTGACTATTTCTTTTGGTTCCTGATACCAGTCTAGCCGCAGCATTCAGTGATGCCCTCAGCGGAGCCAGCTTATATTTGAAGAGACCACAGAGAGTGGTGCTTCCGTAGTCTAATCTTGGCAGCACTAGGGCTTGTACTGCCATTTATAGATCAGCCTGAGGGAGGAAGGGTTTGAGTTTCCTTAGTATACTCAACTTGTGATTAGCTCCCTTGGTGGCATTAGAGATGTGCGACTGCATATTCAGATGCTTAACTATGGTGATTCCTAGGGATTTTGCTGAGTCAATGATGAGGGGAACACAGTCAAAGGAGGTTAGGTGTTTTAACCATAGGTCTAATTCCATTGTGTGGCTCGGTGGCGAGATGAGAATGAACTCCGTTTTTTGGTATTCAGCATGAGGTAGTTGTTAGTGAGCCAGCTTTGCGTGTTCAGTAGAATAGTGTTGAGGGCAATGAAGTCTTCTGGGGTGGAGATTTTCAGACACAGCTGGGTGTCATCCGCATATAGGTGATATAGAATGTTCGCTGATTTCAATGCGTTCGCCAAAGGCTCCATTAGGAGGTTGAAAAGAATGGGTGATAGGGCTGATCCCTGAGGGACATCCAGGGTGACCACAGAGGGTTGCGAGTGTGAATTCTTCATCTTGATTCTTTGAGTTTTGTTATTCAAGAAGGAGGAGAACCATTGCAACACTGTGCCCGAGAGGCCCATCCTTCGTCCCAATAGGGACAGAAGGTTGTCATGCTTGGCCGTATCGAAGGCGTAGGACAGGTCAAGAAGTATCAATAGGAAGACTCATTGCGGTCAAGCATTTTTAGTATGTCATCCATAATGGGTGTAAGTGCAGATTCTGTGCTGTGACCTTGGCGGAAGCCAGATTGGTGATTGTCTAAGAGGTTGTAATTCTCAATATGGTTGCATAATTTAAGTTGTAGACATTTTGCCAATAGTTTCGCCAAAGTGGGGATGTTGGATATAGGACGGTAGTTGTTGAGATCAGATGGAGTGGCGTCAGCTTTCTTTAGTATAGGTGTGACCTGCCCTTATTTTAAGGCAGTCCGGAATGTCACCTTGACTCAGGGAGGCGTTTACAATTTTTGCCCATAGCGGTAGGAAAGATGTTTTTTAATTTTTAAACAGGGCAGGAGGCAGGGAGTTAGAGAAATGATTGGAGGGGTTGATTGCTTGAAGAGTGTTGTCAATTATTTGTTGAGAGATTGGCGAGAAGGTGTGCCATGAGGCATTGTTTTTTGTGACTTCCCCAGGATTGTTAAAATGTACTTTGAATAGAGCGCTACATTTAGAATCTTGGACCATAGATTGGTCATCTTGGATTGGATGTCTAGCTAGATGGTCTTAGTCTTATCATGAAAGAAATTGGTAAGCACAATTATGCCTAATTATGCCTTGTAGATCTACTGAAGGTCATTATACACCTGTCCTATTATTTTGTAATATTGTGACCAACATGGGCGGTCCTTTCAAAAGAGAACTGTTCCATTCTTTTCCTGTGCAAACACAAATTGGAATTTCCTGAGGTCTCTGCTAATTTGTGATAATTCACTCAGAATTATGACAGTCTGTATGACTTTGGCCCTTTAACATTGATGCTGGCCCATGGTAGCATTTTCTTTGTGATCTTTCCTATAATCACTAATCCCACCAATGGGCAAGGGCCATCTGTTGACAACCAACTGCATTAAAATTTCAAACCAGGCATTATGAGGTGCACTGATTAAAAGGGAGCATTCCTGAAATAAGATCTTAGCTCTGGTACTCCCTTCTGTGAGTAAATCTTTGGGGTCTATTACGATGGACCATCTGCCAGGGGTGTGGCAGTCCCGCACCTGCAATCAGTATACCACCCTGTCAAACTTCAAAGGATACTCTGGAGCGGCCCCCTCAGGAACAGAAGCTCTTACCCTAACTCCCCTCCAAGACAACACCAAGGACAACCTAGAATTCGCTGCCCGTAGAATTAGCCCAGGGGGGAAAGGGGAAGTGGAAGACAAACAAGAGAGAGACACGCTTCGGACACTGGCTCCAACCCTGGTCTGGTCTGGATTTAGCTGCAAGGGAAAACACTTATTAGACACCTACCTCAGTGAACTGTACATTTAATGCTAAACCTTTCTGATTAACTTGCGTGTCTTACCAGTGTCTAACTAGAAGCTAGCTCCTCTCTAAGGTTGTTTGTCTGTAACATACAATATCTGATTCACCGGAAGAACAACTGGCACCAAAAGAAACCTTTGATGCAATGAACTTCCAATGCCAAGGAGAATTGTCCAATAACTCTGACAAAGTTTTTATAGCCTAGCAATAAGGCTTGTAGAATTATGGAAACATGAAAGTCTTAATTTACCACGCTTTCCATTAGGTGAATTAGTCTCTGAAGGCTCAAGGATCCTCTGTTCTTCAGAGTTCAAATTGTCCAAAGATCGTATCACCTTTAGTCATAGCCTTAAGACTCTATGAACTGTACCAAATACGCTTACTTGAATATGGTGAGGTCTTCTCTTGACTGAAGACGCTCCACGATACTCTGCTCCGGTTATTCAGCCGAATAACTCCCAACACTGCCTCCAGAAACGACAGTCTCGAATGTTCTGAGGAGAAAAGTTTTAATTATCAACAATTCTATAAACCAGGACTAAGGCATTCCATTCATACTTCCCATAGAAGTAGACGAGTGCCGGCAACGAAATTCTCTGGAGATTTTTTCCTTCTAGAAATGACAGCGAGCGAAGAACGCTCCTGTCAGACGAGAAAAGCCGGTTGAAGTGCGCAGAGCGAGGCGCGCGCATGCGCATTACCAACCATTCTCACAATTCGGCAAATCAACTAGACCGCTAACCTCTACACAGTTCTGTGGAACTAACTACTGCCTTCTCAACATGGCAGACTGCCACAGTACAGTAATAAACGTCGTAATGAAGTTCTCCAGGATGGGCTTCTTTTATGGAGTCTCTTCTGGTGAGGCGAGCGAATCCTGACAGTACCTCCCACCAAGAAGGCTCCTCCCTGCCTGGGTTTGGAAGGATTGGTTTTGTGAAACTCTTGAAGGAGTTTTGGAGCGTGAATATTCTCATACGGCTCCCATGATCTCTCCTCCGGGCCAAAGTTCTTCCAGTCAATCAGATAATACAGTGTGCCTTTCTTTAGTTTAGAATCTAAAATTTTATGTACCTCAAATTCTTTGTGTGTGTGTCTACCTGAATGGGTTTGGGCTTTAAACGTTCCCTCAACTTAGGTGGGCTCTTTTTTAGCAGTGAAACATGGAAAGTTGGGTGGACCTTGAGAAAGAGGGCAAATGTAGTTTAAATGTCACTGGATTCAACATTTTTTCTACCTTGAATGGGCCTAAGAATCGAGGCTGAAATTTTCGATTAATCTTTAATTTCAAATTCTTTGTGGACAACCAAACCTTGTCTCCTGACTGAAAGACTGGATTTTCCCTTCTTTTTTTATCTGCCTGTCTTTTGTAGGATTCTTTTGCTTTCACTAAATTCTTTTTGACCTGAAAAAGGGATTTCTGCATTTCGTTAACTACTTTTTCCACTGCCGGGACTGGACCTTCCTCTTTCTCTACAATTAAGGTGGGATGTCTACCGTAGTTTACATAAAAAGGAGAATGACCAGTGGAGGAGTGAATGGCATTATTATAGGCAAACTCTGCTGCCCACACCAAATCGGACCATTCCATCTTTTGATCCAATAGGTAGGGGCGCAGGTATTGTTCAAGCTCCTGATTCACTCGTTCTGTCTGGCCATCCGTTTCTGGATGGTAACTGGTAGAAAAGCGAGTGTCAATACCTAATTTTGCAGTGAAAGCCCTCCAAAAATGGGAAACGAACTGTGTGCCTCTGTCCGAAACCAACACCTTGGGGATTCCATGGAGGCGCACAATATGCTGGGCAAAAAGCTGAGCTAGCTGAGGGGCATCTGGAATCTTCTTTAAGGGAACAAAGTGTGCCATTTTAGAGAAAACATCCACAAACACCAAAACTGTGGTAAACCCATGACTTGAGGGTAAATCCACTATTAGATCCATGGACACTGTATGCCAAGGATGGGGCGGAACGGGTAAAGGTCTCAACTTGCCTTTACCCTCCTATCTGACATCCCCCTTAAACACCTCTCACAAGTGGTCACAAACTGTCGCACCTGAGGTCTCATGCCTGGCCACCAGAAGTTTCTTTCCAACAACTCAGTTGTCTTGCGTATCCCTTTATGTCCTGCTAACAGACTGTCATGACAGGACTCCATAGCTTTTTCCTGAAGTTCTTGTGTGGGAAGAAACATTCGATGATCCTGATAAGGAATTCCATCTTTGACTTCTCGACCCTCAGCCTGTGTGGACCAAACCTCCATCTTTTGTGCGGTCATGGATTCTTGCAGCTTGTCCACCATTTCAGGAGGATTAGTGGCCAAAATGATCTTTTCCTCTGGGATGATACTTTGAGGTTCTTTTCCAGAGTCTGGAGAAATTGAATCGATGCGAGATAAGGCATCTGCTTTTGCATTACTTTTTTCAGGTGGAAAGGTAATTATAAAATCAAAATCAGCAAAAAATAATGACCAACGTAACTGTCGGGCTGTCAAAGTTCGGGCTGATTTAAGAAACTGCAAATTCCTGTGATCAGTAAACACTGTTATCTTATGTCTGGCCCCCATCAAATAATGACGCCATTCCACAAATGCATTCTTCACCGCCAGTAATTCCTTGTCTGCAATTGAATAATTGCACTCTGGAGGACTCAACTTCCTGGAGTAGTACGCCACTGGATGCAGTTGTCCGGTAGCCGGATGACGCTGAGACAATATTCCACCGATAGCTCCATCAGAAGCATCCGCTTCCCCAAAAAAGGGGTCCTCTGTTCGAGGGTGCAGCAAAATGGGCGCTTGTGTAAATGAATCTTTAAGAAATTGAAAAGCGTTCTCTGCTTCAACTCCCCAGACAAACTTGACTCCTTTTTTCAACAAGCGAGTTATTGGGATCACCTTCTGAGAAAAGTCTGAGATAAATCTCCGATACAAATTTGAAAATCCCAAAAAACTCGGGACTTCCTTAACAGACTTCGGAGAAGGCCAATTCTGGACTGCTTTTATCTTGGTGGTGTCCATACTCACTCCTTCCGGGGACAACACAAACCCCAAAAATTCCACTCGAGTAACATGGAAAGCACATTTCTCTAATTTTACGTAAAGGTGATTCTCTAGCAACTTGGTCAAGATCGCTCTCACATGTGGGATGTGCTCCTCTTCACTGTTTGAAAAGATCAAAATGTCATCTATGTAAACAACTGCAATTCTGTCCAAGAATTCTCCGAGCACATCATTCACGAAATGCTGAAATGCAGCTGGAGCGTTGCATAATCCGTAGGGCATTACACAGTACTCAAAGAGTCCATATCGAGTCCTGAACGCCGTCTTCCACTCATCTCCAGAAGCCAGCCGAATCAAATGATACGCTCCTCTGAGGTCCAACTTTGTATAAATCTTGGCATTTTTGACTTGATCAAGTAGCACAGAAATCAAGGGGAGCGGGTACCGATTTTTGACAGTCACTTGATTCAGAGCTCTATAGTCAATGCAAGCTCGAAGATCTCCATCTCGTTTAGGAATGAAAAATAGAGGAGATGAGACCGGAGACTGTGATGGACGTACGAACCCATTGGCTAGATGTTTGTCAAGGTATTCCTTCAAAAACCGATTTTCCTTCTCAGTGAGGGCATAAATTCTACTGAAAGGTAAAATAGCTCCAGGCTCGATTTCAATCTTGCAGTCATAAGGGCGATGAGGTGGAAGCTGGTAAGCCCCCTTTTTTAGCAAAAACCTCTACTAAATCTTGGTATTCCTCAGGAATCTCTTTAGTTTCCAAAGCACAAATCTGAGCGGAGTGGTTAGACGCTAACATTTTTACGTGAGAAAATTCTTCCTTGCAATCTAAAGAATCAAAACAATTTTCTCTGCAATAAGAGGAATCCATTTCAATGGTTCTCTTGCTCCAATCTATTCTCGGGTTATGTTCGGTCAACCAAGGCTATCCAAGGATCAACTGAAACTGGGGTGCATCGATTAGGTTAAACGTGATCCACTCAGAATGCCCCTACAATCCTGTTAACAACATCATCTCTGTTTCGTGAGTAATTGGCCCAGAGGACAAATTGGTGCCATCCACTGCTCGAACGGCCTCTGGCATCAGTTTCTTAACTGATCGAATTCCGTTGAGTTGAGCGTATTTAAGGTCGCAAAAGTTTCCGGTGGCCCCAGAATCAATCATGACTGACACCTCTTTTATTTCACGGTCACGGAATTTAACTACAAAAATCACGATTAAATGAGGAGCCGCAGATTGCAAGGTGTTCATGATATGTTGCTGTCCTAGAGTCATCTCTGATAATGCTTCCACCTGTGCGACTCCTTCTACGGGCAAAGCCGATCTTTTACCGGCAAAGAGATCTTAGGTCTTTTGGGGCACTCTTTGACAAAATGTCCTGAACCCCCACAATACAAACATAGCTGGGAACTCCTCCTCCTCTCTTTCTCTTCTTTGGTGAGTGGCCCTCGCACTGAACCAATTTGCATGGGTTCTTCTGAAGACGCTACTTCTGAACTTTTCTGAGGCTCACTTTTCACCCTGTCAAAACGCGGAGGCATAAAGAGAAAATCTTTTTTCTTTTCGTTTCGTCTCTCACTGAGCCGATGATCTAACTGCAAAACCAAATCAATAAGCGCTGAAATTTCTGTAGGTCTTTGAGGAATTTGGGCTAAAGCATCCTTAAGATCATCCTGAAGGCCTCTGTAAAAAATTGCTGCTCTTTTTGCCTCTGGCCAACTGGTTTCCACCACCAACTTATTAAAACTTGCTAAGTATGCCACCAAATCTTTATTTCCTTGTTTGAGATCCAGCAATTCATTATCTGTAGCCTGCGACGCTGATCGCCGATCAAATATTCGTTCTAACTCTACCTTGAAATCGGCGTAGTTGGTTAAAATAGGATCATTACTGGTGACAAAAGACATAGACCATGCAGCCGCATCTCCTGTCAGGTACGACAATATGAAAGCCACTTTTGCTTGATCGTCCGTAAAAATTATCGGACGACACAGGAAGTTTAACGAACACTGTGTCAGGAAAATTTGCGCTTTCATAGGGTCCCCACCATACCTCTCTGGGGAAGCTAAAGGAATTACAGGGGAAATGGAATGAATAACCTGAGTGGAAATCCCTGTAGAGGAAGAAGGCTGAGGTGTAGGAACATTACTTTTAAAAACGGGCCCCGCAGCCACTAAATCATCTAATCTTCTACGGGTTTGGGCGGACTCTTGACTTGACCTCCTAACTTCTTCTCTCAATGCCTTATTTTCTTCTAAAGTACTATTTAGCTGATCCTGCATATTATTCAGTACGTCCGTTAACGCCTTTAAATCCAGACTCTCCACCATTCTGCTCAGGAGGGGGCCTGAATCCTCAATTAAGAGGTAGCCACTTCAATCTTTCAAACTTCAAAGGATACTCTGGAGCGGCCCCCTCAGGAACAGAAGCTCTTACTCCAACTCCCCTCCAAGCCAACACCAAGGACAACCTAGAATTCGCTGCCCGTAGAATTAGCCCGGGGGGAAAGGGGAAGTGGAAGACAAACAAGAGAGAGACACGCTTCGGACACTGGCTCCAACCCTGGTCTGGTCTGGATTTAGCTGCAAGGGAAAACACTTATTAGACACCTACCTCAGTGAATTGTACATTTAATGCTAAACCTTTCTGATTAACTTGCATGTCTTACCAGTGTCTAACTAGAAGCTAGCTCCTCTCTAAGGTTGTTTGTCTGTAACATACAATATCTGATTCACCGGAAGAACAACTGGCACCAAAAGAAACCTTTGATGCAAAGAACTTCCAATGCCAAGGAGAATTGTCCAATAACTCTGACAAAGTCTTTATAGCCTAGCAATAAGGCTTGTAGAATTCTGGAAACATGAAAGTCTTAATTTACCACGCTTTCCATTAGGTGAATTAGTCTCTGAAGGCTCAAGGATCCTCTGTTCTTCAGAGTTCAAAATGTCCAAAGATCGTATCACCTTTAGTCATAGCCTTAAGACTCTATGAACTGTACCAAATATGCTTACTTGAATATGGTGAGGTCTTCTCTTGACTGAAGACGCTCCACGATACTCTGCTCCGGTTATTCAGCCGAATAACTCCCAACACTGCCTCCAGAAACGACTCGAATGTTCTGAGGAGAAAAGTTTTAATTATCAACAATTCTATAAAACAGGACTAAGGCATTCCATTCATACTTCCCATAGAAGTAGACGAGTGCAGGCAACGAAATTCTCTGAAGATTTTTTCCTTCTAGAAATGACAGCGAGCGAAGAACGCTCCTGTCAGACGAGAAAAGCCGGTTGAAGTGCGCAGAGCGAGGCGCGTGCATGCGCATTACCAACTATTCTCACAATTCGGCAAATCAACTAGACCGCTAACCTCTACACAGTTCTGTGGAACTAACTACTGCCTTCTCAACATGGCAGACTGCCACAGTACAGTAATAAACGTCGTAATGAAGTTCTCCAGCATGGGCTTATTTTATGGAGTCTCTTCTGGTGAGG
This sequence comes from Lissotriton helveticus, assembly GCF_964261635.1. Classification (NCBI taxonomy): domain Eukaryota; kingdom Metazoa; phylum Chordata; class Amphibia; order Caudata; family Salamandridae; genus Lissotriton; species Lissotriton helveticus. The sequence goes on along the minus strand of NC_136069.1, from coordinate 1,327,897,759 downwards.
CGAGCGAATCCTGACACCCCCCCACCGTGGCAGTGGCATCCCAACATTGTGGCGGGCGGTGCACCACCCACCACAATGCTGGAAATACACGTTGTGCATTTGCATGCACAAGGTGAAAGGCACCGAGTGATGCCTGCCATCTTATGCATGCAAATGCAGGGGGGAACCATAGGTACCCCCCATGGGCACCCCCAACCCCCAACACCCTGGGGCCCCGCAATGGGTCCCCAATGGCAAAGACTGTATGCCTTTCCATGGCGGGAACGCTGCCATGGAAAGGCTGCTCTCCGCCTACTACCTAATATGGATGGCGGTGTCTTGCAGGCACCACCACCATATCAAAGGTGTTTTTTGCCCGGTCAACGAGTTGACCGGTGGAAAAGCAGCAGGTGGTCTTTCCGTCCGCCGCAGACCCCCCAGCCATCATGATATGGTGGGGGGTCTTTCTGGTGTGGATGGCGGGCGGTTTGGCCCCGCCGGCCTGGCGGTGGCTACCGCTGGGTGGTCGAACCGCCCTCCATGCTAATAGACCCCTAAGTGATTTATCCTTTTGTGTCGCAATCCTTTGACAATAACCGGACATCTGATCAAAGATACCTTTTCATTCAGATTCTCATGATCAAAACAACTGCCACTATTTCAATGCATCTTATTATTCTCTGATCTGATAATCATGGACAGCATGTAATCTCAGAACTAAGAGATTTGACAGCCAGTAGGTTAGAAGTATTAGAGACACTATCTATTAACCTCTAGTGTATATTCCAATTGGTAACAATGTGACTCATTGGGGCAGATTAGGATGCGGCTCGGAATGCTCCGATCAACAGTCAGTGCCTTCTGAGACGCAATGTAATGGGCTCCTCAGTTTTTTTCCGACCAACTAATTAAAAGAAAGTAAACGGGCCGGTCATTCCGGCTGGATCCCGATGGGCTTGGAGATCCAGTGGGCCAGTTGGACTCCGGCCAGTAATCTCAAGGGCAGGCCTTTGCGCCCTTGAGATTACAATGCACGATTTCCAGCATGTTTTCCATTCTAGCCTGTCTGATATGAAAACCATGAGGAAAGGGTATTTGGGGGCCCCCAGCAGGGCCCCGCTTGGTGCACGGCCTCAGGTTGGAGGAAGAGGGGGCACCTATGGTGCCCCCACAGGGTGCAGGGATGAACCACACCTCCCATTTTACTATGGAAGCATGCATTATGGCTGGTTTATGGCAGTAATGCATGCTACCTCAGTGAAATGTAGGAATGCGACTGAACAGTGTTCGGTCACATCCTAATGAGGCGGTTGGGAGAACCGACCGGATGTCGGTTCGTCCAGGGACCGAGTCAATGTCGGGCTGAAGCAAATCTGCCAGACACCGAAATTGGCCCCTTAGTGTATTTGTGAATCACAAACTGCCTTTACCCTTGGACTACCCTGAGTCTTACATCCTAATACTTATCCGCTTCTAATACACAGTTGCAGCTTGAGGATTGACAGCAAGAACACCTATAGATGGCAATTGACGTTGCAGGAGCTAAACTGAAGCAGCACGTTCGAGAGGGGCACATATGAAGAACACAAGTTTAGCAGAAACGTTGAGTATTTACCTCCTCACCTGAGATAGTGATTTTGGGGCCAGAGGGCCAGATGTACAATTGCATTTCTGGCCGCAAACCATGCGATTCAGTATATCACAGGGTGTGCAACAAAAAAATCTGTTTTTTAATGAACTAAACACATTTAGCAGTTTGGTAATGTTACCAAATTACTGAATGGATTTAAGAAACCGTTAGGAATCACTATTTGGAAGAGGCATGATTAGGGTTAATTCCTTAGGGGGTATGTTAATTTTTTGATGCAGAAATGCACACAAACATTAATATTTCCTGTCTATTGAAAAGGTAGTGGTAAGCTGTTTACAAATGGAGAGGGGTGCCCAAAGGACCCCTTCTCCTTTTTCCCTTTGTGAATGGTCCAAATAAAACATTTTTGGGAGTAGGAAGTGGTCAATACCACTCCCTGCTCTGAACAAACAAATTGTTTAAAAACACTGCAATTTTTTTAAACTCTTCATTTTCCTTTATGGAAAACGGGATTCATTAAAAATAATAAATACAAAGGTTTATGGTAATTCCTGTGATGACAGTAAATAATAGTGGATCGCAATGTGCGAACTGCCTCATTAATATTTATGTGGTAGGTCGCATTGTGACCCACTGGGATTCAGTATTTTGTGAACTGACCTATTAATAAATGGGTCATTTTGCAAAATACCACAGATTCACAGTAAGTTGGTGCACAAATTGAAACCATTAATTGCGAATCCTATCTTAGTACATATGCCCATAGATCTGAGATATAGCGACCCACCACCACAGCTCAGATAACACTTCTTCAGACCAACAATCAGTGGGATTGCGAGGTATTCTGGGCCCACTCTACTCTAGTCAAAAAAGGAATTAGATGCTACTGAAATCAGCACCAGCCAGTCATTAAATAGCAAAGTGCCATTAAAAGTGGCACTATGCCGATTAGAGAGAGCTTAATATCCAAGCCTCAGTACTAAGCAAGGACAGGTAAATTGTGTTCAGAGCTTTAAAAGCGGTTTACAAGTATACAGTAGTGTTTTTCAGACTTTGAGTAACCAGCAGAATCCCGCAAAACCTGCTGAATGAGTAGTATAAACTTTGTAGGGTGGTGATAGATCCCAGTGATGATAAATGTAAGGTGTTCGGGAGAATCACCAGATAGAAGCCATTTTGACTGCTACATATTTTTATTTTTTATTTATTTGTGTTTTATAGAGTGCAAACTTGACCCACTAGGGTATCAGAGCGCTTTACAGGATTCATAAGATGTATACAAGAGACTTTGAGGGGGATGGAGGATACATTTGGGGAAACCACAAGTGAACTTAGCCCGAAGGGTATCAGGGCGCATTACAGAATTTGCAAATTGTAAACAATAGAGTACTTTAAAGAATTTGCAAATTGTCAACAAGAGGATTAGTGGGGGGGGGGACATTTAGGATAAACACAGGAAATGTTTTTTTACGAGATCAGAGAGTCCCTGATCCCAGGGTGGGGTGCCCGGAGGTATCGGGTGGATGGAAACAGGATAGACCAGATGAGAGGTAGTAGTCGAAAGTGAATGGAAGCGGAACAAGGTCGCTGAGGTGATTTCAAGTTAGTATTTAGGAGAGGAATTTGCCCATAAGGAAGGTTTTGGTATCCTTTTTAAAGTGGTTTACAACTATACAGTAGTATTTTTCAGACTCTGAGTAACCAGCAGAATCCCCAAAAACCGGCTGAATGAGTAGAATAAACTTTGCAGGGTGGTGATAGATCCCAGTGATGATAAATGTAAGGTGTTTGGGAGAATCACCAGATAGAAGCCATTTTGACTGCTACATATTTTTATTTTTTATTTATTTGTGTTTTATAGAGCGCGAACTTGACCCACTAGGGTATCAGAGCGCTTTACAGGATTCATAAGATGTATACAAGAGACTTTGAGGGGGGTGGGGGATACATTTGGGGAAACCACAAGTAAACTTAGCCTGAAGGGTATCAGAGCGCATTACAGAATTTGCAAATTGTAAACAATAGAGTACTTTAAAGAATTCACAAATTGTTAACAAGAGGATTAGTGGGGGGAGACATTTGTGATAAACACAGGAAAAAACATTTGACGAGAAACAGAGAGTCTCAGATCCCAGGGTGGGGTGCCCGGAGCTATCGGGTGGATGGAAACAGGATAGACCAGATGAGAGGTAGTAGTAGAAAGTAAATGGAAGTGGAACAAGGTCGCTGAGGTGATTTCAAGTCAGTATTTAGGAGAGGAATTTCCCCATAAGGAAGGTTTTGGTATCCTTTTTAAAGCGAGCCAGAGATGGAATTCTTCTAATGGCGGGTGGGAGTGAGTTCCATATTCTTGGTGCAGCCCCACAGAAGGCCTGATTGTAAGTTTTTTTTTCCCGCAAGCGTGCTGGTTGGAGAAAAAGGTCTCTGGCTGAACAGGAGTTTCTGGCTCCTCCAGATAGCAAGAGTTTCTGGGCAAACAATGCTGGGAGTTTGAGTAAAGGGCCTTGTGCGTGATGCATTCCAATTTAAGTTGGATTATGGCCTCAAGAGGAAGCCAGTTTAGAACTTTCAGGTGTGGAGAAATGTGGTCGAATTTCCTTGAGCCTGTTAGTAGTCTGGCGGCCACATTGAGGCAGGCTTTCAGAGGGGCCAGTGAGGTCCTGGGTAAATCTGGGAGGGTAGAGCAGCGGCCATATGCCAGACTAGACATGACAAGAGGCTGGGCTGCCATTTTTAGGTAGGGAGTGTTGAGGGAAGGTCTCAGTGTCCTTAGGTAGCTCAGGTGAAATCTGGTTCATTTGGCCATCGAGTTGATGTGGTCACGCATGTTCAAACTGCAGTCAATGGTTAATCCAAGGGATTTTGCAGACTCCACTATGGTTGGTGGACAGTTTAAAGCTGTGATCGCCTTGATCCATTCCTTGTTCCATTCCTGAATGTCAGGGTTGGTATTAGGTAGGGAGATTAGGAGAAATTCTGTTTTTGTGTTAAATTTTAGCTGGCTAGAGGTGAGCCACTGGACAGTCAATTTCAAGGCCTCATTCAGGGAGAGAATCTCCTCGGGAGAAGATATTTTTATGTAGATCTGTGTGTCATCAGCATACATGTGGTAGGACATATTTGTGGTGCGTAGTACTTCGGCTAGCGGTTCGAGGTAAAGGTTGAAGAGGGGGGACAGGATTGATCCTTGGGGGACTCCAACCATCATCGGAGAGAGAGCAGGCAGGTTACCATTGATTAGGAATCTCTGTGACCGGTTTTGGAGGAAGGACCTAAACCATTCAAGAACAGGGCCATCCAGTCCCATCCTGAGTTTGAGGCGTTCCAGTAGTTTTTCGTGGTTGACCGTATCAAAAGCCGAGGATAGATCTAGGAGGATTAGGAGACAGGTTTTGCCTTGGTCAAGGGCTTGGAGGGCATCATCCATGATGTGGAGAATTGTGGTTTCAGTGCTGTGCCCAGGCCTGAATACAGATTGGAAGTCATCTAGTAGGTGGAAGTTGGTGATATGTTGACTCAGCTGCTGTTGCACACATTTTTCCAGAACCTTAGCTAGGAGTGGGATATTATATATAGGTCTGAAATTGTCTGGGGAAGCAGGATTTAGCAACGTTTTTTTTAAGATGGGGAGGACTTGGCCGGCTTTCAGAGAATCAGGTATCGACACCTGTAGAAGGGAGGCGTTAATTATTGCAGTCCGACTAGGAATGATGGATTGAGCTAGGCAGCTGGAGGGGAATGGGCCATTAAAATGGTTGTTCGGGTTTAGGGAGGATAACATTTTTGAGACGGAGTGTTCGTCATACACTTTGAAGTTGATACAGTGCCCTTGGTTTTTGAGTGATGCCTGCGGGTGCAGCGTGGAAGGAGGGGGCAGATCCGGAAGGGGTTGTGAGTGGGTGGTAGATCTTAGTTTGTTTCCTAGGGTAGTCATTTTGTCGGAGAAAAAGGTGGAGAATTTGTCTGATAAAATTAGGGAGTTAGGAATTTCTTTAGAGGTTTTGGCCAGTTTGTTTGATTGGTGTGTGACCATTTCGAACAGCTGACGTGGTCTGTTCTTGGCATTCCCCGGTTCCAATCTGAAGAATTCTTTTTTTGATTTAAGGATGTTCCTATTATAGGCATTTCTGGCCTGGCGGAGAAGTTTTAAGTGTACTGCCTCCAGTTTCTTTCTGTCTGCCGGAGGGATCTCCTCTTATTGTGAGGGACCCGTTGAACCAGGGGTTTCTGTCTTTGATTTGGGTTCTTTTTAGTTTGAGCGCGGCAAGATCATCAAGGTTGTTAGTTATGGTCGCAGAGTACTGATCAATGAGGTCAGTGACCGTTGTGATATGTGGGGTGGGAGGAGGTCTGACTTGCAGCGAGCCGCCAATTCTCCATGATCAAGGTTTTTTGTGTCTCTAACCCAACGTTTAGGAATCACCGGTTGCGGTGCCCTTGTCTTGTGGGTGTCAGAATAGAAAAGTGATAGTGTGGTGGTCAGACCACTCACATGGGTCTATAGCGATAAGCTTGACTGCAGATTCCTTAGCTATGATCCAGTCTAGAATGACGCCTTTCGAGTGTGTTGTGAGTGAGCAGACTTGGGTATGGGCTTGGTCGGCCAGGAGGTCTTTGATGATGATGAGGATCATTGAGGTCGTTCCAGTGCAGATTGAAGTCACCAAGGAAAATGTCTTTAGAGGTGGAGGAGCCCTTGGCTGTGATGGCTTCCATGAGGTGGTCAGTGAAGCTGTCATTCATGCCTGGGGTGGTAAAAGGTGTGCAAGCTGCACAGTTGGAGGGTATTGCTGCATAAAGAAAGTGCAGGGTATTCTCAGGAGTCTGTAGAATCTGGCAGGAGTTTAGTGACAAGGAGGTTAGAGCGGAGATGCAGTCTATGCCTCCCCCTTTTTTTAGATTGTCTGTCCAGCCTTGTGATGTTGTAGTTGGGAGGGACTAAGAGGTCAAGGCAAGGAGATGAGGATTCATTGAACCACGATTCAGTCAGGATTGCTAAATCGAGATTTTGGCTCAGGATGAGATTAGCAATGTCGGTGGCGTGCTTAAGTGCTGAGCGGCAGTTGATTAAGATGCCATATAAAAGGGGGTCAGAGAGAGAGAGATGAGACTTGGGGCAGACAGGGGTACTGGCACTAGGTTGCTATCAACCAGCCTTCTGTTGCGTAGGGTAGCTGATCTGTTGAGGTTGATCGCGACCGTGTGGATGGCATGTTTGACATTCATGTCAGGTAGATTGGAGGTTACTGGTGTAGAATTGTAGGTGAGGAGGATGGCTAGAATTTCCTCTACTGTGCGGTCTAGTGGACTTGGGGGTTACAGGGGCGGAATTGTAGGAGAGGAGGAGCGCTAGAATTTCCTTCTCTGAGAGGTGGCAGGTCTGCTTGCGAAGGAGTCTCAAGGATAGCGGTAATGGGTGATGGGGACTCGGAGGGAGGGGGTGGGTTGGAGTTCCGCAGGAGCTTGAAATTTGAGAAGGAGAGTTCAGTGAGGTGAAGGAGGTTCTTTAGTTCCAGAATGGAGTTATGGATGTTCTAAGTAAGTTTGGCTTCTCTGTGGTGCAGAGTTTCAATATCCCAATAAAAGGAAAACGCGTGTGGGCAGGAGGTCAGTGAGTCAGGCGCAATTCTAATGAAGGGTGCAGGTGGTAGGTGTACGGGGTTAGGTCGACTTGTGTTGTAGTCCTTTGGGAGAGTTTCAGTCTCCATGTCAGGGGAATGAGCTTGCGGGCAGGAGCCCACTGGCTTGGGATAGTTTCTGTTGGCAGGCACTGCTAGCATGGTAGCGGGGCTAGGTTGACCTGTATTGTGAACCCTTGGTAAGGGGATTTGTGGGGGGCTAGGCGGAACCCTAGAGGAAATAAGGGAGGCATAATCTCGAGAGCAGTTTGGGGTGCGTAACGGCCCAGGTTTGTTTGTTGTGGTCTGCGCCCTTGGTGGGGGTGGGGGTGGGCAGGGATTAGCTGTAGGGTCTGTATAGTGACTAAGCGGGAGGCTATTAAATCAACAAAGGAGGGTTTTTAGAGGCCAGGGATCTATAGGCGCACTGCTAAATCACGCAAATGTACAAAATAAACAAAGTCAAATGGGGCTTCTAGGAAAGGGGAAAAAGCCATATAACCCCTCGGTTTTGTGTGGGAAACACCCTCACAATATACAAATTGAATGTCTGAACCTAGGCACACATAAAAGTTGAACTTTTTTCCCCCTTTTTGTAGAGTTCAGTACAATAACACAATTGTAAACAGTATTGACCGATAGTCGTATTGTTCTTTTGTTCTTTTTATTCAGTTGTTGTATGGGAAAACAAAAACCAGCCAACACATGTTTTGTCGTATGCGGAAGCTAATTCCACGACTCCTCAGGGCTGGGAAAGATACAAATGGTATGTGTGATACATAATGCCCACCAAAGTTACAGCAATAGGTGAGCATACCTGTGATTTAGAATGCCAGTGGAAACCAAAAAGCCACTATGTCATAAAAATGAGAGCAGTTGAATAGGCATCACTGAGTAGAACAAGAACGGCATAGACCTGAAAACGTGACTTCCTAAAACAACATTCATGCTGGTCAAAAACATATTTAAAACAAATTTTAACGTTTAGGGGCCCATTAGAATGGCGGGCGGGGGGGGGGGGGGGGGGGGGGGTGAACCGGGGCGGACGGAAAGACCGTCCGAGGCTTTTCCGCCCCGGTCGCCTTTTCCCCAGTAGAGGTCAGTCCAGGTCCTGCCATTCTGGATAGGGTGGGGACATACGTTTCTACGTAAAGGATATCTTCTCTCTGCAGTTCAGAGAATAGTGACAACCCATTCTTCATAACTGTGATGCAGTCTATAAGCGCATTACCAATTGCTGAACCCGTGTTCCAAGCACCAGGAATTTGCGATGTAATTCAACATGTGCTTTGTAGGTCGCTATCTGTAAAAAGTGTATTTATCTTGAAATAACAGAGCAGACACTGAAGAGTTTGCCAACAAAGAAGAAAATCATAGAATGTGAAGCAGCGACTTGTAACTATGTTTCTGTTTTAAAATACAACAATCAAGCTGGCCAGGCAAACGTACTCAATGATTCACTAAATTATCTTTTTATTTGACAAGGGAGCGATTGTTGGCAGTTTAAATCTCCTTAACATACCACAGTTAATTGGTCTTCTCGTGAAAGCAAGTGGCCATAAAACAAATTTGGGCTGCTCAAATGTTTATATAACCCTATCTTGGGTACTAGAAGGAGATTACAAACTCGTAAATGGGATAGGTTAGCAAAAGTGTATGAAATACATTCCCTTGGTGCACATAGTTTTAGTAATTTATTTTGTGATATTATAACTGCTACATTTCGGGCCTTACTCATTAAAGCAGACATCGTACTCAATAAACAAAGAGTTGAACTTAACATCACTGAGCTCGTTAAACCTCTTTTGGCATTGGATCAATGTATGAGTGTTCACGTTTCTTCTTTCAAGCAGCTGGCTCTATACTACATACATTCTTAGAAATAGCCAATATTAAAAATTGATGGCAAGGCGCTATACCTCAAAGCTTAAAAACAAGTAATGGCAAAGTCAGTAGATCTCGGCTGTAAAAGGCCAAACTGTTGGCTTTGCCAGTGCTTGCTTGCATTGGCATTAGCTAGGGCTAAAATGGCCATCAGTGCATCATGATGCATGCACACATATATCAAAGAAAAGACTTTCACGATTGTTGCGGATGCATACATGTGTATCGTGATGCACGCACTCGGATGAAGCCATTCCAAAATGGCAGCCGATGTGTTTGCAGGAGCGTGCTTGCCTTGTGATGCATGAGGGCTACTGCTGAAGTGGTCATTTTGACATTTTTTAAATTTACTATTCTCTCGTGGCAACAGCTTTTAAAGAGAACTAAATCAAAAATTAAAAAGAATGTGTACAGCTCTAAAAAGGAAGTGAGCAGCCAGAAGTAAAATAAATAAAAAAATATATAATTAATTAATACAAAATTGACAATGGGGAGTGTGATGGACGTTGAGACAGAGAACAATGGATGAGCTGGTATGGTACTAAATAGAAGGCACTGGGGCCGTCCTGGTATTCAGCAAGAACAAACGTTCAAACACAAGGGTAGGGAGGAAAACCACTTAATCAAGAGCAGACACCTACGATAGACAATGAAGGAATTCAGTCACAGACAGGGGGTTAATTCCATGCCCACTTTCAGTATATGCTATGTTTTTTAAACTATAGGTCTGCGATGGACAGCTAACGCTAACAATGCCTGGCAATGCCAACTGTTTCTAGGTTCTGTTTGAAACAGTGCATGCATTTGTTAACTTAAAAGCTCGCTAAAAGCTCGCCCATTACTTACCATTGGTTGGCTTTATTGTCAGGCATTTCCTTGCTTCTCATTGGTCATTTCCTCCTTTTTCACTTCTTTGCATGTCCCTTTGTACCTTCAAAGGGCCATGGATCAAGTACTGATAGATTTCTTTATAAATGTTTTTCCACTGGTCACTCTTGGATTGAGGTATTTTTTTTTTGCTCTCTCCCACTCCATTGCTTTTTGCCCCTGTCCCTCCCATCCTGTTTGTTGTTGATACAGTTCCTCCTTTCGTGTTGCTTATTGCTCTGATCCTCTTGCCCCATCCCTCTCCCTCCGTTGCTTGTTGCCCTGTCACTCCAGCCCCATTGCTTGTTGCCCTGTGTTGCCAATCCATGTCAGTAATCTGCTTCCCACTCGGACCTATATATAAAAGACAACTGTCACATTTGTCTCAACCAGCAATTTGGGGAAAGAATGTAGTATTATGGCTCGAGCGGTCAACCTCACACCTGGGAAACCGGGTCTGAGTCTCAGTGAAGATGCTCAACATCCTGTGGTTCTGGGCAAATCACCTAATCTCCTGTGCCTAACAAAAATGAATGTGTCCTTCTGCGATGAAACTGGTGCTCATGTAAAGCGATAAGAGAAAAAGAGTACGCAGTTCCTCGGGGTGGAGAGCAGGAGAGAGAGGGAGAAAGAGAGAGGAGACAAAAGAGGAAAGGGATTCCTCTTGTTGGAACTAGGTTTGAGTGGCGAGGGGCAGGTATTCCAGCCCATTTCGGCGACATACTATTCGCCACCCGATCTAGGTGTCCCTGTGCCGCTCCGAACACGGATTGGAGCAGGTAGTAACACTGATTTAGGTTACCCGACTTACATGGAGAGACTTGTTCCCCTAGTACTTGACGTGGTAGGTAGCATCCCCACCACCACTTATGTGTAGATAGTTTGTCCTTCACACTAGGCCCTGAAGAATTGCAGAGGATCACTAGGACCACGAGGCACGAAAGATGTTAACCTACAGAGATGAGCATAGCTGAGCTGAAACTTGACATCAGCAGGCTGCCACTCTTCGTTTGTTTTTAGTCAGGTGGATAGCCAGCCTGAATAAAGTCATATTTTGGACTATCCAACCTGTTTTGATAATCACTTCCACTCACTCACATCTACAGCACTAGGCCTCTCACACGTACCGCACCATACGGCCAGGAACGAAAGATCTCTGCCAAAGAGCCCCTTTATGGGTGCCCGTGGGGTATTGCAGCGCCGACCCGATGAGGAGCAGGTCCATATGATGAAACATGACACCTAGCTTGCTAGGCGTCTGAGGACCCTAGTTCCGACAAGAGGATTCCCTTTCCTCTTTTGCCTCCTCTCTCTTTCTCCCTCTCTCTCCTGCTCTCCACCCCGAGGAACTGCATACTCTTTTTCTCTTATAGCTTGACAGGGCATGTATGCTGGACCTCCATAACAAAAGCCCATTAGTTCTTTGTTGTTGATATGCTCATGTAAAGCACTCTGATATCTGATTTCTCAGGTTTAGTTCGCGCTATAAAAAAAAAATCAGTTTCCACAGGAAATAAAACACAGAAAATACTGACCTGGAGCTGTGCATTCACATGCATTTACAATGTGTGCTGCTCATGTAACAATGCCCTTTTTAGGTTTCGCCTACACAGCGCTTGTGCTGTGCTTGTAAAATCTATTGTTTTTTATATATAAATCTTAAAAGGGCTTAAATCCCACCCTCACATTTCATTGGTTGGTGTGTTTGCCACAAACTTTTACTCCGTTTCTATTAGCTGTAGCACACTATTTTGTTGTTCTTCCCCTACTGTGTTTCTCTTATCAGTGTCTCATGGCCAAAGTGCTCTTTTCCTCCGCTTTTATGGAACTCTTTTTTTAGGTTTTTTTAGGCTTGTTTTTAAAGTGCTGGCATTTCTGTTAGGAGGCTCAATTGGTTATTAAACGTTTTTGTTCGCCTTCCAATCCGGTGTCTTTTAACTGTTCCTGTTCCACTCATTCTGAAACTTTCATTTTATCATGCAAAAACCACCACAGTACCCCCGTGGCACTTCCAAGCCCCTTCCCTGTTTTTCCTTAGTCACAGTCTAGTCTTTCTACACGAGAGGGGATCTGCTTCCTCGTGATAAGCCGGTAGCTAACAACTTCGGGTTGCCAGGGGCCTCCATTTAAGAATAATAATGATGCCAGTTACAGAAGCAATGCTTGTTAGCTCAGCTCTGCCCACTGGTTGCTCACAGCACCTAAAATTGCTTGTCCCATAATGGCCACTCTTTTTTAACTGTGCTGACTGCTGCTGCTAGCAGGCATTTCAATTAAAAAACATTGTATTACCTACAAAACATTTTATTTACATCCTAGCTCAAGGGTGCCCTCCTATTCTAAGGTGAGCTCTGCTCTTTACTGCAGGGCTGCACAGAAGCGTGACATTTCACTTCTCAGGCACTCAAAACCCTGAATTTCTTTTTTTCACCATTGCTACAGACTGTTGAATTCCCTACCAGTAAATTTTACTACAAACCCCACTATGTTCAAGTTCGCAATACACTTCAGACCCCTCTGTTCTCTGTGGGTCTCTAAACATACAGTTCTGATTTTAGTTTAGTTACTGCTTTCATAAATATTCTAACAAATACCCAATCTGATAGAGTTTCAATATGCAGTGGCAGCGGATGTATGACGTTACAACGCATACTTTTACCACGCACGCCTTTACAACGCGGTATTTACAACGAATACCTTTACAACGCATAGTGCTTTTGGGCGCTGGATAGTGAATTGTTTAATTTACTATTCCAACTCCAGTCCCCGTGGATAGAAGGGAAGGTGTTGGATAGTAAATTAAATCTATTCCCTATCCCAGAGCACCCCCCAGCGCAATGCGTTGTAATGGTTTGCGTTGTAAAAGTTGCGTTGTAAAGGCACTGCGTGGTAAAAGTTGCGTTGTAAAGGATGTTTCCCGTGGCGGCTGTGAACTGCAATGCACTTGGAGTCAATGAGCGGAATTAGTGATCAGTCTGAACCTCTTGTATATGTCTTGTTTGTTTTGACTGAATGATAAGCTTGTAGGTCATTCTTTCATTTTGCTTTCATCATTCCACTGAAATCCATGCACACGGCTGCCATTCTGGAAGGACGATGAACCATGAATTTATAGGTTTTTCATTCATTTTAATTGTCCTCTGGTCAAGAATGTTGCAAAGTTAGACCTCTGAAAATTGTCACAGTGACCTGTCGCTAATGTTTGGACAGGAATTGCATCACATTTCAATATATGAAACATATCTGCATTTTTTATTAACACATAAAGTTTGCTGAATCGTTAACAAGCTAATTATGCTTTCTAAAGGTGTTACATGTATAATTGCATAACAGCGCCGATGTTGAAATACACGACCTTGAGGTAATAATGTAAACAAAAATCTCTGCCAAATGTTGTTCAAAACAACGAGAGCATTGCTATAAATTGCATCAATCACATTTACAATAGCAGTTTTTCCATATTTTCAACATGTATATCTCTCCAGCTGGGTTTGAGTTATCTACAAAAATGCACATGCCACGTTCAACAGATGGATAGAAAAATAGACCAGTTTCTCCCACAAAATACTATTGGACAGCCAGCGAATTATATGGTGGCCTGCAAAACTATGCACCATCCATAGGCAATGAGTCAATGTCTTACTTTCTTCATGAAAGAGAGCTCCTGAGGTACAGTCTAGACTAGGGGTTGTCGCAAAATGTTCCCAAGGGCCATAAAGTATGGTCTGTGATGTGACCAAGAGCCGCACTGATGCCAGCAGGGTGGCATTTGAGTGGGGATAGGCGGTTTGCCAGTAAAGCGGGTGCTAGGATTTTCAGCTTGTATTAATATACCAGTTTGCTTGATGTGCATGATTGTCTTCATGATTTAGTTTGCAATCAATTAATTGCTTTGAGAGCATATTGTTGAAAAGAGGAAAGTGGTTTATCGCTTGCAGATACACGGTGTGCTATGCTGAATAAGACCATCGATTAGGGGGTCCAGATACAGCTTTAATGGGATAGTTTAATTCCTCTCAACTATAATAGGTTCACATTTTAATTATCTACGTTCTTTCTCCCCTAGACAATTCTGCAGAATGGATTTCAAAACTACTCTTACCCATGTTCTCAGTTTGCCCCATTTCCATAGGTGTAATGCAGAATTAGAGCTTTTTTCTCCTGCTTACTCAGCATTTGATACTCAACTTTAATTCCCTTGAAAATAGGGGCAGTGCCTAGAAGGGTGAGGTTTTGACCACGATGGCGGCCTGTGGTATATTTAAATGAGCGATCAATGCTGAGTTTAGTTGTTTTTAGGATATTGATTACCCCGAGCGAGATGCCAGTGAGAGCATACACAGGCCTGCTGTATTTAAGCAGTAGTTGGTGTCCTGTGAGAAACCTGTTGCCGTCGGATTGAGTTCTGGAGTTCTTTATCGACCTGTCCTGAAGAGGCCAGATTTGCTGGAAGGCCGAAACGCGACTGCGTCAACACTTTCCATAAGGAGGAGTCCTTGTTTTGAAATATTTTGGAAATTAATGCCATTTGACACACTTGAAGATATGGGTTCTGTTAAGTTTTCAGTTGAACCAGTTGTGTCTGACTACCTCTTAGTGTACCCCCTAGATTGAATAGGAGGACACTCAGCTGTTGCTGCAATATTGTTTGCTGGGTGAACAAGAAAATTATTTTATGATCTTTTTTGATTTTTGTATGAAGTGTATATGTTGTTCTTTGTTTGTATTGATTGTATATAGGTGTGTACATATGTATGTATATTTGTGAATAGTGAAAAAAACTTTGGTAAAAGAAATTAGCGGGGAATAATTCTGCTTGATTACAATAAATAAAATGTGTAATCATGTCCTCATCTGCTAGTGATGATGTTGACAATTTGTTAGTGATATACTAGTGGATATATGACACAAACAATAGGAGAATTGAGAGTCACCTATTTGAGAAATTGTTAGATATATTTTTTCCTCCTTTTTCCACTTTTTTCAGTTTTCTGTAGAATCCCTAACAGTCAAAACGTAGGCCTCGTTTGTGAAATCCAGTGGAAAATATTTGAATGGTGCGGTAAATAAATGCAAAATAAACTACTTTTTTAGGTTTTATCTACACAGCGCTTATGCTCAACTTGTTTGCTTTTTCCCCCACCCTTTACCTAATCTCCCCATAGCAGCATCCATTTCAAGCGTACTTGTCTGGGGAAAGTTTTTCTTTGTCCTCTGCCCTTTACCTAATCTCTACCTAATCTCCCGCTTTATAGTATCACCAATAACAGCACAATATATTGCCTTTTTCAATAAACAAGTCATAACACTTTCACTGAGTTTTCAGTAACTTGAATTGGACAACTGCTCATCAAGCTACAACTTACAACAAAAGACAGCTTATTATTAATCAAATATATGAAACCCTTTTACATTTACCAAAGCTTGCTGTGTAAGAAAGTAATTCTAAGTATGAACGTTTCTGTGTGTTTCTGAGGAGCTCTGAATTTTCGTAGCAAGAATGGGTGGGTAATGAGCTGGGAGATTACCAGTTTGCCTAGAGGCACATAGTTTTTTCAACAGGACATGCAAGTGTCTTACTTCCACACTCAGTCATGCATGCATCGAACCGTGTGTTCCAGCCAGCCTTGGGTTGTTTTCCATACAGAGTCCCCGACTACTATTATAGTGCCATAGTGGGCATCTTGTCTCAATCCCTGTAGTTTTCACTCACATTCATCCTCTTGAACCCCAGCTCACAGCACTTCAGGTAGAGGCATTGGATGCTGCTGCATTTCCACCCGGGTAATGCTGAAGATTTGGCACTGTAATGTGTCTCAACTGCATTTTCTATACCCAGACAGCAGACCTCTGCTAGCAGACTAGCGAAGTGCCCTCTATTAATGGGTGTTTGAGATGATCACTCCAAAGGATCCTAATTGCTGTTTTCTGTGCTACCACAAACAGGAGGTTGGGGTGCTGTTGGAGGGGTTAGTGAGGTAGGTAGAGTGAGATACTTGACAGAGTGCCTGAATTTAGGTGTTAGAAAAAGTTTTACTATTACTCTTTCTAACACAGCATAGCATGTTCATAGTGCTGTAAATGACTCCTAATCAATGATTCAAAAGGTATGGACCACACACTTCTCTGTAAAACTTCTTCTGTTAGAAGAAGCTTTAATCGCATGTATTTAGGGGTTGGTAGGCGTGCATCAAAGGTATGGTCCTCTGTTCCTGGGTGTATGCTAAATATGATAACTGTTGCGCTTCCCCACTGGGAAGCATCCCTTTAGTGCACTGCCGGGGATCACCCTAGGAGACATCAATACCCATGCTGTGATTCTGAAAAGAAATATACCCCCTGATCAAGGGTCGTGATATGCCCGAAATGCATTGGGGATATCCCTAATCTCTGTTTGGTGTTTTACCCATGTAAATGGTTTATGTTTTTACATGAACAAAATGGATGACTACAACATTAGAAAAAAAACATTGTTTTGGAAGCAAATAAAGAATCTCAAATGTAAACAGAGGTTGTCTTTGAAATTGAATTTGACAAAAATTTCTACCTAAAGTTCTCCAATTGTGATCCCCAGCAGTACACTGAAGGGACGCTTCCCAGTGGGGAAGCGCAGCAGTTATCCTTCTCATTGATACCATGTTTGCAGATGCTTGAAGCATTGAAGGGCAGCACTGGCCCTTGCTGCATCTCAGCTGTGAATTCAGCAGTGCATGGTTGACTCCCAGAGTTACAGGCAATGTTACTCAGCCAGCTAAAACACCAACATGATCATTTGGAGCTATTTGGATTCACTGATTAAGTGGAAACAAGTGTCAGTGTGTAAATCTAGAACCTGTGTGGGTGCTCTTAGATCACAGATCCGCGTCCCCAGATTGTCAAAGCACAAGAGAGTATGCAGCACTCTTGCGTCAGTAGGACATAGTGAACATGTGCCTCAGGAAGTAAGACACTAGCAGTTCCTGTTGAACAAAGTGTGTGCCCTAGGCAAACTGGTAATCTCCCAGTTTTTGCAGTGCAAGCCTCTCTCATCACACAAAAAGCACAGCACAGGTATGACCATAGCAAGCACATGATAATGTGCTATTATCTTTGTTATAGTACTTAACTGGGTGTAGTGGTGTGTGTTCTTGAATGATGTGTGAGCAAACATGTGGTGTCTATGATGTGTGTGGAACAGGGAGAACAGGTAGGACTTTAGCAAAAGTCTAGAGACAGATGGACACAGAATACAGAACAGGGTTCAGGGGTAGAGTGACGGGGGCAGCATGGACTCTAGAGAAAGCAATGGTAGGAGGAAAAGGAACATGAGATCCTAATATAACAACCCCCACTTCCATCACCTTAAAATCAGTTGCTGCTTTTTTGACCGATATTCTCATAGCTGCAGGTAACAGTCTCTAGTGTGAATGTCTGTTACTGGGCCTCCCTGGTGGTTCTCTTGCTTTCCCTCCGGATGTAGCCTTTAGAATTACATCATCAGCTGCTGGAGATGTTGAGGTGCGACTTCCTGCAATGCCCACAGGAGCAACTACTGTGACAACTGAGTGGGACCACAGAAGGTCTATCTTCCAGTCCTTAACCTTCTATCATCTGCCTCAAAAGTATGAGTGTGCATTCACTACAGGAGCTTTTGCTGCTTCCGCTGTCCTTCCTGCTTCTGGGAGTTGCAAACTAAACTCATTTAGTGACAGGGAAGAAGGTAGGGCAGCTGGGGTCCAGGAAAAGAAATGGAGAGAGCCAACTAGCACTAAAGCAGGAGTGCATGAGTGCCAGAAAGGACCACAGGCAAGAAGGACAGTGGTAACACAGCACGAGCATGCTGGAGTTATACCTTCATTATTTCATGCTTAGGCCTCTTGCTCATAACAGGGAGGTACCAACGAGGTAGCCTTAATGAGGATTCCTCTCAATTTATTGTTCATAAATCCTTTAATGTATTTAGGAGAAGTTCCTTTTCTTCAGGTTTTCCAGGACTTCAGGGACGGAGCCAAACAGTGAAAACTGGAAAACATTCCAGAAAAGAAAGATTTAATCTCCCATCCCTTGCTAGGAGTAAATAAATGCCCAGGTGGAAAGCATTTTAACAACACTTTTGTGAACAGCTGAGACTGGATGGTAATATAGCTCAAGACTCCAGATGGCACAGTCAGCAGTTCAGTTACTGGATCGCATCCAATTAATACTGCTGCACATACCATGAGGTAGGTCCGGCCATAGGATGCATAACAAGGATACAATTTACAGGAACGGGGCACTAAACTTCTCTGAGGGTCTCATTGCAAGCAAATTCTGCGTTGTATATATACCAATACCACACAGTCTGATATTCACCAAATGTGGTATCAGTGGCGGCTCGCCGTGGGAGTGCTGTGGCGCGGTGATGCAGGGCGTGGGAGGGGCAGTGTGGGGGGTAGTGGAGTCCGACATACGACGGACAGGAGTAAGGTAAGTAATTAAATAAATAAAACAATTTACATTGCGCGTGCTGCATCACCAACTCGGCGCTCCCCCCACCCCAGCACTCCCTCGGCGAGCCACCACTGTGTGGCATTACTACCCTATTCACAATAATGTATTTTCACACACACATTCTGCACAGTTTTCCCCTGTAGAATTTGTATGCAGGAAAAGTGTGATGTTTGTGTACTATTTGTAATTAGGAGTGGGCAAAATATTTAATGAATTTTTTTTGCCATCAGAATGGAATCGGGGGTGCTTTGCAGATGTAAAAATGAAAGAACAGAGGGCCTTATTACGATGGCGATCGGACAAGCGTCTGACCACCATTGTTTCGGGCACAAGACTATTCGACAAGGAATCGGTGGTCCCAACAGCCCAATCATGGTACAACCACCGTGCAAGTTGTCGTAAAATGCCTTTTACTATTGCAGCTTGTGCAGCTGCCCGGGAAAAGGGCAGCAGTACATGCTGAAATAGTAAAAAGCATCTTCAAAACATCCATGCACTTTGTGCCAGGCACCATGTGTTACCTGGCATATGGTGAATGGATGTTTGGAGGGGCACCACATGTGCCACCCTGGCCACATAGCGGAAACCCACAGGGTATTGAGGCCCTAATAGGGGCCTCCAAAGTCCCTTTACAATAGCCTTTTCATGACAGTGGGACCGATATCCAAGTTAAGGCAGCAGCACAAAGTGTACGTGGATGAGCCATTGCTGTATGTCCCATTTGAGTCAGCGGCATAAGGATGAGTATAGGTGTCTAGGAGATGTCCATACTGACTTTGGATTCCTTTTCTGAAGCAATATAACATGGGAAATGGAAGATCAATTATTATTAAATACTTTAATTATGATTCATGAAGTTCACAATAAAACATATAGACGTGTTTGAGCAACTAAGCCTAGTCTATATTTTTCTAAAAAGGGGACATCAAAGGCAAGGAGTTGGTTGAACATCTGCAGACTCACAGTCCTCCATACAATGTTTGCATGACTAGACTACTGTGCTCAAATCTAGACAATATGTTTCCTTCTAACAAGAAAAATATGTTACTTAATGGTATTCAGTACTAGGAATGGGTTTCACATTTTGATGATTTTTATACCTTATATCCTTAGGTTGGTCTTCCTCAAATCGTTTAAATTTTTACCTCCACATTTTGCTGCATCTTTTTGTTGGCCTTAGGACTCTGAGCACTTTACCACAGCTAGTCAGTGCTAAAGTTCATGTGCTTTTTCCCTAAATGTGTGTATCTGGTGCATACAGATTGTCACATTTAATATACTTATCAGTCCCTTGTAAGGTGGTCTACTGCATACCCAGGGCTAGTAAGTAAAATCCTACCAGTGGGCTGCAGAACTGATTCTGCAACCCACAGAAGTAGCCTTTGAAACTTGTCACAGGCCTGCCACTGCAGGGCCCGTGTAAGCAGCTTACTACTACTTCAACGTGGCATTTAAAACCTCCTTGCCAAGCCTTAAACTCCCCTTTTTATAGCATATGCCACCCCTAAGATAGACCATAGGTAGCCCCAAGGGCAGGGTGCTATTTAAGTCAAGGTAAGACATGTACCTTTATGTTTTGCTTGTCCTGGTAGTGACAAACAGCCTTATTAGTTTTTCACTACTGTTATGCCTAAACCTCTCATAGAGTAGCATTGGTAATTCCTTAATAATCCTTTAAACTGTAATTCCTGATTAGAGAGGAGAAGCTTCTTGATATGTTTGGGATGATATTGATAAATACTACTTACTGGTGAGGGTGGATTTAACTTTACTAATTTACAAATGCCTGCATTAGAAAGAGGACATTTCTCTTCTCTTACATGTTCTGTGTGCCTGACAGCCTGTCTCCAATACAGGTCTGGGCTGGGTGACAGCTATATTTGTGCATTCCTTCTAGACAGCCACAACACAGGACACTCACCGGCATCTGCATTCATCTGCATACTGATGGGTAATCCTAGGCAAGAAGGAGGAGAGGAGGTAGCACTTCATTTTAATAGGTAGTGTCCTGTCTCCACACAAAGGACTGATTTACCCCCAATTGCTGGGCTGACAGACAGGACTGGACTGAAAGGAGACCTGTGCACTTCA
This sequence comes from Lissotriton helveticus, assembly GCF_964261635.1. Lineage (NCBI taxonomy): Eukaryota > Metazoa > Chordata > Amphibia > Caudata > Salamandridae > Lissotriton > Lissotriton helveticus. The sequence goes on along the minus strand of NC_136069.1, from coordinate 1,327,877,260 downwards.
TAGAGTTCTGTTTAAGCCACCCCCCCACATCTAATCAGACATTTCATTGGACTTGTAACCAGACACTACTGACTCTACATTTATACACTGCCAGAAGGACTGCTGTGCTGCCATGAGGGACTGCCACTCTGCTAACAGCCTTGTTGTGCTGGCCTGCTGCCTGCTACCTTCTTCAGTGCTATGTAGAATGTGTTCTCCAAGGGCTTGTTGGCTTGACCCATGTTTAAAGACTCAGGGTCATCAAGGGCTTCACCACTGCTGTGGAACGCTGGTCTTCGTGAGTCCAGTAACTGCACTTGGCTCGCCGCAGATTGTGCCTAATCGAAAGCTTCTGCTGTGCTAAAAATGCAGACTTGTTAGGGGAGTGATAAGGAGCCTTTTTTGTGCTCACAGCAGACTCTGCCTGACCGCCTGCTTGTGCTGTGCTCCAAATGAGCACTTTGTTGGGAGAGAGATCAGGCAACTTTCACCCTTGCAGTGCCTGCTGCAGGCCCCTTCATTCTATGACCCTAATATTTGCCTGCCTTCATCCCACAAGGGCCCACATTTTTCTACCAGACACGGTTCCGCATGTCTCCATTTTATCAGAACCACCCTGTCCTTAGCATGGTCCATCCTATTGCCAATTTGGAGACCCCTCACCAGGTTAAGTTCAATTACATCTGTTTTGAGGCAGATTTTCCCTCTGCATTTTCCATAATAAAAATTACTTGAATTCCTCAGTTTTTTTCAAAGGGTCCTAAATGAGTAATTCCTCACTTATGACTCATTTAGTGTGCATGCCACCAACTCTGGCACAATATTGCTATTGATTCTTCTGCTATTGATACATCAGGTACGCTTCCAACTGTCCTACCACAACAAAACTCAGGTTTCCTCTTGTTCCTCACTGAGTTCGTTTTTCATTGTTTCATTACAGGTGTTCCCCCATTTCAGAGTCCTGATGAGACCTCCATTGTTTACGGGGTTGGAATAATGTCGACTAATACCACAGGAGTGTTCTGCTTAATTCAGATGCTCTGTCCATCACCACCCCCTTTTATGAATCGTTTTGGCCACTATAGGAGTGGAAGGGTATGCTCAGACATGAGTCCCTTGCTCACTGCACCATCAGGATTCAAGCAAGCCGGGCCGAAGACGGCTGCAATGCCAGAAACCGGTCCCTGGAAGCTTGTTTCCTTTCCAGTAAAGAATTGGCTTGGTAGTTTGGTCTGCCCTGTTCCCATGATGCACTGGGCCAGGGACAGACTAATTTGCATGTAGCCAGGTTCTGAACTGGGATGGTGCAGTGAGCTAAAAAACGGTGATGGATCAAGCCCTGATCTTTTGACTGGGTAGGAGTGTTCTTCTTAATTCAGATGCTCTGTCCATCACCACCCCCTTTTATGAATCCTAACCTAAGAAAGGCTTATTTTTACTTGCATTTGAAAACACTCATATCCTGCAAAGTATTTACTGCATATTTATTATTTCAGTCGCGTTTTAATCAGATAAACGTTCCCTGTTTTTTGGAATCCTGAATGGAGTCTTTTTGTGGTGTATTCATTGTGTTAATGTATGTGTGTGTGTGTGTGTGTGTGTGTGTGTGTTGCACAGATACTTTAAATATTGGCTCTTTTGATAAGCCTGCCTGCTCTATGCCAAGCTACCAGAGTGTGAGCACAGGTTATCTCAGTTGTGTATCTATCTTATCCTGAGTAGAGTGGTAGTTCCTGCCTGGCCTGGGTGCATAACTCAGCCAACCAGACATCTAATTTCTAACAATGCCTTATTGTTTTTCTGGAAGAACATGGTGCAGTAAGAGTTACATAATATAGAAGATGTCTTGGTTTCCTTGTTGGTTTCCAATGCATGAAAAGAAGGAATGGTCATTGTTATGTCCCACCTTCCTTGAACAACAGGAGCCCCTGCAATTGTAGGAAGCCTTCATGTACTTGCTCCTGGCATATACACTTGGCCACTTTGTCGAGGAGCTGGCCTCCTGTCCTTGTCTTGGTACTTCCCTTCCTTTTGTGTCACTCCACTTCCTGTCTCCTACTCTTCCAGGAAGTTCCTTTTTGAGGGAGCAGCTAGACTGCTAACCTCTCCCCCCTAATGTTATTCCTATCCCCATTAGAGGTGTGTTTCAGAATCCGCCTTTCCAAAGGGGGAGTAGAGGTCCATAAACAGATCCGTGGTGCAAGCAATGTAGATTGTACACAAGCTGTTTGCGGGAATAATGAAGCAAGGAGGGAGAGCTGGGTTCTTCCGTAACAGTGTAGGCATTGCCAAGGTAAACCATACGCAGCCCTACAATCCCCTGCGAAATATCTACATAGCTTGAATCCTTTCATAGTTCCAAAAATGTGTTTTCAATTTCATGGAAAAAATACATTCCTCAAGAATATTAAATAATAGGAAAGGTTTTTATTTTTTCTGACTTATTGTTTTTGTGGAAGAGTATTGCGCATAAAAACCACCTCAATACTGCAGGTGTCTCACTTTTTTCGTGTTAAAATCTATTGCCTATAACTTTATGAAACATGAAATGAAAGAATGCTTACACTTCTGAATGCTCGCATCCAAAGATGGACACAGGAGCATAAACATAACATACAGTTAACATTTGGAGTTATATAGAAAACAGCAGCCTTCTTAGACTGGGGTTTTGGTTACTATCAATGAAAGAAGACTTTCATCACATGAAACTTAGTGACAGAGGCAAAGGCCCACAATAGCACACGCAATAAGCAACATAAATGAAGGAACACATTTGCACATACCACAGACAGAAAAACAAAACAAGCCTAAATTAAAAAGAAACCAGGATACTGCAAACTCTGGATAAGGGAGCCAGAATAATTTTATGACATAGCTCATCAAGATAAATGTGGAAATTCTCATTATTATTTATCAGGTGTTGTTTTCAAATGCATTTTTCCTCTCATATTTTCCACATCAAACAATTATTTACTTCTTGCTACATAATGGAGAGCATTTCCATGTTAACTGTTCCAAAATTTGAGTAAGCATTTACTTTTATCGCAAACTATATCGGCTCATTACGATGTCGGGGAAGAAGCGTGGCTCAGTGGTTAGAGGCGGCAGACCCGGAAGCTGAGATCGGCCGTGGACCAGGGTTCGATTCCCCGCCTCGGCGGGTCTCGGGCTCAAAAAGAATTCCACGGACTCGACAATTCTCGCTCTGGTGCCTACTCGACTCACGGGGTCACACTCTGCGACTCTGGGCAATAGCTTGCTTAATCTCCACTACGGCCCCTCGCGGCGGGATGCCTGGCTTTCACCTTGTGGATACCCTGCCGGGGTATCTCACAGGGGAATACCAGGACGGGTTCCCTAAGCAAGCGCCTTGAGACCTTTGGGTGATTCGTACGCTATATAAGTCGAAATACATTTACATTTACATTTACAAAGCCTCCGCCGACACCTACTCAGAACCAGCCGACTTGCGGTCGGCAGTTCCAACTGCTGGATTACAATGCGATGAGCACTGTTCGGTCAGATTCCTATTGTACCCCATAGACCCTGCCATACAGTGCAGGGTTTTACAGGGGGGTCACTTAGGTACCCCCTCGGCCATCAACTGTAGGCTGCAGAGGCAAGGGGGCCCTGCCAGGCGCCCCCAAAGTCACTTTCCCACAGCCTCTACGTGTCGACAGTCCGACGGGGAAAGGCTGTTGAAAATCGACATCGTAATCCCGACGGCAGAAACACTGTCCATAGGGGTGTATGATGCTGTTCCGTTCGACACAAATACTCTGCGAGTTAGTTGGAACCAAGTTGGAATGACCGCACATTTTACGTTTCGCCCGCGAACATTGTAATCGGGCAGACGGAGTGTAAACCGACCAAGCTGGTTGGAAGAGCCGACGCAGGCGAGAAGATTCCAACCGTTGGGAGGAGGCTTTCTGCCCGACATCGTAATCGGCCCCTATTTTGTTTCAAGTAAATGAAGCCCTCTTTTGAAAATGGTCTCTGGATTCAGCAAGGAGCCCCTACGACATGGTGAAAACAATACATGTTATACAGTGCACTGAAAGCAATTCCTAGGATGTGAAACAATACAACAAACAGCTAATGTAATGAGGAGATAGAGGTGTATTGCTTTTAGCAGGTGCAAGATTTAATTGACAAATATTGACCTACACAAGACAAAACCTGAAAGTGGCTGATTTAAAATACTGGAAACAATAGTGCTTGCAGACAGCTGTTCTGTCCAGCCAGTCATAAAAAGGGATACAAATGGACCCAACATTATCAAGATCCAGGAACTTAATCAACAAAGGTCAAAGTATCCATTTCACAATGATTGACTTAAAAACTCTACAGATCTAGGGGTGGGAAAAATTCATTACCTAACCCTTTCAGCATAATTCATATCCGTTTTATCCATGGTTGATTGAGTTTTTATCTTACAACACCTGGTAAAAAAAATATAATGTTCATGTTGTTACATATTGTTGTATGCTGGGTATTCTCTAACTCACCAAAACTAGGGACAACCATAATCAATCCATACCTTGCAAATACATGTAATTACTATCTCCTATGTAAGAGACAGCAGACAAACATATCTGCTCAGAAAGAGAAAGGATGTCTTTTAACATTCTTCAATATACATTTGAATGATTGATCAGAAGTGCTGAATATTGAAAGAAAAGGCAAGCTAGAATATTTCACCGAACATGGCAATTCTTTACATTCAGCATACTGGTATGGCCAATTCTCTTCACTGTCTCTTGTTTTGCACTTGAGTTTTTTGCAGTGACATCCAAATAAATAATACCAATGAAAAAGCAAGCACTGGCAAAGCCAATACATCTCACCTCTGCAAGAGCGCTTGGCTTTGCCAATATGTTCAGCCATGTTGTACACCACCGTGGCTGCTCTTTAGCATGGTGTTAAGTAGAGTCGAAGACACAATAGAAGAAATGTAGTTCATTCTTCAAATAAGCAGCATCACGAACAACCATCCGTCAGCGCAGCCACAGGTTTGCAACTGACCAGAGAACAGACAAGGCACGGATTCGGACTCTAGAACATCAGGAAAGAACCGAGGTCCGTGCCATGATTATATTGAAAGTAAACAACTACATCTATGACAATACTAGTGAATACAAACATAACACATCTTCCCTACTTCAAATAAAACAACAGAACGAAAAAAATTGAAAGGGAAAAGAATAAATAAATACATAAATAAATACATAAATAAATAAATAAATATTAAGATATTTACCTATAAAATGTTTCTCTTCTTAAAATTTACTATGAAACAAAGTTATAAAATCAGATAACCAAGTGGGTTTTTTACGTGTACGTTTGCAAATTTCTAAACCCACACTTTCACGAATGTAGTCAGACCCATTATAAACCAATGGAGCAGATACACCTTCCTGATGATCATTATTCACAACAGAGGTATCACACTTGTTATCTTGAATGGCAAGATCACCTTCCAATGTATCAGTAAAATCACAATTCATTTTTTTAGAATTAAGATATTCTTTGTATAATTCTTTCTCACCTTTAAGCACTGCAATTCTGTTAAGATTCCAGACTTTACCATTAGAGAGTCTAACAGCATTCTATAATACCTCTTTTACACTAAAAGGACCCATATATTGACTTTCACCTTTAGAAACTTTCCAAAGTTTTTTAACTTTTACTAACATTCCAATTTGTATCTTCGTTTCTAACTTCAAACCTTTTTTTACATTGAACTTGTGTTTATTCACAAGATGAGATTTCTCCATCCTTTTTTTAACAAAATCTAAATCCACTTGACACCTAGAAGATGGAATCAACCAAGAAGGATTTATTTTAGCCCTCTGTAACCTTCCCCTCATAATTTCAAAAGGAGCACAACCAGTCATCTCATTAGGAGTTATTCTATACTTCCAGACAGTTTTCATAACTTGGATCCCCCACTTACCATCTTCAACACCAAACAACTGTATTGCCCCCTTCAAACCCCTATTGAATCTTTCAATAATTCCATTACCACTTGGGTTGTATAAAGAAGTCGTACAATGCATGATCCCTGTTTTCTGAAAATACTCCTTAGCTTTGTTTGATAAGAATTGGACGCCATTATCAGTGCAAACACGGATGGGCAAACCTTCTATAGAGACAATTTCATCCAGAAACAATAAAACACTGTCAGTATGGACCTTTTCCACAACTTTTATAACCGGCCACTTTGAAAACAAGTCAATGGCAGCAATTATGTACTTATTTAAAGGACCAATAGGACCCATGATGTCCATAGCCAGAGATTCCCAAGGACCATTGGGAATGACATGACCTTGCATGCAAGGTTTCAAAGTCCTCAAACTTTTATCTGAATTAGCACAATGAAAACACTCTCTAACTAAACGTTCCACAGAAAGATCCAGGCCAGGCCACCACCATCATTTTTTTACTGACTGTTTGGTCCTGACAATACCATTATGACTATCATGACCATGTTTAACAATGATGTTCCTCATACCTAAAGGGGGAATGAATTTGTCACCTCTCCAAATGACACCATTGGAAACAGGCAATTAATTTCTCACTTCCCAAAAACATCTCAAGTCAGCAGAAAGGTGTTTCTTATCAGGCCAACCATCAATCACAAATTTCTGAACTACTTGAATAACTTTATCTTTTGAAAACTCAATATTCCACTCTTCACTATTGATAGGTAACGTACCTTTATCATGTACTAGCGCAATGTGAAAGTCATCCTAGTGATTGCAATGTTTTCTTTAAGAGGCAAAGGATGTCTGGAAAGAAAATCTGCAGTAGTATTCTCCCGACCAGGAACATAAACTATTTTATAAACAAAATCCTGCAACCTCATTGACATTCATGCGATTCTCGCTGAGGCATTAATCATTCCATCAGTAGTGAGTAAACGAACCAGGGGGTTGTGATCTGATCTAATTTCACATTCCTTTCCCCAAACAAACACTCTGAAATGTTCTAACGCCCATATCACAGCTAATGTCTCTCTCTCAATTGTGGAGTATTTCATTTCTGTGGGTGACAAAGCTCTAGAACCATAAGCAATAACAACGTCTTTCCCACTGTCCTTTCTTTGGGATAAAACAGCGCCTAATTCTTTTGAGCTAGCATCAGTGGTAACAATATTCAGTAATTTAGAATCAAAACTATTGAGAGCAGTAGCTTTCTCAATAGCTATTTTGACATTACAAAATTCTTTTTCGCATTCAACCGTCCACAAAAACTTAGACTTAACTTTAAGCAATTGCCTGATGTTAAACACCCTACTCGAAAAATTTCTAACAAACTTAGCATAAAATTCCATTAGTCCCAAAAACGACCTAACTTCATCTTTAGTAGTAGGGGAAGGTGCAAGTAGAATGGCCTCGATGAGATCAGATTTGGGTTTGATACCTTCCTCACACAGTACAAGACCCAAGTATGTAACTGAATTGACACAAAATTTACATTTAGAATGTTTAACAGTAAGCCCATTGATTGACAATTTTTTAGGAACATTTTCTAAGGTTTCATCATGAGCTAACTTATCATCACCAAATATAAGTATATCATCTTGGAAACAGACCGCATTCTTACAATCCTTAAACAAATGATACATGACTCGCTGGAATACAGCCGCAGCCGAGGCAAGACCAAACGGCATCCTTTTGAACTGAAAGCAGCCGAAAGGAGTATACTTTTTGCTATCATCATCTAAAACAATTTGATGGTATGCAGATGATAGATCAATACACGAAAAAAAATTAGCATTGCCAATTTGGGACAGCAGTTCTGTAATGCGGGGCAAAGGTAATTGATCAATTACAATATTATTATTAAGGTGGTGAAGATCAATACATAATCTTATACAGCCATTGGAACGCCTTGCTACAACAATGGGGGATACCCATTCAGATGACTCTATTCTTTCTATAATGTCATTATCTATCAATTTATCCAATTCTTTTTGCACATCTTCTCTCACCGCAAATGGAATATTCCTTGCTTTATACATTTTTGGACACGCATCTTCTTTGAGAACAATTTTAAGTTTGAAATTCTCTAATTTGCCAATGCTCTCATTGAACACATTAGGGAATTTTTTTGAGCATGGAATCACTACACTGACTAGAGTTACCAACTACCATAACTGTCTCAGGACCATTGGGATTGAGAATGATATCAAGTTTACCTTGATCAAGCCATCCTAATACAGAAGGGCAATGTTTTGAAACATAAAGTTTGGCTAAGCATTCACGTCCCTTGAATCTAAAAACAAGTACTCTGAATCCCAAAATATAAATTTTCCCACCAGAATAATTGACAGGATTGATGTCACAAGGATATAGTAACGGGTCAAGACTTTCTATAAATTTAGATTTCCAAACACTTTCGTTAACTTTTGTATAAGGAGACCCAGAGTCCGCATAAATTTGAATTACTACACCACCAATTGTCATGTCACAAATTGGTTTCTTTTTTAAAGCACCACTATCGATGTTCAAAATGACCGGAGAATCATCAATGATATTGAGCATATAAGACTTCTCAAATTCATTAACTCTCTGCTCAAAATCACTATCATCAGAATCAGCATCTTATACACACTTAACTTTTTTATAAATTCGTCTCCTACATGCTTTCGCAATGTGACCAATAGCACTACAAACTGAACACTTTTGTTTTATAGCAGGACATCCTTTGAAGTTAGCTAAATGTGAAGTACTATCACATCTAAAACATTTTAACTTATTGTTGTCATTAGAATGGCCTTTAGCAGTAGGATTTTTCTTAAAGTTTGTTTTTGGTTTTGTACTGTCAACTTTCGCAACAACACTATTATTTTTACCATTTTCTTCATTTTTCACTTCTTTCGCACTCCTGCAAGACATCTCCCCCTTTCTGACTATTGCAAGAATATCGTCTAATTTGGAATCACCATTAATCCATAGCCTGTCTTGAATGGAAACACCTTTTACGTGCAGAACGAGTTGATCTCTTTTTAAATCTTCCTGTAAAGTACCAAATTGACAGTCCAAGGATAAAGTTCTTAGAGCAGAAACGTAGTTGTCGACAGACTCATCAGACTTCTGTTTCCTTTGAAAAAATGTATACCGTAGAATGCCAATACACACTTTAGGTGCAAGATAACGATCAAAATCTTCAATGGCAGCTGTGAAAATATTTTGGTCACTGCCTCCACTAACTCTTGGCATTTGGTTATAAGCTTTAAGACATTCAGGCCCAACGGAATGTAAAAAAATACCTTTCTTTTCAGCTGCAGACATTTTACCTTTTGCATCCAAAGTGTCTATATAGTTCATAAAATATGCTTTCCATTCTGGCCATTGCATACATGGTGTGCCTCCAGCAGGCCAAAAACACTGAGGTGGCGCCAAATTGTAGTTTTGCGCAGTAGACATATCAAAAATACAGATGAAGAATGGATGCTTCGGGTAAAAGCAATTTATAGTGCTTTTATTTAAAATAGAGAAACTGAATACTGTTCCTCCACAATCGTAAATAAAATAGCTCACCGTTAAGACAATGTCATTAAAATATACACGAAGTATGCTCACCACTTTTCCAAATAATCCACCGACTGCCGTGCAATAACTTATTACAGTAAATAAATAAATTACCTTAAACAAAGTAATTCGGTTAATAAGCTCCGTACAGCTACAGCGGTGATCACAAAAAAAACCAAAGATGGTAGCACGTATTGCACGTCACTAAGAACGTGCGTAATGACACAAGCAGAAAGTCAGATTCGAGAATCCAGTCACGCTAGGCTATTTCCGGAAAGAATGGAAGACAAGGACTCATGGAAGACTGGACGCTGAAGATTCCAGTGAGTATGACGCTCTTGACTTCTTTTAACGTTGCGGTGAGCATTAATCAAATACGATCGTTGAATAATAAGATATGTGACTTAAAAAATGATGAAGTATAAATAAAGACAAAACAGCATGACGGAAGTTCAGGAATATGTTTCCTCACGAGATCAATCCAGTCCTTGTAGAAATGCGAGATCCCAATAAGATGCAAAACAAGAATTCCATGAAGATTAAAAAAATATATATAATTTCTTTGAATGAGCGTAGGTTCTGATGTGATGCTGCTACCCCTCGTCGCCAAAATTGTTAAGTAGAGTCGAAGACACAATAGAAGAAATGTAGTTTATTTTTCAAAAAGGCAGCATCACGAACAACCATCCGTCAGCGCAGCCACAGGTTTGCAACTGACCAGAGGACATGGCACGGACTCGGACTCTAGAACATCAGGAAAGAACCGAGGTCCGTGCCATGATTATATTGAAAGTAAACAACTACATCTATGACAATACTAGTGAATACAAACATAACACATGGCTAAACATTAGTAGGGTAAAGGAGAGTGGCACAGAGAGGAGTGTCATAAAAGGGAGTAGAGTGGAGTGTTATGAAGTGGCATAGAGTAGAGGTGAGTGGTGTGGCGTGGAGAGAAGTGGAGTGTCATGGAGAGTTTTGGAATGTTGGGGGAGTAGAGTGTTATAAAGTAGAAGGGCATATAGTGAAGTAGAGTTGAGTGGCATAGAGTGTCAGAGTGGAGCAGTGGGTCATAGAGTGGCATAGAGTGTCATGGAGTGGTGTTGAGCACAGTGGAGTGGCATAGAGGGCGTTACATAGAGTGGAGTAGAGCAATGTAGAGTAGTCTGGAGTACAGAGGAGTAGCTGTCATAGAGTGGAGTGTCATAGAGTGGAGTAGAGTGTTGTGGAGTGGCGTAGAGTAGAGTGTCATAGAGAGGAGTGGCATAGAGTGGGGTGGCGTAGATGGGACTGGAGTAGAGTGGATTAGTGTGTTGTATAATAGAGTAGAGTAAAGTGTTATGGAGTGGCATAGAGGGAGTTGCGTGGAGGGCCGTAGAGTGGAGAAGTGCTGTAGAATAGAGTGGCATAGAGTGGAGTAGAGTGTCATAGAGTGGAGTAATAGAGTTTAATGGAGTAGAGCATCATAGAATGGAATTTCATAGAGTGGGATGTATGTCATTACAACACATGCTTTTACTCCGCATTCCATTACGACGCAACTTTTACAACGCAAGTCGTTACAATGACTTGCGTTGGGGGGCGCTGGATAGTGGAATAGTTTAATTTACTATTCCAACTCCAGTCCCCGTGGATAGTAGGGAAGGTGTTGGATAGTAATTAAACTATTCCCTATCCTAGAGCGCCCTCCAGCGAAAGTCGTTGTAATGACTTGCGTTGTAATAGTTGCATCGTAATGGTAGTGCGGAGTAAAAGTTGCGTTGTAAAGGATGTTTCCCATAGAGTGTAGTGTTGTAGAGTAGAGCAGAGTGGTCTAGAGTGAAGTGGCATAAAGTACAGAGGTGAAGAGTAGATTGGTGTAGAGTGCAGTGGTGTGGAGTGTAGTAGAGTGTCGTAGCCTGGAGTAGAGCCTGAGAGAGTAGAGCATCATAGAGCGGAATATAATAGAGCATAGTTTCTTACAGTGGAGTAGAGTGGTCTAGAGTGAAGCGGAGTACAGTGGTGTAGAGAACATTTACGTAGAGTGCATTGATGTAGAGTAGAATGGCGTAGCGTGCAGTGGCACAGAATAGAGTGATGCACAGTAGATTGCCATACCATGCAGTTCAGTGATGTAGAATGCAGTGGTACAGAGTGGTTCAGGGTAGAGTGAAGTGGTGCAGAGTAGACTGCAGAGACATCGAGTGCAGTGGCTTAGAGTGGTGTGGAGTGCAGTGGTGTGGCATGCAGTGGGGCAGAATAGATAAGAGTGGTGTGGAGTAATGCAGAGTGTAGTGGCATAGAGTGCAGTAGAGTGGCACAGAGTTGAGTGGTGCAAAGCAAAGTGCAGTGGCGTAGAATGCAGTGGCACAGAGTGCATTGGCATAGAGTAGGGTGGTGAAGAGCAGAGTGGTGCAGAGAGCAGTGTTGTAGAGTACAGTGGTGCAGAGTAGAATTGAGTGGCATAGAGTGCAGTGACAGAGTGAAGTGCTGTAGGGTGGTGTACCGGGCAATGGCGTACAGTGTAGTGGTGCAGTGCAGAGGATGATGGGTTTGGTGCTGTCTTGTAGAGTAGAGTGGCTTAGAGTGGAGTGTTGTAGAGTGGAGTGATGCAGAGTAAAGCAGAGTGGCTCAAAATGGAGTGGTGTAAAGTGCAGTGGTGCATAGTAGAGTGGGGTAGAGTGCACCTGCATTGTTTAGTATTATATTTACATTTATGTAGCGTTTACTATCGCTGACGAGGCATTGAGGCGCTTTTTCGACGAGTAGCACACTGCTCCGGAACCCATAAAGGATTAGTGGTAAATTATTAGAGTAAAAATATGAAAGTAATTTGAGTGGTGGAAATGTTAGTCAGTTAGTTGGATTGTGAAGGATAGTGGAGGGATAGAAGAGGGAAAATGGTTTGCATTTATATAGCGCTTTCTACCCCTGATGGGGGGGGTTGAAGTGCTTCTTTCGGCAAGTAAGATGCTACTCTGGAACCCCTACAGTGTTAGTGGTGAATTAGTATAGTGAAATATGAAAGTAATTTGAGTGGTGGATATGTTAGTAAGTTATTTAGATTGAGAAGGATGGCGAAAGGGTAGAATGAATTAGTGTAGTGAAATATGAAATTAATTTGAGTGGTGGACATGTTAGTCTGTTATATGGATTGAAAAGGATAGTCAAGGGATAGAGGGGAAGGATATTTTTTTGTCGAGGGATAGAGGGGAAGGATATTTTGTTTGTTTTGGAGCTCATAGAAGTAGGAGGAGGTTTGGAATGAGTAAAAGGGAGATGGGGGTTGAGTAAAAGGGAGGTGGAGGGGGAAGAATCATAGTGAGGGTTTAGAAAGACTTGTTTTTGTGGATTGGAATAGTAAAACAAGGTCTGAGATGATGCAAGGAGGGGTGGAGTAGGGAAGAGTCTCGAAAGTTTTTTTGGGGGGATCATAGTAGTGGTATGAGGTTTGAGATGAATGAGAGAGTGGAGGTAATGGATATATTGATAGAGGCATAGGGTGAGGTATAGGCTAGTGCATTGGAAAAAGTAGTAGAAAGAGGTTTGAGATGAGTCAGAGTTGAGCTTTAGGATATATTGAGAGAGGTATAGGGTGAAAAATTGAGTAGTGCATTGGATATGCTGAATTAGCGGAAAAGTAATAAATAAGTAATAATAAATAAGTAAAAGTTATAAATGAATAGATCCAAAAGTAGTAAAGATATTGATCCATAAGTACTTAGAAGGAATATAGATGCATAAAGGAAGGTAGTATATGTAGATTAAAGATGCATTAAATAAACTCTGGCTTTTAAGTGTGATTGTACTTTAAATTATTTTTATTTATTTTTATACATAAATATTTTTTGTAAATCAATAGTGAAGCAGTTGTAGATAAATAGTTATGTTAAAAAGATGTACTTTTTTCCGGAGTCACTTATACACATGTTAAGAACTTAGAATAAGGTAACTATCAGTAATATGTAAATTTGTTAAGTAGAACCAATGAATATCTCTCTCTCTCTCTCTCTCTCTATATATATATATATATATATATATATATATATATATATATATATATATATATACATATATATATATATATATATATATATATATATATATATATATATATATATTACGCTCCATGGGGTAGTCCAAGTAGCGGGTAGCATATATATATATATACATATATATATATATATATATATATATATATATATATATATTCACTGAAAAAACCATAGGTTATAGACCATATATAGTTAGGAATTAGCATTTACAAAACCTTGAAAATTCACTGAAAAAACCATAGGTTATAGACCATATATAGTTAGGAATTAGCATTTAAAAAACCTTATTTTACTCACACAAAACCATTGAAATTCCATATATAGTTAGTTGCACTAACTATATATCGCGCACCTGCAATCCACTGCTGATGATGTCACATATTACATCATTCATGACATGGTCAGTGACATCACTGATGACATCACTGATGACATCTCAAATGACATCACTGATGACATCACTGATGACAACATCCAGTGACTGTATGTTTCTGTAAAGTTAAAATATATCTTACATATTGAAGAATGAGTGGATGTATAAGTGTCTGGATGAAGGATTTAGTAGGTGCGTGACTGACTGTATGAGTGAGTGATTAAATGTGTCTCACTGAATGCATGGGTTAGTGACTAAACTGTCTTAATTTGTGCATCATTATGTCTGTTGTTCTGTAAACTGCTGCATGTGTTGATCATTAGCTATACGAGAGGCTATATGTGTTATTAATTGCTTGCCCAAGTATTTCTATGGGAGATTGAGTTTGTGTGGGGGTGGCTGAAAGGTGTGTGACTCTATGCATAGATGTGTGAACAGTTTATTCACTAGGTGTATGAGTTCAAGAGTGCATGTGGAAACAGCTACATGGGCAGTTGACTGTGTGCATGAGTGTATTGATGAGTAAATGGATATCTCAATGCTACATGTCATAGTAAGTACATATGTAAAACACAGTACATGTGAGAGTTGGCATATATAAATAACTGTGCATGAGAGCCACCGAATGAGTGAGTGGTTGTATCGATCATTGTGAACTTGTATCAGGGATTGTATAAGAGAGTAAATATGTGTTAGTATATGTTTCAATAAGTAAGGTGTGTTTAACTGTATAGTTGAAGAAATGGAGATGAGATTGTTTCTTTGCATGACTGACTGGGTGTGTGAGTAACTCCATGGATGAGTGGAAGTGTGTGAGTGTCTGTATACACTGAGTGTATCTAAGATTATATTAGAGTCTGAAGAGGTTTATCGTATTAGCACAAGAATGATGTCAAATGAGATGTCATTAGTGATGTCATCAGTGATGTCATTTGAGATGTCATCAGTGATGTCATCAGTGATGTCACTGACCATGTCATGAATGATGTAATATGTGACATCATCAGCAGTGGATTGCAGGTGCGCGATATATAGTTAGTGCAACTAACTATATATGGAATTTCAATGGTTTTGTGTGAGTAAAATAAGGTTTTTTAAATGCTAATTCCTAACTATATATGGTCTATAACCTATGGTTTTTTCAGTGAATTTTCAAGGTTTTGTAAATGCTAATTCCTAACTATATATGGTCTATAACCTATGGTTTTTTCAGTGAATTTCAATGGTTTTTTAATAGCAAATATCATAAGCTGTCGAATGTCAAGTACGTGGTAAGTGAAAACATTTTCGTGTTTATGCACACTGATCTGCTTTGAATGGTGCCCCCCCCCCTCATTTCTATTAGGAGTACTCTCTCTTTGCAGATAGTGAAAGGTAGTTAACGCAGGTCTTTGCCCCCATTGTAATCCGTCGTGCCTGCTTCTCTCTCCATTTGATTCATTGTTATCCAAGTATTTACTGTTTTAGAATTAGTTCTCTTTGGTTCATTCTCTATTTACAAACAAACACAGAGTCGCAATACTCTGTTTAGTCTTTGCAGATAACGAAAAATCGTGTAAAAAAAAAGAAAAGGAATCGAGCAAAATCAGTAGGCCACTAATGGGATCTCTTTTTGACCTCGCTAAAATAGAAACATTAGGAACAACCCCTCATGACAAATACAAAACTAGTGAGATGAACTGAACTCCACACAATGATGGCTGCAAAACAGCTCGGCTCCGCCACCCACCCCGCCCAAAATAACGATAAAGAACGGCTGCCATGATTGGTTGCGGAATGACCACGACTGAGCTACGAAATGGTGCTGCTCTCATGCTAACCCCAGCTTCAGTCTGAAACATCCAGAAACACTGTAGACTACCAATTCGATCAGTTCCGGTAGCGCCCCAATGTAACCCGGTAGAGAAGAACTAGCCCTCCCCTCTTTGACTGATGGTTCTTGTTGCCTGTCCCTTCTGTTGTCATTTAACAGAACTATTTAGCCTGCTGAAAGGGGTTGTGTTCCGACCGCTGGTTGGTGGAGACATTTTGACTATATTCTGTACCTGCGTTGTCGCGTAATGCGTCATATGACGCGCCGCGTTAGCGCATCCGGAAGTCATCCGGGGCGCGCAGCGCGTAACGTAAGCATAACAAGTCATGTGACTTGTTAATAAAACTTTTCATTGGTTCATTTTACTTTTCTTATTGTAATGATGAAAGGCTTGGTCATATGACCTAAAAATTACGCTTTTCATTACTTCCGAACATTATTTTTTCTTAAATATATGTTATAATGTTCCAGGCTAATGTACTTTCCCGGAAATTTTACAACTGTCCTGCAAGTAAAATATATTCTTTTTTCGAGAAAAAGAGCGTTTCTTCGTCCCATGACGGAGCCGTTGAGCAAAAGAGGGTCGACCTGCTGTCTTAGTCGCCGATACGCCTGAATATGAGATTCTTATCGATCACTTTATGTTGCAGGAATAGAAAACACAACAGCCCTTGACCATTTATCTTTACTGCGTTCCTTCGTATTATACCTTTTACCCTTCATGTAATTGGTCTGCTTTATTTCACTTGCCTTTTAATGATTCTAAAACAGTGACTATTATTAAAAACTTTACCAATGTATATACTACTACCATGTTTTCTTTTAAAAACCTTTATTGTGAAAATTTCATTATACAAATACGAGCCTATAACCACGTGGGCCGGCCACGGAGCAAACTGTAATCGTATATGATGAATAGACATTTACACTGTAGAGGAACGTAACGGGCGGGCCATTAGGTTGCAAGAACTAAGGTGTCTAACAGTTACGGAATCGGTGGACGTACATTTTATAATTAAAATACGACAGGGCCAGTTACAATAAAATTATCTAGATATACATTTGCGGGCAAGTACCATGGGTGACGTTAATTCGAACTTTCAACAGTACAGTAATCAATAACACATCAGAACTTAATATCAATAGGGATGTCGAAATATTCAATCAATTCTCGTCCCCGCCCGCCATGTGCTTCAAAACTGCATACGTATCTCGTGATTTCAAGGTTCTGCAACCAGTACACAACAAGGAGTTACGAGTCCCATTTATTCTGGCGCCATTTTGGGCGAGGACGGGCAGGTCCAGGATATAGTCAAAATGTCTCTACCAACCATCGACTATGATGATGTTCTTATGCTGTATTTATTAGAGTAACACTCATCTGTCCACATGAAATTAATTTGCCACAATCTAAACATGTCATTTTAATCTTTCCAAAGTTCTTCTAAATATTTGGGACCGTTTCCCTTGCCTCTGAAGCTCTCAGTGCCACTTCTTTGATGAATGTACTAGCAGGTCAGGGGTTCTCCTCCAAATCTCTCTTTTATGCAGCACTATAATTAATTGGTGCCACCTCTCCATATGACGATGCATGGTATAGTTACCACAACTATATTTTTTTTCGGTTCCTCTGGAGAGTTCATCGTGGCAGATGAAGCGTGTAACGTACCGGGCATTTACCTTTTTTTGCATGTACAGGAAAGGAAAAAAAAATCGAGCGTCCGAGTTCTAAGGTGTCCCAGGGCCATTTTGGTGGACCAGGCCCAAATCCAAAGAACAGCTATCTCACAGGCTAATGGGGCGACCCACGCCGAGTTTCAGCATTGTAGGATGACCACACAAGTACAGCAACTTGCTAGACATCACCTCGGTGCCATCCGGATCTCGGCGCCCCACTGCAGATGAAGTGCCTCTCAACTATGAAACCACCACGGTGACATCCGGATCTTGGCGCGTTGTGCTGCCTTCGGCCTATTCGCACATCGGTCCGCTACTGACGCCATCTCACAGGCTAATGGGGCGACCCACGCCGAGTTTCAGCATTGTAGGATGACCACACCAGTACAGCAACTTGCTAGACATCACCTCGGTGCCATCCGGATCTCGGCGCCCCACTGCAGATGAAGTGCCTCTCAACTATGAAACCACCACGGTGACATCCGGATCTTGGCGCGTTGTGCTGCCTTCGGCCTATTCGCACATCGGTCCGCTACTGACGCCATCTCACAGGCTAATGGGGCGACCCACGCCGAGTTTCAGCATTGTAGGATGACCACACCAACTTGCTAGACATCACCTCAGTGCCATCCGAATCTTGGCATCTCAACGCCTAGTGGTATCTTCCATACAAAAAATATTGTTACGCTGCCTTTGGCCCCATTCGCACATCAGTCCGCAACTTAGACATCACCTCGGTGCCATCCGGATCTTGGCATCTCAGCGCCTTGTGGTGTCAGTCAGAAAATATTGTTGTGCTGCCTTCGGCCTATTCGCACATCGGTCCGCTACTGACGCCATCTCACAGGCCAACGGGGCGCCCCACGCCGACTTTCAGCATTGTAGGATGGCCACACCAGTGCGGCAACTTGCTACACACCACCTCGGTGCCATCCGGATCTTGGCATCTCAGCGCCTTGTGGTGTCTTCTACTCCGGAAATATAGTAGAAAATATTGTTGCGCTGCCTTTGGCCCCATTCACACATCAGTCCGCTACTGACACCATCTCACAGGCCAACGGGGCGCCCCACGCCGACTTTCAACATTGTAGGATGGCCACAGAAGTGCGACAACTTACTAGACACCACCTCGGTGCCATCCGGATCTTGGCGCGTTGTGCTGCCTTCGGCCTATTCGCACATCGGTCCGCTACTGACGCAAACTCACAGGCCAACGGGGCGCCCCACGCCGACTTTCAGCATTGTAGGATGGCCACACCAGTGCGGCAACTTCCTACACACCACCTCGGTGCCATCCGGATCTTGGCGCGTAGTGAAGCTGCAGCAGCTGCAAATAAGCTTCAGACAGTGTTACAACCGCTGCTCAGAACTCTCAACTATGACACCACCTCGGTGCCATCCGGATCTTAGCGCGTTGTATTGCCTTCGGCCTATTCGCACATCGGTCCGCTACTGACGCCGCCTCACGTGCCAACGTATTTTCTCCGCATTTTATACCCTATGCCGCATAACAGGTCATGTGACTTGTTTATAAAACTTTTCATTGGTTCATTTTACTTTTGGTTTCCTAATGATGGAAGGCTTGATCATATGACCTAAAAACAACACTTTTCATTGGATGAAAACTTTTTTTTTCCCCCAAACGATGAAAGCCCCACCTTGTTTCTGGATGTTTCAGACTAAACTGGCGTCACCATGAGAGCACCACCATCTCGTAGCTCCGTCGTGGTCATTCCGCGAGCAATCATGGCAGCCGCTCCCCACCAGAAGCCTGCAGGACTCGGGGCCCCCAAAACTTTTGATGAATTCTCAAGGCGGAGGGGACGCTTTCGAGAATGGGGTCCAAGACCTAGCAGACAAGCGTCCGATTTCCAAGGTGTCCCAGGGCCATTTCAGTGGACCAGGCCCAAAAAGGAAACAGCCTGCCGCCATTTTGAGAGTCCTGTGACAGCCGCCTATCGCTGCACCGCAAGAGTGGGCGCAACTCAGCTGAATGGCGGATTTTGACACAGTGGACCAAAAGCGGACGGAATGGCAACTGAAACGGTAAAGGGGCGCCCCACTAAAACAGATGAGACTCCACCTGGAGAGGCCCGTTCACGCCGCCTCCCCCGGGGCGCTCCACGCCGTTATTCGGAGCAGCATTGTAGGATACCAAAACCAGTGCGGCAACTTACTGGACATCACCTTGGTGCCATCGTTCTGCTGCCTTGGAACTATTCGCACAACAGTTTGCTACTGATGACCCACCCCCCGCGACGCCCCACGCCGTTATTTGCTGGGTGGCAACTTACTAGACATCACTTTCGTGTCATCTAGATTTCGGCGCGTTCTGCTGCCTTGGAACTATTCGCACAACAGTTTGCTACTGATGACCCACCCCCCGCGACGCCCCACGCCGGAAATCTGGACGTTGTGCTGCGTTGGGACTATTCGCACAGCCGACCGCTACTTCGTTGTTTTTCTCTAAAAATGTTTATATGTTATTACTATTTTTGTTTTCTTGTATATATTTATAAATTATTAAAGTTTTATAATCTTACTACTTTGTCGGAGTGCTATATATTTTTAATGTGACACATAATTGTAAAAACTTTGATGTACAAAGAGTCATCCCTGGAATCTTCCGCTTCACGCTCGGTCCCCTCCCCAATCACAATACAGGATGGTTTTCAGATAATAGCAACGCTTCTGCTGTGACGGATCTCATCGAGTGTGGGCCTTGATCTACTATAACTCCTTTGAAGACGGGTGATTCTTTACAGCTGTGGCCATAAACTACATCTGCAGGGCTAGCTGATAGCCTAGGACCGGCCTGGACAATCGGACACAGAGGAAAAGGAGTGTCAGAGGGTGCGGTAGTGAATAGGGCGAAAGGGAGGTGTCGGGCGGGCACAGGGTGTGATTCTCAGGGAAGAACAGCGCAGATGGGGGGAGGTTTATTACCCATGCATAAAACAGAGAGCGGGGGTGACCACTGCCTGGGGGAGATGCTTGCGAGGGTGGGGAGCCATGCTAAGGATCGACAGCGTGCACAGAGTGGATCTGGTCAAGGCATCTAAAATGGCTGCCGTGCACGACAAAAGTGTGGCATTTGAAAAAAGACAAGATGGCGCACACAATGTTTTTCAACAATTCCTGATTTCCTTCGAATCGAACGTTAACAGACGTTGGGGCATATTACCAAAGTTAAGCGATATTTATCCCTAACGATGCATTGCAAAGATTTTTTTACCGTCAGAAATTATCGCAGATAAACCTTGCTATTATCAAGGTTTATCGCAAATACGATAAAAAACGAGCGCAATGCATTAATATCGCTGAAAACTCCGCGATATTCATGCATTACCGAGCTAATGCTCTTAGCCATGTTATCCACCTCCCATTGGATAACATGGCTAAGAACTGCTCAGGGCAGCTGTTACTTTTTGGAGATATTCGCGCTTATCTCGAATATTTCCAAAAGTTGATAATAGGAGATAGCGATGTTAGCGACTGTTTCCAGTCGCTAACATCTTGGCATGCCCACTTTGCATGTCATTAGTGATAAATATCACTCACATGCAAAGTGGGACCCAAGATGGTCGCTATCTCCTACTAGCCGTCGCTAACTGGTGTTAGCAACAGCTAGGTAATACAGATATAATTTTATCTCCGCGAAGCGGAGCGCTGTTACAGATATATATCTTGTTTTTGAACGTTAATTTCTCAAAATGCACTGAAGCACATATATTGAGACATAGCAAAGGCACATCGGGCTACCAGTCCCTAATATTTTACCAAGTTTCGTGCAAATCCATTCAGCCGTTCGATTATTATTATTATTATTTTTTTTTGCCCCGCGGGGCCCTTTTAAAACCTCCACATCAAACCTAGGGGGTCAGCGAGGATCTACTATGCCCCCTTATGGTCATCAGCCGTTCGATTATTATTATTATTTTTTTTTTTTGCCCCGCGGGGCCCTTTTAAAACCTCCACATCAAACCTAGGGGGTCAGCGAGGATCTACTATGCCCCCTTATGGTCATTTGCCCCTTCGCTTTGGCCTCCTCTTGTCTCTCGATCCTACCGAGAGACAAGATGGCGGCCGCTACGTACTGTTTGGAATGTTTACAGACACCGGAGAGCCAATCAGCTTCGCTTCGCAAAGCTCCGTAACGCGAAAAGTACGCGAAGCGGTGCGCTGTTACAGATATATATCTTTTTTTGAACGTTAATTTCTCAAAATCCACTGAAGCACATATATTGAGACCTAGCAAAGGCACATCGGGCTACCAGTCCCTACAATTTTGCCAAGTTTCGTGCAAATCCATTCAGCCGTTCGATTATTATTATTATTATTTTTTTTTGCCCCGCGGGGCCCTTTTAAAACCTCCACATCAAACCTAGGGGGTCAGCGAGGATCTACTATGCCCCCTTATAGTTATTTCCCCCTTTGTTTTGACCTCCTCTTGTCTCTCGATCCTACCGAGAGACAAGATGGCGGCCGCTACGGACTGTTTGGAATGTTGACAGACGCCGGAGAACCAATCAGCTTCGCTTCACAAAGCTCCGTTGCGCGAAAAGTCCGCGAACCAGAGCGCTGCCTGGTCCGCGCTTACAGATATATATCTTTTTTTAAACGTTAATTTCTCAAAATCCACTGGAGCACATATATTGAGACCTACAAAAGGCACATCGGGCTACCAGTCCCTACAATTTTGCCAAGTTTCGTGCAAATCCATTCAGCCGTTCGGGCTAAAAGTGAGGCCAACCGCCCTATGGAAAACTCAATGTTAAAAACACGTTTTGGGACCCCCCTTTTTTCTCGGCCCCCACTGGACGAACCCCCCCCAAATTTTCAAGGGCTGCTCAGAAACAAAATGTGCCATTTTCCTGAAAATTTCAGCCAATTCCGTCCACAAACGCCAAAGTTATTAGACATAGAATTTTCAAAAAACCCATAGAGAAAAAATCCTAACTATATATACCTACTGGCGACCGCCAGTAGGTAATATATATATATATATATATATATATGCAAAAAAGAAGGAGAGAACTCTGGGTAGGTCTCAGTTTAGGTGGAAAGCAGCTCCTGTTAGAGCACTCTCAACACCAGCGACACTCTAGATCTGCTCACCTCAAATGTCTGTTTTTCTATCAAAGTTTTTAAGCATAGGATTAGACAGTGCTATCCATGCCGAGATAGAAAATGACAAAGTCTTTCGCCATTTAAACAGCAAAGTCTTTAAGCATAGGACTAGTACAGTGCAGTCCTTGCCGAGCTGTCAAATAACAAAAGCCATTTATCACTCCAGGCACAATATTACAGCTTTGAATTGGTAAAATACCAACTCAAGCCAACCTGAAATGATTAAAAGCAACACCTGACACAGTGTTTCGCTCTAATTAGAGCTCTTCAGAGAGGTATAGCTTTGTCCAGACACAAGGGAGCACCCAGTATTAAGTCAAAACAAAACCCTTTCAGGCATAGAGTGACGCATAAATTATGCAAAAAAGAAGGAGAGAACTCTGGGTAGGTCTCAGTTTAGGTGGAAAGCAGCTCCTGTTAGAGCACTCTCAACACCAGCGACACTCTAGATCTGCTCACCTCAAATGTCTGTTTTTCTATCAAAGTTTTTAAGCATAGGATTAGACAGTGCTATCCATGCCGAGATAGAAAATGACAAAGTCTTTCGTCATTTAAACAGCAAAGTCTTTAAGCATAGGACTAGTACAGTGCAGTCCTTGCCGAGCTGTCAAATAACAAAAGCCATTTATCACTCCAGGCACAATATTACAGCTTTGAATTGGTAAAATACCAACTCAAGCCAACCTGAAATGATTAAAAGCAACCCCTGACACAGTGTTTCGCTCTAATTAGAGCTCTTCAGAGAGGTATAGCTTTGTCCAGACACAAGGGAGCACCCAGTATTAAGTCAAAACAAAACCCTTTCAGGCATAGAGTGACGCATAAATTATGCAAAAAAGAAGGAGAGAACTCTGGGTAGGTCTCAGTTTAGGTGGAAAGCAGCTCCTGTTAGAGCACTCTCAACACCAGCGACACTCTAGATCTGCTCACCTCAAATGTCTGTTTTTCTATCAAAGTTTTTAAGCATAGGATTAGACAGTGCTATCCATGCCGAGATAGAAAATGACAAAGTCTTTCGCCATTTAAACAGCAAAGTCTTTAAGCATAGGACTAGTACAGTGCAGTCCTTGCCGAGCTGTCAAATAACAAAAGCCATTTATCACTCCAGGCACAATATTACAGCTTTGAATTGGTAAAATACCAACTCAAGCCAACCTGAAATGATTAAAAGCAACCCCTGACACAGTGTTTCGCTCTAATTAGAGCTCTTCAGAGAGGTATAGCTTTGTCCAGACACAAGGGAGCACCCAGTATTAAGTCAAAACAAAACCCTTTCAGGCATAGAGTGACGCATAAATTATGCAAAAAAGAAGGAGAGAACTCTGGGTAGGTCTCAGTTTAGGTGGAAAGCAGCTCCTGTTAGAGCACTCTCAACTAAGCATGGGCGGATTTTGCGGATTGGCAATCCGCGAACTTGCGTATTTACGGATTCGCAATCCGCGAAGATCCGCGAACTCTAGCGGATTTGCGGATTTTTCCGTTTTTTGTGTTGGCGCGTGTTCGCGCCGATTTTGGGACAAGTTCGCAATTGCGAACTTACTTTTCGGCTTGCAACGGCCGCGACTATGTTGTTTCTACGTCTGGTTTATCATCACAGGTTCACAGCACCCTCTGTTTCACCACTGCCACCCTCTGGGACACCCATGCCACCCTCTAGTACATCCTCACTGGCACCTATTAGGTTTATTTATCACTGTAGATTATGGTGGTTGAAAAAAGCAAGCACACCTGCCCTTCTTCAACTGCCATCAATTAATTTGTGTTTCATTAATGTGTCAGTAATTTTGAAAGTTCCAGTCTGGCTGGCACCTGCTTCCTTCCTTATCTGTAATTTGCTTTTTGTTGCAGTGAAATTTTTTTTTCACAGGACCTTTATGGTGCTATTCTATGAGCCTGCTGTTTGGGTCATAGCAGGGTCATAGAATAGTTGCAAACTCTGGAGGGGCCCATCAGGAAGCACTACCTTGAATGTTACTAATGTTAAGTTTGAACTTTTGCACCTGCTCATTGCTTTCAGTTTAGCTAAAATCGTTTTTTCTGCAATTTCGCGCGTTTTTTGGGGCGCGAATCCGTGCGAGATCGATTTCGGAAGCCGCGAATACGTGCGAATACAAAATTGTTTTTGTTGCGACGTGTATGTTCGCGTGATCTTGCGCGTGTTCGCGAGGCGCTTCTAGCTATACGTTTGCCAAGTTACCCTATCGGTCGTACACGGGCGCGGCCATCTTGTTGGCGTGACGTAATTCCGTTTCCGCCCGCTATGTGTAATCTCGCAAAGTGTGCTGCTCGCTAGTACAATTTCGCGCGTACTCGCAAGGAAAATCTCGCGTGAACTTACCCACGCGGTCGTGAACGGGCGCGGCCATCTTGTTTCTCATTCATTGCTATGGTTCTGGGCATGCTTTCTCTATCCTCTCTCAATCTCTGCCATCCTTTGCTTGTTTGAAGTTTTTTTGATCTAATTTTACTTATTATCTAACCCTCTATTTTTCTAGCTCTATATTTTTGTGTTTTCTGCAGCTTTTAGTTACTTTTAAACTACTTTTTTAAACTCTTTTCTTTTCTTCTTCACTATTCTATTTCTTCTTTATCATTTAAGTTTATTTCTGCCCAGACCATGGTAAAGGGAGCCGGGAAGCACCCTGAGAAGGGGAAGGGTCCCGCACCCGGTGCCCGGCTCCCGTGCGGGCGTTTAAGGGGGGAGCAAGTGGTCCCGAGGGAGATCTTCAGCGCGGAGGAAGTGGCGGCACTGATCTTCCACGTCCAGCGCCGCCTCCCCAAGACGATCCTGGGAGGCGGCAAGATCGCGACCGGCTATGGCATCCGGGAGCGTCGCAAGCGGTGGGAGAAGGTGTGCCGGGCCATGTACAAGATCTCTGGGGTCCGGCGCACATATAACCAGGCCACCCACCGCTGGACCGATGTCATGGACCGGGAGCGGGACTTGCTGGACGCGCTCGGCGTAGAGGTCCCCGGGCTTGGTGAGTAGTAGTAGTAGTACATTTACTACTCTGTTTTATCCTGCTCTGTTATTTGCAAATCTTTGTTCTTTACCAAGAGCAATAATGCTGCCGATTACATTGAGGTAAATTATATTTCAAAATCTTCTATGCATTTCAGGTGCACTGCTCTCCTTCTCAGTAGCCTTGCTTGCTACTATGCTTCTTTGTTTTGTATGTTGTGTTCAGAAGCATTTCATTGGCCTGAGAAATTATGTATGAGTGTACTGTAAAGAAAAGAACTGCGTAATGCTAGACAGTAAGGGTCATATTTTCAATTACCGGCGCATCCCTGCAAAGTAGCAGGGATGCGGCAGTAATTGTGTGCCATGCCACCACCACCCATTGGCCCAAAACGTCACAGAAGCCTTACGTATCTGTGCCATAAAGGCAGCGCATTGCTGGAGTTGCGTGCCAACGATGGCGCAGCTCCAGCAATGCTCTGGGGTACCCTATCTCCCCAATGCTGCATCAAGCCGTACGTCGGCTTCAAGCGCGCAGGGTTTGAGTCATGCATCATTGTCCTAAAAGTGACTGATTGACATCTTGTAGATTTCCCTCAGCCACTTTTAGGATTCGTTCCTGCGCAGGTACGCCCTCCCTTGCGCCGGAACGCCCCCTGATGGCGCAGGGCTTTACAACGTGATGCATCGCCCATATGCCCATATGTGTTTTTTTTTTTAATATATACGCCGCACCAACACCATGGCGAGTCTTTTGTTCTGCCGCTGCGTCAGAAAAGGCACGCAACAATGGAGGAAAATCAGCCGCAACTTCCGCAAGGGACTTATAAATCAGCCCCAACAGACTGAAGTCCAGTCCTTCCTTTAGACAGTCACATGGCTATCAGAAGAAATAGTGGCGGTGGTGGCGGGTGGATTGATAGTTTGAGTATTCACTGATCTGCAAGCAGGATGGACTTTGTCTGTCACGTGTTGCGCACTGCTGCCTGCAGTGCCAGGCCTAGGCAAACCTCTTTAGTAGTCTGTTTATTGAGTTACATAGGAACTTTCTAAGTCAACGTTCCGCAAATCAGGCAATACGAATAACGTAGTATACCACATGAGATAGATCCCGTGGAATAGTTGTCTATCTATTTGCTATTTTTCCAAAATATGTTGTTATTGTTCTTTTGAAATGTTTGATTTGGTTGAAAAATCTCATCCATGTTTTCTGGTTTTTCTTTCTTTCATGTTGTACATCAGCTCCCCCCAAGGGCAAGAGGACACAGGAGGAGGGTGCTGAGGATGCAGGCCAGGATCGGGCAGGCGAGGGCTCCTTTGCTGGCCCCAGTAAGTTTACATTTTAATAAACAGTACCTATTTTTTCCTAGCGTTCCTCATTCGATTTTTTCTAAATCGTCTTTGATCTTCTTGTAGACTGGATATAAATTCTTATCCTGCCTCGAATATGACTCCCTGTGGTATTACTAGACTATTCTTATTAGTCTGTCTGTGTAGCTAACTAAGATTGGACATTTGGCAATTCCATTGGACTCCCATTATATTCAGCAATACCTCTATGCACTGTCTCCTTACTGACTAGATAGTGTGGCAGAGTCATTCAGCTCCCGAAGTCACCGATTATAGATCCCCAATGATCTCTAGATTATCGTACGCAGGACAAGAGAGTAGTACGGAGTCACAGCACAGTCAAGAAGTGTCAGAGGCACTCATGCTTGCAAAAATTCCAAAACCTTTAGCTCATCCACTCTAGTCTAGAGGAACAAAAACCACAGAGTCTATTTAAGTGTAAAAGCTTTATTAAAAGTAAACACATTTATTAAAATCTACTTTGTCATAAAACTATTTAACTGTAAACGGAAAAGTGGTTAGTGCTGACGATTAATTGGACACATTTCTTGTGGTCGAGCCGAACTCTCACCTAGTTTGAACTTGATCCTGGTCGTGTTCTTAGGACTCAGGAGTCAAGCTTCTGTCTGTTAGGAGAAAAAGTGGTGCGTGTTAAAAATCAAAAGCAAGCATTCATCAGTTGTGCATAAAAGTGCAGCAAGACAACAGCCTTCCCTGGAAAATGGGACATTTTTACTATGGAGTAGACAGTCACAAATTATTACATTGTATTCTGTTTTTTTAACATTTCCCCTAGACCAAATATTATATAGTAGTGAGTGGTGTATTAACATTCTTAAATGTACTTTGTAGGTGTAACATCTGGTGACGGGGCCAGCGCGGAGGTGGCTGTGTTGGACTTGGACTCGGAGGCCTCTGGGGAGGAGGCGGCGGTAGAAGAGCTGGTGGCCGTTCCTGTGGGGGATCAAACGGTGGTGGCGGAAACAGGTAAGCTATATATTCCTTACTTATTGAGATTGAAGACTGCATAGTGTGCTTTCTGCACGGGTGTATTACAATTACAAATCAACCAGGTAGTAGCCTCCTCGAAATGTACTTCGACTTAGCTGTGAAGTTTTTGGTGAGAAGAATCCCAATAAGTTCTTAGACGAACGTGATGGATGGGATGAACGAAAAGCGAAAGAAGGGTGTAAGTAAGTGGGACGCGAACTTGTATGATGGCTGGCAAAGAAGAACGATATGTGTTTGCTTGGCCCCCGAGGTGGCTGGGAAGGAAAGAATATGGTATGGTGCATGGCTGGGTCAATGATGAAGCAAGGATGGGTGGAAGGACAGCAGCCTGGGTGGGTGAAACAGAAACTGTATGTGTGCGTATACTTTGACTGAATGGATGCCTGGAGCATGGTATTCTCTGACTCTTACATAGCACATGTGTATCTAGAGAGAGTAGATGGTCGCCAGGTGAAGTAAGTGTTACCTTGAAGAGCATGTACCACCGCACCCGCACGTCCGTCCCAGTGCAGGGAAGGCAAGGAAAAGAAATTGTAAATGTGTCCAATACTACCATGAATAGTAGCAGTACTTTGTATTGCGTTTGCATTCACAGCATATATCTGGTTATTACGGTGGACACTCCGTACCTCTCTTAATAACTTTAGTTTACTTGTAGTACGTCATTCATGTGTGGGTGTATCACTGTTCACTCAATATTAAGCAAAGCACCTAAAGTCATCTCATCTGTCATTAAATACGTCCCATGTGAAGTGATAGATAATCAAATTAGTTAGCTTCTTCAGTTTCCTTTTCTAGTACTCATTTGCACTGTAGGGTGAAAGGTAAATTAATTAAGCAGTAGGCCTTGTAACAGAGTATTCTCAGTGCCACCCGTAATAGAAAAGTAATAGCTTCACCACCTGCATGTACTGGACCGGTACAGTAACGCAAGTCTGTCTCAATCATCATGGTGTGCAACTTTTTTTCTCGGGTGCAACTTCACTGTGCTGTGTCCATGTCATTCTGCCGGCTTGCATAAGATAACGTACCCATTTCCCTAAACAAGAGAGAAGAAGAAGAATAAGACTGGTGTACTGTCATAGTCGACTGTAATGGAAGTCCATAGTGGTCGTAGAATTAGTTCATTAAACTACCACTACTGTTAGAGCAAGGATGCAGAAGTGGGAGGTTACATAGATACTGTCCTCAATAGTTATGTACTGTGCTTTCAATTTGCTACTTGTACTCTGTGACCCAACTTTCGGCTCAATCACTTTGTGTTATTAATAAGGAGCATTGGTTACAGACTATGTCTTTCTTTCTTCATATAGTTGCTCCTTCCAAATCAACAACAAGGAGGGAGCAGGCTAGATTGGCCCGGCAACGGAGGCTGGAGGCCACAGTCGCCGAGTATCGGCGGCTGGTGGCCCTGGAGGAGGAGGAGGACACGCAGTCGAGCGGGGCAACATCCTCGACTGTGACCACTGCATCCTCCTCCGTGACTAAGCCAGCGGGACCGAGCCGGGCTAAGAAAGCCGACCGCCACCGCCAAGCAACCGAAATACCAGCTGCCCCCCACAGGAGCTGCAAGGAACGCCAACGCCGCCTACGAGTCCGCATGTCCAACCTGGAGCAGGAGGTCCTGAGGTATAAGAACTTGGTTAAGGGCCTCCGCTCCGAGCTTGCCACCCTCCGCAAGGAGTATGATGCCCATGCCGCATCATGCACCAGCACCAGCACCCTCCAGTAGTGGAGTGTCCCTTGCCCTTTTTTTATAGACTTTTGGGGGGTGGGATTTGGGAGTTGGGATCGTTTTGGGACGTTTCAGAGACAATCGTTGGGGTTAGGGTGGGTGAGGGAGATTATTTTGTTAGGGCTAAATAAATATATTTTTCAACTTTATCTGACCATACCTGTTTTTTACTGCTTTTCAGTCTGGTGGGTGGGGGGCGGGGGTGTAACAGTAACTTTGTTTTCCTGAACAGTCGTAGGACTTTAGTAGTACAACCGTCAATCTCTTGTCTACTCCGAAATAATACTCCATTATACTACCTCCCACCAAACGCTTATCTTACCTGTAATTTGTGTTAGAAATTAGGGCTAGGCCCAGGGCTGGCTCCAGGTGAAATGGGGATTAACGTTGTCAATCCTGGGCGGGTGACATTTCCTCATTGCGGTGGTACTAGTGGTGTGACACAGTGGCAGTTGCATGCCTATGGAAAAAAAGAAAACGAAACCTTGTTTGTCCTCCTTACTGTAGCATTACAACGGTTACGGTACGATCGAGAAAATAGCAGGTGACAGTACACTAGAACAGTGCCATAATGTAGCCTAACAAATGGTAAAGTATTTGCTTGCAAGTATAACTAGTACTTGCGTTGAATTTATTTGACATTGGCTACTACTACTAGAAGATATAGTACTGAAGCTGAGTAAGTCTAGAAGATATCCTCGTATTCCTTCACCAGCCTGTTGCTGCTATCACCTTATCCTCCCCAGCAAGTGTGTGGAATTATTGATGTCATTTTAGTCAGACATCAAGCAAAACAACACAGCCCGGGGGAAGAGGGTTAGGGTTTGTAAAATGGATGGGAATGGGGGTTTCTTTTTGGGTAGGTTTTGTTGAGAGAAGAAAAAAAAAGCAGAGCATGGACAAACAATAATTGAAGATACAGAGTTTACAGACAATCTTTGGTTACAAACTAAAGGTAAGCACATGCAGTCACACTCATAGAATAAAAGACAACAATGGATACTGTATCTGTATTGCGTATGTTGTTGGAGTTGTCCTGTTGAAATTGGTAAGTAAGTTGCATGCAGCAAACAATTCCTCTTATTGGCGGCACTCCTCCATTCCAGCTGACGCTTCGTCCATCAATGTGGTGGTGACCACTGACAGAAGAGACACCCTGTCCACTGCCTGCCTGGCGGATGTTGACTGAAACCCGGCCTGTAATTATTGAACGGAAAACAGGAAGTGCTATTACAATACCACTGATAAATAAATAAAAGGTATGTACGCTGTGTGGTTCAAAAAGTGACACTTTGATTTCCCTAATAGACAGTACAATATTTTAGAAATTGCGTGCTCTGTCTGAGTCACCTTTTTAAGGATCAATAAGTATGGCCAAAATATTATAGCGGATCTTTCCCCTCAAGGTGGGTGTACTACTGTGTTTTAGAACAAAATTTGACCTTCCCAGCAATGCTCCCACCAAGACCCTTACTAAAGCCAGTCGCAAAAATGTAGAAGAACCCAATCATATCTCCAAAAACGATGCCTAGCAGAAAAATGGTTACAAAACGTACTTTGAAAGTAACAGTAGGCCCAAATACAGACCGTGGATTGTATTCAAACCACTTGCCTGCAAGCAAAAGTATCCATAGCCAGCATCGCTCCAACAGTGCTCTACAACAACAGAACCGCGTTGCAATAGAACCCCCCTAAACACATGCAATCCTGCTGCTAGGGCTAACCCTAACGAACCCTAACTTACAAAAAGTGCCAAAACTGGTGTTTCCTTATGGATTTTGTCCAACAAACTTCTAGCCGGTATTAGACCTTCCCAGGAATGCCCCAGGCAAGACCCGCCAACCCACCCGCAAAAAAACACCCGACACAACACCACCAAACAGCGAAAAAGCTAAATCTCATACTTACAATGTCTCTCGGCCTTCGGTCCAAACGCGGCGCTGTGCAGCTAGGTCGTCATCATCATCAATCATCATAACTCCTGTTTTCCACCACGGATTTCCTGAAAAGCAAATGCAATCAAGATTAGACTGTCGCAGCAGTGCTTCGACAGAGACCCCGGCCGCAACCCACCCACGAACAGCAGGAAGCCCCCCAAAACGCTACATTGAGCAAGATGTCTGAAGAAATGGCAAAAAAAAGGCTGTTCCTTATGGATTTTGTCCAAAACACTTGTATCCGGTATTAGACCTTCCCAGGAATGCACCAGGCAAGACCCGCCAACCCACCCGCAAAAAAACACCCGACACAACACCCCCAAACAGCGAAAAAGCTAAATCTCATACTTACAATGTCTCTCGGCCTTCGGTCCAAACGCGGCGCTGTGCAGCTAGGTCGTCATCATCATCAATCATCATAACTCCTGTTTTCCACCACGGATTTCCTGAAAAGCAAATGCAATCAAGATTAGACTGTCGCAGCAGTGCTTTGACAGAGACCCCGGCCGCAACCCACCCACGAACAGCAGGAAGCCCCCCAAAACGCTACATTGAGCAAGATGTCTGAAGAAATGGCAAAAAAAAGGCTGTTCCTTATGGATTTTGTCCAAAACACTTCTATCCGGTTTTAGACCTTCCCAGGAATGCCCCAGGCAAGACCCGCCGGCGCCAACCCACCCGCAAAAAAACACCCGACAACACCCCCAAACAGCGAAAAAGCTAAATCTCATACTTACAATATCTCTCGGCCTTCGTTCCAAATGCGGCGCTGTTCAGCTAGGTCATCATCATCAATCATCATAACTCCTGTTTTCCACCACGGATTTCCTGAAAAGCAAATGCAATCAAGATTAGACTGTCGCAGCAGTGCTTCGACAGACACCAAAAATTACACACAAACCCCCGGAACCCCGCCAAAGAGCACCTCAAAGGCAAGCAAGTCAGCAAAAACGGCAAGAAATTTCCACCTCATATTTGGTCCAAAACACTTTTGTCCATTATTAGAGCTTCACAGCAATGGGCCCAAAACCGTCAACTCACCCGCAAAGGAGTACAACACCCCCACAAGTGCTGAGTCTTTCTTCATTGTGCGTAATCCAGCACTCTGCTTGGAGGGAAATCGCAGTCTGGAGGAGGAGGATAGAGGAGCATGTTCTTCAGAACTTGTGAACCTGAGGAATGTAGACTGCGGCACCTTCAAATCAATAAGCAAACAAGTGAAGACAGTTCTGATGATGGTCTTGTTTTTGGGATTAGGTGATTAAAGTTTGAATTAAATTAACTGTGCAAAACAAAGAAAGAGAGACACAAAGCACACAGGAATAAAAGTGAATAAGGACGAAAAAGAAAGTTCTTGATTGATTGTCTCATTTTCAGGGCTCGGTGTCAGGGAATAAGAACAAGATTTCGTCATCATACTCTGCGAATTCAGGCTGGATGAGGTCAGTGGCACCGAACAGAGAAAAAATCCCCTCATCTACGTTGCTGTCCTCCTCGTCTTCATGCGGCGTGCTTTCTCGTACTTTGTAATCTGGTGGTATGAGGTGCTGATTCATCTTGATCATTGTCAGCCGCTCCACATTTTTGGGCGAGAGGCGGCTCCGTTTGGGAGTTACAATGCCACCAGCAGCACTGAAAACACGTTCAGAAGACACACTTGCGAGTGGGCAAGACAAATAGTTTATAGCCAGGTTGAAGAGCTGTGGCCACAATTGTTTTTTGCCATGCCAATACTGCAATGGCTCATCATTAAGGAAGACCTCTGTTGAGTCATTCAGATAGTCCTGCACCATCGACTCAAGGTCATCAACTGTTCCTCCACTTTGCTTACTTTTTGCTGTGCCTGTGACATTTTTTCGAGAACCATACCCCATCAAACTTAGCCAATCCTCCTCCCCAGCCACTGTTAGTGTTGTCATTGTGTGTGGTGCAGATGATCCAGTTGCCGGTGTCTTTAACGGCTGAGAGGTCACTTGTGCCCCAGCCACAGGTGCAGAAGTGGATTCTTGTGACTGCGGATGGCCTGCTGATGCTGATGCTGATGTACTGGCTTCTCCTTCAATAACCTGCCGTTCTTTTTCAAACCTCTTGGCTGACCAGGCTAACCAATGTTTGTACTTTTGAACATCTGCATCAGCGAAAGGAAAGAATGCGTTGTCTGCCAGCGCCTTTTTGTAGCGTGGATCCAGAATAGTAGCACAAATGTAATGCTGATCTGAGTTGATGTTTTGAAGACGTTCATCACCACGTAGGCGATGTAATAATTTCTCAGACAAAATGAAATGTTTTTTTTTTTTTCATCTTTTTCAAACTCAGAAGAAACCGCCATCAGTTGGTGCTCCAGTATGCACAACAATGGGATAGCTTTTCCCAAATTACAGTCCTCCTGGCTGACTGCACGCGTGAAGAACTCAAAAGGACGAAGCATGTCTGTCAGGCTTTTAACTATGTCCCATTGCGCCTTACTCATCCGCAGGTCCTCCTTCTGAGATGTAGCCTCTGTCAAGAAATAGTGATCGAGTACCGTATACTGCTCATGCAGACGCTCAAGCATGTAGAAGGTTGAGTTCCAACGTGTTGCCACCTCCTGGATGAGTGCTTTCACTGGCATTCCACGTTGAAGTAGCAGTCTCCGCAGATGCTTCCGGTCCTTAAAAGAATGGCTGAAATGGTTGCACATTTTGCGGCAGGTGGCCATTACCTCGAACGCTGGACTCTCTTTATCACTCAAGAATTTTTGAACTACCAGGTTGATACAGTGCGCCAAACACGGCACTCTAACATGGTCACCAAGGAACATGGCCTTAACTACATTGGCGCCATTATCCGTGGAAACATAACCAATCTTGCGTTTTAGGGGGGATAGCATTGTCAAGACCTTTTTGTCAAACTCTTCCAAAAGGTTTTCTGCTGTGTGACTTTTCTCCAAGCCAAACATGGCTAGTGTTGCATGTTTCCGAGCAGCTTTGAAAACTTGGTCCGGGTCAACACCTGCGTTTAGCTTTGCTTTAACACCTGAAAAAGAGACCCAGTGTGCAGTGATGCACATGTAATCATCGCCTGGGCCACTGGTCCACATGTCTGTTGTCAGATGTATTGTGTGAACAGCACTCTTCTGCAAAGCTGCCCCAATCGCCTGCAGCACATCTTCATGTAGTGCTGGAACCGCAACTCTGGCAAAATAGAACCGGCTCGGAACCTTCCATTTAGGGCAGAGCGTTGCAACTAATTCAAGAAAACCTACCGCTTCTACAAAAGAAAAAGGTAGAAGGTCCACAGCTAGCATTTTAGCCAGCTTAGTGTTATACAGACGCGTCAGTGGGTGGTTGCGTTCATATGGCACGTCTGAAGTAAGCATTGTTCTAATGTTGCCCTGGACCAAGCATTTACGGGCTGATAATGACTTCGTTGACCCAATTTTGCTCGCTGGTGAACTTTTGTGCGTTGGTGTCTCACTCGCTCCAACACTCTTAGTGTGCCTCACATTGGGTGTGCTGCTGACAGGGGTACTGGGTGTAAGGGAAGTGTTTGACACGTCTTCTTCCTGCTCGTCAACATCAGATGAAACATCAACGTTTCCTTGATTTTGGCCTTTCTTGATCGCAGCTAGGTGCGCAAACCATTTGACAGCGTGCTTTCTCTCAAGATGACCACTCTGGCCGCCGGTACCATAGTTGGTACCTGACTTACCACGACTAACTGCAAGCTTACAAAGGGTACAAATGGCAAACTTTGGATTTTTGGGACAAACAGTAAAGAAGTCCCAAACTGGGGACTTGAAGTGTCTGTGGGACCTGGAGGAGGCGGCGATACTGGTGGTGGTGGTCATGAAGCTAATGCCAGATGAAGTGGAGGATCTGGATTGCCCAACTTTTGTACGTTTTCCACTTTCACCGCCACTAATTAAGGTCGAGGTTGACGGAGGTCTCTTCTTGCCAGAAAGAAATATGGAAGCGGGACGAGTTGGTGTACTACTTAACTCCAATGATTGTGGTGTTTCCACTGCCTCCTCATCGACAACATCATCATCATCATCATCACGCGCAGCAGCTCTTCGGGCTAGGGTCAAAATGTCTGTTTGCTGCATGCCCGCTGGGGCTGCAGTGACCTTTATGATGACTGGGTCGTCGTTGGCAGAGTCTTCATCAGCAGCAGTATCCGCCACTTCTTGTTGAGCCTCATCACACTCCATAAGTCTGAGACTTTGGACGAGCTTCCTTTTACGCTTAAGTACCTTTGTTGGATCATGGTGTGCCTCACTCTCAGACGGCTGTGGTGCTGGTTCCCAAGTTTGATCCGTATCATCAGAAGGAGGTGTGCTTGAAGAGGATGTAGACACCACCCTTGATCTCTTCCTTGCTAGGGTTGTAGAAGACAATGAAGGATCAGCAGGAGGAGTGGCTTCCTCAAATGATACCTCGCCTTGATTGTCGATTTCCTGATGTGCCCCTACTTCGGGAGGAACAACTATTATGGGCACTTGTGACCCTCCATGCACCTCTGCTTGCGCATCTCCTTGCGCTGCCTCTCCTTCCACATGTACTTGGGCTTGTACTTGCACATGTGATTGTTGTTGCGGCTGTGGTTGTTCAACACTCGTCAGATGAGCTACAACAACCTGTGTTGATTGAGGGACATTGCTGCTGCTTTCTTGCGATGAGCCAACATCACTGGTCGATGGTGATTGAACAACTATACTGGCTGCCTCTGCAGCACTCAAGGGCTTGGACTTAAGTTGGCGTGGTGGTGGTGGTGGCACTGAGCCCAATGGAGCGGGGGGGGTGCTGCCAGCTTGGTCCCCAGCAGATCCCGCTGCTGCTGCTGCAGGCATACTTTTTTTTTTACTCCCAAAAAATGGGGCGGGCGGCACACCAGTCTCCTTGGTAACTTGCTTCTTCTGCTCCTTACTGGCACCTTTCTTGCTAGAGGAGCTACGGGTTACTTTTTTTGGGGCCATCCTCTTCAGAGCAGGTCAGCAGGCAGCAGTTGCACGAGTTGCAGAGGGTTCTGTGTCCAGACGTGACGTCGCGTGACGTTATGCTGCACACACCGCTGCAGGACTTCTTCCTGGCACTGGTGGTTCTCTTGAGTCTTCTTGTGCACCTAAAAGCAATGGAAGACAGAGGAACATCAGTTCAGTTATACACCCCAAAAATTCGACAAAACACAGAAAAATGAGCACAATCCCATGCCATCCTTGATGTTTACATTGAAGACACCCCACAGAAAGACTACGGACATGCAAGTATGCAACACTCACTACCCCTGGGCATAATGGATGAAAAGTAGGCAAAATAAGTGCAGGCCTCAGACACTGCCTCTCCTCAAAATGGCCCCTTACACCCCAGGCACATGTTGCCTGTACCAGCCAGCACTCAAGATGGCCACCACCACCACCCACATGGCCAGTCCACATCAACAGTACACCCCCAAAAAACAGAAAAACAGCCAGAAATCACCACAATCCAACGCCATCCATGATGTTTACATTAAAGAGAGTGAGACCACACCACAGGCACACTCAGTCCATGCACCACCCACCACCCCTGGGCAAAAGGCCACACCAGCAGCCCCCCAAAAACGACAAAAAACAATAAAATAAGCCCAATCCCAGCCCATC
The DNA here is from genome assembly GCF_964261635.1 of Lissotriton helveticus. NCBI lineage: Eukaryota > Metazoa > Chordata > Amphibia > Caudata > Salamandridae > Lissotriton > Lissotriton helveticus. The sequence goes on along the minus strand of NC_136069.1, from coordinate 1,327,840,100 downwards.
CATGGCCTCAATTATGTTTAAATTCAAGAAGACACCCCACAGAAAGACTAGGCCCATGCAACACTCACCACCCCTGGGCAAAGGGCCCCACCAGCAGGCCCAAAAAAACGACAAAAAACAATAAAATCAGCACAATCCCAGCCCATCCATGGCCTCAATGGTGCTTAAATTCAAGAAGACACCCCTCAGAAACACTAGGCCCATGCAACACTCACTACCCCTGGGCATAATGGATGAAAAGTAGGCAAAATAAGTGCAGGCCTCAGACACTGCCTCTCCTCAAAATGGCCCCTTACACCCCAGGCACATGTTGCCTGTACCAGCCAGCACTCAAGATGGCCACCACCACCACCCACATGGCCAGTCCACATCAACAGTACACCCCCAAAAAACAGAAAAACAGCCAGAAATCACCACAATCCAACGCCATCCATGATGTTTACATTAAAGAGAGTGAGACCACACCACAGGCACACTCAGTCCATGCACCACCCACCACCCCTGGGCAAAAGGCCACACCAGCAGCCCCCCAAAAACGACAAAAAACAATAAAATAAGCACAATCCCAGCCCATCCATGGCCTCAATTATGTTTAAATTCAAGAAGACACCCCACAGAAAGACTAGGCCCATGCAACACTCACCACCCCTGGGCAAAGGGCCCCACCAGCAGGCCCAAAAAAACGACAAAAAACAATAAAATCAGCACAATCCCAGCCCATCCATGGCCTCAATGGTGTTTAAATTCAAGAAGACACCCCTCAGAAACACTAGGCCCATGCAACACTCACTACCCCTGGGCATAATGGATGAAAAGTAGGCAAAATAAGTGCAGGCCTCAGACACTGCCTCTCCTCAAAATGGCCCCTTCTTACACCCCAAGCACATGTTGCCTGTAGCAGCCAGCACTCAAGATGGCCACCACCACCACCCACATGACCAGTCCACATCAACAGTACACCGCCAAAAAACAGAAAAACAGCCAGAAATCACCACAATCCAATGCCATCCATGATGTTTACATTAAAGAGAGTGAGACCACACCACAGGCACACTCAGTCCATGCACCACCCACCACCCCTGGGCAAAAGGCCACACCAGCAGCCCCCCAAAAACGACAAAAAACAATAAAATCAGCACAATCCCTGCCCATCCATGGCCTCAATGGTGTTTAAATTCAAGAAGACACCCCTCAGAAACACTAGGCCCATGCAACACTCACTACCCCTGGGCATAATGGATGAAAAGTAGGCAAAATAAGTGCAGGCCTCAGACACTGCCTCTCCTCAAAATGGCCCCTTCTTACACCCCAAGCACATGTTGCCTGTAGCAGCCAGCACTCAAGATGGCCACCACCACCACCCACATGACCAGTCCACATCAACAGTACACCCCCAAAAAACAGAAAAACAGCCAGAAATCACCACAATCCAATGCCATCCATGATGTTTACATTAAAGAGAGTGAGACCACACCACAGGCACACTCAGTCCATGCACCACCCACCACCCCTGGGCAAAAGGCCACACCAGCAGCCCCCCAAAAACGACAAAAAACAATAAAATAAGCACAATCCCAGCCCATCCATGGCCTCTATTATGTTTAAATTCAAGAAGACACCCCACAGAAAGACTAGGCCCATGCAACACTCACCACCCCTGGGCAAAGGGCCCCACCAGCAGGCCCAAAAAAACGACAAAAAACAATAAAATCAGCACAATCCCAGCCCATCCATGGCCTCAATGGTGTTTAAATTCAAGAAGACACCCCTCAAAAACACACTAGGCCCATGCAACACTCACTACCCCTGGGCATAATGGATGAAAAGTAGGCAAAATAAGTGCAGGCCTCAGACACTGCCTCTCCTCAAAATGGCCCCTTACACCCCAAGCACATGTTGCCTGTAGCAGCCAGCACTCAAGATGGCCACCCACCACCACCACCCACATGGCCAGTCCACATCAACAGTACACCCCCAAAAAACAGAAAAACAGCCAGAAATCACCACAATCCAATGCCATCCATGATGTTTACATTAAAGAGAGTGAGACCACACCACAGGCACACTCAGTCCATGCACCACCCACCACCCCTGGGCAAAAGGCCACACCAGCAGCCCCCCAAAAACGACAAAAAACAATAAAATAAGCACAATCCCAGCCAATCCATGACATGAATTATGTTTAAATTCAAGAAGACACCCCACAGAAAGACTAGGCCCATGCAACACTCACCACCCCTGGGCAAAGGGCCCCACCAGCAGTCCCAAAAAAAGGACAAAAATCAGCACAATCCCAGCCCATCCATGGCCTAAATGGTGTTTAAATTCAACAAAACAGTTGTATCATGCACCCCTAACCAACCCTGGTCCTACTGGATACTGTGGCTACCCACAATATAATTTATTTAATGTTCTGAAAAAGTTCCAAAATTTTACTTGCAGCAACTGTAATGCCCCAAACAAACTTACTTGTGAAAGTTGATTTCTAATCCAAAAGTGATCCAAAGACAGTCAAAAAGGCCTCAAATCCAAATATCCAGCAGCACCCACAAAAAGTAATCCTTCCAGCTCCAGATCCAAATGAAAGTGACCAGGAGATGGACAAAGCACTGGGAGGAGCCTGCTGGACAGGAACAGGAAGTTGGAGACTGTGGGGCACTTCCTTCCTCCCCCCCCCCAAAATGGACTCCTTGCAAAAAAAAAGGCCATGCAAATGTCAACCTGAGGAGTGATTCTGATAAAAATCATAATTTTCTGAAGGTTTATCCTGTTTGCTGGTGATTTTCTTGTGCGAAATTGCAAAATCTCTATTTCGCAAGTGCGAGATTGTTCCTTTCCGCCGCAACTACGTGTTCGCAATTGCGAACTCTCGCGAGGTGTGCTGTGCAAGGTGGCAAGCCGCGAGTACGTTTTCGCGGGCGACAAACTCCCGCGGGAACACACAGCAAGATCTAAAATGGCGCGTCACTCGCAAAGAAAAACAACTCGGCAAACGCTAAAATGACGGAAAGTGAACGCCGTGCACCACGCCGTGCGCCGCAACCAAGCAAAAAATCCGCCGCGAGCGGATTCACGGATTTTCGACAAATTCGCGAGCGTTCGCGGATTGCGGATTTGCCGAAAATCCGAAAAATCCGCGAGCGGAGCGGATTTTACGCCCATGCTTACTCTCAACACCAGCGACACTCTAGATCTGCTCACCTCAAATGTCTGTTTTTCTATCAAAGTTTTTAAGCATAGGATTAGACAGTGCTATCCATGCCGAGATAGAAAATGACAAAGTCTTTCGCCATTTAAACAGCAAAGTCTTTAAGCATAGGACTAGTACAGTGCAGTCCTTGCCGAGCTGTCAAATAACAAAAGCCATTTATCACTCCAGGCACAATATTACAGCTTTGAATTGGTAAAATACCAACTCAAGCCAACCTGAAATGATTAAAAGCAACCCCTGACACAGCAAATGTCCCAATACGAGAGGAGCAACTCTATGGCTGGTGCTGGCGGCGAGGTCCGGGACGCCCTCGCAATTAATGTTAAACAGCAAAGATCCTTCCAAAGGAAGACACCGCACACCACTTCGCTTTAAACCTTACTTAATTCTCTGTAGGTTCCCCACCTATGCGTTTCGGACAGAAACTGTCCCTGATCACGGTACAAACAATTGTCCTTCATTGCTGTTTGTTATTTATCTGATGACACTAGACACTTGTCACTAGCAACAATCCTAGCAAACTTATTTTCAAAGCTCTGAAAGATCTTGCCACCTGTAGAACCTCTACTACCGTGATTTGCTCTCCCTCTCATTGCGAGGATTTGGCCACCTTTTTCATCAATAAAGTGGAAGGTATTTATCGTGCTTTTCCCAACCCTACTGGCCCTCGGCAATGTATTACTGCTACTGCTAAAACCTCTATGTCACTATCCTACCTCCCAGAGCTCTCCATGGAAGAGTTTGATAAGCTTGCTATCAGAGTGAAATCAGGCTCGCCTAAAGACCCTTTGCGGCCCTCACAATTCAGGGAATCTCCTTCTTTCTGTCTTCCCCCGCTTTGTGAGCTTATTAATTTGTCTCTGTCCTCGGGTTCTGTACCTTGTGCCTGGAAACAGGCACAGGTAATCCCTATTCTGAAGAAACCCACTTTAGACCCCGAAAAAGCTGAAAGCTACCGCCCCATCTCTCTCCTCCCGTGGGCTGCCAAACTGACTGAGGCTCACGTAAATACCATTCTAGCAAACCATCTCCATTCTGCTAATATCTTAGATCCTACGCAGAATGGCTTTAGGCCCGGTCACAGTACCGAGACTGCGCTCCTATACATGGCTGAACACCTTGGCATGCTGGTGGATTCGGGTCATACGGCAGCACTTGTGCTTCTCGATCTAAGTGCCGCCTTTGACACTGTCTCCCATGACATTTTACTCCAACGTCTGGTTGAGGCCGGGGTGGATAAGTTGGCCCTTGAATGGTTCAGATCCTTTTTATCTGATCGCTCCTTCAGGGTCATTACTCCCCCCTTCGAATCTAAACCACATGCGACTGCCCAGGGAGTACCACAGGGATCGGCTTTAAGCCCCACTTTATTTAATCTTTATGTCCAGCCGCTAGCTGATGTCGCCATGCGTGGGAACCTTTCCATCGTGTCCTACGCAGACGACACTCAGTTGGCGGTTGCGATTAGTGGGGCTTCCGATCTCGAGGCAACTAAGTTCCGTGAGGGACTTATATCTGTGGCCCACTGGATGAATGACAATTTCCTGCAATTGAACGCTAAGAAAACCGAGGTGCTCATTGTGGGGAAGCAAATTCATCTGTGGGACGATAGCTGGTGGCCTCAAGAGCTCGGCCCCACTCCTACCCCTGTTACTGAAGTAAAAAATCTTGGGGTGTGGTTTGACTCCCATTTGAGTTTTTCCACCCATACTAAAAAGACGGCTGCATCCTGTTTTGGGATTTTGCGTCAGCTTCGGTCCACCTTTAAATATTTTGACGCTCCCACTCGTCAGCTTATCGTGCAAGCCATGATCCTGTCCAAATTGGATTATGCTGGCTCTCTTTTTCTTGGAGTCAACCAGGCTGAGCTCTCTCGCCTTCAACGCGTTCAGAACGCCGCCGCCAGGGCTCTGGTTGGCTTGCCCAAATTTTGCTCAGCTAGGAAAACCATTTACAATCTCCATTGGCTCCCAGTGGCACAGAGAATAAAGTTTAAATCTCTGATTTTGACTTTCAAAATCCTCAAACTTTCTTCCCCTCAGATTCTCCAGCATCTTATCTCTCCCTATGTGCCAGCTCGCACTCTGAGGTCCTCCGCTCTCCATCTTGCCACAGTTCCTCGTTTTAAGAGATCCAGGACTGGCGGTCGCTCTTTTCAAGTCCTTGCCGCCAAGTTATGGAACTCTTTGCCTGTCCATATTCGTGCCATCGAGGGGCCTTTTGCTTTTAGGAAGGCAGTTAAAACCTTCCTTTTTCCTTTAGCTCCGTAGTTTTGCTGTGCTGTGTTGTGTTCCTTTCTTTCTGTCCGGTTATAAAGTTCTGTTCCCGCGCCAGGACGCCCCTTTGCTGGGGCATCTGTGCGCGTAATAAATCCGGATAACATAACATAACATAACATAACATAACACCACTTGGCAGATTAGGATGCATTGTGGGCTCAGTAGTTCAAATGTGCATTACACACCAACTGAATGCTTATTCAAACCGATTGTTGCAGTTTTCAACACTTATGAAAGAAATTAGTTTCTATATGTGGTCATAAGAGGTAATTTGCGCAATATGTAGACAGATCTAATTATGTCGACATATATATTATTTGTATAGCGCATGTTTTGTGGGCTGAGTGTCCCTTGTTTAAAAAAATCTCCAGACAAATACTATTATAGAAATCAAGCAAGCTGACAAGGGCGGCAATATTGTCATTCAAAATAAAGCTGATTATCTGGAAGAAGCAAATCGACAACTGCTCAATACATCTAACTATCAAGTATTACAACGAAATCCAACTCCAGAAATGACCAGAATTCTACATAGGCGCATCAAAACTTGGTATGAAAATGGCTTATTGAGTAAGGAAGAGAAACATTTCTTAACAGTATCTCACCCCATCATGCCAACCATTTATTTTCTACCGAAAATTCATAAGACCCTAGTAAAACCACCCGCACGCCCAATCATATCCAGCTGCGGATCTTTGTGCGAAAATGTTGCTTCCTATGTTGATTATTTTCTGGCCCCAATTGTTCCGACCCTTAATTCATTTATAAAAGACACTGGCGATTTTCTAAGAATAATCATGGGGGTAGAATGGCAACCTGAATATTGGCTAGTCACCATTGACGTAGTATCTTTGTATACTTCCATCCAACACAACATAGGCTTAACTGCAATCAAATACTTCTTGAGTCAGAGACCTTTATCAGCATTACGACATACGAACATGCTATTAGACATGATAACTTTCTGTCTTGAAAACAATGTCTTTGTTTTTGATAAATCCATTTACACTCAGACATGTGGCTGTGCTATGGGTGTTTCATTCTCCCCAAGCTATGCCAATCTCACCATGGGGTGGTGGGAGAAAAATATAGTTTGGGGGGATGAGAATGAGCCATACACCACGGACGTGGTGTTATGGCTGAGATTTATTGACGATTTATTTCTCCTATGGAAGGGTTCCAGACAAAAATTGAATGAATATATTGACATTTTAAATGATAACAACATAGCATTAAAATTTACTTCCAATATTCAGAAACAAGAAATCGAATTTTTGGATACCAAAATATATATAATGAATAACAAATTGGAAAGTGCAGTATACAGAAAAAAAACATCAACCAACAGTGTTCTTCACGGGACAAGCTTTCATCCTGTCTCACTGAAATGAAGCATTCCCTTTGGAGAATTTTTACGGATGAAACGTAATTGCTCTGAAACAAGCGAAATGGAAAACAAATTTAAGGAAACCAAAAATCGCTTCATCAAACGAGGATATAAATATACAGACATAAAGAAAGGCGAACTAAAAGCAAGAGCAAAAACAAGAGCTGAAACTTTGATACCTAAATGCAAATCCACAGAAAAAAACGATGATGAGAAACCACGACTGATTTTGACGTATTCAAAAGAAAGTCACAAAATACGACAAATCCTGATAAAATATTGGATTGTGCTAAAAAAAGACTCGGAAATAGGCACACTAATTGGAGATGGACCATTGGTATCATATCGGAAAGCACCTTCAATTCAGGACACCCTGGTGAATAGCCATTTCAAACAAGTGAAAATTCTAACATGGCTAGAGAAACGTCAAAGAGGCTTCACCAAATGCCTAACTTGCAAAGCGTGCAAGATTGGACAAAATATCAAAACCTTAAAAGATCCAAGGGGCAGGACTTTCGAAATCAGAGACAAGATAACTTGTGACTCACAATTCGTGGTATATCAAATACAATGTTTCTGTGGCAAAAAATATATCGGCTCAACAGTCTGCCCGCTCAAGAAAAGAATACTAGAGCATACTCGAGCTATTCAGAACAATGATTTGAGTTATGCAACTGCAAAACATCTGAGAACTCATCCAGGAAAATCTTGGAAGGACATGAAATATGCTGGGATTGCTTTAATGAATGAGAATGAAAGAGGTGGCGACCGGACCAGGAACTTGAGACGTTTGGAATCCAAACTCATAATAAGATTCAAAACAAGAAGCCCTTGGGGTTTGAACGCTGATGAAGAACTTTATGTTCATTTATGAGTAACTCGTTTAATTACTGTCTTTTGAATGTATTACTGAACTGAATAACAACTGAAATGCAATGAACTCATACGAAATGTCTTAGACATCAATGGCGAATAACTAAACAAAAAATTCTTTGTGAAACTTAGGTGATGGTAAATATGTAAACTAAAATCATTTTTCTTCTGTTACTGTTCAAACCTTGATTGGCGCCCCGACGACACATTTGAAAGATTCAGGCACTAAGGCACTAAAACAAGGGGCACTCAGCCCACAAAACATGCGCTATACAAATAATATATATGTCGACATAATTAGATCTGTCTACATATTGCGCAAATTACCTCTTATGACCACATATAGAAACTCATTTCTTTCATAAGTGTTGAAAACTGCAACAATCGGTTTGAATAAGTATTCAGTTGGTGTGTAATGCACATTTGAACTACTAAGCCCACAATGCATCCTAATCTGCCAAGTGGTGTCATCAGATAAATAACAAACAGCAATGAAGGACAATTGTTTGTACCGTGATCAGGGACAGTTTTTGTCCGAAACGCGTAGGTGGGGAACCTACAGAGAATTAAATAAGGTTTAAAGCGAAGTGGTGTGCGGTGTCTTCCTTTGGAAGGGTCTTTGCTGTTTAATATATATATATATATATATATGTATATATATATATATATATATTTATATTCTCTCCTCCACACTTCGGTACAGCCGCCGCACTGCCTGAACAGCGTGTGCGTCGTCGGAAATGGACCACCCAAGTACGGTCCGTAAAATAGCAATTTCCTCACACAGCCAGGCAAGGATTGGCAACGCCGTGTACTGGCCACAAATAGTTTATTGGGACAGCTGATAACTTGTATTTCAGCTTTTTCACCAATAGTTTTACTGTTTGTAAATCGGCCTTTTTAACCACAGTGTACACGGAACTTGTCACGTGATGTGACTACCAAAACAGTGCATTAGACAACAGACTTGTAGTTCTAGTCAATAATCCTCTGTACATATTAATCACAATTCAATTCAGTTTGCGACATGCTTAGGATACGTTGTTAATATCTTAATTCCTTGCTGTGAAACAATAGAACTAATTGGTTACAAGTTTTTAAGTTCATGTTGCACAATTTGAATAAACTTTATCGTTCCAATAGCACAGACACATTCCTATTTAGTGAAGGAATTTTCGTGTGAATATACCCCAGTAGGTATTAACACCGCTTGTCAATCGCCTGTCCTTCATTACTTCCTACAGATGGAAATTGCTTTTATTTACATAAGAATACCGCCTCAGTGGGAAATTTAAATCCCTAGTCTGATTCAGTCTATCTGAACATAGTGCCAAAAACTGTGAAAAAATAAACTATTAGAAACTAAACAAAAACAGATAAAAACGAAATTTCAGAGGTTGCTTATTTTTTCTCTCTTCAGTTACCGTTTTACCAGCATATCGCAGCAGGATTTAAAGATGTGTAATTAAATTCTCTTCCATATTCAAACCCATTGGGATTCGTGTATTCAATTCCAGAATATAACAGGCCTCAAGTCTTCTGAGCTTTTTCTCTCGATTGCCTACGCGAATGCTTGGCAGATTACAATCAATCACGAAGTAGTTTAACCCTTGTGTGTTTTTCTCCTGATGCGATATGCTGGTAAAATGGTAACTGAAGAGAGAAAAACTAGGTACATATCTATAGTACAAATAAATGCTTATATACAGAGAGATATGCTGCATATTTCCATCTGTTTGAGTATGGTGGTTATGTGGGGAAGAGCCAGTTCTTGAGCAGTTTTCTGAAGTGGTTATCCATGGATCTCATGTTGGGGGGTAAAGAGTTCCATAGTGTGGATGCTAGAACAGAGAATGATGTGCCATCCATTGTTTTTTTCTTGTATCTTGGGATTTTGAGGTGAGGTGCCACTCTATAGTGGAGGTTCCTTTGTTGAATGTGTTTGGCAATTTTATTCCTCATGGAGAGCGGTCTTGTTCTATGTATCGCTTTGTGGGTGATGCAAAGCCTCTTCAACGTGGATCTTCTGGCAACCGGTAACCAATGGAGGACTTTCAAGGTAGGGGAGATGTAGTCTAGCGGTTTTATATCTAAGAGTAGTCTGGCAGCCAATTCTGAATCCGTTTTAGTCTTTTCCGGGTTGTTAAAGGTGATCCATGGTAGAGGCTATTGGCGTAGTTGAGTTTGGACAAAGCAAGGGAGATAGTAGCCTGGACCTTGTGTGGGAATTCCGAATGGGGGTAGATTTGTCGCAGAGTTTTTATAGTAACAAAGCTTGATCATACTTTTTTTTCTACTTGGGCAGTCATCGATAGCTTGGAGTCCATGGTCATGGTGGCGGTGTTCCCACATAGTCAGGTCCAATGGCAAGTGGGTCATAATGTTTCCAAATGCCACACATGAGTATTTCTGTTTTGGAAGCATTCAATTTTAGATGGCTCCACTTCATCCACTGATCCACAGCTCTGAGACTACTGAGAATTGGCGAGATTCCAATGTCTTTGGGGCATTTCAATTGAAGGAGTATTTGCGTATCATCAGCATAGTTATAGCACGTGAGGTCAAACTGATTGATCAGGTTCCGGTAATTACTTCATGTAGATATTGAAAAGCATGGCTGAGATAATTGAGCCTTGAGGGACCCATGCTTTTGTGAAGTACAGTTTGGACGAGAAGATGGGGTATGGATGACATTTGTTCTGTTGCAAAGGTAGGACGCTATCCAGTCTAGAGCTGTCCCCTTAATGCAAGTTTCTTGGAGTCTTTGTATCAGAGTGTTATGGTCAACTCTGTCAAAGGCAGCTGGGAGATCCAAGAGAAGTAGCATAGCAACCCGGTTGCAGTCAACTGTGTTCTTCAGATCATCCCAGATGGCTAGGAGGGCAGAATCTGTGCCTCTTACTGGATGGAATCCCGTTTGGAAATCTAAATATGGTGTTCTCTTCAATGAATTGTGACATCTGGGCGAACGCTGCTCTTACTATCAGTTTGCCCAAGAAGGGTCCATTTGAAAACGGTCTATAATTGTCAGGGTTCAGCTGGTCCAAGTTAGTTTGGTTTCTTCAGTAATGGGCATATGTATGACATTTTGAGTTCTTCTGGAAATATTCTAGTAGTTAAGGAGTTGTTGATGATTCTCCTTACTGGAGTGGCAGCAGAGGTTTTTAGAAGAATTGCCTTGAAGGCTTGTGGTGGACACGGGTCAGAAGGGCTGCCGGCAGGCCTGCTTGCTTTGACCAGATCCATAAACTTATTGTGTGAAGTGTGTTGGAAGGAACGGAAAGGCTGGGTTACAATATTCTTGGATTGTATCTTTGTAAAAAAGTTAGTGCTGATGCTTCGTCTCTGTTTTCAGTATGAGTCCAACGTGTATGCTTGGTCCGTGTAATGATTTGCCAATTTGTCTGTGAACTCTTGGCTAATGGGATGAGCTGCTTCTAGGCAATTTGGTTTACAAAATTAATTGAGAATTTTTATAGAATTCTTTATTTGCACTTTTAGCATTTTGAATTTGTTCGTATTTTTTCTTTGTTTTTTGATAGCTTACTTTTGCAATCTGTTCATTTTCTGTAGGTAAAGTTTGTTTTGGTTGGCTTGTGTTATGAACCAGGCACGTTGCTGTTTTATAATTTGTTCTTATATCTCTTTCATCTCTGTATTTCTCAAAGGTGCTTGTTTTCTTTTGTTCTGTTGTGTAGTTTTTTTTTAGTGGTATCAGGATATCAAAAGTTTCCTGTAGCCACTCATATAGTTTTTGGAAAGAAATTATTGTTTCTAGATCGCTACTGGATCCCAGTTGTGTTTCTAAGTGTTCCAAATTGAGTTTGTTCCACAGTTGATAGGTGGATGCACATAGGTTGGTTTTAGGTGTGTCGCTTAGTGTTGTTTTATGTTGGAAGGCAAGCAAATGGTGGGCTGACCATGTGACCGGTGTCATTGTTTGAAAGGTAGCTAGTTCAGTATTAGAAAAAATGACATCTAGAATATGTCCAGCGATGTGTGTGGGTTTGTGGATGATCTGGTGCCGGTTCAGTGCTTCCAGGACAGCAATGATTGTTTTGAATGGGGCATATTTGGTTTGTCAAAGCAAATGTTGAAGTCACCCAGAACACGTAGGTTGGAGTGTAGGGGTATCAAGTTTGAAACCGTGTCTAGAAGTGTCTCTGGTAAAATTGCCTTGCTAAGTGCAGGAAGTTACAGGAGGAAGATGGTGTAGGATTGCATCTGGTGAAGAGGGCCTCACAATTCTCTATGGAGACGTCGTCAACTTTAGTGATATGTAATGTTTGCCTGAACACAACAGCTAGGCCACCTCCTTTTTTGACTATACGATTTTGGGTGATTGTTTGATATCCAGGAGGAATGGTTTCAAGCAGGACTGGAGCCATATCATCTCACAACCAGTAATGAATAGTATGTCTGGTTTTGTGTCAGTAAGAAGGTTGTGGATGTGATGTTTGTTCTTAGAGAGTGATTGAGCATTTATTAGTAGACAGTTTAGAGAATGTGCTTTGGAGATAGTGTGACTTTGTTTTGAAGAGCAGTGAGCAGTATTTTGTGGGCTTGCAGCTGGTGCGTCCTTAGTGTTGGTATTAGATATATGAGGCTAGCAATCCTGGAGCTTTTTTGTATTGTGTGCTTCGTCTAGTAGGCTAAGAAGGCATTTTGATGGGTTTGTGTGTGTAGCTGGTGCAGAAGGTGGTTGAGAGTGAGTTGGTGTGCTGTGTTGTTTTTGTAGTGTAAACTTGATGTGCAGTAGACATGGAGAAGCAAAGTTGTGAGGTGTGGCATGTTGCTTATTTTGTTTGCGTCTCCTCAGGGCAGAAGGTGTATGACTTAGGGGTGACGAGGCAGTATTCGGGTCATGTAGTAAGGTTCTAAATTGTCTCATGGATGAGAGGGGGTTAAAAGAGAGTTGTTGTGATGCTGTATATGTGTTGGGTGTGGTGTGGGGGGAGAGCAAAAGCTTGGTATTGGAGTTTGTTAATTTGTGTAATTTGAAAGGTGGGTGGATGTTTGTAATTTGTGATGGTAAGTATTATGAGGTGTTGCGCTTGAGAGATTTTGTTGTGTTGATGAGGGTGATTTTGTTTTGTTTTTGAGGAGGAGTGAAAGGGGTAGTATTTGTTTTATGAGATGGATTTGTTAGTATAGTATTGTTTGTGAGTGAAAGTTGTAGGGTAAAGGGGGTGGTGATGTGATTGTTAGTAGAGTGTATGTTGTGTGTAAGAGGGGATGAAGTAGAGTTGTGAGTGTTTGTCTTAGACTTGTTTGCTGCAAGAGGTAATGGGGCAGAAGTACGACCATCTTTTGCAGTCGCAAACTGGAATTCTGCCCTTTTGCGACCGCAAAAATGGGCAGCCCCATGTACAAACCATATTTTGCGACAGTTAATCTATTAGCAATTTGCAAAATATGGTTTGCAACTCGCTATTAGGAAGGGGCGTGCCAAGGGCACCCATTCCTAATAGCGAGTCAGACTGCAATGTATGATTGTTTTGCAACTGCATTGGCGGTCGCAAAACATTTGCAGTTTACCACCCTATTCAAAAGGGTGGTAAGCCACTTGCAAACGGGAAGGGGTCCCCCGGGGACCCCTTCCCGTTTGTAATTGGTTGTGAAAATATTTTTTAAGACCAGGCAGTGGTGCCAGGGACAACTGCCTGCCCTTAAAAAATGAAACTGAAAAGTTTCATATTTCTTTTTTTAAATGCATCTTGTTTTCCTTTAAGGAAAACAGACTTAATTAAAAAAAACTGCTTTATTTAAAAAGCAGTCACACACATGGTGGTCTGCTGACCCCAGCAGGCCTCCTTCCCTGTGAGTGCTAGTCATTCCCAATGGGGTCTCAAATTGTGGCTGCCTCATGAATATTAATGAAGAATGCAATTTGCGACCCCATTGGGAATCGTAAACAGTGTCTGAGACACTGTCGAACATTCACTTTTGCGAGTTGCAAATTGCGAGTCACAATTCAACGCAATTTGCGACTCGCAAATATGAATGTTCGTACATCAGGCCCAATATCTTTGGTTTAGTGGGCTGTAAATGTTGTGTGGTTGTCTGATTGTGATTGATAGAAGAGTAGGTTGCTGGTTGGAGAAATGATGAAAGGCATAGTGACAAAAAGGGGTCTGTTAGGAGTAATTAGAGCAGGGAGTGTGTGTCTGTTTGGGCAAAGCAGAATAGCGAGGCGCAGAGTGAAGTTGTGTACAGTGCCTTGTCATAGAGTGAAGTGACACACAGTAGACTAGAGTGGTGTAGAGTGCAGTCCCATAGAGTGGAGTGGCGCAGAGTAGAGTGGTGCAAAGTAGAGTGGTGTAGAGTTCAGTGTTGGAGAGTGCAGTGTTACAAAGTAGAGTATTGTAGAGTGCAGTGGTGTAGAGTGATGTTGAGTGCATTGGTATAGATTGCAGCGGCATAGAGTGGTGTAGAGTAAAGTGACTTAGAGTGAACTGGTGTAGAGGAGAGTGATGCTGAGTGCAGTGGTGTAGAACAAAGGCTGACAGTAGTATATAGTGGCATACAGTGCAGTGGTACAGAGTCGACTGGTGTAGAGCGCAGTGGCTTAGAGTGTATTGGTTTTGAGTAAAGTGGTGTAGAGTGCATAGGCATTGAGTGCACTGGCGTGCAGTGCACCGGCATAGAATGAATAGAGTGGCGTAGTGCATGTTAGATTGCGATGGCATAAATTGGAATGGTGCAGAGTGGAATTGAGTGGCGCAGAGCAGATTGTTTCAGGGTAGAGCTCAGTGGCATAGACTATAGTGTCATAGAGTACAGTGTTGTAGAGTGCTATGATGCAGAGAAGATTAAAGTAGCTTAGGGTGGATTGGCATAGAGTTCAGTTGTGTAGAGTGCAGTGAAGCAGAGTATAGCAGATTAGATTAGTATAGTGCATTGGCATAGAGTAAAGTGGTGCAGGGTGGAATACTGTAGCATAGAATGCAGTGGTGCAGAGAACAGTGGCGTAGAGTTCAGTTGCAGGGAGTAGGGTGGCATAGAGTGCAGTGGTGTAGAGTGGAGTGCTGCAGAGTGGAATATAGTTGCATAGAGTGCAGTGGCATAGAGTACATTTTCAGAGTAGAAGGAATTTGTGTAGGGTACAGTCCAGGGCCACAGAGTAGTGGCATAGAGTGCAGTGCTGTATAGTGCAGTGGCGTAGAGTGCAGGGCTGCAGAGTAGAGTGGCTTAGAGCGGAGTGGTGCAGAGTAGATTGAAGTGGTGCAGAGTGCAGTGGCAAAGAGTGCAATGATGAATAGTAGAGTGGTGTAGAGTGCTCTGGCATAGAGTAGAGCCGAGTAGAGTGGAGAGAAGTAGAGTGAAGTGGCATAGAGTGCAGCTAACACTGGACTAATGTATCTAAGATCGTTGGTGTCTCGGTACTCCCCCCACTTGATCGCTATGCTCCAATCAACTGAGGCTGGTCGCAATTCCTAGAATCATGAAATCCCACCACAGAGGTTGAGCTTTGTCGTATCTTGAAGCAACACTTTGGAACAATCTACGTACAACACTGAATAAACAAATCTCACTTCCGGTGTTCAGAAAACCTTTAAAAACCTGGCTTTTCCCAACCTCTAAAGCCTCTTAAACCCTCTTTTTTGGTGATTACTAACTGGAGCGACCTCCTTGCTGTACAAGCCTAACGCTGGGAAAAACTTGTATAGGAATCCATGCGCTTTATAAAGTATGCATAATAATAATAATAATGTAGAGTGTAGTGGCCTAGAGTGTAGTGGCATAGAGTGCATTGTCATAGAGTACAGCAGAGTCTCGCAGAGTAGCGTGGCCCAGAGTAGTGTGCAGTGGTGTACAGTAGAGTGGTGCAAAATAGAGTGGTGTAGATTTCAGTGTTGGAGAGTGCAGTGTTACAGAGTAGAGTGATGTAGAGTGAAGTGGTGTGGAGTAGAGTGACTTAGAGTGCATTGTTGTAGAGTACAGTGGCATAGAGTGGTGCATAGTAAAGTGACTTAGAGTGAGATGGTGTAGATTAGAGTGACAAGCAGTGGTGTAGATGAAAGTGTGGCAATGTAGTGTTTAGTAAGCAAAAAAAGGGACGAAGTCAAGCTGGATAGTCTAAAACAAATTGAGCCAGCAAATAGACAGCAAGCAAATGTAAGTTACAGTCGGGGCTGGCATGACTCACGGGTGGGGGGAGCAGGGGGTCACGCGGGGAGGGAGGTCATGCAGGGGGATAATTTAATAATAATAAAAAAAATTAAACTTACCTTCCCGTCGGCTGGGACCCAAATAGTCTCTGCTCCTCTCCTGCTCTCCTGCCTCCGGCAGGAACAGGAACCTGGCAGCCAGGCTCCCACTCCTAAGCCAATCACAATGTTGCAAACAGCGTTGTGATTGGTCGGGACGCCGCCCAGCCATGTTCTTCATGTAGGATGCATTGCAAGCCTACATGGAGAGGTGCAGAGTGCGCATGGCTGGTTTGGTTGACCCCAGAGGGCCGACCAAAACAAGCATGCGCACTCAGGAGTGGGCACACCACTCCTACCCTGCCCAACCCTGCTCGCAGAGTAGCCCCACACCCACCCACCCACCCTCCCGCCTGTAACCAAACCCTTCTACTTTCTCGCAGTGCGAGAAGCAGAAACATAAAAGCAGAAACATGCAATGGTAGTTATTACCATTTTATGTTTCTGCTTCTCACACTGCGAGAAAGCAGTGGGGCAAACGCTCTTCTGTCCAGTGGAGGAGCTGCCCCTGGTGAGGTACGAATCACAAAGTCAATGGCAAGCAATGGGCAGAATGCATTCCCAGGGAAGTTTTTCCGAATGTCCCCAATATGTTGTTAGCAAACCAGACAGCTGCCCTTTCTGGTAGGCTTTGATCGAATGACCACCACGATCTGGGGAACACAAATGAAAAACAAAAAGCAAAAAGTTCCACCTCTCCGATAGGTCACTGGAGAAGGTTGACTCAATCACTTATCATTGTTTTACCTCATTAAACTTTGGAAAACTCAAATCTCATTTGCTTTATCCAAGGTAGGGTGGGCTATAATGCGGAAAGCAAAATTCTCAATTCTTTTTTATGGGAACAGTGGACTCCAAATTAAGCTATTAACCTACAGAGCAGACCTGTTGCCTATCTATAGACACCTTAAATATAATGGAATTATCAAAAGGCAAATGCTGATGAAACGGCTTAAACTTCCTACCACCACCCATCACAGTTACTACTTTGGAGCTAAATTATGTATATCAGCTAATTGAACACCAATTCCATAAGGCTCTGACAAGACATTCTGAAAAAACGTATTGCCAGGGAGGGGAAAAACTAATTTATAGCAGCTGGACTGAATCAGACAACATCAATTTAACCACCTACGAAAACCAATACAGAATATCAGCAAAACTTCTAAATGTGCTTATCAGTTTGCACTGAGCTACAAAAACCAGTCAATCTCTGTGCCAAGAGCTTGAAAACATACTTTGCAATTCGATGACAGTCACAGTGGCCTGAGTAAAATGTAAATCATCAAGGTATTCCCTGAGAAGTGCAAATGCTGCACGATGAAACCCAACTACAGCTCGAATTGCTGGGAAATCTGTAACACAGAAACGCTTTATAGCCAGAATCAATATGACAGATACCCGGACACAAAAACCGGTAGAAAATGATAAGCGCAAATGCAAAAGCAAAAAGCATTTACTACATGTGATCTACTATTGTTCTCCTCATAAAATTCAGAGAGAAGCGAAAGATCATAAGAAATGTGAATACATTCTTGGCAAAAGCTCAAACAACAAGAAAGCAAAGTTTCATACTACAGCCACGTATAAAATTGAGCGAAATGTAAACAGGAAAATGACTGATGTAGACAAATATAAGGATCACAAATTTAGTATGTAACATCAGCTTCCGAGGAAAGGCCCAAGTCATAATAAATGTCAAGCACCATAGTAAGTTCAGCTTTGATACTCATATATATGGTTCGAGGGGCTCAATATTCTGGATAAAAGTGTTACCTGAAGAAAAGTAATTAGAACTAATGCCATCCGTTTTTAGGTTGAGCCTGGGCAGTGCATTTGCTGCTCTGCAAAGCATGCTGTATTCGAGTATAGACTTGAAGCCCCGCCTCCTCTCCGCCCATATTTGTCATTGGCTTGCATCAATGTCCTTCATAAATGCTGGCTTCTGATTAGTTAATGGGCTTATTAGTCCCTCCTTAGTACCGCCTTGTCTTCATTTGTAACCTCACATGAGGACTGGCCCTTTTACTTCTGTTTTTACACGCTATGTCTTATTTAGTCTGTAAGCACTATTTTCTTTAATGAGTTTCTCCGACTGCAAGCATGAGATGCTTTCCTGCAACATTCAGCACGACGTGCGTGCTTTCACTTTCCAAGCAGCCTGGGAAAATGGCGGCTGCTTATTTGAAATTAAATAGGTCTCGCATATACAAGAGCCTGAGCAATTGGCATTGTAACTGAAAATGTATTTTATTTATATGTTAATTATCAAAACAGGTAAATAAAAAGCATTGTCATTTATAATGCCAATAGCTTAAACTCTCGAAAATGCGAGACCTATTGCATTGCAAATGCTTGTTTTCCCCCACCTGTCTGGCTGTTTCCTTCCCACCTACACCCGGCAGCGGTCACTTACAATTTTCACTGACTTTCAGATATGCTCTGCATTTTTTCACATTGCACCCTCAAATCCCCTGTTTTTTAGGTACTCTGGCTTTTAATATGGAAAACTATGCAAAAGATCAAAGAATCCTGAATAATGCATTTTACAATTCAACATGCTGCAAAATAGTGTACTTGCATCAGATTAAAATTATGTGAGGAATTACATCAGGTACTTATCTTTTGGGATCTAATGACGCCTTGCATTGGTTCCACCTGCCTTGTAGCAAACACTCCATTCTGTCTTTGAACTTCAGGCGCAATTTAACGTTTTTCCCATCATAATCACATTTGTACAAAATTATTAAATATATATAAGAGTTCACTGAGCGTGACCCTGAAGGGTCGACATTTATATTTAGCTTCAATGGCATAGCTGCTACGATGCTGATTTGCTGAAAGCTCCATTGACGACGGATTTTAAATTCTTTTGAAATAACGAAAGTGCTAGTGAAATTCGTGTGTGCGTTCAAATGCATAATGTTCACACAGGACGTCTTGCAAATCAAATTTGTGCCTCACCTGGGAACCGCACCTGATCTGATTTTGGTGACTAAAAATCAAATCCCTATGCCAAAAAAAGGAAATGAAAAGAAAACAAGCATTGGAAATGCAATAGGGCTCGCATTAGGAAAGTTTGAGCTCTTAGTCTTAAAATTGATTTTTTTTTATTTATGTGTTATTTTTTAAAATAGCTAAATTAATAGCTTTGTCATTTACAATGCCAATAGTTATAACTTTTGCAAATACCTATAGCATTTGTAATGCAACATGTTTTGTATTTACGTGACTTAGATGTATTGATATTACAAATAACAATGGCTTTTAATTTTTTTAAATAATTAATACTTAAATAATTTATTTAATTTGTAATAGCAATAGCTTAAACTTTTGTAAATAACTTTTGTGAAGATTATGTTCAGTGTTTTTTATAGTGACGAAAATCCAAGAACAGAAGTGAAATATTAACATTTTTTTGTGATTTGTAATAAAGCATGAAAGCTTGAAAACAGCTTGAAACATTAAAAGAAAATATTTGAACCAGTGATGCTGTGGGTGCACTGAGTGATGCTGTGGTTGCGCTGAGTGATGCTGTTGCGCTGAGTGATGCTGTGGTAGTGCTGAGTGATGCTGTGGTTGTGCTGAGTGATGCTGTGGTTGCGCTGAGTGGTGTGTGCATCGGTGGAGCTTAGTGGGTGCATTGGTGGAGCTGTGTGGTGGGTGCATTGGTGGAGCTTAGTTGGAGCATCGGTGGAGCTGTGTGGTGGGTGCATCGGTGGAGCTGTGTGGTGGGTGCCTCGGCGGAGCTGTGTGGTGGGTGCATCGGTGGAGCTGGGTGGTGGGTGCATCGGTGGATATGTGTGGTGGGTGCATCGGTGGAGCTGTGTGGTGGGTGCTTCGGTGGAGCTGTGTGGTGGGTGCATCTGTGGAGCTATGTGGGGGTGCATCTGTGGAGCTGTGTGGTGGGTGCCTCGGTGGAGCTGTGTGGTGGGTGCCTCGGTGGAGCTGTGTGGTGGGTGCCTCGGTGGAGCTGTGTGGTGGGTGCCTCGTGGAGCTGTATGGTGGGTGCATCGGTGGAGCTGTGTGGTGGGTGCATCGGTGGAGCTCTGTGGTGGGTGCATCAGTGAAGCTGTGTGGTGGGTGCCTCGGTGGAGCTGTGTGGTGGGTGCATCGGTGGAGCTGTGTGGTGGGTGCATCGGTGGAGCTGTGTCGGTGGAGCTGTGTGGTGGGTGCATCGGTGGAGCTGTGTGGTAGGTGCCTCGGTGGAGCTGTGTTGTGGGTGCCTCGGTGGAGCTATGTGGTGGGTGCCTCGGTGGAGATGTGTGGTGGGTGCATCGGTGGAGCTGTGTGGTGGGGCATCTGTGGAGCTCTGTGGTGGGTGCATCGGTGGAGCTGGGTCGGTGGAGCTGTAGGGTGGTTGCATCAGTGGAGCTGGGTGGTGGGTGCATCGGTGGAGCTGTGTCGGTGGAGCTGTGTGGTGGGTGCATTGGTGGAGCTGGGTGGTGGGTGCATCTGTGGAGCTGTGTGGTGGATGCATCGGTGGAGCTCTGTGGTGGGTGCATCGGTGGAGCTGTGTCGGTGGAGCTGTGTGGTGGTTGCATCAGTAGAGCTGTGTGGTGGGTCGTCTGGTGGAGCTGTGTGGTGGGTGCCTCGGTGGAGCTGTGTGGTGGGTGCATCGGTGGAGCTGTGTGGTGGGTGCATCGGTGGAGCTGTGTCAGTGGAGCTGTGTGGTGGTTGCATCAGTAGAGCTGTGTGGTGGGTGCATCGGTGGAGCTGTGTGGTGGGTCGTTCGGTGGAGCTGTGTGGTGGGTGCCTCGGTGGAGCTGTGTGGTGGGTGCCTTGGTGGAGCTGTGTGGTGGGTGCATCGGTGGAGCTGTGTGGTGGGTGCATCGGTGGAGCTGTGTCGGTGGAGCTGTGTGTATCGGTGGAGCTGGGTGCATCGGTGGAGCTGTGTGGTGAGTGCATCGGTGGAGCTGTGTAGGTGGAGCTGTGTGGTGGGTGCATCGGTGGAGCTGTGTCGGTGGAGCTGTGTGCATCGGTGGAGCTGTGTGGTGGGTGCATCGGTGGAGCTGTGTGGTGGGTGCATCGGTGGAGCTGTATGATGGGTGCCTCGGTGTCCTGGTATCTGACTACAGAGTTCGTTACTAGAGGTCTTTCCTGCAATTATGATTTCAGAGAGACTAGATACTAGCTAATGCACCAATTAAAGGCAACTTTTAAATTCAGTATTCTTGTTTAGGTTTTGATGGAAAAAAATGACAAACATTTCTGACTATACAAACATAAAAGCTGCCATGTTAAAATAAACAGCAGACAGGGCCTGGGTGCCTTGTAAAGTGAAAGTACGGCCGGCCTGGGCAGTGAAAGGGGAGGAGGGAGGAAAAATGCGAGTCAGGGCAGCAGCAGCCTTTGATATTGCCGCCGGCCGTGCAGTGAATAATTAGGGGAGGAGAAATGCCGGCTGGGGGAAGCAGAGATGCCTGTGGGAGGGGGGCTTTGATGTGCTGGTGGCTTTGATGTGCACAAGCTTTTTCTCGGGCACTGCAACAAATCGCCGAGATGGTTAAGCTCTGTTTAAGCCACAATAGAGCTCGCCAGCTATGCGCATGCGCATCAGCAGGCGAGCCCTAAAAATGAGCGAGGTGAGCCCTATAGTATCTAGAATTACATGTTTTATGATATGAAGTGGCTCGGGGTAGTTTGATGATATTTTTATGGTGTGTGAACTCTCCATGGGGCCTGTGGTTGCTGCAGCATTGTGATAATATTATGCTGGCATCCTCGCCCTCACTCCCTATGTTGAACGGGATCCTCTTACTTTTAATTCCCTAACACAGTCATGGTTTCTCTTTCCCCCCAAGAAATAGCCCTCCATTTCAAAGTATGTTAATGTTGAAATATTCCCGTTTCACTTTGTCCATGTTGGCATGCATGTCAGGCTACATTTCATGTCTCAAATGACAACACTATCAGTGGATAGAATAATGTCCATTTTTGAAGGTCAAAACATAGCTCCCATTAACTTTTCTCCTACTTCAAGTAGTGTCATGCTGTGTTATGCAACAGTCATTTTTTACAGCTTGCCTATTGCGATTTGTGAGGAAAACATTTAAATGTACTTGTGTGACAATGTGAGCATGTGTTTTTTTCATCCCTATTCTCCCAACATAAGTTCTTCCAAAATCGCGAACTAACGCGCAGTTGTCTAATCTTCAGGAAACCTTTTGGGGATTTATTAACTAGGACTCCTATCACTTTATCCATCGGGGGCCGCCATAGGTAAGCGCAGTGGGGGCGGGGCAGGGTGTGGCACGGGGGAAGCCGACAGACACCAGGATATGTATTATTTATTTATTTATTTATACCTATTCCGTCGTTTGGTGACTACGTCCCTCCCACCCCGCCTCACCACGCCACCGCGTATACCTGTGGCAGCCGCCACTGACTTTATCCAATCTTTTTGCTAGTATATGTGTATAGATCTTATTATAATCGTTGTTGAGTAAAGATATGGGCCTACACAATTCACATATTTTTGGGGATTTATTTGGCTATAAAATTAATTTTATTGTAGCTTTGTTCCATGTTGCTGGGTCGGAGATTTTATCGATGTATATTACATTCATTAAGGCGGTAAGTAGGGGAGTGAGTTCGTCGACAACGCGATTATGTTTTTTTCATCCCTATTCTCCCAAAATAAGTTCTTCTAAAATGTATTCCCTTAAGTACGTGAAAATATTTCATCAAGAGAAAACATTTGCCAGACTACTTTTTATTTTGTCATTGGCAAAGAACCGGATTACCGAAAGAGCAAGGCAAGCTGTGAGCCAAACCACTTGAAAGAAAGTTTGCTGTGAGTTTCTTGTGTACTTCTGCACCTTTCTGTCGACCTTTCTGCATTTACAGTTCTAATCTCTCATCGCCACCTTCATCCTTAGCATCTTCTCAGCATCCTGTATTCCCAGCATCAGGACCAATTTGCTAGAAACGAAACCTTGGTGAAATCTTCTTGGAGGACTCTCAGACTGCTGGACCCCACAGGTAACTGTCTTCATGGTCCTAAGTGGTCCCCTTGACTTGCTCCCAACCCAGTCCAAAGAGGATTAGCAGTCATGCAAGCCCGTTGGCTCAGGAACTGCATTGAAGATTATAAAGATTGATTGTTACTTTAAAAAATTTACTTACCTTTTAAAGATCATACCGCCGGCTCCCCTAGAATTTGTTTGGCGCATTGGTATCAATTTAAGATAAAAAATAAGTTCTATTTTTATAAATTGGTCGTGGATTTTTATTGTACCATGTTTCTTACTTACCTGCTGTTGGAGACTTCTAAATGATTTACACTTACTCCTTTGACAAAAACGAACTGCTCTGTTCCACAGCTACCCAGGATTTAGCTGGATGTTTTGCAGTAGTGGGTGCTACTGGACGGGGGAGATGGGGCGGAGGAGTAATGAAAATATTGGGTAGATGCATCATTGTTTCCCTTTGCGATTTCTAAATTGCGAAAATGAAGGAATCGCAATTTAGAAATCGCAAACGTCAATGCATGAAAAATTCACAATTTTTTTTGCGATTCGGTATTTTTCCTTAATTGCGATTCACAATTTGCGAATCGCAATTAAGTAAAACCCTTCCCATTGATTCCTATGGGCCAAAAGGCCCATAGGAATCAATGGGAAGTCATTCACATTTTGCGAATTTCAAATTGTGATTCGCAAAATGTGAATGCAATTTCAAGGGTGCAGGGGGGGGGGTCCAAAGAACCCCTCCCTGCACCCCTGAAATGTAACTTTAAATGCAATTTACACACACACATGCCCCAAGGGCATGTGTGTGTGTAAATTAAAAGTTTCAAAAATGCAATTTGTGCATATTTGAAAGTTTTGGGTAAATTAGCATGAAGTTCAACTTCATGCTATTTTACCCCTTCCAAATTGAGAATTCGCATTTTAAAAATAATCATGCATTGCATTTAAGAAATCTCAAATTGCGATTTCTTAAATGCAATCGCAATTTTAGAAATCGCAACATGGTTGCGATTCCTAAAATTGCGAAATGCATGATGCATTCCAAATTAGTGAATTGCATTCGCAAACGGCCGAAAATTGCGATTCGCACTGTTTGCGAATGCAATTCAGTTTGATGCATCTAGGCCTATATTTTTTTTAAGGACTTGGCCGACCACTGCCTCTCCTCTGTCCATCTTCCTTCTTCCTGTCTCCAGTCCCGGCAAGCAGCAGGAAACACCCGGCACGCAGGCTCCCCTGATCCAGTCACAATGCTGCAATGCAGCGCTGTGATTGGTCTGAGCGCCGTAGTTCGGCGCTTAGATGTAGACAGGGAGCATGTTTATGTTCTTCACCAGGCTGTGTAATGCAGCCTGGCGGGGAACATGCAAAGTGTGCATGATTGTTTGGCAGGCGACAGAGGGCTGGCCATTCAGTCATGGGCACTTAGGGAGTGAAAACCACTCCCGTCCTTCGCTAGGCAGGGTTGCCTGCCACTGACTGCAGTATGAAGAATAAAATGATAATAGCGATGCGTTATTATCATTTTATTTTTCCTTTTGAGCAGAGGGGCAACGCTCCTCCGCCTTAGCGGAGGAGCCTCCACTGATGTTTTGTTAAAGAAACCTAACTAAACCTGATAATGGTTGTGACATTGTTTTATAGTGAGGTCTAGTAACAACATCACATAATAATCCACTTTCGAGGATGGTCCATAAGCATGGGATCACTCCCATATATCAGATTGCACCATGTCACTAGGATACAACTTTTTCAGTTCTGGGCATTGCTTTTAACAAATCATTATTTTCAGGTTCTTTAGTCTGATATATTTTATTGAACTGAGCAAGAATGATTTATTCCAGTATGTACTGATATTTTGCATGAAAGCTCAAGACAGGAAAAGAGGTTTTCTGATAACATGGAGTCTTTTCTTAACCCTATATCTGGGTATTGTGCATTGTTATGACTCACCCAGTAAGAGTGAGTACATAGACTTAAAAGGGTAAACACCTTCATATAGTCCTGCAAAGGATCTAATCATCTTTATCGCTAGTGACCTCTTAAGGTTAATTTGAAGGACCGGGAGCATTTGTGGAGTACTCAACAGCACTATAATGGGCCTCTCAAGTCACAGTTTCTTTTGCTTTGGTATAATGGAGTGGCATTCCTTGCTGTATAATTAAAATTATCTTGAAAACAGTACAAAATTCTCTTTGATGCCTATTCTGACTGTTATAAGTAGGAGGTAGTTCTATTGAAGTGCAATTTAAGCCACAGTTAGCACCAACATGCATAAGGAGGAGGGGGTCAATTATGGTCACTCCTTGTTTGCAGTTTTACCAGGGGGCATATTGTAGATGGGCCCATGTGGTGCACAGGGAATTTGGGCATGCTTTGTGAGCCCTCAGGGCACTTTTGTAATACAGAAGGGGCAGCAAACACTTGTGTGGCCCCTTCTGTAATACAGACAGCTCTTGCGCACATTTAGCGCATTTGCTATCATTACAGGGTAAGCCCCCAATTGCATGTAGGCATGACCCCATGCACATGAGAGAATCTCGTTGCCTCTGGAGCTGTGCCGTGTTACCGGCATGGGCGCAGAGGAAAGCATGCCTGTGCACCTCCTAAAAGAAGCCCTCTGGACAGACGAAAGGGGGTCCCATGGACCCCCAGACATCCCCTTGCAAGCAAGTGCAGTGACTCACTGCACCTGCCTTGCAAGGGGATCTCTAATCCCTCTCAAAAGTGCCGGCAGTTGCCTTCTGCACAGGAAACACGGAGCAGCTTTTAAACAGCTGCTCTGCCATTTGACTTGAATGCACTGCCTTGGGGGCAGTGTGAGTTCACGACTGCCCTCAGGGCAGCTTATCAACATAATATGATACATTTTCCCTGTTTCCACAAGCGCACCTTCTTAAAGGTGTGCCGTGGCACAAACAGGAAAAGTGTGCCATATCTGTAACAGGGCCCCTGGTTGTAAGTGCAGGTTTAGATCTGCGCTACAGGGGCGGCTCTAGGTTCATGGTGGCCCTGGGCAGGGGGCGTAGGTAGGGGGCCCCGGAAGACGGCCCCGGAAGAGGAGGCTCCGGAAGTGGCACGGAGGCCAGTGAAGAGGGGGGATCAGGGTGTTTGGAAGTGGAACAGAGCAGGAGGCCGCAAATCCCTGCCAGGGTCGCCATGCAAATATGTATCCATCCTCAGAGGATTATAATATTAAGGATATATATTGGCCTGGTGGCCCCTGGGGTTTGGTGGCCCTGTGCAGGTGCACAGCTTGCACATGCCTAATGCCGGCCCTGTGCGCTAGATATTATAATAAATACTTTTAGCAGTTTAGCCAGCAGCTGTTTAAATAGTGAAGTGTTCCTGCTATTTTGTACACAGCTTGTGCCAACATACTGTCTTCTGTTTAGCCAGCCACCAAGTGAATGATCTAGTTTCTTGGCTATTTGAAAGGCTTCTGGCGAAATAGGATATCATTTCTCTGATTGAGTCAGTAACCAGGTGAATAATAAAATTTCTTCGCAGGGCTGCCATCCAAATAGTACATAATGTCTGCCATTTAGCTAACAGTAAGGTAAATAGTGAAATGTCTTTGTTATTTACAAGACCACCAGCTAAATAGTTATGGCTTTCTGCTATTTAGCCAGCAGCCAGGTAAATAACAAAGTTTATTTGCTATTTGCATGGCTGCTGGACAAATTGTACATAGGGCCTGGGGCATTGCAAGAAAGCCAAAACATAAAATGGTAATAACTTTTGGTTATTACCATTTTATATTAATTTGTGCATTCCGGGCGGGTGGGTGGACGGAGCTGCCTGGGCATTGCAGGAGTGGTTTGCCCACTCCTTAGTGCAGAAAGACTGTTGCGCACTCTGCACTTTGCCATGTAGGCTGCATTGCAGCCTACATAGAGTAGATGCCATCCCCTACATATCCTGGCTGGGCGGCGTTACGACTAAGCATAACTCTCCACTGAAGCGTTGTGATTGGCTTAGGGAGGGGAGGGAGGCTGCCTGCTTCTTGTTCCTGTTGGAGACAGTGAAGACGCGGGATCTGGGCCATCAGAAAAGTTGGTTTTATTTTTTTTAATATTTTATTATTGAACCCCCCTCCTCATGCAACCTCCCCTCCCCGCACGACCCAGCACCCGACCCGCGTACCCCCACCCGCGAGCCATGCCTTCCGGTACTGCATAGGGCCCAATTACGGTATTGGGCGGTCGGATCACCATCTACTGTTGCCATGGTCAGGAGACAGTCTGAAATACAGTCGGTTGTCTGACCACCCAATTATGATATGACCACGGTGGTAGCGGTCGAGAAGTGCTCATTAAATTGAGGCTTGTGCTGAGGCCCAGGAAAAGGACCGCAGTACAAGCCACAGTGTAAATGAATACTTTGTGCACATCTATGAACTGTGTGCCATGCATCATGGGTCCATGCCATACAATACATGGATGTGCGTGGGAGCATTACATGTGCCCCTCTGGGCCCCTTTGCCCACTTTGCAGTGGCCTACGAGGGACAGGGCCATGTTTGGGCCCCTCAAAAGTCCCTTTCTGACAGCCTTTTATGGCAATGGGACCACCATGAAAAGGCTTGCAGAAAGGGACATCGTAATCCTGATGGTGGTGACTGCCTCGGCACTGCCTCTTGTCGGGACTACAATTACAACTACCGCCCCATAAGGATCAGATAATCCTGTCAGAGGCGGCGGTATTTCCCTCCACCTCTGCTGTCCGACTGCCTGCATTGTAATGCGGTGGGTGGACATCGTAATCAGGCCCATAATGTCAGCTTTTCTGACAGCAACTGGGTAAGAGTAACATTTCTTACAAATTTGCATAGCTGTTGGACAGATGGTGCATAAAGTGTGCTAGTTATCCATTGGCAAGGTGAGTAGTGAAGTTTTTTGGGTATTTGCTTGACCACCGACCAAACGGTATGTCTGATATTTAGCCACAGGCCAGGTACATAGTATATTTCTTTACGAATTCCATAGCCGTTGGTCAAACAGTACATAATCTCTGTTATTAAGCCAGTGCCAGATAAATAGTGAAATTCCCATGCAACTTGCACAGCCGCCAGTCAAACAGTGGAAAATCTGTACCATTTTGTTAGAGATCGGGTAAATAGTGACATATCTCTACTGCTTGCACTATCATCGACCAAGCAGTGCAGAATGTATTTAGCCAGTGGCTGGGTAAATTGTCTGCTATATGCAAGGTTGCTGACCAAATATTAAATCATCTGATTAGCCAGCTGCCAGGTAAATAGCAGATGAAATTCACTATATTTATTTTATTTTTATTTATAAAGTTTTATATAGCCCGAACAAGTTCCTGAAGGATATCAGAGTGCTTTACAAAAAGGATGGAAGGCGGGTAATACATGCAATATCGACATTAGGTAGGAATGAAAGCAAGAAAAATCACATAATTACAAGACAAATGGGTCAAAGGAGAGTAATACAATAAGCAGGTACATAGCGGACTAAACGGGGGGCACACTATGAGATAAAGAAGAGCAGCATACAATGTTTGTCCAATGGTTGAAGGATCAATGACCTTGAGCAGGTGAACCTAGCCCAATTAAGGTAGGAATTTGTTCATTAAGAATCTTTTGACTTCAAGTTTGAAAGCAATCGTTGAGGAGATTCGGCGTATTTCTGGTGGAAGAGAGTTCCATATCTTTGGGGCGGTGCCAGAGAAGGCTCCCTGGCAAGTTCTCTTTTTCCTAAAGATTTGTGGTTTCAAGAGGAAAGTGTTTGGGGTTCTTGAAGCTCTACTCCGCAGGATAATTCAAGTTTTTGCGCTAGGGACCAGGGAGTTTTCAAGTGGAGGGCTTTGTGCACCAGAAAGGCAATCTTTAACTGGATTCAAGCTTTGTAGGGCAACCATGTAAGAGATTTAAGGACTGGGGATATGTGCACATTTCGTTTGGTAAATGTAACCAGTCTTGCCCCAGCGTTTAGTGATGCCCTTAGTGGAGCCAAGGCGTATTTGGGAAGGCCCCAGAGCGTAGCGCTGCCATAGTCTAATCTCGGTAAGACGAGCGCTTGAACCACTTGCTTGAAATCAGTTTGTGGAAGGAATGGTTTCTAAGTGTCCTCATCAAGTGACTTGTTCCTCTACACACATTGCTGATATGATTATTCATGTTCAGGTGCTTGTCCAGGGTGATTCTGGGAGATTTGGCTGAGTCTATAATGAGGGGGTGCAGTTGAAAGCTGTGAGGTGATTCAACCACAGGTCTAGCTTGGGGATGTGGTTCGGGGGAAAGATGAAAAGGAATTCAGTTTTGAAGGTGTTGAGCAGGAGATCGTTCTCAGTCAACCAATTTTGAGTAGACAATAGTTTAGAGTTGAGTGAGAAAATGTTATCCGGAGAGGAGATTTTCAAATAGAATTGCATATCTTCTGCATACATATGGAAGAAAATGTTAGTGGAATTTAGTAAGTTAGCTAATGGTTCCAGGAAAAGGTTGAAGAGTATAGGAGATACGGGGGACCCTTGGGGTACACCCATGAGAACTGTGGAGGGCTGGGAGAGAGAGTGATTTGCCTTAATTCTTTGTGATCTGTGGTGGAGGAAGGACAAGAACAAGTGTAATACCTGGCCAGAGAAACCCATCCTATTCTTCATAATGGATGGGAGGTTGTCGAGAATGACCGTGTCAAATGCGGAGGAAAGGTCAAGGAGGATTAGGAGGCAGGATTGATTTTGGTCAAGCATTTTTAAAATGTCATCCATAACATGAGTGAGAGCCGATTCAGTACTGTGCCCCTTCCGAAAGCCAGATTGATGCTGGTCCAGGAGCTGGAAATTCTGAATGTGAGCATAAAGTTGGGATTGTACACATTTTTCTAGGAGTTTGGTTAGGGTGGGGATGTTGGAATTAGGGTGAACTTGGCGTCCAACTAAATAGTCCCTGTTCTGTGATTGCAGGCACAGTCTCTGCACACCTTGTATCCCCTCTATGCAATCAGAATTCAAAATACTGCTTGGCAACACCAGCACAAAAATATTACTTTACAAACAGATGAAAAATATTTACACTGCCGACTTGTGCTGTTTGTGATTATAGTGCAATTTGGTTGTGCAATCACAAATTTGATAGGGAGTCATAGAAATTAGCTCTTTTTAATCTGAGTAGCATCGGAAGGCGGCAATAGTGAAATTAACGAAAGTGAGAAAGCGAAGGGAGGAACTGGCACAGTGTGATGTGGATGAGAATTCACAATAAGGGAAGGTATGGAGAGGAGATTCAGGCAACTGATGCGGCAGAAAGTGAAGGAAACACGAGAAGAATCCATGCACTGACAATGTTCTCTCAACATTTTTATTAATCATTAAAATAAAAAAACAGATTTAATTATTCTTTACTTTTCTACATTATCTACTTGCCATTGTTACTTTTTTCATTTCCTAAGGTGTGTTTACTGACTACCTGCAATTTTTTTACCGCTAAATATCATAGATTAACCTTATCACAGCACTAGTCTTAATACTGTCATATAATTTCTGATGTGTTTTTTATTATGCTTAATTCTCTTTTCTAGGATCCACCAGTAGTTGAACCTAGGGGTGCTGGTGATCAAACACATACCTAGAGATCAAAGCAACAGCATACATAAAATAGTGGAGCAGAGACCAATCTGAACTGTAAACATGGGTGTAAAAGGGTAAGATTACTCCAAGGTTCTTATATCTCAGGTAGGAAGGTATGTTATCTGTGGTCGATGTACCTGAGCTCTATGGTTGCTAGTTCAGTTGTTGTATTAAAGCATAGTTTCTGGCAACTCACTGTGTTAAAAATCGTTCCAGCACCAATGCATTGCCACAGTTTGATAAGGAATGAGTAAAAACAGAAGTCCCATAGAAGTAGTGTCGTCTCACAGGCTTTAGTCTAAAGGTATGTTTGAGCTACATGCATCTCATTCATTACAGTAAATTAAATGGTATGTTCAGAGTCTCCATTTACTGCAAACTTGTGTACGACCCACTTTTCTCTCAAAATAAAGAATAAAAAAGTCAGGTTATGCCTTTGAGGGCCAAATCATAGAAATTGCTAAGGCTGGGGATCCTTGGTTTCCAATAATGACTAAGTGGGGGTTCCTGGACGCTAGCAATGATTCAGTGGTATCTACAGAATTCAAAAGGTTAAGTACTGCTGCTCTAAATAGTTTAATTTGCTGGGCCCATTTCATCATGACAATAACAAATCTAAAAGGAAGCAGATTTAAGGACAAATGTTAAAGTTGCATTAGATTGACTACAATACCATATGCACTATGATGACCTCATTGACAGAAATGCATTGCAAACTCCTTAATCAATACACTAATTCTAACCACACCCTAAAACCCAGGCTACAGCCTACCCTAATGTTAACCCTAAACCACATTTTAACATTGACCTACCTCTAACTTTATACAAACTCTATGCTTACCCAGTAATATCAATTCTTCCTCCTTTGAATGTGTCACACTGCTGCAATGAAAACAATTTCTTTTGAAGGTTTCTTTGTTATTATTGCATTTTTATGAATATATGTAATCATTATGGTTTCTTTAATTTCACATAATGTGAATTATGCCCGCGTGAAACAAGAGAAGCAAGCGGTGCCTGCAGCCTACAACAGCCTCTCTTCTAGTCATCCAGTACCAACTGCTTGCCGCTATAAAAAGACCCAAGTAAACCGTGACAAATTCAGTGATTATAAGGAATACACTTTACAACGATGCAGCAATTAACACCATAAGAGGTGTCAAACTGAGGCTCCTACAGCAGGTGGTTGAAGTAATTAATCATATGTCTCACCGACTTCAGCAAATTAATACGGCTGTGCTGCATGGATGTTGGCCAAAGCAGCATGCACTTAAAGTGTCTGCGGCGGCTGTGGGGTGGCCAGATTTTTTTTGTTTTCGTTTTGATCCTATTGAGCCACATTGTAACAGTAGAAAATGGAAAGTTACACAGCACTCACGATTCCCACACCTACTGCGGTGTCACATAAAGTGAGTATAGCAAGTAAGGAAATGAGACAGGTTAGTGCCATGGTTTTGGGCTGTTTGGTGTCCTAAACAGTTGAAGAGCTGAAGCAGTTATGTTACTACTTTTTGCAGAATACATGGTTATTTTTTCACCGTAACTTTAATGGAGTATGTTGCCTCTGGATGAAGGTTAAGCAGAAGTTGTTGGAGTCTTTAAAAGGAATCACATAAAACAGCAGGACAAAATAACAGAAACATAACAGGACATAACAGTACACTACACCACTAAATAAAGCAACCACAATTCCCCAGAATGCTGTTCATCCCCTGCGGTGGGGTGGGCGGGGGGGGGGGGGGGGTGATGGGGAGAGGGGGGAGTGAAAAAGAGAAACATCTTAATTTCTTGTCGTTTTTTTCCTCTTTCTATGTTTTCAGCACACATAGGAAGAGGACAATGCTGCAGGGCATTGTTTTTGTGCAGTAAGGTGTCCCTTCCTGCTTAAAAACAATCCTGCTTGCAACGCAGGCATATCTTGCACCATGATGCAAGGGTTGGTGCTAGGCAGCACATTGGGTGGCAGTGCAGGGAAAAACCAGAAATGCATCATTTAATGTTAAATTCCTGCCCTATCACGCAGAGCAGAAAGGTGTCTTGCTGCACTGCATGATTTTTCATAAATATGCCCCTTTGTATTTAGTCTGAAACCCAAATTGGGATTCAGTAAGGTGTTACCGAATCACCATTTGGGTTTTCTACATTTAAATATGCCATTCTGGGGTCACAAAGGCTCAAATTTAAAATCGATTTGTACATCAGGCCCTATATTGTTTTGTTGCAGTTAGTATTTGAGTTCAATGAGAACAGACTGCCACTATCATCAATACTCAAATGTTATTCAACAATTGCCTACATAGGTTGGATGTACTGTATGATCACTTCTATATTTCCACCATATCATATAATACATCATTATTCATGCCGATCCTAATTGCAGCATATACCAACACTTTCTAACATTTTCTGAGATACCCTCAATTCTAGTATGTCTTATTTGCCTGAAGGAGTGGACGCTGTGTAGGTCTCTCTTATTTTTGTCTTGATTGTCCAAGATAAGGACAACTCCTCCACATAGCCATGGTGCCAGTCTACAGTTAGAATGCACATGGGCCTATTTTGTGTATTTCTAGTTGTGATAGAGGGGGCCATACCCTGCTGATCTTTAAAATCTCCTCTAGCACTTTGTGTGTGTTATAGTGGTCTGTTAGGCTCATAGGAGAGCTTAACATGCAGACTGCTGCCATAGGGAGCACTAATTGCACGTTCCTGCATGACTCACCATGCAGGAACAGGTTGCAATTCTAGGACCTGGAGCAGCAGGGAACCCTGTTAGGGCCCACTTAGTTGCCTCTCCACCACCCTTTTCATTGCGGGCTCACTGCCTTGCAATGGGTGTTGGATAGGCAATTCATAATAGGCTCAGCGGTGCTGCAGTGGCACCACCAGCATATTACTGCTCATAATCGCTGAGCCACAGCCACAGGATCTTGGATCCCCTCAGATGTGGCGGGCTGTGCTAGTCCGACCGCCACACTTAAAATACTGTGGAAGGACCCACAGTGGTGGCGGTGGTCACACCACCACCGTGAGTGGACTGCCGTACTCATAAACAGGCTTAATGTGTCTAGATCCTTGCTTCCAGTACCTCTGATGAATCTCTAACATTGAAAAAAGAAGTGAATTGGAAATGTTTTTTCTCTTTAGCTTTAATTTATGGAGGTGGTGTAGCTATCTTATGCCATAAAGCCCTTATCACTGAGGAGATTTTACAGCAGCATTTTGGTTGCTGTTTCTGACTAGTAGCTTGCATCAATAACTCCCCTAACACTTTTTTGAATATGTGGCTCTGTGCAACTTAATGAACATCTGGCCCTCTATTACATTAAAATTAAGGGATTGTGTTTATAATAATTCAATAGTTGCAGGTTACTGTAGCCAGATTTTTGGTCTCTTTATCGACAGGTATTTTAAAGGCAAATAAATTCAGTCCATCATTATATATACTTCTTTGTCGATACTTTGAAAATCTATAATCCAGAATGCAGAGACTTCTCCCTTTTCTCTCCTCATAAAAAGCAGAATAGAATATATTATATTTTCACAAGTAAATCCCTCTGTGCTGTTTTAATTAAATCACAGAGTGGGGCTACTTTTCTGTCAGATCATGCTCCTGTGACTGC
This sequence comes from Lissotriton helveticus, assembly GCF_964261635.1. Classification (NCBI taxonomy): domain Eukaryota; kingdom Metazoa; phylum Chordata; class Amphibia; order Caudata; family Salamandridae; genus Lissotriton; species Lissotriton helveticus. The sequence goes on along the minus strand of NC_136069.1, from coordinate 1,327,805,948 downwards.
TCTGTTTGAATCGTTTGTCAATATATCTAAAACAAATGGATTATCGATTGCCAGGTAAACGTTTCCCTCCATAATGTAATTACTTTGTTCAGGATGTTTTCCAATTCAATATTTCTGGTCAATTTCCAACACTGAGGATGCTTTTAGGGCTTCCTTAGGTGCATTTCTTAGGTCATTAATGAGAAACATACAACCATTGTAAATATCTAGATTTGATTAAATACATTATATCTTCAGAACATGGTTATTTTAATAGCAAATCATTAGTAATGTTATTTGATTAGATTAAATCTAAATTTGATCTTTACAACATATCCACCTTTTACTCATGTAATGTTCTACTAAAGGTGAAGTGCAAATATTATGGAGGCCAAAATAAAACCAAATAAAATGTTAGCTAATTACTTACAGTCCAAAAGCAAATGTAAACTTATCAGAGGTATACTCGATGAAATAACCAATAGTGTTTGTGTCCCTTATAAGGATGTGCCTCTTGCTTTTTTCAAAAACTATTACAGGACCCTCTACAATGAAGATTCACATCCCTCCACATCACACCTGGATGACTATTTTAGCTATGCTCCTAAAGTAGATACCTCATCATTGAACTTTGATGAATTAGAGCAGAATATCTCTTTTTTTTTTATCCTTTATTTATAAAGTTTTCTTGAAGAACAGCAAGAGAACAAAACATACAGGTGGGTTACATCGGTTCACATTGCAAGTCCTAAGCATTCATATACACATATATCCTGGTCGGCGGATCTGAGCAGACTGTGAGTACATAGATATCACCTCTTTAACAGTACCCCAGCACCTATTCATCACACTTCATTATAGCAATTGACATTATCACATGCAATTATTGCCAGCAACCATTACTGATAGGGATGAAGACCCCTCACACTACCCCATTATGCAGAATTGTAAAATTGTGTTTTAGGTATTCCAACCCACGTATATCATGACATGCCCATCGCTCATAATGTCATCCCAGGTGCTTGGCAGTCAGCTAGGGGTTTGTGTTTTGACCAAGGATTAGATGAATACAGCATCCCATATAGGATTCGGAAGGGGAACTCCGGTCACGTCAGCAAAACTCGGACCATAGTGAGACAGCAGTTAATGCCCTTACTCGCAGCTGTCAGGATCTGAATCCGCAGCCCCTGCTGCCTCTTTCAACAGATAGGCCTGCAGTGGACCCCAGATATCCTTTGGTCTGCTCCTCACGGGCAACAAATCGGCATAGACACTGTTCTGATCTTGACAATACACCATATCAGTAATCCAATCCTTAAACTTGGGGGCTCTTCCCCTACCCCAACGGCACGCAACTCGCCTCTTGGCCAGTAGTAGTGCAACATCAATAAACCTTCGAACAGTCTTAGGAATATTCCGCGTGTGTCCCAACAACATTGTCAATGGGTCTTTGTCGATCGTCCCCCCAGTCATATTCTGTAAAGCTTCCTGCACCAGTGACCAATACTCATAGACACCAGGACACTCCCAAGCCAAGTGGAGGAATCCCGCCCCCTCCGCCTTGCAGTGGTCACAGCGATCGTTGTCTGTGAGATGAAAGCATAGTTTCCTAACAGGCGTATAATAAAAACGTTGCAAAAACTTGTAGTGAATTATCTTTAACCTGCTACTAGACGAGATATTAGCCGTAATGGCACAACAATAGTTCCATTGATCGTCAGTAATATCTCCACCCAGATCTTCACTCCAATGTCGTCTAGCTGAACCCTCGTGCTCCTGTCGCTGCAATCTGATATTGTTATACAGTCTGGAAACAAGATGGCGGCCATCTGACATCAGCATGGCGTGCAACGGAAGAGCCACGTCCGGTTCAGATGGAAAGCTAGGCAAGACTGCCCTCAACCCCTGTCTAAGCCTGACGTAATAGAAGACCTCCAAAGGAGTAGGCGTAGCACCCTGAAGCAGTTGCTCCCTGGTACGAAAACGTCCATTGAGGAACAGGTCTCCCCATGTGGCAATCTTCATGCGTTTACACATCAGCTGAAAGCCCGCCTCCTGTAGGAGCGATATACCAGGGTGATACGTGACGGGCAGCACCGGTGAATACAACTGCGTGAATCTAAGGAGTCTCGCAATCCTATTCCAAGCATCAACAGTGCAAGTCACCGTAGTAAATGCTGTGTCTATATCCCGCACCGTACCCAGTATCAGACCATTGAGTGGGCGAGGCCATGCGATCCAGTCCTCAGCCGCGACTTGTGGCATGCAAGGCGTTGGGTTGATCCAGTGATAGGCGTACTGTGCCTGGGCAGCAAGATAATAGGTTTCGAAGTCCGGCACATCAAAGCCTCCTTTATCATAAGGCTGAGTTAGAATGGTCCAGCGCAGCCGAGGTTGTTTACCCCCCCAAAAAAGGCGAATTAGGTCCGACCTCAGTTGTTTAAAGAAAAAGGTTCCAGGGAAGTAAGGCACGTTTTGAAAGAGGTACAAAAACTGTGGTAACACCACCATCTTTATTAGTGATGCCCTCCCAGCCATGGACAATGGTAGCGCTTTCCAGCGTGTAACATTATCCGCCAGTTTCGAGATGGCCACCCCGTAATTCAGCCTCAGTGTCTCCTCTCTATTCAGGGATATCACTATTCCCAGATATTTAAGATCCGAATCACACCATTCAAGTGGGTAATCCAGCTGATATTTCTGAACAGCACTCGTAAGCGGGAAGAGTTGAGATTTTTTCCAATTTATTTGCACCCCCGACAGCCGGCCAAAAACTAGAAATTCTCATAGAATAGGGTTAAGATTAGTTTGCGGGTCACGTACATAAAGCGTGATGTCGTCCGCATACAATGATACCCCGATCTGGCGTTGGAAGCATCGAAAGGCACTATCTCTATGTATTTGACGGACACGACAAGCCAGTGGTTCTATCGCTATAGCGAACAGTAGTGGGGAAAGAGGACACCCCTGTCTGGTTCCTCTGGTGATAGGTATCGGGGTCGACAGCGCCCCGTTAACAACCACCCTGGCCGTCGGTTTGGTATATAACAGTTCCACCCAACTTACAAACAATTTCGGAAACCCCATTCTATGTAAGATATTAAATAGGTACGGCCATTCTACCGAGTCGAACGCTTTCGTAGCATCCAAGAATACGGCAGCTATTGGGAGATCAGGAGCAATCGTTTGTATTAAAGAGAATAACGTTCTGAGATTATGTGAGGTGGCACGGCCCGGCACGAACCCAGCTTGGTCTGGTAAGACTAGCTTGGTCATAATCAACGAGAGCCGTGTTGCAAGGACTTTAGCTAGGATTTTCGCATCGCAATTGATGAGCGACAGTGGCCGATATGAGTCAGCGTCTGTCTGGTCCTTTCCCGGTTTCAGCAGCGAGGTAATGACCACCTCTCTCATTGATCCCGGCAATGTCCCAACTTCCAAAGATTCTTCATGCACTTCCTTAAGGACCGGCGCCATCACATCTATGTAACATTTATAGAACTCCGCAGGGAGGCCATCCAGCCCTGCCGCTTTGCCACTAGCCAATGATAGAATCGCATCGCGTATCTCCTCAAGCTCCAACGGCGCGCTCAGGAATGCTCTATGCACATCGCTGAGCCAACACAGTGCAATGTCGTCAAGGAAACTTCCCAAGTCACCCTCGGCAGACTGTTGCGATGTATAGAGTTGGTTATAATGCTTCAGAAATTCCCCCTGAATCTTCTCAGTATCACGACAACTTACCCCTTCCGGCGTGACGATCTCCAATATATTGGAGCTAAAACGCGGCTTCCTCGCTATGGCAGCTAACACCTTGCCTGGCCGTTCCCCCTCGCAATACCTACGCGCATTCCAATATTTCCCTCTGAATTTAACTTCCCTTGCCGCTTCTTCCTCATACTCCGAGAGCTTACTTCTAAATGTCACATGCGCTCCCTCATCCCTCCTTCTTGCCATTCCAAGTTCTAGTTCTTTCAGCTCACGTTCCAATCTATTCAGTGTTCTTTGTATATCTCTCAGCACCCCTCCACCCTTGGATATGCAAATCCCCCTGATTGTAACCTTGAATGACTCCCATACCACTTCCACACTAGCAACCGAATCCCTATTTCTGGGGAAAAACTCCTCAATTTCCTCTCCCAACTCCGTCTTAAATACTGTATCCAGTAGCATGGAAGGGAGCATTCTCCATGGAGGTCTTATCCGATCATGTCCAGGAACGGTGAGGGACAACAACACCGGGCAATGATCCGAGTAGGTCCGGGGCAAATGTGTTACCGCACCTATCCCCTCACACAGTCCCCTCGTCACAAAACAGTAGTCCAGTCTGGACCAAGTATTAATGTGTGATGTAAAGTGCGTACCCTCCCTGCGTGTCTGATGAGTGTGTCGCCAACTATCTATCAGCCCAGCTTCCTCAATGATGCCTACCAGCACATCACGCGCCTGCCTGTTATATTGCACGCATCCATCTGATCTATCCATACCAGGGGCTAATGTAACATTGAAGTCCCCCCCCCAAATGATATGAGTGGCACCCGCACCCAGTATATGCCCCCAAAGTGTTGTGAAGAAGTCCGGGGTGTCAACATTAGGGCCATAACAACTCACTATCATGACAGTATCCATGCCCAACCTTCCCCACACTAGCACAAATCGTCCACTAGGATCCAGTACCTCCCCCATCAGTTGAAAAGCAATTGAGTTTTTGATCAATATAGCAGTTCCTCTTGAATACGAGGAATAGGATGAGAATTTCCTGATCGACGCCCATCTGCTAGCAAATGTGGGGGCCGAACGCGGCCGGAAGTGCGTCTCCTGCAGCAGTGCTATGTGCACATTGTGCCTTTCCAAGTAAGCAAGTACATTCCTACCCTTCCTAGCATCATTGATGCCCCTCACATTCCACGACAATATTGACAGTTTATTCCTGTGTTTATCAGCCATTAGCGTATACAATATACATAATGATACATACTCCCATCCGCCCAAACCGCCCACCAGTCATCCCATAGCCATCTCTCCAGTGGACATGCAAAATTCCGCGTAACCTTTGCCTGTTGCAACCAAACGCCCCCGCCTCAACCCCTACACATTGCCTCCCCCCATTCAATTCAAACTTCTTATCAATCCCCCCTCCCACCAAGTGAACAGTATCTTATGCACCCATATCCATATCCTACCAACCCGACCCCGAATCATCAATATCACCTTCCTACCCATTCCACCCTCCTCCCACTGAAGCACCCCCAACTCTCCAGCATCCCATTCCCTCCCCCCCCTACCACCGCTAGCAAACTCCCCAACAGCTGCAGTGTACCATACAATGCCAGAGGGGCACTCCCCAGTAGGGTCATCTAAAGTACGCACTTTCCAGCCCCCTTCACCTCGCCCGTCGATCCTATCCTCCCCACAAAGGGCTAGTCGAGGGGAGGGGGCGTCGCCTGGCATATCTAACCACCAGTAGTACCAACGCCGAGTGTATCAATGTCTTGTATTCACCTAAGTGATGCACTTACAGAGTCCCCAATGCAGTCCCAGGGATAATACAAAAAAAATAAATAAAATTAAAACATTTTCTGTTTTTTCAATACGAACCCACTCTTGTTACAGTTAAGCCATCCTGCACTCTTCACAACCTACTATTACAGTTCAGTCCCCTTCATCCTCCGCTCCTTCTTCTTCAGGATGTTCGCCACGTGCACGCCTCAGTGATTTCAAGAAGTCATCAACCTGTTGTGGATTCACAAAGAAGTGCTGTTTCGCCTGATGTGTGACTCTGAGCTTCGCAGGATATAGTAAAGCATAATCAATTTGGAGAGCTCTCAATTTTCTCTTCACGTCTAGAAATTTCCGTCTTTGGTCTTGCACCAGAGGTGTGAAGTCCGGGTATATAGAAAAATTTACTCCATCACACGCCAACTGTTTAGCTGTTCTTGCAGCACGCAGTGCAGTATCTCGATCCCGATAATTCAGGAGCCTTGCTATTATTGGCCTTGGCGGTGCACCTGGTTTGGGCTGTGGCCCAAGAGAGTGATGTGCCCTTTCAACAATGAATTGCTGTGAGAAGGCCTCTGCACCCACCGCCGCCTTCAGGATCCTCTCCACATATTCCTCCATCCGCCCCGTGTTTGTTGATTCCGGCACGCCAACAACGCGGATATTATTGCGCCGTCTACGCGCTTCTAACTCTTCGTTCTTCGCAGCTATCACTCTGAGGATGTTGTCCATTCTTGTCAGTCTGGTACCATGTGATGCGTGGTATCATCATGGTCCGAGATCCTCCTTTCCGCCTCTGTTATGCGTTCCTCATGAACGTCCATCTTTTGCACAATAGCGTCCATTCTGGAGGAGAGCCGATCCACCTTGTCCACCACCGTAGCGAATCCCTGTTTCAGCTAGTCCCGGCTGTCGATGCGCCCTGAGGTCCACCAGAGTCCGACTCTACCCTCAAATTTTTCTTCGATGGTTGTGCAGTGTCAAAGGAGATTTTCGGCTGCCTATTATCCTGCTTTCCCATGGTAGTACCTCTGGCTGGCTTGCCTCTGTTTAAGGTGGGCCCCCTACTCCCTCCGCCTCGGGGCGATCCAGAGGCCTCCGACATGAACTGGAGCGTCACCAGTGAATCGGTCTCCAAGCCCCCTGCAGCTCTGCTGTTTGTAGCCGTGGCCCCCAGCAAGTGTCTCACTTCACCAAGCACGTTTAACCACAAGGTCACTGTGCGCTCCTATAGTCGCTTTTACGGTACAATGTATGCAGCCGATCGGGCCCTCCAGGCCTAGTCTCGCATAGCAACTCTCCCCAAGGTCCAATGCCAAACTCGCACGGTCGCCCAGAGACCTCGCGGCACTCCACACCACTCGCAACGCCCACTGGGTCACAGAGAGTATTCAAGGCACATCTTTCCCTTATCAATGTTGCACCGGCATAAGGATCGTGCTCCGCGTAACAAGATGTCTCCATCTCTGCCAGGGTATCCGGGTATCCACCGTATCTCCTATGTGCATGCGCGGGATCTAGGCTTCCATTCCCCAGGGCCTATGTTCCCTGTACGTTAACCATGCACGTGTCTGCGGGCCAACCACGATGCACCTACGCACTCCGATCTTAGCACTGCGTATTTACCACCACCACGCCGGTATTAGGCCCCGCACTTGCTCCTGAACAATGTGGGGTCCACAGATGTAATGTGTGTCCCTTTGATGCAGCAGTGATAGCCGGTGGCGCCACACTCCTTCCAACAGCTAGTCCTCCTATGGCGGCGCACCTCGACCCTCTTCGTTAGCCCAGCACCAGCGGCCCACCGCACAGTAAGCTCGTAAGGCAGAGCGTCACGACGTCGCTGCCTGGGAAGGCAGCCAAAGGATACAGCCCGCAACCCGCTTCCAGGCACTGCCGGCCCTTTCCTAGCTCTCGACCACAACTCCACAGTCACAATAGAGAGTCCAACGGGCGCTGCCTACCGCGTCGCACTCTGCTTCATTCTTGGCGCCAAGGCATCTGTTCCCGCTCCGTCCTGCACAGAGTCCCACGTTCCAGCACACTCCGTTCTCTCCACGGGGGGAAGGGGGGTGGGCAGGGGGTCGCAGGCAACTATGGCTGGTGTCAGAACCCTCCGCTCACATCAGCCCCACTCAGTCTGTAATCTCAGCACGCCATACCTCTCCTTGTGTGCATCCCAAAACGCCGTTTTACCGTTCAGCAGTGTCACCATCCAGGTCTAGGCATGCAGGACGGGCTCCAGTGAATGTAGCATCACTCCATAGCTCCTTGACCGTCCACAAAGTGCGGGCACACGAACTTTCTCAATCCAGGGCCCTCCGACCACGAGGGCACACCGGCGTCTCGTAGTTCTGAAGCCCGGCCTCACGTCGCGCAGGCTCTGTCACATCAGACGGTCGGGCACTTAGTCCGCGATATCTCCGCGATCCTTGGTCCGATTCTCGCCAAATTTTCAGCGAGTGTGAGATAGCTGGTCCTCTGCAATCGCACCAAATTATAGCGGCGTCGGTGGTGATTTGGTCAGGATAACCTCAGGATAATGGCACAGGCTGCAGGAGCCTCACACCAGTGTGGCCATGCTGCTCGTGCGCCCTCTAGCGCCCCATTAGAGCAGAATATCTCCATAGAAGTGAGGCATGCTGTTTCTTCAGTAAAGCAATTGAAAGCTCATAGTCCTAATTGTTTTTAGGTCTCGCTAGCGAACGCAGCGCATGCGATGCTTTGCTTGGGAGCCTCTATTGTTGCCGCTTTCTGTCCCGAAGGGAGACAGGAGGTGGCATGCGCGGACATGAGATGTGCAAGCGTACGGGCAAGAGATGTGCACTCCGTACGCGTGCACATCTACTGTCCCCGGAGGCTGGCAGCGCGCACATCGCGCACTTTCAGTTTCCCTCCCCCTGTCGGCTCCACTGAGCCAGCTTCTTTTGCTGAGGTGCATGTGTCTGTGAATTCGTTTCCTGTGTCCAGTCTGAATATTGTTTGCTCAATAATAATATTTGGTGCATATCATATAGCTTCAGGCACAGTTTACTTGCGCCTCTTTCTGGGGACCACAACTTACTCTGCTGCATCTGAATGACAGTTCAGGGGCACGCACCTGACTTTTTTTCCTGTTTCTGCCACAGACTGAGTGGAATTTCAGGGGCCCATGCCTAACTTGTGACTGATCGACCTACTGAGGCAGTCACAAAAGCCGTTCAGACGCACGGGCCTGCCCCAGTAGCCGTAACTATCTTGCAGAAGCCCACAGGGGCTCAACCCCGAAGCACTCGCCATAGGCTTGTGACTCTGAAAGGCGAGTCCGACTTTTATAGATTTTTGTAACTGCAGATATTTACAGGCAAAAAGCTCTGCCACTGTTGCCTTCCTCTACCAATCAAAGGCACATGGTTTACATATGATTTATCTGCCGTTGGCAATGGTTGCCTGTAAGAGATAGCACACGGTTCCTTTCACACCAGGCCAGCCTACTCTGAGACTCTTGAGTGTTTCTAACTGTGTTCTTATGATGGTCATTTTTAGCCAGGCACTTTAAGATCATTATACATACACCCTCCCAATCCCAGCAGCGGTCTGCGTGCAAAACCTAGAACTTGATAACCAAGCTTACAGGCATGTCTGCTCACCCTATTCCATTCCTGCTGAAACCCCCTTCTTGGTTTCTTCAGCACTGTTCCAAAATGCTAAATATAGTGGTTAAACACAGAGAGAGGAGCAGTGGCCAGTGAGTTGTAGAGGAGCTCTGCTCAATAGGCGATGGAATAACTTTGAGCAGAGAGTGGCATAGGAGCTGTGTGGGTGCATCAAGTGGCTGAGGAGTTGTGTGAAGGGAGTGGTGGATAGCCACTGGGCCAGTCTGGTTGGAGAAGCACAAGTAAGTAGAGTGGTGGCTGATGAACTTTAGCCACTCATTTGTTGAGGAGCTTTGGTCAGAGCGGTGGAGGAGTTGTTGTCAGTGATGTTGAAGATTTTGTTGGTGAACAGTTGAAGAGCTGTTGTCAGTGAGTGGTGGGGGAGCTGTGATAGATGAAGGAGCTGTGGTCGGTGATAGATGGAGGAGCTGTGGTCGGTGATAGATGGAGGAGCTGTGGTGGGTGATAGATGGAGGACCTGTGGTCAGTGAGAGATGGGGGAGCTGTGGTCAGTGAGAGATGGAGGATCTGTGGTTGGTGAGAGATGGGAAAACTGTGGTCTGTGAGAGATGGGGGAGCTGTGGTCCGGGATAGATGGAGGAGCTGTGGTCGGTGATAGATGGAGGAGCTGTGGTTGGTGATAGATGGAGGAGCTGTGGTCGGTAATAGATGGAGGAGCTGTGGTCGGTGATAGATGGAGGATCTGTGTCAGTGAGAGATGGGGGAGGTGTGGTCAGTGGCTCACATGAAGCCAATTCTCTGCCTTACAACTAAAAAGCTTTCACTTTACATCGTGCCAGTAACAACCAGTAGTGCAGTCAGTACCAGCATAATCATCATACCTGGTTAAAGAGGGACATGTGAGCAAACTGGTAATAATGAATCGGAAAGAACCTGAAAGCGGACCTCGTCACACTACAGTCCACTACAAGGCTGTTCAGAGTATACTTGCCAAACCAGCCCAGCCCTGTGAAGTCCGGCAACAGCTGCTTAGAGGCTGGATATGACCACACTCATCTGAAAGGAAAAGAAAACAAGCATTTGCAATGCAATAGGTCTCGCATTTATGTGAGTTTAAGCAATTGGCATTGTAAATGACAATGCCTTTTATTTATGTTTTAATAACGAAAACAAAAATTAAAAGCATTGTTATTTGCAATGTGAATAGCTCAAACTCGCATAAATACAAGACCTATTGCATTGCAAATGCTTGTTCTATTCCGTTTTCTATATATTTTTCCAATGGCTTCATTCCCAAATTACTCTATTTATATAATTCTCTATTTGGCTAAAAGGGAAGCATCTGACACTTTCTTAGAAGCTTGTATCATTTTTATCTATAAGACTGCTAATTATTGCATCATATGCAAAAATGACAGACCAATTTCTCTCATAAATACTGTCTGCAAAATGTTTGCAAAAAGCTTCACAACTAGATTAGATCTTCTTATTTTTACACTAGTTGAATCATACCAATTGGGTTCTGTTAAGGGTGGGCTTGCCTCAGACTAAGGAAGAATATTCTTCTAACATTATTTTTAAAAGCATCTTACTTGAATGTGTCCACAGCTGCGATCTCATTTGGTACTGAAAATGCTTTTGGTTGGGTGAATGGGTCATTTTTTATTTAAAATACTACACTGGGGTCCTAATGTTATTAAGATGGTGACTATTTTATATTTTAACCCAAGAACTACAAGATTACTGAAAGATTACTACTGTGGGACCAAAGAAAAGACCCCAGAAAATTGAGGAGTGTCCAATGGTGTTGCGTGACCATGGGGTTTAAGTAGCAATGGGAGAATTGACTGTCCGTGGTGGTTTGGGTGCAGGGCTAGCCACAAGCCAGGCCCTGCACCCAACCATATGCTGCACCCTGATCAAGGCCATGCGCAGTGGGAGAGTGTATGCCCAGCCTCATGCTAAGCATGGCAAAATGTCAATAACTGTGCATGGCAGGGGTTTGGGCGCCCACAGGGAGTAGGGTGTACATTTTCGTCTCAGGCCTTACACCCAACCTCTTACAGTGCATGGCCAAAGGGCATGTGCTCTGTGCAGTTGGGATAGTTAGGAAAGGTAATAAAATCTTACTTCATGTTAAAAAAAACTGAAATTCACAGAAAAAATAAAGGTTAAAGTGACATTATATTTAATCCTGGTAATACCTTATTTTAATTTTTAATTCACTGAATTCACTGAAGTAACTATAACTGGCGCGCTTGCCATGCACTACTTATGACCTCACATATTACATCACTCATGACTTGTTCTATGATATCATTGATAACATCAATAATAACATCTGAAATTATATCATTAAGGACATCACTGTGCATGGCAAGTTATAGTTAATTAAGTTAACTAAATAACTGGTGAAATTCAGTCTTTTTTTTGTTCAAAATGGCATTTTTAACAGACATTTTCACCTAAATAGTTCAGCACTTTAACCCTTGTTTTTTTGGGTGAAAATATACACTGGGTAATTATGATTATGATTTGGTTTGCTTATAACTGTGGCCACGTTTGACGCATCTTCGCGAAACTTTCGAACCAAAAGTCTCATCCACATCAGCTCCTTCCTTAAAAGTATTGGGGTGAATCATCAAGCTGGGATCAAAAAAAGGGGGGTTCCAAAATGCATTTTCTCTATTTTTTCATAGGAAAATTGAACAGTGATACCACAAAAACTGCTGAATGGAATTGCATAAAATTTGACAGAAAGTTTGATTTTGGTCCAAAAATTGTGCTCTTTTTGATTTGGTATAAATCCATTACGTAGTTTTTGAAAGATGTAAGTTACAAAATGTATGTATACTTCACACCACAGAGGATCCATGGAGCCAACAGATCTTGAGAAAATATCTGATTTGCTCCCACCACATCAAAAGGATGTGATGGCAGCCATTTTAGGATTCAGTGACTCAGTTCACAGTCCTACAAAAAAGTTTTAAAAAACATATAGAAGGACAGAGTAGGGATACCCTGCCTGCCTAGGCATGGCGGGGGAGTTCGTCTGTGAGCCCAAAGGCCCAACATTTTGTATTTATTTTTTAAATCTGCACTGTGGATGTACAGAGGATTCACAGATCTGAGGCCCTGATTGTTGTTAAGCCTCCTGGTGTGGGCCAGGGCCTGAGGGGCAGTGCTTTTTTAGGGGTTGTGGGCAAAAGGGAGTGCAGCCTGCCTCCCTGAGCATTCCTTCCTGATACCTGGGGGCCCACAACCACCATGGCTGGTATTGTCATAATGGGGAGGGGCCACAGAGCCCCCAACTTCAAGCCTCAAAAAGGTTCCAAGGACCCAAACCCCCGGGGTCGCTATTTGAAAATTGGGGTGGGGCGCATGGTCTGCTCCCCAAGCCTCATAGAGGCTTGGGGGTGATATTTCTAAAAAGGGGAGAGGGTGGGTGGCTCTCTCCTTAAGTCCTCATTCGGTAGCCAGTGTACTTTTTTTGAGAGAGGATGGTATGCATATTGCCCCCCACTCCGAATACTGGCTCTGGGAACTCCATCTCCAGAGGACTAGCACAGTGTCCTGAGGACCCCATACCCTGGGATATGGCTGTGTTCTCTGCCTGGGAGAGTGTGCACAGGAATATTAAAATGTATTCCCTGACTGCACTCTTCTGGCCGGTTATCACAACTTTGCTCCCACTCGGGCGGGAGCGCTGAAACATGCTGATCCCGCCTGGGCGGAAACTAAGCAGTGGATCTGGCTCCCGTAAAAATTCAGTATGGTGCTTGCTGGGGATCTGGCAGGGGCCTTGGGGCACCCTGTGACCCCCCCAATGTGGAACTGGGCAACCCACCAATAATTAAAGAGGCAGACTTCGGCCAGGGGAAACAGCATGAGCCGTGGGGCTACTAGGCCTCCCCCCATGGCCCCCTTACAATGAGCACATTGTTGGTGAGAGGTAGTGTGTGCCCAAACGCATGCTGCGCAGCCGCATTCCAGACCCAGTGCCCAACCCCTAGGCACATGTGCATCAGGGGCAGTTGGCCACCAGCAGGGGGTTAGGAGCAGGACCACTGGGCCAAAGGGCTGTGCTCTGAGGTGGAATAGGGTCCTCACAGGGAGATCGTGACAGTGCCTGTCAGCAGGGCAATTGGCATTTTACTATTTGTTAAAAAAATATATAAATTTACTGAAAAAAAAATGTGAAAATGATGCCATAGTTAGATATTGAAATTGTATCTTAGTTTACATTAAAAAAAAAATAGAAGTTCCCTGGAAAAAAACGATTAAAGAAAAATTATAGTTAGGTTAAAATGTTAGTTAAAATCTACCATCTTGAACACACAAAACCAGTGAAATGCACCAGTTACAGTTATCTCAAGAAACCATAACTCGTGTTCTAAAGTAACTATAAATTGCCCCCTCGCCATGCACTGCTAATTAATTCCCATATTACATTACTCATGACATGTTCTATGACATCATTGATTACATCACTGCGTTATCTGAGATTATATCATTAATGACGACAAAAGCCTCAAAAACGTTCTGTATTTATGTTGGTTAAAACCTTCTGTCTTAAACAAGCAAAACCACTGAAATTCACCAGCTATAGCTATCTCATGGAACAATATATCGTGCCCTAAAATAGCTATACCTCTCACCCACGCCATGCACAGACTTGTCATCAAATAAGTCATTTCAGATGTTGCAGTCATATTGTCAATGATTGTAATTGTAATTTATATTTATAAAGCGCGTTATCACCCGCAGGTCTCTAAGCGCTGCCAAAGGGAGAACCTATCCAGGTAGGTGTGGGAGTGGCGGCTGCTAAATAGTGCCCCAAGCCTCTGAGAAAAGCACAGTCTTCAGCTTCTTCCTAAAGGGAAGGAGGTTCGCTTCCTTGCGTCGATTTACCGGGAGGCTGTTCCAAACCTGAGGGATTGATGTTGAGAAGGCTCTCCCTCCCACGGAAGACAGGTTAAAACGGGGACAGACCAGTAGGCTAGCCTCTGCTGACCGGAGCACCCTACTGGGGACATAGTTGGCTAGGCGGTCCTTGATGTATCTTGGGGCATGGCCGTACATGGTTTTATGTGTAATGCAGAGACCTTTAAACGTAATTCTTTTCCTGACCGGGAGCCAGTGTAGCTCGCGCAGCAGAGGAGTGGCATGCACTCGTCTCGGGATTCTAAAAATTAGTCTGGCCATGACATTCATACCAACCTGTAGTCTTGCAAACAATTGTCGCGAGAGGCCAGAATACAAAGAGTTGCCATAGTCTAGACACGACAGTATCATTGCTGAGACCGCCCGTCTGAATGTGGAAAAGGTGAAAAGTGGAGGCTGTTTCCGCAGCTGTCTCAACAGGCCTACACAGGTTCCCACAACTGCCGACACCTGTTGTGTCATTGATAGCTTGGCACAAACTTTGATTCCCAAACTTTTCGCGGCCCCGGGCGGTTCTGGAAGAGTGCCAAGTTCTTTTGGCCAGAAGATATCGTTCCATGGATTGGAAACTGTGGTGACGGCCAGTACCTCACTTTTATCTGGATTGCTCTTTAGGGAATTTGCTGACATCCAGTTGACAGTAAATTTTAAAATGTTTTGCATCCTTAAATGAGCCGTCGGTGAGCTGTCAATCTGGATGATGATTTGGGTGTCATCGGCATAGTTATAAATCCGGCACTCCATCTGGTTTAGCGCAGAGATCAAGGGCTGCAGATAGGCATTAAAAAGGAGGGGCGATAATGCAGAGCCCTGAGGTACCCCACATGAAAGAGTGGCTGGATCTGACACCTAATCAGCTAACTGGACTCTCTGAGAGCGGTCCATAAGAAAGGAAGTGGGCCAGGCCAAAGCTGTGCCCCGAATTCCCAGATCCGCAATCCGTGACAGTAATTGGTCATGATGGACCGTGTCAAATGCCGCGGATAGGTCCAGTAACACCAGGGCACACAGCATTTTCTTTTCTGCCCTTAGTCTTAATTCATCCAGCACGGAAAGCATCACCAATTCCGTGCTGTGGTGGGCCCTGAATCTGTCCTGATTACATTCTAGGAGGTGATTGTCTTCAAGATGGCGTGAAAGGGAATGTAAAACATGCTGTTCTAATACTTTGGCCAGAAAAGGCAGCTGTGAGACTGGCCTAAAAATGTTTAAATTCTTGGTGTCGGTGCCAGGTTTTTTTAAGAGCGGGATAACACAGGCTTCCTTAAAGTTAGCAGGGACAAGCCCTGCTTCCAAGGACCGGTTGAGGAACGAGAGCACCTCGTTACCAATTCCCGGGAGGGCCATCTTGAAGATCTTAGGTGGACAGGGGTCTGCCGGTGAACCTGATTTCACCCGCCCAATGAAGAGTGTCAGGGACTCCTTCGTGAGTAATGGCAAGGTGGCTAGTGGGTTGGTGAACGTAGGGGGTGAGAAGGCGAGTCCTTTAAAGCAGGGAAGAGTCGGGGTGCGATGAATTTCAATCAGGAGGTCCTTTATTTTCCCAGAAAAAAAAGACTGAAATTTATGACAGTCTTCCTGACAAAAGGAGGGCTTTTGCCCCTTATTCTTCCTTAACATGTTCAGGACCCTAAAAGTCTCCTTCTGGGGAATGATGGCAGCAGCAATCTTTGCTTTGTAAAATTCAGCCTTCTGTGATAGAATAGCACTCTTGTAGGAGGTAAACATTGACACATATTCTGCCTGGGTGCTGGGTTCATACGCTTTTCGGCAGGCTCTCTCGCGCTGGCGAAATGATTGTTTCATTATCCTAAGTACATCGTTGAACCAGGGAGTCCCTTTGCCCTTATCCTTAATTCTAACCTTGCGCGCTGGAGCCACCGAGTCAATGGCATTAACGATAGGGAGGAACTATCAGCCTCCAGGTCTACCTTTAATATCATTGATGGGTCAGAGTGATGTCATAGAACTTGTCATGAGTGATGGAGATATATTAATATTAATATGTGAGGTAATTAGCAGTGCATGGTGAGGGCCAACGTAGGGGCTGTGGGGGCAGCCCTAGAGCCCCCCCCCACGGCTCTGCCAGCACCCATCCTCTGTGCAGCAGGTGTCAGCTGTACTTCTTCCTGGCGGGAGCACGTTTTTTTATCTGCTCCAGTCGAATTACAGTCCAGCTTGGTGTAGGCCTTTTTCTCCAATGAAGTTAGCACAGTAAGTTATCACAATATTCTCCTCTTTATTTGCCTCCTTATTAAAGGTATCTGTACCTCACATTAGGCATTCCAGGGCTTCCTTTTTCTCACAAGTAAGCGTTCCATTTTGTGGCCTTCGTTTACAGGACAGAAGACATAGGAATGAAGGAGCTGCAGAGTGTTGTGTTGTATCTCGAGGTGTGTCTCGAGACAGATCTGTTCCTTAATGTAGATCTGGCTCGAGTACATCTCGCACTACTGTTTTTAGTTGAATGTGTATTATGGGTCTGTTTGGAATGTGGTGGTTGGGAGGACACAGTTGGTGAGTGGAGCTGTCAGGCGGCTGTGTCCGCTGATTATCCAGACCGGGTTACGCTTTTAAATAAAGAAGACATTACTTATAAGACTACGAATCTTCTTTCCAACAATGGCGACGATGGAAGCGTAACCCGAGGAAGAACCTGTGCATTCTGCAACAATTTTAATTATTTGTGCGTTCGTGAATTTTTTTTAAAAAGAAGTTGGAGACTTCAAGATTTTATGAGGACAGCCCACACGATCTAAGCCACAATGACATTTTAACGTGAGTTGCTTCTTTTTCAATTTATGGATTAATGGGTATTTGACAAGAAGTCTCTTCTGGACTTTCCCAATTTAAACTTCAATCAGCATCGTACTTCTACTGGAGTGTTGTATGAGCATTTGATGCTATTACCTTCGTTGTCATTTTGCGTGTCATGTACAATTATAAAAATCGATACCATGTGAGCTCGAAGACTAACGTTGCGACGTGCATCTTCTGAAAGTTCCGGCATTCTTCTTCACACAGAGCGGTGAATGGTTACATGAGAGTTGCGTTATGTCATCGCAGGAGTACGCAGGTCACCACATCATCGCGTGACAACGTAAGGTTACGCTACGTGACTCCATTTTGCCGGAATTTATTCCCGACAGTTCTCAACAGTCCTCGGCAGTCCTCGGCAGTTTCAGAGATCTTCAGTAATTGGAAGATAAATTCATTATACCTTCAGTGTTCTCAGCGGATAAAAGTAATATTCATAATCGGCTAGAAAATCGTTTTACAAAAGTACATTTTGTAAAACTTTCATTTTATGAGCATTTTCTTCGCTGTGTGTTACGGAAGTATCCTCATCAGTGACACACACACTATTCTGACCACAATACTGAAGGTATTTTCAAGTGTTCCTTGTATACAAGCTTGAGATTTGGATTAATATTTTTCACTGTTTAAACCATACATATTTTATATATTGTATTGAATGTTATCTTACACTCACAAGCTTGTATAGTAGATGTATTGAATATACATGCATCCTTTTACTGTATCCTTGTTATACCCTTTAGTCAAGTACTTTGGTAAGAATATGTCTACCACCACTATGAATCTACCTGCTCCACAGGCTTTTAAGATTAAAGATGGAGAGGTGTCAAGCCAGAGATGGGAGGAGTGGAGAGATTATCTGGTCAATTATTTGGAAACTTTTGAGAGCAAAGAATTGACTCCAGAAAGAAAGAAAAAAATTCTCCTACATTGCCTTGGTCCAGGTGGATTAAGAGTTTACAATAGAATCGAAAAAAAAGCTAGTGGTGGAAGCGATGAGAATGTTTTTACACGTGCAATTGATGACCTCAACACTTATTTTGCACCGACTGTATGCAAGGCTGTACACAGATTTAACTTTTACCATAGGAAACAAGAGAGTAATGAGAAAATTGAGGATTATATAGCATCACTTAGGAGACTTGCACTGTCATGTAATTTTGGCACTTTTGAGGAAGAATTGATCCGTGACCAATTAGTTATGCACTGCAATAACCAAAACCTACAAGATAAACTATGGATCAACAGTGCTGCGAGCTTAAAAGAGATTTCAGCCATAATTTCTAAGGCGGAATTAACTTCTAGATGTGCAAAGACCGTTATAAACAAATCTAAAACTGACAATGGTGAAGAAGTGATCAAAATTGTGAGGGTTCCAACTCAACAGCAAAATACAGAAAAGAGTAAATTTAAACCCAACTTTAAAGGAAAAAGTAAAATGAAAGAATCCAGCACAAAAGCTAATGTGGTTAAAGGTGTTTGCTTCTGTTGCGGCAGCAGTTCACATCTGGCGAATGATCGGAAATGTCCGGCACTGGGTCAGAGATGTGCCTACTGTAAAATGTCCGAACATTTTGCACGAGCGTGTAGAAACAGTAAAAGTGTAAAATGTATTGTTGATGAGTGTGATGCTGTTGATGACAATGACGAAGACAATTCTGATGACATTGTATGTTGTATTAGTGATGATGAAGCAACGGATCTAGGTAAGATCAGGAAAAAACCTGTATGTGATACTATTTTGTCTAAAAATAGGTCGTGACCTAGACAAACCTGACATCCACTCAGTGGGTTATACTGGTAAACCCATTGATCTAATAGGGTTTAGGAGACTTAAATTTGAATTCAAAGGGAGATCTGCTTTTTGTAAACTTTATGTCTCCAGAGTAGGACCCTGTGTCTTGGGCTGGTGGGATCAGGGTGATTTAGGGATACTTCTTGATCCTAATAGTCCAGATCCTGTTTTGTGCATTGAACAAGACAATTGTGATGAAATTTATAAGGAATTTCCAAAGGTGTTTTCTGGGGATGAGGGAGAATTAAAAGGATTCTCGCATAAGATCATCTTAAAACATGATGCAATACCATGCATCCATAAGGTGAGGAACATTCCTTTAGGGGTCAAGAACGATGTACATTGTGAAATCCTGAAACTCATAGATAAGAACATAATTGAGTGCATTGAGTCCTCTGATTGGGTTGCACCTTTGGTGGTCGCACGGAAGGCCAATGGTAAGATTCGTCTCTGTGTTGACCTCAGAGAGTTAAATAAGAACATTTTTATTGATGTTTTCCCCCCTGCCTAACATTACGGAACTTCTCTCATCCACAAGGGACATGGAATGGTTTTCCACTATAGATTTAACGTCTGCCTACTACCAAGTTCCACTCCATATAGAGAGTAGACATTTAACAGACTTTGTGACGCCGTTTGGGTTATTCCAGTTCAAAAGGGTACCATTCGGGTTGGCGTCGGCAGCTGCTATGTTTCAGCGAATAATGTTTACCATGTTTAAATGTATTAGTGATGTATTATTTTTTCAGGATGACATCCTTGTGATGGGTAAACACAAGGATGAACATGATATCTTGTTGAGGAAGGTTTTACATGTTCTAGATACTAAGGGGCTCATTAGGATGGCGGGCGGACTTTGTCCGCCCGCCACCCTAACGGAGATCGGGACCGCCCGCCATAAGGGCGAGGGGTCCCGTAGGGGGAATTAGGATGTGCCCGCCACAGTGGCGGACACATCCTACATGTTTTGCATTGTGGCGGACGGTGCTCTCTGCACCGCCCACCACAATGCAAAACATAAGAGAATGCATTTGCATATGCAAAGCGGAAGGCACCGCGTGGTGGCTGCTGCTTTGCATATGCAAATGTGGGGGGTACCATAGGTACCCCCCCCGTCCTCCCCCTAAGCTGGCATCACCTGGGGGCCGCGCAGGGGGCCCCCAGCAGCAAACACCGCCTGCCTTTCTGTGGCGGCATTGCCGCCGCGGAAAGGCCCCTTACTATGGACATTGTAATGTGGCTGGCGGTGTCCATAGGACACCGCCACCATTTAATTCTATTACCGCCGCGGTCGCAAGGCGATCGCGGTGGTAAAGCGGCGGATGGTCTTTCCGTCCGCCGCTGTCCCCACCGCCATCCTAATCTGGCGGGGGGGAATGCAGACATGGATGTCGGGTGGATTGCCTCCGCCAGGGTGGCGGTGGCCACCGCCACCCTGGCGGAGGCAATCCGCCCGACATCCTAATGGGCCCCTAAAGGTTTATCTGCTGAAAAGTCTAATTGCAAGATTGCAAAAAGATGTGTGACATATCTCGGTCATGAAATTAGTGGCAATGGCATTAGCCCTAAATCTGAATTAGTTGATGCCATCCTCAAGGCTCCTGTTCCGCAAAATAAGGATGATGTTAGATCCTTTTAGGGCTAGCAGAATACTAATCAAAGTTTGTTGATAATTTTGCGGACAAAATGTATAGTATTACACAGCTATTAAAAAAAGGGAACACTTTTTTGTGGTCTGATGAGTGTCAGGAAGGAATGGAAAGGATTAAAAGAAAAGATAAGGACGATCTCGTACACCACAGCGCTGTGACCGTCCTGACTCCGTCAGTAGCGGTCGCTCCCCTCGCTCCCTGGCTCCAGCTGGTATCGTAGCGCTTCATTGCAAACATTGTATTGTGCTTTAATATTGCTTCCATTACTGACTGCGCTCCGTCTTGGTTACCTAAAATTGCCGCATTGCCTGATTATAGCGTAACGCTATTCTGCACAGCCCACATCGAGTTGATTAAATTGTATGCATATTGTAGCGCTTGTGTGCCATCGTAGCGCTTTTGCAGGCTCGCATTGTGTTCTCAGTTAATTTGTGCCTGATTGTGCCTGCGCCTCTGCCCACCCCAATCTCGTCCTGTTTGCTTTCGTTTTGCTGCCATCTTGTTGTTGTGACTTCCAGCCCGCCTCTCCACCCCGCTCCCGCCTCCCAGCTGACCCTCCCTCGCCCCTCCCCCTCCACTATCCACTTATGTCAGATACATTTACGCGCAGCGTCCACGCGCAGCGGTCGCGCCCCTTGCGTGCCGAAGGTGCGCCAAAGGTAAGCCCGTCTACGCCCGTCCGCGCCTGGTCCGCGCCCAGCGCCAGACCCCCTGG
The DNA here is from genome assembly GCF_964261635.1 of Lissotriton helveticus. Lineage (NCBI taxonomy): Eukaryota > Metazoa > Chordata > Amphibia > Caudata > Salamandridae > Lissotriton > Lissotriton helveticus. The sequence continues at coordinate 1,327,784,951 of NC_136069.1, read as the reverse complement.
CCCCCACAACATCCACTCCGCTCGCACAACATACGACGCCGCAACCCTCTCAGCCCTTAACCCCGGCCGCCCACCTAACTGCTACCTAGCCGCCCCAGGACACACCCATGGACCCTTCACCTGCCATTCCTGCAAGTTCGACTGCATCAGGACCCACACCAAATCCACAGACCCCAATCAGAGCTCCGACACTAACCAACTAAAGTGCATCCTGCTCAACACCCGCTCGGTCCACAGACACGCCATTGAACTCTGGAACTTACTCGACACTACATCGCCGGATGTCGCCTTCCTCACAGAAACCTGGATGAACACCTCATCAGCTCCCGACATCGCCATAGCCATCCCGGACGGCTACAAGATCATCCGAAAGGACCGCAGCAAGCAAACTGGAGGAGGCATCGCCATCGTCCACAAGAACACAATCCGCATCACGACCAGTTCCGACGACAACCTCACAAACGCCGAACACCTTCACTTCCAGATCCACACCGACCCTAAAACAACACTCAGAGGCACCCTCATCTACAGACCACCAGGACCCCGCACACAATTCAGCGATGACATCACTGACTTCATCAGCCCACACGCCCTCCCTTCCGAGAACTACATTCTACTGGGAGACCTCAACTACCACCTAGAAAAGAAAAACGACTCCAACACCACCACCCTTCTGGCCAACCTGGCCAACCTCGGACTTAAACAACTTGTCAATACCCCCACCCACTATGCCGAACACACGCTCAACCCAATCTTCACCCCCAGCAAGTACATCTCCTTCAATCACACCACAGCTCTCCACTGGACGGACCACAGCTGCGTTCACTTCAACTACAAAAAGACCACTACCCACAACCCCCCACAACCTATTCCCCGAAGAAACTGGAACACAATTACCACCGACCAGCTCATCACATCGTTACACCAAAACCCCCCTGCCAAATCATCGACCCAAACCAAGCAGCCACAAACTTCACACAATGGATCACCCACAGCGCAGACGAACTAGCACCCTTGAAAAACCATCAAATCAAGCAAGGTAACAAAAAAGCACCCTGGTTCAACGATGACCTTAAAAAATCCAAGAAGCTATGCCGCACCCTCGAGAAAGCCTGGAGAAAAAACCCTACCACTGACAACCTGACCACCTTAAAAAATGCTACCCGCAAACACCACCAACTAATCCGATCCACAAAGAAATCAACATTCAAGGATCGACTTGACAACAATGCCCACAACTACAAGGAACTATTCAACATCGTCAAAGAATTTACCAACCCCACCGCCGGCACCAACGACATCACTCCCTCCCAAGACCTCTGCGATTCCCTAGCCTCTTTCTTCCTCAACAAAATCGCCGACATACATAACAGCTTTGAAAACCAGTCCGGAGATCGGTCCACTGCACCCACCTCCGATCCAACACCCCCCTCTAACAACCTCTGCGCCTGGAACCCAATCACCACTGAAGACACCATCCGCCTGATGAAATCCATCCACTCAGGATCGCCAACCGACCCATGTCCACACCACATTTTTAACAAAGTAGACTCCATCATCGCACCCCATCTCCGTAACGTCATCAACTGCTCCTTCAACTCCGCTACCTTTCCGGAAAGCTGGAAACATGCCGAACTCAGCGCCCTTCTGAAGAAACCCACAGCAGACCCCACTGATCTTAAAAACTACCACCCCATATCGCTCCTCCCATTCCCTGCCAAAGTTATAGAGAAAGCCGTCAACAGTCAGCTCGCCGCCTTCCTCGAAGCCAACAAATCCCTCGACCCCTCACAGTCCGGCTTCCGAGCCAAACACAGCACCGAGACTGCCCTCATCTCAGCAACAGACGACATCCGAACTCTACTGGACAACGGAGAAACAGCTGCCCTCATCCTACTTGACCTCTCCGCGGCCTTCGACACAGTCTGTCATAGCACCCTCATACAATGCCTTAGCAACGTCGGAATACAAGGAAAAGCATTAGACTGGATCATCTCGTTCCTCGCCGGAAGAACCCAGAGAGTCTGCCTTCCCCCTTTTAGATCAGAGGCCTCCGAAGTCATCTGCGGCGTTCCACAAGGATCATCACTCAGTCCCACCCTCTTCAACATATACATGAGTCCCCTCGCATCCATCACACGCCAACACAACCTCAACATCATCTCCTACGCAGACGACACCCAACTGATCCTCTCCCTCACCAAAGACCCTAACACCGCCAAAACAAACTTACACGAAGGAATGAAAGAAGTAGCCGAGTGGATGAAGAACAGCAGGCTAAAACTGAACTCGGACAAAACAGAAGTCCTCATCTTAGGATCATCCCCCTCCGCCTGGGACGACTCATGGTGGCCACCGGCCCTGGGAACCGCACCCATACCTACGGATCACGCACGTAACCTGGGCTTCATCCTGGACTCCTCGCTCTCGATGACCAAACAAGTCAACGCCGTCTCGTCCTCATGCTTCAACATCCTATGCATGCTCAAAAAAATCTTCCGATGGATACCCATCGAAACTAGAAGGACGGTCACCCACGCACTGGTCACAAGCCGACTGGATTACGGAAACGCCCTCTACGCCGGAACCACAACCAAACTACAGAAAAAACTCCAACGCATCCAAAACGCCTCAGCTAGACTCATACTGGACATTCCCCGTCAAGCGCACATCTCCGGTCACCTGAAAGATCTCCACTGGCTCCCCGTCAACAAGAGAATAACGTTCCGTCTCCTTACCCACGCACACAAAGCCCTCTACGACCTAGGACCCGACTGCCTCAACACGCGACTATCCTTCTACACCCCCACCCGCTAACTACGATCATTCAATCAAGCCCTCGCCGCAATCCCGTGCATCCATAGATCCACCATGGGTGGAAGAACCTTCTTCTACTTAGCGGCCAAAACATGGAACTCTCTCCCCACCCACCTCCGCCTTGTACAGAACCACCATTCCTTCAGAAAGCGACTTAAAACTTGGTTATTCGATAAATAAAATACCCCCCCACCTCCCCCAAGCGCCTTGAGACCCTCTGGGTGAGTAGTGCGCTATATAAATTTCTGAACTTGAACTTGAACTATTAAGAAAGACATTTGTACAGCACCTGCACTTAAAGGATTTGACCCTAAGCTTAAGAGTTTCATTACAACTGACGCTAGTGGGAAGGGTCTTGGGGCAGTCCTTTCACAACTGCAGAGGGATAGCTCTGAATGTGTAGTGGCTTTTGCTTCTAGGGCGTTGACTGCAACTGAGGAAAATTACTCAGTTATAGAAAGAGAAGCGCTAGGTTGTTTGTGGGGTCTCAAACATTCCAAACAATTCATTTGGGGATCGCGTATTACTCTAAGTACAGATCACAAGTTCTTACATCCTCTGGTCTTGATAATGTGTCACCCAGGATATCACGTTTTTCTGCACAGTTGTTGGGTTTTGTTTATGATGTTGTATATGTGCCTGGGGTGCGCAACCGTATTGCAGATTTCTTAAGCAGAAGTCCTCTTCCTGTTGTTGATTGGGGTGATAAGGAGTGGAATGAATGGTCTGTGTCTAGTATCTTTGACAGTGAAGTTAAAAGCATAACTCACAAAGACTGGGTGAATAAAATAGCTACGGACTGTGAGATTCAAGAAATTTGTAAATTTGTCAAGAAGGGATGGCCAGAGAAACATAATTTAGACAAAGGTTTAAGACCATTTTGGGAAGTGAGACATTAATTATCTTTTGAAAATGGATTATTGCTCAGAGGGGGAAAACTGATTCCACCTTCAATTTTTAGAGTGAAGGTTATACACCTTTGTCATGAGGGACATTTGAGTATTGTAAAAACCAAGAATAGGATTAAAAATAACTATTGGTGGCCCGGTATTGATAGAAACATTGAGATGTTTGTGCGGGAGTGTTGTGAATGCATTAACTCCGATAAAACCTTGACCACGTGTAGTCCTATACCTCATCCCATTATTGTTCCTAATATGCCGTGGGAAAGCGTAGGAGTGGACATTTTTGTGCAAATTAAAAATTATGAGGGTTTACTTAAATACATTATTGTAATTGTTGATCATTTTTCAAAATGGCCAGAATATAAGGTGGTGGAAAGAGCAGACTCTGAAAATGTTTTGTTATTCTTACGTGATGTTTTTAGCAGGGAATGTCTTCCTAAAGTTTCTGACAATGGTGGACAATTTGTAGGTGAACAGTTCAGGAAGTTCATAATAGATTCTGGTGTTACTCATAGAACCACTTCAGTTTACCACCCAGAAGGAAATGGTAGCGTGGAACGCTTTAATAGAGTTATACAAAGTATTATTGTTTTATGCAACACAAACAATAAAGATGGGGAGGATGAATTAAGGAAAACCATTTGCGCATATAAGGTTACAAAGTGTGATTCTTCGGGGTATTCTCCTTTTGAATTGATGAGAGGTCGGTCCCCCCACACTAAAGATAGTATGGGTTGGTTAAGTAGCACTAAAAAGGTTGATTGGTCAGCTGAAGAGGTAAGACTTTCCATCGGTAATAAGGCAGAACAGTGGAAAGGGGATTTAAGCAAGAATAAGAAAGGATTTGTTCTTAAGGTATGGGACATTGTTAAGGTAAAGAAAGGCAGATTAGTTCCCAAAGGGGAGAGTAAGTATTCTACACCTCTCAAGGTGATCAAGGTTCTGTGCAATTCTGCCCTGTTAAGCGATGGGAAGGTGTGGAATGCTAATAGAATTGCATTGTACAAAGGAAACTTCATACCTCAACTCGCTAAAAAAAATTATGATTGGGTTGATGATGTAATTGATACTTCTGGGGTAGCTGGAACTTCATGTGAAGAAAACGTATTGGGGGATGACACTGGTGAAAAATCACCTTCACAAGACTGTGCTGTAGAAGGAAAGAACGTTCAAGTCATGTTATGTTCTAAACGCATTTGTGCTAAACCAAGGAAATTGGATGATTACATTACTTATGTACATGCCTAGTTGTTATTGGTATCCTGATATGTTGCATTGACATGCTTTATTATATATCCTATATTTTTTTATTTATTTATTATTATTTTTTTGTTGTTGTTATTATAAGGGGGGAGGTGTTGTGTTGTATCTCGAGGTGTGTCTCGAGACAGATCTGTTCCTTCATGAAGATCTGGCTCGAGTACATCTCGCACTACTGTTTTTAGTTGAATGTGTATTATCGGTCCGTTTGGAATGTGGTGGTTGGGAGGACACAGTTGGTGAGTGGAGCTGTCAGACGGCTGCGTCCACTGATTATCCAGACCGGGTTACGCTTTTAAATAAAGAAGACATTACTTATAAGACTACGAATCTTCTTTCCAACACAGAGCAGGTATTTCAGCAGGATGACTAGGGAGATGGAAGTGGAGTGTGGGGAAGAGGGGGCAAGGAGAAAGGGGAAAGGGAGAGGGATTGGAAGAAATGGTGGGTGAATGGATGGCAAGAAATGAGCAAAGAAACGGGGAAAGAGATGTGAAATTGGGAAATGAGAGAGAGAATGAGAGACAGAGGGGCATATTATCAAGAACGGCGTTAAAATTATCGCCAGTTCAGCGACAGAAAACAGCCGCTAAAGCGTCGATAATGGCCTTGATATTATGCCCTGGAGCATTCCAATAGAAGCCCATGTTGACACCAGAACATGAACTTCTATTGGAATTCTCGAGGGCATATTATCAAGCCCATTATCGCCGTTTTAGCTGCAGTTTTCTGCCGTTAAACCGGCGATCAATTTTAACACCGTTCTTGATAATATGCCCCAGAGTGAGGGAGCGTGAGGAGAAAAGATAATAGGGAAGGCAAGAGAACAGCACACTGCAATGAAATGCTCAGTGGTAGCAATATATCATACATTAATGAAACAGGCTTGCATATTATTGGCTTAGCATAGAAAAAGTATGTCATGGCAGTGCTTTGGCATAATATATTCTGCAGGGCCCACAGAAAGTGAGAGTTTATGGGACTGATGACTGTCATTAGAAAGATCGATGGGACGTCCTACAAAATAGGTTTGGGGAAGTCCTGATTGTGATTAAAAGCATCCAAAAGTTTTTTTAATGAAAGTTTTCATAGTCAGAACCGATGGCGAAGTTTTCCTAAAATTTATATTTTCATTATATATTGCTCTCTCTCATTATTCTCTCAGGCGGAATAGGGAACACTAATAATGTGAGTTAAACTTGTGCTAAGGGGCAGCAAGTTTAAATGAGAATGTCCCTGGGAAGCAACGATTCCTGCATGTTTTTCCTTAAAAAAGATTGTAATCCCCGGTTTTTGCTCCGCCCCTGGAATTTTCTGGGCGGGGTAAGTAACAGGGATATTGACAGGCCATTCGTGAGGGCCTGAATGTATTGTATTTATCTCCAAAGCTTTGAAGCAGACGACTCAACAGCAGTTCTGTGTATACACTATTTCATGACACAAAAAAGTACACGACGCTTAGGCTGAAAGGCTTGCTTCCTTTTTTGACCTTCTCTTTATTATTTTCCCATACCTCATGGTTCATACGAGCCTTGCGCCTTTAGCTCTTTAGTTTTGCAAGCACCTGCTTCTGTCATCCTACTCTCTCCATCAAACCATTCCAGTCGCGGGTTCTTTTCAACCGGAAGTTCTTCCCATCTGTCATTGAAACTCCGGGCAGTCTTGTAGCTGTTGCTCACTGCTATAAATGTCAGCTTTCTCCAATAATGATTCCCAATTAATTCGTAAATGCTAGATCCATACATTATTAAACAACCATTTAAAACAGATTTCGAAATTCAAAGCAAAATCTGTTAATGACTCAAACATACCATTACTTCTTGAAAAGGTCGAGGTAGATAAACACTTGTGATTAGTGTAAACGAATTCTATTAGTGACATAAAATCATCCACTTTTTATTACTAACTAGAGCAAAATAATGATCATCCTTTCCTCTTATATTTATGCATAATATTGTGCCATTTTTAGGTCGAGCCGGGGAAGCGCATGCACTGCTTTATGAGGCATGCTGTATTAGAGTATGGACTTGAAGCTTCGTCCACTCTCCACCCATATTTCTCATTGGCTTGTGTCATTGTCCTTTGTAAATGCTGCCATCTGATTCGTTAATAGGCTTGTTAGTCCCTCCTTAGTTCCGCCTTATCTTCATTTGTAACATCCCATGAGAACTGGCCCTTTTACTTCTGTTGTTACATGGTATGTTTTATTTAGTCTGTAAGCACTATTGTCTTGAAGTAGTTTCTCCTACTACAGGCACAACATGCTTTCCTGAAACGTTCAGCACGCCATGCACACTTTTACTTGCCAAGCAGCCCGGGACAATGAGGGTCGCTTCTTTTAAATTAAATAGGTCTCGCATTTACAAGTGTTTGAGGTACAGGCATTGTAAACGACAATCCCTTTTATTTATGTGTTAGTTATCAAAACAGATAAATAAAAGGCATTGTCATTTACAATGCCAATAGCTTAAACTCTTGCAAAAGCAAGACCTATTGCAATACAAATGCTTGTTAAATCCTGCTTTTAAGCACATAACCACAGCAGATTACCTATTAGTCATTCTATTATTTCAAAATATTCATGTCATTGTGCAATACAAATTCTGCACTTTCATTCTTTTTTCTATAATGCGGTGAACCAGGCTGCCTTTATGAATTACGCACAATAAGACACCGTACAGAAAAATATGACAATGTATAAATACAATAAACTTGGGGATTCATATTATCGATATTTTTAAAACATGCACCTGAAATCTGGAGCCAGATTTTAAATACAATTCATACAAAGCAATGCAGCAAGACAACTTGCTGGGCTGCAGTGCGTGGAAGGGAGAGTTCAGGAATGTGTCGTATCTATCAAGATATGGCGCATTCCTGCTCTCTCTCTGCGCTGACGCACAATCTGCATCCTAGCGCCAACACTGGCGATGATGCTAAAGATATTTCTCCTCATTACGCCTCCCCTGGGAAGGCGTAGAGTAATGTTGTATTTCTAGGTCTACCACTGATGATAAATCTGGGAATGTGCCAAAATCCATGGGTGTATTTGTGAGAACAATTTAAACAAGCATTAGAAATGCAATCGGGCTCGGATTTATTTGAGTTTGAGCTAATGGCATTGTAAATGCCAATGTATTGTTGTTATGTGTTATGGAGTGTGTTCATGTGGTGTGTACTGCCAGTAATCTCCTTGTGAGTGTGCGAATATTGCACCACTTGCCTGTGATGTCCTTCTTGTGAGTGTGAGAAGCTTGCACCTCTGCTGCCTGTGGTCTCCTTGTGAGTGTAAGAAGCTTGCACTGCTGCTGCCTGTGATGTCGTTCTTGTGAGTGGGAGAAGATTGCACCTCAGCTGCCTGTGGTCTCCTTGTGAGTCTATGCACTGTCATCGCTAGCCTGTAGATATGCACTGTCATCGCTAGCCTGTAGATATGCATTGGCGTCACTAGCCTGTGGGTATGCACCGTCATCGCTAGCCTGTAGATATGCACTGTCATCGCTAGCCTGTAGATATGCGCTGTCATTGCTATCCTGTAGATATGAGCTGTCGTCGCTAGCCTGTAGATATGCATTATCATAGCTAGCCTGTAGATATGCACTGTCATCGCTAGCCTGTAGATATGCACTGTCATTGCTAGCCTGTAGATATGCATTGGCTTCACTAGCCTGTAGATATGCACCGTCATCGCTAGCCTGTAGATATGCACTGTCATTGCTAACCTGTAAATATGCATTTGCTTCACTAGCCTGTAGTTATGCACTGTCATCGCTAGCCTGTAGATATGCGCTGTCATCGCTAGCCTGTAGATATGCTCTGTCATCGCTAGCCTGTAGATATGCACTGTCATCGCTAGCCTAGCTAGATATGCATTGGCTTCACTAGCCTGTAGGTATGCACCGTCATCGCTAGCCTGTAGATATGCACTCTCATCGCTAGCCTGTAGATATGCGCTGTCATTGCTATCCTGTAGATATGCGCTGTCGTCGCTAGCCTGTGGATATGCATTATCATCGCTAGCCTGTAGATATGCACTGTCATCGCTAGCCTGTAGATATGCTCGGTCATCGCTAGCATGTAGATATGCACTGTCATCGCTTGCCTGTAGATATGCACTGTCATCGCTAGCCTGTAGATATGCACTGTCATCGCTAGCCTGTAGATATGCACTGTCATCGCTAGCCTGTAGATATGCATTGGCTTCACTAGCCTGTAGATATGCACCGTCATCGCTAGTCAGTAGATATGCCATGTCATCGCTAACCTGTAGATATGCATTGGCTTCACTAGCCTGCAGTTATGCACTGTCATCGCTAGCCTGTAGATATGCTCTGTCATCGCTAGCCTGTAGATATGCTCTGTCATCGCTAGCCTGTAGATATGCATTGGCTTCACTAGCATGTAGATATGCACTGTCATCGCTAGCCTGTAGATATGCACTGTCATCGCTAGCCTGTAGATATGCTCTGTCATCACTAGCCTGTAGGTATGCACTGTTATCGCTAGCCTGTAGATATGCATTGGCTTCGCTAGCCTGTAGATATGCATTGGCTTCGCTAGCCTGTAGATATGCACTGTCATCGCTAGCCTGTAGATATGCTCTGTCATCGCTAGCCTGTAGATATGCATTGGCTTCACTAGCCTGTAGTTATGCACTGTCATCGCTAGCCTGTAGATATGCTCTGTCATCGCTAGCCTGTAGATATGCACTGTCATCGCTAGCCTGTAGATATGCACTGTCATCGCTAGCCTGTAGATATGCATTGGCTTCAAAAGCCTGTAGATATGCACTGTCATCGCTAGCCTGTAGATATGCTCTGTCATTGCTAGCCTGTACATATGCATTGTCATCGCTAGCCTGTAGATATGCACTGTCATCGCTAGCCTGTGGATATGCACTGTCATCGCTAGCCTGTAGATATGCACTGTCATCGCTAGCCTGTAGATATGCTCTGTCATCGCTAGCCTGTAGATATGCACTGTCATCGCTAGCCTGTAGATATGCACTGTCATCGCTAGCCTGTAGATATGCACTGTCATCGCTAGCCTGTAGATATGCACTGTCATCGCTAGCCTGTAGATATGCATTGGCTTCAAAAGCCTGTAGATATGCACTGTCATCGCTAGCCTGTAGATATGCACTGTCATCGCTAGCCTGTAGATATGCATTGGCTTCAAAAGCCTGTAGATATGCACTGTCATCGCTAGCCTGTAGATATGCACTGTCATCGCTAGCCTGTAGATATGCATTGGCTTCAAAAGCCTGTAGATATGCACTGTCATCGCTAGCCTGTAGATATGCTCCGTCATTGCTAGCCTGTAGATATGCTCTGTCATTGCTAGCCTGTAGATATGCACTGTCATCGCTAGCCTGTAGATATGCACTGTCATCGCTAACCTGTAGCTATGCACTGTCATCGCTAGCCTGTAGCTATGCACTGTCATCGCTAGCCTGTAGCTATGCACTGTCATCGCTAGCCTGTAGATATGCTCTGTCATCGCTAGCCTGTAGATATGCACTGTCATCGCTAGCCTGTAGATATGCACTGACTTCGCTAGCCTGTAGATATGCACTGTCATCGCTAGCCTGTAGATATGCTCTGTCATTGCTAGCCTGTAGATATGCACTGTCATCGCTAGCCTGTAGATATGCATTGGCTTCACTAGCCTGTAGATATGCACTGTCATCGCTAGCCTGTAGATATGCACTGTCATCGCTAGCCTGTAGAAATGCACTGTTATCGCTAGCCTGTAGATATGCATTGGCTTCGCTAGCCTGTAGATATGCATTGGCTTCACTCTGCACTACGCACCACGCCTCTGCACTACGCACCACACCTCTGCACTACGCACTACGCCTCTGCACTACGCCTCTGCACTACGCACTACGCCTCTGCACTACGCCTCTGCACTACGCACTACGTCTCTGCACTACGCCCCTGCACTACGCCTCTGCACTACTCACTATGCCTCTGCACTAAGCACTACGCCTCTGCACTACGCACTATGCCTCTGCACTACGCCTCTGCACTACGCACTACGCCTCTGCACTACGCACTACGCCTCTGCACTACGCAGTACGCCTCTGCACTCTGCACTACGCAGTACGCCTCTGCACTACGCACTACGCCTCTGCACTACGCACTACGCCTCTGCACTACGCACTCTGCACTCTGCACTACGCCTCTGCACTCTGCACTACGCCTCTGCACTACGCACTACGCCTCTGCTCTACGCACTACGCCTCTGCACTACGCACTACGCCTCTGCACTACGCACTACGCCTCTGCACTACGCCTCTGCACTACGCACTACGCCTCTGCACTACGCACTACGCCTCTGCACTACGCCTCTGCACTACACACTACGCCTCTGCACTACACACTACGCCTCTGCACTACGCACTACGCCTCTGCACTATGCCTCTGCACTACGCACTACGCCTCTGCACTACGCACTACGCCTCTGCACTACGCCTCTGCACTACACACTACACCTCTGCACTACACACTACGCCTCTGCACTACGCACTACGCCTCTGCACTATGCACTACGCCTCTGCACTACACCTCTGCACTACGCACCACGCCTCTGCACTACGCACTACGCCTCTGCACTACGCACCTGCACTACGCCTCTGCACTACACACTACGCCTCTGCACTACGCCTCTGCACTACGCACTATGCCTCTGCACTCTGCACTACGCCTCTGCACTACGCCTCTGCACTACGCACTACGCCTCTGCACTACGCCTCTGCACTACGCACTACGCCTCTGCACTCTGCACTACGCCTCTGCACTACGCCTCTGCACTCTGCACTACGCCTCTGCACTACGCACTACACCTCTGCACTCTGCACTACGCCTCTGCACTACGCACTACGCCTCTGCACTACGCACTACGCCTCTGCACTAAGCACTACGCCTCTGCACTACGCCTCTGCACTACGCCTCTGCACTACGCACTACGCACTACGCCTCTGCACTCTGCACTACGCCTCTGCACTACGCACTACGCCTCTGCACTCTGCACTACGCCTCTGCACTACGCACTACGCCTCTGCACTACGCACTACGCCTCTGCACTACGCACTACGCCTCTGCACTCTGCACTACGCCTCTGCACTACGCCTCTGCACTACGCCTCTGCACTACGCACTACGCCTCTGCACTACGCCTCTGCACTATGCACTACGCCTCTGCACTCTGCACTACGCCTCTGCACTACGCCTCTGCACTACGCCTCTGCACTACGCACTACGCCTCTGCACTACGCACTACGCCTCTGCACTACGCACTCTGCACTACGCCTCTGCACTACGCCTCTGCACTACGCCTCTGCACTATGCCTCTGCACTCTGCACTACGCCTCTGCACTCTGCACTACGCCTCTGCACTACGCACTACGCCTCTGCACTACGCACTACGCCTCTGCACTACGCACTACGCCTCTGCACTACGCACTACGCCTCTGCACTACGCACTACGCCTCTGCACTACGCACTACGCACTACGCCTCTGCACTCTGCACTACACACTACGCCTCTGCACTACGGCTCTGCACTACGCACTACGCCTCTGCACTAAGCACTACGCCTCTGCACTACGCAGTACGCCTCTGCACTCTGCACTACGCCTCTGCACTACGCACTACGCCTCTGCACTCTGCACTACGCCTCTGCACTCTGCACTACGCCTCTGCACTACGCACTACGCCTCTGCACTACGCACTACGCCTCACGCCTCTGCACTCTGCACTCTGCCTCTGCACTACGCCTCTGCACTACGCACTACGCCTCTGCACTACGCACTACGCCTCTGCACTATGCACTACGCCTCTGCACTCTGCACTACGCCTCTGCACTACGCCTCTGCACTACGCCTCTGCACTACGCCTCTGCACTACGCCTCTGCACTACGCCTCTGCACTATGCCTCTGCACTCTGCACTACGCCTCTGCACTACGCACTACGCCTCTGCACTACGCCTCTGCACTACGCACTACGCCTCTACACTACGCCTCTGCACTACGCACTACGCCTCTGCACTACGCACTACGCACTACGCCTCTGCACTCTGCACTACACACTACGCCTCTGCACTACGCCTCTGCACTACGCCTCTGCACTACGCACTACGCCTCTGCACTACGCCTCTGCACTGCGCACTACGCCTCTGCACTGCGCACTACGCCTCTGCACTGCGCACTACGCCTCTGCACTACGCCTCCGCACTGCGCACTACGCCTCTGCACTATGCCTCTGCACTCTGCACTATGCCTCTGCACTACACCTCTGCACTCTGCCTCTGCACTACGCCTCTGCACTACGCACTACACACTACGCCTCTGCACTACGCACTACGCCTCTGCACTACGCACTACGCCTCTGCACTACGCCTCTGCACTCTGCACTACGCACTACGCCTCTGCACTATGCCTCTGCACTACGCACTATGCCTCTGCACTACGCACTACACACTACGCCTCTGCACTACGCACTACGCCTCTGCACTACGCCTCTGCACTACGCCTCTGCACTACGCCTCTGCACTACGCCTCTGCACTACGCCTCTGCACTACGCCCCTGCACTACGCCTCTGCACTACGCCTCTGCACTCTGCACTACGCCTCTGCACTACGCACTACGCCTCTGCACTACGCCTCTGCACTACGCACTACGCCTCTGCACTACGCCTCTGCACTACGCACTACGCCTCTGCACTACGCCTATGCACTACGCCTCTGCACTACGCACTCTGCACTACGCACTACACCTATGCACTACGCCTCTGCTCTACGCATTACGCCTCTGCACTACGCACTACGCCTCTGCACTATGCACTACGCCTCTGCACTATGCACTACGCCTCTGCACTACGCCTCTGCACTACGCACCAGATCTGATGCATGTGATTCTCTACAAAAAACACAGCAGTGCACACGCTCCCTTCAATTACCGGCACCTCGGACAGCTGGTAATTGAGGATTTATGTATTCTTCTGCCGAACACTTTATGCAGCGCTCGCACCATCTGGATTGCATTACACGGCCACTCTGACAGCTCCTATTTAAGATTAATCACTCTGCCGTGCTCGTTCTCGCACAGAATATGCCACATCGGGCACGAGTAAATTACTTACAGCCTATCAGGTCAACACTACTAAATACACAGCACAGCGAAGACGAATCACTAGGCAGATTCCATAAAAAACTAAGGAATGTGCCAGCCTGGACCCCTTTCTGCATTGAACACATTAGGGCTCGCAAGCTCCGCCTGCACGAAGTGGAGGCTTAGGCCCGAGCCCTAAAAACTAAAGAGGGACCCTGAATACTAAACTAAATGAAGAGGGAACAACCCGCCAGGACGAGAAAATAGTCAAACAACATGAAAAGGGAGTTCCCAATGATGGACAGGAGGAGATTACTCCAACAATCCAAGTAATGCCCACAGAACAACTAAGTGATATCAAATATTTCTTTTTATTCACATAACAACTTATTGTTTATATCAAAAATAGTTAGTGCACAATATATTTCTTTCTTATATTTTTATGTAGATTTTTCTCAAGAACACATACATAAAAAGGTATAATAAATACAACATCAGCCAAAGGACACAAACATCAATAAAAGATTGGCACACAACACGCAATCACATTCAAACATAGACATCCGCAGAAAGCGCTTTCTGCGGATGTCTATGTTTGAATGTGATTGCGTGTTGAGGTTTGGGAATGATTTTGGTTTGATTGTTTGAGTGAGTGAATTGTGTGCCAATCTTTTATTGATGTTTGTGTCCTTTGGCTGATGTTATATTTATTATACCTTTTATGTATGTGTTCTTGAGAAAAATCTATATAAAAATATAAGAAAGAAATATATTGTGCACTAACTATTTTTGATATAAACAATAAGTTGTTATGTGAATAAAAATAAATATTTGATATCACTTAGTTGTTCTGTGGGCATTACTTGGATTGTTGGAGTAATCTTCTCCTGTCCATCATTGGGAACTCCCTTTTCATGTATTTGTGAGAACACCCACGATCCCCCATGGAATGCCTCCCTGTGGCAGAATAAAGCAAGGCAGCGACTTGTGCTACCTTGCGCTACACCAGATTTACCAAGCCACGCAGGGTTGCCTTGCATGGCTTGGTAAATTTGAATCTAGGTTTTGCATCGCCCTGCGCCCCCTTGCGAGATGCAAGATTGAAGCAAAACCTTTGATAAACATTCTCCCTGGGGTCTGGTGCTTTATTTTTGCTGGGCTGCCCCTGGACAGTGAATTATAGAATGTATGGAGTTGCTTCTTTACATTGCCCGCATTTCCGGGTCCACATAACAAAATGAATTAGAAAAAAATAAATTGAAATGAGAGTCTGTGTTATCAAAACTTATAAAGACATTTTTGTATCCCAGTCTCTGCTTTGAATATTTAATTTATCTACAGCTCCCATACCTTCTCAAATATTTGACAGATCACTGACCCCTTGACCAGCAAACATTTAGTTCTATGGTCGTGCCTCCTTCATGGCAATCTTTCACAAAGTCTCAGAGATGCTGCATAGTGCCTCAGATGTTTCATCTAAATGGGAATTAATGAGAAGAACAAAATGTCCCCGCCAACTCCACATTTGGCCCTGATTTCTATGATTAAAGATGGAATGTTTCCCTGAATATACAGAAAGCTTTAATCTCCATCGGAAAATGCAACGACATGCAGAAATTATACTACTCTGGTATTTCCGGCTTTCTCTAGATAATCACGTTTATAGTTCCAACTTGATGTTATGTTATAATGTTATTTGTTGCCAACTGTGAAGAGAATATATTTGCGTGACTGGTTTCACAGGTCATAAAACAGCAAACAAGGTTGCCAAGTGTTGATTGAGGTGATAGTTCTGAGAAAATTACATTTGCATTTCCTCAAATATACCTAATACTATTATGTGGAAGCATCCAGAAAATATTTAAAATTGTTGATTACCTAAAAACTTTCATTTGCTAACTTCTTCAAAGTATTGCCATGTCTTGAGACAATAGGTAGCCATGTTTAACCCCTTTCTGCCCAGCAGTCACAA
This sequence comes from Lissotriton helveticus, assembly GCF_964261635.1. NCBI lineage: Eukaryota > Metazoa > Chordata > Amphibia > Caudata > Salamandridae > Lissotriton > Lissotriton helveticus. The sequence goes on along the minus strand of NC_136069.1, from coordinate 1,327,768,885 downwards.
CGTCCTGCTAAAATCCCTCCTTCTCCAGCCATCAATAGGTCTAAACTATTGAACCCAATTTCTCATCAGAAAAATCCAGTTTAGGTCAAAAATCGATTATTGCTCTCTATTAACATGTGAAAGAACATTGCCCAGAACTAACCATAAGGCTCAAAAGCATTGAAAAACCTAAAATGTCCTGCTGTTCTCTAAGTGAATGCCCTTCTTTAATAATTTGCATGTTTGCATTTAAGGTTCAGTGCATGAGCGTGTGAATGCGTAAATGCTTTAAGGAATGAACAGGTGCCTGGATGGATAAATGAGTGACTGGATGCATGGATAACTTATGGACAAGTGGGTTTTTAGAGGAATGGCTGAATAAAGGGATTGCATGGATGAATGAGTGAGTAGGTTAGTGCATGGATGGATGCAGACATGCTACATCAAACTTACAGGCTGATGCCTCAGAGGAAGGGATACTATTATTTAAATCCCAACAATTACCAATATAATGCCAGTGGAAGCATTGCACCAAAGTAGTCCATCATTTTGCCAACAAAACTCACAATACAAGGAGGCTTACCACAATAATCAAAGTGCAAGCATTCCAAAGAAATAGTCACTTTCTGTCAAGAATTATCATTCTTATGCAGAGAAGAGACACCTTAATGCAGCTGGAGTTCATATTTTAAATTGACTCAATCGAGGTGATTGTTTCAGGGTCTGCCATAAAAAAAATCAAAATTAATTATAAATACATTTACTCGTGTCTGGTTATAGAACTAAATAACTCTCCAGGTGATAAGTAGTAGGATATAGTCAATTTCAAACATATAACATCTCAATATAACAGCTGTATGCTAAAAATAAAATATTCTACGTTAAATTTGCAACACAGTTATCGAATGCGAATTCTTGCATCCCTTACAGCCCAACATCAGTGGCGGCTGGTCCATTGGGGCGCCGGGGCAGCGCCCCGCAAACGAAACAGCTCACTGCAGTTCCGGCCGGCAACAGGAATGTAAGCAGATGAATTGCTTTCAGAATTCGTCTGTTTACATTTCCAGGCCGGCCCGTGCTTCACTTGTGAAAGTGCGCCTTTCAACGCACAGCGCACGTAGGCAAGCAAGCCGCTAGAGCAGGAGTCCAGAAGATGGGTCATCTGACTGCGCATGTGAGTGAGGAGCGTTGCCCCTCACTCACATTCACGACCCATTAGGTATGCTGCGCATGCCTACTTTAGTGCAGGCGTCTAAAGATAGGCTCATGTTGGGGCGGTGACGTGTTTTTCGTTATGTCGCCCCATGCCCTATCAAATGCCAGCCCCCTCCCTCTCCCCCCCCCCCCCCCCCCCACGCATCCAATCTCCTGATTTGGCACTGCAGTTAGTGTCCTGTTGAGCGGCAAAAGAAAAGAGCGGGGAGAAGTTAGTTCGCAGGACCGGAGGAGATGCATGGTAAATTCTATTCATTAAATTAACTCTCGCCCCTTCTTGCCAGCCGTGACGGGTCAGGGGGTCATTTGCATATGCTTAGGGTGTGAAACGCGAGTGGGTACACACAAGGTACGATATGTGGCGAGTCGACATATAGTTATACTCCAAGATTAAACGTAAGTGCTGCCACCTTTTCCCGACTGCTGGGAATTAATAAACGTTGCATCCTAGACGCCACATTTTCACTGTAACAGTGATGAGGTTTTTATGGGTGACCACTGACCAGAGAGGTTTCAGAGGATTGGTTTCAAATTGGTTTCCGGGTTATTTAACAACATTAATATTTCTTGTAATGGCAAAAGTCGGCGCAGCGGCACCCATTCACTTTGTTTACTTACTTACTTTGTTACTCACAGCAAAAACGGTTTATGAACTTATTATTGGGGCTCTGCAAAAATCAGCATGAATGAATGATGGATGCAGGATGGATGCAGAATTGATGGATGGGTGGATGCATGAATGAATGAAGGATGCAGGATGGATGCAGAATTGATGGATGGATGGGTGGATGCATGAATGAATGATGGATGCAGGATGGATGGGTGGGTGGATGCATGAATGATGGATGCAAGATGGATGGATGGATGGGTGGATGCATGAATGAATGATGGATGCAGGATGGATGGATGGATGGATGGATGGGAGGATGCATGAATGAATGATGGATGCAGGATGAATGCAGGATGGATGCAGGATGGATGGATGGGTGGATGCATGAATGAATGATGGATGCAGGATGGATGGATGGGTGGATGGATGAATGGATGCAGGAATGGATGCAGGATGGATGATGGATGGGTGGATGGATGGATGGGTGGATGAATGATGGATGCAGGATGGATGGGTGGATGCATGAATGAATGATGGATGCAGGATGAATGGGTGGATGCATGAATGAATGATGGATGCAGGATGGATGGATGGATGGGTGGATGCATGAATGAATGATGGATGCAGGATGGATGCAGAATTGATGGATGGATGGGTGGATGCATGGATGAATGATGGATGCAGGATGGATGCAGGGTGGGTGGGTGGGTGGATGCATGAATGATGGATGCAGGATGGATGGATGGATGGGTGGATGCATGAATGAATGATGTATGGATGCAGGATGGGTGGGTGGGTGGATGGATGGATGGATGGGTGGATGCATGAATGATGTATGGATGGATGCAAGGTGGTTCGGGCTCGCTCGCTGCGGTGCAATATGCAAATTAGTTTACGCCCCACTACTTTCAAATGTCACCAGCCGCCCCTGACCTGCCCAACATGATAACTTCATTGAAAGATACATTGAGGTCCAGGCCCCACTAAACACTGGAACAATCTCTTAAACACACAGACCATTCATGTAGTAGAGCCATGCTGCTGCTCAAAGTTACGAGGCTGATTAGAAATGCAGCTCAGGAAAGCGCAGTCCAGTTACAATTTTTTGCTCTGTTTCCTCTTTGGTCAGCATGCTTATTTACAATTCAAAGTGGTACAAAAGGGGGTGGTGATGGACGGAGCATCTGAACCAATCAAACACTCACACCCAGTCAACAGATCTGGGTTTAATCCATCACCATTCTTTGGCCCACTCTGCCACCCCAGTTCTGACATGGCCATATGCAAATCAGTCTGACCCTGTGCCTTGAAAGGGCGAGATTTTGATCGATACCTTATATCTATTGATCCAAACCTCGATCTGGTCGACTGAACCTTTGTTGCCTGTCTTGGAAGAAAACAGTACACCTATCTGCAAGATAGTTCACCCAATAAAGGACTCTACTCTCAAAGATCACGGACAACTTCTAGGTTTCAAAAGTTTATTGTGAAGATATAATGAGCTGCAAATACAGGCATCTCAGAATGAGATTCACGAGATACACAGGTCCAATTACATACATGTGCTCTCGAAAAGCCCTCAGACGAGCAACAGAAATCACTAACACAAGTTCTAAAAATAGTAAAGCTATCAGCATAGACGCATATCGCTCCTTCATTTAGATTGGAGGAAAACAAACACAGGTTAGGCGTCCCTACCCTGTTCTAGATGGTATCCCTACTTAACCAAATCCCAACCTAACAAAGGTGTCAGCAATGAATGACCCCCAAGGGAAGTCACCCACTCTAAGTCTCTTGGTGAAAACCTAAAGTTCTCCAGTCATGACCCCTCACTGCCTACCCATCCGCTCTCTAAAGGGTCCTCAGGTCTCTGCTCTAACTCCACCCAGGGGTGCTGTCCCTAATACAAAACAGTCAACAACATTTGAGACGCCCCTTGCGAAACGCCTCTCACGTGGTGCAACTTCAGGCTTTTTCCATGATGCTTTGTATTGGGCCTCAGACGTTAGAGTTGACCTTGCTTCTCAGTCTCTTCTCCGGCCCGCTGATACCCCTTAAACATTCCAGAACCCTCCTCCATGTCTGGGCCGTCCACTGAACAGACCTCTATTCATTCATTTATAATTGGATCCCCCCTTTCCTGTTGCAGACAGATATCTGCCGCCAAGAACCCAACTCTCATAGACTTCTAAAAAGGCTTGCAACATTTCTCAGCCCAGACATGTACGTGTAAATCAATGCTAAAACATTTCAGGCCTACAATATTTCTCATTATGATTATAGCACTCAACTTCTTCATTTAATTAAAGCATGTTAATACTCTTATTTTATTATTCAGTAAACATTTTTATAAATCCTGGCCCATTTATGCAATGACCAAAAACGTTAAAACAATCTGTGTCGTGAAAAGAAACACCTTCCCTTTTAGCTCCAGCTCTGGCCCTGAGGCCTACCACGTTCTGCTCTTAACCACATACCACCTTATGTTTTATCAGCTTCACGACATGGATTCAAAAATAATCACATCTAATAAAGTCATATAATGTCACACATTTCTGTATTAGTTCCACTTCTACTTAAATCTCTATATTAGCTATACATTTAGAATATTTCAGATACTATTAGCACTCATGGCATTTCTCTTCATGTTTTGTGCTTACTACAGGTAAGTGTGATGTACTCATACAATTAAATCAGTTTGCGCTCTCTCAGTTCCCCCCTTTGATGACCTCTCGGGGTCATCACTAACATTTAAACTGCAGTTATTGCTGGCATTCTCTGCGCTTCCAGAGCTCTCAGACTCCTGTACTGATTATCTTGTATGGCAGCCAATCTCTGCAGCTGCTCTCTTTGGGCCCTTTCTGACCTTCTTGCTCTGTACCATTTGAATACCCTCACCAATCCCCACAATATTATCCCACAGATCAATATTATGATGATAGGCTTTAGGATGTACCATACAAAGCTTTTGCCTAAGGCGGAAAACCACCCTCCAACTGTACTCATTCCGTGGCCCACCTTTTCCCAGACATTTTCTCTACTCAAGTCTTCGATCTCCTTGTGTATATTAGTTATGTTCTTAATAACCTTCTCAAGGGGCTTCGAAAGGTCTGGAATGTAAGTGCAACATTCCTGGACCTTCAAAGCCTTACAGACTCCGCCCTCTTTTGCTAATAAGACATCTAATGCAAGCCGATTTTGAAGAACCATAGCCCTTATCGATTGCATCTCTCCTTCTACCAGCATTAAGGACTGAGCAGTGCTGGCAGACAACCTGTCGACAACTGTTGCCAATCGTCTAATTTTAACATCATTAAGGATTATTCCCAAAAGAGGAAACATAGCTCCAAAGACATCTCCAACCATTTCGGCATCACCTACATCTCTCCTTCCCCTCGATGATGTCTGACCCTCAATGATCACTAAGTCTTGTGCATGATATATTTTGGGGAAGACAATTGCCAAGTAACATGATCCATACCAGTTGTCAGGTAGTCTCACGTAAGCATTTCTTCCACATACAAAATACACATTTGGAATCACTTGCATTCCCTTCAGGAAATCCTTAGTGTAGTACTCTAAATTAAAAGCATGTTCACAGTCAACTTCACCCACGTATACATTTTCATAATACGTTTTGGCTCGGTGAAGACATAGCTTTCCTCTCTGCGCTTTATCTAAAGCTATTGGACCACTACTACCCTTTCTCTTATGTGACTTCTCTTCCTCAGTCCAATCTAATTTCCCTTGTCCTGATTTTTTCAAAATCTTTTGTCTCCTGTAACGATCATCCACCTGCCCTATGAACTTTTTCTCGACTTCTGACACCTTGCATGTCAGATTATTTCTACGGGCATGTGAAGTATCTAAGGTAATCCAAGGAATGAAGAACTTGGCCAATCTGTCTTCACTCTTCCAGTAATCCCATTTATTCATCTGCTTATAATTCGGGACTTCTGGCAACACTGAATCATAATTAGAGAAATAGTATTCAAAACTATCTCTCTCATAAAATATACTAAGCAATAAGCTACATGTAATGCCATATGTCAGAGGGAGGTGATGATAGCGAATTCCTTCATCTACAGACGCAGGCAACTGCATGCAGACGTAGCAATCCTTAACCTCCATGGCATCCACGTATTCATATAAAAGTTTAGCATAAGCATTTGACCTAAAGTCTCCTTGGGACTCGTCTACATGTAACCTGCGGGCTTCTGCAGCCAATAACGCTTTCTCTTGAGTGTTTTCCCTTTTCTCACCAGCAACAATAGGTGTAAGCGTTACTACAGAACTCACATCAGTTACCTTTACCTCTTCTTCATGTCCCTTTACATAAGAAATTGTTACCACTAAAGCTATTAATATTATCACTCCTACTATTAGTGTACCTATTATACATTTAGCTCTGCGGTTCGGGGTGCCGGCCTCCATTTCGTCAGATACCATAGCTCTCTCTTTATCTTTGCAAAAAGTTCCTTTACTCTCGTTCCTTTACAGTCTCTTTTCAATCCTTTTTGTCTTTAGAATCCACACAGCTGGAGGCTGACAGCCTTTTTCGCAAAAGTCCTTTAACAGTTCAAAAAGACAACCCTAGCCCTTCTCCATCAACTCAAGGGATTCCCTAAAATTCTCTGCTTCCTGGGCGCTAGGTAATCTTCTTTTTCTGCTTGCTTTATTTACAAAGTCCTTTAACAGTCAACTATCAGATTTGTGGTTGCAGCTTCAATAGCATAGTTCAATATTTCCAAGCGAAGAGTGTGCTCTTCATGTGCTGTTATCGTTGTACCAAAGTCGGGGAATTGCAATTCTGTAAGAAACATATGTTTTAACTTGCTGAGGCGGGGAGGTCTGGGGAGCACGAATGTTAGTGACCCTTCTTGTTCGACACCGGGTACCAACAGTCGTATTTCCACGGTGATAATGGGCTCAGAACTGGACACCACCACCGCTCGGATCCTCCCTGTCTCCGGTTTCACAGACATTTGTCGCCAGATATGTCCACTCAGGTGTGGAGTATCTTCTGTTAGGCACACGCACTCTTCTTGACCTTCTTCGGTCCGGTGCCTCAGCGCCCTGAGCACCTTCTTCTGGGTCTGAGTCTTCTGATATCGGAGGAAGGGTTGCTTCTGGAGTTGACCTCAGGCTAGAGCTCCTTCTTTGCGGCCAATTTGCTTCTCCACGTGCCCTTCTACTCCTTCTCCTTCTGGTCTGTTCTCGCTCTCTTTCAGACCTGTCAGGGTCAGATTCGTACTCCCAGCTACTTTCTCCTTCTGTAGCGTCTTCAGTTTCGCTGTTGTACTGACCGTCCTCAGCTTGGTCAGACTCGTTCCCTGCTTCCGCGGGCACCTCTACAGCTTGACTAGCCCCCTCTATGGCTTCTTGGTCCTCAGCTGGACGTCCATCCGAGAGAGGAGCTGTTTCCAGAGGTGCTGGAACCCTTTTCGTATGTGACGCGTGGATCCAATTGGGCAGGCCTCCCACCTTTACAGCTGTGCTTGTGATCAGGATGACCTGGTAGGGCCCACGCCAACGAATATCCAAGCAGCTTCTTCTCACATGTTTCTTCACCAGGACCCAGTCCCCAGGATACAGGTCATGGCAAGGGCCCTGGCACGCTGGAACCTCTGCAGCCTGCACCTGAAGGGACACAGAACGCATGGCGTCAGACAGCCCCTTACAATAGTCCAGGATCATATCATCTGTGATATTTAACAGTGCAGTAGCTGGAATAGATGGCAGCCTCATTGCTCTCCCCATTAACACCTCATGTGGTGACAACCCTGTTCTTCTGTCTGGGGTACTACGAAGGCTCATGAGAACTAATGGCAGGGCATCAGGCCAACTCAGAGTCGTTGAGGAGCAAACTTTAGCTATTCTGGACTTGATCGTGCCATTGATTTGTTCCACAATTCCTGAAGCTTCTGGTCGGTAACTGCAATGTAGCTTTTGATCAATATTTAGTGCAACACAAATCATCTTCACAAGCTCGCTGTTAAAATGTGTTCCCCTATCTGATTCCAAAAAGGCCGGCACCCCGAAACGAGGGATAAGTTCTCTAAGCAGTAACTTAGCCACTGTGAGGGTGTCGCACCTACGTGTAGGGTATGCCTCAACCCATCTGGAGAACACACAAACAACCACCAGGACATAGCGGAGGCGGTTGCATCTTGGCATTTCAATGAAATCTATCTGCATTCTGTTGAATGGACCTCCAGACCTTCCTATGTGACTTAGTGCAACTGGTGTTCTTTTTCCTACGTTCAGCTGTTGGCAGGTCACACAACGCTGGCACACTGCTTCTGCTGCTATTCTAAACTTAGGATTGTACCAAGTCTGTCTAAACACTCTCAGCATAGCATCTCTCCCTAAGTGTACGGGACCATGTATGAGTCTAGCCATTGGACTCACCATCTCATTGGGCAACACTGCTCTGCCGTCTGCTGAGACCCAAAAATGAGTCTCACCCATTACACATCCTGCCCTTTCCCATGTTTCTTTTTCAGAATCAGGAGCATTTTCTTGCATGATTGACAGTTCATCCCAAGTATCAACAGTTTCCAGTATCATGGCTAATTCAGTTCTTACATTTATTCCACCCACATCCACCTCTGTGAAAGAGTAACCTTGTTCCGCGCAATACCGCGCAACTTCATCAGCATATCTATTGCCTTTCGAAACAAAGTCCTCATTTCTGGTATGTGCGATGCACTTTACAACTGCGATACTTGCTGGACATTGCAATGCTTCTAACAACAGGCGCACAAACTCTCCATTGCGAATGGGAGAGCCTGAAGAAGTCATGAACCCTCTTTGAGACCATAACTGCCCGTAATCATGAACTACCCCATACCCATACTGGCTGTCGGTGTATATGGTGACTCGAATTTGATTGCCTGCTAAGCAAGCACGTGTCAGGGCAATAATCTCGGCTACCTGAGCGGAGTGTACTCCTTCCAGGCACCCTGCTTCCACAACTCCTTCAATTGTACAAACAGCATAAGCTGCTCTCAACTGCCCAACTTCGTCTCTTACACATGAGCCATCGACAAAGAAAACTTCGTCTGGGTCGGTCAGTGGCTCATCTACGATGTCGGGTCTGGGTTTGGTGCATAGTTCAGTCACATCGAGACAGTCATGGTCTGTACATTCATCATCATCATCTATATCATTTGGAAGTGGCATCAATGTAGCAGGGTTCAAAACAGAGCATCTCTTGAGGGTCACGTTCTCTGCAGCAAGAATAACTTGCTCATAGCGCGTGAGCCTGCTGTTGGTCAGATGCTGTGTTTTGGTCCTGGTCATTAACAGTTCAACAGAATGTGGCACGCACACCTCTAACGGGTGCCCCATAACGATATTTTCACATCTTTCAATGCTGACACCCGTTGCAGCAACGGATTTGAGACATCCGGGCAACGCTGCGGCTACTGGGTCTAAAGTAGCCGAGAAATAAGCAACTGGTCTACGGGCATTCCCATGGATTTGGACCAACACAGACAACGCGCAACCTTCTCTCTCACAACAGTAAAGAAAAAATTGTTTATTGTAATCAGGCATTCCCAATGCCGGAGCACGACACAGGTCCTCTCTCAACTGTAGGAACGCCATCAAACAGTCTTTGTCCCATGGTACCGGATCACTCACCTCCTTGTGCGTCAGTTTTTGCAAGGGCTTTGCTTTCAGTGAAAAGTTCACGATCCACTGTCGGCAATAACCCACCATCCCTAGGAACATCCTGACCTCTCTCTGTGTCTTAGGCGCGTTCATTTTCATGATCGCCTCTATCCTGTCTGGTGACACCTTTCGTTTGCCTTTCTCAATTCTGTGTCCCAAGTACTGCACCTCTGTCAGGCAGTACTGCAATTTTCCCGGGGACACCTTATGCCCATTGGCAGCTAGGTGATTTAACAAAGCAATGGAGTCTTCTCTGCAAGCTTCTTCTGTTTCTGACGCCACAAGGAGGTCGTCTATGTACTGGACCAGAACTGACTTCTGGGGCAGTACTAGACTTTCAAGATTTTTCTTCAAAAGCTGGTTAAAGATCGATGGGCTCTCTGTATACCCCTGAGGGATACGACACCATGTTAGGACGCGATTTTCCAGCTTAAATGCGAAAAGAAAATGGCTATCTTCGTCCAAAGGGATCGAAAAGAAAGCCTGACAAAGATCGATCACAGTGAACCATTCTGCTTGGAATGGAATCTGAAACAGTATCACTGATGGATTCGGTACCACTGGACAACATGAAACGACTATGTTATTAATCTTTCGAAGGTCCTGCACTATCCGAAATTTCCCATTTGGTTTCTGCAGACCCATAATCGGGGAGTTGCATGGACTACCCACGATTTCTTTCAGTATTCCCTGTTTAATCATAGACTCGATCACGGGTTTTATGCCTGCAATCGTTTCTGGAGTCAATTTATATTGGGGTGTTCTTGGGAACTCAGCATGCGGCTTCACTACAATTTTCACTGGGTCTACCCCTTTGACCAATCCAATTTCTTCCCCAGTGAAATCCCATACTTCTGATGCCACTGTCTCTCTCAAGTCCCAGGGAAGCTCGTCTACTGTCAAAGTAGGGTACAGCTCCACACATATCCTTGAATTCGCAACTTTGAAATCTGCATCATCATCATTAGTCAATACCTCCACTCCCTGAGGTGTACAATATATAGTACAATTCAATTTACACAACAGGTCTCTTCCTAGCAGACACACAGGGCTTGAATCGCAAACCACAAATTGGTGCTCATCGCTGTACTTCCCTATTTTCACCTGTACCGGTTCTGTCAATTGGCTGGTTATTCTCCTGTTTGCGACCCCTACCACCTGTATGGTCTCTCCAGACATGGGCAGGTCTGGAACTGCAGCTGATCTGATCGTAGATCTAGTGGCTCCTGTGTCCACCAGAAATGTCGTAGGGCACCCTGCTACTTCTGCTTCCACATAGGGTCCCCTCTGATCTACCTCTAAGGCTGCCCCAAGGGTGCAGTCTTCTCTTTCCACTCTCTGTCCGGTTAATGGGTCCACATAATAGCACTCTTCACCTTCCACAAACAGGGGCATTTGTCTATAGGTCTTACCCATACTCCCTACTCGAGGAGGTTGCGGGAACTGGGCTCGGGGAGGAGCCCCCCCCCCTTTGAGCACCTTTCCTTGGTATGGCGTTACCCCTTTTGTAGGCGCGCTCTGAACCTCTTCCTCCTCTATCTCTTGCTCTCCTATCTCTATATTGTAGGGGCACTCGCGTTTCCAATGCCCCAGCTCGTTGCACTGGTGGCACCTAGTCGTTTTCTTCAAGGTAGCTATGTCTATTCTGGGTCTAAAGGTGGAACTCTCCTCATTACCTTTGTTCTGACTGTACTGCTTCTTACCTCCTGTACCTGTCCCTTGCTGCTGTTGCTGCGGTCCCCCTTTCCCGGCTGCTTGCATCTGTACCACCATCAACTTTTCTTTTAGTTTCTTAGCCTTGGAATCTATCTCATCACAGCAGTACCTGGCATATCTCAATATTTCGTCTAGGGGTTTACTTTGCCAACAGATCGAGTGTTGCTGAATCATTAAACTAATATCCGGTCTCAGTCCCAGGACGAACTTGGACACGAATTGCCCTATGTCTTTTGGATCCATTACATCCAAGCCGCTATACTGTTTAAACGCCTTCAGCAATCTCTCGTAATATTCATGAACTGTCTCTTTGGGTTCCTGTCTTGTTCGGTCTATTCTGACCCAATCTATGTCTTGCATTGGCACCTTCTCTTTCAGCCAAGTCATCACTCTCTCGAATTTTGCCATCACAATCTCGGACGGCCCATTAGTCTTGGCATCTCTCTCTGGCTCCGTTGTGGGCCACTCAGCGCTAACCTTGCATGCTGTCCATAGATCGCCTGGTACTACAATGTCAAACAACGTGTTCAGATCTATCCATAGGACCTTGGAAATTTTTACAAACCTCTCGACTTGCTTGTACCACTCCACAGGGTTCTCTCGTAACTTGGGGAAAGAAGTGGTAAAAGCAGCTAAATCTCCCCTACTCCAAGGGACATGTACATAGTTCCCATTTGCAACTTCACGCAAAGGGTAAGCTTCTATTCCCTGCTGTCCTGGTGTCATACCAATCATGCTTCTTCTGCCGGTCCCTTTCTTGGACCACCTCTCTTCCCACTTATCTAGTGCCCTCCATGTCCTAATTCCAGTAATCAGTTCCCTTATGTGTGTTTTCAGCCCAATCGTTCTCCTCTCATCTAGGTCCCGATCTGAGTAATGTAGCCTGTGGTTACCCTGTAATGCTTTGGTTCTTGACAAGTCCACCATATATTTGCCTGCTAGTTCGACTAACTTCTCATGGACTGCTCTCGCCTTTCGAGTGATGTCCTTTGCCATATACAGTATTTCATCCTGTTCATACATTTCCATTCTTTCTAAAGGCAGGGTACCATCTACCATGTCATCCAGATCTGACCTTAAACTGGAGACATCAAGTCTCTTGGCTTTTATCTCAGCTCGCAATATGTCTTTTGAAGGGGGCTCACTGGTCTCCCTACCATCCCAACTTCGAGCTCTGCGTTTGGGCTCAGGAGAGTTAATGGGTGGCCTCCCTTGCTCCCATCTCTCCAGGTCCCATGCTCGGCCATCCGATCTTGGAAGGTGATGGAACACGGGCCTGTTACCCCTATTCTGGCTCTGCCCATTCTCTTCTTCTTCTCTCCTCTCACTGCACACCTCTCTGTTATTTTCTCTCTGGTCGCTACACTCCCTTTGCCTCGTATCGCTCAGTATCCGATACGATCCTTCCTGGTTCCCCATATTCCCTGGGCTGCGCTCATTTCTGTCATCACAGGGACTATGGTGCGACCTCTCACAACTCCCATTCTGTTCTCTGGTGCCAGGCACACAGTGTGGACACTTAAAGCTGTTCCTGTACTCTTGCGCTCTCCTCTCCCCTTCACTGAGTATTGGGCACGCCACCCCTCCACTCCCGGGGCCCCCGTTTTCCAGATCTGTTCTACCTCCATTCCGGGCCCAATGGGTGACTCCCCTACTCCCTCTACAGTCCCACTCCGGACTATTCTCCCCAGCCCCGCAGTGAGTCCGTGCTCGGCTGTCCTGACTTTCCCTTTCTGCTTCTGCCGCATTGATGCACTTTTGAGCCTTCACTGCCTCGTCCCACTGCTTCATGTACTCATTTAGCTCTTGAAAGGATTTTCGTCCAGATCCCCTCAGATCCATTGGCCATCTAGGGCCCCCAGGATCTCCTCCTGGGTCCCCTACTGTGTGCATCGGGGTGCTCCACTCTCTGGGTATCGGCATCTGACTTGGGGAATTAGTGGTATCGTTCCTCCTTGCCTGTTCTGCTCTTTCTCTGTCTTTCCGTTTCCGTTCTTCCCCTTTTGCTCTCTCTTGGTCATATATCGATATTATAGGACCTATGGTAACAGGTACCTGTAGTGCATCTGGTAATGGGTAGGATGTGGCGCTTTCCGTTTCCGGCGCTCTTTGTACCACAAACCTACCGACTACCTGTTGCACCTGACTAGGCTGGAGCAACTCTTTCTTTGGCTCAGGATCCCACTCTGAACTGGGAAGCGGTCTATGCTCTCCTGCATTGCCCCCCTTTGCTCCTTCAGTATTCTCGACCTCTCCCCCTGCTCTATTATACGGGGGTGGCCTGTCTGTCAGTAATCTGTTTATCAGGCTGTCCTCTGTTTCGCTCTCATCATCTTCTTCCAGGGGACTTTTATTTACTGGCGCCTCTAACACTGGGTACAGTTTATTTATTTCCAAATTATGCACTCTCCATCTTTTAGCATCCGCATCCCACCTGGCATCCTGCACTGCCCTTACCGAGCGTTTCACCCTTTCTTGTCGTCTGTTCATATTCCTTTCATGCGCTGCCCTAAGCCAGGCATCAAGGGCTTCGAACTGGGTTGGTCTAGGCAAGGGTCTCTTTGAGGTCATGACTGATTTCAATCGATGTAACACCTCTAATCTGAACGTCCCGTACTTCGGGAACGTCAGTTCCTCATTTCCTTCAGTAATCTTACTCCACTCTGATATCCAAAGGATCGTATGCAACCCAACATTTACTGCCATATAACGAGCTGGCGTACCCTCCGGCGGGGCTTCTTCCCCTTCATACGATCCTCCCTTCTCTTTCCTAAACAGCGCTTTCAACCATTTAAAACACTTCATAATTATGCGCACAAAATCCAGCCTCGCTACTCTGTTTACTTCCTGATGACAATCCACCAATCCTGTCGCGGCTTTGCTAGCTTGGCCTATCACAGCGCGGTCTTTCTCCTGTCGGCCAATCACGTCGCGACCCTGTCTGACGTGTTCGCTAGCTGGCCTATCACAGCGCGGTCTTTCGCCGGTCAGCCAATCACTGCGCGACACCACCTGACGTCACTTTTCTCCGCTTCGCAGCAGCACCCCTCCTTTCTCAACTCGTCTCCCGGTTATGCATGCGTCCCATTCATACACCGAAAAATGACTACTTCCGACCAAGCGGTCACTTCTCTCGACTGTACGTCCACAGTCTATCTGTAATTGTCAACACAACTGACGAGATGTCTATCGTCTCTCTGATAGGTTGCTTACACACACAGTAACTTCCGACCAGCGTCCGTTACTCACGCACTCACTCTTACGTTCCCCCTATCTCGGTCTCTCGGGTGATCAATGGTACCTCATGACCCCCTTCACACTAGTTGACAATTACTCTGAGTGTCCGATACACCCGAACCACTTAAGCTCTCCTTGAACTTAAGATTTCCACCGGTTGCGCGCGCTCACAACCTGTTCCACAGTCACTCTACAGACATTCAACTCCGCCAGACATTACAACATAGATACAATACAAAAACACCGCAATCTAACACGCATAACCCTTTATACTCACTCTCGACCGATACTGCTGCTTTTTCTGTCTCACGTCATCCGGATCTTCTTCTGCGGGCTGTTCTTCCGATCATCGATTTCTAGGGGCCTTGGGGTAAGCTAACCTGGCCTAGGTCACCGTCCTCAAGAAGGCAACCATCCTCTATAGCTACCAACTGAAAGGGCGAGATTTTGATCGATACCTTATATCTATTGATCCAAACCTCGATCTGGTCGACTGAACCTTTGTTGCCTGTCTTGGAAGAAAACAGTACACCTATCTGCAAGATAGTTCACCCAATAAAGGACTCTACTCTCAAAGATCACGGACAACTTCTAGGTTTCAAAAGTTTATTGTAAAGATATAATGAGCTGCAAATACAGGCATCTCAGAATGAGATTCACGAGATACACAGGTCCAATTACATACATGTGCTCTCGAAAAGCCCTCAGACGAGCAACAGAAATCACTAACACAAGTTCTAAAAATAGTAAAGCTATCAGCATAGACGCATATCGCTCCTTCATTTAGATTGGAGGAAAACAAACACAGGTTAGGCGTCCCTACCCTGTTCTAGATGGTATCCCTACTTAACCAAATCCCAACCTAACAAAGGTGTCAGCAATGAATGACCCCCAAGGGAAGTCACCCACTCTAAGTCTCTTGGTGAAAACCTAAAGTTCTCCAGTCATGACCCCTCACTGCCTACCCATCCGCTCTCTAAAGGGTCCTCAGGTCTCTGCTCTAACTCCACCCAGGGGTGCTGTCCCTAATACAAAACAGTCAACAACATTTGAGACGCCCCTTGCGAAACGCCTCTCACGTGGTGCAACTTCAGGCTTTTTCCATGATGCTTTGTATTGGGCCTCAGACGTTAGAGTTGACCTTGCTTCTCAGTCTCTTCTCCGGCCCGCTGATACCCCTTAAACATTCCAGAACCCTCCTCCATGTCTGGGCCGTCCACTGAACAGACCTCTATTCATTCATTTATAATTGGATCCCCCCTTTCCTGTTGCAGACAGATATCTGCCGCCAAGAACCCAACTCTCATAGACTTCTAAAAAGGCTTGCAACATTTCTCAGCCCAGACATGTACGTGTAAATCAATGCTAAAACATTTCAGGCCTACAATATTTCTCATTATGATTATAGCACTCAACTTCTTCATTTAATTAAAGCATGTTAATACTCTTATTTTATTATTCAGTAAACATTTTTATAAATCCTGGCCCATTTATGCAATGACCAAAAACGTTAAAACAATCTGTGTCGTGAAAAGAAACACCTTCCCTTTTAGCTCCAGCTCTGGCCCTGAGGCCTACCACGTTCTGCTCTTAACCACATACCACCTTATGTTTTATCAGCTTCACGACATGGATTCAAAAATAATCACATCTAATAAAGTCATATAATGTCACACATTTCTGTATTAGTTCCACTTCTACTTAAATCTCTATATTAGCTATACATTTAGAATATTTCAGATACTATTAGCACTCATGGCATTTCTCTTCATGTTTTGTGCTTACTACAGGTAAGTGTGATGTACTCATACAATTAAATCAGTTTGCGCTCTCTCAGCCTCATGGGAACAGTCCAGCCCGAACTGCCAAGCCATGCCTTCCCTGGACCGGAAACAAGCTTCCGAGGACCGGTTTATGGCACTTCAGCCGTCTTCAGCCCAGCTTGCTTGAATCCAGTGGCAAAGTGAGCAAGGGACTCACGTCTGAGCATAATATGTCTGAACTGGGGTGGCCGAGTGAGCTAAAGAATGGTGATGGATTAAACCCAGATCAGTTGACTGGGGGTGAGTGTTTAATTTGCTCAAAAGTTCCATCCATCATCCCCTTTTGTATATATTTACAATTCAACGCAAGGGAAACCGAAACCTGATAAGAAGCAATGTAGAAACATGTAGAGTTTGCCATTTCTTCTATGCTCCATCATAAGGTTTGTTCAACTATCACTGGCAGACTCTGAGGCGGATCCACTTAGAACGCATGCACTTTCATTAGAAGGGATCAAAAATGGAAAAGTAATTCCAAGAACCAGAGCTGCCCAAAAGTACTGTAAGTATTCTGTAAGAATAAGAATGACCAGTCACCTACACCAAGCCATCCTGCCTGAAGCATTATCTTTTTATGGATACAAACAGAATAAACCCAATCCATATAAATCCAAAGTGAGACTAAGGACCTCATTTAGAGTTTGGCAGACAGGGTCTCCACCCACCACAGAAGTGGCAGAGTAGCCTCTCTGGCAATCTGTCCGCCGACCCTCTCTACCTAGAGGCGAACAGAGCATCACGTTTCTTATGGCAGTGTCACAAATGCCTCTGCCAGTGGAAACCTTACACCAATGGTCAAAAGGGCATGGGGCTGTTGGTGTAAGTACATCAGACCATCTGCCCTAACTATGGCTGTGTGTCTACCAGGGGAGCAGCTGAGTACAGTCCTTTACTCCCCTGGTGGAACAGAAAATAGCCTGCCAGGTTCTAAAGAACCCCTTAAACCTCCAAATCACTACACATTGTTTTTCTAAAGAGCACCAAGCAACTCCATGCAGTTCACATTAATCTCACAGCTTGAGCTGACATTATCTCACCATAATGTTCATAACTATAGCAGGTGATGGATTTATGGCAGAAACATGCATGTATACGTTTGGTTTTCAGCAGTGTTTTGTGAATATTCTTAATGCTGCCAATAGTGATAGGGCAGTCTTTCTTTTCAACTATGCCAAAACAAATGTATTCACCTGAACTGCTGTCTCAGCAAGTTCAAATTTCCCTAGAGTAGTTAAAATAGTGTAGTATCACAATGTGACCGTAGTCAATATTAGGTTCACTTTGTATATCTGCAAGCCGATATTTTGACCATAATATTGTGACGTGCAACCGTTAAAAACAGTGATAACAGGTTTGACTGAAACCAGATAAGTGTGAATATCAATTTGCAGCTTTACCACAGCGCAAACAGCCTTAATTTGAAATAGTTTTTTTCCCAGATGGATGACAGTTCTTATAGCAATTTTACTTGCAAAAACAGGTTTCTTCTGAACATGGATGTGCGTGAAATTTTAAGCACAACTTTACTTAACATCAATAGTTCTGTAGTATCATTCTTGCTGCAGGTTTTCCAGTACAAACATTAATCACGGAATTACCATCACAAAAGGTATTTATGAGCCACATGAAGTAGTGCAACTTTAGTGCTATTTCATGCACTCATAAATGACTTGAGTGAATTGGCTCCATCTTCCTCAAGCTACGCCTAAATTAATATTTCAGTTTCAAGGGTTCCTTTTTTATGATACTTTTTTTGGCATACATGAGATCTATTTTTAACGCTTCTCTATATTTCATTTTAGAAAGGCCTTTATGATTATGAGAAATTGTACAATAGGAATAATACTTCGGGTACTCATAAATGCCTTTGTGGCTTGGCCCCAAAACAGTCGCATTATAATAGAAGAATTCATATTGTTTTTTTAAAAGCCTTTACCAAAAATTCAAAAGTGAGATATAGAAGAGCAGGCACTGTATTTACTTAACAGACACAATGAACCACCTCATTCTGGCACGCTTGTGCCTGATTATTGTCTGGACTGGAAGCAAAGCAAAGCATTTAATGGTCACTGCATTATTTGTCTGCAGAACTTTCCTTCTGTTATTTTAGATTGTTGGTGGTTGGTGGTCCATATTCATCTGAATCCCCAGCACCTACAGTAATTGAAGGAGGTAATGCTGGTAACAAGCAGACAGCAAGCTGTACTTTTTCTGTGTCTGCATTGTCCCCATCAAGCGAGCACAAGGATGTTTTTTTTGGCTCTGGCCAAGAGACAAACCAATAATCAATAGCAGGACCTTTTTCCTGCCGTCACTGCCCATTCCACTGCAGCTCCGAGACCCCCACCCATGGACACCTGCCCACCACCTCCACGACTGCACAGCTCCACTGGCTGCTGATCAATTCCTGATCGTTCCACAATCATGTGTTAAAAACCTGAGATAACATCACATCCCTCGCACCAAATGTCGTCTTCCTCACCGAGACCTGGCTCAACCCTTCATCAGGACCTGGCATCGCCACTGCCACACCCAGTGGATACAAGATAACCCACCATGACTGCATCAACAAACGAGCTGAAAGAGCAATCATTCACAAAGAAACCATTAGCTGCACAGTCGACAGCACCACCCCATCATGGATACCTCAACTTTCAAATCAACACCAATGCCAAAATGACAATCAGAGGAACTGTTGCCTACAGACCCCCAGGATCATCCCACACCTTCTGTGAGGCCATCTCCAACTTCATCACCCCTCTAGCCATCAACTCGAAAGTCTTCATCTTCCTCTGGGACCTCAACTTTCATCTCAACGAATCCAACAACACCAAAACAACCAACCTCCTTGGGAGCAACTGGTCACTGACCCTATGCACACTGACAGATACATACTGGACCCTATATTTTCAGCCAAAGACAGAATCAGATACAGCCACACCTCTGAGATCACCTGGTCTGACCACGTAATCACCCACTTCCACATCACAACTACCCTTGACGTCCCCACCAACCAGTACAGCACCCTCCACAGGAGCTGGAGCAAGGAATCAGGTAACCTCTGGACCACCACCCTCAGCACCTCCACCTCAGGCACCTCCTTCAACCTGGAGGGGGCTATCGTAAACTTCAGTGCCTGGATCACTGAATGTGCCAAACTCGTTTCACCCCTCAAACCCTCCAAAGTAAACAGACCCTCCAAACCCACCAGCTGGTTCACCCTAAATCTCCAATCCTCCAAACGTAACTGCAAGCAACTTGAAAGAGTCTGGTGCACCAGCAAAGCACCCACCGACCAAGCCAACTTCAAGCAAACAACTACCACCAACTCCTGAAAAATGCCAAGAAAAACGCCCTGACCACACGTCTTGAAGCCAGCTCCAATCACAGCAAGAAACTATTCAGCATCATCAAAGAGTTCTCCAACCCCGTAGCGGCCGAGAAACACCATCACCCCCACCCAGGACATCTACAGCTCCCTCGCAGACTTCTTCTACCGCACAATCGCCATCATCTATGAACACTTCTGTCCCCAACCACCTGTAGCCTACTTCAACAGGCTCTTCAACCTCACTTACTCCAATACAAATATTATAACCATGTGGGACCTTTTCTCCACGCAAACCACCACCACCATCATGAGCACCATGCACTCGGGGCTCCCAGAGACCACTGCCCACACCACATGCTCAACTTGGGGAATAACATCGTCAGCAAGGAACTCACCACAATCCTCAACATATCCATCACTTCTGCCTCCTTCCCAGAGATATAGAAACTTGAGGAAGTCAAGCCGCTCCTCAAAAAACCCGCTGCAGACCCCAAACAACGCAAAAACTACAGACTGATCTCCCTGCTCCCTTACCCCTCTAAAGTCTTGGACAAGGCTACAAACCTCCAATTCACAACCTCCTAGAAAGGGACAAACTCTTAGACCCTGCCAATCCAGATTCTGCTCAAACCACAGCACACAGACTACCCTAATCACATCCACTGGTAGCATCCAGACCCTACTAGACATAGGAGAGACCACTGCCCCTAGCTTCAAGCTCTCTGTAGCCTTCGACACAGCATCCCACTACACCCTATTTCACAGACTTCACCAGATGGGAATCTAAGGGAATGCCCTCCAGTGGATAGCACCCTTCCTCATTGGAAAAACCCAGAGCATCCACCTCCCTCCCTTAACCTCGGGCACTAAGAACATAATCTGCAGCATTCCTCAAGGGTCCTCAATGAGCCCAACCCTGTTCAACACATACATGGCCCCACTGGCCACACTGGTCAGGTCCTACGGTATGAACATCATATCATAGATTAACGACACACAGCTCATCCTCTCCCTATCGGCAGACCCTACGAACACCAAAATCAACTTCCACAAGTGCATGACCAGCGTCACTAACTAGATGCAGAACAGTTGCCTCAAACTCAACACTGACAAAACAGAGATACTCATCTTTGGAAGTAACACATGCCCCGGGACAACTCCTGGTAGACAACTGAACTTGGACCCCCACCTACACTCACCGATTATTGAAGAAATCTCAGCATCATAGTCAACAGCAAGATCACAATGAAAAAGCAGATGAACACTGTCTCATCTTCCTGCTGCCTCACTCTCCGGAAAATCTTCAAGTGGCTCCCCATCAGCACCAGACACAAGTTCCCGCAGGCCCTCATCACCAGCTACCTCGACTCCGGCAACACC
This sequence comes from Lissotriton helveticus, assembly GCF_964261635.1. Taxonomy (NCBI): domain Eukaryota; kingdom Metazoa; phylum Chordata; class Amphibia; order Caudata; family Salamandridae; genus Lissotriton; species Lissotriton helveticus. The sequence goes on along the minus strand of NC_136069.1, from coordinate 1,327,747,917 downwards.
TTCTATGTGGGAATCGCCACACCACTACTAAACAGACTCCATAACATACAGAACTCAGCTTCCAGGCTCATCCTTGACTTACCAAGGAGGGCCCATATCCCCATCACCTCAAATCACTACACTGGCTCCCCATCAACAAACGGTGCCAAGTCAAAATGCCAACCCATACCTACAAGGCCCTGAACAACAAAGGACCTGCCTACCTCGATCACAGAGTGAACTTCCACCAACAATCCTGACAGCTGCACTCCACCTGCCTCTTCCTAGCCCACACTCCCTGCATCCACAAAGGCAGCAGCGGGGTAAGCAGCTTCTCCTACCCGGCCACAAAAACCTGAAACGACCTTCCCCTTCACCTCAGAACAGCCCCCACCTTGCATGAGTTCAGGAAAGGCCTGAAAACCTGACTGTTCAACTAGCCGACCACAGCAGCAGAACCCCCCCAGTGCCTGGATACCCTCACGACTGATAAGGAGTGCTTTACAAATCTTAATTAATATTTTGTGTTACATTATTGGTTTAAGTATATCTTAACTGAAATATCATTTAGAGGTAGGGTTCTTATTAAATGAATTGAATATCACAAAATCAAAAACTCATTCATTTAACAAAATAAAATGTTAGGGTTAACAGGAGGTTTATAATAAGGTTTATCATTATTGTAATGCCATTTTTAAATTTAGAGTAAAAATTGTTACAGCGCATTACAATTTAATTTGATTTTTAGGGAGTGGTCTTCTAGTCTGCTGGGAGCATGGCTATCTCAGCTCACCACAAGTGGAGCCGGGATAAGAAGAAGAGGTGCTTCTGAAGGTTTCAACTCTGGTCTCCTGCTTGATTTTCGGTGGCACTTCCGGTACTTCTATCTCCTATTGAAATGCATGAGAGTAAAAACAGAACTATGTTTATGCCTGCCTGGAGTATTATTCTGAAACTGTATGGCGTGGAGCAGTAGACTGTGCTAGCACATTTGTTGATTTCCATGCAGAGTGGACATCATGATGACGAAGACTACATTTGTTATTTAGTATCTTCAGGTTTAAAACTTTAGTGGCTGGAAAAATTCATGATGATGGTGACTACTTTTTTTGTTTTAATATCCTCAGGCATGAGACTCTGGTGACTACTTTTGTGGTTTATGTCTGAGAGAAGCAACTGCTTACCATGCTGTTGATTGCACCAACTCTAATGTTTTTGTAGAACGCTGGTGACCCTATTATGCCATGGGAGGACTGGCGTGAGGCAGTTGAAACCTATTTAGAGGCCAATGGTGGTGATGTTTTTGTGACAAAGAGAACGTTATCTATGTTAAAACACACCCTAGGGTACAAAGCTGGAAGGTTCTAAAAACGTTACCTATACCTTCAGGCATTGCGAATGAACATGGTAATGCGCCTGAGGAAGGTGAAAACTCAGATGATGAGTATAAAGGGGCCATGAGGGCTTTGGATGAGAATTTTAGTAGAATAGTTAGCACTGTGGTAGAAAGGCATATGTTTTTTGCACATCAATTACATGGAGAATATGTGAAGTGTATGTTGGCAGTTACATGCAATTTTAAAGATTCACACGATAAAATAATGAGGGAACAAATAATCAATAGAATGAATAACCTACAAATTAAGAAACAATTGTTGGACATGAAAGATCCCTCTTTAGAAACGTCTTTGAGTAGTGCGAAACGGGTGGAAAATACATCACATTACTTGAAATTGTTAAATAATAAAGGTAGTGCTGTTATTATGAAAAGCGATTTGGAAGGAAATTGGTAGGTTCTTTACAGGCAGTGAGAACATTTCAAATGAAGGCATGTAAAGAAACTGCATGTTCACCGTTTGGTAATGGTAAATGTTATAGTTGTGGTAGTAGTAAACACACATCAGCTCCCACAGTATACCCTGCTGTAAAAGCAACATGTTACGTATTTAAAAGGTTGGGACATTTTTCGAGAGTGTGCAAAATTAGTAAGTAGTGACAAAAGAAGATTGAATGTTGTCTGCAGCTGTACTGTGGCAAGCAACAAATCAGATCATGCAACATCATTAGACAATGATGGTGAGGTGAAGTGTTAGTGGTATGTGAAATGGATTCTTCACTGCTGGAATTTGATAGTGTCAATAGAACCTATTATCCTCCAAAGTGCTTGGTGAGCCTAGATGGTACGAAAGTGATGATGTGGACTGATTCATGCTCACAATTTACACTCATCGAAGAGAGTGTTGATAAAGTGAAAAAAGTTACGTTGACTAAAGTAGATCTACAACGTGAAGGGTATTGTGGTGTGAAATTAGCTGTGATTGGCTACTTTGATGAGGGATGGGTGTATAAAGGAAGGCATGCTTTAGGCAAGATTTATGTAGTTGAAAAGAGAAATATTTTGCTGGGATGGCATGAGCAAGTAGCCTTAGGTATTGTACTCAACCTTAACTATTTTGAACAGGTACTGTTTGCGTAAATTAAACCCACTGATAAGTGGGTTCAATGGTTTCCAAATCTATTTTGGAAGAAACTGGGATGTCTTAGGAAATGTCATCATTGTATTGTTTTAAAGGAAAATGCTAAACCCACAGTCCACAAAGTGAGAAATGCCCCATTGATCTTCAGGGTGCTTTTAAAGAATGAGTTGAACAGACTGTGTGCTGATGGAGGAATAGAACTTACAAAATCTTCAGAGTGATTAAGTCCCATTGTGGTTGCTCGTAAGACCAATGGAAAGATCAGGATGTGTGTGGACTTACAAGATCTTAACTGTAATATTTGAGTGGATAAACACACTCTGCCAAACTTTAATGAGTTTGCTTCAGGTGTGAGGGGTGCTGAATGGTTTAATTCACTTGATTTGTCCAATGCGTGCCACCAAATTCTTTTAGATCCTGAATCAAAATATCTTATGTCCATTGTGACTCCTGGTTGAGCTTTTCCTTTTGTGTGGATGCCATATGGATTAGCTTCTGCATCTGCAGTCTTTCAAAGGATAATGCAGAATCTGTTAGGAGGGTTGAAGAAGGTATTGTTTTTCAAGGACAATGTGTTGATGTGGGGAAAGGACAATGATAGAACATTATAAGAACTTGGTGGAGGTGTTGTCAAGATTGGAAAGAACTGATTTGACAGTGCGGGTTCACAAATGTAAGTTTGGCATTGCTGAAGTTGAATATTTGGGGCACATATCTAGCAAAGGTGTGAGACCTAGGATGAAGTTGCTAGAAGCAATAGGAGGTGCTCCAAGTTCAAGAACAGGGATCAGCTTTGGTCATTTATGGGGCTGCCAGAATATTACGCCAAATTTGTAGACTACTTCTCTGATCAGACGAACACATTGAGGGTCTTTATGAAGAAAGGTGAGAGATTTGTGTGGTTTATAGGGTGTCAAGAGGAATTTGATGGTGTAAAAGAATGCATAGTGAATGTCATAAAAGTAAAGCCTTATGATCCAGGTGACAAATATATTATAATTACAGATACCAGCTCACATAGTCTGGGTTCTGCCTGAGGCAATCAGAGGATGGTCGTGAAAGGGTAGTGGCCATAGCATCAAGATCTTTACAGGGAGTTGTAGCAAGTTATTCTGCCTTAGAGAAAGAGGCCCTGGCATGTTGGTGGGGTGCGCAGTGTTTCAGAATGTTTCTTGGAGAAACGTTATTAAAATTAAGAGCGTATCATAGGACACTTATTGAAGGTCTAACCCTCATACAGGAAAGTGGGTGTTTAGGCTCCAGGAGAATGATTTTGAAGGAAATGTGTACACAGAATGAGGCTGCCGTTGCTAAATCAATGTGAGGAGGAGGCTGATATTGATCAGGTTTGTCAAGCTGCAATCTCCCAAAAACATGGAAGGATGTGTGTGCTGATGATAAGGTTAAGCAGGAGATTGCTGCAGGATTGGCAAAGGTCATGGGACAGCATGGTAGAGCTGAGTTGTTACAAACCAGTCTGTTCTGAATTAACATTTGAAGGAGTTGTGTTGAGGAGAGGGGTAGGTTTGTTGTACCAGACGTTTTCCGGGATAGATTTATGGTTTTGATTCAAGGACATCGTATTGAAATGTCATGCTTGTATCACAGAGCTTGTTCTGATTTATTTTCGTCAGGTGTGGATCTAAATGTGGAGTGTTCTGTCAGGGATGTATGGAGTGTGCCAAAGGTGAAAAGTCACATGTATTCAGGGAGACACCTATTGCACCTTTTGACACCCCAAGATGTGCATAGCAAAAGGTTGGAACTGACATTTGTGGGCCATTCACAACAAAGTGTTTGGAAGGTACGTACATCCTAGCAATGATGGATTACTATTCAGAATAGCCAGAAATTTTTTTCATGGAAGTTAGGAGTGTCAATGGAATCAAATTGTGCTAGGGAGTTTTCAAAAGAGAAGGGTGTCTCGAAGAAGTTGCGATGGGCAATAGACCACAATTAGTCTCAGGCCAGTTTGAGAACTATTTAAATAGGTTAGGTTAAAGCATCATACAACTGCTCAATATAATCCAAGGGAAAATGGTCTGGTGAAAAGATTTAGTAGGAAATTGTTAGAGTGTGTACAATTGGCATAATGTAAGATACTGAATGGAGAGGAGGAGGTACAAAAGTTGTTGTGGTCATATAGAACAACACCACAGTCTCTAACTAGTGTGTCTCCATTGTTCCTGTTAAATCTGAGAATTCCATGTATGATGGTCACCCCAGCATAGATAGAAAGGTCAAGCAAGACTATGTGGAGTGAACAGAAGTTATGATAAAGAGTGCATGAGAAGTAGCTCTTGCTTACAGGAGGACAAAAAACATCTAAAGAATTCTCTATAAGAAAGAGGTTGATAAGGTCAAAGCAGATTACTATGCCAATGCTTTTCTTACTGCTCCGAACAATGTCAATAAGGTATTTGACATTATTCGTGAAGTATCAAATCCTGATGCATGAAACAGGAAACTATGGGCCATATGTATCAAGCCAAATTGCGAATTTCGGCGTTTGCGAATGCAATTTGGCCAAATGGTATGTATTAAGCAAATCTGCATGCAAAATAAGGAATCGCAAAATTTGTGAATCCTTATTTTGCGATTGCATGTATGTGCACCACATGTGCACCCATGCAAATATCAGGGGTGCAACAGGGTGTCCTTTGGACACCCCTGCACCTTTGAAATTATTCACAATTTGCGATTCTCAAATTGGGAATCGCAAATTGAGAATAACTTCCCATTCATTCCTATGGGCTCCTGGCCCATAGAAATGAATGGGAAAGTATTCCTTAATTGCGATTCGCAATTTGCTATTCGCAATTAAGGAATTTTAAGAAATCGCAAAAAAAATGTGATTTTCTACATTCATACCAATTTGCGAATCTCAAATAGTGATTTCTTAAAAATCGCTATTTGAGATTCGCAAATGGGTACCTTCATACATATGGCCCTATACCATCTCAAGCACTGTGTGATAATCTTGCTGAATTGTTGTGAGGAATAATTCTGCAGGATTTTGGAGGACATTCAGGACACTCATCAGCTGAGGGATTCCAGCCCACCCGCTACACAACATGAAGGAAATAGAGTAGCAGAGCCATCCATCCACTCCAAGATTGAAACATCTGATTTAGCAAACTCACCTGACAGTCTCAGGAGCAAGTTTGAATACTTTGAACCCATAACTGAAGGTTGCTTTTAAATGAAAACAATGTTGACCTCATCAGTCTTAAAAAGTAAAAAATAGATTTCTCCTTGGTTTTCTAAACACACAATTTCACACCACTCTTTCTCATTTTATGTCATTCAAACAGCTATAGAAGATAAGCAAACAGTAAAGCCCAAACAGCAAGCTCAAAGAAACTGTCCAAAGTAAAAGTTAATACAAATAGTATTTAAAAAAATTTTACAATAAAGATTACAAATATATTCATTAAAAAATTCTAAAACATTGGTATCTAATCTCATCAATATAATATGATACATAAATCACCGTGTCCTGGGAAGGCAAGATGGCGTCTGTGTGAGTGGTTGTGTGGCAGTGCTCGGCGGTGCTGGGCAGCTTACCTAAAGAAATACTTCTCTACAAGGCTTATACATCAGCCGACTTCATGATTCTTCACCTTTTACAGCGCTACTCTGAACTAGGCATTTTCAACCTGCGATGATTCCAGTGCCGTAGCACTAAGGCCCTCCGAGTAAGGAATGTTGTGGCCCACCGATTCATTGTATCTCGGCATCTCGGCATCACAGTATCGGGTAAGGATGACGGCTACATCCTGATTATGGATTGACGTGTCCCCATTTATTCCCGATTTATTGCCGATATTTCCTCCTGCTCCTGCTGTTACTTTCATCGTTTTATTGCCAGCTGACTTGGCTCTGTACTCTAGCTAGTGTTTGATCTTCAAAATCGGTCTGCTTAGCTCTTAGCACACACTATCACTCCTCTGACTCACCGTACTTTCTGCGAATGCCTTGCCTGTGTCTTGCCACCTCGCCACCCATGCAGATCACTGCTCTCCGCCTGAGCTCGAAGCTCGAAGCACCAGAATCTCTCTCCCGTCTTCTCCTTCCAGCTCTCAGACGTCATCTGCAAACCCGAGAGCAGGGCTTTAAATCTCACGCACGCTGCGTGTCCCGCGCTTCCTGTTGCTGGGGAGACGCGGGAGGTGCCATCTGCAGAAGAAAGAGAGAGAGAGAGGGGAAAAGGGCTACGTAAGGCTAATGTTGCTCAGAGGCAGAGTGAGACAAAAGAAAAGGAGGCATAGTTTAAAAGATCGAACTGAGACTAGTACCGTGGCCTCTTCGTGTACTTTTTCTGACACAGTGGTAAATGTCACGCTATTTGCTCTGATTTATGAGACATCTGTAAAACCTCAATCCCGCAAGCTTTGCCCCTCCATCACAGATCTCTCACAGAATGTCCTGGATATTTGTCTGAAGAAGATCAGTGGCAAGGGAGGGCTGAGAGACCACACCTTTTGGTGCAAGAGAGAAACTCAAGGAGGGCAACTCCGGATGCCATTTCAGGCTCAGGCTCAGGCTGCAGATATGGAGAGGAGCACCGGAGAAGATAGAGAGAATGGAGGGGAGGGGCCCATCGCACAAAAGGAACAAAAAGAACAAAAAGATCAAAAAAGCCAGAAATTACCAACAACAGTACTCATCAATATGGCTCTCGACAAGGAAAAAATCGATGAAGTAGGCGTGCCCTTGCAAGGAGAGAGACTGAGCCTAGAAGATCGAAACCTGGAGAATGCCGGGATTGAAGAGACATCTACTCCGCACATAATTAACATAATTAACAGGCATAAAGGCCCTGAAACTAGAGGAGCCAGAGCAAAGGAAAGAGACATGGCAAGGAGTGAATCCCAAGAGAAAGAGAAAGAGAAAGGAATGGCTAAAGATACAAATGCGGAAAAAAAGTTGGAAAAGGAAAAGGAAAAGGCGAGACGCAAGGAGAGAGAGAAAGAAAAAGAAAAAGAAAAGGAGCAGGTGGCTGGCAACAAGAGGGAAGCAGGAGGAGAAACAGAAGAAAACTCCAAACTGGTGCTAATGGCCAAAAAAGCACAGAGACTACAGACTATAAAAAATTTAAAAGCCACTGCAAAGAGTACTGGTCTCCCGGCAACATCCCAGCCAAGAATATCGAATATATTCAGCCCCCGACCCAAAGAGCCCCCAAGTGATGCATCAACAAATGAAAAAATACAACTGCAAAGCAAGGACTCTAGAGAGCCGAGTGAAAGCTGCAACAATGTTCAAAATATACTCTCAACTGAACTCAGTCCCAAGGGGAACCATGCGTTCGCTGCAGCAGAAAGAACCGGGAATGGAGACCCACATGTGAGGATCGGAGAGACAAAGCCATCCATAGAAGTGGATACAAGGTTTACTAATCGGATAGAGCAATCTGATCAAAAAAAGATGAATCTAGAGCATCTACACCCCACTCTCAACATGCAAACTTTTCCAGCTGGGAAAGAATCGCACTCAGCTAATCACTCACTCTCCGATGAAGACTCCGAATCGGAAGTATATGAAACAGGGATGTCTATCTCAAGTGACTCTAGTGAACTAAGCGAGTCAAGCGAATCAAGTCCTGATGCGCAAAAAGGCCCTGTACTTCTGGAAATCTCCGGCTCCAGCGACTCAAGACTACACAGTGAAACTAATGTGAGGGGGGAAAAAAGGGTCGGGCGGCAAAAAAAGGATGAAAGACAAAAGGGAAAATAATTTAATGAACGAAGAGACCACAGACCCCGGTAATAACACCGACTATGGCAAAAGCAGACCTAATCCTACATGAAAAAGCCCTATGATTAAATCATCGGGAGAAACTTCACGTAAAAAAACATTTGAGCCCTCATTGAGTGAGGTGCTAAGTTCAATAAAGAATTTCCATGAGGATGTGAAGAAAGATAGCCTAAAGAATCTTATGGCCATTGAAAAACTACAAGGCGCAGTGAAAAAAGTAGGCAGTATTTGCTCTGAGATGTCAGAGAGAATGGTTATGGTTGAAACTCGCACCGAGAACCTCGAAACTGATGTCGTGAAACTCCAAAAAAACGAAAAAGAACAAGATGGAATAATAAAGGACCTCATGGCCAAAGTGGAAGATCATGAAAACAGATCTAGAAGGAACAATTTAAGATTCCTAGGAATTCCAGAAAAATTTGAGGGGGATGACGCTAGAGGGGCAATGATTAACATTCTTAAAACATCATTTCCGGAACTGGAAGCCTGGGATATGGAAAGGGAGGTACAGCGGGCCCATCGTTTTCCCCTAACGCTATCAAAACACTCTAACAAGCAACATCAATATCCCAGGGCTATGTTGGTCTACTTTGGCAATTTTCTTCTCCGTTAAGCAATTTATGATCTTGCAAGACCAACCACACAAAGAGAATATAAGGGATTCAAACTCTTTGCGAGACCTGATTTCGCTCACTCTACCGTGGAGCGTAGATGGAAAATGTGCCAGCTATTTGGACCCTTCGAACAAATCGGTGCAAAAGTATTTTTGCAAAATCCGGCACGCTTGAAAAACATATTCAAGGGCTCAACAAGAAGCTTTAACAGCAAAGTGCAAGCGGAGGACTATTTATGAGAAATCACAGAGACTGGTTCACGAAATTCAGGGAAATAATGTAAACCATATACAAGGACCTGTAGAAGGAATTGATAAGCTGAATTATCTATTCCACTTTGTATTCATAAAGCACAGTTTGGGGTAGCACTGAAAACTAGTAGAATGGTTGAGCAGGTTGGAAAACAAATCTAGTTTATAAAATTAATTGTAAAATGCTATCATATTATCTAGGCTTTAGTTTAATTAAGATTAGATAAGTATGTAAAATACATTAATAAACTAGCCCAGCCCGCAGGGCCCGCTTACACGGATGTCACACCCCTGGTCTCGACAAGGCCAGGTAACCTTCAATGGTGGTGGTGGGTGGGGGGAGGGAAAGAGGGTGGTGGGGGGTAGGGCAGATCGGGCACGTATTGGGTAAACTTCTTAGGGAACTGAAAGGAAAAACTTCACATTACCGATACAAAAATTGGATAGATAGATGGGTATGTTAAAAATATTGTCATTAAATATTTGTGGTTTAAATGATATAAAGAAGCGACAAATTGTGGCAGTGGGATTACAGACCATTGGTGCTAATATTGTATGCATGCAGGAAACCCATATCGAAGGGTCACAATCACACATGTTAAGATCACTAGGATATAATGTGATCGGCGCAACTACACAGGGTATTCGGGCTAGAGGGGTAGCACTTTTAGCCAAAGGTAGAGGGTATAATTTCATCAGAACAAAATCGGACAAATTAGGCAGGTGGGTTATCACAGAAGTTCACGCAGGGCAATCCTCACCAATGACCATCTGTTCAATATATGGGAATAATAGCGATGACCCCTCAGTAATTAATAATGTCTCTAATGAACTCACTAATTGGCCGCTACCTGTTATAATCTGTGGAGATCTCAATATAAATCTTTCACATGACTGGTCAATAAAAGATGACTGGCATTACCGTGGACGAAAGTCAAAGGTCTTTAAGGCAATCAAAGAATTATGCATCACCCACGGGTTAGTAGATGCGTGGCAGACCTCGAATAGTAACCCCAATGATCCAGGGTACACATTTTATTCAAATCCTCATCATACACATGCCAGGCTGGAAACCTTCTTAATCTCTAGCTCAGTGAAAACCTCCTCTAAATTAGAAAAACTACCCCGTATCATGTCGGATCATAATCCTTTACTACTCACAGTCGAGATAACATCTCTGACACAGATACCACAAACTTGGACATTTGAGAGATCTCTTCTCCTTGAGAATGAATATTGCAACCACATGAGAAGCTGGATACCGAACTTCTTAGCTGTGAATACCGGGAGCACAACGGTTGATTTCGTTTAGGATGCCCTAAAAGCAGGAATTAGGGGAGAAACTATACAATATTCACTCAGGACTAACAAATGTGCAAGAGAATCATTAAGATTGTTACAAGAAACTTTAAAGGGGGTGGAGGAAGATCTTATAAGGGTAACAAGAGGCTCTTTTTCCATAGAAGAGATAACTAATGCTCAAATACAGGTTGCAATAGCCAAAGCAGCAATCACAAATGTATATACCATCAAAGCAGTTAAAAAAACTACTGTTCACCGCGAAAAAATATATGAGATAAGTGAATCAGTTGGTCAGCAATTAGCCATCCGGATGAGACAGCAGACCTCACAGAATGTTATACAGGAAATACAGGACCCTATAAGTGGCAAGGTTTCCGACTCAGAGAAGATTAGAGAAGCATTTTGGCGCTTCTATAGTGCTCTATATACAGAAGAGGGAGAAATAGACCTAGAGAAAATTACCGAATATTTCGATACAGATACCTGTAACAAATTTAACACAGAAGACCAGGAAAGCTTGGAAAAGGCCCCGGACATAGAGGAAATAGTAAAAACAGTAAAAGATCTCTCCCGTGGGAAGGCAACTGGTTTAGATGCTATTCCATTGGAATTTTATATAGTATTCCTGGACCAGCTTCAAGAAATATTCCTAAACTTATGCCTACATTTATTTACAGAAGGGCAACCTCCCAGCTCCGGGTCAAGGGCAAAAATTTTTATATTCCCCAAGAAAAACAAACCCCCGGACCAGTTGGGCTCCTATCGTCCCATTACGTTAATAAACGCAGACTCCAAAATTCACTCTAAACTGCTCGCTAATCGTATTTCATTAATTATTCATAAGGTTACATCTAAATTTCAACATGGCTTTATTCCCGGGAGAGACACTACTAATCACACACGGAGGGTAATCAGCTTATTTGACAGTACCCAGGTGACAGGAGACCCGATGGCGTTAATACTACTCGACGCCGAGAAGGCTTTTGACAGGGTCTCCTGGTCATTCCTCTGGCAGGCTATGTCCCGGGTCGGATTCAAGCAGGTTTTCATGCAAGCAATTCAAAAACTCTACATTAGTCCTCGGGCTATGGTGATGGTCAACGGCTGTATCTCTAAAGAACTAAAAATCTCGAGAGGAACTAGGCAGGGATGTCCGTGTTCCCCGCTGCTGTTCGCTATTTACATTGATCCTTTTATCAGGAGATTGGAATGTAATAGGAATATAACTGCTATCTTGACACATGGATATTCAACAAAGACTCTCGCATATGCCGATGATATCGCCATTGTCACGGCTAACCCAAACCTGGCTATGCCTATCATTGAGCTGGAGGCTGTAAGATTTGGGAAAGTTTCAGGGTATGCTCTGAACCAAGGGAAAACCCAAATAATTATCAATAAGAAATGTGCTATGGTAGATCCACGCATAACAGATTCAGCTACTTATCTAGGGGTCACTATTGCATCGGAATTAGAGAACTTAGTTGACCTGAACCTAAAACCCTCACTTAATAAAATACAAAAAGATCTCCGTTGTATCAACAATTTACATCTCTCTTTGATCGGACGGGTGAATGCATTAAAAATGGTCTACTTTCCAAAACTCTTGTACATATTTAGAGCCATCAATCTGGAAATTTCAGATCAGTGGTTTAAAAGAATGGAGCGTATTTTCACAAACTTTGTCTGGGCGTACACACAGCCCCGCCGCGCCTATAAACTACTGACACTTCCCAAAGAAAGAGGAGGATTAGCCCTTCCAAATTTAAAGGTATATTATTGGGCAACAGTTTTGTTATATAATCATGAGCTCTTTCATCTTGATGGGACAGGGACAGCGGTGGATAATGACGCCCCCTCAATCCACCAAATAATACTGGGCGATAGAAGCACTGGCTATCTTTGGAGATATCTCTTCGATAGTTACCATAAAAAAGTGAGATTAAAAACACTCATAGGAACATTCAATGTTTGGAAATCTGTGCGGAAAATGATAGGTTTGGGACGTTTATCTTTTTACACACCTATACAAAATAATCCCTCCCTACCGGAAATATTTGAAGATACCTACATCAATAGGTGGAATACAGCCGGAATCACTCATATAGGATGTTTTTTTTCCTCAGAGGGGCTATGTTCTTTTGAATTTTTGAAAGATAAATATCATTTGGAATGGAGAGACTTCTTCAAATATCTCCAAATAAGAGATTTTCTGGCACGTCATACAAGGGGACAGGGCACCCTGATTAAAAACGCCATAGCTGACATTCTAAGCCACTCTCAGGAAAGATTTAGGATTGGGGGGTTATACCAGCTATTATTGATGCATGTTACGGATGATATGCAGAAAATCACTCAGAAATGGCAAAGTAAAATCACCATTTCCACAGAAGAATTTGACTGTTCTTATGTCAACGAAACTACAAACACAATTTTATAAAATATGTTTCTTTATGTATTATACTCCGGATAGAATTGCTAAATGGGGCAATGGGAGAGGCACATGCTGCTTTCGATGTAATTTACAAAATGCGGACTGTGTACACATTTTTTCCACCTGTCCCTGTTTAACTCCTCTTAAGTCAAAAATTGAACATTTCCTCTCATTGATTCTCAAAATAGCTGTTACCTTACCTGATCAAACAGTTGTCCTGGGCGTAACAAATCGTACCAACCAGAATATCGGTGATGAATTGATTTTTATCTCGATGGCCGTATTAAGAATTTGCATAGCATCTGCCTGGCTAGATCCTTTGGCCCCCTCATATCAACAGTGGTTTTCAAGACTGTTAGCCATCTTTAACCTAGAAACAGCAATATATAAAACTAAAGGGAGGAAGCGTAGGACAAAAGGGTTAAAAATCTGGTCACCTTTAATAGAATGGTCTCAATCTTAATGACATATATAGCAAGAATCTGGTTGTAATGATTTAACTGTCACGTGTACCTCTGTAACCTGATGTTCATCTGTCTTTGAATGATTATCTGATAATTTATTAGTTTACATTTTTACTTTTATTATATATATGCTGTATGGCTTCCTTTTGCTCCATATATGACCTGCCTGACCGGAGGGGGGGGGGGTGTTGTTTTATGTGTTGTATTGTCTTGTCTTTTCGGTATAAAATCTAATAAAGATATTTAAAAAACAAAAATGATACATAAATCAAAGAAAGCATTCTCTAATGTTCTCTTCTGTTTATAGGGTACAAACAAATATCAATTAACAAGATTAAATCAACCCCCCCCGAGAGAAAAACAACAGACAGTTCAATTTGTCATTAACTGTAACACATTCGTTAAAGGGACAAAATATTGACTGGCGCCCGATACACACTTCTTTTGAAAGTATCTGTAGAGCCAGTCAACCACCGAATTGTGTAAAAACTTTCATCGACGAGTTTCGGTGGAATTCATCAACTTAAACCATCTTTATCAAGCCTCTCTTTAATTCTCTTGATGACATATCAAAATATTGTTACATAGAACAGATCCTGTTTGCCGATGGAGAAACGCTAATGTTAGTCCAAGACTGAACTAAACCATTTTTGTGTCATCTTTACAATGCCAATAGCTCAAACTCTCCTAAATACGAGACCTATGGCACTGTAAACAAGTGCCCGCCATTGTCCCGGCTGCTTGGAAAGGGAAATTGCATTGCGCGCTGAATATAAGGAAATCACGTCTTGCCTGCTGTAGGGCAAAACCCATTAAAGAAAATAGTGCTTACAGAGTAAATAACACAGACGGTGTAACAACCGAAGTAAAAGGGCCAGACCACATGGGAGGTTACAAATGAAGACAAGGCAGTACAAAGGAGGGACTGACAAGACGATTACTGCATCAGAAGCCAGCATTTACAAAGGACAAAGACACAAGCAACGGAGGGGGCAGAGCTTTAAGGGCATACTCTAATTCAGCATGCCTCACAGAGCAGCGCTTGAGCTGCCCAGGCTACACCTGAAAAGGGGTGAGGAACAACAAACAATAGCACCAATTAAGGTTCCTGTGATTTCACAAAGTGGTATTGATGTTTCTGCAGGAGATGAAGAAGAAGAGACCAGATCTGAACCTGAGAGAACGGTTAAGACAGCACCAGAACAAATTGATGATCTGGCTGGAAGGACAAGCACTGGATGGAAAAGAGTCACCGGCAATTCTGAACGGCCACAAAATAATGGTTGAAAGAAATTGAAAGGAATTGAGATCAAGTGTATCAGTTGATTGCATACTACTGACTATTGCTGAGGAGGCAGAGCCAAGCAGTGTAAGTGACACAGAAGAAAATCAACAGACAATGAAAAGATCAAAGAAATCAAGAGTGCCTTGACAAAGGTGTTCTGCACCTGATTGTACATACTACACAAATCAAGTGCTGAATATATCAGTGGAAGATTTATTTGACCTGAATTCGAATTGAGTCCTCAAGACATCATACTATACTAAATGCAAATTTGGATAAAAGTAGATTTCTGAAAAGAAACAAAGCTTAAGAGACATTACTAAATAAGAGAGTGCAAAGACTGAAATATGTTTGTTTTTGTTTTGGAAAGATTTCCCAAGGCTGCTGTAGAAGAGCAGTGATATATCACATTTAGAAGAAGATTGGGTAGGGTTAGGGATGGCTCTTTGGAGGTTATTGTAAATAAAGCTGAAAGAAAACCACAAAAACTGCATGAGAAAAATCTGAACTAAATTGTTGAGTTATTACTGCTATAATTTGTAAACTGTATCCTAACCAGGAATAGATGCAAGTTCATTATGGGTATTACATTTTTAGTAAGTGTTAGTGATCATAACAATATTAATAGGGTTTCATTTCATACCAGATAAAGAGAAAATTATGTAAACATTTGGTCCTATGACATCGAAAGACCCAACAGATGAGGAAAAATTGAAGGCATCGTTTTTGAATTACAAGAAAGAAGATTTCTCAACAATTTTTTATTCTATCTTAGTTCACCAATACACACAGGCGCTAGACGCGAAGGACAGCTAGGTCTGCACACACTTAAGGTCATTGGCTGCCCTGGAAGTGACATTTCACTACATACATGTGTCATATGCAATTACATGTAGTATTTTGCCTAGCTTACTTTCGGGTCAAGAACACTTTAAATATTATTACTCAAACTATGATATGATTGTTTCAAAAGTTCCATTACAAATGAGCATGAATCTACATCCACCGGTAAAAGAAATGGACACAGCTTGGTATTATTGTAGACCATCCATGCCTAAAGACACTGTTAAGGCATATGAAAACAATGAAACATGTTTAATGAGGGAACTAGGAACTCCTTAGGCGGAAGCCGGGAGATCGTTCTTAAATTTGCACTTTGTTATTATTTGCACGAAGTACTTTTTAATCCTGCTCTGTTAGCTCTTAAAAACGTGCCCTGTTACAATTTCAATTACTGAGGCACCCGACGCAGTTTACTCAGCTGATTCGGGGCTGAGTTCAGGCAAGAACCCACGACCCAGAGGCAGCCGGTGGAGTGAGCGGCCATCTTGGGTGTAGGCAAGGGTTGCAGGCTAGTTGTTTTAGGCAGCGCGATTGTGGCCCATACATAAGCGGACCCCTCGGCGCAGACACCACCCTAGGAACTCCTGAGGTGGAAGCCGGGAGATTGTTCTTTAAATTTGCACTTTGTTATTATTTGCACAAAGTACTTTTTAATCCTGCTCTGTTAGCTCTTAAAAACTTGCCCTGTTACAATTTCAATTACTGAGGCACTCCACACACTTTACTCAGCCGATTCCGGGCTGAGTGCAGGCAAGAACCCACGACCCAGAGGCAGCCGGTGGAGCGAGCGGCCATCCTGAGTGTATGCAATGGTTGCAGGCTAGTTGTTTCAGGCGGTGTGCAGTCTAAATATCGAGTTTTTTATTTCGAATGGACATAATATCGACTCCAGAATATCGAAATGGCATTAATATCGAGGTAAGTAATATCGAAGTTTTTATTATCGATTGTTATGTATGTTAAAAAATATCGATAGATAAAATATCGAGTATGTAATATCGTTAGTAAAAAATATCGACATTTTTAGTAGTTAAAAAATATCGAAAGTTGTGTTATCGACAGTCATGATATCGACTGTCATGATATCGACAAATAATATGGATATAAATAATATCTAATAGTTAAATGTACACTGTTTTTATGTTTTATAAATACATTTATTGTTAAAATATATGTTATTTATTTATTTATTTATATAGAAATAATTTAAAAAATAATTTTTAATTTAATAAATAATTCAAATACTATAATAATTTCTAGGAGCGGGTAGTGGGTTTTTAGGGGAATAGGGTGGGAAGTATTTTAAATATAATTAATTAAATATGTAAATTTATTAATTGGTATTAATATTTAATTAATTGTTAATTAAAAAAAATGTTTTAATATATAATATTGAATTGGTAATTAATTAAATTAAATACATTAATTGCTAATTATGCTCATTCAAAAAATGTATGTTATGTAGCGGGTTGTGGGTTTATAGGGGAATAGGGTGGGAAGTAAATTAATTATAAATAATTAAATATGTAAATTAATTAATTGGTATTAATATTAAAATAATTGTAAATTAATTAAAATATGTTAATTATATATAATTTAATTGGTAATTCATTTAATTTAATTGAATAATTGCTAATAATGAAAAAGTAAATATTTTATGTCATGTAGCGGGTTGTGGGTTTATAGGGGAATAGGGTGGGAAGTAATTAAATTTTAAATATATTAAATATGTAATTTCCTTAATTGGTAGTTAAATTAAAATAATTGTTACTTAAATCATATATTTAAATCATATAAAATTTAATTGGTAAATAATTTAATTTATTAATAGCTAATTATATGAATTTATAAATTTTATGTCATGTAGTGGGTTGTGGGTTTAAAGGGGAATAGGGTGGGAAGTATTTTTATTATAATTATTTACAAAAGCTTAAATTATTAATTGGTAGTAATAATTTAATAATTGTCAATCAAATAATGTATTGAAATTATATAAATTTACATTGGTAATTAATATAATTGTATTGAGTAATTGCTAATTATGTTATTTTAAATAATGTATGTGATGTAGGGGGTTGTGAGTTTATAGGGGAATAGGGTGGGAAGTAATTTAAATATAATCAATTAAATATGTAAAATTATTAATTGGTAGTAATATTTAATTTAATGTTAATTTAAAAATTATTGTTCATTAATTAAAATATAATTGGTAAATTATTTTATTTAATTGATTATTAGCTAATTATGTTACATTAATTATTTACTTTTCTGTAGTGGGTTGTCTGTTTATATGGGAATAGAGTAGGAAGTAATATAATAATAAATAAGGAAAAAATAATTTTTACTTAAGGTATACAAAGTTTAGCACACAACTTTTAAAATGCAATACCTTTATAATTAAACTTTTACAACGCTAAAACCATAGCAACGCATGTATTTAGATCAAATGTTTTTAGTTTGCAGGTATTTTTACTACGCATACCATTACAACGTAAGTGTTGGTAGGTATATAATTATATTTAAAATCTTATAGCTTTGGATTGTTGGCTTAAGGGGTATTTTTAGGGTTCAGGGTCAGTTTTCAGTTTGTGGGTAAAGGGGTATTTTTAGGGTTCAGGGTCAGTTTTCAGTTTGTGGGTAAAGGGACATTTTTAGGGTTCAGGGTCAGTTTTCTCATTTTGGGTAAAGGTGTATTTTTAGGGTTCAGGGTCAGTTTTCAGTTTGTGGGTAAAGGGGTATTTTTATGGTTCAGGGTCAGTTTTCAGTTTGTGGGTAAAGGGGTATTTTAAGGGGTGAGGGTCAGTTTTTAGTTTTTCGCTAAAGGGGTATTTTTAGGGTTCATGGTCAGTTTTTAGTTTGTGGGTAAAGGGGTATTTATAGGGTTCAGGGTCAGTTTTCAGTTTGTGGGTAAAGGGGTATTTTTAGGGTTCAGGGTCAGTTTTCAGTTTTTGGGTAAAGGGGTATTTTTAGGGTTCAAGGTCAGTTTTCAGTTTGTGGGTAAAGGGGTATTTTTTGGGTTGAGGGTCAGTTTTCAGTTTCTTGCTAAAGGGGTATTTTAAGGGTTCAGGGTCAGTTTTCAGTTTGTGGGTAAAGGGGTATTTTTAGGGTTGAGGGTCAGTTTTCATTTTCTTGATAAAGGGGTATTTTTAGGGTTCTGGGTCAGTTTTCAGTTTGTGGGTAAAGGGGTATTTTTAGGGTTATGGATAAGTTTTTAGTTTTTGGGTAAAGGGGTATTTTTAGAGTTCAGGGTCAGTTTTCATTTTGTGGGTAAAGGGGTATTTTTAGGGTTCAGGGTCAGTTTTCAGTTTGTGGGTAAAGGGGTATTTTTAGGGTTGAGGGTCAGTTTTCAGTTTCTTGATAAAGGGGTATTTTTAGGGTTCAGGGTAAGTTTTCATTTTGTGGGTAAAGGGGTATTTTTAGGGTTCTGGGTCAGTTTTTAGTTTTTGGGTAAAGGGGTATTTTTAGAGTTCAGGGTCAGTTTTCATTTTGTGGGTAAAGGGGTATTTTTTGGGTTCAGGGTCAGTTTTCAGTTTGTGGGTAAAGGGGTGTTTTTAGGGTTCAGGGTCAGTTTGGGGTTTTAGGGTAGAGGGGTAAAGGGTAAAAATAAGGTCAATTTAAATTTTAATTAAATTAATTTAATTTTATTTCATTTTATTAAATTATTTTCTATTAATTTACATTAAATAATATATTATATAATTATAAATACTTATGTTGTAATGCTATGCGTTGTAAAGGTATTTGCTTTGTAAAAACATTTGTTGTAAATAAATGCGCTGTAATGCTATTTGCGTTGTAAAAAATTTGTTGTAAAGGTATGCGTTGTAAAAGTATGTGTTCAAACGTAATACATCTTTTATTTTATTGTATTTAATAGAAAAAAAATTACATTTAATTTTTTATTATCAAAATAATTATTGGTAATTAGTTGTAAATTAGTATTAATAGGTAAGTAATAGAAATAACGATAGTTATTTAGTAATTTGGATATATTAATTATTATGTTAAATTAAATAGTTAATCATTTGTTAACAAAATTATATTGATAATATTTTGTTATTTATTTATTAATATATGAAGTATTGACTTTCCCTACTGTTGCACCCATTGGAGTGGAAATAGTAATTAGTATGGGTTCAGTGTCCAGCACCTTCCATGACTTTACAATTGGTGAAATGGTAATTGTAATTTGTATGGTTTTAATGTGTAGTATGGTTTTGTAAGTTTATAATTGGTGCAGTGGAAATAAGAAAACTTTTTTTATATAAAAAATTATTATTGGTAGGATACTATAATAAAGTTTTTACAGTACATAGAAAAATTTTGTTTTAATTATAATTATTGTTATTGTAGTACTTAAAAGATTAATACACTTTTACAAAGATTAAATTTTAAAATGCATTTTTATATAGAATATTTCATATGCAATTTATATTTATATACAATAATAAAGAAGGAAACATACACAGGGTTAAATGCAATAAATGAAAAACAGTTTATTAACATTTAATAAATAAATTGTAAGTAGAGATTTATTTTTTATTTCAATTGAAATTTTTAACTAAACAGTTTTTATTATCCAAAAATATATATGAAGTGCATATATATGTTTTTCACACATAAATGATATTAACATTATTTTATGTTTATTAACATATATTGTAATTTAAATAGGTAAAGAAACAAATTGGTAATATGTACTTTTCATTTAATAACAATTATTTTATTCACATACACATTGAATATATTGTCATAGATAAATATGTACATTTCTTTTATAACAGTTACATTTTTGTTTTTTTACAAAGAAATCATATATTTTTCAAATTAATATTATGAATATTGAAAATATTTATAATATTAATTTTTACAAAGATAAACACAAAAATACATTTTTATATACATACATAATGTTTCAACTAATATTTGCTATTTTTATAAACAAATTATTTGTAACAAAGTTATAGATGCAATTTTTTTTACATATAGATTATTTTCAAAATGTATATATAAATCATCAAATATTATTTCAAGTATCATATAACAGTTGAATAATTATTTGAAAGGAATGTATATTTAAGAAATAATTTTCTACTAATTAAATAATTATTTACACTTAATATAATACTCAGTGTATTTTTTTAAGTGTTGGAATATAGAAATTAAAGAGGATTTTGCTGTATACAGGGACTACTTTTTAACCGCGTAATGTTACAAAGGCTTATTTGGTGCTTCAACAGATCGCGGTTGGATGCTGCTTCGCGTTAGAGAGGGTAAGTTTGTTTTAATTGTATTTTACAAGTTAATGAAGTTATTGTTAGTGTATGTGTGGTGTGTTTAGGTTTATGTAGATAGGGTTATTAAGAGAAGATTGTGTGTTCGGTGTTAGGTAGAGTGTACGATATTTGATTTTTACCGCGTTTTTGTTGTAGGTGTGTGAGGTGAGGTAATATGTTTAAATGTTACTAAGATAATATGTTTGGTGTACAAATATGTGTATTTATATATGTATGGGTGTTTTTGTGTGGGTGGGTATGTATTTTATTTTTTCCAGGTTATCGTCGCGTTTTACTGTTTTTGAGGAGGTCCTTCTTTTTCGATCAGAGTTGTGTGACGAGTATTATATACTCGTATTTTTAAACACAATTTTTAGGGATTTCAAGTTATCCTGGAGCGTTTTTTTTTCAACATTATTTTTTTCGGGTTTTCTATCGTATCTCGTGTCTATTGCATTGCGAAGGAGTCGCTATGGATTTGCTTGTATTTTAGCATTTTTGTTTAGGCTTCCATGGATTGTATGGGTTTTTGCAATGGTGTCGTATGGATTGTTTGGAATTGGATTAGGTTTGAAGCTGCAACAGAAATGTAAGTATTTTCTAATAATTTTATGGGTGGGTAAACTGTTTTAAATTTTGCTTTAATTACGTTGTATGTAACATTTTGTAAATACATTATCTAAATACATTTTATATATGTTAATATTATGTATTTGATAATTTAATTGCAAATTGTTACATGTTAAAATCAAGGATTTTAGAAAAAAAATGCTTAATTTAATGTGTATAGTTATGTAATGTTTTAAAGAATAGTTTTGGCAATCATTGATAGATATTCTAGTCCTTTGCTAGTTGGATAGAGGGTAACTTGACTTTGGAGTGTGTTATACATTTTTTTACTTTCTTTGGTGAGTTTAGGCCCGATCAAAGTTACTGATTGCTCCATTCGGAGCTCCTGGTAACTCTGTTCTTTTTGTAAGGATTGTATTAATTTGTGAAGGGTAGGCGTTCCTCGGCCTGTAGTTGCTTGGAAGGCATTGTGCCATCCTTCAACTGCATTGTTTGTTTTAGCTTCCTTATTTAGTGTGCTAAGGTAGACATTCCACCAAGCTATTTGGTATTTGGGTTGTCTTCTATGGCCTGATCTGTGTAGCCTTCCTACCCATGTGTCTTCGAAGTAGTCAAGCATAGGGCTTAGTCTTTCTTCGTTTCTTTTATAGTAGGGGCTGTCTATTAATAAGTTATAGTGCTCAGTTACATCTGTTAGTGGAACATAGGCTAGGGCGATGAGTTTTTTTATTTGATAAGCAAATGTGCTATCAGTGGCGTATTGGATACTCAAGGTTGATTTTTGTAGATGTCGCCAGATACATTGATTAAAATGGTAATAACAACCTTGTATTGCTGTGTGTGGGTATGTTTTAAGGATGCTGTTTATCATTGCTTTTTCAAAGTCAATGATAATTTTTTGTGGAAAATAGTTGTTAGTATGTTGAATGACTTCAGTTAGTATTTCTTGATAGGTAGCTTGCTGTTTGTTTGGTAGAAGGGCATAAAGGAATGGAATATTTGCATTTTGGAAATGACCATGGATGGTGTATAATTGATAAAAAGGTTTGGGGCATACAGAAAAAGTACCGTCCATCATCCAAGTTTGGCATTGGGTAAGTTTAGTCATGTTGTTTGCTGTGGCAAACACTATAATTCTTTTATCTTTAGATTTGTTGTCATAGAGTATAACATTATCTTTATTGTGAGTTACAGAGAGTTCAGGGGGAATTTGCACTTCTTCAAAAGTTTTTGGTGTGGGAGGAGTAGTGCATGCTGCTCTTTTTTGTCTAGCTACAGTTCTTTTAAGGGATTTGATAGATGGTAATTGGCTAGAAGCATGTTGGGGAAGTACACTTAAATGGTGTTTCAGAATAGCAGTTGTTGGTTGATCTGTTCTAGTACTAGCTTCTTTAAGGGAATCTAGCATTTGTCTAATCTCTATTTCTGTTACATTGGGTGGGTGATTATGTTCTTTAGTATAAGTAACAGTAGTTTCCTGAGTTATAGCTCTACCATAACATTTGTTGGCATAATATTTCGTACACTTCCAAAACACTTTCAAATCTTTTTGTTTCTCTTGAATGTAGACATATCCCATGTAACAAAGAAGCATTTTCCCTTTTTGTGAATAAATGAATTTAGCTCCTTCAGTCATGATAGTATTGTATTTCTAGGAGGTAATTAAAAGAGAATGTCATTACAATTTTAGAAAAATAATGTTGTATTCTAATAATACAGTTTAATACATTTTTAATTTACCTGTAGTTCTTTTGATGAATTCAAGTAGTTCTTTTCAGGTGTTGATGTTCTTTAAACTGTTATTTTCTGTGTATATCTTTTTGTACCTGTGGAAGTAGAGAAAATGTGTACAAATATTTTATTACTATTTATGATATTGTGATAGAGGTGTTTTAGCTACTTTCTATTTAGTTACCTATCTATTAAGGGGTCGATTCCGATCCGGTAAAATAATCCGGCATACGAATCGTATCCGGAGCCGTTTCCGTACGACTCGTACAGACGCCGTACGACCGGACGATTCCGATCCCGATCGGCCGACCCGTACGCGATTCGTACGGTACACGTCGATTCGTACGGAAAAGCGCACGATCACCTACACACCGTACGGCGCGTACCCCCATGATCGCAGGGGTACGCGGCGTACCCCTGTGGTCATGCGGGGTACGTGCCGTACACCCAGCGTACATGGGGTACGTGCCATACACCCACTGTACATGGGGTACGGTGCGTACCCCATGTACGCTGGGTGTAAGGCACGTACCCCGCATGACCACAGGGGTACGCCGCGTACCCCTGCGATCATGGGGGGTACGTGCCATACCCGGGGGGGGGGGGGGCGTTCCGTACCTGTTTCGGCGCGAACTCTGCGTTTACGACTGTTTTCGGCTCCCGTAGGAAAAGGGTCGTACGGCGCGTACCCGACACGAATCGTACTTGCTGGGTCGTAAAAACGTGCCGCGATGTCGCGTACAGCGGGTTCCGAGTGAGATTCGTATGGAGATTTGAGTCGTACGGAGTCCTGTACGACTCGTACGGAGTTCGGCACCTAGTACAGATCGTACTTCATCGTACGTACGGGACGTCTACGGATACGATTCGTACGGGGAAAAAACTCTCCGTACGACCATTCGGAGCGCATTTTACCGGATCGGAATCGACACCTAAATGTCTAATTTACATTTCAATTATATACTTACTTATTTATATTAAACTTTTGATGTCCAGGTGTTGTGTAGGTCTTCTGTATTTTCTTTTTGTCTGTAGGATAAGTAGTAAAAAAAATACATATTTTAGGTATTTGGCTTTTAAACATAGGTGTGAGGTTTGAGAGTTACATTTTGGATGGCTAATAATGTAGTAGTACTTACTTTAGATAGGTGTAGCTGTCTTTATGTTGCAGTCAATCAGTTTTCTTTCAGAAATCCTGCAGAGTTTCGTCTTCCTTTAGTTAGGAGATGTAGCCTGCATTTTTAGTTTGTTGTAATCTTGTTTATATAGTATTAGTCTAATTGTTTCAGAAATAGGATTGGTTGTTTAAATTGATAGTCTGTTTTTATTTGTGGATTTGAATTTTTTTATCTGTTATGCTAATTGCTTTCCTTATATGGGTGACGCCAATTAACGTTTTTGTAATGTGTAAGGCCTTATTTAGTATAGGTAATGTTATTTTTATTTTTGTAAAGTGGAGAAATATATATAATTTGAAGTAAGAAATGTTTAGTCGTTCAAAACATTGTTTATGTATTATAAAATGTATGTTTGTATTAATTGTGTGTTATAAATGTTAGGAAAATATATAATATATTTTATAAATTTATATAAACAATATTTGAATATTTATAATTAGTATGACTCAATTTTAAATAATAAAGTGATTTATTCAAGGAAATAGTAATGTCGATATTTTAAAAAATCGATCAATTTGCTATCTATATTTTTGTATTTGATATTTTGACTGTTTTTCCTTTAAATATGTGATTATCGATGTTTTAGAAGTCGATATTGTTGTTAGTCGATATTGTTGTAGTCGTTGTTTTTTTTAGTCGATATTGTGGTTTCGATATTTTTGTGGTTTGTTGTTTAAGTATAGGCAATCGATAATTTTGCTGTCGATAATTTGTCATCGATATTTTGTCCACTCGATATTCGGTCTGTCGAGGTTATGTCAGTGATCCGTTTCAGGCAGCGCGATTGTGGACCACATTAAAAGACGCCTGATGCCTACGCGGGCAGCGGGCGCGCCAATGGCGCACCGAATGGCGCGCCAAAGTAAGCCCGTCTGCACCCGGAGGCGTCCCGGAGGCGTCCGGGTGCAGGCGGGAAGAGGATCGGGGCTACTTATCTAGGGGCAGGATGCTGATATACACGTCTGCAGAGCTCTCCACACTTAGGGGTAATGCCATCAACTGTTGCACTGTATTTCCCAGTAGACCTCGAGGCAACAGGCGCTGCCCTGGTTGTGGATGGGTACCAGGTAATGGCTCTATATCCATTCCTGAGAACATGCCTATCTACTTCACTTGCCTACTTCTCAATACTAGGTCTCTTAGCAAGCATGCACTAGATCTATTTTATTTACTATCCGAGATTAAACCCACCTGTCTCTTTCTTACCGAGACATGGTTGGGAGACTGTTCAGGCCCTGATATTGCCTCTGCACTCCCTTCCAACTACGTCATCTATAGGAAGGATAGGGCCAATGGCAGGGGTGGTGGAGTCACAATGGTGGTGGACAACCGGTTCGCCTGCTCAATCATTCCTACGGATAACATTCAGGGGGCCGAGGTATTGGGATTTTCTTTGTCGCTTTCACCGTATCAATCCTGTACAGGGCTTTTGGTCTACAGGCCCCCTGGGCCGATGGGCTATTTTCATGAGGAGCTCCAGTCCGTTATCTCACATTTGTGTTTGAGATCCAAACATTGCCTGCTTCTGGGCGATTTTAATATTCACATGGACGAGGTGGATGCGGTTGATAATATTAAGATCATGGATATAACCATCCCTCTGGGGCTTACCCCTTACCTATCTACCCCCACTCACAGTAAAGGCCACATTTTAGATCAAGTCTTTTCTACTATCTCTATTGACGCAACTATTCCAGTACCTGTCCTGTGGTTGGATCACTATCTGGTGAACTTTCAGATTACCCGACTGGACAGAATATCTCCGAGTGTCAATGGCTGCCAATCTCTTGCTTCCCATGCCTTCCATCGCGTTTCATCCGATATGCTGGTGCAGGCCTTGTTATCATATCCTTGCCAGCTATCGGGTGATCTTGAGGCCGATTTGGACCTCTTGCAATCATGGTTAGCTCAGCGCTTGGATGAATTAGCCCCCCCCTTGGCTGCCCGTAAAAATTCCTTGCGGGCTTCTGCCCCTTGGTTTACACCTGCACTGACCGAGAGTCGACGGCAATGTAAGATAGCCGAGAGAGCTTGGCGTCGGCACTACGATCCTCTGTCTAATAGGCTTATAGGGGCTCCATTAAGAGGTATCATAGTGACATCACCTTGGAGAAAATATCCTATATTGCTAGGAGAATTGATGGAGCCACCAATACGAGCAAAGAAATATTTTTAATAGTAAAAGAATTTACCTCACCTTCCTCGAGTACATCCAATCCTGTCCATTCTGAACTATGGGTCTCTAAATTAGCTGATTTCTTTGCCAGCAAAATTAAAAATATCCAGGGATCCTTTTCACCTCCCGGTGATGTTGTAGTTTCTGGTCTCACTCCCTTCTCACCCTCTTCGGCTGCCGAAGGTCCTGTTCTGTCAAGTTTTCCCTCCCTTTCCCACACGGCTTCGCTGGACCTTTGGATCCCTGCCCGGCCAAATTTCTCGCCAAAACAGCACACGTGATCAATCCCCTAATCAACCCAGTGCTAAATCGTTCTTTCTGCACGGGAGTGGTCCCGCAGGCATTGAAGCAGGCCCTTATTCTCCCTCTGTTAAAAAAAACCAACCTTGATCCTATGACTTACGCCAACTATAGACCTATCTCTCTTCTCCCAGCTTTTGCCAAGATTGCAGAGAAGCACGATCGCCAGCAAATGGTCTGGGCCCCCCCGCACTCAGCTGTAGTGCCTCCATTGGAGGTAGGAGTTCCCCAGGGCTCAATTTTGAGCCCCACTCTTTTTAACGTCTATATGGCCCCTCTGGCGGCGCTGGCTGAGTCCCATGGTGCCCGGATTGTCTCGTACGCCAATGATACCCAGCTCCTCTTCTCCTGTGATAAGAACTCGGAGTTTAATGGCGAAAGTATCAGGGGTTGTCTCGGGGCTGTCTTCGAGTGGTTTCAACTTAATAACCTTAAGTGCAATTCTGATAAGTCAGAGGTGCTTTTCTTCGGCTGCCCTCCCGATTCGGGCTGGAAGTCCTGGTGGCCAGAGGCCATGTTTCCACCTCTGGCCACCACCTCCATGGCTAAAAACCTTGGGGTGAAAGTAGACAGTGGTCATACGTTAAAGCCTCAGATCCTCGGCCGCTTTGGTCTCCTTAAAATGCTTAGAAAGTTCTTGCCATTACTATCTTTTGCCCATAGAAGAACTACTGTCCAAGCACTGATAGGCTCATGCCTGGATTATGCCAATGTGTTATATCTTGGCCTTCCTGAATTCCTGTTATCACGACTGCAAACTGTGCAGAATTCTGCCGCGAGAGCAATTTTCGGTCTTCATCGGAGATCCAGTGCGAGAGACCTCTTAAAGGCCCTCCACTGGATTCCAGTTCGGAAGCGTATTATTTTCAAAGCGCTCACTCTAGCATTCAAAGCTCTTCATGGCACAGGTGCCAAATATATTAGGAAAAGACTGAACTTTTATTTGCCTTCTCGTTCGCTCAGGTCATCTGCATTGGCCTTGGCTTCGGTTCTGGCAAAAAAACGAATGCGCATCGGAGGTCGTTCCTTCAAACGTTTGGCGCCACAGCTGTGGAATGCGTTGCCTCTGTCCTTGCGGAAGAATGTCAATCTCTTAGCTTTTAGGAAAGACCTTAAGACTTGGCTTTTTGTACAGTCGGTTTGCCATCTCCTCCCACTTCCGTCTCCTCTTTGGGGTCTAAAGCGCCGGGACACTCTTAGGAGTAGCTGAGCGCTATACAAGACATATACTAACATAACATAACATAACAAGGAGAACAAACATTTGACATAGTAAGAACAGGGAGGAAGACATTTTTAAAAAGGCTTTGAAGAAAGAAGTAGATGAATTTGAAAAGAAACTGGTTTATCTGAAATTGAACTTAAACAGGAGACAAAAGGGTAAAGGATGTTTTTACAGAAGAATGTCCAATTTAGAACTAGACATGTGGGGATTACCAGTTGCGAACACACCTTTGAAATTATGGCGGGGAAAAAGGCAAATTATTCAAGAGAAGAAGCAGTCATTCCAGGTATTTATTTTGTTTGTGGACAGGGTGCTTATTTTCAATTGTAGCTGATTGGGAGGGTATTTTTTATTTAACTTTGTTGTTGTAATACTTTATTCGATAGATATTTATCATAAAAGTACAAACATACAAAATACATAAAAACAATCTACCCAATAGTATTACATTTCCAGCAGAACAGCACAGAACAATTAAAAGAAAAAAAAGAGGGTTTTAAAACAATACAATCATCCTAAATAGCTTTTATACATTGCCCAGCAACCTAGAGCGGATTATCCAGGCACCCGCGAGGTATTTTGCGACCCCACAGACAATATACATAGAGGCAGTGTTTGTTAACATGATACGCAGGGCTGATCTATGATCCTTCACACCCAGAACCCTACACACTGGTTTCAACCATTTATTCCTAACATGCTTATAGGCTGTACATGCGAATAGAAAGTGGCCCAGAGTTTCCTCCGGGCAACTACAGCCTGGGCAATTTAAGTCATGCACCCCCTTGCATTTCCATCCTTCCATAAATTTCTTGAGGGGCAGAGTACCGTATCTCAGCTTCAAAAACAAAGTCCTGTCTCTGGGTAGCTGGAAAAAATCCAGGAAGGGTTCCAGCTTACAAGTTGGTTTGTGATCAAGGAAGTTGGTTGTAAGGGTTCCCAATTTGGGTTTGGCATAAACCTTGGCCTCAACTCAATCCCAATATAACTTTTTGACAATTTGTTTAGCAGGTGGACATTGCAAGGCCCAAGACTCTCCCACGCCTATAGATGTTGCCAACAACTTAAGGTTGTTAAGCCACTTTATCTTGTTGTTGACATTTAGGGATATTAATTCGTCCAGCACTCGAGCATATTCTGTTAGTTCTTGAGTCCTTCTGAGGCGTACCCAAAATAACAGCGGCCTGAGATGGACTTTATCAGAAATTGGTTTTTTGCCCATGTCATAAAATAATGGTAACAAAGGGGTTGACACTGGGAGTGATACCAAATCTCTAATGAACTTATTCTCTGCGGATGCCAGGGCCTTGATATTTTCGGTACCCCATAGTTCAGAACCGTAAACTGCCGAGGCTACAACCTTCCCTTCATAGACTGCCAAGGCTGGAGCAACCGGTCTTCTAATGGAGAGGCGCTGGTTCTTTGGTATCACTTCTGAAACCCTTTTGAGATTAAGTACCATTTTAGATATATGAGAGCCCCAGGACATATTGTTGGATAGCCTAACCCCCAGGTAGTCAAATTCGTTCACCACCTCCAGATGGGACCCAAACAATGTGATGTGTACCTTCCTAACCTTTCTATTTGCAGATAAAACCATTAACTTTGTTTTCAAGGTGTTTATCGATTGACCGCGCTCTTTACAAAGAGAGCGAAACGGTCAAGCAGTTTTAGCAGGCCCTTTGGGGTCTTGGACATCAGGAGGGTATCGTCCCAAAGAGGAGTGTAGGGGTCTTCTCTCCGGCAAGGACAGGCGCGTCCGCAGGATCCTCCCTCAAATGGTTCACCACCCCATTTATAAAGAGGGTGAACAGCGTTGGGGCCATCACGCATCCCTGCTGCACCCCTCTGTTGACTGATACCCTCCCTGACAATTGCCCCTGACTCCCCTACCGAATCCTTGCAAAATTGTCCTCATGGAGCTTGATGACAAATTGCAGCAAATAGCTTGGAAACCCCATGGACAATAATACCTCCCATAGTTTAGCTCGTGGAATAACATCAAATGCGGTTTTAGGATCAATGAAAGCCAAATAGAGGCTGCCCTTATTAATAGATACTGACTTCCAATAAACCGCACAAAACCGAAACACCTGGTCCATGGCACCAACATTCCGCCTAAACCCAGCCTGAAAATGTGTTAGTACACCTTCATCCATAAGCCATGGCTCTACTCTGCTTATAATGACCCTGCCAACTACCTTTTGGATGGTATCAATTAAACTAATTGGTCTGTAGTTGGCAGGGTCCTCTCTATCACCTTTTTTATAAATCGTGATCACCTCCGCCCCTTTCCAAGATTCCGGGACGGGATGGCCTAACTGGATTAAATTCATTAGGCATGCTATGAAGTCTGCCCAAATTAGGGGGTCATAAGAAAATAAATCTCCAGGCAAGCCATCTGGACCGGCTGCTTTGCCAGGGAGGATATTAAAAATAGCATCTCGGACCTCTCGCGGGGAGAATGGGATAGCCTCGGTAAAAGAGTCTGTTCTTAGGTGGGACAAGGGCAATGGTATTGGGTTAGCTTGAGCATCATCATCACAATATAATTTTGAAAAATGGGCATGCCATTGCTGTTCATTAATGTGATTTAAAATGGGATCAACTCCTCTACGATCTAAAATATTAATTAGTTTCCAAAAAATGACTGAATTCTTTCCACAGGCCGCGATTTTAAGCTGCTGCCAATGGTCCTCCTCCCAGTTTTTTTTTGCTAGGAAAATAGTGTTGCGGTAATCCCTCCTGGCCAGTTTCACTGCTATGGGGTCTTTCAGTTTTATAGCTAAAGCAATAGCCTTCCTTTTATTTCTACAAGTTGCTGTGTACCAAGGATTAGTCTTTGGGGGTCTAGGATCAGCCGGTGTGTTACCCTTGGAGTTTTTAAGGAAATACTTTCCTATTTCTACTGTGAAATTCTGATATTGAGCTAATAATTCTGACCCTGAAACATTTGGATTGGCCAAATCCACCACTGCAAGACGGGAAGTTTCAGCTATAACTAGCTCCTTGATACAGTTAAGTTTCCCCTCTTCACACTTAACCACATCCCATCTTAGTTTCCTGTTGCAGTTAGAGGGAAAGACCTCATTGGTAATCAACTTCGGCCCCACACTCTCACATAACCCATTGGTCCAATTGATTCCCATACACAAAGGGTTATGATCACTGTCTGAGGACTGCCTAACCTCCATATCTACAAGGTTGGCTCAGGATTGGACGTCTAAAAAGATGTAATCAATTCGCGATGGGGAACCTATCCTATTGTAGGTCATCGCCCCATTGCGATCAGAAATGGTCCGCCCATTGAGAGCCCGTAAGTTGTGATCCAAGGCCAGAGCATTCAGCTGGATTGCTCTGGCGGACCATTTCTTAATAGGAGCCAATGCTAGAGGGGGTATAGAATGTCTCCAATCCTCCGAGCTCCAACCCAATATGTCCTCATCATCCAAGGGTTCAAATGTGAAGTTAAAGTCGCCCCCCACCAGGATTTTTGACCCAGGAGGCAGTTCTAATACCTTAGTATCTAACAGCTCAATTGTTTGCGCAGTTTGGCCACCCTGTGCCCCTCTTGCATAGACACAGAAAATGTGTATATTACCCTTTGCTGTTTCCTAAGATGTATCATGTATATAGTATAGATGCTTTAACAATGGCACCATCACCCAGACATACACATAGCATAGGTGATGGAACACAACTGGTGGGAGATATTTTTGGAGCATTCATACAACCTGTGGGGGGTACACTGAATGACAAGATGATTAGAAAGCTTTCAACAGTTGTGGACATGTTGGCAACCAATATTTCTGGAGCTTTTAGTGGTTATTAGATCAATGGTTTTACAAAATCGTCTGCATTTTACTTGCAGAAATAGGTGGATCTGCAAGATGCGAAAAGCTCATTTTTGCTGCTTATGCATACCTAACAAGAGTAAGACAATTCTAGAACCTGCAAAGAACATTTGTGATCTGAAACCTGAATTAGAATCATTATATATTGCTGGGATTTTGGAAAAGTTTGGCAAATTAATTTCAGTTGGCAACTGGTTTACTGCCACTTGAGTAGGAATTTTGTGAGCTATATTAGTGCCATTATGAATAGTAGGGTTTTGCTTATTAACATTGTTTTTTTTTTTATAAATGTTGTAGATATTATTTTATTTTAGAAAGAAACAGAGAGAGAAATAAACAGATGAGGAGGGCATTAGAATGTAATGATCATATCAATCAAGAATACAAGAGGTTAAAGGCATCTGAGAATTTGAAAAAGAAAGAGAAAAGACTCAACTGAGGATGAGCCTGAACTCTAAAGTTTCATTTGTGAAGAAAATGTGATGGTTAGATAACTCTCTGAGAGGGGAAATGAGGTAGCATTTGATAATACCGAGAAAATAATATAGTTGATAATAAATGTGCAGAATTTACGTGTAGGCTTTAATGAAAAGGCAAATAAATTAAAATGCAAACATTGTGGTAGCCAACCATATTTACTCACACTTGGCGTCAAATGGCTGACACAACAGTGCCTGACAAGATGACAAGACTAAAAAATGCTTAATGTGCATATAATGTTCATTTCTTAAACTTTCCATGGACATGTTTTTTTTTCGTGATAAATAATAGTTGGACAACTGCTTTCATGAAATGAATTCGTACTTGTATAGCACATTTATACCCTGAGGTGTCTTGGCGCTGTATGCATACCGCTGTGGAACCCTTCCTGGCTTTTCCCTGTGAAATGCCCACTTCTGGGCACCCCCAAGGTGAAGCCAGGTATCCCAGCACTGTTGGGGCTGTTGTGGAGATTAAGCAAGCTATAGCCCTGAGTTGCAGAGTGGGACCAATGATTAGAATAGGCACCGAGGCGAGAATTATCTGGTCCAAGGAAATTGAGCCCAAGACCCGCCGAGGCAGGAATTGAACCCTGGTCCCGGACCAGACCTCTGCATCAGGGTCTGCCGCTCTAACCATTGAGCCAGTAATGGTTGCTGTGCAAAATGTTACTGATGTTTCACCTTCTGCATAGACCACTGTTAGCAAATGAATAAACTTGATATATTAGAAGGTTAGACATGTAGTTTATTCGTTGGAAAGTAGCCTTGAATGGGAGAATCACGCATGTCAAACTTAGAAATTATACAACTTAGTTGCAAACTTAGAAGTTACTGTCTGTGGACTATTGTATTCCTGTGAGAGGACAGTGAGTGAACTGCCGGAACTGCACATGTATGGACGAGGGCTAAAAGAGCTTATAGAAATGCAGGGACTGGTGATCTACCCTGCTGAGACACATCAGATATACACTGAGCAAAATGATGAAAAGCATGTCATGGGATGACCCAGAGAGAACGTATAGACATAGAACAACAAGCATTGGCATAGCCAATAGGTCTCGCCTTTTGGACCTTATAAGTGTTTATCTATGTAACACAAAAGAGACTACAGTGGAATGGTGGGCAAAACACAAAAGATGGACTAGAATGCACCCAAGGAGAATCAAGCTGAGATTAACTCAGGTACTTCACCCATCACTTTTCCCAATAATTTGCTAGTGGCACAGCCTGCCCACAGTACTACGCAACGCAGTCATTTTCATATAGAGGGTAATACTACACTTTACACAATCCATGCTCGGTCACTTAGTACACTGTTTTTCATCCAGTTAGGACAGTGCTTCGAATGCATGTATGAGATTTTCTTCACAGTTTGTATCTTTGCAAGCCTTTTCAAACTATGAAACCTGCCCTTACCTATTTTTTAATACCAGCCCAATTAAGACAATTAAGATACTACCTTTGCAAGATGAAAGATTTCTGCACAAAGCAACTTTTGGGTGGCGTTGGGCAATATTAACAGAGGTGCATGCGCCCTGTGAAAGAAAGCCTCGAGTTGGCAGCTCTTGTGGAGAACATTTCATCAGAGGACGGTCCACTCTAAGGATTCCCTCTACATTATTTAGTAGGTGTGTAGGCTTCTACCGAGAGGTTTAAAAAGGAACCCGCCATCGTCACGAGGGCCCGAAAATATTTTATAATCATGTGCACCCCTGATGAGGCTAGAGCTGCCGAAATGGTGGAACAGGAAGGTATCACTCTAAGCTCTGTGTGGAAGCTGCCGAGTCATGGGTCCTCTGACGAGAGACGCCTCGGGCCCCACAGATTAATCTGGACAAATACCACTGTCACTGCCTCTGTAAACGGCTGGTATCAGCCCGAGCGCACGCGTGCGCTGCTAGAAGGGCATTCACCAGGCAGCGACAGTGTCACAAAATGAAACCCACAGAGACAGGCGGTCAGGAAGAGCAAGACGACTCAACGGGTGGGCAACACATACAAAGGTGAAGCCAGGCACTCAAATAATGAGGCAAGCATACTTCATCAACCCTTACAGTGTAAACTACGTAGACATGCCAATATCCAAGAAGCGGAGATTTTAACAAAGAGAGAGGAATTGCAGGCGGGAGACAGCCAAATAAGAAAGCGAATTTGTTTTCTTTAAAAGGGAGTTTCCTGCCTTAATAAGGTCTGCTGGCATATATTGTAAACAAAAGCCTTTCCAGCATGTAGAAATAATTACCACGGTTACCACTCAGAATGAAACTTCCCATGCGCCCCTTGGGGGGTCAGTTTCAGGGCAGATGCTGCGCCAAAAGGGTTGGACAGAGGAGAGGTGGTGTTCCTCGTTAGCTGTACCCTCATTCCTTTCCATTCATGCTGTTGTGTGAGGAGCCGGTGGAATGCGCTGTGCTATGGGTGTGTGAGGGTGCGGGGGTGGGGAATGCTGCTCTCGCCCGGCTGGGCCATTCTTGGACTGGTACGCTACTGCGATTTGCCTGGAGGGTATGGGGCAAAGGAGGGTGGGGGTGGCTACAGGATAGTGGTCGGCTCCATGACAATGTGACTGGTTGTTCCAGCTTTGGGATTGAGGCCACGGAGTTGGAGGTGCTTTGCGGGAGAGTGGGTTTCTGGTGTAGGGTCTGAGTTTGGAGATGCTCGCTCTCCAACCACAGATCCTGTGTCTTTTGCAGGGGCCCGCGTGGCACGGGGTCCCCCTCCCTGCCCTGCATCAGTTTGTGGTGCACAGGTTCACTGCCATTGAATGGAGTGGTAGAGACGGTGGGATCCTGTAGCGCCCAGAGATGGGGACATTGAGCGCTTGGTGGTTGGGATGAATTTCTCATGGCAGAGCTTGAATTCCCCAGACTCATCTGCGCCTTGGTTCACTGGACATTGTACCCCCTGGGGAGGGGCAGAGCAAGGGTTTGGACCTAAGGGTGGTTTTGCGTCTGATGGGGAGAGAGGGAGCATCTAGCAGGCTATTTGATTGTGGAGCTTGACAGCTTTCTAGCATTAGGGGGTGACATGTGTGGACGCTGCATGGATTTTCCATGAGCTAGATTTGAGGGGGCGCCCTTAAGGGCACACACGCTACATGTTTGGCCGGCGCTACACACACAACTTTGAATGGAGCACTAGGTATTTTATTTATAGACTTGATATGGCGCGAAGGTATCAGAGCACTGGGATGACAGGGTTGCACGAGTGTTATGGCAAATGAGGTGGGTGGCGGCGGGATCAGTGCAGGGAGATTGCTCTCCCCGCCTCATGCCCACCACAGTGTCTCCTGCTGGCTGTCCTTGGTTGGGCTTCAACACCGCACGGGGGAGAAATATCGAGCATTTGAGGAGGGCTCTGAGTCACAACACGTGTGTTCCCGTTTGGGAGGTGTTTACACAAGGGGAGAAGGTGTTGACTTTCGACAAAACAGAAAGAGGCCATACTTACAGACAGGCACCTTACTGGAGTCCTATGTACTGATGACGGGCTGCTCGGTCGGTGATGTACAACGGCCCTGAGATGGCTGATAGTTGCTTGTTGCTTTGTTGGAGTTGGAGGGCAGTTATAAAAGGCAACAAGCGCGTGCGCGCGCACTGCAGGAATGCGTGGTATGCTGCAGGCACCCGGCTGCGCTGCTACTCGCTCCCCAATTCCCTAGGCCAGGGGAGAGAGAAGGCGGGACATACACCCGCATTTGGCCGAATGTGTGCTGTCTTTCTTAGAAAGACGCACGCAAAGGCCAATAGCGTGTGAGTCCAAAAATAAGCACACACACACGCACAACCGAGTTAAAAGTCCTTACTAAAAGCCTGGCAGAGCAGCACATGCGTGCTTGCTCAGGCGCGACCTAAAAAGCCGAAAGAATCTGGAGACAGCACCCATCGGCAGATCACCTGAAATTTCTTCGCCAGGCCAGAAATGCTTACAACAAAAACATCCTCAATTAAAAAAAAGAGTTTTTCAGAGCGGAACTAGGAAATGCTCAGAACAGGCCTCGCAAACTCTTTGAGATGATCAAACTCCAGTCGAATAAACTGTCCAAAACAGCGAAAGAAAACCCCAAGTCTCTCATCTCCTCCGAAGATTTCTCCTCGTTCTTCGCAAACAAAATCATCACCTTAGATACCGAACTCAAAGCTGCCTCACTCCCCCCTCCAAAACCCTGACCATCCGCCTCCTCCATCACTGCTACTGACACCGGCCTCACCCAAGAACCTAGCGCATTGGTCTGAATTCTTACCCTACGATGAAGACTCCGTCGCAAATATCCTCTCCTCCTTAAACCCGAACAACCATTTCAACGACCCGCTCCCCTCGAACTGTCTTGCGACGATTATAAATCCATTATTCCTTGCTGGACCGCGATAATTAATGCCTCTCTCTGGCAGGGATCGATACCAATCTCACTGAAAGCAGGACAAGTTCTCCCTATTCTGAAAAAGCCATCACTGGACCCAAACTCTCCAAACAACTTTAGACCAATCTCCAACATTCCCCTCTTGGCAAAAGTGTTGGAAAAGTGTGTTCACATACAGCTAAGTCGCCACATCAGCAACTTCCATCTACTCGATGACTGCCAATCCGGCTTCCGACCAGGACATGGCAC
Organism: Lissotriton helveticus; assembly: GCF_964261635.1. Lineage (NCBI taxonomy): Eukaryota > Metazoa > Chordata > Amphibia > Caudata > Salamandridae > Lissotriton > Lissotriton helveticus. The sequence continues at coordinate 1,327,711,107 of NC_136069.1, read as the reverse complement.
TGAAACCACCATGCTCCACGTTGTCGATGATGCTCTTCAAGCCCTGGACCAAGACAAAACTTGTCTCCTAATCCTCCTTGATCTATTCTCTGCCTTTGATACTGTCAATCACGAGATGCTACTCGAACGCCTCAAACTTAGGATGGGTTTAGACGGCACAGTACTCGACTGGTTTAGTTCGTACCTCCAAAACAGATCTCAGAGATTCCTAATCAATGGTGAACTTTCCTCCTCCTCCATGGTCACGGTGGGAGTCCCTCAAGGATCAACGTTATCCCCCACCCTGTTTAATCTCTATCTAGAACCCCTTGCTGAAATCCTCAGCGATGCTAATATCTCCTTCCATATGTACGCTGATGACACTCAGATCTACATAAAAATCTCATCTCTTGCGGAGAACCTCACCATGAATGAGGCCCTGAAGTTGACCGTCCGTTGGCTAGCCTCAAACCAACTCAAACTCAATGCTAACAAAACGGAGTTCCTTCTAATCTCCCCGCCCAAGAGCAACCCTGAGATACAGACTTGGATCAAAGCTATCACAGCCCTAAACTGTTCCCCGACCATAGTGGACTCTGCCAAATCACTGGGAATCACCTTGGATTACAACCTAAACATGCGAAACCACATCAACTCAATGGCCAAATCTGCCAGATTCCACCTGAGTTACCTATGGAACTGAAACCATTTCTAGCTGCTCCCGACCTAAAACTAGCAGTCCAATCTCTAGTCATCTCTCGGTTGGAATATGGCTGCTCCACCCTCTCTGGTTTACCCAAGATCACTCTTGCACCTTTAAAAGCCTGCCTCAATGCAGCGGCCAGACTACTCACGGGCTCTAGAAAATTTGATCACATCACCCCCCACCTGAAAGCGTTGAACTGGCTCCCTCTCGAGGCTAGAATTCACCTCAAGTTGGCATGCATCACGCACAAGGCCCTACACACCAACTCCCCCGCGTATCTTGCACAGAAGCTCGCAATATCCGGAGGAAGCAGAAACTCTAGATCGGCAAATACCTTCCTACTCCGGCCTGCACGTTTTAAGAAAAAAAAAACTACAATCGCTCTTTCACCGGGTCTGCTCCAAGAATATGGAACGCCTTCCCGCCTGACATTAGAAGTATCCACTCCTTGGCACGCTTTAAAAAAGAGGCCAAATCCTTCCTCATGGCCAAATTCCTTGGCTAACCTGTTCCGCAAGCACCGAGAGACTGATTACCTTTGTGATACCCTGTTCTATTATATGATACCCTGTGCTATTGTATGATCCTTGACTCTGTAAAGATCACTGTGTCAATGTATGACCATTTATTCTGTAAAATGTTCCTATATACCTTTTCACCCCCTCCCTCCCTCCTTGCACATACTCCTTGACCCCCTGCCTACCATATGACCCCTGTTTCTGTATACCCCCCTATTTATTGCTTTCATTTTGTCAACCGATTCATTCTGTATTACTCTTGAACCTGTAAAGTGCTCTGATACCCTCACGGGTCAAGTTCGCGCTCTATAAAACTTTAAAATTAAATAAAATAAATAATAATAAATAAAAAAGGTACCTAAAGGAAAGCTTTAAAAATCTAAAGTTAGAAAGCTTACTAGAAAGTTCATCCATGGGCACATTGATGGTTGGGTTCTTATAGCACAATCCCCTATACAAAGCTGAAACGTTTATGGATGAGGTGCTAAAAAGCTGTACCTACAGTTTAGAAATGGGTCACTACCCCTGCTTACTTTCACCCATAAATCAGCATCTTCCTATAGTGGAGATGATCAGGTATGTCCGACTTGTGCCAAGTCTACTGAAACCATGGCCCACGATATGATCCTTTGACCAAGGTACGGATTGGCCAGGTCAAAATGCATCACAACTATTTGTGGGAACCTGTGGTTCGCCGGGCATACAGAGGCTTTGAGAATACTGTAACCTGACTCAAGCCAACATTTTATATTCTCAGTGTCAAAATATTTGCTTCCAATATGGTGTATTGATAGGAAGTACATTATACCCGCTTCAGTTGATAACAACACTTAGAATCACAATGGTAATATTAATATGAAATTGCCACACGCACTACAAGATTCAAGACTAAGAGCTTGTACTCAATATTTGATTATTAATGTCTGGTATACATAATATTTATATTTTTTGCTAGGATATGCATGGTTATATGTACTTTTTAAACTGCTTTATTTGAGAGTAACTGTCCACATTTCACCAATCCTATATGCTGATAATTTTTATATGAAGTTGTGTTAATCTTTAATTTTTAAATGCTTTTTAACATTCTTAATGTGTTAATGAATATGGAGAAGGGTGATCATCTTTTATTAGTGGATTTGGATATATACTCTTAATGTTTTTCATTTGCTTCCTGTCTTTTATGACGTAACACCGAAATAAAGATTGCATAACGTAAAAGTAACGATATGTAATGAAAGTAATACAAATGTCTTTTCACACATCGCTGATTTTCGTACTTGATAACAATTTGATCCTACTTTGGCAAGCATAACAAAACAATGCAATAATGGTCAAACTACCACCCAAGCTCCTTGGATGCCACTGTCTAATGCCACAAACATAATTACGCGAAGTTGATGTTTCATTCTATCAGTTAATTGCTGCTGCTGGCAGGTGTGCATGCGTCATGCAACATCACCCATTCTCACAACGCGGGAAAGGGAAATCCCTGCATAGCTGCTGTGCCAGAGAGCATGACAGAAGATATGGCTTGGCAGTGTGCAGTGCTAGACTAAAAAAGATAGCCTTGGCTGCTTGAAAAGTACACACGTCATGATACCATATGCCTCATAAATCAAGAGGATTTTCCCATCATGTAGAGGTTTAGTCTGCAGCAGAATTTATGAGCGTGTTCTACAGTAGATTAATGTAACAGGTCGGGCAGCTTTGAATAAAGAGAGACTCCGAGAATCCTGAAGCAGTGATGAAGAGTCTGCTTTTAGAAATCAGACAGGCTAACCAATTGCATTGCAGAAGGGCGAAAAGGGAAGGTGAGTGATTGAATAACGACTTGATGGTTGCACTGTATTTCAAAGATAACAACCAGCATGGAACATCGGTTCTAGAATTGAAGAACAACTGCTATACGTTTTATTAAATCTAAAATGCCAAGTAAGAGCATCAAAGGCCAGGGCTTTCATAATTGTGAAAACAAAATGCATTGGCAACAATAATCCTTCAAAAGTCTGTGGTTATTTCCCTTTTCTAGACCGAATGTGTAATGATGAGGAGATACAGCCTTGGGGTATTACAAGGCTGTGTGATACTATCGGTGTGGTTTTACCTCATATTTTGTTGCACCAATTTGTAAGACGGGCTTATTATAATGGGTACTGGCAGTCTTTCTCCTCAGCCTCGGGTAGCTTTCACTTTGCCTCCCCTTTCTTCACTCCCCTCTGGATTTTCGTTGTCTACTTAACCTGTTTTCCATTGTGTCTCGTGTTGCCTTTTTCTTTGACCTATAACATTTGAATGCACAACGATGTGTAGTGTCGCTTGGGAAACATATTGCAGTCTTTGAAGAGATAAAGCGAGCAAGAAGTATCTAAAATGAATGAATGAATGAATGAACCGAATCTTATAGAGCGCAAACTTAGCCCCATGGGCGTCAAGGCGCCTAAGTCAAATAAATCAGCGAAAATCCCCCATTCTACAGCCTTCTCTCATTGATATGCCCTCTTAAAAAGGCAGGTTTTAAGAGCCTTTTTAAATGTCTCAATTGTGGGAAGGGTTTTTATTAGGATAGGGATAGAATTCCAAAGCTTCGGAGCAGCCACGGAGAAGGCTCTGGCTCCCCATCTAACTAGTTTAGCACGAGGAACAACCAGTTGACAGAGTCCCGAAGAACGAAGATCTCGTATGGGGACATAGCGCGTGAGAAGGGAGCCGATGGCGCTCGAAGGGCCTTCCGTCAGGGCTCTGTAGACCAAACACAGAATCTTGAAAGAAATTCTTTGGTGAACAGGGAGCCAATGAAGTTCTTTCCTGGCTGCAGTGGCAGAGGAGGATTTAGGAAGGGCCAGGACAAACCGAGCTGCAGCATTCTGCACTATCTGCAGTCGGCAAACAAGACTTTTATTGGCTTCAATATACAGGGAATTACAATAGTCTAATCTAGATCCTACCAAAGCAACTGCAACCTGTTTACGAGCCTGGGGGGAAAGATACCCACGGATTTTATTGAGTATCCTAATCACACCCCAGCAGGTAGCCACGGTCCTGTTGACTTGAAAGGTCATAGAGAGCGAGGTATCGAATATTACACCCAAATTTCTGGCAGAATGGGAAGGAGTGGGGCAGATGCCAAGAGAAGGTGGCCACCACTCATCAGACCAAGCATCTTGGTTCTTCCCAAAAATCAACACCTCCGTCTTTTCGCCGTTCAGTTTCAGGGAATTTATAGTCATCCAGTCTGCCACATACTGCATGCATACCCTGAAACTGGCAGCAGATGACCTGACGGAGGAGTGAGCCAGTGACACCATTATCTGGGTGTCGTCTGCATAGGACACCACCTCCATCCCCTGCGATCTTACTAGTCTTGCAAGGGGAGCCACGTAGATGTTGAACAGGGTCGGACTTAAGGCCGACCCTTGTGGCACCCCACACTGCAAAGACTTGGCAGGGGAGAGGTGGTTCCCAAGCATCACTCTCTGCTCTCTTTCCAACAGGAAGGAGTTGAGGAGACTCAAGGCCGACCCCGCGACACCAGCCTCCCTAAGCCGAGATGTCAGAATGGCCGGGGAGAGGGTGTCGAACGCGGCCGTGAGGTCCAACAAAACCAAGACCGTGGTAAGACCAGAGTCCACTTTGCGTCGGATGTTATCGACTACATAGATGAGAGCGGACTCAGTGCTATGGTGTTTTCTAAAGCCATGTTGCGTATTGTCAAGGTATCCAGATGACTCCAGGAAAGAGGACAAATGCAAATTAAGATGCGCCTCAAGCATCTTGGTGGGAGCAGGAAGAAGGGAGATCGGCCTAAAGTTTTTCAGAAGGGCCGGATCGAGGGATGGCTTCTTGAGGAGAGGCTTCACAATAGCCTTCTTCCATACCGATGGAAAAGAGCCCTGGATAATGGCCTTGTTCATTATCTGAAGCATAGGGGGCAGGAGGCAGTTTCTACACTCTTTAAGTTTTTTCAGAGGTAGAGGAACCAGGGGGGAAGCAGATTTAGTCTTATCCAGCAACAGGTTCAAGCCCTCCAAGGATAAAGAGGGAAATTCTACCAAGGAACAGAGGGGATCTGTGCCTAGGGAGTCCAGATTGGAAATGACAGGTGGAACGGCTTGATCCAGTGCTTGGTATTTGGCTTCCAAAGAGGTATGTATATCAAGGATTTTATTGTGAAAGAAATCGGAGATGTTATTACATAGTTCTTGCGAACTGACTACGGGATCTGGTAATTGCAGGGAGCATAGGGTGTCGGCGATTTTAAAGAGCTCCCTAGAAGAGGAGAGGGAACTTGTGAGGTTGGAGAAATAATTCTGCTTCTCTGTTACCACTCTCCGTTTATATTCCCGCAGTGCCGACTTGTGGGCCTCACGGTCGTTCAAGTCCCAAGATTTCCTCCATTTTCTCTCACTACTCCTACAGCCCTGCCTCAAGAGTCGCAACTGATCAGAAAACCAAGGTGCCGTAGGTTTCCGACGAGCAGCATAGCACAGAGATGAGGGAGCGAGTTGATCCACTGCATTAGCAATAGAATCCATCAGATCTTGAGCTGCAACAGTTGCATCTTTTAGAAATAAAGATTCGGAGGTAGAGACAAAGGGAGCAAGGGCCTCATCCGAGATTTTCCTAAAATTACGCTTTGGGATGAATGGAGCAGTTTCCCTATTGATAAGGCATGTAGCCGAAAATGAAAGCTCTAGTGGCACGGCAAGATGATCAGTCCATACCAAAGGAAGTGGGGGGCCGGTGGAAAGCCTGGCATCGTTAGAAAATACTCCATCAAGTATATGCCCAGCCTTGTGGGTGGAGCATTTAACAAGCTGGGCAAGATCACATGCTGCAAGCGAGTCAACGAGAGATATGGTGTCCTTTGAGTCAGCCTCATCCAAGTGAAAATTAAAGTCACCAAGAATGGTAAAGGCGGCTTTTCCAAAGTAGGGTTCTAATAATGTCAGTAATTCAGATGGGAAACTGGCTCTAGGACCAGGGGGTCTGTATAACAAGATTCCTGAAAACGAGGCCGATGGAGAAAGGGTAATACAGAAGTAGAGGGCTTCGAACCGATCAGAGGGCATTGAAAGAGATTTTGTCAGGGAGGGAAAGGAGGATTTAAGGAGAATGGCAATACCTCCTCCTCTACGCAGGGGTCTATCCTGCCTGTAAAGAGAATACCCATCAGGAATGGCCAAGATCAGGTCATGTCCTGAGGTATCTGAGGCCCAGGTCTCTGTAATGAAAACCATCACACATTCTTGCAGAAGAGAAAGAAAGAGCCATTACATTGCCGGGTGAATTCCATATTCAGATTTTGTTTTCGCTGAATGTGGTGCGGCCGCCATGCTGTGGAAGAGGGGAGCTATTAAGGTATTTGTAAGAGGCTGTACTTCCTTAGCTGTAAAAGCGAGGCAGGCATGTGAGGAAGGCCTTTAGGGTAAGTGTTATCTGTATTTGGTTTTTGGTTGTAGCTATTTTGTTTAATGTCCTGGAAAATAAGTGCTATTTTGTATGTTGTTCAACTAATGCAGTCTGAGTTTTTTTTTTTGGTGCAATGTACCCCTTGGTTTGGGAGTGCTCCACTTCCCAGGATAATTTTGAGCCAGATGGACGGGTAAAGGGGCAGAGTTGCGTGATCTGCAGTTCAGTGTGACTCCAACTAAAGGTGCATCTTTCTGACGAATCACTGACAGAATATTGAGGAGCTAAATATCGACCTACAAAAATATCGGCGACAAAATATCGACTACCAGACTATCGAATTCCTATCTACAAACAGGTAAGCACAAAAATATCGAATGTAAAATATTGTTGTAAATATTATAGTTTGTTAAAATATCAAATTTTTAAAATGTCTTAAAAGTAATGTAAAATTAATTAAATAATAAATATATTTAAGTAAAACATACTTAAAAATACTTAAATAACCTTAACATTAATAAATAATTAATGTAATTAAAAAACATGCATTTTTATTTTTTAAAACATATATATATATGTTGTGTGCAATAAACCGAAGTGGTTTAATTTACTGAGAGTGCTGGTTTTCTGGCTTTTTGTCAGGGGAGCTGTAATATATATATATATATATATATATATATATATATATAAATATATATATATATATATAAATTAACTTAATAATATTAATAAATATTCAATCATTTTAGCGTAGGATAGAGGGAGGGTAAAAATTACTATTCGCTCTCCAGTGAGTACAACAGTAGGGAAAGCGTTGGATAGCGTAGGTGTAAATATTACTATTCACACTCCAGAGAGTGCAACAGTGGTGAAAGTGTTGGATAGGGTAGGGGTAAAAATAACTATTCTTACTACAGAGAGTGCAACAGTAGGGAAAGCGTTGAATAGCGTAGGTGAAAAAATTACGATTTCCACTCCAGTGACTGCAAAAGTAGGGAAAGTGTTGGGTAGCGTAGAGGTAAAAAATACTATTCCCACTCCAGTGAGTGCAACAGTAGGGAAAGTGTTGGATAGCGTAGGGGTAAAAACTACTATTCCCATTCCACAGAGTGCAACAGTAGGGAAAGTGTTGGATATCGTATGGGTAAAAATTACTATTCCCACTCCAGTGAGTGAAACAGTTGGGAAAGTGTTGGCTAACGTAGGGGTAAAAATTACTTTTCCCACTCCACAAAGTGCAACATTAGGAAAGTGTTGGATAGCGGGAGGGTAAAAATTACTATTCCCACTCCAGTGAGTCCAGTAAGAGTTGATCACAAGCCTTTGGTGCAACTTTTCACAACAAAAGGTGGAGAGAAGGCAACACACCGTATTGCAAAATGGCAGTATAGATTATTGGAACATAATTTTGAAGTAGAATATGTTCCAGGGAAAAAAAAACATTGTCACTGATTGCCTATCTAGATTACCAAGTATTAATTACACAGATAACATTGAGGAGGTTGATGATGGAGATGTATTTTGTTTTTCCATTTCAGAGTCATGTAGCGCCATTTTAGAGAGCGAGTGGAGAGATGCATATTTGTGTGATGAAGACATCAAAAAGGTGATGGACATGATTCTCACAGGCTGGAGCTCCCAGTCTTCCATTGAAGATTCCATTGACAAATTCAAACATGTTTTTGATGAATTGTCTATAATTGATGGTTAGTTATCCCGTTCTACTTCTCTGGTAGTTCCTACTAGTATGAGGAATAAGATACTTACCCTAGCTCATGAGGAGCATATAGGAATACGAGCCATGAAGAGGAGGATCAGGGAACAGTTCTGGTGGTCTGGTCTTGATAAACAAGTCGAACATTTTGTCAGAGATTGTTTACAATGTACCATCAGTGATAAGACACACGTGACTGTCCCCAGTCTTGTTCAAGCTGTGGAAGTTCCTCCGAAATCATGGTCTAAATTGGCAATTGACATCATTGGTCCCTTGAAGTTAACAGATCATGGTATTCTAGAATATGGTATTGTTGTCATGGATTATTACAGACGTTGGACAGAATAAAAATTTGTTAAGGTTCCTACTACTTCTGGCATCATAGAATTTCTGGAATTTCTTTTTGCTAGGGACGGGATTCCTAGTCAGTCCTTTAAATTTACCAGGTAGACACCAAGGATAAACGATTTCTTCATGGATGCAAAATCAAAGTTTCGGGCCGGACACAGCTGAAATCTTCAATGCTGCTTTGCCGACTTGAGATAGGAAACTGCACACGTGGCTGTCCTGTTGGCACCTTCGTCGCCAGTGAAAAGAAGTTACTGCAGCCAGGTAGGAGTAAAACCTCTTATTTATTGCCAACAGGACGGAGAGGATACACAGTGCCACCTCTCTAGGTATCCTCCAACTGTCGTCCCCATACTTCCAAAACTCCTCCACGTAGGAGTTCTAATGTTACATCAGAGTGGAACCTAACAGATCCCCAGCTCCTGATCTGCAGATATGGCCATTGTGCCACATCCTCTCCCAGTGAATTTTCTATATCAGTACTAGTAATGTTAACAAATATTAATGTAATCAAGAATGATTTTGAACCATTTCATTCCTGTTCATCAGTTCATCCCTGATGTCAGCACCATTGTCGTTGACATCCTGTGGATGTTCTTCATCATGACTTGATCCATCAACTGCTTGCCTTTTTTCATTGGGCATGTGCACACAATCCCTTTGAGCCACATTGTGCAGCACAAGTGTATCAGTTGGCACATCTTGTCTCCTGCCACATTACTCCAGGGCAGGCATCGTAAACAAGTCCTTAGCAGTCCAAATGCACACTAGTCCTTCTGTGTGCCTCATTGTATGGAGTTATTGGAGTTTGAACAGGTGTCAGTAGCAAGTTCCACAGTGAATAACCAGAGTCATCATCATCAGGCAACCTTATTTGTCTAAAGGCCATAAAAGGAAAATGCTTACACAAATAAAAATACATTAATCAATTGAACAAAAACAATTATGGAATAAAACATAATCAAAGATAAAAAAAAAATATAGATGGCATCATAAAGTGACAAGGGCATGTTGCCACAAAGCCATCAATCAGTTGAAGAATAAAACATATTCAAAAATAAAAAAAACAGCTGTAAATGGCATAATAAAGTAACAAGTGTATAATGCAAATGAGCCAACAACATAACATATTCTCTATATGCCAGGTTAACAGTAACTATACACAGTGTGTATATATCTCTATAATAAAACATATACAGATTAAAACCAGATTTATTTATTTATTTATTTATTTATGGAGCTTGTAGAGCGCACGGCTACCCCCAGCGGGGGTGTCCCGGCGCTATAGACTGTAAGCTAGAAAGGAGAGGCGTACTTATGCAGAGGAGAATAACCAAGTCTTCAGTCGGCTACGAAAAAGTGATTCAGACGGAATGAACCTAAGGTCTAAAGGAAGGCTGTTCCAGAGTTGGGCCGTCGTGACTGTAAAAGCTCTTCCGCCCATTCTGGAGCGACGGAACTAGGAACAGTAATGAGACGTAAATTATTAGACCGCAGGGATCTAACCGACTGGGAGAGTACCAATCTCTTTCGTAGATAACCTGGTCCTGACCCTTTAAGGGCCCGAAAGGCAAGAGTCAGCATCTTGAACTGGATGCGACTGGAGATTGGGAGGCACTGTAGCTCTTTGCGGTAGGATGCAACCGACTGTCGGTAAGGGATATTGCCAATTAGCCTCGCCGCCGCGTTCTGAACGATCTGTAAGCGTTCAATTTGATATAGGGGGGCTCCAGCGTAGAGACTGTTGGCATAATCCAAATGTGATGTTATTAAGGCGTGAGTAACCGTTCTGCGGGCATCCACGGGCAGATATGGGAAAATCTTTCTCATCATGCGCAGTTTCCAAAAACAGGCTGCAGTAACCTTGTTTATTTGGGATCTACACGAGTGAGCATCATCAAACTGAAAGCTCAAATTGCGAACAGTTTGAACAGGAACAGGGGGGGGGATTGAGCACAGTCGGCCACCACAAAGTCGGAGGTATTGTGATTTTTTGGTTAAAGAACAAGACCTCCGTCTTATCGGTGTTAAGCCTAAGATGGTTAGCAGTCATCCAAGAGCATATTTCGCCAAGACAGTGGCGGAAGCTGGCGAAGCTAGAGTCAGAGTGATCTCTAAAAGAAAACATCAGCTGTGTGTCGTCAGCATAAGAGATCACTCTGACCCCCCACAACTCAACCACCTTAGCCAGAGGGGCCAAATAAACATTGAAAAACAATGGGCTCAGCGCAGAGCCCTGCGGAACTCCACAGACGAGGGGTTTACTCTCAGATTGAAATGGTCTAAGGAGAACCCTCTGCGTTCGTCCTTTAAGAAAGGAGCTGATCCACGACAAAGCGGAACCACCCAATCCGATCTGCTCCAAACGATCTAAAAGTATCCTATGGGACACCGTATCGAAAGCGGCGGATAGGTCGAGGAGGACCAGCATGGCCTCCTCGCCCCTATCCACACACTCTCGAATGGTCTCAGAGACCTCCAGAAGCGCCGTCTCAGTACTGAAACCCGTTCTGAAATCCGACTGGGAATCGTGAAGTAAGGAATTGGTCTCCAAGTAGTCCGCAAGTTGTAGTTGTACGGCCTTTTCTAAGACCTTCGCTGGTTTAGGGAGGAGGGAGATGGGGCGATAATTACAGAATTGCCCCGGGTCCGCATCCAGCTTCTTCAAGATGGGGACCAACATAGCCTCCTTCCAAGCCATTGGAAATTGGCCCAAATGTAGTGAAGAGTTCCAGATAGAAATGAGTGGCTCAATCAACAGGGGAGCTAGGTCACTCATGACCTTGGGCGGAACAGGGTCTAAAGGGGAACCAGATTTACACTGAATGAGCAGTTTAAGTGCAGACTCAGTGGTGAGGTCCTTAAAGTCTACCAGTGATGGTAAGGTATCGTCCTTGTTCTTAACAGTAGGAGGGGATGGTGCAGGTGTAAGGGCGGATGGAAAGGAAGAAGTGATTTTCTCAATTTTGTCTTGGAAATAATCTGATAAACCATTACATAAGGTCTGGCTAGAGAGGTTCTGGGGTGTCATGGCGGGAGGTTTAACAAAGTCTTTAACAATATTAAAAAGAGTTTTAGCAGAATTCTCTGCATTTTTGATTTGCAAGGCAAAGAATTCTCTCATTGTGGACTTTTTTAGTTTGATAAAATTCTTTAACGCAGATTTGTAAATACTTTTTGCCTCTAAGTCATAAGAGAGTCGCCAGCTGCGTTCTAATTTTTTGCAGCGGCTTTTTTCCTCACGCAAGACTGGAGAAAACCACGGGGCAGAAGGGCGGGATCTTGCAGAGGAAACTGGCAGTAGTGGAGCAATAACCTCGATGGCAGACAGTAAGGGTGCGTTGAACTGTGCAACGCTTGCATTGATATCTCCAGTAAGCGGATCCAAGGGACACGAAAAGACAGGCAGCAGAGCAGGTGACTTTATACCATTTTCTCCTATAGTCCATACCTAGTTCCACCGAGCTCTGTGCAGGAGGGAACAATATATCGAACGGGAGAAGGTAATGGTCGGACCAGGTGAGGGGTAGGGAAGGGTGAACTGTAGTACCCGGAAGGTTTGAAAAAATGAAGTCTAAAGTATGGCCCGCTAAATGCGTCGGGCCCTGAATCAATTGGGTTAAACTCAGGCTCTGTAGGGTGTCTAGAAGTTGAGTAGCCTGGGAGCACGAAGGGTCTTCAGCATGCAAGTTGAAATCACCTAGCACTATAAAGTGCGGATGTTTAAGCGACAGATCCGCTATAAGATGTACAAGTTAATGAGGAGGCTGAAGCGCTAGGAGGATTATACACTAAAATGCCAGTCAGAAAGACAGCAGCTGAGTCAGAAATGGTAAAATACATGGCTTCAATCAGCCCCAAATTCGTAAGTTTTTTAATAGTCAGACGCATGTAAGATTTCAAGATAATGGCAAGGCCGCCCCCCGTTTTACCTTCTCGGTTAATACCCATGAAGCAATAGTCAGGGGGGGTGGCTAAATGGATGTCCGGATTGGAGGTATCTTTTATCCAAGATTCTGTAAGAAACAGAATATCCCAGTCATGTGAGACAAGTGTAGTCCAGATTTCGCTCGCATGGCGGGGGAGCGAGCGACAGTTAACCAATCCTGCCCTTAATATTAGTGGGGCACGAAAGGAGGTGGTAGACGGAAGAGCACGTTCACCCCAAGGAGGGATAGTCAAGCCACAGTATAGGCAGTTAAAGGGGCGACCCTCTAAATTACTCGGAGGGCAGCGGGCAGACAGTGAACAGGTACCAGAACTTAAATGTAGAAGCTGCTCCCTAGTCCAGCTAATGGAGCCCGTGTTAATCGAATGCACAGGGGGACTGGCCCTAGGCCCGGGCCAGGCGCGGCCTTCGGCGCGCCATCGGCGCGCCCGCTGCGCCCGCCCGCTGCGCGGATGGGGAGTCAGTCTATTTTTATACATAACGAGGGGGGTGGGAGTCGTCCAAAAGCTGGAACGCTACCCTGCCCTCCCCCAATATGGCGGCGGCTATTCTGTGCGTACCGGCGTCAGCACCTCAATTCGGCTGCGCCGGTAAGCAATGTAGTGAGGGAGACCCTGGAGGCGATGTCAATCTCACCTTCACGGGTCGCGTTGCCAGGAAAATTAAAATTGCACCAAGTAAAATATTTACAATATTTAAAATATTGTCCTGCTACAATCAAGTACTCTGATTAAAAAATGAGGGGAAAGAGAAGAACGCCGCCGGCTTCCGCCTCAGGGGAAAGACAGCTATAGTCTGCAGGCAGACCGAAAATCAGCCCTTAATTAGATCGGGAGGGCGGGAGTCGTCCAAAAGCTAGAACGCTACCCTGCCCTCCCCCAATATGGCGGCGGCTATTCTGTGCGTACCGGCATCAGCACCTCAATTCGGCTGCGCCGGTAAGCAATGTAGTGAGGGAGACCCTAGAGGCGTTGTCAATCTCACCTTCACGGGTCGCGTTGCCAGGAAAATTAAAATAGCAGCAAGTAAAATATTTACAATATTTAAATAGTGTCCTGCTACAATCAAGTACTCAGTTTAAAAAATGAGGGTAAAGAGAAGAACGCCCCCGGCTTCCGCCTCAGGGGAAAGAAAGCTATAGTCTGCAGGCAGACCGAAAATCAGCCCTTAAGTAGATTGGGAGGGCGGGAGTCGTCCAAAAGCTGGAACGCTACCCTGCCCTCCCCCAATATGGCGGCAGCTATTCTGTGCGTACCGGCGTCAGCACCTCAATTCGGCTGTGCCGGTAAGCAATGTAGTGAGGGAGACCCTGGAGGCGATGTCAATCTCACCTTCACGGGTCCCATTGCCAGGAAAATTAAAATAGCACCAAGTAAAATATTTACAATATTTAAAATAGTGTCCTTCTACAATCAAGTACTCTGATTAAAAAATGAGGGGAAAGAGAAGAACGCCCCCGGCTTCCGCCTCAGGGGAAAGAAAGCTATAGTCTATATATTTAAAGCATAAAAATTTATAAAATATAAGAGTTCAGCTAGTCATCAAACATACACACTGCTCTAAAAGCCGTATGTCCTATGCTTAATTACCCATTGTATACAGCTCACTTCAGTCAAGCATACGCTCTGAGATGGGAGAGCTTGTAAGGAGAACAAAGCTGACTTATAATGTCTAACATTAGTATCCTTTAAGAGTGGCAATACAATGGATTCCCTAAAACTTGAATAAAATGTACAGGACAACAATAGGTGCAGAGTGGATTGTAAAGAATAATCATCCCATGGGCACACATCAAGAGCCTTTGGGTGCCTAAGTGAGAATGGAAAGGCCACCATAAAGTGCAGGGTGCATAATATAAATCAGATCATCTGATCAACAAAATCCACTGGTAATTATTGCTTACCCATATGAGATGCCATGACAGGTCCAGAATTTAAAGGACTGTACGAACATACTGACGTTTGAACCTTCTCAGTACAGTCTCTACTGTTCCTAATCTAGCTCCAAAAACGATCTTTTAAGGTTTATCCAAAAGCCAACGAAAGGGCCTCTGGACTAGTATAAAATTTGGGAAAACCCAAACTATTACTCATGTTCTCTATGTACATTAACTAGGTGATACTGCCAACCTTTTCCAACTTCATACAGTTCCTGATCACAATACGATTAAAATCGGTCTCTGGCTTTGTCCAGATTGATATTCTAATAATGCGATTAACATAATCAAGGCCACATTCTGCATGGCTTATGTAAATAGCTGGAATCCAGACACCCATTTTCTTTTTTTTTCTTTTTATTGAAAAAGGCATGTAAACAATCAAAGCACTACAATGCTCAAAGGGTCAGTAGAGCACATAGATACAGCAGTAATAGCCCATTGCACAGTACGTTATAAGTGTCATCAAGAGTCACATACTATACAACTACAGCCGCAACCTCATCCCCTCTCCCAGGTGGTTCACATATATCCCCTGAAAAAGTGTTCCATGACCCCCATATTTGTGACCATTTCTTCGGCACCCCCTAGAGGCATAAATAGGAACTTCCATCACCATACACCAGTCCATGTCCTTGGCCCAATCGGCCACTGTGGGTGGGTTCGGGGCCCTCCATAGACGTGCAATGTTTCGCCTGGCCACCATGTAGCTCAGAGCCACCCACATTCTCTCCTTAGTACTGAGGTTCCGTGGGGTCCCAAATGTTCAATAAAATCAATTTGATGTTACATGGTATCTGTTGTCCCCACGCCTCCTCCATCATACATACCACCCCCTCCCAATACTTCTGTATTATAACACATTCCCAAAGTGAGTGAATAAAGGTGCTCTCCTGCCCACAGTGTCGCACACAATTACTGTCTTGGGCATAGCCCATATGAGCCAAAGAGGGTCCAGACAAATATGTTCTGTGAAGTATTTTCAGTTGGACCAATCGGAGTCTCGAAGAAATGGCGACCGCCCGCAGAGAGGACACTGCAGCCACCAACTCCTCGTCATCCAGCCCAGCCATATTGTGGTCCCATTTACTTCTGAGGCAGATCAGGGGATTGGGTATGTTGTTAATGAGCTTTTGATATATGAGAGATAGAGCCTTCTAAGGCAAATCGCCATCTAAGATCCTGTCCTCCAGTGGAGAGGACTCAGGGAGGTCAGCCCCTTTAGGGAGCCCTGCAAGCAAAGCGTGCCTGATTTGGAGATACCAAAACTGTTCAGAATTGGCCCTTTCGTATTCTTGCTGCAATCGGGAGAATGGTATGACCTCGCCCGATTTCCATAGGTCCCCAGTTCTGGAGATACCAATGATTTCCCATTTTTTGAACCCCTGGGAACGCAACAATCGACCCAATCGGTCACAGTGCCAGAGAGGCGTGGCCCTCGTAATGCTGCACGTCCCAAAAGGCTTAGGGGAAGTGTCTTCCCATGCTGAACATCAGATTTAAGACGTGCTTATGAAGGCTGGAGGTTAGTCTCATAGAATCGAGACAAGTCTTTGGATACCTAGATTCCCAGATATTTAAACCCTTCCACGGCCTCTGTCAATTGGCAACCCTGGGAAAGTCAGTGCTTTTGGCCACTAAGGACGTAGAGCACAGATTTGGACCAGTTGATCCTGTAACCCGCAAATCTACCGAAGATGTGAAATATGTCCATCACCATGTTAAGCGACTTCGCCGGGGAGGCGAGATAAAGCAGGATGTCATCTGCATACAAAGTCATGCGGTCCTCCCAGCCATGGGTCCA
The DNA here is from genome assembly GCF_964261635.1 of Lissotriton helveticus. Taxonomy (NCBI): domain Eukaryota; kingdom Metazoa; phylum Chordata; class Amphibia; order Caudata; family Salamandridae; genus Lissotriton; species Lissotriton helveticus. Next base: position 1,327,694,741 of record NC_136069.1, on the reverse strand, counting down.
TCTCAGGCCCCTGATAGCAGGGTTCCAGCGGATCCATGCCGCCATGGACGCCAAGGCCAAGGCGAAGAGGAGCGGTGATAGGGGACAGCCCTGCCTGGTGCCCCTACCCAAAGAAAAAGCAGGGGACTTCCGAAATATTGACGAACACTTGCACCAACAGTTAGCAATATAAAAGGCGCACCTATTTAATAAATTCAGGGCCAAAGCCTTTTTGCGGAGTCCGCAAACAGGTATGGCCATTCGGTGGTATCGAAGGACGATGCAGCATCTAGGGACACCACCACAGCATCTTCTCTAATAGTGTCTGCCCTGCAGAGTACTCTGTGTAATCGGTGGAGATTAAGAGATGTGTTTCTTGCCGGCATAAACCCGGACTGGTCTGGGTGGATCAGGGTGGGAAGAACCTGCAACAGACGAGTGGCGAGGACCTTCGCGAGAATTTTTGCCTCGCAATTACGCAGCGAAATAGAACTATACAAAGAACACTGATCTGCAAGCTTGCCCGGTTTGTGGATGACAATGACGGTAGCAAGTCTATGGCCTTCGGGAACAATTCCATTCTCTGTTCTCTCCCGATACATATCTGTAAGATAAGGGGCATTCATGTTCGTCGTCAACTTAAATATTTCTATGGGGATCCCATTGGGACCCGATGCTTTCACACCTCGCAGGTCTGGGTGGCCTTCTCTACTTCAGTCACAGTTTGTTTTTTTATTAATCATTTTATTCTTCAGTCACAGTTAGGTCTCGCTCAAGATCGGAACTATCCTCTGCAGTAAGAGCCGGCACGTCTATTTTGCGGAGTAGAGATAAAGCCTCCTCCTCTGAATAGATCGTGCGGGAAGTGTATAGGGAGCGGTAGTGTTGTCCAAACGCGTCCGCAATGTCTTGCGGTGCGGTTACACAGGAATGCTGGTCGGTGTTGATCTCAACCACTACTCGCCTCGCCCCCTCCCTACGGTCCAGCCATGCCAGCAGTTTGCCCGCCTTATCGCCTACGTCAGAGATCCTGCTGAGAGTCGCCCTGTATTGTGCCTTAGCCGCGTCAGTGGCCACGTCAGATAATTCTTTTACCTTAATTCGGAGCCAGTGATGCGATTCCTCCAAGTCCTGCGTACAAGCTGCATGTTCCAAGGCCAGGACCTCTCCTTCTAGGCGCACTATATCCGCAGTTTTTTCCTTGCTTTGTCCAGCAATCTGTCCCTACACTACCCCCCGAATAACAGTTTTATAGGTTTCCCAAAGGGAAACAGTTGAACTGACGGAACCCTGATTCACCTGATAATACAGGTCAGATTCGCTCAATACTTTATCCCTGACTGAGGGAATAGTGAGATACCAGGGGTTAAGTGGTGCCACACAGCCGACCGTGGGTTACCCCACTTCCACTCTGCACAGCACGGGTGAGTGATCCGAAATTCCCCATGCCAAATGCTGAATCTCTTTGACATTGTGAATCTGGTTCGCGAGTGTGAGCACATAGTCGATGTGTGACATGCTGCGATGGGGCCCTGAGAGATGCATGCACTTACGCTCGCTGGGATGTAGGCACCTCCAGACATCTACCAGGCCCATAGCCCCCAGAAAACTATACATTTGCGTGATGTCTGCAGGTCATTTTGGGGCCAGCGATCCGTGGAATCAGAAGCGATGGAGTTGAAATCTCCCCCAATCAACAATCTCCCATCCGGCAGATTTAGGAGCAGATCACTAAAGTCGATAAATGCCTGTGTGTGTAGACCTGGAGGAATATACACTGATACCAGGTTGAGGGCTGCCCCCTCCCACATCCCAGACACCACCACGAATCTGCCCAGGGGGTCTGTATGGACCTTATTAACAGTCAAGGGGAAGGACTTGGGGACTAAAATGCTCACTCCCCGGGAACCAGAGCCAAAGGCAGAGTGAGCCGTCATCTGGAATCCCCACCGAGATAGGGCCTTACAACCATTACCCAACAAGTGGGCCTCCTGCAAAAGAACGACATCTGGTGAGTGCCACTTCAGGAACTGGAGAACCACCCCTCTTTTGATTTTATCGCCCAGTTTACATTCCAGGATAACAGTTTGAGTTTCTGTCTAGTCATGGTACCCATCACTCGATGTCATAAATGCGAGGTACTCCACTGAGAAGCACGTCAAGGGGGAGAAAAGGAAGGATGTCATTGCATTCTTGAGTACTGTTGCCACTGAGAACACTACAAACGCCTCATCTGTCACGTCCTGCTCACGAGACCAATTGAAGATGACATGCCTGAACAAAGATAACACTAAAATCAGCCCCCAACCCCTCCCATCCACCCCGCAACCCCAATGTGGATCCCCAAACCCCCACCCTGCCTCCCTGCTCGGCGGTAACAAAACCTCCCCCCCCCCAAACTAGCAGAGTGCCTATCTCCCACCCTTCCAATAACTTAGGGGTTTGTGCAGCTGAACCGAGCACTCATCCTTGAGCAATTTTTGTCTTACCAAAATTCACAATATGTCCTACCATCTTTACGCTAAGAGCCTCAGCAAGGGCCCAATATACTCCCCATACCACCCACGGAGGGAGCAGGGGAACAGGCAAAGGTTAAAGAGATAGATCCGGCAAAGTCATTAACGACATTCAAACAGCAGGCAACAAAAGTCCATTACAATTTTCGGGGTAGCCGCCTCCCCACAGCCCACCGTCCACCTGAACACAGTTCACTTCCCCAAGGGAAAACATACAGACCAGTTATTCATCACCACCGGTCGCCTCATTCAAGTCTCGATGTGACAAGCCTCCCCCAGAAGCTCGGGCATCGCCGTCCCTCCTCACATCCCGAGCAGGGGCGTTGCAACAGCCCGCCGTACGCCATCTCTCCAGCCAGTCCCATGTCTCCTCCGGGGTGGTGAAGAACCAGGATTTCCACTCCGATTCCACCCTCAACTTAGTGGTATATTTCAAGTCCTTGACGCGTAGCGCCTTCTTCACTTTCAGGAAGCTTTGTTGTTGTCGTTGCACCTTGAGGGTGAAATCCGGGAAGAAAGTAATGCGACTGATTTGGAATTACACCAGCGGGGTGGAGCAGGCACACTGTAGGATGACGTTCCTGCAGCGGAAATTGCTGATCCTGGTAAGAAGTGGTCTAGAGGGGGCTCCGGGTTTCGGCCAACCTCCTGGTGCCCGATGCTCCCACTCCACTGTGAAGAAGTTGGAGAGGCCTCGCGGCTTGAGATAAGTAGTGATCAACTCTTCTACAAAAAGATCCACAGATGGCCCCTCCGCCCGTTCCGGAACACCAATTATGGGGACGTTGTTGTGCCTGGAGCACCCTTCATCGTCATCCAACTGTGCTTCCAGTTTCGTTGTATGCTTTTGCAGATCATCTACCTTTCTCTGCAACTCTGACGTATCTTCAACCAGGGGGGTCACCTTGATTTCCACATCCTTTAAGCGCGAGTTCATTAAACGCATATCTTCCCTGATAAGAGATACTTCGGTGGACACCGAATCGATACGCGACTCTAGGGACGTGCAGACCATGGTTATGGCTTCAAGAATGTCCTGCAACGTTGGTTCCTTCATCTTCCCTCTGGGCTCTGGTTTGTCAAGTGCAGTCAATCCTCCTTTGGGGCTCCCGCCAGGACCCCCTCTCATGCGTATTTTGTTAGTTTCACCTGGAGGGCTGCTTTTGAACTGCGCCCCCGCCATGGTGCACACCAGACTCTTCAGTCAGATGAACTTGCTGCTGGCACTGAGGGCAATGAGTGGCGGGCAGTAGTGGGGCTCCAATAATCGCCTTCCTGTGCAACTTAGCCTTTCAGTGGCCGAAGTGTGGTCACCGAATCAGCCCTACTTGAGCCCACAGTTCTAGTTTGTGATAAAACGCGCACCAGAGCAGCCCCAGCCATGCGCCTCGGCTGTACACCAGAGCCAGTGTCCGGAGAGGGAGGGTCAACACCCCAGGATTCCTTAACAATAGTCCATGCCCACTTGCGCGACAGCTGCTGCGGCCAACCCTGGCTGCGCGATGTCTCCAGGTGGCCCCGGGGGGTCTCCACCTCCTCTCGGTCACTGAATTGTTTGCCTGGATTGCCACTAGTCAGAAGCAGGCCAGCACCGCACCTGGCTGCAGATGGGGAGGTCAGGGTATAGATGTCAAATGCGCTACTGTGAGCTAATCCTGTAACACAGCGGTGTGGCAGTACCAGCTCCTTGCTGTCCCTGGCACGCAGAGCCGCGTGAAGCTCCTCTGGCAGAGTTATGGGTAGCCCGGCTCTGCACCACTCTCACAACTAGCGCAGGCTTCTCCCTCACCTGAGCCTCCCCACGTGGTCCGTCTACTGCCACAGTGGGGGCCCATCGTGGCATCACTGCCGATGCTGCAGGGTTGCGCTGGCCCGCCTCTCGGCTCCTCTCTCCGCTCTCACAGCCCTCCGCGCTGCACTGCATGCAGTCTCCGATCACCGGCAGCATGCTCACCACACTTGGGGCCCACGTATGATGGCGGCCGCAGCACGAGTCTCACCGTCCGGCTGAATGGGTTGCCACCAGCAATCGCCTAACAGGCAACTAATCCGGCAGCTCTATCGTAGGTAGTGCCCTGTCGGTGACACGCCTGGCCAGCCCGCCCGCGGCTGTTCCTCCAAGTCAATCCCGCTCGATGACGCCGGTTGCGCTGCCAGGGCTTCGAGTCTCCTATCCGGCCTCAAAAGGTACCAAACCAGTCCTCGACCCTTCCGATCATTGATTAAGGTGTTAAGGCCCCAGGGTATGTACTTTTATTTGGATGTTGGACAGATTTTTATGCTCAGTCGGCGGAGCCGACAGATTAGGCAGCCATTTTACTGCTCGACTTGGCCACACCCCACTCAAACACCCATTTTCAATTCTCTGGATAACCATAAAATCTTTAATCCCACTAACACCGGAGCCATAGGTTGCGACTGTTAGACATTTGACTTTGTATACTCTCACAAACTCCTTTAATAGGCTTTGTACCTAGGTTTTTATTAAACTTAGAGAGTCCCTTCACAGTATGGGCAATCTTGGCTGCAGTGACTATACACAGTTGATTCCATGTACTGTGATTGTCAAAGAGTATACCCAGAGAGGGAAAAGTTGGAAGAGGTACAATTTTGGTAGAATTAACAATTGGCGAGATTCGCTGTTAGTTCCAATCTATTCATAAAAATCACAAAATTATCAAGAAGCTTTTGTAATCCAAGTTTCGTCCTGGCAATTAAAACAGTGTAGTCTGAATAAAGTAGTATAATAACGCCGCAAGAACCTCTACGTTGCACATCTGTGTTTAAATTGACCAGATGTTGTACTAAATCATTTGTGTAGAAAGTGAATAGGAGTGGTGCCAAGACACATCCCTGTTGGACACCGTCTCTGGAGATTAAAAAACTTTCAGTGGTTTCCCCTCTAGGGCCATACAGTGCACTGGCTGAAACCTCTCTGTGAAGCTCTCTAAGAAAGCTGACAATATTAGCCTCTACTTCCATGGCCATAAGGATGCTTCAAAGGATAGTATGATTTACATAGTCAAAAGTGGACTTTAGGTCCATGAAGGCTAAATAGACATGCACTGACTTAGCCATAGTGTATTTGTTAAGTATTAGCTGGAAATCTAGGCATTGTTCCACAATGACTAGTCCCGCCCTAAATCCATATTGAAATTCAGTCACAATATTGTTTTCATGGGGACAGGTCTCTGAAAATGTCTAAGATAACTCTACCCATAATTTTTGTTACTAAATTTATCAGGGAGATGGGGCAATAACATTTTGGAGTGCTTCTATCTTTTGTCTTGAATATGGGCTCAATGACCGGAGGCGACCAGGACGTTGGTGGGCCAATTTTAGATATAACATTCAGGACATTAGTCAAAAGTGGTGCCCAGAAATCAACATTGTCTTTAAATAGGCCAGTGGGAACCTCATCAGGGCCAGGTGCCTTTCCCACAAGCCACCTTTTTTTGGCTGCTGTAACTTCATTTAGCTCAGTTGTCATTCCTGTATGAGAAGCCACTTAAATCTGGGCTGGACTCCCATTGTCCCTCTGTGGCGGTGGTTTCAAGTACTCCATCAAGCTGGCAGAGTATCGCCCGCAGTATTTAGATGTGTGCTGGCTGAACCGCCGCCTGCATCGACAGACTGCTTACTATCACGTTGATGCGGCAAACGCGATTGCTGGCTAACAGTACTCCATCACTGTCAAGCTGGCGGGTTTGTGCTTCGCTTATTTAGATTTGCCCATTGTGTTGGCATTGTCCTAGTGGGAGTTTCCTGATGTAGTAATATCCCTGGTAGAGTGGAGACTGGTAAGTTACAGTTTCATAACGTGTCACTACACATGTAGGCTGTGTGTAGTTTGAAAATATATGTAGGTAATGCATCATGCCCCTTTTGTACATAGAGCATAGCACACATACAACATACACACACTATTGAAGGTACATCCACATGCACCACAAACACAACACCCACAACCACCATAAGCAAAAACAAAAATATGTTTCAACACAGGTGTGTTAATTTTACAATGATACGTTGGAAAATAAACACTAATGCATTACACATAAGAATAATATTGCATTCAAGGGCAATGTAAAAATACATGAGGCTAAAGGGAATGTTAACATACGATTCATAGTAAGATGTGTGATAACTTACCTTAGATCCAGCGACCACCGAGGGGGGCGTGGCTTGAACACCGGAGGGAATGGCGGCGTGAGCCCGGAGCTCCGTGCCCGATCCCCAAAAGTATCCTGAAAATACGAGCGGTGCCCGCGTGGACGAAACCAATCACGCTGGGGTTACAGAGAATATTAGCAGCGGCACCCCGGGGGCTGAGAGGAGTGTCCTACCAGCGCCGCATTGACCCGAGCGGGGAGTCGACTGAGGTCGGTGAAGGAGATGGCCCAACATGGCAGCTAGCGCCCGCGGGCATTGAACCCCGGCGACGCATGGCATGACCAGAAGCGGGTCGCACGGAAGAGCTGAGAGAGCACCAGCGGTCTGCCCGGCCGAAGGAGAGGAGGGGGCCAGCACTCGGCGACACGCACTTTCGCACCCGACCCCACAGCCGCTTAACAGTGCTGATGCAATTTAAAATGGCAGCTGAGCTCTACACCGCGAACAGAGGGAGACGATGAGGAGACCGAGGGTCGAGAGGGGGCGTTGGGTTCTGCAGGCGGTGCAACGCCTGGGCCACCGCTCGCACACGAGGAGTGAGGACAGCCCATCCAGGCTGAAGTGAGTGCCCGCGGGGCCGAGGGGACGCGCTCGAGGCAGCTGGGCGGAACCCCAGGTAGAGGGGGAATACCGGCTGCAGCGGCGGAGACTCGTGTGAGACTCGGCGTTTTGAGCGGGGACCTCTGCACCAGGAGATCGCGCCTCCCAGCAGGGAGGTGCTGCTTGCGCATACCCCGAAGTCCGATGGCGATGGTCTTGTACTGCACCACTGCAGGGAGGCGGTAGATCTAAGGTGCGGCGTACTGTGAACTCAGCCGGGTAATACTGTGCCTGATTGCCTGCAGAGGGGAAAGCGATCTGCTCGGTCCTGTGGAGGACAGAGACCCTGACCTGCCTGAGAGCGACCCCCTCTACAACTACACTAAGCTGATGGTGCGCACTTTGGGGCTAATAGGGGCAAGGTGATTGGCGCTCCCCACAGGCAAATGCCCGTGAGAGACTACCATAGAACCACCACAGGGCAGGAATCCGGGGCCAATACCGAGCTGATATTGGCTGTCGTTGAGGACCCATGGACATCCCAGTGGGGCGACCCCGCAAGCCCTGACTATGATCATACAACACGGTTGAGCCAAATAATTGACCCAGCGGGGTAGCTGAGGGGTGTTGAGAGGCAGAGCACGTATACCCGGAGTAGTCTTTGGCGCCCCACTGACCCACCTAAGGTGCTGACACAACACCGGATACCTACCCGGGCTGGGAACCACCCCGTTACAAAGTGCCAAGTGGGCATCAGACATGGGCTTCAGAAGGAAGCGCTAGTGACCCACAGGTGAGCGAGGACGACTGTTCTGGCAGACCTTTCTTGCCGGGGTGCTGCTGGAGTTGCAGAGGCGATAATTCCGGGATTGGGGACTCACCGGGGGCCCTGGCTGCACATCCCCGCGCTGCCCGAGATCGCGGACTCCTCCTTCGCACTGAGGTACTGCACGGCTCGACAGTGGCACTAGCATGATGGGGAGGAACAAGGGAAAGGTCGATGAGGCCGCAAGCTCGGAAACGCCTGCGGGCTCTGCCCCGGGGTCTGCGGACCTGCAACAACTCCAAGACCGGATACTGGAGGCCATTGCGGCAACGAAGGAAGCTTTGCAGCCCGACATCGCTCAGGTGGCGACTGGGCTGGGGCTCCTTCGTGCGGACCAGGCCAAACTTAAAGACAGGGTCAAGGACACAGAAGACTCCCTGCGGGAACTGACCCCTGCTCACAAGTCAATGGAGGTGAAACTGGCGGACGCACTGGATCGAATACAATCGCTGGAAAGGAGGGCAGAGGATGCCGAAAACCGAAGTAGGCGCAACAACGTTCGCTTAGTGGGCCTGCCTGAGAAAACAGAAGAGGGAAACATGGTTGGCTACCTGGACAAGTGGTTTAAATCGGAAGTGGCACAAGAAGGCTTATCGCCTTTCTTCACGCTTGAACGTGCACATCATGTTCCGGCTGGGTCTCCCAAACCAGGCCAGCCACCCAGACCGGTGGTAATTAAGTTGTTGCACTACAAGGACAGGGACTTGCTCCTCCAGAGGGCCCGCGACGCGGGTCCGTTTCAGGTAGCTAATAGCAAAGTGACACTGTTCCCTGACTACACTTATGAGACGCAGCGACTGCGTGCCTCCTTCTTGTCCATAAAGCGAGAACTCAGAACTGAAGGCATACATTACTCCCTGCTCTTCCCGGCCAAGCAAAGGGTGGTTTGGACGACAAGACACACTTCTTTACCACATCAGCGGATGTAGCGATAGAAGGGAAACTGAAAGACAGGGATATCGCCTTATGTAGTGTATATGCACCAAACACTGACCAGTTGCCCTTCTTGACGCGGCTCTCTGGGGCGCTTGCGCATTACTTAGCGGGTCCTGTTTTGATAGGAGGGGACTTCAACTCAGTCACGGATGTAACGTTGGATAGATCTCACCCAGCGCTGAGAGATTCCCCAGTACACCGACTTACGAAAGGTAGACTTGACTGGCAGGGGAGGTGGGGATTGGTCGATGCTTGGCGCACACAACACCCATCGGAAAAAGACTACTCTTACTTCTCTAGTCTGCACGACTTACATGTTAGACTTGATGCGATGTTGTGTTCACCGACGGTGATGACGACGATCGCGCGAACTGAATATCTTACTAGGACGATATTGGATCATAACCCCATGCCGATTACGATGGACTGGATGACCGAGCGCTCATGCGTCCCAACATGGAAACTGCGACCTGAGACATTGGATGACCCACTGTTTCACGCAGCACTAAAGGAAGGGATCACACAATATTTTGCTAAAAATGACGGCACTACGGCATCCAGGGCGATAGAATGGAACGCCTTCAAGGTTGTTCTCCGGGGCCAATTCATCGGGAAACATGCTGGAGTGCGCAAGGTGCTGCTAGGAGATCTAGATAAGGCGGAGGATAAACTGCGGGAGGCGGAAAGGGCGCGACCGGGTCTTCCAGAGCTCCAAGGGGAGGTCAGCGCAGCTAGAGAGGCCGTAGCGATTGAGGTGGAGCGCCTCCGTAGCTTTGACCACAGAGCATACACGCTGAGGGCGCATAATGAAGGGGATAAAGCTGGAACGCTGCTAGCGTGGTTGGCTAACCCCGCTAAGCAAAGCTCCCCGATCCAGGCTCTAGAGGGGGAAGGGGGACGCACGGTCTGTACTCAGGCTGAAATCCTCCACAGCTTTCAGGGCTATTATACAACGCTTTACAAGAGTGCACTTGAGGGACGAGAATGCGACATTGACGCTTTCCTTGAGGGGTCACACGTCCCACAACTGGACCAAGAACAGGCGGAGGACCTGGGCAGAGACATAGAGCTAGGTGAGATTCGAGGGGCCGTGAAACGGATTGCTCGCAATAAAACGCCGGGCCTAGACGGTTTGCCTATAGAATTTTATAGTAAATACTTGGACCTATTGGCACCTCGGCTCCAATCGGTGTATAACGAGGCCAGAACTGCTGGCCGTTTGCCCCACTCCATGCGCGAGGCCTTAATGATCCCCTTGCTGAAGCCAGGGAGAGAGAGCTGTAGCCCGGCCTCATATAGACCACTCTCTATGCTTACTACGGACTACAAAATTCTAAGTAGTATATTAGCAACTAGACTATTGTATCATATGTCCGGATTGATACACAAAGATCAGTCAGGATTTATCCCCTCACGCAACACAACCATGAATATCAGGAGACTTATACGACTGCTAGATGACGTTCACCCAGGGGTGAAGGCGCCTATGGTCTTGTCCATTGATATCGAGAAAGCGTTCGATAGCCTAGAATGGGAGTATTTATACAGAGTCATGGAACGCTTTGGCCTTGGAGAAGTTATATAAAATGGTAAATGGACAAAAGTCTTGTACACATCGGCGGTGGCCAGAGTGCGAGTGGGGTCCCTCATTTCACACCAGTATCAAGTGGAGCGTTGAACGCAGCAGGGTTGCTCCCTGTCCCCCCTGCTCTTCGCCCTGGCGATTGAACCTCTAGCAGCTGAAATGCGGAAGAGGATACATTGTAGGGGTATAGCCAGTGGGGGGAGCAACAGTTTATTTCCCTATACGCAGATGACTTATTGTTATTCCTTGAGGATGCGGAGGAAGCACTGGAGGGAGTGGAGAGGCTTCTCATGCGTTTCGGAGAGATCTCGGGCTTGAGGGTCAACTGGTCCAAGACATGTTTATTTCCTATGCGCCAAGGGGAGTTGCGGCCCGCCTACTTTCCCTCCCTCAAATGGGAGCCCACGTGCCTGAAATACTTAGGGGTCTACGTATACCACACGGCGACGGATATGCTAGACGGTAATGTGGGCCGCTGCATGAGAGCGTTGAAAGGAAGTATGGCCTTTTGGGCCACCCTGCCGCTCTCGGTGACCGGCCGAATATCTCTATTGAAAATGATTGCACTGCCGCGCCTTCTCTATTATTTCCGCACGCTACCAGTGTGGATACCCAACCCCATTTTTCGACGCTTACAATCACAATTGACTTCGTTTCTCTGGGGCTCAGGTAGATGCAGAGTTGCGCTCAAAACACTTATCCGCCCGAAGGACGAGGGAGGCCTAGCGGTCCCAGACTTCGAGCTGACTACCTCGCGGCTCAGCTGCAGCTCTTCACGCAGGAGGTGGCGAGAGTGTATTGCGGCCCGGAGGATGGATGAGTTGGGGGCACTCCGAGGCATGTCCTAGCTTATATTACCTTGCAGCAGAGGCTAATCGTGAGCGATTTAACGCTTGAGGAACAGACATTTAGGCTCTGCTGGAACCGCTCCCAACGGCGGGCAAGTGTACGGCATCCATACGCGCCTGAGATTCCCCTCGGAATGGTGACGGCGTTTCCCCATGGAGGAGACTGGTCGAATTTGCAGCTCTGGGAAGACGCGGGACTGCAAGTAATTGGCGACTTGTTCGAAGATGGTGTTTTTATACCATATCAAATGCTGCAGGAGCGGTTTGGCCTCCCGAGAGGAGGATTCCTGCTGCACGCTGCGGTGACCAGGGCTATAAAGGCGCACTGGAAAGGGGGGCTCTTGGAACCCACGACGACCATGGCATGTCAATACACCATGATGGCGGCGGGAACCCATAAGGCTGTCACATGCCTGTATTCTAGAATGCTACGGGAGAACTTGCCGCCCTTGACAGGGCTAAAAACCAAGTGGGTAGCTGATTTGAACAGGGAGATCCCCGAGACAGCTTGGGCGCAGATAGTGCGTCGAGCACGGAAGAGCACGAGGAACGCACGCTTCCAGCAGATACACTTCTTTGTCCTCCATAGGGCCTTTTTGACACCCGGCAAAATTAGGCAGTATTTTGGAGTGGCCGGGGCAGGGTGCCCCAGATGCGCTACAGAGGGGGCGGAACTGGTCCATATGTTTTGGTCCTGCCCTGACTTGGGTGATTATTGGCAGGCGGTTGGAGACACACGGAACGAGGTGACGGAGAGAAACCTACAATTTGATCTGGCTGCCAGTGTACTGCATTGGTTCTCACATACTCCCAAAAAATAAGATTACAAGTAAATTTATTGATATGGGCCTTCTCTTAGCAAAAAGGGAAATTACGAGGCTTTGGAAAGCGAAAACGAGCCCTACATACAGGAGATGGATCAATGAGTTCTTGAAATGGGCGACTGCTGAAAGTAGGGAAAGTGTTGGATAGCAGAGCAGTAAAATATACTATTCCCACTCCGGTGAGTGCAAAAGTAAGGACATTGTTGGATAGTTGATGGGTAAAATTTACTACTCCCACTCCAGTGAGTGCAACAGTAAGGAAAGTGGTGGACAGCGGAGGGGTAAACATTACTATTCCTACTCCAGTGAGAACAACAGCAGGGACATTGTTGGATAGCAGAGGGACAAACATTACTATTCCCACTCAAAAAAGTGCAACAGTAGGGAAAGTGTTGGATAGCGGAGGGGAAACAATTACCATTCCCACTCCAAAGAGTGCAACAGTAGGGAAAGTATTAGATAGTGGAGGGGTCAAATTACTATTCCCACTCCACTGAGTGCAACAGTAGGATAAGTGTTGGATAGTGGAGGGATAAACTTTACTATTCCCTCTCCAGTGAGTGCAATAGTAGGAAAAGTGTTGGATAGCAGAGCAGTAAAATGTACAATTCCCACTCTGGTGATTGCAACAGTAAGGAAATTGTTGGATAGCTGAGGTGTAAAATGTACTGTTCCCACTCCAGTGAGTGCAACAGTAAGGAAAGTGGTGGATAGCGGAGGGGCTGTCGTGTAGTTCCTATATATTCATATACAGAATTTGCGTGTTCGGATAACATAAATTGTGGGTTTCGTGCCAGACTGGGTGCGAGCACGCCCACCGAGAATGTTTGCATTAGCCTGTCACAGTGCCACTAGAATCTCCTCTTATCGGGGAGAGAATAGTTTCTGGCAACCTTAGAACATGACAACCCTGATCCCTCAGAATCATGGCGACAATGTACTACTTTTCATTCAGTCACTTGTGCTAACTTATTTGGTCTCAGAGATTTACAAAGAAGAAACAGTCAGGCGTGTTACAATAAGAATTTATTGCACAGTTGTTCTTCTAGTGTAAAATCAATGTGCTGCAACAACCCTTAGACAGTAGCAGACATTTATGATTAGCAGTACAGCAAATATAAAAGGATAGTACAGTTCTACCATCTTGCAATGAACATGAATACATACATGAATAAAAAATGCATGATAAAAGTGTGCATTCTCCTACGATGCCTATCTAGATGTACCTAAGTGTACCTAGCATGTGAGTAGGTGTGAAGCCAAGAATCCCTCTAGGTTTAGTCTAACCCCATTACCTAAAGTGAGAGAGCGTGGGACCCCGTCTTGGTCTCGAGTTGGACAACCCGCGTGGGATGTGTCAGACCACTGTCAGCTGAGGCGTCTGCATGCAGGAGCCTCAGCGTCCCTGGTCAGTGTCTCGGCCTGGAAGTCTTGGTTCCCTCTAGCTAACAATAGTATGATGTGCTGTATTTATACAAAAAGTATCTAGGGTTCCTTTGTCCCTTGTTTCTTGTATTAGGCATTGTTGGATTTGAGGATGACGTATAGGATGAACCTTGTACGTAGATATGATGCAGGTGGTGTAGCCCCTGCCTGGTTTCCCATAACTCTTATGAATATTCATTCATACTGTGTGAGTCTATTGATGAAGTTATAGGACACTATTGTTCAGGGAAAACCCTCCTTCTGTGCCCAGGACTAGAACAAGGTAAAGGTTCACTCCTAAAAGGCTCATTACTGTGTAGTGTAGGGGAGGTAATGTAGGTGAACGGTATGATATTACCCGGGCCTGTATTAGGGTACCTATATGGAACATAACAAGGCAAATATTACTATTCACACTCCAACAGTTAAACATTTTTTATTAAAAATTAAAAAAATATTAAAATAAATAAATTATATTAAAACAATTACAAATAAAATATATTAAATATATAAAAAGAAAACATATTATGATATTAATTACATATAACAAATACCTACAATAATTAATACATACAGGTATTTGTTGTATTTCCTACTCTATAACCCCACACCAAAAACAACACAGTTCAACATTTTAAATTAAATGTACTTCCATGATTAACATACTTAATAATCAATTAAAATATTTAATTCATTTAAAAAACAATAAAAATTAATTAACTACACACACTTTAACACTATAATGTCGACAGCACACACCTAAATTAAGCTATAAAATAATAATACCATAATTAAAACTTATTTCTAAATTCAAAACTATTACTATTAACAACTAAATATAAAGTAATTGAAATGTATTTAGTACCCACCCTTTACCCCTTTAAAAGTAAAACAACACAGAAAAAAATTAACAATCATCCAATGTAAATATAAAATAATTAACATTCATTAACAACTATATATTATTTAATTAAACACAAATTAATTCTAATCCATTACTCCTATAAATACCACAACACACTCCTAAAACTAATGACACAATTGCCATAGTAAGTTTTTAATTAATCTAATTAATATCTATTAAGAAATGATTAGTAATACAAATTAAATAAACTACTTAACACCTTTTACCCCTATAAACCCCAAAACACACACCTAAAATTAAATATACAAGTACCATAATTATTTAACAACCAACTATTAATTCATCAATTAAAAATATATTACTTCCCACCCTTTACACCTATAAACACCAAAACACACACCTAAAATGAATTACCATAATTAGTTACCAATTAATTAATTACAATTAATTAACAACCAATTATTAATTCATCAATTAAAAATAAATTACTTCCCACCCTTTACACCTATAAATACCAAAACACACACTTAAAATTAATTACACGATTATCATGATTAATTAAAAATTAAAGAATTATTATTAATTAACACCAAATTATTAATCAATTAATAATAAATTACTTTACACATTTAATGCTATAACATCTCAAATAAACAAATATTAGTAAATAAAAAATAATTAATTAATTTACTATAATTAAATTACTTCCCATCCTATTCCCCTATAAACCCACAACCCGCTACTGAACTAAAAGCGCATCGTTCAAATAATTTTTTTTTTACTATAAATGTAACACATGTATTAAAAATACAAACAATTCTTATACAATAAACCTACATCATGTACGTTTAAAATATATACTTAAACACATATCATTAATTAAAAGAATCAATATTTTTAACAACTATAATTTTGCAATCGATATTTTTAAAATTAACATTACTTACCTTAAGTCGATATTCTTGACCACGATATTCTTGCTGTCGATATTTCTAAACCACAATATTTCTGACTTGATATTCGTGCAACTCGATATTTAAACTCAATATTCTGTCTGCACACCATGAGAGTCGTGGCCAAGTTGAAACAGCAAAGGCTGGATCTGGACAATGGGGTTCATGACGGAAACTGGAGTGAGTAGCAGAAAAAATGGTACGGTTTTACCTCATTTCCTTTCAATCTGCCAACTCAAGTTTGGAGGTATCCCTGCCACAGTTGTCCCAACTGAAAGGCACATCGATATTAGGCCGACGGTAATCCTGGCTGGACTCCCTCTGACAGCTGCTTTTGCCTATGGCTCTGTCGATGCCAGAGAGGGAAATCCTGGCAGAGTTGCCAGCACTTGAACAGCCTTTTGCCCATATTCCCAGCAACATCTAAATCGAGTGGGTGGACCACCAGGTAGGCAGGCAGTAAAACCGTTGAAAAAGGGACAGAGGGACCAGATCTGCCAATATCTAAATCAGGATCTTAGTATCCTACCACGGTACCACTGAGATGGGATAGTGAATTAGGTTTCTCCTAAACTTCTTTGAAATGCTCAACCCATCTGTTAGGGCTGATAACTGAGGCAATCTCTGTTTTGGGATGGTCATTTTAAAAGGGCTATTTATTACTTCCCAAATTGACAAGAGCCCTTCAGATTACTGGCAACTATCAAGGACTCCTAAACCTCAAATCTAATCTCACTCTTTCTCGAGTCTAATGCTATTTTATAAGACCTATGGCACAGCCTAATAAGATCAGCATCCCTTGGAACCATTTTAATAGCTTCTAATAGGGCTGCATGAGCTTTAAACCACTTAGAATGAAACAACCTAACTGATTTCTGCAGATGATTCGCGACCTAAAGGGTAAGCATTACGCCAATTGAGGTACACAGTGTATCAAAGTATGTTATAATTTCAGGTGGTTACCCTTCGAAATCTAAACATGTGAACAGTGCATCTCTATTGTTCTGCACAAGACTGTTGAACAGCTTTAACTTGTCAGTCCTGTCCCATTTCTGTAAGGCACCATTATTTTTTGTAGTGACTAAAGGTACACAGTTAATCAAATGGTGTGTATAGCCTAAAAGGAAAAGAGCAAGTAGGTTGTGATCACTAAATACGTTTTTTTGAACACCATACACTGTCAGAAATACTGGCAAATCATATGTGAACAGAATGAAATCAATAATACTGTGGTAATAACTGCCTGTATAAGTTGGCTTTAAAACAGTACAATCAACAAGGGAATCAAATGTGAAGTGCAATCAATACTTAGCTACTAGTTTGTTAAGAGCATCCCCATATGAGTTGCATTAAGTGGGCCACCATGGATGTCACTTAGGTCACAAATCACAGTGCCAAATCGGTTACAGCAACAAATGCTAACATTGAACATCCATAAAACAGAAAAACATGTCCCAGAATATGTAGAAAGCCCTCTAGCTCTCTACTCACGATATTGATTATGGTACAATTATTGATATCAAAACAATTATTGTAATAATTGATAAGCAGAAGCTTCATGGAGCAGCATTCCAACCATAGGAATTGGAAATCACAAAAATTCAGGCCCGCTGTAGTAACACGGCTGGAAAATGCAATTGATATCAGGGTCAATAAACCACTCTTATCCCTACCCGAAGACTCTGGGATTGCTGATGTAAAATAGGACATAAACCTTGTATGTGGCACGGAATAAGCGACCATGTCTCTTGGAGGTCAATGATGTTTTAACTGCGAATAATATCTAAAAATGGGGAATCACTTATTTTAGAACCCAAGTCAGCCATGTTCTATGTTCTAATGTTCCCCTGGACTTTAGTTCAGAGGCCACACTGTTACATAAAGTGGAGCGACAGCATCCAGAAAAGTTGTGGTCGCATTTATCGATGTTACTGTCAATGTGACTGTTTGAGATGTCACAGGGCTTCTTCCTAGCAGGAACGGTGCCGTTAATTGCTTGTCAGTCCACAAGATCATACTGGGCAAGTGCTGCATATCTATTGTGAAGTGGAAGATGATAAGTCAAAGTAGCAGCACTACCCTGCCCTCAGGCCCTACGGCCATTCTGTAACTCATGAACATGTTTTGGTCTGTAAATAGAAACCAAGGTAACATGTAATAGTCTATTATGAGATTCCCAGATGTTACAAAGTCTCGAAAGCATGCTTCTGACTAACGACTCAGACCTACAATTAATAATGACACAATCACCATTATCCAGTTTAGGACTTTTACCAATCCATGCAAATCTTTGTACCATATTGATGTCTCTGTGTAGAGTAAAACTGTCCTTCAACTGAAATGTAAACCAATGAGTGACTTTGTTAAGTAGTTGGTTATAGTTTTCTGCTTTGCCAGAGGCCAGCGGATGTCATCTTTTAAAACAATCTCATATGGCGTGGCAGATGGTTGAAAGTCCAATACTCATTGTTACTCAACTCTTGACAAACAGCTCTCCATGCTGCGCCTTTGTACAGAGGCAACACTAATTGTAAATGCCTGCCTGAGAGATGATGCCTTACTGTTTGGATCAAGGCTGATTTGCACATGGCTGGGTCTGAACTGGGGTGGCGAAGTGAGCTAAAGAACGATGATGGATTCAACTCAGATCTGTGACTGCAGGTGAGTGTCTGAAAAGTTTCAATACTCCGTCCATCATCTCATTATGTGTGCATACTTTTTGGATGAGCACATGCCGGGGAGGAGACTTGACAAATAAAATGGTCATCCCTTATTGAGGTGGAAGTGCCCTTCTTTGAAGTGACCAAGCTGTGACCCACACCAGGGTGTAGTTTTGACAGTACATTTTCAATTGCCCTGTGGTGGTTTGATACAGCTTTCATAAAGCCAACTAGCCATTCCTCCAACATTCCAAGCACAAGGTGAACAGAATTTTATGTCAAGAACGGAGGCTCCTATTATGCCTTCTTTTCTTGCTTTATTCTCAATAGCAGCAAGATAAGCAACAACTACAAATACCCAGAAGACACAGCAGAAGAACTACTGGGCAATGGGATTAGAGAAAACAAACAATGAACCAATCATGACGAGGATAGTATATATGGCTAGCTCTGACCACACGAAGTCCTCTTTTCTTGCTGCTACGCAGTCAGATAAGTCGCATTTACTGTTTCTCTATTGTTTTTTGATTGTATTTGGCATTTGTTGTATTGGTTATTGCTTATTTTGCTCACATATTATCTTAAAGTGACTCGAGCGCGTTCGCGCTCATTTTTCCTTCGTTCCGGTCCCGTTTTCGGGCCCGTTTCCCCCCTCGCGCGCTGCAGCGTTTGGTTTATACCGCTGCGCTCGCTTCCCGCTACCTTCTTCTCACCGACTGCCTCCCCGAGTGTGTTCTGTGACTTCCTGCGGCTCGTCTGCCTCCCGGTTTCTGACGAACGAGGTGCCCGCCCCCAGGGGAATGTCTCCCTGCCATTCCGGCCCGTATACGCCCCTTTTGTTTCCCTGGTGCTTCTTAACCCTTTCCTCTCCGTTTTTTCTGTCATGGAGATTCCAAGCTCACAGAAGTTGGACAATGAGGAAAGCGCAGCTTTCAAGACTGACCTCAGTCAGTTTATCAATCATTCAGTGGAGACTGCTGTCGAGGCTTCCATGAACCGTGTTTCCAAGCACATGGAGAATTCCCTCATGAGCCTCATGACCAAAGCTTTGGCCCATTCTGCGGGGGAAAGCAGAAAGCGTAAACTGGTTCCTTCCACTTCTCTTTCAAAAAATGTGTCACTGTTGGGTCGCGAGTCCTCCTCGCATTTGACTGAGGACGTGGTTCCTCCCGGGCCTCCTACAAAGGAGGGGTTTAAGGTTACTATCTCTAAAAGTAAATCCAAGGCAAAACATGTGGAGGTTCCTAAGAAGCTGGTCATTGACACTATTCCTGACACGGATGATGACGATGATATGGGTGACACTGATGATTTGACAGATTTCTTTCAATTTGTTGACCCTCCTTGCCCCAAGAAAGCTACATTGGATGCTTTTGCGTCTCAGCCCGTGCTAGACGAGGAGGGCAATCCTATGTTCGACCCCTCTACTATCAGACATCCTAATTCTACAGAGTGGTTCCCCACTCCTCATGTGGGTGAATACATATCACCTAAGCTCCGTCTTCCCTTGGACAAGTCCGTTCGGGCAAAACTTAAATCTGAGTGTCCCAAACCTTCCCTTCCTTGTCATGTTACCGTTACTCCCACCATTGATCAACCTCTCCTCACTTTCTTTTCGATATTTGGCAAAGACCCACGCAAGGGTGTGGATAAAGCTTGGTCCACTTGCCAGGACAAGCTGTTAGACGTGGTGGGTCCTTTGGCCCGGGTCTTGGATATGGCGGAGACAGCCCATTTGGAAGGTTCGGACCTTGGTCCTGAAGAAATTTCTTTGTGGCTCCAGAGATCCTTTTGCCTTTTAGGTAATGCAAATGCAGTGATTATTCATGAACGCCATAAGGGCCTGTTAATCAAATTGGACCCGAAGTTGGCTAATTTGGCTTCCCAGGATCCTGGTGTCAAGGCTGACGGACTTTTGTTTGGCGATTCCCTCGTCAAAGATCTCAGCCGATATGTATCCACTTTTGCTTCGTTGGACAAAGCCCAATTTTCCATCAAAAAAGTGTTTGCCCCCCGGGTTTTTGGCAGGGCCGGCAGAGGCAGGAACCGCTCTTCCGGCCGCGGTTATCAGAACCAAGGTTCCAGAGGTGCAGCCAATTCCGGCTATCAGGAGTTCAAGCCACAGTTCTATCCCCAACGTGGTCGCGGCTTCCGCGGCCGAGGACAGAAAGGCTTCAGTTCCAACAACAGCAACGTCAAGAACCAAGGTGAGCCCTTCCCCTCCAATCGGAGGTCGTCTTGCTCTCTTTCTTCACAGGTGGCGCACACTCACAGCAGACCCCTGGGTCCTCAATTCTGTCCAAGGCTATCTCATAGAGTTCTACGCTCAACCTTCCCAGTCTATTTTTTCTCCTCCTTTGGTTTTTTACGCAGACGTCGCTCTGCTCGTCTCTCAGGAGATTCAAAGCCTTCTTCACAAACAAGCTATCCTTTTCGCTCCCTTCGACCCCTCGGGCTTCCTAAGCTCTCTCTTTTTGGTTCGCAAAAAGAACAAGAAAGTTCGTCCAGTCATCAACCTCAAGTGGTTCAATCAGTTCGTGGTTTATCGCCACTTCAAGATGGAGACCATTCTCCATCTCAGAGATACCTTACGCCAATCCAATTGGATGGTCAGACTCGATCTTCAAGATGCCTATCTCTCAATTCCTATTCACGAATCTCACACAAAATATCTACAATTTCAGTGGTCAGGTGTCACCTACCGATTTTGTTCGCTTCCTTTCGGACTTTCTTCCGCTCCTTGGTGCTTCACCAAGGTGATGAGGCCTGTGGTATCTTATCTGCGCTCCCTAGGTATTCGTCTCATCATTTATCTGGACGATATCTTGATCATGCACAAAGAAAAGCAGACTCTTCTCTCCCATCTCAATGTCGCTCAGTCTCTCCTCCTCAAACTGGGTTTCCTCATCAATTCCGAGAAATCTATGTTAGTCCCTTCTCAGAGTGTAGAGTTTCTTGGCTTCCGTGTGGACTCTTCCACCGCTTCTCTTTACCTTCCGAAAACCAAGGTCTCGGCCATTCGGTCAGAGTTATGTCAAATTCTTTGTCTCTCCGAAGTGTCTCTGCGCTCTCTTGCAAGAGTCGTGGGCCTTCTGTCGGCCTCCATTCAAGCCATCTTTCCCGGGCCTCTTCATTATCGAGCCCTACAACGCTTAAAGATAAGACATCTTCGCCAAGGCTTGGCGTTTTCCGATCTCATTCAATTAGACCTAGAGTCCCGTCTCGAGCTACAATGGTGGATAGACCATTTAGATGCGTGGAACGGGAGAACAATCTTCGCGACGGCCCCAGATCTTGTATTAGAATCAGATGCCAGTCTGTCGGGTTGGGGCGCCCGATGTGGTTCAATCTCGACTGGAGGTACATGGTCACCAGAGGAGTCGTCATTGCACATCAATTGTTTAGAGATGCTGGCAGGCTCCTTTGCAATCCGCAGTCTAGCAAAAAACAAGACAAGTTGTTCCATTCTCCTTCGGATGGACAATGTTTCTGCGGTCCGCTACATAAACCATCTAGGTGGCACAAAGTCAAAGCCTCTCGCGGAGCTAGCAAAGAGCCTTTGGGAATTCTGTCTTCAACACAAGCTGTCTCTTCGAGCAGAATATCTTCCAGGCAGTCTCAATGCCATAGCAGGTTGGCACTCTCGTTACCTTCGAGATTCAAGCGACTGGAAGCTGCTTCACTCCGTTTTTCTCTCTCTCTCCCAAAAATGGGGTCCCTTTTCTATCGATCTTTTTGCTTCCCGTCTCAATTCCCAACTTCCCCTTTTCTTCAGTTGGAGGCCCCTCGCTCTGGCAACGGATGCCTTTCTACAGGACTGGTCCTTGCATCTCAACTATGCGTTTCCTCCGTTTCTGATGATCAACGGGGTTCTGGCCCAGGTGCGTCGCCAGTCGACCTCCTTGGTTCTCCTGGCACCTTTCTGGCAATCTCAAATCTGGTTCCCTTCCCTCCTGGAGCTGGCGGTGGATTTTCCGGTGATTCTTTCCTTCAGCGAGGACCTCCTGCTGGAGCCTCAGGGCCTTCCCCACGCCATGATTCTAGACCGATCTCTGGTTCTGTCAGCATGGAAAATTTCCGGGCTTCCTCTTCTGACGTCATCATTTCACAGGAGGCTTCACTCTTTATAAGCAGAGCTTGGGCCCCTGGTACATCCAGAGCCTACAAATCAGCTTGGACTTTATGGGCAAGCTGGTGTTTGGAACGGTCTGTCGATCCCTTTTCAGCCCCTCTAAGTTTCGTAGTTAATTTCCTAGCTTCAGAGGCCAGTGCGGGTAAATCTTATCGCACTGTGAATCTGTACAGATCTGCTATTTCTCTGAACCATTGTCCCATTGACAACAAACCAGTAGGTTCCCACCCTTTGGTGTGTCGTCTTCTTCGTGGAGTTCGATTCTCAAAACCTCCGTTGGCTAAGTATTCCTTTTTATGGGATGTTAATTTGGTGTTCAAATTGTTTATCCCATGGCCTGATAATGATGCTCTCTCTCTCAAGATGCTTTCAGCCAAACTTACCATGTTATTATGTTTAATTTCAATCAAACGTGTCTCTGATGTTCAGGCTTTGGATTTGTCTTCCAGACAATTTTCGCCTTCTGGTGTTTTGTTTCATGTTCACAGGCATACCAAAACTAATTTGCAATCTGTGTTTTATCCCTATTTTCCTGCTCAGCCTCGGCTCTGTGTTGGACAATGCCTAACAAGTTACGAACAGAAAACTGCTGATATCAGGTCTTCCTCTCATTCGCAATTGCTCATTTCTTTTCGCAAACCCCATCATCCTGTGTCCTCTGCCACTCTAGCCCGTTGGGTGAGGTGGATTATGTCCCTCGCGGGCATTGTCATTACTGCTTTTGGTGCTCACTCCGCTAGGGGTGCTATAGCCGCTAAAGCCTTTTAGGCAGGCTCTCATTTGGAGGATATCCTGAAATCAGCAGACTGGTCTAATGATACTGTTTTCAAAACATTTTATTGTAAACCTGTTGTTACTGCTTCTTCTTTGGTTGTTGATATGCTTTGAACAAGCATAATAGGAGCCTCAGTTCTTGACATAAAATGTAGATTTTCCTAGTTATTATGACGGAAAGTCTTAATTTTATTAAAGACACGGAGGCGAGTATTATCCCACCTCTACTTTACTAATTATGTTTGTTTTTTCCCACCCTTAGGAACTCCGGCTTTACCACCAGCCTCCAATTTACTCTGCGTCTGCTCCTGTGGATGGGCTTCCTTCATCTGGTTCTTCACCTCGTTGCAGTTGGACGTTCCTCCAGCTTTATCCTGCAGTCCTGGGTTTCCTTCAGGATTTTCTGGCTTGGATTATGACTTTTTGCATTTTATTGTCGATTTTTCCATTGTTTATTCATTCTCATTGACTTCTCGCACAAGAAAAGAGGATTTCGTGTGGTCAGAGCTAGCCATATATACTATCCTCGTCATGATTGGTTCATTGTTTGTTTTCTCTAATCCCATTGGCCAGTAGTTCTTCTGCTGTGCCTTCTGGGTATTTGTAGTTGTTGCTTATCTTGCTGCTATTGAGAATAAAGCAAGAAAAGAAGGCATAATACTCGCCTCCGTGTCTTTAATAAAATGAAGACTTTCCGTCATAATAACTAGGAACATCTACATTAAAGGTCCTAATGGATGTAGTAGGTTTTGGAAGGGTTTTTCTTTTGGAGTTGTTCTGTGAAGAGGAATTGCTTAACTCTTTTTGACACCACCACTGGTGCAGGGTCCTTCGCCTTTTTTTTCTTAGCTGGGGGTGTAATACACAGGGACTCAAAGCTCTTCTTAGTGCCCTGTGAGTCAACCTATTCAATGGTAGCTGGCATGTCTGAAACATAAGGATTAGCACTAATGTTCCGTGGATCAAGTCTTCCAGGACATGATTCAGCTGATAGTAATACACTGGGTCAATTAGAAACTACATTGTGACTTTGAGTGGTAGCCCCAGGTTTTCCTATGTTAGCCCCTGTAACACTATTTATTTGTATTGTGACTGCTGCATCAAGTTTATATTCAATAGGCCCATAGCACTAGATAAGGAGGAGGGTCCTTCCCTGCAGGCATGTTGCTAAGTCTTCCCTTTCCCCATGTATCCTTTAGTGGTAAACAAAATTAGAACAGCTAATTATCTGTACAGAAACGACTGTTGGAGCTAAGAGGGGTGGCCCAACCCATCCTCTTCCAGGTTCAGACGAGCCCGCTCTTGTCCTTCTTATGGCCCTGTCTTTGTCCTTGCATGTGCTCTGGTATGTCCCACTCATGTCCTGTAGGAAAGAAAAAATCTTTTTATGGTGCCTGGCCTGTGCTTAACCACTACCTTTGCTGCTATGGGGCATCTGGGGCTTACAGTCCTGCTCGGCTTTAGCGTCTCCTTCCCAGTGCATCATGCGCCGCGGGGCAAAAACAAACTTGTTATGGTACACAATCAGTGCTGAACCACTGCCTCACCTTCGCTGCTATGGGGCCTCTGGAGCTTGCAGTCCTGCCCCACTTTGGCGCCTCCTTCCTAGCACGTACCATGTAATAGCTGAGTCACCTTCAGGGTAATGAAAGGTAAGGCATGTTTAAGTTTTTTCATACTACAGTCAAAGGACTGTAACTCATGCCCTAAGGTAGCTTTATCTCCCACCTTTGCCATGCCCAGTTTTGACATCAATGATGTTATTGCAAATGTTGCAGTGATATTATCAATGGTGTGATAGAACATGTCATGAGTGATGCAATATGTGGGGTAATTGGAAGTGTATGGTGGGGGCGCAAGTTATAGTCAACTACGACCATGTGCAGCATCGGGTTGAATGCACAGCCTAGCCACAACTCACCATGAGCAGCCCCGGTGGGAGCCACAGGGCCCCATCCTGGCTGCCAGGGGAGCCGGCAATTAAAAAAAAAATTGCATGAGGGCATGTGACGCCCCTTCACAAGCCTTCCATGGGTCTGTTTCTTTTTTAAGGGAGGGGGAGTGCAGCCCTCTTTCCCAGGGCTTTTTCCTGTCCGGGGACCCCATCCCCTTGGCCCATATTATTTCATATCGATAGTGGACCTCTTCTCAGAGCCTTTAGTGCCCTGAGAATCTTATCCCGGGTGCCTTTATATTTTTAAGGGGAAGAGTGAACACTGCACCCCGCCCAAATCCTTGACGGTCCCAGGGACTCTCTCTCCTTTTTTTAAGAGGGAGTGGTTGTTGCAGCACACCTGCCTGAGCCTTTAGGGCACCCGTAACCCCATCCCCCAGGGGGATTTTTTACTAAGGGGAGGGGCATGCACAGCCTGCCTACCGGAACCTTTAGGGCCTCAGGGACCCCAGTCCCCAGTCCCTTATATTTTTTTAAAGGGGTGGTTGTTGCATGGCCCCTTTACCCAAGCCAATAGTATCCCTTGGGACCCCATCCTCGGTCCGTATGTGGGTGCCCCACTGCCCACCGGCCCCACTAGGCAGGAACAATCTGAGTTTACCTGTCCACAAGAGCTCAAGCAAGGAAACAAATGTATGTGCCCACCCGGCAGGAGCTCTAGTAGGCAGGAACACTCCTGGCGTTGCGAGGGGTATCCACTCAGTATGCCAGTCCAGTGAGATGAGGTGCCCAGTCCCTTTTGATGCTTGGGGAGGTGGACTGCATGCCCTTCTACCCTTTATTTTGCATTCAGTCCAGGGGGATAGGATTCCCGGGGCCATTTCAGGCCTGCGGAGTGGTGGTCACACGCCCCTCCCCTTTTTTGTATTTGGCCCCAGGGATGGGGTCCCTGGGACCTTCTCAGGATTGGAGAAGGGGGCCATGTGCCCCCACCTATATCCTATAATGTCGCCCCTGGCAATGGCGTTGCACTTCCCTTTTCAGGCTCAGGAGAAGGGCCACACACCCCCTTCCCCTAAATGTTTAAATCCGCCACCCCCACGGTCCTGACCTATTCCAGGGTGTGCTTTTTTGTCGAGAGCAGAAGACTGTGCTTTTAAAAAATTCTGTCACAGATTCTCAGATCCTCCACAAATTTGTGGCAAAATATAAAAAGAATGTTTTTGGCCTCAGGAGAGAGGGTCCCTCTGGGACACACCCTAGACCTAGGGAGGAGGCAGGGTATACCTACCCTGCCTCCTTACATCGTTTTTACACTTTTTTCTAAGGTTTCTGGGCTGGGTCCTGAGTCCTAAGATCGTTGCCACCACATTGTTATTGATAGGTGTCAACCAATCAGATCTCCGTGAAGATCTTTTGGCACTGCGGATCCTCTGCACATGAAATATATAACGTGTTTGAGCCATAATTGCTCAAAAACTACTGAACGGATTTACACCAAATCTCAAAAAAGCACACTTTTTGGACCTTGATATCGCTTTCTGTCAAATTCGATTTTAATTCTTTCAGTAGCTTTTGCAGCATTGCTGTTCAATTTTCCTATGTAAAAATGAATTGGGAATATTGGGGCATATTACCAAGCAATAGCATAATTATCGCTATTGCTTGGTTAGAGACAAATATTTATAGCCGACCTCGGCGATTTTTATCGCAGATAAACCTTGGTATTACCAAGGTTTATCGCAAATGCGATAAAAATCGTCCGCAATGCATGAATATCGCTGAAAAGTCAGCGATATTCATGCATTACCGAGCTAATGCTCTTAGCCATGTTATCCACCTCCCATTGGATAACATGGCTAAGAACTGCTCAGGGCAGGTGTTAGCTTTTGGAGATATTCGCGCTTAGCGCGAATATATCTCCAAAAGTTGGTAATAGGAGATAGCGATGTTAGCGACTGTTTCCAGTCACTAACATCTTGGCACGCCCACTTTGCATGTCATTAGTGATAAATTTCTCTGACATGCAAAGTGGGGCCCAAGATGGTCGCTATCTCCTACTAGCTGTCGCTAACTGGTGTTAGCGACAGCTAGGTAATAGGGAGATCATTTTATCTCCACTTTCTTGGCTTTTAAAGCCAAAAAAGCGGAGATAAACCCCCTTGATAATATTCCCCATTGTGTTTTGCGACCTCCTCCTTTTTGTGGCCCCTGCTTGACGGATCTTCATCAAGCCCCCACCTTTGCCCCTCCTTAAAATAATTGTAAGAAATACTACTATTGTTTATATGTCCTTGATCACTAGGAACAGTTCCCAGTGCTGTGCAATAAAATACTACCATCTTTTTTTAATGTATCTGATTAGGAATAGTAGATTTGTACTTTGGGCAGCTTTTACAAAAATATGCTGTGAGTTGGTGTAATTTTCTCGTATAGTAGTCCTAACATACTTCTGAATTCCAAGAGTAAAGCAGGAGTATACCATGATTACTCTCGGCTTCCTACAAAATTCCAGGACAAAGCCACGAGTTGTACAACAGTAAATCAAACCAACTCCCAAACAAATCCTTGAATTTCGCCCTTTATGTTACATTTTATTTTATTCCTTTACACTCAGATTGCTAATACAGAGCACATTGAAAATCCTTACATCCTGACATCATGCAACATTTGAATCAAAAATATTTCACTAACCCCTCACAAATAACTGATTCTTCATCACCGACATGTGTGCATACTAGTTTTATTATCACCCTTTGCAACATGCCTTGAAAACAGATTCACTACTTCTGCTGCCAATTTTTATACTTTGATATACTCAGCAGACAAACGAATCCCCACGCCAGTTACGAAATAAAAAATTGTGATAATGAGCAGAATTTCCATTTCCTTCACCCAGTGTCAGAATAACACCCTGGACTTCCTGAACGTGAAAACATATAGCTGATTCATGATGTATATGTTTATTGCTAAAGCAGGTCTGGTTTGTTTTAGGAAACACGAAAATTACTACTCTGGGAGATAAGCGATTACATTCAGACATCTTTGGAGTAAAGATGATGATTGGTACCAGCTTTTCATTTTCAAGATGCACTAAAAGACACGCGCTGTCTCGTGTGAGACACAGTTCTATGAGCCAGGCCCCCTGTGCATGGATTCATTTCCAGAGGAGACGCCCATATCAAGCTTTGTCACAGAAATGATTGAAACGTATTTGCATGTGCTGAAAAGCACAGTGGTTTTAGAGGACTGGTGGAGTAAAGGCATGAGAAATGGAAAAGCATTGGATGAAGTGTGGGCCATATGCACTACTGGTCAACGGACAAAGCAGTCACTCTTTTTGCAGAATGTTTAACCTAGATTTGGCTATGCAGCCTATGCACAAATCAATCACAGTGCAAAATGGGCATGCGGTAAGAGTGAAAGAAGACAGTGCTTAATTTTTGCCGGTGTCTGCCGGTGCTTGGCGCTGGCAATTAACATTGCATATATTTATGATCGTTTACGACATGGTAGCTAGGGTGATCTATATACATTGTCACATTTGCAGGAGAGAGATTGTTAGTAGGCAGCATCGGTACTGGCATTTGGAATAGCTTGCATGGGCAATGGATGTTGCACACTGCTGCAGTGGCCTTCTGAGAAATACATTGGCCCAAGGCATTTATGTTTTTTTAAACAAATTAAACACTGCTTTTAAATGTCTATGAATGCAGAGGTGGATGCCAGTGAGGGGCAGCAAACCTCCCTCCCTCCCTGTATGTATGATCTCAAAAGGCCATTTGCTTCTAAAGGCATTCAGAAATTCAGAAAAAGGAACAGCATGCTGCAAGTGGACATTGGAAGAAGCAGGTGGGGCTGAGTTTATGGTCTATGTGGATAATACTCAAATAATCTTTGGGATGGAGGAGGATCACTGAAACTTGGCACAGTCCAACTTCCATTACTGCTTGGCTCCTAAGGCTAGTAGGATGAAGCTTAACTGCCTAAAACGTAACAGCGACAAAACAGAGGTAGTCATTTTTAGAGGTAAGCTGTCTGCTAGTTGCTGCAATCCGCAATACGGGATTCATTATATCCCAAAATATATCGTTCACGTCTCAGATATCTATAGTAAACTCTGCTTGTTTTTTTTTTACATGGAAGTACTAAAGCAAATTATAACTTTCTCCCTTTCGAAGATGAGTTCATGTCATTCATGCCAGTATTCGGCCATGTTGACCAACTATAACGTGCTCTATTTAGGTCTTCCCAAATATCAACTTCAGCACCTCCAATTTATTCAGAGCAGCTCAGCTTGCCTACTGCTAGGCCTTCCATTCCTTGCATCTATCACTACATATGTGACAGCAAGTCATGCCCCTTGCCCACTGTCCTTTTTAGTCTCCAAATCTTGAAATGTTTTTCCTTTTTCGTTTCTAAATATCTCTAATCATTATGGGACAAATGCATTACGGTATTTTGCAACCGCAAACAGTGCGATTCGCAAAAATCGACCATTTGCGATCACCAAATGTCCTTCCCTAATGTATGAAAGTTTTTTGGATTTGCAATTCAGGTAATTAAAATTTCTTCCGATTACCTAAATCGCGAATGCAAATAGAGAATCACAATTTGCTATTCCCTAAAGCATATGCAAGAAGCCTTTCCTAAATTCGAAATGTGCATTTAGGAACGCTAATTAGCATCAACTTCAAATTGATGCTAATGTGTGCATACTTTGAAAAATGCACAAAACTAATTTTTTCAAAGTGCCATGTGGCACACACATGCCCCTAGAGCATGTGTCTAGGACATGTGTGTGCCTTACATGTGCACCTGTTTTGTGTTAGGGGCGCCTCAGGGGGGCTTAGGCCCCCGGACACCCTTGCCTTTGCATTACCTAATTTGCGATTACCACTTAGGTAATCGCAATTTAGGCAATGCAAGACCATTCCCACCTATGGGCCTGGATGCCCTTAGGAAAGAATGGAGTGGCAAGGGCAAGTAGCGATTCCCTAATTGCGATTGCGATTCTTAAGGAACTGCAATTAGAGAACTGCTATTTGCTTCCTTTTTTGATGCATTGCATTTTGCGATTAACAAATAGCAATTACTTAAAAATCACTATTTAGTAATCGCAAAAATAAACTTTGATGCATGTGCCCCTATACCTTTAGGAAATCCTTACAGGCACATGCATCAATGTGAAAATTAGCGATTCCTCATTTGCGAGAAATAAGGAATCGCAAATAAGGAATCGCAAAAATCGATGCATTATAAAAATTCTGAAATAATAGCGAATTGCAATAAATCGCAATCGCAAATAGCGGGATCTCAAATTGTGAACTCCCTATTTGCAATTTTGAAAATTGCGAAATCGCTAATAACGGAGTCGCATATTTGATGCATCTTGATGACATCACTACCAGGAAGTCAGCAGCCCAAGCCTCATTCAGTGTACAGTCATAGTGAGAGGAGGGAGCTGACTGCAGGAGGTGAACAGGAGTGAAAGTAACATTTGGAACAACACCTGGCCATTTCAGAAAATGGATACAGCAACAGGAGAGAACAGCCAAAGTGCCAGGAAGAGGAAAAATACGTTTTCTGACAAGGCAATAGACACACTAATCGAGGGTGTGGTAAACAATCATGACAAGCTGTTTGGAAAATTGTCATTGAAAGTGGCAGGGCAGGAAAAATGCAAAATATGGATCCAGATCCAAAATAAAGTGAATGCTGTTGGGGTCATACACTGTACTATCGACGACTTTAAAAAAAAGATGGTACGACTTGGGCAGTCGTGCAAAGGAACGCATTGCCGACCGGCTTAAGGAAGCCAAGAAGACAGGAGAGGGAACCTCGACACAGACTTCCAACACACCCGTGGAGGACATGGTGGAGTCGACACTCCAGCCTGAAGCTGTTGTTGGTGTGACGCAGCTAGGCACCTCTGGAACACATCTGAAGGTAAGATGCATGCATGTGGCCAAATGTCATTAATTTGAAAGGTATTACATCAGCTCAGTACAGCACGCGTGTCCATAATGAAAATCCAGTACACATTTTGGTTAAAAATCAAAGTGCATTATGGAAGATGCAGGCAGGTACTATGGCAAACACACAAATAGGAATAAACCAACTCAAAATTAGTGTAATAGCAGAATATTTATTTATAGGGAAATCATGATTTCTGTGACATGACTTCACTAGCAGAAATTAATGCTGTTTTACACTGTTTAAATCACAGATGCAGAATGTGAAGATGCAGAGGGCAGTGACTTCCTTCACACACCGGAAACTAGTGCAGTAGAAGCGACAGACACACCTGTGTGCCACAAAATCAGTCACGTGCCCGTACCACATGCAGGGCAATTGTCCCACCACTGGTGACAATGGAATCTGAGGACGAGGCACGACAATGGAATCCGAGGACGAGGCACATGTAACACCAGTGGCCAGCCAGGTGCAACACCACGCTGACTCCTCAAACACATCTCCGCAGCAGCACTGCCCGAGGCCGGCGGCGTAGAGCGAGGTCATGTTACACTCAGCTGGAGGACCAACCTAATGATGCCTGGGGTGGTCTTGAGGGACAGATGCTCCGGGTGCAGCGCCTGCAGGCGGAAAACATACGTTTAGTGCAGGCACAAATTGGAAAGATGACAGCCAATATAGCAGTACTACGGATTGTGTGAAAGAACTGACCAGGGTGATGCAGGAGGGACATGTATCACAGACAAGACACCATCACCAACTGATGCAGCGCATGAACGTGTATGCAAAATCTAATAATAGGGTGGCCACAGCCACTGCACTGCTGGCACATAGGTCTGTGACCATGCAAACTGAGCTGTCCCATTGGAGTGGGGATGTGGCAAAGGCACTGGGCCAGGTGACCAATGCAGTGGAAATGATGCAATCTGCAACAATTGAGTCAAATGTTGTCACACTGGAAGAGGGTAGTGAGGAGGCCTCAAGCATGAGCAGTCTGTCTATGCCTGTTACCACTACAGGAAGGCGCAAGACACGCAGCAGTACCCTCTCTGCTGCCAACATGGGGGATGAAGATGCAGCATCAGGAAGGCTTCTGGGTGTTCGTGGGGGGAAGCGATAGACTGCCATGTACACTGACATACAGATATGGTAAGATAACCATTGACGGACACAACACTTTTGACTGACTTTCAAGTCATGATTTTATTTAAAGACATTTATGTACATTACTGCTATTCCTGTGCTACTGGGCACATATGCTGTGTGCTTCAACACTCAAGTCATTATTTTTTAAGATAAACATACTTTGACAGCAATATCTGTGTTTTTTCTCATCATTACTCACCTCAGAAATAATTTTGTGTTATTTCCATGCGTCTCCTGTGGCCTTCTGCTGCGCTTGCCCCATGTGCTGCACGGCGGTGTGACCCTTGCTGGTTGTCGTCCTCCGAGTCGCTTTCAGACACCTCAATTGCTATGCCTCCCTTTGTGGCAACATTGTGTAGCATGGCACATGCAGCTTCTATCTTGCAGCATTGTTCAGGGTTGAATTGTAAGGCACCACCGGTTTTATGGAGGCATCTGAAGCAGCTCTTCAACAGCCCAAACGTGCGCTCTATGATGTTCCTGGTCGATATATGCGCAGCATTATACCTCTGTTCATTGGCAGTTGTAGGATTGAGGTACGGCATCATTATGTAATTACGCAAGGTGTATGCGCTGTCACCTACATGGAAGTAAGCAAAGGGTCAGTGGCAGTATTACATTTGCATTCGTACAATGTCTGTGAGCATTAATGACACATGTTTACCTATCAGATGTCCTTCTCCAAAATCACCCCTGACAAAATGAGTGCGCTTTGAGACACACCTCCAGCTAATGCTATGACCCCCTGGAAAGTGCCTAACGCCAGTAGGTGAAGGCAGCACAGAACCTGCACATGTGAGGGTATGGCATTGGTCCTATGTGTCTGTCGCTGCAGAATGGGATCCAATTCATTGATTAAATCATGGATCATTGCTGCTTTGAGCCTATACTTGTCGTATATCTCATATTCTGTCTGTCCTTGCAAAGTAATGCGGACTCTGAAGATGCGCTCTTGTATTCTCCTCCTGTGTGCTGCAGCCTGGAGCCTCATCCTCCTCGCCATCAGGTAAATCCCTGCCATTGTGAAATGTTCAGGCTCAATCTGTGTGTTTAAGTAAGTTTCTGTTGACTTTCAGCTGTATCTGATTTGCACTCATTATTACCACCTGGTTGTGATCCTTGTTATTTTGCACTTGGTAATTTGCGATTTTCTGTAAAATCGCAAATTGGGATTTTTCATGCATTTATTTGCGATGTTTTAATGGCGATTCGCTATTTGGTAGACGCAATTAAAGAATCGCAAATTTATTCTCAGAATAAATGGTGATTCTTAATCTTTGCGAAAACATTGGTTTTCGCTATATTTGCGTTCATGCATTGCTGCAGGGTACTTTGCCATCGCAAATGGTATATTTTACAGATTCACAATTTTTGCGAATTTTTTAAAGCTTGATGCATGTGCCTGTTAGTTAGGTAGTGACAGTAAAATTCTGTTAGGGCCAGGTGACCTCAACTGGTAGCAAAACGTTAGAATAAATAATATATAAAAAAACATTTACCAGAAGGATTGCAAAACAACATAGTGGGAGACCAGAAATAGAAGGAGGACTATTCACTCTAAAGTACACACCTATTGGCCGTCGAACTTGGTTTGTTAGAAGACATACCTATGCTACCTTGTGCATTCTGATAAAAAACGACGAGAAAGCTTAGAGAAAACTGCTGAGATGATCTGGAATTGCTCATGACTTTCCAACTGACTCGCCTCTTTTATTTTGCAATTTTAAAAACAAGCTACGCTTTAGTGAAAAGCGAACTTGGACTTGGCAAGTCCCTGAAAGGAACTTGGAATGGTGGAGTGAACAATAACAACAGTGCAGTTATAAGCAACACCATTCACTCCCCTTCACCTTAGCGATGCATTTTTATTTGAAATGATTGGCCTAAAAAATGCCTTGTGGAAGGCGACTTATTTCCTACGCTACCCTGCCAAATAAAACATGCATATTGCACAATCATCATACCAATTACCGTACCAAATCCAAAAATTCTGAGGCAATACATTATATTTATATAACAATTTTAATTCCGACCTGCGTGTAACCTCTAAAATAATATTATCCTATTCAATTTAGCTTTAGCTGTAATTATTCCACTTTTTCTATTTCAATTTTGAACAGGGCCCTGGCCCTTCAAACTCCTAACACAGCCAAGTTGCCCAAGGCAATAGAACTAAAGTATTTTCAGCAAACCCATTTTTCAACGACTTGTCACACTATGCTGACTTCTGAGCCAGTTGCATACGCTGGAAAGTATGTATTGCTAAGTAAATTCCAGGTGTAGACCGCCTAATTCAAACATATTTCAAACCTAAACAATTATAGCTTTTAATTTCTTTTGTGCCGTCGAAAGTAAAATTCATATTTTGCTGCGGATGCAGTTGCACCCAGAAGCATGCTCTTTATTATTTTATTGATGATAGGAAATTGTAAAGAAAAATATAAATGTTCGGGATCTTATGTGGCATTTTAAATGTAACATGAATTTCAATAATTGTATTTACATTTTCTTTAGAGTTTTTTTTTACAGGAGTATGCAATTTACAAGTTATATTGTAATCCCCTCCCCCCAAATATCTATACACTTTTATTTAAGTGTGCTTTTTGAGTTTTAACTGGCACTCCTTTTAAGCTTAAACTCACTTTGTGAACCTGTACTATGATTACCTACGTTGGTTCAATCAAGAGTAATTATTCATTAAAATTGTAGGCTGAAATTTAGGCAAATCATGTAATTTAAATAGTTTTAAAGGATTATTGACTGTATTGTATCATTTTAATTGTGGGAAAGGTTAATGAAAATAATGTGTTGTATAATGAAATATTAATTGTTATGGCCAGTTTGGCTGAAATAATAAACTGATGATGATGATGAAAGCCTTGTTGAGTTCTTTTATGATTTAAACACGTTTAAATTGGGAATATATTTGAATTATATATCTGGATTACATAGGAAACCAATATCAGGTCAATGCACACAATAAACAGTACAGGCGCAGAATTACAGGTTGGAGAATTTATACCGTGATGGTCGTTCGCAAGTAGTCCTACTGTATGGGGTCGCTCTCTCAAGTGAATACAATACTACTTCGTCTTGCATTGAAAGAATCTGAATTGTTCATGAGCAAACAGTAAGACCGATTTCGGCAGCATGGTCAAAAGTAGCCCCTTGAAAAAGTTTCGATTATGTTTTCATATTTTCTGGAATGTAAATTACATGAAATGTCAGAAATTGTAACATTTCACAAAACGTTTGCTACAGGGAGTGAGACTAGCCGAAAATGTATCATGGGAGATAGGGTCGAGCTGAAAATGTGCTGAAAGAAATATATTCTCCTCACACCTGATGATATCTCGAGTGACTTTTAACCCAAGATAAGGCCTGAGCTTTCAAGGACAGGAAGGTCGACAAGTAGGGATGTCTATTTTTATATCATACTAAGATACTTCGAGGGAGGAGACCACAGAGGGCATAACACAGAGTTAATGCGGTCACCTGTAATACAATGTACTTCAGATACAGTACAAGGCGGGTGTATTCGTTAGCAGGGACAGCTCCTAATATAGACATATGCCGAATGATCACATAATTCTCTTATGAGAGTAAGAAACCACAGCTTTATGGTATGGCTGTGGCAGGTTTTATGCATTTGTGACCTCATGTCATTATCTCTGAAAAATAAAGTTCCGAAATAGGGAGTGTGCTTTGGAAAAGCCCCTTCAGCCTTTGGTTATTATGTGCTTTTCATGGGTTGCCTTTGATTTGGGATGTCTGTCCATCAAGACAAGGAAATCTTGAGAATGGTTAAAATGTTCCTTTTGAGTTCCCATTAGGTGATGGTGTATCAAGTAATTCTTATGTTGGATTGAAGGTACAACATGGCCTTTATTTGTAACTAAGAGTCAATATGTGTTCTTTAGTGTAATTACTCTGCTGGCACAATTACTTTTAATTGCTGTTGCTGATTTATTTCCATTTATTTAGGAAGTGGGGGGCTGTTTGGATCCCTTCACCTTTGTGAAGAACAAGGGAGCGACCCCACTGGTACCACAAGTACAATAAATAGAATCAGTCATACACATCTCATATATTCATACTTCCACACAGCTCAAAATGGAACAATATAAATTGGGTCCCCAAAACCAATTGCAATATACACAACGATAAAGAGCTTTTACTCAATGTTAAAAAATAAGCACATATTTATTTCAATAATTTTGTTTCAATAAAACACAATTAAAAACATCACATTTATACAAGAAGACAAACGTAGTTCGCAAAAAATATAAAAACAAGCAAAGAGAGACAGGCTAAATGTGAACAAAATAAATCATCATTTCAAAGTTACTCCAAATGGAATCCATATATTAATAGATATCAGTCTAAAAAACTGATGGTAATCAGGAGGTTCCGTAGAAGTAACTTATTACACAAAAAAGGGGTGTCGACACGTTTCGGTGGTATGGACTGAATAGAGGCAATTTTAATAGTTCCAAGAGAATCTAGCTGTTTCTGTACTTGTTGGATACCTTCACCTGCCATAAAGACTATGGGCCTGCTTGATAAACTGCACTTTGTAGTATGTTTTGTACTCCTACAGTAGAACTACAAAACGATTATCTAGTGCTATTCACAAACTACACTTTTGTAATAACTTACACTTTTCTAGTAATTCCATGTGTGACTGCATTTTTGAGTGAGTTACACTTTTTTAGTAAGTCCAGCACTACGCATGGCCAACCATTGCGACTGCCTTGCCCAATGATAAGGGTTCTCTTCCGACAACAGCAACCTTTTCCAGGTCTTCCTGGAGAGGGCGGAAGTCTACTGGGTGATTTCCGGTAGTGGCAGCGGCAAACTAACATGGCATATTTTCTTCCTGAAAATCATTGGCAGAATATCATTGTACAAAAAATCTGCCTTAAACATCAACTGCAAAATACTGTGGAGCGTCTCGAATTCGAACATCCAAGAATAAGAAGCAAATTCTGATTTGAGAGGCGTTGGCAGGGATTTGGTAACTCCTGATCGGGAGACTCCTTGGCTGATAGA
Organism: Lissotriton helveticus; assembly: GCF_964261635.1. Lineage (NCBI taxonomy): Eukaryota > Metazoa > Chordata > Amphibia > Caudata > Salamandridae > Lissotriton > Lissotriton helveticus. Next base: position 1,327,657,637 of record NC_136069.1, on the reverse strand, counting down.
ATCTAAGTCTATCCTGTCTGCCATGAAGTTCACATTCCCAGGGAAATGGGCAGCAATGGAGGAACCCAGAGAAGATTAACAGCAGGAGGAGGCCGAGGGAAGAGGCCGAGGGAGGACTACCACTCCCAGCTGCACTGTGGCAGAGTGCCGCTGCTGCGACATTGTTCACGCGCACGGATGTGCAGAAAAGGAGCCGGAGCCTCCCTCAGCGTGGGAAGCCATTTGCTGTTTCAGGAGGAGGCTGAGGGAGGACTACCACTCCGAGCTGCACCGTGGCAGAGCGTGCTGCCGCAACGTCCTTTCTGCGCCTGGAGGCGCAGAAAAGGAGCCAGGGCTTCCCACAGCACGGGAAGGGATGTATGACGTTACAACGCATGCTTTTACCACGCATGCTTTTACAACGCATTTTTTACATCGCATACCATTATAACGCATAGCGCTTTGGGGTGCTGGATAGTGAATAGTTTAATTTACTATTCCAACTCCAGTCCCCGTGGACACTAGGGAAGGTGTTGGATAGTTAATTAAATCTATTCCCTATCCTAGAGCGCCCCCCAGCGCAATGCGTTGTAATGGTTTGCGTTGTAAAAGTTGCGATGTAAAAGCACTGAGTGGTAAAAGTTGCGTTGTAAAGGATGTTTCCCCACGGGAAGCCATTTGCTGTTGCAGGAGGAGGCTGAGGAGGACTACCCCTCCTATCTGCACTGTGGCAGAACGCCGCGACATCGCTCCCGCACCCAGAGGCGCAGAAAAGGAGCCGGAGCTTCCTGCAGCATGGGACGTGCGTGGGCGTGCCCAGGCCAAGGGCGGACCTGTCTGCATCCATCAGCACCCGACAGAGGCTGGGTTGGGCCTCCTCTCTTTCGTGTAGAAGTCATCATGGGTAAGCGCAAACTCCCGTGTAGCACTGATCTGGATAAGGCCAAGGCAAAAGTACCATGTAATTGTGTTTCCATTCTATCCTACTTAACAACAGCTGTTGGGGCATTAACAACTGAGATACACAATGTAGAGGAGTAGTTGGGCTTCGGGACTGAGACAACATCTATCAATACTAACCCTACAATAGTCCCACATCATATAACTTTAGGCAGAGACATTACTATTGATTCAGCTGTGGGGGAGAGTGACTCTACCCAGGCCAAGCAAAGCTTGTTGACTCTACAACAGAATCCGCTGATCAAAGATGGGGGAGACTTGAAAGAATACATCCTCGGTCCCGAATATGGCCCCTAACAAAAAAAGGAGGAAAAGAGGCTCAAAGCTGGGTTCTATTATAACTGAACTACCAATTTAGGAGGGGGGTGAAAGATCCTTGATCACGGAGGATCGGCTACTTTCTCACCTTAATACAATAGTGTCAGACTCTATTCAGTCGCGCATTGATACACTCCTTGGGACACTTATGGAGGATTTAATCACCTGTGCTAAGAATGGGTTTGAAGGCATGATGAAGAAGCTGTCTAGAATAGAGTCTCAATTGGGCTAATTGGCGGATTCCAGTACCAGGGTTAGGATGAAAGATAAAAATGTCACGTATAATGTAATCTGATTCCAGCGTCCTGACAGTTTTTGGTTCTGAGGGTGCTTCTCTCTGGGAGGAGAGTGCGGAGCCCCGGAAGGAGAGGTATGGGGGAGAAAGCCTCGCCCGAGAACTCAGGTCAGCCTGAGGGCACAGACCCTGGGTTGGAGTCCCCCCTGACCTGGGGAAGGGGCGACTGCTAACGGTGCCCCTACCAGTTTGTCTTCTGGGGGTGCTGCTACAGGTGGGAGGGTACAGAGCCCCGGGGAGGACGACCGGGTGTGGGAGAGCCCACCCCAGTCCCTTGTTCAGCCTCAGGGTACAGATCCTGGACAGTTGCAGGATAGGCACCCTGAACTGGTGTGTGAATTGTGCAGGAATGAATGAATGAATGAATTTGGATTTGTATAGCACTAGCTACCCGGAGGCCTCCTAGCACTTGCGGGGCAGAGAGACAGGGAGGCAAGTGGTGCTATTGTGAGGTAGTGAAAAGATGAGTTTTGAGATGTTTATGGAATGCCAGCAGGTTAGGTTCCCCTTGGAGGGTGGGGGGAGAGAATTCCAGATGTTGGAGGCATTCAGGGAGAAAGAACGTCCACCCCACCTGGATCTGCGTACTTTCACAGAGGTGGCACGAAACGCGGAACTGGACCGCAGACTCCTAAGGGGTTGATAGGGAGTGACCAAGGACTGAAGGATGCCTGGGCTTGATTTCACATATCTTTGTGGGCTAAGCACATGGCCTTAAACTGTATACTGGACCCGATAGGAAGCCAGTGGAGTTTGTTCAAGGCTTGTTTTGCTGTCTGTCTCCGGGGAATCTGGAGCAATAGGCGAGCCGCACAGTTCTGAATGACTTGTAGGCTCTGGAGTGTGTACTGAGGGGTGCCCAAATACAGAGCGTTACCGTAGTCAAGGCGGGACAGTATGAGGGCTTGGACAACAATCCTCCTAGCCTGGAAAGGGAGCATGGGAAGAATCTTTCTTAGCATTCTCATTAGGCTAGAGCAAGTAGCAGAGACCTCTGAGGCTTTGTGATTAAAACCAAGGGAGCTGTCCAGCCACATGCCTAGGCTCTTGATCTGCTGCTTTGGGATGGGCATGGGGCCAAGACAAGTTGGCCAAGTAAGTGTCGGGGCGGGAGATGGAGATTTGCCCAGAAACATCAGTTCGGTCTTGTCCCCATTTAGCTTGAGGTGGGAACGATACATCCATTCGGCTACTGCCTCTAGGCAAGCACCAAAAGCGCCAGAAGATCCCTCCGGGTGGTTGAGTGTCACCACCAGTTGGGTATCATCTGCGTAGATAATGATTTTGATGCAGAATGGAAGGACTATTTCTGCCAATGGGGCCATATAGGTGTTAAAAAGCGTGGGGCTCAGGGATGAACCCTGGGGGACCCCACATCTAAGAGGCCACCTGTCAGATGAGGCAGTTCCCTCAAAGACTTGAAAGACCCGGTCCTTTAGGAAGGATTGGAACCAGGTAAGAGCTATATTTGTCACTCACAAGTTTTTTAGCCGCTCAAGCAGGATGTTATGATAAACAGTGTCGAAGGCGGCACTGAGATCTAACATAATGATAGCTGCTGAGCTGCCCTGGTCCAGAAGTCTCCTTGCCTCCTCATTTACTGCCAGTAAGGCTGCCTCGGTCCCTAGTTGTGGACGGAATCCAGTTTGGGTGATATGAAGCAAATTGTTGGATTCCAAGTGCTGTACCAGAGGGGAGTTTATATGTCTCTCCAGTAACTTGCTCAGCAAGGGAAGGAGAGAAATGGGGCGGTAATTAGCCATGTTGGAGTGATCAAGGTTGGGCTTTTTCAAGAGGGCTCTCACCTGTGCGCATTTCCATGCCAGGGGCACCGTGCCGGAGATGATAGAAGAGTTTAAAGTATCTAAGATGACTGGGCGAATGGAATTGGTGACTAATGAGAGGTACGGTGGGGGGCGGGGTCCAAGGGGAACCAGAGGTTACCCTGGAGATGAGGGTTTCTAGGGACTCAGCGTCTAACAGTGGGAATTCTCCTAAAGAGCAGTGTAGTTCAGGGTGTAAAGTAGTGGTGCTGTGATCTGTGGGCTCAGGCTGGTGGGGAGGGAAAGGCTGGCAGATCACCTGGATTTTATGGTGGAAGCATTCTGCTAGGTTGTTGCACCGGTCTGGGGCTTCCTCGGTCTTGGAAAGTTTATGCGGCACAGAGGAGAGAGACTTAGCAATACGACAGATCTCTTTGGGAGAGTTAGCAGGCGCGTTGATTCTCTCCTCATAGAAGTGTGTTTGGGCGGTTTTGATCTCTGCCTTGTACCTTCTAATTTCCTATGTATAGTCCTGTTTCCTTTCTTCCGCGAAGTTCTGTCTCCATCTCCTTTCAGATTTCCTGCAAATCTGTTTAAGCTTTCTTAATTTAGGGGAGAACCAGGGTGAAGATTTTTGCCTGAATCTCTTGTGAGAGATTTTATTTGGGAGTACAGTGTCCAATGAGTTTTGAATCCATGAGTTAAAGTTATTGTTCGCCATCTCAGGGTTAGGGTCAGTCTGGGGTCTAGTGGTGTCGAGAACAGCGGTCCATTGGCTAATGGAGAGATTTGACCATTTCCTATCGAGTGTCAGCGTAGTGTTCTGAGGAGGAGAGGGGGCGGGAGTCTCCCAGACCAGGGGAATAGGCGAGTAATCCGGCCAGGGGAGGGGGCCGGGAGAGTCAACAGAAAGATTCTGGTAATTACTAAACACTGGGTCGAGGAGATGGCCCTTGTCATGTGTGGGGGCTAAGCCTTTCTGTCTAATTTGAAGTGCGGCGAGGCTGGTAGATAACTCATTGACCAGGTGGTTAGAGTGGTCGTCCAATTGGATGTTAAGGTCCCCTAGTATTGTAAAATTAGCTGGAGATAGGGCTAGATTGGTGACAAGTGTGGGAAGTGAATTGAGGAATTGACCTATGGGTCCTGGGGGTCGGTAGAGCAGTAAGCCGGAGAAGGTGCTAGTGGGAGAGAACTCCAGGGAGAAGTTCATGCACTCGCAGTCTGGTGGTCCGTCCGTGGATGACCAACAGCTGAAGTTGTCTTGAAATAGTATTGCTAGTCCCCCAATCCTTCCAGTCTTACGGTCCACTCTTTGAATTAAATAGCCGGGTGGCAGGGTTTAAGTAACAACTGGGTCAACTACGTCTTGAAGCCAGGTTTCCGTCAGGAATAAAACATCTGGTTTGAGATCATCTAGTAGTAGTGTGAGTTCAGTTGAATGCCTAGGAAGGGAGCGACAGTTCAGGAGGAAGAATTTGAGGGGGGGACCGGGTGACTGTTCTTCCTTGCTGTGGGGTTGCAGCTTATAGTTACAGTGGGAGCAGCACGAAGGGCTGTTAGCTATGTTCATTGAGTGTGAACAGTTGCTACCAACGGCCCTCCTCAAAGCAGTCAATGACTGAGCGCTATACCTGAGAGTATTTTTAAAACTGGCAGGGGTCGTGCCTTTGGCGGGCCCGCTGCGCGTGTGATCGGCTGTCCGGTTAAGTAGCAGTACAGCGTGAAACTAGAGCACTGACTGCAGCCGGAAGTCTCCCGCCCTGGAAGTGTCTCCCGTGACCGCCCTCCGCTCAACGGCACTTGCCGAGTCAGACTGGGGCGTGGGAGCACTCCAATGAGGGTAGGTAGAGGCTTGGTGAGGGTATTTTGTGCAAAGTGCAAAGAGCAGATTCAATTGTGCAAAGGAACGTGCCACAGATAACACACAAGTTAAACAGGCTAAAAACGATTCTTTTTTAAAAAAAATAGTCAAGGAGCAACTTTAGCAGCAAGCAGCACTACCTCTAGTCAGGTTCTTGCTGCGTCCATTGCTCATGTGATCGGCCCTCCGGTTAAGTAGTAGGACACCTGCCACAGTTGCCCTGACAGTTCTGGAAGGGGGTACAGCTCCAGGTGGGAGGGAACAGAGCCCCAGGGAGAAGCAGAGGGTGTGGTGGGAGCCCACCCCGCCTCCTGTAAAGCTGCAGGGTAAAGACCCTGGGCTGGTGGGCCAGTGTCAGGATGCCATACCTGACTTGGCAGGGGGGAGAATAGAGAAAGAGTGGCAGGCACCTGGGGCTACCTCCTCCCACACTCTGATGCCACAACGGTTGGAGTGGCCTGAAAGGCATAAGGCCTGGCTCTCATCACTGACAGTTGTAATAGCCACTGTTGCTGGCCGTCCGGAGGGACAGAGTTGTCCCTGGGAGGGAAAGGAGTCACCCCCCGGGGGTGGACTAGGCCACACCCTTGTGTTGGCCATGTGGGTACTGTCTGCCTGTTGGGGCACATCTGTGAGCAAAGTAAGTTTAGCTGCTGCACAGATGGGGTCCACAGGTGAGGAAAAAGGTTCCCCATGGGTCAGCTTAGTGGTCCCTGAGAGTATGGATAGAGGGATCCAACTAGGTTCAGGAAGGCGTAGAATGGGAAGAAAACCCTGCTGTTGCAGGCCAGGTCCCATGTTCTATCGCCCCAACCAGGGAAGTCCATCAAGGTATGAATTGGTCTACCCTGCCTTTAGGCTGTAATGGGGTTGTGTTGGAAATGGCCCTTTTTGCAGGGTTATCCCCAAACTTTTTGTTTCTTCCTCCTATTTTTTCCTAACCTGTTTGTGTTGGTTTTAGGACTCTGGGCACTTTACCACTGCTAACCAGTGCTAAAGTGCATATGCTCTCTGTGAAAATTGTGTGATGGATTGGTGTTTCCATGATTGGATATTTGATTTACTTGTTAGTCCCTATTAAAGTGCACTGAGTGTGCTAGGGCCTGTGAATCAAATGCTACTCATGGGCCTGCAGCACTGATTGTGCCACGCACGTGAGTAGCCCTGAAAAGGTACCTCAGACATGCCATTGCGGAGTCTGTGCGCAGTTTGTAACTGCCATGTCGATTTTCCACTGAACACACTTCCAAGTCCCTAACCTTCCCTTTTCGTACATGTCAGGCACCCTTAAGGAAGGCCCAAGGTACCCCCGTGGGCAGGGTGCAGTGTATGTGAAAGGTAGGACATGCCCTGGTGTGTGTGTCATGTCCTGATAGTGAATTACAGCCCATTTAATTTTTCACTTTTGCAAGGTTACCTGTTCCCCATAAGACAGAATGGGCAGTTTGGTTATGACATCTTTTAATCCTAACTTACCCAGGGAACATGGTAGAAAAACAAATTTAGTATGCCTGAACTCAGAATCTAAAGATGCATCTTTTAGTGAAGGTGAGTTTTATATTCTGTGTTTGAAAATACCACTTTTAAAAAGTAGATATTTTCTTGCTCAGTAATCCTGTGCCTCTGCTGGAATGTGGATTGCCTTTCTGGGTTTTGGATGACAGAAGGCGGGGGAGACAGAGGGCTCCTGATCGTCTAGGTAGGTCAGGAAAGGGCTGAATAGACCTGGGCTGCGTTGGGGGAAGGGGGAGGAGATGTCCTTGCACCTCAAAGGACCGGGTCTGCCTCTGACAGTGCCGTCTCCACCTCCTGCCAGGAATTCTCACCGGAGAAGGCAGAACTGGTTTTGGCTGGGCACAGACACACTCCGCCTAGAGAATCAAAGGATTTTTGGATACAAATACTGGGGCCCAGACCCCTGAACTTTAGAACTCTTTTGGATCAAGAAGAGTGACAAGAAGAAGAGCTGGAGAAACTGTGAGGAGGACCTACCACTTTGCTGTGTGCTTTGCTGTGTTGGCCTACTGTGGCTGCTTTTGTCTTGGGCAGTGAAAGGACTGGACTGAACTTTCTGCAATCTGCTTTGTGAGTTTCTCCAAGGGCTTGAGGTAGAACTTGCCCCCTGTTCAAGAAGTCTCAGGAACAACACCGCAACCCTGGTCTCACCCATGACGCCTGCTGACGCCGCCACCAAGCTGTTGCTCACACCGAGACCTGTGGGCACCGCACTCTGCACCACCTTGCTTCACGACGACGCCTTGGCCTTCCCGACGCTGCCCTCCATGCCGAAATCGACACCGCTGCTTGCACCGTGGTATGAGGGCACTGCCGTAAAGTTCCATGATGCTCCACCCTCATCCCACACCGCAGCCTTGGCCTACCAATGGCGGCGTCATCGACTCCAGTTTGTCAGCTGACGAAAGAGCTTCAGCAACGACGATGACGCTGCTTGCATGTGACCTGCTAGCACCGTGACGAGCACCACCTTCATCCCGCACCGCGACCCTGGTCTCACGGACGACGCCATCTGATGCCGCCTCCAAGCTGCAGCCCGCACCGTGACCTGAGGGCACCACACGCCGCACTGCTGCACCTCGCACTGCAGCACCAAAAGCCTGCCGATGTCAGCGCTCCTGACTTCAACAGAGAGGAGATCGACCTGCAACGCGTGTGACTTCGAGGGCCCTGACTACTCCCACACCGACCTCTGGAACCGACGACTGCAGACGCCATGTTTTCAGAAGCTCAACAAGAGGTCGCCGACGCCCTGCTTTTCTAAAAGGTACTGTTTGCAGGTCTTCACGACACTGTAGCTGGCCCGCGATGCTGTGGTCAGCCAGAACTGTTTGGATTTGCTTGCTCACGACACCGCAATAGCCCTGGATGGAGCTATGGACATCAAGAAACTGTTTTGAAAGTGTATTTTGATAACTGCCGATTTTTTAAGTACTGTATTGTGGATTTTCATTGTTTTTGGGTCTTGTATATAAATATTGGATATTTTTCTAAACTGGTGTGGTGTCCTTTTGTAGTTCTTACACTGTATTACTGTTTGTTATGTGCAAATGCTTTACACACTGCCTCTAAGACAAGCCTGACCGCTTGTGCCAAGCTACCACGGGGGTGAGCAGGGGTTATTTTAGGAGTGTAACTCCCTTATCATGGCTAGAGTAATGGTTTCTGCCTGGCATTGGCACATGCCCTAGTCTGCCAAAAATCCCATTTCTAATAATAAGGATAAAAAAGAGAGGGACCGTATGATCTGGAGTACATTATTTTTTTTTATAATCATAATGTATGTTGAACTGGTTGTTTATTATGTCTAAGTGATTGTCGAAATTATTAATTATGTGAAGACCCTGGTCTGGATTTTTTTATCATGTTTATTAGACACTGTGTGTTGCTCATGTCTTATTGCTGTTTTAAAATGAATGTATGTAGTATGCATTTATGGTTTTAATTAACCAAATAAAGTGATTATGACTGATTGACACTGATACTGCATTATCCTATTGTAACAAATAATGGAGGCACTGAATTGAAATAAAATCCCTTAGGAAATAATGTTAAATTTAATTATTCGAAATAATGAAACATATAAATAAATATACATTGTTTTAAAAAATTGCAATATGCATATATAATATTTTACCATAACATATATATTTACTTTTTTATTTAAAACATAATGTAAGATTAAAATAGTTACATTATTTTAATACATTATTTACATGATTTGTAATAATTATGAATGCACAGTAAAAATATCTGCAGGTGGGAATTTTTTTACATTTAAACTTCTGAACAATAATTGTTATTTATTTTAAAATATTTCCATAATTTAAAGTAAATTTCATAGTTTTGTAGTATTCTTGCTATTTATTTTCATGTCAAAAGTAAATACATAATTTAAAAAAAAAGTTTGCATATACTTTATCATGATGAAATCTCCGCCCCGACTGAGGAGTCTCACTTTAGTAAAGTATAGGGAAAATGTATAAAATGAAGCTGTCTAAGATCTCACAAAACCTCAAGTTTGTGTCATGGATGCAAACACATTGGCACTGACCTGCAAATTCAAGCAAAACATTACCTCCCTTAATACTAGACTATCCTCGGCAGAGAAACGGGCAGATGACATAGTGGCCCATCTCACCACTGACCCCAATTTAGGCCAAGTGATGTGCCAACTATATAAAAAGGTAACAGATTAGGAGGACCGCCCAAGGAGGAAATGGTGGCACTCTATGGAAGGGAACATAACAAAGACTTTTCTGGAGGGGTTAAGGCCCAACCTGCTGAACATAGAATTTCCCCTACATTTGAATTCCAAAGGAACCAACAGGATACATCCCAGGGTCTCAATAAATGATTATCTTAGAACATTAGGGGGTCGATTCCGATCCGGTAAAATCCCCGTCCGTACGAATCGTATCCGGAGCCGTTTCCGTACGACTCGTACGGACGCCGTACGACCGGACGATTCTGTACCCGATCGGCCGATCCGGGCGCGATTCGTACGGTACACGTCGATTCATACGGAAAAGCGCACGATCACCTACACACCGTACGGCGCGTACCCCCCATGATCGCAGGGGTTCGCGCCGTACCCCTGTGATCATGCGGGGTACGTCCCGTACACCCAGCGTACATAGGGTACGTGCCGTACACCCACCGTACATGGGGTACGGTGCGTACCCCATGTACGCTGGGTGTACGGCACGTACCCCGCATGATCACAGGGGTACGGCGCGAACCCCTGCGATCATGGGGGGTACGTGCCGTACCCGGGGGGGGGGGGTGTTCCGTACCTGTTTCGGCGCGAACTCTGCGTTTACGACTGTTTTCGGCTCCCGTAGGAAAAGGGTCGTACGGCGCGAACCCGACACGAATCGTACTTGCTGGGTCGTAAAAACCAGCCGCGAACCGTAGTGATGTCGCGTACAGCCGGTTCCGAGTGAAACTCGTACGGAGATCTGAGTCGTACGGAGTCCTGTACGACTCGTACGGAGTTTGGCACCTGGTACGGATCGTACTTCGTCGTACGTACGGGACGTCTACGGGTACGATTCGTATGGGGAAAAAACTCTCCGTACGACGATTCGGAGCGCATTTTACCGGATCGGAATCGACCTATAAAGGTCTGCTTCCTGAGGCATGGACAAGCCTGTCAAGGGATAACAGCAGTACATACACATGACCCCTAGACTTGAAGGCCACAACATGTCCATTGGGAACTTTGGTGGTAGTTGCAATCTGTTAGTACTATAGACTTAGACTTTCCTTTCCACCATAGACCTTCCTTTCCACACAAATGTGAAAAGTAAAGCCTTACATCCAAAGGTCAAAATATGGGCTATTAAAAATGGTCTCTTGGTGACACTACTAATGGGGAGCACAATAATTGGCAAATCTTATGAGAATTCAGGACCTGCTGATCTGAAAAGATTTCTTGAAAGTCTGAAACACACTGACATGGAGATCAATTACACATCCGCTGGTACTGCAGGAGTACTGGCTGGATCCTGAAGGGGTTCTGGCTGGAGAGAGAGCTGTTGCCTATGAGCCTGCCTGGGAAAAGAGGGATTCAGGAGTGGCCAACAGGAACTTTCCTAGTAGGTTAAGAAAAGAGGGAGTTAGTCCTTTTTCCACATCCAGATTATGATGCTATGGTCTAAGGCTTGTCCAGAGAGGATGCACCCTTGGTGGGGAAGGAAACTAGATTTTTTGTATTCACTGTTTTTTACTGTCCTGAAAACAGGTTTTAACAATGGGAACTCACAGCATTGACACCTGGCCTTTTGAATCCCAGCCCAACTGTAGCTTCTGCCCTTGCCTTGTTGGAAATTTTTGAGAACCAAAAACATGATGAAGTCTGAAGGGGAAACCTTGGATGAGGGCGAGGCAGTAAATCTATCCTACTGGTTACCTTGGTGTCTATGAAATGCAGCTTTGTTCTGCTGCAAGCTTCTGGTGCCAAAAGTGGGAGCTGTACAGGCTCCAAAGATATATTTGTACCTTCTACTTCTTTTCACCAGCCATTCACCAGTCATTGTAGTTACTTTTTTATTGCTGGGTATGGTTTCATTTGTTTTTATGGTATTTAATAGCGTATTTATTCGTGTATCATACTTCACACATGATTTTGGTAATATTTATTATTCGCTATTTTACAGCACTTTGTTTGCTTTGCAAAATGACAATGTGACAACATGCATCTCATTGTATTTATCCAGATTGTGGCCTAGGAATAAGACCAAGCTGCTTTCATGAAGAGCAAAACTTACATGAAGGTTTCATGCAGCCATCCCTCCACAGCGATGCCTGGCAATCTAAGGAAAGAAATCAAATGATTAAAATAGAGAAAGCATAAGAAAAGAAAATAAAGCAGGAAGAAACAAACAGTGAAGAAAGACTTCAATGTCTCCCCCTTCAGAACCTAAAGCTTGAAGTGGTTAAAAATAGTAAGTGAGGAGGGACAAGGGTCGAGTGACCATTGAATCTTGTCAGAGGTACAACATGAGCAGCAGAATCCCAAGGTGGCTGATACAGAGGGAAGGACAGGAACAGAGCGGATTGAGGAGAACAAGACAAGAAGACATCTTGGATGAGCGAGGCTACCAGAGGAAAAGTGAGCAGTTGCAGAGGCACTATTGGCTCCTGCCATGCTCGTAGAGCGAAAATCCATCTAACTTCGCAGGGCCAGTCAACAGCCACTACACTGCTGAAAAATATGCTAGGCGCTTGCCTAACTAATCACATTCTTCCAATGGACTCTGTAACAATACTAGTGAACAAGTCACAGGGTCGCAAATGCTGGCTCTCCAAATCCTCAAATAGCTGACTGGAACTGGTTAACCTCCACTCATATTCAAAATAAAATGGACTGATGCTGCCCTCCTGATTATCGTGACACAGTTGCTAAATTAAAGAACCCAGTCCAGCAGATTCCTCTAGCAGGGGCACCCCCAAACCATATATACTCACGCAGCAAGCCCCCAATTACGAAACCCTCATCTATATCTATCATATCATGGAATATTGTTGGAATAAAAAAACTCAATTCAAATGCCGAACTAGAAAATTGCTTGAGGAGCTTTAATGTGGTCAATATCCAAGAAACCTAGAAAGAGGAGGAATTTCCGCTGGGGGGGGGATATGTAGAAATCTTTATTCCAGCAGGAAAAGCCGAGAAAAAAAGTGTGGTCTATCCAGTTATGTGACACTAGACAAGATTTTCAACTTAAGCCGCTTGGATTTCCACTCCAGCATTTGCTTGGTATAGTAATACTGTTGTATTTGGGTCTTGTATTCGTAAACTCTTGTCTCTTTTCCTTTGCCTCTCCCCCTTTCCTTCCCCCCTCCTTCTCCATCCAGTTGGGTCCAACATTCTAACAGACAGTTGGAATGTTGGTTGAGTGACTATTTGAGCTGGTGAAGTGTGATGCATGTTGTGCTGTGGTGCTGTTATGTTGTATCTTGAATAAAGCATCTTTAATCTCCCCACAACTGGTTTTTAACATTGGTGACGAGGATGGGATTGGAAATACCTTGACTGTGGTGAAATTAAACATAGTATGGAATCACAAATGCTACCACCACTAGGCCTCCACGGTAACTGTTCTTGTTCCTTGAGGTTTTTCTCTTACTTTTTCCCTTTATAACTACAACCATGTGACAGGCTTCACAAATCAGCTGTGCCCATCAGCGATGAAACCCTAATGGTTCTCAAAAAATACATAATTGGCATTTTAAAAGTACCACAGGTCTAATCATTATCCTAAACTCCTACGTTAATCCAAACTGTTTGCTAAAATAACGTAATAAAAAGATGTTAGGAAATTTCCTTTTGGAATCAGAAGCCTTCCATGGAGGAATTCCATGAATACTTTCCAGATATTTTAATCTTAACTTGGCCAACCAGCTACGAAGAAGTTGTAGTTTAAGAAGAGTGGACATAATCTAGGGCATTCCGGCCCAAATTTTCAAATTCAATAAATTGGACCATAAACTCCTGCACATCTTGAAGGCTCTTGGGCTCCGTGCACTCAAAGGGGAATGCCAGAGAGATGTTCCAATGGCTGCTGCAAGAACGTGTAGCAAAGTAGAACTATGCCTTTTTATCCCTTCCTCTGTTCCATAAAATCACGGATTTTAGCATAGTCACAAGGTGTGGGAGTGACCACTTACTCCAAATAATCAGCTTAAAAAACTCCAACGATTGGGTACAACCCCTGAGAATCATTGGCACACAAAACATAGACAGCCGATTACGAAATGTTCAGATTGGAACACCCACTTGCCGGCCCAATATGAGGACTGGAAGCGGACCAGTATAACATCCAATTGTGACTCGAAAGACACAATTCTAGCGTGTTGGAGGATTCAGGAAGAACTAAAAGTACACCTCTCAAAGCCTCTGCTGATGCTTCCGACTCAGAAACGCAAATGGCACTCTCGCTCACTTAAGCTTCAATGCCAGGCAATGGGAAAAGAAATGAAACCCATCAACCTCCACTCAGAACCCACATCTCAAACCAGGAAATTTCAAGAGCTACAAAAGACTTACAAAAAAGCAGTTTGGGCAGCAAAAAGGGCCAAAAATGATCAGGATTGGATAGACATTGTGCAAGTCTTCAACAGTAACATAGAAAATATATCTGGCTGTTAATAAATCGGCTAGATTGAGATCCTATCGGAGTGTTAGGGAACAATGTCACTCAAGAAGCGCGGCTGGATCACTTAAGTTGTATGTGCTTTATTCGATAAATGTTTATCATAAAAGCATGTACATCTAAAATTCATATTTTAAAATCATATAGCCCAGCATAAAAAAATAGATCATACTATACATCACACATTATACAATTAAAATATGAAAAAAGGATTTCATTAAGACCATGAATAACAATGTTCAGAGCAAATACATCAGGTAGCATGCATGAAGGATGTTGCACTACTGTTTTTCGCTAGGAGCTTAGTTCTTATTAACCATGCACAACCCAGATATTTGGCCACACCACAAACCATAGTAAGAGAGGAGGTGTCAGTTTTTAAGATGTGTAGTGCGACACAATAGTTCTTGGAGCCAAGCTTTTTGCAGACTGGTTTGAGCCATTTGGCTCTAGCCATCCTATAGGCTGAGCATGCAAAGAAAAAATGGGCAATAGACTCATTAGGAGCTAGACAACCTGGACAAGGTGTAGATGGTAAATTGCGCCAGTTCCAGGTTACTGTCACCTCGTTGAGCGGGAGGGTCCCTAATCTCATATTCAAGTAGAGCGCCCTATCCCTAGGTGTTTGAATAAAATCAAGATAGGGTTCTAGTTTTCGGATGGGTTTGTGCTAAAAAAACACCTCAGTAAGTTTCCCCATTTTAGGATTGCGTGTCTCTTCTGCCTGTACCCATTGCCAGTAGGCTTGGGTGGCGGAATCTGGCTGGCCCAAGCCTCCCCAAATCCTATGTCAGTTAGAAGCTGCCTAAGATTAGTGATCCATTTAATCCTGTTCCCTGTATCAGCTGATATTAATTCACTGAGGGCAGCTGCGTAATTGGACTGCTCTGGGGTCCTTCTTATGCATGCCCAAAAGAGTAGGGGGCAAAGGCGTGCAATGTCCTGGATGGAACGTCTTCCCATGTCATAGTATAAGGGCTTCAGCGGGGTGGAAATTGGAAGGGAGACAAGATCTCTAAAGAACTTGTTTTCAGATCTGGCAAGTTCGCTGGTATTTTCAAAGCCCCAAAGTTCAGCCCTGTATAGGGCCGAAGGTAGCGCTTTGCCGTCATAGACCACGAGGGCTGGGGCAACTGGCTTACTTGCAGAGAGATGTTGTTCTCTTACAATAGCCCCAGACACCCGCTTGTGACTTAGGAGCATTTTGGCTAAGTGGGAACTCCATTTCATACCTTTGGAGACCCGGATTCCCAGATAGTCAAAAGACTCAACGGTGTCTAGTGCGGTATCGTTTAAGGTAATGCCGTTTCTGAAGCGTTTCGATGGGTTAATTGTCATTAACTTTGTTTTACTTGTGTTTATTATTAACCCCCGAGAGTTACAAAAAAGGCTAAACCTATTTAAAAGTTTTTGGAGACCTCCCAGTGTTTTGGAGATCAGGAGGGTATCGTCGTCGAATAGGAGAGTTGGTGTTTTCTCCCCTGCCAGGAGTGGGGCGTCTGCTGGTTCCTCTCTAAGATGGTCTACCACCCCGTTCATAAATAAAGAGAACAGGGTAGGGGCCAGCACACATCCCTGGCGCACCCCCTTATTCACCACGATCCTCTCCGTCAGCTGCCCCTGTGAGCCCCACCTAATTCTGGCATAGTTGTCCTCATGCAAACGTTTTATAAAATCAAGAATCTGAGGGGAAATACCCAATTCATGCAGGACCTGCCAGAGCTTATCACGTGGTACAAGGTCGAATGCGGTCTTCAAATCTATAAAGGCCAAGTACAAACTGCCTTTCCCAATAACCACTGTTTTCCAGTGGTTCAGAAAAAATCTGAAAACCTGATCCATTGTGCCCACCTTTTGCCTGAAGCCTGCTTGATAGTGGGAGAGGATGTTCCCGTCCTCCATCCAGGACCTTAACCTCATAAGGAGCACCCTGCCAACCACCTTCTGGATCACATTGATTAGACTAATCGGCCTGTAGTTGGCAGGGTCTTCCCTCTTTCCCTTTTTGTGGATTGGGACAACCTCCGCACCTTTCCATGAATCAGGGACTGCAGACCCCCTTGCTATTAAATTCATCAAAAGTATGATAAAATGGGCCCAGGGCTTCGGATCATGCAAAAGCAGATCTCCAGGAAGGCCGTCAGGTCCTGCAGCTTTTCCAGAAGAAATACTATTTATTGCTAGATCCACCTCGTGGAGGTCAAAGCAGACCAGTGACGGGGAAACCCTAGGGATGATTGTGGAAGTCTCGGTTTGGGGGGACGAGGGGCCTTCGTTTCCCGAGTATAGGTTAGAAAAATGGTCATGCCATTTTTGCCCTGTGATGTGATTTGGGATTGAATCAGATCCTTTTCTATTACCTCTATTAATTAACTCCCAAAATAAAGTTGGGTCCCTTTGTTTGGAGGCGTGTTTGAGCTCCTGCCAGTCTGCCTCATCCCAGTTGCGTTTGGCTTCCACTAATACCTTGGGATAACCCTTTCTTGCTGCTCTAATTGCCAATGAATCTTTCTTTCCAACAGCTAGGGATAGGGCCTGCCTCTTCTCCATGCACGCTGGTGAATACCATGGGTTTGTGGGCCTTGCTAAGCGTCTCTTTGTTGCCATTTTCCCTTCTACAATAAAAAAAATGAGCCTATCTTATGTAATGTTTCTCAGTAAAACAAAGAGAATATGGATAGGTTCTCAGCTTCTCTATATAGCGTTTCAAGCTCCTTGTTCTTTAGGTCAAGAAATTCCCTGATACTTTGCAATTTACATTCTTGCTGAGAGACTTTATGCCATTTAAGGCGTCTATTGCAATTGGAAGGGATTACCTCTCTTGTCGACATTAAAGGAGGATTAGATGTCTCTGTCGTGAAAAGTGACCAAATGTTGTTAATTTGCAAACAAAGGAGATTATGGTCGCTATCCAAGGAATGTTTAACTACCATATCCAGGAGATCCCCCATAATCGTACGTCAACAAGAATGTAATCTATTCGGGACGGGGAGATTATCCTGTTTTAAGTATTTGCTCAGCTTGGATCCGAGCGTGTCTTTCCATTTGCAGCTCTTAAATTAAATTCCAGGGTCAGGGCGTTGATTTGAATTGCCCTCTGTGACCACATCTTGATGGGAGCTATATTGAGGGTCGGAATAGCCCATTTAGTATCCTCTTCAGTGGTTCCCAGTAGGTCCTCCACACTCAGAGGTTCAAATGTGCAGTTGAAGTCCCTGGCTACTATGGTGATAAAATGGGGCAGAGTGCGGGATAACTCACACTCCAGAGCTGCTATAGTTGAAGATGTTTGGGCGCCCGGAGAACCTCTTGCATATATATTGAATAGCTCTAGGGTTGTACACTTGGATGGCACTCTAATGGTCAGGTGAAGAATGTCTTGTGACGAACAAGTGTGTGTTAAAATCAAACAATTAAGTGAGATGTTAATCCAAATTTGTAATCCCCCGGATCACTTAAGTTTTCTATATCACAGCCAGGATCAAAATCTCTTCTCTGCACTCAAAGGACAACTTGCAACTCCCCTGTCATTCTTTTTGAGAGAAATCAAAGAGAAAACTGAGAAAAGAAGAGGTGATGGAGCTCCAGGCCTGAACAGGCTCCCAGCAGTCATATATAAACAAGACTGCAATTTCTGGAGTGCCTAATTTCAAATACTGATTAACTTCTGTCTATCTGTGGAGGTCATCCCAAAATCATGGAGCAGGCCTATTTTCTAACCAATTTACAAGAAAGTTCCTTCTGCATCCACAGGGAGTTATCGTATGAGTGCCTATCTGAATACAGATTCAAAGTATTTAGCTGGTCTCATATTGACTGAACTGGAGGACTGGTCTGCAAGAGAAAATTGAATCCCTTTTAATGAAATGGGAATTAGAGCCATGTGTGGCACTACGGTGTACTTGGTCATGCTTTCCATGATCATTGAGAAATGTTGAGTTAAAAAACAATTGCTGTACACCTGGTTCGTGGTCTGTCATGCAAAATATTAATCAAGAGGGGCCGGAAGCAAGGGAATGTCCTCTCCCCAATGCCTTCCAATCTTTTTATTTCTGATCTAAGCTCACATCTGGGTGCAGCAATGTCTCACCCGCTGAGCCTGGGTCAATGCCATGTGTCTTCATTGCCATTTGCTCATGATGTAGTTGTCATGAATCTGATTGGAGTAGTCCTGTAGACTCTACTAAACAATCTACACACCTACTGTATTGAGAACAAATTGGCTGTTAACCTTGCAAAAACTCAGGTTTGATGGTGTTTGGAAGAAAGATCAACAAGAAAGGAATCTGGCCTTTCGGCGGATAGCCCGTTTCCAGAAGTACAAGCTATAAAGACACCGGGGTCTGCCTGCAAGGCTGTTTGTCTTAATGTCTACCTTTAAATGTAATAAAGTCAAGGATTGCTTCTTTAACTGTAGCATTTCAGTCCTTGCAAAGTAAATTGCACAGCTCAACTCTAAAAAATCCCAGTTTATTCCTGCAATTAGCTTTGGAACAGGAGCTTTCCCTGGAAAGTTTTGGTACTTTGGCAACTCCACCGAAGGCAAGGATTTTCTTCTCTTATTTCATCTCCCTCAAAATGCATCTCCGTCTTAGACCCAGCTGGATTCTGGCCTAATTGATGAAAAACTTGCAAAGAAAGGCTCCATTTTCAAGTACATGTCACTTTTAAGGAATTGAGGCCAGGCAATGTTGCATTTTCTAATTTGGAAAGAAATAGAAACAGACCGTCTGACAAAAACAAATAGCTGAGTGCAGGCCTTTGTGTTGGCCCTAAGGTCTTAAAAGCAAACAGTTTTTTTTTACATTTCTTTATCATTTCCATTGAAATTAAACTGCATAATCTTACAGGCATATATTGAGGATGTCATGCAATATCACAAATGATACAGTTCAGTTAGTTTTTGTTGTAGGATTTACAAACACATTTCACAGTACTGTGGTAAATAAATAAATAATACCTCTCTTTTTGACTAGACATATATCATAACAGATAGCTCAATAAATAAGAGTCAAGATTCGAGGTAGTAGGAGTTTTGCAGGTTTAATACAGCATAAGGACAGGAACAGGACAACCTGCATAGGAATAGGATGACAGGGCCCAGCAGGGCCCAGCAGCTGCTGGGGCTGGGTCTGGGATGAGCGCGCTGGCTTTTAATAACAATACATGAGCATATATACATAACGCAAACACATAGCATTACATTGCAGTGGGCGTAGCAGTGGGTGGAGCAATAGGTGTGACGCGTAGCAGTCGCGAAAGATAAAGGCAAAAGTAGGTGTAACTGGGCGTATACATAGACATGTGGTGCAGACGTAACAGGATATGTCATGGATGGGGCGGAAACATTGGAGGGGGCTACCTAAGGAGCCGGGACCTCTAACCTGATGGTGCGCGCAAACTAGCAATGACGTATCACTAGGAGAAGCTGGGGGCTATGAACTCTGTGCTAGGAGCAGAGACTGAAGTCTGGAGGGTCGGAGCGACATGTACCTAAACAGTATCTAGTATCTGATGTTTAGAGAACATGTTGATATAAACTATAAGTCAAGAGAGGAAAGGCTAACTTGATTCTAAGACTGGACCATGCATTATTCTACATGTAGTGCGTGATGAAGAATATGAAATGACCATTGAATGCAGTATTTCTCTAACGTGGAGACGTGAAGGCTAGACAATGACGGAAACTATTGATGCAGTTCAGTAGCTTAGGAATGCAGAGAAGGAGAACTGAACTGATAACTGGAATCATAACATATTCTTGGCAGACTCAGAGGCTGAGCCAGGCTGGGCCGGGCACTGCGAGGCAGGAAGTAAGTGAAGGGTCGAGGATACAGGTGGGGGCTGTATCGCTCCTCAGCGAGGCTTCAGGAGACAGGAGCTGAATCTGGTGTCCAGGCCCTTTTGAGGCCTAGAAACGGGGACTTTAGAATAGAATAACGTGCACACTGAGAAACGTGGCAACGTAGCTTTACATAGGCCTGATATTCGTAGTATTCACGAGGACTGGAAACTGGCATACTAGAGGTGGACACAACTGTAATTGCGTCATTAATCGGACATGGGGAATGCATATGCATATTTAATCATGCACACATAACATATGATGGATGACACGTAGGGACACAGAACATGGCAAAATTTACTTTTCCACATTCCCTCCTTGTCACTACGTTTCCATCAGGAAACATCAATATTCATGATACCATCTATCATTTCATACAGTATCATTTGCTCGTCTCGAATTATCCTGGAACGGGATTTAGAACGGGGCTTGGGACTAGGAATACAAGAGGTAGCACAAATGCCGCAAATCGCAGGGCCACATTGTATACAGAGACAGCAGCTGAATATGATCGCTACTGCAATACCTAGGAAGGACAATATTTTCCATCCCCATGCGGAAATTATATTCCAGAACCAACCGGACCATGTCCAGGTGCCTGGGTCTTGGTGTATCAGATGGGCAATTTTATGGAGTCTGGTTATAGCTGAATAAACAGACGGCGCGTTATTTGGAATGAAAATGCAGCAACTAGATCCGATGACTCTACAGGCCCCGCCCCTATCGGCCAGTATGACGTCAAGGACGAGACGATTCTGTAAAACGACAAATCTCATAGCAGATTGCTCTTCGGTTAAGTTACCTAGAGCAGAGGCAGTCTCATTTACTACAGCTTCAAGGGTTCTGGTTAATCTACGGATTAACTTACTATTCTGGATAGGTCCTATAAAGAAAAAGAAACCTTTATTGAAATCTGTATACTGTTCTAGAGTAGTTTCAGTATAATCGACAATTGGGGACTCCCTTCTATGTCTAATGTGTACTAGATGTGTATTTCTATGATAATCAGGTGGGGCTAGGAAAACTGGTGGCAGTAGGAAGGCAATGTAACAGGTTCCCTCCCAATCGAGGGGCAGACGAACATATGCAGTTTGACCACAAATAAAATAAGAATGACGTGAAGCTTTGAAAATAGATTTCCCACTGTCACTATACTTGACAACAGTAGTACAATCACTATGTCCTACATGTACGGAACCATTATTTCGGACACATAATTCGCCTTTGACTGGTAGTACTGAAATAGCAGGTAAGTCTGGAGTAGTATCAGACTGAACATTCAAGACCATGAAATTCGACGAATAATTACCTAAATTATACACTTCATTTTCTAGATCTAAACCTGTTCGGTGAGGGAGACCTTGCTTGTCTGGAAAACATGTACTGGTAAGAAAAGACATATCTGTTAAGGATGACGTTAACGTGGACCATGCTCCACACGAACCATTATGTGAGAATGGATAAGGAAAAAGTGGCAGAACTCCCTTCGGTGTCTGGAAAAGGGGGAGTCGACCACATACCCAACAATTAGTGGCATTGCTGTTCTGGTGTGAGTAATGTAACATGCGGATAAATGAGTTATTACGCATGGCGAGGCGGTAGGACAGTTCATGAGGGGGCAGATCACTAAACGTGTGCTCTACTGTAGCATTAGTAGACTTATTTACATGTGAAACTGGGAAACATAGGTAAAATGCATAACTGGTGCAGGAAATCATAAGGCTGGAAAACAATATGAAACATAGAAAAACGATACATCGGATTGAGTTTTGACTAACTCTCTCACTATGGGGGTCTATTTTATACATGTCAGAAACAGTCTAACCGTTTCACCTAGGGGAGGACTTAGACAATCAAACTGGCTGACTTATTTTACTAGACCGTAGTTTCTGTTTATACTCCTGCTGTGGAGTTTTCTCTAACAGGGGGGGTTTTGAATCAATGTCATTTGCGGGACAGTCCTTGAGAACAATATTTTGGCAATCCTTCAAATCCTGGGAAATGTTTTTTAAGGCGGGTTTCAGTCCATTAAAAAGTTTAATATGAGAAAGGTGCACCCAGCCCTTGCGTCCTTCCAACTTCACGGCTGTACGGGTGGTGAGGAGGACCTGTCGGGGCTCTTTCCATCGAGGCTCCAGCGGACTTGATCTGTCAAAGTTGCGGACCATCACCATGGATCCTGGAACGATTTCATGCGGTGCCACCTCGGTATTGTCTGGAAATGCGGCGGCAACCTGTGAACGACATGAGTTGAGGGCAGACATCAAGGAAGCTAGGTAATCTGTCAGCATATTACTTGAAACATCGGTAATACTTCGGGGTCTAGGAGTACCCCACATATTTGGGGGGCGGCGGAAAACGACCTCGTACGGGGACAGACCTGATCTGGAATGTGCGACCATGCGCATATAAAATAAAGCGACTGGCAGAGCTACTAGCCAGTCCACACCTTTTTCTTTGCATACTTTGGCGATGCGGATTTTCAGGGTTTGATTATGTCTCTCAACGAGACCGGCTGCTTCAGGATGGCGTACACAATGGAACTTCCACTGGTACCCTAACAAAAGGGAAACGTGCTTCATGAGTTCAGATGAGAATGGCTGGCCGTTATCAGAATATACGACTCTAGGGAGTCCATAACGAGGGAAGAACTCACGAACCAACTGCTTGGCAGTGGTCGCGGCTGTGTAATCTGGGACTGGATATGCTTCTGTCCACCTGGACAAAGCGCATACAACTACAAGGACATACTTGAAACCTCGACATCGCTCCATCTGAATATAATCCATCTGGAGGACTTCAAAAGGGTGGTCAGGGGGCTGGAAACCACCTTGTTCCACCGGGACACTTTTACCTGGATTAAACTGACAACATATCATACAGGTACGGACTTTCTGCTTGGCTGCAGCTCGTAAATGCTTGTTGAACCAAATGTTCTGGATACTGTCTAACATAGCTTTTTCTCCTAAATGTGCTGGACTATGTGCGGTATTAATAATGACTTGAACCATAGAGTCGGGGAGAAACCATGTGGCTTTACCCTTCGTTACCCATCCCTGATCTGTCTGGACCCCTCCTTGTTCGGACCATTTCTTGATTTCTTCGGGAATAGCATGTAACTGGATATCTATGACATCTTGAGTAGGGTCCTTAACTGTCATACATGTAATCGGATCTGGAGTATGTGTCTGTGTCGGATTAACTTGAATGTCTGGAGTCTGTGCTGTAAGCTTGGCTGTGCGATCTGCTAGATCGTTACCCTGGGAAATAATGTCAGTGACCTTCGTATGTGCTTTGCACTTCATGATAGCAATGGATGTCGGTAAATGTATTGCATCTAATAGAGCTTGGATAAGGAGACCATGCTGAATCTTGGTTCCATGAGAAGTCATGAAACCTCTCTCCTGCCAGAGCACTCCGAAGTCGTGTACAACTCCAAATGCGTAACGTGAATCTGTGTAAACATTAACTTTCAGGTTCTTGGCGTGTATACAGGCTTGTGTCAGAGCAACTAGCTCTGCTGCTTGAGCGGACAAGGTATCAATACGGTGTGTTTCAATAACTTCGGTGTCAGTAGTCACTGCATACGCGGCGACTAGTTCTCCTGTACTAGTTCTCATACATGAACCATCCACATAAAGTGTCAGGTCGGGGTCTGGTAACGGAGTATCTGTCAGATCTTGTCTTGGCTTTGTCGTAATGTTAACTACTTCCACACAGTCATGTGGGTCAGAATTCGAAGTAACTGATGGTAACAGTGTAGCAGGATTTAAAATGTTGCAGCGTCTGATTTCTATGTGTGGCTGGAACAGTGTCAATTCATAATCTGTTAAGCGTGCAATTGTCAAGTGCTGAGTTTGTGTTCGGTTTAAAAGAACTTCCACGGAATGTGGAACTTGTACTGTCAAGGAATGTCCTAAGACTATGGAATCACTTTGTCTGATAGCTAGGGCTGTGGCTGCAACTGACTTGAGGCACGCAGGCAACGCCTGGGCGACTGGATCTAATGTGCTAGAAAAATAAGCACAGGGCTTGTTTTGTCCTGCTTGATCTTGTGTGAGAACAGATAATGCTGTACCTTCACGTTCAGTAACGAAAAGTGTAAAAGGCTTACTGTAGTTCGGTGTCGCTAGAACTGGAGCTTGGCATAGGGCTTTCTTTAACTCATTGAAACTAAGTGTATGTTCAGATGTCCAAGGGAGGACAGTCGATGCGGCTGCCTCCTGTGTCGTTAACTGTATCAGTGGCTTGGCTAGAAATGCATACTGGGGAATCCATTGTCTGCAGTAAGAAGTGAGGCCAATAAAAGCACGTACCTCCTTCTGGGTCTTGGGCTGAGGAAGACTCGCTATTAACTGGATACGGTCTGGTGTCAACTGCCTACCCCTCTTGGACAGTAAGTGTCCTAAGTATACCACTTGCTGGACACAGAATTGAAGCTTAGAAGGGGACACCTTGTGCCCCATTTCGGCTAGGAAATACAAGACTGTAAGGGATGCTCGCTCGCAAGCACGTTCAGAACGGGCTGTGATCAGTAGATCATCGACATACTGGAGCAGGGCAGTGTCAGTTGGCATGTGAATGTTATCAAGTTGTCTCTTAAGTGCTTGACTGTAAATACTAGGACTCTCCGTGAAACCTTGAGGAGCGCATGTGAACATATAGCTCCTTCCATTTAAACAAAATCCGAAAAGGAACTGGCTGTCTGGATGAATAGGAACACTGAAAAAGGCGTTCTTGAGGTCTATGACAGTGAAGAACGTGGCTTCGGAATCAATGGCGGTTAATAGGGAAGAGATGTCTGGGACAACTGGGTACTGCGGAATAATACATTTATTAAGCTCTCGTAGGTCGATCACTAATCGATATACTGGGGGTGCATTTGGATCAGTACGTTTCATGACTGGAATGATCGGAGAATTACATACATTGGAGTCAGTTTCTACAACTACTCCTTGAGCCATGAGCTCGTCAATAATTTTGGATAAGGCTGCTACAGCCTCGGGTGGCAATCTGTACTGTCTGATTCGTGGTAACACTACACCTGGCTTGAGAGTCACACGATAGGGTGTGATTTGCATGTAACCTACATCAGTTGGACCTTGCGCCCATAAATGCTGCGGAACATTAGACAGTCTTGGATCAAAATCTCGTAATACATAGTGACCCTTAAAGTCACGTAGGAACAATCGTATTCCCTCTGGGGAACAACATATAACTGCACCTAACTCTTTCAGTGTTTTAATGCCTAATAGATTTTCTGGACATGACTTAGTAAGTAACAGATCAGTAGTGCGGGACAATGGACCTACTTCTAGAGTAACTGGCTTTGAAATCTCATTTACGATAGGTTTTCCTGAAAATCCAAGGGAAACATTTCTTGAGCCTGAGAGCGGAGCCCCTGGAACTTCAGCATGACTAATTGTGGTCCTACTTGCCCCTGTATCAATCAAAAACTTTCTGTCTTTCCCTAATACTTGACTGTGAACATAGGGACCTTCTTGATCTACAGGTGTCTCGATGAGAGGCAAGCCTACCTCCCTCTCTAGGCTGTTTCATGAATACTGCTGGTACTCTGGATACTCAGACTGTGCATACTGGTACATCTGCGATGTAACATGCTGTGTTGCAGCAATAGGCTGCGGTGCTGTAACTGTCTGTTGTGCATTCTGTGGCTGAGGAGTCTGTGAAACTTGCTCTTGTCTAGGCGGACGTGGTCTTTCTTTAGTCTTACCAGTAGCTATGTTGTGTTTCAGAACTGCACACTCATTTATAAAATGACCTGGCTGTTTACAATAGTTGCAGTTCCCTTTAACGGGAGCTGCAGGATGACTGGCTTGATTCGGACCCCTCTTCTGACTGTCTTGAGGAACGGATTGTGCAACTAATACTTTCATTTTCGTGTCTTTCATACGTTTTCTCTCGTGTTCTTGCTCTTCCCTGATTCTATTCTGGTGGTACTGGAGCATCTGGAGCATCTGGGACGGGGTATTAGCTTGCCAGGTGCTTTCGACTTTCAAAACTCGATTTTTAACTTGTGGGCTTGAATTCTCGACTAATTTAGTAACAAAAAGGTGAGGGTATGACTCACTACTTGTCTTGAGGCCACTATTGATACTAAAACATTTTTCAAACCTAGAATAAAAATCACTAATATCTTCCTCTTGTTTCTGTTTACAGGCTGAGATTGCATCCCAGTCTTCTTTTCTAGTTGTCAATAATCTGGGTAAAACTTGAATCAATAATTCTGGTAATTCTTTACATTTCTCTCCTAGACCAGTACCTGGTACTCGTGCCTTGTCTTCAGCTTCTAGAACTGCCCAATCGATCTTTTTCTCTCCTACCTCCCATTCTTTTTCCTTTAACTTTTCATACACCCCTGCGGGCAACAGGACCTTTAACATTTTAATTATATCTGGGTAAGTGTATTCTCCCATACGGAGCATGTCTTTTAATTCTCTATGGAACCCTGCTGGATCTTTGTCATGACAGGGAATTAATTTCTTCATTTCGAGGAGTTCCATCTTTGTAATCGGGGTGTAAACAAACACTCGTTGCATTTCACCGTCCTCTGTCTTAACTGGATGCACTTCTCGTAACGGGTTCTGTCTTTCCATGTAAAATGGTTTACTTTCTGGGGGTGAGACATGAACAAAATGCGGGTTCAGAAACGTTCTATATTTGTGGCGCTGTTCTAGAATGACACTAATTAAATCGGTACCTAGACCTTTCCATCTATACTGGAGTAACTCGTTCAGGATATCATGTAACGGACCTGGATCAGAGTGCTGACCCTCATACAAAGTAATGAGGTGCTGGATCATATACATACCCACCAGTCGCTGCTCGGCTGGGGGCAATTTCAGAAACATTTGTGCCACTATTTCGTCTGGAAAAGTGGTAGAATCAGTAATCCATCGGACTGCTGATCGGGCTAGTTCCTGTTCATGCATGGTACTCAACTCACTGTAACCGATTCGTGATTTCAGAATGTGATCGGTAGCTTGGAACACTTGTTCTAGGGAACCTTGTTCTGGTGCTGAATGATGGAAAATTGACTTGTGTTCTAGGCGTAAATGGCGATCTGGAAATCTAGATTTTCCTACATACGCTATTCTGGCGGTATTCTCGTCGTCTTCCTCTTCAGGATCAGAGTTACTTTCTTTCTCGCTTACTTGTGCTGCTTTACGTTGTTCGTGTATCTTTATTATTTCTCTACGGATTTTCTTGTACATACTCTCCATTGCACTAATGGTATTGTGCTTACCCTCGGCTATATTATCACTCCACTTTGTCAGGATTTTCATTTCGGCCTGATCTTTAGACGGGTAGTCTTGTTCTCTTATTAGACAGTTAATTAAAAACTTTAATATCATACGCTGGATCTCAGCTTTCCTTTGAGACATGGCATCACTAATACTTTCTGGATCATCCCCTGTACGGATGAAACGATATATTCTGTCTAGATCTTCTTTCATATTGGGTAGGGTGACTAGATACTCGGTCACCCTCCTTACGCGTACTGAATATATAACCATATTATTCTCGCCTGGGACTGGGTCATAGGCACATTCGCCAAGGGCTTGCCTGATTTCTGCAACAGACTTATTACTCTTGGGAGTACGCTGTGATGCTTGAGCATGTAATTCGAGTGCTGATAAACGCTTGCGTGGCGGCGGGGTTTGAGGAGGACCTCCTCCTGCGGCCCCTAGACTAGAATCGTCGACTGATATTCTTTGTGGCGGAGCGGGAAATTGAAATGCTGGCTGGACCGGGGGTACACAGTTCGGTTTCCGCAAACATCATGGCACGGAAACCGCACTCATTAAAGCAGCCGACGACATAAGAGTCATCCGTGACCAAGGAGGTACTGCGGTATTAGTCCTCCTGGATTTGTCTGCTGCTTTCGACACGGTCGACCACAAGATCTTGGTCGACCGTGTCGAGAGGATGGGCATTCAGCTTGCTGCCAGAGATCTTCTGGCCTCTTTTCTGGCCAATAGAACCCAGGCAGTTACCCTGGGCCCCTTTCAATCTGCCGACCTGTCGTTGCCGTGTGGGGTCCCACAAGGCTCATCCCTGAGTCCGACACTATTTAATATATATGTGTCGGACCTTGCTAGTGTCATCAAAGCCTACGGGATGGGCCTGACCTCATACGCCGACGATACTCAGTTGGTTTTGGCCATAAGAGACGATGGACAGAAGATGGCGGAGAGTTTCCAAGACGGGATGACTGCAATTAGTGAGTGGATGGCAAGAAATTGCCTGAAGCTCAACTCTGATAAAACAGAGGTGGTTATCTTCGGTAAGCTCTCCCCACCCTGGTCGGCAACCTGGTGGCCAGCAGCCATGGGTACACCTCCTTCCCCTTCGGTCAAAGTGAGAAACTTAGGTGTCACCTTTGACAACCAGCTCAATTTTATGGCCCATGCGAATAAAGTGGCTGCTAATGCTCACTTCAAGTTATGTATTGTCAGGAAAATCATACCATACTTACCTGAATCAGCAGCAAAAACACTAGTTTTTTCGCTAGTGCTGTCTTCATTAGACTATTGTAACGGTCTGTTGCTTAACGCCCAGAACAGAGTCATCAAAAAATTACAGACCGTTCAAAATGCTGCTGCCCGTGTACTCGCAAAAAAACCCAGATTTGCCCCCATTTCGGACACGCTTAAAAAATACCACTGGCTGTCCATTCACAATAGGGTCAAATTCAAATCTTTGTGCACGGTTTTTAAATCACTTCAGGATTTAGGACCTCGATTCTTTAAAAAGCAACTGACTCCGTACAATCCTGTGAGAAAGCTTCGATCCACATCTGCCAACCAGCTAGTGGTCCAACGTAGTCGCACAGTTTCCTGGGGTGATCGCCGTTTTTTAATCTCGGCCCCCAGACTCTGGAATACCCTACCCATTGATATTAGGACCAGCTCCACTCTTCTTCAGTTTAGAAAAAAACTGAAGACATGGCTTTTTAATCAATAAATCACTGCCTGTTGTTTTCTGTCGAGGGTGAGACTTTAATGCAATTTCAGCGCCGAGACGCCTAAGGGTAATTGCACGCGCTTTATAAATGGCATTAAATAAATAAATAAATAAAATAAGTACCGTAGCAGGTACTGCATGGGGTGCCCCGGTGTCTGG
The DNA here is from genome assembly GCF_964261635.1 of Lissotriton helveticus. Lineage (NCBI taxonomy): Eukaryota > Metazoa > Chordata > Amphibia > Caudata > Salamandridae > Lissotriton > Lissotriton helveticus. The sequence continues at coordinate 1,327,628,791 of NC_136069.1, read as the reverse complement.
AGGAGCAGGATGTGCCTGATTTACAGGGACTGGCGGAGCGCGAACAGGATCTGCATATTCAGGGACTGTGTCGTCCAGATAGGACGAAATAAAAATATCAGCTGCGGTCGGTTTGTGACGTAGCTTGGTCGGAACTAATGGTGACGGAAGATTACTGGATGCCTCCGGGGTCGCTTTTGGCAAGCCCTCGGCAAGAAGAGGATACATACCCTTAATAAGAGCATGCCTCTGTCTGTCTGACTGTTCGGTTTTAACTCGTTCACCAATCTCGATTAGTTCTTTTTCTTGTGCTCGTTCTAAGGATTCTCTACTTAATTCTGACTTTCTGATTTCTTTTTCAGTTCTTTTATGAGATTCTTTACGCCATAACTCAATGGCATCTTTCTGTGACTGTCTGGCTTTCTTTTTCCATAATGCTTCTTCTACTCGCATGATGCACTCAGCATCCCATGTACCCGATACGGGCCATCTATACTTTTCTTCTAACTGTTTGGTATACTCTACCCATAAATCTAGATACAATATGGCACTTATGCCATGCTTCTGATACATAAAGTGACCTGGACTGTCCCTGGGCGGGACGGGAACTGCTGCTTCCAGCAGACCCTTTCTAGTCTTCAACTGACGTAACTTGGAAAATATGGGCATGACTGAACTGTAATCTAGACACAATACAATACACAATGAACACGATACTTATCCCCCATTCATACCACGACATTAAAATACATGAAAAACATTTAAAATAACTGTTCGAACAGAATACTACCTGGAAATACTGAGAACAGAACACATAAATTTTCTCGAGAACAGAAACTGACTAGAACAGAAACTAGATGCACTGCTGAAACAGTACGAAACTTACCGGTCTCATAAAGAGACACGTCAGGACCCGCATCCACCGAAATGGACACTTCGTTTGTGGGACTGTGTACCACCAACCCACAGACCAGAGTCACTTAAATTGACCCTGTCTAGATACCACCCCAGTAACGGTACTCACCGGGCAGCAAGAACGGAAGGCCTCGGACTGGACTGGACTGCTACGACGACGGACGACGAACTTCGGACTTCGGACTTCAGTTACGGGTGGACCTCCGGATACCTCGGACCTTGGACTCTTGGCTTGGGCTCTGGTCGGGACTCGCCGCGTTCCTCCACCGTCTCGTCTGGATGCTGGACCGCCTCCTCCGTCTCCTCCGTGGGCCTGAGGGATACTTGAGCAGAAATATCTGCCACTGCGCAGAAGAGTTCCGTCACGACTGCAGAGGGTCAGGGGGTCGGCGTGGCTTCACCGACGCGTGGGGAAAGGGCAAGTCCCTGTTCGGGCGCCATTATGTGGTAAATAAATAAATAATACCTCTCTTTTTGACTAGACATATATCATAACAGATAGCTCAATAAATAAGAGTCAAGATTCGAGGTAGTAGGAGTTTTGCAGGTTTAATACAGCATAAGGACAGGAACAGGACAACCTGCATAGGAATAGGATGACAGGGCCCAGCAGGGCCCAGCAGCTGCTGGGGCTGGGTCTGGGATGAGCGCGCTGGCTTTTAATAACAATACATGAGCATATATACATAACGCAAACACATAGCATTACATTGCAGTGGGCGTAGCAGTGGGTGGAGCAATAGGTGTGACGCGTAGCAGTCGCGAAAGATAAAGGCAAAAGTAGGTGTAACTGGGCGTATACATAGACATGTGGTGCAGACGTAACAGGATATGTCATGGATGGGGCGGAAACATTGGAGGGGGCTACCTAAGGAGCCGGGACCTCTAACCTGATGGTGCGCGCAAACTAGCAATGACGTATCACTAGGAGAAGCTGGGGGCTATGAACTCTGTGCTAGGAGCAGAGACTGAAGTCTGGAGGGTCGGAGCGACATGTACCTAATCAGTATCTAGTATCTGATGTTTAGAGAACATGTTGATATAAACTATAAGTCAAGAGAGGAAAGGCTAACTTGATTCTAAGACTGGACCATGCATTATTCTACATGTAGTGCGTGATGAAGAATATGAAATGACCATTGAATGCAGTATTTCTCTAACGTGGAGACGTGAAGGCTAGACAATGACGGAAACTATTGATGCAGTTCAGTAGCTTAGGAATGCAGAGAAGGAGAACTGAACTGATAACTGGAATCATAACATATTCTTGGCAGACTCAGAGGCTGAGCCAGGCTGGGCCGGGCACTGCGAGGCAGGAAGTAAGTGAAGGGTCGAGGATACAGGTGGGGGCTGTATCGCTCCTCAGCGAGGCTTCAGGAGACAGGAGCTGAATCTGGTGTCCAGGCCCTTTTGAGGCCTAGAAACGGGGACTTTAGAATAGAATAACGTGCACACTGAGAAACGTGGCAACGTAGCTTTACATAGGCCTGATATTCGTAGTATTCACGAGGACTGGAAACTGGCATACTAGAGGTGGACACAACTGTAATTGCGTCATTAATCGGACATGGGGAATGCATATGCATATTTAATCATGCACACATAACATATGATGGATGACACGTAGGGACACAGAACATGGCAAAATTTACTTTTCCACATTACCTTCATGAAATATAAAGAACATTGTTACTGAAATAACCAACTCCCCTCTCTACCCTCCGTACCGGCTTCCTGTGTGCCAATTCTCCATAGTTTATTATTTTTGTGCCAATTCTTCATAGTTTATAGTTTATGTGTATCCTTAACTGTCACTGACTTACCTTTCCTGACTATGTGGCCCATTAGGATGGTGGGCGGATCGCCCCAGCCAGGCCGGCGGTAGCCAGCGCCAGCCTGGCGGGGGTGATCCACCCGCCATCCGTCCCAGAATGACCCCCGCCATATTAGTATGGCTTGGGGGTCCGCGGCGGACCGAAAAGGGTTTCTATGGTGGCGGTGTCTATCCGACACCGCCAGCCATATTAGGATTGGCTTTTTTAAATGCCTTTCCGTGACGGCAATGCCGCCACGGAAAGACATGTGGAGTCTGCATTGGGGGCCCGATGCGGGCCCCCATGGACTCCGGGAGGCTTGGGGGTGCACATGGGGGGTACCTATGGTACCCGCGGCAGTTCCATGCACAGCATGGCAGGCACCGCGCGGTGCCTGCCATGCTGTGCATGGAAGTGCACTGCATGCCTTCCTGCGATTGTGACGGGTGGTGTTGAGTGCACCGCCCGCCACAATGGTAGGAATGCAGGATGCGCCCGCCACTGTGGCGGGCGCATCCTAATGCCAGGCACGGGACCCCCGCCCTTATGGCAGATGGTCCCTGGTACCGTGAGGATGGCGGAAAAAGTCCGCCCGCCATCCTAATGGGGGCTTATGTGTCTCCTCCACTTCTCGTTGTTCCCCTGCAGGAGGTTCTTGTTGTGTGGGTGAGGATTGATAGTTCTTGTATCATCAACCCCCATGCCTGCAACACCTCTGGCAAGTTCTCGTCCCTCCTTGTTTTCCTCATATGGGTCTCTTCTGCCAATACCCATTCCTTAAGTTCTGCTCTCCACTTATCTATGGCTTAGCCCTGTGGGGTTAGCCAGTGTATAGCTATTTGTCTCTTAGCAATCACCAGTCACGTATCAGAAATTGTCTGGTTGTCTTTCATTTGGGATTTCTAGGTATCAATCCCAGGAGGCAGGTCCGTATTTCAAGTGCTATCGTCCATCCCGTCACCCTGTTAAGTTGAATTAGTATTTCAGTCCAATATGTTTGTATCTTGGGGCAATGCCAACCCATATGTACAAAGTCAGCCCAGGCGCCCCAACACCTGGGACACCGCGGGTCACGCTCTCCGTTAATGCAATATAGTCGCCTAGGGTTAAAAGCAATCAGTTATGGAAGCAGGCCCTACCTCATATTTCTTTCAAAATAATTCTAAACAAAGAAATAAAGAGGCTCCCATGGAATAGAGACAAACAAAACTTCAGCAAAATAAGCCACGCATCAATGTCTATCAGCTCCTATAAACAACCCTGTCTGCAGGCCTGCTTAAGAGTTCTACTCAAAAGCTTCCTTAAAATCAAGCAGATTCATCTACGCTTTGGTCTGTTTTCAACAACTGACTGTATGCTTCATTCCGGATGCCTGCATCTACTGCATTTGAATCGTGTAATTCTGTTGGGGCATCATACATTTATGATGTTTGGGTGCACAATGCTTTCGCGCTTTCAATGCGGCTTTCTCAAAGAGTCACACTTAATTGTTTTAAAGTTAGCATAGGTACATGATTCAGTAAAATCTTCCATCGTTGAGTTGAAGCAGAAAAGAGATTGTGAGCTCTTTGCAGTACTCCAAAAAGTGAAACCCCTTCTATAGATGCTGTGGGTGCAGTCCGATATCACTAAATTCAGGGAATGACAACCACATGGCAAAGAAATGCTCTTGAAATCATACTAAGTATTCTGGCCTGGACACCTTTACTTTGACCTTTCATGTTGGCACCATTATTATAGCCTTGACCTCGTAGATCTTGTACATTCAAGTTATGCTCTTACAGCACTCCTAATTACAGTTCTGTTAGACCTTCACATGCGGAGTGACTCACCTATTTAAAACCAATAAAATGCTCCTTAACAGATATTCCATTTTTTTTATATCAGTAAACCTAATTTTCAATGATAGCTTTTCAGAATGGCTTATGTCAGGTGTGCAGTCTAATATAACAGATAAATATTGTGCTGACGTTGCTCAAAGTAGAATATCCTTAAGTACTTGTTTTTCTAAAAGATTGATTATTTCATTCTGTATGTTTTTTCCAAGATAGTGATTGGTATTCTACTTAGCACAAGCACATCTCAAATATTCTTTTGTCACAACATCAAACTTTCCAAGAAGTTGTACTAATCCCAAGAAATCTCAATTATTTGGCATTACCGGCTTATTAGAGGACCCCGTTAAGGCCAAGTTGTGCTCCAATAAAAATAAAATTATTTACGTAAGCCTTTCTAGAACCCGCCTCCAATGAATAATTTCTTCGTTTATCATTTGCTGATGTGACACATCCACACCTTTATTTAACTGAAGTCTTACCTCTGTGTCCATCCAAACACAGTAAGAGGTCATATGATCCTGTGATTTTTCATGCTCCTTCAAACGAACACTAATTTGTCTCAAATCACGAAAACCTGTACTTCCTAGAGAAGTTTGTGACTTTTCAGATGGAAAAGGTTTGCAGCAAAAACAATATGCACAGTCTGAAGTTTGTGACTAAACAAGCCATTTGCGCCTTATTGTTTCATTGTTGTCCACTTTCCTCATCTGAAAGAGTTTAGAAAAATGAAGTTTATTTTTATCAACAGAGAATGTTATATCCTCAATTTCAGGTGGTTCAGAAGTTACAATATTATCCGCAAATGTAGATTTCAATTTGTCTGGCCACAGTGCTGGATCAGCTGTGTCATATATGTAGGATGACAAGGTATTGTGCTCAGCTGACTGTGTACGAGTTTGCTATTTAGAGCAGCAGCTGAGTTGTCTTCAATTCCTTTTTCAACTGAAGCCAAATATGACTCTAATTCCTAATTTGTAGAATCCTGACACTCTGAGGAGGATGAGGAGGTATTGTGCTCAGCAGACAAGATACCAAAATGTGGGTAATTTAGCACAGCTATCACGTTGTCTTCAAGTTCTTTGTCAGTTGAAGAAAAAATACGATTTTAAATCAGAATTCATAGAATCCTGACACTCAAACGATGACCCTTCCCCTTCATCACATTTTTATATGGTCCACCAAGTCATAAAAAAATGTCAAGGCTTCTTGCAGCTTTTTGTTTTTTGCTACACTTTCAGCTTTCCTCTTCTGACTTTGTGATCCATTCTTTCAAATTACAGTTCTTGATGTAAGGCTGAAAAACGCACAAAATGTCTGCATCAGTTTGATGTGCTAATTGCCATATGGTAGGGCTTGGATGGGGGTGTCAGATCTTGAACTTCATTATAACTGCACTAGGCATTGCATCCATATTGGTATTATCCAATCTACTTAAAGAATTAGGGGCCGATTCCTGTCGGAAGGGCTCTGAACCATGTTCGGTGCCCTTCCGACCGAATCGTAACGTGTCGGCTGGATTTCTTTCCGACCGAGCCATTCCGATGGGCTCGGTCAGAATAGAATCCGACTCAGATTTCCGGATGGCTTACAACGGGCTCGGAGAGCCCTTCTGCCATCCGGAAATTCTTCAGTACTCCCCTGGTTGCCTCTTTACGACCAAGGTAGTACGATGGCAGTTTTTCACTGCCTTTTCGTGCCCGTGTTTCCGGCACAAGAAGGCAGTCGGAAACTGTCTCTGGGGGCCCCCAGCAGGGCCCCCATGTGTCCGAGGCCGCCAAATGGCTGCCTGGGGGCACCTATGTGCCCCTCTGTTGATCCCTGCACCCTGTGGCAGGCACTTTGGGGTGCTGGCCACAGGGTGCAGGGATGAACTGCACCCCTTCTTTACACAATGCAGGCATGCATTCTGCTCGGAATGCATGCTTCCATTGTGAAGCATACGAATGTGACCGAACAGGGTTCGATCGCATCGTACTTGCAGGGCCATAACGAACGACAGCAGGCCGGTCGATTACGGCTCCTGACCATTGTCGGACGGACCTGAGTCCGTCTGACATCGGAATCGGCCCCTTAGTTGTACAAGGGTACCTGTACAAGGGTACCTGGTTGAGATGGGGCACTAAAGACTGAGATCATGCAAATGGAGAGAATATTTTCATAATAAAATGTGTTAGGTGTGCAAACAGTGCATAATAATTATTGAATAGATAACACATAGGGGTCGATTATGATGGCGGACGGAAGGACGACCGCCGGCCTGGAGTAGGCGGAAAATGCCTTTTTACAGTCCGCCAGCCGCGGCCAGTTCATCTGCCATATTAGGATGGGAAGCACTGTCAAATTTCCGTACGCCTCGGAAGAACATGCACCGCCGCGTAAATACACCCGACCCAGCGGCGGACGTAACCAATCCAGAGACACCGCCGTACGGAATGACGTCTCCGACCGTCCTCGAAATCACAATGGCGGAAAAGACACAGCGAATCGCAGCGGAAAAATCACCAGCCTGAACACGGCGGATTCACCACAGCGGAGAGGCAAAACATTGCAGAGATACCCACCACAGGCAGATCGCCGTCATGGACCCAGCTCTACACGCATTTCCGCTCCTCTTCGTGCTCCACCACCAGCAAGTCATGGACCGTCGCCGACGACGACGCAGGTACGCAAACACAGCAATCGCTGTTGGAAGGGGAGTACCTGCCGGGGCCGTGACGTGGGGAGGGGGAGGGCATGTTGCGGACACAGCATTTACAATATCACCAATATATCAACAATGCTAGGAGACAACCAGGAATGACACAGAGAAACCACTACACAGGAATAACTTGCTTTATTGTACATAATAGGGGTTGACTCCTAGAGTAGCCAGGAGCATGGGCACTGGATAGAACAGAACAGGTTCATCTGAGGCAGCACATGAGAGGGGCTAAGTGCATCAGCAGTCCATGGCACAGAGCAGGTACATCTGAGGCAGCACATGAGAGGGGCTAAGTCCATCAACAGTCCATGGTACAGAACAGAGCAGGTACATCAGAGGCAGCACATGAGAGGGACTAAGTGCATCAACAGTCCATGGCAAAGAACAGGTACATCTGAGGCAGCACATGAGAGGGGCGAAGTGCATCAGCAGTGCATGGCACAGAGCAGGTACATCTGAGGCAGCACATGAGAGGGGCTAAGTGCAACAACAGTCCATGGCAAAGAACAGGTACATCTGAGGCAGCACATGAGAGGGGCACAGAGCATTAACAGTCCATGGTACAGAACAGAGCAGGTACATCTGAAGCAGCACAAGGACGTGTGTCATGCGCCCCGTCCCATGGACATTAATAATGCAAGGGTGGTTACAATGGACAATCCAGACACCAAGTACAATGACATGTGAGTGATGGGAACTGCACCTCACAGCACAGAATCAGGTGGACTGATTGACCTACTAGCTTCGGACACAGTGGCAGGATCTGATACAGGATTGGGAAATACAGCCACAGTACCAGTTATTGACACATGAGCCATAGACCCAGACACACTGCCAGCACCAGAAACAGGAGTGTGAGACACAGCCACAGCTCTAGTGACTGACACATGAGCCAAAGACCCAGACACACTGCCAGCACCAGAAACAGGAGTGTGAGACACAGCCACAGATCTAGTGACTGACACATGAGCCATAGACCCAGACACATTGCCAGCACCAGAAACAGGAGTGTGGGACACAGCCACAGCTCTAGTGACTGACACATGAGCCATAGACCCAGACACACTGCCAGCACCAGAAACAGGAGTGTGAGACACAGCCACAGCTCTAGTGACTGACACATGAGCCATAGACCCAGACACACTGCCAGCACCAGAAACAGGAGTGTGAGACACAGCTACAGATGTAGTGACTGACACATGAGCCATAGACCCAGACACACTGCCAGCACCAGATACAGGAGTGTGAGACACAGCCACAGATCTAGTGACTGACACATCAGCCATAGACCAAGACACACTGCCAGCACCGGAAACAGGAGTGTGAGACACAGCTACAGATGTAGTGACTGACACATGAGCCATAGACCCAGACACACTGCCAGCACCAGATACAGGAGTGTGAGACACAGCCACAGATCTAGTGACTTACACATGAGCCATAGACCCAGACACACTGCCAGGACATGTCCCTGTACAGTGACCAACAAATACCATGCCAGCATCTGAGACAGGAGAGTGGTGGACACACACAGTGGCACTACCTGAAACAGGAGAGGGCACAACTGACACAGTGCTACTACATGACACATGAGAGTGAACTGCAGCTGACCCACTAGGACCACTGAAATGATGAGCCACAGGGCTGTATGGGCCAGGAGGCAGGGTGGCTCTGGGAGCTGGGGACAGCTGTACTGGAGCGACATTGGGGTGGTCAGGGGTCACTGGTGTGTGTCTCTGTTTCTTTGGGATATGTAAGGGCACCCTGGACATGAATGGACTGGTAAGTGGTGCGGGCTCATCTGAAACATCACCCATCAAAGGTGGATCATGTGCTGGTGGTGGTCTGCTCTCTGGGGACGTGCTGGACCCTGCTTGACGCTTGCTCTGGCCCTGCCTTCTGCCCTCTGTATCATGTGTAATGGGGGATGCAACAACAGTGTACTCCTTCCTCTGCTTCACCGGGGTGTGGATGGGAGTAGAGGTATGGGGGAACTCCACCTCTGACACATGTGGTGTACGTTCCTTCACCAACACCAGCTTCTGGGGACGCAGGGGTGATGTATGCCTGTCCTTGGTGGATGTCCTGTGAATGGGAGAAGTCTTGGCCCTGGGAGGTTCCTTGGCCATGGGAGACGCCTTGGCCCTAGGAGGTGTCTTGTCTTTGGACTGTGCCTTATTCGTGGGCGGTGCCCTGACCCTGGGAGTTGCCCTGTCCTTTGTAGTGTCCCTGTCCTTGGAAGTGTCCCTGTCCTTGGGAGGTGCCCTGTCCTTTGTAGTGTCCTTGTCCTTGGGAGTGTCCCTGGCCTTGGGAGGTGCCCTATCCTTGGGAGTGTCCCTGTCCTTGGGAGGTGCCCTGTCCTTTGTAGTGTCCTTGTCCGTGGGAGTGTCCCTGTCCTTGGGAGGTGCCCTGTCCTTGGGAGTGTCCCTGGCCTTGGGAGGTGCCCTGTCCTTTGTAGTGTCCTTGTCCTTGGGAGTGTCCCTGGCCTTGGGAGGTGCCCTGTCCTTGGGAGTGTCCCTGTCCTTGGGAGGTGACCTGTCATTTGTAGTGTCCTTGTCCATGGGATTGTCCCTAGCCTTGGGAGGTGCCCTGTCCTTGGGAGTGTCCCTGGCCTTGGGAGGTGCCCTGTCCTTGGGAGTGTCCCTGGCCTTGGGAGGTACCCTGTCCTTTGTAGTGTCCTTGTACTTGGGAGTGTCCCTGTCCTTGGGAGTGTCCCTGTCATTGGGAGGTGCCCTTGCCTTGGGAGTACCTTTTGAGGGGGATGCCTGTGTTCCATGTGAATCCCTGTCCCCCAACACCCCTTGAGGATCCTGTGTGTCAACTCCAGGGTAGCTGATGTCGTGTTCTGTGAAAGATTTCCCTGTCCTAGGGGATGGTGTCTGTGGCCTCCGTGCCCTGCCATGCTGCCTGTGCCTGCTTCTCGTGCAATACCCAGAAAATGAGGCCTGGTCAGAAATGTCACTCTCCCCTGAGACATCAAGTGGTGTGGATGGAGGAACTGAAGTAGAACCTTGTCCATGCGACTGTTGAATGGCTGCAGACACTGTGTTGGATAATGACTGAACTGTTCTGTGGAGACCAGCAACATCGCCATGCATCCCCTCCATGAATGCTACCACCTGCCCCAACTTCCTATCGTGGTCCAGGAATGCATTGATCATGTTGGTCTGCCCTACACACAGCTGTCGCAGCAGATCAACCGTCTCAGCACAAAGGGCACTTTGTGTCACAGGGGCAGGGGCAGCGGTGCCTGCACCGAAGGCTACTCTGCTACCCCATCTCCGGCGAGCACGAGCAGTAATTGTTGCAGTTGGTGGCAGTGTGGGCCCAGTGTACTGTGTACCGACTGAAGGTGTAGATTGCCCACTCCCTGTGTCTACCAACAGTGCTGACTCACCACCACTGTCTGAAGATGAGGACGATGATGTCTCCACATGTGAGTCCTCAGGGACAGTTCTGTCCCCCTCTCCGGGGCTGCTCTATGTCAGTCTCAGTCTGCGTGTGTGTGATCTCTGATCCGGATGCATTGCCACCACTAAGCTCCGTCGTTTGTGGGTCAGTGCCCTCGGCCAAAGCTGAAAGAGAGAGAAAAGAGGTATACCTAAGTGCCACACTCACGTACTGCAAATTACAAAATCAAAACTTCCTTGACTGCTGACCAACATGTAGCACCCATCCTGCACACGAACCACCCCTACCAGACATCCTCGTGTCAAAGAACCGGGGGTGCCTGTGAAACATGTACATCAAACAAACAGGGCAAGTGCATGCAGACCACCACACATGTGCTTCCATGGGACCACAGACCTCAACGGCATGTCCTGGGACCCTGCACTACAATGCAACTGGTATGTCCACCTGGCTGACATGGATGCTAACGCTCACTCCGCTAATGGCACCAACATGCAATTGCAACACAACATACACACCACGGATGTCACTACTGTGTCTGAGCAGCAATACATGCATGCACTCACAAGTCACAAACACATTCAGTCTGCTTACCGCTAGTTTGCTGCTGCTCCCCTCTCAGCTGTGCGGCCAGGTCAGGATGTGTCACAGCTATGATACGTAGCTTTAGAGGGGTCATGGTACGTCGTATAAGCCGGCCTGATCTTGGAATCTGCCCCAGTGTCATCTCCGCCACAGTCTTGCTGAGCCTGGAGATGTCGTCCCACCGCTTGTGGCAGTGTGTGTGTCGCCTATTGCACACCCCCATTGCCCGTACATCACGTGCTATGGTCCTCCACATGGCCTTGCGAAGGTGCAGCTTGACCTACCATGATGGGAGACAAGAGGGGGCAAGTCAGTGGACAGTTGGCCATTCACACAGATAGGAGCAACACGTATCTTTCAGCAGCCATGCACAGTCTAACACATGTGAAGGTCCCACAGCACCCCGCCAAGATTGCAGAAGCCAGGAGTCAGTGACCACCTCATGCACACCAACATGTCCCCCACTGCACTTACCACCTGTCCGGGGGCACCGTAGAGCCGTTCATAGTGGCGGAGCACACCGTCCACAAGGACCTCCAGCTCCGCTGTGGTGAAGGGACGAGACCGGATCTCTCGAACTCTCGGCATGACAAGGTCCAGGACTGTGGCACAACAGCAGCAGTTGTTGGAGTGCTCAGCAGCAGCAGGTAGAGGTGATGGGTGCAGGCAGCAGTTGGTGGATTGCTCAGCAGCAGCAGGTAGAGGTGATGGGTGCAGGCAGAAGTTGGTGGATTGCTCAGCTGCAGCAGGTAGAGGTGATGGGTGCAGGCAGCAGTGGCTGGAAGCAGTGGATGTGTGTTGCTGAAATTCACACATTTATAGGGCCCTGAGCTGATATCAGTGGCACACGTCTGCAGCAATTGGTTTTCCCGGGCTGCCTCATTCAAAATGAGCCAATGACTGGCCCTGCTGCGGCGGTGCACGGCTTCCGCTATTTTTTAAATCGCATACGCCTCCCGCGTTACCTGTTTCCATTGGCTACATGTGCAAGGACCATCACGGTCACACCCCGCCAACCGCATGTGCGCGCTACCGTAATGGTGCATCTTTTGAAAATCTTCACTCACTGGCATTGCAATGGCGGAGCACGCATTCTGCGGAGGCGGGGCAGGCTAATACATACACTTGAATGTGCAAGTGGAAATGGCAGTTGGTATCCCCCCTTTCAAGCACATAGCAGCACCCACCGCAGATCGCCGGGTGCGGGCGGTCACCCACCGCCGGGTGCGGGCGGTGGGTGACCGCCCTGTGTATTGATGTTACCTTGGCATGGATGGCCATGGCCAGTCACCCACCGCCGGCCATGGCCGGTCACCCATCGCCGGGTGCGGGTGGTGGGTGACCGCCCTGTGTATTGATGTTACCCTGGCATGGATGGCCATGGCCGGTCACCCACCGCCCGCACCTGGCTACTCCCACACAGTAGGGCTCCAAATGTGCATCGACCATACACTGTGCTGGAGGACATGGTTGAAGAGGAGGTAATCCGCAAATTCCGGCTTGACCGACCGACATTGCAGGACCTTGTAGCCCAATTGGCACCTCATCTGCAGCCACGCAGGCCATATCCAGGAGCAATTACACCCACAGCAAAGGTGATGGAGGCACTTCACTTCTTCGCGACAGGCAACTTCCAGTACACAGTTGGTGATGCCGGGGGGATGTCCCAATCCATGTTCAGCATGGTACTGCGGGATGTGCTGCAAGCCATGATGCGTTACAAGGATGATTACATCCATTTCCCATGTCCGGCAGAGCTGGCTGCAGTGAAAGGTGACTTCTATGCCGTGGGCCAGATTCCACATGTAGTGTGTTCCATTGATGGCAAACATATTGGTCTGATTCCACCCCAGGCAGGTGAACCCGTCTATCGCAATCGGAAGCACTACCATTCTATCAATGTGCAAGTCGTGTGCCTGGCTGACAACATCATCTCCCATGTGTGTGCCAGATTTCCCGGGTCGGCACATGACTCCCACATCCTGCGGAGCAGCATTGTCCCTCAACTGATGGCTAATCTGTGTCAAGAATGTACGTGGCTTGTAGGTGAGTGTGCTGTGATGACTACTGTGTTGTATGTGTGCCATGCTGTTCCCACCAATCCTGGTAATGATGTTTGTGTCTGTCATCCCCCCACCTAGGCGACTCTGCGTACCCAAACCGCCCGTGGCTGCTAAGCCCCCTACGGAATCCTACTACCCCAGGTGAAATGCGCTATAATGAGGCCCATGGCAAGACAAGTCGGGTGGTGGAACGTACATTTGGACTGCTGAAGTCTAGGTTTCGCTGCCTGGATAAAACCGGAGGGGCCCTGCCATACTCACCCGGCAAAGTATGCAAAATAGTGATTGCCTGCTGCATGCTCCACAACCTGGCCTTACGTAAGAATATTGAACTGATCATGGACCCTGCAGACCAATAGGTTGCTCCGCCTCCCATACCACCCCAGTGATGAGGATAGTGGGGAGGAAGAAGGTGCGGACCAGAGGCGTCAGCTCATTGCTCACTACTTTCCTTGAATGTGAGTAACTACCTCTTGTGCTGCTGTTCAATGCGTGACGTATGTCTGCTGGTGATGGGTGGATGTGGTGTGTGAATGCTGCCTGTTATGTTCTGTTTGCACATGGGTGTGGGACATGGCGTACGAGCTATGCTCCTGATGTATGTCCCGTGATCCGCTTACTTTGAGATGATTGTGGGATGTGGGATGTTGCAGTACGTTGTTGTGTGATGGGTGTGATTCAGTTTCCTGACCTGTGCTTGTTGTTCTCTGTTTGTCCATAGGTCACTCACACAGAGCCATGATTCCAAACAACATTCATCCCTGCACCTGGTGATGACAACAACTGAGACAAACCTGTGTTTCAACATGGAGATCACACAGCCTTGAGTGTTTCCGTGATTTTTATTTACAGGGTGTGGATTACTGTTAGTGCATATTTACAAATAGGTGTTGGGGGGAAGTGTGAGTTGAAGGTCATGTCAGATGACAACACCGTGGGGACACCACATTGTGTGATGTACACCTAGTCCAACAGACGTGTGCCATTGCTTGGCATTGTGGGGCAAGATAGTTCGCAGAGTGAATGCCAGGCTCAAGGAAGGGTGAAGTCAGTGGCGGCCCCTCTTCGAGCGGGTGGATGGTGCATTGCCACTGCTCTGTGCTGGATCCAGCCTCGGACGGCCCCTCCGTCTTGGAGCCGGAGCTGAGCCAGCTGTGGGGGCAGGTTGTTCAGGGACCACCTCTCTGTCAGTGGCCTCAGGTGATGGTGGCGGTGGTGTTGGTGCCCTGTCCAGCTGGCCACTTGGGGGAGGGGGAGGTGGTGTGGCGCGGGATAACCACTCCCTCCAAAGAGCTGTTTGCTGCCCCATGAGGTCAACAATTTGTCCCATACAGGTGTCCATGGACCGCAACAGCTGGCAGGTCTGTAGCGAGTCTTGGTGTGCCCGATCCGCCTGTGCCTGCGACCGCTCGTAGGAGGCTTGCACTCTTGCAATGGCATCCAGGGTCTCAGTCCCAGGATGGGCTGGGTCTTGTTCCCGACCTCGCCTTGCACCTGAACTCCTGTTTGTGAGCTGTGGCCTCACCTGTGTCCTCCCCCGTCCACTCTCCCTGCTAGCCTGAGATGTTAATGGCCCATCATCGGACGATGGGTCAGGCAGGGTGGCACTGGCAGGAGTCGTGGTGGTGGTGGTGGTGGTGGTAGCTGCACAGCTCACAATGGCAGGTGTTGGTGTTGTTATACTGGCCAAGGTGGTGGAGGCAGGGATGTCCTTGGAGCCTGATGGCCCTGGGAGTGTGCTTGGGGCAGCATCGTCCTCTGCACCCGAGGTGTCCATGGAATCTTCACCGGAGAGTCCTGGCTGTGAGGGGGGCGACTGGTGCTGGCGGTTGCTGGTTTCGCCTGTCAAGTTGCGATCACCTGAGGGACAAGAATTTAAGAATCAATGCTGTGGACATGACAGGTTTGTTGTTGTTACATTACAAATTTCTAGGGAATCAGGACATGGTTGTTGGTGTCATCATGTTGGTGTGGTAGACAGTACTGGGCATTATGGTGGTGTGGAGGTGGGGAGACAATACTTGGATATATGTGGTCCGGTCCTGCTATTGGATGGTGCCCCTGTGAAGATGGCTACCTACCTGTAGGTTTGAAGGAGGAGATGCACTGTTCAGCAAATGGCGGGCGGACTCCAGCTTACTCTGGGATGGGACACGGGGGCCTGTTGGGAGTTGTAGTGCTGGACTCTCACCCACCCACGCCCACCCTCCCTGTTTACATGGGGGCCTGTTGTGAGTTGTAGTGCTGGACCTACCCCCCCCCCCACCCTCCCTGTAGACATGGGGGCCTGTTGGGAGTTCTAGTGCTGGACTCTCACCCACCCACCCCTACCCTCCCTGTAGACATGGGGGCCTGTTGGGAGTTGTAGTGCTGGTTCCAATCCCCACCCACCCCCGCCCTCCCTGTAGACATGGGGGCCTGTTGGGAGTTGTGGTGCTGGACTCTCACCCACCCACCCCCACCCTCCCTGTAGACACGGGGCCCTGTTGGGAGTTGTAGTGCTGGACTCTCACCCACCCACCCCCACCCTCCCTCTAGACATGGCGGCCTGTTGGGAGTTGTAGTGCTGGACCCACCCACCCACCCACCCTTCCTGTAGACATGGGGGCCTGTTGGGAGTTGTAGTGCTGGGCTCTCACCCACCCACCCCCACCCTCCCTGTAGACATGGGGGCCTGTTGGGAGTTGTAGTGCTGGTTCTATCCCCCCACCGACCCCCACCCTCCCTGTAGACATGGGGGCTTGTTGGGAGTTGTAGTGCTGGACTCTCACCCACCCACCCCCACCCTCCCTGTAGACATGGGGGCCTGTTGGGAGTTGTAGTGCTGGACTCTCACCCACCCACCCCCACCCTCCCTGTAGACATGGGGGCCTGTTGGGAGTTGTAGTGCTGGACCCACCCCCCGCCCACCCCCACCCTCCCTGTAGACATGGGGGCCTGTTGGGAGTTGTAGTGCTGGACCCACCCCCCCCACCCACCCTCCCTGTAGACATGGGGGCCTGTTGGGAGTTGTAGTGCTGGACTCTCACCCACCCACCCCTACCCTCCCTGTAGACATGGGGGCCTGTTGGGAGTTGTAGTGCTGGTTCCACCCCCCACCCACCCCCACCCTCCCTGTAGACATGGGGGCCTGTTGGGAGTTGTAGTGCTGGACTCTCACCCACCCACCCCCACCCTCCCTGTAGACATGGCGGCCTGTTGGGAGTTGTAGTGCTGGACCCACCCCCCACCCACCCTCCCCGTAGACATGGGGGCCTGTTGGGAGTTGTAGTGCTGGACTCTCACCCACCCACCCCCACCCTCCCTGTAGACATGGGGGCCTGTTGGGAGTTGTAGTGCTGGTTCTAACCCCCCACCCACCCCCACCCTCCCTGTAGACATGGGGGCCTGTTGGGAGTTGTAGTGCTGGACTCTCACCCACCCACCCCCACCCTCCCTGTAGACATGGGGGCCTGTTGGGAGTTGTAGTGCTGGACTCTCACCCACCCACCCCCACCCTCCCTGTAGACATTGGGGCCTGTTGGGAGTTGTGGTGTTGGCTGCTTTGACAACGTGCAAGCCTGGGAACTTAGGAGGCAACATTTGTGGTTGATCATGGTGGGTGCATTTGAGCCCTGGTTTTCACATTTGGGTGACTGTGTGGTCCACATACATGGATTGGAGCCTGGGAGATGTGTCTTGGCAGTTGCGCAAGGCAGACCATGACAGTGTGATAGTGGTCATTGGTTTGTACTTACCAGCCTCAAGTCCCTCTTCTATTCCTTCCAGGCTCTCAGGGTGCAGTATGCCCAGCACCTTCTCCTCCCATTCAGCAAATGGTATAGGCTCCGGGGGAGTGCCGCCGCCAGTGTGTTGTGCCCGCAGGTGGTTCTTGGCCCTGATGCCTCTTTCACCCTTGCCTTGAGGTCGTGGCACCGCCTCTGGATCTCGTGTTTGGTGCGTGGCACGGTCCCTGAAGCATTCACTCTGGTCACTATCCTGTCCCACATGGTGGCTTTAGTTGCCAAGGTGGTCTGCTGGACTAGGATACCGAACAGATGTGGTTCGACACGGATGATTTCATCCACCATGACCTTCAACTCACTTTCTGTGAACTTGGGGTTTTTCTTGGGTGCCATGGTGTATGATGTGCAAGGTGTTGGTGGGGTGGGGTGGGGTGTGCAGGTGTGTGGTATGTAGGGATGGTGTTGTGGGGGATTGTGTGGTGGGTGTGTTGGTGTGCAGGTTGTATGTGTGTTTGTGTGTGTCTGCTGTTTGTGCTATTCTGCCCTTTCTTCCAGCTGTGCTGTGATGCAAAGGATTGTGGTAATGGGAGGGATTCATTTTTTACTCTGTGTGGTGGTTGTGTCCCAATGGTTGTTGCCAATCAGGTGTTCTGTGGGTGTGGTGACTTGGGTGCTCTTGTTTGTGCTAGGGGTGTGTCATTGGGGCGTGTAGTTGTTGGGGGTGGTGTTTCAGGTGGGTGTGTGTCCTGTTTTTTGTGTTTTCTATTTACTTCCGTCCGCCATTTTTTAATCGTTTTGACGGCAGGGGTGATGTTTGTTTGGTCCTTCCGCAGTCATGCTCCGTTTGTCGATGCTTTATTTCCACGGCGGTCGAGGAAGGTGGTGAGTTCCGTTGGGATGGCGGGGTTATACTAATCGTGCGGCCGGACCCTCCGCAGGTCTGGCGGCAGTTGGGCCTGTTTCCGCGGTCAATGCGTCCGCGACGGAGTGAGTTTCTGTGGTACCGTCCGCTTGCGGCGGTCTTTGATGTGATCCGTCCGCTGCGGTCGGAGTGTGGTGACAGAAATATCCTAATCGCAACCGCGAATTATCCGCGGTGCGGTCCGTAGTATTTTTGCCTCGACCATGGCGGACGGAACACGTTTCCATCCGCCATCCTCATAGGCCTCCTAGTTTGTCCCTCTTCATAGTCACCTTTACATACTTCTCTCAAAATGCTGAGCGCAACAGAGAGAACAGAATAATAGTACAATATTTTGCCATCAGTAATGTATTGAAATGGCTAGGAATAGGAAAAGTGGCCCATCTTTGTTGCAATGAAATAGAATCTCTGTACACAAACATGCCTGTAGGCATCTTGCAATTCCTCCTGATTTACATATGGCCTGTGTATCTCTTTCAGTTGAAGGTCTAGAGTACATACATTTCATAGACTCAGTGCAAATATGTGGCAAGCTTTCCAAATTACATTTATCCACTAACATGTGGTAACACACTTTTGGGTTCAAACTAAGGTTACCACTTTTCTCAAAGAAAATACCAGCCATTTGGGCACATTTTAGGGTCCTAAAAGGGCCCTTAGCTTGTGCTTGATTAACAATGTGTGCAACATCCCTTTTATTCTTCTTAACACAGTATAGGCACACTACAACATGTTGCACATATCATCTAGGGCCTGAGGAAATATGATCACATTGTAGGAGAGTAGGGTCTGCTATCCTATGGTCACCCCAAATCTTTGCTTTTTGCTTCACTGGTTTATGACTTAATGTGGCTGTGGGCCTGCTAATCAGACCCACAGCCTGCTGTTCTCTCTCTAAATTAATGCCAATGCACGTTAGGTGCATTACGAAATTGGAACTGGTTCACCTTATTGGCCCCTGTAACAGTGTACCCCAGGTACCCAGGGCATAGGTGCTTCCAAGGCCTACCAGGGGCTGCAGCACGTATTGTGCCACCCCTGGCCTGGCCTCCATATTTGACACAACTGGCTGATCACTCAGCTGGGGTAAGTCGGTGTAATCACCCCTTACTTAGGTATAGTATGTCTATATCTAACCCAAAATGGACACATATGTTCCTATCAGCCACTCCTATAGAAGGCCTCATCAATCCTGGAGGCAGAGTGCCTGGAAATATGTGAGATGGTGCTCTGGCATGAGCTGAGCCTGTCTGCAGCTTTCGGAACCACGTCCTTTAGCTGTTCCATGATACTGCCATACCATATACTCTTCAGTGCATTATGAACCTCGCGGTTAAATGCTATCTTTGGTTTGGCTTTATCAAAACATGTCGAGTAAGGTGTCATACGAATTGGAATACTACCCTCTCGCCAGTTCTGGCGACGGGGGTAGCATTTCACCCTTCTAGAGGGACACGACATGTACATAACCTGAACCCCGGTTAAAGTTAAACAGAGCCTCAGCATCACAAAATGGATGCTGCCACCACAGACACAAGTCTGACCTCCTGCTGCTGGGAGTCCTTCCAGCGAGGGCGGCTTGGACAAAGGGTTTCCTGCCTTGGGAGGTGCTAGTACCACCCCAGACAGGGTTTTGTGTATTGGGTAGGACAGGGCTGAATAGAATCAGACATGCCTGGGGCACACAAAATGTGCCCGTGCATTTGCCAGTTCAAACCGGTGCTGGGGCTCTCCAGCCCCAGTCTTGGCGCGAAGCTGGACAAAGGAAAGGGGGTGTAACCACCCCCCTTCCTGGTCCCACCCAGAGGAGGGACCTGGTAGGTAATCCGGCCCCTAGATTTGGAATAAGAGTAGGAGCTGTGTCCCAAGACTTCAGATCATCCTGAACTCGACTTGAAATACAGAAGAAAACTGGACTTCGAAATTCTGCTGCACGGAAGACTGAAGAGAATCTCCCTTGTGGCCAAGGAGTGACCACCCCGTGAATACAGGCACCAACCAGCAACTCAACGTCTGCTTTGCCGCAGCCTCCCGCCGGAGCCCGAGCCCAGAGCCTGACAAGACCCAGACTCCCAGACATCTGAGAGCCCGATCCACAGTCCCTGAAAAGAAGAGACCCGTGGAGGCACGAGAGACGTGGGACCGGACATCTTGGAAGACCCCCGAGCAGCTGACTGCGCAGCATCCGAGGCACCCTTGACGCTGTGCTTTGGGGTTTGAGAAGCCCCAACACCGAGCAGCATTTACACTGAAGATCAGCCCCCCAGCATCTCCACGATCTGCGTGGGGCCCTTTTGCACTTTGCCACTCGACGCCCATCCCGGCCACTTGCTACGCGGCTAGCGGCCATCTTGGCGACGAAAACTACGATTTACACCACTGGTCTGGTTGCTCCAGACTGGCCCTTGCTCCCCTGAAAAGGAGCACCCGCTCTGACCTTGCTGGTCCGAGTGAGAAGCTTGCATCGATTCCTGCGTGGCTTGCTTTAGCCAAGGCCTGTTTGCTCCAATCAAGTTGGCGACACCGCCATCAGCGAGAGCCTTTGTGGGACAGCTCGTGATTGACTCCTGGACGTCCCTGACCTCTTCGTGTCCACGTGGCTGCAGAGACAATCTTCACTTCTTCACCTGTTTGCACCCGACATTGCCTGGTTCCATCCTGGTTCCACGGTAGTCACTGGCTAGTGACTTTGAACATTGTCCACTCTGCTTTCAGGTCTTCACCTCTACAGATCCACCCTTGGATCCACCGGAACTCTTCCCGACGACCCGCCTGCAGCATCTTCAGCTCCAAGCACCATCGGCCTGCGTGACGAAACCCGACAATACTTCGCACCTGTGCACCCGCTTCCTGTGGGTGAGGTAACTCAGCAACGCCGGTGTTCCCACACTGGTGTACACCTCTAGTGCCTGTGTCTAAAGTTTTATCCTTGTAGGTCCATCGGAAGGTTCCTTAAACACTAACTTTGTAACTTTTACGCACCATTGACATTGCATTGGTGCATGCGTGCGCTTTAAGCGCTGCACCCGAGTCCCGCGGGCCTTTCCCGACTTCATCACTGTTAGTCCCGAACAGCTCCAGCGATTCCCCAGGCCCTAGGCCTCTTTCCTTTTCCCATAGTGGTTCTTATACCACTATTTTAGTATATGGTTTAGGTGGCCCCTAGGGCTCATCCATATTCGTGCAACTTTTGTATATTTAAACTGTGTTTTGTTTTAACGCATTTGCTTCTGTGCTCATAAAGAGTATAGGGGATATTTGTAGAAATACATCTATATATATTTTCAATATATATCTGTGTGGTGTCCTTTCATTTGGTATTTAAGGGGATTGTATATGGTAAAACAGCTTGCTTCACATGCCTTTACAGAGTTTAGCCTAAGACTGCTTAGTCCATGCTACCCCTAGGATAGCTTGTCTACAAGGTTGACTTACAACCAATCATCATAAGGGTTGCTTGGCATGGTACAAGGTGATCACTAGAACTAGTGAGCATCATATACCAGGCCAACTTCTCACACACATCACCTCCATTCTGTTGGAACTCTATTAGCTGCCATTGTATCTTGCATCATCTTCTAAACCAGCTGCATTATTTACAAAGCCATTGCAAGCACCACGCATACTTATCCTGAGACAGGCTCACCATCTCTGGTGACTCTAAGCCTACCCCAGCCAGCACACCATCATACTGGTGACTAAGTATAAAAGAAAAAAACAGATTGACTAACGTTTCCATCCACACACACGATCAAGATCAACATATCATCCCCATATCCATTAGTACTGCCCCCAAAGCAGCTCCAATTTAGGCAAGCATTCAAGATGTACCTCTTTAAAAAATCCTACATCATAGTACAAAAATAGTACACTGCTGCATCAAGAGCCCAGCTATCTCTCCTATCACTTGTTGCCTATATGCTTACATTGATTCTATACGGTGCCTTGCAGATTTTTTGCTAGGTTTGTGCTGCACAAATACCACATACATTACCTAGTTATTTCCTCTTTCTACATGTCCTGCATTATGCAGCACACGTAAAAAGAGGAAAATGCCTCTGAGGATTGTTTGCACAAAAACAAACGCAAGCTCCCTTACACCATGGCGCAAGGATGTCTGCATTGGTGCTAGGCAGCACACAGTGAAGGATGAAGCAATGGATCTTGGGAACGCCTGACCTTTTTATTTAGTGTTGCTTAACCTGTCATATGCTTATGCTGTTTGAACCTTGTCTTTGAATTGAATATATTTATTATTTCTAGGAGTCAATATGGCATCATTAATGGTAACATGTTCATTGTCAAAGGTGTTTGTGTTATTGTTGTAGTTTTTAGCAAATCTGTCCACTTATTTAACCTTGCCATTTATTTATTGCTCTTCGCAGTTGTCTGTTATCTAATCCGGACTCCCTCCTCTGATGTGTTGTCCCCCGAAGTACCTCCCTTCCTAGACATACTGTTTCCATATTATTCTCGTGTTTTGGTAAGTTGTATTTATTGATCATTTATGTAATATTGAACTCCTATTGTTGACTTATTTGTATTGTTGTCTTATTGGTCCTAGTCACATGAATTGCTGCTCTGCTTTTATTTCTTTTTTCTCTTCATATTCTCTGTTTCTTTTCTATTATAATGGTTGTCTTTGTCGCTATTGTTATTCAATCTAATTCATTTTCGCATGTTGTCCGTCTTCAGTCTTGTGCTTCTCTACCCCTCCATCATATTCTTTCACACTGGATATGTCTTACTTTCTTCATGACCGAAGCTTCTTGGCTTTTTGTCATCTTTATTATCTCTATCAGAGTTACTGTTCTTTTCCTTACTTTCATTTCTTCATCCTCTTCTTCTTTTTCTTTTCTTTCTTGTTTCTTTTCCTTCATCCTTTTCTTTGGTCTCATTATGCATTATAGTTCTTCATTGATTATGAGGATTAGATAATTTCTTTAGTCATATGTATTCAGATGGTTCGTTGTTCCGGTTTCCTTTTATGGATACAATGGTTTAATATGTATGTTAATGTATTACAATGGTAAATTCCCTTAAGGTTATTTCTTGGAATGTCAAGGGCTTGCGTAATCCTACTCACCCACTTAGCTTGGCTTAAATGTAAAATTGCTCTATTACAGCAAGCGCATTTGCTTGACAAAGATTTAAACTATTTGCGTAAAAATTGGGTCAGTCAAGTTTTTTGTTCTCCAGCCATTGACCATAAAAATGGAGTCATTATTTTGGTTCACAAATCCCCTCCCCTGGTAATAGAAAAAGTGGAAAGAGATGTGGAGGGTAGATGGGTTCTAATACATGGCACTATTCATCAGAAGCTTATTTCCATACTTAATATTTATGGTCCCACCGGTATAGATGTTCAGTTTTGGGAACAAATGTCAGTTGTTTTACGTTCATGTTCAAATGCAAATTTAATAGTAGGTGGTGATTTTAATCAGATTGTAGACCCTTTTTTAGATAGAAAATCTCAAGTTAAATATGCTCCTAACAAAATGCATAAAACATTTACACATTTTATTCACTCCAGAGGATTAGTTGATGCCTGGAGGCTATACTCTCTGGACATATTGGAATATACCTTTTAGTCACCAACTCATAAATTCCAATCCAGTTTTGAATATTTCTTTCTTTCACCCCTTCCCAGTTGCTACTTTTACACATGCTGAAATTGGGTCAATATTAATTTCAGATCATGCACCAGTTATAATAGATTTGGATTTATTACCTGAGTCCTTTAAACCTAACAGATGGCGTTTCAATAATAGCTTATTAAAAGATAAAAAATGTGGGCAGAATTTTGAATATTTTTTACAAGATATTTTCTTTTGCATAATATTACAACTGATTTTCCATATCACATTGTTTGGGATGCCTTCAAAACTTCTGCCCGAGGACATATAATCAATTATGTCATGGCTAATAGGAAAAAAGCGAATAAAGAATCCTCATTACTGCTTCAATCCATTAGCAAATAGAACTTGAATTTTTCTCTTCTCAGAATGATAGTGTGCTACAACGTTTAAGGAATAGTAAATTTGAGTTCAATAAAAGATCAACAGAGGAAGCTGCCGGAACACTGTTTAAAATTAATTCCAAGTTTCATGGTGGATGAAATAAGGCTGGCAAATTACTTGCCAATTACCTGAAGGTTAAATCTCAAAAGTCTAGGAGAGTAAAGATTGTGGATGAAAGCGGGAATCCTCATGTTAAAAACAATGACATTTTGAAGTGTTTTACTGATTTTTATACACATCTTCACAAACCAGATCTCTTCCCACAGATGAGGCACTAGATTCATATTTTTACTCTCTCCCACCAAGACAGCAGCAGATACAGGATCTTTCTTTTCTAGAAGAACCTATTTCAATTTCTGAGCTAAAATCTGCCCTTAATGAACTACCCAAGAATAAAGCACGGGTCCGGATGGTTTTTCTGTTGAGTTTTATTCCTGTTTTTCACATCTCTTATTCCTGCACCTACTTACCTTATATCAGTGTTTTCTCTCACAAGACGAAGCTAAGGGGACTTTTTTGGAGGCTATGATTTGTTTGATTCCTAAAAAGGATAAGTGTCTTTGCTCATGTGCTAATTATAGACCCATCTCCATTATTAATTTTAGATTGCAAACTTTTAGCTAAGATTTTATCTATTAAGATTTCTCCTCTAATTTCAGATATGGTTGGATTTGAGCAAACTGCATTTGTTAAAGGAAGGCACATGACTGACAATTCTAGGGTGTTTATGGGTATTTTACATATGGCTTCTTTTAACAATACGTCTATGGCTGCCGTAACTTTGGATGCTGAAAAGGCTTTTGACCTTGTCAATTGGAGATTCATGATGCAGGATCTAAAATGGCATGGTTTTAGTCCAACTTTTCTCAAATATATAGCTATGTTATATTCCTCCCCGATGATGTCTGTTTTTTAAAATGGCACCCACTATTCATATGTTCCTCTTTTACTGGGTACCAGACAGGCATGTCCTTTATCTCCTTTGCCTATTCCTAGAATCCTTTTTGCACACACTACGAAATTCCTCATCATTTCATGGCTTTTGACATAAAGATAGTGAGATTAAATTCTCAGCGTACGCTGACGATGTGATCCTTTATGTCTCTGAACCGGAAACATCAATATCGGCTTTTACTAATCTTTTATCTTCATATTCTAAGTTATCTGGATATAAATTTAACTTTTCAAAACCAGAGGTACCCCCTCTTAATAGGAATTGTCTGAAGGATATGTTCGGTGGCACTGGGCCTAAATGGTCTCCTCACTTCATCAAGTGTTTGGGAATTAAATATTCTACTTCCATGGCAAAGACAATTCAGATAAACTTAGATGATGTTCATCATAAGATTCTTCAATTGACGGAGAAATGGTCCCTGTTGGACTGGGCCCTTTTTTCCAGGGTCATCCCTAAACTTTTTTCCTTTCTCCTAGCCTTTTTTCAGACATGGTGTTGGTGGTTTGAGGTCTCTGGGCACTTTAGCACTGCTGGTTAGTGTAAAGTGAGTGTGCTCTCTGTCTTAAATATGGTCAGATTGGTCTACATCTGTTTGGCATATTTAATTTACCTGTCAGTCCCTTGTAAAGTGGTATCCCATATACCCAGGGCTGGTAAATTAAACGCTACTGGCGAGCTTGCAGCGCTGATTGCACCACCCACCAAAGTAGCCTTTCAAACCTATCTCAGGCCTCTGCCATTGCAGGGCCTGTGCGCGCAGTGTTCCTGGCACTGTGACGTGGCACCTAAAGTGTGTGCCATGTCTGTGACCCCCTTTGACTGCATGTCAGTCATCCCAAAGGCATGCCCTAGCTAGCCCTATGGGCAGGGTGCATTGTAGGTAAAAGATAGGACATGTACCTTAAGTGTGTGACATGTGTGTTTCAGTGGTAATCCCTGATATGAGAGGCGCAGCATGGTCAAGTCTGCTAAGTTTGGAATAGTAATAATAAATGCTACACAATGGTGTGTGTAGATTTATTATAACTATTTTAGAAATGCAAATTTTAGAAGTTGGCATGTCTGTGTGCTATGTGTCTGCCTGCCTGAATTGCATGTCTGGCTTTTGAGTGACAGGGGCTGGTGAGGTGTGTGTGGCTCCAGGAGGGGCTGGGTGAGTTAGCGCTAGGCTGAATGGGACATCTACATTTTGAGTAGTGGGAGAGGAAGTTCCTGGTCCCTGGATAGGATGCTCGCTGCCCTAGTGAATGCTGGCTCCGCCAGCCTGTGGTGTGTCTGATGACGAGCCCCCACCTAACAATAGAGAAGAGGAGCCTTGTCCACAGAGTGCTCCAATTCCCCCCTGAACCAGTTTCTGCTGGTTCCCCAAGCCCTGTGCTGGCGCGGACAAAGAGATTCTATGAATAAATAGTGGGGATGTGACCCCATGAAAATGTGCTGCTCCTGTGCCACTGGGGCATGCTGCTGCTGGGGGCCCAGGAGGAACCGCCATGGGGGCTAGCCTCCCTGCTGGAGGGCCCTGTGTGCTGGTCTCCCCGGGCCCAGCTGTGCCCCTTGGACCTTTTCCTTGAATTTGCCAGGACCTAAAGGACCCCTAGTACCTCATGTCAGGAGAGAGGAGCTGCAGCGCGAGGCTGCAAGTGAATCCTTGCATGTGGGATTCCCCCCTGAGCTCCTCCTCTAATAGCGGGAGCCCACCCAGCATTTTACCAAAGGAGCGGGTGCCCAACCCATGTTGTTGCCCCTGAGTTGAGGGAGCCTACCCTGCATTTGAGCTTGTTCAGCGGGAGCCCACCCGCATATGTGCGTGCCTAGTGGGTGCCCACCCCACTTGTTATGCTTCTTTCGCAGGTGCCCACCCCGCATTTTTGCTGGTTGCAGCGGGTGCCCACCATGCCATTGTCTTACTTGAAATGGGAGCCTACCCCGTATTGCCACCGAGGGGCCGCCTGCCCCAGCAGTGTGACCCAGAAGCCAGGCAAGCTGCCTGACCCTGGGTAGAACCATGGCCGGAAGCCAGAATTCCGGAGCCTCGTGGGCTCCAAATTGAAGTCCCGGGACCCAGGAGGGGGCTCGGGGGAAGGGAGAGCCCTGCGCGTTTCCTTGTTTCCAGAGGTGGTGAGTGAACCAGAGTGAGGCAGAAACCGGCTGCCAGGAGGCTGTCCCCACCAGAGAGGGAGACGCGACCAAGGGACCCCACCGGGAGGAGAGACATCCAGTCCAGCCTCACCACAAGAAGATTGCTTTGGTGACCGCGTTCAAGCGCCCCAGGCAATTGAAGGGAGTAACGGGGGCATTACCTGGGATGTATTTTATCCCCCTTTACCGAGGTTTTGGTGAGCTGTACCCCCGCCCCTTTCTCGTGGTACTAGACACCGGAGTCTAAGTTCCCTTGGGTGCCTATGGTCACTGGCAGTTTTCTAAGAGGCGCACACTGTAAGCAATCACCCTACATTGTGGATGAGGTTGAGGCTCAAGAGGGGTGGAGTTGGGAACCCGGCGGGGTTGTGTGTCAGGGCACATTGTTGGTGCCCTCCCCCTGTGGTCGCTCCTGAGGCAAGGTGGTGCCAGTCTCGCTTACATTTCTGACACAGCTGCCCCACCTGACAGTGGGTAGCTGCAATGTTGCGCATTTTGGTTTGAAGAGTCCCAGTGGGGGCACTCAAGACCAGGAGTGCTAGTGCCCATTGTGTTCGTCAGTTGAACCGCCATGGCAGGCAACTGCAACGTTGGGGGACAGTTCTTTAGGCGTGAGAGAAGGGTGAGTTGCACCCATTGCCCCAGTGCATTGCACACTTTGGAGTCTGCTGCAGAAGCAGCCATGGGGTCATTTGAGAGGTCCCCCTTAGAGCCCTGACTTTCCTGGACATAGGGCACCCGGTGAGTCTAGCTCCACTGGATCTTCTTTCCCCGCTAATTCTGCTTAGCCCGAGCCCTAGAGTAGGGCAGTTCGCCTGGGGTATAGGTTTGCTGTTGGTAGGGCACAACACCCTAATATGATGCCCATTTCATCATGTGTTTATGCCTACAGATATGGCTATGAGGTCTAGGCGTAATGTCATTTATGAATGATGTTATACCTACAATGATGTATGTATAATGTGATTTATGCACCATGGTTTATGACTCTAATGATGTCTATGCTTCTTAGGAGATTATTGCATAATGTGTTTATGCTGGTGAGGTCTATTGCGTTATGTGTTTATGCTTAGGATGGTGTCTAAGCTAATGTGATAATGCTTAGGTCATTATTGTACCAGTAAGTTACTGGTTGTGGTTTATACTTACTAACCTGTTCTGATGGTTCTGACCGTGGCCCGATTGGCCTGGTCCTGTATATAATTCCCCTGTGAATATTGCTTGTGCCTGTTGGCAAAGTGTAAATGTGTGATTATGTTTCTAATGTGTTTATGATAATACAAAGGCTATTTTTTATATAACCTTGTGTGGGTTTCTTTTGTGGTGTGCCTAGTTTGTTGCTGCTGTGTGTGTGTTGCGCAAATGCTTTACACATTGCCTCTGGTATAAGCCTGACTGCTTGTGCCAAGCTACCAAGGGGGTGAGCAAGGGTTATCTTCAGCGTGTAACTCCCTTGCCCTGACTAGAGTGGTGGTTTCTGCCTGTCTTTGGCCCAATCAGAAATCCCATTTCTAATAATCCCCATTATATATGTCTTGGTGGGGAAGGTTGGCAACTGTAAAATGATGTTTTTACCTGTAATTAATTTTTACCTGCCCATGGTGCCTATTGAACTATCTATAAAAATGTTTAAGCTATTAAATAAATCGCTTGCTACATTTTCATGGAATGGTAAAAAATCACGCATCTCTTTAGCATCTCTCTGTAAACCCAAAGAGTTGGGGAGAGTACGTTTTCTAAATTTTCATCAATACCATACTACTTTTGTTCTACAATAGGTTCTACCATGTACTGGGGACACTGATTCTCCACCTAATAATATTTGGCGCAGACTGGAGGATTCACTTCGGTCACCTTTTCCTTCTTTATCATATTTTTCAAAACCTCCTCGAGCCTTTTTGGCTCCATCTATTAAATATTCTATTATAGTATTTACCCGTATTTTGACAAGACCCTTGTCCACGGTACAAGAATTTCTGGAATCCTCTATATGGCATTATAAATCTTTCAAAATTTCAAATTGTACTATTTTTTGGAAGCAATGCGTTCTGAAAGGTACAATTCAAGTTAAACAATTATTGTGTGATATGACTCCTCTTCCTTTTTCTGTAATTCAAACCAAATTTGATCTACCCTCTACTTATGCCATCAACTATGAGTCTCCCAAAACAGCTCTTTAGCAGGTTATTTCCACACTAACTCAATCGCAACTTCGTATACGTTCCTCATCACCTGACCAAACTGCACTTTTGTAATTACTTAAAACATCATATATACATATACATATTTGCATTACATTACCCTTCCCGTCCCAAGTCTAAAACTGAAGTAATGTGGGAGTCTGATCTTCAGCATTCCTTATCTTTAAGGGTTTGGGGTTCAATTTGGAGCAAGAAACACCACATCTCGCCCAATGCCAGCACTACACAAACGATTTATTATTTTTATATGAGGTTATATATTACCCCACTTTCTTTGCAAAAATATATTACCCAAATCTTTCTAATTTGTGTTGGTCTTATAAAATCCTCCCTGGCACATATTCACATTTGTTTTTCCACTGTCCACTGACCACTACTTTTTGGTTGCAGGTCTGTAGAACTTTTCTGACTATTCATTCTATTAATTTCCCCTTTGATATCCAACATATTTTTCTGGGAAGTTCCTCACCCTCTTGGCCAGTACGCTCTAAATTAGGTACATTTTTGGACCTGTCATTTGCTATTGCTTTTTAAGTTATTACGTCAAACTGGAAGAATGCTAAAAATAAAAATGCTACTTGTTGGTGGAATCTTCATTGTTCCCATTATAGACTTGATACAGCATGAGCTACATCTACATTGCTGATGATAAATAAAGACCCCTTTTGATCTCCGCTCATTCATTATTTAAACAAAAAGCCTACACCATCCAAGGATTCTACGATGGTTTTCCAGCCCCATGACTGTTTTTCCCATTCCTGTTTAATATTATGGATAGTTACCTTGCCATTGTCAATGTATGAGATACGTTGTTAAATGTCATGAAGTTACTATATGGAATAAACCATTAAAATGATATACAGTTCATTGTGTGATACACGTGCAGATATGTAATACATATTGTTTTATTCTTCCTTTTTCTTCCTTCTCTCTTCCCTTTTCTTCTCCACTCTGTCTTCTTCTGTTTTCTTCCTTATTCTTCCTTTTTTACTCAAAGTACAAAATACAAACAAAATGTGATATCATAAGTGCATAATTATAATATTATCTTAATAAGTTTACTGTATAATTTTCTCGTTTGTATTTCACGTTTTATTTATTTTTTCTTTTTCTGTTAGTATTTTATTTCATAACCTCGGTTTCCACTCTAAGCAACAGATAATTCTGTACATATGTATTTCACTTTAATAAAGTTTTTATTACATTTTTAAAAAAAAGGCAATGATACATCTGAATTGCGATTCAGGTACATTTGTTGTTCCCGAGATAATAAGACTGTTGTTTATCCAGCACCATAAAGAGAGAACATGAGAAACAATGAAAAAAATCACACTCTAAATGCATCTTATCTCAGGCGTAACCACCCCCTTGCAGGGTTGTAGTTTTCGCCATACAGTGATAAACATCAGAGAATAAATGGATAGGAAACATTTACGTATCGTATACCAATCAATGAACAATGGCTCAAAGTACCAGTAATGGAGTTTTAAATGTAAATATCTGATCCATATTCGACTGAAAGACTGTATCTTTTCCTTTCCGGAACAAAATACATGGGGCATGGATGTCACGATTTCAGTCATCATGTGATGGCCATAAATCCTTGTCTGTAAATGTGCATATACGTTTATTCAATGCGACCTTCCAGGTTCAGGAGCAACACTAGTTATGGAATGCACAAACGATTGAAAAAAATTAGCATTTCTGTCTTCAGAATTCTTATTTATATAGCTTGTAGGTTTCAGATGTTGGCAAAGATGTTGTGCTTGCACCAATTTCAAATCCTATGTTACGTGAAGAAATGTGACAATGCTACAGATGAGTTCACAGAACGAAGTGAGTATGCCCAGCAACAATTCTTTGGTATATGTCAATTGCAAATGATCTCTTGAGGGAAAGGATCAACAAATAACAAAGAGACTTGCCTGAGTGAATTCCACCCCTCTTGGATGCCTACAGTTTGGATATATGATTCCATTGTGGATGCTGATTCATACCAATTCTTTCTTTCATCCACTATTTGTTGGGTAGCAATAATGAGCTGAAGAACATTTCCCTTCTAGCAAATCAAACCTCAGCATAAGAAATTTTACTACTAATATTGCTGTTGTTTTTTAAATACCACTTGATCCTGAAATTGAAGACCACTGTTCTGGTTTATTTGTTGTTTGTGTGGCACTGGAAGGAGGGAACACACCCTCTGCTTGTTGGGGCCTACCTTGATTGTCTTTTGCAAACAAGGGATGTTGATGCTCTTACATAACTGTTAGGTAATGAATTAACAAGGTGTGGGTGTCTGTATGTAGATTTTTGTACCACCTCCATAGTGGTATACAAATTGTACTGAAACTGCTAGGAGACACCTACCAAGTAATTGTAGGTGGCTTCAAATCCATTGAGGCTAAGTTGTCATTTGCATGTCATTTGCATGGAGAATTTGTGTTATACAAACAAGGGCCACTCCACTAAAACGTCTGGCAGCTGCACACACTAGGGCCTCTTCATGTAGAGAAATCTACATGCAGAGATCTTCACATATATAGATTTCCATTTAAACATGGGTGAAATCTCTGCCTGGATGCAATTCACACACCAAGCACATTGTTCTGCCCAGTACTGGGAATACTTATCATCCTTCCATACATGAGGGGCTGGAAACAGAAATTACACCTGAAAAGTTACTAGTAGTAACTTCACAGGTGCATTTTAGACATCTACCTGTAAATGTAGTTCTATGTAGACTAGGTGGAGATCTCAGCCCACATTACATAAAACTAGAAATTGAAAAGAATCACAAACACAAGACAAGCATTAAACCTGGAAGCAGATAAATTCAGCCCACTCACTGCTCTGCCCTCTTCCCCTTGCATTGCATAATGTTGTGGAGACTAGAGCTCTGCCACAGCCTCTGGTATGCAGTCTACCTTACTAGAGAGAAGAGGAACTTCGCCAGGATGAGAAAGAGCTTGTTGTTACATTTGTAGTGGATCTCTACAGGGCTACGTGTTCTGCCTCCAAATACTTTCAGTAAAGTGGGAAATGTGGACTTGGCAGGGTGAGAAAAAGCGGGTGAAGGAGACGTTTTCCAGGATACATGTAGCAAAATCTCTTCCTGGTAGTTGACCTCCATCTCCTCCTTTTTAATGAACATATCATTTCTGCTATGCTCCCTGTCCTGCTATATGGCCTACCTTGTTCCAGGGATTTCCAACATCAAGCCAGGTAAGAACAAAACACCTCTATCATTCAACTTTATTGTGTCTCTTCAGCTCACAGGTTTCTCAACTAGCACACATTCCCCTTCAAATACATCCAAACATTCCACACATATCACTCACATACAGCTAACTACCACTTTTAGTTTAAAAAGTACTATATTAATCTAGTCACCTTTTCAATAACCTTCTTATAGTGGGAGCAGCAAAGGCATACCCTATGGCAGGGCTAAGTTTACAACCAGTGGGCCCGATTCACAAAAGTAATCTGAGACAAAATCCTAACTGTATGACTTTCGGTATTCACAAAGTGCATTTAGGAGTAGTAAAGTTAGGAATCCTAACTTTACTACTCTTAAATGCCCTTTGTGAATACGAAAGTCGTAAAGTTAGGATTTTGTCTCAGTTAAACTTAAGTTTTGGTCTTAAGTTAACCAAAACTTAAGTTTAACTGAGACAAAATCCTAACTTTACGACTTTTGGTATTCACAAAGGGCATTTAGGAGTAGTAAAGTTAGGAATCCTAACTTAGCTACTCCTAAATGCCTTTTGTGAATACAGAAAGTCGTAAAGTTCGGATTTTGTCTCAGATTACTTTTGTGAATTGGGCCCAGCCTCTTTATTAATTCCTATAACCCTGCTTTGTATACTTCATTATTGTAAGTAAATATTCTCATCAACATCATGTCATTCTCTCCTTTGCACATCTGTAAGTTAATGTACATATCTTCAGTCACACACTCAACCCACCATTGTTCCAATTACACTCAATCATATTCTTATAGTACTTAAAATTCTCTCATTGTTTCTTCTTTCTTCTTAATTCTTTCTTAATATATTTTTTATATGTTTACTCCCTTTTAAAAAAGATATATTTTGTTTTACCATTTGAGTATGCATTGTAGATATGTGACAGCATGGTTGCCTAAATTTCCCTTCCTTACTTACTTATCGCCCATAACCCTCCAGCTCTCCCTAATAGGTCCCTCTAAGTGCCTACATCCATATACACATACTCACGTTCTGTGAACACACTAAACTAGCGTCCTCGCGCAAGGTCTTCACCACGATACTGATTGTGGACGGTCTCGCGGTCTGCAGCTGACATTCAAGTCCTGGCCACTTGCGATCCACTCAGTTTTTATGAGCCCCTTTTACTTTGATCTTCAACAGGCTCTATTCACCGCAAGGGAACAATCATATATTCTCGGTGTATGTCCCATTCACCGTGCATGGGACACCAGTTCTATTCAACATTGATCCTTCTCAGACACTTGGATCGCCCTTCTTGATCTCCATTATCAGGTTAAATACTGTGCACAAATTGCACTTTTTTGACAACCGGCACACCACTTCAGCTTTTTATATTGTCCTATTTTTCCTTGGTTAAAGAGGCTGATCTGGTCTGACGTCCATGCCTCAGTGACCACATGGAGGGTATTGACGGAATTCTTCCCCTTCCTTTCAGTTGTCATGCTTCTTTTTCCCGCACTAACTGTGACTGCTAAATTTACTCAACGTGACCTGAATCATCATCCAGGTAACTCTTGCTCATCTTACGGATAAGGGGCATGCTTATTATTATTATACATTTTATTTTTATTTTTGCGATTTTTAAAGCGCTGCAATTACCCAGGGGTGTCTCGGCACTCTAGACTAAGATAGGACGACTGCGGTGTAGTTACTGTGAGCACAGCCATGTCTTCACTTGTTTCCTGAAGATGATGAGGGTGGGACCCCCTCTTCCTTATTTAAATCACCATAGGCACTGACCAGCATGCCAGCACTGTGTCTGAACTATCTGCATCATGCAATTTCCTAATTGTAAATACTTTTCCTCTTCTTTTTTTCTCCCCCTCTTTCATTCCTTTTCCAGCAGGCATTCTATCTCAGGCACTATTGGTTATGTCCTGATGATGATCCCATCTCTCAATAAGGATCAAATGCCGTTGACTTCAGCACCTTGACACTAAATTTGTTATATTTTATTTTGAACATGCGCAATTGTGCAACTTATATGTTTATGGTCTACATGCTGATTGTCTCCTGAATATATACTATTTTGCCTGAGTTTATTATTTCGTCTTTTCTGTTCCTACAAACTGTGCCTCTTTTTTATGGCTTCTTTTTATCCTTGATGTAAATAAACCATATTTCCCAATTGGGATGCCTAGAACATAGAATCATAGTAATTGTGTGTTGATTACTACTCTTTACTTATGTTACGTGGGACCACTGCTTCTATATAAATAGTTGTACCCAAGGTCCCGTCTAGACTAATTGGGTTCCCTTGTTCTTTGAGAATATATTAAAGGTACAGTACAACACATGTTGTTTAGCTCTATGCCCTCTTAAATATCAATGTACCAACTGTTATTTATCTTCCATTCCAGCACCTGGAGACAAACAGCCTAACTATGATGCTATTCCATTCACAAGCACAGGATGGCATGCAATCCCTGGGGAAAACCAAATTCTTCTACAAATTGCTAACTCTGCAGCCACTATGGCTGTAGAGGAAGAGTAAAATGTTGGCCACACCCTGATGCTAGCTCCAATAATACCTCACTGCTGGGTACAAGCCCCAGGCAACATCTAAAACACCACAGATGCTCGCCTAAGCTACTCACAGCTTTTATAACAATGAAACAAATAGGGAATCCATTCCTAGGATGGTGTAAAGATGTCAACAGTCCAAGTGGAGGGCAGAATTAAACAAAATACAGCCTGTGTCCAGGAAAGGAGAGTCAACTTAGAGTGGGGTGACCTGACAAAATTGTCAAGATTGCTAAGGGAGATGTCTGTATGCATCATCCAACAGGGAAGATGAAGCAAAACAAGAAAATGCTAAAAACAATAGCCCCAAAAATGTCCAAAAGTCCCAAAATAATGTTAAATGTCCAAAGTGAGTTCTAAAAGTCCACCATAAAGCAAATTTCAGTCCTTCAACCAAACACTATTTTGGAATTGCTGTCCTGTGTTGATGGACTTTTTTCTGGCAGTCCTGTGTGTCATGCAGTTGGACTACATTGACCTACTCCTCTGGCCCAGGCACTGTAGGCTATATGGTGGGATCAGCCATCTCATGAGTTGAAGGACCTACTGGGGTACTCTTGTGGCCAGAGGAATAAAACACACTGGGGCTGACAAATACAGTGGATGGGGAGAGATGGGATTCCACGTGAGAAAAAAATGGCTGCTGTTCACGAGGTAGCAGACCTCCCAATGCTGGTCAGCCTGCGCCTCTTGTTGGACTTTTACCGCTGCCACCACCTCTCACAGGCTCGTCTAGAAAACTTGCTAATCAGCAACTAACTACCTCATGGCCTCCTGGAAATCAGGCAGGGTGAAGTACTCAGAGGGCGTCACATAGGAGGGCTCAGGGGTAACAGGAATGAAACTCGCACTCGGCCACGGATATTCATGCTAGGGACTCCTGGAAGAAAGAGGAATGACAGAGAGTACAGCTCTAGACCCCGGTGTTGTGGAGGCCTAGTTGTTGATTGAGGGGGTGATCTCAGGCCCTGAAGATGGAGGGACCTGGTCTTGAGACACCACTGATGTTTGATCTAGCTAGCAGGAAGAGCATTTCAGTCAGAAATTGCATGGTATGTAGTGTTCAAATCAACTAACACCTCTTTTGTGGCATCTCCACCGAAGTCTCTAAACATGTCCCCAAATCACTCTCTGTACAGGCACACTCGCTCTGCTTGTCTCAAGTTTCTCCTCTTCTGAGGTGGGGGTGTCTTCATGTACCCACAGAGCGGTCAAGGTGTTTAACCTTCTTCATACCTGGCCCTGCTGTTACCTGTTTCCTTCTTGGCTGCTTGCTGAAAAGAAATGGTAAGAGACCAAAAGGCTACTGAGGGCACATGCCAACTACTATTTATTAAAATGAATTAAAGATATCATTGTCTTAAAAGTCAGTGTGACAAGGACTGACATTGTCACATACCATACTTCCCTGTCTCATGGAACATTAATATTCCCACATACCACTACTAACAGTGGATGACTATGGACAAGAAAGATGAAGCTGAAACATATGGTACGTTCCCCCCTAGTATAAACCTGTGTCAGTGATTTACACAAAAATATCACATTTGAACATTGGATGCCTTGGCTTACGCGAACGATACCACCCTCACATTCCCTCATAAAGGCAAACAGAAATTAAGACATGGTTTCTGAGGTCAACAGGAAACGAATAATAGGAGTGGCTTGCATGGCTGTTAGCAGGACATGTGATAGTGGAAACGTGGGCAAATTGAAAATGTGATGGTAGAAAGTGTAAACCATGGAAATTCAGCAGTTATAGTTACATGAGCTAACTATAACTTACGCCGCAGCAATGCGCTCCTTATGACCTCACATATTACATCCCTGACATGGGCAGTGACATCAGTGAGGAAATCTCAAATAACATCACTGATGACATCATCCATTGAGTGTAAGTGTTTCCAAAACTTTTTTGAGAGTTAAAGATAGATACTAAGTTACTGCATATGTTAAATCACTATTCGTTCTGTACTACTGATGAGTTATACTATTCCTAACATATGTCATCTGAGTAGCTGTGTGAGTGTCTGAGTCTGCGTGTGAGTGGCTGGATGGGTGGGTGAGTGGCTGTGTGAGTAGCTGCTTCGTGAGTGAGTGGGTATGTGAGGGGTTGTGTGAGCAACTGGCTTTGTCAGTAGCTTTTTTGGTGAGTGAGGAGGTGTGTGTGGCTGTATGGATGACTAAGTGGGTGTGTGGGTAGCTCTATCGGTGAGTGAGTGGCTGTATGAGTAGTTGTACTTATGAGTGAGTGGGTTTGTGAGTGGCTATATGGGTGAGACAGTGGGTATATGAGTGGCTCTATGGGAGAGTGAGAAGCTGTGTGAGTTTCTGCATGAATGAGTGATTGAGTGTCAGTGACTGTATGGGTGAGTGAGTGAGTATGTGAGTGGCTGTATGGGTGAGTGCGCAATTGTGTCAGTGACTAAATAAGTAAGTACATGTATTAGTATCTTTGGGGCCGTTTCACAGAACTAACTTACGACAAAATCCTAAACTTACTACTTTTGGTATTCACAGAAGGCATTTAGTAGTCTTAAATTAGGATTTTGTCTTGAGTTAGGATTTTGTCCTAAATTAGGATTTTGTCTTAAATTAGAATTTTGTCCTAAATGAAACTTAACACAAACTTTAAACTTAAGACAAACTTAAGTTGAACTTAAGTTTAATTTAAGACAAAATCCTAATTTAAGACAAAATCCTAACTCAGGACAAAATCCTAATTTAAGATAAAATCCTAATTTAAGACAAAATCCTAATTTAGGACAAAATCCTAATTTAAGACACAGTCCTAATTTAGGACAAAATCCTAACTTAAGACAAAATCCTAATTTAAGACTACTAAATGCCTTCTGTGAATACAACAAGTAGTAAGTTTAGGATTTTGTCGTAAGTTAGTTCTGTGAATCGGGCCCAATAGAGAGTGGGTATGTGAGTATCTGTGTGGGTGAGTGAGTAGTTGTGTTAGTAGCTATATGGGTAAGTATGTGGGTCTGAAAGTAGATGCATGGGTGAGTAACTCAGTGTCTGAGTGGCTGTCTGTCTGTGTAACTGGGTGGTTGAGTCGCTGTATTGCTGAGTGAGTGGGTATGTGATTGAGTGCATGGGCGGGTGAGTGGCTCTGTCAGTAGCTGTATAAGAGAATAAGTGAGGGTTATATTAGCTATACGGGTGAGTGTGTGGCTGTGCGAGTGGCTCTATGGGGGTATAGTAATTGTATGGTTGAGTGAGTGGTTATGTGAGTGGCTGTATGAGTGAGTGAATGGG
This sequence comes from Lissotriton helveticus, assembly GCF_964261635.1. Lineage (NCBI taxonomy): Eukaryota > Metazoa > Chordata > Amphibia > Caudata > Salamandridae > Lissotriton > Lissotriton helveticus. The sequence continues at coordinate 1,327,590,485 of NC_136069.1, read as the reverse complement.
TGTAACGGTGCTTGGAAGACTAAGAGAGTGGGTGTGTGAGTACTTGTATGGGTCTGAGAATGGGTATGTGAGTGGTTGTGTGGCTGTGTGAGTGGGTGTTTGAGAGGTTGTTTGGGGTATGAGTGCTTATGTGGATGATGTCATCAATGATATCATTTAAGCTGTCACTGACCATGTCATGGCTGATGTAATATATAAGGTCATAAGCAGTGCATTGCAGGGACGCATGTTATAATTAGCTCAGGTAACTATAATGGCGGAATTTCTTTGGTTTTGTATCAGTGAAATGTGAGCCTAACTATAAAGTCCCTGTAACCTTTGTTTTTTTCAGTGAATTTCTAAGGTTTTTTTAATGCTATTTCCTAACTTTAACATCCCTGTAACATTTGATTTTTTAAGTGAGTGGCTGTATGGATATGTGAGTGGGTGTGTGAGTGCATATATGGATCTGTGAGTGGGTTTGTGATGGGCTGTGGGGGTCAGTGAGTGGGTCTGTAAGTGCATGTGTGGGTCTACGAGTGGGTAAGGGAGTGGCCCAGTGGATCTGTGATTGGAAGTGTGAGTGCCCGTGTGGGACTGTGAGTGGGTGTGCGGGTGGCGCTATGAGTCTGACTAACTTTCTGCACTTTAGGAAGCACTACAATTATTGTTTTTCAATTAAAAGTGTACCAGTTTGGGCCTGAAATCTACTCTGACAGTTGCCATCACAAAGACGCCCCATGCAGTTGTGCACATTATAAGAGTATATCATATCATGTTTAAAAAAAATAGATCATTGTATCCTATATCATGATGCCAAAGTGCAAAGTTGTGGAAAGAAAAATAAAATGTAGTTCCTGGCTGTCTGCCTTTTCGCTTGTATGCAAATGCAGGTTTAAAGCCTATTGGGTAGGAAGGCAGAAGTAGTCAGTCAGATGCAAAGTCCAAGATCTCCGTCCTAATGGGTTAACATTAACACTCTCTGGCCTGGAAAAAAAACGATCTATTTGCCAGAACAATGGTTAAGAAGTGGTTAGAGGTGTTTGAAAACACATTGAAAGGAAAAATAATGACTGTCACCCCTCCTTACCAAGCACATACTCTACATAGAAGTTTGTGCCCTTTAGGCAGTAGCTTACAACACCACTGTGAAGCGCCCTTCATTGAACAAGTGCAGTGCATGCTGCCTCATCCCTGATCCCATTCAAACCCAAATCCCATATGACAGTAAAGTGCGCAATTATTTATTTTGCAATTTTACACAACGCAAGCTCGTCCAGAAGGTATCGGAGCACTTTACATCAACACCAGTTAAACTACACAAGGACACGTGTGCTTTTCAGGCATTGGGCAACTGATTTTCCCAGAATCAAAGGATGTTGAGTCGAGACTCAAACCTGGTTCCCCAATTCCAAAGTTAGCAGCTCTGGCTGACCTAATGCCACAACTACTCTCTGAAGTAAACAGGTATTCATAGAGGGCACCGTGAGGAGAGTTCAATGACAAGAAACCTTTCCAGCAATGAAACGACCCACCCCCTTCTGATTAATTTTGGTCGGATGCGAGGTTGACTCACACCAGCAACAAGTCTCCTCTGAAGACTGTGAAGCAAACAAAAGTGATGCTATTAACACCTACCCACCCTAGGAAAGATTCTGAAGCAACATCAAAATGAGAGAAAGTGCCACCTGGAAAAGACATTTCACAAGCACCACTTACTTGCCAAACTTTAAGACTTGCAGCTGTCTAGCTTTTTTAAATAGGTTTTACAGACCACAAAGAAATCATGCATTATTTGTTATCACCTCTGCCCTTACTTGTGAGCGTGGACAACTAAATGAATACTTTTTGCGCCCCACCCCCTCTAGCAGAGGCGACCCTGTATAAGCAGAGCTAGTGAGTCAGAGAACTGAAACCTATTACAAGCATCATGTGCACCAAGCCCATGACTGCAGGGTAGGCAGATTGATACAGGGCCACACGCAAAAACCTACCATGACCTCTACTCACTGTGAGGTAAATTGGCAAGGCTCCTGTGTCTTTTCAACTGATACCTGCTCTTAGTCAGCACGTGTAAGACGTACAACGTAGAGTTTTTTCATAGAAGAAAGACAGCAAGGAGGAGGAAGGAGAGCGGCCAGGCAGAGGAGGAGGCAGCCAAGCAGGTAAGTGGCTTAATTTTTTTTTTTAATTAATTTGGGAGGATGGAGGGGCTGTCTAACTCCGCTCCGCCATGGAGGAGAGTTTTGCCTAAACTCCGCGTTTGCAACAGATTGCGAAGAAGGCAAAAATCTGCAAACTCCACTGGCGGAGCAGAGTTACCCACCCGGGGTTACTAACTATAACTCATGCTTGCAATGCACTGCTTACAACATCATATATAACATCACTCATGACATGGTCAGTGACATATCTGATGACATCTCAAATGACATCACTGATGATATCTGAAATGACATCAGTGATGACCTTCTCCAGTGATTGTGAGTGTTTTCTAAAAGTTACTGAGTGTTAAACATGTATACTAAGGTAATTCGCTGTGTAAGTGCCTGTATGGACAAGTGAGTGGGTGGGTAAGTGGTATGTACAAGATTCACTGGGTTTATAACAGACTGTATATATGAGATAGTGGGTGTGTACGTTTTTGTATAGGTGAGTGAGTGGGTGCATCTGTGCAGGTATGAATGCGTGAGTGACTGCGTGAATATCTGTATAGTTGGCTGAGTGGGTGTATGAGTGGTTGTAAATGGTGAATGAGAGGGTGCATGAGTGGTTGAATGGATGTTTGAGCAGATACATAAGTGTCTGTATGGGCGAGTGACAGGGTACATGAGTGGCTGCATCAATGGGTATGTATGGATGAGTGAGTGGGTGTATGTGTGAGCGAATGGGTATTTGAGTGGTTGTATGGGTGAGCAAGTGAGTGTGAGAGGTTGTATGGGCTCTCACAGTCACTGTGTAGATGAGAACGTATAGGTATTAGTATATGTATAAGTATCTGAGTGGCTGTGTGACTAATTATATGGCTGAGTTAGGCTGTGTGAGTGACTGTATTGGTGTGTGAGTAGGTGTGTGAGTAGGTATATGGTTAGCTCATTTACTGTGTCAGTAGCAGTACGGGTGTATGAGTGGGTGCGTAAGTATGTCTATGTCTCTATGACTACGTCTGTGATTGGCTCTGTTGGTAAGTGAGTAGGTGCATAAGTGACTGTTTATGTGAGTTAGTGGTTCTGTTAGTGCATATATAAATGAGTTGATGTGTTACTGGCTGTGTGGATGAGTGACAAGATGTCTGTGGGTGTTTGTATGGGTTCTCTGAATGAGTTTGTTTGTGATTGTGTGAGAGTGGGTCTATGACATGTTTTATAGGTGAGTAACTGGGTGTCTCAGTGTTTCTGTCAATGATGCCATCAGTGATGTCATTTGAGATGTCATCAGTGATGCCATCAGTGATTTCACCGACCATGTCATGAGTGATGTAATATATGAGTTCATAAGCAGTGCTTTGCCCGGGCATGAGTTATAGTTAGCTCAGGTAACTATAACTGCTTAATTTCTTTGGCTTTGTGCGAGTGAAAGTATAAGGTCCCTGTAACCTTTGTTTTTTTCAGTCAATTTCTAAGGTTTTTTAAAGTCTAGTTCCTAACTATAACGTCTCTGTAACCTTTAGCATTTTCAGTGAATTTCTAAGGTTTTTTTAATTTTATTTCATAACTATAACAGCCCTGTAACTATTTGTTTTTTCACTGAATTTGTAAGGTTTTTTTAGTCCTATTTCTTAACTATAACGTCTCTATAACATTCGTTTTAAGTGATTTTCGTAGGTTTTTAAGATTTTATTAATTAACTTTATTCTATTTTTTTCCATAATTAGATATTGAACATTACATCTGTATGGTGCACTATTTACTGTTGTATTTTTCATCTATAGATTTTAAAAGTATATTAATTATCTTATTTCAAGTCATTTTAGTTTTTTGCTACTACATCATGATCACTGAGGACATCAGCAAATACTGCATGTTTTTGACAAACTGTAAAACACATATATAGACATAAAAGCAATCTTTTAAACCTATTTTTCATTTTCGAGATTACTCTGAGAGTCGCGATGACATTGGTAACCTTGACAATCGTGCCATAAAACACATATCTGTGAGTAGGTGCATGAGTGCCTTTGTGAATTTGTAAGTACATATATGACTGACTGGATCTATGAGTTGATACATGAGTGTCAAAGTGTGTGTGTAAGTAGGTGAGTGAGGGGTGCCTGAGTGTCTGAGTGGGTCTGTGATTGAGTGCATGAGTCTCTCAGTGGGTTAATGACTGGGAGCATGAGTGTCTGAGTGGTTCTGTGAGTGGGTGCATGGGACAGTGAGTTTGTGCATGAGTCTCTGAGTGTATGAGTGACTGGGTACATACATATCTGAATGGGTCTGTGAGTGGGTCAGAGAGTGACTGGGTGTGTGAATGTCTGAGTGGGTCTGTGAGTGGGTGCATGAGTATCTGAGTGGATCTCTTAGTAGGTGTATGAGCGTCTCAATGGATCTGTGAGGGAGAGCAAAAGTCTCTGAGTGGGTGAGCGAATGGGTGCATGCATGAGTGGGTCTATGAGTGGGAGGGTGAGTGTCTGGTTGGGTTTGTGAGTGGATGAGTGAGTGTTTGAGTGGGTGAATAAGTGGGTATGTATATCTGAGTGAGTATGTGAGTTTATGAGTGTATGAGTGAGTGACTGAGTGCATAACTCTCTAAGAGGGTCTGTGACTAAGTGTGTGAGTGACTGTATGGGTGTGTGAGTGGATATATGAGTGTTTGAGTGGATCTATGAGTGGGTGTATGAGTGTCTCACTGGGTCTGTCAGTGGGTGTGTGATTGTCTCAGTGGGTCTGTGAGTAGATACATGAGTGGGTCTGTAAGTGGGTGCATGAGTCTCTGAATGGGTCTGTGATTGGGTGCATGAGTGCCCAAGTGGGTCTGTGAGTGGGTGTAAGAGTCTCTAATTGGGAATAGGACTGTGTGCATGAGTCTATGAGTAGGTCTCTAAGTAGGTGCATGAGCCTCTGAGTGGGTCTGTACATGGGTGCGTCACTCTCCGAGTGACTCTGTAAGTGCAAGCATGAGTACCTGAATGGGTATGTGAGTGGGTACATGAGTATCTGAGTGGGTATTTGACTGGATGTATAAGTGTGGGAGTGGGTATGTGAATGGGTGTATAAGTGTCTGAGTAGGTATGTATGTGAGTACATGTGTCTAAGACAGTAACCAGTGAATGTGTACAAATATATATATTTTTATATTTTCACCAATATTCGCAGTGTTGCCGGGATATTCGCGATGGCGGTCGTGGCATCGGCGCGAATATCGCGCGAGAATAGAAAAATCCATTTTGGACGCATAACATGTGTCGCTAACACCCCCATTTCTAAAACATGTGGTCAGAGTACCTCCACTCTGTCCCCTTATGTTAGCTTTCACAGAAATTATCAGCCCCGGGAACCATACCCGGTCGATAAGATGGCAGCCACAACTTTCTGTTCAGGTTGCGTCCAGCCAATCAGAGCATTCTGTTGGAATGTGCATTTGCAATTCACTGCAAAATCGTCACAAAATCTCTGCGGCCACTGCAAAATCCCAGGAAAATATCCATGGCCACAGATATCACTATAAAGTTTTGGCTTTCATTTCTCAAGAACTCCTAAATGGATGTGCATCAAATAAGGAAAAGCACAATCTGTGTAACAACATCTACGTTTCTGCCAAATTTGGTGTAATTCTGTCCAGCGGTTCAGGCTGTAGGTTCGACAATGCATTCCTATGGGAATTAACATTACAAATGCACCCTTATTGTGCACCCCTATTTTTCAATCCCCACGGCACCGATTACCCCCAATCTTTCCATGACACAGAACTTACAGTGCCACTTGTTTTGGAAAATTTCATGAAGATTGGTCAAACAACGCCAAAGTTATAGGCAAGTCAAAAAATGCTTTTCCTGTGGAAACTAGTTCCTAACTATAACTACCTACTTGTGACCTAGAGTTTAGGGTAGGTAAAGGTAGTTGGGTGGCAAGGGTAGTTTTTGGGATTAGAGTGGGTGAGGGTATTTTGGTGATAACAATATTTTTAGCATTTAGGGTGGGTAGGGGTATTGGGTGGCAAAGGTGTTTTTCGGGTCACTTTTAAGTTGGGCTGACATTTGTCGTCCTGCACTTTCCTAGGTCCCTAGGTACCTTAACTGTGGATCATCTGTGCCCCATGAAGGAAGGACTCAGGAACCCCTGTAGTCAGGCATACTCCAAGATGCATCCCTTGTGGATCACCTAACACTGCTCACTCCATCCTCCTGATGGCCCACATTTAGGGTAGCCAGGGACCTAGGAAAGTGCGGGACAACAAAGGTCAGCCCAACTTTAAAAGTGGCACTAACAGGGTGGTATGCCACAATATGATCCAGTGTTCCATCCGACGATGCCGTCGACTCTGGTGAGCCAAGAGGTGTTATATTTCATAGTGGTACCCTGATATAGGTCCAGGTAACATCGTGCATTTTCCCTACATCATCTCCCCGTCATTTCATATGAACGTGCGTTATAAGGACATAACTCCAAATAAGGACAGACTGTCTTGTATGGACATAACACCTTATAAGGACTGTAGCCTTTTATGGACTAAACCTTTCACCTAGTTCCATGCTGAGGGTGGGTTTTTCCCAATCGATTTTGCTAAGACGTCATCCTTAGCACATAGGAATAATTTATGAGTACACTCTCCAGGAGGTACACTTCACCTCTCCCATCGACGCATAAGGTTTAATCCCCAACGTCTTCCTCATACTGAATAATGGGGAGTATACGCACATAGACTGTATAAATACAGCACCTCTTGCTATCAGAAAGCAGGAGGGAACCGAGACTTCAAGGCCGACACACTGACCAGAGACGCTGCAGCTCCGGCATGCCATCACTTCAGCTGACAGTGGTCTGACAATCCCTTGCGGGGTGTCCAGCTCAAGTCCAGGACAAAGTCCCCCATTCTCACTATTCAGGTATGGGGGTTCGACTAAATCCTAGTGGGATTCTTGGCTCTTAGACTTAGGCTCTCAGACTTAGGCTCTCAGACTTAGGCTCTTTCGCACCTACTTACATGCTAGGTACACTGAGGTACAGCTAGACAGGCATCTTAGGAGTATGCACTTTATTTTATAAATGCTTTTATATGTATGAGTTCATGACTATTGCAAAATTGTAGAACAATACTATTTCTTTTTATTCACTGTACTGTTGGTTCTATATCTCTGCTACTGTGTTACAGTTGTAGCAGCGCACCTATTTTACATGAGAAGAACAACGGTACAATAAATTCTTATTGTAAACACGCTCAACTGTTTCTTCTGTGTATCTCTCTGAGAGCAAAACAAGCAAGCACGAGTGACTGGGTGAAAAGTAGTATGTTGTTTCTACGAGTCTGATGTTATTATGTTCTGAGGTTCCAGAAACGAATCTCTCTGATAACAGGAGATTCTAGTGGCACTGTGAGCAAGCTAATGTTAAAACATAGGCTGGCATATTCGGTGGGGGTGTACAGAGTCAGTTAGCCACCAAGCCCACAGTATATGTTATCCGTAAACAGCGTAGGTCCTGCATAAAAAGGTACCAATGGAACTACACTACAGAGGCAGAAACATGTTGATGGTCTACGGTGGGGATGAGATACTGGTCCACCTAGCCTCCATGCTGGTTTTTAATACCAAGTGATATGTCTTTCAAATTAAAAGGTAGGTTGATGTATCACATTGTTTTTGATATATTCACATCATGGGTTTAATAGTTAGAAATGCCTCCTTTTCTATAAAGCGCAAACTCGCTCTTTATCAAACCGGGGTTTTTGAAGAGCAAAGGGAGTCCTATGATGAAGCATGAAACCTGGTAGTGTGTGAGGACATCCTGTCACAATTTTTTATGTGGCCGTAGATAGGCATGATATGGACAATCACTCATAGAGGAATAAATAAACTATTACTCGGGTTGTGGTATATAAATAAATAATACCGGATCTAGGTTTGACTGGACATAGCAATAACAGATAGCTCAATAAATAAGAGTCAAGATTCGAGGTAGTAGGAGTTTGCAGGTTTAATACAGCATAAAGGACAGGAACAGGACAACCTGCACGGGAACAGGATGGCAGGGCCCTGCAGGGGGGACAGGGAATGAGCGCGCTAACTTTAATAACAGTACACAAGCATATATACTAAAACAGTTGCATTACAATACATACGTGGCCGGAGCAGTGGGTGTGGTCAATAGCAGTCGTGAAAGATAAGGGTGAAAGTAGGTGTAACAGGAGGCGTATACATAGACATGTGATGTAAACGTAACAGAATATGTCATAAATAGGGCGGAAACATGGAGGGGGCTACCTAAGGAGCCGGGACCTCTAACCTAATGGTGCGCGCAAACTGACAATGACGTGTTACTAGGAGAAGCTGGGGGCTATGAACTCTGTGCTAGGAGTAGAGACTGAAGTCTGGAGAGTCAGGGCGACATGTACCTAAACCCTATCTAGTATCTAATGTTTAGAGGACATGTTGATATAAACTAAGAGTCAGGAGGGGAGAGGCTAACAGACTTTAAGACTGGAGCATGCATTATTCTACATGTAGTGCGTGCTGAGGAATATTAAATGACCATTAAATACAGTATTTCCCTTACATGGAGACGTAAAGGCTAGACAATGACGGAAACTATTGATGCGATTCAGTAGCTTAGGAATGCAGAGAAGGAGGGTTGGACTGATAACTAGAATCATAACATACTCTTGGCAGACTAACAGGCAGAGCCAGGCCGAGCCGGGCACTGCGAGGCAGGAAGTAAGTGAAGGGTCGAGGATACAGGTGGGGGCTGTATCGCTCCTCAGCGAGGGCTCAGGAGACAGGAGCTGAATCTGGTGTCCGGGCCCTTTTGAGGCCTAGAAACGGGGACTTTTCAATGAAATAACGTGCACACTGGGAAACGTGGCAACGTAACTTTACATAGGCCTGATATTCATAGTATTCACGAGAACTGGAAACTGACATACTAGAGATGGACACAACTGTAATTGCGTCTTTAATCGATCATGGGGAATACATATGCATATTAATCATGCACACATAACATAAGATGGGGGAAACGTAGGGACACAGAACATGGCAAAATTTACTTTTCCACATTCCCTCCTTGTCACTACGTTTCCATCAGGAAACATCAATATTCATGATACCATCTATCATTTCATACAGTATCATTTGCTCGTCTCGAATTTTCTTGGAACGGGATTTAGGACGGGACTTGGGACTAGGAATACAAGAGGTAGCACAAATGCCACAAATCGCAGGGCCACATTGTATACAGAGGCAGCAACTGAATATGATCGCTACTGCAATACCCAGAAATGACAATACTTTCCATCCCCAAGCGGAAATTATATTCCAGAACCAACCGGACCCTGTCCAGGTGCTTGGATCTTGGTGTAACATATGGGCAATTTTATGGAGTCTGGTTATAGCTGAATAAACAGACGGCGCGTTATTAGGAATGAAAATGCAGCAACTAGATCCGATGACTCTACATGCCCCGCCCCTATCGGCCAGTATGACGTCAAGGACGAGACGATTCTGGAGCACGACAATTCTCATAAAGGATTGCTCTTCGGTCAAGTTACCTAGAGCAGAGGTAGTCTCAATCACTACTGCTTCAAGGGTTCTGGTTAATCTACGTATCAGTTTACTATTCACGACAGTACCTAAATAGGGAAAGACACCTTTATTGATATCTATGTATTGTTCTAGAGCAGTTTCAGTATAATCGACAATCGGGAGGTCTCTTTTGTGTCTCGTATGTACTAGGTGGGAATTCCTATGATAGTCAGGTGGGGCTAGAAAAACTGGTGGCAGTAGGAAGGCAATGTAACAGGTACCCTCCCACTCGAGGGGCAGACGAACATATGCGGTCTGACCACAAACAAAATAAGAATGACGTGAAGCTTTGAAAATAGATTTCCTACTGTCACTATACTTGACAATAGTAGTACAATCACTATGGCCTACATGTACGGAACCATTCTTTCGGACACATAATTCACCTTTGACTGGTAATACTGACATAGCAGGTAAGTCTGGAGTAGTATCAGACTGAACATTCAGGACCATGAAATTCGAAGAATAATTACCCAAATTGTAAACTTCATTTTCTAGATCTAACCCTGTTCTGTGGGGAAGACCTTGCTTGTCTGGGAAACATGTACTGTTAAGAAAAGACATATCTGTTAAGGATGACGTTAACGTGGACCATGCTCCACACGAACCGTTATGTGAAAATGGATAAGGAAAGAGTGGCAGAACTCCCTTCGGTGTCTGGAAAGGGGGGAGTCGACCACACACCCAACAATTTGTGGCATTGCTGGTCTGGTGTGAGTAATGTAACATGCGGATAAAGGAATTATTACGCATAGCAAGACGATATGAGAGTTCATGAGGAGGCAGATCACTAAACGTGTGCTCTACTGTAACATTAGAAGACTTATTTACATGAGAAACTGGAAAATACAAATAAAATGCATAACTTGTGCAGGTAATCATAAGGCTGAGATATAGCAGAAAACATAAAATAATAGTGCAACTTTTAGAGTTCTCACTAACTCTCTCTCTGTGGGGGTCTATTATATACATGTCAGGAACCGGTCTAACCGTTTCACCTAGGGGAGGACTTAGACAATCAAACTGGCTGACTTATTTTACTAGACCTTAATTTTAGCTTGTACTCCTGCTGCGGAGTTTTCTCTAACAGGGAGGGATCTGTATCATTGTCTTTTGCGGGACAGTCCTTGAGAATAGTACTTTGGCAATCCTTAAAATCCTCGGAAATGTTCTTGGAGACAGTCTTTAGTCCATAAAATTTTTTCACATGAGACAGGTGGACCCAGCCTCTCCTGCCTTCCAGCTTGACGGCAGTACGGGTGGCCAGGAGAACCTGCTTGGGCTCCTTCCAGCGGGGCTCCAGCGGACTTGAACGATCAAAATTCCGGACAAGAACCATGCATCCGGGAACGATTTCATGCGGTGCCACCTCGGTATTGTCTGGAAATGCGGCGGCAACCTGTGAACGACAAGAGTGTAGGGCAGACATCAAGGAAGCTAGGTAATCTGTCAGCATATTACTTGAAACATCTGTAATACTTCGGGGTCTAGGTGTACCCCACATATTAGGGGGGCGGCCGAATACGACCTCATACGGGGACAGACCTGATCTGGAATGTGCGACCATGCGCATATAAAACAAAGCGACTGGCAGAGCTACTAGCCAGTCCACACCTTTCTCTTTACATATTTTGGCAATGCGGATTTTCAGGGTCTGATTATGTCTCTCTACGAGACCGGCTGCTTCAGGATGGCGTACACAATGGAACTTCCACTGGTACCCTAACAAAAGGGAAACATGTTTCATGAGTTCAGATGAGAATGGCTGGCCGTTGTCAGAATATACGACTCTAGGGAGTCCGTAGCGGGGGAAGAATTCACGGACCAACTGCTTGGCAGTGGTCGCGGCTGTGTAATCTGGGACCGGATATGCTTCTGTCCATCTGGACAAAGCGCATACAACTACAAGGACATACTTGAAACCTCGACATCGCTCCATCTGAATATAATCCATTTGGAGGACTTCAAAAGGGTGGTCAGGGGGCTGGAATCCACCTTGTTCCACCGGGACACTTTTACCTGGATTAAACTGGCAACATATCATACAGGTACGGACTTTCTGCTTGGCTGCAGCTCGTAAATGCTTGTTGAACCAAATGTTCTGGATACTGTCTAACATAGCTTTTTCTCCTAAATGTGCTGGACTATGTGCGGTATTGATAATGACTTGAACCATTGAGTCGGGGAGAAACCATGTGGCTTTTCCCTTCGTTACCCATCCCTAATCTGTCTGGACCCCTCCTTGTTCGGACCATTTCTTAATTTCATCGGGAGTAGCATGTAACTGGATATCTATGACATCTTGAGTAGGGTCCTTAACTGTCATGCATGTAGTCGGATCTGGAGTATGGGTCTGTGTTGGATTAACTGAAATGTCTGGAGTCTGTGCTGTAAGCTTGGCTGTGCGATCTGCTAGATCATTACCTTGAGAAATAATGTCAGTAACTTTCGTATGTGCTTTGCATTTCATGATAGCAATAGATGTCGGTAAGTGTATGGCATCTAACAGAGCTTGAATAAGGAGACCATGCTGAATCTTGGTTCCATGAGAAGTCACGAAACCTCTCTCCTGCCAGAGCACTCCAAAGTCATGTACGACTCCGAATGCGTAACGTGAATCTGTGTAGACATTGACTTTCAGGTTCTTAGCGTGTATGCAGGCTTGGGTCAGAGCAACTAGCTCTGCTGCTTGAGCAGACAGGGTGTCAATACGGTGTGTTTCTATACCTTCAGTGTCAGTAGTCACTGCATACGCGGCTACTAGTTCTCCTGTACTTGTTCTCATACATGAACCATCCACATAAAGTGTCAGGTCGGGATCTGGTAATGGAATATCTGTCAGATCTTGTCTTGGCTTAGTCATAGTGTTAACTACTTCCACACAGTCGTGTGTGGCAGGATTCGAATTAACTGACGGTAACAGTGTAGCAGGATTTAGAACGTTGCAGCGTCTGATTTCTATGTGTGGCTGGAACAGTGTCAATTCATAACCTGGTAAACGTGCAATTGTCAAGTGCTGAGTCTGTGTTCGATTTAAAAGAACTTCCACAGAGTGTGGAACTTGTACTGTCAAGGAATGTCCTAATACTATGGAATCACTTTGTCTGATAGCTAGTGCTGTGGCTGCAACTGACTTGAGGCACGCAGGCAGAGCCTGGGCTACAGGATCTAGTGTGCTCGAAAAATAAGCACAGGGCTTGTATTGTCCTGCTTGATCTTGTGTGAGAACAGATAATGCTGTACCTTCACGTTCAGTGACGAAAAGTGTAAAAGGCTTACTGTAGTTCGGTGTAGCTAGAACTGGAGCTTGGCATAAAGCTTTCTTTAACTCATTGAAACTAAGTGTATGTTCAGATGTCCAAGGGAGGACAGTCGATACGGCTGCCTCCTGTGTCGTTAACTGTATCAGTGGCTTAGCTAGAAATGCATACTGAGGAATCCATTGTCTGCAATAAGAAGTAAGGCCGATAAAAGCACGTACCTCCTTCTGGGTCTTGGGCTGAGGAAGACTCGCTATTAACTGGATACGGTCGGGTGTCAACTGCCTACCCCTCTTGGACAGTAAGTGGCCTAAATAGATCACTTGCTGGACACAGAATTGAAGCTTCGAAGGGGACACCTTGTGCCCCATCTCGGCAAGGAAATACAGGACTGTAAGTGATGCTCGCTCGCAAGCACGTTCAGAACGGGCTGTGATCAGTAGATCATCGACATACTGGAGCAGGGCAGTGTCAGTTGGCATGTGAATATTGTCTAGTTGTCTCTTAAGTGCTTGACTGTAAATACTAGGACTTTCTGTGAAACCTTGAGGAGCTCGTGTGAATTTATAGCTCCTTCCATTTAAACAAAATCCGAAAAGAAACTGGCTGTCTGGATGAATGGGGACACTGAAAAACGCGTTCTTGAGGTCTATGACTGTGAAAAATGTTGCTTCGGAATCAATGGCTGTCAATAGGGAAGAGATATCTGGGACAACTGGGTACTGGGGAATAATACATTTATTAAGTTCTCGAAGGTCAATCACTAATCGATATACTGGGGGTGCATTTGGATCAGTACGTTTCATGACTGGAATGATCGGAGAATTACATACATTGGAGTCAGTTTCTACAACTACTCCTTGAGCCATGAGCTCGTCAATAATTTTGGATAAGGCTGCTACAGCCTCAGGTGGCAATCTGTACTGTCTGATTCGTGGTAACACTACACCTGATTTGAGAGTCACACGATGGGGTGTGATTTGCATATAACCTACATCAGTTGGACCTTGCGCCCATAGATGCTGCGGAACATTGGACAATCTCGGATCAAAATCTCGTAATACATAGTGACCCTTGAAGTCACGTAGACACAGGCGTATTCCCTCTGGGGAGCAGCAAATAACTGCACCTAATTCTTTCAGTGTTTTAATACCTAACAGATTTTCTGGACATGATTTCGTAAGTAACAGGTCAGTAGTGCGGGACAATGGACCTACTTCTAGAGTAACTGGCTTAGATATCTCGTTTACAATAGGCTTTCCTGAAAATCCAAGGGAAACATTTCTAGAGCCTGAGAGCGGAGCCCCTGGAACTTCGGCGTGACTAATGGTGGTCCTACTTGCCCCTGTATCAATCAGAAACTTTCTGTCTTTCCCTAATACTTGACTGTGAACATAGGGACCCCCTTGATCTACAGGAATCTCGATGAGAGGCAAGCCTACCTCCCTCTCTAGGCTGTTTCATGAATATGGCTGATACTCTGGATACTCGGACTGTGCATACTGGTACATCTGCTGTGTAACATGCTGTGTTGCAGCAATAGGCTGCGGCGCTGGAACTGTCTGTTGTGCATTCTGTGGCTGAGAAGTCTGTGAAACTTGTTCTTGTCTAGGCGGACGTGGTCTTTCTTTAGTCTTACCGGTAGCTATGTTGTGTTTCAGAACTGCACACTCGTTTATAAAATGACCTGGCTGTTTACAATAATTGCAGGTCCCTTTAACGGGAACTGCAGGATGACTGGCTTGATTCGGACCCCTCTTCTGACTGTCTTGAGGAACAGATTGTGCAACTAGTACTTTCATTTTCGTGTCTTTCATACGTTTTCTTTCATGATCTTGCTCTTCTCTGATTCTATTCTGGTGATACTGAAGCATCTGTAACATTTGGGACGGGGTATTAGCTTGCCAGGTACTTTCGACTTTCAAAACTCGATTCTTAACTTGTGGACTTGAATTCTCGACTAATTTAGTAACAAAAAGATGAGGGTATGACTCGCTACTCGTCTTGAGGCCACTGTTTATAATAAAGCATTTCTCAAATCTAGAATAAAAATCACTAGTGTCGTCGTCTTGTTTCTGTTTACAGGCTGAGATTGCATCCCAGTCTTCCTTTTTAGTGGCTAATAATCTTGGCAAAACTTGTATTAACAGTTCTGGTAATTCTTTACATTTCTCTCCTAGACCGGTACCTGGTACTCGTATCTTATCTTCAGCTTCTAGAACTGCCCAATCGATCTTTTTCTCTCCCCCACCTCCCATTCTTTTTCCTTGAGTTTTTCGTATACCCCTGCGGGCAACAGGACTTTTAACATTTTAATTATATCTGGATACGTGTATTCTCCCATACGGAGCATGTCTTTTAATTCTCGGTGGAACCCTGCTGGATCTTTGTCATGACAGGGAATTAGTTTCTTCATCTCTAAGAGTTCCATCTTTGTAATCGGAGTGTAAACAAACACTCGTTGCATTTCACCATCCGCTGTCCTAACTGGGTGTACTTCTCGTAACGGATTCTGTCTGTCTATATAAAAGGGTTTACTTTCTGGAGGTGAGACATGAACAAAATGCGGGTTCAGGAACGTTCTATATTTGTGGCGCTGTTCTAGAATAACACTAATTAAATCGGTACCTAGACCTTTCCATCTATACTGGAGTAACTCGTTCAGGACATCATGTAACGGACCTGGATCAGAATGTTGACCCTCATACAGAGTAATGAGGTGTTGGATCATATACATACCCACCAATCGTTGCTCGGCTGGGGGCAGTTTCAGAAACATTTGTGCCACTATTTCGTCTGGAAAAGTGGTAGAATCAGTAATCCATCGGACTGCTGATCGGGCTAGTTCTTGTTCATGCATAGTGCTTAACTCACTATAACCGATTCGTGATTTCAGAATGTGATCGGTAGCTTGAAATACTTGTTCTAGGGAACTTTGTTCTGGTGCTGGATGAGGAACAGTTTTCTTGTAGTCTAGACGTGAATGTCGGTCGGAAAGTCTAGTTCTACCTACATACGCTATTCTGGCGGGATTCTCGTCCTCTACCTCTTCAGTAGAAGAGTCATTTTCTTTCTCGCTTACTTGTGCTGCTTTACGTTGTTCATGTAACTTTATTATTTCCTTACGAATTCTCTTGTACATACTCTCTATACTACTGATAGTTCTGTGTTTACCCTCGGCTATATTATCACTCCACCTTGTCAGGATTCTCATTTCGGCCGGATCTTTGGTCGGATAATCTTGTTCCCTTATTAAACAATTAATCAGAAACTTTAATATCATGAGCTGGATCTCAGCTTTCCTTTGAGACATGGCTTCACCAATGCTTTCTGGATCATTCCCTGTACGGATGAAACGATATATTCTGTCTAGATCTTCTTTCATATTCGGTAGGGTGTCCAGATACCCGGTCACCCGTCTTACACGGATGGAATATATGACCGTACTATCATCACCTGTGACTGGATCATAGCGGCATTCAGTAAGAGCTCGTCGGATTTCTGCAACGGACTTATATTTGGGCGTACGCTGTAACGCACTTTCATGTAACTCGACTATCGTTACTCGTTGGTGTGGTGGCGGGGTACCAGGAGGACCTCCTCCTGCGGCCCCTATACTGGAATCGTCGACTGATACTCTTCGTGCTGGCGCGGCGGGAAATTGTAATGTGGACTGGACCGGGGGTACCGTAACAGGTACTCCGGTGACTGGAGGAGCAGGATTTACATTATTTACAGGGACTGGCGGAACAGGATTTGCATATTCTGGAACCGTGTCGTCCAAATAGGACGAAATGAAAATATCAGCTGCGGTCGGTTTGTGACGTAGCTTGGTCGGAACTAATGGTGGCGGAAAATTACTAGATGCCTCCGGGGTTGCTTTTGGCAAGCCCTCGGCAAGAAGAGGGTACATACCCTTAATAAGGGCATTCCTCTGTCTGTCTGACTGTTCGGTTTTAACTCGTTCACCTATCTCGATTAGTTCCCTTTCTTGGGCTCGTTCTAAGGATTCTCTACTTAATTCTGACTTTCTGATTTCTTTTTCGGTTCTTTTATGAGATTCTTTGCGCCATAACTCGATGGCATCTTTCTGTGACTGTCTGGCTTTCTTTTTCCATAATGCTTCTTCTACTCGCATGATGCACTCGGCATCCCATGTGCCTAATACAGGCCATCTATACTTTTCTTCTAACTCTTTGGTGTACTCCACCCATAAATCTAGATATAATATGGCACTTATGCCATGCTTCTGATACATAAAATGACCTGGACTGTCCCTAGGCGGGACAGGAACTGCTGCTTCTAACAGACCTTTTCTAGTTTTTAACTGACGTAATTTAGAAAATAGGGGCATGACTGAACTGTAATCTAGACACAATACAATACAAAATGAACACGATAATTACACCACTTTCATACCACGACATTAAAATACATGAAGAACATTTAAAATAACAGTTCGAACAGAATACCACCTGGAATACTGAATACATGAATTTCCTCGAGAACAGAACTGACTAGAACAGAAACTAGATGCACTGCTAAAACAGTACGAAACTTACCGGTCTCATAAAGAGACACGTCAGGACCCGCATCCACCGAAGTGGACACTTCGTTTTGGGTCTGTGTACCACCAAAACCCACGGACCAGAGACAATTAGATTGACCCTGTCTAGATACTACCCCAGCAACGGTACTCACCGGGCAGCAAGAACGGAAGGCCTCGGACTGGACTGGACTGCTTCGACGCCGGACGGACGAACTTCGGACTTCAGTTACGGGTGGGCCTCCGGATACCTCGGACCTTGGACTCTCGGCTTGGGCTCTGGTCGGGACTCGCCGCGTTCCTCCACCGCCTCGTCTGGATGCTGGACCACCACCTCCGTCTCCTCCGTAGGCCTGAGGGATACTTGAAGCAGAAATATCTGCACGTGCACGGTATGGTTCCGTCACGGCTGCAGAGGGTCAGGGGGCATACGTGGCTTCGCCGGCGCGTGGGGAAAGGGCAAGTCCCTATTCGGGCGCCATTATGTGGTATATAAATAAATAATACCGGATCTAGGTTTGACTGGACATAGCAATAACAGATAGCTCAATAAATAAGAGTCAAGATTCGAGGTAGTAGGAGTTTGCAGGTTTAATACAGCATAAAGGACAGGAACAGGACAACCTGCACGGGAACAGGATGGCAGGGCCCTGCAGGGGGGACAGGGAATGAGCGCGCTAACTTTAATAACAGTACACAAGCATATATACTAAAACAGTTGCATTACAATACATACGATAGGCGGAGCAGTGGGTGTGGTCAATAGCAGTCGCGAAAGATAAGGGTGAAAGTAGGTGTAACAGGAGGCGTATACATAGACATGTGATGTAAACGTAACAGAATATGTCATAAATAGGGCGGAAACATGGAGGGGGCTACCTAAGGAGCCGGGACCTCTAACCTAATGGTGCGCGCAAACTGACAATGACGTGTTACTAGGAGAAGCTGGGGGCTATGAACTCTGTGCTAGGAGTAGAGACTGAAGTCTGGAGAGTCAGGGCGACATGTACCTAAACCCTATCTAGTATCTAATGTTTAGAGGACATGTTGATATAAACTAAGAGTCAGGAGGGGAGAGGCTAACAGACTCTAAGACTGGAGCATGCATTATTCTACATGTAGTGCGTGCTGAGGAATATTAAATGACCATTAAATACAGTATTTCCCTTACATGGAGACGTAAAGGCTAGACAATGACGGAAACTATTGATGCGATTCAGTAGCTTAGGAATGCAGAGAAGGAGGGTTGGACTGATAACTAGAATCATAACATACTCTTGGCAGACTAACAGGCAGAGCCAGGCCGAGCCGGGCACTGCGAGGCAGGAAGTAAGTGAAGGGTCGAGGATACAGGTGGGGGCTGTATCGCTCCTCAGCGAGGGCTCAGGAGACAGGAGCTGAATCTGGTGTCCGGGCCCTTTTGAGGCCTAGAAACGGGGACTTTTCAATGAAATAACGTGCACACTGGGAAACGTGGCAACGTAACTTTACATAGGCCTGATATTCATAGTATTCACGAGAACTGGAAACTGACATACTAGAGATGGACACAACTGTAATTGCGTCTTTAATCGATCATGGGGAATACATATGCATATTAATCATGCACACATAACATAAGATGGGGGACACGTAGGGACACAGAACATGGCAAAATTTACTTTTCCACAGGGTGACTTTCTAGTACTTGACATGTGTGGTGGGAGGCCAGCTCACCCTGGAGACTCCATCGCCTTCTGTTCCCTACTTTGCAAATGGCGGGATTTCTTTGTTTTGATGATCCCCCTTCCTCCTCATAGGTGATAACAGCCCGGTGTAAAGATGTGACAGTAGCCTACCACAACCTCATCAAAATTGTATATAGAAATACAACCATGCACACATTTGGATACAATGCACCATCTTGGGATTGTACTCAAAGGGATGTTCTACTAATTAGCAGATTATGTCATATTTTTCTCACACCCCAGCATTTTTTCCAACTGCAAGCTTGTAGTTGACTTCTGCCTGGACCCATCCTCTGTTATCATGAGGTGTGCCTGGCTGACATTACTCTTTACATTTTTATCCATGCCCAAGTTTTTATTTGCCTTCAACTGTGCACATGTCCTAGCAACAGTAACTGCTTCTAATGAGCCTGTGATATCTTTGGGTTGCACATTCCTAGCCCTTCCATGAGACTGTGTAACCTGAGAATGTTTGTCAATTCCAATCAACCCAAAGTCATTTACTTTCAGGATATATGTATTTCTGTAATTATACACATCCGTGGATTGTTTTGACATAGCACACTCTAATAAATTGGCATATTGTGGAATATGCCTTCCACAGAGATTGCTCGGAAGTGTCTAAACGTCACCCCTCTGTCAATAATGAAAACAATTATAAGATTACAGGTTTTGGGAAGCCATGACACTCTTACATCAACAATTGTTTTTTACATTTGTGCATTGCTGCCAAGTGTGGTAATATAGCCAGTACCATGTACTGGATGGAACTGAGTTTATCACCATCTTGTCCATTATCCAGTCTTCTTGCCTTCACCCACAAGCGTGGGTAGGACAAGTAGTTTCATACAAGAAGGTATTTTTTTGCAAGGTTCACCATAGTGAAATTGGACATCTTGTCAGATGTTTTCATGTCCTGAATGGATGCAGTCATATGGTAGACACTGCGTGCAGAGTTTGTGTCATGTTTTGCCTCCCAGAAGCCAGTGTGGCTGATAGTGGACGCCTTCGGTAACATGCTATGAGATAGGAAGGCAGCTTTCAGAGGGACCTGATCATTTTGGCAGTGGAGGTATGCTGGTCAATTAGTTTTTTGCATTTTTATGTGTACCACCATTGCCTCTCTATGGCAGTGGTGTATTCTGATACAGTAAGGAAATTACCTTTTGATGTGCTGCTTGATTATGTGACGTTTTGCTGGTGTCACTAATTACTTGATTTTCCTGGATTGTGTTTGTTCAAAATGCTAAATAAGATTGTTCTTTGAGATTGCTTGACATGATGTAAGGGCGCTTTGGGTGAGTGCAATTCTAGCTTTGCATAAAGGACAGGTGCTGGTGATGTTGGGATTTTTCGAACATGTGGTCTCGTAGATGTGTAAGTGTCATGGTCCTACCTACCCTGGTTAGATACTTTCTCCTTCTTTGTGGTGGAAAAGCCTTGTGATTGAAAGGTGTCGACTGGCTGGTTGTTGTAGTTAGTACTTTTCCTTCACATAGCAGTCCTACATGGCTCAAGAGTCATCATGGTGCATGACTGCAGTTGTTTGCAGAGATGTTCCCTTGTAACCTAAGTGCCCGTATCATGGCAGGAATGTATATGCAAAATGTTAAAATAAAGTAAGTCCAACCTTCACCATTTTTGCACTGGCGATCTGAATCAACCCCCACCTTCACATAAGGCTTGCACTGAAAGGAACTAGAGACCCACTACTTCAAAGAAAAACTCTTCAACTTCCATAAGGCCCCTTTATTCCGACAGCCTTTGCCTCAACAAATACAACCTGAGTAATAAACACTGCTATAAATTGGATTCTACCAGGACACAGTTGCTTCCCTTTACTTACACCATTTCTGTTATTTCCCTCTGGCTTAGTGGGGCATATTTCTGCCTGGAAAAACAGACGTATTTTACACTACAATGGTCCCTAGGGAAATAGAGATAAACATACAAAAATGAATACCGACGCAATCAGTACTGTATTGGTTAAACTTGTCCTGCCAGAAAGAGGTCTAATATTTAATTTTTCAACAATTCTTCGAGATATATACAAACAAAGATACTGAGAGTGGGACACAAGCCTGAATCCTACTACAGAGACATAAAAACATAAACACAAACAGTTAGGGAACATTTAGGGGAGGCTCAGGCAACACTCACGGTTTGTTATTAGAAAAAATCCTCAATAAAGTAGACAAATCGCAAGGAACACCTCTACATAGTCAATGGTAACATAACAGTTAATGCATGAGGCGTTTTTATGGTGTCAACTGCATTTTGATCCAAGTGAACAATGCGTGGATCATGATCAGAATATTTAAATAAGCATGCCTGTGTATTAGTGCCTTAAATTATTGATGAACGAAATTAGGGCGGCCAATTGTGGGCGATACGAGCCAGGTGAGGCAAGGTGGTTGTCCAGCGGTTGCAGGGATAAGGAAATTTCTGTTGGTGCCACACTCGAGTGGTCACAGGGTTGGCCAATGGCGTGAATTCCTTTGGTTTGTGTCGGGTGGCGTGGGAGCCACCGATATGTGCTCCGATGGCGCAATGGCCTTCGTGTGTGGGATTGCTATGAACATTTTAAGTAAATTTCGGAAGTGGAAGCCACAGACGTGTGCTCAAGTGGCGTAGTGGCCTATAGCCGATGTCTATGCTGGGCTGCGCAGGGGGTCAGCTTACGTTGATGCAGGGAATATTTACAAGCCCCTATCACCACAGGAACATCATTTTTAATGATGTTCCTGTGGCAATAGGGGCTTTGCCTTATTTAACATGGTTTAATGCCGCCCGTAAATAAGGCAGACTTTCACGCTATTCTTAGCGTGAAAGGGGTGGGCAACGGGTGTTGCGGTGGGCGTTCTGCCACAACACCCATTGATTTTGATGCTGCACCCTATTTACAAGGGTGGCATAAATAGGAGGCAGCTCCAAATTTAAGACGAGGAAAAACCTGGTCTTAACATGGCGAAACGAAGGGAAATGCTTTATTTCTCCTCGTTTTTGCTGTTTCTATGTGTGCTGCATTGTGCAGCACACATAGCACACATAGAAACAGCAAAACGCCATGAATGGTTGTTTATGTGCAGGGAGGGACACTTTCCTGCGCATAAACATTCATTAAAAAAATGACAATTTTCAACTTATATGTGTACTGAACCTTCCTGGACATAAACAATCATTGCAGGCACCCTTTCACTATGGTGCAAGGGTGCCTGAGTTGGTGCTAGGCAGCTTAATATAGAGCCAGTGCTAGGGAAAACACAGGGATGTACTGTATCTTTGTAAATGCAGCTCATCCCTGCGTTTTCGGAATGGCGTGGCGTGGCATAAGCATTTTGTGCTTAACGCCAAGCCCTGACATCCCTTGAAAATATGTCTCAGATTCTTCATAATTGCTTCACCAAACAGTAACACGTTAAATGAATTCATTAGGTCAGTAATATAACTATTTCTTTCAGAGCCAATTAAACAGCTTCGGGCCATATGTACAAAGCTTTTTTGGTGGTCCGATACAGCCGAATCCACAGAATTGGACAGTTTGTGACTGCAAAAAAGCATTTTTAAATGTACAAAAGCCAAAGTGCGATTCAGGAATTGCTACTGACTAGCTATTTAGTTTTGCAATTTGGTATTTGGAAGTGCCGTGTTTAGGACGTCCCTTCCAAATACTAATTCACAATGGTATGTGTTAATGTTCAAATTTTTTGCTAGTTGTAAAAGGTAGTCGTAATCATTCACAAATGGGACGGGGTCCTCGTGGTATCCCTTCCTCTTTCACTGACCACTACCTGCTCTTAAAAAATGAAGCTTCAAAGTTGAATTTTTCTTTTGAAATGCATCCCGTTTATCTTTAAAGAAAATGGGCTTTATTAAAAAGCGATCACAGACATGGGGGTCTGCTGAGCCCAGCAGGCCACCACCCATGTGACTGCTGTGACTCCTAGTAAGTCCCAAATTGCAACCTACCTCATTAATATTCATGAGCTAGGTCGAATTTCCACCCCACAAGGAATCACTATTTTAAAATGTATTCATTAGTAAATTAGGAATTTGGAAATCTGGAGTCAAACTCTACATACTTTGCTTACTCAAGGAATTTTTCAGATTCTTTTCTGGCCCCTAATAGGGAATGGTTCATAACAAGGGCGAGAGGGCACAGTTGCTTGAACAAAGCATTGAAAATGCAGCATTAAAAGAGGATCATCCATAACAGAATGTCCTGAAAGGTGACCGATTTAATCACACTTTGCAGCTGAACAGGTATTCTCAATCAAAAAACAAACAAAAAAGGAAAACGTGCTGACCTGAATGTCCACGGTGACTGAGTAACACATCTGGTATCGGGGACCCTTGGGGCATTGTGTTGGTAGGACCAATGTAAGGGTCTGACGGAAAATAGCGAGATGGAGACCATTATCCCAGTGCCCCACCTATGAACCCCACATGTTTCCCAAAGATTGTAAGAACTCTGTGGTTGTTTTTGTGAAATGTAACTTGGGAACACTGACAAAATCAGCAAATGTTTTACCCTTCCCATAATATTGGACAGAATTAGGTCAGCATCTTACTGAAAAGAGGTCACCAAGGAGTAATTCTGTAAGTATTTTTATAACCAAATAATTGGTTACATATTCGCCTGCTGTTTTTACCCATGAAAGGGAGAACGGTAGATGGATATATATGTTCTAATACGGTTGGATGAAGAATAACCCTTTTTGATAAAGGCAAGATTTGGCATCTCTTAAAAGAATCTGAAAAATTCCTTGAGTAAGCAAAGTATTTAGAGTTTGACTCCAGATCAGGATTAAGTTGTCTACACAATTTTTCACTCCGTGGCAGGACAGGGATCAGTCAACTAAGAGGAGGATTTGAAGGCTGATCAAGGTTTGGATATTTCTTTAACCATCAGCACACACCTACTGAAAGCCAAGCACATGTTTTCACGGATTTTCTAACACTATTCCGGTCAAAAGAATGAATCAAACATTCTTCCAGTGTATCTTTGAAAGTCTGGGTCTTATTATCAGAAAGATCATGGATTTAGCACATGTACCCATGGAAGGGGCGTCAGAGAGGTTGTTTTGTTCTCCCGTTCACTGCTTAAGTATTTGATATTTGAAACAGCTGTCAGGTCAGCTTGCATTACATGTATTTAATTTGTTTTTTTGTTTACTATAAGATGCATTGGAACTAAATCTAACGTGTTGCCTTCCTATCCACCTAGTTTTCCTCTTTTCAAGCGCTGTGTAATAATTGATTGGTTACAGTATTTTGTGAAATTTAAGCGTCTAATTAAGCTGGTTATGGTGGATCATTTCTGAACCGATTAAACGAATTAGAGGGAATTGAAGGCATAAGAAACGTAGTGACTAACTAATGACTAGAATACCACCTCAATGGACTCCTGATCAGCTCTTATTATTTTAAAAACACATGGAACCCTGAAAGCATCTGACCAAACCCCAACTTGTCTTTTGTGAAACAACTGCATGAATGAGTCATCACTAAGAGATCAAAGAGGTTTGTTTTAAACTATTGCTTTGAATTTCAGTATTAAATACAAACTACTATTTTGACCAATGCTATTGCTTGATATCAGAAATAAAATCAGAAGAACAACACAGACATAAGCAACCAACTAATTTAAATATATAGAAAACATATCTCAAAAGAGCCACAAAAATCGATATTGTCCAGACAACGAAATTGAGCTCAGCCAACCACTGCTTGAACATTGTCTGGTAGCCATGCTTTGATTGCTGAACAATGGCAATCCTTTCAAACTTTGGTGCAATCAGAAGGGGGTGTGGAAGGCAATATAACTGACCGGGTGCATCAAGACAGAGCTCCCGGCCCACCGAAACAAAATCCTGCCCAGGATTGCTCCTGTACCCCGGATCGCCTGGGTGCAACTATGCTAGATAGCAGAGGTGCGTTGCATCCTCTAAATATTTACCCCACCGCCTGAAGATCAATTTACCTGTGGCCGCCCATGTGAGAATCAGCAGAGGCCTTGCTGGAGTGAAGGCCGCCTGAGGGTCCATACTTCAGCCCACCTGCACCGGACACCTGCTCGAGGAGGGTGTGGCTCCCCCAAGGCTTGAGCCTTCCCAACCCTACATCTGCTGAGCTGCTCCACCGTGGCCATGATTGTCAGATCGCAGCAGAGGCCTGCAGATTTCAGACCTGACCTACCCCCTGAGTGTATAGTGGTCTGGGTCCTCCTTCTATTGAGACTGCCTTGGTCCCGTGCCCATGTGACGGTGACTCTAGGGAAAAATTGCTTGAGCGGTGCATGCCTAGGAGAGGGGCCCCCACTTGCTTGATCACCTCTTCTCATTCAGCACATCTCACAGGGGCCTGCTTGAGGGGCCTGGGCTTTGGCCTGCTTGCATCGGGGACCTGATCGGGGAGGGTGTGACTCCCTCCCAGAAGCCAGAGCCTCCCCGACCTTACAGCCAGTGAACTATACTAATTTGGCTACAATCGGCAGATCGTGGCAGCAGACAGCGGCAATTAAATATAACCAGAAAGGGGGAGAGAGAGAGCAAGTGGACTCGATCTCCCTTGGCAATATGATTAAACAAAGTGGAATCCACTCAAGAGGTGGTGGTGATCCCTAAAGTGATGGGGAGCACACAGTGTTGTTTAAATGCCCCTCACACACCAACAGGCCCCTTGGTGTCATGCTTCATCATCTGGGTCTTCGCATCCCTCTACGGGACGCGGCGTGCTGCGACTGACGACTACGTAGGAGCACTTACTAGTGGGCTATGTGAGGGTGTGTGTTTTAGGGAGAGAATGTGAGTGCGGTGAGGTGAGAAAAGTGAGGCAAAAAATACCTGGCACGTGGGAAAAAAATACTTTATTATGTCCCCGGCTGGTATTATTAAAAGGTGCAGAGTGAGGTTGATAATATACGTACTAGGGTATACCAACCATTTCAAAGTGTCAACATGTTTCGGAGCGCAAAGACTCCTTCTTCAGGACAAGGATATGCACGTTATCCTCCCCTTACTCACATGAAATGTTAAAGTGTAATAAAAATATAAAAATAGAATGTGTAATGTACCTAACAATGTTTATATATAGGTAAGTTCAGTTGCGCCCAGTTGGCGTTGATGAGAACCTGTGAAAGGAAGACAAAACAAACGGAACTTGTCGGATGTCCATGAACTTGAGGAAAGAAAAATGCCTTCCTAATCAGTAAGGGTAAGTGGCAGGACTCAAAATGAGGTACTGTGACCCTATGAACAAAAAAGACATATAAAAGGACATAATATACATACTAGTCGGATGTCCAGGGATTTAGGGCAGAGAAATGCTTTCCTAATCAGTAAGGGTAAAAGGCAGGACCCAAAATGGGGTTCTGAGACCCTGTAAAAAAAGACTATTCAAAGGACAAACAGACAAAAAACACAGACATACAGCTAAATTGTAGTCTCCCTAGTATGGATAAAGGGAGGGAGGGAGTGGCTTACTTATTGTTTAGAAACTGATAACCTCATGAGCTTTATGCGTGGTATTGGGGGGATCCTTCCTCACTGCTCAGTATAGCAACCTAAAAGATAATCAAGGGTAGGATTTAGGTGGTTTTAAGGATCAGCAGAAAGTACCAGGTGAAAACTGCACAAAGTGCATCCTCATTCGCATGACTCCACTCACGGTTTCTGCATGGTTTAATCGCCTGCCTTCCCCTCAACGCTGCTCCGATGAAGTGAGCGGTTGGTTAGGTGGTTCAGCTATTTATACTTTCAGCTCGGTGATAAGTAGAGGAAGATTAGTTAATGACCCTCGGAAGTATGCCCAAATACGGCGTTAATCATCCCATCGGATCCGGTGTTCGGCGATCAGCAGGGTTCGCTGCTCCAGGGGTCTGCGCACGCGTGAAGGAGTAGCGTGCGGAGATCTGCGCAAGCGCGAACTGAAGGGCGACATGCGCGAGCGTTCCCTCATAACACACTACAATGGCGTGCATGGGCAGTATTGCAAGATGATTACAGTTACCGACTCAGTCTTAAATAGTAGTCGGGCATGGGAAAAAACGACTGTAAGGGTGCAGGGGATAGCGCAAAACTTAATATTGCGCTGCCAATGTTGGGAGATTGGTTCCCATCCCTAATAAATGAGAGGTAAACCATATGGTTATACCTATTCTCAGTTGGGTGTATTCAGATAATAAACCTTACCCTACCACTTCAAGAAGGCATACAGATGTACAGGATGGTTAGCCTTACATCTATTGGAATACAGGCAGAATATACATGGTCATTGTAAAGAAAAATTCTGCCAGGTCTAATTAGGTGTACCCAGAACAAACACCGCACCAAGTATATATCTCATGAATATGGCATCGAGGAAATACCCTGGCATTGAGGTATTCAGCGTAGTTGGTTCCACGGAATCGAGTCATTGAGCCCAGAGGTATCGGTCCCAAGGCGGAACACCCACCGTTGCTCTTTTTCCAAAAGCCCTGTCTCTGAGGGCAGCTGCTCGATCACTGTCCACTGTAACTCATTTACACAGTGTTTGTATTCCAGGAAGTGAGCTGACCTTTTTGTGGTTGACTTCTTGCACCTGATATTACTTTTATGCTCGTTGATCCTTATCTTTATTTGTCTTGTTGTCATCCCCACGTACTCTTTTTTGCAGGGACATGTGATTAGATATACTACATTTCTGCTGTTGCAGTTGGTGAATGTACGTTGTTCCCAGCTAGTACCATTGGAAAAAATAAGGGTCTGGCTTTTCTTGGTGAGGTGACAGCTGTTACAATTGCCACACGGATGGTGGCCCTGTACTCCTTGTAGTCTTGTCTGTGTCACTCTGTGTGGTGCAGGTCTTGTGTGGACGAGCATGTCTTTTAAATTCCTACCACGTCTGTGGGCAAACATTGGTTTTTCCAGGGATAGCGTGCCACTTGTTAGTATGCGCCAATGTTTGTTGACCAATTTGGCAACTTGGTTGGTTACTGGGCTATACGTGGTGACACAGACTGTTCTATTCAGTTGGTCATCTTTCCTGGGTTTGTCTTCTAAGAGAGCGTCACGATTATTGTTCCTGGCTCTCTTCATAGCCTTGTGGATCACTGGGTCAGGGTATTTCCTTTGTCTCAGTTTTGTGCAGAGGTCCTTAGCCTGACTTTTGTATTTTGCCACATCACTGCAGTTCCGGCGTAGGCGGAGGAACTGTCCATACGGTAGGTTCTCCCTCAGGTGACATGAATGGAAACTGTCAAACCTGAGGAGGCAGTTCCTGGCAGTTGGTTTAAAATGGGTCTCTGTCTTCAGGACGCCTGCCTCATGGTAGATGCTCAGATCTAAGAAGACCATAGTACTGTTTGACATTTGGTGAGTGAATTTGAGAAAGGCGTTCTGGTTGTTGAGCCATTGCATAAATTCTGAAATTGAATTCTCATCCCCCTCCCAGATCACCAAAATATCATCAATATATCTTCGCCATGTTTTTATCCTCTCCCTGAATGGATTATCGGGATGAAGGATTTTGGAAGACTCCAAGTGATGGACGTAAAGTCCCGCCAGACTAGGGGCAAAAGTACTCACCATGCTGGTTCCATGGCTTTGCCAGAACAGGGTACCCTCATACTCAAAAAAGTTTTTTGTAAGAGCTAGCGAGATACATTCCATAACTACGCCACGGGGAGTTTGGTATTTCCAATGGGTAGAGTGGAGTACTTCCTCGATGATCAGAGTCTCATCATGTGGGAGGCTCGTGTAGAGGCTCTCCACGTCAAGGCTCAGAAGCATTTGTGAGTTGGGATCAAAAGGATGATTCTGTAAGAGTTGCAGTACCGCTTTTGTATCTCTCAGATACGTGTCCGTAGCTTGTACCAGTGGTCTGAGAAAGGCATTGGAAAATTTAGATAGGGGTTCAAGGATTGATGAGATGCCGGACACAATCGGGCGCCCTGGTGGATTCTCAAGGTTCTTATGCACTTTCGGTATAGTATAGAAATAGGGGGTGCGAGGATTTTTTTGAACCAGGAATTCTGATTCTTTTTTGGTGAGCCAGTCGTGTGCAAGGGCTTACTCAATCATCCCCTCTATTTGTACTCTAAGGGATTCGGTGGGGTCTTCAACCAAGACCTGATAATTCCTGTTGTCCGAGAGGAGTCTCCTACACTCTCTATCATAGGCAGTGGTAGTTTGGATAACTACTGCTCCACCTTTGTCGGCAGGTTTTATGGTTAAGTTTTTATTACCTCTTAGTTCCCTTATTGCCTCATTTTCCAGTTTACTAGTATTTTGGAATACCCTTTGATTGGTATCCAAGTTCTTAAGTTCATGCATGATAGCTTTCTCGAAAGCCAAAACCTCAACTGGAAGTTGATTGTCCAGTGGTGTGAAATTTGACTTTGGTTTCAACCCTGTGTCTGAGGTCTCTGAAGAGGGTTCCTTGTCTCGGAAGAAGACCCTCAGTTTGATTGTTCTAATGAAGTCCTGCATTTCTTTATGTAATAAGAAAATGTCTGGTTTATTAGTAGGGACGTACCCCAAGCCTTTGTTCAGTACCTTTTGTTGTAACTCAGTGAGGGGCCATGGGGTTATGTTGATTACTAGGTCCCCCTCCTGCTCGTAGATGCTTGGTTCGCCGTCATACTCCTTGTCAGGACCCTGGGGTCTGTTTCTTCTGCGGGTTGCCAGTTGACATTGTTGCCCTTCTTGTTCCTCCCTCTGCGGGTCCCCTGGCCCCAGGATAAAAAAGGCTGGGCATTTTGGGGTACACTGGTTTGTTCCGGGACCCAATGGGGATACATCTGACCCATTGGTGGTGGGACAAATTGATATTGTGGGAACTGGAATTGGTTTTTGTAGGGGTTGAATTGAGGTCCCTGGAAACCTCGCCAACCTCTCTGGCGGGGGAATTGAGATCTTTGTTGTCGGTAACCTCCTCTCTGTTTTCTTTGTTGAAAACCACCTGAATTGGTGCTTGTGATACTGCCATCTGAGCTCGCACTGTCTGTGTCACTTCCGTTCTCTTTCATCACATAGTCAGCTTTTGTGTATGGATACGCTCTCTCAGGGGTAAAGCGGTCTTTGTCCTTTTTTAATTTGTTAAATTTACTTTGTTTCAAAGTGGCCTCAAAATCCTTCATTTGTTGATTTAGTTCTTCCAACCCTTTCTTTATGTCAGCTGGTGAAATGAAGGCTTTTAACTGTACTTCCAGTTTTTGGATCTCCACTTTTAATTCCAAAGATTTCCTTGCGGCAGTTTGAACTATCAGGACCAACCAGTCCCTGGTACAGTGCCAGGAGATAAGTAACCATGCTTTTTAAAAACTAGGTCATCTTGGAAAATAAAAGGTTCATTCTTTACCTATAGGCCCTGCGGAGCTATTTTATTTCTTAGGTATTCCCTCATCAATAAACCATGGAGGGCCGTTCTTATTTGGATTTTTCTAGTATTCATTAACTCATCCCAGTCTGCTACTGCTGGGCTCGGGTCACTGCTACTGAGGCCTTCAAAAGGGTTGACATCTGCGAGAATTCTATCGATGTCGTCCTCACTGAAGGTCAGTCCATGCTCATCCTCCATGTTGGTATTAGGAGGATGGGAAGGTCCAGAGTGTTACAATTTAGTGTACGAAAAGTGTTTAGTGTATGTCCAAAAAGAAATGGGAAGGGGCTCCCACAGCTGCGCGCTGCCTAGAAATTAAATATAACCAGAAAGGGGGAAAGAGAGAGCAAGTGGATTCGATCTCCCTTGGCAATATGATTAAACAAAGTGGAATCCACTCAAGAGGTGGTGGTGATCCCTAAAGTGATGGGGAGCACACAGTGTTGTTTAAATGCCCCTCACACACCAACAGGCCCCTTGGTGTCATGCTTCATCATCGGGGCCTTCACATCCCTCTACGGGACGCGGCATGCTGCGACTGACGACTACGTAGGAGCACTTACTAGTGGGCTATGTGAGGGTGTGTGTTTTAGGGAGAGAATGTGAGTGAGGTGAGGTGAGAAAAGTGAGTTAAAAAATACCTGGCACGTGGGAAAAAAATACTTTATTATGTCCCCGGCTGGTATTATTAAAAGGTGCAGAGTGAGGTTGATAATATACGTACTAGGGTATACCAACCATTTCAAAGTGTCAACATGTTTCGGAGCGCAAAGACTCCTTCTTCAGGACAAGGATATGCACGTTATCCTCCCCTTACTCACATGAAATGTTAAAGTGTAATAAAAATATAAAAATAGAATGTGTAATGTACCTAACAATGTTTATATATAGGTAAGTTCAGTTGCGCCCAGTTGGCGTTGATGAGAACCTGTGAAAGGAAGACAAAACAAACGGAACTTGTCGGATGTCCATGAACTTGAGGAAAGAAAAATGCCTTCCTAATCAGTAAGGGTAAGTGGCAGGACTCAAAATGAGGTACTGTGACCCTATGAACAAAAAAGACATATAAAAGGACATAATATACATACTAGTCGGATGTCCAGGGATTTAGGGCAGAGAAATGCTTTCCTAATCAGTAAGGGTAAAAGCAGGACCCAAAATGGGGTTCTGAGACCCTGTAAAAAAAGACTATTCAAAGGACAAACAGACAAAAAACACAGACATACAGCTAAATTGTAGTCTCCCTAGTATGGATAAAGGGAGGGAGGGAGTGGCTTACTTATTGTTTAGAAACTGATAACCTCATGAGCTTTATGCGTGGTATTGGGGGGATCCTTCCTCACTGCTCAGTATAGCAACCTAAAAGATAATCAAGGGTAGGATTTAGGTAGTTTTAAGGATCAGCAGAAAGTACCAGGTGAAAGTGCATCCTCATTCGCATGACTCCACTCACGGTTTCTGCATGGTTCAATCGCCTGCCTTCCCCTCAACGCTGCTCCGATGAAGTGAGCGGTTGGTTAGGTGGTTCAGCTATTTATACTTTCAGCTCGGTGATTAGTAGAGGAAGATTAGTTAATGACCCTCGGAAGTATGCCCAAATAGGGCGTTAATCATCCCCTCGGATCCGGTGTTCGGCGATCAGCAGGGTTCGCTGCTCCAGGGGTCTGCGCACGCGTGAAGGAGTAGCGTGCGGAGATCTGCGCAAGCGCGAACTGAAGGGCGACATGCGCGAGCGTTCCCTCATAACACACTACAATGGCGCGCATGGGCAGTATTGCAAGATGATTACAGTTACCGACTCAGTCTTAAATAGTAGTCGGGCATTGGAAAAAACGAGTGTAAGGGTGCAGGGGATAGCGCAAAACTTAATATTGCGCTGCCAATGTTGGGAGATTGGTTCCCATCCCTAATAAATGAGAGGTAAACCATATGGTTATACCTATTCTCAGTTGGGTGTATTCAGATAATAAACCTTACCCTACCACTTCAAGAAGGCATACAGATGTACAGGATGGTTAGCCTTACATCTATTGGAATACAGGCAGAATATACATGGTCATTGTAAAGAAAAATTCTGCCAGGTCTAATTAGGTGTACCCAGAACAAACACCGCACCAAGTATATATCTCATGAATATGGCATCGAGGAAATACCCTGGCATTGAGGTATTCAGCGTAGTTGGTTCCACGGAATCGAGTCATTGAGCCCAGAGGTATCGGTCCCAAGGCGGAACACCCACCGTTGCTCTTTTTCCAAAAGCCCTGTCTCTGAGGGCAGCTGCTCGATCACTGTCCACTGTAACTCATTTACACAGTGTTTGTATTCCAGGAAGTGAGCTGACCTTTTTGTGGTTGACTTCTTGCACCTGATATTACTTTTATGCTCGTGGATCCTTATCTTTATTTGTCTTGTTGTCATCCCTACGTACTCTTTTTTGCAGGGACATGTGATTAGATATACTACATTCCTGCTGTTGCAGTTGGTGAATGTACGTTGTTCCCAGCTAGTACCATTGGAAAAAATAAGGGTCTGGCTTTTCTTGGTGAGGTGACAGCTGTTACAATTGCCACACGGATGGTGGCCCTGTACTCCTTGTAGTCTTGTCTGTGTCACTCTGTGTGGTGCAGGTCTTGTGTGGACGAGCATGTCTTTTAAATTCCTACCACGTCTGTGGGCAAACATTGGTTTTTCCAGGGATAGCGTGCCACTTGTTAGTATGCGCCAATGTTTGACAGCGGCATTCAGACCTGGTCTCCCCCTGGAGCGTATGGTGGCCCTGGCCCACCCTTGTATTGGGACTGCCACTGGTCATGTGGCTGTGACTCTGGGGACATGAAATTAAGCAGTGACACACCTGTGAATGGGGCCTCCGCTTGCCTGATCGGCTGTTCACCTTTAGAGCAATTGACTAAGGACTGCCAATCATGCCCGCAACTGCACCACCTTGTAGTAGAGGGACTGTGTGGGCTGGCGCTCTCCCACTTCTGAAATGTGTGATCTGTGCTGGAGAGGCCCAGAGACTACTGGTGATTGCTACGCTGTGCAGTGGAGCCCTGAGTCCCCCTGAGGAAAGCTTGTTTGCCTGTCACTGAGGACATGGACTTGTGGCCCTGGTGGGGCTCAACAGTGGAGCAGGGTGTGTGACAGCATGAAGTGGGTTGCCCACATTAGTTGAATTCTGTGAGGCAGTGATTTGTGACCACTTCACATGTGGTCACGGAGGCCAACCCTCCTGGTCCAGTTGGCAGTGGAGTTCAACTGGTGAAAGTCTGTGTGTTTCCCTGGGGCCTATCAGAGGGGTGCCTGTCTGTCGGGTGACCCAGCCCCGCGCAGTAACTGTGTTGGCATAGTGAATCAACAAGGCATCATGCCAGAACACTCCATAATACACAGCATACAAAAATGGACCAGTTCACAGTCCCTGCGGTGATGGTGAGCTAGCAGGTTGGTGGAATAGGGGGTCTTCAGGAGCCACCAGGTCCCATGGGAGCCATCGAATCTCCAAGCACTGTGATGCAGGAGAAAATTGAGGCCATAGCTCTGGATGTTAATTTACTACAGGCTGATGCTCATAAGATGTCAGAGTGGTCAGGTGCCACAGAACAGCAGGTGACTTACAGGAGGAGATGACGGCACTGAAGGCCATGGTGGTAGCTCTTGAACTCAGACAAGGACGCTGGAAATAAGGGCTGAAGATGCTAAGTGCCAAAGATGCGAAGGGCCTTGTGAGGTTCCCCGAAAAGAATGAGGGCACTACACCAGAGCTGTTCCTGGATGGCTGGGTGTGGTCACAGCTCCCGGACGCCGAGTTGTGGCAGTTCTTTGCAGTGGAATGGGTTCATAGTTCGCTGCCCCCACCCCGCTGCTGCTGGGAGGTGCCCCGAGAACTATCATTGCAAAACTCCTTATTTGCAGAGATCAGGGAGCAATTTTGCAGCAAGTCAGATAGAGGGGTGACCCGAACTATTAGAACCAGTTGATCTGGATTATACCCAAACTGTCCAACATCAGCAACAGACTTTTAATGGCGTCAAACAGATGTTGAGGGCAATGGGTTTTCAATATATGCTTTTGTAGCAAGCTAATCTCAAGGTTTCCATGAGGGACGCTAATACTTCTTCACATGACCAGAGGAGGTTCGGGACTGGTTAGAAATTTGTGAGGGCAGATGCCTCCAGCTGCAGTATTGGATGGAACCCTGGTGGTAGGGCCGGAGTGGAAGGGAGGAAGGCTCAACGAAAAGGAAGAGAAACAAACTACGGCAGCGTTCTGCATCCATCGCTAGCGTGGTGGTTTCCTAAGACGGCACTTTGGACTTGGAACACCAGCAACAGAAATGGGAAACAGCCAGAGCACTGGTGAAGTCAATCACTTCAGATGCCTCTGACGGAGTGTGTCGGACTTGGTGGAGGAGACGCAGATCGCTAAGACTGAGTCCACTTTGATTTGAACATCCACCTTGCCTGCTGTGGGCCCACTGAGGACCATGGCTGGTGATGTATCCTATTACCTATGATGATTGCCAGAGTAGATGGTATTATATGAGTCTATAAATTATTCTCCGACTTTTGCGTACATGTATAGAACCCGCACCTAACTGCCGCATTCATGCAAAGAGACATTGAGCCAGATGTAGATAGTCCAACACTGGTCGGTAACGGCCGAAATTACCGAATTTGTGGCCGTTACCGACCGGTATTAGGCTATTAAGATGTAGGTGGCTACATTACAGATTCGGTAATTTAAGGAATCGGTAAATAACTGATTCCTTAAAATACCGAATCTGTAAATTACTGAATCTGAAATGTAGGGAGCACTCAAATGAGTGCATTGCATGGTTAAGGATTTGGTACTTACCACCAAATAAAGGTTGGTGGTAAATATCGAAAACCTTTGAAAAAGCAAATTTGTGCTTTTTCAAAAGTGCCATGTGGCAGACATACATGCCCTCAGGGCATGTATGTGTGCCACATGTGCACCCATGCACTATTCAGGGTTGCAACAGGGTGTCAATGTGACACCGTGACACCCTTGAATGTGTTCCCCCATTACCGAATCGGTATTTACCGATTCGGTAATTCCCATTCATTCCTATGGGCCTCTAGGCCCATAGTAATGAATGAGAATTACCGATTCGGTATTTACCGAATCGGTAATTACCGAATATTACCGATTCAGTAAACTTTACCGAATACTTACCTACATACTATTTACCGATTCTGAAATACCGAATCTGTAAAATTCGGTATTTTAGAATCGGTAAATGGAACTTCCCTACATCTGGCCCATTATCTTTGACAGAGGGGTTGCGGGCACTTGGGGTGGGAATACTGGGTAGGCCTGGGCCTTGTTTCGGGTTTCCGTTTCTTCCCCATGCCCTCCCCCTGTTATTCCTTGCATGTGTTTGGAACTGTGTGGTGGGCAGTGGGAGAGTAAGTGATTGAGTAGGTGCTATAGGGACGCTAAAGTGGTTGAACTGTGATTCAAGCTTGGCTGGTCCGGATTACACCCCACGGACATATTTCCACGATTGGGTAGAGCGTGGCAGATTATTACACCTGTACACACTAATGAGTTCTAGGAAAATTACATACAGGTGGGTCATTTTTCTTCTAGGTGTGGAGACACATGTTTAGTTTAGGTGTATTTATCTGGGGAAGGTCGGAGTTTGATGTTCTTTTTGTATGGTTCTATTTGCTGCAGTGTATAGTGATCATTAGTTTGGTGTGATGTGCGGTGGGGGATGGGGCAGGTGGGGGTTTGTGGGGGTGGTGGAGGTCCTGCTGGGGGGTGAAGGATGTGAGAGGCCCTTGGCGCTGTGTACCAGGATAATGCCTGATGGATAGTTTCATTCAATTTCTCACATGGAATGTGAGGGGTCTGAATTCTTTTGTGAAATGCAATAGGATGCACACTTATTTTGAGAAGGTTGGGGATCTATATAACAATGCTGCAGGAAATACAACTACTGGATGGGGAGGTGCATAAATTGCATAGAAAGTGGATGGGACAGCTACACTTTTTGACCTACTCATCGTATGCAAGGGGGGTCTCCAGTTGGGTCGCTGCCAGTTTCCAGCTTCAACACCAAAGTCATACAGCAGATACAGAGGGATGATTTGTTCTTTTGCATGGCCTTTTAGATAGCATGGAGATGTGTCTTCTTAATATCTATGCCCCCAACACTAACAATTTGCATCCCAAGAAGCTGAACCTTTGTTGTATGTAGGCATGCCCATTGTTTGGGTGGGGTAATTCAACTGTTTCCTTAATAGAAATATGGTTTGGCACCCACCCAAGTTGGGGACCAAACCCAACATGACATTTAACTTGTTAGAAACTATGAACATAGTGCAGTGTGTTGATACATGCTCGGAGCTCCACCCTACAGTTAGGGAAGTTTCTTGCTACACCCCAAATCACCACACCTATAGCTGGCTGGATCAGTTCTTATTTTCCGTCCATGGTGCACTGAACATTTAAGCTGCAAGCTATCAGGAGCCCTTTTTTTCGAACCACGCTTCTCTACTTTTGGAATGTGGTCTGGGGAGACACAGGCCACAGGTTCCATCATGAACACTCTATTCAGAGTCTCTTGGGGACCAGGAGTATAGAGTGGAAACACCCAAAGATATGGCAGTGTTAGGCAGATTATCGTGGTATAATCTTGGCACCAGTGCAGACTGACATGACTCATATTGACACCAAAATACAGTCCTATGGGGTTGAACCTTGAAGATGTGAACTGGGAACTAATGATGTACTTGTTTGGGGTCATTGTCTGAGACACGTGGGACTCTGAGGGGTGGTTAGTGAAGGTCTGTCCCTGTTTTTGTATCCCCATTATAAAGAGACTTTTGTTAATTATTGTTTTGCATAAATATGTGGGCTGGTCCGGCCTAGATGTGTTATCAAAATGCAATCAAATTTGTTGTGAAAAAAGCAGTTTGTGGCTGTTGATGGTTGAAAGGCAGGATCCGAAAGCACTTTACAAAATCAGTGCTCTCCTGCCTTATGCATAGCATGGAGCTGGATCAACATGGCCCATGCCCGGTGGAACTTTGATGGAACTTTCGATGAACCTTTGACGATGCCCACTGGGCGGATACCAAAACTGTTTGTACTTACCTCGGTGCACGAGCAACCTTGGCCGATTCCCGGTGGAGCTGTCATATATAGCTATAGAGGAACCTGGCCCTGGTTTCACCCCCTCGGCCGTCACCTACCCAGTCGGTCATCTGACATTGTTTTCCTCTCTTCCCTTTGGTGTTTCTCCCCCTACATGATTCTATGATTTGATTAATTCAACTATGTAACCTGTAACTCTGGGCGGATACCAAAACTGTTTGTCCTTACCTTGGTGCACGCGCAACCTTGGCCGATACCCGGTGGAGCTGTCATATGCAGCTAAAGAGGAGTCTGTCCTTGGTTTCACCCTCTCGGCCGTCACCTACCCAACCGGTCATCTGACAGTGTGTTCCTCGTTTCCCCGTTGTGTTTCCTTCCCTCTCCTTCCCCTCCCTCTGTGATTCTTTGATTTAATTGATGTAACGGTGTTACCCTGTAACTCGCTGATCCTCATGTAAAGCGCTCTGATACCTCTGGGTCTAGCCAACACTATATAAAACTTTTAAAATAAAATAAATAAATAAATATAGTATGGCACCCAAAGGAAGCGGGAGCTCCAGGAGGGGGTGGCCCACTTCACTCAGCTCCAGGGGGGGACAGTGAGAGGTGGGTAAGGGCATCTGCTCTAGTGGAGGCTTATTGATGGGTTGCTGGCATCTGGGACTGGCTGGACTGTCATGTACGCTGGGATTACTGTCAGCCCTTACAGAGAGAGGGTGACCAGTTGGGTCATATGTTGGTCTGGCTACTGAAGCAATAAAGACTCCCCCCCCCCGATTCTCTCCTAAACCAGAGTGGACAAGACAATGGTGACAGGTCAAGCAGCGATCAATCTAGCCCTACAAGACCGTTAGGCAGGTGTGTACATAGCTCCAGGTTGTGAAGAATTACACTGTATGGAGGGGTTTCTTGACAGGGCCGCGGTCCCTGAATTGCTGTAAGAACATAGGAAGAGCCTAGAGGAGGAGTTACAGTTGGAGGAACTGCAAGAGGCCCTCCAAGATATGGCTAGGGGAAACACATGGGGCTGGGGCCGGATTGCCTTCTAGAGGAATTCTTTCAGATATACTTTGCAGATCTTCTTCCTAAACTCATGGAAAAAACCCACAGGTGGCAAAGTTGAATGTCATCTTACTTGACCATATGTGGGTCGACCTAATAATTAAGCTGCTCAAACTAAACTAAACACCAGCAGGACCTCGGTTCATAGAACCCATTATCCATGCCTAACATTGATGTTAAGTTGCTGGCGACGGTCCCTGCAATGCGACGTTTGTTAGTCTCATTACTGGTGTCACTCCACATGAAAAGGGAAAAGAATGTGCAATTAAAGTTCCATAGATTTATGGTGGAATACATCACTTTGTGCTTTGCTTAAACCAAAATGATATTAGCCACCAAACTTGTGCATGTCCCAGTGTGGCCTTCTCTATCACTCCTTTAACTA
The DNA here is from genome assembly GCF_964261635.1 of Lissotriton helveticus. Classification (NCBI taxonomy): domain Eukaryota; kingdom Metazoa; phylum Chordata; class Amphibia; order Caudata; family Salamandridae; genus Lissotriton; species Lissotriton helveticus. Next base: position 1,327,551,301 of record NC_136069.1, on the reverse strand, counting down.
TCAGGACTAAAATGGCATCCTTCTCCTCAAACAAGAAAAAAATGAGTAGCAGTGGACATGTTGGGATGAAACATGAGTAAAATCTATCTGATACCATTAAGGGGCTTCTAAGACACAAAGGTCTGTGGTTATGGCAGCTACTGGTAACTATGTGAGTCCATCATACGTTTTCAGAGGTGTGGGGGAAAGGTGTGCACCTACTCACACCTAAAATTGGTTTTCCACAGTCCCTTAAACCTGCAGAAAAAAGATTTTCTCTGATGTTTAGAATCTTTCACAGCAGTTGTAGGATTTTCAATTATGCCTTTCATCACAGCTAGGAAAATGCCTTCTTTATCACTTTGCATTCAAGAAAGAAAATGAGGTTATAACGCTGTGTCTTCCATGTGGAGGCAAACACTCCGGGCCCGATTCACAGAACTAACTTAAGACAAAATCCTAAACTTACTACCATTTTGGTATTTTTGGTATTCACAGAAGGCACTTACTCATGTTGGTATTCACAGAAGGCACTAACTCATTTCATTATTCACAGAAGTTAGGAGTCCTAACTTTAAGACTCCTAAATGCCTCCTGTGAATACCGAAAGTCTTAAAATTAGGATTTTTCATAGTTTAGTAGTAGTTAAGTTAGGACTCCTAACTTTAGGACTCTTAAATACCTTCTTTGAATAGCGAAAGTCTTAAAATTAGGATTTTTCTCAATGTAGTAGTAGTAAAGTGAGGACTCCTAACTTTAGGACTCCTAAATGCCTTCTGTGAATACCGAAAGGCTTAAAATTAGGATTTCTCACAGTTCAGGAGTAGTAAAGTTAGGACTGAGAAAAATCCTAACTTTAAGACTTTCGGTATTCACAGAAGGCATTTAGGAGTCCTAAAGTTAGGACTCCTAACTTCTGTGAATACCGAAATGAGTAAGTGTCTTCTGTGAATACCAAAATGAGTAAGTGCCTTCTGTGAATACGAAAATGGTAGTAAGTTTTCGATTTTGTCTTAAGTTAGTTCTGTGAATCGGACCCTAACACATACTCCATGGGACATTGCCTAGGGCAAACTCTAAGAGGAGCAGGGTCTGGGCAACCAGACCATTTTTATCACTTACCAGCTATATCAACTTGTTTAGTCCATCATGAGAGAGGAGCCAAAATGCAGGATCCAAAATCCTTTATTATTGCTGTTCAAACAGGAATTTCTTTTGCCGTGCAGTGTTGTGCCATACTGTGGCAGTTACACATTGCAGAACCCACTTGGGAGTGATCATTTCTATGACTATTTTTGGTTCTGTAGTCCACTACTAATAATGGAAGACTACACAAGAATGTATTAACCCTGATGACGTCCTCCTTAGGATGAAACACGTTGGCTTGGATGAATTTTGTGATGTTTGAAGAGCAATAAGGAAATAGTTTGGATACTTCATTATGGCTATTGTCTCATAATGAACTGAAGAGAAAGAAAATTGTGTTTATATACAACAAGGTTTAACATTTGACTTATGGAACTTTCAGCAAACCCCTTGATTACATATAGGAAGAACATTTGATCTATTGAACTCTCAGTAAACTCCTTTGGTTAATATAGCTTTCCCTGTTATATGTTTTTTTTTCTAAAGTTATGTTATAGTTAAGTGAATTTGTCAGTGTCAACATTAATGTTTTGAACTAAAAAACACAGCAATTCACCAGTCATTGTTAGCAGCACTAACTGTAACTTATGCACCAACCTGCACTGCTTATGACCTAACATATGAAAACATTCATGATATGTTCTATAACATCATTTATGACATCACTGATGACATCTCAAATGACATCACTGATGACATCATTAATGACCAGTGGTTTTTCTGCTTATTTAATAAGCGTGTGAGAAATGCTCTGGAGTTTGGATCTCTTTTACTCATGACCACAATTGTCTAGATTACCCGTAAGTGATATGTAAGGACAACATGAAAGCATAGCCTGAGCGAGATTCAAAAGTAATGCATTTACTCACATGAGTCTCTTATGGCACACTCTACAATCTTCTAGTGATTGGTGTCATGTTGTAACATGTCTGGTGTGCACATGTGCTGAAAGTCCTCTGTCCAAGCTCTACAGATAGTACTGTTGCTGTTTGTGGTCCACAGCTTCTGGGTAGCTCAATCTCACAAAGGGTCACAGTGCTCTACTGGAACCTGGATCAAGGGTCAGAAGCACTCAGCTCAAAGCTGGGTAACAGCCAATTTAATGGCAGAGTGTGCAAAGTAAATGGGGAGGCATGTGAAACGAAGAAAAAAGGGATCCCCACAAAAGGAGGGTAACAGCGTGGAGGGACGGAAGAAATGATCAAAAGGAGGGGCAAAGAGAATATATGAGGGACAGAAAAAGAAGTCCCCAGAAGGGGTGACAGAATTAGAGCAACAATTGGACATACAGAATTAAAACCCGGAGAAACCAAAAAAAGAGGAACAGAGTGCAGCTCAAGAGGTGAGGCGAGTCAAAGTGTAGATAGGATAAAGCAAAAAAATGAGGGAGAGACAAAAGAGCTAAGAGGGAGAGGAGAGGAGGAAACTCCAAAAAAAGAGCACACCAGGCTAAAGAGAGAAAAGTACAACATAAGAAAGGCAAAGCAACATAAACTGAGAGTGAAAAATAGAGGAAAACAATTAACAAAGTTCAACAGGAAGTGCAAGAAAGGAGAAAAAAGGAGAACACGTGAGCAAGGAACCCCCTGAAATAAGGGGGAAAGAATACACCCAACGCTAGAAGGGTCCAAAATAATGGCCCCATAATAATTGCCAAGATGATAGTGATAAAGCAATAAAATATATAATAAAAGATGGGCTCCTGCCCAAATGGATTTCCAGAAACCATGTTTAGGCAGGGCCTGGCCTATTGGACAGGGCTTCTCTTCCCTTTATACACAGCCTGCAGATTGCACTCTCACATTCCAGATGCACAGTGAATGTCATTATTGCTACCAATATTAAAAAAAGAGGACAACATGGATCCAAAAAATTAAAGGTTCATCACCCTCTTGGATATAGATGGGAAAGCCTCTGCGAGTATCCTACTAAATGAATCAACAACATGGGTTGAAGAATAAGGGTTGCTCCCCTGCTACCAGACCAGATTTAGAAAAGATGGCTCAACCACGACAATCTTGTTGACTTATCCTATACTGCACAACAAGCCAACATTAGGAACAACTTGCCAGTATTCACCTGCTGCTTCGTAGACTACTCCGCCGCATTTGACAGGCTAGTATGTAACAAACAATGGAAAAAATGTAGAAACTGGAATATCCTGGACAACCTCCTAAATGCCATAATTTTGATCTACAGCAGGACCTGGATGAGAGCAAAACTGGCAGAGGAGACAGTATCCTCAAAATTCTATATAGACAGGGGTCTGAAGCAAGAATGCTTTCTTGCACCAAAACAGTTTAACTTATATACAGCAGACCTAAACAAGGAGCTACAGAACGCCAATCTAGTCATACTAAAGATAGGTCAAAAGAAAATGCACCTACTACAGTATGCAGATTATTGGCTAATTTTGGACCACACAAAGATAGGGCTCCAGAAGGCATTTGACGCTTTACATACATTTAATAAACATAATGAACTTGTCCGCCAGTTGAATTTGAAATTTTAATTATGGTTTATTGTATATAGATTGGACATTATTTTGTGTTATCTTTTCCACATGATATGGAGGCTTTTATTCTTATGCAATTTTAGGCCTATATATTGTTTAGTAATTATATAATGGAAACAGAACTTGTAAGAATATACCGTAGAACATTGCTTACATAACTGTATTTTGTTCACCTTTTATTTTGTAATACTGTATCTATTGAGAAGGAATTGCAATGATTTTAATCAATCACACAATAAAAATGTATTCATTCATTATTCATTCGAGCAAGGAAAAGAGAGCAGAGGATACAGGCTTGCAGCTTGGGATTACTGCAACCAGAAATGCAGCCATGGGCCTGGCAGGTCCAGGATGCCCCTGTCTCGCTAAATGATAATTAGTAGCAGGGAATAATAATTCCTCTAGCCCTGTCATAGCTCCAAGTGACCATGGTTGGATCAGATGGGGAGCACAGGACTCAAAGCGCTCAGTAACTTACACAAAACACAGACCAAGATTTACTAAGATTTTGCATTTGGGATGCGTCACTTTTGTGATGCAGGCCAATAGAAAACCATTTATGACATGTACTAAGCCACAAAAAGCCACTGTGCATGATTTAGCCAGATTTAATAAAGACAGAGAAATGCAGGACAGCGCATAGCACTGCCTTACGCTACTTTGCGTCGGCTAGGCTTTGCTTGGGTGGATCATGGGTGTTTCCGTGCATCCACCCATGTATTTTGATTGAAGACTTTTAAACCTGGGATTGCGCCAAAATGGTGCGCTTTCCCTAAATATGTGTAACAAGAAGAAATATCTTTATTTCTCCTTTGTAACTTCCCATTCTGCAGTACACATTGACACAGAGACACCCTTGCCCTATTGGTCACGGGTGCCTGTACTGGCTCTAGGCAGCAACAAGTGGGCCAGTGCAGAGAGAGAAAAGAAAGGCTCTGTAGCTTTGCAAATATGGAGCATTGCTGCTCTCGCCCTTTTATGTAAGGGAGCCCAGCAAGTTCCCTTTGCTGCCCACATTCTGGGAATTAATACTAAATGTGCTCCACAAAATAGATATTTACCCATTGTGATGTCAAGATGATGGCAGTAATTTTCATATCTATATAAAAGTCTATATGTTATAAGTTCGCAAATGTATTTAGAGCATCTCAAAAAGTATGTAGCTTTACCTTGATTTTATCCATTGGTTCCTCTCTATACACCATAGCTGATGCAATTAATTAAGCTGAAACTAATATCTTCATTTCTCTTGCTGATGTGGAATGTCCTCATTTGTCTGTCCTTTTCAAGAAGCAGTGGTTTCATACATGACTCCTAAATATTGTTAATGTTGAAATTTTATTAGGGCTACATGGCATGCTGGGACTTGTAATTTCACTTCCCTATTACAAAATGTTAAATAAAAAAGCAGTGATTGTCTCTCCATGACAGTTTCTCCAATGGGGTGGTGTTCTTTGAGATGTTTTAACTTTTACTTTCCACCACGTTTTGCATGATGCTTCTAAAAGTAAAAACTGGCCATGTGCCTCTTGACTCTAAATAGTGTGGGCGTACACATGGCCAAACCTTCGGCAGCCATCTGTTGGGCCATCGGAATGGTAGGTAGGCAGCAGAGACGTGGTAGTCTCCAACATCTACACACTGAAACTGAAGGCCCGCCCGTCTGTAAACCAGGTGGGCGGACCTTCAGTTTAGTGGAGAGGGTACACAATCACGTTGGAGATGGAGTACCCTCTCTGCCTAACTGTATATCGTCGCTAAAGATTTGAGTCCTCTCTTTTCCATCTCTGAGTGTTGTGAGTGCTACTACAATACATTATCTATGTAGTCATCAGGGTGCTGGTATCACCATTTTAGTCTCCAATACAATTACATTAGAACAACTGCCGGAAAATTGTCAACTTCAAGCAACATTGAATAAAAATGCATCAGTTTTGTGTTGATTTTGAGAACAAAATAGTTTTAGGTTGCTTGTTCTTTGCACTAATTTATTAACAATTTGTTGCATGTCTCCAGTGCACTTATTGTTCAAGGCACTGCACAGGGACCCTGCATTGATGCACACAAAAGATAAAATTAGAGAGAGCATTGGTCATTACATAATTCTTAAGATACCATCTCTGGGTAACACAGTGCATATGATGGTCCTTGGTCCGTGCCTTGTCTAGACTTCTTCCACTCTATTTACAGTCTTCATCTACTCAAACTTTTAGACTCCAATTCTTTCATATTTTGATGGTCAGGCAACACCTAAACTTGTTCCCTAATCTTCTTTCATTTTCTTTTTATTTAAAAATTCTTATTGAGTTTTACCGAATAACAAGAGAAAAAAATACAGAAAACGAAACAAAAGAAAAATAACATTTTTATCAGAACAATAAAACAGACTACAAATATTACGAGTGAATACTGTAAAAATACAATATATTAAATGCTACCAGAAAAAAGAGGGGGGAATAAAAGAAAAGAAGATAGAAAAAAACATACAAAAGAAATAGGAGGAGGGTAGAAATGTAAAGGATAAAATTATGGTGAAAATATCGACAAAAAAGAAAAGATAGTATGAATTCAAGATATAGGTGCATGTGAAGCAAGATAAGTTGTGAAAGGTAACCAAAGAAGATCAGATTACATTTTTTGGGGTAAAGTGGAAGAGGAGACAGAAGCAATTCTATGTTCATCACAAATGAAATTCCACCAAATCAAAGAGAATCATTTGGAATTATCTTTCCAACATGACATAATAACTTTAAGAGCTAATGCTATAAATAGAACGAATAATAAAGATATAGGATTACCAACACCAAAATCAGGTGAAGATGAACCAAGAAAAACATTTTGCAATGATAACGTTATGTTACAGTTAAATATGTTCATACATGTAGACCAAATAGACCGCCGAAAGCCCAATACATTAGCACAATCATAAATTTGGTCCTTTAAAGTTCCAGTGGAATTAGAACAAGACCAACATAAAGGAGATAAGGTAGGGGAAAACTTGGATATACAAACAGGAGTTAGTACTGCTCTATTATAAATAAAATAGAGCAATTGGGTAATAAGAGCAGTAGGTGAAATTTTGAACAACTTAGACCATAATTTATCCCAGTCAGAGACAGCTATTGTAAAAGATAAGTTAGGGATTTAGGTCTTTCAGTAACGTGTAATGATAATAGTTTATAAATATGAGCTGATTGAAGGTTTATGTTCTTGAGAAATGTTATATAGTGGTGTAGTGGTGTAGGTGGAGTCAGTGAAGCACAGACATTGGAGAGATCAAAGGTAGTTAAATGAGAAAGCAGGGCTGTTTAAATTAAATTGTAATCTCCAATGAATGTATCTGGTAAATGATATTGTTGTTGTAATATAGAAAAGGGAATAACAGAATTCTGTTGAATAAGTTGATAAACAAAGATAATTCCCTTCTCCTTCCAATGTTTATAATAGATCAATTTACTTTTATATGTAATGTACTTGTTGTACCAGATAGTAGAAGATAAGAAACATTGTAATGGGTCAAGGTCATCGACGAATATATTATATAGTAGATTTTGTGAGTACTTTAAAATAGGATACGTAGCTATGAAAGTACAATTAGACATGTAAATTATATTGCGAAAAGAAAAATCTTTTAGTAAGGATCGTTCAAAAGAAATCCATCTAGGTATAGGGGTGTCACCGAATTCATAGGAAAGGGCAAAAAAATTGTCTGATAAAAAATGCATCATGATAAACCTTGAAATCAGGAAAGCGCCCAACTCCTTCAGATTTGGGGCGTTTACGCTTTGTAAGGGAAATGCGAGGGTGCTTTTTATTCCAGAGGAATTTTGAACAAGTGGAGTTGATTTGCGAAAAATATGCTAGAGGGATCTGAAAAAGGTAACATAGATAGTGTATATAGAATATGAGGGACAATCATCATTTTAATGGTGTCAAGTCTACCCCACCAAGACAAATGAAGAGGTGACCATGAAAGTAAAAGAGACTGAATTTTATTTATTAATGTATTAAACGTATGCTTAATTGTGACAGGTAAAGTAGCAGAAAACCAAATACCAAGGTATTTTATTTTAGTAGGACACCAAGTGAAATTAGTATCTTTAAACATATATTGATAACAGAGGGGATTCAGCGGTAGTACTTCAGTTTTTGAGAAGTTCAACTTATATCCCGAGCCACTTGAATATAATTTAACCTCTTCTAAAAAGGGAGGTAGGGAAGTAAGAGGATTAGACATATATACCAATATATCATCAGCGTAAGCTGACATTTTGATTACTAAGGGGTTCTGTAAGAGGCCAGAAATATGTGCGTTAACACGAATACGTTCAAGGAAGGGTTCAAGACATAGAACAAATAACAGGGCAGAAAGAGGACAACCTTTGACGTGTACCTCTAGATAGGGAGAAGAAATTAGAGAAATGGCTATTTACAAAAATGCTAGCACGGGGATTAGAGTATAACAGTTTAATAAACAAAATAAAAGTTGGGCCAAATCCAAACCATTGAAGTGTTCTAAACATGAATTGCCAATTAATTCGGTCAAAAGCCTTCTCGGCATCTAGGGGACTTGATGTTCTTACTTAAGGAAATGACATTAGCAAACATTCGGGCATTATCTGCAGCCAATCTGCCTTTAATAAAGACTGCTTGATCAGTCTTAACTAGTAAAGGAATTATATTCTCAAGACCTGGAGCCAAGAATGTTTGCAAATATTTTACAACCATAATTAATTAATGATATAGGGCGATAATTTTTACATAGGGAATGGTCTTTATCAGGCTTAGGGATAAGAACAATCAAGGCTTCCAAAAAGGAACCAGAGGCTTTAGATTCAGCAATAAAGGAGTTAAAAAGTGCAAAAAGTTTGGGAATGAAAATAGAGGAAAGGGCGGAATAAAATTCAACAGAAAGACCGTCGGGTCCTTGTTCTTTTGACTTCTTCAAAGATTTAATAGCATCAGATATCTCCTGTGAAGTAACATCTTTTTCCAATAAGTCAAATTCATCAGGTAGGGAAGGGGGAGTGGGGAGGCCAGAAAAAAAAGTATCTAAGTTTTGAGCTGAGGGATTCGTATTGTCAGAATATAGTGACTTGTAGCAATCATGAAATACAAAAGCAATGTCTTCATCCGATGATGCAAGGGTATTAGTAGATCCATTTAGAATGGGACCAGTATTTTAGCGTTCAGATTTAATTTTTAAGTAGTTGGCCAACATCTTACCGGCTTTATTTTGACCCCCATGATATTTAGATTTAATTTTAAGAAGAACATTACAGGCATCAAAGGTAGCTAGTTTATTAAGCTCAGATTTGGCCTTAATTAATTCATGAAGTGTTGAGGAGGATTTAGAGGTAAAATATGTATGTTCCAAAAGTTTCAGTTGTTGTAATAACGTTGCATATTTATTACGAGTGGTTTTATTTTTTCTCGCAAAATTTGAAATAGTAAACGCTCGAAAAGAGGCCTTCAAGGCATCCCAATTGTTAGAAGTGGAGAGGTCCGAAGGGTTATTAAGTGTGAAAAATTCATTAATGAATTTAGTAGCTTCTGTAAACAAAGGGGTATCAGACAGTAAAAAATTATTCAACTTCCATCTACTAAATTTGGGGGAACTTAAGGAAAGGTCCCAAACAGGGAGCACAGGTGCATGGCCAGAAATGAAAATAGAACCAATCTCCGAAGATAAAAGCGATGGGAGTAGAGATTTACTAATCAAAATATAATCAATCCTAGAACGAGTTTGGTGAACATTCGAAAAAAAGGTGAATTCAAGGGTATCATTGCTACAAGTTTTCCAAGCATCGTATAATGAACGAGAGGCAATGGCAGATTGAAAAGCTTTATGGGATTTATCCGGATAAAATTTACATTTGGATTGTCTGTCAGAATAGGGGTCTAACCACTGATTAAAATCACCAGCAACTAGAATATTCGGACAATCAATAGAGGCAAGTAAAATCTTGATAGAATTCCAAAATTCGGGATCAGGTCTGACTGGGCCATAAATGTTCAATAGAACTAATTCTTTATCTTGTATAACAACTTTAGCCATTACCCATCGTCCATCAGTATCGTTGCGGGTAGACAAAATTTGTACATGTAATGCGTTATGAAACAAAATAGAAATACCTCTCTTATTACCAACTGAAGGAGAAAATACAACTTGACCCACCCATTGTCGCTTTAGCTTGAGCGATTCAGTGTCATTACAATGTGTTTCCTGAATAAAGGAGACCTGAGCATTTAATTTTGATAAATGAGAGAGTACCTTTTTTCTTTTGATGGGGTGACCAAGACCACGGACATTCCATGTAACAAAATCACACATAATGGAGGATTAGCAGGGTGGTACATGGAAGGAGATGACACATTGGAAGGAAATAGCTAAAAGGAGAAAAACACCATATATAAGCTAGGGGTAAAAAATACATCATAAGATAATAAACAGCATTAATGAACACATGCAACATATGAAATATAACAAAAAAGGGAAAACAACCATAAAGAGAGTGAAAAAAATTGAACATCACCACTAGAGAAAAACAAAAAAAAGAAACCAAGAAAAAGAATAAAAAGAGATAAAGGAGAAGATAGATCAAGGAAAGAAATCCAGATCTATGAAGGATTGAACGCAAAAAATGCATGAGACGTAGCTGCAACGACAAGAGATGGAACGGCATAGAGAAAGATAAAAGTACTAAAATAACAAATAGTCATCATAAATATAAGAAGCCTTGAAACAAAGTAGCAGGAAAATTATGGATTATAAGAGGAACCAGCTGTAGAATTTGTGGAAATATTTTGGAGAAAGGCCTTTAATTTAAGAGGATCATCAAATGAACAGGAGGAACCATCATGAGTAATTTTACACAGGCAAGGATGAAGAATACCATATGGAATATTCAATTGTCTAATCTGAGGACGCAGGGCCAAAAAATCCTTTCTTCTAGCATTTGTGGCATTAGATATGTCTTGAGAAATGAAGATGTCATGACCAGACCATTTGAGACAACGTTTTGCTTTGGCAGCGGAGAGGACACGCATTAAGTCAGTAAATTCCAAAAACAACTTAATTATTCCTCTAGGTTTTGAGGCATGAGGTTGCAATCGACCAAGTCTATGAGCGCGTTGGATATTTAAAGTTGGCTCTGGCTGAAGGTCCAAAAGTTCTGTCAGGAATTTCTTTAGAAAGAGAAGCATATCTGAACCTTCAAGATTTTCCGGCACACCATAAAGGCGTAAATTATTGCATCTATTACGATTTTCAAGGTCCTCTGTATGAAGGTTTAAGCGTTAAATTTCCTGCTACAAAGACGGAATTTTAGTAGAGGCATCATATAAATCACTGATACGTTGCTCAATAAATACCTTTGCCTCCATACTTATCCATCTGTCCTCTATTTGTTGAAGTTTCTCGTTGGTCGCAGACATAAAAGACTTAAGACCTCTAACTTCATCCAAAATAATATCAAGGACATGATTTCAAGAGGACAGAATGGGCAAAGGAGGATAATTTTTGGCTTTCTTCGGTTTAGTACCTGTGGAAGAGGCTCTGGCAGAAGTGGAGGTTTCACTTGCCATCTTGTAATGATGAGGTGAGCAAGAAGGTATTTTTAATACAGTTTTCAATCTGCCCATGAGCTTCAATAAAAACACTTCAAAGTGAGTAAGGTTCCAGCACAAAATAGATCAAAAGAATATTGTCTCCCTCCTGTCCTCACTCAAATAATCGCCGTGTAAATTACCAACAGTGATAAGGCAAGTAGTAAATCACAAGACAAATATTTATGAGGCTAAGGGGTGTGACAAAATGTAGATAAAAATGCACGAAACTGGCCCAAATTTAAGCCAAAAATGCCATGTAATCCATAAATGTAGCTGGTATTAAGGTAAATTGCATTCATTCATATGTAGAAGAATGAATTAAAATGGAAGAAAAAAGAGGAGAAACAAGCTTGAGACAAATAGTAGTTGGAATAAATATGTAGCAAAAGAAACAGCATGTTTTAGGCTGCAGGCACTAATAGAAGCATTATATATCCAACAGAGTCATATTTGCAAGAAATTATTATGAGGAAACACGCTGCAGAGCGTTATACATGAAAAATGCTGGTTACCTTGAGCAATTACGAGCTGAGCGGGCGCTGTAAAATGGCGGCTGCCGCCCGCACTGTGTGAAGAGAAAACACCAACACCGGCTCTTGAACACCGTTAAGACTTGGATGCGGTAAAACGGGACAAACGCCTCACCGCATCTTCAAAGGCATGCATCCGTCTTCAACGGTTCTCGCTGCGGCCAAAATACGGCTGGAATGAGGAGAGAAGCTCCGCGGTCACACGGAGCACGGGAACGGCACCATCTTCTTGCGGTGCGAGACCACGCCCCTCTCTTCTTTCATTTAACATGATTTGATCCTAAACTCTCACCACTCATTCGGGTGCTGAGGATATTTTCTCCTCTTTGTGTTGTGAACCAGATTTCATATTCTCAGGAATTCAACAATTTCCACCATTATAACTTCCTTAATGACTACTTTGGGCTTTAATTGACCTGTTTGTATCTCTTTCTGTTTGTTCACTTTCACCAGTGTGCAGTACATCTGTTTTTGAAAAACGTGCTTCAAGCCACTCCTCCTCTAAGAAGTATGAACAACACTACTGAGCATGGATTGAGTACTCAAGAGATTGCCTAGAAATGTCCTCATGAACCCATCCCTTTATGGGTCTCGTGCTGATTTGACTCTCCTGTGGCTAATTCTAGAACTATCACTGCCAAAACACATAGTAAACTTTCAAAGACTGGGGTCGGGATATCTTTTTCTTTTGTCCTCATTGAATTTCAGATGTGCACTTTCTAACAAAGTTGTCCCTGACCAGCTAGAAATCATTTAACTGAAATATTCACGGAAGGACTAACTGGCGCCGGATTATATCAGCTCTTCTTGGTATAATCATCAGACATTTCTAGATTTTAGATTTCCACCCCTCATGATATATTGTGCGACAATAGTTTCTTTCATTTTTTTGCTGATATAAAATTTCAGGTCTAAGTTACATTTGTGGTCTATGTATTTAAACTAGTTAATAACTCTGGGTGGGAGAGGTTATAGCCCGTTTATGCAAATCTCCATTCTGGGTAAGATGATCAAATAGAAAAGAACTATCTTCCGTTTGGTTTGTATACAAACGTTTATCTGGATGTTGGTTCCAAACAAAATCAGAAAAATCTTACCTAAATCTTATATGAGATAATTTCTGATAATATGCCACTTACATCTTCCCAATACAGGGCAGGCACCAAACATGTGTTAATTCTTAGCATTTAAAGTTCTGCACTTTTTACTGCACAAATATGTAAGCTTCTGAATGGTCTAGTATATCCCGTGTCAGGTGTAAAAATATTTTTCTATAGGGCAGCAAATTTCACAGTCTAGCAAAGAAGATACTGATCACAAATTTGCTAGGTCCGGCATTGGCATGTGTCTCTTCCATGGGTGTTGTGGAACTTAATCCCTTCCATGCTCATGACGAGCTCAGCTCGTCATGGCATATACCTCTCAGGTGCTCATGACGAGCTGAGCTCGTCATGACCACAGCCGTTTTCGTTGCTGTCCAGCACAGCAGGGGAAACTACCAAGCAGCGATGTAGTTAAGGTTCTTGTTGTTTGTGTTTATGAGCTCCCAGTACCAGATAGAGATTTTATTTAGTCTTGTATTCATTCCTCATTTACCCAGGTCTAGCCTGCATTCCATGTTTTAGTTGCCGAGATGCCGATTGTAGGTATTTTAACATTGACATAGGGCCTTTTGTTGCTCCTGCTTATGCATTCTATGAGATCAAATTGGGGCCTTTCCACAGTTGCCCCTAATGTTTTGTTCCTGTTTCTATCATGGTAAGACTAAGCACCAGCAGTCGCCATAAACAAAGGGTGGTGGGGCTGGTGGGGTCACACGGGGGTATGTTAGAAGTACTTTATTTTAATTAATAAATAAAAACCTTACCTATTGCCGCCGGCAGTGTCGCATCTCATCACGCTGCCTCGCCTCTTCCTGCTTCCTGGTCCCAGCAGTCTCTGGGACAGACTCCCTGTTCAATCCCTACGGGGATTGGTCTGAGCAGGCAAGAAAGATGCCCTGCTCAGACCAGCAAGTCTGTGGGTTTTCTCCAGCCCGGCTGCTCAATGCAGCTGGGCTGGAGAAAACCTAAGTGTGAATGTGTGTTTTGGTCGGCCTGAGACATAGTGTAGTATTAAATGCCTAGTATTTTTCTGAGACCATACCACAGTTCTATGGTGGCCTTCAATACTTTCAAAAGCACTTTATAAAAAAGTTCAGGTGGCAAACAGCATCCCCCTACTTGGGTTTTCAGGGCTGGAAAGAAGCATTCTGTAGTTTTTAAACTGAAAATTGTTACAGTAAAACTGAACATCTGGCAATGCTAAACCTCCTTTTCTTAGCTTCCTTCTTAGTTTTTTCTAAGAAAGTCTGACACCTATAGATGCCAAATAAAGCTGCCTACCTTACCCCGAATCCTAGCAATATTGTCTATAAGGAATGAAAATGGTATGGTATTAAATGTGTACATTTGGAAGGATTAAGATTTTGACGACATTTGCGCAGCCCTATATGCTAAAGGTAGGTTTTTTAATTGAATAGGGAGACCATCAATCTCTTTTTTAACTATACTTCAGTTTTTCGTGGGTACTTCCTCTAACTTTTGCTTAACCATGATAAAGAGATGTCATGTGCTTTCAAGAAGGTTAGCCACTCCAAATTAAGGCTGCTTCTGCTTGATCCGAGGCTAGACAAAACCTTAGTGCAATTTGTGTTTATTTTGCATTAGGGTCTATCTGCTAGTGTGAGATCTGGACCCAATGGGGAGCTTTCAAATTCTTTTAATTTGCAACAAGTTGTGCTGCCAGACTGTGTCCTTGCCTCCCTCTTAATTAAGGGTGGGTGTAGTTCGCGAAGTAGCGCTACGCGAAGCTACGCGAAGCTACGCGAAGTGCACTTCGCACTACGCGAACTTCACGTAGCACTACGCGAGCTGCGTAGTAGCATGTTCGCACTGTGCAAGATGCGTTTTCAATGATTGCACAGTGCGGACAAGCATCCGGCACTGTGCAAGCATTGAAAACGGCATCTTGCACAGTGCGAGCTGTAGTTTTCTGCTGCTCGAGTAGATTATTACTCGAGCGGCAGCTTTCTCAACGCGAACAGGTAGTTTCTCATTGAGAGCGGTCGCGAGCATGCGCAACCACTCACAATGAGAAACCTGACCTCCTCGCGTAGAGAATCTCGCCGGGATGTCATTTTGCTTGCTCGCGGTCGCAAACATGACGTTCAGGACCGCGAACAAGCAAAAAATGACCGCTGCACTACGCTACGGTGCACTACGCATGTTCGCACTGTGCTACGTGCTGCTCGCGTAGTGCGAAGTTGCGAAAACTTCGCAAACTCCGCGAGCGTAGCGTAGTGCTTCGCCCAGGGTTACTCTTAATTATTTATATACTAATAAAGCCAATGATTATTTTAAATCAGTGACTAAAGAAATAACAATGGTTGATTCTGTCCCTAAACCTGTGCTCCTGTATGCAGATGACACTGTTTTTCTTGCACGGACTCCGAATTCCTTGTTATGTTTATTTGGAGATTCTTTCAGTGTATGTCCGATTTGGATTTGTCTACCAATATCTCTAAATCACACACCATTGCATGCGTCCCCAAATACACAAAACTATGAAACTTTACCATCAATGGAAATTAGTTTGAAAGTGTGTCTAGTTTCCCATATTTGTGGGTAGTCTTTGAGTCTAGTGCATCTTGGACAAGTAGCATCTCTAGTCGCAGTTTAAAATATACCCAAGCAGTTAGTTCTATTCTTAATCTTAGTAATTCTCTCGGCAGTAAACCCATCTCTGCTTTTCTGGAGATTTATAAACTCAGTGCACATTGATTGTGAGCTATGGGAATGATTTTGGGGTTTTGCCCAATGCCATGTAGTCCCAGTAGAGGAGAATGGATTTTGCAGGCATCTTCTCTTAATCCCCCGTTCTACTTCACATTTTATTTCCCATGAAGAACTAGGTCTACCATACATTGAAGACCACATTAAAGGCTCATCCACTCCTGCCTTGGCTATCCATTTGGAGCAATCTCTATGCCATCTTTAATCAGACAATAATTATGGACTGCTTGCTATGCGGACACATGATGAAAGTACCCTGGTATCATGTGTCTAAGTTAGGCCCATGAAGAAACACTGCCATCTTTCACCATGTACACGTTTCGTAAGTTGCCTTCCCTTTCAAACAATAGCCACCTACACACATTTGCATGCGTGACAATGCTGGATTAGTTTCTCTGAAATTGCTTCGTTTACAGATTCCATTTCGCAAGACCATTGTTTTGTTCTATTTTTTCATCCATGCGGAGAATTTGCTATCTATAGACCAGAACAATTCTGACCTTCCTGAGGGATCGCAAGGATGCATTTCATTATAAATAAACAAGCATTTCCAGGTTTAGTTGGAGCAGTGCTTTGTTCTCATTGGCGAGATCTCTAGACGATGAATAATCAGCCCAGAAGCTTGCTGATGTCTCTGCGAAGGGTGTCCAGCTCCATGACGGGGACTTATATTCTTTCCTTTCAGGTAACAGGGGTTGGATCATCCATTATGGGATTCTTGGCAGAACATACACACGTTCTAGACACTTAGATTAGGAGATTCATAGTGGGAGTACACCAGGTTTGTATATTGTTTTATATGCTTGCATATATACATTTTTACAGCTCTATGGTGGAACTTTTTATTCTCTTCACTGTCCTGATACTTCCAATAACTTTAATTTGCTTCTGTCTATTTAACATAGCAGCACATATATTCTACACAAAAATCATGTTGGTTCAATAAACATTGAAAACGTCACACTGTGTATTCCTTGTATATTTCTCTGAGAAGGAGAGCACGAGTCACTGAGAAAAATGTTTGTAGATCTGTTACCACGATTCCACAGGGATCTGGGTTGTCATGTTCAGTAATTGCCAGAACCATTTGCTACCAGCCACGTCTAGGAATAACTTCCCGATGTGTCCCTCCCTCTCTCTGAAGAACTTCAGGAAACAGCACAAGACTTGGCTCTTCGACTGCCATTGCTCTGACCGAGGCTTGAATCACCCACCAGCGCCTGGAGACCCGCCCCCAGATGACAAGCCACGCTATACAAGACCCACTGATTGATTGATAAACCCACCTAGGGTTAGGGGGGGGGCTTATGGTGGCACTGTGAGCTAGCTGGCCTATAGGACGACATATCCTGAGAGGGTGCATGGAATCAGTCTGGCACCATCCCCAATGGTTATGCTGTCCACAAACACGCAGTTCCTACCATAGCGTGGAAACTACATGCCATGGTGCTGCCAACGTTGGTTGGGTTCCTCTCAGATACCTCCACTTACCTCCTAACCAGAGACATCTGTGGTGGTAGGGAAAATTCTTCTCAGCTGAGTAGGTAATTTCTATATATGGGCTGTAGGCTGTGTAAGCTTGAACTCTTACAGGATCTATTCCCCACTGTGTATGCCCACTCTGTAGTTCATTCTTATTATGTTTGGAGAGAAAGGTCCTCAGACATTAAACATTGCAGAGGACTGCAGACATTTGGTTACTCTGCAACTATTACGACATGGTCTCACACTTAGGGGTGGAGATGTTACCTTTGTGGTTGAGGCAAACGAAGCGCTAAGGACAGAGATGTTGTATTCATGGACTATATTCCCAGCTGCAGACAAAGTTACACAACTATTTCACACCTACACTGAGGATGAAATACTAGACTCCATACGAAGAAATAGAGATACCTCTTACTTACTAAGAACACATAAAATAGTTTAAAAGCACCCGGCCACATACAATAGCAAACGTTAGACTTGGTCCGCTCAACAGTGAAGGAGCACATGGCCAGTCTTAGCCATTAACACACTGCATCCTAATGATGATAATTTACCAGCAACAGAGGTATTTGTATTTGCAGTTTGGTATTTTGGTATTTATTGAGCGCACAGATACTCAAAGAGTTTTCAGGCGCTTAGTAGAACTGATCACATGAAAATAAGAGGAAGCTAGCTACTGGACAAAAAGCCTAGTCTTGACCTTTTTCCTAAAAAGTCGTTCATTATTTATCTGGTGCAATTCCAAAGGCAGATTGTTCCAGCCCACTGGCTCCAAAAAGCAGAAGGACTGTCCCCCGGCTTTAACAAGATGAATCCTTGGGATCATGGCCAAATGAGTATTGGCAGAATGCAGAGTTCTCAGAGTACTATACAAAGAGATCCTGGAGGATAGGTAGGCAGGACCCAAATTATGCAAAGCTCTAAGTGTTAACAGAGCGATCTTGAAAGAAATCCACTTATTTATGGGAAGCCAGTACAAGTTGTGCAGCTGCTGAGTGACACACTCTCTTCTAGGGAGACTAAGGGAAAGCCTGGCAGAGGCATTCTGCACTGTCTTCAATTTCCTTAACAGGTATTGTGGCAGTCTGGCATACAGAACATTGGCAAGGTCTAACCTAGACAAGACCAAAGCCAGAATCACTGTAATCCTAATTTGCACTGAAGAGAAATGCACGTTTTTTCAGCATCCATAAAAAACTGAAGCACACCCCAACCACTGAGCTAATTTGCTTGTGTAAAGACATACTGTTATCAAATTTCACAGTATCCATTTGCATATAGGGTGGGAGGCCCCTTTGGGCCAGTAAACTTCAAGATTGAAATCAAAGTTGTGACCCATAGTGAGAACCTCTGTTTTTCCAGTGTTGCATTTCATTTGATTAAGTCTGGAGGTGCAAAGATTATACAAAGACTTACTAACAATATATAGATATCTTACACAGTTCGTTATGCGAACTTTAAAACTAAAACCTGTGCGGACTGCTCCAGTTGTACAACTACATTTGGCTACTCTGGGCATCAGCCCGCAAACTCTAAATGCAATCATGGTAAAGATTCACGTTATCCGGGAGGAGATTCCATTCTGGATTGCACAAAAAAGCAAGCCAGCTTGAAGCGTTATTTCCCCATACAGGCCCGCAGGAAAAACACAGAATATTAACTATTTGCTTGCCAATTGGGATGGCTCCCCCTGTGGAAGACTGCACAGCTTGGGGTATAGTATTTGCTGCAGTATATACCAGAACGCATAGTACCCCTTCTCTGGCTGTTTTGCCTGTAGTGTTGAAACAGCTCCAGAATGAGTATGAGGCAGCACTTGCCCTGGACTTGAGGATTAAACTGACGGGCAATTTTGCAACAGTATCCACTATTATGTTAAGCATCATAAAGGGGAAAGTAGCAGCAGTGCTATACGCCAGCACATACAGAGTGCGAATTACCTAAAATTATCGAAGCAACCTATGCTACGCTAGGTAGAGATAATTTGGAAGCCAAACTTGGTAAAACACAATAGAAGAGTAATTTTGAAAAGGATAACTCTAAGCAAGCACCCGACTCTTCAACAAAGAAGAAGTGGGACAATAAACAAAAAAATAAAGATAATATCAAATCACAGGGTGGGTCTCCTTAACAGGAAGCCACTGAAAACAATATAATCTTCAAAACCGTGATAATATCAGACCACCTGACAGGTATCAGGATACTGAAACACATTTATCTCGTCATCCAATAAATGTTCGTAGAGAGGTGGACGGTCAGATTGCCGATCAGAAGAGCATGTGAAACTGAAGAAGAACTTGCTCATCTTACTATCTTACTACATCATTAAACAGGAAGAAAAATCAAAGCCTTCCAAGTCTCAATTCAAAAAGAATAAGGTAGCCAGACTAAAATGTCAAGCATGCCCCTGATATTGAGGACTCTTCTGAGCTGGGAATGGGCTGCGACAATGCTAGACAGCGTGACAGAAGTCACGATAGTTCGCTGGACCCTGATGGATTGTCTGGTAGGCATAGCTCTGAGTGAGCATATCACGGTGGAAAGACCTCATACTAGCATAAGTGTGCCCCATCATTTATACAAAATACAACTCCAATTGGAAGGGGACATACCCAGAAACATCAAAGTTCTCTTTTGGAGGACTTAACTTATGGTTACGATATTCTGTTGGCTGAAAAAGATTGCCCACCTGATTTTGAAATGTAATGCCCAAACAGGAAAACAGTAATTTTACCTGCTTTCTACGACCTCTCCTTCCAGAATCAGTAAAATATTTGTACACCAAGGAGTGGGCATTAGCACTGGCTCCTGTGTTAATACACAACCATGTGAGGTGGGGTGAAGGTTTCCCTTATCATGAGATCCTATGGAAGATGACCCCACGACCTCAAAGGAAATACCCAATTAAACATGAAGCTAAAGAACAAGTCAGGGAAGTCGTAGAACAATTTGAATACCAAGGTGTAATAGAAAGTTGCACCTCATCTATGAACAATCCTTTGTTTCCAGCAATGAAACCAGGCCATTCATATTGTCTGGTATTAGACTATAGACACTTGAACACAGCTACTCACACGTCATCAGTACAGAATGCACACAGTGCCTCATTAATTAACAACTTTGTGTGGCACAAATACAAAAAGCAACACTTGATATCTCAAATAGATTTTTCTGCCAAAATATAGCATATGGTAGCAGATATTTGGCCACCTTCAGTGTGCTAGTCTCTCAGAGACAATTTTGATGATTGCCCCTGGGGTGTAAGAATAGCCACAAACTGTTTTCAGCCAGAGTAACAGAGCTACTACAGAGTTTTGATGGCCAGGCATATCTGATGGATGATGACCTTATGGAACACTTGACAAGAGTAGATTGTATAATTCTGGGATTTTCTCATATGGCTACAAATTCATTAAAAAAAAATCAAAATTGCCCATCTCAATGCCCTTTTTCTGGGATATGAGCTGTCAAGTGAAGGCAAAAGCCTTGTGACACACTCCTTAGAGAAATGTGCACTACTTCAACCTACAACAACATTGAAAAGACTACAATCCATATTGGGATTGCTACATTTTTGCAGAACATACGTTCCAGATTGCGCAGAACGGGTTAAACCATTCTACAACTTGATATGTCAAGAACTCTCAAGCACACAATGGGCACAGGAACACACAAATATATTAAGTTCCGTACAAGCTGACATAATAGCTTCCAAACACTTACATACACGTGTGAACAGAACGAATATGTGGATCTGCGTCATCGCGAGGCCATCAAGGTACACTTACATCATGTTCAATGAAGGTTACACAGTAACAATTGCATATAAATCACATTTAAACACAAATGCTGAAATGCGTTTTGCACCTACTGAAAAAAGCCTGACAGCACTGCTGTGGTGAGAGAGCAAGCCCTGGCTCAGGGTAAAGGCATAATTGTCTTGACCCCGTTGACGGCCTTAGAGGCCGTCACCAAATCGAGCGTTACAAACATCAAGGCTTTACATCCACGATGAATACAATGGGATAACTCACTCACTGCAACAGATGTAGGCTACAGATTGTTTCTACTCTACAAACACAAGCTTTTCTGTAATATGAACAAGCATATCCTCTGTCTAACAAAATAATGCCTCTAGATCGCTATGATTACATCATATATACTGATAGTTCTGCCCCGCCTGCCGTAGGGACTAAGAACCAATACTCACCTGTGTGCGTAATTGTGAAAGGGCGCATGCACAATGGAGAATTCAATCCTGAGAAAACCTGCATGCAGTCACTTGGTGACTGCACAGCTGGCAGAACTAAAGGCTCTAATTCTGACACTAGAAAATATGAATCATGGATTCCCCACAATGAATGTGTGATTCGTACTACTGTGTCCAGTCATATAATAATAACTACGCTATTGGAGCCAGGACTGATTCAGAGATTGAAAGGGTTCCAAAACAAAACACAATTAGGTTTGGGAAAAGGTGGCTAAGCTGAAAGATTTGTTGCCGTGGACTCATGTAATACACACATTTAGTCATCAAAGTGCTGGTGTTCCCATTACAGGGAATTCCATGGCGGATGAATCCGCAAAAGCAACAGTTCACACTGCTGCAGTTGCTGCACTTACTCATTCTAGCACGTGGCTAGACAGAGACCCATGGTGGCTGTCAACGCTGCATGCAACAACACCCATCTGCTGAAAGACTTTCCACTTAAGTACTTCTGCAAGTTAGATGCACATAACATACCATATGCTCAGATTAAGGCAGTGGGAGATAGAGTAATACCAAACATTGATCGCAAACTAGAATTTATACTAGCTGCACACTAGGGTCTGGCTTCTGCACATGCGGGGTTGGCTGCTGCAATTTCATTATTGCAGCAGCGTTATTGGTGGCTGGGTCTCTACAAAACAAGGACTTTGTCCTTAAATGCAATATCTCCCAGCAGATGGAAGATTCCATCATAGGGCATCCACCACAGCCCACCTCTACTGGTTTCAAACAAGCCATTGCTTTGTGTTTAACTGGACCATTGCAGCCCTCTGTCATCAGATGGAGTTTATTATATCTTAGTAGCAGTGAATTCCTGCTCTTGATTCCTGTGGGTATGGCTACAGCGGTCGGCTGATGTCTGAACTGTTATGAAGGATCTGCGAGTCTATATTGGGACTTATGCAGTTGCAACAATAAATACTGACCAGGGTCCAGAATTTGGCTCTAGGGCTTAAAAAGAGGCCATGGGAAGTTTGGGTGTGAACCTGTGTTTCTCGTCTCCCTTGCATACAAAGAGGAAATGCGGTAGTGAAGAGGAAAAAAATTACCTTAAAGCAGTAATTAATCACAAGAGTACTAGGCCGCAGTTGGGTCCATTGCCTATATGGGGCCCATTGGCACTCAACTACATGCCAAGAAAATCCCTGGGTAGTCGGACTACCTATGAAATCCTGTTTGGGGTAAAGATGTGGCTTTAAGACCTCCACAATCCCAGCACAGTGGTGGTGGAAACATCATTTGACATCAATCAACTTTTGCCTTTGGTATAGGAACTGAATAAATTCACTGACGAACAAAGCAACGTCGAAGTAAAAAACACCGCCACTGGAGAAGTGAAGGTAGTCCTGGCAAAGCTTAGTTGGATCCCGAAGGCTGTGGGTCTGGTCAGGGCACAAATTGGGAACAAAAAAGAGTTTAGGCCATCCTACAGAGCTCCTGTACCTGTCCTGGCTGTTGAAGGTACCAGAAACGTACTTCTGTCGCCCCTTGACATTCGCAAAGACAAAAGATTTGTCTTCATTGAACTGATCAAACCACACCATATGGCCGATTCTCAACAGAAGCTACAAGGGCATCTGGATAACTACCTTCCTCCTCTCGCTACCATAGAGGAAGGTGACAGCTTTGATAACTGAAGAAGCATCCTCTCTCCAATGAGAGACAACAATAAACAACAACGAAGTGTATATTCTACCTGTTACAACTACAATGACAGGACAGTCAACTAATACAGAATCACAGATTTCAATTTGGAAACCTGACAAGAACATGGTCTACAACAATGTACAATAGATCGAGTCATCTCCCAGTTCTACAAAGCCGGCTGTGCTGCCAAAAATCGATCAGTCAGTCTCTAGCTACTTCATCAACTTTGATGACTTCTCTTCCGATGCATCAGATCCACCACCACAACCACCGCCTCTCCCATTCAGACTGAAAGTGCGTGTTATCTGTCTTTGGCTGACAAAGGACATATTTTGTTTCTCCTTGGTTACATCTTTGGATTACAATTGGGTTACTTTTCATGGTCCTTTGGATTGGTTTGGTGACACTCTTTTTCTTGCTTCTAAATGAACACTGTCTTCCAGAATGCTCTGCAGTAAAATGGGTGAACTTGGTACTCATACCACATACATCATCACACCGTGAAAGAAGAGACCTTTCCCTGGTGAACATTACAGCAGTTACAGTTCCTAGGAGAATTGTTTGGGATAGGGTATTATATGATGTATATGGTCCCACTGGGCTTTTACAAATTCCATAATTGATCAAAATTTCTTTGAATGGTGTCATTACCACTAGCACTGTTTCTGACGATTAGGATATTGATGCAGTCCATGAACTGCTAGACGATCTCGAGCATTCATCTGTGTTGTCTTCTGATGAATGCTATGATGGTACATCTAATTATGATGACATGTTCTGTTTCAACATTACGGTCATTATTTCCTGCATAAAACAAGTGTTCCATGTGCTATTTACAATTACACTCAATGGGAACATTGCCCTACACCACCACAGGGTGGTTCAAAAACATTTGCATAGAAGTTTGCTTATTTTTTTGGTTACAATATATCTGACCCGGCCTGATATTTCAGAAGGCTTGCACCATCACCTGCAAAGAGAAGTATGCTAACTGACACCAAGCTGATATATCCTGCTTCTTTTCATTCACAGTTGTCTGTACAGGGTTTCAACTTTTGGAGAGACACTATAGATGTAAAGTCTATTTGGGGACAAGAGACTGGTATGTTCAGGGAACTGAGGCTTTCTTTAGCACATACCTGATACCACATCAAATGATTTTCCTGAACAAAACTGTGCAACAAACAAAATGTCCTGGAATAGCCAAGGTAAAAGATTGGAACACACCATGAATTCCCACATTTGCATGGTTTGAAAACTGGCAACAATATACACACTACAGTGAGGATATATTAGATACCATGCTGTGTGGGGGGCGTGGCTTGACCGAGCAGCGGAATGGCCGTCTGCTAAAGAGGCTCCGCAGGCCAAGCTCGTAAATCCGACATTTATCCGGTAAATGGGCAGCTGATCTCCTCCCCGACCTGTGTCGGAATATCTGGTGGATCCCAGGCGAGTGATTTTGGGCGATCGGAGCTGGGCTCTGCCGGCTGAGATATCGCTGCGGTGAGGCTGGCTTCGGTCTGAAGCTGCAGCCTGTAGAAGACGAACGAGCCGGGGCCTGGAGTGGGCGGAGACCCGACTGAGAGAAGACATTGTCGAATCGCGGCCCCGAGCGACGCTGCGTGGTGTGGCGGCCGGGCCCTGCTGCAAGACTCCAACTATCCCGCATACAGCAGCAGGCACACGAGGCCCCCCCCCCCCTGGTGAGGCACAAGCTGCGATAGCGGAACTGGAGCAGCTGGGGGAGAGCGGTGGCACGTCTCCCCGGTGTGAGTCTGCCCGAGCGGGAAGCAGCGCTGAGACACGGCTGGAACCGGGAGCTGGAGGTAGGCCTGAAATCTGAGGGGCAAACTTAAGGACACCGTTTGAGTAGCGTGAGCCCATATAAATTCCGACTGAGGGACTAGCTGCGTCACCATTTTGTGATCGCTACATGGCCTGTACAGAGGTCAGCGTGCATAAGCCCTGCGCACGTGGTGTTCGCAAAGATTTATGATATATAGATTAAACGGCGGCAGATGTACAGAGACCCATAAGCGCAATTAACACGCGCTCCGGATACGCAGAGCCCCCTGTGGGGACAACGCAGCGTTTTATTGAGCTTGGTCTGCACCCGCGGCTCACATGTGAACTGGGCAGCATAGGACGCCGCATATAGACTGCTATAACGCCTCCTGTTTATGGTGCATTACTGAAAGCGATGTGAAGCGGGAGCTGGGAACTCCAAACTGACCGCAATACCAACCTCTCTGATATACTGCCCCTGTTACCACGAAGGAGAAAGCGTGGTGACCCTGCATTGAAGAGGACATAGACTGCATCGAAACCGCTGACGCTTACTTGTCGACATGGGGAAACTGGACACGCGCCAACCTCGCATAAACTTCGAAGGAGCGGGGAAAAAAGGGGCAAAGAACGAGGAGCCTGAGGAGGGAGAACGCCACCAGCCTGGAAGAGACGCGACGGGACAACTCCTTGTGGAGGATATCAAGACAATGTTCCAGGAGCTAAAGGCCATCCTGCAGGGGATAGACTCTAAGATGGACGCACTGGCGGGGAGAATGGACCAAATTACTCAGAGAATGACAAAGCAAGAAGGCCGAGTCAACGTTCTTGAGACACGTGTCACGAAAACTGAGGAGGGCCAGACAGAAGTGGAGAAGAAACTAAGAGGCATGGATAAGATACTGGAACTCATACAACAAAAGAATGAGGATTTAGAAGCTCGTTCGGGCAGAAATAACATTCGCATTACGGGCGTGGCGGAATCCTCCAACATAACCAACATGGAACTCTTTGTGGAGGGTATGATGACAGACCTATTCGGACCTGATCTCTCTCCAATGTTTCTAATTGAAAGAGCGCATAGGACGCTAGGCCGGAGGCCTAAGCCGGGAGCTCCTGCGAGACCGATCTTGGCCAGGGTCTTAAATTACAGAGACCGAGACAAGATACTCCGCCTTGCTCGTGAGAAAGGAACCCTTCAATATCAGGGAAACGAGATAGCGATGTACCCAGATTTCACAATGCAGGTGCAAGCGGCAAGGCGAGAGTTTCTTCCCGCCAAGAAGATCTTCCAACAAATCGGAACGCTATATTCACTAATATACCCAGCGAAGCTGAGGGTGCAAGGCCCCGGGAAACCCACCTTCTTCACTGATGCGAAGACTGCCCTTACATTTGCGAAACAGATGGCCAAGGAACATAAAGCGCAAAAAGGACAGGCTGGCGAAGACAGGCTGGATAGCCTAAGTGATATTGAGTAGACCTGCTTGCCAGTGTTTGAGGTAAAGAATCTGTCCGCCCTGGGTAGATGGAAATCGAAAGCTGGTAAGAGAGCGAACACTTGATTGCCCTACATTGATATAAACAACTGTTTGCATAATGATACCAGAATAGACTGACATACGAACATTCACTGTTAACTGTTTATAGACATGGGAGGAGAGATGTAATTTGCCGGTTGCAGCTTGGCCACCCTGCCAAGAGAGCAGGGGAGAATGCCGGACACCCATTGCACCCACTGGGATGATTCCCTATGATTGGTATTCTACTTCAAGTTGGGGTCCAGCTGGGGTGGGGGGAGGCTGGGATGCACAACCTGTTTGGGGGGTTGGTGTGGAAGGGGGGAGGAGAGAGGGACAGTTTTTGCTACTAGCACTGCTGTTAAGTAATGAGTCACCATGTATGACAACAAGATTGAACCTTGAGAATGGTCATTTTGAGATGTATACTAAATGCCTGAAGTCGGCAGAGTGCAGGTCTCTCGAGATAAATGTAGTTATAGCCATAGTACAGATGCTGCCCTGGCGGGAATCGCCTGCTATTGTTTTTTCTTAACCTGAGTGAATGGCAGGGAACAATGACATACCCACTGTAAACACATTGAGATGTCTCACGTGGAACGTGCGGGGCCTCAATGACCGTAGGAAAATCATACTTACACACTCATATTTAACAAGACACGGGATTGATATCTGCTTCTTACAGGAAACACACCTCTGACACTACCACTCTGAGGAACAGGCGGTGGGAGGTGATTGCTGCTACTGGGTACTCTAACTATTCCAGAGGAGTGGCGATAATGCTGAAAAAGGGACTACACAGGCGCACACATAACACAATTATAGACAAGGACGGTAGGTACATAATATTGGTAGGAGCACTTTACAATACTCCTGTCGCCTTAGTAAACGTATATGGCCCAAACACTCACAGCCCGAATGTTTTCAAACAGTGTGGCACGAGCTTCAAAAACTAGGCCCAATATCAATTATGTGGGGGGCGACTTTAATGTTCCCCTCTCTGCGGAGCTTGACAGACAAGGGGCCTCGGTTGCTCACCACCCTAAAGCAGCTGAACTCTTACATGAGATAATTAATGATCTCCTTCTGACAGATTTTCGGAGGGCCACACATCCGACGTGCAGGGAGGGTACTTGCATAACACATCACAGGAATGGCTGGTCGCGATTAGATTACTGGCTGCTCACAAGAGATTTGCATGCTTGGTTGACTGATGCTTCACACCTCGCCCGTACACTGTCGGATCACGCCCACGCGCAGATTAATATTAGAATACCCCCGGCATACACGCAACCTTTCACATGGAGGTTCCCGTCGGGAGCCTTAAGGGATCAGGTCTTCCGTGAAGGCCTCAGAGCCAAGATCGAGGATTACTTTACGCACAATGAAAGCTCAGTAGACTCACCTGGGCTGCTATGGGAGGCCTTCAAGGCTGTTACGAGGGGGGGACTGCATAGCATTGAAGACTGGGGTACTACGAGATATCCGAAACACCTTACAAAGACTGGAGCGAGAGATTAAAGACCTTGAGAGGCTGCAGATAGATAGGCCATCACGTGACACACTTGCCAGTATCAGGTCCAAACTCACTGAACATCAGACTGAGGCGGAGAGGGAGACGGCGTATCTGCATAAACACGCGCAAGCCAGGCGATATGGCTAATGTGACAGACCTGGCAGGACACTTGCGAACCTGCTCAGAACGCCTCGGGGCACCTCTTATATATCCGAAATACATACGCCCGAGGGTACGGTACTGCGCACGCCTCCTGAAATACTGAAGGGGTTTACTGATTATTAGTCAGAGCTCTATACCTCTAAGGTGACCCCATCACAGGCTGATTTGACCAACTACTTAGATGAGATATGTCTAGCATGGTTCAATAACGGTGCTCGCCAGTACATGGAGCAGCCGTTCACAGTAGAGGATATACAACAGGTTATCAGTGCCATGCCGGGCGATAAGGCCCCAGGGGCAGATGGCCTGACGGCAGCCTTTTATAAGGAATATGCTGACATATTAGCTCCCTGGCTGCACCGTATGTACCAAGAGGCACTGGAGATCGGTATGCTACCGCCCACTGTCAGAGAAGCTACAATCATCACGATCTTGAAGCCAGATAAGGACCCTGCTAAGACAGACTCGTACTGTCCACTGTCTCTTATAAACCTGGATGCGAAGATCTATGCTAAATTGCTCGCGGATAGATTAACGCCTATGGTACCACAAATTGCACTGACAGATCAGTCGAGTTTTGTATCAGGCAGATCCACCGCGCACAATCTAAGAACCATTTTTGGGATACTCCATTATCTGGCTCCACATGAGCAGGCGACAGCAGCCCTATTAGATGCCACAAAGGCATTTGATTCCCTGGAATGGGACTTCCTATTCACCCTGCTGCGCCGTCAGGGTCTCAGCCCTCTATTCATAAAACAAATTCAAATACTTTACACTGAGCCCACTGCCAGGGTTCGAGTAAATGGACGTACATCAGAGCCCATCACCATAACCAGAGGCACTAGACAGGGGTGCCCATTGTCTCCCCTACTTTTTTCCATTGCCACAGAGCCTTTGGCGCCAAACTCAGGCAAGAACATGCCAGCAAAAGCATAGGTTTCACTATGCGCGGTATCCTCATCTCACTATACGCAGACGATGTTACCGTTTATCTAAATAACCCCCGAGATAACTTTGATACGATAATGCGAGAGTTCATTAGATACGGTGGCCTCACAGGCATTCAGATTAACTGGGCCAAGTCGACAATGTTCCCATTGACTGACGACACTGCTCCGTTTGCTTCAGAATTCCCGATAACTTGGGCAACTGAAAAGGGGCGATATCTAGGCATTCAATTAAGCCGAACGCTACAGGAGCTGTGGACAACAAACTATGGCAGAGCAATGGAATGGATAGAGAGCAAAGTGGTGAGATGGAAGAATCTCCCATCATCCCTGACAGGGCGCATAGCCATTGCTAAGATGGTAATCCTCCCTAAGTTATTATACCTCTTTGTAAATTTACCCATGCCACTGAACACACATTTTTTTAAATGTCTACGCACCGCTGTGTAGGACCTGGTATGGGCTGGTAAACAGCCACGGGTTTCCTGGCAGGTGCTGACTCTGCCCTTCACCCAGGGAGGCTGAGGAGCCCCAGATTTCGAATTATATGCTTACAGTGCACAGGCCCAGCTCCTGCACTATTGGCAGCACCCTACTCCATACCAGCCGCATGTAGCGATTGAGATTGACAGACTTGCTCCTCTCCCCCTAAACGCGGCGGTCTTTCAGCCATACAAGCACCCACGCCAAGACGTCGATACCATTGAAAGTGTAAGATGGGCCTGGGAAAAGATTGCAAAGAAAGCGCATATCAAACTACTATATGCCCCATCAATGCCCTTAAAAGGAAACCCATTACTCACACCTCTTGTAGATGAGGCAGTAGCGAGGAGAGCGCAGGCACACAACCTACACAAAGGGGGAGACCTGTACCCGGCGGGAGAATTTTTAACGCTACAAGCTATGTGTGACTCGGAGGCCCCCACGGCATCGGATACCTTACTTTACTACCACCTATGGCGACTTCCCAAATGAACCATCTATGCTGCTAGCGCTAGAGAACGTACTGGCTAATTCTTCGCCCCGCAAGCTTGTCACACGCATTTATAGCATAACACAAAAAGAGAACCCACTCACTAGTACCAAGTCGCGGGAGGCTTGGATTTAGGAGGCTGCTATAGACATCACTGAGGAACAATGGAGTTACTGCTGCGCTCAACTGGAGTATTTGTCACCGAACTACAGACTCTGGCTCATACATTTTAATTATTTACACTGTCTATACCGCACACCCACACAGATGCGCCGCATGGAGTTTCGAGAAGATGACAAGTGCTGGAGGTGCAAAATACATAATGCCACCTTCACGCACGTGGCTTGGGGCTGTCCCATGGTAGCACAATATTGGGAAGACATATTTACACATGTTGAACACATAATAGGAACTACCGTAGAGAGGTCGCTCATGCTGGCGTTGCTGGGTTATGTGAGAGATATACCAGTGCAGCAATGCTGCTGCTGATGGCTAAAAGACAGGTAGCAATCCACTGGCGGAAGCGACAGCCGCCTGCAGTAGCAGCCTGGATCAAGGCAGTCACATATTGCAAAGATCAGCTTGAGGTGTATTGGGAGCAGATGCCGGGTGGCTCTAGACCTGCAGATATAAGCACCCCATTTGCAGACTGGCTCGGACTGGGAGGGGCAGACCTCCAATCGGAATAGTCCCTACCCTGAAGGTTATTGTAAATTCCACTCACATGAGAAGAGGGACATTACGGGGGGACTCAAGCGCGTTCACGCATTGACACTAGGACAGTTACTTCGGGGAGGGGGAGGTGCTGACTGTAGCGGAGGTTACAGATTTCCTCAGGTATTTACTTGCTAACTGATAAAGACTATAGCTGATTTTTGTGATATCACTATTGTGGATGTTGCTATCCCGTACTGCAATGTGATAGTTGAACGATGCATTTGGCTGAACTAATTGACGAAGATTAAAACTCTGCCTGCCTCTGCGGTTGTTGGCTAAACAGCTGTGTAACTAGATAATTGTCTGATAGCCGCCGGCCTCCGGGTTGTAAGCATTGAGCTGTGTACAATTTGGTGACTCAATAAAGGTTTTGAAAAAAAAAAAACATGCTGTGTAATGGCACATACAATTCATCTGACCCCCATATGGAAGGGAAGGTTAGTTTGGCGACTGGACACTAACGGATGTCAGGCACGAATTCCGGAAAACACCAAGGGTTTCTAAATTAATAGACATAGCATGTGTTATGTGTAATCTGAACACTCTGGGTGGTGACAACTTACAGTATTGGGAAGTTGTGCCTTGATTGGCTGAAAACCTCAAGACTGTCTCAGGTGAAACAACTCTTTCCCCTTTTATCTGATGACCTGGAACTCAGGGACTTTTTATTGGGTGCCCGGAAGTCACGTCAAAAGCCCTTCTTGTATGCCATATACAATGAAATATGGAATGTCTCTCAGCAGGATGCCACTGAAAGTCTGTGCGATATTGACAGGGTTAATTTATAAAAGGCTTTGGCAAGGTTGAAAATGGTATGACCACCTTATCATCTAGGTTATACTCTCTGGGAAACATAATATTCTCAGTAACAGACATTATGCAACAAAACAAGTCAGCATTACAACATGTGCAGTCACAACTTAGATCTATTACGCTATTGAGTTGGACATTACAAACACTACATTTGTGCCATGGCAACATATCAATGTCACAAATCTGTTTTTCCCATTTCATCTTACAGAACAGATACGCATGGCACACAAAGTTGCAAAATACACCATGTTACACATTGAATAGCTAGAGAAGTTACCTTCCACTGTTGCGGAAATGCCAATTTTGAGATTCCATTTCAAATATTGTCTACAACAGTGGTTCCCAAACTTTTGACTCCTGAGGACCCCCATTGAGTCACCACTGGAAGCCGGGGACCCCCAAGCAATTTGTATGAGTTAAATTTCAAACATTAAAACAGTAATTCGAAAAAAATACACACGTGTGCACACATAACAAATACTCAAAGTACTAAGGTTTTGGGGCCAGATGTACGACCATTTCATTTAGCGCCTCGCAATTGGCGACACATTGCAAGTGGCAAATTGCGAGTCGCTAAATGAAATGTACAACAGTGTGTTTAACACTGTTTGGGATTCCCAATGGAGTCGCAAATTGCGAGGTTCATTAATATTAATGAGCCTCTCGCAATTTGCGAGCCCATTGGTAATGCCAGCCCTCCCAGCAATGGTGGCCTGATGGGCTCTGCAGGCCACCATGTCTCGGACTGCTTTTAAATAAAGCAGTTTTTTTTAAATGCAGCCTGTTTACCATGCATTTAAAATGAAAAAAAAGAAAATGAAACGTTTTCGTTTCATTTTTTAAGAGCAGGCAGAGGTCCCTGGGACCACTGCCTGCCTCTAAAAAATAATTTTGCATGCATTTGTAAAGGGGAAGGACCCCTTCCCATTTGCGAATGCATTACCATCTACTTGAAGTAGGTGGTAATTATGACTGTTTTGCGACCGCAAAACATTTGTACATGGTTTTGAGACTCGCTATTTGGAAGGGAATGCCCCTTCCAAATAGCAAGTTGCAAAACCTATTTAGAGAGTCGCAAACAAATTGCGACTTGCGAAATAGGCTATGTACATGGCCCAATAGGCTTTTGCATGCGCGAACGGGTTTGCGAACCCGTTTGCGCATGCAAAAGCATATAAAAACAGATCGTACATCTGGCCCTGAGTATTTTATATTGAAGTAATAGCCCCTCTGTCACATGTATTTCATTTGTTTTATAGCATCTCTCATACCATTGTAGCTTGTCAGAGCACTTTATATCACACACATATAGGGACATTGAATCATACATGTAAATCAGTGTGTATATAAAATGTTTAAAGAGTGCTTGGTCTGGAAAAGCACAAACTCAGGATTCAGAACATAACACAGTGGCTAGCATTGACTTTAACATTAAAAATGTATTTCCGGAGGAGGAGCCGCGCCTGCGACCAAGATGGCCGCTTGAGCATCGGCTCCGCCGGCCGCCACATCCTGACTGCCTTTCTGGCATAATATCCTGTACCCCGTCCCCGCAGTCTGGTGGGGGACCGTCACCTGAGTCACTAGGTGAAATTTGGGATCGATTGCCGGCTTCGGCGACCGACTATCGTCGTCGGAAGTATTGGGGCCTTCGAAGTTGGAGACCGGGACCCTGAGTGAGCCACTGCCCAGGGCACAGTGCGACAGCATCGGACGCCGCGACCGGAAGTAGCCGGTCGGACCATCTTTTGTCGCACCCAGGCAAGGATCGAGGTGCCCCCGTCCTCTCTGAGACACTCTGCAGTATTCTATCGCAAAACCCTTTTCCGCACGATTGAGGAGTGGTGGGTTTCGCCTTCTTTCGCGATCGCGATGGCGTCTCGCGACCCTGACAAGCCGAAGACTCAGCGACCGAATCGTTTGGTCCAGTCGAACCGGATTGACAAATATGCTGTCTCCAAGGACACATCATTGGAGGTGAAGAGTTCCCCGAACCGGGGCCCTGAGCGGGGACCAACCGGTGAGGAACCGACGATGAAGGAGATGATGGCAGCCATTAAGGGGATTCAATCCTCCTTGGGGACAATCGACTCCAAACTGGACGCTGTTACCATTGAGGTGGGACTTGTCAGGGCTGACCTCAACAAGACTTCTGAGAAGGTGAAGGACTTGGAGATAAAAACGGGGAGCCTTATTGAAGACGTGTCTGAATTGCAGAGAGTGGTGTCAGACCTTACGATGGCCCGTAAACAGTTCGATCACAAGCTCGATGAGTACGAAGGTCGGGCACGGCGGAATAACGTCCGCATCCTTGGGGTCCCGGAGCGAGCGGAGGGGGCTTCCCCGGACCTCTTTGTAGAGACACTCATCCTTCAACATCTGAAGCCCAAGGGGTTGAGTAACTTTTTTACGGTGGAGAGGGCCCACCGGGTGCCCGGTGGTCGCCCGAAAACTGGGACACTTCCCCGACCCATCATCGCCCGTGTCCTGAATTTTCGGGACAGGGATGCCATTTTGCAAGCGGCGAGATCATCGGGCCCGCTGGCCTACGAAAATGCGTCCCTGTTGTTCTTTCCAGACTTTACCCGGATGGTGCAGAGGCAACGGCAGGGTTTCGTGCCAATCAAAAGGAGGCTTCGGGATCGGGAAATGAAGTACTCGATGATGTACCCGGCCCGCCTACGGATCGAACATGCTGGCAAGCCTTACTTTTTTGACTCTCCTGAGATGGCGGCGGACTGGCTCGATCACCTTGGGGACCCGGGTCCCGAGGACAATTTCCAAGTTGATGAAGAGGAATGATGCCCCGCTTGACAATGACCTCATACTTGTGCCTAATTCTGTTTGCGGGACTAAACGGGGATTTATCGAACCTTAACTCCTTCCCTCTGCAATTCTTCATGGTATCATCGTTATTACTTTAGGGTATTGAGGGGGGGGTTTTGGGCGGTCTGGGGTGGTGGGGGCCGGTGACCTGTTGTAAGGTCCTCCTCCATTCTACGTTTAGATCTTAGTTTTTGGGGGCGACAGGCACACTGCGAGTTGGGGATGTGTACACGTTACATGCAGGGGTGCAGGGTGGGGGGAGTTTGTATTTTGGGTTGGGGGGGATGGGTTGTGTTTACAGTTAGTGACCGATGTATGCTGGGGAATCCTTTGAAATGTGCTAGATCATTTTGTACCAATGACCACTTCTAGACAGGGCCTGGGATTCTCGGTCCTCAGTTGGAATGTTAATGGCCTGGGTGATAAGATTAAGCGCACTGCTGTTGGTCAATTCATTAGACGGCGGTCTCCGGACGTTGTCCTGTTACAGGAGACCCATTTGTTGGGGAAGCGTTGCATGGCTCTGCACAGGGGTGGTTACAAGCTAGTGGCGCATGCTGGTTTCACTTCGGGATCCAGGGGAGTGGGTATTCTTGTCAAGAACTCGTTTCCGTTCACCATTCATTCCACCTGGTCCGACAATCGTGGACGTTATGTTACCATTTCTGGTGCCTGGGAGGGTAGAACTGTGTCGTTTATGTCTGTGTATGTGCCCCCCTCGCTGCAGAATGATACCTTTTGTGACCTGGGTCGGATGTTCCTAGCTTTGCCTATGGGGCTCATGGTGATCGGGGGTGATTTTAACACAGTGGCAGATGGTGGACTTGATAGGCTCCCTGCTCGTGCATTGTTGCCCTCCCATAAGTGGTTGCCTGACTTCCTCGCGGTTTCGGGCTTGATAGATGGCTGGCGTACACGCCACCCGGGGGCGACGGAATATACGCATGCATCCGCGGCGCACCATTCCCTCTCTAGAATAGACTATATCCTGTTGCCCGTGGCCCACGCGGCCGCGATTGGTGAAGTGGAACACTTGGTGAGGGGCGTTTCCGATCACTCGCCAGTGTGGTTGCGTGTGTGTGTGGGTCGGGGTGATGTGGGTAGGATTGCTCCCATCCACGCCTGGCGCTTGCGCGACCCGGTGGTGAGGAGGGAAGTGGGACGAGTGACTGAGAGTTATTTCGGTGAAAACGTGGGTTCGGTCGCCTCTAGATGCTCTCTCTGGGAGGCCTACAAGACGGTTGTTCGGGGGGAGGTCTTATCACTTGTTGCTGACCAGAAACGGAAGAGAAGGGCTGAGCTGGATAGGGTGAAGGCGGAGCTATTGACTCTTGAGACTGCTGTTTCCTCTGGGGGCGACCCTTGGGCGGATCATCGCCTGGGGCTGCTCAGGGACGAATACAAGTCTCTGACGCGTGACACGGCTAGGGCGCAACTAGACACCACTCAGGACAGAATCTACGAACACGGGGATAAAGCCGGCAAACTGATCGCATGGTTGGAAAAAGGTGACTGGGGGTCTAGACTGGTCCCGGAGCTGCTAACTGCGGACTCTGGGGTCACGACGGACCCCCAGTTAATTACAGAGGAGTTTGCTCGCTATTATTCCGAGATTTATACCTCCGCTGGCGAGTTCACGGAGGCGGATAACTCGGACATGATACGAAACATCGCATTGCCAGTTTTATCAGATGACGATAGACAATACATGGACTCTGCTCTCACCGATGACGAAGTGGCGATGGCGATTAGGGGGGTACGCTCTGGTAAGGCCTCCGGTCCCAACGGCCTTCCAATTGAATTGTTTAAGCCTAACGCTGATCGGTTGGCCCCCTTTATGAGGGGCATGTTTCTTGAGAGCCTGGAGAATGGTCGACTGCCATATGACCAGCGTGTGGCCAATATCGTTGTCATTCACAAGGAGGGCAAACCGCGCCTGGAATGCTCGTCGTATCGCCCTATTTCGCTCTTAAACGTGGAACCTAAGGTCTTGGCGAAACTACTCGCCGCGCGTCTTGTCAAAGTTATATCTACCCTGGTACACCCCGATCAGTCTGGCTTTATGCCCCGGAGGAACACTGCTCTAAACCTCAGGCGCCTTCACGGTGTTCTGGCCAATGCTGCCTATATTTATGAGCCCGCCATTTTACTGTCTCTGGATGCCACCATGGCGTTCGACCGGGTGGAATGGCCCTATCTTTTTGCTGTGCTAACCAAACTCGGCTTCGGCCCTGGCTTCATCGGCTGGGTCCGACTCCTATATTCTGCTCCTTTGTCCCGAGTCGTTGTAAACAACCACAGGTCGAGCGACTTTTCCCTCGGCCGTGGCACTCGTCAGGGCTGCCCCCTTTCACCGTTGCTGTTCGCTCTTGCTCTGGAGCCCCTGGCGGCCTGGGTACGATGGGACCGCTCCATCAAGGGGTTGCGCTGGACCCCGGAATGGGAAGATAAGATTTCGCTCTATGCGACGACATTCTTTTGTATCTGTCCTCCCCCCGGTCCTCCTTGATTGTTTTTATGGACGTCCTCGCCATTTTCAGTAGGTTTTCGGGATTCTTGATAAACTGGACTAAGTCGGTGTTGTTTGTATTGAGTGGAGATCCTCCCAGACTTCCTGCAAATTGTCCCGTGAGGGTGGAACCGATTAGTTTCCGTTATCTAGGGATCCATGTCTCCCTGGACCCCGCGGTGCACCACAGATTGAACTTGTTGCCCCCATTGGTCAGACTACGTGCGGACACGGTGCGGTGGAAGGCACAGCCTCTCTCCTTGCTGGGTCGCGCCACCATATTCAAGATGATGGCGCTCCCGCGCTTTTTATATGCTCTCCAGAACTCCTTTGATCCGATTCCCCATTCGTATTTCCGCGAATTAGAGTCCCTTCAGCGCAGCCTGCTGTGGGAAGGGCGTCCGCGTATCGCTCTTTCCAAGCTGATGTTACCCTGGTATGATGGTGGGATTGGATTGCCGAATGTCCGTAAATACTACTGGGCTTCGCAGTTGGCCCCTGTCAATCAGGTGATCTATGGCACTCCGAATGATCCTGGCTATGAGATGGATCGTAGCCAGTTGCCGGGGGGTGATTTCACCCGTGTCCTGTATGCTCGCCGTGGGCGGTTTCCTTTGACGGGGCCTACCCTGTGCTCCACGAGGGTTTGGCACGAGGCCACTAACGCCCTTCACTGGACAGGACGCCTGACTTTGTCTACGCCGCTCTGGAGCTCTGAGAGACTGGGGATGCTCTGGAAATCGAAGGGCTTTGATCGGTGGGACCTTATTGGCATTTCGCGGATTCGGGATATTTGGGGCATGGGTAGAATCTTGACATTTGAAGAGCTGCAGGCCAAGTACCAGCTGAACGACACCGAGCGGTTTCGTTATCTGCAGATTAGTCATGCACTGCATGCGGTGGTGTCTGGCGATGAGGAGTTACCGGAGTCCTCCCCCTTGGAGGATCGCCTGCTTGATGGCCTTTTACCCACAAAAGCGATTTCCCTCACATATCGTAAGCTGGTCAACCACTCGGAGGACCCGCTGGTGCGCATTCGCGACCAGTGGGTCGCTGATGGTCTAGTTTTAGATGACGAGGATTGGAGGGAGGCGGTGGCGTCACCTAGGGAGGTGGCGGTCCCAATGAGACTGCGCTTGATTCAACTCCGGATCCTTCACCGCTCCTATGTGACAGGCCTGGGCTTGCAGAGAATGGGATTGGCTGATTCGCCTGACTGTCGTAGGGGATGTGGGTTGCCGGGATCGTTTATGCATATTCTTTGGGAGTGCCCTGAGGTCCGCAAGTTCTGGGACAGAATACATTCAAGGATGAGTGAGGTGTGGGAGATGCGAGTTGATCCTGAGGCACGGCGATGTTTGTTAAATGTGTGGGAACCCACGGACCTGCCGATTCATGGCAGGGTGTGGGTGACCCTGGCGTGTGCGATTGCCAAGCGTAACATCGCGCAGCTTTGGGGGGCGGCCCGGGCTCCCAGGGTTGGAAAATGGATGGAAGATCTTGACTGGTGTATGTTTCGCGAGAAGTTTGTCTATGTGTCCAGAGGGCGGCCCCGTAAATGGGTTAAGATATGGAGTGCCTGGAATGCCTATCGAGGAGACATCTGTGAACCGCCTACCATGGAGCCGACTCCTGCGGATCTTGAGAGTTCTTAGGCCCGTTTTTCTATAATCCGCAATGTATCGCTGCACGTCAAGAGTCATTGTTGTACTTGCTAATCTATCTCTGCATTTCGGTCACTGTTTGAATTTGTTTGTTTTCAATAAAAAGATATTTAAAAAAAAAAATGTATTTCCACCCAAATATATCTTTTTTAGCAGCATCAGGATAATGAATAACTGGGACAAAATATAAGTTACTAACTGGTACCATGCAGTTTGCAAGCAGCTCTTTGATGACAGTTTAAAGGTGCCTCTGCTAGATTACGATTGTCACTTATGAAGTGCACAGTAACAAAAGAATCTCTGTGACAAAAGCAGTAACCACGAACCCAGGCACATAAAATACTGCTTTTTAAGATGCATGTTACAAGTTCATTGCAGTAGGCACATTAACCCTCTGCGCTACATTAGTTAAATAAAAGCAGCCACTGAACAAAACTCTCCTCGCTCTCCAGCAGGTACATTAATCACTGGCATTCTCTTGACACTTCTATTGTAGCTGGAAAGCTGCTAATTACACAAGAAATGTTTCTGTGCTTTTAAAACTGTTGCCTACGGACCCCCTGGGAATGTGTCACGGACCCCTGGGGGTCCGTGGACCACAGTTTGGGAAACACTGGTCTACAACATCACGAAGTAGGCAGATATAAAGTGTTAGGGGAAGGGTTTGTACATGAGTATTGGGAGCTACCTTTCAAATTTCGATACAGAAATGAGGAAGAGTACTTTGAGGGGATCCTTGGTTTGCAAGGACATTTCCTTGTATGAGGCTTGTAATGACTCTGTGGTGAACCTGCCCTGCTACTTGAAAGGTTCCTCAGCGGTCGTGATTCATCCGACTTTCAGATTGCTCTCTAATGGGAGCTATTTGATGCTTAGCAGTAAAGGTTGTTGTGAAATGAAACCCAGCATCATTTATCTGGTGACGGTAAATACTCAAGTTCTGTTTACACCTGCCTGCACAGTTAGGGAGGCAACACTTTGGCCTTCTACAAATGTTTCAAACATTCACTTTGATGCTCTGAGCTGTTTCAAAGAGATGTGGCCTTAACCTCCGCTAAAGAGACGTTTGATCTCCAGGTTGCAAGGTCCTCTTTGGAGATTCAGGTGCTACTCCATACTAACTTCACACTGCATTTTGATGAACTGTTTCATCATATTTTTAACATGTCTGATTTGAAGGAATAGAGCAAGTCTATGGGCTCTGGGTTGGTTAGTACCTCCCAGACTGTTTTCTGAGAACATCCATCCTTTACACACTGTACTCTGAAGCATTTTGGAGGTCTTCTGTTTGTCCTGCTCATAGTTGCCGGGACTGTGGTTTTAATTTTTCTGCTCCGCAATGGATGTCCCAGTCCAAAACCAAATGGAATGAGCACTACCACATGTGCTGCTGTGCATTGAATGCATGGTGCATTACTTCGGTGCACCTCTGTTTCAGGAACTAAATGAGCATTGGTTCTTGTTATTTCGGCCTGTCTGGCTGCACTGTGTGCAACCATTATTCCGCTGTGCCCTGTGTACTTTTGAATGTGCTCTGAATTAATGCCTTGGATCGCAATTTGTTGAGCCATCGGACACAGATGTACTGGTGAACCCCTTAAAAGGCCATTTGTATAGTTGTCCCCAGCATATTCCATTGCGGCTGAATGAATTTTTTGAGCAATCCTGGGATGTTTCAGCTCCTTGTTAAATGGATCTTGGCTCTACTGATCTTCTACAGGCTGTGGTCTCTCCCTCAGTGGCTGCTGTGGGGGCTGTATTGGGATGCATTTGCTCCATAAACCTGCGGTTTCTGGAAACAGAAATGTTTCGTCTACCACTCAGAACACATGAACAATTGGCTATTTAATTTGGTGGGAAATCTTAATTTGGCCTTTTTTTTCTTCTAAACATGATTTTAAATTATTTGATTTAATTAAACTTTCATTTCTTTTATGCTTTTAGGTGAATTACTTTGTGTGTGCTTTGATTTTCAAACTGTATGATTGCCTTTTTTTAAATTACTAAAGATGATTTTATATCATAGCGTTTATGTCCCTGTTTTTATGTAGCTTTTCTATTTTTAGATAGCTTATTGGTCATACCTTTGTCTAATGAATGAGTGTCATGTGTCTTAGTTAGGCCCATGAAAAAATGCTGCCATCTTTCACTATGTACACGTTACTTAAGTTGCCGTCCCTTTCGCACAATAACCTCTTACCCACATTTGCGTGTGTGTCAATGCTGGATTTGTTTCTCTGAAACTGCTTCGCTTACAGATTTCACTAAGTGAGACCATTATCATTACTTCATGAACACCATGTTCAAGGCCTCAATACACATTGTGCAAATGTCGTTCTATTTTTTCATCCTCGAGGCAACAGGGCTATCTATAGACTATAACAATGCGAGCCTGCCTGAAGGCTCGCAAGGATGCTTTTTATTATAAATACACAAGCATTTGTGGGTTTAGTTAGAGCAGCACTTTACTGTCATTGGCGAGGTCTCTAATGCTGTAGCTTCGACCCAGCAAGTTGCTGATATATCTGCGAATGGTGTCCAGCTCATGACCACAATGGGGACTTACATTCTTTCCTTTCAGGCAACAGGGGTTGGGTCATCCAGTATGGGGATTCTTAGCAGAACACACACACAGACCCTAGACACTTAGGTTAGGGGGATACATAGTCGGAGTACGTCAGATTTCTATATTGTTTATTACTTGCATGTATACAGTGTTTCAACACGCGCTCAAGCAACAGGATTTTCTACTGATCCTACCTCTAACAGATTTTTGCTGCTCTCAGATCTTGACACTAATGATTTACTTGAAGAACTATTGCTTCTACCAAGGAAGTCCAGTCCCCTGAGACCCAAAGATGATGGGGATAGATTCAATAGTAGACTGAGAAATGAGGCTGTTGTTGACTGCCATTCCTCACCGGATGCTATTACTGTTTCTGTGGTAGTTCGTTGTACTCTTATCCCCCATTTAAGTTGCAGTCTATTGAAATGGCTGACTCATGTGTGGCCATTATTTGTGATTCTCCATCTAGGGGTGGTTGCTCGATCAAGCTTGTTTCCTGGAAACTTGCCGGTATTAGTAGTAAACTGGCTTTTCAAGAGTGGGGTGATTTTGTAGATCAATATGATATTTGTATGTTTCAGGAGACTTGGGCTGTAACCTAGCCATTTTGGTCAGGGTTTTCTGGCTTTGAGCGACCAGCCCTTTCATCTGGAAGGGGCAGGCCATCGGGAGGCCTTGCAATTTGGTTCAAATCTACTCAGATTTGTTCTCCAAAAGTGATTGATCTTGGCTCATCAGATATTCTGAGCGTAATTCTACAACTTGCTGATGGGGTTAGAGTATATTTGATCAATGTGTATTGCAGACACAAAAGTAGAAAGCTCATCATAGCTGTTATTGAGATAGTTAATTCCTACTTACCAAGCCTCCCTGCTGATATCTATAAAATTGTGGCTGGTGACCTAAATTGTAATTCTGAACCTCTTGGTATTGATATTTTCACATTTGGCAGGAATGAGGATGAAGTTTGGGCTGTCCTGGAGCTATACTTAGAGTAAGTCAAGAAGTGGGCGGCAGCTGCCTTGCAAATCAATGACTTCACTCTAAATAATAGGTTGAGTGCCTGTGATGGGAGAACACCCTCAGATAAAGATGGGAAGGTCACCTTTAACCGGATAGGAGGCTCGAGCCATATCAATCACATCTTGGTGGATATTAGGATGTGGCAGCAGGTTGTTGATATGGAGGTACTCCCGCATCAGGATAGTGACCACAATGCTTTGGATTTATCTCTGAACTTAATAGGCTACTTCATCTCACCTCAACATGAATCACTTGACAGGAGGCTGATTCCCACTACTAATCGTAGGATGAAATGGTATGTTAGTACCTCAGCTCCTCTTATCCAGTTGCAACTCTTTGCGTTGCTTATTTCTGCTTTGGAAGCATTTCTTGCATTGGGAGAGAGCTCTCTAGTAGCAAAACCAAGTATATGGTTTTCAATTATAATCTTTATTTCGGCCCAATAGAGCCATAAAAGATACATAAAATCAAACTTTACATTCAATTCCATTAAGATCATGTATACTCTTACAGATAGCACAGGAGACCTTTGGAAATCGTAACATTAAAAATCTAATTTAAATAAGCTAAAAAGGCATCTAATAAAAAGCACATAGAATCATACATCTAAAACCAATTTGTAATAATTTCTTATTACAAAATACGCGCGCCACCAAGATGGCCGCGTGAGCACAGGGCTCTCGAGACCCTCGTAACCTCCCGCATATATCCTGTCATTTATCCTGATTTCTATTGACGTCTTCGTACAGATGACCCACAGGAGAAACTAAAACTGCAACGTGCGTCCCAATCGGACCCCGGAGTCCGGAGCTGTGGTGTTGGACAGTTTGCGGCCTTGGACTTGGGGATGTCCGGCGCTGGAGTTGGCAGTGTGCCCGGGGTGTAATTGAACAACATCGGCCTGAGGCGGTGGCTAACATCCCCCTTCTTCCGTCAAAGACACATCCCTGATCAGATATTCGAGTGAGGCATATATCGTTGGAAGTGCTGATCTTTAGACGTAAGGCTGACCGTCTCTCTTAGCTGACTCTGGTGGGGCACCCAGGCGCCATTTTTTCGGGTCTCCTGATTTTCTGCTTCACGGCCGTTTCGCCGTATTAGGCACCATTCCTGGTGGTCTGGTGTTGTCTGTTGTTCTTTGGCTTTCCTCTTGGTTGGTTTTTCCCCTCTTTCGCTCCTGCCTTTGTCTCTATCGGGATATTTCCCGTAATGATGGTGAAACCGGAGGGAGACAAACGGAAGGCTAAACCTACCAGGCGAGGTGGCTATACCCTAACCAATGTGATTGATCGATATGCCCAGGTCAAGGGGTCGCCCAGTGGACCGGGTAGGCCACTGGAAGAGGCGAGAGACTCGATGCCTCCGACAACCGACCCAACTCTGCAGGACGCCATGACCGCATTCGATGGCATCAAATCGTCCCTTGGGAAGCAAATGGAGACGCTCGCTCATAGGTTGGACACTGTGGCGATCGATGTTAATCTGATTCGTACAGACTTGACTAAAACCAACGAAAAAGTTAAGTCCTTGGATATAAAAACATCAAGTTTGACGAACAATGTGGTAGACCTGCAGACTGAAGTTCGCAACTTACGGGCCTCTAATGATCTTGTTACACGTGGCCTCGAGGATTTCAAAGGAAGGGCTCGGCGAAACAACGTCCGTATCGTCGGAATTCCGGAAAAAGAGGAGGATCCGGCACCTGACCTTTTTGTGGAAAATCTTATTGCTAACCATCTGGCGCCCAAGGGACTGAGTACATTTTTCACTGTTGAACGAGCTCACAGAGTCCCAGGTTGTAA
The DNA here is from genome assembly GCF_964261635.1 of Lissotriton helveticus. Taxonomy (NCBI): domain Eukaryota; kingdom Metazoa; phylum Chordata; class Amphibia; order Caudata; family Salamandridae; genus Lissotriton; species Lissotriton helveticus. The sequence continues at coordinate 1,327,507,456 of NC_136069.1, read as the reverse complement.
GCCAAAGGTGGGTGCCCCGCCGTGGCCTATGATAGCATGAATTTTTTAATTTCCGGGATAGAGACGCTATCCTTCAGGCTTCGCGAGCGGGTGGACCCTTGAACTTTGAGAACTCCACCATCAGCTTCTACCCTGACTTCACCCAATCGGTCCAGAAGCAGAGACTACGTTTTCTTGGGGTAAAAAGGAGACTCCGTGATATGGACCTGAAATATGCCATGCTATTTCCCGCAAAGTTACGGATTGAACATGATGAGCGGGCCTATTTCTTTGAAAAGCCTGAGATGGTAGCTGATTGGCTGGACACTCTGCCAGCCCGACAAGATCTGGAGCGGCGGTCCGGTGGAGCAGAGGGAGGTTCGATGGAGCAGAAATGAACATCCTCTATCTGGTTTCTGGGGACGATTCGGAGACTAACACTGTGGGGTTTCAATGTTACTGTATAACCACTTGTAGATAGCAGGGAAGGATATCTGGTTTCTTGTGGGTCTCTTTCCTCCTCAGCTCGACTTTTTGTAGTTTAGTTTAGATGTGGGGGCGACAGGCACACTGCAAGTTGGGGTGGCTTATTAGTCTTACGCAGGGGTGCAGGGTGGGGGGTGTCCTGTGGGATTGTTTCAGGAGGGGAGGGGGGGTTTGTTGGGGTTTAAGTTTCCTTTTTCGCAAGACACCGTATTGCAAGACTCTCTCATTGAAGTGCTGGACTTTGACCGGGGTTGGATCTTTTTCCTTTTTCGAGATGGGGGTAGAGGGTTGAGAGTGATGAGTTGGAATGTGAATGGGTTGGGGGACAGGATCAAGCGTGGGGTTGTATTGCAATTGTTAAAACGTCATTCCCCTGATGTTGTTTTGCTCCAGGAGACCCATTTCATTGGGAATACATGCCATGCTATGAACAGAAAGGGTTATCGTCTTGTCGCCCATGCAGGGTTCTCCTCTGGGACCCGGGGAGTGGGAATCCTTGTCAGGACCTCTCTCCCGCTTGAGGTTGATGCTACAGTCCTTGATGACAGGGGGCGATATGGTGCAGTGTCTGGGCGTTGGGAGGGTCGGACACTTTCCCTGGTCTCTGTCTATGTTCCTCCAGGCATGCAGTCTACAACTTTTGCTGATCTGGGGCAGGTTTTACTCGATCTCCCTGGAGGGTCATTGATCCTGGGTGGGGATTTCAATGCTGTGATATCTGGTATGATTGATAGACACCCGTCTAGAGACCTTAGAGGGGCGCAGAGCTGGCTGCTGGATTTCATTGACACTCTAGGCCTGGTGGATTGTTGGAGATTACTACATCCTACCCAGCGGCAATACACGTTCCACTCTGGTGCACATGGCAGCCTCTCTAGGATAGATTACGTGTTGGTACCAGCGGCGCAGGCTTTCTCTGTCATGGAGGTCAAACATATGGCTCGAGGTATTTCAGATCACTCCCCTTTATGTTTTCGGATCGACTTGATATCGGGAGCCGGGGGATGGGTAGCCTCGATTAACCCTTGGTATCTCCGGAACCCTAAGACCCATAGTGAATTGGTGAAGTCCTTCGATCTGTATTTTCGGGAGAATGAGGGTTTGGTTTCTTCCGCGGTGTCGTTGTGGGAAGCCTTCAAAACTGTGGTGAGGGGACAAGCCCTGTCTCTGATGGCTGGAATCAAGAAACAGAGAGATGAGGAAGTGGTGCGGATAGAAACTGAGATAGCAGGCTTGGAGTTAGATCTAGAACAAGAAGTAACCCGCGCCAAGATGCATGTTTTGCGGTTGAAACAGTTGGAATATAAGACGTTAGTTACTGACAATGCGAAGGCTCTTGGTCGGGAACAGCAGGGGCGTCTTTACGATGTCGGAGACAAAGCGGGTACGCTGATAGCATGGCTAGATAAAAGGGATAGAGCGAGTCGCGTGGTGCCTGAGCTTGAGATTGAGGATGGGACTCAAATTACCGACCCGGCGGAGGTAGTGGCATGCTTCGCTGCACACTTTCAAGCGGTCTACTCTCCGGTGTCGGATAGACCAGAGGAAGACTCTCACTTATTGCTGCGAGATATTGCCCTGCCGTGTCTCTCTGACGCAGACAGGGAGTTCATGGATAGCAAAATAACTGCAGACGAGGTGGCCTTGGCAATGCGTTCCCTACGTTCGGGTAAGGCTATGGGTCCAAATGGTTTGCCGATAGAGCTATATAAGCTCCGGCCTGATAAGATCACTCCTTATTTACGGGATATGTTTCTAGAGTCTCGGGAGCAGGGTCTTCTCCCCCGTGATCAGCAGCTTGCGACAATCTTTGTGATACATAAGGAAGGGAAACCGAGGAACAGATGTGGATCGTTTAGGCCGATGTTGCTTTTGAACGCCAAACCTAAAATTCTTGCTAAGTTACTGGCCAATAGATTGGTTAAGGTTATAGGTGACTTAATCCATCCAGATCAGTCTGGTTTTATTCCGCATCGGGTTCAGGTTCTCTTACATTAATATATAGGACCTCCCCGAGGCCATTTATTCTAAACGCATAGGGCAGGTACCCCTTCCGTATTTGATGTTCTTTCCCCGTCTACCTGCCTTAGATTGATGTGGGGTCCCTCTCTGAATTGAAGTTTATTCCGCATCGCAACACGGCATTGAATCTTAGGCGTCTACATGGTGCTCTGGCGAGGGTTGCGACGTTGCGAGAGCCGGCCATTTTGGCGTCTCTGGACGCCACTATGGCTTTCGACACTGTGGAGTGGCTGTATTTGTGGGCGGCGTTAGCTAAATTTGGTTTCGGGCCCAAATTCATTGGATGTGTGCGGCTTCTCTACGAGGAACCCCTCCCACAGATAGTTGTCAACGGTCGTGTTTCTGCTCCGTTTGATCTTGGGCGGGGTACCCGTCAGGGTTGTCCTTTATCACCTCTCCTGTTCGCGTTGGCCCTTGAGCCTCTGGCTGCGTGGATCCGTTGGGAACCCTCTATGAGGGGTATTCAGTGGTCCCCGGAGTACGAAGATCGTATTTCATTGTATGCGGACGATATTTTATTGTATCTGACTTCACCCAGAAAATCGTTGATAGTGTTGTGCGACGTGTTGACCTCTTTTGGCAGAAACTCGGGCCTCTCCTTCCACGTAATTGTCCCATCCAAGTTACACAGGAGGGGTTCAAATATCTGGGTATATATGTATCTATGGACCCCTTAACTCGGTATGAAAAAAATCTTATCCCTCCTTTAGAGCGCTTGAAACAGGATGTTGCGGGTTGGCGTAGGCTTCCGCTGTCGCCGCTCAGACTGGCGGCGCTCTTTAAGATGATGTCCCTGCCACATTTTTTGTACGCCCTTCAGAATACGCTTGAAGTTGTCCCGGCTAGTTATTTCCGGAAGGTAGAGGGTCTCCAAAGGAAATTGTCATGAGACGGCAGGCCTCGCATAGCGCTTGCTAAACTCACGCTCCCATGGTATGACGGAGGTATAGCTCTCCCCGACATTAGGCGTTACTATTGGGCGTCTCAATTAGGGGCTATTAATCATGGTATGTATGGCCCGGAGTTGAACCCTGGTTTTGCTATGGACCGGTGGTTACTGCCTGGTGGTGACTATCACAGGGCGCTGTACACCAAATCAGTGATTAGCTCCTTGACGGGACCTACGAAGACGGCCGTACGTATTTGGAAAGAGGCTACTAGATGTGGGGTGGAAGGATCGTTTGACCTTAGCAACCCCGCTTTTTGGCTCTGATAGACTAGGTAAATTGTGGAATACTAAGGGATTCGATAAATGGGATCTCATTGGCATCACGAAGGTGGGAGACCTATGGGCCAAGGGGCAAGTGAAGCAGTTTTCAGCCTTGCAAGCGGAGTTTGAATTAGGAGAAACGGAGTACTTCCGTTATGCTCAGGTCCGACATGCCCTGATGTCAGTCTTCCAGGAAGGGGAAGTAATACCGGTGTCTACCCCGCTGGAGGATCGGGTGTTAGATGGCCATATGCCCGATAGTACCATCTCCCTGATTTACAAGAAATTGATCAATGATAGGACAGACCTTCTGCTCCATTTGCGTGATCTCTGGACCCGTTACGGCCTTGAACTGGACGATGAAGACTGGCAGTCTGCGATCTCCTCTCCTAAGGAGGTCGCGATTCCAGCAAGACTCAGATTGGTTCAACTGAAAATATTGCACAGGGTATATGTCACGGGTCCCCGTTTGGTTCAGATGGACTTTTCCGAGGAGGGTTTGTGTAAACGGGGTTGTGGATTGTTGGGTACATTTCTTCATATCATTTGGGAATGCCGGGAAGTTGCTGACTATTGGAAACGGGTCCATGACGTGATGGAGGAGGTTACAGGTGTTGCTCTTCTGCCTGAGGCTAGGTGCTGCTTACTGAATGTTTGGGAGCCGACTGATCATAATGCTGCTCAGACTCAGTGGGTGACCTTGGGGGCCATGAACGCCAAACGTAATATTTATTACGCAGCTATGGGGGTCCCAGAGGCCTCCTACTCTTGATGTGTGGATGGAAAACATGGACTGGTGCATGTTTAGGGAGAAAACGGTATATTTGGCCCGAGGTCGCCCTCGGAAATGGCATAAAATTTGGGGTCCCTGGAATCGATTTCGGGGTGACATGTGTGTACCAACAGCAACTACCATCATGGATGTCGCTTTTCCCCTGACCCCATGTTGACTCTGCTTCTTTCCCTTTTTCTCCTCCCCTCCCTCATGGCGGTATTATTTGTACTTTTGTATGATAAATAGATTTTCCACCTCGGTACAAATTATGCACTCTGTATTTTGTATTCATGCCTTGCTTGTTATTTTTTCAAATAAAAAGAAATATTAAAAAAAATATTTTTTTTAAATATATGGACATAATAGCAGCAGCAATTTGTAAATAATTGCAATACATTTTCATCACTAATTTCTATATATGATTGAGTCCTTACATCACAAATTTCATTATAGATTCGGACCCATTTTTTTTACATAAAAAACTTATTGCCAATAAAAATCTACTGACACCAAAAACTATCACCTGCCTGGTACCAGTCTTGAGGATCCTTTCCGCTTCCTTATAGGAGCGCACACCCAAATTTCGACAAACAGGTATGATCCATTTTTTCCTAGCTACTTCATAAAAAGGGCAGAAAAACAGGATATGAGCTTCATCTTCTTTTGTGTTACTCGTACATAAAGTGCATAAATCACAAGTCTTTTCCTTACAATTACTTGTCCATCTGGCAACGGTCTGATTTGTTTTCAAGGTACCATACCTTAGCTTCATAAAGAAAGTTTTTGCCAAATGTGGTTGAACCTCGTCTAAGAACTGTTCAAAGTAAGGAATATCTTTAAATACAAGGAAGCTGTTTGTCAAAGGTCCACCTGTTTGATCATTAGAAATACTACTATAAATATATGCCCAAAATACAGTTTTAAGAAATGTTTTCAAGTCTTTGGTCAATGTTGACGGATCATCCCAAAACTGTATCAGGCCGATTCTTTTTAACCAGTTGCGCACATGTTTTAACCAAAAATTTGTAGTATTACAGTCTATTCTCATTATTTCCTGAAGACCATTTTTATAATCGTCTAACTCTGGTGTGCACCAGAGTCTCACCCACAAGGATAACGGTCGCAGGATGGCATAATGGTCAGTGCGCTTCATATTTAGGTCTAACAGTACAGGTATTAATGGGGTACTTGTTGGCAGTCTCAAGAGAGCCCTGAAAAACTTGTTTTCACTTATTTCGAAAGCATTCTTACACATGGGCCCCCATATTTCTGCCCCGTATAATGCAGCAGACTGTGCCTTAAACTTAAAAACCTCTAGTGCCGGAGATACTGCCTTGCTAGTACTCTCTCCATGTTTTTTCACAATGGGAAATATATACTGTTTTAATAACATTTTGCTTCTTTCTAATTGGGTTTTCCACATTAACTTAGAATCCCATGAAACTCCCAGGTATGTAAAATTCTGTACAGCTTCTATTTTTTCATTATTTAACATTAAGTTACCCCTGAAAGTTTTGTGGGGATTTATGGCCATGTATTTGGTCTTATTTGTATTGATTTCAAGGCCCTTTCTATTGCAATATTGTTGGAATAAGTTTAGGAGATATTGCAATCCTCTAGGAGTTTGGGATATCAATATAGTGTCATCTGCGAACAGAAGGGCAGGAACCCTTTGTCCATTCAGTTTCAGGGCATCTTTATTGCAACCCTCCAGGTAAGATGGAATGTCATTGACAAAAAGTGAAAATAATGTGGGGGCCAGCACGCATCCTTGGCGTACTCCCCTCTTGATCTGTATAGTTTTTGATAATTCACCGTTTGGGCCCCATCTCACTCTTGCAAAGTTAATATCATGCAGCCTTATGATCTGTTGCAAAAGACAATCAGGATGCCCCATGGAATGCTGTGACTCCCATAATAATTCATGGGGTATAAGGTCAAAGGCGGCCCTAAGATCCAAGAATGCCACATACAACTGCCCCTTCCTTAAACTAACATATTTCCAACAAAGGCAACAGAATCTAAATACCTAGTCTACAGTACTTATTCTTGATCTAAAACCCGCTTGAAACATTGTGAGAATAGAATTTTCATCAATCCATATAATAATACGAGCTAAAATATGCCTTGCATACATTTTTTGTAAAATATCCATTAAACTAATTGGACAATAATTCCCTGGATTATTCCTATCACCCTTCTTAAAAATTAGTTCGATTTCCGCCCCTCTCCAGCTATCCGGCAAATCCACACCTGCCGCTAAAGTATTAAATAAATGATTAATATAAGGAGCCCACACGTTAATTTCATGCTTGTAAAGATCACCCGGAACCTTATCAAGTCCGGGTGCTTTTTCATTTTTGACTGCATTAATAGCTGCCACTGTCTCTTCCAGTTCAAACTCCAAATTTTGAACGCTATCAATTAACAATGGTGTGTCCTTATCCGGAACCCCAATATTATCAGGAGCCCTATATAATTGGGTAAAATGTGTCTGACCGCTCCACCTGTACGGTTCCCCTTAGCCACCAATCTCCAAAACCCCACTTGGTCCTTGTTCTTAGCTGCCATAGGCAAATCTGCCCAGCTTTCCTCATCCCAGTTGACCTTGCCTTCTCTTGTACTATCTTATAGTCTCTTCTAGCTTCCTTGATCTCAACGGAATCCTTCATTTTAATTGCTTATTTATTTATTTATTTATTTATTTATAACTTAGTTTATAGAGCGCCTGGTTACACTAGCCAGTGTGTCCCCGCGCTATTAGTGGCCTGAATGATCCCTAGTGCAGCTCGTGAAATTACAATTTAATATTTGGGGAACAAGTGTGTCTTGAGTTCTTTGCGGAAAACTTTTTCGGACGGCTCCGTCCGGAGTCTGAGAGGGAGAGTGTTCCAACTCCGGGCCGCCAGGAGGCGGAAGGATCTACCGCCCATCCTGGACCTGCTAGTCTTCGGGATGCACATTAACCCAGTGCCCTCCGACCGGAGGAGCCTAGTTGGTTTATACAATGTGATCAAATTCCGCAGGAAGCTGGGGCCCTTACCGTGAGCGATCCGATGGCCTATACACAAGATCTTAAACTGGACACGCTCTTTAATTGGTAACCAATGAAGCGTCCCCAAGGCCTTTTTGGAGGAAGATCTTTTTGGCAGCGTCAGTACTAGGCATGCAGCAGCATTTTGGATACCTTGCAATCGTTGGAGGCATCTCACGGTAGCTCCCAAATATAAGGCATTCCCATAGTCCAGCCTGGAAGTCACCAGGGCATGGACCAGGGCCCTCCTTGCTGACACGGGGAGCAGATAGAGTGTCTTTCTCAGACAACGGAGAATGCCAAAGCAAGTACCGGCTACACGTCTAGTGTGATACTCGAAAGATAGTTTTGAGTCCATCCAGATACCCAAGTTCTTGACCTGATCTTTAGGTTGGGGTAAGGGGCCCAAAGTCTGGGGCCACCATGCGGATGTCCAAACAGACGGAGACTTGCCTACGATAAGCACCTCTGTCTTGTCTCCGTTTAATCTGAGACAGTTGTTTGACATCCAATTAGCCAGGTCTTGCAGGCAGGATGTAAACTGACTAGCTGCCTGCTCAGCTGGCTGTGAAAGAGCTACAACCAGCTGAGTATCGTCTGCGTAGGTCACCACAGCAACCACATGTTTCTCCGCGATTGATGCCACTGGAGCAACATAGAGGTTGAATAAAGTGGGACTGAGGCTAGAGCCTTGGGGAACTCCCTGGTTCAGGGCGATAGCTCTGGACCTATGGGGCCCCTGCTCCACACAGAAACTGCGACCAAGGAGAAAGGACTTCAGCCATTGCCACGCTTTGCCAACAACTCCTCCCTCTCTCAGGCGCTGAAGCAGAGTGTGATGAGCCACAGTGTCAAACGCGGCACTGAGATCTAAAAGAATCAGTGCCGCAGTTTGACCCTCATCCACATGCTTCCGTAGCATCTCTGTGGAGTATAGTATAGTAATCTGGCCTTGCCGTTTCGGCAATCCTTGTCATACCAAGGTTTCCTATTTGCCATGGTTTTAATATTTTTAGCAACTTTTCTTGGCATTCTTGTTACCAGTGGTGCTAGTAATTCAAACAGACCATTGTGTAAATTTATAAAGGCATTCCCTTCAAATGGTGTACTCAAATGCCTAACAATTGTGTCAGCCAGTAAGCTATAGATTTCTGCTAACACCTCGCCAGATTCCATATTATGTGCCCATTTTAATGAACGGCGATTGTTAGTAGCTACTACAACATCATTACTTATATTGGCTCAATTAACTACTTCATTATTATCACTAAGTGTATTAGACAATAGATCACTGGAAACTAGCAATTCGAGGGGATAATGATCGCTCTCAATCCTAGGTATGATCTCTAGATCTTGCACATAATTCCAGATATCAAGGGAGGCCATGACAAAGTCGATTTTGCTTTGGCAATCATTCCTATTAAAAGTAAGGGCTTTTAATGAGTCTGATGGCAATCTTCCATTGCATGCCTCAATTCATGAGTAGCTGTTAATCTCATGATTTGGACAGCTAATACAGTGCAAGGGACCGGATTGGCATTGTTAACCATAGGAATATTATTGGCGCTATCTTCGTCCTCAAAAATATCACCAAGCCCTATAATAGGCTCAAAATTACAATTCAGATCGCCACCTAATAGTATGCTTGGTCTCTCATCCAAACAGTTTAAGAATGAGTCCAGCATTTCAATTATCGGTGTCTCCTTAGATAGAGGGCCTGGTCTGTTATACACATTGAATAGATATAGCACCCTTCCTTCCTTTGTATTTATCCGTATCCCTAATATGTCCAGTGAGTCAATATTTAGTACTGTTATTCTAATTTCGAGGGTTACTTTCACCCATATTACAAGCCCCCCAAGGGTCTACCTCTAATAGATGGAACTGCATCCATGTTAAATGTTTTATACCCCACTCTATGCGGGGTTTTTAACGCCCAGGTTTCCTGTAAAAGACAGATATCGCTCATTTCAATGTGCTCGTTTCATTCCGGGTCACATGTATTTTTCCTGAGACCCGCTATATTCCATGAAATGAGCCTTATTCCTGGGAAATATTACCGCACATAACTATAGGGGATTCATCTGGCAGAGTATTAATTAAACACAAATTATCCTCTGTCAGGACTACTTTGTCACCTACGCTCAATACACTTTTTACAATAGCCAGCCCATTCATATCCATATCTACCTCACGGGCCATTAACACTTGGGTCTGTGATATAATTTCTAAGCCCACCTCTACCCCCCCATTTCTATTGGTGTTGGTAAGATCTCTATTCCATCCACCAGACCCATTGACGAGTTCAGTCAATCAACTGCTTCCAGGGATGAAAGTTCCTGGAACCTATTCGAGGTTTGGAGGGGGAAGGAGTTGTCACATTGGTGGAATGCTTCTTCTTCAACCGGTCTATAGAAGAACCCCAAGGGAAGGGCATGGATGTTGGTTTTCTGTGTCGGAATCTCCTCCTGTACTCTTAGGAGATAACGAACTATGTGGGGACGCCTGAAGTTTACAACTATACAGTCGCCTTCAATGTCTTCCCTATGTATCCCCACCCAACCCACCCTTCGTACCATTAAAATTTCATCCATTTTGTATGGGCTAAATTTGTTATACCTTTGAAGCTAATCTACCACCTTGTTCCCTAGGTTTGCCCATGTTTCTATTTGGTCCTTCCTTAAGGCCGGAATGCCAGTTAATATTAAAACATATGGGCATACAGCTGGAGGTAGATGTTATATATCATGGTTAGGGATTAAATCAGTTTAGCTTGCAATGGATATTACTCCCCTAGTATTGTGGGTTTCAGGATGGCCTGTTCTTTTGGCAACATGTTCTACCCTTCTGTCATTTGGCCAAATGATCCTAGATTGAGATTTGTCTTTTCTTCTGGGGTAGGTTCTCCCCTCCACCATACCAGTATTAGCCATAGGGTCTGATCTAGGTTGGGGAGCTGTAATTCCATCATATTTACAACAAGGGGTGGTGAGGGACAGAGTCTCTGAATTAAGCAGAATACTCTCACCCAGTCAAGAGATCAGGGCTAGATCCAACACCGTTTTTTAGCTCACTGCACCATCCCAGTTTCAGAACCTGGCTGTATGCAAATTAGTCTGTTCCTGTCCCAGTGCATGATGGGAACAGGGCAAACCAAACTACAAAAGCCAATTCTTACACTGGGAAGGAAACAAGCTTCCGGGGACCGGTTTCTGGCATTACAGCCGTCTTCGGCCCGGCTTGCTTGAATCCTGATGGTGCAATGAGCAAGGGACTCATGTCTGAGTATACCCTTCCACGCTTAGGGTGGACAAAAATATTTACAACAAGGGGTGGTGAGGGACAGAGTCTCTGAATTAAGCAGAATACTCTCACCCAGTCAAGAGATCAGGGCTAGATCCAACACCGTTTTTTACCTCACTGCACCATCCCAGTTTCAGAACCTGGCTGTATGCAAATTAGTCTGTTCCTGTCCCAGTGCATGATGGGAACAGGGCAAACCAAACTACAAAAGCCAATTCTTACACTGGGAAGGAAACAAGCTTCCGGGGACCGGTTTCTGGCATTACAGCCGTCGTGGACAAAATTATTTACAACAAGGGGTGGTGTTGGATCTAGCCTGATCTCTTGACTGGGTGAGAGTATTCTGCTTAATTCAGAGACTCTGTCCCTCACCACCCCTTGTTGTAAATATTTTTGTCCACCCTAAGCGTGGAAGGGTATACTCAGACATGAGTCCCTTGCTCATTGCACCATCAGGATTCAAGCAAGCCGGGCCGAAGACGGCTGTAATGCCAGAAACCGGTCCCCGGAAGCTTGTTTCCTTCCCAGTGTAAGAATTGGCTTTTGTAGTTTGGTTTGCCCTGTTCCCATCATGCGAGGGCAATTTCATGGGATATAATGGATTCTGCTCTTAGAATAAAATTGTCCAGGGTCCCTGCTATACATTTTTGCTTGCTCATGATAGTATGTTAGGTTAGAACCCCCCTCCGTTACCCAAGACAAAGACTAAAAATATTTTCCAAATATATACTAACGGAAGAATTTCACTATACCCAATCGGAAGACAACTATGCAACACTCCGATAAATATTTTCAGTAACAATCCCCCAATTACACTAGTCTAGATAAGTCAGCGCGGAAATGTACCCCCTCCCTACTTTATCACCTCTGATACTTTGTTGTGTGGCCAATTATCTTTATAGCCAATGCATTAGGGTAAATTCCACAACCACTTGTATAGTTCGCCGTGGCACACCTAATCAGTCAAATACAAATCAAAAGCTGTATTAATTGGGAGTGATTTAAGCAAATACTAAAGCATATGCATCATACCCTATGTCGATCTATAGTTCTATTTTAATGTGTTTGCCAAGGGGGGTGGCCCATCCAAGCCTCCTTCAGCCTCGGACGGCCGCAGACTGCCCCGCCCTTGTCCCGGGCTTCCCCCGGCACGCTCCCGCGCGCGTAACGCACAGCGGTTGCCGCAAGAAGTTTTTATGGCGGTTGTGGGCGGGCAGCAGAACAAAGGGATCCTGGGACTGGTAGTCTTAGTCCGTCGGGAACTACTCTCCCACGGTAAGGACAACACCAGCAGGAAAACGGGACACCAAACAGCGAAGCTTCCCCCACCCCTAGGTTGCGCCCAATTTACAATGGTGTCCCCCTGGAGAGAATTTGCACTTTTGATTACCCAGGCTTTATCCTCAATGACTCCTTTGCTTGGTCTTTTCAGCTCCAGAAGAGTAAACTTAGATTGGAGCATTATAGGGCGGCATTTTGAGAGCCGTCAGGGCTCTAGTTTTCGTCCTATTACTCCTGCTCTACAGGTCTATAACTTGCAGGCATTGGGAGGGTCGCTACATGGTGGTGAACTATGGGGGGGCATGAGAATGTAAATGACAGGGTAATGGTGGAGAACTATTTTTTGAGTGTCCTTACCAATGTGCCAGCAAGTACACCCTTGCACCTTTGTGGTAAGATCTCGGTATTAGATCCCTTGCACATAGGGTCAGACTCAGACCGCTGTTGTATAGGATGAGAATTAGGTCCACCGCCAAATTGGTACCTTATAGGCTGGGTCTTAAAAGACATTTAAAATGCTGTGGGCTAGGCAAGATTGCTTGGTTGGAATATCTCAAACACAGCCTAATTGAGATCGGTTGTGAGACCCTTTTGGTACATATTGGAACAGTTGGTAGGATGACAAAGTCCATGTTAAAAGCAATCTATTGGAGACACATAGATGTGGGGTTTCACAGGATAGGGCATGTGGGCCCCCTTACTGCAGCATTCTTGGAATTCAAAGATTCCTATTTTTTGGAAGAGTATGTGGATGATATTGAGCCTTCAGTTGCTCGAACATTGTAAATTAAATTCCAGTTTGGGACCCTGCCTCTTTGCCCTTTCATGGCGAGATGGCAGTGTTCCCTTATTAAGCAGGAGATGAGTTGTCCCTTATGTGATGGTCCTGAGGAAACTGTAGGGGATGTTTCGTTTTTTTGCCCCAGTACTATTTTCATAATCTGAGGGTTAGGGACCACAATTCTGCCTTAAGATTTTTTAGATCCGATACTTCTTGCTCAATAGTCTGTGCAGTCTCCCAGTTTCTTATACACATGTGGAGTTGTAGACTGAAGTGAGACCAGGTTGTTCAATTTTCCTTTTGATATCTGCAATTGCTGCTAATGTAATATTAATATGTCTTCTTAGTGGGATTGTTTGGTTTTAGTCTATTGATATTTTTTTAAATATTTATTGTCATTGTATGAATGATAGTTGTTTATTTGTAGTTTTAACTTGTTATTGTTTTGAATGTATGTTTTAACTAAGTATTATGATATGTGCTTTTATGGATATCAGCTGTAATAAAGTTAAATAAAGTAAAAGTAAATGTTCAGCAGGACGGTGGAACTTTTTAATCTGTTCGCTGTCCAGGTACTTCTAATAACTTTCATTTCATTTCATTTGCTTCCGTCTATTCATCATTGCAGCACATATATTTTATACAAGAATCACCTTGGTTCAATGAACATTGAAAAGATTCCACTGTGTATTCCTTGTATATTTCTCTAAGAGAAGGAGAGCATGAGAGACTGAGAAAAAGAGTTCTAGATCTGTTAGCACGATTCCTGAGGGATCAGGGTTGTCATGTTCAGTGGTTGCCAGAACCATTTTCTACCCCCTAGGGTTAGCGGGCTTATGGTGGCCCTGTGAGCTAGCGCTAGCCTATAGGACACATATCCTGAGGAGGTGCATGGAATCTGTCTGGCACCATCCCCCAAGGTTATGCTGCCCACAAACACACAATCCTACCCGCAGGATGGAAACTACACAACACTGGCTGGCATAGTTCAAGTAGAGCCTTAGGGAATTGGACAGGCCTTCTCTGTTTGAGGATATATTATCTGTGGGCAAGGGGGATAAAATGCATGTCAAGCACATGCTTTTTGAACAAATATGTCTATTAAGGGAATCTGTAGAAATGTGTAAACCACTTTGAGGCAATATTCAATTTAAAATAAAACAGTTGTGGTACAGCGCTCTCTCTGACACTCGTATGCGGAACCTGAGAGACGGCTTATTAGTAAGGGTTTAAACCAGCACTATTAGCCATCTTTTACATTTCCCTCTGGGACAATTTCGTAAATTAAGATTATTCGTGTGTTTCTGTGACAGAGTTTCTACCCAAACAACTTTGCACTTTAAACACTTTGTCCATTTTAAGAAGTTGTTACAGTTCAGTTATTGCTACCACTTTTAATGAAACATAAGTTTACCTATTGCAGAGTAGCAATTTGTTTTCTGCAGCTGCTATCAAATGAGGATGTGTGCTATTGACTGGGATGCTACTTAAAAGCACTTGCTTTTTAAACCGTTTTTTATAAAGCTGGTTTACTTGTGTTTTATGTTTTTATGCATGTACTTTATGATGATCTCTGACTTTCTAATAAAGTTGAAATTGAAACAGGTACTGAGATAGCTAATCACTGTTTGACTTCTCTGCTCTGTTTTCTTCAGGCTTCAGGTTATTTATTATCTCAGTCTTAGATTAATTATCTGAAAATCTGAGAATGTTCAAAATTAATGTGTGAGTCTTCCAATCCACGTTACTGTTTTCCTAGGGTCTGGAGTGTACATATTGATATCGGTTGCATACAGGGCAGTCTTCTTATCACAGTTTTGTGACACAAAAGCAATGATCTTGTTATCCTTTCTTACGGCCTGAGCCAGAGGTTCAATGTGAAGACCAAAAATGTATGGGAAGTCAGGCATCTAAGTCAACTCCCTCTTATGGTGTTTATTTTCCTAGTTAGACACCTGTTGACCAAGATTTCTGCTGACACTTTATATTAGCTTTTGTGTTGCATATAAAAATGTTGTGCTAAGCCCATATGTTATCAGAAGCTCCCACAGGTAAACACAATTCAATCTACCAAATGCTTTAGCAGCTTCTATAGTGGAGCTTGGCTACTAGGAAGTCGGCACTTTGATTGAAGCTATTAAAATTGTTGTTAAATCGTGCATTTGGCTCTATGAAGTGTATATGATACCAGGGGCAACCAGGGAGATCCTTTTAGATAGAAACCCTGCAAAGATCTTACAGTCATAGCCCGATGAGGATGTCGGCTTGTAAGAATCAGCTTTCTTCTGATCTTTTCTAGACTTTAATATTAATGTTATTGGGGGCATTATTCCATGTAGACAGTATCTCCGAGTTGTCCGAATATATTGAGTGATCATTATTTCTTGAAAGGTTTTACAGAATTCTCCTGTGTTAAGCCACTGGGGCCCGCTACCTTATTGTTATTCATTAGGGCTCGGGCTACATCCCACGAAGTGAGTGTGGCTTCAGAGTCCTGTAGAGAGCGGTCCGACAAGCTAACCCAGACATTCCAGAGAAGCGCGTGAAATTTGTTTGTAATTTATGGCAGCTGCATGGCCATTGGCCCTCGCATGGCTGTCTTTTTACAAGCCAGCATGCAATAGGCCATAGTCTGTAGAGTGTCTCCACTTCCTGCATATTCCGTGCGGAGACGCGCATGAGAAGGCTATAATTC
Source organism: Lissotriton helveticus (assembly GCF_964261635.1). Classification (NCBI taxonomy): domain Eukaryota; kingdom Metazoa; phylum Chordata; class Amphibia; order Caudata; family Salamandridae; genus Lissotriton; species Lissotriton helveticus. The sequence goes on along the minus strand of NC_136069.1, from coordinate 1,327,491,890 downwards.
ATCAATTACCAGCTGTCAGGGTCCTTGGTAATCGAAGCCAGATGCTGGGCACGCGTTCAGCACTGTCCAGTTAATTATTTTTCATCTGTGTGTGCGTGCATGCTGGCTCCCTGCCAAAGCTTGTGGGCCCGTGGTAATTGAAGCCAGATGCCGGGCTCGCTTGCCCCCTTATCTGGTGTGTGCTCCTTCACCGTGCATTTTTTTTCAATGCTGCTTTATTGCCGTCGCACGTATTTATATATTTATTAACATGCCGGTTCTCGGTAAAGTACATGTCAAAGGCTAAAGTAGGTTATTCAGTGAACTATATCAATAATGGCAAACCCTTGGTTACAGGACATAAGGATTATTATAGTGTGAGTGCAGAGTGCAGAGTGCGCAGAGTGCAGATTGTGAAGTAGTGTAGAGTGAGTTTCCAGAGTGCAGAGTAGTGAGTGCAGAGTGAGTGTGCAGAGTGCAGAGTAGTGAGTGCAGAGTGAGTTTCCAGAGTGCAGAGTAGTGAGTGCAGAGTGCAGAGTAGTGAGTGCAGAGTGCAGAGTAGTGAGTGCAGAGTGCAGAGTAGTGAGTGCAGAGTAGTGAGTGCAGAGTGGTGAGTGCAGAGTGGTGAGTGCAGAGTGGTGAGTGCAGAGTGGTGAGTGCAGAGTAGTGAGTGCAGAGTAGTGAGTGCAGAGTAGTGAGTGCAGAGTGTGAGTGCAGAGTAGTGAGTAGTGAGTGCAGAGTAGTGAGTAGTGAGTGCAGAGTAGTGAGTGCAGAGTGAGTGTTCAGAGTGCAGAGTAGTGAGTGCAGAGTGAGTGTGCAGAGTAGTGAGTAGTGAGTGCAGAGTGAGTGTGCAGAGTAGTGAGTAGTGAGTGCAGAGTGAGTGTGCAGAGTAGTGAGTAGTGAGTGCAGAGTAGTGAGTGCAGAGTAGTGAGTGCAGAGTGTGAGTGCAGAGTAGTGAGCGCAGAGTAGTGAGTGCAGAGTAGTGAGTGCAGAGTGCAGAGTGCAGAGTAGTGAGTGCAGAGTAGTGAGTGCAGAGTAGTGAGTAGTGAATGCAAAGTAGTGAGTGCAGAGTAGTGAGTAGTGAGTGCAGAGTAGTGAGTAGTGAGTGCAGAGTAGTGAGTGCAGAGTAGTGAGTGCAGAGTAGTGAGTGTGCAGAGTAGTGAGTAGTGAGTGTGCAGAGTAGTGAGTAGTGAGTGCAGAGTGAGTGTGCAGAGTAGTGAGTAGTGAGTGCAGAGTGAGTGTGCAGAGTAGTGAGTAGTGAGTGCAGAGTAGTGAGTGCAGAGTAGTGAGTGCAGAGTAGTGAGTGCAGAGTGTGAGTGCAGAGTTGTGAGTGCAGAGTGTGAGTGCAGAGTAGTGAGTGCAGAGTAGTGAGTGCAGAGTGTGAGTGCAGAGTAGTGAGTGCAGAGTAGTGAGTGCAGAGTAGTGAGTGCAGAGTGTGAGTGCAGAGTGCGAGTGCAGAGTAGTGAGTAGTGAGTGCAGAGTAGTGAGTAGTGAGTGCAGAGTAGTGAGTGCAGGGTGAGTGTTCAAAGTGCAGAGTAGAGAGTGCAGAGTGAATGTGCAGAGTAGTGAGTGCAGAGTGAGTGTGCAGAGTAGTGAGTAGTGAGTGCAGAGTGTGAGTGCAGAGTAGTGAGTAGTGAGTGCAGAGTAGAGAGTGCAGAGTAGTGAGTGCAGAGTAGTGAGTGCAGAGTGTGAGTGCAGAGTTGTGAGTGCAGAGTGTGAGTGCAGAGTAGTGAGTGCAGAGTAGTGAGTGCAGAGTGTGAGTGCAGAGTAGTGAGTGCAGAGTAGTGAGTGCAGAGTAGTGAGTGCAGAGTGTGAGTGCAGAGTAGTGAGTAGTGAGTGCAGAGTAGTGAGTAGTGAGTGCAGAGTAGTGAGTGCAGGGTGAGTGTTCAAAGTGCAGAGTAGAGAGTGCAGAGTGAATGTGCAGAGTAGTGAGTGCAGGGTGAGTGTGCAGAGTAGTGAGTAGTGAGTGCACAGTGAGTGTGCAGAGTAGTGAGTAGTGAGTGCAGAGTGAGTGTGCAGAGTAGTGAGTAGTGAGTGCAGAGTGAGTGTGCAGAGTAGTGAGTAGTGAGTGCAGAGTAGTGAGTGCAGAGTAGTGAGTGCAGAGTAGTGAGTGCAGAGTGTGAGTGCAGAGTTGTGAGTGCAGAGTGTGAGTGCAGAGTAGTGAGTGAAGAGTAGTGAGTGCAGAGTGTGAGTGCAGAGTAGTGAGTGCAGAGTAGTGAGTGCAGAGTAGTGAGTGCAGAGTGTGAGTGCAGAGTGCGAGTGCAGAGTAGTGAGTAGTGAGTGCAGAGTAGTGAGTAGTGAGTGCAGAGTAGTGAGTGCAGAGTGAGTGTTCAAAGTGCAGAGTAGAGAGTGCAGAGTGAATGTGCAGAGTAGTGAGTGCAGAGTGAGTTTCCAGAGTGCAGAGTAGTGAGTGCAGAGTGCAGAGTAGTGAGTGCAGAGTGCAGAGTAGTGAGTGCAGAGTGCAGAGTAGTGAGTGCAGAGTAGTGAGTGCAGAGCGGTGAGTGCAGAGTGGTGAGTGCAGAGTGGTGAGTGCAGAGTGGTGAGTGCAGAGTAATGAGTAGTGAGTGCAGAGTAGTGAGTGCAGAGTAGTGAGTGCAGAGTAGTGAGTGCAGAGTGTGAGTGCAGAGTTGTGAGTGCAGAGTAGTGAGTGCAGAGTAGTGAGTGCAGAGTAGTGAGTGCAGAGTGTGAGTGCAGAGTAGTGAGTAGTGAGTGCAGAGTAGTGAGTAGTGAGTGCAGAGTAGTGAGTGCAGAGTGAGTGTTCAGAGTGCAGAGTAGTGAGTGCAGAGTGAGTGTGCAGAGTAGTGAGTAGTGAGTGCAGAATGAGTGTGCAGAGTAGTGAGTAGTGAGTGCAGAGTGAGTGTGCAGAGTAGTGAGTAGTGAGTGCAGAGTAGTGAGTGCAGAGTAGTGAGTGCAGAGTAGTGAGTGCAGAGTGTGAGTGCAGAGTAGTGAGTGCAGAGTAGTGAGTGCAGAGTAGTGAGTGCAGAGTGCAGAGTAGTGAGTGCAGAGTAGTGAGTGCAGAGTAGTGAGTAGTGAATGCAAAGTAGTGAGTGCAGAGTAGTGAGTAGTGAGTGCAGAGTAGTGAGTAGTGAGTGCAGAGTAGTGAGTGCAGAGTAGTGAGTGCAGAGTAGTGAGTGTGCAGAGTAGTGAGTAGTGAGTGTGCAGAGTAGTGAGTAGTGAGTGCAGAGTGAGTGTGCAGAGTAGTGAGTAGTGAGTGCAGAGTGAGTGTGCAGAGTAGTGAGTAGTGAGTGCAGAGTAGTGAGTGCAGAGTAGTGAGTGCAGAGTAGTGAGTGCAGAGTGTGAGTGCAGAGTTGTGAGTGCAGAGTGTGAGTGCAGAGTAGTGAGTGCAGAGTAGTGAGTGCAGAGTGTGAGTGCAGAGTAGTGAGTGCAGAGTAGTGAGTGCAGAGTAGTGAGTGCAGAGTGTGAGTGCAGAGTGCGAGTGCAGAGTAGTGAGTAGTGAGTGCAGAGTAGTGAGTAGTGAGTGCAGAGTAGTGAGTGCAGGGTGAGTGTTCAAAGTGCAGAGTAGAGAGTGCAGAGTGAATGTGCAGAGTAGTGAGTGCAGAGTGAGTGTGCAGAGTAGTGAGTAGTGAGTGCAGAGTGTGAGTGCAGAGTAGTGAGTAGTGAGTGCAGAGTAGAGAGTGCAGAGTAGTGAGTGCAGAGTAGTGAGTGCAGAGTAGTGAGTGCAGAGTGAGTGTGCAGAGTAGTGAGTGCAGAGTGAGTGTGCAGAGTAGTGAGTAGTGAGTGCAGAGTGTGAGTGCAGAGTAGTGAGTAGTGAGTGCAGAGTAGTGAGTGCAGAGTAGTGAGTGCAGAGTAGTGAGTGCAGAGTGAGTGTGCGGAGTAGTGAGTAGTGAGTGCAGAGTATTGAGTAGTGAGTGCAGAGTAGTGAGTCCAGAGTGAGTGTTCAGAGTGCAGAGTAGTGAGTGCAGAGTAGTGAGCGTGCAGGGTGAGCAGTGTGTGAGCGTGCAGGGTGAACAGTGTGTGAGCGTGCAGGGTGAACAGTGTGTGAGCGTGCAGGGTGAACAGTGTGCGAGCGTGCAGGGTGAACAGTGTGCGAGTGTGCAGGGTGAACAATCCCAATCCAAACCACATAATTCCATTACACACCACATGCATACACTCCATAACACATGGCTAAAAGACATTGCCATTTACAATGCCATTTGCTCTAACTCAAATAAATCCGAGACCTATTGCATTTCCAATGCTTGTTTTTTATTTGTTCCTGTATTTCTCCCTCTGTTATGTATTTTAGAATGATTTGTCTCTCCTCGTCTGACAGAACCAGGAGTCCTTTTAGCCAATCTCTTAGCAACATTTTTAGTTCTTATTATCCCGCTATGCTTCCCACCATGTGCCTTCCACCAAGGAAGCCTCCCATTCTTCTGTGGCATATCTGTTATGCTGATTCAGGTCTTTGCCTACTCCGAGGATGTTGAGCTTAAGGTACTACAAAAAAAATTATGATTTTTAGTCTCACAATCTCAGGATTTAGTTTACAGACTGGATTGAGCTTCTCTTTAATTTCAGGTGTAGTTTAGCTTAGTTTTGATTAGCTCATCTACATCTTCCACTCTCCTCAAGTGATGCAACTAATTTCTCCATATGATTCTAAGCATTGCTGGGAATGTTAGTTGAACATTAGCACTTAACAGAGACAGCCGGTACATATAGGAGGAGGGGGAGACATAAAAAAAATAAAAAACCTACCTGCTTGCCACGTGCTCCTTGCTGCTCCTCCTGGTCGTATGGCTCCTTCTCCTGCTGGCATGAACAGGAAGCTCCCCTGAGCCAATCACAATGTTGCAATGTAGTGCTGTAATTGGTCTAAGCGCCGTTGCTCGCTGCACAGATGGGGCATGGGGGCCTGGGCATGTTCTCCACCCAAGCTGTGATGCAGCCTCGGTGGAGAAGAGGGAAAATCAGCATGACTGTTTTGGGTGACCCGAGAGGGCCGACCGAACAGTCATGTGCAGTTAGGAGTGGGGACAAACCACTCCTCGGGTGCTCAGTCAGCCCCACCCGCCTCACCTCCAAAGCTTAGCTACTGTTATCGAAAAAGGCAAAAATCTAATGATAATAACTGGGTTATTATAATTTTATTTTTTTCTCACACTGCTGAAAAAAACTGTGGGGTGATGCTCCTCCGCCTTAGTGGAGGAGCCGCCACTGGCACTAAACTCTGAAAATCTTCCATTCTCCTGCAAAGCTCCCACTGCCTCCGCTCTGTGGTTCTAAATATGTCAGATCTAATGGGCACTAGCAAGTCACCCTGCGCAATATATCTGTGATATGTGAAATCTTTTCCAGTTAAAGTTTTCGATGTAAATCCTAAAATCCAGTTAAAGTTTTCAATGTAAATCCTAAAATCTGCTCTTAGGTAGAATAGCTCAGTAGATTAATTAAGATTTTCTGTGTTTTTTTCTGATTCAAGTTCCTCTGAAGGGGTCCCTGTGGATTACCGGAATCTCATTTTCTAAATCAGCTTCCAAGTTTCCCTTAAGAAGCCTGTCTTTAAGAAGAATTATTATGAAGTCTTTCAAGTCACTTCTTTCAACAGCTTCAGGCATGTACAAAGTTATTCAGGAATTTCACCTGGTTCTCCACTCTCTCTAGGTCATCCTGTAAACCCTTATTTTGTTGCGTAAGAAAGCTTATTTCTCTTGTATTCTCTGTTAAGTCTTGATTGAACTTAGCCAAAATAACCTCTAACCTTTGAGTTCTTTCTCTAACATCTGCAAGCTTTTTTATCCAGAGCTTGGCACATATCCTGTATATCTCTGAGTTTGATTGGATCTCAGTGTTGAGTTCTACTAGTATATACTCGAGCGATACTCACTCAGGGGCGTAATGTATTTTTTTTATATCAGTGATAATTTTTGGTTTATGACCTCCAAGAAGCTTCTTGGGCCCATTTCCTTAAGGATTACATACTCAGTTAGACTGCATAGTGGCTCTTATCTGTTAAAAGTCGATATCTGTGAACAGATAAGCGTGTAGGGATCATCTGGAACTGGGTGCTGCGTGATGTAACATTTGTTGTTTAGAAGTGCATGAGTATTAGTTCATGAAGATTTTAGGTTGCTCTTGTAAGCAAGTTCATCTTCCATTTTCTGTTGGTTTTAGAACCTTACTATCTTATCAGGAGCATTGAGGCGGCCGAAGCTCCTGAGCGCCATTATTTAAAAAAAGGAATTTGATGAGGGAGTACCCTTTGATGTTCAACAGATTCTACAGGTGTCCTTCCTTCCTTCCTTTCTCTATACCTCTCTTGAAACAGTGGAGGGTTGTTTCCTATTGAAAGGAGACCTGGCGGGAATGCATGGTTGTGTCTATTTTCGGGACACACTTTTATGACCTCCGAAAATGGATACAGTATGACAGTCGCAGGAAGTTGGTTAAGAGAGGCTGTCTTCAAATATCCTGCTACAGGGCAGAGAAGGTCCTAATGAATGGAATTTGCAGGGAGTATCTATAAAGCCCCTTTCACTGTGCTTTTGAAAATGCAGTCCAGGGTTGTTTTTGAGGTTGATATGCAAGAGGCAGTATTAAAACTGAGGCCTCATACCTTGAAATGCCCTTGCTCCAATGCACCTTCCACAAACTTCGGAAGGCAATATGACCTTTCAGTCTGGTTCTTAATTTTTTATGATAAACTGTGCCGGTGAGCCACCTCAAATTTGCTCTCGAGATATCTTCTCCTGAAATTCCTGAGATAACAGTCCCTAACTTGTGCTGACTCTGCCAGCAGTGTTGCCTAAGGACATCCACGTAATTTTTCTCCTCCCTCTGTGTATTTGGATGGCAGCCTGCTCCAGCAAGAAGGAAGTTATGAACACCACTTGTAAGCATTTATAAGGAAATGCTTCTTCGTGTTCTCTGCGTAGTGAGGGTTGAGTTGAGGGAAAATGGTGGCCAGCTAATGAGCAGGCCACTGGTGCAAAATAAAGGAGGACCTTTAGTTCCTATGTTTGTGTACTGTCTTGTCCTCTCTTCTTTTTCTTTCAGCCCCGGTAAATAAATGTAATTAAGTTCTAGGAGTGAATGATCCCGTGGCATTTATACTGTTAGGAATGAATGGGCATTACTGATTCGGTATTTACCGAATCGGTAAATACCGATTATTTCCGAATCGTTATTCCAGCACATCTGGAATACCTACATATCCACCCCTCAGATTTACCGATTCTTAATTACCGAATCGGTAAAATTCGGTAATTTTCGGTAATTAAGAATCAGTAAATCTATTCTACCTACATCTGGCCCATAGTATCTAAAAGTAGGATAAAAGATGGGCTTCCCATCCATCCCTACACCGGTAATCATCATCATATGGATAATCATTACATATTCACTATTTGTCTTTTTGCCGTAGATAATGGCTCCAAAAAGGCCTGACAGTCTCAACCCGAACGAGTTGCACATTAACAGACAAGCTCACTATCTGGCCCTTAAATGGCCTCCATCTCTGAATATGTATGTGCCGCCTCCATGTAGCATAAGTCACCTGAATATGCAAAAGAGCTAGGACTTTCCATCTGTACTCATCCAAGTTACCATTTTCAGATCAGTTTTCTAAGTGTATTCACTTATCAATAGTTGTACAGTTTCAAAATCACGCAATTCAATGCTGTTCACCATAATAATGCTTGTTTATGAGCAATACATCCCTTTATGTCTACACTAAAAGACCTGTGAACAGATAATTATAGAGTATTAAAGTCCATGTTATCAGACACCAATACAAATCAATATGGCCACACTTTTTTACATGATGTAGAGGCGATAGCCTCAAAAAGAACAGTACCGCAGAATCACAATACAGTCTATAGCAAGCCATTGATACATTTCCGTAGGTTACACTTCAGTCCCCCTGATATCATATATCATACTTGTAAACCAGCACAATTCTCACACTAACACTAGCATTACCATGATGGAGAAGCAGTGACGCACCTGTCACATTACAATCAGTAAACAGTAGCTTTCAATAATTCAGTCTCCCAAAACGTACTGTAGCTCATGGTCTATATTTAGACCATCCTCCAACGCCCATAGTTTCATTATTCACATTGATTCAATGCGGCTTAAATGCAGTTCTCTATTCTCATCGGACTCTGGTCACCTGCTCAATCCCAAAGAATTAAAAACTCTTATGTGATCCCTGTGCTTGGTGCTCAGTCATATGAACCGCTACAGGGTACTTGGTGTCACCGGATTTAACATCTCTCATGTGTTCGCAAACCCTGTCCCTCAAAGCTCTAATGGTACTACCCATGTAGATACGCTTACACTTGCATATATCATACACCACAAACTTTGCACTGCAATTCATTTTTGGGCATAACCTATACTCATCTGTGATCCCATTTCTCAAGCTCTTAATCCTATTGAGTGCCTATCTGACACAAGTTATAGCATGGAGCTGACTAGATCATGGCCAAACTGAAATATTAATATTTCCTGTATGCTAGATTTCGAAATAAGGTCACAGACAGGCTTCAGCAAGGTCAGAACCAACTACCAACAACTGCCCTAAAAGTCAAAGCTCCAGACCACTCAGTGAAACATTGATTAAATGATAGGCTAGACACTGCAATAGACTTTCCTAGGAACCAAGGTTAAATGTTCCCAGTCATACAAATGTTTAGAGATGTCTGTTACATATTTGATAGTGGACTGTGAACTCCATGTGTTTGCTGTGTTCGCTCACCATCGGAAGGTGTCTTCTCACTGGACCAGAGTGACCAGATTCGCAACAAAGTTATTATCATGTTCTCTCGTCTTTCATGTTAGTGATTGTTTCTAGTTAGTGAGCGAATGCCAATATACTTTTGATCAAACCCTTTTTGTACCCACTTCTTTTCAGAGACCCTAACTTTCCCTTTCACACAGAGCTATTTGCTAAAAGCTACTGCTGATGGCAATTTGTGTTGCCTGACACTTTGTAGGTGATGCATTTTTTTCCTTATTTCTACCCTGACAGGTGTAGCTACTTCTGCATCTGTTTTAACTATTTTCCTGTTGAGGTTTGTTTTTGTTCAGTTGCTACTGTAACTGTATTCTGATGATTACTTGGAAATTGAAACTCAGCTGAGTTTCACCAACTTCTCTTTATAAGGAGTTTGGCTACTTGATTTGATTTCGATTTTGATGCTCCTTTGATCTTGCTCTTTTCCTGAACTCTTCATGGGTTTCATTAGTTTGGATAATATTTAGTTAGAATAGGGACTAATTACTTTATGGATAACGCCTGTTAATTTGCATTATTTATGACTCTAGCCATATTTGTCTTGATAATTTCTGTAAACAGATTTCTCTGACTTACTAATTGAATAAAAAGAAAAAAAATTATTTGCTACTCTCTTAAAGAGAATACAGCTATTATAATATACTTAAAACTCTCATCATTGACTTAACTTAAACTGTAAATTATGATGATGATTGACTTGATTTGATTTTGCTCCCATTCACAAAACAGTGGCAAAGATATGTCACCTAGAAGAAGAAGATATAGCATGGAGTTGGAGCCCATTCTTGTGAGTTACAGGTTGACCTGGTGCTGGAGAGTAAAATTTGGACTCTTTCCATGCTATCAACTTCGACTATCACCAATTGGATGCTGACACTTATTTTTGCACCACATATTGAATGCACACAGCCGCTTTGAAACGTGCCAGCATTCAAAATAGTGGTACACATAGCAACCACATGGGAATGTATTTTTCCCTAAATAACCATGAGCTCATGCGCGATTAACTAGACTAAGGTCATTGTTATGAGTGGCCCAGTACTTGGTGTGATATTACCTGACTTCATATAATCTGACTCTGCTGAGTGCAATAACTATCTCCTAATTAGAGGTTGGGAGGGGGGAGCCTTAGTGCAATGAATACCTCAAATTTAGAAGTTGCACGGGGAATCGAATGCACATATTGGCAGGTTGTGATATTTATCACAAAACGTGTAATGTGATATGTGCAGTAATAAGACTAACCTATTATAACTAAGCGGGCCGCTCGTAATGAGGGTCTATGTCAATAATAGTAGATACTTAATTAAGTTCTCACTGTCACTCTTCTTTGGAATTTTTTTCGTGTGGCTAAGGTTTTTTTAGTGAATTCACTTTCAGTCAGTCAGTCAAATATGCTTTATTCGAGATAAAAACTCATAAAAGCATAGTACATTTTAAAAACTGTTTTGATCCACAATAAAAAAGAATGTATTTACAACCTCCAGTTCGTATGTGCTTTTTTCATAATACAAAAAAATTACTTTCTCTGGGTGCAGTTCAGCTTCACTGTACAGCTCAAACGACTGCTGCATAATTTGCAGATTTCAACAAAAAACAAACAGATAGGAAGTTACTTTAACAAGCACTGGCGTTGCCAATAGGTCTCGCAGTAGGAAAGTTTGAGCTATTGGTCTTGTAAATGACATTTTTTTTTATTTATGTGTTGGTTTTGAAAATAGCTAAATTAATAGCTTTGTCATTTACAATGCCAATAGTTATAACTTTCGCAAATGTGACACCTATAGTATTTGTAATGCAACATGTTTGTATTTACGTGACTTAGATGTATTGATATTACAAATTACAATGGCTTTTAATTGTTTTAAATAATTAATACTTAAATAAAAGTGATTTTAATTTATAATGGAAATAGCTTAAACTTTTGTAAATAACTTTTGTGAAGATTATGTTAAGTGTTTTTTATTGTGATTAAAATCCAACAACAGAAGTGAAATATTAACATCTTTTTGTGACATTTGTAATAAAGCTTGAAACATTGAGAGAACATATTTAAACCAGTTGTTGTTGAATGGTTGCGCGTAATTATGTGGCACTGAGTGGTATTTGGAGTGTATGTGTTTTGTTATGCTATACTATGTTTTGTTATGCTATGCTATGTTTTGTTATGCTATGCTGTTTTGTTTTGCTATGCTATGTTTTGCTATCCTTGTGTGTGTGGTTATGTGTGTCTGTGTGTGTGGTTGTGTGTGTGTGTGGTTGTGTGTGGGGGTTGTGTGTGTGTGGGGTTGTGTGTTTGTGCGTGGGGGGTTGTGTTTGTTAGTGGGGGGTTGTGTGTGAGGGGGCGGTGTGTGAGGGGGCGGTGTGTGATGGGGCAGTGCGTGAGGGGGCAGTGCGTGAGGGGGCAGTGCGTGAGGGGGCAGTGTGTGAGGGGGCAGTGTGTGAGGGGGCAGTGTGTGAGTGGGAAATGTGTGAGTGGGCTGTGTGTAAGTGTAGTTGTGTGTGTTTGTGTGTGGGTGTGTGTGGGGGGGTTGTGTGTGTGTGGGGGGGGTTGTGTGTGTGTGGGGTTGTGAGTGTATGTGGGGTTGTGTGTATGTGTGTGTGTGGGTTTGTGTGTGTTTTTTTTGCATGTGTGGGGTTTTGCGTGTGTGTGCCGTTTTGTGTGTGTGGTTTTGTGTGTGTGTGGTTGTGTGTGTGGGGGGGTTGTGTGTGTGTGTGTGCGTGTGTGTGTGTGGGTATGTGTGTGTGGGGTTGTATGTGGGGGGAGTGGGGGGTTGCGTGTGTGGGGGGTTGTGTGCGTGTGTGTGGTTGTGTGTGTGTCCTGTTGAGTGCCACTCACAAGGCTGGGAAGCACCATATATACTGTTGAGATCACCTCTGACGCAGTTAGAGGTGTCTGGTGAGATGCAAAGCGCTAGATGCAGTATTGCCATGCAATGTGACGCAATTTCAATAGGCTAACAGGGTGGCATGAACAGGATGTATATATTTATTTACATAGCGCCTTACTATTCCTGTCGAGATGTTGACTTGTGCTGAAATGCACAGGCTGCTAAAAAAGCACCAAATATGCCTCTCGGGTGATTGAGATGCGAAGCACTTGATGGAGGAGTGTCCCGTGGTGTGATTATGTTACACAGTTGTAATACTGTGAGGCATGGGACGGCAATGCTGTGACAAAAAAACAGAGAGCCTGTTGGGGCAGGGGGTGAGGCACAAGAATGAGAAGCGGCGTCTAATATGGCCGTTGCGGGAGGCTTAGGAACGAGAGGTGAGCTGTGACGCAGTTATCAATGCAGAGGGATGAGGAGCTGTAATGCCCCATGATGGGTGCCCTGGTAGGAAACTGAGGGAGCTGGCAGCATTAAATAGACTGTTGGTCTTTTAACATAACGCGTGCGAGCCAGGAAGTCTGTAGGTGAGATGCAACCACTTGTGAGGCTCAGCAGGAGCAAGTGGGAGGAGGGAGTGGGAGAGGGGAAGAGATATAGATCAAAGCGCTTTCCTGGTGTCAGTGCCGCAGGCTGCACGTTTGGTTGTATCACTGACTCCCTTTCAAAACACACAATCTTAAAAACGTGTCAGCTATGCATATGATTTCTGAACTGTAGGTGTGTTGTATAAAAGTTCAAAAGAATAAAACTGATTTTACAACCATCAGAACAAAACCATGAGAACAATCGTTACTACTGGGAGTGGCTTTATAGGAGAACTCTGTCAGACGCCGACAGCAACGACGGAACTGCAAGTTAGCGCAGAAGAGCGTTCATCTAGTTTTCGTAATAAAGGCGGTTGTTTGAACAGCTATCATAATGTAAACCAACAGATCTATTTAGCTCATTCAGCAGGAACCAACTTTGTTTACATTATCTCATAGCTGTGGCAATGTAACTCCTCTTTAAACAAGGGATTGTTTCATAAGGAAAGTTATTAGTTGCCGCTTTCACCTTTTAAAATGTGTATGTTTCAAAGTGTCTGATCGATTGCAGTTGTGATTCGTAAATCACGCTCGCTTAATATATAATGTGCCCCTGTGTAAAATTAAATTAAAATCGCCCATCCACACTCGTGATTTAATTTTCAGATGATGACATAGGACAATCTTACGCCTTCTCTCTATCGATATAAGTTGAGCAAACATTTCCTTTCCATGAGCCAGATGGTCTTTGGTAACATACTGTGTGCGGAGTTTTTGGTGCACTCCCATCGCTGGAGATGTTCACTGTGCAGCCCGGGGCGGCCCCACCGCGCTCGTAAAGTACTGTGAGTCACGGAAGGATGACAAGAACAACAACACAAACCAGAATCAATCTAAACATTGGGTCGGAACGACCAGCAGTGTGAGCAGACCAGTCAAATCTAACGACAAAGTGAACTTTCATGGCTTCAACAAGTCGGAAGTGTGCCAGGTACTTAGTACACGTTCACTGGCACACACAAGTTAATGACGTTTAAAATGAGGACACTTTAGAAAGATTTGACTGCCGTTTTATACAACGAAGTGTAAGAAATACCCATGCACAATATTATTAATGAAACGTACCAGTGGCTCTTTCTGTTTTGAAGTCAAAAGCATTTTATACAACGAAGTGTAAGAAATACCAGTGCACAATATTATTAATGAAACGTACCAGTGGCTCTTTCTGTTTTGAAGTCAAAAGCAGGCTAAGACAAAGACAAACAAGACGGAGGGAAGGCAGAGAAGGGGAGGGGGGAGGAGAAATGCGACACGGTGTGAAGCAGCAGGGGCCTTTGAAGTGAAGCTCTTCACTTCAAAGGTGTGGGAGGAGTGCTGCTACGGCCTGGGGGAAGCTGGCTGGGGAGAGCGGCCGGGAAACTGAAAGTACGGCCGGCCTGCGGCCGGCCATGAATAATTAGGGGAGGAGAAGCCCTTTGATGTGCTGGGCTGGCCGTGAATGCACGTGCTTGTTTGCTCACGTGATTCACGTGAACTTCAAGAAAACCGCAGCAGAAAGCCCTTGGTTTGACGAGGATTTTGGCTACTTGAATTCTCGCTCCCTCAATGCGCTTGCACGCATTGTAGGTCACGAGACCTAAAAAGCACCACACTCACAGTGCAGTGGCAGACATTGTAAAAGTTAAATGGTGCCATATCCGTTTTTAACTGCTCTAACTCATGTGTTAAATGGATACTAATGAGATACAAGTTTACTCAGAAAGTATTAACGTGTGTTACAATGAATAAATAGTGAAATAATACTGCCACAGACAGTGCTGCCAAATGCTGCATAGTGTGCCTTTTTATTGCTGCATAATTTAGTCAACCCTGCCTCATAATTTGGTCTCCGTTGTGTCATATTTGCAGTGGCCCTGATTATACTATATTATCCCATAATAATGTGCTAAAATGTTGACTCACATTATAGGGTGACATGATGATGCCCTGTGCAGCGCAGACAGGTACATACCCTTTGTACTTTAGCAATAGCACCACTTTTGCTTACTGATTTGCAAGCTTTTTCTTTTCTCAACTTTTTTTAGTGGTATTTTGCCACAGAAAACTGAAGCTTATGAAGAAAAGAAAAGTTCAAGGTTACAATCAAATGTAGCATGCCAGGCGTCCACAAACAGATATGAAATGAAACCAGGACATCATCAGCAATCCCAATTAAGAATCAAGACAATTGAATTCCAGCTTCCAACCCATCCAAGCTGCACTTCAGGCCCCTTGTCAAATTAGACGTGTTGTATCTTATCATCCAGTGACTATGATTGTCCGGAGCAAGGTTCCACCATGAACCCACAGTAATGGCCCTAGTCTCTCCAGGCCTTACAGTGCTACTGTCGGCATCCTACCTTTTTGTGAATTGGCCTTTCCATGCTCAAGCATCAGTCTAAGACACATAATTGATGGACAGAATGCAGAACAAATCAAAACATTCACCCCCAGTCAAGAGATCTGGGTTAAATCCATCAATCTTTTGCTCACCATGCCAGTCTAGTCCCTTCCTCCAACTCTCCTCTGAGGAATGGTTTGGCAATCAATAAGGCTTGGCAATGTCCCGCTTAGCCAGGGTCAAACTCAGTCACAGGAGGGTTCTTTTATACCTGTTACTGTCAATGTCATCCATAATGTGGATAAATATCAGACGAGGGTCTCTGGGAAGGTACCATTCCAGCACCTTCTCAAGGGAATCCATCACACCCTTGCAGAATAATGTTGGCCTGGTAAAAGTCCAGACAGTTTGTAGGAAGTCCCCCATTTATATGTTGCACTGCAGACATTGGCTCAAGTGTATTACCCCGATCCTCCATACTTTGTGTCTGGTGTGGGATACTTGACTGGGGTATTTGAGCTATATAGCCTGAAACTGGTATCTTCTCGGGAGGGGACACCATGGTTTCCTGACAGTGGCTGGCTGTGAGGGGTCCCAGGTCCTGGTTCCTCCCCCCCCCCCCCCCCCCACAATAGATCAAATGAGTCTGGAGAGTTAATCATAACAGATTTGTTTATGTACATTTGTTAATTTTGGGCTCCTCCAACAAGACTTTGACCTCCACCAGGCTATAGTCTGGAAGGTATCAAGGCCTGAGCGATATGGTGGGAATGTGTGTCTGATCTGTAGAATTGGCCCTTCTGCAGGTCATATTCCCTCTGGAGGCCAGTAAACGATTTCAGAGTATTCACAGACCTTAGATCACCCTAGGTGGAGATCCCAAAAAGATCCCAGTCCCAAAAGCCCTCCAGTTGTGCCACATCCGGGAGACTGGTACCCTGTTATAGGGGTGTTTCCTTAATTATTTGTTGTGACAACCCTAGTGCCTTGAGTGTGTCTCGCCTGGTTTTAAGTAAGGTAAGTGTGGCCAGGGGGGATAGATTGCGGAGTTGCCTTCCTGGATAAGATGTCAGAGAGGTGGGTCACCTCCATCACCCATATCTTGGAGGCATAGACTAGGTCTAAGGTCCCTTCAAACCACCACTCCTTAACGATCAACAGCTGTTCAGTAGTTACTTTGTCAATGAGCAGTTGCAAGGACATGTAATGGGCTCGCTGTCTGTCCTTCAAAACGTATAACTCTAGGGAAGCAAAATTTGTCACTAATCATCCGGATCACACCAGCCTAGGCCATGTCAGAAGGGCAAGACCTGATTGCATATATGGAGGCCTTGGCTGGGTTGATCCAGAGCCCAGATGCCTCTCCAAACACCTGCAGGATCTGAAGAGCATGTAGCCCGGACCACTTGGGCTTATTGAGAAAGATTACCATGGCATTAGCATGTAAAGCAATGGTATCTGTCCCCCCCTCTGTCCATTTGAAGCCCCGGATCTGGGCATCCACCCAGAGCCAGGCCGGGTTCAATGATCAGGAGCTTGGCACTGTGGTTACAGAAGGCCGACTACTCAAGTCCCTCGCAACACTGGGAACTCCTTGTGCACTGTGCAGCCCATTTTGGCCTGAGGGTACAAGCCTGTGTAAAGTAGTTTGATTAAGCTAAGGTATTGGTGCCAAAGTTTATTTTCTTCAACACAGTAAAAAGGTAGTCCAAGTCCACTCTGTGAACGCCTTGTGGAAACCCACTTGCAGCATGGTGTGGTGGCCCAGCAGGCGATGAGATAGGGCAAAGGCATAATAGACCCACCGAATTTTGTGTCTAATGGCTTTACTGGGCATAAAGCTGGATTGGTCTGGATGGACCATCGAAGGTGTCACATTTAGCAGCCAGTTTGCTAGGGCTTTAGCCCAGATTTTTACCTTAACATTGAAGCGGGATAAGGGCCTGTATTGGGAGTATAGTTCTGTAGCCAGCCTCGGCTTAAGGATTACTATTATGCCTGCTATGCAAAGGTCTGGGAGGAGCCATCCACACTCGTGTGCCTTCTCTAAGGCCCCCAGGAGTAGTGCCTCCAGCTGGGACCACACCAAGTTATACAATTCTGCTGCAAATCCATTAGGGCCTGGGGTTTTGCCTGATTGTACTTGTCTCAGGACCTCTCCTAATTCCTCTACCGTCATCTCCTCCAACTCTGCACATTGTTTCTGGGACAATGTATGGATGGGAACCTCGGTGACAAAGTCTGCTGCACCCGACTACGATTGCAGGTCAGGTTGTGAATTCAGGGTGAAAAGGTAGGATGGGAAACAGTTTGTAACCTGACAGTCACTCATAGCCTTAATTCCATGTGCATTGAGGATAGAAATTATAAGGGCACAAGATATTGTGTTAATACATAGGTGATGCAGAGTTGTGCTGGTTTTGTATCCCCACTGACATTATCAACTCGGAGTGGCGACCCAGACAGTTTTCAGTTCCTTTAGCAATGTTTGCTGGAGGATATCATATGTGTATAGTGAGTTTAGCAGGAATACGGATCCTGTGATGACAAGTGTTGTGGTTCCAGGGCAAGGAAGAGGCCCTCATGGTCAGCAATCTCTCAGAGAGTTATCTGTTTTTTGGCTGCTTGGTATCCAATTAAGCTTTCTTGCACAGTGGCCTTAAGTGCCTCCCAAAACAGCATTGGGAGGCAACAGAGCCTGTGTTAAACTAGATATAATCCTCAAGGGCCTCACTGAAAAAGCTTTGGAATTCGGGGTTAATGTATTGTTGTTATGGTTGGAATGTCTGTTGCGCTGGTTTTTCTTTAGGAGATGAGTGGGGTTAGAGTGAACAAATTGAAAGTTCTGTCATGGAATGTAAACGACCTCTGTGAGAAGAGATATGATAATGGAATATTTGAAGGATTCCCCTGCACAAGTTATAATGCTACAGGAGACTTATTTGATGGAGGAAGAGAGTAGGAAGCTGTTTTCAGCACAAAGATGGGCGGCTCATGCAGTCTATACACGGCAGACTGCAGTAACTAAAGGTGTTGCACTACTGGTTAAACAAGGGTTGAACATTTCAATAGAATGTAAGGCTTCAAGTGTATCAGGGAGGTGGTTGATAGTTAAATTAAACGTTTTTGGGCAGGTTCTTATTTTTGTGGGATATTATGGTCCTAACCAGGATGACATTGGCCTACTGGATGAATTAGCTAAAGAGCTTTTGAGATTTCTGGGTCAGATTATCATGGCAGGGGATTTCAACACAGTTCTGGACCATAAATGAGATAGGACTGAGAACATTAGAGCGGTTGTGAACCCCAAGATGTCAAATAGAGTTAGATTGCTGATGAATCAGTGGGGTCTGCATGATATATGGAGATGTAAGTTTGGTCAGAAGTTAGGTTTTACATTTTATAATAAAAAATACAAGCACAAATCATGGATTGATTATTTTTTGGTGGACCGGAGGGTGAAGGATTCAGTATCACAGGTTGAACATATTGGAGTGCATTTATTGGATCATTCAGCTATCTTTCTTCAATTGATAATAGGAGACAGCACAATGGGTACAATCTGGAGGTTAGATCGCACGATATTATTAGAAGAAGAGTCAGTGGAGGTCTTAAAGAATGAAACAAGGGAATTGTTTTTAAAGAAACCAGGGTTCAGCAAAGACTGGGATTGTTTGAGATGGCTACAAAGCTTATTTACGAGGCAGATTAGGAGCCTTGGCAACAAAAAAAGGCGGTTATACTATAGCAGGGTGTCGGCTTTGGAAGAACGGATTCAAAAGCTGGTGGCAGGTCTAGTGGAAGCAGGAGCTGGGGTGGAAAATGGAAAAGAGGTGGAGGAGTTAACTGATTTAAAAGCAAATCTAATAGGAGTTCTCAGAGATAGAGTTAATGAGAAGTGGCAAGCCAGCCAGTTGGCACATTTTGAATATGGTGAGGGCTGCAGCAAACTATTAGCCTGGAAGGCTAAGAGTGATCAGGTCCGGAATATGATTTAAGAAATAAAAAGTGATGAGACGGGTTTGGTGCTTACTGATAGCAAGGGGATCTTTGCAGCATTTCATGATCATTTTGGGAAAGGCTATAAGGAAGACTTGGTCGTTAAAGAACAGGATGTGTTGAAATGGATGGAATATATGGACCCTTTATCTGATGATTTAAAGGATATTTTGAATCAAGAGATATCTACTGAGGAGGTTGGAGAGACTATAAGAGGGGGAAAAAAGGCAAAGCGCCAGCGACAGATGACCTCCCGGTAGAGGTTTATAAAATCTACTCGAAGGTTTAACACCTATTTTGAGGCAGTTATTTAATGAGGTCTTTTTTTCAGGTATTCCTTTGCCATCCTCTTGGAGTGAGGCCAATATAACCTTGATACTCAAGCCAGGGAAGACACGAAAGAGTGTGGATTCGTACAGGCCTATCTCTTTATTAAATGCTGACTACAAGCTCTTTGCAAAAATTATAGCAGGGAGGTTGAATAGTGTTAAGTTACATTTGGTTCATGAGGACCAGAAGGGTTTTATTAAGGGTAGTTTATTGAAAGAGCTGACTTTTTCCCTCATTGGGTCCATAGACATGGCTACATCATAAAATCTCCCCATGGCGGTTGACTGTGTTAACTGGGTATACCTGCAGACGTTGGCTAAATATCTCAATTTGGGCTCAAATGTGTGTAAAAAGTTGACAGCTATATACCTGGCAACCACAGCTAGGGTGCTGGTTAACGGGGTGTTGTCCCAACCAGTTCAGATCAAGCGGGGTACTAGGCAAGGGTGCCCTCTGGCTCCACTTCTTTTTTATTTATATGTAGAGCCATTGGCGTGGTAAATAAGGAGTGCTGAGGATATCGTGCCTTTTGAATTTGAAGGCTGGAGCAAGAAGAATGGCCTCTTTGCAGATGATATTATAATTTATACACCCAGATTACAACAAACCATGATTTGTCTCCTAGATATAACTAGTGAGTTTGGAAGTATTTCAGGCTATGAAATAAACAAGCAGAAGACAGAAGTTATGGCTTAGAATATGAGTATTGAGGGTACTCATAGTCTAGCCGATTTTACCAAGATTATTTTTGACAGGCTTATAAAGGAGATTAGTGCCAGTCTACAGGGTTGGATGCACTTACCGCTCACACTATTTGGCTGGGTAAACCTGGTGAAAATGATGATCCTTCCAAAGCTAACATTTTTATTTGAAACAATCCCTTTGACTTTCAAGAAGAAGTGGTTTACAAGATTGCACAGTGAGATTAGTTTGTTTCTCTGTCCATCAAGAGGGCCACGTCTTTCTTGGAAGAAGCTTAGGAGGAAGCTAGTGAAGGGGCGATTAGCGTTGCCAGATTTGCAGCTTTACTCTTGGGCAGGATGCTTCCGGGCACTCCTACTGACACAGAAATAGGTAGAATGTTTAGGGAGATGCTGAAGAAGCAGAAAAATCCTGAAAATGGGTTTGTGTACAAATTTACTGATCCAAAATATTTTAAGAAGGTTAGGCTAAAGAGTTTAAGGGTTTTTGCGGAAATGTGGTATAGAATTAGAAGGGCTTTAAAAATTCCATATTTTAGCCAGATGGCTTCGATGTGGGACTCACCAGGGTCCCCACTGTGAACAAAAGATTTACTGGCTTGACCCTTAAAGGAGATGGGTCTTTTGATTTGGAAAAAGTTATTTCCGGACGGACAGCTAATTTCGTGGGGCTAGTGTGAGGAGGAGTGGGGCCCCAGTTTTTCTAGATTTAAATTCTTCCAGATTCAAAGTTGGTATGTGGTATCGGGCGATTTAATAGGGACCTCTAATAAACTGGAAGAGAAGCTTTTTTCTAATTGCTTTTAAAAAAAAGAAATATCCTTATGGTATTGGCTGATGCTTGAGATGGAGGATGGTCTTTTCACATTACCAGAGAGCCTGTGGGGAACTTGCTTGCCGAGAACACGACAGAAGACCAATGGCAAGGAACAATGTCTATGCTTTATAGAATAGTAAAACCCGCATATTTAAGGAGAAATCCTTTCTTCATGATGCACAGGGCCTATTGGACTCCACGAAGACTTTCGAAATTCGGGTCAGGTGGAGTGGTGGTGTGCCCCAAATGTGGAAGCCCGAACGAAGATGACTTGCACATTTTTCTGAAGTGCCCCAAGATTCAGACTTTCTGGGAGGCCGTGAGTAGCTGCTTATCAAGTGTCCTAGGTGTACAAATCAAGGTAAGCGCTGAGCTGGTCATATCTGGAAGATCTGATTTGTAAGGTAGGGGCATGAGTGACAATGCAAAGCTCGTGCTATGCTTTTGGCTCGAAGAGAGCTGTGTAAGCTCTGGGTCTCCCTGGTTACCGCTACAGAGGGTAGCTGGCTACATTCAATGAGATTTGTTGCTAAGTTGGATATTTTGGATCAGACGAGAAAAAGATACCATTTCTGGAAGCCTTTTCTAGCGCGATATGAGTGAAGGTAGGGGTTTTGGGTTTTGTGATAACAGTCCAATGATTAAGCCTTTAACTGCCTCGGCTGGTGGAAATCTTCTCTGTGTTTGCAGAAAGATAAGGGAAGGGTTTGATTGAGTGCTGGGGGAGGAGGCCTTCCAGTGGTTTTTCCGAGGGTGGCAGGTAGTGGGGGGCCTCTGTTCCCCTAAGCTTTTTTCTACCCCATCCAGTAAATGAGGTTGGAAACCCAGGGCGGTTTCGTTAGAAGAAGGGTGGCAACAAGGTAAATGAGGATTTACATTTTTTTTTTAAAAAGAGTGTATGTCTCCACATGTTCATCAGATGTATAAATGCCACAAATTTAGCTAGGAGTGTGATGCTCCGTCGTGACTTTGGGCAGGCCCAGTCCTGTCTATGGCGATGTCACCCATATCATTAAGGTAGCCTCTCAGGACCCATTGGCCAGAGGGGAGTTGTAGCAAAAGCTCTGTCAGAGATGTCAAGAAATCAGATGTTGGCGGGAAATGTACACTGACAATGGACAGTGGTCAACTCTGTAGCAGGCATGCCACTACAACATACCTGCCCACCTTACCATACCATGAACATGTGATAGTGAAGGGGATGTGACGGCTGATGAGGATGGCAACCCACCCGGGATCCCCAGGTGAAGCTGGCATTGGCATCTATTACCCAATAAGTGGGCCTCCTGGAGTTGGAGTATATCAGGTTTTAGTTGACAGATGGTCCGTAGGACTGCTCCCCGCTTTATGTGGTCCAGCAGACCATTACCATTTCATATTAGAAATCTCAGATGGCCCAGCGATCCCAGAGAAGGCTCATCAGATATCGGATTTGGGGATAACATCGCTAGTTTAGGAGGAGGTAACTGACTCTGGCTGGGGTGTTGTGTGATTGTGTTTAAGGGCATGCGGTCTATGCAGATTGCTTCCTTGGAGAAAACTAGAGCCAAAGAATACCTACCCTCCTACCCATACTTTGAGAAAAGGAAGTACTTGTCATGGTGCAATCTCGGGACAACCACCAACAGGGAAGCTGAGTAACATCTCTGTCCTCTTCATTAATCACCCTTTACCCTCACCATTAACCTGGCTCAAACAAATGAACGCTCACTCAGGGTAGGCTCTGTCTAACATGGGCCAACATCCTACTCTTAGTGAGAAGAAGTAGTGGAGAGGGTATAATCATATAAAACATAATAAAAGATATAAGCACAAGATAGGTCATTCATGTTCCAGCCCAAGGAGGCATATCAGGAGTCTGTGAGGCTTCCCTCTCTGACGAAGGGCACCGGTAGAAAGGAGTCTTACCTTTAGGTTTGACCAACAAGTGACGGTGCATACGTTGTGTGCACTATCATGACAATTGCTTCCAACTGTCTTGGGCCATGAACAGTTTGATTCTGTCTGGTGAAGGAGAATGGAGCGCTCCTCCACCCAGTTCCAGGCAGCCTCTGCTGTGTGAAAGAAGAAAAACTTGTCTCCGTACACTACTTTGAGGTGCGCTAGAAAGAGCAACATATATTTTATTTGCAGGGCTTATAGCTTCTGCTTGACCTCTAGGAATGAGCACTACTTCTGCTGTGCCTTCAGTGTGTAGTCAGGGAATACTATGCCATGTGACGTGCCACAGGTTAAGGTGCCAATGTATCGGGCGGTCCGGAGGACCTCGTCCTGTTTGGCAAAGTTGAAGATGCAGGCAATGAAAGTATCCGGGTGGGCCATTTATCATCTGCATAGGGGTCAAGGATCTGTGAGCTCGCTCTACGAGGTAGTATGGTGAGAGCTGATTGTTTGGCACTCAGGACTTAAGTTAGTTTCTGATACATTTTGTGAGGTTCAAATACTTGAGACCTCTAGGATGCCCAATATCCTAATGTTGCTTTGGCGGAAGAGGGCCTTAGCAAATTCCACACTGGCCTCCAGCACGCCAACAGTTTTTTGAGGGTTTGCAACTTTAGATTCGAAGCCACGCAGTGCATCCACAATAACAGAAAGTCACCCTTCAGCCTCCATGGCCCTCTTAAATGTGTTCGATAGGTCCTGATGGAGTAGGGATAAGTCTACTCTAAGTTCACCTATTTTGGTTTTCATTGAGGATCTGGAGTCTCAGATGGCCTGCAGAATGGAGGCGTTTAGCACTCGTCACTCCCATCTGAACCCGGGGCTGGCCCAGGTTATTCTCACTCAGGGCCACACTGAGGGTTAGTGAATTTTGCGATCTTCTCCTGGGTCGCAGAAGCTAGCGGTTTATCCTTAACAATGTTGCATGGGTGAGGGCCGCACTAGTCACCATCCATGAAGTGGGTCTCAGCTGTCCGCCACCTTGCCACCTGGGGAGACCGTGTCTTGGGGGGACCCCAATTGGAGGGCTACCCACATCTGGAGTACCCCATAAAGAAGGGGAAAATGGTGGATCTCAGAAGTACCCTCAGGCCTGCTGAGTGCCCCCTCTAAGGCCAGGGAGTGGGTCTGTGGTGGCACCACAGCAGTCTCAGCCCCGTCGTCAAAGAGAAACAACAGTGGGTAGGTCATATGCTGTTGGGGGGCTGCCACAAACACGGAACTATCAGACACTGCCCAGTAGCGCCTGTGGCTATGCCCCACAGTCTCCTCATGCCTCTCCCCTGGAGTTGGGGCCAGCATATGACAGGGGGCCTCTTCCCTTGTTGTGGCAAGGAGGTAACCGGGCTTTCTCATGCCTTCCCGCCCACCTCCTCTCCTTCTTGGTCCACTTCTGCAGCCGAGCTACTCGGCCTTCACTCCCTCAGTCTCAACTCACTGTCTCAGCTCCGGGAGGGTGGGGGGGCGCAATAATCATTTGGGGGTCCAAAAAGTGTCAGTGGCACCTCCGCTGTCGGAGTCATAGTTGTGTGAGCATAGTGCTGGGATTTCACGCATCTTACGGCCTGCCACCACGCCTCCTTGACTCCCAGTCGCAGCCCAACTATATTATCTCACACCACAGCAAGGAAGTGACCAGGCTCTCTCACCCCTCCTAGCCTGCCACCTCAGCCTCTTCGGTTACCCACAGTGGCCCGGCTGCATGGCCTTCTCTATCCCAGCCCTGGCTCACTGCATCAGCAACCCCAGGGTGGAGAGGGAGCAAAAATCATTCAGGGAACAAAATGTGAAAAAGTGTGTCAGGGCACTCACGCTGTTTAGGTTGTACCAGTGTCGGTGCCGGGTTCTTCACACCTTCCAGCCTGCCAGCGATCCTCCTTGGCTCTCATCCATTCCCCGTATGAACAGCCCTCCCTTGTCCAGCCCAGCTCATCACAATTATGCCACAGGAAGGGGTGTGATGATCGTTCAGGGTCCAACAAGGACCATAGTTGTGCAAGTGTCAGTGCACTCCAAGGACAGGATGTTATCGGATGTCCGGAGGGGTGGTTGGCAAAACTCACAAGACGCGTCCGCCATCTTCAGCCAGGAAGCTCTGCCCCGTGCTTTGCAGGTTCAGTGCTCAACAAACAAACTCAAATAAGGTCACTAATCTCATTGAAGCTTAAATCGTGAAAGCAGCAGGGATTAACAAGCAGATAATTGCACAAATATAGCTCTGACTTTATTGTTTCCACTCTGACATCCTTCTTGTCTCCTTCTCTAGGTTGTCTATTGCATTGTGACTAGCTATGACATCTATTATTGGTTATAAGCAATTACTGCACTCTCTATTACTTTCTCAACCCTGACTCAGTGGTGTCTCATTACTCTACAAATATCTTCTGAATGATGTTGGCAGCTTCATACCTTGCACGCCTAGACATTATGAGGCAAAGATGTACTAACAATAACAAGAATGCAGAGACGCTGTCTACAGGGTCATGGGGCACACACAGGGATTCCTGCTTCACAGGTCCCCATTGTGGTAATTAGTGGAGTTTAAAATACATTCATGGTGTCATCCCTAGTAATTACTTCCCATGGGAAATCCCTCTCCCCTTACTGGAATCCAATACATACCAGCATGATCCCCCTGACGTTCAAAGTGTTTGACTTTCAGCATGTGACACACTAGCTGACAGATGGGATCGGTAATAGTAGTTATGCCCCAGTAGCCTAAGAGACATATAAATGTTTGTTCAAATTAAATAAAAATGGCAGTCATCACAAATGCTGTGAGGATATAAATTGTATATCTTAATTTGACAATTGCACACCAAAAATACTTTAATACTACTTTTGTTTTCGCTGGACATTTAATGTACAGAACAATTACCATGAGAGAAGAGAGCTGAGAAAATGCTAGTAACATTACATAACACTGCATAAACAAAGAACCCAACAACGCGACTCAACATAACATAACACATCACCATTTCCAAATTAGTAATATTTTTGTGTCTTTGTATTCTATTGACTGGTAAAAGCGTGGTGCTATATGTTTCTACACCCTATATTGACTGGTAAGTGCGTGGTGCTATATGTTTCTACACCCTATATAGACCCCTTGCGGGCTATTTTATGTCACCTTTTAGATCCACGTTTCGTTAGAACACATGTGGAGTCCCCAAAGCATTAAGCCCCACTTTATTTAATCTCAATGTGACACCTCTGGCCAACATAATTCTGACTTTTGGTTGCACCTTTTTATCCCTCTGGTAATGACATCTAAATGAGCCTTAGGTTGTTATACATTGATCTGACTGTACTTCAAACACATTTTAAATAATGCAGGACATCCATTTGCCGTTGGATGAACTTCAACGGATTAGTACTAAACTCTTCTCAACCTGAACTATTTGGCGACCCAAGTAACTGGAACTGTGCTTGCTGGCTGAAAAAAGTTATTCCCTCCCTGTGTTGCAAAATTCGAAAAAACTGTACAGGGTTAGCATTGAGAAAATACATTATGTTTAAAAATCTCTGTTCTGGTATCGGGCTGTAAATAACTTAGGACGCAGGTACATCCAGAACCATTTGAATGGTAGGTACCCACAAGCTGACTTCAATCAGCTTCTGCTAACATTCGCTTTGCTCCCCGACTCTGCGCCAAAAGCTTGGAGGTGGCTCTTTCAGCTGCTTTGCAGGCAAGGCTTGGAACCTACTGCCTGTCAAGCTCCGATTAGCCACCTCACTCTTGGACTTTAGGGAAAAATTAACAACGTATCTTTTTACACAGTAATCTTTTGCCCCGTTTATTTTGCTTCCTCTCCTTCCATTGTGGTCTCAGCGCCAGTACACCCTATTTAGGGTAATCGTTGACCTTTACAAACGCCTCCCATTCTTTATTCATTTTACACTGGAAATGTACTGCAAGAAACATATTTTGGGAAAACTTTCTCCACAGACCTACTTCCTTGATTTTTCCATGTGAATGGCATTGCAATGAAGACAACGCCATCCTGCTGGAAAGACACTTATGATAAAAATATTCCCTGTAGTATTTTTTACAGGACTATAAATAACTTTTATTGAGGCACCCTATTAAACCACTTTGTCCCACTCTTCATCTTTTATGTGTGTAGAGATCTTAACACCAGTTGCCCCATTTTTAGGTCGAGCTCTCTCGACCTATTGCTGTTGAGTTGGGTCTCAAGGGAGATCGACTGGTGCACGAGCGCCGATTGCACACGTGGACGCGCATGCCCAGCCTCCCGGAGCCGTGCACATCTCCTGTCCCGCAGGCAAACAAACCAGCATTCAGACAAGAGATGGCCACGTGCAGCACACTGTTCACACACACATACACACATAGGTACACACACACACACACACACCCCTCTCACCCCCCACTCACCGGCTCTTTCCGCGTTTCCCTCTCCTTCTGCAGTGAGTCAGTGTCTGCAGCAGGCAGACTCGGAGATCGGCTAACTTTTCCGGCGATCCATTGTGCACGCTCACGGCGACGTGCGTTCCCACCACGCTGCTTCGCGCCCTCTTAAGTCTGTTATGTAAGTGTTTTATGCTGCCTCATTATTAATGTGGGCAAGTTTTCAAAGCTCTTACGTCAGGCGGAACTGCACATTGCAGGAAATGTCAGTATGTTACGTTGGGGAAAGATGCAAACAAATCAAAATAAACACAAGAATTCCAAAACACACTAATTCAGACCAATGGTTTAAAGTAGTAGAGCAACACTTCCTCTCCAACGTGGTTTCTCTAATCCAATACAGGGTTCTTTAGGAGGGTCTTGTAACTAGTTATGTGATCACTACCTGGTGATCTACAGCTCCCGAGAGGTGCTCTGCACACATCAGAACTCTGAAAGTGAACATATTTAGCTCTTAAATTCCCACTCCAACATTATGCTGGTATTCTGAAAACCAATATACAGGGTGAGCTTACCTTCAAGATAAGCAGGAGTGCTGGTTGTGATAGATTTGCAAATGATGCAGCTGGTCTTGAAGATGGTGTATGCTGGCAATGTGAGCCAAAGCACTTCCATCAGATTGGGGTGATGTGATCATATTTCGTCAGGCCGTGGATAAGATGTGCTGAAGCATGTAGGATGCCCCTACAGGGTGCCAGTGTAGAGTCTGTGAGGCCATGGAGTATGTCACTTCTTAAATACAGATAATAGACTTCAAGGGCATGAACATTAGTTCTAAAGTTACTTTCTGGAGGATACAGTTTGATATTCTTTAGAAGGGAGAGCTGGTACCAGGCTTTCCTTGTGTTTTTTGGTAACATGTCCCTCGAGGGAGAGGTTGGTTTTCAGAATGAATCAAAGTGATTTGGGATTCAGTGAGAGTTTGGGTTTGAAGCAGTCGCGTGTCATATCATTCAGACAGATTTGCACTGTATATTGACTATTGTTCTAGGCTAATAGCAGGCGTTCTGTCTTGGTTGGGTTGAGCTTCAGTTAGGCAGGTCTGGGTGATGTGCAAGCAGCGTTTGACTCATTGGCTCTTCAAAGCAGAGGAGACTTAAGTATAGTTGTTTCATCAGCAGATTGGTTTTATCTGTGAGAAGAGCACCAAGAGGCTTCATGTGTAGGTTCAAGGTGGCAGGAGACAATAAGCAGCTCTGTAGGACTCTACATCTGATGGGGGTCTATTGGGACCCAGAGCTGCCTTTATGAAGAAACTGGTGTCAGTTGGAGGAGAAGCATTAAAAGACATTGATGATGAATCTCATTTGTGACTCGAGGGAGGGATGCTAGACTGTTGAAGGCAACTTACAGAAATAAGAGGAGATGGGGGGGGGTCGTCTTCATCTGTGGTCAAAAGTGCATCGTTTACAATGTGTAACGGAGCGGTCCATGTGCTGCCGCATGATCTGAAGCCAGACTGGCAGGCCATGCCGGAGATTATTAGCGTTGCTGTGATCTTGGAGTTTACCATAGACTGCTTTTTCAGTGATCTTGCTGATGAACGGTAGTAGAGTGATATGTGTTTAGTTCATGAAGTCATCAGTCTGGTGTAGGGTTCTTAGGAGTGGAACGATCTGGCAATTCTTGAAAGCTTCTGAAAAGAGGCCTTGAGTGAGGGAGGCATTAACAATGGTAAGTAGGGGTAAGATCAGCCTCAGTGTTTCAATGA
The DNA here is from genome assembly GCF_964261635.1 of Lissotriton helveticus. Lineage (NCBI taxonomy): Eukaryota > Metazoa > Chordata > Amphibia > Caudata > Salamandridae > Lissotriton > Lissotriton helveticus. The sequence continues at coordinate 1,327,463,436 of NC_136069.1, read as the reverse complement.
AAGACAATGGTAAGACAATCTTCCTAGGAAATGGCTTTGAGGTACTAATGTGTCAGCCCGATGTGTGAGAGGTAAGCTTTTTAAGGTTGCCTATCGCTGATCCTACTGAGAGGAGTGAAGGTGATAGATGAGGCAGGCTTGGTATCGTCAATGTGCTGTTGGATCTTCTGTATTTTTTTCAATGAAGAAGAAGTTGATGGCATTGGACTTTCTATAGAGTGAGGAATAGGCTAGCCTGGCAGGGGGACTAATGGAGTGGCAAATTGTCTTAAAGCATTTTGTTGCTGGTTTAATTGGTGGTGATGGTCTAGTACTTTGCGTTTGGCTGATATGATGTGCTGCCTGTGAGTTGCTTTGAGGGCCTTCAGTATAACAAAGCCCTCTGAAGTTCTGTTTTTCTTAATACATGCCACTTGTTATGGTCTAGTCTGTATATCCCTTCTTCATCCTCTTGCTGAATCTTGTATTCTACACTCACCTATTCACATAGGTCTACTGTGTTTATCTGCCCTAAGTTTCAAGGGTCTAGTTGTACCCCATGTTAGCAGCTTCTCTTCCCACCCTGTTCGGGTACTTCATTAGCCCTCTTCTCACTGAGCGAAGTCTGCATACATGTCCTGCACTGCCAACTGTCTCGGAGTCCACCACATTTCTTCACTTCTCTCAATTTGTTCATGGGTAGGATTTGACAGAGTGCCAAAGCATTTCACAAATGTAGCTACTTGAAAGAACTAGGCGGGCCAAAGAAAGCAAGTTGAAGATTAGACCCTTGTGGTGGCATTGGGGTTTGAGTCAAGCTTGTGGTGAAGCAAGGTATGCGAAGTGCTATTTCTGGGGCAACATAAGGATCGTTGCCTTTAGAGCCTGAGTAAAGGTTGGTGGCAATTGGTAGTCTGTAATTATTTGGTCTGAATTTACTAGTGCTTCTACTATTGACTGCTGCTAAGTTAGTGGTGATGACTTGCCCTTGCCAAGACTTGATAAACGTGTTTTGTGGTGAAAAATCATAGTGGTGCCCAATAAAATACATTAATTGTAGATTAAAGCGAAGGGTAGTTCTTCCTTGGAGTGTAGCAGCAGAAAATGGAAATTAATTTTTAGGTCTCGCTCGAGACCTATTGCTGCCGAGTTGGGTCTCAAGGGACACAGACCTGGGCACGAGCGACATCGTGGACGCGCATGCCCAGCCTCCCGGAGCCGTGCACATCTCCTGTCCCGCAGGCAAACCAGCATTCAGACAAGAGATGGCCACATGCAGCACACTGTTCACACACACGTACACACACACACACACACACCCTCCCTCTCTGCCCCACCCCCACTCACCGGCTCTTTCCGCGTTTCCCTCTCCTTCTGCAGCGGGTCAGTGTCTGCAGCAGGCAGACTCGGAGGTCGGCTAACTTTTCCGGTGATCCATTGTGCACGCTCACGGCGACGTGCATTCCCACCGCGCTGCTTCGCGCCCGGCGATCCTCAGCCTGTTACATTAGCATTCCCGCAGTTGCACCAACCTGACCAAAAGCACAACCATTGACGTGTGGAGCGTGGTCAGCCGATGATCAGAAGCATGCCTAGAATGACAGCGCAAGCGCGGACGGATAGTGCTCTTTTATTTACAAACCTATAATTTAGCAAGCTCAGCTCATCCGTGTGCTGTCCCTTTAAAGCACAGTGCTTGCGCATGCGCCGTGATCCAATACGCTGAAGTCTGGGAACAAGATCCTTGTTTCCGGCCTGCGCGCGGCCGCGCTGCCGTCACACCTCTGTTTACCCGTCGTGTTTCCTATCTCACACCTGTGCTGGTCACGCCATGTCAGCGCCGATGTTTCCAGGATAGAAATCTATAGCGGGAGCAGAAACGGTGGTGTCATGGTGGTGAGGTGGAGGAGTGCACTAGGTACGGGAAAAGGAACTTGGCCGGGGGAGTCAGGACAGGAAAGGCACCCACCAGGGAAAAGGAATGCAGAACAGTGCATATAAAGTGGTGCTTGAAGGTGCTGCTATCCATTGCCTAGCAAGCTTCTTGGTTGGTGCATCGACCTTCACGGAGGTTGCAAACACCTGTGCACTCTTCAATGTGTTGCTTAAGTGAATAAGCACTAAGGCGTCGAATGTGTTGACTCCAGACACTTTGAAAGAATGGAGGGTGTTGTATGAGAGCAATTTGCTCTTTACCGAGGTTCCAGTATGCATCTGGTTTTGTTTGTTTGTATTGGCCCTGTTCCAAAATTTCATATTCTACTGTTTGCTGACCTACCTGGTGCTAAATAGTTATAGGTTCTGAATACCATATCACATAAATCATTTCCTCACTCCATATTGGTAGTCGGAGTGCTCCTGTCTTACTGAGAGGTGGAGGAAACTGCTTTATAATATCACAAAATGCACGTTCACCCGTGGGCAACTTAGTGCTGAATAACAGATGCTTATTGTTACCCAACTCAATGGTACTCATTTTATCGATCTCCGAATGATGAAAGGCTGAGTGGACCCGCCGGAATTTGAACCTGCGACCATAAGGTCAAACAGTCCCCTAGAGTGAACGCATTAGTCCACTGAGCCACCAGCCCCGGGGTTAGATGTGGGGGGGAGGAGTGTGGCGTGATTGCTAAATGTTCGTTTGTTTCCCTCAAAGGTGGATTGTGGCTAATTCCTGCTCTAAACTGTGTTCTGTGTGCTCGGTCCAATGTCCTTTAAAAGTGGAGTGTACATATATATATAGTACGTATGTATCATGCATTTAGAATATTTTGATGTGCTTTTGGTAGTCTCCATCAAAAGTACAGTGATGTATTTTTTTTATTCTAGTGGAGTTTTCTCGTATCTGGTGTCAGTGTTCAGTGTTGGTGTGAATTGTGTGCTGCTGTTTGTACGGACTCAGTTTGGGTGGCGATAACCGTCGTTCTCTCTTTTGCGTGAGGTTACATTCTCTTTGTCTGACTAAGATTATGTTCTTCAGATGAAGGCGGTTGCTATCGAGTGGTCATTGGCGAGTGTGTACCTATTATATGTGTAACGTGCTACTGTCACCCTTTACTGCAAGTTGCCGAGGAGAAGCTTTTCGCAGAGGCCAAATGGATTTTTTTTAACGTTAATTTTGCGGCTGCCAATGCTTGTTGAGAGATGTTTTCCCTTTCCTGTCAGCATGAAATTGGACTATTGGCAGATAAGGGCTTCCTTTGTGCAAGTGATACCTTGGGAGGAGCTGTGAATCTCGTCAGCCTCTCACCCGAGCGTGTGATCCTTTGCCTGTGTCTGCTGAAATCCTCACCTTTACTGTGAGTGACTGCGCAGCAGTACCGAATTCTTGTCCCTTTCGCTCTGTTCCCTCTATCTCTTAACTGTCCCCTGCTCTTGCCTCTGTCTGCCATATCTGTCCAGACTTCCATATATATCTTCCTTCTACCTGCCTCACGGTGGCTCTGTATCTCACTGCTTTTCTTCATTCACCCCGCCCCACCTTTCCTACACGTATCTCTCCACTTTCCCTTCTATCTAGTCTCCGCAGATATTTCCATTGTGCACTATGTCTAGCTCACCACTTCTCTCTCTTTTTTTCTACTAAATTACGTTAGGCCCTTTTTGTCCCCTTTCTTCTATCCCTTCATTTCACTCTTCTCTGCGTGCTCCCATTCTCCCCTCAGTCTTTTTATCTTTATTTACAGTTCACACATTTCTCCTCTTATGGTTTTCTTCTTTGTCTTTTGTTCTTTCTCTCCGGACCAACTCCTCTTTCTCTGCTCTCTAGGCTCTACATCTCGCTCCGGAACCTTTCCATTCTCCCTTGCATCTCTGAACCCTCTTCTTTTCTCTGTACTACCTGTTTTTCTCCACTCTTTCATTTGCTCTTCACTCTTAATCTCTATGCATTTCTCTGTTCTCTTAACTCTTTCTCTCCTTCCCTTATCCCCTGCGTCTCTCCGCACATTCCTCATCTGTCCTCTCCCTTTTATCTATCCATTCTCTGCATTTTCTCTTTATTCTTTCATCTATCTCCACTTTGTCTGGTGTATCTCTCCATTCTTCCATTCCTTATCCTTGTGACGTGTAGCTCCGTCGCCTGGCTCCCTTAACTATTTATAGTGTAAACACTGAGCCAGGCCCCAGGCAAGTGCAGGAAGAAAAATATGTGCGTTTGACCTGTTAAGTAAACTGCTGCCTAGACCCTTTGTACTCCGTAGAGGGCTTTTTAAGTGGGACAAAAACTGGGTTCCTCTTTCTCCTCCTACCATTGATGGATATTAATGTTACTGTTTTATATTAATCTATGTACCCCTTCTTCCCCTTCTTGACCCGCTCTTAATGCGGACATGATTCTTTTCATTGGAACTGGAATAGATTGTACGGTATCTATCTATCTATCTATCTATCTATCTATCTATCTATCTATCTATCTATCTATCTATCTATCTATCTATGGCCCTCCCTCTATCTAACTATCTATCGCCCTCACTCTATCCATCTATCGCCCTCACTCTATCCATCTATCGCCCTCACTATATCCATCTATCGCCCTCATTCTATCTATCTATCGCCCTCACTCTATCTATCTATCGCCCTCACTCTATCTATCTATCGCCCTCACTCTATCTATATATCGCCCTCACTCGATCTATCTATCGCCCTCCCTCTATCTATCGCCCTCACTCTATCTATCTGTCGCATCACCACAGCATCTCTCAGCACCATCACCGCATCACTCAGGGGCACCACAACATCACTATGCGCTACCACAACATCACTATGCGCTACCACAGCATCACTGAACGCCACAGCATCACTCGTCACCACCACATCACTCAGCGCCACCACAGCATCAATCTGTGCAACCATTCAACAACTGGTTCAAATATGTTCTCTCAATGTTTCAAGCTTTATTACAAATGTCACAAAAAGATGTTAATATTTCACTTCTGTTCTTGGATTTTCGCCACAATAAAATACACTGAACATAATCTTCGCAAAAGGTATTTACAAAAGTTTAAGCTATTGCCATTATAAATTACAATAACTTTTATTTAAGTATTAATTATTTAAAAAAATTAAAAGCCATTGTTATTTGTAATATCGATACATCTAAGTCACGTAAATACAACACATATTGCATTACAAATGCTATAGGTGTCACATTTGCGAAAGGTAAACCTATTGGCATTGTAAATGACAAAGCTATTAATTTCGCTATTTTCAAAACCAACACATAAATAAAAAATTTGTCATTTACAATACCAATAGCTCAAACTTTCCTAATGCGAGACCTATTGCATTGCAAATGCTTGTTGCTTTTCATCCTCACATCGTTGACCTCGGCCTGCTCTACCCTCTTCGTCCTGAATTATCTTTTTTCTTTTAACTTGACCTCTACCCTGACTGTTCTCTAGTACCTCTACCCTGCCTCCATTCTAAAACCTCTTTATCCTAGGACCATTGCCCCTACCTATGCCCTAGTATGTTTCCTTGCATCTACCACTATACAACTCCACCTCCACATGCTCTAACGGTTCCACCCCTACTTACACCGCTGTACAGCTGTGTGCTTTTATTGTAACATTTCTACCTACACCTTAGTACCTTTTGGTAGATCCTAGTGCCCACACATATCGAATGCTGCCTATATTCTTAAATACACCCTATTACCTTAGTATCTCTACTGCTCTTGTACCCTAATAACAATTACACAGCTATATTGTGCGTTCATTTAGTTATGTGGGAAACATTTTCCACACGTTGATAGAGCGCGCAGGTCACGCGAGTAGTCTTTTATCAATATTCGCCTGGGCCCATAATCAATAATAACTCATAAATTATTCAGGTAACCTTCGCTTCTCTACCAGTGTATTTAACATTTAGGACTTTTGACCTATCTATACCATGACTTACCAATCCACGTCACCGGTACCTAAAGTCCTAAGGGATAAAGGGTGTTAGCATAATAGGATTAAATAACATTTACACTCATATAATAACCACAAACTCGGGAAGTTTTAAGTTCTTTATCTAAGTTTCTTAAATGGTCATGATCCACATATTAAACACGAATAGACTCTCAATAATGAAGATCAAAATCAAAATATAACTATGCAAAAGATGTATTAAACAGATTTCGATCATATAGCAATAGGGAGGGTAAGAAAAGGAACATAAAATACGATCAAAATGTTTAGGCATTTAACAAAAGGGAGGGGAAAAAAAGGAACATGTCAAACTTTATCAATAGGAAGGGTAAAGAGAAGGATCATCATATGCAAGCACAATTATCAAATATGTAACATTTAGGGAGGGGAAGAGAAGGAAACAAATTAATGACGAACCCACATAAATTTATATTTGGTGTGAAGAACTAACCCTGGCCACAGGTCAGTTTGAAGGACAGAACCCCGAAAGTTGCAGTCGCCAGTAGGCTAGCAGGTGCAGATCAGAATCAGGACAGGTAAAACCAGATTTGGATCAGGACAGGACCACCAAAGGTTAAGATCGGCACCCACAGTTCAGTTGCAACGCCTGCGCTACTCCCTCTTTGCAGCTAACAGTCAAAACCCTGATTGGGTTATCGATTTCCCTGTCAAAGTGCTTCACCAGCACCTCAGCTTCCCAGACCCCGATTGGGTCAGCGAATCTTCTTAAAGAGTGCTTCGCAGCACTTCTGCTCTCGATCACCTGTTGAGTGCGTTGGGTCAGTGACAGGTCAGCTATTCGGACAAGTCGGACAAATTAACTAACTAAGCTTACCCTAGTTATACTATTTTCCAGGTCAGTGTACCACACCCCAATGTTGCAAGTGTAAGGATCCCCAATTTTGATTGGACAAAGAATGAGGAGAGGCCATCACACCACACCAAATTTTGATACCTCAGTGTTGAATATTAATTTTATGTTCCCGCCCATCAATTTATTTTCACATGACATCTTTATTCCACCCAACAATGGATGTTCTATTGGCAAATACATTGTTATAACATTGTAAAAATTTGAGTTCAATAGTTCATGTTCTCAAGAGCATCTTCTAGTCAGTCATCTCCTTGGCTGCAGTCCAAAGGTCACTGTTCCAGAGACTTGAGACTTTCGCGCAGTTTCAACAGAGATGGAGTACAGCGTTAAAAATTAGGCCAGTTTTCCGTGTGTAACATGAAATGGAAAAGAAACAGTTTTAGAACACAGAATAAATGAATACACTGTATACCATGTATCTCTGCTCTATACCCATTATTTTATATTTAACTATAGCATTAGGATTAGGCAGAACGAACAGCTTAGCAAAAGCAGCAGTGCAAGCTTCTTGCATGTGAAAACATAGAGCAGCCATATTAATACTAGTGCGCAGAAGCGTCAGATTCCCTCCGAAGCAAAGAATACGTCATGCCACGTGAGTATGACAGACGCATGCGCAGTAGAAACGCTCGCGTAGCAGCAGCCATCTTAGATGCAAGCGTATTACGGTTAGTAAAACACATAATCAAGCTTCCCTCCGACACCCAATGTTTATGTTAAATGCGATTTTAGTAAAACAAACATGTTGATTAGTGCTTTTAACGTTATTCGAGGTTCATGAATACAAGCAAGTCGCTTCATGTGCGAATCCTTGCTCCATCAATGTTATGTTATGTTATGTTATTTTAAATTTGTATCACGCGCAGCTACCCGAAGGTTTCCAGGCACCTGTGAACGAGTAAGATAAGAGATACAAGTGGAGAGTTAAGGATACTATTGGTTAAACAGCCATGTTTTTACGCCCTTGCGAAAGTTGAGGTAGTGATTTTCTGGACGTAAATTAATAGGTAGGGAGTTCCAGAGGGAGCGAGCCAGATACACAAAAGACCAGCCTCCCATTCTAGCTCGTTTAATTCTGGGCATCTGAAATTTAAATCGATTAGACGAGCGTAGTAGACGTGGAGGGAGGTGATGGTGCACTAAGGAGCAAAGATATTTGAAGGCTAAGCCTGAATTGATTCTGTGCATAAAGCAGAGTGCTTTGAATTTGGCTCGGCTCTCAATTTTTAGTCAGTGTAATTCCTGGAGTGAGGCTGCAGTGGAGGCCGTTCTGGGAAGTTGGCAAAGTAGTCTCACTGCAGAGTTCTGGACTACTTGCAACTTGTGGAGCACTTCCTTGCAAGCACCCAGATCGAGCACATTGCCATAGTCCAGTCTGGACACTACTAGGGCCTGAATAACAGTATTTTGCGTGGGGAGAGGGAGCATCCAAAGAATTTTCCTCAGTCATTTGAGAATAGCGAAACAGGTAGAAGCGACTTTAATAACTTGTTGCTTCATCGACAATAAGTTGTCTATGATGAATCCCAGGTTACGTGCCAACTGTGAAGGGAGAGGAGGATCGCCCATTTGAGGTGGCCAATGATGGGGGCCTCAAAGGTGTTTATTTTTCCCAAAAATGAGGAGTTCAGTTTTCCCGCCATTCAGTTTTAGTTTATTAGCAAGCATCCAGTCAGCAATCTTGTTTAGTCCCAGCTGAAGTGAGGGTGACTCTGAGATCTCATTGGTGGAGAGCGAGAGGAGGAGCTGGGTGTCATCAGCATAAGAATATATAGTCAGCCCTGCTTGCTCGGCAATAGAAGCTAGAGGGCTGACATAAATATTAAAAAGCAATGGGCTGAGTAGGGAGCCTTGAGGGACTCCATATAGGGAAACCTGGGTCTTAGACTGCGCGCTTGAGGAAAATACCTGAAAGGTCCGGTTAGTCAGGAAACTGGATGGCCATTTGAGAGCCAAACCGGTTATACCTCTGGTTCGGAGGATTTGTAGGAGTGAGGTGTGAGAGACGGTGTCAAAAGCGGCACTTAGATCTAATAGATATAAGATAAGTGCCACTGTCTCTCCTTTGTCAACCTGTTGGCGGATGTTCTCGGTGACTTCCAAGAGTGTTGTTTCTGTAGAGAATCCTGCCCTGAAACCCAATTGAGATGGATGGAGGATGTTATGAGTTTCAACAAAATTTGTCAACTGAGTGTTTATGTGTTTTTCTAGAACTTAAAAAGGATCAGGAGTAAGGAGATGGGACGAAAATTGGAGAGGATCTCGGGGTCATAATTGGTTTTTTTTAAGAGGGGGAGGACCATAGCATGTTTCCACGCTGCTGGAACTTTAGCTTCGTATAGTGATGTGTTAAGTAGTTCCGTGAGAATGTATAGTATGGACGGGTCCAGTTTTTGAAGTATAAAGGAAGGAATCGGATCCTAGGGGTAGCCAGATTTAATATTAGGGAGAATACTATAGAAAGAAGAAATGTCGAGAGGGATCCATTTGTCTAGACAAGCATTGCTGTTGGCTTGATTTGCTTCCGGTGGGGGGCATTGTGTAACAAGGTGATCATGTTGTGAATTTATAAGAGGTGTTGTTTGTTTATTAAATTCCGAGTAGATGTTCTCAATTTTCTTCCCAAAGAATAAAGCCAGAGCGTCACATTGCATGGAATTTAGGCTTGGAGGTTCGGGCTGGCAAGTGGCACCCGATAGTTCCTTCACTACTTTGAATAGTACTTTGGGGCAGTTTTGTGAATTAAGATTTACCTGCTCTGCTCGAGCAGCACTGCACATAGAGTGATAGTTGTTTAATGCACGTTTATATATGGATTTTTTTGCTGGCTCGTAGTCTTTTCCCCAGCATCTTTCTAAATTTTTACATTTTGTTTTTTCTAGTTTTAGCTTTTCTGAAAACCAGGGAGCTGGAGGGCTATGAGAATAAAAAATAATTGCAGAGTGCGGCAGGCAAGCATCAATGGAAGAGGGTAGCCAATTATGGATGACCCCATTGTCATCCAGGTTAGATATAGAGATAACCGGTAGGGAGATTTTTTAAGCAGAGAGTTAAGTTTGTCGATATCAAGATCTTTCCAATTTCTGTGAGTTCTAAACCCCGAGGGGAGAGAGGATCTCTTTGGGCACTGTTCATTAGTAATCTGGAAGTTTACCAAGAAATGGTCGGACCAGGGAATAGGAGTAGCCGTTGTGCATGAGATAGTATTTAGGTTGGAGAAAATAGGGTCTAGTAGATTTCCAGCTTTGTGCGTGGGTCCTGAGTTATGGAGAATGACATTCATGGCAGCCAAACCTGCAATAAGATTGGAGCTAGTAGGGCAAGAATGTTCATTTAAATGTAAATTCAGGTCACCCAAGATCATACAATTCGTGGCTTCTAGTAGTAGAGGGGCAAAAAATTCAGGAAGAGCGGCCGCCCAGGGCCCAGCTGCTCCCGGGGGGGCGATAAATTAAGATCCCCGAAAGGGTAAAGTTAGGTGAGAGCAGGATTTTAAACAGACCGGCTTCACAATTTTTAAATTCTAGGTCAACCCATTTGCACGTATAGGAGGTTTTAAGGATTATCGCTATGCCACCTCCAACCTTGTCGGCACGATTCTTACCAAAATGTGTGTAATTAGGGGGAAGTGCTTGAGCAATATCGGGGCAGAGGCTATTGTTTAGCCAAGTCTCCATGAGGAAAATGGCATCGGATTGGAAGTCAGTGAGGAGGTCAAAATTGTCACCCTTATGCTTTGGGAGTGACCTACAATTGAGACTGAGAAAGGTGAAATTAGTCTGAGCGGTGGTGATGGTTTTACTCGGAAGGGCTGGGGTATTGTGTTTACAGGGAGTGAGTTTCAGGAAATGGGGCGTGAAGGTAAGCCCACAACAGGGGCAAGTTGATGAAATAAAGTCGCACATAAGCGGTGTGCAGTAGGGACTGGGCTTGGGCCTAAGTGAATGAAGGGTTTCGCTAGAATAAGTGCTAAGATGATGTTGGAATCGGGCATGGGTTCTGGCCCTAGGCCCCATCCAGACACGGACGGGCGCAGACGGACTTGCCTTCTGCGCGCCATCAGAGGCATCTGTATTTAGGCAGTAAGAGGGGTCAGCTGGAGAGCAGCTGATTGGAGATTAGGCCCGGAAGTAGTATTCACTTCCTGTGGCACAATGCGGTCCCTCCACACAAGCCGAACAATCGGTGGTGGAAGGGGTCCCAGTGCAGCTACAACAAATAATGACATTAAGTGAAGGGCAAGTAATTTTCTGTGTGAATTAAAAGTGGGGTGCCCATATAAACAATTCTGGCAGTTTCTGTTTCAAAAAGTAGCACAAAGCAGTGATTAAAAATAGCGAGGAGAGGAGCCCTTTACCAGGCGCTCCTCGTAAATTGCAGTCAGCTTCTGTCTCTTGTCTCGTGCGAACACTGCGTGAGGCGATGGGCATCCGCTTTTAGGCAGCAAGAGGGGTCAGCTGGAGAGCAGCTGATTGAAGATTAGGCCCGGAAGTAGTATTCACTTCCTGTGGCACGATGCGGTCCCTCCACAGAATCCAAACAATCAGTGGTGGAACGGGGACCCAGTACAGCTACAACAAATAATGACAGTAAGTGAAGGGCAAGTAATTCTCTGTGTGAATTAAAAGTGGAGTGCACATATAAACAATTCTGGCAGTTTCTGTTTTAAAAAGTAGCACAAAGCAGTGATTAAAAATAGCGAGGAGAGGAGCCCTTTACCAGGCGCTCCTCGTAAATTGCAGTCAGCTTCTGTCTCACTTGAGAAATCTTTCGCCTACTTGCCTTGAAACAAGGGTTGTGTTTAGGGTACCTTATCACACTCCGGGGCATATTCTCAAGAACGTGTGATAACATTGCAAAAGTAAATTAACGCAACTTCCAATATCGTAGTCTATAGCGGAAAAGTATGCCGTGTTAACCAAGCATTCTCAACACTGCAGTACCGTTCGATAGTCTCCAGATAACGTGTCAAATGTCCGCATTAAAATCAACGCCACGCCGCAAAAATGCGAAAAGCAAATGCAAAAAATCTAGCGATGAGACCAATCGCAGTACATAAAGCAGCGAAAACCAGCGACAGGCCTGCAAATCCCACGCGTCTGGCGGGAAAAGGCACCATAAAAATGACAGAAACAACACACCAGAAACAATCCAAAGTGTGTAGCAACATGGATGCACTCTGACCGAGCGCAGAGGCCAACCCGAACCCCACAACCCCCACAGACTACCAGCAAGGAACGATGGGGTCGGGGAAGGCCAAGGAGAAGAGGGAGAGGAAGACGGGGTGCAGACCGCAGGAAAGCAAGACCAGCGTCACAGAGGTGACAGAACACTACCATCAAGTAATCCACAAGTAGACCACCTGGAATGCAGTCGGAGTACCGAGAAGGTCAATCGAGGAGGCCAAAAGGCGCTGGCATGATGTGACAACCTAAACCAGGCACAAACCCGCTGCCAACAGGAAGGCTGCAACGGCGACAGGATGTGGGAGTCCTGCGCCACAGGAGGAGCTGGAGGAAACCGAGGCCATAGTCATCGGTGTAAAGACGGTGCAAGGAGTAGGGAGTACGGACACAGCTCGAGAGGACCTGACACAACATCAACATGGTGAGTAACGACCAGGGACTGGGATGACGGTGGGAGATGGGCACAATGGCACACATGCACAACGAGGTGCAGCACACTGCACACTCACAAGTACCCAGGATCATGTCCCTGATCACAGTGGCACACTGCAGCACAAACACATAGCAAGAAAGCATGGGCTGAAAATTCGTTCCGCTTGCGGAATTAGCGGATTTTCCGCTATTTCGCGATCCGCGAATCTCGCGAAATCGCGGTAAAATCCGCGAATCAGCGGGGACGAATTTTCAGCCAAGCACTTACAGGGTTACAGCAGCAGGTGCAAAAGTTTAAGCTAATTTTTTGTAACCTTTTACAAAAGGGTTACAAAGAAATTAACTTCAACTTGGGCACCTGCTGCTGTAAGCCTGTAAGTGCTTCCTGGCGCCTCGTTGCCTACTTGCAACTATTCTCTGACCCTGCTCTGACCCTTGAAGCAGGGTCAGAGAACAATTACAAGTAGGCAATGAGGCGCCTGTCACGAAAATGAAACCTCAACAGTAAGCACTGACAGATATAAAAACAAGCATTTACAATGCAATAGGTCTCGCATTAGGAAAGTTTGAGCTATTGGTCTTGTAAATGACATTTTTTTAATTTATGTGTTGGTTTTGAAAATAGCTAAATTAAAAGCTTTGTCATTTACAATGCCAATAGTTATAACTTTCGCAAATGTGACACCTATAGCATTTGTAATGCAACATGTTTTGTATTTACGTGACTTACCTGTATTGATATTACAAATTACAATGGCTTTTAATTTTTTTAAATAATTAATACTTAAATAAAAGTGATTTTAGTTTATAATGGCAATAGCTTAAACTTTTGTAAATAACTTTTGTGAAGATTATGTTCAGTGTATTTTATTGTGACGAAAATCCAAGAACAGAAGTGAAATATTAACATCTTTTTGTGACATTCGCAATAAAGTTTGAAAAATTGAGAGAACATATTTGAACCAGTTGTTGTTGAATGGTTGCGCAGATTGATGCTGTGGTGGTGCTGAGTGATGCTGTGGTGGTGCTGAGTGGTGCTGGGGTGGTGCTGAGTGATAATGTGGTGGTGCTGAGTGATGCTGTGGTGGTGCTGAGTGATGCTGCTGTGGTGGTGCGGAGTGGTGCTGTGGTGGTGCTGATTGGTGCTGAGTGATGCTGTGGTGGTGCTGAGTGATGCTGTGGTGGTGCTGAGTGGTGCTGTGGTGGTGCTGAGTAAATGTAAATGTACAGGAATTTATATAGCGCAAATCACCGAGCGGTTTCTAAGCGCTTGCTTAGGGAACCCGTCCTGGTATTCCCCTGTGAGATAACCCCGGCAGGGTATCCGCAAGGTGAAAGCCAGGCATCCTGCCGCGAGGGGCCGTTGTGGAGATTAAGCAAGCTATTGCCCAGAGTCGCAGAGTGTGAACCCGTGAATCGAGTAGGCACCGGAGCGAGAATTGTCGAGTCCATGGACATTTTTAGGACTCAAGACCCCGCCGAGCCGGGAATTGAACCCTGGTCCCGGGCTGACCTCTGCTTCCAGGTCTGCCTCCTCTAACCAGTGAGCCACACTTCTCCACGATAATGTGGTGGCTCTGTGTGATGCTGTGGTGGCGCTGAGTGATGCTGTGGTAGCGCTGAGTGGTGCTGTGGTGGTGCTGAGTGATAATGTGGTGGTGCTGAGTGATAATTTGGTGGTGCTGAGTGATGCTGGGGTAGCGCTGAGTGATGATGTGGTGATGCAGAGGGCAGAAAGGCACAAAAAGCAGTCTAACAAAGGGCAGAAGGGCAGAAAAACAAGGGAAAAACGAGTCTAACAGAGGGCAGAAGGGCACAAACAAACAGTCTAACAGTGGACAGAGGGGCAGAAAAACAAGAGAAAAACGAGTCTAACAGAGGGCAGAAGGGCACAAAAAACGAGTCTAATGGGGCAGAAAGGCACAAAAAACGAGTCTAACAGAGGGCAGAAGGGCACAAAAACAAGGGAATACCAGAGGGCAGAAGGGCACAAAAAACGAGTCTAACAGAGGGCAGAAGGGCAGAAAAACAAGGGAAAATGGGTCTAACAGAGGGCAGAAGGGCACAAAAAACGAGTGTAACAGGGGCAGAAGGGCAGAAAAACAAGGGAAAAACGAGTTTAACAGAGGGCAGAAGGGCAGAAAAACAAGGGAAAAACGAGTCTAACAGGGGGAAGAATGAATCCCGCCCTGCGTGTTTGTCCACGAAGATGCCACCTTTTTGTGCAATACCTCTACTCAACTGGAGTACTTTCTACTGTCTAATCAGTAAGTGCGCCAGTTATTGTGCGCCGCAGCTCCGCCACCCATGGTGCGCCGCATTTACAATGTGGCGCACCATGTGGCAAAAACGGCACAGATGCGTCACGCATCTGTGCCGTAAAAGCAGCGCATTGCTGGAGCTGCATCGCGCTTGCGACGCAGCTCCAGCAATGCTCTGGGGGGCCCTATCTCCCCAAAGCTGCATCAAGCCTTGCGCCTGCTTCAAGCAGGCGCAGGGTTTTGACGCAGCATTGGCCTAAAAGTGACTGAGAGAATTCTTGTAGATTTCACTCAGCCACTTTTAGGAGGCGTTCCTTCGCAGGAACGCCCTCCCCTGCGCCGGAACGCCTCCTGATGGCGCAGGGCTTTACAACGTGACGCAGCTCTCAGATGCGTCACTTTGTTAATACCCAGCACCATGGCGCATCTTTTGTGCTGCTGCTGCATCACAAAAGGTCTCGGTAGAGGGTGGCAGTGGTGAACCAGAGGGTGACAGTGGTTAACCAGTGGGTGACAGTGATGAACCAGAGGGTGGCAGGGGTGAACCAGAGGGTGACAGTGCTGAACCAGAGGGTGGCAGTGCTGAACCAGAGGGTGGCAGGGGTGAACCAGAGGGTAGCAGTGATGAACCAGATGGTGGCAGGGGTGAACCAGAGGGTGGCAGTGGTGAACCAGAGAGTGGCAGTGGTGAACCAGAGGGTGGCAGTGCTGAACCAGAGAGTGACAGTGGTTAACCAGAGGGTGGCAGTGGTGAACCAGAGGTGCTGTGATGAACCAGAGGGTGGCAGTCGTGAACCAGAGGGTGGCAGTGGTGAACCAGAGGTTGACAGTGCTGTACCAGAGGGTGGCAGGGGTGAACCAGATGGTGCTGTGATGAACCAGAGGGTGGCAGTGGTGAACCAGAGGGTGGCAGGGGTGAACCAGAGGGTGGCAGTGGTGAACCAGAGGGTGGCAGTGCTGAACCAGAGGGTGATAGTGGTTAACCAGAGGGTGGCAGTGGTGAACCAGAGGTGCTGTGATGAACCAGAGGGTGGCAGTCGTGAACCAGAGGGTGGCAGTGGCGAACCAGAGGGTGACAGTGCTGAACCAGAGGGTGGCAGGGGTGAACCAGAGAGTGGCAGTGCTGAACCAGAGGGTGGCAGTGGTGAACCAGAGGGTGGCAGGGGTGAACCAGAGGGTGGCAGGGGTGAACCAGAGGGTGGCAGTGGTGAACCAGAGGGTGGCAGTGATGAACCAGCGGGTGGCAGTGGTGAATCAGAGGGTGCTGTGCCCATACACGACCGCATGGGTAACTTCGCCATGCAAGCGGCCTGCGAACACGCAAAAAGCCCAGCGAACACGCAAAAAACCCCGCGAACACGCAAAAACACCCCGCGAACACGCAAAAAAACAAAAATCCACAAATTCGCACGAATTCGCTGATTTTGCGGATTGCGAATTCGATTTCGTTTCGCGCGAATTCGCGGAACGCGACTTCTCAAATTTCGCCCATACTTAAGCAAGAACAGCACACCTACATTGACGACAACGTGGTACAATGCGCAAAGCCGACACTGGCTCCGCACATGCACAGAAACATGCCTACTACATCTGACAGAGCTGGAAACTGTGAAATTGAAATGTACGCATACGACGTCACATCCGTCATGTAGTCAAAATGTACACTGTCCAGCAGCAATAGTCAGCACCTCCCAAACAGTCACAATGTACATTGTCATACAGTCTGCATGTAAACAAGAACAATGCGCCAACATCCATGTCAACACAATGTCAAGATGCATCTTCCCTTCACATTGCAGATGGACACACAACACCTCCAGCAGAGCACAGAAGACAAATAATAATAATAATAATAATAATAATAAAAATATTTATTAAGCGCCTGAATACACTAAGAACAGTGCGTCTCCGCGCTAGGATGCATTCCAACATGAATTCAAACAGAGATCAATCCAAGCTGAGGGGAAGGTACTGGAGAGGAAAACACTGACTTAATGCTAGACTACGGGAAACAGATAGGTCTTAAGTTTCTGCCAGAACCTTATTTCCGACGGTTCCATACGAAGCTCAACGGGGAGTTCGTTCAATTGTTTGCTAGCTAGGAACTTAAAGGAGCGCCCACCCATCCGTGCTTTATAGATGCGGGGTACCGAGAACAGCATACTGCCCATAGATCTCAGAAGGCGTTTTGGACGATAGATGGTTAGCATCCTATGGAGGTAAGCCGGGCCCTTGCCATGTGCAATCCGATGACTAATGCACATGGTCTTGAACCAGATGCGTTCCCGCATGGGGAGCCAGTGCAAGATCTGTAACGCACGTTTCCCCGAAGACTTCCTCGGCAACTTTAGAACAAGCCTGGCCGCCGCATTTTGAACATATTGCAACTGGTTCAGGCCCTTTTTACTGAGGCCACAGAGCAGGGAATTCCCATAGTCAAGATGGGACGTGACCAAGGCATGTACTAATGTTTTCCTAGCTGTAATAGGTAGGAGATCCAAGATTTTACGCAGGACCTTCAGTATGCCATAGCATTTCCCCACCATCTTGCCAATATGTTGGGAATATGAGAGATTGGTATCCAGGAGAACACCCAAATTCTTCACTGTATCTGAGGGGTTGGGTATAGGACCCAAATCCGTGGGCCACCAGGCAGATGTCCAAATTGAGGGAGAGGAACCAATCAGAAGAAGTTCGGTCTTATTACCATTAAGGCGGAGGCAGTTGCTCTTCATCCATGCTGCAAGTGCTACAAGACAAGCAGAAAAATTATCTGCCGTCTCAACTGGGTTGTGGGATAGAGTAACCACCAGTTGAGTATCATCCGCATATGATACAATATCCACCCCATAAGATTAAGCCATCCTAGCCAGGAGTTCCATATACAAATTAAACAACGTAGGGCTCAGAATAGAGCGCTGCGGGACCCCTTGTTTTAGGGTACGAGACATGGACCTAAAGAGGGGACAATGTATTTGTAATTTTCTGTCCGCCAAAAAAGAGACCATCCATTCATAGGCTAGCCCGGCAACCCCCGTCTCGCTCAAAAGGGCAAGAAGTCTAGAGTGCGACACCGTATCAAATGCCGCACTCAAGTCCAGCAATATTAGAGCGGCAGTCTGTCCTTCATCTACTTTCTGACGAAGCAGTTCTGTGGAGAAGAGAAGGGCAGTCTCTGTAGAATGCTTCGCCCTAAATCCAAATTGAGAGGAGTGCAAGAGATGATTGTCCTCCAAAAATTTAACCAATTGATTATTAACCAATTTTTCCACCACTTTGGCACAAAATGGTAGAAGAGAAATGGGGCGGAGGTTATCCAGTTGGGAAATACTCAGGTTAACCTTCTTTTTAATAGGAACTACCTGTGCAAGTTTCCATTCCTCAGGCACATGTCTTTCTTGGAAGGAAAGGGTAGCCAAATTGCCTAGGTAGTTCCACAGGAGGTGAACATGATTCCTGAGAATTTTTGGCGGAACAGCGTCCGTAGGGTATCCTGACTGGATACTCATAATTAACTTTATCATTTCCTCCCTCGGAGGCACCATGAATTCCTTGAGGCAGGCTTTCTTAATAGGCTTTTGGCAGGTGTCCCACACCGAAATTTCTTCGACTGGACCCTGCTGAAAAGACACATATATCTGCTCCACTTTGCTTACAAAATAATCGGCGATGGATTCGCATATCTCAGTGGAGTAAAGGTCTTTAGTCACTATCCTCGTGAGTGCCATGAGCTCCTTATAAATTGAAAAGAGCTCTTTGGAGGAGTTTTCAGAAAATTAAATTCTCTCTTTGAAAAATTTTCTTTTAGCCTTATTAATCCACCCATGGTACTCCTTCAGACTATTCCTGTATGACTCTTTCCGGGCCGTGTCATAGTCTTTGCGCCACAGGCGTTCCAGTCTTTTGCATCTGGCTTTGGCTGCACACAATTCCTCATTATACCAAGGGGCAGACCTAGTCATGCGTACTGGGGCTTTTAGGGTCCATGGGGCCACCTTGTCTAAAGCCTTAGATAGCCATTCTTCGTACTCCTTCCGCGCGTCCTTATAAGTTTTACTGAGCGGAGGCATTTCTTGCATTAGCGTAAATTCAAATGCATTCTGGCTGAATTTTTTCGAGTTCCTGCGTTTAGGGAGGATAGAACTCTTGCATATTTCCCCTCCGTACATGCCTGTTATTATAAATGGAATGAGATAATGATCAGACCACAGGATCCTAATGGGGGGTAGCACCCTAATACCGTTCCAGTTGGAAAATATGGGATCCAGAAGATGACCCGCCTGATGCGTTGGCATCTCGCCCAAAAGTGTAAGCATCAGGGATTTCAAAGAGACAATCATAGATTGTGCCTCTGCACAGTTAGCGTCCTCAAAATGTAGGTTAAGATCACCTAATATGAGGAATTTACTGTAGCATAAGGCCGGTTGAATCACCGATTCCAATAGGCTCTCAGCAAACTGTGTAGAGCCCCCAGGGGGGCGATATAGGAGATAGCCCATGATGGTTCACTCAGGGGAGACCTTGATAGAAAGGCCAGCTTCACAATTAAGGATTTTTACGTGCTCCAGGGAGCACTCAAACTTAATATTGTACACCATTGCAATGCCCCCCCTATTTGGACCCCCCTATCAATTCTCAGCAAGCTGTAGGCTGGTGGAAGGGCCTCCAGAATCTCTGGCGCCGATGCTTCATCCAACCATGTCTCCGTTAAAAACAACAAGTCCGGCTGATGGTCAATAAGGACATCATAGATGTCTAAACTGTGTTTTTTAAGTGAACGGCAGTTTACTAAGAACATAGTGAGTTGGTCCCCCCTCTTAGTGTTCACCAGGGCTAGAGCAGGATTAAAATGGCATACCCTGCATTTCTGCGCCATATCTTCAGGCAGCATACTATGAGCACAGGCGATATTAGGTGTAGGGCGAAGACAGAACAATTGATCACCTGTGTATCTTAAGCTTCTTACCGTCTCCTTAGGGTGGGGGGCAGGGGTTCTGGCCCCTGGCCGCATTCGGTCGCGGACGGGCGCAGACGGGCTTGCCTTGTGCACGCCTTCGGCGCGCACTCGGCACGCCCGCTGCGCGCGGTCGCTGACCTGGCATCATTATATGGGGATGGGATAAGGAGAACTAGAGCGCTAACCCGAGCGCTGAGGAGGCAGGAAGTGTTGGACTCCTCACCCTCCGCGCAAATGCCCACAATGGACGCGGCGGACCGGGGCGGGACCAAGAAGGAGAACACAACTTATTGAGAAAACAAACAAGCGGTAAATTACTATTTTAAAAAGTGTCAACAGGTTTTAGCAGCATAATATTAAAAACATAAAATCGGTTCATTTGAATGCGGGCCCAATTCACAGCGTGCACCTCCCCTTCACACCCCCACACTGTGGCTATCTTCGAGAATCGAGTGGAGGTGACTGTCACTGCCACTGACAGTATAGCACAACACATCTGTGATGCCCATGGACATCCCACGCAACCCACCACCAGGACCCAGGCAGCCAAGCTACTCAGAGGAGAACACAGACCCTGCAACAGACCACACAGCAGGAAGCATCCGCAAGCACAGCTGGCTCGCAACACTTCACCCACCCACACGTGGCACCCCAATGCCAGGTGTCAGCACACCAAAAGGAGGTGGCCGAACAGGTGCGGGTTGGGTACGAACCCATGGAAGCGAACTAGATCACAGACGGTGGTGTCTATTATCCTTCAAGGACCACCTACACCCTACAAACGAGACCCACTCTGCCATAGTGACACATGCAGATGCACATTCACAGTACAGTACCATGCTCAGGGGCACGCAAATAGCAGTCACACACCCACGTTGGCTCTGCGCACGACAGCCCAGGCCACTCCCCTTATGAATTGAGTGGGTGACGACAAAGCTACATATCGAAGCTCCAACCCGCTGCCTGCGGTGACATGTCTGCATCCGCTGTACACAGCACAATATAATGTTGTGGTAGGGCCCGGGCCCTCATGCGTACAACAAGACCACAGGGACACACGCAGACCTTATGTTGAACTGGCTATGGGCCCAGCCCCTTTATTGGCAGGGCCACATGTACAGTGACACCTGTGCTGGATGTGTGTGGGGTGAGTGTAAGCCATCCCGCATGGAGTGCTTGGTGCTGGCAACACTTGAACAGTGGACACCAGTGCAACGGAAACTGAAAACACCTGCATAACAGAGTCAACTGCTGAGCAACATTGAGGGAGCCAGAGCAAGTACAAAGGTCACCCAACATGCAAACAGAAGTGCCCATGGGTTGCGGTGCACTGAGTTAGTGGCACCTGGAGTGCTGGGCAGGGGATCAGGCAGAAGATGGCATCCACAACAGGTGCGAGCAACTCTTTTAGTCTGCCAGTACGACCGCTTGGACACTGGCAGTTGGCGGTTGGAGTTGGTCCTGGCGGTGGTGGCGTGTGCCTCCTGGGGTGATGCGATGTACGGACCGGTCAGGACTCTATTTGATGTGTGAGCCCTGGTGGGCCGCAGTTGAGGCCGGAGGCAGCGGACAGAGCAGGGCCACAGACACATGGCGTTGATGACCCCAAGGCCATCACCTCAGAGGTCATCCAATATCTCAGAAGAAGGGGTCCCGGACCTGATCAGCACAGAGTTAGTGGCCCGGATGCACAGCGGCTGGCACAGGCCCCTGCCACAGGACGGTGACTTGCGATGCACTGAGGTAGGGCCACGCGGACTGGGCGGGTCCTCATTGATGTCGAAGGGGAATGTAGCAGAGGGTTGCGGGGGACAGTGGAAGATGTCCTCCAGGGCATGATGCGGAGTGTCTGATGTTATCCGGAAACAGCAAATGGTGGAGTGGAAAGCGAGAGCCTCGTTGCCAGAACCAATTCGGTATCAGCTACATGAGAATGGAAACTACCCCCTAGTCCATAGACTCAGACGCCACCAATGTACGACCAGTGAGTGTCCATGAATGTCAGGGAACAGACGTAGTGGCACCGGGGCTGAGAGGGGATGAAATCTGCGATGATGCCAGTACACTGATATGAACTCCGCCATTGCTAAATCAAGACTCTGCGACCTACTGTACGACAGTGTAGTGCGGAGGCAGCAGACAGCAGTGGCCAAAAACCACGTGTCCTTGGCTCGCGATGCACAGAGTTAGTGACACCAGGGCAGTTGTCGGTAGTGTTCGATCACCTTCATAACGATGATCCTTTTTTGCGCCAGACTGCAATCCGTCATCCTCTTACACCTCTCCTTGCGTGCAATATGTACTCTGCCATTGAAAAATCGATGCTCAGTTCTAATTGTGCGACCAACTCGACCGCAGTGTAGGCTGTAGGAGTTTCCAGCAAGGGGCCACAGAAACATGTGGTTGTGATGCTATACATAGACTTGGTGTCACCACATCGAAGGTAGTATAGTGATTTAAAGTCTGCATTGCTATGTGTACCCAGTCACTGCATGATCAAGACTCAGTTCCAAATGTGTGACCTACTCAAGCTTAGTGTGGCCCGGTAGCAGTAGTCCGCATGGGCCCACAGACACGTGTGGTTGTAATGCTATGCACAGACTTGGTGGCACCACATCGAGGGGAGTATAGTGACTTCAGCTCGGCCATAAACATCGTCCTCAACCATAGTGTAATCAAGACTCAGTTCCAAATGTGTAACCCACTAGTACGCTGTGTATGCCGGTAGAGTACGTAAATGAGAATGGAGTACTTCTGGCCTTACTCGCGGAGAATGTGATAGTCGTAGCAGGTTGACAGGGTCGCGGGCCTCAGGCCTGGAGCTTGCACCGGCACGATGTGGGCCTTCTTCGACACACGCCGGTGTCGTGGGCATTGATGCCTGGGTGCGCAGGGGTGGGTAAGACTGGTTCGGGGACCAGCGTCCCGGGGTGCAGCAGGCGCACAGGATCGCTGGCAACCCTGCTCACGGCGACGGCCTCGTGGTAGGGTGAGAGTCGCTGCCCTGGCAGAGACGTTGTCCATTCCAGATGAGAACCACGCCCAGAGTTACGTGCCTTTTATTCACATCCCTACACTGGCCTGGCGTATACCGGGCCAGCCCACTCCGCTCACGCTTAAGGGGGTGGGACGTAACAAGTTACATTTCCGCGTTCCTCCCCACTGGCTGGGGTGACATGGTTGTGTACACTGTCCACTACACTCCAAACACCAGCTGTGTGTGTATCGACATGGATATGTGTGTGGCCTGCATACTGCAGTCTGTCCAGCACATCCATGCCACTCTTGGCATTGTGTACATTCACATTCATGGGTCACTTGCTTCCTTCGCATATGCCTGGTCCCCACCTCTTCCCACATCCTGCTATTGTGTGGCTGAGGTGCAATGCCGTTGAGGCTAATGTACATGGCAGAGACGTTGTCCATTCCGGATGAGAACCACGCTGAGAGTTACGTGCCTTTTATTCACATCCCTACGCTGGCCTGGCGTACACCGGGCCAGCCCACTCCGCTCACGCTTAAGGGGGGGGGACGTAACAAGCTACATTTCCGCGTTCCTCCCCACTGGCTGGGGTGACATGGTTGTGTACACTGTCCACTACACTCCAAACACCAGCTGTGTGTGTCGACATGGATATGTATGTGGCCTGCATACTGCAGTCTGTCCAGCACATCCATGCCACTCTTGGCATTGTGTACATTCTCATTCATGGGTCACTTGCTTCCTTCACATATGCCTGGTCCCAACCTCTTCCCACATCCTGCTATTGTGTGGCTGAGGTGCAATGCCGTTGATGGCTAATGTACATGGCTGGCCCAGGTTCCCAAAGTAAGTTGTTCTGTCGTGTCTGGTGGGTGTGCATGTTGTATGTGAGCTTGTGACATGTGCATTTCCTGTGTTGTGAGTTGCATGATTGTGTAGTTGAGGTGTGTTCATTTAATATTGGCCAACGAGCAGTGCATTACCGTGGGTGCCATCTTGGTCTGCAGGTTGATGATGGACTGTCGGAAGGTGTAGGGCTCATGCACACTGCCTAGGGGGTTGGCGGCGATGTTGGTAGGATCCCTCGGTGGTCCAATATTGCCTGACCATTGGTGGGATACGTGCACTTTCTGGTGCGCTTATTGTGTGCAGTGTTACCAGGGGGCACAAGTAGGACATGGGTGCAGTCAATTGCCCCCGACACGTGTGGGAAGATAGCTGTGGCGTAGACGCCTTGCTTGGTCTCTGGCTGTTCCTGCACAGTGTGTGGGAAGTGTAGATAGTGGGGTAACAAGGTGATGGTGTCATCCATGACAGTTGTGAGGGACTTGGATTTGGCTGGCTGTGTGACTCATCCGAATCGTGCGGATGTTGGTTGGAGGGTACAACTGCAGAACAGGTGCATCACGGCCAGCAGCTTGGTCTGAGGTGGAACATTGGTTGTCCGCTGTGTTGGTACCGTCAGCCTGTGTCCAATGGTGGTCAGGATGCAGAGGATGGTTGTCCTATTGTGCCTGTGGTGGGCTATGACATTCTCTGGTGTTGGGTCTGTGAGGTTGGTGTATTTTCGGAGGGTCGCTGTCTTTGTCCGCGCTGCCTCTATGTTGGTCCGGGGGGGGCCATGGGGGCGGGGGGTGGTCCTGGGGGTGGTGGCGGTTGGTGTTGTGGCCCTCTTGGGTGTCCAGGCCGCATGTTCAGTGGCTCCATGGCATCTTTTGTTCTTCAGGTGTGGCTCTGGGCCTGCCTCCCTTTTGTGGTGCAGGCTTTGGTCCGACTTTACACCAGGTCAGAGCAGGTGTTAGTTTTCTGCTGCTAACACGCCTTATTGCATGTTTTGGAATCCTATCGCCGAACTGGCTGGTCGTTGTGAATGTTGCGGAGTGGTGTTGTCACAGATTTTTGCACAGAAACGCATACTTTGCATTTCAATAGCGATAGTTGCCGGGGTCGTCTGTGGCGATGTTTTTTGCGGCTGCTATCGTGGGTAAACTGGTGCTATGGGCTGTGAGCACAAGCTTGTGAATGAGGTGATGAATTTATCGCAAGTTTGGCTGCAATAAAGTGCCGTTAACTTGGGGATAGCTCATTGAGAATATTCCCCTCTGTGCATCAATCACTGCAACCTAAAGCAGAAAGAGAGCAAGGTATTGTGAATATTTGCGAAACACCACACACTCACAACTGCTCAGCAGAAAGTACTGTCTCTTACCAGTACATTTTTCAGAGTTTTAATTTGTGAATCAGGATCTGCTATTTTGGAGTCTCCTATGACACATTTTGTTCCTGTAAAATAAAATTACTGGTGCAATAAGAGCTTTGAGCGAAACCCATTTTTCTAGAAAATACACAACATGCTGAACTACTCTGTGTTAAAATATTTTATGAATGCTCAGGACAGGCTTCTATTGTCCTTGGCTGCATTCACAACACTACTGAACAAATATATTGAAATCTCATGACTATGAAACAAAAAAACACAGATGTCTTCAAACTGGTTTTCCATCATTGCATGGCTTAGGCACATATTTCTAATGCAAAAAAGCAGTATTACTTCTTTTCTTGATGTGGTAATACCACATACTTGGCACACATTTTTACATATACTGCCAATTCCTATATGAGGGCAGCAGTCTATTTTCTGAAGCTCTTGAAACTGTTAACATTTCAAAAACAGTTTTGTGGTGATGTTTATTCCCTGGCTTTGCAGGCTTAAAATAAAAGTGTATTTGACTCTGCGAATCCGTAGATGACTTTGATAAATCCTTACTTTTCAGTACTTCAGGAAATAATAAGGATGGCCATTCTGTATTAATTTAAGTCAATAAGGTCCCTCGAAATATGAAGTGCATGTTCAAGTACTGCGGTCATATTTTTCTTAAGCAGATAAAGTCTGGCTTTTGGGTTATACTACGATATTTTACAAATTTACCATGCACTATATATGAATAACTTGACAACAAATATTCAATAAAATGTGTGTGATAATTATTAGCAAAATACCTTGTGGACAGGGAGCCACCCAGCTAGTCCACCTCGATTTCTTTTGCTTTTAACCACCCTGTTTGAGGGCCTTTATGTGTGTGTGAGACTCAATACCTGCATCTAACTCACAGTAATTGATCTAAGCGTGTTTTCTGCCCATGTCCACCTTTTAAGATAAGGCCGCTAGGCACAGCTATGGTAAGGGGCTCTGGGCTGGTTACACATGTACCTGTGTGCACACACATGTGCAAGTATACAGAAAGCACATGAGAGACTACTGTTATGTGCATCCTGTTTGCCGCATACCTGTCTATGGCAGTTTTAAACTGAAAATTTGACCCGCCAAAATAATCCCCTTTGACAGGGCTAAATATTAATAAATTGCCCCTAAGTTGATCTTATTGCCCACGAAGGCATGGTGCGTGGAATTTCAAAGTAGGACAACATTTCCTTACAGTGAAATTTCCCCAAAATCTATTTTCACTGAAGCAAGGCTGGCTGCTTCTGTAGGGAAACACTGGGCTACATTGTTACATTTAATAAATGCTGACTTCGGATTGGAAGCAGCTAAAGAAATAATTCACAGGCTTATTTTTATAGTTTTCCAAAATCCAATTTTATGGTACTTTTAAAAAGCTACCATTTTCCTGCCTAAAGCCTCTGAAGGCCTATCTGTAAATATATAACTGTCACCTGTCAGCTGGTTGGCTTCCCTTTAGTGAGGTGTGAATTGTTCTTAGGACAGGGACAAATGGCCTTGGATGTGGGAAGAAGTTGTCCTTCCCTTGACAGAATGGCCTGGGGCTGTGCCCTGAAACTTGATTAACTTCAGAGGGGCCTTCCTTGTCCCAGGAAGATGTAGCAAATACTGCAGCCTGCGTCTTTCTAGTCAAGCAGGCTACAATATCAGTGTGAGGGAGAGATGCCTCTGAACTGGTTTAGAGTGACCAAAGAGGAGGGGCTCCTACTTTCCATTGCCACACTTCTGGGTGGGCACATGAGCTCTGCACAGGCGAAGAAAGGTTCTGCAATATTTCATTGTCCCGGAATGCTGTGCAAGAGGGTTGGGGCACAAGTAGAGGGATGATGTGGCATCCTAGATTTTGCCTGTTGTTCCTGGCAGCTAGAAAGTTCCATTCACACTTATTCTATGCCCAAGGAAGAGACAGGGACCAAAACTCTGGGTCTGGAGGGAAACAACACAAGAATCATGTACAGCTGGAAGGGTAGCCACCTGCTGCCCTGCCAAGGACTTTGTCTTCAGCTCTTCTGGCTGGTGCAGATGGACTGTGCAAGATGATGCCAGGAGACAGGAGGGGAAAAGACTAGTGCAGGAAGCAAGAACATATAGTTCCTAGCAGAAAACACCCTTTAGAGGCCAGGAGGACTGTTGGAAATGATTCTGGTTGCTAGGTCTTACCACCAGAAGTAACATGAGCAAAGATCTTCGAAATAGGGCCATGAGGTCTCGTGTTATGCATGTTTAAATATTTGTGTGCTTTGATACTTAACTAGGAAATCAAGCAGTTGGTGCTCCATCCAAATTCTTCAAAATACCACTGGGTGGGCCAGGGCCCATGAGTGAGCACAAGGAACATATTTAAGATTTTAAGTATTTAGATGAGAGGCGCATGCATGCGCCCCCCCCTCCACAAAGTTTCATGGTCTGCGACCTCATCCCAGAGGGCCCACTGCCAACCACTAACATTGTGGAGACTCCATGCTCCAGGACAACAACAATATGGCCACTTAGCCATTCACGTTGCCTGCCCAATGCCCATGTCTGGGGTGGCTGGTCACACCGGCCGCTTTACTCCCCGCCCACGATCACTGTAGGCAGAGGAATGTGAAGGTACTAGCCTGCTAGCAGGAGCAACAAAGAAGCTTAGTCCTATTATGGTAAGAGCAGAAGAGACTGTGTCAGCTTCCATTCAGCACAGAAGCAGAGTGTAGGGAGTCAGTGTGGTTGCAGGACCTTGTGACTCCTCCGGTGGCCCCCAATGTTAAAAATTGACTAAGATTGTCTCTGGTCGGACCAGGTTACTGGCAAGAAAGTGTGCCCAGGGCAAGGCTGCTTTTAACATTTTGAGATGAGTGAGCCGCTCACCAATTGTTCACTAGCTGGAGCACTCATTAATATCCTTCATGGGCTCTAACTTACATAGTTTATTACATGGGGTCCCTCAAGAAGAAGCAGAAGCATCATCAACAACACTGAATCATTTATGGGGGGCTTCAAGCATGGCTGCTGCCCAAAGGATGTTCTTTCAGAAAATTGCCCAACGTTTCCTGGAGGGAAGTGCACTCATGACCCCCAGACAGGTTTTACCAACAAAGCGGGGTGCTGAACTGTTCCTACAAGGGAGGTTAGAGGAAAAATGAAAAGGGCTAGACAAAAACTGGCGTGACCAGAGGTGTAAATGTGACACCTGTGGGCATCCCTTTGTTGGATGTATTTGCCTCACACACCCCGAAGGATGTCATGCTTCATCATCGGCGGTTGCTCCTCGTCGGGGGGGGCGGTGCAATCCCCGACGGGCACACCTCAAAGAGGGGCACTTTGGCGGAGATCTTTTGTATCCAACTGCCCTGTGGTGAAGTGTGGGTGTGTGGGCGGGGAGGCAACTGAGACAGAGGTGCTCATTAAAATGCAGCAAGGGGTGCCGGAAACTATTTTATTCTGGTGGTCCCTTTGTTGCAGTTAAAATCGTGAAGGCAAGCTCACTCAGTGTCACCTCGTTAGGTAGAGTGACCTGTGTGGAGCTCTGGAAATAAACAAGTGGTCAACATGTTTCTCGCGAAAGGAATATTATCCAGCGATTCATCAGGACCTTACAAAGTGAAAAATATAAAGGAAATGAACTCAATAACATGCCAGTGTCATGTATATGGTGTGATGCGGGTATGTTTTACCTCAATAGAAAGTCCTATGCCTAATGGTTAAGGGCTAATTGCCACATGAGTGGTCGGCGGGTCGGCACAACGGGGTTAAGCCTTCAGGCTTGGCTTAATCAGCCCGTGTCCGCGTCGGTTCACCTACCCATCTCCGCCGAGCTCGGAGCTTGTGACTCCTCCGGTGGCCCCCAATGTTAAAAATTGACTAAGATTGTCTCTGGTCGGACCAGGTTACTGGCAAGAAAGTGTGCCCAGGGCAAGGCTGCTTTTAACATTTTGAGATGAGTGAGCCGCTCACCAATTGTTCACTAGCTGGAGCACTCATTAATATCCTTCATGGGCTCTAACTTACATAGTTTATTACATGGGGTCCCTCAAGAAGAAGCAGAAGCATCATCAACAACACTGAATCATTTATGGGGGCTTCAAGCATGGCTGCTGCCCAAAGGATGTTCTTTCAGAAAATTGCCCAACGTTTCCTGGAGGGAAGTGCACTCATGACCCCCAGACAGGTTTATCATGATTAAAAGGAGTTTAAAGGTGGAACTTTTGCTGGAAGGCTTTTGAATGCAGGCCCTGCTTGTGGTTAGTCCTCTGACTGCATTATGTGGCCTGAGAAATGTAAAGGAAAGACAGTGATACATGGTACTTACATTTTCAATGCTTTATGTTTTAAGTATATTACTGACAATGGTTTTTGGTGAAAATTGCAATGAATATATTTTTAATAAATGTGTATCTGAATGCAATTTTTTGGTCTATTGGTTTTAATGGTGATTTCTAATATGTGACTATTGTTTTCTTCAATGTGGTAACCCCATGACATAAACAATAGGCCTGCCTAATATATGTGGTGACTCCTTGAGAAAGCCAGTAGGACTGTCAAAGATAATAATGACACTCACTTATATTAGGAGGCTACATCTGTCATGGAGGGTATTATTGTTATGGAAGTCATTACAACTAGGTGTCAAGTGGGTTTGGAACATATCATCAAAGGTATTTTTAATCTGCCTACTGTGTATATTTATAAATGAATGTGTTGGATTTAGCAGTGTTTGTGTAATTAAATTCCAAAGGAAAAATACCGACAATTGTTTAATGCGTGTTGTTGTGTGCCAGCAGATGGAGATTGCAAGCCCACATCACCTCCCCTAAATAGGCCTAGGACTGCTATGCTCCGCTACCCTGAGAGAATTCACTGCTACGATGAAGTACTTGATTTCCTTGTGCAAAACTCTCTTACTGCTCAAATCCTAATCCAATATTTCCTCCAATAGTACAGATTCCCAGAAACTTTATGTAATATGGCACTGACCGCTTCCCAGGAAGTCAACATGTCAGTCAGTTAAGGGACGAGCAAACCAAAGGTTAGTGTACCAGCTTATGCGGTACGTTCAGGAGAAGACGTTAAAAACGTCTCAGAGGAGGAGATGAAAGAGATGCCAGAAACACCAGGAGAGAGAGACAGAACGCCTCATGAGCTCCAGGGAAGTGAGGAAGCTGCCCGAAGAACAAAGGAAGACTGGAACTGGGATGAAGAGGAGGACGACATCGGAGCCGACAACTCGACGTCACGCCCCCTTGGTGAAAGTGCGATTGCCACCGCTGGCATTCCAGAAGAGGAGCCCGCCGGTGCACCTTCTGCCACGTCCCAGGAGGGTTGCGGCCAGAGGCAAGTGTCTTTTATTAATATTTTTGCCCTACACCCATGGTGGGCGGGGTGTGCAGGTTAACAACCCCTCTAGAGGAGAGGTGACCTCACGGGTGTGGTGACGGTAGCACAAAGTTGTCCTCAGCTATACAACAGCACGATTACAGACTGTTTTCTTTATATTTTTTTAGGCTTGCTTCCTAAACATATCCTGCAGTTGGGAGACACTAGTGAACCTCAAGGGGGACAACGCTAGAGAGAAGTAAAAAAGGACGGCAAGGAAGCAGTCGGACTTCTGCAGAAGAAGGAGAACTGTTAACATTGTGTTCACCTTTATTAGTTATTTCTTCTTCTTTCATAAGAACGCTCCCCTTGTGTTACTTTAAATTCCCCATAATAAAAACAGAAGAACATACCTTTCGCCCAAACTATTAATCATGTGTCTTATTCCCTCCTAACCCCACCTCCAGTTCTAAGGGTGTAAAGAAAGAACAGAGGGGAGAAGAGGGGGGGGATGACAAAGACAACAGTGGTGTCAGAAGTGGGATTCTGTGTCTAGACTACAATGACATAACGCATCCCAATAGAGGCCATGATAGCCCAGCTGGCCGAGGGATAGCGTCACCTACAGCTTGTCCGCAAGGGAGGAGAGAGTACAGCAGGTACAAGATACCGCTATTCTCTGCCTTACGGATACCATCTCTAGCGCCCCAGGTTCACCTAAGCGTACCTGGTTCGGTCTTGCAAAACTTTCAAGAAGGGGATGACCCAGATGACTTTTTTTGTGAACTTTGAGATGGTAGGTTCTACTGCGGCATGGCCACTGGAGCCCTGGGGCCAATACATAGCCCCCTCTTGTCAGGGGAGTTGTAGCTGGCATATCAGGCAGCCAACCCGGCAGGCACAATTTCCTATCACGAGCTAAAGAAAGCTATCCTGGAACGACTGGGCTGCGATGAGGAACATTATTGTGCCAGGTTCCGTAAGGAGAAGTGGGTCACAGGTGATAACCCAAGGGCCCTCTACTACAGAATCAAAGACCTGGGGAACAACTGGCTACAGCCAACCACACCGTCTGTGGAGGATATCACTGAAATGATATATTTAGAAGAATATCTAGAAGAGTTACCTTATAACATGCGTTCCTGGGAAAAAACAACACCCCCATCCTATGGCACAAACATACACAGAGTTGACTTGTGCCTACCATTGTTCCCCTGAGTTCCGTAGTACGCCCCAGAAAACATCCTTAACAACATCCAAAACAGTTCCACGTGTGCTAAATCATGGCAGTGAGGTATGAAACACTGGCACTGTGAAGTCTACAGGAAACTTTGAGTCTGAAAGCCCAGTCCGACAAATGGGGCCCCTGTGTTTTCACTGCGGCAAATGGGAACATATTTCGAGAAACTGTCTCCACAAGGCGGGGACAGCAGAGCAGATGGAAGTCGGTTATGCAAAAGAAAGAGTCTTGATAACAGGGGGGAATAAAGATTGCTATATGAAGACTGTCTACCTTAATGGTAGACCAGTTGACACTTTACTAGACACCGGATGTTGTCACTCAGTTGTCTCCCAAGAGTTAGTACCCAGAGCCCAAATAAAAGACAACAAAACTGTATTGGTGTCCTGTGTACAAGGTAATGTAAAAACTTACCCCGTTGCTGAAGTACTCCTGACTGTAGACAGGGAACACCAGCTACATAGGGTTGGGATCATACCCCGTTTAAAAGAAAACTAATATTGGGGACTGAGTTACCCCGTTTTGGTGATTACCTCATGAATACAACGCATGACACCAAGTTGGTGGAGAGGCTGGAAGTGGCCCTGTTCTTTGGGGTAGAAATAGGAACACCTATAGGAAAGATTCCAAAAACCAGAGGGAGATTAGAAAGGAGCGAATGGAGTATCAAAAGTCATTCAAACCCCCTATTGCTTCTGTTCTGTCATCCCCAGGTGCTGGCAAAGCACCTCCCCGAAGTTTCCGAAAAGCACAAAGAGATGACAGCTCCTTGAAGTATGCCTGGGATAGAGCAAAGGAAGATAACCTCAATCAGGTAGGCCCTATTTTTCTGGAAAGCGAGGCTTTCTGTATACGATCGACTGCAATAACAACCAAACCTTTGAAAAACTCCTAGTAGCGCTAGCCATAGAGAACATGTTATGTGCCTCACCCATAGTGAGGCGGGTGGGGGGCACTACGGACAGGAGCATAGACTTAAGTACATACTAGGACGTTTCTATTGTTCCGGTGTATATCCTGAGGTGGCTAGGTTCTGTTCCTAATGCTCCAGATGTCAACTAATTAATCACCCACACGTAAAAAAAGCCCCTATTATCGAGATTCCGTTTCAGAGGATGGGAATGGATTTAGTAGGCCTCCTAACATCTTTGGCTAGGGGGCATCAGTACATATTAGTTATCGTGGTCTATGTGACCTGTTATCCTGAGGCCATTCCTCTAACAAGCATGATCTCTTTGTCCGTCGCTCAAGCTATGGTAACATTCTTTTCTAGGGTAGGATTCCCATGTGAGATTTTAACGGACCAGGGAATCACTTTTGTTTCTCAACTGATGAAACAATGTGTACCTTTTTGGGAGTATGACAGGTACACACAGCTGTGTATCATCCTCAGACTGATGGACTGGTGGAAAGGTACAACAGAACTATTAAAACCATGCTGAGAAAACTTGTAAGTGACACTGGAAAAGACTGGGAATAGAAAGCTCCCCTTGGTCTTATTCGCTATGTGGCCACATGAACAGAAGTACACTGGCTTCTCCCCCTTTGAGCTGGTGTTCAGATGAAAACCTAGAACATTACCAGACATGGCTTTTGAACAGTGGGTGGAGGAAGACGATGAAGGAAAAACTCTACTGGCCTATAGTGGATCTCTCAAAGAAACTCTATCCTCTCTATGGGAAATCGTACATCGGAACATGGATAAGGCAATGGAAAAACAGAAAAGAGAGTATGGCAAAGGGCCAAAATTGAGGGAGTTTTCTTTAGGTGAGAAGGTTCTAGTTCTTCTACCCACTACCGACACAAAACTCCTAGCTACTTGTCAAGGACCCTACAAAGTCCTGGCTAAAGTCACCCCTGTCACTAATAAAATAGCAGTACCCAGTAAACACCAGAAGAGTCAGATCTACCATGTAAACCTACTAAAAAAATGGGAAGAACCTCTGACTGAGAGGACATATAACCCTCTCCCAGGATCCCGACATTCCGCCTAAGATGTTTGAGGATACTTCCCCGAAGGAAATTAATACAGGCAAGATGCTAACCCAAACTCATAGACAACAAATAAGAACCTTACAAGAGAAGTACCCTAGAGTCATATCTAAAACTCCAGGAGGAACTGCCCTTATAGAACATGACACAGTTACTGAAACAGGGAAACTCGTAAGGTCAAAGCTCTACCGAGGTCCCACGGCTAGAAGACAAGCCATAGAAAGGGAGCTCAACTATATGTTTAACCCCTTCACTGCGAGGCCTTTCCGCCCCCCGTGCGAAGCCTTTTTTTGGCTATTTGGGGTGGTTCACGCTTATGCCCCTGTAACTTTTTGACCACATAAGGTATCCACGCCAAATTTGTGTTCTTTTTTCCAGCATCATGGGGATTCTAAAGGTTCCCAGTGTTTGTGGATTCCCCTGGAGCGGACCCAGAAATTATCCAAAATACAGCTAAAAAATTTTTTTTGAAAAATGGGAAAAAATGGCTACAGATGAAAGCGTCTGTGTTTTTCCCTACAAATGGTATCAAACAAAGGGGTTGTGGTGCTGAAATCACAATCTTCTCAGATTCCAAGGGCAAGCAGAGGTTTGGTCAGAAAATCTAAAAAATTTACACAATTTTGGCATTTTTCTGGGACATAGCCGATTTTTGCTATTTTTTGTGCTTTCAACCTCTTTCCAGTTAATGATAGAAATGGGTATGAAAGCAGTAATGGAACCTGGACAGCTATACATTTTAGAAAGGTAGACAAAATTCTGAATCCAGCAAGGGGTCATTTGTGTGGATCCTTTAGAGAAAGTAACCGTTGAATAGAGGAAAAAATGAAAATTAGTTGAAAAAAACAGCCAATGGTGTCAACGTTTTCACCTGTAATTTCTTCTAATTATGACAGCTGTTTGAAAGCAATATACTGTTACATCCATTGGACCTTTATGGTTGTGGGTATATACAGGACTTGTAGGTTCACCAAGAACCCGACAAACCCAGAGACAATAACAGAGCAGCCTCTTCCAATGGTTTTTTATTATGTACCAGGTATATAACAAATAATTTGGGACAATATATGCATCGGTATGAAAGACACCTATGTATTTCTGAAATTGGAACAAAATATAGAGTTTAGAAACAGTAGATATTTGCGCATTTCCGAAACTGTGACTACCCATACTAGCATGAGAATTATAGGTAATTTTTCAAAATGACTTCTTTTTTACACATTGTCTTTCATTTGGAAGGCAGAAATGCGTCAAAAGTCAATAGATATTAACAGTTGCTCTACAATTCGGTGATACCTAAGTCTCCCAATAAAAATGCTACCTCACATGGGTAGGCCTAGTGCCAGCGACAGGAAACGGCTCAAAACGCAACGTGGGCACACTTAATTTTTACAGAGAAAACTGACCCTTTTTTTGTACCTGTAGATTTTGAACCCTAGCTCTGCCGGCACCTAGAGAAACCTGGCAAACCTATACATTTTTAAAAACTAGACACCCAGGGGAATCTAGGATGGGGTGACTTGACTGGCTCTCAACAGGTTCTATTACCCAGAATACCTTGCAAACCTAAAAAATTGTTTAAAAAATCACATTTTACTCACATTTCTGCAGTGGAAAGTTCTGGAATCTGCGTGGATCCACAAAATTCCCCCCACCTCGTGTTTTCCAAAATCTTCCTAGAAAAATGGCACCTCACTTGTGTGGGTAGGCCTAGTGCCCGTGACAGGAAATGACCCAAAATGCAACGTGGACACACCACATTTTCACATTGAAAACTGGCCCTTTTTAGGGCTCGGCCTACGTCACCACGAAGTGGGGCGGAGCTCCGAGCTCTTATGTAATAGAAAAAAAAAAAGTTACTTTAGGGGTCCGGGCTGCAACATTCCTTAGTGCGCGCGCGTTTTTTATGGCATCTGCCTAGTGATTCGTCTTCGCTGTGCTGTCTATTTAGTAGCCTTGACGTGATAGGCTATATTTACTTTTCACCCGCCATTGTTTTCATTTTCATGGCATTTTCTGTGCGGTTATGCGCACGGCAGACTATTAATCTTAATTAGAAGCTGTCAGAGTGCCTGTGTAATGCAATCCAGATGGTGGGAGCGCGTTCACCATTCAGCCTTGCATTGCATGTATCAGGCGCGCGTGTAACATGTACCTTTCGCGCACGGAAGTCCATTAATTTTAATTAGGAGCTGTCAGGGTGCTCCTCCAAATGCAATCCAGATGTTGTATTTGCAGTGTTAATAATTCTATGGTAAGAGGCAGTTGCTTCCTCAGCAGAGTTTGCCTAAAGCACAGCATGACGAACCGCTTTGCTCTGCTGATGTGAAATGCTCGCTTATTTGCTCGTAACTTTAGTTTACAAGGAACACCCGTGAAGGCAACATGCTGTCCATTAATAATTTAATAACAGTAAATAACTGTCTCCGTATTGTCACTACGTCCTGCGTCTACAGAGAGCCACTTAAACGTCTAAACATTTTCCAGGACTGTGTGGGGGACTCGTTATGTGTAGAGTGATTTAGGATTTGAATATGCCTTTTATCTCAGCCAACAGAAATGCTTATTGCCTGCAGAGTCCACTCTTAACAGCGATTCTGGGGAAATGGTGCGGCATTGTTGTTAAAATGCGGGCCTCATTTCACTACTTTACTTTACTGTGTCTCTCCAATGCGTGATTATTTATTGATGCCTCCTTGAGTCTTACACACAGTTGTATCACAGCTCAGCAAAGGCGTTTTGCCCTCTCCCTGTAACCCCTTCTTCCATCTAATCTGCAGACCATTGTAGCGTCTAGCAATGAGAATGCGCCCTTCTGCTTCCATCCTATACAAAGAAGTACGGTTGTGCGCCTGCAGCTGAGAAACTAAACACAGGGACCTAATCCATAAATTGTGCTCATTGCCCCAAAAAAACTTTTCCGCATTGTCAGGGGTAGTAAGCGCTAGATACATGCAATTACAATAAATTTCGTCCCTAAAAGGAATGTAGATGTTAATGTAGGAATGTCACAACAATTTACATTTCTATCGTATCTACAGCTATGAGAATGCGCCCTTCATGTTCCATCTTATGCAAAAAAGTATGGTTGTGCGCCTGCTGCTGAGAAACTAAACACAGGGACCTAATCCATAAATTGTGCTCATTGGCAAAAAAAAACTTTGTCGCCTTGTCAAGGGTAGTAAGTGCTATATAAATGCAATTACAAAACATTTCGCCCCTAAAAGGAATGTACATGTTAATGTAGGAACTGCCACATTAACATTTACATTTCTATCGTATCTATTATCGTAATGCTATTTCTATATTGCAACTACAACACTATCTCCTTCTGTGCGTTGTTAGCAGGCCCCACACATTCACTCACTTCTATTCATTTCCGCATACTTACACGCCACACCAGTCTGCAGTAATCACACCGAAGGCAGGCATTAATAATTTAATAACAGTAAATAACTGTCTCCGTATTGTCACTACTTCCTGCGTCTACAGAGAGCCACTTAAACGTCTAAACATTTTCCAGGACTGTGTGGGGGACTCGTTATGTGTAGAGTGATTTAGGATTTGAGTATGCCTTTTATCTCAGCCAACAGAAATGCTTATTGCCTGCAGAGTCCACTCTTAACAGCGATTCCGGGGAAATGGTGCGGCATTGTTGTTAAAATGCGGGCCTCATTTCACTACTTTACTTTACTGTGTCTCTCCAAT
This sequence comes from Lissotriton helveticus, assembly GCF_964261635.1. Classification (NCBI taxonomy): domain Eukaryota; kingdom Metazoa; phylum Chordata; class Amphibia; order Caudata; family Salamandridae; genus Lissotriton; species Lissotriton helveticus. The sequence goes on along the minus strand of NC_136069.1, from coordinate 1,327,426,375 downwards.
GCGTGATTATTTATTGATGCCTCCTTGAGTCTTACACACAGTTGTATCACAGCTCAGCAAAGGCGTTTTGCCCTCTCCCTGTAACCCCTTCTTCCATCTAATCTGCAGACCATTGTAGGGTCTAGCAATGAGAATGCGCCCTTCTGCTTCCATCGTATACAAAGAAGTACGGTTGTGCGCCTGCAGCTGAGATGAGTGAATATAAAGTCATAGTAAATGCAGACTGAGAGTGATTATATAGTAAGAGTAAATACAGTTTGAGCTTCAGTGAAGAATCAGTATAAGTACATAGTGTCAGACATGCCTATATGCAAAAAAACTGCACCCTGTCACACCATACACACACATACACCACACACAAATACCACACACACACCACACACACACCATATACACACGACACACACATACACAACACACACATACCACACACACACACACCACACACACACCCCACTCTCTCACCACCACACACTCATCACCAGTCACGACAACACACTCACTAACAAAGACTCACACCCACAGACGCACCCCCACACAGTCACCCCCCCATAGGGAGTGCAGAGTGCATACGGAGTGCAGAGTGCATAGGGAGTGCAGAGTGCATAGGGAGTGCAGAGTACAGAGTGAGTAGGGAGTGCTACGGAGTGCTAGAGAGTGCAGAGTGAAGAGGGAGTGCTAGAGAGTGCAGAGTGAGTAGGGACTGCTAGGGAGTGCTAGAGAGTGCAGAGTGAGTAGGGAGTGCGATGGAGTGCAGAGTGAGTGAGTGCAGAGTAGTGAGTGCAGAGTAGTGAGTAGTGAGTGCAGAATAGTGAGTAGTGAGTGCAGAGTGAGTGTGCAGAGTAGTGAGTAATGAGTGCAGAGTGAGTGTGCAGAGTAGTGAGTGCAGAGTAGTGAGTGCAGAGTAGTGAGTAGTGACTGCAGAGTAGTGAGTGCAGAGTAGTGAGTAGTGAGTGCAGAGTAGTGAGTGCAGAGTAGTGAGTAGTGAGTGCAGAGTAGTGAGTAGTCAGTGCAGAGTAGTGAGTGCAAAGTAGTGAGTGTAGAGATGTGAGTGCAGAGTAGTGAGTAGTGTAGTGAGTGCAGAGTAGTGAGTAGTGAGTAGAGTAGTGAGTAGAGTAGTGAGTAGTGAGTGCAGAGTACTGAGTAGTGAGTAGAGTAGTGAGTAGTGAGTGCAGAGTAGTGAGTAGAGTAGTGAGTAGAGTAGTGAGTAGTGAGTAGAGTAGTGAGTAGAGTAGTGAGTAGGGTAGTGAGTAGTGAGTAGAGAAGTGAGTAGAGTAGTGAGTAGTGAGTGCAGAGTAGTGAGTAGTGAGTAGAGTAGTGAGTAGAGTAGTGAGTAGTGAGTAGAGTAGTGAGTAGAGTAGTGAGTAGTGAGTCGTGAGTAGAGTAGTCAGTAGTAAGTAGAGTAGTGCATGCAGAGTAGTGAATAGTGAGTGCAAAGTAGTGAGTAGTGAGTAGAGTAGTGAGTAGAGTAGTGAGGTGAGTAGTGAGTAGTGAGTGCAGAGTAGTGAGTAGTGAGTAGAGTAGTGAGTAGAGTAGTGAGGTGAGTAGAGTAGCGAGGTGAGTAGAGTAGAGTAGTGAGTAGAGTAGAGTAGTGAGTAAAGTAGTGAGTGCAAAGTAGTGAGTAGAGTAGTGAGTAGTGAGTAGTGAGTGCAGAGTAGTGAGTAATGAGTAGAGTAGATAGTAGTGAGTAGAGTAGTGAGTAGAGTAGTGAGTAGTGAGTGCAGAGTAGTGAGTAGTGAGTAGAGTAGTGAGTAGAGTAGTGAGGTGAGTAGAGTAGAGTAGTGAGTAGAGTAGAGTAGTGAGTAAAGTAGTGAGTGCAAAGTAGTGAGTAGAGTAGTGAGTAGTGAGTGCAGAGTAGTGGGTAATGAGTAGAGTAGTTAGTAGTGAGTAGAGTAGTGAGTAGAGTAGTGAGTAGTGAGTGGAGAGTAGTGAGTAGTGAGTAGAGTAGTGAGTAGAGTAGTGAGTAGTGAGTGCAGAGTAGTGAGTAGTGAGTAGAGTAGTGAGTAGAGTAGTGAGTAGTGAGTAGTGAGTAGAGTAGTGAGTAGAAAGTACTGAGTAGAGTAGTGAGTAGTGAGTAGAGTAGTGAGTGGAGAGTACTGAGTAGAGTAGTGAGTAGTGAGCAGAGTAGTGAGTGCAGAGTAGTAAGTAGTGAGTAGAGTAGTGAGTAGAGTAGTGAGTAGTGAGTAGAGTAGTGAATAGTGAGTTGCGTAGTGAGTAGAGTAGTGAGTAGAGTAGTGAGTAGAGTAGTGAGTAGTGAGTGCAGAGTAGTGAGTAGTGAGTAGAGTAGTGAGTAGTGAGTGCAGAAAGTGAGTAGAGTAGTGAGTAGAGTAGTGAGTAGTGAGTGCAGAGTAGTGAGTAGTGAGTGCAGAGTAGTGAGTAGTCAGTGCAGAGTAGTGAGTGCAAAGTAGTGAGTGCAGAGATGTGAGTGCAGAGTAGTGAGTAGTGTAGTGAGTGCAGAGTAGTGAGTAGTGAGTAGAGTAGTGAGTAGAGTAGTGAGTAGAGTAGTGAGTAGTGAGTACAGAGTACTGAGTAGTGAGTAGAGTAGTGAGTAGTGAGTGCAGAGTAGTGAGTAGAGTAGTGAGTAGAGTAGTGAGTAGTGAGTAGAGTAGTGAGTAGAGTAGTGAGTAGGGTAGTGAGTAGTGAGTAGAGTAGTGAGTAGAGTAGTGAGTAGTGAGAGCAGAGTAGTGAGTAGTGAGTAGAGTAGTGAGTAGAGTAGTGAGTAGAGTAGTGAGTAGTGAGTAGAGTAGTCAGTAGTAAGTAGAGTAGTGCATGCAGAGTAGTGAGTAGTGAGTGCAAAGTAGTGAGTAGTGAGAAGAGTAGTGAGGTGAGTAGTGAGTAGTGAGTGCAGAGTAGTGAGTAGTGAGTAGAGTAGTGAGTAGAAAGTACTGAGTAGAGTAGTGAGTAGTGAGTAGAGTAGTGAGTGGAGAGTACTGAGTAGTGAGTAGAGTAGTGAGTAGTGAGTAGAGTAGTGAGTAGTGAGTGCAGAGTAGTGAGTAGTGAGTAGAGTAGTGAGTAGAGTAGTGAGTAGTGAGTAGAGTAGTGAATAGTGAGTTGCGTAGTGAGTAGAGTAGTGAGTAGTGAGTAGAGTAGTGAGTAGAGTAGTGAGTGCAGAGTAGTGAGTAGTGAGTAGAGTAGTGAGTAGTGAGTGCAGAAAGTGAGTAGAGTAGTGAGTAGTGAGTAGAGTAGTGAGTAGTGCGTGCAGAGTAGTGAGTAGAGTAGTAAGTAGAGTAGTGAGTAGAGTAGAGTAGTGAGTAGGACATCACAGGCAGCAACTGTGCAAGCTTCTTACACTCACAAGGAGACAACAGGCAGCTGAGGTGCAAGCTTCTCCCACTCACAAGAAGGACATCACAAACAGCAGCGGTGCAAGCTTCTCACACTCACAAGAACGACATGACAGGCAGCAGCAGTGCAAGTTTCTTACACTCACAAGGAGACCACAGGCAGCAAAGGTGCAAGATTCTCACACTGACAAGAACGACATCACAAGCAGCAGTGGTGCAATCTTCCCTCACACACTCACAGCAGGTACTGTGCCAAGGCAGCAGCAGCAACAGAGCAAGAGTCCCCTACAAAGAACAGGCACAGCACAGAGATGCACAATACAATCTTCTCATACTCACAGGCAGCAGCCGTTCAAGCTTCTCACACTCACAAGAAGGACATCACAGGCAGCAGCTGTGCAATCTTCTTACACTCACAAGAACGACATGACAGGCAGCAGCAGTGCAAGTTTCTTACACTCACAAGGAGACCACAGGCAGCAAAGGTGCAAGATTCTCACACTGACAAGAACGACATCACAAGCAGCAGTGGTGCAATCTTCCCTCACACACTCACAGCAGGTACTGTGCCAAGGCAGCAGCACCAACAGAGCAAGAGTCCCTTACAAAGAACAGGCACAGCACAGAGATGCACAATGCAATCTTCTCATACTCAGAGGCAGCAGCGGTACAAGCTTCTCACACTCACATGAATTACATCACAGGGAGCAGCTGTGCAAGCTTCTTACACTCACAAGAACGACATCACTGGCAGTAGCAGTGCAAGCTTCTTACACTCACAAGGAGACCACAGGCAGCAGAGGTGCAAGCTTCTCACACTCACAAGAAGGACATCACAGGCATCAGCAGTGCAAGTTTCTTACACTCACAAGGAGACCACAGGCAGCAGAGGTGCAAGCTTCTCACACTCACCAGAAGGACATCACAGGCTGTAACGGTGCAATATTCTCACACTCACAAGGAGATCACTGGCAGTACACACCACATGAACACACTCCATAACACATAGCAACAATACATTGGCATTCACAATGCCATTAGCTCAAACTCAAATAAATCCGAGCCCTATTGCATTTCTAATGCTTGTTTTGCTAAGTGACTAGCTGTAGATTTTGAACCCTAGTGATCCAGCGGTTCACCAACAACAGGAACTCCATTACTTATTATTGGTTACTATGGTTCGAATCAGGACGATGTGGGTCCTCTAGATGAGCTTGCCAGGGAATTACAAAATTTTTCTGGTAAAATAATTATGGCGGGCGATTTTAATACTGTGTTGGACCATAAGTTAGATCGGTCAGAAAAGAGTAGAGCTATGGTAAATTCTAAAATGTCGAACAGAGTTAAGATGATGATTGCCCAGTTAGGCTTATGTGATATATGGAAATTGAGGTCCGGCCAGCAACCAGGATACACATTCAATAATAAAAAATACAGTCATAAATCCTGTATTGATTACTTTTTGCTCGATTCTAGACTGATTGATTGTGTGACTCAGGTGGGCCATGTTGGTGTGTATCTTTCTGATCATTCAGCCATTATATTGTTGATGGAATTAGAAGACGGTTTATCGGGTTCAACATGGAGGTTAGATCGGACGGTCCTCTATGATCAGGATGCATTAAAGATTTTGAGCGAGGAGACTGAAGTTTTTTTTGATAAAAATATGGGATCAGCTAGGATCGAGATCGTTTGGGACACATGTAAGGCTTTTTTGCGAGGGAGATTAGGTGCCATGGGAGCGAAGAAGAGGAAACTATGTTATAGTAAGGTTTCAGAATTGGAGAAGAAAATACGTCAGCGAGAGGTGGATATTGTAAATCTCGGCGGACCTGAGGTGGGTGAAAGGATATTGCATGAGTTAACAGAGTTAAAATCAGACCTGGTGGGAGTTTTAAATCAAAGGGTTAAGGAGAAATGGGATGCCAGCCAACTTGCGCACTTCGAATATGGTGAGGGGTGTAGTAAATTGTTAGCTTGGATGGCGAGAAAAGACCAGGGGCCAGATGTAGGTCACCAAATACCGGTCGGTAACGGCCGAATTCGGCCGTTACCGACCGGTATTTGGTGATTGAGATGTAGGGGCCATTATTTTACAGAATCGGTAATTTTACCGATTCGGTAAATCCATATGTAGGTGACACTCCTAAGAGTGCCACAGGCCCTTAAGAATCGGTATTTTACCACCCAATCCTATTGGGTGGTAAAATACCGAATTCAGGTGTGCATGCACATCTGTGCATGCACACCTGTGCAATGTGACACACAGAAATGCCCTTAGGGCATGTATGTGTGCCACATGTCACACATGCCTGTACTTGGGGTGCTAGAGGGTGTCAGAATGACACCCCCTGCAACCTTGCAGGATTCGGTATTTACCGAATCGGTAAATACCGAATCGGTATTGCCCATTGATTCTTATGGGCTTCAAGACCCATAGGAATCAATGGGCAATACCGATTCGGTATTTACCGAATCGGTAAATACCGAATGTTACAGATTCGTTAATTCATAATAAAAAATTACCTACATCTCCCTCCTTCATATTTACAGATTCATAAATACCGAATCGGTAAAATTCGGTATTTATGAATCGGTAAATAGAAGTTACTTACATCTGGCCCCAGGTTCGGAATATGATTAAAGAAGTAAGAGTGGTGGAGTCAGGCTTGACGATTACAGACAGTAAAGGAATAACGGCAGCTTTTCATGATTATTTTGTGAAAGTTTACAACAAAGATCTTAGACCTGAAGAGCAGGCGTTAAAGCGCTGGCTAGAGTTTTTGGAGCCGCTACCTGACGACCTTCAGGATGTATTAAATCAGGAAATATCTCAATTAGAGGTTGAAGGGGCTATTAAAGGGGGAAAAAGGGGTAAGGCACCTGGGCCAGATGGTCTTCCGGCCGAAGTTTATAAATTAATGACAGGCATTTTGTCACCAATTATTTGCCAGCTATTCAATCAGATCTTTCTGGGCAAGTCTTCTCTGCCTTGAGCACTGTTATCCCGCAGTTAATCCATGAAGACCAAAAAGGTTTTATAAAGGGCAGATACTTGAAACAATTAACTTTTTCACTCATTGGTGCTATGGATATGGCCTCGGCCTATGATCTTCCCTTGGCGGTTATCGCCTTGGACGCCACCAAAGCATTTGATCGTGTAAATTGGATATATCTACAGACTCTGATAAAACATCTTAAATTAGGCCAGAATTTCAGCAGTTCTCTTGCATCTTTATATCAGTCCCCCCTGTGACATTCGTCTATTTCTCCCCTGAGGCGGAAGCCGGGGGCTCTTTGCTCTATCTCTGCTCACTGATGTACTGCACGTTATTGACTAGCGAATAGCGTTTTTTTAAAAACTTGTAAATATTTTAACTGCTCATTCTTAATATCGCCCCCTTACCTCGGCGCGAGATTAGCGTCGCTCCGAGGTTGTTAACTGCCTCTCCCTTCCCACAGCTCAGCCGATTTCCAGGCGCTGACACCTGACTTGACCCACCTCAGCCACCATCTTGCTGGGAGGTAAGGGTTGCGGTGTAGTTGTTCGACCCCTCCCGCCCTCCCAGGATATTTAAGAGTGTGTAACTACATTACTGTGACATTCGTCTATTTCTCCCCTGAGGCGGAAGCCGGGGGCTCTTTGCTCTATCTCTCCTCACTGATGTACTGCACGTTATTGACTAGCGAATAGCGTTTTTTTAAAAACTTGTAAATATTTTAACTGCTCATTCTTAATATTGCCCCCTTACCTCGGCGCGAGATTAGCGTCGCTCCGAGGTTGTTAACTGCCTCTCCCTTCCCATAGCACAGCCGATTTCCAGGCGCTGACACCTGACTCGACCCACCTCAGCCGCCATCTTGCTGGGAGGTAAGGGTTGCGGTGTAGTTGTTCGACCCCTCCCACCCTCCTCCAACTCCCCCTTAATCATGCATAAAAGCACAAGACCTACACGACCGCGCAGCGGGCGGGCGCAGCGGGCGTGCCGGCGGCGCGCCGGCGGCGCGCCAAAGCGAAGCCCGTCTGCGCCCGTCTGCGCCGGGACCGGGCCTAGGGCCACGATCCCTGGCCGGGCTCCGACCCAACATAACTTGGTCTACTCCCGTACCTCTCTGATGGAGCTCCGACCCTTGCCTGCTCCCTGCTGTATAATGCTTGACCCACTACTAGTATCAAATGAAGTAACCACGCTCTGTCCACACTGCCATAGCGCGATACCTATAAACAATTTTAAGATTCACGCTAAGCTACAAACCAATTTTAAAGAAGCCACCATTGTTATGGCCCTCATTAACGCGCGATCACTGTGCAAGCACAGTCAGGAAATAGCGGACTTCATTATCAACAATAATTTAGATATCCTCTTTATTACAGAAACATGGACCGACGATTCGTCGGACCCTGACGTAGTGATCGCAGCACCTAACGGATACAAAGCCTATCGACGGGACAGAGTAAGAAAAAGAGGAGGCGGGCTGGCCATTATAGCCAGGGAACGGTTCGCAGTCAGAACCTCACCCATTCCAGCCACTTCCTGCGAAGCCCTGCAGTTCGGAATTAAGCTAAGCGCTCTTTGTAATTTTAAAGGAGTACTCATATACCGACCCCCAGGAACAAGGACAGGCTTTCTTACTGATTTAAGTACTATACTGGAATCATTAGCTACTGAAGAGTCCTTTACGGTCTTGGGCGATATGAATTTTTATTTAGAACAAAATAATCACAAGGATACCTCCGCCCTCATTACAGACATGGAGACACTGGGGCTCAGACAATTAGTTGCCTCTGCTACTCACTTGGCGGGGCATACCTTAGACGGTATATTTTCTAACGTCGAGGGTCTGTATATATCAGATATCCTACCCATGACTTCGTCCGACCACTACGCTATACTCATTAAAATGACAATCAATGAACTCTCGAGTAAGAAAGTCATTTCCCCCGGCCTAGGCTCCTTTAAAGTTTGGAAAAACATAAATCAGCTAGAATTAAACAAAACAGTTGGACAGTACGCGTCCACTGGTGTCCACTGAACCTAATATAGCAACACGACAATTCCAGGACTGGCTAGGCCACGCTACCAATCTTTCAGTACCCATTAAGTCTCAATCTAGGAATAGACCCACACCGACCGCCCAGTGGTATACTGAGCAATTAAGAATGCAAAAACAACTTAATAGGAACAGGGAAAGGCAATGGAGGAAAACTTATGATACAGTGAGTAAGATCCACTATAAAGAATCACTGGCTGTCTACAAAGCAATGATCGTAAAGGCAAAAAAAAATTCTTTTCAGAGCAAATTGAAAAAGCCAAAAACTCAAGCAAGCAATTATATGAGATTACCAAAACACTGTCAGGTAACGTTCCTGATCTTACCCCGCCCCCATCTCAACTACTTTGTGATGCTTTGGCCAATTTCTTCTTCTCCAAAGTGGACGACATCTACCAAGCCTTTACCTCTAAACCCACCATGATGACAGCTTCTCCTTCTAATACACCTCCGGCAAATGCCTTTACCAGTTTAAAGCTCTTACAACTGATCAAATAAAAATCATTGTCTCTACAATTAAAACAGGATCCGCACTCGACCCTTGTCCTTTTTCTGTCCTTCCACCGGTGATGGACTCCATTATCCCGGTCATTACCCAAGTATGCAACTCCATACTGGGCTCCGGGATTTACCCGAACTCCTTAAAAAACACTTTGCTGAAACCTTTATTAAAGAAACCGAGCCTGGACAAAGATGAACTAAAGAATTACAGGCCCATAGCAAGTCTCCCTTTTTTAGCCAAAGTGGCGGAAAAGGCCATGAACTTACAATTGTCGGAGCATATTGAGAAACATCGACTGCTGGACGACACACAATTCGGTTTTCCCAAGTATCATGGTACCGAAACTGCCTTAATTAAAGCCGCAGACGATGTTAGAGCAATTCGAGACCAAGGCGGGACAGCAGTTCTGGTACTGCTCGATTTATCAGCAGCCTTCGACACGGTCGACCATAAGATCTTGGTCGACCGTGTCGGAAAGATGGGCATTTACCATACTGCAAGAGATTTGCTCGCATCTTTCCTGGCAGATAGAACACAGGCCGTCACCCTGGGGCCTTACCAATCTGCTAAGCTCTCGTTGCCGTGTGGGGTACCTCAAGGCTCATCCCTCAGTCCGACACTATTTAATATCTATGTGTCGGACCTTGCCAATGTTATTAAAGCACATGGGATGAGCCTAACCTCCTACGCCGACGATACGCAATTGGTATTGGCCATCAAGGGCGACGGAGGCGAGGTGGCAAAACGCTTCCAAAAAGGAATGCAGGAAATCGGAGAGTGGATGGCAACCAATTGCCTTAAGCTTAACTCAGAAAAAACTGAGGTAGTTATTTTCGGACCCCTCTCACCAGGTTGGTCAGCATCCTGGTGGCCACCAGCCTTTGGAGCACTCCCAAGCCCGGCATCTAAGGTCAGGAACCTGGGAGTTACTTTTGATGAGGGCCTCAACTTTGTGGATCATGCGAATAAAGTAGCAACCACTGCCCATCATAAATTAAGAATGATCAGGAAAATTAGCCAGTTTCTGCCAGAGGCAGCTATTAAAACACTGGTCAGCTCTTTAGTTCTAACGTCCCTCGATTACTGTAATGGCCTATTCCTAAATGCTTAGGTCAGGGTCACGAAGAAGCTACAGACGATACAGAATGCCGCCGCACGTTTGCTCTCTGGAACACCCAAATTCTCAGCCATATCAGATACCATTAAAAAATACCACTGGTTGACAATCCGGAATAGGATTAAGTTTAAATCACTCTGTATAGTGTACAAGGCACTTAACGATCAAGGACCACATTTTCTTAAGGACCAGCTGATACCCTATAAACCTCCCAGACAGCTTCGTTCCACCACGCTTAACCAGCTAGTGATCCCACGTTCTAAAACAGTGTCTTGGGGTGACCGCCGCTTTCTAGTCGCGGCACCCAAATTATGGAACACCTTGCCTCAACACATCAGGCTAAGCCCTTCACTTTTCCAGTTCCGCAAGAGACTGAAGACATGGCTTTTTAATCAGTAACACCTATTAAACATCCTTTGGAGCAATTAACATCGAGCTGAAGTTATGCGAATTGTCTAGCGCCGAGACGCCTGCGGGTATTCGTTCACGCCTTATAAGTAGCAAAAATAAATAAATAAATAAATACGTCCCGAGTGTTAGTTAATGGGATATTAACTCAGCCAGTTCCAATCATGCGAGGGACTAGACATGGGTGTCCTCTGTCAACACTTTTATTAGATTTATATATCAAGCCCCTAGCCTGTAAGATAAGAGCTGCAGAGAAGATTGCTCGAAAAAAATTGGGTTATATGCCGATTACATTATTATTTACACTTCTAAGTTACTTCAGTCAATGTAATGCCTTTTAGAATTGACCAAGGAGTTCGGGCAGTATCAGGCTATGCTATTAATGAAGATAAAACGGAGATTATCTCCTGGAACTCAAATGTCGAGGGAATTGCCTGCAAGTCTGAGATGAGATATTTGGGGGTGAGGATAACGCATGACATCAGGGATCTGGCTAAAGTTAACTTTTTAAAATTAAAAAAAGAGATAACTGCCACTCTTCGGGGGTGGGCACATTTACCGCTTTCACTGTTTGGTCGTACGAATTTGGTGAAGATGATGATTTTGCCAAAGATAACTTTTTTGTTTGAAACACTTCCGTTGATATTTAAGAAAGAGTGGTTTGTAAATTTAGAGAGTGAGATTAGTTATTTTTTATGGACTTCAAAAGGGCCTCGCCTCTCTTGGAAGAAGCTTAGGAGAAAACTTGTGAAGTGGGGATTGGCGCTCCCAGACTTTCAAATCTATTCATGGGCCTTCCTGCTAAAAAAACGCAGAATGCTGTTGGGAACCCCGACAATTTCTGTTATTGGGAATATGTTTTGTGCAATGCTCAGAAAGAACAACTATAACGAGCATGGTTTTTTGTTTAAGTTTGCTGATCCGAAATTTTTCAAAAAGGTTAGGTTAAAGGTTCTAAGAGACCTAGCGGAGCTCTGGTTCAGAATTAGGAGGTCATTAAAAATTCCATACTATAGTTACATGGCTCTGATTTGGGACACACCAGGGTCTCCTCCCCGGTCAAAGGACGCTTTGGCTAGACCACCAAGAGAGGCAGAACCCCAGCGATGGAAAGATTTATTTCCGGATAGCAAGTTGATGTCATGGGGACTTTGTGAACAAGAATGGGGTCGGAGCTTCTCCAGGTTTAAATATTTGCAGATACAGAGTTGGGCAACTGAAATGGGAAATCTAATTGGAGTTCATACTGAACTTGAAGAGAAGTTTTTTTCAGATTGTTTGTTTAAAAAAGAAATTGCATTATGGTACTGGCTGATACTTGAGATGGAAGATGGTCCCTTTATGCTGCCTGCGACCTTGTGGGGAGATTGCTTGCCGGAGATCGCGACAGAGGACCAATGGCAAGTAACAATGTCTATGCTAAATAAAATAGTCAAACCTGCAAATTTAAGGCGGAACCATCTCTTTACAATCCACAGGGCGTATTGGTCTCCCCGAAGACTTTCTAAATTCAATTCCTGTGGTGTGGTGGTGTGCCCCAAGTGCAAGAGTCCCAAGGAAGACGATTTACATATGTTTCTGTTATGTCCGAAGATAAGAGAATTTTGGGAGGCTGTGAGTAGCTGTTTGTCAAGAGCCCTAGGCTTGCAGATCAAGGTAAGCTCTGAACTAGTTATAACTGGTAGAAGGGATCTTGCAGGTAAGGGTACAGATGATAACGCTAAACTCTTGTTTTATGCTATATTATTGGCTTGGAGAGAGATATGTAAATTATGGGTTTCTCCGTTACCTCCGACAGAACTGAACTGGCTACAAGCCATGAGATTTATTGCCATGTTAGAGATTTTGGATCAGACAAAAAAACAATATAGATTTTGGACACCATTTTTGTTATGTTTTGGGTTAGGGAGAAGGTTTTTTGCTTGATTTTTTGTTAAAATATAAATACCATGATTAAGCCTTCACCTATCTCGGCTGGTTTTGAGTCTTCCCAGGCAAGGTGAAGACCTGAGGATAGGGCTGTTACGTTTTGGAGGAAGACTCTCTGTCCCACTCACAAAAGGGGCCGTGCTCGGTGGAGGGTTCGGATTCTAAGTAACACTGCACAAGCCTTTTTCCTGTACAACCAGTATATGAGATAAAAAGCCCAAGAGTGGCTTCCTTGAGTAATGGGAGGCGAGAAGGCCAATGAGGATAAAAAAAAAAACAACAGGTACTCCACTATGTCATACTCACCTGGGCCCATAAAACTCACAGTGGTTAAACCGCTGGGGGGGGTCAAGTTTTATAAAATTTCACAAACTGTTTAGGATTAGTTTATTCAACATTAGTTAAATCTAGTTGATGGCGATAATTAATATAAACTAACTTTTCTATACTTTAAGTAAATCACCACTGACTCAAGAAGTTTTTTAATCTTTATCTAAATTTTAGATGCATGTGAACAATCTCAAATACAGTGCAGTCACTATCATTCATAGGAGAGAACATTCAATTAATAAACACAATACATTTATCTCTGACTCACGCAACAATTGATGTCGGAAAGGGAGAGGACAGAGAGAAAAGATCAAAAACATTAGCAAATAACAGAAAATTATATTTACCAAGGATGGTGTGGAAATTAATTTAGGATAGAAAGTTCTGTTTCAGGTTCTGTGATCAGTTCTTCCTCAGCAACTCAGCATCTCACAGCATCAGCTTCTCTTCCCAGCATTCAGCAAGTCTCCATCTGACTAACTAAAGCTATCTTAATTATTCCTTTCGTTCTGCATGTTCCACCCATTAATGTTTCAATATCGGGAAAATACGAAATTTGATTGGTCTGGCAAACGGGGGTCTTCATCATACCATGCTTACATGTCCCTAAATTTAGTTAAACCATTGTTCGGAGAGCCAACCCCTTACTTTGTATTCATAAATTCTATTCCCATATTCTACTTGTATCAATATTGAAACATTAAAACAGTATGATGAATAGAACTTTTCACTGTTGAACTCTGCACCATTCTGTTCCCATGGAGTAGCACTTGATCTCTAGATTCTTCAGCTTCACCACCTTCAGCTTCTGATGTTTCAGCTTTCTCAGACAGTTGTTGCTCTTGTTGTTCAGGTGGACTTGGTACTCTTCTGGTATGACTAGCATGAATCCAATTGGGTAAACCTGCACACTTCAATGCTGTGGTAGTGACCAGTATGACCTGTTGTGGTTTATACCATCTGGGTGCTAGACACATATTTCTGGAGGGTTTCTTCAATAACACATATTTTCCAAGATTCAAATCATGCTCTTGAATTGGCTGCCTTGCAACTGTGTCTTCTCCAACCTGATGAGAGACAGAACGCAACAGATCAGCCAATCCTTTGCAATAGTCCAATACCAGGTCATCAGTTATATTCATCAATTTATTTCCAGGAATGAATGCTTATCTCATTGGCCTTCCCATCAGGATTTGGTGTGGATTCAATCCTTTCTTTCTGTCAGGGATGCTCTTGATACCCCTCAGTACAAGTGGTAGTCCATCTTGCCACTTCAGCATTGTGGATGCACACACCTTCCCTAATCTTGATTTAATTGTGCCATTAAGATGTTCAACTACTCCAGAAGCCTCTGGGCGATAAGCAAAGTGCAGTTTTTGTTCAATGTTAAAAGCAGCACAGATTAATCGGATTATCTCATTATTAAAATGAGGTCCTTTATCTGATTCCAAAGTCACTGGAAAACCGAATCTCTGTATCAATTTCCTCAGCAATAATTTTGAAACTGTCATTTCTTCTAGTGGGGTATGCCTCTACCCATCTTGAAAACAAGCACACTATGACCAATACATATTTCAATCCATTGCATTGTGGTAACTCGATAAAATCTTACTGTAATCTGGTGAATGCTCATTTTGCTTTTCCAATTTTTCCCCAGCTAACCACTGTCTTCCTACCTGGGTTTTGCTGCTGACAGATTAAGCATCGTTGGCAAAGGCTCTCTGTGATTACCCTAAACTTTGGATTATACCAATTCTGTCTGAAAAGTCTGATCATTGTATCCCTGCCTATATGAGTTGATCCATGATATACTCTTGCAAGTTAGGGGAGCAGACAGCCTGGCATGACTGGTATGCCATTTGAGTATACCCACACTTCATCTTCTGTCCTTTTTGTACAACCTGACCGTGTCCAGATTTCTTTCTCTCTCTCTTCAGCTTCTTCCTGCAATTATCTGACCTCATCCCATGTTTCTAATGCTGTGGAAAACATGAGTTGGCTGCTGGTTTTATCATTTTCCACTATCTTATTGATTGCCAATTTGTTTCATGCACAATATTGAGCAATTTGGTCGGCATGTCTATTGCCCGCCGTCACATAGTCATTTCCTGACTGATGTGCAGCACATTTGACCACTGCTATTTCTTTTGGCAATTGTAATGCTTCCAACAATTCTTTCACCAATTCAATTTAATTTTTATTTATGATCTTGGAACTCCGAAGAGATCCACATAAAATTTGAAATTTACATTTTCGAAACATTCAATTATAATATAAAAATGTTATAAATATAAAAAAAATCAGAGTAAAACTAATTTTCACTAAAATACCCAGCATATACATGTTTCAATATATATCTAAAAAACACTTAAAAAAGTTAAAAATTCTATGACAAAATATTGTATTTGGTGGTACATAGATGGAATCTGTCAGAGCCCGGGCAGAGAGAATAGATAAAGAAAAACGAATAGGCCTTATCCATTTACGACGACATGATAGTAGAGCAGGACAAGTAAATAGTACATGCATAATGTCCTGGACAGGATTATTGCACAAATTACAGGCTGTAGAGGAACCATACCATTAAGATATTAAGTTGTTTAAGTGGAGTAAACCTTGCCTCAATAATAACCAAAAACGGTGCATTCCATGAGGCAGGTTCCAAGTAATATATGACTGTGCTTTGTTTATCATACAGGATTCAATAGACGAATCAGTGACTCTCTTTAAGATGCGGGATTCCCTATCCCTCGAAAAACTTAATTTCCAGGTAGCCTGTTTTCAGAGTGGCTTTTAATTGATATGGTGTTAGGGTGAAAAGTGCGGTTACATCTAGCTGGAGAAAGTCTACCGCAGCTCTAAAAATGTTAACAATTAGAGAATGCTCATTTAGACTTCCCAGTAATTCTTTCCAAATAAGACATCTTATTGTACCTATCTCACCCTTTACAAGACTTACAACCCAACGTACTATCCCCGCAAGTCCCTGTACCCAGGTACTTCTTAATCCAAATTCCAATCTTAAAGCGGCCATGGGACAAGCAGAGTTAACTGAGGCTAGGCTCCGTAAAATGTTGCCTTCTGTTATATTTAGGAAACCCCATTTTCCTAGGTCAAGTAATTCCATACCATATAACAAGGAGGCAGGAAGCGTCTCCTTCCGTTTTTTCATTACACTTGCTTCCGAACTGCTCTTCAGCCATTAACATTGGATATAAACCTTCTGATACCATAGCTCTTCTCCATTGCTTCATCTGATCCGCACGTGACTTATATGGATTTCTAGGTACAAATCCTCTAACTCTCTAACCACCTCTGAATTTCTCTCCTTCAAATGCCTTGGTTTCCCATTCTTCCAAAGCCTCATTCTGAGTTAACCTAGGTCTTGGTTCTCAGTCATTCATTCTGATTCTCAAATTCTGAAGAACTCTCCCATTAAACGTACCATGTTCTGGGAAAGCTAGAACACCATCACCTTTTGTATACTCCACCCAATTCTCCAACCATACACAAGCATGATATCCTCTTTCCATCATCATAAATGAAGCAGGCATTTTTGGTGGTGGAATAGGAATTCCCTCTCTAGTCAATACAGGCTTATCTTTCTTAAAGAAATTCTTAATTTTCTTTATTAACGACATCTTCCACTTTTCTCCATACATTCTACACGAACGATATATAAAAGAGTCTTCCGTAAACCCTCAAACTCTGTTACCTACGTCTCATACTATGTCAGCACGACTCACACCACCAATCAAGTCAGAAGTCAACATACAATTTCTTTCTTAACCAATCCTAACAAAGCTTCTATTTAGCTACCAATCAAAGTTAAGGCTTGCGCAGCTCGTCTAACCAATACTAGAGCGGCCTTTTGTGACATCAGTATTGCTCCTCACTACTGACCCCTCCTTTACAATCTGCTCCCTTCTCACGCCCGCTGCTTCGACCAATCCCAGCGCAGCTCTCTGTGACTTCAGTATAACTCCTGCGACTGACCCTCCCTTCACAAGATAATATGAAAACTTATTTCTTTAACTTTTCCTAATAAAAATTTGTTAGTAACAACATAAAAAAGCACTACTCTGTCTGCTCGACTAGATACGGAATACATTCAACTTATTCCAAAGTAAATAAGTACTTCTTTTCACTGTGAGTAACACCCCTGTTTACCCTTCATTGAAGCTCTGGGAGTACCCGTTTCTACTACAGCGATACCCCTTTTGGGAAAAAAGGCTTAGGTCCCTCTGGTAACACCCTCGCTATCATTTGCACCCTACTTTGACACAATATAGTCTCTAATGTAACACTGCCAGCCTTCCGTAGCTTCTCAGTATTATGACATCAGATGAGTAACATACTGCAGTGTGGCTTCTGTCACCACCCGCTATTCAAAATTCCATTCCCGGGATACCCAGCTATCCTCTGTACTTGTGCCTCTAGACAACATAAAAAAAGACGGTTACTCTTTTGTTAAACATAAATCGATAATCAATAATTAATACTTATCACCAAACTAGTCAATAATAACAATAGCTCCACTACCAGAAAACAGATCCAGCGGTTCACCAACAACAGGTACTCTACTACCACATACTCACCTGGGCCCATAAAACTCACAGTGGTTAAACCGCTGGGGAGTCAAGTTTTGAAAATTTCACAAACTGTTTAGGATTAGTTTATTCAATGCCTCCGTTCAATTTTCAACTAACCCTTCGCAGATCAACAAGTTCTTTCCTTTGGTTGATGGACCATTAGTTCAATCTAGTTGATGGCGATAAGTAACATAAACTAACTTTTCTATACTTTATGTCAATCACCACAGACTCAAGAAGTTTTAAAATCTTTATCTAAATTTTAGACGCATGTGAACAATCTCAAATACAGTGCAGTCACCATCATTAATTGGGGAGAAAATTCAATTAATAAACACAATACATTTATCTCTGACTCACGCAATGATTGATGCAGAAAAGGGAGAGGACAGAGAGAAAAGATCAAAAACATTAGCAAATAATAGAAAATTATATTTACCAAGGATGATGTGGAAGACCAAGCCCCCTGGCCAAAGAGCTGGTGAGGATCCCCTGAGATAGATTCAGGAGACAAAGACATCAGGACAGGATAGTTGCCCTCTCTGAGATACTGACGGTTGCGCCACACCCCTCTCTCACACTCTCCTCCTCCTCGAGATTCTTCCACAATCTTCAAATCTAACCCAAATTAATTTAGGAAAGAAAGCTTCAGGTTCTGCAATCAGTTCTTCATCAGCAATTCAGCATCTCACAGCATCAGCTTCTCTCCCCAGCATTTAGCAATTCTCCATCTGACTAACTAACTAAAGGTATCTTAATTATACCTTTCGTTCTGCATGTTCCACCCATTAATGATTCGAGAAAATATGAAATTTGATTGGTCTGGCAAAAATGAGGTCTGCATCACAACATGCTTACATGCCCAAAAAATTCAGTTAAACCATTGTTCGTAAACCCAACACCTTACTTTTTATTCATATATTTTTTTCCCATACACTACTTGCATCATATTGAAACATGAAAGCATTATGATGAATAGAACTTTCACTGTTGAACTCTGCACCATCCTGTTCCCATGGAGTAGCACTTGATCTTGGCTCTCTTTCAACTGCTGTGTCATGGCCTTCATGGCTTTCCACAGTTGGCATGCGCAGACTTCGCGTCATTCAGCTCATTCAGTTATGCGAGAAAGGCCCAAATATGTACTAATGATGAAAGCCAAAAGATAGATGTTGATTTCTCAGACAAAGTGTTAGCACTGTATACCACCCACCTCTACTCTATCCCATTTCATTTATTAGACTTATGCCCACATTAGCATTAGTAAAATAGCTTGCTTTAATTTCCGATAAGTAGGTGCCATGAATGCGAGTCTTCAAGCTGCCATATTAATAGCTTCTGCTCATGTGCCAGAATTTCCCTACAAGCATTAACTCGACATACTACGTCGATTTAGTTGACCCATGTAATTGCATATTAATTTCCACAAAACTTTGTTAATATCTTGTGAGTGAATTAATCTAGTGGATTGCTTACAAGCAAGTCTCTTTTCTCCAAGACCTTGCTCCATCACTAGCTCAGCCGGCACCTAGGGAGCCTAGCAAACCTATACATTTTTTAAAACTAGACACTCAGGGAAATCCCGGATGGGGTGACTTGACTACCTCTTACCAGGTTCTGTTACCCAGAATCCCTTGCAAACCTAAAAATGTGTCCCCAAAAATTATTTTCCCCCACATTTCTGTTGTTGAAAGCTCTGGAATCAGTGTGGATCCACAAAATTCCACCTACCCCGCATTCCCCAAAGTCTTCCGAGAAAAATGGTACTTCACTTGTGTGGGTAGGCCTAGGGCCAGCAACAGGAAATGGCCCAAAATGCAACATGGACACACCACATTTTCACAGTGAAAACGGACTTTTTTTGCAAAGTGCCTAGCTATAGATTTTGAACCCTGACTCTGCCAGTACCTAGGGAAACCTATTAAACCTAAAAAAAAATTTAAACTAGACACACAGGGGATTCCAGTATGGGGGGACTTGACTTGCTCGCATAAGGTTCTGTTACCCAAAATCACTTACAAACCTAAAAATTTGTTTTAAAAAAACACATTTTCCTCACATTTCTGTGGTGGAAAGTTCTAAGAACTGTGTGGATCCACAAAATTCTACCCATCCCACTTTCCCCAAAGTCTTTCGAGAAAATGTTCCCTCATTTGTGTGGGTACGCCTAGTGCCCAAAACACAACGTGGACACACCACATTTTCACAGTGAAAACTGACCATTTTTTTGCAAAGTGCCTATCTGTAGATTTTGACCCCTAACTCTGCCTGCACCTAGGGAAACCTAGCTAACCTATACATTTTTTAAACGTAGACACCCAGGGGAATCCAGGATGTGGTGACTTGACTGGCTCACACCAGGTTCTGTTACCCATAATCCCTTGCAAACCTAAACATTTGTCAAAAAACAAACACATTTTCCTCACATTTCTGTGTTGGAAAGTTCTGGAATCTGCGTGGATCCACAAAATTCCACCCACCCCGTATTCCCCAAAGTCTTCCAAGAAAAATGGTACCTCACTTGTGTGGGTGGGCCTAGAGCCAGTGACAGTAAATGGCCCAAAACGCAACGTGGACACGCCACATTTTCACAGTGAAACAGACCCTTTTTTTGCAAAGTACCTAGCTCTAGATTTTGAACCCTGACTCTGCCAGTACCTAGGGAAACCAAGGACATTTATACATTGTTGAAAACTAGACACCCAAGGGAATCCAGGATGGGGTGACTTGACTGGCTCTCACCAGGTTCTGTTACCCAGAATCCCTTGCAAACCTAAAAATGTGTCCCAAAAACACACATTTTCTTCACATTTCTGTGGTGGAAAGCTCTGGAATCTGCATGGATCCACAACATTCCACCCACCCTGTGTTCCCCAAAGTCTTACGAGAAAAATGATATCGCACTTGTGTGAGTAGGCCTAGTTCCCGCGACACGAAACAGCCCAAAACGCAACGTGGACACACCACATTTTCACAGTGAAACTCTTGAGTTTTGTCTCTATATTTCACATCAGGACTCCTTTAGAGGCTCCCTCATCTATAGGCCCCCAGGCCCGAGATAATATTTTATAACCCAAGTTGGTAACATTTTCGAAATAGGATTAAACACTTCCTCATACACAATTTCAGGCGACTTGAATTTCCATCTTAAGGCAGACTCAGACCTAGATACAGCTAACCTTCTAGATCTCATGTTGGGTGGAAATCTAGAACAACAGGTATCTGGAGCCACTCATCAAGCAGGTCACACTCTTGATTGTATCTTTTCCAATAACCGCCAACTTTCTTTCATGAATACACTTCCCCTCACATGGTCCGATCACTCAGCAGTACTATTCAAGCTTACCACACTCAACCACCCTGGCATAAAACCCTCTGCAAAATATCTTGAAACTAGAGCCTGGCTTGGCAGTTCGGGCTGGACTGTTCCCATGAGGCACAGGGTCAAGACTGATTTGCATATGGCCAAGTCTGAACTGGGGTGGCTTGGTGAGCAAAATAACAATGGATTAAACCCAGATCTGTGACTGGGGGTGAATGTTTTGCCATGGTGCAACATTCCGTCCATCATCTTGTGTGTTTTGCTGTTCATCCTATGTGGGAAGGATATGCCCAGAAGTGGGTCCCGTGCTCACTAAGCCACTGGAGTCAAGCTATCCTGGCTGAAGACGGCTGATAGCCAGAAACCGGTCCTAGGATGCTTGATTCAAGGAAGACATGGCTTGGCAGTTCCGGCTGGACTGTTCCCATGAGGCACAGGGTCAAGACTGATTTGCATATGGCCATGTCTGAACTGGGGTGGCTTGGTGAGCAAAATAACGATGGATTAAACCCGGATCTGTGACTGGGGGTGAATGTTTTGCCATTGTGCAACATTCCGTCCATCATCTTGTGTGTTTTGCTATTCACCCTATGTGGGAAGGGTATGCCCAGACGTGGGTCCCGTGCTCACTAGGGGCCAGATGTAGGTCGCCAAATACCGGTCGGTTACGGCCGAATTCGGCCGTTACCGACCGGTATTTGGTGATTGAGATGTAGGGGCATCATTTTACAGATTCGGTAAATTTACCGAATCGGTAAATTTACCGAATCTGGAAAATACCGAATCGGTATTTTTACCGATTCGGTAATTTCCAGATGTAGGTGGGACTCTTCTGAGTCCCAAAGGCCTTTCAGAATCGGTATTTTACCACCCAATCCTATTGGGTGGTAAAATACCGAATCCAGGTGTGCATGCACATGTGTGCATGCACACCTATGCCATGTGACAGACAGACATGCCCTTAGGGCATGTCTGTGCCTGTATTTGGGGTGCTAGAGAGTGTTAAAGTGACACCCCCTGCACCCTTGCTGAAATCGGTATTTACCGATTCTGTAAATACCGAATCGGTAATGCCCATTGATTCCTATGGGCTTCAATGCCCATAGGAATCAATGGGCATTACCGATTTGGTATTTACAGAATCGGTAAATACCGAATCTTAACGATTCGGTATTTACCGAGTCTGTATTACCTACACCCCCCCCTCTATTTTACCACTTCTTAAATATTCGGTATTTAAGAAGTGGTAAAATAGATTTACCTACATCTGGCCCTAAGACACTGGACTCAAGCTATCCTGGCTGAAGACGGCTGATAGCCAGACACCAGTCCTAGGATGCTTGATTCCGGTCCAGGGAAGACATGGCTTGGCAGTTCGGGCTGGACTGTTCCCATGAGGCCCAGGGTCAAGACTGATTTGCATATGGCCATGTCTGAACTGGGGTGGCTTGGTGAGCAAAATAAATCTAGTGTAGTTCCTATATTCCCAATAGGCTCTGCGCATTGGAATAATATAAACAGCAGTGTAGACGTAGGACTGAGGTTGACTAGGTCTCTACTGACTATATTAGACTTAATTAGTTTTGCCAGATAGCTCAGAGGTCACTAGAAACTTTCTCGAATGTTCAGGAAAGAGTTAACTCTCCTGATTTAGACAAGAAGGGATTAGCTTCTGACAACCGCATAAACATGACAACTTTGCTCCCTCAGAATAAAGAGTGTATCTCTAGAGTCGTGTGAAAACAATAGACAGTTATTTCACTCAGTCAATCGTGCATACTTAGTTTCACCAGAGTGCAGAGAAATAGAGAGACGGGCGTTTTCAATAAAAGGTGTTGTTTATTGAGCAGTCTTCTTTCTCATGCACAAGAAATGAATTGGCACAATTGCAATACTTATCATAAAGTAAAGTGTGTGCAGTAAAAAGAGTATTATGAAATAATACTGTAAAAGCATTGATATGGTTTCTCAGCCATATGATACTTTAAAATGGATAAAATATATACATACATAAAAACATTAACTAACGTACTCAACTGGTGCTTCTAATCTACGCCTACCCCGGTGTACCTGACCTAAGCCTAATACGTGGGAAGGAGTAAGTAAGTAGCAGTTTTAAGTTAAGTTGGTTTTTGCCAAGGAATCTGAATCAAGAATTCTCTTAAGGATTTAGTCAGCTCCGTACCCTGGTAATAGAATGTAGGAGGGCTTGTATCTCTCTCTCAGGACTCGATCTCCCAGCAACCCGCAAGGGTGACTGGAAACACCGGAGCTGGATTTTCTCGGCAGGAGAAAAAGACAGCGTCTTTCTCAGTGCGTCAAAAGGGAGGGGCGGCGTCCTTCGGCTCCTCGCATCAGCTGGGCTTCCGGGCAAGTAGATAGCCGCTCTGCTCCAAACCACCGTGTGTTTGCTTAAGGCAACGTTGGTATATTTATACCTGGAAGGTGCCGGGTTTGACGTAAGGTTGGACATAAGACGTCACTAAGAACTAACAGTTCTTGCTGGACTCTAGAAGTTCTTGTGCAAATCAAAACAAGAGCAGGGGGATTTCTCGGGCTGCTGGAGGCTTGGTTTGTTTAAAGAATGCGTTGTACTTTCTAGGAGTCTATGGGAGTAGCCTTGCCGTATTTGGACTGCATGGGCTATTACTAAATATGGATATGATTCTTATGCCTTTATAAGGATATTATTTATTATAACCACATAAGGGCATAAATCAGGAATTTCGAATTAGGGTCCTAGATAGAAACACAACACCCACCTCCACGTACTAATGTCCATCATTACTAAAAACTAAGCAATATTAAACATATAACGATGCATGTGTGTTTTCCAACCCACCCCAAAATACATAAATCGCATTTGAAATGGTATATGGTAAATACACGAAAATGAGTATTGGTACTGTACGCCTATTAAGCAGTGTCATCATTCAGTTAAATACATATATATATATATATCAGCTGAATGAATTGCGAAAATTACACATGAAATGGCTCTGAATACAGAAAAGAAGGCCGAGACCATTTCATCACATATTTATACAAATGCTGTACATGTGTTAGAGGCTGAGGTAAAATATTGTCTCTAGAGTTCCTAAAATAGAAGCTCTGTTCTCTAAGAATAGTTCTACTTTAAGCAGATTACCATGTGCCAGAAAAAAGGTAAATATTTTGGAAGTGAAAAAAAATAATTTGGCTTTCAGGGAAGATAATAGTTCCAAATGTTTTCAGTAGTTTTGTTTATCAAAAACTGAAGGTCGAATTCAGAGTTCAGGGAACGCTGTGTGCTCGTTGTTTTAAAAGTTATTCTCGTTGACTGGAGAGAACATCATTTCAGACAGACTTGCAAAAAATTGGTCTACGACATCAGGTGAAAGTTCGACCAAGTTCGAAAAAGTTGAAATTGTGCACATGTGAGAATGATTGCTATCATCGATGTCTGGATCAGCAATGCTCACAGAAGGTTGTACCTGTTTGGTGCTGCTTTCCTCTCGTACTTCACCGCCACCTACTCGTAATGGTGAAGTCTCAATGAATGCCGTCATCAGAATAGGTAGCCGCTGGGGACAACACGATGCATGAGTCGTTACAGGACCTAGCAAGGTATCGATATCCTTTGGTACTGCTGATGGTAGTGTAAGACAGATGTCCAGCACGCATTCTTCTCCGCATAGCAGACATCGAAGCACAGGTAAGATGCAATTCTGCCAGATTGGTCTGAATGAAAGAAACCAAGTTGTACTTAGATCTCTTAGCCGGGCAAATCCGAGGACTTTAGTGATGCGGTCCCGGTAGCGTATAGCTAGGATCGGTTCTCCCATCGTTGCTGGAGTCTTGTCTGTGGCTTGGCTTGCCATATCGGAGCAGAAGGATCAAAAATAAAATTCCTGCTACGAGTCCCAATAGAAGAGGCAGACCGCCAAAAATGGAATGCACAAAATTCGGGATAATGCCCAGAACTGTTTCAAAGGGTGCTAACAGTCCCGAAAAAGTTGTCTTAAATACACGTGCGATGCCACTGGTATCAGACATGTTTAAAATTTGACCTAACATTTCTACGAAATGCACGGGGGAATTTGTTGATAATAGGGAATGTATCTCTGCCGCTGTCCTTGCAACTTGCAGTTCATACGTCTCTTAGGACGAGGTTAAAGGCACAGTTGTCTGTAAAATAATAGACTTCATTCTGCTTAAAGTATCAATTCGAATAGAAGAGATATTCAAAGAAGGCCATATTGCCGCCTCCATGTCTGGATTGCTGTTTGGATACAATACTTGCATACAGCAAGTGACCATGGAACTAACGCTCACGAGATAGGCGTTTCCTGGCACCATGCCACAACAGCTGTGGTCACTTATTAGAACGTAGCTGCCGTTGGAAAGCTGTCTAAAGAATGGCTCTATCTGTGTTGCAGGAATGCCGTGCAGGTGACATGAAAGGTGATTTGAAGACCCTTCGCAGGCTCCATGCAAGTTAATACCTTGACACAGAAGTGTACCGCTTAGTGAATTTTTACAATTGTTACCACTAAGAAATACCTCCTTTTTCCCTTCACTATAACATTTGTGTGTATAAGGTAATTTCCATGTTGACTTGATGTATCCTTTACCCAACCTTTCATACAGGCCTGCTGGTATATATTTTTGGCAATACTTAAACTGGAAAGTTGTTATTGGGATTGTAATCGTGCCGTGTATTATCCATTCAATGACAGGTCTTTCTGACATTGTCAATGGTAATCTCTCAAGTTTTTCAATGCTCAGAATCGTATAGTCTGCTCCTTTTTGTGCCAAACTGATTTGTTTATCAGTAAGGTTAAAGATAGAGAATAATGACGTTGTGTTGATTAAACGCCATGGCACTTAGCCTGAATGCAGATTTTGCAACGTCCAGCCAAGTTGTACAATAGAACACAATTGGGACTGACCATGTTGTAACATTAGTAAGTCCTACTCTATTATATCAATAGCAGATGATACAATGCTGTCCAGTGAATATATTCTGGAGGACAGTGTCGTTAACCCATTGTCCACTATAGAAAGTGATTTCTCCAAATTAATACGATCAATTTCTCGTATTTTTTCAGCTGTTTCAATTTGTGTTACTTTCCAAGCCTCGTTGTAAGCAGCGTATATACCGGCGTATATGAAACGTTTTTGGCGCTGTTTGCGTGGTCCCAGTATGAAATCACGCAAGTCAGCACAGTCTTTAAGTAAAGTCAAGTGTTGCTTAATTTCAGCCAGTGTGGATTTTTGTAGCCACTCAAGGCATAGTTTCCCTACACTGTATGTTCTAACTATCCCTGGATGTTGTCTCTGGGAATATCTTGGGTCTGGCCTGTTCTGTTTGAACCCCTGTATTTTGCTCTGGAATCTATCTTGACAGTTATTTGTGTCTGTGGGCCAGATCAACCATTTTTTCCAAACAGGATTTGTTCTGTTTTGGTGAAAAATATGGGATACGTCTATCTCCACATCTGTAGTGCTATTACTATCAGGTATGGGCTTCGGAATAGACGGTTTATTTAAGTCTTTTATCTTGGCTAGACCAAGACAGGTTGTTTGCTGAATGGTGTCATTCAGGAACATTAATTGTTCTGGGATCATGCAGGCTCTAAATAATGCTTCTAAACCTTGGACCTGCCATTCTTTTGTACCCCAGTTGGTTCTTGTTTCAATGTTGTTTTTCCAGAATTCAAAACCAAATGTAGTCATTTTTTCATAAAATGTTTCAGAATAAATCAATTTAGTATTTGTCAACATTGTTTTCATTCCTGTCTTATTTAACATTTTAAAATACAACGTTTCTGCATCACTTGTGTTAAAACCTGAGAAGTATGGGAATTTCTCATAAAATGTTTTCGAGCTGCCTTTAGGGGGTGTTGCACAATGTTCCCATTGGTTATAATTAAAAACATTTCTAGGCTGTGCAGATTTATGCAAATAGTGATGACCAAAATGATTATAGCAATATAACTCTTCATAATTTGACGAACCCTGTAAATAATCATGTTCTGTGAATTTAGCTGACATTACTAAATCTGACATCATATTATTAATATTTTCAAAGTCCCAATCATCAGAGAAAGTACTTGGTTTTACAAAGTCACTTAATGAAACCTTGAACTGGTGTAGATATTTCAAGAGCTCGATCGGGCCATAAATTTCATAATCCGTTTTGTCCCATGCTACCCCACGGGGTATTGGATTGGCTGTGATGTTCACTGATGACAGTTCTCTTTTCTCGATGTGAGATGACTTGTGAGGCTTTAGGACCAAGTTGATGTTCTGACTTGCTGTGTCCATTGTACTGTATTTTCCTTCAATGAATTTTCCCAAACATAGAACCATGATGAGCCAAAGCAAGAGAAAAAGTACACCTAACACAATCCAAAATTCAATCCATGGAGAAATCAGATAGGTTTCTCTGAGTTGATGAAAGAGTTCAGTTACTTTGTCTTTGAAAGTTTTTGTTGCTGGCGTTTCTTCATGTTCACTTGGATCATCAGAAAAGTCATCGAAATTGATGAAGTAGCCAGATGCAGTTCTGTCAATTGTCGGAATTGTTTCCGGATTTTCATTTGCTTTTGGATTTTTCTTTGTTTCATTAGCATAGTCTGAAGCTACATCGTTGTAGACAGGTGTTTCTTGACGAACTGTTTCAATTTGGGTTTCAAGAGGCACAAGTTCCATGGCTTTGTTGCATAGTCCTTTTTTATTCACTGCAGGTTTATCAAAAGTGATTAGTCTCTCAGTTTGAACCTCTTGGATTGTAGCAAGATTTGGTCTTCTGCTATTTCTTGGGAGTCCACTGGGCCTACTACTTATTATTGGCCACATGATTGTGGTTTTACCAGGTCGATGGATACAACTCGGTTCTCCTTTTTACCAGCAAGGGGCGGTAGTACAACTGATCTTGCTCCGCTGACAGCTAAGATAGGTACTGCTTTTCTGTAAGAAGTCCCAAATTCCTTCTTTACCGCGATCTTTTCTCTGACCAGATCCCCAATCTTTGGAATCCAGACAGGTCTTGCTGGGACAAGTGGTTTCTCTTCAGTGGCTGTTGGCTTTAACTTTATATTACTCAGACTTCTTCTTGTTTCATTTAAATCCTGTAAAACAGCCAAACGGTCTTTGATATCAAAGGCTTTTTCTTCTACCACTGAAGTGTGACAATCAAGATCCTGAATATGCATTCTAGTACCGAACAATAGTTCGTATGGAGTGAAACCTTTTAGAGAATTTCTTGGCAGATTATTAAGACTACGTTGGACACTTGTTAAATGTTTGACCCACTCATCACCCGAACCTAATACCCTCGCCGTTATAGATTGCTTTATGTCACGGTTTTTTCTTTCCACTACCGCATTTCCCTCAGGATGGAATGGAGAAGAGTACCGCAATGCAATGCCCATGCTGGCCATGGCCTCCTTGTAAGCCCTAGAGCTAAACGCAGGACCCTGGTCAGAATGTAGCATGCCAATTGAGTATGTGCCGATAAAGACTCGCAAATCTTTTATAACAGTTCTGGCGTCAGCCGAGTGCTGGGGCCACATCCAAATGAATCTCGTGCAGGAATCCACTGCGACCATGATATATTAATAGTTGCCATCCCTTTGTAAGGGACCAAAGTGGTCCAGGTAAACACATGCTAATGGTTTATCTGAGATTAGAAGGGGCGTCTGTGCTGGTCTTTTCACAGTAGATACTTTCATTCTTTGGCAGATTTCACATTCTAGAACATAGTTCCTAGTTTTTTTTCTCATGCGCGGCCACCAATATCTCTGTTTTATTAACTATATTGTGGCAGAAACACCAGCGTGTGCAGAAGAGAGCCCTTCGTGTGCCGCTAAAATTAGTCCTAATCTGTGTTCCATGTTTGGAATTGCTCTGTCCCCCACTCCTGGGATCGAGCAAAAGGAACATTATTCGCATCAGTTATGTATGAGTACTTTACTGGAAAGCCTTTCGGGAGTGTTTTTCTATCATCTTTTACTGAAGCACTGACAGCGTGCATTATATCGCTGTCTATTTTTGTTTTTGACCGGGTGATAGCAGCTACGGAAGCCGTTTGCACAGCTGCCTTCGCGGCTTCATCAGCCAATGAATTCCCCGCAACGTGAACGCCATCACGTTGATGACTCAGTGTATGTATCACGTGAGTCGTTTGTAGTTCTTTCTGTAAAAGAACTACTTGTTCCCAAAGCGTTTTATGCTTGATTGTGCCGCCATTTGCATCTTTGAAGCCGTTTTGAACCCAGTTCTGCAAGTATTCATTATAAGACTGAACGCAGTAATATGAATCACATACTATTAGTCTGGGGAATTCGCGATCGATATTTTCAAGCGCCATCTTAAATGCTAGTAGTTCAGCTCGCTGAGCTGTACAATCTCCTAGAGATTGGGTTTTAGTGACCAGTGGTATAAATTTTCCTTCGTGCCAACGACCTTTAACAATCGCGCACGCAGCACTGTAAGCTTGTTTACCCCCAACCGCGGGTTGTGCTGATCGGTCTGTATATATTATACAGCCGTAATGTTCTAGAGGCAGGATTTCGGTCGGCAGAGGACATTCATATTCACATTTGAGAAATTCTTGTGTTTTTAAATTAGGATCAAATTCGTATACTACGTCTGTTGCAGCAAGAGAATTAACCGATTGTATCCATCATGGATGTAGTGCTTTAGCATTTGGAATGCTTGCTTTTGTTACTGCTTCTAGGGCAAATATTGGTGTAACGATTATTATTCGTTTACCTTGTGCTAGGGCTCTTTCTTTTGCTACAGCAGTTTGAACCACTATTAGAATTTTTTCAGTAGAACTGAATTTCATTTCAGCGTGTGTGTACAAGTGTGAATTGTAAGCTATTGGTACCGTTTCTCCCTCATTAGAGGTTAGGTACGTGAATCCGCATCTTCCTGGGATGACTCGGATTACAAGGTTGCGTACGTTTTCGCGTGTTTGCAATTTTGTTTTAGCTAACATGTCTGTTTGCAATTATCTTAAACTTTCTGTGTGTTTCTGAGTCCAATTTATTGGTTTGAAATCAGGTTTTATTAATTCATAGAGAGGTTTAACCCTCTCTGCATAATTTAGAATGTATGTTCTTCCGAAATTCTGGAAACCTAGTATTGATTGTAAGTTCTTCAGCGTTTTAGGTGCTTGGAGTAGAGCGCACTTCTCTAAGAAGTTGTCTGCTAGGCTTTTGCCTTCACTTGATAATTCATATCCTAAAAATAGGACAGTTAGATGGGAAATTCGTGACTTTTTAAAGTTGAATTTGTAACCCTCAGCTGCAAACTCAAGTATTATGGTGTTCACTCTTTTCAAGTGTGTCTCCAGGTCATCATCTGTGAGATAGATGTCATCGACATAAGATAATGCCTCATCATCATATATTTGTAGTAACTCTGTTATTCATTAGTGCTGCACTGTGTGAGTTTTGTACTGCAAATGTTTTGTAACAGGAGTTTAGGTGCCTGTAGTCCAAAACTAGACGATATGAATCGTCTGGCTTGGAGACAGGAAACAAAGGATTGTTCATTTGTGAGGTGCATGTTTCAATCACCCCCTGGTATTCAAGTTGATCTAAAATCTCCCTGACTTGTTTTTTAGCTTCTTGTTTAACTGGGTACTGCCTTTGTGCAGTGGGCTGATTGTTTAACTGGATTTTGTGAGGAGGAGAGTCCTCATCCCATCCTACATGATTATTGTATAATGCAGGGGCTTGGGCCACTGCCCATTTTCTTGCAAGTGTATATTTTTTATGAATTGGAATATGATTTGAGAAGGCAGGCATAATCATTTATTCGCCGTGAGGGCACTCCCTGACAAACTCTGGTGGCCAGTGTTTCTCAGCTAACAGGATGTCATAGCCTTTCAAAAGGTTATCCCAAAAGAGACCCCTTACTTTCCTAGTCTTGTCCCCCTCTATACGCAATGTTATTTCGTATAATTTATGGGGTTTGCTAACTCTGGTGTCTGCAGTTTCCACTTGAATGTATTCATTCGTGTCCACTGTCTCCAGAAGATCCATCAGGATCTTGCGAGCTATTGTCACTTCTGCTGCGCTGTCTAGCATTGTCTGGGCCCACTCTCCAATTTTCAGTTGTGTCCTCAGTATCCTCGGCATGTTTTATTATTTTAATACTGGCTACCTTCTTTCTTGGAAATTGTAATTTTTTATTTTGATGAGCAGGTTCCTTGTCTTTGGACTTGACGTGCTCTTCCTTGTTTTCTGACCGTCCTCTTCTTTCCGATTTCTGTGAGGAAGTCTGAAAAGATCGAGAGGGACGTGTATCAATATCTTGATATCTATCAGGTTTTCTCAATTTATCCCTATCTCTAAGGTTGTATCTTTTCTCAGAGGGCTCCCTCTGGGGAGATTTGTGTCCTCGGTCCGGAGATCTTTCTCTCCGTTGAGGAGACCTTCCTCTGGACTGGAATCGTTTTTCTCTGGGAGTGGATTGTTTATTACCATCCCAACTCTTTTTCGGAGTATTTAGATTATTTTTAATAAAGGTTTTTTCAGGATTTTCAGTTAGTTGGGGTTTTACTGGTTTCCCACCTAAACTATCTCTTCCTAGTTCTTCATAGGATTTTTCTATGATTCTGGCAAGTTCAAAAGGTTGTTCTGCTAGATCTGTTTCTTTCAATTTCTGGCGGATCGCCACAGATGCTGCTTCTCCTTTTATGTTGGCTAATAATATAGCCGAGACCTGCTTAAAGTCTTTCAGTAATTTCATACACAGAGTTAAAGCAGGTTCTGGACCGTATTCATTTTGAATCCGTCTTAGTACATCTGGTACTACCGCCATGGACGGAACACCATGTGTTTTTGTGTAAATCGAAGCAAAGACTGTGCCCCAAGTGTCACAGTCCTCCACATGTGGTGCGATCCCCATTGGAAGACAGATAGTCAAAATTGTGTATTTTTCTGTAGGTGTAGTATCTGGAAATACTGCCTCTATCTGAGTGATTTTTTGTGCTAACCAGAATGGAATTTGTTCCCGTTCTGCGGGTATTTTGCCAATGGCTGATTGTATATTCTGTGGTGTGATTTTATTTGTGTTCCCCTGGTGAGGGGTGGTCTGTGGAATTTTTATTGCTGGTTGGACTGTTGAAGTCCGCATTACATATTGGACCAATTGTCTATGTATTTTAATTAGCAATTTTAGCTGAGCTAAAAGTTCCTGGTCTGACATTGTTTCAATGTCTGGATGTGGTGTGTAGCTGGCTAGAACCGGCCATGTGGCTCCTGGTCTTCCTAGTGGACCGAGCCTGCTGATGTGATTTTGATGTTTTAGGGCACCTTTAAACCAGAGCCGGTGCTCTTGGTAAGTTAGTGGGATTTCAACGTCCTCGAAAGGAGTGCATTCATCTGGAGGTTCCTCTATTTTATAATAGTGGAATTCGTGTGTTACAGCGTTTGCTGCTGGAAAATTTATCCATGAATAGAATACCTCTGTCTGCCGATATTCATGAGCCTCTACCACGAATATGACTGTACCACCTCGTGATGATACTCAATTTTCTATAAGTTTTTTAGTTATAGTTCTTCTTACATTTGCAGGGATGATTATAACATCCAGGTCATTTTGTTGGAGAGTTGTGTCATCCACTAATAGCTGAGCCGCTATTCTAGCTCTCTCTGTTTCATCGTCACTTTCCACCATTTTACTGACAGAAAGTTTTGTTGCAGATCAAGTTTCAAGGAAACAAAGATTAGGTGCACAATATTTTGGAACACTGTATCCTTCAACGTTGACTAAACCAAAAACTATACATAGGAATCTCTTCCTACAAAGTTCCGGCGGATTTTAACCTTTTACCCACTCCAGACGTCTTTTGGAGTTTTTACAGGAAAAGGGTCTGTGTGAAAAAGCACGACTGAGTTACTCTAATGTCTTGCGTTAGATTATCGCCTTACCAAAGGTTGGGCGCCATGTAGTGTAGTTCCTATATTCCCAATAGGCTCTGCACATTGGAATAATATAAACAGCAGTGTAGACGTAGGACTGAGGTCAACTAGGTCTCTACTGACTATATTAGACTTAATTAGTTTTGCCAGTTAGCTCAGAGGTCACTAGAAACTTTCTCGAATGTTCAGGAAAGAGTTAACTCTCCTGATTTAGACAAGAAGGGATTAGCTTCTGACAACCGCATAAACATGACAACTTTGCTTCCTCAGAATAAAGAGTGTATCTCTAGAGTCGTGTGAAAACAATAGACGGTTATTTCACTCAGTCAATCGTGCATACTTAGTTTCACCAGAGTGCAGAGAAATAGAGAGACGGGCGTTTTCAATAAAAGGTGTTATTTATTGAGCAGTCTTCTTTCTCATGCAAGAGAAATGAATTGCCACAATTGCAATACTTATCATAAAGTAAAGTGCGTGCAGTAAAAGGAGTATTATGAAATAATACTGTGAAAGCATTGATATGGTTTCTTAGCCATATGATACTTTAAAATGGATAAAATATATACATACATAAAAACATTAACTAACGTACTCAACTGGTGCTTCTAATCTACGCCTACCCCGGTGTACCTGACCCAAGCCTAATACGTGGGAAGGAGTAAGTAAGTAGCAGTTTTAAGTTAAGTTGGTTTTTGCCAAGGAATCTGAATCAAGAATTCTCTCAAGGATTTAGTCAGCTCTGTACCTTGGTAATAGAATGTAGGAGGGCTTGTATCTCTCTCTCAGGACTCGATCTCCCAGCAACCCGCAAGGGTGACTGGAAACACCGGAGCTGGATTTTCTCGGCGGGAGAAAAAGACAGTGTCTTTCTCAGTGCGTCAAAAGGGAGGGGTGGCGTCCTTCGGCTCCTCGCATCAGCTGGGCTTCCGGGCAAGTAGATAGCCGCTCTGCTCCAAACCACCGTGTATTTGCTTAAGGCAACGTTGGTATATTTATACCTGGAAGGTGCCGGGTTTGACCTAAGGTTGGACATAAGACATCACTAAGAACTAACAGTTCTTGCTGGACTCTAGAAGTTCTTGTGCAAATCAAGACAAGAGCAGGGGGATTTCCCGGGCTGCTGGAGGCTTGGTTTGGTTAAAGAATGCGTTGTACTTTCTAGGAGTCTAGGGGAGTAGCCTTGCCATATTTGGACTGCATGGGCTATTACTAAATATGGATATGATTCTTATGCCTTTATAAGGATATTATTTATTATAACCACATAAGGGCATAAATCAGAAATATCGAATTAGGGTCCTAGATAGAAACACAACAAAACGATGGATTAAACCCAGATCTGTGACTGGGGGTGAATGTTTTGCCATTGTGCAACATTCCGTCCATCATCTTGTGTGTTTTGCTGGAAAAGTATAGCAGCTGAGGATCTACACAATCTCCTTATATCAACTGACACCCCTTCTCCCACTGACTTGGACCTCGTAACTAAATTTAAGCATGGGCGGATTTTGCGAATTGGCAATCCGTGAAATTGCGTATTTACGGATTCGCAATCGGCAAAATACAGGAATTCTCGCGCATTTTGCGGGATTCGTTTTTTTTGGGGTTCGCAAGTGTTTCTGCCGTTTCGCGAGGGTTTTTTACCAGTTCGCAAACGCGAACTTACTTGTCGGGTAGCAACGGTCACGACCATGTTGTTTCTACGTCTGGTTCATCACAGCGCCCTCTTTTTCACCACTGCCACCCTCTGTTTCACCACTGCCACCCTCTGGTTCACCCATGCCACCCTCTGTTTCATCACTGTAGATTATGGGGGGAAAAGCACACCTGCCCTGCCTCAACTGACGTGAATGAATTAGGGGCTGATTGATTAATGTGTCACTGAATTTGAACTTCCAGTCTGGCACCTGCTTCCTTATCTGTAATTGCTTTCTGTTGCAGTCTAATTTTTTTTAGCAGGACCTTTGTGGCATACTTGTAGCTATTCTCTGAGCCTGCTGTGAGGGTCAGAGCAGGGTCATAGAATAGTTGCAAGTAGGCAACTGAACTCTGGAGGGGCCCCTCAGGAAGCACTAGAGGGAATGGTTACTAATGATAAGATTGACCTTTTGCACCTGCTGAGTGCTTTCAATTTTGCAAAAATCGTTTTTCTGCAATTTCGCGCGATTCGCGGGGCGCAAATTCGGGCGAGATCGATTTCGGAAGCCGCGAATTTGTGCGAATACACGATTTGTTTTTTTGCGGCGTGTTTGTTCGCGTGATTTTTTGCGTGTTCGCAAGCCGCTTGTAGCGCAACGTTTGCGAAGTTACCCTAGCGGTCGTACATGGGCGCGGCCACCTTGTTTGTGTGACGTAATTCCGTTTCCGGGCGCTATGTGTAATCTCGCAAAGTGTGCGGCTCGCTAGTACATGTTCGCGTGTGATGGCGGGGGAAATCTCGCGCGAACTTACCCACGCGGTCGTGAACGGGCACGGCCATCTTGTTTTTCATTCATTGCTATGGTTCTGGGCATGCTTTCTTTATCCTCTGTCAATCTCTACCATCCTTTGCTTGTTTGAAGTTTTTTTTATCTATTTTACTTATTATCTATCCCTCTATTTTTCTAGCTCTATATTTTTGTGTTTTCTGCTACTTTTGGTTAATTTTAAACTACTTTTTTTAACTCTTTTCTTTTCTTCTTCCCTATTCTATTTCTTCTTTATTATTTACCTTCCTTTCTGTCCAGACCATGGGAAAGGGAGCCGGGAAGCAGCCCGCGAAGGGGAAGGGTCCCGCACCCCGTGCCCGGCTCCCGTGCGGGCGTTTGAGGGGGGAGCAAGTTATAGCTCGGGAGATTTTTAGTGCGGAGGACCATCATGGGAGGCGGCAAGATCGCTACCGGCTACGGGTTCCGGGAGCGCCAGAAGCGGTGGGAGAAGGTGTGCCGGGCCATGTTTGAACACTCTGGGGTCCGGCGCACCTACAACCAGGCCACCCACCGCTGGACGGATCTCCTGGACCGGGAACGCGACTTGCTGGACGTGCTCGGCATCGAGATCCCCGGGCTTGGTGAGTAGTAGTAGCTATTTCTAGCTATTTCATCACTACTCTGTTTTCTCCCGCTCTGTGTGTTATTATATTGCAAATTTTTGTTTTTTACCAAGAGCAATAATGCTGCCGATTACATTGTAGGTAAATTATATTTCAAAATCTTCTGTGCATTTCAGGTGCACTGCTCTCCTTCTCAGTAGCGTTGCTACTATGCTTATTTGTTTTCTATTTTGTGTTCATTTCATTGGCCTGAGAAATTATGTATGAGTGTAGTGTAAAGAACTGCGTAATGCTAGACACTAAGGGTCAGATTTTCAATTACCGGCGCATCCCTGCAAAGTAGCAGGGATGCGCCAGTAATTGTGCGCCACGCCACCACCACCCATGGTGCGCCGTATTTACAATGCGGTGCTCCATGGGCCCAAAACGTCACAGAAGCGTTACGCATCTGTGCCGTAAAGGTGGCGCATTGCAGGAGTTGCGTCACAACGATGGTGCAGCTCCAGCAATGCTCTGGGGTGCCCTATCTCCCCAATGCTGCGTCAAGCCGTACGTCTGCTTCAAGCAGGCGCAGGGTTTGAGTCACGCATCATTGTCCTAAAAGTGACTGATTGAAATCTTGTAGATTTCCCTCAGCCACTTTTAGGATGCGTTCCTGTGCAGGAACGCCCCCTGATGATGCAGGGCTTTACAACGTGATGCATCTCCCATATGCGTCACATTGTTAATATATGCCGCACCATGGCGCCTCTTTTGTTCTGCCGCTGCGTCACAAAAGTCACGCAACAATGGAGCAAATGAGCCGCAAGGGGCTTGTAAATCTGCCCCTACAGACTCAAGTCCAGTCCTTCCTTTGTACACCTGGCAATAAGAAGAAATAGTGGTGGTGGATTGATAGTTTGAGTATTTTAATGACTGGTTAATGTAGTAGGAAACTTTTTAGTGTTGTCGCTGATCTGCAATCACGATGGAGTTTGTCTGTCACTTCGCGTGCTGCGGACTGCTGCCTGCCAGTCCTAGGCGAACCTTTTTAGTAGTTTGTTTAGTGAGTTACATAACTTTCCATGTCGACGGTCCGCAAATCAAGCAATACTAATATCGTAGTAGACCACATGAGATAGGTCAATATATCCAGTGGAATAGTTGTCTATTTGCTATTTCGCCAAAATATTTTGTTATTGTTCTTTTGAAATGTTTGATTTGGTTGACAACAATCATCCATGTTTTCGGGTCTTTCTTTCTTTCATGTTGTACATCAGGTCCCCCCAGGGCCAAGAGGACAGAGGAGGAGGGGTCATCGGCTGCTGCTGCTGTTCAAGGCCAGGATCTGTCAGGTGAGGGCTCCTTTGCTGGCCCCGGTAAGTTTTAATTTTAATATAGAGTACCTATTTTTTCCTAACGTTCCTCATTTGATTTTTTCTAAATCGTCTTTGATCTTCTTGTAGACTGTATCTAAATTCTTATCCTGCCTCTACTATGACTCCCTGTGGTATTACTAGATTATTCTTATTAGTCTGTCTGTGTAGCTAACTAAGATTGCACAGTTGGCAAAAGGTGTTAAACGAAACTCCCATTCTAGTCAGCAATAGCTCTATGCACTGAGTGCAGTACTCTGGGATTGTCCATAATGTCTTTTCAAGTCTTCTAAATGTTTATGCTTTGACAATTACCAACAATAAAAAGGTGAATGACCACCAAGAAAGAATAAGATACTACTTTACTTTTGGTTTGGATAGGAGGACAATCCATACTACTACTGTTGAAGACACAAATCTGCACAAACAGAACTATGGAGACTAAATAGTGCATTGTTTATCAATTATAATAGGCGTAGGTAGAATTTCCACATACCTCAGTGATATCAGACTTTGAAGAACCCCCAATCTCCTTACTGACTAGATAGTGTGGCAGAGTCATTTAGCTCCCGAATTCATCGATGATTGATCCCCAATGATGATTATCTAACGCAGGGCAAAAGTACGGAGTCAGAGTCCAGAAGTGTCAGAGGCACGGACTCATGCTTGGAAATTGCAAAACCTTTTGCTCAGTCACTCTTGACCAAAAACCACAGAGTCTATTTAAGTTTTAAAGCTTTATTAAAAGTAAAAATATTTATTAAAATCAAGCTTGTCATAAAACATAAATGGTTGATTAAAAAAGGAAAAGTGCTTAGTGATTTATTTCACACATTTATTGTGGGCGAGCTTAGCCCTCACCTGGTTTTACTTTGAACTTTAATTTTTCTTTTTGGTGCTGAATCGTTGGTCACTCCGTCCAAGTGATGATGAGTTGTTCTTAGAAGTGAAGCTTCTGTCTGTTATGAGAAAAATGGTGCGTTTTAAAAAGCAAGCATTCATCAGTTGTGCCACAAAGTGCAGCAAGACAACACCCTTCACTGGAAAAAGGGACATTTTAACTTTAGAGTAGACAGTCACAAATTATGAAATTGGTTTCTGTATTCACATTTCTTCATTCCTAGACAAAATATTAGTGAGTGGTGTATGTCTATGACATCTAACATTCTTAAAGGTACTTTGTAGGTGGAACATCTGGTGCTGGGCCCAGCGCGGAGGTGGAGGACAGTTCTGGTGAGGAGGCGGTGCAAGTGCCGGACGAAACTGCTGTGCGGGTTGCCACGGTAGTGGCGGGCAGTGGTAAGCTCTTATATTCCTTACTTATTGAGATTGCAGACTGCATAGTGTGCTCTCTGCACGGGTGTAGTATATATGTTCTACAGTTAAGTTACTATACTGTTAAGCAGACTTTCAAATTTAGAACAAAGTTTTTTTATCAACCAGGTAGTAGCCTCCTCTAAATTTACTTCAACTCAGCTGTGAATTTTTTTTCGAGAATCCAAATCAGATCTGAGATGAACTTGATGGATGGGATGAACGAAAAGCGAAAGAAGGGTGGAAGTAAGTGTGGAAGGACGAGCAAGTTAAAAGTAATGATGCTTGACAAAGAAGAATGTTACATGTTTGATTGGTGCCCGAGGTGGCTGGGAAGGAATATGATGCATGGCTGGGTGAAGGATGAAGCAAGGATGGGTGGAAGGAGAACAGCCTGGATGGGTGAAACAGAAACTGTATGTGTTCGCAATATATGCTTTGGTTGAAATTCAAATGCAAGTCAAGGACGGATGTATGGCTTGCGGTTTCCCAAATAAAATGAAAAGGTTGTTTTCCCGTGAGAAAACGTAAGGTTTGTCCAGATGAGAGACATGAAGAAGAATGATTGACATATAGTTTGAATGGATGGATGCCTGGATCATGGTACTATCTGACTCTTAGATAGCATTTGTGTATCTAGAGAGAGTAGACGGTCACTGGATGAACTAAGTGTTACTTTGAAGAGCATGTAACACCGCACCCGCACGTCCGTCCCAGTGTAGGAAAGGCAAGGGAAAGAAGTTGTAATTTTGTCCGAATACTACCATGAATAGTAGCAGTAGTTTGTATTGCAAGCACAGCATATATCTGGCTATTACGATGGCCACTCACTACCTCTGTTAATAAGTTTAGTAGAACTCGGTCATTCATGTGTGGATGTATCACTGTTCACTTAATAAAAAGCAAAGCACCTAACGTCATCCCATATGTAAGCAAATACATACCATGTGCAGTGATAGATAATCAGATTATTTATCTTCTTCATTTCCCTTTTCTAGTATTCATTGGCACTGTAGGGTGAAAGTTAAATTAATTAAGCAGTAACCCTTGTAACAGAGTATTCTCAGTGCCACAGTAATAGAAAAGTAAGAGCATCACCACCTGCATGTACTGGACTGGTACAGTAACGCAAGTCTGTCTCACTCATCATGGCGGGCGTCTGTTTTTCTCTGGTGCAAGTTGACTGCGCTGGCATTATGCCGGCTTGCAGAAGTTAACGTACCAATTTTGCTAAACAAGAGAGAAGAAGAAGAATAAGACTGGTGTTCTGTCATAGTCGACTCTAATGGAGTGAGTCCATAGTGCTCGTAGAATTGATTCCTTAAACTCCCATTAATGTTAGAGCAAGGGTGAAGAAGTGGGAGGTTAGATAGATACTGGCCACAATAGTTATGTACTGCGCTTGCAAGTTGCTAGTTCTACAGTGACACAACTTTCTGCTGAATCATTTTGTGTTAATCTTAAAGAGCATTGGTTACAGACTAAGTCTTTCTTTCTTCATATAGATGCTCCTTCCAAACCAACACGGAAGGAGCTGGCTAACAGGGCCCGGCAACGGAGGCTGGAGGCCACTGTCGCCGAATATCGGCGGCTGGTGGCCCAGGAGGAGGTGGACATGCACAGTACGTCGATAACATCCACGGCGACACGTGCATCCTCCTCCGCGCTCCCTGGGTCAGCCAGTCAGTGCAGCAGGTCTCCAGCGGTACGGAGCCGGGGTACCGCAGCCACCCGCCACCGCCGAGCAGCAAAGAAATCAGCTGCCCCCCACAGCAGGTGCAAGGCACGCGCGCACCGCCTTTCACTGAGGGTGTCCTACCTCGAGCAGGAGCTCCTCAACACCAAAACCCTGCTCGAGACCCTCCGCAAGGAGCATGCAGACCTGGCCCGAAAAGTCAACAGCAGCAGCCAGCAGTAGGAGGAGGAGACTGTCCCTTGCCCCTTTTTTAAAGACTTCTGGGGGGGTGGGAATTGGGAGTTGGGTTTTCTATTTTTTTGGACTTAGTTTTCACGGACATTCGTTGGGGTTTGGGAGGGGGGTGGGTTGGGTCCTGCGGGAGATTATTTATGTTAGGGATATATAAATATACTTTAAACTTTATCTTAGCATACGTGTTTTTTACTGCTTTTGAGGCTGGTGGGTGGGGGTTTAACAGTAAGTTTTTTTTCCTGAAACTTAAGTGGCATCTTGATTCAAGTTGGGTAAGTACTAGTAATTGCCCAAATGTTTTCAAAACTAAGTGCCTGTCACAGAGTAAGTGAATTCAATAGTCCTAGGACCTTCAGTCTATTGTCTCTCCTAATACTCCATTATACTACCTCCCCCCAAACGCTTATCTTACCTGTAATTTGTGTTTGGAAATAGGGCTAGGCACAGGGCTGGCTGCACGGGAAATGGCGATTAAGGTTGGCAATCCTGGGCGGATGAAATGTCATCATTGCGGTGGTACTTCTGGTGTTACACAGTGGCAGTTGCAGCATCTGAAAAAAAAGAAAATGAAACCTTGTTTGTCCTTACCGTAGCATTAGAACGGTACGATAGAGAATATAGCAGGTGACAGTACACTAGAACAGTGCCACAATGTAGCCGAACAAATGGTAAAGTATTGAAAGTACTTGCGTTGAATTTCTTTGACATTGGCTACTACTACAAGAAATAGTACTGAAGGTGAAGGACACAGCAGCGTAATATTAATTTGCCACGTCTAGGAGGAGGATGTTCTTAATGACCAATCAAGTTGATGGCGCACATGAAAATCTGCTTTCATTTGCCAATAGTGACTCAGTGTCAAGCTGAGTAAGAATATATCCTCGGATTCCTTCACCAGCCTGTTGCTATGACCTTATCCTCCCCAGCAAGTGTGTGGAATTATTGCTGTCATTTAGTCACACATCAATCAAAACCACACAGCCCGTGGGAAGAGGGTTAGGGTTTGGAAAATGGATGGGAATGGGGGTTTTTGGGAACGTTTTGTTGAGAGAAGAAAAAAAGCACAGCATGGACAAACAATAATTGAAGATAAACAAATCTTTGGGTACAAAGCTAGCCATAAATCTTGTAAGTGACATAAAGAAAGTGCATGCACTACTGCATGCATGGTTACTGAAAAGTAAGTAGTACTTTTGACAACCTTGAATGAAAGAATGCAACAGTACAGGGCTGCAGTAATAATTATGCGTTTTTCACTTGCCTATCTCTGCACTCAGAGAAACACTGCTTACATTAAATTAGGTTTAAAAAATAGCAGAAGTAAAACCTATAGAATGGCTGTAGGGATGAATTTAGAAGCAGAGATCAAAGAAATGCAGAGTCACACTCATAGAAGTTCACAGCAATAACATTACTTAAAAGATCATTAGAAAAGAACGGATACTGTATCTGTAAGTTTTTGTAGTTGTCCTGTTGAATTTGGTAAGTTGCATCCATCCAACCATTCCTCTTATTAGCGGGAATCCTCCATTCCATCTGACGCTCCGTCCATCAATGTTGGTGACCAGAAGACACCCTGTCCACTGCCTGCCTGGCGGATGCTGAATTGCGGCTCGCTAATTTGAAGCCTGACTTCATCCTTTTTTTCCCATTGCACAGGCTGAAACCCGGCCTGTAATTATTGATGGAAAAACAGGAAGTGATATTAGTACACCACTGACAAATAAATATAAGGTATGTACGCTGTGTAGTGAAAAAAGTCACATTTTGAGTTTCCTAATAGACAGTAAAATATTTTTGAAAGTGCCTACTCTGTCTGAGTCTCCTTTTGAAGGATAAATAAGTATGGTCACATTAATTTAGCGGATTCTTCCCCTCAAGCTAGGTGTAATGTAAACTGTGTTTTAGAGCAAAATTAGACCTTCCCAGCAGTGCTCCCAGACCCTTACTAAAACCAGTCGCAAAAATGTCGAAGACCCCCAATCAGATCTCCAAAAACGAGGCCTAGTAGAAAATGGTGACAAAACGTACTTGGAAAGTTAAGTAAGCCCAAATCCCCCCTTACCCACCATGGATTGTATTGAAACCACTTGCAAGCAAGCAAAAGTATCCATACCCAGCATTTCTCCAAGACTCGCAAACCCCCCCACAAACACCAGGAACCCCGACAAACAGCTCCCCGAAAACGGTAGAGTGAGCGAAATCTCAGAAAATGCAAAAAACTTTTTCCCCAGGGATTGTCTCCAAAACACTTTCTTTCGGGTATTAGACCTTTCCAGCAATGGCTCCAGAACTGTCAACCTGGGCGAAAACAAGTTTAACCCCCCCAACAAACCAAAAGGAAAAACCTGGGAAAAGCCACACTTAAAAAACTTTGGGCCTACCTGGAATTCAGTCCAAATGCGCTCTGCAGCTAGGCCCTAACTCCCCTTTTCCACAATGGATTTCCGGAAAAACAAATGCAATCAACATTAGACTGTGCCAGCAGTACTCCCAGACCCCAAAACTCACCCACAACAACCTAAAATCCCGCCAAACAGCACCCCAAAGACAGGCAAGTGATCAAAAGCGCAAAATCTTTTTCTGATCCGATTTTCTCCAAACCACTTTTAGCCGGTATTGGGCCTTCCCAGCAATGGCCCCAGACCCGTCAACCCAGGCGGAAAGAAGTAGAAGACCCCCAAACAGGCAAAAAGCAAAAATGGGCCTACTACCTGGAATTTAGTCAAAATGCGCTCTTCAGCTAGGCCCTACCTCCACTTTTCCACCATGGATTTCCTGAAAAACAAATGCAATCAACATTAGACTGTGCCAGCAGTGCTCCCAGACCCCAAAACCCACCCACAACAACCTAAAAGCCCGCCAAACAGCACCCCAAAGACAAGCAAGTGATCAAAAGCGCAAAATCTTTTTCTGATCCGATTTTCTCCAAACCACTTTTAGCCGGTATTAGACCTTCCCAGCAATGGCCCCAGACCCGTCAACCCAGGCGGAAAGAAGTAGAAAACCCCCAAACAGGCAAAAAGCAAAAATGGGCCTACTACCTGGAATTTAGTCCAAATGCGCTCTGCAGCTAGGCCCTAACTCCCCTTTTCCACCATGGATTTCCTGAAAAACAAATGCAATCAACATTAGTCTGTGCCAGCAGTGCTCCCAGACCCCAAAACCCACCCGCAACAACCTAAAAGCCCGCCAAACAGCACCCCAAAGACAGGCAAGTGATCAAAAGCGCAAAATCTTTTTCTGATCCGATTTTCTCCAAACCACTTTTAGCCGGTATTAGACCTTCCCAGCAATGGCCCCAGACCCGTCAACCCAGGCGGAAAGAAGTAGAAGACCCCCAAACAGGCAAAAAGCAAAAATGGGCCTACTACCTGGAATTTAGTCCAAATGCGCTCTGCAGCTAGGCCCTAACTCCCCTTTTCCACCATGGATT
The DNA here is from genome assembly GCF_964261635.1 of Lissotriton helveticus. Lineage (NCBI taxonomy): Eukaryota > Metazoa > Chordata > Amphibia > Caudata > Salamandridae > Lissotriton > Lissotriton helveticus. Next base: position 1,327,382,849 of record NC_136069.1, on the reverse strand, counting down.
TCCTGAAAAACAAATGCAATCAACATTAGACTGTGCCAGCAGTGCTCCCAGACCCCAAAACCCACTCACAACAACCTAAAAGCCCGCCAAACCGCACCCCAAAGACAGGCAAGTGATCAAAAGCGCAAAATCTTTTTCTGATCCGATTTTCTCCAAACCACTTTTAGCCGGTATTAGACCTTCCCAGCAATGGCCCCAGACCGGTCAACTCACCTGCAAAGAAGTAGAACACCCCCACAAGTGCAGAGTCTTTCTTCATTGGGCGTAATCCAGCCATCTGCTTTGACGGAAATAGGAGTCTGGAGGAGGAGGAGGATAGAGGAGCATGTTCTTGTGAACTGGTGAACATGAGGAATGCAGACTGCGGCACCTTCAAATCAATAAGCAAATAAGTGAAGACAGTTCTGCTGATGGGCTTGTTTTTAAGATTAGGTGATTAAAGTTTTTTTTGTATAGATTTTGCAAAACAAAGAAAGACAGACACACAGGAATAAAAGTGAATAAGGACGAAAAAGAAAGTTAGTGATTCATTGACTCATTTTCAGGGCTCGGTGTCAGGGAAGAAGAGCTCGTCCTCAAACTCTGCGAATTCATACGGGAGTAGGTCACTTAACAGAGAAGAACTTCCCTCATCTAAGTTGGTGTCCTCCTCCTCGTCTTCTTCCTGCGTGCATTCTCGTATTTTGTAATCTGGTGATATGAGGTGCTGATTCATCTTGATCATTGTTAACCTCTCCACATTTTTGGGCGAGAGGCGGGTCCTTTTGGAAGTTACAATGCCACCGGCAGCACTGAAAACACGTTCAGAAGACACGCTTGCGAGTGGGCAAGACAAGTAATTTATAGCCAGGTTGGTGATCTCTGGCCACACAACTGTTTTCCCATGCCAATACGCCAATGGGTCATGAGAAAGATGGACCTCTGTTGAGTCATTCAGATAGGCCTGCACCATCAACTCAAGGTTCTCCCGGGTTCCTCCACTTTGCTTACTTTTTTCTGGGACCATTTCAGAAGCAAACCCAAGCTGAGTTAGCCAATCCTCTTCATCACCCAATATTACTGTTGTGTCTGGTGCAGATGATACGGTTGCTGGTGTCGTTAACGGCTGAGATGGAAAATCACTCACTTCTGCCACAGCCACAAATGCAGAAGTGGATTTTTTTGACTGCGGACGGCCTGCTGATGCTGATGTACTGCCTTTTCCTTCAATTTCCTGCCGTTCTCTTTCCAACCGAGTGGCTGACACAGCTAGCCAATGGTTGTACTTTGTAACATCTGCGTCATCAAAAGGAAAGAATACTCTGCCTGCCACTGCCTTTTTGTACCGGGGATCCAGAATAGTAGCACAAATGTAATGCTGTTCTGTCTTGATCATTTCAAGACGACCATCGCCAAGTAGGCGGTGTAATAACTTCTCCGCCAACTCAAATGCTTCTTCCTTTCCATCTTTTTCAAACTTAGAACACACCGCCTTCAGTTGGTGCTCTAGCATGCTCAACAATGGGATAGCTTTTCCCAAATTACAGTCCTCCCTGCTAACTGCACGCGTGAAGACCTCAAAAGGACGAAGCATGTCTGTCAGGCTTTTAACTAGGTGCCATTGCTCCACCTGTATCCTCATGTCCATCATAGGTGTACCCAGTTTAAAGAAATACTGATCGACTACCGCATACTGCTCATACAGACGCTCAAGCATGGAGAAGGTTGAGTTCCAACGTGTTGCCACCTCCTGGATGAGTGCTTTCACTGTCAAGTTACGTTCATTTTGCAGGCACCTCAGCTGCTTCCGGGCCTTAAAAGAATGGTTGAAATGTGCCCACATTCTTTGGCAGGTGGTCAGTAACTCGGAGACAGGACTTTCACTCAAGAATTTTTTAACAACCAGGTTTATACAGTGCGCCAAACACGGCACTCTGAAATAGTTACCCATTTCCATGCCCTTAACTACATTGGCGCCATTATCCGTGGAAACATAACCAATCATGCCCTTTGTGTTAAACTCATGCAAAATGTTTTCTGCTGTATGACTTTTCTCCATGCCAAACATGGCTATTGTTGCATGTTTCCGAGCAGCTTTATAAACTTTGTCCTCGTCAACACCTGCGTTTATCTTTGCTTTAACCCCTGAAAAAGAGACCCAGTGTGCAGTGATGCACATGTAATCAGTGGCTGCGCAACTGCTCCACATGTCTGTTGTCAGATGTATAGTGTGAACAGCACTCTTCTGCAAAGCTGCCCCAATCACCTCCAGCACATCTTCATGTAGTGCTGGAACCGCAACTCTGGCAAAATAGAACCGGCTAGGAACCTTCCATTTAGGGCAGAGCGTTGCCACCATTTTAAGAAAACCCACCCCTTCCACAAAAGAAAAAGGGAGAAGGTCCAGCGCTAGCATTTTAGCCAGCTTACTGTTATACAGACGCGCCATTGGGTGGTTGCGTTCATATGGCGCTTCTGAAAACAACATGCTTCTAATGGTGGGCTGCACCATTTTACGGGATGATGATGACTTCTGCGACCCAGTTACGCTCCGTGGTGAACTTTTTCGCGTTGGTGTCTCACTCTCTCCCACACTCCTAGTGTGGCTCATAGATCTGCTGCTGGCAGGGGTACTGGGTGTAAGTGAAGAAATGTTTGAAGCTTCTTCTTCCTCCTCGTCATCAGCAGATGAAACATCAACGGATACAATTTGTTGACTTGCAATTCGGGCATCCTTGATCTCCCTTAGGTGCGCATGCCATTTGACGGTGTGCTGTCTCTCAAGATGACCTCTCTGGCCTCCGGTACCATAGTTGGTACCAAGCTTACCACAACTAACTCGAACCTTACAAATGGTACAAATGGCTATGTTTTCCCTTGTTGGGCTAACACTAAAGAAGTCCCAAACTGCAGACTTCAAATGTCTGTGGGAAGCGGAGGAGGCGATACTGGGAATACTGCTAATGCCAGATGAACTGGGGGATGTGTGTTGCCGAAATTTAGTACGTTGTGCACTTACAGCACCACTAATTGAGGAAATGGAGGTCGAGGTGGACGGAGGTCCCTTCTGGCGACAAAATATGGAAGCTGTAGGTGGTGGTGTACTAGTTAACTGCATTGGTGGTGGTCCCATTGCCACGTCGCCATCAACATGCTCAGCAGCATTTCGGGATAGGGTAAAAATGTCTGTTTGCTGCATGCCCGCTGAGGCTGGAGTGACGCCTATGATGACTGCGTCATCGTCGTGAGAGTCTTCATCAGCAGGAGTATACGCCACTTCTTCTTCAGCGTCATCATCACACTCCATAACTCTGAGACTTTCGGGTACCTTCCTTTTACGCTTAGCTACCTTTGTCAGATCATGGTGTGCCTCACTCTCAGACGGCTGTGGTGGTTCCCAAGTTTCATCCATATCATCAGAAGGAAGGGGGCTTGAAGATGAAGTAGACACCATCCTTGATCTTTTCCTTGCTGGGGATCTGGAAGACAATGAATCATCAGGAGGAGTGGCTTACTCATGTGATACCTCGGCTTGAATGTCGATTTCCTGATGTGCCCCTACTTCGGGTGGAACAACTATTGTGGGCACTTGTGCCACTCCATGCACCTCTGCTTGCTCATCTGCTTGCGCCGCCTCTCCTTCCACGCGGTAAGGAGGACGGTGGCAGTGTCTTCCCGACCCGCTGACGCTGTGAACTGCAAGTTGATGGATATAGCTGGTTTTTAATTTCAACTGATAGTATCTGTCAAGTTTGAATTTTAAATAGCGCCGCTTTAAATATTTTATTTTCATTTTGCCTTACTTGCATTTGGGACGCCTGGGCTCGATCACACGACCTGCCCGCCCCGATCCGACTCGGCAATCAGTGTCATTGAGCGGAGGGCGGGACAGGCAGAGCCAGGTTACTTCCGCCCACATCGAGCGGTTAGCGCTCTAGCTGCACCACGCAGAGGGGTATTTAGGCAGCGAGGAGCAGGCGGCGGATTGCGGTAAGGAGGACGGTGGCAGTGTCTTCCCGACCCGCTGACGCTGTGAACTGCAAGTTGATGGATATAGCTGGTTTTTAATTTCAACTGATAGTATCTGTCAAGATTGAATTTTAAATAGCGCCGCTTTAAATATTTTATTTTCATTTTGCCTTACTTGCATTTGGGACGCCTGGGCTCGATCACATGACCTGCCCGCCCCGGTCCGACTCGGCAACCAGTGCCGTTGAGCGGAGGGCGGGACAGGCAGAGCCAGGTTACTTCCGCCCACATCGAGCGGTTAGCACTCTAGCTGCACCACGCAGAGGGGTATTTAGCCCCCTCGTCACAGTGAGCGCGCAGCGGTCGCGCGCAGGGGAGCGCCTGAGGACACGCCTGAGACAAGCCAGAGAGAAGCCCGTCTGCGCCCGTCCGCGACTGGACGGGGCCAGGGGCCATGGCATTGTCATTATCTGGACCAAACTCCCCATTGATAACTAGGGTGAGTTATTCCTCACAGGTCTTGATACGTCTTAGAGATAATCCTCTTACACATTGTCTGGAAATTAATCACCGCCCTCCTGAAGGGCCGTTTTCGTGTAGGTTTTGTCAATACCAATTCCAAGTCATAAATGATGTATGCCCTCAACTATGTAGAATAAACAAACCCACTATATTTACTCAGGATGGGGTGAACCTGTTATGTAACATAAGGTCTTTAGCCAAACACTACATCGAGGTATGGGACCTCATTTCAACACACAAACCCGATCTTTGTTTTTTAACGGAGACATGGCTTAAACCCCATTCCACCCCGGTCATTACTCTTGGGATTCCTGAAGGTTATAAAATCATCAGACTGGATCGGCCCACGAAAGCCGGTGGGGGGATTGCAATTGTACATAAAGACAATATCTCGGTCTCGGTCTTAGACCAATGGTGCCATCCGGCCTTTGAAATGATGGGTTTTAAAGTCGGCTTGTCTGCCAAACATAGTAGAAAGGGAGCATTGGTCTATCGCCCTCCAGGCCCCATAAAAGGAACTGCTAGACAACTAGTAGAAGCACTCGCCCCATATGTTTATCCAGACAAGGATTTTTTACTGCTTGGTGATTTTAACATTCACAGCGAGATGAAAACTAATGTGGAGGCACAATCCTTTTTGACTGATTTATCTTTAATAGGACTGATGCAGTGCAATAGTGGGCCTACGCATCTGGCGGGGCACACTCTGGACCTGATTCTCTCCAATTTTTCTGGAATTAAATGTTATACGCCTATACAGACTAATTGGACAGATCATTTTGTTCTTGAGTTTTCGATGCCAAAGATGGATACTTGTTCCAACTATTCTTCACAAATTCCTGCCCAGCGAAGACAATGGCATAAAATAACAGATGCAAATTTCAAAAAGGTTTATGTTGCCCCACTGATTTTAGCTACTGATGATATTAATACTGCCCTTTTAAAATATGATTTGGCCATTCATACTGTGGTGGAGCAGATCGCCCCGCTAAAAACATTAAAAAAACGCTCTGCCAGGAAACAGGAAGTATGGTTTTCTGAAGAGCTGCGGAGCCTTAAACGCACTGCTAGGAAAACCGAGAAGGTATGGAGAAAGTCGCACCTGGAAAGAGATAAAATGAAATATCAAATGGCGTTAAACATCTATCATAAGGCCATTCGATCCGCACGTAAGGACCATGTTACCTCGCAATTGGAGGCAGCAGGCAATGATCCGAAAGTACTCTTCCAGATTGTAAATACATTTTTAAAACCTGTGGCATGCGAAAGTGCGGATATGGCATCCCAACATCTTTGTGACAATATCTCGTGTTTCTTTACCGAGAAAATTGATGCTATCTATGAGAAGATAGAGGCACTCATTCCACCTATTAGTCAGGATGTCCATACATCAGTGCAAGCAGTTGTCACCAATTCCAATACCTTCTATAATTTTCCTGAGATCTCTTTGCCAGAGGTTGAGATGTTGACCAATAACATCAAAAGTGGGAGCCCATCCGATCTATTACCAGCCAGACTAATGGGAACGTTGGGGCAAACACTTGGTTCACATATTCAGAGCCTGGTGAATCTCTCATTAACTACAGGATGTGTCCCACGAGAATGGAAAAAGGCCCTAGTCAGACCTATTAGGAAGAACATCTCCTCCCCTTGGACTAATATGTCTAATCTTAGGCCGATCTCTCTGTTACCCTTTCTGGGTAAAATCATCGAAAAGCACACTAATAAGCATTTGTCCAACTTCCTGGAACAATCTGGAAGCCTTGATCCTTCACAGTCAGGTACCAGGACAAAATATAGCACTGAAACCGCCCTGCTGTCGATAATGGATGACCTCCGCATGTACCAGGATGGTGGTTATTCCGTTATCCTGGTACTGTTGGATTTATCGGCAGCGTACGATACCATTTCGCATAACATCTTGATTGAACGACTGACTGTGAATGGACTCGGTGGCAAGGCACTGGACTGGATAAAGAGCTTTCTCTCCGACCGCACCCAATGTGTCACCATGGGTGACTTAAGGTCGGATGAGGTTAAGATCACCAAGGGGGTTCCACAGGGCTCGTGTCTGAGCCCAACCCTTTTTAACGCCTACGTGGCCCCCTTGGCAGATATAACAAGAGCCTTTGGTTTCTGTCCAGTGTCTTATGCTGACGATACTCAGCTGCTTTTTTCCTTTAAATTACTAACACCGGAGGTTATACAATCTTTCTCTGAGGGGATGAAAGCCGTATCCCAGTGGATGTCTTCCAACTTTCTTCAGTGTAATGTTGGTAAGACTGAGGTGATGCTTTTCGGTGAGGCTAAGATTCAATGGTCTCCTGACTGGTGGCCGCTAGACTTAGGTCCTGTTCCCGAACCTAAACAAATAATCAAGAACCTGGGGGTACGGTTGGAACCGGAGCTGACTATGAAACACCATGGTAATACTACAGTGGGATCTTGCTTCCACATGATAGGTCTCCTCCGTAGAATATTTCCATTCCTCCCGGACTCCATCAGAAGAACTTTGGTTCAGGCTTTAGTGATCAGCCGACTTGATTATTGTAATGGTCTCCTGGCAGGTGCAAATGAAGAGGTGCTAGACCGACTGCAAGTGGTGCAGAACACAGCAGCCAGGCTGGTCCTCAATGCCCCCCCCCAGATCTCCATCTAAACCACTGTTGGACAAACTACATTGGTTGTCCATACGTCAAAGGGTGAGGTTTAAGACCTGTTGTACCATACATAAAGGTTTACATAACTTAGGACCGGCCTACTTGGCTAATACATTTGTATCATATGTCCCCACACGCACACTAAGGTCAAGTGAGCAGTTGCTGCTGAGGGTACCTAAGATCAGCAGGACCAGACTGGGTGGAAGGGCCCTGTCAGTGGTGGGTCCTATCTTGTGGAACACTCTCCCACTCTTATTGAGACAATGCTCCGACCATCTCCTTTTCAGGAAACAACTGAAAACTTTTCTGTTTAAACAAAATTAGCCACAGCTTTGTATATATGTAATCGTTTCATTCATTTGTTTTTAGAAACTTAGTAAAACGTCCAGACATTTGCTTCCTGCTGTTCTAAGCGCGGAGATACTCTTTCGGGAGTCTATTCCTAGCGCTATACAAACCCGCAAATAAATAAATGACATGTACTTGGGCTTGTACTTGCACATGTGGTTGTTGTTGCGGCTGTGGTTGTTGAACACTCGTCAGATGAGTTACAACAACCTGTGTTGATTGAGGGATGCTGCTACTTTCTTGCGATGAGCCAACATCACTGGTCGATGGTGATTGAACAACTATACTGGCTGCCTCTGCAGCACTCAAGGGCTTGGACCTAAGTTGGCGTGGTCGTGGTGGCACTGAGCCCAATGGAGCGGAGGTGCTGCTCCCAGCTTGTTCCCCAGCAGCCCCCGCTGCTGCTGCAGGCGTACTTTTTTTCCCCCAAAAAAATGTGGCGGTCGTCACACCAGTCTCCTTGGTAAGTGGCGCCAGTTGCTTCTTCTGCTCCTTACTGGCAACTTTCTTGCTAGAGGAGCTACGGGCAACTTTTTTTGGGGCCATCTTCTTCAGATGTCAGAACAGCAGGCCGCAGTTGCACAAGTTGCAGAGTTGTCTGTGGCCACACGTGACATTGTGCTGCACACACCGCAGCAGGACTTCTTCCTGGCACTGATGAGGAACGATGAGGCTGATGATTCGTGTTTCTGCACCTAAAAGCAAACGAAGCCAGAGGAACATCAGTTAAATAAATGTTGCATATGTAGCGCTTCAATTAATAGTTTGCAAGTAAGCATTTTTATTATACCCACCCCCCAAAATGGAAAGACCAATAAAATGCACCACTGACAGAGTACCCCTGGGCATAATGGATGAAAGCATGGCAGACTGGGTGCAGGCCTATGACACAACAAAGCACACTGCCTGGCTTCAAAATTGCCCCTAGACCCCCACCCACATGGCCAGGCCCTGCCTGGACCAGGCCTCAAAATGGCCCCCACCCACATGGCCATGCCCCATCAACACCCCCCAAAATCCAAAAACACACACAAATCACCACAATCCAATGCCATCCATGCCCTCCATGATGTTTACATTCAAGACACCCCACAGAAAGACTAGGCCCATGCACCACTGAGTGAGTACCCCTGGGCAAAAGGCCCCATCAACACCCCCAAAAATCGAATAACACACATAAATCACCACAATCCAATGCCTTCCATGCCCTCCATGATGTTTACATTCAAGACACCCCACAGAAAGACTAGGCCCATGCACCTCTGAGTGATTACCCCTGGGCAAAAGGCCTCATCAACACCCCCAAAAATCGAAAAACACACAAAAATCACCACAATCCAATGCCATCCATGCCCTCCATGATGTTTACATTCAAGACACCCCACAGAAAGACTAGGCCCATGCACCACTGAGTGAGTACCCCTGGGCAAAAGGCCCCTTCAACACCCCCAAAAATCGAAAAACACACAAAAATCACCACAATCCAATGCCATCCATGATGCTTACATTAAAGAAACCACACAGAAAGACTAGGCCCATGCACCACTGAGTGAGTACCCAGGGCATAATGGATGAAAGCAAGGCACATTGGATGCAGGCCTATGGCACAAAGGACACTGCCTGGATTCAAAATGGCCCCTTCACCCCCACCACATGGCCCTGGACCAGGCCTCAAAATGGCCCCCACCCACATGGCCATGCCCCATCCACACCCCCAAAAATCGAAAAACACACATAAATCACCACAATCCAATGCCATCCATGCCCTCCATGATGTTTACATTCAAGACACCCCACAGAAAGACTAGGCCCATGCACCACTGAGTGAGTACCCCTGGGCAAAAGGCCCCATCCACACACCCAAAAATCGAAAAACACACAAAAATCACCACAATCCAATGCCATCCATGCCCTCCATGATGTTTACATTCAAGACACCCCACAGAAAGACAAGGCCCATGCACCACTGAGTGAGTACCCCTGGAAAAAAGGCCCCATCAACACCCCCAAAAATCGAAAAAAACACACAAAAATCACCACAATCCAATGCCATCCATGCCCTCCATGATGTTTACATTCAAGACACCCCACAGAAAGACTAGGCCCATGCACCACTGAGTGAGTACCCCTGGGCAAAAGGCCCCATCAACACCCCCAAAAATCGAAAAACACACAAAAATCACCACAATCCAATGCCATCCATGCCCTCCATGATGTTTACAATCAAGACACCCCACAGAAAGACTAGGCCCATGCACCACTGAGTGAGTACCCCTGGGCAAAAGGCCCCATCAACACCCCCAAAAATCGAAAAACACACAAAAATCACCACAATCCAAAGCCCTCCATGATGTTTACATTCAAGACACCCCATAGAAAGACTAGGCCCATGCACCACTGAGTGAGTACCCCTGGGCAAAAGGCCCCATCAACACCCCCAAAAATCGAAAAACACACAAAAATCACCACAATCCAATGCCATCCATGATGCTTACATTAAAGAAACCACACAGAAAGACTAGGCCCATGCACCACTGAGTGAGTACCCCTGGGCATAATTGATGAAAGCAAGGCACATTGGATGCAGGCCTATGGCACAAAGCTCACTACCTGGATTCAAAATGGCCCCTTCACCCCCACCACATGGCCCTGGACCAGGCCTCAAAATGGCCCCCACCCACATGGCCATGCCCCATCAACACCGCCAAAAATCGAAAAACACACAAAAATCACCACAATCCAATGCCATCCATGTCCTCCATGATGTTTACATTCAAGAGACCCCACAGAAAGACTCAGTCCATGCACCACTGAGTACCCCTGGGCATAAGGCCCCAACAACAGCCAAAAAATCAAAAAACACACAATAATCACCACAATCCAATGCCATCCATGCCCTCCATGATGTTTACATTAAAGAGACCCCACAGAAAGACTCAGTCCATGCACCACTGAGTACCCCTGGGCAAAAGGCCCCAACAACTGCCAAAAAATCGAAAAACACACAAAAATCACCACAATCCAATGCCATCCATGCCCTAAATTATGTTGAAATTCAACAAAACAGTTGTATCATGCACCCATAACTAACCCTGGTCCTACTGGATACTGTGGCTACCCACAATATATTTTATTTAATGTTCTGAAAAAGTTCCAAAATTGTAGTTGCAGCAACTGTAATGCCCCAAACAAACAACATCAACTTACTTGTGAAATTTCTAATCCAAAAGTGATCCAAAGAAAGTCAAAAAGGCCTCAAATCCAAATATCCAGCAGCATCCACAAAAAGTAATCCTTCCAGGTCAAGATCCAAATCAAAGTGACCAGCGCATGAAGAAAGCACTGGGAGGAGCCTGCTGGACAGGAACAGGAAGTTGGAGACTGTGCGGCACTTCCTTCCCCCCCCCCAAAAAATGGACTCCTTGCAAAAAGAAAGTGCAGGCAAATGTCAACCTGAGGAGTTATTCTGATAAAAATCATCATTTTCATTCTGCTGGTGAATTTCTTGTGCGAAATTGCAAATTTTGCAATCTCGCAATTGCGAGATTCTCGCTGCCTGCCGCATCTACGTGTTTGCAAGTGTTTACTCTTGCGATGCGTGATCACGGGCCTTTATGACGTACTCGTGTTGACAAACTCTCGCTGTGCAAGTTGGCAAGCCGCGATGACGTAATCGCGGTCGACACACTCCCGCGGGATCCCGCAGCAACATCCAAAATGGCGCAGCACACGCAAACATGGAAAAAAACAACTCTTCAAACGCTGAATGACGGTAAGTGAACGCTGCGCGCCGCAAAATTGTATAGTATTCTATTTGGCAAGTGCGACCAAGCAAAAAAATCTGCTTCGCGCGGATTTGCGAATTTTCAGCAAATTCGCGAGAGTTCGCGGATTGCGAATTTGCCGAAAATCCGCAAAATCCGCGAGCGGAACGGATTTTACGCCCACGCTTTAAACTAAATCTTACACGAAGTGGCTTGAAGAGCAGGGTATAGGATAGCCCCCTTAAAAACGGTTTGCCTCCATAGACAACGACCTTCCGCACCTTCGTACCCAAAACGCAACAAGGACACGCCACATTTTCACAGTGAAAACTGATTTTTTTTGCAAAGTGCCTAGCTATAGATTGTGAACCCTGACTCTGCCAGTACCTAGGGAAACCTATTAAACCTAAACATTTTTTAAAACTAGACACACAGGGGATTCCAGTATGGGGTGACTTGACTTGCTCGCATAAGGTTATGTTACCCAGAATCCCTTACAAACCTAAAAATGTGTTTTTAAAAAACACATTTTCCTCACATTTCTGTGGTGGAAAGTTCTAAGAACTGTGTGGATCCACAAAATTCCACCCATCCCACTTTCCCCAAAGTCTTTCGAGAAATGTTTCCCTCATTTGTGTGGGTAGGCCTAGTGCCCAAAACACAACGTGGACACACCACATTTTCACAGTGAAAACTGACCCTTTTTTTGCAAAGTGCCTATCGGTAGATTTTGACCCCTAACTCTGCCTGCACCTAGGGAAACCTAGCTAACCTATACAGTTTTTTAAACGTAGACACCCAGGGGAATCCAGGATGTGGTGACTTGACTGGCTCACACAAGGTTCTGTTACCCATAATCCCTTGCAAACCTAAACATTTGTCAAAAAACAAACACATTTTCCTCACATTTCTGTGTTGGAAAGTTCTGGAATCTGCGTGGATCCACAAAATTCCACCCACCCCGTGTTCCCCAAAGTCTTACAAGAAAAATGGTACCTCACTTGTGTGGGTGGGCCTAGGGCCAGCGACAGTAAATGGCCCAAAGCGCAACGTGGACACGCCATATTTTCACAGTGAAACAGCCCCTTTTTTTGCAAAGTACCTAGCTCTAGATTTTGAACCCTGACTCTGCCAGTACCTAGGGAAACCAATGACATTTATACATTTTTGAAAACTAGACACCCAGGGGAATCCAGGATGGGGTGACTTGACTGGCTCTCACCAGGTTCTGTAACCCAGAATCCCTTGCAAACCTAAAAATGTGTCCCAAAAAACACATTGTCTTCACATTTCTGTGGTGGAAAGCTCTGGAATCTGCATGGATCCACAACATTCCACCCACCCTGTGTTCCCCAAAGTCTTCAGAGAAAAATGATATCGCACTTGTGTGAGTAGGCCTAGTTCCCGCGACACGAAACAGCCCAAAACGCAACATGGACACACCACATTTTCACAGTGAAACTCTTGAGTTCTGTCTCTATATTTCACAACAGGACACCTTTAGAGGCTCCCTCATCTATAGGCCCCCAGGCCCGAGAAAATATTTTATAACCCAAGTTGGTAACATTTTCGAAATAGGATTAAACACTTCCTCATACACAATTTCAGGCGACTTGAATTTCCATCTTAAGGCAGACTTAGACCCAGATACAGCTAACCTTCTAGATCTCATGTTGGGTGGAAATCTAGAACAACAGGTATCTGGAGCCACTCATCAAGCAGGTCACACTCTTGATTCTATCTTTTCCAATAACCCCCAACTTTCTTTCATGAATACACTTCCCCTCACATGGTCCGATCACTCAGCAGTACTATTCAAGCTTACCACACCCAACCACCCTGGCATAAAAGCCTCTGCAAAATATATTGAAACTAGAGCCTGGCTTGGCAGTTCGGGCTGGACTGTTCCCATGAGGCACAGGGTCAAGACTGATTTGCATATGGCCATGTCTGAACTGGGGTGGCTTGGTGAGCAAAATACCAATGGATTAAACCCGGATCTGTGACTGGGGGTGAATGTTTTGCATAGTGCAACATTCTGTCCATCATCTTGTGTGTTTTGCTGTTCACCCTATGTGGGAAGGGTATGCCCAGACGTGGGCCCCTTGCTCACTAAGCCACTGGAGTTAAGCTATCCTGGCTGAAGACGGCTGATAGCCAGAAACCAGTCCTAGGATGCTTGATTCCGGTCCAGGGAAGACATGGCTTGGCAGTTCGGGCTGGAATGTTCCCATGAGGCACAGGGTCAAGACTGATTTGCATATGGCCATGTCTGAACTGGGGTGGCTTGGTGAGCAAAATAACGATGGATTAAACCCAGATCTGTGACTGGGGGTGAACGTTTTGCCATTGTGCAACATTCCGTCCATCATCTTGTGTGTTTTGCTGGAAAAGCATAGCAGCTGAGGAGCTACACAATCTCCTTATCTCAACTGACACCCCTTCTCCCACTGACTTGGACCTCGTAACTAAATCTTACACAAAGTGACTTGAAGAGCAGCGAATAAGATAGCCCCCTTTAAAACGGTTTGCCTCCATAGACAACGACCTTCCGCACCTTGGTACTCGAAGGAGCTCAAGGACTAAAAACGCATGTGTAAACAGCGAGAAAGAAGTTGGCGAAAGGGATACAAAGATGAAGACAAAAAAGAATACAAAACGTGCCTGGCTCAATACAAACAGATGCTTCAAAGCACCAAACAAAAGTATTTTGCGGATAAAATTCACGAGGCTAAAAACTTGCCCAAAGTACTCTTCAAAACAATTAATTCCCTTGCCCACCGTAACACCCCAGCTAGCTCAGCAAGTCAACATTTATGCAATAAGATAGCTACATTCTTCTTTGACAAAGTTAACATAATCTTTTCAACTTTCTCAGATTCATCAAATGGAATGGCATCTGACCCTTCCACTTGCCCAATGAAAGACATAACAGCTAATTTCGAACTCAACAGTTTCAGCCCGCTCACGGAAGGGGATACCTTTAATCTCCTTGTTAAACCAAAATCAGGTTCCCTGTACGATCCATGCTCGATAGAGACATTAAAACTAGCAGGAAAGATAGTGGCATGCAAGCTCACATCTATCTTCAACCTAATGTACAAAGAAGGATATTTCCAGAGGGACTGGCAATAGGCTTCCATTATGCCATTATTAAACAAACCTAACCTAGATGCCAAATATCTGAACAACTTTAGGCCCATTTCCAGACTACCCCTTCCAGCAAAAATAATAGAGAAAAATATGAACAGCTAGGAAACAGCTCTTATCAAGTCCACAGAAGAGATCAGAGCCACTCTTGATCAAGGAGGCAGGGCTGCCCTGATCATGCTGGACCTTTCGGCGGCATTTGATACAGTCAACCATGCTTTGTTGATGAACCGTTTAGAAGAGATAGGAGTTAAGGGCAAGGCCCAAAAACTCCTGAAATCCTTTCTCTCAGATAGAACCCAAACGGTCAAATTGGACAATTTTGAGGCAGATGCCTTCTCCTTACCTTGTGGAGTCCCACAGGGGTCCTCAATAAGTCCGACTCTCTTTAATATTTACGTGTCCTTACTGGCCCCCCTCATTGAATCCTATGGTTTTAGCTTGACATCCTACGCCGACGACACCCAAATCGTAGTGGCTATATGACCAGAATTACTACAAGACACTGTGTTCAAACTACAGGACTACATGAACGCGGTAGGAAACTGGATGCCACAGAACTGTCTAAAGTTAAATTCCAGTAAGATCGAGGTTGTCTCTTTGGCAACAGCCCTACTTTTTGGACTCCAAACTGTTGGCCAAACTCACCAGGACCACTGCCAGACCCGACCAGGAAGGTGAAGAACCTGGGAATCTAGATTGATGACACTCTTAGTTTCAAAGACCAGGTGAATTCAGTGGCATCCTCTACCTCGTTCCCCCTCAGAGATTGTAAAAAATCATGCCTCTACTCCCTAAAGATGTACAATAAATGGTGGTCACTGCATTAGTAATGTCCAGACTGGATTACTGTAACAGTCTTTATCTCAAGCTACAAGAAGGTTCAATGAATAAACTGCATATTCTCCAGAACACAGCCGCCAGACTTCTTACAGGAACTCCTAAATATGCATCAATCACAGGATCAATCAAAAAGCTTCACTGGCTGCCAGTCAGGACGCGCACCCAGTTGAAGGTCCTGTGTTTGTATTTCAAGGCGCTGCAGGGAACAGGACCTTAATTTTTAAAACAACACTTCCGGTGATGCGCACCAAAAAGAGCACTCCGATCATCTTATGCCAAATTAGTAATAATGCCCTGAATGAAAAAAGCTAACTGGGGTGGCAGATGTTTTATTGTCAATGCAGCTATGGCTTGGAACGCCCTCCCTCCTTTTCTGAGACACATGACCAATCGGATGGCCTTCAGGAACGCCTTAAAAATGTGGCTCTTTACAAATTAGGTCACACAAATATACAATCCGTGCTCCTCCGGTAGGTTCTTCACTTCAGCGCCAGGACACCTTCCGGTAGCAGTAGCGCTTTACAAATGCAATTAACATTAACATTAAAAATGGACCCTTTTTTTGCAAAGTACCTAGCTATAGATTTTGAACCCTAGCTCTGCGGCACCTAGGGAAACCTAGCAAAGGTATACATTTTTAAAAACAAGACACCTAGGGGAATCCAGGATTAGGTGACTAGACTGGCTCTCACCAGGTTCTGTTACCTAGAATCCCTTTCAAAACCTCACAATTTGTCAAAAAACACATTTTCTTCATATTACTGTGGTGGAAAGGTCTAGAATCTGCGTGGATCCATAAAACTCTACCCACCCCACATTCCTCAAAGTCTTCTGAGACAAATGGTACCTCACTTGTGCAGGTAGGTCTAGTGCCCGTGACAGGAAACAGCCCTAAGTGCAACGAGAAACACCACATTTTCACAGTGAAAACTGACCTTTTTTTGCAAAGTGAATAGCTCTAGAGTTTGAACCCTGTCTCTGCCAGTACCTAGGGAAACCTAGGAAACCCATACATTTTTGAAAACTTGACACCAAGAGGAATCCAGGATGTGGTCACTTGACTGACTCTCACCAGGTTCTGTTACCCAGAATCGTTTGCAAACCTAAAAATGTGTCCCCAAAAAACAAATTTTCCTCACATTTCTGTGGTGGAAAGTTCTGGAATCTGTGTGGATTCACAAAATTCCACTTACCCCGCATTACCCAAAGTCATTTGAGAAAAATGGTACCTCACTTGTGTGGGTACGCCTAGGGCCAGCGACAGGAAATGGCCCAAAACGCAACAAGGACACGCCACATTTTCACAGTGAAAACTGATTTTTTTTGCAAAGTGCCTAGCTATAGATTGTGAACCCTGACTCTGCCAGTACCTAGGGAAACCTATTAAACCTAAACATTTTTTAAAACTAGACACACAGGGGATTCCAGTATGGGGTGACTTGACTTGCTCGCATAAGGTTATGTTACCCAGAATCCCTTACAAACCTAAAAATGTGTTTTTAAAAAACACATTTTCCTCACATTTCTGTGGTGGAAAGTTCTAAGAACTGTGTGGATCCACAAAATTCCACCCATCCCACTTTCCCCAAAGTCTTTCGAGAAATGTTTCCCTCATTTGTGTGGGTAGGCCTAGTGCCCAAAACACAACGTGGACACACCACATTTTCACAGTGAAAACTGACCCTTTTTTTGCAAAGTGCCTATCGGTAGATTTTGACCCCTAACTCTGCCTGCACCTAGGGAAACCTAGCTAACCTATACAGTTTTTTAAACGTAGACACCCAGGGGAATCCAGGATGTGGTGACTTGACTGGCTCACACAAGGTTCTGTTACCCATAATCCCTTGCAAACCTAAACATTTGTCAAAAAACAAACACATTTTCCTCACATTTCTGTGTTGGAAAGTTCTGGAATCTGCGTGGATCCACAAAATTCCACCCACCCCGTGTTCCCCAAAGTCTTACAAGAAAAATGGTACCTCACTTGTGTGGGTGGGCCTAGGGCCAGCGACAGTAAATGGCCCAAAGCGCAACGTGGACACGCCATATTTTCACAGTGAAACAGCCCCTTTTTTTGCAAAGTACCTAGCTCTAGATTTTGAACCCTGACTCTGCCAGTACCTAGGGAAACCAATGACATTTATACATTTTTGAAAACTAGACACCCAGGGGAATCCAGGATGGGGTGACTTGACTGGCTCTCACCAGGTTCTGTAACCCAGAATCCCTTGCAAACCTAAAAATGTGTCCCAAAAAACACATTGTCTTCACATTTCTGTGGTGGAAAGCTCTGGAATCTGCATGGATCCACAACATTCCACCCACCCTGTGTTCCCCAAAGTCTTCAGAGAAAAATGATATCGCACTTGTGTGAGTAGGCCTAGTTCCCGCGACACGAAACAGCCCAAAACGCAACATGGACACACCACTTTTTCACAGTGAAACTCTTGAGTTCTGTCTCTATTTTTCACAACAGGACACCTTTAGAGGCTCCCTCATCTGTAGGCCCCCAGGCCCGAGAAAATATTTTATAACCCAAGTTGGTAACATTTTCGAAATAGGATTAAACACTTCCTCATACACAATTTCAGGCGACTTGAATTTCCATCTTAAGGCAGACTTAGACCCAGATACAGCTAACCTTCTAGATCTCATGTTGGGTGGAAATCTAGAACAACAGGTATCTGGAGCCACTCATCAAGCAGGTCACACTCTTGATTCTATCTTTTCCAATAACCCCCAACTTTCTTTCATGAATACACTTCCCCTCACATGGTCCGATCACTCAGCAGTACTATTCAAGCTTACCACACCCAACCACCCTGGCATAAAAGCCTCTGCAAAATATATTGAAACTAGAGCCTGGCTTGGCAGTTCGGGCTGGACTGTTCCCATGAGGCACAGGGTCAAGACTGATTTGCATATGGCCATGTCTGAACTGGGGTGGCTTGGTGAGCAAAATAACAATGGATTAAACCCGGATCTGTGACTGGGGGTGAATGTTTTGCATAGTGCAACATTCTGTCCATCATCTTGTGTGTTTTGCTGTTCACCCTATGTGGGAAGGGTATGCCCAGACGTGGGCCCCGTGCTCACTAAGCCACTGGAGTTAAGCTATCCTGGCTGAAGACGGCTGATAGCCAGAAACCAGTCCTAGGATGCTTGATTCCGGTCCAGGGAAGACATGGCTTGGCAGTTCGGGCTGGAATGTTCCCATGAGGCACAGGGTCAAGACTGATTTGCATATGGCCATGTCTGAACTGGGGTGGCTTGGTGAGCAAAATAACGATGGATTAAACCCAGATCTGTGACTGGGGGTGAACGTTTTGCCATTGTGCAACATTCCGTCCATCATCTTGTGTGTTTTGCTGGAAAAGCATAGCAGCTGAGGAGCTACACAATCTCCTTATCTCAACTGACACCCCTTCTCCCACTGACTTGGACCTCGTAACTAAATCTTACACAAAGTGACTTGAAGAGCAGCGAATAAGATAGCCCCCTTTAAAACGGTTTGCCTCCATAGACAACGACCTTCCGCACCTTGGTACTCGAAGGAGCTCAAGGACTAAAAACGCATGTGTAAACAGCGAGAAAGAAGTTGGCGAAAGGGATACAAAGATGAAGACAAAAAAGAATACAAAACGTGCCTGGCTCAATACAAACAGATGCTTCAAAGCACCAAACAAAAGTATTTTGCGGATAAAATTCACGAGGCTAAAAACTTGCCCAAAGTACTCTTCAAAACAATTAATTCCCTTGCCCACCGTAACACCCCAGCTAGCTCAGCAAGTCAACATTTATGCAATAAGATAGCTACATTCTTCTTTGACAAAGTTAACATAATCTTTTCAACTTTCTCAGATTCATCAAATGGAATGGCATCTGACCCTTCCACTTGCCCAATGAAAGACATAAAAGCTAATTTCGAACTCAACAGTTTCAGCCCGCTCACGGAAGGGGATACCTATACTCTCCTTGTTAAAGCAAAATCAGGTTCCCTGTACGATCCATGCTCGATAGAGACATTAAAACTAGCAGGAAAGATAGTGGCATGCAAGCTCACATCTATCTTCAACCTAATGTACAAAGAAGGATATTTCCAGAGGGACTGGCAATAGGCTTCCATTATGCCAATATTAAAGAAACCTAACCTAGATGCCAAATATCTGAACAACTTTAGGCCCATTTCCAGACTACCCCTTCCAGCAAAAATAATAGAGAAAAATATGAACAGCTAGGAAACAGCTCTTATCAAGTCCACGGAAGAGATCAGAGCCACTCTTGATCAAGGAGGCAGGGCCGCCCTGATCATGCTGGACCTTTCGGCGGCATTTGATACAGTCCACCATGCTTTGTTGGTGAACCGTTTAGAAGAGATAGGAGTTAAGGGCAAGGCCCAAAAACTCCTGAAATCCTTTCTCTCAGATAGAACCCAAACGGTCAAATTGGACAATTTTGAGGCAGATGCCTTCTCCTTACCTTGTGGAGTCCCACAGGGGTCCTCAATAAGTCCGACTCTCTTTAATATTTACGTGTCCTTACTGGCCCCCCTCATTGAATCCTACGGTTTTAGCTTGACATCCTACGCCGGCGACACCCAAATCGTAGTGGCTATATGACCAGAACTACTACAAGACACTGTGTTCAAACTACAGGACTGCATGAACGCGGTAGGAAACTGGATGCCACAGAACTGTCTAAAGTTAAATTCCAGTAAGATCGAGGTTGTCTCTTTGGCAACGGCCCTACTTTTTGGACTCCAAACTGTTGGCCGAACTCACCAGGACCACTGCCAGAACCGACCAGGAAGGTGATGAACCTGGGAATCTAGATTGATGACACTCTTAGTTTCAAGGACCAGGTGAATTCAGTGGCATCCTCTACCTCGTTCCCCCTCAGAGATTGTAAAAAATCATGCCTCTACTCCCTAAAGATGTACAATAAATGGTGGTCACTGCATTAGTAATGTCCAGACTGGATTACTGTAACCGTCTTTATCTCAAGCTACAAGAAGGTTCAATGAATAAACTGCATATTCTCCAGAACACAGCCGCCAGACTTCTTACAGGAACTCCTAAATATGCATCAATCACAGGATCAATCAAAAAGCTTCACTGGCTGCCAGTCAGGACGCGCACCCAGTTGAAGGTCCTGTGTTTGTGTTTCAAGGCGCTGCAGGGAACAGGACCTTAATTTTTAAAACAACACTTCCGGTGGTGCGCGACAAAAAGAGCACTCCGATCATCTGATGCCAAATTAGTAATAATGCCCTGGACGAAAAAAGCTAACTGGGGTGGCAGAAGTTTTATTGTCAATGCAGCTATGGCTTGGAACGCCCTCCCTCCTTTTCTGAGACACATGACCAATCCGATGGCCTTCAGGAACACCTTAAAAACGTGGCTCTTTACAAATTAGGTCACACAAATATAGAATCCGTGCTCCTCCGGTAGGTTCTTCACTTCAGCGCCAGGACACCTTCCGGTAGGAGTAGCGCTTTACAAATGCAATTAACATTAACAGTGAAAATTGACCCTTTTTTTGCGGAGTACCTAGCTATAATTTTGAACCCTAGCTCTGCTGGCACCTAGGGAAACCTAGCAACGGTATACATTTTTAAAAACAAGACACCTAGGGGAATCCAGGATTAGGTGACTAGACTGGCTCTCACCAGGTTCTGCTACCTAGAATCCCTTGCAAAACCTCACAATTTGTCAAAAAACACATTTTCTTCGTATTACTGTGGTGGAAAGGTCTAGAATCTGTGTGGATCCATAAAACTCTACCCACCCCACATTCCTCAAAGTCTTCTGAGAAAAATGGTACCTCACTTGTGCAGGTAGGTCTAGTGCCCGTGACAGGAAACAGCCATAAACGCAACGAGAAACACCACATTTTCACAGTGAATACTGACCTTTTTTTGCAAAGTGCCTAGCTCTAGATTTTGAACCCTCTCTCTGCCAGTACCTAGGGAAACCTAGGAAACCCATACATTTTTGAAAACTTGACACCAAGAGGAATCCAGGATGTGGTGACTTGACTGACTCTCACCAGGTTCTGTTACCCAGAATCGTTTGCAAACCTAAAAATGTGTCCTCAAAAAACAAATTTTCCTCACATTTCTGTGGTGGAAAGTTCTGGAATCTGTGTGGATCCACAAAATTCCACTTACCCCGCATTACCCAAATTCATTTGAGAAAAATGGTACCTCACTTGTGTGGGTACGGCTAGGGCCAGCGACAGGAAACAGCCCAAAACGCAACATGGACACGCCACATTTTCACAGTGAAAACTGACACTTTTTTGCAAAGTGCCTAACTGTAGATTTTTAACTCTAGCTCTGTTGGCACCTAGGGAAACCAAGCAAACCTATTCATTTTTTAAAACTAGACACTTTGGGAAATCGAGGATGGGGTGACTTGACTGGCTCTCACCAGGTTCTAATACTCAGAATCCCTTGCAAACCTCAACATTTGTCCAAGAAAACATTTTCCTGTTCTGAGAAAAATTATACCTCACTTGTGTGAGTAGGCCTAGTTCCCGTGACAGGAACGCAATGTGGACACACCACATTTTCACAATGAAAATGGACCCTTTTTTGCATGGAAACCTAGCAAACCTATACCTTTTTGAAAACAAGATACCCTGGGGAATCCAGGATGGGGTGACTTGACTGGCTCTCACCAGGTTTTGTTACCTAGAATCCCTGTAAACCTCAAAATTTGTCAAAGAAACACATTTTCCTCATATTTCTGTGGTGGAAAGTTCTGGAATCTGCGTGTATCAACAAAATTCCACCCAACTCGTATTCCCCAAAGTCTTCTGAGAAAAATGTTTCCTCACTTGTGTGGGTGGGTTAAGTACCCGCGACAGGCAAGGGCCCAAAACCTATTGAGGCAACTTCAAAATTACCTATCACAGAACAACCTGGTTTTGCAAGGGGGGGTCCTAGGAGATTTTGGCCCGGGCTCGGCGGTCATCTAGGGAAACCTACCAAACCCACACATTTCTGAAAACTAGACACCATGGGGAGTCCAGTAAGGTATGGCTAGCATGGGTCCTCCAACATTTCCCTACCGAGAATCCCCTGTAAATCTCGAATTTAGCTGAAAAATTCACTCTCTTCTCATATTTATATGTGTGAAAGTTCTGGAATCTGCGTTGATCCACAAACTTCCTTCTACACAGCATTCCCCCAGGTCTCCCGATAAAAATGGTACCTTACTAGTGTGGGTGGGTCAAGTACCCATGACAGGCACGGGCCCAAAACCCATTGAGGCAACATCAAATTTACCTATCACAAAACAACCGGGTTTTGCAAGGGGTGTCCCATGAGGTTTTGGCCCCGGGCTTGGCGGCCTCCTAGGGAAACCTACCAAACCTAAACATTTCTGAAAACTAGACTCCCGGGAGGAGTCCAGCAAGGTATGGCTTGCGTGGGTCCCCCAACATTTACCTACTCAGAATCCCCTGCAAACCTTAAATTTTGTTGCAGAAAGACTGACATTTCTCTGTGGGAGGTGGGGGCATTGCCATGCCCTTTTTGGGCAGCCACCCCCCTCACCGGCAATAGAAAAAAATCCCTGTTTTTTGTGGGCTTTCTGCCCCCCTGGGGGCAGATTGGGGTCTGCTGCCCCCATCTACCCCTGGGGGGCAGAAAGACTGACATTTTTCTGGGGGGGGGCATTGCCATGCCGTTTTTAGGCAGCGCCCAGCCCTATGTCAATAAAAAAATCCCTGGTTTCTAGTGGCTTTCTGCCCCCGGGGAGGCAAATTGGGGGCAACTGCCCCCAGGGGGGCAGAAAGACTGTTATGCCCAAACAAATATGGGGGAGCAAAGGCCCTTGCCCACGGTCCCGCTCCCACCTCCCTGGTGCTAGTGGGTGAATCCCTGCTTGGGGATCACCCTCCTGGGGAGATCCCCAAGCAGGGATCCACTAGGGAAGGGTACCTTTCCAACGATACCTCTCCCATCTTTTTCAATGCTCGGGGGCTGAGATAGCCACACAAGCACCGAAAGAATGAAACTGAAACTAAGTTTCAGTTTAATTTCCATTGCAATGACGTCAACGCGCCATGCACACGATCGGCATTGGAATAAAAGTGCTAATTGGCCTCAGGAGGTTGGGCAAACTTCCAAGGCCAATAAAAAAAATGGAAATCCCTCTGCTGTCTGCAGGGATTTAATGCCCCTGTTCTCATGACTGAATTGTTCCGGCATGAGCACTGGAGCAATGGTGTTCATGATGGAACCATTCCAGCATGAGCACCTAAGGGGTTAAGGCAGACATAATCAGGCCTTCCCAAAGCAGTTGGTGTTCCCCTGTAGTCCTCATACCTAACCAGACTGCAGCCTTTGTTTTTGTATCGACTTTAGCCAATCAAATGCTATATCCAAATTTGATTCTTACCCTATCCCTAGGGTCGATGAAATGATAGAAAAAGTCAGGAGGGCCAAGGATATGTCTACCATAGACCTTCTCGATGACCACTATAAGACTCTAGATAGTTATTTGGTGATACTATCTGTTGCACGGTTTTTAGGTTGAATTATGAGAAACATCAATAAAGTTTAGGTTTCTCATATATCAATTTTATCTTCACTTTTTCACCCGAGCACTGCACATGACTTCCCATCTGGTACCATCACTCTCATCTGGCAAGACCATCTGTTCCAATTAAGGTTATAATATCCTTGGGCCTTCTGTTCTTCAGACAGAGCCCTTAGAACCACAAGAGTGTTGAAAAGGAGGAGTCCCAGATGATGAGAAATGTCACCAAGTTTTGGTGACTGATGGGAATCCATAATTTTTCTTAATAATTTTTCTTAATACATTTTCTTAATATCCTTTTAGAGTTTAGTGCCACCTTTTTCTTGGTTGGGTATTCACGGATCCATTCAGGTCACATAATAATGACTAGACCCATGGATATTTTTGTGTGGTATACCATAGACCTTACCAAAGGATATTGGCAGATTCCCCCTACTCAAGCCGCCCGAGAGAAAACTGCTGTCTCCACATCATCGGACTGCATCATTTTAAATTCCTTCCATTTGGAATTCATGGTGCCCCAGCCACCTTCCAATGGCCGATGGACATTATACTAAGAGCACATCAACAATACGCAGCTGCCTGCTTAGACAATATTGTAGTCTTTAGCCCAGACTGGAATACCCAATTGGCCCACCTGGAGCAGATCTTATCCACTCTCACACAAGCAGACCTACCTCTTAATCCGAAATAAAAACCTTCTTGCTACAGACCACATCAATTATTTAGGATACTCAATCACACAAGGACACATCCAACCTCAGGTGAATAAAGTGGAGGCTATACGTAACATTCCCCAACCCTCCTCAAAGAAAGAAGTTCCTTGGTCTGGTAGAGTATTACCGCCAATTTCATCTGAATTTCTCCGAGCTGGCTTGTCCCCTCACCAATTTGCTGACCAACCGTCATGCAAGCCTCAAGATCAAGTGGTCTGAGGCTCAAAACAGCAGTTTCAATAAACTAAAAGAGGCTCTATGTCATACTCCGGTACTCAAATGTCCGGACTTTAAAAAAACGGTGTCCTCTAAACAGATGCCTCCGACCATGGACTAGGAGCTGTATTGTCCCAACCTGACTGTGAGGGATTATTGTGACCTATTCTTTACATTTGCCGAAAACTCTTCCCTTGGGAATGCCATTACACCACCATAGAAAAAGAGTCTCTAGTGATTAAATGGGCTGTTGAAGCTCTTAAATATTATTTACTGGGACGATCCTTTATTTTGTTAACCGATCATGCCCCTCTCACTTGGTAACCACCATTAAAAACTCTAACTTCAGAATATTACATTGGTTTCTAGCCCTACAACCTGTTTCCTTCCAGACCTATCATATTATCGGGAAGCTCCAAGGGAATTTAGACTTCCTGTCTAGATGTCCATTGTCAGATGGCCCCAATGGCCATACCTGGTGGGGAAGCAATGTAATATCGCACTGGGCGCTTCCCAGGAAGTCAACATGGCGGCTAGTGACGGGACGAACAAGCAGGAGGTTAGTGCACCAACTTATGCAGTACGCTCAGAAGATGTTCAAAACATCTAGGAGGAGGAGATGAGAGAGACAGCGGAAACACCATGAGGGAGAGACCGGAGGCGGCACAAGCTGCAGGGATGTGAGGGAGCAACCCGAAGAACAAAGGAAGACTGGAACCAAGACTACGCAGAGGACGACATCGGAGATGACAACTCGACATCACACCAGTTTCATGAAAGCGCCATTGCCACCACTGGCATTCTGGAAGAGGAGCCCACCAGTGCACCTTCTGCCACGTCCCAGGAGGGCCGTGGCCAAAGGCAAGTGTTTCTTATGAATATCTTTGCCCTACACTGATGGTGGCCGGGGAGTGCAGGCTAACAACCCCTCAAGAGGAGAGGTGACTTCACAGGTGTGGTGACGGTGGCGCGAAGTTGTGCTCAGCTATACAACTGCATGATTACGGCGTGTTTTCTTTATGGTTTTTTTGGCTTTCGTCCTAAACATATTCTGCGGTTGGGAGACACAAGTGTACCTCAAGGGGGACAACACTAGAGAGAAGTAGAAAAGGACTTCTGCAGATGAAGGAGAACTGCTAACATTGTGTTCACTTTTATTAGCTTTTTTTTTCTTCTTTCATAAAAAAGAGCGCTCCACTTGTGTTAAAGTGTCACTCTTCTTGAAATTAAGGGGTCGAGACTCCCACAACTGCATTTACAAGTGTAAAGTTACTTGTGGTAACTTTTCACCTTCTTTGGAACTCTACGCCACCAAGGCCGAGATCTTCCTATAGCAAAGTATAGAGAATGTAATAAAGTTATTAAAAAATACATTTAAAATATTTTAATGCAGAACTATTTACATTTTTAAGTATTGTTTATTAAACATTGTGGGGAATATTATCAAGCATGGGCGATAAAATTATCGCCGCTTTATCGGCAGAAAACTACCAATAAAGCTCCGATAACAGGCTTAATAATATGCTCTATGGAATTCCAATCGAAGCCCATGTTAGATGTGAAGACATCTAACCTGGGCTTCGATTCGAATTCCATAGAGCATATTATCAAGCCCACAATCGCCGCTTTAACGGCAGTTTTCTGCCGATAAAGCGGCGATAATGTCATCGCCCAGGCTTGATAATATGCCCCTATGTTTTCTAAATTGTAGTGATTTTTGTCACGTGTTTGCTTTTACAGTTAACACTTTTTTCCCTGGTTACATATAACATGTGCTCCGGGCACTTATCATTTTAGTGATACATATTACAGAGATCAATCAGACAAACAAGTACAAAGTTAGTGAAGTCAGAATTACAAACATAATAGATTTGAATTGAAATATTCACTGCAGGAATCACTCCAGTACATTTCTTTACCCGCTCAATCCTGGGAATGTTTTGCGTTAGAAAGGGAGGAGATAAGCTACTGTTGATGCCTGTTTTCCTTTCATTGGAACACCTGCTCCTGGCTGCTGATAACTACAGTATCTCACTGTAAACAGGTAAGCAGCTCGTAGATTTTACCTGAGAAACTGTAGAACTATTTACGCTACTCCATGCTCTATTAGCATATGTACTTATGTTTTTTTTTTTTAAACACATTTTATTGAGTTTTCAAAACAAGGTCATACAGTTCATCAAAGCATGCAATTTCACTCCCTCGATCCTACACCATCTGAGCAATGATAGAAATGTTCATTTTAATCACGTTGTTCGCAGAATACATTAGTGATGTTTTACATTTTGTATGGGTATTTTAGATGTGCAAAGCAATAAGACTGATGAAATAAACACTTTTTAGTAAAAGTTTTTTGCTTAGTGCAGTTATTGTGTTCAATATCATAAAGAATGAAATTAGGTTTTTCAAACCACCACTGTGTCCCTGGATCCCTGTTTATGTTATATTATGTTATTTATGTTTAATATAGCACACAAATCACCCGGGGGCATCTTAGCGCTGTTACAGAAACAAGTATCAGTGGAGGGGGAAAGGATTTCGAATATTTGACATTTGAGTATCTTTCTGAATTTACAATAGTTTGGACAAGAGCGAACATGAAATGGAAGCTTATTCCAGTGTTGGGGAGTGAGGTGAGAAAAAGACTTTGCTCCGCTGTGAGTCAGGCGAATGCGAGGAACACAAAGTAAGGCTTAATCGCGAGATCTTAGGCTTCTTCCCGGTGTGTATGCTTTAACTTTTTTGTTGCAGATATAATGGGCCTTTCCCTTTTAGGACATTATAGGTAAGGCAGCAGATCTTAAAACAAGATCTTTTCTTTACTGGCAGCCAGTGCAGTTCCTTCAGCAACAGATTAGAAGAAGTACTGGAAGGGCAATTGAGAACGAGCCTGGCTGAAATATTTTGAACAGCCTGGAGTTTGGTAACTAAGGTCTCATTAGCATATGCTAAAAGGGCGTTGCAGTAGTCAATCCTGCGTATTACTAAGCATGTTATGGTAACGCACTAACTCCGGTGGTCGCCAAGATGTGCTCTTTCATCGATAAGGCTTGGTCTTTTTTCATACCAAGATTCTTTACCACTTGTTTGGGCACAGGAGTAGACCCCGGTTTGTGAGGCCACCAATTGTCTGACCAGCTAGAGGAAGCTTTTCCAAATAGCATGATCTCCATCTTATCTGCATTAATTTGGAGATAGTTCTGATTCATCCAATCGGAGATGGCTAATATGCCCTGGGCAAAACACTTTTTTGTCATTGTCAGTTCAGAGTCAAATGCCAACATCAACTGGGTGTCATCCACGTATGAGATTATTTTAAAGCCAAAGTACTCTGCGATCCTGGCAAGTGTAGCCATGTGAATACAATAGAGAGTGGGGTTCAGGCAGGAACCCTGCGGAACACCCTTGTCTAGGATTGTCTTGCCAGGCCCAGGATGCCAGTTTGATGTCTATCTTTCAGAAAATGATGGAGCCATTTGAGTGCTGGGCCTTGTATGCTGATCTCTCGCAGCCTTTCCAGCATCCTCTTGTGAGAGACTATATCAAAGGCTGCAGAGAGATCTAATAGCACAAGCCTGACTGGGTTACCTGCGTCCAGCCCAAGGTGCAGGGAGTCTGACATGGCCAAGAGGGTCGTTTCCATACTATGGCCTGGACGAAAGCCAGATTGGGAGGACTCTAGGATTTGGTTGGATTCTAGATGGACAGCTAGTTGTTTATTAATTAGGCTTTTGAGCTGTTTGCCCAGGAGAGGTAGCAAAGATACAGGGCGATAATAGTCCTGGGACTTTTGGTCCAAGGTAGGTTTTTTAAAAATAAAACATAAACATGCTGCCTTCTTGTCAGGAGGGGTGGTGCCTGTTTTCACAGAGCGGTTGACGATCACTAGGATCGCTGGGGCAAGGCAGTTGGCCAGCAGAGACATTGTTTTTTTTTGAGGGGTGGCAGATGTCCACTGGGGAACCTGACTTGGCTGTCGCCAGAGAACTACAGATTTCCTCCACAGTGAAGGGAGAAAAACTATCCAAGGTGTAAGGAATATGCTTTAACTGATCTGCATCGGAACTAGTAGTCCCTGCTCCAGGAGAAGGAGGATGTTACATTTTGCATAGATGTGGGAGATTTTCTCCTGAAAAAAATTGGCCAGTGCATCACAAAGTTGCTGGGATTCAGAGGGGGACTGAGTACATGCCCGAGGGGTGGTAAAGTCATGAACTATATTGAAAAGAGCTTTAGGGGAGTTGCCAGCCTGTTCAAAATTGCGTCTTGCAATTTTGATATTATGATGATAACAAGATAAGGCTTGTTTGTAAAGATCCTTATTTTGAGTCTTTTTGATTCTGCATCATCGCCTCTCTAGGTTCTTACACCTTGATTTTTTTAGTTATAGCTCAGAGGAGAGCCAGGGGGCAAAAGGTTGGCGTTTAATGGAATTGTATTTTTTACCAGCGACTGTTGCGTCCAAGGCTTCGGTTAAAGGCCTTAAGTAGGTTGGTGACCTCAGGATTACATTGAGGCAGGCTGAGTTGAAAGGCTTCACTTAAAGCCTTGTGAGTAATTCGATGCCATGATCTGTGTGAATTTAGTGGTAGTCTGCTGTTACTCTTTGGGATGGAAGGTTGGAGAGAATGAACGTGGAAAGTAATTAAGAAATGATCTGTCCATGTGAGGGGAATTGGAACCTCACATTCAAGAAGTTCAAATTGGAGAACATCAGGTCAAGTGTGTGGCCCCCTAAATGTGTGGGGCCTCTGTTTCATTGGGAGAGACCTAGCGATTCCAGGTCCATTAATAGCTAGCTTTGTCACTTCAGAATTAGTGTAATCTTCCCCGTGGTAATTAAAAAAATCACCTAGGAGGAGACATTTTTTGAGGGTAGGACATGGGTGGCTATTTCTTCCACACCACCTTGTGTCATGCTTCATCATCGGCAGTCCTCGCTCTTTAAAAACCACGTTTGATAAAGAGCAGGCCTACACCTGGAGACAGGGAGGCACTTCTATAACTAAGTGTGGATCCATGCTAAGAATGTGAGTGAGTGATGTTAAAAATGGATGTGAATGCTACAAGAAACTTTAATTGCACAAGATGTGCTCAATATTAAAACTGGTGAAGGGGACTTGGGGGATTAGTGCCCCATCCCCATTAATATCTCCCATTAATGGGGATGGGGCACTAATCCCCGAAGCCCCCTTCACCAGTTTTAATATTGAGCAAATCCTGCGCTATTAAAGTTTCTTGTAGCATTTGCATCTATTTTTAACATCACTCGCTCATATTCTTAGCACCGGCACCCACTTAGTTTTAGAAGTGCCTTCCTGTCTCCAGGTGTAGGCCCGCTCTTTACGAAACGTGGTTTTTAAAGAGTGAGGACTGCCAATGATGAAGCATGACACCAGGTGGTGTGTGAGGACAGTCCATAATTTTTTTTAGATGCGCAACAGCACATAGGTTACAAGCGTAGTGTGCCTTTACCCCCGTAGGAATCAGATGTTTTGTCAGGGTAGCTTCATGTTGTGTGATATATGTTGAACGAAGGCCAGCTTACCCTGACTATCCCATAGCCTCTTGTTCCCTCCCACTTTGAACATAAGGGGTTCGTGTGTATATATGGTTATTTCTTCCACCAGCTGTTGACTGAAATTATCCTTAGATCCTCGGGCCATAGATCAAGGCTCCATTCCAGCTGTTGGTAACAGAGAGATTTATTTTAAAAATACCTAACTCCATTGAGTCAGAGATGGTGGTCGTGATCCATGTTACATTGATTGTATTTTTGAAGACTATGGCAATGCCTCCACCTAATTTAGATCGTATGTCAAGTTACATTAAATTATAGGTGCCCAGAATGGCTAGCGTGATGGCTGGAAGGTTAGATTAATTCAGGCATGTTTCCATCAGGAAACAAATATCCGGTGACTGAGAGGTGATTACGTCCCATATCTCATTCACGTGTTTAGTATGGGGCCGGAGTCATTCCCCATAAGTTTCCTAATTCGATATTGTTTTGAAGATGGCAGTTGTAACATGCCACCGGTCCCTCTAAGATAGGGGGGAAACTATTGGTGCATAGGAGTTGTTGTGGGTGGCTAATGTTGTTTGGTGCCCTCAATTGATGGAGGGTCGCTGATGAGTAATGGTATCGGTGGGAACCATTATCTCTTACCCTAGGAGAACCAGGGGTCCTGGCTCCTGGCAATGTCCAGAGGAGGACGGGAGCAGATGGTCCCTGCCGCTCCTTCAACGCGCCAGTGCATGCCCACTGCGCGCATCCACTGCACGTCCGGCCCGGCACCTGCTTTTATGGCCGAGTGCACTAGAGTGCTAATCACAGCCCCATTGGAAGTAGTTCCTAAAGCTTTCTCCGCACAAACAGCTACTGAAGGGGACCAGAAAGCGATGGCTCTGTGGTTTCAGCACGGCAAGAAGGAGTAACTGAACAGTTTTTAAAAACAGTAAGCGAAATGAGTAACTGAGCAGTTTAAAAACAGTGTCAGCGCATGATAGAACAAGTGGCTAAAAGTGAATTCTCAGTTAGGCCTGATATTCATGCACAACAAAAACACGTAAACGCATCTCGCATATAGCAGCTAAGTGCGACCTGGTAAATGGCAGCAGTTACCGCATGCGAATCCTGATCCGCTGTGCGTCCGGCCTGGCATTGGCTTTTACGGCCAAGTGCACTAGAGTGCTAACCGTAGCCTCACCGGATGTGGGTCCAAAAGCTTTCTTTGCACAAACAGCTACTGAAGCTGCGGCGGACCGGGAAACAATGGCTCAGTGGGTTCAGGGGCTCTTAGTAACATAAAAACACTGACCCCATTTCAAATATGTATTTCATGGGGTTGTGTTGTGCTGCAACACCCAGTGTCTTGCCATTCAATTGCAGTGCATTGAACTAAGTTCACCTGTGATACCAGTACGTTGGAAAGTAACCTGGAGGGCTAAGCCAGAGTCTTAGTTTATGCAGCACTTGGATCTAATGGAAAAACAGAAAGGAAACTCTAGATTGTACACATTTTCTGTGCAATTTTTTGCAGGTATCTGGTCCAGAAGATTATTATGTAAAATATAGAAATCCAAATATCATCATGTCAAAATATTGTGCCTAAAATATTGTGATACAGAAATATCGTCTGCAAGAAAATTGTTGTCAATTATATCGATTTTAAGGTAAGTAATATAGATTTTGAAAATATCTAAATCATTAATATCATTTACTAAAACATAGTTGTTTACAATATTGTTTTAAAATTATGTTCATGTATTTTAGTTTATATTTTAAATGTATATGTAATACATAACAAAAAAATACCTGACAGCGGAGCCTTCTGGTTACCAGCACCTAACCCTTTTTTACACTTGTTTAGTAATATCCCTACTGTATTGAGTGGGAGCTGTGTGCACACTGTTTAGTACCCACCATCACAGTACTTGTTCCTTATAGGAGCTTAACAATTTACAAAAAACAAGCAAAAAACATGCAAAGGTGCACCACTCAAGAATTATTTTTTATCAAAAAGAGCAAATAAATTGTCCATATCCAGAAAACAAAGAGTTCTTCAGTTTTTTTCTTTTTGTCTTTCTCTTTTATTATTTCATTTTCTTTTTGGATAAAACACAACGAACAGTCGATGATTTTCGTCCTTGTACAGGACTTAGTAGTAAGTACATTTTTATTAACTGTGCAATTACTTAAAATCTTTACAGTATAAAACATATAAACAGCGCCCCCCTCCCAACTACCCTTCCCCAGGAAAAACCTGGTGTTCAGCTTTAAAATAGCACAGTGGCTATACAGGCTCTATTTACTACTTGACGTCCATTTAAAACTTCAATTAAAAGATACGTTTTTTTTAAAGTTAAAATATTGGGTTAGCACCGTTTTGCATTTTTGCACCTCTAGAGATCAATGGTTATATAAGAATCCAACAGGCTCATTCTCTCCGTGATAATAATTGTCATTAAGAAAAGTTCTTAATGTACAGGACTTCTTCAGGGCACTAAATTAGAATGGATTCAAGTCTCTCCATAAGAATTCGGGATATAGGGTTCCCTTCTGAGAACTTTTAACCGTCCAGTAGAGTATTATGTTAAAGTGTTGCGCCTTATATGTCTGGGCAATAGATAATTAATAAGCGATACAGACAGTTCAAACTGTAATGATGTCCAGCTCTGCCAATATGGGAACTATAAGAAGTTTATCTAAGGTCAAGCAGAAGTAAATACACTTTCAAGTTGAACACCAACGTCTGGTGGCGAGGCAAGGGGCACCCCTTAGAAAGGGATAAACCCCTATGATATAAAGCAACCAATTCACCTCAATTGCATCCTGAAAGAACAGACGTTCCATTACAGTACAACTTGATAGTTGTGATTCAAAAAACACAACACAATAGGATGACAGCTGGGATAAGGCTATCGCAGTTGAAGTGGGTGCTGTGGGACGTGCAGCAACACGGCAAGAAGAACCCTATATCCCGAATTCTTATGGAGGGACTTGGCTCCATTCTAATTTAGTGCCCTGAAGAAGTCCTGTACAAGGACGAAACGCGTCGGCTGTTCGTATATGTAATACATTTTTTGTATAGTTATTATTTATGTTTTTTAATATAGTTGGTAAGTAGTTGTTAAATTTAGTTTAATACATTTTTTGTGACTTTTAGTACTGTAGCGGTTTGTGGGGTTTATAGGGGTACAGGGTGGGAAGTAATTTAGTTATAATTAATTATTAAATAATGTTAAAATAATATTAACTATTTAATTGATAATAAATTCTTTTAATTTTGTAATTCATTTTTTACAGCAAATTTTAGTTGTGGGTTTTGGATTTTGGGTTTTGTAGGGGTATAGGGTATTGAGTGGGCAGTAAATTAATTGTAATTAATATGTATTTGTTAATTATTATTAATTAAGTAATCTATAACTAATTATGCTCAATGTGTTATTATTTTTTCAAATGTTACATTTTAGGGGCAGGTTGTAGTTTTTGTAGGGGTATAGGGACTGACTGGAGAGGGAATAATAAACTTTACTCCCTCGACAATTGAACACTTTCTCTACTGTTTCACTGACTGGAGTGGGAATAATAAATTGTATCCTTCCGCATTCCAACACTTTCCCTATTGTTGCAATGACTGGAGTGGGAATAGTAAATGTACCCCTCCTGAGTCCAACGCTTCCTCTACTGTTTCACTGATTGGAGTGGGAATAATACATTTTACCCCTTCGTAATTCAACACTTACCCTACTGTGTAACCGTATGGAGTGGGAGTAGTCAATCTTAACCCCCGAGTCACACTTTTTTCCTACTGTTGTATAAATTGTAGTGGGAATAGCATATGTATTATTTATAGAAGTTTAGTTTACTTCATTTAAAATTAAATATTTATGTTTTTGCGTATGTAAAAGCAAAATATGTATAATTAATACTTGTTTTAATATGTAATAATCATAATAATACATGTTTAGTAAATTGATAGTTCTTTTAGGTTGTTTGTTTTTTAAAATGCAATTAAAGTGGTAAGTGTTTTAATTTTCTAATGTTATTGGGAATATATATGTATGTAATATGTTAGTATATATATGTGTTATATATCTATGAAAAGATATGTTTATTTAGTAAATATTACATTGAAAAGATTATATTAAATTAAAATATACATTGAAAATATTGGTTTAATAATATTTTTAATTATCTACATGTAACTATATATATATATATATATATATATATATATATATATATATATATATATACATTCACTTAAAAAAACATAGGTTTCAGGGACGTTATAGTTAGTTGGACATTTGACTCTTATAAAACCAGAGAAATTCGCCTGTAATAGTTAGTTGAGCTAACTATAACTTGCGCGCCCACAATGCACTGCTGATGATGTCACATATTACATCACTCATGACATGGTCAGTGACCTCACTGATGACATCTCAAATTACATCACTCATGACATCACTCATGACATCATCCAGTGAATGTGTGTTTCTGTAAAGTTTAAATATTTTTCAATTATATATATGCCAAGGTCTATTGAAGAATGAATGCATTTACAAGTGCCTAAAGGGATTATTTAGTAGGTGTGTGACTGACTGTATAAGTGAGTGATTGAACGTGTCTTACTGAATGCATGGATTAGTGACTAAACTGTGTGAAAGTCTGTATTAGGTTCTCTGTTGGTGTGTAAGCAACTGCATGGGTTGCTGAATAGCTACATGAGTGTCTATATGGGTTATTGATTTGTTGTCTGAGTATCTGTATGGGCCCCTGAGTGTCTGTGTGGGTGGGAGGGGGTTGTATGAGTCTGTACATAGATTTCTGAGTGGGTGATTCACTGGTTGTATGGATTTAAAAGTACATATGGGAAGGGCTGTATGGGTGAGGTATTGTGTGTATGGGTGTGTTGGTGAGTGAATGAATGTCTCAGTGGTATATCTGTGCCTAACTACATATGTTTTAAGGCACTATATGGGAGTGTTGGAGTATATAAATGACTATACGTGAGACTAAGTTATTTGAAGAATGGGTGTATAAATAAGTGTCTGCTTCGATCAGTGATTGTATAAGACAGTAAATATGTGTTAGTATCTGTATAAATAAGCGATGTGGTATGTCTATAAATTGGTGTGTATAACTGTATACATGAGTAAATGGGTAAGTGATTGATTCTTTGCATTACTGACAAGATGTGTGAGTAACTCTATGGATAAGTGGATGAGTGTGACTGCATGTATAGATGTATGAGTGCATATTCTAGTCCAGTATTGATGAGTAACTACATGTATAAGTGACTAGATGTGTGTGTAGACCTAGGAAATAGTAAGTGGTATGTAGTATATGGCATTCTTGTGTGTATGGTTTCAAAAATAGTACTCTGAATTTTAGAATAGGTGTATCAAAGTCTATATTAGGGCATCAGTATATGCATCAGATTATCTCGTGGATGATGTCATTAGTGATGTCATCAGTGATGTCATTTGAGATGTCATCAGTGATGTCACTGACCATGTCATGAGTGATGTAATATGTGACATCATCAGCAGTGCATTGTGGGCGCGCAAGTTATAGTTCGCTCAACTAACTATAACAGGCGAATTTCTCTGGTTTTATATGAGTCAAATTTCCAACTAACTATAACGTCCCTGCAACCTATGGTTTTTTTAAGTGAATTTCAAAGGTTTTTTAAATGTTAATTCCTAACTATGACGTCTGTAAAACCTATGGTTTTATCAGTGAATTTCGAAGGTTTTTTTACATGGTAATTTCATATTTTAATGTTTATATAAAACCTATATTTTTTGGTAATATTTTGGAACTCTATTATCCTTCTTTTTTTACGTTAAAAATTATGTCATGTTTTATATCTTCCCCCAAAAATATGTATATTTTTTGGGGGGAGAAAACTGCAGTCCTATACCGGTAGTGTACCAAGCTCCATCACCACGCTAATCCTTTTCGCCATATTGCTAAACTCGTAAATGATGCGCATTTCGCATCCACCCGGTTCGTGGCACCGCGTCCCGCGTAATATCATATACATATGAGGTCGTCCCAGCTGCTACTTTGGTATCTGACGGGTACCCAGTACCAAGCCACGCGTTATGTCATGTACGTATGGGGTCGAGCCCGCTGCACGTATTCGACGAGTGCATGCTGCCAGGCCCTGTGTTACGTCATAGACGTATGGTGTCACGCTGGGTACGCCATTCCCTAATTTTTTTTTATGTCTCAAAACTATATCTAAATAACTTTAAACTGTATATGAGAGCAAGCGATAATCTAAAATATTTGAAACATTTATATATTTCTAACTGTAATAAGCTTATATCATGATAAATATATTTTCTCAAACTCGCGTCGGGTGCGGCCTCCTTGCGCCGTTGATGTGCGATTGCCATGTGACCATGAAAGCATTTGATTAGTTCATAACATTTCCCATTGTAACAGTTGGAGGACCCCACCCATTTTAGTCATTCTCTCTACAGCGTTTGATGAGCGACACCTCTTCTGCTTAGAGAGCTTTTTTGGAAAGTTTTTTTGCTGTTTACACATATCTTCTACTACACACAACATGCAACGATCATCTTGATCTGTACATTAGCCTTCCACGTGTGATGGCCATGTATCTGAAACGTTACA
The DNA here is from genome assembly GCF_964261635.1 of Lissotriton helveticus. Classification (NCBI taxonomy): domain Eukaryota; kingdom Metazoa; phylum Chordata; class Amphibia; order Caudata; family Salamandridae; genus Lissotriton; species Lissotriton helveticus. The sequence goes on along the minus strand of NC_136069.1, from coordinate 1,327,345,979 downwards.
TCAAAAAACAAATGTGTGTTACATGATGCCCCTGGTGTGTGTGTGCACATTATTGTGCTGCCTTTTTGCCTGGGTATTGGTGGCTCGAAGGAGTATCATCAGCCACGGGCAGAGTGCACATCCTAGATTACATGTGACAAACAGTAAAGAGTAATGTGTACATTTGTGTTGCTGTATGCTCTGTTGTCAGGTTTTACCAGTATAGGACATGCATTGCTTGACTGTAATGAACGTTATCACTATGTATGACGTAGCCTCACTGCTGATCCTCCCTCCATCAGAGCACATTCACACTTGTGCACTTCGCATTAGCAACACTTTCAATAATACCGCACACCATTTACATGCGTGTCTGTGCATATACACAAGCTTGACAATGACATGTGATGTTGGCCATTCAATCTTTTCGAACAGCATCTCATTAGCGATAGTTGCCGCCCTCCCGGTACATGCTACATTAATGTAAATTGCGCATTCTGTGACATCAAAACTGCAACAGAAACACACATTAGTACACTTCCTGGTCAAGCAGGAACTGAACAACGCCCAGGTCCCCGGAACAATTATACACACCCCTACGCTGGCCTGGCGTACGCAAGCCCAGTCCACTTTGCATACGTACAAATAGGATAACGACGCCGCCAAATGTCCCAGTTCTTCCACACTGCCTCAGGTGATATGGCCACATCCACCTCGCATATCACAATGCGCAATGAAGAAAAGGGATCCATAAGGCGTACACCATCCTGGCAATCAACACTGCACATGAATTGTGAACCCTACTGGACATCGTGTTTCGAAAGAGATCCATGAGGTGTACACCATCCTGCAATCAACACTGCATCTGAATTGTGAACACTGCTGCTTGTCATGTTTGGACACACAACAATGACAGCAGGTGAGCAGTGGGGCCTGGGTGCACAGGGGCTGCAATTGAGCACGGTGCTGCGGGAGGGGTGGGGTGCATCAGCCTGGCTGCGCAGGTGCGAACAAGCAATGTTGCCATGCGAAGTGATGTGATCTCTGAACTCATTCAGTCACATGTCTGTCTCATTTTAAGGACCTACTGGGGCCTGCTGGACCGTACTGTAGTCCTAAGCCAGCAGACAGCGCTGCCCTACAGACACGTGGCGTTGGCTTTTGGGGCACTGTAGTGAGCTGATTACTAAGTGTACATGCACACAGGCTTGTGCCACTGCATTACACGTACACATTATGCTTCTAGCATGCGCTCTGTTCCTTTGTATGTGAACGTTGGCATAACATATTATTATTTAACCTTCTGTATTCTCGTGCACTCCAACTCCTCTTTGAACCACGATTACCACTAACAGTTGGTAGATTGTACTTCAAGACGGAAGGATGCACTCAACTGGTGTTCTCTATTAAGCTTCAAATAAACCTTCATTTACCTCCAGACGTTTCCACCATTATATTATTTCTCCCTTTTCAGACACTGAATTGGTTGTGCCAAAATGGGCGGAGTGCGTGCTCACCCCGTGATGATGCCCTAGGCATTCTGACGCCTTCCATTGTGGTATTTATTTATTTATCAAGCCACCGTCCCCGATCTGAGACCTGCTGTGCCACCCTAGAGAATCACTCCGGAGTCGGAGCTTGCACCGGCACGTCGTTGGACACACCAGTGGTGGAAGGTGAGCAATGAAGCCTTGGTGTGCAGGAGCTGCATTTGAGCACAGTGCAAGGGAAGGGGCTGCAGTGCAGCAGCCAGGGTGCACAGGTGCAGGCAAGCGATGTTGCCGTAGATAATAATGTAATCTCTGGCCTCATTCATATCTGTTTCATTTTAAGGACTTGCTGGACCGCACTCTTTCTCGCAGACTCCAGCGTCCTAGACACACGCGTGACGAGAGGTAAACAGTGAGGGCTGGGTAAAGTAGGCTGACGCTCTGTCTCCTCCTCCCTATGTTCTTTTGACTCTCCCTCCCCTTCTCCCTTCCGCCGACTCCCTCTCTGTCCCTTTCTCACTATCTTCCTTTCATTATGACTATCTTTCTTTTTTTCTTGGACATGGCACACATACTTACGTTTCATTTTTGTCTTGCAGGTTTTGTACGCTGCTTCCGGAGGAGTCCCACCCACTTATTTCATGCTATACTGTTGTTTGTTCTAATAAACTTGCGCTTCTATTTATTTGTGTTGTTTTAATAAAGGTTATTTTTTACCAATAAATAAGTGACTGTATAAGTCTTCTTTTTCTGACAAAACTTGTCTGTAGTTTATTGTGAAAATCGGCTGTTTATAGGAGATTATGAGGGAAAACATTAGTAAGTTTGCGGTGCACCTACCAAATGTAAACCAACAGACTATTACATAAATTAAGCCTGTGGAATTTTATATCTGCAAGGGTTCTGTGCGTGTATCCCTTTAAAACACCATGAGTACTGCCCGTGTGATTACAGAACCAATAAGGCACTGCCTAGGGCCACCGAAGTTAAGGGACTGGCGAGGCCCACCCTGCATATTTAAGTAAATCCCCGGAGGGTGGTGATCCCCGGACTTCAGTTGGTCTCGAAGCCCCCCGAACAATTAGTAAACAATATCCGGGGAGGTGGCGATCCCCTAGGCTGCGAAATGTCTCTGTGTCCTTCTGCGCCTAATTTACATGTGAGATTAAGGTTCCCAGTTCTTCAGAGACCCCGCAATATAATTATAGGATTGGCCACAGAACATTACCCCCCAGGGGGCTCATTTAAATTAATGGGTGAGACCCCGTTTCCTTTTTTTTTCTCCATTTTTACCATTGGGATCCGCTCTATTAGAGCGATACGAGGTTTTCCTCCTCTCGCTTCAACGAGGCAAATAAGGATTTGCTATCACAGGGCAGAAGCCATGCACCCGCCCTCTAATAGCAAACATAAATGTCCCGCGGATGCACACCCCGGCACATTGTAAGTGCTGCGCCTGGGAGGTGGTGCTTCCTAGGGCCATGATGCATTGGTTACTGCATAACTACAGAATTAGTATAAATGCATACTAACACTACTTGCACACATGTAGTACAGCGACCAGAGTGTACTGAAAAGGCAGAGGAAGCGCAAAATCTAAAAATATAAATCCTACCAGTGGTCGGATGACATAGTTCAATGAGACGACCCTGGGATGAGTAGAAACAGCTTCACGAAGAAAACGGGTCTTCAGCACAACGCAAGCAACCTCAAAATATTGGTGAGTGCTTCTTTCTTTTTACCTTCTCCCGCTTGTCGCCAAATTTATGTACTGAAGAGGCAGACAGCAGTTGATCTGATAAGTAGATTTATTGCAGTAAAAACAATACAGCTTAAACAGCCACCAACAGGATCAGACAGCAAGGCAACCGTCTTCTCCAGTACCGTGTACAAACTCCCCAAGGTTCCCCTCATGACAGCCCTACATTCTAACATTACATACTTACATTCTAGTAGAATTACATTCTAACATTCTACTGTGACTTACATTGGAATACTACACAGAGCACATGACTTTACAGCAATGAGCTTATGGTTTCATCCATGAGACTTGAAAGCGGTAGGGGTGAGGGTGAGTAGTTCGCTTCCCACTCCCTGTATTGTATAAACGCAAACTAAAACTACTTCCACAGGTATGCTACACCACCCAGAGCAAATCACTTTACGGCAATGGGCTCACAATTTAGGGTCACGGTTTGATCACTGAGTCTTAAGACCAGTAGGGGTGAGTAGTTCGCTTCCCACTCCCTGTATAGTATAAACGCATACTAACACTACTCACGCATTTATACTACAGCGGCCAGTATGCTACAGCGCCCAGAGCCCATCACTTTAAAGCAATCAGCTTGATCCCCGAGTCTTCACACCGGTAGGCGTGAGTACTTCGCTACCCACTTCTGGTATAGTATAAACCCACGGTAGCAGTCTGTAGTTCGCTTCCCACTCCCTGCATGGTATAAATGCCTACTAACACTACTTGCACACGTATTGTACAAAGACCAGAGCACATCACTTTACAGCAATGAGCTCACGGTTTAGGCTCTCGGTTTCATACCCGAGTGTAGCAGCATCTCATCTCAGCACCATTTCACTCTGAGCAACACTGCACTTTCAGACCGGTAGGAATTACTACTTTGCTTCGCACTCCCCCACAGAGGTTACAGTGCTCCTATCTTCCTCTTTCCTACTCTTTTTGCCCTTTTTTCCCCTTACTCGTTTCAACAAAATCACAAAATGGCAGCCAAAACTTCTTAGTTGCAAACGCTCGCAACCAATAAGCATCAAGCTCGGGCTCGTAACGCCCAGCCAATCAGATGGCAGAATTCCCAAATATCGATATCTGTAAATTTTGATATTTCTCCAAAACTACTGAACGGATTTACACCAAATAAACAAAAGCGTGCTTTCTAGACCAAGACCCTTCCCCTTGCCAAATTTGCGGTAATTCCGTTTACCCGTTTGACCAGTAGCCTTGTCTAAAGTTTCCTATGGAAATTGCATGGAGAAAACACATTTTGGGACCCCCCTTTAATCTCGGCCCCCCTGATGAATCACCTTGCAACATAGGAGCTGATATGAACAAAGAATTTGTTTTGGGAAATTTCTTGAAGAAACATCAAACGACGCCAAAGTTATAAACAAAACAAAAAATGTTCTTTCTATGGAAACTTGGCCCTAACTATAACTACATAACTACCTAGTGGCGACCGGCAGTAGGTTTTATACATATATATATATATCAAGGTACGTCAGTACCGAAAAAGGGTAATGGCCGACTGAGTTACAGCTCAATAAACCAGCAAATTTAAAAAAAACTTCCCTGGGTCTGTGCTCCACGTTTCTTTTCGAGAGGAGAGAGCGCCTGCATCTTGCTCGTGGAGTGGAGTGGCGAGGATATATATATATATATATATATATATATATATATATATATATATACACGACGACCTTTCCCGGCTGTTCCCAGTCTCAGATTACGGCGAGTCTGTGTGGGTGCCGGTCACCCTCTTTATGAAAACAACTGTTTCTTCCCACTTGCGAAGAAAATTTCACAGACTACTCACGATGCTTCAAAAGTTTTATTTAGCACGAAATCAGCAGCTCACTACCGACGCGTTTCGCCACTTAAGGCTCGGTCACCGTGACCAAGCCTTAAGTGGCGAAACGCGTCGGTAGTGAGCTGCTGATTTCGTGCTAAATAAAACTTTTGAAGCATCGTGAGTAGTCTGTGAAATTTTCTTCGCAAGTGGGAAGAAACTGTTGTTTTCATATATATATATATATATATATATATATATATATATATATATATATCAGCAAAGGAAGAGGCCGTCTACAGGGCGGTCCGCGGTCAGGGCACCGGAAGCCCTGCACAATGCCACACCAACACTTCCCCGCTCGGGAGAGATCACCACGGACACCTCACATGGATTGCAGAAAGTTTATTCATGCAACTGCACAGCAGTTGCATGAATAAACTTTCTGCAATCCATGTGAGGTGTCCGTGGTGATCTCTCCCGAGCGGGGAAGTGTTGGTGTGGCATATATATATATATATGAAGTCAGTTACCAACCAGAGGACTTCTGGGAGTGGTAGTCCCCCACATCGGACTACAAAAGAGAGACTATATGTTCTCAATTGGGGCCAGCTGTACTCCAATGAAATGGGAGGAGTCAAGGAGGTTTAAGTAAAGGTGATACCTCATTCCGACTCTGAAAGGCTTCTGATGAAGACGGAATGTCGAAATGCATTATGCCGCAATCACTATCAGTAAACGATCTTCCTTTTGAATCCCCGCTGTGTCCTTTTAGTTTCTTGAACAGGAGTTGCCGTTTGTTTTATGTTTTGCACGCATGCCAGTAACGTGCGAAAGGACCCGCTCTAAAGAGTCCGAGGGATTTCTGGCAAAATTGTGATTGTTCCCAAGGAGTTGGTGTTAACCTCAGACCACCTTACAAACTAACCCAGCAAGCGGTTTTTGCCAGGTGCAACCCGGATTTGACGGGGGAACACGGACACTGTGCTGCTGTTCCGTGACCCTGCTGGGGGCAGTATTGAAGGCAGAGCGTTTGGGGACCTGAGGAAGACCGATCTACCATTGCATCGGATTTAATTGAGGAAATATCACACACCTCTAAAAAGGCACGAACAGTATCAACACGAAGTAAGGGCCCCACTGAAGACAGTTGCCAACCTGAGGACTTCTGGGAGTGGTAGTCCCCCACATCGGACTACAAAAGAGAGACTATGTGTTCTCAATTGGGGCCAGCTGTACTCCAATGAAATGGGAGGAGTAAAGGTGATACCTCATTCCGACTCTGAAAGGCATCTGATGAAGACGGAATGTCGAAATGCATTATGCCGCAATCACTATCAGTAAACGATCTTCCTTTTGAATCCCTGCTGTGTCCTTTTGGCTTCTCGAACAGGAGTTGCCGTTATATATATATATATATATATATATATATATATATATATATATATATATATATATGTATATATATATTTTAATTGTTTGAATAGATATAATAGTTATATTTATTTCAAATATATTTATGTTGTATTATATTATTGTTACTTTTTGATATATTTAATGTTTAATATTGATATTTATATATGTTTAAATATTTTGTCAGTGAACCATCCAGCAGTATTTAGCTGTCCCCAGGAGTACAAAGTTCAACTGGAGAGTTTCCAGATAGATATTCAGCCAGAGGGGTAGTATCAAATGCTGCTTGTACTCCATTGGAGCTGTGAAGTCACAAAGTTGGACATCCCAAGGCCACCCTCATCAAGTAATAAGAGCAATGTCACTCTGTGTCTACCCAATCCCCATGTTAACTTAGTGAATATGTTGTTGATCTCAGAAGAAGGGACTGGTAAGTATAGTTAAATATTTGAGAACAAATACAACATTTGCTATAAAAGCACCTTGTTTGAAAGAGCACCTCTCCCTAGTTTTGATATTAGCTACTTATTACAGAAGAGGATCAATGCCTAGCCAAGACTAAGACCTTTAACAAATTACCAACTATTAAATGAGAAAGGTGACTGTTTCCTGTGATTCATAGGTATTTGAAGGTATACAATTCTAAGGTTAATTTTGTGCGACTGCTGGGCTGGTAGCCAAATCACTTTTGACCATCAACAGGAAAGGAAATGAGTGTTCTGTCGGCAGTTAACCCTGAGGCCTTATCAGACCTTCCAGTACCCCCAATACTGGTGCCAATTCTGCCTTCATGTCCAACAGGCATAGCAGGATTTCATCAGCATACAGAGGGGGGAGATGCATGTGTCCAATATATCCAATCCCTGCCGGCCTTCTTCTCATCTGATATGGTTGGCTAGTGGCTCAGTGTCTGAACAGCAGTGAAGACAAGTGAGGCCTGCCTACTTCCCCTATACACCGACTATAGTTTCAAAACTATTCTTCCTGTTTTGACTTATACCATGGGGTTGGTGCCAATAACCAGATCCATGCTCAGATACCTTCTTGAAGCCAACCACTTTGAGGGCGTTGACCAAGGAAGTACCCCCGTTGAGCCTTTCATATGCTTTCTCCATGTCTATGAGGGCCACCACCACTTTTCTGTGGTTGGCTTGTTTGCCATCCATCACATGGATGACTTTGCAGATGTTGGGTGAGTTGCTCCTTTTTCAGATGAAGTCTCTTTAATTAGGGTGTATTGGGTGCAGAAGCATTGCTTGTATCCTATTTGTTATCACTGTCCCAGTATCCTGCAGTGTAGACTTAGCATTGATAATGGCTAATATGAGGTGCAGTTTAGAAGATATCTGTGTGCATTTGGAAAGACTACAATGATCCCTTCTCATTGTGTTGGGGAAGTACACATTTCTGTCTAGTTTTAATGGTTCAATAGTTATGTTGTATTTGTTCTATAAAGCTCCAACAGTATGCATTTGCTATTGGTGTTTTCCAAGTTACCAGTTATGGTACAGCATCACTTATCCCTGTGAAAGCAGGGTTTCCATATCACCTGTTTGTTCTAATATCAACCTTTACAGGTTACATATGTTTGTGTATGCATTTAGGAATGAACTTTATGTCCTTGTTGTTTGTCTATACAGTTTGCAGTACGAGGCAAAGGTGCCATTGAGGACATTGATGTCAGCCTGTGTATGAGGTGTCCATCTTGATGTCGTATAGCTGTAATGGAAGCATACTGCACATCAGTTTGGGAGAGTCTGGTGAATAACCAGATGATCCTATTGAGCTCCAAGCATTGTAGCACTAGGTATTCTTTGGAGTTGTGCACTCAAAATCTTTTACACAGGTCTACATGCTGCCATTGCTTGTGCAGAAATTCCAGTCTTTTAGGGTCAGACACACTCACCTTTTGCTAAACTGACATGATTCTGTTTCTAGCCAGTGCAGATCATCATGTAGGATCACCCATACTGTTCTTGTATATCCATATAATGTAGATGTTCAAGGCATTCCAGTCTTTTAGGATGTCCCCTGGGAGCCTTCAATAATGTGGAAAGAGTGTGCTAACTCCTCCACTGTGGTGCTTCCACATACTGTGTTGTCCAAAGCAGCCAACTGTGCACATCTTTGCTGTTGCTGCAGCCCATTATGGTGCCATCAAGAGGTGTTATGATTAGACAATATTTTAGCAAAGTTTCATATTTTAGGTGCCAGGCCCTATAGCTGTGAAGTTATAAACATTTATAAACAGCCGGGCAGATTTACAAGGAGAGTCACTTTCAAAACACAGGGATGTCGCATCGCTGTGCTTCACCCTGCTCTGGCGTAAAAACTGCTGCCATGCACAGGCACCCATGGTGCAAGGATGTCTGTTTCGTGGGGAGATTGTTTATGTGCAGGAAGGGTTCCCTTCCTGCACATAAACAATCAGAAATGGCATTTTTCAACTTCTATGTGTGCTGCATTACCAAACATAGAACTTGCAAAACGTAATTGTTTTACTTATTGTTTACGTGCAGGAAGGGACACCTTCCTGCACATAAACAATCACAAGAGGTAATTCCCTCTTTCTATGTGTGCTTCAGAATGCAGCAAGCATAGAAAGAGGAAAAAAACTATGAGAAATTAGTAAATTTTTTCTCATGGCGCCTCCATACGCCTCCCCTGGGGAGGCGTAGGATTCAGACGCATTTCCAGATTAATGATTTCTCGTAAATCTGGAAATGTGTCTGGTTCCATTCATTTTGCGTGGGAACACCCCCAGCAACACCCATGGAACGCCCCTTTCACGCAAAGTGCTACGTGCAAAGGGGCATCATTTACAAGAACAGGAAAAGTCATGCAGTGTGGCTTTTCCTGTCCTTGTAAATATGTGGCACTAAATGGCGCAAGGAGCTTGTAAATCTGCCCCTACATGCCTATATGGATGTGAAAATATGTTGGAATAATGCGAGTATTTCCACCGGGTTGGGTAGGCTCTTCTCCATGCATGTTAGTGTCCACTCCATCGCCCAGTCCCTCAGTCTGTGAGTGAGTTTCCTCATGGATGCACCCAACGTGTGGGATGGATCTGTTTCTATTCAAGGCCATGATACAATTGAAGTCACCACCCAACAGAAGCAGTTCTTGTGGCACAGTGCCTATCAGCTGCAGCATGATGTCTAAGTGAGTTGACTGCTTAATGTTAGCCAAATATATGCCTATCAGGTGAAATTGCTCAACATGTAACTGCTCTGCCACATATACATCACACCACTCGGTCTATTCATTGTCTCTCCCTTAAGAAGGGAACCTGAGGTGAGTTGTGCCCATATTTCTTCACTTTGACTGTCTGGTCATGTTTTGGGGTGCATTGGAATGTTGGGTGGAAAGCCTCCTCCTGACAGTCGGAATCTCCTCGACCGCGTCCACGTCAGAGCCCTTCAGACTGACTTAGTCAGTTTACATTCCCACCGCCAGATTATGATATATGTGGTCGGAACGTAAATGGGCGGGTCATACCGAATTGGTTCCGAGTGACTCGTGGAGTATTCGTGTCAGTTGGAAATGCATCCTACACCCCAATGGACAGCGTTTCCGCCCCAGAGATTACAATGTTGTTTTCCAACAACCTTGCAGCATCGGTCTGTCCGACACGGAAAGGCTGTAAGAAAGTGACTTTGGGAGCACCTGGCAGGGCCCCCTTGGCCCCGCGGCAGCCTATGGTTGATGGCTGAGGGGTACCTAAGGGACTCCCCTATAAAACCCTGCACTGTGTGGCAGGCACTGTGGTGTGCCTGCAAGAAGGTGCAGGGTTTTCTGCAAACACCCCATTTGCCAGTAGGAGTGCGTGTTACGGCCGGTTGTCAGACGGAACACGAGCTCCTATAGGGAACAATGGAACTCTGGCTCTGACTGTTTGGTCACATCGTAATGAGCCCCATAGTGTCATATGGGGCCTGCTTCAGCCTCGCCATTGGCCTGCTTTCCACCATAAGTTAACCAATATGGCTCTCTTGTTGGTGAAAATATATGCAGCCACCTAGCAGAATTGGCCACACTGTTTATCTCTCTCTTCAAACACTTTGTGTAGTTCTGACAGGGTGGCCTTTTAATGCCCGCCAATCCTCAGCTGCACTTACTGCCTTTGCTGGATGAGTTTTACTCCTAGTTGAGCTGTTGGTTTTGGTGTACCCCAACCTCTGTTATATCTACCAGTGTTTGCTGTAGAGCTGCAATGGGTGGGGAGGGAGGTGGTGGGTGCAGGGAATAATGTTTACCAAACAAGAAAAAGACGTGGGTGGCTCAATTTGCCCACCCCTTTTTTGCCAGCTTGTCATAATAGCTTGCTTAGTTTTTGTGGCTTCCCAACAAAGTTGTTTACTTGGCCACGTAAGGGTGCCTGGCAGTTCTGTGTTATCTGAGCCCTACTTTATGGCCATCCCTGTGAGCTCACTTTGGACTCCCTAATGAGTCTGGTCAGCACCATGCACTGCTTTCTGTGTGAAATTGAACTAGGTTGATTGTATAGTTTACTTTCCCAGCTCACTTGTGCCTTTAACCTCTCAGGCCAGCTCAAACTCTGCTCCAGTCACCATCGCCTATGTTGGTTTGATGAGAAACAACTCTATTGCCATCACCCAATTTCAGTGCGAGGCATTTGTGGGGCAAAGACCCTTTACTCTAACCAGCGAAGCATAGCTTCTCAAAGCCAGGCACCCCATCAGGTTAATCTCATCTCTCCAGCTCATCTCTGTGCTTAGGTGAAGTCCTCCAGTGATCAGAGGGGCCACGATAAGTTTGTACCTACTTCTGGATCACACAGCAACGCATAGCATCCACTTGTCGGCATGTGGAGAAGACACATTTCTGGCAAGCAGCAATGGCTGCTGCCATTGGCATAGTTCTTGATCTCAGCTGCAAAGTCAACCACCAAAAGCCCAGTCCTTGGTTACAGCAGTTAGGACAGCTACTATTGATCTTCATGCACTGCAGTGAGGTCAGGTGCCAAACTGTGATTTGACCTTGGAACCACAGCTCTGTAGAGACTGTGCCCACCACTTGTAGAGTTCACAGATCACTCTCCACAGTCTTCCTACTCCTGGCAGACACTCTCAGAAACAGGGTCTCACTGCTTTCTAGACACCCACACCTAATGCAGGGTTTAAAGGCTCTCTCCCTCTCTCAGCAGGCATGCTGGCATCTAGGCACTTCAGGTCAGAGTATCAGCTTCATCCAGTAAGGCAAGACTTCAGGTGATGTTCCCTTACCTCAGGGAAGTTGACAATCACACAGGCACACACTTTGGTTGCACCTCAATCGCCTGCATACTCTGTGGAGCACTCTCTACATTGGTCAAAGAAAAGTTGAAAATAGATTGACAAGTAGATCAGTGATTTCAACTTTAACACCATCAAAAAGTACAGGGGGTATGGGTCTACTGTATATACTTTCAGAACCAGTCTTTTCACATGGTCTTTCTAGGCTGCTCTCTAGATACCGACTTTTCTGTAAAGTGATGCTTCTCAAAGCAGGGTAATCTCCAGTCTGGAGCATCCACAACAGAGGGACAAATATGTGTGAGTTTTCTGAACCCAACAAACAACAGCCAACCTGAACAGAAATCAGAACAAAGGCAAAGATGGCTTTATCTAAAAGGTCCCCTTAACCCTGAACAACGGAGACTTCAATCCCGTCATTGACCCCCATCATCTACCAAATGGCATTCCTATAGGAGGACTGAGGTAAAGCTCCTCTCAGCAAAAGACCTAACCAAATTTCTAAAGGAGCCTTATCACCTCTGTCCCTAACAGTGTTTCGGTCTCCTTCCTTCAGCTTCAGGAGTGTCAAAAATAGAATTCCACTCTCTGGGAAAACAACTTCACCGCCACAATGCCCAGTCATTCATTTCTCTGACTCTCTCACACACAAAACATGTACCATGGATAAGGTTTATCAAGAGCACACCAAACATTAGCAATACAAAATGTAATTTGTAATCATTGGCAGACAATTTTGGAGGATAGTACGAAAGATTTTGCTTATTTATTTGAGAAAGGTATTCAAAAGTTCCCATTAGATAGAATAATGTAATCTGGTAATAAGAATGTTATCAGCAAATACACACATGTATAGCCAATGCTGTTGATCACATCAAAGAGGGTGAAGTTGTGTGAGTAATGTCAAGATCAAGCATACAAGCATACAAGCATCAACTACAGATACACAGATTTTTTCAAGGCTAATCAAGCAGCAAAAAATTAATTCCTACTGCCCACTTTAAAATGGGCAGACAGTTGCATGACTTACCTCTGAATTCCTGTTCTCCATTGGACTATTGTATGAGCATGCAAGTGACGGAGCCAGAGTAGGCTCCATCATAGACATACTGTTGGGCTCCCAGCCCTTAATCAGGAGGACAGACCAACGGTTTGGTGAAAAGGGTGCTTTATCTCTGCCAAACTATATTTTAGCCCTACAGTACTCTTCTACCAATGATGTACAATTAAACCCAAGACAGGGACAGTAGTCCGCTGTCAGTAAAATTATGGTATACTTGGTGCATGCCTCCAGGTCACAGGATCGGTCTAAAACCTCACTCTTGTCAAGGGACATGCCTAGGCCTCTGCATATACACTACATTGGTGTGAGATTAGGGCCCAAATGAAAAATCACTATACTCATATTTGTAGTTGGTCAGTAAGGGCAGGGAAACACAACTGTACAGTTGTATGACAGAGGCACACATTGCTAAACCACGCATGCTTCTATCATGCAGCACAAACCGTGAATGCATCTTAATCATGCATTCCTTTACCACACATGCCTTTGCCACGCAATTTCATCGTAAAGGCATGAATGGAAAGGGGGTATGTGTAGTTAAGATTGCCACTACCCTGACCCCCGCCCTCAAACCTAAAATTCTAACCACCTACCTCGCCACCCCCCACCCTGAGGTCCAAAACTAGGACCGTCCATGAAAGTACCCCAAACCCTTCCACTGCCCTGAGGCCTAAAATCCTGCCCCAATTAAAAAAACTACTCTGATCCCCGGCCCTGATCCCGAAAACTTCCCCCACTCCTTAAAAACACCAAACCCTCCCCCACCAGAAAGACTTAAAAACCTGACCTTTCCCAAAAGTACTCCCACCCCTAAAACTGCCCCCCAGCCTGACCCAAGCCCCACTTACCTGTCTGCGTCTGGAGCTTCCTGCTTCCTCTTCTTCTCCCCGCCCATCCTGAACACTAGACCACTATCTGCCTCAACACGCATATGACTGGTTACGGCAGATGCGTTGTCTAGGCAAGCGCGGTTGCACTTGCGTTGTTCCGGCATGAGTGGCTCTGCCCACTTTGTTCTGGCCATTCTCCCAACTGTGCACCCTGCAGAGGACAGTCCTGCTACATTTATGCCCTCTGTTTCTTTTTCCCATCAAATGAAAACATTGACACTGATTCACAAAGTCCTGAAGTCTAAGTTTAGACCTAAGTACTAACTTTACTGGTAGTAAAGTTAGATTTTTGATCGAAATGTAGACCAAAAGCCTAACTTAAACCAAAAGTCTAACTTTACTAGTAACTTGATGCGTAACCTACAATGGAGGCAGTGCCTGTGCAGCACCAACGTAGGGATGAGGTTATCCCTTTTCAACTGCCTGTTTATGCCGGTTTCACCGCCATGAGCAGGCAGACGGGAAGGGACTTTGGGTGTCCGGGGGGCACCCCCCACACATCCATGCACCGTTTTGCATCCGCCCACATGGTTTACATTACGGCTTGTGCTGTGGCCCTTTTTATGGACTGCAACAACAACAGTGATGTAAAGGGGCATGTTTCTGACCCCGGTACGGCGGTCCTTTCATAATCAGGCAGTCGGACCACTGCCTGCTTGTTGGGCTGTCTCCTGACCACCGGGATAGGGGCGGCGGTCCGACCGCCTGCTATCATAATGAGGGCCTAAGTCCTTCTGTTCTGAAAGTCTGACAGTTACTCGCTGGTAGATGGCTAAAACTTATATGAAACTATATCCTAACAAAAAATGGGTCTCCTATTTACTTCTTTCTAGGGACCACTAGTTGGGAAAAAGAAGGTAAATCTCAATCATTACGTATTACGTATTATTCATAACTTGCTGAAAGGGCACCTGGGCATGCGGGTGATTAGGGACATATGGTAGGATAATATGTCACTGGTGTGGCAATTGGTATCTGTTAGAAATGGGGTCTATAGTTGGCAGAGGCCGGTACCTTTGTTAAAATAGGGACCCTTGAATCTAGTCAGGGTAAGGGAGATACACACTTTAGATAACCCCTGCTCACATCCTGGGTAGCTTGGCATGAGATTTATCCCAAAGGCAATGTGTAAAGTATTTGTACTCAAAACACACAGTAATACAGTGATAACACCACAAATGGACACCACACCAGTTTAGAAAAATAAGCTATCATTATCTAAATTCAACAAGATCAAAATGAGAAAAATCCAACATACATGTAATAAGAATACGACTTTAAAAAGATTTTAAAAAACGTGACCCATAGAAAACTATGGATGCGAGATTTCTCTCATAGTACCTGTAGTTGCGACAAAATTCACAAGGCCAAACAGCTGCAAAGATGGGAAGCGTTGAAAAACAAAGAGATGTGTCAGTTCCTAAATCATGGGGAGGTGATGAAACAGTTCTGCTGCACGCAGGAGAAGTTATGTGTCAAATCCGGTCAGGAGGGGGAAATGATGCGTTGATTCCGAGATGGTTTTGGTCCACAGGTGATGCATCGGCAAAACTTGCCGCACAGGTACGATGCATGGAAATTCTGGATGCTTTGGCGACCGATGCGGCGGCATTGAGCGGCGCTGCATCTCGATGCATCGGTTTTTGCAGCAATGACTGGCACTGCATCGGGTTCGGCAGCGGCGCGGCAATGGGTGGAGATTCTTCTTGCACATCGGTGCTGCGCTGGAACAACAGCTGCAAGAAGCGTGATGCGTCAATTTTCTTGTAGTTGCGCTGCTTTTCCAGCTCCCAACAGCAGGAACAACCTCCAGAGACTCAACACAGTCACAGTCACCTCTTGGCAGGTCACAACTCCCAGCAAGGAAGTTCAGGGGAGCTGGGGGTGAAGTCTTTGTGTCCCTGAGACTTCAGAACAGGAGGCAAGCTCTACTCAAGCCCTTGGAGATCTTCCTCAAGCAGGAAGACACAGCACACAACAAAGTACTTGTCCTTTCCTTGGCAGAAACAGCTATTGCAGGCCAACCCCAGACAGCACACAACACAAGGGCAGTACTCCTCCTCCAGTTTCTCCAGCTCTTCTCCTTGTTAAAGGTTCCTCTTGATTTCAGAAGCAGTCTAAAGTGCTGGGGTTTTAGGTCTAATACTTATACCCCAAAATGTCTTTGTTCTCTTTGTGCAAGGTTCTGTGAGCCACTTCTGTCCTCACTGGTATAGTATGACAACAGGGGGTGGAGACAGCATTGTGCAAGGGAGACCGGTCCTATACAGGTGCAAGTAAATCTCCTTCAACAACACTATATGCAGTCAAGCCTCATTCAGCTCAGCTCTGAGTCATCCAGGAAGGGCCAGGCACACCTCAATCCCACTGGTGGCTGTCTACAGTGGATGCACATCCCAGCCCCTCCAAAACCAGACAGTCAATACACAAACAGGCAGAGGCACACAGAATGGTTAAACAAGAAAACGCCTACTTCTAAAATTAGTATTTTCAAACACACAATTTAAAAACCATCTTTACTAACAGATTTGTTATTAAATTTCGAGTTCAGATAGCCTAAACTTTATTTCCCTACCTTGTCCCAAAGGGAAGATAGCCTTTCAAAAGTGAAAAGCAAAATTGGCAGTATTTCACTATCAGGACATGTCACACTCACCAGTACCTGTCCTACATTTCATATACATGGCACCCTGCCCATAGGGGTACCTTGGGCCTACCATAGGGGTGCCTTACGTGCAAAAAAAGGGAAGGTTAGTGCCTGGCAAGTGGGTGCATTTGCAAAGTCGACACAGCAGTTAACAACTGCGCACACACTCTGCAGTGGAAGGTCTGAGTTACCTTTTCAGAGCTACTCATGTGGGTGGCACAATCAGTGCTGCAGGCCCACTGGTTGCATTTGATTTACAGGCCCTGGCACATTTCAGTGCATTTTACTAGGGACTTACCAGTAAATCAAATATGCCAATGAGGGAGAACCAATTGTAACAACACTTTACACAGGGTGCACTTGCACTTTGACACTGCTCAGCAGTGGCAAAGTGCCAATTGCATCTAAACCAGCAAAAACGAAATCGAGCACAGCATCAAAAATACACGAGGTTGAGGCAAAATATCAGGGGAAACCACGTCAAAGATGCCATGTCTGGACAAGTGTCCCCATTTAGCTAAAAGATGGGAAGAACTACCCACCCTCTTGGGGGTTCTCATCACTAAGGCGAAAGAATCTGGACGGACCATCAGCATTGGCGTGTTCTGTACCAGGACGGTGTTCCACCGTAAAGTCCATTCCCTGTAGGGAGATGGACTACATCAACAGTTTTGGATTCTTACCCCTCATCTGCATCAACCATCTGAGGGGCCTGTGGTCTGTCTGAACCTGGAAGTGGGTCCCAAAAAAGTAGGGTGCCCAGACCACCTCTGTTCCGTGGGAAGTAGCCTCCTACTAATGAAAGCTACGGGTTAGTCCAAGCCCTCATTGTTCAATTGTAAGAGTACTGCCTCCACACCATGCTCTGAAGAATATGTCTGCACAGGAAATTCTTGGGAGAATGTGGGTGCCTTGAGAACAGGCACCATGCAGATGGCAGATTTCAGGGCTTCAAAAGTGGTCTGACAGGTTTCGGTCCAGATCACTTTCCTTGGCTGCATCAGCTTGTCAAGGGAGCAACAATGGTGCCATAGTCTTTAACAAATCATCTACAGTACCCGGTGAGTCCTAAATAGGTTCTCACCTCTGTCTGCGTCTTGGGGGGCTCCCAAGACAGAATAGTGTTTATTTTAGGCTGTAGGGGTGCCAACTGGCTGCTTTTGACCTGCTGCCCTAAGTACACCACACATCCCTGCCCTGTCTGGCCCTTACCAGCCTTGGTAGTAATGCCTGCCTTCTGCAGAGCCTTCAACACTTCACAGAGTTGTTGCAATTGTCCATCCAAGCTGAAGCTGAACACAGCAATGTCATCCAGGTAAGCGGCACTGAATTCCTCCAGCCCAGACAGTACGTGGTTGACCAGTCTCTGGAATGTGGCGGGCGTTCTTCAACCCAAAGGGCATGACTCGGATTGTAGTGCCCCTCTGGTGTTCAAAACCCAGACCTTTCTCTTGCCCCATCAGTCAAGGCAATCAGCGAGTACCCAGATGCTAGGTCAAATGTACTAAGGAACCGGGCAGCTCCCAGCTGATCAATGAGCTCATCAGCTCTGGGGATGGGTCTGCTTATATGTCCTGGTGACGGCATTGAGCCCACAGTTGTCCACGCAGAACCGAAGTTTAGGAGTGGCACCGGGTAGAGCAGCTTTTGGAACCAAGAACAGTGGGCTAGCCAGGGGCTGCTGGTAGGCTCTATCACCCCTAACGCCAACATCTTGGAAACCTCTTCCAGGTAAACTGTCCCCAGTGTCCACATCATTGACACACCAATTGGTGAATCCTGGACTCAGGGAGAACAAAGAGGCAAACTGTCTCAGCACCTGGAGACAGTCCCTCTGCTGCTCTGGGGTCAGGGTGGGGGAGATGTTCACACCATCCATGGACCCATCATGTTCCTTGGCTGTAGCCAGGAGCATTGTGACTTCAGACCTCTCAAAGTGAGGTTTGAGGCGGTTCAAGTGCAGAACCCTCAAAGGCTTCCTAGGAGTCTGCAAGTTAACCAGGTAGGTTACATCACTCTTGTGCTCCACCACCTCAAATGGACCAGTCCACTTGTCTTGCAGTGCACAAGGCTCCACTGTTGTCATCACCCATACTTTTTGGCCAGGCTGAAACTCAACCAGAGCGATATTCTGGTCGTACCATCTGAAGGCCAGCATGTAGCTGAGCACATCTTGGGGGGTCTTACCAGGAGTTTTCTCCCAGCCCTCCTTTACCAGACTCAGAGGTCCTCTCACAGGGTACCCACACAGCAATTCAAAGGGACTGAAACCCCTAGGATTTCTGCGATACCTCCCTGTAGGAAAACAACAGGCATGGTAGGAAGACTTCCCACTTACGTCCCATGGGTTCTGCAAGGCCCTTTATCATGCCTGTCAGTGTTTGGTTGGATCTCTCAACCCACCTATTCCCTTGAAGATGGTAATGAGTGGTCAATTTGTACATTACACCACACTCCTCCCACAGTGACTTCATATACCTGGAAATGAAGCTTTGTGCACACTGTCAGAGACCACCTTTCTGGGGAACTCCACATAGGAGAAGATCCCCATCAATGCACGGCTCACCATAGGGGCAGTGATTGTCTAGAGAGAAAAAGCTTCCGGTAACTGGGTGGCATAGTCCACCATGACCAAGATAAACGTGTTGCCCAAGGCTGTCTTGGGTTCCAGTGGCCCCCACAATGTCAATACCCACCTGTTCGAAAGGGGTGCTCACCACAGAAAAGAGTTGGAGGGGTGCCTTACACTTCCCTCGAGTCTTGCCACTGCCTGGCAAGTCTGACAAGACCTACAATGTGTGCCAATGTGCTTCTCCATTTGGGGTCAGTAAAAGTGGTTGACAAGCCTGCGATAGATCTTGTCATACCCCAAATGTCCTGCCAGAGGCACGTCATGACACAATTATAACACAAACTGAAATGCGGAATAAATATCTGCTACTATTCCATCAAAATGATTACTTCAATTAATCATTGATCGAAATACAAATTTCATACATTTTCATTTAAACACATCCAGTTGTATTCTTCAACTCTTACGTACTAGAAATGTAATACTGTATGGTGTTGTTTATAAAACATTCAAATCAAACATTTATACAAAAGCAATACAAAACATCACAAAAAAGTCATAAAAAATTTGACGTAAAAACTACTCTTTTTCCAATAGATCTAGAATATAGGCTGTGCTTGGAATTTTATGGACAATTAAAGTCTCTTGTGTCTGTACATATACAAGAAGTATAATTCTTTTCTTCGGTATTTAATGATGTATACAGGGTACTTAATACATAGATGTTGTACTTCAAGAGACTTTTTTAGAAGGATGTAGATGCGTTTCGGCTTTCAACTTTAGGCCTCTTCAGGACAAATGTAAAAACGGAGCACCTATACAAAAATATATACACAGCATGTAAATTAATTGACACAGAGGTCCTACCAGGCAGTCACGTTTAGTGGCCTCATGTGCCAAACAACACCACCATAGAACCAACTAAGTGTATCATAAATACCAGAAATGTTTTGTTTGTACTCCAATAATCATGAAAAGTAAAATAATAGTAAAGACAACACAGTGGTCCTTCATTACCCACAAGCAAAGTACAATAAATAATAATAATAAAAAGTAAAAGACCACCAAAACAGTGCAATTAACCCCACATCAAATGCAACTAGTGACTGAACCACTTACAGCCCCAAGAAAAGGAATAGTAATAATAGTGGTGTATAAACTTACATCGGAGAAAAAGAAAAAAACATACATTTTGACCAGCAGGAGGCCGCTATTCTAAAACATTGGTGGACCAATATAAGTGTCCCTTACTTCTAGTTGGATTCCTAAAAGTACAGACTATATATACACCAACGTGAGATCAACAAAAAGCTTGGCCTCAACTACCTCACACTAGTCCACTATGACTACGGGATAATACTTATCATCTCCTAATTGCCATAAGAGCCTGTATAATTACATAAAAACTAGCCCAAACCACAGATGCCAATGAAATAAATCTGGGCATCTGGATGGTTGTATAAAGAAGTTAAAAAGTGCCCAAAGGGGCCGAAACACCGCTCTAGTTTAAAGAAACCAGGTATAATGTGTACCGAAAAGCTAAGCTGATTGCCTCAAGTTATTCCAGAAGGCTGATTTGCTAACTGAAACACTGAGGCACGTCGTGAGCCATACCCAGTAGGAAGGTCCTGTAGCATGCTGGTACCACCAGCACACGGACTACCCCGGACTCAGCAACCCTACACTGACTGTAAAGGAAACCATTCTCCCATTAAATCAAATGTGATCCGGACAGACCACCTGCTGCCTGATCTGCAGCCTGCTGCTGCAAACCAACACGAGTAGGGCATTCCATCTGTGCCTTGCAGAACTCCTCCCTGGAGGGACCTCATTCCTGGTGCCAATCGGTCAGCTTAGGCAGGTCTCCCAGTTCGGCCACTTTTTACCCTATAGGTTCCAGGGCATCCCCCTCAGGTTCTGACTCCTCCTGGACTGTGGGAACTTTGGGAGCTGGTTTCCCACGACCCCTGCCCTGCGTCTTTCTGGCAGGCGCCTGGGCCACTCTTTCGGGCTCCAGGTCCTCTTGATTACCCCTACTGACTGCCATTGACCAATGGTTACATAGGCCCACTCAGGCAGTCTCAACATCTTTAAATGAGCCTGGCGCTCCACCTCCTTTCAAGGTGAACTCGCCAGGTCATTGCCAAGCAGACAGTCAACAGTCATGGACGGACTTACAATGACCTTGAAGGAACCTGAGACCACCCCCCACTCAAAAGGAACCTGCGCCACCTTACACAGGTGCTCAGAGGTGTCTGCAGCAACTACAGGGTGAAGTACATTAGGGATGACCTGCTCTTCAAACACCAATTGACATCTGACAGATGTCACACTGACTCCTGTGTCTCTCACAACCTCAACCCTCCTCCTATTGATGGTCACCCACTGCAGGTACCTTTTAGTATTATCTGGCAGGCACGTTTCCTGGACCATAACTCTATTTCCTAATGAGATAAGGGTCATCATAGCTGACTGAACACCCTCACTAGGAACCAACTCCTCCCCCAGCACACTAAGTGACCCTGGTGACTCTGCACCAGTGGTTGCTGGTGGTGCCTTAGTGCACTTGGGGTCATTCTGCATGTGACCCTCCTGACCACATGCATAACACTGATGGGGACCCCGGTTTTCTGGCCTACCCTTAGGGGGCCATGGCTTCTTAGAACTGGGGGGCTGGGAATCTTTACCCTGGGAACTATTTTGGGGCCCTTTAGAGAACTCTTTTGGTTACCTTTGACCCCCCACTTTTCTGCTGGGGACCATGCCCACCTTTGACAGGGTTTCCCACATACACCTTGTGGCCCCTGGTACTCATCCAGCAGTCTGCCTCCTGAGCGAGCTTCCTGGGGTCAGTCAGCTTACATCCATCAGATGCTGGCACACATCTGGAACACCCAGAGTACTCAAGGGCTCCCAACCAATCAAGTTGTACACCCCTGGTAATCAGTTACCTTGCTGCCCTTTATCCAAGCATCCCATGCTCTGCAATACATGGACACACACTCAACCCAAGTATTGAACTCAAGTTTCTCGAAGGTCCTAAACTTTTCCCTGTACTGCTCTGGTTAAAGCCCATACCTGAGGCATGCAGCCTCCTTCGTATTGGGATAGGTCGGAGCACCCGCCTCCTCCAAAGGTGTCAGAGTGTTCCTCCCAATGGCCTCAAAGTGTTTCCGCAGGCCTGCCTCCCAATTCTTCTCAGGGACCTCATTCATACACAGTACTGCCTCATAAGATGCAAACCATGCATAAATATCCTACCCAGTTCGGAAATTCCATACTAGGTCATTGGGAATGTAAACCTTACCCCCTTGCACTGCCTGTTCGCTGCCATCATTTGTACTGGACTCCGCCTGTTTGGCTTTAATGTCCAGATCTCTCATGCTTAACTCATTGGTCAAGATCAATTTCTTTTCTTCGAAAGCACAAGCGTTCTTGTTCTCCTCTGCCTTGGTCTGGAGCCTCAAAACCTCCAACTCATGATCCCTGTCCCTGCGCCTTTCCTCCATTTCCTCTGGTGCCCGATTTCTGGAAGTATGATTGCTACCTGCCCCAAAGGCAGCTCTCCCAACAGGCAAATCATGGATCAGAAACCACCATTTGGTGCACCCCATCCACGTCTGCATTATTTGTCTCCTCAGCTTGTCTGGCCTCCCAGCAGGCCTCTAGGGCCTTCTGTAGCTCCTCTTTCCTATAGGTGCTCTTCATGGGACATCCAAAGCTCTTGCATAATTGCTTGAGTTGCCCTACTTTGTAACTACTTAACATTTCAATGTCAAACTCCAATTCTGCAGCCTCACTTGCTGATTTACTATTCAGAGACATGGTGTGTTGATACTTTACGGGTCAGATAAAAAATAGAACCAAAAATAAAACCCAGTTTGTGTTTGCGCAGTGGTCTGCACTAAACTAGTGATGTACACCAATCACAGTGGGTCAAATGCAAATACAGGTTCAAATCCTCACCGCTGACCATCAATGTTAGAAATGAGGGTCTTGAGTGACAGAGGTACATATCTTTGACAAATAGGGATCCTTGGTTCTAGTCAGGGTAAGGGGGATTTGTCAGTTCCTGAGACCATGGGGAGGCAATGCGACAGTTGTGCAGCACGCAGGAGAAACGATGCGTCAAATCTGGTCTGTAGGGGGAAGCGATGCGTCATTCAAAAATGCCTGAGAAATGACCAGCCGAACATTCAATGGAGGAAGACACAATCATGCAGTTCTCACATCTGGCACTAGCTAAACAGGACTTCCAGTCCAGAATTATGTCTAATTCTCTCTGGTTGTCCCGCCCCAGCAAATATGGCACATACTTGGCTACATATATCACTGCTTTGATTGTTTTATTTGCAAATTCTAAGTGTCTATCAAATTCATCCACAACTTTTTTATTTAATTCTTTTTAAATAGCTTTTGTCAGTAAATATCTTAAAATGAAACAGCATCATCAGCACAACAACGAAATTGGGGAAGGGGAAGAAGGAAGAGGAGAGGTTACAAGTTACAGTGTAGGAATCAACATTTTGAAAGTCCCACCAGTACATAAAAACAACATGCATAATACATATCACATTCTTTACCTGATGATAACCTCAAATATAAAAGAAGCATGGTAGAACACAAACAGCTGCATGATGAATAGTTTTGGGATAGGAAAAGGGGAAAATGCTGATGGTGGTGTTTACAATCTATTTCCGGTAGTTTTCATAAGACATTAGGTATGGACTCTACCTATGCGGACAACAATGATGATGGGTTAGAGTCAGGGGTATCCGAGTCTATGTGATGGAGCCAGGAATTGAATGGTTCCCATATATCTGCAGGCCTAGAATGAAGGGGTGTAGGTTCCCAACATGTGGATGATTGTTCTTCACAATATGTGATATAATGTAACCAAGCTGTGATTGTGGGCCTATTTCCCTGCCCCAGTGTATGGCTACTCTTCTTTTTGCTAAAAGCAACATCATGGCGATAAGTCGACGATGTGACTTAGGGGAATCCTTAACATAACCCAAGAAAACCAACCGGTGGAGATGTAGGTGTGTAAATACCTCTTCCCAAAGGGAAGCTGAATGCAGAAATACAGCCTGGGGTGCTCTGCAGCACAAACAAGATGGGTCAATTACTAATCCTATTCAAAACAGCTGTTGAGGGGTGCAATAGACACAATGTAGAAATTTAAAGTAGATTAACCTCAATCCATAGTTTGTGGACAGAAATTTCAATTGCCCCCAGAAATAAGCCCATTAGGCTTCCATTATAGGTGGATCAATATCAAGCTCCTACATTTCCTGCGCCCGTGGCACTGTAATCGGGGGGGGGTTGCATTGTGTTATATAAGCCTGTAACTAATTTACATGGGCCAAAATAGTGAAGATATGTTCTAGTGCCTGCAAAGGGGGGAGCACAGCAGGAAAAGCTGTGTGGGCTGCCCGACATGTGGCTTGTAGTTGGTAATGGGTAGTGGTGTATCGGTTGGCTAGAAGAATGGGAGGAATTGCCCCTGTGGGTAGAGGTCGGAGCATATCCTAAGTTTACGATTACACAGCACAGCCCCTTTTTCTAATAATAGCGGCACCTGACGGTTATTGGCCAATGCAGTAGAAGGGGCATGGAGGTGTGGCAGTTTTGCCCGTTTCCTCAAGCACTCCTATTCCCAGCAAACACACTTAACAGTATTAATCTCTTTTCTTGGATGTTTGTAAGGATGGTACAGTCAATAGGGTATCTGGAGCGGCACAATCCAACTCTACAGCATCATGCAGTTGGAACGGGGTTAGGTACAACCAGTAATGAAGGTCCTCATCCTCGGATCAACCCCTTCGACCTGGGACGACTCCTGGTGGCCGACCGCACTGGGAACCGCCCCAACACCCACCGACCATGCACGCAACCTAGGGGTCATCCTCGACTCCACCCTCTCCAGGACTAAACAGGTCAACGTCGTCTCCACCGCCTGCTTCAACACCCTCCGTATGCTCTGCAGGATCTACAAGTGGATCCCCACTGAAACGAGAAGAACGGTCACCCAGGCCCTCGTCAGCATCAGGTTGGACTATGGAAATGCCCTCTGCGCAGGAGCCTCGGCCAAACTCCTGAGATGGCTCCAACGCATCCAGAACACCTCTGCACGCCTGATCCTTGAAATCCCTCGCCGCAGCCACATCACACCCCACCTGAGAGACCTACACTGGCTCCCGGTCAACAAGAGGATAACCTTCAAGCTCCTCACCCACGCACACAAGGCATTCCACAACACCGGATCAACGTACCACAACAGACGACTCAGCTTCTACACCCCCACCTGCCAGCTCGCTCGGCCGACCTCGCCTACGCCACAGTCCCCCGCTTCCGAAGAGCGACCTCCGGCGGCAGATCGTTCTTCCACTTCACCGCCAAGACCTGGAACACCCTCCCCATCCACGTACGGCAGACCCAAGACCTGCTGACCTTCAGAAAACTCCTCAAGACCTGGCTTTTCGAGCAGTAGCAGCATTCCCCACCCCGCGCCTTGAGACACTCCCGGGTGAGTAGTGCGCTTTACAAATGATATGACGGATTGATTGATTGATGAAGGAAAAGGGCTTGAGCACCATAAGTCTATAGCACTGAATCTGGTGCACCCATGCCTCCCTGGTTGAATGGGAGAGTAAGAAGATCCCAGGAGATCATAGGTTATTTTCCTGTCTAGATTAATGCAATCATGTTTGATTTCAGATGATTGAGGAATTTAGTAGTAAGCTGAAGAGGGGTGTTGACAAATAAATATGGGAATTTAGGCAGGGCAATCATCTTTCTAATCGGAATGTGACCTGTGAGGGATAGATGGAGTTTGGGCCAGATAGCTATTCTGTCCTCCAAATATGTCATGGCCTGGCCATAATTTTCCCACCGCAACTCTTCGACATTTCGACATTTCGACTTAGTCATATTTCAAGATAACAAAATAGGTCAGAGATCCATTTTAAGGAGTATTTTGTAATGAATTGTTGACTATATAAATAATAAAATTAGTATTCTGACTCCCATTTATACAACAGTATACAAAGCGCTAGACTCAGGAGGGGTAAAATTTACTATTCCAACTTCAGTCAGTGCAAAACTAGGGAAAGCGTTGGATTCAGGAGATGCTAATTGCCTAATTGCAACTTTGGGGGTAAGGGAACCACTGTCACTTTTCCGGCCCCCGATCACAATGTCAGCGGGAACACCATCTCCAGACCACTGCCACCGCCGACATTTTCCCTACCATGGTGGCAGAAGTGGCCCATGGAAGCTTCTTGTTGAATAAATTATGACTTGACTTTCCAACTTTCCAACTACCTTTTCCTGGTGGGGACACCGCCATGAAAGACAGGGTAATGAGGGGAACACTGCCTCCAGGGCAAATGTGCCCTCGTGAAATGTAACTGATTCCTTTGGGCTGGGTGTGTGCACTGTGCACTGTTTGTGTTGCACAATGTCTTGCAAGAAAGCAGTGCACACCCACTGGCTTGAGGCCCTGCAGCATGACCGGCAATGGCTTCTGGCTCATTACCACAGCCGAAGCATGCCGTAGCCACAACTCCACGGTCCACACACCACCAGCCCCGCGGAAGATTCCTGATATGGCGGTCAGGAATGCTGACCGTATGGCGGCATTTTCTTGCCCACCGCTATGGCAGGCTGGTGGTAAAACCGCCTAGCTCGTAATCCGCACCTATATGTCTAAATTTTAATAACAATTAATCAAATTACATAATTATTAAAATTGTTTATATATATATTATCAAATAATATTAATGTAATTGAAATACCACACTATAATCTGACAATCATAACAGCGAACAATTAAAATGTAATTGAAATTAAAAAGAATAACTCAATTAACATATTGCGTAATAAATAACACAATTTTAAATAAATAATTTAAAATTTACTAATAGTTAAATAACTTCCCACCCTATACCGCTACAAACTAAAATACACACACCTAAAATATTTCTTAACAAATATGGTAATTCCACAATTTACATAATTATCAATTAAATGATTAATAACTAATTAATAATTAATTACCAATATATTATGTCCTCAATTAACTTCCCCATCCCCCTGAAAACCCAACATCCTACACCTAAAATATATCTTAAAAAATATACTAATCACACAATTTACATAATTTTCAATTAAACAATTAATAATGATCAACCAATAATTTGTTAATTATATTTAACTAACTTTCCACCTTTTATCCCTACAAACCTAACAAACCGCACCTGAAATATAGCTTACAGTAGTACCTGAATTACACAATTTATATAATTAAATATCAAATGATAATTCAAAATTATTAATTAATTATAATTATTTACCTTCCCACCCTTTACCCCTACAAACCCCACAACCCACTACAACACTAAAAATTACAATTAACAATAGAGCTACATTTAAAAATAACAAAAAATGTGCAAACTATATTTAAAAACAGTAACTATAATTATACAAACTATTTACCAATTTAACAAATACTAAAATACGAGAAGATCATTTTTTTAAGCTAAAATATAAATTAAAAATTCAATTAATGGTACAATTCACATAATTAATTATCAATTAAATAATAACAAGTAATTACAAACAATGAATTAAAATGACTTTACTTCTCACTATATACACCTGATACGCCACAACCCGAACCTGGAGTATAACTTAACAAATAAATAAATTACACAATTTACATAATTAATTATCAATGAAATAATGAATGTGAATTTGAAATTAATTATTAACTTGTTATAATAATATACTTCCCACCCTGTACACCTATAAACCCCACAACACTCTACAACACTAAAAAGTACAATTAACAATAAAAAAATTAAAAACAGCTAAAAATGTACAAACTATATTTAAAAACATTAACAATACTTATATAAACAATTTATAGCATATACAATTAAAACATATACTAAAATATATAAAGATAATTAAAAAACAATATCCTATACAACTATATTTTTGGAAACAATATTAACAGCATAGATATTTTTGGAATGGATATTTACAGCATCAATATTTTTATCATCAAATTACTTACCTTACAAATTCAACATTCTTGTCAACGATATTCCGGCATCATGATATTCGTATATAAAAATAAATACATTTCGATATTTGTCTGCATCAATATTTTGTAGACGATATTTTGTCCGAATACAGACACATCAGATGTTGCCTCCTAATGTTGCACACATAACTTCCACCTGCGCTGCTTTTCAACAATGTTGACATCAGAATCGTCATTTACCCCCCAACTCTAGTTACAATAAGTACAATATAACTATCATTTCGACTGTTGTCTTCCTCCTCTATGTTGAACACAAATGGTTTGCATGACATGCGACAAACCCTTGCGAAGTGACCTTTTTTGTTGCACTTGAAACTTACTTGGGTTGACGTAGGCAGTTCTCGGATGAAGATGTACGGCTATTGCTGCCACACCTAAAAATACTACAACATTTTTCCCATGCATATTATCTCTTTTCCAATCCTGTTTATCTTCAGATTAAGGGCCAAATGTACAACCCTACCATTTTGCGAGTAGCAAATTGGGTTGTTTTGCGACTTGCAAATGGGAATGTACAATAGTGTCTCAGACACTGTTTGCGATTCCTAATGGGCACAATTCACATAATTAATGATCAATTAAATAATTACAAATAAGTACAAACAATGAATTATAATGAATTTACTGCCCACTTTTTATCCCTGAAATGCCACAACCCGCACCTTAAATATAACTGTATTAATACCTCAATTTACATAATTAATTATCAATATAATAATTGATGTGAATTTGAATGAATTATTAACTAGTTATAATTAATTTACTTCCCACCCTGTAAACCTATAAACCCAACAACACAAAAAAATTACAATTAACAATAAAAGGAAATTTAAGAACAACAAAAAATTTGCAAACTATATTTAAAAACATTAACAATACTTATATAAAAAATGTATAAGATATGCAATTAAAACATATACTAAAATATATAAAGATAATTAAACTGAATGGAGGCAATGCCGTTTTCTGCTGAGAAAGTCTTAAGGTGGTGCGCCTCTCTTCACTTCACAAACATACCCACTGGGAGGAAGAATTTCTCATGCGCACTGCTAGGTGCTCACGCAAGAATTAAATGATGGCACTCAACTACTATATCCAAAGCGGAATAGTCACCAAAACGAAATGAAATTCCAATGACTGAGTCAGGGAAACACAATACTGGTATGTACACATGAGTTGCTGCACCAGGGAACTAGTGGCTCCTTCTCCAGCGCGAAAGACGCATTGCGGTGCTTAGAAGTGGAAAGCTAACAGTCACAATGGCAAAATCAGCAGCTCCGCTGGTAGAAAGCAGGCTCCGCCACTTGTCGCCACTGAAATGATGGCACTTTGGCCATGAAGATAAATAATTATTTAACTGAAGACCAGGCTGCAGGTAGTGATAGCCAGCACCTCACCAACGTTCTAATTATAATGGAAAAACTGTAGTGTAGTTCCTGTTTCCCTTATAGGCTCTGTGCATTGGAATAATACACACTATAGATTTTGCATATGACTGAGGTCAGTATGCCTCTATTGAGTATATTAAACTTAATTACTTTATGTGCCAGCTAACTCAGAGGTCACTAGAAACTTCTTGAATAAAGAAGAAGGGAGTAGTTTCTGACAACTGCATAAACATGACAACTTTGTTTCCCTTAGAATCGGAACAGTTCTCAGAATCGTGAAAACAATAGATAACAGTTTCACTCAGTCAATCGTGCATGCTTAGTTTCTTCAGAGTTACACAGAAATAGATAAATGGGCGTTTCAATAAAAGGATTCATTGAACAGTCTTATTTCTCGTGCAAGAGATATGAGCTGTTACGATCGTAAGACAATATGCGAAATATATAATACGTACAACGTGAGTAGTAAGAAGAAATAATACTGCAATAGCATGGTCTTTTAGCTATGACATATATTCATATAAACATACATAAATAACAGGCTAAAATGTGAATACTCGTCTGGTGCTTCTAAATAGTTCTAACCCAGTATACCTAACCTAAGTGTAGTACGATATAAGAAGTAGGTGCTGTTTTCTATAGTATGGTAAGCTATAGTTTGTATTGCCAAGAGTCCCTCTAGGTTCTAATCTGCTCCATACCTTAGAATGAGAGAGGTGGGAATCTCTTTCCGGATCTCAATCCCTAACACCCAGGTGGGAGTCAGGACACTGGAAGCTGGATTCTCTGCGAGCAGGATGACAGCGTCTAGTCAGTACGTCAGGCGGAGACTCAAATTCCTTCCGAACTTGCCGTGGCAGGCCGTATCGAGCTGTGTAGCCGAGCCGAACCGTGGTTTGCCATGGTAAGTGAAGGTATATTTATATCTGGAAGGTGCCTAGGAATGCTAGCATTGATATAAAGTCAGGCAGAGGAAGACGTCATGAATGAACCCCTAAGGAATAGTTGTTCATGTATAATAAATGAGTTCTTGGAGAAATCAAAATCCAAGCAGGGAAAGTGTAATGGCTTAAGGGTCTGGTTTCTAAGAACTCGTTGTGACGTGGGATGGACGGATGTAGGTGACCATGCCTGTATTTGGATAGCATGGCTGATGCCTAAATAAGGACTGGGATTCTATGCCTAAATAAGGGCAATGTGAGTTGTGCCTATATAAGGGCATGATTCGGGAAACCTATGTATGGGTATCTAAATCGAAACACAACAAAACCCCAATGATCTGCACATCATGATTCCATGGAATGTGCCAGGAACCAACCCATCAAAGGTCTGTGGAGTAGAAGCAGGAAAGAAGTAGAAAGAAAAACTATGGGGGTCATTACTATGGTGGGCGGACTGGAGTCTGCCCGCCATCGTGGCAGGGATCTGGACCACCTGCCATGCATGCGGCAGTCCCGCACTACACATTAGGATGCGACTGCCACCATGGCGGGTGCATCTTGCCATTTAACATTGCGGAGGGGTGCTGCTGCCTGCAGCACCCGCCGCAATGCCAAAAAATCAGGTTGTGCATTCACTGCACTGCGTGGCAGGCAACACACGGTACCTGCCACTTAGTGCTGTGAAATGTAGGGGGATACCATGGGTACCCCCCCCCCCCAGTGCACCCACACCTCCCCCCAACACAAGGAGGGCCTGCAACGGGCCCCCGGAACAAATCCTTTCCATGGCGGTTTCGCCGCCATTGAAAGGATGGCTGTAGCCAGCATCCTAATTTGGCGAATGGTGCTTGCTAGGCACCGTCACCGTTTTACCCTATATGGACCGTCCGCCAGGCAATTGTAACGATTCCCATCATGTTGGTGACAAAAACTCAGGTGATTTAAGATTATGCACTCATTTTAGATCACTGAATAAACACATTTTGTCTTTTCCTTCCTAAATGTCAAGACTGTTTCCCAGGTTGGCCAATTCAATGTACTTTTGCACTTCTGCATGCAGCTTTTGACCAGATTTAACTTAAGGATAATTGAAAATATGTAACAACTTTTATAAGTCCCGATGGTGCATATTATTACCTAGGAATGCTGTGTGAGTTAGCTTTGGCTGCTTCTGTGTTTTAGAGGCTTATGGACAATGTATTCAGAAGAACAGAAGGGATTGTGGCTTTCCAAGATGAAATTATAGTATTTGCTTCAACAATTGAAGAGCATAACAAAATTATTTCTAAAATGCCGTCCATGCTCAAAGTGAAATGCATGGGCTATAGAAAGAGAAATGTGAGAAGTTGAATATCTTGCCCATACTGTGAGAAAGTGGATTATTAGTTAAAGGGGATAATAGCCCTCTTCAAATAATAAGGGCACTATTTCTTGCAACCTACAGTTAAGTCTCAACAATTTAAAGCTGAGTTCAACCCTTGGTGGCTGTAACAAAGAGCAGACAGGCTTAACTCAAGAAAAATGTGAAAAGCATTTATCAGTATCAAAACAGCTAAAAAGTACACGACACAGCACAATAAAAATCTCACTCCACTTTATACAAATAAAGTACATTTTAACGAACAAATTGACACAATAGAACAGTAATTTAATATAGAGGATGAGAAATATAATTTTGTAAAGTTTTAGGTTTTTCTAGAGTCAAAAGGCACAAAGCATCAACTGTGGTTATCTGATTATGCTAGACTGGGCCAAATTCAAATGTTATGGCAAATTGTGATAGATACAGGGGGCAGGTGTGTCCCGTATGGAAAGTTTACCTTCTGACTCAGTTGGTTTTGGGGGAAAAGGTCTCTTCAAACAAAAGTCTCCTGACTGCCAAACAATACGAAGCTAGGGCAATGCAGAATATGGACCATACAAGTCAGTGACATGACATAAACTGATGGGGCCCTCCAGCAGAATTTTAAAAGGGCCCCCTAAAGCCTATGAATCACAGATATTTAAAAGCTTTGGGATAAATAGGGCCCCCCTAAAGTGTCAAAGGCCGTCTGAAGAGTTGGGGAGGCCACTGTGCTGGGCCTCCAGGGGCTCTGTTATGCCCTTGAAACAAATGCTTATAACACATTATAGAGGAGCATGAAAAAAGAATATGTGATTGAAAGGGTTATGCATTTTAATGTAACAGACATAATAGTGATCGTTAACATAACATTTCAATTGCTCGATTACTGCTCCCAATCACAGGTCTGTAATAATATGTGATGCCATGGGTAATGCTTTTCAGTAGATGTAACGCACAGGCACGGAACAAAGGGTCCTTTGTCATTTTGTATAGCATAGTCATACCTGTTAGTAGGGGTGTTATTTATTTTCATTTTTTTGCTGCATTTTTAGCTGCGTCATTACTGAAAGTTGGTTCGAGTATTGTCTGATAACCTCTCGTGACTCAGTTCCAAGCAACTTTACTAACCACAGCAGGACGGTGCCCTTAATTACCCAAAATCTGTCTGATTATTTTTGCGATAGACAGAAATCTGTCGACATAGCTGTATCCATAAAGACAAGCCAGCAAGAAATGCCACTCTAACAGCTGAAGTGGGGTCTAGTTCTTTATATGTTCATATTGTCTGCTGATCTGCACACATCATCTCTGACATAACACTGTAAGGTATTAATTATCACGGCAGAGCTGAAAGGTTGAAGGTGATTGCTGTCAAGTACAGTAACAGAGACAGAGAAAAGATGCAAATGGAATATAGCAAAGCCTGTTGGAGAACGAAGCAAAGAGGAGTGGGAAGGAGAGAGGAGGGTCAGAAAAAAAGGTAGAGTGGAGAAAAACGACGAACGATGGGGAGAAAGAAAGGGGAAACATCCTCACGTAATGCAACTGGTGCAATGTAAAGCGCTCTGATACCTGATTTGGATCAAGTTCCCGCTATATAAAATTTTGTAAATAATAAGGGTGGAGCTAATGGGAGAGAGGGTACAAAGAAGAAGGTGTGGAAGAAAAGTTTGACGGAATGGAGGCACGCAGAAAGAAACAAGGAAGAAAGACGAAAGACAGGCACGATTTGAAGAAGGAATGAAGGTTAAAAGGAAAGAAGGAAGGGCAAGTGGATGAAAGAGTTAAGAGTCGATGGTGTAGCATCCTGCTACAATAATCACAGACACATATCTTTACTATCAATGGAGCTTTATTATTCATGCTCCCTGCCTGTCTCCTGTCCCTACTCTAACTAACTTCCCCTCGCTCCGGCTCCTCCTCTTCCTGCCCTCCCCTGTCTCCACCCACAACCACTAGTCTGCTAACTTCACAACATCTCCCCCTTTTGTAACAAAACAAATGAAACTCTGACTTCTTAGTCCATTTCTGCAATAAGTCTTCTGGGTGGACGGGTATCCCGATGAGGTCGTGGCGACTTGACACTCGGACCAATGCTGTTCGGTGTTTCATCGACAGGACTAATGTTCTCACAATCATCTGTCTGTGGTTCAGCCGAACCAAGAATGGCTATTTCACTGGATGCAGTTTCGGTGGTGTCTTGTGATAGTTTCTTGAAGTGTGAAATGTTTCTGGTGATTCGTCGCTGCTCCGATTCGGCAGTCAACATAGTTCCTTTCCGTTTTGTGATTACTAACGGTTCATCCTTGAAAGGGCAGTCGGTCTTCCTCTGCTGCTCTTGTCTGACAAGTACCTGGTCCCCTTCATGTAACGAGAGTGACCTTGCTCTTCTCCGTCGATCTGCGTATGTCTTCATCTTGTCTTTTCCGTGTTTGTCAGTCACCATCATCTCTTGATGTTCTCGAGCAGGTGACACTGATGGTCGTAAGGCCCCTTCCCACGTTGGAATGCGGTTCCGCATGGGACGTCCCAGCATGAGAGTCGCTGGGCATTGCCCTGTGGTTGCATGAGGAGTCGTTCGATAGGCTCGGAGGACCTCATTGAGGGCTACTTGTAAGTCTTTTCCCTCCGCCGTTGCATGCTGAAAAGTCTTTTTGAGCGTGGCCATGAATCTTTCAATTGTTCCATTGGCCTGTGGCCAGAGGGGCGTGATCTTACGGTGGTGGAAATCTAGATGTTTTGCAAACGCTGCAAAGTCTTGTCCATTGAATGGGGGCCCATTGTCCGTCTTCACCTTAGAGGGAACTCCCCATGCCGCAAAGACTTCATCAAGCACCTTGAGAGTGCTCGCGGCATTAGTCGATGGTACAAAGTGTGCAAATGGATATCTGGAGTGTTCATCAATGATGGCCAACACGTATTTGCCCGATGACAGGGGTCCATAGAAATCAATGGCAATCTCTTGCCACACTCCCGGTGGAAGGGGGGTCATGTTCAATGGTGCGGGAGGATCATTTTTGCTTGTGAGCTGACAGAGGTGACAATCCTTCAAAGTGGCTTCCACCATTTGGTCAAGGTATGGCAACCATACTCGCTCTCTCAGTGCACGCTTGGTTGACACAATACCCCGATGACCTTCATGAGCAAGTGCAACTACTCCTTGTCTCAGTTTGGTAGGGATCACGATTCGCTGGTCTCTCAGCAGTATGCCATCAGTGGTGGCAGACAGTTCACCGCATACATGTTGGAAAGCTTGCATTTCCTGTTTGAGGAGTGGATCAGTCTCTTCATCATTAGGATCGTGTCTCCACCTGTTGTGTCGAAGTCGGCGTAAGACCTGCATGACAACGTCTTGGGACGTACATTCTCGGATGGTGTCCATTGGAATGGCAGGAGGGAGAGCTTGATCTGTCACAAAGTGTATATATTCTTCCGCAATGGAGGGATTAGAGGCTGACGATGCAAGTGGATGTCTGGACATGTAGTCAGCCGGGTTTTCTGACTTCCCCGGCTTGTGGACGATGGTAAATGTGTATTCCTGTAACCTTAGGCCCCACCTCTCGATTCTTGGGGGCATCTTGGATCGGGGATTTCCGTAGATGGTGACAAGGGCTTGGCGGTCTGTAATTAGAGTGAAGTGCTTACCATATATGAAAACATGAAAATGTTCACATGCCCACACTACGGCAAGACTTTCTTTCTCGGGCTGCGAGTATGCCCTCTCCGGGTCAGTTAGGCTGCGACTCGCATAAGCAATGATTCGACGTTGATCTGAATCGTTGTCATATTGTGCCAGGATGGCTCCAAGCCCAACGGGGCTGGCGTCCACAGTTATTTCCGTTTTCCGTTGTGGATTGAAGTATGACAGGTGATCTGCAGTTGCCACCGCCTTCTTGATGTCTTTGAATGCTGTCTCACATTGGGGAGTCCATTCAAATGGTTGACCCTGTTTGGTCAGGATGCGGAGGGGGTGGCTGATCGTTGCATAATCCTGGATATACCGGGCACAGTAACTGGCCATCCCGAGGAATGACCGGAGCTCATTGACGTCTTGAGGACTCTTGGTGTTGTTCAGAGTCCCAATTTTGTCGGGGTCAGGTTTCATGCCAGCACCGGAGAAGATATGACCAAAGAATTTTAATGTGTCTTGATGAAATTCACATTTGTCCCTGTTCAGGGTCAGGTTTGCTTCCAGTAGTGCGTGACAGACACGATTGAGTGCAATGTCATGTTCTCGTAGATCAGAGCCATACACAAGAATGTCATCACTATAGTTGAGCGTATTGGGAATGTTCTGGATGACTTGTCTAATAGCTTCTTGAAATATTTCAGCTGCTGAGGAAACTCCAAAACTGAGCCTCTTATATCTAAACAACCCAAGATGAGTTGCAAATGTGGTGATGTATCTGGATTTTGCCTCTAGTTCCAGTTGATGGTACCCCTTATTTAAGTCCAATTTGGAGAACACCTTAGCCCCGTTGAGAGCTGAGATCATGTCGCTCAAGTGTGGTCCTGGGTGTCTCTCTCTTTCAATTGCGGTGTTGGGCAAACGCATGTCTACACAGAGTCTGACTTTGTTGGCGGTGCCCTTTTTAGGGACAATGACTACTGGAGATACCCACGGAGTTGGGCCTTCGGTGCGCTCGATGATGTCAGCGGCTAGCAGATCCTGGAGTTCTTCTTCCACCGCGGTCTGTAAATGGAATGGCACCCTTCGTGGATGCTGAGCAACTGGCCTGACTTGTTCGTTGATGTGCAGCCGCACTTGACAGTCCTTTAACTTGCCTAGCCCTTGAAATAGTCTGGGGAACTGACGGGTCACATCTTGGTTTCCACTGCCCTTGAAAAGAATTTCCACTAGGTGAAGGCGTTCTGCTGTCGGCAAGCTCAACAGACAGTCTGCTTCAGGGCCTTTGATAACATGGATGACTGCCGAAATGGTTGTGTCTTCATGTTTAAGGGTTGTCGAGAACTTCCCCAGGCAAGGAAGTGGCTTCTTGGCCATCCATGTGAAGACTCTGACGGGTGCGAACGACAGAGGGGGACGCGGACTCATTCTTTCGTATTCAGTGACTGGAATATAGTTCTGAGACGCACCTGAGTCCAGTACAAATTTGGTGTCATGATTGCCAACCTTGATGTCCAGCCTCGGGTATGTTTTGAGCTGATCTGGATCCGCCGCTAAGTTCAAATATTCGATAGTATATACAGAGTCTCTGGATGACGCCTGGACTCCCTAGACTGTGATCTCCGGTCCCACCTGGACCGACGTGACTCCCTGTTGGAGTGTGACGACCCTGAAGACAGCTCAGTTTGATCTTGAACCGCTCGTGCATGGTGTCTTCGGCCGTCAGATCGGGACATTCTTGAGGTACCTCCTCGTGGTTCAGGCTGAACTGTCCTGTTGGTTCCGCTTCTTCTCTCTTCGTGGTACTCCCCACACATCGCTTCAAAATGATTGGTTCTGCCACATTTCCGGCATTTCTGACCCATGGCAGGGCAGCTATCCACATGGGGGTAATCATACCCATACCGGAAACACTTCCTTATATTTTCAGATCTTCTTTCTTTCTTCCACGGTTCACGCCGCTGACGTCGTGATTGTTCTTGACGAGATGACGGGCGTGACCTCCACTGCTTGTCTCTCGAGCTTCTTCGCTGGTCACTTCTGGCGTGCACACGTTGCACTAACTCGCGGCTCCCTTTGTGCCCTGTTTCGATGGCAGCTGCATGCTCCTCCGCTTGATCAAAGATCCGTGTCATCTCCTCGATTTCATCTAGTGTGTGTTCTTTCCTCAGCAACCGTCTCCTCAGTTGATCGGAGTGACATCCATCAATTATTTGTGATTTTACTGCAGCATCCGTGGAGAAGTTATCAAATGCACAGTGCCTGGCTAGTCTCCTCAGTCGCATCATGAAAGCACTCATTGGTTCCTCCTTCCCTTGACGTGCTGAGTGGAAGGTGTGTCGTTCATAGTCGACGTTCTTTTTGTGAAGGAACCTTTTATTCAGAGCGTCACGCACTTTGTCATAAGTGTCTGCCTCTGTGGCAGGAAGGTCCTTAATTATCTTAACAATCTCTCGCCCCGCCAGGTTACGCAGGGCAATCAACTTCTTTTTATCCTCAGTCACCTCCGATCCCTCAATATAATCTTCAAATTCTTCAAACCATTCCTGCCATTTGGGACTCATGGTTCCCCCAGTGGTCACTTTGAGGGGTTTGGGCGCTCGCAGGTGTGACCCGCTTGTAACCGTAGGCTTGACATCTGCCGCCTGGCGATCGTCATCAGACATCGTTGCAGTGTCCGTTTATGTCTCTGTCACGCTCACTTGGTCTCGCCAATGCTTGTTTATTTTCAGGTACCAATGCTTGTTTCTTTGCCAATGCTTGTTTGTTTTCGGGTACCAATGCTTGTTTCTTTGTCAATGCTTGTTTGCTTTCGGGTACCAATGCTTGTTTCTTTATTAATGCTTGTTTGTCTTGGGTACTAATGCTTATTTCTTTGCCAGTGCTTATTGTTTTCCTTGGTGCCTGACTTCAAAATGGCCGCCCGTTGAAAATCAAGGGGTCTGTCTTGACGAGCGCCTGACTCTAAGATGGCCGCCGCCAGTACCGGTACACGAGGCTTTCTCTCTCTCTCAATTCAGGCACTCCAGACTCACCGGCCAGCAGTCACAGGGCAGCGCGCTCCTGCTATCACTGTTCTTTGGCCACCACAGCAACCAGGTGAGGTTGGGGTGGGCTCCCGCCTTGCTCTGCACTTTCCCGCTCTTCTTCGCGGCGACCTGCCGACGTACACGCATCAAGCGTGAGGATTTCACCGACGGCGGGATCTCAGGCTCGGGCTTTCCGGCGCTTGGTCGCTCTCGCTGGTCGGTCGTGCCGGCCGTCGTACTCGACGCTGGGGGCACTTCTCCTTCACTTTGGGGCACACAGCAGGGTCGGAGTAGGCTCCCGACCCCTGCACTGTTAATGCTCACGCTTCCGGCGGGGTCGCGTGTCGGCGCGCTCCGCTTCTTCTTTCTTCGAGCCTTTCAGCGCTCGGATGCACAGCCCCTCACAGCTCCCTCATGAGGGGTGGGGGGCGCAGGTTGCCTGCGGCTAGCCTCTTCTCCTGGGGCATCAGCGGCTCACACTTCTCGGCAGCGTTTTCTTTTCTTGAGGCTGCCGGGGACAGGGTGTCTCTCTAGACTTTCTGTAGGCAGTGGGTTTGACTAGATCCCACCCTCGTCGCCAGCTGTAGCATCCTGCTACAATAATCACAGACACATATCTTTACTATCAATGGAGCTTTATTATTCATGCTCCCTGCCTGTCTCCTGTCCCTACTCTAACTAACTTCCCCTCGCTCCGGCTCCTCCTCTTCCTGCCCTCCCCTGTCTCCACCCACAACCACTAGTCTGCTAACTTCACAACAGATGGTTGGAGGGAAGAAGGGTGAAAGTGTGGATAGATGGAAGGATGAAAGGGTGAAAGGAACTCTTCTAGGGACGGTAGAACTGTGCTCTTGTGATGCCTTAGTGGTATGGTTCGAAATTGTGCAAGGGTTAATTTTCTTGCTGTTCCCTCAGAATATGTCCACCCTCAGAATATAGCCACAATAAGGAAATCCACCCTAATGAATTACGGGCTAGTCTAAGATTTGTTTGGAGACAGGTTTTTGGGGCTTGTGTCTCGATTCGGGCCCTCGTCATCACCGACTGATGCTGGGCCTGGACACAGTGGAAGTGTGCAGCATGCTGTCAGCGTTCAGCCTGGGTGCTACATGTCACTTTTAGTCTCTGCAGCGTGATTGATGTCTACCCCCGTTCTGATGCTATGTTTAGCAACTGTCTGAGTATGCTGCTGTTCTCTATTACTATGGAGAGGTCTGTGATAGGTGAGGAACAACTAGCTCTGCTTTTAAAGGTATGCTGTGCCTCATTTCCCTGAACTGTAAATTGGGAGCTCTTTAAAGGTCAAGAGATTTAGTGCTATATAAATCTGCACAATGGAATGTGAATTATGTGTTGTCTTATGTAGGCTATGCACCGATAGGCCACACACGGATGCAATTATTAGGAAAATACCGCTGCTTTTTGGGGATTTTCTAGAGGATTTAGGTCTTTTTATTTAGCTTTGGTGAGCTTGCATATTGTTTTCTTCTTCTGAGGATACATTGCTATTTATTTGAAGGCCATTTTCATTCGTAATTCTAGAGTCTACATCTGAATGCTGATATGCGCGTGCACAATCTTGTGTGCAAGGCAGACAGTCAGGTGCAGAAGCGGTCAGTAGCAGGTCACATTTCTCATTTATGACGTGCTTCTGTCGGCATTTTGGTGTTTGCTGTTTTTAGCAAGCAAATATAGTCTTGCGCAGTTTTTCGGTATTTTCCTACATCTATGCACTTGAGTAAATGTTTCCTCGCAAAGTGGCAATATTTAATTGCGAGTCACCGTATTTTAATGTGAGAGCAAACTAGAACTGAAAATGGATGCGCTTTTTTTTTACAAGTTTATTTAAATGCATTTTCTATGCGACTCAGCCTATACAGATGTGTACAATCTATTTTTTCTTTATCAGTAACAAAATGGGCTAAAAAACCCTGCTTTAATATATAACTTCACTTGCAGAAAATGTTGGGAAGTTTGGGTACCAACTTTAGTATTTGCCAGAATTAATGGAAGTTTCAATAAAAAAAATTGAAAAAAAGGGAGGGGCCGCAAGGCACCCTTCCTGAGGCCAATTTCAGCCCAGGGAACCCATGCCCCAGGGCCCAGGTTATATATATATATATATATATATATATATATATATATATATATATATATATTACCTACTGGCGGTCGCCAGTAGGTATATATAGTTAGGATTTTTTCTCTATGGGATTTTTGAAAATTCTATGTCTAATAACTTTGGCGTTTGTGGACGGAATTGGCTGAAATTTTCAGGAAAATGGCACATTTTGTTTCTGAGCAGCCCTTGAAAATTTGGGGGGGGTTCGTCAAGGGGGGGCCGAGAAAAAAGGGGGGTCCCAAAACTTGTTTTTAACATTGAGTTTTCCATAGGGCGGTTGGCCTCACTTTTAGCCCGAACGGCTGAATGGATTTGCACGAAACTTGGCAAAATTGTAGGGACTGGTAGC
This sequence comes from Lissotriton helveticus, assembly GCF_964261635.1. NCBI lineage: Eukaryota > Metazoa > Chordata > Amphibia > Caudata > Salamandridae > Lissotriton > Lissotriton helveticus. Next base: position 1,327,305,217 of record NC_136069.1, on the reverse strand, counting down.
CCGATGTGCCTTTTGTAGGTCTCAATATATGTGCTCCAGTGGATTTTGAGAAATTAACGTTTAAAAAAAGATATATATCTGTAACAGCGGACCGGGCAGCGCTCCAGTACGCGTACTTTTCGCGCAACGGAGCTTTGTGAAGCGAAGCTGATTGGTTCTCAGGCGTCTGTAAACATTCCAAACAGTCCGTAGCGGCCGCCATCTTGTCTCTCGGTAGGATCGAGAGACAAGAGGAGGCCAAAGCGAAGGGGCAAATGACCATAAGGGGGAATAGTAGATCCTCGCTGACCCCCTACGTTTGATGTGGAGGTTTTAAAAGGGTCCCGTGGGGCAAAAAAAAAAATAATAATAATAATCGAACGGCTGAATGGATTTGCACGAAACTTGGCAAAATATTAGGGACTGGTAGCCCGATGTGCCTTTGCTAGGTCTCAATATATGTGCTCCAGTGGATTTTGAGAAATTAACGTTCAAAAAAAGATATATATCTGTAACAGCGCTCCGCTTCGCGTACTTTTCGCGTTACGGAGCTTTGCGAAGCTGATTGGTTCTCCGGCGTCTGTCAACATTCCAAACAGTCCGTAGCGGCCGCCATCTTGTCTCTCGGTAGGATTGAGAGACAAGAGGAGGCCAAAGCGAAGGGGGAAATGACCATAAGGGGGCATAGTAGATCCTTCCTGACCTCTTAGGTTTGATGTACCATTTTGCCAAGTTTGGTGTAATTCCGTTCAGCCATTCAGGCTGTAGACGTATGTAAATGTCCTATGGAAAATTGCATGGGGAAAACACATTTGAAAGTGTTGAAATTTAGAACCAATTAAAATGTTAGTTTGGTTTTGTATTTGTGTGTGATGAAAGTTAATTGGTTATGTATATATGGCAAATGAGAGGAAACCACAGCCATTTTGTGATACTACTGTCTGAGGTACATTTGTGAGGAATTTTTGGTGGTGAATTTCTGGTGTTTGATTTACACAGTACTAACACTTCTCCTACTTTTAAAAAGGTGAGTTGTTAATTTGTAAGGGGAACTATGTTGTACACTTGAAGATAATTTGAAAAATGTTTTCTGTTATTTATTTGCAGTCCTTCTGTTATACTAAATACTTGATAAAGTTAGTTTTATATTATGTATTACTAAAAACGATAAATGAAAGTGATTATTTTTTTCTGCAATTTACAGCAAGCAATTTCAAAATAAAATGGCTCACAATGAAGAGACCGTGGCAATTTCTTTTGAATTGTCCACTACATTGATTGAAATTGAGAGCACCAATAATGAAATATTGTCACAAGGAGGAGATGACTTGAATGATTCCACTACATTGATTGAAATTGAGAGCACCAATAATGAAATATTGTCACAAGGAGGAGATGACTTGTATGATTCCATTAGATTGATTGAAATGGACAGCACCAATAATGAAATATTGTCACAAGGAGGAGATGACTTGAATGATTCCACTACATTGATTAAAATTGAGAGCACCAATAATGAAATATTGTCACGAGGAGATGACTTGAATGATTCCACTACATTGATTGAAATTGACAGCACCAATAATGAAATATTGTCACAAGGAGGAGATGACTTGAATGATTTTTTTGATCAATCTGTTGATGGCGAATTTATCGAATGTTTGGAGACCATAGAGTTAGAAGAATCATCATTGCAGACTTTTCATGAGGAAATTGCTGATGAGGACATGTTAATAGTTCTTTCAAATTTAGAAAATTCTGAAGAATAAATTTATATTTAGAAATCAAAAATTGTTTGAGACATTATTCATTTTTATTTTTAATTTATGAGGTTGTAGCGAAGTGATTGTAGTATAAAATGAGACTTATAGTATAGAGTGCAACATTTTTATGTTACATGGTAAGTTTACTCATATTTACTTCCCTTCTGCCACTATATTATCTCCAATGTGTATTTGACATCTCTTCTTCATCTCCGGCCTCCTTTCTCTCACTGTGTGTCTCCGATGCATCTTATCGCTGCTATTTTGTGTAATTACAGAAGAGAGTAAAATAAAATAGTTCGGAACGTGAAAAGGGGGCAAAGTAGAGTACTCCTCACCCCCTAGGCCTTTTTAGGCGGTCCCAAAAGGATCAGTTTCTGCTTTCCTGAGAGATTATGGTATGAGTTCCATATACCACAATAACTTGCATTACAACATGCAAGATATCTATCTCCTATTACCAACTTTTGGAGATATTCGCGCTAAGCGCGAATATCTCCAAAAAGTAACACCTGCCCTGAGCAGTTCTTAGCCATGTTATCCAATGGGAGGTGGATAACATGGCTAAGAGCATTAGCTCGGTAATGCATGAATATCGCTGAGTTTTTAGCGATATTCATGCATTGCGGCCGTTTATTATCGCATTTGCGATAAACCTTGATAATAGCAAGGTTTATCTTCGATAATTTCTGACGATGCTTAGCGGTAAAAAATTCGTTGGTAAGCATCGTTAGCGATAAATATCGCTTAACTTTGGTAATATGCCCCAACGTCTGTTAACGTTCGATTCGAAGGAAATGAGGAAGTGTTGAAAAACATTGTCTGCGCCATCTTGCCTTTTTTGAAATGCCACACTTTTGTCGTGCACGGCAGCCATTTTAGATGCCTTGACCAGACCCACTCTCTGCACGCTGTCGATTCGTAGCATGGCTCCTCACCCTCGCAAGCATCTTCCCCAGGCACTGGTCACCCCCGCTCTCTGTCTTATGCATGGGCAATAAACCTCCCCCCATCTGCGCTGCTCTTCCCTGAGAATCACACTCTGTGCCCGCCCGACACCTCCCTTTCGCCCTATTCACTACCGCACCCTCTGACACTCCTCTTCCTCTGTGTCCGATTGTCCAGGCTTTCACCTAGCCCTGCAGATGTAGTTTATGGCCCCAGCTGTAAAGAATCACCCCTCTTCAAAGGAGTTATAGTAGATCAAGGCCCACACCCGATGAGATCCGTCACACCACACGTGTTCCTACTATCTGAAAACCATCCTGTATTGTGATTGGGGAGGGGACCGAGCCTGAAGCGGAAGATTCCAGGAATGACTCTTTGTACATCAAAGTTTTTACAATTATGTGTCACATTAAAAATATATAGCACTCCAACAAAGTAGTAGGAATATAAAACTTTAATAACATATAAATATATACAACAAAACAAAAACAGTAAAAACATTTAAACAACGAAGAGACCGTGGCAATTTCTTTTGAATTATCCAATAGATTTATTGAAATTGACAGCACCAATAATGAAATATTCTTGTCAGTAGCGGTCTGTTGTGCGAATAGTTCCAAGGCAGCAGAACGCGCTGAAATCTAGATGGCACGAAAGTGATGTCTAGTAAGTTGCCGCCCAGCAAATAACGGCGTGGGGCGCCGCGGGGGTGAGTGAGTCCAGTAGGCACCACAGCTATTCTTACCGGCATTGCAGAATTACTGCTGGGGACAATGCCTGTGCTGTAGCAGGGTCACAGCAGAAACAAAAAGGATTCTGTTGAAGATGTTGTTGGTTTTAAATTTGAAAACAGTTCTGGTGTCAACTGCTATGCTAATGTAGTGGTTAATGTTTTGTTTTCTCTAGAAAATGTAAAAGAGGGGGAGGCAGTCCAAAGTTCCGTTAAAAGGGCAAAGGAAAGGATCGGTGGTTTGAACTATCAGTCAAAAACGGGAGGGGGTGCAACAATTTTTCCTACCGGGTCACACTGTGCTTTCACCGGAACTGAGGTCTGCAGGATTCTAGTAATTCAAAGTGAGGCTGGCGCCAGCATGGGAGCGCCGACGTCCCGCGGATACAGTTTCGTCACTCCACGGGCGATCATGGCAGTCATTCCCCATCGGGGGTCGGAGACTCCCGCGGCTCCTCTAGAATCTTCAAGGTCGTGGAGGACTACGGTGGTGGAGTCAACCAGTGACCGGGCCATTTCTTTATGCTGGGCCCGCTCTTGCCAGGTCGACCGCCATTTTGAGAGTTCGGTAGCTACTGGCGATCGCGGGGTCAAATGAGCGGACGGGCTCCACCCTGCCGGGCGAGACGTTGCAGCATGGCCACAGTGGAAGAACCCTTTTCCGGGCGCCTGGAGCGCTGAGGGTGCAGCTGGGAAGCCTCCACCTGGGGAGGCGGGAGAGGCCTGTTCGCACCGTCTCTCCCTCCCAGTGCACCCCACGGCGTCTCGCTTGAGATTTGTTATGGCCGGACCAGGCGATGAGGACGAGGGGGGGGGGTCGGAGGCATGTGCAAGACATCCCCCCCCAGTGTTGTCGCAGCCATTATTCATGAAAGAAGAAGTGTCCCGTCCGTCTTCGGGCCGGGCTTCCGGTAGATGTCGGCCGGACGCCCCTGGCTCTGGCCCCATGAACGGGTTCCTTGGTTTATCGGCTGCAGCCGGATCCCGTCGGCCTCGGCCCCCCGACCGTTGGTGGCCGGACCGGAAGAGCATGTGGCGGGAGTACCTGCAACTCTCAAGGGCCACCGCGGCCGTACTGGGAGAGAGAGGGGAGGGTCGAGGAGACATTCCCCCCCCCCTGCAACTGTTCAGCGTTGTAAAGGCAATCCCCTGGCCGGGTCCCGCTGGCCTCGGCCTCTCCTCCGGCTACACCCTACGTTAGGATCTCCTGGCCGAGGCGTGTCAGCAGGACCTGCCTTATATGGGCTGCTCCCGGCTGGGCGTAGCCGCAACCCTGCCCCACCTTGGAAGTTTCCAGAGTGGGGGCGGATGTTCTACTGACTTGCATTTTCCCTAGTCTATCGATTTTTTTTGGCGTGGCAGGCGGTGGGACAGCGAGGGGTGATTTGGTTTCTCTTACTGTTTTTCTGGTCTCTCACCACTGGCATATTTTAACGTTTTCTTGTTTCTAGGACATTAATAGGTTTTATCATTACGTTATGTTATCGTTTCTTTGTTCGTTGTTTAATAAAAGTTCATGTTCATCAGTGGCCTACTGATTTTCGTTTTCCTATTCTTTTCTTTCCAGGTTGTTTCATGCTAAAGTTTCTGTTAACAGGATACAGTGATCACTTCGTTATTATTGCATATGTCCTTTTCACTAGGGGTGCTCTCTGGTCGGGCCAGATGACGTATCTCTAGTAAATGGTCCGGGTGAAACAGGTGCATCAATCAGTGGGGAGTAGATAGGCATGACAGATTACAACGGGGGAGAAAGGTCCGCATTACGTACCCTTTCACTACTTGCAAAGATTTTCCTACGTTTATTTGCAAACAGGGAATACCTCCAAAAAGAACTAATTCCCAAACAGTCAATGTTCGGACAATCAATCAATCAATGAGGAATGAAATAGGTACGACGTGTTAAAGGCTTGCGTTACCTACCCTTCACTATCTGCAAAGGGAGAGAGAATATTCCTATTCTTCCTCGTTTGCAGGCAGAGAAGATCCTTAAGAGAACCAACTTCGAACAATTCAATGCTCGATTCAAACAATCAACAAGGGGTACTGTGAACACAAATGAACGCCGCTTATGTACATACGCATTGCTATTTTCAACAGGTTGTTCCTAATGTTTCTATTTTAGCGAGGTCAAAAAGAGATCCCATTAGTGGCCTACTGATTTTGCTCGATTCCTTTTGTTTTTTTACACGATTTTTCGCTATCTGCAAAGACTAAACAGAGTATTGCGACTCTGTGCTTGTTTGTAAATAGAGAATGAACCAAAGAGAACAATCAATCAAATGGAGAGAGAAGCAGGCACGACGGATTACAAAGGGGGCAAAGGGCTGCGTTAACTACCCTTCACTATCTGCAAAGAGAGAGTACTCCTAATAGAAATGAGGGGTGGGGGGCAGCATTCAAAGCAGATCAGTGTGCATAAACACGAAAATGTTTTTACTTACCACGTACTTGACATTCGACAGCTTATGATATTTGCTATTAAAAAACCATTGAAATTCACTGAAAAAACCATAGGTTATAGACCATATATAGTTAAGAATTAGCATTTACAAAACCTTGAAAATTCACTGAAAAAACCATAGGTTATAGACCATATATAGTTAGGAATTAGCATTTACAAAACCTTGAAAATTCACTGCAAAAACCATAGGTTAGAGACCATATATAGTTAGCTGGACATTTTATTGACATAAAACCAATGAAATTCCATATATAGTTAGTTGCACTAACTATATATCGCGCACCCGCAATCCACTGCTGATGATGTCACATATTACATCATTCATGACATGGTCAGTGACATCACTGATGACATCACTGATGACATCTCAAATGACATCACTGATGACATCACTGATGACATCTCATTTGACATCATTCTTGTGCTAATACGATAAACCTCTTCAGACTCTAATATAACCTTAGATACACTCAGTGTATACAGACACTCACACACTGCCACTCATCCATGGAGTTACTCACACACCCAGTCAGTCATGCAAAGAAACAATCTCACCTCCATTTCTTCAACTATACAGTTAAACACACCTTACTTATTGAAACATATACTAACACATATTTACTCTCTTATACAATCCCTGATACAAGTTCACAATGATCGATACAACCACTCACTCATTCAGTGGCTCTCATGCACAGTTATTTATATATGCCAACTCTCACATGTAAACGTTTCTTTACCGCAAGTGCCGCGTTACAAAGCAACATCGTGACGCCTCCCGTCCGCATGACGTTTCACGTTGTCGCGTGATACGTCATATGACGTACTACGTTAGCGAACTGGTACGCGAAGCGAGTCGCAAAGCGCAGGTTTCTGGAAGCAAACCGGGAGGCCCTGCAAAGCGCTTAACGTAAACACAGCAAGTCATGTGACTTGGTAATAACACTTTTCATTGGTTCATTTCACTTTTGGTTTCCTAATGATGTAAGACTAGGTCATATAATCTAAAATGAACACTTTTGATTGGTTGAGAACTCTTGTTTTTCCCAAATGATGAAAATCCCTCCTTCTTTCCTCACTCTGACTTTCATCATTGTGAGAGAAAGACCCTTTGTGATCACTGAGCAATGGCTTCTTTAGTAGCTTCAGCTGGTGCTTCCCCACCACCTCCACCACATCCAAGGAAGAGTGGACCACCTGCTCAAGTTATAATTCAACAAGAAGAAGAAGAAGAGGAACAGGAGGACGAGCACGAAGAGAGGCAGTTTTTGCCTGAGCAGCCCAGGACGTCTCACCGGAAAGAAAACTTCATTTGGCAATTTTTTTAAATTCCCAAAGGTCAGAAAAAAGTAAATGCAAGATACGTAACTTGCCTTATATGTCAAGATAGACTGTCCAGAGGGACCGACAAAAAATACAGTTTCGGAAACTACACAATGCATCGCCATATGACTAGGTGGCATCCTAACAACTACAGTGCTGCACAGTTTCGGAACGACCTAGATAATCTCCCTATTATGGCCAGAAGATCTGTTGTACCGGAAGTAACGGGACCAGAGGGCAGGGAGATGGTGCCAAATATACAAATGAGATTTGGTGATGTAAAACACATCTGCGCATTTTGCGATGGATTCATTTCCTACGGAGAAAAAAGCATCACTCTGATCAACAGAGCTATTGACTATCATATGCAAGTTTGTCCGAAACGCCCAAAATAATAAATACTTCTTTTTTTTGTTTTGTTGCTCCTGTTGAGCCCTTTACAATGAATAGTTTTCATTGCCCCCTCCAAGAAAAACCCAAAAAAATATAAAACTGTTCCGAAAAATTCAAAAACAGTAAAAAAATGTTCAGAAAAATAAAAAAAAAAGTTCTTTTCAGAACTACCTCCCCGTTATTAAAAAATTGGTACAATATTTGGAACTGTGCCAACCTCTATTTCTCTTAGTTCGCTTCCCAGTTCGCTCGCCGGTACGCGAACCGGAAGCGAACCAAAAACAGTAAGTATAAGGGAAGGAAACAGACACTTATGTTAAAAGAAAGACAGCTATAACGGAGTAAACTAGAGATACCATTACCCGTAATCCACTGCTGATGATGTCACATATTACATCATTCATGACATGCTCAGTGACATCATCAGCAGAGGATTGCGGGTTTTTTGGCAACATGCCTTATCCACGGTTTAATAACGCTGCCTTTTGCTTTATATAAGTTTTCAAATTGTATGAAATATATACCAATAGGTCGTTATGAACCTTTAGGTAGTGCTTTTCTTCATGAGGTCTGGTCGCTTCCATACACATACAGATGTTTCAAAGATGATCAAGAAGTTTATCTGAATGGAGAGGAATGCACTGAGACGCCAGATCATTCACTAATGTGTAGGCACATACAGTTACACGGTTCATGCAACAAACACCGACCAAATATGGCTTGCGTGTTGCAAGGCACGCCAGTTCCTGCTATCATCCCCACGTTCAAGTTGTTGGAAAATGGTAGTTATTTGATGCTCAATAATGAAGATTGTTCTGAGTTAATTAAAAGTATTCCTTTTATCGTAACAGTAAGTGAACGGGTTATTTGCTGCAGAAATGTTCTATTTCCTCCCACACATGAACATAGGGAGTTTTCAATCTGGCCACAAATACCAACCTTGGGACACGTTTCAACGGCATGGCAAGAATAAGAGCTCTTTTGTCTCAGAGAGAGGTGGCCTTGAGTTCGGCCCGTGAAACTTTCGTACTTCACATAGCGAACACCCGTACAGAGGTGCACACCCTTTTCAATTAAGATTTGCCTTTCAATTTCAGCAACATGTTTCCGACTATCTTTAACGCATCCTCCACAAAGTCCCTGGCGCACTTTTTTAAAGTTGTTACCAGTGGTCTCGTGACTTCATTTGAGAAAATCTTTGGAGTCATCCCTGCTTCCTTTCATTCTATTTTCTGCACTCTGGTTCGTGGATTGGCATTTTTACTTGCATTACCAGCGGACGCTCTTGTGCTTTTTTACATTTTTAAATATGGATGTCCCTCCTATGCAACCTCCCACCCTGCAGCTGCTGACACTGTTCCGCAATCGCATGCTAGAATATTATGGCACAATGCCGTTGGCGATATTAAGCACGGCATATGGATTATCTTTTCGATTCTCCTACTTCACCTGTGTCCAGCCTGTATTTCACTGCCTGACCTGTGATTTCGATTGGGCCATTGATTTGTGTCTCTGCGGACCGGTTTCTCCTGACGTCGACTTTAATCAGCTGATGACTCCTATCATTACTCACGAGTTGGTTTGTCCTGGCGAAAGGATTATGGCTGTGGCATTGATGCATGGACTACTTGGTCCCTGGAATTTACTGGCGGCAGCACAGTCTTTCTTGGAACAGAGCTTTCTTGAAAACCCACCGAGCTGTCCTCTGATGGTGATAGAGGATCCGGTGCTGGGAGAGCACGTATGTTCTTTTCCGCTTTTAAATTGGATGGCTGAACTGTTTTCGGATGAAGACGGTGACTTCCTATTGGAGGCTGTTGCAGCTTATTTTGCATACACAGTTATGTCATAGACCTTTTTCATGTTTGATATGCTGAGTACTAGCATTTCATTGACAATTCATTGACTTATTTGTCAAGTTTTTATTATTTACCTTGCCTATTGGCTTAAGACTCGATAAAGTACTTGGCTGTTTTATTTTTCTTTAGCATTAAATTTTCCTAGTTTTTAATGCTTTACCTTGCGGACCGTCCACATATAAACTTGCAATCTGCTCTCATGAGATGGCACTTCTATTATCTTATTCAGTTCGTTTCCGGATCATGAGGAGGTGTCATCTAGGTCCTGGATATCTTTACACCGTGTTAAGTTAGCATGGGCTCATTACCGGTTTAAACGCCATTTTTCCTTTTTTGCAACTTCTGCACACGACACTTAGTTGTTGCTTTAGCTTTCCACCTAGTAGTTCATCGTGGTTTACATGAGAATAATATGTTATTGGTCTACTATCTGCTTTACTTGTTAAACTATATCTGTACAGCGAGTGCTAAAGTTTCAAGAACAACACGATACAGAATTGTTATGAGGTCTGATCTCCACGACTTCATACTCATAACATAAGTGCAACTTCTGCCAATTCTGGGCATGAGGTGGGTTTTATATTGCTTTGCCGAACACACATACACAACAGTTGATGCGGTTCACATGAAGAGAGAGCTGGTGTATGCTGATGTGATTCCTTCAAATCTAAGACACTAAAGTATGGGCACGCCCTAAACCAACACAAAGAGACCTTCTTAGCAAATAATATAATATGTGTATTAGGGAGGGTGAGATATAAGCAGCCGCGGGCCGTGGAGGGAGTTACGATGGGGCAGGGAGGCGGGGAGGGGGAGAAGCAGGGTGGAGCCCTCTCTACCTTGCCCCTCCCCCTCCCCGCCTCCCTGCCCCACCGTAACTCCCTCCACGGCCCGCGGCTGCTTATAAGTGTTGCTAACTCTTATTCATTTACAGCATGTTAACATACTATCACCATTCACTTTTTATGTACTAGTAACTATGCTGGTAATTTTGCTACTGATAATATGTGTACTTTTATTATCTAAGGTACTACGCCTGAGAAGACGGCATTAGTAAATAAACATTTCAAATACACATCTGTTCTTCTTAACTCCATGTTCTGGTTTCTAAGAAATCTATAACGACCGACTGTTCATGAGTTCCACGTATCCTGAGGTACTATAAGTTCATATTCTGGATTGTCTAAACATTGAGAGTTTGTTATATCCAATGTGACACTGTACCTAGCTTGCTAAGGAGTTTTTGATTACTAACGTGAGTTTTGGGACACCCTAATTCGCCGAGGTTCCAATCCTCTGTCCACAGTTCTGTGTGAGAACAGAAACCCTGCGACAGGGGCACCCCCGACCCTTGCTGGAGCTTCATCACACTTGCGATACAACTCCAACAATGCATTCGCCGAGGTTCCAATCCTCTGTCCACAGTTCTGTGTGAGAACAGAAACCCTGCGACAGGGGCACCCCCGACCCTTGCTGGAGCTTCATCACACTTGCGATACAACTCCAGCAATGCGCCACCTTTACGGCACAGATACATCACGCATCTGTGCTGTTTTTGCCCCATGATGCGCCGCATTGTAAATGCAGCACACCATAGGTGACGGAACAGCGGCACAGAATGACTAACACATCCCTGGTGATGCGCCAGTCATCATAAATGTATCCCTATGCTTCTTATCTTGTTAGAGATGAACCGCCATATGTATCATCAAAGTTTTTTGCATTTCCTAAATAGCGAACTTTAAGGAATAAATAGCGATTCTTTACCATTCCTAGTTTGCGATGAGCTATTTGCTAATTAGCCGAATGTAGCCCAATGAAGCCCAATGTAGCCCAATGTAGCCCAAAGATGGCCGCCAGACACACAAAAAAACAAATGTAGCCCAAATATCAGCCAGATGTAGCCCAACTATAGCCCAGTGACAGAATGACCAATCAGCTTCGCAAACCTCCGTTACGCGAAGCGGAGCGCTGTTACAGATATATATCTTTTTTTGAACGTTAATTTCTCAAAATCCACTGGAGCACATATATTGAGACCTAGCAAAGGCACATCGGGCTACCAGTCCCTAATATTTTGCCAAGTTTCGTGCAAATCCATTCAGCCGTTCGATTATTATTATTATTATTTTTTTTTGCCCCGCGGGGCCCTTTTAAAACCTCCACATCAAACCTAGGGGGTCAGCGAGGATCTACTATGCCCCCTTATAGTTATTTCCCCCTTTGTTTTGACCTCCTCTTGTCTCTCGATCCTACCGAGAGACAAGATGGCGGCCGCTACGGACTGTTTGGAATGTTGACAGACGCCGGAGAACCAATCAGCTTCGCTTCACAAAGCTCCGTTGCGCGAAAAGTCCGCGAACCAGAGCGCTGCCCGGTCCGCTGTTACAGATATATATCTTTTTTTAAACGTTAATTTCTCAAAATCCACTGGAGCACATATATTGAGACCTACAAAAGGCACATCGGGCTACCAGTCCCTACAATTTTGCCAAGTTTCGTGCAAATCCATTCAGCCGTTCGGGCTAAAAGTGAGGCCAACCGCCCTATGGAAAACTCAATGTTAAAAACACGTTTTGGGACCCCCCTTTTTTCTCAGCCCCCCCTTGACGAACCCCCCCCAAATTTTCAAGGGCTGCTCAGAAACAAAATGTGCCATTTTCCTGAAAATTTCAGCCAATTCCGTCCACAAACGCCAAAGTTATTAGACATAGAATTTTCAAAAAACCCATAGAGAAAAAATCCTAACTATATATACCTACTGGCGACCGCCAGTAGGTAATATATATATATATATCCGTTCACCACACCTACTGATCAGCTCTGGACGCTGATTCAACAACGCAGGTACAGACCACAGCAACGCTTCAAAATTCTTTTACAGGTAGTTTTATTGGCCCCAAGTCTCCAGCATAACGCGTTTCGGCTACAACACGGTAGCCTTGATCACATCCGAAACGTCATGTTACCGACAGGCGAATAAAGAATTGAAAAGCCGTAACTCTGGTCCGTGCTTTGTATATCTGCGCCAGCTGGGATTGCTACGCGCGGAAAATACTTTGTTTTTTTTGTATATATATATATATATATATATATATATATATATATATATATATAATATATATATATATATATATATATATATATTCACTGAAAAAACCATAGGTTATAGACCATATATAGTTAGGAATTAGCATTTAAAAAACCTTATTTTACTCACACAAAACCATTGAAATTCCATATATAGTTAGTTGCACTAACTATATATCGCGCACCCGCAATCCACTGCTGATGATGTCACATATTACATCATTCATGACATGGTCAGTGACATCACTGATGACATCACTGATGACATCTCAAATGACATCACTGATGACATCACTGATGACATCATCCAGTGACTGTGTGTTTCTGTAAAGTTTAAATATGTTTTACATATTGAAGAATGAGTAGATGTATAAGTGTCTGGATGAAGCATTTAGTAGGTGGGTGACTGACTGTATGAGTGAGTGATTAAATGTGTCTCACTGAGTGCATGGGTTAGTGACTAAACTGTCTTAATTTGTGCATTATTATGTCTGTTGTTCTGTAAACTGCTGCATGTGTTGATCAGTAGCTATATGAGTAACTATATGGGTTATTGATTGATTGTCCAAGTATTTGTATGGGAGACTGAGTGTGTGTGTGGCTGGCTGGGAGATGTGGGACTCTGTGCAGATCAATGTGTACTTGTATCAATGATTGTATAAGAGAGTAAGTATGTGTTAGTATATGTTTGAAAATGTAAGGTACTCTATGTTTAAGTGTATAGATTAGAAAATGGAAGTGTGATTGATTCTTTACAGGACTGACTAGGTGTGTGAGTAACTCCATGGATGAGTGGCAGAGTGTGAGTGTCTGTATAGGTGTATGAGTGCATATGATAGTGTTGTAAAGATGAGTGATTGTATGTATGAATGATTGTATGGGTGAACGAGTGAATGTGTGTGCAGACATAGGAATCAGTGAGTGCGTATGTAGTAACTAGTATGGTGTAGTATGGTGGTGTGTCAATGGTTTCAAAAATTATACTCTGTATTTAACACTGGGTGTAACAGAGGTTATATTAAAATGTGAGGAGATGCATTGTATTGTCACATGAATGATATCATCAGTGATGTGGTCATTGATGTCAAATGAGATGTCATCAGTGATGTAATCAGTGATGTCATTTGAGATGTCATCAGTGATGTCATCAGTGATGTCACTGACCATGTCATGAATGATGTAATATGTGACATCATCAGCAGTGGATTGCGGGTGCGCGATATATAGTTAGTGCAACTAACTATATATGGAATTTCAATGGTTTTGTGTGAGTAAAATAAGGTTTTTTAAATGCTAATTCCTAACTATATATGGTCTATAACCTATGGTTTTTTCAGTGAATTTTCAAGGTTTTGTAAATGCTAATTCCTAACTATATATAGTCTATAACCTATGGTTTTTTCAGTGAATTTTCAAGGTTTTGTAAATGCTAATTCCTAATTATATATGGTCTATAACCTATGGTTTTTTCAGTGAATTTCAATGGTTTTTTAATAGCAAATATCATAAGCTGTCGAATGTCAAGTACGTGGTAAGTAAAAACATTTTCGTGTTTATGCACACTGATCTGCTTTGAATGCTGCCCCCCCCCTCATTTCTATTAGGTGTACTCTCTCTTTGCAGATAGTGAAGGGTAGTTAACGCAGGCCTTTGCCCCCGTTGTAATCCGTCGTGCCTGCTTCTCTCTCCATTTGATTGATTGTTATCCAAGCATTTACTGTTTTAGAATTGGTTCTCTTTGGTTCATTCTCTATTTACAAACAAGCACAGAGTCGCAATACTCTGTTTAGTCTTTGCAGATAGTGAAAAATCGTGTAAAAAAACAAAAGGAATCGAGCAAAATCAGTAGGCCACTAATGGGATCTCTTTTTGACCTCGCTAAAATAGAAACATTAGGAACAACCCCTCATGAGAAATACGAAACTAGTGAGATGAACTGAGCTCCACACCATGATGGCTGCAAGACAGCTCGGCTCCGCCACCCACGCCGCCCAAAATAACGATAAACTCTATGCAAATATTACAAATATATACAACACACCAGCAAAGTAACAGGGTAAAACATTTTATTAAATAACTATTTACATAACTATTTTATACTTTTTGTTGCCCGATCCGGCTAGCTCAATCGATCGAGCATGAAACTCATGCACTCTGATAGTTCAAAGTTTTGAGGAGTGCTTGTTAGACTGTCTGAAGCTTATTTGCACCTGCTACAGCTTCACTATTCTCAATGTAAGTGGGGGCTGTTTGAGGACGTGACTGCATTTGAAAACAATGTGATGCGGTGCCTCCCTGAACCGCTTGACGGAGGCCCCCGAGGGACGGTGTGATGGCTTTTTTCTCTATGGGATTTTTGAAAATTCTATGTCTAATAACTTTGGCGTTTGTGGACGGAATTGGCTGAAATTTTCAGGAAAATGGAACATTTTGTTTCTGAGCAGCCCCTGAAAATTTGGGGGGGGTTCGTGAAGGGGAGGCCGAGAAAAAAGGGGGGTCCCAAAACGCGTTTTTCCCATGTTAATTTCCATAGGGCGGTTGGCCTCACTTTTAGCCCGAACGGCTGAATGGATTTGCACGAAACTTGGCAAAATTGTAGGGACTGGTAGCCCGATGTGCCTTTGCTAGGTCTCAATATATGTGCTCCAGTGGATTTTGAGAAATTAACGTTCAAAAAAAGATATATATCTGTGACAGCGTCCCGGGTAGCGCTCCGTTTCGCGTACTTTTCGCGTTACGGAGCTTTGCGAAGCGAAGCTGATTGGCTCTCCGGTGTCTGTAAACATTCCAAACAGTCCGTAGCGGCCGCCATCTTGTCTCTCGGTAGGATCGAGAGACAAGAGGAGGCCAAAGCGAAGGGGCAAATGACCATAAATGACCATGGCATAGTAGATCCTCCCTGACCCCCTAGGTTTGATGTGGAGGCTTTAAAAGGGCCCCGCGGGGCAAAAAAAAAAAAAAAAAAATCGTTTTTTTTCATGGGGTGCGCCCGGTTCGCGAACCGGGAAGCGGTCTGGGGAGCGTACTACAAGGAAACAAGAATGATTGACTTTTAACTTATTGTATGTTTATAGACTTTTTTTGATTTTATTTTTTTTTTCTGCCGAGTGACGTCTCGGCCTATCTCCACGGGATGCAGTCCCTACCATCTCGGCGTTTAAGCCCAGGGGGACCGGTAGTGTGGGAGAGATAACGTCTGTTAACGTTCGATTCGAAGGAAATCAGGAAGTGTTGAAAAACATTGTCTGCGCCATCTTGCCTTTTTTCAAATGCCACACTTTTGTCGTGCACGGCAGCCATTTTAGATGCCTTGACCAGACCCACTCTCTGCACGCTGTCGATCCTTAGCATGGCTCCCCACCCTCGCAAGCATCTCCCCCAGGCACTGGTCACCCCCGCTCTCTGTCTTATGCATGGGCAATAAACCTCCCCCCATCTGCGCTGCTCTTCCTTGAGAATCACACCCTGTGCCCGCCCGACACCTCCCTTTCGCCCTATTCACTACCGCACCCTCTGACACTCCTCTTCCTCTGTGTCCGATTGTCCAGGCCGGTCCCAGGCTATCACCTAGCCCTGCAGATGTAGTTTATGGCCCCAGCTGTAAAGAATCACCCCTCTTCAAAGGAGTTACAGTAGATCAAGGCCCCCACCCGATGAGATCCGTCACACCACACGCGTTCCTACTATCTGAAAACCATCCTGTATTGTGATTGGGGAGGGGACCGAGCCTGAAGCGGAAGATTCCAGGGATGCCTCTTTGTACATCAAAGTTTTTACAATTATGTGTCACATTAAAAATATATAGCACTCCAACAAAGTAGTAGGATTATAAAACTTTAATAACTTATAAATATATACAACGCAACAAAAACAGTAAATACATTTAAACATTTTGTTGAAAAAAGAAGCAACAATGGTCAGTAGCTGTGTTTTGTGCGAATAGTCCCAAGGCAGCACAACGTGCTGAGTTCTGGACGGCACCCAGGTGATGTTACCTGGGTGCCACACTGGTTTTTCGTATCCTACAATGCAGCTCCGAAAAACGGCATGGGGCGTCCCGGGGGGTGGCCTCGTCAGTAGCGGTCTGTTGTGCGAATAGTCCCAAGGCAGCAGAACGCGCTGAGATGTGGACGGCACCCAGGTGATGTCCAGTAAGTTGCCGCACTGGTTTTGGTATCCTACAATGCTGCTCCGAATAACGGCGTGGGGCGCCCCGGGGGGGGGGGGTGAGGCGGCGTGAACGGGCCTCCCCAGGGGGGGGCTCGTCTGCTGTAGTGGGGCGCCCCTTTACCGTTTCAGTTGCCATTCCGCCCGCTTTTGGTACACTGTGCCAAAATCCGCCATTCAGCTGAGTTGCGCCCACTCTTGCGGTGCAGCGATAGGCGGCTGCCACAGGACTCTCAAAATGGTGGCAGGCTCTTTCCTTTTTGGGCCTGGTCCACTGAAATGGCCCTGGGACACCTTGGAACTCGGACGCTTGTCTGCTAGGGCTTGGGCTCCATTCTCGAAAGCGTCCCCTCAGCCTTGAAGATTCTACAAAAGTCTTGGGGGCCCCGACTCCCGCAGGCTTCTGGTGGGGAGCGGCTGCCATGATTGCTCGTGGAATGGCCACGACGGAGCTACAAGATGGTGGTGCTCTCATGCTGACGCCAGCTTCAGTCTGAAACATCCAGAAACACTGTAGACTACCAATTCGATCAGTTCCGGTAGCGCGCCAACGTCACCCGGTAGAGAAGAACTTGCCCTCCCCTCTTTGACTGATGGTTCTTGTTGCCTGTCCCTTCTGTTGTCATTTAACAGAACTATTTAGCCTGCTGAAAGGGGTTGTGTTCCGACCGCTGGTTGGAGGGGACATTTTGACTATATTCTGGACCTGCGTTGTCGCGTAATGCGTCATATGACGCGCCGCGTTAGCGCATCCGGAAGTGCTCCGGTGCGCAGCTTCCCGGAAGCGATCCGGGGCGCGGCGCGCAGCGCGTAACGTAAGCATAACAGGTCATGTGACTTGTTAATAAAACTTTTCATTGGTTCATTTTACTTTTCTTATTCTAATGATGAAAGGCTTGGTCATATGACCTAAAAATTACACTTTTTATTACTTTCGAACATTATTTTTTCTTAAACATATATGTTATAATGTTCCAGGCTAATGTACTTTCCCGGAAAATTTACAACTGTCCTGCAAGTAAAATATATTCCTTTTTCGAGAAAAAGGGCGTTTCTTCGTCCCATGACGGAGCCGTTGAGCAAAAGAGGCTCGGCCTGCTGTCTTAGGTGTCGATATGCCTGAATATCAGATTCTTATCGATCACTTTATGTTGCAGGAGTAGAAAACACAACAGCCCTTGACCATTTATCTTTACTGCGTATTATACCTTTTACCCTTCATGTAATTGGACTGCTTTATTTCACTTGCCTTTTACTGATTCGAAAACAGTGACTATTATTAAAAACTTTACCAATGTAAATACTACTACCATGTTTTCTTTTAAAAACCTTTATTGTGAAAATGTCAGTATACAAATACGGGCCTATAACCACGTGGGCCGGCCACGGAGCAAACTGTAATCGTATATGATGAGGAGACATTTACACTGTAGAGGAACGTAACGGGCGGGCCATTAGGTGGCAAGAACTAAGGTGTCTAACAGTTGCGGAATCGGTGGACGTACATTTTATAATTAAAATATGACAGGGCCAGTTACAATAAAATTATCTAGATATACATTTGCGGGCAAGTACCATGGGTGACGTTAATTCGAACTTTCAATAGTACAGTAATCAATAACACATCAGAACTTAATATCAATAGGGATGTCGAAATATTCAATCAATTCTCGTCCCCGCCCGCCATGTGCTTCAAAACTGCATACATATCTCGTGATATCAAGGTTGTGCAACCAGTACACAACAAGGAGTTACGAGTCCCATTTATTCCGGCGCCATTTTGGGCGAGGACGGGCAGGTCCAGGATATAGTCAAAATGTCTCCACCAACCATCGACTATGATGATGTTCCTATGCTGTATTTATTAGAGTAACACTCATCTGTCCACATGAAATTAATTTGCCACAATTACCATAACTATATTTTTTTTCGGTTCCTCTGCAGAGTACATCGTGGCAGATGAGGCAGGTAACGTACCGGGCATTTACCTTTTTTGCATGTAGAGGAAAGGAAAAAAAATTAGAGCGTCCGAGTTCTAAGGTGTCCCAGGGCCATTTTAGTGGACCAGGCCCAATTCCAAAGAACAGGCCGCCATTTTGAGAGTCCTGTTGCAGCCGCCTGTCGCTGTAGCAGCAAGAGTGGGCGAAACTCAGCTAGACGGCGCTCCACTGAAGGAACATAGACTTGCTGTGGACCTTTCATCTTTTCAACACACACCAGTGCGGCAACTTGCTAGACACCACCTCGGTGCCATCCGGATCTCGGCGCCCCACTGCAGATGAAGTGCCTCCACATGGAGGGAGAGACTCGTTTGCGCCGCCTCCCCCCCGCTTCTCAGAACTCTCAACTATGACACCACCTCGGTGCCATCCGGATCTTGGCGCCTTGTGCTGGTTCCGGCCTATTCACACATCGGTCCGCTACTGACGCCACCTCACAGGCCAACGTGGTACCCCACGCCGACTTTCGGCGCAGCATTGTAGGATGGCCACACCAGTGCGGTAACTTGCTGGACACCACCTCGGTGCCATCCGGATCTTGGCGCGTTGTGCTGCCTTTGGCCCTATTCGCACATCGGTCCGCTACTGACGCCACCTCACAGGCCAACGGGGCACCCCACGCCGACTTTCGGCGCAGCATTGTAGGATGGCCACACCAGTGCGGCAACTTGCTGGACACCACCTCGGTGCCATCCGGATCTTGGCGCGTTGTGCTGCCTTCGGCCTATTCGCACATCGGTCGCTACTGACGCCACCTCACAGGCCAACGGGGCACCCCACGCCGACTTTCGGCGCAGCATTGTAGGATGGCCACACCAGTGCGGCAACTTGCTGGACACCACCTCGGTGCCATCCAGATCTCGGCGCGTTGTGCTGCCTTCGGCCTATTCGCCGCAAGTGCGCACGCAACTCAGCTGCATAACGAGTGAAACACCAAGGGGCGCCCCACTGCAGCCGAGGAACCTCCATCTTGGGGGCGACGCACAGCATCACATTGCTTTCCAATGCAGTCAGATCCTCAAACAGCCCCCACTGACTGACGCGAACTCACAGGCCAACGGGGCGCCCCAGGCCGACTTTCGGCGCAGCATTGTAGGATGGCCACACCAGTGCGGCAACTTGCTGGACACCACCTCTGTGCCATCCGGATCTTGGCGCGTTGTGCTGCCTTCGGCCTATTCGCACATCGGTCCGCTACTGACGCCACCTCACGTGCCAACGGATTTTCTACACTTTTTATAGCCCTATGCCGCATAACAGGTCATGTGACTTGTTTATAAAACTTTTCATTGGTTCATTTTACTTTTGGTTTCCTAATGATGGAAGGCTTGATCACATGACCTAAGAATAACACTTTTCATTGGATTAAAACATTTTTTTTTCCCAAACGATGAAAGCCCCACCTTGTTTCTGGATGTTTCAGACTGAAGCTGGCGTCAGCATGAAAGCACCACCATCTCGTGGCTCCGTCGTGGTCATTCCGCGAGCAATCATGGCAGCCGCTCCCCACCGGAAGCCTGCAGGAGTCGGGGGCCCCTAAGACTTTTGTAGAATCTTCAAGGCTGAGGGGACGCTTTCGAGAATGGGGTCCAAGACCTAGCAGACAAGCGTCCGAGTTCCAAGGTGTCCCAGGGCCATTTCAGTGGACCAGGCCCAAAAAGGAAAGAGCCTGCCGCCATTTTGAGAGTCCTGTGGCAGCCGCCTATCGCTGCACCGCAAGAGTGGGCGCAACTCAGCTGAATGGCGGATTTTGGCACAGTGTACCAAAAGCGGGCGGAATGGCAACTGAAACGGTAAAGGGGCGCCCCACTACAGCAGACGAGCCTCCACCTGGGGAGGCCCGTTCACGCCGCCTCACCCCCCCCCCCGGGGCGCCCCACGCCGTTATTCGGAGCAGCATTGTAGGATACCAAAACCAGTGCGGCAACTTACTGGACATCACCTGGGTGCCATCCACATCTCAGCGCGTTCTGCTGCCTTGGGACTATTCGCACAACAGACCGCTACTGACGAGGCCTCCCCCCGCACCCCCCAGGACGCCCCACGCCGTTTTTCGGAGCTGCATTGTAGGATACTCAAAACCAGTGCAGCACCCAGGTAACATCACCTGGGTGCCGTCCAGAACTCAGCACGTTGTGCTGCCTTGGGACTATTCGCACAAAACACAGCTACTGACCATTGTTGCTTCTTTTTCAAAAAAATGTTTAAATGTATTTACTGTTTTTGTTGCGTTGTATATATTTATAAGTTATTAAAGTTTTATAATCCTACTACTTTGTTGGAGTGCTATATATTTTTAATGTGACACATAATTGTAAAAACTTTGATGTACGCGAAACGGAGCGCTACCCGGGACGCTGTCACAGATATATATCTTTTTTTGAACGTTAATTTCTCAAAATCCACTGGAGCACATATATTGAGACCTAGCAAAGGCACATCGGGCTACCAGTCCCTACAATTTTGCCAAGTTTCGTGCAAATCCATTCAGCCGTTCGGGCTAAAAGTGAGGCCAACCGCCCTATGGAAATTAACATGGGAAAAACGCGTTTTGGGACCCCCCTTTTTTCTCGGCCCCCCTTTGACGAACCCCCCCAAATTTTCAGGGGCTGCTCAGAAACAAAATGTTCCATTTTCCTGAAAATTTCAGCCAATTCCGTCCACAAACGCCAAAGTTATTAGACATAGAATTTTCAAAAATCCCATAGAGAAAAAATCCTAACTATATATACCTACTGGCGACCGCCAGTAGGTAATATATATATATATATATATATATATATATATATATATATATATATATATATATATATATATATATATATATATATATATATAGGGGCCCCGTCCCCCATTGTCAGGCCTTCATAATGATTTGTTTTTTTAAAAGGGGGCGGGGGCCCTCCTCACAGGGCCAACTTCGCCTCGGGGACCCTGGCCTTTCCGTTGGGGACCACGGGGGAAGCCTGAAGGCCCCTGCAGTCCCTGCTGGCTCCCCGCCTCCTGTGGGAGCTGGCATTGCTTTTTGACTGAGGGAGCTAGCAACATGCAGCTTCCTCTGTTCAAAAGCACTTCTGCTCTGCTTTGTGGAAGTAAGAGCATTTTAATGCTCGCGCTTCCACAAAGCGGAGCAGTGTTTGTCACCTCTCCCGCCAAGCCAGAGCAAACTGAAATGTCCCAGGGGTGGGCATCCGGGGCATTGCTAGAGCCGGCCCAGGGGGGCTCCTGGAGGGGGGCAATGAGGCCCACTACTTTATTCAGATTTGCCCCAGTGAGGTGGAGGTTCCCGGAAATAGAAGTCCGCAATGGACCCTCTTAATTATTGTATGTGTGCACCGGGGAGGTGGCGATCCCCAGAGCTGCGTGGGGGGGCTGGAGCCCCCCCTCTTCGTTATTTATTTTAGCCCCGGTGAGGTGGCGGTCCCCAGGGCAGCGGGGAGGCCCTACTGCCTTCTCCGCATTACTTGAAAAAATAAGTGTGTCCCATGGAGGTGACAGTCCCTGGGGCAGGGTGTCCGCGAGGCCCCCCCACATAATTAGAAATAGCTCCAGGGAGGTGGCGGTCTCCGGGGCTTTGAATAGCCCAGGGAGGATGGCCCCACGAGTCCCCCTCCTATATCAATTATATGCCCCCGGGGCCTGGGCCACCTGGGGGTTATTTATAAGCAAGCACTTGCTCTTCTAAAAAAATGACTTGCCGCAAATTGAAAAAGTTTGCTGCAATTTATTTTTCTTATAAATGCTTTTATGCCATGGCTTGGGGGGGTCATGGTATTCCTACCCTTCCCCCTTTTCTTTACTTTCTCTTTTGTTTTTTTGGGCAAGTCCCAAGATGGCTGTCAACACTTCTGGGTTGAAGTGTTGGCAGCCAATCAGAGTGATGCATTTCCATGCACATGCTCGTCTTTTTTCACGAAGGCTTCACAACCAGACATATATCTATATTTTCCTTTTTTAAATTTCTGAAAAACTACTGAACAGATTTCCACCTAATAACAAAAAGCACAATCTGCGTAATAACATCTACCGTTCTGCCAAATTTGGTGTATTTCCGTCCAGCAGTTTAGGCTGTAGGTTCAACAATGCGTTCCTATGGGAATTAACATCACAAGCGCACCCTTTTTTCACGTCCCTATTTCTCGGTTCCCATTGCACAGCTCACCCCGAAACTTTCCATGACATACGGAACATACTTTGATACTTTTTTGTGAAAATTTAATGAAGATTGGTCAATTGACACCAAAGTTATAGGCAAGTAAAAAAATGCTTTTCCTGTGGAAACTAGGCCCTAACTATAACTACCTAGTAGCGACCGCCAGTAAGTAAGCATCCAGCAGTAGGTAGTTGTAGTTAGGACCTCGTTTCTATTCTAAGAGCGTTTTTTCTTTTGCCAATATCTTTGGCGTCGTTTGAAAATTCTTCGAGAAATTTTCAAAACTAATGGTTCACTCAGGTCAGCTCCTGTCTTGAATGTTTTGGGTGATTCGTCGAGCGGGGCTGGGAAAAAGGGGGTCCCAAACCTCTTTTTCTCCATGTTAATTTCCATGGGAAACTTTAGAGAAAGCTACAGCCTGAACGGAATTACTCCAAATTTGTCCAAAAGGTAGCTCTTGGTTCACAAAGCAACCTTTTTGAGAAAGAAATGGTGTAAATCCATTCAGTAGTTCCTGAGAAATTAAAAAATAAAAAATATTGATATCTGGTGGCCAAGGAGGATTCGCGAACCCTCCCGAGTAGAGCTTCATTTTGATTGGCTGTCAACACTCCAAACCTAGAAGTGTTGACAGCCATCTTGTGACAACTGTGTCACAAGAAAACAGTAAAAAAAAAAAAGATAAAAAACAAGAAAGGGGGCAGGGTAGAAACTTCCTGACCAACTATGCCTGCTCAGAGGGCCACAAATATGAAGCGCGGGCTCGTGCGCTTCGTTTAATTAAGGCCCCGGGTGGGCAATGTCTTTCTCAATAATGTGCAGGGTCATGCAGCCCTCCGCATTACTGGTGACTGCCACCTCTCCGGGGCTTTATTAATTTTAGGGCCCACCAACCCCCGGGGACCGCCACCTCCAAGGGGCTTTACGAAAATCTGGGCGGAGGCTTCACTGGCCCCCCAAGACCCAAGGATCGCCACCTCCCCGGGGCTATTAGAAATCATTAGTGTGGGGGGCTTGAGCCCCCTACACTGTCCCAGGGACAACCACCTCTCCGGGGCACTCTGTATGGAAATACGGGGGTCCATTGCAGACCCGCGGGGATGACCACCTCGCTGGGGCAATGTGCACATTGGGAGAAGGGACGTGCAGTCCTCCATGGTGGTGCCCTCCATGGCCCTGGGGACCGCCATCCCCCAGGGCGGGCTCCAGCAATGTCCCAGGGTGCCCACCCCCTGGACATTGCAGTTTACAATGGCAGGGCAGGAGCACGGCTGCCCTCCCTGCACCACTCTGAAAATGTGCCTCCTGGCGCATTCTAAGTTGGGAGATTAAGTCCACTTGAAACCCGAGGGTCCCTGGGGGCAAACTAGCCCACCAGGTACCTCCAGTAAGCCCCACACAGTGTGATTGCTGAGAGGTGGTCCGAGGCCATGCCCCTTTTTACACCACTCTGCAAACGTACCTCTTGGTGCATTGCTGGTGGGGTGAAGAGGTCCTCTTGTGTTTTGAGGACCTCAGGACTAAAGTGGACCTCATCCCCCAGGCAGCAGTGTGCCAGGAGGCGTGTTTGCAGAGTGGTATAAAATGGGGGCATGGCCTCGGACCACTCTCAGCAATCCAGCTATGTAAAGATTTTAGTCCTTATTTGGGGGCCTCATTTAGGTCTTTCTCTTTTCTCTCTAGTACCCTTTGCTAATTTCTGCAATTTTCTGCATCTCACGATGCATTACTCTTGGTCAATTTTTAATTATGTAGTTTTATCATTGACCATTGAACACCCTATTATGTATGTAACTTGCACCATGTTCTATTTGTGACAGAGTCAGTGTACTACATTGTTATATGTATAGTGTCATGTTATATGAATGTCTGTTTTTTTATATACAGAAATTTAAGTGGTCCTCCTGAAGAAGGCGTTGGTTATGCAGAAACGCACGTAGAGATTGTCACCTTTACCTACTCAGATCCAGAGACCCTTGTAGTATTTTATTATATGGTGTTTATATCTCTGTGTCTTTTTTGTTTTGTTGTGTAATGAGAATAAAACATCTTAATTGTATGGTCAAATTGTGATATGTATTCGAAGTTGTGATGTTTGTCTTGTAACCTGATTTATATATGTACAAATAAAACGTAATGTTTTTAACTTTTTGTCCATTGGTACACTGAGTTTCTGTTTATTAATTTGCATATGTGAAACCTGATTTAAGACAGGTGCTTAGTTGCCTAGGAATTGTTACCACCTCAAGTAAAGGGGGCAGGTTAGAAATATCTTGACCCTCTAGACCTGCTTTGGGAGTCTCACAAGGACCCGTAGGTCCCAAAATAAAAAATTTTTTGCATAAAGGAGAAATGTGCCAGGGTGCATGGATCCCCGTAAAAAAAAAAAAACGAAGCGCGGGCTCCTGTGCTTGTTTAAAAATTAGCTACCTGGGGGGACCAAATCCCGGGGTCTAAAAATTAAATTTGATGGGGGCCAGAGGTGCCCTGTAGTCCAGGGAACGCCATCCCTTGGTGCTAGAAAATAAACGGGCGGGGGGCTCAAAGGTACTCCCCTAGTAAAATACTTGGGTAGGGGGCTTAAAGGCCCTCTCCAGTCCCGGGGACCACTACACTTTGGGGCTATCAAAAAAATGTGTGGGGGTCTCAAAGGTCCCTCTAAGATCCGGGGATCACCACTGTCCGGGGATTTTTAAATTGTGGGAGGGGGGTCGGATGGCCCCCATTCTGGAGCAGTCAAGGGCCCAGGGGAACACCACTCCCCACGATCGGCTCCTGCTGTGCCTCAGGGTGCCTACCCCCGGGACACTGCTGTTTGGTATCGCAGGGCGGGAGTCGAGGTTCCAGGTCTGTCATAGCTAACAAGGGCCATTTCAACGCATTTTTTTTTAAAAAGCCAAAAATGCGGTGAAAATTATATCGCTCTATTTACTGTTTAGGCGTATATACACGGTTAGGCACCGTGGGTGGAGCCCCAATGTCTCTATGGTCCTAGCCAGCTCCCCGCGTCCTTCTGAAGCCGCCATTACTTTTCCACATGGGGACCTGCTATTATGCAGCTCCCTGTGGGTAAAAGCAATCTGCTTTGCATTTTGAAATAGAGAGCAGGTTTCCCTGTTCTCTCTTTCAAAATCCAAACCAAGTTTGCTATAGCAGGACGGGAGCTTTGCCTCACACCCTGCCATAGCAAACAGCAGTGTAGAAAAAATCTCCTGGTAAGACAACAAAGGATTTTCAAGACCATTATAGCCGTTTTAGCGGCAGTTTGCTGTCGCTAAAGCGGTGATAATTTTAACGCCGTCCTTGTAAATATGCCTCTAAGTTTCGGAATGTCGACAATCCCGTCTCCTATTTAAATAGCCATGAAGTATTTAGTGAACTGCACACTGTGAAATGTGAAGCAGCAGTATCTGATTGAGATCGATAAAGAATTGCCCATTGTTGAGTACAGAGTGGGCAAATTGTACACAGGTTTTGTAACGCCAGTGGCTATTGCTCGCGCCCTCTCTTGAGGTTAATTCGAAGAGTTGTGTAATTCTTTTGCTCCTAATGTACACAGTGTTCTTTCGTCTCTGTTTGCTTTCCCCTCTGTCATGTAGAGGACTTTGGGTAAATATGACGGTTTCTGTACAGCCAGCACCTTTTAACCCTACCCCCAAACTGCTTACTGCCTGTTACCATAGTAACAGTTCATGAAACACTTAATTGAGCACACAGGTCACATGTTCAGTACACAATGTTGCTAATCAAAACAGCAAGTGTGCTTGACTTTTAAAAAATTTCCGTAGGTTAATCGCAGCTACAGCCTCTGGTAAAGAGCTGGTAAAGAGTTAGCCTCGGTATTACACTTCTAGTTATAATTATCATTCTTTTCTTAGTAAAACTTTGAGCCCCCTCAGTTATTTTTTTACAAATTAAGGGGTATAATTTGAACGGCTTCCTTGTAAATATGCCCCCAAGTACTGTGTGAATGTCACATGTGAATTGGGAACGGAAGGGTACAGAGACGTTTTGTAGTCTAGGAGACAGCCGCCTTCCCGAGAATTATTTACTAATTGTTGGAAGAGTTAGAGGCAATTTAAGTCAGGGAATTGTCATAGTTAGGATCTTTATTTTAATATGCAGGGTGTGCCTCTGCAGTCTCTGAAACCTCAGTGGTGCTAGGCAGTGCCTTATTTGTGTTGTAATCACATGGACAGTACTTATGGTGTTATAAAGTGATACACTCATAGAACTCTTGTAGTTGTATAATTACTCAGGATTTATGCGCCTAAGAGTTACTTACATTATTTTTTGTAGGTGCACTGTAATGTTAAATAGTTTTGATTTTAAAATCATCTCTAATCAATCAATCAATCAATCAATCAATCATTTATATAGCGCACTACTCACCCAGAGGGTCTCAAGGCGCTCGGGGAGGGGGAACCGCTACTGCTCGAACAGCCAGGTCTTGAGCTGCTTCCTGAAGGCGAGGTGGTCCTGGGTCAGGCGGAGGTGGGTCAGGAGGGAATTCCATGTCTTGGCGGCGAGGTAGGAGAAGGACCGTCCTCCTGTGGTGGCTCTTCGGATGCGGGGGACGGTGGCGAGGGCGTGGCCGGTCGATCGAAGCTGGCGTTTGGGAGCGTAGAAGTTGAGGCGGCTGTTGAGGTATCCTGGTCCTTGGTTGTGTAGGGCTTTGTGAGCGTGGGTGAGGAGACAGAAGGTGATTCTCTTGTTGACCGGGAGCCAGTGCAGGTCTCTCAGGTGTGCGGAGATGTGGCTGCGACGGGGGATGTCCAGGATGAGTCGTGCTGAGGCGTTCTGGATCCGTTGAAGTCTCTTCTGGAGTTTGGCGGTCGTTCCTGCGTAGAGGGAGTTGCCGTAGTCCAGACGGCTGGTGACGAGGGCCTGGGTGACCGTCTTCCTGGTCTCGGTGGGGATCCACCGGAAGATCTTTCGTAGCATGCGCAGGATGTTGAAGCACGACGAGGAGACGGCGTTGACTTGTCTGGTCATGGAGAGGGAGGAGTCCAGGATGAAGCCTAGGTTGCGTGCGTGGACTGTTGGTTTGGGTGCCCTGCCTAGGGCGGGGGGCCACCAGGAGTCGTCCCAGGCGGAGGGTGAGGATCCCAGGATGAGGACTTCCGTCTTGTCCGAGTTCAGTTTCAGGCGACTGTTCTTCATCCATTCGGCTACCTCTTTCATCCCTTCGTGTAGGTTGGCTCTGGCGGGGTCGTTGGTGAGGGAGAGGATCAGCTGGGTGTCGTTGGCGTAGGAGATGATGTTGAGGTTGTGCTGGCGTGCGATGTCTGCGAGGGGGCTCATGTAGACGTTGAAGAGGGTAGGACTGAGCGAGGAGCCTTGAGGAACACCGTAGATGACTTCGGTAGCTTCAGATCTGAACGGGGGGAGGCGAACTCTCTGTGTCCTTCCAGCGAGGAAGGAGATGATCCACTCCAGTGCCTTCTCCTGGATTCCGACGTTGCTGAGTCGCTGCACTAGTGTACAGTGGCAGACAGTGTCGAAGGCCGCAGATAGGTCTAGGAGGATGAGGGCTGCTGTTTCTCCGTTGTCAAGTAGTGCTCAGATGTCATCGGTGGCTGCGATCAGGGCGGTCTCGGTGCTGTGGTTGGCTCGGAAGCCAGACTGCGAGGGGTCGAGGGATCCGTTCGTCTCGAGGAAGGTGGCCAGCTGCTTGTTGACGGTCTTCTCGATGACTTTTGCAGGGAACGGGAGCAGCGAGATGGGGCGGTAGTTCTTGAGGTCGGTAGGGTCGGCTGATGGCTTCTTTAGTAGGGCGCTGAGTTCCGCGTGCTTCCAGCTCTCCGGGAAGGTAGCGGTGTCGAAGGAGGTGTTGATGATGTCCCGCAGGTGGGGTGCGATGACAGCGTTGGCCTTGTTGAAGACGTGGTGAGGGCAGGGGTCGGTCGGAGATCCGGAGTGGATGGAGTTCATCGTGCGGACGGTGTCTTCGGTGCTGATCGGGGTCCAGGTGCGGAGGGTGGTGGTGGGGGGCGGTGGTTCGGTCGTGGCGTGCGTCGGTTGAGTGCTGAAGCTGTTGTGTATGTCCGCGATCTTGTTGTGGAAGTAGGAGGCGAGGGAGTTGCAGAGGTCTTGCGAAGGGGTGATGTCGTTGTTTCCGGCGTTGGGGTTGGAGAGCTCTTTAACGATGTTGAAGAGTTCCTTGCTGTTGTGTGCGTTGTTGTCCAGTCGTTCCTTGAATGCAGTTTTCTTGGTTGCGTGGATCAGTTGGTGGTGTTTTCGGGTGGCGAGCTTGAGGGCAGTCATGTTGTCCGGTGTTGGGTCTCTGCGCCAGGTTCTCTCGAGGGCTCGGCAGTTCTTCTTGGAGCTCTTGAGTTCGTCGCTGAACCATGGGGCTTTCTTGCTGCCGGGTCTGCTAGGCGGGGTCCTCAGGGGGGCGAGGTCGTCAGCGCAGTCGCTGATCCACTTCGTGAGGTTGGTGGCCGCTTGGCTGGGGTTCGTTGCGCTGGTGGGTGGGTTCTTGCTCAGGGAAGTCGCGAGCTGGTCGGCTGTGATCTTGTTCCAGCTTCTGCGTGCAACTTGTTGTTGGTGGTGGTGGATCGTGGTCCGTCTGAAGCTGAAGTGGACGCAGCTATGGTCCGTCCAGTGGAGTCCGGTGGCGTGGCTGAAGGCGATGTCCTTGCTGGATGAGAAGACGGGGTCGAGTGTGTGTCCGGCGTAGTGGGTGGGGGAGGTCACCAGCTGCTTGAGTCCGAGGTTGGCGAGGTTGTCCAGCAGGGTGGTGGTGTTGCGGTCGTTATGAACAACTGTGCCCCTGCACTAACACAAAAGCGTACAATACCAAAATTTGTATATGATTGTAACATACAATAGTGACATATAGCGCATCAATCTAAACAGTTGGTGGAGATACGTAATTCAATAAAAGTTCATCTATTGAGACGGGTAAGTCAATCAATAGTCTGTATTGGGTGTGTCCATTTTCTGTTTATTGTTCCGTTTCAAAAAAGCCAACACGTGTTTCATCGCAAGGAACAAATGCGAATCTTCAGGGCTAAACAAAAAATACAGAGTTTGTTTTTACTACACATGTTTTGATTATAATATCTATGTAGACAACGGGTGACTCATGGTGTCACCCTGGTAGACAAAGGCATGCGCAGAAGGTGGTAATGTGACTTAGTGTATATGTGGAGAACAGTCATGGCTAAGGTGACATAAGTGACATGGTGGTGTGTGTCGTGCCAAACAATATCTGTCAGGAACAAGGTGACTGGTGTGACTTGTTGATCATTGCTTGAACAAAAACCTGGCCGGTTAGACGAGTGAAGTGGTAAGACAGGTGGTGTGTGGTATAGAAAGGACGGTTTCCCAAGATTTCTCATGAGTGACATAAGTGAACGTAATTGAATCGCATTAGGAATGACAATGTTACATAATTGTGGTTGTCAATTGCTTGGTGCGTATAGAGTATGGTATCAAAAATTATTTATATTCTAAAGTGCGCACTTTGATCAAATTAATTCTGTGAAGGTGGACTACAGTTACGACATACCAGACATACCTGGAGAATGGCTTTATGGACAGGATGTGTTGATATGGAGTGGACACAAGAAAGGGCGCGAAAGGACCGGTCAGGGCGTGGACTGTGTTGATCGTCAGTGAGAGGATTTAAACAAAGGGGGAGACAAATGGAAGAGAAGCGAAGGAAAAATTGTAAATGTCAATTTATAGAAAGCTTATCTGAATTGAAGCACAGTGAAAAACACGCTGGGCGTTAGATTTGAACTATGGAAGACAGGAGGGTAGAGTCCATTGAAAAGAATTTTATATGGGAAAGATAAAGGGATATGGATTAATGCCGTACTCCGGTGTGACAAAATCCAAGAACTAAAAACCAATCAACCAAAATATTAGTAGGGTAAACAACACGGAGCTAAATGCGATTGCAGGCCACTAGAGGGTAACACATCTGCCCCAGGCTCCATCTCATCCAGTACCACATCCTTAAACACTGTAGGTACTAGCGAACCAGAGACAGAAAGTGAAGATAATCTAGACGCGAACAGCAATCCTTTTTTAGTGGAAATGGAACGCATTCGCAAAGGGAACAGGGCGCCATCCCGAAGAGGTCCTACACCTCCAAAACCCACAGAGGGTCCAGGGGCGGCAAACGACGAATATCGCAGAAAACTCAGATCAGGGAGAACACAGAACTAGATAATACGAATACGGAAGTACAGGTTATCAACCTATCCTCCTTCCCCCTCACTTCTGATATGACCAATTTACTCTCTAAAGGTTTGAGTTTTAACCCTTACTCCACCGGGGATATATGTCAAACGAAAATAGATCTCTTCAAATTTGTCCGCAACCTAAAAATCAAAAAATACTTTGCAGGTAAAGTTCCTACTAAGAAAAATATCAAAAACATTCCTGATGTATTGAGTGATAATGTTGTATACACAATAAAAGATATACAAGCAGTCTATTTACTATTGTCAATCACCGAACGAGAAGACAGCCCTATGGAAATGGGGCAACTCTTAGAAGAACTTAACATTGATATGGATTTGGGGGTAGCCAGTGGTCTCAAATCCAAGTCCACATGGACTCCTACCCTACCAGGCGGTAACAGCATTGACAATTTTCATAGACATGTGTTAGAAGACCTTAATAAGATCAACACCACAAAATTGCAAGAAAAATTCATATTTAAAGATAACCTAACCAAAGGAGAGCGTAACGCCTTATCTGTACTGACGCAGAATCCCTCCATCATTATTCGTGAGGCAGATAAAGGAGGAAACATTGTGGTAATGAACGCAGAAGACTACAACAATGAAATATTGACCCAATTAGCAGACCTCTCCTGCTATGAACCTATTGCATCCAACCCCATCGGTGTGCTCACAAAGACGATCAACGACTATCTACTCAAATGGAAAGAGGATGGTCTCCTTAATGATGAAGAATACATGTACCTGAAAGTACTCAAGCCAACGTATCCATGGCTTTACACACTACCTAAGATTCACAAGGATCTCCCATTTCCCCCGGGTAGACCAATAGTATCAGGAAATGGAGGTCCAACTGAGAGATTAGCGGAATATGTTGATATATTTCTGGGCCCACTTGTCAGAAATCTCCCTTCATATATTCAAGACTCCAAACATATTCTCAGCCTTTTAGGAGATTTAGAATGGCAACCAGGTACCACACTAGTTACTATGGATGTGGTTGCTCTCTATACCAGCATCAACCCAAAACTAGGCATTGAAGCAATCACCAAAGTGTTGTCTAAACGGCCCGCCTCTCTCTGGTCGCACACTCAAATGCTTATTTCTATGATGAGTTTGATCTTGGAGAACAACTTTTTTATGTTCAAAAAGCAATGGTACCAACAAAAACGTGGAGTAGCCATGGGTTCTAAATTCTCACCCTCCTTCGCTAATCTCTTTATGGGAGCATTCGAAGCAGACCATCTTTGGGGTACATCCAGTAGTCAATTCACAGATTCCATTCTGTTCTGGGGTCGCTACATAGACGACTGCATCTTACTATGGACCGGAACGGATGCTCTACTACAAAGTTTTTTTGACTTTCTGAACAACAATCTTTGGGAAATCAGTTTCACTATGAAACAAAGCAGATCGCACATTGAATTTCTAGACTTAGAATTTTATGTAATCAACAACACCCTACAGAGTAAACTGTACAGGAAACCCACATCCTGTAATGCAATTCTAAGAGCAGACAGTTTTCATCCCTTCCACCAGATCAAGTCTATACCCTTTGGCGAGTTTCTTCGTGCAAGACGAAACTGTAGCGATGATGAGGAACTGGATAAGACAATCAACGACATGAATCAGAGATTCACCAAACGAGGTTACCCAACAGCAATTTTGTCGAAAGCAAAATCCAAATTAAACAACATAAAGAGAGAGGAAACGCTGAAAACTAAAGACCCCCAGCTTAAGAAAGAGAGTACAGTAAGAATGATCACAGAATACAATGCTCTACACAACTCGATCAGAACCAGCCTGACGAAACACTGGAAGCTGTTAAGAGATGATTCTACATTAAAGGAAATGATCCCGGCCACCCCTCAAATCACATTTCGCAAAGGGAGGACCCTGAGAAACAGGCTCAGTCCCACAGTGCCACGGGTAGATAGAAATCCGACATGGCTTACCCAACGAGGTAATGGATTCTTCAAATGTGGATTATGCCCGATGTGTAAATGGGCCAAGCACAAGACCAAACACTTCACGGGCCCCTCAGAAGAATCATACGAGATCAGAACCAACATAAATTGCACCACCAAATATGTAATTTACATCATTGAATGCCATTGTGGTAAGAAGTACGTTGGTAGTACAATACGAGCGTTGAAAGAAAGAATCTCAGAACATATGAGAGCAATCTTGAAGCATGATCCTAAATACCCCGTGGCCCTTCATGTAGCCAAGTGTCAACCTAACACAGACGACTTTCAGGTTTCTTTCTATGGAATAGAAACCGTACCCATCCATGTGAGAGGTGGTAACCGTGAACTATTTCTAAGACGCAAGGAAGCGACTTGGATTATGCGCCTTCGGAGCATTGAACGCGGTTTAAATTATGACCCCGAATTGCAATTTTTCCTGGGCGACTGAAATTAACTACCTGTTTCTAACTGTATTTATGTCGCTGTATTTCTCTTCCCCCCTTAAGAACTCCAAATTGAATATGTATTGATATTTCCTACTGTATTTCACTTATACTATGTTGTTGTTCTCATTTTGCGTTCTGAACCAGTATGTATACTAACTTGTTCATAGGAGTAACTAGTTGCTCCATCTTACTACAATCACGTAGTCAGAAACAATTCCTGATCCTCTGTGCGATGGAATTGTTCGCAAATCGCAATCTATCGTTATAAATGACCTTACCCCTACCCGGGTAGTCTAATGCTATGTATCTTGCTAACGTCTCCACATTGAGACGTTTGTTAATATCAACAATTATATTATCTCATTTTGACATGTAGACACACCTACATGTTGATGCCCTTATTGACCTTGCTGGGTGTTTAGTCACATATTCTATTATCCCATCATATCCCTGATGGGCTATGAATGAGGTCCTAGTTGGGCCTCGCAGCAGTTATACACATCACCTCCCTTTGGTGATTGACATTGTACAAGGTATTTAGTTAAAATACGCCATGTATTTTAACGTTGTCAACACTAAACTAGTAACGTAAAATAGAAATGATATCTTTCTCGCATGAGGAATAATGTTTTTCAACATCTCATTTCCGCGCAAGACACATGCGCGCAAGCCGGATATTTACACATTATTCGTTGAGCCAAATTTTAATTTTTATTCTACCCTTTAACTCTGGGTAGTAACTCTTCTTTCTGTGGCCATGCACATCCACATTAGAGCTCTAGGACTACGTTCTAGTCTCTGGAACTCACCAACACGTAATCATTATTTAAATGAGCCCCACTTCCAGTCACGTGTCCGTTCACGAAACACGGCGCCGGGAAACTCGAAGAGGGGGAATTACGTCCGCCAGGTAAGCGCATTCAGACCCGTAACTATTATGTCCCCATGGAAATCAGCGTTTGAGTTTCTCTACATTACTTAGAGTCTTACACCCGCCTTTTTACTCTCTCCCAAGGACAAGGCACTTTGTGGTTCACGAGCGCACCCGCCCTGCAACCACAAGGACCTCGCTCCTCCCGGTTTCTACTCAACCTGCCTATTACTAAGGTAGGATTTCTCTCACTACCATGCGCCTTTGTTACCGGGTTGTATTGTCGTTTTTGTAATTCAATCTTTGTAAATGCGCTGTAAATCTTGCTTTCTTTGCAGATGTGTTTATCCACACATCAGATACTGTTGACAAAATAACGCGATACTTGGTTTTCTGCCGTTACCGTGGCAGACACCCCTTTTGCATTGAAGCCAAATAGACAAAAACATTTTTTGGTTAGCCGGGTGAGTTCCTATATTTACAATAATAATAATTTTGTACTTTTCTAAAAAAAAATTTAACGTGTCTCCAAAGCGCCCCATCACAAAGCTAGTGGCCTGCAATCGCATTTAGCTCCGTGTTGTTTACCCTACTAATATTTTGGTTGATTGGTTTTTAGTTCTTGGATTTTGTCACACCGGAGTACGGCATTAATCCATATCCCTTTATCTTTCCCATATAAAATTCTTTTCAATGGACTCTACCCTCCTGTCTTCCATAGTTCAAATCTAACGCCCAGCGTGTTTTTCACTGTGCTTCAATTCAGATAAGCTTTCTATAAATTGACATTTACAATTTTTCCTCCGCTTCTCTTCCATTTGTCTCCCCCTTTGTTTAAATCCTCTCACTGACGATCAACACAGTCCACGCCCTGACCGGTCCTTTCGCGCCCTTTCTTGTGTCCACTCCATATCAACACATCCTGTCCATAAAGCCATTCTCCAGGTATGTCTGGTATGTCGTAACTGTAGTCCACCTTCACAGAATTAATTTGATCAAAGTGCGCACTTTAGAATATAAATAATTTTTGATACCATACTCTATACGCACCAAGCAATTGACAACCACAATTATGTAACATTGTCATTCCTAATGCGATTCAATTACGTTCACTTATGTCACTCATGAGAAATCTTGGGAAACCGTCCTTTCTATACCACACACCACCTGTCTTACCACTTCACTCGTCTAACCGGCCAGGTTTTTGTTCAAGCAATGATCAACAAGTCACACCAGTCACCTTGTTCCTGACAGATATTGTTTGGCACGACACACACCACCATGTCACTTATGTCACCTTAGCCATGACTGTTCTCCACATATACACTAAGTCACATTACCACCTTCTGCGCATGCCTTTGTCTACCAGGGTGACACCATGAGTCACCCGTTGTCTACATAGATATTATAATCAAAACATGTGTAGTAAAAACAGACTCTGTATTTTTTGTTTAGCCCTGAAGATTCGCATTTGTTCCTTGCGATGAAACACGTGTTGGCTTTTTTGAAACGGAACAATAAACAGAAAATGGACACACCCAATACAGACTATTGATTGACTTACCCGTCTCAATAGATGAACTTTTATTGAATTACGTATCTCCACCAACTGTTTAGATTGATGCGCTATATGTCACTATTGTATGTTACAATCATATACAAATTTTGGTATTGTACGCTTTTGTGTTAGTGCAGGGGCACAGTTGTTCATATTCATTGTTGACCAGTTTCTGGCCTTTCTGAGTGGTTGTGAGGTATTACCACTCGCCCTATTGCCTACACCTGTTTTACTCTTGCTTGTCACTGTTTAGCGGTTAACAAGGCGTGCGCCCTGAAGTTCTGGTATTCCCAAAAAGACCTCAGCAGGTGCTCACACGTGTTGCGGTCGTTGTTGTTCTCCAGGTGGAAGTTGAGGTCACCGAGGAGGATGTAGTCATCGGAGAGGAGGGCGTGTGGGCTGATGAAGTCGGCGATGTCTTCGCTGAATTGTGTGCGTGGTCCTGGGGGTCTGTAGATGAGGGTGCCTCTGAGGGTGGTCTTGGGGTTGATGTGGTCCTGGAAGTGAAGGTGTTCGGCGGTTGTCAGGGTGTCGTCGGTGTTGGTCGTGATGCGGATGGTGTTCCTGTGGATGATGGCGATGCCTCCTCCGGTCTGGTTGATGCGGTCCCTTCGGGTGATCTTGTAGCCGTCTGGGATGGCGATGGCGATGTCGGGCGCTGAAGAGGCATGCATCCAGGTTTCCGTGAGGAAGGCGACGTCTGGCGAAGTAGTGTCGAGCAGGTTCCAGAGCTCGACTGCGTGTCTGTGGACGGAGCGGGTGTTGAGCAGGATGCACTTCAGGTGGCTGCTGCTGTTGCTCGTCTTGGTCTTGGTGGGTGCGGGTGTAGTAGTGCAGGTCCGGATGCAGGTGAACTCGCAGGAGCGGCAGCTGAAGGGTCCGTGGGTGTGTCGCGGGGTGGCTCGGTAGCATCCCGGGAGTCGGCCGGTGTTGAGTGCGTTGAGGGTGGTGGCGTCATACGTCCGGCGGGTGGGCTGGGGTCTGCGGGGGTCAGGGGTCCCGGCACTGGGCGCGGTCCAGGTGTGGACGGGCGCAGACGGGCTTACCTTTGGTGCGCCTTCGGCGCGCTTAGGGCGCGCCCGCTGCACGTGACCGCTGCGCGTTATCCACTCTGCCATAAGTGGAGAGTGGCGGGGGCGGAGCGAGGGAGGGGCAGCTGGGAGGCGGGAGCGGGGAGGGCACAGAAAGGAAGAGGGCGTGGCCGCGAGAACGGCGGCGGGAAGCGGGGAGCGGGGCGGGGAGGGCACAGGCGGAACAAGCACGAGAGAAACGTGAGAGATAATCAGCAGTCACAGGTCACAAATACACAAATACTGAACTAAACTAAACTAAACAATAGTACTGAAAGAAAAACCGGGCAGCAGGGTGCTACCTGATCCGGCGGAGCCGAGATCGAGGGGGAGAGCGCTCACAGAGTGCGAGCGTTGCCTGGCAGCAGAGCACGCCGCAGGGGGAGGCGGGTCAGCTGGGCAGAGGTCTGGGGCGAGGCTGAGCAGCAGCGAGGGGAGAGGGCACATGATTATCACACTAAATAATAGTCAAATGTTGTCAGAAAAAGAAGTATACACTCAATTATTTTTTGTATTTTTTATTATCCTTTATTAAAACAGAAATAAATAAATAGAAACATAACTTTAATAGAAGAGTATAATAAACAAAAGGTGAGATGGACTCCAGTGGTAGCAGCGTAGGTAACCTGCAAAACAAAAAAGAAACATAAGTGTGTGTGCTATGTCGAAGAGGTAACAAAAAGCTAGTTCTAATTAAAGGATCATAGTGAAAATGGATAGTGGGTGGAAGTGAGAAGGGGAGGGAGAGTTAAAAGTAGAGAGGCAGGAGGAGATAGAGCGTCGGCTTATTGCACTCAGGGGCATATTGTCAAGGGGGTTTATCTCCGCTTTTTTGGCTTTAAAAGCCAAGAAATCAGAGATAAAATTATCTCCCCATTACCTACTGGACCACCCCATTAATAAATAAAGAAAACAGGTTGGGAGCCAGCACACAGCCCTGTCGGACGCCTTTGCTCACCTCAAACTTTCACTGACCTCACCTGGTTTGCCCCAACGAACCTGCGCATTGGTATATTCGTGAAATTTGACCAAAATAGAAACTAACTCTTTGGGCATCCCTATTTTCAATAGAACTTCCCACAATTTTGCCCTTGGGACAAGCTCAAAAGCAAATTTTAAGTCCACAAATGCTGCAAAAAGCAAACCCCGCCCAAAATAACCTCCTTCCAATAAATTAATACAAATCTAAAGGCTTGTCAAGAGTCCGTAAATGTGAGACCGAAACCCTGCCTGCAAGGGTGTCAAAATATCGTCATCAGTCATCCATCCCTGTATCCTGCCCAATACCAATCTTGCAGCAATCTTTTGCACAGCATTAATTAAACTGATGGGTCTGTAGTTGGCCGGAGCAGAGCGATCTCCCTTCTTGTAGATCGGTATGATCTCTGCTCTGGACCAAGATGCTGGGAGCGGAGCTCCACAATCTATAGCATTAACTAGTATCTTAATATATGGGATCCATAAGTCTTGGTCCTGCTTAAATAAATCAGCAGGAATACAATCTGGCCCCGGAGCCTTGCCACTCGGAATTAACTTCAACACTGACTCCACCTCTCTGTTTGTGAACACCAGTGGATCATCAGTTCTAATGACCGGGGCAACCTCATTACTTCCAGGGCCTACTTTAAACTGTGCTACAAAATCTGACACCCATTGCTGAGGATCGACATGGTTTCTCGGGGTTTTTGACTGCTGCCTATTCCCTCATTTAAGTAAATCCCAGAATTGGATCATGTTTCTACCCTTATAGGCATGTAACAGATCCTTCCATCACTCTTCATCCCAGCCTCTCTTGGCTTCTCTTAGGGCTGTTTTATATTTTGCTCTACACAGCTTAATATTGCCCTGGGACCTTGATTTTATAGCTTCCACCACGGCTTTATGGGCTAATCTACACATGCTTTGCTTCAGCGTACTAGTCTTTTAAGATGGCTTTGTATTTATAAAAAACCTTTTCAGCCCACTAAAAAGATCATTGTGGACACCCAGTAGGTTCACATTAAGCACCTCCTGAGACTCACATTCAGGAAGTTTCTCTAAGGACCCTGTTACCATAGCCCTAATATGTGCCACATTCCTTTCGTTGGTAACTACCCGTGCCCACCGTACCCTTTTTGAGTCATTGGAGATGGATAACATATTGGGGCAGCTATCGCCTTCCCTCTGTAGTCGACTAGAAAAACTCCTATCATTAATTTTAAGGACCAAGGGTTATGGTCACTTTCAGGTCTACTCTGTACCTCCATGTCTAGGACTATAGGCCACAGCTCCACGTTCACAAGAATGTAATCTATGCGGCTATTAGACCTACCATTATCAAAGGTGATAGCACCCTGGGTAGCAGACTTTGTCCTTCCATTAACCACCCTCAAGCCCCTTTCCAAACACAACCCCTTCAATTGAAGTGCTGCCTACCATTTCCTCATAGGTTGTAGATCCAAGTGAGGGACATCCCATATAGGGGTTGGAAGCAGGCATTGGAGTCGCCAGCGATGATCAAATTACTAGTATTGACCTCTTGAGACAGGTGGCTTTATAGTGTTGTAATGACAGTAGCGCTCCTGCCACCAGGTTGGCCCCTCGAGTACACATTATAAATAATTATGTCGAGGCCCTTTGTTGAGCTGACGGTTATGGCCAGAATATCTGGGCTATCGATAAAAACCTTGTCCAACCTTATTCCCTCAAATTTCCGTACCCAACATGTCAGCCCACCCACCGGTCTACCCCTTTGTCCCCTCAATGCTGCTTTGAAGAAGTTTAAATAACTTTCATGGAAAACTCCTTCTAAGGACCATGTCTCCTGAAAAGCCCATACATCCGAACACTCTATATATGCAGACCAATCTGTAGACATTAACCTAGCTTCCAAACCCACTATATTACAAGAGGATAGGGTAAAAAAT
Organism: Lissotriton helveticus; assembly: GCF_964261635.1. Classification (NCBI taxonomy): domain Eukaryota; kingdom Metazoa; phylum Chordata; class Amphibia; order Caudata; family Salamandridae; genus Lissotriton; species Lissotriton helveticus. The sequence goes on along the minus strand of NC_136069.1, from coordinate 1,327,265,326 downwards.
GGTCTTGAGGGGCTAGGACCACCGTTCCCAATGTTAATCCTAACTTAATTTATGGTAGTTTCCGTTATTGGTGAATGGCCTGGGCTAGGGGTTCTAAAAGGAGATTGTACCTCAGAAGCAGTTCGGATCTCCCGCCCTTCACTTACCATACATACAGTCCCTGAGTCATTTGTTATGAAATCCCTAGGTAAAACCCACCCCCTACCCAGATTGCTACCGGAGCCAATTAATTGGGTTAATAGCAACCACCGTTTTGTCCCCACTGCCTATAACCCACTGTACATTATAACTCCCTCTCAGTCACTCAATATCTTCGAGTGACGAAAGTAACTCGAAGCAGTTATTGGTCTGAATGGGGAAGTCTAACCAATTGTGTATCTCGTGGGGTACCCATACTTCCCGAGGTCTAGGCGAGGTACGTCAGTTGTAAAAGAATCCAAGGGGGAGTAATCTAATTCCTTCTGCAGTAGGGGGAAAATGCAGCCATCTCAAGAATATAACGAACTAATGGGGGTGACCTAAAGCTCAATACCACACAATCACCAGGCAAGGATTTAAACGAATGGCCAACCCAATTAATGCATCGCACCATTTTAAATTCATCAAAAAGTTTGTATCCAATGCCTGACTTCTTACTCAAATAGTGGAGAGTCTTGTTTTTAAGTGTGGACCAGTGCTCTCGAGTTCCCAAAGGAAGTGGGGGTACATTCGCAAGGATGACCGTATATGGTGTGGCTTCAGGAGGAAGATGAAGACTAGGTAACGTAACTGGGCCACCGTCTATACCATGCTCATCCTGCCTCCTATTCCCTTCCGCTCTATGTTGCTGTAACAATGGAGTAGAACTACAATTACTAACACTGGTAGGGGAGGGCAAACTACGCTCAACACTGAATGTACCCGATCTGCACTCATTTGGGCATTCGCCAAATTTCCCTGCTTTTCCTTGTATGTGTCCCCCGAGATGTTGCATTGGATCCCCCCATTAGGCTGAATAGTGGGTTGCGCAGGGTTCCTTTGAATAGTACAAACTAGGGATTCTTCAATCTTATTAAGCCTAGCATCAACTGAATCTAGTCTTTTCATGATAGGCTCAATAAGGGCAGCTAATTGATCTCTTAGTAGGGAGCACAGATCTCCTTGATTAAACTGGAGATTTGGGCGAACAACAGAGTTAGGGTCTGGGGTATTAACACCTGAATTTCCAAAAACAAAAGCCCCACTTGATTCATTTATGGCAGACAAAGGGTTTTGTTTGGTTGTGCCACGACCTTTCCTTTTTTTAGTAGGTGGTTCCGCACCTATCCCCCCCATAGCTTTCTTCCCCCTGGTTTTTACCATGGCAGGGCTCTCTATACTACGCTGAGTTTGCGGGGAACCCAGGGAGGGAGACATAGGCAACATACATGATGACCTAGGAGATGTTGTATCGCATGCAGGTTTTAATTCAGTGTTAGTCTCTACGAGGGGTATCTGGGCGCCAGGCAAAGAGCCTCCCCTAGATGGAATGGGTTCAAGTGAGAGTCTGTGCTCTGTTGCCTGGATCTCCTGTATCTGGACAGATTCAGCTCTGTTTAAAAAGGCATCTAAAGTGCCCACCACCCTATCCCCAACCTTCCTTTTACTCATAATATTCAGGTATCTCAAAGCCACACAAAAGTAATACCCCAGCTAACCTACAAAGGACAAATGCCCAACAATAATCACAAGCTCACAGTCCAGCACGGAGGGAGTCAATAACGTGGCCCAGCCTCTTCCTGCCTCTGACGGGTGCGGACGGGCCCGCCCTTGGACCGGGCTTCGCCCAGGCAGCGGCCAGGCACGCCCGTGCACGTCACGTGCTGCGGGAGGGCCGAGGCGTTTTAAGCACCTCCCGGCGCTGTTGGTGATGCTGCAAGGACGCGCCCCCGGGGACTCTGGGTAATGTAGTCCCGGCACAGAAAGCAAGCGTTGTGTCCACCACGGGCTGGTCAGTGGCGGCAAGGCAGAATGGCAGCAAACAGGGAGAAGTCCAGAGAGCAAATAAATAACCAGCGGCAAAGTAAGTGTCCCGCGCTGCGGGAGGGCTGAGGCATTTTTAAGCACCTCCCGGCGCTGTTGGTGATGCTGCAAGGACGCGCCTCCGGGGACTCTGGGTAATGTAGTCCCGGCGCAGAAAGCGAGCGTTGTGTCCCCCACGAGCTGGTCATTGGCGGCAAGGCAGAGTGGCAGCAAACAGGGAGAATTCCAGAGAGCAAATAAATTACCAGCGGCAAAGTAAGCGTCCCCCAAATTATTTATACTCTTACGCAGGAGTTGCATACTTTGGACCAGCCCACTCCGCTTCTGCTGCAAGGGGGGGACAACACAGCTACATGACCGAGATATTCTCCAGTGTTTGAGATAATATGGTTGCATCCCCTGTGCAGTACACTCCACGTATCAATACTATATCTACACACGGAAACGTTTTTGGTTTGTATAGTGAGTTGTGTATAGCATATCACCGGTAGTCTTTGCATTGTGTAAATTATTGTTGATGTGCGAGTTCTCTCCCTTATACATAGTTGGTTGCCACATCTCTTACCATTCAGCTAGTGTGCTGTTGAGGGGATATATTATTTTGGGAAGGTCCGTTGTCCTGTTTTGCGCTGCCTCTGAGGTAGTAGATGGGAAGGGGTCAGGAGGGGTGGTTGTAGTGGTGGTGGCGCTGGGTGTTGTGATTTTGATGGGTGTCAGAAGTGCATAATTAGTACCTCTATCACATATTCGATGTAATTCAAGCAGTACATAGTTAACGTCTTTACACTAGTTAAATGTTGATATTAATTTGTTAGTGGTAAGTGGAACTTTTGCTTGTTTTTTTTTAGGTAGCATTGCAGATTTTGCTTGTTGTTGTAAATATGGAGAAGTGATGTTTTTTTTTCTAAGGGAACGCCTAGTTTATATATTATTAACGTTAGTTGTGGTTCTGGTTTGTGGTGATTTTGTTGGAGGAAGGAATCAATTGAAAAGTAGTAATATTTGCAGTGTTTACTAGTTTGAAAATGGGATGATAATTAAAAAAGATAGAAAAAACAGATATGCTTAATGAACATTAGAATTAGGAAAAAACTTTTTAAATTCACTGAAAAAAACATAGGTTTCAGGTATGTTATAGTTAGGAATTATCATTTAAAAAACCTTAGAAATTCACTGAAAAACCATATTTTCCAGGGGTGTTATAGTTAACTGAACATTTCACTTATACAAAACCATTGAAATTCCTCAGTTATAGTTAGTTGCACTAAGTGTAACTCGCGTGCCCGCAATCCACTGCTGATGATGTCACATTTTACATCATTCACGACATGGTCAGTGACATCACTGATGACATCACTGATCCAGTAACTATACTATAACACCCATGAAAACCTATGGTTGTTTCAGTGAATATATAAATATATATATACACACACACACTTTCAGCCAACCCTTCTTCATCTTCATCTTCTGGTCTGTTATTATGTCATTCATGGTTTTCTTCCACCCACTACAGCAAACAGCATGGGGCAGAAAGTCAACCCACTCTAACCATTGGCTCACTTCACTGTCAGTGAAGGCATTCTGTTCTTTCACAAAGAGCACCTCTGCTAACTAAGTGATTCCCTTTTGCCAGAGATTACTATTTCAATGTAGGCTTTTGAAACAAAAAATATTTTTGCTTTTAACAAATTAATATTTTTTTATATTGGAGAGAGCTCAGCAGCTTTTCCAACAAAAAGTTTTACTTAAACCACAAAAAACATTATTAAGTCTGATGATAGCCTAGACCTTTTGATCCTACTAATAATATATATGTAATATATTTACTTGTAGGTGCTTCAGCCAGCCATTTCCATCCACTGGTCTATTGTTGTGTAATTCACATTTCTTCCACCCTTTACAGCAAACAGAATGAGGCAGTGGATCAGCCCAATCCAGCCATTGTCACACCTCACTGTCTGTGATGGCATTCTGCTCTTTCACAAGCATTACATCTGCACACAAAGTGGGTCCATTTTGTAGGCTTCACTAGCCAGTGGGTGGGGGGGCCTGCTCATGGACCCTATGTCACCACTGAGGTAAAAGTTTGCAATCGCAACCTTACCCACTTTTTCAGTACAAACTGTTTGCCTTCCTGCAAACTGTCACACAGTGCACTAATTTATGAGACATCCAAGATGACACCGGCCTTCTGGCCCTGAAGGGAGCCTGTGGCACATACAGGGGTGAGGGTAGTCAAAAGAGCAGTCACCTCCTCCTCAGCTACACCAAACTGGCTCGGGGACCAGCTCCCCTTCCACTGGGCTCATGCTCAATCAGCTACAGAGGGCCGGAAGATCAAAGGCTTCACTGTCTCAGGCTGTCTCGTACACTTGGATGTAAATGGAGAGGTTTGGCCCTTGTCCCTTTGAAGTAAATTAAAATCTTGATCCCTCCCAGTGGTTCTTCTTGGGCTAACAGACATCTCATACCGCACCCCTGCCCATCTTATCACTAGTCCTAAGCCATTGTCTCTGCACTGGGGATAGTTTTCACCAGGGCCAGACTGAAGAATAAAAACGGCCCGGGCAAAAATGCTCAAACCAGCCTCCATTCCCCACCCTCTCCGCGATCTATCACTTTCTAACAATGTATCGTCTCTCCACTCACGCTTCTCCTTCTCTGATCTCTTTCTTTTCACTTCTCTACCTTTCAAGCCCTCTTTACCTACTTCGGTTAACCTCTGAGAGCTAAGGAGAGGCACCAGCATCGGCCATGGGCATTCAAAATCACCCTCCTAAGTCTTCAGTCCACCAGGGAAATGCTCAATGGAATTAAAGAGCTGTCCGGCACTGATTTTTACACATCATTAGGATCAAGCACTGACAGAGCCAGCTGCTAGCAGGCTAATGAACATTCATTTTTAGAGCTTTAGTCAGGGAAAGGGCAACTTCTGAAAGTTTTTTCCCCTAAATATTTAACAGAAATCTAACTTCACCATTGAATTGGATTTTTAATAAATATTTAAAATAGGGGTTGATTCATTTTTCTAGCTTGACCCAAACCTAGTAGCAAAATGAATATATAATTCGGAACTCTAGTTTTTCTAATAGGACAACCGGAGGTTTTCAAGATGAAAATAGCATGTCTAGGCTTCTCAGAGAATGGAAATGGTAACATTCAATTTCTACATGCCCCACTTTTAAAACTAGGCCTCCTACCGTGTGGTCTACAAGGCCTACCTAGGGGTGTTTGATTCATATTTAAAATGCAGTTTATTCCCTGTCAAAGGTTTTTTTGATAGGTCAGGCAGGAGGTTTAAACTGCAGCAGTCAGGCTCATTGGTAGGCCTGACACAATTTTTTCCATATCGCACCAGTGGATGGCAAGCTGAGGGGCATATTTACAAGAGCTTATTAGCACCAGAGCATCACTACTTATAACGTTCTGGTAGTGATAAGCCCTTTGCCTTATTTACAAGGTGGCGTTTAGCCACTTAAAGTGGCTTAACGCCACCTTGCAAATAAGGCCCCCTTTCACAGAGAACTTAGCGTGAAAGGCCCCTTTTCACGGAGAACTTAGCGTGAAAGGTGTAGCCAATGGGTGTTACGGTGGGTGTTCCCTCACAACACCCATTGCTTTTGATGCTGCCCCCTATTTACAAGGGTGGCGTAAATATGGGGCAGTGACAAAAATAAGACCAGATAAAACCTGGTCTTAACCTGGCAACATGAGGAAAAACGATTAATTTCTCCTTGTTTTGCTGTTTCTATGTAGGCTGCGTTATTACTTTGAAACAGCAAATCGTCATTAGTGATTGTTCATGTGCAGGAAGGTTTCCCTTCCTGCGCAAAAACAATCATTTAAAAATGACGAGTTGCAACTTCTATGTGTGCTGCACAAAGTAGCACAGATAGAAGTTACAAATCACCATTATGTATTGTTTATGTGCAGGAAGGGACACCTGTCTGCACTTGAACAATCACTTCCTGTAACGCAGACACCTTTACACTATGGTGCAAGAGTGCCTGCATTGGCACTAGGCAGTGCCAGCGCTAGTAGAAACTCAGGGGTGCACACATTCTTGTGAATATGGCTCATCTCTGCATTTTTTAAACGGAACAAGGCATTAGCAGTTTTCGAGCTACACCGCGCTCCTCCAGTTTATTGTAAATATGCCCCTAAGTGCTCTAGTCCACAGGTGACATTTAAGTTACCATGCATGGGTGCACTTTCTCATGATATGCTATGGCCTTAGTGGAGTGCTCAATATGTCAATTTTGAGTAAGGCAGTTGTACCTAGTTTTAGTGGTTAGATCACATACACCGGGGATTGGACAGCAGTGCCTTATTGTGCAGAGGCAAAAAACAGTAACATCAGTTCACAAAAATTGGAGTGACCACCAAAGAGGGCATTTTCTCTCAGCACATTTTTCACAGCAATAAGTATTATTCTTGCAACATCAAAATGTAACCTACAGAAATTTAAATTTCACCATTTTGCATGGTCACCCCTGATTGCTTACCTTTTTCTGGTCCCTTTTGTTTGGTGGTTTTAGTTCTCCGGTTTCACTCATTTGGTCTATTTGACTTTCCCATAACACAATATTGAATGGCACAAAAATCCACCAATGGCTTGGAAGTTAAATGACATGTGGGCTGCAGCGTGTATTTATGCCACACACATATATGACAAAACTATATGGCTTCCACTAGCACCCCTGTGCCGTGGTGCAACTGACATTTAAAAGCACTGCAGTGACATATGGAATGGAAAAGTGCCTTTGCCATGTATGAAAACTAACTTTTATATTAGTTAGTCATTCCTTAATTATTCCTTGCAGACCCACAAGGCAAGATACCTAAATAATAAAAATCAATCAATCAATCAATCAATCAGGCGTTTGTTAAGCGTGACTAAGGGTCTCAAGGCGCTGGGGGCTAGGGGGGGTGCAGGTTCTAGTCCATTCACCCCTCATCAGCTGGGTTAATTCGACACTCTATATATTTTAAATATAGGCCCTAACAATGATTCAAGGTCTTTAGGCTATTTTCACAGGATAGGTTTAGGCTGGAGTCTCCAGGTAAAGTTCTAGATATAAAAAAGGTATTCTTTTATAGCTTCACTTGGACAAATGCTAGCAAAATTAATCAGCTGCTTTGCACTCAGTTTTCCAAATCAGATTTAATGAAGAAATCGGATTTTCGGATAAATTCATTGGAAAATCAACTTTAAAAAAAATATTTTGCCACTCACCTTGCCTGCCTCTCAAAGCATTCCTTTTATCTGTCCCTGCTTGTGTCACTTCTGTTGTGTGGTCCTTTACTTCAGGGACATTTGGACAGGGTGCCTTATGTGACACTTAACTAGTTTCAGGTGTGTGCAATAGAATTTGATGTTACTAAGTGCCATTCTTTAGTTGATTTTTTTTATTCTTGCATGCCTCTCATAGCGACTGTGCACGTTCATTTTAACAATAACAAAATTGTGTATTAAATGCTTGAATTAATCTCAGCCACTGGCAGTTGCTTCAGCTGCATTCCAGTTCGTCATTTTTCACCCACCATTCTACTCTTAACAAGGTCCACCTTATGTAAATTAGTGCCAACCCTGCTCCTCACAGGAACAGCCTGCCCTCCCACTCTCACTCTCCCAGGCAGCTCTGTAGTACTCCCTCGTCCTGAAGCCTGCCAGCCCTTCGCTGCAGGGTTCGAGCCCTCCCTGAGCCCACTGGTCTGTATTGTCCTGCGGCAGTGTGACTGGTGCTTTGTGGTTTTGTCACCTTTTGTACGGTACTGTGCCTGTTATTTTACTTTATTTTAGCTTGTATTTTGTAGTTTAGGGCAGCTGTGCCCTCTGTTGTTCACTGTTCTCCTCCGTTTTTCCCTGCCCTCGCCGTCGCTGTCCACTGACCCCATCCCTCTGCCCCGCTCCTGCCTCCCAGCTGCTCATCCCTCCCCCGTCCCCAACAAATGCCAACCACTGTGCGGTCGATCCTAAGGCAAGCCCGTCTGCGCCTGTCTGCGCCTGGACCGTACCCAGCGCCAGAACCCCTGGCCCCCACGACCCCCACAGGACCCGACGCCGCTATGATGCTAACACCCTCCACGCACTCACCATCGGACGAAACTCCACCTGCTTCCAGGCCACTCTGAAACTCACCCACGGACACTTCACCTGCCGAAACTGCAGCTACAGCAGCCAGCGCACACCAGCACATCCTGCACATCCCAACACCGCAGGCCACACCCACTCAGCTGCATACTACTCAACACCCGCTCAGTCCACAAGCATGCCGTCGAACTCTGGGACCTGCTCGGCTCCTCCAGCCAGGATGTCGCCTTCCTGACGGAGACCTGGATGAACACCTCCTCAGCACCAGACATAGCCATAGCCATCTCGGACGGATACAAGATCACACGCAGGGACCGGAACAACAACAAACCAGGAGGAGAAATCGCCATCATCCACAGGAACACCATCAAAATCTCACCCAATACCGAAGAAGCCCTCAGCATGGCTGAACACCTCCACTTCCAGATCCATGTCAATCAAAACACCACCCTCAGAGGAACCCTCGTTTACAGACCCCCGGGACCCTGACCACATCGTTGACCTCATCAGCACACATGCCCCAGCCTCCACAGACTACATCCTCCTTGGAGACCTAATAATACATTCTTTATTGTATAGTTAATAAAACCGTTACAATATTCCAGTTAATAAAATACTTTCCTTTGCGTACTATAATACATTATATACAATTTTAAAACCGCCTTTGTTATAAAAAAAGAACAGATACAAGAATTTTTTATTTAATTTGGTGAGTTATATGTTTGGCCTTATTGTCCTTTGCATGTGTTCTCGATATTAATTAATAGTTTCAGAGACAAGTTCTAAATCAACCAATGTAAATCGCAAGATCAAAGTTCAAAGGTTCTGACTTGTGTTAGCTTTTCAGTAAATGTTCGAAATTGGCTACATATTTAATTATTCGACAAATGAATTGTGGGTCCACTGAGTCCAACGCCTTTAATATCGCTGAGCGGCATGTGCGAATACCTTTTTCGTTGAACTTTCTCCTGAGTAAACTCCGACAATCACACTCCAGCACTGGACAGATGCAAATCAGATGTATGAGGTCTTGCACTGCTGCGCCACATAAATTACAATCCTTTGGGCCTGGAGTCCTCCAGCCTGGTTGGTCGGTGTTTGTTGGCAGTTTTCCCATGCGTAACTTCAAGTACTTTAGTTTTAGGTGGGGAGGAAAAGCGAGGCCTAGATAGACAGCTGGTACCGGCCTTTTGTAGGGTTGTATAATCATCCATGCCTGTGCACGGCGTCTTAAAGTTGTTTTATCTTCGATCAACGAGTGCATGTTAGCTGTTTTTTTAGGATCTGCTTAAATGCTGATACTGGTAACTTCCTTTGCCAAACATCTGTCATCTCAGTGATTTTCAGGGAGGAATTTAGGTACTTCGCATAATGAGATTTGGGGTTGCTTTGCAAGGCGGCCCAAATGGCAGAGTTAATTTCTATATCGCAGTTGAGCCAGATGTTATACCAAAATTTAATTGACTCATATCTTTTATGCAATATTTGGGACTGCAATCCAAATTCGAGACGTACCTGTGCTAGTGAAGCATCGCACGGTAAACAAAATACGCGTTTGTACACTCTTGTTTGGATTTTATCTAATAGCGGTGCACTTCTTCCATTATGTACCACACTGCCATAAGCTATCGTTGGAAGTAGATTGGCTTTGATAACTATGAGAAGGGGGGTGAACAAGGGACCTTTTAGCTGTTTGGATAATCTGCAGAATGCATGCAATAGGGCTGTTCCCTTCTTTTCAATAGTGCCGAAGTGCATGGAGAATGTGAGCCGTCTATCCAGATGTACCCCCAGATATTTGTAGCTGTCCACCACTTCCAGGTTCATGTTATCAATTGTAAAATTCGGCTGTTTAGAGTGACGATGCGTTATGATCATGACCTTTGTTTTTTTGCTATTTATCTCCATCAGATTCTTTTTGGTGTATTCAGTCAGCTCATTGATTAGACGCTGCAGTCCTATTCTTGTTTGACTAAGAAGGACAACATAGTCTGCGTAAGATAGATGCATAAGGGGCAAAGTCCCTAGCCGTGGCGGATGTGCATTAACCCCATCTAGCCTTGGTGTCAAATCGGCCAGGAATAAATTAAACAGATGAGGGGCCAAGACGCAGCTTTGTTTTAATCCTTCACTAGTTGTAATCTTCCTTGTTAGCCTTCGGCCGTTATCGATCTTGACCAGCATCCAGGTGTTGGTATAGAGGTCCATAATTAGGTTTAAGATCGTGTCCGGCAGGCCCTGTTGCTTTAATTTGCCCCATAATGTTTGTCGGCTAACACGATCAAAGGCCGCCTTGAAGTCCACAAAACATAGATGTAGTGCTTGACGGACTCGTAGGCTTTTTTCTGCAATCAGGCTTATTGCTACGACATTTGCCATTGTGCCTGTGCCACGCCGAAACCCTGACTGATTTGGGGAATTTTTTTATTATCATCGGACCTATTTACAAGGTCGGTTAGAACCAATGAAGCGTAATATTTGGCCTCCGCATCTATCAGTGCGATCAGGCGATAATTTGCTGGATCCGTACGATCCCCGCCCTTATATATTGGGGTAATGATCGCACCTCTCCAGCTTTCCGGAATGCGACTGGTGACATTGATCGTCTGAGACAAGTTGTTGAGTTTACAGGCCCAATAATGTGGATCTTGCTTGTAGATTGCCTGGGGGACGCCGTTCGGTCCCGGTGCACTATCTTGCCTACTTTCTTTATGATTCGCAGTATTTCTACTTCAGTGTAAGCTCGGGAGGTTTGGCCTAAGTCTTCGTTTTTCTGTTCCAGGTTGTTTGTCGAGTCGGAAGCGATTAAGAGCTGTTCCGGGTTGTTTGTCAAGTTGGAAGCGATTAAGAGCTGAGTCTCTACGTTTTTACACTTGTATACTGAGCTTACAGCTAATGGCAGCTGTTCCATGGTGTTTATTGAAAATGTAACAATTAGAGACCTGAATTTCCACCTCGAGAATGCCAATGACAACAACTCCACAACACTGATCGACAACCTCGCCAACTTTGAACTCAAACAGCTCGTAACGACACCCACCCACTCTGCCGGACACACACTCAACCCCACCTACTCCGCCAGCAACCATGTCACCTTCAGCCACACCACCATACTCCACTGCACCGACCACCACTGCATCCACTTCTTCTTCGAGAAACACACCGCACACAACCAACCTCAACGCATCCCTCACCGCAACTGGAAAAAAGTAACCAAGGACCAGCTCATCACCAAACTAGCCCGAGACCCTCCACCGAGCCCTCTGAGACTACCAAAGCAGCCTGCAACTTCAGACAATGGATTGACGACTGCGCCAACACTCTCACCCCGAACAGAAAGCCCTCCAACAGGCGAACCGATATGAGCCATCTGGTGCAACACTAGCCTTCAGAATTGCAAGCACACCTGCAGAAGACTCGAAAAGCAATTGCTCAGTGACCAGAAACTAGACAACCACGCAGCCCTCATAAACGTCAGACGCAAACACCCCCAACTCATCCGATCTGCCAAAAGAACCTCCTTCAAAAAACGCATGGACAACAACGCACACAACAGCAAAGAGCTCTTCAACATCATGAAAGAACTCACCGCCCCCAACTCCAGCTCCAATGACGTACAGCTGTCACAAGAACTCTGCGACTCCATGGCTACCTTCTTCCATCGCAAGATCGCAGACATCCACAACAGCTTCAACACCCAGGCACCCAGGCTTCTCTGCTGCCTTTGACACCGTATGCCACCACTCCCTGCACACACACCTCCAGGGCGCCGGGATTGGAGACAAAACCCTGGACTGGATCACCCCCTTCCTCACCGGCAGAACCCAGAGAGTCCGGCTCCCCGTTCCAATCCGAAGCCACCACGATCACCTGCGGCGTACCCCAAGGATCATCCCTCAGACCGACCCTCTTTAACATCTACATGGCACCGCGAGCCAACATCGTCCGAGCACACCACCTCAACATCATCTCGTACGACAATGACTCCCAGCTAATCCTCTCCCTCACCAAGGACACGGCCACTGCCAAATCCAACCTCCACGAGGGAATGAAGGCCGTCGCAGACTGGATGAAGATTAGCCGACTGAAACTGAACTCAGACAAGACGGAGGTTCTCATCCTCGGCTCCTCCCCTCCGCATGGGACAACTTCTGCTGGCCAACCATGCTGGGGGATGCCCCAACACCTACTAACCACGCACTTAATCTGGGGTTCATCCTGGACTCATCGCTACCTATGACCCAGCAGTCAACACTGTGTCCTCCTCCTGCTTCAACACCCTCTGCATGCTCTGTAAAATCTATAGATGGATCCCAACTGAAATCAGGAGAACGGTCACCCAAGCACTCATCAGCAGCAGGCTGGACCACGGCAACGCCCTCTACGCAGGAACTTCGGCTACACTCCAGAAGAGACTCAAACTACAAAACGCATTCGCTTACCTCATCCTCTGACTCCCTTGCCACAGCCACATCACCACCCACCTAAGAGATCTGCATTGGCTCCCGGTCAACAAAAGAATCACCTTCAAATTCCTTACCCACGCTCACAAAGCACTCCACAACGCCGGTCCAGCATACCTCAACGAACGACTGTCCTTTTACACCCCGAACCGCCAGCTACACTCCGCAGACCTCGCCCTTGTCACCGTACCACGCATCTGCTGCATGACCTCAGGTAGCAGATCTTTCTCCCACCTCGCTGCGAAGACATGGAACACCCGCTCCGCCCACCTGTGCAGAACACAGGACCTGCTCACCTTCAGGAAACTCCTCAAGACCTGGCTGTTCGGCCAGTAGCTGCAGCCACCCCCCTCCCCCACCCCTAAGCGCCTTGAGACCCTAATTGGTGAGTAGGGCACTCTACAAATGTTGATTGATTGAACTGCCAGGTAAATCATCCTCCAAAAGGGACTACAAGCAGCCCAACTGGTAACACCCTATTTGGGGCTTGTCAGTAGGGTGTAACTTGTGTTCCGATACAGAGAGGACCTGGTCTTGCAATTCAGGCTGGACTGTTCCTATTCAAGCATTGTCACAACTGATTTGCAAATAGTGAGTCTAAACTGATGTGGCATGATGTGTAAAAAAGCAATGAATTAAGATGCTGCCCAGAGTAATTACCAGGGAATGAGATTAATGTAAGCATTCCATCCATCACCTTTTTGTACACTTCAGTGAGACACTGTAGGTTCAATGGGTATGCCCAGAGGTGGGCTCCACACACACTGTGACACTGAAACCAAGCTGCACCTTCTTCTGAGTCCCAATAAAGAAAAGAACAGTCTTGGGATGATTGTGTTCTAATTCAGGGAGGACCTGGCCTGGTAGGTCAGGCTGGACTGTTCCTTTTGGAGCAGGGTGAAGACTAATTTGTAAATGGCTGGGTTCCATATTGAGGTGGCATGAAGTGTAAAATAACGATGAACTGTGATTTGGCACACGTGACTGAGATCAATTCAAGCATTCCATCAATCACGTTTTTACACTTCAGTGCTTGTCCATCATCTTTCTTCTGGTGCCATGTGTTAACATCGGTGTTGAGATGGTCTTAATCTACACTTACTTTACAGTCCATTTCTTGTATAATTTCAACCTTAGAACACATTCTAGTATAAAGCACTGGCCTTATTATTCTCAATGTTGCATGCACCACTGTTAATAAGATCGTGTGTTACTGTAGCATTACTTTGTCATGCTGGAAGTAGATTCATTAACAACTTAATACCATAACATTAGCTAAAAGCAAAGAAGATGTAATCCCCCTATCCAATGGTAATTTGATATGCAATAATATGAGGAAAGCAGATATCAAATCTTGCAAAATATCTGGACTCAGTCATATAAATACAATACCTCAGTTAAGTGGGTAAAGGGTTATTTTAGTTTCCAACTATTTTTAAACTAGAGTGCTGACATACTATGATGCCTCAATATGTAAGAAGATGTTCTTGGAAATATGATAGTCCTAGCTTACCATTCAAAGATACACCTGGCACTGGATAGCAGTACCAAGGCATATGATGGTGGTAGCTGGACATGTAAGGCAATATATTTGTAAATGATGGCTGTAGCCGGACTTTTAAGGCTATAAATAACTTTACAAAGGCACCAATGGAGTTTGCTAAAATCATATGGGATTTCTGACCTGTGGCTAGAACTCATTTGGTGCAGGTGTGACACAGGACTTCATCCAGAACACCAAACAGACTCCTACCTGCTGCAAATTTGACAGGGTAAAAATATGCAGGGTCTGGTTATTATAAAATAATCTCTGCCAGTATTTAGCAATTCATGTGCAATATTTTGAATCCCGTATTGCTGCTAACCTTGAGGTGCTGTATTACTCATTTGCATTTTCCTTTTTCTGCCAGATGTTCTTTTAAGTGAAGATAATTACCTTCCTATCTGGATAGTCATCTATTCCCATTCTGATTGTACATTAATCCCACATTATAGTTAATCACAAATTCATCTCCTCCTTATAACTATGTAATAACAGGGCACATTTTTAGAAAAAGCACAAAGGTGTATGAAAAGACCTTGTCAGCATGGTTTTTGATACTGTCCTTTATCTAGGAATCTGTCTCTTAGGCATGCATGAGTGCTTTTCATTCATTATCAGGGACCCTGGTTTACATCACAATATCATATGTATTTCTGTGTCTAATGTGCTCTCACCCTTCAACCAGTTACTTTACAATTGGGAAATAGAAAGATAATTTTGCTTTAGAGAACATTGAAGGGGATAGGCCAATTCTTTAAAGGTTTCTTAAAGGCAGTATACTATGTACTTTTTAAATATTTTACTTCCCACGGAAGTGCTCCCTGTGGTGTTCAATTACTTGCTGGTTGCAAAATAGGTTTTCCTACACTTCAAGAGAGGACTTTAAAGAAAGATAATGACAAATGATATCAAGAAATTAGAGACCAATTCAAAGTGCTGCGTGCCTGGAATTTTTACTTAGCACAGACACAAGTAATTACACAGAAATTCCTCTAGGGCGTCTGCTGACATTTGTACCAGCACAAGAGGCCTCCAGTGATGAATGGAAGGCCCGCTTCACCCCATAGATCATGGTAGCCTTTTTAAATTACCATTCATGTAGGCAAACAGCCATCATCAAACCTAGGGGCATATTTACAAGCTCCTATCGCCACGGGAACGTCAGTTTTTACGACTTTACTGTGGCGATCGGGGGATGCCTTATTTACAGGGCAGCGTTAATCGACTTACCGTGGCTTAACCCTGCCTGGTAAATAAGGCCCCCTTTCACGCTATGCTAAGCGTGAAAGGGGAGGGCAATGGGTGTTGCTGTGGGCGTTCCACTCCAACATCCATTGATTTTGATGATGCCCCCTATTTACAAGGGAGGCGTAAATAGGATGCAGTGCTAGAATTGAGACCATCAAAAACCTGGTCCTATCCTCGTGCAACGAGAAGAAATGTTTCATTTCTCCTTGTTTTTGCTGTTTTCATGTGTGCTGCACTGTGCAGCACACATGAAAACAGCAAAAGGCCAATGATTGTTTATGCACAGGAAGGTCCCTCTTCCTGCACATAAACAATATTTTTAAAAACATGTATCAATGCTTCTTAGACCGTATTAATTTGCAAAACTGCGAAGTCGCATCTTTTAGACTTGTCCTTCATCCAAAGATCTCCCTAAATGACATTCTTATCTACCGCTCACCAGGGCCAGTCATTGACTGGGTTACTCACCTGTCTGAGCTTATCGCCTCCATGTTGCCTAACGTCAGTACTCTTTTAGTTGTGGGGGATCTTAACAGTCACTTGGATGACCTTAGCAATAGTGTTGCTAGAACCCTGATCACTGACCTTCAGTCAAGGAACGTCATTTTACATAATCAGGGTCCTACACACAAAGGTGGACATCTCTTAGATCCCATTTTCTCTAATTTACCAGATCTACAATGCCTTCCGGCCTTGCCCGTCCTTTGGTCAGGTCATTATCTTGTCAATTTTAGAATTTCAGCTCTGACCACCGCAGCTCTACATAGAGGCAACTATGTGGAAAAGAGCAGGGCATGGAGGAAATTGGATATTGGCTCTTTGAATAAAGTTCTTGCCTCCCATCTCCCTTTGGAACTGTCTACACTAGGTGATGTGGAAAATTCTGCTATGTTGATCGATTTTTGGCTAAAAAATGCCATTGATATCGTCCTTCCTACTTCTCAAAAGCAGGATGTAACTCATAAGATGCCCGCCCCATGGTACACCGAGGCACAAAAAGCAGAGAAGTCTCGGTGTAAGAAGCTTGAGCGCGTTTGGCGCAAAGACTATTCTCAGCATGCAGCTCTGACCTATAGAATCGCTTTAAAATCTTATCACAAAGCGTGCGCCTCGACTAGGGCCAACTTCGTGATGAAATCCATAACAGATGCCATTGATAATTCTAAAGTCTTGTTCAGCTTAGTGAAAAATCTTGCAGGCTCCTCCACATTAGCTAAATCTCCCCCTTTGACAGACAGGAAATGCGATGAAATCGCCCAGTTTTTCCTAAGCAAGGTGGAGAAGATCCACCAGGACATCTCCACCTGCAATCCTAATAACAAGACCATAGTCCAACCCACTCTAGCAGTGAGAGCGCCCTGACCCGACACCTCCTTTCCCCACCCGCTTTTAGCTTGGCCTGAATTACAGCCTGAAGGTTTTCAGGAACTGCTCTGTAATGTAAAATCTGGCTCCCCTCTGGATCCCCTCCCTATTTCTGTACTTAGGGCGCTGGACCCCTTGCATCTGTCTAAAATCTGTTCCATCCTGAATTTATCATTAAAGACTGCCACGGTCCCTGCCATCTGGAAACATGCTATGGTCACGCCACTTTTAAAAAAGCCAACCGCCGATCCCGAACTTCTGGCCAACTATCGCCCCATCACACTGTTACCTGCTTTTTCCAAGGTCCTGGAGCGTCACATCCATTTTCATCTTACTCAGCATGTGAGCTCCAACAATTTACTTCATCCCTCACAGTCAGGTTTCCGGCCGGGATTTTCGACGGAGACCACTCTCCTTGGTGTTACTGAAAACCTACGGTCCCTGCTCGACAAAGGTGAAACGGCCACGCTGATACTACTTGATCTCAGCGCGGCGTTTGATACCATCTCTCATAAAATCCTTCTGGACGCCTTAGCCTCCATGGGCGTGGAAGGACTAGCTTTGGACTGGCTGGCTTCCTTCCTTTCCAAACGCACCTTTCAAATTTTCTCCCGGTCTGCCACTTCCAATACCTACTCACAGCACCATGGTGTCCCTCAGGGTTCTATCCTCAGTCCCTTACTTTTTAATCTTTATGTTACCCCCCCTAGCTCATATAGCTGAAGATGTCGGTCTCACGTTATTCACATATGCCGACGACTCCCAGGTTATCTTCCCGCTTACGAACTGCGGCGAGGCCTCCTCCTCCCGCCTTCAGTTTGGTCTTGGTGAAATAGCAAAATGGATGAATCACAACCTTCTCAAACTGAATGGCGAGAAGACGGAGGTCCTTGTCCTAGAGCAGAAGCCTAACCTGTGGACCTCGAGACACTGGCCAGCAAACCTAGGCCCCCTTCCAGTACCAGTGGAGCAGGTACGAAATGTAGGCGTTGTTATTGACAAGGGCCTGACAATGCAAGGTCAAGTCAGTAAAGTATCTGCCATATGTTTTACCATTATACGTTGGCTTCGCAAGATCCTGTGGATGCTGTCTGATGACACAAGAAGGACGGTGGTGGGTGCCTTGGTCACCTCCAGGTTGGACTATGGCAATATACTCTACCTGGGGGCGGCCAAGGCTGTCACTCGTCGCCTGCAACTAGTCCAAAACGCTGCAGCGCGCCTTCTCAGCGGTTGCCGCAAAACCAACCATATATCCAACCGCCTCCGTGAGCTTCACTGGTTGAAGGTTGAAAACCAAGTGAAGTTTAAGGCTCTCACCTACATACATAAGATCAGGCATAAGGTGGCTCCAAGTTACCTACAGACCTTAGTAAAACCTTATTTCCCTTCCCATTCCCTCCGCTCTTCCTCTCAATGCCTTTTCTCAGTTCCCAGGATCAATCTCTCCAGAATGGGAGGTCGCTCCTTTTCTTACTTAGGGCCCAAGTTATGGAACTCCCTTCCTCTGGCCATCCGGTCTGAGGACAGCATTATATGTTTTCGTAAAGCCGTTAAGACCTGGCTTTTCGATTTATAACTGCTTGGCCAACCATCTCTTGTTTAGCTGCAGTATCTTAGCGCCGGGAGACCCTTACGGGTAGCTGTCGCGCTCTACAAGCTTAAATAATAAATAAATAAATAAATACATATTTTTTTAGATGCCATTTTGCAACTTCTATGTGTGCTGCATTAAGCAGCACACATACACGTTACAAAACGGCATTTAAAGATTGTTTATATGCAGGAAGGGTGACCTTCCTGCACATAACCAATCTTCCCTTGCACGCAGACACCCTTACACTATGGTACAGGGGTGCCTGCTTTGGTGCTAGGCTGCTAATGGTAGTGCCAGTGTAGCGGGAAATGCAGGGCTGCACCATATTCTTGTGAATATGATGCAGCCCTGCGTTTCTGAAGTGGCAGAGTGAAGCGTTAAGCCAGGAAGGCTATCGCCTCACTCCGCCACTTCCCTTGTAAATATGCCCCCTACCGCTCTTGGATACTTCCACCATCATGGGCTCAGCATACCCTGCTTACATTGAGAGCAGCACTTTGCACACCCATGCTCACAGATGCACTTCTCCCATTAAGACCTCACTTCCAAAGAAGTTCATATGCCCTTCTTTGGAGTGGAGTAGTCCTTTGTTTGCCAATCCTGCTTTATGGAGAAGAAGGTTGACCCTACATTGATTTTATAGTGGAAAAAGTACAAATGTCGGGTACAGCCTTCTATGGTAAGCTATTTCCCATTGAGTCTCTTTCCAAATTCTGAGCTAAAAACCCTTTGGAGAGTAGGAACTGTGTTTCTACTTTTATTCTTATAGCCAAGGAGGCTCAACATCAACAATGGGCAGCTTCCTTTAATCTCAGATCATTTCACAAAGGATTACCTTTAGGTTCTGCTTTCTAAAAAATGTATCGAGTTGGAGTATTCAGTTGGGTGCCTACCTATTCAAGGTTAAAATTGCAAACATACCACTGGTAGGTTTTGTGTGGAAATGTGCCAGAAATACACTCAAGATGTTTGCAGTTTTCGTCGGTTTCACCCAGACGCAGTTTGTGCATCGATATATGGTTCAGAGTGTGTTGATAAAACTATAATACAGTTTGGCATTCTTTGTTGGCAAATAAGTTTAGATTTTTGTCTCATGTAAACGTGGGCATCAATTCACCAAACTGACAAATGTAACTGACATGACATCAGGTACTCTTTGATGTATGATGACATTTTTTGAGTTGACTCCCTTGTTTCATCTGTTTTCCCTCATCAGCCTCCTCTTTGCGCCCGAGGGCCTAGGGAAGTGGCAAAGAGCAGAAACTAAAGAACTTGGCTCTCTCAGAATCCTAATTCTATCACCGCCTTATTGAAGTCTGCGATCAGAGGCAGATAAGGGTACTGTGAGGTGTACTAACGGGCAAGCACTGGAGTAGCAGTTGATACCTCTTGCTATTTTGACATCTGTTTATGCAAATAATGTACTCGTAGCAAATGTTGCTTTTTGCTGGTGCATTATTGTGATAATGTGAGCAGTCTAGTAGTTGGGATGGGAGGAGTTACAGGGTTGGAGGAAGTGGAGGGGCACAGGCAGGAAAGGGGCAGTTAGAGTAGTGACAGGAACGAGTCAGGAGTATGAGAATAAAGCTCCTTAAAATACAAAGTAAGTGTCTGTCATCTTTATGCCCACGACACTACAGCTGGCGATGAGGGTGGGATGAAGTGACCTACCATCCCTACGTGAACAAGAAAAGCGTCCTGTCCCTTGGCAGCACGAAAACGTGGTCGCCGTCGCGACACGTGTGCCCCCAAAGAGATCGCCGCCTAAGGACCCAGGCCAGCGATAATTGAGCCAGCTCCGCGATTCGCTGATCGCGTGGAGTCCTGCCTGACGAGCGCGATCGAGTGCTGGAAAAGAATTGCACCGAGCGCTGCTTCGTGCCAAAACTGTGAACTTACCCCCGATGCGTGCAAGTCGGCACGGCGTTGGAGGTGGCCAGCGAGTGAAGCGGCCGAGTCGGGAGCTCCCCCCCGACCCTTTCTAGAGGGTCCAGCAAGTGAGGGTGTGTGAAGCGCCGTCACCGGGGTGCTGCCTGCAAGACCGGCGATCCGGTGAGTCCCAGTGATTGAATCGGCGTGAAGGGAATGAATGAAGTCGAAATCTTGCGGGAGCCGAGATTTCCCTAGCAGCGGCCATCTTGGAACCAGGCAGCTAGCAGGACAAACCCCTGTGCAATGTGGAAGCGGCCATTTTTAAGTCAGGCAGTACAAGGCCTAAGCAGATGAACACTGATAAATGCAAAGCAAGCACTGGCAAGTGCAAAATAAGCACTGGTAAATGCAAAACAAGCACTGGTAAATGCAAAACAAGCACTGGTAGATGCAAAACAAGCACTGGTAACTGCAAAGCAAACATTGTTAAATGCAAAACAAGCATTGGTCAAAGCAGAAAATAAGCAAACAAGCAGTGGTAAATGCACTGGTGAATGCAAAACAAGCACTGGTAGATGCAAGACAAGCACTGGTAAAGGCAAAACAAGCACTGGTAAATGCAAAACAAACATTGTTAAATGCCAAACAAGCAGTGGTATATGCAACCAAGCATTGGCAAAAGCAAGAAGCGTGCAAGCCAACATTGACAAAGAGCAACAAGCACTAGCAAGTGGAAAAGTGACTTTGATACACCTGTCCAGAAATGTCTAATTCACCGCGCCGAAATGATGGAGGTGCAGCAGCGGCCTCCCCGGTTGAAACTGGTGTTTCACATTTGCGCCCCCCGGAACCACTGACCCTGGTGGCTGGTGGAAGCATGGGCCCCAGATGGCAGGAGTAGCTAGAGGACTTTGAAGACTATCTTGAAGGATCAAAAGTCACGAGAGACAGAGACAAACTAATTGCTCTACGCAATCTGGTCGGCAAAGAAGTCTGCAAACTGATCAAAGAGCTGCCGACAGATGATCAAGGAACATATGACAAAGTGCGAGATGCGTTAAACAAAAAGTTTGCGCACAAAAGAAATGTGGATTACGAGAGATATGTATTCCATCAAGCCCGGCAAGACAAAGAAGAAATGATGAGCACGTTCATATCCAGGCTACGCCGACTGTCTCAGTATTGCAATTTTGATGCGTTCTCGACGGACGATGCAATCAGATTGCGAGTCATCGAGGGTTTCCACTCAGAGACCCTTCGAAGGCGGCTGCTAAGGAAAAGCCATAATCTTGATGAGATAGAGGAAATGACCTGAGTGCATGATCAAGCGGAGGAACATGCTAAAAGTATGGAGACTGGGCGTAGTGAGAGAAGAGAGCAAGCATATTGGATGCAAACTAACAGCACTCGCAGAAGATCAAACGAGAGACAGAGAAGGTCCCGACTGGCGTCCAATATCATCCTCTGGTTCTTCACATTCCAGCAGGGAGTCTCGCAACTCTCAATGGTGAAGAAGGTCGCCGAGATGGTCATCATCGAGAGAATCGAGATCGACATCTCAGGACTCAGAATACACGGATGAATATATTTGCATGGTAGCAGACCCGGACCAGCTAAAGAAATATCCCCATTTAGACATCAGAGTGGGGACACATGCGACCAAGTTCGTTTTAGACAGCGGAGCGTCACTAAATTATATGCCCGTGACCGAATATAACAAGATGAAGCCACCACCTCTCCTGAGCCCAGCACATGTCAGGGTGTTCACCTGGATGGCGAGAAAACCACTTCCATGCCTGGGTAAATTCGCAACGACACTCAAACATGAATCTACCTCTGTGTCGGCATATATTCATGTCATCGAGGGCCCGGAGGCTGATTGTCTCCTCAGCCTGCCTACAGCGGAGCGCCTCCAACTGGTTGAGATCCTATATCGAGTCGTGACAATCCGGACATTGTCCACAAATTCCCCAAGTTATTCACTGGGCTTGGAAAAATGAACAAATGTCTGATTCGCCTGCACATCAATGATCAAGTGCGCCCTGTGGCCCAACATCCCAGGCGAGTGCCTTTTCATCTTCAGCAAGCCGTAGAGAATGAAATTCAGGAGCTGTTACAAGCTGACATTATTGAAAAAACGGATGGTTCCACACCATGGGTGTCACCAGTTGTCATCGTCCCAAAGAAGGGCACTCCTGAAAAGGTGCGTTTATGTATGGAGATGAGGCTTCCCAACACGGCCTTAGAAAGAGAGCGTCACCCAGGGCCTCATCTGAGAGACATAATATCGGCATTGAATGGAGCCAGGGTATTTTCCAAACTTGATCTAAATAAGGGATACCACCAGCTGGAATTACATGAAAAATCAAGATACATAACGACATTCGCCACTCATTTGGGTTTGTTTCGATACAAACGACTGAGCTTCGGTATCGCCTCTGCGGCGGAAATATTCCAAGAAGTCATCCGCCAGACCATCAGACACATACCAAATTCACTGAACTATAGTGATGATATTCTGGTGTATGGGTCGAACACACAGGAACATGACAAAGCGCTGGATCGAGTATGCCATGCGCTCCTGGAAGCTAATCTTACTCTCAACAAGGACAAGTGTGAGTTCCATCAATCCACTCTCAAGTTCTTCGGACATGTATTCTCGGGGGCTGGGATGAAGCCTGACCCAGAGAAAGTGACAGCGCTCAATGCCACCAAGAGCCCTCAAGATGTGAGTGACATCCGATCGTTCCTGGGTATGGCGAGCTATTGCGCCCGATACATCAAGGACTACACCACCATTAGCCACCCATTACGAGCCCTCACCAAACAAGGACAACCGTTTGTCTGGAGCTCCCGGTGTGAGCGGGCGTTTCAAGAGATCAAACAGGCCGTGGAATCAGCTGACAACTTAGCCTATTTTAACCCCAAGAGGAAAACGGAGATAACGGTGGTTGCCAGCCCCATGGGGTTGAGTGCAATCCTAGCTCAGTACGACAATGATACTGACCAATGACACATAGTGGCTTATGCCAGCCGCAGCCTAACAGACACTGAAAAGGCGTAAAGAGAGTCTTGCGGTTGTATGGGCCTGCAAGCATTTTCATGTATTTATCTATGGCAAACACTTCACTATGGTTACGGACCACCAGGCGCTCGTCACCATCTTTGGTAATCCCAAAGCCAAGATGCCACCTCGTATTGAGCGGTGGGGTTTGCGCCTGCAGGAATACACCTACACAATAATACATAAACCGGGAAAGGCAGAGAATCCTGCGGACTACATGTCCCGGCACCCTCAAGCATCCCAGGTCTCACCTCCTTCAATAGCTTAAGAGTACATACATTCTGTAGTGAGTTCAGCTCGGCCACCGGCAGTTCCTTTGGAAGCGATACAGGAAGCCACTGTGCAAGACAGCATCCTTCAGAAAGTGGTGCGCCGACTGCGCACACAGCGCTGGAGACATGACAGTGAGGATGAGAAGAATGATCCTCAAGTCCGCCAGGAAATGCAAGCTTTCAGGCATATTAGTGAAGAGTTATCTGCTACCTCAGAGGGGATCCTATAGAGAGATCATCGGATTGTCATCCCGAGGCAGTTACGTCAAGGAGTGATCAACCTAGCTCACGAGGGCCATCGTGGAGTTGTTGCGACAAAAAGCGCCCTCCAGGAGCGAGTGTGGTTCCCACTGTTGGATCAAATGGTGGAGCTCACCTTAAAGGATGTCCTCAGTGTCAACTGGTCAGGCACGGGGATTCCCCAGCTCCCCTTCAATTGACCAAGCTACCCAGTGGGGTATGGCAAGAACTTGCCATGGACTTTTATTGACCACTCCAGTCAGGCAAATATGTGTTGGCTATTATGGATGAATACTCGAGGTTTCCAATAGCACAATTTGTGTCTTCCACCAATGCCTCCAGCACGATTTCTGTGCTAGATGAAGTGTTCGCCGCTTGGGGTGTCCCCAAGGAACTCAAAACAGACAATGGTCCCCCTTTTAATGGACATGTGTTCAGTGAATTTGCGAAACACCTCAATTTCCGACATTGCAAGGTCACGCCTCTGTGGCCGCAAGCCAATGGCACCATTGAACGGTTCATGGCGGCCTTAAAGAAGACATTTCAACAAGCTACTCTGGAAAAAAGAGACTTACGAGTGGCTCTCAATGAGGTTCTGAGAGCGTACCGAACAACACCACATGCCACTACAGGAAAGTGTCCTGCCACTCTCATGCTGGGGCGACCCATTAGAACACAGATCCCAACATGGGAAGGAGCGTCGAGATCAGTGTCTCCGGTACGTGTACATCAAGAACTTGCGTTGGCTGATCAAGCCGGCAAGAGCAAGATGAAGTCCTATGCGGATACTCGAAGGAAAGCAAAATCTCCATCCCTGCATACCGGAGACTGTGTGGTGGTTAAACAAGAACAGTCAAAGAAAACAGACTGCAGATTCAAAGATGAACCTTTGGTTATCACCCAGCAGAAGGGTACAATGATTACTGCAGAGTCTGAAAAGAGACGGATTACCCGAAATGTTTCTCATTTTCAAAAGTGCACCCTGGCCATGAAAGAGGCCCTTGATAGAACAACGGATCAACGAGATACAGAAGGACCTAGTCACCTGGGTGCAGTACAGAGGCCTGATCATCAGACCGAAGCCGCGTCTGAAGATACCGGCGTGAGTCTCCAACCTCGAAGGGACATCCAAAGGCCTAAAAGACTGATTGAAGAACTATGATCAAGTCAGTTTCGTTCTTTTGTTAACAAAGGGGGAGATGTGATAATGTGAGCAGTCTAGTAGTTGGGATGGGAGGAGTTACAGGGTTGGAGGAAGAGGAGGGGCACAGGCAGGAAAGGGGCAGTTAGAGTAGGGACAGGAACGAGTCAGGAGTATGAGAATAAAGCTCCTTAAAATACCAAGTAAGTGTCTGTCATCTTTATGCCCACGACACTACAATTATGGATACAATTTGTGATATCAATGCAAATCTCACCTCACAGGGCTATTAGTCCGCTTTTCAAAAAATCAATAGAGTTGATGTATTTGTTCTCTCTTGCCAGGTTACCATTGGCATGGTCCTAGTCTGACCTGTTACTCTAATATGTACTCTGTGAGTGTTGTTTTTATCTGAAAGAATGTAACAATGTAGACAAGTGAGATATTATTTTAGATATTTGTGTGAGAAATAAGGATGGTGCTTGTGCAAACTTGGTGCACACTCAGATCTCCACTATGTTCACTGAGATGGACTTTTGTCCCAAACTGAGGCTAAAACCATAAATTCAACAGTACATTAATGACAGTGAAGCAGAAATTTCCCACAGGAACAGAGAATAGGGGTTTTGCAAACCATAAAGGTTTATTGACAAAGGAATAAGGTTACAATCTCAAATCAGTAAATTCAATCATCAGTCAATCACGTGGCTACAGAATAGTCATAGATCTGCCAGGCAAGTCAAATAAATGATGCACAGTTCAGTTATTTAAAGGAAGAAGTAAGTAACAAGAAGATTCAGTTTCCTTAAAGGGAAATAACCTATGCTAATTTAAAGAGGCAGTTAAAGTTTGGAAATTCATAAGGAGCATTTAGTCTCAAGAAAAGGTAAGTAGTGTCTACCTGCAAAGGTGGACAAGGACAAGAGTCCCAAACAAGTTCCTAACATGTTCTAACTAACTAATACCAGAGCACAGAACTCATCAGATTCAGGAAAACATACATATCTCACAACTTTCAAGTTGAGCTTGGTGTCGGCTACCTTCTCATGAAAAGTATCATACCAGATTCTTCTACCATCACAACCTTCACAATATCTCACAAAATAACAATTTTAACAAGCCCACAGTGACTCTGGTTCCTGGAACAGAAAAGTAAATTATGCACTCCAAGCAAAAATACTTTCACTTAAAAATGGAGTTGGGCACCTCCTGGGCCCACTCATGTTACTGTTAGGATGCATATATCCCAACTATAGCTAAATCAAAGACATATAAATGAACAGTTTCCCTAAATCTAAGTGTAAAATAACATGTGCACACATGTAAGGAATAGTGATACGTTTTACAGGTTAATATATTTGTAAGCGCAACTAAATGATGATGACATTGCATCGCCATTGGGTAGTCAGAGTTATTCTGCCTGTATGAGGAAATGTATTATAGTTTAAATATGTTTGTGGTTTGCATGACAAGGTAGGGAAGGTTTCTAAGTTCACTGGACGTCTTATTTTTTTGGATCATGAGAATCTATTTATCATACATATATAATTGAATTTGGCTAGGTTTGCCAGAGTTCCACATTGCTTCAGGCTAGAATCTACAGGTCAACTTATCAAATCTGAGTGAGAAATTTGCATGCAAATTAAATTCAGCATGATCCCCAGTTTGACTTGTTTCCTTTCCTGGCTATATGTGTGTGCAGTCCCATAACTGTGGGATACTGTACGCGAAAACTACATGATTTCATATACTCTGAGTCAGAATGTGGAAAAATGGTTCCCGAACTGAGCAAGGAGCAATCAATGATTTAGAGTTGTATTTTCCTTAGTATTAAGTATTGCACGTGTATGATTTAAATATGCAGTTGCTGGTTATTCTGGATCATCAATCATATTAATATGCTTTGCCTAACAGACCATTGTGAATCTTGACAGTCAGCATCATAGACATGAATACATGAAGGTTTGCAGAAAAGTCTAACAGTCGTGCTTAAAGAGTCACTTTAACTTCTTTCTCTGTTTTTAACATAGATTTAAAAAAAAAAATCATTGTCCTACAGCCGGGAGGTTCTTGTTTGAATACCTGCTCTTCATTGTCACAACTACATTAAAAGAGGTATTTGTGCAAGCACTCGTGATTCATGTTATCTCAGCAATGCCCTGCATTTTATTTGCTAATTCAGTTTCTCTTGTCAAAACATCAATAAGATACTCTTATCTTATTGAGCTATGGAGGTAATTCCATATCTGGTTCATCGGGAGAAAGGAACTTCTCAAGCACTGATATCCTTTGAAGGCTGATCTTTTACAAGGTCAAAGGCTAGAGCGGCACTCTAATTAAAGATGTTAATACCAAACCCAAGCTAAAGCAATATTTACAATCAATACAGCTGAGGTTTTTATTTATGTCCATTTTTCTATTTACCTGAAGAACATTAGTTTAACTGAAGCTCGCGTTTTGAAAAAAAAACTTCAAAGTAGACACTACACATCAAAGCACTGCTTTACAACTATTTGATCACTGCCTTAGCTATGCATAACATTGACTGCAATGAATTTTTTAATGTTTTAATTCTCTTTCGAGCTGCGCCTTTGAAGACTGCTTTCAAAGACATCGGCAATAAATTTAAAGTAAGTAGCAAAACAATAAATAAGCAGATAGCGCTGAGTCTGGTTTATAATTCAATTTATCCTTTTTGATTTTTCAATGGCATATATATATATATATATATATATATATATATATATATATATATATATATATATATATATATATATACTGCTTAGCAATATAAATAAGAATGAAAACACGTTAACCTTTTTTTTTACAACTACTGTTTACCTTCTGAAATACGCGTTTTAATTAAACTGTACAGTATTGTTGTTTTATTAAGGGTTTTCATTCCAGGGGAGTTTGTCATAAAACCTAACATTTTGTGCAATATTCTATATGCAGAAAAAGTGAGTCAGAAAGAATCAGAAAGAATCTGACGTCAGTCTTTCAACTTCCTTACATGTGTAGCTTATTTATATGTTTTTAAAAGTTTAATAGAGTACTGCATCCTCTTTCGATCACTTCAACGTGCCGTGCTTGAACCAGAAAAGCAAAATACGGGAAAGTGGAAGTGAGCGATCGGTGGATTTAAGGCCCCAAAGTGATATTCTTCATGCCCCCTCCCTGTATGGATAGTGTGCAAAAATATACAAGCCGAAACAGTTCAGTTTTCACGTTGTTTTAGAAGCGCACGTTTTTCATTCTGCATTCAGTCTTGGATTCAGGTCACCGTGCTTCCTCCATTGAAGTAATTGAGCGCAAAATCCTCTTTGTTCCTTATTGAGATGCTGTTAGAAATTGGGTTACTGTTTGACTAGGGTGTGAGCCCTGGTCATACAACAACCACAATTCTAGTCGGGGTAAAACATAAGCAAAACCCAAATAAACCTGTGGTCAATCACCTGGTAGCTTGGTATGGAGCAGTCAGACTGAACTAAGAGGCAATATGTTTGCGCAACAGTTCAAACAGTAAAACAATGAAAACACCACACAAAGAGACCCCACCCCTGGTTAGACAAAAAGAGCATAATTAAATAAATAAAACAAGACCAAAACAACATAATTTCAATCAGAAGAACCAGAGTTTTTCATTTTTAAAGAATAAACTGTATAATAAGGCCTAAAAGCAGGAAGCGTCAACCACGGCTATCTGGCTGCACCGGACCAAGTCTAAGGCAAAAGGTCAGGCCGGCGGCGATGGAGAGTAGGTCGGCTACAGTCCTAGGTTAGTCCTACTGAAGTCTTAGCTTCTAAAGTTTTGTGCCAAGAGTCCTATTCATGTTGGAGAGAGTCGTAGGGAGTAAGGAGACCATTGTGGGTGGTGGTCGGTGTGGCGTTAAGCGGCGAGCATTACATGGCATCCTCCATAAGCAATCAATGCTTTCTTTGTGAAGAGTCTGCAGCGACTTATACTGAACTTTGGTGCGAGCGGTTTGATTCCTGTGCAAATTGAATCATTCGCGAAGAGCCCAATCTTGATTTCAAGAGTCCATGAGCCACACCAAGGGTCAAGGAACTGAGAGGCTCCATTTGGGGGTCAGGAACTCGTTGCAGTTGAGACCAGGAGCTGGTTGGGGAGCCTTTTGGTTTCCTGAGGCTCAGTTGAAGAGGCTAGCAGACTAGCCCTTTGAGTCATCCTGTGGTCCTGGAAACAAAATGGAGTTGCAGGTCCAGTTCTTCTTCCCCAGGTAAGAGGACAGAAGGCAGTAGGTCTTTACAGCAGAGCAGCCGTTCCTTTAGAGCACCAGTCCAGCAGTGTGGCAGTCCTTGTAGCAGCATAGCAGTCCTTCTTCCTGGCAGAGTATTCACAGGTTCAAAAGTGTACTGAAGAGTTGGTGTCTGAGGTTCTTCTTTTATACCCTGGTGCCCTGGTTCTGGGAGGTGGGTGAAGCCTCTAGACAGTGGCTTTGAAGTGCATGGAATTTCCTGCCTCTTCTCCCCTGTCTCCAAGCTGGCTGAAGTGACAATGCGGAGTCATTGGGCTCTTTGTGTGAAGACAGAACACAGGCTATTCAGGCTTTGCTCAGCTTCGCCCCATCCTGCCAGGAGATGGCCCACTCAGTCACTAAATTATTCTATTGTGTGGCTGTCTGGGATGAATTCACAAGGTCTATCTGTCTATTAGACTCAGTCGAGTGACTAAGGCCAGGCCATAGGCAAAAAGGGCTAAGGGCAGAAAACTGCCAACTTTCTACAACTGACATTTTTTAAATTGTTATCAAAAATCCAACTTCAGCACTAAATAGGGCTTTCCACCCAATTCCAAAGACACCAAACATGAACTGCTTATCTCTTCTCATTTGTAAATGACACTTATAAAATGTAAGTAGGCAACTCCAATGTTATCCTATAGGAGAGATAGACTTTGAAGCAGTGAAAAACAAATGTAAGAGTTTTTCACTACCAGGACATATAAAACGTAAAAGTACATGTCCAGCTTTTAAAACACTGCACCCTGCCCATCGGGCAGTCCAGGGCCTACCTTAGGGATGACTTACATGTATTAAAAAGTAAGGTTTGGGCCTGGCAAAAGGTTCACGTTGCCAGGTTGGCATGGCAGTTTAAAACTCCACACACTGGCTTCAATGGCCGGCCTGAGACATGTTTAAAGAGCGACTTAAGTGGGTGGCAAATCATTGCTGCAGGCCCACTAGCAGAATTTCATTTACAGACCCTGGGTACATGTAGTGCCACTTTACTATGGACGTACAAGTAAATTAAATATGTCAATTGTGTATAAGCTAATCTAACATGTTTTAGACAGAGAGCACAAGCAGTTTAACACTGGTTAGCAGTGGTAGAGTGCCCAGAGTCTTAAGTCCAACAAAAGTAGATTCAGCAAAATGGAGGAAGAGAGGCAAAATGTTTGGGGGAAGACCACTCTGAGACTGACAGGTCTAACAGATGCTAGTTTCTATAGAAATCCTGGTCCTTTATCAAAGGAAGACTTGTGTATAATACAAAGATTCTTAGGCTTTCATTATGAGTTTACCAAATTAGTGTGGGGTATATACCACACAGGGAAAGTTACATTACCACAGTCGGAAGTTTTTAGCATGTGCAGTAAATACCTCGTATTATGATGTTTTAAAAGAAAAACAGAGCATAACGTGCAAATAGATTTTTAACATGATGTATTCCACAGTTTTTGCCTTTTTTCCAGGCCTTCTCCCCAAATATATTTCAAAAAGTTTGGCCTGCTGGAATTTATCCTTATAACATAACAAGTAATATGGGACTTTTACTGTTGATTCTTGCATCCACCGGGCGCAAGCGGAGAACGTCTGAGCAGGGCTCGTTTGATGTCTTCACTCCTTATTGAGAAACATTGTGGAAGCCTGGCTCTGCAGCCATTTTAACCTATCAATGAGCATATTCGGTAGTTCACTGTAAATCATACCACAATAATCCATTGACCTTCTGTATTTTTAAAGTTTTCAGACAAATGTTCCTTCCAAGTATGCCTCAGCTTCCAGGTCACAGCTTGAGGGTGCTGCAAGCATTGGAAAATGGTTTTGATAAACTGAAATGGACATGGCTATTTCACACCTCACCTACTTTCTTTCTTAATATTTAGATTTTGTCTGCTATTCCGCAATTCCTCTAATTAGTCTTTCAAGCAGATATTGATAATGTGGTTGATACTAAGGGTTTCACTCAAAGCCTTTGGAAAATTTCAATCATGAAGGAGCTCTTTCTGATTTGTTGTAAAATCTGGAGATGGACATCCATTTTGATTTACTAACAAGAATTAAACAAAAAAAGTGTTTTTAACCAAGAACTTTGTCCTGCAAAAAACAAACGTCAATGAAAAAAACTATGCGTGAAGAACACCACAACAGTGTTTCCCTACCAAGGAGTTGCTTAGAGTATTGCAACTTGGGGAGTACATTCGAAATATATTTTGAAGTTCTAAAGGCAATCATGGAAAATTTACATGAATGCCTGACAGTTATTGAAGCTTAGATGAGTTGCAATCGCCTTAAATAGACATAAAAAAGGAAATTCTACTTCCAGGTGTTTCAGCTTCTTTTTGGCAAGGTGTCAAACAGGGGTGCGTATTAGCACCAACTCTTTTTAACCTGTATATAAGTGGCTTGGCTCATGCATTAAATCAAGCAATCAGTAATGCCCCAAAATTAGCAAATTAACATATCACTTCCCTTCTATACGTGGACGGTATCGTCTTGTTCAGCCAAATGCTGATAGGTCTCCAAAGATTGCTAGATGTTCTACATATTCACTGCTGGACAAATGAGATGAAAATAAATTACAAAAAAACAATATCACTATCTTTGGCTGAAAAAAGAAAAACCAACACTACTGGCATCTTAACAACCACTGCCTGACCATTGCAAACAAATATACATATTTGGGATGTAGGCTTGCCGACATAGGAGGTCAACTATTACCTTTAAATTCATTAAAACCAAAAGTACCTCAGAACAATTCACCTTCCGAACAATCTTAAAGAGCACTAACAAATTCTCCTTTGAATCACTGTTGAAAATGGTCTCTATCAAACTAGTTCCAACATTGTCATATGGGTCAAAGCCTTTCCCGACGAAAATGGGGGCCTTTATGAACAACTCACAGAGAGCAGTTTTCAGAAATCTATTTAAATTACCACATAACACCTCACCAGCACAGATGGAATGTGCACATGGTGACAGATGTAGGTGAGGGACATTTACCGATTCTAAAATACCGAATTTTACCAATTCGGTATTTTAGAATCGGTAAATGCTATGTAGGGAAAAATTCGGTAAGTATTTCCGAATCGTTAAGATTCGGTATTTACCGAATCGGTATTTACCAATTCGGTATTCCCCATTCGTTCATATGGGCCTGGAGGCCCATAGGAATGAATGGGAATTACCGAATCGGTAAATACTGATTCGGTAAAAGGGGGAAAACATTGAAGGGTGGCAGGGTGTCCCTTTGACACCCTGCTGCACCCCTCAATTGTGTATAGGTGCACATGTGGCACACATACATGCCCTAAGGGCATGTATGTCTGCCACATGGCACTGAAATAATTTGCATTAAATTGCTTTTTTGGGGGGTTTCGTTATTTACCACCAACTTGTAGTTGGTGGTAAATAATTAATTCTAACATGGGAAAAGCACTCATTTAAGTGCTCCCTACATTAGGAATTAAATTACCGAATCCTTAGATTAGGCCCCTACATCTGAAAAGCCTAATACCGGTCGGTAACGGCCGAAATTCGGTAATTTCGGCAGTTACCGAACGGTATTTGCCTACCTACATCTGGCCCTTTCTGATAATGCAGAAGGCTTGCGTAATGAAATACCTGCATTTAAAAATCTTATCTGGCTTGAAACATCTTGCGCCAACAGCTCACGCCTTCTAAACTTCTTGGCGCAAGCCCTCTCTGAAGCACTGGAGCAAACGGGTCTGGCGGAGCTGTGGCATTTAAAACTACTGCACCCACAGTTTAAAACAGTTCTAAACAGAAAAGTAAAAACCAAATCCTTTGAATCTGATTACATGGCTTTCGCCAAAAGAGAACATGCTCCCTTGTTCATCATCAGCTATGATAGAAAAGGTCCACAAAAATGTATTATGGAACCATTCTCATCATATTATAAAACAAAATATCTGCATCTCTAGATGGGTACCTTTTCTTCATTAGACTTACTACCTCCATGGACAATGAAAACTGAATCTAAAACATGTCATTTATGTGGTCTATTTTAGGAATCGATAAACTACCGTCTCTGCATATGCCCCACCCTCAGTAGCGGTCTGTCGAGGGAGTGCTGCCGGGCAGTGATGTGGGGAGGGGGAGGGGCACGGTGGGGGGATGTAAACTATGGATTCTGGCCGATTACAGGTAAGTAAACATAAAAATAAATAAAACATATTTCATTGCGCGCACTGTATGGCATTTGGCGATGCAGTGTGCACAATGAAATTTGTTTTATTCAGTAGACTTCTACGGCACTTGTGGACTAATGAGGGGTCACAGACATTATCATCTTCCATTAGCCACTTATTGAATAATGCACAGACACAAGTGATCTCCAAACATAGAACATTTCTGGATATCACAGACAAACTACTAGGAAACAATCGAGAACCCTATAAGTATTAGTGGCTTAACCGTGAACTTCTATAGCGCTTAAGATAAGTCTCATACAGCTGAGAAAAAAGTGATAATCTTATTTTTCTCAATGCATAGATTTTTATTAACGCAGAGTGTACAGAAACACCAAGCTATTATATGTTCTAATTTTGAAGATTTGTATTACTTTTATCTTAAAACCAATAGCCGCAATTCAAAAAATCTATTTAATGACCACAAGTCTCACGCTGTTTATCAAAATGTATTTTTAAGTTATTCACATTACCTCCTTTGATAGAACCTGTATGAAGATGAATGGTTTCTCTGATTAATCATCTAGATTTCTGTAAAAACAATGAGGTACCAATCGTTTTTAACCCTACTTGGCACTTTTGCACTTTAATAGACTTGATTGTTTAAATAAAGGAATTTGTATTTGATTTGATTTAATTTGTCTTCTTTCTGGCAACGAGTTCTGGATGACTACCTATCCTAATACCATGTGTAAAGAACTTTGGGGTAACATTTGACTAAAAACCCAAATTGGAGCAGCACCAAATTGTGTGTTTAGTTACCACCTACTAGTCCTTAACACTATTCTGAACATTTTCTTCTTTTTTCCTTATATTCACCTCATGAATGCTTTTATTTCCTCATGGTTGAATTATTGTAATGCACTTTGCCTTAATTTGTCAGAGAGTCTACAACTACTACTGAAAGCAGCTGGCAGGAGAGCTAGAGGCTTGTCAAAACACGATTATGTCCCCTCTACATTTCTTTCACTGCACAGACTTCCCATAAATCAAAGGGTGTTATTTAAATGTATGTGTCTAGTTCATAAATCTCTGCATGCAAGTAAGAAAACACAGATGTTCTACTGGTATCGTCAAAGACCACCGTTAAGATCTCAGAACCAATGTTTCCCCAGCTTTCCAGAGTAAAGCAAGCAAAGACCAGAAGCGAAGTCTTCGAAGATTCAATGGCTAGCTATTAGAATGAGGCCCCCCTCCCCTTCAAACGCCGCCCCAATATGCCATGAGCCGAATTACTCAAAGTTAGGAAGGCATTAAAGACCACACTATGTCCATACCATACAATGTCCATTTAAATTATAGCTGTATATCTCATCTGATTGTGCAGTCTCTGCCCCATTGTACCCTCATGTAGAAGAGAGCGCTAAGAAAGCTTAAAAATAATAAAATTAATAAGTCTTCCCATTAGATAAGCCAGAAAAGCATTGAAGTTTACTAGAATAATAATAAGATAGTAGTAATGTGACACTAACGACCATGAAATCACTAGACATCCCCTGATCTCTCACTAAGAAGGCTGCCCTATTGGAAATAATGATACAAGTTTTGTATATGATTTTTGCTTCATTGGATGATTTTGTATTTAAGGGATACCCTTGTTACATTTAGCATATGAAGTACCCTTAGGTATGCCAGATGCTTTCAGAGTTAGGGAGTCAAATTTTAGGGGCCATTTTAATTGAGGCAGTTACATCGAAAGAATTAAGAATTGAGCTAAATGCCTCAACAGTAAAATAATGAGGTACTAAAAAAGGTGCAAAAATAGCTGCTACTACCCCTGACTCAATCAATCAATCAGTATTTGGAGTGGGCTAATCACCCCAAGGGGTATCTGGATTCTGATGGTTCCTGCAGCTACTTTCTGACATCATAAACCTTTTCACCATGTCATGATCGCTCAGTAACTCTCGAAGAATGTATTTATTTAAGGGACAATTTTAACAAAGGTAAGTGTAGTAACAAAACTTAAGGGGGCCCCCCTGCAAGGTTCCCGGTGGGGGCCTCCATGCTTCGGATCCAGTCAGGAGCTCTCAGTGTCACACAGTACTGGAGGGGGCCTCCCTGGAGTTCAGAGTCCCCCCATCCCGCACGTTGGGGGTTATTGGGGCTATTGTTACGCCACTGCGTTTCAACATCCATGTGTTGAAGGCAGGGATCCCAGTCCACTTACTCCATAAGAAGCCCATTCATTCCAGATTTTGGTGTTGCCCCTTGGCCACATAGACTGGCCTTTCCATATTAATGCAATAATTAATACCCCTCATTCAGTACTCCAATGAAGGAGGGCAAACATCTGTCCAGTTTCGAGCAAGGTTCTTCATTTGCAACCAAGAGACCAATCAGTAACAGTCTGAGTATGTAATGGTTTCTATCTTAATCAACAGAAATTAGGGTGCTTGGGATGCGACCAGCCCAACACCTCTTCAAGCATCAGTAGGAGCCCTTTCTAAAAAGCAGCAACCATTCCACAACCCCAGACCCTATGTTAAAAATCCCCATGTGTGGGTATGCAGGGAACTCATCAGACTCATTTCACACAATTTCTGTTGGGTAATGAAAGTAATTTAGTTGGATGATCCTAAAATGTGATGCGAAGACAGATTCCCAGGGAAGCACGTGTCTCCCTCCAATCGTCTTTGAAGAACAAACCAAAATCTTCCTCCCACTCCTCGTGGAGATGGGAAAAAGTGTCAAGAAAGTTATTCACTAATGTTCAATAGATTTTCAAGAATGTTTGCATCTGGAACTCTTCTGTTGGGGGTTTGTCTTCTAAAGGGTCAACGTCATGGAGGTCCTCATGTCACGCCAATTCACCAACATGCTAGGGGTAGTGGAAGTGACATCACATCTCCTTTGGCATTCACTTTCACTCACACACATGCTTATACACACACACACATTCTTAAATAAACAATGCTTACACATACATATTTAACATTGCATTCTCTCACATAAACACACACTCACCCATAACCACGCACATAGCATACATTTAAAAGAATGTTTTTTTAGTTACCTCAGCTGCCATTTTAACTGCTACTTGTACTCCATTTTCTATAGATAGAAAACAAGGAGAGTGGAGACACAACTGACATCCATAAAGGCGAGCTGTTCCAGCTTTCCTGGCACTGATTTCGCAACCTTTGCGGTTTGGGGTGCCTAAAGGCAGGGCCAGGGGTCGCAAGGGGGAAGCCAGTGATCGGAGAAGCGACCCCTAGTGATCCCTAAATCAAGTCCATGGTCCTAATCTAGAGCAATAGGGCATGTTCCAAATGTAGTTCTTTGAAAAATTGGGAGCGATGTTCTTCAAATTCTTATCGTAGTATTGCAAAGGACTTTATACCTGTCCTGGCCATGGCATCGCCAGTTTGGAGATCTCTGTGGTATCCCATTGTCAGAACACCCAAAGTTCCGCCATTTGCTGGAGCAATCTCTGGTCCATAAGGTGCTTCTTTGGTAAGTTTATGTTTACACCACAGGGCTTTGGTTGTACTGTACCATGCCTGAAGACCAATCTAGTTGTGGGTGGAGGAGAAGGAGAAGAAATTCCTCCATATAGGAGATGCCGCAACAGTGTTCCCTGCCTGGCCCATTTTCTTTTTTTGTTTTTCCTTTTTTATTGGATTTTAAACAACGAAAAAAACAATACAACACATAAGACAGCACCCCCCCCCCCCCTCCTCTGATCGGGCAGATTAGATGTAGAACAAAACGAATTTCAAGAGAATAATACATAAAATGAAATATTTGAATTAACACATGAATCATCAAAATACAGAAAAACATTAGGGTAGATGGGTATACATTATAACTAAACGGTTTTAAGCCATGTTATTGTTATATGAATATCTAAGGTTCAGACCATTCTATTAAAGGAGACCAAATTCTTAAACCTTCTATTCTACGTTTCCTACCTTTAGTTTTATATATTGCCATTTCTAAATTAAAAATTGCTAACAGTCTTGAAAACCACTGTTGATATGAGGGAGCGATAGGATCTAGCCAAGCCGATGCTATACAAATTCTTAATACAGCCATCGAAATAAAAATTAGTTCATGACCAGTATTCAAATTAGTACAGTTTGCTAAGCCTAAAAGAACTGTTTGGTCAGATAGCTTAACCACAGTTTTAAGGATTAATGAGAGGAAATGCTCAATTTTAGATTTGAGAAAAGTTAAAGCGGGTCAAGATGAAAAGATATGTATACAATCCGCATCTTGTAAGTTACAACGAAAGCAGCATGTTCCTCTCCCATTACCCCATTTGACAATTCTATCTGGAGTATAGTACATGAAGAAGCATATTTTATAAAATTGTGTTTGTAATTTAGTTGACATGAGTGCAGTTTGTGATAGCCCATTTACATACGCAAATTCATCAGTTGATATTATAAATTTCTTTTGCCATTTCTGAATAATCTTCTGCCTATCATCAGGTAAATTTGTAAGTAATAATTGGTAAAAGCCCCCAATCCGTATTTTTTCCTGATAATGAGTAAGAGTTTCAGCTATGATGTTTTTAGGCATAGTGTCTTCTCTCCTCACTCGTCGTAGTAGAAAATCTCTAATTTGGAGATATTTAAAGAAATCTCTCCATTCAAGATGATACTTATCTTTCAAAAATTCAAAAGAATATATCCCTTCTGCGGAGAAGAAGCAACCTATATAGGTAATTCCAGCTATGATCCATCTATCAAAATAGGAATCTGTAAATATATCCGGTAAGAGGGGGTTATTTTGTATTGGTGTATAAAATGATAATCGTCCCAAACCTATCATTTTCCTCACGGATTTCCAAACCTTAAACACGGCTATGAGTGTGTTTAGTCTTACTTTTTTATGATAGCTATCAAAAAGATATCTCCAAAGGTAGCCGATACTTCTGTCATCTAATATTATTTGATGAATAGTCGGTGCGTCTTTATCCCGAAATGTCCCTGTTCCATCAAGAAGAAAAAGCTCATGATTATATAGCAAGACTGTTGTCCAATAATATAACCTGAGGTTTGGAAGACTTAATCCTCCTCTTTCTTTGGGAAGTGTGAGTAGTTTATAGGCGCGACGGGGCTGAGTATATGACTAAATAAAATCCGTAAAGATACGTTCCATTGTTTTAAACCATTGATCTGGAATTTCCAGATTAATCGCTCTAAATAGATACAAAAGTTTTGGAAAGAAACCATTTTTAGGGCATTTGTCCGTCCAATCAAAGAAAGATGTAAATTATTGATACGGCGAATATCTTTTTGCATTTTGTTTGAAATAGGTTTACGGTTCAGGTCGACTAGATTCTCTAATTCGGAAGTTATTGTAACCCCTAAGTAAGTGGCTGAATTTGTTATACGTGAATCTGCCATAACACATTTATTGTTAATAATTATTTGGGTTTTGCCTCGATTCAAAGCGTATCCTGAAATAGTGTCAAATATTAGTGCCTCTTGTTCGATAATTGGCATAGCCAAGTTTGGATTAGCAGTGACAATGGCGATATCGTCTGCATAGGCGAGAATTTTTGTTGAGTATTCATTTGTCCGGATGGGAGTTATAATGCTATTATTTTGTAGTCTCCTAATAAAGGGATCAATATAAAGAGCAAACAACAGCGGGGAGCAGGGGCATCCCTGCCGTGTTCCTCTCGAGATTTTTAATACTTTTGAATTACCACCATTAACCATCACCATCGCCTGAGGATTAATGTAAAGTTTTTGTATTGCCTGTATAAATGTATGGTTGAAACCGACCCTGGACATTGCCTGCCACAAGAATGGCCAGGAGACCCGATCAAAGGCTTTCTCGGCATCGAGTAAAATAAGTGCCATCGGGTCTCCTGCCACCTGGGTGTAATCAAACAAGCTAATTACTCTCCGTGTATGATCGGTAGAGTCTCTCCCAGGGATGAAACCGTGCTGAACTTTAGATGTAATTTTATGATTTTTTTTTTTTTGTTTTGTTTTTTTTGTCCTCATTAGCCATTAAATCAGTCCAACTGAGCTCCAATCTGCACAGACTCGAGGAGAGACCCGTTTATTGCACCAAGTAGCCATATAACAAGCTTCTAGTGCTCAAAGAGTCAGTCCCAGCGTCACCAGCAGGGCTTGGACGAGCATTCTCCCTTCAGACCAGTTCGGCCAGTTGTCCAATGTCTGTTTCGGTTGCACCCTTTGGACAGAGAGATCTTAGGCCTAATCATCGGACCCGGGGGGAAAAAAAAAAAACCCCGCGTGTCTAACTGTCCCTTCTCCAATTGATCAAAAGGTCCCAAAATCTCAGAGATCGAGGGCTACAAGTTCTTGCTAGATCCTGCTTAGACGTTGCATATAGTGAAGACAACCATTCTGCATGTGTTGGGGAGTTTATGTTAACCCAGTTTTTGCAGATTTCTCTTCTTGCCAATAAAATGGCATAAAACAAAAATTCTCTCTCTGGTCCTTTAATATTGTCATTTATTCCAAAGATAACTAAAAGCCACGAACGCGGGATAGGTAGACCAAGAATGGATTCAAGTGTTGTTCTAACTTCGTTCCAGAAGGTAGCAATATTCGGGCACTCATAAAACATGTGGAGATCTGAGGCAGCTGGAAGAGAACATTTGCAACAACACTTCCCGGGTAGAAATTTCGACAGGCGTTTAGGAGAATAATACGCTCTGTGCAGTGTGAAAAGGTGGTTGCGCCTCAACCATGCTGGCTTGATAATTTTATAGAGGAGGGCGAAAGATTCTTCCCATATGCCCTCCATATGTGGTTCTCCCTCCACACCCCAGAGTTTTTCCGGGAGATTAGGATCTCTCTCTCCATCCTCTATGATATGCCAATAGAAAAGTGCAACTTCTTTTTTCCCGGGGGTCTTTCAACTAAAGTATTTTCTAACACACTCTCTTCTCCTATCATTGCTTTCTTCTTAGTTTGAATACGAAGCCAGCTGCTTAATTGCAAGTATATTAACCAAGAAAGTGGTGCTGTTACCTTGGAGTTAAAAATATCCCAGTCCATGATTGATCCTTCCACCAGGAGATCGCCCCACTGTGTGATACCTGCGTCTAGCAAAACTCTTTTAACTGTGTTGGTTTCTTGTGATGTTAGTCCCGGTAAGTCCCAAATCGGGGCATATTTAGATAGGTATCCTATGCCGGTTTTGAGCTTTATTTGGGACCATTCTTTTGAGATGCTAAGTAGTGACTTTAGTCTAATTTTTTTGAAGAACTTTTGATGACCGAACTTAAAGAGGAATCCGTTGACCGGAAGGCTCGAACCCATTAGCATTGCCTTATACATAAGCCCATTTGCAT
Source organism: Lissotriton helveticus (assembly GCF_964261635.1). NCBI lineage: Eukaryota > Metazoa > Chordata > Amphibia > Caudata > Salamandridae > Lissotriton > Lissotriton helveticus. Next base: position 1,327,224,680 of record NC_136069.1, on the reverse strand, counting down.
TTTCCCGGGGGATCTTAAGTAACATCCGGGAATGGGTCAGATGAAATGCCCAGGCATAGTATTCCAAATCTGGCAATGCAAGCCCCCCTTTTTCTCTTCTCCTTCTCAATTTTTTCCAGGCTAATCTGCTGGATTTATAGCCCCAAACAAATGAATTAATATTTTGCTGACATTTTGCAAGCTGTTTGGTGTCGAAAACTAGCGGGATAGAGTTGAAAATAAAAGTAAATTTCGGGAGGATACTCATTTTTATCAAACTAGTTCTTCCATAGATGGTAAGCGGAAGAAAGGACCAAGCTTTCATCAAGATTTGAGATTCTCGGGAAATACGGGCTAGGTTGTTTTGAGCCAGGTTTTCTAGCTCTTTAGTAATAGTAATTCCCAGGTACCTCAATGAGGTTTTTACCGGGAGCTGGAGATTATGGATATTCCACACCATGATTTCGGTTTTTCCTGCGTTGATTTCATATCCCGTAAATTTTCCAAAATCCTCCGCTTTCTTTATAATAATCGGGAATGCCAACACAGGATCCGTTGTGTATATAATTATATCATCGGCGTAAAGGCCAATCTTCTTTTCCCAGCCAGAAAAATTAAAATGTGGAATATTAGTATCTTCCCTTATAGATTATGCAAACGGTTCTACGTATAAATTAAAAAGAAGGGGGGATAAGGGACAGCCCTGTCTTGTTCCTCGACTAATTTTAAAAGGAGACGTTCGCGTACCATTTATTAATAGGGATGCTCTAGCAATGTTATATAATAAGCCTACTGCCCGACAAAATTTGGGGCCCAGATGGTACTTTTTCATTATTAAGTTTAAGTATTCCCAATTTACCCTATCAAACGCTTTTGTTGCGTCAAGGGTCATGATGGCCAGGGGTAAGCCGAAGGTTGAAGCAATATCCGCGGCTCCCACCAAATCATAGGTTAGGTCAGCCAATTGCCGGTCTCTAATAAACCCCTTTTGGTCAGAGTGAATAATCGACCCAATCTCGCCTCCCAATCTCGCAGCCAGGATTGAAGTAAAGATTTTATAGTCGTTATTGAGAAGCGAGATTGGGCGATATGATCCACACTCGGCTGGGTCCTTGCCTGTTTTTAATATTAAAGCTATATTGGCTTCGCCCCAGGAACTAGGTGGTATCTCCCCTCTAATCATTATATTATTAAAAAGGTTTGTAAGGAATGGGGTAAGAATAGAATTGAGTACCCTATATAATTCTCCGGGGAGACCGTCTGGTCCCGCGGCTTTACCCTGTGATAGTTGTTTAATAGTGTCGGAAACTTCCAACTCTGTTATGGCTTTATCTATTTTTTCGGTTTGGTGACTTTCCAGCTCTCGGAGGGTTATATTAGTAAGCCATTCATTCCCTTCATTTAAATTTACATTAAGTTGCTCGGTGTAGATGTTCTGGAAGAACTCATTGAAGGCTTCCCCAATGGCTGTATCTGTTGACCTAGTAATGGCTTCCCCAGTTACCCTTATTTCCTTAATTAAGTTTCTGGATTGATCAGCTTTAGTTTTCCAAGCTAGCAGTTTTCCAGCCGATTCACCATACTCGAAATGGGCAAGTTTACTTGCCTGCCATCTTTTACTTATCCTGTCCTGTAATATTGAATCTAGCTTGGCCTTAATTCTTTTTTCTCCTCTTGGTTGTCAGAGGGGAGCTGGTCTAGCGATTCTATCTGGGTTAATTCTAATTCTATATGTCGAATTGCCTCTTCATATTTCTTTCTCCTGAAGGAGGCCCTGCCTGTAATACACCCCCTAATGAAGGCCTTCCAAGCTTCCCATACGATACCTAGAGAGGCAGAGCCTATGTTATGTTCTAAAAAGGAGACAGTTTCCTGCATCAGATATTCTTTCTCTTCATCCTCCAATAGAATAGTTTGGTCGAAAGACCAGGATGGGTGAGTGGATTTCTGCTCCAATTTTATTGAGAAATAAATCGCAGAGTGGTCTGACAGGTGCAGGGGCAAATATGTTATAGATTTAACCTGATCCTTGATTGAAAAACTGAATAAAGCATAATCTATGCGTGATTTATGGCCATATTTATAGTTGTGGTATGAGACACCGATAGCGTTCCCAGCTCTTTGTCTCCATATGTCGATTAAGCCTAGATTCGACATACTTCTAAGCAGTGTATCCCTCATATTACTATGTACTATGGCCCTGGAGGTTGCAGATTTGTCTAGTTTTGGGTCTAAGACAAGGTTGAAGTCGCCGACCCATATAATAGGGTCAGAGCAAGAAATCAGCTGATTTTGCAAAGTATTTAGATAAGAAGAGTCATCCTGGTTAGGTCCATAATAACTAATGATAGTGACAGCCTTTGAGTTTAATTTAGCATTGACTAACAACCATCTACTACTGGCGTCAGTTTTCCAACTCATTATCTGGGCCTTTGCTGATTTTTTAAAGATGATAGCATTACCACGAATGCTAGCATTGTGGTCCGTAGTTATAAGTTTATCGACCATTTTATGCTTTTTAAGTATGTCCGTGATCTCCTGTCTATTCAGATGTGTTTCCTGGATCGCGATGATCTGCGCGGGTGAGTCTCGTAGGTACTGTAAAATTCTATTTCTTCTAGCCCTAACGCGTAGACCATTTCCGTTCCAGGATAAGAATTTAATGTCTGACATTAGTTTTAAGACAGTTTAACCCAGTTTCTGATCTCTCATCTCTGTTAAATTTTTTTGGAGGCGACTTATCCTTAACTATATCTCTTTTTGTTTTAGCTAAGTGGTCTCTTGGAGACACAATTGGATCCATATTATTCGTTATTATGGAATTCGGTTTATGAGGACTTTTATGTTTTTCCTTTCCCTCTCCCTCCCTCCCTCCCCTAGAAACCCCCCCCCACTTTACTCTGGCATGATGGATTGCCAGCTTATCGTTCCTGATGTGCTCCCGTTCCATACCCCAGTATCTATATAATCAATCATTTTTCCGGTCGCTATGTTTAAAATATAAACAGTGGTGATCCATAAAGAAAAAGTTATAAGTCCCATATCTAATAGGTAATCTATTTCTGTGAATAATACTCTGGTATTTAAGATTAGGTTTGGGGAGTAGTGTGGGAATATGAAATATAGGCTTCCTTTTTTATAATGTATCACCCAATAGTGTTTTAATTACAAGATTATGTGTCATTACCCAAATGTAATAGTGACGTATGTTTATTTTTTTTATTTATTTTTTTTATTTACATTTATTTTTTCCCTTTTCCCTTTTCTCTCTTTTTTTCCTTTATACTCTTTATGTTGTTTTTATTTTTTCCCCTTTTTTCTCTTTTGCCCCTTTTTTTTCTTTTCTTTTTTTAATTTTTTCTTTTAACTCATTGAACTCATTTGCAGAGAGTAACCAAAATTTCATCCCCTGCCCGGAGGATTTGCATGTGCATTGATGGTAGCGAGTAGCTCATCGGCTTCCAAGGGGGACCTGACATTGTACATTTTATTGTTGTACATAATCCTTAGGAAGGCAGGAAATCTCAACTGGACAGTGGCTCCCAGGCTCCTAAACTTCTCCATTCTTTGACCTAATTCCCACTGCCTATCCAGTGTTGTTCTAGAGAGGTCAGATCTCACTTCAAAAGAAAAATCAGAGGTTTTCAGATTCTTGGCTTTCAGGGCTGCGGTCAAGATTTTCTCTTTCAGGGAGTATGTTAAGAAGTTCACTAGGATCTTCCTTGGTTTATCCCTGCCCTGTTTAAGACGGAACGGATCCCGGTGTACCCTCTGGATATCTGTTTCTATCTCAGCCAAAGTTTCCTCCAGATTTAGCGAATCTTTTAGTAAAGTTACAACGAACTTTTTTAAATCCCCTCCTTCTTTCCCCTCCGGTATTTTTAAAAGTCTCAAATTGTTCCTTCTAGAGAAGTTTTCAAGAGACTCGACTCTCTCTTTAACTGAATCGCCTTCCCGTCGTAGTGTCTGAATCTTCACCTCAGCGGACTCCAATTTCGCCTTGAGCTCTTCAACACAATTTTCTAGTCCTCCAGTTCTTAGTGAGAGACCATCTACCTTAGATTCTAGATTTTCACACATTGTGCGGATCTCTGATTGAGTGTGTCTAGAATCCTCAAAACATCTCTTTGATTCCTCAAACCCGCTTCTAATCTCTTCTCTCATGCTAAGAAGTATGGTTTGAATAGTATCGTCGCTGCCATTATCTTTGCGACCCCCAGTGTCTTGATCTAAGTTGTTTATCTTACTTTCAGATCCTACGGCCGAAAGTTGCTGGTCTGGTGGGGTGGTTATATTAGCTGATCGCTCAGCTGGCTCCTCCATCCCTATACCGCTGAGTGAATCTCTTGCCTCTAATATAACTCCCCCGCTTTCCTCCAGATTACCAAGATTGCCAAAAATAGATAAAAGAGATGTAGGAGTGGATAAAACACCGATATCTTCCACTGATACGGATGCAATTTGAGTACAAGGAACTTTTTGGGGCTCCTGGTTTAAGTTTAGTACCTGGGGGAGGACTTTAAAGAATGATTTCAACGAGGGTGTAACTCTGGAGGTTGAGCTAGCTTTTGTTTTGGAACCCCCCTTACTTGAGCTAATTTTATGGGGTAGGTCTTTCGGAACAATGTAGCGTAGCTGACGTTCCTTACCCCTTTTTGATACCCTTAAGTCCGGGGATTGTAATGTTTCAGCTACGGCCTCAACATCAAGTTCTGGCTCAGATTCTATGAAAGACTGCTCCCCTGAGCTTCTTTCTGCCGCTTGTTTTTGACCTGTGTCGTTGGGGTCTGTAGGGGCGACTAATTCTTTGTCCTTATTACTGCCCTTTCCTTTTCCGTTAGCCTTCCGCTTCCCCAGGGTTCTAGCGATGGTTGGATATATGGTCTCACTCGATGTCTGACAAGAGGTTTGTGGCTTTGCGTTAAATCGAAAGACTCTGGGTGGAGGGTCTAATTTTTGCGAAGAGTAACAGTCTTGTATATCAATAAGATCCTGGTTTTCAACAGTCTGCACCTCCTCTCTTGAAGAACGCGATACACTCCCTCTCTGTTGGCCCTCCTTACCACGGCAAGTAGTTGTTGCCACTCTTCTCGCAGGGACGCTGTATACTGTGGCTTTTCTACTTCTTCGGAGCTCCACAGCTGCGTCCCCCCAGCGGTAAGGTACGGGAAGAAGAATTTGCCCCCAACACATTTGCAGCGCTATCCACCTTTGTTCACCAACAGCACTGTTGCCTCTAATGATCCCTGGCTACTCTTTATGTTACCAATCTTTTTTCAGACTTTTACCTGAGAGGATTGAGGTCAGTGTGTTACACCCACCCAGGAATATAGTGTCTTAATGCCGGTGTATCACTTTTGCTGTGCTTTTATTGTTGCTTTTGCAACTTAAGAATGCGGGTGATATACAAGGGTTTGGAAGGGTTTGGAAGGCTTTGGGAGCCTTTGGGGGCTTTGAGGGCGCTGTTTTAAATATTTTCCTTCAGGGCAATACAAGTAACGCAGTGCACTACAATCAGTCACCCCCTGTTTGCTCAAATCACTCTCCTCCCGCTCCTCTCCGGAGGCAAAACCTGAGCCCACTCAACTTACTTGCCTGCCGTCTCTCTTTCTGTGCATGCCGCCACCCCCTGAAAATCTCTTCGGCTTAGCTGGACGCCGCCATACTACCGAGTTCAGGGAGAGCCAGCCTGCGTGTCACACACCGCCTCTCAGAGCGGCTCAGTTCGTCGGACCACAGCGCACCGTGGAGTAGCTCCGCCCGCTCTCCTGTTCGCGGTCTCCTCACGCTCACTTCCCCTCCCCCTAGATCCTGCACCGGGCTGATCGGCACACACAGCTCCGCTGCCTCTCGAGTCTTCCGTCCGATCTCGCCGTACCTTCTTTCTGAAGATTCTTCGCTGTCACTGGCTCTCCGTTCAATAACGCTCAGTATCGCCACTCACACGGGCTTAGGATAGCGACCTGGCTATCTCTGGGGCATGTCCTCGGGAGCTTCGTCAGGACGAGCGCACCGCCCTAACTAGCGGCCGCCATGTTTTCTCCGTGCATTTTTGAAGTCCGTAATTTTATGAATTATTGAAGAAATACGATTAGCGAGTAGTTTGGAGTAGATTTTAGAATCTACATTTATTAAGGTGATGGGTCGATAAGAACCCATCTGGTCGGGAGGTTTGTTTTTCTTAGGGAATATCACAATTTTAGCCGTAGACCATGAGTTGGGGGGTTGCCCGCCTCTAAATAAATGCAAGCATAGGTTCAACAAGATTTCTTGAAGTTGATCCAGAAATACTATGTAAAATTCAAGTGGGATAGCATCTACTCCAGTTGCCTTCCCGCGGGAAAGATCTTTTACGGTTTTTCTTATTTCCTCGAGATTGGGGGCCTTTTCCAAAATTAGCTGGTCTTCGGTGTTAAGTTTGTCACAGGTATCTATATCAAGATATTCAGGGATTTTATCTCGATCAATTTCTCCCTCTTCTGTATAGAGAACATTATAAAAACACCAAAATGCTTCTCGGATCTTCTCTGAGTCAGTTACTCTACCGATTATTGGGTCTTGGATTTCCTGTATTACATTTTGTGTAGTCTGCTGTCTCATCCGGATTGCTAATTGCTGACCAACCGACTCGCTAACCTCGTATATTTTTTCCCGATGAGCAGTAGCTTTTTTAATAGCTTTATTGATGTATATATTTGTAATTGATGCCTTAGCTATTGCAACCTGAGTTTGTGCATTACCTATCTCCTCTGTTTTAGTAGAAGAGCTTCTTGTTACCCTTATAAGCTCTTCCTCCAACCTCTTTAAAGTCTCTTGTGAGAGTCTTAGTATTTCTCTTGCACATTTGTTGCTGCGGAGTGAATATTTTATAGTTTCACCCCTAATACCTGCTTTTAAAGCGTCCCAAACGAAATCTATCGTTGTACTGCCGTTATTAACCATCAAAAAATTTGAGATCCAGCTTCTCATATGTTTACAATATTCACTCTCAAGGAGCAAAGACCTCTCAAAGGTCCAAGTTTGTGGCGTCTGTATCAAAGATGTTGTCTCAAGTGTTAGTATTAAGGGATTATGATCTGACATAATTCGGGGTAGCTTTTCTATTTTTGAGGGAGTTTTGATTGAGCTAGATATCAAAAAGTAGTCGAGTCTAGCATGTGTATGATGTGGATTTGAAACAAATGTATACCCTGGATCATCGGAATTACTATTTAAGGTCTGCCAAGCATCAGTTAGCCCATGGGTAATGCATAGTTCCTTGATTGCTTTAAAAACTTTTGTTTTTGGACCATGGTAATGCCAATTATCTTTTATGGACCAATCATGTGAAAGATTTATATTGAAGTCGCCACAAATTATAAGTGGTAGTGGCCAATTAGTGAGTTCATTGGAGACATTATTAATTACCAGGGGATCATCATTATTACATCCATAAATTGTGCGGATGGTCATTGATGAGGATTGCCCTGTATGAACTTCTGTAATCACCCATCTTCCCAATTTATCGGATGTAGTTTTATTAAACTTAAACCGTCTGCCTCTAGCCAAAAGTGCTACCCCTCTTGCCCGCATACCCTGTGTAGTTGACCCAATCAGATTGTATCCAAGTGAGTTTAATATTTGTAGTTGTGACCCTTCAATATGGGTTTCTTGTAAACATACGATATTAGCGCCAATAGTCTGTAGGCCAACTGCTACCATTTGCCTCTTCTTAATGTCATTTAAACCACAAATATTTAGTGATAATATTTTTAATGGACCCATCTATAAATCCTGTTTTTTGTGTCTGTATGATGATACTTTTCTTTCAATTCATTGAAGAATTTGTTGATGAACTACCTGGTCTGCCCGACCCCCCCCATCTCTTGCCCACCCCCCACCCACCACCACCGTTGAAGGTTACCTGGTCTCGTTGCGACCAGGGGTGTGACATCAGTGTAAGCGAGCCCAGCGGGCTAGGCTGGTTTATAAATGTATATTACATATTTCTCATATCTCAAATAAACTAAGGCCTAATTATTTCAACTAACGTATCATTTTTAGCAGTTAGATAAGCTTGTCTTCCAGCTTATTGAACCGATAACCAAATCTTCCATTATACCTTAAGCTTTATACATGAATAAGAAGTGGGATAATTGATTTTGATTTGGTATATCTTATCATCTTATATATCCTGATATTATTTCCCAGAGTTTCGTGGATTAGTCTCTGTAATTTCGCGTAGATAATCCTCCGCTTGTATTTCGCTGTTAAATGTTCTTGTTGAGCCCTTGTAAATGATTTTCAGGCGTGATGGATTTTGCAAGAATACTTTCGCACCGAGTTTTTTAAATGGATCAAATAGTTGGCGCATTTTCCATCTGCGCTCTACAGTAGAGTGAGCAAAGTCCGGTCTCGCAAAGAACTTGAATCCCTTGTGTTCTCTTTGTGTTGTTGGTCTTGCAAGATCATAAATTGCTTCACGGAGAACAAAGTTTCCAAAGCATACCAACATTGCTCTGGGATATTGATTTGGCTTATTGGGATGTTTTGAAAGGGTTAAGGGGAAGCGGTGGGCCCGTTGTATCTCCCTTGCCATATCCCAGGCTTCCAGTTCCGGAATTGATTCTTTAAGGATGTTAATCATTGCCCCTCTGGCATCATCTCCCTCAAATTTCTCTGGAATTCCAAGGAACCTTAGGTTGTTCCTTCTAGATCTATTTTCATGATCTTCTACCTTAGCCATTAGGTCCTTTATTATTCCATCTTGCTCTTTTTCATTTTTTTGAATTTTCATAACATCGGTTTCAAGGTTCTCCGTACGAGTTTCAACCATAACCATCTGTCCGACATTTCCGAGCAGATATTGGCAACTTTTTTCACCGCGCCTTGTAACTTTTCAATGGCCTTGCGATTTTTTAGACTGTCTTTTTTAACATCCTCATGGAGATTCTTTATAGATATGAGCACCTCACTCAGTAAGGGGTCAGTTACTTCAGCCGGTGATTTATTCATTGGGTTTTTTCGAGTAGGATTGGATCTAATTTTGTCGTAGTCGGTATTGTTACCGGGATCTGTGGTCTCTTCATTTAACAGATTTTTTTCACTTCTTTTATGTTTAATCCGTCTTTTTCTGCTCCCATTTCTTTTTTTCCCCAAGAGACTTTTCTCCGTACATATTCTTGAGTCATTGAAACCAGTGATTTCTAGAGGTACTGTCTCTCTTTGTAAATCGGAACTCGATTCGCTTGAGTCAGTTGAGCCTGGCCCATTTTCTGATGCATAAGCCGGGTTCTCCGGTATCATACCATCACTTACTTATATATCATAAATTGTGCCACTGTGTAGTATGAGGTGAGATCAGCTGCTGTAATGCCTCGAGGCGTAAACTGCAAACACAACAATGATGGACAGAATGTGGTTCAATGTCACACATTCACCCCAGTCCAAAGATCTGGGCCCAAATCCATCGTTTTTCCACTCCACACCACCCTGGGTTAGACAATGGCGATATGCAAATCAGCGCTGACCCTGTGCCCCATGGGAACAGTCCAGTCCGAACTACAAAAGCCATGTCCTTCCCAGAACGGAAACAAGCATCCGAGGACCGGCCCGGTTTCGAGGTAACACCTCTCATCAGCCCGGCTAGCTTGATTCCAGTGGTGTGGAATAACTGGGGTGAATGTGTGACATTGATCCACATTCTGTCCATCATTGTTGTTTTTGCAGTAACCGCTCTAAGTGTACTGGGGATGCTCAGACGTGAGTCCCAGGCACTCCACACCACTGGAAGCAAGCTAGCCGGGCTGATGAGAGGTGTTACCTCGAAACCGGGCCGGTCCTCGGATGCTTGTTTCCGTTCTGGGAAGGACATGGCTTTTGTAGTTCGGACTGGACTGTTCCCATTAAGCATGGGCGTAAAATCCGCTCCGCTCGCGGCGGATTTTTTGCTTGGTTGCGGCGCGCGGCGTGGTGCACGGCGTTCACTTTCCGTCATTTAGCGTTTGCCGAGTTGTTTTTCTTTGCGAGTGATGCGCCATTTTAGATCTTGCTGCGTGTTCCCGCGGGAGTTTGGCGCCCGCGAATACGTACTCGCGGCTTGCCACCTTGCACAGCACACCTCGCGAGAGTTCGCAATTGCGAACACGTAGTTGCGGCGGAAAGGAACAATCTTGCACTTGCGAAATAGAGATTTTGCAATTTCGCACAAGAAAATCACCAGCAAACAGGATAAACCTTCAGAAAATTATGATTTTTATCAGAATCACTCCTCAGGTTGACATTTGCATGGCCTTTTTTTTGCAAGGAGTCCATTTTGGGGGGGGGGGAGGAAGGAAGTGCCCCACAGTCTCCAACTTCCTGTTCCTGTCCAGCAGGCTCCTCCCAGTGCTTTGTCCATCTCCTGGTCACTTTCATTTGGATCTGGAGCTGGAAGGATTACTTTTTGTGGGTGCTGCTGGATATTTGGATTTGAGGCCTTTTTGACTGTCTTTGGATCACTTTTGGATTAGAAATCAACTTTCACAAGTAAGTTTGTTTGGGGCATTACAGTTGCTGCAAGTAAAATTTTGGAACTTTTTCAGAACATTAAATAAATTATATTGTGGGTAGCCACAGTATCCAGTAGGACCAGGGTTGGTTAGGGGTGCATGATACAACTGTTTTGTTGAATTTAAACACCATTTAGGCCATGGATGGGCTGGGATTGTGCTGATTTTTGTCCTTTTTTTGGGCCTGCTGGTGGGGCCCTTTGCCCAGGGGTGGTGAGTGTTGCATGGGCCTAGTCTTTCTGTGGGGTGTCTTCTTAAATTTAAACATAATTGAGGCCATGGATGGGCTGGGATTGTGCTTATTTTATTGTTTTTTGTCATTTTTGGGGGGCTGCTGGTGTGGCCTTTTGCCCAGGGGTGGTGGTGCATGGACTGAGTGTGCCTGTGGTGTGGTCTCACTCTCTTTAATGTAAACATCATGGATGGCATTGGATTGTGGTGATTTCTGGCTGTTTTTCTGTTTTTTGGGGGTGTACTGTTGATGTGGACTGGCCATGTGGGTGGTGGTGGTGGCCATCTTGAGTGCTGGCTGGTACAGGCAACATGTGCCTGGGGTGTAAGGGGCCATTTTGAGGAGAGGCAGTGTCTGAGGCCTGCACTTATTTTGCCTACTTTTCATCCATTATGCCCAGGGGTAGTGAGTGTTGCATGGGCCTAGTGTTTCTGAGGGGTGTCTTCTTGAATTTAAACACCATTGAGGCCATGGATGGGCTGGGATTGTGCTGATTTTATTGTTTTTGTCGTTTTTTTGGGCCTGCTGGTGGGGCCCTTTGCCCAGGGGTGGTGAGTGTTGCATGGGCCTAGTCTTTCTGTGGGGTGTCTTCTTGAATTTAAACATAATAGAGGCCATGGATGGGCTGGGATTGTGCTTATTTTATTGTTTTTTGTCGTTTTTGGGGGGCTGCTGGTGTGGCCTTTTGCCCAGGGGTGGTGGGTGGTGCATGGACTGAGTGTGCCTGTGGTGTGGTCTCACTCTCTTTAATGTAAACATCATGGATGGCATTGGATTGTGGTGATTTCTGGCTGTTTTTCTGTTTTTTGGGGGTGTACTGTTGATGTGGACTGGTCATGTGGGTGGTGGTGGTGGCCATCTTGAGTGCTGGCTGCTACAGGCAACATGTGCTTGGGGTGTAAGGGGCCATTTTGAGGAGAGGCAGTGTCTGAGGCCTGCACTTATTTTGCCTACTTTTCATCCATTATGCCCAGGGGTAGTGAGTGTTGCATGGGCCTAGTGTGTTTCTGAGGGGTGTCTTCTTGAATTTAAACACCATTGAGGCCATGGATGGGCTGGGATTGTGCTGATTTTATTGTTTTTTGTCGTTTTTTTGGGCCTGCTGGTGGGGCCCTTTGCCCAGGGGTGGTGAGTGTTGCATGGGCCTAGTCTTTCTGTGGGGTGTCTTCTTGAATTTAAACATAATAGAGGCCATGGATGGGCTGGGATTGTGCTTATTTTATTGTTTTTTGTCGTTTTTGGGGGGCTGCTGGTGTGGCCTTTTGCCCAGGGGTGGTGGTGCATGGACTGAGTGTGCCTGTGGTGTGGTCTCACTCTCTTTAATGTAAACATCATGGATGGCATTGGATTGTGGTGATTTCTGGCTGTTTTTCTGTTTTTTGGGGGTGTACTGTTGATGTGGACTGGTCATGTGGGTGGTGGTGGTGGCCATCTTGAGTGCTGGCTGCTACAGGCAACATGTGCTTGGGGTGTAAGAAGGGGCCATTTTGAGGAGAGGCAGTGTCTGAGGCCTGCACTTATTTTGCCTACTTTTCATCCATTATGCCCAGGGGTAGTGAGTGTTGCATGGGCCTAGTGTTTCTGAGGGGTGTCTTCTTGAATTTAAACACCATTGAGGCCATGGATGGGCTGGGATTGTGCTGATTTTATTGTTTTTTGTCGTTTTTTTGGGCCTGCTGGTGGGGCCCTTTGCCCAGGGGTGGTGAGTGTTGCATGGGCCTAGTCTTTCTGTGGGGTGTCTTCTTGAATTTAAACATAATTGAGGCCATGGATGGGCTGGGATTGGGCTTATTTTATTGTTTTTTGTCGTTTTTGGGGGGCTGCTGGTGTGGCCTTTTGCCCAGGGGTGGTGGGTGGTGCATGGACTGAGTGTGCCTGTGGTGTGGTCTCACTCTCTTTAATGTAAACATCATGGATGGCGTTGGATTGTGGTGATTTCTGGCTGTTTTTCTGTTTTTTGGGGGTGTACTGTTGATGTGGACTGGCCATGTGGGTGGTGGTGGTGGCCATCTTGAGTGCTGGCTGGTACAGGCAACATGTGCCTGGGGTGTAAGGGGCCATTTTGAGGAGAGGCAGTGTCTGAGGCCTGCACTTATTTTGCCTACTTTTCATCCATTATGCCCAGGGGTAGTGAGTGTTGCATGGGCCTAGTGTTTCTGAGGGGTGTCTTCTTGAATTTAAACACCATTGAGGCCATGGATGGGCTGGGATTGTGCTGATTTTATTGTTTTTTGTCGTTTTTTTGGGCCTGCTGGTGGGGCCCTTTGCCCAGGGGTGGTGAGTGTTGCATGGGCCTAGTCTTTCTGTGGGGTGTCTTCTTGAATTTAAACATAATTGAGGCCATGGATGGGCTGGGATTGGGCTTATTTTATTGTTTTTTGTCGTTTTTGGGGGGCTGCTGGTGTGGCCTTTTGCCCAGGGGTGGTGGGTGGTGCATGGACTGAGTGTGCCTGTGGTGTGGTCTCACTCTCTTTAATGTAAACATCATGGATGGCGTTGGATTGTGGTGATTTCTGGCTGTTTTTCTGTTTTTTGGGGGTGTACTGTTGATGTGGACTGGCCATGTGGGTGGTGGTGGTGGCCATCTTGAGTGCTGGCTGGTACAGGCAACATGTGCCTGGGGTGTAAGGGGCCATTTTGAGGAGAGGCAGTGTCTGAGGCTTGCACTTATTTTGCCTACTTTTCATCCATTATGCCCAGGGGTAGTGAGTGTTGCATACTTGCATGTCCGTAGTCTTTCTGTGGGGTGTCTTCAATGTAAACATCAAGGATGGCATGGGATTGTGCTCATTTTTCTGTGTTTTGTCGAATTTTTGGGGTGTATACCTGAACTGATGTTCCTCTGTCTTCCATTGCTTTTAGGTGCACAAGAAGACTCAAGAGAACCACCAGTGCCAGGAAGAAGTCCTGCAGAGGTGTGTGCAGCATAACGTCACGCGACGTCACGTCTGGACACAGAACCCTCTGCAACTCGTGCAACTGCTGCCTGCTGACCTGCTCTGAAGAGGATGGCCCCAAAAAAAGTAACCCGTAGCTCCTCTAGCAAGAAAGGTGCCAGTAAGGAGCAGAAGAAGCAAGTTACCAAGGAGACTGGTGTGCCGCCCGCCCCTTTTTTGGGGAGTAAAAAAAAAGTATGCCTGCAGCAGCAGCAGCGGGATCTGCTGGGGACCAAGCTGGCAGCACCCCCCCCGCTCCATTGGGCTCAGTGCCACCACCACCACCACGCCAACTTAAGTCCAAGCCCTTGAGTGCTGCAGAGGCAGCCAGTATAGTTCTTCAATCACCATCGACCAGTGATGTTGGCTCATCGCAAGAAAGCAGCAGCAATGTCCCTCAATCAACACAGGTTGTTGTAGCTCATCTGACGAGTGTTGAACAACCACAGCCGCAACAACAATCACATGTGCAAGTACAAGCCCAAGTACATGTGGAAGGAGAGGCAGCGCAAGGAGATGCGCAAGCAGAGGTGCATGGAGGGTCACAAGTGCCCACAATAGTTGTTCCTCCCGAAGTAGGGGCACATCAGGAAATCGACAATCAAGGCGAGGTATCATTTGAGGAAGCCACTCCTCCTGATGATCCTTCATTGTCTTCCACAACCCTAGCAAGGAAGAGATCAAGGGTGGTGTCTACATCCTCTTCAAGCACACCTCCTTCTGATGATACGGATCAAACTTGGGAACCAGCACCACAGCCGTCTGAGAGTGAGGCACACCATGATCCAACAAAGGTACTTAAGCGTAAAAGGAAGCTCGTCCAAAGTCTCAGAGTTATGGAGTGTGATGAGGCTCAACAAGAAGTGGCGGATACTGCTGCTGATGAAGACTCTGCCAACGACGACCCAGTCATCATAAAGGTCACTGCAGCCCCAGCGGGCATGCAGCAAACAGACATTTTGACCCTAGCCCGAAGAGCTGCTGCGCATGATGATGATGATGATGTTGTCGATGAGGAGGCAGTGGAAACACCACAATCATTGGAGTTAAGTAGTACACCAACTCGTCCCGCTTCCATATTTCTTTCTGGCAAGAAGAGCCCTCCGTCAACCTCGACCTTAATTAGTGGCGGTGAAAGTGGAAAACGTACAAAAGTTGGGCAATCCAGATCCTCCACTTCATCTGGCATTAGCTTCATGACCACCACCACCAGTATCGCCGCCTCCTCCAGGTCCCACAGACACTTCAAGTCCCCAGTTTGGGACTTCTTTACTGTTTGTCCCAAAAATCCAAAGTTTGCCATTTGTACCCTTTGTAAGCTTGCAGTTAGTCGTGGTAAGTCAGGTACCAACTATGGTACCGGCGGCCAGAGTGGTCATCTTGAGAGAAAGCACGCTGTCAAATGGTTTGCGCACCTAGCTGCGATCAAGAAAGGCCAAAATCAAGGAAACGTTGATGTTTCATCTGATGATGACGAGCAGGAAGAAGACGTGTCAAACACTTCCCTTACACCCAGTACCCCTGTCAGCAGCACACCCAATGTGAGGCACACTAAGAGTGTTGGAGCGAGTGAGACACCAACGCACAAAAGTTCACCAGCGAGCAAAATTGGGTCAACGAAGTCATTATCAGCCCGTAAATGCTTGGTCCAGGGCAACATTAGAACAATGCTTACTTCAGACGTGCCATATGAACGCAACCACCCACTGACGCGTCTGTATAACACTAAGCTGGCTAAAATGCTAGCTGTGGACCTTCTACCTTTTTCTTTTGTAGAAGCAGTAGGTTTTCTTGAATTAGTTGCAACGCTCTGCCCTAAATGGAAGGTTCCGAGCCGGTTCTATTTTGCCAGAGTTGCGGTTCCAGCACTACATGAAGATGTGCTGCAGGCGATTGGGGCAGCTTTGCAGAAGAGTGCTGTTCACACAATACATCTGACAACAGACATGTGGACCAGTGGCCCAGGCGATGATTACATGTGCATCACTGCACACTGGGTCTCTTTTTCAGGTGTTAAAGCAAAGCTAAACGCAGGTGTTGACCCGGACCAAGTTTTCAAAGCTGCTCGGAAACATGCAACACTAGCCATGTTTGGCTTGGAGAAAAGTCACACAGCAGAAAACCTTTTGGAAGAGTTTGACAAAAAGGTCTTGACAATGCTATCCCCCCTAAAACGCAAGATTGGTTATGTTTCCACGGATAATGGCGCCAATGTAGTTAAGGCCATGTTCATTGGTGACCATGTTAGAGTGCCGTGTTTGGCGCACTGTATCAACCTGGTAGTTCAAAAATTCTTGAGTGATAAAGAGAGTCCAGCGTTCGAGGTAATGGCCACCTGCCGCAAAATGTGCAACCATTTCAGCCATTCTTTTAAGGCCCGGAAGCATCTGCGGAGACTGCTACTTCAACGTGGAATGCCAGTGAAAGCACTCATCCAGGAGGTGGCAACACATTGGAACTCAACCTTCTACATGCTTGAGCGTCTGTATGAGCAGTATACGGTACTCGATCACTATTTCTTGACAGAGGCTACATCTCAGAAGGAGGACCTGCGGATGAGTAAGGCGCAATGGGACATAGTTAAAAGCCTGACAGACATGCTTCGTCCTTTTGAGTTCTTCACGCGTGCAGTCAGCCAGGAGGACTGTAATTTGGGAAAAGCTATCCCATTGTTGTGCATACTGGAGCACCAACTGATGGCGGTTTCTTCTGAGTTTGAAAAAGATGAAAAAAAAAAAACCATTTCATTTTGTCTGAGAAATTATTACATCGCCTACGTGGTGATGAACGTCTTAAAAACATCAACTCAGATCAGCATTACATTTGTGCTACTATTCTGGATCCACGCTACAAAAAGGCGCTGGCAGACAACGCATTCTTTCCTTTCGCTGATGCAGATGTTCAAAAGTACAAACATTGGTTAGCCTGGTCAGCCAAGAGGTTTGAAAAAGAACGGCAGGTTATTGAAGGAGAAGCCAGTACATCAGCATCAGCATCAGCAGGCCATCCGCAGTCACAAGAATCCACTTCTGCACCTGTGGCTGGGGCACAAGTGACCTCTCAGCCGTTAAAGACACCGGCAACTGGATCATCTGCACCACACACAATGACAACACTAACAGTGGCTGGGGAGGAGGATTGGCTAAGTTTGATGGGGTATGGTTCTCGAAAAAATGTCACAGGCACAGCAAAAAGTAAGCAAAGTGGAGGAACAGTTGATGACCTTGAGTCGATGGTGCAGGACTATCTGAATGACTCAACAGAGGTCTTCCTTAATGATGAGCCATTGCAGTATTGGCATGGCAAAAAACAATTGTGGCCACAGCTCTTCAACCTGGCTATAAACTATTTGTCTTGCCCACTCGCAAGTGTGTCTTCTGAACGTGTTTTCAGTGCTGCTGGTGGCATTGTAACTCCCAAACGGAGCCGCCTCTCGCCCAAAAATGTGGAGCGGCTGACAATGATCAAGATGAATCAGCACCTCATACCACCAGATTACAAAGTACGAGAAAGCACGCCGCATGAAGACGAGGAGGACAGCAACGTAGATGAGGGGATTTTTTCTCTGTTCGGTGCCACTGACCTCATCCAGCCTGAATTCGCAGAGTATGATGACGAAATCTTGTTCTTATTCCCTGACACCGAGCCCTGAAAATGAGACAATCAATCAAGAACTTTCTTTTTCGTCCTTATTCACTTTTATTCCTGTGTGCTTTGTGTCTCTCTTTCTTTGTTTTGCACAGTTAATTTAATTCAAACTTTAATCACCTAATCCCAAAAACAAGACCATCATCAGAACTGTCTTCACTTGTTTGCTTATTGATTTGAAGGTGCCGCAGTCTACATTCCTCAGGTTCACAAGTTCTGAAGAACATGCTCCTCTATCCTCCTCCTCCAGACTGCGATTTCCCTCCAAGCAGAGTGCTGGATTACGCACAATGAAGAAAGACTCAGCACTTGTGGGGGTGTTGTACTTCTTTGCGGGTGAGTTGACGGATTTGGGCCCATTGCTGTGAAGCTCTAATAATGGACAAAAGTGTTTTGGACCAAATATGAGGTGGAAATTTCTTGCCGTTTTTGCTGACTTGCTTGCCTTTGAGGTGCTCTTTGGCGGGGTTCCGGGGGTTTGTGTGTAATTTTTGGTGTCTGTCGAAGCACTGCTGCGACAGTCTAATCTTGATTGCATTTGCTTTTCAGGAAATCCGTGGTGGAAAACAGGAGTTATGATGATTGATGATGATGACCTAGCTGAACAGCGCCGCATTTGGAACGAAGGCCGAGAGATATTGTAAGTATGAGATTTAGCTTTTTCGCTGTTT
Organism: Lissotriton helveticus; assembly: GCF_964261635.1. Classification (NCBI taxonomy): domain Eukaryota; kingdom Metazoa; phylum Chordata; class Amphibia; order Caudata; family Salamandridae; genus Lissotriton; species Lissotriton helveticus. The sequence continues at coordinate 1,327,206,685 of NC_136069.1, read as the reverse complement.
GGGGGTGTTGTCGGGTGGTTTTTTGCGGGTGGGTTGGCGGGTCTTGCCTGGGGCATTCCTGGGAAGGTCTAATACCGGATAGAAGTGTTTTGGACAAAATCCATAAGGAACAGCCTTTTTTTTGCCATTTCTTCAGACATCTTGCTCAATGTAGCGTTTTGGGGGGCTTCCTGCTGTTCGTGGGTGGGTTGCGGCCGGGGTCTCTGTCGAAGCACTGCTGCGACAGTCTAATCTTGATTGCATTTGCTTTTCAGGAAATCCGTGGTGGAAAACAGGAGTTATGATGATTGATGATGATGACGACCTAGCTGCACAGCGCCGCGTTTGGACCGAAGGCCGAGAGACATTGTAAGTATGAGATTTAGCTTTTTTGCTGTTTGGGGGTGTTGTGTCGGGTGTTTTTTTGCGGGTGGGTTGGCGGGTCTTGCCTGGGGCATTCCTGGGAAGGTCTAATACCGGATACAAGTGTTTTGGACAAAATCCATAAGGAACAGCCTTTTTTTTGCCATTTCTTCAGACATCTTGCTCAATGTAGCGTTTTGGGGGGCTTCCTGCTGTTCGTGGGTGGGTTGCGGCCGGGGTCTCTGTCGAAGCACTGCTGCGACAGTCTAATCTTGATTGCATTTGCTTTTCAGGAAATCCGTGGTGGAAAACAGGAGTTATGATGATTGATGATGATGACGACCTAGCTGCACAGCGCCGCGTTTGGACCGAAGGCCGAGAGACATTGTAAGTATGAGATTTAGCTTTTTCGCTGTTTGGGGGTGTTGTGTCGGGTGTTTTTTTGCGGGTGGGTTGGCGGGTCTTGCCTGGGGCATTCCTGGGAAGGTCTAATACCGGCTAGAAGTTTGTTGGACAAAATCCGTAAGGAAACACCAGTTTTGGCACTTTTTGTAAGTTAGGGTTCGTTAGGGTTAGCCCTAGCAGCAGGATTGCATGTGTTTAGGGGGGTTCTATTGCAACGCGGTTCTGTTGTTGTAGAGCACTGTTGGAGCGATGCTGGCTATGGATACTTTTGCTTGCTTGCAAGTGGTTTGAATACAATCCACGGTCTGTATTTGGGCCTACTGTTACTTTCAAAGTACGTTTTGTAACCATTTTTCTGCTAGGCATCGTTTTTGGAGATATGATTGGGGTTCTTCTACATTTTTGCGACTGGCTTTAGTAAGGGTCTTGGTGGGAGCATTGCTGGGAAGGTCAAATTTTGTTCTAAAACACAGTAGTACACCCACCTTGAGGGGAAAGATCCGCTATAATATTTTGGCCATACTTATTGATCCTTAAAAAGGTGACTCAGACAGAGCACGCAATTTCAAAAATATTGTACTGTCTATTAGGGAAATCAAAGTGTCACTTTTTGAACCACACAGCGTACATACCTTTTATTTATTTATCAGTGGTATTGTAATAGCACTTCCTGTTTTCCGTTCAATAATTACAGGCCGGGTTTCAGTCAACATCCGCCAGGCAGGCAGTGGACAGGGTGTCTCTTCTGTCAGTGGTCACCACATTGATGGACGAAGCGTCAGCTGGAATGGAGGAGTGCCGCCAATAAGAGGAATTGTTTGCTGCATGCAACTTACTTACCAATTTCAACAGGACAACTCCAACAACATACGCAATACAGATACAGTATCCATTGTTGTCTTTTATTCTATGAGTGTGACTGCATGTGCTTACCTTTAGTTTGTAACCAAAGATTGTCTGTAAACTCTGTATCTTCAATTATTGTTTGTCCATGCTCTGCTTTTTTTTTCTTCTCTCAACAAAACCTACCCAAAAAGAAACCCCCATTCCCATCCATTTTACAAACCCTAACCCTCTTCCCCCGGGCTGTGTTGTTTTGCTTGATGTCTGACTAAAATGACATCAATAATTCCACACACTTGCTGGGGAGGATAAGGTCATAGCAGCAACAGGCTGGTGAAGGAATACGAGGATATCTTCTAGACTTACTCAGCTTCAGTACTATATCTTCTAGTAGTAGTAGCCAATGTCAAATAAATTCAACGCAAGTACTAGTTATACTTGCAAGCAAATACTTTACCATTTGTTAGGCTACATTATGGCACTGTTCTAGTGTACTGTCACCTGCTATTTTCTCGATCGTACCGTAACCGTTGTAATGCTACAGTAAGGAGGACAAACAAGGTTTCGTTTTCTTTTTTTCCATAGGCATGCAACTGCCACTGTGTCACACCACTAGTACCACCGCAATGAGGAAATGTCACCCGCCCAGGATTGACAACGTTAATCCCCATTTCACCTGGAGCCAGCCCTGGGCCTAGCCCTAATTTCTAACACAAATTACAGGTAAGATAAGCGTTTGGTGGGAGGTAGTATAATGGAGTATTATTTCGGAGTAGACAAGAGATTGACGGTTGTACTACTAAAGTCCTACGACTGTTCAGGAAAACAAAGTTACTGTTACACCCCCGCCCCCCACCCACCAGACTGAAAAGCAGTAAAAAACAGGTATGGTCAGATAAAGTTGAAAAATGTATTTATTTAGCCCTAACAAAATAATCTCCCTCACCCACCCTAACCCCAACGATTGTCTCTGAAACGTCCCAAAACGATCCCAACTCCCAAATCCCACCCCCCAAAAGTCTATAAAAAAAGGGCAAGGGACACTCCACTACTGGAGGGTGCTGGTGCTGGTGCATGATGCGGCATGGGCATCATACTCCTTGCGGAGGGTGGCAAGCTCGGAGCGGAGGCCCTTAACCAAGTTCTTATACCTCAGGACCTCCTGCTCCAGGTTGGACATGCGGACTCGTAGGCGGCGTTGGCGTTCCTTGCAGCTCCTGTGGGGGGCAGCTGGTATTTCGGTTGCTTGGCGGTGGCGGTCGTCTTTCTTAGCCCGGCTCGGTCCCGCTGGCTTAGTCACGGAGGAGGATGCAGTGGTCACAGTCGAGGATGTTGCCCCGCTCGACTGCGTGTCCTCCTCCTCCTCCAGGGCCACCAGCCGCCGATACTCGGCGACTGTGGCCTCCAGCCTCCGTTGCCGGGCCAATCTAGCCTGCTCCCTCCTTGTTGTTGATTTGGAAGGAGCAACTATATGAAGAAAGAAAGACATAGTCTGTAACCAATGCTCCTTATTAATAACACAAAGTGATTGAGCCGAAAGTTGGGTCACAGAGTACAAATAGCAAATTGAAAGCACAGTACATAACTATTGAGGACAGTATCTATGTAACCTCCCACTTCTGCATCCTTGCTCTAACAGTAGTGGTAGTTTAATGAACTAATTCTACGACCACTATGGACTTCCATTACAGTCGACTATGACAGTACACCAGTCTTATTCTTCTTCTTCTCTCTTGTTTAGGGAAATGGGTACGTTATCTTATGCAAGCCGGCAGAATGACATGGACACAGCACAGTGAAGTTGCACCCGAGAAAAAAAGTTGCACACCATGATGAGTGAGACAGACTTGCGTTACTGTACCGGTCCAGTACATGCAGGTGGTGAAGCTATTACTTTTCTATTACGGGTGGCACTGAGAATACTCTGTTACAAGGGCTACTGCTTAATTAATTTACCTTTCACCCTACAGTGCAAATGAGTACTAGAAAAGGAAACTGAAGAAGCTAACTAATTTGATTATCTATCACTTCACATGGGACGTATTTAATGACAGATGAGATGACTTTAGGTGCTTTGCTTAATATTGAGTGAACAGTGATACACCCACACATGAATAACGTACTACAAGTAAACTAAAGTTATTAAGAGAGGTACGGAGTGTCCACCGTAATAACCAGATATATGCTGTGAATGCAAACGCAATACAAAGTACTGCTACTATTCATGGTAGTATTGGACACATTTACAATTTCTTTTCCTTGCCTTCCCTGCACTGGGACGGACGTGCGGGTGCGGTGGTACATGCTCTTCAAGGTAACACTTACTTCACCTGGCGACCATCTACTCTCTCTAGATACACATGTGCTATCTAAGAGTCAGAGAATACCATGCTCCAGGCATCCATTCAGTCAAAGTATACGCACACATACAGTTTCTGTTTCACCCACCCAGGCTGCTGTCCTTCCACCCATCCTTGCTTCATCATTGACCCAGCCATGCACCATACCATATTCTTTCCTTCCCAGCCACCTCTGGGTCCAAGCAAACACATATCGTTCTTCTTTGCCAGCCATCATACAAGTTCGCGTCCCACTTACTTACACCCTTCTTTCGCTTTTCGTTCATCCCATCCATCACGTTCGTCTAAGAACTTATTGGGATTCTTCTCACCAAAAACTTCACAGCTAAGTCGAAGTACATTTCGAGGAGGCTACTACCTGGTTGATTTGTAATTGTAATACACCCGTGCAGAAAGCACACTATGCAGTCTTCAATCTCAATAAGTAAGGAATATATAGCTTACCTGTTTCCGCCACCACCGTTTGATCCCCCACAGGAACGGCCGCCAGCTCTTCTACCGCCGCCTCCTCCCCAGAGGCCTCCGAGTCCTGGTCCAACACAGCCACCTCCGCGCTGGCCCCGTCACCAGATGTTACACCTACAAAGTACATTTAAGAATGTTAGAATACACCACTCACTACTATATAATATTTGGTCTAGCAGAAATGTTAAAAAAACAGAATACAATGTAATAATTTGTGACTGTCTACTCCATAGTAAAAATGTCCCATTTTCCAGGGAAGGCTGTTGTCTTGCTGCACTTTTATGCACAACTGATGAATGCTTGCTTTTGATTTTTAACACGCACCACTTTTTCTCCTAACAGACAGAAGCTTGACTCCTGAGTCCTAAGAACACGACCAGGATCAAGTTCAAACTAGGTGAGAGTTCGGCTCGACCACAAGAAATGTGTCCAATTAATCGTCAGCACTAACCACTTTTCCGTTTACAGTTAAATAGTTTTATGACAAAGTAGATTTTAATAAATGTGTTTACTTTTAATAAAGCTTTTAAACTTAAATAGACTCTGTGGTTTTTGTTCCTCTAGACTAGAGTGGATGAGCTAAAGGTTTTGGAATTTTTGCAAGCATGAGTGCCTCTGACACTTCTTGACTGTGCTGTGACTCCGTACTACTCTCTTGTCCTGCGTACGATAATCTAGAGATCATTGGGGATCTATAATCGGTGACTTCGGGAGCTGAATGACTCTGCCACACTATCTAGTCAGTAAGGAGACAGTGCAAAGAGGTATTGCTGAATATAATGGGAGTCCAATGGAATTGCCAAATGTCCAATCTTAGTTAGCTACACAGACAGACTAATAAGAATAGTCTAGTAATACCACAGGGAGTCATATTCGAGGCAGGATAAGAATTTATATCCAGTCTACAAGAAGATCAAAGACGATTTAGAAAAAATCGAATGAGGAACGCTAGGAAAAAATAGGTACTGTTTATTAAAATGTAAACTTACTGGGGCCAGCAAAGGAGCCCTCGCCTGCCCGATCCTGGCCTGCATCCTCAGCACCCTCCTCCTGTGTCCTCTTGCCCTTGGGGGGAGCTGATGTACAACATGAAAGAAAGAAAAACCAGAAAACATGGATGAGATTTTTCAACCAAATCAAACATTTCAAAAGAACAATAACAACATATTTTGGAAAAATAGCAAATAGATAGACAACTATTCCACGGGATCTATCTCATGTGGTATACTACGTTATTCGTATTGCCTGATTTGCGGAACGTTGACTTAGAAAGTTCCTATGTAACTCAATAAACAGACTACTAAAGAGGTTTGCCTAGGCCTGGCACTGCAGGCAGCAGTGCGCAACACGTGACAGACAAAGTCCATCCTGCTTGCAGATCAGTGAATACTCAAACTATCAATCCACCCGCCACCACCGCCACTATTTCTTCTTATAGCCATGTGACTGTCTAAAGGAAGGACTGGACTTCAGTCTGTTGGGGCTGATTTATAAGTCCCTTGCGGAAGTTGCGGCTGATTTTCCTCCATTGTTGCGTGCCTTTTCTGACGCAGCGGCAGAACAAAAGACTCGCCATGGTGTTGGTGCGGCGTATATATTAAAAAAAAAAACACATATGGGCATATGGGCGATGCATCACGTTGTAAAGCCCTGCGCCATCAGGGGGCGTTCCGGCGCAAGGGAGGGCGTACCTGCGCAGGAACGAATCCTAAAAGTGGCTGAGGGAAATCTACAAGATGTCAATCAGTCACTTTTAGGACAATGATGCATGACTCAAACCCTGCGCGCTTGAAGCCGACGTACGGCTTGATGCAGCATTGGGGAGATAGGGTACCCCAGAGCATTGCTGGAGCTGCGCCATCGTTGGCACGCAACTCCAGCAATGCGCTGCCTTTACGGCACAGATGCGTAAGGCTTCTGTGACGTTTTGGGCCAATGGGTGGTGGTGGCATGGCACACAATTACTGCCGCATCCCTGCTACTTTGCAGGGATGCGCCGGTAATTGAAAATATGACCCTTACTGTCTAGCATTACGCAGTTCTTTTCTTTACAGTACACTCATACATAATTTCTCAGGCCAATGAAATGCTTCTGAACACAACATACAAAACAAAGAAGCATAGTAGCAAGCAAGGCTACTGAGAAGGAGAGCAGTGCACCTGAAATGCATAGAAGATTTTGAAATATAATTTACCTCAATGTAATCGGCAGCATTATTGCTCTTGGTAAAGAACAAAGATTTGCAAATAACAGAGCAGGATAAAACAGAGTAGTAAATGTACTACTACTACTACTCACCAAGCCCGGGGACCTCTACGCCGAGCGCGTCCAGCAAGTCCCGCTCCCGGTCCATGACATCGGTCCAGCGGTGGGTGGCCTGGTTATATGTGCGCCGGACCCCAGAGATCTTGTACATGGCCCGGCACACCTTCTCCCACCGCTTGCGACGCTCCCGGATGCCATAGCCGGTCGCGATCTTGCCGCCTCCCAGGATCGTCTTGGGGAGGCGGCGCTGGACGTGGAAGATCAGTGCCGCCACTTCCTCCGCGCTGAAGATCTCCCTCGGGACCACTTGCTCCCCCCTTAAACGCCCGCACGGGAGCCGGGCACGGGGTGCGGGACCCTTCCCCTTCTCAGGGTGCTTCCCGGCTCCCTTTACCATGGTCTGGGCAGAAATAAACTTAAATGATAAAGAAGAAATAGAATAGTGAAGAAGAAAAGAAAAGAGTTTAAAAAAGTAGTTTAAAAGTAACTAAAAGCTGCAGAAAACACAAAAATATAGAGCTAGAAAAATAGAGGGTTAGATAATAAGTAAAATTAGATCAAAAAAACTTCAAACAAGCAAAGGATGGCAGAGATTGAGAGAGGATAGAGAAAGCATGCCCAGAACCATAGCAATGAATGAGAAACAAGATGGCCGCGCCCGTTCACGACCGCGTGGGTAAGTTCGCGCGAGATTTTCCTTGCGAGTACGCGCGAAATTGTACTAGCGAGCAGCACACTTTGCGAGATTACACATAGCGGGTGGAAACGGAATTACGTCACGCCAACAAGATGGCCGCGCCCGTGTACGACCGATAGGGTAACTTGGCAAACGTATAGCTAGAAGCGCCTCGCGAACACGCGCAAGATCACGCGAACATACACGTCGCAACAAAAACAATTTTGTATTCGCACGTATTCGCGGCTTCCGAAATCGATCTCGCACGGATTCGCGCCCCAAAAAACGCGCGAAATTGCAGAAAAAACGATTTTAGCTAAACTGAAAGCAATGAGCAGGTGCAAAAGTTCAAACTTAACATTAGTAACATTCAAGGTAGTGCTTCCTGATGGGCCCCTCCAGAGTTTGCAACTATTCTATGACCCTGCTATGACCCAAACAGCAGGCTCATAGAATAGCACCATAAAGGTCCTGTGAAAAAAAAATTTCACTGCAACAAAAAGCAAATTACAGATAAGGAAGGAAGCAGGTGCCAGCCAGACTGGAACTTTCAAAATTACTGACACATTAATGAAACACAAATGAATTGATGGCAGTTGAAGAAGGGCAGGTGTGCTTGCTTTTTTCAACCACCATAATCTACAGTGATAAATAAACCTAATAGGTGCCAGTGAGGATGTACTAGAGGGTGGCATGGGTGTCCCAGAGGGTGGCAGTGGTGAAACAGAGGGTGCTGTGAACCTGTGATGATAAACCAGACGTAGAAACAACATAGTCGCGGCCGTTGCAAGCCGAAAAGTAAGTTCGCAATTGCGAACTTGTCCCAAAATCGGCGCGAACACGCGCCAACACAAAAAACGGAAAAATCCGCAAATCCGCTAGAGTTCGCGGATCTTCGTGGATTGCGAATCCGTAAATACGCAAGTTCGCGGATTGCCAATCCGCAAAATCCGCCCATGCTTAGTTCCCATGGGGCACAGGGTCAGCGCTGATTTGCATATCGCCATTGTCTAACCCAGGGTGGTGTGGAGTGGAAAAACGATGGATTTGGGCCCAGATCTTTTGACTGGGGTGAATGTGTGACATTGATCCACATTCTGTCCATCATTGTTGTTTTTGCAGTAATGCCTCGAGGCAGCACTGTTTTAGAAGCATTATTCTAAAAGAATCCTTCTACATAGCACAATGATCCCTCTACAGAGCAGCACTCAATGTGTCTGTGGAGGAGGAAGGGTTTGTAGGGTTTTGTAGCATCATTCTATCAGCATCAGTTGGTTATGATGAAAAAAACAGTAATGCCAAACTTCTGAAAAGATCGTGGGTTAACATTTTTGAATGTGAACTTCAAGTTGTTTAAGGAAGGGTAAAACTGCTTTACAAAAGTAGCACCCTTTAAGGTCACACACCGACCCGGAGAAAGGACATAAACTGGCAGTGCCTAGCACCAGTCGTTACAGGTGATTCAGCCTGGAGTTGCATGTCTGAGAAGTTAGAGAGGAGTGTTTCTGTCACTAACTGAACCCCTAGCCACCCTTTACCTTTTTGTTCACCCACAAGATACCATCATCTTGATGGCAGTGTAATTTACTAGAGTGCTTTTCTGCTACAGTTGGGTCTTTTGTTCATTCGGAAAATATTCATATTGAGTCTGATAGCTAGTTTTCTGGCCAAGATATAGGTTCTACATCTCAGGGCAGGAAAAGGGCAGGCCAGGGACTTCAGTTGTCTCTTCCCATGCCAACATAATTCACAGGACCAATGTCTACACTGATTGTAAAAGCCTAGTGTAGCAAAAGGGCAACTAAGTGCTACTAAGATTAGACATATTTTTATTCAAATATTACCTAGCTGCACTGTTCTAGCTGACAACATCAACTGCACCGAGATAACAAAAATATCTACAGGCTTATTTTAAATCACTAATTTGGACTCACAAGTGGGTGAAGAACACCTAAACAGATTAGGAAGAGGAAAAGTTTCATTTAAAGGGTATACATATTTATCTATTTACTGGTAAGCCAGATACACTCTACTTCTGGACCTGTGCTATCAGGGGATTGCTGGATTTTGTTATCTACACTGAAATTACGCTGTTACATAGCACTTTTTACACAATTTAATCATTAAATAAAACACAACTAGCAATTGAAAAGGCTGTATATCTGAACCTGGTTGAGTTGCTACCAATCACCAGGGTCACAGAACTCTCCAAAATACCTGAAACTCGTCTTAGGGGAGCCTTACAAAACAATGAAGATGAAATTGTAATTATATGGCTTCACTGAATTTTTTATTGCACTGCAAAAATAGCTCTTAACTCATACTGGTTGGAGAATAGTAATGTGAAAACCCTATGAAACAACATGTGTTTAGTACAACAGCTAGCTGCTTAAGTGCAGATGTTCTAAAAATAAGGCGCTCCCCATTAACAGCCATGTTGTATTGTATGGACACATCATGACAAGTGTATTGGGATTATTTATAGTGATGTAAGAGCTAACATGCTTACAAGAGCAGGGGTTTCGAATGGAGAAATGAGGGTGCCCAGAAGCCCAGATTTGTGTGGTAAGAATACTAGGACGGGATTCAGAAAATATGTGGCCAAGATTACATACAACTGGAACTTGAGATCAGATATTATCCATGCTAAAATAAGCGAAGATGATTTGCAACAAGATGATGCCTGATGTTTACGTATCTATTAAGGAAAGCGGAGTATGGACGAATTGCAGCGATTCCGGACGAATCCCTTAAACCAGCATTCTCCCTATACCTCAGATCAGTTCGTTGAAAAAAAATGTTTTGAAAGAGCAAGATGGCAGTAACAACCACAATATTTAAAATATATGATTCGGGGGCGTGGCCAAATTTGGCGGAGTGGTAGGACACGAGTATGTGTCCCTCTGGAGCGCACGGCCTTCGGTGCTTGCAGCCGAGCGGGCATGGGCTGTTGAACTGGTCCTGGGTCTGGCCCTGCTCTCCTTGGGTGGCCGGGTTGGCTGCAAGCGGATCCTTCCTGAGAACCACTGCCGCCTGGTACCTGTTGGAGCCGTGCGGGTGGGCCTGATACACGCGGCCCTATGGGAAACGTGCTGGACGGGCCAGGACCTTGGGCTGCTGTCGGGCCCGGCCCTGCCCTGATGGATGGCTGTGCGAGCCTCGTGTGGCACTATGCAGCGGTAGCTGGGGAGAGAGGCGGCGGAGCTGCGCTGGGTCTCCCCGGTCTGCAGACCGGTGGACGGTGTACGCAAAGGCTGCCCACTGGGCGGCTGCGGGAGCCTGGAGATATTCCCAGGGGCTGTGCGACCTCTGAGCATGCTGCCTTCTGCAGAGTCTAAGACGGAGGTCGGTGGGCATAGAGGGAGCAGGAGAAGCCATGTCTGAGTCACGACCAGGAGGCCTAGCGGGTGTTTGCCCATCCCATGGTGTGGAGAGTGGGTTGTGACTGGGGCCACTTCGGTCCGCATTTCGGCGGGCAGTGGCCGAGCAATGTTGCTGGAGAGGAGGCAGTGGCACCGGGACGCCAATCCCGATTCGTGGATGAGTGGTGGAGCTGCCATTTTAGGAGCAGCTGCCGGCTCGCGGTCGGTGGGCCACAGCGCAGCTGAGAAGTAGGTCGCACAAGGATAGTCTTTGACTTTGCTGTTCGTTGAGACTGAGGATTCCTGCACTAGCCGGTGTGAATGCAAAGCTCTGTGGGGTAGACCTCTGGCCCGTGGAACATCTGGGAGTAAGTAACACTTATTGGAGTGGGAGCAGGGGAGCCCTGGCGTGAAGTTTGGGAGATAACAAGACAGTGTCTGGCCAACTGGGTGATACGCGTTCCAACCTAACACGTGGAGCTTGACTGACGGGCCGGTTGGTGTGCCCGGCGACATCCCCATTGACCCTGTTGCCTGGGTGGCTTCAAGGGACGAAAGGTACGAAATGGCGACAGCAAGGGCAAGTAAAGAGAAGTCATTAAAAGAGCTACTCCTAAAACAGTCCAGTCAATCCTCCACTCAGGGAGAGAAGGGTGCCGGCCAGCTGGAAGGCGATGACTCCCCCGCAACCAAAGCCTTTATGATAGAACTCTTCACGGCAATGAAGGAGGACATCCAGGAGCTGAAGTCCCAGCTTGCTGAGAATCTTAAAGAGGTACGGCGAGATGTGGATGAAATAGGGGAGTGGGTGGCGACCCTAGAGGAACACGACGTTAGTAGGGATGAAGAACTGCACTTCCTGCAGCAGGACATGCTGTGCCTTGAGCTCCAGTCCCATGCTGAAGACCTGGAGAAGTGCTCCAGACGGAATAACGTGTGGATCAGGGCCATTGCCTGGAAGGAGGAGGGCGATGATCTCCGAGCTTATGTCAATGCTTTATTTCAGCAGATTCTCGGGGACAAGAGGGACCGGATATCCAGATGGACTGGGTCCATCGTGTAGGCCTCCCCTGTGGTAATAAAGCGCCTCTCCCGGACATATTCATATGTGTCCACGATTTTCAGTTGAGGCAACGCATCATCCGGAAGGCCCGTGAGTTGTAATCTGCGCATTTTCGCAGCCATCATCCTGCTATATTTCAAGACCGGGACCTCTGCCCCATATTAATTCAATTAATAGGGAGGACAGTAATTTAAATATCTGCACTGGTATCCTAATGGGTAAATTAGTGAAATAATATAGCAATCTAGGGAGCATCACCATTTTGGCGATAGCCACCTTGCCCGCCACTGATAATGGCAAGGAGGTCCAGAACTATATTTGGGATCTGAGGGTGGTTATTGCGCGAAGTAAGTTACCATCAAGGAGGTCTTGTGTGTCCCTATATATATTTATACCTAAATATTCGAAAATAATAGGTGCAATATGGAATAACCAGTTCCCAAAATTAAGAGTCCCAGTACGTGTCGCATCAGTAAAATAATAAACATAGGACTTATTCTCATTAATTGAAAGCCCGGAAAGTTTTTGGAATATGGCAAACATGGAAGGTATGGGTTCATATTCCTCATCTAGGTTCTTAAAATATAATATTAAGTTGTCTGCATATACCTAAACAATATGTGTGTTGGGCCCCATCACAATCCCCCTGTGACCAGCCACAGGGCGCAGTTTGTGTAAAAGGGGCTCTAGAGCTAAGATGAACAATGAGGGTGACAGTGGGCAGCCCTGCCTGGTGCCCCATGCATCGCTATACTGCTGAGAGATATGCTGTCCCGTGCGTGCTTGTGCTGTGGGATGTAAATATAACAGTCTCACCCACTTTATATAGTCCTCCTGTATATCAAATTTGAACAATGCCTGAAACTTATACTTCCAATGTAGAGAATCAAAGACCTGGCGTAAATCCAACGAGATGTACCCCTTAGCCTCAGCTGCCGGCCATGTTTGTGTCAATATTTGTTGCAGCCGCCTTATGTTATGGGCTGTGCCCCTGCCTGGGACAAACCCGCATTGGTCAACGTGTATCAGCTTTGGTATGCACTGACAGAGTGTAATAGCCAATAGTTTACTTAATATCTTATACTCCACATTCAGTAATGAAAGAGGTCTATAGTCCATCATGTCAGTACTATCCTGGCCCAGTTTCAGTAGTGAGGCCACTGTCACCTGAAGTGTGGTAAGGGGTAGAGACCCTATTTCTTAAGATGTGTGATACAAAAGCTGCAGATGGGGTATTAACAAATCAGAGTACGCTGCTTAGAATTCAATGTGCAGACCATCTCCCCCCGGCGCCTTATTACGGTGCAAGCTATTGATCGCCTGTTTAATTTCCATAACAGTGACGGGTTTCTCCAATGCCTCTTTGTGGTGTTGCAACAGTTGTGGGAGTTGTGGGCCATCAAAGAATTTGTCAAATTCTGTATCAGTAATAGTAACTGGTTGCATACATCATTTCTCATAATAATCCTTGAAGGCCTTATTTATGTCAAGTTGTGTGCACCTCATATCTCCCTCCATATTCCGAACCTCTAAAATAGGAGAGATTGGTGGGGCATCCTTAATGATTTTAGCAAGGAGTGGGCCCACCCTGTCCCCTACAGCATGTTGTTTCTGTGTGTAAAGACGATAATCTAGAATGCGCAGGTCTTCTAATAGTTCTGCCTAAATTATTTTCTATGTCCATAAGCTGGGCAATGAGTGCATGCCACGCCCCTACTTTCGTACTGATAGCTACCCCTTGCATTACCATTTTGAAGGCATCCCATTCAATCAGGCACGTGGATGCTGTATTTGCATTTTCAGCAAAATAATTTTCTATGGCTGAGGACAATGCTGTCTGGAAAACCGGGTCCTCTAAAAGTAGAGGCTGCAACTTCCAGGCCGGCACCAGGGTTGGTATCCTGCCCAATTGAAGTGTAAGTTATACTGGGTTATGATCAGATAATGTTTTCCCCAAATGTGTTGAATCGCTGATCGTGCCCATCAGCGTTAAGGAACAAAATATTTTGTCTATTCGAGTGTGTAGTTTATGTGGCGGGGAGTAAGAGGAGTATTCCCCGTTTTTAGGGTGTGTTGCACGCCATGCATCCATAAATCCCCATCCATCCGCCCAACGCCTAAGTGCATCAGCTAATTTCCTACAACTTGCGCTGTGTGTGACCTATCTAGTTTGATATCAAGCACCACATTAAAGTCTCCACCTAATACCCAGGGGTAATCTTCCCACCCTGTCAACATTACACTAAGAACCTCCAGAAACTTGTCCTGATCAATATTTGGAGTGTATATGCTCCCCAACACTATATGTTCTCCATCAAGCAAGCCGTGTACAAGTGCATATCTACCATTCGTATCTATTCTTTGATCTATTAACTTAAAAGGGGTACCATTGCTCAGCCATATCGTGGCTCCGCGAGCAAAGGCCGAATATGATGTAAAGAATAATTGTCCCCACCATTTCTTGTGTAATGTAACTGTTTCATTGTGATTGAGATGGGTTTCTTGGAGAAACGCAAACTTTACCTTGCACTTATTTAACTGGGCTAGCAGTCGATGCCGTTTGTCCAGCAGATGGTGAGTTGTTAAAAGCCTAGTGAATACTGGGCCGGATCAACCCCACATAAACCACCCCAATACTAGGTTCCCCACGACAACAGCAGAGGACCAAACCATAATCAAAAGTTCAACCGGAACTCCACATGAACAATGCCACAGTGCAGTCACCAAGGGGGGGGGAAGAAACCACCGTGGTTGTAGCTTTCATTGTCCTGTATTTCATCACATTATCCTAATCGCTCCAATCCAAATCCCAGCCCCTAGAAGTAAAAAATAAAGAACGGGGCGTTATCCGACATTATAAACATTACATCTGTCTAAATAATTACGTTATACAATACCAATTTCCGGGGAGCCCATCCCATCAGTTCAATAATTATCCGCAGTCTGCGGAGTAAACAACGGGAACAGTGTTAGACTGGATTCAGAGTCCGAACGGGCTGTGGCCTCATCCGAGGAGCAGACAGACACAGCATGAGATGGGGCATCATGTTCTGCTAGCGCCGCCGCCGTCAGGAGAGCGTCACTTTGGCTGTGTGAGATTGGTTCTATGGATGGACTCACCCCCGATCCATCACCACGTTGTCTTGTGTCTTCTGTAATGACTGCATCCTCACGCTGTAACATAGATCGCGCAGAACCACTCGGCGGAAGTGAGGTCTGGGAAACATAGGGAGTAAAAGTGATCTCCAGCCAATCTGCCACTTTCTCCGGGTTATCGAAAAAGATAGATTTTTGACCAGAAATTACTTTGAGCCGGGCCGGAAAGAGTAAGGCATACTTCAGGTAATGGGCTCTTAATTTCTTTTTGACAACCTGAAAAGTAGCCAATGTAAAGTCTGGATATAATGAGATCCTCTTATTCTCAAAGTGGATAGGGGCATTCTCTCTGGCTGCACGTAGAATTGTGTCTTGATCTTTGTAATTCAAAATGTGTGCTAACAAAGGTCGAGGAGGAGCTCCCGGTGGGGAAGGCCTGGGTGGCACTCTATGCTCCCTCTCCACATTGTAGAGCTCTGTCAGTCCTTCCTTCGCAACATGCTCTCTCAGCCAGGTCTCCACAAACTGGGTGGGATTACGCCCCTCACTTCTCTCTAGAATCCATAAGATTCAAATGTTGCTTCTACCGGATCTCCCCTCAGCGTCATCCACTCTGTCCTGGAGACCTTGCAGCTGACGTTGTAGCTGCTCCATTTGGGAGGTACGCACAGTTTGTTGTGGGATCAAGTCATCCAAAGCAATCCTGTTGGACTCCACCTTTTCAGCCAGTTTCTTGTGGCCCGCTTGTAACAGATTGAAACTAGAAGGGAGCGACCCCAGTTACGTCTGGAGCGCCGCACGTGATTCACTGATTTCCTTTAGTATTAAGTCTAATTTGTCCGTGTGTGATCCAGCTCCTGTTGGCGGTTATCATGTCAGAATCTGAGCCCTGCGTCTGGTCTCCGCCCATCATAGTGTTTTTGGCATCAGCGACATGAGGGTCAGTCTGCTTGGCTCTGGTGTGTCCCATGGTATATAGGTGCAGCAGGCACATACAGGTATGTTCTCTGGGTCCGCAGCCGACAGAATTTATACCCAGGCCACTTACAAGAGCTTAAAGCCCAATCAGCAACCTGCCACTGCAGAGTAACTTATTCCGCCTGGGGATGGGGCAATCCACGTCTCTGCGATCCTATTCAATCTCCAACAGTGACAGTTAGTGTAACAGTGACGTCTCAAGGGTGTGCGCAGTTTTCTCTCATGTTCCCATGACCAGCAGCGCATAGCGTCACAGTGGGTTATACTGTCACCGATGGCGCGATCAGCCAGTGGATGTGCCCTTTTCCTTTGCTGTTCCTAATTCAGCTACGTGGTATGGAGTAATTTGACATATTACAGGCCACTCTCTCAATCCACCCCTGGTTGGTATTACCTCAGGGCTTCATCTACAGCACACAAAGATGCACATCACACTTGCCCCCAAATAAGTTTCCAACATGAACAGTAACAGTCCGCTTCAGATCGGGGACACGGGCCTCCACAGCACTCCCGTATCGCTCTCCCATTTTTCAGCACCGCACCACTTTCAGAATCTCTGTTAGCCCAGCGCCATTTTGGTTTTCTCCGTAGCGCATCGACCCTCGTCCACAAATCACTGAAGCCCTGGGGACGCATGGCTGGTCAGAACGAGACTCCCGCTTGGGCCACAAACAGTACTCACAGGCCGGGGGGGACTCTCTCCAACCTCAGGTCCCGAGTCCATTCTCGTCAACCGCCAGCATCCCCTTCAGACATTCCCCTCCAAGTTACGGCGGCACCTCTTTTCTTCCGACTGACGGCGTCCAGGTTCAATGTGATGCAGGTATCAGTTCTTTAGTTGTTCTGCTGCATTATATTTATGTGTTTGGCTACAAAAGCCCCCGTTCTTCCAGGATATTTGGCAAAGTGTTGGGTTCTGGTACGGAGCTCTTTCAGTTTCCGTCCGCCATGCTTGGCGGTTGGCCACGCCCCTAATTTTGCTATAGTCACCTGATTGGAACATACCGTGTTGTAGCAACCACCATTCTTACAACTGATATTCGTTCTGAGGCAACCCTTTAGCAGGGGCGGCTGGTGACATTTGAAAGTGGTGAGGCGTAAACTAATTTGCATATTGCACCGCAGCGAGCGAGCGCAGCGAGCGAGCCCGAACCACCTTGCATCCATCCATACATCATTCATGCATCCACCCATCCATCCACCCACCCACCCATCCTGCATCCATACATCATTCATTCATGCATCCACCCATCCATCCATCCACCCATCCATCCACCCATCCATCATCCATCCTGCATCTATTCATGCATCCACCCATCCATCCATCCATCCATCCTGCATCCATCATTCATTCATGCATCGACCCATCCATCCACCCACCCATCCATCCTGCATCCATCATTCATTCATGCATCCACCCATCCATCCGCCCATCCATCCTGCATCCATCCTGCATCCATCATTCATTCATGCATCCACCCACCCATCCATCCTGCATCCATCCTGCATCCATCATCCATCCATCCATCCACCCATCCATCCATCCACCAATTCTGCATCCATCCTGCATCCATCATTCATTCATGCATCCACCCATCCATCCTGCATCCATCCTGCATCCATCATTCATTCATGCATCCACCCATCCATCCACCCACCCATCCACCCATCCACCCACCCATCCATCCTGCATCCATCATTCATTCATGCACCCATCCATCCATCCATCCACCCATCCATCCATCCATCCACCCATCCATCCTGCATCCATCCTGCATCCATCATTCATTCATGCATCCACCCATCCATCCATCCATCCATCCATCCACCCATCCATCCTGCATCCATCATTCATTCATGCATCCACCCAGCCATCCATCCTGCATCCATCATTCATTCATGCATCCACCCATCCATCCACCCATCAATCCTGCATCCATCCTGCATCCATCATTCATTCATGCATCCACCCACCCATCCATCCTGCATCCATCCTGCATCCATCATTCATTCATGCATCCACCCATCCATACCGATATGTTGTGGGTATTAAATTGCTTAATAAACGACAATATTGGAATTAGAATTAGTAGAGGGGATCTTATGTTATCATTACACCTGTCAAATGACTGCATTGTTACTTCATTCAGTGTGTTTAAGAGTTTAGTGAAAAACGTTTTCTGCACAGGAAAATGTATGTTTATTTCGGTTTTCATACTTTTACAGACTGTCTTCCTTTGTTCTAACTGAAATCTTTTTGTCATCTGCCTGGGGCTTCTCATCTCTGTGTTCTGGGAAGTGCGGGCGGGTTTTCTACACAGTAATATAAGGCCACAATTGTTATATGGGGCCTCCTCCTGGCATAACTTGTGGATTCACCTCACTGAGGCTGCTCACTTCCACCTAGCCTTTCAGCCTCTGCTTAGATGTATTTGTATAGTGTATACAAGGGCACAGGCTACCCACAGACAATGGAAGCTTGTATTACAATCACAGCTTCCTTTCAAAATTTGCGAAAACTGATAATCACCCGACTCCAGGTTGACTTCAACACACTTTTTTTTAGCAGTGGGTTCCCCATCCTGCGTGAACTCAGGCGAGGTATGCGCTGTTGTGCTCAACGCCGCAGGAGGTCTGAGCTGAGACACTGCTGGTGCTGTGCTTATTTCTCGGTTTCTATGTAGTGGGCTTCCTGGCGCTGAGACACTAACAGTCAGGATCAGCGCAATGTGTCTGATAGAGACAGTGCTCAGGAGCGCGTCCGGAGCTCCCGGACTTGTGTTCCCCTCTCACCCCACCTCGCCGTGGTAATAACTCATTGCCTTTTTTGAACCACCTTTTCAGTATATTTGCCACAAACACATTTCCACATGAAACACGGCACGTGTGCCCTACGCCATTGGCAGCAGAGTGGTTGAAGTGACAGGAGTTGACTGACCAGCCAATCCTGGCGCTGTATGCAGCTCCAGGATTGGCTGGGGGGGCACCATGACTCCTCGCCCAGTCGCCCTGTGTAACCCCGGGGGCTGCGGCCCGCCCCCTGGTCCTCTCTCTAAGGGGGAATTCACAGGAAAACGATCTGCGCATGCGCGGGCATGTTTGTGCCCAAATATACACTTGCGCAGCTGCAGCAGGCCCATCCTCCATTCCCCCCCCCCCCCTGCGCAATCCGGGAAAGTCGGGTGTCTCCCGGTTTCCCGACCGGCAGATAGCGCGATTTTTTAAAATATTTGTATTTGGCTTTTAGTGACGACGCGGTAGGTCCATGGGGCTTAGTGGGGCTACGCCCCTACGCCCCATTGGACGCACCGCGCCTGGCCTCTTCCAGCTAGGTGCTCCAAGCAGTGCTGTTTCGTCTGACAGCCAGTGAGAGGCCTTAGGCAATGCATGACCGTCTACTATCTGCAGTCCTGCCTGGCCCTTGATACCCAGGCCCAGTGCTCCCCATTTATAGCTAAACAGCCTGAACACAAAGGTCCAGCTCTACCGCCCCTGATTCGAGCCACCTCAGTTCCTACATCTACCTCACCTTTTAGCTGTAGCTGCTGGTATGCAAGTATATTTAATTTTTGTACAGGACCTGACTGCAAGTGTGGGTACAATGACAAGGCCGTTATGACAGTAAGAGTGTGGTAGTTGCACTGCACAATAGCATGTGTCAGGTCAGGTTTTATGCACATTCCTGGGCATTGAAGGCATTTTGAGGGTCAGTACTGATTTAGCAGTGCACCCATATGTCAGACCCGTGGTGCAATGCCATAGCTGAGAAGAGAAGGGGTGATATTGTTGGACAGCAATGAGGGGTATCTGCAGAACCGTGTGTTGGTGGCAGTCTTGGAATAGGAGGGAGGGGCGCTTAGCTTGAGATGGGGACCACTGACACTCTTTTTTGCGGACTGCAACTTATTTTAATCATCAGGCTTTGATCCAGAACAAGAGAGAGAAAAAGGTAGCAAAGGGGGAAAGAAGGAGAAAGAGAGAGGTGGAAAAACAGAGAAAAAGAGAGGAAGCAGTGATGAAAAGAAACCTGAACAACTGAAATAAAGGAGCAGGAAGTGTATGTTTCTGGAAGAAAGAGGCCTGAGGTGAGGTCAAGACCAGAAAACCTTGGTTTATCGAAACACTGATATTCAGTATCGCTGGCCCCAGACATCTGAGAACAAGTCGGGCCTGGCACTTAATTTTTGACAATTTAAACACTGAGGAAAACTATAATCTTTTAAAATGTAGACAAGAACTGGAGTTGGGATGGAGATGCGTCTTCTTCTCAAAAACCAACAAATGCAGATAATGCTTTGCAATTGTGATTCAGGATGGAAACAGTGTTTTTGAGAGCACTGACGTCCCCTACAATTTTAATAGGCTCGTTTAAATCACATCATATGCCATGGCACAAAAACAGGTAGAAATTGTGAAAATTAGCCTTTCTGATGAGTCTTTGAAGCTGGAGTTGGGATTACCTGACTTTGGCGTTCAAGGGTTTTTATATAGTTTTGCTTTTTTTAAAAACATATTTTATTGAGTTTTTATAGTACCACTTGGGCAATTGCTTGACATAATCATATACTGTATTTTGTTCATTATCTTTCCTATCTGCTTTGAATTTTAACCACTGGCTTTGGTTTGTACAACTCTTCCGGAAATGAATATTGCCTTAAGTAAGGAGAGTACAGATTTTTTAGTTTGTCTTTCAGACATGAGATATATGTATTTACTTTGGGGTCCTCCAAATCTATTAGCTACAAGCCTGCCAATGACTTCAAACATGGTAAAGGCACAAAGGACAATCCTTCATTGAACACCAAGTCTACATCTATACTGAGAACGTATCTCTTACGTACGGTAATGGCACAGGCAAGACACAAAGGGAATCTTTAAAACAAGAAATCTGTCACTGGTATGCACAACCATTGGTGATTTCTCCACTTTGTGAAATTTGGACCAAGAGCACTTCAATCATATATATCTCTGTTAAGATATCTCTGTCAAGATATGTGCTACAATATTCCATGGAACCCATACACCATGGAACAAACCTGCCCCAACTTTCAGATTTATTTGAAAAAGTATACAATTATTTACACAAAGATCAATGTTTCCAATCCTGCTGTGGGCGACACTGATTTTCAAGGTAATTTATTCCTTTTGCAGCTTGCTGCTCCACTGGGTCATTTTATTCTCAGGTTCTCAAGCTGATAGATTGATGTAAGTTCCAGGAATCGATTTCCTACCGAATTTAGCAATTTGCACATTTGTCTAGAGTCAGCATTTAGCACACTAGCCTATTGCTTTCTTTCACCAAGTGCTGTTTAACTGCTGTCCTAGTTATGCTGTATCCAGATAAATGTGTTACATTGTTTCCAAGACAGTGGGCAGTCCACAAGATGTTGTCAGTGGAATCCCCCTCCAAGATATAGTAAGACATTTTTCCTGTTATGCTAGTTTCTGTTTAACCATATATAAGGAGCCAGTTCTGCTAAGAAGATACATTCTAAAACGTTTGTTCCCTCAATTTTCACAACACCACCTATCAGAAGGGAGAGAGAGGCATGTGTGTTGAGGTAGAAACTGGGTGGCTGCCAAGAGTCAGATACACCACGTGGGAAGAGAACGGAGAAGCTTAAGACTCAGCCATATTTAGAAACTGACCCCAAGCCCATCAAGTAGTGATAACTACACCCGACCTCTAATCACACTAATATCTCCTACCTTGAGGAGAGGGACCACCAAGATCAGAAAGGGACCAGTGACATAGCGCATGGAGGCACAACACTGCCTGACAGCACCCAGGGAAACTAAATTGCGCTTGGCTCTGTTAATGTGCAGTATTGTGTGTTCGTGTGTGCATTAAGGTTTTTTCTTTCATGAAAGATAAGCACTGGGTTGGACATTCATCTATTGTGCTGATGTGTGATTATTTAGCTGGAGAACCTCTACACTACCTCCCTAAGAACCCTGTGTCAGCTTGCCATCTCTACCACTGAGAGTCAAGTGCTAAGACTAGCACCCACATGCATCATCCCGGCCGTTTGCGAATTCCAAATTGCGAAAAATAGCGAATCGCAATTTGGAATTCGCAAAACGGGATGCATGAATATTTTATAATAATACTTGCAATTCGGTAAAATTCTCGTTTTTTACCGAATCGCAAATATTATGCGAATTCTAATTTGCTAATTCGCATTTCCCATTGATTCCTATGGGCCAAAAGGCCCATAGGAATCAATGGGAATTGCGAATTTGCAAATTAGAATTCGCATAATGTTGATGCATTCCTTGGGTGCAGGGGGGGTCCAAAGGACCCCCCCCCCCTGCACCCCTGAAATGTATTTTTAAGTGGATGTTTCACACACACATGTCCTAAGGACATGGGTGTCTGTAACATGCAAGTTAAAAAAATGCATTTTTTTGCTTTTTTTAAAAAATTTCGCAAATTAACACGAGGGTCAACCTCGTGTTAATTTGCACCTCCAATTTCCAAATTCGCAATTTTTAAAAAAAATGATGCATTCGCATTTTTTAGAAATGCTAAAAAATGCGAATTGTGCACAAAAGTTTGATGCATCCCAAAAATGGTTTTTGCATTCGCAAACGGCCGATTTTTCCGATTCGCACCGTTTGCGAATGCAAAAACCAATGATGCATGTGCCTGCTAGTTTGGAGACCCCAGGACATCAGAGACAGACTTCCTCGACCTCCTCAGCTGAGGTCCAGTTGCCCATGCTTGTCTCATGGACTTTCAGCAGGTCCTGTCGGATGTCATGCCATCTCCCTGAATCTAATTCATCTCCCTCCTAGGAGTGTTCTCGTCTGTCAACCTTCGCTATGCAGATAAAATACTTATTCCTTCTAACCCCTAGGTCTGATTTTATTACAACCTTTCCACAAGAGCCTTCTGTCATTACATTCTTAAGAGCAGATTTAGGGCTCAGTGTTCTTGGCTGGTTTAAAGTGGTGGTGGGGGGGGGTTAAAAAATAGTGAAAAGTCACTGACTGCTTAGAAAATTCATAAAATTACACGTGTGGCTTTTCTTCAAAAATCAAAATAATCCGGTTCTGCCCTAGTAGAGTATTCCACGGAATTTCAGCTGTAGCAGATGAACAGGGAGCTTTTAGGGCCATACGCCTTACTCAGCCAAAATAGTTGGGGGCAGATTTATGAAGGCCTTTCGCCGCCGGTGCGTCACTTTTTCCCATGTTAAAAATGACGCACCGGCGGCGCAAGGCCTTCATAAATCTGCCCCTTAGTGTTTTATATCATAGAGCGTCCCTCACAATAGACTGAAACCACGCGCTGCACAGATTTGACTTTTTTTAATATACACAAATAAATTATGTTTATACTAGAGAGAGACCTATTTCTTGGCACCCGAACATGAATCAAAGATACGGGATTTCTAAAGAGATTCGGTAGTAAATGAAAGACTGCAAAAGTTAATAAAATGTTACTAAAAATAAATAGATATGGTAGTTCGGCGTGGGTAATTTATGCACTTGTAGCTATTACTGACAGTGAAATATTCCCTTTCTTCTGAAAGCAGACATGCTCTTTATTTCTACAAATCCTATTTATGAATTTAGCTTTTGCAGTAGGAAGCCAACAATATGTTTTTTTAATTTGTATTTCTACTTTTTATGTTGAACTCACTCTAAGGATGTTATTCCAAGTGCTTTGCATGGGCACGTGAGGAGTGATTACAGAATGGATGGCCTCAGGGGATGTTTATACCCCAGTGCTGTGGTTCAAACCCTGAAAGCTTTCATGGAACGGGGGGACCACTATTACTAACACCTGGCCACATTCACTGGAGAGGGGAAAGGTTCAAGCTTTATCTCGATGTATAGGTAAGTACCTTGGGACTGATGGAATAAAGACGAGTCTGAGATTTATGGGAAATAACCCCATTATAATCAAATAAAAAAGAAAAAGCCAGGGAGAAAGATGCTGAATTCCAAAAATAAAGAATATTTTGAAAAGTGGCATCGAATAATGAGTGGAGCTTATGGAACAGAACTTGTGGCACCTCCAGGTTGCAGACACTATACCACAATGGGATCGGTCAGCGATGGTTGTTGCAGTGTTCTCTGTGTTTAGCCTGCCAGACACAGCTTCAAAGGCCACACAGGTGTGTGTGTATGTGAACTCATTACTGAAATATACTGCTCACTCACCCACCAGTACAATTTTATGTCAGCGGTGGTATCACCAACTTGAAGTGCTTTATATGCACCTCTATTATATCTGTGCTGAATTTCTAACATGACACAAATTTACAATTTGAATAATACATCGATGTGTCCACAATCACACACATTTTTATTGCGAGCATTAAAACCCAGGTTGGCAGATTGCAAGGTAAAATGTGCACATTTGAATGTGGTGATGTATAAATGTGTCTTTTCACATGAAAGGTAAATAATAGACTTCCTCTTAAAGACTCTGCTATGAATAAATGGCACACATGAGAATTCAAGGAAGTAGGCTTTATTCCCAGACACCTCAGCCTCAGCTCTCTTGAACTCCACCAATTCCTTACTCCAATTCGCCCACCCTAGTGCTTTCTAGAATCGAGAAGGCATATTTACAAGGAGCTTGTGTCACTGCTTTGTCTTTTTTTTATGCATCAGCTGCGTATTCTCTTCTCCATATTGCCCCATATTTAGAAGGCAACGCATTTGGCTCAATGTGTCAGTTTTTGTAGGCCTGCATCAACATACCTGCTCTGGAACTAGTTGCGCCACACAGTTTATAATGTATGCAGGGCAGGCATTCCTTGGTAAAACCTCACTTAGACCTGACCCAGTGATATTTACAAGTTTTTCAGTGTGTTACATATCTTTGAGATGTGTCTCACTAAGCCTTAAATGCATCAAAATGCATATGCTCTTCAAGCCAGGTGTAGGAAATGATGCAGTAGCTTTTCAATTTGAATCTGACCAGCAAAAGTCATTTTACACACTGGAATAAGTTATTAAATTACAACCCCTCTACCAGAAGTAGGTCTACACATGTGACAATCATGTTGTAGGACCCCTTGACCAACCTGGGGCCATAGCAACTGTGATATAATAATCCACTTCAGCAATGCATTGTGACGTTGTGTAGTTCATGTAAGCGACAGGCCAGAATTTTCACATCTCCATGAAGGAATGGGTCCCCAAGTCCAGCCAAGTGTATTCCAAAGCACAAGTCAGTACACAGATAAGGTAGGTAACACAGGAATTGCCACTTTACATTACAACGTATGCTTGTATCCCCTCACATTCAAGTGTCACTCACTATGCCACACATATTTAGGCCTCTACGTCCTCATACGTGGGTTATGCCCACTGTAATGTGACAGATAGCCATACTACATGCTTGTCTGCAGTACATCCAGGACAAATGTAATGGTTTACAAGGTGACTATTCCGACATTTTACAGTTCATTACATTGGTCATCACACAGGCTACTTGCAGCAGTCAGAAACAATGTATCACCTCTGTTTTGGGAGGCATTGCTGAAGTTGAGCTTGTCGTAAGCCCAAATTCAGCTGTGCGTCACTTTAGGGGAAGATGCGCTGTGCCGTCCTTCCCAAAGATGAGTCTGAATTTCTGATGCACCTTGTAGCATTACACCATGATGCCCCGTATTGCTATATGATGCATCAATGGCGTCGTAAACTGTCTTACCGCTGTGTAAGTTATTCTGACGCATTGCTGCCTTAGCGCCGTGATGCGTCATTCCTTGTAAATGAGGCCCCTGTAAAGTATCAAAGAAGGCAGGTTTCCTTTCCAAAGGTGTTTATTCCAAGAACAGGGTAAACAGGTGGAGTCAGGCAGCACAGCTGTTCAGTCGCTCAGGCAGGCTACAACTGTCTCAACATGGAATACGAATCTATTCATACAATACATTCTACAAGATAGCTCGTTCTAACACGAGCCTTAAAGCAACACTCAAGAAGTAATTAAAAGCACAACATAACACACCCCCCCCCCCACACAATAATAACCAAAGAGTTCCAAAGAAGGAAAACAACAAAATAAAGGAAGAGAAATTTGAAATAATTCTTAATAATTTACTTAACGTAATCCTTTAACCAATACGGCAACATACGCGTCCTATTGGAAACTTTAACAGCGGGTAATGTAGGTGTTGCAACTACATCACTATTAACACTATTTTCATACACACGACTGGTGTCAATAGAGTTGGGTTCATGTTCAGCATTACGAGGTTCATGCAAAGATTCATTGACTTGACATCCAGGAGAAACTGGAGAACCAGTTACCACCTCCCCCTCCCTTAATTGAGGAAGGGAAACACTGGGCGAAAGATGGGACTGCAATTCGCTGCCATGAAAATAATCTTCCACCCAATCAAAGTCAGTACGTTTGTCCTTCACTACTTCACTCTCCCCATGATTTTGAACAATATCCAAAGCTACATCTTTCAAATTCCATACTTTGCCGTCACTTAACCTGACTGAATTCCTAAGAACTTCGAGAACCTGTTTAGGCGAATCAAATTTATTCTCCCCTTTCAAAACCTTGTAAGGTTTTTTAATCCTGACCCAATCTCCAGTCTTTACAATGACATCTTTCACACTATGGCGCTGATCATAGTAAGTCTTACTCTTGTCATGCACCAATTCTAAATTCCTCTTGACCTCAACCGGTGACCACTGTTGTACACTGTCTTTAAATAACCAGCTAGGATTAACCTTACACCTGGGTAACCTGCCTCTCATCATTACAAAGGGAGAAACTCCTGTGCAATTATTCAAAGTCACTTTGTAAGACCAGACAGCTTTCTGTATTTCCACTTTCCAATCTAGTCCCTTGTAATTTGCAGCTTGTAAAATACCTTTAATTACTCTGTTGAAGCGTTCAACAGTTCCATTCCCGCTGGGATTATATAATGAGGTCGTTTTGTGTGTAATACCACATTTCTCAAAATAATCTTTCGCAATTCTAGACATGAATTGTACACCATTGTCTGTCAAGATATTAATTGGTAAACCTTCCATTACAAAAATCTTATCTAAAAATTTCAACACAGCCAGAGTATCTACCTTGTCCACGAACTTAACCACAGGCCACTTGGTAAACAAATCAATAGCAACTAACCCATATTCCTTCGGGTCTCCCACCGGACCAAATATGTCTACAGCAATGGTTTCCCAAGGCATGCTAGGAATGAGTCCATCACTCATAGCTGGTCTCAAAGTTCTCAAAGATTTGTCTGCAGAACTGCAAACAGGGCAACTTCTGACAAAATTTTCTATCTCACTGTCAATCTTGGGCCACCAAAACAAACTTTTAACTGCCAACTTAGTCCTTACTATACCGAAATGTCCTTCGTGACATAACTGTAGGATATTTCTTCTCAACCCAGAAGGTGGAACAATTCTATCTCCTCTCAATAAAACTTCCTTCTCCATAGATAACTCAGATCGTATCTCCCAGAACAACTTCACAGAGCCAGATAACAACTTTTCTTTTGGCCAACCTTGACAAATGAATCTTGAGACTTCTATTAATACCTTATCTGCATTGTGTTCTCTTATCCAATCTTCCCTGCTAATTGCTGGGAACCCAGAATCATGTATAAATGCCACACTAATGTTCCCCCAGGGATCGTCAACGCATTCTTCCAGAGGGGAAGGAAGTCTTGACAGACAGTCAGCAACAACATTGTCTTTCCCCGGTACGTATGTGATATTGTAAATGTATTCTTTCATGCGCATAGAAATCCTCGCTAGTCTAGCAGAAGCAGTAGCAGTGCCATCAGTGGATAAAATGTGTACTAACGGTTTATGATCCGTCCTGATGTGAACCATTTTCCCCCAAACAAATGCACGAAAGTGTTCCAAAGCCCAGGCGCAAGCCAAAGCTTCCCTCTCAATTATAGGGTATCTGCTTTCAGCTGGTGACAAGGCCCTGGATGCAAATAAGATGATTCTGTCTTTACCTTTGTTATCCACTTGTGACAAAACTGCGCCCAACCCTTTATCGCTTGCATCAGTAGTCAAGCAACAGTCCAAATTAGGGTCAAAACTAGACAAAGCATTCACTTTCTGCAACTCCCATTTGATTTCAGTAAACTCTTTCTCACATTCTCTAGACCATTCAAATTTCACATTTTTCTTCAGCAAGGACCTGATGTTATATACTTTAGAAGCGAAGTTCTTAATGAACTTGGCGCAATACTCAGCCATACCCAAAAAAGATTTAATCTCTTCTTTAGAATCAGGTGCAGGTGAGTTAACAATACTTTCTATCAGTGAAGTTTTTGGTCTGACACCCTCCTCACTAATTATATGGCCCAGATATGAAACACTTCTTTCGCCAAACTTGCATTTAGACAGCTCAACTGTCAACCCAGCTGAAGTAAGTGTGTTAAATACCTTCCACAGTTTCTTGTCATGATCTTTCTTGTCATTGCCTGCAATTAGAACATCGTCCTGAAAGAAACAAATGCCAACCATATCACCAAATAACTTGTGCATTAAGCGTTGGAACACTGCAGCAGCCGATGCAAGGCCGAATGGCATCCTAATAAATTGAAAACAGCCAAATGGTGTAATGAAGGCTGTTAGATGTCTAGACTCAGGTTCCAAAACTACTTGGTGGTAGGCAGCGGAAAGGTCTATTGTGGAAAACCAGGTCGCTCCTCTTAAGGAGGAAACCATCTCGTTAATTTTCGGCAAGGGAAAACGTTCAATCACTATATTCTGATTAAGGTGGCGTAAATCAATACACAAACGGATTTTACCATTAGATTTTCTTGCTACCACTACTGGACTAATCCACTCCGATGAGTCCACTTCCTCGATAACACCTTTGGCTAATAAGCCTTGAATTTCTTTCTTTACTTCGTCTCTTATTAATAAGGGAATAGGTCTAACCTTATGCACTTTGGGTTGTGCATTCCCTTTGAGCATGATTCTATGCTCAAAACCCTTAAGTTTGCCTAACTGTCCACTCACCACACTGGAGAATTTTCTCTTCACTATATCCTCCAATTTGCTACACTCATCTACCACTAGTACCTTTTCTTTGCTATTAGGATCTAAAATGATATGGAGATTCTTTTGGTCATACCACCCCAGGACAGAAGGTCCTTTTTTAGATATGTATAACTTGCCCCTTGTCACCCTACCTTTAAAAATGAAAGTGAGCCATCTAAAACCCAAAAGGTCAATCTTACCTCCTGTATAACTCACCGGGTTAACATCTGAGGCATTTAACTTATCCCCTATTTTCTGTGTGAAGTTCTTTTTCCAAATCTCTTCGTTGATAATTGTATATGGAGACCCTGAATCTGCATACACTTTAACTTTTATACCACCAAAAGAGACTTCACATATAGGTTTGCCCTCCATAGCTTCATCAGTAATATTCAACATGTAGTTGCCTTCTTCAGTAATGTTTAACATGTAATTTCCTCTTACATTTTTTACACAACTCTCCTCATCCTCACTACTCTCGTTCACGCACTCGTCCTCATTCCAAATGCATTTGACATTAGTGCGTCTACGGCACATTTTGCTAAAATGGCCAATAAGACCACAAACACTACACTTTTTCCGTAGGGCAGGGCACGATTTGTAGTAAGCCATATGTTCTTTGCTGCCACACCGGTAACACCTTTTATCCTCCATCTTATTGTCCATCCCTTGACCCTTGAAGGATTGACCAAAATTTCTATTCGGAATTTGTTTATTCTGATATTTAGGTGCTCCTTGGATTTTGAAAACAGCAGATGATGCCTTGTCCAAATCTTTAACGGTATCTTTAACAACTGTGGCACATCTCCCCGACATTTCTGATTTCCTCATTATTGCAAGTACATCATCAAGAGGTGCGTCGCCATTCACCCATAGGCGGTCTTGAATTGGAGAATTTTCATTGTGCATAACCAGTTGATCTCGAATAAGCTCATCATGTAAGTCTCTGAACTTACAGTCAATTGCAAGTTTTTTAAGGTCATCGACCCATTCATCTACTAATTCATCCTTCTTCTGTTTCCTTTGGAAGAATTTGTGTCTCACTACACCTATGCATACTTTAGGCGCAAAATACCTGTCCATATCTGCAATGGCATTGTCAAATTCACTTGAATCAGCATCAGCTAACTTCTGCATACGTGAATATGTCTTTAATCCTTTAGGACCCAGAGAATGTAAAAGTATTCTTTTCTTTTGTTCTGGCTTCATTTTGGTATTTTCATCAATTGCACAGATGTAATTATTAAAATACTCCTTCCATTCCACCCACTTCATGTCTGGTTGTGAACCAGTAGCCCAAAAAGGTTGTGGGGGGCTAATAACAAAACTTTGTTGAGCCATTACCTCTTCACTTTCACTTTGGGTTTGATCCCCAGAATCCATAAATATAGTACTTATATATAGTACTTATAAAGTATATGAAAGGGTTTAATCAAAAATACCCTATTTTGCAATAAATATACTTTGTTATTAAAACAAAACGAGTGCCCCGACAATCTCACCTGTTTACTTTTACCCTCATCAATGAAGTAATTTGTCCGCAATTACTCGTCAAAAGCTCAGCATCGCTTCGTCAAAGTTCGTTTTCGTTTTGTTATTGTGGTAATTTTCCTTGCGTCTCGGTGGAGGAAACGCCAAAAATTCCCCGACCAATCTAAGATGGCCGCCACGCAGGGTCACGCAGCGTGACCTGGCGTGATTATGTCATCACGCGGTCAAGGAGAATGCGTGAGTGACGTATGGCAAGCAGCGGTCGCGCGTCAGGAGATTGTTAAGAATTCGGCTCCCGACTGAAAGATGCTGGCATGCGCAACCAACGGAAGTTCCAAGCCAAGTAAGTCTCAGCCACAACAAACAATATACGAACTTACAGTTCCTTGGATGTCCCAAACACTTCGATGATTCGGATGAAGGGAGAAACAATAGATTATGCTTCCCTTTTTCTTTGATGGATTGATGGTGAAAATTAAAAAAAAAAATTCCACGAGGCTGTAGGCTTTAAGGTGCCAAATCCCATCCAATCGTCGCCAATTGTAAAGTATCAAAGAAGGCAGGTTTCCTTTCCAAAGGTGTTTATTCCAAGAACAGGGTAAACAGGTGGAGTCAGGCAGCACAGCTGTTCAGTCGCTCAGGCAGGCTACAACTGTCTCAACATGGAATACGAATCTATTCATACAATACATTCTACAAGATAGCTCGTTCTAACACGAGCCTTAAAGCAACACTCAAGAAGTAATTAAAAGCACAACATAACAGCCCCCAATTTCTAAGGATTCAAAATAGGGTTACCTGTTCACTGTATACCACATATCTTCCTCTTTTTGAAAGCCAACTACAAAAACTAAACAAAGAATAAGAAAATGTTGAGTACATTATAATATAAAAATCAAATTAAAACAAGTAAATACAAAATATGAATGATTGTTAGAAATGGTCAAATATAGATGTTAAAAGCATATACGTACAAAATATGAACCTTAAAATCTATAACAGATAACTTAACCCAAACAGTTATTTAGAGACAATCTTTCCTTTAGCCTAGAAGACATGAGACTTGTTGTAAAGGAAGATGCACAGTCCAACTGTGTAGGTTAGATAATCCTTTATTGTAGATCCCTTCTAGGTTAGATGGATAGAACAAGATAATAAGCACATATATAACAACTGATCCAGCACTCCTAATGAAAAACTGCCTCACCAACGTTACCTATCACCACAATACTCACCAATAATCATGAATCACTTACCAAGGCCCATAAACCAACAAGACAATTTTTGAGCGACTGAATCATGTGACCTAATTATTCAGAACTATTCGCAAAACTACATATTTATATACAACTGCAGTTTATCATTTCTTACCATGGTTTTAAACATATATCACTTTAATTAAGTCACTAAGGCAAATGGATCAACTGATGGTAACTAGACCATGAATAAACAAGACCAGCTTGTCGTTTCAAAATCTAATTTTTATTATCTTTATTATTCAATGAAAGAGCATTTTCGATTATAAATCTTTATTTATTAGCAATATGAAAGCAGCATTTTATTAAGGAAATGACTTATTAGACTGACATTCCCAAAGCAAACAGTTAGCATGAATTAAAGCAAAATAACAGTTTCCATTCCCTAAATTCTATTTCCCTGTCTAAAACTCGCTCCACCTAAAAAGAATAATCTTTAAAAGACTGCTATCCTTACGTGCGCCAAAGAGTCCAACAGCACGTCACGCCCTTCAGGAATTGGAAAGCGAGAAGCGCCCTCCTGCCCATGGAGCCAGGTTTTATACCTTTCTAACTAGCTAATCTTCTCAAAATTGTACACTTTCTTTGCCATCCAGAGTTCCCATTGGCTGTCTTATGTCAGTCCACATTAGGTCATCACCGGTTCCAAACCAAGATCGGGCTTTTCTTTAGCCCTATTGTCCTTTGCTTTCGTGTCATTTAGCTTCCTCGAAAGTGTTACATTTCACTCGAGTTACAGTTCATGACTTCCTTGCCTTGGCAATCTTGCCGCTTCCTGTCCTTGAGCCTTTCTCTCCAAGAGCATGTTTAGCACAACCTATTAAACTGCATTTTCTGACAAAACTGTTGATGTGGTAAAAGTTTCCACTTCTGTGCAAGGCTCCTCTCTGGACAAGATTCGAAACGCCATCTTTTTACAGGCCTTAGGCCTCTCTCGGAAACTATTATTCAAACAAACACAAAACATTAATTAATTAGAGAATTGAGACCCATTCTGTTACCCTCCCCCTTTGCTAATTATTAACCCGTTCATTTATGTTACCTAGCTGAACACACAAAGCAGCATTTATATCTACCTTCTTCTTTTAAGGTCGCAAGGATTCTCCACAAGCTTTTTCCACAGAAAAGGCATAACATAAGCACGCAAATAAGCACATGCCATTAGTCAGACAGCCGCATTTATTACTGACAAAGACAATAGACAGGGTTAGTTTATTATTTTCCACGCACTTGCAACATAGAGCACATAAATTAGTCCCCGTGTTTCTGTGTAGATGCATTTAAAAACTAAGTTGATTAATACTTTCATCACATGCTTGTTAATACGGTTACAGTTTTATGGAAGTTTAACTTTGCGAGTTTGAACAAAATGCCATTCAGTACCTCGCTCCAACAACTCCCTCATCTGGTGATTTCAAAATCACCAAACTACACCCAAAATCTTTAGCAAACATTTTCAACCCTTGAACATGTTTTGGACATTCACAGTATTAGTGTTTCTAAACCTTTGATTCAGCTGTTTGTTTGTAACTCTCATATTGAGATCTACGGAACTCTTCTAATTCTATTTCTTTTTCTTGTTCTTTTCTGAGTTTGTAAATTCTTTTCTTTTCCCTTAAATATTTCTTTCTCTTATGTATCATGCAACTAATTTTTAACAAAAATATCACAATGACTATGACTATTAAAGGACACAGTATTTTACCTAAAATTCAACTACCAATCTCTAAAAAACCAGTTTTTGATTGCTGCAAATCTTTTGCTCAAACGTTCTGAAAAGTTTTCATCTTCCATAGGTTCTACCTCAGCATGTAATTCGGTTATATTCTTGATATACATCTCTATGTTATGGCTCTTGTCTGGAATATATGTACAGCAATGCTGGACATGCAAAATTCCACAAACTCCTCCTTCTTTAGCTAGCAGAATGTCTAAAGCAAGACGGTTCTGCATTACCATTGTCCTCATAGCAATAAGTTCTGCATTCACTAATTGAAATCCACTAGCAGTATCAGTATACATTCTATCAACAATTGTAGACATTTTTCTGATTCTAACTGATTCATTCATGGTTATACCCAGCATAGGTATTACTGCACCAAATATGTCATCCAAAATTTCTGAAAAACTTTCCCTTCTGAATCTACTCAGATGATTGCTAATTTCAAAGGAACCCTTTGCATTGTTATCTACATGAAAAATGTTTGGAAAAACTAAACCAATATAACAAGTCCCATACCAGTGGTCTGGGAGATTGTAATAAGCTTTGTTCCACACACAAAATAAATTCCAGGAAAAATTGGATCTTTGCCACCTTTGAATCCCCATCCGCCTAAGATTTGATAAGTATCTTCACATTGACTAGCACCTACAAAGTAATTGTCGAATAACGTGTTATCTATTCTTATACAAAGCTTTCCACTAACAGGTTTATCTATGTGAATTGCAACATTCTCAGTTCTACCATTGAGCTTTTCATCTTCAATCTGCCAAAACTTAGATTTGGTTTGTTTCAGCATCTCGTTTCGTTTGTAAATTGCCCTTCTCTCTTCAACCATGTTTAAGAAAGATTTTTCTTCTGATCTAAATTTGCATGTTAAATTATTTCTAAAAGCATACTAAGTAAGTTCATTAGTTACAATGAAAAATTTCCTCATCTGTTTAGCATGTTTCAGTTTATTCACGCTGTTGTCAACGTTTGCAACGATTTGCAAAAATCTCATCATAATTAGAGTGGTAATACTCTAAACGACCTGTCCGATAAAACAAACTAGCTATTACACTACAAGTGATGCCATAAGTAAGAGGAAGCATGTTGTAAGTAACCCCTTCCGAAACAGAAGCAGGTAGTTTCACACAAATGTAACAATCTTTCACATCCATCACCTTAACATATTCAGATAAAAGTCTTGAAAAAGTATTACTAGAAATATCACCAACAGATCTATCTTGGTGGATCTCTGGTTTGTGCTCAATGATTTTGTTAGTTTTACCTACTACATCATGGTTATCTTGTTTAGCCACAACTTTACTAGTCATGTTAGTTTTGTACAATTCTTTGTCAACTCCAAAAGGAAAAATGACAGCTAAAATTAACTAAACCAAAATTATTAAGATCACACAAATAGAAGACATTTTGCAACATCTTCTAAAAATAGAGCATCTCAAATTGTTATTAGTAGAAGGCATCTTTACTTTGAAACAAGAGCCTTTAAAAAAAATCAAAAAGTAAAATTAAAAATCACTAAATATACACCCCCCTGTTTTTACTTTTTTATTTTTTTTAAAGAAAACCTTACTTTCTAACAGCTTTTCTTCGACCTTACGTCTTACATCAATGTGTTTTTCCAGCTAACACAATTTCTTCGACCTTGTGTCAAATACAAATTTTCTCAACCTTGTGTGAAAACAAAATCAATCATTATCACTTGTGTCATCTAAATCATCCTGGCTACTACTATTCACTTCCACTACTGGTGGTATTATGATGTAGGTCCACTCAGGTGACTTATACTTTTGATTAGGCTTTATCACCCTCTTTGCTCTACTGCTAATCACTTCTATTTTCTTTCCTGCTTGATTTTTCTTATCTGAGTCACCTTTCTGACTTGAGACTTCCTTAATCTGCTCTTTTGATCTGATCACTAATTTGAATTTTAGGCACTCGTTCTCATTTGGCCAATTATCTCCTTTTCTTGATAATTTCTTCTTCGGTTCAGTTAGATTACGCTCTACTCTCCAAGCTCTTTTCCTTGATCTTTTCACTTTGGATTCATCATCACTTTCATCAGTTTCACTTTCTGTGATATCAGCTCTAGATTCAGGTACTTCTTTACTCGGCAGCTTCACTCTGTTAGGAACATCATCCTTATAGCTGGTACTTGGTAATTCGTCTTCTTCTTCTTCTTTAATTACTTCCAATCCACCAGTTTCAGAATCTTCGTTCCTTCTTCCAGAGCTTCCAATCTGTTTTTCAATACTCTCCTGATCTTGATTTACTTCTTGTTCAGACTCTTTTTCTGCTCCTTGATTTAGCAGATCTTTATCATTTTCAGAGTCTTGTATCACAATCTCTTCAATTTCTTCATTCAATGCCTCATTCGCATTTGAATCTTCCAGATGTCGACTTTCTTGTCGATCTTCAGGATCTGGATTTCTTTCAGGTTCTTATTCAGAATCTGAATCAGCTGTTGTATCACCTTCATCAGGATTTTCAGGTGGTGGTACACGAATGGTGTGACTAGCATGAATCCATCTCTTCAATCCTCTGAACTTTACTGCATTTGTTGTGACAAGTATCACCTGTCTTGCCTTCTGCCACCTTGGTACTAGGCAGTTTCTTCTTCGGTGTACTTTTGTCCTCACCCAGTCTCCTGGTAACAGATCATGAGCTTGTTCCTTCTCTTTAGTTATCACTTCAGGTCCCACCTGATGGAACACAGAAGTCACCACGTCAGGTAAGTTCTTGCAGTATTCCAATATGACGCTATCATTAATGCTCAATAGTTTGTCAACTGGAACAAATGCTTGTCTCATGACTCTGCCCATGAGTACTTCATGTGGACTTAAACCTGTTTTTCTATCTGGAGTACTTCTCAAAGACATTAAAACAAGTGGAAGTGCATCAGTCCACTTCATTCCTGTAGCTAGACACATTTTAGCTATTCTATTTTTTATTGTGCCATTCACTTGTTCAACAACACCTGATGCTTCTGGTCTGTAAGCACAATGTAGCTTTTGTTTTATGTCCAGTGCTTCACAAATCAATTGTAACAATCTGTTTTCAAAATGTGTGCCAAGATCAGTCTCGACCGTCACTGGAAATCCATACCTAGGTATGATTTCTCTCAAAAGCAGTTTTGCCACAGTAACTGAATCATTGTGACGAGTTGGGAATGCTTCTACCCATCTTGAAAACAGACAGATTATCACCAGGACGTATCTTAACATGTTATGGGGTGGCATGTCAATGAAATCAAGCTGTAATCTGGTAAAAGGACCACCCTCCTGTCCTATGGTTCCCATGCTCACAACAGTTTTTCTGTTTGGATTGATCAGCTGGCAAATCAAGCATCTCTGACAAAAAGATTCTGCAATCAGTCTAAATTTTGGATTGTACCATGTCTGCCTAAACAACCTGATCATTGAGTCTCTTCCTAAATGTCCTGGACCATGATACATTCGTGCCATGTCAGCAATCATGCTATCTGGCATTACTGGTCTGTCATCTTTGTAAACCCAAATCTCATCTTCTTCTCACTGTCTGCATCCTACTTTTAACCATTTGTCTTTTTCCTCATCATCTGCCTCATCTTGTAAATCTTTTACTCCTTGCCATGTCTCAACTACAGATGTTAGCATAAGTGAGTTCAAAACATGTTCATTGTCTTTTTCCCGATTAATGGACATATTATTCTTTGCACAAAATTTAGCGATTTCATCAGCATATGCATTTCCTTTTCTAAAGTAATTGTCACCCTTCTTGTGCGCTGTGCACTTTACCACAGCTATTTTTTCTGGTAGCTGAATACCATCGATCAACCTTTTGATCAATTTTGCAATCCTGATAGGAGTTCCCGCAGAAGTTAAATAACCTATTTGAGACCAGAGCTGGCCATAGTCATGGACTACGCCATATCCATACTGACTATCAGTCACTATGGTAACTTTTAACTCTTTTGCTCTTTCACATGCACGAATCAAAGCAATCAATTCTGCTACTTGAGCTGAACGAATTCCTTTGAGACAAGAGGCTTCAACTACATCTGCAACTGTGCAGACAGAGTATGCTGCACTCAGAACATCTTCATCTGTTCTTAAGCATGAACCATCAACAAAATAAACATAATCTGATTCAGTTAATGGAGCATCTTTAATGTCCTGCCTAGGTTTGGTGCAATATTCTAAAACATCCAAGCATTCATGATCAATATCATTTTCATC
This sequence comes from Lissotriton helveticus, assembly GCF_964261635.1. Lineage (NCBI taxonomy): Eukaryota > Metazoa > Chordata > Amphibia > Caudata > Salamandridae > Lissotriton > Lissotriton helveticus. The sequence goes on along the minus strand of NC_136069.1, from coordinate 1,327,169,146 downwards.
TCTGATTTCTGTTACAGTACCATCAGGCAACAATGTGGAAGGATTTAAATTCACTCATCTCGCAATCGAAACATTATCTGATCCCAGAATAACTTTTTCATATTTCGTTAGCCTGTTACTTGTCAAATGCTGTGTTTTGCTTCTGGTAAGGGGAATTTCAACTGAATGAGGTACATATACTTTTACAGGAAATCCCATTATTATCCCTTCACTTTGTTCCAAACTTACGCTTGTTGCAGCTACTGCTTTTAAGCAGCCTGGTAATGCTTTTGCAACAGGATCAAGAACAGCTGAGAAATATGCTATTGGCTTTCTCAATCTTCCATGTCTTTGAATCAGGACTGATAATGCACATCCTTCCCTTTCACTGCAATATGGCTCAAATTCCTTTTCATAGTCTGGCATTCCCAATGCTGGAGCTTCACACAAACTTCTTTTTAACTGCTCAAAAGCTTCTAACTCAGTTTCTGTTAGGGTAATCGGGTCTTTTATTTCTGCTTTTGTCAATCTCTGCAATGGCTTTGCAATTACTGAAAATCCACTAATCCATTGACGACAATAACCTACCATTCCTAGAAACATTCTGACCTGTCTCTGTGTTTTTGGAGGTTGCATTCCCTGAATCATTTTTATTCTCTCAATTGTCACATGCCTAATTCCTTTTGCAATTCTGTGACCAAGATATTTTACTTCTTGTTTGCAAAACTGTAATTTTGCAGGAGACACTTTATGTCCCTCATCAGCCAGGTGATTCAAAAGAGTAATGGTATCTGTCACACAGTTATCTCGTGTTTTTGCAGCCACAAGGAGATCATCAATATACTGTACTAATGTTGATTTTCTAGGTAAATCTAGATTTTCCAAGGATTTCTTTAGCAACTGATTAAAAATAGATGGACTCTCTGTATACCCTTCAGGGATATGACACCATGCTAGGATACGCTCTTGGAACCTGAAGGCAAATACTTGTTGGCTCTCTGGATGCAATGGAACAGTAAAGAATGCATTACAAAGGTCTATAACTGTATACCATTCTGCATCATGCGGAATCTGATAAAGAATTACGACTGGGTTTGGTACAACTGGGCAACATGGAACAACTATTTGATTAACCTTTCTCAGGTCTTGAACAATCCTGAAAGTTCTGTTTGGCTTTTTAATTCCCATAATCGGTGAATTACATGGACTGCTTTCAATTTCTTTTAGAACACCTTGTTTTATGAATTTATTAATTACAGGTATGACACCTTCAATAACTTCTGCTTTCATTTTATACTGTGGAATGTTTGGATAATCTGCTCCTTGTTTTACTGTTATTTTTACTGGATCTACATTTTTCATCAAGCCCATTTCATCTCCAGTCAAATCCCAAATTTTAGCATTAACTGTCTCTTTTAATTCTTAAGGTAGATTGTTTTTTATCAAATGCAGGAAATAATTTACTTTCTTCTGCTTCAACCATTAACATTGTTAACCTGTAAAGCCCATCTTCTTCCTGAGTTTGGAGCTCAATACCATCTGGTGAGCAATATATTTTACATTTCATCTTGCAAAGGATGTCCCTCCCTAACAAGTTTACAGGACTGCTGTTACAAACTACAAATCTATGTTTGTCTTTAAATTTGACAATTTCAACTTCAACTGGTTCTGTTAAATCTGTTTTAATTTGTTGATTAGCTACGCCAACTCCTTGGATCTTATCACCAGAGAGAGGCAGGTTTTCTATTTCCACTCATCTAACAGTAGAACGGGTAGCACCTGTGTCCACCAGAAAAGTGATTTCTACATCATTCACTTTACCATTTACAAATGGACCAGACTGATCTACCTCAAGAGTGGCTCCAAGCACACACTCTTCCTCCTCTCTCAGGCACCGTCATAAGTAATCATCAGAATCACTCCCTCCATTTTCTTTCATCCAAAATTGTTGAGAAACATTTGACACATTCACTCTTGGTGGTGGTACGGTATCTCTGTACATTCACACAGTTTGGAAGTGGCGGTTGTGGAATCTGACTTTGCTGAATCACTACCTGTCGCTGTAGCTGTTGCTGCTGATTTATCTCATTCTGCATCTGTGGATTTAATGATGCATTTTTTAAATTTCTGGGCGGATTCTTACATTTGCGCTTCCAGTATCCAATTTCTCCGCAATTAAAACATGGGAGTTTCTGCTTTAACTCTTCAATATTTCCTATCAATTTTGGCTTATTAAAATTACTTTGAAATTTCCCTTGATTCTGATGAACATTTTTATTTTCCTAATTTGCTATTTGTTGTTCAGCCACTTTTACCTGTGCCCACATAGCTTTTTCTTTTAACTTCTTTTGTTTAGAATCTATTTCATCACTGCAGTATTTTGCCTTTCTCAAAATGTCATCTACTGAGAGCGATTGCCAACCAACTATTCCAGATCTAATCATTTCACCAATTTCAGGTCTTAAGCCATAAACAAATCTGTATATGAAGTGGCTCATATCCTTCTCACTCAATTTTTCATAACCACTGTATTGTTTACATACCAGCAGTAATCTTTCATAGAATGAATGTACTGATTATTTTGGCTCTTGATTTGTTCTATCGATTCTAACCCAATCTACTTCTTTTGGGGGAATCTTGTTTTTCAACCACACAATTGCCTTATCGTACAGATTCATAACAGCTGCTGAAGGAGCACCTGTTACTCTATCTCGAGTAGGTTCTTCTTTGGGCCAATCTATCGACATTTTACATTCTGTCCAAAGATCCGATGGGACAACAATGTCAAAGAATCCATCAAGATAAATCCACAGAACTTTTGAAACCTTAACAAATCTGTCCACCTGTCGATACCATTGCACATATCCTCCTCCAGGTATTTCTCTCATTGGAAACTCACTTGCTACTTCTCCTCTTTCTCTTCTGTCTTCCTCTCTTTTCTTTGTCCACTTTACTCTCCATTTACTTAAGTCACCCAATCTTTTTAGAAACACAATTAATTCTTTTATATGAATTATTCTTCCTGTGGTATTCATGTTTTCAATGTCTTTTTCAGAGAAATTCACTCTGTAATGTTTCTGCAAATGTTTCTGTCTACTCAAATCAACTTCTAATTCCGCAGCAATTTCCTCTAATTGGTCATACTTGGTTTTCGTTTTCCCCTTCTTTTTTAATTTGTTTTATTGATTCAGTTCAAAGCCACATAAAACAAGCACATGTATATGACAATTACATAGTCATAATCAAATATATATAACAAGACAAGCAGACCGCAAGATATTGTATACAAACTACAATATTATCATCTTTTCACAAAAAAAAAAAAAAGAGGAAAAAATAAATACAAAAATAAAAAAATAAAAAAACCAAAAAGAAAAACAATCATTTTTATCATGGGTCCAAATGATCAATCATTGCCTGCCAAATTTTGTACCCTTTTTGCATTTTACTAACAGATCCGATCCGATAGAGATTGTGTTCTAAATAAAAGATATTATAAAACTTTGCGCGCCACATTTCGAATATAGGAGCTTCTGGCTTCAGCCACATTGATGATATACATAGGCGCGCGACCGCCATTGCCATAAATATCACATATCTATTATTTTGATATCCTAAAAATAAATTATTATCGTTAGATAAGCCAAAAATGATCATCTCTCTAGAAATTATGACATCACATTTAGTGATATGAGTTAGAAATTGTTCTATAGATATGAAAAAGGGTTTTAACACTAAACAATCTGAGAATAGATGTACAATATCTGCTTGATCTGATTGACATCTATAACATTTCCCATTATTAGCACTACCCCATTTCATCATTTTGAATGGCGTATGATAAAGATTAAATAAAGTTTTATAATGTTGTGAATATAAGTTGGCAGACAGAATGATTTTATCCGCTGTAGAAATGGATTCTAGAAAGGGTACAACCCGTGTGCCCATTCTGTTACACCATTTAGATTCTTGCGAGTCCAAATCATCCTGATATTGATTTACCAAATGATTATATATAATTCCAATACGAAAAGTTTTTTTTAAAATGTCAATAAAGTTATTGTGACAAAGCGGTAGCACATTTGGGTGTTTCAAAATAAAATCACGTATTTGTAAATACTTAAAGAAATCATGTTGAGAAAGATTATATCTGTTTTTTAACTCCTGAAACGAAATAATTGTACCATCCTTGACCATATTGCCTAAAGTTAAAATACCTTTTTGCCCCCATATACCCATAGTGTGATCCCAGAATATTGAAGGAAGCAGTTCTGTAGAATTACATGGGGTATAAAAATTAATAGGTCCAAATGAGGTAAGCTTCCGTATGAGCCGCCATCCTTTATATGCCGCCATCACCAGTTTGAATCTAGTTCTTTTATAATAACTGGGTTCTAGAAAACATAGTAGCATTTGCTGAGACTGTGGGCCTAATAAAAGAGAGAAGATATCAGGGCACTCAAATACAGGTGGGGTTCCACCAATCGCAAAATGTTTAATATTCTGCATAAGACACGCTATATAATATAATGCGAAATTTGGGACTCCCCACCCCCCACGTAGTACTGGTAGTGTCATAAATTTAGATGCCCTGCGTGCCGATTTCCAACCCCATAAAAATCTATCTGTTACTGATTGTAGTTTCTTCAATTGTAATATAGGTATCTCCAATGGCACGGATCGAAAATAGTATAAAACTTTAGGCAGAATGGTCATTTTTAAGACATTACGTCTCCCAACTAATGACAGATGTAAACACTCAATTTTCTCAAGTTGGTTTCTTGTAGATTGTAGAATATCTGACCAATTTGCCATGACTAGCTCTTGCAGCGATAATCTAATTTTGATACCAAGATATTTAGCCTCACTAGTGACCCTAGTATCGTTGAGGCAGAGTCCTGATGAGCATATGACCAGGGTTTTTTGAATATTAAGTTTATACCCCGATACTTTACCAAATTCACTAGTCAAATTTTCAATCTCTTGTAATGCACTTTCGGGATCAGACGTTATAATCGCTACATCATCAGCGTAAGCTAATACACGTATATTGCCCCCAGGTAGGGTCATAGATTGAATATGTGGAGAGATCAACAACATTCTTAACAGTGGTTCTATATAAATGGCAAATAATAATGGTGAGCATGGACACCTCTGGCGTGTGCCCCGAGTAATATTAACTACTATTGATTCTTGACCTGACAGACATATCCTAGCCTTAGGGTTTCTATACATTACTTGTAAAGCATATATGAATCGAGATCCAAACCCCATTTTCCCCAAAATCGCCCATAAAAATACCCATGCTACACGATCAAACGCTTTTTCAGCGTCTAAAAAGATCAGGCCAACATTTGCGTGTTTTACAGTGGCATAATCTAAAGTTGCAATAACACGGTGTATGTGATTAATCGTACCACGCCCAGGAAGGAAGCCATGTTGTTGATTAGAAACCAGTGCAGGGACAGCTTGTATCAACCTATTCGCAAGAATTTTAGAGTATAGTTTAGCATCTGTATTAATAAGAGAAATAGGTCGATATGACTCAGGAAGATGCTGCGGTTTGTCTTTCTTTTTAAATACAATTATACTAGCGTTATCCCATGATGGAGGGGGATTTCCATTCTGAGCATCTAAAAACGTTGCCAGCATGTCGTCTTTGATAATAGGAAACAATATACGGTAGATCTCTAATGGAAGTTTGTCTGGGCCAGAGGCCTTCCCTAACGCGAGTTCATTAATAGCGTTTTCAAGCTCTTGCATTGTAATTGGTAAGTCTAAATCCTCTTTATTCGCAGGATCTAATTGTGTTAGGTTACACCTATTAATGTATTGATCAATTAAATCATTAGAAGATTTATCTTGGGTATATAAATCTGTATAGTAATCATGAAATACCTGTAGAATGCCTTCTTGTGACTCTATTAAATTACCATGTCTATCTGCTAAGGAAGTTATCCATTGGGCTGTCTGGCGCCCCCGCATTCTTTGGGCTAGACATCTTCCCACATTTTCACCGTATTCATATCGCTCAGCACGATAACATTTATATTGACGTGCAATATCCTGACTCCATATCCCATTTATTTTAGCTTTGCATTTGGCAACTCTGGTTTGTGCTGCACTACTATCTTGGTGTAAGCTTATTATATGTGTAAGGTCTAACTCTGCATTTGTTAGATCCTGCAGAAGTTGTGTCATTTTTTTTTTCCCTTCTTGTTGCAGACCCCAACCATAACTGCAGGTCTCCCCGCGTAGGCCTGCCTTAAAGCAATCCCAAACCATTGCATAGGAGGTAGACCCTCTATTAAGATCAAAAAACTGTTTGGCCCATGCTACAACTTGTTGGACATATATTTCATCTAAAAGCAATTTCTTATTGAATGAAAAAGACCTTATTATACGTTGAATTTTAAGCAAGGGCACTTCTAAAACAATAGGGGCATGATCAGATGTGATGCGTGGCATTATAAACATTCTAGATCCCTCTGCCATAGACCGAGATAAAAAAATATAATCAAGGCGCACAAATTTCTTATGAGGTGAGGAAAAAAAGGTAAATCCGGGATCGCTTGGGTTAGCTATCGGCCATCCATCAATCAAGCCATGTTGAAATAGCAGTTGTCGTAATTCTTTAAATACTTTAGGTTTTCGGCCGTTGGCGCAGGTGGTGGTTAATGGTAGAGCTTCGGAGCCCTTCGCTCTTGGGCGAGGCACGAGGCAGGGATGTCCTTTGTCTCCGCTGTTGTTTGCACTTGCGCTTGAGCCTCTTGCCGCCTGGCTCAGATGGGAACCTTCCCTGAAGGGTATTCGGTGGTCCCCTGGCTTCGAGGACCGTGTATCATTGTATGCTGACGACATCTTGTTGTATTTGACGTCCCCTCGTAAGTCGCTGGGTGTCCTCTTTGATGTCCTGCGCTCTTTTGGACGCAACTCTGGGCTGGTTATTAATTGGTCCAAATCCTGCATCTTTCCGCTTACCGGTGACCCCCTTTCTTTGCCCCGAGTATGCCCGATCCCGGTTTGTACTGATGGTTTTAAGTACTTGGGGATTTATATTTCTCTTGACCCTGCATTACGGTATGACCGGAATTTGTTGCTTCCGCTCGCCCGGCTTCGGACGGACGTCGCGGCTTGGTGTGGTCTGCCCTTATCCCCTTTGGGACGGGCAGCTCTGTTTAAAATGATGTCTCTTCCCCGGTTCCTGTATGCTGTGCAGAATACACTTGATTTAGTGCCGGCTGGCTACTTTCGTGAAATTGAGTGCCTCCAGAGAAAGCTAGTGTGGGCTGGCCGACCCCGTATTGCGTTGGCTAAGCTCACGCTGCCCTGGTACGATGGGGGCATTGCTTTACCTGATATACGACAGTATTACTGGGCATCTCAATTGAGTGCCGTGAATCATGCTATGTATGGTCCAGTTCCGAATCCGGCTTTCGAAATGGACCGGTGGCTCTTGCCCGGGGGGGATTACTACAGGGCATTTTATTCCCGGAGTGCTAGGAAGAATTTGACGGGACCCACTGGGGTGGCGGTACGGGTATGGGGCAGCGCGACTGCGGCTACTGGATGGACGGATAGGCTGACCAGAGCGACCCCTCTGTTTGCTGCAGAGAGGCTGGGTGGACTATGGACTTCAAAAGGGTTTGATAGATGGGACCTCATCGGGATCAGTAAGTTGGGTGATCTCTGGGTTAAGGATAGAGTGAAGACCTTTGCCGAGCTACAGGAGGAATATGGTTTGAATGCTTCGGAGTTTTTTCGATACCTTCAGGTTCGTCATGCCATTGGGTCGGTTTTTCCGGCCGGTTCTGACATCCCGGAGAGCTCCCCCCTGGAAGACAGGGTCCTGGACGGACATGTTCCAGACAGCACTATCTCCCTTATTTATAAGAAACTTATTAATACTCGATCGGACTTGCTTGTTCACCTACGTAGCACCTGGACTGACGATGGGCTAGAATTGGATGACGAGGATTGGCAAGCCGCGATATCCTCTCCTAAAGAGGTAGCGATTCCGGCGCGTCTGCGACTCGTTCAGCTGAAAATTCTGCACCGGGTCTATGTCACGGGTCCTCGATTGATGCGTATGGGTTTCTCTGAGGATGGACTGTGTCGGCGAGGCTGTGGTATGCTTGCTACCTTCCTCCACATTGTGTGGGAGTGCCCGGAGGTTGTGTCTTTTTGGAATGGAATACATGCGGTGATGGGTGAGGTCACGAATGTTCAGCTGCTACCTGAAGCCAGGCGCTGTCTACTGAATGTATGGGAACCGAGTGATTGTAATGTTGCTCAGACTCAATGGGTGACGCTGGGGAATATGGTTGCGAAAAGGGACATTGCGCAATTGTGGGGTTCCCAGAGGGCTCCGTCGGTCTCCAGGTGGGAAGACAACATGGATTGGTGCATGTTCAGGGAGAAGATTGTTTATATCTCTCGTGGCAGGCCCAAAAAATGGGGCAGGATATGGGACCAATGGAACTCATTCCGTGGGGATATATGCGACCCCCCTTTCATTGATCCCCCTGACGTGCCTTGTTCCCCTTGACTATGCGTTTCGGCTCCTTCCTGTATTCTGTTATCGATAATTCACTGGCTCTGGGTCCCCGCTCTCCCCCCCTCCTCCCCTTTTTTTGTTCTCCTGAGGGCTCTCCTGTCTTTACATAATGTCTTTGGACTGTCTCTCCCCGCACCATATGGAACAGACAACGCAACTAGAGCATAGCCTTGTTTTTTCTCCTCTTCGTTTTCTCTCATTTGGTTGTTTTAAAAATGAAACCTTTCCATATCCTGTCGTTCAGGAATTGACTGATATCGTGCACCATGGCTGCCGGACCCCTGGTTGTCGGCTGATGAGCTGTGTAATTTTACGTTGATTTGAGATACTGTGATCGCCGGCCCAGTGGGTTGTAGGCGTATACCTGTATTATATTTTCTGCTAATAAAGGTTTAAAAAAAAAATAAAAAAAAAATACTTTAGGTTTCCTACCTACATAACGGCTAAACCCCCTGTCCCAAGTATTCAACTCCCCATGGATATTAAAATCCCCCAGTAAGAAAAGTGGGGTCCCCCATAGAGCCAGTTCTACATTCAAAAATTCTATCACAGCAGTATCATCAATGTTGGATCCATATACTGTACATATAGTAACCACAGCATTACCTATAACACATTCAATAATAGCCCAGCGCCCCAAACTATCCACTTTGCTTCTGCCTGTCGTAGATATAGATTGTCGCCCCAATATGGCCACTCCTCGATTCATTGTTGATTGTTTAGAAACCGCAAATACCGAATACCCAAGGTCATTCAAATCTTTTCTATTGGCCCATGGTATGTGCGTTTCTTGTAGGCATATTATATCTGGTTGAATCAAACGAATTTCATGCATCACTCGTTTTCGCTTCTGGATATTATTCAGACCACATACATTAAATGAACATATACGAAGGCTAGTCATGGCTGTTAAATACATACCATGCATATTTACACCCAAAGAAAAACAGTACGTATATTCTAAATATTTTGTGACTTTGACTGAATTTTTTTCCCCCTATTTCTCCCAAACACACCCCTCGTGCCCCCCCAAACCCTGTCCCCCCCCGCCAAGCCTCCCCCCACCCCTTGTGACCCTCCCCCAACATTGAGGCAAAGGGGCCGATCGCCCCGGTGATGCGTGTGGGATCCTCTCTCAAGCTTGGGAGAGTCCGTTAACCAATAAAGAACAAGCATGAGAGATAAACAATATACCCAAATAGGATTTTAGGATTAGTACATTTTCTCATGCTAAGGAATTTAAATATTCCTTTGCTGGAGCCTCCATTGTAAAAAAGCGATTCTGTACTTTATATATCGTTTTTAAAGTAGATGGTTGAAGGAGAAAAGCTTGAGCACCCTGCTTTTGAAATGGCGCAATCAGCTGGCGCAATCTCCAGCGTTTTTCCACAGTAGCATGGCAATAGTCAGGACGAACAAAAAATTCAATACCCTTTCCAGATCGCTTTCTATCTGGTCTCGCAAGATCATACACTTTTTGTCTCGCAAGGAAATTATTAACGGATATCAAAATTGCGCGGGGGTATTGTTGGCTTTGATTGGCCCGTGGAGTTTGCTTGCGGAATGGAAAGCGATGAGCCCTTTGAATGTCTTGAGACCATTGCCAGTCTTTAACCTCTGGGAATGCTTCTTCAAACAATTCTACTATAAACTGTCTCATATCTGATCCCTCACGACCTTCCGGCACCCCCAAAACTCGTAAATTATTGCGGCGAAGCCGATTCTCCAAGTCAACCAGTTTGGCATTCACGTCATCTTTCTGGGCTTTAATTCCATCAATATCAGTTCTATTAAGTGATGTCTGATCTTCTAATACAGCTATGCGACCTTCCGCTTCTGTCATCCGATCGGTAAAGTCATTGCATGATTTTGCCAGCCGACGTACAGTATTTTGCAATTTTTTACAGGCATTGTGAGTTTTCAAATGTTCAGCTCTGGCCTCCAAACGCTTGCCTGTGATGGCTTTCAGAATAATGTCTACGGGAGTTTGGCTAGGGGATCCAGAGTTTATGCCATTAATGCCATTTTGCTCAGTAGGAGTTACTTGGTCTCTCGAACAGAATTGATCCAAATCTATTGTAGTCACGTCTCCATTAGAAACTTCCTCACTCCAATTGCTATCCATTTGTTGATTGGCTGTATTTTCCAAAGAGGAACACCCCCCATCGTCCTCTAAGCCGTCCTCCAAATCGGAACCCTCAGAGTGCTCAGAAAGCGAGTAAAATTCACTGTCTTTGCTGCTAATTGGATCTACTCCCCCTCCATCTATCCCATCTTCCAGCCCCATAGTTGCTTTAGCCGTGGGGGGGTCTAGTTCGAGATCACCATCAATATCGAAATTAGCAACGACTTCCATGCTAACCTCCTGTGGCGGCATAGACTTTTGTGATATACCAGGTGAGGCAACAGAAGGGGGTATCGGTGAGACTGTTAATTGTTCGAGTGCCTCAGCCAGAGTTTTATCTTGTTCCTTCTCGGCCGTTGCTGCCCCCAAACCATCAATAACCTTTTTACTCCCCCCTCCATCTCCATGAACAGCACCAGCATCTGTTAGAAGCACATTTACCATTGGGGTTTTCCCTTTTGTGTTAAACATTTGGGGTATTTTTGGAGTGCCTGTTTGGCTAATATCTACTTCTGCTGTTTCATTGTTACCATTTTGTTTTGTCTTTGCTGCTAAAGCAGCTCTTGTACCAATCTGATTCTCACCGCTGGGTCTTGTTTTCCCACCACGGGCGGTTTTTGGAGCCATAATAAAAAACGTATTAGTCGCTCAGCAAATTATGGGCTTTCAATCTTTCAATCTAACAATTAGAGCCAGGAAAGTTTTTTATCAATATCAGCAATATTTTCTTCAATGAAAAATAGAGTCTTTTGTTAGTAATTGTCAGAAATATTGCCAAAATCATTAGAGTCATTAGAGTCAAATCCACCGACTAGCAAACTGCCAGGGCTACCATCAGCTAAGCACAGTAACGCAGTAACAGTAACCGTAGCAGCCCGTCTCCCTCGGCATTCCCCTCTCAGCACTTTTTTTTTTAACAATTGACGACTTGTACCTTTACACGGGCGTTACACAGGCGTCCTCCCAGCCTCGGGCTTGGCCACCGTCACTAGCGGCGTACCGCCGTATCCTCCAAAGCTTCAAGCCCTACAAGCCCTGCAGCCGTAGTAACCAAGCAGCGAGCTGTCAGAATATCCCCCGACAGCCGCCTCCAAGCACCGCTGTGACCACCGCCAAAACCGCAGCAAGAGCAGCTGTCGTCCACGTCTCCGCTCCGGAGGCTCCACACCCAGCGGCGCAACGGCTCAAGGTCTCAACGGCTCAGCCGCGTCTCAGCTGTGTCTCTCCAATGGTAATGGACAGTGTAGCTCCAGCACGTATTCTGCTTGCCTCGGCTCCGAATACCGGCTCCAAGTAACCGAAGCACAAGTCCGGTAAGGTGGAGTATAAGCGGCGAGAAAAACAGCAAACAGGGCTCCAGTATAGCGCTTTTTAGCAGACGTCCAAGCGGAGCATCTCACACACGGGCCTGACGTGCAGGCGCCATCTTGCCTCCCCCAGAACAGTCTTGGTTTTCGTTTTCCATTGTATGCTTTTACAAATAAACAATAATTCATCATCCTGATATAGCTTCAAACTGTCAGGTCCAATTGTGCCAATAATCAATTCCTCCAAATCTGCTTTCAGTTTTGCAACATCAAGTAATTTAAATTCTGGGGTCTGTGGGGTTTGCGTTAAATCTATTTTATTTATGCTCTTTTCTGGAGTTCCAGAGCCAGATTCTTCAACAGTTGGAGTTTTACTTATCAAACTTTGATTAAAAGTTAAATCGGGCATCATTGTTTTCTCTCGGTGAATTTTCGATAGATCGGAATAAAAATTTTCAGCCACTTTCTGAATTTCTGCATTTAATGGAACCGTTAAAGCTGAATGTCTAACTTCTCTTTGATCAAATACTGGAAGAACAGGTCCAATCGTTACTGGTACTGTTACTGCTGCCATGCTTTTAGTTAACTGCTGTATTAATTCATCTTTTGATCGAAAATATTCTGAGGTATTTGGTATATCCTCACATCTTTCTGTTCTCATTACCTTTCTTGGGGTTTCATTTCTCTGAACTGAGTTTTCAGCATAATTTCTATTTTCTCCTGATATACTAGAATTAGTCCTTCTTTCTACTCTTTCAAGTGTTTTTGCATTATTCTGATTTAATCTGGGTGGTCTCTCATCAATAATTTCTGTAGGAGGAGCACTTGGGGAAGTTCCCGGTGGAATTCTCGGTGAAGACCATGAACAAACTAATTGGTAAGGTGGCGGTTTCGGTTTTGTAATATAAATCTCTTCTAAATCCGCATCTTCAAAATCATTATCTTCATCATTATTATTTTTCTTTCGGGCATTCTTTTGACCAGTTGCCTCACCAAATCTTGCTGGAGACAGACCATCACACATGTCTGCACGTCTCCATCGATGCATTCTATCCTCATGAGTTTCCCTATTAATGTCTAGTCTAGTTCCTTTTGTTACACCTCTACTTTCACGTTCTAATTCAAACATCTCATCCTCCCATTCAGCTAAAGCCTCAAATTGAGTAGGTCTAGGCTTTGGTACAAGAGTCATCATTTTTTCTCTTAAGTTTTTCAAAACCTTAATGTTAAATGACCCATCTTCCGGCCAAGCTAATACACCATCATTTTTGGTATATTCCATCCAATTCTCCATCCAAAGACAAGTATGATAACCATATTCACCTAACATATAAGCTGCAGGTGTTTTGTACTTATGAAGTAATCTTCCACCACGCGTTTCAATTTTCTTGTCAGGTTTCAATTTATTTTTCAATTTCTGAAACCATGAAAGCTTCTTTTTCTCTTTCATGTAATAATAATCCATGTTTTTAAACAATTCCGCTTGCTTCAGAATAGATCGTAACTATTTACAACAAGGAAATTGTTTTTCCGTAAAATCAACCAATCCATGCGCGAAACTCACCAACAAGCCAATCAGGTTAAGCTTCGTCACTATTGTGCTCAACCAATAGAATTACTGCTTTTCGGGATGAGCCAATCAGCTGCAAGCCTGCCTAGTCACATGAGCCAATCAGTGCGTGAATACTGTGACGTATGCTAGCCAATTACAGCGTAACACTAGTGACGTACACTGCTGCTGCAGCTTCTCTGTCCTCGCTTCGCTCTGACACTGACACCTCCTTTACAAAATATTTTCACAGTGCCATTTTTACAAATCTTTTCAATGGAATTCTGTTAGTAACTCCACAAAAACAAACCATTTGTCTGTTTCTCTAAAATAAAGTGATAGCTTTCTCAGTCATTCAGGTATTCTTTTTGCGTGAAATAGACAACGCTATTTTCACAGAATATTCAATTCATTGATAAAGTAAGGCTACTCTACCCTTCTAACAGGTAATAACGAACTCGTTTCTCTCTGAATGCACATATACTGACAATTCAATCATTTACCCACATTCAAACTGAAAAATCCCTAACCATGTATACATGAATCTCGGTGGGACTTTAACCCACCATAGAAATCCTCACTCACCAGTAAGATAGACGTCGCTTCCTTATCCTTCACTCAAGCTTGGATAAATTCTACTACTCTTTTCACAGTGAGTTTTAAAACAGGACAGGTGTCCCTATACTCGAAAGCTACAATTTCATAGACAATCCTCCCTATACATTCTACCTTAGACACCTAAATCCCTAAACTTGTGCTGTACGTCCACAACACTAGTGATATATGACAATACCACTATTTTGAAACAGAACAAATGCACTGTGCAACTTCACCTGTTACACTACACTTTACTTTGCCGGCATACCAGAAATTTTCACACTGCTGGAAAAAACCTTTCGACTACATATAACAACTGAACAAACTTAACATGTTTTAGTCATCAATCCTATCTAATTACCATTTAGCATGTCCGTTACCATAGTAACTCTGCTACCAAGTTAATTGATCCAGCGCTCCTAATGAAAAACTGTCTCACCAACGTTACCTATCACCACAATACTCACCAATAATCATGAATCACTTACCAAGGCCCATAAACCAACGAGACAATTTTTGAGCGACTGAATCATGTGACCTAATTATTCAGAACTATTCACAAAACTATTTACATATTTATATACAACTGCAGTTTATCATTTCTTACCATGGTTTTAAACATATATCACTTTAAATAAAGTCACTAAGGCAAATGGATCAACTGATGGTAACTAGACCATGAATAAACAAGACCAGCTTGTCGTTTCAAAATCTAATTTTTATTATCTTTATTATTCAATGAAAGAGCATTTTCGATTATAAATCTTTATTTATTAGCAATATTAAAGCAGCATTTTATTGGAGGAAATGACTTATTAGACTGACATTCCCAAAGCAAATCAGTTAGCATGAATTAAAGCAAAATAACAGTTTCCATTCCCTAAATTCTATTTCCCTGTCTAAAACTCGCTCCACCTAAAAAGAATAATCTTTAAAAGACTGCTGTCCTTACGTGCGACAAAGAGTCCAACAGCACGTCACGCCCTTCAGGAATCGGAAAGCGAGAAGCGCCCTCCTGCCCATGGGGCCAGGTTTTATACCTTTCTAACTAGCTAATCTTCTCAAAATTATACACTTTCTTTGCCATCCAGAGTTCCCATTGGCTGTCTTATGTCAGTCCACATTAGGTCATCACCGTTTCCAAACCAAGATCGGGCTTTTCTTTAGCCCTATTGTCTTTTGCTTTCGTGTCATTTAGCTTCCTCGAAAGTGTTACATTTCACTCGAGTTACAGTTCATGACTTTCTTGCCTTGGCAATCTTGCTGCTTCCTGTCCTTGAGCCTTTCTCTCCAAGAGCACGTTTAGCACAACTTATTAAACTACATTTTCTGACAAAACTGTCGATGTGGTAAAAGTTTCCACTTCTGTGCAAGGCTCCTCTCTGGACAAGATTCGAAACGCCATCTTTTTACAGGCCTTAGGCTTCTCTCGGAAACTATTATTCAAACAAACACAAAACATTAATTAATTAGAGAATTGAGACCCATTCTGTTACCCTCCCCCTTTGCTAATTATTAACCCGTTAATTTATGTTACCTAGCTGAACACACAAAGCAGCATTTATATCTACCTTCTTCTTTTAAGGCCGCAAGGATTCTCCACAAGCTTTTGCCACAGAAAAGACATAACATAAGCACACAAATAAGCACATGCCATCAGTTAAACAGCCGCATTTAATACTGACAAAGACAGTAGACAGGAATAGTTTATTATTTTCCACGCACTTGCAACATAGAGTACATAAATTAGTCCCTCGTGTTTCTGTGTAGATGTATTTTAAAACTAAGTTGATTAATACTTTCATCACATGCTTGTTAATACGGTTACAGTTTTATGGAAGTTTAACTTTGCAAGTTTGAACAAAATGTCATTCAGTACCTCGCTCCATCACAACCCCACCAGGAGCCAGCTGTTAGCTGCTCAGCCTGAGTTGACCAACTGCCACAGTCAGGTAGATAGAGACACTGTGAGCCAGAGAGACACCCAGGCATTCTATGATGTCACAGATAACATAGTACAGTCTATCTAGTGGAGGACAGTGGAGAAGACATTTACTAAACATCCTCTCTCCTTAGGGAATGACACAGAATAGAGGAAAAGATAGGCAAGATACCTCAAATATAACATTCGCAGAAAAGTACAAAAATGAGATAAACAAAATCTAATAATGTACGATATGAGGTATCATTCGTATGAGCAAAACTACGATTCGATGCTAAACATTAAATGGGCAAAAATACAATAACATGCCACATCGCCCTCCCTTAGTGAAACAGCATGGTTTAGATGAAACAAGACCAAGACAGCTAAGAAAGGTGGTCACACTCACAACCTCCCCATACATGGGTACACCACAGGGTAAACACCCTGGAAACAAAAATGAGTGTAGCCACAGACGCTTGAAAGAGATACAACAGGGGTAAAAGTGTAAACCCCATAACAAAAATTCACCAGAGGAAACGCTCTGGAGAAAAAAAAAAAACCTAAAAATTCCCCTGATAAAAACATGCTGACACTGAAAATAAGATAAAGCTCCCAACTCAAAGTCCTACCAACATGAAACCCTTGGCCATGAGTTCCAAGAAGGTAGACATTGAGCAGAAGATAGTGCCCAAACAATCTCCATGAGAAACAAACCAGGGAACTAACTTAGTAAAATACGACAACCTCCCCTAAGTAGGGTACATCACAGGACAATATGGGGCATGGACTACCCGCAAGCACACAATCTCCTCTGAGTAGGGTACACCACAGGACAATAATCCTGGGACCAAAAATGGGGCATGGACTACCCGCAAACACACAATGTCCCCTGAGAAGGGTACACCACAGGACAATAATCCTGGGAACCAAAATGGGGCATGGACTACCCGCAAACACACAATCTCCCCTGAGTAGGGTACACCACAGGACAATAAACCTGGGAACAAAAATGGGGCATGGACTACCCGCAAACACACAATCTCCACTGAGTAGGGTACACTACAGGACAATAAACCTGGGAACAAAAATGGGGCATGGACTACCCGCAAAGACACAATCTCCCCTGAGTAGGGTACACCACCGGACAATAAACCTGGGAACCAAAAATGGGGCATGGACTACCCGCAAACACACAACCTCCCTTGAGTAGGGTACACCACAGGACAATACTTGGGAACCAAAATGGGGCATGGACTACCCGCAAACACCAGTACCACAGTAAAGTAATATAAATAGGGCATTGACTACCCACAAACACACAACCTCCCCTATGTAGGGTACGCCGCAGGATACCAGGCCTGAGAACCTGAATGGAGTATTGACTACCGACAAACACCCTAGAAAACCAAGACTACAACATCCACTAAAGAGGGTAAAACACGAACAAATGCATTTGCACACTCAAAACATGCAGAGAGGCGTTAACCAGTACAAATCATGCAACGAAATGTCAACTACCACTTTAATAAATGATTGACATTAGTTCCGGTGAGCGATCTCTCACCCGGGTTCACCGTACACAGCTCCTTGCATTCAGCGCTGAATTTTGCCACAAAAGTGAAGTGTGCGGCAGTCTATGAGATGTAACATACAAAGTGAAGTCGAGAGTTGTGGTGCTCCGCTTCCTGTCCAACCAATACATCTTGTGTTCCCCGTGTTGCCCAAACTCACCGCATCTTGAAGAAAACGTGACAGTGACCATGTAGGCCAAAGTTCTTACAGGTCGGGAGGCGAAGGGCACTACGTTTTGCCACACAGAAACAGGTACAATGAGCGTGATCGTCAATCCAAGTAGTTGTTCAGATAACACAAAATGGAGGCACGCCTTTTGACGCTGTGCCGGGTGGCTCATGGCTGCAGCGTGCACCAAAACGTCCACCGCAGAAATGTGCTTGTGGAGAAGGCAGACGTCACTGAAGATGGATTGAACGGATCACAAAACTGGTAAGGCTGCGCGTGTCGACTGTGTGCGCGTGGTGTGTGCTCTTGGCCTGTTCGAAAGTCAGCGGTTAAACTGCCGTAGAGCAGAGGTAACATCTTGAGTGTCCCAATGAGCAAATAAAAATATCTCACACATCAGTAAAACACAACTCTGGCCCCCGCCTTTGTAAACATGTGCATCGGCTCACCAAAAATGCTACTCTTGACACAACAAGACACAGCGACGGCTGGCAAAGTACTCCCAGTCACAGAGTAATACTTGAACACATAAGCGCATGAGCTCACCAACATCGCCGCTTTCCTAGACACTCTTGAGTTCGTTCCAACGTTGTGGACCAACAGACAGTAGCAGGGCAACAGCAGGCTCACTGACAAATACACTGGCAGAACTGAA
Source organism: Lissotriton helveticus (assembly GCF_964261635.1). NCBI lineage: Eukaryota > Metazoa > Chordata > Amphibia > Caudata > Salamandridae > Lissotriton > Lissotriton helveticus. Next base: position 1,327,150,713 of record NC_136069.1, on the reverse strand, counting down.
AGATCATTTGTCAATGACGCTGTTGTGCTTTTCCCAAAGAGGAAGGCGCGGCCAAACTGTTTTCCGCACATAAGAATGATCAGATTTGTAAACAGTCAGTCCAGACAACTTGCTGAAGTAGCAGAACAATTCTCACGCAGGTTGACAGCAGACATCAATGTAAAGACACACACCCAGGGTGCAGGCTGTCCAGATGGAACAGGACACTGGTGGGGTCAGCTGGGCTTTTAGTCTCAATTTGAAGTTTTACTAGTTCTTGATGTCTAAGGTTCCTTTTCTTATAGTTGCTTAATTCCTTAATTGGCCTTAGTCCTTAGTTCACGCCTAGGTTCATCCAGTTAAAATCGTCGCCAAAATGTGGTAAAGGAAGATGCACAGTCCAACTGTGTAGGTTAGAAAATCCTGTATTGTAGATCCCTTCAGACATTTACTACAAGACTCATTTAGTTACTCTGCTTCAGACACCCAGATTTGTTTTTTGCCTTTCAAACACCACTACCATTAAAGTGGTCTGGGTAAATTTCCTTTTGTTTAGGTCATACATATTTTGCCACCCTAATGAGATTCCATATTCTTCCATCATGTGTTTTCAGGACATTCTGAAATAATTTTCATAGGCTCAGAAAAGTTGGACCTCCTACAATTACCTCTGGAAGCCTTTACAAACTCACTTTCTCTCACCTTGAAATCCATTTGTTCGGTGTTTTGTGTCTGGTCATATCTTATCTTTCTTTCCTCTTTTAAATTCAATTCCTTTTCACAATAAGGCTGTTTAATATCAACTTTCATCCAGCCTTCATGCCATGTCATCCATCCTGTTTTCGTAGACAAGGGAACCCAAAGGTGTGTCATGGACCATGGGTACAATTATTTATAGAGGAAGAAGCGGTCCCTTCCAACAGGATACTTTACAGAAATACACATAGAAGTCAATTAATTTCTATGGCAACAGAAAAGTATTAACCCCTTGGCTGCGGTGGTAATTCCGCTGCAGCGCTAGGGAGGAGGGGGGGCCACGTGGCGCCGCCATGCTCGTGACGGAACCACTCCATCACGAGCCTCGGGCGTGCTGTGCTTGTGACAGAGTGGTTCCGTCACGGCCCCGCCTGCTCAGTAGAAAGTGCCACGCAGGCGGATCGATGAGGTTAAAAGGATTTAATAAACATTGAAAAAAAAACAGAAGCATGAAGAGCGGGAAAACACATGCGACAACAAACAATTAGATTAACAAAATTCAGACATTTACAAAGTGACTACACAAATAATAAATAATTAATGTCACATCTATTTTAAGGTACAAATCCTAACCTTATTAAAATGAAAAATAATTGCAATAGTCATGATACTCCATGTCGATGACGTTTTGATCCCTCTTTAAAATATGGGGCTCATCATCAGGACTTAGTTGTATATGCCTGAGACAAGAAATGCCTGTGGAGGAGAACAGTCCTAAATAGGACGAGTCCTGGTTTGATAAAAGTGAAATGACACTGGGTGGGCAGAAGAAGAATAGCTCCCAAAATGTTTGAACTCGCATCAGTTATTATAATCACATTTATGCTAGGGAGAAATTCTTTCAAGTTGGGTGCCTTGGCCCAACAATTCCTAAAAAACGCGAGCTCCACACTACACATTTCATCCCACACTAAACATGCCTGATTTTTTAACAATAATCTCATAAGGTAAGCTCTGCTTGTTAAATTATTGATGAGCTTACTATAAAATTCAACCATTCATAGAAAAATTACTACAATTCATCTTTATTCTTTGGAGTTATCAATTTCAAAATGTTGTCCAACAACTTCTTTGGGTTGAATCCCTTCCATGATTATCTTCTGTCCTAGATAATCAATTTATTCATGTCCAAATCTACATTTCTCACATTTCACAGTCAGTCCAAATTCGTGAATTTCCACAAAACAGCTCTGTCTAGTTTGCTATATTGAAATCTTGAACTACCATATACTAAAACATCATCCTTATAGTAAAAGACATCTTGAATGTTTGCAGGAAAGGATGACATAACTTTCTGAAAGACTGTGGCCAAACGGCATATGTTTAAATTTGAATGCCCCTATAGGTGTTATGAATGAAGTTAACTCTTGTGATTCATCATGTAACCTTACCTGATGATGAAATGCCTACCTTAAATTGAGAATAGAGAAAATCTTAGCGCCTGCAAGTGCTGTAAGCATATCAGTAATGTTTGGTAAGGGAAACCCTTCAACAATAATCTTCATATGTAATGCTCTTATGTCCACACACTGGCAATTATTTCCATCAGATTCCTGGCCACCACTAATGGTGCTAACCATTCATGACTTCTACAGGTACAATCACTCCCATTTGACACAATTTCTCTACCTCCTCCTTAACTGCCCATTGTACACTATTAGGTAAACTCTTCACCTTGGCCAACAATGAAATTGCTCCTCCCTTAAGCTTTATCTTGTGGACATATGTCTGAAGATACCCTACTTTCACAAAACATCTCTGGAAATACTTCTTCAAATGTTCTGTTACTATCAGAAAATTGATCAAGAGTTTGAACCTGAAGCTGGGGAGAAGCATTTGGATTACAATATACACCCACCTCTGTAGTCTAAAATATGATCTCCTCTCACAGAGGCATAAATCTTAGAAACAGAGAATCTATTTTTGCTCTCAACCTTAGCCAGAAAGTATCTTTTAGTTTTTTAGGTTTTCCCCAATAACCTTGTTAATACATATCCATTTGTTATTTGCCCTTATCTTCGAAAAATAATGTTGGAACACTTTATCTGATCTAATCTTGAACAGGAGGCAAACATAGTCTCCACTTCCACATCATCAATCATGACAGAGTCTTTCAGATTCCCGGAGTTAACATCAGACATTTGCAAAACTATCTTATCACATACCCCCAGCCACCTTTTGATTGACATTTTTTTGTTTTTCTCCTGCTTCTGCAACACACCATAAAATGCCATATGATCTGCCCTTCCAGATCTGAAACATTTCCCTTTAAAGTGAGGCTCAGTAACTCTCTCCTGACTGGAGAAAGCAACAATGCACAGCCCAAAACAGTAATCGAAAAGTCAAATTCTTCCATTTTTTTTCCATTGGTCTGGTTTTAAAATGTTTTTATACATTTTCTGCACTTGCACTTTTATCGTCTAAGACCGAAATAAAGTTGAATGAATAAATGGATGAAATTCACGATCTCCTCCACCAACCATGGGATCACGGATGTAATAGTCCTAGACTTCTTCCACTTGAAAAGCCATCAGAGATCTTCACTACAAATGTACTTCCTGTGACCCGATTTCTAGGCACATCTTGCTTGTTAAGGTGTCTTAAACTCCAACCAACATCCAAACCTCATCAGCAGTGTAAGATTTAAAAGACTCTTCTATGAATAAATGACACACAGGTAGACTTCAAGGAAGTAGGCGTAATTAATAAACTACCACTTCACCATTACAGGTCTTAAAAATTGAAATTTAGATTCCCTACAACATTTGGCACAGGGGGTTTATTTAGAAAAAAAAGATGTAAAATGTATGCACAGTTGTCAATGATAGCAGTGGTGGACGGTGATTTTAGTAGGGAGCGGGGTGGAGGGGGACACTCATACACACTCACTCACACCAATGTATTTACACACGCACATACTTTGTTACATTAATCCACAACACGCACTTTCGCATATTCAAACATACAAGCATGCATGCACCAAACATTAAAAAGAAAATCACACTTACCTGTTCTGCTCTGTCTTTTAGGTTCCACGAGGGCTGAAACTGCTACCTTCTCTCATTGGCTGACCTTGGGTCAGCCAATGCGGGAAGGCAGCAGTCCCTGACACATCACAGAGTGGGATGGGGACTGTGAGCGTGCTGACCCCACCCCCACTCTGTTGTGAGGTGTCACTGATTGACACTCGGACCCTGGGCACTTTAGGGCTAAAAACTGAAGCAACCAGGTCAGAGGCAATCAGTAATGCTCCCATCAACATGAGGGGGAGAACCTCAGGGCACTTTGCCAGTCTTAGGATATCATGCCCTATGGCTGTGAAATCCGCACCCTTGTAAAATTTAGCTCATAGAGCCGGGCACGTATGCATTTAGCACAAGTCTAGCTCCTAGATTCCTGACCTGAACAGGAAGAGTGTCTGTCAGGCTGACCTTTGTTCAGCCTGTCAGAAACTCTTCTTGTTGGGCAATACCTGTGCAACCCCGTCCTGAAGAAGATGCAATGCATCGAAACATGTTGACGCACTCATGAGGTGTTGTACATTATTATACATATACACCTCGACACACCCCTTTTAATAGATCCAGCACGGAGGCCCATTAAAATTTACTAGACTTCACGTGCCAGGCCCTTTTAATTTTCCTCCACCATCCATCACTTCAAACCTACCACTCACTTAACTAACATACCATACCACTCTCCACACACAACACATAGTCATCAACTTAAGTGCTCCCACGTATTTCGTTGGTTAGTAGCACGCCGCATCCCGTAGAGGGATGCGAAGACCCCAATGATGAAGCATGACACCAAGGGTCCTTTTGGTGTGTGAGGGGTATTAAAAGAACACTGAGTGCTCCCCACCACTGGGGAGACTACTCTAGCAAAACACTCTCTTTGTGGATTCTTTCTGTTTTTGTAAATTGTATTTGGGGAGACCGAATCCACTCTGTTTTCTCTCCTCTCCCTTTTTGTTGTAATTATTCCCAAGAACAAGCCAGGAAGCCTGTTTCTGAATTTCAGAAAGTCCGAAATTTGCATCCCGGTGGAAGCGGGGATGTTTCTATGTAATTATCTGCCTTTCATTGTGAATCAGGCCCTATATCTTTCATCAATGTAGAAAAGGTGGGACACATAGCTTTCAATGTCAAAAGCTCTGATGCTTTATATCATAAGACTTCCGTTAGGCCGAAATGCTTGTCAGGTACCCCTTTTTTTTATCCCTGCCCTTGGAAGAGTATGTGTGTGGAAGGATGGGCAGGCCTAAGAAAACACTTCAAAGGTTTAGGGGAGGGCAAGTGCCTTTGGCTTGACTTCTGATATTTAATTGTGAAACACAGAACAAGCATTACAGTACTAACTCATTGTTCTTGATTCCGGGTTCTAATTGAAGAATGCATTTATTAGTAAGAGTTGCAAAACAGTCTGCATTCTGCCTGAAGTTACATGTTCCCTTTGATTAATACAATGAGTTTCTTTCAGCATATTATGCTATACATTTCTAAGATACACCACCATCCACAGCTGTTATTTCTCTGTCCTCCTAAAGCATGTCAAATTGAGAAGACTGATTGAATGACCTAAATTATTCTACTCTGTATGTTTTACTGGCAAATATTTTGCCTTTCAGCTGTATCTTTTTTTTTACAGTTTTTATATACAACCATCTTGGACCAAGGGCATAAGAGTGCTAAATAATAGCATCAGATTACATTATGAAAGAGGGGAGAGTGCTTAGAGCACCATAATTTTGACTCCACCTTTTTATTTGATTAAGCACATATATATTTGCACATGGCCTCATGTATTGGTGTGATATAACATTATTATTGTCATGTAGTGCACCTGAACAGAAACAGAAGGTGCAGTTACTGTGTAATCTTAACATTTATATGAGTTCGCATATTAACGTTTTCCTTGTAGTAACATCGAATTTCAATTCTCATATATATCTGCATTTGTGTGGATTGAATAATATTGTTAATTTTTATGTATTCACATACTCAATTGAATAATACTCTGATTTATTTTATAACTGCAAATGTGTTCATTTGAATAGCACTCTACATCTATATTGAAACGTGTATATATATATATATATATATATATATATATATATATATATATATATATATATATATATATATATTGTTAATTGCAGTTTTATATAGCATGAACTCGACCCAAAGGTATCATAGCACTTTAGCACCAGTTGATTTACAGATGGACACATTCATTTTTCAGGCACAGGAAGATTAAGTGATTTGCTCAAAATTACAGGATGATTGAGCTTCTCACCAAGACTCGAACCTGGCTCCCAGGCTTCAAGGTTGACTGCTCTGGCTGTTATGCCACATTTTCTCCCAGAATGTATCTGTATTCTTGCATGTAAACATGTATTGAGGTGCTTGCCACACTAACTTGACCAAAGGCCTTAAGCATTTGGATTTCTTAATGTTTAACTTCAACATGAACATTTGCTTTCTCTCCTCTGCAGGTGGAGTTGTGTGATCTTGCGAATAGAAAAAGGCACATTGGGTGAGAGGTAGTAAGGCTCGAAAGAAGTATCTTTTGGCAAGGACAATGGAGGACTACATTTGTGTGGAATTGGAAGACAAGAGGAATCCAAGGACGTTCTGATGTGTGGGCTGAAGGAAATTAGTTTAAAGTATAGATGCCAATTTTTACTGTTTGAAGATAGAAAACAATGAGCCATATGACATGGGATTTTCGAAGGCTCCTTTGTGGGTATTATTGATGATCACTCTTCAGCCTTATTCAGACTCCTTTTAGTCTTTGAGAGGGACAAACCTCTTGCAACATCTCTGTTGTGTAGCTTTATGCTATACAATATTCTTCCTTTAAAGAACATCTACAGAGGTTCTGCTATGCTGAAACCTTTCACCTTAAGATGATTTCCAGCACAATTTAGAGTAGGTTTAGGTCAGCAGTTTTAGATTATCCTCATGCATAACAGGTAAGAAGATGGCAGATCGTACACGGATCATCAAATCCCCTTTTTAATATTTTAAATTACAATCACTGAATTTTTTGTATGTTTCATGTTGCTTAAGCTAAACTTCATTTATCATTTTGGCCTGCCTATAGTAATCCTGTATCGTTACACTATAGTCCTGAGACTTGTGTAGATCAGTCTGACTTTGAACTTGTGTTAAATCCATACTTAATCCCATCCATCAACTTTGAGCATTACTGTGTGGCCAGATGGGTTATGCTGGAAAATTGTTGAATTCTAATTGATCCTAACTCCTTTTATTCCTCAGGCACCTAGCAAGTTCCATTGCAGGAAGCAAGAGAATGAGGTCCAAATATGGTGCGTTAGCTAGCATGCCAGCACACAGTTCATTCAGATACTTGTGGAAAATGCAAATATGGTGCGTTAGCTTGCATGACAGCACACAGTTCATTCAGATATTCGTGGAAAATGCAGTGCATGACAACACTCTTTACTCTTCAGTAAACATCTAAGCGTAGACAACAGACCAATTTCACACTCAAGAAGAGCTTTAAATAAGGAGAAGCAATATTTTCAATAAATACAGATCCAGTCCTATTTCAACCAGACAATTAAACGTCTTTCGAAATATTAGGTTGTAACACAGGTCAGTTTACTGAAAATAGGTATCTTGGAATTAAAAATTCATGAGCAAAACATCTACAGTTATTTACAAACTTTGCTGGATAAAGCAATAAGGAATGAAACTGAAGATTTACCACTGAGATGCAGCATTAAGCCTGTGACCTCAGTGACATCAAGAAGTTAAGTTCCACCCTATGTAAAACAATTAATATATTATTGTATTGTAATTGCATTTGTATAGCGCTTACTACCCTGATGAGGCGTCAAGTCGCTTTTTCGGTGAGTAGCATGCTACTCCGGAAGTTTTAGCTGTATAGAGTACATGAAACGATACAGAAATACAATCACTCATCCCGCCACTCATCATGCCATTCCCCCGAATCTGCCTTAATCCTTGCTGCCGAAGAGATCCGCAGGGTGGTGAACGAGGGAGGGAGGGCGGTCTTCGTGCTCCTTGATCTATCAGCCGCGTTCGAAACCGTGAACCATACTGTTCTGGTGCAGCGGCTGAAGGGACATAGGGGTGAGGGGCCGCCTGGCCTCCTTTCCTCCTTCTTGGAGGTAAGAGAGCAGAGGCTGTTCTGGGATGGCATGATGTCGGACAGTTTCCAGCTTCCATGCGGTGTCCCACAGGGGTCCGTCCTTTCCCTGACCATGTTCAATCTTTACGTCACCCCTCTGGCCAATCTCATCAGGAGGCATGGCTTTGCTCTGGTCTGTTATGCTGATGACTCTCAACTTGTCATCTCTGTCACCAATCAGCCTGCGACCACAGCAGTCAGGTTCCATGCTTGTCTCACTGAGATCATGGCTTGGATGAGTCAGAGTTATCTGAACATAAATGCAGATAAGACAGAGGTGATGGAGTTTGGGCCGGGCCAGCTCCTGTGGAACCGGTCTTGGTGGCCAACTGAAGCCGGAGAATGGACCCACCTAGAAGGGAAGGTCAGGAACTTAGGGATCATCTTCGATGATAAATTGAATTTTGGTTCCCAGGTAAACAGCCTTACTTCATCGTGTTTTTTTCTATTAAAAATCCTGAGAAAATGTTTTCTTTACATCTCTCAAGAGCTACAAAAGACGGTGATGGTAGCTCGTATTCTATCGAAACTGGATTAATGTAACGCTCTATTTTTGGGAATCAACGAATTCCAACTGCAAAAATGACTATCCCTACAAAATGCTGCAGCGAGACCTCTACTGGGCATACCCAAAGGACAGCCAACCTCGGCTGGAATTAAATCACTTTATTGGCTGCCCATTAAACAGTGTATAGAATTTAAATATATTTTTAGGCATTAGGCAATTTATGGTGGCAGTGCTGAGGACTTTCAAAAACTATTTTGACCGTACGTTCCCTCGCGCGTTCTCAGATCGGCCAATCTAGGTCTCATTAAAACTACAAAGATAAGACGGGTGATATGGGGGGGCAAAGCAATAACACACTGTGCGGCTAAGCTCTGGAGCAAATTGTCTCTTTCTATGAAGCTTCCACCCAACCTTTAGCTTTTTATGAAGAGTGTGAAAACCTGGCTGTTTACAGCCTCATAGGCTTTTTAACTATAGTGCACCTTCCTGCCCACACGCCCCATTGACAAGACGCCACGGCAATCGAGCGCTATATAGGCATATAAACATAAACATAAACTATTGATGTTTGCATGTCATGCATAGGTCTGTGATGGCTAACTGCTATAAAATAAATGATTATTGGACATACATTAATAACAATTTAAATTCTATGTATCACCTGAAATAGATAGTATTGTGCTAGCTTACACCTACGATCTGCATAAATTAATTTCCGTAGTAGTCCTGAATATGTATGATTTTTGCAGATTCACATATATGAAAATCTTTGCACATGTGAAAAAGTAATAACTCTACAAGGAAATGAAACACAAAACTGAAAGGCCATTTTTTTTGTTTTGGGGGCAGGGGTATTTTTGATACATCTCTGATAAATCCAACAGTTGTGTAGCTGTTTCCTCGTTTGAGCAAGACATGGACGGTTTAGTTAAGGTTTGTGAACATCCACATATTTTCAAGTTGAGTGGTGTTCACCTCATTTCGTAGGTAGTATCCACTCTGCACTGGTAGAATAGAATAGAAGGATTTTTGTATAGCGCATGGCTACCCGGGAGCATCCCAGCGCTGTAGTGGTCACCAGAGTAGGACCTGCCTTCTAAGGAAAGAGACAGGTTTTTAGTTGTTTCCGTAATGCTAGATGGTTGGATTGTCTACGCAGATGCAGAGGCAGGCCATTCCACAATTTTGAGGCATTGTATGAAAAATGCCGACCGCCACTTCTGGCCTTCTCAATCCTCAGTACCACTGCTAGGTACATCTCATCTGAGCAAAGACTTCTGTTGACCTTTTAAGGGCAAATCATGGATTTGATAATAGGAGGCCCATTTCATCCTAGGGACTTATGGGCAACACATAGGGCCTTAAAATTAATTCTCTCCTGCACCGGTAACCAATGGAGCATGCGTAATGCAGGCTTTGCTGGACAGCGGTTTTGGGATCCGGTGAGCAGTCTTGCAGCTGAATTTTGTACAATCTGCAGTTTTGTGTTGACTGCCTTAGGGGTGCCCAGAAAAAGGGCGTTGCCATATCTATCCTGGAAAGGATGAGCACCTGGACCAGCGTTTTTTTAGCTTGATCCGGTAGAAATGGCAGCACTTTGCGTATCATTCTTAACTTGCCATAACATACAGCAGCGGTCTTCCTGGCTTGGACTTTAAATGAGAGATCTTGGTCTACCAGACACACAGGCTTTTTATCTCAGTCGTTGGGATGAATACCGGTCCCACACAAGCTGGCCACATAGTATTAGATTTAAAGTTTAACTGGTTGCCAAGAAACATAGCTCTGTTTTATCACCGTTAAGTTTTAAGTGGGACAGGCTCATCCATTTAGTGACTTCCTCAAGACAAGCGTGGAGATCAGAGGGCGTATGGTCGGCCTGGGTCAGTGCCACCACCAACTGAGTGTCATCAGCATATGTGACTATATGAATCCCAAAGGGGGCAACAACGTCCGCCAAAGGATGCTTATAGACAATAAAAAGGGTCAAGCTCAAAGATGAGCCCTGAGGGACTCCACACCTGAGGGGGACCGGATTAGAAAAGATGTCACCTTCAAACACCTGGAAACACCTGTCCTCCAAAAAGGATTGGCGCCACAATAACGCCTTGCTGGACACTCCTATATTCCTGAGACAGTGAGCCAAGGTACAGTGATTCACCATATCGAAGGCAGCACTTAGGTCGAGGAGTATTATGACCACCGTAACTCCTGAATCAAGAATTTTTCTCTCTTCCTCCACCACCGCTAATAAGGCGGTCTTGGTGCCTTGATGAGGGCAGAAGCCCGATTGTGAGGGGTGGAGCAGGTTATTGGACTCAAGGAACGTGGAGAGGGTATGGTTAACATGTTTCTCTGCAATTTTGCCAATTACCGGGAGGAGCGAGATAGGGCGATAATTGCCCAGATCTGCAGGGTCCAGGTTAGGTTTATTTAGCAGAGCTTTTACTGTTGCACTCTTCCATTCGGGGCAACTATCCCTAATGAGAGGGAGGAATTGATCAGGCTGATCATTATGGGGGCCACTGTAGGTGCTACCAATTTTAAAATGTTAGGTGGTGCAGGGTCCAATGGTGACCCCAATTTGACCCAAGTTAAGGTGGCTAAGAATGACTCCTGCGTCAGCGGAGTAAAAATCTCCAGATGATGTTTATTTCCATGCTGGCCGAGTTGGTCGGCTCAAGTGTATCATTGCCTCTTTGTGGGAGATGCTTGAGAATATTATGAACTTTGGTGGCAACATATTCTGCAAGTTCCTTACAGAGGTGTCCCAAAGGATCGGGTGCCGCAGGGGGATCAGGAACTTTGAGAAGTTTTTTTGCAATCAGAAAGGTCTCTCTGGAGGAGTCGGCTGCTATTGAGATCTTTTCCTCATAATAAGTGACCCAGGCTTGTTTTATTTCAGCCTTATATTTTCCAATAGCTGTCCTATATTCCTGTTTCTTAATATTTGAGAAATCTTACCCCCATGTCCTCTCTAGTCATTTGCATTGTTGTTTTAACGTATGCAGCTCTGGAGAGAACCATGCAAACTTGGATTGTTTTCTTTGGGAGCACTGTGTTCAGTGACTCCTCAATCAGGTGTGTAAACTTCTGATAGTCCGTGACTGTGTTAAGTTCCAGATTCGGTTTGGAATTTTTCATTTCCTGAATCCACCCTTCCACCAGGAGTTTGGACCAGGGACGGATTAGTATTCGAGATGACTGTGTGTGCAAAAAGGGGGGCGGTGGGGCCCACATTAAAGGAATTCAAAAATGGTATGACCATGGTATGGGGAAGGAGGTGCCCTTTAATATGAGTTGCTTGGGAGACTTTCTGGTGAAGTTGGCATGCCAACAGGTCTTGTGCTAGTTCATGCACCGAAGATGCCAGGGAATCGTCAAAGTGAAGATTAAAATCTCCAAGGAGAGTGAAATTAGCCAAGGAGCTAGGCAAGGTCATAACCTTTTCCAACAGAGATGAAAAGAAGATGAATAATCCAGTTGAATTACAATTCTTTATTGAAGCACAAGTAGAGAAGTATCCAGTATAACGACCGGCCAGAGCGACAGCAAGCTAAAACTCCTCTAACCTTTACCACATGCTAACATTGCAGGACGGAACATAAGTCATGGTGGCATGTGCTAGACTCATAAGTAAACACACAGCAATTAAAGTGACATACTAAAATAAAAATAACATGAGACCCAACACATCTTCTCCCTTAATATTTGGAACAAAATAGTGACTCCACAATCAGGTGTGTAAACTTCTGATAGTCCGTGACTGTGTTAAGTTCCAGGTTCGGTGTGTAATTTTTCATTTCCTGAATCCACCCTTCCACCAGGAGTTTGGACCAGGGACGGATTAGTATTCCAGATGACTGTGTGTGCAAAAAGGGGGGCGGTGGGGCTCACATTGAAGGAATTCAAAAATGGTATGACCATGGTATGTGGATGGGGACGTTTACTTTTAGTTCTGTCAGGTTAGAAAAAATTGCATCAAGAAGGTGCCCTTTAATATGAGTTGCTCGGGAGACCTTCTGGTGAAGTTGGCATGCCAACAGGTCTTGTGCTAGTTCATGCACCGAAGATGCCAGGGAATCGTCAAAGTGAAGATTAAAATCTCCAAGGAGAGTGAAATTAGCCAAGGAGCTAGCCAAGGTCATAACCTTGTCCAACAGAGATGAAAAGAAGATGAATAATCCAGTTGAATTACAATTCTTTATTGAAGCACAAGTAGAGAAGTATCCAGTATAACGACCGGCCAGAGCGACAGCAAGCTACAACTACTCTAACCTTTACCACATGCCACCATTGCAGGATGGAACATAAGTCATGGTCGCATGTGCTAGACTCATAAGTAAACACACAGCAATTAAAGTGACATACTAAAATAAAAATGACATGAGATCCAACACATCTTCTCCCTTAATATTTGGAACAAAATAACACAAGCTTAAAAGCATTAAAAGCAAATATATTTAAAAAAACATACAAAATTATACATAATCTTTGTACCTAATAGGTGGTTTTCTTACTCTAACAGAAACTCTGATAACAGGTTTATCTTGTGTAACACCAGGACCATGATGTACAGAAATTGGCACACTTTGCTGTTCCACGCTAGAATTAACATGCAAATTCTGTTTTGACAATCTTTCCTTATTCCACCATTTACCATCCCTTAACATCACAGACCTGCCCCTTACAGAAACAATTTGCTTGGGACATGAAAACTTGGAATTACCTTTGGTGACGTAACCAGGAAGCCTCACTCTAACCCAATCACCCTCTTCGAAAACAGCTTGTCTTCTCCCCCTTATTGGTTCTTTTTTAACATACTTTCCCTGAGCTATCTGACAATTAGCTTTTACTGAATCAGGATTAATTTTAGGCTCACTCAAATCACGCATCCAAGGCCTGACTAATTTGGAAGAGGCTGACCTTCCTTTTAATAAGGTAAAAGGAGAAACCTTAGTAACAGCATTGGGAGTGGTGCGTAATGCCCATAATAAATTGGAAAGTTCTTTCTTCCAATTTAAACCATTTACCATGGACAATTGAATATTATCCTTTATTATTCTATTACAACGCTCCACAAGACCATTGCTGCGAGGGTGATATAAGGAAGTAGTGATATGTTTAACACCCCAATGGTACAAAAATTCTTGAAATTCCTTGGACACAAATTGTACTCCATTATCCGTTACAAGTTCAATGGGAGCACCTTCTCTCAAAAACAACGACTGGAGAAAAATCACCACCTCATCAGTGGTAGCAGACCTTACAAATTTCCCCTCCGGCCACTTTGATCCATAATTTATTAAAACCATGCCATACCTACATTTCTCCTCCAAAACATTCATGGGCCCTATGATGTCTAAAGCTAACTTAATCCATGGCCTGTCAGGTACAGAAATAGCTTCTACAGGACTAGGAAAAGTCGCTTGGGTTTTATCACTAGTGGCACATGAGATACAATCTCTTAAAAATGCTCAACAGAGCGATCCATGCCAGACCACCAAAATATCTCTCTTAGTCTCCTTTTCATTGCCCTCATTCCAATGTGACCTTCATGAGCAATCTCCAAAACTTTATTTTGAAGAGATACAGGAACAACCAACAAATCCAGTCTCCTGAGTATACCACACTCAAAATTCAATTCCGGAAAAACATGTTTAAATGCATCTATCTCCTCTCGTGTAGATGACCAACCTTTACTCAACATGGTAATGATTTCTTGTAGCACAACATCACAGTGAACGGCAGATTTCCATTCTTCTTCTGAAATACATGTGAAATTTGAATGTAGTAAAGAAGCCACAATGCTAAACTCCTCCTCTTCTAACTCACCAGATTGTTCAGTTGCCAAAGGAAGTCTAGATAGACAATCAGCGAAAATATTCTTAACTCCAGGAATATACTCTATCTGAAATTGAAATTCCATTAGTCTATAATGCCACTTCGCAATACGTGGAGTTGCATTTCCAGCACGGTTCCCACCACCAGGTAGACCAATTGTTTCCGGCATTGGGTCTGTCCTAGAACCCCTTTCTCAATTTGCCGATGAATATTTGAAACCACTCGTACAAAAAACCCCGACCTACTTAAAGGACACGAGAGACCTTCTCAATCACCTAACACAAGTAACCTACTCGGAAAGTACTATGATCCTTGTAGGGATGGATGTAGAAAGTCTCTATACGAGTTTACCACAAGAAAAGACATTGAATACCCTTGAGAACTTACTCTTCAACATAGATTGGAATTTCAAAACCCCCGCCACTTTGTCCTGGAGTGCTGCAGACTAGCACTGACCGAGAACTATTTCAAATATGAAACTACCCTGTACAGACAATGCCATGGGACCCCGATGGGCAGCACATTTGCCCCGAGCGTGGCAGGGTTGTATGTGAGCAATTTTGAGCAAAAGGTCATCAACAATATAGATAACCCATACCAACATCAAATCCATTTCTGGAAGCGCTATATCGACGACATTCTCCTCATCTGGGAGGGTGACATGGATAGCCTTTTAAACTTTCACACGTGGTTGAACGTACAGGACGAATGGTTAAAGTTCACATACACCGCCGACAAAAAAAGCCTAGATTTTCTAGACATAATAATCTATGTCGAAGACGACCATCTACACACCAGAACTTTCTTCAAACCCACTGCTAAGAACAGTCTCCTGTCATTCAACAGCTACCACCCACGTCCCCTAAGGGAGAATCTGCCCTACAGCCAGTTCCTCCGTTTACGGAGGAACTGTAGCAAGACAGATGAGTACAAAACTCAAGCGAATGACCTCTGTAAGAAATTGGAGGCACGACAATATCCGCAAAAAGTGATAAAAAAATGTAAAAAGAGAGCCAGAAATCAGAATCGTGAGGCGCTATTAGAAATTACCAATAGGACCACTGAAGAAGACCTGCTCACATGCGTTACAACATACAGCCCAGCCTCAAACAAAATAAAGAAAATTATAAACAAACATTGGCGCATTCTGACGTCCGCCAACATCTCTTGGCCCAAACCACGATTCGCCAACAAACGAACTAGAAATCTGAAAGACCTCCTGGTCCACACCAGACCCAGACTGACCACAACACAGGATCAAAGTACCCTCTGGAATCTTCCACCCGTTACAGGACATTTCCCATGCGGGTCTTGCTCCGTCTGCCCCTTGACAAGACCTACAAAAGAAATACAACTCCTCCCGCACCTAAAATGGACAATAAGGAACCACACTAATTGCAACACCAGCCATGCAATTTACATGATCACATGTCCATGTAATCTCAATTACATAGGCATGACATGCAGAAAAGCAAAACAGAGGATATGTGAACACCGCAGCAACGTCAAATGCCGGAAAACAACAACCAAGATGGCCACGCATTACCTGGAACAGGGCCACACAGTAAATGATCTACAATGGATCATCCTTGAGACTTTGAAAACTAAAGATCACAATGCTGAACGTATACTGTTCGAAAAAGAACAAAGATGGGTACATAGACTGGGAACTGATGTGCGAGGTCTGAACGATAATATTCCGTGGGCCAACCTAAACAGATGAATGCAGACATTGTCTAGCGTCTCAAAGAAATGTATACTGAGAATTGATACTGAAGTTGTCGGAGAGTACCTTCTCCTAACACTGACCCATCAGCGTAGGATATAGTAACAGAGTCTTTCTACTCTCCCTACACCTATAAGAGGTGTATAAATAACCCAGGAAGCACACTAACGCTACCGGGTACAGGACGACAGACTGAGCACAAGTTGTGCGGGCAGCGTGGAGCTACAGGTAACATCGTGAATGGAGGTCCAAAAGTACCGACAGATAAGTACACCCCCGCCTACTAACCTGTTACCCCTCACTATCACCATTTTAGAAGGAGCCCAATCCCCCAGACTCCCTGTTACCCGAGGAAAAGCAGAACGGAGTGCGCGAAGGTACGTGAAAGAATGAATGACACAAATGTGAATGTCACAATAATACCACATGTATACTATCAATCAATCAATCAATCAAGACATTTGTATAGCGCACTACTCACCCGGAGGGTCTCAAGGCGCTTGGGGGGGGGGTGCTGCTACTGCTCGAACAGCCAGGCCTTGAGCTTCTTCCTGAAGGAGAGGTGGTCTTGGGTCAGTCGCAGGTCGGTCGGGAGGGAGTTCCAGGTCTTGGCGGCCAGGTAGGAGAAGGACCTTCCTCCTGTTGTCGTTCTTCGGATGCGGGGGACGGCGGCGAGGGCGTGATTGGCTGATCGGAGATGGCGTTTGGGAGCGTAGAACTTGATGCGGTTGTTGAGGTAGCTCGGGCCTTGATCGTGTAGGGCTTTGCGTGCGTGGGTGAGGAGACGGAAGGTGATTCTTTTGTTGACGGGGAGCCAATGCAGGTTTCTTAGATGTCCGGAGATGTGGCTGTGTCGTGGGATGTCGAGGATGAGTCTGGCCGAGGTGTTCTGGATCCGCTGGAGTCTTTTCTGTAGCTTGGCGGTGGTTCCGGCGTAGAGGGAGTTGCCGTAGTCCAGTCGGCTGGTGACGAGGGCCTGGTTGACCGTCTTCCGGGTCTCGGTTGGGATCCACCGGAAGATCTTCCGTAGCATGCGCAGGATGTTGAAGCACGACAAGGAGACGGCGTTGACTTGTCTGGTCATGGAGAGGGAGGAGTCCAGGATGAAGCCCAGGTTGCGTGCGTGGTCTGTCGGTTTGGGTGCGGTGCCCAGGGCGGGGGGCCACCAGGAGTCGTCCCAGGCGGAGGGCGAGGAGCCCAGGATGAGGACTTCCGTCTTGTCCGAGTTCAGTTTCAGGCGGCTGGTCGTCATCCACTCGGCTACGTTTTTCATCCCTTCGTCAAGGTCGGCTCTGGCGGCGGCGGGGTCGTTGGTCAGGGAGAGGATCAGCTGGGTGTCGTCAGCGTAGGAGATGATGTTGAGGTTGTGTTGGCGTGCGATGGCCGCGAGGGGGCTCATGTAGACGTTGAAGAGGGTGGGGCTCAGCGAGGACCCTTGAGGGACGCCGCAGATGACTTCGGTGGCCTCTGACTTGTACGGTGGTAGATGGACTCTCTGTGTTCTTCCGACGAGGAAGGAGACGATCCATTCCAGTGCCTTCTCCTGGATTCCGACGTTGCTGAGGCGCTGCACTAGGGTGCGGTGGCAGACAGTGTCGAATGCCGCGGAGAGGTCTAGGAGGATGAGGGCCGCTGTTTCTCCGTTGTCCATCAGGGCTCGGATGTCATCGGTGGCAGCGATGAGGGCGGTCTCGGTGCTGTGGTTGGCTCGGAAGCCAGACTGTGAGCGGTCGAGGGATCCATTCATCTCGAGGAAGGCGGCCAGCTGTTTGTTGACGGTCTTCTCGATGACTTTGGCTGGAAACGGGAGGAGCGAGATGGGGCGGTAATTCTTGAGTTCGGTGGGGTCCGCTGTAGGTTTCTTGAGTAGGGCGCTGAGTTCGGCGTGCTTCCAGCTCTCCGGGAAAGTGGCGGTGTCGAAGGAGGTGTTGATGATGTCCCGCAGGTGGGGTGCGATGACAGCGTCGGCCTTGTTGAAGACGTGGTGAGGGCAGGGGTCTGTCGGAGATCCGGAGTGGATGGAGTTCATCGTGCGGATGGTGTCTTCGGTGCTGATCGGGGTCCAGGTTCGGAGGGTGGTGGGGGGGGGTGGTGGTTCGGTCGTGGCGTGCGTCGGTTGGGTGCTGAAGCTGTTGTGTATGTCCGCGATCTTGTTGTGGAAGTAGGAGGCGAGGTAGTTGCAGAGGTCTTGCGATGGGGTGATGTCGTTGTTTCCGGCGTTGGGGTTGGAGAGCTCTTTCACAATGTTGAAGAGTTCCTTGTAGTTGTGTGCGTTGTTGTCCAGCCGGTCCTTGAATGCGGTTTTCTTGGTGGCGCGGATCAGTTGGTGGTGCTTCCGGGTGGCAAGCTTGAGGGTGGTCATGTTATTAGGAACACCCCGTAGATACATGATCGGCACTTAACATTTTAATTTTAAACTTGAACCGTGTGTTAGCCCTACTACTAGTCTAGCGATCTAACAGCCCGACTGCAAATGATAATGATTTAAAAGAACGTAATGGTTGCTAGAGTCATGAGTATGTGGAACAGTATATGGTGAGCAAACAAGTATTTTAATTGCACCAAACAATGTTTTAGAGTCCCATCACCCTCACCGAGGTCACCCATATTATTTGTATTCACAGGCACAACTTTGACCTTCACTCAGCAGAGGACTAACATGTCACTTTGCTACACATCTCTCACCTGGTCCTGAAGAAAGCCCACCGACCCCCCAGGCAACTAGGGCTGAAACTAGTCGACCTTTTTAACTTCACGAAAATTGATAGCGTGAGAACCCTAACAACTCTCCCTACGCATATCAACCAATATTTTCTACCATTGACTCGAATCCGGAATGATAAATATCCACTCTGGCTGTCCGAGTTATTTTAAATTTCACACACATCACCCATCATTGGACACTACTGCTTTTAACCTCGGGTTACAAACGCCTGGTGGAGGATGCATACCAACTAACCCTGTGATTATGCAGACACGAGAGTGCAATAGTGGAGAACCAAGATATACCGCTACCAACAAAGATACTCACGTGTATGAGGGTTTTTTACTAAGGGACATCCCAGCGACCTGAAAACCCAGGTTAGCAGGACAAGTGATTCAACCCCCCCCACAATTGATTCATAAGATTACTGTTCTAAGGAAAGTGGTTGGATCCATCATTTTTCCTTCTCCCCACCCTATGATTTACGAGTTGCATTTCCAGCACCCTTGGTGGAAAACAAATTAACAAGAGGCTTGTGGTCCATTCAAATTGTAAACATAGAACCCCACAAATATTGTCTGAAATAATTGACACCCCACCAGCAAGCCAAAGCTTCACGCTCCACAACTGAATACGTTGATTCCGCACCCCTCAAAGTGCGTGAGGCGAAAGCTACCACTACTTCTTTCCCATCTCTTTTTTGAAGTAGTACGGCACCTAGACCGTGTTGGCTGGCATCAGTGACAACAATAGAATGGTCATGTGTATTAAAGTGTTGCAAAGGAATAGCATTACTCAACTCCATTTTTATGGATTGGAATTCACTTTCAAGATCATCTGACCACTCGAAATGTTGATTTTTCTTCATAAGTAATCTCAACCCGTGAGTTTTGCTGCTACAATTGGGTAATAAATTGGGAATTGGGAATAACATTCTAACATGCCAAAAAATGATCGGAGTTGATCTTTATTCTGGGGAGTAGGGAAACATTTTATGGCAGATACTAAATCTTCTTTGGGTTCTACTCCTTTGGCTGATAATTTGTAACCTAAATAATTTACTTCCTCTACAGCAAATTTGCACTTTTCCGCTTTTAAGGTTGCACCTTGATGTGCTAGAATGGACAAAATGGTAGCTGGAGTTTTATCATGGGCTTCCATGTCTTTACCATACATTAGCATATCGTCCTGAAAACACTTTATATTTGGTACACAAGCAAACATGGATTCCATTACTCTCTGGAATACAGCTGACACTGATGCTAGCCCGAAGGGCATTCTTTTAAAGCGATAAGCACCAGAGGGCGTTACAAAAGAAGTAAGATGACGACTGTCGTTTTTTAGAGAAATCTGGTGGTATGCTGATGACATATCTAAGGTAGAGAATACTTTTGCACCCTCCAGAGTATTTAACATTTCTGTGATATTCGGGAGGGGGTGCCTATCTACCCATATTCTGTCGTTCAGATCTCTCAAATCAATGCACATCCTAAGTGTGCCGTTGGGTTTCCTGGCCAAAACAACTGGAGAAAGTCATTCTGAACTTTCAATAGGTTCAATTATGCCCTGTTTACAAAGAGAATCTAGTTCTTGAGCTAACTCTTTTCTCATGGCCAAAGGAACCCTCCTGGACTTGTGAACTACTGGTTGAGCATCATGTTTAAGAATAATTTGGTGAGAAAAAGCCTTTATTTTGCCCAGAGTTTCAGAAAATACAGTTGGAAAAGCTGATATCCAATCATGAGAGTTTATGGTACACACTGGTACGAAATTATCTTTAAGAAGAACTTGCTCCTCACTGTCAGGGTCTAAAATAATGCCCACATTTTTTTGTTCTAGCCAACCCAACAGTGAAGATTTGTCATCAGCAACATATACAATAGATGGAGTAGAACGCCCTTTGAAAGTTAAGGTAGAATCAAATTCACCTAAAACTTCTACAGGTTTACCACCATATGCTACTGGTTTGATGAATTACTTTCTTAAAGAAATACCAGATGCTTTTAATTTGTCCCATTCTTCAGGACCAATTAATGTGAAGAAGGAACCTGAATCAGCCATCATACCAATTTGCTTACCAAGAATTTCCACTTGACTCTGAGGTCGCTTAATGTTTGCCAATTGTAATTTTAAAATCTGTGAAGTATTTTCTTCACAAGTGGAAGTAGATATCACATTTTGAGACTTAGTAACATGAGTATTAGACAACATCATAACCTCATTTCCATCATCACTGTGTGAAGTAGAATTAGACTCAGATTTGGCTTCAATAGCTAGAATTTTTTTAGAAGAAGGCTTGGAATTCAACTTGGAATTAGTGTACATTGGTTTGGATTTACAAACTTTAGAAAAATTGCCTTTCTTCTTACATTTTGCACAAAATTTTTCCATGCCAGGACAAAAAGGAGCATTACCCAAATGATTCCTGCTGCCACATCTATAACATTCGCAAACTTTCCGTTGTTTATCGTACTTAAAATCTTTCTTAAGTACAGACTTGTCTACAGCTAGAGTAGGTGTCATAGGGCCATATGTAGGTAAATCAAGAATACCGAATCCTTAATATCGATTTTTACCGAATCGGTATTAAGAATTCGGTAAACGCGATGTAGATAAAAAATCTGTAAACATTACCGATTCGTTAAAATTCGGTAATAAATACCGAATGTGAACGAATCGAAAAAAAATAAAAATACCGAAAGACAAATACCGAATCGGAGTTACAGAATACATTACCGATTCGGTAAATACCAAATCGGTAATTCAAAAATTCGTAATTCGTGGAATCTGCCAATCCTGTGCACCCAATTACCTCCCAAACAGGAAGTGGCCACACCCAGGCAGGTGCACAGGACCTGGAGCTCACTGTGAGGCAGGAAGGCAGGTGAGCTGAGGAGCCAGCAGCAACAGAGCCTCACAGCTACAAGCAAGAAATTTAAAAACAAGATATCTCTGTTCCTAAAATTGCACTTTAACTGAAAGCACTGCGGATGTAAAACTCTTTTCACCTCACCTTTCACTTAATTGCGGACAGCCGCCGCGCACCGCACCATCTTTCCCCGAGTCAGCTACTTATTTTAGCGTGGCAGTTTGTCAGTAATGATCTTTCGTTGAAGTTAAAGGCATGCTTGAGCACTCCGTTCAACCACTAATCCACTCGTAACCGTTTTAAATCACGTTGAACCACTTTTACCGACTTCCAACTCAAACTGCACGATCACTTCACCATGTCGTTTGATACATGTGACTAGCCTCCTTCTCATTCATTCAATACTTAGAGTACAATCACTTTCTCTCTTTGTTAACAGAACATGTCCCCAGAAGAAGGCATGATTCAAATGCCGAAATGCATTGGGATAGTTTGAGTGCATTTATTGAACCGTGATGACATCATGAAATGTATACTTGTGAATACAACGAGATGCATGAAGAAAATTTGATTAAAAATTAGAGCATCACTGCCGTTTGAACTTTGCAGTTTATTTTGTATTTAACTTTGAAAGAAACCTTCTTATAAGGACACTTGAGGAGCCCGGAGGACATTTCTCAACATTGAGAGTGCTACCCCCCATATATCTACATTTGTGTCATTACAGGCGAGTCATCTCGCAGTGCAGCAGAGGGCAGCAGAGCTAAGTCAGCCAGGCCAGAGGGGATGCAAAATGAGGATGACAGCATGCCTGCAGGGACCACAAGCTCTGCGCCATCACAGCCATCAAATCCTCCACCACAGCCATCACCACAGCGCCAGGGAAGTCCGCAATCCCCAGTCACCCAGTCCCCACTGCGATGATCACCAACACCACCACCACCACAGTCAGGCAGGAGGCATGCCGTGGCTACCATCCAACAGATGGAGGAGTCATCAGAGGATGGCACAGTGGGCGAACAAAGTCCAATACGTGAGAGATCCACCAGGGAGAGGGCTGGTACTCCATCCGAGGGTGCCCACATTTCATCCAGATGCCGCAGGGCAAGGCCGGACAGTCCAGAAGCATCCGAGCAGGGTGAAAGTGTGTTTGCTGGACTCGAAGGTAACATGCTGAAGGTCCAGCGCCTGCAATGGAGGGAGATGAAATCAATCCACAGGGAGGTGGCACACATGAACAAGCACATGCACAGGATGGAAAAGGGCATCAGTGCAATGGGAGATAACATGTGTGCGGGAATGGAGAGAGTAGCAACCTCTGTGGACAACCTCTGCAGCCAGCTGGAGCAGGACCGTCTTGGCAGGTGCAGGGAGAGGCAGAGGCTCCAGGCCTATGCCAAGTCAGTGAACCGGCTGGCCACTGCAACATCACTGATGTGTCGCAGGTCCATCGCCATGCAGGAGAAGATGGCGCATTGCAGCAGGGATGTGGCCAGGGGGATGGTGTCTATAACCTCAGCTTTAGAGCTCCTGCAAAATGCTAAGGCGGCCAAAATGGAAGGGGGGGGACAGTGAGGAGGCTACCAGCCGTGGTAGCATTACGCCCTCACCCACCGAGTGCAGGAGGTGCAGTGAACGCCACGGGGCTGCACAGGAACAGTCCAACACCAGACAGTGTTGATAGAGAACGTGCACGTGCAGCGCGTGGACGCAGGAAGTAGAGACATATGCCTGTTGCCATATATTCAGGGTGATGTAACCCAAGTCCGATTGGACATTGATCACAATACTGGAGGTGTGCTTAATAAACACCTTAACATGTAACTGTTACTGGCTCTGTCTCGTTACTCACTCAGAAATAGTTTGACGTAATCTCTGCCCGTCTCTGTCTACCATCATGTTCAATTGCAACACCAGCTGCGCAGGGCTCTGGCTGAGGGTTGTCCTCGTCCTCATCCTCTGAGTCAGTTAGTTCCACTGCTGTTCCTTTTTTTGTGGCCAGATTGTGTAGCATTGCACATGTAGCAATTATCTTGCAACATTTGATGGGGCTGTACAGACGTGCACCTCCAGTTTTGTGGAGGCAACGGAATCTGCTTTTGAGCAATCCAAATGTGCGCTCCACCAAGTTGCGTGTGCTCCTATGTGCCACATTGTATCTGCTCTCCCTTGGGGTGGTTGGGTTGAGATATGGTGTGAGTAGATAAGGCCGGAGGGCATATGCGCTGTCACCTATGTACAGAAGAAAGTGGCATTAATTTGTGTGACCAACAGCTTGAGCCAGGGTGTACATCAGGGTGTGTCACATTGACTTACCTAGTAGGTATCCGTCTCCAAATTCACCAGCAAGCAGACTTGTATGGATGCCACTGTTCGAGAAGATGTACGAGTCGTGGCTACTCCTGAGGAATTTGGCCGCTATGTCAGTTATAATGTACTTGGCATTACATATCACCTGCACATTGATGGAGTGGGTGGATTTGCGGTTTCTGTAGATGTATTCACTTGCTGCAGGTGGGCAGATGGGTATATGGGTCCCATCAATGCAGCCAATTACGTGTGGGAACTGCGCAAGTTGGTAGAACTCCAGCGTGGTCCTCTGCAGCTCCGCCTGTGTACTGGGGATATTAATGTAATGTTCCATTCTGTCCCTCATGGCATCCAGGAAGGTGTTGAGGAAACGGGAAAGACAGCTTTGTGACACACCGCCCACTGTGGCTATCGCACCCTGAAAACTTCCTGATGCAAGGAGGTGCAGGCAACAGAGTACCTGGACATGGGTGGTGATTGAGTGGGCCCTTGGTGTCTGATGCTCCAGATAGGGTTTTAGGTCCCGTATTAGGTCAAGGATTGTATCTGGGTGCAGTCTGTACCTCTCATGGATTTCTGGTTCAGTCAATTGGAACAATGTGATGCGCAGTCTGTACACCTGCTCTTCCCGTCTCCAGATCCTCACTCCTGCTGCTCTCAAGCCTAGCCGCCTTGCTATGAGGTAGAGGGCCGCCACTGTGTTCACACAGATGCATTTTGGGCCTGTTTTTATGCACTGCACCTGATTACCACCTGCTCTGGAAAAGTGGTAAATACCGATTCGTTATTACCGAATTTGGTCATATTCGGTAATAACGAGGTTTGCTACATCGCATTTTTGGTGTTTTTACCGATTCATTATTTCCGAATCGGTATTCATTGTTTCGGTATTCTCCAATCGGTAAATAAGGAATCGGTAATTTTTTACTGATTCGTTATTATCGATTCAATTCGGTATTACCTACATCTCACATGGCTAAATACCGGTCGGTAACGCCGAAAACGACCCACTTTGGGTGTTACCGACCGGTATTTGGCCACCTACATATGGCCCTTAGTATCTAAAGCCATTTGATCCATATATTTAGCAGTTGACTCTATATTCTTAGCTATTTCTAAAGCTTTATCTAAAGTAAGATCCTGTGTAATTAGCAATTTTTCTTGTGTCTTTTTGCAATTGGTTTTTTCAACAATTTGATCTCTTAACATTTCATCATGAAAAGTTTTATATTCGCAAGTGGAGGCTAAAACTCTTAAATCACTTACAAATGTTTCAATAGATTCACCAGTTAACTGTTTTCTAATATATAAAATTTATGTCTCTCCATAATGATGTTACGTTTTTTTAAAATCTAAGATCTAACACTTTAAAGCTGAAGCGTATTCATCAATTGTGTCATCCTCACCCATGACAACAGAAGGAGGAAGATGTTTTAAAACTTTCCTTCCTTCAGTACCCAAAGAATGACGTAGTAAGGCAAATGTTTTCTTTTGAGTAAAGACATCTGCTTCAATGGCTTCAAGATAAGCCTCAAAACCCTAAAACCATAATTCCCACTCAAGAAGAGGATTTCCAGGTGTGGACAGAAATGGAGGAGGTGGTAAAATAGATTGCTGCATTATTACCAATAACTGAAATAAACTAACAAGGTAAAAAGTATCTGGAGAAAATGCTCAGTTCCTGTTGAAAGAAAATAGTTAATGTAAAATATAGCAACAATACAATTTAAATTATGTTATGTATAAAATTGCAATGAATAATGCCATAAACTGTCTCAAACCGATGTAATCCTGTAATGAAGTTTGTTAATATATTCTTTACATAGGTGTGTGCACCAAATTGGCCCAGTGACCCAGGTGGATGGTAGATCAATATACCTGAGAATGACAATGAGGGAGTAAATTCCATTGAAAAATGAACATTCTCACAGTCTAATAATGGACTCTCTAGTAGTCTACAGGTCAAGTGGTCTTTGTAGATAATGTCAATCCCACTGCCCACTCCTGCAATTGTACGTGAATGGTATAGTGCATGCAAATATGTCTAAAGTGTGAAAATACCCCAGTAAATTGGGTTTGTTGCGAATATCTAAAATCTTACTTCTGAGTTTAGGGGTTTCAACGTGCTTTGGCAGGTAACGTTGCAATGGAATACCCACGACCTATCCTTCTTAGCACATTTACATTTCAGGCCAAGGTGAAATAGTAATGTTACACACTTTGTTGTTGCATCTGGTTCCTTTTGATGTAACTTTAATCTGTTAGCAGTTTTTTGTGAAAATGCAGTACATTTGCATTTTTATCCACATGTACGTGAATTGCAAACTTTTATTTGCAATTTTGGATTGTGAGTTGAAAGAGTTTAGCAGTTGAAAAGGGGGGTGCATTTTTAGGGCTCGCCCCTCGATGCACTGCGCAGCAGTGCTTGCGCAGGCGAGCCGTTTTGTACGGGTTTTCAAAATGGACCTGTAAATTCCACACAGCTCGTGCGTGTTCATTTCCCAAGTCCATTTTGAGTGGGCTTTGCGTGCGTGTTGTTTTTACCAGAACACGCAATAGGCCATAGGCGGTCGCAGAGCTCTGCCCATGGCCTATTGGTGTCTGTTACGCGCACCAATGCCGCGGGCCGGCATCCCGATAGTAGCCACACACGAGAATCTAAAGGGTGCAGCCATGGCAGGCAGGTAGCAATGCCTGAAATCAAGCGCCTCTGCGCTCCTGGCAACTCAGAGGCGCTCTGCAGTGAGCCGAAATCACTGGCACACTCCTGAGAGAGCAGTGGCACAGAGGAAGGGGGCTCCTCGGATGGCTGCTAGGCTGACCCCTGAAAACATTTCCAAAATGCACTTTTGAAGAACAGGGCAAGTTTACACAGCTCGGCACTCCCCGGGCACACCGAGGCCCGGTACTCCACGGGCCCACCAAGGTGTTCACTGACCGGTTACAACACATGTAGAATGAGAAAGCTTCCCAAGTGGAATAAAAGCCTCTCCGTCAATACCACTGGCACCAAGTGAAAGCAGCAATCGTGTATGCATCATTTACAAAGCATTGTAGAATACACTGTCCAGAAGCTGCCCGTGCTTTACCTCTCAGTCAGGAACCGCTGCTCAGCGAGTGCACTGACCATCTCTCAACCACAACTAAAGAGGCTGAAACAAAGGGCCGGACTCATGTGAGGGCAGCGCTGAAGACTATGGAACTCTATCACTCCAGCTGAACTCTGACCTTAAGGAAGCAGAACTGCTCAGCCAATCAAATCACAGGGATCTAAGACCATCCCAGGAGAAAAGTTGAACTTCTGCTGGAGGCAGCTATACATACAACTTCCACTCCCTACACACCTCGCTTGTAACAGTCTCCCACCAAGTATGCCAGATACAAAGACTGAAGCCAAGCAAACACCTCAAATTATACTAACTCGTCAAAAAGCACTTCGAAGCAAACAAACAGTCATGACCATTTTATTACTGTATGTATGTAGCCCCGAAGTACAGCGTCTTGGCGCTATGCAACTTCTAAGTGCATCAACTAATACAAAGATCATACGGTATTTCCACCTGGACTTCGGCCAGGCCGACCAGCTCGGTAAGATCGCGGCTATGTCCTGATCCAGTGAAGCAGCTCAGGGGGTTCAGACCCCGCTGCAGAGACGTGGGTGCAATCTCCAGGTCACTGATTTAAAGTTTCGCAGCTTTTTATCCTTCTGAGGTTCATAAAAATCATAGCACGTGCAGGCCATACTCTGCTGTGACGTCACCATCGAACAAGCTTACTGCTGGTGCAGTCTTCAAGCTACAATCAATATGGATTTCTTACCAAGAAACAAGATGAGTTCAGAACTCATTAAAAACGAATTATTATAGATTGAAAACATCTAAGACGAGACGCTGCAGCTTGGAAAGGAGCCATGCAGAAAGCAGATAGGCCTCATTTAATGTGGGCAGGCTTGGACATGGCCTGGCACACACCCCCGCCCCTCCCTGGGTGAAAACTGATACAGCTTCTCACTTGTTTTATTTGCCCCGGTGTTCTTGTGGATGTGCTTGCCCGCTGCTGGCTTGGGGGCGTGTCCTGGTGTGCAGGGATGCTGTGCCTCCTTCACTGCTGCCTTAGGTTGTGAACGGGTGTGCTTGTGGGGTCGGGAAGCTGCGTGGGTCTCTTCCAGTGTTCTGGTTCCCTGTGGCCCGCGGTGCAGCTGCGTTGGGTCAGTGTTTCCTGTAGTATGCCTACCACGTCTAAGGGTGTTTGGGCTCCGTGCGCTGGGTCAGTGTTTCCTGTAGTATGCCTACCACGTCTAAGGGTGTTTGGGCTCCGTGGCATTCTGCCACGGGTGGTCATGCTGTTTTTCTCTGGCACCATGTTCCCTGTAGTCCGGCCTGCCTGTTTGCAGTGGGGCAGTGTGTGGGGGTAGGTTTGGCATCCCACGGGTTGCTGTGCACCTGGTTGGACGCAGTGGGGGGTTTTGGTGCATGCCCCATGTTGCCATGTGATGACATCACTGGCGTGCATTGTGGAATAGCAAGCGTGCCTTATGGGCAGTGATGAAATTACGTGCATGCACTATGATGACATTATGTGCGTGCATCATGGTGTCTGTAGTAATTACATGTGCGAATTATATGACGTAGTTACGAGTGTGCAAAAGCCCACTGATGAGATTGCGCTGTACATACTGTACAGTGATGACATTACAGGATCTTCGCCTGTGGTCACTGATGGCCCCGCCGTCACTTTACAGCAACTAGTAATGATTCGTGTGCTTGTGTGTCACTCACGTTACCCCTTCGTCCCTCTTGCTTCACCGGGTCCTTCTTCACCCTCTGATTGTTTTCTGGGGCAGCCGTTCTACCTGTGTCTACGGGTGTCCATCTGGTTGAGGCGCACTGTATGTTCTTTGCCTTCGACCCCGCAGTTCGCCCTTTTCACACTTATCAGTTGTTTAATTGATGCCCAGCTGGTGGTACGCTGGGGAGGGCTTAGCTTTATGCCAGTCTGCAGTGCTTTCTCTCCGACCGGTGTATGTTTCACTTTTTCAGCGGTCCACTTTGCACCTGGCTGTATTACAGTTAATGCGCCGTGCGAGATACCAATAAACAGACTTGAGCGTGCTGATAATCAAGACTTACCCGGTATTCATGAGCCCCTCCCATCATTAATGCAGGCTGGAGGTGAGTGTTTCACTGCTGTCACAATACTCCTCTAACACAGCCGCTCTGCTCCATTTGATCTTTCAAATAGCGCATACCACAGACTGAAACATCTCTTTGCGTTTTACTAATAGGTGCTGTAGTTACTCGCCTATAGGCCCTAATTATAAGTAGGGGACTCAATTCAGATCCATGGATCAGAATTACAAGTTGTGTGGCAATTGACAGACACTTGGATTTTCACACTAATACATTCCAGACAACTGCAGAAATTAATTGGGAGAAAGGCCGTCAAAAAGTCAAAATATGTGGAATGTGGTGTGTTAAATACTGATTCCAAATGTTATGCCACATTCACAAGTTGATACCTGGAATAACTTTCCTGAAGAACTATGGTATGTCACTTAGGCCTTCTATAAACTAATTCAGGAACTTCCCCCATGCAGTCTCAAAATTGCTGGGTGACTTCTAATAGTTAAAAAATGTACGCCAGGTGGGACTTTAGTCCGGTAAACAACCTTTACCACGAAGTTTTTACCACGCGGTACCTTTACCACACGGCCGTTACAACGCAAGTCGTTACCACGACTTGCGCTGGAGGGCGCTGTGGGATAAGGGATTTTATAAATTTATATTCCAACACCTTCCCTACTGTTACGGGGACTGGTGTTGGAATATAAAATTATAAAAATCCTAAATCCGCGCCCTCCAACGCAAGTCGTGGTAACGACTTGCGTTGTAGCAGCCGCGTGGTAAAGGTATGCGTTGTTACAACCTGCGTAAGCAATGCAATAGGTCTCGCAGGGTAATAACCCGAGTTTAAGCTAATGGCATTGTAAATAGCAATGCCTTTTATTTATGTTTTTAAAACAAAAATAAAAGGCATTGTTATTTGCAATGTCAATAGCTCAAACTCGTTTAGCATTGGTGTGTTATTTTCTTTTTTTCTCAACAACAAAAAATACAAATCTAAAGGAGGAGTACAGTGGAAACAACGTTAGCGGGTATGTTTATGATGCTGCATTGTTTGTACCAGGTTGGAAGTTACCGACTTCTGGGTGTGTGGCTGGACGTTCCAGAGAAGTCAGATTCAGGTGAGGTACTTACACACAGACATCTCGTTTATGCATCTATTGCTGGGAGACGCGGCAGATTCGGTTATTTGTAAAACACGATAGTAGCAAGGTTATACTTCTATAATACAAAAAGGCAATTGTTCGCAGCTTCGAAGCACTAAGCTTAAAATATATTCGTGAGAAACAATCATTGACCACACCGTTGGAGCAGGTTTTCTGGTGCTTATAGTTCTGTTCATTGAGATTTTCGGTATTTTCAGTATAGTTGAAATCAAGCGGCGGCCAGTATTTCCATTGTATACGTTGGCAGATGCATCTTGGTGATTACATTTTATCTTCACAAATAGCGAGAAGTGCATATCATCTGGACTTTCAATTGCTTCTCTCATCTTCTCTGTAATTTTGATCAAGAAAGTCGCTTGTCAGCTTCCTGAAACCGAAATCTCAGTCTCTCCAATATAGTGTAAGATGTGTGTCCCTTCGTGGCTTCTAGATTACAGGCAGCCTGGTGGTACGTATATGCATTTTTTCCTGTTTTGAAAGCAGGGCAAAGTGTCGTAAAATAGGAATTTAGCAGCCCACCATGTCGCAGCTGGTAAGTGTCAATATTTTAAATATATGTGTTATATTCACTGCTTTGAGTAGGATGACAATGGTGAGCGGTCTCTAAGGGGGAGGTGGCAAGAGTTAAGGCCCCTTTATAAAAGGTGGGCCAAATACCTGTGAAATGGAATACTATGCCTCACAAATTCATACACGGGGCTTTTGATCATAACAATAACTGGGATCAGTAAGCACCACACTATGTAGCAGTTTGTATGGCAACTTTCCCCTGGGCCATAAGCAATAATGCTCGTGACTGTAGCCTGATATTTCTGGCTTCTATTTTTCCACTGCTTGCTTTTCAACCATTACTTTTTTCTTTACTGTTAACCATGCCACAAGAGTGTTTTCCCCAGCTCTCTCCCTTGTGTTCTTTCCTCCTGCACTTTGTGTTGCTCTTTGTTGTTCGTGTGCTTCTTCCTACCCCATTCTGGTTGGCCTCCTGTACTTCCCTCTGTTGCTTTCTCACCTGTGTGCTTCTCCCCCCCACACCATGTTGCTGTCTTGCTTGTTGCTCCTCCATCCCAACTTTGTCCTCCATGTTGCTTCCCCGTGTCCTCCTCTCTTGCCCTTTGAATTTCCTCCTCACCCCTGTACTCACCCGTTGGCTTCTTGCCGGTATGCTTCTCTCCCGCCCGCTCTACATTGGTCTCTTGCCTATTTCGTCTCCTTCACTCACATGTGCCCCCGTGTTGCTCCAGCCCTCCCATGTTGCTTCCGCTCTCCTGTGTTGCTTCCCCCAACTACTACTTAAAAACAAGCATTTGCAATGCAATCTGTCTTGCATTTGTGAAAGTTCGAGCTATTCGCGTTGTAAATTATATTGTTTTTGACTTATGTTTTTTGCTTGTAGTGGAGTGGATGTATGTTGTTTGCTATTTGTAGAAGTACTGTATACTGATACATGGAGTACCAAGTTTGAGCTATTGGCATTGTAAATGACAAGGCCTTTCATTCATTTTTTTAAAAACCTGCAATCGGTGCATAAACACGGACTTTGAACGTATAGTCCTTGCTTACGATGAGCAAGGCTGGCAGTAAAAGAGACTGCCAGCCTTGCTTCTCATACGCATGGACTATAAGTACAAAGTGCTTGTTTCCGTACCGAAGCAAATGAATAAAAGAAATTGTTATTTACAATGCCAATAGCTCAAACTTAAATAATGCAAGACCTGTTGCATTGTAAATGCTTGTTGCTAATGAGTTTGCTTGGCAATGCTTCACTTTCCATTTCTGTATCTGCTTAGCTATTTTTGTATTATATGTCTGCTTTTCGAAATCTGTTTAAATGGTTACTGGTTACCTTGTACTGTTTGTACAGCTGCACATCCTTTAGAAATTTAGAGTCTATTCTCTTAGGTTTTGCCAGGAAAACATCATCAGATGCAGGCTGGGCAACCTTGAAATAGGTGATAGTATAAAGCTGCTGTGATGCCATTTGAAGTAATGCTTTTAAACGTTTGCCACTGCAAGATGGCATTCTAAGAACAATGGGGCAGAATTACGAAGATTTTATGTCTGGGTTGCTTCACTTTTGTGGTGTAGCCCCAACACAAAATCATTTTTGTTATTTACTAAGCCACGCAAAGCCACTTTGCATTGTGTGGCACGGTTTAGCAAAAAAACAAAGTAACGCTAGTGATGGAGCGAATCTCTTCATTTGTAAATTAAATGCATTTAACGAAGCAGAGTTAATTTAATGATGAATAACACATATATAATAAAGGCAAAAATTGTAGTAGGTAATCATATGAACATATTAAAAGCACACACATGAATTAATGTCATTTATTTATTTAAGCTAACCTAACTTCTGATGCCATGGTAAGTGTCGCCTTCACACATTTGGGACAAAAGGCCTATTTGTGCATTTAAACTGTTGTTTTGTGCAAGATGCTCTTTCTCTAATGTAATTGCAATATGCTGCAATTTTCCAGTACCCATTTGTTAGCTAATGAATATGCATTTGTTATGTAATAGACAACTGATAGTGATGCTCTTACCAGGAGTAGAGGAGATGGTAGGAAACAGGACTCACAGGACGAACTGTCTAAACTACATGATGTAATCAATGTAACAAACCAATGGTATGATTCTGTACTCCATTGTGAAGACGTGGAAAACTAAGGAGTATATCTGCTCCCAGAATTTGCTGAAGACTGATTGGTGGGTGGGAACAGGGAATGTAAGATCTGTTACTAGTGGTGTTTTGCAGAATTATACCAGTGTGTGTTCCTTAGATTAGTAATGAAGAGCCCATTCTCAACCATATAGACTAGGTATGGACAGCTTGCTGTAGAGTTTAGATGCAGCTCTTAGGGATGCCTGCTGACTTTTGAGCAGAGAATACTGTCTAGCTTTTGCAAATTATCCATTGGTTGAGTACTAAGGCTCCATGCCTATCCGTTCTTATTCTCTTATCAGAACCCTTCTTTGGGGATTCTGAAACTGACACCTCTCCTTGCGTGCTTAAATTAAATACTCTTTAGCGTCCAAACCCCATTACTTTAGCTTAGGGATTTTCCGTTATGAAACACACTTACTGCATTTGCTCTGTATTATTTGAGATTTTTACTAATGTAGTATTTTGTCTTGTCTTGAAAGATTGACTGATGGATTATGTGGATTTGTAACAATGATAATCAAATTTAATACTTCCTAAATAGGTAATTTGTCTTGAATTAATATGCTAACAACATCTTTAAATTCACACCAAATCTCTTTATTTTTTCTTGTGAAGCCCTAAATGATCTTCACTGTTAGTGGTGTATGATATAAATGAATGCTCCTTATCATCTCTCCTTAATGATTAACAAAAGTCCATACGACCAATGACGTAGGTAATTTAATGATTATACTCAATGAATGAGGTACAAGAATCCCCGGCGCTCTGGCACACGGCAGAACTTATAGCTGCCTTCCGTTAGCTTCCACTACAAGGTGTTTCATAGGTGGCGCATGTATGTTCTCATGCATCCACCCATGGATCTTGGAGTGTACCTGATGGACAAATTCTTGTAAACCTTGGAACTTATAACAATGCTATTCCTTTCCCAGTGAAGTGTAATGCGGAGAAATATCTGTATTGCTCATTGTTATTTCCTCTTTCCACGTGTGCTGCATTTTGTTACATAAAAAAAGGATATGCTGTTAAGAATTGTTTTTGTGCAGAAAAGTGTCCCTTCCTGCACCAAACAATCCTGCCTGTAAATCTGACACCCTTGGATCATGGTGCAAAGATGCCTGGTTTGGTGCAAGGCAACCCACAGTGCACCAGCGCTAGGAAGCAGCAGAAATATGCCGTATATATTATGATCTAGTGCATTTCTGCTGTCTCTCTTTCACACAGTGCAGTGTAGCGTCTGTGCTTGCTGCCCTGCATGTCGTGAAAAATGAGTAAATCTGCCCCAATGTTTCCACCCGGCAATTCACACAAAAATACATGTTGAATGTGCTTCACTACCTAACTCAAAGCCCTTCTCGCTATGAGGCTCTCTGTAGGGTAAGGACTCTGGCATCACCACAGTCAGAGCAACTGGGGAGCTTACTGGTAGGGGTAACATTCATGAGCAGGCATACATAAATACATGTAGAAAGTAGATATATTTAAGACTAGTGACAAGATGCTCTGGAAATCGACTAGTGTTACAGCAAACAAATAATGGACGGAATGCTGACAATGCAAACACTGCGTAGCACTGGAAATCGACTAAGCAGAAAAGTATTTGCCATAAACCAAGAGGCTGTTCCTATGGAAACGGAACATTGTTGAGTGGGTCAGAGCTTTCAGGACACAGGTAGGAACTTTCTTGCACTGTTCTGATCCTCCACCCACCAAACAGTAAAATTCAGTCGAGTTTTCAGGAAGAACAACTTATATGCAGATAAAAGAAATTGATTGCATATAAATCTGTGTCACATATATTCATTGTGAATTCTACTGAAATATTGGCTCTACAGTCACACAATTAATCATGGGGTCCATTCTTAGTCATTTGAGCTACATTGAGGCCAGATGTCTTGAATAGCTCGCCGGGCACCTGACCCCACAAGCTTGATTTCCAATCAAAAAGACCCAGGATTGATCAGACTCCAGTAGCCACTTGAACCATACATAAACTGGTAAAATATTAATTTCCTGTAGTTCAAATTAACTATTGCCAAGCACCCAAAATACTCTGCTTGAGCTCGACATCAGGGAACAACAGCTAAAAACAGGAGGGAATAATTATCCAAGAAAGACAATCTCCATTGATATAGCTTTGTCAAAGGAAGGGATGTCACAACCCTATTTACGTGCATCGGAATTGGCCTGTTCTACAAATAAAGCAGAGGTACAGAATTACTGCATACATATGTTATATATTCCATACCTATAGTGTACTATATATCTATTTATATATTAAATACACATTGGTGCATATCAGAGTTTAATTTGACACTAGAAAGCAGCGGTGATTGTGAGAAACTCTTCATTAGCTTTCATTCAAAGAATTATTCATGCATGTTTAAATATTCAATCATATTTTCCAAGCAATAAAACATACTTTAAGGAAAGCATAGATTGCCTTAGCAAACGGTGCACGTTTATGCTATCCTTCTTTATGTAAGGTTCTCACACGATGTATTTTATTTGTGATGAATTATGTAAGAACGATCCATTTGTGCTGCCTTAATGTCAAGGACAGGTCTTCTCCAAATGCCTTCGTGAGTTTCTTTGTATGAAGAAATGGCATGACGCTTCCTGAATCCACTAGCAACAGCGCATGTCAATATTCCGAGGTAGTAGCAAACAACAGCCAAACAAGCATAACTGTAAAGCACTTACAGCCTGATTCATCAAGGTACCGTTTTGCGAGTCTCTAATAGCGATTCATAGCGAATCGCTATTGAGGACTCGCAAAACGGTATTCATGTAGGAATTACTAAATAAATAGCGATTCCTACATATTCTCTATTTGCGAGTAGCAAATTGCTACTCGCAAATAGGGAATAACTCCCCATTCATTCCTATGGGCCAAAAGGCCCATAGGAATGAATGTGGAGTATCCCTTATTTGCGAGTAGCAATTTGCTACTCGCAAATAAGATAGCGATTTTAAGGGTGCCAGGGGTGTCCAAAGGACACCCTGTAGCACCCCTGAAATGCTAATTGAAACAGGTGTTGCGCACACACATGTCCAAGGGACATGTGTGTGTGCAACATGCAACTTAGAAAAATGCTTTTAAAAGCCTTTTTCTAAGTTTTTGCTATTTACCGAGAGGTCTGACCTCTCGGTAAATAGCGGCCCAAAATTGCTAATTCGCAATTTTTACATGTGTCATGAATAGCATTTAAGGAATCTCTAATAGAGATTCCTTAAATGCTAATCCTCGCATATTTGCTAATTCTTTATTAGCGATTTTTGCATTTGGGATGATGAATCCCAAATGCAAAAATTGCACTCGCAAAGGGCCAGATTCTGAGAATCTGGCCCTTTTGCGAGCGCATTTACCTTAATGAATCAGGCTGTTAGTGCTAGCCTATTTCCCTCAAGTTTTATAAACACATGAAGATTTTCTAAAGGTATAAAACAGTATTATTAAAATATATATATTTGTCTTTTCGTTTTTTTTTCATTTAGAAGTTGATTTAGCTGAACCACAAGAAAGGGCAAGATGGCCGCTGGTGGTTTGCAGTGAGAAGTTGCATCTCACTCCTCCTTCCTTCCAAGGCAAATGATGGTCTAACTAACCTCCCCACACGGCGATGAGATCGGACCCCCGGACTCGTGGAAGCTGTGACGCTAGTACCCTAGGTACTCGACCGTGGTGGCACATTACCGGTGGG
Organism: Lissotriton helveticus; assembly: GCF_964261635.1. NCBI lineage: Eukaryota > Metazoa > Chordata > Amphibia > Caudata > Salamandridae > Lissotriton > Lissotriton helveticus. The sequence continues at coordinate 1,327,114,177 of NC_136069.1, read as the reverse complement.
GTAGCGAAAGTAATTTTCCATAGAGTCCAGAAAAGGCTTGCAGACTTCGCAGCGCTGGTCTTCAAGGGGACTCTCATCATGCCGCCACGCGCAACTAAGCAGAATGATTCTAAAGACTTGACATCACAGAAGGACGCGACAGCTAGAGAGAACAAGCATTTGCAATGCAATAGGTCTCGCATTAGGAAAGTTTGAGCTATTGGTATTGTAAATGACAAATATTTTATTTATGTGTTGGTTTTGAAAATAGCGAAATTAATAGCTTTGTTATTTACAATGCCAATAGTTTTAACTTTCGCAAACATTTGTAATGCAATATGTGTTGTATTTACATAATTTAGATGTATTAATATAAAAAATAACAATGGCTTTTATTTTTTTAAATAATTAATACTTAAATAAAAGTTATTGTAATTTATAATGGCAATAGCTTAAACTTTTGTAAATAACTTTTGGGAAGATTATGTTCAGTGTATTTTATTGTGATGAAAATCCAAGAGCAGCAGTGAAATATTAAGATTTTTTTGTGACATTTGTAATAAAGCTTGAAACATTGAGAGAACATATTAGAACCAGTTGTTGAATGGTTGCACATAGTGATGCTGTGGCATTCAGTGGTGCTGAGTGATGCTGTGGCCTTCAGTGGTGTTGAGTGATGCTGTGGCATTCAGTGGTGCTGAGTGATGCTGTTGCATTCAGTGGTGCTGTGGCGTTGAGTGGTGCTGAGTGATGCTGTGGCGTTGAGTGATGCTGTGGCATTGAGTGATACTGTGGCGTTGAGTAATGCTGTGACGTTGAGTGATGCTGTGACGTTGAGGGATGCTGTGCGCTGAGTGGTGCTGTGACGTAGAGTGGTGCTGTGGCGTTGAGTGGTGCTCTGGGGTAGAGTTTTGCTGTGGCGTTGAGTGGTGCTGTGGCATTGAGGGGTGCAGTGGCATTCAGTGGTGCTGAGTGAGTCTGTGGCGCTGAGTGATGCTGTAGCGTTGAGTGATGCTGTGGCGTTGAGGGGTGCTGTGGTGTTGAGTGGTGCTGTGGTGATGAGTGGTGCTGTGGTGTTGAGTGGTGGAACCATTTATCAAAGATCACAGGGAGAGGTGGAAACTAAAGATCAAGAGACTCGGACAAATGGGTGGCTACAAGTAGAGGAAGCAGGGAAAAACAACTGAAAGCGGAGAGCAGAAAAGATTAAAGTAACCTATGCAGGCACATCAAAGGCAGCAAGGCCGGACGAGGGCAGTGGCTGTGCTGACTGCTAGCTTTGTCCTGACATGCCCTGCGGCAAATACAGAACACAAGTCCGACTCCAGGCATGGCACAGCCCACTGGAATGATACACAGGGTCTTGTGACAGTTCCCATGGCTCTATACCGCCCGAGGTAGTAAATCCACACTGCTGCTACTCCAGGGGGGTTTAGATGAGAATGGCCCCTCTCCAAGGCCCCTGCATTCTCTCACTCTCCACATGCCCACCATGGCCTGAAAGTGATGACCAAATGAGGGAATGACTGCTTCTGGCCGGGCTGGCCACAGGAGGCAGGGGGCTGAGGTTAGAATGTCCTAAGGGCTAGAACAGCACCTGCCCCCCCAGCCTCAGTTTGACAGCATGGCAAGGGAGCGCCCATGATACTGGCGACGTATCACAGTGGTGTGGCAGGGACTGGTAAGATAGTAAGTCTCTTACCTTGAGACACTGGCCCTTCGCCCAATGCCCTCCTTCCCAATCCGACCCTGTATGGTGTCCATTGATTGCACGTTAAAAAAGCATATGTTGTACTGATTCTAACAGTTCCTATCACAAGAAAACCTCTGCTGGCACTTCTGTTCCAGAGCCAAGCTTTCTGCGCTTTCACTTGCCTCACACGCAGCACTTGTGTGACATGATGATACATGTGCTGCAGGTGTGTCACGGTGCGCTCCACCAGTCTCCTCTACCACCTGAAAAAACACGGCCCATCAGCTGAAAAGACTCAGTGCCCCACGGAATTTGCCGCTGGCGTGCAGAGATCTGTGTTTAAACTGAAAATCACACTTGTCAAATCCACCTTTCATCCTTCCAAGAGAGGTGAAATGAGTACCACCGACCGGCCAACCACATCATCTGCTACTCACAGCACATTAAAACTACGAGCATTTGCAAATAGCTCTATATTGTATACACATACTAAATTGTGTAACGTTTGTGTTATCATTAGCTGTGGTACTCATAATCATTATTCTACGTTGTTATTATCCTTGCTAGTCGTGTTATCAAAGTTTCATTTTATCGCCTTGCTGTACCTATTTCAGTTTCTGTATACGGCCTTTCCTAAGACTCAAATACAATATTTGTTTTTTACAAAGAGCTATGAGTCAGTATAGTTTACAGTAGAGACCCTTCTTTATTTGGGTACTCTGCCACTTTTAAACAAGCACTGACTAATAACGAGGCGTGGAACGCAGGCGAGAGAGGCAGGCTCTACTTTGATAGGCAGGAGCCTGCGAAGTTCCGGGAGATTCCTCGCCTCTGTAGCAGGCTAGCGGTGACGTAGCTCATCCGGAGCGCGGCGCCTTGGAGGCAGAGGGAGCCCAGAAGAAATCAGAGATTCCGGGAGTGATGGGGTTCCCGGGAGAGAGCAGGCAAGGCATAACGGTGCGAGGAAGGTTCTTCAACTTACAGAACATCGCGTAGCAGCGCAGCGAGAAAAGAGCCTGGTGAGCGGGGGGGGGGTGCGGGTGTAGCTGCGTGTGTGTAGCTGTGCGTGTGTATATGTGTGGCTGTGTATCTGTTAGCTGTGCGTGTGTATATGTGGGGCTGTGTGTCTGTGTGCGTGCGTCCTGATGCATTGTGCCTGTGTGTCTGCGTGAGTGTGGCTGTGTGTGTGTGCGCGCGATTGAGAGAGGCGAGAGGCTGACCTACTGTGAATGTGAGACAGGAGTTGTGCACGGCGCCGGGCTGGGCGTGCGCGCCCACGAGGTGAAATCGCCGAGGGCTTGTGCATGCACATCCCCTGTCTCACATTCCCGGCAACTCGGCAACAATAGATGCTTCGCTGTGCAGTGCTTCGCACTGCTAACACAGCTCGACCTAAAAATGAGCCTAAACCTCCAGCCGGTACCACATCGCAGTGAGGGATTGCCGCCAGCATTACAAATAAATCCCTGGGGAAAAAGTCGGGTGAGCAGCGGGGGAATACTGAGACAGCACCTATCCCCGGGACTGTTCGGGATCCTTCGGCTTTACGATCTGCCCAGAATAAGGGAAAATCGAAGGAAATCACACTCCGCCAGCCTACAGTGACGAAAGTTTTTGCGCCCAAACCTGCAGAGCCCTTGGATGCTGCGGTCGTCGGCGCAAGGAGCGGAGATGGAGGTTCCGGCTTGCTGAACGTCCTCGAAGATGCTACGACATCGGTAATCAGGCAACGGGAGCAGGCGCTGATGCAAGGCTTGAAGCAACCAGATGCGGCTGGCGCCCCATCAGAGAAGTCGGTGATAGAAGCAGAAGGAGCTGATCAAGAGAGCAGAGGGGCAGAGGGAGCGCTAGGCGGAGGCAGAGACGAATGCGCCTCTGACACCCACTCTGAACGATGCGATACTCTCACAGGCAAGAAGCAGGGTGAGTCTGGAGGTTCTTCGCAGACAGAAGGGGCACAATATGAAGGCTCTGGGGTGAGCACCTGGGCAAGTAATCCGGCTCCCCTTGCTTACCAACAAAGCATTAATGACACTAACCCTACAAGGTACCTGGAGAGTGGGGTTCCAGGGGGGGCAGCCTCACCGGACCGCTTCTTTTCAGTCAACGAAGACTCAGGGTCATTAGGCTCAAGCAAGGTTAGCACGGAGGAGTCTACTAAGTCAGGGAGCAGTTCTGATGCCCAGAAGAGCACGCAAAAAAAACGCAGGTTTAGGAGGACACCTAATCCCTCAGGGAACCCCTCTGACCCTTCTAAAAAACTGGTTTGGGACTACTCGGCCACTTCACAGATTTACCAGGACATTGGAGGTATCCCGATGCAACCCGGAGGACAGGCCTCACCCCACCCTCCACCCCAGCCAGTTTCAATTGGCTTACTATTCAGCACTCTCAAAACTATGCAAAGTGAGGCAAGGGTTGAAAGCCGTAGGGCCAGGCAGGGGGCAAAAAAGATCCAGAACTCTTTAAGGAAGATGAACAAATTGTATGAGGAGGTTGCAGAACGGGTCTCCCAAGTCGAAGAAAGACCTGGAAAATTGGAGGACGATTTCAGTAGCTTCCAATACTTCAAGCAAGAGCAGCAGAAAGTGGCTGAGGATATGCAGTGGAAGCTTGAGGACTATGAAAATCCCCAGCGCCGCAATAATATTAGACTACTGGGTGTGGCAGAGGGTCTTGAAGGGCAGAACGCTAGATTGTTTGTGGTGAATTTACTGACGGGCTTTTTGCGAATTAGCTTCCTGGCATTGGGAAAACGAAATCCAAAGGGCACATCGCTTCCCCCTAACAATCAGGATAGGGCAGAACGCACTATAGGGTAGGCCCAGAGCTATTCTCTTGTATGTAGGCAGTTTTTTGTTGAGACAAGAAATCCTAGAGAAAGCAAAGCCGGAGGCCAAGCGGTCATTCAACAATGTCACCTTTTTTGCCAGGCCCGACTTTTGCCACGTTACAGTGGAGCGTAGGTGGAGATTGAGGCAGCTAATCGCCCCCATACAGGCCCTTGGTTCAGAAGCCTTTCTGCTATGTCCTGCTAAATTGAAAGTAATTACTAGAGGACAGGTGAAAATGTTTTTTTCCAAAATCAAGGCAAAAGAACACATGAAGGAAGTGCTGGGATACAAGGGTGGAGGGCGATAAGAAAAGCACGTCAAGGGCCAGGTATTAGTGGGCCAGTATAGCGAATATAGGGCCAGTTAATTCCACAGAATAGGGGGAGGATTTTGGTGTTTGATTTTTTTTTTGACTTTGTCGTTTGATTATTTAAATCTTTTGGGTGAGGGAGGAGGAGGTGACACCTGTATTCTAAAGCGACCACACATAGGTCATGCTTGACCTATTTGCCCGTAGCGGGGGGAGGGACAGGGGGGAAGGAGGCAGGGGAGGGGGGAGGAGGGGGGGGAGGGGGAGCACGCATTGGTCACACAGCACTTTAAGCACATACAGCCCACACAATCTTTCTCTTGGCTTTATTTAAAGATTTGGTTTCGAAGGCATGGCATACATTTGATGGGTTTTAATGACATGTAGAATTGCCTCAATCAACATCTGTGGGCTGAACGATGTTAAAAAAAGACTACGAGTAGCTGAATTACTAAAAACAATGCGTCTGGACCTTGTTTGCCTACAAGAAACGCATATAGAGGGGGCAAAGGGGTTCCTGTTGGAGCAGCTTGGGTTTTCTTTATTGGCTCACACCAAGCAAGGATCCAAGACCAGGGGGGTTGCTATATTGGGTAAAGGCAGAGATATTGTTGTAAATAAAAAGAAAGAAGATCAGTGGGGCAGATGGGTGATGGTGGAGATAATTTGCAGGGGTGAGAAGACGACCCTGATGTCTTTCAATTTTTAGATGCAGAGCTACCTCAATGGCCTGAACCCATTATCTGCTGCGGGGATTTTAATATTAATGGATCATCAGTGTCAGTTACACAAGCAGGGGGGGTTACACCGGTAGAAAGAGGAAAACATATAGGGCATTGACTGCTTTGGCACAACATAACTCTTTAATAGTTCTTTGGCCCAAATTGCATCCCCATAAAGATGGCAGTACTTTTTTCTCCACCCCCCCACAGGACTTTGGTTAGATTGGACTATTTCTGGATATCCAACTCCCTTCTAGGTGGATCCCAAATAGAAAAACACCCTCGGATTGTTTCGGACCATAACCCACTGATATTAACTGCTAAAATAGGTCCAATATGCAGAAGGTATACCGTCTGGACTTTTGAGAGAGCTTTGCTTATTTATTTATTCATTTATTTGTTAAGCTTATAAGGCGCAGAGCTACCCAAAAAGGGTTTCCCGGCGCCAGAACGGAGCATTCAGCAAAGCAGGACCTTGCGTAGATGTTACTGATCAAACAACCAGGTTTTGATGTTTTTTCGGAAGCGCATATAGTTAGTTTCTTTACGGGTGGCAGGTAGGAAGAGTATTCCAGATGGATGGTCCAAGATAGGAGAACGATCTCCCACCCACTCTTGAAAGTTTAAACCTAGGCACACAAAATGTTGCCGCGGTTTGAGATCGTAGATGACGAGCAGGTACATAGGGACACACTAGCGCTTGAAGATATTTGGGAGCAGTGCCAGCTTTTATCCTAAACATATAGCTCAGGGCTTTGAATTTAATACGATTCTCCACCCTGAGCCAATGTAGGTCACGTAGGTAACCAGAGATGCTGGAAGTTTTTGGAACCCTACAAAGCAACCTGGCGGCAGAGTTCTGGATTAGCTGCAGTCTACGTACCACGGCCTTATTTGACCCAAAGTAAAGAATATTGACGTAGTCAAGTCGAGATGTAATAAGAGCATTGACTACTTTTTTTTGAGTGGGAACAGGCAGCATCCATAAGATTTTCTTGAGCCATTTTAAAATGGTGAAACATGGAGCGGCTACTTTACCAGTTTGCTGGTTCATAGACAATGTACTGTCTACCATGACACCCAGGTTGTGAACATGGCTGGTCGGAACAGGGAGATTGCCCATTTGAGTAGGCCAGTGCGAGGACTTCCAAAGATCTTTATGCTGTCCTAAGATGAGAACCTCCGTCTTATCGCCATTTAGTTTTAAATGGTTGTTGGTCATCCAGTTAGAAATATCAGTAAGGCCCTGTTTGAGATGGGAAGGAGCTATTGGACTGGAGTCAGAGAGGGAGAAGATGATTTGAGAATCATCTGCATAGGTCATAAGAGTGAGTCCAGCTTGGTCTGCTATATCCGCTAAAGGTTTAACATACAGATTAAATAGCAGCGGGCTAAGGATTGAATCCTGGGGTACTCCATGGGGTGAGGTAAACATTTTAGAGCAAGCTGAGGCCGCTATGATTTGAAAAGTGCAATTTTCTAGAAAGGAACAAATCCATTCAAGTGCTGAACCACATATACCAGTGTTTTTCAGTGTATTTATCAGCCTTTTGTGCGAGATGGTATCAAAGGCCGCACTAAGGTCTAATAAAATGAGTGCAACTGTTTGGCCTTCATCAAGGAGCTTAGGGATGTTTTCGGTAACTCCCAGTAATGCTGTTTCCATGGAGTATCCGGCCCGGAAGCCAGATTGTGAAGGATAGAGAGAATTATTGGTTTCAGTGAAATGTGTTAGGAGTGAGTGGACATGTCTTTCTAGGATTTTTGAAAAAACTGGTAAGAGAGAGATGGATCTATAGTTGGATAGTACCTCAGGATCAGCCTTTGTTTTTTTTAAAAAGGGAGTCACCATTGCATGTTTCCAGAGGGCAGGTACAGTAGATTGTAAGAAAGAAGTATTAAGGGTATTCAGAATCACCTCCAGATAAGAAGATTCCAGTTGTTTCAGGATATTAATGGGGACTGGATCCATTGGTGATCCTGATTTAATACTATTGAGGATAGTCTTAAAGTTATACATAGTGATTGAAGGGCAACAGTCTAAGGTACCTATAGGGGCAGTGACAGTTACAGTGGCTTCTTGACTCAAGGATGTGGTGGTGTCAAGATTTGAGCTATTCATTTCCAGGATTAAGTTATCAATTTTCCCTATGAAAAATTGAACGAGATTATCACACTGTAGCTCATTAAGAGGCCGAGGAGTTGCAACTGTTTTAGAGCCTGCCAATTCTCTGACCATATTAAACAGAGTTTTTGAGCGGTTGGTAGCTTCTGTGATAGTTTTGGAAACATAGGAGGCTTTCATTTTTGTACAGGAAGTGTGATGATTATTTCTGGCTTCAGTATATATAATTTTTTTCTCAGGTGAGTAGTGTTTACGCCATTGTCTCTCTAGTGCTTTGCAATATGTTGTTTCAGTTTTAAGTAAGTCATTATACCAAGGGGCTGGAGGACGATGATTATTGAATTTTATGTGTGGTGTGGGCAGACATGAGTCAACGGCTTCAGAAAGCCAGGTTTGAGTGGCCTGAGCTGCACTTTCCATTTCGAGGCCGTTAGGGGGGGAATTGCCACAGAGAGCTTTATTGAAAGCCGGAAGGTCCAGTTTTTTCCAGTTCTTCCTCAATGTAATCTGGGAGGAGGGAGGAAGGGCAGATGGGACTGGTAGTTGAAGAGTGAATTTAGCTAAAAAATGGTCTGACCAGCAAATAGGGATTGCAGGATAACATACCAACTCTGATAGACTCCAAAAAATAGGGTCTAGTAAATGTCCCGCTTTGTGAGTGGGGCGAGAATTTAGAAGCTTAATGTTCAGGGCTGCTAGGTCGTCTATCAGGTTGGTACAAATATTGTTGGAAAGGTCTTGTAAATGAAGATTAAAATCCCCAATAAGAGAAAAATCTTTGGAACCCAGATGGAGCGGGGTAATGTAGTTGGTGAAGGTGGTAGCCCACTGAGTTGGATTTCCTCGAGGCCGATAAATCAGCATGCCTGATAGGGTGAAATTATGGGTCAAAGTTAGTTTTGAAATAGGCTGCTTCACAATCAGGGATGTTCAAAGGGTCGAAGATACATTTCAGGTGGTTTTTAAAAATAATGGCAATACCACCTCCTGTTTTCAATGCTCTGTCTCTCCGCATAATAGCATAGTTAGTGGGAAGAGATGTCGCTATATCAGGGCCGGCGCTATCGTGTAGCCACGTTTCAGTTAGAAAAAGAGCATCTGGCTGTTCTTCCCATAATGTCCAATTTATGTTTGGGCAGTGAGCGACAGTTTAAGCTAAAAAACCGAAAGTTATTGGCGGTAGAGGCAGTATGCGGGGCATGCCGCGTGTAATTTATTATAGTGGGGGGATAAGGTTGAACATTCAACAATTAATATTTGCAGTTAGGGCAAATAGTGCTACCTACGTGTTGAGCCCTTAGTGTTGTACAGCCTTTTTGATTAAGGGGACGTAAAGCGAACAGTTGTTCAAATGACCATACCTGAATGTTTGGGGCTGTTGGAACAAAGGTCCTGGCCCATGGCTCCGTCCGGGCCCGGACCAGCACAGACGGGCTAGTCTTTGGCTCGTCTTCGGCGCGACCGCTGCACACGTCCGCTGTGTGTGTTGCCTGACATCGAGTTTATGTAAAGGATGGGCTCTAGGTCAGGTGACCGTCTGAGCTCCGCCTCTACACACTAGCCCAATTGCGTGGGTCCCCAGGAAGAAAGTACCGCCTGCACCCTCCACAACAAACAAGCTTAACGCTTGCGGTGGACTGGGGTGACAAAGGCGAGGAGATTACACTGCCAGTAAGTTCAAAGATTTTCAATTTAAAATACAAGGAAATTTCGTTTTAAAAAACAGCAGAACACAGTAGGTAATCACTCACAGGTCGCGCTGCCGTTAAAGTAATGCGCGTGTCCGCTGCACGTGTTGCCTGCTTAAAGATGAGTCATACATAAAGTATATGAATATCTGGATTAAAAAACTTTTGGGAGATAAACAGAGGGAGTGTATCACCAGGCATGGTATGGGACGCATTTAAAGCGGGAACCCGCAGAGAGACCATGAGCTTTACGCTCCATAAACAGAAGGAGTAGAAGATTAGAGCGGAGGAAATGATAAAAAATCTGTTTGAAGCAGAGGAAGAGCTGAACCTAGCTATTCAGCAGCAAAAGCCATTGGAACAACAACTTCTTAAAATAATTACGATCAAAGCGGAAATAGTAGAATGCATTGCCAACAAAGCCGCAGTTAACTACTTAATCAATAAAGAGAATACTTACGAACTGAGCGAGAGGGTGGGCCACATACTAGCAATTCGCACCAGGCAGAAAATCTCAGCGGGTGAAATTAAAGATATCTCAGACAATCAGGGTAACAGAGTGTCTGAAGCTGAGGGAATAAGGGAAGTTTTTAGGGATTTTTATGCAGATCTTTACAGCTTAGACGATGGAGATGAGGCGGCAGACATATCAGGATATCTTAGGAATATCCCACCCGACCCTCCCAGTGGAAGAAAAGAATGCCCTGGACTCACTAATTACGTTGGAAGAGGTTGTTGCAGCACTGGATAGTTTCCCCTCAGGAAAGGCTGCGGGCCCGGATCAGATGCCTGTGGAAATTTATAAAGTCTTCCAGAAGATACTGGTTCCTGATATGTTAAACACCGTGTTACATGCACAACAAGGGGAGTCTATACCAAACTCATGGGGAGGGGCAGATATTATAGTAATTCTGAAGAAAAGCAAACCTCCTTTAGCACCAGGATCCTATAGGCCCATTACTTTAATGAATTCTGACGCTAAGAATTTTTCTAAAATTCTCTCGCAGAGACTAGCCAGAGTAATTGAGAGCTTGGTCAGCCCCTCACAGCATGGCTTTATACCCGGTAAAGGCACCACACAACATGTTAGACAAGTAGTTACACTGTTCGATGCCGCAGGAGTCCCGGGAGACCCTATGGCAGTACTATTTCTAGACGCTGAAAAGGCATTCGACAGGGTCTCTTGGGACTACTTGTGGACGGTAATGAGATGGAATTGCATAGGTGAGGGGTATATTAGGGCCATCCAGTCCCTGTATGGAGGGCCGTCAGCCAGGATTAGGATTAATAGAGGATACTCAGCCTCGGTTCAGATCAGCAGAGGGACTAGACAGGGATGCCCTTCCTCTCCACTGTTGTTTGCATTATATATGGACCCCTTGCTGCGGAGATTAGTGGCTAACTTAAATATCCCCCCCACTAAGTATAAATGGCAAGGAGTTTAAGACATTGGCCTATGAGGACGATGTGGCAATTTTAACTCCTAATCCTACCCTTGCTATTAGTGAGGTTGAACTTGAGGCACAGCAATTCGGCCAGGTTTCAGGATAGAAACTTAACAGGGCTAAGACTCAGATAGTGAAAAATCTCCACACAATTTGCATTGATTGCCGTGTAGTTAGCTCTGCAGTGTATCTAGATGTCAAGATCTCTGCAGATTTAGATGGGGTTGTGGAGCAGAATATGGCTCCCTTAATGGCCAAAGTAAGATCTGATTTAGAGAGAATGCACAATCTTCACCTATCCTTAGTCAGGTGTACCAATGTTATTAAAATGTTAATTTTGCCTAAGTTTCTTTACTTTTTCAGAGCAATACCACTATATTTTGAGGCCAGATGGTTTCATGCATTAGAGTCAGTTCTGTACAGATTCATCTGGGCCCATGGGAAAACAAGGAGGGCATACTGGTTCATCACTCTTCCAAGAGATAGAGGTGGCTGGGGGGGCCCGAACTTTAGGTTATACTACTGGGCCGCGGCACTACAGTACCTGCAGGGCTTGATTGGGGGTGGCGGGCTGGACCAAAGAATTACCTGCATCTCTACTGAGGTCTACACAGTGGTTCTGGGGGCAGAGAACTGCTTTTTAAATTGCACCGATTTTTCCTACTACAAAAGGACAAGATTTAACACCTTCACTGCGGCGGCTATTCCGCCGCAGTGCTAACGGTCGCGGGAGGGCGAGTGGCTCACCTGCGCGGGTGACAGAACCGTTCTGTCACGGCTCGCGGGTGAGCTGTGCTTGTTACGGAACGGTTCCGTCACGCCCCCGCCCGCTTAATGAAACGCGCCGCGCAGGCACGAAATCAGCGCCGCGCAGGTGCGGCGAGCGGGCCGTGACGGTACCGTTCCGTCACGAGCATAGCCCACCCGAGGGGCGTGACGGAATGGTTCCGTAAATAGCGTCGAAAGAGTTAAGACAGTCGGTGCTGCTGTTAAGATTTGGGTTGGGTAGATTCAATAGATATACTCGCCTGTTTAAAAACAGATCCCTTCCAGAGGCGATCTTTGCAGACTCAACTATAGCTTGATGGGCAAATAAAGGGATCAGGAAGATTGGGGATATTGTTGGGCCAGGGGGGGTTGTACAGTTTATGGACCTAGAGACTAAATTCCGCATAGACAGGAGAAGTTTCTTCAAGTACCTACAGGTTAGGAGCTTTTTGAATAATAAACAGGGAGGGGCTGCAGGCTTCGGTAACAATGAAATCTTGGATAAAATAGAAAAAGGTGGCGATTGTACGATTCGCAGTTTCTACGCTTGCCTAGCAGCAGGAAAACAAGATGACTTTGAAAAACATGGAGCCAAGTGGGCTGGGAAACTGGGCATTGAGGCTTGCTGGTTTCAGGAATCATTAGACCTTGGGTGTTCGGTTCTGTGTTCAGCCCCTCTCCAGACCCAGCATTATAAAACTTTATATTCCCTGTATTTTACTCCAGCTAGAATTGCCCAGTGGGGTGGCACCACAGGGATCAACTGTCCACGTTGCAACCTACTGGAGGTGGATTTAGTTCATATCTTCGCCACCTATCCGCAACTCTTTTCACTTATTAGAGATATAGAGTTATTTTTAGACAGATCTATAGGAATTTGAGTAACGCTTACGCCAACTCTGATACTTTTGGGGGTGATCCCAGACACGATCATCTCCCATGGGGAGTTTATTTTCGTTGCTATGGCAGTCTTCAGACTTCTTATAGGCAGGGCTTGGTTGGATAAAACACCCCCCGCAATGCAACAGTGGCTCGCAAGTCTTCTGGCTGCTTATAATTTAGAAAAAGGAATTTACGCACGGAAAGGCAGGAGGGGGATACAGCTGGGGCTGAGAATATGGGATCCAATACAGAGATGGAAGGAGGGAATGGTGATGGGCTGAATGTTTGCGATAATGGCAAGCTCAACTTGTTTTTTCTTACTCTTTTCCTTGTTTTAATAAGTATGTGAGCGTTTAGCCCACACTGGACAGAAGATTGTTCATTGTATACCTTTGGCTGAGGATTTTGCTGCTATACTTTCAACCCACGCCACCTTTTGCTGTTACTGACCCCTGACTTTGTGGAGGACTTCACAACTCGCCGGACCCGCTTCGCGGGTCCCGCAGCGCTCCACTTCCACCAGGAGCTGTGTTAGAGACTTTGGGGTGAGTGGAGCTGCCGGCAGGGCTGCGAGTTTTGAGGCAGGGACTCCAGCTACCAGGAGTCCCTGCGAGCCCTATTGATTACACCTGGGCTGCTCTCCCTGTTGGCCCCGCCCACCCGCCCACGGAGTGAAAAGCGGGTCTTGCTCTCTGAGTTGGTGGGACCCTTTGGCTGAGGATTTTGCTGCTATACTTTCAACCCACGCCACCTTTTGCTGTTACTGATCCCTGACTTTGTGAAGGACTTCACAATTCGCCGGACCCGCTTCGCGGGTCCCGCAGCGCTCCACATCCACCAGGAGCTGTGTTAGAGACTTTGGGGTGAGTGGAGCTGCCGGCAGGGCTGCGAGTTTTGAGGCAGGGACTCCAGCTACCAGGAGTCCCTGCGAGCCCTATTGATTACACCTGGGCTGCTCTCCCTGTTGGCCCCGCCCCCCCGCCCACGGAGTGAAAAGCGTGTCTTGTTCTCTGAGTTGGTGGGACCCTTTGGCTGAGAATTTTGCTGCTATACTTTCAACCCACGCCACCTTTTGCTGTTACTGACCCCTGACTTTGTGGAGGACTTCACAACTCGCCGGACCCGCTTCGCGGGTCCCGCAGCGCTCCACATCCACCAGGAGCTGTGTTAGAGACTTTGGGGTGAGTGGAGCTGCCGGCAGGGCTGCGAGTTTTGAGGCAGGGACTCCAGCTACCAGGAGTCCCTGCGAGCCCTATTGATTACACCTGGGCTGCTCTCCCTGTTGGCCCCGCCCCCCCCGCCCATCATCGTTCCTCACTGCAATAAAGGGAGGTCACTTGACCGCTGCGCGGGAGCGCGCGGGAGTGCGCCCGGGAGAAGCCCGGGACAAGGGCGGGACCGTCTGTGGCTGTCAGGGGCCGAAGGAGGCCGGGCTGGGCCATCCCATTGATGCTCAGGGCTAAGAAATCGTCTCTGTTAAGTTTGGTGGATCATACCGACTCTTTTTAAATTGTGTCTTATTGTGACAAAGTACTAATTGTTTTGTTGTGGGGGGTTGTAAATAATGTCTTCAACACAAAATAATATTAGTCTGGTCCCCTCCCAGGCTGAGGGTGGACTAACCATCCTTGGCCCATTAGATACATTTTTTAATCGTGTTACCCAGGATATTGACAAGGAAATTTCTCTAGCAGAAAAACGTGCCGAGCGTAGGCTGTCTATTGAGCTCCTTAAGAATTCAGCGGAAAAACGTTTACCGCAAGCCTTCCCGGCACTGGTCACCCCTTTGTCATCCATAACCCTGCCTGTTGCGCCTGAAGTACTTAATGTATCTCCCCTAGTCTTGGAGACCGAGGGTGGTTCGAATTTGGGACCAGAGATCTCCACCTTGTCTATAACCCCGTCTGTAAATTTTGCTGAACCCCCAATCTGTATAGTTGAATCTAGTGTGTCCACTAGTGCGCTTATCTTAAAACCATGCGCAAAAAGAAAGAGGAGTACTGCCCCGAGGAAATGTTACTCCTCTAAACCCCCAATTAAAGTTAGGAAAGTCGGAAAAAATTCCCCACCCATACAAAAGGAGCATAGTGGGGTTACCGAAAGTGGTGAGCCATTAAACGAGGGGGGAAATGTTTTTGTAGCGAGTTCAAGCCTTCCCACTAACGACCCCCAGGGGAAGGGGTTGGCTGTGAACGCTCCCTCGACACATCCACTGATACCCGAGCTGGAAAAGCTATTAAGGTCCCTTTTGGCACCTATAGAGGATAAAGTCAACAAGATAACTAGTCGCTTGGATCATTTTGAGCAGGCCACCTTTGACAATTTTTTCTCTACGAAATCGCTAATCAAATCACAATCTAGGTCAAACGAAAGTAGTAAGTTTGAGGAAACTATTATAAAGGAAAAAAATCCGCCTATTGTCGAAATAAAATCTCCGATAGGCAGAACTACAAATGGGTCCAAGGAAAAGGGAATAAGTCAACTGACTAATCCTGCAGCGCTAGTTCGCCCGGGCACTAGTACAAGGAAAAAAGTAACAAAGGTCCCAGACTTGGTGCCAAAGGATAAGAATAAAGAATGTCCGCAAGGTAATATTATTGCCCCTAATAACCTCCAGCCCCCCCAAGCACTCCTAAACCCTACCATATTGTTGGAGCAGTGGGTAATAACGGTCCCAGGCTAAGTAATGCTCCACCCAATAACCCCCAGCCGATATCAAATATTACTATATCTCGACCTGTCGTCCCAGCTATCACACAACCATCATCCCACCCAATGAAGCCTCCTCAAAAGATACCCCCTATGAATCTCACCCCGGATTCCTATCCCTACGTCGCGGTCCTTACCAATGTACCACCTCTATTAGTTGGACAAAGAGAAACCTTCCAGATGCTCAAAAACAAGGTAATGCACTGGTTAAGGGTAAATAGACCACTACCGGGGGAAGTGGACAGGCTGATAATAGGGGTAAGGAGGACTGACTGGATTGGTTATACTCCCAAACATTTTGGGGGGGGGGGATTGTATTGTTTCAAGACCCCAGGGTAGCTGGTTGGATAACAAGGCAGGGTTGGGGAACAAGCAGTGGTGGAATTGTCATTGTGGACCTTACGTTTTTTTATCCAAGACAAAGCTGTGCCCAAGTAGGTGCCCCTAGGAACTTAAGATGCTCTAATAACTTTGCGTTGGTAGGGGTTGCCCCATCCATCACTCCTTTGCAATGGCAAACCCATAGCAATGGCCTAAATTATAACTCTCTGGAAGGTATGCAATGTTTGGGTTGGGGTTGCTGACCAAAGTCTGATCATTGGAACAGAGGGGGAGGCACATTTTGTTGGAATTCATGCTAGAATTTTGATGTCCCTGAATTTAACATTAATGTTGTGCTAAACGAAGCGAATGTTGGTGAAAAGACTGTACATGAGGAGGCACCAATTGGGGAGTTAGTGCAACATTTGGGGAGCAGGGAATTACGTGCATTGAGTTTCACTGACTGTCAGGCTCTGGAGCAAAATACTATATGTAATGACCTAAACTGGGGAGAGCATGATGGTAGTCTTGTGAACTCCCCTATACCTACCTCTATAAGAACAGTGTGCAGGGATGGACCTGTTGCAGGGAGTTTTATATCGTGGAACATTGCGGGATTGGGGAGTAAGTTGATGTCACAATCATAGATTGATTTTATTAATGGCTATGAACTGTGCCTCTTACAGGAGACATGGGCTTGTGACCCTATCTATCTTTCAGGTTACTTGAATTTCTCAATTCCAGCAAGTAGAGGTCCCAGGGGTAGACCCATGGGAGGCCTCACAGTTTGGATTAGGCAGAGCTTGGATACAACGATGAAAATGTGGGATTTGGGTTGCAGAGATATTTTAATGTTGCGAATTTCCTCAGCAAAGTGGGGGGGTGATAGATTTGTATAACGTCTACGCTAGAGGCACCAATATTGGAAGTTCCCCCACTTTAGAGGCCTTATCCACCTTTTTGCAAACTAAGTCCCTTGGAAATCAAGTAAATATAGCTGGGGATTTAAATAGGACCTTTGAACCCCTAGATAGTACTGAAGACCCCTTGGGGCAGGAGGAAGATAACCTATGGGGAGTCCCATCTCTGAATCTAGCCCCCGTCAAACGCTGGACGAAGGATATACTTCTCCTAAATGCTATGTGTTTGGAACACGGGATGAGAGCCCTTAATGGGAGAACAAAGGGTGACAAGGAGGGTGTGTGCACATTTGATAATGGTCACAACAGAAGTAGGATAGATTACGTTATATGTAGTCTTAACCTCTGGCAGGGGGTTTGTGACATGGAAATCAAGGGCAGGATAGAAAGTGATCACAACCCCCTCTGTGTGACCCACACATGGTGGAAGCCTGCCCATTTCAATTCTCAGGAAAGTGATGGTTTGCTCCCGGACATGGCAAATGATACGCGTAGACTTAAATGGCCATGTGTCTTGGTGAATGCAGCATCTATGGACTTTATTGGTTCTGAGGTGGATAATGCTCTTGCCTCTATGGAATTAGTAAGTTCTATAGTCCCAGGATCCAGGGCAATCACTGATATCCACAACAATCTCTTCGCTCTTCTAAGACCCCATTTTATTAGAGCATGCAAGGGAAAGCGCACAGTACCCCATAAATCAGCTAGGTGGTTCAATCAACAGTGTAGGGTAGCTAGATTAACCCTGGGTAATACAATTAGAAATAGGGATAGGGCTGCAATTAAAGTAGCAAGGAAGCAATATAATTTAAGCACCTCCTTGGCAAAAAAAATGTGGGACGAGAAGTATTGGGATGATCTGAAGGAGGCCTCTCGAGCCAAGGATTCCAGGCTTTTCTGGAAGATAGTCAAGTGGGGTAGAGGCGGTATCCCAAATAAACCTGATAATAATGTTGTAGAGTCCGCTTGGGTGAACTATTTTAGGCCTCAATACGCAGAGACAAAGGAGAAGGTGGCGGGGGAATCGATTCCAGCTGTATTCCCTAAAGACAATCTGTTTTCCGCCAAAGAAGTTGAACTAGCGATATGTTCGGCACAAGGGGGTAGGGCCCCGGGTTTAGATGGGATACCCTCGGATGTTTTTAAAAATGATAAGAATATGTGGGTCAGGTATGTGTTCCTATTGGGGAATGCAATCGCAAAAGGTGCGATAGTCCCAGACCGATGGAAGGGAGCCATTATTATTCCGATCCACAAAAAAGGAGATCGATCACTTCCGGCTAATTACAGGCCAATAAGTTTGATTGCCACTATCCAAAAAGTGATTGGGAAGATGGTGGTAAACAAACTTATGGAATGGGTGGATGAGACTAATTCCCTTTCCTCTTTTCAGGCAGGCTTCAGGAGGGCTACAAGCACCATTGACCAGGTGTTTCGTTTTAATATGTTGCGGTGGGGTACGGTACTTCTTGGCAAGGGCAGCCTGTATGTCGCTTTTGTTGACTTGCGGGCTGCCTTTGATTTAGTCCCAAGAAGCAAGCTCTGGACAGTTTTAAATAAGATAGGTATTCCAGCAGAATTGCTCACCCTAATCATGAGGTTACACGAGAGCAATTTTGCTAAAGTCCAGTGGGGGATGGACGGCCAATCTTCCATAGACTTCCCGGTAGAACGAGGGGTTCGTCAAGGTTGTGCAATGGCACCCTTGCTTTTTACATTATATATTAATGGGATAGTTGGCAGGATGCAGGATGCCAGTGTGGATGCTCCTTCGTTAGCGGGCCTCAGGGTTCCAATCCTGATGTTCGCTGACGATACGTTAATAATGTCTAAGACCCCCGCTGGGTTACAGCGTGCCTTGAATATTTTTGATGAGTTCTGCCTGGAGCATGGTCTTGAAGTTAATGTAGGCAAGACCAAGTTGATGGTTTTCTCCCGAGGATGTAAACCTCGCCCCAGGATACATATGAATAACATCGAGCTTGAGGTAGTCAGGGAGTTTACCTATTTGGGAGTACAAATAACAACTAGCCAGGGATGGTCCCGCCACATAGAAAAAGCGGTTTTGAAACACCTGCAAATTTCGGGGGCTCTACGGGTGGAGCATAAAAGATCAAAAACTAAGCCCATAAAACCCGTCCTTGCTGTATACGACGCTAAGGCAATAGGGTCGGCCCTATATGGGGCAGAATTGTGGGGTTTCGAAAAGCTTACCTCCCTACAGATAGTAGAGAATAGGTTCCTCAGGGGAATTACGGGTCTTCCCCAAAGTACCCCACTAATCCCGCTTAGTCTTGACCTTGGGAGAAGAACTGTTAGCGATCCAGCTTGATTGCGTCCCATCCTATATTGGAGACGACTCTGGTCTACTCCCGAGATTAGGCACTATGCAGACGGGTTTCTGGCAATAATTAAAATTGACACCTTCCACAAAATACCATGGCTGAAAAATGTAAGGGTCATGCTAGGCGAACTGGGTCTTTCCAAGCTCTGGGATAATCCTGCGGGGAAGTTTTCCCAAGTAAAAATATCCTTAAAACTTTATATTGGGAGTGGATAGATGGTAGGCTCTGGAGGGGGGCTAAATCTGATTCGATGGGTGGTCGTTTCCTGGAAATCAAAATGTGTCCCATGTTAGAACAGTATTGGGACAGTATTACTGTCCCTATGGACAGGAAGTTGTTTTTCCAGCTAAGATCTGGCTCCCTCCCCCTGAGATATTTAACAGGCAGGTGGAAGAGTTTGAACACCCTGAGCTGCCCAGCATGTGGTGCAGCCAATGAAAGCGTGGGTCACTTCCTATTTGCTTGCAATGCCTACGCCACCCCAAGAAAGGTTTGGTTAGCTCCAGTTTGCAATAACCTCGGGACAAATGGTGCTGCCGTGGCGCAGAGAATTATTTGCACCACCACTGAGGAGCCTATCGTTATGGGTATAGCTAAATATCTGGGGTGGGCCTGGTCCATTAGGTGGAGAGCCCTTTCCACAAATTGATTTGATAACTGTTTTAAATGTGTCTTATTTTTTTATACTGGTTAAAGCTTGCACAACTGTTTTATAAAAATGTATTTGACTGAATGTAATCTAATTATTAATTGTGTCGTTTTAAAATGTATGTTGTGCTTTTATGAGTATGCAACTCGAATAAAGCTTTATGACTGACTGACTATTTTTTTTGACTTGTTGTTGCATCTCTTTTTTTCTTTTCCTTTTTTTACCTATTATTGTGCTGTGTTGTACTATTTGAAAATGGCTGAAAAACGTTTTAATAAAAATATTTTTGTTTTAAAGAAGTTGATTTAGCATGAATCAGTGTTTAGAAGTTTTAAGAGGATGAGCCAAGTTCCTCTAGAAATAAAGAGGTGAGTGAGGCTAAGAGAACTTAAGGAAGTATAATCTTTTTCAAAGTTACAGCTGTCTGCTGCAATGCTTTGTGATTCAGGAATAAAAGTAATAAAAAACAACATTGTTGAAAAAATTAACAAGAGGCTAAAAACATATGGACTATTTCTGCATTCAGCTTGCTCAAGAACTATATTTTTGTGATCAGTTCTCAAATTTATACGATGTTGCCCTCCCATGAAAAGATGCCTCTACTCTTTAAGCGATTCTTTCAAGGTCAACAATTCTTTTATAGGATAGAATATTTCAATTATTGTGTAAGTTCACAAGAAAAATATGCTACTGTGTTTTCTTGACCAAGAAAATCGGCTCGTATTAAAACAACCATTCAAGCTTGATCACAAGCAATCGTTTCTAAGATGAATGGACTGGTTGATCAAAAATTGGAGCACTACTAAATTATGGTTTTAATTCATTGAAAACTTTCAATGCACAGGCCACCCACACAGCGATGCGTCCAACTGTAAAGGAGCACAATCTCAAATGATAGTCCTAAAGCATGACATATGGACCCTTAAGATCAGAGCTGAGGATGTGGAAGGATGTTCTTGATGCAACAACATACTCTCTAGCGGAAAGTCCCAGCAGGGAACCCTTTCTGGAAAAGTGGTTGTTTGACACAGTGTTGGTGGGAAAACCCATGCATTTCTTCTCTGTTGACAGAGCCCTGCCAAAGCTAGTGGTAGCTCGTCTGTTTAATTATGAGGAGAAGGACCTAATTCGTCAACTCACAAGAATGATGAGGCCTAGCCAACTTGACCGTAGCACTGTCACCATCTTCCCTGAATAACAATGGAGGTTCAGCGTCTGAGGAGCATGTACATTGGAGAGTTAAAACAGTTAACGGAAATGGGATTGGAACATGCCCTCATGTATAACTAAGAATTATTGCAACAGGTGAAAATGTCTTCTTTATGACTGCAAACAACGGATGGCAGTGGCTCCAGAATTAAGGGGCGAAGATCCCACATAATGAGTACAGACTGAATGAGTCCAGGATCAAAAAACGCTCCCAGAGGTGGATATCCAAGAAAACTAGAAATTGACCTTTAAAGGAGAGTAATGGAGTTGCTGACCCAAAGCCAATACTGGATGAGATTCAGTGCTCCAGAACAAGAAAACATGATAGGAACTGGCGATAAAGGCTCCAGAAACTCTGTTCCTGAGATGAGTAGAAAACCTGCCCTAACACCCAAGTTTGTGGACACGCAGATTTAAAACACTGGCTCTCCACCATAATAATTGGGTACTTCCCTGATCACAGGGTAGTGGTGTAAAGGATCATGCTGAAACTGGTCATTTTTTTTTTCACAACAACATTTATTAAGTGATTAAGCAGCATAAGACACGTGGCTCCCCACAGTCAGGAGATCACCACCAAGCATCATGGTACATTTATATCACCAGTATTTGGTTCAATCAGTAGAAGGAGAAACAGGTCTTTAAGAATGAAAGCAAACAAACCCCCCCTCCCCTCCCCCGCCACCCAACCACCTTCACCCCCAACTACCCGGCTACCCACCCCTTATCCCTCCCTAACCCCCTGCACGTGAGAATAGCAAGTACTGTACATTGTGGTTGTAGTGTGTTCGGCATGACACAGTTCATAGGCCCATGCGACATTCTCCTCCTACAGTTCTTCCTCATGTTCCACTGGGGGGTCCAGTTCCAACCCCCTATAGTCCGCCCACCGCTTCCAAATCTTAAAATGTTTGCGGGGGCATCCTCTCGCTTCAAACACCGGGCGTTCCAACCCCATAAAGTAATCCAAGCCAGCCTTCCACGCACACAGGGGGGGGGGCTCGTACTCCCTTCCATGCCCGGGCTAGGTCCCTCTTAGCCACGACCAGACCCAAAAACAGCAAGTGGCGTTTATATATATTCCCACCGACACCCTCCAGAATATGAAGCAGCCCTAGTCGAGGGGTGCGGGGAAGATCCCAGCCCAGCACTTCCGACAGGCAGCTCCACACGCCCCTCCAGAAACCAGTCAATCTAGTACACAACCATACAGTATGCAGCAGCGTACCTGTTGCAGCCCCACAACGCAAACACTCCGGAGATCCAATCAATCCTGCCTTACACAGCCTCTCACGGGTGTAATAGGCTCTATGCAAATATTTAAATTGGATGAGCCTAAGCCGCATCGCAACAGCAGTCCCTCGCGGGGACTCCAGGGCCTCCCTCCAATCATCCTCATCAAGGGGGCCAACATCTGCCTCCCAGGTCTCCCTGAGGGGAAGTAGGGTGGACGAGCAGTGAGTGACCAGCGTCTGATAAATTCGAGAGACTTTCTTATCACCAAGATCCCCCATAAAGAACTTAGCTTCAATCGGGCTAAATTCCGGAAGTGACTCTATGTCAGCGATGCTAGGTGCGAGCGCATGGCGAAGCTGCAGGTACCGGAAAAACTGGGTCCGCGGCATGTGGAACTCAGCACTGAGCTCTTGAAACGATTTGAGTGTAACCCCGGTCAGCACATGACCCAGTGACGAGATCCCAATTGCATCCCAGCTATCAAACCCCGCAAGGGAGGCCAGTTCTGGGAGCAACCCGTTGATCCACAACGGGGTCTCCGCCGTCAGCTTACCCCACCAGCCCGTGCGACGCAGTGCTTGTCGCCATACCACGAAAACAATTCCCGTGACACCCGGCAGTGTCCGCCGCAACCAAGCAGAGTACAGTATCATGTGTAGTGCATTGTCCCCCATCAACGAGCGTTCCAGGGCGTACGCCGGGTCCCCTCTGTCTCCATACCACCACTCATTAAGCACCAACAATTGGGAGGCTTGGTAATAGGACAATAAATCCGATGTGGCAAGACCACCACAGTATGTGGACAGGAAGCATGTCCGCAGCGCAACTCTAACTGCCCCCCCGGCCCATAGGAATCGGCTTAAGACTGAGTTGACCTGTTGAAACCACCGGGGACTGATTTGGTGGGGATAGCTTTGCAGTTGGTATAGGAGACGTGGGAGCGCAACCATTTTGAATATGGCTGACCTACCAAAGATTGTGAGGGGCATCCGAGACCACGTCTTCACATCTGTTTGAACCTTCTCCCAAACCGGCACTATGTTACGCTCCCAGGCGATGTCCACTGACTCCGAAAGGAATACTCCTAAATACTGCAAACCACCGGTCGCGACCTGCAACCCCGACGCCCAGGGATCCTCCACAACACCACCTCCCAACACCCACAGTGTGGACTTGCGTGGGTTCAGAGAAAGGCCCGACACTTCCCCGAAAATCCGCATAATTTCCAACACCCGGGGCCCGGAGCGACACAGATCTGTAAGAAAAAACAGGAGTCATCTGCATATAGTGCAATTCTGTCCGTGAGGGTCCTGTTCCATACAAAGCCCCGCATCTGGGCATCTATACGCACCCAAGAGGCCAGCGGCTCCATCGCTAGGGCAAAGAGGTATGGGGATAGTGGACATCCCTGTCGGGTCCCCCGACCAATCTGAAACTTTCCGGAGACTTCCCCGGCAATGCGCACCGAGGCCGTAATGTCAGTATAGAGAAGTTTGATATATGAAAGGAACACCGGGCCTAGGTTAAGACGAGGCAGGAGCGCAAACAAGTACGTCCAACTCACGGATTCAAACGCTTTATCTATATCTGCTAACAGCAAAGCTGCCTGTTCCCCTGTGGCCCCCATTGCATCTACTGCCGCTTGCGCCCGCCGGATATTGTGTCTCGTTGCTCTTCGAGGCATGAAGCCGGCCTGGTCCGGGTGGACCAGATCCGTCACATATGGAAGTAGTCGGTTCGCTAGAGCCTTAGCCAGAATTTTTGCTTCTATATTTAACAAGGATATCGGGCGGTACGAGGCGGGGCTATCTGGGGGTCTGCCCGGCTTCTGAAAGACAACAACTTCGGCGTGTCGCCAGTCAGGCGGCAATCTGCCCTGCGTTCTCGCTTCCTCAAGTGCCCTACGGTAATGTGACCCCAGCTGGAGCTGAAACTTTTTATAGAATTCGCTCGGGAAGCCACTGGGCCCAGGTGCTTTCCCAGTATTGAGCTGTCCCAACGCATCGCCCAGTTCCTCCGCCGTAAGGGGGACATCGAGAGTCTTCCTGGTCTCCTCGGAGACCGCTACCGGGGGCAGGTCGTCGATAAATTTGGCTACCTCGTCCGCTGACATACATTCTCTCGGAACATATTGCGCCGCGAAGAATCTAGCAAAGTTCGCCGTCAGCTCAGCCGGGTCAGTAATCGCCACCCCATCTTCCGAAGTGAGGCCCGGCAGCGCAACCGGTTGGAACGCACGCTGACACAGCCGATGAAGCATGGTGCAGGACTTATCCCCGCACTGGTATACTCTGCTCCGCGTGGCCAGCCACGCCTGTCTAGCTTCATCAAGTAGTATAGTAGCGTAAGACTGCTGTGCCTGCAGGAGTAACCGCACCGCAATCTCGTCACCCCGTCCCCGACCGCGTTGTTCCAGGGATTCCACCAAAGCCGCAGCTTCCACAATCGCTTCCCGGCGTCGCCGACGGGCTGCCCCACACCACGCAATGTCCACACCCCGTAAGGTGGGTTTCATCGCCTCCCACACCACCACAGCATCGACATCCTCCACCAGGTTTTCCTGCCAATAATGGGAAATCGCCCCTCTCAAATGCTGGACATAGCCAGGCTGCTGAAGCGGTACCTGCAAACACAACAATGATGGACAGAATGTGGATCAATGTCACACATTTACCCCAGTCCAAAGATCTGGGCCCAAATCCATTGTTTTTCCACTCCACACCACCCTGGGTTAGACAATGGCGATATGCAAATCAGCGCTGACCCTGTGCCCCATGGGAACAGTCCAGTCCGAACTACAAAAGCCATGTCCTTCCCAGAACGGAAACAAGCATCCGAGGACCGGCCCGGTTTCGAGGTAACACCTCTCATCAGCCCGGCTAGCTTGATTCCAGTGGTGTGGAGTGCCTGGGACTCACGTCTGAGCATCCCCAGTACACTTAGAGCGGTACCTGCAAACACAACAATGATGGACAGAATGTGGATCAATGTCACACATTCACCCCAGTCCAAAGATCTGGGCCCAAATCCATCGTTTTTCCACTCCACACCACCCTGGGTTAGACAATGGCGATATGCAAATCAGCGCTGACCCTGTGCCCCATGGGAACAGTCCAGTCCGAACTACAAAAGCCATGTCCTTCCCAGAACGGAAACAAGCATCCGAGGACCGGCCCGGTTTCGAGGTAACACCTCTCATCAGCCCGGCTAGCTTGATTCCAGTGGTGTGGAGTGCCTGGGACTCACGTCTGAGCATCCCCAGTACACTTAGAGCGGTACCTGCAAACACAACAATGATGGACAGAATGTGGATCAATGTCACACATTCACCCCAGTCCAAAGATCTGGGCCCAAATCCATCGTTTTTCCACTCCACACCACCCTGGGTTAGACAATGGCGATATGCAAATCAGCGCTGATCCTGTGCCCCATGGGAACAGTCCAGTCCGAACTACAAAAGCCATGTCCTTCCCAGAACGGAAACAAGCATCCGAGGACCGGCCCGGTTCCGAGGTAACACCTCTCATTAGCCCGGCTAGCTTGATTCCAGTGGTGTGGAGTGCCTGGGACTCACGTCTGAGCATCCCCAGTACACTTAGAGCAGTACCTGCAAACACAACAATGATGGACAGAATGTGGATCAATGTCACACATTCACCCCAGTCCAAAGATCTGGGCCCAAATCCATCGTTTTTCCACTCCACACCACCCTGGGTTAGACAATGGCGATATGCAAATCAGCGCTGACCCTGTGCCCCATGGGAACAGTCCAGTCCGAACTACAAAAGCCATGTCCTTCCCAGAACGGAAACAAGCATCCAAGGACCGGCCCGGTTTCGAGGTAACACCTCTCATCAGCCCGGCTAGCTTGATTCCAGTGGTGTGGGGTGCCTGGGACTCACGTCTGAGCATCCTCAGTACACTTAGAGCGGTACCTGCAAACACAACAATGATGGACAGAATGTGGATCAATGTCACACATTCACCCCAGTCCAAAGATCTGGGCCCAAATCCATCGTTTTTCCACTCCACACCACCCTGGGTTAGACAATGACGATATGCAAATCAGCGCTGACCCTGTGCCCCATGGGAACAGTCCAGTCCGAACTACAAAAGCCATGTCCTTCCCAGAACGGAAACAAGCATCCGAGGACCGGCCCGGTTTCGAGGTAACACCTCTCATCAGCCCGGCTAGCTTGATTCCAGTGGTGTGGAGTGCCTGGGACTCACGTCTGAGCATCCCCAGTACACTTAGAGCGGTACCTGCAAACACAACAATGATGGACAGAATGTGGATCAATGTCACACATTCACCCCAGTCCAAAGATCTGGGCCCAAATCCATCGTTTTTCCACTCCACACCACCCTGGGTTAGACAATGGCGATATGCAAATCAGCGCTGACCCTGTGCCCCATGGGAACAGTCCAGTCCGAACTACAAAAGCCATGTCCTTCCCAGAACGGAAACAAGCATCCGAGGACCGGCCCGGTTTCGAGGTAACACCTCTCATCAGCCCGGCTAGCTTGATTCCAGTGGTGTGGAGTGCCTGGGACTCACGTCTGAGCATCCCCAGTACACTTAGAGCGGTACCTGCAAACACAACAATGATGGACAGAATGTGGATCAATGTCACACATTCACCCCAGTCCAAAGATCTGGGCCCAAATCCATCGTTTTTCCACTCCACACCACCCTGGGTTAGACAATGGCGATATGCAAATCAGCGCTGACCCTGTGCCCCATGGGAACAGTCCAGTCCGAACTACAAAAGCCATGTCCTTCCCAGAACGGAAACAAGCATCCGAGGACCGGCCCGGTTTCGAGGTAACACCTCTCATCAGCCCGGCTAGCTTGATTCCAGTGGTGTGGAGTGCCTGGGACTCACGTCTGAGCATCCCCAGTACACTTAGAGCGGTACCTGCAAACACAACAATGATGGACGGAATGTGGATCAATGTCACACATTCACCCCAGTCCAAAGATCTGGGCCCAAATCCATCGTTTTTCCACTCCACACCACCCTGGGTTAGACAATGGCGATATGCAAATCAGCGCTGACCCTGTGCCCCATGGGAACAGTCCAGTCCGAACTACAAAAGCCATGTCCTTCCCAGAACGGAAACAAGCATCCGAGGACCGGCCCGGTTTCGAGGTAACACCTCTCATCAGCCCGGCTAGCTTGATTCCAGTGGTGTGGCGTGCCTGGGACTCACGTCTGAGCATCCCCAGTACACTTAGAGCGGTACCTGCAAACACAACAATGATGGACAGAATGTGGATCAATGTCACACATTCACACCAGTCCAAATATCTGGGCCCAAATCCATCGTTTTTCCACTCCACACCACCCTGGGTTAGACAATGGCGATATGCAAATCAGCGCTGACCCTGTGCCCCATGGGAACAGTCCAGTCCGAACTACAAAAGCCATGTCCTTCCCAGAACGGAAGGTGCCACAAGGACATCCTCCACCGGAACGGCTGTCGCTGCTTAAGCAGCTCGACTCTGATTGCCACTGGAGAATGGTCCGACAGCCCTCTCGGTAAGATCTCAGCCTCCCGCACCCTGCTCAGGTGGACACTGGGCACAAACATGTAATCCAGCCTCGAGAAGGAGCCATGCACCGCGGAAACATTCGTGTACTCGCGCACCTTGGGATGCATATGGCGCCACACATCCACCCAGCCCATTTCTTCCACCATAGCATTCAACCGGGTTGTAGGGGCTGCTGTCTGCACTTCCTGCCGCCTCTGGCGATCCATACACACATCCATCACCTCATTCCAATCGCCCCCAACCACTGCCAAAGACTCAGGGATATCCTCCCACACCGTGAACAGCTTCTCAGACAAGGCCCACTGTAAAGGTGGGGGGGCGTAGACACTACCAAACACTACATGTTCAACCCCCACCATTCCTTTAACAAAGATATAACGACCCTGTGTGTCTGCCCACTGCTTCTCATGAACATAGGCCAACCTGCGATGCACCAGAATAGCCACCCCCCTGGACACCCTAGAGAACCCGGCATGGAAGACTTGCTGGTACCCAAACCTCTGCAAGCTAAGCACCTTGGAACCCATCATGTGTGTTTCTTGCAGCAAGAGTACATCCGCTGCCTCCCTCTTCCCCCATCGTAGGATCGCCCCCCCGTTTGATCTTATCGAGCATTCCCCTGACATTCCAGGTTATCACGCGTAGGGACTCACTAGGGAGCCCTTGAGGAACATCAGCCATAGTCCAGCGGAACCAAACAGGTGGGACCTCTGCGCCACACCCACACACCTAGCACCAGTAGAATGTCAAAGTAAATCACGTGCAGCCCCCCCCCAACTCCAGGTCCCCCCCACAACAACCTCAACTCCCAAACCTACCGCAACTATATGCAGTCCCGACTCACCCCCTACAACCCCCCCCTGCACCCCCAACCCCCCACCCCTATACCTCATAGAACTCTGAAGTACCTGTCGCGGCATAGGTAACCTCGGGCCCAAAACTGAGGACCTAAGGTCAACCATATCAATGGATCCCAACCCCCCCAAAAACAGTGAAATCACCCCCCCCCCCAGTCAACTCCTGATTTAACAGGAGGTCAGTGGCCCCTGAAAAGTAGCCACCCGGACCCCAGTCCACCATACCATACATGTACTAGGCACTATCTGGAACTGGTAGCAGAGGCAATCTTAGAGCTTCCGATCGACGGGTCCGTACTCCCCTCGTCAGCCGGAGTCCACAGCATCCACAGACCAGAGCGGTCCCTCCCAGGTTCTCAACGGTTCGTCCCCGAGGGATCAGAGTCCATAGTTTGTTTTTTTTGTAAACTTTATTTTTCATTTTGCAAAATGTTACCGTTACATAGTACCAAGAAACACCAAACCACAGAGGACACATCAGTACATACTTCATCTTTTTGGACATGATATTGGCATCTAAGCATGGGCTAGTGGACAGCACGGGCAGAGAATCGCTACAACAGAGAATACAGGCAGTACAGTGTAGCAGGGAATACATAGTAATAAGCAGGCACGTGCAGTAATATCTACATGGAGCATGGGTAGGAGCATCCAGCAGTCAGCCAATTAGGAACAGTCTACCGGTGACATTTCAATAAACGTAACTCTTACGATGTTATTGCATTTAAAGTGTATCATATACTTTGCCTTCCGTAGCCTCCATTCCCGGTCACGGTCCAAGAAAGGGTCTGTCCCTGCCCGCAACCTACTCACTATAGCATCCCACATCAGTGTTCGTTGGTGTGCCTCCCAAAGTGTATCTCACAATGGTCTTATCCAAGTGATAAGCATATCCATATCACTCAATCGTTGATCTCCGATTCTGTGTCTGTTGTCGTGTTTCGTAACAGGTAAACTTGCAGTGGTCCCCATATATCAGTCGGCCTACTCTGCACTGGCGTCAGTTCTCCATAGATATTATTCTGATCCTGACAATAAACCAGGTCCTCGAGCCAGTTCTTAAACTTAGGAGCTCTACCCCGTCCCCAGAGACACGCGACCCGTCTTTTGGCTAGTAATAATGCAATGTCTGTGAATTTCCGAGTCGACTTAGGTACATTCCGCGTGTAGCCCAGTAGCATAATCAGCGGGTCTTTGTCAACCGCTCCGGAGGTCATGACCTGCAACGCGGTCTGCACCTGCGTCCAGAATTCAAATACTCCCGGGCATTCCCAAGCTAAATGGAGGAATCCCGCACTGTTGCATTACAGCGGTCACATCTATCAGTAGCCGCCAAGTGAAATCGTAATTTCCTCTCAGGCGCATAATAAAAACGCGGTAAAAATTTGTAATGGATGATCTTTAGTCTGCTGCTAGATGCAATATTCGCCGTAATAGCGCAGCAATATTGCCATTGATCATCAGTAATATCCCTGCCTAAATCTATAGCCCAATATCGCCGCGCCGAGCTCTCAGGCCCTCGGCGCTGTGCCCTTATGGCAGTATATATTCGAGAGACAAGAAGACGGCCGTCAGATATTAGCATGTTATGTTGTGGTAATACCAGATCCGGTTCCTCCGGAAAGTTAGGTAACACTTCCTTCAATCCCTGTCTAAGACAAATGTAATAGAACACTTCTAGAGGCGTAGGAGTGATTTCACGAAACAACTGTTCCCTGGTACGGAACCGTCCTTCACTGAATAAGTCCCCCCAGACCAAGATTTTTGCACGTCTGCACATCAATTGGAATCCCGTTTCCTGCAAGAGCGAGATACTAGGGTGGTACGTAAGAGGAAGCAGCGGGGAATATACGTTCGTGACCCCTATTAATCGCACAAGCCTATTCCACGCGTCAATGGTGCATGTAACCGTGGTGAATGGCGTCTCTATGTCTTTGACTGTACCCAGTATGAGACCATTTAGAGGAAGGGGTCGCGCTATCCAGTCCTCTGCAGCGATTTGGGGCATATATGGCGTGGGTTTCAACCAATGATATGCATATTGCGCTTGGGCAGCGACGTAATATAGTTCAAAATCCGGTACATCAAACCCTCCCTTCTCATAGGGCTGAGTAATAATGTTCCAGCGCAGCCGAGGTTGTTTGCCTCCTCAAAAGAGACGTAAGAGCTCCGATCTAAGCTGTTTAAAGAAAAAAGCACCAGGAAAATATGGCACGTTCTGAAATAGGTATAAGAATTTTGGTAACACCACCATCTTTATAAGTGCCGCTCTTCCTGCCATCGACAGCGGTAAGGCCTTCCATCGCGTCACATTGTCAGCTAAGTTCGTGATCGCCACTCCATAATTCGACCTGAGTGTCACGTCCTTGTCTAGAGACACAACTATACCCAAGTACCGAAGTTCCGAGTCACACCATTCGAGCGGGTAGTCAAGTTGGAATCTCGTAACAGCAGACGTTA
This sequence comes from Lissotriton helveticus, assembly GCF_964261635.1. Taxonomy (NCBI): domain Eukaryota; kingdom Metazoa; phylum Chordata; class Amphibia; order Caudata; family Salamandridae; genus Lissotriton; species Lissotriton helveticus. The sequence goes on along the minus strand of NC_136069.1, from coordinate 1,327,083,468 downwards.
GCGGGAAAAATTGGGATTTTTTCCAATTAACATGTACCCCCGACAGCCCACCAAAAACAATGAACTCTCGCAATATGGGATTAAGGTTGGTTTGAGGATGTTTTACATATAGCGTAATATCATCTGCATACAGTGATATACCAATTTGGCGCTGATAGCAGCGAAAGGCACTAGCTCCGTGCAGTTGACGGATGCGACAAGCCAAAGGCTCGACCGCCATAGCAAAGAGCAGAGGTGACAGAGGGCATCCCTGCCTGGTTCCCCTCGTTATCATCATAGGAGCCGATAGCAATCCGTTAATTACCACTTTGGCAGTAGGTCTAGTATAGAGTAGCTCGACCCAGTTAATAAACAATTTGGGGAACCCCATCTTATGCAATATAGTAAATAGATACGACCATTCGACCGAGTCAAACGCTTTCGTGGCGTCCAAAAAAACAGCAGCTACAGGCAATTCCGGGGCAATTGTCTGGATCAAGGAGAACATCGTCCTAAGATTGTGGGTGGTGGCGTGACCCGGCACAAAGCCAGCTTGGTCCGGCAGAACTATTTTAGACATAATCAGCGAGAGTCGCGTTGCCAGTACTTTGGCAAGGATCTTTGCATCGCAGTTAATGAGAGATAATGGTCTGTATGAGTCCGTGTCCGTAGGTTCCTTACCAGGCTTCAACAATGAGGTAATTATCACCTCTCTCATTGATCCCGGCAGTTCCCCAACTTCCAACGACTCCTCAAAAACTTCCTTAAGGACCGGTGCCATGATATCGATGTAACATTTATAAAACTCAGCGGGGAGCCCATCCGACCCTGTCGCCTTTCCATTGGCAAGCGACATAATCGCGTCTCGGACCTCACCGGTCCCCAATGGAGCACTAAGAAATTGTCTATGCACATCACTGAGCCAGCACAGTGCTATATCATCGAGGAAACTCCCCACATCTATCTCGTCAGTCTGTTGAGAAGTATACAGCCGTTTATAGTGCGAAAGAAATTCCTCCTGAATCCCTCTGGTATCCAGTGGAGTAGTGTGGCTCACTGGTTAGAGGCGGCAGACCCGAGAGCAGAGGACGGCCCGGGACCAGGGTTCGATTCCCGACGCGGCAGGTTTCTGGACCAGGGTCAGCGGACTCGATAATTCTCTCGCCTCGGTGCCCACTCTGATCAGCGATCACACTCGGCAACTCTGGGCACTAGCTTGCCTCATCTTCACTAACGGCCCCACCAGACCGCCGGGGATGCCTGGTCTCACCCTGGAGATACCCATTAAGGGACCATCTCTCAGGGAAGCCAGGAAGGGTTTCGCAGCGGTCGAAGCGCGGAGGTACCCCTTCGGGAGTGATTCCAGCGCTATATAAGCACATAATTAATTAATTAATTAATCCTGACAACGCATGCCGTCTGATGTGATGATTTCTAATATATTGGCACTGAAGCGAGGTTTCCTCGTGATCGCGGCTAGTACCTTTCCAGGTCTCTCCCCTTCACAGTAACGCCTCGCTGTCCAATATTTCCCCCTAAACTTTACCTCCCTCTCTGCTTCTACGCCAAACTCTGACAACTTGTCCCTGAATGTATTATGTAACTCCGCATCAGTTCGTCTTGTCATCTCAAGTTCAATCTCCTTTAGGTCACGTTCCAGCCTACGTAACGTCCTCTGAATGTCCTTCAGTATCCCCCCCCCCTTGGATATGCAGATACCTCTGACCGTGACCTTGAATGCCTCCCACACCATCTCTACACTATTAACCGAATTCTTATTTCTGGGGAAGAATTCCGCAATTTCATCACCAAGCTCTGTCCTAAAGACTAAATCTAGCAGCATAGTAGGGAGCTGTCTCCACGGGGGACGTATCCTCTCGTGTCCCGGAATCACAAGGGATAGTAACACCGGGCAGTGATCCGAGTAAGTTCTAGGCAAGTGAGTTACCTTATCTATACCTGCACATAACCCCCTGGACACAAAGCAATAATCCAATCTAGCCCACGTGTTAGTGTATGATGTAAAGTGCGTGCCCTCTTTACGTGCCTGATGGGTATATCTCCAGCTATCGACCAGCCCCGCTTCCTCTATGACTCCTAACAGTACGTCCCTTGCTTGTCTATTATATTGGCCACAACGATCTGATCGGTCCAAGCCAGGCACTAGTGTAACATTAAAGTCTCCTCCCCAAATAATGTGTGTAGCACCTGTCGCCAATACATGCCCCCATAGTGTGGTAAAAAAGTCTGGTGTGTCAACATTCGGAGCATAGCAGTTCACAATAACAACAGATTCCATGCCAAATCTACCCCATAATATCACAAATCGCCCAGCAGGATCAATAATCTCCCCCAACATCTGAAAAACAATAGAGTTCTTGATCAGAATCGCCGTGCCTCTAGAGTATGAGGAGTATGAGGAAAATTTTCTGATCGAAGCCCATCTACTAGCATATTTAGAGTCCGATCTAGGGCAGAAATATGTCTCTTGTAGCAAAACAATATGCACATTATGCCTATCAAGGTAGGCCAGGATATTTCTTCCTTTTCTAGCATCATTAATGCCCCGCACGTTCCATGTCATAATCGTTAATTTACTCCCTGCCATGTCAGCCATCATCAGAGACATCAGTCGCAGCTACAATCACCCCTATCCGCACTCTCCTCCGCCCACGCGCGCCATCTACCATAGTCCAATCACTCCGCAGTATCTCGTGAGTCCTCTGTACAATGCAACCAAACAGCCACCTGCCCCACCCACCCCCCTGCCTCCCCTCAACTATCTCAGTCGTATAGGCTATCTCCTTCCATACATTCTCCCTAACCAACGGAAACAGCCCTCTCCATTCAACCCATACAATCCGGTGAGTCCAGTCCTCAGCAGTCTGCAATAATCGCGTCTCAGAAGGACTCCATCCAGATGCAACCCCATTCACTCCCCCCCTCCCATGCCATAACCAGTTACACGCAACAAGGCAAACTCTGGTCCTGCCCCTCCCACCACCCACTGAAGTAACCCCAATCCTCCAGCATTCACAACCCTCCCTCCTCCCAACGCTGCTAGCAAACACCCAACTAGCCGCAGTGCAATAAACAATGTCAAAGGGGTATACCCTAGTAGGGCCATCCAGGGTTCGCACTTTTGCACCCCTCGCTCCCCGTCCCCAAAGTCGATACCGCCCTGGAAGGGGCAACTCGAGGGATGGGGGGTGTCGCATGGCATACTTTACCACCCTTAGTCCAATGCCGCCTTCATCTCTCCCGAATGTTCATAGTCGAAGTATCTCAGCAAAGTCTTGAACTCCACTGCATAAAGTCAGCATGCTTCCCATTCCCGATCTCAGTGCACAGCAGACTATGAGGCTCCTCAGTAGTCCATACACGTGTATCAGTCGTCTTCATTCTCTACTTCCTCTTCCGCAGGACGGTTCCCACGTTCACGTCGCAGCGATTTTAGAAAATCCTCCACCTGCTGCAGGTTCACGAAGAAGTGCTGCCTTGCCTGGTATGTGACCCGCAACTTGGCCGGGTATAGTAGAGCATAGTCTATTTGCAGATCTCGTAGTTTTTTCTTCACTCCTAGAAATTTTCTTCTCTGATCCTGGACAATCGGCGTGAAGTCCGGGTATAGTGTGAACGTAATGCCATCGCACGTCAATTGTTTAGCAGTTCGGGCAGCCCGGAGTGCAGTGTCTCTATCTCGATAATTCAGTAGGCGAGCTATTATCGGTCGAGGAGGGGCACCCGGCTTGGGCTGCGGGCCAAGGGAACGATGCGCACGCTCAACAATGAATTGCTTGGAGAAGGCATCCGCCCCAATCGCCGTTTGGAGTATCCGTTCAACATAGTCTTCCATTCTTCCAGTGTTCGTAGATTCCGGCACACCCACCACGCGTACATTATTGCGGCGGCTTCGCGCCTCCAACTCCTCGTTCTTTGCAGCTATTACTTTGAGGATGTTATCCATTCGTGACAGTCTAGTAGCATGGGACGCCGTGGTATCATCATTATCTGAAATCCTTCTTTCCGCCTCCGTGAGGCGCTCCTCATGAACGTCCATTTTCTGTGCAATGGCGTCCATTCTGGAGGTCAGCCGATCCACCTTATCCACCACTGTCGCGAATCCCTGCTTCATTTCCTGCAGTAGGAGATACATGTCCTGTGCAGTCGCGCCGCAGCTAGGCCCCGCTGCTGGGGGGCTCTGAGCTCCTATCGAATCCGTCCCCGTCTTCATAGGCTTCTTTGACACCTGAGCCGAGTCAAAAGACAGTTTCGGTTGTCGAGTATCCTGTCGGCCCATGGTGGTACCCTTTGTAAGTCGTTCCGCAGCTAGTGAGTGCGTACTTTTGTTCCCACTTCGTGACGTCCCAGAGATCCCGGACATGCACCGACACGGTCGCGGCAACCAGCTCCTCCGTTCACTAGGTATTACTCCAGCAGAGCCCACAATCCCGGGCCTATATTACCCACACTGCCAAACTTCAATAAATCCGCTCAGTCACCATCCACAACCCGCTCAGTCCGTGTGCCCCTCTCAACCACTGTGGGCAGCAGCCAATTCCGCGGGTACAAAGTGGAAGGGGATTAACTCGGTCCCCCCTGTGTCGTCTCACTACACAGTCTCAGCATACAATGAGCGTCGCGACTTCAGGAGCGCCCACATCCAGCATCATGCGCATAAATATCTCCGTTCTAGGATGGCGCAATAGCTCCGCGCCAGTCAAAAGGCTAATATCTATTGTGACCCTCTAGCATGCAGGTGTCCAGTATAGCAAGATCCCCAGTCCCAACAGGGATGTCAGCATGTGCCCAATGCAGCTCCAAAAAGCATAGTCAATCTAGGGCAGTAGGCGTGCAGTAGTCCCGTTCAATAAACACCAGCCTACCTAGTCCTGAGTGTTCACTCTGGGTCTGATGTGCAGGCGAAGCCCCAGCAAGATAGAGACACCACTTGCATAACCATGATCGTTTCTGTTTGTGTCACAAATGGCCGTAGAATACAGAATGCACGCGCAGGTATCCGCACATTAATCAATCATCCCTCTGTGTAACTCTCGAGCTCCAACTGCATTTCAATTGCAACCTGTTTTCCAGCCGTTCCCCCCGGCGTGTGTAGGTGTTCAGGCCGCAGTATAACTACCCCCGTCAACACCGTCCAGCCGCGCCCATTACCGGGTATGCTGGGGGGGGGGGGGAGGGTCCGCAGCTCGTCTGCAACAGCACTAGGTCCGTGCATCAGCGCAAGGCCAATTCAAATCTCCCGCGTCCCTCAGCTGCCCTCGGACTTCACATCTGCATTGGATTCGGGGCGAGCCGGTTCTATCTCGGCAATCGATGCGCACCACAGCCGCGGCCCACTCACCACACAGGATCCTCGGGACCGTGCAATACCGTCGTCCCAGCTCCCGATCAGGTAGGCTCCACTTCCGCCAGCGCCCTGCTCAGCTACCCCGTCGGCGCTTCCATCCACAGCCCTTACCACATGTAGGAATGGCTCACACACGCTGTCCCTGTGTCCCCGCAGAGGGGGTCGCGGTAGGGAAGGCGCTCCTTTATCACGGCCTCCACGCCACGTGGAAACCACGGGGTCGTGTAGCGACTGCGACCCAGCTCACGATCGGCCAGTCTCCGCCTCCGCAGTCGGTGCTCCCCTCACAGCAGGATATCTCAGGACTCCGACGGCCGATTCGCTCCAAATTTTCAGCGAGTGCCTGGACTGAGGTTTTCAACAAGTGTCCCAAATTTCAGCGACATTGGAGGTGGTTATCTTAGGATAAGTATCGGATGTTGGCACAGGCGGCAGGAGCCTCACAGAGGTGCGGCCATGCTGCTCGTGCGCCCTCTAGCGCCCCGATCAGAGTCCATAGTTCCACTATCTCGTGGCACACTGGCGGATGCAGATCTCTTCCGCGATCTAGACCTCCGGTTTCGTCCGCCCCGGCCCGGCGGGTCTCCCCGGTCCTGCGATGAACCCCTTGAGCCACCCGGGTCCAGGCCCGGCTGGGCATGCGGCCTGACCCTCACCGTTTCGTCAGTGCATTTGAAGACGTCTTCGGGCGTGTTGAAGAAGTGTGTCCGTGACTGATAAATCACCCGCAGGCGGGCGGGATACAGCAGGGAATACTGGATCTTAAGGCCCCGCAGTTTGGCCTTGGCTGCTATGAAGGAGTGACGCTGTTGCTGCACAAGTTTGGTGTAGTCGGGAAATATCATGATCCTTTGATTCTCATATGTTAGAGAGTCCCTAGCTCGTGCTTCTCGCAGGATAGTGTCGCGATCGTGGTAGTTCAAGAGTCTAGCGATCACTGGCCTGGGCCGCTCTCCCTCCGGCGGCCTCTGCGTCAGAGCTCGGTGTGCCCGCTCAATAACAAAGCAAGTAGAAAGAACCCCAGGGGGCAGCCAGCTCTCCAGCCACTGGGTCAGCAATAGTTCCATATTCCCTTTCTCGCACCGCTCCGGAAAGCCTACGAAGCGGAGGTTATTCCTGCGTGCGTGCCCTTCAGCGTCCTCCGCGCGGAGCGCGAGGCCTTTCTGAGATTGTTCCATCGCCGTCATTTTCTGCTTCAGGGTCTTAACGTCGTCTTCCACCACCGAAATCCTAGATTCCGTCTCCGTAATCCGTGCCACCGCATTCCGTAGGTCCTGACGTAGCAGGGTCACATCTGCGCCCACAGCCCCAATCTTGGCGTCCAGCATGTCCCGGGACTGGGTGATCGCCGCCATAAGCGCCGCGTTGTCCGGCCCCACTCCAGGACCTCCTCCGGAGGCCCAGGACCCTCCACTGGGCCCGGTGAATTTATCTATGGGACCATGCTTGGGGGGCCCGCCACCACCCCTGGTCATGGTTGCGGTCTGACCCCGGGGCCGCTACGCAGCAAGTGTACACACCAATGCAGGTTTTCGGACTTCCAGGAATGTCCAGCGTAGATCTGCCCAGCTGGTCCGCCACACCCAGGCGCCAGTGTCCTCAGCACCACTGTCGCTAGCACTAGGCTGGTTCCCCAGTCAGTCTCGGAGCAGATATCTCCAATTTGCAGCGCACTGGTCTCTGCACCGGTGACCCCTTGGCTCCGCTGTCTCGTGGTCTACCCACCGCCGGCCTCACCGCTCCAGCTCGTCTAGTGTTGTGGGCACATTCACAGCGGTGGCCGCCCTCCTCAGTACCACCGCCGACAGCACTGGCCCCAGGGCCCCCAAGGGGAACCACTAAGTGTTCATAAGCCACCGCAGGGCCACGCCAGGCACGGGCACAAATCACGCCAGTCTGCTCGGCTGCCCACCAGTCCTCCTCACCAGGAAATGCCGGTACGTCATGTACAGTCCCTCAGGTAGGCCCCCGCTCCGGATCTCAGCCTCCCAAGGTCCACTACCGGGCCACCGTCGTCAGAGTCCGGCACCAGCCCAGCGTCGCCATAATCGAGGCCCCTGCTGCTCGGCACCAAGGTAGGCCGCTGCTCCCCCCAGGGGGGGTCTCCACACTTCACTCGCCTCCCCTGTGGTCAGTGAGGCAGTTCGGGACTCACACGTCGCTCCGCTGGTCTCAGGAGACCGCAGGCCCCCCGGGAAGCCGCAGCACGGCCGACCCGCAAACTGGTCTCCACAGTCGGCAGCTCCAAAATCGAGACCCCGGCTTCACCGTCCTCTACCAGGCCGCCGGACGCCACCGGCAGTTCCGCCGCTTCACACCGCCCAGGGGCGCCACCGCCCTCACCGGAAGCCTCACTGCACCGTCGGACACCCTCGCTCCCCAGTTGGTCAGTGGTATGGGTCCGGGGGCCAGGATAAATGTATGGATGTCGATCGGGCCGGCGGGAGCTCTAGGAAGCTGCGACCGCCATCATCGCCCGCTAAGCCACGCCCTGAAACTGGTCATTTTGACACAGTTTTACGGGCTCTGAGGTTGACCTTGTGGAGGACAGCACTTTGTAGACTTGGCACCATGATCACTACCCTCTTCAACCCCTAGGGAAAAGGACAGGAGGTCTGCCTGACGTGGAATCTCACTGTTCAGAGTTGTTGAGTGGCATGGAGCTGATTACTTGTTTACTGTGGTGTGGTAGTTGAGGGAGTTGTCATTGTTATCTCAGTTTTTTTCTGTTTCTTTCCTTTTGTCTTTGGCTTACTAGTACGCTAATCCCGGCCGCTGTTCTATCCCTCTTCCCTGGCATTCCAGGAACAGAAGTAGACCATTGTATGATCCATAAGAATTCAAGTGAGTGGGTAAACCTGAACAATGGGTACAAGACTGGGAAACATACTGGTGGCATATAATGTGTGATGTTGAATGTGCGTGGTAAAGCCACTTCCGCTAAGTGGTACCAAATCCATACATACTTGAAAAGTATGTGTGCACAGGTAAAACACATCAAGGAAATGCACAGGAATAATGTGGAGTTGCCAAAACTTGCCAAGAGATAGAGGGATCTTTTTAGTGATCCCACCTACTCAGCATTTGCCAGAGAAGTACTTGTGTGGATATTCCCATGTACTCAAGTTCTGCTTCATTGTAGGCGGGTGGACCCCAGGGAAAGGAATGTCGTAACTGAAAGCTTGCTGCATGGGAAACAATTGGTCCTGGTAATGATATAGTCCCCTGATGGCAACCAAACTGAGTTACTGACCCCAACCCTGATTAATAACTTACAAGCTCCTTGTATCTGGGTTGGGGATTTTAATTGTACCCAGGATCCAGATATGAACAGATCCACTCCCCCACCACCTTCTGGTAACTCAGAACACATGAGTAACAACACTCTTCCGGGGACAGGTATGGGGCAGGGGCCTCTGTGATGCTTGGAAGAATGCACACCCACATAATAAGTTATATTCTTAATGCTCAGACACATATAAGTTCCACAAATGATTGGACTCTTTCCTACAAAACCAATCAATGGGGAATAGGGTGTTGAACACCAAATACCTGGCCCGTACATGGTCGGATCATAACCCCCTTGAGCTGGATTTGGGGTGGGGAAAACCCAGACCACAGATATTAACATGGAGCCTGAATGTGTGTTCTCTTGAGGACCCACCATTTACAATCAAAGCTCTATGGTAAGGCAGCAATTGATTGAAAACAAGGGGACCTCAGGGTATGAGACAGATTATTTATGGTGCCCTTGAAGTGTTAATGCAATGGCTTTCCATTAAAAAAACTCTTATGGGTCAAATTGGGACTCTCTGGAGACATACTAGAAATGGAGTAAAAGAGTCAGGAAGAGACATAGAGACTGGGTTGGCAGACTGAGAAAGATGAACTGCAAGACATATGGGTCACAACAGTATGCTGAAGGGTACAAGTCCGGAAGACTACTGGCCTGGGTATTTAAAGCAAACTTGGACAGAAACACAATTTGTGGCAATTTAAAAGAGAGTATGTAATGGAAGCCAAGTCATACGCACAAAGCTGGATAGAGAGGTGCAGCAAAAATATCTTGAAGTACCATCAACAGCTTAGACTAATTCAGTTTTTTCTTTATAACAGGAACTTGATTACGATGAGCCCATTCAATATCTAAATGCAGCCCATCATAATGAGTACCTCTATAATACATTAGAACATTACTATGATTATCTTATCTAGAAAGCTGATAGTTGCATTAAGTAAATTGAAAATTGACGCTACTGCAGAGTGTGTAATAAAAACTAGAGCTGGCAGAGGCTTCAGTAAGTTACTTGCCACTCCCCTCTTCTATAAGGATGAATAAGATTGTCTCCTGAAAATATTTTAGGACAGTGGGACAATCATTGATTAGAAGACCCTCATAAACACGATATAAGCATAGTGATCATTTATGACAATTTCTTTCTTCTTTGGGCTAATGTCTACTTGCCATTCTGAACTACATTGGTTCATCTTCAGAGTCTGCAACTTTGTTATTTTTAAAACAGGTTCAAGAAACAGTTATATCTTTGAACACACTTCTTTTCTTGCATTCTATCCTTTATTCTACTGTCAATTCTACTGTCAATTTGAATGGCCAGAGTTTTCAATGTTCAATTCCTGCAATAAAATGGGTCCAGAAACTTGAGCTGCCTCATCTTTTAGCTCATCATTTAGACATTGCCGGAATAAAGTTAACATGCCAGAATCTGGTCAAACCATCACAGTGGCAATAGACTTACATTTAGTGATGTAAGATTGTATATCAACTGACCCTCATGGATGACTACATGTTTTCGTGGGTATGTTACCTTTATAACGCAACTTTTACAACGCACTACCATTACAACGAAAATTTTACAACGCAAAAACCATTACAACGCATGTATTTACAACGCATGTTTTTACAACGTAGGTACCTTTACAACGCATACCATTACAACGTAAGTATTGGTAAGTATATAATTATATTTAAAATGTTATATGTTTGGGTTTTTTAAGGGGTATTTTTAGGGTTCAGGGTCAGATTTGTGTTTTTGGGTAAAAGGGTATTTTTAGGGTTCAGGGTCAGTTTTGGGTTTTTGGATAAAGGGGTATTTTTAGGGTTCAGGGTCAGTTTTGGGTTTTTGGGTAAAGGGGTATTTTTAGGGTTCAGGGTCAGTTTGGGGTTTTTGGGTAAAGGGGTATTTTTAGGGTTCAGGGTCAGTTTTGGGTTTTTGGGGTACAGGGGTATAGGGTAAAAATAAAGTAAAATTAAATTTAAATTAAATTAATTAAATGAAATTAAATAAAAATAAATTAAATTAAATTATATTAATTTCAATTAATTTACATTAAAAAAATTAATATATACTTACCAATACTTACATTGTAATGGTATGCGTTGTAAAGGTACCTGCGTTGTAAAAACATACGTTGTAAATACATGCGTTGTAATGGTTTTTGCGTTGTAAAAATGTCGTTGTAAAGGTATGCGTTGTAAAAATATGCGTTGTAACGTCATATATCCGTTTTCGTGGGTAGAACATTTTTGGAAGTGAGGGTGAAGCATTCATTTAAAGACTGCCACAAATGCTGCATCACTGTCCAATAATGGGCTACTTTCAGTTATAAGAGAAGCAGCAAAAGCTAGAGCACAACCTAAGGTATTATTTATGAGAAATCAGACCTTCGAATTGTCCGTAGCATAAATGGGAAGTTTGAAGGTGAAAAAAATTAAGCAGGTGTAACAAATTATTTTAATTTGAGGGTTCCAATTGTTCTTCTGTTAAACCTGTCAACCTTAGGGTCGTCATCCCCAAGGTTTTTTGCCCCTGTTACACTTTGTGCATTCCACCCAGAAAATCACACAATAGAGGGATTAGATGTGTCGAATGGCAGGATGAGGGAGTGGAGCTGGGCACAGCCCCACTTGTAACTGAATAGGCTGTGCTCTGCTTTCATAGAAACGGCTTGTCATCACTGTGGCTACCTCGGAGTCAGGGCAAGGGAGTTAGGAAAGCACTTCAAAGAGAATCCTCTTGAAAGTTTCCCTTCTTCAATGGCATCAGGTATAAAATATGGCTTCCATAACTACTCTTCGGTTAATTTTCTGGATGCAAAAGTACTTTCAGAAGACTGCCTGCTGCTGTGGCCTGCGGTGTACTCCACAGGAGTGATTTGCTGTTACTGGAAGGACTGCGTTGCTGTCTGGAGCCTGCCTTAAACCCTCAGAGTCCTGCCCTGCTGCTCTAGCCCTGCTTCAAAACCTGAACCCAGGACTAACAGACCTAGTTTGCTGTCCTCCTGTTCATAGCCACAGAGACATAACATCCTCCTACCATCTTGAACCCAGCTTGAGTGAGTCCTAACCCCCAAAGTGGTGCCCCACCAGTCCTGAACCTTTGGTGGCAGTGCTAAAGGTGCGGAGATAGCCAAAATCCAAAGCTTTGGACATACACATTTTTTTGCTAAAAACTGCTCTGAGAACCAAGGGGGAAAAAAGGACCAACCTGCTTGTTTATCCACACAAGGTGCATTGATGGTGGGAAAAAGTTCACAGCAGCTGCTGCACCATTATTCTGCACATCAGTAAATCCTGTTCTGCTATCCTTCATCACCTCAACTGTGCCTCTTGCTACTTGTTTCTGACCTCTATTTTGCCACTCTCTGCTTATAGTGCCCATTATTTTGCCTCTTTCTGCTCACTCCTTACCTTTATTTTGCGTCTTTCTGCTAGTTTCTGACCTTTATTCCGCTCCCTTCTGGCTTTTATTTTTATCTTTCTGCTCCCTTCAGTCTTTATTCTGCCTCTTTCTGCTAGTTACTCACCTTTATTTTGCCTCCTTCTGCTCGGTCCTGCCCTTTATTTAGCCTCTTTCTTCTTTTTCTCATCTTTATTCTGCCTCTTTCTGCTTGTTTCTCACCTTTATTTTGCCTCTTTCGGCTTGTTGTTGAACCTTTACTCTGTCACTTTCTGCTCATTTCTGACCTTTATTCTGCCTCTTTCTGCTCTTCTCTCACCTTTATGTTGCCTCTTTCTGCTCATTTCTGACCTTTAATCTGCCTCTTTCTCCTCTTTTCCCCGGGACCGAGGGTCAGCCTCAAGGCCTGATTGGTCCCACTCAGCTACCCGCCTCCTGTGGGAGCCGGCATTGCCGCTTCTTAGTAGGAGCTGTTGGAAAGGCAGCTCCTTCCGTGGAAGTGCAATTGTTGCATCTCTTTCCATATGCACATGTCTGCAGGCAGGGAAAGAGATGAAACTCCACTTTCAGCGGGTGGGAGCATTTAGGCAGCTCCCACCCACTGGATGCAGATTGCTTGCTTTAGCTTGGCGAGAGATGTGAGGTCCCACCAAACTAAAGCAAACAGCTATGTCCTGGCGGTAGGCACCCCAGGATAATTACAGGAGCTGGCCCTGGGGGTGGTGGTCCCCATTGCCATGTATGGCTCTGGGTGGGGTCCGTGGTGCCCCCCCTTTTGATTTTCAAGGGCCTGCGCTGGGGAGATGGTAGACCCCAGGGCCAAGAGCATTCCAGGAGGGGTGCCCTGTCGCCCCCTCCTAAATAATAGAAAGCCCCAGGGAGGTGGTGGCCCCCGGGGCTTGGGGGGTCCATGAGACACCCCATTTCTTTGTATTTAGTCCCGGGAGATGGTGGGCCCCAGGACTTGAGGTGGGCCGAGCAACCCCTCATGTTATTAAAGTTAAGCCCTTTGGAGGTGGTGGTCCCCGGGGCATAATTAAGCCCAAGGAAGGGGGGCATTGCAGGACTTCCGCTGCCATCGATATCATTGAGTTAAAACATTTAAAAATTATAAAATACTAACCTGAACTATGCCACAAAATCTGCTGTTTAACATAATCTATAATCCTGCCAAATCTCGTTAAAATTCCAACTAACGGTTTTTGTGCTATGTGAAATACAAAAAGTCTATGTAAAATGCATTGGATTTTATGCCCATTTTGGCCCCCCCATTTTTCTTTACATTGCCTTGACCAACGCTGCAAAACATTTAGTAATCTCACAATGAAACGGATGCACGAGGTCTGCAAAGTTGCACAGACATTCGTCAAATGGCTAAAATGTATGTATAAATGTATGTATAATATATATATATATATATACACATACATATCTACATACATTATATACATATATGCATATATCAGCTCCTATGTTGAAAGTCTGGGGGTGATTCGTCAAGGGGGGCCGAGAAAAAAGGGGGTCCCAAAGCGTGTTTTCTCCATGCAATTTCCATAGGAAGCTTTAGACAAGGCTACAGGTCGAACGGGTGAACGGGATTACCCCAAATTTGGCAGGTAGAAGGGTCTTGGTCTAGAAAGCACGCTTTTGTTTATTTGATGTAAATCCGTTCAGTAGTTTTGGAGAAATATCAACATTTACATATATCGATATTTGGGAATTCTGCCATGTGATTGGCTGAGGCATTACGAGCACGAGTTTGCTGCTTATTGGCTGCGAGCTGTGTGAGCGGTTGCAACTAGGAAGTGTTGGCAGCCATTTTGTGATTCCGTTGAAGCGAGAAAGGAGAAAAAAGGGCAAAAAAAGTAGGAAAGAGGAGGGTAGGAGCACTGTAACCTCTGTGGGGTGTTTAGGGTGTGCTATACAGGGGGTGCGAACCGAAGTATTCACCCCTACCAGTGTGAAAGTGCTGGGCTACAGAAATGAAGTTAGGTACTGCCTAGAGTCTGAGGCTGCTAAGGGGAGCTGCTGCGGGACTCGGGGATTAAAGCGTGAGCCAAAACTGTGTGTCTGATGCTGTGAAATCATGTGCCCTGGTTGCTGCACCACACCTGTGGAATTAGTGTCAGAATGTGTTTATACCTACTAGGATGAACTACTGACCCCTACTGGTCTGAAAGTGCTGGGGTACGGAAAATATGTGAGGTATTGTCTAGAGTCTCATGGTGCTAAGCTGAGCTGCTGCTGGACTCGGGGATGAAAGCGTGAGTCCAAACTGTGTGTCATATGCTGTGGATTCATCTGCTGTGGCTGCTGTGCCACATTTGTCCAAGTAGTGTCAGCATGTAGTTATACCTACTTGGAGGAACTTTTGTTTCGAACATTGTAACTTGTGTATGGTGCTTAGGAGGTGTTATACTGGGAGTGCGAAGGTAAATTTGTGCATATCAAATACATTTGGTATTTGTAAAGTGCAAACTACCCACTCCTATGGGTTTGATGGCACTGGCGGGCATAAGCTGAGCTGCTGCTGGACTTGGGGATAAAGGCGCTAAACTACTAACCCCTACCGGTCTGAAAGTGCTGGGTACGGAAATGAAGTGAGGTATTGCTAGAGTGTCATGCTGCTAAATTGAGCTGCTGCTAGACTCGGGAATGCAACCATGAGCTCAACCTGTGTGTTCTATTGGGTAAAGTCATGTGCTCTGGGCACTGTGCCACACCTGTCCACCTTGTATATGGTGCTTAGGTGGTGTTATACAGGGAGTGCAAAGGTAAATCAATAAGGTATTTGTAAAGCGCACACTACTCACCCCTATGGGTCTGAAGGCCCTGGAGGCCGGCGTGGAAATTATGTGAGCTATTAAGTGAGCTATTGCCCAGAGTCACATGGTGCTGAGCTGAGGTGCTGCCGGAGATGGGGATTAAATCGTGAGCCTTGTGCTCTGAACTCATGTTTTCTGGCCACTGCGGCACACCTGTCCAAGTAGTGTCAGCATGAGTGCATACGCAATAGGAGGAACTTTTGTTTTAAACAGTGTGACATCTGTAGGGTGATTGGGGGTGCTACAGAGGGAGTGCGAAGTTCAATTCTGCCGTTTCGAATCAATCCGGTATTTGTAAAGTGCAAACTACTCACTCGTACGGGTCTGCAGGCGCTGGGGGCTGGCGTGGAAATTAAGTGAGCTATTGCCCAGAGTCACATGGTGCTATCCTGAGCTGTCGCTAGAGCCGGTGATCAAAGCGATAGCTCCGTGCTCCAAGGTCAGATGGTCTGGCCGCTGCGCCACAGCCGTGTGGAAAATAAATGTTGGCGAGGGTCCGGGAGTTGCCGTTACCTGGCCCTAAAATAGTGGGCCTAAGTTGTCAGTTATAAGGTGGCTCTAAAAAGAGCCCTTGTGTTCATTAGTTGGAGCTACATGTAGGTGCGGATGCACAATTTCAGGTTATTCAGAAAAACTCCTGTTTCCTTGATCTGTGAAGTGTACTCCATCACTTCTATAGATATCAGCCATATCTAAACATATGTTGTTGTTGTACATCGACTCCATTCTATGGTCTCTGAGGTATGCAGACACAGCTTTGTTGATATTCTTCCTAGATTTTTCAATCTGAGGACAAAATTAGTTTGCCCATTTCCTCTTTTGTCTTTGGCATATATTGGAATATACAAAGACAGTTTGAGGCAAAAGTAACATCAATTGTCCAAAAGTGTCTTTCATAAGCATTTCCAAACCTACCCCAGTCAATGTGCCTAGGTCATTTCCACCAAAATGCACAATCATAAGGTCAGGGTGTGGAAGATGCAAAGAGGTTTTAACCAAAGGTAGCAATTGGTGCCACTTCAATCCTCTCTGTGCAAACCATTTAATGTCCACATTTTGTAAACCTAGGTCTAAGTCAATACGTCTCTGTTCTGCATACCTCTTGCACCGGAAAACATAGCTATGTCCTACGATCCAAGCTAGCATTTTGAAGGTATGGCTGGAAGGTATGTAAAGATGTCTGTAGCTCACGCAGTTCCTTCGTAGAGTAAGAGATATGTTTAAAGATGGGGAAAAATCTTTTTTTTTCACAGAAACGCTAATTGATTGGAAGATGAGAAGCTTTGGGTACTAAAAACTAGGGTGCATATTAGTTGCGTGAAAATGCTTGTTTGTCATTGGTTAATAAAGAGAAGTCTAAACGTGGAGTACATACGATAGGATGAAATGTGCTCAGCTCAACCAGACTTGCTGCTTGCATCTGGAAGGTACAGTTGGAACTTAAAACAATGGTGAACTTATAACCCACAGGTGCTTTTAAATGTACAAGAATATGCTGGAAAAACCTTGTTTAAAACAAATATGAACTTTTAACCTGCAGTTGTCTTAGAATATTCCAGAGAATGTGGTGATAAAATAGGTTGAACTTCTGACCTGTGTGTGGAGAGGAATATGTAGAAACTTTTCATATGGAAAATTCAAAAATAACCAATGGAGATAAGTTTTGGAATGTCAATGAAGGAATGAAGTATTCTGATTTGTTCTTTACATGTATTTATATTTGGAGCGGTAGAGAAATTGTGCCATTACTGGTTCCATTTTTGATAAAAGCGATGCATTATATGTACTGTGTGACAGAGAAAGAATTGCATGTGTGTGTGACATTTGAAATCTGCATACGAACTACAAAGGTGAGGTAGAAATTAACAAGTTGTGTTATATGTTCTGTAGTAGTTATTAAGACTTTGAGGTGATATTTTTAAGTTTGAAAGTATTTTTTTATTTCAAAATAATATACTGTTAAGTAAAGTGTGGTGTTTCATACTGGTTATAAAATATGCATAAAGTTTGGCCTGTTGTTAAATAAGTACTTTATATATGTTTTGGAATTTTTCACAAAGAAGAAGTGTAGTTTGTCATCTTTAAAGGACTGTATGGTTTTGAAAATGAGGTACAGCGTTAATTTGGGTTTGCTAATGTATTCAGGCAAGATAAACAAAATGTCACACTTATGCAAATTATACTTTTTGTGGAAATAGTGGGGAGGAGATGTATGTGTTATTAAGTTAAAAGCAATAAAAACCAAACCCAGAAATGTTATGTGTACAGGTTGTGGTCTCATTTTTGACACTGAGAGGTAGATTTGAATATAAGTCAAGGTAGGCTGTTGTACTGTGAGGCCATCTACAGTGTTTGGAGATTGCAAGGAGAGGAGATGGAGATAGTAAAAGTGATACACTCCTTTTATATGTACGCCTAGTTTGAATCATTTGATCATAGGTTGAGATATAATATGAACATGGTTTCTGGTTTGCATTTGGGTATAGTTAATAGTTTTAGTAGTTTCTGACTAGTGAATAATAAAAAGGTAGATATACTAAAATATATGGTAGTAAATGTGTTAATGATTGTCTGTTCTTATGAAATAGAGGTGGTTGTGGAGTGTTTCTTGAGAAGAGATGTTTTAAAAATGTGTGAGAGATAAAAAAGCAATGAAAATCTTCCGTATATGACTTTCTTGATATTAGTAAACTACATGTGATTATAAGTGATACTAATTGTCAGGCTGTGTCCCTGTGCTGAATATACGTAGGTGTTTAAGTGGTCCGGGTTATATCGGGCTCAGGTTCACTATACCTTTTGAGACACTCATCATTTTTTTCATTCCATTTAATGTCCTTAATATACATACAGTAAAGGGACAGTATATCAAAAGTTTGGGAATTACAACTTTGTTTTCTCTGCCCATCCCCTGATATACACTCTACAGAGTGTTTAAATGACTTTAGTAACATACAGATGTCTAGGTAGTAAAGGTGGTGTAGTGCCACTGGGCCCATTTACAAACCGTGCTATGGGATGGTTTATGTTTTACCTGCCAAGTTGCATGTTTGAATACTTTTTGCTGATAAGTGTTCCGGCAGACACCTGTTAAAATTAAGACTGTGTATGGGTATAGTGGCGCAAGTAGGAATGGTGGGGGTTTCTGTTTGATTTCATAAGGTTAAGCAAGGACGGGGGAGGTGGGTATGTTGGTGATTAAAACACAGACTTTAGTAACGTGCAGAAGTCTAGCTACTAAAGGTGACGTAGTACCACTGGGACTATTTATAAAGCTCCCTGTGGCATAGTATATGTTTTACCCGCAAATTTGCATGTTTTAATAAGTTTTGCTGATGAGCGTTTCGGGAGACATCTGTTGAAATTAAGTCTCTGTATGGCTATAGTAGCGCTTCCAGGTTTGCTGGGGCTCTTTGTTTTATTGCATAAAGTTAAGCAAGGGCAGGCGTGGAGGTGGTGTAGTGGTACAGGGACTATTTATAAACCGCCTTATGGTATGGTGTATGTTTTACATGCAGAATTGCAGGTTTTAACACCTTTTAATGATGAGCGTTCCGGCAGACACCTGTTCAAGTTAAGTGTATGTATGGCTATAGTGGAGCTAACAGGAGTGCTGGGGTTCGTTGTTTGATTTTGTAAGGTTAAGCAAGGGCAGGAGTAGGGGTGGGGGAAGTGGGTATGTTGTTGATTATAACACAGACATTTGTAATGTGCACATGTGTAGTTAGTAAAGGTGATGTGGTGCCACTGGGTCCATTTATAAAGCGCTCTATGGCATGGTATATGTTTTATCCCGAAATTTGCATGTTTTAATACCTTTTGTTGCTGAGGGTTCCGGCAGACACTTGTTGAAATTAAGTCCCTGTGTTGCTATAGTGACTCTACCAGGTTTGCTGGGGCTCTTTCTTTGATTTCATATGGATAAGCAAGGATGGGGATGGGGTGGTGTAGTGGCACTGGGCCATTTATGAACCGCTTTATGGTATGGTATATGTTTTACTCGCAAATTTGCATGTTTTAATACCTTTTGGTGATGAGTGTTCCAGCAGACAGCTACGCAAATCACACAACATTTCTGTGGATAACAAATCTTTGTGCTGATAGACACGCTTGCACTGTGGTAGAAGGCTGCCAGCATTGAAGGCAAATTATGAAACTTGGTGCCATTGTAGATTTAAATGGAAGCTTGGACCATTTCTTTGTTACTATGGTGCAGTCAGGGCTTTAAGTGGGAAAAAATACTGGGGGTGCTCTAAAAGGGATGGGGCAAATGTCTTAAAGGGGTGTGGGCTATACAAGCAGGGGTGTGGTCTAAATCAAGATAACTAGCATTGTGTGCTTAAGAAAATCCCCTCCAATTAGCCTACCTTCGGAAAACACACTCTTTAAAGGATGTCCCTTCCTCCTACAATGAGGCTCACCTAGCATGATGTCTCCACTTCTCAGTAGTGAGCAAAATGAGCATGCGCACATCGATGTGCATGCTCTCACTGCAGTCCAATGAAAAAAAAAGAAAACTGACTACCTTTGCGAGGGCCAAAAGTAGAGTCCAATAGATACCCGTTTCGAGGCCCTCTGAAAATAACTGCCGGTGCTCAGACCCGGCCAACTTAAAGCTCTGCATCCATCCATCCTAAGCACTGCGCCATCCAACCATCTTTCAATTCATCCATACATTCCCACCTACATATGTACATACATTTGTCCCTTTACTTATCCTAATAGTCTATCAGCCCACTCGCCTATGGTAAGCGCTGTGCTATCCATCTAGCCATACGCCCATATATCCATATATACATCTACCCCAGAACCAATCCTAAGCATCTAACAGCCCACCGTCTATCCTAAGTACTAGTCCATGCATGCATTCATCCTTCCATATATCCATTCATCTAGCTATCCATTCATCCATCTGGCCATCTATCTACTCGCCCTTTATTCAACTATCCGTCCTTATTTCTGTGCACCCTCCGCCCCCGATCCTAAATACTGCGTATTATACTCATCCACCCAGCCTCTTAAGGGGCGGAAAAGGTTGGCGATGAGCAGCAAATGTTTTGATAAAGAACAAGAAAGCCTTGAGTTGCTCTTTGTGGACCATAGTTCACCACCCTTCTCTGGTGGTGCTTTAAACAAAGGTTGATCTAGCTAAAGAAATGTAAAGCAGCTTTACAGTGTAAGACGTTAATTTATAAACATAACGTTTTGTCCATTTCTATATAGGAACACTGCTTTAAACTGGCAGTGACTGACAGATACTGAATACCTGTAGTTCTTACATTTGAGAGAGTATACCAGACAGCTAATATGGGGAAGTGAGAACCTGCACTTCTATATTTCCATGTGAAGCATAGTATAGGAATACAAAGGTAATTCCAAAGCTACTATCTTCAGATTAAAGGGGGTGTGAGAACTAAGTGAGCCAGGTAAAGCATGTGTTTTCATAGCACTTAAACAAGACACTGTGAAAGGTCAGAGCAGGGTCATGCTGGAGTTGGCTGCCTGTGGTTGTCTCGAGAGATGCAACCTGTGCAAAATTTCGGGGGTGGCTAATCCTTTCAGCAATAGGCAAAGTGGGGATGTAGGGGTTCTAAAAAGGGGTGAAAAAGAACGGAGCCTCATTTAAAAACAAATGGTCTTTTAAAGACCTGTGAAGTACTCGGGTGCGGCTCTGTGTGTGCGCCTGGGAAGCTGTCTCAGGGAGTCCGGGCAATGGGCGATGCACGCCTGGTGGTCTCTCTGCTAATCACCCCACGATCATGTTGCTCCTGCGCTGCAAAAAGAGAAGGAAAATACTGAAAGAAAATGGCTCTCTTTAAAGGATTTCCCTTCTCCTACAACACAACTCACCTGGCATGATGTGTCCACTTCTCAGTAGTAAGCAATGTGCATGCTCTCACAGTCTCACTGCAGTCCAATAATAAAAAAAAATACAGCGGACTACCTTTGGAAGGCCCGAAAATAGAGCCCCATAGAGACCCGTTTTGAGGCCCCCAAAAATAAACTGCCGGTGCTCAGACCCCCACAGACCCCCCTACTTAAAGCTTTGGGTGCAGCGTTATGTTTGCAAAGTTGTAGATAAAATTGTTAGGCTAATAATGGTAATTTTTGTGTGTGCTGTTTGATTGATAATATCATCGTAAGTACATAGATTACAATTTTTAAAAACTGCTATCTATAAAGTTGTCTGCAGTGGGTTGCAGAGGGAGTGCTGTGGGGTGGTGGGGTGTGGGAGAGAGGTGAAAAGTACAAGGTAGTGCAGTTACATATACATTATAATGGTGTGTGTAAATAATTAAATAAATACTTGCTGTATGTTCTATGGCGCTACCCGTCATCCTACTGTTCCCCTGCCCTGCTACATCATGTTGAAGCACTGCCTCTGGAAGCCGTCAGTAGAACTTATGTAATTGTATGTTATTATTTTAACATATTGAACAGATGTAAAAAATAATTGAATTTATTTTTTCTTTTTCAGAAAATTATTTCGCTTGGATTAAAATTTGAAAATGCCTAGAAGAACTGAAAAAAAGTTAAGAGAAAAAAATATATATTTGAACAAAAGGAAAGATTTTCACTTAGAAAAAAAAGAGAGTACTACACAAATAGTTTCTTCTGGTAAAAACACTAGACAATTGCTGAAAACAATATTACAAACATTTAATGAAAATAACATCACACAAAGCAAAAAGAAGAATTTTTCAAGTAAGGAGAAGCAGACTTCAATTTCAAATGCCAGGAAAAGAAAACATGATAAAGAAATAGTATCTGTTACACGGAGACAAAAACAATTTCAAGAAATTCGTCAGAGACTTTTTCGAACTAGCATGATTCAGAATTTAATGAAAACATGCTGCAAATGTTAAAAGAAAGTGCTGCAATTCAAACGAAGCAACGTGTTGAAAGTATAGTGGAGACTGCTTTCAATTTAAAACAGAAGTTATTTATTGTGATTTTGAAGAGGATCAAAGTGTTGGATAAAATAATGAAAGTGTTGAAAGAGAAAAGTAGAAGAAAAAGACATGTGAACAGAACCACTTTTGCAAAATCTTTAGTGGACATTGGAAACATACGTCTACTAGTGAGCCTTTTTTTAATGAGGAAAGTTACTTCCAGGAAAATAGTTTACCATTTGCAGTTGATACTGGAGGTCATTGCTACGAAGTTCAGGATGGTTGTCCCCTTCCAAAAGAGGAAATGGTTGGTAAAAGTGCAGAAGAGTTAATAGCTGAAGAAGTGCAAGGGAAACGTACACAAGGTCCTGTGTATAAGTGGGGTTGTAGCAGTATTTGTAGTATTTCACAGGAATCTATTGATATAATGCAAAATTTGCTACGGGAATATACACATAAAAGTATTAAACAGAAAATTAAGATTTTACAAGGACTAGATCCATGCAATGTAAGAAAATATACTGAGAAGCATGGGCATTCTCTGGCTTGTCTTTCAAGAAAAGTGTGTAAAAGTGGTTTTCATCACTTAAGGATGTTAGCAGCACACCATTCAGAAATGCGGAAGTTTGTAACGAAACTGTACTATGTAAAAAGTCCTGCAATATGTTTAAGTGAACTGAATAAAGGTCTTTTACATGGTCCTTTATCAGATGTTCAAAAAAGAGTGATGATATTGAAATGCGATATTTTGGTTCAGAAGAGCAGTCCATAGAAAGTTAAAGTTTGACAATTACAGATGTTGAAGGAGATGGGAAAGTGATTAACGCTGATCAATTTGAAGAAGAAATTGGAAACATTAATGTAGTGTCCTCTGTAATACTAAACTATGTTTGTGTTTGTTGTCGACGTACTCATTATAAAAGTCAAACTAGGAATGTTGATTTATATTTGAAAAGTGAAAAGAAGAACAATGGTAAGTGGGAAGAATTTGCAACTTACTTGTTGGTGGAAGGTCGATTTGAGTTAGGTAGTGATCAAGGTATATGTAAATATTGTTAAAACAAATTAGAAGAGAACAAAATGCCTGCTAGAGCAGTACATAATAACTTACAATTAGTAGCTATTCCGGAGGAACTGGCAGAAATGAATACATATGAGTCGGTTCTAATTCAATCTGTTCATCCTTTTCAAACTATAATTCGGTTGGAGCCTAAAACAGGTAAACTGCCACCAACAGACTTGCAAAGAGGGCTGAAAGGAAGAGTGGTGTACTTACCTTTGCATTTTAAGAAAAATATTGAAACTATTGCTGGAGAGAAAGAGGAAAATGAGATAGTAGTCATTCTAGTAAATGGTGTACCAACAAAGAGTCGGAAAATATGGCAAGAATTTGTGGATGTTAATAAAGTTGAAAAGGCTACCTTATATCTTATAGTGAACAATATTTATAACAAAACTGTAAATGTGGATGAACAGGTAATGCGTTTAGATGATGAATCTGAAATTTCAAGTGGTCAAATAGAGAAAGTGGACAAGTCAAGGACTGAAGAGATTTATGACACAATATGTCCTTTGCATTCCAAAGAAGTAATAGGAAGCAAAATTGAGTTATTTCAAATGAAAAAAGCATTTACAATGCAATGGTCTCAGCATTAATAAAGGTAGAGCTATTGGCATTGCTCATGACATTTTTCTTCATTTTTAAAAAAAACATAAATAAATGGTATTGTCATTTACAATGGCAATAGATGAGCATTATAGAGTAGTAGAGAGTATTTACAGAGCCACACACACAGAGCTCCACACACACACACACATAGAGCCACCCACACATACACACAGAGCCACCCACCCACACACACAGAGCCACCCACCCACACACACAGAGCCACCCACACACACAGAGCCACCCACACACACTCACAGAGCCACACACACACAGCCACACACAGAGCCACCCAGCCACACACAGAGCCACCCAGCCACACACAGAGCCACCCAGCCACACACCGAGCCACCCAGCCACACACAGAGCCACCCAGCCACACACAGAGCCACCCAGCCACACACAGAGCCACACAGAGCCACCCACCCACACACAGAGCCACACACACACTTAAACACCTCTAGCTAACACAAAGCCTTTCCACTTAGCATACATTAGCACAGACAGTGCACAGCCACAAACTGTCTCATCCTGCAGTAGATCAATGATACATGGCGCATCTGGAGCACCTTTCCATTCAACATGCTGGCACGCAGAATGGAACTGGAGAAGTTCAAGTGCAGCAAAGCATTGTACTGTACAGTACTAACGTATCGTACATGTTGAGTACTAAAACATACCCTCTGCCGAATAAATGGCAAATGTTAATGACTGAAAACAACTGATCCGATTTCAAACGGAACAAATGTTAATGTAAAAACACCTGCAATGAAGGGAAGTAACAGACAATTTGTAAAAGTTGCCTGGTCATGTCTCAGCTGTTGATTAGTATATTAAACCGGCATTAATGAGGTGATTTCTTTTGTTAAGGCAGTTCTAAGTTATTTCTTAGAGAAAATCAACAGCCTCACCTGTTTAATGTTCAAGGGTCTTCCACTAAGATCGTGCTTGGCCATAACTTCCACTGCTTTCTTGACAAATTCTGCATCTTTGAACTCAACCACACTGTAGAAAACAAAATGTTTATTAACCAATAAAACGCACAAACGTAAACAGACAAATATATATTTATATTGGTTATTTACCCACAACCCTACAGCAAGGGATATTTTCAAATACATGTAAAGAAATAAAATAAATTAGTAAACGAATATCGTCGTACAGAATAGTTTGCAACAATGTACAGGCCTACACATTTAATTAAGCTAACCCTTCCTGCTTAAAGCAGCCAGCTGCATGTAAACTGCTGCCAATATAGAGACGGGCTGCCCTCTTAGTGGTAAACATATTCCATATCACTTAATTTGCTGTATCCAGTTCACAGGTAGTAACCTGGACGGCAGCTTACTGGCGTGCAAAGATGCAGGAGCAGCACACTAGTTTGACTTTTGTAAAAAAAAATAAAAAAAAATCTGTGCTGGGGAGAGTAGCATTTGAGTGTTATATAGTCATGGAAATACTGTGCCATTTGACAATATGCACATGAAGTAAAAGCACTGGCATGTGGGCATTTTGTATAGGCTGTGTTGTACAGCTAAACAATATAGTTAATTCATAGGACAGTTTGTCATGTTTCAGCACACAAATAATTATGGTGGGTGGCTTTAAATAGCATAATTAATAGGTTAAAACGGTCTTAAATGCCTTCCAAATATATGTATCCATCCAAGTCGGAAAGCAGAAGAACCTGACAACACCAATTCATTTTAAAATAGGACGTGTCTATTGATCCATTGATCCACAGCACTATCGTGTGCAGCTCTGCAAACTGCTTGGAGGATGCCAAAAGTACAACATTGCACTAACTGAAATTGACCATTCAGTATAGTGTCGAAAATCCAGAAAACAAATTCAGATTACAAGATCTAACGCCTAGTTTAGGTTTCTGAAAGGGGACAAAGTTTGCAAAATAGGGTGGCTTCAGCCTTCCAGTTAAATTTGAAATAGCATCCAATTATTTATCAGTGCAGGGATCCGAGATCTTTCATACACAAACAGTAAAATGAAACTTACTTTCCAAAACTGGTACAGGTATAATGCAAACATAAAACTGCTGAGGAAGTTTAAAACCTCAAACAGGTTATTGCCCACGGCACTTACCCTTGATTTTCCTTCAGCATCCTTAAAGAGCTCCACGTATGTAACCTCACCAACTACATAAGACATACAAAGGGAAAATACCAGGAAACAATGCATTTAAAAACACCAGCATCTTTCTTTACTGTGCCCAATGCACAACTCCACAAAGAAACTATTTTTCACCACCAATGAAAACATACCAAATGTCAATCAATGGCTATATAATTCAGCCAAATTAAAAAATGTAGCAGCCACATACTCAATAGCAATACACAACTATAACCCAATTCATATTACAAAATCATATTTCGGCCACTACGAGCAATATTACAAAAATCAGCGGCCATTTATCCTCAATTTAAAACAATTATATAGCACGTTTCATTGACGTGTCATCTCAAGCACAACAGCTGTTTTAAGGTGACTTTCTACCTGAATGAATTCAATCTTGAAAAAAAGTTTACCTTCAATATAAAAACAAATTTACAAGCCAAATGTTCACAGGAGGCAACACTTTCTAAAATTCGATAATAAAAACCAGTCAAATAGTCATGTCACCTTACAACAGATACACCAACCACAATTTCTCACAGACCTGCCTTACACAATATACAGTTTTACGTTGGTAATGCCCCAGTAAGTGGGACTTTATAATTTCATTATTCTGCCAAGACTATGCAATGTGTGAACAAAGAACAGCAATAAGCAATTGTAGTTCGGTATCACCTGAGCGTATTGACAGTGTGCAATGCAGACAACTTGAATTCCAACGCCAAATGTACTACCAAGGCGGTACAAACAGTGTCTGGAGGACATCCATCATTGTGCATACATAAACACTAGATATTAGGATTGCCAGTAACAATTACCTAAAATGAACCATTTTGGTAGTATGGCGGCATGCATGTGCCAATCTATGTAAGCAGTAGTCAGCAGAAGAGCACTAACTTTAACATTGCTCCTCAGCAATGCTGGTTGTCTCGAGGGAAAAGGGGAAGCAAAAAGTTTAAAATCCTCAGCTAAAAAAAAAAGGCGTGTTTAGGGAAAGTTACCTTTGTCTCTCATGATGTCTTTGATTGCTTGCCATTTCATCTCATATGGGATGTTACTAATAAATACTCTGTTGCGTCCCTGTCCCTTCCGGTCACCAGAGCCCGATCCTCGGTCCTTTTGGTACGGCTGAAACCGGTTTCCTTTCCTAGATCCTGTAGATTTTTCCTTCAGTTCAGACTTCTCTTTCACTTGCTCTTCAGAAAAGCCAAAACAGAATTAGGTTTATCTCGTTGCAGGCACATGTACTTGCAGGCACATGTACTTGATATAAAACAAATATGCATCACAAAGCGAAATAAAATACTGTCATGCTTTACGGTGAAGAAAGCACAGGATTTAGAAGACTACAAGTCTCACATTAAACTACCAACTAAATATATGCCCACAAAACTACAAGATCAGACACAAGTGCTATAACCTCGCTGATCTAGGTTTATAGATATGCCATTAGAATAACTATTCCCGTAAACCTGTGAAACACTGCGAATAGGCAAATTGATAGTCGTCATAAAATTTAAGAAGCCGATATATGTTGTTTGTCGCGTTGAAGAACCTTTGCAGACCGCCATTATAACAAACCCCGGAAGTAGTATTGCAATAACCAGCGCATAATGCACAACGGCACAAAGTTTGTCCATCCGGTTCAAAAGTACTACCTTATAGTCCGACGCCTCACAGCTGTAACGAATTGACTAGACTAATATCACGCGTGAAACGGGTCTGCGAGATTTACAGACCAGCAGGACACGTCGTCACAGTTTACCTTAAAAATACATTTCCAGTGTTACAAAAGTGCGGACGTTTCCCCTCCCTGCTTCAACCGGATAGCGTTGACCCCACAAGCCCCTACCGGACTACGGTCACCACCCACAAGAGAGGCCTCCATTCCCTACCACGGTCTAAAATTCGACAACACATTTTTCACGGCCTACTACTCTTACTTAACCCCGTCTTTAGGGCAAATCAGCCGCTTATGTGGGGTCTATTTTTACTCGTACTACTAGCTTATCCCCGATATCCTAGCGGCTACCCAACACGGCCTGCCCAGCAATCACAAAGACAATAGGTAGGCCATACGCTTGAACTCCATTGGAATCGCCGTTCTCCTCCGCCCGTTGGTCGTCACAGTTGTTGACCTCCTCGCTCCCGTGCTCCTGCTGGGGCTCTTCTTCCTGGGCCCCCTGTGCTTCAACGGATTCCTGCGCCTGGTCCCGGTCCATGTCTTCCATTCTAAAGTGCCCCTTGATCTCACGAAGGCTTCCACAGCAAACAGGCCGCTCCGTCTGCACCGTTGGAAAGAACCGGTGCGTTGGGCTGCAGTGGGTGTCGTCAGAGACAACTTCTCGCGAGAAGGGGAGTATCTTTAATTTAGCATGAACATGGAAAAAGGACAGATAAGCAAAAGAACTCAGTTAAAATGGCATCTTACTAATGTTTTTTTTTTTTTACCACATTTGCTGTATCGATATATGAAGCGATGCAAATTAGAATGCCCGCCCCGCGGAAAAACACGTAATAGAAAAGGCGGCCATTTTAGGGCTGAATTATGCACACCAAAAGGACCGCTCGCAGCCAAAGATTCAAAACCATTTTTTTTCCTTGAATAACGCGCGGTCAATAACTGAAGAGTTTCGGTTGAATACATGGCAACTAAATAAGTTATCATCCCAGCTTCCAGTCGGACAGTTAGTAGCTGTGACCCACAGTTATTTGAAAATAGCGGCAGGCGACATGTGCGTTATTTTAATTTTTTAGAAAGTAACCAGGGCATAAGTCCTAACAAAGACACGGACAGCGGGCGGGGGCGGGAAAAAAGACAGCGGGAACGAGGAAAGCGAGCGAGGGCAGCCTACCTCAACCTCACCAGCAGCAAAATGGCAGCCTCAAGCTTCCGATTTTTTCGGAATCGGGGGCGTGGTTTTGCTGTTTTGAGTGAAAGACAACGTCACTGTCTAAAGAACAGCAAAACTTACGCCCCCAAATCCGAAAAAGACGGGGCTAAATCGGAGTGACGCATCTCTCCTCCAATGGCTGGCCTCCGTTTAGGAAGCCAGCCAATGGAGGAGAGACAGGGCAGGGAGGCGGGTTCTAAAGCGCTACTACAAAACATTAATTCTCCGACCCCAGAATGCGCAAGCGCAGCCTTTAGGTCCGAGACCTAAAAAGCACAGGGAACTCCAATGAGTGTATGGGAGAAAAGCTTGGAAGCTCGTTATTTTCCACAGCTGTTTCCTACTATGAGTAGGTGGAAGATATGATGACCGACCTGCATGGATTCCAGCTTCAGAATATCGGTGAACAAGGTTATATTCTGAAGATCCTAGATTTCAACAGTGCATTCCATACATTTTTCACCTTTTGTTTGAAAGTGATCTGTCTTTTCTGTCGTATACAGTGAACAACATACTTAGAACTGGAGTTCATTAATCACTTCTTTCTGCGAAAGAATTTGTGGAGAAAGTTCAAGAAACAGATGAAAATTTAGAAGCACAGTTAATCAATTTGATGGCATGTCAACTTGGAACAAATAGGTATTGGTATCGTGGTCATGGTGAACTCAAGTGTATGTTTCAGAACTTAGGTACACCAACATGGTTTGTCACACTTAGCTGTGCAGAGTATACGGTTGTATGACATTACAACACATGCTAATGCATCGCATGCCATTACATTGCGGTTTTTACAATGCAAGTCGTTACAACGACTTGCGTTGGAGGACGCTGGACTTAGGAGTAGTATAATTTACTATTCCAACTCCAGTCTACATACAGTAGGGAAGGTGTTGGATAGTAAATTATACTATTCCTTGTCCTAGAGCACCATCCAGCGCAAGTCATTGTAGCGACTTGCGTTCTAAAAACCGCAATGTAATGGCATTGCGATGTAACGACTGCGTTGTAAACGAAGTTTCCCGAGTATACATGGGAAGATTTGCTTGTGTTTCTATGAGAAGCAAATTCCAATATAAAAAATGTTGAAATAAAGACTCCTGGTGAACTGTGTTCATTGGATCCTGTAAATTTGTGCAGATATTTTAATCATAGGTTTCAAGCTATGATGTATTTTATCTGCAATAAAAGGAATCCACCTCTTGGTGAAGTAACCGATTTCTTTTGGAGAAAGGAGTACCAAGCAAGAGGTGCACCTCATATACATACGCTACTATGGATCAAGGATGCACCTAAATTTGGAACTGATTCTGATGAAACAGTATTGTCTTATATCGAACAGTATGTGACATGTGAGATTCCAAAAGAAGAATGAGATAGAAGCTTGAGACCGCAAGTTTTTCATTTCCAAACTCAACTTTGTGGAAAGTACTGCAGACGAAAATAGAAGTCTAAAGGAAAATTTTACACCAAAGGTCGGTTTGGTTTTCCACATCCAGTCATTAGTAAAGGAAGAGTAAATTCTTTTTTTTCTTCTGTAAGGCACACAAAAACTCTGAAATCTCCAAAGAATATGTACAACTTAAAAAGAACAGAAGTGTCAAAGTATATCAATGACTACAATCCAGTCATTTTAAAAATGTGGCATGCGAACATGGACATCCAGCATGTTGCAGATAACTCAATTGCTGTTGCATGTTATGCTACATCGTAACATAACAAAATCAGAAAACAAACAGAGATGAAACAAATGTGGGCAGAAATTGCACAAGAGAAAAGCCTTAGCAAAAAATTGTACAGCTTTACTTTGAAAGTGCTTTCCCACCGAGAAATTGGATCCTATGAATGTTCAGACCGCTTGTGCTCTTCAAGTTTATATTCAAAGTCACGAGGAATCATTTGGGTAAGTTTAGGTTTTGCTTGCAAATGAAATAGAGTGTTGAAATAATTTGAAGAAATTGAAGAATTAGCAGCAAATGAACCAGACAGTACAGACATTCTTAAAACTAATATGTTGGACATATACTATCCGAAAAGGCGTCCACATCTGGAACAGCTATATCAGTATGAAGTACTTCAACATTACAGATTTAAAAGAAATGTTAAACAAAATTTAAAAGAAGGAAAATATGCAGTAGTTGGTTGTCATGGTTGTTTAGTAAAACATGCATAGGGTAATCTTATAAACCAGAAGAAACTCAGTTGTGCAACTCCAGATAAGCGAGAATTTTACTATTTAGCACTTCTCCAACACTTTAAACCATGGCGTAGTAAAAGTGAATTACTTGGAGACTTTGACTGCTACGAAGATTCTTTTAATGCATTTTGTTTTGTCCTCATATGCCAAAAGATGTACCCAGAATCTACTAAACTCGATCTGCGGACCCCCATTCGTATGATTGGCACCAGCAGTGTATAGACTCTGATCTGATCTTAATGGATGCACTTTCCACAGATACCCTCACAGTTAGTCAGTTTAGTTCTCCTAACTAGATGGCCCGTACAACTGACCTGGGGGATATGTTCTTCTGTGAAAAGGCATAATCATTGGACAAATAGGTCTCTATTGTCACAACTTATCCAGCCAATCTATACAGGGCAACCAAAAATCTTTTTTTTTTCCTTTTCCAATTAAGCCTATCTAGATTTAATGTAAATTTAATCGCATTTACCCAGTCTAAATAGGTCGGTGCAGTACTTTTAAGCCAACATTTACAAATCTCTCGGCGAGGAGTAAAATGAAATAGAAAGACAATTTACTAACATCTCGAGGTAGTAGATTGTAATTTGAGAAAATAACAAAAAAAATGAAAATAATGCTCACCTGGATTTCAAAACTGAACATGGCTTTCATACCTTCAATAACCGCACCCCAAAATGTATTTATCATTGGGCACCTTAAAAAATTTGAATATCATCAGCTTTTTCCTGCTGACACTTCGGACAGCAGGGGATAAGACCCTTCAAATATTTTGACAACCTAAATGGGGACCAGTAAACTCTGTGAAGAGAAAAAAGATGATTTCTTTTTAAATTGGCAGCAGATACTATAGGATGTAGTAAGTCGTAAGATACTAGCCATATTTCTTCTGTATACTCGTCTGGCAAGCATTCTCCCCAGAGCTCAATCGTTAAAGTGAAATCTCCGTCCGCCATGTCCAACATCGTCCAGTATAGATTCGCAGTCTCTTTCTGGTTCCGCTTTGTCTCATGTAATTATTTACAACAAGGGGTGGTGATGGACAGAGTCTCTGAATTAAGCAGAGTACTCTCACCCAGTCAAGAGATCAGGGCTAGATCCAACACCGTTTTTTAGCTCATTGCACCATCCCAGTTTCAGAACCTGGCTGTATGCAAATTAGTCTGTCCCTGGCCCAGTGCATCATGGGAACAGGGCAGACCAGACTACAAAAGCCAATTCTTACACTGGGAAGGAAACAATCTTCCGGGGACCGGTTTCTGCCTTTTCAGGCATCTTCGGCCCGGCTTGCTTGAATCCTGATGGTGCAATGAGCAAGGGACTCACATCTGAGTATACCCTTCCACGCTTAGGGTGGACAAAATTATTTACAACAAGGGGTGGTGATTGACAGAGTCTCTGAATTAAGCAGAGTACTCTCACCCAGTCAAGAGATCAGGGCTAGATCCAACACCGTTTTTTAGCTCATTGCACCATCCCAGTTTCAGAACCTGGCTGTATGCAAATTAGTCTGTCCCTGGCCCAGTGCATCATGGGAACAGGGCAGACCAGACTACAAAAGCCAATTCTTACACTGGGAAGGAAACAAGCTTCCGGGGACCGGTTTCTGCCATTTCAGGCGTCTTCGGCCCGGCTTGCTTGAATCCTGATGGTGCAATGAGCAAGGGACTCACATCTGAGTATACCCTTCCACGCTTAGGGTGGACAAAATTATTTACAACAAGGGGTGGTGATGGACAGAGTCTCTGAATTAAGCAGAGTACTCTCACCCAGTCAAGAGATCAGGGCTAGATCCAACACCGTTTTTTAGCTCATTGCACCATCCCAGTTTCAGAACCTGGCTGTATGCAAATTAGTCTGTCCCTGGCCCAGTGCATCATGGGAACAGGGCAGACCAGACTACAAAAGCCAATTCTTACACTGGGAAGGAAACAAGCTTCCGGGGACCGGTTTCTGCCATTTCAGGCGTCTTCGGCCCGGCTTGCTTGAATCCTGATGGTGCAATGAGCAAGGGACTCACATCTGAGTATACCCTTCCACGCTTAGGGTGGACAAAATTATTTACAACAAGGGGTGGTGATGGACAGAGTCTCTGAATTAAGCAGAGTACTCTCACCCAGTCAAGAGATCAGGGCTAGATCCAACACCGTTTTTTAGCTCATTGCACCATCCCAGTTTCGGAACCTGGCTGTATGCAAATTAGTCTGTCCCTGGCCCAGTGCATCATGGGAACAGGGCAGACCAGACTACAAAAGCCAATTCTTACACTGGAAAGGAAACAAGCTTCCGGGGACCGGTTTCTGCCATTTCAGGCGTCTTCGGCCCGGCTTGCTTGAATCCTGATGGTGCAATGAGCAAGGGACTCACATCTGAGTATACCCTTCCACGCTTAGGGTGGACAAAATTATTTACAACAAGGGGTGGTGATGGACAGAGTCTCTGAATTAAGCAGAGTACTCTCACCCAGTCAAGAGATCAGGGCTAGATCCAACACCGTTTTTTAGCTCATTGCACCATCCCAGTTTCAGAACCTGGCTGTATGCAAATTAGTCTGTCCCTGGCCAAGTGCATCATGGGAACAGGGCAGACCAGACTATAAAAGCCAATTCTTACACTGGGAAGGAAACAAGCTTCCGGGGACTGGTTTCTGCCATTTCAGGCGTCTTCGGCCCGGCTTGCTTGAATCTTGATGGTGCAATGAGCAAGGGACTCACATCTGAGAATACCCTTCCACGCTTAGGGTGGACAAAATTATTTACAACAAGGGGTGGTGATGGACAGAGTCTCTGAATTAAGCAGAGTACTCTCACCCAGTCAAGAGATCAGGGCTAGATCCAACACCGTTTTTTAGCTCATTGCACCATCCCAGTTTCAGAACCTGGCTGTATGCAAATTAGTCTGTCCCTGGCCCAGTGCATCATGGGAACAGGGCAGACCAGACTACAAAAGCCAATTCTTACACTGGGAAGGAAACAAGCTTCCGGGGACCGGTTTCTGCCATTTCAGGCGTCTTCGGCCCGGCTTGCTTGAATTCTGATGGTGCAATGAGCAAGGGACTCACATCTGAGTATACCCTTCCACGCTTAGGGTGGACAAAATTATTTACAACAAGGGGTGGTGATGGACAGAGTCTCTGAATTAAGCAGAGTACTCTCACCCAGTCAAGAGATCAGGGCTAGATCCAACACCGTTTTTTAGCTCATTGCACCATCCCAGTTTCAGAACCTGGCTGTATGCAAATTAGTCTGTCCCTGGCCCAGTGCATCATGGGAACAGGGCAGACCAGACTACAAAAGCCAATTCTTACACTGGGAAGGAAACAAGCTTCCGGGGACCGGTTTCTGCCATTTCAGGCGTCTTCGGCCCGGCTTGCTTGAATCCTGATGGTTCATCACCACCCCCTTTTCTGAATCATTTTGTCCACCATAAGCGTGGAAGGGTATACTCAGACATGAGTCCCTTGCTCACTGCTCCATCAGGATTCAAGCAAGCCGGGCCGACGACGCCTGAAATGGCAGAAACCGGTCCCCGGAAGCTTGTCTCCTTTCTGGTGAAGAATTGGCTTGGTAGTTTGGTCTGCCCTGTTCCCATGATGCACTGGGCCAGGGACAGACTAATTTGCATATAGCCAGGTTCTGAGCTGGGATGGGGCAGTGAGCTAAATAACGGTGATGGATCAAGCCCTGATCTTTGGACTGGGTAAGAGTGGTCTGCTTAATTCAGACACTCTGTTCATCACCACCCCCTTTTCTGAATCATTTTGTCCACCATAAGCGTGGAAGGGTATACTCAGACATGAGTCCCTTGCTCACTGCTCCATCAGGATTCAAGCAAGCCGGGCCGACTACGCCTGAAATGGCAGAAACCGGTCCCCGGAAGCTTGTCTCCTTTCTGGTGAAGAATTGGCTTGGTAGTTTGGTCTGCCCTGTTCCCATGATGCACTGGGCCAGGGACAGACTCATTTGCATATAGCCAGGTTCTGAGCTGGGATGGGGCAGTGAGCTAAATAACGGTGATGGATCAAGCCCTGATCTTTGGACTGGGTAAGAGTGGTCTGCTTAATTCAGACACTCTGTTCATCACCACCCCCTTTTCTGAATCATTTTGTCCACCATAAGCGTGGAAGGGTATACTCAGACATGAGTCCCTTGCTCACTGCTCCATCAGGATTCAAGCAAGCCGGGCCGACGACGCCTGAAATGGCAGAAACCGGTCCCCGGAAGCTTGTCTCCTTTCTGGTGAAGAATTGGCTTGGTAGTTTGGTCTGCCCTGTTCCCATGATGCACTGGGCCAGGGACAGACTAATTTGCATATAGCCAGGTTCTGAGCTGGGATGGGGCAGTGAGCTAAATAACGGTGATGGATCAAGCCCTGATCTTTGGACTGGGTAAAAGTGGTCTGCTTAATTCAGACACTCTGTTCATCACCACCCCCTTTTCTGAATCATTTTGTCCACCATAAGCGGGGAAGGGTATACTCAGGCATGAGTCCCTTGCTCACTGCTCCATCAGGATTCAAGCAAGCCGGGCCGACGACGCCTGAAATGGCAGAAACCGGTCCCCGGAAGCTTGTCTCCTTTCTGGTGAAGAATTGGCTTGGTAGTTTGGTCTGCCCTGTTCCCATGATGCACTGGGCCAGGGACAGACTAATTTGCATATAGCCAGGTTCTGAGCTGGGATGGGGCAGTGAGCTAAATAACGGTGATGGATCAAGCCCTGATCTTTGGACTGGGTAAGAGTGGTCTGCTTAATTCAGACACTCTGTTCATCACCACCCCCTTTTCTGAATAATTTTGTCCACCATAAGCGTGGAAGGGTATACTCAGACATGAGTCCCTTGCTCACTGCTCCATCAGGATTCAAGCAAGCCGGGCCGACGACGCCTGAAATGGCAGAAACCGGTCCCCGGAAGCTTGTCTCCTTTCTGGTGAAGAATTGGCTTGGTAGTTTGGTCTGCCCTGTTCCCATGATGCACTGGGCCAGGGACAGACTAATTTGCATATAGCCAGGTTCTGAGCTGGGATGGGGCAGTGAGCTAAATAACGGTGATGGATCAAGCCCTGATCTTTGGACTGGGTAAGAGTGGTCTGCTTAATTCAGACACTCTGTTCATCACCACCCCCTTTTCTGAATCATTTTGTCCACCATAAGCGTGGAAGGGTATACTCAGACATGAGTCCCTTGCTCACTGCTCCATCAGGATTCAAGCAAGCCGGGCCGACGACGCCTGAAATGGCAGAAACCGGTCCCCGGAAGCTTGTCTCCTTTCTGGTGAAGAATTGGCTTGGTAGTTTGGTCTGCCCTGTTCCCATGATGCACTGGGCCAGGGACAGACTAATTTGCATATAGCCAGGTTCTGAGCTGGGATGGGGCAGTGAGCTAAATAACGGTGATGGATCAAGCCCTGATTATTGGACTGGGTAAGAGTGGTCTGCTTAATTCAGACACTCTGTTCATCACCACCCCCTTTTCTGAATCATTTTGTCTCATGTAATGCCCTCTCCAACTCATTTGAGACACCCACAACTGAGCCAGATGCCTGGCTCCAGCTCCTAATTTGAAGATATTAAAATTTTGATAGTTTCCTTTCTGTGATATTGTTTATCTCGTCCCATGATATCAGACAGCCCTCGGGCATTAACTGAGCCCAGCATTCTATCCCTGCAGCTTTCAATGGCTTTGCGAGTACATCTTTGGACCACTCTGGAGATCCTGGCAAGTCCCATATAGGATACTGGGCACTGTAATAACCAATTTTCAAAACCTTCCAAACTTTGTACCAGATGGTCGCTATATCTCTCAGCAGCTTTAAGCGGACCTTCTTGAAGAAGCGTGGATCACCAAACTTGTACATAAAGGCTTGGTCGCATCCTTTAATGTCCCATAGCATTTTTCCTGTATCTGAATCATCAGGCTGGTTTAGGAGCATCTTTCCTGCCCTTAATAAAAATACCCAGGCATAAAGCTTCAAGTCTGGTGCACACAGCCCCCCTTTATTTTTCTTCCCCCTTTATTTTTCTTCCTTCGCAGCTTTTTCCATGAAATCCTTATGGCCTTGGAGGCACAGACAAAAGAATTATTCAAAGTGTGCCAGATTACTGGCCTCCCACCGTTTCCTCACCCTGGCGTCAAGAACCCCCCCTAGTTCTAACTTGTATGATGACAACTCCTCCTGAATATCTCCCTGAAGCGTGAGCCTCTGGGCTAAAAGATCTTGTTCTAACTTGCAAATTTTTGCCTCTATACCTGCCCTGAACTTCGTTTGTCTGGCAATTTGTATAGATGTAATCAGGCCCCTCAGAAATGCATTGTATGCATCCCATACCATTTCAATTGGAGAAGTTTCTAAGTCTCTCTGTTTCTTCTATCAACTTTTATAGAACTTCGTCCTCTAACAGAATGGTTCGGTCCAGGGTCCATCTTTTAGTACCCTGGATGGTGGGTAGTTTTAATACTAGCAGGACCGCTGAATGATCTGATAAGTGACCTCCTAGATGTTTAGAGTCAGTCACCCAGCCTAACAACTCCATACTGATCGAAAACAAATCTAACCTAGATTTATGACCCTATTTTTTATTATGGAATTTGTACCCCCTTTTATTCGCCATTCTTTTTCTTCATACATCTACCCATCCATTTGCTGCATTGCGTTTGTTAGAAGAGATCTCATCTTGCAATTATGTGGTGATCTATTCTTATAAGTTTCTATATATCAGGGGATCTAGCATCAGATTAAACTCTCCGGCCAAAATTAGTGGATCCTGAATGACTAGTAACTCTGCCATCTTCTCCCGTAGCGGGACTGGGTCAACCAGGTTGGGTCCGTAGTAATCTGCTACTGTAAATGTATGCATGTGGTACCTAATCTTGGCAAAGACCCACCTGCCCCTTTTATCTACTTTAGCCCCTTCCACTGCAAGGGCTGCATTGGTTTTATTAAGAATAGTGACTCCCTTTGTAGATAGTTGCTGTGTGGTACATATTACTTCCTGGATCCATTTTTTTAGTTTTACACATGTCTCTCATCTCTTTTTCTGTGAGGTGAGTCTCTTGAAGAATAAGAATTTGTTCAGGAATATCTTTAAGGTATTGTAGAATTCTCTCCATTCTATATTTTACCCTCAGCCCATTTAAATTCCACGATATAACCTCCAGGTATGTTTCCTGATCAGACCTAACTTGTGACATTTCTCTCAATACAAGTGGTAACTTTCTTAGACAACCTATTTTGGCGCTATGCATGTACAATTTTCCCTACATATTTAAAAATGTTGAATGATGAAGTTGAACAGGAAAAGACTATTACAGCTGAAATAGCTAATCAAAGTTCTCAAGATAATCAAAGTAGTGGTCCATGTAGTTAAGATCCTCTTGGACAACCAATACTGAAAAATGAAGCAGTGATTGCTATGCATGAAGTCGAAATTGCAATGCAACATGCACACGAGGAGAATATTACATTGGAAAATTTAGAAGAAAAAGTAAATGTTGAACAGAAAGAAATATATGTACAAGTGAGAGAACAGATAGAACATGGTTTGTTGCATGAAAAAAAAGAATGTGTGTGTTCATCTTTTAAACCTCTTGTGATGTACATCAGTGGTCAAGCTGGGACAAGTAAAACAAATGTACTTTAAGTTTTGACCAGTTATCTTCAAAAAACTACTGGTTCACATTTATGTTGTGTTGTAACAGCTCCAACTGGATGAGCTGCACACAATGTTAAAGGAGTTACTTTGCATAGATTACTGATGTTACCAGTTGAGCATGATAATAGATTAGAATATCAGAAGTTGTCTGGAGAAGCTTCTTATGAAGTGTCAAGAGTGCTGAAGAGAATACAACTTTTAATTATTGATGAGGTGAGCATGGTCTCAAACTTAATGCTTGTTTTTGTACACTTAAGAATTCAACAGGTATTAAAATCAGATTACAACGTTATCTTTGGAGGAAAACATTTAATTGTATTGGGAGATCTGCTACAACTAACCCCTGTAAAAGGAGAACCAGTGTTTAAAACTCTTCTACATGAAGACACTAAGAATTATTTGGGAAGTATTGGAAATGTGATACTGTGGTTACATTTTGATTATAATGAACTCATTCAGAGTATGCGACAAGCAAGAGATGAAGATTATGCAAATATTCTAAAAGATGTAAGAATTGGTGTTCTAAGCAAACATGGTAAATAAGCTTTTCAAAGTCGTCTACTAAAGAACTTGTTTACAAATGAAAACACACCAGCAGAAGTAATGTACAAGAAAATTAAAGAAAAAAAGTCTATAGTTTGCTTAATGCCTACAGTGGAAGAGTGTTATACATTTAATAGAGAGCTTATGAAATTGGAAAATCAAGAAATAGTTCACATTGAAGCTATTGATAAAATCGAGCATCAAGGAATAACAATTCTTCTTTCAGAAAAACTACAGACTAAATTGGAT
Source organism: Lissotriton helveticus (assembly GCF_964261635.1). NCBI lineage: Eukaryota > Metazoa > Chordata > Amphibia > Caudata > Salamandridae > Lissotriton > Lissotriton helveticus. Next base: position 1,327,044,378 of record NC_136069.1, on the reverse strand, counting down.
TCTTTGGAAAAGTCTGTATTAAAAACTGTAGGCTTAGAAAAAAATGTAGATGTATGTTTAAACTGTCGGGTAATTTTGAGGTGTAATCTGAATGGAGAAGAAGGTTTAGTGAATGGAGCAATGGGGGAAGTTGTTGATTTTGTGTAATATCAAAATAGAAATGGAATTGAATTCTTGAAAGTTAAATTTGATCAGATTACAGAGGTAAGACAGATTGCGCGTTCTGCTGCACATTATTTGTTTGTAAAAGACTTGTATGTTCGTAGAAAACAGTTTCCCTTCTGTTTAGCATATGCAATAACTATTCATAAATCTCAAGGTTTAAGTGTAGACAATGCTTTGGTAAATGTAGGAAGAACTGTGTTTAAAGGAGGAATGGTATATGTTGCATTATCTCGAGTTAGAACGTTGTCTGGTTTGTATTTAATTGATTTTGATGAGAACAAGGTTAGTGCTGATGTTAATTGTGTAAGAGAATATAATCGCTTGAGAAGGCTTTAAGCTCCAATTTTAGGTGAATATTCTATTTATGAGAAACGTGTTGTGTGTTCAAAACGCAAACATGTTGAAGAATCAACTATGGTTGAAAAGCAGAAACAAAATCAAGAGAAAAGAAAAAATTTAAAGAAGCAGAAAATACAAACAAGTGATGATGTTGTGGGATACCAATTAGAAAATGCTTCTGGTGTCAACTGCTATGGTAATGTTATTCTAAACGTTATATTTTATCTTGAAGATGTTTATGGTGAAATTATGGAAAGTCAGGAAAAAGGATCATGTTTGGCACTTTATACTTTATTTCAAGAATTGAGAACTGATAGAAGTAAGATCCATTCTGCTTCTGGTATTCGCCAAATGTTGGACACATGTACTGGATCTTTAACGTTTAGTGCTAATATACAACAAGATGCACAAGAATTTCATGGTTATACTTGGAGTACTAGAAGATGATGGAATTCAGATTGAGAGTTTATTTGGACTCAGCTACAAATGGGATCATAAATGTGAACAGTGTTCATTAACTTCAAGCACTATAGTTGACAGAGAACGATTTCTATATTTAACTATACCTGACTGCAAATCTGGACCGTTTTCCAAATTAGTAAAAGAAGCTGATCAAGAGATGATCTGTTCTCATTGAAAATCAACAATGCTATCTACATTATGCCCACAAAGATATGGAAAATATTTGATTATAATCCTGCAATGCTGTAGACCAAATGGAAGAAAAATGGAAACCAAAATACAATTTTTTGTTGCTAGTCAAGTATCTATTTCTGGAAGAACTTTTGCAACAGTTGCTATTGTTTTCCATAATGGAAGTACTACCACAAGTGGACATTATACAGTTTATTTAAAGTGTAATAATGGTTGGAGTCACTGCAACGATACACACTTGGAAATGAAACCGATATTGCCTTATGAATTACCCAACTCATACTTGATATTTCTGAAACAAAGATTTTAGATACACCATCCCGCCTAGTGGGAAGGTGTAAAGATACTTTAAGGAATTCATACTGGATGATTTCAAAGCGAAATTTTTGATACAACATTTGGAGTATTGGGAAAATGTGAACAGAAACTGCAAACTAAGGTAAGATTTGAAGATTGGAAATAGTATTGTATGTGTTATGTGTGTTGATTTTGTATTATAGTTACAAGAATTAGGGATTTGTTATTTTTAAACAATCTCGTTGATTGTTTTTTTCCCCTGCTGTTTATGATGAAACTACACTGACATCACTGTGAATAGTGAAGTTAAGTGGAAGCTGATGACAGCATAATAAGGGAGAAAAATAGTTTTCTGAATGTTCAATTATTTTGTATTATTTAAAAACTTCCTGTAATTTGTGAAATATATTACATTACATAGCAGTTTTGCAGTTTATTTTATGTAGTTGAAAAGTTAGAAAAAACAGTACTAATGACAAATAGCACAATAGTAGTTCGATATTTAAAAAACCTTAGAAATTCACTGAAAAAAACCATAGGTTTCAGGGACGTTATAGTTAGAAATTAGCATTTAATAAACCATTGAAATTCACTGAAAAAAACAATAGGTTTCAGGGACGCTATAGTTAGAAGTTAGCATTTAAAAATACCATTGAAATTCACTGAAAAAAACAGGTTTCAGGGATGTTATAGTTAGAAATTAGCATTTAAAAAACCTTAGAAATTCACTGAAAAAAAATAGGTTTCAGGGACGTTATAGTTAGTTGGACATTTGACTCGTATAAAACCAGAGAAATTCGCCAGTTATAGTTAGTTGAGCTAACTATAACTCATGCGCCTGCAATGCACTGGTGATGACGTCACATATTACATCACTCATGACATGGTCAGTGACATCACTGATGACATCTCAAATGACATTACTGATGACATCATCCACGTGATAGTCTGACACACTTCCTCACACTCTAATATAATCTTTGATACACGCACTCTAAAATACAGACTACCATTTTCGAAACCATAGACACAGCAATACCAGATACTAGATACCCATCCACTGATTCCCATCTATTTATTGTGAGCCGGACATTCAGTCATACAATCACTCATACATACTGTCACTCATTACATCAGTATAATATCCACTCATACACCTATACATACATTCCACAGTGCTACTGATCCATAAAGTTACTCACACATCTACTCAATTTAGTACGTCACAATGGGGTAACCCAGTATCCCTCAGAACCTGGGCAGTATTATGAAGTATACAAACAATGGTTCTGTCGGGTATGTCTTATTGCTTAAAGCTATTCAGAATAATCAGCAATTCATTCCTTTTCAAACGAGTTAATCAAAACAAACAAAATTGCAAATCCAAACCATCTAGGGTATATCAAAGTATTTTTATAAATTGATTGCATTTATAAATACCCAAATTTCAACATTACCAAATTTACACAGATATAATCATTTCATGTCGGCGCATCATGTGTGGAGAAGGTGATGTTCAGTGCTCAGTGATATACGTGCAAGTGATACAATATTTTACAGTAAGTTCTGCGGACCACATCAGTTGGTTATGTCACAGAGTACTTTTAACTGGTCCAAATGATTACACTGTCGAAGTTTCAACCCTAGGATAGCCCTTTTGGCGGGTCAATGTAGGTATTCATCAGGACTGGGAAGGGGGAGGGGGTGATCGGCGAACAGTCTGTTGAATAAATTAAAATTGTATCAGGTAAGGATTTGCGTGGGTAATGACTAGCCAGAGCGTGTAGGAAGGTATTCATGTAGGGATGACTCACCCTCCGGGGGCCCTCGTGGGTGTACCCAGGCTCGGCTTGTGGATGCACTCAGACTCATACACCCACTCACAGACCCACTCAGAGATTCACACATCCACTGAGAGACTCACCTACTCACTCAAAGATCCACTCAGAGACTCATGCATTCACTCACAGACCCACTCAAAGACTCATGTGCTCATGCACAGTCACTCACAAGCTCGCATACTCACTCACTGACTCACTCAGAGACTCAAATGCCCACTTACAGACCCACTTAGACGCCTTATGCACTCACTCAAAGACTGACTCAAAGACTTACACACCCACTCACAGACCCACTCAGAGACTTACACACCCATACACACACCCAGTGAGACACTTATGATGCCACTCCCAGACCCACTCTGATACTCACACCCACTAACAGACCCATGCATCTACTCACAGACCTACTGAGACACCCATGCTGTCAATCACACACTCACTATCAAAGGTTACTGGTTACAGTTAAGAAATAACATTTAAAAAATCTTAGAAATTCACTTAAAAAACAAAGGCTACAGGGGCATTAGGAAGTAGATTTAAAAAACAGTAGAAATTCAGTGAAAAACCTAAAGGTTACAGTGATGTTATAGTTAGGATAAGATTTCACTTGTTCAAAGCCAGTGAAATTCAGCAGGTATAGTTAGCTGAGCTAACTATAACTTTAACGTCCACAATGCACTGCTTATGACCTCACATATTACTTCACTCATGACATGGTCAGTGACATCACTGATGACATCACTGTTGACATCTTCCTCAGAACCACTCAAAGACCCACTCTCACCCTCATTGAACTTCTAATACACCCACACACATAGCCACACAACTACTCAAATCAAATCAAAAAATTCTTTATTCGGTAACTGTACAAGTTAGCCATATAAGCACAATACGCAAGTCAATAAATTAAAAAACACCTTAAAATTGTAAGAACCCACTGTTCTTAAGATTAGATCAAAACTGATTTGCGAGGGGTGACTTACCGCTAGTGCTGTTTGCCTGAATTGTTGCTCACATCGCCCAGGGGGACCTCCAATGCCGCAACTCCTAGCTTCCCGATTCCAGGGCCGGTCTCCCTCTGCCGCCGCAAGCCTAGCAATACCTGGCGCGGCCGCAGTGAGGGGGGGGGACTACAGGTCCCAGGAGTCCAAGCGGCAGGAAGCCTCCTACGCCCTGTCCGCGCCCGGAGGCGCATAAGTTCTGAGGGGAGCCTTGGCAGAGCAGGTGCCTTACCGCTACTGCCGTTTGCCTGCCCTGTTGCTCACATCGCCCAGGGGGACCTCCAACAACGCAACTCCTAGCTTCCCGATTCCAGGGCCGGTCTCCCTCTGCCACCGCAAGCCTAGCGACACCTGGACTGGCCGCAGTGAGGGGGGGACTACAGGTCCCAAGAGTCCAAGCGGCAGGAAGCCGCTTACGCCCAGTCCGCGCCGGGAGGCGCATAAGTTATGAGGGGAGCCTTGGCAGAGCGGGTGCCTTACCACTACTGCCATTTGCTTGCATTGTTGCTCACATCGCCCAGGGGGACCTCCAACGCCGCAACTCCTAGCTTCCCGATCCCAGGGCCGGTCTCCCTCTGCCGCCGCAAGCCTAGCGACACCTGGCGCGGCCGCAGTGAGGGGGGGACTACAGGTCCCAGGAGTCCAAGCGGCAGGAAGCCGCCTACGCCCAGTCCGCGCCCGGAGGCGCATAAGTTCTGAGGGGAGCCTTGGCAGAGCGGGTGCCTTACCGCTACTGCCGTTTGCCTGCATTGTTGCTCACATCGCCCAGGGTGACCTCCAACGCCGCAACTCTTAGCTTCCCGATTCCAGGGCCGGTATCCCTCTGCCGCCGCAAGCCTCACAACACCTGGCGTGGCCGCAGTGAGGGGGGGACTACAGGTCCCAGGAGTCCAAGCGGCAGGAAGCCGCCTACACCCAGTCCGCGCCCGGAGGCGCATAAGTTCTGACGGGAGCATCGCGATGCGGGATGCGCGCGGGCGACGCCGGGCTAAGCCCGGGCAAAGGACGGGCCATCTGTGGCCATCCGGGGCCAGAGGAGGCCGGGACGGGCCACCCCCCTAACGTTTCCAATGCAGACCGGGACACAAAGCCTAGCTGAGTGAGCTGGAAAGTTGTAAATAACCTAAAGTATTTGATAGTATAAATGTGGGAGTAATATCTTAGATAGTCGCCCCAATCCTACTGCGACCAACAACACAGATGATTGGAATAAAGTCTTACTTTTGAAACGATCCCATTCACGTACTCAGGTACACGGAGCAATAATGACCGAATATTTTCAGGCTAATTGTGCACCGACTGGTCTTATCGTGACGAATGCACCCAGGTTATTCCTGGACGATAAAATGTTTTTAAAAGATTGGTCCCTGGTTGCGTGGGGATGCACCAGTGAATGGCTTATCCTCATAATAACGACTGCCAAAAGGATAGCCGACAATATCCTGATCGAAATCCAAACATTAGAGGCACAAATTAAATCGGTATTGGTCACCACCACCTATAACAAACAAGCAAAAGAATCAGAAAAAAGTAACAAAGAATTCAAGGACAACATTTTGGCTAATAAGATCGTCAAATTAAAAAAAGATTTGGCCAAGTTTGCCATGGAGAAAGTATACCCTTATACAAGTGACTCTTATGTCCCTCCTGTTTACAATCAACAGGGCAGAGCACCAGGGTCAAATTACTCTACCTCTGGTAGCGAGGATAACTCAACAGATTCTGATTCCTCCATGAATGACCAAACAACAGGTGGGAATCGTAGACAGTTTCAGACTCCTCCTCCGCCACAATGGTGGCCACCAGGACCGTTTAGCTTTGTACAACCTCCTTTTCCAGGTCAAATGTACCCATATCAACCTGTGAACAATTATGCACAACCGCCTTTTTTAGAACAGGGCCCAAGACGGTCCAGAGGCAAAAGACGGCCTACTCAGGCCAACGTCCATTGGAGCCCTCCGCCATCATCACGGACAAGGAGCAACCAACAGATCAATTACAACCAGGTACGAGCAATGCCCGAGTTTAGTTGTCAACCTCAGGCGTCGCACTCTGACTTCTGAAGAGAAATTGGTCCTAGAGAAAGGACTTGGCTTCGTACCGACCTATAAAGGTGATCCATTTGTGACCAGACAAGAACTGGTCGTTTTTTTTTAGAAAAGTGAGACTCCGTGCATTTTTCAAAGACAAGACGGTCCCTGATGTTGACGATACTCGAGATACCAATACAGGACTGCGTTCAAAATCCACGTTCATCCCGCCCACTAGCCTTACACCGCCCAAAGTGTTGACATTTGAGAGAGCGGTACTTGAAGATGCCGAATTGATCTTCCAAACCAACACCAAGCAGTTTAATAACCTGAGCAAACGCGAACGGATGGCACTTTTGACACTGGCTAATGATGATTCCATTACGGTGAAACCCGCCGATAAGGGTGGGGCAACTGTAATTATGGATACAGATGCTTACACCACCAAATGTAGACGTCAACTGGACAACAAGATATTCTATAGTTGCCTCAAAATGGACCCCACACAAAGATTGTCCCTAACAATAAAAAAACTGGTGGAGACGGCAGTCGCTGAGGGTTGGATTACTCAACAAGAAGCTTCTTTTCTTATCACTCTACACCCCGTGGTCCCTTTTTTTTTGTATTGCCAAAGATACATAAAGGGATCTCGCCCCCACCTGGCAGACCTATCATCTCAGGTCTGGGTTCCTTGTTACATTCGTAGATTTTTTTCTGAAACCTCTTGTCAAGTTGATGCCCACCTACATGCAAGATACTAAAGATTTACTACGAATTTTGTTGGATATGCCATTCGACGAAGACCAAGACTATCTCGTCTCGTTTGCCGTCGAGTCACTCTATACATGCATACCTCAAAATGAAACCTCATCAGTTATTGAGACTCTTTTAAGTGGAATCGATCTGGGCAACATGACTCCTCTACCCTTCATCATGTCATGCGCAACCTTGGCCATGAAAGAGAATTTTTTCAGATTCGAAAACGACCTGTTTCTCCAAGTGTCCGGGACCTCCATGGGCAGTGTTTTTGCTCCTTCGTTAGCTAATCTTTATGTTCATCATTTTGAGAAAACAGAAGTGCTTCTCGGGACGAATCCATATTTAGGTCACATCGTGACTTGGAAACAATATGTAGACGATATCTTCATTGTTTGGAGGGGATCCTCTTCGTCTATAGATGAGTTTCATTTGTGGCTCAATCAGCGCAACGCGTTTCTCAAATTCACTTGTGAATATTCCAAAAATAGTTTGCCATTTCTAGATTTGAGAATATATCCTCATGAAGGTCGTCTCAACACAGAACTCTATAAAAAACCGATGGCAAGAAACTCTTTGCTACATTTCCAAAGTTACCATCCTCAAGCATTACAAGAACATTTGCCTTTTGGACAATTTCTAAGGATTCGCTGGAATTGCTCAGATGTCTCGAAATACAAGGAACATGCCACTCTTCTGTCAACCCAACTCCGAGACAGACAATATCCAAAGAAAACAGTAAAAGCTTCAATGAAAAGGGCCTACAATAATCACAGAGATGCCTTGCTAGAACCTAAAGTGACACCTATGGAAGATTCCTCTACCCTGAGAATCACATGTGTCAACACCTTTTGTAGTTATTCTAATGCCTTGAAGAAGAGCATACTGAAGAACTGGAAAGTTCCTAAAATTGATGGGAAAACATTACCTCCACTATTGTTTGCCTTCAAACGCAGTAACAACATGAGAGACCAGTTGGTACACACCCGCCCTAGAGAGAGGAAACTGCACGTCACTGAGCCGAGTCTATGGGGCCTTCCGCCAATCAAGGGACATTTCCCTTGCGGAAATTGTTCAGTTTGCCCTTTGACCAGTCATCAGACACAGGTTGATATAGGAACATCTATTCCCTGGGAGCTTAATAAACACACTAATTGTAATTTTGACATGTAGTTTATTTGATCACGTGCCCATGCAACAAAAGATACGTGGGCATGACTTCACGCAAAATCAAGGTGAGAATTTCGGAGCACAGGAGCACCATTCGGTGCAAAAGGAGTGCAACTAAACTCACCAACCACTATATAACTGCGTGACACTCGGACACCGATCTACATTGGGTTATTTTAGAGAAACCATACATCCCTGCCCATGTCACGGATATCCAACGCTTTCTCCTACGTAGGGAGCAAAGATGGGTATACAGATTAAAAAGTGACCTTTTTGGGCTCAATGATGAGATACCATGGTTGTCACTTTAAATTGTTAGACACATCGTTAAGAATAGCATTGACAGTATTTCCCTGTATGCACGTTCTCTTTACTGATAGGACATTGTCTGTGGTGCTTTTTTACCCTTCTATGCACTACATCGATCTGTACATCATTGTGCATATACACAGATCACCTGCATTTTGTGAGCTGCACTACATCCAGCCATCCCTGTTTGGTGTTAATTTCATCCGTTGACATTTAGTTCTCACCCGCTTATGCCACCGATTGTCAGACGGGCTAACCGTAATAAAGCATTGTGCAGTTCAGCATGAAAAAACTCTGAAAACTATCCCTACACGACACGGCGTCGAGATACTCATGCGCAAACTGGTGACACTGTTCACCTTAGTCATGCGCAATAGCACCACTTGCTTTTGTCGGGGCAGGCATCAGCTTAGACAGTTTCTCGGTCCTCACACGTTAGTCCACATCAGGAGATAAAAGATTCAACCATGGCCGCCGTCGGTACCTCTGGTCACTACTCAACGACCGCCCAGGGGTACCGACGGAGAGGTAAGGCCGGCCTGATATCAGCCCGTGACATTTGCCCGTGCATTTTTGTTGCATTTTGAGACTTTCGATGCCGAGAGGCAATCTTTTAATTCACGTTTGTAGATCTTTATGATAACCCATTAATTACATACTGCCATGCGATGATTTCTACGGTCATTTACTATGCCTGCCCGGTGAATCTCGCGTTTTTGGACACTATGCCTCTTATGACTCAGTAAGACACAGATTAATTTCAGTCACACGACATTAAATCAGACATGACAGCACATTTATGTCTAAATGAGAGCAGCTACTTTCCATGTGCATTCTAATACGGTGGTTGCCGAAACCAACATGGGATGTTTGTATTGAGGGGTGCACGACTTTGTGTTGGAGTTGAATAAGCAAGAATTGTGTAATAGATTTTCATGCCATGACCGTTCTTATCATGGACATCGCTTTTTATTACAGAGCGGGCCCCCTTCCCTGCGTAGTTACCAGGTAGAGGTGAGGGTGACACCCAATCGTTATGGGTAAGTGTATGTACTATATACATCATATAGACTATTTTGGAACCATTTAAGGTTTCATTTCATCCCATTAAATTAAGAGAGGCTGTTTTGGTGGTGGTTTTGAGAGTGGTGGGAAACACTATTCATATTTATGCATATTGTCTTTACAGGTAACCGGTAAAATCTTCTACTATCACTGAGTTGGACATTACCGGTGGAGTATATGATATGTTTTCATATTGACAATTATCACTGTATAATTTTTTCACCTTTTGTGATATTAGCAGCAGCTCTATATTATATTTTGCTCGTTTGGTCCTGAAGAATGCCCCGATAGCTGTAGATCCTTGTGTGGGCAGAAACATGTCAACCTAATTACACCGCTCGACATTTGATAATTTCAAATGTTGACACACTGCTTTTTAAATATGACAAGGGCACTCCATTAATAAAATTAGCATAGAGTTCCCTTAGTTATTTTTAACACACTTTTTCATATCCTTTAGCGCTGCACCCTTCTCTTTAATTGTGGTAGAAACCCTCTTCACATAGCATGAACATATGCTTATGGGTTCTATGATGGACTCTGTGGAGTCATCAGCCATCCTCTAGTCCCTCAGTTTGCGAAGGATATCTCAGTCAATTCCTAGATTGAGTTCCCGAGCGAGAGGAGGCCTGACCCAAATGATGAAACCTCACAATCCGTGAATGATGGGTTGTGGCAACAGAGTTTCTCCTCTCTACTAGAGGTGGCTGTTATCTTTACCTGTTGACATATTTTCATTCTTGTCTTCCCCCACTCACTTTCCACCTTCCTATCTAGACCCGAGGTGTTGTGTGGTATTCGTGTACATTTTATGGGAAACACACCTTGCAGGTCTTTAAAATTCCCTGAGACCTCCCATAATGTTTTGTTTTCAGTAATATCTTAACCTTGTATTCATTTAAGTAGTCCTATAGTTCAAATAGTTCTAAATAATACTTGTTCATGTTAGAAGCTGTTGAATCAGGGGTGAAGTGCTAAGTGTTTAGTTAAACTTTACCTTGTATTATGAGCAAAACGACTCGCAAGGGGGAGGCAGGGGCGGGGGGTACGGGGACTTTAGATGCCTATCTCCAACGGATTGAATCAGAGGTGACCAAGGAGATAGAGAATGTAGAGAGGAGGCTCTCACTTGATCCACGTAATCTGACTGCAAATCCGGTTATAGTGTTAGAATCAAATGAAGTCAACCAAACATGTCCCCTAACAACGCATGTGTTAATATCCTCCGCTCCGAAAGAGGATTTTCTCAGGGTACACAAATACTTAACAAACCATACTCTCCCCCATCCAGTTCTTCTCCCTCACCCCCATCCACTCGCACAAGACAATCCAGGGCTCTAGTGGGCCCAAGAGGCAAAGAATTACCCGGGAAAAGAAAAGCACACAGTGCTTCCAAAGGTAGCCGCCAAAATTCAAAACAGGCAAGGAACAGAAATCCTGCTCATGGGTTGGGGCCACATTTATATAAAGTTGTGGAATTTGGAAATAATCCCAAGGCACAGGTAGGGAGCTCTTCCATGTTAGGCCCTAGTCCTGTAGGTAACAATCCCGACTTTTTACAACAAATGGAGGATAAGCTTAGGGCACTCATTGATCCAGTTATGGCAAAACTGGATTCAATTGACCATAGATTAAACGACCTAGAAAGGCATTTACCTAAAAAGCATTCTACCATTAAAGAGACACAACATAACGATGATCGATCTGCTATTGCTCGTACTATTTCTCCCACTGGCCCGAGCTGCCCCTCTGTGACCAAAATGGCCAATGTAGTGGCCCCCCCATCGTGCACTAATCCTGGAGTGAAGCTGGGTCCCTGGGTCCCGTAGGGGGATTACAGGGAGTGGGTATTAACTCTTCTAGGGAAGTGTCTCTCCATCTCCCTCCGGAAGCATGCCCCTATTCTATTATTCTGGCGAATGTTCCGAAAACCACAGATGGCCAGGAGGAACACTGGTCTTCTCTGAAAAATAAGTCACTTCACTTTCTGAACACAAAAACTGTGCTAGGGGATCACCTCTTCAAAGAGTTTAAAATGGCGAGAAGGGTCGCTTGGGTAGGACAATCGCAAAAATGTATGGAAGGAGATTGTGTAGTCCTGAGTTTTCGGTCCCCTGACATAGTGAGGCACATTCTTAGGCAGGCGGGATCCTTTAGGATTCGCCCTGATTGTATTAATATATTACCCTTGTCCTACTTCTATCAACCCCTCACACACCCAGGAAATAAAACAGGAAGATATTGCCCATTCCAGGAAAGTCTACCCAACTGCTCTGTCCCCTTGCAGGATAGATTTGAGCTTCTAAGCACGCTGGATGTCAATGATTGACTTCCATGCGATCAAGACAAGGATCTCTCTGGATTAAGCCCAGTCTTTGGTCATGGAGAGTTGTCACCCATAGGTTCTACCTTACTTGAAGCGAATCCTTCGACTCCGGTACAAAATGTACGATTGGGGCGATCTGTTAATAACAGCTTGATTCAAGAGCTTTCCCATGTTGGGCATAAATCACCTATTAGAGGGTCAGGTGATAGTGGGCCTCATGGCCTTTCTAGAATTGATATTGCCTCTGATGCCACATCTTTGGTCTCATGGAATGTGGCAGGACTCAGAAGTAAGGTAGCTTCACAAGATTGGCTGTCCTATGTAGACAGTAAAGACCTAGTCCTACTACAGGAAACCTGGTTGATCTTACCTGAGTATAGACCAGGTTATCTCAACTTTTTCAAACCTCAACTCCCAGTTTGCGGGGGAGACCTAAGGGGGGCTTAACAATCTGGGTTAGACAGGACAGTAGACACATAGTCAAGGAATTGGACACTAACAGTAATGATATCCTACTGTTACATATTCAGTGCCCTGAGTCTAAGGCTCTTTTTATTTTTAATATCTATTCAAGGGGTATCCCGGGGGGTAAACGCTCGGATACTATAGAACAGTTGGAATCACTTCTTGCACTCTATAACGGAAAAGGTAACATCTTTATAGCGGGGGATTTCAACTGTTGTTTCAAACCCCTTGATAGAAACGATATTGATCTTACCATGGAAGATGACCGGCCATGGGACATCCCCCAGTTGTCGATACCACAAATCAATAAATGGACGGAGGCAGCGCTCCAGCTTAAAGTACTATGTGTAGAGCATGGGTTACGGGCGACAAATGGGAGAACAGTCTCTGATAAACAAGGGGCTTTTACCTTTAGCAATGGTAAATCTAAGAACCGTATTGATTACATCCTTACTAACAAAGAGAATTGGCCCAACATCAAGGACATGATGGTAGCTGAGAGAGTAGAAAGTGATCACGATCCATTGCTTTTAATCTTCCAGCTATTCACATCTAGTCACTGAGAGTTACCTCCCGAGGGTGTCGATATTGACCTTTTGAACGACATAAGGAGAGTAAAATGGGCAAATTGTTTACTGAGGGAGGAGAATACAGCGGCAATGAGGGATTTGATGCTACAGGCAACAATTGATCTCCAAGAATCACTTACGCAGGAGGATGAGGTGGTAAATGTCATACCGATCCATACTCATTTTTTTACCTTATTGAGGGAATTTTTTACAAAAAAGGTCTCTATTAAACAGAAGTGGCCTGCAAAAAAGGAAGACCAATGGTATGGGAAGTCATGCAGGGCTGCGTACAAAGCCCTGGCAGAGGCAGTTAAATCAAAAGATAGGGATAGAATTAAGGATGCCCGTCTCCTTTATAAAAAAGCTCAATATGATGCTAAACGTGCAATGGATGAGGAGTACTGGAGGGAGCTCTATTGTGCCAGCAAAGAATGATCAATGGGCACTTTTTGGGATATGGTTAAATGGGGGTGGGGGATTCAGCAGGGAGAACCAACCAACCATGTCCCGCCTGACCTCTGGGTTTCACATTATGCAACGCAGTTTGCCCCTTCGGAAACTGTCACTGAGATGGATGTAGATCTTGTCCTCTCTAATAGGGATATTATCCCGTTACATTTTGGAAGAACAGAGGTTGAAAAGTTACTGAAAGTTATCCCGAAAGGAAGAGCTCCAGGCTTGGATCAAGTACCAGCAGATCTATTTATGCACAACAAGGAGGTCTGGGCACCATACATTTAAACCCTAGCAAATGGTATTGCCAAAGGGTCACCCATACCGGCCACCTGGAAGGGTGCCGAGATCATCCCGATTTTCAAAAAGGGGGAGCGCTCAGATCCAGGAAATTACAGGCTGATAAGTTTAATAGATTACATACAGAAGGTGATAGCAAGGCTTGTTTTGCAGAGAATCCAGGGGTGGATTGAGGAGGAAGAAATACTGTCACCTCTCCAAGCAGGGTTCCGAGATCACACTAGTACAATAGACCAAGTTTTTAGATTTGTTTTAATATACTGGCGTGTGGTATTGTTGGGAGGGGGTACGCTCTTTGCGGCATTTGTCGACCTTAAGTCTGCCTTCGACTTGGCGCCACGGGCAAAAATGTGGAATGTTTTTGTAGATCAGGCATGTCATTAGATATCTTGTCTTTCTTAAAGAAATTACATGAGGACAATTATGCCCACGTACGCTGGAACCAGCAAGGGAATGTAACCGATAAGTTTCCGATTTCCAGGGGAGTTCGCCAAGGGTGCCAAGGGTGCGTACTAGCCCGACCCTTTTTTCACTATACATCAACAGGGTGATCACGTACTGTGAGAACCATCCCACTGACGCCCCCAAGTTGGACGGCAAATTGATCCCCCTGTTGATGTTCGCAGATGACACCTTATTGGTTTCTAAAACTCAGCAAGGCCTTCAAAAGGCTATAGATTTATTTGAGGTATTCTGCGAGGACCACGGATTTTCTATTATGAATGAATGAATGAATAAAGTATTTAATAAAGCGCACGGTGGCCGAGCGGCTTCCTGGCGCTGGGGACCTGATCAGAACTCAACAGAGGGAATCCAAGGAGATTAGGAAGGGAATGCCTGAGAAAAGAGGAAGGTTTTAAGAGCTTTGCGGAAGTGAGTGTAGATGGGAATGGAACGGATAGAGAGAGGAAGACTGTTCCAGAACTGGGGAGCCAGGACTGAGAACCGAGTGCCCCCCGTTCTGGATTTACGGAAGCGAGGGATATGAAGAAGAGACAGAGAGGAAGAGCGAAGAGTGCGGACCGGGGCATGAGAAGAGACAAGAGAAGTGATGAACCGGGGCGCAGAACGGGAATGAGCCCGAAAAGCTAAACAGGCCAATTTGAAAAAGGATCTGAAGCGAACAGGAAGCCAATGAAGTGATTTGAGAACAGGGGTGATATGAGAAGATTTAGGGAGGGAGAGGATAAGATGAGCAGCTTGATTTTGAATGGCCTGTAGGCGGCGGGATTCGTAAGCAGGTATGCCCACGTACAAGCCATTCCCATAGTCGAGGCGGGAGATGACAAGGGCCATGACTATGGATTTAAGTGCATCGGTAGAAAAAAAACTTGAAATTTTCCGAATTAAACGAAGAGAGAGAAAGCAAGAAGACATGACGGAGCTGATCTGACTGTGCATAGATAAGTCATGACTGACTTTAATACCAAGAGTGCGGACAGAGGAAGCGGGCACCGCGGGGGAACCAAAAGAAAAGGGCCAATGTGCAGGGGACCAAGGGTTGGAGGGGCCACCAGTGAGAACAAGTTCCGTCTTGTCTGGATTGAGCTTCAAATGGTTAGCGCTCATCCAGTCAGAAATAAAAACTAAAGTGGAGCAGAACTTGGGAAGAGAATCAGGGGTAGAAGAAAGATCAAGTGTATGGTCCTTCATAAGAATAAGCACGTAAGAGGGAGAGTGGTCATGAATGGGGTTCCGCTGGAACAGACTCAGGTTTTTTTGTATCTAGGGATAACACTGGGTTTGAAACTAGAATGGACACATCACATTAACCAGCTGGCTACTAAGCATGCCCAGTTAGCAAGTGCTCTTACAAAAGAGTTATTTCTCTCCCACACTCGTCCGATCGCCCCAACACTTAAGATCTATGACGCTAAGGTTGGTGATGCGGTCCTCTACGGGGCTGAACTGTGGGGGTATAGTAACCTTGCTTTACTGACTAGTGCCCAAAATAAATTTTTAAGGGGCATAACGGGCCTTCCAGCATCCACTCCCTTACTCCCCCTCTATTATGATTTGGGATGTCAGCGTCTGGAAAATTTGGCCTGGTACAGACCGGTGGCATACTGGAGAAGATTGTGGGTCACTCCTGATCTCTGCCAGTATGTACGGGCATTTCTCGAAGTTAGAGACGCAGAAAAGGGCCACAAAATTCGATGGATGAGGGAGGCAAGGGCAACATATATCGCCATGGGCCTAGGCAGTTTGTGGGAAGATCCAATAGCAAATGCATTCCCGCCTAGGAACGTTTTTAGAGAATTGTACTGGAGTATGGTATCTCTGAGAGGGTTCAGTAAATGTACTAGTTTGTCTCTTACTGGGGTCTACTTGGAAATGAAAGATTTACCTGCTCTAGAGGGCTACTGAGATTGGATTACCGCTCCTGGGGATAGGAAGCGGTACCATCAATTTAGGGTTGGGACCCTCCCTATAAACTCCTTTACTTGTAAATGGAACAGTAGTTCCAAATCCAGTTGTCCCTGTTGTCCTACACAGCGGGAAAGTATTGCGCACATTATATTTATCTGCCCAGAGTACAAAGCATCACGGCAGGTGTGGTTGAAGCCCATCTGCTTGCAGATGGGTCTCACCACTGGGCGTGAGTCCTTGAGAGTCCTCAAGACCAATAGCTCTCAGCCCGTTGTCAATGCTGTTGCAAAGTTCTTACAATGGATGTGGATAATACATGCACGCAAATTAAGCATGTAATGATTTTTATGGGTTGAAAATATTTTAGGATCTTGCAGCTAAAAAAAATTATATATATATATACTATATGGACCTTCTGTTTTGCCCGTATTTTTATTTTTACTTTTTAAAGTAACAAATTGTGTATATAGATGAGGTTAAAATGAATTCTCTGATACAATCTATTGCACATACATTTTTTTTTTTAAAGATGGATGTCCTGACCTAACTACCTTTTCCCCCTGATGTTCTAAAGTGTAATGTATTTGGGTAAATGAAATGCAATGTTATTGGTTTTTACTTGTTATTTTAAATATATATGTGTGTCTTTTATGATGTAAAAATCGAAATAAAGACTTTATGAATGAACGATTTGCGATATTTAACATTTTTAAAAAAAAAGGCTGTAATGGAGGCAATAGTAAATTAATGATCTAACAATTGCAAAATCATAAATGCAGGGCAACATTGTCTCAATCTATATCTTTTTAAAACAGGGATAAAGCATTTTCTTCTAAAGATTGAATAAAATGTACAAAAAAGCAATATATGTATTGTGGATTGTTCAGCAACATCGTCGCACAAGTATTTACTTACGACCATTTGTTTTGTAATGGAAAACCTAAAGACCTATGAAGAATATTCAATCTAAAATGTGTTAACAATAACCTCTCACAATCGTCAGTTACTAATACAATGTATCGCTGTATGAGTGGAGTCGCCAAGACCGTATAATGAGCGTGAACCGTTAGTTTCTTTAATTATATTTTGATTCTGATTTCGCCCAAATAATGCATGCAGCTTGCTTTAAGGTCTTTCCTAGACACATTGCACACAACTACTCACATACCCATTCCCAGACCCATACAACAACTAACTCACAAACTCACTAATCCCTCTAGACACTAATACACCCACTCCCTCACCCATTCAACTACTCATACAGCTACTTACTCACCCATATAGCTACTCACACAGCTACTCACCCACCCATATAGTTACTAACATAGTACTCAATCACCCATACATCAACTCAGGGACCCATTCATTCACTCACACAACCATTTATATACCCAATCACACATCCATACAAGCACTCACATGCCCACTCCCTCACCTATATAGCTACTCACACAGACACTGTATAATAAAGGCATTAATACACCCACTCACTTACCCATGTACCCACTCAAACAGCCACTCACTCACCCATACCCCTACTTACATACCCAGTCACACCTATAGAGCCATTCATACAGCCACTCACTCTCATACAGGCACTCACATACTTACTCACCCACCCACAGAGCTACTCACATAGTCATTTAGCCACCCATAGACCCACTCACACAGCCACTTATCCACCCATACAGCCACCAACAAACCCACTCACTCACCTATACAGCTACTCACACAACCACTCACTCACCTATACAGCCACTCACATAGATACTCACTCACCCATGTACCACTCACAAACTTACTCACCCACACAGCCACTCAACCACCCATACAACCATTCACATACCCAACACTCCCAAATATAGCCACTCACACAGTCATTCACTCACCCATACAGCTACTCACATACCCTCTTATTCACCTTTACAGGCACTCACACCCATGCAGCCACTCAGACAGCCACTCCAACACAGATCAGACAGTCACACAGCCACTCAGATGACATATGATACATATAAATAGTATAAGCCAGTAGTAAAGAAAAAATAGTAATTTAGCTAATGAAGAAGCTTAGTATATATATTTAAGTCTCAAAAACGTTTTAGAAACACTTACACTCACTCAGTGATGTCATTTGAGATGTCATCAGTGATGTCACTGACCATGTCATGAGGGATGTAATATGTGTGGTCATAAGCAGTGCATTGAGGGGGTATAAGTTATAGTTAGTTCAGGTAACTATAACTGCTGAATTTCACTGGTTTTGTACAAGTGAAATCTGAGCCTAACTATAAAGTCCCTGTAACCTTTATTAGTTTCAGTGAATATATATATACATAGATTAGATTCTCTCTTTCTCTCTCTATATATACATATATACATGTGTGTGTGTGTGTGTGTGTGTGTGTATTACCTACTGGCAGTCGCCAGTAGGTAGTTATAGTTAGAACCTAGTTTCAGTAGGAAAAGCATTTATTGATTTGCTAATAACTATGGCGTTGTTTGACGAATCTTTGCAAAATTCACCAAAGTCTATCCAGGTCATCTCCTATCTTGAAAGTTTGGGGGTGATTCATTAAGCGTGGGCTGAGAAAAAAGGGGGTCCCAAAAGGCGTTTTTCCCATGTTCATTTCCATAGGAAATTTTGAGACAGGCTACAGCCTGAACTGCTTAACGGAATTATCCCAAATTTGGCAAAAAGGAAGTGCCTGGTTCAGAAAGTGACCTTTTTTTTAAATGGTGTAAATTTGTTCCGTAGTTGCTGAGAAATTCAAAAATAAGTCACAAAATCAATTTCTCATAGAAAACTTTACACAAATCTACAGCCTGAACTGCTTAACGGAATTATCCCAAATTTGGCAAAAAGGTAGTGCTTGCTTCAGAAAGTGACCTTTTTTTTTAAATGGTGTAAATTTGTTCCGTAGTTGCTGAGAAATTAAAAAATAAGAGTCAAAAAATCAACTTCCCATAGAAAACTTTAGGCAAGGCTACAGCTGAAACTACTGAACGGAATTACCCCAAATTTGGCAAAAAGGTAGTGCTTGGTTCATAAGGTGACCTTTTTTTTAAATGGTGTAAATCCGTTCAGTCGTTGCTGAGAAACCTATATAACAAGCATTTGCAATGCAATAGGTCTCGCATTAGCAAGAGTTTAAGCTATTGCCATTGTAAATCACAATGCCTTTTATTTATGTTTTTAAAACCAAAACATAAATAAAAGGCATTGTCATTTACAATGCCGATAGCTCAAACTTGCATTAATGCAAGACCTATTGCATTGCAGATGCTTGTTATTTCGTGTGATAGAGTCACTCAAAGAGCCGCAGTCAAAGCACTAAAAAGTCGTCACTTTTAAATGCACTTAAAATGCTGAAATGTCACACATAAGCAAACTAAAAACATGGATATATGATGGGGTGACAGCACTGGTGCGGCGCTGTTGAGTGCCCCAAATGCCAAGCACCAAAAGGTGGTCTCCCTGCTATCTGTGAAGCTGCAGGTTTGGTGTGCAACACTCGGTCAAAAAGACATCTCCACCTCCCTGAGCAGGTTTGGTGTTTGCTTGAAAGTAGAGATGAGCAGCGATCCTGGGGCTAAAACAAAGCCCCTTAGTTAGTTATGCATGATGATGCTGAGTGTAGAAATCACGGCCCCCTCAACCATTTTAAGCATGGGCGGTTGCAGGGATTAAGGTGATGACTCCTTTTGTAATGCGAAATAAATGCGGCGCCTTCAAGTAGGCGCGAAGATGGTGTTTTTTTAATGCATTCAGACATTGGCGTTTCTGAATAAGTTTCGTAAGCAGGCGTTTTAGCGCCCAATTTAACCTTCTGTATATCTTCCCTGTTCCACTGACGGCCATTAATCACACTGTCCCACAATGGTCATGTCCCTGCAGCTATGGGTGGGGGTGTGGTTCGGGGAGGGGGATTGAAGGAGGGGTTTGGTCTTGTACATACTTAACTAGGATTTGCACACTTAAAACTGGGCAGATATTCAGAAATTAGACCTGCAACAATAGCCCTCAGCTGTTTGGTGTGCTACTGTAAAACGACAGATATACTTACGGAAATGCATTGGCAAAGGAAATCGGTCTCGTGAGCAGCTATTGGCTTTGCCAATCAGATGGGGTAGGTGGAATGAAGAAGGGAGAGGAATGGTTGGAGGGCGGCTGTTAGACAACCGGATAGGTAAAAATATTACATGGTGCCAAAAAAATGAACGAGAAAAGAAACGCATGCACGAACATTCAGTTTGCCATCTACATATTTAAGCGTTTATATTTATTTTGTGGAAGCTGGGAGGTAACCATAGAAGGGGGTAGCTCTGGACTTTGGGGGAGTTACACAGTGGCGGGAGCCGTAAAAACAAGGAAGAGGGAAAGAAAGGATGGAGGCTGACGGGCCAAAAGAAGGAAAGGAAAGAACGAAGGAAGAAAGGGAGCAGGGTGAACAACAGAAGGAAGGACATTGAGGAGAAACGTAGCCGCAGACTCTTTGGACATTAGGAAAAGGCACGCTGAAGGGCGAGGGAGGCGAGGGAGGGAGGAGAAATGCGAGAAACGTGTGAAGCAGGGGGCGGGGGTAGCGGATACCTTTGAAGTGAAGCTAAGCTTCACTTCAAAGGCTTGTTGGCACAGCGCACGCCGGGGGATGCCTGTGGGAGGAAGGCTGGTGTCTGTGCACGCGCTTTTTATGGCAATGCACATGCGCATTGAGCGAGCTTTTCACGGGCACTGCTTGGAATCGCCTGATCTCGGTAAGCTCTGTTTAAGCCCCTTTATATCTCGCTCCGCTCAATGCGCATGCGCATTGATAGGTCACGAGACCTAACGAAAGGATGTCTGTCTGTCTGTCTGTTTGTCCTTTATGCATTACTACACCATTCATCCGATCGCCATGAAACTTTGGGAAGTTGTTGAGTACACTCCCGTGAAGGTTTCTGGCATAACATTTTTTTAAATATCAGCCCCTCAGGGCCCTCATAATCTTTTGAATACTGATGTACGCACCAATCCACAAGCACTCGAATAAATAAATAGGAATAAAACGACACTTTGAAATGTTTTCCATATTAAAATAAATAAGTTTCTATAAAAATGACACAATGTAAATTGAATGTTATCATAACGAGTTTCCTTGAATTTCCTTTCTTCGGAGATCACAGCAATGCGACGGGTAAGCTAGTTCAAAAATAAAAGTTTCAATATCTATGGCCCCAGTGGAGTCGTGACCCTTGCTGACCACAAGCTTTATACTAATTGGCTGTTAACACTCCAAACCAGGAAGTGTTGGCAGCCATCTTGTGACTCGGTAGAACTGAGCCACAAGAAAAGAGAAAAACAAAGGTGAAAAAAAAGAAAAGGAGCAGGGTAGAAGCATCCTGACCCCCTAGGCCTGCTCAGGGTAAAAAAAAGCATTAAAAAAAATACATCTGCGAAATTCGCGGTGGGGTTGCAAATTCCACCAAAACTTTAAAAAAATGAAGTGCGGACTCCTGTGCTTCATTTAATTGAGGCCCCCGGGTGGGCCAGGTCCCGGGGGCATTGCCAGCAAATAATAGTGGGGGCCCACTGGGGCCCCCGTAGCCCCGGGGACTGCCACCTCCCAGGGTTTATATGTATATATGTGGATATTAAAGTGTTTGTTCACACATTTCAGCTAACAAAGTAGAATAAAACCCCACAAAATAGGACGCAATAGGCAGTCTCACACTTGCACTGCGTACACTTCTGCTCCCAATCGCCATGGGAACGCATCTTCCAGTCTTTCCTCCCGGACTGCTACTTCTGCCAATTCCACAAGCACTGCAAAAGCGGCTGTGTTTTCAGGGCTCAAACAGGGTCCGAGAGGACGTGAAACACTTCTGCCGAGCTCACAAGCAGTGGAAGAGCGGCTGTGTTTTCAGGGCTGTAACAGGGTCCGATAGGAGGTGAAACACTTCTGCCAAGCTCACATGCAGTGGGAGAATGGCTGTGTTTTCAGGGCTCAAACAGGGTTCGAGAGGAAGTGAAACACTTCTGCCAAGCTCACAAGCAGTGGGAGAGCGGCTTTTTTTCAGGGCTCAAGCAGGGTCCGAGAGGAGGTGAAACTCGAGCTGTTCGCAAACCATCCTGAGGAAAAGTGTTCTTCTGATCGGCATCATTTGTACCGGGACTCCATTGTTTTTTTCATTGCTATCTCGTGTCAAACACTTCCACATGACCCACCTGGTCGTTTCTGCTGATGCCTGAGGAAAATATAACTAACACGACAACAGCCATCTTGCAGCCAGCATTTCTGCCCAGGAACTGTCGCACACCCAACCCCCCTTTTATTTGCAGTTCAACTGAAAGCCATGAGACAATCACACCCTGAGTAAATGATCAGTTTTCCAACTCCTGCTCCCAGCCTGGTAAACATCCTTGATACCGTGATCAGGTTATCTGGACAATGGTCTGACTGCTGAGCCTTGATCAGGGTGATTAAACAATGACTTGAAAGACCGGGCTTTGATCAAGGTGATTGAACAATGACCTGAAAGACTGAGCCTTGATCAAGCCGAGTGAACAATGATTTGTGCACCAAGCCTTGACCAGCTCACCACCTACAAACGTCGTCTGGATCTGGTTATCAACTGTAAACACTGCCCTGATTGAACAATGAACTAACAGCCAAAAGACTGAAATGAAAAAGTATAAAAGGCTTGTAAGCTGCGGAGTAGAGCAGCAGCCTCCTCTGTCTTGTCTCTGACTAGCTTGGGACTCTGTTCCATAGCCCGGGCTATTGAATAAATCTGGGTTCATCCTGCAGATGAAGGCTCCAGTGTTTCCTTTTTCTAAGTATGGAAGGTATGGAAGACTTGGGCGGTTCCTCCGCCGCCGAGACCCAGTACGTGGGTTTAACCGGTTCTTCAAATGGCACCCGAACAGGTACTCCACGAACACGAAGGTCAGGCCTGGTGGATGTGAGGGGGTGCACGGAGAGATTCCGACGGACTTACCCTACGTGAGGGATTCTTGCAATCCGGTAAGCCGAACGACTCGCCCGCTGTTCCTCCCCACCCGGTCTGGGCCATTTGACCGTGTTCTCGCTGGAGGTCCCTAGAAAATAATTTCTGGAGCAGGACACAGCCCTACGTCTGCAGAAGAGAACTACCCCTGTAAGGTAAGGGTGGACTGATCACCCACAAAGTCTGTATGATTCTGTTATTGACTTTCGCAAAAGTCAAGCTGTTATTGACTTTTGCCAAAGCCAAGCAAGCGAGGTGAGTTTTTAAAAACCTGCTGATGTCTGTTCTGTATGAATTCTGCTGTTATTGACGTTTGCAAAAGCCAAGCAAGCGAGGTGAGTTTTAAAACCCGCTGGTGTTTGTTATCTGTTTTCAAGCATGCCAGTCAGTAGTAAGTTCAAGAGATTATGTTGTTGTGTGTGTACGCAGGACTCCCAGCTGGAGGCAGCTTGTCCGCTTCCTCCAGAGGGGACCCCTGGCCATATGATGTATGTTAAACATGGCCCTTCTGCCATAATGGTTTCCTCATTCTGGGTAAAATATACAAAACAAAGTAATGCGGAATTACAGTGGCCACTTTATGGAGGAACAATTAATGAAAAGAAAAAGGGTCAGTCTATGTTTGAATCCGTCCGATTTTGGAGGAAAGAGATAGAGCAGAGAGCTAGAAAGCAGAAGGCTCAAGAAAAAAAACAGGAACGTTTGTCAATGGCCGACCACTCCAGAGAAAATTTACAAAATCAAATGACAAAGTCAGTAGAAATAGCCGATAGGGATCATGGGGCCCGGGTACAAAAATGTTATCCAGCTCGTGAGGAGAAAGGAAAGGGCCATATGGAAGGGGGAGAAGAAGTTGATTCCTTGCTTGATTCTATGCTAGAAAGCCCTCCTGCATATGCCCCAATATACCCTGCCCTGACGCCTCACACCGCGCATGTCCCGCCGCCACCGCCCATTCCCGACCCCATTGCCCCTCTTACTGTTCTTCCTGTCTCACCATCCCTCCCGACTTTTCCTACGACACAGACCACGCCCGCTAACCCTGTCCTCGCTACGGGAATGACAACAAGTCTCCATTTGCCCAACCCCTGCGGCTTTACCCCTACACGCCCTTTTCCAACTTCCCCTTGGTCTACAGTTAAGCAGGATTTATATAAATTGTTGAATTCCCCCCGACTGGCTTCCTTGCGCTCTGCAGTCAGCTTTTCATCCCTTCGAGAAAATGACCTACAGAGGCAACAGTGTGAATGTTGGATAAATAACGGGAACATTTATGCCTTTAAAGAAATATGGTCCACCTTTTACCAGTGGACGATTATGGAGCAGACCACCTGCAAAGATTTGAGAATGCACTTATGCAGATACCCACCGGATTAATGGACCTTAGGTTGCAAATAAAAAGAAGCGATGTTCAGGGAGAGGAGATGTTTGGCACTATGTCTGCTTTAATGGCTTATCGTGATATCACCACTTTTCCCAACACCCCTCTAGAAACAGCTATGCCAATGAGAGAGGCGGCCCCTGTCTTTGTTAACGCACTTACCGATGCCCAAAATAGTGGCCGAGGGGCTGTTGAGGCACACTGGCGCAGGCATTGGGTTCATGTTCCTTGGAAAAGGTCAGAAGTAATGCAGTTAAAAGGACAATTACCAGATCCCCGGAAGAATCCGGCTGCCTTTTACAGAGAATTAGGTCAGATTATATCTGCAGGTACTCTCATTCTTGAGGATATAGATTTACTTTTTGGTACAGTTGTCCCCACTGGAATTTAGGACAAAATTCGACATACTGACCATAAGGCGGTGGGAGGTAAATGGGCTGACCTAGAGGCTATGGAAGAAGCAAGGGTAGGAGGGACTAAACCAGAAGCTGCCAGCCTGACTTTGCCTGGTAAAATAATTTTGTTTATGAAAACACTTTTGCCGGAAACTGTCATTAACTGGGATAAAATAAAAGCCTGTAGGCAGAGAAAAGATGAGAATGTGGCTGACTTCTTTACCCGTTTTGAGACAGAATACAAGGCACATTGTGGTTTGGATCCCCGGACCCTAGGTTCTGGCCCAGTGTTTGTTGATAACTTTGTCAGCAACTTGCTTCCTGAGATCTCCGCCAGGCTCAAGAAAGTTGAAAGTACGTGGTCTGCCCAAACTATGATTGGTATCTTGGCTAAGGCACAATATCACGAGAATAGGGAGAATGAGGATAGAGACAAGGAAAGTAAGAAGGTTAGGGATCTTTACCCGTTAAGTGCTGCCGTTGGCTGTTGAACATTCGGAGCACTACCTGGCTGGTGCTGCGCACATTCAACGGCCGACGCAGCCCCGCCCATTTTTTAAAACGGCCGCACTGCCGCGAAATCGCGGCAGCGGCCAACGGGTTAAGAGTAAGGCACTTCTGCAGCAGGCTTACCCTCCCCGAGGTCCTGATGCCTGCGGGAATTTCAGTTCTCAACCCCAACCCCCTCCGAGGGCTTGCCAGTCTATCCCCTCTAGCCCTCAACGTACGGGAGCCCTCCAAACAGATCAGTGTGCTTATTGTAAGGGTACGGCCATTGGATAGATGAGTGTTCTGTGTTAGCTGAAAACATCCGAACAGGGAAGACTCGGCCTCACGCTCCCAGGGGGGGGGGAGGCCGACGAGGGACCATGGCCCGCCCCATCCACAGGATAAAGAACGTAGACCCAGGGATGACGCTCCCATCCGGCAGTGCCCGGCTAATAGGTTTGATGGGTACGAAGCAACACGCACTCATTACAATGATAATTATGATGAAGTTGATGAGACAGGGTCCTACCAAGCATAGGACGGCCAGGAAAGGGGTATTACCAGAGTGCAAATTCCAGTGGATCAAAGGGGCCCGTATGTTCAAATGTCAGTTGTGGGGAACAATCAGAATTTCCTTTTGGATACTGGGGCCACCAGGTCTTCTATTGCACGTCTGTCAGTTCCGGAGGCACCCCTTCCTGGCAATATGAATGTCTCCGTGGGTTTTGCAGGAACACTTGTGACCAGCCCTGTCTCTGAACCCCTCCCTCTCGATATTGGCCCTGCACATGTTGATGCTCCCTTGGTCCTTACTACAGGTTGCAGTGAAAATGTGTTAGGCATGGATCTAGTGAAAGCTCTGTATGCGACCATATCATGTAGTCCCCAAGGTGTATCCCTAACAATTTCTCCAACTGCAGCTTCCTATATGTATCTGTCTGGTCCCCTCCCACCAGAGTTGCAGTCTTTACCTCCCTCTTGGCATCATCAGACACTGATGTAGGGTGTCTCAACATATCCCCTCATGTGATACGCATCCACCCAGGTGCACTTCTCCCCCGCCTCCGGCAGTATCGACTGCCCGCGGAAGGAGAAATGGCCCTTTTAACAATAATATTTGAATTAATGGACTAGGGCGTAGTGGAGGAAACACGTGGCAATATCTGTAACAGTCCCATTATTCCCGTTCTTAAAAAGACCAATGCAGATGCTCTCTCCCCTAAAATATACAGATTTGTAATTGACCTTAGAGCCCTTAACAAAATAACAATCTCCCAATATCCTGTTGTCCCCGACATTACAACTCTCTTAACGATGGTCCCTTCTGATGCAACGCACTTCTCTGTCATAGACCTGAAGAATGCTTTTTTCAGCATTCCTATACATCCTGACAGCAGACATTTTTTTGGTTTCTCCCTTGGTGGGCGGAGCTTTAGATTCTTTCGCGCCCCTCAAGGTTTCACCAAGAGCCCCAGTATCTATAGTCAAGCCCTAAAAAATCAACTAGATTCCTTGGAACTCCCTGATAATTCCACACTATTACAATATGTAGATGACCTCATCAGTGCTGCAAATTCTGTCCCAGCATGTAAAGAAGCTACTCTCTGTTTGTTACGCCACCTTGCCCTCCATAATCACAAAGTCTCTTTGAAAAAGCTTCAGTTTTGTCAAGAGAAGGTGACCTATTTAGGTCATCTCCTCTCGAAGGAGGGAAGGCAGCTCAACGCTGATCATGTAGCCATTATCAATGCTATGACGACCCCACGAACATAAAAGCAGGTGCAAGCCTTCATAGGCCTTACCTCATACTGTAGACAGTGGATTTCCAATTTTTCGGCCATGGTCAAACACCTCTTCTTGCCCTCACCACTAAAGACATATCAGACAGTTCCTTTCCTTGGACTAGGGAGCATGCGCAGGCCTTCCAAGATTTAAAGAGGGCTCTGTATACTGCTCCAGTCCTCAGTACTTCTGCTTATAACAAACATTTTTAGGTCTCGTGACCTTAAATGCACGCAAGCGCATTGAGGAACGAGAATTCAAGTGCTCGAAATACTCTCCAAACCAAGGGCTTCGTTCCTTGGCGTTTTCTTGAAGTTCACGTGGCCACAGGCACGCGCTTTTGGGCCATAAACTCTGTTCCCCACAGCCTTGCATTCATTTCTCCTCCCCCTCCCCAGCCAGCTTCCCCCAGGCCGTAGCAGCACTCCTCCCACACTCCCATACTTCAAAGGCTTATCACGTCACACGGCCACAGGACGTTCAAGTCTTATCACTTCACACGGCCCCAGGCCGCGCAACCAGAGCACTTCAGTTGGTGCGCAGCCCCCCTCCCAGCACTGCCTTGTTACTCTCGGCCAGGCTCCGCATTTCACCCATTGAAATAACTTTAGAGCAGCATAAAAGGGTTTACAAACAAAGTAATGTAACTAAACAGAACATATATTCTTAACTAAATGTGGCATATACATGGATAATATATGGAACGTATGTAAGCATAACATACCATATGTAGAGTGCAGAGTGCAGATTCAGAGTGCAGTGTGCAGAGTGCAGATTGTGAGTGCAGATTGTGAGTGCAAATTGTGAGTGCAGATTGTGAGTGCAGATTGTGAGTGCAGATTCAGAGTGCAGAGTGCAGATTCAGAGTGCAGATTCAGAGTGCAGAGTGCAGATTCAGAGTGCAGATTCAGAGTGCAGATTCAGAGTGCAGATTCAGAGTGCAGAGTGCAGATTCAGAGTGCAGAGTGCAGATTCAGAGTGCAGATTCAGAGTGCAGATTCAGAGTGCAGATTCAGATTCAGAGTGCAGATTCAGAGTGCAGAGTGCAGATTCAGAGTGCAGATTCAGAGTGCAGATTCAGAGTGCAGATTCAGAGTGCAGAGTGCAGATTCAGAGTGCAGATTCAGAGTGCAGAGTGCAGATTCAGAGTGCAGATTCAGAGTGCAGAGTGCAGATTCAGAGTGCAGATTCAGAGTGCAGAGTGCAGATTCAGAGTGCAGATTCAGAGTGCAGATTCAGAGTGCAGAGTGCAGATTCAGAGTGCATATTCAGGGTGCAGATTCAGAGTGCAGATTCAGAGTGCAGATTCAGAGTGCAGATTCAGAGTGCAGATTCAGAGTGCAGAGTGCAGATTCAGAGTGCAGATTCAGAGTGCAGAGTGCAGATTCAGAGTGCAGAGTGCAGATTCAGAGTGCAGATTCAGAGTGCAGATTCAGAGTGCAGAGTGCAGATTCAGAGTGCAGATTCAGAGTGCAGATTCAGAGTGCAGAGTGCAGATTCAGAGTGCAGATTCAGAGTGCAGAGTGCAGAGTGCAGATTCAGAGTGCAGATTCAGAGTGCAGATTCAGAGTGCAGATTCAGAGTGCAGAGTGCAGATTCAGAGTGCAGAGTGCAGATTCAGAGTGCAGATTCAGAGTGCAGAGTGCAGATTCAGAGTGCAGAGTGCAGATTCAGAGTGCAGATTCAGAGTGCAGAGTGCAGATTCAGAGTGCAGATTCAGAGTGCAGATTCAGAGTGCAGAGTGCAGATTCAGAGTGCAGAGTGCAGATTCAGAGTGCAGATTCAGAGTACAGATTCAGAGTGCAGAGTGCAGATTCAGAGTGCAGAGTGCAGATTCAGAGTGCAGAGTGCAGATTCAGAGTGCAGATTCAGAGTGCAGATTCAGAGTGCAGAGTGCAGATTCAGAGTGCAGATTCAGAGTGCAGAGTGCAGATTCAGAGTGCAGATTCAGAGTGCAGATTCAGAGTGCAGATTCAGAGTGCAGAGTGCAGATTCAGAGTGCAGAGTGCAGATTCAGAGTGCAGATTCAGAGTGCAGAGTGCAGATTCAGAGTGCAGATTCAGAGTGCAGATTCAGAGTGCAGATTCAGAGTGCAGAGTGCAGATTCAGAGTGCAGATTCAGAGTGCAGAGTGCAGATTCAGAGTGCAGATTCAGAGTGCAGAGTGCAGATTCAGAGTGCAGATTCAGAGTGCAGATTCAGAGAGCAGATTCAGAGTGCAGAGTGCAGATTCAGAGTGCAGATTCAGAGTGCAGAGTGCAGATTCAGAGTGCAGAGTGCAGATTCAGAGTACAGATTCAGAGTGCAGGGTGCAGATTCAGAGTGCAGATTCAGAGTGCAGAGTGCAGATTCAGAGTGCAGATTCAGAGTGCAGAGTGCAGAGTGCAGAGTGCAGATTCAGAGTGCAGATTCAGAGTGCAGAGTGCACATTCAGAGTGCAGAGTGCACATTTAGAGTGCAGAGTGCACATTTAGAGTGCAGATTCAGAGTGCAGAGTGCAGATTCAGAGTGCAGATTCAGAGTGCAGATTCAGAGTGTAGATTCAGAGTGCAGTTGCAGAGTGCAGTTGCAGAGTGCAGTTGCAGAGTGCAGTTGCAGAGAGACTCAGCAGCACCACCACAGCATCACTCAGCACCACCACAGCACCACTCAGCACCACCACAGCACCACTCAGCACCACCACAGCACCACTCAGCACCACCACAGCACCACTCAGCACCACCACAGCACCACTCAGCGCAATCCCAGCATCACTCAGTGCAATCCCAGCATCACTCCGCGACATCACAGCATCAATCTGTGCAACCATTCAACAACAACTGGTTCAATTATGTTCTCTCAATGTTTCAAGCTTTATTACAAATGTCACAAAAATATGTTATTTCACTTCTGTTCTTGGATTTTCATCACAATAAAATACACTGAACATAATCTTCACAAACGTTATTTACAAAAGTTTAAGCTATTGCCAATATAAATTACAATCACTTTTATTTAAGTATTAATTATTTTAAAAAATTAAAAGCCGTTGCTATTTGTAATATCAATACATCTAAGTCACGTAAATACAAAACATGTTGCGTTACAAATGCTATAGTCGTCACATGTGCGAAAGTTATAACTATTGGCATTGAAAATGACAAAGCTATTAATTTAGCTATTTTCAAAATCAACACATAAATAAAAAAATTGTCATTTACAAGACCAATAGCACAAACTTTCATAATGCGAGACCTATTGCATTGCAAATGCTTGTTTCTTTTTGTACATGAGACAGACGGCTGTGCATGCGCTGTCTTGACCCAGATGTTCGGAGGTCACCATCGGCCATGTGCCTATTTTTCAGACACTTTAGATCCTGTTGCAAGGGCTCTCCCAGGATGCCTACGGGCGACCGCTGCGGCCGCCCTCATGGTCCGTCAGATTGCGGGGATCATCATGAACTCCCCCCTGACTCTAATGGTCCCCCATTCTGAAGATGCCCTCCTTAATAACACCAAGACACAGTACCTCACTAGCGCACAACTCACAGGATATGAACTGACACTCTTTGCCAGCCACATCAACATCAAAAGATGCACTGTACTAAACCCCGCCACATTACTCCCACTGGATACTCAGGATGCCCGCTTAGACCCTCATGACTGCATATTAAGGATAGAGGAGGAGACGAAGGGACGCCTCGATAGCAGAGCCAGAAGGTACACTGTATGTGGACGGATCATGTCTCAGAGGGCCAGATGGTAACACCTCAGCCGC
This sequence comes from Lissotriton helveticus, assembly GCF_964261635.1. Lineage (NCBI taxonomy): Eukaryota > Metazoa > Chordata > Amphibia > Caudata > Salamandridae > Lissotriton > Lissotriton helveticus. The sequence continues at coordinate 1,327,013,473 of NC_136069.1, read as the reverse complement.
CTACGCCCTCACAACATTAGGGCGAGTATTAGAAACAGCTCAGATTCCGCAGTGCTCTGCTCAAGCAGCAGAATTAGTGGCCCTCACTAGAGCTTGTGAGTTAAGCAAAGGGATGACAGTAAATATTTATACTGACAGCCAATATTCCTTCGGGGTGGCCCACAACTTCGGGAGGTTATGGAAAGAAAGGAATTTCCTTACTTCCCATGGGACCAAGATTCAACATGGCCCCCTAATTCACCAATTGTTAGAGTTCCTGACACTCCCAATAAAGGTGGCCATTATGAAATGTAAGGCCCATAAGAAAGTGACAGATGATGTTGGGAAAGGCAATGCCCTGGCTGACCAGACGGCCAGACAAACAGCTCTTAGAAAAAGGGAAGGAATGTATGTAGGAGGTCCTGCTAGGTGGGTGGCAGATGAGGGCATGGTTGAAAACACAGTAAAGAGTGTGAATGATATTGGAGAACCGGGCCTTATGGGCCTAGCGGCGCTGGGCACGCCTGATATCTTCGGGTTCACCTGCCTTATCAGACAGAGACACGAGACACTCTGTTCGGCGTAGAAAATCAGATTTATTAGCTGCAGCTAAGCACAGTGGTCCTAGAAGTACACCAATGGTTAGTTCTCAGGAGACTGCCACTTCATTCCGTGGCGCGCAGACTTTTATACCAGACATATTTACAATACCCACTCCCAAAACATACAAGACTGACAAATGAGAAAAGTTTGAAAACAAGCTATCGAGTATCTTGTATACGCCCTTCTTTCAGACCCCGTGTTCTCCCCTCCCCTCAAGTTAATCAATGCTAGTGCATGTAATTCAATTTGCAGGTGGGAGGACGTATTTGCGAGCCTCAAAGGACAGTTGTGTAACAAGAGAATACACAGAGAGAATAGTGAAGGTCAGTTAAATAGGATAAGATAAAGGAAGAATGGTGAGACCCGCACAGCCAACTAAGACAAGGATCAATCAGTCTAGACATGGATTAACTAACTCGGCCAGTTCCTGACATCAGTTTCTTAGACAAGGACAAAGGGTTATTCCTTAACAGGAGAGGCGAGCAGCTGAAAAGGCAAAAACACTATGTTCGCCGTGTCGCCTGAATGAGGGCAACACAAAATGGCGGCTGTCACAAAATGGCGGCTGACTAGGAAGCGGAGTCGAAAATCACGGAACCTCAGTCCCTCCTTTTGCCATTACTCAGGCAAAACACAAAGGACTCACGCTAATCTGAGTCAATGTCGATGGTCATAAGGTCATTAAGCTGTTGCTGCAACATCATCTTAATATTTTCTGTTTGCTGTGACATAGGCTTTGGGACACATAAGGTGGCACAAAGCCCACAGATAGCAGGGCCACATTGCAAGCAGAGACAGCAAGAGAAAATGATGGCCAAAATCATCCCGAGGAAAGTTAACACTTTCTATCCCCATGTGGACAGTAGTCCCCAAAACCATCCCATCACAGACTAATTTCCTGAGTCCTGATGAATAGACTCGGAAATGACATGTAGCTTAGAAATGGCTTGGTATACTGTAGGAGCATTATCCGGAATGTAAATGCGGCAACTAGACCCGATCAATTTACAAACTCCTCCTCTATCAGCAAGAACAATGTCTAACACCATTCTGTTTTGTAAAGTCATAAGACGATCCGCCTGAAGTTCAGCCGTCAAATTACTCAAGGCTCCGGAAGTCACATTTATCGTAGCCTCAACAACACAAACCAACTGTCTAATGTTTCTGCTATTGACCATTGGGCCCCAAAAGGGAAGAAACCCTTTAATAAAGTCTTCTCCCTCTTGTCCAGCTGTGTCTCCCGAATCAATAACCCCTCTACCATATCTTTTCCTGTGATGTCCTGAAGGAGCAGTGTATGTAGGGGGAAGTAGGAAAGCTATATAGCATGTTCCCGAAAAATAGGCAGGAAGCCATGTGTAGGCCCTATCATGACAAACGAAATATTTACCTTGAGATGGTACTAACGGAGAAAAAATCAAGGGGGAATAGACATAGGTATGGGAACAGACACTCTTTTCCTGTTTATTTTTATTATTCTGACCAGTTATTTGCAAACACAGGGTGCCTTCATGAGGTACAGTCCAAATTGGTAGGGATCTTCTTTCTTTGGCCCTGTCAGTGAGGCTAGTAATGTAGCGAGTCACATTCCAACCATCATATGCCCGTTTCTCATCCACGGGAATCTTACTAATATCAGCAATTTTTTCCATGGTCACTATTCCTTTAATCAAAGCACTATGACTACAATCTGATCCACCAATATAGATATCACCACCAGGATATCGGAGTTGATTCTGAGATGCATTGGAAAACATAGCCAAATAAGCCCAAGCGGAACCTTCATATGAAAACGGGAGTACCAAATATGGCATCCCTTTCTCAGCATTATGGGGCAAAAGCCCACAAGCCCAACAATCAGTAGTATTAACTACCAGTTGATGCTGATGTAACAACTGAATGAAAGAATTGTTAAAATATTCTGGTCTCCTAACTTGTTCGTGGTCTGGGAGTGTGTAGAACTTATGCGGGGAGTCAGTAGGAGAAGCGAGCAAAGAAAAAGAAGTCGGGACAGGTGCTTGCTGCATAGTGTGGACAATCCAACCCACAAAAGCTAATAAAATACATAAACATACTAGAATACATAGTGCTACGCCACATCGACTAAATAGCAATTTCTTATACTTGTCTCTTTTCACCATCGTAACATCATTCCCTTCCATCTTAGTATCCACTACTCTAAAGGCGTTGCTCACGATAATCTTCCTAGATCACTTGGCTGTGATTATTAGCCGTCCTATGACACTGCAAGTCCTGTTGACCTAGTCACTATTCAGGTCCCAGCTCAAGACTCCTACCGTGACCCTGCAACTTGATGGATAGTGGAAAAGGAAATGTTTTTTTTTAAAAAGGCAATCAAAGGACAAAAGGAAAAAAAAATGTTCGATTAGTGTTCAATTGTCTTTGGACACCCCAGATCTTAAGTTGTACCGGGTCTTGCCAGGTACCGTTTGATCCTTGAACAAAGTCTCTGGGTTAGTGGTGTCCAGTCTTAGATGTGGTGGTACAGCTTCTTGTAGCACATCATCATCTTCTTTTTCAGAGTTTGTCCAGTACAGGCGTGCACTACTAAAAGGTACAAATCGGGGTACTTTCTCACATTCGTTATCGCCAAAGCCTTCTTGAATCCACTGATCATAGGGTAAAGGCAGGGGTACCCTCTTACAGTGCACGCCGTGGACCCAGTTCTTCTTTCCGGTGACCTTCACAGCTGTACGTGTTGTTAACAAGACTTGTCTTGGCGGCCCCCAACGAGGTTCCAGATTCTTCTTCCTCTGAAAATTCTTCACACTCACATAATCTCCAGGTCGAATGCAGTGACCTGGATCTGAAGAAGCCTCCGGCAACGCGTTTTGGACCTGTTGATGAATAACACGTAATTTAGTGGTGAGGTCATGCAAGTAGTCAACCAACAATGGGTATGGAATGTCAGAGTACTTTTTAGGTCACGGGACTCCCCAGACATTGGCTGGGCGTCCGAAAACGACCTCATACAGACTAAGTCCTAAACGAGAATGCACAGTTGTTCTCATAGTAGAAGTGCCAAAGGTAAAGCGTCAGGCCAAGCGAGACCTGTGCTGGCCTGAATCTTAGCTAGTTTAAGCTTGAGAGTGCCATTATAGCACTCTACCAAACCCGCTGACTGAGGATGGTTTGCCGCATGGAATTTCGGTTTAATACCAAGACCCGCACACACCTTCTGCATAATTTGACCCACAAATTCACTTCCATTGTCACTCCAGACAATGCGCGGCAAACCAAACCTTGGGAAGAATTCTTTCAAAAGGACTTTGGCAGTGGACAAGGCAGTATTATCCTTTAGGGGGTAAGCCTCTATCCATCTGGAAAAGGCACAGACCACCACAAGGACATACTTAAGGTTGTTAGAGCATTCAACATGAATGTAATCTATTTGTAAACACTCAAAAGGATACGTAGGGGGAGAAAAATGACCTGCCGGAGTTGGGGTTCCCTTTCCTGGATTATGCATTAAACAAACAATACAATGCTTCACTACATTTTCCACACATTTAGGAATACCTTCATTCTGCCATACTGGAGCCAGACGCTTGCATATTCCTTTCACACTGATATGAGCTGGACCATGCACCATAGTAACTACAGGTAGTACATAGGCATCTGGTAACAACCATCTTTGGTGCTCCGACAATTCCGTCCAACATCCTGTCTCATCCAACATTCACGTACTTTCTCTCCACTTGCTTAATTCCTTCTCAGTCGCTTCTGCTTGAATCATCTTCACACTTTCCACTGTGTCTTCACACATACCTCCTTCTCTAACCCAATTTGCAGGGCCTGCAACATACAAATGATTCTTAACGTTCCTTGCTGTTTATGCATTGCCTCGACCTACATCATCAGTAATCTTCTTATGCGCACTGCACTTTACAATCGCTATTTGGGTAGGCAAAGTAAGTGATTCAAGAAGATCAGTAACCAACTGACCATGCTGTATTTTAGTCCCATGGGAAGTAAAGAATCCTCTTTCCTTCCACAAGCGACCAAAACTATGAGCCACGCCAAAGGCGTATTGGCTACCGGTGTAAATAGTCACTCTCTTTCCCTTAGCTAACACACACGCTCTTGTCAGCGCAATCAACTCAGCTGCTTGTGCTGAATTGTGTGTGATACGTGCAGTTTCTACTATTGTATACAAAGTGGTAACAGCATAGGCTGCAGTCGTATCACCATTCTGAAGCTTGAAACATGAACCATCTACCCATAGGATCCCATCCGGGTCCACAAGTGGTGTATCTTTTAAATCTATTCTGCCTTTAGTTTCCTCCTCTGTTCGGAGAAGACAATCATGCTGATTTTGTGTACCCTCCTCTTCTGGAATAGGTAACAACATTGCTGGATTCAAAACATTACATCGTTTGATGTGTATGTGGCTTGCTAAAAGTGTCAACTCATACCCAGATAAACGAGCACTCGTCAGATGTTGCGTTTTCGTTCTATTCAAAAGAGTATCTACTGCATGTGGTACCATAACAACAAGAGTATGATCTAATACTAATCCAGCAGATTGGCGAATAGAGATTGCCGCTGCTGCTGTTGCTCTGAGACAACTAGGTAATGCCTTGGCTACTGGATCCAAAGTAGCCGAAAAATAGGCACATGGCCTTTGTTTGTCTCCAAATTGTTGCGTTAAGACAGACAATGCACAACCTTCTCATTCATGCACGTAGAGCGTAAAAGGCTTACTATAGTCTGGAGTACCCAATACAGGAGCTGAACACAAAGCAGTACGTAAGTCAGAAAAACTCTTCTGGCATTCGTCAGTCCAAGGAAGAGGTTGGGGTGTGTCTTTCAAAGTAAGTGCCAACAGAGGTTTAGCTAGTAGAGAAAAATTTGGGATCCACTGTCTGCAATAGGAGGTAATACCCAAAAAGGCACGCACTTCCTTCTGGTTGGATGGCACAGACATTCGTGAAATTGCGTTTATACGTTCTGGAGTCAATCGCCTTCCCTCCTTCGACAAGAGATGACCTAAATGGGTAACCAAAAAGATCTCTACTTTCCTCAGCAATAGAAATACTAAAGAAAGCATTCTTAAGATCAATAACTGAGAACCAGGCAGCCGAAGCAGGTACCATTGTGAGCAAAGCAGTGATATCTGGGACAACAGGAAACTGAGGGACAACAATTTTGTTGACCTCTCGAAGATCAATCACAAAACGATACACAGGTAGTTTAGAAGGATCGGTACATTTAAGAACAGGCAAAACAGGACTGTTGTAAACGTTTCCTCTCGTTTCTTCAATGACACCTTTCTGAACTAAATCATGCACAATAGCCAACAGAGCTCTTTCACCATCGCTAGAAATCTTGTATTGAGGAATACGTGGCAACTGAACATTTGGCTTGACAGTAATCACATAAGGTGGTATTCTGAGCAAACCAACATCATTCGGACCCGTAGCCCAAAGCGTAGCAGGAAGTGAACGCAATTCAAGTGGTAGTTGATCTTTAGACAAATACATAGGATAAATCAATATATCTCCCAACGTAAGATGTACACCAGAGGGGGAACAATACAACATTGCATGAAGACGTTTCAATAAATCCAAGCCCAACAAATTCTCACCGCAACCAGTCGTTAAAATGAGCGGGGCTTCCAAATTGTAAGGACCAATAGAGATGGGTAAGGGACATGAAACTGGGTTGCTAACTGGGGCGCCAGAGAATCCTACAGAAACATTCGTTAAGTCAGACAAAGGTGCCCCAGGGAGTTTGGAGTGAATAATAGAACTTCTCATTGCACCAGTATCCAAAAGAAACGGCTCTGAAACCCCCAATGTAAATTGTAGATGTAAATTGATACTTGTATAGCGCACTACTCACCCGCAAGGGTCTCAAGGCCTTGTACGAATACCGCTGTGGAACCCATCCTGGCTTTCCATGTGAGGTGTCCACTCCTGGGCACCCCCAAGGTGGAGGCCAGGCATCCTTAGCATTGTGGGGGCCGTTGTGGAGATTAAGCAAGCTATTGCCCAGAGTTGCAGAGTGGGACTCCATGATTGCAATAGGAACTGAGGCGAGAATTATCAGGTCCGTGGAATTTTCGAGACCAAGACCCGCCGAGGCGGGGAATTGAACCCTGGTCCCGGGCTAGACCTCTGCATCAGGGTCTGCCGCTCTAACCATTGAGCCACACTTCTCCACCAATGCAACAACGTTAACATAAGGCCCATCCTGATCCACTGGAACTGATACCACTCCCTTGCTTTGTCTACGGCTGTCCTAGCTAGTGGAAAAATCAGAATTGTCGTTCTCAAGACAATAGTCGTCATTGTAATACTGTGCAGACTGAGAATTCTGCTGATCAAAATAATTCATAGTATTCTGTGGGGGTAAGGAAGGCTGTCCTTGAGACGGCACACCTCGTCCTCTACCCCTGGGCGCTGACTGGAAACCACCACGACCTCGTGGCACTGATAGTCCACCATTACGTTGCAATAAAACCGGACAACTATTCTTGAAATGACCTTCCTCTTTACAATAGGCACATTGATTAGGACCCAACAAAGCTCGTGGAACAAACGATGTAGGCTTCTGCAACAATTTCTGAAACTGTGGAGGCTGTTGTAATTGATTCTGAGCAGAATGAGGGGGATAAGCCTGTTGTAAAAGGACCTTTGTTTTCAATTCTTTAGTCTTTTTCTCTGCTTTTTCCTTTTCTTCCTTATCCCTATTCTCATAATATTGAGCAGTGGCCAATATCTGGGCAGATGAAGAAACGGCCCACGAACTCTCAGAATCTTTCAATTTATGCGATAATTCGGGAAGTAAATTAAACACAAATGTATCCACAAATAATCGCTGTCCACCCTCCGTACTCAAGTCTTGTCCACTATGGTCGATGAATGTTTCCTCGAAACGAGTAAAGTAATCAGAGACACTCTCATCTTTCTGATGTTTACGCGCAGCTAACTTGTCCCAATTAACTCGGAGGGCAGGCATCATCTTTTTCATTAAAGTTATTATTCTACCAGGCAATTCAGTGATGAAAGCATCAGGTTTAGCACCACCTACTTGTAGCGCATCTGCGGCAGCTAAAGCAACCCAAGTACCACCCAAAGCTTGATCATGATCTTCCTTACGAAGTCGAGCCCATATTGCTGGAGGAACTACATTACCCATCAATAAATCAATATCCGCCAAATTCATAACACACGCATCAACAGTCTGGGACAACTCCGTATAATACCCAGCAGGATTCCTACGAGGGTCCGGTAGAGACTGTTTAAGCGCTAGAACTTCAGATCTTTTCCAAGGGTCATGTACCCATATACGCTGGAAATGAGCAGGGACACCTGGAACATTACCTGCTTGTGGAACCGCTTCTCTCCATATAGGGGGAACTTCTCGCATAGGATAATGTTTCACTTTATGCCTTACCGCAGAATCTGGTTCAAGAGAAGCTTGACAGAAAAAGGAAGACCTAAAATTGATAAGTGTTCGAACAGCATCCTCGACATCGGGACCCACAATAAGACCCTTATCGAAGGTAGCTTGTATGTCAGATAAACCCTGAGGAGGTAAATCCAAACCCATATCACCCCATCCCTTGATCAGGGTATTACACATAACATTAAAAACATATCGCTGCGTAGGCGCATTCCACTGAAGGAAAGTATCCAAGATATCATGAGCAGTATACAATGGACCACTCATGATCCAATTGCGGGCAAGAGAATCTAACCTAGTTCGTTCATCAGTATCTGGAATTTGACTACGATATTGTCTTCTGGACGAAGCAGGAGTCAAATTAAGAGCACCGAAGAAAGGCGACAAGAGACCAGAAACAGCATCAACTAATCGTCGACGAGCTGTAGGAGAATCAGACAGTAAAACTGGAGACATCGTATTAAGCACAACAGCACAACAGGAGAAGAACTATCGATAGTAAAAGAAACTGGCGGTGAAGGAGACGAAGGTACAGAAGTCGGTGGCAAAGGAAGCGGAGGCTGAATTACTGGAAGAGGCAATTGCGGAGGAACTGGAATAACAGGTTGGGCAATAGGTTGCTGAACAATAGGTTGTAATGGAGGTGCATTAGCACCTAATACATAAGGTGGAGGTAATCGCAACAGCTTAGACATAAAAGGATCTTCATCAAGATCTTTACTTTTGCGTGTGAGGAGTCAACACTGGATAACATCTATCTATTGCCATGCGGTGCTGTCGTTCCGAAACGTCAATCATTTGATCAACTTCATTATTTTTAAACTGTTGCGCAGCCTGTAGGATCGTCATATCCTGTGCTTTCCTATCCTTTTTCGCTTGTTTAATTTCTTTCTGTTTGGCTTCCTTACGCCAGAGGCGGAAAGAGTCAAACATTGCCAGCCGGGCTTTTCTTTTAAACAAAATCACTTCTAAATTGTCTAATATGTCAGACTCAAAGCTACCATTTTGTGGCCACTGCAAAACACCATCTTTCTTTGTATATCGAATCCATGTATCATTAAAAATTATAGGACCAAGACCACGTTTTGAATAGAGCTCATAAGTAGTAGTTCCAACCGGAGGAATTGGACAAGAGTCCTCGAGCTGGGAATCCCTATTACAACTAAAACAACAAAATTTCCTAAACTTACTAAGTCCAGGTATTTCGTAACGAACTGGACTATTCTCGAACTTCAAGGGTTTTAAGACAATTATTACAGCACAAACGTACCTACCCCTCGGCTTCGACTAATGCATTGGTCGAATAAAAACCCAAAACAAAAAGAGTGGGAGCTACCCACGTATACTTAACTAAGTATTCTCTCACGCCAACAAGTGTTCGTCTAACGTCTCGCGATACCAGTCATCACCAGGGGCCAAGGCAGGGCGACAGTCAGGGCAGCAGTCGTCACGAGCCATCGGAAAGGATTAGCCGCGCTGAAAAAGACCTTCGGTCCACTTCGACATACAGGGGTCGCTCTCGTGGTTCGCGAATCCTCCAGAATTTTCTTGCGAAGCTCCTCACGATCTTCGGGCTGAACCGCTACCACTGAAGTCGCCCCATGTTGGGCGCCAATTGGACAACCGGGCCTTATGGGCCTAGCGGCGCAGGGCACACCTGATATCTCCGGGTTCACCTGCCTTATCAGACAGAGACACGAGACACTCTGTTCGGCGTAGAAAATCAGATTTATTAGCTGCAGCTAAGCACAGTGGTCCTAGAAGTACACCAATGGTTAGTTCTCAGGAGACTGCCACTTCATTCCGTGGCGCGCAGACTTTTATACCATACATATTTACAATACCCACTCCCAAAACATCAAGACTGACAAATGAGAAAAGTTCGAAAACAAACTATCGAGTATCTTGTATACGCCCTTCTTTCAGACCCCGTGTTCTCCCCTCCCCTCAAGTTAATCAATGCTAGTGCATGTAATTCAATTTGCAGGTGGGAGGACGTATTTGCGAGCCTCAAAGGACAGTTGTGTAACAAGAGAATACACAGAGAGAATAGTGAAGGTCAGTTAAATAGGATAAGATAAAGGAAGAATGGTGAGACCCGCACAGCCAACTAAGACAAGGATCAATCAGTCTAGACATGGATTAACTAACTCGGCCAGTTCCTGACATCGGTTTCTTAGACAAGGACAAAGGGTTATTCCTTAACAGGAGAGGCGAGCAGCTGAAAAGGCAAACACACTATGTTTGCCGTGTCGCCTGAGTGAGGGCAACACAAAATGGCGGCTGTCACAAAATGGCGGCTGACTACGAAGCGGAGTCGAAAATCACGGAACCTCAATATTCAGTCCCATACTACTCCTGAGGAACTAAGGGTGTGGAAGGAGCAATTAGCAAAGGAGGGAATTGATGGTTGTTGGGTCCGTACGACTATAGAAAGACAGTAGATGTTACCTGCTACCAGTAGTTACGATGGCCCCTGGTCCTGCTCACATCAGTGCAAAAGGGATATGTAAACTGTTGGAACCTACCTGGTACAACTCTAAGATACCAGCATATGCTGACAAACTGGTTAAAACTTGCATGATTTGCCTAATGTATAACCCTGGAAAAGGCACAGTTACTCCCAAGGGAGGATTCTCTCCTCCTACCTTCCCTTTTGAAGTCCTCCAAATGGATTACATCCAGATGGACCGATGTAACAATTTGAAATATGTCCTAGTGGTGGTCTGTACCTTCAGCTGATGGTTGGAGGCCTCACCCGTCAAAGACTGCACCAATATCACTACCAAAGTACTATTAAAAGAGTACCTCCCACGATTCGGTTTGCCCCGCTTGGTCTGGAGTGACAACGGGACTCACTTTACGGCTCAAATTATGGAATATGTCTGTACAGCATTGGGCATAAAATAAAAATTTCATGCAGCTAACCACCCCCAGTCAGCAGGTCTAGTGGAGTTGTACAATGGCATCCTAAAAACGAAAATGGCCAAAATAGTAGCCGAGACAGGTGTCACTTGGGTTGATGCTCTGCCCTTAGCCTTACTGTCCACAAGAACAACGGCCCACACCAGGATAGGGCTATCTCCCCATGAGATTGTGTTCGGGAGGCCTGCCAATGTATGGGGGGTCCCGCGGCCTAAGAAACTGTCTGACGTTGAATACCTTGTGTTAACTGATTATCTGTACAGTTTGACTAATAACTTTCGTACTCTTTATCACCAGGTGCATGAGGCCATACCTGACAAAAGCGAGGGCCCAGGACACGTTATCCAACCTGGTGACTGGGTCCTGATCCGGAATTTTCAACGGACTAAGAGCCTCGAACCCCGCTGGACACAACTCCGTCAGGTGTTACTAGCCACCCGCACCGCCGTGAAAGTAGAAGGTCTGAAGAATTGGGTGCATTCATCGCACTGCAGGTGTGTGCCTCTGCCCCTCCCCTATGATCAGTGGGTGAGGGAAGGACTAGGAGACTCAGAAAAAAAAACAGTCCCGACGATTGTACCATTCAGGGATGCCAGACTGCATTCTACATCTACGGAAGCAGAGAGTGACAGCATACTGAAAGGAAAGGTGGAACCCTCCCTTTACTCTGCTCAACACCAAGAACAATTCTTTCCCGACCATACTGTCCCTACTTCCGACCGATACAACTTGCGCCCCCGAGGGAAGACTTGCCCTTGACTTCGCCAAGTACCTATAGGCTGTAAGGCTGTGATCTTCCCCGGCTGAGAGTAGTGCTGGTGTGTCAGACTAAGATAAGCCATAAGGGCCCTTGGCACCTGCGCCCAGTGAAGCAACCACCAATCACAGACAGCCACTAGAGGTTCCTGGCTTAGCACAATGGCCGCCATCCAAAACACCTGAATCCAGAAACAAGATGTCAGCCTCCGACATAGTAAATGCTTCATGGTCACCGTGGTGACGCTGTTTGTCTCCCTCATCCTGTCTATCCTTGGTTGGCTGTTACTAATCTACCATCCTGTTACCTCACCAACTCCTACCCCGACCCCTGCAGAACACCAGTATTACACGTTACCAGCCCACGAGTTACCCCGCCGCGCAGAATTCTTCAACAACACCTTCATCCAAATGTTGCATCATCACCAGCTGATCATGAACACTTCCAACTGCTGGGTGTGTGAACTGATGCCGCATTTCATGATACACCCTGTCCCATTCTTTCCCTACCCCTTTTCCATCTCAGGGTCTTGTCTTGCATGGTGGATGTTGATGCAGGAGGCCTACACTGTCAATGGTACTGCCAATTCTGCCCTTGGAACATTTCGGGATGACTTCTGGTGGAACAGATCCGACCATGCCAATGCTCCTTTTTGCCCGACCAGCTCATCCACAACGCTACTATCACCAGATGAACTTGGTGAGATGATAGTATTCAACTCAACTAATCGACGAATATTTTCCAGATTCTGCACAAGAAGGATACTGCCTGAAGAACGAGACACTGTGAATGTCATAAATGTGCAAGGCTGTGTCTGCATTCATGGCCTAGGGACTAAGAAAGTTGTTACCAGTACGTGTGGTATCACAAAAACTTTAAACTCCACATCTCCTCCGAAGGCGGTGGCATCCCCCAACACCTATTTCGTAACTGGTCCGGTACCTGCTATCTGGCCTTCCTCCTTCCACCAACGTATTCCACCCATGAAGGTTACCACCTGTCAATGAAGTGCGCTCTGCGCCGCTCACGTAGGGGCGTCATATCAGCCGAGGATACAGCAGGCCAGGAAACCGGGGACTTCTTTTAAGGTTTCCTTCCTTTCTGGGGCCCCATGGCCAACAGTCGGGCTGTACGAGGACTGACCAGGGTCTTTGAAGCCACCATCACAGTAACAGCTGGTGCCCTCTCCAACATCACTGCAGAGCTACAGGCGGACCGCCTCATAATGCTTCAGAACTGAATGATCTTAGATATCATCCTTGCTGATCATGGTGGTGTGTGTAAATTGATCGGCTCCAGCTGCTGTGTGTACATTCCAGACAATGCACCAACAGTGTACGGTGCCATCCAACGCCTGCATCGCCTTTCTTCTGAAATTCATCTGGATGAAGTCAACTAGTCCTTCACAGGCTGGATCTGGGGCTTCCTTTCCCAGTGGGGGTAGAAGATCCTCATCTTCCTTGCATTGGGAGTAACTGAACTGGTCTCCTGCTGTTTGTGCTTTTAGTGCCTGCCAGTGCTCTTTACAATGTGTGTCCAGACCATCAAGCCTCCACCCTCTAACATTCACAACACCAATATGATGATGATGCTCCAACAAGAAACCGATGGCCTTATGAACATTGACATTTCTTAAAGTATTTGCCTCTCAATGGCAAAAGGAGGGTCTAAGGAAAAGTGTTCTTCTGATCGGCATCATTTGTACCAGGACCCCATTGTTTTTTTCATTGCCATTCCACACGACCCACCTGGTCGTTTCTGCTGATGCCTCAGGAAAATCTTATTAACACGACAACAGCCATCTTGCAGCCTGCATTTCTGCCCAGGAACTGTCGCACACCCAACCCCCCTGTTCTTTGCGGTTCAACTGAAAGCCACGAGACCCTCACAACCTGAGTAAATGATTTGTTTTCTATCTCCTGCTCCCAGCCTGGTAAAGATCCTTGACACCGTGATCAGGTTATCTGGACAATGGTCTGACTGCTGGGCCTTGATCAGGGTGATTAAACAATGACTTGAAAGATCGGGCTTTGATCAAGGTGATAGAACAATGACCTGAAAGACTAAGCCTTGATCAAGCCGAGTGAACAATGATTTCTGTACCACGCCTTGACCAGGTCACCACCTACAAACGTCGTCTGGATCTGGTTATCAACTGTAAACACTGCCCTGATTGAACAATGAACTAACAGCCAAAAGACTGAAATTAAAAAGTATAAAAGGCTTGTAAGCTGCGGAGTAAAGCAGCAGCCTCCTGTGTCTTGTCTCTGACTAGCTTGGGACTCTGTTCCATAGCCCGGGCTATTGAATAAATCTGGGTTCCTTCTGCAGACGAAGGCTCCTGTGTCTCCTTTTACTAAGTATTGAAGGTATGGAAGGCTTGGGCCGTTCCCCCGCCGCCGAGACCCAGTAAGTGGGTTTAACCGGTTCTTCAATCCTCCAAACTGAAGCGGTGACGCCAACAAAACCAAACTAAAAAACATACCCATCGGCCACTATTCCTCAGGCAGGACCCAACACCAAACAGGTCAGGCGAGTTAACCCAAAACTCCCTTCCCAGCTCCAAAAATTAGCCTCTGCACCACAGCAGCCAGCCCGCAGCCACCATTAATAATGGACTCTGTATAATAGCAATCAGTTCTAGCCTCCTTCCGACGATTAGGGCACCCTATTCTGCTGCTTGAGTGTTTGTTGGCTGCCTACCCTCCTGGAAAGTGCCACTTTCAGAGTCTAGCAGACGATGGATATTGCCCGCTTTGCTCTAATGGAAGTGCAGCAGCCCTGCTCAGACGCGGTAGCAAAGGAGCGGTGCTCGGAAGTCCTGGCTCACTCCCATTCACAGTATGGCCTCTCTGCTTTGCAGCACCACCACAGCCGCTGGCCTACAGCCACCATTAATAATAGACCCAGTATAATGGCAGTCATTGCTCACCTCCGTCCGATGATTAGGGCAGCCTATTTAGCTGCTTCAGTGTTTGTTGGTTGCCCACAGCAGCCCTGTTCAGAAGCGGTATCAAAGGAGCAGTACTCAGAAGTCCTGTCTCAGTCCCATTCATAGTATGGCCTCTCTGCTTCGCCTGCGCCACCACAGCCGCCGACCCCCAGCCACCATTAATAATAAACCCAGTATAACTGCAGTCAGTGCTGGCCTCCGTCCAAGGTTTAGGGCAGCCTATTCTGCTGCTTCAGTGTTTGTTGGCTGCCCACCCTCCTGGGAAGTGCCAGTTTCAGAGTGTATTAGCACGGTGGGCTGTGCTTGGTTTGCTCCAATGGAAGTGAAGCAGCCCTGCTCAGAAGCGGTAGTAAAGGAGCAGTGCTCAGAAGTCCTGCCTTAGTCCCATTGTTTACCAAACAGGGTCGAAGCTTAAAAGGCAGGGTACATGGCACCATTTGTTGTTCCACCGGAGGTGGGGGGCAGGGAGGAGCTATTGGACCAAAGGGTACTGTGTGTGCTATAGAGTACTACGTACAGCCTGCTTGTAGCAAATGTTCCTACAGGCACATTAATTACACATCATAAAAAGTAAAAATAATGCATGGAGTTTTTATGTCATGTACTAATGTAAAAGGAAGCATCAATCTGGACAGGGCAAGGGATGTGGCCTGACGGCTACAGCGGCCAACCTCGAAGCTGGGCAACACGGTTCGAGTCTCGGGAGTCACGTTCAAAATCAAGTCATTCTGGACAAATCACCAAATAATGTCCCTGTTCCTAAAAACAAGTTTGCCATTCTGTAACGTAACTGGTGTTCATATAAAGCGCTCTCATAGCTTCAGGTCTAGTTGCGCTATATAAAAGAAGTCCCCACCCCAAAAATACCCATCTGCTACTATTCCTCCAGCAGGACCCAACACCAAACAGGACCGGGCGAGTTAGCCCAAGCTCCCTTCCCAGCTCCAAAAATCAGCCTCGGCGCCACAGCCGCCGGCCTGCAGCCACCATTAATAATGGACTCAGTAGAATAGCAGTCAGTGCTAGCCTCCGTACAAGGATTGGGGCAGCCTATTCCGCTGCTTCAGTGTTTGTTGGCTGCCCATCCTCCTGGGAAGTGCCAGTATCAGAGTGTATTAGCACGGTGGGTAGGGCCCGGTTTGCTCCAATGGAAGTGCAGCAGCCCTGCTCAGAAGCGGTAGCAAAGGAGCAGTGCTTGGAAGTCCTGGCTCAGTCCCATTATTCACCAAACAGGGGCAAAGCTTAAAAGGCACAATACACGGGCAACATTTGTTGTTCCACAAGAGGTGGGGGCGGAGGGAGCTATTGGACCAAAGGGTACTGTGTGTGCTATAGAGTACTGCGTACAGCCTGCATGTAGCAAATGTTCCTACAGGCACATTAATTACACATCATAAGAAGTCAAAATAATACATGACGTTTTTATGTCATGTACTAATGTAAAAGGAAGCATTGATCTAGACAGGGAAAGGGATGTGGCCTAATGGCCACAGCGGCCAACTTCGAAGCTGGGGAACAGGGTTCGAGTCTCTGCAGGATTTGAGTCTCGGCAGGGACGTTCAACATACTGTCATTCTGGCCAAATAACCAAAGGATTAGGGCAGCCTATTCCGCTGCTTCAGTGTTTTTTGGCTGCCCACAGCAGCCCTGTTCAGAAGCGGTAGCAAAGGAGCAGTGCTCAGAAGTCCTGGCTCATTCCCATTCACAGTATGACCTCTCTACTGAGCAGCCCCACTACAGCCTTTGTAATTCACTGAAAAACCCATAGGTTTGAGGGACGTTATAGTTAGAAATTAGCATTTAAAAAAACATTGAAATTTACTGAAAAAAACATAGGATTCTGGCACGTTATAGTTAGAAATGAGCATTTAAAAAACCTTAGAAATTCACTGAAAAAAACACAGGTTTCCGGGACGTTATAGTTAGTAGGACATTTCACTCGCACAAAACCAAAGAAATTCGGTTGTTATAGTTAGTTCAGCTAACTACACCTCACGCCCCTGTAATGCACTGCTGATGACATCACATATTACATCATTCCGCTCGCGCACTCCCGTAGCGCGCCGGGTGCGCTCCCCGGTACGCGTACCGGTGAGCGCTCGGAGTGCGCCTATAGATATATATGTGTTTTTGAAGTTAATTTTCGAAAAAGCCACTGGAGCAATTTTCACCAAATATAGCCAGTCCCTACAATTTTGCCAAGTTTGGCGTCATTCCATTCAGCGGTTCGGGCTGTAGACTTATCAGACCGTCCTATGGAAATTAACATGGGGAAAACACGTTTTGGAACCCCCCTTTTTTCTCAGCCCCCACTTCACGAATCCCCCCGAAACTTACAGGGAAAGAGCGGAGCGGAGCTGGCCAAAACTTTGGAAAATTAAACACAAATTCCTCAACCGGCGCCAGAGTTATTCCCAATAGAATGTTGCGGATTTCCTATGGTAGCTAGGTCCTAACTATAACTACCTACTGGCGACCGCCAGTAGGTAATATATATATATATATATATATATATATATATATATATATATATATATATATATATATATATATATATATATATAAATATATAGATAGATATATATATATAGATATAGATATAGATATAGATATAGATATAGATATAAATACAGATATAGATATAGATATAGATATGGAAGAAAGAGTTGCCCCTGGGTGGGATGCACTTACAGGTAGGAATGAATGCCAACGCAAGGGCGCGAGCCGCGAACAAAGTCCTTTTCCTGCCAGACGTGTTTCGGGCCAACGCCTTCTTCAGTGGCAGACCATGTGACATGACGGCAAGCGGCAAGCACAAGTAAATACCCATAGTAATTATTCGCTGGTGTAGCACCTGAAGCAATGCTTTCTGGGACTGGTGGTTTAGTAGAACCCAAGTGGGTCGCCGCCGCCATTCACATGCAATAAGCTGCCCAAATGAGGTAGCTGTGGACCCGCAGTTTTTCCGCGGTAGTGCAAACCCACGACCAGGCCGGCTGCTAACAAATGGAAGAAAGAGGGGCAGCTTACTGTGGTACGGGAGGTGCCTTTTACTTGCGGGGTGCTTGCGGGGACATTGGCAATCCTTTTAATACTTTTTTGCATGTGAATGGCGGCTTCAGGTGTTACACCTGTGTATAATTACTGTGGGTATTTACTGGTGCTTGCAGCTTGCCGTCATTTCACAAGGTCTGCCACTGAAGAGGGCGTTGGCCCGAAAAGCGTCTGGCAGGAAAGGGATTTTGTTCGCGGCTCGCGCCCATGCTTTGTCATTAATTCCCACCTGTAAGTGCATCCCACCCAGGGGCAACTCTTTCTTCCATAGATATAGATATAAATATATATATATATTTATATATGTATATTTTGAAGGAAGCCTTCAAATCAATAAATATTACATATACATTGGTTCTATTTATGTCTACCACTTTCCATCTTAAAAGCTGTGACCTAAAAAACGTGGTCTACAGTGCTAGTTTTACAACAAAACCCCACTTGGTCCAAAAATTATTTTATGAATATTTTCTGAACGTGCCAATCAAACCTATTGGGTGATAATTATCTGGCTCAGTTTTCGAGCTATTTTTAATAATATGGATAATCTCTGCTCCTCTCCAAGTAGCGGGGTTTGGAGCATCTGCAATGATGGCATTGGTAATTTGATTCAAGTATGGTGCCCAAACATCTGGCTCTGATTTATAAAAATCCCCAAGGATCTAGTCCAGAGTTTGGGGCTTTCTCCGCTTTCTGCCTGCAGATGGCTCAGGATTTTTCATCCAAACAAAAGAATGCTGTTACATCAGCTTCCTCTAAAAAAGGTAGAGTGCCAGCTGATCTGGCATTATCTAATTTAATGGACAATGCCTCTATAACTGGTGTATCATGATCTACATTACCAAATTGCTAGCACTGTAAAGAGATTGAAAGTGGGTAACCCAGTTCTGAGGTAGAATGTTAGACTCAGGTCTCAAAATGGTAGTTTTACCACCGTGACTGATCATGTACCAAAAAGCTGCCTGGTTCCCAGTCCGGACTGCATCCAAAATGTCCCCCATACAGGTGTGTCCAAGGTTTTTGGACCTCTTTTATATACCTCTGGCAGAGTGAATTTTAGGTTCAAGGCCTCTTTTGATAGTTTTAATGAAATGGAACTTGGCTACTCTACAATCCCTGTTGTACCAAGTAGTTTTAGCTAATTGTGAAGATCAATGTGTGGTAGTGGGTTTGGTAAACAAGAGTTCTTCAGATCCTCAAAACATTTAATATGGAGGTCCATAAAGACTAGGAACATCAAATGCAGATACAATTGTTATTAAGTGATGTTATAATTGGCCATTGTTGACCTTGTTATTAGCTACAGTGTCCCAGCTACTGTTCCTCCTATTATTAGTAATGGTCAAATCCCCTAAGGACAGCCTTGATCTACAAGCAATAAGATCTGGGCTACCCTAGAGGGTGAGGATGAGGGAGAAATTATTACTTTGATATGATGTCAATGTTGATTAGATCTGTCCATGAGTGCAGGCCTAATAAAATGTAATTGATGTTACTTGAATATGCATTCCTTCTAAAAGTGCGATTCCTTGTAAATCTAAAGCTGTTTGACCATTGCAAGCTCTCAAATGGCAGAATAATGAAAGATCAATCATCTGCAAAGCGGCCCTTGTTGTTGACAAAAAATGCCCCACTATTGGTCTCATGCTATATCCCTTATAAGAACTGAAGGCTCAAAGCATACATTAAAGTGTCCACCAACTAAAACAGCTGAGGTCTTGCAGGCCATTGCCATGCATTCTCTCAGTAATAGTATGACCTTTGATTCAGTATGCTTTGTTGTGCTTCTGAGATAGACATTGCACATATATAGTAGCTGTTCCATGCAAGGAGTTTACCCATAATGTCCAGGAAGGGCTTTTTCAAAATATACATTTTTTTCCTGGTGGTGCACCAAGAAGAGGCAGGGGCACCATCAAGCATTTTCTTAATGTTGTGAACAGCTGCACGAAGAGCAGCAGCCCCCAGAAAAACTAAAACGTGCTCAGTAAGTCTCACGGGTCATTGAGTCCATGATCCTTGAACAGCTTACTATATTTTTTAAGACACTCCGAGCTGAAGCTGTATGCTAGTCAGCTGGAATGCAGGGTTCTATGGCTGCACTTTGTGGCTTGAAAAATGACTCAAAGACATGTTTAATCTATTTTTTATAATGCTTTTCTGTGACAATCCCTATTACTAAACATTGCAATGTGAGAATATATGAAATATACATTTGATAATAGGGATTAATGACTTTACCAAAGTTCTGAGTTCTTTTAAATGAAAAGTAACAGTATAAAGGGGCTTCATTTTAAGTAAGGCAGACCTCTAACAGGTCAGAATACCGAAATATAAAAGGCAGGCCCATTGGCTTTATCAGGAGGTCAATTCAACAACATATATAAAGCAGACCTATTGGCTTTGTCAGAATGTCGCCAAAATAACTTTTAGATAACCATAATTCAATGTATTCCTTATAAATATACAACGGCAATGCTCAATAATAATTAATTTCACAAAAATATTTTAAATAATTAGTTTTATTCAAAATAAAACATAAACATGTGTTTTGAGTCTTTCTTTAACACTCTCAGCATCCACAAGAGGTCCCAGCAATCTATCTAAAGAGCATACAGGTTCAACTTCGAGTGCAAAACAATTATGGCAAGCTTTCCAAGGATGATACATTCAATGATCAATGACCAAGGGGACTTCCATTTACTTTAGAACTGTTCCTGGGGTGTTCCAGAGCTCCTTGGATCCCCCCAACAACACCTTTATAAATTGTTGGTGATCTCCATGCCCCTCCTTTGGTCACCATAACAAATACAATATTGCTAGAAAAGGCCATGCAGCATATTTTGGGGCACTCTGCGAAGGAGCAGTGAATATTCAACCCTCTTCAATACCGAAGCAGCAAGGTCGCAATTCCTTTCCTTTTTGTTTTTCATTCAGTAGCCCCGATCCCACCTGGGGCACCCAGTGACTATCTTTTTTTCCTTATTTACAACAAGGGGTGGTGAGGGACAGAGTCTCTGAATTAAGCAGAATACTCTCACCCAGTCAAGAGATCAGGGCTAGATCCAACACCGTTTTTTAGCTCATTGCACCATCCCAGTTTCAGAACCTGGCTGTATGCAAATTAGTCTGTTCCTGTCCCAGTGCATGATGGGAACAGGGCAAACCAAACTACAAAAGCCAATTCTTACACTGGGAAGGAAACAAGCTTCCGGGGACCGGTTTCTGGCATTACAGCCGTCTTCGGCCCGGCTTGCTTGAATCCTGATGGTGCAATGAGCAAGGGACTCATGTCTGAGTATACCCTTCCACGCTTAGGGTGGACAAAATTATTTACAAAAAGGGGTGGTGAGGGACAGAGTCTCTGAATTAAGCAGAATACTCTCACCCAGTCAAGAGATCAGGGCTAGATCCAACACCGTTTTTTAGCTCATTGCACCATCCCAGTTTCAGAACCTGGCTGTATGCAAATTAGTCTGTTCCTGTCCCAGTGCATGATGGGAACAGGGCAAACCAAACTACAACAGCCAATTCTTACACTGGGAAGGAAACAAGCTTCCGGGGACCGGTTTCTGGCATTACAGCCGTCTTCGGCCCGGCTTGCTTGAATCCTGATGGTGCAATGAGCAAGGGACTCATGTCTGAGTATACCCTTCCACGCTTAGGGTGGACAAAATTATTTACAACAAGGGGTGGTGAGGGACAGAGTCTCTGAATTAAGCAGAATACTCTCACCCAGTCAAGAGATCAGGGCTAGATCCAACACCGTTTTTTAGCTCATTGCACCATCCCAGTTTCAGAACCTGGCTGTATGCAAATTAGTCTGTTCCTGTCCCAGTGCATGATGGGAACAGGGCAAACCAAACTACAGAAGCCAATTCTTACACTGGGAAGGAAACAAGCTTCCGGGGACCGGTTTCTGGCATTACAGCCGTCTTCGGCCCGGCTTGCTTGAATCCTGAAACACATCACCCTCAAGGTAAGCCAGCCTTTTACTTACTTGTTCAGTTTCCTTGGCCGTTTCAGAAAGCCGGCTGCAGAGTGATGACCATACTTACAAGTGTCCTCCGGGCTCCCTCCAAGACCGAAGCCCCCTCCTGCAGCCTGTGCTCTGAGCCTTACATCACCACAACTGTGGAACACGATCATCTATTTTAGAAAAAAAATAAGTTGCGTGCTCATCTTGCGGTCACTGTGACGTGTGCTTACTGTTCTTTCATAGTGATGTCACACGTGGAGCACGGAGATCACAGGAGTCTCATCGCAGCATCGGCACACTTGGTTTACATGCAGTCTGTCTCCCCCGCATTACTTTTTACTCGAAACTGCTCTTGTACTGATGCTTGCCGTCTGCCCAAGATCAAACAGTGGGGCAAAGGTGGAGCGCCGAGATCCCTACACTAATTTTTTAATCACGTCATCAGTTCCATTACATTTTTCAAAATAACATTTTTAATGTAATCATTAATCATTAATGAGTTTAAGTGAACAGTTTATCAGGGATTTTTCTCAGTGATGTCATTGGGGATATATATATATATATAATTGTTTTATTTTGGTGATGCAGTCTGTGATGTCACATTGCAATATGTAACAATATCTGCATTTGGTAATGTATCAGTGACGTTATGCAATGTGAATCACACCAATACCTGTCCTTTAGTAAAGTTGCACCATAACCATAAAAAAATACAAAATATTTTCTAAACCACATCATGAATGAGCGACAGGTAACAATTAGACCAGCGACTAAAGATGGTATACCATACATTGTGATTTAAAATGGTGGCACTTACTTATGCATGCACATACATCTTTCTGCTGTATTGCAATTGGCTTTATTATGTTTGCATCACTTCTTATAGATTGAAAATGCGGTTTATATAAAAATTCATATTACCCATAGTTAACATGCTATCTAAAGAGCTCAAGAAATTTTTTCAGGTGGACCAATTGCATGGCAGCTTAAGAATTCAAAAGCTGTTTTTTTATCACGTACAGAATTGGGTCAAAAATAGGTATTTACTGCACTGTAAATGATTCAAAGACATAAAAAAGAAAGGTGAACGCTCTGTTTACTAAAACATACACCTAAAAAAGAAATATACCCAAACAGGCTGTTTATTTGCTTAGCACTTGAACAAAAAACAATCTTTAAAACGTCTCCCAAAAATTTGTTAGCACCTAAACAAAAAACAATCTTTAAAATGTCTCCGAAGAATTTTTTAACACCTAAACAAACAAGCATTGGCATTACCAATAGGTCTCGCCTTTGGGACCTTATAAGTGTTTTTGCCATGCAACAGTTGATGATGTTGCAGTAAGGATATTGTGCTGCATAACTAAAAATGTATAAGGTCCCAAAGGCGACACCTATTGGCTATGCCAATGCTTGTTTTAAATAGTTTTATGTAGTTCAGCTACAAAACAAAATTCGATCTTGGCCCCAGGAGAGAGAGGATCCTTCTAGGATCCCACTACACAAAACCTAGGGAGACAGGGTATCCCTTACGATACCACTTAAATGTTTATTCCTTTTTTTCTTCGTATCACATGAGGACTGAGTTTCTGATTCCTAAAATGGTGGTCCATTATGTTTGTTAATGTGAGGCAGAACTCATATCTTACCAGTTACGCTTGGATCATAAAAAAATTAATTGAATGGACTGTTTCCATTAGAACAGGGTCAAGACTGATTTGCATATGGCTAGGTCCAAACTGAGGAGGCATGGTGAATAAAAAAGGATGGAATGGGATGCGGTCTGAGTGATTGCCAGTGACTGAGATTAATTCAAGCATTCTATCTATCACCTTATTTTTGATGCCCTAAGTGTGAAGGGTGTGCCCAGACATGTCCCATGCTCATTGCGCCACTGGAACCAAACTATACCTGGCTGATGAGCCCTAATAAGGGCAAAACTGGTCCTGGGCTGCTTGTGTTCCGGACCTGTGTTCCGTGCTGGACTTTCCCATTGGAGTAGGGTCAAGACTTATTTGCATATGGCTGGTCTAAACTGAGAAGGCATGCTGGCATAAAAATGGTGGATTGGGATGCAGCCCTGATCGATTGCCAGTACCTGAGATCAATTCAAACATTCCATCCATCAACTTGTTTTTGATGCCATGGGTGTGACTGATATGCCCAGATATGGGCCCCTTGCTCATTGTGCCACTGGAACCAACCTATACCTAGCTGATGAACCCTAATAAGGGCAAAATTGGTCCTGTGTTGCTTGTGTTCTTGTTCAGGGAGAGCCTGACCCGGCAGTTCAGGCTGGACTGTTCAGAATGGAGGAGGATCTAGACTGATTTGAATATGGATGGGTCCAAACTGAGGTGGCAGGATAGGTGAAAAACGATGATTTGGGATGCTGCCTGAGCAATTGGCAGTGGCTGAGACTAATTCAATCATTCCATCCATCACCTTGTTTCTGATCCGCAAAGTAACGCAAAACTGCTCTTATTGGTGGTACATGGGTGTTCCTATGCAGCCATTCTATTGTTTTGATGCAAAATCCTATCTAATTACAATAGTAGAAAAGGTTTTGCACAAAAAATAATGTCACTCAGAAACAGGGGTAAAAAGGAGAAATGCTTTTATTTCTCCTAACCTTTCTCACTTTGCATGGATGCTGCACAGTCTAGCAGTCTTCAGAGATGAGAAACCCTTTCAAGTTAGTCCCAGCATTGTATTTTGCACTTGAAGGATACCCTTTCAGTACAAAACCTATGCTAGACATGACACAGATGCCTTTGGAATATGGTGCAAAGGTGTGTGCATGGAGCTAGCCAGCCTGATAGTGTGCTAGCTCTATGTAGAGAGCTGATAATGCCATATCTACATAGATATATTGCTTTCCTTCTCTCCCTCTTATGCAACACAGAGCAGCAACTTTGGCTACAATGCTGTGTTGTGTGATACCTTTGTATATCTGGGTCTAGGTATATTGAATGCAATATGTCTGTTTGCCAACAGTTTTCAATGACCAAGCCAAATGTTTTGAGCTCATTTGTTTAGAGAGGAAATTCCCATTTTCAGGTGAGTGAAATGACATTGAGTCTCCCTTGCAGTCTATTGACATGCTAAAAGTTCTCCTTTTCAAGTTATTTTTGAAAACAGGCCACTTGTGGCAAGAGTGAGCTGAGTGCAGAGGTGACAGGGTTGTCATGACCAGTCCAGTACCGCCATTCCTTCTCTTTGTCACACATTACATAGGAATGCCATCGGGGATGCCGCACCTTAGTTCTCAGCCCCGAACAGGCCAGGCACGTTTTATCAAGCCCCGTACATGAATTACTGTTGCGTTCAAGCTCCACTGGACACAAATTAATCTGACGCCTATATCAGCAAACTTGGGGGTGTGCTTTACTAATCTGTGTGTCGATCAGCCAATCCGAAGTTTATTCGGGGGATGTTTCATAACTTCTTTTGACCACTTCCATAGCAACAGAAAAATAAGATGCAGTTTACAACTGTTAAATCAAATTCTGGCTCACAAACTCAGCACCAGCATGCAAAATTACTGCCTACGTTAATTTAAGGTTAGGTGCAGTTGTGCATACCTGATTACTTAGCAGCGACAGGGGAAATCAAAATGTCGGAGGATTGTGTGATATTTGTTGATTGCAGGTAGTTTCCCAATCTTGATATACACACACATGTACTCCTATGAAAAACAATCCGTTTTAGGGTAAGAAAGGGGAGGAAGTATTCCTGTGCTTAATTAGGGCACACAAGATGTTTCTTCTCAGGGATCCATATCGCCTTGTAGAAAAATATACATTTGCACATTGGATTACTCCTGGAAATGTAGGACTGCCTTAGTTATAAAGAAGTACTGCTTTCATTTTTGTGAATGCTTTATGCTTTAAAATCCTGAAATCTGCTCACATTGGAGGAGCTATCCAGTTGGAGTAGATTTCTGGCTTTTCAAAGTCTGTTTTTCAGACTTTGTGCACGGATGGGCAATTACTCTTTTTAATACTTTGCTTATCAACACTGGAACAATACAGAAAGGGCTATGGATGGATACATCTGTAAAGTATACAACACGTTGGCAGTACCTACAAGCATACGGGCTATGTCAGCTGCTTGCTCATTTCAATTTAGTTTGCAAAGTAACTAGATGGTGCCTTAATGGTCTAACTGTTTAGGACCATTTATATATTTTCCACATTTCATCTGTTTTTAATCACGCATTCTCAGGAAATTTTCACAAAAGGTCAAGAATGTAATCATGGATGAAGTTTTAAATAAACCACCTCATTCAATAGCCCTGGGCTAGCAGGACTTGCCGAAGCAACAACAATGCTGTCTGCAACCAATTAACTTTCCTTAGATGGAAGATGCATTTATTAAGAGCAGTGCACAAATTGATTCGGACTGGTAAAACAGGAGACCCCGTTTGAAAAATGGTGCCAAGCAGCCTAATGAACTTAGCCCCTCATTTCAACATTGTTGAAATTACTGAGCGGTGAAATCACCCAAGGGAAATACCTCTCGATTCGAGCAATGAAGATTCCAATAACATGTGGTCGCAGTATTACCACACGTTTTATCGCAAATCTCCACAAATCTGATATCATAACTCAAACGCATACCTCTAATACCTGGAGTAAACTGCGGAGGTAAATACCATGGGTCAATATGCATTTTGCCCCCAACTTGGAATTTTCTTTTCATTAATATGTGTTTTTTAGATTGCAAGCAGTGCTGGGAATGAGTCTGTTATTCTTTCCTTTTCTTGCCTGAGATCCCCACATTGCTCAACACAGTTTTCTATAGTGTGCATCAGGCCCAGGAAGGCATTACAGCGCCTTAAGGAGCTTCTTAGAGATTCTGAGCTCAGACTTAACATAATACTGCAGTGGTTTATATGTAACTGGCACCTGTGGGATGAGGACTCTGTCCACTGCCACCTTCAAAGTGGAGGAATGAATTGATTTTTTTATTTGTTTCAATAAATAATAATTGTTACCAAATGCCATACACCAAATATGCTTTCATAAAACCTTATTTGATATCAATATTACCTAAAACTCGAGCGTATCATTTCATTTGGTTAACTTCAAATCATTCGAATTATTAAAATACAAAAGATAAAACAATTAACACTGTGGGTATGCATTCCTCATTAAAACAATCATTTGGAGTTTTTCTATATTGCATTAGCCCCAAGGTTTGACAGTCGCTTAAAAGCCTTTGGAGTTGTAAATTGTTCTAGCCTTGCCTGTTCTGTTCCATTGGGATTTCCAGATTAAAGAGGAATTCCATTGATTCCATAAAAGTGCGAGCGCCATACTTTTGTGTTCTTACTTGTAGTTCTCTTAGCAACCATTCTTTTCTTTTCAGGTTGTTAGATAGGAATTTATTTATGTGTTAGATAGGAATTTACTTATGTATTAGTTAGGTCATTGTTTATCATTTTATTATAAGAACGGGGATGTGTTGTGTTCTTACTTGTACTTCTCTTAGCAACCATGTATTCCCTGGTAGAATACTGTATATGTAATGGGAGAATGTTTTTGTTTTTTTGTTTTTGGATTTCCGCTGGGACACGTGACCAGGATCAGGAGCAGGAGCAGAGCGGAGTGGAGTGGAGCCGCTGCGGAGCGAGGCTGCTGCGTGCAGGCAAGAGCGGGAGCCGGTGCAGAAAAGACCCGGGGTCGAGCGGAGGATTGCAGTACAGGACTGAGCAGGTTGGTGTGGCTCCCCAGTGCCCACTGCTTTTCCCGCTCCCCCAAGTAACCCATTGCTAGCACCCGCAGCCCAAAAGCCCGCGGGCCCGCTTTCTCCATTCACACTCGCTTTTGCTTCCACCCTCGCTGTTCCATCCCCTCCCCACGCGCAAAACATAAGGTAGCGCCGTGTGGGGAGGCTGGGATGCCAAAAAAACTGCGGGGTGAGTGAAAACCCAAAGCTCAAAAGTGAACGAGGGAGCAAGTTGGCGGCCCAGAGCAGAAGTTGCGCCACACGGAGAAGTGTTGGTACGATACGGTACTGCACGGCAGAGAACTGTGTGAGCCCAAAAGTTACAGTAGCTGCAACTGAAGGCTCCTGAAGGCGGCAAGGAGAGTCCAGTAGCCGTCTGTCCTGCAGTGCTCTTGGGCAGAAGGGAAATGTACTGCTGAGCAGAGTGCCATTGTAGGAGAGACGGGGGTGGGGTCAGCCCCAGAGGAGTAAGGACCCATAAGGACCCACACAAGACCCCCAAACGTGCTCCAAGTGACGAACACTGAGACAGCCAGTCCGTAGCCGCAGACCAGACCAGACCAGAGCCTCCAGTAGAACGTCTGCCACACAGCAAAAGATTGGCTCAAGCGCCACCCACTGACTTGTCTGCCTGCCGGCCTGCCAACCTGCTTGTCTTTAGTTCGGAGCTGCTTGGAACTGTAAAGAGTGGTGAGGAGTGGCAAGGAGGGCCGTTACTGGTGTCTGGTGTCTGGCGCTCAGCTTTGGGCAGGCAAGAATCGAGCAACAAGTAGACATTTGCGTAACCCAGGTGTAATACTTTCCTCCTCATTGCCTTTGCCCCTGCCATACAGCCCCCGGAATTCAAGGACCCCAAGGGAGTGAGGTCAGTCGATCATAGGGCGTGGCCTAGGGTCTAGCACGAGCGCAGCTGCCGTTAGAGGCGGCTGCCAAGTAAGAGCCCGGGGGGCAGCCTTGGCCAATCTGACTAGGTCCGATTTGGCGGGCGGCACCTCCTGAGCGCTCCGCTCAACTGCAAGACCTGTCCCCTACCCCCTGAACCCAGCAGCTATCCAGTTACCACCGCCCAACCCTCACGCCCGCCTCAACCTCACTCTCCTGTGTAGGATAAAAATGCGCTCCAGAACCAAACGCCAGGCGTCATCAAACAAACCACCACGCAGCAAAAAATCTAAAAAGTCAGACGCCCCTACGCAAGCACAAGTACCTTCGCCCCTAGTCGTTTTGCGGCAAGACGGTGGCATTGGCGACGGTGTGGGGACAACCGAGGTTGAAGGTCTCTCCCAGCCCCTAACCAGCCTGGGACGTTTACCAGGCTTTCAACAAAAGATCAATAAATTCTTCTTCCTAAAAGACCCCGTTTCAGCTCTGTTGGCACCAACAAGGGAATCAAGGAGCCTACCAAGTCCTATTCAACCAAACAATACGACAAATCATAGCCACTCCGGGACTTCACACAGCGGCAAATTGCTGATGGAACATATCCAAATTTTGGAATCTTTCACTCAACATCCATCGGCGTCATTAACTGAGCAAGTACTCAAACCTACTTAAAAAAACGGAATTGGTTCAGGCAATGATTCACAACTCCAGTTCCTCACAGAAAAAAATGACAATAAACAAGACTGTGCAAAACCTAGTCCAACCTTCACCCATATCTCCTGCACAAGTTCAAGTTCAGAAATTTGTATAGCGCACTACTCACCCAGAAGGTCTCAAGGCGCTTGGGGGAGGGTGGGTGCATTACTTATCGAATAGCCAGGTTTTTAGCTGCTTTCTAAAGGAGAGGTGGTTCTGTGTAAGGCGGAGGTGAGTGGGGAGAGAATTCCAGGTTTTAGCTGCTAAGTAGGAGAAAGATCTTCCTCCCATGGTGGATCTATTGATGCGTGGAATAGTCGCGAGGGCTTGATTGGATGAACGTAGTTGGCGGTGGGTGTGTAGAAGGACAGTCGTTTGAGCCATTCGGGTCCTAGGTCGTAGAGGGCCTTGTGTGCGTGGGTGAGGAGACGGAATGTTACTCTCTTGTTGACGGGAAGCCAGTGGAGATCTTTAAGGTGACCGGAAATGTGGGCTTGACGGGGGATGTCGAGTATGAGTCTGGCTGAGGCGTTTTGGATGCGTTGTAGTTTTTTCTGTAGTTTGGCTGTGGTTCCGGCGTAAAGGGTATTACCATAATCTAGTCGGCTAGTGACTAATGCGTGGGTGACTGTTTTTCTTGTTTCGGTGGGGATCCAGCGGAAGATTTTTTTGAGCATGCGTAGGATGTTGAAGCATGATGATGTAACGGCGTTGACTTGTCTGGTCATCGAGAGGGAGGAGTCTAGGATGAAGCCCAGGTTCCGTGCGTGATCTGTAGGTATGGGTGCTGTGCCCAGAGCCGGTGGCCACCATGAGTCGTCCCAAGCAGAGGGGGACAATCCTAAGATGAGGACTTCCGTTTTGTCTGAGTTTAGTTTTAAACGGCTGTTCTTCATCCATTCGGCTACTTCTTTCATTCCTTCGTGTAGATTGGTTTTGGCGGTGTTGGGGTCTTTGGTGAGGGAGAGGATTAGCTGGGTGTCGTCAGCGTATGAGATGATGTTGAGGTCGTGTTGTCGCACGATGGTTGCGAGGGGACCCATGTACACGTTGAAGAGGGTGGGACTGAGTGATGATCCTTGTGGTACGCCGCAGATGACTTCGATGGCCTCTGATTTGAATAGGGGGAGGCGGACTCTTTGTGTTCTTCCGGCGACGAACGAGATGATCCAGTCTAAGGCTTTTCCTTGTATTCCTACGTTGTTGAGGCGTTGTATTAGGGTGTTATGACAGACTGTGTCGAAGGCGGCGGAGAGGTCAAGTAGGATGAGGGCAACTGATTCTCCGTTGTCCAGTAGCGTTCGGATGTCATCCGTAGCGCGATGAGGGCGGTTTCGGTGCTGTGTTTAGCTCGTAAGCCGGACTGTGAGGGGTTGAGTGAGTTGTTGGATTCAAGGAAGGCGGTGAGCTGGCTGTTGACGGCTTTCTCGATGACTTTGGCCGGGAAGGGGAGGACCATGATCAAATAGTAGTGGAGCAAAACCGGAGCCCAGTGGCATCCACGCCCCAAAAATCAGTCGCTCCTACCATAAAACATAGAATCTTAATTGACGACAGTCCCGGAAACAACAGTAACCAACAAAAAAAATCAACCCAGTTGCACATATCAATTTCCTCATCAACTACAACCCCACCACGGGAAGAGCAAAAAAAGAGCTACTGCAGTGAAGTTCCCTCTGGCTCCTGGAGGGACTCCTTGATTAGCACTCTGGATCAGGCCATAAAGGCCCTCAACTTTCAATCAGACAAGATGGAGGTCCAAATTGACTTGATCAATGTCATTGCAGAGCATATTGCTCAACTCAGCTCTAAAACAGATACAATTATTTCTCTTCTGACAAATAAAGAAACTACGGGATCATCCCTCCTAAAACTGCCTCCAACCAACATAGGTCCTGCAAGCCCCTTGCCCAACTGTGGTTGTGGGAGTATCATTGAGAAGCTGGCATCACTCCCCGTAATCCTGAAAGATATTCTGGGAGCAGTTAAAAAGGGTAACCACCAGACGTTAAAAGTAGCCCCACCAGGAGGAAACCTTAATATGAGGAATTCAAGCATTTCAATCGCTCACCTCTCGGAACATAAGAGCCCAGAAGGGGCAAGAGACTCCGCCATGTCACACCACTCAAAGGCTCAGCACAAAGCTTCTCCAAACTTGAATGTTTGGTCTCTTAAAGGTACGGAAAATCCTGATCCTCTGCTTCATGACAAGATGACCAAAAAGCAAAGAAAAAAAGCGAGGAAAGCCAGGTCCAAACCAAAAAGCAACCAAAAGATCACTATTGCCAATTTCTTTGAAAAACCTCCGATTGATTCTTCAATAGACATTGGACCTGCAACCATCCCTTCAAACACTACCATTAATCCGTCGGAAGGACGACCCTCCCCTCAGGCAAAAGTCCTGACCGCAAGCCCAAAACCGCGGATACAACCCAGCCATTCAGTTCAGGCATCACCTGAAGGCCAGAGCAAGCCCCCAATGGTACTGGACCCCAGCACAAACATAAAACCAGCCTTGTGTCCCCTATCAGAATCATGATCAATCACGAAAAGTCCTCGTTTTTCTTCAAAGGTAGGGCAGATACCCCCACAAGGAAGTTTATCCATAACCGGGGTCAATTTGCTCAGAAAAATCAGTCCACCGCATTCACCTTCAACAAGCACAAGTGGACGTCCCCCATCGTGGAGGACGCAACGAAGCAGCGACCAAATACACGCACAGGTAGCACACGAACTAACTCCCATAAAAATAACAAAAACTGGGACTGAGAGACAGTGCATTAAGCAAAAACCAAAGGTCCCAGCGGGACCAACCGAACACAAAATGCGAACTAACGACTCACATTTGACCAATTCTCCAATCATAATTACAAAAAACGGGCAAAATCGCAACTGCACAGTCCGGTCCAACCCCGCAATACAATCCAAAGACAACTACAAGCCATGAATCGTTGTTTCTCCCGTAAGGGGCACCTGGGAAAAAGGCCCTACAGGGAGCGAGATTAAAAAAACAACTACAACTTGCTCTGCAAACAACCTCAATTCTTTAGTTCGCCGACCACAAGACCCACCAGTAATTCTAACCGCAGAACTAGAGCCAATCCTAACATTTACCCCTGAATATGAGACAAAGGGCTTGCACGACATCCTAAACAGAGGAAACTTGTTAAGATTATTTGGCCTGGTTCCCGAGCTTAGTGGAATAACTTCACAAGATCTAGTTTCAGTCGAGTTCTGTCCAAAATCCGAGCACTCAAATTCCGAAGTCTCCGTTACCACTTGGGCCTCAACGGAGATAGCAGCAAAGATTTTTGAAAACAGAGGCCCATTCATACATTGGGGTATCACCCTTACGCAACACACGCGCCCGAGATACCCTTTCCCGCTTGTAAAAAGCCTACAGATCACAAACAGGGTGGATACCTCCAACTGTAAGCAAATTTCATGTCTCCAGGGCGCCCGTTCAGCTACCATAGCCCAAGAATCCGGTGAGCCAGACAAATGTCCAACCCAATCACACATTGGTGGGTCCCCCACATAGGATTGGTCATGGATTCCGTTTATCCTTAACCAAAAGTATTCCTAATAACCATGAACAGCCACCCCACCGTATATGGCCCAACTCTGCGCTTAAGAAGACGGCTAAAACATCTAAAATAGACATCTGCAGTTGGAACATTCATGGGTTCAGTGGTATGGACCAAGACAGTGACACACAACAGTTTTTTCATAAACACGACATTCTTTTACTACAAGAGACGTGGAACCTGGCACCCCCCGCCATCTCTGGCTTCACCGAATATCACATCCTAGCCGAGCGAACGTCCAAGTTCGGGCACCCGAGTGGAGGGCTATCCACATACATCTCACAGAGACTAAAATGGGAGCCAGAGCCACTGGACGTGGGACTTCGCTGGGTTCAGGTAACCAAGATCTCGATAAAACCGGATATGCAACTGTTACTAATAAACATCTACATTCACCCTGAGCAATAAAAAAAAAGGAGAAATTGGCTGACTTATTAAACTCATAAAAACACTCCAGAAAACAAACTTCCAAAGCTCGCTGTTACTATCAGGCGATTTTAACCTTAATCTAATTCAAGAAGACCAAAACAAACGGACCTCATTGACAAAAACCCGGGCAGAGCCTATTGCATCAACCCTTAAGCAACTGTCACTGCAGGGATTAACAATTCTAAATCCCGTACTACCAGGCACAGTATCAGCACCACCGACGTACATGAGTGGCAAGTCATAATCAACCATCGACTTTACTTTTGCCAGTAACATCCTGCTTGACTCTGTAACGAATTATGAAATCATAACTCGAACAGAAAGTGACCACTTTCCACAAATTATTTGTATCAACTTAGGGGTGCCGGAGTCTGCCCAGTTAACTGTTCTCTCCCACCAGGCAGAGAAGTTTAATTTACGTAAACTGCGATGGAGGGGCAGTGGTACGAAAGCCATATTCGAATCCGCAAGTAGCTTCTTCTCTCAACACAAAAATGACCAAAATGAAGATTTGGTCGTATCCTGGACAAATCTGTTAGAAAATTTGTCTCTTAAACACTCGGTTCACCCTGCACCGCAACATGGCCCGTTGGTCCCACGGGAACCCTGGTTTACCAATACCCTAAGGGAGGAAAAGAGAAAAATAGCCCGGGCACAACGGAAGGCATCAAGGATCATTACCCAGGGCCCCATTTCAAATCATCTTCTTGTTGGGAGATTAAGAAATAACTATCGTAAAATGGTGTGGAAAGCCAAGTCAAACCACAGGGAAGAGACATGGCTCAAACTGCTAGCAGCCAGTAAAAAGCAAAACACGAGGGACTTCTGGGGCATCATTAACAAATTAAACCATGCTGATGCAATATCTCAGGATCCCGGCATCAGCAAACAAAGCTGGGAAACCCACGTAAAAAACCTCTACTTAAAAAGGGAATCCTGTACTCCAGTTAACCACCATCGCCCCAACAACATTTCATCGTCACTGTGCTTCTCGAAAGGTCTGTCAGACGAGTCATTAAGCTACCCTGACATAGGAAGGTCCAATCATCTGGGGTCCCAGCTGGACCTATTCTCCTGTGACAGAGTCAAAAGGTTTATTAACCATCTTAAAACCGAAGGCGCTCCAGGGCCCAATGGTATCCCCAACGCAGTATTTAAACATAACATTGGGCAATTCATCTTTCCGCCTTGTTTAAACAAGTCTTTACTAGCAACCAGCAGCCCCCTTCATGGACAGGCAACATTATTCACCCAATTTTCAAGAAGGGAGACAGGAGATTACCGCAGAACTATCGGCTCATATCTCTAATCGACGTGGAAGCCAAACTATACGCTTCTTGTATACTGGAGGAGATCCAGGACTGGGCCGACACCAACAACCTAATCCCAAATTATCAGACGGGCTTCAGAAAAGGGACAGGGACCACAACAAATCTTACAGCTCTAGCACTCATGATGGAAAGAGCCAAAACCAACAACAATCGGCTATATGGCTACTTTATTGATATCAGAGCGGCATTTGACCGTGTCAGCAGGTGGAGACTTTGGGCAAAACTTACCGAGTGGGGGCTGTCAAAAAATGTTCTCAACGCTCTCATGCTCCTCTATTCAGACACTTGGGCCAGGGTGAAACAAGGACAGGGTTCAAGCCTTACGTCTAAAATTCCAACTGAGGACGGATTAAAACAGGGCTGCGTCCTGGCTCCATGTTTATTCAATCTCTACTTGGCAGATCTTGGAAAAAGGCTCGGCCAAATTGCAAGCCATGCTCCGAAGCTCGGGAACACCCCAATGCCAATAATCCAATTTGCCGTCGATATTGTGCTCCTAAGCAGAACCCCGATAGGGTTGCAAAGGCTGATAAACGCTCTAAATCTCTATCTGGACGAGGAACATCTGGAACTAAATAGAGATAAGACAAAAGTAATACGTCTTATCGAGCGAAAACCCATCAAATTCGCATCTCGCTCCTCCCGTTCCCGGCCAAAGTCATCGAGAAGACCGTCAACAAACAGCTGGCCGCCTTCCTCGAGACGAATGGATCCCTCGACCCCTCACAGTCGGGCTTCCGAGCGAACCACAGCACCGAGACCGCCCTCATCGCCGCCACCGATGACCTTCGAACTCTGATGGACAACGGAGAAACAGCGGCCCTCATCCTCCTGGACCTCTCTGCGGCTTTCGACACTGTCTGCCACCGCACCCTAGTACAGCGCCTCAGCAACATCGGAATCCAGGAGAAGGCACTGGAATGGATCACCTCCTTCCTCGACGGAAGAACACAGAGAGTCCGCCTACCACCGTACAAGTCAGAGGCCACCAAAGTCATCTGCGGCGTCCCTCAAGGATCCTCACTGAGCCCCACCCTCTTCAACGTCTACATGAGCCCCCTCGCGACCATCGCACGCCAACACAACCTCAACATAATCTCCTACGCCGACGACACCCAGCTGATCCTCTCCCTGACCAACGACCCCGCCACCGCCAGAGCCAACCTGCACGAAGGGATGAGAGATGTAGCCGAATGGATGACGACCAGCCGCCTGAAACTGAACTCGGACAAGACGGAGGTCCTCATCCTGGGCTCCTCGCCCTCCGCCTGGGACGACTCCTAGTGGCCCCCCGCCCTGGGCACCGCACCCAAACCGACGGACCACGCACGCAACCTGGGCTTCATCCTGGACTCCTCCCTCTCCATGACCAGACAAGTCAACGCCGTCTCCTCGTCATGCTTCAACATCCTGCGCATGCTACGTAAGATCTTCCGGTGGATCCCCACCGAGACGAGGAAGACGGTCACCCAGGCCCTCGTCACCAGCCGACTGGACTACGGCAACGCCCTCTATGCCGGAACCACTGCCAAACTCCAGAAGAGACTCCAGCGGATCCAGAACGCCTCGGCCAGACTCATCCTCGACATCCCCCGACGCAGCCACATCTCCGGACACCTGAGAGATCTGCACTGGCTCCCGGTCAACAAGAGAATCACCTTCCGTCTCCTCACCCACGCGCACAAAGCCCTACACGACCAAGGCCCGAGCTACCTCAACAACCGGATCAACTTCTACACTCCCAAGCGCCTCCTCAGATCTACCAACCACGCCCCCGCCGCCGTCCCCCGCATCCGAAGAGCGACAACAGGAGGAAGATCCTTCTCCTACCTGGCCGCCAAGACCTGGAACTCACTCCCGACCGACCTGCGCCTGACCCAAGACCACCTCTCCTTCAGGAAGAAGCTCAAGACCTGGCTGTTCGAGCAGTAATGGCACCCCCCCCACCCAGCGTCTTGAGACCCTACGGGTGAGTAGTGCGCTCTACAAATGACCTGATTGATTGATTGAATTCAATTGGTCATTTAACCATCTTGCCTTAGGGGTACAGCCCTACTATCGGTACTTGGGGGTCACTCTAGGCAAAGACAATTCAAAAAAAGAACATTCTGCGGTGCTAAAAGCTAAATCCCAAACTTTAATTTATGGATACGGGCGTCTCCTACAAAAACTGGGAGGCCCAAATTATACCCATCTTCTTAAAGTAATGGCCGCTCAGATCTTACCAGCTTTGTCCTGCGGTCTGGTTACCTGGCTTGGGGGGGAGGCTGGTATACTAAACACTCTGCAAAACAAAATCTATAAAGTGGTATTTAAATTACCGAAGTGCGCCTCGCCAGCCCAGGTGCGTCTCGAATTTGGTCTTCAGAATCAAATCTTCAGGTCCAAATCAAGGTTCGTTAAATTTTGCCACAAATTCCATGCTGCTGATCCACATACATTAAATAATCTCTGTTGGCAGGAAATCAATATTGCCCCTACCCAGCGCTGGGCCACCCATCTTCAAATTTGCCTTTCGGACCTCGGATTGCTTGAAGCATGGAACAAAAAAATAGACCAGGCTAGTTTTTGTAAAATTACCAACTTAAATACAAAACTGAAGTCATTACTGGTAGACAAACAAACATTGACCCTTCGACGCCACGCCTGGACCGATCTTTCCTCCTACCAACTTCAACCGCCTCAGGCTTACTTGGCAACACACTTTAGCCAACACTTAAAAAAGATTCTCATCAACCACCGCATGGGCCTCCACGAGTCCAAGGACCTAAGACCTTCCTGGAAATCTCAAGACAACTGCCCAAAATGTAGACTCTGCGGCTACTGAAACGAATCTTTAATTCTTTAATTCACTTATTTTGTGTGTGCCCATTCCTCATGGTAGCCAGAAAACAGTTTTTACGGGACATTTTAAATAAAATGAACATAAGAACATGTCGCCAGGCCGTTATAATTTGGCTGGGAGGTTCATCACCTATACTGACTTGTAGGGGTCTTAAATTTATGATTGAAATTGGAAAGCAGCTACAGGTCTGTGCATGATCTTGTTACACACTGCCTGAGGCTACTCCCCCTCGACGTTCGCAACGGGACCCGACAAACTTTTAACTTTTTCTTTGAACTTTGACATTATCTTTTGTTTCAGCAATTTAATGAAATTTGTTTTGTGCATTTAGGCCAACTGTACCTTTGCTGTTGTAAGGATTTTTATTAATTCAACAATAAAAATTTCATTTCATTTAATGGGAGAATGCGCGTGGGGCATTAAGGAGAAGACTGGCTTATAGGCTGGATGTGCACTACTAGCTCAACAAGTACTTACACATCTATACCTGTGTGTGTTGTACTTAACACATACTTCCGAAAAACTGGGTTTAATAAAGTGCAACGTGTGTGCATCAAATTTGGACAAATACAGTCAAGGTGGACCAAAGATTCCTTACTGCCACCTTCAACGTGGAGATAGTTTGCCTCAGTCAGTAGTAGATTTAGAACAGATAATTGATGGGCCTGCGGGAAATCTTGGGCAGAATTTCCCACACTGTTGTTGGTAGTATGGTATAGCAGCCAATAGTAGCTTTGAAGACACTGCGAAAGAAAAGCAATGATTAGGCATGCATACAAGTATATATAAGATACAAGTTTTATTTACCCAAATAAATTATTAAAATAACTACTGAAAACACTGAATTGGTTTAAACTGTTTGCACGATTTCTTTGCTATTTTGTTTAAAACCTGGCAAAGTTTGAATTATCTTTGTTTTTCTGCATGCATTTTAAACAGTACCTTTTTAGTTTTAGATTTTTTTAAATGTGCGTCAGGATTTTATCAATGCACATTCAGGGAAAGAGACACGAGTGCAAGACTCCGTATGAGAGATTCACAAAAGACAGGAAAGGATTGGACACTGTGGAAGACCAACTCTTGGCAGCTGGCCCACAGGAAGACATAGATGCTCCAGAACAGGTAGTTCCAGGTCAGGTCAGCAGACGCCTCTGGGTTACTATAAAAGGGCAATGGCATGGAAGGAGCAAGATGGCACTTGGCACATTATTGCTTTTGTATGGTTTTTGCCCTCACTCTGGCGTATATTTTCTAATAGTTCCTACAACACAGCGCAGCAAGGCAAGTTGCTGCTCTGCTTTGCATGGATGGGTTAGAGCTGAACAATGCCCTATTTACGAAGATATATTGATGTTTGGCTCCCTCTACATGCAGGCGGTTTTGTGGCTGCCTAGCACAAAGGCAGGCCCCCTTGCACCATGGTGCAATGGTGCCTGCATTACAAGCACAATTGTTTTTGTGCAGGAAGAGATATATTCCTGCACAAAAGCAATCCTTAGAGGCATGGTCCTCTTTCTGTATGTGCGGTACAACACAGCACACATGAAAAGAGGAAGTAAAAAGAAGAAAAGAAGACATTTCTCTTCATTACGCCTCTGTCAGGTAGGCACACCATTGTGGCACAAACCCAGGATTACCAGTGTTTATAAATCTGGGTTTTGCGTCAAAATACATGAATGGATGCATAGGCACGCCCATGCCGCATTCATGTTATACCTACATAAAGGAAAATAATGCAAGGCAGCACTATTTGCTGCTTTGCTTTACTTTTCGTTTACTAAACCATGCAAATTAACTTTGCATGGCTTAGTAAATGCCAAAGTGTGTTTGGTGTCAAGTCTGATTCAAAATCTTAGTAAATTTGGGCCTTAGTTCAATACCACATTGTGTTCCCTCTACATTTTTTGTATTTTTCCCTTCCCAGTTTGTGTTTCCCCAGTGATTTGGTTCCCTTACCCCTTTTCCTTTATTAGATCCCTGCACATCAAGATCCTTGGATGATTTGGTTCCATTGCTACAGATGCTTGCCTGACAGTCCTCCAAGTTCTTCATGTGTAATACCTAAGGTTACGGGGGTATTATAATTAAGAAATAGAATTGAAAAAACCTTAGAAATTCACTGAAAAAACCAAAGGTTACATGGAGGTTATAGTAAGGGTGACATTTCACTCACACAAAACCAGAGAAATTCAGCGGTTATAGTTAGCTTAACTAACTTTAACTTGTGCACGTGCCACAAACTCACCTATACAGTTATACACACATCCACTCACTTATTCATACAGATACTAACAAATATGCACTCACCTATACTGTCAGTAACACAAAAACAGTCACCCATACAACCACTCACTCACACATTCAGTCACAAAGATACTTCAATACTTACCTATACTGACATTAACATATTCAGTTACTCACCCATATACCACTGACACATACATTCACTCACTGACTCAGCCATATGCACATTCAGTCACCCATATAACCCTTCACAGACACACTCAAAAACCCATGCTGCCACTGACTCACCCACTCACTCATCCATTCAGGTAGTCACCCACACCCTCACCCACCCACACAGACATTCATACACCCATACATGTACTCAGACAACCAATCATTCTCCCATACAGCCACCCATGTACCCACTCACCAACCCATACAGCTACTTAGACACCAACTGACAGACTGATACAGACATTCACACAACCTGGTCACTCACCCATACATCCACTGAGACACCTAATCACTGAGTTATGCAGTCAGTCATGCACCCACTGAATAATCCATACAGGCACTCGTACACCCACTGATTCATCAGTACACCTTGGTATATCTATTTAACACTCATAAACCTTTTAAAAACAATCAAAGTCAATAGATGATGTCATCAGTGATGTCATCAGTGATGTCATTTGATATGCCATCAGTGATGTCACTGACCACGTCATGAATGATGTAATATGTGAGGTCATAAGCAGTGCATTGCTCAGTTAACTATAAATGCTGAATTTCTCTGGTTTTGTACAAGTAAAATGTCAGTCTAACTATAACGTCCCTGTACCCTTTGTTTTTTCATTGAATTTCTACGGTTTCTTTAATTCTATTTCCTAACTATAACTTCCCTGTAACCTTTGTTTTTTCTGTGAATTTCTAAGGTTTTTTAAATGCTAATTCCTAACTATAATGTCCCTGTAACCTTTGGTTTTTTCAGTAAATTTTTGATCTTTTTAATTCTATTTCTTAATTTGAACGTGCATTTTCTTTTAAGTGAACCTCTAAAATTGTATTTCTATAATTGGATATTTTATATTATATTAATATTATATACCACTCATTTTTTGGTTTGGTATGCTTTTATCAGAGAGTATATTAATGACTGGTTTTATTTTTAAGAATTTTTTGAATCGGCACAACACTGTCCCATTTACTGTGGAGAATCAGTGATCAGCAAGCCAAGAGGCCAAAATTTGTGTTCCTTCTCTTGTCAAATATATTTTTTTAAATGTTTAAATCCACGATGACATTGCGATGATCGTTAACACATCAAGAAATCGCAAAACAAAAGCAGACATTCAATGACCAAAACCACGTGAAAAAATGTAACTAAATAAATTCATTCTAACTATTACAATACACCCATTACTAACCACATCACTGCTTTAAAACATATTTGTACACATATATTTGTAGTAACATTTAAAAAAAGTGTGTTTGAACCCTTCTTCCCCTTTTCGATATCACACAGCGTTGCGATGACTCCGGTTACTGCGACGATCGTGCCTTTTTTAGGGGGTGCAAAACACATATATACACACACTTTACAGTATTGTAGACACTAGGAGTTTATTACTGCACTATTTAAAGTCATATTTTTGTAGAGAGATTGCATGAAAACAACCATTTAAACCGATTTTCCGTTTTTGCAGTGACGCAGGGCATTGCGATAAAATCAGTAGCCATGATCACCTCAAATACATCGCAGAATGACAAAATAAATGCAGACATTTAATAGCCACCACCACATTCAAAACTTATAACTGTAAAATGAATGATAACCAACACATTAAACACATTACCATTTAAATGACTGTATAATAGCATGCACAACTCCCTTGATATCTCTATAACACAGTGCATAACTTTTCAATTGTAATCTATTACTGCATGCATCACTGTATCACTAAGTCTCTCATTCACTGTATAAGTATTTGAGGGAATCTGTGAGAAAATGCATTAGTCTATCAATACTACTGTAGCAGAATGTGTGACTGCCTCTGTACATCTATGAGTGGGTACATCAGTGTCACAATGGGTCTGTGATTGGTTGCGTAAGTCTCTCACTCATTCTGGGAGTAGGTGCATGAGTGTCTTTGTGCATTTGTAAGTATATGACTATCTGACTGGATCTGTGAGTGGATACATGAGTGTCTAAGTGGGTGTCTGAATGGGTGAGTGAGTGGGTGCATGAGTGTCTTGAGTGGGTCTGTGAGTGAGTGCATGAGTCTCTCAGTTGTTCTGTGACTGGCAGCATGAGTGTCTGAGTGGTTCTGTCAGTGGGTGCATGGATCTGTGCTTGGGTACATGAGTCGTTGAGTTTATAAATAACTGGGTGCATAAGTCTCTGAGTGGGTCTATAAGTGGCTGTGTGAGTGACTGTATGGGTGAGTGAGTGTCTGAGTGGGTCTGTGCATGGGTGTTTGAGGTTATTAATGGGTCTGTGAGTGAAAGCATAAGTGTCTGAGTGAGTGAGTGAATGGGTGCATGCATGAGTGGGTCTGAGACTGGGAGGATGAGTGTCTGGGTCGGTCTGTGAGTGGATGATTGAGCTTTGACTGGGTGAGTGAGTGGGTGCATGTATATCTAAGTCAGTTTATGAGCGGGTGTGTGAGTTTCTGACTATATGTGTGAACGACTGAGCCCATAAGTCTCTGAGAAGGTCTATGACTGAGTGTGGGTGTGACTGTACGGCTGTGTGAGAGGGTATATGAGTGTCTCAGTAGATCCGTGCGTGGATCAGCGTTCACTTCAGCCACACAACACAACTGCCATGGACCGACCCCCAATGCATACACTTCGCTGTTGACAAACCCAAGGTACCCAAACCAGCCCACGAAGGACCTGGAGCAAAGTTACAGATGAGCAACTTAACACAACCCTCACCCGAAACAGCCACACCCGGGCATCCAACACTAACATCGCAGCCAGAGGACTCCACACTTGGATCTCCAACTGCGCCTATGAGCTCGACCGCTGTGCAACCCCTACAGACAGCGCCCAAGAAAAGTGGCCTGGTTCACCACTGATCTCCAAGAAGCCAGCCACACCTGCAGACGCCTAGAGAAGAACTGGAGAAACACCAAGACAAACGGAAACTACTCCACCTAAAAGGACGCCATGACGGACTACCACAACCAAATCAGAACCACCAAGAGGAACTTCATCCGCAACAAAATCCTCATCACCTCCACCAAGGAACTCTTCAGTGACATTCAGGAATTCACCATCCCACACAGCGAAGCCACAGACATCACCCCATCCCAAGACCTCTACGACAAGTTTGGAACCTATTTCCACCTCAAAATCAAAAACCTCCATGACAACTTTGTCGACCAGCCACCAGATGTCACAGCCTGTCCACTGCCCCCCAGAGACACCCCCAGCCCACCAACTCCAACTGGACGCCGATCACGACTGAAGACATCTCCTCAACCATGAAAGGCATCCACTCAGGGGCGAGAAAGCAAAAGACACACAATTGATGGGCGGAATGCAGAACAAATCAAAACATTCGCTCACAGTCAAGAGATCTGGGTTAAATCCATCATTCTTTTTCCTCACCATGCCACCCCAGTTTAGACCGGGCCATATGCAAATCAGTCTTTACCCAGTGCCTCATGGGAACGGTACAGCCCAAACTGCCAAGCCAGGACCTCCCTAGACCGGAAACAAGTATCCTAGGACCGGTTTCAGGGGCCCCCATCGACCGCAGCCCTCGTCACATCTACCACAGAGCCACGGCCGCCATCGCACCCGAACTCCAACGTATCATCAACACCACCTTCAGAACAGACATCTTCCCAGATGACTGGAAGCGTGCAGAAGTCAGGACCCTGCTTATGAAGCCCACAGCTGACCCCACAGACCTCAAGAACTACCGGCCCATCTCGCTCCTCCCCTTCGCGGCCAAAGTTGCAGAGAAAACAGGCAGTGGGGAACTGGCATGATTCCTCGAAGGGAACGCCATCCTTGACCAGTCTCAATCCGGTTTCCGAAGTAACCACAGCACCGAGACTGCCCTACTTGCCACCACAGATGACATCCTCACCCTCCACTCGACTCTTCACTCACCATGAACCGACAGGTCAACACCTTCACCTTCAGCTGCTTCAACACCCTCCGCATCCTCTGCAAGACCTTCAAAGAGGTCCCCCCTGAGTCAAGGAAGGCAGTCACCCATGCACTCATCATCAGCAGACTTGACTACGGAGACGCACTCTACGCCGGCATCAACAAATCCCTACTCCGCAACTCCAGAAAATACAAAAGACCACCGCCAGACTCACCCTCGGCAACTCCTAGCACAAACAGATAAGCCAACACCTATGGAGACTCCACTGGCTCCCCGTGGAGAAAAAAGTCACCTTCAAAATCCTCACTCACGCCTACAAATGC
Source organism: Lissotriton helveticus (assembly GCF_964261635.1). Taxonomy (NCBI): domain Eukaryota; kingdom Metazoa; phylum Chordata; class Amphibia; order Caudata; family Salamandridae; genus Lissotriton; species Lissotriton helveticus. The sequence continues at coordinate 1,326,969,611 of NC_136069.1, read as the reverse complement.
TTACACAACAACGGCCCCAAATACCTTAATGACAGAATCAACTTCCACGTACCCCAAAGAGACCTCTGATCCTCCAACCTCACACTAGCTGAAACCCTGCGCATCCACAAAGCCAGAGCAGGTGGAAGAGCCTTCTCTCATATCGCAGCCAAGACCTGGAACAAGCTACCGGTAGACATAAGATGCGCCCCCTCCCTGAACACCTTCAGAAAGAGCCTCAAGACCTGGCTCTTTGGCTAAAACACATCTGCGGACCAACTCCTCAGCGCCTTGGGACCCTCACAGGTGAGTAGTGGGCTTGCAATCCCCTGATTGATTGATTGATCTGTGAGTGGGTGTATGAGTGTCTCAGTGGGTCTGTGAGAACACATGTGAGTGTGTGAGTGGGTCTGTAAGTGAATGTGTGGGTCTCTGAGAGAGTCTGTACATGGGTGTGTCACTCTCTGAGTAAGTCTGCACGTGGGTGCATAAGTACCTGAATGGGTATGTAAGTGAGCGCATGAGTATCTGAGTGGGTATATGACTGGATGTATAAGTGTGTGAGTAGGTATGTGAATGGGTGTAGAAGGTCTGAGTGAGTTTGTAAGTGCATACATGAGTGTGTGACAGTGACTGGTGAGTGTGTACAAATGTATATATATATATCTTAAACTATTTTTCCCATTATTTGCACTATTGGTAGCCGCCTCGTCCCTGCGACGGAACACCCCGGGGCCGTACTGGCAGTTGCATCATCTTCGCAAATATTGCGCGTGATTAAAAAAATAATTTTGGACACATAACTTGTGTCACTAACATACCCATTTCTCATAAATGAGGTCAGAGTATCTCCACCCTGACCCCTTATGTTAGTTTTCCCCAAAATGTTCAGCCCCGTGAACTGTTCTTGGCTGATAAAATGGCAGCCGCAACTTCATAACGAACCAAACCACGTTCACTGGATGATGTCATCAGTGATGTAATTTGAGATGTCATCAGTGATGTCACTGACCATGTCATGAATGATGTAATATGTGACATCATCAGCAGCGGATTGCGGGCGCGCGAGTTATAGTTAGTACAATTAACTATAACGGGGGAATTTCAATGGTTTTATACAAGTGAAATGTCCAGCTAACTATAACACCCCTGAAACCTATGGTTTTTTCAGTGAATTTCTAAGGTTTTTTAAATGCTAATTCCTAACTATAACTTATCTGAAACCTATGGTTTTTTCAGTGAATTTCAAAGGTTTTTTAAATGCTAATTCCTAACTATAACATGTCTAAAACCTATGGTTTTTTCAGAGAATTTCAAAGATTTTTTAAACGCTAATTTGCAAATATATATATATTTTTTTATATTTTCTAACTACAGTTTTTTAATCTTTTTATTTTTAGATGTTATTTTTTAAATGACATTACACATTTTTTAATAATTTTTTTTACATAAAAATATTTTTTTTCATTATTTTATATTTTTTATAATATACTTAAATTATTTTTCAATATTTTTTCGTGTTTTTGCAGTTGCGCACCCTACGAACACCCTACTCATTTACAGCGCTAAACGTGTCCGCCATTTTAGGGTCGCTGTCTAGCATCTGCGAAGGGTGTGCGGCGGGTACAACTTTTCCCACGCGGTTGCTATGCGACTTGTGCGCGACGCCTTGCACATACGCGAGATGTACGTATAACGCGACATGACAAACGTGCAGTAGCGCGTGACGTCATATACATACGCGGTGTGTGCGCGACTTCCGAGATTTTTTCAATGTTAATTATTTATATATATTTATATACATTTAATATAAATATAAAGACAAGAGATTATCTGAGGTTATTATTTTAATAATTTTCTTAAACTTTCTTAAAAAGTACATCACTGTTATCCTATGGGTAGGAATTCACTTAGCAGGTAAATAGTGTTATCGTTACCTTTTCTTACTCAGTGGTGGATCCTGGATACAGCACTGCTGCATCTCTAAACAGTTGAAAGAATGCAAATTACCAAAGACGCACGGAAGCCCACGTCTTTTTTTTTTTTAATTATCGCTAGAATGCGCGGATCATACGCGCACCCCGTGATTTTTCCCAAAAAAAGAAGAAAAAAAGGGGCCCTGGGAGACCTTGTGGGACCCCATGAGGAGACCTACAGGATCAGGGTGTATCTACCCTCCCCCTTTTCATGTTTTAAACACACATTTCACACGCTTCTTCAGCATCTCTTGTACCGAGAAATAAAATGGCTGCCAACAGTTTCTAGTTTTGAATGTTGACAACCACTTGACAGCCAATTAGCCTTCAGCGCGTGATCAGAAGGGTGCGCTTATGGTAAGATGACAATAAGCGGAGTATACTTATTCAATTTTTTGATGGGAAGTGGGCCGCGTGGACCCCTCCCGTGCCCAATTCCAGGCACCGGGCTCCCCAGCCCCCGGGGCATGACTAATTATATATTATTATTTTACGCAGGTGGGCTGCAAAGCCCTCCTCCTGAAGCCACTTCAAGAGCACAAGGACATCCGAACTCCATCTATGTAAGTACCCCGTAGGAGTTGCCTTCACTTTGCGCATGCATGTTTGTGGTAGTGCATGCGTGTTAATGTTAGTTACACATTCGCACAATACGTCCCACCGTCTGGCTATGTACCCCTATCGTATTTCATTTTATTTGCGCATGCTCAATTACAACATGCCCAATCACAGCTCTGACACCCAGTGACATTATGCTCAACCAATCATCCTTCTGCAAAGCATTTATAAGCTGCTAACCTTCTTGAACTTTTCCTATTCCGCAGTCACCGCAATTGAGAGTGTTCGTATCCACTTCTTCGTAGGTGAGTACTTTTTTTAAGAGTAATTAAATGAATTAATTTGAACAATCTTTAAATACCGCGTAAATGCAAATTTATATACGATTTGGCAATGCTGTTTTTAAGCACGCTTTCCTGCTTTTGTATATCGTTAAAGTTGACTTTGTAACTTTTGTTTCTGTGCAAATCACTTAATCCTGGTGCGTTTGTTTAATTTGCCAAGCGCCACGTGGCCGCTCCCACAGCAGTGTGCTACGTGCTGTTCAAGTGAATACGATGACATTTTTCTCGTGTAAGTAGTGCGTCACGTGCCCCATGCAATGCAAAAGTAATGTTTTCGACAAAAGTATATTTTAGCACGATTTACAGCTCTTATAACCTAAATATTTTGCCTTGGTAGGCGATGTTTCTGAGCAAATCACTTAATCCTGCCGCATATAATTTTTTAAGTAGTGCGTCATATGCTGCTTCCGCCCCATGCACTGCACATGTAATTGATTGGTCAATGTTGTATTTTAGCACGCTCTCCATGTTTTTTAATAACCTTAAACTTAATTTGCCCCCTGTTCTATCTCATTATACAGATATCTCAACCATGAGACATACTGGTCGCCACAAGCTGTCCTGCCCATACACTATACCACGTGGTGGTGAACAACTCGACACACCAGATCCACTGACTGCTCCCCATATGTTATCAGCCGAAAATTGCAATGGACCTAGTGGAGTTATAAGGTTTGTCTTCAACATTTCTTGTTCGAAAACCATTCTGAGGTAAGCACTTGTGTATTTCATGTGTTTGCAGACGGATAACTGTGTTATTGTCATGTTTTACTAGAATTCGTAGGCATTCTGAAATCAACCAAACGTAAAAAAAGCATGTCGTCCCGATTTTATTGCCCAAATATGTGATTTAAAATTGAACACTGTATGAGTTATAACTTTTCTTGCGTCTATAACTATTTTCATAAAATATAAATCTGCATTGTGATAGTCTTATAGACGTTTCTTTCTGAAAATCATTTCTCATTTTAATGCTCGTTACACGTTTTCAGCCTGTACTTCAGATACAAAGTAAAAATTATTATTTCTTTTTTTTTTGTAAACTTGTCTTTTAATTTTCCTTGCTATTTATTTCGGAATTTCTAGAGCAGATCAAGTCCAGGAGTTTGTGAATGAAGTGAGTGGCCAATCTTGGCCTAACATTTTTATAATGTAATACTATTTTTTTATTTTGCTGTCCAAGTATAACCTCTGATGATTACTTTTCATCCCCAGTCCTATTGAGAACAATTGTTTTCATGAATATTAAAATTAATCTTGGACATATGTACAACATATACATTTTTTACTCTTTTTTTCAGTTACCACAATGTTACATAAGTCAGCAGCAAGTTACCAACATTGAAGAAAGTATATCTTCCTGTTCCAGTTCATTTCACCAATGTCTCAAATATGGCATGAACTAGTTGTATGAAGCAAGAGAGATTCACAAATTTCTAACGGACAACTTTAAGGTAAATACTCACAATACGACTACTCGACGAAGTTAAAAAGTAACGGATATAAGTACTTGAGGGGTTTTCGGTGATAATCTCAAATTCACACTTGTACGGATAGGTCTCATACAGGGTAGATCTCTGTATAACTAAAAGATGATTAGGTATTAGGATGGCATACAGAGCTTCCAACCTTCTTACTTTTTTCTTTAAGGGTTCCAAATTGGGGACAAATATTAGGCTGTGCAGTGGAGGCTGACGGTGTTGCTCCACTGGTACTTTGTCCCTCCTCATGAAGCAGGAGGAGCCTCTCTCAATCTCCTTAACTCTTCCCTTGCAAAATTGACCGGATTCTTAGTCTACAAGTGCTTCCGCATACTTGCAGTTCCACACCAGTCCTCTTTATTGGGGTCTCCTCTTGAAAGCAGTCTTGCATATGCGGCAAGTAACTTTTCTTGTATTCACCTTTTTTAAGACTTGTGAAAATTAATTTCAAAACAGTCAATAAATACGGTGTCACTAAGCATTGTGTCCAATGCTTTATTAAAAATATGCAGAAAATGTTCCCATTCATTGTTGTTAACAACTTTACAAAAGAATTTGAGAGGAGAAAGTAGGAGAAAAATAACAGAGATAGGACGTTATATCTCAAACTGCTTAAGTTGATCAAAAGGGTGGACCAAAGTCTGCATGTACAATGCCAGTGGAAGCATTTCAGGCACACTGCAAACATTTAAAAAAATATAAATATCGTCAAGTGTTACTTTGACTTGTAATGTTTGACCTCATTTAGTCACATCAATCTAATTTTAAACACTAATTTTCTTTTTTGTTTTGTAGATTAATTACAATACTAATTTTGGACTCCATATTATATGTTGTTTATTATATTGTTTTGTTAGTTATAGTTATAGTTATTTATTGGATTGTTACCTTTTAGTTATAGTTCCAGTTATTGATTTAATAAAAGTTAATAAAAAAATTACATGCGTCTGTTTTTTTTGTGGGGGTAGCAGTCATCAATACAAATGATATTTATAATTTGAAGCATAATTCTGAGGCTAACTCATTAGCAACATAGTGTGGTGTACTTTTAACCTCTGTGTTCACGTAAGTGTTCCATGAACTGTTACTTTGGTAACAGGCAGAAACCAGTTTGGGGGTAGGGTTTAAACGTTATATTTACCCAGGACCTTCTACATCACAGAAAGGAAAGCAAAGTAAAACAAAACCCTGTGTACCAGATTTACAACCCCTTTGCAACACTTTCGCATCCAACCCCCTCTACAACGTTACAAGTATGTGGGCTTCAACGACCCCCCTCAAACCCCGGGAACCACCACCCCTGAAATTTGTATATTATGGGATGCAAACTGCGTGGCCTACGATTATATTTATTCACATGCCACCTTTCGTGATGCACCACTAGGATACAGGAGGCCTTCAGCCCCAGGAGCCTCAGCGTCAACCTGACCGAGACCCGGGATAAAAGCTGAAAGATCAGAATCAGAGCCTAAATATCCCAAACCCGCTGTTCGGAGTGAAAAACCTGAAACTGCACCGAGTCCAGAACCGCTCCGATGAAGAGGAGCTTCTGAGAGGGGCACAGGTGTGACTTCGGCACGTTGATGGACAACCCCAGCAGGTGCAAGAGGTCGACCGTAGTCTGGAGGTGGGAGAAGACTGTCTGGGGCAAGCCCGCCTTCAACAACCAGTTGTCGAGATAGGGGAAGACTGGAACACCTGATCTACGCAGATAAGTGAATTAACATGTGAATAAATCTTTCTACTTTTCTACGAGACTATAGAATATTGTCCATATACCACAACAATCTGCGTTTCAATATGCATGGCATCTATTAAAGGGAGAGTGTACATTTTACAGATGAAGGAAACCGAGTCTTCCTCATGAACTTTAGACTCTGCATCGGTACTTACTTGTATTTACTAAAATCTCTCAATAAACGCAATGGCTCTTTCTAGAGCCACCCAACATCTATACACATAGGCTTGATATATATCTCAAAAATACATGCTTCGTTTTTTTCCGCGACCAAATCTCGCAACTTTTTTTGTAAAAAAATGTTCTTACTTTTTTTGCCCTACGGGTCCCTATGTCACCCCCTGAGCAGGCCTAGGGGGTCAGGGTGTGTCTAACCTGCCCCAGTTCACCTTTTACCAACATATTTCACAGACTTCTTCACCCTCGCTTCTACAGAAGCACAAAATGGCTGCCAACAGTTCCTGGTTTCGAATGTTTACAACCACTTGACAACCAATTTGAATTGAGCGCGGACGGTGTGCTTATCCTACGAGGCCAATCCTCGCACAATCCGCGGATCCTCCGCGCCCATAGATATATAAATGACTTTAACAATAATTTTCAAAGAAACTACTGAATAGATTGACACCAGATATCCCAAAGGCACAAGTCGGAACTGAGGTCTACCTCTCTGCCAAATTTGGTGTAATTCCATTCAGCCGTTCGGCTGTAGCCGTGGCTAAAGGTCCTATGAGAAATTGCATGATGAAAATGTGTTTTCGGACCCCCTTTTATCTCAGCCTCTGCTTCACCAATCACCCCCAAGCTTTCAGGGAAGGGGCGGAACTGAGCTGCCCAAAAGTTTGGAACATTGCAAGAAGATTCATCAATCGACGCCAAAGTTATTGGCAATAGAATGTTGCTGTTTTCCTATGGATAATAGGTCCCAACTATAACTACCTACTAGCGACCGCCAGTAGGTAATATATATATATATATATATATATATATATATATATATATATAAAACACCAACGTCAATGTCGTACACTCTCAGGAAAACTCCAGGCAGAACACAATATAAATATTCAAAGTTTAATCCACACAACGCATTTCGGCGACAGCCTTGATTACGTGTGAATGTGCACAAAAAAAAACCACTGAGAAAGTTTTGCACATCCAGTCATAAACATCAACATAGGACAGCTTCTTCCCTGTGTCACAATGGTAATGGCAGCCATCTTAGAGTCGTAAATGTGCATGAACAAAGGATACAGCAGAATAATTTAAATAAACGCGTCTGATGCATGTACCAATTACATAACTTCATAAGATGAAATCTCAATAGACCTCACAAGTGCACAGTTAATATATGTACTCATCCACCCACGGTGCAACAAACATTTAAATAGAAAAATAACTCGCAAATGCGCATAGCATCATGTGAACTAAAGCAGAAAGAAATATTTTCTCTATATCCTATAAGATCAGTTCTCCATCCTGAGAGGGGGGAAAAACAGGCATATGCGTACACTATGAATACCACAAGAAAGCTGCGAATAGTGCGTCTAATGCGCGTACCATGTTATAAGACTACAGGCATGTATGTGTATTGTAAATACAGCAAAAGTGCTGCCATTAGCGTATCTAATTCTCACAGCATATTATAAAACTACATGCCTCGTAGTTGGAAACCCCTATACCATAGAGCACACTCAATTAAAATGTGACTGAAAGTGCTTGCGGAATGTACCTAATAATGTAATAATCGGCTCACAACTATTACAACTAGGCGCAAGTGCGCATAGCCGCATGTTCTCACCGTTCCAACTTCATGGATAATAGACAAAGTGTCACATCATGCGCAAAGAGGTGGCAACAAGAACAGTAAACCTATACCGGGCAAGTGCCCGTGGGCAATAGATAGAATCCTAATTTATATCAAGGAAGGAATTGTGGGGGTCCTGCTGATATCCAATGGCCTATAGGTAACAGAATGCTGAACCCTATCTAATATGGACCGTGCATCTACCAGTAACAATAAGTGAAAAATTAAAAACTACAAACATATGATTTGACAGATGTGCAGTCAAGTCGTAGGAAAAGGGTAGGTTGCCCGTGCGGATGAATACGAGTGAGAGGGCCCCTTCCTTTTCTCCTGTAGGGAAACATCAAAAGGAAAACCAAACAATAATTAAAAAACAGTTAATGACAACAGACTGCTATTCCAAATATAACAAATTGATGATGTTAACCGCGCATCCGACATTCTAAGGGAGCAGAGATACATAAATTGCAATATAATACAATAATCTTGTAAAACAGTAGAAAATCACTAAGAAACCATTCCAGCTATCATGAATATAAGGAAGGGGAGGGTCCGTCATGATCTTAGAAAGACGGATTATAACCCTTCCTTGAGATGGATAGATAATTCTTCATCGATGTTCAGTCACACGAGCCAGAAACGACCCAGAGACACCAAAGACAATGTTTCTTATACTCAAAGACAGGCACTTAAATCTCTTTATGAGGACACAAACATTGTGATCCGCCCTGCCGATAAGGGTGGCAATATTGTCATTCTAGATAGAGAGGAATACATTGAGGAGGGATTACGCCAACTTAATGACACCAAATTCTACATACCGTCATACAGGACATCTACAATCTTAGTATAACTGAGATTTGGGACAAACTGATCACCTGGCGGGTCAAGGGACTCCTGGCATGGAAAGAATGTTGTACTTCAAAAATGATCACCCTATTCTCCCGATATTCTATCAGTTACCCAAGTTACACAAAGATAACACTAGACCACCAGGACCCCCGATTGTATCATCAATTGGGAGCGTGTGTGAACATATTTCGTAATATGTTGACCACTTTTTGAGAGATTTTGTGACACAATTGCCCAGCTATTTGAGGGATACTAAGGATTTTCTCTGTAAGATTGAGAATCTGGTTTGGAATCCTGAATTTCTTTTTATTGTTCTCGATGTACACTCATTGTATACAATAATAGACCATCAACAGGGACTAGAAGCATGCAAACACTTTTTGAAACACAGGCCCCTGAGATATCGAGACCATAGCAGGATGATTATAGAGATGACAGCATTTTGTCTTAAAAACAACATATTTGCTTTTAATGGTACCCTCTATAGGCAGGTCAATGGTACTGCCATGGGTTCATGTTTTGCTCCCAGTTTTGCGAACCTGTTTATGGGCTACTGGGAGCAGGAGATCTTTGAAAGCACCACCCTGATGGAGGCCCTCCAGAAAGTCATCATGTGGCTAAGCTACATTAATGACTTGTTCATCATCTGGAGGGGCTGCAGGGGGGATTCTGAGAAGTTCATTGACAAACTTAACACCAACAGGTATAACATCTTATTGACAGGCAGCATAAATGCGGACAGGACGGATTATCTAGATGTTTGTCTGGAAATCAAGCAAGGCAAAGTCTGCACCTCTCTCTTCCGGAAGGCCACAGCAGGCAACAGTGTCCTGCATGCCCTCAGCAGTCACCCAGCAGCTCTCAAAATGGAGTATACCTTATGGCGAACTGTTGCGGGCCAAAAGGAATTGTTACAACACTGAGGCATATATGGAAGAGAGAGAGCACATTATTGACAGGTTTCGCTCCAGAGGTTATCCGAATTGGATTCTCAGGAAGTCTAGTGATCGGGCAGAAGAGGTGGAAAGAACCCATACACTTCGTGATAAAAGTGTTGACACTCAGGGCAAGGAAAATGATTCTACATCTATGATCCTTACCTATAATGCAGAATCACATCGCATTAAGTGCATACTTGCCAAGTATTAGGACATTTTGAAAACTGATACGATCTTGGGTATGTGTGTAACAGAGAGACCTACTATAACGTATAGATGCAATAAGAATATTCGCGATTTAGTGAGCAGTCATTCCTGCTCACTAAATCACCCACTATCCCACTCTGACGAGCCATGGCCTCATTGGATTTTTTTCCTTGTGGCCATTGTAAGGCCTGTAAGCATAGTCGATATAGAGGAACTCTTGAATACAATGGTATTACCAAAAGAATTCCACAATTTTTGACATGTGGCACAAGCTTTGTTATCTATGCCATAGATTGCAAATGTAAGTTGTGGTACATTCGCAGCACTATGTACACTGCCAAAAGGAGGGTGCTGGGACATCTCGGGGGCATTACCAATCATGACCCCAAATACCCGGTCGCACGTCACTTTGATGAGAAGCATTTTTTCAATGTCTCCGATCTTAGTTTTCTGATCCTTGAACACATTCCCAAAGAGTCCCAGGGGTGGTGATAGAGTACTTACTCTCAGACAGCGGGAATCCCGGTATATCATAGATTTTCAAACTAAGAGTCCGGGAGGACTGAACATTGATGAAGAATTATCTATCCATCTCAAGGAAGGGTTGTAATACATCTTTCTAAGATCGTGATGGACCCTCCCCTTCCTTATATTCATGATAGCTGCACTGGTTTCTTAGTGGTTTTCTACTGTTTTACAAGAATATTGTATTATATTGCAATTTATGTATCTCTGCTCCCTTAGAATGTCGGATGTTATGTTATGTTATGTTATATTTACTTTTGTATAGCGCACGGCTACTCAAAAAGAGTGTCCCGGCGCTTTGAGTAAGGAGGGCAGCAGCGCGATAACATAACACAGTTAAAAAGAAGACAACAGAGATAAAAAAAGGGGGAAACCGAATATGTATAGCCTACTGGGTGAACAGCCAAGTTTTAAGACCTTTTCTAAAAACAAGTAGGCTGGTGGCTCCCCGAAGTGTGAACGGCAAAGAGTTCCACAGCTGTGGCGCCAGTAATCCAAAGGAGCGACCTCCCAGGCGAGCTCTCTTCACTCGCGGGACCACCGCCAAGAACAGGGATTCAGATCTCAGCGAGCGAGCAGGGTGGTAGAATGCAAGTCTCTGTTGGAGGTACTTTGCTCCAACCGCATGGAGGGCCTTATAGGCCAAAGTTAAGGCCTTAAAGGCAATCCGTTTTCGGATTGGAAGCCAGTGCAGAGTCTGTAACAAGGCTGCTGCACTGGCCCGTCTATTCAAGCCAAAAATGGCTCTCGCAGCGGCATTTTGCACCACTTGGAGCCGTTGTAACAAGTACTCCGGCAGGCCCAGGTAGAGAATGTTCGAGTAATCTAGCCTAGAGCCGATCAGGGCCTGCACAGTCAGCTTCCTGTGCTCCTCAGACAAAAGAGGGAGAAACCTCCTCAGCATCTTAAGGAGGCCGAAGCACATCCCTGACACCCCGAAGATCTGGGATTTCAGCGTGAGCCCCTTATCCATCTTGACCCCCAAGTTCTTCGCCATCTGGGATGAACAAGACGGAGGGAACATGTTAATAGGCCACCAGGCCCGCCAGTCTGGCTCTGTATCGCACCCAAAGAAGAGTACCTCGGACTTATCGGAATTGCACTTTAGGCTGTTCAGTTGGAACCATTGAAAAACAGCCCCAAGGCAATCCCGGATACTCTCCCCATCAAAATCTCCTCCTCTCTCGCACGAGAAGAGGAGCTGGGTGTCGTCTGCGTAGGATACTTGTGCACTTGTGATAATTGTGCACTTGTGAGGTCTATTGAGATTTCATCTTATGAAGTTATGTAAGTGGTACATGCATCAGACACGTTTATTTAAGTTATTCTGCTGTATCCTTTGTTCATGCACATTTACAACTCTAAGATGGCTGCCATTACCATTGTAATATAGGGAAGAAGCTGTCCTATGTTGATGTTTATGACTGGACGTGCAAAACTTTATCAGTGTTTGTTATTCGTGCACATTCACACGCGATCAAGGCTGTGGCCGAAACGCGTTATATGGATTAAACTTTGGACATTTATATCGCGTTCTGCCTGGAGTTTTCCTGAGAGTGTACGACATTGACTTTGAGCAACGTGGCAAACTCTTTAAGTCCGAGGTATCGGAACTGCAGGATCGCCTCTTGATCAGGCCAAGCAAACGGCTGTTGTCCATGACAATTTGTGACTGCACGAAGGAGTAGGATGTATGAAACCCCTCTCCATGGCCCGGTTTGAACTGTTATTTGAGGAAGAGCGTAAGGGGACCCAAGGGGGTTCGTACTTTTCTACAAGAAACCTTCGCAATACAAACACCCTCCTTTGCATGGCATAACAGTGCTCATTGAGCATAGGATTTTTGTGCCCCACACAGTATTCACCGCAACACGGGATGCTGGGAGCTGTAGTCCTGGACATTGGTAAGCAGCTGATATCGTTTTGGGTGGAGCCTGCTGACCTCCTACTACTGGGAGGGCCTAAGGAGTACAAAGGAGGGTGGAGAAGGAACTTCATTTTGGCTGGCGGCATCTGACGAAGGCATTGCGCCGAAATGCATTGTGCCTTGCAGCAAAGTAATTAAAGAAGCTCCTAATGGTTCCCCGCTGTGTCCCCTGGGTTTCTTATATGGAGGATTCGTTTTGGCGATATTTTCACGCGGCTTGCCTGCAACGCGTGTAAGGGGACCCGCTCTACAATAGAGTCCTGCGGATTGCAAGCAACGTGGCAAACTCTTTAAGTCCGAGGTATCGGAACTGCAGGATCGCCTCTTGATAAGGCCAAGCAAACAGCTGTTGTCCATGACAATTTGTGACAGCACGAAGGAGTAGGATGTATGAAACCCCTCTCCATGGCCCGGTTTGAACTGTTATTTGAGGAAGAGCGTAAGGGGACCCAAGGGGGTTCGCACTTTTATTCAAGAAGCCTTCGCAATACAAACACCCACCTTTGCATGGCATAACAGCGCTCATTGAGCAAAGGATTTTTGTGCCCCGCATAGTATTCACCGCAACACGGGATGATGGGAGCTGTGGTCCTGGACATTTGTAAGCAGCTGATATCGTTTTGGGTGGAGCCTGCTGACCTCCTACTACTGGGAGGGCCTAAGGAGTACAAAGGAGGGTGGAGAAGGAACTTCGTTTTGGTTGGCGGCATCTGACGAAGGCATTGCGCCGAAATGCATTGTGCCTTGCAGCAAAGTAATTAAAGAAGGTCCTAATGGTTCCCCGCTGTGTCCCCTGGGTTTCTTATATGGAGGAATCGTTTTGGTGATATTTTCACGCGGCTTGCCTGCAACGCGTGTAAGGGGACCCGCTCTACAATAGAGTCCTGCGGATTGCAAGCAACGTGGCAAACTCTTTAAGTCCGAGGTATCGGAACTGCAGGATCGCCTCTTGATCAGGCCAAGCAAACGGCTGTTGTCCATGACAATTCGTGACTGCACGAAGGAGTAGGATGTATGAAACCCTTCTCCATGGCCCGGTTTGAATTGTTATTTGAGAAAGAGCGTAAGGGGACCCAAGGGGGTTCGTACTTTTATTCAAGAAGCCTTCGCAATACAAACACCCTCCTTTGCATGGCATAACAGCGCTCATTGAGCAAAGGATTTTTGTGCCCCACACAGTATTCCCCACAACACGGGATGCTGGGAGCTGTAGTCCTGGACATTGGTAAGCAGCTGATATCGTTTTGGGTGGAGCCTGCTGACCTCCTACTACTGGGAGGGCCTAAGGAGAACAAAGGAGGGTGGAGAAGGAACATCATTTTGGCTGGCGGCATCTGACGAAGGCATTGCGCCGAAATGCATTGTGCCTTGCAGCAAAGTAATTAAAGAAGCTCCTAATGGTTCCCCTCTGTGTCCCCTGGGTTTCTTATATGGAGGAATCCTGTTGGTGATATATATATATATATATATATATACATATATCAAACACTTTAAAACACAGCAACTTGGTGTCGTTCTGTTTCAGCCTATTGAATTCTCCTGGCTCCCCCTTTGAAAAAGGTCTATGTAGACCGAAATGCATCAGGGACTGAGATATGCCAGTGCTTTTTAAATTTGCAATAAAACCTGCCGGTTTTTCTCGTGATATGTGCGGCTCATTCCTTCTCTGGGAGAGGGGTCTGTGTCATATTGTACGGCTTGGTCCTGCCGGGAGCCACCCACTACCATCCTCGAAGTGCGCCATCACTGTCTGAAAACGGACCCTGTTTGGAGACACTCATATACCCTCTCACACAGCCATACAGTCACACCCACACTCAGTCATAGACCTTCTCAGAGACTTATGGGCTCAGTCGTTCACACATATAGTCAGAAACTCACACACCCGCTCATAAACTCACTTAGATATACATGCACCCACTCACTCACCCAGTCAAAGCTCAATCATTCACTCACAGACCGACCCAGACACTCATCCTCCCAGTCTCAGACCCACTCATGCATGCACTCATTCACTCACTCACTCAGACACTTATGCTTTCACTCACAGACCCATTAATAACCTCAAACACCCATGCACAGACCCACTCAGACACTCACTCACCCATACAGTCACTCACACAGCCACTTATAGAACCACTCAGAGACTTATGCACCCAGTTATTTATAAACTCAAAGACTCATGTACCCAAGCACAGATCCATGCACCCACTGACAGAACCACTCAGACACTCATGCTGCCAGTCACAGAACAACTGAGAGACTCATGCACTCACTCACAGACCCACTCAAGACACTCATGCACCCACTCACTCACCCATTCAGACACCCACTTAGACACTCATGTTTCCACTCACAGATCCAGTCAGATAGTCATATACTTACAAATGCACAAAGACACTCATGCACCTACTCACAGAATGAGTGAGAGACTTACGCAACCAATCACAGACCCATTGTGACACTGATGTACCCACTCATAGGTGTACAGAGGCAGTCACACATTCTGCTACAGTAGTATTGATAGACTGATGCATTTTCTCACAGATTCCCTCAAATACTTATACAGTGAATGAGAGACTTAGTGGTACAGTGATGCATGCAGTAATAGATTACAATTGAAAAGTTATGCACTGTGTTATAGAGATATCAAGGGAGTTGTGCATGCTATTATACAGTCATTTAAATATTAATGTGTTTAATGTGTTGGTTATCATTCATTTTACAGTTATAAGTTTTGAATGTGGTGGTGGCTATTAAATGTCTGCATTTGTTTTGTCATTCTGCGATGATTTGAGGTGATCATGGCTACTGATTTTATCGCAATGCCCTGCGTCACTGCAAAAACGGAAAATCGGTTGAAATGGTTGTTTTCATGCAATCTCTCTACAAAAATATGACTTTAAATAGTGCAGTAATAAACTCCTAGTGTCTAAAATACTGTAAAGTGTGTGTATATATGTGTTTTGCACCCCCTAAAAAAGGCACGATCGTCGCAGTAACCGGAGTCATCGCAACGCTGTGTGATATCGAAAAGTGGAAGAAGGGTTCAAACACACTTTTTTTTAAAGTTACTACAAATATATGTGTACAAATATGTTTTAAAGCAGTGATGTGGTTAGTAATGGGTGTATTGTAATAGAATGAATTTTTTTAGTTACATTTTTTTATGTGGTTTTGGTCATTGAATGTCTGCTTTTGTTTTGCGATTTCTTGATGTGTTAACGATCATCGCAATGTCATCGTGGATTTAAACATTTAAAAAAATATATTTGACAAGAGAAGGAACACAAATTTTGGCCTCTTGGCTTGCTGATCACTGATTCTCCACAGTAAATGGGACAATGTTGTGCCGATTCAAAAAATTCTTAAAAATAAAACCAGTCATTAATATACTCTCTGATAAAAGCATACCAAACCAAAAAATGAGTGGTATATAATATTAATATAATATAAAATATCCAATTATAGAAATAAAATTTTAGAGGTTCACTTAAAAGAAAATGCACGTTCAAATTAAGAAATAGAATTAAAAAGATCAACAGGGACATTATAGTTAGGAATTAGCATTTAAAAAACCTTAGAAATTCACAGAAAAAAACAAAGGTTACTGGAAAGTTATAGTTAGGAAATAGAATTAAAGAAACCTTAGAAATTCAATGAAAAAACAAAGGGTACAGGGACGTTATAGTTAGACTGACATTTTACTTGTACAAAACCAGAGAAATTCAGCATTTATAGTTAACTGAGCAATGCACTGCTTATGACCTCACATATTACATCATTCATGACGTGGTCAGTGACATCACTGATGGCATATCAAATGACATCACTGATGACATCACTGATGACATCATCTATTGACTTTGATTGTTTTTAAAAGGTTTATGAGTGTTAAATAGATATACCAAGGTGTACTGATGAATCAGTGGGTGTATGAGTGCCTGTATGGATTATTCAGTGGGTGCATGACTGACTGCATAACTCAGTGATTAGGTGTCTCAGTGGATGTATGGGTGAGTGACCAGGTTGTGTGAATGTCTGTATCAGTCTGTCAGTTGGTGTCTAAGTGGCTGTATGGGTTGGTGAGTGGGTACATGGGTGGCTGTATGGGAGATTGATTGGTTGTCTGAGTACATGTATGGGTGTATGAATGTCTGTGTGGGTGGGTGAGGGTGTGGGTGACTACCTGAATGGATGAGTGAGTGGGTGAGTCAGTGGCAGCATGGGTTTTTGAGTGTGTCTGTGAAGGGTTATATGGGTGACTGAATGTGCATATGGCTGAGTCAGTGAGTGAATGTATGTGTCAGTGGTATATGGGTGAGTAACTGAATATGTTAATGTCAGTATAGGTAAGTATTGAAGTATCTTTGTGACTGAATGTGTGAGTGAGTGGTTGTATGGGTGACTGTTTTTGTGTTACTGACAGTATAGGTGAGTGCATATTTGTTAGTATCTGTATGAATAAGTGAGTGGATGTGTGTATAACTGTATAGGTGAGTTTGTGGCACGTGCACAAGTTAAAGTTAGTTAAGCTAACTATAACCGCTGAATTTCTCTGGTTTTGTGTGAGTGAAATGTCACCCTTACTATAACCTCCATGTAACCTTTGGTTTTTTCAGTGAATTTCTAAGGTTTTTTCAATTCTATTTCTTAATTATAATACCCCCGTAACCTTAGGTATTACACATGAAGAACTTGGAGCACTGTCAGGCAAGCATCTGTAGCAATGGAACCAAATCATCCAAGGATCTTGATGTGCAGGGATCTAATAAAGGAAAAGGGGTAAGGGAACCAAATCACTGGGGAAACACAAACTGGGAAGGGAAAAATAAAAAAAATGTAGAGGGAACACAATGTGGTATTGAACTAAGGCCCAAATTTACTAAGATTTTGAATCAGGGTTGTGTCACATTTGTGGTTCAGACTTGACACCAAACACACTTTGGCATTTACTAAGCCATGCAAAGTTGATTTGCATGGTTTAGTAAACGAAAAGTAAAGCAAAGCAGCAAATAGTGCTGCCTTGCATTATTTTCCTTTATGTAGGTATAACAGGAATGCGGCATGGGCGTGCCTATACATCCATTCATGTATTTTGACGCAAAACCCAGATTTATAAACACTTGTAATCCTGGGTTTGTGCCACAATGGTGTGCCTACCTGACAGAGGCGTAATGAAGAAAAATGTCTTCTTTTCTTCTTTTTACTTCCTCTTTTCATGTGTGCTGTGTTGTACCGCACATACAGAAAGAGGACCATGCCTCTAAGGATTGCTTTTGTGCAGGAATATATCTCTTCCTGCACAAAAACAATTGTGCTTGTAATGCAGGCACCATTGCACCATGGTGCAAGAGGGCCTGCCTTTGTTCTAGGCAGCCACAAAACCGCCTGCATGTAGAGGGAGCCAAACATCAATATATCTTCGTAAATAGGGCATTGTTCAGCTCTAACCCATCCATGCAAAGCAGAGCAGCAACTTGCCTTGCTGCACTGTGTTGTAGGAACTATTAGAAAATATACGCCCGAGTGAGGGCAAAAACCATACAAAAGCAATAATGTGCCAAGTGCCATCTTGCTCCTTCCATGCCATTGCCCTTTTATAGTAACCCAGAGGCGTCTGCTGACCTGACCTGGAACTACCTGTTCTGGAGCATCTATGTCTTCCTGTGGGCCAGCTGCCAAGAGTTGGTCTTCCACAGTGTCCAATCCTTTCCTGTCTTTTGAGAATCTCTCATACGGATTCGAACAGTCTTGCACTCGTGTCTCTTTCCCTGAATGTGCATTGATAAAATCCTGACGCACATTTAAAAAAATCTAAAACTAAAAAGGTACTGTTTAAAATGCATGCAGAAAAACAAAGATAATTCAAACTTTGCCAGGTTTTAAACAAAATAGCAAAGAAATCGTGCAAACAGTTTAAACCAATTCAGTGTTTTCAGTAGTTATTTTAATAATTTATTTGGGTAAATAAAACTTGTATCTTATATATACTTGTATGCATGCCTAATCATTGCTTTTCTTTCACAGTGCCAGACTCACCCTCGGCAACTCCTAGCACAAACAGATAAGCCAACACCTATGGAGACTCCACTGGCTCCCCGTGGAGAAAAAAGTCACCTTCAAAATCCTCACTCACGCCTACAAATGCCTACACAACAACGGCCCCAAATACCTTAATGACAGAATCAACTTCCACGTACCCCAAAGAGACCTCTGATCCTCCAACCTCACACTAGCTGAAAACCTGCGCATCCACAAAGCCAGAGCAGGTGGAAGAGCCTTCTCTCATATCGCAGCCAAGACCTGGAACAAGCTACCGGTAGACATAAGATGCGCCCCCTCCCTGAACACCTTCAGAAAGAGCCTCAAGACCTGGCTCTTTGGCTAAAACACATCTGCGGACCAACTCCTCAGCGCCTTGGGACCCTCACAGGTGAGTAGTGCGCTTGCAATCCCCTGATTGATTGATTGATCTGTGAGTGGGTGTATGAGTGTCTCAGTGGGTCTGTGAGAACACATGTGAGTGTGTGAGTGGGTCTGTAAGTGAATGTGTGGGTCTCTGAGAGAGTCTGTACATGGGTGTGTCACTCTCTGAGTAAGTCTGCACGTGGGTGCATAAGTACCTGAATGGGTATGTAAGTGAGCGCATGAGTATCTGAGTGGGTATATGACTGGATGTATAAGTGTGTGAGTAGGTATGTGAATGGGTGTAGAAGGTCTGAGTGAGTTTGTAAGTGCATACATGAGTGTGTGACAGTGACTGGTGAGTGTGTACAAATGTATATATATATATTTTAAACTATTTTTCCCATTATTTGCACTATTGGTAGTCGTGTCGTCCCTGCGACGGAACACCCAGGGGCCGTACTGGCAGTTGCATCATCTTCGCAAATATTGCGCGTGATTAAAAAAATAATTTTGGACACATACCTTGTGTCACTAACATACCCATTTCTCATAAATGAGGTCAGAGTATCTCCACCCTGACCCCTTATGTTAGTTTTCCCCAAAATGTTCAGCCCCGTGAACTGTTCTTGGCTGATAAAATGGCAGCCGCAACTTCATAACGAACCAAACCACGTTCACTGGATGATGTCATCAGTGATGTCATTTGAGATGTCATCAGTGATGTCCCTGACCATGTGATGAATGATGTAATATGTGACATCATCAGCAGCGGATTGCGGGCGCGCGAGTTATAGTTAGTACAATTAACAATAAGGGGGAATTTCAATGGTTTTATACAAGTGAAATGTCCAGCTAACTATAACACCCCTGAAACCTATGGTTTTTTCAGTGAATTTCTAAGGTTTTTTAAATGCTAATTCCTAACTATAACTTATCTGAAACCTATGGTTTTTTCAGTGAATTTCAAAGGTCTTTTAAATGCTAATTCCTAACTATAACATGTCTAAAACCTATGGTTTTTTCAGAGAATTTCAAAGATTTTTTAAACGCTAATTTGTAAATATATATATATATTTTTATATTTTCTAACTACAGTTTTTTAATCTTTTTATTTTTAGATGTTATTTTTTAAATGACATTACACATTTTTTAATTATTTGTTTTACATAAAAATATTTTTTTTAATTATTTTATATTTTTTATAATATACTTAAATTATTTTTCAATATTTTTTCGTGTTTTTGCAGTTGCGCACCCTACGAACACCCTACTCATTTACAGCGCTAAACGTGTCCGCCATTTTAGGGTCGCTGTCTAGCATCTGCGAAGGGTGTGCGGCGGGTACAACTTTTCCCACGCGGTTGCTATGCGACTTGTGCGCGACGCCTTACACATACGCGGAATGTACGTATAACGCGACATGACAAACGTGCAGTAGCGCGTGACGTCATATACAGACGCGGTGTGTGCGCGACTTCCGAGATTTTTTCAATGTTAATTATTTATATATATTTATATACATTTAATATAAATATTAAGACAAGAGATTATCTGAGGTTATTATTTTAATAATTTTCTTTAACTTTCTTAAAAAGTACATCACTGTTATCCTATGGGTAGAAATTCACTTAGCAGGCAAATAGTGTTATCGTTACCTTTTCTTACTCAGTGGTGGATCCTGGATACAGCACTGCTGCATCTCTAAACAGTTGAAAGAATGCAAATTATCAAAGACGCGCGGAAGCCCACGTCTTTTTTTTTTTTAAATTATCGCTAGAATGCGCGGATCATACGCGCACCCCGTGATTTTTCCCAAAAAAAGAAGAAAAAAAGGGGCCCTGGGAGACCTTGTGGGACCCCATGAGGAGACCTACAGGATCAGGGTGTATCTACCCTCCCCCTTTTCATGTTTTAAACACACATTTCACACGCTTCTTCAGCCTCTCTTGTACCGAGAAATAAAATGGCTGCCAACAGTTTCTAGTTTTGAATGTTGACAACCACTTGACAGCCAATTAGCCTTCAGCGCGTGATCAGAAGGGTGCGCTTATGGTAAGATGACAATAAGCGGAGTATACTTATTCAATTTTTTTATGGGAAGTGGGCCGCGTGGACCCCTCCCGTGCCCAATTCCGGGCACCTGGCTCCCCAGCCCCCGGGGCATGACTAATTATATATTATTATTTTACGCAGGTGGGCTGCAAAGCCCTCCTCCTGAAGCCACTTCAAGAGCACAAGGACATCCGAACTCCATCTATGTAAGTACCCCGTAGGAATTGCCTTCACTTTGCGCATGCATGTTTGTGGTAGTGCATGCGTGTTAATGTTACACATTCGCACAATACGTCCCACCGTCTGGCTATGTACCCCTATCGTATTTCATTTTATTTGCGCATTCTTAATTACAACATGCCCAATCACAGCTCTGACACCCAGTGACATCATGCTCAACCAATCATCCTTCTGCAAAGCATTTATAAGCTGCTAACCTTCTTGAACTTTTCCTATTCCGCAGTCACAGCAATTGAGAGTGTTCGTATCCACTTCTTCGTAGGTGAGCACTTTTTTTAAGAGTAATTAAATGAATTAATCTGAACAATCTTTAAATACCGCGTAAATGCAAATTTATATACGATTTGGCAATGCTGTTTTTAAGCACGCTTTCCTGCTTTTTTATATCGTTAAAGTTGACTTTGTAACTTTTGTTTCTGTGCAAATCACTTAATCCTGGTGCGTTTGTTTAATTTGCCAAGAGCCACGTGGCCGCTCCCACAGCAGTGTGCTACGTGCTGTTCAAGTGAATACGATGAAGTTTTTCTCGTGTAAGTAGTGCGTCACGTGCCCCATGCAATGCAAAAGTAATGTTTTCGACAAAAGTATATTTTAGCACGATTTACAGCTCTTATAACCTAATTATTTTGCCTTGGTAGGCGATGTTTCTGAGCAAATCACTTAATCCTGCCGCATATAATTTTTTAAGTAGTGCGTCATATGCTGCTTCCGCCCCATGCACTGCACATGTAATTGATTGGTCAATGTTGTATTTTAGCACGCTCTCCATGTTTTTTAATAACCTTAAACTTAATTTGCCCCCTGTTCTATCTCATTATACAGATATCTCAACCATGAGACATACTGGTCGCAACAAGCTGTCCTGCCCATACACTATACCACGTGGTGGTGAACAACTCGACACACCAGATCCACTGACTGCTCCCCATATGTTATCAGCCGAAAATTGCAATGGACCTAATGGAGTTATAAGGTTTGTCTTCAACATTTCTTGTTCGAAAACCATTCTGAGGTAAGCACTTGTGTATTTCATGTGTTTGCAGACGGATAACTGTGTTATTGTCATGTTTTACTAGAATTCGTAGGCATTCTGAAATCAACCAAACGTAAAAAAAGCATGTCCTCCCGATTTTATTGCCCAAATATGTGATTTAAAATTGAACAATGTATGAGTTATAATTTTTCTTGCGTCTATAACTATTTTTATAAAATATAAATCTGCATTGTGATAGTCTTATAGACGTTTCTTTCTGAAAATCATTTCTCATTTTAATGCTCGTTACACTTTTTCAGCCTGTACTTCAGATACAAAGTAAAAATTATTATTTCTTTTTTTTTGTAAACTTGTCTTTTAATTTTCCTTGCTATTTATTTCGGAATTTCTAGAGCAGATCAAGTCCAGGAGTTTGTGAATGAAGTGAGTGGCCAATCTTGGCCTAACATTTTTATAATGTAATACTATTTCCTATTTTGCTGTCCAAGTATAACCTCTGATGATTACTTTTCATCCCCAGTCCTATTGAGAACAATTGTTTTCATGAATATTAAAATTAATCTTGGACATATGTACAACATATACATTTTTTACTCTTTTTTTCAGTTACCGCAATGTTACATAAGTCAGCAGCAAGTTACCAACATTGAAGAAAGTATATTTTCCTGTTCCAGTTCATTTCACCAATGTCTCAAATATGGCATGAACTAGTTGTATGAAGCAAGAGAGATTCACAAATTTCTAACGGACAACTTTAAGGTAAATACTCACAATACGACTACTCGACGAAGTTAAAAAGTAACGGATATAAGTACTTGAGGGGTTTTCGGTGATAATCTCAAATTCACACTTGTACGGATAGGTCTGATACAGGGTAGATCTCTGTATAACTAAAGGATGATTAGGTATTAGGATGGCATACAGAGCTTCCAACCTTCTTACTTTTTTCTTTAAGGGTTCCAAATTGGGGACAAATATTAGGCTGTGCAGTAGAGGTTGACGGTGTTGCTCCACTGGTACTTTGTCCCTCCTCATGAAGCAGGAGGAGCCTCTCTCAATCTCCTTAACTCTTCCCTTGCAAAATTGACCGGATTCTTAGTCTACAAGTGCTTCCGCATACTTGCAGTTCCACACCAGTCCTCTTTATTGGGGTCTCCTCTTGAAAGCAGTCTTGCATATGCGGCAAGTAACTTTTCTTGTATTCACCTTTTTTAAGACTTGTGAAAATTAATTTCAAAACAGTCAATAAATACGGTGTCACTAAGCATTGTGTCAAATGCTTTATTAAAAATATGCAGAAAATATTCCCATTCATTGTTGTTAACAACTTTACAAAAGAATTTGAGAGGAGAAAGTAGGAGAAAAATAACAGAGGTAGGACGTTATATCTCAAACTGCTTAAGTTGATAAAAAGGGTGGACCAAAGTCTGCATGTACAATGCCAATGGAAGCATTTCAGGCACACTGCAAACATTTAAAAAAATATAAATATCGTCAAGTGTTACTTTGACTTGTAATGTTTGACCTCATTTAGTCACATCAATCTAATTTTAAACACTAATTTTCTTTTGTGTTTTGTAGGTTAATTCAATACTAATTTTGAACTCCATATTATATGTTGTTTATTATATTGTTTTGTTAGCTATAGTTATAGTTATTTATTGGATTGTTATCTTTTAGTTATAGTTCCAGTTATTGTTTTAATAAAAGTTAATAAAAAAATTACATGCGTCTGTTTTTTTTGTGGGGGTAGCAGTCATCAATACAAATGATATTTATAATTTGAAGCATAATTCTGAGGCTAACTCATTAGCAACATAGTGTGGTGTACTTTTAACCTCTGTGTTCACGTAAGTGTTCCATGAACTGTTACTTTGGTAACAGGCAGAAACCCGTTTGGGGGTAGGGTTTAAACGTTATATTTACCCAGGACCTTCTACATCACAGAAAGGAAAGCAAAGTAAAACAAAACCCTGTGTACCAGATTTACAACCCCTTTGCAACACTTTCGCGTCCAACCCCCTCTACAACATTACAAGTATGTGGGCTTCAACGACCCCCCTCAAACCCGGTGAACCACCACCCCTGAAATTTGTATATTATGGGATGTAAACTGCGTGGCCTACGATTATATTTATTCACATTCCACCTTTCGTGATGCACCACTAGGATACAGGAGGCCTGCAGCCCCAGGAGCCTCAGCGTCAACCTGACCGAGACCCGGGATAAAAGCTGAAAGATCAGAATCAGAGCCTAAATATCCCAAACCCGCTGTTCGGAGTGAAAAACCTGAAACTGCACCGAGTCTAGAACCACTCCGATGAAGAGGAGCTTCTGAGAGGGGCACAGGTATGACTTCGGCACGTTGATGGACAACCCCAGCAGGTGCAAGAGGTCGACCGTAGTCTGGAGGTGGGAGAAGACTGTCTGGGGCGAGCCCGCCTTCAACAACCAGTTGTCGAGATAGGGGAAGACTGGAACACCTGATCTGCGCAGATAAGTGAATTAACATGTGTATAAATCTTTCTACTTTTCTACGAGACTATAGAATATTGTCCATATACCACAACAATCTGCGTTTCAATATGCATGGCATCTATTAAAGAGAGAGTGTACATTTTACAGATGAAGGAAACCGAGTCTTCCTCATGAACTTTAGACTCTGCATCGGTACTTACTTGTATTTACTAAAATCTCTCAATAAACACAATGGCTCTTTCTAGAGCCACCCAACATCTATACACATAGGTTTGATATATATCTAAAAAATACATGCTTCGTTTTTTTCCGCGACCAAATCTCGCAACTTTTTTTGTAATAAAATGTTCTTACTTTTTTTGCCCTACGGGTCCCTATGTCACCCCCTGAGCAGGCCTAGGGGGTCAGGGTGTGTCTAACCTGCCCCAGTTCACCTTTTACCAACATATTTCACAGACTTCTTCACCCTCGCTTCTACAGAAGCACAAAATGGCTGCCAACAGTTCCTGGTTTCGAATGTTTACAACCACTTGACAACCAATTTGAATTGAGCGCGTGATCGGGACGGTGTGCTTATCCTACGAGGCCAATCCTCGCACAATCCGCTGATCCTCCGCGCCCATAGATATATAAATGACTTTAACAGCAATTTTCAAAGAAACTACTGAAAAGATTGACACCAGATATCCCAAAGGCACAAGTCGGAACTGAGGTCTACCTCTCTGCCAAATTTGGTGTAATTCCATTCAACCGTTCGGCTGTAGCCGTGGCTAAAGGTCCTATGAGAAATTGCATGATAAAAATGTGTTTTCGGACCCCCTTTTATCTCAGCCCCTGCTTCACCAATCATCCCCAAACTTTCAGGGAAGGGGCGGAACTGAGCTGCCCAAAAGTTTGGAACATTTCAAGAAGATTCATCAATCAACGCCAAAGTTATTGGCAATAGAATGTTGCTGTTTTCCTATGGATAATAGGTCCTAACTATAACTACCTACTAGCGACCGCCAGTAGGTAATATATATATATATATATATATATATATATATATATATATATATAAAACACCAACGTCAATGTCGTACACTCTCAGGAAAACTCCAGGCAGAACACAATATAAATATTCAAAGTTTAATCCACACAACGCATTTCGGCGACAGCCTTGATTACGTGTGAATGTGCACAAAAAAAAACACTGAGAAAGTTTTGTACATCCAGTCATAAACATCAACATAGGACAGCTTCTTCCCTGTGTCACAATGGTAATGGCAGCCATCTTAGAGTCGTAAATGTGCATGAACAAAGGATACAGCAGAATAATTTAAATAAACGCGTCTGATGCATGTACCAATTACATAACTTCATAAGATGAAATCTCAATAGACCTCACAAGTGCACAGTTAATATATGTACTCATCCACCCACGGTGCAACAAACATTTAAATAGAAAAATAACTCGCAAATGCGCATAGCATCATGTGAACTAAAGCAGAAAGAAATATTTTCTCTATATCCTATAAGATCAGTTCTCCATCCTGAGAGGGGGGAAAAACAGGCATGTGCGTATACTATGAATACCACAAGAAAGCTGCGAATAGTGCGTCTAATGCGCGTACCATGTTATAAGACTACAGGCATGTACGTGTATTGTAAATACAGCAAAAGTGCTGCCATTAGCGTATCTAATTCTCACAGCATATTATAAAACTACATGCCTCGTAGTTGGAAACCCCTATACCATAGAGCACACTCAATTAAAATGTGACTGAAAGTGCTTGCGGAATGTACCTAATAATGTAATAATCGGCTCACAACTATTACAACTAGGCGCAAGTGCGCATAGCCGCATGTTCTCACCGTTCCAACTTCATGGATAATAGACAAAGTGTCACATCATGCGCAAAGAGGTGGCAACAAGAACAGTAAACCTATACCGGGCAAGTGCCCGTGGGCAATAGATAGAATCCTAATTTATATCAAGGAAGGAATAGTGGGGGTCCTACTGATATCCAATGGCCTATAGGTAACAGAATGCTGAACCCTATCTAATATGAACCGTGCATCTACCAGTAACAATAAGTGAAAAATTAAAAACTACAAACATATGATTTGACAGATGTGCAGTCAAGTCGTAGGAAAAGGGTAGGTTGCCCGTGCGGATGAATACGAGTGAGAGGGCCCCTTCCTTTTCTCCTGTAGGGAAACATCAAAAGGAAAACCAAACAATAATTAAAAAACAGTTAATGACAACAGACTGCTATTCCAAATATAACAAATTGATGATGTTAACCACACATCCGACATTCTAAGGGAGCAGAGATACATAAATTGCAATATAATACAATATTCTTGTAAAACAGTAGAAAATCACTAAGAAACCATTCCAGCTATCATGAATATAAGGAAGGGGAGGGTCCGTCATGATCTTAGAAAGACGGATTATAACCCTTCCTTGAGATGGATAGATAATTCTTCATCGATGTTCAGTCACACAAGCCAGAAACGACCCAGAGACACCAAAGACAATGTTTCTTATACTCAAAGACAGGCACTTAAATCTCTTTATGAGGACACAAACATTGTGATCCGCCCTGCCGATAAGGGTGGCAATATTGTCATTCTAGATAGAGAGGAATACATTGAGGAGGGATTACGCCAACTTAATGACACCAAATTCTACATACCGTCATACAGGACATCTACAATCTTAGTATAACTGAGATTTGGGACAAACTGATCACCTGGCGGGTCAAGGGACTCCTGGCATGGAAAGAATGTTGTACTTCAAAAATGATCACCCTATTCTCCTGATATTCTATCAGTTACCCAAGTTACACAAAGATAACACTAGACCACCAGGACCCCCGATTGTATCATCAATTGGGAGCGTGTGTGAACATATTTCGTAATATGTTGACCACTTTTTGAGAGATTTTGTGACACAATTGCCCAGCTATTTGAGGGATACTAAGGATTTTCTCTGTAAGATTGAGAATCTGGTTTGGAATCCTGAATTTCTTTTTATTGTTCTTGATGTACACTCATTGTATGCAATAATAGACCATCAACAGGGACTAGAAGCATGCAAACACTTTTTGAAACACAGGCCCCATAGATATCGAGACCTTGCAGGATGATTATAGAGATGACAGCATTTTGTCTTAAAAACAACATATTTGCTTTTAATGGTACCCTCTATAGGCAGGTCAATGGTACTGCCATGGGTTCATGTTTTGCTCCCAGTTTTGCGAACCTGTTTATGGGCTACTGGGAGCAGGAGATCTTTGAAAGCACCACCCTGATGGAGGCCCTCCAGAAAGTCATCATGTGGCTAAGCTACATTAATGACTTGTTCATCATCTGGAGGGGCTGCAGGGGGGATGCTGAGAAGTTCATTGACAAACTTAACACCAACAGGTATAACATCTTATTGACAGGCAGCATAAATGCGAACAGGACGGATTATCTAGATGTTTGTCTGGAAATCAAGCAAGGCAAAGTCTGCACCTCTCTCTTCCGGAAGGCCACAGCAGGCAACAGTGTCCTGCATGCCCTCAGCAGTCACCCAGCAGCTCTCAAAATGGAGTATACCTTATGGCGAACTGTTGCGGGCCAAAAGGAATTGTTACAACACTGAGGCATATATGGAAGAGAGAGAGCACATTATTGACAGGTTTCGCTCCAGAGGTTATCCGAATTGGGTTCTCAGGAAGTCTAGTGATCGGGCAGAAGAGGTGGAAAGAACCCATACACTTCGTGATAAAAGTGTTGACACTCAGGGCAAGGAAAATGATTCTACATCTATGATCCTTACCTATAATGCAGAATCACATCGCATTAAGTGCATACTTGCCAAGTATTAGGACATTTTGAAAACTGATACGATCTTGGGTATGTGTGTAACAGAGAGACCTACTATAACGTATAGATGCAATAAGAATATTCGCGATTTAGTGAGCAGTCATTCCTGCTCACTAAATCACCCACTATCCCACTCTGACAAACCATGGCCTCATTGGATTTTTTCCTTGCGGCCATTGTAAGGCCTGTAAGCATAGTCGATATAGAGGAACTCTTGAATACAATGGTATTACCAAAAGAATTCCACAATTTTTGACATGTGGCACAAGCTTTGTTATCTATGCCATAGATTGCAAATGTAAGTTGTGGTACATTGGCAGCACTATGTGCACTGCCAAAAGGAGGGTGCTGGGACATCTCGGGGGCATTACCAATCATGACCCCAAATACCCGGTCGCACGTCACTTTGATGAGAAGCATTTTTCCAATGTCTCCGATCTTAGTTTTCTGATCCTTGAACACATTCCCAAAGAGTCCCAGGGGTGGTGATAGAGTACTTACTCTCAGACAGCGGGAATCCCGGTATATCATAGATTTTCAAACTAAGAGTCCGGGAGGACTGAACATTGATGAAGAATTATCTATCCATCTCAAGGAAGGGTTGTAATCCGTCTTTCTAAGATTGTGACGGACCCTCCCCTTCCTTATATTCATGATAGCTGCACTGGTTTCTTAGTGGTTTTCTACTGTTTTACAAGAATATTGTATTATATTGCAATTTATGTATCTCTGCTCCCTTAGAATGTCGGATGTGCGGTTAACATCATCAGTTTGTTATATTTGGAATAGCAGTCTGTTGTCGTTAACTGTTTTTTAATTATTGTTTGTTTTTTCTTTTTATGTTTCCCTACAGGAGAAAAGGAAGGGGCACTCTCACTCGTATTCACCCGCACAGGCAACCTACCCTTTTCCTCCGACTTGACTGCACATCTGTCACATCATATGTTTGTATTTTAAATTTTTCACTTATTGCCACTGGTAGATGCACGGTCCATATTAAATAGGGTTCAGCATTCTGTTACCTATCAGTAGGCCCCCGCAATTCCTTCCTTGGTATAAATTAGGATTCTATCTATTGCTCATGGGCACTTGCCCGGTGTAGGTGTACTGTTCTTGTTGCCACCTCTTTGCGCATGATGTGACACTTTGTCTATTATCCAAGAAGTTGGAACAGTAAGAACTTGCGCCTAGTTGTAAAACTTGTGAGCAGATTTGTACATTATAAGGTACATTCCACGAGCACTTTCAGTCACATTTTAATTGTGTGTGCTCTATGGTATGGGGCCGTGGTTCCCAAACTGTGCGCCGCGGCACCCCGGTGCGCCGCTGTGAGGCGCCGCGCGCACAATGTGGGAAAGTGCATTTAGTGTGAGCTGTAGTGAGAATTACGCACCCCCCTGCATAATCTGGAAACATGGTGTTTGTGGCCCGAGAGTACTGGCACGATACAGTCTAAAGATGCTCTTCACCCTTACCATCCCTGGAGTTTTGGGCTCTTTTGTTATGGAAAGTGAGGGTGGGGGACAGACAGGGATTCCAGGCATTTGTCGGCAGATCTGAATGTGGATTAGGCCGCGGTGGCTGCATGTTCCATGGAGAGAGCTCGCTATTACCTTCAAAGGGCAAAGGGGGCTCACTTACGCCACCTCTTTGATTGTGTTTCTAAACTGCCCATCGACAGCCTAGGAAAGTGTAGCGAGTGCTGCCAAGATAGAGGAGGGGCTGGGACAGGGGGACTTTCACTTACCGAACACTCTGACCCGAAGGTCAGGCACCCCCTGGAGGAGGCGCTGCAGCCTTCTGATCTCGGATGTCCACCAAAATCCCCTTTTAATTTTGGCCTGAACCCCCTGGATCTATTTTTTATCGTTTTGATTTTAGAAATAAATGGCGCGGATGTGTTGTTTTTGTTCCCATTTGGATGTCGTGTGGTTTGGTATTTTCTGGACGCGACCTCGGCACATTTGGAGTCGTGTTTTTCTTAGACTGAGCATGAAGGAGTGTGTGTGTGTGAGAAGGGGGAGCTGGAGGGGGTGGTCAACAAAATAATTTCTCAAAGTGTGTGTTCTGATACATTTACTCCAAAATAACAAGGATTCCGTTTAATGAGTGGGCAAGCAGGGCCGGGGCAGTTTTATTCCTAAACATACAACAGGAGGAAATGTGAATTTTGAGGCAGCGTTTCGGTTCGTTTAAATGAAGAATTAAGAACCTTTTATATTTTTTAAAACTTTATTTTCGACTCAGTGCCAAAAGCCATCTAGATGTACGCGCACAACAACATGTTTGACGTGTCTCTTTGATTTTAGAGCAAAGGCGCTGGA
This sequence comes from Lissotriton helveticus, assembly GCF_964261635.1. Lineage (NCBI taxonomy): Eukaryota > Metazoa > Chordata > Amphibia > Caudata > Salamandridae > Lissotriton > Lissotriton helveticus. Next base: position 1,326,938,922 of record NC_136069.1, on the reverse strand, counting down.
AGTAGGGTGGCGGGAGGGGGATGTGGACGGGGGGAGTAGTGAGGGCTGCACTGGGCAGTTGTTCACTACTTCAGTTTATGCGAATCTTGTGTGATGTGCCTTTTAAATGTAGTTCAATGTGGCCACAAGTTCAACTCCCCAACCCAGTCCAGACCCACGTGTGCCTGAATGAAGAACTCACCTGGATTATTCTTAGTGCACATCCACGAGTTGCTGGGGAAGTAACCTTGTTAAATAAATCTATACTGGCATTATGGAAAGTGTTTACTAATTGTCCCTCTTCTTCAAAAGTACGATTTGTGCTTTACTCGCTCCATGGAGCCCGCCTTTTTCACAGTAAAATTATTATTCAAATACCTGCTTTTGCAGAAGTGGGACAATTAGTAAATTAAACACTTTCTGCAAATGTGAGCATAGATTAATCAAACCTGGTTACTTCCCTAGCAACCTGTGGATGTGAACTCCGAATAATCCAGTTCTTCATTCAGGCACATGTGGGTTAAGCATCGGTGATTTCTCAACTGGGAAGAGGATGTGGCCTCTTACAGCTAAACCGTTAGACCTCGAACCAGGTTTGAGTCTCAGCTGGAATGCTCAACATCCTGTGATTCTAATCTAGGGGAAAATCACTTAATCTCCCCAGTGCTGAATAAAAAGGAATGTGTCCATCGCAACTAGTGCTAATCAATATAAAGCTCTCTGATACCTCCGGGTCCAGTTCGTGCTGAATAATACTCTGGGAAAAAATGCAAATGCAGGGCTTTAAGTGGGTTGTGTCCTGCCAGTGCACACTGGCAGTTCTGAAAATCAGGTGCTGAGACGGGTCTCTTTCGGGCTCTCCATTTTTGCCCTCACCATCTGGGTGAAAAAAAATCTAAATTCTGCAGCAGTACCACCCTTCACGGACATTGATGTAAAATCAAAAATACTCGTTATGTTTCTTTGACAGTCTCATCATGTCACAACTGAAGCATTTTCCATATTATAAAACAACAAAGCCATAGAGTTGTCGATTATTTATTTTATCTTATGCAACTAACAAGCATTGATAAAGAAGTTTAATTTAACAATTGTGTGGTTAAAAAAAGGTGCATGGAAACATATGGCTATTAATCTTGTAGTATCGTTTCTCACTTAACGAGTTCTTATTAAACAACTGTTATCTCTTTTATTTTGTTACAAATATGATTATAATACCTTCATTGCATCCCAATTACTTTAGGAAGCTAACAGTAAGTACTCCCGAGGTTGTGATTACATCACCCCCCCTCCCGCCCACCGGTAAAAAAATGATGGGGAGCCAGGGCCAACTGCCAATTAGGCCAAGGGATCCACGGGTCAAAAAAGTTTGAGAACCACTGGTATAGGGGCTACCAACTTAGGGGCATGTGGTTTTATAATATGCTATGCGTATTAGACGCGCTGATTGAAGCCCTTTTGCTCAATTTACCAAACACGTACATGCATGTAGTCATATAACATGGTACGCGCATTAGACGCACTATTCGCAGCTCTCTTGTGGTATTCACAATATATGCACATGAGTGTTTTCCCCCCTCTCAGGATGGAGAACTGATCTTATAGGATATAGAGAAAATATTTCTTTATGCTTTAGTCCACATGATGCTATGCGCATTTGCGAGTTATTATTCTATTTAAATGACGTTGCAGCGTGGGTGGATGAGTACATATATTAATTGTGCACTTGTGAGGTCTATTGAGATTTCATCTTATGAAGTTATGTAAGTGGTACATGCATCAGACACGTTTATTTAAGTTATTCTGCTGTATCCTTTGTTCATGCACATTTACCACTCTAAGATGGCTGCCATTACCATTGTAATATAGGGAAGAAGCTGTCCTATGTTGATGTTTATGACTGGACGTGCAAAACTTTATCAATGTTTGTTATTCGTGCACATTCACACGCGATCAAGGCTGTGGCCGAAACGCGTTGTATGGATTAAACTTTGGACATTTATATCGCGTTCTGCCTGGAGTTTTCCTGAGAGTGTACGACATTGACTTTGAGCAACGTGGCAAACTCTTTAAATCCGAGGTATCGGAACTGCAGGATCGCCTCTTGATCAGGCCAAGCAAACGGCTGTTGTCCATGACAATTCGTGACTGCACGAAGGAGTAGGATGTATGAAACCCCTCTCCATGGCCCGGTTTGAACTGTTATTTGAGGAAGAGCGTAAGGGGACCCAAGGGGGTTCGTACTTTTATTCAAGAAACCTTCGCAATACAAACACCCTCCTTTGCATGGCATAACAGTGCTCATTGAGCATAGGATTTTTGTGCCCCACACAGTATTCACCGCAACACGGGATGCTGGGAGCTGTAGTCCTGGACATTGGTAAGCAGCTGATATCGTTTTGGGTGGAGCCTGCTGACCTCCTACTACTGGGAGGGCCTAAGGAGTACAAAGGAGGGTGGAGAAGGAACTTCATTTTGGCTGGCGGCATCTGACGAAGGCATTGCGCCAAAATGCATTGTGCCTTGCAGCAAAGTAATTAAAGAAGGTTCCTAATGGTTCCCCGCTGTGTCCCCGGGGTTTCTAATATGAAGGAATCGTTTTGGTGATGTTTTCACGCGGCTTGCCTGCAACGCGTGTAAGGGGACCCGCTCTACAATAGAGGCCTGCGGATTGCAAGCAACGTGGCAAACTCTTTACGTCCGAGGTATCGGAACTGCAGGATCGCCTCTTGATCAGGCCAAGCAAACGACTGTTGTCCATGACAATTCGTGACTGCATGAAGGAGTAGGATGTATGAAACCCCTCTCCATGGCCCGGTTTGAACTGTTATTTGAGGAAGAGCGTAAGGGGACCCAAGGGGGTTCGCACTTTTATTCAAAAAGCCTTCGCAATACAAACACCCACCTTTGCATGGCATAACAGCGCTCATTGAGCAAAGGATTTTTGTGCCCCGCACAGTATTCACCGCAACACGGGATGATGGGAGCTGTGGTCCTGGACATTTGTAAGCAGCTGATATCATTTTGGGTGGAGCCTGCTGACCTCCTACTACTGGGAGGGCCTAAGGAGTACAAAGGAGGGTGGAGAAGGAACTTCATTTTGGCTGGCGGCATCTGACGAAGGCATTGCGCCAAAATGCATTGTGCCTTGCAGCAAAGTAATTAAAGAAGGTTCCTAATGGTTCCCCGCTGTGTCCCCGGGGTTTCTAATATGGAGGAATCGTTTTGGTGATGTTTTCACGCGGCTTGCCTGCAACGCGTGTAAGGGGACCCGCTCTACAATAGAGGCCTGCGGATTGCAAGCAACGTGGCAAACTCTTTACGTCCGAGGTATCGGAACTGCAGGATCGCCTCTTGATCAGGCCAAGCAAACGACTGTTGTCCATGACAATTCGTGACTGCATGAAGGAGTAGGATGTATGAAACCCCTCTCTATGGCCCGGTTTGAACTGTTATTTGAGGAAGAGCGTAAGGGTACCCAAGGGGGTTCGTAATTTTGTTCAAGAAGCCTTCGCAATACAAACACCCTCCTTTGCATGGCATAACAGCGCTCATTGAGCAAAGGATTTTTGTGCCCCACACAGTATTCACCGCAACACGGGATGCTGGGAGCTGTAGTCCTGGACATTGGTAAGCAGCTGATATCGTTTTGGGTGGAGCCTGCTGACCTCCTACTACTGGGAGGGCCTAAGGAGTACAAAGGAGGGTAGAGAAGGAACTTCGTTTTGGTTGGCGGCATCTGACGAAGGCATTGCGCCGAAATGCATTGTGCCTTGCAGCAAAGTAATTAAAGAAGGTCCTAATGGTTCCCTGCTGTGTCCTCTGGGTTTCTTATATGGAGGAATCGTTTTGGTGATATTTTCACGCGGCTTGCCTGCAACGCGTGTAAGGGGACCCGCTCTACAATAGAGTCCTGCGGATTGCAAGCAACGTGGCAAACTCTTTAAGTCCGAGGTATCGGAACGGCAGGATCACCTCTTGATCAGGCCAAGCAAACGGCTGTTGTCCATGACAATTCGTGACTGCACGAAGGAGTAGGATGTATGAAACCCCTCTCCATGGCCCGGTTTGAACTGTTATTTGAGAAAGAGCGTAGGGGACCCAAGGGGGTTCGTACTTTTATTCAAGAAGCCTTCGCAATACAAACACCCTCCTTTGCATGGCATAACAGCGCTCATTGAGCAAAGGATTTTTGTGCCCCACACAGTATTCCCCACAACACGGGATGCTGGGAGCTGTAGTCCTGGAAATTGGTAAGCAGCTGATATCGTTTTGGGTGGATCCTGCTGACCTCCTACTACTGGGAGGGCCTAAGGAGAACAAAGGAGGGTGGAGAAGGAACATCATTTTGGCTGGCGGCATCTGACGAAGGCATTGCGCAGAAATGCATTGTGCCTTGCAGCAAAGTAATTAAAGAAGCTCCTAATGGTTCCCCGCTGTGTCCCCTGGGTTTCTTATATGGAGGAATCGTGTTGGTGATATATATATATATATATATATATATACATATATCAAACACTTTAAAACACAGCAACTTGGTGTCGTTCTGTTTCAGCCTATTGAATTCTCCTGGCTCCCCCTTTGAAAAAGGTCTATGTAGACCGAAATGCATCAGGGACTGAGATATGCCAGTGCTTTTTAAATTTGCAATAAAACCTGCCGGTTTTTCTCGTGATATGTGCGGCTCATTCCTTCTCTGGGAGAGGGGTCTGTGTCATATTGTACGGCTTGGTCCTGCCGGGAGCCACCCACTACCATCCTCGAAGTGCGCCATCACTGTCGGAAAACGGACCCTGTTTGGAGACCCTGCAAAAGCAACTAAGACAGCAGCGCTACCAAGGACTGGACCTTGGTTCTGGGCCCCAGCAGACTCTAAAATAGCTTGCCTGGGGATCACGAGTAATAACTTTTACTGGAAAAGCGGAATGATTTTCAAGCATCACCCACTGGAGGGAAATACTTGTTGGCACTGCAATCGAACTACGAGAACCACAATGCCAAAAGTAAAGCCTATCGTGACGCCCACTACGGGGCAAACACTTTAAAACACAGCAACTTGGTGTCGTTCGGTTTCAGCCTATTGAATGCTCCTGGCTCCCCCTTTGAAAGAGGTCTATGTAGACCGAAATGCATCAGGGACTGAGACATGTCAGTGCTTTTTAAATTTACAATAAAACCTGCCGGTTTTTCTCGTGATATGTGCGGCTCATTCCTTCCCTGGGAGAGGGGTCTGTGTCATGTATATGTATATATATATATATATATATATATATATATATATATATATATATATATATATATATATATATATATATATATATATATATATATATATATATATATGTATATATATATATATATATATATAAAATCTTGGAATATGGCTTTATTTCATTATTTCATTACATGTTTAGCACTGTAGAAGTTCTTGATCGCAGGCTGCCATTCAGAATCCACACCAAAACGGCTAGAGAATATCAGTCAATTAACAAAATCCATTTATTGTCCTCAGGTGAGATCATATCCCAGTGCATGATGGGTGTGGTGGTTCTGTGAGCGTCATTTTCTACCCAGCAGTGGGTGTTGTGTTTCCCAAAAATGTTATAATATAAGTCCATGTGGACTGTCTTGTCAAAGCAAACTTTATCATGCCCAATTTGATGCCTCGTAACTTCCTTTGAAAGTTCAAAGAATAGCGAGCCCGCTTACTTTACATCCATGCGGTGGTGCAGCTTCACCGTTGGATCACTGTCAATACTTCAAAAACACACTTGCCCCAAAGGCTGAAGCTGCACTCCTCATCAAAAGGCAAAAGCAGGGCAGAGATTTCCTTGGAAAAGGGTTTTATTTCCTTACGCGTTTCGGCCTGTAGAAGTCCTTGATCACAGGCTGCCATTCGTAATCCACAACAAAATGGCTACAGAATACCAGTCAATTACTAACGAAGCCAATAGCAAGTTTCAAACCATTTTTAGATGAAGTGCAGTCACAATTAGCGAAGTCACTATATTTGAAATTCTGATATGGTATATCACTATCTAACTTTAATATATCAAACTGGGTCAGTAACTCTGGGGAGGAGAATAGTGAGTGTTGCGCATTATGCTAAGCTGACACTTTCGAGGATGATTTACATATACTATTCTTCTGTAATGCTTACGACAAACCCAGGAGGAAATGGATCAAACCCATATGTAGAAACATGGGAATTAGGGTTTGTCGAGAGGCAGAAAGGATATTGAAAACTGATGGTTCTCAAAAAATAGTTTTCTGTGTCAGTAGATATTTGTTTAATGTTGGCATAATAAGAGCAAAAGTAAGTCTGAAACTGTAAATGATTCTAAATGCTTGTGTATATGTGTATCCGAAAATGATGCCTTAGCTAGTAATGCACTTGCAGTTTAAAAAAACTAATAGACAACAGGGGTTAAATTGCTAGTTGTTTTATTGTTTTATATTTATTTTATTTTTGGAGTTTTATCCACATCGCTGCCGCGGCTATACCGCCGCAGCACTAAGGGGGCGGGGCGACCGCACGGCGGCCGCATGCTGGTGATGGAACCGCTCCGTCATCAGCCGTGGTTCGGCTGTGCTCATGACGGAGCGGTTCCGTCATGGCCCCGCCCGCTCAATAGAACACCCAGCACAGGCGCGGAATCTGCGCCGCGCAGGCGCGGTGGCCGGGCCATGACGGAACCGCTCCGTCATCAGCACAGCGCCACCGCAGCTGATGACGGAGCGGTTCCGTCATCAGCATCGAACCGGTTAAATAGCGCTAGCAAGACCCGGGGGTATTAGAGCGCTTTACAGCATACATAAAAGTGAAAACATAAGCAATAAAGTACAGTGAGAATAACAAGAATATTGAGTACCAAGAGTAACGAAGTCATTGTCCGGAAGCATAGAGGTGGCGGTTGAGGAGAAATTCTTTTAGTTGTCTCTTGAAGATCGTGAAAGAGGGATTCGTTCTGATGTGAGTAGGTAGAGAGTTCCAGATTTTTGGGGCATTCCCAGAGAAAGAGCAGGAGAGAGCTTTTTGTTTATGTCTTTTTGGGGGGATTAAGAGGAGTGAGTTGGAGCTTCTGAGGTTTCTCTAGGCGCAACGTGCTTTGATGGGTAGCCATTTTAGGGCCTGTAGAGTAGGGGTGATGTGGTCAAATTTCCTGGTCCCTGAGGCCATTCTTGCTGCGGCGTTTAGGGTGGCTCTCAAGGGGGCTGTGTGTGTTCTAGCTGACCCGGTTAGAGTGGCATTACCATAGTCAAGTCTGGAAAGAACTAGAGATTGGGTTGCAGTTTTTAGGTCCTTGGGGGATATGAAGGGTTTGATTTTGTAGAGGAGTTTTTGGTTGTAAAGGGCGCCTTTTGCAGTGGATTTGATGTGGGAACTCATGTTGAGGCTTGGGTCTAGAGAGATCCCTAGTGATTTATTATTATTATTATTATTATTATGCATTCTTATATAGCGCTCGATTACCCACAGGCATCTCGGCGCTTGCCTTGGGAACCCGTCCTGGCTTTTTCCCTGTGAGATACCCGTAATGTGCATCCCCAAGGTGAAAGCCAGGCATCCCGCCGCGGGGGGGCCGTAGTGGAGATTAAGCAGGCTAATGCCCAGAGCTGCAGAGTGTGTACCCGTGATTCGAGTAGGCACCGAAACGTGAATTATCGAGTCCGTGGATATTTGGGCTCAAGACCCTGCCACGTCAGGAATTGAACCCTCGTCCCGGGTCTGACCTCTGCTTCAGGGTCTGCCTCCTCTAACCAGTGAGCCACACTTCTCCACTGACTGACTGAGTTTGCTGGAGTGAGTTTGCAGTTTAGAGCGGTAAGGTGGTTTAGCCATTCTTGGATCTGAGCGGGTTGCTCGTGATTTAGAAGACAAGGATTTTGGTTTTTTCTTGGTTGAGCTTGAGGTGGTTGAGAGTTAGCCAATTTTCTATTTTAGAGAGAGTGGAGTTTAGGCGTAGGATGTCATTGATGGAAGAGACTTCGAGGTACAACTGGGTGTCATCAGCATTGAGATGATAATCAATGCTTTCTTGTTTTAGAATGGCGGAGAGTGGTTCCATGTAAATGTTAAAGAGTGTGGGGGAGAGGACTGAGCCTTGAGGAACACCTCGAGCTGAGGGAGAGGTGTCGGACATTGAGTTTTTGATTTTTATGAGTTGTGAGCGGTTATGTAGAAATGAGGAGAACCATTTCAGGACATTGCCATCAGCTCCTACGCGTTTTTGAAGGGCGTCTAAGAGTAGGTTGTGATCAACCGTGTCAAAAGCAGCTGATAGGTCCGAATTGTACCAAAATACCTGCACCTTTCGTTACGGAACACTAACCTGGATGTTTAATCAAAGGAAAGAATGCATAGATAATTATACCCTATTCAATCCCATTGGAAGCAGCATTCTGCTAAAACAGATCTCTTTTGGGAAACTTTATTGATAGGAAGCATAGATATTTATTTATGGTGCTTCGTCAGGTCAGGATAGGGTCATTGATTGATTTAAGTTATCCCTCAAATGTTTTTAGATACTGAGTACGTCCAGTTTTTAATGTACTTATTTATTTATTTATATTAATATATTTTTAAATCAGTACAATGGATGATCGGTCTTATTTTTACCTTGATAATGAGCTACCTGTTTTTGAAAATTGTTAAAAGTGGACCCTCCTTGGTGAAATTGTGTATGACTGTATTTAAAAAAACCTGTAATGTGTTACTTTTTCTTTTGCATCTTTTATGGTTTAAACTAAAACCGAAATAAAGAATAAATGAAAAAAATGCAACAAAATCCATTTATTGGCCTCAGGTCAGTTCATGTCCCAGATTATGATGGATGTGGTAGTTATGTGAGCTGAATAGAAGGTGCGCCTTCGTCTTTCGGATGAACTCCTTTGCTCAGTATTACGGTTGCCCCACCATGAAGGCGCACCACTGCTGAAGGGTAGCGGGTCCATGTGGCAGCACTGGAGCAGTCACAAAGAGGAACTTTCAGCAGCATGGATTATACTAATTCACAAAACGAGCAAGTTTGTGTGGGCTGGCCTATATATATATAAAATTAATTTTGTTGCCCTCGCTGCATAGCCAAATGCGATGCAGTGCGAGCAACGAAATTCGTTTTATTTATTTGTTTGTGTACTTACCTCTGTGTGGCTGTTATCTGGAGTTTACTACCCCCCAAGCTGCCCCACCCCCGCCCCAGGTCAAAGCCCGGCAGCACACCCACCACAGGCCGCTACTGCCTGCGATGTGTCCTCACTGGTATGGTGTTTTTCTCTCATGCCTTACCCCAATACCTCTCTTTCTGTGTTCTGTACTGGCCTGGGACGTTGTTCTATCATTCTACCTCTCGGGAAGTACTTATTTGAAGATTGGTGGATTCCCCTCTTGGGAATGGACCCATGCCTGAACCTATTCCAGAGAAAAATAGGAGCATGTATTCAGATGTTAATCCACTTCAGACTATCGCACAAGCCATCAATAAGATTCAGAGTTGTTGCAGGTGGCTTGCCAAGAGTTAACCTTTTTGTTAAATGTGATTAATTACCTAGTACCTAACCCATCTGTGGGAACAGTGAAACCTCTTTTATGGTGGCAGAAGAACACAGAAAAATTACAAATTCCAGACACGGTTCACCTCTGTTAAAAGGCCTCACTGTTTTGGTATTACCAGGGAAATTTTCTGGGGATCCTTCAAAATTGTAATCTTTCCTTGCTGGGTGTGAACTGCATTGTCTAACCTAAACTCAACTGTTCCAAATGATTCTGGCTAATGTTGCGTCTATCCTCTCTCACTTGTCCCAAGATGCACTACCGTAGGCCACACCCGTAATCAATGGAGACTGCCCATTATTAAGGTACCATTCAGACTTTCTTCAACAGTTCTCCAGTATCTTTTCCAAAAAACACATATGGTAGCCTACTACTATAGATATCATTTAGTATGTGAGCAAGTTCTGTCAATTAAAGGTGGAGATTGGGTGGACTGATGACGTGCCTGCAGCCACGCTCTGCAATGACTTGTGGGAAGAATTGAACAACATTTTGTCACAAGTGGTAAATCGTTCCACCACAACTGAAGACTACCTAGAACCAACAATTTACACTGAAGAATGACAGAAAATGAAGAAAAAAAAATACGTGGGTGGATTTACCCATCGCTTCTCAAATAAACAAAATATCCCCCATTAATGGAGGAATAATTAGAGGAGCCTATGTCAGTTGGACATTTGAGAATACTCTTAACCAAAGAAAAGAAGAATCATAGGTTTAAAGATTTTTAAAAGTTGCATTTTCAAAATTATAATTTAAAATCCAACTTCACCATAAGTTAGGATTTTTCTTTACAATTTCAAAGACACCAAACATTAACTGGTTGCCTGTTCCTATTTGAAGATTACAGCTTATTAAATGCAATTTGGTAACTCCAATGTTAGTGTATTGGAGAGGTAGGTCTTGCAATAAACACATTTAAGAGTGTTTCATTACTAGGGCATTTAAAACTTAAAAGTACTTGTCTTACCTTGTAAATACATAGCACCCTGCCCTCTGGGCTGTCCAGGACCCCCCCCCCCCATATGTGACTTATATGAATAAAACGGGATGGTTTGTGGTTGGCAAAAGGTTTATTTTGCCAGGCTGAAATGACAGTTATAAACAGCACACACAGGCTGCATGGCAAGTCGGGGAAGTCAACATACCACGGGTTAGGTAAAATAAAATAAATACAACGACTTACCTTGCGCTTGCTGCATTGCCGAGTCGAGTTTACTTATCCCGTAGTCTGTGGACTTCCCCGACCCCCACCCTGCCCCGGCCCCACTGCTTTTTCTTTTGCCGGCCGCCACTGAGCCCCCGAGGGCCCAATGAACCCTGATTATTGTTGTGTTTTATCATTCAAAGAGGGGAGGGGGCAGGGTGGGTTCTTCCCTGCACCAGGGCCCATGGCACGGGCTGTGCTACTTCTGCAATTTGCAAATGATGGTTCACAAGTGTTCGACCGGCTCTTTTTCATAATGCTCTTTTGTGTGTGTTTTTTTAGTTTTACCCCGCCCGCCACCTCTGAATGTGAACACAATATTAACACTTTGTAGAGCACGGTATTTTGTTACGTTCGGTTCTGCGTGTAAAGTAAACCTCTCAATAATCAATGATACAAATGCTTGCGTAAGTGTGCAAATGAAATGAGAAATTGATAAAAGCACCCTATTTTCCTATTTAGTATAAGGTAATGGATTTCTGTAAATGAAAATAAATATTATTCATATGGAGAAAATTTTTAAATAACATCATAGTGCAATTGCATGTTAGTCCTAACCCAAAATCTGCATATTTTAGGCTAATTTAATATTTAGCCATTTGTGAGAATCCATTAAAAAATTACCATCGTTATGAATCGTAGGTTTTAGTCTCTGACTCTGAAAGGGCTGGGCCCATAAGTTCTGGACTTATTCAAGAATCACAATCCATGGTTCTTTTCAGCAGCATGGAAGCGTAGAGGGAAGAAAATTCATAATTATTGCCAATCAAATCAATAAGAATTCCTTTGGACACTTAGGGGCTGATTAGGGAGGCAGGGAGACCCCGACGGACAGGTGGCGGTCTCCTTGCCATTTTAAGCAGCTTTGCCACCGGCCAGATTTTGATGGCGGGCGGTGTGCTGGGGGGTGGAAAGCCCGACTGCCACGAATCCGACAGGCTCCTTGAGCCCGTCAGTGCGAAGGAGGGCCTGTAATCCCTACAATGATGAAAGTGCCTATCAGGCACCGCCGTAGCAATTACGATGTCCCTCCCTGTCAGCTGTTTCATGGTGGGCTACCTCCATGAAAAGGCTGAGGGGGATGAACATTGGGCCCATAGAGGGTCCCCCTTGGTCCTTTTGTTTGGGTGTTGAGGGGCACCTCTGGTGCCTCCCCACATATATTTGCCTGTACCATGTGACAGACACAGCATGGTGTTCGTCACGTAGTACAGGGATAGCATCCCTTTTTTACATTGCGGCGGGGTTGCAGCCAGCAGTACCCTCCACAATGTATAAGAGGGGCAATACAACCGCCACAGTGGCGGTCGCATAATTATTTGCCCTGTGGGTCCGCCGACACTATGGGCCCTATTAGGATGGCGGACGGACCTGCGTCTGTCCGCCACCCCCAAGAAATAGGGACCGTCCGCATGGGCAGCGGCGGTCCCTCCATGGCAATTAGGATTGACCGCCACCCTGGCGGTCACATCCCCTACATTTAACATTGCGACGGATGCTGCTTCAAGCAGCACTCGCCGCAAGGTTAAAAAGTGCATGTTGACCTTTGCATGCACGAAGCGGCAGGCACCGCGTGGTGCCTGCCGCTTCGTGCACGCAAAGGCAGGGGGGTACCATAGGTACCCCCCATGTGTAACCCCCACCACCCCATCACCCCTAGGGGCCCGCAACCGGCCCCCAAAGAAAAGACCGTATGCCTTTCAAAGGCATAGAACCGCCGCCATCCTAATATGCCTGGCGGTGTCTGATAGACACCGCCAGCCATGTTATAGCTTTTCTGCCGCAGACGGAAGGCGACCGCGGCGGAAAAGCTGCGGTCGGAAAAAATGTCCCCCCTCCATCCTAATCTGACCGGGGGTATTTCTTCAGTCCGCAGCGGTTAATCCTCATCCTCCGGCCCGGCGGTGGCTTCCGTTGGCCCGGAGGATGCGGATTATCCGCAATCATAATCGGCCCCTATGTCGGGAGGTCCCCATCCCCGTTAGGGTAGCAGGCGGAAGTGAGTCTGCCTGCCATCCTAATCAGCCCTAAAGTAACCACAGACAACTACATAAGGTTAGTTAATTTATTACAAGGCCAAAAATAGTTGGACCTAACGACACCCCAAGATGAGAGTGTAAAAGTACACCGGGATTAGCATAAAGCCAAATCTATGTATCAAATTAAGATGATATAGAATATGTAAAACAATTAGTTCAAGAAGCAGGATGCAGAGTATCAGAAAGCATAAGTCCACGTTTCCCTGCATCAAGGGTTGATCAGTTAAAAGCATTTATCTACCCCAAAAACCAACACTAAAGTGACATCCTTACTTAAGCATCTTCAAGAAAGGAATAAAGGGTGTCGACCTGTGGAGTCCTCCTAAGAAGTCTTTCCACAGTCAATGGGTCATGTATGGAAAAGCTACCAAGACAGAGCTTGTTCTCTCTAAAGGCAAAAGAAGAAGTGGGGACGTTCCCTACTCCCAACATCGCATTTTTTCAGGTATTTTTCCCAAGAGTCTTTGCAGGTCACGCCATCTGCTCTGGGCACAATCCTAAAGGTAGTTTTCCATGGGACAATGGTGTTCTTCTTCTTGCAACAGTTTGTCTTTGGTTCCCAGGCCGTCTCCTGCGAGAAGCTCAACGACCATCCTTTATCAAATCAGTCTATGCAGTTGTAACTTCTCTTCTTGCCTGACTAATAAAACAAAGGCATTATTCTAGCTAACAAGAGCATCTCTTTTACCAGCAACACAAAACGTGAGAAAGACCAAATTCCAGCGCACATTTTTTAATTTTTTTTTTTTTACAGAGTAGAAAATCTTTATTTGGATAAAAGAAAAATATCCTTAAAAGCATTTCACAGTAAAACCACAAGTCAGCACATTGTATAAGAGTTTTCGAAGCATGTTTTGCAACAGTTAATCAGTAAGAGTCGTCTGAATCGTGTTTCTCAGTATCTGTTGCACATTAAAGATTAAACCTTTATATGATAGACGACAATAACACTTAGCATTAATACAGAGGGGTTTGATGTACTAACAGTTTCCGACTTACAACTCAAAAAACCAAGCGATTCACAAAATTGATACTGGTTGTGCAAAAACGCAGTCCAAATAAGATAGGTCGCTGGACAGTGACGCCCAGTATGATAAAATGCGACTAGTTATAAAACAAATTTTTTTTTTAAACTTAAAGTTAAAATACAGCTTACGTTAGACAGCTAGACAGGGGAGAGCGGGGTTACTGGTCCTTCCGCCTTTTGCTTGAGGATGCGCAGGGCCGGACTGGCTACCGGGCAGTTGTGTGTGCTGCCGAGCAGAGGTATGATTTCTCCGTGGTGTGGGCTTATTTCGTTGATGGGGACCTGCGTGCGCTTTGAAATAAAAAAAAGCAAAACGAATTTGGTTTTGCACACACAGGTCCCCATTAACGAAATCATCCCCCTGCTCGGCAGCACACACAACTGCCTGGTAGCCAGTCCGGCCCTGAGGATGCGGAGTGTGTGCCGTATGTAGATTGTGAAGGCAATGTTTAGAGTTGTATTTTCAGAGTTCAAGGATGTAATTATTGCCTGTCTACAGGTCCGAACACCCAGCCTTTTCCATTCTGCTTTGAGATTGCATCTATGTTGGGGCATGAGGGCGGGACATAAGCAAACCACGTGCTCAAGTGTTTCGGCTGTCTTGCCGCAACCTCTGCATGTTAAATCTTCTGTGGTGCGCCGCACCACACATGAAATTCAGCTATTAATTCTAAAGCGAGAGTTTCCAGGGGACTGCATGGCAGGCCTACAAGATTCAGGTAGCATAAGAAACCAGTATGCGAGATATACGGAATTGCATAGGAAAATAAGTTGCATCCAATTAATGCATTTACCTAAATTTAAAATGACACAATTAATAAAGTTAGTACATGAATAATTGTCAGTTTACAACACGAGTTCTTCACGTTCATGTTTTTTGGTCGTTACATTCACTTTCTACCTCAAGTCTCCATGTTACTTTCACAATGGCCTAAGCACATCCTGCTTCAAGTTAATACATTTCAAAAATCGAATACCTCATGTTAATAAGACAAAAGATTATACTTTTATGGGCGTAAACATGTGATTATAATGCACCCCTACAATAAATTGCAATTTTCGCTACATCAACTCATAAAGTGAATTATTTTCCAAGTCAGCCAGAGCCAACTCTTTCACCCTAAGCATCTCTTAGAAAGATTTTCATTCCTACCTCTCCCAGATTTGCAAGTATGCTTTTTAATGAACAAGTGGGAGGACAGGTTTGTTTTCTGAAGGCCATGGATGAAGAAGCGAATTTCCCCTTGCATAAATGCTGTTGTTGGCAACTACCAGAGAGAACTTGTGGAAAATGTGCACTTCACCGCATGTTCCTGGTTGTGTTTGGGTTCGCATACATGCCAGTGCATCTTTACATGCAAAGGGATGTGCGTACATACGTGCCCAACCTGTTGCACCTTCTCCTACACGCATTCGAACCTGAGATACTCAGACAACCCCTCGTACAACACAGAGACCCCATTTGCCAGTATGAAACGATCAAGTTGCACACCTACGATTCAAGAGCTTAGTTTCCATTGAGGCAGCAGGTGCAGTTGTACCGGGCCCAGGCCAGTGGCGGCCCTCACAGGTAAGAGCAGTAGGCAGTGGGATGAGTCGGGCGGGGTGCGGCTCGGGGAAGTCAACAGACCAAGGGTTAAGTAAAGTTAAATAAATAAAACGACTTACCTTGCGCTTGCTGCATGGCCCAGTCGGCCAAGCGGCGAATGCAAGATATTTGGTTTTATTGTATTTTGTATTTAATTTTACTTATCCCGACGTCTGTGGACTTCCCCGACCCCCACCCTGCCCCGACATCACTGCTCTTACTTTTGCCGGCCGCCACCGCCCCCCGCCCCCGCGGGCCCACTGAACCCTGATTATTGTTGTGTTTTATCATTCAAACAGGGGAGGGGGAAGGGGGATTCTCCCCTGCACCAGGGCCCGTGGCACGGGCTGCCCCACTTCTGCGATTTGCAAATGATGGTTCACGAGTGTTCAACCGGCTCTTTCTAATAACGCTTCTTTTTGTGTGTTTTTTTTTGTTTTACCCCGCCCGCCACGTCTGAATGTGAACACGATATTAACACTTTGACGGTATTCGGTTACGTTCGGTGCTGCGTGTAAAGTACACCTTTCAATAACCAATGATAAAAAAATATGCAGCTACGCTTCTCTGCTACTGCTTATATACTACAAGTGTCAGGCAGTGCAATATTAGAAAGAAACATAATCCTGAAAAATAGTTTGGTGAAATGATAATGTATTTGCAAGATTTACCAAAAGAATTTGTGACATTTCACGTTCGCGCTAGATCTTTGTATGACCTCCATCAAAATTTACCATGACCAAGGTAGATCCCCTATCCCCAGTAATGATAGCACACGACAAGAACATGATCACACACAAAGGAAGTTCAAAGCCGGGCAGCCATTTCACAGAAGAAAAAAAATACAAATAAATACACTGGGGGAAATAGGAAAGAATGAATCTTTCGATGAGGAGTTGTAGCTTACTAAGAGTTTTTATTAAGACAAATAATTGAACATGATCTGTATGAGATCCATCGCAAAAGCGAAATGTTCCGCGAGCCCTTTGTCAGTCAAAACTAGTGCTTTAAGTTCACATTGGGGTCTGCACTGGAATTTTCCACAGAGAATGGAAAAATGAGGTCTGCTCTATATTTCCGAGGGTCTCGACGAAACGTGGTGAATAATATTTGCCAAAAATAGCAACAGGCTGCGGAAATAATTTGGGTTGTAACACCCATAGGCGGAGTGATAGTGAAAATCTCGGGAGAGGCCGGAAAAGTCATTTTTATTATCGAGGGGAACAATTCAGTGAACTGTGTTCGCTCTAACTTGAGGGAGATGTGTGGTTTGCCCTCACACAAGGGCATACGAACTGTGACACTGGCGCTGTCACGAAGGTAAGGCACAGCTGGTATAGCAGGTGTCTTATTAATATTAGAGAAAAATGAAGCTGTATGTGCACTCTTGTGATGTTTCAAAAAGAATGTGTGTAGCCGAGACATATTGTGTAGCCAAATGTAAGTCAGAATCAAATCCAACAAACTATTTTTTTAATTAGCTTCCTATTCTTTAGTCAACTAATAATGCTGTTTACCGCATAAAAATATGTATTCAAAACTCTAAAACTGGTAGACTACAAAATATAAAATAGAAATGATACATGCAATTTACCAAAAAATAGGAGGGATGCACTAGGACACAATCAATCAATTTAAAGGTTATTCGTGTCAACGTATTTCCCATGTAATGTAAAAAAAAAATATGCATTTGTTTATTCGACACGTTATCATTTTGTAAAGAAATGCCCGATATAAAGACATAACCCTGAGTTGTTTGACACATTTATACTTAGCTGGTGATTTGTGAGATATGATATGCAAAACGAAAAAACACATAGGTTACATAGTACATCCCTTAGATGCAATATATTAATATGAAATTAATTTGTACCTATTACAGTTAGGTCTTGAAATTTAATAAAAATATTTGGAACAATATTTATTATAGCTAACCATAGATTGCCAACTTTATTAAGCCAAATTAGTCATCAACGATTTTGGGGATTCATCAAAATTTCAGGGCCGACTTATTAATTGTTATGTGAATTCTTTCAAAATGATTTAAGGCAGTTCTGATAGTTTTAGTTGTGCATGTCTTGCTTCGCATGTACAATAGAACAGCTAACAATATCCCAACAGGTAATATTTGGTAGACAATTACATATGTATGTTGAAAACATTACAAGAGCTAGAATAAAGGAGACTGATATTCAAATAGTCTAGTGTAGTTACTCATATTGTATTTGGGAGGGAATTGTTACGTATGGTTGTATTCATACAGTTAAAGCAGCACTGTATTAAACAATTTTTGTGACAAACAAATACATACTTGGTGCTCAAAAGTGTATGAGTGAACAGGCACAGACTTACATGAGAAGTGTTGATTGCCCTTATAGATACAGGAGCGGCCGGTATGAATGGCCTGGCTGCCCTTTGCACACTATAGAACTAGTGTCCAAGACAGTGAAGTGACATTCCCAGAGTGCAGCCCTGAAGAAACTGCTTTAATATAACATAGCAGTGAAACATGTCGGCACTGGCAGGAGGTTGTGGTAGATATGATTAACTACCAGCCCCCTTTTTTATACAAGCACACCATCTCCGCCCTATGAATAAAGTTGGGTAAGGGACGGTTGATTGGGTGTGTGTGTTTTTATGCACTTTGTTACTTTATTTTCACTTTGTTTATATGTGTTGGTCACTAGCAGATATTTCTGCACCTTCACTAGTTTGTCACTATATATGTTTGTTGTTTTGGACACTTCTTTCCTTTCATCTTATTTTTCTTTAAGACGCATGTGACAACCGATGATGAGACAGGGGCCTGTCTGGAAATTTGATACCAGTTACCCCGACGGTGGTGTTTCCGTGAGGTGTCACTTGCGTCTTTCACATTTTTTGCTCTAACAAGAGCAGTGTCCAACGTTGGGTGTGGATACAGTGGTAAATCCCGGGATTCGGGTACACCTTATGTGTTGGTTCTGGTGTGTTGCCCTGGAGAACAGGTTTTTATACATTGGCGGAGAACAGTGCATATTGTCTCTTACAATATTGGTAAGAGAGTGGTAGGGAGTAGGACGTTTGAAACACCCCCCCTCTAGTCACTGATTTGGTCGTACGCCGAGGGAGTGGGTCTTTATTGTTTTGTTGGCAATTCAAATGACCCAAGTTGTTTTTTTAGGTCGAGCATTCGAGACCTCTTGTTTATACTTTAGTATATACTTATATGTGTATGTACTTTGTGGGCTCTGGAGATCAGCCTTAGGACTTGTCTGCCCCCGCTTAGGGACCTTTTTTCCTGTTCAACTGCCTCTATTTAACTGTCTTGATGAAAAACGGCCAGCGAGGTCAGTAAAAAAACAGAATTGCTTTCTGCTGAGGGACTTTCCTTTTTTTAATATTTCTGGCAACTGCCTCCATTTAACTTTCTTGATGGAAAACGACCAGCAGAGGTCAGTAAAATACCAGAATCCTTTTAGCCTTCCTTAGATTCCAGTCCATAGAAATTGTCTTCCACGAACACCCGTAGACAATAATATTTTTTCCAAATCTTGTATTTTGAAGGCCATGATTTTATATTAAAAACAGAGATTTGGACTATACCATTTCCTGCTGAAAGTCAATGTTTTTCTCCATGTGTTCCCATTCCAGGCATGTCACGCAGTTTGGTGCTTATTTTCCATCCATGATAAAGAACAGTAGATGTTTCAGCACCCACGCTAATGTGTTGCATATCTAAATACATATAAGGTCCCAAAGGCAAGACCGATTGCATTGCAAATGCTGTTACTTGATGGTCTGTTGGGCCATATAGAACCCACAGGTGGAGTGATGGTGCTTTAAGAAAGGCTATAATCAGTAATTAAATAAAAACGACTGCAACATCTTCTTTTGGTGTTGGTTGGATATGAATATACATTGTTTTTTTTTATTTATTCATATTTGTGTGTGTTGACTGTACTTTGAAGCTATTCTTTGTGGGACAATTGGTGATGTAGGCATCACTAGAGAAGGGATTTGACTTCGCCCACATGTTGGGAACCGGGAGTATATGTATTGATTGGGCACAAGTTGTGTGCTTCCACAAAAAAGTGCTTGGCCTCCACACAGCTGTGATCATGTTGTTTATCCAGCTGCCTGAGCTTGAACTCTCAGGGGTGTGCTATTAAAGTGTCTTGGTATGTTTCTCTGGCAGCAGCACAGATGGGAGGAGGGCAGTCATTAACCTACATAAAGGTTTATGTCTGGCTTGACAGTGCAACGGTTACATGTCCTTTTAATCTACACCAATAGTATCCTACAGGTCTTTGCTACCACACAAATATATATCCATTCCCATGCTATTTACGGGTAATACTTCACATTAACATACACTATATTTAAAGACAGATCTATTGGCATTGCCAATGCTTGTTTAAAGTAGTTTATACCTACTTTTAGTCATACCATCAGATATAGATAGAGTGCATTTCACAGGCCACCATAATTAGATGTATGACCAGAAAAAAGACATGAGGGTCAGTAAGGACATATGAATAGCAGATATTACAAGGAGAGTCATTACTCTGCATTGTTTTACTACACAGGCATTACAATGAGTTATATTTTATTTGAGGGTTACCACTCTCAATCCCCTTTCTTCATTTTAGGGGTTAACCCCAATAACCCCTCTTTATAAATTTAAACCCTTCCTACCTCCCTTTACCTGCACCTAGCCCTAAACGTAAACCTTCATTAGCTCTCTTTACCTCTACCCACCCTTAAACCCTGAAATAAATCACCCTACCTTCCCTTTACTTCTACCCACTGCATAACCTTAAAATCACCCTTACCATCCTTTACCTCTACCTACCGCTAACCCTAAAATCACCCGTACCTCCCTTTACCTCTATCTGCACCTTCACCCATTTCAAATAACATTAAAATAAGGATTTAAAATATATATATATATATATACTTCCAGAGTAAGTTAGTGCGTGGTAAAGGACATGTGGTAAAGGTAAACACTCATTAAATATACTTAGCTATGTGGTACTTACCTGTGTGGTAAAGACTGCGGAGTGAAGTTAATGAGGAGTAACTGATGTAGAGTAACGGCTACATACCTGCCATGTGGGTTTGATGGTGTTTGATCCTCGGATGTATTGGCAAAGAAAATTGTTTGTGAAGTTCGGCACAGAAAGCCACATTGATACATTGATCTGTTTAGCTTCATTCAACAAATCTCTCACCAGAAGAAGTAACTGGTCACTGTACATAGAGACTGACCTCCTATCCACCTATGGTGGCTGGTTCACAAATATACAACGGTACGTTCTTTTAAAGAGATAGGGATGCAGCAGTTTTGTAGCTGGCTGTCTTTTATTTATTTATTTGGGAACTTGTAAAATGGCAATTGTCTTCTTGTCTTCCTGGGATTACTTTGCCAAGCTGAAATATGCAGAAATTAAAAGAGGAAAATAGAATAAACTATGTGGTCATTAGTTTCAAGTCGGCTTGGGTAAACTTCACCATTTAACCATGCCAACCTCCATCCAGATTGGGTGATCATCACCATCATGCCATGCCAACCTCCTGACGGAATGGGAAAACACAATTTCCCATTCAAACCTTTACCCGAACTGGGAGAACAGTCTCTCACCATGTCAAACTCCAGCCAGATTGGGTGAACAGCACCATCTGGCAATGCTAACGTCAAGCCAGAATGAGCAAAAACATCATCTTCCTATGCAAACCTTTAGCAGAAATGGCTGAAAAGTAACTGACCACCCCAACATCCAGCTGACCCTGTCCAGGTCAACCATATCCATGCACACTATGCCACATGCACACCGTCTATATGGACCTCAAGGTGGTGGCCCCAGTCACTGGGCTCCACACTTGTTCCCAAAGAGCATGTTAAGAACTTGGGGATGTGGTTATACCCGAAGCTCTCCTTCAACCACCAGACCAGGGTGGTTGTGGGGAAATGTTTCGGAATTAGGAAAGTCCTCCAAAAGACACTTGACATACTCCCCGATGCCCGCCAGGAAAAAGATAGTCCATGCCCTGGTGACTTCGCACCTGGACTACGGGAATGTGTTATATCTGGGGGCAAATAAGAGGTGTGTCCAAAGAATGCAAGGTATTCAAAATACGGCAGCACCCCCTGTTCTGAGGCTACTCAGAAGGGCCCCATCCAAGAACGCTCTCGGAACACTACATTGGCTCCCGTTTAGGGAGAGAATTGTGTTTAAATCAATGTGCATTAGTCACTGCGTCCTGCAGGGAGTGGGCCCTAGCTACCTCCACAACCTACTGATCCCTTATAGACCGACTAGCACTCTGAGGTCCATGGGTACAGGAAAGGTAGAACTGTCAATAGTTAAAAAAGCATGGATGGGGGTAAAAGAGCATGGATGGGGGGAAGATCTTTCAGATGGCTGGCGGCGAAATCATGGAATAACCTTCCACAGTCACTCAGGTCGGAACCATCAGAGGGGATTTTCCAAAAGAAACTAAAAACATGGCTCTATCCACAGTTAAGGCCTTAGTGAGGGGTGGTCGGTATCTGTTGTAATCGGTCCAGAGCGGGCTTTTTTGCTGCAGCGCGGGGACATCCTGTATAGTATAAGCATGTGCTTTAGAAGCTCTTTTATTATTATTACTAGCATCCCGTCCCGACGTTGTCCGGGTATGAATTGCTGCCGGCCAGTAGTATATTGTTTTGTAGGATTTCGTTTTGATAGCATTTCTTATCTGTGACAGGCCTGTGAAACGCTCCGATTCACAGTGCACTGCTGATGCACTTAAGAGTGCGCGTTCAGTACTGTGTGAACTCGAGTTTCCCTACTTTATTTTTCCTTGCAATATTATATAGCGCAAACTCGACAACATGGCATGAGCACAATTTACATTACAGAAGAACACATTCATTTGTGGTAGGCACGGGGAGACAAAGCGATTTGCCTGGAATCACAGGATGTTGAGCTGATGCCGAGATTCGAACGTAGCTCCCCAGCGCTAAAGTTCGCAATTCTAGAGCTTGCGGCGGGAGGTGTGTCTAAAAGTGTATGTCGGTGCTGGCCATCAATGAGAGAGACCTGTGCATTTTTCAAATGGGTGGTGGAAAAATATGAGTATGTTGCTGAGATGTGGGCCGCCGTGCCACCAATGTACTTACCGGGGGAGGGTACACACCCATTATTCCTCAACTTTCTTTCCTCATACCATCACTCTGCATACTTTCATTACGAAAGTACCATGACTCCGCAATGCCATTATAATGCATGGCATTACATTTTATATGCTTTTACCACGCATACATTTACAACGAAATTCGTTGTAAATGCATGAATGGTAAAAGCATGTTTTTTTTAAATGTTTGGATAAGGTAAGTATGGGTATAGGGGTATATGTTTTGGGTTACTGAGGTATATGTTTTGGGGTGTTTGGGTATTTTAAGGGTTCAGATATAGTTTTGGGTTATGGGGTACAGGTGTAGTTTTAGGGTTTAGGGATAGGTATGGGTTTTGGGGTACATGAGTATTTTTAGGGTTCAGGGCTAGGTTTGGGTTTTGGGGTAAAGGGGTATTTTTAGGGTTCAGGGGTAGTTTTGGGGTTTGGGGTACAGGGTTATTTTAAGAGTTCAGGGCTAGGTTTGGGTTTTGGGGTACAGGGGTATTTTTAGGGTGCAGGGCTAGGTTTGGGTTTTGGGGTACAGGGGTATTTTAGGGTTTAGGGGTAGGTTTAGGTTTTGGGGTACAGGGTTATTTTAGGGTTCAGGGCTAGGTTTGGGTTTTGGGGTGCAGGGGTATTTTAGGGTTCAGGGGTGGTTTTGGGGTACAGTGGTATTTTTAGGGTTCAGGGCTAGGTTTGGGTTTTAGGGTATAGGGGTATTTTAGGGTTCAGGGGTAGGTTTGGGTTTTGAGGTACAGGGGTATTTGTAGGGTCCAGGGCAAGGTTTGGGTGTTGGGGTACAGGGGTATTTTTAGGGTTTAGGGATAGGTTTGGGTTTTGGGGTACAGAGTATATTTATAGGGTTAAGATGGGTTAGTGTTTAAGGGTGTTGGGGTATTTTAAGGAATAAGGGTGGGTTATGATTATGGGGTGCAGGGGTATTTAAAGGGAGCAGGGTGGGATAAGCACACAGTATGAGACATGGCATGAAGGGCGGAACGTACCACACGGCCCCAGCGTTTGTCACGCCCCCAGCACACGCCCACAGCACAACGCAGACACGCCCACAAGGGACTACTTTGCTGGCACGGTTCTTTTACCTTTTAAATGTATATGGTGGGCGTCTGCATAGCCTATGTCCTTCTGCTGCAACTGCCCTTTCCAACGCTGTATTGGGTGTTGCGATTGGAGCTGTGGTTCCTGAGATTTCCCCCCTCAAAGGTTTGGGCTCTCTCTTTATTATATTAGTATAGATTATTATGCTGCACATCAGAGGTGTTCAACATAAGTCCATATCCATGCCACATTTTCAAAGCTATGTACATGGTTATAATGAAACCCCTCAAATCTAAATGGAACTCATTTACATAGCCAGTGGCTATTATGAAAATACATCATGGACTTGGCCATCCTAACATAAGAGGTGGATTTGCAGGGCAAACTCTCACAACAAGGGTCAAACACAGATCTTTACAGTGGTACGATTATCTCTCTGCGTGTACACCATCATTGGGTATCTCTGCCTAATATAATCCATTACTAAATAATACATTGGTCTATCCGAAATTTGCCAACCAATATGACTTACCTCTAAACTTTACCAATCACAATGAATTACAGGGCCTCACTTGCAAGGCCACTGCGCCACCGTAGTGGCACTTTTTGCGACATTCCGGTGGCTCTGTGTCCTACTCCATATTTACAAGGCAGCACTAAGCCACTTTGCATGGCTTAACTTGACCTTGTAAATATCGTTCCCTTTGATCCAGTTTTCTGCGTTAAAGGGGTGTGCAATGAGTGTTACTGTGGGCGTTCCCAGCAACACCCATTGCTTTTTGACACTGCCCCAGATTTACAATGAATCGTAAGTCTGAGGCAGTGCAAAAAATGTATGCCTCTCAAAGGGAGGCATAAGGGTGGCGCAACGAGGAGAAATACTTGTATTTGTCCTCATTTATTTCTCTTTCTATGTGTGTTGCATTCTGCAGCACACAGAAAGACCAAAATGCCATTAATGATTGTTCTTTTTGCAGAACGGTGTCTCTATCTGCACAACAACAATTATCGCTGAAATGCAGGCACCCTTGCACTGTGGTGCAAAGGTGTCTGCGTTGGCGCACGGCTGCTGTTTGTGTGCTGGCGCAGGGGTGAGTACAGGAATGCACTGTATTCTTGTAAATATGGTGCATTCCTGCACTTAGACAGTGATGCAGCTCAGCGCAGCAAAATTGCTTGCAGCACCACATTGCACCATTGTCTTGTAAAAATGCCCCACAATGTGCACAAACCACTTTGACTCTTGTCTGAATTGGAAATGGTCTACAAAATGCTTATAACATAACATACCTTAACATAGCATAGCATAGCATAGCATAGCATAGCATAACGTAACATAACATAATATTGTGTCAGTCTTTACTTTATAATTTTGTATGTAGTATTTCCAAGCAACCATATTATTGACAATGAAGCCAATTCACAAACTCCATTTTGTACTACATGTAGTTATACTTCAGTTTTCCTACTCAAGTACAACAAAGTGCTCATCACTAACCTACTGCCGGAGACCTCCGCTTACCCTATCTTTTCTCTGAGGAGATCTCCACCACAGTGGCAGAGATTTGCACACAAGAAAATGTACATTTTGTTATTAAATATGGAAAGGACAAGGGTGAGTAGCTGCAAATAGGGAACTACATGGAGAATAATTACTACAAAATGGGTAGGGGTTAGGAAAATGTAAGGATTGATTTAGGGAGGGGCAGCTGTTAGAAACAAATACCCGCAAAAGAGTAAGCCCATTGCGATTTACAACTACACTTCCAAAGTTACTAAAGCATTGAACGTGTCAAAATCGATAGTATACATACTCCAGCACAGCCTTGGACTATTCACAAATTAGAGAGCCATGAAAGAGCCCTCCACCTGTGTATGAGTCGCAAATATATGTTGCTATAGTATATAACTGCAACTGCGGTTGCAAAGCATTGATTTCTGTCTGCCCCCCTCCCCTCCAGTTGGGATGGTAACTGATTTACAAAGAGAAAGTTGTCCTTGAGAGATAGATTTGCTATTGGGAATTGAGTTGGCAGTTTTGGGGGAGCAGACAATAGACTCAGTGCTTAAATTGAGCCAGTGGTTTCTGGTGCTCGGCACCAGCACTTAATTGCCTAAACCTGCACTTATGACAACTACCACAATGTGTTGTTGTTTGAATATTCTAAAGATGAGCAGAATAACAGTTGTTTGTTAATTCAATATACATTAAAAACAACTTTTACCTGCCACCCAAGCCACTCTTAAAACTTTAGCGGCTTCGACGGGTCTGATTTGTCACACTTGTAACAGTGTGTTGGTTAGTGGCTGTGTAAGCACAGTGGCAATGTGTGGTGCAGACTGTGTGTCCTGCTTACGAGGGCCCCGGCACTTATGTTCTTTTACAGATTAAAGAGTAAAGAAATTTTGGGTAACCCAATAAACCCTTTTAGGCTTGGGCAATGAGTAATTTAAGGTGAGGAATGGCTACAAGGGATTTTATTCATAAAACTTAGTACCTATAATTTAACACATATCATTCTAGGGTTATTCAGGCAATTGAACCCAATTGTATCCACAGGATTACTAAATCATTTTTCAGTTATTCAAAAGTTAAACAAGTAAAATGAACTAAAGAAAAAAGGAATAAAGTAAGCACATAGCAAACTAATTTGATCTGAAAAATTATTTAGTATTGACTCAATCAAAGGAAACAAATCACGGGCATAAAAACGAAACAAATCCAATAATCACAGTTATGAATAAATGTACATATAAATCAACAAATCAATTCATAACATATCTACAACTCCATAGATAATAGAAGAAGACCAAGTTCGATGCTGTGGAGATGGAGATTGGGTCGACATTTCGGTCTCGCTTGTTAACATCTATAAGACCAACATCAGGACTAGTTTTTCCAAAAAGAGCCCCTTCGGAAAACAAGGCGTGAGAGATATTTTGTCGCCAAATTCGGTATGTTTCAACTTGAAATTCTGCAGTAGCTCGTGACATCAGCTGTAACTGCCGGGTTCAATACTTCAACTAGAATTTTTTTCTGAATCAATAAATCTGTTGTGGTATAAATCACACGGACATGAGTCTCCTAATCGGGAATCCTGCACTGCAACGGCTGCAAGCACTGACTGGACCATAGGGCCAATGCAAATCGATAGTTTTTGATGCAAGCAGTTAATACCAACTGCGGACGGTAGTGGGAGTACCGGCCGGGCGGTGACGTGGGGAGGGGGAGGGGCAGGGTGGGGCTAGTAATGTGTGGAATCCGGACCTTAACAGGTAAGTAAACATAAAAATAAATAAAAATGAATTTCGTTGCGTGCGTTGGTGATGCAGTGCGCCCAACGAAATTCGTTTTATTTATTTTTATGTTTACTTACCTGTTAAGGTCCGGATTCCATACATTACTAGCCCCCACCTTGCCCCTCCCCCTCCCCACGTCACCGCCCGGCCAGTACTCCCACTACCGGCCGCGGCTGGTTAATACATAGGTCACATCTCAAATTGCACACCCGTTTGCGAACCAGTTGGTGGGCAAACTGCGTTTCATTGTTTGTGAATGAGTGTTTGTACTTCACCCTCTTGAATGGGTTGAGAGAGAAACATTTCTTTCGTAGATGTCAGAGAACGTACTTTCAGCAAATAGGTAGAGTGGCTGTGACCTCTAAAAGCAGGTCAAAAGTAGAATTCTGTAATTCTTGCACACATTAAGTTGATGCTCGCACACAGAAATGTATTCCACAGCTACAAATTATGGAACTCAGGGAGCTGGACATATGGCATATGCGGGTTACTAAAATTCATCCAGACAAGGCAGGTAATATGTCAGAAATAAACATATGTAGGTTCACTGGCATAACATATATTTTCATTAAATTTTCAAAACAGATTGAGCAATGTGTACTAATGGACACACGTTGTTCTGTCTGGCAGTTTTTACGGAATTCATCATGTATTATCTTTCATTTCACATCTGCTTCTCATTGAAAGGCAAGGTCTAGTGGGTGGGCAAAACCATACCTAAAAACACTGAATAAGCAGTTCTAGATGTTATCTAGCGGGGATATGCACATCCTACAGGTCTGAAAATATTGGTAATGCACTTAAGTATTTGGATAATTTACTTTTCACTTGAATTTTAAACAATCTAAAATGGTAACACCTCTGAACTATCAGACTCAATAAGCTCGTGAAAATGTTTAAATGTTTAAAACATACATTGGCAAAGCCAATTGGTATGGCATCGGCTGCCAGTCTTTTGGTTTTGTCAATGCTTGCGTTTCCATTTTATTTTATGACACATTAGTGTTGTGGAAGCTGCTGGGCTCTCAAAACTATTTTGAAAACTGGAAAAAAATATATCTTTTTGTTCAAAAAGAAACACACATTGCCATAGTAGTCCCTGGCTCTGAAGAGGACTACTTTGTGTGTAGAGGCGCTCCTTGTGAAAAATGAGAATGGCATGACTCATAGTGAAGTCAGTCAATGGTGGAAGTGGGTACCATGCTGAATGCTCGATGAAAAACGTGTCTGATTGATTGCTTTATTTGCCCTTAGTTGGCAGGGTCTGCCCAGACGTGGGTCCCTTGCTCACTTTGCCACTGGACTCAAGCTAGCCTGGCTGATGAAGGGTGTTACCCTGAAACCAGTACCAGGATGCTTGTTTCCTGTCCAGGGAGGACTTGACCTGGCAGTTCGGGCTGGACTGTTCCCATGAGGCAAAGGGTCAAGACTGATTTGCATATGACTGGGTTCAAACTGGCTAAAGAACGATGATGGATTCAACCCAGATCTGTGACTGGGGGTGTTTCTGAAAAGTTTCAGCACTCCGTCCATCATCTCCTTGTGTATGCTATGTAGACAATTATATCCAGAAAAGGAAATTGAAAGGTGATGATATTAATAAAATTAATAGCTATTGAAATAGCTATCAAAAGATTAAAATAGAACAGCCAGCCTAAATCTATAATGTGTTAAGTTATATGCAATTGTCACAATTTCCTTGTTATATCTAACACTTAGGAGTTGTCTTGGGAATGGGCTGCATATTTGACATGACCAAGGGAACAAGATTATGACTAAATCAAGCTTGCTTTTATACCAGAACCTGGAACTGGTATTGATTAAAGTCCAGCCCACACAAGAGTTCTCCTGGAAGTAGCCTGGGCAACAATTACTGCTAATTAGCGCATTATTTCTGAGAACTGTAGAAAATATTTTGCTCTTGGTCGACCCATAACTTGGACTGGTTCAATCTTCTCACTCCAACACTAATAGAACATAATTTGACAACCAAGCAAAGGCATTTCCGGAGACGCACCTTTCAGGATTTTAAAGGTTATACAAAGTGCCTTGAATTCAATACGCCTAGCTACAGGCAACCAGTGAAGACAACGAATGGCACTTGTCACTGAGCAGACTCTGCGCAGGACAAGTAGAGCTCTTGCGACCGCATTCTGGACTCTCTGTAGCCTTTGTATCTCTGACTTGTGGCTCCCAGATACAATGAACTGGCGTAGTCATGTCTCGACATAATGAGAGTCTGGAGGATGATCTGCCCAGTAGGGCATCAGAAAATCCCAAAATGGGTTTAAGTCCGCACAACAGACCAATGAAGGTTCGCGCCACCTTTTTGGTTTGAGTCTGAAAGTTGAGTGAAGCGTCCATCCAAACCCTTAAGTTCTTCACTACAGGTTTAGGGGTAGGGGCGGTGCCTAGACTCTAGGGCTACCAGGATTCTTTCCCACCAACAACACCTCCAACTTGTTAGCATTCAGTTTGAGACAGTTGGTGGTCATCCATTCAGCGACCGCCACAAGACCACCCTGAAATCTTGTGGCATCCCGCTCAGGGTCGCTCGAAAGAGCCACCACCAACCTTTTGGATCTTAGACTAGTGCCTCGTTTGACAAGATGTCCCACACCATTTTGCTAAGTCGTCTGGCGGAGGCTGGAGTAAATGGCTCTGATAAAGATAAAGACTGCATGCTGGTACTCCTTGATGAGTCAGCTGCCTTCAAATACATTGACCACAACATCTTCCTCTATAATCTACTACCGGAAATGGAGATCAAATGTATAATATTGAACCGGTCCATGCCACACATCAATGAAAGACAATATTGGACTGTTTATTGACTCCTACAACCGTCCCATTTGGTGTATTACAAAGGTCTGTCCTTGCTCCATTACTTTTCAAAATGTATGTTGAACCTCTAGGAAAAATCTCTCTTCAGGCATCAACTTTCCCCAACATGCAGATGAGGTTCAACTATATATAAATGTTGGCAATTTTCAGAGCAGTGATTCCTAGACATCTGCTCTAAATTTTCCAGATGAAACTAAAGCTCAATGAGCAAAGGTTTTACTATCACCTAAGAGCTGCAAAGGCTCTCCCACTAGCCTGGTTTGCTACATTACAGCATCCACACCTATTTTCTAATATCACTTGGCTTCAACATGGTTACATATCTCAATGTTCACATTCCCAACATTAAATCTGCACGTTCCATCTAAAGCTACTCAAGAACATTAGACACTTCATTCCTAAAACGAATTTTAAAACTGCAGTAGAAGCACTAGTGATATCATGCAATGAGTATGGGAATGCTTTATAAATTAGTTAGCTTAACTCCCACTTTACCTACTAACTAACAATCAAGGTGTAAAATAGCTCACTCTAGTGAGTTGATCTACCTACAGAGTGGACTTCTCAGGTATAAGGCCTCACATCTCATTTTCCTCTAGGTCATTTAACAAACGGCATTTTCTTGCTGAAGCAGGGCCTAGAAAAAGGCTATACCTCTCTCCATCTTAAAGCACAGCTTTTTAAAAAGGACCTCTGCTCCCTAATACATACTTCAATGGAATTCCCTTTTCAGAAGTATGATACTTGCTTCAAATCCAAGCTTAAAGATAATTTACTAAACCTGGCTCAATCATGACACACATTAAAATGTCTAGAAATCATTTTTGCTAAGTCTATACATAGTATCCTATTTCTGTGCAACCTTATTTGGCTGACTTACTGTTTATTGTCATTACCTACATTAGTGCTGTGTTTATACAAGCTACTATGTATCCCACTTACCCAGACTGCTTACCAATGCGCCTCAATCCTGTTTCTAAAGCTACCTGATGCTTTTTGCACTTTACAGCTATGTTGTTGACTTGTTTGTGTCTAATTGTCTAATTATATGGGTAGCCCCTTTCCTGTCTTATTCTGCTGTTGTATAATGCACATATTTGGCATGTGAACTTTTACTGTACATTACTCTGACATGCTGAGTGAGTCATAAAGCACTAAAGCAAAAACAAGAAATAAATAAATATGTATAACCTGGCAACTCACACTTGAATAAAACTGCGAAATTGTTGCAAGTATCAAGCAGCTTAATTATCTAATCATTAATTCTCTAACTAGAGTATATTATACAGGAGAGAGACAGGAGTACAGCCATAATCTGCCAAAGTATTGACGCAGTGACATTCGGTCTATTGCTTTCTTTGTGATTTCCCAGAGAAAGCACAGTGAGTATGAACTAATTTATCTTTGATCGCCTCTTTTAATGCACATCAAAATCATGTAATTTGGGTATTCCGAATTGGAGTAGTCTCAGCAGCCAATTCTTGGAAATTAATGACATGAGTCATGATATCCATACTTTCTCGCTGAATATCACAAACAGACACCTCAGTGGGATGCTCAATATCAGGATGTTTAAACATCTTCTTGACAGCAGGTAGAAAAGCGCATAACTCTATAGAGGGGGATCAGATGCATGTACTAGAGGTATAACCCAAGCCAAAGCAGGTCCAGTAAAACTGTTAATTAAGTATCCTACTTTGGCTCAATCATGCGACAACTGTGCAGGGTGAAAACAAAATGAATCATTATGGAATCCAAGTATTCCCTCGAGTTCATTGTGTGAGAAAGTCATCCTTTGTTACCTGATTACCCCCGTTTTTTAAATCATACTGATGGTTACTGACTGTTTTTGCCCTGAGCTCTGCTAACCAGGCCCAGGGCCAGTGCTCTGTTAAAAAGTATATGGCAATTAGGTGTAATTACAATTAGTACTGACAACCTACATGTAAGTCCCTAGTATGTAGTAGATCATGTAGGTTTAGAGACCCAGTAGATTTAATGCACTTAAGTGTACACTGTTGTAGTGCCTAATGTAATTTTAAAATCCAGCCCTGTCTTGCACACTGCTTTTAAAATAAAACTATGTCCAAATTTGACTTTGGAATGAAAGGTACTTTTTGAAGCCTTAAACGACCTTATTTTTACATATAAGTCACCCCTAAGGTCTGCCCTAGGTGCTCACGGCAGAGCACTCCATTGTTTTCAATGGAGCTACAAACATTCCTATGTTCTAATACACATTACAATGGTACGTTTAAATATATATATATATTTTATGTTTTGAGGGGGACCCACCAACCCCCCATACTTACCTTAAATGCATGGTAAAGGCATGTGTGGTAAAGGCCTATACGTCCTAAACAAATGTGGGGTAACAAATGCGTGGTGAAGACACTGCAATGTAAAATCGTGTTGCAAGGACATTTTCCCAGGGACATTATAAAGGATGTGTTATATGCCCTGGTGAGGGAAAAACTGGCAATTTCATGTTTCCCCAATGTAGTACATTAGCTCCATAGGCTAACATGGGAAGGCTTTATTTAACATTACTAAAGTCTATCTTTTGACAGGAGTGATCTAAAATAACACTTCAAAGTATGAAAATAATGGTTGCAATAAATCCAACAACTTGCCAAAGTAGGATTTATTAAAACTTTTGCAGGAAAGTACCTTTAGAATTGCTTTCCTAAAGTTACCTAAAATCAGCCCTGCAGCAGCCTCTTCTGATCTGCCAACTTTTGACTGGCTGAGCCAAGCTATCTTAATGATGTGTGAAGTGGTCTGTGCTGAGACAAAGAAGACATCTGGTAGGAGGAATCTGCAGAAGCGGAGGCTAGCACAGGAAGAGTTCTGAGTAGCCAATCTGGCCTTCAAAGAGTGAAAGACAATTTAAACCCAGGTCCACTCCCACTTCCCGCATCCCCAGCCAGATGGGAGCCTATGTGATTGAACTAGAAGAGAGGCTGGAAGGGAAGTGTTAGAAAAAGTTAACCACAATTGTGGGTTGCCGTAGCAGACCTGAACCTCCAGGAGAGATTTTTTCCATTTGGGATTTTTCGAACAGTGCTTTCTGGGACAAGAAAATGCCACACTTCAGGAGAAGTGGTCATCACAGAGGGTGGAACCCAGCACCCCGTTGGTCAGGGGTTACCCCCCCTTTTTGCCAGCATAGAAACCTGGTTAAATATGGAAGAGCTGCCCAGCAGCTCAGATCCCTGCCTGTAAACAAGAAGAAGGACTCATCTGCTGGACCCCTGGTCTGGACCAAAAAGGACAGCACTCATAAGTACTGCACCTGCTGCACACTCTGGTCTTCACAAAAGAGGGCTTTGCCTTGCTTAATAGTTTGAGGAGTGGACTCCCTGACAGCAACAGGTATAAAAGAGCTTCAAGAAGTCACCTACATCAACTCCACCAGGAAAAGATGCGCTGACAAGCGTCCAGTAGACTTTTAAGGGTTTGGAACCTTGGCTGGTGTTGTGGACACTTGAAGACCCAGAAACAACCTTCTGGAAGAAGATAGAGAAGTTTGAAACCATTTGAAGAATGTTTGGTAAAAAGCTGCATAAACTGTCATTGAGAGCCAAGATTGCGACATCGAACCGCGACTTGGCCTGAAATCCAGGTTTGCCCCTCTGAAAGCTCCGGAGCTCTCTGCTGTCGATGACAAGAACCAAGACCTCCAGGCGTCTACGTCGAGAAAAAAGCTCCATAAAAAGTGGCTAAGTCAGAAGGTAAAAACTTGACCGGGCCCTACTGCTAATAATATCCGACCCATGCTCCATTGCAGTCAGCCTGAAACTTTGACTTAGTACTGTTCAGGTGCAACCAGATGTCCCAAGTTGCCGCTTTTGGCTTTTAAGCACTAGAAAGCACCAGAAGAGACTAGTGTGATATCTGCAGGCTTTATAGCTAAGGTTTGTTTTAAAGCCATAGTAGAGTTGTTGAAATCCTTGATCCATGGCTAAAGAAGACCTAAAACATAATTGCCACTGCAATCAGTCAAGTACCAGATGTAGTGAATCTCCTTCCTTTTGACACAATGCCAATATTTACTTTCTCTATTAGATATTTTACTCCAAGAATAAGCCTTTACTGTTCAACTTAACTATCTCCAGAAAAGCCTTAAAAGGCAATGGGGCCTATTCACAAACTACACTTTGTAGTAGGTTTTGTGGTACTTCCATAGTACTACAAACATACTAGAAAAGTCTACTCACAAAGTACATGTGGAGGTGAACCTCTCTACCTGTCCTATCCTTTTCTGTGTGGGTATCTGGAGATCTTTTCCCCAGTATAGAGTCTCTACACATGTACGTATATGTTTTAGTAGAAAATGTTGGCGGGAGAGGGAGTGGCTGGAAAATAGGTAAGGGAGGAATTCAGGGAGGAATGAGAAGGGGCTATTAATGGGCTATTGTGGGGTTTAGAGAGAGATATGCACCCACCAACAAAAGAGACAGGGTATACACATAAATTGTTCTGGCATTCCGTTCTCTACCCTTAGAGTGCACCCTAAGTGTTACATGTGGCTCAACAGACTTCTCAAGCCAGATTTGAGTGTGGTGTCAACAGTACATCCACAGAACCCACTCTGAATATTCTGTGGAGTTCAGAGGAGTTGTCTCTGCCCATTCAGGTCAGTCTAATGTTGGCATTTGATACCTGTTCTTTGGGCTAGAGAACAGGCTGGTAATTGGCAGAGGCTTTAGCTTTTGCTAGTTAGCCCTCTGACAGTTCACACAGGTAAAAGATAATTTTCTAAAAGCTATTCTTCTTAATATGTGTCACATATCTGAATTCACCATTGAATTGAATGCAAAGCAGCATTAATCTTTGAATCTGTATTCTGGTTTTCTACATATGACATGTAGACCTGCCACAATGAAAACGCATTTAGGGGGTCTGTCACTTTAGGGACATGGTAACATTAATGTTCTACATGTTCCATTTTAAAATACTAGGCACCCTCACCTTGTGGGCTGCAAAATTTACATATGGCTAACGTACTAATATTTAAGAGGAGGATGTTACCAGTTAAAAGGGGTTGTTTTAACAGGTTGCACTGCACGTTTTACACTGCAGTAGTCAGGTTACAATAGTAAGCTGAAGCCATGTTTTCCTTTCTTGGACCGCAGTGCTACTGTGCACAGAGTCAAACAAACAGGAATAAAATTCAGCAAAAAATGAGCGCGACTACAAGAAAAGGTACAATTTCTCACAATGCCTGTTACTCCGGGCAACATAGAAACTTCAGACATTTTTCTAAGCATCAAGACATTGGGGAATCTAAAGATGATTGACTTGTGTTGCTCCCACCAAATGGATTTACCCAGAGTCAAACAAACAGGAATAAAATTCAGCAAAAAATTAGCGCGACTACAAGAAAAGGTACAATTTCTCACAATGCCTGTTACTCCGGGCAACATTGAAACTTCAGACATTTTTCTAAGCATCAAGACATTGGGGAATCTAAAGATGATTGACTTGTGTTGCTCAGTAAGAAAGGGTGGTAGGTGCACTGCACTGGTTGGTTGTAAGGATTAATTAGAAGTTACGTTGGAGAGGGTGCTCTCGAGGGTAGTGTGACCGTCTCACACTTTGAAATATCAAAGGACATGTGTAAGCAATAGAATTGCAATTACATCCCCTCATAGAGGCACACCTGGATGTTCATAAGCAATGACTCTGTGGTTTTTCAAAGTTCGGCTTTATTTTCACATTTGTATTATTTTATAGAAGATTTCAGTGTTTCACAAATGTATAGATATTGAACTCATATCTATATGATGTATATCAATTGTAATCCAAAATGCTCTGATGCATTTCGGGCTGCACGCCCTTTATCAAGGAGACACTACAATGAAGAAAAAAATGAGCCCGGGTCAGGGTGGACGAATGAAATAAAATGAAATAAAGTTGATAAAAAAATAACGGGTCAAGGAAGTGAGATGGCCTGAACAGACAACTTATAAAATGAGTGACATGCAGCGGGTTATCAACGCCAGTGGTAGTTAAAAACGTGGAGTTGTGATGAAAGTGACACTGAACCATGTGAAAGGCGCCAGAGTCATCAAAGGTAAAACATACGTGATAGTTGCAAATTAAAAATTCGTGCAGGTGGAGTAAATAGTGACCGCGCTAAGCGCGAGTGCAAATTAACGGTTTACTAGTCTGTGTAGGGAACATAAGTGCCCTAGGAAGGAGACGCGCTAACCGCGTGTGAAAAGTACTGGGCGACCGGGGTGACCGCGCGAAGCGCGTGTGCAAGTTATCATTTAGCAGGTCTGTGAAGGGAGCATAGGTTCCCTGGGAGAGTAACTTACTTGGAGCTGGACGCCGTAGCGGTCAAAGTAGATAACGCGACGGTCTGGCAATGCGGAGTAAAGCATTGTGGGGTGTATACATAGGTGAAAAAACAAATGACGGACTAATGATAGTAATAACGGTGGCCATCTTGAAACGATAAGTGAAAAGCTAATAACAAAGTGACCATGCAGGATTAATGGGGCAAAGAAATCAAAATCAGAATAGAGAGCAAGGCACAGTGGTATATATTAGTTAAAGGTAACAACTATATTCTGTACGATCATTCAGACCATGAGGCTTCAAGGTCTGTAGGCGAAATGTCCATTGGAGTTCTTTCTGCAGCAGTGTTTTCCGGTTGTCCATACCTTCTCTGTGTGGGACACACTCTAAAACCATGAATTGAAGTTGAGCAATGGTATGATGGGATTCTTGGAAATGTGTTGCAACGTTAGATTTCTCATTTTTGGTTCTTATGTTGGACTTATGTTCGTTAATACGAACCTTGATTTTTCTCTCAGTCTTGCCAACGTAAAGTTTACCGCAAGGGCATTTTAAAGCATAAATAAGGTTTGTCGAATCACAGGTTGCGTTCACTCGCACTTTTATGGGATTACCCTTCATTGGATGTTTGATTGTGTTGCCCTTAATAACACAATTACAATTATTACAGTTGTGACAAGGTTGGGTCCCTTTGAATTTCTGTGGAACAGTAGATGGAGCTGAAAGGATTTCTTTGATGTTTTTTCCTCGAGTATAGGCAAATAGTGGAGGGCTATCGAAGATATTCCGAAAGTCTGATTCCATCTGGAGGATGGGCCAGTGGTTAAGAATAATTCTTTTAAATCTGTTACTGGAAGTCGAGAATTTAGAGACTAAAACCATACGTTGGCTAGGTGGTTTGGTTGTTTTAACTAGGCTTTGTGGTCTGGTGATGTTAGCGACCCGAGTTTCAGCTTCGTTAATGATGGTCTCAGGATATCCTCTCTCAAGGAACCGTTGATGCATTTCCTTAATCCGAAGGGTATATGTGTCTTGTTCTGACACAATGCGTTTGATGCGCAACATTTGTGAATAGGGTAGATGTTTTTTAAGAGACCCTTGATGAAAGCTTTGAAAATGGAGTGTATTGTTGCGGTCAGTAACTTTTCGATGTAGGTCTGTGGTGATAGACTGATTTGAGATTTTTATTTGAACGTCCAGGAATGAGATTTCTGTGTTACTTGTCACCCACGAAAGGAGGATTCTCGGATCTTTGGTATTGAGATCCGTGAGTGCTGCGATAAGTTCCTCTTCTGAACTGGCCCATAGAAAGAACAGATCATCTATGTATCTTACGTACATTTTCAGTTTCCCTTGGAATTTAGGGTTCTCATATATGTGGATTGTTTCGTAGTTCTCCATATAGAAGTTCGCGTACGTTGGAGCCGCGCAGTTTCCCATGGCCATTCCTGTGAGTTGGAGATACCATTTATCCTTGTCTTGAAAATAACTGTGGTAGAGTGTGTAAATCATCAACTCCATTAAAAAGGTTTGCATTCCAGGGTTGATTTCACTTTTAAGTAAGGCTTGTTCTACTGCTTCAATACCCCCCTGATGGGGTATGGAGGTATAAAGTGAGCTGACATCTGCAGTGCACATGATCAATGATTCATTTTCCAAGTTCTCAAATAGAGCAAGTTTGTTTAAGAAGTCAGTGGTATCTTTTATGTAGCTTTGTGCTTTAGTGACCAGAGGTTGCAAGTATCTGTCAAGGTATTTGCCAGTTGGTTCATGGATCGATCCTTTAGTCGAAACGATTGGTCGAAAAGGTGGATCAAGGAGGTTTTTATGAATCTTGGGACTCATAAAGATTTTTGGGCATCTCGGGAACTCTGTTGTGAGGTATTTTTTGGTTCGATCTTCGATGATGCCAGATTGATGTGCGGCATTGATGATGTCAAATAGCGAGCCTTGGAACTCCTTAGTAGGATTGGTCTGCAATTCCATGTAGGTTTCTGGATCCTGGATATGTTCCATTAAGCGTTTCTCATACATGGTTGCATTCATTATAACTAGTGCTCCTCCTTTGTCAGCTTTAGCGCATCGGATGTTAGAGTTGTTCGCTAAAGATTTTAAAGTATCGAGATCCTTTTGTGAGGTATTGCGCTGTTTCCTGGATTTGTTAAAGTTCATTTTCATCAGGTCGTTTTTAACAAGCTTTTCGAATAAATCAATGCTCTTATGACTTTGGGGGGCTAGATAGTTACTAGATGGGCGGAGGCCCCTTAATTGATCAATTTTGATGTTAGAAGTTGGTGGTATGATATTTTCAAAAAAGTTTCTTAACCTTAGCTTCCTGGTAAGCTTGAAGGTGCTGACTTCCAATTCAAGCAAATTTGTATGGGTGACTGGGACAAACGAGGTCCCCTTCTCTAGGAGAATCAATTGATGTTCAGAAATGTGGGTATCTGAGATGTTAATTACTAGGTTGGTTTTTTGGGTTTCGGATCTTTCCTTGAAACTGTGCTTCGAGTGTTCGGGGGGCTTTTTTCCAGATCTTTTCTTCTTGCCCCTCCTGGGTCTGTGATTATGTCTGTACCTAATCCTAAAAAATGAGTTGTACTGGGTTGTGCTGTTTCAGTAGTAGTTGAAGGTGCCTGGTCTTGATGTGATGGACGAGCCGAGGATTGTTGTGATTTTTGAGATGGACGTTGGGATGTGTCGCTTCCTGAGGAGGAGGTGTCTGTTTGGGTGTTGTAAGGTTTATTCCTACGACGTTGGGCGTATATGTCGGCCCAAGTGTATACTTCGTCTAGCTTGTAATCAAGCGTATCCCTCCGGTACTTGCGGATTTTACGTTCATTAATCTCTCGGTGGTGTTTATCTAAAATAGTTTTAATGTCTTCAAGTGTCGAAGATAGTTCTTCAGGTGTGGAGAGCTCTTTAAGTTGACTATCGGTTTCTTTAATTTCTTGTTCTAGGTCTTTTAATATGCCAGCTAATTCCTCAACTATCAATAGGATTAGGTCGAGACTGCACTTGTTAAGGATTCCATTCCATTTATCCTTGAAGTCCTTGGAATTCTTACACAGTGACGGCTTGAGTGCTATACGTAGGCCACGTGGGATTCTGAGGGCTCTGTGGTACTTCAATAACGTACTAGCATGTAGCTTTTGATTTATATGACGTTTTGATAAGTAGATGAGTTGTCTTAAGCATTGCTCTCTCTTGCGGGAAGGTGTACTCGGGCTGATGTCTTCTTCTATCAGACCATAGATCCGTTGGCGTTCATTATCATCATAAGCTAGGGTGTGTGCCCTTGCTTCAGTGCTACGTGAAATTTCCTCAAATTGCATTTAGACTCTGATGGGCGTGCTACCTGCCAGTTGGCGGATGTGCGTGTGACACAGTAAGAAAGGGTGGTAGGTGCACTGCACTGGTTGGTTGTAAGGATTAATTAGAAGTTACGTTGGAGAGGGTGCTCTCGAGGGTAGTGTGACCGTCTCACACTTTGAAATATCAAAGGACATGTGTAAGCAATAGAATTGCAATTACATCCCCTCATAGAGGCACACCTGGATGTTCATAAGCAATGACTCTGTGGTTTTTCAAAGTTCGGCTTTATTTTCACATTTGTATTATTTTATAGAAGATTTCAGTGTTTCACAAATGTATAGATATTGAACTCATATCTATATGATGTATATCAATTGTAATCCAAAATGCTCCGAT
The DNA here is from genome assembly GCF_964261635.1 of Lissotriton helveticus. NCBI lineage: Eukaryota > Metazoa > Chordata > Amphibia > Caudata > Salamandridae > Lissotriton > Lissotriton helveticus. The sequence goes on along the minus strand of NC_136069.1, from coordinate 1,326,899,169 downwards.
GCATTTCGGGCTGCACGCCCTTTATCAAGGAGACACTACAATGAAGAAAAAAATGAGCCCGGGTCAGGGTGGACGAATGAAATAAAATGAAATAAAGTTGATAAAAAAATAACGGGTCAAGGAAGTGAGATGGCCTGAACAGACAACTTATAAAATGAGTGACATGCAGCGGGTTATCAACGCCAGTGGTAGTTAAAAACGTGGAGTTGTGAGGAAAGTGACACTGAACCATGTGAAAGGCGCCAGAGTCATCAAAGGTAAAACATACGTGATAGTTGCAAATTAAAAATTCGTGCAGGTGGAGTAAATAGTGACCGCGCTAAGCGCGAGTGCAAATTAACGGTTTACTAGTCTGTGTAGGGAACATAAGTGCCCTAGGAAGGAGACGCGCTAACCGCGTGTGAAAAGTACTGGGCGACCGGGGTGACCGCGCGAAGCGCGTGTGCAAGTTATCATTTAGCAGGTCTGTGAAGGGAGCATAGGTTCCCTGGGAGAGTAACTTACTTGGAGCTGGACGCCGTAGCGGTCAAAGTAGATAACGCGACGGTCTGGCAATGCGGAGTAAAGCATTGTGGGGTGTATACATAGGTGAAAAAACAAATGACGGACTAATGATAGTAATAACGGTGGCCATCTTGAAACGATAAGTGAAAAGCTAATAACAAAGTGACCATGCAGGATTAATGGGGCAAAGAAATCAAAATCAGAATAGAGAGCAAGGCACAGTGGTATATATTAGTTAAAGGTAACAACTATATTCTGTACGATCATTCAGACCATGAGGCTTCAAGGTCTGTAGGCGAAATGTCCATTGGAGTTCTTTCTGCAGCAGTGTTTTCCGGTTGTCCATACCTTCTCTGTGTGGGACACACTCTAAAACCATGAATTGAAGTTGAGCAATGGTATGATGGGATTCTTGGAAATGTGTTGCAACGTTAGATTTCTCATTTTTGGTTCTTATGTTGGACTTATGTTCGTTAATACGAACCTTGATTTTTCTCTCAGTCTTGCCAACGTAAAGTTTACCGCAAGGGCATTTTAAAGCATAAATAAGGTTTGTCGAATCACAGGTTGCGTTCACTCGCACTTTTATGGGATTACCCTTCATTGGATGTTTGATTGTGTTGCCCTTAATAACACAATTACAATTGTTACAGTTGTGACAAGGTTGGGTCCCTTTGAATTTCTGTGGAACAGTAGATGGAGCTGAAAGGATTTCTTTGATGTTTTTTCCTCGAGTATAGGCAAATAGTGGAGGGCTATCGAAGATATTCCGAAAGTCTGATTCCATCTGGAGGATGGGCCAGTGGTTAAGAATAATTCTTTTAAATCTGTTACTGGAAGTCGAGAATTTAGAGACTAAAACCATACGTTGGCTAGGTGGTTTGGTTGTTTTAACTAGGCTTTGTGGTCTGGTGATGTTAGCGACCCGAGTTTCAGCTTCGTTAATGATGGTCTCAGGATATCCTCTCTCAAGGAACCGTTGATGCATTTCCTTAATCCGAAGGGTATATGTGTCTTGTTCTGACACGATGCGTTTGATGCGCAACATTTGTGAATAGGGTAGATGTTTTTTAAGAGACCCTTGATGAAAGCTTTGAAAATGGAGTGTATTGTTGCGGTCAGTAACTTTTCGATGTAGGTCTGTGGTGATAGACTGATTTGAGATTTTTATTTGAACGTCCAGGAATGAGATTTCTGTGTTACTTGTCACCCACGAAAGGAGGATTCTCGGATCTTTGGTATTGAGATCCGTGAGTGCTGCGATAAGTTCCTCTTCTGAACTGGCCCATAGAAAGAACAGATCATCTATGTATCTTACGTACATTTTCAGTTTCCCTTGGATATTAGGGTTCTCATATATGTGGATTGTTTCGTAGTTCTCCATATAGATGTTCGCGTACGTTGGAGCCGCGCAGTTTCCCATGGCCATTCCTGTGAGTTGGAGATACCATTTATCCTTGTCTTGAAAATAACTGTGGTAGAGTGTGTAAATCATCAACTCCATTAAAAAGGTTTGCATTCCAGGGTTGATTTCACTTTTAAGTAAGGCTTGTTCTACTGCTTCAATACCCCCCTGATGGGGTATGGAGGTATAAAGTGAGCTGACATCTGCAGTGCACATGATCAATGATTCATTTTCCAAGTTCTCAAATAGAGCAAGTTTGTTTAAGAAGTCAGTGGTATCTTTTATGTAACTTTGTGCTTTAGTGACCAGAGGTTGCAAGTATCTGTCAAGGTATCTGCCAGTTGGTTCATGGATCGATCCTTTAGTCGAAACGATTGGTCGAAACGATGTCTTCGACACTTGAAGACATTAAAACTATTTTAGATAAACACCACCGAGAGATTAATGAACGTAAAATCCGCAAGTACCGGAGGGATACGCTTGATTACAAGCTAGACGAAGTATACACTTGGGCCGACATATACGCCCAACGTCGTAGGAATAAACCTTACAACACCCAAACAGACACCTCCTCCTCAGGAAGCGACACATCCCAACGTCCATCTCAAAAATCACAACAATCCTCGGCTCGTCCATCACATCAAGACCAGGCACCTTCAACTACTACTGAAACAGCACAACCCAGTACAACTCATTTTTTAGGATTAGGTACAGACATAATCACAGACCCAGGAGGGGCAAGAAGAAAAGATCTGGAAAAAAGCCCCCCGAACACTCGAAGCACAGTTTCAAGGAAAGATCCGAAACCCAAAAAACCAACCTAGTAATTAACATCTCAGATACCCACATTTCTGAACATCAATTGAATCTCCTAGAGAAGGGGACCTCGTTTGTCCCAGTCACCCATACAAATTTGCTTGAATTGGAAGTCAGCACCTTCAAGCTCACCAGGAAGCTAAGGTTAAGAAACTTTTTTGAAAATATCATACCACCAACTTCTAACATCAAAATTGATCAATTAAGGGGCCTCCGCCCATCTAGTAACTATCTAGCCCCCCAAAGTCATAAGAGCATTGATTTATTCGAAAAGCTTGTTAAAAACGACCTGATGAAAATGAACTTTAACAAATCCAGGAAACAGCGCAATACCTCACAAAAGGATCTCGATACTTTAAAATCTTTAGCGAACAACTCTAACATCCGATGCGCTAAAGCTGACAAAGGAGGAGCACTAGTTATAATGAATGCAACCATGTATGAGAAACGCTTAATGGAACATATCCAGGATCCAGAAACCTACATGGAATTGCAGACCAATCCTACTAAGGAGTTCCAAGGCTCGCTATTTGACATCATCAATGCCGCACATCAATCTGGCATCATCGAAGATCGAACCAAAAAATACCTCACAACAGAGTTCCCGAGATGCCCAAAAATCTTTATGAGTCCCAAGATTCATAAAAACCTCCTTGATCCACCTTTTCGACCAATCGTTTCGACTAAAGGATCGATCCATGAACCAACTGGCAAATACCTTGACAGATACTTGCAACCTCTGGTCACTAAAGCACAAAGCTACATAAAAGATACCACTGACTTCTTAAACAAACTTGCTCTATTTGAGAACTTGGAAAATGAATCATTGATCATGTGCACTGCAGATGTCAGCTCACTTTATACCTCCATACCCCATCAGGGGGGTATTGAAGCAGTAGAACAAGCCTTACTTAAAAGTGAAATCAACCCTGGAATGCAAACCTTTTTAATGGAGTTGATGATTTACACACTCTACCACAGTTATTTTCAAGACAAGGATAAATGGTATCTCCAACTCACAGGAATGGCCATGGGAAACTGCGCGGCTCCAACGTACGCGAACATCTATATGGAGAACTACGAAACAATCCACATATATGAGAACCCTAAATTCCAAGGGAAACTGAAAATGTACGTAAGATACATAGATGATCTGTTCTTTCTATGGGCCAGTTCAGAAGAGGAACTTATCGCAGCACTCACGGATCTCAATACCAAAGATCCGAGAATCCTCCTTTCGTGGGTGACAAGTAACACAGAAATCTCATTCCTGGACGTTCAAATAAAAATCTCAAATCAGTCTATCACCACAGACCTACATCGAAAAGTTACTGACCGCAACAATACACTCCATTTTCAAAGCTTTCATCAAGGGTCTCTTAAAAAACATCTACCCTATTCACAAATGTTGCGCATCAAATGCATCGTGTCAGAACAAGACACATATACCCTTCGGATTAAGGAAATGCATCAACGGTTCCTTGAGAGAGGATATCCTGAGACCATCATTAACGAAGCTGAAACTCGGGTCGCTAACATCACCAGACCACAAAGCCTAGTTAAAACAACCAAACCACCTAGCCAACGTATGGTTTTAGTCTCTAAATTCTCGACTTCCAGTAACAGATTTAAAAGAATTATTCTTAACCACTTGCCCATCCTCCAGATGGAATCAGACTTTCGGAATATCTTCGATAGCCCTCCACTATTTGCCTATACTCGAGGAAAAAACATCAAAGAAATCCTTTCAGCTCCATCTACTGTTCCACAGAAATTCAAAGGGACCCAACCTTGTCACAACTGTAATAATTGTAATTGTGTTATTAAGGGCAACACAATCAAACATCCAATGAAGGGTAATCCCATAAAAGTGCGAGTGAACGCAACCTGTGATTCGACAAACCTTATTTATGCTTTAAAATGCCCTTGCGGTAAACTTTACGTTTGCAAGACTGAGAGAAAAATCAAGGTTCGTATTAACGAACATAAGTCCAACATAAGAACCAAAAATGAGAAATCTAACGTTGCAACACATTTCCAAGAATCCCATCATACCATTGCTCCACTTCAATTCATGGTTTTAGAGTGTGTCCCACACAGAGAAGGTATGGACAATCGGAAAACACTGCTGCAGAAAGAACTCCAATGGACATTTCGCCTACAGACCTTGAAGCCTCATGGTCTGAATGATCGTACAGAATATAGTTGTTACCTTTAACTAATATATACCACTGTGCCTTGCTCTCTATTCTGATTTTGATTTCTTTGCCCCATTAATCCTGCATGGTCACTTTGTTATTAGCTTTTCACTTATCGTTTCAAGATGGCCACCGTTATTACTATCATTAGTCCGTCATTTGTTTTTTCACCTATGTATACACCCCACAATGCTTTACTCCGCATTGCCAGACCGTCGCGGTATCTACTTTGACCGCTACGGCGTCCAGCTCCAAGTAAGTTACTCTCCCAGGGAACCTATGCTCCCTTCACAGACCTGCTAAATGATAACTTGCACACGCGCTTCGCGCGGTCCCCCCGGTCGCCCAGTACTTTTCACACGCGGTTAGCGCGTCTCCTTCCTAGGGCACTTATGTTCCCTACACAGACTAGTAAACCGTTAATTTGCACTCGCGCTTAGCGCGGTCACTATTTACTCCACCTGCACGAATTTTTAATTTGCAACTATCACGTATGTTTTACCTTTGATGACTCTGGCGCCTTTCACATGGTTCAGTGTCACTTTCCTCACAACTCCACGTTTTTAACTACCACTGGCGTTGATAACCCGCTGCATGTCACTCATTTTATAAGTTGTCTGTTCAGGCCATCTCACTTCCTTGACCCGTTATTTTTTTATCAACTTTATTTCATTTTATTTCATTCGTCCACCCTGACCCGGGCTCATTTTTTTCTTCATTGTAGTGTCTCCTTGATAAAGGGCGTGCAGCCCGAAATGCATCGGAGCATTTTGGATTACAATTGATATACATCATATAGATATGAGTTCAATATCTATACATTTGTGAAACACTGAAATCTTCTATAAAATAATACAAATGTGAAAATAAAGCCGAACTTTGAAAAACCACAGAGTCATTGCTTATGAACATCCAGGTGTGCCTCTATGAGGGGATGTAATTGCAATTCTATTGCTTACACATGTCCTTTGATATTTCAAAGTGTGAGACGGTCACACTACCCTCGAGAGCACCCTCTCCAACGTAACTTCTAATTAATCCTTACAACCAACCAGTGCAGTGCACCTACCACCCTTTCTTACTGTGTCACACGCACATCCGCCAACTGGCAGGTAGCACGCCCATCAGAGTCTAAATGCAATTTGAGGAAATTTCACGTAGCACTGAAGCAAGGGCACACACCCTAGCTTATGATGATAATGAACGCCAACGGATCTATGGTCTGATAGAAGAAGACATCAGCCCGAGTACACCTTCCCGCAATAGAGAGCAATGCTTAAGACAACTCATCTACTTATCAAAACGTCATATAAATCAAAAGCTACATGCTAGTACGTTATTGAAGTACCACAGAGCCCTCAGAATCCCACGTGGCCTACGTATAGCACTCAAGCCGTCACTGTGTAAGAATTCCAAGGACTTCAAGGATAAATGGAATGGAATCCTTAACAAGTGCAGTCTCGACCTAATCCTATTGATAGTTGAGGAATTAGCTGGCATATTAAAAGACCTAGAACAAGAAATTAAAGAAACCGATAGTCAACTTAAAGAGCTCTCCACACCTGAAGAACTATCTTCGACACTTGAAGACATTAAAACTATTTTAGATAAACACCACCGAGAGATTAATGAACGTAAAATCCGCAAGTACCGGAGGGATACGCTTGATTACAAGCTAGACGAAGTATACACTTGGGCCGACATATACGCCCAACGTCGTAGGAATAAACCTTACAACACCCAAACAGACACCTCCTCCTCAGGAAGCGACACATCCCAACGTCCATCTCAAAAATCACAACAATCCTCGGCTCGTCCATCACATCAAGACCAGGCACCTTCAACTACTACTGAAACAGCACAACCCAGTACAACTCATTTTTTAGGATTAGGTACAGACATAATCACAGACCCAGGAGGGGCAAGAAGAAAAGATCTGGAAAAAAGCCCCCCGAACACTCGAAGCACAGTTTCAAGGAAAGATCCGAAACCCAAAAAACCAACCTAGTAATTAACATCTCAGATACCCACATTTCTGAACATCAATTGAATCTCCTAGAGAAGGGGACCTCGTTTGTCCCAGTCACCCATACAAATTTGCTTGAATTGGAAGTCAGCACCTTCAAGCTCACCAGGAAGCTAAGGTTAGGAAACTTTTTTGAAAATATCATACCATCAACTTCTAACATCAAAATTGATCAATTAAGGGTCCTCCGCCCATCTAGTAACTATCTAGCCCCCCAAAGTCATAAGAGCATTGATTTATTCGAAAAGCTTGTTAAAAACGACCTGATGAAAATGAACTTTAACAAATCCAGGAAACAGCGCAATACCTCACAAAAGGATCTCGATACTTTAAAATCTTTAGCGAACAACTCTAACATCCGATGCGCTAAAGCTGACAAAGGAGGAGCACTAGTTATAATGAATGCAACCATGTATGAGAAACGCTTAATGGAACATATCCAGGATCCAGAAACCTACATGGAATTGCAGACCAATCCTACTAAGGAGTTCCAAGGCTCGCTATTTGACATCATCAATGCCGCACATCAATCTGGCATCATCGAAGATCGAACCAAAAAATACCTCACAACAGAGTTCCCGAGATGCCCAAAAATCTTTATGAGTCCCAAGATTCATAAAAACCTCCTTGATCCACCTTTTCGACCAATCGTTTCGACTAAAGGATCGATCCATGAACCAACTGGCAAATACCTTGACAGATACTTGCAACCTCTGGTCACTAAAGCACAAAGCTACATAAAAGATACCACTGACTTCTTAAACAAACTTGCTCTATTTGAGAACTTGGAAAATGAATCATTGATCATGTGCACTGCAGATGTCAGCTCACTTTATACCTCCATACCCCATCAGGGGGGTATTGAAGCAGTAGAACAAGCCTTACTTAAAAGTGAAATCAACCCTGGAATGCAAACCTTTTTAATGGAGTTGATGATTTACACACTCTACCACAGTTATTTTCAAGACAAGGATAAATGGTATCTCCAACTCACAGGAATGGCCATGGGAAACTGCGCGGCTCCAACGTACGCGAACATCTATATGGAGAACTACGAAACAATCCACATATATGAGAACCCTAAATTCCAAGGGAAACTGAAAATGTACGTAAGATACATAGATGATCTGTTCTTTCTATGGGCCAGTTCAGAAGAGGAACTTATCGCAGCACTCACGGATCTCAATACCAAAGATCCGAGAATCCTCCTTTCGTGGGTGACAAGTAACACAGAAATCTCATTCCTGGACGTTCAAATAAAAATCTCAAATCAGTCTATCACCACAGACCTACATCGAAAAGTTACTGACCGCAACAATACACTCCATTTTCAAAGCTTTCATCAATGGTCTCTTAAAAAACATCTACCCTATTCACAAATATTGCGCATCAAATGCATCGTGTCAGAACAAGACACATATACCCTTCGGATTAAGGAAATGCATCAACGGTTCCTTGAGAGAGGATATCCTGAGACCATCATTAACGAAGCTGAAACTCGGGTCGCTAACATCACCAGACCACAAAGCCTAGTTAAAACAACCAAACCACCTAGCCAACGTATGGTTTTAGTCTCTAAATTCTCGACTTCCAGTAACAGATTTAAAAGAATTATTCTTAACCACTTGCCCATCCTCCAGATGGAATCAGACTTTCGGAATATCTTCGATAGCCCTCCACTATTTGCCTATACTCGAGGAAAAAACATCAAAGAAATCCTTTCAGCTCCATCTACTGTTCCACAGAAATTCAAAGGGACCCAACCTTGTCACAACTGTAATAATTGTAATTGTGTTATTAAGGGAAACACAATCAAACATCCAATGAAGGGTAATCCCATAAAAGTGCGAGTGAACGCAACCTGTGATTCGACAAACCTTATTTATGCTTTAAAATGCCCTTGCGGTAAACTTTACGTTGGCAAGACTGAGAGAAAAATCAAGGTTCGTATTAACGAACATAAGTCCAACATAAGAACCAAAAATGAGAAATCTAACGTTGCAACACATTTCCAAGAATCCCATCATACCATTGCTCAACTTCAATTCATGGTTTTAGAGTGTGTCCCACACAGAGAAGGTATGGACAACCGGAAAACACTGCTGCAGAAAGAACTCCAATGGACATTTCGCCTACAGACCTTGAAGCCTCATGGTCTGAATGATCGTACAGAATATAGTTGTTACCTTTAACTAATATATACCACTGTGCCTTGCTCTCTATTCTGATTTTGATTTCTTTGCCCCATTAATCCTGCATGGTCACTTTGTTATTAGCTTTTCACTTATCGTTTCAAGATGGCCACCGTTATTACTATCATTAGTCCGTCATTTGTTTTTTCACCTATGTATACACCCCACAATGCTTTACTCCGCATTGCCAGACCGTCGCGTTATCTACTTTGACCGCTACGGCGTCCAGCTCCAAGTAAGTTACTCTCCCAGGGAACCTATGCTCCCTTCACAGACCTGCTAAATGATAACTTGCACACGCGCTTCGCGCGGTCACCCCGGTCGCCCAGTACTTTTCACACGCGGTTAGCGCGTCTCCTTCCTAGGGCACTTATGTTCCCTACACAGACTAGTAAACCGTTAATTTGCACTCGCGCTTAGCGCGGTCACTATTTACTCCACCTGCACGAATTTTTAATTTGCAACTATCACGTATGTTTTACCTTTGATGACTCTGGCGCCTTTCACATGGTTCAGTGTCACTTTCCTCACAACTCCACGTTTTTAACTACCACTGGCGTTGATAACCCGCTGCATGTCACTCATTTTATAAGTTGTCTGTTCAGGCCATCTCACTTCCTTGACCCGTTATTTTTTTATCAACTTTATTTCATTTTATTTCATTCGTCCACCCTGACCCGGGCTCATTTTTTTCTTCATTGTAGTGTCTCCTTGATAAAGGGCGTGCAGCCCGAAATGCATCGGAGCATTTTGGATTACAATTGATATACATCATATAGATATGAGTTCAATATCTATACATTTGTGAAACACTGAAATCTTCTATAAAATAATACAAATGTGAAAATAAAGCCAAACTTTGAAAAACCACAGAGTCATTGCTTATGAACATCCAGGTGTGCCTCTATGAGGGGATGTAATTGCAATTCTATTGCTTACACATGTCCTTTGATATTTCAAAGTGTGAGACGGTCACACTACCCTCGAGAGCACCCTCTCCAACGTAACTTCTAATTAATCCTTACAACCAACCAGTGCAGTGCACCTACCACCCTTTCTTACTGTGTCACACGCACATCCGCCAACTGGCAGGTAGCACGCCCATCAGAGTCTAAATGCAATTTGAGGAAATTTCACGTAGCACTGAAGCAAGGGCACACACCCTAGCTTATGATGATAATGAACGCCAACGGATCTATGGTCTGATAGAAGAAGACATCAGCCCAAGTACACCTTCCCGCAATAGAGAGCAATGCTTAAGACAACTCATCTACTTATCAAAACGTCATATAAATCAAAAGCTACATGCTAGTACGTTATTGAAGTACCACAGAGCCCTCAGAATCCCACGTGGCCTACGTATAGCACTCAAGCCGTCACTGTGTAAGAATTCCAAGGACTTCAAGGATAAATGGAATGGAATCCTTAACAAGTGCAGTCTCGACCTAATCCTATTGATAGTTGAGGAATTAGCTGGCATATTAAAAGACCTAGAACAAGAAATTAAAGAAACCGATAGTCAACTTAAAGAGCTCTCCACACCTGAAGAACTATCTTCGACACTTGAAGACATTAAAACTATTTTAGATAAACACCACCGAGAGATTAATGAACGTAAAATCCGCAAGTACCGGAGGGATACGCTTGATTACAAGCTAGACGAAGTATACACTTGGGCCGACATATACGCCCAACGTCGTAGGAATAAACCTTACAACACCCAAACAGACACCTCCTCCTCAGGAAGCGACACATCCCAACGTCCATCTCAAAAATCACAACAATCCTCGGCTCGTCCATCACATCAAGACCAGGCACCTTCAACTACTACTGAAACAGCACAACCCAGTACAACTCATTTTTTAGGATTAGGTACAGACATAATCACAGACCCAGGAGGGGCAAGAAGAAAAGATCTGGAAAAAAGCCCCCCGAACACTCGAAGCACAGTTTCAAGGAAAGATCCGAAACCCAAAAAACCAACCTAGTAATTAACATCTCAGATACCCACATTTCTGAACATCAATTGAATCTCCTAGAGAAGGGGACCTCGTTTGTCCCAGTCACCCATACAAATTTGCTTGAATTGGAAGTCAGCACCTTCAAGCTCACCAGGAAGCTAAGGTTAGGAAACTTTTTTGAAAATATCATACCACCAACTTCTAACATCAAAATTGATCAATTAAGGGGCCTCCGCCCATCTAGTAACTATCTAGCCCCCCAAAGTCATAAGAGCATTGATTTATTCGAAAAGCTTGTTAAAAACGACCTGATGAAAATGAACTTTAACAAATCCAGGAAACAGCGCAATACCTCACAAAAGGATCTCGATACTTTAAAATCTTTAGCGAACAACTCTAACATCCGATGCGCTAAAGCTGACAAAGGAGGAGCACTAGTTATAATGAATGCAACCATGTATGAGAAACGCTTAATGGAACATATCCAGGATCCAGAAACCTACATGGAATTGCAGACCAATCCTACTAAGGAGTTCCAAGGCTCGCTATTTGACATCATCAATGCCGCACATCAATCTGGCATCATCGAAGATCGAACCAAAAAATACCTCACAACAGAGTTCCCGAGATGCCCAAAAATCTTTATGAGTCCCAAGATTCATAAAAACCTCCTTGATCCACCTTTTCGACCAATCGTTTCGACTAAAGGATCGATCCATGAACCAACTGGCAAATACCTTGACAGATACTTGCAACCTCTGGTCACTAAAGCACAAAGCTACATAAAAGATACCACTGACTTCTTAAACAAACTTGCTCTATTTGAGAACTTGGAAAATGAATCATTGATCATGTGCACTGCAGATGTCAGCTCACTTTATACCTCCATACCCCATCAGGGGGGTATTGAAGCAGTAGAACAAGCCTTACTTAAAAGTGAAATCAACCCTGGAATGCAAACCTTTTTAATGGAGTTGATGATTTACACACTCTACCACAGTTATTTTCAAGACAAGGATAAATGGTATCTCCAACTCACAGGAATGGCCATGGGAAACTGCGCAGCTCCAACGTACGCGAACATCTATATGGAGAACTACGAAACAATCCACATATATGAGAACCCTAATATCCAAGGGAAACTGAAAATGTACGTAAGATACATAGATGATCTGTTCTTTCTATGGGCCAGTTCAGAAGAGGAACTTATCGCAGCACTCACGGATCTCAATACCAAAGATCCGAGAATCCTCCTTTCGTGGGTGACAAGTAACACAGAAATCTCATTCCTGGACGTTCAAATAAAAATCTCAAATCAGTCTATCACCACAGACCTACATCGAAAAGTTACTGACCGCAACAATACACTCCATTTTCAAAGCTTTCATCAAGGGTCTCTTAAAAAACATCTACCCTATTCACAAATGTTGCGCATCAAATGCATCGTGTCAGAACAAGACACATATACCCTTCGGATTAAGGAAATGCATCAACGGTTCCTTGAGAGAGGATATCCTGAGACCATCATTAACGAAGCTGAAACTCGGGTCGCTAACATCACCAGACCACAAAGCCTAGTTAAAACAACCAAACCACCTAGCCAACGTATGGTTTTAGTCTCTAAATTCTCGACTTCCAGTAACAGATTTAAAAGAATTATTCTTAACCACTTGCCCATCCTCCAGATGGAATCAGACTTTCGGAATATCTTCGATAGCCCTCCACTATTTGCCTATACTCGAGGAAAAAACATCAAAGAAATCCTTTCAGCTCCATCTACTGTTCCACAGAAATTCAAAGGGACCCAACCTTGTCACAACTGTAATAATTGTAATTGTGTTATTAAGGGAAACACAATCAAACATCCAATGAAGGGTAATCCCATAAAAGTGCGAGTGAACGCAACCTGTGATTCGACAAACCTTATTTATGCTTTAAAATGCCCTTGCGGTAAACTTTACGTTGGCAAGACTGAGAGAAAAATCAAGGTTCGTATTAACGAACATAAGTCCAACATAAGAACCAAAAATGAGAAATCTAACGTTGCAACACATTTCCAAGAATCCCATCATACCATTGCTCAACTTCAATTCATGGTTTTAGAGTGTGTCCCACACAGAGAAGGTATGGACAACCGGAAAACACTGCTGCAGAAAGAACTCCAATGGACATTTCGCCTACAGACCTTGAAGCCTCATGGTCTGAATGATCGTACAGAATATAGTTGTTACCTTTAACTAATATATACCACTGTGCCTTGCTCTCTATTCTGATTTTGATTTCTTTGCCCCATTAATCCTGCATGGTCACTTTGTTATTAGCTTTTCACTTATCGTTTCAAGATGGCCACCGTTATTACTATCATTAGTCCGTCATTTGTTTTTTCACCTATGTATACACCCCACAATGCTTTACTCCGCATTGCCAGACCGTCGCGTTATCTACTTTGACCGCTACGGCGTCCAGCTCCAAGTAAGTTACTCTCCCAGGGAACCTATGCTCCCTTCACAGACCTGCTAAATGATAACTTGCACACGCGCTTCGCGCGGTCACCCCGGTCGCCCAGTACTTTTCACACGCGGTTAGCGCGTCTCCTTCCTAGGGCACTTATGTTCCCTACACAGACTAGTAAACCGTTAATTTGCACTCGCGCTTAGCGCGGTCACTATTTACTCCACCTGCACGAATTTTTAATTTGCAACTATCACGTATGTTTTACCTTTGATGACTCTGGCGCCTTTCACATGGTTCAGTGTCACTTTCCTCACAACTCCACGTTTTTAACTACCACTGGCGTTGATAACCCGCTGCATGTCACTCATTTTATAAGTTGTCTGTTCAGGCCATCTCACTTCCTTGACCCGTTATTTTTTTATCAACTTTATTTCATTTTATTTCATTCGTCCACCCTGACCCGGGCTCATTTTTTTCTTCATTGTAGTGTCTCCTTGATAAAGGGCGTGCAGCCCGAAATGCATCGGAGCATTTTGGATTACAATTGATATACATCATATAGATATGAGTTCAATATCTATACATTTGTGAAACACTGAAATCTTCTATAAAATAATACAAATGTGAAAATAAAGCCAAACTTTGAAAAACCACAGAGTCATTGCTTATGAACATCCAGGTGTGCCTCTATGAGGGGATGTAATTGCAATTCTATTGCTTACACATGTCCTTTGATATTTCAAAGTGTGAGACGGTCACACTACCCTCGAGAGCACCCTCTCCAACGTAACTTCTAATTAATCCTTACAACCAACCAGTGCAGTGCACCTACCACCCTTTCTTACTGTGTCACACGCACATCCGCCAACTGGCAGGTAGCACGCCCATCAGAGTCTAAATGCAATTTGAGGAAATTTCACGTAGCACTGAAGCAAGGGCACACACCCTAGCTTATGATGATAATGAACGCCAACGGATCTATGGTCTGATAGAAGAAGACATCAGCCCAAGTACACCTTCCCGCAATAGAGAGCAATGCTTAAGACAACTCATCTACTTATCAAAACGTCATATAAATCAAAAGCTACATGCTAGTACGTTATTGAAGTACCACAGAGCCCTCAGAATCCCACGTGGCCTACGTATAGCACTCAAGCCGTCACTGTGTAAGAATTCCAAGGACTTCAAGGATAAATGGAATGGAATCCTTAACAAGTGCAGTCTCGACCTAATCCTATTGATAGTTGAGGAATTAGCTGGCATATTAAAAGACCTAGAACAAGAAATTAAAGAAACCGATAGTCAACTTAAAGAGCTCTCCACACCTGAAGAACTATCTTCGACACTTGAAGACATTAAAACTATTTTAGATAAACACCACCGAGAGATTAATGAACGTAAAATCCGCAAGTACCGGAGGGATACGCTTGATTACAAGCTAGACGAAGTATACACTTGGGCCGACATATACGCCCAACGTCGTAGGAATAAACCTTACAACACCCAAACAGACACCTCCTCCTCAGGAAGCGACACATCCCAACGTCCATCTCAAAAATCACAACAATCCTCGGCTCGTCCATCACATCAAGACCAGGCACCTTCAACTACTACTGAAACAGCACAACCCAGTACAACTCATTTTTTAGGATTAGGTACAGACATAATCACAGACCCAGGAGGGGCAAGAAGAAAAGATCTGGAAAAAAGCCCCCCGAACACTCGAAGCACAGTTTCAAGGAAAGATCCGAAACCCAAAAAACCAACCTAGTAATTAACATCTCAGATACCCACATTTCTGAACATCAATTGAATCTCCTAGAGAAGGGGACCTCGTTTGTCCCAGTCACCCATACAAATTTGCTTGAATTGGAAGTCAGCACCTTCAAGCTCACCAGGAAGCTAAGGTTAGGAAACTTTTTTGAAAATATCATACCACCAACTTCTAACATCAAAATTGATCAATTAAGGGGCCTCCGCCCATCTAGTAACTATCTAGCCCCCCAAAGTCATAAGAGCATTGATTTATTCGAAAAGCTTGTTAAAAACGACCTGATGAAAATGAACTTTAACAAATCCAGGAAACAGCGCAATACCTCACAAAAGGATCTCGATACTTTAAAATCTTTAGCGAACAACTCTAACATCCGATGCGCTAAAGCTGACAAAGGAGGAGCACTAGTTATAATGAATGCAACCATGTATGAGAAACGCTTAATGGAACATATCCAGGATCCAGAAACCTACATGGAATTGCAGACCAATCCTACTAAGGAGTTCCAAGGCTCGCTATTTGACATCATCAATGCCGCACATCAATCTGGCATCATCGAAGATCGAACCAAAAAATACCTCACAACAGAGTTCCCGAGATGCCCAAAAATCTTTATGAGTCCCAAGATTCATAAAAACCTCCTTGATCCACCTTTTCGACCAATCGTTTCGACTAAAGGATCGATCCATGAACCAACTGGCAAATACCTTGACAGATACTTGCAACCTCTGGTCACTAAAGCACAAAGCTACATAAAAGATACCACTGACTTCTTAAACAAACTTGCTCTATTTGAG
Organism: Lissotriton helveticus; assembly: GCF_964261635.1. NCBI lineage: Eukaryota > Metazoa > Chordata > Amphibia > Caudata > Salamandridae > Lissotriton > Lissotriton helveticus. The sequence continues at coordinate 1,326,883,042 of NC_136069.1, read as the reverse complement.
AACTTGGAAAATGAATCATTGATCATGTGCACTGCAGATGTCAGCTCACTTTATACCTCCATACCCCATCAGGGGGGTATTGAAGCAGTAGAACAAGCCTTACTTAAAAGTGAAATCAACCCTGGAATGCAAACCTTTTTAATGGAGTTGATGATTTACACACTCTACCACAGTTATTTTCAAGACAAGGATAAATGGTATCTCCAACTCACAGGAATGGCCATGGGAAACTGCGCAGCTCCAACGTACGCGAACATCTATATGGAGAACTACGAAACAATCCACATATATGAGAACCCTAATATCCAAGGGAAACTGAAAATGTACGTAAGATACATAGATGATCTGTTCTTTCTATGGGCCAGTTCAGAAGAGGAACTTATCGCAGCACTCGGGGATCTCAATACCAAAGATCCGAGAATCCTCCTTTCGTGGGTGACAAGTAACACAGAAATCTCATTCCTGGACGTTCAAATAAAAATCTCAAATCAGTCTATCACCACAGACCTACATCGAAAAGTTACTGACCGCAACAATACACTCCATTTTCAAAGCTTTCATCAAGGGTCTCTTAAAAAACATCTACCCTATTCACAAATGTTGCGCATCAAATGCATCGTGTCAGAACAAGACACATATACCCTTCGGATTAAGGAAATGCATCAACGGTTCCTTGAGAGAGGATATCCTGAGACCATCATTAACGAAGCTGAAACTCGGGTCGCTAACATCACCAGACCACAAAGCCTAGTTAAAACAACCAAACCACCTAGCCAACGTATGGTTTTAGTCTCTAAATTCTCGACTTCCAGTAACAGATTTAAAAGAATTATTCTTAACCACTTGCCCATCCTCCAGATGGAATCAGACTTTCGGAATATCTTCGATAGCCCTCCACTATTTGCCTATACTCGAGGAAAAAACATCAAAGAAATCCTTTCAGCTCCATCTACTGTTCCACAGAAATTCAAAGGGACCCAACCTTGTCACAACTGTAATAATTGTAATTGTGTTATTAAGGGAAACACAATCAAACATCCAATGAAGGGTAATCCCATAAAAGTGCGAGTGAACGCAACCTGTGATTCGACAAACCTTATTTATGCTTTAAAATGCCCTTGCGGTAAACTTTACGTTGGCAAGACTGAGAGAAAAATCAAGGTTCGTATTAACGAACATAAGTCCAACATAAGAACCAAAAATGAGAAATCTAACGTTGCAACACATTTCCAAGAATCCCATCATACCATTGCTCAACTTCAATTCATGGTTTTAGAGTGTGTCCCACACAGAGAAGGTATGGACAACCGGAAAACACTGCTGCAGAAAGAACTCCAATGGACATTTCGCCTACAGACCTTGAAGCCTCATGGTCGGAATGATCGTACAGAATATAGTTGTTACCTTTAACTAATATATACCACTGTGCCTTGCTCTCTATTCTGATTTTGATTTCTTTGCCCCATTAATCCTGCATGGTCACTTTGTTATTAGCTTTTCACTTGTCGTTTCAAGATGGCCACCGTTATTACTATCATTAGTCCGTCATTTGTTTTTTCACCTATGTATACACCCCACAATGCTTTACTCCGCATTGCCAGACCGTCGCGTTATCTACTTTGACCGCTACGGCGTCCAGCTCCAAGTAAGTTACTCTCCCAGGGAACCTATGCTCCCTTCACAGACCTGCTAAATGATAACTTGCACACGCGCTTCGCGCGGTCACCCCGGTCGCCCAGTACTTTTCACACGCGGTTAGCACGTCTCCTTCCTAGGGCACTTATGTTCCCTACACAGACTAGTAAACCGTTAATTTGCACTCGCGCTTAGCCCGGTCACTATTTACTCCACCTGCACGAATTTTTAATTTGCAACTATCACGTATGTTTTACCTTTGATGACTCTGGCGCCTTTCACATGGTTCAGTGTCACTTTCCTCACAACTCCACGTTTTTAACTACCACTGGCGTTGATAACCCGCTGCATGTCACTCATTTTATAAGTTGTCTGTTCAGGCCATCTCACTTCCTTGACCCGTTATTTTTTTATCAACTTTATTTCATTTTATTTCATTCGTCCACCCTGACCCGGGCTCATTTTTTTCTTCATTGTAGTGTCTCCTTGATAAAGGGCGTGCAGCCCGAAATGCATCGGAGCATTTTGGATTACAATTGATATACATCATATAGATATGAGTTCAATATCTATACATTTGTGAAACACTGAAATCTTCTATAAAATAATACAAATGTGAAAATAAAGCCGAACTTTGAAAAACCACAGAGTCATTGCTTATGAACATCCAGGTGTGCCTCTATGAGGGGATGTAATTGCAATTCTATTGCTTACACATGTCCTTTGATATTTCAAAGTGTGAGACGGTCACACTACCCTCGAGAGCACCCTCTCCAACGTAACTTCTAATTAATCCTTACAACCAACCAGTGCAGTGCACCTACCACCCTTTCTTACTGTGTCACACGCACATCCGCCAACTGGCAGGTAGCACGCCCATCAGAGTCTAAATGCAATTTGAGGAAATTTCACGTAGCACTGAAGCAAGGGCACACACCCTAGCTTATGATGATAATGAACGCCAACGGATCTATGGTCTGATAGAAGAAGACATCAGCCCAAGTACACCTTCCCGCAATAGAGAGCAATGCTTAAGACAACTCATCTACTTATCAAAACGTCATATAAATCAAAAGCTACATGCTAGTACGTTATTGAAGTACCACAGAGCCCTCAGAATCCCACGTGGCCTACGTATAGCACTCAAGCCGTCACTGTGTAAGAATTCCAAGGACTTCAAGGATAAATGGAATGGAATCCTTAACAAGTGCAGTCTCGAACTAATCCTATTGATAGTTGAGGAATTAGCTGGCATATTAAAAGACCTAGAACAAGAAATTAAAGAAACCGATAGTCAACTTAAAGAGCTCTCCACACCTGAAGAACTATCTTCGACACTTGAAGACATTAAAACTATTTTAGATAAACACCACCGAGAGATTAATGAACGTAAAATCCGCAAGTACCGGAGGGATACGCTTGATTACAAGCTAGACGAAGTATACACTTGGGCCGACATATACGCCCAACGTCGTAGGAATAAACCTTACAACACCCAAACAGACACCTCCTCCTCAGGAAGCGACACATCCCAACGTCCATCTCAAAAATCACAACAATCCTCGGCTCGTCCATCACATCAAGACCAGGCACCTTCAACTACTACTGAAACAGCACAACCCAGTACAACTAATTTTTTAGGATTAGGTACAGACATAATCACAGACCCAGGAGGGGCAAGAAGAAAAGATCTGGAAAAAAGCCCCCCGAACACTCGAAGCACAGTTTCAAGGAAAGATCCGAAACCCAAAAAACCAACCTAGTAATTAACATCTCAGATACCCACATTTCTGAACATCAATTGAATCTCCTAGAGAAGGGGACCTCGTTTGTCCCAGTCACCCATACAAATTTGCTTGAATTGGAAGTCAGCACCTTCAAGCTCACCAGGAAGCTAAGGTTAGGAAACTTTTTTGAAAATATCATACCACCAACTTCTAACATCAAAATTGATCAATTAAGGGGCCTCCGCCCATCTAGTAACTATCTAGCCCCCCAAAGTCATAAGAGCATTGATTTATTCGAAAAGCTTGTTAAAAACGACCTGATGAAAATGAACTTTAACAAATCCAGGAAACAGCGCAATACCTCACAAAAGGATCTCGATACTTTAAAATCTTTAGCGAACAACTCTAACATCCGATGCGCTAAAGCTGACAAAGGAGGAGCACTAGTTATAATGAATGCAACCATGTATGAGAAACGCTTAATGGAACATATCCAGGATCCAGAAACCTACATGGAATTGCAGACCAATCCTACTAAGGAGTTCCAAGGCTCGCTATTTGACATCATCAATGCCGCACATCAATCTGGCATCATCGAAGATCGAACCAAAAAATACCTCACAACAGAGTTCCCGAGATGCCCAAAAATCTTTATGAGTCCCAAGATTCATAAAAACCTCCTTGATCCACCTTTTCGACCAATCGTTTCGACTAAAGGATCGATCCATGAACCAACTGGCAAATACCTTGACAGATACTTGCAACCTCTGGTCACTAAAGCACAAAGCTACATAAAAGATACCACTGACTTCTTAAACAAACTTGCTCTATTTGAGAACTTGGAAAATGAATCATTGATCATGTGCACTGCAGATGTCAGCTCACTTTATACCTCCATACCCCATCAGGGGGGTATTGAAGCAGTAGAACAAGCCTTACTTAAAAGTGAAATCAACCCTGGAATGCAAACCTTTTTAATGGAGTTGATGATTTACACACTCTACCACAGTTATTTTCAAGACAAGGATAAATGGTATCTCCAACTCACAGGAATGGCCATGGGAAACTGCGCGGCTCCAACGTACGCGAACATCTATATGGAGAACTACGAAACAATCCACATATATGAGAACCCTAAATTCCAAGGGAAACTGAAAATGTACGTAAGATACATAGATGATCTGTTCTTTCTATGGGCCAGTTCAGAAGAGGAACTTATCGCAGCACTCACGGATCTCAATACCAAAGATCCGAGAATCCTCCTTTCGTGGGTGACAAGTAACACAGAAATCTCATTCCTGGACGTTCAAATAAAAATCTCAAATCAGTCTATCACCACAGACCTACATCGAAAAGTTACTGACCGCAACAATACACTCCATTTTCAAAGCTTTCATCAAGGGTCTCTTAAAAAACATCTACCCTATTCACAAATGTTGCGCATCAAATGCATCGTGTCAGAACAAGACACATATACCCTTCGGATTAAGGAAATGCATCAACGGTTCCTTGAGAGAGGATATCCTGAGACCATCATTAACGAAGCTGAAACTCGGGTCGCTAACATCACCAGACCACAAAGCCTAGTTAAAACAACCAAACCACCTAGCCAACGTATGGTTTTAGTCTCTAAATTCTCGACTTCCAGTAACAGATTTAAAAGAATTATTCTTAACCACTTGCCCATCCTCCAGATGGAATCAGACTTTCGGAATATCTTCGATAGCCCTCCACTATTTGCCTATACTCGAGGAAAAAACATCAAAGAAATCCTTTCAGCTCCATCTACTGTTCCACAGAAATTCAAAGGGACCCAACCTTGTCACAACTGTAATAATTGTAATTGTGTTATTAAGGGCAACACAATCAAACATCCAATGAAGGGTAATCCCATAAAAGTGCGAGTGAACGCAACCTGTGATTCGACAAACCTTATTTATGCTTTAAAATGCCCTTGCGGTAAACTTTACGTTGGCAAGACTGAGAGAAAAATCAAGGTTCGTATTAACGAACATAAGTCCAACATAAGAACCAAAAATGAGAAATCTAACGTTGCAACACATTTCCAAGAATCCCATCATACCATTGCTCAACTTCAATTCATGGTTTTAGAGTGTGTCCCACACAGAGAAGGTATGGACAACCGGAAAACACTGCTGCAGAAAGAACTCCAATGGACATTTCGCCTACAGACCTTGAAGCCTCATGGTCTGAATGATCGTACAGAATATAGTTGTTACCTTTAACTAATATGTACCACTGTGCCTTGCTCTCTATTCTGATTTTGATTTCTTTGCCCCATTAATCCTGCATGGTCACTTTGTTATTAGCTTTTCACTTATCGTTTCAAGATGGCCACCGTTTTTACTATCATTAGTCCGTCATTTGTTTTTTCACCTATGTATACACCCCACAATGCTTTACTCCGCATTGCCAGACCGTCGCGTTATCTACTTTGACCGCTACGGCGTCCAGCTCCAAGTAAGTTACTCTCCCAGGGAACCTATGCTCCCTTCACAGACCTGCTAAATGATAACTTGCACACGCGCTTCGCGCGGTCACCCCGGTCGCCCAGTACTTTTCACACGCGGTTAGCGCGTCTCCTTCCTAGGGCACTTATGTTCCCTACACAGACTAGTAAACCGTTAATTTGCACTCGCGCTTAGCGCGGTCACTATTTACTCCACCTGCACGAATTTTTAATTTGCAACTATCACGTATGTTTTACCTTTGATGACTCTGGCGCCTTTCACATGGTTCAGTGTCACTTTCCTCACAACTCCACGTTTTTAACTACCACTGGCGTTGATAACCCGCTGCATGTCACTCATTTTATAAGTTGTCTGTTCAGGCCATCTCACTTCCTTGACCCGTTATTTTTTTATCAACTTTATTTCATTTTATTTCATTCGTCCACCCTGACCCGGGCTCATTTTTTTCTTCATTGTAGTGTCTCCTTGATAAAGGGCGTGCAGCCCGAAATGCATCGGAGCATTTTGGATTACAATTGATATACATCATATAGATATGAGTTCAATATCTATACATTTGTGAAACACTGAAATCTTCTATAAAATAATACAAATGTGAAAATAAAGCCGAACTTTGAAAAACCACAGAGTCATTGCTTATGAAAATCCAGGTGTGCCTCTATGAGGGGATGTAATTGCAATTCTATTGCTTACACATGTCCTTTGACTTGTGTTGCTCCCACCAAATGGATTTACCCAGAATGACTTGCAAATGCCACGCCTTTGGAAAAATAAACACTATTTCTCCTTATGTATGTGTGTCAAACACACAAATTTACTTGCTATGGCAAATGTCCTACCATCTTGTACCCCTACATTTGTCCTCTAAAAAAAGTGATATATCACATGTATCTATGTGCATATTTTACTGGAGCGGAACGACTAAAACCAAAACCATGTCAAGTGCATTTTTTACACAAATTTGACATTGAGAATGTCTGAATTTTTTGGGCCCTGGAGCACCTAACGCATTGGCACACCTACCGATTGCTGGCAATTGAATATCAAGACACCATTTAGAATCCAGTAAAACATAACTTGCATTGGTCACAAAAGTTTTTTTTTACTCACAATTCCCTGCAGTGGTTAAAATAAAGTTAAGTAAAGGCAATTTTCTCATATTTATGTTCTGTAAAATACCAACATGTGCTGCCAATAGCAAATACCCTACTTCGATGCATTTCCACAATACTTCCAATAAAAGGCATAACCCACATATGTAGAGGAGATTATCACATGGGAAAGGAACATGTGAAAACCACTACAGTGTTAGGTGCAATGTGGTCATATGTTTTTCAAAGACATTTACAAAGAGCAACCTGCCAATGTCCGATATTCTTTTAAACTAGAGACTGAGAAATCTTGAGCAGTATCATATACATAGAACCTGCCAGTTTCCTTACCTTTAATGCTCTGCCAAAATTATTCTATTGCAAACCAAGCTTTTTCCTGAAAGTTGTATAGTGTGAAACACTGAAATGTTCTGCCAATTATAAATGCTCCACGCTTCTCCCAAAATAAATAAATAAATAGAACCTCACTTGTTTGGATGGCTATATCATAGAGGAATTACACAATTTGTAATTTTTACCTCCCAGAAGACTGATTTGTGCAGAGAAGGTCTCACTGAGAGACATTTTCTGCTAGAACTAGTCTTCTGGCAGTATCCTGTCAGTATCTCACTTTTTAAAAAATCATTCAGACCAGATCGCCTCAATCAAATGACCCCTCAGCATTCTCCAACAAATGTAGGTGGCTGTAAACCAATCAACCGTATGTGCAGGTAAAATAAGTAGGTCAGATAAGACTCCTTAAATAACAGTGCTACTGCAGTTGTCTAGTTACTCTCCAAGCACTATATACGTATGAATAGACTTGATTAATATTCTGATCACTGTCAGTTCTCATCCACAATGTCAAGTCATCCTTACAATTTCTTGTTGCATAAGCAATAAAACATGGGTGGAGATGTTCTCTTCTAGCTTTCAACATAAAGGTACAAAGTAACATAGAGTGCATTTCAGACGCTGCCCCACCAGTAGATTGATTTCTTCCACCCTTTTCCCATGAGCTGGTACATTGCTTCAATGGCACAGTACCAAGCCTGAAATTAATATGCAATGATCATTTGAATGGGGGATTCAGTTTGTCCAAGTATAGTTCAAAGATAGGAGAGGGCTTGAGTGTCCGGTGCTGGTCTATCTTTTTCCCCAACAGATAAAAAACACATATTGCTTAAACATTTCCTTTCAGGTCTCGCCAACATGCTTCATCATTTTTTCTGGTTCAAACCAGCAATCAGCACATCTGATGGTGTGCAAAACATTAGCAACATGTCTAAACTAGGGTAATTTAACTTGTTTAACTTGCACCCATACCTCTCGCATGATGACCAGATAAGGTTTCACCTCTGGTTTTGTCCAGATTCTTACCCAATATTAGATGGGACATAATGATGCAAACTTCTCAGCAGGTTTAACACCCAGCTCATGTCTCAAAGCATCCATAGGGGTCTCAGGAGCAAGAAGAGGTAAGCAACATAAAATTGGTTCCCTGCCTTAGCCAACCTCTTCATATTTTTAAAGCCCCCACCACTCTGCACCGCATATTCTTGCCTCAAGCGTTTGCACACTATAGGCTTCAAGGGTGTGGCCAATCAGTAAGTTAAAAAAAAGGAGAGTGCAATGGGGGTCAAGGGGAATTAATTTACCGACCCTGACATCTCAATACCCCTACTTAATTATAACAACAACAAAAGAGGAGATGTCCGTCAAATGAAAATATATGTGTGTGTCCTGTAGTGGATGCTAAAGAACACTGGAGATCATACAGCAACCAAAAGGATAACACCTGGCTGAGAAACTCCCATCAGCCCACCCTCTTGGCGGAGCATCATCATGTGGGATTGGGTGGTGGATCCAAACAACGCCCACTCCATCAAGTGATGGTGCGGAGATGGATACCAAAGGTGAACTCTGCCCAAGGTGTTTCTCAAATGGTGCTGATAGGGTGCAGTGCTAAAGTGTAGAGATGTGTGTGAGAATTAAAAATGACTACTAGGACAAAAAACCAAATTTAATCAAAATTGTACGAGTGTCAAGGTTAAAATGACGCCTAATAGTTTGAAAATATAACTAAACAATGGCGCTGTGCAGAGAGGTCAACATGTTTTAGCCAAACGGAAGACACTGTCCGGCTTTCTTCAGGACCAAAAGGATGAAAAGCTACTGCAGAAGTGGAGACCTGTGTAAAAATAGTATGTATGTGTATTTCATAAAGTTCATGTCATACTACCAGGAACTTGTAGCCCCAATGTATACTGGTGGAGATGAACAAGTATTCCTTTCCCAGCTTTTTGTGGGAGATAGCCTCAACTCACCCGGCAACCGCTCGGGAATATGAGGCCCCGCTCTATCCGTCGGTACCCCTCTCGGGTACCGACGGATAGAGCGGGGCCTCATATTCCCGCAATCAGTCACTTGAATCTGGCAGTGTACCCCAGGCTTGGAAAAAGGCCTTAGTTACCCCTATCTTGAAATAAACCCTCCCTGCACCCATTGGTCCTTAGTAGCTGTAGGCAGACATCTCTCCTGACCTACCCAGTTAAAAAAAATGGAACGTTTTGTTAGTAAAACCCTGCCTCAATATGTTGAAGACTACATCCTTTTAAAAGAGGAGCAGTTCAGTTTAAGACCCAGACACAGGACTGAGTCTGCACTGCTCCTGACCATGGACACATTTAGGATGCTGGTAGATGGCAGACAGTCAACGGTCCTGATCTTATTAGATCTCTTGGCTGCATTTGATATGGTTAACCACTATATGCTCCTGGATCGACTTGCGTTGGTTGGTTGGTGTATGTGGCACCGTATTTAACTGGATGCTCTCCTATTTGTCAGAATTATGTCGGGCGGTTGCTCTTCCACCTTACCACTCTGACCTCAGAATTATGAAACATGGAGTTCTACAAAGATCAGCACTTAACCCAATTATTTTCACAACATATATATGAGGCCACTAGTTAATCTCGTCAAAACCCATAATATTAGGTTAGTCACACTCAACAAACATTATCATTCGACAGCAACCAGCAGGCTGCCGTCAACCCCTTTCATAATTGCATGAATGACATCATCAGCTGGCTGAACCTTAACTCCCTCAAATTTAACAGGGAGAAAACCGAGTTTTTGTGCTGCTCAGCCAATAAAGTCCCTGTTGTACTTCCATGGAACTTCTGCCCAGTGCCAATTGACGAAGAGCCGACACAATCTCAATCAGTCTGCAACTTGGAGGTCACTTTGACAACAAGCTGTCCATGGAATGTTATATAAACAAAGTTGGAAGCACAATCTTCTCGCTACTCTGGCACCTCTGGAAGCTCCTTTCTTTGTTGCCTTCCACTGCCAAAACTTTAATTGTATGTAGTGTTATCTTAAGCAGGTTTGATTGTTTTTCCTGCTAAGAGCACAGGAGTTCTTGTTAAAAAGTCTACATAGAGTCCAGGCCTCTGCTGCCAAACTGGCACTGAAGTGACCCAGGAGATCACCAGCTTCTAATGAACTGAAGGATCTTCATTGGTTGCAGCTGAGACAGAGAATAGGTTTTAAATCACTATGTATAGTTTTTAAAGCACTCCATGGTCATAGCACAGTGCCCCTGCAAAACAGAATAAAAATATACTCCCCAGGGAGATATCTCTACTCCACAACAGCCAATTGTGTCAGAATTTCTAAATTTATGATGACAAGACATGGTGGGTGAGCTTTTATGGTCAGAGCAGCCCATATTTGGAATCAGCTATCTGCCTTCCCTAGACCCTGTCTGATCTTTTTCAATTCAAAAAAGCCTTGAAAACGTGGCTCTTCCCTAAATAATCTCCTCTCCCACATGTTAGCACTCTTTAGCTACAGCAGTCTTCTGTGTTAGTCAAGGTAACGTTTTTAGCGCCCAAGATATCAGAATAGTGACAGTGAGCTCTATAAATGTTTTAAATAAATACAATATTTTGGTGATTATGAGACAGTTTTTCTATGATAGAGAGTTTGCAGTCTCCCCACACTGTGGTTTATTCCTGCATGGTCTTGGGCATAGTTTGGGTTTTGCTTTCAGATGTATTCATCCCTTTATGAGCTCGGTTGACATTTAGGGGTCCATTAGGATGTCGGGTGGATTGCCCCCGCCAGGCTGGCGGTGGGCACCGCCAGCCTGGCGGGGGCAATCCGCCCGACATCCGCATTCTAATTCCCCCCCCGCCATATTAGGATGGCGTGGGGGACCGCGGCAGACGAAAACACCGTCCGCCGCTTTTCCGCCCCGGTCGCATTGCGGCCGGGGCGGTAATGAGACCATATGGTGGCGGTGTCTATCAGACACCGCATCCATATTAGGATGTCTGTCTGCAGCTGCTTTTCCGTGGCGGCAATGCCACCACGGAAAGGCATGCGGTAATTGCTTGTGGGGGCCCGTTGCGGGCCCCCAAGGACTCGGGGGGTGGGGGGTGCACATGGGGGTACCTATGGTACCCCTCAGAAGTTCCATGCACAGCATGGCGGGCACCGCGCGGTGCCTGCCATGCTGTGCATGGAAGTGTACAGCATGCCTTCCTGCCATTGTGACGGGCGGTGCTGAATGCACCGCCCGCCACAATGGAATGAATGCAGGATGCGCCTGCCACTGTGGCGGGCGCATCCTAATGCTGCCCACGGGATCTCCGCCCTTAGGGCGGGTGGTCCCCTACTACGACAGGATGGCGGGCGGACAAAGTCCGCCCGTCATCCTAATGGACCCCTTAGTATTGCATGGCATAATCTATACTTTTGAGTTACCTTCTGGCTGCCATGAAGGTTGTCCTGCTTGATGTTTTTTGAACACACCGGTGCACCACACAGTTTATGGATTTATTACAGTACTCTGAACATGACTTAGGTACATTGTTGCTTTTTATTTTGTATTTTCTAAGAAGGGATACAGGGCCCGATTCACAGAACTAACTTAAGACAAAATCCTAAACTTACTACCATGTTCGTATTCACAGAAGGCAGTTACTCATTTTGGTATTCACAGAAGACACTTACTCATTTTGGTATTCACAGAAGTTAGGAGTCCTAACTTTAGGACTCCTAAATGCCTTCTGTGAATACCGACAGTCCTAAAGTTTGGATTTTTCTCAGTTTAGGAGTAGTAAAGTTAAGACTCCTAACTTTAGGACTCCTAAATGCCTTCTGTGAATACCGAAAGTCTTAAAATTAGGATTTTTCTCAGTTTAGTAGTAGTAAAGTTAGGACTCCTAACTTTAGGACTCCTAAATGCCTTCTGTGAATACCGAAAGTCTTAAAATTAGGATTTTTCTCAATTTAGTAGTAGTAAAGTTAGGAATCCTAACTTTAGGACTCCTAAATGCCTTCTGTGAATAACGAAAGTCTTAAAATTAGGATATTTCTCAGTTTAGTAGTAGCAAAGTTGAGAAAAATCCTAATTTTAAGACTTTCGGTATTCACAGAAGGCATGTAGGAGTCCTAAAGTTAGAAGTCCTAACTTTACTACTACTAAATTGAGAAAAATCCTAATTGTAAGACTTTTGGTATTCACAGAAGGCATTTAGGAGTCCTAAAGTTAGGAGTCCTAACTTTACTACTACTAAACTGAGAAAAATCCTAATTTTAAGACTTTTGGTATTCACAGAAGGCATTTAGGAGTCCTAAAGTTAGGAGTCCTAACTTTACTACTACTAAATGAAGAAAAATCCTAACTTTAAGACTTTCGGTATTCACAGAAGGCATTTAGGAGTCCTAAAGTTAGGACTCCTAACTTCTGTGAATACCGAAATGAGTAAGTGCCTTTTGTGAATACCAAAATGAGTAAGTGCCTTCTGTGAATACCAAAATGGTAGTAAGTTTAGGAGTTTGTCTTAAGTTAGTTCTGTGAATCGGGTCGCACTCCCTTGATATGTCCTAAGGAGGCCATGAGTTGCTATGCCGAAACACATCGACCATACATCATGGCAAGTTCACTTTGAAAGGCCAAAGGAAGAAGTTAGTTGTGGACCATAGTCTTAACCCTAATAGGACGTATCATGCATGAAAAAACTCCGTGGTCTGTGACATTGTGGACTATCTTCAGATGAACCATAGTCAGAACGTTGAATTGGTTGTCTCATTGTCTAATAACGTGTCATATACAAGGACATAGTACTTAACTTATTGAACTTTTTTTTTTACCTTTCGGTTCTCACATTGTGCAGAATGAATGGTTGTGAAATTTTAAAGTTGCATATTTGTATTTGAGATATTTGTTCAGGTGTTATGGGGATCTTGAAAAGAGGTACCTTCATGCAAGCACTGTGATAATGTATTGATAATTACTTTTTCAAACATCCAATAATAATTTATGTTTTATTGTCAACTAAGCACCATAAGGTAGATCTGTTCAACTACAGTTTTTTTCTCTTAGTCGGATATGATAGCACAAACTCTAGAGATTAATTTGGGCAACCTTCGTGCTCCAGATACCCACACAAGACTTCAGCAATTCCGCAATTACACTACTGGGGGTTCAGGGACCATGGAATCGCCATTCTGATTGGGCCATGAACAGTCACATGATCTCAGTATCACAGTTGCCACAAGGCACCAGAGTGAGAATCTCGGGGTCCCAAGGGCTCCAGGGTCTTCCTAGATCACACTCAGGCAGTTGGCTTCTTCCTGGAAATCACACAGCCAACGGGGACATGCTTTTCCTGCTGCAAGACAAGGCAGGCTCCTTCCCACTCTTAGTCGGCAGGCAGGTTTCTACACACTTCATGTTAGGCACACAGCTCCACCAGCAGAAAATCTTGATTTTAGGTGATTTTCCCTAATCTCTGGGAGACTGACTATCAAGCAGACACCAGCCCTGTTTGCAGAATAGTCTGTACTTTTCAAAGCACTCCCTTACTTGGTCATAGCCAACTTGGAATTGGAATAAAGTAGGGTGGTTTGAGTCCCACTATTATATGCAACATCAAGACAGTGGATGTGTATCCACTGTCTTAAACTGCAGAACCAGGTTAAGGTGTTTCTTCTTTCAAGTATCCTTCTTAGGCTGTTCCTCAGACACAGCGTTTGTGTTAAGTGCGGTTTCACACAGCAGGTAGCACTTGGGCAGTCCCCATCCTGAAGCACCATCAACAGAGGCACATAGAGGTGCTTCTGTACATGTCTGTCATCAGTTCAAATGAAGGCGTAACCATGAGAAGACAAAAGGATAGGCCTCACCTAGAGACTCCTGTATCTTTCACAGAGGAGTTGCAGCCCCCCTTTCACCCCAATCATTAAATTGCAATTGTCATGTGGTCTAATCAGTAGTTCATTGCTACCCAAATGGCCTTGTAGAATATCTTAAGGAGCCCTTCCTCCATTGCCCTCACTTCAGTGTCATTGTCTCCTCTCTCAAGCTGTAGGAGTGTCAGGAATACACTTCTTCTGTTGGGATGCACAGTCCTCAAACTTCATCTTGTGCTAGGCCCGGCCAGGGGTATCCAAAATGGATTCCACTAACTTCCATACCCAGACTCATTCACACATCATGCATGTACTACACAGGTTTCACACACAACCAAGCTTAGCATGAAGCATGAACATAGAAGCAGGACTTTACGCAGGTGGGCCAACAGTCCCCAACTCAACTGGAGAGACCCAAAAAAGGTGTAATTAATCTATTGATTCCTTTAACCACTGTATGATACCATAGATGCTTTATATTTTAAACCCATTACAGAGACAGTAGCCCACTGCTAATAATGAAGGCACATGTGTTACGTGTAAATGTAGGAGAGTGGGGTCTGCAATCCCATGGCCACCCCAGATTTTTGCTTTTTGCTTCACTGATTTACGACTTTCCCTGGCTGTGGGCCTGCTAATCAGACCCACAGCCTAGCTGTTCTCTCTCTAAATTACGACCATGTACCTTAGGTGCATTTTACCAATTGGTACTGGGCCACCTTATCAGTCCCTGTACAGCATACCTTAGGTATCCAGGGCATAGGTGTACTTAGGGCCTACCAGGGGCTGAAGCATGTGTTATGCCACCCCTCGCTGGCCACCCAAACAGACACAACTGGCTGCACGACAGCTGGGGCAAGGTGGTGTAAACACCCTTTGCTTTAGATATAGTATTCCTATATCTAACCCTAAAATGGACACATATATTCCTATCAGTCACTCCTATGGCAGGCCTTATCAATCCTGAAGGCAGAGTGCTTGGAATTATGTGAGATGGTGCTCTGGCATGAGCTGAGCCCGTTTGCAGCTTGCGGAACCAAGTCCAAATAGCTGTTCCATGATAACGCTATACCATATACTCTTAAGTGCATTATAATCCTCGCGGTTAAATGCTAACTTTGGTATAGCTTTATCAAAACATGTCGAGTAAGGTGTCATACGAATTGGAATACTAACCCCTCGCCAATTCTGGCAACGAGGTTAGCATTCCACCCTTCTAGAGGGACACGACATGTATGTAACTGTGAACCCCGGTTAAAGTCAGACATAGCCTCAGCTCCACAAAATGGATGCTGCCACCGAGACACAAGTCTGCCCTCCTGCTGCTGGGAGTCCTTCCAGCAACGGAGGCATGGACAAAGGGTTTCCTGTCAGGGGCGGTGCCAGCACCATTCCAGACAGGATTTTGTGTATTCCAGGTAGGCAGGGCTGAAAGGAAGGTGACTGCAAGTGGCACCCCGGTGCTCACTGTGCATATGCCGGCTCAAACCAGTTCCTGGGGCACACTAGCCCCTTAGCTGGGGAGAGACCGGACAAAGAAGAGGGGTGTAACCACCCCCTCCTAGTCCCACCCATAGGGCAGGACTTAGTCGCGTGCCAGCCCCTTTTCTTAGTATAAAGATAGGAGCAGGCCCCCTTCCCAAATTAGATAATCTTGGATCTTGAAACTACTTTCCACGAAAGGAACTCTTGACTCTTCTGAAGACTCTCCCTTGTGGCTAAGGAGTAGCCACCCTGCACCAGCAGGCACCATCGAGGCTCTTGTGGTTTGCTGAAGTCCATCCTCCGGATCAAGACTGCCCAGCTCGACGAGACCCGGTTTTCCCTCCATCTCTGACCTCTACCTACATCATCCAGCCCAGCTGAGATTCGTGGGTGCGACGAGACCCTTGGGACCGGCCATCTTCAAGACCTGCACGACGCTTTACCAGCACGACCCGCGAGAGACCCTCGAGTAAGTGCATTGGGGTTTGAGAAGCCCTAACCCTGAGCAGCTCCAGCACCGAAGTCCAGCCCCCCAGCATCCACGAGATCTGCGTGGGGCCCTTCTGCTCTTTGCTGCTCACCGCATTGTCTGGCCACTTGCCTGCTGGCTTGTAGCCCTCCTGACGACGAACCACGACACTTCCATTGCTGGTCTGGTTGCTCCAGACTGGCCCTTGCTCCCCTTCAACAGAGGAGCACCCTGGACCCTCCTGGTCCACTCCAGACGCCATCTTGAGTCCACCGCGTGGGCTTGCCTTTGCCAAGGCTTGTTGCTCCAATCCTGGTTTCAGCAGCGCCGGCAGCAGACACCCTCGTGGGACAGCTCGCCCCTCCATCCTGGTCGCCGACAACGCCTCCTGGTCCGAGAGACTGCAGAGCCAAGCGTCGCCCACTCACTTGGTCGAGGTGCCCTCATCCGGTGCCATCCTGGTGCCCATCTGATCACTGGCTAGTGATTAAGAACTGAGTCCCCTCTGCTTTCAGGTCCTCTTCAACTCCGATCCAGGCTTGGATCCCATCGAACTTCATCACTGGTCGCCTGCCAGCAACTTCTTCTTTCAGGCTCCATAGACTTTATCGAGGATTCCCGACGTCTTTTGAACCCTATGCAGCCGCCGCCCCTGGGCTAGGTAACTCGAGCATTTCGGTGCTCCCACGTAGGTTCACTATCTAAGTGTCCAGATCCTTTTTCGTTTTCAGCCTAACTGGTCGGATTCGTCCGATAACACTAACTTTACGAAATCTAGCATCCATTGACTTCTTCCCGCATCCCGCGTGAGAGTGCACACTCTGCACCCGATCTCCCTAGGCCTCCTGCTCGTAATCTTAAGGTTCAGTAGTGTAGTTCTAGCGATCCTGAAGCCTCTGGATCTTGTTACTTACCTGCTAGTATTTCGCATTCCACTTTTGTAGTATATGGTTTTTCGTGCCCCTCGGGCATTTGTGTAAATTGTGCAACTTGAAGTATTTTCGTAAGAGTTTTGTATTGTGCTTAGCTCCCTGACTCATAAAGAGTTCAGGGTAGAACTGTTATTAATAAATATCCTATATTTTTATAACAACTTGTGTGGTGTCCTTTCACTTGGTGTTCAAGGGGTATATGTGATGGTAAAACAGCTGGCTTAACACGCCCTCTAGAGTTTAGCCTGAAGACTGCTCGTGTCCATGCTACTAGGATAGCTGGTCTGAAAGGTTGACTTACAACCAATCATCAATAAGGGTTGTTTGGTATGATACAAAGTGATCACTAGAATAGTGAGCACTATATATTAGGCCAACTTCTCACATTGGTGTGCAGCGGTTGGGATTTGAGCTTGCTGTTGTTTTACCTCGCACGTATCCTAAGAATATCAATTGAAAGATCACAGAAGTACCCAGGTACATATAACTTAACTTAGAATACTCTGAGTTCTACTGAAGCAGCTGTTGTAGTGCAACAAGGCTTAGCACACCTTGACTACAACTCTTAGCAAGGGATCAGTAGGTAAACCCAAAGTGTAGGTAGGTGCATCACTTACACCACACTAGAAGCATGTCTACCCATGGAGAGTCTGCAGAGACTCCCCTTGTGGCTGTTGACCCTCCACAGGTCACTTCCAGATATGCAGGCCTTAGCTTCCAGGAGATGAGACAATTGTGTACCTCCAGGAAACTAAAACAGGGTTCTAACCCTACCACTCCTTTTCTGTTAGGTCTCTTAGAGACTTTTGATGCTAGGAAAGCTTCTCAGACAGATGGGAGCATGCCCCCCTTAGAAGGTACTCGTGGTGACCCAGACTCCAACCTCCCTGAAACAGAAGTAGAAGAGGAGGAGGAGGAGGAAGAGGAAATCTCTGGGGATGAGGCAGACAATGGTCCTGAGCTAGTCAGGCTTACTAGGGTCAACTTAGACCTACATAGGGAGGGATCTGGGGGACCCCCAGTACTGACCCTAAGCAGGCCTAACTTTGGAGCTAGAAGAGATAGATCTCATTCTAGGGAATCCAACATCTCTGTGCACTCTCATGCCTCTGCTCAGAGGAGAATGATCTCTCCCCAGAGGAGACTGACTTCCCCTCAGAGAAGAGAACATGTAGCAAGGATGAAGCAGGCTAATCTGAGGATTCAGAGGAAAGAACTTGCCCTTGCCAAGGAGAAGCTTGCCTTTGCTAGAGAGCAACAGTTGAGTGGGGTAGTCCCCACTGGTGGCAGCAATATCCCTAAGGATAAAGACAGGAGTTTTGACACTAGACACCTGATTAAAATAGTGCCCCCTTTAAACAAGGGGATGACATCCACAAGTGGATGACTGCCTTGGAGAGGGCCTGCACTGTCCAGTGCATCCTCCAGAGTCAGTGGGCACCTATTTTGTGGCTCTCCTTTGAAGGTAAAGGTAGAGATAAGCTCCTCACTACTAGAGCTGAGGATGCTAACAATTACCAAGTCTTGAAGAATACACTGATTGATGGGTTTGGCTTAACCACTGAACAGTACAGGTTGCTGTTCAGAGACACCCGGAAAATTCAGTCTCAAGATTGGACTGACTTTGTAGATTGTGCCACTAAGGCTTTTGAGGGCTGGTTACTGGGAAGTAAAGTTACTGATTACACAGGATTGTATAACCTAATTATGAGAGAACAAATCTTAAGTAATTGTCAGAATCAGTTGTTGCATCAGCACCTTATTGACTCAGATCTGACCTCTCCCCAAGAATTGGGAAAGAAGGCAGACAGATGGGTCAGGACAAGGGTCAAGCAGCAGAACCAGAACCAGGGTGGTGGCCAGAAGAAAGCAGATCCCAAGGGTAATGAGAACAAGCAAAATGACCAGAAGTCTTCAACAGGGCCCCAACAATCTAAAGAGGGTGGGTCCCAGAATTCCCAAAAGAAGAAGAATGGTCAGAAGAAACCATGGTGCCAGTACTGCAAAAGTAATACTCACTGGTTTAGTGAGTGCACCAAGAAAGGCCCAACTCCTACCACTACTGCCCCTAAGGCACCTGCACCCCCTAGTACAGTTAGTAGTGGTAGTAATCCTCCCAAGGCTATAGTGGTGTTAACCCTGGGAACTGAGGCGGGCTCTGACTTAGTCAGAACACCTACTCAGGCTGTTCTTGTTTGTACTGGGGACAGGAATATGACCCCTACAATAAGTCCCAGTACTCTGGGCAAGTACAGGCAGACACCTTTGATTAATGGAAAAATGGCTCAGGCCTACAGGGACACTTGTGCCAGTGTCACCATGGTGACACCTAACTTTGTGGACCCTGACCAGGTAATACTGGGAGCAGACTACCTGGTGACCAATGCTAGCAATGCCACTACCTCCCATAGTATGGCACTTGTTAACTTCTCCTGGGGAGGGGTAAATGGCCTCAAAAGGGTTGTTGTTAGTTCAGACCTCCCTGTGGACTGTCTTTTGGGCAATGATTTGGAATCCTCCTTATGGTCAGATGTGGAGTATAGGACTCATGTGGAAATGTTAGGTTTGTCAGCACATGTCCTTGCTGTGACTAGGTCACAGGCCAAGAAATGCCCAGCTGAACTAGTGCTGGATCCTGGAACAATGGACCAGACACTAACCAAGAGAAAGAGCAGTAGGGGTAAGGTTGACCCTTCCCCCTGCCTCAGGAACAGGATCAGCTCTCTCAGGAGACTGACCCCAAGACCCCAGAAGGAACTGTCCTAGAAGAGCTTGAACCTGAACAGGTTGAGTTTCTTGGGACAGGGGGCCCTTCCAGGGCAGACTTGAGGCAGGCACAGTTAGACTGTTCCTCTCTTGAACCCCTCAGACAGCAGGCTGCTGCGGAGGCTGCAGGGAATGCCACAGGTGCCCATAAAGTGTACTGGGACGATGGACTCCTTTACTCTGAGGCAAGAGACCCCAAGCCTGGTGCTACCAGGAGGCTGGTCATCCCCTTGACTCTGAGAGGTTTCCTTCTCACCTTGGCCCATGAAATTCCCCTTGCAGGTCACTTAGGCCAGAATAAAACTTGAGACAGGCTTGCCCCATACTTTCAGTGGCCCCATATGTCTGAGGACACTAAGAACGTTTGTCGTTCATGTATCACCTGCCAAGCCAGTGGCAAATCAGGTGGCACAACAAAGGCCCCCCTTATACCACTACCTGTGGTGGGGGTTCCCTTTGAAAGAGTGGGGATTGACATTGTTGGACCAATGGACCCCCCAACAGCATCTGGGCACAGATTTATACTGGTGGTAGTGGATCATGCCACCAGGTATCCAGAAGCTATTCCCCTTAGAACCACTACAGCTCCTGTTGTGGCAAGGGCCCTGGTTGGAGTTTTCTCCAGAGTGGGGTTCCCTAAGGAGGTGATCTCTGACAGAGGTGCAAACTTTATGTCAGGATACTTGACTGCTATGTGGAAGGAATGTGGTGTCAATTACAAATTCACCACACCCTATCACCCACAATGCAATGGGCTTGTTGAAAGATTTAGCAAGATCCTCAAAGGGATGATAAAAGGGTTACCAGAAAAGCTTAGGCGAAGATGGGACATCCTTTTACCCTGCCTTCTGTTTGCTTACAGAGAGGTCCCACAGAAGGGGGTTGGTTACAGCCCTTTTGAGCTTTTGTTTGGACATCCTGTAAGAGGACCCCTATGTCTTGTGAAGGAAGGATGGGAGTTACCTCTCAAAAAGCCTAAGCTTGACATAGTGGACTATGTACTTGGTCTCCGCTCCAGGATGGCAGAGTACATGGAGAAGGCATCTAAAAACCTTGAGGCCAGCCAGGAACTTCAAAAAGCTTGGCATGACCAAAAGGCTGTCCTAACTGTATACCATGCAGGACAGAAGGTGTGGGTGTTGGAGCCAGTGGCCCCAGCAGCTCTCCAAGACAAATGGTCTGGACCCCACATCATCATTGAACAAAAGGGAGAAGTCACCTACTTGGTTGACATGGGAACTCCCAGGAGCCCTCACAGAGTACTTCATGTGAATAGGCTCAAAGCATTTGTTGACAGGGAGGACATGGGCTTGCTCATGGCCACAGATGAGGGACAGGAGGAAGAGAGTGACCCTCTCCCAGACCTGCTCACTCAGAACCCTGATGATGGGTCAGTAGATGGTGTAGTCTTTTCTGACAGCCTCTCTGAACCTCAGCAACAGGATTGTAGGCAGGTCCTGCAATCCTTCAGACAAATGTTTTCTCTGACCCCCAGTCAGACAAACTGGTGCACCCATGAGGTGGACACTGGAGACAGTCTGCCTATAAAGAGTAAAATCTACAGGCAACCTGACCACGCCAGGGACTGCATAAAAACTGAAGTACAAAAGATGTTGGAATTGGGAGTCATTGAACCCTCAGAGAGCCCTTGGGCTAGTCCTGTAGTTCTAGTGCCTAAACCTCACACCCAGGATGGTAAGAGAGAGATGAGGTTTTGCGTAGACTACAGGGGTCTCAATGCTGTCACTAAGACAGATGCCCATCCAATACCAAGGGCAGATGAACTGATAGATTAGTTGGCTTCTGCAACTTTCTTAAGTACATTTGACCTAACAGCTGGTTATTGGCAAATCAGGTTAGCTGAGGATGCCAAGGCCAAGACAGCATTTTCTACCCCAGGAGGTCATTACCAATTTGTGGTGATGCCCTTTGGTTTGAAAAATGCCCCTGCCACTTTTCAAAGGTTGGTGAACCAAGTTCTCACTGGGTTGGATGACTTTTGTGCAGCATATCTAGATGATATTGCTGTCTTTAGCTCCACCTGGGAGGATCACCTGATCCACCTGAGGAAAGTTTTAGAGGCCCTGCAAAAGGCAGGCCTCACTATCAAGGCTACTAAGTGCCAGATAGGGCAGAGTCAAGTTGTATACTTGGGCCACCTTGTAGGTGGAGGCCAAGTTCAACCTCTGGAGAGCAAGATACAGGCCATAAAGGACTGGGCTCCTCCAACCACCCAGACACAGGTCAGAGCTTTCTTGGGCCTGTCTGGTTATTACAGGACATTTGTCAGAAATTATGGGACCATTGTGACCCCACTTAATGACCTGACAAGTAAGAAAATGCCAAAGAATGTTCAGTGGACAGTTAGCTGTCAGAAGGCATTCGATGACCTAAAGCAGGCCATGTGCACTGCACCTATTCTCAAGAGTCCAGACTACTCCAAGCCATTCATTGTCCAAACAGATGCTTCTGAGTTGGGTGTAGGAGCTGTTCTATCTCAGCTGAATATTGATGGTCATGACCAGCCCATTGCTTTTATAAGCAGAAGGCTGACCCCTAGAGAGAAACGTTGGTCAGCTATTGAGAGGGAGGCCTTTGCTGTGGTTTGGGCCCTGAAGAAGTTGAGGCCATACTTGTTTGGTACTCACTTCAAATTCAGACCGACCATAAGCCCCTCTTATGGCTAAATCAAATGAAGGGTGAAAACCCCAAACTTCTTAGGTGGTCCATTTCCCTACAGGGGATGGATTTACAGTGGAGCACCGCCCAGGAACTGACCATGGTAATGCAGATGGTCTCTTCAGGTACTTCCACTTAGAGCAAGAAGACTCACCTGGTCAAGGTTAGTTTAATGTCCCTAAGTTTGGGGGGGAGTTATGTAGGAGAGTGGGGTCTGCAATCCCATGGCCACCCCAGATTTTTGCTTTTTGCTTCACTGATTTACGACTTTCCCTGGCTGTGGGCCTGCTAATCAGACCCACAGCCTAGCTGTTCTCTCTCTAAATTACAACCATGTACCTTAGGTGCATTTTACCAATTGGTACTGGGCCACCTTATCAGTCCCTGTACAGCATACCTTAGGTATCCAGGGCATAGGTGTACCCAGGGCCTACCAGGGGCTGAAGCATGTATTATGCCACCCCTGGCTGGCCACCCAAACAGACACAACTGGCTGCACGACAGCTGGGGCAAGGTGGTGTAAACACCCTTTGCTTTAGATATAGTATTCCTATATCTAACCCTAAAATGGACACATATATTCCTATCAGTCACTCCTATGGCAGGCCTTATCAATCCTGAAGGCAGAGTGCTTGGGATTATGTGAGATGGTGCTCTGGCATGAGCTGAGCCCGTTTGCAGCTTGCGGAACCAAGTCCAAATAGCTGTTCCATGATAACGCTATACCATATACTCTTAAGTGCATTATAATCCTCGCGGTTAAATGCTAACTTTGGTATAGCTTTATCAAAACATGTCGAGTAAGGTGTCATACAAATTGGAATACTAACCCCTCGCCAATTCTGGCGACGGGGTTAGCATTCCACCCTTCTAGAGGGACACGACATGTATGTAACTGTGAACCCCGGTTAAAGTCAGACATAGCCTCAGCTCCACAAAATGGATGCTGCCACCGAGACACAAGTCTGCCCTCCTGCTGCTGGGAGTCCTTCCAGCAATGGAGGCATGGACAAAGGGTTTCCTGTCAGGGGCGGTGCCAGCACCATCCCAGACAGGATTTTGTGTATTCCAGGTAGGCAGGGCTGAAAGGAAGGTGACTGCAAGTGGCACCCCGGTGCTCACTGTGCATATGCCGGCTCAAACCAGTTCCTGGGGCACACCAGCCCCTGAGCTGGGGAGAGACCGGACAAAGAAGAGGGGTGTAACCACCCCCCTCCTAGTCCCACCCATAGGGCAGGACTTAGTCGCGTGCCAGCCCCTTTTCTTAGTATAAAGATAGGAGCAGGCCCCCTTCCCAAATTAGATAATCTTGGATCTTGAAACTACTTTCCACGAAAGGAACTCTTGACTCTTCTGAAGACTCTCCCTTGTGGCTAAGGAGTAGCCACCCTGCACCAGCAGGCACCATCGAGGCTCTTGTGGTTTGCTGAAGTCCATCCTCCGGATCAAGACTGCCCAGCTCGACGAGACCCAGTTTTCCCTCCATCTCTGACCTCTACCTACATCATCCAGCCCAGCTGAGATTCGTGGGTGCGACGAGACCCGTGAGACCGGCCATCTTCAATACCTGCACGACGCTTCACCAGCACGACCACGAGAGACCATCGAGTAAGTGCATTGGGGTTTGAGAAGCCCTAACCCTGAGCAGCTCCAGCACCGAAGTCCAGCCCCCCAGCATCCACGAGATCTGCGTGGGGCCCTTCTGCTCTTTGCTGCTCACCGCATTGTCCGGCCACTTGCCTGCTGGCTTGTAGCCCTCCTGACGACGAACCACGACACTTCTATCACTGGTCTGGTTGCTCCAGACTGGCCCTTGCTCCCCTTCAACAGAGGAGCACCCCGGACCCTTCTGGTCCACTCCAGACGCCATCTTGAGTCCACCGCGTGGGCTTGCCTTTGCCAATGCTTGTTGCTCCAATCCTGGTTTCAGCAGCGCCGACAGCAGACACCCTCGTGGGACAGCTCGCCCCTCCATCCTGGTCGCCAACAACGCCTCCTGGTCCGAGAGACTGCAGAGCCAAGCGTCGCCCACTCACCTGGTCGAGGTGCCCTCATCCGGTGCCATCCTGGTGCCCATCTGATCCCTGGCTAGTGATTAAGAACTGAGTCCCCTCTGCTTTCAGGTCCTCTTCAACTCCGATCCAGGCTTGGATCCCATCGAACTTCATCACTGGTCGCCTGCCAGCAACTTCTTCTTTCAGGCTCCATAGACTGTAACGAGGATTCCCGACGTCTTTTGAACCCTATGCAGCCGCCGCCCCTGGGCTAGGTAACTCAAGCATTTCGGTGCTCCCACGTAGGTTCACTATCTAAGTGTCCAGATCCTTTTTTGTTTTCAGCCTAACTGGTCGGATTCGTCCGATAACACTAACTTTACGAAATCTAGCATCCATAGACTTCTTCCCGCATCCCGCGTGAGAGTGCACACTCTGCACCCGATCTCCCTAGGCCTCCTGCTCGTAATCTTAAGGTTCAGTAGTGTAGTTCTAGCGATCCTGAAGCCTCTGGATCTTGTTACTTACCTGCTAGTATTTCGCATTCCACTTTTGTAGTATATGGTTTTTCGTGCCCCTCGGGCATTTGTGTAAATTGTGCAACTTGAGGTATTTTCGTAAGAGTTTTGTATTGTGCTTAGCTCCCTGACTCATAAAGAGTTCAGGGTAGAACTGTTATTAATAAATATCCTATATTTTTATAACAACTTGTGTGGTGTCCTTTCACTTGGTGTTCAAGGGGTATATGTGATGGTAAAACAGCTGGCTTAACACGCCCTCTAGAGTTTAGCCTGAAGACTGCTCGTGTCCATGCTACTAGGATAGCTTGTCTGAAAGGTTGACTTACAACCAATCATCAATAAGGGTTGTTTGGTATGATACAAAGTGATCACTAGAATAGTGAGCACTATATATCAGGCCAACTTCTCACAGTAAAAACAACGGTTGATGGACAGAATGCAGAACAATGTCATACATTCACACAAGTACAGAGATCTGGGCCTAAATCCATCTTTTTTTGCTCACCATGCCATTCCAGTTTGAACCCAGCCATATGCAAATTAGTCTTGACTCTGTGTCCCATGGGGACAGTCCAGCCCGAACTGCCAAGCCTGGTCCTCCCTGGACTGGAAACAAGTATCCTAGGACCGGTTTCGGGCTTTCAGCCATCATAAGCCAGGATAGCTTGATTCCAGTGGCATGGAGAGCACGGGACTCACGTCTAAGCATACCCGTCCCACTCGGGGTGATAAATGCAAAAACAACAGTTAATGGACAGAATGCAGAACAATGTCATACATTCACCCCAGTACGGAGATCTGGGCCTAAATCCATTGTTTTTTTGCTCGGCATGCTATTCCAGTTTGAACCCAGCCATATGAAAATCAGTCTTGACCCTGTGTCCCATGGGAACAGTCCAGCCCGAACTGCCAAGCCAGGTCCTCCCTGGACTGGAAACAAGCATCCAAGGACCGGTTTCGGGCTTGCAGCCCTCATCAGCCAGGATAGCTTGATTCTAGGGGCATGGAGAGCATGGGACTCACGTCTGAGCATACCCGTCCCACTCGGGGTGACAAATGCAAAATCAACAGTTGATGGACAGAATGCAGAACAATGTCATACATTCACCCCAGTACAGAGATCTGGGCCTAAATCCATTGTTTTTTTGCTCACCATGCCATTCCAGTTTGAACGGTACACAGTCAAAATATCGAGTTGTAAATATCCACCTACACAAATATCGAGTTAGAAATATCGAAGGTAAAGAATATCGAAGTCAAGAATATCGTTGGACAGAATATCGACACTAAGGTAAGTAATATCGATTTTTTTATATCGATGTAAGTAATATCGAAGTCAGTAATATCGATATCAAATATATCGATGTTAGTAATTTCGATGTTAAGAATATCGATATTTGTACTATTGTTATGTATTTTAGTATGTATTTAATATGTATGTGTTATATGTTTTTTGTTAAGTATTTTACTTGTTTTAAGTTATATGTGGACTATTTTCATATATTTATGTTATTTTTAAGTCAATTTTATGTTTTAGTACCGGAGCGGCTTGTGGGTTTATAGGGGAATAGGGTGGGAAGTAATTTAATTATATTAAATTAATTATTACTTTTTAGGTATTATAAATTAATTTTAATTAATTTTTGCATTTAAGTTCTGTAGCGGGTAGTGGGTTTATAGGGGAATTGGGTGGGAAGTATTTTAATTGTAATTAAGTAATGAATTATTTTTATTTATTGGTATTGATAATTTATGTATTTTTTAATTAATTATTAATTGGCAATTAATAATTTTAATTGGTAATTAATTATTTTAATTAGTAATTAATATTTGTAATTGGTAATTATTTATTTAATTGGTAGTTAATGTTTGTAATTGGTAGGTAATGTTTGTAATTGGTAATTAATGTATTTAATGTGTAATTCATTTTTGTAATTGGTAATTAATTTATTTAATTGGTAATTAAAAGAATTTTATTGGAAATTATTTGTAAATAATTGGTAATTAATGTGTTATAAAAAGTATTTTTTGGTATACAAATAATTTTATTGTTTAATGTTTTTTAATTGGTAATCAACTTTTAATAATATGTTTTTTGTTCTTAACAGTATTTTATTGCTTAATATTTATTATTTGGTAACTATTATTTATTAATTGATATTTATTGTTAATTTATTGTTAATTATTTATTCAAATCTATATATTTTTTAATATTAATGGGTATTTTTAAATGATGTTTAGTTATTTAAAAATTAAAACATTATTACATTTATATATAAAAATTATTTCTAAGTATGTTTTATTTAATTTTTATGGTATCCAACGCTTTCCCTACTGTTGCGCTCTCTGGAGTTGGAATAGTAATTTTTACCCCTACGCTATCCAACGTTTTCCCTACTGTTGCTCTCTCTGGAGTTGGAATGGTAATTTTTACCCCTACGCTATCCAATGCTTTCCCTACTTTCGCACTCTCTGGAGTGGGAACAGTAATTTTTACCCACCCGCTATCAAAAGCTTTCCCTACAGTTGCACTCTCTGGAGTGGGAATAGTAATTTTTACCCCTACCCTATCCAGCGCTTTCCCTACTGTTGCACTCTCTGGAGTTTGAATAGTAATTTTTACCCCTGCGCTATCCAACGCTTTCCCTACTGTTTCACTCTCTGGAGTTGGAATAGTAATTTTTACCCCTACGCTATCCAACGCCTTCTCTACTGTTGCACTCACCGGAGTTGGAATAGTAATTTTTACCCCTACGCTATCCAACGCTTTCACCACTGTTGCACTCTCTGGAGTGGGAATAGTAATTTTTAATCCTACGCTATCCAGCGCTTTCCCTACTGTTTCACTCTCTGGAGTTGGACTAATAATTTTTACCCCTACGCTATCCAGCGCTTTCCCTACTGTTGCACTCACTGGAGTTGGAATAGTAATTTTTTCCCACACGCGATCCAGCGCTTTCCCTACTGTTTCACTCTCTGGAGTTGGAATAGTAATGTTTATCCCTACGCTATCCAGCGCTTTCCCTACTGTTTCACTCTCTGGAGTTGGAATAGTAATTTTTACTCCTACGCTATCCAATGTTTTCTTTACTGTTTCACTCTCTGGAGTGGTAATAGTAATTTTTATCTCTGTGATATATAGTGTTTTCCCTAATTTTGTATTTTCTGGAGTGGGAATAGTAATATTACGTTTTACGCTATCCAATGTTTTTAATACTGTCGTTTTTTTTGGACTTTAAATAGTAGTTTTATTTATTTAGAATGAATTTAGATAATGTATTATGTCATTAATTTTAAAAATATTGAAAGTATATATATATTTTTTTAATTTATTAAAAATAATTATTTACTTTTTTATGTAATTTATTTATGTATTTTTAAATAATTTATAAGTAATTAAAGTAATTATTAAAATGTATTATTAAGTAAATATATAATATATATTTTACGTATGTGTTTAATTAATGTTATATTATTATATATCTATTATTTATTAATTTTAAACATTACTAAATATTTTAACAATGTTTATTTTATTTATAAGTATTATTTACTTTATTTTACACATTATATTTTAACAGATATAAAACGATATTTTTAATTACGATATTTTTAACATCGATATTTTTGTTTCGATATTTTTGTACTTACCATGTTGTAGATAGGATGTAGATAGACTTGCCTTCGATATTCCAGTGTTGATGTTTCTGTAGGTCAATATTTTGTCTGTCGATATTCTGTCATAGATCCAGTTTGAACCCAGCCATATGCAAATCAGTCTTGACCCTGTGTCCCATGGGAACAGTCCAGCCCGAACTGCCGAGCCAGGTCCTCCCTGGACTGGAAACAAGCATCCTAGGACCGGTTTCGGGCTTTCAGCCCTCATCAGCCAGGATAGCTTGATTCCAGTGACATGGAGAGCACGGGACTCAAGTCTGAGCATACCCGTCCCACTCGGGGTGACAAATGCAAAAACAACAGTTGACGGACGGAATACAGAACAATGTCATACATTCACCCCAGTACAGAGATCTGGGCCTAAATCCATCGTTTTTTTGCTCACCATGCCATTCCAGATTGAACCCAGCCATATGCAAATCAGTCTTGACCCTGTGTCCCATGGGAATAGTCCAGCCCGAACTGCCAAGCCAGGTCCTCCCTGGACTGGAAGCAAGCATCCTAGGGTGATAAATGCAAAAACAACATGTGTTACTCCCGTCCAGGTCGGAGGACAGATCCAGCACCTCTCCTAGTCATGGACAGGCCAAAACATCGGCACACAGGCCTAGATTATTGGGACACCTGGACCAAAGTAAAAAGTTAATGTACCAGATATACAAGCAGTTAGGCACCCTGGGCAGGCTAACATGCCGGTGTAACAAGCAGGAGACATTCCCATCATAACATAATAAAATCAAACACAAAAATCTGCATTTATTGATGCTAGCAAGAAAATTCAGTTTGCAACAGCCGCAATATGTATTCATGAGGTATCACTCAGTACTGAGAGAAAATCTGAATAAAAGATGTTGCATTAGGTGTAAACGTGTGCATCAGTATGTACTCATGTTTGGTTGACAGCACACTGAGATCCAAAATTAGCATGCCTGTGGAATATTTCAGGAATCCAATTCACAATGAGGAGCAGAATTGCATTTAGGTGCAAATATCAGTGTAGGGTGCCACATCACCCTTGGTACAAAGTGAGTTGGATTGTGGTATCACATGTAATGGAAATATCACATTAAGGTGGGAAATCACGTTTAGTGCAACACATGCATCATTCTGGTAACACTTTTAGGGGCGCAAAAAACCTTTAGGAAGAAAATCAAATTGAGGTATAAAATTAGATTTAGAAATAAAAGTGCATTTAGGAAACCTAAGGTGCAAAAGAAAGTTTAAGTGGAAAAATGTGTTTACGTGCAAAAACATACACAGTTGAAGATTGGGAATCTGGGAATACATTTAGGCGCAATAACTCCTTCGTGTACAAAATGCATTTTGGTGCACAAAGACATTTAGAAACAAAATTCGTATTTACATATACAAAAACACAGATGCAAAATCAACCATGATCCATTGTCAGCAGGAGCATGACATATGTAGAACCAAAAACGCTCAGGACAAAAAGAAGATATGGTAGTCACAATAGGTTTAAGAGGTATGCATCAGCATGGCATCACATATGGTTGACGGCACATTGAAGTGAAAAATCACCCTTGATGCCATAAAACATCAACATTACAAGCACAAATCTAACGTGGGGTAAAAAACACAAAGTAAGCAACAACATGCCATTATATTTACGTGCAAAATCAAATTTAAGTAAAAGAAATGCCATCAAGGTGCAAAACGAACCCTGGTGCAACATCAGAAGTTGTGTGGAAGCAATTTTAGGAGCACAAATGTGCCTTCACTGCAGTGTATGGACTCTTTTCTTAACTATCCGTGCACTGTAATGGGAAGCACTATTTAGGCAGGTAGGTTACGCACCTAGTAGTCGATCCCTAATGATGCGACTGATATAATCTGCTCTTCAGATCCTAAATGTAAATGGCACTTTCTTCAAATAATGGCTGAGAGGGTAGGGCCATAGTCCCCCTCTGTGGATGTTGCCGGCATTGATTACATGAGTTCCTGCAGACATCTATAGTGAGAACTAAAAAGTATACTTTCAAAAAATATTTAACAATAATTATAAACTGAAATATTGCCTCACATGCCCCACCTCTAATTTTACACCTTTCACATCAAGTAAGTAGGTAACTACTCATGCATTGTTTAATGAAGTACTGGAGGTTACCAGGATGGATGCCCAATATGTAGCTTTGTGTAGTGCTTAGTTTGAGCTTGTGGTTTCTGGTGCTCGGCACCGGCACTTAGTTGTCAACACTGGCACTTATCAGAGCTGCCACATGGTGGCACTGTCTAATTTAGAGATGAGCAGAAAAACTGTTTATTATTGATACAATATATATTAATAAAAATGACTAATAGTTGACTGCCAAGCAAGTCTTAAAACTTTGTGGGCCTAGAATAGTCTATATTGTCATTGGCAGCGCCGGCAGGGGCAATGGGTAGAGCAAGTCGCAGTAGCCTACTGACGAGGGCCCTGCAACTTGTTTTTTTACTAATTAAGCACTGGCTTTGTGCCCTTGTTCTGACAGGCCAAGTACAATGACAGAAATTGGACGTGTAGAGAATTTAGGTTTCCTCCAAAGTCTACTTTAAAAAGTAGCATAGTGCTGCTCAGGGGCTTTAGCCCACATGCACAACATATCTCTATTCATGCTCACTTTTAATAATTAAAAATATATTTTTCTCTTGAAAATATCAGGACTGGGTAGTGTTAAACACCCCTCATTTTACCAGTTTGATTTCATCAAGAGGGAAGAGCTTGTCTAACAGAAGCACATTTGCAGAGGCAGGAATACAGCCCTCACTGCCCAGTAGAAGGTAAAACATAGGTGTAGAGAACCAACATTCAAGGAGATTATACAAGTGCTTATCACATTCTTACACTTGTTTATTTTCCTTGTGTGTACCCCGTATACCGGGGAGTAATGTTGGTGAACCCTGAAATGCCTCAGCCTAGACGGAGTATCAGACCTACGTCCATTTCTTGTTATTATGGTGAGTCTGAACGAAAGTGAACTCAGAGTGCATGGCACATACCCTCGGAAATCTTTTCACTTCATCAAGAAATTAAGTTAGACATCTTTATGTGTTTTTAACTATAATGTAAGAGACACCTTTTATCTGAACCCAATTTAATTTGGGCGGCCTGTCCTCCTTGTTATCAACATGTACTCGAAAGGGAACATTTTGTTTGGCTTCTGAGCATCAAAACATCAATTATTAAAAAAGCCTTTCAAAGAACATGTTGAGCTGGAGCATTATTTTCATGTCAAACCACCGACACCTGTGATTTGACAAGTTGAGAGATGTGCATAAGAAGTAGCCCCTTTGTGAGAGAAATTAAATCTTCCACCATAGATCCCTGTAAACAAGAGAGGGAGTCCTTATCACCTCTGCCTCCCTGTGAAGCTGCATAGCTTCAATGTGTAACTGTGCAGAAGTGAGTGCAACTGTTCAGAATTATGTTGTAGCCTTTACTAGGCCACAGAAGCTAAGAGATTGTGTGACTGCAAGGTTTCCAGCATAATTACGGATTTAAATCATTTGCCACATATTTAGCTGCTACATGATGTCTAGATTTGATTTTAAAAAGTGTTTCTAGCTCAATTTGATCAAATGTTACTGAAATAAAGTGTTAACACAATGGCAGACACTTTGCAGAAGCTGACTAGTCACTTTTCATATACTGACTGCTTTTTTCGGCATCACTTCTATACTAATGAGATGAATAGTTTGCCCAGACCGCATTAATACCCTGGACTGATAGACTGGGGAAAGGCTTTTGTCTCCATCATCATCACAATATCAGTACATATTTAAATGCGAACCAGAGAGTGTGCAAATAATTTTTTTTGGCTGGGATGAAAATGTGTCTTTCCCATTATTCGTGCAATTTCATGCTACAGCAGAGATACTGTTCTCAAAGTAGCGATTATTTCACTAGCTCAACCAGAGTACATAAAAGTTTTAAATATTTTAATTTTCCTTTTAACGTCAAAGCCTGAAACATTAATCTTCCTCCTAGTGCGTAACTTACATTCTACATATGTAATGTACAGTATCATAGCACAGAGCCCTTCCTTAGAGTAAAAAGGTGCTTCTAAAACCCCAAGTGTAGATACAGAGTAACCCTAAAATTGATGACCAGTTATGCAATGTAAGATATACCGAATACAATACAAACTTATTTCCATAAGTGTGCACATGTGGGCTTGTTTTCTGTTGAGAGCAGTAAATAATTCTAACTCCCAACAGAAAATGAGCCTACAGTGTTACACTTCTTGTAAAACACACAAATCTTTGTAAAGTAGTGTTTCTAACTTTAAATGCAAGACATAATCAATAAAGGGTGGTGAATAACATTTTCAGTAGGATTAGTGAGTGGGTTTATTTTTTTTTAATAAGAAACATTGTTTAGGTTCCTTTTATATCAAATGACAAAATACCAAGATAATACAGATTGTGCGTTATAAATCTACATAATGTATCTTTTCTTAGTATATAATGTAGTCAACCCCGCTGTGTAAGTTGGTTCAGGGATATAGAATCATTCCAGCTGCCCTGC
Source organism: Lissotriton helveticus (assembly GCF_964261635.1). NCBI lineage: Eukaryota > Metazoa > Chordata > Amphibia > Caudata > Salamandridae > Lissotriton > Lissotriton helveticus. The sequence continues at coordinate 1,326,849,842 of NC_136069.1, read as the reverse complement.
GTATTGCTTGTGCTATAAATACGTTTGCATTGTTCTCACTGCAATAACTGAGATGGTTTCTAAGGAGTTCATTTAGAGCAGTGACACTCAAAGTATGGCCCAGGGGCTGCTTGCAGCCATCCTGGCCCTCCCATGCGGCCCCCTGGTGAACAGATGCTGTTCTTTGCTTCTGTTTACTTGACAGAGCACTAACATTCAGAAAAATGTTAAATAAACCGGCAAGCATTTATTTGCAGGCTAACTCAAGTAAAAGGAAAGAAACAAGGAAGGTGTCCTGCACCACTTAACTTTAGGACAACCATCATTATTAAAGATGTCTTGCAACAAATGTGTAAAAACTATGTTAATGTCTTTTCAAAATTCAAACAAGTGTGTTTCATTTGCATGCACAAACGTTTGACTTTAGTACATTAGAGTATGTCAGTGCATTGAGAAGTGTTTTTTTAACCCCTTTGCCGCAGGGGTAATTCCCCCACGGTGTGGGGGGGGGCGGAGGGGGAGCACGGCGCCGCGGTGCTTGTGACGAGCGCAGCTCATCATGAGGCACAGTGGAGCTGTGCTCATGACGAGCTGTGCTCGTCAGAAAGCCGCCCACTGATTGATTCTCCCGCACAGGCGGGGAATCAATTGCACGTGAGCGGGCCGCGACCGTTATGAGAGCCAAGCTCGTCATGATCACAGCTCCACTGTGCCTCAAAGCATGGAAGGGGTTTTAAAAGAGATAGTTTTCAAAGATGAAGGATTAATGCCTCCACCCACCCTGACAACAATGGCAAAAGTGAACAAAGAGGCAAGTGAATTGTCATGTGAATCCAGCTGGGTGAAATGGGTTGTTCTTATACATGGACAAAATTATAGTTTATTAAATGAAACACTGGAGGGTTTTGTACAGCGCACATCCTGAACTCGTGTATTTCAAGGTGCTCTTATATGCAGTATTTAAGGATAAGAGGGAAAGAGAAATAAAACAATTGCATAGGATTTCACAATATGGTCAAGTGGGAGAGCCAGGATTGATACCAGGTTTTCTGGTTTCACATTATGCAATTATATTTCATTCCAATTCCAATTCAATAATCAAGGTACCTGTTTTGTACATGTGACTCTCCTAAGGTAGCAATAGCAAGCAGAACAGGCTTACCCCAAGTCACTGTAAAGCATAAAACTCTAGAGTTGAATTGATCACTATTCTAAAGACCAGCGTCTTTATTTAGAGGGTACACCATGTACATGATGTGCTTCCTCTATATCCACCTTACACCCCTCCTCACTTCTAACGCCCCTCTCCCACCCTGCTGACATCAATGTGGCCCTCGGGCACACCACCAACCATACTTTGTGGCCCCTGGGAAAATGTTTGTGAGTGCCCATGATTTAGAGCTTAGTGGGCCTACCGCTGACCCACTGCTGCTGCTGAGACCTGGCCTCTGCCAACACTGCAGATCCCAACCTGCCATTTTAAGTTGTATGCCAATGGGATGGGATATTTCTACAGAAGAACTCCCGCCAACACAGGAGCAGCTCTCACTGAAAGTATCAATACCTACTGGGCGGCCATGTTTTCACAGCCTGTTCAACAGTTTTTAGTTTTTTTAGAAACAAAAACCATAAAAAGCCATTTTAAAAAATCCCTAACTTGTTAGGGTTCTCTCAGTGTTTTTTGTTTTTGTTTTTGCATTTTCCAGGCCTGGACTACGGGGTTAGGGCCTAAGCAGCATTGCAATGTCTGGCCATAAATGGGGCGGTCTCATGATGCCTGGGAGTCGAAGGCATGTAGAGGATGTCCATTTGACACGAGGCTTCTATTAGCAAAGTCAGCTGACGTTCCGGCAGATCCCACACTTCTAAATAAAGTTGGCAGATTTGTGAGTCAGACAGACAAAGCATTTCGGCAGATTCCCCACTTCCACCCTATTTAGCTAACCCCGCAATATAACAAACTGGGACGGACATTTATATCAAACTAAAGCACACTGTTTGCATTAATTGTGCAAGCAAAGTAAGTTATACTGAGAGGCTTTTAAGTGGTAATGTGGTGACCCTAACATTTGCACATTTGCAGTTTGTGGCTCTCCCTGTAGTAATTCCCTTAAGGGGCGAACCTGGCCGGCGAGGTTAGTGATTTCCCAGATAACAAGAGCCTCACGTTTCTGTGGAATTTCCATTTGCCATGGAGCTGAAGCACGCCTGATTGATATATGGCTTCAGTGGCACTTTCCCATTTGACGCTCCCTCGCCCTCTCTCTTCGCTTGAGCAGCAGCAGCCGGAACTTTTGTGAGTTACAAAGGTAAAGGGGGAGCCCGAGTGACTGCCGCAGGGAGAGAACGAAGACAAAATGCACTTTCACACCGTGGGAACTCCGAATAACTGTTCCAACTGAGCGGGGAGTAGCGTTTTCCAAAGGTAAGAGCCATTCTAGTGGAATTCTCGCGTGCACTTTCTTTCATGCGTCGTGTTTGAATTGCAACAACCCTTGTTCCGAAATGTGCTAACCGGAACACTGGAAGTGTTGTCCCTTCCGGTCAAGAATCTATGCTGTGCCTGTGCTCTGGTACAGAACCGCGCCGTTTATTGCCCTGCGGCCCATGACCACGCGCTATCTGCCCATCCGTGCCAGCCGTCCGCAGGGGTGCCCAGAATGCCTTCAAAGAACGGGCGCATCTTATTTCTGGCATCCCCTGTCATGCTAGGTGGCACCACTTTTAATTTGCGTAATAATGTTTGCCTCAGCTTTGTCGTGGATTGAGGAGTGCTGGTTGCGGATTAGGACGGCTTTAATGTATGGCTTTGATTGGCTGCAGGCTATGAGGAAATCCGTGGTGTTTGTCTTGGCTCGGCCACACAGGAGTATATTTAGTAGCCAGTTTAGCCCCCTTCGGTACAGCACATGCTGTAAAGTGGATGTGCGCAGACGGTGTGGAGATGCGCAGTCCAGAGCTGGTAGTAGTCACTGTCTGAACCTGTTGACCCAGAACTGCCCCTTGTTTGGGGTAGTTGAGTGACGCACTTTCCTGAGCTCCTGGAAGCTCGAAGACAGATCACTGTGAGGTGGCTGCACACATCTGGCGGGGGCAGCCGACGGAGCCCGCTGGTGGCGGCTTGTTAATTTGAAAGTGGGCTGCGCGCATGGCACTGCATCTTTCGGAGGAAAGGGAAATGTGATTCCACTCAGGAAGGGGTCATCTCTCGACTACCTGCAAAGACAGGGTAAGTGTGGCGCCCCTGCAAAACCCACTATGCTTAAAATGCCATAAATTATGCATGTTACAAAATTATCCGCGGTAGGTGCATTTGTAGCCTTGATGGCTTCTTGGCACTATACCTGGGTGCTCATTGCCACCTAAAATTTAATAACCAGGTCGGAAGGAGGAAAAAGATGAGTGAAGTGGCCGCGGTGGGTTCTGAAACTGTGATTTTTATGTCATGAACTGACCTATGAATAAGCCCAGCGAGACGCAGAATCTGACTCTCCATCACAATAATTACATTTCATGTTTGAGAGGCGCTGTATTGTGCATTCCGGAGCTTTGCTGCAATCCTGTTCTTTGGTGCATACTGAACCATGTGGGACGTGCAGAGTGCGTGTTCACTCTGCAATGTCTGAACAATTACTGCGAGCTTGTTTCACGCGAGGGAGACTGTTTTTTCCTGCATGCACATATATTTTATTTTTCCTTTAATAAAAAAAATGGAACACACAGCTTCACAATGTTGAACAGCTCGCGCAGAGGTGTGATAAATCAACGGTATTTCGACGCAGCAGCCCTTGGTACAATAGATGAATATTGAAATCGCATTAATCACTGACCTGATATTCCTAAAAAGGCAAAGGCATCGTCGTGATATTGTGCAAAGGGCGTTAGCTTCGCGTACCTGCAGACTTTTTTTTCAATTTGCAGAAAATGCTATTTTTTTGTGCGTGAAATGCAAATACTGTGGAAACAATAGCTGTGGGAACCCGACGAAACAGGAAAAGTTTCTATAGGTGACTTAATATTAAATAACACGGTATAGCCGTGGGTGGCTGTAACGTGAATGATATATAAGGCAGTGGGAAAGAGGGTTGCTGCGGTTTAGACAACTTTATATGTTCTGGATTTCGAATCCTTTCAATTTTACGTACATGCTGTTTCTTTTTCCCAGTCTGGTATTATAGTTTTTTCAAACAGCACTCTATTTTGTAGTTATGGTGGTTCCATGCGTGTCTGTGTCTTGTTTTAGAACTATATTTGCGGTTTAAAAACGTCCTCCACCCACCCAAAAAGTCTGTGGTGTTTCTGCCAGGAGACATACATTGTCTGACAGAAATTCAGACTGTCCTCTTATAAAATGCTTCTTTCGGATCACGTGGACCCTCAAGGGTATTGACACTTCCTTGATTTTTTAAAGTAAATAATCAACGTGGCTCCATTTACACTTCAGAAGCCGTTATCCCTGTCTATTGGTGTTGAATACCTTCAAAAGGAATTGTTAATCTTCTCAATAGCGTTCTTTCTTTCCACTGGGTGCGTGTGCAGCCCAGTGTCAAAATACGAATAAGCTTCAACTGGGCAAAGCAGAAACCTTTTGCAACAGGTCAACTGGAGTTTCCACCAGGATTGCCAATGCGCATTACTTTATGGAATTTCCACCAGGACTGCCAGAACCCATTATTTTAAAATTGAATAATGTCTCAATATAAACATTCAGGAAATTAAATAATTTTAGGCTAGTGTAAAAAATAGCCGTTGTTGCCCCCTTGGTGAAAGAGGTACACTCACTAAACCAGGAATGCCTGTATGTTCATGTAATTTTGCAAAACCTCATAGGTTCTACAGGGGCGTAACGAAAGTCCCTGCAGCTGCTGCACACAGGAACCCCAACCCTTCAGGCGCCCCCAAAACGTGAGAGGCCCCCATTCAGGCGAAGGCCAATTCATTAAAAAAAAAAAAAAAAAAAAATATATATATATATATATATATATATATATATATATATATATATATATATATATATATATATATTTGTGGCATTAGTCTGCTGGGTGGTGGTTTGACACTTTAAGCCATGCCCGCATTTTGGATTGCGCCATTTTGAAAGTGCGTAATAGAGCGCACCCCCTCGTCATCATCATTATTCTAGGGGCTTTGTGCGTCTGTGCCAGCGCGCGCCGCGGCACCGTCGAGTGTGACTGACAATCCCTGACCCGGGCACCATCAAAGGATAATTGGCCCTGCTGGCGTTAGATGCCGTTCACTTTCCATCGGCCGCGTAACGCCTGCTAATCCTTGATAAAAGCCCAGCTGTAGCCAGAGTGATCGGCGGCCCCCGCCTCGTCTGGATTTTCCACAGCCCTGCAAAGTGAATGCCCGAGGGGAAAAAATAGTCCGTCTGCCCCGGCTCCGATCAGCTGCTATTTCCTTTTTATGTACGAGAGCGTGGCACATATTAAAATGTCTATGTAAACAAGTGGTATGCTGGGAATCCCTCTCATGCCCAACCTCTAATTTAGCAGAACAATAAAAGCAAGGCCGTAAGCCTCGCGAACAGCTGGTAGTCTGTACATGCGCCACGCTTCATAGCCCAAATCAGAGCAGGATTCTGTGGGTGGCACAGGACCCGTGACTGACCCCTTCCTCGCACCGCAACCACTTGCACTGTGTCATATGGACGATGCCATCCAGACAATGTAGCTTCCATGTGTTTCGCGGGTCAGCCCTCCTTATGTAATAATTCTCTAATCACCGTGAGCTCAAGACACCTCCACATTGGGAAAAAAACAGCGCAGGGATATTGTTGGGAGCGTTTGGTGAAACGTGTGTACATTTCTGGAGATTTTGATTAATTTGAATCCAATCAAATTGGTTTCTTCTCTAGATCAAGACCACTGCATATCTACTCTGCTTCAGAAATTAATAGACGCTCTTCTAGTCAACTAGTTAGATGGTATGTTATGCTATGGCATTTGTAAAGTGCTTATGACCATCATTATGCTATGGTAGTTCTTGTACCATCAATCAACTGTGTCTATTGTTTGTTGGTGTTTGGTTGTAGGATGTTAGTAGACATACTCTCCATTGTTCAGATTCAAAGTGATATGGGTAGGTTACAGACAAAGTAAACTAAGTTAGATAGCAGAACATAATTGTAGTGTTGTCTGTGTGTGGATGATTGTGCCTAAGAACTTTGGCTTGGGGGGGACGGTTGGCCATTGATCGGCTGGAGAAAAGTGCTGTCTTTATTTTCATCACTACCCCCTTAGGTAATTAAGGTGCAATTAAGTTGACACACAGGTGTGGCATACTTTTGCTGATTTTAGCTGAATGGTTTATACTGTCCATGTTGGTGTGGTGTGTGATGGTGTTGTTGATTTGACAGCACTTTGGTAACTATTTGCAAATAAGGGTGCAAGGGTTCTACCTGGTAGGTGCTCTCTGAAAAGACCATTTGTAGGTGTGTCTAGAGCCATGGTTTATGCTGAAACTGCACAGATGTATTTTATTGAGTAGTACTTACCGTTGAGAATACACTAGAAGTTGCTCAATGTAGACTCTGCAAGAAAGAAGTTTGGTTAACTAAAAAACCTTCTTAGAAGGGCCTTCAATTGGTGTTCCACGCTAAATCTGGATTCTTAATAGATACAAAAATGTGAAGCACTGGTTTAGTGCTATTTAGGTCTTTTTTTAGAAACACGTCCCAGGATGTTATGATGAATATTTTGACCTTATAACAAAACAGCATCATTTCTTCAGTTTTATTCTAGCAGTGCCGGTAAACATAGTTCTAAACTAGTAGCAACAGTCTCCAACCATTACTGAACAGAGTACTCAATTAAGCCTAAAACAGACGCCAAAACTCATTGAAGCTGAAAAATGTGGGGAATAGAGACTTATCTAAAATGTATTTACTAGAAACGTTAGCCTAAGAGGTAGATGTGTGAACTGTCAATTTACCAGTCGCAATACACCCCTGAATGCTTGCAGCGAGGAGATGTTAAAATTCATCTTACTCTTGAGACAAATCTTTTCAAACGGATCACAGTCATGTGCAAGATATCCAACCATCCCACTGCCAAGAACTACTTAAGTTTCGCACGACTCACTATATCAGTGCCCATTCGCTGTCGATGCAGGTTAGATTGCAGAAGTATTTAGACTTTTTAATAAACCTTGACATTTAATAGACTCATCAGTGCTTTTTGTGAAATCTGCAGTATGTGCCGACCTTTAAAAGATTTGCTTCAGATGAGCATCATACATAAAATTGCGTAGTATATGCAGGGCCACTGGAAATATGTGGTAGGAGAGGGCCAAATTGTGCGGCAGGGTTGTGTAAATTATGCGGCAAGCAAAGGCAATATATGCAGCATAACGCAACACATTTTGGAATAACATTACTTCATGTTTTCGTCATTTTAAACTTGGTAAGGTTGATTGCACCACCTTAGTACTAGTTTCACACCCAAATATAGCTTTGAAGAAGGATGTACGTTGTTACAACGCATGCTTTTACTACGCATGCCTTTACAACGCAGGTTTTTCAATGCAAGTCGTTACAACGACTTGCGTTGGGGGGTGCTGGATAGTGAATAGTTTAATTTACTATTCCAACTCCAGTCCCCGTAGATAGTAGGGAAGGTGTTGGATAGTAAATTAAACTATTACCTATCCTAGAGCGCCCCCCCCCCCAGCGCAATTCGTTGTAATGACTTGCGTTGAAAAACCTGCGTTGTAAAGGCACTGCGTGGTAAAAGTTGCGTCGTAAAGGATGTTTCCCTTTGAAGAACAGAAAGGTGATCAGTCCAGCTTTGCAAAGGGCCTTCCACTGGGTGGTAATGTTTCTCACTGCATTTTTATAAACTTTTGAACTACTTAAGGTAGAAATAATACTTTTTTGTTATAATCTGCAGATTATGTAGCAGAGGATGGATTATGTGGCAAATGCTGAAAATCTATACCAATGCGATAATCACCACGACCGCACAATCTCATAATTCCAGTGGCCCTGAACATATGCATGGAGAAATGGAATTGAAGTTGGTCAGTATGTTTAATGCTCAGTGCAGTCGTCACAGTTGGAAGATGCAACATTAAAAGCACAAAGACAACTGCATAATGCAAATGACGGAGAATAGAAGTAGGATTTTCAAATAATTTACTGAATGACTAAGAGTTGTGTACTTTGAAAATGACAGATTCTCAGCAGATGAGTGAATACCAATCACCCCCCACCCCAAAAAAAATCCAGAATCTGATTTTTGAGGGGGGGGTGGCAACATACACCTTTATATGAGCCACGTCATGTTAACAGTAGGTCTAAAAAGTATAATAAAAAGAAGTACAGAGAGAGAGTAGACTTTGGATCAGTCCCCTCAGCAATTGATTTGCAAGTGTTTTTAGTGGTTTGCCATTGATTGGATGGGTTGGCCTTCACCGATAAGATTTTCTGGATGGTTGCAATTTCCAATTTCTGTTCCAGTTAGGTTTTGGTGATAGGTAATCAAGTAGTTCTTTTGTGAGCCTGTAGGCACAACATGACGTGCAGCTCGTGCGTGTTATTTGACATACATACTTTATGCTATTCCCATTAGAACATTTTGATTGCCTGTTTATGGCTTTTTTTGCTTATGGAGTATGTGCTGTTTGGATACTTTAGTCTTACACACATACACAGTGCTAGTGGCTAGTCACATTTGCATACTCATTTGTTTTATTTTGCTGCCATGATAACATGCTGTTGTATATATGACTGTTATTGTTTACATAGAAATAACGTGCATGCACATAGCCTTTGTTAAAGGTACGAGAAAAATACCTTTTGTCAGTAGTATCTGCCAAGCAATATTTTGCAGTGTATGCCTTTTTTGTTTACCACTTTCATCGCAAGCTTCCTCTTCTCACTCTTTTGCATAACTCTTTTTTAAGAATATGTATAAACTTTGCTGCTCTATTAATTTGAGCAGAGGAACCCTGCTAACAGTCATAGCACAAGATATTTGCTTCATTATTGAATTTCTTCTCTACAGATGGTGCAACACACAAAGTTGCCTTGATATTACCAAAACTCAACATAATAAGATTCAGAATTACTGGCTTTATCAAAACAAATCAAATCAACTTTATTTGGATTCAAACCAACCACAAGAGTACACACATGCTGTAAAAACAATAAACAAATTAAAATCATGCAGACATAATACACATAACAGGCGTTAATATGTCAGCAGTAAATAGAAACTCATTAACTTTTCTGCAAATTCCTAATATAGGTAATAGATTTAAAAAAACAACATTAAAAGTCACACATTCATCATTCAGCATCTGTAGAAATACTATAGCAGGACGAACTTGAGAAAACCCCTTCCACTTCAAAAGTGGAATAATAAAAGTTCTTCTCGGTTTAACAAAGTATTTACAAAACATTCCAAAATGGAGGGTGCCCTGTGGAGACACAGTTTTGCATCCGTAGGCACACATAGAGCCCAGATCAGATCATCCTTTGTGGTAGGCTAAAAGTAAATGCAAAAGATTAAATATAAACCTAGTAAGCAGATAACAGTCTCTAATATTTTTAACAAAGATAAGATATGGCTCCATCCTCTGTGTTGTTGTTAGCAACACATACCTCTGAACCATAGGCTTCTGGAGGTCTAACTCCTCTCTTGCCCAAGCTCTTCTTTCTAACAAGTTAGTTTCAATCCAGAACCTATCCACTTTACACATACACTCAGAGATTGAAAAAAGCTTTCCCCTCCCCAACTGCATAAACCAATCCTTGATATATTTCAACCAAGGGATTCCTAAAGCTCCATCAGTCAATAGGCAGTCCTTTAAAGTGACCCTGTTCAGGCAAAAGGCTTCACTGGTCCACATTCTAATCCAGTCCAACAAAGGTTACAAAGGTAGAATATCGCTCAAATAACCTACCCCCAGTTCTACAAGGATACACAGTGAGGTAGTGCTCTGAGGAACACAGAGTAACCGCTGCAATATTTTGTTCTCAGAGACCTGAAAACGACCCAGAACCAGTTACACTCAGATCTTACTAACATAAGAGGTTTTTGAAATGCATTTAGCCTGTTCTATCTTCATCAGGGTCTTAAGGGGTCTACTGCCCAGCCTCACAGCAAACTGGAGAACTGCAGCCATAGATGTTGAGAGCTCATCAGTCTTAGCACCCACCAAAGGTTTCCATGACAGAGTCTAACAACACACTTAAGTATGAGAAAGCCTCTGCCATGGCAATTGTGTGGTTACAAATTCTAAAGATTACATTTTGCCGAACTCGGGCTTACCGCCAACACAAAACAATTTGGTCTAACTTTGCCATAAAAATAACAAAGGAATTTCAAAGAGTTTGCAGTCCTTTCGCTGTCTGAGCCTTCAAGACCGCATCACCCACATATAGCAACATAGGAATTGGGAGAATACCTATATTGGAACAATTAGCTTGAGACTCCAGCAAAGCCTGCTCAAGGCTGTTGGTATAAAGTGTAAAACAAGCATTGGCATAGCCAATAGGTCTTGCCTTTTGGATCTTATAAGTGTTTAGTCAGAGCTATTGGCTTTGCCAGTGTATTTAAGCTATGTTGTAGAGTAGTGTGGCTGTTGTGCAGCATGTTGCAAAGTTATAATAAAAAGCGTTATAAGCATTTTTGTTACTTTACATATAATTGTAACAGAAAACATATAAATCACCATGTTTTATTAGTATGGTGCAGGTCCGGAAATGGTACACATTATCCTGAATAAACAGTAATCAAAACGATTTGCGCCATAGTATCGGGGCATGCAATGCAGCAGTTTAGGGAATAAGAACACGTGAATCATAATGCATATATCACCAACAAAGCACAGTCCATTGCACCCCTGTGCTTCTATTATACCCTTTGCGGTACCCAACACTGCAATAATTAGATTAGGTGCGCCACCCCCATTATCAACTACAGATTCAATGAAAGAACCCAAAAGGGATATATTGTGTGAGATGGAGGATCCTGATGTAGCGTTGTAAAAGTTAATTAGATGAAATGCAGTAGAACCTGACATTGTTATCCTTAATGCCTGTAATGCAGATGTGCCAGAAGGTAAAACGTTAACAGGAACATTAACTTCCAAGGCAACATAAACAATAAGACCCCCTTTTGCCCTGCTGGAGGCTGGACAAGAGCAGGAATAAAATAAACGTGATACCCCTCCATGAAAAATTGGTTTGCTATCTCCCAGGTTTCCTGTAAACAAATAAAAATACTTTTGCTAATGGATTTAAGCCAATTCGGATCACTGAATTTATCAGCAATTCCATAAATGTTCCAGCTTACTAAATTCAAGTTATTGCGTTGAAGAACCCACCCTTGAGAGGATGGGAGATCTACTGCCAGAAGGGCTGATCGAAGTCACAGAATGAGCTTGAGACACAAGCCAGTCACAAGAATCCAGGGCACTCAAAGTGGCAAAACGATTCACAGACTCCAAGGGTGGAATTACAGAGGTAATCAAAGGTGGTCGATAGTCCTGACAACCTACATGTGACCATGAAGTTATGCATACAACTTCCAGCCTATAGAAACAACCCAATGGGAATGCATGAATAGAAGACAGGATACTACGTCTGCATGAACTAATTGTTGTCAGAACTTGTGCAGCAACCAAGGGATGATTAAACTTCACCACCACCGAATCCCCCTCATGGGTTTTAATGTCTTTCCCCAAACAACTGACCCTTTGCACCATATTAATCTACTCATGAATATGGGAGTCCAGATTTGAATTAAGGCCAATCCAATATGTCACCTTGTTTTTTCAGCTGATCAAAGGATTCACATGCAAAGAGGGAACATTCCTCAATGCCATCACATAAGGGGTAGCGGCCGGGGACAAGTAAATGACAACCTTTCCCTTGACAAGGAAGGAACTAGCCTGATTAGCACGGACAGGGTCATCACATGAAGATGAGGGCACTACACCCAGTTGGGCAGACCCCCCTTGTATCCAAAGCTGCTGTACCAGGCCATGAGAAACTAGGGCCGAGAGAATGTGCTTTCATGATACTTTTGAAGGCTGTCAACTTTTACATATACACCAACATAAAGGTAGAGGTACTATCTATCTATCTATCTATCTATCTATCTATCTATCTATCTATCTATCTATCTATCTATCTATCTATCTATCTATCTATCTATCTATCTATCTATCTATCTATCTATCTATCTCTATCTATCTATCTATCTATCTATCTATCTATCTATCTATCTATCTATCTATCTATCTATCTATCTATCTATCTATCTATTTATCTATCTATCTATCTATCTATCTATCTATCATTTTATAGACCAATAGATATGTATAGATATATATGAATCATAGTACCTCTATTTAGATACCTCTACCTGTAGCCTAGTTTCTCTGTCAGTGGTAGTCCTCTGTCACACCTATCACTTTCCTTACTCTGGTAGCACTACTTACAGCTAGATCCCCCAGAACTATGTGATTCTGCGGCAACGGCATTGTATCCCTTATCATGGACTTGCCATACTTCCCGAAAAATCCTCTTGTCTGATGCATAATTTGCAGATTCTAAAAAAAAGAATTGTTGCAAGATCACACAGATCACATAGCACTGAAAAAGCACCACATATGCTGCAGTACTGTGGCAATCCCTTTGGAAAGGTTAACTGTAACTGATCAGTTTCCATTGCTGAATGCTGTATTGAGACATTAAACTGGTACTAATGATGCGTAACTGTTTCCCAGACAGCTATATGTGCTGAAATGCAAAAATGAGTGAAATAAAACTGCTACAGAATGTGCTGGTTTATACTACATTACCCGCCATTTCTTGCAGCATAATTTCATAAACTCTGCCACATAATTTGGCCTGCCATTGTAGCATAATTGCAGTGGCTTGGCCTGCATCCAAGTACATCTCCCAAAGCTTATATCCTAGTCGTTTTACCTGTACGTAAGTAACTCTGTACATTCTTACTTTATCTCAACGAAACCTTAGGAATTCTACCCCTAAGTGTACCCTAATATCTCCTACCCACCCATGTTTCTCCTGCCCCTCTTTCTCCTTGCTCGGTTCCTTATACCATTTACTCAATACATGTTTCTATTGGTACATTGGGAAAGTGTTCCCCCTTTTATGGATTAGTCATGATTAAGGAGTTTTATCAAACTGCACTTACCAACATAGAGCTAGTGTTTTCCATTTTCGGTTCCCCCAAATGAGGTGGAGCCATTTCTGATAGCCCTCTCTGAAATCATTGTCTCTAATTACTAACAAAATATCTGAAATACCATCAACCCATATGAATGCACTACCCTGTGAGATTGTTTTCCATTAGCTTCTTGAGAAAAGGCTTTAGAGTATATTGACTTTCATTTTTAATGCACATTTTAATGCATACCATCAGTATAGCACCAAATTGTCAGTGCTCCACTTTCTGAATCTTTTGGAGGCTGTCAACATTTTTCAGATGGACTGTGGTAATTATCTCTCCAAATGCAAGGGATACAGAGATCCAGATTTCAATAAATGTACTTGAAGTATTGGTGGAAGTGGTCTTCAAAAAAGTAAAGAAAAGAATCACAAATACCCATTTCATTATTGTCTTTGGTATGTTTTTACAAGATCTCAGGGTTTTTATGGTTTCAACAAAAACATTTTCATACACTTTGGGCCAGAATCATCAAAGGGTTTTGGCCATTCTGTGTCTATGGGAAAATGTGTTCATGAATATGGCCCTTGTTTACTGCCCAAACCAACCACACATTTGTCACTCTAGTACCAAGATAGCAGGCAAAATACTATGGGGCTTATTCACAAAATGCATTTTGTAATACGTTTAGTAGTACCACAATGGTACTACTAACATACTACAAAAAGCTATTCATACACCTACATGTGTAGGTCTACACCTTCACCTATCCTGTCCTTTGTGTACAGCGATCTCTGCCCCAACAGCAGGGATCGCCACATATGTAGGAATATATTTTAATAGTAAATGTTGGAGAGACAAGGGGGATTGGTTTCAAAATAGGGAAGATTTATGAATAAATGTTTGTCAAGAAGGGAGGATTAAGAAGGGGTTAAGGTAGAGCTGGGTGACGGTTTAAGGTGGAACGTGCACCCACCCATAAAATGTAAGCATGTTCCTGTTCACAAACAGTAATTCTATAGCTACTGCGGCCAACAAAAGACCAAACAGTTGTACATGTGCTCCATCTCAGACCTGGAGTAAATCAGCACCACATACAACCAACCACTGGTGCTACACCACCCTCCATGGCAAATAATGGAGGAAGGGACTTAAAATAAAATCCCATACAACCCAATGTTAAATGAAATTAACTTATTTTATCATTTTAAAAGTGTAAATATATTTAATTTATTGTAAAAAATAATATATACAAATAAAACATACATATTAGTTTACCATAAAATGCTACTAACCCTTTTATTTAAACATGAATGTAACTTTAATCTTTAAAAATAATACTTAAATGAATTTAAATTAATCCTCAGCATAAGTTTAAATCGTTTTCACTATATAATTAAAATATATCTATGGCATACTTTAGGTAAGATTTAATCAATTTAAATATAACAGATAATAATGTTAATTTAATATATTTATTAACAATAATGAAATGCTAATTTAAACATTAAGCGAATATTGTAACTTTTTTTATTTAGTCCTACATTTTAAAATACATATGCATATATTTATATGTGTGCATATGAGTATGTATATTTTAATCAATTTCTATTAATATTAAATATTAACATATGTTTACTAATTTATTTTTGAGTTTAATAAACCTTTAAGCTTTTCCCTTTAGTTTCAATAGGAAGATCTCCACACCAGTGGTGGAGACCTCCACCTAAGTGTGAACATTTACAAATAGTAACTAGTACATGTAAAGGGTGGGGACATGTAAGTCTGCACTTTTGAGTAACTTTACACTCATTAATGGTGAATAGCCAAAAGCAGTAAAGTTACTCAACATCGTAAGAGTAAACTTACATTGACAGTTTACTCACATGTAAGTCTACCTTTGTGAATAGCCCCTAAATCATGAGCTGTAAAATTCTGGATCAGATATTCTGATCTGTTCCAAAATGGTTTATTAGTCTGTAGAAGTTCTTTAGTAATACTTTGCAATTGGCCAAAAAGGAATAACATATTTCACAGACAATTTAATTTCTACATAATCATCTTGAGAGAAGAAAGGTCGTACCTCAACATGATGTTGGATTTGCTATTCAAACTATTGAAAGTATGGCTCCCACAAAAAAGATTACAGGGTGCAAATCATCTTGGACCACCTCTGAATAGATCATTTACCATATCTGCTGAAGCTGGATCTTGATTAAGTGATTGCATTTCTCCAAACAAGCACTTGCAAAGCCAATAGGTCTCACACATAAAAGAGCTATTGGCTTTGCCAATGTGTTTTTGCCATGTTGTACACCAGTGTAGCTGCTATTCAGCCTGGCTAAAGGTTTGTGGCATAGAGGAGAGTTGTGTGGAGTAACATAGAGTGGTATAAGGTGGCATAGAGTGTTTTACAGTGGAGTGCCGTAGCATCATAAAATGCAGTACCGTAGATTAGAGTGGTGCAGTGTAGAATGGAGTGGCTTAGAGTGTTGTGGTGTAGAGTACAGTGGCTTAGAGCGCATTTGTGTAGAGTGCAGTGGTGCAGAGTAAAGTAGAGTAAAGTGCAGTGTTGTAAAGTGCAGTGGCATAAAGTGAAGTGATGTAGAGTGTAATGGCATAGAGCAGAGTGTTGCAAAGTTGAGTGCAGTGGCATGGAGTGGAGTACTGCAGAGTGCCATGGTGTAGAGTGCAGTGGCATAGAGTGATGCAGAGTAGAGGGGAGTGTAGTGTAGTGGCATAGAGTGCATTGGCGTTGAGTGCATTAGAGTGGCATATAGTAGAACGGGCATAGTAGAGTGCGGTGGCATAGAGTGCAGTGGTACAGAGTAGAGTAGCATGGACAGTAATGGAGAATTAAGTGTTGCATAGTAGGGTGTCCTAGAGCGCTGTGGTGTAGAGTAGAGTGGCATAGAATGCAGTAGCCTAGTGTATAGTGATGCAGAGTAGATTAGAGTGACATAGAACACAGTGGTGCAGAGTAGAACAGAGTGGCATAGAGTGCAGTGGTGTAGATTAGAGTGACATAACGTGCAGTGGCGTAGAGTGTTGCAGAGTTGAGTATAGTGGCATAGAGTGCATTGGTGTAGAGTGCATTGATGTACAGTGCAGTGGTTTAGAGTAGAGTGGCGCAAAGTGCAGTGGCATAAAATAGAGTGGTACAAAGTTGAGTTGAGTGGTGTCAAGTGCAGTGCAGATAGTAGAGTGGCACAGCATAGAGTGGAGTGGTGCAGAGTTGAGTAGAGTGGCGTAGAGTGCAGTGGCATAGAGTGGATACGTTTCAGAGCGGAGTGAAGTGGCTTAGAGTGGAGTGGTGCAGGGTAGGGTGTAAAGGTACAGGGTAGTGTGCTGTGACATGGAGTGGCATAGAGTAGAGTGGCATAGAGTGCATTGGTGCAAAGTAGATTATAGTGGTATAGAGTGGATTTGCATAGAGTACAGTGACGTAGAGTGGAGTGGTACAGAGTGCATTGGCATAGAATGCACTGTGTAGAGCATATTTGTGTAGAGTGCAGTGGCACAGAGTGCAGTGTTGCAGAGTAGTATGGCTTGGAGTGGCGCAGAGTGGAGTGGCATAAAATGGAGTGGTGCAGAGTAGAGTGGTGTGGAGTGCAGTGGCAAAGAATGCAGAGATACAGAGTGCCATAGAGTGCTGTGGCACAAGGTATAACATAACATAACGTGTATTTGAAGAGCACTTGTATCACCCAAGCTAGGGTCTCAAGGCGCTGAATAACAGATGTTTATTGTTACCCTACTCAATGGTAGTAACAGTGGTGCACAGTAGAGTAGAGAGGCGTAGGGTGAAGTGGCATAGAGTGGAGTGGTGCAGAGTAGAGTGCAGTGTAGTGACACAAATGAAGTGGCATAGAGCGGAATGGTGCAGAGTGGAATGCAGTGGCTTGGAGTGGTGCAGAGTAGAGTGGAGAGGCATAAAGTGGGGGTTTACATCATAGTGAGCTTTAGGTACCCTTTCTGGGGTGATTCGAGCTCGTAATAAATAAAAAAAACATAGGTTTTTGATATCCAGCGTAACCACAGATGACCAGCATGTGGGTGACAGAGACTGAGACCTAAACTAGGGGTCGGCTTCAAGAAGGGGCACTCAGTGTACCCCTTTGAAACCGAGTCTGACCACCATCAGTTCACTGGGCTGTGAAAGACTGACCAATGAGGTAGCAAGATGATTAATAAAGAGGCATGGCTGGCCTACTTCCTGGCCCTGCTTGGGGGAGATGCCCACTAGTCCGTCCTATATTTATTAATTTGCCAGCTGGTACCCTGCAACTGGGTCCTTTGTCCATCCATGTGGGATATGGATGTTGCATGTACACCTTGCTATGTATGCTGAGTTTGTTTATGTGGGGAGCGGGTGATACATGCTGAAATCCATTTTGAATTTTCTCCATGTGAATGGTACCGAAGGTGAAGAGCTGGAGCAAGCCCAGAAAGCACTTGTGAAAGTGGTTTGGCTTTTCTTCTGTCTGGTAACTAACAGCTTCCCACCACCATCCTGCTAGCACCTTGTAACAAAGACCTTGGCTGGACCAATCTGAGTCGAATATACAAACTGACTTTTGAATTACAAATCTACTGTTTGCAACCTCAGTACAGATATGAAAAAGAAACTTCAAGCCTGTGTGCCAAGATTTTGCTACCTACATCCCAGGTCTCCACAGCAGTTGTGACCGCGAAAGTCTCTGTGCCCAGGGATGGGGTTTCTACTGCCAACTCCTCTTGCTCGGTTTGACACCAGCAAAATGGGACCTTCAATAAAAGGGGTTCCTAGGCTCTGCTTTGAGGGAGGTACTTGACCAACTGCTCAGGAAGGTGCCTATAAAGGTGCACTTAAATGAGGGAGATGCTGTTGAGGTGCCTTGAAGGAGCTGAGGCAGGATGTAGATGTCCACTGCATCACCAGAGTAGAACCTGCATCACTTTGCAAGGGTGAGGTCCAAGACACCCAAAGTGTCCTTGCAATGAACAGATTATGTACCCCCTGTGGATGAGGAGAACTGAAGAACTCAGGCCTGATAGAGTTCCACTGCAACACCAAGCCTTAAGAAGGTGTGAAAACCTTCAGCCTCCTTTCCCCACAAAGGAAGTGCTGGAGGAGAACTGCATCATCCGAGAGGCTTACACCTGGACCTAAGTACTTCTTGTTTCAAGAAAGTGAACCCAGCATATTTGGTGGTTGGTTTTGTATCTGGGGGACGAGGGAAACCCTAAGTCACAAGATCCATCAAGCCACAAGCACTGCAACTGCACTACAGCCTCCATGACTGGTCCTAGCACAGCCTCTCTGTTTAACACTCACACCACATTGACAGCATAACTGGCACCCACACATCAGTCATCAGGGCCTGGAAAAGAAAATAGCAATGTAAAACCTGAGGAAAATAATGGGGGGGGCGGTCAAAGTTTTCATGTACAGGCAGGGAAATAATTGCTCTCCCACAACTGGTTGGCGTACCCTAGAGATTTATTGTGTCCAAACACACCTTTAACCACTTGGTCGCGGCGGTAACTTCGCCGCGGCACTAAGGGGGAGGGGGCACCGCGCGGCGCCACCATGCTCGTGACGGAACCACTCCGTCACGAGCGGCGCTAGTGCTGTGCTTCTGACGGAATGGTTCCGTCACGGCCCCGCCTGCCTAATAGAACCCTCAGCGCAGGCGCGAAGTCAGCGCCCGCATGCACGGCGGTCGGCCCGTGACGGAACCATTCCATCACCAACACAGCCCCACCGTGGCTCTTGACGGAATGGTTCCGTCACAAGCATGCAAGGGGTTAAGGGAGATCTACAGAGACTGATTGGGAACTTTTGAACAAGAAGCACCAATGAGGTTCCATCACAGGGACAGCTTAGGCTGTCTGCCTCTAATCACTGAAAGTTATCAGCACCACTCAAGTATATTTTACTGCCTTGTGTGATATTATGTGCGGTATTACGTTATGTATATTTTGAATGATATATTTATTATTTTCTAAGCAAAAGTATTGACTGGACTGCTCAATTTCATTACCTTATAGTCATGTGCTAAAGGGGTGTACTTGGTGCTCAGTATTGGGCTCAATAGTAAGGTTATGCTCCAGGAAACCAGTGGAATAGGGCTCAGATTCTTACAGTTGAAGCCCAGTAACCCATGTCTGCCCTGGAACTCCTCAAAAAGTTCTTACAGTAAATATCAGTATTATCAATAGATGTGGTTTCACCCCCTGTGGTACCGATACCCTTTACCTGTAAAAGGCAATATTCACTCTGATTGCAGTTCGAGTATCCTTGACTTATTTGAAGGCTTTTTGATTAATAAAAGGGGACTAGTCACAAACTAATTTGTCACCTAAGTACCATTTATGTGAGCAAAACATTCTTTGGTCGTGCATTATTAGTTTAATTATTCCCAATGATGAGCACACAGAAAATCAATCATGGCACAGTTCTCGCCCGCTAAGTCAACAGTTACCACAAACCAAACATTGGCAAATTCACATTTCATTTTAGCATGAAAAAATCAGTTTATTTAAAGTCCCTTGAGCGGATCCTGCCTCTGTTTGTACAGATGTAGGTAAAACTCATTGCTGCTCTACTGACTTGTTATTTAGTCTGAAAAGCAGTCTGCCCCCATGCACCGCTTAGGGCTATGAAAGCATAAGTAGAAGAGATGGCATGTGCTGCCCGAAGGCTACATTCTTTCAAACAGGATGTGTGTCACCAATTGGCTTAAACCTGCATATACATCCCACGGCAAAACTGAGACAAGTGCAAAGCGTATAGGTGTGAATAAAGCACAAGGACATAATTATGTTTAGCACCTTTAGGCCGGAAGTCTTGCCTGTGGCGACCTGAAACCATTGAATTTAAATCTCCCTGCAGTCAGTGTGATGACATGTCTCTAGAGGCTATTCTGCATTTTTCTGCTCTGTCCCGAGTACCAACAGCTGTAGGGCAGAGGCTCCTTCCACTTTTTCGAAGGAAGGTTCAAGAAGTGAAACAAGCATTGGCAATGCCAATAGGTCTCGCCGATAGGAGACCTCTTGGCTTTGTCAATGGGATGGGGTGGTTGACGGAGATTGTCTGAGTGATAGAGAAGAGTCCTTAAGTGAAGAATTTTGTTTGAACTTAAATATTTGCCCTGCAAGAGTGTTCAATATTTTAGAAATGGAGTCACTAACAATAAAACGTAGATGCAGTTCATACTTGTGGTACAGTGTCAATTGAGGTGTCAATTTGAGACATAGAACGTCACACATAAGTGCATTGCAAACATGGTAATGTCACTGTAGGAAAGTAGGATCTGCTTTTATGGTTACCCCCACTTTTTGCTGGTGTTATTCTGTTTACTGACTGGTCTGACTGGGATCCTGCTAATCAGGACCCGAGTCATTGTGCTTCCTCCCTAAATTTGACTGTGGTAAGTACTTTGGTACCTTTCCAACAGGCTACCGGTGTTCCCAGATAAGTCCCTAGTATACAGTACTAAGATACCCAGGATAAAGGTAGAAAAGGGGTCTCCTAAGTGCTGCAGCATGTATTATGCCACCCATGAGAGACCACTCAAAATGTGACTACATGCCTGCCATTCCAGCCTGTGTACATTGGTGCTAGCACCACTTACAACAGATATAAGTATCCTTATATCTGAGGTCACACCACTTAAATCCTATGAGTCACCCCTATGGTAGGCTCTTCAGTCCTGAGGGCAGGGTGTTTGGTGTAAGGGTGCCCCTAAATGAGCAGGGTCCCTCTACAAACCCTGGTGTCGGTTCTCCATCCATCGTAGGTGCGGTCAGCCATTTCATACATATAGTGGACATCAAGTCAAATACAACTTGTCTAACTATATATTGGCTGCACCGAAACTGGCCATGTTTGGTATAAAAAATGTTGGAATCCTACCCCAGCATCTGCACTGGGGGGGCTCCCCTAGGGTACCCCCTGTACTTGCGGTACCAGCCTTTTAGGGTCTAACAGCAAGCTAGTGCTGCTGCCGACCACAGACACAATTCTGCCCTCCTGCTGCTGAGCTGAGCTCGAGGAGGGAAAGGTAGAACAATAGGTATTCTGTCAGGCAGGACTTAGTGTAGTGGGCTGGGGTGGGGGCGCTTGACAGCACCACTTGACTGCTTTGAAGGGCACATTTGGTGCCCTCCTTGCATACTCTAATTTGCCGTTGCCTCCCACTCTGGTTTGAAACTGGACAAAGGACATGGGAGTATCCTCCCCTCTCTCCAACCCCTCCTCTGGTAAAGACCATCAAATTGTCCCAACCCTGTCCTCATTGTACATAAGGGCTTACCTTTTTGGTTACTCTACAGATTCATCATGGGACAAGATTCAAATCTGAAACCACTTCAACTTCAACCGTCTGGGCACTTTGGACTTTGTTGGACTTCGCCTGGAACCGAGACGGCATCAAGGAAGACTCCTGCTGCTCCTGGTCTTGGCATCCTGCCAGTCTTCTGCAGTGTCTGTGCCTGTGCTTCATCAAGGTTCTTCTCCAGGCATGTGGGCATCAAAGACACCTGAAGTAATTTACCTTGGAGTGAAGGAGCCACTCCACTGCATCTGCAGGCATTGCAACCAAGCTGACCGGTCTGCTGCTCTCGATGTGTTATGGACTCCAAAAGGCTCAGCAACACAGGTGGGGGTTTTACAACTCATTAGAGGCTTACACTGTCTTCTCAGCAAGTTTGAGGCCAGTATCCCTTGTTTCAACCACTGGAACAGAACCCCTGTGCAGTGCATTGACTTCCGCTGCCAAGGCTTGTTGACTCTGTCCTCCAGAGATCTTTGGTCTACAATAGGTTCAAGCCTAAAGCATCTCTTCTTGCCAAGATCTTCATCCTCACCACACCCCCTGCACCATGGGCCTGCATCTTTGGTGAGCTGCTTGAGGTCCTCTTGCGACTTCTGTGACTTCGGCCTGGGGGTCCTCTTGAGGGTCTTCTTTGGTTTCAATGAGCTCCCCTGCTTGCTTGGGTCCTGCTCTGACTCTCTTGCACTTGGTGAGTCCCTCAGACCTTGCTGGTCCTAATGCTGCACCTTTTTCATGTTCCATATCTGTTGCTGCTGCCAAGGCTTGTTGTTGCTCCTGCTGAACATCGATCCCTAGTTCTTGTCTTCCAATGCGGGACAGCTCATTAATGGCTCCTGGTCTTCCACAGCATCACCTGTTCCTCACAGCTGTAGTAACATGGTCTCCATTATCCCTCCTGAATCTTCCGTTATCGGTGGTCATTGGTCTTCAGTGCCTCTTGGCCACGTCAGAGTGGCATAGACTCTGTCCCCTCTGCTTGCAGGTACCTCTCTTCAAGAATCGATCCTTGGATTCCACTGGACTTTTTCACCTTCTTCACCAGTGGCATCTTTCCTGAAGTCCTCCATTGTGGTCTACAGCGGTTTCTAACATCACTTCGCACCTATGCACCTGCTTCCCTGTTGTAGGTATCCTGGTTCCTGGGGTATTCACGGGTGGGATGACTCTCCAACCTTCAATCTGCCATAGGGTTTCATCAGGGTCCACTGGGAAGGTTTCTTCTTCATAAAAACTGCAACGCGACTTCCCCATTGACTTGCATTGAGTAAGCAGCTTTGTTTCCACTCTGCACACAGCTTCCGTGTGGTTCCTGGGTACATACCTTGGGTGGTTCCTTGGGTCGCCAGCTCTTCTGAGTCTTCTGGTTCAAGTCTTGACTTCGGCCAAAATTCGCATTCCACTTCTTTTGTATATGGTTTGGTTTCCCCCTGGGGACCACAGTGCATTTGTGCTTGCTTACCTGTTTCCATTTGAACCATTGTGTGTTGTGTTGATATCTCTGGGTAGCAGATATATCAATGTGTTAGTGAGGGTGTATAATAAATATAACTATTTTTATCACTACAGTGTGTGGTTCTTTTTCGTTTAACCTACACTATATGATTAGTTCTTGTAAAACAAGCTGCTTAACACTCCTGGACTACGCCTGAAGGCTACTCTCCACAGCTACCACTTAGAGAGCTTTCTATGGTTGTCTAAGAGTGCCAAAATCACCATAAGGCAGAGGTCTTCAAACTTTTTTAGGTTGAGCCCCCCCGAGCTGAATTTTTTTAAATGTCGCCACCCCCCCACCACTAGCAGAAATACCTGGAATCTGGTACACTACATAATCAACCACCATTCACATATTCCAGGCCATATCTAGCAAATAATGTTAAACACAGTAAGAGTGTTTAATAAAGTGCAGGTTTGTTAATGGGTTTCGTTAAATGAGAGCGGCTTATTACATAGTTCAAATCTAAATTTTCTCAGAAAAAATGTGCGCAAGTTGTTTTTACTACGGTTTTACTTATGAAGTTGAGTCATAATGGGACAGTGTTATCTGGTGCAGCCCATTCACCTCCTAAGTAATTACCCTAAAGCCAGGCAAATACCTACCAACCTCTTCATAAACAATTTGAATGGAATGAGCAACTCACTCTAAGACTTGTTACACCTTTTCAAATTGTTGAGGTTACCAATACAACTGAAGGCTTTGTCTTGATAAAACGTGGGTAAATATCAAATGAGGTGGCCATAGCAAGCAAGGAAGGAAAGCCTAGCACATTTATTTTAAAACGAAGGATCTCACTGGGTGGTGACATCTTTTCCTGTGATGTCATGTGACACCAATGCACATTGCTTATGCTCATTAGTCCCCCCCACTTTTTTTTTAGGACTTGTGCTCTGAGTGGGGGTTTAGGACACATGTCAGGCTTATATTTAAAAAAAATAGGACTAATAAAAACTGAATGATGTTGCCTATTTTAGTTCAGAGCAATGTTATCTGACATACTTCGTGGTGATCAAATGGATCTGGGCCCAGCTGCACAGTGAACTGGCAGCATTGCAGTGCATGTAATTGCACCGGCGGCTGGCGCAGGTAAGCGCGGTGAGGCAGCGGCGGCGGGGGGTGGTGATGTCGACAGACAACAGAATAGATCAAACTAAATAAGTAAATAAAACCAATTCCGTTCCCCTGCCCTGCTCCACCACCCACCATACTTACCCTCACCAGCCGTGACTGATTTGTGAGCCTCCTGGGAGTGGGTCTAGGCAGAGAGTAGAAAAGATTGTTAGAGTCTAAAAGGGTTTATGTTGGATGCCAAAGGCAGTGCTTAATACATTTGAATAAAAGGGCAGGGGCCAGAGCTTTTATTAAGTCTCTTCTGCAGCTGTATATACCCTGACTGCCTGATCTTGAATGAACCAACGCACGCCTCCTTCTTCCTCCACCCTGTTTTCCTTCCTCTGTCTCATTCTTGCTGGTGGTTTTTCATCTCTGCGTTACCCCTTTGTTTCCGTTTTCACAGCTTTATTGTCTTTTTCTTTCCCTCTATTCTGCTTTGCTCTCTCTTGCTCAAAGTTGGATGCTGAAAAAAAATTCTTGGTCCAGGGACACATACTCAAAGGATGTCAACCTTGTCACTGATGAGAATAGCATTCGTCATAGCTCTCACTTTCTTTTACTTGCCTCCTGAGGCTCCCAGCACCATTTCCACTTGAATTCCATTCACTTAGTAAAAATAAAATTGTAGTTGCTTAATTGATTATACTTTCTTGTGAGGGAACCTCAGCTGCAAAACCACGTGACAAACAGCCTGTCTCAAAAGGTCTGTCTCAAAATTGTTCTCTATGAGAACGATGTATTAATGAAGCATGAAAAATGGTTACATTAAATGTACACTTTTGTAATTGTGAAAGAAAACCGTGAGTGTAGGGCATGCCCATACCTATGTAATCAGCACTGTCAAGTACCACTTATCAGGTGTTAGACTAAAGCTTTTCAGTGCAGTGATCTGCATCACTGCACTGAAATGCAAAGTCATGCATTATAGCTCCTCCTCATCTTTTAAGCTGGGAGTGCTGTACAATAGAGCACCATACTAGCTGCAGTGGCAGAGCACACTGCACGCTGCTTCTGGCAGGCTTGGGGGCTCTCTGGCTCAGCTATAGCTCATCTCAGCTGCACAAGTTACAAGGACACCAGACAGCGCTACGATATCACTGACATCACAGGAGCCTGGATCGGTGAGAGCCGATTTGCTACTGAGTGTCTGTGTGAGTTAGTTGACTGGCATTTGAGTTTAGGCGGGTCTGGCTCCTGCTTCCTGTGGCAGGAGCTGGTGGGCCACCTCGCAGTTTAAAGTTGACTGCTGGCAATCATGGATGTACATATGACAGTCAGTGCAGCATGCAACCCATGCTACATTGGACTCAACTCCACGTTGGCTGGGGCACACAATTATGGCTTTCCTTTGGGAGAGATTGTATCCAGCAGCTGCTACCGGGACCCAACCCCACCGGTGCCATCAGGGCTGTCTAAGATTGCTGCGGGAGACAATTAACAACAGTACTAGGCACAGTCGCTGCTTGCTGCCAGTGGGGAGTTGCTGCCCGTCGGCGTCCGCGTTCTGAGTCAGGTGCGTGAGATTTTAATTTCTATCACCTCGTGGCCAATGGAAGAGAGAGGTTAATGTGCGCTAAGTTGAGGTGCTGAGCCCCTAAGTACAGCTGTCTCCACTGCCACGGGTGTCTCTTCTCGGTGAAGCCTTAGGATAGTGGATGACGGTCTGTGCTCTCATCTGTTTATTTCTTGGTAAAGAAGCCCCCCTCATCGGCACTCCTTGCTTCTTCAGAGCCGCAGGTCTCCCCTCCTTTACCAATGAACTGGCCGACTGATGGGGAGGGGAAGCTCTCGGCAACAATCATGGCTCCGCTCACCATCAGGCCCCTTAGACCCTCGTGCAGTTGCTGTGCTATGAGAGGGGCTGATGCCGGCCACCTCCCTCTTGCAGTAACTTCACACTTCCATCAGACAATGCTGGCCCCTAGCCTTATAGAAAATCTTGAAACCAGACACCACAAGGCATAGAGATAAATGGCTTTTTCAAAAGGTGAAGTAAGTAGTGAGACAGTGTACAGTGCACTAAGACACCCGCGGCTGAATGTCCGTCTCAATTAAATTCATTGGCAACACACAATCAGGTTACGACAGTTCCTCTAAAATGACACTGTTTCACGATGCTCAAATAGGTGTAATTTATGAATATTTAAATGTTTCTCATCTTCATTACTTGATTTTACTCACAGAGAAAATGTCACTCATAGTCCTTGAAATGTGACTTATAATTACACTAAAATTATGGAAATTTCACATATAGCACTCTGAAACCTTGGCAGCTATGTGTAATTTAAGAGAAACTTTCCCTCCTTTATTCGAAAAGCTAACCATCCTTGGAGGATTAATTCCGAGAGCTGAAATGATTTCAGCTGCAGGCAGTGGGAGGCAGGGAGTCTCCTCTGCTATGAAACCAAAAGCTTTAGTTCGTTCGCGTTTGGTTTCATTCGCTTTTGGTTTCATAGCAGAGGAGACTCCCTGCCTCCCACTGCCTGCAGCTGAAAGCATTTCAGCTCTCGGAGACGCAGAATTAGCTTTCTTTCAAATTCACTAAAGTATGGGCATTAGTGCCACATTAATTGGGAAACAGCGAGATCTTAGGGTGGAGTGTGCGCCCCCTCTGAGAGGGCATTGCGCCCCCCAGGGGGGCATGACCCACAGATTAAAGAACACTGCCATAAGGGTTGCCTGGATTAGTGCAAGGTGCTTCACTTAAATAAGAGTGCACCATATACTAAGCCAACCTCCTACAGTCACAGATTAGTACACTGAAAATTTGGTAGCCCTGAGTGCTGTACAAAGACAGTGCAGGAAAAAGAGACCTGAACTGGAGTTTGAAAATACAATTCAAACATTTCTGATAAACGTCTAATTTTACAGTCGGTAGAGACCAAAAAGTAGACCAATATACAATGTTGACCAAGTATATATATTTTTTTGACATGCATTTGAAGTGCCTTTGACAGTTTAGTAGCAAGTCCTCTCTTCACCTGTCAGTATACATGACAATTCGCACGTGACTTACACGTATTGGAGATGCATATAATCTCGGACGTTACACAATAAACGCTTATTACACAATAATAAAAAATAGTGCATTTATTACTTTAACAGCTCTTGGGAATGATCATTAAAACCATGCCTAATGTTTTTCTGCTATTAGCCTATGAAGGAATTGACATAAATTGGGTCGGTTTTGAAAATCATACAAGGTGGATCTTTGAGGAATGGGACATGTGTTTGTTGATCCAGAAGGTAGCGGAGCATATGCAGCATGCATACTCAAGTGCAGACACGCAGCTTTAGTGTAATTCCGCAAGCACGACCTGCTTAACATTTTTACTGTTGCAGGGGCCGCCATATAAGAAGTATGTCTTGTTGTATATGTGGAAACTTAACACTATGAGAGTTTTTAATGGTTGTTAATTACACAAACATGTATGAAAATGCACCACATGGGCTGAAAACTCTGGGCAAATCATTTAATCTCTCATTGCGCTCATGTAAAGCACTTGTATCCCTTGGGGTCGGGATCATTCTATATAAGGATGCAGATTTGAGAGAGTCGGTGTCGGCTCAACATTCTGAGCAAATCATTTAATCTCCCCATGCACTCATGTAAAGCGCTTGGATACCCTTGGGTCGAGATCGCGCTATATAATGATGTGGTAGCGATGGTGACAGACACTGCATGGCAACACAAACATTGAAATAAAAGAAAGACATGACTGCCAATTGCATCACGTAATATGCATACTGAAACAGAACAAAGGACAAGTGATTACTTTTCTGACGACGTTACCTTTAATGCTATTCACAGATATTTATATTCTTGCACCTTATCGTAATTTAAACCTCAAGTAATCTTTACAGCAGTATTTTATAATTAAATATGTTTATGTTTTGATGTTCAGTAAGCTAAATTAGCAATATAGTATGCTGCCTATATAATCTACCTGACCTTAAAATGACTATCTTTCAAGGTAATAATTGGAGGAGGATGTGGCGTAATGGCAAGAGCTGCTGACTTTGGATTTGAAGGAACTGCGCTTGAGTCTCGGCATCGGGTCAACATTCTGGGCAAATCATTTAATCTCCCAGTGCGCTCATGTAAAGCGATTGAATACCTTTGGGTCAAGATAGCGCTAAATGCCATGGCTGTGATGGTGACACATGAATGCTGGTGCTGTGGTAATAAAGCCCATACAAGTTCAAATGCTCATGTGCATTGCTTTTGAACAAAGGAAAAAGTGGTACCTTTTACAAATGCTAAAATGAGACAAGTGGAAGAGTACAAGTACTATGGCGCTGCTCAGTGGGAGGAATCATCTGACAAAAAGTTGTGACAAAGAGGAAACATTAACCGCTCAGAAGCAAGGTTTTTAAAGGACACTGAAATAAACATATGAAAAGCAGTGGGCAGGCTGCAAGCCCACAAATGATATGCAGCATGTCTCAGAGAGACAGCACAAAATGCCTCCTTGTCTTTAGACTTACAATAGGTAAAAGTATTCATTTTATTGTGGCCTAATTTGAATGGAAGGCTGGGTTTTAAGTAGCTCTCTCTATTGGCCATTCCTTGTAGGCTCAAATCTTAAACCTTTTCGATGATGAGTTGATTTTTACTTAGAGTTACACCGGAATATACAGCCCTGATTTACAAAGTATTTGATTAATTATTCCGCCGCTCCAATGGTGGAATTAAAGTGGAATTAAAGTATGCAACGGTTTCTAAAATTTAGAAACCACTTCATACTTCTCGGCGCCCTCGAATACTCCACAGTAATTAACTTGTTATCACTGCAGAGTATCGTAAGGGCGATGAGTGATATATGCAGTGGTCTCTAAACTTTAAAACCCAATGCATAGCCTACTCGCCGGCACCCTTCCTACTCTGCAGTGAGTGCAGAGTGTAAAAGGGGTGTGCACCGAGTGAAATGCACTGGTTTCTAAAGTTTGGAAACCACTGAATACCATTCAGTATGTTTGGCTGTGCTATTTTCACAGTGCAAAATACACCCTTGCATCTTTTTTGGACACAAGAGTGCAATCCCCAGTGCACCACACAGCAGAATTCTGTCGAATCTGGTGGAATTTCAATGTAATTTTGCTTGATTCCGCAGAAGGAAACTCTGCGAATTCCACCCACCCCTAAAGTGTTGCTTTATGTCTAGAAAAGGGTGTTTCAAAAATGTGATCCTACTCGTCAGGTAGGATATCAGCTGGGGTGCCTGTCTATAGGGGATGTTCTCTTCTGTTAATTTCTAGCTTTCTTTGAATGAAGGATTGGCTTGTGCCACAGATGGGCATGTGGCTGATGCAGATAATCTTGAAGGCTAAGCATCTGGCAGGGTATGTCTGTGGAGTGGTTGTAGGACAGGTGGATCACTTGGGGTACATTTTTGCTGCAATGCTGTGGATCCTTCACAGTCTTGAGAGCAGAGAGAGAATTGGTCCTCTAGATACTTTCTGAAATCATGATGGGGAAGTGCAGCCCAAGCTTTAGCAGTCAATTGATATGCAGGAGACATAGAATTTACATGGTATAGAAGGACCAGGAATAATCTGGAGTCCATGATTAAGCCAAGGATTTTCACTTCTGTTGATGGTTCACCAAGCTGCTGTGGCCAGATGATCGTAGGCTAGCAGCTCTTCCATTCTCTACATAGTAGCATCACTGTTTTAGATTAAGTATGTTTAAGAAGACATCTCAGATGACTCTGAGAGAATAGTCTAGTCCTGAGATATCTAGGTCCATCATATATTTCAGTTTCAAAGATTTTCAGAGTCATTTTGGGGAGATTGGAGGAATGGGATCAAACTAGTAATATTTTAAGTCCAGTTCAGTATGGTTTCAGGGAGGGGAAGGGAACTATGGAGCACGGCTTAAATCTAGAGTTGATAATTGACACATATGTGGTGACATAGAAAAGCACCTTCCATCTAGCTTTCATGGACCTAAGCAGTGCCTTCGACTGAGTTAATAGGTCAAAGCTATGGTCAACACTAGCTGACAACGGCCTAAGGAGCTTGGTGGACATGTTTGTTCATTTTATGAATGATCTTGATATAGACATTATTATCTCTAAAACCCATACAATGATCTGTGGGAAGATCACCTCTAAAGTTAGGTCCTCATGTATTAAGGGATGTGCAATCTCAAGGGTTTGTTATTTTCCATTCTTGGGAATCACTTTTGACCAACATAGTAATTGGAGCCCATGTATGACTGTCATAGATCAATGTTTAATCAAGCTTGTGGTGCACTTTTTAAGTTTTCTGCCTTAATAGGCAATACACCTATAGTTCTTCCCTCCTTTTAAGATGAAAAGTCTGCCAATAGTTACTATGGTGCAGCCATTTGGGGTTATCGCAACTGTTTAAAAATCCAAAGGGAAGGGAATTGATTTTGCCAAAAACGTACTTGGGGTTGGTCCTGCAAGCCCTATCACCTTCAGTCATGATGAATTGGGCTTTGTGAAAGACACTGTAAGAACAGCCCCATTATTCCTATGGATCGCTGTCTGGTGTGGAATCCACACAGCTTTTAATAGGGAAGTAATTAAGGATTGTCTTGGCTGTGACCTGGACATAAGATACCATGGCTGGCATACATAAAAAAACTTGTCTACTGAATTGGAGCATCCCAAATTGCATTATGCTCTTCAGTCAATTGTAAAATATGGATGGAAAAAGGATAAAGGAGAAATATTTTGGACTAATTATGGAAACAAGGGAGTCAAAGGCTCTGGAAAAAATGATATTGAGAGCTTACAAGATAATACAAACAAATTCAGGTCCGGAGCCTTATCTTACCTTGGTTAAAAATCCGTGGGAGAGATACATGCTCACAAGGTTTCGATTGGGCTCAATTCGGTGTAGTCTCTGCTTCCCTCCTGGGCAATACAATAGCAATTCCGTTTTAACATGTGCATGTGATGGAACTTCCCTACAAACTCTGGTCCATCTGGTATTATTCTGTCCAATGTATTACTTCCCGCAAAAAAGATATTCGTCCCCTATTTTAAAATCTAGGACCTTTTATCAATATAGATTCGCTTTTTGCACTTACAACAATTATTAGATCCAACTGTTATTTTAGCTATGGTGTCTTTCATAAAATGTGCCTTAAAAATAATACTGCTATACCTGTCTAACCGTTTTTTAGCAAAGTATGATGCTCCTTGTACCTCGTAGTTTTTTTTGATTATGTTAGTTGAAATGTTTATCCTTTTTATAATTGTATATATTTTTTAGCTGTTTTTATGTTGAAAGCCGTATTGTCAAAGGTCTTTAGCTTGTGCTTTTATGATTATTAATTAATAATTGAAGAAATATTGACTGACCAGTTTGAAGACAATCTGAGGGTCCTTGAGGCAGTGGTTACATGTTAGACAGAAGGACTTGATGAGATCCAATACTGGACTCAGATATGTGTTGAAGAATAGTTGTGTGAAATTCGAATTTTGCAGTATGCCAATGTCAACAATGAATGGTAATGAGGTGTTGAGGGGCAGGGTGATGATACTATATCTGTTGGAGAGGTATGAGGAGATCCAGACAAGAATACTTGGAAAATACCAGATATTAGGTAGTTATTTACGACAGCCATAGTTATTTCTGGGTCTGACAATAAGCTAGCAAATCCACTAACCTTGATTGCATCATAAAATTGGGCCACAGAGAGTTGCTTGACTGAAGTCAGGGTCTGTTTTTAGGTTGAGCCTGGGCAGCGCATGCGCTACTCTGCGAGGCATGCTGTATTCAGGTATGGAATCGAAGCTCTGCCCATTTTCCACCCATCTTTTCAATTGGCTCTTGTTACTGTCCTTTCTAAATGGTTGCTTTTGATTCATGAATAGGCTTAGTAGTCCCTCCGTAGAACTGCCTTGTCTGCATTTGTAACCTCCCATGAGTACTGGACTTTTTTGTTGTATTGTTTCACGGTCTGTTTTATCGACAGTCTGTGAGCACTATTTTCTTTCATGATTTTCTCCTATTGCAGGCACGACGTGCTTTCCTGCTAGGGGGCCCATTTGATCACTTGATTAATTTAGTTTATTATGCCCAGGTGCCGCCCTTAAACATGGCGTCCGGGTAATTTAATATGCACGGGCGTTGTACCTGATCACGGCGCAAGCATAATTTAATATGCACGGCCGCCGCACATGATGTCACAGGGTACCCATTTGATCATTATCATTTTTTTATAACCCATCAAACACGGCCCTCTAAGTGCCTCGTCTAAGCATGGGCCCGCCGCCAATGTTTTAATAAATTCAAATAAAGACGGAGGCTGCTTTTTTATTTGCCATCACCCACACTTAAGCTTTAAACAGCTCAAGCTAAAATGCTGGTGCCGCGATTACCTCAAAAGCAAAGAAATAGGAAAAAAGAATGCATTTTGTTTTTAATTACTTTAATTTGTAAGCAATTGCAGCACCCGCATTTTAGCTTAAAATGTTCAAAGCCTAAGTGCTGCCATTGTAACAAAAGTAAACAAATAAAAATAAAGTGTGCAACTGCCATTTGTTTTCTATTTGCTATCTTTTGTTACAATCTCTGCACTCGCGCTTACGCTATAAACATCGTAAGCTAAAGTGCGGATGCTGCGATTGCTAAAAAAGAAAAGAAATAGAAATTTGTTTTCTATTTATTCAATTTTTCAGCAATCGCGACATCCGGCATTTGGCTTACGATGTTTACAACTATAGTGCGAGTGCCACAAAGGTCTTGCATTTGCAAGAGTTTGAGGTATTGGCATTGCAAATGATGATGCCTTTTATTTATGTGTTTTGAAAACCTGGAATTGGTACGCACTGCTTGCAAGTTTTCAAAAACATAAATAAAAAATATTGTTATTTACAATACCTATACCTAAAAGTCTCGCAAATGCAAGACCATTGAATTGCAAATGCTTGTTTATCTGTTAGTGTAGTGTTTTTAGGTTTTGCCTGCACAGCGCTTGCGCTGTGCTTGTGAAATCTATTGTTTTTAATATATCTTCTAAGGGACTTCACTTTTTATTGGTCCGTATGCTTGCCATTTCTATTGGTTGGTGGTTCAAACCTTTGTTCTTTTGGTTAACGCTGCAAACCGTTTCTGTCTACATTTTATTATCTTTACCTCTAAATACCTAATATTGCTATATTTTGCTACTATACACACAATCACAATTGCAGTTACCTTGCAGTTAAAAGGAGTTTTATTTAAATGGTGCAGCAGGGGCAGTGGCACCGTGGCCAAATGCTCTAGGGACCCCATCACACAGAGATTATTGCTAAATTTTACTACTAAACAGACAGTCATAATTGCAGTTACCTGGCAGGAAATAGGGTCATGACTGAAATGATGCAGCAGGTGCAGTAGCACCAGAGCCAAAGTTGTCATAACCCCTCTATACATCATATATTTATTTATTTATTTATTTATTTATTTTGTATAGCGCAAACAGCTACCCAACAAAGGGTTTCCCGGCGCTGTGATTCAGTAGTAGTAGATCGGACGACTGACTTAGATGTTAAATAGCCAGGTTTTTAAGGCCTTTCTGAATTTAATATAGTTCACCTCTGTGCGCAGAGCTTGTGGCATAGTGTTCCACAATGAGGGTCCAAGGTAGGCGAAAGATTTGCCGCCCATGCGTGACAGTTTTATTTTAGGAACAACAAACTTATTAGCTGTTGCAGATCTCAGAGTCCTGGATGTATGATAGCAATGTACTAGATTTTGTAGATACTTAGGGGCTTTATTTGTAGAGATCTTATGCATGAAACATAAGGACTTGAATTTAATTCTGTTCTCAATTTTTAACCAGTGCAGCTCACGTATAAATTTGGTGGTGGATGAGTGGATAGGAATTTTACCTAACAGTCTCGCGGCTGCATTCTGCACAATCTGCAGTTTGCGGATTGTTGCTTTGTTGGCCCCCAAATATAGTGCATTCGCGTAATCTAACCTTGATGTTATTAATGCATTAATGACAGTTTTTTTTGTATGGTCTGGTAGCATCCAACAAATTTTTTTTTAACCACTTCAAGATGACAAAACAAGTGGCCGATGTTTTAACAGCTTGCTGGTGCATACTCAGTGTGTCATTGACAATAAAGCCTAGATTACGGGCCTGAGTAGTCGGAATTGAGGGAGAGCCCATAATGGAAGGCCAGTGCTGAGGTCCCCAGAGTTCTTTATTCTTTCCCAAAATGATTAGTTCGGTTTTTTCACCGTTTAGTTTCAGGAAGTTTTTTTGCATCCACTCTGCAATTTTCACTAATCCTAGATTTAATGTGGAGGGGTTGTTGTTTCCTGATGGTGGAAGGGAGAAGAGGAGCTGAGAATCATCAGCGTAGGAAAACATCATTAAGCCGGTCTCCTCGACTATTTTTGCGAGCGGGCTCATATAAAGATTAAAAAGTAACGGACTCAAAATTGAGCCCTGTGGAACTCCGTGTTTGAAGGTAAGGGTTTCAGAGCAGGCAGATTGGGAAAAAACTTGAAACGTTCTGTTCTCAAGTAAAGATTTAATCCAATTTAAGGCGGGCCACAGATGCCAAATGAGTGGAGAGTCTTTATTAGTACCGCATGTGACACAGTTTTGAATGCGGCACTGAGGTCAAGAAGCACCAGTGCCACTGTTTCACCCCTATCTATCATAGCACGGATATTCTCTGTTACACCTAATAGGGTGGTCTCAGTTGAGAAACCAGCCCGAAAGCCAGACTGATGGGGAGGTAGCAGGTCATGTGTGGTTATGAAGTCTGTAAGACAGCGATGGACATGTTTCTCCAGAATTTTAGCGTCAGCTTTTTTCAGTAGTGGATGAATCATAGCATGTTTCCAGTCCTGAGGCACATATTCTTCCTGCAAGGAGATGTTTAAAAGGTCCGTGATAGTGGATAAGGCTTTCTTACTAAGTAATTTTAAAATGGGACATGGGAAGGGGTCTCTTGGTGAACCAGATTTAATAGTATTTATGAGGTCAATGACAGTATCCACATTAAGCGTAGGCCAATTGTTTAATGAGAAGATGTGAGTTAAGCAGATATTGGCATCTAGAGTGTCCTCTTGAATACCAGATCTGTTAGGAGGGGAATTACGGGTATCAATGAGAGTTTCCTCGTGTTGATTTTGATCAAGTTCGATGGCCTGGTAAATTTTATCAACTTTATTTACAAAAAAGGTGGCTAGTTGATCGCATTGTATTTTATTAAGGTCAGGTGGGGTTGGTAAGGTGTTTGAGCCTGCCAGCTCTTTAACTGTTTTGAAAAGAGTCTTAGATTGATTTAGGGCTGCCGTGATTTTAGTGCAGACAAAATCGGCTTTGGCTTTACTACACATCTTTTAGTAGTGTGTTAATTGGATTTTATAATCTTTTTTGGTTTCCATAGAATAAGACTTTCTCCACTGACGCTCAACAGTTTTGCATTTGGTCTTTTCTAGTTTTAAAGAGTCGTTATACCAGGGGGCAGGTAAACGTTGATTTTTTCCCTTTAGCTTTGTTTTGGGCAAGCACGAGTCGATGGCTGTCAGAAGCCATGTCTGAATAGAAGCTGAGAGATTTTGCACTCTCGTGTTAGTACATGGTGTCGTGGCTTCTAATAAGTTATTCAGAATATTGATATCAAGTTTTTTCCATTTCCTAACAGTAGGGGTTTGGACCATCGGAGTGTCCTTATTATGGGGTTGCGTTTGAAATGAGAATTTAATAGGAAAGTGATCTGACCAGGGAATAGGCAGGGCAGGAAAGGTGTCCAAGTTATGGATATTGGAGAAAATTGGATCTAATAGGTGACCTGCGGTATGTGTAGGGCCAGAGTTCTTTAAGCTTAGATTGAGAGACGCAAGGTCGGCAATGAGTTCTGTAGCCTTTGTGCAATGGTCATTGTCTAGGTGTAAGTTTAAATCACCTATGACTGTAAAGTTGGCAGTATTCATGGCGAGAGGGCCTAGAAGTTCCGATATATTAGTTAGCCAGTTTGATGCTACTCCAGGTGGGCGATAGATGAGTACACCCGAAAAGGTAAAATTGGGAGAAAGTATAATTTTAAAAGTGGCGCCTTCGCACCCAGGACAGGGACATTTTTTACACTCACAGGTGTAATTTTTTTTAAAGATCACAGCTATGCCCCCTCCTACTTTATTTATCCTATCAAGGCGTATGATCGCATATGAATCAGGAAGGGCCGTAGCCACATCAGGTCCAGAGCTTGCATGGAGCCATGTTTCAGTAATAAACAAAGCGTCAGGAGCTTCATCTATTAATAAATTGAAAATTTCTATTTTATGTTTGGGTAGAGAACGACAGTTTAAGCTAAAGAAAGTAAATAGCTTAGAATCAAAGTTTGAGCATGTCGTTTTTGTTCGATTCTCAAATTGTTTTATCCCAACAGAATTTGTTTTCAAAGAAAAACTATGGCAAATATTGTAATTTCTGTTCAACTCAAATAGACAACAGTGCGGTTGTTTAGGTGTTTTTAAAGCTAGTAATTGTTCCGAACTGTATTCTATAGAGGAAGTAATGGTACTATCAATAGTTATAGGGCTGGTGACACATACCAGTGAAGGAGACAGAGAAATATGAGCCATGGCCGCTGGGCGCGTCCGTGGCGCGGACGGGCGCAGACGGGCTGACTCAGGCGTGACTCCGGCGCTGATGCAGGCACGTCCACAATTCGCGTCCGCTATCGCGGAGAGTTTCCGTTTCCTTAAGTAGGGATGGCTAGAGCGCTGTTGAAGCTCACGCCTCCCACCCAAGATGTCCGCCGTTTCCGAATCTGATGGCAAATAAATCGGTATTTAGCCCGTAAATCGGCTGTTACCGACTATGTGCAGGATCTAGTTTTCATAATGCCAGGATTTACGCTAGTGCTGTAAATTAATCAAAAAGTTTTAAAATACGCCGTTTAAAAGCTCACAATCAGCATTCAAACAGAAGCAATAAAGTGCAGTTCAGAGGGCAGTCTACCTCCCGGCTACTCGCCTCAGGAGGGGTCCAATGTTTAAACAAACGAATCAGCTATATGTTACTACTAAACATACAGTCACAAATGCAGCTATCTTGTAGGCACAAGGGTCATGATTTGAACGGTGTTGCAGGTGCAGTGGCACCGGGGCAAAAAGATCTAGGGACCCCACTAAACACAGAATATTGCTTTATTTTACTACTAAACAGTACGTCACATATGCAGTTATCTTGCGTGTACTAGAGCCATGGTTTGATGGTGAAGCAGGTGCAGTTGCACCAGGCCCAAAAGTAATCAGAACTCCTCAAAATACCAAATATTGCTATATTTAACTACTAAACTAGCATTCAGAAGTGCAGTTACCTAGCAGGCACTAGAGTCGTGATTTCAATTGTGCAGCAGGTGCAGTTACACTGGGGCTTAAAGCTTCAGCAACTCATCTAAACACCAAGTATTGCTTTATGTTACTACTAAACAGGCAGTCACAATTGTAGTTATCTTGCAGGCACTAGGGTCATGATTTAAATGGTGCAGCAGGTGAAGTGGCACTGGGACCAAAAGCTTTAGAAACTCCACTAAATTCAGATTACTGCTAAATTGTACTACTAAACAAAAAGTAAAAGTGAAGTGTTCTATCAGGCACTAGGGTTACGATTACAATGGTGCAGCAGGTTCAGTGACACAAGGACCAAGATATCTAGGAACACCAGTAAAAACCTAATATTGCTTTATGTTAGTGCTAAACAGGCAGTCACAAGTGAAATTATCTTACAGGCACTAGGGTCATGAATACAATTGTGCAGCAGCTGAAGTGACACCGGAACCAAAAGCTCTATGCGCCCCATTAAACACCTAATATTGCTATATTTTGCTACTGAACTGGCAGTCACAAGTGAAGTTATCTTGCAGGCAATGGGGTCATGATTTGAACAGTCCAGCAGCTGCAGTGGCACCGGGCCCACATGCTGTCAGAACGCCTCTAAACACCGAATATTGCTATGCTTAACTTCTAAACAGGCATTCACCAGTGCAATTACCGTGCAGGCACCAAGGACATGATTTCAATGTTGCAGCAGGTGCAGTTACACTGGGGGTTAAAGTTTTAGGAACGCTTCTAAACACCAAATATTGCTATATTTTAGTAGTAAACAGGCAGTCACCAATGCAGTTATCCTAGTCCAAACACCCAATATTGCTATATTTTACTATGCAACAGGCAGTCACAATTGCAGTTAAAGGGGACTTCATTTAAGCGGTTCAGCAGATTCAGTGTCACTGCGGCCAAAAGATCTAGGGACCCCATGAATCGTGCCGCATGTGCAGTGGCACCAGGCCCAAAAGTTGATAGAACGCCTATAAAAACCTAATATTGCCATATTTTGCTACTAAACAGGCAATCGCAATTGCAGTTACCTTGCGGTTAAAAGGGCCTTGATTTAAATGGTACAGCAGGTGCAGTGGTACTGGGGCCAAAAGCTCTAGAGACCCCACTCAACACAGATTATTGCTAGTGTATTCTACTAAACAGACAGTCACAAGTGCAGTTATCTAGCAGGCACTAGCGTCATGATTACAATGGTGCAGCAGATGCAGTGACACCTGGATCAAATGCCATAGGCACATCACTAAACACGTAATATTGTTATATCTTACTCCTAAACAAGCTGTTACAAATGCAGTTACCTTGCAGGGAATAGGGTCATGATTGAAATGGTGCAGCGGGGGCCGTGGCCCAGGGCCAATAGTTGTCATAACTCCTCTAAACACCAAATATTGCTATATTTTACTACTAAACAGGCAGTCACAAATGCAGTTATCATGCATGCACTGGGTCATGATTCGAATGGTGCAGCAGGTGCAGTCGCACCGGGCCCAAAAACTTGAGGAACTCACTAAACACAGATTATTGCTAAATGTGACTACTAAACAGACAGACACAAGTGCAGTTATCTAGCAGGCTCTAGGGTCATGATTACAATGGTGCAGCAGGTGCAGTGACACTGGGACCAAAAGCTTTAGGCATACCATTCAACACCTAATATTGTTATATTTTACTACTAAACAAGCAGTCACAAGCGCGATTACCTTGCAGGCAATAGGGTCATGATTGAAATGGTGCAGCGGGGGCAGTGGCCCCGGGGCCAATAGTTGTCATAACTCCTCCAATCACCAAATATTGCTATATTTTACTACTGAACAGGCAGTCACAGATGTAGTCATCTTGCAGGCACTAGGGTCATGATTTAAATGGTGCAGCAGGTGCAGTGGCACTGGCTCAAAGGTTGTCAGAGCTCCTCTAAACATCAAATATTGCTATATTTAACTACTAAACAGGCATTCACCAGTGCAGTAGTGCAGTTACCTTGCAGGCACTGGGGTCATGATTTAAATGGTGCAGCAGGTGCAGTTACACTGGGGCTCAAAGCTCTAGGAACCCCTCTAAACACAAAATATTGCTATATTTTAGTACTAAACATGCAATCACAAATGCAGTTATCTTGCAGGTAATTGGGTCATGGTTTGAATGAAGCAGCAGGTACAGTGGCACTAGGCCCAAAAGTTGTCAGAATGCCTGCAGTCCAAACCTAGCAGGCACTAGGGTCATGATTTCAATTGTGCAGCAGGTGCAGTTACACTGGGGCTTAAAGCTCTAGGAATGCCTCTAAACACCAAATATTGCTATATTTTATTACTTAACAGGCTGTCACAATTGTAGTTACCTTGCAGTTAAAAGGGACTTAATTTAAATGGTGCAGTAGATGCAGCATCACGGGGCCAAGAGATCTAGGGATCCCATTAAACACAGATTATTTCTAACTTTTACTACTAAGTGCAAGTGCAGTTATCTATGAGGCACTAGGGTCATGATTACAATGGTGCAGCAGGTGCAGTGACCCGGGACCAAAAGCTCTAGGCACACCACTAAACACCTTATATTTCTATATTTTACTATTAAACCGACAGTTGCAGGCAATAGAGTCATGATTGAAAGGGTGCATCAGGTGCAGTGGCACTGGGGCCAAAAGTTGTCATAATGCCTCTAAACACCGAATAGTACTATATTTTACTACTAAACAGGCGGTCACAAATGCAGTTATCTTGTAGGTACAAGAGTCATGATCTGATTGGTGCAACTGGTGCAGCATTGGCCCCGGGACCAAGCGCTCTAGGCACCCCACTTAACACTGAGTATTGCTATATTTTAGAAATAAATCTGGGTGGTGAATTCCGCTCCGCTTTTGGAGTTTGTGGAGATTTCCACACTCCGCGTGACGCGGAGCTTGCGGAGTTCTGCAAAACTCTGCTCCACCTAGTAGGGCAGAGTTTTTTTCCTTGCTCGCGTTCGTCAATATCAAGTTGGTGAGTGCGAGCAAGGAAAATCCACTTCCCAGTGAGATTATTCCTCATTGGCGAGCATCAACATCAAGTTGGTGAGCACGAGCGAGGAAAATCAACCTCCCGGCGAGATTTCTCATTGCAGGCGGTCAGATTTCTCATTGCGAGTGGTCGCGTATGCTTGTGACTGTTTGCCTTGAGAAACTGTCCGCTCGAGTAAAAATCTACTCAAGCTGCAGAAAGGAAGCAGCACCCACTTACCCTGTGCATGGTGCCATTCGTGATGATTGCACAGTGCAGACAAGCATCTGGCACTGAAAATCACTGCGAACAGCATTATCCGCCGTAGTGCAGCAGAGTTTTCTTTCACTTCGCGGAGTTCTGCCCAGGCTTAGAAATAAACAGGCAGTCACAAGTGCAGTTATCTTGCAGGCACTAGAGTCATAATTTGAATGGTGCAGTAGGTGCAGTGGCACCGGGCTCAAAGTTGTGGACCTGTTTTTTCTTACATTAAGGTTGCATAGTGTTTAGCAATACTTATCTTCCCCTGGCTGCACACATTTAAAACATGCTTGTTTGAGTTTGCTTTAATGGGTGGAACTCTTAACTAATTTTCTCATTCTTTATAATGCAGTCCAGCTAGTAAAATTGCATTTTTTGTCTGGGTCATGGGTTTGTCGCTAATAAAACTGCATTTTTTCCATCATGTGTTTGTTGTTGGCAAAATTATGTAGTTTAAACCCAACCAAAGTGTTTGCAGTGCTTTTTATGAGCACACTCTTTGGTGCTCTGAAGGGCTGTTTTAACCTCCTTACCTCTTTTATCCATTGGGACAGTTTCTGTGTAACATTATAGCACCAGACAACTGTTGCAGAGTCTTGGATTGTAAACACAGGCATGTGCCTGTTCTAAAAGTATTCCTCAAGTTTTGTGATTGCAGCCTGTTCCTTCTACTGGCGGGTAAGTAAGGCTGTATACTTTCAGGAGCAGTGAATTCGAAAATTCCAGCTGCTGGGCATTGTTGTCACATTGTGTCAATGTTGTCTTTGATGACTATATGGGATTTGTGTTGCTCTTTTTTTTCATATGGTATCTATTATTTTGGAATGCTTTTAAATAAGAAAACAAAATTCAGCTTTGAGAGAGTTCTCCACTTTTTATCACCAATCGTTTAGCTTACAAAGGAGGTGTGTGGTAAGACTGGCTATTTTTCGGACTTGGCTCTACTTTGCATACTGTATTGTTCTAGTACCAAAAACATGCTATATTGTTTGCTGTATTTTCCGTTGCCCATATGAATAAGCAGCATGGTAAATGAGCGATACTCTGAAAATTGAAGAAGGAGTTATTTCCTAATAGTGAGAATGTTGCTATTCATCTTTCTGTGGGTGTAAAATTCATTCATATTTATTTGCATACTTTTAACACGTGGTATTTTAGCTTAATAGTTGCTAAAAAAGGGTTTAAGATCTCCAAAGTAATTTAAACAGCCTCCTGTATTTGCGTTGTTAATAAATATAAAAAACATCAACTGCACATCCTTAAAAAAGACAAGCGCTTCGTCTAATTAGCTTGCTTTACGCCTGTTATTTTCGCTTAATAATTGCTAAAAAGGGTTTGAGTTGTCCAAAGCAATTTAAACTGCCTCATTTATTATGTATTAATATAAAGAACATCAACTGCACCAACCTCGCATTCTTAAAACAGGCAAAGTGCAGTTATCTAGGAGGCACTAGAGTCATGATTTCAATAGTGCAGCAGGCAGATGCTGTGGCACCGGGACTTATTATAACTAATGGCTTGAAAAACATACAGTATTCGTTACAACATACAAACTTCAAAGAAAATAGTACAATAATTGAAAATGTCACAGTGTAATGTTTAAATAAAGAAACATTGTAAACTGTAAGTAACACAATGCCACTTACACTTCAAGTACAAATATTTACTATATGCTCATTATTGTTTCAGAGTTTATGTTCATGATTCCATATTTTCGCAATAAGAAAAAAAGATATGAAGAGCGAAATCGGAAAAAAACTTCATAAGAGAAAAGTGTATAAAAATAACTTGCCCATCTTCATAAAATAATAATCCCACTTTTAGTTTGTATTTTAACTTATTGCACAACTGCTCAAATGCTCATTTGAAAAATGTATAGTTAATTTTCATATGTTTATCTTAACAATAGACAATAACCTTACAACCCCTTTTCATCTAGTTTTTGTAATCTTGTTTTTTTGGATTTGCAAAAACAGAGTTTATGCTGTACTTGTATGGTTTTTCAGCCAACCTTTACCTATTCTACCCGTAGCTGCACCCCTTTCTAGCTTACTCTTTAATTTTTTTCTTCCACCATTTACGTAATCTTCCCACTTCATAATACCACTAGTATCAGCACACATATTGCGTTTTTGTACATAAACAAGTCATAGTATTTTAACAGACTTTCTGTAACTTATAGTGTACAACTACTCAGCAAGGTACAACTTACAAAAAAAAAGCTTAATATTAATCGCAGTGGCGAAACCTAATGGATTTACCAATGTTTGTTAATACTAGTCCTAATGGGCTGAATGACAGGCTTCTTGTTTCTGTGGCATTGTTCATGTATCTTTGCTTTAGCCACTAAGTGGTGTGCAATAGAGTTACAGAAAGCTTCAGACAGTGGAAAGTATGCAGTGCTACAATTTAGGTGGCAAAATCCAGTGAGAACCAGATTAGGCATTTCATCCTGTCTGGTGGGCTTTGTTTTTGACATTCCCATGGTGTTGCCCTGAAAATAGGTACCACAATGGGAACGCCACAAACAGTTCCTGCAAAGCATGGACCGGAAGATCCATGCCATGCAGGAACATGTGCGCGTGCACACAGGGGGGCACATGTTGTGCCACCCTGTGTGCATCCACAGGGCGTGAGGCACCAGGGGGCTCCCTTTGTTTCCTCTTCATGGAATCATCATGAAAACCGTGGCAGAGAGGAAGCTTGTAATATGCTTGGCGGGACAGTGGAGGTCCCACCAAATAATTTACTGCCTCCTGACCATGGCAACACCACCAGGGAACGGCGGTTTCCTGGCAGCTGCGGTGGTCCGTGGTCCACCAGATAGGTAATCAGAGCCTTAGAGTGGAGAGGCATAGAGTGGAGTAGTATGTCATAGAGTGCAGGGGTGTGGCATGGAGTGGAGTGCCGTGGAGTGTTGTAGAGTGGAGTGGCATGTCGTAGACTGGAGTGGAGTATTGTAGAATGGAGTGATGTGCTGGAGAGTGGAGGGACATACAGCCTGATTCATGAACGGGCCGTTTTGCGAGCCCCTAATAGCGATTCATAGCGAATCGCTATTCAGGACTCGCAAAACGGTATTCATGTAGGAATTGCTAAATAAATAGCGATTCCTACATGTTCTTTATTTGCGAGTAGCAATTTGCTACTCGCAAAAACTCCCCATTCATTCCTATGGGCCAAGAGGCCCATAGGAATGAATGGGGAGTATCCCTTATTTGCGAGTAGCAATTTGCTACTCGCAAATAAGATAGCGATTTTAAGGGTGCCAGCGGTGTCCAAAGGACACCCTGTAGCACCCCTGAAATGCTAATTGAAACAGGTGTTGCGCACACACATGTCCAAGGGACATGTGTGTGTGCAACATGCAACTTAGAAAAATGCTTTTAAAAGCATTTTTCTAAGTTTTTGCTATTTACCGAGAGGTCTGACCTCTCGGTAAATAGCGGCCCAAAATTGCAAATTCGCAATTTTTAAATGTGTCATGAATAGCATTTAAGGAATCTCTAATAGAGATTCCTTAAATGCTAATCCTCGCATATTTGCTAATTCTTTATTAGCGATTTTTGCATTTGGGATGATGAATCCCAAATGCAAAAATTGCACTCGCAAAGGGCCAGATTCTGAGAATCTGGCCCTTTTGCGAGCGCATTTACCTTCATGAATCAGGCTGATAGAGTTTAATGGATGTAGTAGAGTGGAGTGGCGTAGTCCGGAGTATACATGGTGTGTTAGCGCACTGCCATTACATACACCACATTTTCAATTGAAATGATCAGTACATTTACACAGACATACAGTTTAACTGTGTGGGATAATGTGTGGCAAAGTCATCCATTAGTGTATTGATGTAT
Organism: Lissotriton helveticus; assembly: GCF_964261635.1. NCBI lineage: Eukaryota > Metazoa > Chordata > Amphibia > Caudata > Salamandridae > Lissotriton > Lissotriton helveticus. The sequence continues at coordinate 1,326,805,346 of NC_136069.1, read as the reverse complement.
TTTGACTGCATTCAAATATTTGTTTCCACCACACTTCGGAATTACAAAAAAATAAATTACATTTGTATTTTACTAATTCTGATATATTTTGAATTATGAGCACATTTCATTTTTTTGTTGTGTGCTCGAAAAAAAGCCTTTTGTTTCACAGCAAGATTGTCACATAAATACACTCAATTTGATGTCAGAGAAAGAAAAGGAAACACCAAGCTCCCTCGGAAGACAGAGCCTGACATTTGACCTCTGTCTTTGAATTCACAGCAAATGTGACAAGATAGGAACAAAATGTAAAGGCTTGCTTACAGAAAATGAGCACTCGGAAGGATACAGTATACAGACAATGCTCTACCCAATGGACAAACTCAAGCTGGAGAGCGTAAAACAAATAAAGCCAGCAGATAGAAAGCAAGCATATGAGTAACAAACCGCAAATCCAATGGTTAGCAATGGGTGGAATGCATCCCAGGGAAGCTTTCAGAGTGCCCACAAGAAGTCGTTAGCAAACCAGACAGTGGTTTCAACCTTAACACCTTGAGTGCTTATGACGAGCCCAGCTCGTCATGAGGCACAGTGGAGCTGTGTACATGACGAGCTGGGCTCGTAATAAAGGTCGCTGTCTGCCCACGCAAAATTGATTCCCCGCCTGTGCGAGAGAATCAATGCGTGGGCGGAGTTGTGATGAGCCCAGCTCGTCATGAGCACAGCTCCACTGTGCCTCATGATGAGCTGGGCTCGTCACGAGCACCGCGCACCCCCCACCTCCCCACGCCATGGGGGAATTACCACCACGGCAAAGGGGTTAAAAGCAATATGAAGCATCCAGTGCTAATGAACTTGAAAAACAAAAAGTGCATTTGCCCAGGCTGCATCATAGCAGTTTTTATTGTCTGGCTTAACAGCATAGCTGTCACCAGACAATTATGTAAGCAACACAAGAGAGGGGCTTTGTCTCTGAACACATCTTGGGAGCCAGGAGTACATTTTTCGATTGGGCAATAGTTTGCTTCCACTAAAAAGTGCTTGCCCTCCACCAGCTTTGGCCATTTAATGTATTTATCCAGCTGGCACAGCTTGAACTTTCAGGGGCACACAAATGACATTATAATGCAGTAAAAGTGTGTTCGATCACTAGATAATTTATGGTGTTTGCCTTTCTCTGGTAGTGGCACAGATGGGAGGAAGGCAATCATAACCTAAATATTATTGTTTTTGCTATAATTATGGGAATTTTCATCGGAAAAAAATTGAAACTTAACACACTCTTACATTAGATGTGAAGAATACGGTAGGGAGTAAAATATTGTTTCTTTGTACATTTAACACATTGTCATTGGCTTTGGGGTGAGAGCCTCAGGGCTTGTAAGTGGTGGAGAGACAACAGAGAGTACTAGTGTCCTTTAAAGGAATGGTGTAAGATAAGACTAACTCCTAGTAATGAGTGGGGATGGGGTTTTAAAAGTCATGCTTTTTAGCTATATATTGCTGAAAATTCAGAATAAGACTTTCTAAAATGTTATTTTAAGAAATGTTAATATTTAATTCAGTTATCTATATATCTATATCTATATATATATATCATTTTAGCTTGTTCATGCTGAAAAGATTATTTTTAATTAAAATGTTCATTTGCTGGCAAGTAACAGTAGTTAATATCCATGCTCTTAGCTTCCTGATTGACTCAAGCAGTGATAAGAGTGATAATTAACCTTAAGTATGAGATGGTATGCTTATGCCAGAGGTGCAGATTTAGGTAAATAACCTGTCTGAAAATATGCTAGCTTGCCTAGTGTAAAGAGATACGAAGTAAACTATTACTCCACACATATCAGCACATTACAAAAAATCGCGACCTTTACTGTAAATCATTTCAGAGTAACCTGCATCTAATATAATGATGTGTGTATTTATTTTAGTCAGACACTGCAAAGCCTGCTGTACTATTTTGGGGGCTGCCAGTAGCCAGTGATAATTGTGTGGAGATAGTACTTACAGTAAGCAATCATATTGCCTCAAAGCACTGCAAGGAAAATTACAATTGCAAGTAATAAGGAGGAAACAACATGCATTACTGGTGTATAAATGTATACTTAGTGACTTAGGGCATGATTACATGACATATCCCGTCGCCAAATTACAATTCCGTTATATCCTATGGAACTTGTAATACGGCGATGCGATGTCCGTCACATTTGTTACGGAGTATCCCATCCGCTAAGGTCGTAATCAGGCCCTAAGTGATTAATTCTCAGGTCTGGCTTGACAACATAATATTCTTTAAAATACATAGAGTGAGCTTTGGCCCCACCAACATGAGTATTCTGTCTCTCACGACCTGCTAGTGTCTGATTGGTATATTATTATATTGCAATGCATGATGATCTCTTTCACATCTGAAAAGTGCATCCCATTATCACACTTTGAATTATTTTTCTCATAAATGCACCATACATGCAAAGCAATCCTTTTTGGTCTAGTTTTCTTTAAATATTATTGTCAGAAATCAAAATGCGAGCTATACCTATTGACTTTACTAATGCTTGTGAGACTTACTGATGCTGCATTCGTGTCCACAGTTTTAATTTTTGAACTTTATCATGTCAATTTGCTTATGATGTAGATAGCTTCAGTTTTTGGTGATATATTATTCTGCGCAGCTATTTACAAAGGTATTTTGTAGTCGAAAAGAACATACCGACCATATGTTGCTATAACATACATTTGAAAGTATATTATCTCTCAATAGCAAGATAAGGTAACAGATTGTTTTCCTAGAAATTGGCATACATCTGGGCAGTATTGCTCACCACATAAGCTTGGTATGTAAAGCTGGGGCTTTAAGGGATTTTTCTTTAGGTCGTAGCAGTTTACAAGGCAATTACTTGATAAAATGGTTACCTGTTTTATGGCAGGCATTTTAAGTGGAGTGTCTCTTTATGGAGAGTAGCTGAACTTGGGCCCAGATGCATGAAAGGAAAATCTGGTCGCAAAGGGGCAGATTCTCAGAATCTGCCCCTTTGCGACCGGTATTTTTGCATTTGGGATGCATCATCCCAAATGCAAAAATCGCAATTTAAGGAATCTCTAAATTGAGATTCCTTAAATTGCGATTGCATTTAAGGAATCCCAAATTGAGATTCCTTAAATGCAATGCAACAAAGTAAAAAAATTAGCGATTTCGCTAATAGGGGGAGCAAATTACCATGAAGTTGAACTTCATGGTAATTTGCAAAAACTTTGAAAAATGCACTTTTGTGCATTTTTCAAAGTTTCATGTTGCGCACACACATGCCCTTAGGGCATGTGTGTGCGCAGCATATATGCACAGATTAATTTCAGGGGGGCAACAGGTTGTCCTTCTCAATTGCAATTCGCTAATTGCGAATCGCAAATTGAGAATGTCTTCCCATTCATTCCTATGGGCCTCTAGGCCCATAGGAATGAATGGGGAGGTATTCCTTAATTGCGACTCGCAATTTGCGAGTTGCAATGAAGGAATATTAAGAAATCGCAATTTTATTTTGCGATTTCTTCATGCATAGCATTTTGCTATTCGTTATGAGCTAATCCTTATTTTTTGCTAATAAGGAATCGCAAAATGGTCGCTTGATGCATCTGGGGGTTGGTTCTTTCAATTCCCATCCTGTCGTTCTCGGTTTGCAATGACAGGGATTTGAGAAAATGCTGCCATGAGTGTTGGTTTTGCCCTTACCATTACAGTTTCAGTCATCACAGCATTCAAGTCAAATAGTTCACATCCCAATATGCGTGGAAGGAAGAAGATGGATTGTGAGTCCACCTGCGATTTTCTGACAGCATGTCACACACCTGGGTTCAATCTACAAACACATGATGCATAGATCACAGAGAGCTCAGCTGAGTTCCGGCTAGTAAAGGGGCAGTGGTTCAAATTAGTCATGGTTTATAAGACAATAAGACAGCTTCTATTCTGATCTGGTCACCATATGTATACTTTGGTCTTGCCTGGTATGCAGGTGTTGACTTGCCTGAAGAGAAGCACAGAATTTCACTCAGAAGAACGGGAAAAGTAACGAGGAGGGCACATTCTGTAAAGGTTTTTTTAGTCGGTGAGGATTTAAGGGGACAAGGAAGACAATCTGGGGATGACTACAGACAAAGATCCCAGGGGCCGTGTGGGCAATGCTTTCACTATTATTACAAAACAACTGAAGGGTCATTGCACTTCTTCAACCTTTGCAGGGAGATAACTTAATCTGTTTTAGAGGGATTTGTGAAAGGACTGTCAAAGAACCTATCACTTGATTAAGTTTGGGAGAGCAGAGAGTGTGGTAATGCTACTATATGAGAGCAGATTTCTTCTGTAATGGGTAGCACCATGCAGTTGTTTCAATCAGATAAATGCAGTAGTCTTGTCATTGAATAAGGCATGAGTGTTGTGGAGAGTACTAACAGCACTCAGCGACACGACTTCCCTAAGACAAGGCCCCTGTCTTATGGTGCCATCTGCTGGTTTTGCCAATTATGACAGAAAGGTTTGAAAATCCAATATTCAGTATATAAGGATCACTTCTGCAGGCAAAATACTATTTTGTCTGGAGAGCTGAGGATTCCATTCACCATTTTATACTATATCCTATTTGAGGTTGATGGTGGTAGAATTGTCATCACCCATGAAAAAGGTGCAAAACACTAAGGACCTGATTCACAAAGGGTCACTGCTCTTCTGGCGGAGGCCCTTGCTGTCGCGGGGGAGTCTTTGCACTCGGGACGGAATCTTCTCAATGGCAAATCTCAGTCCAGAGATTTCGTCCAGAGTGCAAAGTCTCCCCCACGATTGCGGGGCTTCCACCACGAGTGCAGAATCTCTTTGCGAATTAGCCCCCTAGGTGCAGAAGCTGGATTAGGACAGTTGGTGTGGTGAATGAATAATGTTATACCTATATTTTTACTAACATTTAACAAGGTAGACTGTGAAGTAGCTTAATTACCTTTTTTGGATTAGTATTTGGTGCAGCTTTTGCCATTTAAATAAAGGCTGCAACCCATTTTGTAAAAGTTTGAGTTTATTGAAAACAGCAAACCACATCAAGTTTGATTAATTACATAGATTATGAGAGCAAGAAATAGACCAATAAGACCCATAAGAGTCATGAAAGATAATACGTGAAAGCAAAAATTGTTAACAATAGATATAAATATGCATAAATACGCAGTTTATACAGTTTGGAACTAGGAAAATATAAAGGGAATATGAGGGGGGGCAAGGGAAAGGAAGAAATATATAGCTAAATTGTACAATTGTGAATTAGCAGGTGATGAGGATAAATATGTAGTCAGTGGAAGCCATAAAAGATCCCTCTTTATGGCTATTGATATAGGAGATACATGGTTTGAATCTACCGTATAATGAAAACAATTGGCATTCCACAAGGATCTAAAGGAGATGTTTTGTCATGGTTCCAATTGAACGCTAGTAAATGAAAAGCAACGGCTAACAACAAATATATCAGCTCATAGCTAGAGGTTAAGCACGACCAGCGAGGAGCCAAACTTCCCAGAAAAACATTAATAAAGGAAAAAAGGAAAACAGTTTTAAAGATCTTGTTGATTTGGCACCAAACCAGTTTCCCAAACTGAAGAATAGGACACTCAAATAACATATGCTTCAAATCAGAAGTTGAGCTTGAGCAGGACCAGCAAGATGAATTTGCAGCTGGAGAAAAGGATTTTAGAGTCATAGGCATAAACAACAAATGGTGATAAACAAAATAAGTTTTTGTAGTGTTTGCAGCTCACGTAGTTTTATGAAGCTTAAGCCATAACTTGTCCTACAGGGCGGTAGACCAACATTCCATGAAATGCTTTTCAAATGCCAACTCATATAAATAATATAAGCCAATGGGTTAGTGCTGGGTAATGGAAAATGTGAAACCATTATGGGGGGAGAGGTAGATGTAGGGGGTAATGAAGAAATATATTGATTGAGAGATGTACACAAAAGGTCATATTGTGGTTGAGATGTAGTCGGGAGGGAAAATGTAGCTTGGAGATCAGGAAAGGATAGAAGTTGCTCATTGGTGCTGAGTTGTGACAACCAACACAATCCTATGGTTTTCCTGGTTTTCCAGTATATAGAATGATTCCTACCTCATAGTAATCTTTTATGCTAAATAGGTTGCTCTTGAAAAGTAGTAACCAAAGTGTATGTTGAAGGTAGAAGGAGTGCCAAGATTTTGCAGGAATGAGAAATAACTAGAGTGTGTGATTGTGAGATTTTTGTGGTGAAAGCACGAATTTCTATAAAACTAAAAGGGGAAATAAGAGATTTCTCTAGCTGGAGCCATAAAGGAGAGCATGGAGAGCAGTCTGGACGAAGCCATTGAGAAGCTTGTTTCAAACAAAAAGTTATACAAGGAGACTTACCGTTCAAAAGAAATTCTGATAAAAGAGAGTCTTTTTTCTTAAAATAATTATCAGGAATATAAACTGGGATCATGAAAATAGTGTATAGTATCACAGGTGTGAGCATCATCTTGGTAGAGTCGGTCCTACCCCATCAAGAGAGAAAATGTGGTTGCCAAAGAGTAATAGTATCCTGTAGTATCTTGACAATATGATCAAAGTTTTATTTTAAAGTGTCTTTGATAGTCTGTGAGAAATATAGCTTCAAATAATTTATTTTGGAGGGTTGCCAATTGAAACCCGGGTTTTCAAAAAGTTGCTTATTACACATGACATTTTTGGGTAAGACCTTGCACTTATTAAGGCGGTATCCTGATGGCTGGGAAAACGTGATATCTTATTGGAAAAAAGGAGGAAGAAAAATGGTCGTGATAGAACACTAAAGAAGAATGTTATCAGTGTAGTCTAACACCTAAATTTGTTGCGACCCAATTTGAAAGCCAGATATGCATGCATCTTGGCTGATTTTGATGAAATAGGATTCCTGTGCTATAATAAATAGGATAGGCAATAGCGGGCAACTTTGGTATACCCCTCTGATCAAGGGGAAGTAATCTGAAAGTATACCATTAGCAAAAATTGTTGTGTTAGTGCCAGTGTATAGCAGAGACATTAGCGCAATTAATTTATGAGGAAAACCAATCCATTTTAGTGCCGTAAACATACAATCCCACCCGATCTTATCAAAAGCTTTTTCTTCATCTAATGCAATATCAGCAGTACGATGGTCTAGTGTAGCGGCCTTACTCCGGATTTAAAAAAAGACTCGAGCTTGACTTGTGCATGCTCAAGGCCCATAAAGTTGGGCAAAATAGGGTCGATACATAATGCCAAAAGTTTTGTGAATATTTTATAGCCAGTGCTGACTAGCAAAAAGGGTCGATAGTTCTTGCACTGTGAATGATCTTTGTTGTCCTTTGAGATTAAGCAAATCATGGCATCCTGAAAGGAGCCTTAAGATGCATTATTATTGATGAAAGAGTTAAACAAAAGTTAAAGGTTGGGAAGGAGAAGCTTTGTGAGTGGTAAAATTCAATAGTAAAACCATCAGGCCCATGAGTTTTGCCTCTGCGCAATATGGAGACAGCATGAGTAATTTTTGAAAGTGAAATATCTGTCCCCAGTGATTCAAAATCAATACGTTGTGAAGGAGGGGTAGCAATAGATCTAATTGTTGTGGCTGTGATTCTGGAAAACATATAGATTAGTGTAAAAAACAAATGCTCTTAAAATATCTTTATCTCTAAAAAAAAAGTAGTCCCTGCATTATTCCATAGGGATTCTATTCTAGTCCTGCCGCTTCTGATATTCAAATAATTTGCAAGCAATTTCCCCATTTTATTCTGACCTCCATAGTATCATGCACTGCTTTTCAATGATTGTATGATGTTACAATACATTTCGTTGCAATGCATGCCTTTACAACGCATGTATATGACGCACATTCCATTATCACGCATACACTTTACCATTAATATGCCTTTGCCATGCATACCTTTACAACAAATTTCATTGTAAAATAATGCATTTTAAGGGCATATTTGTGGTAAAGGTTTTCCCTGACCCCTGACCCCTGCCCCAAGTCCCAAAACCAGTCCTTTATGCCCCCCACCCCTTGCTGCCCCAGTCCTTTAAAAAAAATAATAACCCTCCCCTGCCCTGTACCTCTGCGTGACCACCCATGGCCTCAAACCCTTTTAACAAATACCCCTCCCTTGAAAACTAGAAATGTACCCCTGTGCGACCCTCCAGCCCTTCTAAAAATGACCCCTTCCCTGAGCCCCAGAAGCGCCCACGGCCCTCAGCCCTTCTAAAAACGACCCCTTCCCTGCCCTGAGCCCTAAAAAGGGACCCTTGCGCAAATCCTGCCACAATAAAAATACTAATATAAATAAATAATTATAGAAAAATTAATTTAAAATCCCTCTTACCGCTCCAAAACGTCATTTCTCCATCCCTTCTGAGGCTCATGTCGTAAATAGGAAGCAGAAGTGTCTCTCTGTTTCCTTTAATGACGCAGATAGCCTCCACCAATCTTACCACACATACCTCTACAATGTAATTTGTTGTAAAGGCATGTGTGGTAATGGTGCACACCCTTACCCCACACATACCTTTACAAAATAATTTGTTGTAAAGGCATGTGTGGTAAAGGCTATGCATTGTAATGGTGCATGAGTTGCAACACATGTGTGGTTAAGGATATGCATGGTAACAGCCGAATTGTAATGGCAGATTTCCCTTTTCAATAGATAAGAGGAAGCAGCATTAGTGGTTAATCTATTAAAAGCAAGTTTGGCATCAATAAGGTGTTGCAATGAAGTCTCATTCTTAGAGTGATAATAATTATATTACAATCTTTGCATCTTGCCAAGTAATTGGTTTGACTGAGCTTCCATAAACTTCTTTTTTGTCAGACAACATCTATTATGAAACCTCTTGCCGCTACGTTAAAAGCATCCCAAATCATTGCAAAAGAGCGATCAGGTGTAGTGTTAAAATAAAATAAAAATTGTAGCAAAGGTTTCAAATCTGGATGTAAATTTAGCATCTAAAAGTACTTAATTACTAAAGTTCCATCTACCTGCGTGTGGAGAGAAGGGTATGATATCAAGATGTGTGTATACTGGTGCATGATCTGATATCAAAATCGATCCTATATCTGAGTGAAGGGCATGTTGGGCCAGAGATTTACTAAGAAAAAGGAAGTCTATTCTTGCTTGAGAATAGTGAGGTGGTGAATAGAATCTATACTCCTGGAGATCTGGATGACGTTATGTCCATGTCTAAACCAGCGAATTACGTTGAATGGTTACGTTGAATGGTAGATTTAGATTGTGAGTGCATCTTAATGTATACAAATTTGACTGTTGAGTTCCTATCCAGAATAGTATCATACATTTGATTGTAGTCACCACCAAATAAGAGCTAATCGTCATTATAGTGAAGATATTTATCGGAAATTGTAGTCTAGAAGGTATTATCAACAGAGACTAGACCATACACATTAAAATTATGCAGGGATATACACAAGTGTTAAAACTTAGATTGCGACGTAAACATTATCGGCGCCATCTTGTCCCCCTTTTTAGCTCAATGTGCGCGTAAGTAGCAGCCATTTTGAACACCATGGCCTCTCTGCCCACTGCCGATAGCCCGCGCGTTTCTCTCTCTCTCTCTCTGACCCCGCCAGCATCCCCCGCGTGCTGACAGCCCACGTTCTCACATGCTTGGGCCATAAACCACCCCTTCAGCGTGGCCCTGCCTCGGAGCCACATTCCGTACCCGACTAACACCTCCCTCCGTCCCTTTAATGATCACGCATCCTTTGATGAACCCCCTTCCTCTGTGCCCGATTGTCCCGCCCGATCCCAGGCCATCACCTGGCCCCGCGGACACAGTTTATTGCCCCTTACAGTAGGAAGCTGTCCTTCTTCAAAGAATCTATGAATGATAAAGGCCCCCACCCCATGAGATCCGATCAGTCGCGCACATTCCGGGAGCTGGAGGGATATCCAGCTGCGCGATAGTTATCACCTACTGAGATCAGGGTGGGACTTTTGCTGTAAATATGTGTGGGAACGGATTTGGAGCGGAGATTCCGAGGATGCCTTTCCGTACATCAAAGTATTAACAAGAATGTGTTTTATGTAATAGAGCAATAAACCTGTGTATAAGGGGCCAGGCCCCAAGGATGCGTTTAGAGCACCTCGAGAAGATACCCTGTTGTCTGATTTGACGTGTTCTGCTCCGTCGGAATAAACTCCTGTTTCCTGCCTTCTGTCTCCAGCGCCTGCCTCTTTGTTTGGTAATTTTGAATGGTATGAGAGGCGGCTAACGCCGGGCAAATACTGAAGGGTTCTTGGTCGAATTCGGCCCTACCTTTCAACACAAGGTTTAACAATAATTCATCGACCTTTGAAATCACATTCTTGGCTAATAACTGTAATATGTAATTGTTTGTGACATAGAATTACTACTACTCCATTTTTCTTTCTTAATACCGAAGATACAAACTCAGGTCCTACCCGACATCTGTTTAGTTTGGCAACTTCTAAATCAAAAAGGTGTGACTCATGAAGCTATGCAACATCTATTTTGAGTTTTGCTAGATGTGATAGCACCCTCTGCTTCTTAATAGGGTTACCTAACCCTTTAACATTCCATGAAGTTACCCTGAAGGCAGCATTAGAATAATAGAATTTACAATTAATATGTCTAGAGTAGAAAGATTAATAGAGAAACTAAAAGGCAGCAAACCTGACTCTCATGCTACTTTTTGTCATTCCTCATGATTGTGTTAAGTTATTCTTTGTGAGATGTACAGCCATTGTCCCTTCGAAACACCTGTCATTTCCAAAAACCTTTAAACAGTCAACATTTTCATCTAAAGTCAGCCATCGTGCATGTGTTGCAATGGTTAAATCAAGTCTTGCTGTGTGAGATTAAGGTGAATGGATGAGGAAGAAGTGGCCATGTCTACCAGAATAAATTAATGTATAATGGATTGGGGGGTGGGGGTGTTCACTGGTTACAAGTGAGATCATAATGATTTAAATTAGCAATGGCTTGTGGTAATACAAACCATGATTTATTTACACTCATAAATGCAGGTTTAACATCTAAGTGCAATATAACCCTAGTTTGAAAGCCTGAATGGAATTTGGTTGAAATGGAACGCTGAAATTCAGTGACATACCTTATAGCACACAGAGGGTGATGTGGGGAAAAGTGAAATATAGGGTCGGGTTCAAAGTAAAAAAAAAAAAAAAGATTTTAGGTTTGCAATGCATTGAGCATTAGTCGAGGAGATAAATGTGTGCACATTACAAAGCCAACATAAAAAAAAAGAAAACTTTAGACAAGGCTACCAAAAGCCAAAATGGTAGCACAGACAGCCTAGATCTCGTTTCAGTGCACTTTGCTTAATAGCTTTTTTACAAGCCAATATTACTTGCCAGTGATCTTCATTACTCTGAGTCTTAGCTTCCCTTGTCTAATTTTTCACTGATTGAGCATTTCTGCTACCCAAGACGGATATTTTTAGCTGCACTTGCACATACAATATACATAAAAATAAACATTTTCTTTTTATTAAAGTTACTTTCTGTATCATTAGAAGCAGTGAATTCCAAAAAGGAAGGGTGGGAAGGAACATAAAACGATGACAAGGTGAGGTTGAGGCTCAGAGTAAAGAAGATCGCCTGGAAGTAATCTAGATATTACCTACTCATCCCCCTTCGTCATCATATTCCTCACTAACTGAGGAAATAACAAGCAGCCCAAATACCAATAATACCAGGTAACATCAGAACAGATGCTAAATGTTTTTATTCACAGAATACATTATAATTGCACTGCTGACAGAAGCCCTTCTCCAAAGGATGTAGAGGAGTCATCTCATATCCATAAACGATAATACTGAATACAAGTATGAGGGTTAGGCCATTTAGCAGCCAAATAAACATCCTTCACCAAAACCTGTCCAACCTCAACTTATAAAGCTGCCCTCCCCTAGTTGAAGCTGGGAGTATTCTCATGAAAAGGATCTTGTGCAACAGAAGATGATTCTGAAATTGCCAAACACACCATATACTTGTAGTAGCTAAGGAGATATGTAGATATGTTTCATACAATTAAATATATATCTCTATATGTTACATATACATGTTCATGTACTTGCACAAACATAGTGAGGGTTAGTTTGGAGTTTCTATTGGAAAAATATGCTTTGTTTTTTTAATAACTTTGGCACCCTATAACTTTGTGTTCTTCATGTAAAGTTTTGCTCAGATTTGTCAAGACTGGGCAGTGCTAAAAATAGTGGGTCCAAAAAGTGAGATTTCTGATTTTAACTCTCATAGGATTCTTTGCTCCTCAATACACAAAAAAACTGAAAGGGAATCACAACAAACTTGGGGCATCATTTACAATGAAATGGTGTAGGGCAGCATTGTAATGTAATGTAATGTAAATTGGTACTTATAGAGCCCACAGCTACTCAACAGAGTGTCCCAGCACTGAAAGACCTCAAGACAGACAGCTGACAATAAATCTAATGGAGCGCTCAGCTCGTTGGCTACTGCTGGAATAGCCAACTTTTCAGCCGCCTCCTGAAGTTGAGTAAATCCTACACCTGTCTAAGTGACAGTAACAGACCGTTCCAAAGACGGGAGGCCTGCACTTGGAAGGAGCGACCTCCTATGTGGGCATAGAAGAACTTGGGGATGGACACCTGCTGCAGCGATGAGGACCGCAGAGTCCTTCACGGTATGTAATGCTGAACTCTTTTCCTATTATAAAAGGCATCGGTGCTGTGTAGAGCTTTAAAAGCCAGAGCAGGAGCTTTAAACTGAATTCTTTTATGGACTGGCAGCCACTGCCGGGCTTTCAAGTGGGATGACATCTGTACTCTGGGTCCTAGCATGAGAATCGCCCTAGTCACAGCATTCTGGACCACTTAAAGACGTGTCAATTATTATTCTGGGAGGCCCAGGTACAGGACGTTCATGTAGTCCAGCCTCGGCACAATCAGTGCCTTTACTACAGTCTTCCTGTGAGTAACCGGAAGTAGGGGCAGAAAGTGCTTTAGCATAACAGGCCAAAGCAGGAAACAGCTACTGTTTGAATCTGAGCTTTCATAGACAAAGTATCATCCAGTTTGCCCCCTAAGTTCTTGACTGTCATTACTGAGGTTGCAGGGGATGACATGTCCAAAGGCCACCATTGGCGCCACACAACGCAGAGTGAAGGACCAAAGAAAATGATCTCTGATTTCTCCGAATTACACTTTAATTGGTTCAGTTGTAACCAGGAGAACACCTCTGACAGGCAGCTGTCAGTCCCGTCCCCTCTAAAATCAGCGCCCTTGTCACAAGTAGATAAAGTTTGAGGGTGAGCAACCCAATATACCCTCGCGGGCTCGGGCAATACTTGTTATATGAGAATGGGCCAGCAAGGGATTTTATTCTATAGTTAATTATCAGCGTGTATAGATCTAGTTAGAGAAATCAGGAATCATAAAAACTGCTCTTTGAACAGTAGCTGTGATGATTTTAGACAAATTGTCACATAAGATCTATATATACAATGTTACCACACTAACACCGTAAATAAATGCAAGAAACCAGGATTTTATATTGTCAGAAGATTATTATTTGTTTTCAAGACAAAATGTATAGATTTTTGTAAAAAAACATTTTCATAAAATAGGGTACATACAAAAGTATTAATTAGATATACAAGGTGTAAATTATTTCTTCCTTTGATATATCTAAACAAGCAGTCCAGACTGTTAGACACAAAGTAAAATGATGATTTCAACTGAAAAGAAGAAAATCAAAAATTGTACAATGGGTTACACACAGAAGATTTTCGCATAGATGAAGGGAGAGGCGTCTCGGTGAAGCACGCGTCGGACCGTAAACAAATTAGGTTCAGGCCTGCAAGCCTCGAATGGATGTTCCCTCAACGAACTCCAAGAACTTGATACTGTGTTGAATAAACGAAATAACTTCAACTAAAAACACGAGCAATCCTGTTACAAGAAATTAATTTCTTTGTCTCGTGCCGTCAAAATCAACGAAAATCCTGTGGATTCGCTGATACCCTTATACGAATAGATAAAGGAGGTATCTCTTTGATTAAAAAAGGGTCATCTACTGTATGTAGAAATCTATTGTCCTGATGATGGTCTTATGAAAAATCCCTACAAGACCGAAACGTCGACTCACTAGTCCAATTCTGTGTGTAACCCATTGTACAATTTTTGATTTTCTTCTTTTCAGTTGAAATCATCATTTTACTTTGTGTCTAACAGTCTGGACTGCTTGTTTAGATATATCAAAGGAAGAAATAATTTACACCTTGTATATCTAATTAATACTTTTGTATGTACCCTATTTTATGAAAATGTTTTTTTACAAAAATCTATACATTTTGTCTTGAAAACAAATAATAATCTTCTGACAATATAAAATCCTGGTTTCTTGCATTTATTTAAGGTGTTAGTGTGGTAACATTGTATATATAGATCTTATGTGACAATTTGTCTAAAATCATCACAGCTACTGTCCAAAGAGCAGTTTTTATGATTCCTGATTTCTCTAACAGGATCTATACACGCTGATAATTAACTATAGAATAAAATCCCTTGCTGGCCCATTCTCATATAACTTGTCACAAGTAAACATCAGTTGAGTATCATCTGCGTATGGTACTATTGTCATGCCATGTGCCTCCGCTGGGTGCACAAGGGGGGCCATATATAAATTAAAGAGCGTAGGGCTCAGAATCGAGCCCTGAGGAACCCCCACCTTCATGGGTGGAATGGGGGCAGCAAAGGGCGGAGTCCAAATCCTTTGCTGTCGGTCTTTCAGAAAGGAAGAAAACCACTTGAGTACCGTGCCACCGAGGCCGCACTCCTGAAGTCATTGCAGGAGCCGATCTTGGGGCAAGGTATCAAATGCTGCGGATAGGTCGTGCAGAATCAGCACCTCTTTGCCTCCTTTATCTAATGTCTCCTTGATGACCTCAGAGACTTCCAGTAGAGCTATTTCTGTTCTAAAAATCGCTCTAAAACCCGACTGGCTGGAATGGAGCAGATGGTTGACTTCCACATATTCCGTAGTGACAAGATTCACATATTTTTCCAACACCTTGGAGAAGAAGGGCAGTAATGATATTGGCCTATAATTGGAGGTCGCAAGGGGTCGGCTGAAGGCTTTTTAGCAGAGGTAGAATTTTCACATTCTTCCATCTGTTTGGCACCTGCCCATTCTGCAGTGAAGCATTTAGGATCAGATTCAATGCTGGGTTGATAATCCTGGCTATAGAAGCCAACACTTTAGCTGGACAAGGGTCCGAGGGTGAGCCTGACTTGTGTGCTTTCTTAATCTCCAAAGATTATTCCAAGCATTGCAAGTCTTTTTGCTGCATTGCCCAATGCTAATTTGAAAGGGCAGGAATACACTGTTTTACAAGATATGGTGCATTTCTGTCCTTTCTGCCTGAGTTGGCGCAGAATTTTGTGCCTAGCACCAATGCTGGCACCCCTGGGCCATGGTGCAAGAGTGTCTGCACTGTTAGCAGGATTGCTTTTGTGCAGGAAGGGGCAATTCTGCTCTGTTGCGGAGTGCGGAGATTATCAGTAACTCCACATGCTCCACAGAATGCAAAGTTGCCGAATTCCACAGACTAGAAAGAAAACAAAGTTTATAGGGATGTTATAGTGACTGAATAGAATTAAAAAATTCTTAGAAATTCACTGAAAAAAACAATTGTTACAGGGACGTTACAGTTAGGAAATAGAATGTAAAAAAACACCTTAGTAATTCAATGAAAAAAAAAAAGGTTACAGACACGTTAATAGTTAGGCTCACATTTCATTTGTACCAAACCAGTGAAATTCAGCAGTTACAGTTACCTGAACTAACTATAACTTACGCCCCGCCATGCACTGCTTATGACCTCACATATTACATCACTCATGACAAGGTAAGTGACATTTTACTAATGACATCTCAAATTAGCGTTCTGATTGGGCAAGGGGGCTTTTTTCCCTAAAGCCACTTCACTGAGTGTCAGGTGGAAGCAAGTGCTCTCATTGGCTGACTGTAACATGAAGGCAGCCATTACAGGACCCCTAGGTCTAAATCTTTTGAAAAATTGTGGGCCTTATTTACGAGAAAGTGACTCAGTGTGGTGCCGCAAGCCATTTTGCTGCGCCTCAGAAAGTCACTTTCAAAGCAGAGGGATGCGTCATATCTGCAATGATATGACAGATTCCTGTGCTCCCCCCTGCACTGTTGCACAATTGGCTGCCATGCGCCGATGCAGACAACCTTGCACCTTGGTGCAATGGTGCCTGCAATGCGGGGAGATTGTTTTTGTGCAGGAAGGAAAACCTTCCTGCACAAAAACAATCACAAGAGGTGTGTTCCTCTTTCTATGTGTGCTGCATAATGCAATATGCATAGAAAGAGGAAAAAATGAGGATAAATTAAAGCATTTCTCCTCGTTGTGCCTCCCTACGCTTCCCCTGGGGAGGCATAGGATTCAGACGCATTCCCAGGTTTACGAAGGTTTATTAATCTGTGAATGCGGCAAAAGCCATGGGTGTTGCATGGAAACACCCACTGCAACACACATGACACACCCTTTCATGCAAATTGCTGCGTGAAAAGAGGGTGTATTTACAAGGAAGTGAAAATCCACGCATGGTGGCTTTACCTGTCCTTGTAAATAGGAGGCTGCAAAATATCCCGTTGGTGCATCACAAAAAGTGACACACCGGCGGCGCATAACAAAAAGTGATGTCTAGGCATTGCAAGGGGCTTTCAAATAAGCCCCACTGTTTTTGTTGTGATTCCATGTACTCCCGTGGGTATGCAGCAAATAATAATAGTGGGCTCCATTGATTTTTAAATTTAAGTGACACCCTATTGGGCCGGGCTCAAAATATTTGTCATTATTTCAGAGGCGGTGAGCATGAGGTCCCCTCTCTCTGAATCGATTTTGGCCCCATGGACCCCATTCCCTGGGACCTGCCACATTTTGGAAAGGGGCTTAAGGCCCCCCTCCCCAAGCCTACAAAGGCAAATGGGACTCCACTCCCTGGGGCCACTACATTTAAAATGGGAAAGGGGTCCATAGTTCCCTCCCAAATCCTTAAAAGGCTCAGAGAATCTCAACCACCAGGTGCCAGTTACTCTGTTTTGTCCCAGAGAGTCCACCCCAGGCCACAGTTTCCCTTCCAGCAAAAATATTCCTGCCAAGTGGGTGCACTTATTTTTTTCCTTGCCCATACTCTTGGTAGCAGGGAAGCAAAAATGTCTTCCACCCATCGGGAGTATAGAAAAAACCTGCTTATGCTTGGCGGGAGCAATGCCAACTCCTACTACACCTGCACCTCCCATTCCACCTGCAGCCCCAATGTTGGGTGTTGTTGGTGCCCTGGGTGGATAACAGGGCACCCACCTAAATCAACAGGGGATGGGGTACAATATTGGCTTGAGCAGGGAGGCTGTGCAAGCCCTATTCCATAAATAACAAATGTGCCCCCGGGGATTGGTAAAAAATAAAAAATAAAAAAATAATAAATGAGCCGCATTTATTAGTCACAGTAGTTTCTCTTTTAAATTGTTTTTTGGAGCCTGGTGATGTCCCTAGAATGGCAGATGCACCACAAAGCATTTTTTTTAATGTTGCGGTTGGCTGCAGGGAGTGCTGCAGCCCCCGACTAACATTAAAAAAAAACCTGTAAATCTCTTGGGTCATTAATTCCAAGATCCAGGAGAGTTGACCAAATATTTTAAAGCAGCCCTAACTGGAGCTCTATGCTCTTCAACTGAAGTCCAGAGCCCCATGTGGGGGGATTCTATGGCTACACTTTACAACTTTAAAAATGTTTTAAACATTTTTTATGACTGCACTTTACAGCTTGACAAAGGTTAAAAAAGACTCAAAGGCATGTGTTCAGGTTTTTTTCAATAAAGCGTTGTTACATTTTTATGATGACAATCATTTTTTATTAAACATTGCACTTTGTGAATTGTTGAAATTTACATTTCATTGTAATTATTGGTCATTATTCAACAAAGACAATACATGTGCTTTATATATGTTGATATCCTGATCTCTGCATAAAGCCAATAAGTCCACTTTTATTACTTTGATATTCTGATCCTTTGCCAACGTCAATAGGTCTGCCTCACTTAAAATGATACACATGCGCTGCGCTCAACCCAATGCTGCCAGTGGGTTTGATTCTCAAACCCCACTACCCATGGCTTGGGTGCAAAAGGGGAGTTGGGCGCATGGTCTGGTGGTAAGAAAATAGCTCTAAATGCTGGGGGTAAGTTGGATGAAAATCCTAACCCAATGGCTCATTTAGCGGGTGGGAGCGTCTACTTGTGATTGCTCGCTCGTGATTGCTTGCTCGTGCTTGCTCACACTTGCTATTCATGTTCCTTTGCATTTAGCACTATTTCTTAGCACACAATGCATTCAAGCACCCATTTTGGATGTGAAGGGGCATTTTTGCATTAAGAAATAGCGCTAAAGGCAGAATTACTATTCTCACGTAATTATGCTTAATTTCGTGCTATTTTTATGGAATTTTGCATGATTACACTACACTGAATTACGCGACTTGCGCCCACCCATAGTCATAAGCAGTGCATAAGCAGTGCGTCACAGCAGTACAAGTTCTACTCACTTGTTATATTTATGTAACCTAAAAAAATATCTTATTACGATGAGTTTGTCAGCACAAAACCACCCCCAAGCACAGCCTTTGGCTAGTCCCTGTGCCCTACACCCAGTAGGCAGTCAGCACCCACTAGTGGGCAGCCATGCATGGACCCCACCTTACTTTGTCCCTCTTTTAAAAAAACATATTTTCCTGATTCCATGGGAGACAGGATGTAGCGCTGGCTTTAGTGGGACTTCTGTGGGAGTACACTTGAGCTGCACTCGTAACTCAAAAAGTTGTTTTTGATATATTTCACCCTCCGGGAGTTACTCTGCAGCCCGTTTACAAAAAGTCCAGGTTGTTAAGGTACCTTTACAGTGCCCCCTTCAACTTTATTTATTTTTTAAGGGCAGACACATGGACCTGTAATGGCAGCTATAACATTCTTGTTTTCATTGCGACCAGCCAATTACAGTGTGAGCTCTTGTGGGAGATTTTGCTCCCTTGGGATCAAGATGGCAGACGAGAAAAAAAATAGTCAAGTAAGAATGCTTTATTTTTGTTAATTTTCAGCCCCACGAGACTCCTGAGGGACTCCTGTGGGTTCAACAGTCAATACATCGATAAAGTTTGAACCTTAAGTTTACAAAAACAACTGAACAGATTTAAACTAACTCACAAAAAATCATGCTTTGGTGTAATTATGGTTTTTTTTTTCTATATTGTTGTCTGATTTTTACTGAAATGCATGGAGTAGAAAGTGTTTCAGGACCCACCTTTTGCTTGGTCCACGCATGATGGAACACCCTGAGACTCTTTAATGGGCAAACTTTTTTGGGATAGTTTAGTGAACGTTCATGAAATAGTGTCAGAGTTAATAGCAAAACAAAAATATTTTCTTCCTGTGAAAACTCGTACTCACTTGTGGCTACCGCCACTATGTAATATAGGTTAAAGGGATGATCTAGTTAGGTGAAATCTCAGCGAAGCCCCCACAGCCACCCATCCCACATTTACTTTTTTGTAATTCATCTTCCTCGTCCCTCGGGAGTCCCTCAAGAGTACCCTCAGATGGATCGCATAGACCACAAAAAACTGTGACACCCCACAAGGGCTGGAGGTTGGAGTACCCCTACATGGATCCCTTATGTGGTATTTTCTAAACATTTTCCGTGCACGGGAACTAAGCTCTGATATCCTGTAATTGAGGCCACAACATTTCTTCTGATGTTGTAGCCCATCATTGATAGAGTCTGCCCCCCTTTGGACCAATCTTCGTCCTCTGGAAATGAAATGACCACGGTAGAAAAAGCCTGCTCTGCCAATCACAACACTTAATTTTTTTAATTCCCCATTGTGTGGCTCCCATGGGACTGGTGAGGGGTCAACTTTCAATATAACTCTAATTTTGTAACTTAATTTCTCCAAAACTACTGAATTGATTTACTACGAATAACAAACATGCTTTCCGGGTAAAGATCAAGCTTCCTGCCAAATTTGGTGTAATGCTGTTCAGTCCCCTTTTCTGTATTGTTGACTAATTTTCTCTATGAAACTTCATGGGGAAATTCTGTTTTGGCACTCCCCTTTTTCTTAGCAGCTGCTTGATAGATCAACCCTAAACTTTCCATGAAGGAGCTGAGGTGGATGAACTTTTTTGGAAAATGTTGTGAAGGTTTGTCAAACACACCCAACAGTATTAGTAAAACAAAATATGCATATTCTAAAATGATTCCAAGATTCCCACATCCAAAATTCCAAAAGTCCTCACAATTACTCCTTGGCCCTCTCAGCTATGGTATTATTGCACCCCAGCCTCTTCACATCATTATTAAAGCCTTAACCGCTGCGGTTTTTCCGCCGCAGTGCGGGCGTTCTAAAGGGTGGGCGGGGCTGCGTTGGCCGTTGGTCGTGCGCAGCACTGGGGAGGGAGTGCTCGCGACGGCCAATGGCCGACTGTAGCAGGGAAAGGGTTAAAAGACATGCACGCTCCTGGGCATGTAATGAAATAAAGTTTACAACAGTTTACATACAGGTATGCCTATGAACAACCCAACATTTTTAGCAATAAGCCATGATCACAGGTTAAAAAAAAAAGAATCCTACATGCCCATTGTGCTATGAAAACAAAATCTTCTTCCATGAGTTTATCTCACAACTGAAAAACAGCCATCATCTTTGAACAGGTTCATAACACGGGATGTAGCTTTTCAATTGTATGCTTATATGCATTGCAAACGCACCCACTCCAATGCCTGTAAACAATGGGATAGTAATAAAATCAAAAGTGAAAATTCTAAATGAATAAACAAATAAATCATAATTCAGAGTCTTCATTTCCCCTGTATTTTAACACAAACCCAGAGTTACTAAAGACTGTAAACCTGGGTTTGCGACAAAATAGTGCGCTTATCCAAGAAAGGTGCAACCAGAAGAAATATTTGTATTTCTCCGTGTTAATTCCTCTTTCCATATTTGGAGGATTCTGCAGCGCACACACAAAGAGGAATACACTTCTAAGTTTTGATTGTTTATGTGTGGGTAAGTATCCCTTCCCTCAACAAAACCAATCCTGCCCTTAAGACAGGCACCCTCGAATCATCGCACTAGGGTGCCTTTGTTTGTTATAGGCTGTCGGAAGTGTGCCAGGGCTATACAAGAGGAAAAGTGTGCAACATGGGTATTCTGAAACAGATCTATCCTGTCTAGTTATGGCCGACCCTATAAGGGAAAATAATTAATGGCCCTGTGTGTCAGGGTCATTTCATTTTTGTTCTTCAGAGAAAAAAACTTGGGAAAGGGGTTGTTTATGAAATACAAGAAAAATCAGACTGGCACCATGACGTAGCATCTGGCCAGCATTTTATGTTTATTAAAAATAGTACTGCCATGCCGGCATCTACGTCAAGTCAACTGGAATCTTACATTATTGCAAGTTGTCTTCTGCTGGGATGGTGTAGATGAATCCTCCCCTGTGTCACCTAGCTAGAGGAGAACCTGCCAAACTTTATACATGTCCTTGGTCTACTATGATATCTGGTGCATTATTCCTTTGTTTACTTTGGTAGTGTTTATTGTGACTGTTGTGTGCTGGCCAATGGCCAAATTACCTCTAGCAACTTTTTCATTATTGAAAAACCGACGCCTCGTGTAGGTTCAAGTCTGTATCTTTCTTATCAATATTCTGAGACAATGTCCACCACTCTTGAATTTCCAATGAGCGTTAGTTAGTCCGTCTGCTTTTGGAATCTTTGGAGGCATTTCCTTTTTGTTTTAAAGCTGGATGCCAGAGTCAGTTTCTTGTCTCAAGGTTTGGCACAACAGTCTCTGCTCCTCTAGGATGTTATGACAAAATATAATTACTTGTTGGTACATGCATTTCCTACAGGTGAGGATGCAGAGCATACTTGTTTTGCAGGCAATATTTGATGCAATGGCCCTTTGCCTGCTTACTGCTCTTGATGCAGGTGTGTCTTCTCAATTCCACTGGATAATCACTGTAGTAAATCTACCTTTTCTGTGCGGTAACCCCTACCTTTTCTGCGTGGTCACTCTGAATTTTTCGCCTTTTGCTAAACCCTATAATTGTGCTGGCTTTAGAACTTTGTGCTCTTTATTCCTATTAACGAGCAGTAAAGTCCTTGAACAGGGTTGAATTGACATACTCCTAATTAGCAAATTTAACTTGCCTATAAGCCATAAGTATTTGGTCCAGGGTCTCGTAGTCAATGGCCACTAGTGGACTACATTACATACTGTGCCATCCATTACAGTGGCAGTGCAAACACCCTTCAGACCTTCCATTGTAGCCAGACTATAGTGGTATACAAATTGCAATTCAACCTGTCGAAATAAATTCCTTTAATAGGTAGGAACCTCTGTTTTAAATATTAATAAGTCAATTCTGTGTAGGTCTTTTAACCCAGAAGGCAGAGTATATGGTATGTAAAAGTAGTACACGTAGAAATCTTAAGATGACCTTCCAGGGACAAGCACCCACAAGCTATTATCACTGTGGCAGACCTACTTGTCCTATATAGAAAAAAGAGTACAGTTTAAAATACTAATAATGTACCTTGGGAAAAGGACCAGCTAGAAAATGTATTAAACTACTGTTTATAATAGTTATTAAAAACCCAATTCAGTGATAACATTGGAATGTTAATAAACATTAAGGAAAGGTAGCCTTAATAAAGTTTCCTTTTCACTGCCCGAAGTTCCTGGAGGCTAATTTGTAATAGCCGTCCAGCTTGTCCCAGATAGTAATTATCCTTGAATAGGTATGAATAAGTGTGAAATACTTCCCATGAGCAAACAGTAGATTGACCTGAATGAACAGAGATGACTCCTCTGACCACTCAGGGTGTGGGCTGTGGGCATCACTTTGATACTACAGTGTTAAATGCTGTTTGAGTGTCAAATCCTGCCTGGCAGGTCTGATGGGTTCACATGTAACGTTTGGGACACACTTGAAAAGGGGAGAACAGAATGGCTAGACAATACTTGCAGATACACTGGCTGGTTGCTGAGGGATTCTGCTTTTATCCTACCACACTTCTATCTCTGGGTTTATTGTGGGTTTAGTGGTTGCCGTAAACTAGAGTTTAGTGTTGGAAATGGGAGGACACTAGAATCACAAACCCTCAAAGCCCAAGTTTAGTGTAGCCAAAGTCTTTCACCATCTTGAAAGTGGCCAATGTAGGTAAGGTTGGTCCCGGTACTGTTTACTTCCTTGATTAGGTTGTGCTTAGAAGGCAATCCTTCTCACTAGCTAATACCAGGCATAATTATAGCCCTTTCAGGCACCCACTTGAGAACACCTACTCTACCTGAGGAAGAACAGAAGAGGACTGGACCTACTATCTGTGATCTGAGAGGAGCCCCGAAGGACTGGACCTGCTCCTCCTTGTACCGAGGTCAAAAAAGTAGACTCTAAGCATCAGTTAACTGACCTTGTGTGTAAGCCAAAACAAATTGAAAAAGGCCTTTTCCTGGAAGAACATCTATACATAGACTGCAACTATACATAGACTGCACCCTGCTGATTTCCTCTGCCTGTCACCCCACGTCCTGGGGGGCTTTAGAAGTGTACTCCTGTGGTGGATTGGGACTTAAAGGATTAAGTTAGAATGTAAAAATGTGACTGGATTAACTTGGTTAGTGTATCCGACCCACGCTCCCTCGCAGTCAGCCTCAAATTGTACCTAGGGCCCAGGCTACATCGACCATAGACTCCCAATGGTGCTTTGTGCTTTTTGGAGCTATTTTTCCTTCTTTCTTCAATCTTTAAAAACTCATATATCCATTTCTCCATATTGCATTTTTGTAATTTTTTGATAAAATATGACTCTATTCTTATTCGTTTTGGGAGTTTTCTTTAATTAGCATTTTGACTTTACTACTGTTTTGATACTGCTTAAATAATTTACATTGCCCTAAGTTACGTCTACCTGCTCTGTGCCATATCTACTAGGGGGTTAAGCTCAGGTTCATTTAGTTACCTTGAGGGTTCACTCTGACAGGGTTGTAATTATTCTTTGAGGTGGGTAGTCACCCACCCCAATATATAATTCAATTTCTTACATTCACCTACGAGCCACTATTAGAATCACACTAAATTGAGTATTTCTACCATCCTTGGACTTCGTCTTCCAGGAGTAGGTAGTTCTGTATTGCCCGAGTGTGACCAATCATGGTGCATAGGTTTAAATTAGGGTTGCTTTGTGGCTAGGGAGTACATCTCATAATGTGAGAGGGCAAGTAATACCTGTTGAGTAGTGTCTCGCTATGACATATTTATATTGTAATGCTCTGAAAGCGAAAAGGCGGGTGGCACGTACTGTTAGAATAACCAGCAAAGCTTAATTTAAGCAATTGCTGGCAGTTATTAGGCCACAATAGGCCAGCAACAATGCACAAATAGAAACAGGGAATTAAAAAAAAATTGATTAAATTGTGCTTGAAGTACATTATCATCTGTAAAACCTTAGATGTACTGTTTATTTGGCTGGTAGAGAGAGTTTTCCCTTTGTGACGTGACTTGTTTGAGCGACTTTTAGATTCTGTACTATAACGTGTTGCAGCAAACAATGTGTATATAATGTGTGGATACATTATGGCTGTGGCCCCAAACACATTTTTTTGCTGACAAAAAACTGGAATATAGGGAGAGTGCTAGCTGTCAACAAAATAGATTGTACTATGTATTTAATTGAAATTATTACCTCCTGATTGATTAAGCACAAAACAATTTAGGTCTTATGTAGAGTTTGGCGTGTGGGATACTCTGATAAACATGATGGATCGTATTATAAATGCAAACTTTCAACAAACTCTAAATAAGGCTCTTAGGCTTCCAAGTAATAAAGTAACCAACACATTTGAGGCATAGAATGTTATCATGCACCCCATAAAGTAGAATAGTCCTGGTTAGATCACCAACTCTCCGAGGCCCTAGGGCTTAAAGTTAGGTGGCAACCTGATGAAAGGTAATGGGTGCGAAGAGGACCACCATTTCTAACCTCATACCATGAATTGAGGAAGGGTTATTGGTGTTAGAGGGCTAGATTCATCTCGAACACATGGTGTTGTAAGCCCTCTACTCTTCCACCAAAATTGTGTCTTTGTGGTCAATTGCTGTCCCTGGCTTGGAGCTGTAAGACTCCCACGGTCATTTAATCCCCAGGTTTGGTACCACTTCCACTCTCAGTCCTTAGGTTTGCAATGCAAAGGGCATGGGAAGAATTATGAACTGATACCCAAGATGGAGAAACTTGAAACTGCAGGTAGAGGCAAACGGGTCAGAAGCGGATGCCCAACTGGAAGACTTCATGTAAGACTAGTTTCCAAGGTCTGCAGAGATTCTCAGCCAACCAAGTAGTCTGAGAACTACGCTGACTGGATGTTCTGAAGGAGGAGGATAGTTATCCGTGGTTGACGGAGCCTGTCAACCAAAGGGTCTTGAATGGCAGAAAATGTCTTTGTAGGTTGCCAGAGGAGGTTTTGTAAATCATTCCGGAGTGGTGCTAATGGATACATCGTTATTGTCTACCAACCTATGATAGTGAGGAGGTGATTACCACCTGGAATAAACCACTGAGGATGAGAGTATTAGGGGTGAGGGTGTGTAAGAAACCTTGGCAGGGAATGATTGGGCCTCTGACTGGGCATTGAAGAGACATAAAGGGATGGTGGAGTGAGAGAGTTCAACAATTTTCTCAGGTGAACCGACACCTAGTGTAAAGGTGGCTGGCCTTTCATCGCATTTGTGTTTGTTTGCAGTTTTATTATATGTTTAGTGCAATGTTTATGTGATTTTCAAATGCGGTTTCCTCTCGAAGTTTGAGATGACAATCTTAATTCACTGATCTCTCTCTCTCTTTTCTTGTAAGACTATCATTGTTTGTTTGATAGATACTATTGTCAGTGACATCTTATGTGTATGTACAGTTTTCTGTCTTTGAATATCTTTGTTTTTAATGCTGCATAGTTTGCCTTTTCGTCATATGTTTTAGTCAACCCTGTCGCATAGGCCCAGATGTAGGTAATAGCAAATTACCGAATGGTAAATACCGAATTTTACCGATTCGGTATTTACAATTCGGTAATTGCTATGTAGGTAAAAAATTCGATAAAAATACCGCATCTGTAATATTCGGTAATTACCGATTTGGTAATTACTGAATCGGTATTTGCCATTGATTCCTATGGGCCTTGAAGCCCATAGGATTCAATAGCAAATACCGATTCACCGAATTTACTTTGACACCCTGCTGCACCCCTGTTTCTGGCTTGTGTGCCATGTGACACACATACATGCCCTTCGGGCATGTATGTGTGCCACATGGCACAGGTGTACATGCACAGATGTGCATGTACACTGGAATTCGTTATTTACCATGAAATAGTATTCCATGGTAAATAACGATTCGATAAGGGCCTGTGGCACTGATTACAGTGCCACCTACATCTTGATTTACAGAATCGGTATATTTACCGATTCGGTATTTTACCGATTCTGTAAATTTACCGAATCGGTAAATATACCGATTCTGTAAATAAAATGCCCCCTACGTGCCAATTCCTAAATACCGGTCGGTAAGGTAATTGGCGACCTACATCTGGGCCATAGTTTGGTTTTCAGCTGATGTATAATTCCACTGGTCCTCCTCATGAGATACTGGCACAAGATAAAATAATACTGCTACCTATACTCATCACTTCCAGTCCTGTTTTCCTCACCAACAAGTGCCTCTCGCAGAGGCACCGATTATCATAACAGTCTGTTTATAACAATGGGCTCCACATGCACATTCATCTCCGCACATGATCGCTGTGTTGAAGTGCGGCCTTCCATACCTTTGATCTTGTTTTTTTAGCTTTAGAATAGAGCTATTCTAATTATGGTGGCACAGTGGGCCTGAACACATGAGGTCATTGTAGTCATGTTCCTGAAATAGGCGAAAACTGTCCTGGGGTTGCTGTGGGCTGAGCTCCCAGCGCGCCCATGCTGAGCAGAGTAAAGTGACATCTGCACTTACTGTTGAGAGGCCCTCTCTCTCTGCCAGACTTCCAACAGCACTACCCATTTTCACTATTCAGTTTCCTGAATATTGGCAATTGCATGGGCAAACTTCTAACCAGACAAGTGATTGGCCACCTTCCTTGCCCAGCAATAGGCAATATTGCTCTCCATGTAGGCCTGCTAATGTTACATGTTCTATAATGTCCAGCCTGTATATATTCTTTGCCCCACAGTCGGGGATGGTGATATTTTGACCAGAACACTTAAATTAATGCAGGTAAAGTGCACCGTTTCATTCATAATATACACATTTAAAAAATAAATGAAAATCCTTTTTTTTAGCTACCTTTGTTGACACTTGAAGGTAAGGCCTATTTCAATTGGACATGCAGCTGTCACTCCTCATAAGTCACCAATCTGACCACTTTTAAAAAGAGATTTTAGGAAGCTTCCATCACACTGTCTTAGACCTCTGTCCAGGTGATGACTTATTGTTGTCTGGGGTCGAAATGCCGATATACTAACAATTGTGGACTGGCTTTGCGTTCCATTTATTGAAAAGAAGGGAGGAAATCTACCCTAGTATCCCATCCACTAAACATGGATATATAACTTGATATGTTGCAAACCTTACTTGCCATCAGTCACATCTTTCAAACTTTCCTGCATGTTTAAATCTCATAAGCACTGTACTGTATCACTGTGCCACTGTTGGAGGACCCTATAAACCAAAAAGTTTCATATCTGTTATTGAAATAATTATTGAATGCGAAATAAACTACATTATACAAACTTTATACTGCAGTGTTCTGCTTGTATGTGTCCAATATGTTTTGAAGTATATGACAAACGATATGATGATTTATGGAGGTACAATTCATTTATACCTCTCACAATTATCAAATTGCTAGTTGTATGAGCCCTAATGACTACTTATTTTTTTGTGTATATGACTTATAATTATAGCATGCAGTGTTCTGTCTACAATCTGCCATCTCTCCACAACCAAGAGGAGAAGGCGAGGCTTATGTAGGTATCAAAATGTTGCAAAAGATACCTTTGCAGTTTTACAGTAAAGTTCAGGATCTGAGACTGCATCCTACCCATATATTATTAAGTCCCAACTAATATGAACTGTTATACCATCCTTCACTAGTTGAATGAGGTGTGATTGAAGAGTGAAAAAAATGACTTTATTCAATGAAATGGGGATATAGAAATAAGTATAATAACTTAGGTCCTGATTACAGGTTTGGCGGTAAGGGAACAGCTCTTGAAATGGCATTGGATTCCCCGCCCCCCAGTTGGTGATCTGCCCGCCCTACTATGATGCATGCAGTTCTATACACGAAAGACCACTACAGCACCTCCACTGCTGCCAGGAAATCTCGACGATGGCAGGATAAGCCATTGCGTCTGTTGGTGGGCGTTTCCGCCGGTCCAATCATGATGTGCCTTCCCACCAGCATGACTGTGGTGGTCAAACCGCCTCAACTGAGCTGGCGGAAAGGGATATATGTAAGGCTGAAACGCACCTGTACTCAGCTTCCACGGCCTGTGCCGTCATGGAGCTGATTGCACACGTCCTGATGCTGCTACTTTTGCTTGATGACGTCCAAACCCGACACCGTCGTGGACGCAACAGACGGTAAATCACAATCAAACCCGTTTTAATTGTCTTCCCAGTTATCAGATGCATAGGCAGGAACATCTAAAAGTGTTTGGGTGCCCTGTCCCAAACATATTTTGCGGTTCCCTGTTGGAACAGCTTTGAATGTATGATCTAAATTCACCTCTTTGATGCCCTCTTAGGCCAGGTCACTAGCACAGCACAGGCACACCTTTCCAAATTCCAAATGTGTTTACATCTAATATCCATAGATAGTGATATGTGTTTTAATATTGTAACACAACAACAGCTCCTCACTAACATTACATCAAGTAAGCTTTGTAACACCCTCCCATTTCTCACATGTTAGGTCCTGTTTTGATATGAAATAAACTTAAGTATGGATGTTTCATAAAACAGAAACACACTATCTCTGCACAAATTTTGTAATAGACTCTCACACATCACCCACATTAAAAAGTCCTTTTTGGAAAATGTTAATCAAAGCAATCCGTTGAAAAACTATTTTAAGGTCATCATGGCAGGACTCTCTGTAGAACAGAGTTGACTCAATCAGGGGGCATCCTGAAAGTCTGGCTCCCTGGGCCAGAGCCCACTTACCCCATGGCTCTAAACATCTCTGTGCACAGACCCCATGCCTTCAAGTATATCAGGGCTAACCGATAGCATGATATCAAATGAATTGTTATCCTTTTTATGAAGTAATTTTTTCTTCGGAACAAAGGATTATTAATTCACTTATATATGTATATATGTTTTGGTTTTATTGGATAATATTGGTGTCTCTGGAAAAAGGTTTTATGTTTTCATGTGAATGATCCTGGATATCGGAATAAAGATTATGATGATGATGATGATAACCAATATCATCAGAAAGTGCCGTGTATATGTGTGTAACATGTAATAGCAAGGTATAAAAACAAACACATTAGTAACAGCATTCGTCTAACATAACTAAAGTAGGTGTAAAGTACACACAAAATAAGGGACATGCCTAAAACAATAACACAAAAAGGTACGACATCTAACCAGTCTCCAGGTTTGGATAAGCAAATAACTAACTTGAACACATTAAACACATATGCAACATATATCAGAGGGGGCAAGCAAAATGATGTAGACATTGCTCAATCAATCAATCAATCATTGCATTTGTAAAGCGCACTACTCACCCGTAGGGGTCTCAAGGCGCTGGGGGGGGGGGGTGGGGGGGGGTGGTCAGTGCTCAAAGAGCCAGGTCTTGAGCTGCCTTCTGAAGGCGAGGTGGTCCTGTGTGGCGCGGAGGTGGCTGGGCAGAGAGTTCCAGGTCTTCGCTGCCAAGTAGGAGAAGGACCTGCCTCTGGCGGTGGCTCTGCGGATTCGAGGCACAGCTGCCAGGGCTTGTCCGGTTGAACGTAGGGTGCGAGGGGGAATGTAGAATGAGATGCGGTGGTTGATGAGTTTAGGTCCGAGGTTGTGAAGGGCTTTGTGTGCGTGGGTGAGGAGTCTGAAGGTGATCCTCTTGCTGACTGGGAGCCAGTGGAGTTTCTTCAGGTGTCCGGAGATATGGTGGTGGCGAGGAATGTTCAGGATGAGACGTGCGGCTGCGTTCTGGATTAGTTGAAGTTTCTTCTGTAGTTTGATGGTGATGCCGGCGTACAGAGTGTTTCCATAGTCCAAACGGCTGGTGACGAGGGCGTGGGTGACGGTTTTTCTTGTGTCAGTGGGGATCCAGCGGAAGATCTTGTGGAGCATGCGGAGGGTGTTGAAGCATGCTGAGGCCACCGCGTTGACCTGTCTGGTCATGGAGAGGGATGAGTCCATGATAAAGCCGAGGTTGCGGGCGTGGTCGGTGGGTTGGGGGGTGCTTCCTAGTGTGGGGGGCCACCAGGCCCCCCGCACTAGGAAGCTGAACACGTTGCCATGTGAAATACCACCTCAAACAATGTATGGCCCAATTTGGAATCATCCCACATATCCATCCATGAAATATTTCACCTTGTCCTGCGTGCCTCCTACACTGGTCCCAAGCTGTAGATATACAAACCTGTTCATACTGGTCACCAATCAGGGTGAAACAAACACACCTGTAGTCACACAGTTCACTGTATCAGATCACATCAATTAGGTGGTGCACGTGGTCAACACTATGATGAATGCCTGTTCATAAAATGTAATCACCATCACATACCAAATAAAATTGTGCATGTACATAACAAAGTACACTCTAAACATATTTGCTGTATAATCTGCCATAATGTGTAAACACAATAATACTGCATCACAAGTTAAACTCTGGAACATTGCTAGGTTCCCAAATGTAGCTAGGAAAAAGTAATGCCAGGACTAATGTTTTCAAAAATCAAAGCAGATTTTAATTAGTCCAAATAAACAGCAGGGACTAAATACTACAAAGGGCCAATGGCCAGTCCACAGAGAAATCATGTAGCTTAGTACACTGCAGTGTCACAAAACGTGCCCTACTGACACATTTAGGGTAATTTCCTCACAAAGGGGCATCCATTGGGCAGGGCAGGCACCTCAAAGATGTTATTTGGGATAGGGACATTCGGTTTTGGGAGGGGTGTCCTTGGGTTGGGAAGTGGTGGTTTTGGAAGAGGAAATGGTGGACTTATGTTTAAGAGGGGGTGTTTGGGAATGTGAAGTTGAGGAACGTTTGGTAGGGGTGCCTTGGGAAGTGGAAGCGGTGGATGGGTCAGTTAGAGGGGTGGATTTGGAGGTGGAATGGGTGGTCTTGGGTGGGGGAATGGTAATAAGGTCCTTGTAAGTGTGGTTGGAGGTTTGGGAGGGGTGATGGCAAGGGAAACTAAGGGCTCTTCGATAGGGTACTTAGTAGATGAATGGTAAGGAGTGGGGTCTTAGAGATAGTGAGAGTGATGATGTGTGATGTGCTTGGGTCTGTTGTGGGTGTGGGTGCATGTGTGTCAGGTGCATGTGCTGTAAGTAGGAGCGTGTTTTTTTTGGGGTGTCTGTTGGGTGTTTGATTGTGGGCGTCTGTATTTCTTAGGTGTGTAGAATGTGACTGGTGTATCTATGGAGGTTGTGGCAGTGGAAGTGCTGGGTGTTTTGGATGCTGATCTGGTGACAGTGGATGTGGTTGTGTGTGGTATTTGTATGGAAGTAATGGTGGTTGGGGGTGGGCGTGGCGTTGTCTGTGGAGGTAGTGATGGGGGTGTGGTGTGTGCATGTGTGTGTGCTGTCATCAGTGCTGTGTGGGGATGTGATGGGGCATGGTGTGAGTATGTGGTTGTGGAGTTGTCAGTGATGGTTGTAGATGTGATGTTGGTGGTGGTGCCAGTGGTTGTGGTGGTGGATGCGGTGTCTGTCTGTTTGGATGCGTGCCTGCTTTTATTGTGAGGTTGTTGCGTATGTGTGCATGTGCTGTGTCTGTATAAGTGTATGTGTGTGTAAATGTTTGCATGTGCTTTGGATAGGTTTGGGAATAGGGTATTAGTGATGATAAGTGGCAGGGGTAGTGACACAACATTGTGGGGGATGGGAGGCTGCACTGAGGGAGGAAACCAAAGCCTAAAAGATCTCTGTAGGCTAGCCATTGCACTGTGAAGGCCTTCTAGGTAGGCCACCATCTGCTGCAGATGGCTGCCTTGCCCCTGGATGGCATTCAGTAGTGCAGTCTGACCCACAGAGATACTTCTCAGGAGGTCAATAGCCTTCTTACTCTTTGCAGCGCGGGGGCCGGGTGAGGTGGCTGAAGCAAAGGAGATGGGTCCCCTCTTGGGGGATCAGCAACTGCTTGGGGATCAACAGGTAGGGTGGCGATGGAACTGGGGTATCCGACAAGGATGAAGTTGTAACAAATATTGTGGGGTCTGCCAGCACTTGGGAGTTACCAGTAGAGGATGACTCTGAAGATGACAAAGTAGAGCTAGTGTCCTTCATGGCACTTCTCAGACCCTCTCAGTCACTGGGTCCCGCCGTGTACATACTGTCATGACCGGAACCACTCTGACCAGCTGTGTCTGCAATGATGTTGCCCTTTCTCCTTCGCTTGCCCACAATGGTTCTGAAATGACATATAAAATTGGTTTAATGCAATTTCATTAACCCACCTGACCATCAGATTTCAACACAGAACATTTCTAAAGTGTGCAGATTACTCCAGCTTCATGGTTTATTATATAAGCTTCAACATTAGCATGAGCACATGCATGCATGCTACATTACCTTGAAACAGTTGGTCACAGTGATGTCATAACTCCAGGCAGCTCCAATACCATTAATGAACTTGTCTATACTCCATCCTTATGTCTATACTAGGATAGTTGATCTCCTTGTATACTTTGGCACTTGTAGTATACCATAGTAAACTGATGGCACCAAATTGGATGGATGCTAAATATACATTTCCACACTGTTCACACAAACCTCAGATATCAGCAAATGTTCATTTAACTTAAACAACATCATGATGTCATGAAGGTCAAGTTATACAGCAATATGTGGTGCAGCAGAAATATTGTGACATGCAAATGCTCATTTTACACTGATGTCTACAGCCCTTAGCTACGAAAAATATATATGCATAATATTGCTTTTGCTATAGTGGGCAAACCTACCTTGGTACGAAAGAATACGATAAAGCTATTTGCTTTTGTTCCAGTATACCGCAGCATTAACTATTATATTCACCCTTCAAATAGAGAGAATAGATTATGTGGTTCTGTACCATGAAATTACAGCATATTTAGCTATTTCCCACAGTTTGTTTTAATTAAAAAAATGAAAATCGCTTTTAGGATTTTTTGTACATTTTAATGAATGAAATGTGATAACAGAGAAATAAATGGGTCTTTGATTACACAGACTGATACTTTAATTGATAGTGTTAAAGATGTCAACAGTTTATAATTAGTAATGTCTTTATAAGGTTGTTATTATCAGAGAAAGAACAATAAATTAATATAAAACATTTAAAAATAAAATAGACCAATGAAGATCAAGGTGAGCCACTCCATTCAGTGATTCGTTTAGCCCTATTGGTAGGTCTTACCTCTTTGTTAGAGACCTCTTCCACAATCAAACATACAGAGCTACATAAAATTGGCAGTGCAACTCCTCTCCCGCCTCCCACACATGATCCATATAAGCTCACAAGCCCTGGAATGAATGAATTAGACTATGAAGAGTGATTCATGGACTGAGGACAGACCCTTGAAGAAAGAGCACCAGATGGTGTGAATTATTTTGTTACATAATCACCTCTCAGAAAATATATGGTTGTTACACTTTTGGAAAGATAAACACAGCACCCATTTGTCTTCCAATACCTTTCAACTCAATAGAGGCCAAGAAATGATGTGAATTGTCTTAAAAGTAACATAAACTGAGATTTAGGGCCCGACTTATAGAGTTTGGCGGATGGGTTACTCCATCACAAACGTGATGGGTATCCCCTCTGCCGTATTACAAGTGCCACTGGATATAATGTACATATAATATGGCTTAATCCTTACTTATGCCACTGTCCAGGAAAGTTTGTTATGACTATAAAAAGGATAAAATGACTCACCCACAGCAATGTGAGTGGAAGCCTCCAAAGTTGGGGTGAGTGAAAAATTCTGCACCGCCAGCGGGGTTTACAGAGTTTTTCTTACTCCACGCTCTATTTGGAGTTACAGCAAAACTCTGACAACTGCCACGTGGCAGAGTTTTGCCTTGCGCACTGCTCACCAACATAAAAGTTAATGGCTGAGAATGTGCATCCCCTAATGCGATTTCCGAGTGCTAGAAAATCTCCTGGTGACATTTCTCTACGCAGTAACAGCAGTCGCTGCCGTACGTGCATAGAAATCTGCAGCTCAAGTAAAAAATCTACCAGAACTGCATAAAGAAGCAGCACTTGTTCACACTGATTTTACGTCATGGAACAAGCACCCACCGCTAAAAATCAGTGCAAGCAGCACGACGTGCCAAAATTCGGTCGCATGCAGAACTCCGCAGAGTTTTTAGGTAACTGGAATTCTGTGGAGTAAAACTCCGCAAGTACTGTCCACTCCTACTCTAAAGGTAAATTTCAGATTCAGCTACCAGCTCCCCAAAAGGGAAGGAGTGGGAAGACATGCTTTTTCAAAAACAAACTGTAACAAACAACAAAGTGAGTCAAGAGCTGCATTCAAGACAACCATTTTCATTCAGTATTGCACTCTAACTAGGTATCAGCCATACACAAATCAGCCTTGGTCCCCTACAGTGGGTAGCACAAGCAACCCTGGTATACTTAAACGTGGGTCCCATGATCAGTGTGCTATGGGAATCAAGCTATACCGCATTGATGTGGCCTAACTACTCTAAAAACCGGTCTGGGGTAATTTGATAGGACTTTACATGGCAGTTCAGGCTCACCGGCTTAACAAAACTTAAGGGGGCCGCCCTGCAAGGTACGTGGAAGGGGCCCCTCCGGGCTCAATCGGTAGCTCTCTGGCCAGAGTTTTGTGCTGAGGGCTCCCTCTGGAGCTTGGAGCCCCCCACATGGCGGGGGCTGCGGGGGCTGCGGGGGCCTGTGTTATGCCACTGTTCAGGTTGGACTGCTACTGTTGGAGCAGTGACAAGGCTGATTAACTTATGGTAAGGGTTTGTCTAAAGTAGCATTGTGGGTAAAAAACAATGCAGTGGGCTGCGGTCCTAAGTAGGCTGAGATTAATTCAAGAATTCTACCCCCATAAACCTTTAGATTTCCCATAGGTAAAAAGAAGCAGTATCCCTCCAATTCTGAATGCACTATTGCTAAGGAAGCAAGGAGGAGACAGGCTGACCTGATAACTCTATGGATGTTTACAAAGAAACTTGAAAGTATGGTTAGTATTGTTAGGTTGGAAAAGAGCAAACAGAAGGAAACAAAGCTCCAGGATTTAGGACATCCTTTACTCCTGCCATGGATAAATCAGTCATTATCACAAAGTGAAGGTTTTCCCACATAATCCGTTTAATGAGGCTGCTCACGAGGACCGGACAGGTGGCTCAAGTCAATCAGAGATGTATTGGCGATTTATTCCTCGGGCATTTCCCTGGTGGTTTGGAGCCCTTGGAGGTCAATTGGAAAGCCCCGGGCCACTCCTGGTGTCCCTATCACTTTCTCCAACTCCCTGAGGTTAATTGCAGCAATCATGTGGAGCCTTCAAAAAAGGGAGGGAGAGAGAAGGATAGAGAGAAAGTGATAAGAGTAGGAGAAGAGAGAGGATGAGAAGGAGAAAGAGAGAATGGATGGATGGAAAGAGAGTGATAATGCAATGAGACTAAGAGAGAGGAAGTGGTTTGAGGGTTTTTTCCATGGCTATTTTTGATTTTCTGGACCAGCACGAAGCTAATTAAGAATATGCAAGAGTATTAAACCTACAGAGAATACTATCTGTTTTATCAAAATATAGCAGGGAGCAAACCGATGCTACTCAGAGAAGGGATAAATTTGGGTATAGAGACAGCGGAGGATGTTTCTAGAGCTGTGCACATTGAGACTCCTGACTGCCTCTTTGGCCAATTCTTCCCTTCAATGAAATGACATCTGCACTAATCGCCTCTTGAGTGCTGCATCTTCTGCACATTGTCCCACAATACAGCATGGTATCAACTAAGGGTGCACATCTAGGCTCATTTGTGAAGGATTGAGAAGGGTTTAACCGTTGAATCGATTCAAGTTTACATTAGCTTTCCTCTGTCAAAGAGATATTTGGAGGGTATCAGGGTCAAACACGATATATTGGTTATTATTGTTAATTTGTTCAATTAGTCCCGAAAGCGAAGCAGAAAATCCCGACATGGCTTGCAGGTAGGGGACGTGGGGTTACGCGGGGTGAGGGGGTCATGCAGGGTGGGGGTGTAATTTAATAATAAAAAAAGCCTGTAAACTTATCTTTCCGCCGGCCGGGTTCCGGGTCTTCTCTGCCCCTGCTGTCCTGCCTGAGGAACAGGAAGCAGAAGCAGCAAGCCAGGGTCCCTCCCCAAAGCCAATCAGAATGCTGCAAGGAGCGTTGTGATTGGTAGAGACGCCACCCAGCCAGGGGCTTATGGGGAGGCCCATGTTCTCCACGCAGGCTGCATTGCAGATTGCATGGAGAAGGGCAGAGTGCACATGATTGGTTTGGGCAGCCCCAGAGGGCCGGCCAAACAGTCTTTGTGCACTCTGGAGTGGGCAGACAAATCACTCCTTCCGTGCCCTGCTAGCAGAGCAGCCCGGCCCACCCGGCTGCCTGCAACCAAACATAAAATGGTAATAACTGGAAGTTATTACTATTTTATGTTTCTGCTTCTCACACTGCGAGAATGCAGTGAGGCGATGCTCCCCCGCCCTAGTGGAGGAGCCGCCTCTGAGAAAATCCCATAAGTAAACCCTCTCAGCAACGCTGTAAATACTGATCAGCAGAGAAGAGTTTGTGTATAATTCAAAATAATGTCCCTTGGTTGAGATTTAAACTTACATTTGAGTGTTACAGAGTAATTAAGGGTCTAATCATAGATGGCAGATGACTTAGAACTACAGGGATGCTTGTTTAGAGCTCTTGCTTTGTGCCTCAAATGGGGGTGGCTACATAGCAGATGACATTAAAAAAGTGGGTGGGATACCGTAGGCCCTATTAGACATCAAGAGTAGTGAGGAACAATATCCATGTGGGAAATACCTCCCCCTCATGATACCACGTTTTGCCTGATGCAGGAATAAACCCGAGTGAAACTAAGGGAGAGATTTACCAACCTTTTGCGCTGGGTTTGCGTCTGAAAAGTGACCCAATGCAGCACAAAATGTTTATTTTTTATTATTCACTTTCCACCACAAAGCATATTAAGTGCTGGAAATTGCCTAAAAGTAACACCTAAAAGTAACGCAAAGCACTGCTTTGTATTACTTACTGTCAAGGGGGTTACATGGGCATTCCTATGCCAACACCAGTGCATTTTGATGCAAAACCCTATCTACCAAAATTGTAAGACAGGGTTTTGCAGGCAAAATTAATGCCATTTGAAAGCAGGAGTTATAAGGAGAAATGTTTCCATTTCTCCATTCTTTTCCAAATGTGCGTGTGTGCTGCACTGTACAGCACACATACTAAGTAGGAAACGTTTTAAAAGTTGTCTAGGCATAATATTTTGTACCGGAAGAGAACCCTTCCAGTGCACATCCTATCAGGCCCGGACTGGCCGTTGTGTGCACCGGGCAATCCTCCGGTCGGCCGCAAGGGTGGGGGCTGGTTTTGGGCCCTGGGGGCCGTTTTTGTTACAGAACCGTTTTTGCAGCATAGCTGCAAAATCGGCCCTGTAACAAAATCGGCCGAAAAGCGGCCGTGGCAAAGCGCTCGGCCTCCCGAGGGGGGCCGGCCGAGCACTTTGCCAGGTCCGGTTTTGGTTCCCAGTCCGGCCCTGCATCCTATGCTAGACTCACAGACACACCCTTGCACTATGACTCAAAGGTGTATGCGTGGAACTCAGCAGCAAAAAGCTGTGCCAGCGCTAGGGAGAATGAAGGAGAGTGCCATATCTCTATCGATATAGCGCTCTCCTGCTCCCTTTCTGTCACGCAACGCAGCACAGCATTTTTGGCTGCTGCGTTGCATTGGCTTACACTTTAGTAAATCTGCCATTAACTGTGCACGGGCTACAGCCTGGAAATGAGAACCACGTGCCGTATTAGGCTCAGACAGTAAATCCAAGTCAAGCATTTTAAAACCGAATCACGCCTGAAAACTCAGAATGGGTGTTAATTGTGGTGGAGATACCAGATGGAATTGGAATCTCTCAAATAAATACTTCTACCTCCAATTACTGGAAGTGAGGGAATGAAAAGTGAGTGTATGTTGGGTGAGGGGAGACAGAATAAATATCGGGTTGAGCAAGGAAACTCATGAAATCCCCTGAAGTATAGCATATGCAGTACAATAGGTCTCGCATTTGTTGAATTCGAGCTATTGGCATTGTAATAGCAATGTTTTTTCTAAATGTTTTTTTGTTTGCAGTGTAAAATGTAGTTGTCAATGTATAGCAGGCGACACATTTTAAAAAAAGCACACGCACCGAACATGAAACCTGCGAACGTAGTAAAGCGGCTACACTTTCCCAGGTGCAGTCGGCCACGCCTCAATTTAAGGCAGTAAACGTTCCAGGGCCCTCCGCAGAAAGGCTTAGCACAAAGGTGGCATCTTTCAAGCCAAATCGCTCCAGACTGTTCCTGCTGGTGAAGGCATGGCAACTTTGAGTAGGTATTAAGGCAGGGCATGTTGCCCACACCATTGCCATGAACACCACCGAGGGCTAGGCGGGTATTCTTCTGGGGCAGAGCCGAGCAACAGTAATCCTGAAATGGAAGTCTTTTAGACACTCTGGTATACACGGATTCTTAGTGTGTATTTGCAGCAACTTAATCCAAACTGATAATCAGGTAATTGACTGTGAAACGGGAAACGCTGCGACCTGCGGACCACACTCAGATCTCAGTAACTAACACTTAACTCGCTGAGCTATCTTGCCAGAGTGATAACTTGGACCACTGGCTCCAAGTAAGAATGGCTTCTAAGGGATCAAAGTGTAGAATAGGGGTTTTGTGGACCTGAGATTACATGTCCTGCACAAAGAGCGGGTCAAAGTGTTTCACAGTTTTGCTGCTTAAATGGCATTCATTGGTCAAATGACAGATTCGGAGACCCACTGGATATCAGTGGAAGGGATGCTGTAGGACTTGGCTAAATGTTCAAAGAGACATACGACGCCAGAAGAATAACTTAGTTGATCATAGAACTTCCACAACTCTAAAAGCCCCAAAAAACAATACATTAAACATACATCACACTTCATCACTGCGTGCACTGCTTTGGGAATATGCAGGCGGTCTAGTACGTGGATTCATGCAAAATATGGTTACATATAATCCCAATTAATTCATGAACGAGAACTAATGGAATACGACTAAGACATAAATACTACAGAGAACCACACGAGAGGACAGGTGCAGTAGACCCACATTCCAAATGTATTGCCGAGTTTAGCTTACTGTTGGGTCTTAAAGTCACGGACAAAACAAGGTGCCCGGTAGGCGACCCTAACCTGCCCCCCCCCCTCATTATTTTAATGACAACGTACTTGACAGGCTGCAGATTTCTGCATACTGCTTCCAGCTTCAAATGGTTATTAGCAGCTCATTAAAACGAATACATTTTCACTCTGCAGGACAAATGGAATTACCATAACACCGTCATCGATGTTAAGTGGTGGAATAAACTATGCAAGCTCAACCTGGGCTGAAGTTAAATTAATAAACCAATGTGCCCTTCTTACTTACCTGCATGCGAAAAGCTTAGACATACCTGCAGAATGCACTGCACACATTTTAAGACAAATTCAACTCCTAGTACAATAGAAGTTCTTCATCTCATGTTTGGTATATTAGTTTAGACATCCACATTTTGGCCTCTGCAGTGGGATGAGATGCCGTTCCAGAAAGAAAAGTAAATATATATGCAAAAGGTGAAGCATCTTCAATGCAAAGTGCAGAAAGGAGTCACTCAAGGAATTCGCTTTTAGCCCAATAATCTAAGAGGAGAAATTAAATAAGCAGCAAAGCTTTTCCAGTAACCAGCCGTGCCTGTATGTTTACCTTAAGAAGGTTCTGTTCGCGTCATTTCCATTTCAATCACGTCATTTGAACATTAAGCAGGGCTCGTCTCCCATGAACGTTTAGTACACACAATAAAGTGTACTTTCCTGTCCACGTTTGTAGTGATGCTGTCTAGAGTTTGTTTGAGGGATGTGTCCAATATGGGCGCCCC
This sequence comes from Lissotriton helveticus, assembly GCF_964261635.1. NCBI lineage: Eukaryota > Metazoa > Chordata > Amphibia > Caudata > Salamandridae > Lissotriton > Lissotriton helveticus. The sequence goes on along the minus strand of NC_136069.1, from coordinate 1,326,764,790 downwards.
CTTCCTCCTCCTCCCTGCCTTGTTTTATTTATTTGTCTGAAATTCTGTTTGAAAGCAGATCAGATGGAGCAGGTGGGCGACGCGGGGAAAGGATGGCCAAGTGATCTGCAGCTTAATTATGTGTCATTATCAGGCGACATGCAGCACCCAAATTACTGCGAGGGCCGTACTCGCTCAGGCCAATTACATTTAGGTGCTTGAAAAGAGGTGGGGTGACCTACCCTAATGGCCATGCCAGGGTTTATTTAATGTATTTATTTTTTATTTATTTAATGCGATTTTCTATAGCGCGAACATTATCCGATGGTGTCAGAGCGCTTTACAAAAGAACCAGTTGCGATACATAAGGACTTACGATTACATGAGTTACATAAAAGATACAAACAGGAAAAAAATTGCAAATGTACAAGTTGGAAAGTCATGCAGGGAAGAGATACAAATAGAAAAACTTGCAAATGTACAAGTTGTAAAGTCACTCAAGGAAGAGAGACAAATGGATAAACTTTAAGAATCACATAGGAATGGTAGTGAGTACAAAGGTCTACTACATATACTAGTGGCTAGAGTTATCTCTATTTACATATATATACAAATAGTAGATTTTCTCAGGATACCATTTTACCAGTGATTCAGCTTGGCTAAGTGTATATCACATATTTACAGAGTGAAAAGAGAAATAAAAATAAAACAAGCATTTACAATGCAACGGTTTCGCCTTTGCAAAAGTTAGAGCTAATGGCATTGTAAATGACAAACGTTTTATTTATGTGTTGTTTTTGAAAACAGATAAATAAATGGCATTGTCATTTACAATGCCAATAGATTAATCTCTCGCAAATGCGAGACCTATTGCATTTGCACCCACACACACACAGAACCACACACACCCACACACAGAGCCACATGCACCCACCCACCACACAGAACCCCTGCTTTTAAATGATATCGACCCCCACTAACATGCTGTGCCTGGACAATTTATAGGTATGTTATTACTAAATATGAAGCTAAAGAGCAAGCCACGACACAGAGCAGCATTAATTATCATAAATACACTGCACTGTAATATAATGCTAAAGTTTCGTTTTTTGAATTACTAAACATAAAGCATAGAATAAAGCGCAAGATGGTGTTTATTTTAAAATTGCAAAGCAGCAGCCCGGTAAAATAAGAGAAGTCGGAAACTGAATGTTACCACTTCAAGTGCAGAGTGAATAATATTTGACAGTGCACAATGGGGAGTGAGTGACAAAATGAGGGGACGGGGAGAGGTAAGTGAGGGAGCACGGGACCTGTACCGAGAGGTAAAGGGGTCGGAGCGGTGCTTGGAAAGGGGTCAACGAGCGGGAGACGGCGGTGGGTGAAGAGGGGGCTTGGAGAGAAAACCATCATTCAGCGACAATTGCCAGGGTGCCGGTTTAACGGAAGATATCGCGATACGAATGCCGATCGCAATATTCTGCTAAGGGAGACAGGGTATGTGAAAGATACACCTTGCCCACCCCACTTCACCTCCCCCCACACACTCACACACTCTCACCCCACCTACCTGAGCATGGACGGGCAGTCAGCGTCGTCTCTCCAGAGGGCAATCCATCCCGGGCTGCCAGGCGAAGTGCGCCAAAAAGCAGACCTAGGTGGTCAAAACAGTTGCTTTTCCCGACCAGCACCAAACTCGAAAAAAAGTAGCTGCCTCACGAAAAATCATTTTGAAAACAGCGACTGAAGTGTCTGCCTTGCGTGAGTGTTGGACGAGTTCTTCCGCTGTGGGTGGACGAAATCAAGAATCTGTCCAGAGGGGGTAGGGGGACGCGCAGCAAATCACGGGGACTCGGCATCTGCCGACAAACACAGACATCGCTGCCAGGCCAGGATGCGATTACACTGCTTATTTGCGCGGATGTTCACATCAGGAGAGAGGTTAAAATGGAGCAGGGCTCCATTCTATAACACGTTTGTAAAGTTATAAAAATAATAAGTTACATGAACTGTTGTGCGGTTAAGTGTAGTTATATGTAGCAGCACGATCTGAAAATACAGCAGTTTGAAGGAAGGCATATGGGACAAATTGTATTTGGGGTAAAATCAGCATTTTGCAATGGAAGGAGCAAGAGAGTCATGACTTCACAGGGGAGGGTTAGAGTTAATACATACTCGTAGGGAAACCAATGCCAGCAGGAGCCTATAGCAGGAGTTATAACCCTTGTATGAAATGTCAGCCGAGGGGAAAGAAGGATTATGGAGGTGGGGGGTGCAGCAATGGGAGTTTAGCGTCCCTGGGGGCTGACGCAGGAGAGGATATGGGAGGCTCCATTTCCAGCAGGGGGCCCTGGTGCCTGGAACAGGGAGAGATGCTGCGAGGCTCTGCCTCACCTCACTTCTTGGCTCAGCTGCTGCAGGAAGTGTGTGGGTTTAAAGTGACACTGCAGTGAATAGTGCCTGATCTGTTTGTCTGCAAAAACATTTTATATTATACTTGTTTATCATTGAGCTGATTAAAAATAATAAACACCACCGTTTTTTACAGAGCGAACTTGACCTGACGGTATTGGGCCTCTTTACATGAGCAGCAGTTACATTACACCAAGGCAAATTAATTTTTGGGGTACAAGGAGAATCATATGATGTCAAGCAGACGCCGAGACTAGAACTTAGCTTGCCAGGTTTTAACGCAACACACCACATCCTTTCTTACATTTAAAGAGTAGAAATGCTGGGAAATATAGCAATTAGAACTCAGTGGGGGAATAGCGTGCTTTTCATTCATATATATTCACACTGCAGCAAACAATACGGGTGACAAAATGCAGCTTTTAGGAAAACATGTTGCCTTACTTTAATTTCTGAACCATCCAATACAATTGACCGCTTTTGGTTGTAATAAAGGAAGCTCGCACTTCAGGTGTTCCTACTATCCTGTCACAAGACCGAATAGGTGAAGCCCGCTAACACCGTAACAAGTCCAAACCAAAACACACTTGACAAACAAGAGGAAGGGCCCGTCATCTCTCATGAAGAGGGAGAGAGAGTGTATAAGTTGTGCTGTACAACTTAAACAAAACACTTCCCCTGTTTCCTGAGCCTCTGCACAAACCCTGCTGCTTGAGCAGCAACAAGAACCGGCCCATAATGTGAATTGTGACAATTGCATCAAGAATTCTATAAACGCACAAACGTACAAAATTAATGTAAATGCACACTCACTGGCCTTGCTTGCCCTCCATCTCTTCTAGTGAGGCACAAATAAGGGGAATACAGCAAAACACTGCAATCAAGGCAAACCATGTGTGGCGTCATTGCAACAGCAATATTGAGAACAGGGCACTGACTTCGCTGTGTGATGCCCGTTCTGGCGGCTGTGTTAATAGCCGAAGGACTGCTCCGTCCTGGTTTAGGGCCACCTCGCAGCATGTGATCGCATTTCTCATTCTTAGCATAACTGAAGATGAACGTGTCTTACAGCAAACTTCAGAACTACGCTGCTCAGCTGCGGCACCTCTGTCTCCCATGTTAACAAACGTTTGCAGCTCACAGGCACATCTCACATTCCCGGCGTGCAAGAGTGCGTGATGTTGTATTTTTTTTAATTGAGCTGCAGTGCAGATGTATCCTGGCCGGACTGCTTGAACCTAGTCTGCCCCTGGCTGCAATCGTCCACAAAATAAATATAAGGGCTTTCAGAGCATGATCGTTAAGACTTGCCTGCTTCAGGTTCTGGAGCGAATGTTAAAAGCGCTTACTGAACACTCGTACAAACGGCCGCCATTGTTCCGCCTGCACTTCGAAAGTGAAAGTGGGCATGGCGTGCTGATTGTAAGCGAAGCACGTCTTTGTGTCAATAAATTAAACAAGCTTACGTCTCCATGACTGCCACAAGCTGCGAGACAGCAGGAGGGGGCGGGAACAAAGGGAACAGGAACACGGCTAATGGAGGGGGGAGCGGGAACAGAAACTAACAAGTCAGGTCCCGGGCCGGCCAGCCAATCACAGCGCGGCCCGGGGAATGACGTCACGGGGGTGTCCCGGGCCGGCAGCCAATGACAGCGTGGCCCAGGACAAAGGGGCGGGACTTAAAAAAGACCGAGAAAAGCCCCCGAATCGCGTTTTCACGGGAAAGCGTGATTGACAGCCTCTGTCTCCCAATGGCTAGCCTCCATTTATGGAGCTAGCCAATGGGAAACAGAGGCGGGACCAAAGCCCCATATGTAGGATCATGAGATTTCGCCCTGGGTGGAGCAACTGCTACGCAGTTGCAACGCCAGGGCGAAACCTAATAAAAAGGGGTAGAGAGCGGTATGTGGGGGAAGAAGAGTTGGAGGCTGAGATTGGTGAGAGAAGAGAGGAGGACCTGAGGGGGAGAAAGAAATAAGGCAGCCCAGCGTAATTGAAATGTCTGAAGGTCAGCTGGATGGAATCCAAGGGACCAAAGGAAAGGACAAGAATCAACAAAATGGCGGAACCGGGTCATGGGCATCGATGGAAACTCAGCCCTTCAGTCCATGATGCAGTTGTCACAACACCCTCAGCTGAAGAACAAAAGTTCCAGCCTAGAAGGTGTTATATACTGGCTGAGCCCTTGAGAGGTTGGTTTCTTTAAATCCCCAAGACACTTAGGGTGGGACTTTCCTCTTTGAGCTGGGGGGAGCCTGCGCTTCTCCAGCAGCTCCCCCAGCACCTTGGCACATGTATGGTGGCGACCCTGCTCTACTGGGGCCACCACAAGCAGTGAAACCGCTGTGTTGCCCTTGCAGGTCGGGCCTGGCCTGCAAGGCATTATGGGTGTTGCCGCATATTATTGTAGCAGCTCCCCCGCTGCTTCAGAGGGAGCCGCGATCTCACTGTGGCTTCGTCGCGTCTCCTGTTCTTGATGGGTGGCCCGGTCCCGCCCGGACCCCCAAGTGAATTGAAGTGGCTCGTAGGGGGGCCTGGTCCCACCGGGACCTCCAGGGGATTCATGGCAGATCGGGGAGCCCACTCCCGGCTGCTCCTGCAGGTGAGTGGTTTCACTTCAGGGAGGTCCGGTCCCACCTGGACCTCCCGCGAGGCTCCTGTGCCTTCAGCAGCCCAGGGAGCCCACCTCCAGCTACTCCGGCCGGCTCCCTGCGCGGCCAGCACGGTCATCCTTGTGCGAATTTTTGCAGTGTTTTGGCATGGTGTAGTGAGCATATTGCTAGTATACTAAGATTCCATTTAAAAGTACGACTCAACTGTGTTGAAGGTTTCCTGTCATGGACCTTTGGACAAAACCAGATTGCAGGATTGCTTGAGGCATGATATCAAGTTGTAATGAACAGTGTGTCAAAATGGCGAGGCAAGTAATTTGACAGGAGTTTTAGAAAACAGCAGCGTTTACGTTTGGGGATAGGCGCAAAATAATTGTTTTCACAAAGTGAGCGCCTCCTTAGAAAAAAGAATTGCAATGTCTTTGGGTAATCCAACAGGAAGATGGGTATTCTGCAACTTTCACTGCACATTGACTATAAAGGTGTGACATGATATGAAAGAGGGCGCCAAGCTGAAACAAGAAGCGCGGCACCCGTGTAGATAGAGGTTATGTGCCCTGTGGCCCGTGTAGCGGGTGCCTTAGTGATCAAATAAATGGTGCAGGATACTAGGAAGAGGCAGGAAATAAAAGAAGTATTTCCCAAAGGAACACATAAACACTTACAGCATAAGGAAACGGCAGTTGGCCGGTGCTCCTGAGCGAAAAACGGAAGTGATGCATTGGGAGCACCAACACGTGAGAAGCCAGCAAAGAAGACCTATGCACGAGTCAACCTATGGTAAGCAGCAGGCAGGATTACATTCCGTATAGTGATTACAGCAGGTCTTGCAGACAGTGCATGCGCTCTGATGCTCGACCTAAAAAAGGGTTCCTTCAAGTGCACAGTGGAAGGATAGAACTCATCCAATCAGATTCAGAACACTACTGGATTCCAGTTCTGGAAAACCTGGCCTAGCAGTTCAAGCTGGACTGTTCCTATTGGAGTAGGGTCAAGACTAATTTCCAAATGGCTGGGTTTAAACTCAAGTGGCATGGTGTACAAAATAACAATAGACTGGTATGCAACCTGAGTAATTACCTGTGACTCAGATTGATTAAGCAATTCCATTATTCAATTTTTCGTATACTACAGTGCGACAACCCAAGTGGGACAGGGATGCCCAGATGTGGGTTGCGTGCTTACTGTGCCACTGAACCCAAACTCTACCCGAGTGATGAGCCCAAATAAGCACTAAACTAGGCTTGGGTCGTGTGTATTCTGGTTCAGGGAGGAACTGGCTGGCAGTTCATGCTGGAATGTTCTTATTAGAGCAGGTCAAGAGTGATTTGCATATTGCTGGGTCCAAAACGAGGTAGCATGGTGTGCAAAATAACAACACACTGGGATCCACTTGAGTAATTACAGGTGGCGGAGATGATACAAGCATTCCATCTATCACTTTTTTGTATAAGTTAACATTATGGCATAAAAAATCTAGGTATTTCTGCATAATATCTCTAAAGGAAAGGATATACATGCATGACACACTGTGGACTGAACTATTGAGCATACCGGAGGTGTAGGTGACATTATATATCTCTCTCCTTGAATTAAAAGAGTTAGAGCGATTTCAGTCTGGATGGGGAAGTCTTTACTGGGGATTATTCCAATAGAAAGTTAATCAGTATGCTCCCAATGAGACTCACAGTTTTAGATGTCATCATCAGAGTTATATGAAAGGTTCGCCATAGCCATGAGGTGCCATGCCTACGATGCCCCTGGGTGGGTCTGGAGGGTCCCTTTTTTCCAGGAGGATATCATAGTGCTTTTCAACGCATTTAAGCAGTTCCATACAAGAAGTTCACCTCTCTTTGATCAATAATGTAGCTCCTGTGGGTACACTCTAAATGGAGCATAGGAAAATTCCACTTGGTGGGGAAAACATAGTATAGTTGTTAAGGTTTTCAGAACCTCCCTCCAGAATATCCTTAATGTAGTGTGCAACCACCCTATATGCATCAAATATCCCCCATTACAACATCCTCTCCATTATAACTGGAATACCTTGAGAAAAAGTTTATGTAGTTTAGCTGGATGCATATACCAATCGTAAAGCAATTTATATTAGGCCTCTTTGCCTAGGAAACTAAGCAAATTTATGTTTAGATCCCACCATATGTGTGCCCATGGTTGCTCTGTTTACTTACTTCCCAGAATTGTGTGCTACTTAGTCTCATATGGATCCTTAGGAGAAAGAGTGTCAGTGTTAAGTAGCAGGTATGAGGATGAGCTCATAATCTGCTCCATGCACCATTCCAATGGTGCAGGCTCTTGTGTCACAGTGTCCCTAACAGTTGGGTGTGGCACCTGATGCCTTAGCTGAGTGCAGTGTATGTTAGTGTGTTCACTCAGCTGAAACTCTTTTTTATAATCAAGAAAGGGTTTCAGAACTCCTTTAGAGTGGATATTGCTCACCATCAGACAGTTGCCTCTACACCAAGTATCAAAGGACCCAGGGGTTATCACTGGCGTGAGAGATGGATTAAAATGGATAGGTGTATAGAGAGATGGGAAAGCAGTTAAATTAAGTGTGTTAGTAATGTCAACCAAAGTGCACAGGACCATACAAATACGGTTGCTTAGGTATGTGTTTGTGGGTCTGCCTCACCAGGGCTTCCAAATTAGGTGCCAAAGTGAAGGGACAGTTACTCTTTGTTCATGAGTAGCAAGGGCTTTTTGGATTCCCATGTGCTCCTTTCTGCCAATACGCACAGATAGGACTCTACATAGTAAGTGTTAATATCAGGCAGGGATCAGCTACCACTCTCTCGTAATCTGCACAGGATCTTATAAGCACCTCAAATCCCACACCCCACATATATGTTTGAATGGGCTTTGAAGTGCAGAAAGGAAGACTGTAGACAATGTTATAAGTAAGGCCTGAAACATGTAAATAGGTTTTGGCAAAATGTTCATTTTTATTGCATTGATTCGGCCCAGCCAATTAATTGGGAGGGGCGCCCACCAATGAAGAACTCCTTTTATCTTTGCAAGCAGAAATTACTAGCTTAAACCCATAGAGGTCCAAAAAGTTGTCAGATATTTTCATTTCCAAATATGTCAAGTATTTGTCCACCCATCTAAAAGTGGTGAGGCCCCATTGTCTGGCTAAGACCGCATGTGGGAGTGTTAGGTTGAGGATCTCAGATATAGCTGTATTTATTTTAAAGCCTGATACCTCTTAGTAGGCTTGTAAATGATTTGACAGTTTAGGATGGGATTTCTCAGGGTCAGTAAGGGTCAAAAGCATTTTATCTGCAAACATCATGAAGTTCCATTCCAGTGTGGAAGCCGGTCAGCTCTCTATTCCCGCTAATGTGTGACCAAATTACTCTATACTAAGGGCAAAAAGTATGTAGTCGGAGAAGACTTGGCGTGTGCCTCTGATCAACGGGAGAGGGGAAGACAAGCAAATGCAAGTTGTCAGGGTCTGATTCCCTTCTAGTTCTTCCGATCTAAATTGTTGGCCAATTCCTGCTCTTTCTAGCACCTGTGTCAGAAAACCGCAGTACACCCCGTCAAAAGCTTTCTCTGTGTCGAGGGAAACCATGATCACAGCAGTCACTGTCGTCTTTCCTTTCTTGACCAGGTGGATTACATGTCAGATATTGTTGTGTGTTTGGTGATGCTTAATAAAGGCTTGCTTGTCAGGTAGTATGAGACTAGGCATTATTGTCTCTGGACGGGTTGCCAAAAGTTTTATAAAGTTCTTGATATCCATGTTCAAAGGTGCAGTTAGTCTATAGGACATACACCAGTCTGGGTCTTTACCCTGTTGTTGCCAAACGGGAATTGGGTGCCTCATTCCTAGAAGCATGACAGTTTAAATTATACAAAAGAGGTATAGACCTGTGATTGGATTGGAGTTAATTGTGGTTCAAAGTGATTATAAAAATTACCTGTAAAGTCGTCAGGGTCTGGGATCTATTCATTTTGAGGGACTTGATTGCCAACTCTATCTCTTCCACTGAAATGGGCTCCTCCAGTTGAGTGTATTTTTGAGGAGTGATTGTGGAAAGCAGTCAAGCCCCTAGGTAGTAATTATAAAGAGCACCAGGGACCCCCTCAGCAGTGTACGGGTGTGAGTAGAAAGAATGTAAGGCTGCCAATTTTTCATCCTTCCTAGAAACCTTGACTCCCTAAAGAACCATCTTGTAGGCATCCCAAAGAAGATTCACTGAGGTTTTTTGTGTCCACCAAGTTTACCTCGTGGCCCCTCCTGTCAATTCAGAGTGACATTGCTTGGAAGTGAACTGTGATTGCGAATGTGCCAATGTCCGAATGAGAAGCCTATTGCATGGGGGAGGGGGAATATATCATTTATTCTCTCAAATGTCCTATAAACATGTGAAAAAAGAGTAACCTTTTTCCTCATCATGTTGCTCCCTCCAGACAACATCAGCCCTATCACTTTAAATGTATTTGCTTTATGAAGCCCCTGAGTGAGGGGTCTCGCCGCCAGTTCTATCAACCTTAGGATTGTATACCGCATTAAAGTCTCCCAGTAGGATGATGTCACCTTCGGCGAAGCCCATTAGTGTGTCTAGCTTTTGATTAGTGAAGCGTCTTGCCCTGTGTTTGGAGTGTAAACCACTGCCACTGTGAGAAGGTTCCCCTCTAAGGAGCCCTTGATAACAATATATCTACTTTCGTGGTCTTTTCTGCTGTCAATTTTTACAAAAAGTAACAGTTTGTGTGTGAATAGGTCAACCCAATTGTGTGGAGATTGTTCAAACTTTGGGCTGGGCTGCTTTCAAGACAGTTCTTTTGCATTTGTATTCATAGAACTTTGCCAGGATGTCTCGAGGTTTGTTTGTTTCTTAAGTGCATCTTGGGCCTATGCAATTTACTCTGTCCAGCTGAATCTTTGATGGCTCAAGTCCAGCTAACAGTCTTCTGGCAAAGTTCTCAATGCCCATGCTCTCAGCCCCCTCTAAGGCTCTATTGCGCAAGTTGTCTCTTCTGGATCTATTTTCCACCATTGCATCATTTTGCCAATATAGGACTGTATATTTCTTGATTACAGTAGACCTTTGGGCCTCTAGGGCTACCAGTTGTCTTTCTGCTTCCGCCATCCTTGTGCCTGTGGAGTCAATGCTGCTACTAACTTCTACCTCAGGTCAGAGCGCAGAGTTGCCAGTTCCCTGGCAATGTCTGCGTAAGATCTTCTTTCAGCTCTGTCTTAAAGGCCTGTAGGCTGCGCATTTGATCTGCACTTGTCAGGGCCATTGTTGCAGGTCCTTCCTTAACCTTATGAGCTGGGTGGTCTGTAGTAGTCTTCCCTCATGTAGATGGGGTTACATCAAAGAAGCCTGTGATTTTCTTCTGCGTTTTGTTGCTTGTGTGGCATGGGCAGGGCAAGATTCATGCAGAGGATCACAGAATCTCGGCCAGTAGGTGGTTGTCCAGGCTCAACCAAATCTGTGCCTCTAAGTCCGCTTATTCACTGGACAAGTTACTGTTGTACGAAAGGGGATATTTCCACTCTGGATTTGTGTCAATTATTTTCTCACCTCTTTTGTGGCCAGGGCCAGAACATCCCAGCCGGCCTACGGTGCTCTAACGTTTCCGCTAATGGGGAGTGTGGAGTTGGGGCCTTGGGTATCGTCCCTGTGGAAACCTAGGACTGTGCCAAGTGAGCTAAAGTTACGGTGGACAATCTCTTTCTAAATGACATCATTAATATTTCCCCTTGGTCGCTTTTCTCTTAGTTTTTGCCTGCCAACATCTCTCCCCCCCCAGTCTAAGAACTCTGCTCTTCATTTCTCTGATGGTCTAACTTATTATCTCTGGGCACAGCAGGAGCTCCCTACCTTGCACCCCAATCCCCAACGGAGTGGGTGCCATTTGCCTTTTTCCCAACCCCTGGGCCTCATAAGGCTTGGAATCATATAATGGAGGCATACTGTGGTGGATGGGTAAGGTCAGTCATACCTTCCGGAAGCTAAAGATCTCGCCGATGAACCCCCCTCCTATCACTCTAGCAAGCTAGTATTGTAGTGAATTGATCCCATCTTTTCAGAATAGAGGTAGTCAGGACCGTTCATCTGCAAACATTTCACCCTCTCTTTACTCTCCATGCAGGGTGCACCATTTTAGGTACTCACTCCACCGATCACAGCTACCAAACTCTCTGTGTTACCGATGAACTGCTTGCTCATTTCAATAGTGTACAGGGCGGGTATGTGAATGAAATTCATTTTAGGGAACCAATATGGACTAACCACGGATCATATTCTCACGTCATTATGAAGCTCCACTAAAGTGATGCCATCTTTGTCCATGCCTAGGCTCCTACCGCATGCAGAATATTTAAACACAAAAAATTATACATGCCGAAATGTCAACACCAGGCAAAAATGAGAGTTCACATTAAGGATTCCAGAAGTACACCTGTAAATCTGGAGCTAGCATTACTTTGTAGTACTACTTTTGGAAAGTGTTTGGAATACTTCAAACTCTGAAATCTACAACCATTTATTTATTTATTTATTTATTTTTATGCAGAAAGTTTTATAAAGCGCGAACGTGACCTAGGCGGGTACCAAAGCGCTTTACAGTTAAGATTGGTGGGGTGAGGAGATGGGAAGGACAAGCATAACTTGAGTATACATAAACCAAGCAAGATAGTAGTGCATCACGATTAGGGTAGGATGGATACGGTACATGGAGAAGAACATTCAATACATAAGTGAGTATAGCAGGCTAGTGCTGCAAATCAAAGGTGCACAATAATCTAGTAGTCAATCAGTAGGCAGTCAATAAGCGATGGGGCCTGGGCCATTTAAGGCAAGAACTTAGTCATTAGGATTTTTTGTACTTCCTTTTTGGGTCTCGCTGGCAATGCATCCGCAAGGATGCATTTGTCCAGCTGGAGACCAATAGCGATCAGTGTGGGGGGAAGCAGGACAAGAGGGTGTACGAGCTTGGATTGCTTGGATTCGTGTGCGCGAACGCGCACGTCGCGTCCCGCGCCATACACATGCGCGCGCAGACAGACACTCGCTCACACACACACACCCCCTCCCCCACAGTCACACACACGCACTCCAAGACACATACACACACGCACACACGCACGCACACACACATACACAGCCCGCGGCCCCCCCCTACGCGTGCGCGCACACACACATGCTCTCTCTCCCTCTCCCCCCCCCGCAGCTCAGCAACCCACTCACCGGCTTCCTTCGTGCGGCGGCTCTCCTCAGCTGCAGGGCCCGGCAGCAGGACTCTTCTTCCCTCCTTCGGCACCGGGGCGCAGGGTAGGCTCCTGCCTGCTCCGGTGCTCCAAACACGGCTCCAATCGCGGCTCTTCCGTGGGAGGCGGGGTAGGCTCCCCCCCTCCTACTTCCTGTTTCCGGTTGTCGCGCCGGCCTGCCTGACTTCCTGGTCGCAGGCCGGCAGAGTGACGGCGGTGATTTGCGGTATTTATTTATTTAGTTATTTATGCATTTTTATATAGCGCGGACTTTACCCGAAGGCGGTATTTATTTATTTATGTATTTATGCATTTTTATATAGCGCGGATTTTACCCGAAGGCGGTATTTATGTATTCATGTGTTTATGCATTTTTATATAGCGCGGACTTTACCCGAAGGCGTCAGAGCGCTTCACATTAGGAACAGAAATGAAACATAATGAGAAACATTACAAAAGAACAGGTTGCAAAAACATACGTTACTTACATAAGGTAATAGTGACAATTGTGAGCAAACAAAATACATGAGGTAGTAAAAACTATGAGCAACCAAAAATACATGAGGTAGTAAAGGTAATAGTGACAATGGTGAGCAAACAAAATACTTGAGTAAAAATTGTGAGCAACCAAAATACATGAGGTAGTAAAGGTAATAGTGACAATCGTGAGCAAACAAAATACTTGAGTAAAAATTGTGAGCAACCAAAATACATGAGGTAGTCAAAAGTGCACAAGAGGAAAAATTGTGAGCAACCAAAATACATGAGGTAGTAAAGGTAATAGTGACAATCGTGAGCAAACAAAATACTTGAGTAAAAATTGTGAGCAACCAAAATACATGAGGTAGTCAAAAGTGCACAAGAGGAAATGAAAGTGACAAGTGTGCAGTTATAAGAGAAAACAGAGTATAATTAGAGGTATAGTCCTGCAATAAGTGCTAGACACTCAGGCTCAGGAACAAGCGTTACATGGGCAAGGTGGCACTTGTGCAAGTATCAAAGGTAAAGACATGTGAGAGGTAGCAGCCGTGTGTTGCAAGGGCAGAGTGGTGTGTGCATGTTACAAAAGGACACCGAACACCAGTACATGGAAAATACTGTAAAAAGGCAGACCCTCCAAACACAGGCATACACTGGGAAGGCACTTCCATGGTCATGGAAAGTAGAAATTATCAGTAGTGGGAAGTCTTCCTCACAAATAGCAAGAGGACGTGAATTACTTTTGGAGGTGTCTCTGGAGGAGGAGAACTTTGAGGTCCCTTTTGAAGGCCTGGGAGGAGGCGGTGGTCCGGAGCTTTTTTTTGTCCTCTCGCGGTTTGTAAATACAAAACATATTGCATTACAAATGCTATAGGTATCACATTTGCGAAAGTTATAACTATTGGCATTGTAAATGACGAAGCTATTAATTTAGCTATTTAAAAAAAAAGAAACATAAATAAAAACTTTGCCATTTACAATACCAATAGCTCAAACTTTCCTAATGCGAGACCTATTGCATTGCAAATGCTTGTTGAAGGAAGCAGTGAAATTCGTTGGACTTCCGGTGGAAGAGAGTTCCAAATCTTTAGTGCAGCACCTGAGAATGCTCTGTGACTCGTTCTCATTTTGTGGAAGATCTGTGGTTTCAGGAGCAATAAGCTTGTACTTTTTGACTGTCTGCAACCTCCAGATAGTTCTAATTTCTGAGCCAGATAAATAGGAGTCTTAAGATGTATGGCTTTGTGTGTCATGCATGCTATCTTTAGCTGTATTCTTGCTTCAAATGGCAGCCAGTTTAGAGATTTGAGGGCTAGGGAGATGTGGTTGTTCCTTTTGGTACCCGTGATCAGTCTGGCTGCAGCATTAATGGAGGCTCTTAGTGGGGCCAAGTTATATTTCGAAAGTCCACATAGCGTGCAGGTACCATAGTCTAGCCTGGGCAGTACCAGAGCTTGTACCGCCATCTTGAAGTCCTCCTGTGGCAGGAATGGTTTGAGGTTCCTTAGTATGTTCATCCGGTGCTTAGAAACCTTGCTTACATTGTTGATATGAACCTGCATGTTCAAGTGCTTATCTAGTGTGATTCAGAGGGATTTTGCAGAACCGATAATGTGGGGAGTGCAGTTGAATGCCGTAAGGTGTTTCAGCAGTGGTCGATCTTGGGGGTGTGATTAGGTGGAGCAATGAGAAGAAATTCTGTTTTGAAGGTGTTGAGCATGAGGTAGCTATCAGTTAGCCAGTATTGCTACTCCAGCATGGCCCTACTACAACTTCGCCCATCAGTTAGCTGCTCATGCACCCAGTTCATACTCGACGGAGTGCTCAACACACTAACCAAATTCTGCACCCATTGTCATTTTAAAGTAGACATTGACTCGAGGATAGAAGCCACCACCCCCCCTCACACTAAGAATAAAAAAGTTATCAACATTGTAGCTGCTCTTATTAACACCTGGTCACTAGGCAAGCACAAAGAGGAGATAGCAGAGCTAATCACTAATCACAGATCTTTTATTCGTTACTGAAACTTGGACCAATCCCTCCTCTGAGCCAGATTTGATAGTGGCTGTCCCAGAGGGCTACAACATCTTAAGACAGGATAGAGCCATTAAAACAGGGGGTGGGCTAGCAATAATCTACCGTAGCAATCTTACGACCTCTATAAGTCAAGTCCCACTCTCTACATGCGAAGCAATTTATTTTTCTATTGCTCTGGGTCCCTCGCAATGCCTTAAGGGTATCTCACTTTACCGACCACCGGGCAGCAGGACGCAATTTCTAACCACTTTTTACGACATAGTGGAGTCCTTAGCTACTGAAAACACCACTACCATCTTAGGTGATTTCAATTTCCCCTTAGAAAACTCTTCTGACAAAGGCACCAAAACACTATTATCTGATCTAGAATCATTGGGTCTTACTCAACTGGTCTCTAAGAGCACTCATGAACCTTTGACGGTGTTTTTTCCAACTTCACAAATATCTCGATAAAAGAAATCCTACCTCTCGCCTGGTCTGACCACCATGCGGTAATATTTGAGATTCCTCTCGATACTCCACTGCCTGCAATCACCCCTACCAATGCCACTACCATGTTCAAGTTTTGGAAAAATCTGGATAGTCAAAAGCTCTTGGAGCTTTTGTCTTCCTCACAATTTGAGGTTCCAGATGACCCTAACATAGCCTCTATAGCATACACGAATTGGTTTTGAACGCCACGACCAAGCTGGTGCCCACCAAATCGATATCTAAAAATCGAAGTGCTCCATCTGCCCCTTGGTTTACCAATTCTCTTAGAGACCAAAAGCAGAAATGCCAAAACCAGGAAAGACACTGGAGAAAGTCATATACTACTGAAGGGAAACTTCTTTATAAAATTGAACTTACGAAATACAAAACAATGATTATTCAAGAAAAAAGTTTATATTATTCCACACAGATCTAACGTGCAAAAAACTCTAATAAACAACTCTTCCCATTAGTAACAAAACTCTCACAACAAATATCGCAAACTATCCCTTTACCTTCGCAAGCACTCTGCAACACCCTAGCTGACTATTTCCATGATAAAGTGAACAATATTTACATCAACTTTTCGGATCATAGAAATCAGTCCCCTATTTTCTCATACACCAACAACCCTGAGCCCATCTTTGGGCAGTTTTAAAAGGTTAGCACACCTCAAGTTATCAACATCATGACTGATATTAAATCTGGCCCAGCCAATGATCCGTGCCCACCTGCAGTCCTTGCCCCAGTCTCTGAAATCATAGCCCCCATATTGACAGAAATTTGCAACTCAATGTTTCACACTGGTATCTATCCGATTATTTGGAAAAAATACCCTTCTCAAACCCCTCCTAAAAAATCCTCTTTGGACCCTGAGGACACTAAAAACTATAGGCCTATTGGTAGTCTGCCTTTTGTGGCCAAAGTGGCCGAAAAACGAATGAATACCCAAATTTCCCAGTATATTGAAGACCACCACCAACTGGACGATACCAAATTTGGTTTTCGCAAGAGCCATAGCACGGAGACTGCTCTGATCAAGGCTTCAGATGAAATAAGAACTATCCTTGATCAAGGAGGGACTACAGTTCTCATTCTGTTGGATCTATCGGCCGCATTTGACACAATCGAGCATAACATCCTGATCGACTGTGTCACTGCAATGGGTATCCAGGACAAAGCCAGAGACCTGCTGCTCTCCTTTCTCTCCGGCCGTACCCATACGGTCACATTGGGCAATTTTCACTCTGCCCAAATGACGTTACCGTGCGGTGTTCCTCAAGGCTCATCCCTAAGTCTGACGCTTTTTAATAACTAAGTATCGGACTTAGCCAGAGTCATCAAGTCACATGGGATGGGCCTAACATCATATGCAGACAACACCCAGCTGGTACTGGCGATAAAAAAACAACGGAGAAAGGATAGCAGCCAACTTCCAGCACGGCATGTTGGCCATCAGTAATTGGATGGCCAACAATTGCCTTAAACTTAATTCCGATAAGACGGAGGTCATGATCTTCGGCAAGCTCTCTCCGATTTGGTCAAGCTCCTGGTGGCCCTTAGATCTCGGTCCCCCACCCAATCCTGTCCCCAAGGTTAGAAACCTCGGAGTTATCTTTGACGATAAACTGACCTCCGCATCCCATGCGAACGCAATCGTCTCCGCCTCTTTCTACAAACTCAAAACCATTAAAAAAGATCCTCCTGTACCTCCCTCCTAATTCAGGAAGAACGCTGGTCACTGCTTTTGTGATGTCCTCTCTGGACTTCTGTAATGAGCTCTTTATTAACGCTCAACAAAAACCTCTCCGGAATCCTGATTGATGTTGGTCCAGGAGTTGGAAATGCTCCATGTGTGCACAAAGGTGCATCTGCGTGCATTTTTCAAGCAGTTTAGCCAGCGTGGGGATGGTGGAAATTGGCCAGAAGTTATTGAAGTCAGAGCTGTCCGCGTTAGTTTTTTTTAGGATGGGAGAGACCTGCGCTACTTTTAGGCAATCAGGGATCATGCCTTATAACAGCGAGGCGTTGACGATCCTTGTCCATAGTCCATGCAGAGTGTAACTCTTTTGGCCCAATTCATTAAGGTATTTCTATGAGTAATTGCGATCTATTAATGTTTGAGATGTGAGTTGCACCTGAATATCCAGGTGGGCCATTTTTTATGACAAGTTTCCGAGAGTAAGACATGAATGAGTACACGCTGAGTTCGTGAGTAAGCATGTCTTACACCTGCAAATCTAGGAGTAAGTCACACCTTTGTCTGGAGTGAAATGCACCTTCTCACTGAAAAAGCTTTTTGAATACGCTTCTCTTCACCTCTCATGCTGACACCGGAATGTTTAATACCCAAATTGAAAGTGTACTTTGCACATATTCCAGCCACTAAAGAGCAACTAGATTATAATGACTGACATTTCCTAAAAACAGAAGTCAGTATAGTTCTCTTTTTTTCACAAATCAACTCAAGAGGAATCCTGGTCAGCAGTTCCTCATAGAACTACATCACCTCACATAACTTTGTGATAAACTCTGCATCACGCTATCAGTGCTTCAGCAAAGTTCATTGCTCTTCATACACATTTCATTATCACACATATTCATAAATATCATCCATGCTTCTTTCTTGAATTGTATCCAATATTTTCAATTGTTTTGTGTTTTTGGAAGTAACACTCGGTTTCAGTTATCCAGTCTGCAGCAATGATGAATAAAGTTCTATATCAATCTCATCATTCGATATGTGAAGCCTTTTTGAGGTGGCAAACTTTATCATTTGCAAAATTGTAGGCGTTATGATCACAAAAAGGCCAGTCTCAATGCGTTAAAGTTACATGGCAAGCCTCAATGTCTTACCAGTGTGCAATGTATTTTTTATAACACCTTACAATTCATGAAGGAGGAGGGGTCTTGAAAAGGGCACCATGCCTCCTTCAGAATCGGAATACACTAAAATGTCAATAGTTTGCAACCACAAATGTGGTCCCAAACTATTGACTGGGTACCAACACCAGAAAGTGGGTGGCACCTATTCACAAAATGGAAGTTGTCTGTTGGAGAGACCTTCCGCTTTGTGAATGTAGGTAGTTTGGCACTAGGTTGAGCAAACAGAAGTCCAGTTTTTAAAAGTGTATATGTATCTTTATTTGCATAAGTTATTTAAAACCATTGCATACCAATAAAACTATAAAACCGAACAAAAACAGTTACTTAGTAAGTCAGCATCACTGGCATCTGATTAAAGATTTTGTTTGAAGCAGTACGGATGGTCCTAGGGATTAGAAGTTCATTTGTACGTGTCGGTCTAACTTGAGTTTAGTGTAGAGGAATGCGCATAGTTGATCAATTCTTCCCATCAGAACCCCGTTCATATCCCTAGCCCTTTAGCAGCAAGAGAATGATTAGCCCACAATTGTTTCTCTCTGATAAAGTGCATGTGCTTTGTAGACTCCTAAAGACTAAAGCTGATGTGCGAGTATTTAAATAGAATAAAGTGCTGGTGCCAATTTATAGTATATGAGGTTGGAGTTGGGTAAGGTGCTATTGCGGGTTCCAGTGTCTGGTGTTCTTATGTCAGTGGTGGTTTTCCCTCTTGAGAAATTACTGTGGGCTCCTGTAGCGTGTTTCCCATTACCGATGTATAGTGTGACCAGTACGACATCTCTCCAGGCTCTTGATTTCTCCCCCTTTTAAATTTTTTTTTATAAGATCCTGAGAGGTTCAGTGCTGAGGAAAGAGTTATTTGTCTCCTGAATCTTTTATGTAATAGTCCGATATCAGTTTCTGGACTTTGTGGCGACATTCAAACGGATCAGGGCAAGGGTGAAGAGTGTCCCTGAGTGTTTGTATAAATCTCCCACAGTGAGGAAGGGTGGAAGCATCTGTTTGTGAGAAGCATATAGCTAATGACTCTAAGCAAGCACGAGCTCCTTGTCTCAGAAATAATTCTCTGAGTAAGGTTTTCCTTTCGTGGCCATGGCGGGGCAGCAACACAAAAGATGCAACCACGATTCCTGTTTGTAGTTGCATAATCTGCAGGCTCCTCCATCTTTTTGATTGGCCCAGGCTTGATTAAAGTCTGATATTAGTAGAGCCAGCATTCGCATGATCTCTCTTTGGGTCTTAGAGTTTTGGGAAGCTAAGATGTAAGGCTGGGGTTAAGCTACCAGATATTAAGAATTTAATGGGGCCAGGAAGAATCTTGATTTTAAGGAAGCCTGATATTGCTGGAATGAGGTCAGTTTTACTTGTCTTTGATGGTCGTTTTCCATGTTACATAGGAGGTAGAAATTGATGATATTGCTGATTGAGTTATCTCTGTGGTAGCTAATCCTCTCTTAAGCTGCTTGTTCCATGGGGAGCCCGGTTTTTCAAAAATGTTAGTTAGGCAACCCTTAAAGGAATTTTTAAGATGCGGATATAGTTTTTGAGAAAATCTGCCTCAATGGTAAGGGCTTCTTTCACCAGCCCAAATTCCAATCAGAGTCTTGCTCTAAGAAGATTTTTCGGAAGTTGGAAGATTTATTTATAACCCATGCACTGTGCGTTTTCTGGGGAAAGCTTGATGTCCATATTGGAGTGTTGGGAGATGAGATGATTGAATTACTTTCTTTATTCCCTCTGCACACAGTCTTTTTAGGTTGTTATTGAGCCTGATCAAACCATAGGTGATTGCAGTTGATTTCTTTTTCGGTGCATTTTTATGAGCTGATGGTTGAGCCGATTCTGTGAACCATACGCCCAGATACTTATATTGGGGGTCTGACATGATGGTTGTAGGGCCTGAGTTGTGTTTTTTGTTTTTATCGCGGCTGAATACAAGTATTTTCATCTTGTCAGGGTTGATGGTAAGAGAGTTAATTAAGCTGTATTCATGTATGCTGGACAGTGCTTGTTGAAGCCCCACTTTGGAGTGGTCCATAATGACAATGTCATCCGCATATTGAAGGATGTGAAGGAATGTGTAGGAATCTATGACCTAGACGAGTTGGGGCTAGGCAGCTGGTAGTCAGGCTTTTCCTCAGATCTGCGGTATATAGATTAAAAAGTAATGGTGCTAACACGCAGCCTTGTTTCAGGCCCCCGGTGGTGGATATTTTAGCTGATAGTGATGTCGGCCTCTTTTCACTTGCAACCAGGCCTCACAGTAGAGGGAAATTATAGTTGTTAAAAGAGGTGATGGAATGCTCCAACTTGCAAATTTCGTACACAGGGTCTGTCTGTCCCCTTTGTCAAAGGCCGTGGTAAAATCATTAAAACAACAGAAAAGTGAGAGGTGGTTGTGCTGTAGGCTTGGTGTCAAAGAGCAGATAGAGCTACAATGTTATTGTGGTAGCTGCTCCTCCCCAAAAGCCAGCTTGAAAGAAGGGGAGCAGCTCATTTTCTGCCACCCAACATTCCACATTTTTTAATAAGATTCAGGCATATGCTTTTGACTCTCAATCTAGCAGGGCCATTAAGCAATAGTTGCTTGGCTTTAGGGGATCGCCTTTTTTAAAAAATTGGGCATCATTTTGAATTTCTCCAGGGTTCGGGGGTGTCGCCCAGTGTGTAGGCTGAGTTGAACAGTGGAGTCAAGAGGGCAACCCAATCTTCTGGGGCACATTGGAAAATCCCAGCAGGAAGACCCTTTCGGCCTGGGGCTCCATCGCCTCTCATGTCCTTAATCAATTTTACTATTTGGGAGGATGAAATTAGTTCTTGATGTTCTTCTGCTTGCTGCGTGCCATTTCCTTTGTGTTATTGTATGCTGAAAATAGACTTGTGACATGTTTCTCCCATTCCAATTCTGGAACAGCGTTTTCCATTGATGTCCAAGGAGATTTTAAGTTGTTCACATGCTTCCAGAAGTGAGCTAGCGATCTTTCCTTGAGCATATTAAATACTTTTAGCCACTCCTCCGCTTGTTGAGCTAAATTAAGATCCCAAATAGCTTTTGCTGCCTTTAGGTTTCTACTTATTGGATTGAGTTTACACAGACAAATGGTCCTCCTTAATTTCTTCGGGTATGGATTAATGTGTTGTTTCAGTAAATGTTGTTGTGACTGGATTTGCAGTAGCTGAGTAGCAGTAAAGTGACCGCTGTGCCTCAAGACAAAATCGAACAGTTCTGTGGTTATAATGTGCCATTGTATTAAGAGTTGTTCCCCAGGTTGATTCTTGTACCTGCTCTTTCCGATGGCGAGCCATTTTACCACCCGGGGAGAATAAAAAGGTCGCCAACTGATTCTTCTGACTAGTGTCTTCGTTTCAGCTCCAGTTGTGGTGCCTAACCCCAGGCCTTATCAGCTGTGTGGTGGGTTAGGTCCAGGGTCAAGACTAGGGGATTGAGGTCACTCATTTCTCGGCATGTTATTTCAAAGTTCAAAACGTGGAAATGTAATTGATTGTTGAGATTCTTTTGAAGGTAGAACAGGTCGTATTCTTGGGTCATGCCAGGAACCTGATCTGCAGATTTTAGACTGAACGAGGTGAATAGCTTATGGAATTGTTCTCGTTCCTTGCTCATTTGTTCAACTTTGTGAAATTTGCCCAGGGACTTGATGTTGAAGTCTCCTGCCAACACCACTTCATGGAAAGGGTGAGACTTGAGGATTTCTTTCAAGCTTGAACACAAGGAGATTCAAAAAAGGGGGTGGTGATGGACAGAGTATCTGAATTAAGCAGAACACTCCTACCCAGTCAAAAGATCAGGGCTTGATCCATCACCGTTTTTTAGCTCACTGCACCATCCCAGTTCAGAACCTGGCTACATGCAAATTAGTCTGACCCTGGCCCAGTGCATCATGGGAACAGGGCAGACCAAACTACCAAGCCAATTCTTTACTGGAAAGGAAACAAGCTTCCGGGGACCGGTTTCTGGCATTACAGCCGTCTTCGGCCCGGCTTGCTTGAATCCTGATGGTGCAGTGAGCAAGGGACTCACATCTGAGCATACCCTTCCACACTTGTGGTGGCCAAAACGATTCAAAAAGGAGGCCACAGCACAAGCTCTCTGTGTTTTTTAAGGTTAAAGTGGCAGTTAATTAGAAGTAAAGGGGAAGCCTTCTGACCTAGTACTAAACCTTTTAAGGCTACTGCTTGAAAACCCTCATGAATTTGGGAGCACGAAGAGATTAGGATTTTGACTGACTGCTTTATGAAAATTGCAAGGCTTCCCAAATAGACTTGTACGTATCGCTGGTTGGAAGAATTCATAGAACCCACATAATACCGTGGGAATTGATGCCCATGATTCCGGGACACATAAGGTGTCACTATTTAGTAGAAATTTGCATCCAGGTTTTGATCACAGCGTTGAAGCCAGGCCTGCCACATTCCATGAGGTGATTGAAAGCTGATTTTTTTTATCGCCTGATTTATGATCCAGGGGCTTAAAGAAAGCAAAGGGCAGTATTGCATTATGCTAGGAGGAGTGAAGATAGTTGCTGCTCTGGGGCCTTGGGGGCTGATTCCTAATCTTGTGGTTCTCAATTGACGTTTGACATATGACCTTTCTTTCCTTTACTCCACAGTGTATTACCAAGGGGTTAGATGCTATTGTGGAGCTTAATAACCAGCTGTGGGTTGCACACCATGCTTCCTTCAGGATGCTTCCGTGAGGAACAGTTATATTCTCCCTAAGTAGAATGTGCAGATATTTTGGGGGAAGTATGGTTTGAGAGATTCTCTCAGATGGCATCTCTGATTGCAGTTGAACCCCCGTTGGTAATTGTGGACTCAGATGTCCTTTTGCTGGGAGTTTGGGCAAATTCAACCAAAAGAATCTCGCCCGAGGTAAGGCTTTTCAAATAGGAATGTGTTGAAATAATCATAGCAAATTCCCTCTTAGTATATCCAGAGGGCCATTGGAGATGAAGTGGGGAGAAAATGCTACGGACTCGTCGAGGTTGTCTGCCCCCTTACATGCAGAACCGGTTTTGGAAGTCAAGACTGGTTTCCACGTTTGCGGTATAACTGTCTCTTCCTAGCGAGCCTGTTCGATGGATATTCCTGAGGTGAGTAGGCAAGTACCATTAACTGTGGTCATCCGTAAAGTGAGTATATTGCTAAAGACTTCTACTGATCCCCCAGCTTCCTTTTCCTCCCTTACAAACTGGCGCTTAATGGGATTGGTGGTAGCTATCTCTTCCACGAAGAATATTGCGTTGTTAGATGTTTCTTGTGGATTCCCTTGTGTCAACATTCAGGTTATCTTGAACCTGACCGTTGTGCTTCTCAAGGGTAATAGTGATGTTCTTGTAGTTTTCCAAGTGTGAAGCTGTTTGGTTTTGCAGCAGGGGACTGGGGGACCACAATGACATGTTCTCCATTTGGTTGTGCCATTCCTTCTATGTTGCAAGAAGGACAGGAATCCATAGTTGCTAGAGTGCTCTCTCTCAGGGTAATGATTCCCTGTGCTCCTGGTTTAATTGGGGGACCCCCAGACTGAACATTGACATATATTCATTTTCTGAAATGGCCCGGGTTGTACATTTTACATAGGGGAGGGGGGGCCAATGAATAGTGTTTGTTTCTCAGTTCTTGGTGTTTTGTGGCTGGAAGCAGTTTTACACCCTTTTTGTCCCCTGATTCCAATACCTGATGCAATGTCAGCAGGAGTGTCTCCACTATCCCTTCTAGTGTGAAAATCTTTTCAATAGGTCTGCTGCCTTGGTTTAGACCACAATTGAAGATTGGGAAAAATGTAACTCTCTTTCCCTGTTGTCTGGGTACATCTGCTGTGGAGTGTGGCCCTGTTGTCACAGGGTACCTTTTTAGGTCGAGCAGACGTACTCTCAATGCGTGAGCATTGAGAGTGTCTGCTTCAGACCTAATGCTGCCCGTATGTCGTTTTGAGGACAGCAATCTGACACGAGCGTTTCCATCGCAGTTTTCACCGCGGGAGCGCGCGTCAGCCCCGCGCATGCGCAGAGTACCCGCGCATGCGCAGAGTAACTCACTCACAGCCCTTGCTCACACAGACGCAGGCAGCCCCCACCCCTCTGCATGCACGCACGCACACACAGGCGAGCGCATGCACACACATACAGGCACACATACAGGCACACGGCACACAGACACTCGCTCACACACACCCCCCTCCCCCACAGTCACACACACGCACTCCAAGACACATACACACACGCACGCACGCACACACACATACACAGCCCGCCCCCCCCCGCACTCGCGCGCGCACGCGCACATGCTCCCCCCGCCCCGCTCAGCAACCCACTCACCGGCTTCCTTCGTGTGGCGGCTCTCAGCTGCAGGGGCCAGCAGCAGGACTCTTCTTCCCTCCTTCGGCACCGGGGCGCAGGGTAGGCTCCTGCCTGCTCCGGTGCTCCAAACACGGCTCCAATCGCGGCTCTTCCGTGGGAGGCGGGGTAGGCTCCCGCCCTCCTACTTCCTGTTTCCTGTTGTCGCGCCGGCCTGCCTGACTTCCTGGTCGCAGGCCGGCAGAGTGACGGCGGTGATTAGCGGTATTTATTTATTTAGTTATTTATGCATTTTTATATAGCGCGGACTTTACCCGAAGGCGGTATTTATTTATTTATGTATTTATGCATTTTTATATAGCGCGGACTTTACCCGAAGGCGGTATTTATTTATTCATGTATTTATGCATTTTTCCTTGACAGCCTGCTTACTTGCTCTTTACACACACTTAGCCTTCCTAATACTGTGCTTTCTTCTGTTCACATAACTCCATGTTTCTCACAACCACTTTCACTTTTTCGTTCTCTGTGTTTCACTGGCCAAGGATGGCTGTGTTTTCACACTCTTTATGACCAGTGTAAATGTTAAATAATAATTTTTGAAAGTTAAATATTGGAGAACACAAAGCTGTGTTCCAAAATTAGGCACTATTTACTTACTTACTTACTCTGCTATGAGGTTTAAAGAGAACATTCTATCCCGCATTATAATCAAACCAATGCAGTGATGACTTCGAAATGAAACGTTGATATTTACTTGTGAAAAGAAACAAAAATAAGGTTTGAGGTAATCTACAAATCATTGAAGTCTGTTTTGTCGCGTTGGTTTATCTCATATCAAAAAGTAGCCATAACCAGGTGGGTCAATATTATTTGGTGCAGCCTGGTCACCTACGATGTAACTACGTTTTAGTCATGTATCTAGGTGCCAAACTCTTTGAAAAGGTTATGAATGCCCATGCATGAGGCGCTGTACAATCCTAGCCTCCATGCTGGCTCTGAACCAAATTTTGAAGACCCTCGCTGTCTTTCCGTGGCAGCTGGTTGTTGTGCCAAAGGATGGTGGCCCAATCACATATAAAGAGAGCTACTCTGATATGCTGCATGGGTACTATTTTACAGCAGCACACATATTCCGGAGGCCAGCTCAGAAGGCCTCAGGGATGGCAGATCTCATCGAGAAGCAAAAATCAAATACCCAGGTACCATTCTTGCTTTTCCTTCTACTACATGAAACTACACTTCTCAAGCACCCCTCAACATCCTACTCTACAATACTCGTCCTCCCTTCTTCTTCACCCACCCTTACTTGTTCCATATTATATATTTTTTTTTAGTTTTCTATAGCACAAACTTGACCAGAATGTATCAGAGCACTTTAAATAAGCACCAATTACATTACAGACGGACACATTCATTTTTGTTAGGCACCGGGAGAGTAAGTGATTTGCCCAGAATCACAGGATGATGACGTTTATTTAAGTATTAAATATTGGAAAAAAATTAAAAGCCATTGTTATTTGTAATATCAATACATGTAAGTCACGTAAATACAACACATATTGCATTACAGATGCTATAGGTGTCACATTTGCGAAAGTTATAACTATTGGCATTGTAAATGACAAAGCTATTAATTTCGCTATTTTCAAAAACAAAACATAAATAAAAAATGTGTCATTTACAATACCAATAGCTCAAACTCTCCTAATGCGAGACCTATTGCATTGCAAATGCTTGTTTTTGTAGGCTCTGGTTTTTTTAAAGTATTTTCAGTGTCTTTTTTGGACTTTGTGAAAGGGTGGAAGTCTCTGCTGGAAGAGGATTAAGGCCGCACTGGGTAGAACGTTTATCTATTTCGGAGGGCCATCAAGACGTTTTTATTTCCTTGAGCTTGCTTCCTTCTAGTCTACTGTCTTTTTAGTTGTGTTGTGTTGGTTACCTTGTCAAGCGCCAGGACGCTCCTTCGCTGGAGCAGCTGTGCGCTGAATACATTTTCATAACATAACATAACATAACAGAGGATTTGCGGGGAGTGTTGGACTATTATTGGAAAAACCTGGCTCTAAGTCTTTTCTCGAGTTGGGTGTCCGAAGGGTTACTGATTGTGGCACTGAATCCGCTGTCGGTGTGGGGTGGCTAGATTAGAGTACTTGGTGATCTTGCTGTGTGTTCCTAGGTAGGGGATTGTTTACATTGTCTAGCAGAGCCCACAAAACATCTGGCAGCGAGGTTAGTTTGTCGATTAATTGTGTACAAGAACAAACTTGGCCCACTTCTATCTGGCCTACTTTGTGTTCTAGCAATATTAGCCTAGGGTCATATGTACGAACGCATTTTCCCATAGACAGGATAAAACCATTTGATACATCTGGCGTCTAGTTCCTAGGTCTGCTGGGCTTGTGGCAATTGACTGTAATAAAATAATTTGAAGTTCCATTTCTTTGGGATTGCCACAGAAGCGCTTTGGCAATTGTGTCTTGTTTAAAAGCTGAGTAAGCCAAGTTTGAAGTTGCTCGGCTTACAGGGCTAGCTGGCGCACCATCAGTTTCATAGGATAGATGTGAGGAGTGGGGGTTAGGGTTTGGTACCTTCTTGAATAGTGGCATTTGCGCAAGAGACGCTTCCATTTGTGCATCTATCTGCGCTTGTAGTAATGCTAGGAACTGATCTGACAGGGCCCCCTGGTCATAGTTTGATGTGCTCCGCCTCCTCAACACCTTGTATGATGGTTGTGGTTCCACTTTAGTTAATGCAGTTGCTTGAGACTCAGTTCCAATGGGTGAATTGCGTGTTTGGGCAAACGTCACAAGGAGATAACGGTTGCGACTGCCCAAGCTGCTCGCCTCGCTGACCCGTTTGCCCCGTCTAGCGTCAGCGACAGGGGCAGTTTACCACTGCGTGATAGACTTCAGATGTCATTCGCAGAATGGCCATTTTATTTTTGTTTGCAGCTCCTTTGCCTTTAAGGGTCAAAGGCTACAATAAAATAAACCGAAGGCATTCTTTGAAAGCAAATGTATGAATAGAGATCTACTGAATGAATGAGAGAATTCATTTTATTTTTATTGCACAGTTACTTAAAATCATTTGCAATATGACTTACATACATAAAAAAATTGTTTAAAAAAAGCAGAATTACATTACTTTAAAAGTTCATATAAAAGGAGTTCACTTGGGGCTTATCTATTTCCACTGGTTAAAGAGAACATAATATCCTATTTACATTTAAAAGGAGAAAGGTTACCAGTTCAACATTATAGCAAAATTAATAAGTCTTACTAAGGTAAGTATTTAAAGCAGGCAGCTGCAAGACTAATTACTAGAGGCTGACTTTTTTATCAGACAAAGGTCCTTCAGTGTTGCCAGGACCCTCTTCTTCAATAAGCCTAAGACGCAGTTCGGCCATATATTTCCTAAATTTAGCCAAGTCTGACGGTAGGGTGCAAGAAAATAAAACCAAAGCTGCTTCTTTCACTGTCAAGGCCCCATTGCGTAGCCATATTTGTTTTAAAAGCTGTAGCATGCTGGGACAACAACAAATCAAATGTAGCAGAGATTCTTAATTAAAGTTGCAGATTCTACATTTAATTTTAAGTTTAAGGGAGTTCCACCTTGGATTTAATTCTTTAATTGGGAGGGGCACTAGTCTGGCCCACAGAAAGTTTTTAGGGCTTTTCTTCCCAATGCTTGACCAAGGTAGGGCTGGGTTTTATGCTCTACATATGCGGTCATCAGCCCAGGTTGTCCTCCTCCCATTTTGTATTCTGCTAAGCCATTTTTGCGTGACACTTGGTATCATTGTTTGTTAATAGCGTTTTTGATGGCCAGATAGTTTATCTCTTCTTAATGTTGTATTACTAAACCCAGTTTTTCCTCTGCTTCCTCCATATAACATTGCCGTGGGTTGGTTGACCCCCCCCCCCGTAGATCAGTTTCAGCATGCTCTTTAAGCTTCCTGCGGGAGCTGTAAGTATTTGGTCGTAGTATTTCGCCTGCATTTCCAAACATTCATTATTTTGTTGTTTCAGGCAGTTGCGGGTGTATTTTGGCAATTTAAAAATCCATTTGTATGGCTGGCATTGTGCTTTTTCTAACATAGATTACATTTTTCCTGGGAATGCCTGCTGTGCGTACCCCGCAATTGCCCTGATTTTGACTTGTAGTACTTTTCTGATGGGGACTGTTGTTGGGCTTTGCATTATCTCGTGCAGTTTGCACAGGGCATAGATTGTCGACTGTGCAGGGGGAACAGCCTTTACAACGCGGGCATTACCACGCGCTGCTATTACTACACTGCTTTTACAATGCAAGTCGTTTCAACGACTTGCGCTGGAGGGCGCTGTTGGACAAGGAATAGTTTAATTTTCTATTCCAACACCTTCCCTACTGTAACGTGGGCTGGAGTTGGAATAGAAAATTAAACTATTCCACTATCCAGCGCTTACAGCGCAAGTCATTGTAACGACGTGCATTGTCAAAACAGCGTTGTAATGGCACGCGTGGTAATAGCCCGCGTTGTGTTGACATACAACCCTGTGCATTGATGTTCATTTTATGCAGATGTAGCGTTGCTTTACCCATTTCGCTTAGCCAGCACCCAAGGTAGTCATAACATTTCGCAGCTGAGATAATCTCTTTGCCCACGTGCCATTTCAGTAATGCTTTTTTTGGACAATGACCAAAAATAACCGGTTTAGTCTTTTCAGCATTTATTATTAATTCATTTCTCTCGTTATAAATGTTAAGGGCTTTTAGACCAATTTTCGTGTGGTCCATCACCACTAAATCATCAGCGTATTGTAGTATTTGAAGTTTGTTGGCTCCGATTTTGGGGATTGCAAGATTGGCATTGTGAAGCTTCTTTCCCAGATCAGCAGTATATAGGTTAAACAATGTAGGGGCAAGTACGCATCCCTGTTTTAGTCCAAGATTTGTGTAGCACTTATTTGTTGTGGTGTTGTCTGCTAGTTTTACTTTAATCCAAGTATTACTGTACAGCGAAATGATGGCATTAAGGAGACCTACTGGAATTTTCCAGTTGCGCAGTTTAGCCCAAAACGTATATCGAGGCACCCCATCAAAAGCAACTAAATAGTCTACAAAGCATGCAAAGACTGTTTTTTGTTTTGACATTTGCTTGGTGGCTTAGGTACGACATGGCCACATTGTTATCAATTGTAGAGCAGCCTTTGCAAAATTCAGTTTGATATGGAGGGAGGATTTCATTCTCTTTGATCCATCTATTTAATTCTATCAATTGGGTACTTGCGTAGGCTTTTCCTTCAATATACAAGAGGGCAATTACTCTATAATTTTTTGGGTCTGTATTATCTCGCCTCTTGAATATTGAATGTAGACATGACACATGCCATGAGTCAGGCACAGTGGCTTGTAATTGATAATTGGTAAAAAGATTGGATAACATTTTTCTCAAATATGCCAGGTCTTCTCTAGCTGGAGATCTACTGTCCCTCAAATACTTCCTACATGGTTTCGCAACTCGCTTAGTTGGATTCACAATCATAAACTTCCTTAATAATATTAATGGGGCAGGATTTTGAGATTATTATTGAATGTTTATTTTGTGCTGCAACAGATTTGCACATCGGCTGTAGCATAATATAAAGGCTGATTTGCAAAATAGTCTCTGAACAAAAACACCAGCTGCTTCATGACCAAACCTTTCGTACATAACCCCATAGTTTCATAGATTAAGACTAAATGAAGAAGTGAAGCCTCATTACATGTGTACTTCAGTTTTCCGATTACGGTACAAGTCTCTAAATCTGTTAGACATCTTGCTTGATCATCCTAAAACTATTCAAAAATAACAATTCCCCTCTTGGAGTTTTTTGTTGTTTGGATGTATGATTTTGCTATGATTATAAAGCAGGTAAACAAATGGATGTGCAAATCCATTGAGTCACAATGAACTAACTCATTTGTGTGAAGTTTCATAATCCATTGTTGACCCTGGGTCTCTCATTCCAAGCTACCAATACTAACCTGTAGTCTACTGGAGTTCAGGTTTCACAAATGTTATGGGTCTTGCTATCATTAATATAGTAGGTTTAGTGGCATTGATGCCCTGGAGGGTGAGCCTCTCCACACCAATTATGACTGCCTTCTACTCAGCTGGGGGCAGGGAAGCCCATTTTCATTACTTGCACTAGGGTCCATCTAATCCTTGCTATGCCACTGGTCTACCGTATTGTTGAGAATGGTAAAGTACTATGTAACACACAACACCCTGGGGTTTCCTAGGAGAGGGATCTAGAGGCTATGGGGTGTTCAGGGTGAGCTGGCCTCCAACCATTTATGTACACACACGCAGAAGCTACCCTGAGCAGAAGTGACCAGGACTTTATAAGTTACTAGGTGGAGTACCAGGCATCTCAAAAAAAGTGAAGGACTGTCCTCACACAACACCAGGTGTCATGCTTCATTCATCATTGGCAGTCCTTACTTTCTAGAAACTACGTTTGGTAGAGAGCGGGCCTACGCCTGGAAACAGGGAATCCCTTCTAAAGTCTAAGTGGGGGCCCGTGCAAGAAGTGATTTAAAAACCAATGTAAAAGACGAAATACATTTATTCGCTTGGCAATTTACTTGGTATTAAATGGTACAGTAATGACAACTGTGTGTATCTTTATGTACCTTCCATTGCAACACCATTATGAAAATTCTCAAAAGAAGGCGCAGAAATGTACCATGCTTGAATACATTCTAGTAAAATAAGTACAGAAGCTTGCAGGTTAGTGTCTGTGGAGTGCCAGACTTAAGTGCAGACTACCCAGCATATGCTCGAGGCTCCACGAAAAAGCTCCATAAGCTGTTAAGCTTTTGGTGTACGTCAGACAAAACTGTACAGACAATTACTGGCCATCTATTTAAAGGTGACTGGTTACATGAAAGAGGGCAGAATTTGTTCTACTTTTGAAGTTCATCTAAGACTAAGTTGAAGCCTTATTTTCAAGAATAGTCCTTTGGTTTGCACCCTACTCATGCATGTTTTGTAGAAGAGTTGCAATGCAATTGAAATTCCAAGCACTTCAGAGATGGGGTTTTACTTATTAATATTATCCAGAATAATTGTGCCTGTTGTAGTCCAGCATCGGTAGAATTATCGGCAATTTTCTGTAAAAAGGGTCACTCACTGGTGGTTTTATCAGATGCAGATTTTATTACAATAAGTAAAGGATGGATGTTTGTGTGAACTGGAAATTTGCACGTAACTCACCTTTTTTGGGACATTAAATGACCCATAATACAAAATACCAGAATAAGTCAGTCTTTCTACTTTTTATATTGTAGCTTCGGTAGTTACGGCATATTCTTTCCAACGTTATTTATTAATTGGCAGCTGGCATTGTATCTCTCTCCTTGCTATTCTGTGACACATTTGAAGTAGGACAGAGGCCCTTACTACCTTGTTACATTATGTAGTAGTAAACTGGCATACGTATGCCACATAAAGTAACAAAGTAACCAGTAATCTTTGTTTTGGAGTGTTCAGTGTTGCTATTATAGCAACTATCACGGAACTATTAAAACGACGGTCTCTGGTATCTGTCCTATTTCATTTTCTTTGGAATTAGTGATCTGGACTTGGAAATCCTATTGCTTCACCTTTGGCTCAAGCTTTCCTATCAAACCTCCTCTCAACATGACCATATACAAAAATGTCTTATAGAATTACTATTCTGTACTTTGCAACGCAAAGGTTTTTCTTTTTAAATTCACATTTGCTACTTTCCTTATGTATATTTGGTCTCAACTAAGTTGTAAATAACTCAATTTGTTATAAAATCATTGCTGAAATGTGAAGTGCTATTAAGACACTTTTGTAGCAAGGTAATCATTGTGCTGCAGAACACTGGGGCCGATTCACAAAGGCATGTATGGGTGTATGAAATAGCAGTACATGATTACAACTTGATTTACTCTTAAATGCCTTTGTGAATTGACCCTGAAAGGTCCAGCTTCCCGCTACTAATTTTATGTGAAAATTCCATTAATACTCCCTTTTGGAGTTTTTAAGGCAAGTTCACAGAGGCATTTAAAGGTACTTAACATAGAGCTACAGGATTACTACCTCACTTACTCAAAAATGCCCCTGTAAATGGGCCCCACTGTTTTTAATGCACTCACACATTCTGCCTGAATGCTTTGGTTCTTTGGTTAATGCAATTTCTCTGATTTCAGCATTTATATAACTATCAAACATTTGTTCTATAGCTACAGTTGCACCTAATTGCCAAAAGTCTCAAATCACATAATTCACAATGTACAAAAACAGTATTAAGATACATAAATGTGAGTAATAAAGCAAACATCTCAAAACACCTCTAAACAATCATACACATAGACATCCAGGCATGCATGCACCAACACAAGCATTCAAACATGCATATAGCCCAAAAGTCACACAGGTGACGATGTACACAGACAGCAGGTATATATCCACCCATACACTGACCAACAAACAAATGGGAATTTATGAACAGACTCAAACACATGTAAGAATATGTGCAACACCTATAGTAACCCACATACAAATAAGAAGATATACACAAACACAACATACTTACACATTCACGTCGATTCACAGACAATACACACTTTATACAATAACAGCCATAGACAACACGCATAGATGCCCATGTGACTGGTGGAATGGACAAATTGACAAGGAGATGGATAAACGGATAAATCCTGGATAGGTGATGACTCCGAGATGCAAAATTGGAGCAGAAGAGAAACTATTTTATTCTTTAGCACCTCAGCTAAGCATTCAAGGCACTGAGTTACAACAACCATTCAAGCCATGGTCTCTGTTTTTGAGAAATCGTTTAGGTTGAGAGATGAAATATTTAATCCCCCTAATATATCCAATTAAGCATGTCTGTTCCTCTTTTCACACAAATGATCTGTACCCACCTTGTGATTAATGATTGTACATTTCATATAATCAAAAAACACAGGCTACATTAAAGAAAAATATATGAAGAAGAATATCAATAAACGAATACATTTTTATAAAAAACAAATTGGAATGGAGTCTGTGCATTGTGTAATTTGAATGATATGAAATACACAATCATTTATTACAAGGAATACACAGTGGGTGCTGATCATTTGTGTGAAAATAATATGAGGATTTTATGTCCCTAAACAGACGTTTAAGAGGCTGACCCTGCAGATAGGAGCACTTATTGTTGTTTACGTCATGTCCACTCAAAGTGATAGGTGAGATTTTAGAAGTCTCAACCTCATTTAGTAAATCTTTTTATATCTGTTCCTGTGTTAGCAATGTTAAAATTGATGTTGAGGTACGCAATGATACATGTGGGCATAAAAAGGAAATCGAATCACTGTTTTCAAAATCACCCGATTTGACATTTTCATCAACCCCAAGTCAGAAATATGTGGTGAGACAGGCTCTGCGACTTAGGCCTGAGGCAACTGATTGACAGCTCACAGGTGGGGTGACACGTAACCAGCAGAACAAACGCGCATACAGGAAAAACCCAGATTAATCCCACAGATAGACAGCAACACCACAATGGTCGTGGGAGATTGGCGTATTCCAATATGTTTAAAACTGCATTTTTATACCTGCCTGTATGTGGTGCCTGTATGTGGTGCTAAATCAAGTCACACTTGTATGCATGTACGAATGTTGTACTTCTATATTGTGAACTTATCCAAAATGCAGCGGTGATCTGCACAGGGACAAAGAAAAGCCTAATGTCAATGAGTGATAGAGAGATGGCTGGCCTGTGAACTGCTAGTGCTTTGTGATGTAACGTTCTGTAGAGAGAAGTGTCTTAAGTGGTGGTCCTGATGGGTACACTAATGCCATTCCGGATCCTGGGTGCATAGATGCAAAATAAGTTGCCTTGTTTTTTTATATGCTACACTTCTTAGTCTGCAGTCTGATAATTTCCTGACATTAGATATGCCTGGAAGAAACAGAGATGGTGAATTTGTCAGTGAGATAAGCTGGGGTGATGGTCGTTATGGCTATGGAAATAATGTAAAGACAGGGCAGGACTGGGAACCAAAACCGGCCCTGGCAGAGGGGGGTTGGGGGTTTCGCCGAGCTCTTTGCCAGGGCTGGTTTTCTGCCGATTTTGTTACAGAGACGACTTTGCAGCTATGCTGCAAAAACGGCCCTGTAACAAAAACAGCCTCCTGGGGCCCAAACCTGGCCCACACCCGTGCGGCGCACCGGGGGATTGCCCGGTGCCCGCTACGGTCAGTGCGGGCCTGTGTAGAGACATGGTTTTGAATTCACGATATGTAATACAAAGAGGGTGATGTATTTACTGTAGGTTGCAAGATTGCTCCATTTTTCCTGAACGCTATGTGCTCAGCTTGAGGCTTTCGTTTTGCCAATCACATTATCAAGTGTAAGCCACATTGGTTACATTGACACAAACCAAAAAAGTAATTTTCAGAATGGTCTGATTTGATAATTAAACTTAGGATATTCAGGATTAGAAACATGGGGGAATTTTTACAAGGGCGTTGCGCCACCTGAGCATCACTTTTTCCTATGCTCCGGTGGCGTAATGCCCTGCTCCATATTTACTAGGCAGCATTAAGCCACTTTGTGTGGCTTAACGCTGCCTTCCAAATATGGCCTTCCTCACCCATTGCTTTTTGACACTGCTGCAGATTTACAAGGATCTTTAAAACTGAACCAGCGCCAAAAACAAATGACTTTGAAAAGGAGGCGTTAGAGTTTGGCAACAAGGAGAAATACTTATATTTGTCCTTGTTTTTTGCTCTTTCAATGTCTGCTGCATTCTGTAGCACCCATAGATGGACAAAATGCCAATAATTATTGTTTTTTTGGAAAAGCACCATGCGCTGACACTAGGCAGCTTTTTTAGCGCCAGTGCAAGGGAAAACACAGGGGTGCTCCATATTCTCGTAAATACTGTCCCATCCCTACATTTTTTAAATGACGCATCGCCGCTAAATGGCCTGCAGCGCCGCACCATTTCATTATAAATATGCCCCATGGTGTTATGAGTGTGTGGTCTCATCTGGTTATCTTCGTTACAATGTAGTCTGCATTAAGTATTTTACGAGGTTTACATTTATACACAAAAACGTATGTATGGTGTTCATGATGTTAATAATATTGCCTATTTGAGTTTGTCACCTTTCAAAAGCACTGAAATATACTCATTTGTTTTTCATTTTGAAATAACATATTTGAAGAAAGCAAATTCATAATATTATGAATTTCATTTTGCTTCTCAAAAGTTTTCTCAACCCTGTGTTTACATTTTCCTGCAAACAAAAATGACCCCACGTACAGCGGCAGGTGCTACCTGTTAGCAGCAGTGGGACGGAGGAGGAATAGGTTAAAAAATAAATCACTTACCTCCTGGCCGACTGACTTCTTGGAGGAAGGAGACAGGAAGCAGGAAGCACCAGGACTCCCAGGCTCCCTGCAGCCAATCACAACATGGCAATGCTAAGTTGTGATTAGTCAGAGCGCAATAACACAGCACTCAGCCAGGGGCTGGAGGGGTGGGCATGTTCTCCAAGTAGGCTGTAATGCAGCCTGCATGGAGAACACAGTATGTGCGCATGACTGTTTTGGGCAGCCCGTGAGGGCCGGCCAAGTACTCATGCTCACATAGGGAGTACAAACCACTCCTACCCCTGCTCTGAGAGCAGTTCCACCCCGCAAAGATGCCGCAATGGGAACAACTAAATTATAATAACCACAGGTTATTATCATTTTATTTTCCCTTTTTTTACACTGCAAAAAGCCGTGAGGCAACGCTCCTCTGCCTTAGGAGGGGAGCCCCCAAGCCCACATAAAAAACATTTGAAATGGACTTGATATATTTAAAAGCTCTATAGCCACATTGAAACATTTCCTTATGTAACTCAAGCAATGCAGTAATTTGCATGCAAGTTATTACTTCAGATGCCTAGCTCCTCTCTTGAAAGTTACAAGACATGACTTATTTCCCCCCAATAAAAATAGTTAATGTACATTTCGTATAATGCACCTATTCAGCTCTTTTCCTCTAACCCTGGGCGGAGTTCGCAGAGTGCGGTAGAAAAATCCTGTTCGCAGTGATTGCACAGTGCCGGATGTTTGTCCACACTGTGCAATCATTGCGAACGGCACCATGCACAGCGCAAGCATTCTTTTTCTGCCACTCGAGTAGATTTTTACTCGAGTGGCCACTTTCTTAACGCGAACGGGCAGTTTCCCAACACAAGCAGTCGCGAGCATACGCGACCACTTGCAATGAGACACCTGACCCTCCCATGTTGAGAAATCTTGCCGGGAGGTTTATTTTCCACGCTCACGCTCGCCAACGTGATGTTGATGATCGCGAACGTGGAAAAATCTCGCCGGGAGGTGGATTTTCCTCGCTCGCACTTTACAACTTGGCGTTGGTGAACGTGAGCGAGGAAACAACCTCTGCTCCACGAAGCGGAGTTTTTGGGAACTCCGCGAACTCCGCAGTACACAGTGTGGAAAACTCTGCAAACTCCACGAGCGGAGCAGAGTTCACCGCCCAGGGTTATTTTCCACAAGAAAGATACTTTATCACACCTTTTGACATTCAAGTAACTCAGCCTACCTCAGTCCCTTCTTCTTTAAATATGAATGCTTGATGGTAAGTCATCGTTTGTTGTGTTTCTAAGTAATAAAGTAAAAAATATTTTAAATTACATAAGTATTGTAGGAAAGTAAAATTCACAGCCCATTTCACTTTTCTCTACATATCTGTAGATAACAAACCTAATAAATACGTTTTAACTTGCAGAAAGGCAAAGTGCTAGGCATTTTACATATTGACTTCCAGAGAAAGCATCAATTTGGAGGAGGAGGTATGAAAAATTATATGACACAAGTGGGGCTCAGCATAACAAATTTAAATACCAATGAGGAGAACAGCAGATATTCTGATTCCTAATAAAGAGGCGTCAGGCGTCGGGCTCAGCACACTCCTGGTAATTTCAGGGTGCAACGGCTTTTGAGCGCATATCCATCTTACCTTCCCCAATCACTCTATCACTCTATCAAATATCTCTGTTGTTTTTCCTGCCTCTGTCATTTTGTCCTTCTTTTACTCTGTCGCTGTCTAATGTGCGACTCACAACTTGCTAGGTTAGTTTCACTTTTGCCTGAAAAATGGAAATGTGTTTACGTATCAGAGAAAAAGTGTAGCTGTATAGAGGCATCATGCATCCTATTAGTGAATTTAAATTTTAGAAAAAAGAAGAATTACTGTGACAATTCTCACCAAAAGATGGTCAAAAAAGGTATTGCCCTAGAAGTATGGCCCTGGAGGATGAATGAATAAAGAAGCAGTACTGGGGTAGCCAGTTACCACAACTCCAAAACAACATCAAAGACATAGTAGAGGCAATTAATTTCAAATGCGCGTGCCAATCTCAGATTTAACATTGTATCACTTATTGTTTTCCAAGATACCCGCCTACAATAGGAAATTAGTCTAACAACATATTTAAAAAATATCTTTATTATGTTTTATAAAGCACGTACATGACCATCACAGTATCAGAGTGCTGTCCAATGAGAGAGATGGAGAGTGTTGTGTTACATTAAACACTTGTCACATAGGATACTCTGCAAAATTCTTGGAGCAAAGTATAAAACAATAGAATACACCTATAAAATAAGGAATGCTATACATCTAGTTCAAAGTGTGAGTTATAGAACAATAGGAGACAGTATAAAATAGGGTGAATGAAGTTTCAAAGGAGTTCTCTCAAGACACATGTTTTTCTAGTAGTACGGCTTTAACTTCCTGCTTGTTAAGCCTGAGTGAGGTAATTGCTCTCATTGAGAGTGGTAGGAAGTTCTATAATTTTGGAGTAGATCCAGCACAAGTGTGTCTGTGTGTTTTCCTTTTTTTAATTTGTCTGGTTCTAGTAATAAAGATTTAGCACTTCTTGAATCCCTACCACATCCTAGTAGCTTGATCCTAGTCACCATGTAATGAAGACCAGAGTTGTGAAGAGCTATGTGTGTTATGCAAGCCACCTTCAGTTGGATCCAAGCTTCAACTGGGAGCCAGTTGAGGGTTCTGAGTGATGGTGAGGTGTGGTCATAATGACTTGTACCTGTTAACAGTCTTGCTGCTGCTGCATTTATTATTGCTTTCATTAGGGCTAAGCTGGCTTTTCATAGATCTATGAGTGTGACATTCCCATAATCCAGTTTTGAGAGCACTAGCGATTGAACTGCTGTTTTGAGGTCACCTAGCGGTAGGAAGGGTTTTAGTTTTCTTAGCAGGTGCAGATGTAGGTTAGCGCTTTTAGGTGCAGCTTGTATGTGAGCTTGCATGTTCAAATTAGTTTGGTTTGATGGCTGAGATTTTATGGAGTCGCAGATGGTTGGAGTGAGGTAGCGATTTGAGATTAGGAGACCAAAGTTGAGGTTGAGGGAATTTAAGGGGTAGGGAGAAGAAAATGAATCCAGTTTTTGACAGGCTTAACTTTAGATGGTTGTGTGCCAGCCATTCTTGGGTTTTTTCAGGGTGTCATCCAGTCTCCGTATATCCTCTTGAGGGGAGAGTTTGATGTATAGCTGAGTATCATCAGCATACATGTGGTATGAGATTTCTGATTGTTGAAGGATTTCAGTGAGTGGTTCCATGTATAGACAGAAAAGTGTTGGTGAAATTGTAGATCCTTGCAGAACGCCCCAGTCAGTGCCTGCTACATCAGATAGGGTGTTGGCGATTTTGACTCTCTGTTGTCGGTTCTGAAAGAAGGAGGGGCACCAGTTAAGGACAGCTCCTGAAAGTCCCATTTTGAATTCAAGATTTTCTCCGAGATATTTATAGCTGATCGTGTTGAATGCTGCTGATAGATCGAGAAGTATTAGGAGACAGGATTGATTTTGGTCTAGAGATGTTTGTATAACATCTAGGGACCTCATTTATGAAAAGTGACGCATCGCTGCGTGAAAACAGCGATGCGTCACTTTTCACTGCGCTCTCCCTGCGACATGATTGATGCGTCATATTTATAATATGACGCATCATGTCGCAAGGAGTTACAGATACGTCAGTATTTCTGACGTATCTGTAGGCGCAAAAGTGACGCATTGCTGGAGTGTGTCACAAAAGTGACGCAACTCCAGCAATGCTTCCTTTCACATGGGGAAAGCCCCATGTGAAAGGGCTTGCGTCAGTCTTACGCCTGCTGTGAGGCAGGCGGAAGATTTTGACGCAACAGCATCCTAAAAGTGACGCAGTGAAATATCATAGATTTCACTGCGTCACTATTACGAGGCTTTTTGCGGGTGAACGCCCCCTCTGCATACATTATACCTGACGCAGGTATAATGTAGCGCAGGGGTTTACAAAGTGACGCATCTGCTTAGATGCGTCACTTTGTAAATAGTGCGCATCAGGAGGTATGTTTTACGCCGCCGATGCGTCACAAAAAGTGATGCATCGGAAGCGCAAAACTCACGCAAGGCCTCATAAATGAGGCCCTAGGATTTTAAGAATGGCAACCTCAATATTGTGTCCAAGCCTGAAACTGACTGGTGTTTGTCAAATAGGTCAAAAGTTTTGATGTGTTCCCATAGCTGATTGTGGGTGTATTTTTCTACCAATTTAGCAAGAAAAGGAAGACTGGACACTGGTCAGACATTATTGATCATTTTGGTCAGTGCCCTTTTTTTATAGTAAAGGGCATACCTGGCCCATCTTCAGGCATTCAGGGAGAGATCCTCGTTGGGGAGATGCGTTTACGATTTATGCCCATAAGGAAGT
Source organism: Lissotriton helveticus (assembly GCF_964261635.1). Classification (NCBI taxonomy): domain Eukaryota; kingdom Metazoa; phylum Chordata; class Amphibia; order Caudata; family Salamandridae; genus Lissotriton; species Lissotriton helveticus. The sequence goes on along the minus strand of NC_136069.1, from coordinate 1,326,724,550 downwards.
GACAGATTGGTGTATCTCTTTCAGTAGGTGGGAGGTAATGGGATCATCAAAATGTTTGGTCAGTTCCATTGACAGAATTGTTCTCTGGATTTCCTCCTCAGATAGAGATGTGAAGCTGTTCCAGTAGGCTCTGTTTTTACCTAGGACACTTGAGGAGTGTTGGACAGATAGTTTGCTGTGTGCTGTGAGAGTGGGGGTGGATTCCCTAGGTTGGATGCTAGCTTGGCTGAGGATAGAGTTGCTTATGGTTGTGATTTTTTCTTTAAAGAAAGTGCGGAAGGCGTTGCAGATGTTCGCTGTCTTGTTTGCAATTGTAGGTGCTTCAAGTTTTCCTGATTGTTGTTTTATTATGGCAAAGAATTGTTTTGGACTATTCTCCACACTGTCTAGTTGAGATCTGATCACTGATGTTTTGGCATTCACGATAGCATTTTTGTAAGCAGTTCAGTGCCTTCTCAATTGCTCAAGATGGGTGATGTTTGGGTCCTTCCTTCCAAGTCTTTCCATATGTCTTAATTTTCTTCTTTCATTGTTAATGTTTTGGTTGAAGCATTGTAACGAGGGTTTTTTATTTTGCCTTTTTAGACGTAACAGACCAGGCTGGTGAACTATGTTGATCATACTGCTGTTGTAGAGGTGCATCAGTTCATAAACTGATGTTTGGGTTGTCATCGTTTCCCAAAAAGTTTGACATAGTCCCAGCAGTTCTGTTGTGTTTGCACGGCTGTAGTCCCTTATATATGTTTTCTACCTTTTTGTTTGACCTCTAATTTTAGTTTTTTAAGTGTATATTTGGAAAATAATTTGATGGTGGCCAGACCATTCTCTAGGGGTAATGTCAAGCAAATTTCCTGACACTGGTTTGGCAATCATGAGGTCAGGGGTGGCAAGTTTGTTGTGGGTTTTTCCATTGTGTGCTTGAATCATGCTCAGATCTTGGAGCAGGTTACTGAAGGCAGCCTTTGTAGGGGTATTTGTTGTTGTTCCAGTGCAGGCTGAAATCTCATAATAGTATTGTAATAAAGAGTGAGGTAGCATTGATTGTGATCGCTTCCATGAGGTGCTTGAGGAAGACAGTGTTGTTACTCACTAGATGGTATAACAGGAGTGCTTTTGACAGCAGTTTCTTTTCAAGCTTGATTTAAGCTCCCAAGATTTCAAATGATGATGTATCTCCTAGAGAGCGTGAGTTTAGGGTTAGGATGTTTCTGTAGATCACAGCGAAATCTCCCCCCTGCTTCACTGTGCAGGTTCGATGTAAGATAGCAAAATCTGGGGGAATGAGAAGGTTGAGAATTGGGGCTGCTGTTGGGTTGAGCCAGGTTTCCGCTAAGAACAGAATGTCACGTTCATGTGTTAAGATCACATCTGCTATATCCGTTTCATATTTTGCAGTTGATCTTCAATTGTAGCGCTTACATTTCAGGTTTGTGACTCTTTTGTGAGTTCCAGTGGAGGACATTGGGTTTGTTGCAATCAGGATCAGGTTGTTGAGATTGACTTGTAGAGAGTTGAATCTCTGGTTTATGTAGTTGAATGTCTTGACGATCGGGATTGTTTGATGTTATATCCGGTGAGGTTTTCTGTGTGCCTTGATAGCATATTAGCAGAGTGTTCATCTCTTCTTCTGAGAGGTGATTGTGTGTTCTTCTTGGCCTGTGCAGCTTGTTGTCTCAGGGAGTTGGGTCTGTTGTCATAGATACGTTTTCTGCTGACAAGGTAGCCTGTGTACTTGGAAGTGGGTGCGTACATCTTCTCTAAAGTGAGGAGTACTGACTTTCTTCTTCACCCAATCTATGTCTTTCCTGAATAGATGCACATTGTCGTCGATTTGATTTACAGGGAGTTTTTGTGTTGGGCACTGACAAACTACAGTATAATTCTGTGCGAATGTTTGAACATTTTCAGGACCTGTCTCAGTTTTTGTTTCTATCCCCTGCTCTTTGTGGAAGGGGGGGGTGTTGTTTGGTCTCTAACTCCCTTCTTGTTGTTGAGTATTTGATTCTTGGGCTGGGAGTGTTGTTAGTAGAGAGGTCTAGATGGAGACTCTGTGGGTCTGTGTAGCCTGCAGGGCTACAATTGTCCTTGGGTGTGGTTCTTAGGGCAGAGTTAGTCAGTTTATGGTAAAAGTCAGGAGTATGCAATGGGTAACTAATAGGACTTGCTGGGGCTGCTACATGCTAGGTCACTAAAATGTGATTCAAATGTTTGTAGGTCAACGTCCGCTGCTTGAATAAGGATGTTGCCATTTTTGTAGATTGAAATGTTAGCTTTCACTTTGAGTGTGGTGAAGGGTGATATTATGAGTTTGAGACCATAGGGGATGTTCTCTGTGGGGATGATTGCCTTGAGGGAGTAAAATGAACTTCATTGTTTTGCTATGCGTCTCATGTGAAGGATAAGATCGGTCTTAATGCCATGGCTACTTTTGAGGAACACAAATAAGAGTCAGATATGAGCGTTTCAGGGTTGCTCCTTATAATATTGTGCTTGAAATGTTCTGCTCCATTTTTGGATAAGTTTGGCTAGTGACTCATTCTTTAGAAATCTAATAAATAATTAACTTTGAAGCATTATTACCAAATGTGTGTTTTTGCCCACATGTAGGATTTCCTGTTGGCTGAAAGTACAACTGGGCCTAAAAAATAAAACAGAATACAGTACATATCAAGTTAATAGAGTGAGCAGCTCATATTCTACATTTGGGATTTTGTCATCACTAAAATGACCAGAAATTTGATTTAATTGCAAAATGAATGCTCATTAGGCAAATGTTGCATTAATGCCATCAGTGACGTTAGTAGCCAAAGAAGATATCCATAAGAATAGCCATACGTATCATTACAAACAATCCATCGCCTCATGCAATGCTCATTATGTCACTCTTGATGTGAATGATGGTGATACAATGTAATAAATAATATTATAAATGAGATGACCTATGCATTACCAATAACACTATGATAGAGACTGCAAATGTAGTACTATGAATTGGTTCAACTATTTTGATTTTTCATGATGTTGTGTTTTTAGGTGTTTCTATTTTTTGGAATGAATATTATGAGATCATAAGCACTGCATTTTGTGTGTGAGTTATGGTTTGCATAGTTGTTTTGTGAGTTATTGATAGTAGAGAAAAGCAACATAACTATCAAATTTCAGTTGGTTTTAGGGTTTGTTTTGCAGCCATAACTTCCCATTTACTGTGTATTTTTTGTAATGTAGAAGTATGTATATATTTTATTTTTTGGTTGAGTTTTAGATACTCGACCCAAAGGTATCAGAGCGCTTTACATGAGTACCAGTTGTGTCACATTCATTTTGGTTAGGCATGGGAGATGAAGTGATTTGCCCAGAAACACAGGATGTTGAGAGTTCCTGCCGAGACTCGAACCCAGTTCTTCAGCTTTGAGATTGACTGCTCTAGTCGGTAGGCCACATCCTCTCCCTAATACATGTGGATATATATAGTTAGGACTGGTTTTCCATTGTAGATGGTTTGTTAATAACTTAGGTGGCGATATCCGAATCTTCATAAAACCTTCCACAAAAAGGTCAGGACAATTCAACTCCTTCCTGGAAAGTTACGGAGTGATATTTTCATTGGGGGGTGAAGAAAAGGGGACCCCAAAGTGCATTTTCTCATGCAGTTTCCCATTGGGTTTGTGAACAGTGCCACAGTCAAAATGGCTGATCAAAATTACACCAAATTTGGCAGAAAGCTAGATCTTGGTCCAGAAAGCACCTTAAATACTACAATTGATCAATAACCAAAAGTTGTTTTATTGGAAGGAAGATAACCCCTTTTAATAGGGGCATCAGCAGTGCTTAAGGGGAGAGCCCAAGTAGGGAACACTGTTTATTGAAACTTCTGTATACACTCCACGATCAGAGAGTGAGACCCTTTGCAGCATGACACAAATAGAGTACGAGACTGAAATTTGGAGAACTAGGAGTGCATGATCCTATATACAAGAGTTGCACGGAGAACATCAGGGAGCAGAATAAGGAGTTGAAAGTGCATAATCTAAAGTACAGAAGCAACAACAAGAGGATGAAAACAAGCAGTAATTGCAACCTACTGCAAACAATGTGTGCAGGTCATGGCTTCGGGCGAGGCAGATCAACACATTTCTGATATAGCTACACAGACAAAATGAAAAAAAGGTTTAATTTCAAAACAAAATAAAATGATAATTGAAAAGTTACAAAAATAGTTTATCAGTTATTAAAAAAGAAAGTAAAAAAAGTTGAAGGTTGGGCTGATGGTCATCCCCCAATTAGCACAGTCAAAAGCTAAGTTCAGTAGGGAGTTTGCCAAATTATGGGATGGGGTGTGGGATTGGATGTAGTATCTAGCCAGATACCAGGCCCTGTGGCCATTGAACCCTGTTCCAATGGGTGAAGGCCATATTCAGTGTGGGGTTGGCCAAACGTGGGGCATTGGCAACCACATGGGTTTGGATGCAGGTTGCCCTAGGTGGTTGGGCATATGCTCAACTTAAAATGTGATCAAAGACACAGAAATTCACTGAGAAAGAGAAAACGTAATGTGATGTTATAATTAGTAATGGTAACATATGTTAAAAAAATATGAAAGTGAAAAACAAAGGTTAAGGAGATGCTATAGGTATGTGTTGAAATGAGATAAAAACAAATGTTTTAAAAAAATCACTGACAATCACCAGTTATATTTCAGTGAACTTGTTATAACTTGTGCAGCAACCATGTCATTGATGGCACCTCAAATTACATTATTGATAACATCACTGATGACATTACTATTTGACATCTTCCAATAATTGTGACTATGTACTATGGTCTGTGTGGACAAGAGCCTACACCTTTGCTTAATTTTCTATTAACAATCAAGTGATAATGGACAATGCCTTTAGCCAGAAGCAGCACACATAGCATATCTGTCAAATATCTCTCATTTGTTTGTATGTTACCCTCTTTTTACTAGTATTCACTTACCTAAAAAGAAAAAGGCATCCATTGACTATAATGAGTTCACTCACTTTTTAAATCTTGAACACCCTCTCAAAAGTGTTTTTGATCTATTCACCTTACTGGGATCACACTGTTAATTACTTAACATCATCTGCAATTGTGGGTGAAGAGAATGACAGGTATATATTTGTCACTGATAATGCATGTTTAGTCAGGCTGTATGGACTACCCTCCGTAATTTTGTCAGAAATACACTATATACATTCATGAGATTAACGCAATGCCAACCAGTTTTAGAGCCAGCCTTACAACCACACTGTGAGCTAAACATATCTAACTGGGTCACACCTACACTCTACATAATTCAACAATGTGCAATACCTGGTATGATGGCGGAATCGCTTTGCCTGATATAACAATGTGCTACTGGGCCTTGCAGCTTATGGTCATAAACCAATGGCTGCATGCCTCTCAGGAAGAACCAGCTTTCCGCATGGACAGATATGCGCCTCCAGCTGAACACATTATTGGTGCCCTGTATAACACCTCGAGGAAGAATACCCTCACGGGCCCTACAGCACACACCGTTTGGATATGGCACATTGCACAGTGAGCACTAGGTTGGGAGGGAGTTTTAACGCAGGCTACGCCACTCTGGGAAACCCGGCGGCTAGGCAAACTAGCAACACAAGGGAATCAGACTATGGGACATCATAGGTATCTCCAAGATCGGAGACCTGTGGAAGATGGGGGAAGTTATTGCTTTTGCTCAACTAAGAGACACGTATGGCCTGGCACCAATGGAAACATTCTGTTATATGCAGATCAGGCACGCACTTATGGGAGTCATCCCACTTGGAGCGCAACTTCCAGAGGCCTCATTGTTGGAGGCCAGACCCCAGAACGGCCCTAAGGGAATGGTGGCAAACGGACATTGGTGAACTGGATGAAACAGACTGGCAGAATCGCAAAAGGTTGCTATCTCCTCCAAACTCAAATTAATGCAACTGAAAATCCTTCACCCCATGTATTACACGCGCATTACAATGCACCAACTAGGTCAATCACCCACACCCCTCTGCTTGCGACAATGTGGCCTGCCAGGTACTTTCTACCACATCATATGCGATTGTCCACGGATCACACCTTCCTGGGAGGCGGTCATGAGCACGATCTCGCGGGTCAGTGGAGCCACTGTCCTGCCTGAACCAAAAAGGTGTCTCCTTAATATTTGGGAACCTACAGATCTGAACCTGAGGACTCAGGACTGGGAGGCACTTGGAATGGTGATTGTGAAACATAACATAGCCCAGCATTGGGGAATGGGGCTGACTTCCACCTATCGACAATGGGGATGTGATATGGGCAGTACCCATGGTAGCGGAAAGAGCATGTTACACGCATAGAGGGTGCCCCAAGAAATGGTCAAGGGTATGGGGTAAATGGAATGTATTCCGGGGCAATATATAAGAACCCCCGGAGGAAGAATCGATAATGGGTATGTGACAATAATAAGACATGCTCACCTATAATGCTCTGTGACGTGCTGCTAATGAATAGAGTTCTTTGATAGTGACTAATGTGAGCATCTCATCATGTAATACGTGAATTTTTCCCTCCACTGTGTACTACAGTTACATCCAATGCTTTGCTGTGAATGCTAACAGTGTAAAAGTCCAATAAAATGTTTTTTAAAATAACAATGTGCAATACCTAAAAATCTTCAGTGAAGTTCTGGAAGTAAACATCTGCACTATATAAATGTCCATTTTACATACAAGTTGTCTATAGCACTCAAAATAACTAGGTGAAGGCAAAATTTCAATTATGCTGGCCTAAGTTGAATGATTTTAGGACTTTTGTGTTATGCTTGTTACATGAAATTCCCCAAATGATGCTATTACTTCATGTAACCATGCCCCATTCAGGATAAATATTGACAGCTAGTCACGCACTTTGTGGTAATTTATGGCAAATATTTACAGCAAATGCCCAAAAATAATGCTTGAGTGACTGTTATTTGCATTACTTTGTTGAAACACATCCTTGTGCCAACAATTATTGTGAAGGTGCCTTTTGCTCTGAAATATAGGGATTCATTATGATGGTGGTAGAACGAGTGTTTGACCACCATTGCAGTGGGATTGAGACCGCCTGACAAGTAGTCGGCGGCTCCACCTGCCATATTTTGAAAAGACCACAGTGTAGGTGGTGGGAAAGGGAATTTTTCTACAATGGCTTGTGCAGTGACCCAGAAAAAGGCTGCAGTAGGAAAAGGCATGTTTTCAAACATCCATGCACCATGTTGCAAACAGTTTGGGGACATCACATGTTACCCCTTGGCTACTTAGCAGTGGCCATGGGGGACGGGGGCTCTGCTTGGGGGCACTAAAGTCCTTTTCTGACAGCCTTTTCATGGCAGTGAGAGCGTCATGAAAAGGCTGTGTGAAATAGACATCTTAATCCCTTTGGCGGTGCCTGTGCAGGCACTGCCTCCAATGTAGTGATTAGTGTCGTACCACTGCCTGGAGCCTGTCGGAGGTGGTGTTCTGTCCCCCAGACCGTTGTGGTCCAACAATCCCCATCATAATGCAGATTTCAGACCGATGGCCTGGATGTTGGTGTGACCGGCACTAACGGCCTGTCAGTGGTGGTCCCACCGACTTTAAAATGAGGCCCATAGTGGTAAATAATAAATTTGCATTTGGCACGGTTATGTGTAATTTCACTTGATTATGCTGTAATTTTGCATTATAGTATGCCTTCAAACACCGTGGATTTCATGCACCCCTAATGATATCTATTTAACATGGACACATGCTCAGATTGCAGAAGCTTTGATTTTTCTCACTGACTTTTTCCAACAAGCTTTGGCTTTAAGCCACAACCTATTTTGAAACATGAGACTGCAGCACACAGCTGGCACGCTCAGCCTTTATCATGGAGTACTGCTTGTACCCAAAACTTTACTAGTTGATAAACCATGCACCATATAAATGTCACTACACCCTCACTTGCCTCCAAGGCTCATGTTACTTCCAATCTATGCACCCACAAGTATGCACACAGTATTTCTACCATATAAATAATTAATACCCCTTTGCTACCAGCTTTCTATCCTGATGCTAGTGGTGGGGGCTTGTGGCATTGTAATGCTTCATGGCTGCATAGGGAGATATTCACTGCTATCAGAGAGGCTCTCATTCTGTAGGACAGTGGTAGGTAAGGTAAGTTAACAAAAAACCTTGAATAGTGTGTGTGTGCATGCATGTGTTTATTCCTGGATAGGTGTAGGTTTGTATCTGACTCTGCATGTAGGCACAATTGAAAAATGTGTAATTTTTAGGTCCCGCTGAACTAACGCCCATGCGTTGTTCTGCGAGAGTATAGTAAGGGGCATTCAAAAATGCTCTCAAAGTCTGGAGGCGGATCGGACACAGTGCATGTGTCGCGGGCGCGTGCACCATTTGTCCGCCTACTGCCTTTGGGAGCATTTTCGCGGCCGCTTTGATGTTCTCAGTGAGCCACGTGGCCACTGAGAACATCAAAGCGGCCGCGAAATGCTCAACATTTGCCACCCCCTCCCTTCCTGCTGGCATTCCCCCTCCCTTCTCGCCCAGTCCTTGTTTTCTGTCCTCCTTTACACTCAATTTCTTTTTCCTCCCACTACATTCACGTTTGGGTTCCCCTCCCCTCCAACCTTTCTTGGACACTCTCCTTCACCAGCCACCTTTAACCGATCTGTGTCCTTCATATCCCCTCTCCGTGTTTATCTTTAATATCTACTCCCTCTGTTTTACTCTTCCCTTTTAGCCTCCTCCGATTCTCCACCCACTCCATTCACGTGCAAACCCTTTCCTCCCTCCTTTACTTTCATCTCCTCTTGTTCTGATCGTTTCTATCTCCCTGTCTCGTCTTTTCAGTTTTTCTCGTCACGCTCACCCCTCCTTCACGTCTCGCTATTATTCCTCCCGTCCACACCAGTTTTTGGTTATCTGCAAGAGTGGGAGGAAGGCTGGCGTGCAAACTGATTTTTCTGGCGTAAAGTTTTCCAGTTCCAGTGCTGGTACATTCATATAAATGAGTGAACTCGATTTTTGAAGTGTAAGTATCTGTACCTTAGGGCAGTCTGATATGTCTGTTGGTATAACACAATCAGCTGCGTGAAACCGGCAGGCAGTGCTGCACGGCACACGTGTCCAAAGTGTGTCAAGAGAAATGTTCACTACAGACCAACTGCATCAGCATCCACTTAAAGCGTTGCCATTCAAAGTTCTCTAATATGTTCCTGAATGTCTGGTCTGCCTTGAGCGACCGAAGCAAGAAGGGGGCGTATGTCAATGAATATTAGAATTCGCTTGTGTCTTAATTTTCCGGCTGAAAACTATTTGGTTGGAATGTTCAGGATTTATATTTTTTATATGGCAAAATGCCTACATTTGCGTTTGTTTTCAGTCGTCACTAGAGGGAGCAAACATTTATTTCAATAAAAAAAATGATGCATGCAACTTATTTTGTATTGTCTTGAAATATTACTAAAGATGGAAATTCATGAAAACTAGGCAATGGAAAATATAAAGGCGTTACAGATGTAATTTAGAAGTGATATTTTATTTTGTGTCTGTAATTGATTTAGCTTGTTAACTAAATTACCCGATAGCGCACACATCTTATTACAAATAGTTCCCCTGTGTCCAACATCCTGGAAGTTTGGTATCTATGGTCAATGAAATGAGGTTCCCCATTAGTCGCAAGCCAAACAGCAGAGAAGTGAAGTGCTTTACAGTGGAACTTTAATGCGGAATCTTGAAAGAGCCGTAAGCGGACTCTTCTCTGAAGCTTTCTGCGGCAGCATCACGCTAGCCAGGCATATGTTAACGAAGGCCTACTGTGCAGTTACAACAATAACCATAACAATATCTGCAGTGTTTAAAGAGCTTCAGAAATGATTTTAATATTTGTATATTGGAACCGCCGAAAACCCCTCGACCATTCGCCCTGCCCGCCCTTGAGTTGTACGCTGAAAGCCGTCTTGTTGTTGCGATGCTCACACTTACCTCAAACAAACTTGTGGTCATTCTGTAGTCTTTATGTGCCACCTTTCACCCCTTCCACCCCTATCTCATCCACATCAGCATACAACAATTCACCTGGTATTATTTGAACATTTCTAGTTCCATTTGAATTGTAAAACCTATACACAACAAGTTGCAGCCAAACTGAAAGCAAATTATTCCTGTCACCATTTCTGTTCCTCTGCGTTTTTACTGCTTTTAAAGCAAATGTGTGAAATGCATCTCTCAGCGAGTTGTCATAGGAGAGTAGAGCTTCCTTATCGCTGGAATGTCTGATTACAGAATCCCACTTTCCTGTGACGAACAAACAGCACACTCAGGCCAAAGCATCTTTCACCCACACATCTACCCATCCTCTTACGCACTCATCTAATCACCATCTTACCCACTCATATCACCATCCTCTCATCCATTTATCCATCCTTTCACCCACCTATTCAACCATCCTCACTCATTGATTATTCTATCCACCCAACCATCCATATTTCACCCACCCACACATGCATCCTTCTAGCCACCCATCCATCTTTCACCCACTCAGTATTCATCCTTTCACCCATTCATCCATCCATCCATCTTTTCACCCACTCATACACCCATCATCTCACAAATATATCCAGGATTTTATGCACCCACTCATCCATATATCCTTTTATCAACCCATTCTTTCACCAGCTCATCCATCCATCCTTTTTCCCCTTTTCTACTACTAGCCCATCTTTTTTCTTCTTTATTGCATTAAGTTGCCCGTTTATCTGCCAAGTTGCAGACAGAAGAGGTACATATAGAGCCCCACCCCGCTCTAGCTGCTAAAGTGGAGGGTTCACAATGTCAATGCAATAGATCTATGATCTGTGGCTCGGAAGCTGGGGCGTGGCATTTGGGGATGCTGCCCACCGGTTATTCGCAGCTGTCTCTCCCGTCTCCTTGTAACCCTGCTCCTCCTTTCACCAGAGCCTCTCTATTTCTAACCCGGCCACTTATTTCATCTCAGCCTTTCAGTCTATCCTTGTGGCACTCCCACCACCACTCTAGACTGTCTCTGCGCTTTCCTAGTCACCCTGCCCCTTCCTTCACTAGAGTCTCTGCTTCTTACCGGTCTCCTCCATTCCCTTCACCCCTTCAGTCTCTCCTAATTGCCCTCCCCATGGGCTGTCTCTTCCTCTCCGAGTCACTCCGTTCCTCCTTTCACCAGAAGCTCTCGACTTCTTAGTGGACTCCTCCTGCCACTGTCTTCTAGTGGTACTGCCATCCTGTACTACATGGGCTATCTCTCCCCTCGTCATTCTGTCCCTCCTTTCAGTAGAGGCTGTCCTTTTCTCAACCAGTCACTCATTTCATCTCAGTCTTTCAGTCTCTCATGGTGAGGATGGAAGAAAGACTTGAGGGGACACCAGGGACGAATAAAGTGATAACATTTGTGAACCTACATCATTCCAGTGCAGAGAAGCAAGGTGACTGGCCGCCTTCACCAGCTGGCATCTCATTGTGCCAGTGCAACGAGGCAGGGTGACTGGCTGCCTTCAGCAAATGGCATCTCATCGTGCCATTGCAGTGAAGTAGAGTGACTAGCTGCTTTCAGCAGCTGGTGCAGGGTGGCTGGCTGCCTCACACACACACACACAACCACACACACACACACACAACCACACACAACCACACACATACAACCACAAGCACACACAACCACACACATACAACCACACACACACAACCACACACAAGCACACACACAACCACACACACAACACCACACACACAACCACACACACAACCACACACACACATAACCACACACACACACATGACCACACACAACCACAAGCACACACACAACCACACACACACAACCACACACAACCACAACCACACACACAACCACACACACACAACCACACACACACACAAAACCACACACACCCACAATCACACACACAGCTTTACCCTCAACCACACCCACACAACCACACACCCACAACACACACAACCACACACACAACCACACACACACAACCACACACACAACCACAACCAAACACACAACCACAACCACACGCAACCACACAACCACAAACACAACCACACACACACAGCCACCCACATACACAACCACACACAACCACAACCACACACACAACCACACACACAACCACACACACACAACCCCACACACACACACCCACACAACCACACACCCACAACACACACAACCACACACACAACCACACACACACAACCACACACAATCACAACCAAACACACAACCACAACCACACATACAACCACACACACAGCCACACACACACACCACACACACAACCACACACACAACCACAAGCACATGCAACAACAACCACAGACACACAACCACACACACACACACACAACCACACACAACCACAACCACACAACCACACACACAACCACACACACAACCACACACACAACCACGCACACACAACCACATACACAACCACACACACACAACCACACACACAACCACAACCAAACACACAACCACAACCACACAACCACAAACACAACCACACACACACAGCCACCCACATACACAACCACACACCCACAACACACACAACCACACACACAACCACACACACACAACCACACACACAACCACAACCAAACACACAACCACACGCAACCACACAACCACAAACACAACCACACACACACAGCCACCCACATACACAACCACACACAACCACAACCACACACACAACCACACACACAACCACACACACACAACCACACACACACACCCACACAACCACAGACCCACAACATACACAACCACACACACAACCACACACACACAACCACACACAATCACAACCAAACACACAACCACAACCACACATACAACCACACACACAGCCACACACACACAACCACACACACAACCACACACACAACCACAAGCACATGCAACAACAACCACAGACACACAACCACACACACACACAACCACACACAACCACAACCACACAACCACACACACAACCACACACACAACCACACACTTAACCACAGACACACAACCACATACACACAACCACACACACACAACCATACACAACCACACGCACACACACAACCACACACACACAACCACACACACAGAACCAAACACAACCACACAAGCACAACCACACACACAACCACACGCACACAAAATCACAACCACACAACCACACACACGCGCCCACAACCAAACACACAACCACACAACCACAAACACATCACACACACACAACCACACACACACAAAACCACACACAACACAACCACAACCACACCCACAACCACACACACAACCACACACACAAACACAACACACACAACCATACACACAACCACACAACCACACACCCACACACAACCACAAACACACCACCACACACACACAACCACACACATAATCACACAACATCACACACTATCACACACACAACCACACACACAACCACACACACACACAACCACACACACAACCACACCATCAGTGCACACTTTCACCAGGCACAGACACCATCAGTCGTCAGTGCACGCTTTCAACGGGCACAAACACCACCAGCCGTCAGTGCACGCTTTCACCGGCACAAACACCACCAGCCATCAGTGCATGCTTCCACCAGGCACACACCACCAGCATTCAGTGCATGCTTTCACCAGGCACACACACTCCACCAGCCGCCGGTGCACGCTTGCACCAGGCACACACACACCACCAGCTGTCAGTGCATGCTTTCACCAGGCACATACACTACCAGCCATCAGTGCAAAATTTCCACAGGCACACACACCACCAGCCACTAGTGCACACATCAATTGTTAACGCATCCACAAATAACTATTGTAGCAATCGCAGTATGGCGCACTTTACTTTTAAACATATTCATCTAAAGCGCAGCATGCCATCATTGCAAAAAAAACACATATTTTTTGGCCTACAATTTATAGACTTTTGTTGCAATTGGTGTTGCAATATTTCGCAATGCCAATAGCTCAAACTTAATTAATGCGAGACCTATTGCATTGCAAATGCTTGTTGGTTTTATGACTGTCTATTAGGATATCACTGCATGCAGGCATAAATGGAAAATGTGTTATTTTTGACTGTTTATTAGGATGTCACTTCCTGTGTATTTAATACCTTTCCTCTTTTAGATGGGCATCTAGAGAGTTATATTTTTGACTGTCATAGGCGAGGACTCAAATGCACGCGATCAACATTTACATTTCAGGGCCCTGTTTAGAATAAACACAATTAAGAAAACCATCTATTACAGATGTATTATTAATCAAACATTTAGTTAACTAATCTAATCCAGAGGGTGGAGAGAAGATGGACAGAGAAGTCGGATCATGTCTTGGAACATTGTGTGAGCTGTTAAAACTGTGATTAATTAAAGTAAACTAATTAAAATGTGAAATTAATTAAAATGTGTAGAACACCGTCATGTTCTCTACTCAAAGACTGTGATGTTAGGTACTTTTAAATCACCTTTGTGATGGGAAAGTGGTGTTAAATAACCATTACTTTGAAATATTTTGCACAATATGGAAAAACTCAAATAAAGTGCTTAGCATTAAATCCACAGGATTTAAGTTCAGCAAACAACAGTGGAAATGTGGTAGACCAAACAAAAACCAGCACCTCTGTCTCACTGTAAGCAATGAAGTAGTTTTAGACTATAATTCTTTAGAGCGTGCTCTATGTCTGATACCGAGCCACCCACGGTATCAGTTAATACAATGGAAACCTCTGAATGTCTCAATAATTACAAAACATAGACAGAGCACAGCAAACAAACAAGTAAATAGCTGATTGAGCCCAACCAGCAAACATATTTATTAAAGAAATTGCAAGAAGTAAAATCTGTTCAGCAATTCAGTCGTCTTTTACAGATGTTCCTAGTTTGAAACATGGGTACAGGTACAGCCGAAACGTGTTTAGTCGCAGTAAAACAATTTTTTGCGACTTTTTCAATGCTTTGACATCGTTCTCATGCGACTTCTGGAAATTTAGTATAAACCAGAAGGATCCATGCGGTTTGCAACCGGATAAGATAGTCCAGGTGAACAAACGACGAAGTGATTCGAATGTATGGATCACTTCGCAGACGGCCCAGAAAAACCTCTTTCGTTCTATGGTGGATGTAAGAAAAATAATGATCATTTCTCGTAGTGTACGATCAGATATTGGTAAATTTTATTTGCTCGGTGCTTTCACGGGTTCATAGGTTGTTGGTGAATTTCTTGTCCATAAGTGTTACGCACGCCTAGTGATATACCAGGGACTTCTTGATACCGTTTAACACCACCATATCTGCCCGGGTCTAGTGCTGCTTTCAATTTCAAATTTCGAGCCGTCTTTTCCACAGCATTGGTTCAAATCGTGGTCATATATTTTGCACAATATGGAAAAACTCAAATAAAGTGCTTGGCATTAAATCCACATGAATTAGCGCGAAATGTAAGAATACAAGTTGGATATATGTATTATTTATAGGTTGTTATTTTGGATGTATAGTTTCATGAATGTATGCACATATCTATATTTATATATATATATATATATATATATATATATATATATATATATATATATATATATATATATATATATATTATTGTATATAGTTTTAAATGTGTTTTATGTGCACACATTTGTGCTTACTCATTCCTTTAGTTGTGAGGAAGAAAAATGGGCACATTTATGGTGATGTATATGTGTAGGTGCATATGTGTGGGATTGTGCGGCCTGCCCCAGCATGTTGCTGGTAATTTATGAAATATTGGTGGCAACCAGGGCATGTCTCTATCCACCAATGGCAAAGTTTGTAAGTAATCCTACACATAGTAGGGCCGTCCATAGCAAGATCGAACCAACCAGCCTCTGTTGAAATGCTTATTCAAAAATATTGGAGGTAATTGTTAACATACAGGGAAGTCCATGGCATGATGGTACACAACTGCTGCATTATTGACAGTGACATAATGGTGGTGATGCTTATAAGGTGAGTATCCATGCTTGCCGGACAATGGAATTATCCATATCTGTGACTGGGTTGAATGTTTAACCAACAACAAAAAATATACAGAGTTCCCCGGGAAAAGTCAACTAAATGACTAACGTTAACCTCTCTCTCATTGAGTTCAACAGAAAAAGTGAATGTTGTGAACCCTTTACGGAATTTAGGGATACCTCACACAGGTCACCGGTTGGACGACTATTGTCATCCCACCCGGTGATCGTCCAGCGTCATCATCGGTATCCTGCCCCTGCGACAGACTGGCGGTGCAATGCCTGTCGGGCAACAACGGATGCTGCACTTTGGCGGGGATCTTTTATTCCTTAGCCAAAGGGTGTGTGGGTGTGAGGGGCCTAAAAAAGTGCAATAGTGAGCGTGAGTGTAGTCTAAAAAAAGTCAGTAGAGTCCATAGGGCAAAATTTTAATGGCATGGCTCACTGCTTTATTAAAAGGAACGATAAGGGGTATTGAGGCGAGACAATTAAAGTAATCGAGCCTCATTCAACCCTTAGTGAACGTGTGGTCAACATGTTTCTTGCCACTAAGGCAATTCATCAGGACCAAAAAAGTGCTCATATAATTGCTGTAGATCCCTCAGTGGTCAGAGGAATCGAGTATACGACCTGGTGTGTGTCGTAGGGCAATCCTTCGTCCAGTCCCTCCCCAAAACCTCAACAGTAGGATACTATAACCTCACCTCAACCTGGCAGGCCGCTCAGGATAGGAGGGCCCGCGCTGTTCGTCAGTACCTCTCTGCTGCTAGAGCTTGCCCCGGGAGGTGTTGAATGTTTGACAATGTTAAGCATTCTGTCATCTTCTCTTGGTATTGCTATAGTCACCCTAAGTGGGAAGGGTATGCCCAAACGGGGGTCCTGTGCACACTATGCCACTAGATTCAAGCTGGCCTGGCTGTTGAGAGATGATACTCCAAAACGGGTGCCAGAATGCATGTTTTCCGGTCCAAGGAGGACCTGGCCTGGCAGTTCGGGTGGACTGTTCCCATGGGAAGCAGGGTCAAGACTGATTTTATTATGGCTGGGCCCATACTGGGGTGGCATGGTGAGCAATAAAACAATGGATTTAGCCCAGATCTGTGATTTAGGGTGAATGTTTGACGATGTTCATCATTCTCTCCATCATCGTTGTGTGTTACTATATCCATGCTCACTGCCCATCTTTAGTATAATACTGCCATTGAAATATTGGTAGTTATTCATGCACTTTTGGGAGCGGAGCATCAATTCATTATGGTGCCCACTTTGGTTTAATGCTGGCACTGGTATAATGGTGGCAATGTCTGGTCTATTGTGGGCATCCTAGGATCGCACCTCTAGCATAATGCTCGCTCTTTCATAGTTATGTTTCATCAAAATGACAAACAATTGAGCAATTGTTTAGGGAAATTCCCAAATAAAATGTGTGCATTTCATAAACTGACAGTTTTGGTGATAACCACCACTACTGTTTAAAACTCTAATATGGAAGATGAGTGCACCCCATCTCCTGTCCAGATCAGATGAGCAGCAGTTTGCTGTACAGATCAGAAAGTGTGATAGAGAAGATTTCTCCCCCACCCACATAACTACCTGTTGAAGTATCTGTGTTGTTGTGTGGTCCTAAAGAAGGTGGTTGGATGTAAAACAAGCCCCACATCGGAAAGTACGATGATCCAAGCCCACAACGTTCCAACAGATACAAAAATTTAACTGGGTTTCCATTGATGTTTGTTTAATGTATGTGTAGTATGCTGGGTCAATGTATGAATGTAGTGTATGATAGGGAGTGGCCATGAATGAGTCATTTGGGTGAATGGAGTGATATGTGGGAGTGTATATTGATTTTACGCATAATATAACTTTTTTAGGTTTCGCCCTAGCAGTTGCCCCGCCCACGGCGAAACCTCATGATTCTACATATGTACTTTGGTTCAGCCTCTGTCTACCATTGGCTAGCTCCATAAATGGAGGCTAGCCATTGGGAGACAGATGCTGCCAATCACGCTTTCTCCAGAAAACGCGATTCAGGGGCCTTTCTGGGACTTTTTTTTAAGTCCCGCCCCTTTGTCCCGGGCCGTGCTGTCATTGGCTGCCGGCCCGGGACACCCCCGTGACATCATCCCCGGGCCGCGCTGTGATTGGCTGGCCGGCCCGGGACACCCCCCTGACGTCATTCCCGGGCCGCGCTGTGATTGGCTGCCGGCCCGGGACCTGACTTGCTTTATTTTAGGAAGAGAGGAAGTAGTGCACGGAGAATCAGAAAAAAAAGATGTCATTCATCACACTGGAAATTCGTACTTTTATTTTTGTTTGTGCCCAGGTTTACAATGCCTACTTGGAAACGATACATCTCTGGATGTTTCCACAAAATACCAGAATTCTTTGGCACATCGCAGTAGAAGCTGCTGTTCTCGCTTCATGAAGGGCCTACAAGATTGTGTGGACACTTGCTGTTTCACTTTCCATTTTTCTGCGGCGACTTGCGGTCCATTCTTTATCAATTCTTTATTTTTTTCCCTCTCATGCTCCTTCGCCCTGTTTGCTCGGCCCTCCGTTGCCGTGCCTCTCCATTGCTTTCCGTCCCTGGCCTGTTTATTCGCACCTCTCACAAGCCTCCTGCACAGCGGCGAACATGTCGCTGTGATTTAAAGTCCCAACCAACGCCGTTCGCCTCGAGTTTCATTCCCTCCATCAGAGGCTCTGACTGATTTCCACAAGGCCTCGCGCGACAATATCTACAAACGCGGGCCTTGTTGCAAAGACGTCGCCTCGCGCTGTGTGAACAGAGCCACCTTCAAGTGTGTGCATTATGTGAGAGCCTAGTGGCTTGCTGGAGACACGCAGCAGTTAAACGCGCACGGGGCTCGGGTGTCGAGTTTTTTGGAGCTCATTGAAGTATCGAGCAAGAACAGAAACTAGCCTGCGTTTCCCCGGTCTCGCCTTTCGCAGGCGTAGAGATGCCCTCCCGGAATCTGCTAAATAATTGCAGCTGGCCCTCAGAGTGTCTCGCGGCCCTGCGCACGTGCTCTTGCTGATTCAGACCGCGGCCGTAAGTGATATTATTACCTGCGCCGGCGATCGAATGTCTGGCCAGCCGGCCTTTCCCGGCACCTCAATAAATAATGCTGCAAGTTTACTTTTCAGGTCAGAAGGGGCATGATCAATAACGAGGCATGTACATTGTGTATGGTGTCAAGCGTGATGCAATGTATTCTGCAAAACTGCTACTGCTACTTATTTACCTTGACCACTGGCGTTTTCTTTTCTTTGAGTTTACAGTAAGGGGTTCTTTTTAATGTGTAACAGTCTCGCTGGGGTACAGGAAGTATGGAAGAAAAGGCCCGTCAATGTCAAATGTTTTCTAATATTTAACAAACTGCTAAGGCTTGCAAAATGAATTTTACAAATATTTCGAAGTATAACAGCAGTAAGTAAAGTTCAAATGAAGCTCGTTTTTGTGTGATTCCGAACTGTGATTGTTACAAAGATTTTAATGGGTTAAAAAAAAAGAGACACTTTTTCATATGTGATGCACAAATGATAAATATGCGCCGAAAATCGATTTCCACGTTTTAGCCTTTATGCGCCACTCAGGGTTAGCAGTAAAGCTACTTGACTGAGGCAATTTAGTGTCCATTTGTGCTCTGTGTAAAAGGCAGCACCCTTGCACACAATGCTTTAGTCATACACTTTGCACAATGGGCTCCCGACCCGCCCACCATTCACCTGTCCAATAGGTGTGGTATGTGCAACCCACATAACTTTACTGACATATCATTGATGGCAGCACCCCAACTCTGAAAATAGTTGCAATGCCACTAAAAGATGCTGTCAATGCCTTTAAAATCACATTGGTTTATTATTCATAGAAGAGTCAGTTTGCCATATTTCACCTATAAGACTGATTGTAAGTAAATGACAGCAGTTATAGAGCACAGAGGTTCATATTACCGGTATCTTGGCCCTATAGTGTCTTGCCCTATCCCTCTCCCACTATATAGTCTTGAAACTAGAGCCGTAAGCTGGTTCTTGGAGGTCTAAAGCTAATTTCTGGGAAAGAGCCAAGTTTTTAGTTTTTTCTCTAAAACTTTTCAGATTTCCACTAGCCCAGATGGACGCTGGGATCGTATTCCACAACTGGGCAGCCTTGATATGGAAGGTCCTTTCATCCGCCCTGTCTTTCCTATATTTTTATACAGAGACCCAATTGGTCGTTACTGACTGTAGGCCTGTTCCTCTGTGGCCTATAGTAACTGAATTTCCTTCTCAGCAGCGCTGGGCCAGTTCCCTTTAGTGCCATATAGACTATGCACATTGATTTGAAGATAATCCTCTCTTTCACTGGTAGCCAATATAGCTCTCTCAGTGTCGCTGTGGAGGAGTCATAGCTCGATTTATTCACAGCAAATTTGCTTCAATTGTCTGGACCATATACGGTCTCATGATCAACTACTCTGGGGCTCCCAGGAGAAGGGCATTACAATAGTTAAGTCTGCTCAGAACTGTGCCCAGAATTGTGCCTTGCATTACTAATCTCTCTGGTGGCTGAGTTAGCATAGACACTATTTTCCTCAGGTTCCTTAGAATGCCAAAGCCTGCAGCTGCTGTTTTATTAACATGGGCCTCCAGTGATAGTTTCTCATCCACATATACCCCAATATTACGCACACCTTGTGATGTCTCCAGGTTCCTTGTGTTGGACCAAGGCCAGAAGTTAGCGGGAATGAACAGGGATGTTTATAAGGGGAACAGCATAAACATTCTGTCTTTCTTCATTGAATTTTAAACAGTTATTTTTAAGCCATCTAGCCACTTCATGTAGAAAAGAGTGGAGTACTGCTACGGAGTTATGGCTATTCTTGTCAAGGTACAGAATTAGCTGCGTGTCATCAGCGTAATTCACGAAGGAAATCCCATAAAATCTGATCAGAGTCAGTAAGATGCATAGATATATATTAAAAATAATAGGGCTCTAGGCAGAGCACTGAGGTACTTCCTGTTTTTTTTAAACTCTAAACGAAAAGGGGGGAGTGAGATTGTCGGATATCTCTCCAATATGTGAGACTCAATCCAGTTCAAAATGGTTCCTTCCACTCCTGTCTCTAAGTCTGTGTAACAATATTTGGTGATTGAAAATGTGTGTCTCATAGTGGCAATATAATGTGTCTGTCTAACTTTTTCACAGCTACTTAATTTTGGGCCAAGTATTAATATAAGCTTGGTCTTTCAATTAGTTTGCCACATTTTTTGGGCAGGTCTCACTGGGAAGGCAGGCAAGAGTATTGAGCACAGGCACTTTACTTACTCTTCAGAAAACTCCTGAAAATGAACTATTTGAACAAGACTTTGAGCGAGAGCTTGCTCTAGCGATGCAGTGACCGAGTAACATTGGATAGGCGACCATCACCCACAGATTGACTGGCAGCAGTCAAACTACCTGCATTGCTCATCATGTCTTCCCTCTCCCAACTCTCCCAACCCTTCACTGCTTACTTCCCTCCACTCAGAAAAAGTATCACAAACCACCTTTTTCATTTGTCAGCCAGAGTTGCATTAGAAAATGTATAATACTTGGCCTACAATCCCTGTATAAAAGGCTACGTGTAATTCCCTTTTTATAGTGTAGCTACCTGTAACAAGAAAATAACTTAGCTACTCAATTGTAATAGGTTGTTACAGTTTAGTTCTGCCATCACAATGCCTGCTGCTAGAGCAGTGGTGGCTCGCAGAGGGCGTGCTGCGGGCAGTGGGGTGAGGCGAGGGAGGGGCAGGGTGGGGGAGTAGTAAACTCAGACATATACGACATAACAGAGGATTACTTTCCTCCGTTCCATTGTATGTCCGAGGTTAATACCCCCCACCCTGCCCTTCCCCTGTCCCGCCTCACCGCCTCACAGCATGCTCTATGCGAGCCGCCACTGTGCTAGAGCCACCAGCCAAAGTGAAAGGTAGGTCAAGGAGCGTCATTATAGCTGCAGTTTAAATAAGGAAAACTTTAACTGGCTTTTCCCTCTCCTGATATCATTTTTTTCTGGAAAAATGTGATAGGTATTAAGGAGATATTTATGGCAACATGCTTTTTAGGTCTTGGCCTGCGAAAGACTGCGCACACTCGAGCTGGCGAGACTTAATTAGAGGAACTTTCACTAGCAAGGTTAAACCCCGCCCCTCTTTTCCATTGGCTGGCATCCTAAACGGTGGCCAGTCATTGGAGAAGAGGTCCTAGTGACGTTCTTCTTTCTCTCTCAGCCCCATCCTTTTCAGATTGGATTACTTGACTTACTGCTGCCGTAAAAGGTTTCTTATCTTCCTTATGGGTCCAGATGGCCCCATAAAGAAGATAAGGAACCTTTTACCCCAGCAGGAAGCCGGGGCACCCAGTCTGAAAGGGACGGGGTTAAAAGAGAAACTTCTTTCATGTTATTATATTCGCGGCACCCGCGCTTTACTTTTAAAATGTTATAAGTAAATCGTATGTGCCGCGATTATACCAACATGAAAGAAATAGATGTATTTCTATTTCTTGTTTTTTCTATTTCTTGTTGCGATTGTAGGACCTCACAAACTGCCCCGGCACTGAGAGGCGTGAGGAGGGCGCTGGAGAGTACCGGGCCAGGGCATGCAGAGAGCAGCTCCCCGGAAGCATTGGGGACAGACCGCCGGGCCAGGGCAGCGGGACCAGGAGACGCGCTCAGCGACTGCAACCTGGTGTCCGAGGCCGTACAAGGCACTTCTCCCAGCGCATCAGCAGCAGCATCCCTCACCGGCCTCGGGCGTAGGCTAGAGGGGTACAGGACGCGCACACACCGCGAGCTGGGCAGCGAGGGGGGCGTGAGCCCGGAGCGGGCGGACAGTGGCTCATTTACTTGTCTGTGGGCCGAGGAAGGGACCCTATCTGAACTGTCCACGCCCTCGCCTATGGAAGACTTCGAAAGTCCGCTGCAGCGGTCATCCCTGGAGAGCCCTGTGTGCGTCCTGGCTCCGGGCCCTCAGCGCGAGTCATCGCACAGCAGGCAGAGTGCACGGGCAGGCCTGGGCTCCTCTGGGTATGGCAGCGGCCGGCATGATGCCAGGCTCCCGGGTTATGTCAGCAGCCTGCACGGAGCCAAGGCCTCTGGTCCTGGCAGCAACGGGGATGACGCAGCAGCCTCTCTGGTGCTGGCGGAGGGCTCCTCCCGCACCACTGACGCGCAGGCCACGGTGGAGAGCACTGCAGAGCCTGGCAGATCAGGGGTCTGTGGACTTTCTGTCTGTCTGTCAAGTGGTCATTTACATAATATTCACTTATCAACCAATAGTGTTTTATTCCCTTGGTCTCCAGAATTACCCAGTACACCTCATTTGCTGTCCATCCATGTGCACACAGCCAGTGCCTAGCGCAAAAAGCCCTCCGACCTCCACACCTTTTCTGCCCTCACATTCACACCAAAATGCTCAACGCCTTCCTTCCATTTCTTTATCCCTCAGATTGTTAAATTAATAATTTATGGCTCCCCGAATTTCGATGTAAGATTTCTATGGTAAAGAGCTCTAATGCCCAGGAGCGGGGCAGCGCCGTGGACCAGTGGTAAACTAATACGCACGTTGAGCCACACCCAATATCACACGCACACACTCAAGGCACCATTCCCACACCACCCACCCCCTACCCCGTGCACACATGGATTTTTATAATTGTATTTACACCTATGTGTGCCAGGACAGGGGAAGGTGTGGCAGGGCTTTAAGTAGGATAACAAACCTGGCTGCTCTCTCAAAGGGGCGCGGCCTATAAAATTAAGAGCGTGGCCTAACTGTGTATGATCGTTGGTAGAGATGCGGACCGTTGGGGGGACAGTTGGTGGCCACCTGAGCTAGGGCCGGCCCCTACACCAGTCTTGGAACTTAGGAATTTGGGAGTGTGGCTTGACCACACATTAAGCTTTGTGACCCATACCAAGAGAGTGGCGGCAGGCTGTTTTGGTGTCCTCCGCGGGTTAAGACCGGTGCTTAAATTTTTTGACGCCCCGACAAGACAGCTGGTCATCCAAGCGATGATTATTTCCCGGTTGGACTATGCTAGTTCTCTCCTTTTAGGAGCAAACCAAGCTGAGATTCTCCGTCTACAACGGGTACAGAATGCAGCGGCGAGGGCGGTGGTCGGCTTGCCTCGGACCTGTCCCACCTCTAATACTCTTCGGTCCTTGCACTGGCTTCCGATCAAAAACAGAATCCATTTGAAGGCTCTTAGCCTGGTCTTTAAAATTCTACAAAAGACGGCACCAGAGATACTTAACAAACTGGTCTCTCCTTATGTTCCAACCCGCCCACTCAGATCTCTTGGCCAATCCCTAGTGGTCGCCCCACGTTTTAGACTCAGCCGGATGGGCGGACGCTCCTTTCGAGTGAGAGCCGCGACTCTCTGGAACGCGCTTCCCTTAGAAATCCGACTCTTAGATGATCTACTAACATTTCGTAGGGCCCTGAAAACTTTTTTGTTTTAACTTTTGTTTCAATTCTCCTGTGTCCTCTTCGTTTCTGGTTTTAGTGTTGTGTTATGTCCACCTTTCCCTGCGCCAGGACGCTCCTTCGCTGGAGCATCTGTGCGCATTAAAAATGTAAATAACATAACATAACATAACATAAGACAAAATCTGTGGTTAGCATAGCGTACCACCCGGGTGGTATTTTGCGGCCTCTTTCTGTTATTGCATTCAGATACAATACTACTGCTGACATGACACCTAAAACAAGCCAGGACTCTTGGCTTTCTCAATGGTTGTCATTTGCATATTATAAATAAGCAACAAACTTTTTTTCTATATAGTATTAAACTGCTTCAATTCTGAAATTATGAGACTGTGACATAACTATAACGAGTCTCGTTGCGGTTACATTAAGGCCACTGAAGGCTGGTACTGCTGCAAAGTTATTATTTTTCCCGATTTGGGGCGAGAGCCTCTGGGGTACCCGTCTGAGCAACTGCTTTACCCGGCCCACTTAAAGCCCCTACAAGGGGCAGCTCCTTCCCATCCCCACACAGAACTCCTGCTTACACATTGGACCCCAGGACAGGCGCTCTTTGCCCAGGGGGCCATGTCTATAAAGGGGTTCTCTTGCTACTGCACTATTACTTAAGCCCCTGCGCTTTCACAAAAGCAATTTCCCCTTTGCTGCATTCACATCTAAGATTCTCTTTCAGCATACTAGAGACCCTGCCCTCACTACCCCCTTGAAGCAGAGCTGCGTTCCTAACTCGTGTGCACAGGTATCCTTCTCGTGTCACTGTGGCAGAGCGCAAGACCCACGCACGTGCACACATCTTCAGCAGAGTACTTATCCATTCCTCTAGCCCACTGAGGATCCCTTCTCCCATCACCGAAGCCACGCACGAGACACCCCTTTCAGGAGAGCACAAGTTCCCTCTTCATGTCTACGCGGGTTCCCTGCTCCCGCCTGTGTGCCAATGCACAAGATCCACCCAGGAATGTGCAATACCCGTCAGTAGATCGATCACACATTCCCTGTTCACGTCTGTCCGCGCAAACTTTATGATAGATAGTGGCTGTAGGCCATGACTATTTGGAGTAGACTGAAATAGAAAGTGGCTGTGGGCCATGACAGGTTGGACTAGGCTGAGCGTATTAAATCATTGGGGGGAGGGGGCACGTAAGTAAATGAGCTGTTAGCGCCTCCAGGGTGCACCGGATGCTTCTTCACAAGTAATTTTTTAACTACATTGGCTCTTGGAATTATGCTCTGTGGCTCTGTGTGTGTGGCTCTGTGTGTGTGTGGCTCAGTGTGTGGCTGTGTGTGTGGCTGTGTGTGTGTATGTGGCTGTGTGTGTGTGTGTGTGTGTGTGTGGCTCTGTGTGTGTGTGCGTGGCTCTGTGTGTGTTTGTGTGTAGCTCTGTGTGTGTGGCTCTTTGTGGCTCTGTCTGTCTGTGTGTGGCTCTCTGTGTGTTTGGCTCTGTGTGTGTGTCTGTGTGTGTGGCTCTCTGTGTGTGTGTGTGTGTGTGTGTGGCCCTGTGTGTGTGTGTGTGGCCCTGTGTGTGTGTGTGTGGCTCTGTGTGTGTGGCTCTGTGTGTGTGTAGGGCTCTGTGTGTGTGGGGGGCTCTGTGTGTTTATGTGTGACATTTGTGAGAGATTAAGCTATTGGCATTGTAAATGACAATGCCATTTATTTATCTGTTTTCAAAACCAACACATAAATACAAATGTTGTCCTTTACAATGCCAATAGCTCTAACTTTTGAAAAGGCGAGACCGTTGCATTGTAAATGCTTGTTTTCTTTATTGTGAAAAAAGGTTCTTGTCGCAATACATAGAAAGGAATGTAAAAAACTGTACATGTAGACTTTTCTATGAAATGTGTTTATCCAGACCAATGACTATAAAAAATTATTTGAGAATCAATAAATATGGTCTGTAAAAAGATATCGCATATGTAGCATACATTTATTTGGGGATCAGAACCAATAGCATTTGCAAAATACATGGAAAAAATAAAGGTCATGTGGGATTTTTTTCTTATTTAGTAAGTTTTTCTCCCCCTCTTCTTAGACCTAGATGCAATTGTGTAGGGGTTTAGCTTCGTATATGATGGGCACAAGTGTTCACGTTCTGGGACACAAAATTAAATCACTTGCGTTGCACTTAAAATTGCTCTGCAACAACTGCCAGCAAAGCAGCATGAGTCATTTTCGTAATACCCAGAAGAACCCAGTTTGCCGTGCTTTAAAAATAATCTATGAATTTCACAAGCTCACAGAACTTGTTGCTGAAAAACTTCAGCAAAGCAATCAGGATAATAGTACTACAAAAGCTCATCAGCACTGGTTGTATTTAAATCCTAATTGGATACTTAAATAAAGGTACTTAAAGCTTACCAAACTAGGGGGCTGCAGGGATTAAATCACACAAAACAAGGGGGCTTTGTCAATGGTATCATTAACACTAAATTACATTGTATGTATTCACTTCTATTTGACACCTAGCTTTGTAGCAGAGCCAGAGTACAAAGTATGGAATTTATGACATCCATGACTAATGGATAAAAGATTAGAATCCAATTTAGAAAAGTTATTCTTGAGACATGTTTCCACAATATACACACAGACACAGTTATGTTAATCATAGGCTTCCTGCATGAAGTCAACATTCGACTTTAGAACTATTAGAGACGTACTACGGCTAGTGCGATTTGAAAACATATGCCTAAATATGAAAGCATATTTTTACACTTTTATACCAACAGTGGGCAAGCAAACAGTCTCGAACAACACTACCATATGACAATCAGTTATAAATTGAATGCAACTATTCAAAGAAATAAAGTTGGTTGGTCAATACAAAACTTAACAGTACAGACCATAGTACAGGTAAATATATTTAGCTCACTTAACAAAATAAACTACATTTCTGTTGAGGGAACACATCTAAATAAATGTAAGATGTATTCAACAAAATAAATTGAAGTTATTTACATCAAACCATCATTCCCATAGAAAAAAACAAGCATTTGCAATGCAATAGGTCTCGCATTTGCAAGAGTTTGAGCTATTTTTATTGTAAATGACATTGCCTTTTATTTATGTTTTGGTTTTTGAAACATAAATAAAAGCCATTGTCATTTACAATGCCAATAGGTCAAACTCGCCTAAATGCGAGACCTATTGCATTGCAAATGCTTGTTAACTTTCTCTTTATTCCGTTTGCCTTTCATTTCACTATATTACAATCATTCTGATTTCAAGTATGCAAAACAGCTAAAGTGGGAGAAACTGCATGTGAGGGGTTTTGAGTGTTAGGAACATTAAGAAATTTGAAACCAAGAGTCGATATCACTAAATGACAGATTACCCATTTGATTATTGGATTACATATCTCAAACATGTAATATCAATATGAATCAGTGTATAAGAAACATCTATGTGAGCTTCAAGTCACCATCAGAAGAGTTCTTGTAAATCTGTAGTAACTGATACATTTCATCAGATATTCTCAGAAAAGAAATACAATAATTATTTACAATATCCATTTACATTTCATAAAATAATAACATCTCCACAAATCAACAAATGTATCAGTAGCCCGATTAAATCACTGGCTGACTTCAACCTGCCTGCCACTATGCAGCTGCAGTTTTCTTGGAGTCACAAATGTCTAAAACCGACGAATCACTAAAGAGCCTGACAGACTAAAGAAGCCAAAGTTTATATGGGCCATTTAAATAGCCCTACGTGCTCAAGAATATCTTCAAATACAACGTATAAACTAGTTTTGGCAACACTTCTATTTTAGTCATGCTTATAAAGCATTCTAGTATTTCATTGCATTGTTATTTTTTATATTAAATTTGAACCAACCTCACAAGTATTGGGTCGCTATACTGAAAGTGATTTATCGCATGGCAAAAATATTGCATGTCAATGAAATCATATCCAATATTTCGAGTTAACGCTATGGTTAATTTTCACTTCATTCCCCAGGTAAGCATTGGTGGACTTAAAAAACAGTAAATCTCTACTTACCTTACAGTTTAGTGGTAGGTCGATATTATAGAGGGGATATTATTCAAAATTAAAGGAATCTTCCAATGCTGGATAGGGGTGGGGGTTGTCAGAAATCGTGCTGCCTGTTCTCTGCTGTTTTTGGCTGAAATCATTGCGCACTAGGATAGGACCATTGGGGCATATTATCAAGGGGGTTTATCTCCGCTTTTTTGGCTTTAAAAGCCAAGAAAGCGGAGATAAAATTATCTCCCTATTACCTAGCTGTCGCTAACACCAGTTAGCGACAGCTAGTAGGAGATAGCAACCATCTTGGGCCCCGCTTTGCATGTCAGTGATATTTATCACTAATGACATGCAAACTGGGCGTGCCAAGATGTTAGCGACTGGAAACAGTCGCTAACATCGCTATGTCCTATTACCAACTTTTGGAGATATTCGCGCTAAGCGCGAATATCTCCAAAAGCTAGCACCTCCCCCTGAGCAGTTCTTAGCCATGTTATCCAATGGTAGGTGGATAACATGGCTAAGAGCGTTAGCTCGGTAATGCATGAATATTGCTGACTTTTCAGCGATATTCATGCATTTCGGCCGATTTTTATCGCTTAGGAGATATACCTTGATAATAGCAAGGTTCCTAAGCGATAAAAATTGCCGCAGCTCGGCGATAAAAATATCGCCGCTAAACCAACATAGCGATAATTATCGCTAGTTGTTGGTAATATGCCCCATTTTTTGCTCCCCTCACCGCCTTTTTCTGTATGTCCATCTCACCAGGGCTTCGCAAAACACTGTAGCGCTACATGTTGCTGAAGAATGCGGTGCCCCCTGCATAGGGCACTTCAAGAGACCACCTATGTGGCAGATGGAAAGAAACAGCCTGACGCCGGGTTCACAAATGAGTCTCAACTGGTCATTTCCAACTTATCCCTAACATGAGGTGGGCTTAGCTACAGCCTGTATTTTCAGCCAGCAGCATTAAGTACGCTGGGAATTGTAAAACCTCAACTTAAAATTTGAGGAGAGTTGCAAAGATTTTCTTTCGAACATGTTCAGTTATTAAAATGATTGACATGATGATTACCGATAGTTTGCGAAATTCTCAGCATGTCGGCTTTCACATTAAAATCGTGACTTTCACATTCACATCCCTTTTAGCTTGTTTTAAGATCTATCCAGGCGGCAAGTTGCAAGGAAAATTTTACGAAGTTAACTATGGAGAAAACAGCATATCCATTTTCAGTGGCAACTGTCACTCTAAAAAAACAACATTTCAAGTATACAAAGAAAAGTACATGGGGTAAATGTCGGCAAAGCAGGAAACTGCGGACTACAGGTAGGCTAATAATAGGAAATTGCAAATGACATCACCTGTGTTAAAAAACAGTTTGCCACCTCAACTCAAAATAGAACAAGATTTACTCAACCAGCCCAGGCTCGTTTCCTCCTTCTTTGTGCTCCAGGTAAAGTGACGGAGCAAAGCATGCAGCTGGGTGTTTGGGAGTGAGCATGCTTGTAGCCCGATACTTCTAGGTAGCACACTTGTGTAATTAATTACTCGCAGAAACTCCATTTCGGAAGGCGGCTGCTGTGTACTTCGTTAACAATCTGCCACTAAGAGTGTTCAAATTGTCAGTGGAAGCTACGGCTGGACTGTGTGCAGACTGAACTTGGGAAGGTAAGTGAATGATCTCCCCTTTTCTGTATTTTTCACTTGAGTCTGCATTTGAGTTATCAGCTAAATCAGTGGTTCTCAAACTTTTTTGACCTGTGGCTCCCTTGACCTAATTGGCAGTTGGCCGTGGCTCCCCACCATTTTTTGACCGTTGGGTGGGTGGTATGTACCTCCTGTTATCTTCCTTAAAGTAATTGGGACGCATTCTTTCACTCATCCAACCATCCGTTCACTCATCCAGCCATCTGTTCTCTCATCCATCCACCCTTTCACTTCACTCATCTATCCATCCTTTTGTCCATCTACCCCCTTTCACCAACTCATCAATCCTTACATCCGCCCTTTCACTCATCCATCCATTCAACATTTCACTTATCAATTTATCCATCCACCCATTCACTTGCCCATCATCTACCCTTTCATTCATCCATCCATCCATCCTTTCACACACCCATCCACCAATTCACTCACCCACCTGCTGCACTTTCACTCATCCATCCATCCTTTCACACACCCATCCTCACTTTTACCCATCCATCTACCTTTCCACCCATACATCCATCTATTTACCTTTTCTCTCATCCATAATTCCACTCATTCACTCATCCATCCATCCTTTCTTTCATTATCTATCCATTCCCACTTTCATTCATGCATTCATCCTTTCAGTAACCCATCCAGCCATTCAGACATTCCTTCACTTATTTACTCACCCAACTTTCCACATTATGAGCTGAGCCTTTGTCTGCAGAGTTGCAGGCAGAAGAGGCCTATCAAGAACGAACTACAGCAAGGGGTGGGGTGCGGTGGGGGAGAGTTCACTATGCCCCTGCACATAGGCAGACTGAAAACGTAGAAGTCATGCATGATGCACAGTGCCAGGATGTGAGGTTACTATAACATGGTGTTGTTTCCAGGGCTTTAAGCGGTGTAAAAAAACTGGGGGGTCTCTCCAAAGGGGGTGTTGATGTATTTAAGAGCGCAGTTTAAAACTCCTAGGCTAAAAATCTGCGCTTAGCATAGTGTTGCGCCGGACTGGTATTATGTTGTTTATGTCATTGCATCCAGATATATAATACAGCAAGTATCATTGCACCAACAAGCCAGGACTATTGGCTTTGTCAATGGTTGCTAGTTCCTTAAAATAACAAGCATTTGCAATGCAATAGGTCTCGCATTTGCAGGAGTTTGAGTTATTGGCATTGTAAATGACAATGCATTGTATTTCTGTGTTTTGAAAACCTGGAAGCGGTGTGTAAACACGCACTTTAAACTTATAGCCCTTGCTTACGAGAAGCAAGGCTGGCAGTAAAAGAGGTACAGTTACTGCCAGCCTAGCTTCTCCTAATCAGCGACTATATGTGCAAAGTGTGTGTTTACGCACCTCTTGCAGGTTTGCAATACACATAAATAAAAGGTCTTGTCATTTACAATGCCAATAGTTCACATTTTCGCATATGCGAGACCTATTGAATTTCAAATGCTGTTATATACTTCACAAGCAAGACTATTTTCTATAGCATTAGAAAACATCCATGTAGCTTCTTAGTGGGCATGGTGTAAAACCACGATCCACATTTTTTGTATACTGACTGCTAGGTTATTTCTTTACTACCACATCTCACCCCATGCTAGTTTAGAAGCATCCTTAATGCAACCGGGATAACGGTTTTTCTCCTCATTAAAAAAGGAACACTGCCTTTCAGTAATGTAGTGACAGGTACAGCAGATTGATGTGTGTGCCTCCTAAATGATTTATAAATTTAAACAACAAAACAATCTATAGGTGTGTCGTTGGTATGCTTATGTTATGAGCATTACCTGGAATTGTTGGTATTTTCAGAGCCCCGGGCTTTGCTGTTAGTGCTCCCTCTGCCTTAGCAACAGTATGTGTGAAGCCTGAGTTGAATCTTAGCACCTACTTAAGGCAGCACCATAAAACAACTACCTACTATTGCTTTAATGTGCCACATCGATTACCAGGAACAGGGTAAGGATTTTTAGCACTGCAGGCAGCACAGAAATTTCTAGAGCACTTCCCAAAAACTTGGAAATGGCAATTTGTTTGTCTTTTGTATCACATTACTATCGGCAATAGGTGGTGCCTTAAGGTTGTTTCTTAACCTTTTGTTATCGAAGCACCAACCATGTAATCTCCTTGCTATGTGCCATTCCTGTCCGATGCTGTGGCCCTTACAGTTATTTTAAGGAAGTAGACCAGTGTGTTTGAAAATCGAAGCCTGTGAAACTGAGGAGAGGGATGCAGGAGTGGGGAATGGAAAGAAGCAGGCTCTGCCATGTACAGTTTAGCAGCCATGCTCGTAAAGAGATTACAGAGATCCGTTGCAGCAGGAGCTGCATCACAGAAAGGAATGTCGGTAACAAGCCAGCCGGTAGAATGAAATAAGTGAGCATGGTGGAGTACGGGATGAGAAGAAATCACAGGACAATTTGGAGGGAAGGGGGTGGGGAATCAAACTTTCCACTGACAAAGCCCCTGCTAAGGTCCATATTGTTACGTCTGAAACCTGATCAGCATGGGTGTCCACTCCACTCTGATCCCCGGCTGAGAATATACGTTAAGCCTGTCTCCTTGCTACATAAAAAAATGGAATCGTTTCTAGAAGTTATTTCCCAACGGAATGTACTCGCTTTATCAGCCTCAGAAAGATGAGAGTCATCACCAGGATTTGCAACTAGGAAATCGCTAAACAGACCCCATGAAGCTGCAGTAGTTGTCCGCTTAGCTGTTATAACTGCACTGCGGTGCCGTCCTGGATGGACTGAGAGATGAGTGCCACACTCATCTTGGCTGCCCGGTTGGCAATGGCAGTGCCGTATTTCTCTCTTGACGAGAACTGTTGCCACACTGCTCTGGGATGTCCGGGGGCACCTGCTCTGGGGGTCTAGATGTGCATTGTCGTTTTTGTGGGGCTCGGGTCTACAAACTCAATCAGAGCCCCAGAGAACTGTTTCAAACGTTAAATAACTGGTCTGCAATGAAAGAGAAAACTCATCAGATACTACATCTGGCTCAGGCTAGTAGTGTTAGCTGCTTTAGCTTCCTCGTCATTACTAAAAAATGTTTGTGAATAGGGCTGCCACTATCTTACTGGTGTGCATTTAAAAGTGCAGACCAGGCGAGTACAAAAAAAAAAAAAACAAACACGTAGGTTCACTTTGACTCTCGCACACACTTGGTAATAACGTGCGATAAAAGTTCAGCTTGCAGTTTCCGACTACCTCTTAAAAAAGTATACGTAGTAATTGTCTTAACTTACACGGGAGCATAATAAATAAATAAAAAAGGTAGTACAGCTACTCACTTAGCGACGAGGAGCTTGAAAAGCCGTCTCCGGCAATGAGGAGCAGAGAGTTGAAAAGCGGTGCTCTGCAGGACAGCACCTACTTCCGGTTTGGCCGGCAATGCTTCCGGGTCGCCGCAGGCAGCGCGGCGGCCGCCCTGCACGGGGAAGGGAGGCAGCTTTCGAGAAGGACAGCACCTGGCCGCGAGCGCGTTCTCGTGCGCGTGCCCTTAACAAATCGCCGCGCGCGGCCAGTGCTGTCCTCCTGGAAAGCTGAGCCGCTAACTATAGGTCTCTGGCGAGAGCGAGCTTTGCTCGCTTCACCGAGACCTAAAAAAGCAGCAACCATGGCTTTGTTGAATATAATATTGAAAATACTTCAGTTAAAAAATGATGAGACAGTGAAAGAACGATAACCTGTTCTTTTAAACTTATTTCACAGGCTTCTTTAAATGAAGTGTTCTCTAACATTGCAGCATGGGCGTTTTACTTTTTATCTAACAGAAGGCCCTTCTGTACACTGAGGCAGGAGGAGGCCACCACATGCTTTAACACCCCCAGACTGCCCCATTGTCATTCAGTAAGTGGCAATCAGCCCCATACAGAATTTCAATGGGCGGGAGGGGCTGCTCTTGTGCTCCTGGAGGAGTGCGAGGCAGCTCCAGCAGCTGGGGTGAGGCCTCTCACAGGGGAGCAGCGTTGCTCCCTGTGATGGCCAAAATTACAGATAAAAGGCGTAGGAACAGTCCGTGGAATTTACGGACGGTTGGTCACCCTAGTGTGCGCGGCGCCCCTGGCACCTCATTACGGCGCACTGGGGTGCTGCGGCGCACAGTTTGGGAACCACAGAGCTAAAGGGAACCTTAATTAAATAAATAGACAAGTTGATGTTGACTGGGCATGCTTGGTAGTATAATTGACCATATTGTCTGGAATCATAAACTTTAACCAGCCATCGGTAATTAGTAGCACAAAATTTTTCCTACCAATGAATTGTTTAAATAATACCATATAACTCATTGGAGGTCGGATCTGATGATAGCAAATCCACGCCCTCTGATCGGACCATTGTAACTGTGGCACATGTGAATATCTTGCTCACCCAACACAACCAGTGAACTGCTGGACCACCAAAGCTATTAAAGCTGTACTTGGTTGTTTTCTTTGCTTGCCCCTGCCTCTCATTTTCGCACGAAAAGCAAACAAGCTGGCTCCGTGGAGCCAACGGGGGGAGGGAAACTGAAAGCGCGCGATGCACGTGCTGCCGGCCTCTGGGGACAGGATATGTGCATGCGTACGGAGTGCACATCTCCTGTCCGTACGCGTGCACATCTTCTGTCCGCGTGTGCCATCTCCTGTCTCCCTTCCAGCACCAAAGCGGCAACAATAGAGTCTCGTTAGCGATGCAGCACATGCGCTGCATTCGCTAGCGAGACCTAATGAACTCCAAACTTGGGGTCTTATTTATGTGAGCCTTGCATCACTTTTGCACCACTTAAAGTGGTACATGCGTGACGCAGGGCTCTCATAAAGATTTATGTTGCCACACAAAGCCACCCTGTGTGGCTTTCAGTGACCTCATAAATCATGAGTAAGGTGATGCAGGGTAAATCGCTGCGGCGCCTTACTCTGCGCCCGGGAGGCGTTTCATGGGCGTTGCAGTGTGTTTTCCCATGCCACACCCATGGAATTTGACACTGCTCTAGATTTATAAAAAAGTGATGTAAACCTGGGGAATCATCCGAGGTGAAGAGTAACGAGTAGAATTATTGTTATCTCTTCTCGTTTTTCACTCCTTCCATGTGTATTGCATTATGTAGCACACATAGAAGGAGGAAAACGCCTCATAGGATTGTTTTTGTACAGAAAGGTGCCCCATTACTGCACAAAAACAATCCTGTATGCAACAGACGTGCTAGGCTGCCAAAACGGTGCGAGCGCAGGCAGGAAGGACAGGAATGCACCGTATCACTTATATACCGTGCATTCCTGCCCTTTCACTTTGCCGTAGGGCACCACAGCAACCTTGCTGTGCTGCCCTACACCAAAATACCATAAGTGAGGCCATTGTTTTTATCCCTTTTAAATAATTTAACTATAATTCATCACAATATCTTGTTAATAACGTCTCTGTAAATGAGTAACATGCCCTTAAATCTCCGTAGGCCTTTGAAACGTACCTTAAAAACAGCTTTTTCAGTTCAAGCCTAGAGCAGC
Source organism: Lissotriton helveticus (assembly GCF_964261635.1). Classification (NCBI taxonomy): domain Eukaryota; kingdom Metazoa; phylum Chordata; class Amphibia; order Caudata; family Salamandridae; genus Lissotriton; species Lissotriton helveticus. Next base: position 1,326,688,784 of record NC_136069.1, on the reverse strand, counting down.
GCATGCGCTGCTTGCTCGACTTTAGTAAGGGGGTTTTCAAAGTGCTACCAGAGGCTTTTTGTTGGCCTCACGCTTGCGTGCCCCTGCGCCTGCACGTGCCCAACCGCCATGTGGGTCTCTGTCAAGGCTCATTAAGCCTTACATGTGCCAGCCCATCTGCAGCTACACAATCTGTTTCTCACTTATGTGTAGGTTTTATTGCAGTTATCTTCTGTCTCTTATCCGTCCTTCCTCTTAAGCTGGTGCCCCGCATTCCAGTCTATCCATGGATCTCGTTACTTCTTTTTCTTTTTGTCTGTGGTGAATATTCATCCTGGCGCAGCCGGGTCCCATGTGTTTTCTCAAACGGTCCTTGTTGGAAAACCTACGTGTGTAACTATGGTGCCCTGCTGGGGGCACGTGACAGTGCCCCAGCGATGGCTCGTACTAGAAAACAACCGAGTCCTTCCTGAATGGCTGATGACTAGACATCGCAGAGCCTTTTGTGTTATGTGTGTGTCTTTTAATAGCTGGCCATGTGGAACTACGTCAATCAAAGCTGCAGATGGGATGAACCCACAGAGTGTTTTACAGCCTAGGTTTACATGCGTGACATACATCTTTGTCAAGATTGCAGAATCCGTAAATGAAAGCCTTTACGTTAGTTCTAGATGTATGAAACAGAGGCGCTTGTAGATGTAAATTACATACACATAATATCCAAATTGGTGTGCAGTAGTGTGCATACACGAAGCAGCTTCAGAGAAGTGCTCAATGACATGCATAAAACATGGCATCCGCTTTAGGAATTTAGTCAGTTATTCACTCTCAGATAAACATCAGGTGAACATTCATGGAGGGTTAAATTCGAAATGGTATTTTTTATAATTTTTCAAAAATCTCAGATTATTTATCTCTGGAATTCTTTATGTAATTCAATGTTTTTTTATATAATGGGAGACTCTTCTGCATTCTACTTCCCGTACTTTTCCTTGGATCCATGTTGGGAGTCATGATTGCTGGTTCCAATGTCCAACACCAGATTCCTGCTCCGTTGCCTCCACTGAGCCTCTGAGTTGTCAGCAGAGGAAGCAAGGTAAATAAAAAATGTTCATGTGTGTATGTGTTTATAAGTGTGTTTGTGTGCGACTGACAGTGAAAGAGATTGAGCAAAAGTGTGTCTGTGAGTGTATTTGAGAGTGCTAATGGAAGTGGAAGTGAGTGAGATTCTGAGTTTGAGAGTATGTATGAATAAGTGAAATTGAGTGTGAGGGAGTGAGCGAAAAAGTGTGACTACGTTTGAAGGTATTAGCTATTGGAGATTATGAGTGAAAGTGAGTCAGGGCTGTAGCTATCCATGGTGCAGCAGGTGCAGTTGCTCCAGACCCAAAGTGAGTGTGAAATGGTGAGTATGTGTAAGTCTATTTGTGAGACAGAGAACCAGTGAGTATGAGTATGTTTATGTGGAACAGAGAGTGGAAATGAGTATTAGTGAAAATGAGTAGGTGAGAGAATGTGAGTCAAGGTGAGTGCCTGGGGAGAGTGTAAATGTGAGAGGGAGTGAGTATGAGGAGGTAAACTTTGAAAAGAAAATGGGGTGAACTCCTTGCAGGTATTACGTTCCACCATGTACGAGGATCACCAGATTCCACTGGGGTGAGAGTCATTTGCTCCTTCTTGGAAGGATTCAGTCCTTCCTCTCCAATCACAACCAACAAGACTAAAACACGACAATGGAATTGTCTATTTGTAAGGTGATGTACAGTATGCCAGAGCTTATTGCTTTTATGCATGCCCTTCAACATCTCCCTGTATCCAGTGGCGCAGCTGTTAGAGGAGGACCAAGTTTTTTTCTTCTGAGTGATTTGAGTTTTGGACAGTGTATTTCAGATATTGTGAAAGAGCTCTGCATTTCCTGTTGCTGGATAGGCCATTGACATTCAAGATCAGGATTTGTATTTCTGTAATTTTGCTTCTCCAGTGTGACCTAAATCCCCAACCCATTTCTTGCCTTGAGTATCCCCGCAATAACAGGTGCCCTTAGAAGGCAAGGAACCACGCCTTAGAATTGAATCGCTGTATTAGGGTCAGAGTTAACAGCCCTGGTCTAGAACCCCAGATGGATGGGGGAGCTTTACGGTTGGTTGTAACCTGTAGCATTGGAAAAACCCTGTAACTGATCGTATTGCTATATGTGGTATTACATTTTGTCATATTAATTAAGCACATCTCTTTTTACAAGAATACCACTGGCCGGATTGTATATTATTGTGTCAGTTGGTTGACTGTTGAGTTCTGAGTTCTTGCCCTTGCCCACACTGACTCCCTAACAAGCTTTTGCTAGCTTGCTTTTGCTAACCTGAGCATCAAGTGGATCAAAATGTGTATTTGGCCCAGTATGCAGACCAATTATTGCATGAACCCCAGGACACCAGAGGCAAATCACCTCAAACACCACAGTTGTGTCTGAGTTGCCTACGCCTTACCTATGTCTCCACCAATTTGGGTCTGACAGCCAGCTTTCATTTCTGATTGACTTGCTTTCTAGGGTCGACAGTAGCAATACCACATGCTCAGAACAGTTGTTTCCAATGCTAGGTGACACACTCATGTTCTCTTCCTACAGTCTGACGTGTATTGACTGCCATTGCACACTTACTAGACTCACAGCAGACGAAGAGAGATTGAGTGAGCAATGTAATGGCTTTGGTGCAAATAGCATGATTATTAGGGTGTGATAATCTAAATTAGGGTACGTACACATGATTACTTAATGATAGTGGAAATCTGAACATGACTAATGATTACTGAGTCATGTGACAAATCTGAAGACATCCTATAATTATTGTATGGTAGTGAAAATGTTGTCACACTGCCTAAAAATAAGTGATTGTGCAGTTTTAGGCTGGCACTCAAAATATCAGAGTGCAAATCTGAACACGCATGAAGGCTACTGAGTGATGGTGTTAATTTTAACATGCACTAAAGATTTCTCGATAATAGGGCAAGTCTAAACATACAGTTAGGATTAAAGTAATGGTACGACTATGAACGTGCACTAAAGATTACTGAGTGGTGCAGAAAATCTGAGCATGCACAATGGTGGTAATTCTCAACTTATTGTTGGCACTCTTAGTTTGAACTTTCCCTTCCCAGTATAATACTTGAACTGGCACAATGGTAGCATGTTTTATATATTGAAAACGCCCTCTACGCCGGTACCACCGCCAAGCTCCAGAAGAGACTCCAGCGGATCCAGAACGCCTCAGCCAGACTCATCCTCGACATCCCACGAACCAATCACATCTCCGGACATCTGAGAGACCTTCACTGGCTCCCCGTCAACAAAAGAATCACCTTCCGCCTCCTCACCCACGCACACAAAGCCCTACACGACCAAGGCCCGAGCTACCTCAACAGCCGAGTCAACTTCTACGCTCCCAAACGCCACCTCCGATCAGCCAACCACGCCCTCGCCGCCGTCCCCCGCATCCGAAGAGCGACTACAGGAGGAAGGTCCTTCTCCTACCTGGCTGCCAAGACCTGGAACTCCCTGCCGACCGACCTGCGCCTGACCCAAGACCACCTCTCCTTCAGGAAGAAGCTGAAGACCTGGCTGTTCGAGCAGTAGCGGCACCCCCCCCCCCCAGCGCCTTGAGACCCTACGGGTATGTAGCGCGCTTTACAAGTGTCATTGATTGATTGATTGATTATGATGGTGCCCAGCCCTTGTGTGATGAACGCAAGTGCTCTCTGAAGCTTGATCCTTCAGGAATAGTATAACAAGGCTTCATCCACCCATCCATTCATTTAATCAAATATCCATTAATGTACTCAAGAATTTATCTAGCTGCCCGTTCATGTATGTACTCACCTATTCAACAATTAATTCTTGCACTCACAATCTCAGTCATTTATGCACTCCCTCACTCACTCAGCCGTCCAATTCTATTTACTCATTCTCAGGTTCGCCAGCTCACCCAACCACATACAGAAAGTCGCCTATTTATGAAGCATTTTCACTTTTATAATGGCCGAACGTCTGGATAATGATTGTTAACCACTTAAGAAAACTACCTTCTCTTTCGACTGTATGAGGGATAAAATATATAGCCCTGAACTGGATACGTTTCTACATTCAAAGGCCAATCCAAACATAAATGTATTACACTTGAGGGCCAAGGTTAGACTGAAGGTTAAAGATACCATTTCGACTTCCCTAAAATTGAAGCAGTGTCTTATTTTTGTATTTGCAAGGCCCCACTTCTTTTAGGGGCCATGCGACAATCCATCAAAATAATATTGATTTAATCTTGAGGGAAAGTTCAAATCAAGCAATCTTAAATTGTTTCCAAAAGATTGAAAAAAATAAAGCAACTTAAACAAACAGAAACTTTACATTACAGACTGTATAGAGAAAATACTGTATTAATTCAATGTAGTGGTTTAATAAAATTATTGATTGGTAAAATTAAAAACGTATTAGAAGATAATTTGCGAGAATGGGCCGGAAAATTCGACTGCCCAGGGGTCTCCACGGGCTTTAATCCAGCACTGTTTGCAAAGTCGGTAAAACATATTCGAACACCACACTCTCTATCCAGCAAGAAGTCTTAATCCATGAAATGCTACCTGTTGATAGTTGATGCCGAGCAGGTCCCATGTTTGGATTCTTGAAAGGACAAGAAATCTTTTTTCCTTTCCGAGGTTGAATTACAGGGAGCAGTAACACATGCTGTTTACAGAGCTTACAAGTGGCGAAATTAAGGCATTAAGTGTCATACATACCATTAATATTATTATCGTTATTATTATTATTATTATTGTTATTAGTATTATTATTATTATTACTACTACTACTAATATTAATAATACTAATACAAAACATGGCTAGTGCTAATAATAATAGCAATAATAATGAAAATATTAACAATTATAACTGTAATGACAATCATAATAATTATAATAGAATATAATATTAGCAATAATAATAATGAATTAGAATATAATAATAACAATAGCTGAATATGATAGTAATAATAATAATAATTATTATAAATGATCAAAATTTGATTTCAAACAACGTCCAGCCTCAGAAGCGCTTGTTTGTATAAAATACAGTGAATTGGTCTGGAAAAGCATGTTGAAGAATAGGTTGTGGTTATTGCTGCAGGGCAAATTCATACAGTGAAAACAGTCACAGTCCGTTGCTCTTGGAAATTGATGCGGTTTGCAGGGAAATGGCCCTGTGTTTACTGTGTGCTGCGGCGTTTAGTCGCTGACACATTGGGTATCAATAGGAGATTTACTTGACTCCTTTGAGCACTTTATTTTAAGATATTACAGTGCTGTTAACTTACCCAGCTGGTTCCACAACACTTTGGAATAATTACTACCACACTTTCACCATTGCCCAGGGGATACCTGCAGCTGGAGCTGCAACCATTACAGATCTGAAGAGTTATTGCTGAGATTTACTCCGCCAGCCCAAACATTACCATTTTCTCCACGCGGTTGTGAGCATGCGCGGGTCGCTAGGGAGAGAAAAGTGTGCATATATTTAATGTCCCTTTTTATCATAGTTATAACAATAACTTCTTAGCATTTTACTAACACGAGTACTATTTAAATTCAGCTGTTAACCACCTCTTTTATACACCACAGGATTGTTTCTTAACAGTTCTCAACTTCCCCTAGAAATCTGGCATTTTGTTTTAGGTGTCCTGATCACTCTTTTTTTTTTTTTTAATCTTGACTATTCTTGGAATTTTCTATTAACTCTGGGGCACACATACATTTTGCTTTATGTAAGAAGCCTTAAGTCACAGTATAGCTCATTTTACTGCGGGGTTTAGCAGTTCACGCCATATTTTATCCTGGTGCAGATAGAGGTGTAACTTAGGCCACTGCAGTGCATGGAGCCCCCAACCCTTGGAGGGGCCCGCATCCAACCCAAAGTCTACGAATATCTGTCAGTTATCAAGGCCCGCTTCCTCGTGCTGCAGCCCAACAGGGTAACAGTCCTTGGCTGTTGTGGTTGAGAACATTAGGAGCAAATCATCACTTAAGTATTAATTACAAGTTTTATTTAGGTTCAGTCAAAAATGAGAGTTACTGAAGATTTTTTAAGGTTTTATTATTTCAAACTTACTAATTTTCTATAGTCAAATTCATAAGTTTTATTCAAATCAGTTTCAAATAATCAATCTTTTGTAGAATTGATAGAGAAATAATGGTAAATTCAATGCATTTAAGCATGTGCCATAAAGGAAGTAATTTTCTATTCTAAGAATGGGATGGGGAAGTGTCAGTCAGAACCCATAAAGGAATCAAGTTTGGAAGCCAGTGAGAACAAGCATAAAGGGTCCAAGGGTCATCAATCAATGAAAGCCAAATTTCCCGTAAAGAGAGGTACTTGAAACTCAGTAGAGTCTGAAAGCAAAGGAAATAACTAGGCACAGGAAATGTGCAGTAGCAGTAGCAATTGCAATCAATTGGATGGGAGGAGAGTCACAAAATTGTGTGGAAATCATGAAAAAGAGTGTGTGTACACTCTAGGAACATGCACTATTATTAACAGTCAAACCTCAATATTGCCGTTAATTTTGCATCTTCCTTTCCTCTCGTCCAATCATCTTTCTGCGTTCTTACTGAGAACAGCTTACTCTTCGTCTTCTCACAAGGAGCTCTATAGTGTTCAGACAGTAACAATGGAGTAAGCAACTGTGGGGCATATTATCAAGCACGGAGTTAAAATGATTGCAGCTTTAGCGGCAGAAAACTGCAGCTAAAGTGGCGATAATGGGCTTGATAATATGCACTTGAGAATTCCAATAGAAGCCCATGTTGACACCAGCACATGGGCTTCTATTGGAATTCTCAAGGGCCTATTATCAAGCCCATTATCGCCGTTTTAGCGGCAGTTTTCTGCCGCTAAAGCTGCGATAATTTTAACGCTGTTCCTTGATAATATGCCCCTTTGTTCTTTCGAATCCAACTACCCGAGGCTTCATTATTCTAGACATCCTTTTCCACAAACAGGGCTACATTTCTATTCTTCTAATGAAGCAAAGAGATGTTAACTAACAATGAGTTATGTAAAAACCGAAACATCTGCAGTGATGAAAGAACATTTTATTCAAGATTTTATCCTTGGGAAAGAAGGCAATTATGTTAAAAAGAAAGCAAATTCAATTATGTGCTACATTCTATGTGGTCATTTGTCATAATTCTACCACATAATAAATTCTAAACAGGCATTTTAAACTATTGGTACAAGAAAAAACATTTTGCAGACCTATGTGAAACATTTATTTAATAAAAACATGATAATGGAAAGGTCAGGCATTAGACATTCACTTGTGTGCATCAGCACATTTTAGTCAAACCACTTTCTAAGCAATGCTGCTTTAAATCGTTTTGAGGCCTAGTATGTGTAAGAATGGCTAGTTGCTACCTTTGCACTTTTAAAATATGCAGTGTGTTCACTTTAAATCTGCATGTTATTATCACACATATATTTTACCTATTATTTTGCATTTTGCTAAAAAAGTCTCCTCAAATGTGTGGGAAAGTGGGAGAACAAAAAAGCAGAGGATGAACTCTGATATGTTGCAATGCATGGAGGCAAGATTCATGGAGTAGAGGGGGATGTTAAACCTGAAATACATTGGTCAGGGAAGTAGGTGAGTGGGGAGTCGTGCATCACCCATTGGGGAGGTGATTGATTTAAATGAAACAGCATATGTATTACTAGGAAGAAGTAATTTGCTAAAACTAAACGTGAAATGCGTATGAGACCAAGTGTCTGATCTACAATAAATTAGGAAATCAATGAATCAGAACTTTGTATCTAAAATTTGCAGAGATTTTTTTATTTTTTAGGCACTCATAAATTCCGGAGTGTACCTCAGAAATCTACTTACGTAGAGAGTGTTTCTCAGGCCTATGTCAATACCAGCCAGTATTCCTTTGGAATGTGCTCAAATATTCAAATATGATGATCAGAAGAAAGCATCGCACAGATTTCATATGCACTTTAACCCTTTTAAATTTTTTACCACAAGGAAAACATGACATTTTGATGAGAGAAAAATCCTTCTTGTGCATATCCTGAAATTTTGAACATTTTGGCATTTTCACATCCAAACATTTGCCTCTAGAATTAAGTGTTCAATGTGGGGGTGAAAAACCACTAACATTTCATGTTAATACCTATAATATTCCAACTTTATCAGCATTCTCCATATACTCAAAAACCACTACCTACCCCTCTCATGGGAACACTCGTATCTCTTCTGAACTCCACGTTTATGAAGGTTGAATATCACCACAGTGCTGGAATTGCTGCAGTGTTAAGTGGAATTTATCGTGAGAAATGTTTGCCACAAAAGTGCTTGCAAACTTGTATGCCTCCTGTGTAACTGTGGTAGAGGACTGAACATCTAATTTCCATCCTTCTTATAAATTTAAATAACATGTTAAATATTTTAATTCAGTTATAGGGAAATGCAACACTTGACTTCACTGTTTGTGGATTTGGTACCAAAGTATTACTATTATCCTTTTCAATTTTATATAATGCATCTTGAAACTAAGGGCCAGAGTTTCAAAAAAGACACACAAAGCACCGCAGCTCCAAAAGAGGCTGTGCTACATTGTGTGACAAGGGAGGGAGCAGGACAGCACCATTTCTACAGAGATATGGCTCTCTCCTCCTCTTTCCCTAATGCTGGTGCTGGTTTCAGCTGCCTTGAGCCATGCACACACTTTAGCGCCATAGTGCTAAGGTGCGTGCCTGAGTCTAGTATAGGTTTTGGACTGGAAGAGAACCGTTCCCGTACAAAATACTATACCTAGACAAGTTCAAACACTTTTCCCACTTTGTATGTGTGTGGCACAGTGAAGCACGCATGCAAAGTAGGAAAAGAAAGGAGAAAAGAAATCATTCATCCTCTCAACTCCTCCTTTCAGATGGCATTAACTTTTGGCGCTAAAGCATGTTTACAATTGTTGGTAGATAAGATTTTGCATCAAAAGGAATGGATGGTTGCATTGAAAGCCCATGTACCACTCACATAATGCCCTATTGGCGATAAGTAATGCAAAGCAATGCTTCATGCTGCTTTGCGTTACTTCTAGGGTGCTTTCCAACGTGAAACAGGTTTTGTTGTGGGAAAGCAAATTGGTAAAAAAACATGTTGTGCTGGTTAGCATCACTTCTGTGATGCTGCATCAGTGCAAAATGTTTGAAAATGTACCCATAAGTGTTTTAAATGACCCATTGTCCTCGATATGATATTTCCTTGAAGGTATGTGTACTAGCAGACATTCTTTTGGGGGGTTAAATCTACTAATGAATCTGAAAGGAATTTTATCTGAAACTGTCCTTGCTTATATTAAATCTTACATTTGGGTAGCCCTCGAGAACCATTAATAAGTACCAAAGCCATAAGGGAAAATTTGCATAAGCTCGATGATAACCATGATTTATGCCACCAAGGTCGGATTGGCCACTCTACCACCCTGCAATTCCCTGTTGGTCTGCGAACAAGGGGTATGCTTTCCGAGTAAGAGTCACCTGCCACTGCATTGCATCTTTCTAGTCACATCCATCTGCTTTATGGGGCGTTGGTTCATAATGCCAGGGCTGATTATGGTTTCCACTTCTGCTTGTATGGCATATTACAGTAAAAAAAAACTGCTCCTATGTTTTGCCCCTCAGAACATTTGAATCATTATAAGATAGAAACTTTCAACATCCTCATATTTGGAAGCATACCTATATATAGACCAATGCTACTTTTATTTTTAATTGGGATCAACAGATTAGGAAGTATACCATAACATTGATAGGAACACCACATTAAAAGGAACGGATGACTTCATAGTTGGGATCCATGACAAGGGTTTTTTGGATTTAATCATCTCCTTGCAATGTTTGGTGTTGACTCAATATTAATACAGTCGTAGATGGAGCCTCGCCAATGCCTTGGCGCTCCACTCTGAAGACCTAAATCAGGCCATAAGGGCCTTAAACATCTGTTTCAAGACTCCACGTTCGGGGTCATATTTAGGTCTTTGTGGTTGGGCTGCCTAGCTGGCAGTGTAACAGAAGAAACACCTCAGCCACACTGATGGTAGGGGATCTGCCATATGTACATTTTGGTGCCTTGATGGGAACTGTTTTCACCTGCTCGTACCTGCATTGTGAGACCAACAATGGGTAAAAAAAATATCCACTTGCAGACAGCTGTTCCCATCCCATGACTTCACCCTCTTGTGTTCTCTTCCCATCCTTAACCCAGTTCCTTTGCCACCATTTGCATCCAGACTGGAGGTGGAGCCAGCATTGTGGAAGGAAGGCACAGCCCTATTCAGGCACAGGTGTTACTCCTCGCACCACTCTCAATGCGGATAGGTCTATTCAGCCTAGTGCTGACTCACCCTGGCAGGCAGGTGGTGCATGTGCTAAGTCGACATTGCAGCCCCAGGCTGCACACAGGCTCTGCAATGGCAGGCCTGAGCCACATTTTCCAAGCTGCTTCTGTGGGTGGCACAATCAGTGCTGCAAGCCCACCAGCAGCATTTGATTAACAGGCCCTGGGCACACATGGTGCACTGTACTAGGGTCTGACAATTAAATCAAATAACCAATCATGGAATCACTTATCCATTACATCACTTTGCAATAGAGAGCATATGCGCTGTGGCAAAGTGACCAGAGTCATAAAACCACAAACAGCAGGTCAGAAAAAATACAGGAGGAAGGCAAAAAGTTCAAGGATGACCCTGCAAAAAGTGGCAAGTCAAATGAGGACGCATTGTATTATAAGGCTAGTTTCTTGATAAGCAGTAATTAGGTATTCTGTCTCATAGTGTGACAGTCAGACAAGGAAACTACCTGAGGTAGCGCGAGCAAGACTGCATAATGGGATACAAATCAGGTGTTGTTTTGAGGGGTGCATTTCGATGAGTGCATTTTGAAAAAATTCTCTGAAAGGAGCTTGGACTTGTCCTGCAATACACATTATGTACCTTACAAAATATCCTCAAATCAGTGTAACTGGTCACTAGGAGCCAGTCAATGGCCCCCAAAGTGCAAATGTAATGGGCTATGTGCAAATTAAAATGAGCAATACTTGGGCTGCTGAATTGTTGACCCCTTTTTACCACTTTATTCAGCTGTGTGTTTTCTTAAAAGCTCAGGTTTAGTTAACTGTGGTAGTCAAGCCTTAAAGAGACAAAGGCATTGTCCATCGAGACATGATCTAGCAAAAGAGACAGACAAGGAAGTCTTATTAATATGTGTGAATCTAGCAGGTCTTAATAACATAACTGCAGTGGCTTGTGGTTCCAGATAAAGTTCTAAATGACACCAAAGATACTTACTTACCTGAGACAAGGATGGGCATTTGGGCCAAGAATTGATGTACTCACCTGTGCATCCAAGAAGTATAGTGAACAAGAGAATAAAATAATTTCTGACATTCACAACTTGATTGGAAGTAGGTTATAATGTATCCAACTACTTAGCTCTGTCACATAATTGTTGAATTTGGTTATCTGCCAACACAACCAACAAGAGAGAGTGAGAAGTTAGAGGAGTGAGACCACTCAACTACTGAATAAAAACAGTTAATCAAAGGGGGGTGGTGCCATTATAACGTCCTTTCGTATCCTGATGTTTTTAAAAGGACTCTCACCCACTAGAGTTTGCTCTCATGACATGCTTTATCATCAAGTACACATCTGAAGCACCTAGTGTGCTCGGATGAGCTCAACCTCCACAGGAATAGAGGGAGCACTTCTACGGATAAATAATCTATTGAGAACCTGTGATACTCTTAGAATTACCTCTAGTTCCCTCAGAGAATAATTCATTAATTGGCAACTGGTACCAGGTACACTCAGATACAGTGGTTGAAGAACATGTGTTTGAGGAGATTCCAGAAACTCTGCATCTTACAAGCAAGAATAGATTTGTAAAGCAGTAATCACTTTGAAAGTTGCCAATGTACATTATTGTCAGAAGTGGTTATGATATCTCCCAGGGAACCCCGGATTAGGGCAGAAATGTGATTGCAGATCTAGCCCACTTTACCAAACTATGGGCATAATTTCAAGAATGGCGTTAAAAATTATCGCCGGTTTAGCGGCAGAAAACTGCCACTAAAGCGGCGATAATGGGCTTGATAATATGCCCTTGAGAATTCCAATAGAAGTCCATGTTCTGGTTTGATAATTTTAAATCCGTTCTTGATATTATGCCCCAAAGATGTTCACCTCAGAGCTCCAATGAGAGCACAATTTATGTAAGTTGATAATCAAATCCCTATGAAAGATGGGGGTGGGTTAAGACGACACATACAAGCATTGCATCACTGATGCTGACAGAGAAAATCTTTTGGAATGAAATCAGTCTGCGGGGAACAAGGGAAATCAATGTGGATAACATCACCCATTGAGTTATGCATACTGTAAAATTGATGGGCCAGGTAAAGGCAGCCTTCAGTATAAGATCAAACGAAAAGTACCATGATTCTGCCACATAGAACAGCTTTGCATCTTGACCGACTAATAATAGGCCTTTAAAAAAAAAAAAACGTTTTTAATAGCTGCCCGGGTATTAACCGCATGCACGCTAGCGGTTTTCCCGCTGTGCGCTGGGCTTTTAAAAAACCTGCGTTACATGACGAGCTCAGCTCGTCATGAGTGTACGAGAGGCGTAACTCATGATGAGCTGAGCTCGTCATGAGCGTCGAAGGGGTTAAGGAACAGGAGGCTAAGGGCAAAAAGTACTGCTCTCCCTCTGAGCTTATTGGTTGACTGAGGGTTTCCTCAATACATCACTGGCCAAGATACTGAATGCATGGGAGCTCATTGACTTAGTAAGGAAAGTGTTCACCAAAACAGAGAGCTTAAACATACAACAAAATACTAAATGCAAAACAAATCACCCTGCCATGCAGGTAAAGCAGCTCATACGACGAGCTTTAAAGCGAGTAACGCTTATCGCGGTGAGGAGATCCCAGACCTTCCCATAACTGTCTCATATTTTTGACAGGTGTCACTCCCACCCCCATGAAGAGCAGAACATATTTAGCTGCTAGCCCCATATGCCTAGTCGCACTACTCCTATATTAGAGGAGGACCAATCATTTTACAAACCAGCCCTAGAATCATGAGACACATCCAATCCCTGGGGTTGAGAGATGGCAGCATGGACATTTGGAAGCACAATCTCCCACTATCTTTCTACGTCAAGGACTTTTAGATGTGTCAGGCCCTACCTTCCTGCAACTCCTCCAACACAAAACATACTCCTACCCCTGAACATTTCAGTTGCCACCCACAGATGGGTGCCATGTATCCGCCTGCCATGATCTCTGAAATTATTATGTACATATTTCGCACTGTGATTCTATGATCTTGTTGGTGCTAGATATAAGACGACAAGAACTAAACATGGTATGTAGTAAACTTTCAAAAGCGATATCCTATGTCATGAACACTCCTTAACCTCAGTGGCAATCACCTGGTGCCCTATCTGGGTAGTTCGAAAAGCCTGCAATCTAATTGAAATAGTTGAACGTATTTAGTCATAACTTTCACAAACATATCATTTATCCAGAATCAATGAAAATATAATTGCATAGACGCAGCTTTTTTACTTCTAAATATGAATTTGCCATACTCACTACATCAGCCACCATCTGTTGTTTAATTATGAGATTTTAACGAAAATAATTGGTTACTAGCAAGGGACGAAAGGGGATTAAAATCTCGGTGCATGTGGTGACAATTAGCGAAATGTAATTGATCAAAAGTAGACAATTTCTGGAAATATTGCAGCCTATTTAAAAGCCTGTTCTTTTGATACGTTCATTAAAAAAAAAAAAAGACTGAACCAAATGCAGGACTACAAGCAAATTGTCCTTTGATAAAATACCCCAAACGTCAGAGAAATTAGTAATAATCTGTATGAAAGAGCACGCCAGACTGTTCACTGAAGTCCCAAAGGTCTACTCATGGTTATTGATTGATGATCTCTAGTACAGATTTTGATTTACTAATCATCATTATTGTTTTGATGCCTGTAGCTGTGTGCTGTATTATAATACTTCTCTTTCCTGTCTTTTGTTGCAGAACAGCAGCAGTTGCTTTGATGGATTACAGCAATCCCAGGACTCCAGGATACCTGAAACAATGACCAGCACAAGCCTGGAACCAGAGTGGTCTTTCTCTGTTGAAGGAACTTGGCCAAGCCCCTCTCTTTGGATTCTTTGTTGAAACCTCCTGCTGCCCATCCCGTAAGCTTACGTTAACAATGGGATATCATTTCCTAGTTGTCTGGATTGTGATGCTCTCCTTGATGGCACTCATGGGGGATACAGACAATAAAAAGAACAATGGTTTCCTTTTGGATTCGGATCCTTCCCGCTGTATGAGGCACCACTATGTTGATTCCATAAACCATCCTGTGCACAAGTGCACCTCAAAGGTAAAGTAAGCACTAGATTCAAAGGTACTGACGCATGAGTGAATGAGTGACCACATTTTGTATGGGCCTAGCATCCTAGGGGTCCCTTCCAGCTGGTCATAATGCTGCCTATCTAAACAAGTGAGTCTTCATGTTTCTCCTACCACTGTGGGTGTGAGCCGAAACTGTAGTGTCCGCACTGCACCCGCGTGAACTCAGATTAACTAGGAGCCATCTGATGGAAGCATTTAAGTTATATATAGAATTTTAATGGTGATACATCCTCTAGCAGAAGCCAGTATTACAGTTTCCGAAGAGCCAGCATCAGAGAATTTTGAGCCCTTTGAAGTCTATCCAACATTTTATTGGCCAACCCCATGTAGAGGGTATTAAAGTAATTGAGATGGGCATCTACTGCAGCCTCAGCCTCCAGTTTGCGGTTACTTTGCGAGACAAAGGGCTGTAGTGGCTTGAGCTGGGTTGAAGAATAACATTTGGTTACTGACAGCACTTGAACCTTAAGGGAAACGTCAGCATCAAATAGAAAGCCTAGATTCTTCACTTTTTCTATCGGGGTAGATTTGCCACATGATTATTGACACAAGCCTGTACTGAGTGAATCTCCTGATTGGAAGAGGTGGAGAAAAGGCAAATCTGGATTTAGAGATAAATTGGTTCTATAGTGTCATATAAAACACTCATAAAACTAAAGCTAATTGTATTTTCTATTGTCTGATCCATTGCTGTTTAATACATCAAACTTTCCGGCAAGAATCATCTGTTGTTTAAAGTTAAGTTTCAGTGTTGCTTTACTTCCCATTTTCTCTGCAGTTGTCCCATAATCTTCCATGCAGTGTTTGGTGTGATACAACATTCACCGCATAAGGATTTGCTAAGACAAATAACACTGTTTATACTTGTCACAAGGATATTGAGCTATATGCTACTTTCCCTGTAGTTAGATTTGGCTAAAGTTGATCAAATATTTATGTTGGCAATACAAATCGAATTATTTATTGTGCAAGAAATGTGTTTGGTGAAGTGTGCATGTCAGCCTACGTGTAAATTAGGGGGTTGTGACTGGGGATGCTACAATTTCCTTAGTAGCCCTATGTTTTGGAGACTGTCATTTTTCAGATGAGCTAACTACTGATTCTCCAAGACAAAAACAAGTGGAAAACATCTACAAATTTTCTCGCAACCAATTTCCACATAAAATTTCAAGGAACTTATGCCTTAGCATTTTGTAACAAAATAACGATAGGTTTGGTCATTATTTAGGAGTGATCGAGGGATGGCACTGCAAACACTATACTCATTCTTAATAGTTATGAAGGTGTTTTTAATCTGTTTGTAAGTATTATACAAATTCCAGCCGAAACATTAGGGCATGGGATATATAATGGAATTACAGTAATTAAAATACATTTCATAATATTGGATATTATTCAAGAACATATAACATTTAATTAAATGAACCCTTCAAAGTGCTGAAAGTGCCTTCAATCTAATGACCCAAGACCATCCAAGGAATTTTGCCACTGCAATAACAATGGGAGCTGCCGTGAATGTGCGCAGTATTCTTTGTGCCTCTCCACTCAATCTAGTCCCCATTATCCTACAGATTGGTGCCAACCATGCGCGTCGCGGCCCTTCATACGCGGGGCATGTGAACAGCAAATGGGCCATTGTCTCTCTCTGGGCCATACACGTAGGACACAGTCTGTCGCCCTCTGTGACCCATCCTGCTGTGTAGGACCTACTGGGAAGTGAGCCTACCCTGAACTGAAAAAATAATTTCCGTTCATGAGGTTTTGTTATTATGTTCCAGTTCTGCTCCAGGCGTGGGGATGGTTTAAAGTCCATAAAACAGTCCGTAAGAGAGGACATGTCTGCATTTCTGTATGTTTTGATTAATTGTGTTGTTTCACTATAATGTCTCTCAGATATTATGGACCTTTTTGTGGAAATCAATGTTTCAATTTTATAAAGGTAGATTATTCACATTTGCATAGCCCAAATACAATTTAGTATAGCATTGAAGTGCATTCTTAGCCTGAGTGCTGTTTCGTTCACATCTAGTGAAGTCACCAATCAAATATTCCGGTTATTTTTTTTGTGCTTGGTTGTGTGAAGTTGGGAAAAAATTAGCAAAAATGTTTACTTTCAGAAATGGTTTGTATAATGTGAAAGGAAATTGTGTTCGATCTGGGGAGGTCCTTCCAGTGTTTATGAATGGAGTGTGTTTTGAAGAATAATTTTTGTTTTCTTTCTTGACTGGGTGATCAGTTGCCGGAGCCTAGTTTTTTCTGTAATCATCATAATTTAAGTCAGTGTCTTATAATGCAATGTTGTGACACACTATCACAATATGGGACTGGAATATATGGGATCCGCTGAATTTGGTGGAGAGGGAGCATCGCTGTAAATTGGTTGTGCTCCCCTCCCAACACACGTTTGATTATGCCACTCTAATTAGAGTTGGGGGAAGCACCAGGTTTACATTAAATTGCATAAAATATATTTTCCAGTTAATTATAAAACGCATATTGCTATGCTTAGTTTCATAGTACAGATTTCACATTTATACAAAGTATCAGCAACCTCGGGGTATTAAGAGGCAAAGAGCGAGGAAGGAAAGTCAATGATGTGACTATGTATCATAAGGATCAACATTTGTTTTACTGTACCATCTTGTGATGTCATTGGTGGCATGTGATGTCAGTCAATATGGCCTCATCAGGCAGGGAAATGACTTATGAAGACACATACTTCTCCTATGATTTTGGTGTGGCACCGGTATCTGTTTGAGACCTAATATTATCAGACAAAGAAGACAACTATTGTACACAGGTGGCATATTTTCATTTTATCTACATATGTTTTACCTGAGACTTGAATCATAGGATGTTGTTTGAACAGGCACTGAATCATTACCTTGTATGAATATTCAGCTGCAAGCACTGCAGTATTAGAATTTTGGAATCTCCAGAAATGTTTAAAGAAGACAGAGAATATTAAGGTTCTGGGATAATACAACACTAGCACAAGAGCCACCAAGAAAGTTATTTCTTTGCTGACACCTATTTCTACACTACAAGAAGTCTACCTGAACTCGTAAATCAAATTACAAAGCAGAAATTCCTTAGATTTTGGATACACAGATCTAGTATTGCCTGGAAATCTAAAAGCAAGTCGTGGATTGAAATTGAAATTATAAAACATATTTTGATGTTGTGCTCATACCTCTCAAAAAAGAAGAACATGTTCGGGATCTTTTTTTAATGAGGCACGGTCAGAATAGAGAAAACAGTCCAGAAGTGGTGCCTTTATAGTGCAGAAAAGGTTACTTGAAGGAATTGGTCAGCTGAATAACTGTGTTCGAAATGTTACAGGAACCTAAGAGTTCTCAGGTCTCTGAAAATTGACTATTTCACATTAAGATTTATATTGTATAAATGTAATGCATTGTTAACAGATTCATGTGAATACATTTTTATGAAACATCTGGTTATTTTAGACATTTGACTTAATTGGTTGTAAGCAGTTTTAGTTGGTTTTGAGCTGGATGTTGATATGAACTAAAATCTGTACAAACGCATTCCTTGGTACTAGGGTAAAAAGTTATGTTGAAAAATTAAGGATATACTTATGGTTAGAGTGTTTCTAAAAGATTTTACTCAACCGTATATAAAATAAAGATATTTATCATCGTCTCCCTAAAGTTATTACTGATTGTTCAACAGAAAAGCAGGTTTAAGTACGTTTGCATATCTGTGATTGTGGACATGCTTGAATCCATACAACACAGTAGTCAACTGCAAAAAAAATTCCGGGGGTTAATTCTCCTGATATCCAGAATATTTGTTGTAGGTGGAGTCATTCATGGGCTTATTACTGCTCCAGCAGTGTGTACATCTATTATGTATTGGTGATGTCACTGAAATGACCTTTTACTGTGGTATACCTTCCTTCATATTCTGTACCTGAGAATTCTAAAAGCAATGTTTGCAAAAATAATTGAATGTCGTTTTTTCGTAGGGCTGCGGTGGTAGCAATTAGAAGGACACGCTCATAAGTAGAGAGATTTATAAAGTAAAATTATGAACCACAAAAAGAAATACTAAATTGAGTAATTGGGTAGTTGAGATTCATAAATGAAGTTATTGGTTAAATGTGCAACATAGTGATGAAAACAGCAGACCTATCTCAGGAGATTCATGCAGCTGCACAGAATACCAGAACTACGTCTTGGAACCTGTCCTGTGCAAACATGCACAATGTCAAATCTTAGTACTTCACAAGATGTAAAGGCTGTGAGCTGAATAAAACATAAAGCAATTTCTGCTGATGAACAAGTAGTGTGGTCTCTGTTCATACAAGAAGCCAAGAAACTATAAGAATTGCCAATTGGCTGAGGTTCTAAACCAAAACACATTCTTGCGACATCATTTACAGGAAATTCCCATAACTTTGAAAAAGGTGATAGGGTATTAAACGACCAGTAAAGGCAAAAGTAGGGCTTCATGGCGCGCTTTGTTTAGTGCAAATTCTGGTGTACATTCAGGTTCAATGAAGAACTCTCTGATGAATCTTTTTTTTCAACTGAGGCTAAACATTCAGTACATTTCAATAATGCAAAGCACAATAGGCTCCACAAGGAAAACAGAGAGTTGTTATGTTTCAGACCATAAAGGTTTATTAGGGGATTAGCAAATTTCATATTCAAACTTTGTTCTCCCATAAAGAAAGCACCCCATTCTGATAATCTCTCCCTTTTTAATAGACAGCCCCCTGCAATGGAAACACGCAGTGGTTGAGGAACTTTAAAAAAAGCCCAGTCTTGACCTCCTCTGTCTGAGTAACTTTAGGCCCATCTCACTACTGGCACCTCAAAGTTCCTAGAAAAACACGCCAACACTCATCTCTCTGCTTTCCTGGAGACCAATGAAATCTCCACCCCATGCAAATGGGGTTCCGACCACTACAGAGTATTGAAACAACTTTTCTGGCTGTGGTCGAGGAAGCTAAATACCTGCTGGACCAAAGAGGTTCAGCAGCCATAATACTCCTAGACCTCAGTGCATCCTTTGATACCGTGGACTATGCCACTCTTGTCCACTATGTGTCAAAAGTAGGCATTGACGGTTGTGCACTGAAATGGCTCTCCTCCTTCCTTGAGAACTGAACTTTACAGGTGCTCGATCACCTATGTTACTCCGACACACTCCCTCTGAGCTGTGGGGTGCCTCAGGGGTCTTCCCTGAGCTCCATCCTTTTCAATCTTTATCTGCATCCACTCACTGATATTGTTTACTCCCATTGTCTGACATTGATCTCCGACGCTGATGATAACTAGCTGGTGAGCTCTATTTGCCCTGATCCCAGCTCAAGTATCTCAGCCTAGCTCGATGTCTGCAAGAAGTAGACAATTGGATGTCCAACTGTAATCTAAAACTTAATGAAGACAATACATAGATTATGCTCTTGGGTACCAATATCAGCAAACCTATCCTCACCCCTATCCCAGAGTGTATGGAGGGACATCCCAGACCTAAAAGCATTATTAAGAGTCGTGGTATGTGGCTGGACCCCAGCCTCACAGTGGATTACCAGACTAAGCAGCTTGCAGCCAACCGCTTTGGAGTTCTGAGACTGTTAAGAAAGGTGCTCTGTATCCTTCGTCTCTCAGCGAGAAGATTGATTATCCAGGCCCTCATCTTGTCAAATATTGACTATGGTAATATGTTTTACCCTGGTTGCCCTAAATACATGATCGAGAAGTTGCTGGTCATTCAAAATGCAACTGCTTGGGTTCTGATGAATCTTCCGAGGCACCAATCGGCAAAAAAAAGCCTTGAAAGGTGTTTCGGAATTTGGATTTGGGAAATAACAAAAATAACTTACAGGTTTAAAAGCACCTGCTAGAGAGATCATTGGGCCTCATTTATGAAAAGTGACGCATCGCTGCGTGAAAACAGCGATGCGTCACTTTTCACTGCGCCCTCCTTGCGAGACCAATGATGCGTTATATTTACAGTATGACGCATCATTGCGCAAGGAGTTACAGATACGTCAGTATTTCTGACGTATCTGTATGGCACAAAAGTGGCGCATTGCTGGAGTGTGTCACAAAAGTGACGCAACTCCAGCAATGTATCCTTTCACATGGGGCAAGCCCCATGTGAAAGGGCCTGCGTCAGTCTTACACCTGCTGTGAGGCAGGCGTAAGAAATTGACGCATTTGTGTCCTAGAAGTGGCGCAGTGAAATCACATAGATTTCACTGCGTCACTTCTACGACCCTTTCTTGAGTCAATACGCCCCCTTGCATACATTATACCTGGCGCAGGTATAAAGTAGCGCAGTGGTTTATAAAGTGACGCATCTACCTAGATGCGTCACTTTGTAAATATGGCGCAACAAGGCGCATTTGTTACGCCACTGGTGCGTCACAAAAAGTGACGCACCAGCGGCGTTAAAGTGACGCATAGCCTCATAAATGAGGCCCATTGTATCTAGCAGTTTCCAGGCAACAATAAAAAGGCTCTTGCTGGAGAGAGATTAGGGTTTTGTCTAGCAGCCGTTTTGACTCCTCATAAAGTAGCACAGTGGGTAAATGTGCCTGCTCCAAAGAAGGTGTACCATGCAGATCACAGACATGTATTTTATGTGGATAGCTCAGTGAGTTACTGCTTTTGCCACAGAGGTCCTTTTGTTTCTTCCATTTCATAACTGAAAACTGCATGGTAAGGTTAAAAACCATGTTGTTTTTCCCAGTCTGTCAATATCCTAATTTTGCTAAAAAGGTTTTTTGGGAGAAATACATTCCTATCAGTAAAGTCATAACAACCACTGTGGTATGTTTTAAATCCTGAGTTTACGCGTCTCCAAAGCAAGCACTTTTAAAATATACTGTCTACTGGTACAGATAACATGATTCCTGAATCTTGCAATCCTCGTTGTCTTATGTAACATTTTCCATTTACTGATTTACACAGGTATGTTTTTTTGTGTCTGGATAATGTCTGTGTGTGATACACTAAACTGTTACCAATAACTCTATAAAACAAATTAAATGCATGTAAGAGAGTGGCTTAAGAGACTCAAGGGGCACTGTTGGAAGGTGGTAGTGAGGGAATCACTGCCATAAGGAAACTTGAGGGGGCCTCCTTACAATGCACGTGGAGGGGCTCAATCAGGAGCTCTGCAGCCAGAGTGCTGTACTGAGGGGGCCCCCTGGAGCTTGCGCTGCCCGCTCTGCGGATCTATTGTCGTCGGGTTGCTTTCCGAAGTGAGGTCGAAGCTCCGCCCATGCTTTTCATTGGCAGGCATCACACTTTATGTTAAACGCTCGCTTTTGATTTAGAGTGAGGCTTGTTTGTTCCCGCCCTGTCTCCTTTTGGCCTCCGCCCACCTGGACTGGATATTTTGCTCGCTCACGGTGTCTCTTTTGCTCGCACACGGCATTTCTTCCACCTTGCTGCACGTTCGCAGACAGTAAACCCTGGTGAGCTCAGCTGCTGCTTGTTCATTGCAGCTCCCACTCCTATTAACTACGGGAACAGGCAGGAACCGGCACAAGTTGACGTAGAACTTCGCTGCTTCCAGCTGTACTAGTAAGTCCCGTTGCAACCCGACTATGGGCGCAGTCATAATGCCATACACAGCCCCCAGGCATGCCATTCTACAGCTGAGTCAGCAATCATTTTTTCTTTGTAGCTCCAACTCCGATTAACTCCCAGACCATCCACTTACATGAGTCTTTATCCACAAGGCTTGGCCTACTCATGTTGTTTGTTTTCTCTGCCCCTGACTCAAGCAATACGTTTCAGACTAAGCTGCAGTTAGCGAGAGCCTTTGTCATTACAGTAAAGTGAGGCAGCGCCCTGCACACTGTTTCAGCAAAGCACAAGTAGCACATTCACCTATCACACCGAAAAGGTAACTTTCTTATTTACACTGCTGGCAATAGGGCGAACAGTCTTTGTCTTGTGCACTTCTAATTAAGAATGCTCCATGCACTAGTTTTTAAGCAATGTGGAATAAAAGCATGGGTGAGCACACAGCACTTCACAACATTAAGACATTTCGAACAGCAGGTTGCATTTTTAATAGGGACACACACCGACAGCGGCAGCTTTTATCACAATATCAATTCTCGCCATAAGACAGTACAAGCGGCATGAAAGTATTTCGGATACGTGCATTTTAATTTTGGCTCTGCGTGGATTACACTTAAACTTGCACCTTGCGTGAAGAACCAGGTAAAGATATCTTTAAGTCTAGCACCAACAGTGACTCTATATTGTACATGTTATCTGATCAATAGGAACTTCCTTCTTCCAAAGTCCAGAGGAGTGTACATACACAGTTGCTACAACTCTTCAGGGCTCAATGGCGGAATCCTGAGTAGTTAGGCCCAGTTCCGGTGATACTTCCAACCCGGAAGGGTAAACCCGTGGTGTGGTGTGAGCTGTATAATGCTCCCCGATATATGTTACGACAATCCAAAGACGCCCTCGCTTCACTGGCATGTTCTACCCGGGTAGAACACGCCAGTGAAACGAGGGCGATTCAGCCACAGAAAAATGTGCCACACGTACCCGTGTGTCCCGGATGAATAACTTGGTTTGATTATATTGACACTTTGGAACCATACTTGAACTTGAAGGTTTATGGATTAGCTGGCGTCTTTGAATTGTCGTAACATATATCAGGGAGCATTATGCAGCTCACACCACACCATGGGTTTACCCTTCCGGGTTGGAAGTATCACTGGAACTGGGCCTAAGTACTCAGGATTCAGCCATTGAGCCCTGAAGAGTTGTAGCAACTGTGTATGTACAGTCCTACAACGAAACACGTGTTGGCTGGCTGTAAATTATCCAGGATCTGATGACCTAAAAATAAAGGAGAAATACATATAAACTCCAGGAACCGACGTTGGACATATTTCTTTTCGACTTTTGTTTATTGTCACATTGTTGTTTTTTACTTACTTTGAGTGCGCAGGACTTTGTGTTCATATTTATAGGTGTGATTTGTTTCACACTTAAATTGAGGGGTTCTATGGGTCTCCCCTCCCTGCTGGCACCATTACCTATGCGAAATACCGATTACGTTAATATTGCTTGAGCGCCCATATATCCCGTATACTTAAAACCCTATCTTTGGTGTTAAAGTCCTGAGGAGGTTCACACTAACGAGGGGCGAAATGCATCAACATTTTCCTTCAGAGGAGTCATCCAATCTTGAATATCCCAAATAACTTTATGGAAACATAACCAATAGCCTAAGGACAAGAGTGTCCTGTATGTGACCCATTCAAATAACTACCCCCAGTGCGAACTGCCCAGTAAATAAGGGGTGCAATCACGTTGTTCAAAACAAATGTAAGACTGAAGCAATATTTTTTGCATTTTAGTCGTTACATATTTTTGTGTTTAAAATCTTTGTGATTGCTTACATTTTCTTTATTTAGTTTTAACAGATATTCCAGGTATTAAGTGTTAAGAGTGACGATGATAATGCCACAATTAAGCAAATAAAATGTGTACTTTAAAATCACACTTATACACGAGTGACTTATTTAAGTATTCATTTTGCTACAATCGCTGTATGATTTCCCCCCAAAATATACCACATTTTTGTTAAGGATTTTAAGTAATCACACTTTGGAATTAATTCACGAGTTGTCATAGAAGGGTCATCATTTGTAGGATTTTTTTCTTCCTGGATGCTGTCACATAGTTTAATCTTGAAGACAAATTGAGCAAGATTATCAAACACTTGTTTGGAGATGTATAAGGTAGCACAGGAAGCTGAAAGAGATTGTAGTATTGATACAATATGGAATAGCTATTTCGACAAGATCAACGCTTGGGAGATATAATTAAAGAAGTAGCTTTCCTTTAATTCCCTAATTTCAATTATATCGGTGGGAGCTATGCCAATATATTATATTCTCTTTTTTATATTATAGTCTCTCCATCATTGTTTTTATTATCTGCTCACTTAGCCCGATTCGAAATTATTTACCTCATCAGTGAATCAAGAACTTTTATTGTTCCAAATAGTTTAATCCAAAAAGGTTCTTTTAAGATTATTTGCTCATTAGCTGAAAAAAATGAAAAAGCGAATGGATGCACCTTAAGCAAATCAGTCTTGGTTTTGCTCAGACAGGAACAGTCCAGTCATAACACCTCTCAATGGAAATAGAAGCAGCCCCAAAGTGTTCTCAGATTTTGCGTACTAAGGCCCTTTGGGCCTCATTTATGAAAAGTGACGCATCGCTGCGTGAAAACAGCGATGCGTCACTTTGCACTGCACACTCCGTGCGACACCAATGATGCGTCATATTTACAGTATGACGCATCATGGTGCAAGGAGTTACAGATACGTCAGTATTTCTGACGTATCTGTATGGCGCAAAAGTGACGCATTGCTGGAGTGTGTCACAAAAGTGACGCAACTCCAGCAATGTGTACTTTCACATGCGGCAAGCCCATGTGAAAGAACCTGCGTGAGTCTTACGCCTGCTGTGAGGCAGGCGTAAGAAATTGACGCATTTGTGTCCTAGAAGTGGTGCAGTGAAATCTTATAGATATAACTGTGTCACTTCTATGACCCTTTCTTGCGTCAGAACGCCCCCTCTGCATACATTATACCTGGCGCAGGTATAATGTGGCGCAGGGGTTTACAAAGTGACGCATCTACCTAGATGCGTCACTTTGTAAATATGGTGCAACAAGGCACATTTTTTACGCTGCTGGTGCGTCACAAAAAGTGACGCACCGGCGGCGTAAAAGTGACGCGCGGCCTCATAAATGAGGCCCTTTGTACTTAAGGAGATTCACAGGGAAGAAGAAGAAACAAGCATTTGAAATGCAATAGGTCTCGCATTTAGTCGAGTTTAAGCTATTGGCATTGTAAATGACAATGCCTTTTATTTATGTTTTAAAAACTAAAACAAAAATAAAAGGCATTGTTATTTGCAAAGTCAATAGCTCAAACTTGCGTAAATGCAAGACCTATTGCATTGCAAATGCTTGTTGGCTTTCCATTGGCAAGTCATCATACAATAAAGTATCAATATCCTCTCCCCACATGCAAACAACAGATATCTCTCCAGAAACATGCAAGACCCCATCTCTATTTTGATTACCATTTCAAATACTCTTTCCATACACCAGCTTCTCTGCCCTGCTTTAAAAACGCCATCAACTGAAATGTTTTATTAGCATTAATTATTATAAAATATATTTGACAAAGATTGCAATGGTTAATCTCTAATCATATGTACCTTTCAAAACATTTTACATAATTATTATAAAACCAGATTATTGAGTTTAATTGTTTATGAATATTACCTATTAACCTGCACATTGCCATAGTAAAATACTAACGTCCATATACTACTGAAAATCTGCACCACCTTTCTTCTAAAAGCTAAAAATAAAATGCAACTTAATTTTCTCTGACATTAAACGTTTTTAGATTACCTGATCCAGGTCAGATACTCTGGGGCAGAATCACAAAAGTATTTTTAAATACATAAAGCAGAACTGCTTGAGTACTTTACGCACTCATAAGTGCCTTTTTGATATGGTCCCAAAATGTACAAACCCTAAAAAGTGCAAAGAGGACACAGTTTTTCTTCGATTTGTATTATTTGCATACATTTATCCCCAAGCATAAATGACTTTCTGCATAAGTACCTCTCGGCTGATTCACATATAGTGGTGTAGAGTAGGTGGGCTTCACTCTTTTAGTTTTCTTGGCTTGCTCCCCCTTCAGAGGTACTACAAGTGTAAGTCAAAGCAAATGATTACAGAATTAGGACCTCATGTTCAGTTGTCTCACTCATTCCTAAATTAAATACACATAAACTATGGGATGCTTAGTTTTCTAACTAGGTAAACTCATCATAGTCTCATTACAAAACTAGTGTTTGCAATGCAATTGGTCTCGCCTTTTGGACCTTATATGTATTTAGCTATGCAGCACATATGCAGAAGCGAGTTCCAAAATTACGGAGCCAAGACTTCAAATCTGAGTCCCCCATGTTTTTTTTGCATTTGAATGAGGCAGTGGTCAACAAGTTTCAGATTGGAAGAACGCAGTTCCCGAGAAGGGATATAGCACTGGATCCTTGAGGAAATGAAAGCTGGGCCATTCCCGGTGAGGGCTTCAAAGATGGTACATCCCAGCTTAAAGGCACAGCGTTTAGCCACCGGAAGCTAGTATAGACTCTTCATCAGAGGTCTGATGTGATGGTGTCTGGGCTGACGGTAGATTAACCTGGTCGCTTGGTTTTGCACCAACTGCAAGCAATGTAATTGATATGCTGGGATGCCAACATATAGTGAGTTGGCGTGATCAATGCGGGAGATTACCAAAGCTAGAATAACCAGGGTCAAGGCCTCAGTGGTTAAGAATCTACAGATCTTCCGGACTCTACGCAGATGGAAAAAGCAGGCAGAGACCTCTAAGCCAATCTGAGCTTTCATGGACAGATCATTACTGATCACAATCCCCAAGCTCTTAACGGAGCCTGCATGAAGTGGGGGGCTACCCAGCAGTGGAGGCCAAAAATGAGAGTACCATGGGTTAGCAGTTCCTCCTTTGAGAATAGGCTCGGTTTTATCAGGATTTAGTTTCAGTTGGTTGTCGTTCATCCATTCACTGATAAAGCTTGTGGTAGACTGGAAATTAGACACTGAAGAAGTGGAGGAATTGATATCAAACACCAGCTGAAGGTTGTCAGCTTAGTTAAAGGTTTCAACCATTCTTTCACGCAGAGACCAAATTAATGGTAATGAGTACAAGTTAAAAAGAAGGGGAAAGAGGGAAGAACCCTGGGGAACCCCGCAGGTCAATTTCATTTTTTGGGAGGAGAAATTGGCACGGCGAACTGCTTGAGATCGGTTACTAAGAAAAGAAGAGATCCACTTCAATGCCAGACCCTGGATCCCGACATTGCTGACACGGTCGATCAGGAGGCCATGATCGACCATGTCAAAAGCAGCTGACAAATCCAGGAGTACCAGGGCCTGGGTGAGGCCTTTGTCGGCCCCCCTTCTAAGCTTATCTATGACTGCAAAGATGACTGACTCCGTTGAGTGTGCAGGTCTAAATCCTGTCTGGTGGGAGTCAAGGAAGTGAGAGTGTTCAATGAAGGAGCTAAGACAGTTTGCTATGTAGGCTTCTAAAATGTTGCCTAAATAGGATAATAGGGAAATGGGGCGGTAGTTGCTAAGAACCAGGGGGTCAGAGCTGAGCTTCTTCAGGGTTGGGACAATCCCGAAGAATTGTCCCAATTCTTCGGTCCATCAAGGGGGTGCAGCAAATAGCACCAATAGTGAACTGATCTCACATTTCAGGACAAGATGTGAGCCTCAGAGTAGGGACGATTAAGCTTGGCAGTTACCTGACTTTGGCATATTTGACTCATTCACTTGGTAGAAAAAAGGATCTTTTCTTTGGTGTTTAAAGAAGTATTTTTTATGTACCAGATATCTTGGTAAGATGGTAAGGAAGTATAAGACAGAGTGCCTATGAACCCTTTCCTATAACTGGTAACTCTTGGGTCCATGCAGTTGTGTCTGTCTTTCCAGGCCAGCATATATGAGAATGGTTATAAACAAATAGCAGGTTGACTCTTCTTTTGCAGACATAGCAGTCAAATTGTAAATGGATTTAGAATGATGTGCGCCAACTGTTGCATATGCAAAGTGGTAATAATGTGCTAGTTTCTGATTGTTAGATAATTCCAAGGTTTGATGTGTTTCAAATGTGGGCATAGATGTAAGGCACAGCTGAGGAACATCACAACTGGGGTGAGGGAGAGCTTGGGAATTCTCCTCTAAGACCTATAATTATTCCCACGTGTAGGGGTGGGAAGGTCCACGACTTTGCTCCAGAATTACAATTGGTCAGGGATTTACATCTGGTAATGTTCCCCTCATTTGAAGGATCTGCATGGCTCAACTTTCTGGTGTGGGAATTGTTGGATGGGAGAAACTATTGTAGAAGTAGTTTGTTAGTCCTGAGGGGAGACGGGAGCTCATACAACCAAGAAGTGATTTTATAGTGCACAGCCTTACAATCTAGCAAGTATACACACAATAAAGCTATTGCTCTGCAGGTTTAAACACTGTACACTTGAGACAGGCTATCCTGGGTGGGATGAACTGAAGGTGGCATGAAAATCACACAAAGAGGTGCATAGATGGACGAAGTAGCTGTGATATCCAACTGGCCCAGAGAGTCATTACTAAAGTTGGCCCTGCTCTAATAGATACCAATTACAATCTAGTTGTTAGAGCTTCCCAAAGACAAGGTGGTTTTCAATAGAGCCGTAATGTTCTGGATGGTAATTTCTGATTTTATAGTTATTGTTCTTCTTATGGACCCAGTGACTAGGAGGCATACCCCCAATGTGCTTGTGCGTAATGTGCACAATTTGGAGAACACTTTGATGAACACTTTAATGTTAAAATAAACGATGTGCTCCTGTCCCTCCCAGAGCAGGCAGAGATGTCTGCATTTGTTCAGCCATAATTATCTTACAATTCTCCTTTCCCCCTTCTGGGATTCACAAAAATGGCATATTGCATTCTTGACTCCTGTTTCCCAAGCCTTCCAACTTGGCCTGGATTTCCTCATTCTTCGCCCCATGCTGCTGTACTCTCTTCTCCCTAGTTATCAAACTTTGGGGCACATTTGCTTGGTATTCACACAGCTCAACAACTGTGGTGTGTGAAAGAGCAGAACAGCAACATAGCTACTATGATATGGTGCTGTTGCTCTTTCCCCTAACTCTGGTACACTTTAGGCTGCATTCAGCCAATGCACACATCCTTGCACCAAAGTGCCAGGGTGAACAGGTGATGTCAGGTTTTGTACTACAAGGGTACTACAAGGGTATGCTTGTACTATAACATAGTATGATTTAACAAATGCTAACACTTTCCCACATTGTGTGTGTGATGTACAGTATAGAGTACAGGCAAAGTTGGAAAAGCTTGGAGAAAAGATTTTTTTCCAACATTATGCCTCAAGGATACATAATTATTTATGCAAATCCCAGTCTATCAATGATAGTAAATTGGGAGTTGTGTCAAAATCCACATGTAGTCTATGCTGGAACCCCCATGCTTCACCCATGGTAGGCCCCTTTCATTACAAAGTAGGCAGAATAGTGCATAGCATTACTTTACACTCGTTTAGGGCTACTTTACAGCACAAACAAGTTTTGCACTGGAAATTAAGTACCAATACAACACTTTGCATTGGTTTGAGGCACTTTTGTGAGGCAACCCAGATGCACAGAGTTAGGAAATCTACCCCTTTGTTTGGTTGCAGCCGATTTCTCTCCAAGCAAGATTTTTATTAATGTAAATTGCTTAGTCTAGCCCATTTTATGTGAGTTTGTGTTAGGTTTGGTAAATGTATATTAATTTTGCTCTCACCGATCCAAAAACATTCAGGAATGTATTCTTACTTTCAAAGTATATTTTTGTTATTCATTGCTCTTCTGTAATAAATGTATTGCAGATGTGCTGGTGCATTTAGGGACACTAGAAATATCATCTTGACCAATTAATCTTAAATGGATCATCCAACATCTCGGGCAGGTTCTCATTACCTGACTGACTGACTGAATGGGTATTTCTAGAGCGCACTAATGCCGAGGCATCTTGGCGCTGTGTAGTGTGAGTAACAGTAACAAGATTACCGCAGACGTCCAAAAAGCCAGGTCTTGATGTGCTTACGGAAAACTTGATGTTTGGGTATCTGCCTGAAATGTATAGGTAACGTGTTCCACAGCTTGGCAGCTAGATGAGAAAAGCGCTTGCCGCCCCATCTTGCCCTTTTGAGCTTGAAAGTATTGACCAAACCCACGGAGGCAGATCTCAGAGAGCGGGTAGGTACGTAGAAGGTGAAAAGGGGTCTCATTGCATCTGCACCACCTCCGAACAGTGCCTTGTGTATCAAGCAGAGAGCTTTGAAGTCCACATGACTCCTAACTGGAAGCCAGTGAAGCTGCACAATTGCATTCGACGTGGGATGGTGTTTGGGCAGATGTAGCAGGACTCTGGCTGCCGCGTTTTGGATCGACTGAAGTTTGGCCAGTTGAGCAGTATTCGCTCCAAGGTACAG
Organism: Lissotriton helveticus; assembly: GCF_964261635.1. Lineage (NCBI taxonomy): Eukaryota > Metazoa > Chordata > Amphibia > Caudata > Salamandridae > Lissotriton > Lissotriton helveticus. The sequence continues at coordinate 1,326,658,157 of NC_136069.1, read as the reverse complement.
TGCATTACAATAGTCGATTCTTGACAGTATTAATGCTATTATCATTGTCTTCCTAAGATCGAACGGGATAAATGACAAGATTTTCTTCAGGCCCTTCAGGGTGAAAAAACAAGCCGACACCACTTTGTTTAACTGAGATGCCAGGATAGAGCTTTGTCAAAAATGAAACCCAGGTTTTTTGCCTTGCTAACCGGCAAAGGACAGACACCTACTGTTACGGGCCACCACAGCTGATTCCAGATAGACTCCTTCCGCCCGAACTCCAGCACCTCGGTCTTATCTGCGTTAAGCTTTAGGAAATTGGTACTCATCCATGTCATCAAGGTTGATATACAGTCGAGCAACACAAGAATAGCTCTTCCACCCGCATCCATTACCCTGCGGACCTCTTCAGTTGCCATAAGGAGGGCCGTCTCCGTGGAATGCTTTGAACGGAAACCGTGTTGAGTAATATCAAGGAGGCTATTAGTTTCTAGGAAAGAGGTAAGTTCAATATTCATAGCCTTCTCTAAGATCTTGGCCGGGACGGGCAGATCAGAGATAGGCCTGTAGCTCTTTACATCAGTAGGGTCCAACGTTACTTTCTTCAATAGAGGACGGATACAGGCCTTCTTCCTCTGAGTGGGGTAGATACCAGAGGATACGGCAAGATTTAATACCGGGGCTAGCCGAGTGCTGATTTCCTCTGGGATAGTATGCAGAATGTGCGGCGGACAGGGATCTAATGGAGAGCCAGATTTGGTTTGTAGCAACAGTTCAACTACCCTATCTACTGACAGGCTAGAAAAGTGTGCTAGACCATTATGATCGGTTGTGGTTGGCGTGTTGTCTGAAGTGATATCGCTATCTGTGTTGGGGAAACCCCTATATACTGCCTGCACCTTGTCTTGAAAATGAGAGGCTAATTCATCAACAAATTTTTGGTCCGGGGTATAGGTTTCTTCTCTGGGGCATTACAAGAGAGAAGCCACAGTTTGAAATAACTCCTTTGAGGAGTTAGTTGCCCCTTGTATCTTATTAGTGAAATACGACGATTTTGCCTGGATGATAAGATTCTTATACTCCTCAAGCACTGCAAAGTATGCTGTTTTTTGTGAGAGTTCGTAGCCCAATTTCCACAATCGTTCTTGCCGCCTGCATTTAATCTTGGCCAATTTTAGATCAGCGGAATACCAAGGTGAAGATGCCTTCCTAGGTTTAGAATACCACACTTTTTCGGGAGCAACTCTGTTGGCTATTCTGTTTAGCCAATCCTGATAATGAGCTGCAGCCAGATTAGGATCCGTATATAACTCAGGCTCCTCTTGAATTGCCAGTAAGAGATCCTGTTTGTTAACAGCTTTCCAAGCACGATGATATCTTACTTAGGGCCCTATATTATGTCTGTTGGCGTCTGCTATGATTGTCGCAGAGAAATGCACTGCAAAGCGATCCAACCAGGGGAGAGGAACAACCCTTTCTACCCTGATCCAAGGATCATTAGTGCAGATTGCGTCCAGTAAATGACCTGCTGTGTGTGTGGGTTCACGAATGATTTGTTTAAGGTCATGTGCCGCGAAAACATCCAGAAGTTGATTCGTATCATTATTATTATTATCCTCTAGGTGAAAATTGAGGTCACCCAGGATAGTATAATAGTCGGAGTCCAAGCAGGATTCCAAGTACTTTTGTATAGCTGACACAAAAGTGGTTCTGGTACCTGGTAGTCTGTAGATAAAGGTACCAGCCAAGGCAACCGAGTTGTTAAGTTTAATAGAATAAGCCATTGCTTCAGAGCCACTAATAGCCTCCCTGGACGGGAGTGTAAAAGTTCAGTCTACCTAGCCCCAATAAACGATGTATGAAAGTCCAAACCTTAAAGGCGGCCAATAGAGTCTGGAAACGTACCCTTTTATGATACCCGAAGTCCAGCTGCCACAATAGACTGCCCAGGTTTCAGGACTTACCAATAATTAATACGGAGGGGGGGTACCTTTGCACCTCACCACTGGGACATTCTGCATGAGTGCTATACAGTGTACTAGGGAAGCAGCCCAATAATATAGTTTGTGAATGAAAAGGGCTTCACCCCAGACTCTTTAGGTAGCAACAGGAATTTTAATGACCTTCTAGGTCTCGAGTAAGGCCAATTAAATTGTGAAAAGATGTTTTCAATTTTTTCAACCATTGGTTAGAAAAAACAAGGGGGATTGTTCTCATAAGACCTTATCAGCGCCCAGAAACAGTACTTTCCCGTAGTCCTGTCTGGACGGTACCATGGCCTGTAGCACTGTTCTCTGCGAGCTTAGAGGAATCAGCCAGCTAATTTTCTTGAGCTATTTCATAATGAAAAAGTAGAAGGGTGTGAGCTTGTAGACCTGTGGTTTCAGGGAGAGATTCTTATGAATGATGAAGCCGACATTCTTAACCTTATCAACCAGAGTGGGTAGAGGCCTCAATAAGGCGGCCCAGTGGTTAACTCCCCAAAGTTTGGGATTATTACCCAGGATTAGGACTTCAGTTTTGTTACCATTTAGCTTAAGGGTGTTTCTGTTCATTCAGAGGGCGACACTGAGCAGGCCTTGTCTGATATGGGAAGGATCTTTGTTTTGAGCATCAGATAGTGAGAAAATAATCTGAGAGTCATCGGCTTATGAAAATACAGTGAGACCGGATTCTTCAATCACTTCTTTCAAAGGGGAAGGGGCTCAATATAGATCCCTGAGGAAACCCTGAGGTCAAGGTTGAAGAGATGTTGTTAGCTGATGAGACCTGAAAAGTTTGGTTTTCCAGAAAAGAAGATAGCCATTTCCAAGCAGTGCCAACAATACCTGAAGCCTCCAATCTATCCAAAAGAAAGGAATGTGAGACCATATCGAAAGCCGCACTCAAATCCAGAAGGATATGGGCGGCCGTCCCACCAGAGTCGAGTTCTTGCCTCAGGAGTTCGGTGACTCAATGTAGGGTGGATTCACTGCTATGACCTGCCCTAAACCCGGACTGGGATGGATGCAGCAGGTTGTAAGCAGTAGTAAAGGAAGAAAAGTGGATGTTAAGATGTTTTTCTAGAATTTTGGAGAAAACCAAGAGAAGAGAAATCAGTCTAAAATTAGACCAACACTGGTGGTCTAGGTCACTCTTTTTGAGCAGAGGGAGTACCAAAGCGTGCTTCCAATTCTGAGGTACCATATCCGTGATCAAGGAGGAATTAAGGAGATCCAGAAAAACTGTAAGGGGAGCCTCCTCTAACAATCTGAGTTTAGATGGTGGGAGGGGATTAAGCAGAGAGCCAGACTTGATGGTGATCAGTGAAGTTTTCAATAGTGCAAGATCCAGAAGAGGCCAGTCATCAATTTTCAAGGAATATGACTTGTTACAACGCGAGTCATTACTTTGCGTGCCATTACAACGCGGTCGTAGATGGTGCACTGACATTAGAAATTTATAATTTACTATTCCAACTCCAGCCTACGTAACAGTAGGGAAGGTGTTGGAATAGTAAACTATATTATTTCTAATGTTAGCACACCATCTACTGCAAGTCAATGTAATGACTTGCGTAGTAATGGCATGGTAACAATGCGGTCGTTGTAACAATCGCGTTGTAATGGCATCGCAATGTGATGCCCGCGTTGTTAAGGTTGTTTCCCATTTTCAAGGGCTTGTCTGAGTTTACTGTGGGCTGATCATCCACTGGATGTGGGGCCAGTGGCCCAAGTAGTTGTGTCTCAAACGTTGACGGTGCCACTAGCATAGAAGCATCTGCTTCTAGTTGCCGATGAATTAGCTCAACTTTGTTTAGAAAAAAAGAGGCAAGTTTGTCACACTGATAGAGGAGCTGCCGGGTGCTTGCCAATGTAAAATAAAGTTCATAAAAGTAAAAAATACTTTTGGGGATTTCAAAAAGCTTACATTACCATAGTGGGCCCTGATACTGAAGGGAACTATGTTAGGTGTGGATTTTCTTCTTGTGAAAGTGAAGAATGACATCACGTACAGTGAAGTTAGCCAATGGTTGAAGTAAGCTGACCCATTGCCTATACTGTACTCCATAGGGTAAAAATGTAAATGACACAATCAAAGACCAGTGAATAAGAGGGCTGGATGAAAGCCCCTTTTAGTCAGTATATCATACATATCATTTTAGTAAAATCTCAGGGGTTTATTCACAAACAAAAATTTACACATGCGTAAACCTACACATGGAAATTTACTATAACACTTTGCAGAAACTTCACTTATTTTTGCTACTCACCATTTCTAAGTGCTGAGTTACATATCTCCACCACCTCAGTATAGGGGGAGTCTGATTAAACATAAAATATGATAAGAAAGTAACCACATGTAACTTTATGGCTATATTTTATATTCTTCAAACTTGTTGGAAATCTCTGCAATCAGGACGGAGATATCTATATGGTTAGGAATACGGACTGTTAGACTTGGCATCCTTGGCGTCGGTTACCCCTATCTTTTTGCCTCTACCTCCTGTATTTTTGATGCTGTGCTGGATTTAATTTTTGCTGGTATAGATGCTTTGGGCACTTTGCCACTGCTGATCAGTGCCAAAGTGCAAGTGCTCCCTGTATAAATTGTTATTGTGATTGGTTATCCGTGATTGGCATATTTGTATTACCAGAAGGTCCCTAGTAAAGTGCACTGAGAGTGCCAGGGCTGGTGATTCAAATGCTACTAGTGGGCCTGCAGCACTGATTGTGTCACCCACATGAGTAGCCCTAAAATGGTGTCTCAGGCCTGCCACCGCAGTGCCTGTGTGCAGTCTGTGAACTGCCATGTCCTCCTGGTCAGTGTCCCCACTGACCAGGCCTAACCCTTCCCTTTCTGTGCACATTGGTCACCCCTATGGAAGGCCCAAGGTACCCCCTTGGGCAGAGTGCAGTGTATGTGAAAGGTAGAGAATGTACTAGGGCAGGTAACAGGCTCTGGTAGTGAATTACAGCCATTTTCATTTTTCACTATTGTAAGGCTATCTTGCCCGAAAGGCTATCATGGGGAATGCTTGCTACAGTGGCTACCAGCATATCTTCCCATGGGAGCAAGATAGGACATAAAAGTCTGGTATCCCTGAACTCAGAATTTAATAACATATCTTTTAGGAAAGGTTGTTTTTAAATCCTGTGTTTGAGAACAGCACTTTTAGAAAGTGGCTGTTCTCTTGTCTGGCCTTTCTGTGTGTCTTGGTCTGTTTGTGAATTGACTGTCTGGTTTGTGAGTGACAGGGGCTGGGTGGCTCCCATAGGCTGAGTGGGCCATCTCTGGGCTGAATAGCTCCATCTGCATCTAGAGTGGTGGGAGGGGATAGCTCCTGGGCCTGAATAGGGCTGTGCCTGCCTTCCACAGTGCTGGCTCCACCTCCTGCTGGGCGGCTGACAACCCTGCCCCTCACTCTGAAAGGAAAGGAGAAGCCAGGAAAGCAAAGTGCTCAAGGAACACCCAGAACTGGTTCAGACAGGTCTCAGAACCCTCCAGCACAAAGGGAACAAAGCATTTTAGTGGTATAAGTACAGGACCCCGACTACAGAAAATTAGATCATCCTGGAATCAAGAAGGAACCTCTGCCAAGGAGAAAGCTGGAAGACTGAAGAAGGAAGACTGCCCTGCTGTTGCTTTGCTGGACTGACCTGCAGTTGCTTTGCTGCCAAGTAGAGGGGAAGGACTTTGTTGTTGCTTGGTCCCCTTGCTTGAAGAGATCTCCAAGGGCCTGTTGTGAGCTGGCCTCCTGTTAAGAAGTCCCTGGAACAAAAGGACTTCACCCTCAGCTTTCCCTGAGCTCTGCTGTGAGAGTTCAGCCCTTCCTGAGTGCTGAATCCAACTGAGGGGCCTCTGGAAGTTGTGCCCTGCTGTTTGGAAAGCTGGAGAACGAGAAACAAAGACTATCTGCAAATTTTCACGCATCGCTCGCTTGCGGAGCACATCCCCGTCAGTGCGAGGAAATTGCCGCCACCGTGAAGATCGAGGTCGTCGCAGCGCCTGTTGCCGCTGCAAGAACCGACGCATCCTTCGCTTGCGGAACGCATCTCTCCGGTGCGGGAAAAGTACCATCACTGCGAGTATCGTCGTAGAGCCTGTCGTCACTGGGTGAAATTGACGCACCGCTTGCTTGCGGACTGCATCACGTCGCTGTGAACATCGTCGCAGAGCCATCGCATCGAGGGGCAGCGACAGAAGATCGACGCTGCGCCGTGCATTGCCACCGCACCTGAGATCGTCGCTGTCCCGAAAATTGTCGCATCGTGCCTTTGAGAGACGCTCCCTACGGAACCTACGCACCGCAATGACTACAAGGTATCCCCTCCCTCCCCATACAGACCGGACTCGTTGCAACATGCCCGCTGCGTCCAGCGGGGCTGTCACATCGCCTCCCCCGGGTCTCAGGAGTGACGCATCGCTTGTTTTCCACCGCACCAGCTTCTGCTTTGGGAACTTTGTCGCATCTAAAGGTATTGTTGGCTAAACGTGACGCAACTGTGAACTATTCTAACGGAACTGTGGATTATTTTGACGCAACCCTTAAGAACTCTTTAAAAACCATATCTTGAACTGTGTTTGTTGGATTTTTGTAATTTTGTTCCTGTTTAGTTTAGATTAGATACCTTTATTTTTCTAAACTATTGTGGAGTCAGTTAGTGGTGTTTTCACTGTGTTACTGTGAGTGTTGGTACAAATACTTAGCACATTGCCTTTGATAAGCCTGTCTGCTCGTGCCAAGCTACCAAGGGGGGTGAGCAGGGGTTATCTAAAGAGTGGTTCCTCCTTACCCTGACTAGAAGCAAGGGTCCCTATTTGGACAGTGGTACCTACCTCTGCCAACTAGAGACCCCCAGTTCTAACACGGACATTTTAAAAAGTTTGTTCAGTTACATTTTTGAAAAAAAATACTTGGATGGTACTCATTAATGTAAATTAATTGTAGGTCTTTATTTTCAAATGTAAAACAAAATTAAAAAATGATTCAGCTCCATCCACTCAGAGCCCAATTTAGAATTTAAATATCACAGAAAAGTGGTTCACTGTAGGCCTATTTATTACAAGAGCATGTTCTCAGTTAAGGGGATACATTTTTACCTTTTACCCTGCTTCCTGGTTAACAAATTGGGTTTACCCATGTCCTTCTTTATGCCCAATTTAGAGTTTAGCGGACAGGTACTATGCCACAAATGTGAACGATGCCATGTCCCCCTTATTACAAGTGCCATTAGATATAATGCACTTGTAAAGGCGGCAGATGGAATATCAGTCACATTTGTAATGGAGTAACTGGTTCACCAAACTCTAAATTAGGCTCTTCATCTCCATTTCCTTCTATACCTTCTATAAACAGTTTCACTGCTTATTGCATACCCTGTAAATGTTGCAGAGTTGCTCATAGGACTGCTTACCTCCCAAGCCCAACTGTACGTCCTTAAGAGTGTAGTCTGTTTGCAGCACAATGCACCCACAGGCTTTCAAATAAATAAATATCATATAAACAGTCCCAATTAAGGGACCTACAGTTTGACATTTTTATGAATACCACTCCTTGGTCCCTCTAATAAATCTGTTATGATCAATTTATGGATTTATTTCATTAATCCGTCCGATTGCCACTATTTGGCATATTATCAGATATTCAGATGCGTATCTACATTGGAGGTGCCAAGCACTATTCCAAGTTTTATCTGTTGCGGGCATGCACACATAAATACCTAATGCACTTCTGGGCACATTTTACTCCTTCAAAAAGGAGGGAGAACAGTGCATAAGGGAAAGGGTCCAGAATCAATAACAGCAGGAGATATTAGACCTCATAATTACAAGTCAGGCATGTTATTCCTCGATCCAGGCCCAGAAGGTCATAATAGCTGGTAACACTAGTGGAGATACTGACAGGAAACAGTAACACTGGCTTCCTCCAGTTACCCGACAGCAGGGACAATTTTAAGGATTTGGGGCTCTGGCCCAAACATAGGGGCCTATTAGGATGGCGGACGGACCTGCGTCCGTCCGCCACCCCAGAGGAGGAGGGACCGTCTGCAGGGGCAGCGGCGGTCCCTCCGTGCCAATTAGGATGTGAACGCCACCCTGGCGGTCACATCCTGTATACTTAACATTGCGGCGGGTGCTCCTTTAAGCAGCACACGCCGCAATGTTAAAAAAATGCATGTTTACCTTTGCATGCACGAAGCTGCAGGCACCGCGTGGTGCCTGCCACTTCGTGCACGCAAAGGCAGGGGGGTACCATAGGTACCCCCCAAGTGCACCCCCTTCACCCCTGGGGGCCTGCAACGGGCCCCCGAAGACAACACCGTATGCCTTTCCACGGCGGTAATGACGCCGTGGAAAGGCATATGACCGCAGCTATCCTAATATGGCTGGCGGTGTCTGATAGACACCGTCAGCCATGTTAGTGCTTTTCTGCCGCGGTCGGAAGGCGACCGCGGCCGAAAAGCGGCAGACGGAAAATAGATCCCCCAGCCATCCTAATCTGGCGCAGCGGATAATCCGCATCCTCCGGGCCGGCGGTGGATTTCGCCGGCCCGGAGGATGCCGATTATCCGCAATCATAATCAAACCATAATTTGGTGGCCCCTGTTCAGAACAACTTTGCATTTATCATCCCAATTTCAAATTTGTATTCCCTCTTTGGCCAGGTCACTGACACTGCACAGGCAGACTGATCCAAATTCTAAATGTGTTTCTTTCTAATATTCAGGAATAGTGATGTGTATTTTCAAAATTGTAATACAGCAGCAGCTCCCGAATATTGTTGCAAATAATCTCTGCGTCCCACTACCATTTATCATATGTGAGGTCTGCTTTGATCTGAAAGGAATAGGTTTATGAATTTTGCATGGTGTTGAAAAACAAACATATTTCTCTGCAAGATGTCTGTAATAGACTCTCACACATTACCGGTAATAAAAGTAAATGAAAGGAAAATGGTATTTAAAACAATCTATGTTTAAAAATCACTTAAGGCCATCAGGGTAGGGCTGTTTTGAGAACAGACCTGATCTATCAGCGGGGGGCCACGATAGGTTGGGGCCCTGGGCCAGAGATTACTTTGCCCTTGCCTTAAAACATCCCTGCCTGACAGGTGAGAATGGTCCTTTAAATGTTATAAAGTGTGCCTGGACCTTACATAGGATTCCGAATTAGGAGTTTTCTCTTGCTAAATTCTCGCATCTGATGAATATTAGCATGCAATGTTTTTTTACATATAGCTTTTCACATCAAAATGGGTACTATTAAAGCCCCTTTTACAGTTTCAGCGTTAACTCCCAAGAAAACAGCAGAACAATGTGAAGCCCCAACTAGCACTCTCAAGACAATCTTGGCACTTGCAAGGAAATATTGCCTGTTTGTGGAGAACAATTATGTGAGTGCTAAAATTAGGAAACTCGGACAACAAGTGAGTCTTCAGTTGTGTAATAAAAACGTTGTGCACTGTCTGATCTTCAAACGTTTTGAAGATTGTTAGGTATAGTTCTTTACCTCTAGATCTTTGGTAAATATTTATCTTTTTTTTGGTATTAGGTACAGATCCATCTATTCAGAAAGGTTTGGGTTGAAAATTGAAGATTCTCCTAGCCAGTTGTTTAAGAAGAGTAAAGATAAAGGAGGCGGATATTAAGACAGTCCAACTTACAAAACAAAACGCTTCACCTAAACGCGTCATTGTAGTAAAGTGCACCAAGGCAAGGATGTTTCAATTGAAGAGCTGTTTGGTTGTCGAACGCTTGTGCTTAACCGTATGCGCGCTGCGGCGATTTTCGCGCTACGCGGCTTTTTTCAAAAAGCCGCGTTACATGACGAGCTCAGCTCGTCATCAGCGTGCGAGCGGCGCAACTGATGACGAGCTGAGCTCGTCATCAGCGCCGAAGGGGTTAAACAAAACAAACCATATTCAAATGCGGTGCACAACTGAAGCTGCGTGGAGAAAATAAGGAAATCGCTTAGCAAATGAAAAAACAGTAATGTCTGCACTACACACTAGTCTTACCATTCATTAACTGGTATAAACAATGCAAATGGGACACTTATAACACAACACACTCAACGTGCTGCCATGATTCGCAGCATTTTTGTGCCAGGGTTCTCCAAGCACTTATTGTTAGCAGCAAGAAAAGAGGAAATTGGTTATTGACTGCCCATTTTTATAATATTGGGTGTGTTTCTTCTTGGTTGTTATTTCCAACAAGAACTTGGGAAATAAAGCGTGCTTTTGAATGCACTACTTAAAATAAACAGCAGAATATGAAAAGCAAAGTCGAAAGCAGATTACTTTGAAACCTTTACATGGATCATTGATGTAACTCCATACAAAGTCTTGTGAAATTTCAAGGTAAGTGGTGTGGTTTCGGGGAAAGACTAGAAAAGGGGGGGCCAATCGGCCCCCATGCACGCATGGCTGGGCCCGCCCCCCCCCCTTGCTGCCCGACCCCCTTGCTGGGTTTCGCGTCCCGCACCCGCCCCGGAAGTGGGTGTTACACTTCTGGGTCGGGGGGCGGGACTTCGACCTTGGAAGGGGTTAAGAGCCTGGGGAGCGCGGGAAGCGGCCTCTTTGTGCCTGCGCTTCCCAGGCTCGCTCCTCGCCCCCACCGTGGGGCCGGCTAATTTTCTTTTTTATCTTCACAGGTTGGTCGGGCGTGAAGACTCGAGCGGCGTTGGAAGTATCCCAGCACGGAGGACTTCGTTGGCGGAACGTCGAGGAGAGGCACGGAGCACTGACGGGCGCGAGCGAGAGAAGGACGGTCTTCGTCAGCTTCGCGGGGTGACCAGGTTTACCGTTTAACGGCGAAGCGGACCACAAGGCGCGGAGTTGTTCGGCGGGACACGAGGTATTGTGCGGGGCGGGTCGGGACTGAAGCGGCCGCAGCAGCTGGGGCTGCCTTGTGTTATACGGTAACATTTTTGTGCACTAGTTTCATTTACAACACTGCAACGAACTGTAAACTATCTAGGAACATAAACTGCTGTTTGTTATCGGGTTTAATCGATATCCGGTACGGTAACTGGCTCTTGTCCCTTCTCGGGTTGAAAGATAAGCAGGCTCAGCTAGGGCAGGGAGCGGAGGGGAGACCAGAGGGTGTGCAATATAAATAACGGAGAATTGAACGTTTTTTGGGTATATTTTGCTGTTGAAAAGGCCCAGTAATATCGTTTTACTAGAGGGCAGATAGGAGTGCATGCCTTTTTAATCTGGGTAGTATCTGGATGGTCTTCTCTGACGCTGCACTCTTTTCTGCCGGTATATTGTTTTCATGTTAAGTGCATGATATTAGCATGATATTTGCTTAATGTTGCAGGGCTGTTGTTAGAAGTACCTGTCCCCTCGTTTTGTTGTGCAGTGATTTGTTGCTTTCATCAGAGTGTGGGTTATACGCTGTGACATAGCATGCAGGTGGAGTAGACCTGGTTCTGTAAATGTGCAAACTAATGCTACGTTTCTAGGATTGTGGAGGGTTTATCTGACGCTGCCTTGTTTACTACTGGTACATTGATCTCCAATGTTAAGTGCATAATATTTGCTTAAGCTAACAGAACGGTTATTAGAATATAGGCATTAGTAGCAAGGAATATTCGTTGATTTGCTTGCTATTCGGTTTTTAACACATTTTCTCTCATAAGGGCTCAAGAATTGAATATTGGGGGCCGGGCAGCTGCAGAGGGCAGTTCGTTTGACGTTTTCCGGCGGCCAGCGCGTAGCTCGTGAGCCTTCAACAGGGTCAGGTACTGAGCACGGTGTGCTCACAAGTCACATATTGAGTAGAGTAGGGTGTGAACAGTATGTCGGCGAGACGAGGGTCAGGGAATCCGAGTGTGGGTCGGATGTTTCAGACGATGATGCGTAGGATGTCAGCCATGGATAAGCGCTTGGGGAAGGTTGACAAGTTGGGTAAGACTGTGGCGGAATTGGGAGCAAGGGTAGATGCCCAGGCAGGCCCATCGGGAAGGCCTAAGCGAACGATAGTACCCCCCAAACCGAGGGGTGAGTTTGAATCACCGCCCAAGCGTGCCAGAACCAAGAAGGTGGGGGGTCGCCCCCGAGGTCCGGGGAGGATGGGGGGTCCCCGGGTTCAATTCCTAAGGTACTGCCAGTGATACCTAGCTCTCCGGTGACTACCCCTCCGCCAGTGGTACCTAGCTCCCCGAGGACTACCCCTCCGCCCCCTGCGGGTGTTCCGGCTCCTGCCCCGGGGGGTGTTCCAACGACACCGGTCGTGCCACCCACCGCCCCGGTCCCCATGGCTATCCCGCTAACAATTGCGCCTGTGACTACACCAGTACCAACTGTTGTAGCACCGGTCTTGCCTTGCCCGGGGCCAGTGCCACCAGAATTGGCGGCACAGATAGCGGCAGTACTGCCCTGGTTGGGGATTGGGGGAGTGTTGCCGGCCACAGCAGATCCCACGGCAGAGTCACACAAGTTGGTGGCTCAAATATTGATGGCCAGCGGTCAGGGCAGCACGCTGGGTGCAACAATTTCTCCCCAAACAGGTACAGCGAATACGGGGGGAGCAGCCAAGACAGTCGACTCTACACAACCCAATGAAAATGGTAAGGAGGTTGCCCTGCCGGTGATGGGCGAGGGCTCAATACCCTCCAGGGGGGAGTGTCTAGCGAAACATGTATCCCAGAGTGTGAAGGAGTTAATTTGGGCAGACAAGTATGTTAATATTTTTTCACTGCTATTCGATAACAGGGAATGGGAATACGCTAAATCAATGAAAGATATGATGTTGCCTAGCGAATGGAGATCACAACTGCACAAATTTAGGGTGGAGGAGACACTCATAAACTGGCTCAGGGCGTTTTCTGTTTATAGTGCAGTGATTGGAGAACGATTTCCAGGTATGCAATCGCTTATGGCCTGCTATCAGAGCAGGATTACAATGTACCATGAGAATCATGGGGGGAAAGAATACAACATTGCTTTCAGGAAATCCAGAGAGTTCAACAGGTCTTTAGCATGGGACAAGGTAGATTCTATTTCCTGGCATTCCCAGTTTGAGAAGGGTCAATCCGCCAGCACTAGTGCGGCCTGGAATAAAGGTTATTCGCCCAAGCCCCAACAGCCCTTTCAGCAGCCCTTTCGACCAGCGCAGGGTGGGGAGATGGGTACAAAAAACAGAGGTAATACGGGCGGTAAAGGGGTGTGCTGGGATTTCAACAGGCGGACGTGCAGCAGAGCACCTGGCACTTGCAAATTCAGGCACGCGTGCAACGTATGCGGCCATCCCTCCCACCCAGAGACAACATGCAGGGCAAAGGGCAATGGGTCTGGCAACAGAGGGAGGAGGAAACCGGAATAACAAAATACACCCCATTATGGCACATTCTCCTATTTTGTTGACGGCCATGATCCCCTGGCTCAATAGGTACCCTAATCACACTTCCGGGAGGTTGTTACAAGAGGGTTTCACACATGGTTTTCGAATTCCAGCTGGGAGTTATATCGGGACACCACAGTGCAGGAACCAGTTATCAGTTCTGACCAATCCCAAGGTGGTAGCGAACAAAATTGAGAAGGAACTGCGCTTAGGGAGGGTAGCGGGACCCTTTAATGACATTCCTGCACAGAATTTTGTCTGTTCACCATTAGGCGTAGTGCCAAAAAAGGAAAAGGGAGAGTACAGGCTCATACACAATTTGTCAGCACCTAAGGGCCTATCTTTGAATGATGCAATAGATGAGTCAATTTGTAGTGTGAAATATGCTTCTTTTGATCAGGCAGCGGTCATGTTGAGGACCTTGGGCCCTGGGGCATTGATGGCCAAATCAGATATTGAATCAGCCTTTAGACTTCTCCCGGTGCACCCAGCGGACCAGCGCCTGTTGGGTTTCTCTTTTGAAGGAAAGTACTACATGGATAAGTGCATGCCCATGGGCTGCTCTATCTCATGTTCATATTTTGAACAATTCAGCTCTTTCCTCGAGTGGGTCTTCAGACAATCTTCAGGGCACCAGCATGTCATGCATTATCTAGACGATTTTCTTTTCCTGGGTCCGGGGGGATCACGGGAGTGCGCGTCAGCATTGCAGGAGTTTTTCGTGCTCATGCATACTTTTAGGGTCCCGCTGGCACAGGGGAAAACAGTAGGGCCATTGACGTGCTTAGAATTCTTGGGAATTTAATTGGATTCAGTGGAAGGCTGCTTTAGACTACCCATGGATAAGATTCAAAAATTCAAGGCAACTCTTGAGCTATGCTTGCAGGCAAAGAAAGTAACTTTACAATTGCTACAACAGGCAGTGGGTCAGCTGAACTTTGCACTGAGGGTGATCCCCATGGCATGCCCGTTTTCCCGCTCAATCGCACAAGCCATGAAGGGTCTGAGGGAGAAACACCATCGTACACGGCTATCTGCTGAGGTTCGCCAGGATATGTGGATATGGATTGCATTCCTGGAGGGCTTCAATGGCAGAGTGCTATGGGGCGCCCCCACGCTGTCCTCAGAGGACTTAGGTTTATGGACTGACTCTGCAGGCAGTGTGGGGTTTGGTGCAATCCTTGGCAAGAAGTGGGTGGCGCAAAAGTGGCCCGCCTGGTGGGAGGAGGCCGGCCTGACTATGAACATCGGCTTCCTGGAGCTCTTCCCAATTTGGGTGGCAGTAAAAGTGTGGCCGGAGGAATTGGCCAACCGCTCGGTGATTTTCTGGTCAGACAACATGACCATTGTTGAATGCATCAACCAACCGGCGGCGAGGTGTCCATTCATACTGCGCCTGATGAAAGAGATTGTGCTGTGTTGCATGAAATTGAACATACATTTCAGGGCCAAGCATGTCCCAGGGGTGTTAAATAACGCAGCTGATGCCCTTTCTCGCTTTAAGATGCAGGTATTCAGAGATCACATGCCGGAGGCAGAGGCATCCCCGGCCCATTTCCCAGCGATTCTCTGGCTCATTGGTGCCCCCAACTACACGACCTCGTGGCAGCCAGCCTAGCGTCAAAGACAAAGACAGCTTATGAAGGGGCGTTCAGGTCTTACTGTAATTTTTTGGGTCAGGGTTGGGAGAGCGAGTGGAACCTAGAGGTTAGTTTCAACAGGTACATGAGCGCATTACATAAAGAAGGGCGCACGGCGGCAACAGCTAGCAGACACAAGGCAGCAGTCTCCTTTTTCGCGCGCGCCAAAGGGGTAAGGGACCCAACAAACAGCTTCCAAGTGCGGAAAGCATTGAAAGGGTGGCGGCGCTTGCAGGCTCCGTCCGCCGATGCTAGGAAACCGATAGGTTTTGACCGATTGTCAGCGGTGCTCCTCGCTCTGCCGGACATATGTAGTTCTGCAGATGAGGTGGTCTTGTTTAGAGCTGCCTTCTCTCTGGCGTTTTATGGGGCTTTTAGGGTAGGCGAACTGGTAGCTGCCAACAAGCTGGGTAGTGGGGGCGGCCTCCAACTGCATGATGTCAACGTGAGGGGCAACACAATGCGGATTCACATTAGGAAATCCAAGACCGAACAGGAGGCTAGGGGGGAAGGCTTGGTGTTACACCGGGCGCGGAACAACCCGTGCTGCCCAGTGGCACATGTGGAAGCACTGATGGGGCAGCGAGCGGAGGAGTCTGGGGGAGCATTGCTAATGCATAAGGATGGTACCCCCTTGACCCGATTTCAATTTCAGAGGGTCCTAGCTATGAGCGTGAACAAGGCAGGCTTTAACCACAGGGAATTTGGGACACACTCTTTCCGGATAGGAGCGGCCACGGAAGCCACGGCTCAAGGTTTGAGTAAAACTAGTGTGCAAAGGATTGGGAGATGGTCCTCGAATGCATATAAGCGTTATGTGAGGCTGCACATGCTGTAAGGGTCGGCCGCCACCTTTTCTCACGCCTGCCTTTTTGTCCGTTTTATTTACAGTTTCTCGGGCCTGTGACGCAGGACGGAAACTGCACATGGATCAGCGCAACCATCCGTCAACATCAAGGAACCGGCAGGAGGACACAAAGAAGACTGTGGTAGTGTGGGTAGTTGGTCATTCATATGTGAAACGTGCTAACACCCTTTTCCTTGCAGGAACGGATAGACGGAGGGTGGAGAGCGAGGGTTGTATGGTCTCCTTTCACGGCAGGGGGGGCCTTCGCCTCAGTCAGCTTAGGGGTTATATGGCTGAACTACTCAAGAGGCACAGCTCACTGCCCTCAGTGGTGATCTTACATCTGGGGGGGAATGACTTAGCGGATCTGGGGAGAAGGGTCCTCCTGGAAGAAATCATAGCAACAGCAGGGTGGCTAGCAAAACTGTTACCAGGTTGCACTATTGTATGGTCCCAGTTGATACCAAGACTGCAGTGGAGGGGGGGGGGACTCAGTCAGTGCGTTGAATAACTCGGTAAAGAGGGTCAACAATAAGCTGTACAAGCTATTCAAAACACCGGTCCTTCAGACCATACCTCATGGGTGCATCTGGGGAGAGCAGTTTTACGTGCGGGACGGGGTCCACTTAACTGAGTCAGGGAATGCCCTATTCATAAGGAACATCCTAGCATGGGTAGAGGGCTTTGCGAGGGGGCTGTGACCTGGTTTCATAGGGAGTGGGGGGGGCCAGATAGTCGGTCAACTATGCTGGCCTGTGGCGGTAAGGTCATAATCGGTGAGCAGCAATTGAAGGTCCTTAGGGGGGGGCGGTCCCATTCACGAAAGGGGCCCCCAGGGGGAGGGGCCACTGGTCTCTCCCAGAACTTCAGGGGCAAGTATCCATCGGTTACAAGGGTGCGGGGGAGGGAGTTTACGCTTTCCTCAGGCTGGTAGCCACCCCTCACATACACTATGACGTCATCAAGGGGCGCGAGTGTAAGGGCCCTCCTGTTATGGTTAAATGGAGTTCAGGGAGCGCACGAGGGTAAACGGGCCCGGGTTGCGCATGCGCATCTCGGACGTGAGAGCGTAGCTGGTAAAAAGGATCTGACACCGGTTAGCGACCTTGCCGTAGGACCAAAAATGATTAGAATGCAAAGTAAATTTTCAGGATGTTAGATTCGGTTAGAAACCACGCTGTATTAGCTACTTGTTAAGGTTAGCCCATCATATCATGTCCGAAATTGATGTAAATCTAATGTTCTGAAATTTGCATTTAATAATCGAGTAAAAGTTTTATTTTATTAACATTTTTAATTTTGTTTCATATTTTAATAAATACGGCCAGGTGGTCTCAGATCACCTGACTTCCAAAGAACTAGGCGTTGACTTGTTCAATGGGAATGTGATTTATGTGTTAGGGCGGGGGGTGGCCGGCAGTCCCAGACCATGAGAAAAGGGGGGGCCAATCGGCCCCCACGCACGCATGGCTGGGCCCGGCCCCCCCCCTTGCTGCCCGACCCCCTTGCTGGGTTTCGCGTCCCGCACCCGCCCCGGAAGTGGGTGTTACACTTCCGGGTCGGGGGGGCGGGACTTCGACCTTGGAAGGGGTTAAGAGCCTGGGGAGCACGGGAAGCGGCCTCTTTGTGCCCGCGCTACCCAGGCTCGCTCCTCGCCCCCACCGTGGGGCCGTCTAATTTTCCCCACCCACCATCCCCTGGTAGCAGAAACCTGGTGTGGGCACTGGTAGGTATACGGTGTAATCACTATGTAATGTCATATGAGTAAATGTTTTCTTTCCTTAGGCTCTTTTCCCGTTTACAGGCAAATGTAAATATGTAAAATAGTGTGTGTGTTTGCTGTGGCATTAACTCTTTTTCCTTAGGCCCTTTTTCCAGCTTAGTTTAGTAATGTCGTGTTTATTATGTGGATCTGGCGGTAAGGTCATAATCGGTGAGCAGCAATTGAAGGTCCTTAGGGGGGGGCGGTCCCATTCACGAAAGTGGCCCCCTTGTTAAGGTTAGCCCATCATATCATGTCCGAAATTGATGTAAATCTAATGTTCTGAAATTTGCATTTAATAATCGAGTAAAAGTTTTATTTTATTAAAATGTTTAATTTTGTTTCATATTTTAATAAATACGGCCAGGTGGACTCAGATCACCTGACTTCCAAAGAACTAGGTGTTGACTTGTTCAATGGGAATGTGATTTATGTGTTAGGGCGGGGGGTGGCCGGCAGTCCCAGACCATGTGATTGGGCTTGCAAGGACAGGGCGCATTGTTTTGTTTTTTGCCCCGGGCTCTGTCTGCCCATATCTCAGACTTGCATCTCAATTCGACAGAGAACCCAATCCTTGCTTATTCATGGTTTTTGCGCTGTAACAGTTGTTTCCAAGGAAACCCTATTCTCATCACAAAACAAGCCCAGAATCATGGGATTAAGCTCTCACGTTTGCTTTTTATCATCATAACGCCTGCTAAACAAATTGTTACACTGAAATAATCATTTCATGTTAACATTCACATTTACACGCAGGGTCATGCCCTCACTCCTAATCAGTTCCTTTCTGGATGAATTCTGGCAAAAATATAAACTCCAGATGTAAAGACACTTTATTTAGGATAAGAAGATGAAGATGCTGCCTGGCTTCCAGATTTAGAGAGTAAATATAAATGACAAGTGCATCTGCCTTGTGTTTTGTGTAGAAGATAGAAACATTTTTGTCACTCTAAGAGCCTCAGGGAAACCAGCAAAGCATACAATGTCAAATGATGCAAACCTGACACAACATACCGATAAACATTTTGAATAAATTGATTTTGCCTCATTGTGGAGAAGGGCCTGGAGCTCACCATTCCAAAACACACCAGGTCGATTATATTGAGCAGGCCAGCTGGAAACTCCAAATGCTTTCAATTCTAAGAAAATGCTTATAAATTATCATGTGTTGCTACTACCCTCCAGTAAGACTGGGAGCAATGCAATGCGGTTCTGACCATTGCGGAAGACACTGAGGACAGAGGGGTACACTACAGCACATGTGATGAAACTGTCCACTGGTGGTGACTTTATGGAAAGAGATACAGAAGGTTATGAAAGAAATAATGAAGTGAACCTAGCCATTAGATCCCTTACTGTAACTTCTGGGATACAGATGGTATAAGACACATTACCCTCTCTCTTCCTCAGTGGCGAACGTGCCACTCATTTTATTATTAGCAGTGAGACTCACCATCGCTCAGAGTTGGAAGACACAGGAAGCAATGCCCATACTGTTGTGGTGAACTAAAATCTGGATCATAAGTGCTAGGGAACAATTGACAGGCATGACAACAGACTCAACAAAGCTCCACTTTAATACTTATCTGAATCAGGAATGTGGTGGAAACCCAACAAGATGTTTCCAGCATGTAGTGCGTTATATATTTGGTCGATCTAGTGGTCCCTATCTAGTGGTAATTGTGGCTTAAGGTGCACTGATATTTCAATCTGTCGGCTCAGTTGCCACGCCTGATGAGATGTTCCAGTAATCATTTTTACAATGAGTAGTTGTGGTAAAAGTTGACTTGTTTATATGAAAGGGTATCTGACCATTAAGAATATAGGGCCAGATGTAGGTGAAATAGATTTACCGATTTTAAATTACCGAATTTTACCGATTCGGTAATTAAAAATCGGTAAATCTATGGGGTCGACATGTAGGTATTCCAGATGTGCTGGAATACCGAATCGGATGATTTCGGTATTTACCGATTCGGTAAATACCGAATCGGTAATGCCCATGCATTCCTATGGGCTTTGAAGCCCATAGGAATGAATGGGCATTACCGATTCGGTATTTACCGAATCGGTAAATACCGATTTTCACAAGGGTGCAGGGGGTGTCACTTTGACACCCTCTGGCACCCCCAAAACAGGCTCGGGTGCCATGTGGCAGGCATACATGCCCTAAGGGCAGGTCTGCCTGTCACATGGCATAGGTGTGCATGCACACATGTGCATGCACACCGGAATCGGTATTTTACCATCAAATTGGATTTGATGGTAAAATACCGATTCGGTAAGGCTCCTGGGACTCTGAAGAGTCCCACCTACATATGGGTGGCTCAGATTCGGTAAATTTACCGATTCGGTAAAATAAAGCCCCCTACATGCCAATCACCTATTTACCGATCGGTAACGGCCGAAAATACCGATTTTCGGCCGTTACCGACCGACCTACATCGGGCCCTTAACTGGGTGAGTACTCATTACAGATTGAGAGCTAAATTCCAATGAGCTTTGTCATGTTTATCACACCTTTACTGTGTTCCCCTGATAGGTTCCAGCAAGTCAGACTTGCCAACATTCATTAGGGTAAAAGGCTGTAAATACAAAGACAAAGAGTGCACCTTTTGGTGTGTTAAATACTAATTCAACATGTTATGGCTTGGTTGGAAGTTCATAACTTGGCATAGGAGGTATTTACCATGTATGGTAAATATCTCATTCTGGGATAATGGTATTATTCAGGTGTGTTATATACCTCACTTATTCCACCTTACTTGTAATGGAGGTTTAAGTATTGAAAAAGATGTTACCCTACCTTGATGATAACATGACTAATTGCTTTCAAATGTATGTATCGTGACACCAGTACAAACGTATAAATAAAGTTGTGGGAAATTGATTTTGCTTGAGGAGCAAGTCTAGGTAAAATGTGTACAGAACACCTTGAACTGCCAAGCACAGACTTTTGTGGTTCAGAGTCAGGGTGAACAATAGTAAGAGGAGAAACAGCAGGATGAACAGAAAGACGACTAGAAGCAGCAGCTATTCCTGCGATCACTAAGTCACTACAAGAAGTGTGGAATTACCACAAAGGCAGAGGAAACCTCCGTGAGCTATAGGTGTTGCATAATCTGGCTTCCCTGCACATGAAGGTCAACTATGTTGTGAGAATATCAAGTTCAAATCAGTGATCTGCAGACTAATATTGGCAAATGATCACAAACAGCAATTCTGCTGGCAATGGCAGCAACTTCAGTGACACAATGAAATTATATAAACATTGGGCAAGGAAGGAGCTCAGTGCCATTGAATAGAGGAGACCAAAGGCGCTCAAGGAGACAACTGCATAGGATATCCTCAAATTAGTCCAATTGCATGGAGTAGGAAACAGACCAGACTTTACAAGGGTAGTCACATGCAGAGTTCAAGCCCAACAATAAAGACACAAAGCTCCAACTACACAACAGCAACCTATTCCACAAATAGCACAATAGCCACATCATGCAGAATAATGTGCAGCAATAGTGCACACACAAGGAGCCTGTCAATATTCAAATGTAAGACAGCAAGTCTGTCATTGCCACCCCAACTTAATTCTTACTTTGCAATATAGTATAATTGGGAGGATTTCCTATATTTGTTTTAGAGCCCTCATTTTCTGAAGTGTTATATTTAAAAAACAAAAGAAGAAAGTTGCTATCTGGATAAATGCTAGAAACAGATAAGAACAAGTCATGGAATATTTTACAGGTGTGTGAGAGATCCAGCTAATCTTATCACAGTGTTTTACCCAAATAACTAAAATCTTGGAGTCAATTTAGAGTCCCCATACTACTCTCAAATAAATCTTGCAGAAGAAAGTCAACAGTACAGCTGTGTCGGAACAAGAGCTAGCTAATGAAGGTCACATTTGAGTTATGGCAGAACACCACATTGATTGGTGAGGATCTGAATCTGTCTTGAATGGTCTGGAGTCTAGAATTACTTCTTCCTGGGATCAATATTTGTCCATGTAACATGACTTCACCGATACTCCACATAAGCCATGCATGCCACTCCACAACACAATCTCAATGTATACAATAACAAATACTAGTCTTCGTACTTAGGTCCACTATTTCCCGACTTTGGGCTAGATGTATAGAATCACTTTGCGTTCAGAAAAGATGTAATTTGCAAAATCCTTGGGCTTGCAAAAGCAAAATGTTTTTCTACAATGTACTAACCCTATTTTGTGACTCGGAAATGCATTTGGTATGTTTTGCTATATCCCAGACGATCTAGATTATTTTATCTTGCACTCCCAGTGGTAGCCATACTACTAATAATAACAGCTGAGCAGCAACACTAGGCTGACTAGCTCTACATTAAGCGTGATAATTTTCTACATGGACCCACTAACCTCGTTTTCCATAACCTGTTCAAAAGTATGTGAATCAGTGTCAGTCAGTTTTTAATCGGTGATGTATTGTCTTCCACTAGCCTGGTCACCTACCTTGTCCTCTCCCCGCTCGCTCCACCTGCCTGGTCCGACCAATTTATTTTATGTATTTCAGTATCAATTAGTATATATTGTGTGATCAATTGTTTCCTATTAGCCTAATTTCCTTCCTCTTCCTTTCCCCGCTCTATATGGTCAACCTTTATAATATCTTAAACATTCTCCTGTCCTACCCTACCACTGCCCACAATTTTCCCTCCCCTACACCCATCCTCATCTCTCCTACCCACGCCCCCCCTGATCTGATGCCGTAACTCTCTAATTCAACCCCTCTCTCCCCCACCACTCCCCCCTCTTTCTGCGTTCTTACCTTAATCCCCCCCTCCAGCCACACTCATATTCTTAGCCCCCCTTATCTTTTATATCTCCCCCCACCACTCTGCTCACTCCCCTTCTCTCTACTAGCCTAACCTCACCATCATGCCCGCCCCAATATCGCACACACACCCCCTCCGATACACAGACCGCCCTCACCAAACACGGACCAAACTCCTGTACCATCCCATACCCTCCCAGACTTTCGAAAAATGCCAAAAAATATAATCATGCATATTTAAAACAACACCCTGAAACCCTTATCGAAGACAACTATCACAGCTCCACATCCCCCATTAAAACTAACTATATTTTCTTCACCAAACGCCCCTCCAAATCGAAGAGCACCTTCCTACATCACCTCCCAGTCTCTAGCGCAATCAAAATCCCCCATGGTTTTAAACCTACCACTTTTCCCTGGTGATATAACCATCTCCATCTACAAAACTGGAAATATCTTAATCCAAGCCTCTGAACAACACCTCACAATTTTCGAACTCCTCTTTAGCACTCTTTCTTACGTGCTTTCACTAACCTCCCCCCCACAATACCCCCTCAAACCCCCAACCACTAACGCCACTACTCCTAACAACCTCCCTAACAATAGTACCCCTGCAGCTACTACCTCTCTGGCACCCATACTAGAACGCTCTCCCACCGTAATATTATCCCCTCTACCGAGACCAGCTCTATCCCCATCCACGACCAAATCCCCCCACCTCCCAGATAATCACCCTACCACACTATGACACTCCTTCCATCTTTGACTCACCCTCCATTTTAACTCCTAGCCCACCCCCCACTCCGACGTTATCACCCCACCACTCCTCTAATACACTCTAATACACTCCTCCATATTCCCACTCCCCACAATGACCGTCCACCCCCTACACCGCACTTCTTCCCCAGTACACCTCCCCCCCTACAATCCGGCCCACAATGACAAAAAACACCCACGTCAATGCCCTGCCTCCTACCCCCTCTAACAACACTTCTGTATCACCCTCCCCGTACCTTCCCCTGCCACACTCCGGTCCACTCCAACCCCCTCTACAACCCTCCTTCTTAACCTCAGCCAGACACTTTGTAACTTGGACGACAGTCTTGTTACCCTAGCTACCGAACTTACCCTACTCAGGAAAGATTACAATCGGTTCAACTCCTACAAACCCACCTTCTGCCCCTCCTGCCTCCCCCCTTATGCTAACCCACGAAAACACTTAGATCCCAAACATGGGTTAACAACGCCACTCCTCTCCCGCTCCCCCAGACCCATACGAACCTCTAACACCTACTCTGCCACTGACCTCTCTACCCTCTGACTCACTTACCTTAACCACCTCCCACCTAAAGGATCTCCCCCCTTTCACTCCAGTATCCCTGTTATTCTGGGAACCAGCAGAATCCCAGAGCCCCCTAGCTCCCCGAGACCCCCCAACTCACTAGTATTCAATTACTCACCCCCCTGCAACCAAACACAAACCCTTGACCTGCATGCTCGTCAATTGCCGTTCAGCTGTCCGTCATGCGACCGATATCTCAGAAATCATTCTTAACGAAGATATCGATATCGCCTTTCTTACCGAAACCTGACTCAAAGACCATTCAACACCCATCATCGACCTTCTTTCCCCCCCTGGCTACTCTATTCTCAGAAGAGATAGACTGAAAAAAATTAGGGGTGGCCTAGCGATCATTTTTAAAGAAGAATTTCAACTCTCCCCTATTAATAACACCGACTACACAACCTTCGAATACTTAGGCGCCAAACTCAAAATTAAATGCTACCCTCCTATACGAATGCATACCATCTATCATCCCCCGGGTGATCCCCTTCCCTTTGCTGAAGAATTATCCGACCTCCTCACTAAATCGTTACTCTCCAACTCCAAAAACATTTTCCTAGGAGATCTCAACCTCCACTGGAACGAACCTAATGACCCGACAATCAGCCTCGTAAATAATCTCCTCGAGATTAGCGACCTCAAGCAAATTTGCCTCTCCCCTAACCATGCCAAAGGAGCCATCCTAGATGCAATCATCCCCAACCCAGATCTGACATCCCTATCTAACATCATCCCAATCGACTGGTCGGACCACCATCTCATTCTGTTCACAATATCCCGCCCTGACCTCCCGGCCCCTAAAAAAATAAATAAACTTTAAACAAATCACTCCTGGCGCACTGGAGCATAAACTCCAACCCCAACTTAGTCTCACCCCCCACCTCTAATGTTAATGACCTCACGGAGCATTTCAACAAAACTGTAACAGAGATGTTAGACCAACTTGCCCCTTTGAAAACTAAAACATTAAAAAATGCCCCCTCTAAATCTTGGTTTACCCTAGACCTTAACAAAGAAAGACGCTTGCTGAGACTGGCGGAAAGAACATGGAGACAACACCCCTCCCCAGGCCACCTTACCCTCCTTAGAACAGCGAGAGCTTCTAACAAAAAACACATCTTTTCAGAGAAAGCGTCATTCTTTCGTCTCCAACTCTCACGTGCCAAAAAAGACCTAGAGAACTGTTCAACATCATTAGAAACAAAACCACACCGGCACCCCTTAACCCGATTGCCTCTACTAACAAATGCGAAGAAATTGCCAACTTTTTCTGTTAAAAAATCAAAAAAATAGACAGCTCCTTCCTCAATCTTCTACCCTCGCCCACCCCCAACCACCATTGATCCCCACACCTCTTTTACCTCCCCTTTTGAACACTTCCCTGACCCCCTCTACCCCCTCCCTTCTCTCACCCCTCCAGAACCCATCTCCCTTCCGCTTAAAAATAATGCCTCATGGCATAATTTCCACCCTGTATCAGAACAGGAGGTCTTCAAGATTTTAGCCAAAATTAAACCTTCCTCCCATACAAAAGATTAGTGGAGTAGTGTGGCTCACTGGTTAGAGGCAGCAGACCCGGGAGCAGAAGTCGGCCCGGGACCAGGGTTCAATTCCTGACGCGGCAGGGTCGTGGACTTGGGTCAGCGGACTCGATAATTCTCGCTTCGGTGCTTACTCTAATCAGGGGTTCCACTCGGCAACTCTGGGCATTAGCTTGCCTAATCTCCACAACGGCCCCATCAATTCCGGGGATGCCTGGCTCCACCTTGGGGACTCCCAGCAGGGACCATCCCACAGGGAAAGTCAGGATGGGTTCCCCAGAGTTATACAGCGCCAGGAAACCTACAGACGGGTAGCAGTGCGCTTTACAAGCACAAGCACAAGCTCAAATACATCCTCTCCCTTACCTACTGGACCAACATCATAAACGCCTCCCTTTCAACAGGGAATGTACCCATCTCCCTTCAACTCGGGCAAATCACTCCCATCCCCAAAAATCCCAAAGCTGACCCCAACGACCCTAATAATCTCCGCCCTATCTCCAACCTTCCCCTCTCCTCTCCAAAGCCCTGGAAAAATGTGCCCTCCTCCAACTGGACAAACACATTGATACGTTTAACCTGCTCGACCCCCTTCAATCTGGCTTCCGCAAAGGGTGCAGCACGTAAACCGCACTTATCAAAATAGTCGATGATATTCACCTAGCCCTGGATAAGGGTGATACCTACCTACTCATCCTTCTTGACCTTTCTGCGGCATTTGACACTGTTTACCACCCAACCCTACTAAGCACACTCAAATAACCGCTTCGGCCTCAGTGGCATGGTCCTTAACTGGTTCACTTCCTACTTTCAACATAGAACACAACAAATTAAAATTAAAAATTACCTCTCTAACCCAACCTCTGTCTCCCTTGGCGTCCCTCAAGGATCCATCCTCTCTACCGCTCTCTTTAACCTCTTTATGGAACCCCTTACCAGGATACTCAAACAAGAAAAAATCAACTACCACCTATATGCTGATGACACCCAACTGTACTATAAAATTAAATCCCATGTGGATATCTTACACCTTAACTCAGCCTTAACCAAGATCCAAGTCTGGTTCCACATCAATCATCTGAAACTCAACCCTAAAAAAACTGAAATCATCCTCTTCTCTCCCAAAAACAACCCACTCCCAATCCAAACATGGATGGCCGACCTTAATGCGCTAAACTGCTCTCTCTCCCTCGCCGATTCGGTTAAATCACTAGGCATCACTGTCAACAATAAACTCACACTTAACTCCGACATCAAGAACTCTGCAAAAAGTGCTCTCCTCACTCTCCGCCATCTCAAAAAAATCAAACCTTTTATCCCAGCTGAAGACTTCAAATTAATTATCCAGTCTCTTGTACTATCCAAAATAGACTATGGTAATGCCCTTCTCTCCGGCACCCCCAAAATCCACCTGGCCCCCTTCAAATGCGTTCTCAACCTAGCCGCCAGGTAAACAACAAACTGTAAACGCATGGACCACATCTCCCCTGCCCTCAAGTCCCTAAAGTGGCTCCCCATTGAAGGCAGATCCTCCTACAAAATTGCCTGCATTACTCACAAAGTCCTTTACCAGAAGACCCCAGCCTACCTCTCCAATAAACTTAAAAAAGCTGTCTGTGCCCGAACACGGAGAAGCTCCAACACTCTCCTTCTCATTCCCCCCTACTCAAAAAAGCTGCTTCCAAATCCCGCTCCTTCTCAGGTAAGGCCCCAACCATTTGGAATGCCCTACCCAAAGACCTTTGATGCAACCCCTCCTACCCCAGATTATAAAAAGACCTGAAAATTCATCTTCTCACCACATTCTGGGGAAACTAGGGGGCATATTACCAACGTTTAGTGAAATTTATCGCTAACGATGCTTGGCAACTAATTTTTTTAACGCTAAGCATCGCCGGAAATTATCGCAGAGATAACTTGGTATTAGCAAGGTTTATCTCAGAAGTGATAAAAATCCTCGCGCTAACTGCCAAATGAGAGATTATCGCTTGAAAACCAACGATAATCTCTCGAAGTTTGGCGTTAGCTTGATGATAGGGGCTCACAAACTTAGCCATGATATCCACCTTCCATAGGATATCATGGCTTAGTCAGGAAAATACCAGGTGTAAAAAAAGCAGTGCTAACCGCGGTTAGCGCTGCTTTTTTTATCACTAACAGGGTTAGCGAAATCCTTGATAATAGGAGAAATGTCGCTTAACAACATTTCTCCTATTATTTTTCTCTGGAACGCCCCCTTTGCATCTCATTAGAGATGCAAGGGGAAGCGTAGAGAAAAAGGGTGCTAACATGCGAATTTGCGTGTTAGCACCCTGTTGCTGATAGGGAAATAATTTTATCTCCGCTTTCTTGGCTTTTAAAGCCAAAAAAGCGGAGATATATAACTAGTATGTGGTAAACTACTTTGATTGTTTTCTTATTGTGTATGCCATTGCTGATGTAAAGCGCTCTCATACCCTCAGGTGGAGCTAGCCCTATATAAAACCTTCAAATTAATGTATAAATGGTTTGCAATGGCAATTCAAATCGCAAATCATTGATTAGCTACCAACACCTCAATCATGGTGGCTACTGATTTGCATATCAAATATGTAGTTGTGTTTTCAAGGTTTGAATAATTGGATGCACTGTTACATTCCTAGCCTTTCCCCATCATGTGCCTGCGAAAACTGCGTATGTTTTTCCAGATTATAACAGGGCAATAGATGCTAAATCGGCCTTCCTGCCTATACTACTCCAAACCTACAATGACATGCAGAGTTTCACCCATGGAATTTTTGTTATGTCTGAATGAATACAACCATGTCTTAACTTCTCCCGCTCCTTGCTTTACTTTCCTACCCATAAGAATATCTTTCTTCTTTGATAACTTTATTTTGGTCACAAAGGACCATAAAAGTACATGATAAAATACATAAAACAGTACATTCCAGTAATAAATAACATAGAGTATATCACTCACTACTATAATCATATATATACACACCTATTTACATATATAAAAGCAGCTCTACAAAAATTCAGATTAAATCATTCAGAATAGTTATCAGAAGAATACATTTGAATTCATAGAATATATGGATCACAGTATATCTTTAATAGGGTTCTGCGTTTTGACCACATTCCGTTTAGGGAGCGGGAGACGGCGAAAACGATAGGAGGATGAGTGTCATATTTTAGTACTCTAAAAGCATTTTCACATTCTCTATATCCCAAGTTCCTGCAAATTAGTTTCACCCAGCGATTACGCACCAACTGGTATTCAGGACAGAAAAAGAAAACATGGATTTCACTTTCCGAGTGGTGTCTGCATGCTGGGCACTCTGTATTGTTGTTTGAGTCCCATTTACTAGTAAATGCCCTAAGCGGCAGACAACCCATTCTGAATTGCAAGTACAACTTCCTTGCCGATGCTGGATATATCAGGTCAAGGAAGTCCTCCTTTTTGTACTCCTCTTTTATTTGAAGGAACTGAGTAGTCAGTCTACCCACTGATGAGCTAGTATGGAGAGCTGCTAGATTATGGTGCCTGTACTGATGTACCAAATCCGCCCTAGAAAGGGCCGGGCATGATACATCAGGTGAATCCCAAAGCTCTGGTAGGCCAATCCTGCCACAAAGATCCTTAATATGGATTAGCCAAGGAGTTTTCTTGTGTCTAATTACTGCCCACACATCCCTGAACTCATTTCGGTAAGAAACCAATTCCGGTACCGACCAGAGTCTTCTCCGATAGGTCAGTGGCCTTAATGCCACCTCCTCCTCCAAAGGGAGTAACCCCAGATCCAGCCTGAGAGGCACTAACGGGGTGCTAACTGGCAGTCCTAGCAAGTTCCTCATAAATGAGTGTTCTACCGTAGCTAGACTTGTAGGCCTATAGTGCCCCCATAATTCCTCCCCATACATAGAAGCCGCTCTCGCTTGTACTTTGTAAATTTCTATTACTGGAGCGGCCGGCTTGTAAACAGATACTCTGTGCAGTTTTGATAGCCCACCCGCCATTTAAGTCAGCTTTAAAGCAGACTTTACTTGGCCACTTGGGTGTCCCATCCCAGATGTTCCTCGAGAGTTATACCAAGATATTCAAAGGTCTTTACTCTCTCTAAGAGTATTCCATTCAATACTGGGTTTGGGCGCGTCTTCCTTGGAGGGTTAAAGATCATAAATTTTGTTTTAGATAGATTTATCGCGAGGCCTCTTGACGCACAAAAATCGGCAAAATCATCCAGGATACGGTGTATACCCGTTGATGTCCTGGACAACAGTAAGGTGTCGTCCTCGAACATCAATGCGGGTACCCTACCTGAGGCTATTCTAGGGGCATCGATATCCTTTACACATAGTAAATAATCTAGGAGCCCATTGATGTATGAACTAAAGAGGGTGGGAGCCATCACACACCCCTGGCGCACCCCCTTTTGTACCGGGAAACGGGCCGACAATTCTCCATATTTCCCACATCTCACCTGGGCAAAGGTTTCTACATGGAGCCTTCTCAGCACGTCAAGAAGGTAATGGTGGATGCCGGAGTCCAGAAGGACTCTCCACAATTTGTCCCTAGGGACCAGATCAAATGCAGACTTCAGGTCCACAAAAATGAGGTAGAGGCTGCCACCCTCTGCACTCACTGATTTCCAATATAGGACCTGAAGACGAAATATCTGGTCGATGGTTGACGTGCTCGTTCTGAATCCGGCCTGGAGGGTACTCAAAATCTCATTTTCCCCTTCCCAGGTCGGGATTCTTTCCAAGATTATTCGTCCCATCAACTTCTGGGCAATATCTATCAGGCTGATAGGCCTGTAGTTTGATGGTAACAAGGGGCAGCCTTTTTTATGGATGGGAACTATCTCTGCTCCACGCCAGGTGTCTGGCGGGTCCATCCCCATTAAGATGGAATTAAACAGGACACAGAGATAGGGGGCCCATATTTTCGGTTCTGAACGGAATAAGTCCCCTGGCAATTTATCAAGCCCGGGCGCTTTATTAGGTAGAAGCTTGGCAATGGCAGATTCGACTTCGGTAATAGAAATCTCCTGCACCCCCCCAGTCGATACTCATGGAGGGAGCACAGGGTTATCGGAGCCGAATCGTCATTGCCCGAACATGCGTACAGGCTTCCGAAATGGGCTTCCCATACTGCTGGAGCTATGTTGGGGATAACTGCTGTTCTATCTTCCCTCCTACCATTGCTAACTATTGCCCAAAATTATTTCAAGTCCTTATGCTGTAGAGCTAGTCTCAGGTTCTCCCACTTATCCATCTCCCAGGATTTTCTTTCCCTGTCTATCACCTGCTTATACTGCATCCGGAGTTCCTTAATCTTAGGCTTGTCCTTGACCTTGATGGCTTCAATTTGGTCTCTTTTCTTTTTACAACAGTTGGCGTTGTACCATGAGTGGGTCGGCGCCGGTTTTTCTTTGATGCTCCCTTCCGGGTAGAACACCTCGAGCAATTTAGAGGTCAGCTGATTGTGAATTTCAAGAGGCCTCATATGCCACCCCGCTTGGGAGCCCAGTGTCCCAACCCTTGCCATTTCACTGAGATGCGGTACAACCTGCTGATATGTGTATGCCAACTTATTCGGAGAACCCAGTATATGGGGCCACTTTACTCTCCGTCTATTATTATGTAACAGGAGAGATTGTTGCACGGGGTTAGGCTCTGCTTGGTAGTTTGACAGGCCCCAGCTCCCTGGCTTTAATGTCATTACCAGAGCATTGTGGTCGCTGTCTTACCGCCTTAGGATCCAAAAGTCCAAAATCCTATCCCAGGATCTAGATTCAATCATAATATAATCTATGATTGATGTTTGCCCTTCTCTATTAAATGTCGATAGGCCATGTCTATCCGATTTTGATCTCCCATTACAGGGCCTCAGGGATAGGGAGAGAGTAAACGAAATAATTTGTAGAACCAGCAGCGTCCATGCTTTAACTGGTGGGATCATGGGATCCGGGATGTTCCAGTGCTGGTTTTCAGCATCTGGATCATCTAGACCAATATTACTAAGGGGTTCGAACTGACAGTTAAAATCGCCCCCTAATAACACAATATACTCTGGGTCAAGAGACAATATATATTCTCTCAGTTGATCTATAACAGTAGACTCTTTCCCACTCTGGGTTGGCCTGGAGTAGATGTTAATTAGGGCTATGTGTTTTTTGGTTGGAAGGGTTAGTAGAACACATTGTATATCGAGTGAGTTTGTTGGCAGCTGTTCCGCTTTAACTCCCAGGTGCGTGCCCACCCATATACCCGATTGTCTACCCCTACCCTTCGTTGTGGCCAGTATTTTAAAAGTAGCAAAGCCACTCCGCTGATTGTTTTCCAAAGCCCACGTCTCCTGCATGAGGCAAATGTCATGTTTGTCTATGAACAGCTCCCAGTCTGGGCATCTTAGCTTGTTTTTCATCCCTCCCATATTACATGAAAGAATGCTAATGTTGCCATTTGCCTCCCCAGACGTAGTCCTCTTATTTATACCACAGCTTGTTGGCCCTGGTGGTGGGTCGGCCTTTTGTATATGTGTCCCACCCCCCGTCTCACAGCTGACCCCACTATTCCTAAGTGCTCTGTCTCCAGCCTCCCGCAATCCACAGTTCCCTCCCAACCCCTTTGTTAGCATGGTTCAGAGCCCACCGCACCCACTTGAGGAGCTCCCCCTGTTAATACCACTTGTTGGTGCAGGTATGCCCTCTCGCCTCAAAGACCCATACTGTAGTATAAAACACTTCATCTTTGCAAAGCGAGCCTTAACCTCTAGGAAACTCTTATTGTCAGCTTTGGTGGATATAAGCAAACTAGACCTCAACCGTCAATCTACCAGGTCCAGGACACTATATCTATTGTTGTGATGAAACATTTCAAGTGCCAGCGACCGATTTTGGAACCCCTTCCAATTGGCATTTCCCGGTAAGGAAATGCCACCCTGGTTTTCATCATCCCCCCAGACCAGCCTTCTCCTATTAAATTCAGGGTAAAGGATACTAGAGGCAACCGGGTAAAAGTAGGTTAAGAGAAGAGATTTTATTTGCGTTTCTGGGCTGCCTACCTCCCAATTACTGATGTGCTTGACGGCCCAGCTACTCCTAAAATGAATGACAACGCAATCGCCATGTATATTTTTAGCCCGGGACCCCACCCAGTCTACACGTCTAGCAAAAATAATTTCACTAGATCCCTGGTTAGAGAGGGGCCTGTTATGATTTAACCAGTGAATACATTTGTTCTTTAACTCACTATAGGCCTCCGTTTTCCCCGACGCAAGGTAGGGACCCCGCCCAAAACCACCATATAAGGTATAGACTCGTGCGGGAGGTCCAAACGAGGTAGCTCGGTCTTACGAACATCAGAGGACCTTGCCCTATTTACCATATTTACTGGTCGATCAGTGCTTCGGGCCCCCATATCCCCTACTCCCTCTCTATACATATCTATTGCCAATGCATTAGAAACAACAGGATCAGAAAGCATTGTATGTTGATCGCCCAGTTGAACAGGTGGGACAGGCAAGTTCATTATGGCATTTGTTGCTTGCTGACAACCTAACTTTGTTGGCCTGGGGAGCCCGTGGCCATTACTGGTACTATCCACAGCCAACATACCCTCCCCACCCTGTGCTGAGGTACACAGTGATTCAAGATGAGAAAGTCTGTGTTCAATAGAATTCAGTCTTTCGTAGATGGGAAGGCAAGTTTCTGTGAATATTTGTTTCAGTTTGACCCAAAAGTCTCCCCTATTCTCAGGAGGGATCATATCATCAATTACATGGGTAGTCAGAGGTGCGTTTACAGTTAGCTGCACTACATCCGGATCAGCTACAATTAAGTTACTCTCTGCATTACCACATTTCTGCATTTTTGCTTTTCTGTTCAATAGTGCAGTTCCTCCGCGCTTTCTTTTAACTACTACATCAGGCACCTGTTTGACAGTTCCATGTTTGTTACCAGATGCCGACCGTATTAACAATCCCGATCTGGTTGTACCTGGGCTTTGTGGGACAATGCGTCGCGCGAGCCCTGGTGCGATTTAAAGCTCCTCCTGTAGCTTCGTGCTGACGCTGTTCTGGAGCGCCGCCGGGGGACTCTGGGAAATGGAGTCTGTGGCTTCCGGCTCTTCCCCCAGTCAGCAGTAATGGTGGTGGCAGTGTCGGTGCAGTCCCCCTCGGACTGTTTGAGCAGGTAAGCAAGGGAAATGGTGCTCGCATTTTCAGTAGACGCCCAAAAGAAGGAAGGGACCCACGTCGCTCGAGCCCTGGTGCGATTTAAAGTGCCTCCTGTCGCTTCGTGCTGACGCTGTTCTGGAGCGCCACCGGAGGACTCTGGGAAATGGAGTCTGTGGCTCCCGGCTCTTCCCCCAGTCAGCAGTAATGGCGGTGGCAGTGTCGGTGCAGTCCCCCTCGGACTGTTTGAGCAGGTAAGCAAGGGAAATGGTGCTCGCGTTTTCAGTAGACGCCCAAAGAAGGAAAGGACTTCACGGAATCACTTTGCAGCCGCTCGGGCGGCCATCTTGGGCTTGGTAAACCAAGAATATCCAGTTTAACGTTGTGCATTCATCTCACAGGCCCTTACACGATCACATTCCTACATTTGTTGGGAATCATTTTCAGAAGTATCAGTCTGAATGTGAATGACTTCTTTGTTATATTATGAAAGTTTTGCTCTATGTACCATGTGTTAGGTCAGGAGAAACATGCAACTAGTTCCTTAAAGTTTGGGGCACAAAACTCACAGAGTTTTGGAAATAAGTAACTTTTCCTTGAATTCTAAAAGAAACTCCAACCTACCAATATTGAGCTAATGTGATCTCAGGCAGTAACCTTCTTTTCCCTTCTAATTTTCAGTAGACTTTCTGGGTGAATATTCACTTTAGAATGAAAATTGAAATAATATCGTAGAGTAAAATATGATTCTTCAAACAATCAGCATGAATACCATGTGGGTGGTGCCATCAATGAGCAATAGCCCTTTCAGGCTACATTTAGGAGATTCTTCATCTCCCAATTGAGTAATCCAAAATCTCTTTCATCTGAATATCTAGAGCTTAATGAGCCTGATGGCAAATTAGGCAATGGCATGCCTTATATGGCATGGTTTATAAGACAAAT
Organism: Lissotriton helveticus; assembly: GCF_964261635.1. NCBI lineage: Eukaryota > Metazoa > Chordata > Amphibia > Caudata > Salamandridae > Lissotriton > Lissotriton helveticus. The sequence continues at coordinate 1,326,623,792 of NC_136069.1, read as the reverse complement.
ATGAAAAAGGAATGCATGCACCACCAAGGGAATATAATTAACTATAGCATTACACTTTCAATCTCATCCAAAAGCAGTGTTGCTAATAGCCTCGCTTCTCTGAAATCACTGATGGCCATGCAAAGAATATCTACGTCAATGAGCAGTCGCTCTAATAACATGAGAATGGGAGAAGAAGGAGAGAAACAAAGACACTGCATGTCTTAATGTCATCTGTTTTTAATGTCAGACTTAACATGCACGGTGGAGGCATTGATATCTACAACAGGAAATCATTATTTTAGTATATGGTCAATGCTATTACAATTCACTATTTCTACTATGACACCTGTTATACCTTGGATCAGTCTCTATATAACACACTCCCTAGCTGTGGTTTCTGATAACCCCATGGCTACAACTGAAATATATAAGTAACCTTTGGAAATAAGGTATTGCGTAACCTAAACTGTAATACACATTCACATGTTTATATCTACCGTCAGTATGTTAGAAATCAAGTTTGCAACCTGAATGAGTCAATAGACATAGTTAATCAGCTGTCACATAATAAATACACCTGAGTATTTTGTTTCCACCCAGGGCAATATAGATTCACTTTCCCACCGCTGTCAAACTCTTAATTCCTTATGTGATATAATCAAAGTATGTAAAATATAGAGTATTCACTATGTGCAATAACGTTCATAATCCTAGAAAGGATTACTTAAATAGTATTGTGCATATCAAAATCTAGATCCATAGGACCATATTTATGACCAGGTTTGAGTCGCTTTTGCACCACACAACATGGTACTTGCGCAACACAAACCTAAAGTTAGATTTGTGAAGCCACGCAGAGTCACTTTGTGTAGTTCTGAGTGGCTCCATAAATCTGGAGTAAAAGCAACGCAGTGTAAATCGCTGTGTTGCCTTAATCTGTGCAAGGAAGACATTCCAGGGCGTTCCACGGGTGTTCCCCCACAACTCCCATGGTTTTTGACGCATTCCCAGATTTACCAGAACAGATAAAACTGGGAATGCTCCTAAAAGTTATGCCTATCCAGAGAGGTGGAATGAGGAGAAATGTGTTTATTTCTCCTTGTTACTTCCTCTTTCCACATGTGCTGCATTCTGCAGCACACAAAGAAAGTGGAATGTACCTCTCAGGACTGTTTTTGTGCTGGAAGGTGGCAATTCTGGCACAAAAACAATCCTGCATGCAATGCAAGCACCCTTCCGCAGTGGTGCATGGTTGTCACCTGTTGGGGCTAGGCTGCCAAAAGAGCACCAGTGCCGGGGAAAAGGCAGGAATTAACCGTATTGCCTTAAATATGGTGCATTCCTGCATTTTCCTGTCACACAGTGCAACAAGTGAGTATTTCATAAATCTGCCTCTTTGTCTCTAATGTGCATCCAGAGTACTTCTCTGAGAAAACTGTCCTTTACAACTTTTTATGAAAACGTAATGCCTGGCAAGGAACTCTCTGAATCATGACAAATGTATACTCAATAGATTTAAGATGACCAACATCACTGCAAGTCTCAAGAGAGTCTAGTTGTGCTCCGGGGAATGTAGTAGTGCAGTAATTGGGGCTGAGAAGCCTCACATCTAGAGAGGCCTTCTCTCTGGATGTATCTGGGTGCTCCTCCACAGCGGAAAGACTCAAAAGCTTTTGAAGTTCACAGTAGTGTGTCTCCTTCCCTGTACAGCATACACAGGTGAGGGCAATCATATATCATGACGGTACCCCCTCAAAGGACAGGTTCCCTTGTAACATGTCTCCAGGATTATCTTGACGATTCCTATAGGACTCTCATAATAAGCATGGATCATGCAGACTGAAGACCAGTTCCCATGATTGTTCCTCATGGCCGTACCCTTCAAATCCATTTATTTTCTCCAAGATTATAGAATGTCCCTTTTTATGTCTCACCATTTGAGGTTACGTAGCTTTCGGCTTCGCTTCGTATCTAGCCGCCATTTTGTGTATAACCGCCATTTTGTGTTGCCTCACTCAGGCAGCACGGCGGACACGGTGTTTTTGCTTGGTTCAGCTGCTAATGTCTCGTCTGTTAAAGAAGTAAACCCCCCTGCCCTTGTTTACGAACCCGATGTCTGGGACTGGCCGAGTCCACTAATCCATGTCTAGGCTGATTGATCCCTGTCTCGACTGACTGTTTGGCTCTCACTATTCTTTCTGACTTTATCTTAGTTGACTGGTCTTCCCCATTCTCTTCGTGTATTCTCTTGTTACATAAACTATCCTTTGAAGCATTCAAACATGTTCTACCACCTGCAAATTGAATAACGGGCACTAGTGTTGATTAACTTGAGGGGAGGAGAGCACACTGGGTCTGAAAGAAGTGTGTATTTTTGACATTCGATAACTTGTTTTCGAACTATTCCTATTCGTCAGTTTTGTATATTTGGGAGTGGGCATTGTAAATCTGTACGCTATAATAGATTGTGCGCCACGGAATTAAGTGGCAGTCTCCTGAGAATTTACCACTGGTGTACTTCTAGGACCACTGTGCTTAGCTGCAGCTAATAAACTTGATTTTCTACGCCTAACAGAGTGTCTCGTGTCTCTGTCTGACAAGGCAGGTGAACCCGGAGATATTAGGCGTGCCCTGCGCCGCTGGACCCATAAGGCCCAGTTCTCCACATTGATAGAGACTTACTTTTGCCTTTGACAAGAGTACATTTCCATCTGTTTGCTGGGCACCAATTTGCCTGCTAAAGATCTATGATTACCCACAAAATGATAAGCTTGTGGGTGTTCACCTAACTGGGTAGCACCCCCACAATGACATGCTATTACTCAAACTTTGTAAGCATAGTTGCTCAAAAGAATTTTTTTACCATGCTTGTGTAATTTATTTATGACTAAATATATTTACAAATGCAAACATTTTGAATGTAGGAGATATTCATTTTCAATGATGGCAAATATAATGAATATGTTTTTTTTTTAAGTTCAAGTAAAAGTTTATTGAAGAATTAAAATTGTTGTAAAAAACAATACTTCGTACAGACAGTTATTTATCAATCTATGAAGGCATGAAAGAATACTTGAGAATACTGTTAATATACAAAAAACCATCAAGGCAATAAAAGTGTAACGTAGAAGATGATATAAAAGCATTCATAGGTTCATAAATATTGTGAATAGCAGTATATGTCTAAAATATATTGTTAAAGGGGTGCAATAGGGATTGACAAAATAATGAGAATTATATGCAAGTAAGCAGTAGGAAGTCAGGGAGGCTTGGTAACTTCTTGTACTAAGGGCTTAGGGGAGGAAGGATTTTTTGCTGCTGTATTCAAAAAGTGTGTGAGGGGGTACCAGAGGTGTAGTCTTGTGGTAGCTGGAGAGATAGGATGGACTAGAGCTGTATCTAAGCGGTGATTATGGCATACTGCATACCACCATGCTAGATAGGACAATTTGGAAGAGTCTTTCCAATGTTTTGAGACCTGTTGGAATGCTACAGCCAGTAACAGATCTCTGAGTTTTAGCTGAGAGTGACTTCCCCCCATTCCGGTGCTAGACTACCTAGGAAAAGGTTTGTAAGGGATAAGGGCGTTGAGGTATGAAAGATAGTGTTCATTTGGTGCTAGAACTGTTCCCAGAATTTAAAGACATGTGTGCATGTAAATAGCATGTGTTTAAGATCAGCTTCACTTTGGAAACATGTCCAGCATGTGTTAGGATTTGTGTTATGTATCTTATGTAGGTAAACTGGAGTAAAAAATACCCGATTATATAGAGAGAAAAGTGCTTGTGTTGTACTGGCGGCACTAGAGGATTTCCTAAGTTTTAACCAAATTCTGTTCCATAGAGTAACTGGACAGTTTGTTTTCAGATCGGATTCCCATGAGAGTTCTATTTTGGTCTTATGTCTGTGAACAGGAGGTTCCATTAGACGTGAATAAATGTTTGAAGCTTTGAGGTTTATGAGCAAGAGATGGTGCCAAGGAAAGAGGGGTTGGGACTGTGAAGAGGGTGAGGTTGTAAGTTTAGCACATGTTTCAATTAGTACATTCTGCAAGGTCAGAAATTTAGATTTAAAGGAAAAGGGTAAATGATATAGAGTTTGTATTTGTGTGCATTGAATGGGTGAGCCCTGGTCGAAAAATTGGTGGACCCAAAGTAGGCCTTTGTTCCTCCAAACCTTGCATTATATAGGTTTCCCTTTGATAAGGATCGACACAAGTGAGGGCCAATCCCTCATCTCTGTTAGCTCCACGCAAACTCTGACAGGTCTATTTAAAAGAATACATATTATGAGAATCAGTTTCTCCATGACGGCCCCTTCTATGTCTCATGGCAGCTGCCACGTTGTAACTGCACTTAAAGGCTAGGGAAAGTATATGACCGCGGCTAATTTCTACACACTGACACTATTGTAAGATCATATTAGATTGCATTAAAATGTGAATATAATAAATCGTGGTAGTACTGACCTGTTGAGAGCCTTAAATGAATGTGGAAAAATACTAGCTGCAGTTTCATCTTTTGATTGCGGAAAAAATAAATGCAGATAAATACAGAAAAAATGCCCAAAATATAAATATGGATGAATACAGACGGAAATGTCAAAAAGTAAATATCATAAAACCGGGAGCCCGAATTATAATCTTCGTGGTTAATGCTAACTTTGGCTTGGCTTTATCAAAACATGTTGTGTAAGGTGTCAAACACTTTGAAATACTACCCCCCTGCCAGTTTGGGCGACGGGGTAGCATTCCACCCTTCTAGAGGGAGAAGACATATAGTTACTGGTTTACCCGGTTAAAGTTTAACAGAGCCTCAGCATCACAAAATGGATGCTGCTGCCACAGACACGAGTCTGACCTCCTGTTGCTGGATGAAACTTCGGCAGGGGAGGCCTGGACAATAGGTTTCCTGTCCAAGGAGGTGCTGGCACCTCCACAGACAGGCTTTTGTGTATTGGGGAAGGGAGGGCTGCATTCAGTGAATGCTTTCCAGACACTGCCTGGGGCACACTAGGTGCTCGATGCATTTCCCAGTTCAAACCGGTTGCTGGGGCCCTCTGCCCCAGCTCTGGTGCGAAACTGGACAAAGGGAAAAGGGTGTAATCACCGCCTTCCCAGGTTCACCCATAGGAGGGACCTTAAGGGTAGTCCAGCCCCTAAACTTAGTATAAGTATAGGAACCCAGTCACTAGGACTTTAGATTACCCTGGATGAAACTTTGAAACATATATCCTGGAGCTTCGACATTCCATTTCGACTGGAAGACGGAAGACATCTCCCTTGTGGTCAAGGAGTGATCACCCTGTTCAAACGGGCACCAACAGCAACTTTGCCAGTCTGCATTTTCGAGGCTCCCGCCAGATCCCGAAGAATATGCGACACAGGACACAGACTTCCAGACATCTCTGACCCCGACCTTTGCTCACAGCAAGTTTGAAACCTGTGGCGGACACGAGAGACGTGGGACTGGAACTCCTAGATATCCTGCATTTTGCAAGCTGCACTCACTTCACGAGGTAACTCGAAGTTGTGCATTGAGGTGCTTGAAGCCCCAGACCGGAGCACCATTTGCACTGAAGCTCTGAGGCCCCCACTCCACGAGTGACCCGGGGCCTTGCTTTTGCATTTAAGCTTGATGCATCTTCCTGGTTCCTAGTCCATTGGCTAGTGAGCCCCTGGAAGACTCCATTTTGAATCTAACTTGCTTGCCTGGTTGTGTCATGCTTGCTCCAGCTTCCCTACAAAGGAAAAGCACCACTGGTCTGCCCTGCAGCCAATCTTGACATCCTGCATGGGTTGTGTTTGCCAAGGCTTGTTGGGTCCAATACGGATACCAACACCGTAGTCAACTAGATCCTTTGTGGGACAGCTCGAAACCAGCTCCTGGTTGCCATCAAAGCCTCCTGGTCCTCGTGGCTGAAGAGACAAACTTCACATCTTCACCTGAAATCACCCGACATCTGGTGACATCTTCCTTTCGCCGCCCTGGTCACTGGCAAGTGACCCAGACTCTGTCCCTTCTGCTTTCAGGTTCTACAGATCACCCTTGGATCCACCCAGACACTTTTCCTCTGGTCGCCTGCAGCCCTTCTTTGCAGCTATCCATTTAAAACGACAACGAAACCCGACACGAAAAGACACCTATGCACCTGGCTTCCCTGGGTGAGGTAACACGAGTACTCCAGTGCTCCCATGGGTCTTGACTCTTGAAGTGTCCTAGTTTTAAAGGGTTCCATTGTAGTCCATCCGGAAGTGTCCTTAAATTGTAAATTTGTAACTTCTCCATTTTCCATAGAAAGCCAATGGTAACCCGCGGCTGTGTTTAGACACTGCACACGTCTCCCATGGGACTGCTACTTCCTAACCTTTGGTTGTTTAGAGTAGCCCCAGCGATTTCTCAGGCCCCAGGCCTGCTTTCTAATTCTCATGTGGTTCTTATACCACTATTTTAGTATATAGTTTGTGAGGCCCCTAGGGCATAAGGTATACTGTGCAACTTATCGTATGCTAATTGAGTAACTTGTATTGAACTTTTACCTCTAACCTCATAAAGAGTGCAGAGGGGTTTTGTTTAGAATAAATACATATATATTTGATATATACCTTGTGTGGTGTCCTTTCATTTGGTACTCAAGGGATTATAATTGGTAAAACAACTCGCTTAATACGCTCTCTGAAGTCTTAGCCTAATGACTGCTGGTCCATGCTACCACTAGGATAGCTTTCTATAAGGTTGACATTACAACCACCATCAATAAGGGTCGACTAGACTGGTGCAAGGTGCCCACTAGAACTAGTGGACATCATATGCCAGGCTAACTTCTCACATTGGTGTGCAGCGGATGGGATAGAGCTTGAATTCTTTTACCAAATAATCTTGAGAATATCATTTGAAAGATCACATCAGGGTACCTGTAGGTACATATGAGTCAAGTCTTATATACATAAGTTCTACTACTGAACTTAGCAGTGGTAGGTGGTAAGGGCTTAGTACACCCTGACTACAACAACTCCTAGAGATGTTCTAGTAGGAAAACAAGTAGTGTAGGTAGGTGCACACACCACACCACACTAGTCATGTCTTTAACAGCAGGAGGTAATGCCTCTCTGCCAGATGTAAGCAATTTGCAGACAACTAAGTATAACACATTCACTTTTCAAGAGCTGAGAAGCTTGTGTGTTGTCAGAAAATTAAGACAAGGACAGAGTCCAACCACCCAGCACCTGATAGATCTGTTAGTAGCAGATGACTTAGAGAAAACATCAGACCCAGAGGGACAGGGTAGCAGGGAGGGGGGCCATCCCTCATCAGAAGAAGATCCTAGTGGGAATCCCAACCAGGATGATGATGCTGATGATGAGGATGCAGGCCAGGATGAGGTTGATGAACCTCACCTGGAAAACACAGGACTTCCTGAGGGTGGAGGGGGCCTAGGAAGAACTCCCTCTATCCCTCCACATAAGCCTAATGATGTGCCCAGAAGACCCAGGTCCCTTTCCAGTAGATCTGAACATTCTGACTCATCAGTAGGGTCCAATGCCTCTGCTCTAAGGAGAATGACTTCCCCTCAGAGAAGAGAGCACAAAGCTAGAGTGAGAGAAGTCAAGCTTAGGATCAAGAGGCAAGAAATCGCCCTTGCCAAAGAGACCCTAGCTCCTAGAAGAGAGAAGAAATCGTGTGTGCTAGAGCCCACTGGTGGCAGCAACAACCCTAGTGGTAGGGAAAGGTCTCATTACCATAGAAGCCTGAACAAGATTGTCCCTCCCTATCAGATTTGGGATGACATCCACAAGTGGATAACTGCTTTGGAGAGGGCCTGCAAAGTACAGCAGGTACCCCAAAGTCAGTGGGCAGCAATCTTGTGGCTCTCCTTTGCAGACAAAGGAAGAGGCAAGCTCCTCACTGTTAGAGAAGAGGATGCTGATAACTACAATGTCCTGAAGAGTGCTCTGATAGATGGGTTTGGCCTAACCACTGAACAGTACAGGTTGCTGTCCCGAGATACCAAGAAGACACAGACTCAGGGCTGGACAGATTTTGTAGATTGTGCTGCTAAGGATCTGGAAGGTTGGTTACTGGGCACTAAAGTAAGTGACTATACAGGATTGTATAACTTTATAATGAGAGAACAGATTCTTAATAACTGTCAGAACCAGATATTGCGTCAACACCTGGTTGACTCTGATTTGACATCTCCCCAAGAATTGGGTAAGAAGACAGACAAACGGGTCAGAACCAGGGTGAAGCAGAAGGTACAGAACCAAGGTGGTAATCAGAAGAAGCAAGACCAAAAGGGTGGGGAGAAAGCAAAGGACCAGAAGTCTTCTCAAGGTCCCCAAAAAGCTTCTAATTGTGGGGGTTCCCAACAATGTAAGAAGAAAGAAGAAACCTTGGTGCAAGGTTGGTAAAGTAAATACTCACTGGACCAGTGATTGTGCCAATAAGGAGACAGCTCCAGCCACCATTCCCCCTAAGGCAACTGTTCCCCCTAGTTCAGCTCCAAGTGGTGGTTCTCAACAGAAGGGTGTAGTAGGGTTAACCCTGGGAACTGAGGTGGATTCTGGCCTAGTCAGAATACCAACTCAAGCTGTTTTGATCTGTGATGGGGATATAGCCATGTCCTCTACTGTGAGTCCCAATAACTTGGGCAAGTACAGACAAACTCCTTTAAATAATGATAAAGTGGCTCAGGCCTACAGGGACACATGTGCTAGTGTCACAATGGTGACACCCAGCTTTGTGGACCCTGAACAGATCATACTAGGTGAAAATTACCTAGTGACCAATGCTAGCAATGTCACTACCACACACAGTATGGCAGTTGTAAATTTCTCCTGGGGAAGGGTAACTGGCCTCAAGAAGGTTGTTGTTAGCTGAGACCTCCCTGTAGAATGTTTGCTTGGCAATGACCTAGAGACTTCAGCCTGGTCTGAAGTGGAGTATAGGACCCATGCAGAAATGTTAGGAATCTCTGCACATGTCCTTGCTGTGACTAGGTCACAGGTCAGAAATTGCAACACTGAACAGGCACTGGATTCTGGAATAATGGACCAGTTGCCTACCAGGAGGAGAAGCAGTAGGGCTAAGGCAGTGCCTTCTCCCCGGCCTCAGGAAGAGGATCAGCCTTCTGAGGAAGCTGATTGTGAGACCCAGGAAGGAACTGTCCTAGAGGAGCTTGAGCCTGATAAGGTTGAATTTCTTGGGACAGGGGGACCTTCCAGGGCAGATCTGAGGCAGGTGCAGTTGGACTGCCCTTCTCGTGAACCCATCAGACAGCAAGCTGCTGCTGAGGCGGCAGGGAATGCTAGTGGGACCCTTAAGGTTTACCTGTATTCAGGGGCTAGAGACCACAAGCTTGGTGCTTCCAGGAGGTTGGTCATATCTTTGGCATTCAGGGGCTTCCTTTTAACACTAGCCCATGATATTCCCCTTGCAGGACATCTTGGCCAGAACAAGACATGGGACAGGCTCGTCCCTCACTTTCACTGGCCTCACATGTCAGAAGACACCAAGGAGTTTTGTCGCTCCTGTGTCACCTGCCAAGCCTGTGGCAAATCAGGTGGCACTTCAAAGGCCCCCTTATACCACTACATGTGGTGGGGGGGTCCCTTTGAACGTGTAGGGATTGACATTGTTGGACCAATTGATCCCCAAACAGCCTCTAGGCACAGATTTATTCTGGTGGTAGTGGACCATGCCACAGATACCCAGAAGCTATTCCCCTTAGGACTACAACAGCATCTGTGGTGGCAAGAGCCCTCCTGGGAGTTTCTCAAGAGTGGGTTTCCCTAAGGAGATTGTCTCAGACAGAGGTGCAAACTTCATGTCTGGATACCTGACTACAATGTGGAAGGAGTGTGGAGTAAACTACAAGTTCACCACACCCTAGCACCCACAATCCAAAGGTCTAGTTGAAAAATTCAACAAGACCTTCAAGGGCATGATTAAGGGTCTCCCTGAAAAGCTCAGGCGGAGATGGGACATCCTGCTGCCCTGCCTTGTGTTAGCTTACAGAGAAGTCCCACAGAAGGGGGTTGGCTACAGCCCTTTTGAACTTTTGTTTGGACATCCTGTAAGAGCACCCCTTTGTCTAATGAAGGAAGGATGGAAGTTACCTCTCAAAATCCCCAAAAAAGACATTGTGGACTTTGTACTTGGTCTCCACTCCAGGATGGCTGAGTACATGAAAAAGGCATCCAAAAACCTTGAGGCAAGTCAGGAATTGCAAAAGGCCTGGCATGACCAAAAGGCTGTGCTGACTGTTTACCAACCAGGACAGAAAGTGTGGGTGTTGGAGCCTGTGGCCCCAGCAGCTCTCCAGGACAAGTGGAGTGGACCCCACACTATTGATGAGCAGAAGGGATAAGTAACCTACTTGGTTGATCTTGGAACTCCCAGGACCCCCCACAGGGTGTTTCATTTCAACAGACTGAAATCCATATGTTGACAGTGCAGACATGGGCTTGCTCATGGCTACTGATGAAGGACAGGAGGAAGAGAGTGAATCTCTCCTAGACCTGCTCTCTCAGAATCCTGATGATGGTTCAGTTGATGGTGTAGCCTTGGTAGGCATCCTTACGGACCAACAACAGCAGGACTGCAGACAAGTTCTGCATGCCTACAGACATATGTTTTCTCTGACTCCAAGTCAGACTACCTGGTGCACTCATGAAGTGGACACTGGGGACAGTCTGCCTGTTAAAAGTAATATTTACAGGCAACCTGATCATGTCAGGGACTGTATCAGGACAGAGGTCCAAAAGATGTTAGAGTTGGGAGTCATTGAGCCCTCAGAGAGCCCTCAGGCCAGTTCAGTAGTCCTGGTGCCTAAACCTCACACCCAAGATGGTAAGAGAGAGATGAGGTTTTGTGTGGATTACAGAGGCCTCAATGCTGTCACTAGGACAGATGCCCACCCAATATTAATAGCAGATGAGCTCATACACAGATTGGCATCTGCCAAGTTTCTGAGCACATTTGACCTGGCAGCTGGCTACTGGCAGATCAGACTAGCTGATGATGCAAAGCCAAAGACAGCATTTTCAACCCCTGGTGGACATTATCAATTTGTGGTAATGCCCTTTGGTCTGAAAAATGCGCCTGCCACATTTCAAAGGTTGGTAAACCAAGTCCTCTCAGGCCTGGATGACTACTGTGCAGCGTATCTAGATGATATTGCTGTTTTTAGCTCCACCTGGGAAGATCACCTGATCCACCTGAAAAATGTTTTGGAGGCCCTGCAAAGGGCAGGCCTAACTATCAAGTCTACCAAGTGCCGGATAGGGCAGAGTCAGGTTGTATACCTGGGCCACCTTGTAGGTGGAGGCCAGGTTCAACCGTTGCAGAGCAAAATCCAGACCATAAAGGACTGGACTACTCCAACCACTCAGACTCAGGTCAGAGCTTTCTTGGGCCTGACTAGGTATTACAGGAAATTTGTCAAGGGGTATGGTTCCATTGTGACACCCCTTAATGACTTAACTTCCAAGAAAATGCCTAAGAAAGTTCAGTGGACAGTCAGCTGTCAAAAGGCATTTGATGACCTGAAGCAGGCCATGTGCACTGCAGCAATTCTGCAAAGTCCAGACTACTCCAAATAATTCATTGTTCAAACAGATGCTTCTGAGTTGGGGGTAGGGGCTGTGCTATCACAATTGCATAAAGATGGTCAAGACCAGCCAGTAGCTTTTATTAGCAGAAGGCTGACCCCTAGAGAGAAATGTTAGTCAGCTATTGAGAGGGAGGCCTTTGCTGTGGTTGAGGCCATACTTGTTTGGTACTCACTTCAAAGTTCAGTCAGACCATAAGCCCCTCTTGTGGCTAAAACAGATGAAGGGTGAAAATCCCAAATTGCTCAGGTGGTCCATTTCCCTACAGAGGATGGACTTTACAATGGAACATAGGCCTGAGAGTAACCATGCCAATGCAGATTGACTTTACAGATATTTCAACTTAGAACATGAAGACTCAACTGGTCAAGGTTAGTTTAATGTCCCTGCGTTTGGGGGGGGGGGAGTTGTGTAGGAGAGTAGGGTCTGCTTCCTATGGTTACCCCCACTTTTTGCTGTGATTCTCTGGTTTTTCGACTTTAGTGTGGCTGTGGACCTGCTAATCTGGCCCACAGCCCAGCTGTTCTCTCTTAAATTAATACCATGTACTTTAGGTACATTCCAGATTGGTTACTGGGTCACCCTTGTGAGCCCCTGTATAGTGTACCATAGGTACCCAGGGCATAGGTGCACCCTAGGCCTACCAGGGGCTGCAGCATGTATTGTGCCACCCCTGGTTTGACTTCCAAACTGACACCACAGGTCTGTTCACAAAGCCTGGGTAAGGTAGTGTAATCACCCCTTACTTAGATATAGTATACCTATATCTATATATACATATAGACACATATACACCTATAAGTCACTCCTATGGCAGGCCTTGACAATCCTGGAGGCAGAGTGCTTGGTTTTATGTGAGAGGGTGCCCTAGCATGTGCTGAGCCCCTCTCAGCTTTCAGAACAATCTCCTTATAGCTGTTCTATGATATAGCCATACCATATACACTTCAGTGCATTATAATCCTCGTGGTTAATGCTAACTTTGGTTTGGCTTTATCAAAACATGTGGTGTAAGGTGTCAAACACTTTGGAATACTACCCCCCGCCAGTATGGCAGTGGGGGAAGCCTTCCACCCTTCTAGAGGGAGAAGACATGTAGTTACTGGTATACCCGGTTAAAGTTAAACTGAGCCTCAGCATCACAAAATGGATGCTGCTGCCACAGACACGAGTCTGAGCTCCTGTTGCTGGATGAAACTCCGCCAGGGGAGGCCTGGACAATAGGTTTCCTGTCCAAGGAAGTGCTGGAACCTCCCCAGACAGGCTTTTGTGTATTGGGGCAGGGAGGGCTGCATTCAGTGAATGCTTTTCAGACACTGTCTGGGGCACAATAGGTGCTCCATGCATTTCCCAGTTCAAACCGGTTGCTGGGGCCCTCTGCCCCAGCTCTGGCATGAAACTGGACAAAGGGAAAGAGGTACAACCACCCCCTTCCCAGGTCCACCCATAGTAGGGACCTTAAGGGTAGTCCAGCCCCTAAACTTAGTATAAGTATAGGAACCCAGTCACTATGACTTTAGATTACCCTGGATGAAACTTTGAAACATATATCCTGGACCTTCGACATGCCATTTCGACTGGAAGACAGAAGACATCTCCCTTGTGGTCAAGGAGTGACCACCCTGTTCAAACAGGCACCAACAGCAACTTTGCCGGTATGCATTTTCGAGGCTCCTGCCAGATCCCAAAGAATCTGTGACACAGGATATAGACTTCCAGACATTGCTGACCTTGACCTTTGCTCACAGCAAAGCTGAGACCCGTGGTGGACACGAGAGACGTGGGACTGGAACTCTTGGACATCCTGCATTTTGCAGCTGCACTCACTTCACGAGGTAACTCAAAGTCGTGCATTGGAGTGCTTGAAGTCCCAGACCCAGGCACTATTTGCACCAAAGCTCAGAGGCCCCCACTCCACAAGTGACCCACGGGCCCTGCTTTTGCATTTCAGCTTGAAGCCTCTTCATGGTTCCTAGTCCATTGGCTAGTGAGCCCCTGGAAGACTCCATTTTGAATCTAACGTACTTTTCTGGTTGCTCCAGGCTTGTTCCAGCTTCTCTACAAAGGAGAAGCACCACAGAGTTTGCTGGTCTGCCCCAAAGCCAATCTTGACATCCTGTGTGGGTTGCGTTTGCCAAGGCTTGTTGGGTCCAATCTGGATATCAACACCACAGTCCACTAGATCTTTTGTGGGACAGCTCAAATCTAGCTCCTGGTTGTTGTTGACACTTCCTGGTCCTCGTGGCTGAAGAGACAAACTGCACATCTTTACCTGAAATGATCTGACATCTGGTGGCATCATCCTATCGCCGCCCTGGTAACTGGCAAGTGACCCAGACTCTGTCCCTTCTGCTTTCAGGTTCTACAGATCTTCGATCCACCCTTGGATCCACCGGACACTTTTCATCTGGCCGCCTGCAGCACTTCTTTGCAGCTCTCCTTTGAAAACGACTACGAAACCCGACACGAAAAGACACCTATGCACCTGGCTTCCCTGGGTGAGGTAACACGTGTACTCCGGTGCTCCCGTGAGTCTTGACTCTCGAAGTGTCCTAGTTTAAAAGGGTTCCATCGTAGTCCATCCGGAAGTGTCCTTAAATTGTAAATTTGTAACTTCTCCGTTTCCCATTGAAAGTCAATGGTAACCCGCGGCTGTGTTTACACACTGCATGTGTCTCCCATGGGCCTCCTACTTCCTAACCTTTGGTTGTTTAGAGTAGCCCTAGTGTTTCCACAGGCCCCAGGCCTGCTTTCTAATTCCCTTTTGGTTCTTATACCACTATTTTAGTATATGGTTTGTGAGGCCCCTAGGGCATAGCATATACTGTGCAACTTATCGTATGCTAATTGAGTAACTTGTATTGTACTTTTACCTCTGACCTCATAAAGAGTGCAGAGGGGTTGTGTTTAGAATAAATAGTTATATATTTGATATATACCTTGTGTGGTGTCCTTTCATTTGGTACTCAAGGGATTATAATTGGTAAAACAACTTGCTTAATACACTCTCTGAAGTCTTAGCCTGATGACTGCTGGTCCATGCTACCACTAGGATAGCTTTCTATAAGGTTGACTTTACAACCACCATCAATAAGGGTCGATTAGACTGGTGCAAGGTGCCCACTAGAACTAGTGGATATCATATGCCAGGCTAACTTCTCACAATGCAAACTTGTAACCTGAAAACTGGAGATATAAATAAAAACATGCTATCCAAAGCGACTCTGTGTAACCTGAGCTATATATTTAAATATAGAGAGAAGAAAAAAACATTAGTGATTAAAGGTACATATAATTAAGTCATATAACAACATTTGAAGTGTGTGCTTGTGGTTTTCATTCGGTCTGAAGAGTGAATATTGAGAAAACTGCTTAACTTTGTTGGATCCTCGTAAACTGTGGTATTGTTGTTGAAGGTAACTTTGAAAATGCATGGATGAAACAAACCAAATCGAGCTCCAATGGAGCGAAGCGCTGGTCTCATTGCAAGGAATTCTATGCGCCGGTCTGCTGTGGGTTTTGGGTAGTCTTGTGAGAAGAAGATTTGATGACCTGAGAAGGATATCCATTTCATAAGCCTAGCTGCTTTTAAAACTTTGAGGAGGTCAGTGTATTACAAAAAGTACAGTATATATCCTCTTGATTTCCTTGTGCTGGAAGAAGCTGAGTGCATCGGACCAAGTCGATGTGCGCGTTGAATATTGAGGGTGGTGCCCTCAGGTAGATTAAGCAGTTTTGGTAAGATCTTTTGGAAAAAAGAAATTGAGTCTGATCCTTCTGAACCCTCCACTATGCCATGAATACGAAGGTTATTCCTCCTATTTTCGAGGTTTGCAACCTGTTTTTGTAGAGATATGACTTGAGAATGAAGGGCCTCTGTTTTAGCATATGATGAGTTCAGCGTCTCAACACTATGTTCAACTTTAATAACTCTTTCTTCTAGTTTTTCCCAACCATCTGTTAGGAATTGTATTTTGGTATTTGTCTACTCTACAAATGGTCTTAAGGCCCGAAATTCCTCTAAAAGAAAGTCCATGAAGACCAGTGAGGTCTGCTTTGGTGGTGAAGGAGGATCTTTATTCAATCTATTAGAGATTACTTTAGTAGTTGCCAAGGAGGCAGTAGCTGGAGGTGGAGACGCCATTTTAGGCGACAAAGTCAGAAGTACTTCTATTTAGAGAAATAAAGCGTCTTGATTAGACCAGAGAAGTGCGTTGTAGTCAGCACTAACAGAAATAACTTTACTCCGAACTCAATTTTTAAAGTTCAATAGCACAATTGTTAATGACAATTGAAAGAGAGAGGCATAAGTTGAACAGCACAGAAATTATGGAATACACTTAACAATTAAATACATTTATTCGAATAGCACACAGGTGTCTGAGTAATAAAAAGCATTCTTTGAATTAAGTTATGTACTAGAGGTCACTTCAATCATGACATGAGCATTAAACAGAAAGGACATGGAGATTGCTCATTAAATCATAGCCATAAGGGGTTTTTATGTAGTATGTTGAGATTCTGTATAATATTATTCGATATAAAACAAAATAGCTTAGTCTCAGTTAGTGCAATTTAATGCAGACTTCATATTCTGCCCTGTATTGTGAATATTCGCCTTTAACCTTGCGTAGGGCATGAAAACTGTCTCCAGAAGTCAGGGTGTGGCTAAGAACCCACAAAAATTCAATCGAGGTGCTTGCAATGACTTTTTTACTTCATAATTAGCAAGTGGTATTGTCATCTGTGTGGAAGCTGGGGACCATCATCCACAAAATGGCGGCCGGCACCTCCGTCTGGTTGCCGAGGAAGAGGGCGCCGTAACAATGAGTCTTGGCCGAGAGAGACTACGAAAACCACTTCTGCTGGTGCAGTAACAGTTCCGACTTCCGCTCGCGTATAGTGGGGTATTAATAGGGGGTTGACCCAGTTAAAGTTACGGGGACCTGGGTAGGTTACGTTAGTGAAAAGAGAGGGGTCCCAGTAGCAATGGAACATATAATCACATAGATGAAAAATAATCAAAGAAACATGACTTGAGTCCACATTGTTTACTTCACAATGGGAATGCGTATTAAATATGCAGTATCAGTATACACAATAGTAAATCAATAATTTACATGGTGCCCCAAAAACAGGAACGGGGGGGGGTTGTGTTGTGGTGGTTGTGGGGAATTCGTGAGGGAAAGAGTGAGAAATCCTTAAGTGACAGTAAAATCAGCAATTGTCAATCATTTAACAAGGTTACAAACTATGTACAGTGAAATGAGACAAAAATGTTCATTGGATTATTCAAAGACCGCCATACTCCAAATAGTTCAATTAATGAAGATAGTGGGGAGTAGAGTTGACGATGGAAAGTAAACGTATGTCGACGTTTCGACCCTTAGAGGTGCAGATATCAGTGGTTATCTTGCTGTAGGGTCTTCATCAGGACTGGAGGGGCACACACCCTATTTGATATATAAAAATATTTCGTAAGTACGGGAAACATGTCCCTGTAGATAATTGTACATAGACAATGAAGCACATCACCCCATAATGGGTAGAATTCAAGGCACTAGTTGAGTTCCCATAAAGATTATTGGGACAGTGACATCATTAAGAATGCAGTAAAATAGATTAGTGTCAATTATATTGGAGGTTGACTAATCATTCGCGCATGGAGATAAGCCACAACAAGCAAGGTGGGTAGTGACACGGGATGGTGACTGCTCAGTATTGAGACCGCGTTGGCTTGGGGCCAAGGCACCATTAGGGCTAAGGATTATATAGCGCCTACATATATCACATTGTCAGAGTCGTGCTATAACTTACCACAGAAGTGGTAAAGACAGGACCGAGTCTGGTGTATACAACGTGTCCCAGGTAGATCTGTGGAGTAAGAATATCCAAAATATAGAGCGCTCAAGGGCTACTGAACAATGAATAATATGGAATAATGGTGAAAAGAGACTCACCGTCGTGTGTAACAATAGTTGTAAATATATTGCTGGTATGGATCAGGGTTGCAAATACCCTCGAAGGTCGATTCTACAAAATTAAAGCGGAGGCACATTGTAGTAAGCTAAAGAGAATGGTGTACTTAGACTTACGCGGACAGAACGGATGGACAGGAACTCACCCGGTTGTCGTCGTGTGGACACGTCCGGCTTAGAGAATGGTCAGTGTCGATAAGGATTAGGGTTGCAATTACCCTGAATGGTAGATTTCTAGAAAAATGAAGCGAAAGCACATTCAGGCAAACTAGAGGTACCGGTGGACTCAGACTACGATGGGCACGCAGGATGGAAGTAAACTCACCCGAATGCCGTCGTATGAACACGTCCGGCTTGGAGGTGGGTCCGTGTCGATCGGGCAAAACCTTGCTCGTTCAGAAATCTAAGGAGCATAGAGTACTGGCATTACTAGTCGTGCCACAGACCATTTGAATTGCATACACATGTGGGAAGTCAAAAAGCGCCAAACGGCGGCTTACCGATCTCGGACTGAATCCGTGGGAGATCGCGGCAGGCTGTCACAGTGGCGGCGCCCGGTTCCGGGTAGGTTAATATTACCGAGGCAACCGCGTCACGTGACATTAAAGGGCGAGGAAAGGCATGAGGTCGCTTAGCAACCTGGAAACCATGGATATAGTCAAAATACTGCGCTAAAAGTGAATAGCTGCAGGCGGACTGAGACTAAAATGATTAGACGTGGTCACATTAAATGAAAGGAGACAGCTTTCAAAAGGGTAACGTTGCCAAGGGGAATCGTCTGCAATGATTTGTTCAAGGACGGGCTTGTGTTGGTATTGTTTGAGGACTGAAGCAAGGCCAATGAAAACAACAGAATACTTGTACATAAATCTAGCTATGGTTAAACCATCAGTTTCCAAAGAGAGTAAGGGGCCCGTGCGCGGGCCGGGGTGTTAGTTTGAAACATACAATTAGATACAACATTCTGCTATACATTTAAAAAGTAAAGCCACTCAAATAGTGGCGTAATAACCAATATACATCAACAAGGAAGGGGGGCGTACCTCACTCAGGCGGGTAAAGGCCCTTTACGATTGCAATGAGACATTGTACAAATTGAAACGATGATGGCGTACCTCGCACATGCGGGTAAAGGCCACTGAGCATCGAATTGGGATACTATTCAAGTCAAAGTGGCTAGTTGCGAGAAAGAACTGTCCTGTTCGTTAAGCCCTGATTCAATCGAGTTGAAAGTAAACATCCATTTGAGTTCCCGGGTGTTGAGGATGCTGGAGATGTTACCCCCCCGAGGTCCCAAAGAGGCTTTTTCAATGATAACCCACTTCAAACTTTCTGGTGAGTGACCTGCGGTGGAGAAATGGTCAACCAAGGGTGCGGTTTGAACTTGGCAACGGATTCTGCTCATATGTTGAAGTATCCTGGTTTTGGCCTTTTGCTGGGTCGGACCTACGTATATCAAATTGCACGGACAGAGGATGACGTAAATGACATTGACCGTGTTGCAGTTAGTGTGACTCTTAAGTGGAATTTTGTGATGACGATAGGTAAATTCTTTGGTCTGTATTGTGCTGTCACAGGCTTTGCATCCGCCACATCGGAAATGACCCAGAATAGGGGGTAAGTTCCACGTAGTGTTGATGGTAGGGTCCTCCGGTATTCTGAGGAGAGAGCGGACCACATGGTCCTTGACACTCCTTGCTTTCTTGAAAGCATGTAATGGCGGTTCTTTTTGTTGGATGTCATCCGATATCAGTTCCCAGTGATTGTTAATGATCCGTTTTATTTTGTTACTTTTTGTGTTGAAGGTTGTCACGCATACCATTCTCTGTTCCGTTTCATCTTTGTCCGTCTTAGGAATGAGCAACTCCTCGCGTGGGTAGAACCAGGCTCTCTTCCTTGCTCGCTTGACCAGTTGTTTGGGGTAGCCTCTACTGAGAAGTCTCTGTTGGAGTTCTTCGGGTGTGGCTCTATCTTAGACCCCCTGGGTAAATACATTGATTTCTTTCTAAAGCCCATTGCAGAGGCCACTCCGGCCTATTTGCGTGATACCATGCACACTATAAATATTGTGGAACAACTACCCTTTGATGCTAACCACCAACTTTTGGCCACATGCGACGTCGTGTCACTGTACACATGTATTCCACAACAGGAAGCCTTAATGGTTATCACGCGTTGCTTGCACCAACGACCAACCCCGGTCCAAGTACCAACTGAATTCATAGTGGATCTGCTCCGTGTAGCAATGACCAAGAATTTCTTTGTTTTCTAGGAGAAATTCTACATGCAAACATCTGGAGTTGCCATGGGAGCTCCCTTCGCCCCGGATGTAGCCATTCTATATATGGCGGCCTTTGAACAAGACACTGTACTAAATTCTATCAATCCATTCAGAGACCATCTCGGTCTCTGGATGAGATACATAGACGACATCCTATTGATATGGCAAGGTAATTTGGAAGAATTGATGGCGTTTTTTGACTGGTTGAACTCCCAATCCCAGTTTCTAAAATTCACAATCCAATCTGACAACCATCAAATCAACTTCCTGGATCTTACCATCTATGAGAACGCAGGCCACCTGTTGACCAAACTATACAGAAAACCAGCTGAAAGAAATTCCTTGCTGCTCTATGACAGTCATCACCCTCGAGCATTACGGGATAATTTGCCCTTCGGGCAATTTTTACGCCTACGCCGTAATTGTTCCATGAAAGATCACTATTTCACTGAGTCCGAAGAACTCCAACAGAGACTTCTCAGTAGAGGCTACCCCAAACAACTGGTCAAGCGAGCAAGGAAGAGAGCCTGGTTCTACCCACGCGAGGAGTTGCTCATTCCTAAGACGGACAAAGATGAAACGGAACAGAGAATGGTATGCGTGACAACCTTCAACACAAAAAGTAACAAAATAAAACGGATCATTAACAATCACTGGGAACTGATATCGGATGACATCCAACAAAAAGAACCGCCATTACATGCTTTCAAGAAAGCAAGGAGTGTCAAGGACCATGTGGTCCGCTCTCTCCTCAGAATACCGGAGGACCCTACCATCAACACTATGTGGAACTTACCCCCTATTCTGGGTCATTTCCGATGTGGCGGATGCAAAGCCTGTGACAGCACAATACAGACCAAAGAATTTACCTATCGTCATCACAAAATTCCACTTAAGAGTCACACTAACTGCAACACGGTCAATGTCATTTACGTCATCCTCTGTCCGTGCAATTTGATATACGTAGGTCAGACCCAGCAAAAGGCCAAAACCAGGATACTTCAACATATGAGCAGAATCCGTTGCCAAGTTCAAACCGCACCCTTGGTTGACCATTTCTCCACCGCAGGTCACTCACCAGAAAGTTTGAAGTGGGTTATCATTGAAAAAGCCTCTTTGGGACCTCGGGTGGGTAACATCTCCAGCATCCTCAACACCCGGGAACTCAAATGGATGTTTACTTTCAACTCGATTGAATCAGGGCTTAACGAACAGGACAGTTCTTTCTCGCAACTAGCCACTTTGACTTGAATAGTATCCCAATTCGATGCTCAGTGGCCTGTACCCGCATGTGCGAGGTACGCCATCATCGTTTAAATTTGTACAATGTCTCATTGCAATCGTATAGGGCCTTTACCCGCCTGAGTGAGGTACGCCCCCCTTCCTTGTTGATGTATATTGGTTATTACGCCACTATTTGAGTGGCTTTACTTTTTAAATGTATAGCAGAATGTTGTATCTAATTGTATGTTTCAAACTAACACCCCGGCCCGCGCACGGGCCCCTTACTCTCTTTGGAAACTGATGGTTTAACCATAGCTAGATTTATGTACAAGTATTCTGTTGTTTTCATTGGCCTTGCTTCAGTCCTCAAACAATACCAACACAAGCCCGTCCTTGAACAAATCATTGCAGACGATTCCCCTTGGCAACGTTACCCTTATGAAAGCTGTCTCCTTTCATTTAATGTGACCACGTCTAATCATTTTAGTCTCAGTCCGCCTGCAGCTATTCACTTTTAGCGCAGTATTTTGACTATATCCATGGCTTCCAGGTTGCTAAGCGACCTCATGCCTTTCCTCGCCCTTTAATGTCACGTGACGCGGTTGCCTCGGTAATATTAACGTACCCGGAACCGGGCGCCGCCACTGTGACAGCCTGCCGCGATCTCCCACGGATTCAGTCCGAGATCGGTAAGCCGCCGTTTGGCGCTTTTTGACTTCCCACATGTGTATGCAATTCAAATGGTCTGTGGCATGACTAGTAATGCCAGTACTCTATGCTCCTTAGATTTCTGAACGAGCAAGGTTTTGCCCGATCGACACGGACCCACCTCCAAGCCGGACGTGTTCATACGACGACATTCGGGTGAGTTTACTTCCATCCTGCGTGCCCATCGTAGTCTGAGTCCACCGGTACCTCTAGTTTGCCTGAATGTGCTTTCGCTTCATTTTTCTAGAAATCTACCATTCAGGGTAATTGCAACCCTAATCCTTATCGACACGGACCATTCTCTAAGCCGGACGTGTCCACACGACGGCAACCGGTTGAGTTCCTGTCCATCCGTTCTGTCCGTGTAAGTCTAAGTACACCATTCTCTTTAGCTTACTACAATGTGCCTCCGCTTTAATTTTGTAGAATCGACCTTCGAGGGTATTTGCAACCCTGATCCATACCAGCAATATATTTACAACTATTGTTACACACGACGGTGAGTCTCTTTTCACCATTATTCCATATTATTCATTGTTCAGTAGCCCTTGAGCGCTCTATATTTTGGATATTCTTACTCCACAGATCTACCTGGGACACGTTGTATACACCAGACTCGGTCCTGTCTTTACCACTTCTGTGGTAAGTTATAGCACGACTCTGACAATGTGATATATGTAGGCGCTATATAATCCTTAGCCCTAATGGTGCCTTGGCCCCAAGCCAACGCGGTCTCAATACTGAGCAGTCACCATCCCGTGTCACTACCCACCTTGCTTGTTGTGGCTTATCTCCATGCGCGAATGATTAGTCAACCTCCAATATAATTGACACTAATCTATTTTACTGCATTCTTAATGATGTCACTGTCCCAATAATCTGTATGGGAACTCAACTAGTGCCTTGAATTCTACCCATTATGGGGTGATGTGCTTCATTGTCTATGTACAATTATCTACAGGGACATGTTTCCCGTACTTACGAAATATTTTTATATATCAAATAGGGTGTGTGCCCCTCCAGTCCTGATGAAGACCCTACAGCAAGATAACCACTGATATCTGCACCTCTAAGGGTCGAAACGTCGACATACGTTTACTTTCCATCGTCAACTCTACTCCCCACTATCTTCATTAATTGAACTATTTGGAGTATGGCGGTCTTTGAATAATCCAATGAACATTTTTGTCTCATTTCACTGTACATAGTTTGTAACCTTGTTAAATGATTGACAATTGCTGATTTTACTGTCACTTAAGGATTTCTCACTCTTTCCCTCACGAATTCCCCACAACCACCACAACACAACCCCCCCCCGTTCCTGTTTTTGGGGCGCCATGTAAATTATTGATTTACTATTGTGTATACTGATACTGCATATTTAATACGCATTCCCATTGTGAAGTAAACAATGTGGACTCAAGTCATGTTTCTTTGATTATTTTTCATCTATGTGATTATATGTTCCATTGCTACTGGGACCCCTCTCTTTTCACTAACGTAACCTACCCAGGTCCCCGTAACTTTAACTGGGTCAACCCCCTATTAATAAACTACTTCGAGCAGAGGATGCTCTGCGAGGTTTCACTTCATGTCCAATTAATTTGATCTTAGCACATCATGGCCGAACTTCTCTCTTACTCTGAAGAGTATATAGACAAACTATTGGAAGATCCAAACAATCTGTTCATCTCCTCCGACATTCCCACCATCGATTTCTCACTGAAGGATAAAATTTCCCGACTTGAGCGTTTGGAGAAAAAGCTGATACGTACTCGGTGGCACGGCCACCTCCTAACTAGGTACCTTAAGGAAAACGTCATCCCCATTGGACTGCAAATAAAGATTGAGCCAGCTATCTTTGTTGAGGTACCTAAATTCAGGGAGGGATTTAGCCACGTCTCCAACAACTGCAGCCGTCACTGGATGGTCCTCGGCGTCGAAACTGCCGCTGACCAAATCAAACTAATCACTGCTGAAATCAACACCTTAAAGGCTGAAATTACGGCTGATGCGAACTTTGAAAGCGCTAAGGAAACCATCACCAACCTACATACCACACTCCAGGACTTCGACTTAACAACCCAGAATCAAAAACTAGAGAAACTGGCACGTGACATCAGACTCTACGATAAGAAGAAAACTTATCCGTACCTTCAAGAGGACTACTACAAGCAAGATCATCAAGGCAGATTCCTCAACAGAGGCCGAGGAGTATCCAGAGGCAGACGCAATTACTATACTTTTTCTGACTCTTCCTACAGCTCGGAGGGTGAGCCTGACCAACCTGCTCCCAGTCATCAACAGAACTATCCTGATCCGGGGTACCACCAACAATACCAGTACAACCCTTTTTTAGGGCAACGCCAGGGCGCATGGCGCCCACCACGAGGCAGAGGCAACTTTGGGCCACGCGGCCAACAACGTGGATCTCAGCAAAACACCAACACTTGGAATGGTGGTCGTCGCCAACAACAAAAACAAGTCCACTTTCAGTCGGAGCCACAACATGGGGAACGTGTCACCCGCAACAAAACCTACAGATGGTAGTAGCTGCCGAAACCTCAGGGGCAGCTTTGCATCCTCGTTTAAGACTCCTCGGAGGAGCTCCCCCCGGCACAGACAGTCCGGTTGTGAATATTTCGAAACAAACTCTAAATGATGATGAAATCAGAATATTGGAGAAGGGATTATCATTTTTCCCCACCAGTCACCCAGATTCTTTTGTTATTCGCACCGAATTGTTCAAATTTTTCCGCAAAATAAGGTTAAAGTATTTCTTCCGAAACACTACACCAAGTGCACAATCATCGGTAACTGGTCTGAGACCCCCTTCGACCTTTGTTCCTTTTAGCAGTGCTATGTCACACAAGATTCTGGCCTACGAATCGGTTGTACTACGGGATGTATTGCAACTTCTAGGAACAAAGAGCTACACCAGATTCAACACCAACAAAAAGGAGAAATTGGCCTTACAATCTCTGTCTCAGAATACCAAACTTGTGATCAAGCCGGCTGACAAGGGTGGCGCCATTGTGATACAGGAGGCCAGCTCATATGAATCTGAAATTCTCCGCCAATTGAATGACAGAACTAGTTACCATCAACTAAGATCTGACCCTTCCCAAGCAATAGCATTGGAAATTCTAGAAATAACAAAAGCTGGACTAGACCAAGGGTTCCTATCTGAATTGGAGTTCAATTTTCTGAACAAACCACATCCACGGCTGGCGACCATTTATACTATACCAAAGATACATAAATCAATGGTTGACCCCCCTGGCCGACCCATAGTATCCGGGTGTGGCTCTATCTTAGAGCCCCTGGGTAAATACATTGATTTCTTTCTAAAGCCCATTGCAGAGGCCACTCCGGCCTATTTGCGTGATACCATGCACACTATAAATATTGTGGAACAACTACCCTTTGATGCTAACCACCAACTTTTGGCCACATGCGACGTCGTGTCACTGTACACATGTATTCCACAACAGGAAGCCTTAATGGTTATCACGCGTTGCTTGCTCCAACGACCAACCCCGGTCCAAGTACCAACTGAATTCATAGTGGATCTGCTCCGTGTAGCAATGACCAAGAATTTCTTTGTTTTCAAGGAGAAATTCTACATGCAAACATCTGGAGTTGCCATGGGAGCTCCCTTCGCCCCGGATGTAGCCATTCTATATATGGCGGCCTTTGAACAACACACTGTACTAAATTCTATCAATCCATTCAGAGACCATCTCGGTCTCTGGATGAGATACATAGACGACATCCTATTGATATGGCAAGGTAATTTGGAAGAATTGATGGCGTTTTTTGACTGGTTGAACTCCCAATCCCAGTTTCTAAAATTCACAATCCAATCTGACAACCATCAAATCAACTTCCTGGATCTTACCATCTATGAGAACGCAGGCCACCTGTTGACCAAACTATACAGAAAACCAGCTGAAAGAAATTCCTTGCTGCTCTATGACAGTCATCACCCTCGAGCATTACGGGATAATTTGCCCTTCGGGCAATTTTTACGCCTACGCCGTAATTGTTCCATGAAAGATCACTATTTCACTGAGTCCGAAGAACTCCAACAGAGACTTCTCAGTAGAGGCTACCCCAAACAACTGGTCAAGCGAGCAAGGAAGAGAGCCTGGTTCTACCCACGCGAGGAGTTGCTCATTCCTAAGACGGACAAAGATGAAACGGAACAGAGAATGGTATGCGTGACAACCTTCAACACAAAAAGTAACAAAATAAAACGGATCATTAACAATCACTGGGAACTGATATCGGATGACATCCAACAAAAAGAACCGCCATTACATGCTTTCAAGAAAGCAAGGAGTGTCAAGGATTATGTGGTCCGCTCTCTCCTCAGAATACCGGAGGACCCTACCATCAACACTATGTGGAACTTACCCCCTATTCTGGGTCATTTCCGATGTGGCGGATGCAAAGCCTGTGACAGCACAATACAGACCAAAGAATTTACCTATCGTCATCACAAAATTCCACTTAAGAGTCACACTAACTGCAACACGGTCAATGTCATTTACGTCATCCTCTGTCCGTGCAATTTGATATACGTAGGTCAGACCCAGCAAAAGGCCAAAACCAGGATACTTCAACATATGAGCAGAATCCGTTGCCAAGTTCAAACCGCACCCTTGGTTGACCATTTCTCCACCGCAGGTCACTCACCAGAAAGTTTGAAGTGGGTTATCATTGAAAAAGCCTCTTTGGGACCTCGGGGGGGTAACATCTCCAGCATCCTCAACACCCGGGAACTCAAATGGATGTTTACTTTCAACTCGATTGAATCAGGGCTTAACGAACAGGACAGTTCTTTCTCGCAACTAGCCACTTTGACTTGAATAGTATCCCAATTCGATGCTCAGTGGCCTTTACCCGCATGTGCGAGGTACGCCATCATCGTTTAAATTTGTACAATGTCTCATTGCAATCGTAAAGGGCCTTTACCCGCCTGAGTGAGGTACGCCCCCCTTCCTTGTTGATGTATATTGGTTATTACGCCACTATTTGAGTGGCTTTACTTTTTAAATGTATAGCAGAATGTTGTATCTAATTGTATGTTTCAAACTAACACCCCGGCCCGCGCACGGGCCCCTTACTCTCTTTGGAAACTGATGGTTTAACCATAGCTAGATTTATGTACAAGTATTCTGTTGTTTTCATTGGCCTTGCTTCAGTCCTCAAACAATACCAACACAAGCCCGTCCTTGAACAAATCATTGCAGACGATTCCCCTTGGCAACGTTACCCTTATGAAAGCTGTCTCCTTTCATTTAATGTGACCACGTCTAATCATTTTAGTCTCAGTCCGCCTGCAGCTATTCACTTTTAGCGCAGTATTTTGACTATATCCATGGCTTCCAGGTTGCTAAGCGACCTCATGCCTTTCCTCGCCCTTTAATGTCACGTGACGCGGTTGCCTCGGTAATATTAACGTACCCGGAACCGGGCGCCGCCACTGTGACAGCCTGCCGCGATCTCCCACGGATTCAGTCCGAGATCGGTAAGCCGCCGTTTGGCGCTTTTTGACTTCCCACATGTGTATGCAATTCAAATGGTCTGTGGCACGACTAGTAATGCCAGTACTCTATGCTCCTTAGATTTCTGAACGAGCAAGGTTTTGCCCGATCGACACGGACCCACCTCCAAGCCGGACGTGTTCATACGACGGCATTCGGGTGAGTTTACTTCCATCCTGCGTGCCCATCGTAGTCTGAGTCCACCGGTACCTCTAGTTTGCCTGAATGTGCTTTCGCTTCATTTTTCTAGAAATCTACCATTCAGGGTAATTGCAACCCTAATCCTTATCGACACGGACCATTCTCTAAGCCGGACGTGTCCACACGACGGCAACCGGGTGAGTTCCTGTCCATCCGTTCTGTCCGTGTAAGTCTAAGTACACCATTCTCTTTAGCTTACTACAATGTGCCTCCGCTTTAATTTTGTAGAATCGACCTTCGAGGGTATTTGCAACCCTGATCCATACCAGCAATATATTTACAACTATTGTTACACACGACGGTGAGTCTCTTTTCACCATTATTCCATATTATTCATTGTTCAGTAGCCCTTGAGCGCTCTATATTTTGGATATTCTTACTCCACAGATCTACCTGGGACACGTTGTATACACCAGACTCGGTCCTGTCTTTACCACTTCTGTGGTAAGTTATAGCACGACTCTGACAATGTGATATATGTAGGCGCTATATAATCCTTAGCCCTAATGGTGCCTTGGCCCCAAGCCAACGCGGTCTCAATACTGAGCAGTCACCATCCCGTGTCACTACCCACCTTGCTTGTTGTGGCTTATCTCCATGCGCGAATGATTAGTCAACCTCCAATATAATTGACACTAATCTATTTTACTGCATTCTTAATGATGTCACTGTCCCAATAATCTGTATGGGAACTCAACTAGTGCCTTGAATTCTACCCATTATGGGGTGATGTGCTTCATTGTCTATGTACAATTATCTACAGGGACATGTTTCCCGTACTTACGAAATATTTTTATATATCAAATAGGGTGTGTGCCCCTCCAGTCCTGATGAAGACCCTACAGCAAGATAACCACTGATATCTGCACCTCTAAGGGTCGAAACGTCGACATACGTTTACTTTCCATCGTCAACTCTACTCCCCACTATCTTCATTAATTGAACTATTTGGAGTATGGCGGTCTTTGAATAATCCAATGAACATTTTTGTCTCATTTCACTGTACATAGTTTGTAACCTTGTTAAATGATTGACAATTGCTGATTTTACTGTCACTTAAGGATTTCTCACTCTTTCCCTCACGAATTCCCCACAACCACCACAACACAACCCCCCCCGTTCCTGTTTTTGGGGCACCATGTAAATTATTGATTTACTATTGTGTATACTGATACTGCATATTTAATACGCATTCCCATTGTGAAGTAAACAATGTGGACTCAAGTCATGTTTCTTTGATTACTTTTCATCTATGTGATTATATGTTCCATTGCTACTGGGACCCCTCTCTTTTCACTAACGTAACCTACCCAGGTCCCCGTAACTTTAACTGGGTCAACCCCCTATTAATAAACTACTTCGAGCAGAGGATGCTCTGCGAGGTTTCACTTCATGTCCAATTAATTTGATCTTAGCACATCATGGCCGAACTTCTCTCTTACTCTGAAGAGTATATAGACAAACTATTGGAAGATCCAAACAATCTGTTAATCTCCTCCGACATTCCCACCATCGATTTCTCACTGAAGGATAAAATTTCCCGACTTGAGCGTTTGGAGAAAAAGCTGATACGTACTCGGTGGCACGGCCACCTCCTAACTAGGTACCTTAAGGAAAACGTCATCCCCATTGGACTGCAAATAAAGATTGAGCCAGCTATCTTTGTTGAGGTACCTAAATTCAGGGAGGGATTTAGCCACGTCTCCAACAACTGCAGCCGTCACTGGATGGTCCTCGGCGTCGAAACTGCCGCTGACCAAATCAAACTAATCACTGCTGAAATCAACACCTTAAAGGCTGAAATTACGGCTGATGCGAACTTTGAAAGCGCTAAGGAAACCATCACCAACCTACATACCACACTCCAGGACTTCGACTTAACAACCCAGAATCGAAAACTAGAGAAACTGGCACGTGACATCAGACTCTACGATAAGAAGAAAACTTATCCGTACCTTCAAGAGGACTACTACAAGCAAGATCATCAAGGCAGATTCCTCAACAGAGGCCGAGGAGTATCCAGAGGCAGACGCAATTACTATACTTTTTCTGACTCTTCCTACAGCTCGGAGGGTGAGCCTGGCCAACCTAGTCCCAGTCATCAACAGAACTATCCTGATCCGGGGTACCACCAACAATACCAGTACAACCCTTTTTTAGGGCAACGCCAGGGCGCATGGCGCCCACCACGAGGCAGAGGCAACTTTGGGCCACGCGGCCAACAACGTGGATCTCAGCAAAACACCAACACTTGGAATGGTGGTCGTGGCCAACAACAAAAACAAGTCCACTTTCAGTCGGAGCCACAACATGGGGAACGTGTCACCCGCAACAAAACCTACAGATGGTAGTAGCTGCCGAAACCTCAGGGGCAGCTTTGCATCCTCGTTTAAGACTCCTCGGAGGAGCTCCCCCCGGCACAGACAGTCCGGTTGTGAATATTTCGAAACAAACTCTAAATGATGATGAAATCAGAATATTGGAGAAGGGATTATCATTTGTCCCCACCAGTCACCCAGATTATTTTGTTATTCGCACCGAATTGTTCAAATTTTTCCGCAAAATAAGGTTAAAGTATTTCTTCCGAAACACTACACCAAGTGCACAATCATCGGTAACTGGTCTGAGACCCCCTTCGACCTTTGTTCCTTTTAGCAGTGCTATGTCACACAAGATTCTGGCCTACGAATCGGTTGTACTACGGGATGTATTGCAACTTCTAGGAACAAAGAGCTACACCAGATTCAACACCAACAAAAAGGAGAAATTGGCCTTACAATCTCTGTCTCAGAATACCAAACTTGTGATCAAGCCGGCTGACAAGGGTGGCGCCATTGTGATACAGGAGGCCAGCTCATATGAATCTGAAATTCTCCGCCAATTGAATGACGGAACTAGTTACCATCAACTAAGATCTGACCCTTCCCAAGCAATAGCATTGGAAATTCTAGAAATAACAAAAGCTGGACTAGACCAAGGGTTCCTATCTGAATTGGAGGTCAATTTTCTGAACAAACCACATCCACGGCTGGCGACCATTTATACTATACCAAAGATACATAAATCAATGGTTGACCCCCCTGGCCGACCCATAGTATCCGGGTGTGGCTCTATCTTAGAGCCCCTGGGTAAATACATTGATTTCTTTCTAAAGCCCATTGCAGAGGCCACTCCGGCCTATTTGCGTGATACCATGCACACTATAAATATTGTGGAACAACTACCCTTTGATGCTAACCACCAACTTTTGGCCACATGCGACGTCGTGTCACTGTACACATGTATTCCACAACAGGAAGCCTTAATGGTTATCACGCGTTGCTTGCACCAACGACCAACCCCGGTCCAAGTACCAACTGAATTCATAGTGGATCTGCTCCGTGTAGCAATGACCAAGAATTTCTTTGTTTTCAAGGAGAAATTCTACATGCAAACATCTGGAGTTGCCATGGGAGCTCCCTTCGCCCCGGATGTAGCCATTCTATATATGGCGGCCTTTGAACAAGACACTGTACTAAATTCTATCAATCCATTCAGAGACCATCTCGGTCTCTGGATGAGATACATAGACGACATCCTATTGATATGGCAAGGTAATTTGGAAGAATTGATGGCGTTTTTTGACTGGTTGAACTCCCAATCCCAGTTTCTAAAATTCACAATCCAATCTGACAACCATCAAATCAACTTCCTGGATCTTACCATCTATGAGAACGCAGGCCACCTGTTGACCAAACTATACAGAAAACCAGCTGAAAGAAATTCCTTGCTGCTCTATGACAGTCATCACCCTCGAGCATTACGGGATAATTTGCCCTTCGGGCAATTTTTACGCCTACGCCGTAATTGTTCCATGAAAGATCACTATTTCACTGAGTCCGAAGAACTCCAACAGAGACTTCTCAGTAGAGGCTACCCCAAACAACTGGTCAAGCGAGCAAGGAAGAGAGCCTGGTTCTACCCACGCGAGGAGTTGCTCATTCCTAAGACGGACAAAGATGAAACGGAACAGAGAATGGTATGCGTGACAACCTTCAACACAAAAAGTAACAAAATAAAACGGATCATTAACAATCACTGGGAACTGATATCGGATGACATCCAACAAAAAGAACCGCCATTACATGCTTTCAAGAAAGCAAGGAGTGTCAAGGACCATGTGGTCCGCTCTCTCCTCGGAATACCGGAGGACCCTACCATCAACACTATGTGGAACTTACCCCCTATTCTGGGTCATTTCCGATGTGGCGGATGCAAAGCCTGTGACAGCACAATACAGACCAAAGAATTTACCTATCGTCATCACAAAATTCCACTTAAGAGTCACACTAACTGCAACACGGTCAATGTCATTTACGTCATCCTCTGTCCGTGCAATTTGATATACGTAGGTCAGACCCAGCAAAAGGCCAAAACCAGGATACTTCAACATATGAGCAGAATCCGTTGCCAAGTTCAAACCGCACCCTTGGTTGACCATTTCTCCACCGCAGGTCACTCACCAGAAAGTTTGAAGTGGGTTATCATTGAAAAAGCCTCTTTGGGACCTCGGGGGGGTAACATCTCCAGCATCCTCAACACCCGGGAACTCAAATGGATGTTTACTTTCAACTCGATTGAATCAGGGCTTAACGAACAGGACAGTTCTTTCTCGCAACTAGCCACTTTGACTTGAATAGTATCCCAATTCGATGCTCAGTGGCCTTTACCCGCATGTGCGAGGTACGCCATCATCGTTTAAATTCGTACAATGTCTCATTGCAATCGTATAGGGCCTTTACCCGCCTGAGTGAGGTACGCCCCCCTTCCTTGTTGATGTATATTGGTTATTACGCCACTATTTGAGTGGCTTTACTTTTTAAATGTATAGCAGAATGTTGTATCTAATTGTATGTTTCAAACTAACACCCCGGCCCGCGCACGGGCCCCTTACTCTCTTTGGAAACTGTTGGTTTAACCATAGCTAGATTTATGTACAAGTATTCTGTTGTTTTCATTGGCCTTGCTTCAGTCCTCAAACAATACCAACACAAGCCCGTCCTTGAACAAATCATTGCAGACGATTCCCCTTGGCAACGTTACCCTTATGAAAGCTGTCTCCTTTCATTTAATGTGACCACGTCTAATCATTTTAGTCTCAGTCCGCCTGCAGCTATTCACTTTTAGCGCAGTATTTTGACTATATCCATGGCTTCCAGGTTGCTAAGCGACCTCATGCCTTTCCTCGCCCTTTAATGTCATGTGACGCGGTTGCCTCGGTAATATTAACGTACCCGGAACCGGGCGCCGCCACTGTGACAGCCTGCCGCGATCTCCCACGGATTCAGTCCGAGATCGGTAAGCCGCCGTTTGGCGCTTTTTGACTTCCCACATGTGTATGCAATTCAAATGGTCTGTGGCACGACTAGTAATGCCAGTACTCTATGCTCCTTAGATTTCTGAACGAGCAAGGTTTTGCCCGATCGACACGGACCCACCTCCAAGCCGGACGTGTTCATACGACGGCATTCGGGTGAGTTTACTTCCATCCTGCGTGCCCATCGTAGTCTGAGTCCACCGGTACCTCTAGTTTGCCTGAATGTGCTTTCGCTTCATTTTTCTAGAAATCTACCATTCAGGGTAATTGCAACCCTAATCCTTATCGACACGGACCATTCTCTAAGCCGGACGTGTCCACACGACGACAACCGGGTGAGTTCCTGTCCATCCGTTCTGTCCGCGTAAGTCTAAGTACACCATTCTCTTTAGCTTACTACAATGTGCCTCCGCTTTAATTTTGTAGAATCGACCTTCGAGGGTATTTGCAACCCTGATCCATACCAGCAATATATTTACAACTATTGTTACACACGACGGTGAGTCTCTTTTCACCATTATTCCATATTATTCATTGTTCAGTAGCCCTTGAGCGCTCTATATTTTGGATATTCTTACTCCACAGATCTACCTGGGACACGTTGTATACACCAGACTCGGTCCTGTCTTTACCACTTCTGTGGTAAGTTATAGCACGACTCTGACAATGTGATATATGTAGGCGCTATATAATCCTTAGCCCTAATGGTGCCTTGGCCCCAAGCCAACGCGGTCTCAATACTGAGCAGTCACCATCCCGTGTCACTACCCACCTTGCTTGTTGTGGCTTATCTCCATGCGCGAATGATTAGTCAACCTCCAATATAATTGACACTAATCTATTTTACTGCATTCTTAATGATGTCACTGTCCCAATAATCTGTATGGGAACTCAACTAGTGCCTTGAATTCTACCCATTATGGGGTGATGTGCTTCATTGTCTATGTACAATTATCTACAGGGACATGTTTCCCGTACTTACGAAATATTTTTATATATCAAATAGGGTGTGTGCCCCTCCAGTCCTGATGAAGACCCTACAGCAAGATAACCACTGATATCTGCACCTCTAAGGGTCGAAACGTCGACATACGTTTACTTTCCATCGTCAACTCTACTCCCCACTATCTTCATTAATTGAACTATTTGGAGTATGGCGGTCTTTGAATAATCCAATGAACATTTTTGTCTCATTTCACTGTACATAGTTTGTAACCTTGTTAAATGATTGACAATTGCTGATTTTACTGTCACTTAAGGATTTCTCACTCTTTCCCTCACGAATTCCCCACAACCACCACAACACAACCCCCCCCGTTCCTGTTTTTGGGGCACCATGTAAATTATTGATTTACTATTGTGTATACTGATACTGCATATTTAATACGCATTCCCATTGTGAAGTAAACAATGTGGACTCAAGTCATGTTTCTTTGATTATTTTTCATCTATGTGATTATATGTTCCATTGCTACTGGGACCCCTCTCTTTTCACTAACGCGTATAGTGGGGAGCATCTGCTGTGTGTTATCTCAGAAAAATCCCGACGTCATTCCACCATCATTCGCCCGGTCAGGGAAGCGCCGCCATCTTCCTTGGGAGCAAGCCACAACCCCAAATATAATGAACAAGTGTGCTTTCCAGGTTTAGTTCAGTAGGTGCGATGTCTCGTTTTAGGCAATTGCCTGCTTTTAGGCTTCTTGTACATTTGTATGACAGAAAGCTCCATGAGTCGCGGGCATTATATCTTGTGTCGTAATGTTGAGACTTCTGTCTCCATATAAGATATCTTATTATGAATTATGTGTTTTTTATCAAAGGGCTTGTTTTAAAATAATAAATATTGTTGTAGAACCTGATCTCCATAAACATGTTGAATTAATTTTAAGGTAATTAAAGGTGTCAAGAAACAAACTAAACATGAATAATCGGCAACAATTCTCAATTGAAATGGCTAGTGTGTAGAATATTCTATGTTTCTAAGACATGAATATGAATCCAGTCATGGAGTTCACATTTTCTACTTCGCCATGTAATCAGTGTTTCATAGTCATTTCAATCCATCAAAGATACTACTATAATCATTTCCCGTGAATCCATCAATCCCTGATAAACCCTATTAGGTGTTATGCAGACCAAACAATTGTACCCAAAATGTCTCTGACTTGTCTTATATGTGGTATTACACCCAGTGCATTGTTCCACAATTCTAAAATATTCTCTTTTGAGGAATTATAAACCTAATCCAATAATTCATTAATTTTGAGGCAAATATTATAGCCTTTCCCTGTTAAACAAGGATTTGATTTGCCTCTGTGCTACTTAGAAACAGCAACATAGATCCTGCTGGTGATACTGAAGACTGGATATATCTTTTAATGTATTGTACCAATGTTTTTCAACATGCACTTATTTTTCCTCTTGCGGCAAAAATCCTGTCACGTTGAATGGTTCTACCAGTTATCAAATGAATAATAAATAGCATATGGGTGCACTCTATGAGTTAGTAAGGCATCTCCTTCTCTAACAGAATATATCTGGTAACTAGTGATAGTTAAGCAGGAATCTGCATCTCTCTCGACCCCATGTAGACTCTTTTATTGACAACAATTCTTGTGACTTCCAATGAATTATTCCAATGTTAGGAGTAAACATATGGAAGACCATTTCTTTTTTTTTTTTTTTAAAGAATCAATGGCCTCGTTTGCAACTTAAGGGCAGCACGATTTTCATCTTATGTGGCTTCTCCTTCATGATCATTCCATTGCTGCATAGTCTGTGTTCTTTGTAGCAGACTTACAATGAAGTCTTGTGAGGACAGCTGGTAGTAACACGCATGGGATTTGATACCCAAACTATTAGCACTATCTTGCCTGCATGTATCTTTTGGACCTTTTGGAGTTTGATTTCCAATCCCTTTTCTGCTCTCTTTGTCCCTTATTACAAGTTGTCTTAACAGTATCCCTGGAAGAGTTTACTGCTCTGGACAGCTACAAGCTTTCCAGTGTCTCAGGCGCTCAAATTATCAGGAACTCAAACTCTGGAGACACTGGACTCAGAGAACTCTGAGGAACTGCAGGGGCTGCGGACAGCTACTGCTCCCCACCCTCGTTCTTCAAATGCTGAAGTGAAGTGAATTGATCTGTGCCCTACCGCTGTCTCCCACCCCATACCTCAGACCACTGCTGAATAAAAACCCCAGCAACATTTGCCACCTGAGGTTTGGACCCATTGTTTCCCCCATATGGGGGAAAAATATGGTCATTTGGGCCCAGTTTCCTAGGTCTGAATTTGTTCCCTAATCGGAGGGGGGGGGGAATTGTAATCCCCATTATCTCAAGGGGAGATACTCATTGGTATCATTCATTTCAGCCTCAACATCTCACAGTGGAATTAACAGGGAACTCAAATGAGGCCCTCAGTGAAGTTTTTAAATATATTTCTTTTTCTATAAATTCCGTTGAGTACTTTTTCTCCTGTTCATTCTTTGAGTCTCATAATTACAATTTGTAATACATTTGGTTTCAATATCTTTTTTCCCACTATAATTCATCTGCTATTATTTTTCATGCGATTCTTTTGCTCAATTTGTAATCATCTGAACAATTATTTAAGTATCTTTAAAATATTTTCTTCAGTGCTTTGTCACAAAATACAATTATAACACCATATAATAGAAATGGACAAGTTAGGGGCAGTTTTTATAAGAAAAGTGATATACAAATTCAATATATTTTCCAGCTTTTGCTGCTGCACATTGACACTGTTTGGGGCCTTTGCAGCCTGTAGTGTGAGCCTGCTGTGAGCTCAATAAATGTATCTCAGGCCTCTGCAGCATTAACCAAGTAATCCTCAATAATTTATTAAAAGTGGAATCGTGTATTATATTGAATTGATTTTCTCTATCTTCAACTTAGTCATATGAAAATGGCCTCTTTCAAGGTTTAAAATTAGTTGAGACCAATGCATTACCTTAACCATCTCAGAAACTGCTATAGAAATTCTTAGGTTTGGTGACATTTACAACTTTTCTTGTCTTGAATAATGCCCTCTGCAATGTTGAATACAGAGCTGAAATGTTTACTGAGAAACATTTGCTGGCCTTTCTGTGACACTATAATATTTTAGCATTCTATATAAGAGCATAGTAGGCTCAATCAATAGAACTGACCATTCTTTTTCGATAGTTATTACATTTGGACTTTTCATCCCTGCAATGTTTGCCAAATTACAAGTCTGGACTCTAGCTCCATGTAGGTTAATGGGGACTCTGAATTAAACTCTCTGAAATGGGATATATCCCACTGGGCCCCGACATACTGATTCTTTATTGCATGTTGTTAGAAGCTGGTTTTCTGGTTGGCAGAGGTATGTACCCTGTCCAAGCAGGAACCGCAATCCTAGTCAGAGTAAGTCACAAACACCCTAAATTAACCTTTATTCACTCCTTGGTAGCTTGGCACAGAGGAATCAGGCTTAACTTAAGAGGCAATGAGTAAAGTATTTGTGCAACACTTCAAACAGTGAACTAGTAAATACACCACAAAATAGATACCACAGCTCGTTAGAATAAAAGAGCTTAATTTAATGAACACAAAAAGATTCACGACAGTTTTTTTAATCAGTTAAGATCCTTCTTCGTTAAAAAGGTGACTAAAAAACAGAGTAGGCTGACAAAGAAGGAGGATCAATGGTATGGCAAATCCTGTAGGGTTGCATATAGGGCCTTATCAGATGCAGTAAAAACAAAAGATATAGCTAAGATCAAGATTGCCCGAGTCACGTATAAAAAAACTCAACTTAAGGCAAAAAGTGACTGGGACAATGAATACTGGAGGGAGCTGCTGAGTGCTAGTAAAGAAAGATCTATGTGCTCCTTTTGGGATATGGTCAAATGGGGTAGGGGGATTAAAAGGGGTGAACCTATTAATTATGTTTCACCAAATGCTTGGGTCTCTCACTATGCGTCCCAGTTTGCCGCTGTGGACGAGGAGGGAGAAGAGCGTGAGGCTCTCCTAAAAGCAATTGAGGGCGCAAATCACCTTTCCTTCACCAAAGCTGATATTATTAAAACTTTGAACAATATCCCAAAAGCTAGGGCTCCAGACCTGGACTCCGTTGCAGCAGACCTTTTTATGCATGATAAAGATCTTTGGGCCACTTATATCCATCTGTTAGCTAATGGCATTGCAATGGGCTCACCAATACCAGAGTCCTGGAAGGGTGCCGAGATTATCCCAATTTTCAAAAAGGGGGAGTGCTCGGACCATGGAAACTATAGGCCAATTAGCCTTATTGCAAGGCTCTTACTGCAGCGTATTCAGGGCTGGATAGAGGAAAATGATATATTGTCGCCCCTACAGGCAGGGTTTCGTAGCCATACCAGTACGATTGATCAAGTTTTTAGATTTGTTTTATTATATTGGCGTGTAGTGCTACTGGGGGGGGTATGCTCTTTGCAGCTTTCGTTGATCTTAAATCAGCGTTTGATTTGGTGCCTCGTACTAAGTTGTGGGCAGCCTTACAAGAACAGGGCATCCCATTGGATATCCTGTCACTCCTTATCAGATTGCACGAAGATAATTTTGCCCGAGTCCGCTGGAACCAGCAGGGAAGTGTGACTGATAAATTCCCTATCGCAAGGGGGGTACGCCAAGGGTGTGTACGCGCCCCTACACCCTTCTCACTATACATCAACAGGGTGATCAGCTATTTTGAACAGCAACCAACCGATGCCCCCAAGTTGGATGGCAAGCTGATCCCCCTGTTGATGTTTGCTGACGATACGTTATTGATTTCGAAGACACAGCAGGGCCTCCAGAAGGCCGTTAGAGTCTTCGAGGCTTTTTGTAATGACCATGGTCTTGTCATCAATACATCTAAGACAAAGTTCATGGTCCTGCATAAAAATAAATACGCCAGAGGGAAAGTGGTTATGGATGGGGTTCAACTGGAGCAGACCCAAGTATTTAACTATCTGGGCATAACCATATCATCCAAATTAGACTGGAAACAGCACACCAACCAGCTGATCACGAAGCACGCACAATTGACAGGAGCACTCACTAAGGAATTTTACTTATCTCATACCAGGCCAATTACCCCGGTTCTAAAGATCTATGGCGCCAAAGTTGGAGCAGCAGTTCTCTATGGGGTGGAACTATGGGGGCTCAGTAACTTAAAAAGGTTGACGGGTGCGCAGAATAAATTTTTGCGCAATATCACAGGTTTACCGGCTTCCACTCCACTGATCCCTCTCCACTATGATCTAGGGTCTCATGGCCTCGAGGATATGGCCAGATATAGATCGGTTGCCTACTGGAGGAGATTATGGGTTACCCCAGAACTCTCCCAGTATGCACAGCCTTCCTCGAGGTGAGAGACTCCGATAAGGCCCATAAAATACTATGGATGAAGGAGGTGAAAGCAATATATAAGGCTATGGGATTATCTCCATTGTGGGATGACCCAGTAGGGAATTCTTTTCCACCTAGAAAAATATTTCGAGACCTGTACTGGAACATGTTGGAGGCAAAGAGATTTGGCCGCTGTATTGAACCATCTTTTACGGCAGACTTCCTAGAACTTAAGCATTCTCCGGCCTTTGAGGCTTATTGGGACTGGATTACTATCCCAGGGGACAGGAAGAAATATCATCAGATTAGGGTGGGGACATTACCACTAAATGCTCTCACTGCAAAATGGCGTGGGGGACAAGGTTCGGCCTGTCCCTTTTGTCCCGATCAGCGGGAAGTCATTGGGCACGTTCTCTTTGCCTGTCCAGAATAGAAGGTACCCAGGAGATCTTGGTTAAAACCTATCTGTGTCCAGTTGGGTCTCAAAACGGGTTGTGAGGCTGTCAGGATTTTACGAACTGACAACTCCCAAGCCGTAGTTATAGCCATAGCTAAATTCCTCTACTGGATGTGGATAATTCGGGCCCGTAAAATGAGCCTACAGTAATTATGGCCTATGACACTTGAGATTGTAAAATGTTACTAGTGATTAATGTACCTAATGATTCATTTTAAAATATTTTTTAAAGAATGAAATGAATTATATATCCATGTTCCTCCTTTTTCCTTTTTCTTCTTTTTAACATAATTTATTTAATGACTGTAATTTATGGGTTTTATGTATGGCGGTAGGCCAATAATTGTTAATTGAGAGTTGAAGTGACGAACTGTGGATTTTATTAGCTGTCAATGAAGGGCAATTTTAAAAATGTCTTTTATGATTGAAAAAAATCAAAATAAAGACTTTTGAATTGAAGTGAACACAAAAAGAGCAAAATGCCAAAAATCCAATAAATTGAAACAGAGTTATGAAATTTAGAAGAATAAACTAAAATATAGTACTTAAAAGTATGAAGCACCAACCGGGGCTATCTGGTCATGCTAGACCGGGTCAAATCTAAAAAATCAGGCTAACGGCGATGGAGCATAGGCTGAATACAGGGAACAGCTGTGGACAACTGCAAAGTACCTTGTGTGCGTCGACATAGAGGGAGATGCAAAAGCAGGGAAGGTGATGCGTCGTGGTTGATCTTTAATATGGAGGTGAAGCATCAACTCCAAGGCGCGCAAAGTTAATGGTGCGTCAGATATGGAGGCGATGCGGTGCACCTGATCCTCACAGCAGCGAGAAAGCATCATCGATGATCGTGATGCACAAGTCCTGAGAAGCACAATGGTGTCGATAGTTGGATTTGTGCTGGAGCAACACTTTATACCCACTTCCAAGGGACCACGAATGGATTGGTACTACTTGACAGGGCAAGACTCATTGACTGCAGAGTCCAGGTGCTGTAGCAGGTTGGTTTCCTGTGACTTTGATGTCCCTGAGACTTCAGAACAGGAGGCAAGCCAGATAGTCATTGAGTTGCTTTGGTTCTGGGTTTAGGTGATGTGGGGCCACTCCTTCTCACCCAGGCAAGGATAGCATCAGTCAGCAGGTCATAACAGCAAGAAAGCAGTTCTTCTAGAGAAGCAGTCCAGCAGAGTGGCAGTGCTTCAGCAGGAAAGCAGTCCTTCTTCCTAGCAGAGGATCCACAGGTCCAGAAGTGTACTGAAGTGGTGGGATCTGAGGCCCAGTTCTTAAAATCAGTGGTGCCTTTGAAGTGGGGGAGACTTCAAAGAAGGGTCTTTGAAGTGCACAGAGATCCTTCCTTCCTGCCCTGGTCCCAGGCTCACGACAGGGGGAATGCAGCACTTTGTGTGGAGACAGGACACGGCCTACTCATGTGTAAGTGTGAGGCTATGCCCAATTTCTCCCTCCCATCCTCCTAGGATGGCCCATCAAGTCACATCTAAAATCCCATTGTGTGTGGCTGTCCAGGAGAATATATAAAGCCCAGCTTTCACCCAACTCAGACATGCGTTTAGAGACAGGCTGCCGGCACACAATCAATCAATCCGGGAATTTGTATAGCATGCTACTCACCCGAGAGAGTCTCAAGGCGCTTGGGGTGGGGGGGGGGGCAGCTCCGGCTCAGTCGAAGAGCCAGGTCTTGATATTTGTCCTGAATGTGTGCAAGGTCGGGGAGCGTCTGATGTTCACAGGGAGCTCGTTCTTGGTTTTGGCTGCGATGTAGGACACAGGGAT
Source organism: Lissotriton helveticus (assembly GCF_964261635.1). Lineage (NCBI taxonomy): Eukaryota > Metazoa > Chordata > Amphibia > Caudata > Salamandridae > Lissotriton > Lissotriton helveticus. The sequence goes on along the minus strand of NC_136069.1, from coordinate 1,326,582,295 downwards.
AAGAGCAGCAACATGTCAACTTCCTAAAAGTGCCATATTCAAAATTGTAATGATGAATTCAACTTTGCCATTAAAGTATTTTTATTATTACTATTCCATTGGTACCAATCATGACAGATCTACCTCCTCTCAATTAGGAATTACAACTTTTTTAATGTAATTAGGAATTCCCAATATTATCCTATGAGAGGAGTAGACCTCAAAGTAGTGGAAATACATTAGGGAGTTTTTCACTACCAGGACATGTAACTGTTTTTAAATACACTGCATCCTGCCATTAGGCTCTCCATAGCCTACCTTATGTTTGAGCCTGGCAAGAGGTTTAACTTACTATGTAGACATGGCAGTTTAAACTGCACACACAGGCTCTTTTCTGCAATGGCCTACTTAAGTGGGTGGCACAATACATTTTGCAGACCCACTGGTAGCAATTAAGTTACAGGCCCTAGACACATGTGGGCTTACAAGTAAATTAAATATGGCAATTATGGATGAGCCAATGTTACTACATTTAGGGAGCAAGCAAATGCACATGCACTTTAGCGCTGGTTAGTAGTGGTAAAGTGCACTGAGTTCTAAAGCCAACAAAAACAAATTCAGAAGAAAGGGGAGAAGGAAGGCAAATGGTTTGGGGTGACCATGAAGAAAGGACTATTTCCAACACATCTTTTCCTCAATTCCCTAAAGTTCACTGCTTTCCACAGGTGGGAAATATCTGTTGAAGGGGATGGTCCAATATGGTTTGTACTTGTTTCAAAGAAGTCTTAGGGTTGGAAAGACTGTGACCTCCCTGGGGGAATCAATCTCTGCTCTTCTTGTGGCACTGAATGGGATGGATGAGGACAGGGCAGTGCACTTGTTCAGCCCCACACCTCTCCACCTGCAGTCTTTTTTTTTTACTATCAATTTTATTGAGTTTTGAATTTGACAACAAACATCACCATTCAGAGCTACATAGTATATTAGCAGGATAGGGGAAAACACATCGCAATGACATCAAGATCACAGAAAGAAATCCAAAGTAGCATAACCACGTGCACCTGGAGAGCGGACCACCTCATCATCTCATTCGTCGAGTATCCCAACCCATTTCCCCCACATGCGATGACATTTCTCGGGGCACCCCCTGACTACATATACAGGCCGCTCCTGCGCAGCACACCAGTTCACCCCCCGCCACCAGCGCCTTAGAGTGGGAGGGGCGGCGTCCAGCCAGTGAGCAGTGATGTCCCTCTTGGAAACCAACAACGCAGTATTGAGGAAGAGCTTCTCAGCCCTGGAACCGTCCAGACCGTCGGTGACACCCAGCAGAACACGCATGGGATCAAGGGGCACCTCCCAGCCCAGGACCCCTGTCAGGTCTTGTGTTAACAATTCCCAATATCCCTGAATCGCATTGCAGAGCCACACCATATGATAAAAGTCAGCGCATGGGTGGGAGCAGCGGGGCAGTTAGCATCGGGCCGAAGCCCAGCGCGGTGGAGCTGCAGGGGTGTAAGATAGGCGGCGTGCAAAAATAGACTTGGACCAGGCGCAGTCTTGCTGATACCACAATCGTCGTAGGGCCCATCAGGGCGCCTCTCCAATCCTCATCTTCCAGAACCCCAAGCCAGCCCTCCCATTTCTCTCGGAGCAGGGAAAGGGAATTGGGGGTATTGTTGACGAGTGAGCGGTAGATCCTAGAGACTTCACCCTTCCCCAGATCCCCGGTCAGGACTTGCGCCTCAGATGGGCTATATTCGGGCAGAGGCATGCCATCTGGAATGTGGGAGTGAAGGGCGTGGCGCAGCTGTAAGTAGTGAAAGAATTGAGAGGGATGGAGGGAATGCCTAGCCTGTAAATCTTGGAAGGATCGGATATGGGTACCGCTCCAGACGTCACCCAACAAGGATACCCCAATGAGGTCCCATTGCTGGAACCCTGACAGGGAGGCAACTTCGCAAAGCCTGATGCCACACCACAAGGGAGTGTAGCGAGTCAACCTGCCCACCCATTGAGTATGTCATAATTAAGCATGCCAAGCCAAGAATGCTCCGCTTCTGACCTCTGGAAGAGCACAAGGAACCGTAACCCCATAAAGCATCCCCTGGATCCACCTGCAGTCTTACATTGTGTGGATCAGCACCTGACCAAACCAGGTTCATATTTTCTATACTCAAGTTTGGGTCCAGAAACACCAGATCACTCGTGGTTACCCTCAGTGCCCCGGCAGGAAAGGTGCTTCTCAACAGAGAAAAATATGTTCACTTTGGACAAAATAAAAGTGTACATTTGAAAATAGAATTCCATTACTTTTGTGTGGAGTTCTCTCCTATGATGAAATGCTTACAATTGAAATAGGATCTATATGAATAGAATCTATATTGCAATGTCATATAACCATCCCAGAAATATGCCTAGGAAACCTGCACCAGGTAAAGCTTTGTAGACATAGTTTTTTTAACATTTGTGGCTTCCCGAAACTCAGAGCATTATGGCCATGATTTAAGGACCCGCCAGACCATAGATCAGAGGGTTCACACAACTGATTATGATGCGACCGTACATGGTGGGGTCGTAAACTCCCATTTCTCTAGCGAAGCTTGTGTGGAGGATGGAAACTGCCCGCACCACAAGCTCTCATTGAGAAATGGGAGTTTGTTAAAATCACTGCACCCTGTGGCAGGCACCTCATGACCAACATTTTAATTAGGCTCTATAGCTTTCTTGACTTTCTTTGTGAATCATTCCTTTTGTCTGCATATAGGTATATCTTTCTAGATAAGGTGATTTCTGCATGGGGAGTGGTTGCAAAATGGGAAATACTTACTACTAAATGAGAGGGGTTTGAGGAAGATTATGGTGGGATTTAGGAAGGACTAGAGTGGGTTTAGGGAGGAACATGCACCACCGACAAAAAGATAAGCCCATTCCCTTTAACAAACTGCACTTTTAAAGTTGCTACAGCCAAAAAGGACCAAAGGCAGTTGTAAATGTACTTCAGCTCAGACCTGGAGTAAGTAGTGAATCACACATGGAAAATCACTGTACCTGCAACACCCTGCCATTGAAAATAATGGAAGCAGAGACTACCATCACATCGGAAATAATGTTAAAACAAATTCATTTATTTCAAGTTTAAAAAAATATAAATAACTTTAGTTTCATTACACAAAGTTGTATATTAATAAAAATAGTGTTTGTTTCATCATAACATATTTGAATTAATCTGTTTTATTAAAGATAAAATGCAACTTTAATTCAATAAAATAATTTAAATTAATTCTATATATAACATTAAGGGGCCCATTATGATGTCGGGCGGATTGCCTCTGCAAGGCTGGCGGTTGTCACCGCCGGCCTGGCGGAGGCAATTCACCCGACACCTATGCCAGGATTCCCCCCGCCATATTAGGATGGCGGCGGACGGATAGACCGTCTGCCGCTTTACCGCCGCGGTCGCCTTGCGACCGCGGCGGAAAGGGAATAATATGGTGCCAGCCATATTACAATGGTGGGTGTAAGGGGCCTTTCTGCGGCGGCAATGCCGCCACGGAAAGGCAGGTGGTGTGTGCTGTGGGGGCCCCCTGCAGGGCCCCCAGGTGATGGCAGAGGTGGGGGATCACAGGGGGGTACCTATGGTACCCCCCCACATTTGCATATGCAAAGCGGCAGGCACCGCGCAGTGCCTGCCGTTTTGCATATGCAAATGCGTTCAGAAATGTTTAGCATTGTCGCCACAATGCTAAACATGTAGGATGTGCCCGTCACTGTGGCGGGCACATCCTAATTCCCCCTACGGGACCCCCACCCTTATGGCGGGCGGTCCCATTCTCCGTTAGGGTGGCGGGCGGACAAAGTCCCCCCGCCATCCTAATGTGCCCCTTAGTATTTTGTAATACATAAATAAATATAAACATTTTAATTTAGTTGGGGATTCTTTTTTAAATAAATCTTTTGCAAAATATTTGTAATTTAATTTATTTAAATTAATTAAATGTTTATTTCTAAAGCAAGCTTACAGTTCTGTCGAATTTATTTTTCCTACATTTAAAATAACTATATAAAATAATTCAAATTAATATTCAAAATAAAATTATTCTTGTGGCATTTTTAATGTTAGATAATTGTTATTTATTTTCCCTGTACTTGACCATAGGGACATATGATCCCCAGTGGCAGAGATCTCTACCTACATGTGAAACGTTACCAACATTTTGGTCCCACCCTCTGAATTTGGGGGCTGAAGACATATAAGTATACACTTTATTATAATTTCACAATTGGAAATATGGAAAAGCCAAAAGTAGTACATTTACTGCAAAGACTTCTATGTGTAGCTTAACTCATGTATACATTCAACTTTGTGAATAGGCTTCAATATTTATACCTGATAATATTATAACCACAATATTCCAGTACCATACCTTACAAACATTTGACAGTCACCTAGCTATAGATATGCATGCTCGGAAGCCTTCTCTATACAAAAAGAAGTGATTTGTTCTAATTTTTTGGCACCTACTGTACATAGCCAATTTAAATTGTCACCTGCAGCCAGTTCAAATTCAGCATCTTGAACCCCAACTTGCAATACCTCCATCTGTTCAATTGTTGCAATCTGTGCCCCTAGTGGTGCTGCTAAAATGTTTTGAAGACATGCAGGAGTTATGTGCAATTGCATGTTTTTCGAGTCTTCTCCATTGCTAAGCTTTTGCAAGAGATCAATCTCAGACTGGAAGTCACCCCTTTTCTGATTAGCTCTTTGAAATACCACGAAGTACAGTCATCTTTTGTTGGTGGGGGTTAAAGACATCATGTCTTATTTACCTAGAGGATGTGAGGATACTTTTTTTCTGGTTTTGGAGCTGTTCTGTACGTTGGATGACTCTTTCAGAACATGCATTGTCAAAGTCAATATGTTTCGGCTCTATCAGGCCAAGTTATTGGCTTAGTCAATGGCATGTGAACAACTCCTTCAAGACCCGTGCGCATGTGTGGCCGGCAACCTTGGAATGGGATTTATATTAAAGAAAACCCATTCCAAGTTAACCATTGATGTTTATTCATGCACTCACAACCATTCTTAATTTACAATTCTGACGGTTATTGAAGAGCAAAAAAAGGAAGGTAGCAAAAGTTAGGGGTGCTTTTAGAATGTGATCAAATACTTATTAGCAAATGCATGGGCTCTATTTCATAAACTATATATTCCTAAAATTGAGGGAACTAGATTGCGTGTATCATCTTTGAGTTTATGAGCATAAAAATATATATTATGATTACTTTATAAGATGTTTGAATCTATGGTTTTGTGTCATATGGGACTGAACTCCCATTACATGAGCTGAACTACAACTAAGAGAAACTGTACTGAAATTGTATGTGCCAGACAGGTATATTGTGTCTAAATTATAAACAGAGGTAAAATGCCCTTTCCATAAAATGTCCATTAATATTAAAACACCTCTGTACTGTCCTCAAAGAGAGGAGACTGCCAGCAGAACTTGCAAGAGTTTGCTGACTATTTGCAGAAGGCTCTCTCCCCTGGCTGGAGACTGCCGTAAATGTGGAAATATTGTCAATGCCCGGGTGGTCTAAGATTGGGTGGCTTACCAATGTTAAATCACTGCATGACAATTTGGGTCTCGGAGATGCCTGGGTATCTAGGAGCGCTCCCCCCAAACAAGTTCTTAAATCCATGTATTGGCAGTGGGTAGCTAGCAAACTAGACTCGAATCCCAAGCTCAGCAGAACATCTATTGAGTTCCTTAGGATTAAGGATGTCCCCTTATGCGAACCCTTTATGGATCTGATTTCTAAATCCTTCGATCGTGCACTGTATTTTAAATTCAGGCTGGGCCTACTTCCTCTGAGAGAATTGACTGCCCTTTTGAACAGTCCTGCACAAACCTCTCCTTTTTGTATATTTTGTTCCCTTTGAGTGGAGTCTGTGGCCCACTTTTTATTCGAATGCCCGGCCTATGATTCCTCTAGGTCCTTGTGGCTCAAACCCGTATGCAGGGAGCTGGGTACCAGATACCACATTGTCGCATTGCGAATCTTGAGGTCGGACACCCGGCCACTGTATGTTTGTGGAATGGCCAAATATCTAGGCTGGGCCTGGTCAATCAGATGTAAAAGGTTAAACTGTATTGTTTAATTGTGGTCATGTATTGGACCTTCTTACTTAATTTATTGGAAAGTGTTGTATTTTTATTTGGTAATTATTGGATTTTAAGCCACATGGTTTTATTGTAATGTTTTTATGTAATGCTTTTATGATACTTTTACTATCGAAATAAAGCTGATTGACTTGACTTGACTAGAAAGACTTGGCAGATGGGGGGAGGCTTATAAATCCTAACAAAACTGAAGAAAACACTTGAAAATAAAAAGAAGGAAAAGCAATAGGAGGAGCCACGAAATGCAATTTTAAAGAAGGTGCTATAAAACGTGAAGGAGAATGGGAGACAGAGGAGAGATTCCCAAGATTAGAAGGTATATAATATAATTATAATATTAAGTAACTTCCAGTACTTGAGGTTAGCTTGTTATGAGAGTCGCCCTAGAGTATGCCATACCATCACTTCCTTAAAATCCTATTACCAGAGCACGGGAAGAACACAAATGAGCAGGACATGAAAGGCTGTTGTTATGTAACATGCAATTTTGCACTTTTTGTGGTGTGAAATGTATATTCATGTCCAAAACTGACACAAAGATGCATTTTAAACTAAAATAGAGTAGAAAATGGTGGATCGGCATTTAGCGTACTAAAGTTTATGTTCTCATAATTGATTAGGCATTTAGAAATTTTGCCTAGCCTTATAGGAAAGACAAGTTGAAATGTGATATCCCTCTCCCACCACCTAGGCTAGAGATACCAAAGCAATGGCGGAGAGAAAAAGACATACACTGAAATACATAAGGGGAAAGGGGAAGAGCCACCCTTTGGTGCAAAAAGTCAAATGATGCAGAAATATGAAAATGAAATCTAGTTCACTGATATCAGCAGTGAAAGGAACCACCCCATCCAATAAGAACATTGAACACGGTATGTTCCTGGGCAGGACAAACAAGAATAAAATGATAAAAGCCATTCAATAAGGAAGAGATACGGAAGAATAACAAAACAAAACATCCAGTCATGGGAAAGGGGCTGACCAAAAACCATCTCTAAGTGTGTGTATGAATTGGAAACACTATGCCAGCCTACAGACAGCTAAAACTGTCTGGAGCCGAGACCTAAAAAGAAAACCAAACTTACTGGGTGACTATTTGAGTCCACTTATGAGGAACTGGGACTTATATCTGTTACTTACAAAAAGGTTAACTGTTCATCTGAAGCAGCCTGTGCCCCATAATATATCAAAATGAATCCAAAATAAGAGAAGCTTAAAATGTTTGAGAACCTAAAATGGATGTCTTTGTTAAAGCTAGGTAGGGCATGAACAAATATATTTCTGATATGACTTCTTCAAGTAATACTCTACATGAAATAATTACTCCTTTACTATATTTTGTCCGGAGAACAAATTCCATGTTTTCTTTGTGGATGACACTGTGTAACGACGGTAATGATGGGTGTTAATTTTTGAAACACACCTGGTACTATCAAATTGGGTAAGTGGTCAGAGCACCTCTATTCCACCAGATATCGAGCTTACAACAGAAAAAATCAAGAAAAGTATCGCTTTATCCACTGCTTCGGTTATGGAGAGCTTAACAAGCCTAGGCCCAGATCATATAAGAATGGCTTGTGCAGCTGGAGGAAATGGAGAACACACAATTTAAAAGTTCCCCATCTTGTAGTAGTACATTTCCATGATCAGGCCATATTAGGTCTACAACTTTTGTTGTTTGATGTGTAACCCTTTTAGATAAAAAAAAAATAATTTGGCATCTGAGGGAGAAACATGGGGCCATTATTCCCCGATTCAGTATCAGGACTGTACAGACTCAATCTGCTGCAATTACCATCAGGTAGTCCAGATGGCCATCAGGAGATGATTCCCTTGTACATGCCCTCCCATGGTTCCAAATGAGGAGACTATCAATCTGCAGGGTCCCAGCAAAGCCTGCGTTGTCACCACGAACCGAACACCACATTCTTGGACTGAATAAGACACTGCTCACTGGCATGAAGATCTTCGTTTAGGGGAATGACCTCCAAAAGATCTGTAGCTCCAGTTCAGGAAAAGGCCCAAAAAGCACCATAGTTTTGCTGACTAAACACTGCCAAAAAAAAGTCTTGACAGTTGGCACCAGCCTCAATGGTTGAAGATGTTCACCACTGAGAAGGCCCTCAACTTCAGACACCATAATTCTCTGCATTGAGAACCTTAGCCTTGAGTCTAAGACAGCACTGTATCAGCCTAGGCACTGGAATCAGCACTGAAATCAGTACTGAAATCTCTTTCAACACTTATATCCGAGTAAAGTGGTCAACCAGACACTGGACAAAGAACCATACACATTGATCCTACAACAAGGCATATAGTGGTTGCATAGCAACCTTCCACTACTAAGCCTACACATACAAAAGGATATTAGCACTTGGGGTGGAAATATCAGAAGATGGTATAACCCAGAATATAGTAAACACAAATATTGTTGGACAAAATATTGTGTCAAAAATATTGAGGACAAAAATATTGGATAGGTAAGATAGAAACTTTGTTAACATCTCCATAACACAGTCAAGAATGAGCTAATGAGACAGTACAGGAGGGGAAAAGCATCTCAGGAGGGACAAATCATTGCCATAATACACTGCACTCTATATGTGGCAGACACCAAATTTAGACAGGTCCAACACTAGTGTTTTTCTTAGGTGGCAATAATGGCTCAGAGTTTCAGGCTTTTGTCCAGGGTTACAGCAGCAGTGTATAGGCCTCCCTTTAACCTCAAACCTGTGTTAGGCCTGAAAATGGATGAGATGCTGGGAAACATGAACAAAGATACAGACACTACAAAAGCTATGTGGTTGTGCCTTTGCACACCCATATATTGGTGATCAAATCTCAAAGCCAGGCTCTTGAGGTAGATTGTACATTGTATTTAAATCTGTTAGAACAAGGCCAATTGAACATTAACCTCCATACCTAGAGCACAACATACGCAAAAGAAAGAAGCCACAATGGTCTTTCTTGGTAATATCCAACAAACAGACTTCTGTAAAGATGCTACTTCCTCATCTATCAACATGCACATTAAACACTTGTGTGTGAACATTCATGCTCAATAAGAAGCACTAGTCAGATGAACAGTACTAACAGCATTGTTCCAGACATCATTGGCTCTTACAAGTCACCACTTTTTGGAATTGGGTGCTGCCTTTTTGTCTATGGAGAGCATGTGATCTACAGCAGCACATTATGCAAACAGAAAACGTTACGTGTAACAATCAATTTGTACCTTACACTGCTGTAAGTTCCCCACCTATTCTACCCACCTCCCTGGATGCAAGCCACCTGTAAAATGTCTGGATCTTGCTTAATCCGTCTTTTTAAATACATCATTGATAACTTTATTTCGGTCAATAGAGACCATAAAAGTACAAAAAAATAAGTACATAAAAACACCGAAAGTTAAAACAATAAATTACATATACATTAAGACTTAAAGCTAAAACTGAATTAAATTTGATCGTTATCAAGCTGTATAGTACAATTAATAAAATTAATAAATAAGCACAGATATTATAGAAAACTTCTCCGTCTGCGCCACATACCCAACAGAAACCTTGAAACAGCACAGACGATGGGAGGGTGGGTATCGTATCTTAAAACCCTACAAGCTTGGGAAATTTGGGTAAAACCTAGATTCCTACAGAGTGGAACCAACCAACATTTCCTAATTGTCTGATACGTTGGACAAAAAAACAGAACATGGCATACATCTTCTTGCTTATAGTTACAGGCCGGGCATACAATGTTCTCTGCATTCGCCCATTTAGATGTAAATGCCCTAAGCGGGAGGCAGCCGCTCCTAAGCTGCATATAAAGCTTCCTTGCAAGGGAGGGGTTAATTAGGTCCAAGAATTCCTCCATTCCCGGTTCGGTTTTTACTAGAAGGAACTTTTTTAATTATATTTTTATGTTTCTTACAACAGTTTCAAGGGCACAGAAATGCTTTGCATCTACACACAAGCACATACCCAAAGGGGGGGAACACAATTTAAGGTGTTGTCTATGTCTGGGGCATTGTGAGTTTCAGGGGACAGAGCAGAAGCTACCTTGAAAATGAGACTCTTGTGAACAAAAACAATCTCTGAGTCTATCACTAGAAGGCAGAAGTGTGCACAGAATACGAAGCATCATCACTACAAGCTCAAATCGATTGATACAGGACCGATTGCTTCAGGAAACATTTTCCATATTGACACCACTTGGAAATTGCAAACTTGATATTACGCATTATATCAAATGTTATAATTATTATTATTAGTAGTAATGGCAATACCACTATTACTAATAATGCATATTACAGACCATAATCAATAATTAGGCAGAATATTACAATTCAGATATAAGTAGCATCATAAATTGTTGCCCAATTTCCAGTGATAAAATGACAATTTGAGTATTTCCCATTTAAGGAAAATTACTTCAAATGTTTTTAAAAGGAACCTAAAAATGGTTAATCAACTGCAACATATTACGATACACCTACAAACCTCCAGCTGGAGAGCATCAGTCACGACCGAGGCAAAGCCTGTTTTGGACTCAATGCTTGAAAGCCTTGTGATCCCTGACATAATAACCGTATGCAGATATTGAATAATTAGCACTACAGAAGACTCAATCTAACTTCTCATATCTTGCAAAAGTCCTCAGGGGAGACTGTACACGTCTATGAAGGAGGGAGTGCTCAGAGCCAGAATCTCACTCTGCGAGGAGAGTTTGTTTTCTCAGGGGATAGTTTCACTTCTTCACATTTCCCTATATATGGGTGTTGGGACTTGTCTTGGTTACTATGTATCCTCTCCAGAGTTACATGACCCTGCTGATCAGCCAGTGAATTAGGTCATTGGATGGTTCAAATGTTGAGAGTGTTTGTGCTTAGATGAGTGGACAGTTGGAGTAAGAAGGATCTAGCAGCAGGATGCTGCTCCTGGTGCTGCTTCACCTGATTTACCTGTAACCTGATCTAAACCTAATAAACCTATATCTTTTGTAACCTACAAAACTACATCCTTGACTGTAACACTGGTGATGAGCGGAAAAGAAACTACATGTGAGGAACAAGAAATTAAGAAGAAATTAAAAAAACTAAGAAGAAACTAGAGGATTACAAAGAAAGAGTTTGTAGTCTGTAAGGAACAAATGCGCTTGGCAGCCCCACTCGTGTCTATTTACACCTGATAGCCTGCAGTCCAGGGCATTTGAACAGGCCGGCGCAAAGTGTGCAGCAGACTTGGAGGGCTGTCTAATTTGACGAGAAACACTGGTGAAGAGTAAACTGGTGAAGCAATGAGCAATGGACTTGCACTTAGCGCTGAAATTGGGACACTTGAGAGAGCCACTGATTAACTTTTAATGACTGAATGCAGAGCCTATTAGGATGCCTTGGTGGATTAAATACCTAATGGAATGTGGCGAGCAGGTGCATCAAGACATGTGTTGCTCCCTGAAATTCATAGTGTCTGGTGACCCGCAGTATTATTTTAGTTATGGGGCCTGTGTGACATGCTGTCATGGTAAAACTTTAACATGCACCAGTGTTCCTGAAATTTGTTGAAGCGTGTGCCCTCACCGTTGCAATGTGTGGGTCAGATGCGTCATTTGAATGGGCCATGAGGCTGCCGTGCACTGTATTAATGGATTTCAAGCACATTATCAGCCCTTCAATTCTCTAGTAGGTTATGAGTGTTGTCACGTACGGGAACTTGGAAGTGTGTCATTAGAAGGCTGGACTGCTGACTTTCTGGGAGCATGTCCACTTCTCTCTTCATTATGGCTTGGCAGGTCAAGAGTCAACATTGAACACCCTTTAGAGTAACACTGGATGTATGTGTATATGTTTGGCATTTGAAGCATAGTCAAGCAGTACAACGGGGAACATCCAAGCTGTGGCAGGAGCCGTATTGAGTGAAATGACACTGTGGTGTGCTCAGCTGAGCAACAAGGTGAGGTTGCCTCGAGTAGAACTGTAATGAGAAGGCAATTGTGAGCAATTCTCAGCATTTATGCTGCTCGTAAGGAAGCAAAGTTTGAATGTAGGGAGCACTGGACACTCCGTTATGCCTCTGAGGTACTGTGATTGTGAGGTACTGGTACTTCATATATCAGAAATTTGAAGTAGATTTCTGGGTGAGTTTTCTCTTAGGGGTGTCAAGGATTTGGAGTTGCCACATTCATCGGAATTAACACTTAAATGGATGTTATGTATAATTGTCATATACGTTAAAGGCTTTTTGTAGAATATTTATGTATATATGGAATCATTAGGTGGGAGTGTTTTTTGTTACCTGTGTGTGGTGTGCTTGGATTGTGTTATTTGCCCCTGTCGAATTATGCAGGAGAAATGACTAGATATCCCTGGTCCTGGCAGTATAAGAGGTCTCTAGTACCTATGTGAGGCAGTGTTATGAGTACTTACCCCATATCCTTTGTCGGGTTCAGTGGGGGGGGGGGATTGTGTGCGTGAAGTAGAGGGTATGCAGTCCTTGGTCCTGCCCTGAGTTGTGTAAATGCAATAGAGGGTATGTGGTCCCTGGTCCTGCCATTAGTTAAGTAGATGCAGTAGGGGGTATGAGCTTTCTGGTCCTGCCACGAGTTGAGTTGATGCAGTAGAGAGTATGCAGTCCTGATCCTGTTATGTGTTGTTTAAGTGCAGTAGAGGGTATGTGATCCTGCTGTAAATTGTATACGTGCATTAAAGGGTATGTGGTCCCTGGTCCTGCCACAAGTTGAGTTGATGCAGTAGAGGGTATGAAGTCCCAGGTCCTGCCATGAGTTGTGTAAGTGCAATAGAGGGGATGTGGTCCCTGGTCCTGTTATGTGTTGTGTAAGTGCTGTAGAGGGCTTGGAGTCCCTGGTCCTGCCGTGAAAGCGGATGTAGAAGGGTGGGTGAAGTCCCTGGCCCTGCTCTAAGCGTTTAGAGACACTAATTTGACATTTTGTATAAAATTACAAACAATAGCACAACTTGAACAGTAGTACATTGCTGAAAGACCCGCCAGTTAGCTATAAGGAAATTACGGCATATATAGCATAGCATTATTACACCTATACAGCACTTTGAGCATGATACAGTCTGATAGTGTACTCCATTATCTAAGTACTTATATGTCTAGACATACAAAAAAACATTATAAGGAAAGAGATACCTCATAATCGGATCACTGACATAACCTCGACAGACCGAATATCGACTGGACAAAATATCGATGACTAATTATCGACAACAAAATTATCGACTTACTATACTTAGACAACAAACATCAAAAATATCGACTACACAATATCGACTACTAAAAACAACGACTACAACAATATCGACTCACAACATTATCGATTTCTAAAACACCGATTATTAAATATTTATATAACAACAGTCAAAATATCGATTACACAAACATAGATAGCAAATTTATCGATTGCAAAAAAATCGCCATTAATAGATCCTAGAATAAATGACATTATTATTTAATAATTAAGTCATACTGATCATAAAAAATCAGATTTAGTTAATATAAATAGATGACATATATTATATATTTTCATAACATTTACAACACACAATAAATACTAACATACATTTTATAATACATAAACAATGTTTCGACCTTCTACACATTTTTTACAACTAATTATATATATTCCTCCACTTTACAAATATCAAAATAACATTACCTAGAACATTACCTATACAAAATAAATCCTTACACATTCAATAAACGTTAATTGGCGTCACCCATATAAGGAAAGCAATTAGCATAACAGAAAAAAAAATTCAAATCAACAAATAAAAGCAGACTATCCATTTAAACAACCAATCCTATTTCTGAAACAATTAACCTAATACTATATAAATGAAATAATAAGTAAATAAAAACGCAGTATACATCTCCTAAGTAAAGGAAGACGAAACTCTGCTGAATTTCTGGAAGAAAACTGATGGACTTCAACAGAAAGAGACCTACACATATCTAAAGTAAGTACTACTACATTATTAGTCAGCGAAAATGTAACTCTCAAAGCTCACACCTATATTTTAAAGCCAAATACATCAAATATATCTTTTTTTTTTAGCACTCATCCTACAGACGGAAAAAAAAACAGAAGACCTACACAACACCTGGACATCAAAAGTTACATATAAAAAAAGTAAGTATATATTACAAATGTAAAATCGAGAATTAATAGATAGGTAACTAAATCTAAAGTAGGAAAAAACGTCGAACAAATTATCATAAATAGTAATAAAATATTTCTACACATTTTCTCAACTTCCACAGGTACAAAAAGATATACACAGAAAATAACAGTTTGAAGAACATCAACAGCTGAAAATAACGACTTCAAAGCATCAAAACATTTACAGGTAAAATACAAATGTGTGAAACTGTATAATGTGATTAGAACATTTTTTTTCCTTAAAAAATATTTACATTCTCTTTTAATTACCTCCTAGCACTACAATACTATCATGACTGAAGGAGCTAAATTCATTTATTCACAAAAAGGGAAAATGCTTCTTTGTTACATGGGATATGTCTACACTCAAGAGAAACAAAAAGATTTGAAAGTGTTTTGGAAGTGTACGAAATATTATGCCAACAAATGTTATGGTAGAGCTATAACTCAGGAAACTACTGTTACTTATACTAAAGAACATAATCACCCACCCAATGTAACAGAAATAGAAATTAGACAAATGCTAGATTCCCTTAAAGAAGCTAGTACTAGCACTGATCAACCAACAACTGCTATTCTGAAACACCATTTAAGTGTACTTCCCCAACATGCTTCTAGCCAATTACCATCTATAGAATCCCTTAAAAGAACAGTAGCTAGACAAAAAAGAGCAACATGCACTACTCCTCCCACACCAAAAACTTTAGAAGAAGTCCAAATTCCCCCTGAACTCTCTGTAACTCACAATAAAGAAAATTTTCTACTCTATGACAACAAATCTAAAGATAAAAGAATTATACTGTTTGCCACAGCAAACAACATGACAAAACTTACCCAATGCCAAACTTGGATGATGGACGGTACTTTTTCTGTATGCCCCAAACCTTTTTATCAATTATACACCATCCATGGTCATTTCCAAAATGCAAATATTCCATTCCTTTATGCCCTTCTACCAAACAAACAGCAAACTACCTATCAAGAAATACTAACTGAAGTCAAGCAACATACTAACAACTATTTTCCACAAAAAATTATCATTGACTTTGAAAAAGCTATGATAAACAGCATCCTTAAAACATACCCACACACAGCAATACAAGGTTGCTATTACCACTTTAATCAATGTATCTGGCGACATCTACAAAAATCAACCTTGAGTATCCAATACGCCACTGATAGCACATTTGCTTATCAAATAAAAAAACTCATCGCCCTAGCCTATGTTCCACTAACAGATGTAACTGAGCACTATAACTTATTAATAGACAGCCCCTACTATAAAAGAAACGAAGATAAACTAAGCCCTATGCTTGACTACTTCGAAGACACATGGGTAGGAAGGCTACACAGATCAGGCCATAGAAGACAACCCAAATACCAAATAGCTTGGTGGAATGTCTACCTTAGCACACTAAATAAGGAAGCAAAAACAAACAATGCAGTTGAAGGATGGCACAATGCCTTCCAAGCAACTACAGGCCGAGGAACGCCTACCCTTCACAAATTAATACAATCCTTACAAAAAGAACAAAGTTACCAGGAGCTCCGAATGGAGCAATCAGTAACTTTGATTGGACCTAAACTCACCAAAGAAACTAAAAAAATGTATAACACACTCCAAAGTCAAGTTACCCTCTATCCAACTAGCAAAGGACTAGAATATCTATCAATGATTGCCAAAACTATTCTTTAAAACATTACATAAATATACACGTAAAACTAAACATATTTTTCCTAAAATTCTTCATTATAATATGTAACAAATTGCAATTAAATTATCAAATACATAATATTAACATATATAAAATGTATTTAGATAATGTATTTACAAAATGTTACATACAACGTAAGTAAAGCAAAATTAAAAACAGTTTTCCCACCCATTAAAATTCCAGAAAATACTTACATTTCTGATGCAGCTTCAAACGTAATCCAATTCCAAGCAATCCATAGGACACCATTCCAAAAACCCATACAATCCATGAAAGCCCAAAAAAAAATGCAAAAATACAAGCAAATCCATAGCGACTCCTTTCCACTTCAGTAGACACCAGATACCATAGAAAACCCGAAAATCCGTAATGGCGAAAAAAAAACGCTCCAAGAAAATGTAAAAACCCAAAATATAGTGTGTAAAAATAAGAGTATATAATACTCGTTACACAGCTGTGATCAAAAAAGAAGGGAGTCCTCCAAAACAGCGAAACGCGACGATAACCTAGAAAAAATAAATAACATACCCACCCACATAAAAACACCCATACATATATAAAAACACATATTTATACATCAAACATATTATCTTAGTAACATTTAAACATATTACCTCACCTCACACACCTACAACAAAAACGCGGTAAAAATCCAATATCGTACACTCTACCTAACACCGAACACACAATCTTCTCTAATGAACTCTACCTACATAAACATAAACACAGCACACATACACTAGCAATAAGTTCAGAAACTTATAAAACACAATTAAAACAAACTTACCCTCTCTAACGCGAAGCAGCACCCAACCGCGATCTGTTGAAGCACCAAATACGCCTAAGTAACATTACGCGGTTAAAAAGTAGTCCCTGTATACAGCTAAATGCTATTTAATTTCTATATTCCAACACTTAAAAAAATACACAGAGTATTGTATTAAGTGTAAATATTTATTTAAAGTGTATAAAATTATTTCATAAATATTCATAAGTTTGAAATAATTATTCAACTGTTATGTTATAGTTAAAAAATTAATTTTTGATGTATAAATACATTTAGTAAATAATGTTTATGTAAAAATAAATTGCATATATAAGTTTGTTACAAGAAATGTTTTGTTTAAATTTGCAAATATTATGTAAAACATTATGTATGTATATAAAAAATGTTTTTGTTGTTTATGTATTTAAAAAAGAATATTATAAATATGTTCAATATTCATAATAATTATTTCCAAAAATATAACATGACTTGGTAAAAAACAAAAATGTTACAATTACAAAAAAATGTACATAATTTTCAATCACAATAAATTCAATGTGTATCTGAATAAATATTTTGTTATTAAATAAAAAGTACATATTACCAATTTGTTTCAGAAACAATTTAAATGTTAATATATGTAAAATATAATAAAATTATGTTAATATAATTTATGTGTTAAAAACATATATATGTACTTCATATTTTTGTTATGTTAATAAAAACATTGAATGAAAAATTTTGAATATAAATAAAAAATGAATCTCTACTTACAAATAAATTGTTATATGTGAATAAACATTTTTTCATTTATGGCATTTAACCCTGTCTATGTTTCCTTCTTTATTATTGTATATAAATATTATTTGCATATTAAATAATCTATTAAAAAATACCTTATACATTTAAATATGTTTAAAAATGTATTAATATTTAAAGTCCTACAATACCAATAATTGTGTTTAATGTATATTAATAGAAATATTTTATAAAAAATATATGAAAAAGTAACTAATTTAATAGACATTTAAATTGACCATATTTTTACCCTGTATCCCTCTAACCTAAAACCCCAAACTGACCCAAAGCCCTAAAAACACCCCTTTACCCACAAACTAAAAACTGACCCAGAACCCACAAAATACCCCTTTACCCACTAACTGAAAACTGAACCTGACCCCTAAAAATACCCCTTTACCCACTAACTTAAAACTGACCCTGACCCCTAAAAATACCCCTTTACCCAAAAACTGAAAACTGACCCTGACCTCTAAAAATACCCCTTTACCCACAAACTGAAAACTAACCCTGCAACTAAAAAAAGACCCTTTACCCAAATACTGAAAACTCACCCTTAACTCTAAAAATACCCCTTTACCCACTAACTGAAAACTGACCCTAACCCCTAAAAATACCCCTTTACCCACTAACTGAAAACTGACCCTGACCCCTACTAATACCCCTTTACCCACTAACTGAAAACTGACCCTGACCCCTAAAAATACCCCTTTACCCAAAAACTGAAAACTGACCCTGACCTCTAAAAATACCCCTTTACCCACAAACTGAAAACTGACCCTGCAACCAAAAAAATACCCTTTACCCAAATACTGAAAACTGACCCTTAACCCTAAAAATACCCCTTTACCCACTAACTGAAAACTGACCCTGACCCCTAAAAATACCCCTTTACCCACTAACTGAAAACTGACCCTGACCCCTACAAATACCCCTTTACCCACTAACTGAAAACTGACCCTCACCCCTACAAATACCCCTTTACTCAAAAACTGAAAACTGACCCTGACCCCTAAAAACACCTTTATCCACAAACTGAAAACTGACTCTGAAAGAAAAAATTACCCTTTACCCAAATACTGAAAACTGACCCTGAACCCTACAAATACCCCTTTACCCACTAACTGAAAACTGACCCTAACCCCTAAAAATACCCCTTTACCCACTAACTGAAAACTGACCCTGACCCCTACTAATACCCCTTTACCCACTAACTGAAAACTGACCCTGACCCCTAAAAATACCCCTTTACCCACTAACTGAAAACTGACCCTGACCTCTAAAAATACCCCTTTACCCACAAACTGAAAACTGACCCTGCAACCAAAAAAATACCCTTTACCCAAATACTGAAAACTGACCCTGACCCCTAAAAATACCCCTTTACCCACTAACTGAAAACTGACCCTGACCCCTACAAATACCCCTTTACCCACTAACTGAAAACTGACCCTCACCCCTACAAATACCCCTTTACCCAAAAACTGAAAACTGACCCTAACCCCTAAAAACACCTTTATCCACAAACTGAAAACTGACTCTGAAAGAAAAAAATTACCCTTTACCCAAATACTGAAAACTGACCCTGAACCCTACAAATACCCCTTTACCCACTAACTGAAAACTGACCCTGACCCCTAAAAATACCCCTTTACCCACTAAATGAAAACTGAGCCTGACCCCTACAAATACACCTTTACCAAAAAACTGACAACTGACTCTGCACACAACATATACCCCTTAATACCCAAACAGAAAAGTAACCCAGAACACTAAACCAACCTCTTTCCCCAAATACAAAATAATATATATATGAAAATATCTATAATTATATATATATATGTTATATATATCTTTATATATATAATTATAAATATATTATATATATGTAATTAAATGTAATTATACAATTATATTTCATATATATATTTTTTATATTTAATTATTATAATATTAGTTATATCTATTTATATCTATATAATTAACATATTTTAATTATTTAACAATTATTTCATTATGAATACCAATTAATTAATTAACATATGTCATTACTTATAATTAATTTACTTCCCACCCTATACCCCTATTAACACACAACCCACTACATAACATAAAAATGTGAGATGTAACATAATTTACTATAATTGCATTAATGTAAATAAATTTACAATTACATAAAATATAATTAACATATTTAATTTATTTAACAAATATTTAATTATTCATAACAATTAATTAATTAACATAATTAATTACTTACAATTAAATTACTTCCCACCCTATTCCCCTATAATCCCACAACCCACTACATATCCTAAAAAAGTTAGATTTGACATATTCAACAATAATTCCATTTATTTAAATAAATTAACAATTAAATTATATATAATTAACATATTTTAGATAATTAACAATTATTTACTTATTCTTACCAATTAATTAATTAACATATTTAATTACTTACTATTAAATTACTTCCCACCCTAATTCCCTATAATCCCACAACCCGCTACATGACAAAAATGATTTCAATAAGCATAATTCTCAAATAAGCTATTAAAATAACATATTTACCAATTTCATATTATATATTTAATTAAATAGTAATTTAACAATTAATTACATATTAATACCAATAATTATATTTACATATTTAATTAATTAATATCAATTTATATATTTACATATTTAATTAATTAATACCAATTAATATATTTACATATTTAATTGATTAATACCAATTAATATATTTACATAATTAATTAATTATATTTAAAATACTTCCCACCCTATTCCCCTAAAAACCAACTACCCGCTCCTAGAAATTATTATAGTAATATATATTTTTTTTAATTTATTAAATATTTTTAACATTAATTCTATATAAATAAATAAATACAATTAATACATTTTAACACAAAATGCTATTATAAAACATTAAAACAATGTACATTGAACTATTACATATTATATATATACATATTAAAATTCGATATCATGAGAGTCGATATTGTGACAGTCGATAACACAACTTTCGATATTTTTAAACTAATAAACATATCGATATTTTTTACTGACGATATTACTTACTCGATATTTTTTATGTCGATATTTTTTACATACATAACAATCGATAAAAAAAAAATCGATATTACTTACCTCGATATTAATGCCATCTCGATATTCTCTAGTCGATATTATGTCCAGTCGAAATAAATGACTCGATATTAAGACTGTACACCCTCATAATCACTGAGACAGGAAACCTCACCTGGTGTCGCAGTACAAATCGGGGCATTCATCACTGTGATATCCTTATTAAGAATCATCTCAAGCAGCTCACAAACTGGCCCCATCCGTCTCTGGGGCGAGATTGCTCCGGCATTAGCTCCCAAAACTCTGCCAACTGGGCCCTACAATAGGCAATATCCCGGACCCACTCCTTCGTTGTCGGGGGGGACAGCACCCCAATGGAGGACCACCTGTCACTTAGCCATCAGTAGTAGCATGGCCGGTAATTTCCTCAGCTTCGTTGGTATGTGAGAAAGAACTCCCAGCAGCACCACCAGTGGCGTGCAGGGCAAGGTTTGTCCTGTTATGTCTTTAACGTGGTGCAATATTTTTAACCAAAAGTTAGCAATACGTCTGCACTGCCATGCCAGGTGTATGTTTGTACTTGGGGAGCCCCACACCTCCAGCAGTTATCATCAGAACACACCCCCATCCAATGGAGCTGCATCGGAGTATGATAGAGTCGGTGGATGTACTTAAAGTGGATAAGTCTGAGACAATAGTTAGGGGACAGCTGCTCTAGCTGTCTACAACTAAAATCCCACTGCTCATCTGTAATACTTTCCCCCAGATCCCCTTCCCACGCCGCGCAGAGTGTCGGCACAATAGTTAGATGATCCCTCTGTGTGATAGTATAAATTTGTGTGATCAACTTGCAACCCGATTCCACAGTGAGTACATTTTCAAGTGCACTCAGCTGTGGGGGCTGCTTTGGAAATGTTCCAAATTTGCTTCTGCAAGCCGCCCACAGCTGATAATATAGCAGCGTATCTAACGGTGATAGAGGCATAGGACCACACATCTGTTGTAGTGCAAAAAAATTGTCCCCGGGGGATAAATCCTGACCCACCAATATATGGTGCAGATGCACCCACTCCTGCGCCTTACTGTCCATGAGTGGTGGAATCAGTGGGTTATTTGCCAATTGCAGGGAAGGGGCATAAAGTATGTCAGTGTTTGCACGTTTACAGAGACCCTCCCATGCCCATCGCATCACTTCAACAGTGTTCACCTCATTGTGTGGGTTCTTGAATGTTTGATAGATGGTGGTGTTATGGGGAAGGGGGCAGCTCTGTCCAACTCGATAGCGACGTGAAGCTCAAAGGGGGTGGGGTGTATCCAATAATGTAAGAATTGAGCCTGGGCGCAGTACGCGTAAAGGGCCAAATCCGGAGCCGCCAGCCGTCTTGTGCTTGTGGTAACATGAGCACCTCCCAGGAGAGGCTTTCCCCCCGCCCACACCAGTTCAATAATTAGGGAACGAAGTCATTTGAAAAACTGCATCGTAAGAGGTACAGGGACATTCATGAATAGATACAGCAGTTTGTGCAGGATTATCATTTTGGCCTCCGCTATATGGCCAATCAGGGAAAGGGGAAGCGTTTTCCATCCCCGCACTCTGTTCTCAATCCAGTCCACCACACGGCCATAATTAGTCACCCATATCTCCTGCAAGTCATTGCTTATCCAGACGCCTATTGCAGGAAACGTGGGCAATGGACCCATTTATGTTACAACGATAAAAAGGATATTTCGAACCTGCAATCAAAAACCACAAATTTGGTCATCCCTGTGGGCTAGCAATATTCCTATTGATTGATCTGAAAGTTAATCACGAACAGTTGGTTATGAATAATTTGAATCTCCTTGCAGTAAAGTTACGATATATATCTCGCGAGGGTAGGAAATCAAAAACCTTAATTTTAATTAACATATATATTCCCCCAAAACAGACCTCAAGGAAAGACATGTGTGACTGCTCTTAATAGTTTTCTACTGGAGCAAATTTTGGAGGAGCCTTTGGCAGATTATATAGTAACAGGTGATTTTAATATAAACTTGCTAATATCCTTCTTACGGGACGACTTTATTCAGTCCCAAAACCAACAATGGGTAATCCCTGAACAAACAACGGAACCTAGAACAAATACCAAACAAAATATAATGGGGAGAAACTTTTTGATGTATATGGAAGCAGTGGGACTAAGAATAATAAATGGTAGATTTCCAATGGACATACGACACCAGCTTGGACATTTTACTTCACGAATCGACTATACAATGGTATCATTATATACCTTTAACAAAGTGATTTCCTACCATCTGAATAAAGTGCCTGACAGCGACCACAGCCAACACATAATGAATATAAAATTGTCCTGTCCTAAACCTCAAAAGTACTTGACAATGCAAGGTCAGACAAGTACCATCAATTATAGGGCATTTATGTGGAAATCAAATAATGCGGATGATATAAAGGAAAAAGCACAAAGTCTAGTTAAAGAGTGTTTTAATGATATAACCAGGAGGACTGTAATTGAGCAATGGGAACATTTTACACAGGAAATAGTGAAGTCTAATGAAATCACTTTATATGTACATAAAAAACAAGCGATCCAAACTGAAACAAGGGAAACTAACATCAACCTCCCTTATACAATGAGAAAAATTAGACGGAACTGTAACAGTCTTAGGAAACAGCTAACCAAGTTTCCATATAATAAAGATATACTGGTAAAATTAAAAAATACTAACTATAATCTGAGGAAAATAATTTGGAACGAAAAAAACAAAGCTAGACATGATTTGTGGACAAAAATCTTTCATGCGAGCACTCAAACGAACTCAAGGGAGTTTTGGAGAATGATTAATGGTTTAGCTAGACCTAATAAATCTGTGGTAGGATCCGCCCTAACTGAAGACGAATGGTTTACATTTCTTATAAAACACCTAAACCCAGAGACTACAGCTAATATTCATGGTAGCACACAAACAAAATGGTTAAATCAGACCTAGAATGTGATTATGAAATTTATATAACTAAATCACAAGTTGCCAAGCAAATAAAGAAACTAAAAAATGGGGTACCAGGTCCTAATGGTATCCCGTTTGCACTCTATAAAGAAGAACCAGATTTTTGGTCCGCATATCTAACTGAGGTTTTTAATGAAGCGGTTCAGAGTGGATTGATTCTGAAATCCTGAAGAGGGTCATTAATATCTCCTAGTTTTTAAGAAAGAAAACTGGCAATCACAGGAGAACTACTGTTTAATTGCCCTTCAAGATACTGATGCAAAACTATTTGCTGGGATTCTAATAACAATTCTAACAGATTGGGTAAAGGAAAAGCAGGTACTGCCCCCGAATCAAACAAGCTTTATCAAAGGACTTGGAACCCCTACAAACATATTAATATTATCTGTACTAATGGATAAGGCAATTTTAGCAAAACAACCCTTGTACTTTTGTTTCGTGGATTTTAAATCGGCATTCGATTGTGTTGATAGACAACTTTTGTGGACAAAACTTAAAAAACAAGGAATTCCTGACACATTACTAAAAATGATTAAGCTTTTGCACACTGATACTTGGATCAGGGTGAGGATTAGTGACGGTCGGACACAAACAAAAGAAATCCCTACATCTAGTGGATTAAAACAAGGGTGCGTCCTGGCCCCCCTGCTTTTTTAGCTGATCTCTCTACGACTTTGAATGAAGTTAATGCACATCCTCCAAGTTAAGCCGACAAACAAATATCCAAATTGCTGTGTTCAGACGATGTCATACTCTTAAGTCAAACCAAAGTTGGATTGCAATGACTAATCGATTGTATCTCAATGTATGCAAATGAAAATGATATGGTAATAAATGACGCAAAGACTAAAGTAATGGTTATTACAAAAAACACGCAACTTAAATATAAATATAAATGGTTGTTGGATGACACTGAATTAGAACAAGTTGTTTCGTATAAATACCTTACTGTTATTTTTAATGACAATGGACATTTCCTACCGCAACAAAAGCATATCACAAGGAAAGCAAACACCTTGTTTGCTGCATTTAGGACCATACAGAAAGCTATAAGTGACTTGTCTTATCGCCCCTTTTTAAAAGTAATTGCTGCAAAATTATTACCAACTCTGACATACGGTAGCGAGGCAATAAATAGGAAAGACGCGGAGATCATTAATAGTGCGGTTGCAAAAACGTATAAAATGTTATTCTTCCTGCCAAAAAATGCCTCACAAGCGCATGTGAGGCTGGAATTCGGGTTAATTAACCAGCTATATGCAAGGAAAGGGCAAGGGCTTAAAGTGTGGAATAAAGTGTGGAATAGAATAAAAAATTATCAAGAAAATTAAATGTAAAGTAAAAGATAACAGGAAATTACATGTTTGGTCCTATCTAAATACAGCGATAGAAGTTGGCGTAACACTGATATGGGACATGACAATCGCTCAGGAAAGTTTCAAAAAAACAATTAATAAGCTTATTAATCATCTTTCCTTGAGCAAGGATAAAGATATGTTTGTAAAATAAAAACATGCATGGCCAATTATAAATGGATTCAGGGGAAAAAAGGTCCAAGAATATCTTGAAACATCGTGGTCAAAGAAAAACAAACATATCTTTATCAAAGCTCGATTTGGTTGTCTGCCAGGATTATGTCACTTACCCCCATGGAAGAAAACAGAAGAGGATAATCTATGCAGGCTCTGTAAATCCGGTCAAGAGAACATTATACACTTACTGTCTCTTTGCCCGGAATTAGACTACGAAAGAAAAACCATTCTAAAGAGTCTATTTAACAATCGTGGAGTAAGGACATGTAGGCAAGCTCTGATAGCATGTTTAACCCCTTGGGCACTTATGACGAGCTCAGCTCGTCATGAGGCACAGTGGCGCTGTGCTCATGATTAGCTCAGCTCGTCAAAACTGCCGTGGAACGCCCACTCGGGGCTAATTCCCCTCCTGTGCGGGCGTTCTACAGGAGTGGGTGGAGTCACGACAAACTCAGCTTGTCATGAACACAGCTCCGCTGTCCAGCATGACGAGCTGGGCTCGTCATGAGTACCGCGGCGCTGCGCGCGGCCGCCCTCCCCCCACACCGTGGGGGAATTAGCCCCGCGTGGAAGGGGTTGCATTCTGAAGATTTATTAATGAATTCTGCATTTGTAACATTTTTATGTGCCCTTGGAAAAAAATTGGAGATATTTTATTTGAATTGCTAATGGATTGTGTTAATACATATTATATATATTCAATTGTTTTTATGTAAACCATATATGATTAATTGTTTTATAACTTTTAAATTTGATGACATTTTAGCAACTTTTGTAAGATTTTATTTAATCAAACAAAATATATATACTTGAAACTTGAACTTATCCAGACGCCCAAATATCGTGTTGACCCAGTCGCCCAGACTATAGAGTAATCAGTGTCAAAGGATTGCGTTTCAGATGTCAGGGGAATAATGACGGATTTTCTCCAATTGACCGCCACTCCAGATATCCCTCCATAGCGCACTACTTCGTGTGTCATGGGCGCAAAGTTGTCTTTAGGGTTTATCATGTATAGAGTAATATTATCCGCGTACATTGACACAGTGAGTCCCTTGTGGTGAACCCGATTCCTCGATGTGTGTGGTGCTGCCTGATTCTGGCCCCTAGTGGCTCGGTTGCTATTGCAACTAATAATGGTGACAAGGGGCAGCCCTGTCTGGTGCCTCTTGTGATAGACATCAGGTCTGAAATCAGACCATTGACTCACAGGCGCGCTGTGGGCATGGTGTAGAGCAGCTGAATTTCCTGAATAAAGAGCGGACTCAGGCCCAACCTGTATATAAGTAGAAACAGGAACCCCCATTCCAAGGAGTCAAACGCCTTGGTGGCGACCAAAAGCGCCGCAATCGCAGGGACATGGGGGACGAGATAGTGCAGTAGCGCAAACAGCATTCTAAGGTTATGGGAAGTGGACCTCCCCAGTATAAAACCAGATAGGTCCGGTCTGACTATCAGTGGAAGCAGTGGTTGGAGGTGGGTAGCCAGGAGTAAAGCAAAAATGTTTGCGTCCAAATTGATCAGTGAAAGTGGACGGTACGAGAAACACCGTAAGGGTTTTTTATCAGGTTTTAATATGATAATAATAATGGCCTCGCGCATAGAGTCGGGCAGGACGCCCGATTGTGTGGCCTCCTAATAGACTGCCAGGAGCTCGGCATATTCTTTGTAGAATTTTGCCGTTAGGCTGTTCGCGCAGGGAGCCTTATCCACAGGCAGTCTACCTATGATTAATCGCACATACTCCACAGTGAATGGGACGTCTAAGTAGTCCCGATTGGCCCTACTAAGCCAGAGTAGCTCCACGGAGTCGAAGTATTCCTACAGGACATTGTCGAGTGGGTTGGACCGAGAGGTATACAGCTGCGCATAAAACTCTTTCATGGTGGCGGAAATGGTGGGTGGGCAGCGTGCTGTGGTGCCATTAGGGGTGATAAGCTCAGTGACAAAAGTGGACCGTAGAGGAGCCCGAAGGAGATTCGCAAGCGTCTTGTCCGGCCTGGCTCCCTCCCCGTAGCGGTGCACCTTTGCATATTTATGTAAAAATATAGTCTTGTGAACTGCCTCCTCCTGAAATTTCGTCAATTTCATACGAATATCAGCGAGGGTCGTGGGAGTGGGGAGTAAAAATACTGTGCCTCTAACGCTTGTATTTCTTTTTCCAATGTGTCCAAGCGTCCCAGGATATGGCGGAGCACACCAGATTGTCCAGCTATACACAACCCCGTATCACCATTTTTAACGCCTCCCACAATGTTCCCACTGTGTCCACCGACCCCATGTTGAGTTCGAAGTATTCTGTGATTTGCGTCCTAAGACTTTCTCTAAAAGCTGCATCTAGGAGTGCGTTGGGAGGAAGGTGCCAAGGGAATGGTTGTATTTAGGGTTTTGGCACCGAGAGAGCCAATGCCACCGGAGCATAGTCTGAAAGTGTGCCGGCGTGATGTGTTGCATCAGTAACCCATGCGTGTATGTCCTTTGTCGTTAACCAAAAATCAAGTCTGGACCATGGATGTTATTGCTGTGTGATGCATGTGCCTTCACGAGCAGTAGGGTGAACCGGGTGCCATGAGTCAATCAGGTGGTGGTCCTGCATTAAACTAAGCAAGACCGCAGCAGTCTGCAGGTGATGTGTATGTGACACACCCACTCTGTCTGTTGAGAGCGACAAGACAGTGTTAAAATCTCCACCCACATTAGTGCACCATCCCCCAGTGACTGTATCGTATGCCAGACTTGTTGGGAGAAAGTGGGGTCATCTATGTTGGGCCCATATGTGTTAGCAACTATGACCGTCTGTTTGAACAATAGCCCCCGTAATATTATGCACCAGCCTTCGGGGTCACTTAGCACTTTTTGTGTCTGCCAGGGTATTCCTTTCCTGATCAATGTAGCCACCCCGCCGGAGTAATTAGAATAGCTGTACGTGTGCACTTCTCCCCATCTATTGCTGGTCAGTCTCGGACGAGCAGCTTCCTTCAGATGGGTCTCCTGTAGGAGAAAAATGTCTGCTGGCTGGCTAGCCAGATATGACTGTACTAAGAGCGCTTTCCGATGGTCATTAAGACCACGGACGTTCCAGGTGATACAGGTTAACTTTGACATTTCAACATATGGCGCCTCAGTGCTACGGACAGAGGGGGTTCCCAATCCCGAAGCCTTCCAGCACTTGATCCTAATCTCGGCGTTGCACCGATGAAGCTAATATGATCTGTTACGATTGTATCTTAAAGGTGTGCTATGCTTCCGAGCAAAGAAATCCACAACAACAGGTCTGATACCTACTGCATTAAGCAACAAAGCACAAGAACAATTCCTCTCTCATCCACACAACCCCCCAATCAGGTTGTGCATCCCAAAATAAACAACCCAGTTCAAACATAGGCCCATGGAACATAGGGCTGAAGGGAATCATCCCGGAGGGGCGTGAATTTGCCGGCGTATTGCCCCGTCGCCATAGCAACAGGGTGGCCAAGCATTTTGACTACTTAAATTGTATTTCTTATCAAAACATAAGATCCCATGAACAGGTAATAAGAGTAAGTTACTGCTGGCCATATAGCTGGGGGCTGTATACCGCACATCGAGGGACTAGCCAGACATATACCAAACATTAGTAATAATCACTTAGCTGGCTACTCAGAGACGCTGCAGCGGCCACATCTTTGCTGTGTTGCTTTCTTGCAGTCTGCTTGGCAAATTTCAGAGCAGCACTGGCTTTGGTAAAGATCATAGGTTTTTCCCCAGTCTGCATTCTTAGCTTTGTGGGGTACAGCATTGTGTACTTCGTGCCAGTTTTTTTTAATAGTTTTTTGGCTGGGATAAATTCTCGTTGTGCGGCTTGTACGGCTTAGGTGAAATCCGGATAAAACACAATGCTGTTACCCTGATGATGTATGCCCCATTTTTCTCTGGCCATCCTTAAGATAGTGTCTCTGTCTCTAGGCCCCAGGGTTCGATGTGCACACTCCACCAAAAACATAGCCGACATATCAGGGCCGAACAGGAGTCCGTTCAAATATTGTTCCATATTTGTTACGTTCATGGACTCTGGAATTCCCGTTATACAGATGTTATTTCTTCCGGACCTTGCTTCAAGATCTTCGTTGCATGCCTTAATGACTTTCAGCACTTTGTCCATACGAAGTAACCTTTCCTGTGTCTTCACTTGGCGGTCATCTGAATCCGAGACCCTGGTCTCTAAGGTATCAAGTCTGGTTTTGTACTTGTCTCCTTTTTGTGAGACATGGTCCATCCTCAGTGCTAGGGAGTCCAGTGTAGGGTCTATCGCCCTTAAGCTGACCTTTACCTAATGCAACATGGTTTTGATATCATCTTCTTGCTCGCGTTCCAGCTGCGTTTCAGGCACTACAGTTAGCAGCGTTGAGTCAATGTCCTGCAGCCTAGAGGACGTTTCTCGAAGGTGATGTTGTCAGTTTTCCCCATGGCTGCTCTTCTCCTGTAGCTTCTGTCCACAATATGTAAGGGCTCTGATCCAAGCCACGCCAGGTCGTCCAGCCCCGAGATCCGGCAAGGGTGTCGCCCAAAGTCCCAAGGAAGACATGCTGATCTAGCGGACACAATGTCCCTATCGGGGCTCACCACCGCCAGACATCAGGGGGCAGCTGCGCCGGTGGATGAGCCAGTTATGGATATTACCGTTGCTCTGAGCAGAAGCATGTCAGACCTCTGGATATGTCTGTCAATGTGTATTCCTACAATCACAGGGCCTCACAAGCTGTGTGTGGGACAGAGTCTTGTTGCTGGAGGCACATTTGATAATAACGTCTATGGATTTGTGAATTCAACCGCCATTCCACAAAGGTAGGGGATGCGTGATTTGTATGTAAGATTACAAGTGCGTCACACGACCCATTGTTCCTGGGGGTCAGTAATTTAACTGTTAAGGCAGGAATCCTTTTTTGCCCAATGCTGTGTCTCCGAAGGGTCCTAGATCATAGAGCCAGTAGGGTTGACAATCACTGTAACGCTGCTGCCAGGACCCGATCCAGCTCTGGGTCTGATCCCAGGCCCAGTAGAGTTGCGGCTGGTGCCAGGCCGCATGCTCTTCCCTCGCCTAGGTCTCCGCTATACACAGCTTATTTTTTTCCACTTTTAGTTTTTTGTTGTTATTCTTTTAAGAGCTTCTGGGAAGGGTCTCCAGGACTCATGCAATGCACACTTTCCTCCTTGGACCCGTGGGCTTCAGCAACCGTCCCCAATGCCTCCGGTGCTCCGACACAGGGCCCTCGGCTGCTTCGCTTGGCTCAATTGCACTGAATAGCCCTGCTCCCGCTATGCCTCCAATGTTAGATCTATTAAATGTTCCGGAGGTCCCGATCGACACTAAGGGGGTGGCCTTAATATGAGGCGCTTGATTACGCTCCTCTCTGCGGGCTCGGATTTTCACTGGCCCTGCCACCGTCCCAAAGCTACTTCCACGCTGGCCGTAAGTGCGTTGTGGGCCGCTCGGCACTCACCGCTCCCGGTCCGCAGGACCGCCGCTCCTGTTCATGCCAGAGGGGATCCCCCTGGTGCCGCCTCAGTCGTGCATGTTCCCACACCAACGTGGGCAGCCGCAGCTACCCCCAAGACCTAAAGGGAGTGCAGGCGGGAGCCACAACAGACATGCACTCACCCAACTGCAGTCAGCAGGCCTCGTAGGCGGTTCCGGCCACCGGGCCACCCTTGCAGCAGCACCGGTCCTCTTCGTGGGTGTCAGTAAGTGTGCCGCTGCTGGTCCACAATCGTGATCTTGCCTCGATTGGCACCAGAACCCAACTGCTATGAACCTGGTGAGTCTAATCCTTTGCTTTCTTCACCTGTGCAACACCATAGTTCAGTCCCCAGCCGGGGCTCGTCCACCGAATCACACATGGTTTGCTCTCGTGATTTCTGGCACACCCTAGCCCTGAACATAGCAGTGCACTCCGCTTCAGTTGCTGAGCATTGTATGCTACATTTAGGCTCAGAATCGGTAGTCTGTGAACGGATAAATGGCGGATAATGTACTCGGCCGGCAGAGCCACGCTATCGAGTGGCCATTTTGCAGCTCAGCTCGGCCACTCACCTATGCGTGTTGCACCTTGATGTTGTGGAGTGAATTACTTAGGGGTGTTATTAGTTTCCTAAGTTCTGCTGAAGATAGCATGATGTGATTATCTATGTATTCTAATGTTCATAGGACCGTTTTATCATATTGTGTAATATCTGTTGAAGATTGCATGATGTAATTATCTATGTATTCTAATGTTCATAGAACTGTTTTATCAAATTGTTTCATCTTTTGTCCTTTTGATTTGATGTTAATCAAGAAGGAATATTTATGGGACTTGTTAATTGTTTTATTGGAATTTTCTATTGTTTCTTCAAGAGAGGGAGATGTGTTGTGACTTGTCTTGGTTACTATGCATCCTTCCCAGAGTTCCAAATCCTTGCTGCTCAACGAGTGAACGAGGTCATTGGATGGTTGGGATGTTGAGAGTGTTTGTGCTTCAATGAGTCAACAGTTGAAGTGAGAAGGGCTGAGCAGCATGATGCTGCTCCATGTGGGGCTTTACCGTATTTACCTGTAACCTAATATAAACTTAATAAACCTACATCAAGAGTATATCCTTGATTGTAACAACACGCTAGCAAAAATAAAACATCACTGTTAATTTATAGGGCGTCACTGAGGCACAGTATCACTGCACAGTATGGTTTCTCTGTCAAGGTGAAATAGGTTAATTGCCATGATTATACTTACAGTACTCTCAGAGGGGCTGAGTGACCAGACTCACAGATGCCTTTCTTTGCTTTACTTTGAGATCATGTCATATTTGACTTCTTTTTTCTTTGTATTTAGCCTTTTTTCTGCTAAAAATTCTTGTGTAAAAGTAAAATGTAACCAGGCACATTTTGTACATTATATTTGAACAAATCTGTGTTTTGTGTCCTTTGATGGGCCCGTCAAAAGCTGTCATTAATATCTTGCACAGTACTGAGATACAATTTGGGTCGTTATGCAACAGCGATGTTGGTATTTAGGTGGATAAATATCGATTTAGCTGGCAGAAAAGCATTTGAGAAAAAAAGAAGCAACGGTAACTAATAGTGTCAAAGCCAAGAGGTCGGAGTTATGACTTAAATTGCCTCTTGATTCCACTCACTCATTTATCGTCTCACTCATTATCCTTTGCAATTGCTCATCCATACTTGCACTGACCAATCCAGGTTTTTGAAAGCTGGCACAGTGCCTCACGTGCAACACACACGTACTCATATCTGTCTCCCAGTATCGCAATATGATGTCAGCCTGGAGGATAGGAACATGTTTGTTGCTAGAGAACGCAGGTATGCGTTTAAGCAGAAAACTCTCATCTACTCTTAGGTGGCATACTTCATCATGTGCTTCCACATCACGTCACACTAAAGGTGTGGAATGGGCTACAGCTTCATTTAGTGGGAGGAGCCCTTTAGATGAATACTTCCTATGTGAACTTTAAGTATCGTGGTGGTGCAGAATGCAAAAAATGACGGGGTGAGTTGCAACTAGCTCTTGGAGGAACTCAACTAATGTACTGTTTACCAAGAGTTAGGATTAGTAGCAAAAGGTAAGGAAGAACTTCAACGCTGCTATCACAGTATGGTTAAAGTTCTTTCTTACCTTTAAGTTGCTTTCAATCCCTAATCTTTCCTACACTCTACACCACCATCAATACCTGCAGTCTACAAAGTAAGTGTCAATCTAAAGAGATTCAGCTAACCTGCAGGAAAATTCAGCATAAAACACGTTTGATCAGTGAAGCTTCATGAACTACACAGGCAGAAAACAATGATGAAGTACCCCAGAGTTGATCTAGGGGTCACCATTGCCCTTAGTTTGGAATATATAGTGAAAACAAAAGGGCCTTCAACACTTTCCTAAGGGCAACAGTCATTGCAACGCAACTGTTACAGCACATTGCCTTTACAACGCAGCCATTACAACACAGGTACCATTACCAATCATATGCCTTTACCACGTATGCCTTTACAACACATTTCATTGTAAAGACATGAATCGTACAGGCATATGTGTCTTAAATGTAAGAATTAGGTAAAAGTAAGTGTTTTATATATATATTACCTACTGGTGGTCGCCAGCAGATAGTTATAGTTAGGACCTATTTTCCATAGGAAATTCGCAACATTCTATTTGGAATAACTTTGGCGCCGGCTGATGAATCTTCGCAAAATTTTCAAAACTAATTATCAGTTCTGGTCCGCTCGTATCCTAAAAGTTTTGGGATGATTCGTGTAGCGGGGGCCGAGAAAAAATGGGTGTCCCAAAACGTGTTTTCCCATGCAATTTTCCGTAGGACCTTTTGACGTCGCTACAGCCCGAACTGCTGAATGGATTTACACCAAATTTGACAAAGAGGTAGTCCTCAGTTCAGACTCGTGCCTTTTGCTTAAATGGTGTAAATCTGTTCCATAGTTCCTGAGAAAATGACAGTTAAAATCATTTATATATCTATGGCCGCGGTGGATTGGCGCACCCTGAGCGCACCATGAGCGCACCATAAGCCCACCCTTCTGATCACACGCTAAATGCTAATTGGCTGTCAAGTGGTTGTCAACATTCGAAACCAGAAACTGTTGGCAGCCATTTTGTGACTCGGTAGAAGCGAGGCTGAAGAAGTCAGTGGAAAAAGTGTGCAAAATGTATAAAGGGGGCAGGGTAAAAATATCCTGATTCTCTAGACCTGTTTAGGGGACCCCCAGGGCTCAAAATGTAAACATTTTTTTTAAAAACCCGGCAGGTGCACGCAGGGTGCGCGGATCCTGCAGTAAAAAAATAAATAAATATGACGGGGCTTCTTTTGTAATTAGCCCCTGGGGGCAAATTTTTTAAATGTATGGGGTGCCCAGAGGGGCCCCCTATCCCCGGGGACAGCCACTTTCCGGGGCTATAAAATAAATGGTTGGGGGCTCCAAGGCCCCCCCCACAAAATTAGTGGTGGGGTACCTCAACGAACCGCCCAAGCTCCGGGGACCACCACCCCCGGGGCTTTCTGTATTGTGGGAGGGGGATGCGTGGCCACCCTCCTGGAGCCTTCCAGGGCCCTGGGGACCGCCACCCATCAGATTTTGAAAGAGAGAGCAGGGAAATCTGTTCTCTCTTTCAAAATCCAAACCAGATTACTTTTCCACATGGGGAGCTGCATGTTAGCAAATCCCCATGTGGAAAATCAATGCCGGCTCCCAAACGCGTAGAAGTTGTGCACCAAATGCGCTGGAGTTGCGTACCCTACAGAGTCATGCATCCAACTCGTGCACCCCAGGGGGCCGCACTGAGCGCTGCTCTGGGTGCGCGACTTCTAATTTTATCTGAAAAAAATAGCCCCTATCAGTAATTTCTAATATCCCCGGGGACTCCATCCCTCGGGGCTTATAAAAAACATTGGGGACCGTGGGGGGAGTCCCAATGTCCCCACGGTCCCACCGGCTCCCCGCGTCCTTCGGGAGCCGGCATTGCTTTTCCACATGGGGAGCTGCTAACATGCATGTGGAAAAGCAATCTGGTTTGGATTTTGAAAGAGAGAACAGATTTCCCTGCTCTCTCTTTCAAAATCCAAACCAAGTTTGCTATGGGAGGGCGGGAGCTGCGAGACTCCCGCCCTCTCATAGCAAACAGCAGTGTCCCAGGGGTAGGCAGGAGCCGGCCCTGGGGGTGTGTAACGAGGCAGGGACGGGAGGCCGGGATGACTGGTGGACCCCTGATCACAATTCCCCTCCTTCCCCACAGACTGGCACCTCGAGGGAAGACTGGGGAATACAGCCGGAGACAGACGAAGGAAACGAGACACGGAAACCGGGAAGACAACCCTGAAGACACCCCTACCACTGGACCCCAGCAGGGAAGACAGCCCCAGAAGTCAATCCAGCCCCCCCGGACACCACCATCATGGATAAGCTGGAGTTTGCCAGAGAGAGACTGACTTTCAGAACCAGACGTACCATAAAAATAAAACCTAGTCTAAAGAAGTATACTGGTCAGTCTGTTCCTGTTACAGCACCTGTTCCCAGCATAGAGAGTATCCCCTGCCCCTCTCCCACGCCTACAGGGTGGTGGTCCCCAGGGCCCTCGAGGGCTCCAGGAGGGGGGCCACGCAGCCCCCCTCCCACAATAAAGAAAGCTCCGGGGGTGGTGGTCACTGGGGGTTTGGGGGTTCATTGAGGCCCCCTACCTCTAATTTTGCAGGGGGACCTTTGAACCCCCCAACCATTTATTTTATAGCCACGGGGGTGGCTCTCACTCTTGTATTGCAAACAGCAATGCTGAAAAGATCTTCCGGTAAGATAACAAAGGATTTTGAAGTCCATTTTCGCTGTTTTTGTTGTAGTTTGCTGCTGTTAAAGCGGCGACAATTTTAACGCCGTCTTTGTAAATATGCCCCTAAGTTTTGTAATGTCGACAATCCCATATCCCATTTAAATAGGCACGAAGTATTTATTGAAGTGCATTGTGAATCGTGAAGCAACACTGTCTAATTGTGATCGATAAAGAATTGAAAGAGTTGTGTACTTCTTTTGCTCGTAATGTGCATAGGGGCAGATTTACAAGTTCATTGCGTTACTATTGCATCACTTTTAAGATGGGAAAAGTGACGCGAAAGTGGCACAAGGGGCTTGTAAATCTGCTACACAGTGTTCTGTCTTACTTTGCTTCATTTTCTGTCATGTAGAGGATCCTGGGTAAATATAACGGTTTCTGTACAGCCAGTAACTTTCAACCCTACCCCCAAACTGCTTACTGCCTGTTACCATAGTAACAGTTCATGGAACACTTAAGTGAGCACTCAGGTTAAAAGTTCACCACACAATGCTGCTAATCAAAACAGTTACTGTGCTGGAGCTTTAAACATTTTCCATAGGAACCATTTATCATAGCTATAGACTCTGGTAAAGAGCTGGTAAAGAGTTAGCCTCAGTATTATACTTCTAGTTCTAAATATCATTTCTAATTTTAAATGTATTCTAAGTATATGATTATCACACTAAATAATAGTGAAATGTTGTCAGAAAAAGAAGACGTATATACTTTTTAAATGAACTTTTATTAAAACAACAATAAATAACTAGAAACGTAACTTTAAGATAACAATATAATAAATAACTCGAAACATAACTTTAACAAAACAATATAATAAACAAAATGTGATATGGACTCCAATAGAAGTAGGGTAGGTAATCTGCAAAACAAAAATGAAAATAAGTGTTTAAAATTAGATCGATGTGACTGAAGGAGGTCAAAGATTACAAGTTAAGGTAATACTTGGCAATATTTGTTAATTTGCACGTCTGCAGTGTGCCTGATACATTCCACCACTCTTATAGGCCCACGTTCAAGAGGTGTCTGTACGGAAGTGCCTACTGTGTAAGATTTACAGTATGGACCAACAGATCTTTAAAATGATTCAGAGATGAGATAGAATTAGGTGAGAGATCAACACATTATGCGGGACAATACTCTTTGGGGCTTATTTACAAGCCCCTTGCGCCACTTTTGCGTTACTTTTCCCATGTTAAAAGTGACGCAAAATTGGCGTAAGGGGCTTGTAAATAAGCGCCTTTATTTCTAACACATTTAATCGGAGGCATTGTGTATCTAGGCCGCTCTGCTTACCTTCTGTAAACACTGTGGCGAACAGAGTTCACAACTAGAACTCAGCTTTGGTTGTACACTGCAGACTGTATTACATTCAGCCTTGATTTTTTTATTGGCAGAGTGGACAGCAGCGTCCATAACTTTAAAAGAGAAAGAGAAACGATGTGAGAGAGAGTGAGAGAGAGAAAGAGAGAAAAAACAACATTAAAACTGTGAGAGAGAGAAAGTTATAGATGGAGCAGTTAATACTGGAGAACATTTTCATAGCTCACATTTTTGCCTCCATTGTGTGTCCAAGCACGTGACGGTTCATAGTACACCCTCTAGTTTAGTGATCTGAAAGATAGTATAGAGTTAGTAATAGCAGAGTATACACAACTGCACAAGTATATTTTTACTTTATGTCTTTGTAAAGACAAGATACTGCATTTCATCAACTTCTACTGTAAAGAGGTGTCTGTGCGCTGTTTTTCTTCCAAAGTACTATATCCCATGCACTCCCACTGCATAGACTGTTGCACCCCATTGACTCCCAGAGTCCGGAGGTGAGTGCTTTTTCTTGCGCACTCAGGGGCAGATTTACAAGCTCCTTGCGCCACTTTTCCCATGTTAAAAGTGATACAAAGTGTTGCAAGGGACTTGTAAATCTGCCCCTCAGACTGTTGTAACCTATCTATTCTCACTGCTCGGAGGTAAATTGTACATTCCTACGCAGTGAAGCTGCTGCACACTACCCACTCTCTCCATCCACAGATGACGTGTTGTTGTTTCAGAAACAAGCTTCTTTGCTCACCTTGTGCCATTGTCGTGAATTAAAGAGGGTGCACCATATGACGAAGCAGCCTTCTCAGACGTTGTTACGATGGCCACGCATCATCGCAGAATGCACGAACGTTGAGCTTTAGAGGTGTTTGGGGGGACGCCAATTTATGAAACACAACCTGTAAGATAAAAAGTTAGTTAACATTGTGGGTCATTTCTTTATCAAAGGAGAGAGGAAGTGAGAGAGTGACTGAAAAGAATATTCGTAGCTCACCTTTCAGTCACCGGTGTGTTTTTAACCACGTACTGGGACATAATGCGCCCTGAAGCTCTACAGCCAAAAGATAGTAAAAGAAAGATGTTATGATTGGTAATTGTTACTATCTTAAGTAGAATTACATCGCTCTTTCACACATCTTCCCTCCCGCATTTAAAAACAACTATTTGTACAGTTCCAACTTGTTTAATAGGCTTTTGAAAAATTACTGTGGTAGTAATGTTTTTATTCAGTTGTGAAAGCAAGTGGTGCGAAGTGATACACGTTGTTTCGATCATCACGAGCGTCGGACATTTGACCGATTATAAAAACGTTGCGGCTATCGGAAAAAAATATATAAATGCAATAAGATACAGTATATAGGACTGCGTACACCTAAATCCCTGCGTCGCCTTTTTGTATCCAGTCTGCTGCACCCCATCGACTCCCTCCGAGGCGCACTCAGGCCTCATTGCTCACCTTTTCAATGACAGGAGACTTTCTACATCATGCAGTCCCGCTCTGCCACCAAGAAGTCTGACATATGGTGCCGAGTCTTGATATCGCTATGGGAAAGGACATACTCGTGCACTTATCTTCATCGCAAGTTCCTCACCCGCTCAGTCCTTGCGGTACCACTAACTCAGGGACCAAAGAGGCCACTCACGTAGTAGTGGGCCCTTGTACTCCGTGGTTCGGGCCTACATGAGGCGTCCGAACCACCAGGACGGGCCATCACAGTGCTTGCGATGGGAGCAACTCTAAAAAGGCGTAGAGCATGTGCGCCCCGTCTTTTTTATTGGTAGGGTCAAGTGTGTAGTGACGCATGTGCTGGATGGGTGTGGTGTGGGTGTATACCAGGCATGAGGGAGTGTGTGTGTGTGCCGTTCTGACAACTAGACCTGGAACTAAGAAATTAGTACAATGGAAATCTTGGCAATGTTGCGTTTTTGTTTTTTCCTGGAATCGTAAGCGGAGTGGACTAGCCTGACGTATGCCAGTGCGGCGCGAGGCTCTGAACCATGATTCTGGAGCTATGGGCATGGTTCCATTGTGAGCTATATGAGAAATTAAGTGATTCTGGTGTCCGTCTTGTAGTGTTGACGTCACCCGGGTCTTAAACGCGAATGTGTCATTATATCTGTAAAGTTCCACAACATGGCCAACATGCAAGGTATCACTGACTCTATATTCCTTCATAGTTGCATGCATAAAAGATGGTGGAAATTATGCATTTCTGTGATTATGAATGTTTGTTGTACATTCAGTGGAGAGTTGTAGCTGTAGTAATACAGGGCTGTGAAAGGTTTTAGTTGCAGTTTTTAGCACATGAAAGGCAGATAATATATATATGTATGTGGTCATTCAGGTATACTGTTGAACTTAGTGCTGGAAATCAGTGTTCGAGGCTCGGAGTTGCGCCCACATCCTGTTATTGTAGAGTAATGACGTAATCTACGCGTGCCTGAAAATGTACTGGAAATTCGGTGCTCATGTAAATTGCTGATATAGTTTTGGGTTGATTTTGCACTATTTAAATATGCACAACATTTTTTTTTAAAAGGAGGAATAGCCCACACTTACTGTCAGAGGTAAGATGGTTGTATACACTATTTACATCACAATATAATGAGGTAGGGCGCAGGAGCAGCATTTTAGAAACATAATAAATACACAGACACAAATAGATAGTTGAAGTGTGTACGGGCACGTGTGCTCGACTCCATTTTATTATGTTGCTGTTGGTAACAAGTAGAATAGTAATCATGATATCATACATAGATATTCAATTGTAAATGGTTTATGACTTCTGCTGTACAAAGGTAGGAGCATTACATGTGAAATAATACACAGAAGATTCTATCGTAAAGGGTTCATGAGTTGTGGTGCACTAAGGTAGGGTCGGTTTGTGTGGAACCTGCGATGATGTGAGGTTCAGGCAGACCGCACTGCTAAGAATGTCTTTTGGCTACTGAATTTTGCCTTAATAAGGCCACGTGGCGATTATTTATGGTGCACTAACTTAGTGGTATGTCTGGTAGTCAGCGTGTTGCCTACTGGACTGCATAATCTGTAATCACAATTGAAATAAAAGATGTAACATGTATGGAATACATTGTCGAAATGTGTATGTTTCAGGGACGTTATAGTTCATGTTGTGACCTGTGCTGTCCACAGTGTACACTGCCATTGAGTGTGCCTTTGCACTTGCAGCATGAATTTTGCTTTTCAACTAAACCTAGAACTGATATAAAAGAAGTTTTTAAAGGAAGGCTACTAAAGGGATATTGTATAGGGTTTGATAGACGTTTTATTTAGTTTGGTACTGCACTCTGCAAATAATGAATGAGTCAGTTGAATTGGATGTATGACGTTACAACGCACACTTTTACAACGCATACCTTTACAACGAATTTTTTACAACGCAACATCCATTACAACGCATTCCATTACAACGCATGCCATTACAACGAAATTTTAAAAACTACATTTACAACGCATTCCATTACAACGCATACTACCTTTACAACGCATACCATTACAACGCATTACATTACATTGCATGTTTGGTAAGTATTGGATAGTGTAGGGGTTACATTTACTATTCCAACTCCAGGGGGTGCAACAGTAGGGTAAGTGTTGGATAGTGTGGGGCAAAACTTACTATTCTAACTCCAGGGGATGCAACAGTAGGGTAAGTGTTGGATGGTAATGTTATGCGTTGTAATGACTGAGTTGTAATGACATGCGTTGTAGTGGTGTGCGTTGTAGTGTCATGTGTTGTAATGATGGCGTTGTAAATGCATGCGTTGTAATGGATGTTGCGTTGTAAAAGTGATGTTAGTGCGTTGTAAAAGTTGCGTTGTAAAGGCTGTTTCCCGTTGAATTCTGCCAGAATACGGCAACGTGGCGATGAATTATGGTGCACTGATTTAGTAGTACCTTTGGGACTGAACGTGTATGTAACCTGCGATGATGCATGGTCCGGACAGGCCACACTGGGGGTAATGTTTTTTTACTACTGAATTTTGCTTTAATAAAGCCTCATGGCGATTATTTATGGTGTACTGAGTTAGTGGTATGTCTGGTGTTTAGCGTTGCTCACCCTGCGATGATGCGTGGTCTGAACGGGCTGCACTCAAAGCATTGAATGTTGCATACTGGATTGCATGTACTTTGAGGGGAAAAAAAAAACTACCATCGATGGTTATCAATTGTTCTGCAAACGTGGTCTACTGATTGCTCCCCATAACAAATTAAATGATTGCACTTCACGCAGTGCATTCTAACATTCTCACAATGGGTACGTATGTCTGGTGGCGATGTTTCAGATTGGGAGCATTTGGTTTTCTTAACCGATTATAGTCTCTTACAAAATTTGCATTGGTACTAATCTAGAATTGTGAGCCCTACTGTTCACAGTATAGACCGGAGGCAGTCATCAGGAAGGGCCCACCGCCATGTGGCATTGACTTGAGCTGTATAGAGTTAGTGGTAGGTGTGGCTCTCAGCGTCTACGCAGCCAGCGATGATGCGTGGTGTGGGCCAGCCACACTGGGAGCAATGTTTTTTGCCTAGTGAATTCTGGCTTAATAAGGCCACGGAGAGATGACTTGTGGTGCAGTGAGTTAGTGGTACCTGAAGATCTCAGCGTGTGCGCACCCTGCGATGATTCGTGGTTTGGGCGGGTTGCACTGGTACAATATCTCTTGCCTACTGGAATGCGTCATGTGCAATCGCCATTCCACCTGAATCGAGAGCCCTCCAATGTAGATCGAAGGCAGTAGTCATCACAAACATCAAGAAATTCTTTTTGTCATATCCTTTAACAAAATCTGAGGACATAAAGTACAATTATCTCTACCTTAAATAAATCAAGGCTAAATTTCATGCTGTCCATAGTATAGATACAAAGCTGAATTGAAGTTGCGAACCCTGCTGTCCGCACTGTAGATCGAAGGTAGTACTGAGCACCGATATGGACGAATGATTTTTAGCTCTTATTTTAACAAAAGCTGAACACATACAGTACAATTGTCTCTGCATTAAATAAAACAAGGGTGAATTCCCCACTGTCCGTAGTGTAGATGCAAAGTTGAATTCAAGTTGTGAACCCTGCTGTCTGCAGTGTAGATCGAAGGCAGTACTCGACACAAACATCGATGAATGCTTTTTTGTCACAGTTAACAAAATGAGGACACAGTACAATTGTCTCTGCCTTAAATACATCGAGATTAAATTTAATGTTGCCTGTAGTGCTGATGCACTTCTAGTATCAAGTAGTGAACTCTGTTGATCGCAGTGTACATTTGAAGGCAGTACTCAGTGCAGACATTGAGGAATGTTTTTTGTTGCATCATTTAACAAAATTGTCTCTGCCTTACATAATTCAAGGCTAACTTCAATGCTGTCCGTAGTGTAGATGCAAAGCTGAATTCAAGTTGTGAACCCTGCTGTCCGCAGTGTAGATCGAAGGCAGTAGTTGAAACAGACATCGAGGAATGCTTTTTTGTCACATACTTTAATAAAATCTGAGGACATAGTACAATTACCCCTGCCTTAAATAAATCAAGACTAAATTCAATGTTGTCTGTAGTGCTTATCCGCAACTGGTATCAAGTTGTAAACTCTACTGACCGCACTGTAGATCGAAGGCAGTAGTGACCACAGATATCGACGAAGAACTTTTGTCACTTATTTTAACAAAGTCTGAGGACATAGAGTACAATTGTCTCTGCCTTACATAAATCAAGGCTAACTTCAATGCTGTCCGTAGTGTACATGGAACGCTGAATTCAAGTTGTGAACCTTGCTGTCCGCAGTGTAGATCGAAGGCAGTAGTTGACACAAATATCGAGGAATGATTTTTTGTCACATACTTTAGCAAAATCTGACGACATAGTACAATTACCCATGCCTTAAATAAATCGAGACTAAATTCAATGTTGTCTGTAGTGCTTATCCGCAACTGGAATCAAGTTGTAAACTCTACTGACCGCACTGTAGATCGAAGGCAGTAGTGACCACAGATATCGACGAAGAACTTTTGTCACTTATTTTAGTTCAAATCTATTTTATTTTGAACACAGCGGTAAGCCTACAACCTCATGTCGAGGCCGGCCGCGTATGATATAGTTCTTTGAGGGCGGTATCAGAGCGGTCGAGGAAAACTTTAACACAGCGCCTTGCCTACAACCCTCTCAGGAGGGCCGGCCGCATGGCTTACAGATGCAATGTCGAAATGTTTGCCGCAGGCAGGAGGTTATCCGCTTTAGCAAGTAGGATATGTGAAGGGCGGATAGCCCGCCTGTCTCTAACTGCCCAACGGGGCGCAACCGTCTCAGAGAGAGACAAGTGCCAGAGTGGCAAGTAGGAAGAAAGAGAGTGGGAAAGACAGAGAATCCTACGTGTGGACAGAGAGGGGGGGGGGAAATAGAATGCCGGGTACAGGCGGTATGGCGGAGGACAGCTGGTAGGGGGGCATGTGTGTTTGTAGCCGCAGCTGTGTTGCGCATGGCGGTCAAGGATGCAGTCTGGCCGGGTCTCTAGGGACAAGCGCATCCTCGAAGAGGTGCAAAGTGCGGAGTCTAGTGGGCATGTGTTGCGCATACTCTACAGAGCAAAGGTGTCGCACCAAAGGCTCCCATACCGCCTTGAAGCGCGTAGCCTGCGCCTGCAGACGCGCCGTAAGGAGCTCCATCGCAAGGACCTGCAAAGGCGCACAAACCAAGAAGCTATGGGTGGTGCCTCCATTCGCTTCCAGTACAATGCAATGAGTTGTTTAGCAGCGCCCAGCATTTGGAGCGTGAGGATCCAGTCGCCGCGAGTAAGTGCCTTGAGCGCAGCAGGGCGTATGCCAAGTAGGATCGTGCTCACTTCTTCGGGCAAAGGGAACCCCAGCACCCCCTTGATATGGCTAAGCACCTCCTTCCAGAAAACAGTAAGGTTCGGACACGTCCACCATATATGCACAAAGTCACCAGTCGCAGATTTACACCTCCAGCACATCGGGGAAGCATTGGGGAACATCTGGCTAAGGCGAAGAGGGGTGTAGTACCATTGTGTGAGTAGCTTGTAAGCGTTTTCCCTCTGTGGGATGCTGCGATATATCTTGGGTATATCCCACCACAATCTGCTCCATTGGGAGGGGTCAATGTCTGTGCCCGATGTTAATTGCCATTTCCTCTGATAGGGATGTGCAGGCGCCAATGTAGGGTGCTGCTGTATGTTATATATTTGGGAGATCAGCCTCTTCAGTCCCCCGAGGGAGCGCGCCAGCTTCTCGAAGGGCGTATATGCTCGGGTAGCCGCTTGGTACATTTCGTCGCTGGTAGTCCAGTGGCGTAGCTGAGTATGTTGAAGGCTAGCCTGTGGTGGCACCCGAAATTCCTCCCTGCAGTCTTTCCAAGTTTTGGGCATGCCCTCAAGGAAGAGGTCTCCAGCTACTCTACAGTCCCCTTGAGTCCATATATCAAACGCCCGAGTCCGGTGGGCCGGGGGGAACTGCGGATTCCCTGCTATCGGGGTGTGTGGGGACGGAAACGATGTCAGACCTCTTGTCACTGCTATGCTATCCCAGATATCCAGCACGGTTTTTGTGGGGATTGCAAGAAATGCGCTTCTGGAGCGCGCCGCCCGCGGAAGCCAGGGTAGGTCCCATATGGTACGTCCCGTGACCGCCCGGTCCATATGGAACCAGTGTTTATCACTTTCGCGTGCGCCCCATTCCACCACGAAGCGGAGGTGCGCCGCCCAGTAATAATGCACCAAGTTGGGGCATGCCAGGCCTC
Source organism: Lissotriton helveticus (assembly GCF_964261635.1). Lineage (NCBI taxonomy): Eukaryota > Metazoa > Chordata > Amphibia > Caudata > Salamandridae > Lissotriton > Lissotriton helveticus. The sequence goes on along the minus strand of NC_136069.1, from coordinate 1,326,537,590 downwards.
CTCTGTCTCTTGGCTCCATGAGGACCTTTTGCGAGAACCGGGGGCGTTTTCCATCCCAGATAAAGGATGTGATCTCGCGCTGGAGGCTCCGAATACAGTGCAGAGGGATAGGGGTGGGCAGGCATTGGAATACGTAGAGGATGCGAGGGAGGATCGACATCTTGACTGCGTTGAGGCGCCCCAGCCAGGACATCATCAGAGGTTTCCATTTCCTAAGGTCCTCCAGCACTGCTTTGCGGCATTCCGTCCAGTTCACCGAAGACCAGGAGTCTAAATGAGGGGTAAGGGCGAGGCCCAAGTGTCTAATGTGGCTCTCCGCCCATTGATAGGGCACAGCCTCTTTTAGGGAGAGGCCGTCCTCAGCAGACACAGTGAGGTTGAGCGCCCAAGACTTAGCATGATTTATTTTGAGGCCCGACGCCCGTTCATATAGGCAGAGGACGTCGTGGACCGCTGGTAGAGACGCCCGAGGATGTGTGAGAGTGAGGATCAGGTCGTCCGCGAAGAGCGCCACCTTATTGACCCTCCCCCCATGGGCTATTCCATGTATTCTGGGATCACGTCTGATCAGCGCCGCTAGGGGCTCCACTGCCAGGGCAAACAGGAGTGGCCAGAGTGGACACCCCTGCCTCGTACCTCGGTGAATCGCCAATGGCGATGTTAACTGGCCGTTTACCCTGATCCTGGCCTGAGGTCCCAGGTATGGGGCCATGATGCTCGCTATCATTTTGGGGCCAAGGCCCAGCTTCCGGAGGACCTCCCTCAAGAAGGTCCAGTCCACCCGGTCGAAGGCCTTCTCTGCGTCGAGCGAGAGAAGGCATGCGGGGATATCCCAATGTCGCACCTTGCCCACCAGGTGGGCCAGTCTGCGCACGTTGTCGGCCCCCTGCCGATCTCGGATGAACCCCACTTGATCCGGATTCACCAACCCCGGCATGTAAGGGTCTAGTCGCTTAGCCAAGATCTTGGTATATATCTTCAGGTCGGTGTTTAAGAGGGCAATAGGCCGATAAGAGGCACATAACGCAGGGTCTTTCCCTGGCTTCGGTATTAGCGCGACCTCCGCCATTCCCATGTCGGGGGACGGACCCACCACATCCGAGAAGGAGTTGTACAATCTCAGCAGCTGAGGGCGAAGCTGGGTTTGGAAGACTCGGTAGAAGGAGAGCGGCAAGCCATCAGGTCCCGGGGTTTTCCGCCCGGGGAGATCTTTGAGAGCCGAAGAAATCTCATCTTCTAGAATGGGCTCTTCCAGCTCCGCTGTTTGGGTTGGCGATAGGGGGGTCCCCTCAAAGTCAGCGAGGACGGACGCCCGCGCCTCCGCCGATGTAGGTTCCTCTGTGTATAAGGAAGTATAGTAGGCCACGAAGGCGTCCTGCTTGGCTCGCTCAGTGACAGCACACGTGCCATCTTGATGCCGTAGAGTAGCGATATGAGCTCTGGCTGCCCGTGCCCTCAGTCGTCCCGCCAGCTGTCTTCCCACTTTATCCCCCCCTTCGTAGTATTTTTATTTCAACGCAAGTGTTCTGCCTTGTTGGTGCGTATGAGGCGAAGTTGTCCCCTGAGATTCGCCAGCTTCCTTCTGGATGCCAGTGAGGGCCGCTCTCTGTCCTGTGCCTCCGCCTGTTTAATCTCGCTTGCCAAATCGGCCTCCAGTTTACATGCCGCCCTTCTTCTCGCAATCGCCAGGGAAGTGATGTGCCCCCGCATGGTGGCCTTAAAGGCATCCCACACCACCGGAAATGGCGTCTCCGGAATATCATTGAGGGCGAAGTACGAGTCTATGGCTTCCCGAATGTTGTCAACGTCTTCCGGGTCTCGAAGGACTCTCGGCGGGAGAGTCCAACGTCGCTCCCGGGGAGCGCACGCCATTTGGTCCTGCAACAGCAGTTCCACATGCGCATGATCTGATATCGAGATATCGGAGACGGTGACCTTCAGCGTGTCCCGCGCCAAATCGAGAGATGTGAAGAGGTAGTCAATGCGCGAGTACGTCCGGTGGGAGTGCGAGTAGAAGGTATAGTCACGGACTCCTGGGTTGTGGTATCTCCACGCATCTACTAGCCCTAAGTCCGTAATCTGTTCCTTTAGTGTGGCCGACATTGCGCCCCGCTAAATGCATTGTCCCAACGATCTACATCAGGGTCCCACACTAGATTGAAGTCCCCGCCTAAGATTGTGCACGGCGCGCCAGACTGAAACTGTTCCCGTAGCAGTGCCTGAAGAAACTTATCTTGCGACTGGTTAGGTGCATATACATTGCCTAGAGTGTACTGTGTTCCTCCCATCTGTACCGTAGCCCGGAGGAAGCGTCCGTCACCACTCTTGTAGGGCTTTGCGGGTCCGCGCCGAAAGCCAGCTCTGCATAAAATGGCCACCCCCGCCGTTTTAGTGTCAGCCGATGCCCAGAACTGTGTGGGGTACCTGGGATGCGCCATGCGTCCAGTGTCTCCCCGCAGGAGGTGCGTCTCCTGAAGGAAAACAATGTCCGGGGAGTGTTGTAGAAGGTAGCGCCACACCTGGTTCCGCTTGTTGGGGGAGTTAAGTCCTTTGACATTAAGTGTCAAGATTTTGAGAGGTGTGGGTATATTCATCGCCATGACACTAAGGGGATTAAGGCCGCCTCAACACTCAGCATACCCCACCCCATCAAGCAAGGGGGGTTCGCCTCTCTCACCCACCGCAACCGCGCAGGCACCACCAGCAGCCCCCAGGCCGTCGCACCACACAACTGGAAAGAGAGCCAGGTAAAGGGAAAGGTCGAGGAAGAAGTAGGAAGAATAGAACAGGCAAGAAAGAGGGGAACACAGAGAAAGTGTATAACCACAACAGGCCAACGTGGCCGTAGCACAATGTCCCAGGTTCCGGGCATCCTCTACCCGAGGGTTTGGATGTACTCAGGAATGTCACTTCCTAGGGGACAAAGTGTGGGGCGTCCTTATCAGAGAGATGAGTCTCAGTTGCCCCGAGGCCCGTCTACCCCGCTGCTCAGGGTTGATTCAGGGGTAAATAGCATAGAGGCAGTGTGGGGAGAGTCGTATCATAGCAAACGGAGCAGCAGTGGTGTTAGGCCCCAACATGTAAGAGACCATTCCCGGATCACTTGGCCGTCAAGATCAGCCTTCCTTGGCGTCCATGGGAGAGCAGCTGTGTGCCATTGCCTTCTAAAACAATCCCTTCCCCACCAATGTCCCGTCATGGCCACCCATCGCGTCTTGTCAGTCCCACTTAGCTATGCGGCGGGTTCCGGTGCTAAGGATGAACGTTGCCTAGTACGCCCAGACATGGAGTTGCGTAGGGGCCACAGACGCGCAGGGGTCGTCCAAAAGAAATGTCCAATGCATCAAAAGGAGGCATGCCAACGTTCTCCCCGTTGGTCTCGGAGTGCCGAGGGTCCGGTGCCGGGCCGATATGGGTCATCTCGAGATAGTTCATGGAGTGTGGGGCTCCGAGGATCGTCCCTCGCGGTCGTCTTCAAGGGAGCGGATGTGTTCTATGATGTCCTGCTTAGCCTGGGACATTGATCTTGCGTCCATCGGGTGAGATCGGCGGCGTCGATTCACCGTGGTCCAGTCCGGGCGGGCCGGGATCCTCACCCCGCCGGATGGTGCGGGCGGGGCTATGTTCCGAGGGTTCTGAGAGTCCAAGCAGCTGTGCCGCCTCATTGTAGGAGCGGATGACTTTGCGCTTGCCTTCCCACCGAAAGATGAGAGCAAAGGGATGCCCCCACTGGTAGGGGATGTCAAGGGTCCGCAGCTTCTCCATCACCGGACGGAAGACTTTCTGTCTGTGCAGCGTGTTGGGGGCCAAGTCCTAAAAAATTTGGATCTTGTGGTCTCCATAACGCAGGTCCTGCTTGTCCCTTGCCGCTTTCAAAATGGCCTCTTTCTCCGTGAAGTAGTGTACTCGGGTGATGATGTCTGGGAGGAGACCCGTCTTGCCTCCCGAAGATCCGGTAAGCACGGTCCAAGAGCGGCGGGGGGGGGGCGTCCTTGTTGCCCCACACCTCGTGCAGGAGTTGTGCCACGTAGGCCATGGTGTCCGTCCCTTCTTCTCCGAGAGGCAGAGGTTGTTGCGGCGCCCCCTATTTTCAAGGTCTTCCTGCTTAATCTGTAGTTCGATGTTCTGCTCCTCCAGGGCTGCCACCCTCTGCCACAGCTGCTCCGTGTCTTCAGTGCGCATGTCCACCAGCTTCTCGAGCCCGTCGACCCTGTCCCCCAGCTCTGAGACGTCCTTGCGCAGTTCTTTAACGCACGTTTGCACCTCCGATCTCAAGGAGCCTATCTCAGACTTCAGGTCTGCCATGAAGGAGGACATGAAGGCTTGCGTCACCGGCGGGGATTCAGCAACCGGCGGCGGCGCTTCTGCAGTCGGCGCCACTGCTCCTGCCTTGCCCCACATGGCAGCCACTGAGGTGTCCTTGGAAGTCGCCGCCTGGTCCGTCCTGGCTCCCCTTCCACGGGTCATGATCCGTCCTAGGCTCAGTACTCAGCCACCCAATGCTTCACTCGTCTCTATTGACGCAGCACCCCCCTGGAGCTGCAATAGTGCGGTAGTGGGTCAGGACACCAGCAGTCGATCTCCCCCGTGGTTAGCGCCTCCTCTCGCGCAGCCTTGTCGTCCAGTGGGTGGTGTGGGTAGGCCCGCTCCTTCAGGGAACCGCAGGGTGATCCCAGTTCTCAATATGGCCACTACGGGGGTCACCCCGCACCCCGAGTTTGGGTTGCTGCGTCGTTTGCCCCCTCCACCTGTGGCGGCGCCTCTCGGGAGTGACCGGGGTGTGAGCCGCCTCCCCACCTCCGTCGCCTCCCCCGAAGTGCAGCTGGGCCTCAGGTCCCCTGAAGAGAAGTAGAGGTACTCACGGTTTGCAGGGACCTCTCTTAGGCCGGTCCACCAGGCCGCAGGGGTACAGACTCAGATAGGGCGGCAAGGGCCGTCCAGCCCGCCACCCGCCAGTTCTCCGCCAACAAGGAGGGTCAGGCTGCACACTGGTCCGGCGAGTGAAGAGAAGGGCTCCCGATCCGCCCTCGCGGCCTCCCAAGCAGCAACGAGCACTCCAGGATCCGCTCGGAGGCCGGGGGGCAGGGACCCAGGGCCAGCGCGGGTGCACCTGCAGGTTCGGCCGAGCCAGACACTCGCCAAAAGCTCCCGCCGACCGCAAGGACAGGCGATCCTGGCGGAGATGCCAGCGGGCGGAGCTAAGATGGCGGGCAAGACCCCGTCCGGGAGCACAAGATGGCGGGCAGCTCCTCCGGCGCTCGGAGTCCCAGCGCAGCAGCCCCAGGCGCTGTCACGGCACCAGGCAGCATGACAACAAGGGTCCGCTAGGTACAGCTCACCGGGGTGGTCCTCCAGCAGGCAGCAGGTCCGTAATCGTGGGGCCGGGAGCCGCCCCACCCCCAGCGCGGCCCTGCGGTCCCACCAGACCGGGTCCTCGCGCAAGTCCAGCAGCCGAGTCGGCACCGCGTCTCCGCCCAGGGGTCACCCCGCCGCCGGCAGCTCCGTCTCCGCCGTCCGCTGGGCCCACGACGTGTCGACCCCGGCCGGGGTCCGCCTCAGACACTCCGGTTGAGTCCCCAAGCGTTTTCCAGCTCTGCGCGCCGCCCTCCAGGGAAGTGAGGCCGAGGCGCGGATGGAAGATGGCCGCGATGCTCCGGCAGCCGGACTGCCGAGTCTTCAATCGCCCCTGGGAAAGGCACCTGCACTGGAGCGGTCACCGTGCAAATCTCTTCTCCACTCCTTCAGGGACTCGACGAAGAACGGGATCTCTGGAAAATGCCCCCGAATAACGCTTATGTGTGCTTAAGAAGGCAGAGGGGCGACGGAGCTCACTCGAGGTGCGCCCGACTACATCGCCGCCGTAGCCACGCCCCCTTGTCACTTATTTTAACAAAGTCTGAGGACATAGTGTACAATTGTCTCTGCCTTACATAAATCAAGGCTAACTTCAATGCTGTCCGTAGTGTAGATCCAAAGCTGAATTCAAGTTGTGAACCCTGCTGTCCGCACTGTAGATCGAAGGCAGTAGTCGATACAAACATAAGTCTGCGGTGGTGTGGCGCTGAGTTCGCAATGGGCCTGTATCGAGGAGGCACATGGTCATGGCGGTAGCCATTTGGCAGGGTGAGCACCTTTGCTGTGGTGGAGTCTCTTCTCTTTGCGGAAGTGAACCACGCCCAAGGCGTAGCCTAAATAGTTATAGTCTTACACTGATGATGCGTACGTTGGACCAGCCCACTCCGCTTCTGCTTCAAAGGGGGGGAAACACAGCTAAATGACCGAAATATTCCCCAGTATCTGAGATAATATGGTTGCGTCCACTATGCAGTACACTACACGTATCAATGGTATATCTACACACGGAAAGGTTTTTGGTTTGTATAGTGAATTGTGTATAGTATTTCACCGGTAGTCTTGGCGATGTGTACATTGTTGTTGATGTGCGATATCTTTCCCGTATACATACTTGGTTGCCACATCTCTGAACATTGAGCTAGTTTGCTGTTGAGGGGATATATTATTTTGGGAAGGTTCATTGTCCTGTTTTGCCCTGCCTGTGAAGTAGTAGAGGGGGAGGGGTTAGGAGGGGTGGTTTTAGTGGTTGTGGCACTGGGTATTGTGATTTTGTTAGTGTTGGAAGTGTATAATTAGAACCTCTATCACATATTGCTCTTTAAATATGGGTGTGAGTTGGATGTAATTCACGCAGTACATAGTCGACGTCCTTACATTAGTTAAATATTGATGTTAATTTGTTAGTGGTAAGTGGAACTATTGCCTGTTTTTTTAGGTAGCATTTCAGGTTTGGTTTCTTGGTGAAAATATGGGGAAGTGGTCAACATTATAATTAGGAATTGTCATTTAAAAAACCTTTGAAATTCACTGAAAAAACATAGGTTTCAGGCAGGTTATACTTAGGAATTATCATTTAAAAACCTTAGAAGTCCATTGAAAAAACCATAGGTTTCAAGGGTGTTATAGTTAGCTGCACATTTAAGTCATACAAATCCATTGAAATTCCTCCGTTATAGTTAGTTGTACTAACTGTAACTCTTGCACCCACAATCCGCTGGTGATGATGTCACATATTACATCATTCATGACTTGGTCAGTGACATCACTGATGACATCCCATGGCCCTATGCAAATCAGCCTTGACTCTGTGCCTCATGGGAACAGTCCAGCCCGAACTGCCAAGCCATGTCTTCCCTGGACCGGAATCAAGCATCCTAGGACCGGTTTCTGGCTATCAGCCGTCTTCAGCCAGGATAGCTTGATTCCAGTGGTGTGGAGAGCACGGGACTCACGTCTGAGCATACCCGTCCCACTCGGGTGACAAATGCAAAAACAACAGTTGATGGACAGAATGCAGAACAATGTCATACATTCACCCAAGTACAGAGATCTGGGCCTAAATGGGTTTTTCGGTGGCAAGGGTAATCTCAGGGTTTAGAGTGGGTAAGAGTTTTTGGGTGCAAGGGAATTTTTAGGGTTAGGGTGGGTAGGGTTTTTTGGGTGGCAAGGATAATTTTAGGGTTTAGGGGGTGTGTGGGTTTTTGGATGACAAGAACAATTTTAGGGTTCATGGGTGGGTATGAGATTTTGGGTGGCAAGGGTAAGGTTAGGGTTTAGGGTGATTTCCATATGCCTTTACCATTCATGCTTTAGCACTCTCCATGACTTGCAAATGAGCTAGGCAGATGCATGACTCTCTCATGGATGAATCTAACATAAAACATGAACCTTAGCCCCTTACACTTATCCAGCTACCTGAAAGGAGCCCTCAGTCTAAAGGATGGATGGCTTGCAGTAGCCTGGCATCAGTAGACACGCCTTTGCTGGATGCACAGAGTGCAACTTGAGTGTAAAAGTGAACAACGGCCTGGTAGTGCCACAGGGTGTGAAAGACTGGCAGCATTTAGCTATAAAGCTCCTCAATTCTCATTTCCTTGTCAGCCTTCATTGTCTATCCTCAACAGGCAGACATTATTAAGCAGAGAAGGGGTGGGGCGGCAGAGATTCTCAGAGACCCAAGTGTTCAATAGCTGTCATCAGCAGAGAAATTAATGATCCACACATGACTGCAAATGTTGGTGTTCACTGTTAAATATGTCAGCCGCACCCTCCAGTATGCTCATCAAAGCACTCAGTTGAGCACTCGAGCAGATTACTAGATGTCTTGAATACCCCCGACCTAAAAATGGCACACTACTCAGAGTAAGCGAAAATCTGTGTGCAGAAAAAACTGGAAGCACTAAAAGTTACAATTAAACACATTTCTTGCAGAGCAAATCTTACATCTGTATAGCAAATATTTCTCAAACAGTATGTCACTCACAGTGGCTACAGTGTTTCAACCCCAATAGCATAATGGACCATGTCTTCCTCAGGACTTTAAGTGCCTGAATATGAGTTTGGCAGTGTGGGAATGGGCCACCACGCCACCTCCCCGCTCCCACACTGCTAAACCTCAACAACAGCCAGCCACCCACCAGATTACAAGTTATCTGGTGGTCTAGCGGGCGGTCCTTTGGCGTTCCCAGATTGGGGCCTATTAAAAAGGCACTGCAATGTGAACACCAAAGCCCGTTTCTGCAGGCACCCCATGGCCCTGAGGGTCCTTTGTTTTCTTACCACCTCAGTTTTCATGACAGCCTCACTGCCATGAAAACTGTGACAGTGAGGAAACTCCTCATATGCCCGGTGGTGCCGCTGCAGCACTGCCAACATATTAGGGCCTCTCACCGCCATTCCACCGCCGTGGGATCCATGATATCAGGTGTTTGCGGCAGGCCTTTGGCGGTCCTACTGCCGTATTCATAATACAGCAGGTGGACAGACAGTCTGGTGGTCCAGGCACTGCCAGTATGGCTTTGGGGCTGATTACGATTGCGTTAGGAAGGGCTCCAAACAGTATTTGGAAAAAGCAAATCCGATTTGGAGCCTATGTTTCCGAACAAATCGTCCCCTTTTCTGAACGACCAAGCACGGTGCGAAGAAGCCATCCTCGCTGATCGAATTTATTCCAAACCCAAATCAGTCAGTCCGAGTCGTTCAGAGCCGATTCATGCATCTCAATGGGGACGTCTTATAAACGTGCAAGTACGATGACCGATTCTGACAGCAGTACAGACTCGTTTTTGCCTGGCGGAAACAGCTGTTGGAATCAGACTTCGGGTGGCCGAAGAAGGACCCCCTTCACTGGGGGCCCTCCAATGGAGTCCCAGGGGGTACTCATAGGTCTCCCTTGTATGCTGTTTGGCTGGCACCATGGGTTGCCCACCACAGGGTGCACTATTTTCCCCACCCATCTCTTTTTTCCATGGGAGTCTATGTTCACGTTGGGTACACAGGCTCACAATGAATTCAATGGGAGTCCGACTGAACCGAGTCCGTACACATACGGACACATACTACTCATTCGGTGGGACTCACGGAGTGTGATTCGTACGGAAATCATTCCCAACATGATTCGGTGGGAATGCTTTCCTAAACAGATCGTATTCGGTCCCTTAGTGTTTTAAAAGTGTTAGATGCACCAATCTACATTAAAAGAATGAGTAACAGGACTCAATGATTTAATAAACTGTATTATCTACACATGAAAACACATCAGATCTTCTAAATCTACGAGTATTGCACAAGCATGTACAGTTTAAGAAAGCATTTCAATATAGTGCTGAGTGTAGTCACAGATGAATGCAAAAATCATGCTATACATAGTGTAATACATTGCGCGCAAATTTTGTGTCACAAGGACTCTTACATGTCTGAGAAACTTCAAGGATTCACAATAATCTAAAACATTTCTGTACAGTGACAAACCTTATGCAGGAGAGAGTGCACAAAAACAGAAAAACCTGTTAAAAACAACTGTATTACCTGGACCATACTATGGAAAAGATTTACAGTTTGGCAGAAACGTGACAGACATCATGTTCACCTAATTATAGGTGAGTTATATCCTTTGGCACTTGTAATAAGCCGGATAGGATAGCTGTCACGTTTAAAATGAAGGCCCTAAAAGTAGGAAAGATTACTGAACAAATACATGAGGACTCTAAAAAATCCAGTGGTTTAAATTAAGTCACTTGCATACTCACTAATTAGGAAGATGAGAAATTCTTAAATAAAAATAATAATTTAACTTAAGGAGCCAAATGCCACAAATAGTAAAAAATGAAGAGGAAACAAGTGCTTGACCTCAAGGGAGGAGAGTTAGCCGGAGTCTATGGCTTACCAGGTAGGAGGGTCAATCAATCAATCATGGCATTTGTAAAGAGCACTACATACCCGAGAGGGTCTCAAGGCGCTGGGGGGTGGGGGTGCTGCTACTGCTTGAAGAGTCAGGTCTGGAGGAATCTTCTGAAGGACAGCAGGTCTTGGGTCTGCCGTAGGTGGATTTGGAGGATGTTCAAGGTCTTGACAGCGAGGTGGGAGAACGATCTGACGCCGGAGGTCACTCTTCGATGCAGGGGACTGTGGCCAGGACGAGGTCGGTGGAGCGGAGCTGGCGGGTGGGGGTGTAGAAGTTAAGTCGGCTGTTGAGGTGAGCAGGTCCGGTGTTGTGGAGTGCCTTGTGTGCGTGGATGAGGAGCTTGAAGGTTATCCTCTTGTTGACGGGGAGCCAGTGACAGTCACCCAGGTGGGGTGTGATGTGGCTGCGGTGAGGGATGGCGAGGATCAGGCGTGCAGAGGCGTACTGGATGCGTTAAAGCCGTTTCAGGAGTTTGGCCGAGGCTCCTGCATAGAGGGCGTTTCCGTAGACCAACCTGCTGCTGATGAGAGCCTGGGTGACCATTTTTCCTGATTTGGTGGGGATCCACCTGTAGATCTTGCGGAGGGTGTTGAAGCAGGAGGAGGAGATGGCATTGACCTGCTTGGTCATGGTGAGGGAGTAGTTGAGGATGACCCCTAGGTTGCGGGCCTGGTTGGTGGGCATTGGAGCTGTTCCCAGTGCGGTTGGCCACCAGGAGTTGTTCCAGGCCGAAGGGGTGGATCCGAGGATGAGGACCTCTGTCTTATCGGAGTACAGCTTTAGTCGACTGTTCGATTCGGCGACGCCCTTCATTCCTTCGTGGAGGTTGGTTTTGGCTCATTGGGGGTCATTGGTGAGGGAGAGGATCAGCTGGGTGTCGTCGGCGTAGGAGATGATGTTGAGGTTGTGCAGTCGGGCGACGTGGGTGAGCGGTGCCATGTAGATGTTGAACAGCGTTGGGCTGAGGGATGAGCCCTGGGGTATGCCACAGATGATCTTGGTGGCTTTGGAGTGGAAGGGGAGGAGGCGGACGCTCTGAGTTCTGCCGGAGAGGAAGGAGGTGGTCCAGTCCAGGCCCTTCTCTTGGATCCCGGCGTCTTGAAGGCGTGTTCGCAGTGTATGGTGGCAGACCGTGTCGAAGGCGGCTGACAAGTCCAGGAGGATGAGGGCCGCGGTTTCTCTGTTATCTAGCAGGGTCCTGATGTCATCGGTGGCGGCGATGAGGGCAGTTTCGGTGCTGTGGTTGCTGCGGAACCCGGACTGTGATGGGTCCAGGATGCTGTTCTCCTTGAGGAAGCGGGTCAGTTGTTTGTTGACGGCCTTCTCGATGACCTTCGCCGGGAATGGGAGCAGGGAGATGGGCTGGAAGTTCTTGAGATCCTTGGGGTCCGCCTTGGGTTTCTTGAGTAAGGTGTTAATCTCTGCGTGCTTCCAGCTCTCCGGGAAGGTTGTTGTCTCGAAGGAGATGTTGATGGCTTTCCGGAGATGGGATGCGATGGCGGTGCTGGCTTTGTTGAAGATGTGGTGTGGGCAAGGGTCTGGCGGAGACCCGGAGTGGATGGTGTTCATTATCTTGATAGTGTCATTGTTGTTGATGTTGGTCCAGGAGAGTAGGAGGTTGGTGTGGCTGGTGGTCGTGGGAGCTGGGGTTTCAGTGGTTGTCGTGGTAGTTGTGTTGTTGAAGCTGTCGTGGATGTCTGCGATCTTGCGATGGAAGAAGGTGGCCAGCGAGTCGCACAGGTCTTGCGAAGGTGGGATGTCGTTGGTGTTGGAGAGTTCCTTCACCATGTTGAAGAGCTCTTTGCTGTTGTGTGCGTTGTTGTCTATGCGGTCTTTGAATTAGACCCTTTTGGTGGATCTGATGAGGTGATGCTGTCTGCGGGTGGGGTTCTTGTGGGCTGCATAGCTGTCTGGCGTTCGTTCACGAGCCAGTTCTTCTTCAGTTTTCGGCAGGTTTGCTTGAAGGACTGGAGGTCTTCGGTGAACCAGCTGGCTTTCTTGCTGGTGTGACTGTTGGAAGGTTTCTCGAGCAGGGCGAGAGTGTTGGCGCAGTTGTTGATCCACTGTCTGAGGTTGCGGGCTGTGGGGTCGGGGTCGGTGGGATCGGCAGGTGGGCTCAGGTCGAGGAGGTGGTTAGCTGGTCTTTTGTGACTTTGCTCCAGCATCGGCGAGGCATCTGTTGGGTGCAGTGGTGCGTGGTGGGCTTCTTGAAGGTGAAGGGGACGCAGTGATGGTCGGTCCAGTGGAGGTTGGTGGCGCGGTTGAAGGAGATTTGGGGGCATGAAAAGGAGATGGGGTCAAGCGTGTGGCCGACGGAGTGGGTGGGTGTTGTGAAGAGTTGTCTGAGTCCGAGGTTGGCTAGGTTGTTGTATCAGGGTGGTGGAGTTGGTGTTGTTGTTCTCGAGGTGGAAGTTTAGGTCCCAGAGGAGGATGTAGTCCGTGGAGGCGAGGGCGTGTGTGCTGATGAAGTCGGCGATGGAGTCGCTGAACTGTGGTTGGGGTCCGGGGGTCTGTATATGAGGGTTCCTCTGAGGGTGGTGTTGGGGTCGGTGTGGATCTGGAAGTGCAGGTGTTCGGCAGTGCTGAGGGTGTCGTCGGTGTTGGTTGTGACTCTGAGAGTGTTCCGGTGGATGATGGCGATTCCTCCTCCTACTCCGTTGGTGCAGTCACTGTGGGTGATCTTATAGCCTTCCAGGATGACTATGGCAATGTCAGGTGCCGAGGCGGGGTTCAGTCAGGTCTCCGTCAGGAAGGTGACATCCGGGGAGGTTGAGTCGAGAAGGTCCCAGGGTTCAACGCCATATTTGCGGGCAGATTTGGTGTTGAGGAGGATGCATCTGAGGTAGTTGGGTTCTTTCCTGGTCGGCGGCTTGGTGGGGGGGATGCTGGTGAAGCTGCAGTTCTGGCAGGTGAAGGTCTGCTGGTGCGCTTCTGGGTGGCCAGGAAGCAGGTGTGTGATTGTCCGGTGTTGAGTGCATGGAGGGTGCTGGCATTGTAGCGGTGTTGGAAGTTGTGGCGACTGCGGGGGCCAGGGGTTCTGGCCCTGGGCGCGGTCCAGGCACGGACGGGCGTAGATGGGCTTGCCTTAGGTGTGCCTTCAGCGCACCAGTGGCGCGGCCGCACAGCAGCCGCCATATAAGGGGAGGTGGGAGGGAGGAGCAGCTGGGAGGCGGGTGCAGGGCGGCAAATGGGAGAGCGGGGGCGAGGCCGCAGGGAGGCAGCGGCGGGAATAGACGGGATACAGAAGGCAAAAAGGGTCTGGGGGCACAATACAGTTACAATACAGTTAACAAAAGGAGCAGTGAAGAGAAAAATTGGTAGAAAAAAAGGCACAGAACAGTTAGCCCAATGAAATAAGAAATGCACACAGAGAGGGGGAGGGGGGCGAACTCACGGCAGCAGCAGGCACCAAGGCAGCAGTGGGCACCAAAGGCAGAGAGACCCAGGCGGAGCTGTGCGGCGTGGGGAGCGGCCTAACCTGCAAGCGGGGTTGAGGGTCAGAAGACATCAGGCATACATGGTTGTGAAGATACAAAGACAGCAGGATGGGAAAGAATAAATGTGAGGACCTTGTGGGTGCACACATTTGTGCAGCACAAGTATTGGCCCAGAGCTTAAACAGCATGTCTTAGAGGCACATAGACAATGGTGTGCATAGACTGTGGAACAGTTAGCCGAGCACATACAACAGAGACCACAACTTGGAAAGAAAAACAAATGTAAGCAAAGGCAGTTTCTAAGTGTTCTTTTAAGGAAACAACTAAACCATGAACAGGGGGTAGGGCATAGTTTGTCAAAATGCTTACTGAAAACATAATGAATATATGTGAAGTGCTCCCAAAATATATATAAATAAATTTAAACTGTACTATCATCATGCAGAAGGAATGAATGACATAATTGCTAATATTCACTCATTTATTATCATAAGGCTTAAGACTCACTTTCCAGTAATCTTCATTACTCAAAGTCTTAGACTTCCTTTCCTATAACAAGCTAAATATTTCAGGATGATCAGTGGTTCCAGACCACCTTTATAGGTCACGACAGGCATTTTCTTTGGAGGGGCCCTTTTAGGTGGGGATATTAAATGTGTTTATTTATGTTAGTGAACTCTGGAAAGAACTCAAAGTGCTCACTGGTTAAGACTGTGATGAGAAAGGCGGAGGAGGCTGGACATTTTAGAATCAGTGATCTTAGGCACTAAAATCCACCAGCATTAGTACAATGACTTTGGCTACTTTAGTACAAATACAATTTTTTCTTCACACAGTTTTTTCCATGATGTCTGATGCTAAAGGTAAAGGCACAATTAAATCAAGGTAACACTTAGATATCTAAGGTTTATCTTTGGAGAAATATACTGTTTTATTTGTGAAGTGAAATTGAATTGTATTAGATTGTCATTGCATTTGTATAGTGCTCATATCTCTGACAAGGCCCGGGAACATCCTGGTGGATGGGTAGCACATTAATTTCTGGCAACTGCTTGGTTGGAAACAAGTGAGACTGTAGTGTAGCCTACATGGGAGGTGTTTTGGTCTTCTGTCTGCTGGCACCTATGTGCATTTATCAGGAAATAAATAGCGAACAGCAGTCAAAAGTAGGGCAACTAGGCTCCTAAGTCAATTTTGTAACTTGTAGCAAGGGTGTGGATTCCAACTGTGGCCTATGTGGGGACTTGTTTTGTGTTGTGAGAAAGCAGCAGTACTTGCTCTTGTAATGTCCCTGCAGTAGTGTATCTGCTCTTATGCCTAAAATGGGGACTGATTAGGCAGCTTCAGGCAGGCTTCACCTGATTTAAAGTCTCCACAAGTCAACCTCTGTAAGTGGCTATAAAGAAATGTATGAAACTAATTTGTTAAACTGATTTCAGGACTGACACAGATTTTTTAAATGTTATATGTATATGTTTATTAAAGTATTTGTGTTGCATGGTACTTCCCATTGAGAAGCACAGCGACGTAAAGCGTGGAAAATGGTCGAGACAGTGAGAGAAGAGGGCAAAAAAACAATTAGAAAATGGAAGACATTTGTGTGTTGGGAAATAGAAGGTATATGGCAGCTTAGGTTTTATTGTCTTGCGACTAGCAGTGCTCAACCTATTTAAGTGCATTAAATTGTACAGCAGTTAAATTGGACAGTCTATGAAGTAGTTCCTTTACTCGTAACCGATAGAGACATTCTTACATCAAATTCTAGTCCATCAGGAGCTAGAGAGTTGTGGTATCCTCTGAGTACATTTGTAATCAGCTTTAGGTCAAGATATTGGCTACAAAAATATAATTATATAAACTTATCGAGTTAATATTTCAAAGGCAAAATGACCAACTGTCAAAGCTTCTAATGGTATGTAAAAGTAAAAAATATTAACAACAAAAATATTGTGATAAAAAATAGAGTAAATAAAAAAATATAAAACATCAAAATATAAACAAAAATATCGTATTTTTAAAATTAAAGTATACCCAACCAAAAAAATCTATATTAGCATTAACATTTGAATTAAAAATATAACTAATTTGGGCCCAAAGTATTCATTAATGCTTTTGTTTTTTACCATGATTTTTACAACCAGTGAAGGATTTAACTGACTGGCCGATGGGATAATAGCTTTGTTCGCTAAATTCCAGTGTAGAGTTGCTGACAATCCAACCTGCCTCAAGAATAATAAATGTATGACTCACTACGATTTTTAACCATCATAGGGATGGTGATCGCCTTTTCAAAAAGGTAAACTTTTCGAAAGTGCTAAAAGTTCTTTTTTTGTGTGAAAAGTAAAGGTTGTTTCAGAGTTGGTAGCGGTCCCCTGGACCACTGTCTACTTTCAGGCAAACATTTTTAATACATTCACAAAGCGGAAGGGGTCCCAAAAGAACTTCTTCCTTTAAGTAAATATATTACCATTCCAACTTAAGAGTCTATAATTTTTCTACATCTCTTGCCGAATCGCTACATCGAAAGGATGCCTTCAAAACATCCCTTCCAAGCAACAATTCAGTATGGCGCCACAAAGCCATTCTAGGAGTACATAAAACTGTACCAACTCCTAAAATGCCTTTAGTGTATAAAATATAGTTCAAAACGTTTTTGCGTTCACAAACAATAATTAGGACTGCTTTACCACATCTGGCCCCTAATTCCAGATAAACAATAAGAATGTAATTTACATGTCTAAGCATATAAACACATTTTCCTAAATAAGTAACATTGTAAAAATATATATTTTTAAAAACCTTAAAAAATAAAAAGTAAAACACAAGTCTTTAAAATCCACAATAATTAATAGAAAGTACTTTTTAAGAAACTATATATCTTTATTAGAATTAAATGCATTTTAAATTACCTTTAAAATATATTTTTTTAAAGAATGTGTATATATTAACCATTGCTATATCTTTTTAAATTTGCATTTCTTATAAAACATTTAAACATTTCATATACATTTCTTAGTAATTTTAAATTGCATTAAACATCTTAAACTTAAATACATATTTGTAAAAACTGAACATAGATGTAGGTTTACTAATCTAATGTCAGTCTCAGGAACTTTGGGATAAGTACATATATTTGGGTGGAGGGGTGAAATTTACTGTTCTGAGTCTAGCTCAACATAAATTGGGGAAAATGCATGTATTTGGGGGATCAGATTTACTATTATTTAACTCCAGTCTACAAACATTGGGCAAAGTGCATATATTTAGAGCTAGAGGGGCAGAGGTCAGATTAAACTAATGCCCACAAACAATGAAGGAAGCACTTATATTTGGGAGGGGTACGATTTACTAATCTAATTCCAGCCCAATGCATACTGGGGTAAATGTATATACTTGGGGGGGGGAGGGGGCGGGGATATACTATTCGAAGTCCAGACCCGCAAGCAATTGTAAAAGTACACATATTGGTGGGCGTCAGATGAAATATTCTAATTCCAGTTTCAAAACACTGGGAAAGGTACATACATGGGGGGGCAGATTTACTGTACTAATTCCAGTACTATTAATATTGGGGAAACTGCATATATTGGAGGATTGCAGGGTGGGATTAGGGGTCACATTTATTATTCTAACACTAGTTCACACAAAATGGGCTAAGTACATATATTTAGGTGTTCTGAATTGCTCTTCTTAATACTGTACACTCACATTGAGAACATTACAAAGATTAGGAAGGGGAGGTTGGACTGCTAACTCAAGTTAAGAAAAGGTTTTAAAGAACAATATAACGTAAAACAAACATGATTAAAAATACTATCAAAAGGCATACAATTTCTATTATTCATTAAACCTTAAAATTGTTTTGAAAAAAATCTAATATCAAATTGCATCTTCTCAAATTGTGTTATGTAATTTGGCTAAAGCAAATATATTTCAAATGTTACATATTTGTGTTAAAAATTCAAAAAAATGTTAAAGTAAAAAGCAAAGAAAAATGTCAACTCAACATTTTAATTAATCTCCCAGACAATGCAAGTTTCTTTATTTTTACAAATTAAAACCCCAATATTCAAGTCAGTGATCTTATAATTTGTTTTAAATCATCAAATATGATAAATTATGGCATTTATTAACTGCTAATTTCATTAAGATAAGATGCTGAAGGAGCGCCAACAGCAAGCCAATCTGTGCGTGTCCATGCTCACTGTCAGACATGCTGGCTGTTTTACTGCTAGGAAGGATATATATACTCAGAATAGTTGCTCCAGGGTAGAGTTACGTAATCTTGGTGCATATTGGGTGGAATTGGATTTCGTTGTTAAGAGTGCAATGTCTACCTTACCACCCAACCTGTGCTCTAAGCCAGCAGACTATACAGATAGAGGCGAAGTGGGACCGGTTGGCCAGACAAACCAGACTGCTGACCTTTTGTTCCCCATCAAGAAGAGCATGCAGGAATGAAGAAGGGTGAGTTATGAGAAATGTGCATGGAGAGATGAGCAAGGACGATCATGTAGGTCACGCTGTGTCAGGTCAATGCCTCTTTACAATGGGACATCTAAAGTGTGAATTAATTAATACTTGCTCCACTGTTAAACATGGAACAGAGATCTATGAGGTGCTTTGTCAAGGGGGACTTAGAGTTTTATTTCTGACCGAAATATGGTTCTCTAACAGAACCTCCCCTGACACTGCTGCACTATGCCCAAATGGGTTTAATCTTGTCCATTGCCCACACCCCCTTAAGCACAGAGGCAGAGTGGCAATTACACCAGGAGCAGAGTATACAATTAGGAAACTCTCCGTAATAGATTTTCGCTCTGCCGAGATGTTAGACTTTTCTATTGTGTCCGCAGCCTCTGTTTTGGTGAGCGGTGTTCTATGGTACTGCCCACATACTCCGATGGGGCCCTTTTTAGACTCCTTCCTAGATCTCTTGCTTATTCTGTTGCTATCTCATACCAACGTTATAGTGCTTGCAAACTTTATTATATGGCTGGTATTGCCATCCAGTCAACTAACTTCCAAATTCAGGCCCATCATACAGGCTGGCTGTATACTTAGACTTAAAGTGAATAAAGACATATTTAAAGAAACAAGAATATGGACTATTGTGAAATACAGTCAAGTGGCAGTACAGTGGTGCATAATGGCTTGGCCTATCCTGGAGTGGCGTATAGTGGAGCAGTGTAGAGTGCAATGCCATGCAGTGGTGTGTGGCAGAGTGAAGTAGCGTACAGTGGAGTGGGATACAGTGGAGTAGCATAGAGTGATGTGTGGTACAGTGGAGTGGTGTATAGTGGAATAGCACACAGGAGATTGGCATATAGTATAGTTGTGTACTGTGGAATAGCGTAGAGTGTAGTGGCATACAGTGGTTTGGTATACAGTGAAATGGTGTATAGTGGAGTGTGTAGAGTTGAATAGCATGGAGTGGAATGTGTAGAGTGAAGTAGTGTGTAGTAGAGTGGCATACAGTGGAATGGCATAGAGTGGACTGGTATAGAGTTGAGTGGTATAGTGTGGAATAACGTAGACTGGTGTGGCATACATTGGAATGGCGTACAGTATAACAGTGTAGAGTGGACTAGCATATTGTCAAGTACCAGTGCAGTGGCATATAGTGGAGTGGAGTAGAGTGGAATATCACACAGAGCAGTGCCGTGGAGTGTAGTAGTGTATAGTACAGTGGCATACAGTGGAGTGGCATAGACTGTAACTTCATAGACTGGAGTAGCGTTCAGTGGAGTGGCATTCGGTCAAGTGGTGTACACTGAAGTGGCATACAATATAGTGGGGTAGAGTGTAATAGCACAGAGTGGAATTGCATTGAGTGGAATAACATAAAGTGGAACAGCGTAGATTGGATTGCCATACAGTGTATTAGTGTACAGTGGAATGGTGTAGAGTGGAATAGTTTAGAGTGGACTGGCATTGACTTTAGTGAGATAATGTGGAATAGTGTAGACTTGCATGGCATACAGTTGCAAAGCATAAAGTGGACTAGCATACAGTCAAGTGCCAGTGCAGTGGTGTATAGTGGGGTGGGCTAAAGAGGAATACCATATAGTGGAGTGTCATAGAGTGGAGCATTGTAGAGTGGAGTGGCATACAGTGGGTATACAGTGGTATGTATAACTTAGAGTTGAGTGGTATAGAGTGCACTGCCATATAGTGGAATTGTCTGGCAGGTGAACTCTTCGGAATCAGCGCACTGCTTAAAATGGTCGATCTCTTGATATCTTCAACCTCTGTTTGCTGTTATAGCTAGGAAAGTTGAGATGATTAAATGATAGAAGGGGCGGACAGGAAGGGAACACCAAGGAGGAAGACCTGTAAGAACAAAGAACAATGTTTTTGTTTATTTCCTAACCTTCCTATCCTCTCTTCCATATTTAGCTACAATGCTATACCTGTAATAAAAATCAATATGGATCCCTAATTCCTCAGGCTCACCACTAGTACGCTATGGTGTGGGAGGGAGTGTCTATGAAGAGAAACACACAATATAAAAACACTGTTTATATTCTTGTAAATGTCATGGTATTTATAGAGCACACTGTCACCAGACGGTCACCTATTCAGGTTCCTGGCGCTGATACTCATACCACTGTAGAACCCCTCCTGGCTTTCCCTGTGAAGTGTCCACTCCTGGGCACCCCCAGGGTGAAGCCAGCATCCTTAGCGCTGTTGGGGCTGGTGTGGAGGCTAAGCAAGCTATTGCCCAGAGTTGCAGCATGGGGCTCTTGATTAGAATAGGCACCGAGGCGAGAATTAACAGGTCCAAGGAAATTGAGCCCGAGACCCGCCGAGGCAGGAATCGAACCCTGGTCCCCTGGCCAGAACTCTGCATCAGGGTCTGCCGCTCTAACCATTGAGCCACACTCCTCCTATTCTTGTTAAGGCATTCGATATTTGTTCTACTCATTATAAATAGGCTCCATTATGAATGTCACCAACCAGAATTAGGAGTTTTGTATTTTTCACAGGGGTATTCTTCTATATCAAGCAGGACACCATATTACCCTTGTTAAGTGATATTAAATAAAATTCACATAAAAGTTATATAGCTCTCATTTTACTCTAGATGTATCATCGGAATTGCAGAACCTAATTCTCTTGTAGTTCATGGTTCTTACATATACATCAGTGCAAATGTGTTCATAAGCTCTGCACAATATTCAGCTTCCTAATGTAATTCTATGCACCCAGAGCTGGGTTTAATTGTTGACAGCGAAGGTCACTCGGCGTGATATGCACATTGGTATTATTTTCCAAGCTTACTCTTAAGCTGCCGCTGGCAGAGCCGACTTGCATGGCTATATCAAATGTACCAA
Organism: Lissotriton helveticus; assembly: GCF_964261635.1. Taxonomy (NCBI): domain Eukaryota; kingdom Metazoa; phylum Chordata; class Amphibia; order Caudata; family Salamandridae; genus Lissotriton; species Lissotriton helveticus. Next base: position 1,326,516,558 of record NC_136069.1, on the reverse strand, counting down.
GTCTTGATTTACAAATGTATATTATCACCAGCGGAGCCCACTTACCGTGACTACAACATGTTCAATATGCACCAAACAATGTTTCCACCAATGCGGCAATCAGGAACACTTGCCGCTCATCGTAGCGCTATCAGTCAGGAACACGCCGCTCATCTGAACACAAACACATCCGCCTGAGTGGGAGCAGCAACTGTGAGACTCCCCCGTACAAATTTCGGACGTAACTGTTTAAGACCGACGCCGCGTGCCCCTTTTCTGGCTTTCAAATTCAAACTAAGAAGTATTCAAGAAGGCGGACAGTTATACAGAGATGTAAAAACGTCATTAAACACCGTGATTCAGCTTCGCGCCCCCCTCAGCGTTTTCCAAGTGTGAAAGCTTTGTGAACTGGAAGGACAGACCTCAAAGCTTTTATCAAGCCACTCTGGTCCTGATGAGAATCCCCACACTGGGAGGGATTCGAAACGCGTAGACCACGGCGTTTAGGCCAATCAGAAATAAATGTTGCACGTCTTGAATTTTGCTAAATTCATGTTATTGATGGCCTGTGCCTCGTTTTGTTTTGGCTTTGTATCAAATATATGTTTTGGAAATATATTGTAGAGTTCTTTGAGCTTGTGTATGATAGGTGGTGTTGTGTGTAGTGAGAGGTGCGGTATGATAGAATGACTGAGGTAGTGAATTTTGTAGAGTGAATGGAGTTTTGAGAATGCACAGAAGTGAAACTAGTATGTAAATAAATAGTATTATGCATGTATATGAGGGAGAATGTGAGGTTGGTTATTATTGTTTCAAGAATCACAATTCTAAGATGTTTGTTCTTTATTGTGTCTTTGACGATTTGCTAATGTAGAGTTCGAAAACATTTCTGAGATTAAATCCAACGGAAAAAGTGGCTGGTGTGACATTGTTTCTTTCAATGCACTGCAAATAGGTTGTGAAAATTGTAGCAGTACTGGCGTTTTCTCTGTTACTTGAGTGGGACTCACATCACTGTGTCAATGGTATTGGTACAGGTGCACCCTTACCATACCACTGACTAGCTTCTCTTCTCCGGCATCGCCTAATTTTGAGCACATGCTCCTCTCAGTTGCTTTGCTGCTGATGAGCACAAAAATGAGCAGTGAGCAGCAGGGCGGGCCGGTTTTATACCCCAGCCCCTCCCAACATGGCCACCTTGCTGACGCATCATCAAAACAATGCAGGGCATCATGGGATTTGAAAGTTTCTCTCTACCTTTCAGGATTATAAGTGCATTAAAAACATGTTATCTATATTACAGTAATGCATGGCAGTGTTGGGTATGTTAATAATTTTTCTTCTTGTCCATGATAAGCATACTTATTACACTATGGGGCCGATTCCGATGTTGGACGGACCCATGTTCGTCCGACATTGGTCAGGAGCAGTAACCCACGACCTGCTGTCGTGGGTTACGGCCCTGCTAATAAGATGCGACCGAACAGGGTTCGGTCGCATTCGTATACTTCACAATGCAGGCATGCATTCTGAGCGGAATGCATGCCTGCATTGAGAAAAGCAGGGGTGCAGTTCATCCCTTCACCCTGTGGCCGGCACCCCAAGGTGCCTGCCCCCGGGTGCAGGGGTCCACAGAGGGGCACCATAGGTGACCCCAGGCTGCCATTTGGCAGCCTTGAACCCATGGGGGCCCTGCTGGGGACCCCCAAAGACAGTTTCAGACTGCCTTTTCATGCCGGAAAGACCGGCACGAAAAGGCAGTGAAAAACTGCCATCGTACTCCCTCGGTCGTAAAGAGGCAACCAGGGGAGTACTGAAGGATTTCCGGATGGCAGACGGGCTCTCCGAGCCCGTCATAGGCCATCCGGAAATCCGAGTCGGAATGGCTCGGTTGGAATGGAATGTGGCCGGCACTGACCGATTTAGTCGGAAGGGCTCTGAACATGGTTCGGAGCCCTTCCGACCCGAATCGGAATTGGCCCCTATGTTAGAATTACTTGTATTCTCCAGTAATTCTGCCAAATGTATCTCATTGCTTGTAAGCGGCTGTTTTACAGCGTTGATATTTTTATATTTTTATTTATTTAAAGAGTTTTATAAAGCGTGGACGTGACCCCTCCGGGTATCAGAGCGCTGAACAAATTCCAGACAGGTTATACAAACAAAGTAAATGGCAAAACAGTTATAAGAGAGATCAGCAGGAACTCCAGCCATTACAGAATAATGGGGTAACCCAATAATCGTCACCAGACCTGGGTACAATGCAGGAATGAAAAATTGGTCTGTGACTGCTTTAAAGGAGAAATATATTACAATCCATCTAGCGTGTATTGCAATAACAGTCAAACACTAGTAATTAATACCATGTAGAAAGACAGGTATGTTCCAAAGTAGCAAGTTAAGAGTTTTTAAAGCATACAGTTAATGTAAAACAAGGAAATGCGCCAACATTTATTTCAGTTATAGTATATTTATTTCATAGACTTGAAATAAGTAACAATTTATGCATTTGAAAAGATACAAAGGTTGCATGAAAGGGGAATTGAGGGATGGGTGTGCTTGTGATGGATGGGGATAGGCAGAAGTCACTGGTTGAAGAATACACACTATTTCAATAATTACAAAAGCAAACTGGTAAAAACGACCAGTATAGAAGGACCAGTCCTATCGAAAATATTTACATCATATTATACAGTTTTAAATGCATCAATGCAACATCAGAAGATGAGGGAGGAATGCGGTACAGGCCTCGTGTGGGAGGAGAGCGTCGACTTTTCGACTCGACTGGTGCATAGAGGGTGACTTAAACCGCGGCTGAGAGTCTTCTTCAAGACGGCTAGTGGGCAACCTAGGGGTAGGGAATTATGAATTACTTGGGTGCTAAAGAACGTAATCCTGTGGCACATTTCCTTGTTTTACATTAACTGTATGCTTTAGAAAATCTTATCTTGCTACTTTGGAATGTTGTTATCTTTCTACATGGTATTAATTACTAGTGTTTGACTGTTATTGCAGCACACGCTAGATAGTTTGTAATTTATTTCTCCTTTAAAGCAGTCACAGATACATGTTTCATTCCAGCAAGAACTGCAGAGCATCCATCTAGCAGGCTGAATCATTATCAGATATTGTCAACAATAGAGTCAACCTGAGTCACTTTACAGGGTTGTCAATATAGATATTTGTTCATAAGAATTCTTTTCATTTCTATTTTGAAGGGGGAGGTCGAGGGGTTGGTTCTGCTAGTGGGTGGCAATGAGATCCATATTCTTGGGTCTAGGCCAGAGAATTTACGGTTGTATGTTGTCTTCTTGATGAGCTTCTGCGGTTTCAGCAATAGGGAATTGGAACTTCTCAAGGAGCGACTGCCCCCTGACCATTCTACTTTATTGGCCAGGTAAATGGGAGTATTGTGTGTAGAGCCTTATGAGTCATGCAGGCTATTTTCAGCTGGATCCTTGCTTCAAGCTGCAGGCAGTTAAAAAGATTTTGGTCTGGACTGATATGATCACATTTTCTAGATCCTGTGACTAGTCTAGCTGCTGAGTTCAGCACTGCTCTTAATGATGCTAACCTTGTTTTGGGATGACCTGCAAGAGTAGCAATTCCATAGTCTACTCTGGAAATGACATGGGATTGTATTGCCAAATTAATTTTCTTTAGGCTGCTTGGTTGGTAGTTGGCTCCCCTGGATGTTGCACTGATATGATCTTGCATATTCAGATATTTGTCCAAAGTTATACCAAGTGATGATTGGGACGCAATTTGGAGCTGTAGGTTGTTTGAACCATTCATGTATAGGGCCAGAGCAGTTGTGGTGGGTGATCTGGAGGAATTCAGTTTTAAGGGTGTTGACCATGAGGTGGTTGTGGGTTAGCCAATGCGGGGTTTGCAGCAGGGTGTGGTTGAGAGTCTTAATGTTTTCAGGGGTCGAGATTGTCAAGTATAGTGAGTGTTGTCAGCATACATGTGATAAAGAATATTTGAGTACTTTAGAATTTCTGTAAAGGGTTCCATAAAGCAGTTGAATAGCGAAGGAGTGAGCATGGATCCTTGTGGTACACTGATATAGACCGGAGTGGAGTCAGAGAGGGTATGCTTGATTTTTATTCTTTGAGAACTATTATGTAGGAATGATGCAAACCAGCTTGCAAAGGATCCTAATAGCCTCATCCATGTCTCTAGAAGGCCAATCATGCTGTCATGTTTGACTGTGTCAAATGCGGAGGATAGATCCAGAAGTATAAGTAGGCATGATTAATTCTGATGAAGCAGTCTCAGGGATCACCAACAATATGTGTTAGCGCTGTTTCAGTGCTATGTCCTTTTCTGAAGCCAGATTGGCAATCGTCCAGCAGATGAAACATTTTAATATGGTCACAGAGTTGCAAGTGCATACATTTTTCTAGGACTTTTGCTAGAGTGTGGAGGTTGGTAATGGGACAGAAGTTATTGTGGTCAGACTGATCTGCATTAGACTTTTTGAGTATAGGAGTGACCTGCCCTATTTTTAGACAGTCAGGAATCAGGCCCTGAGATAGGGAAGCATTAATAATCCTAGTCCAGAGAGGTAGAATGGAGCATTTTAGCTCTTTGGAAAGATTAGCGGGCTCAGGATCAAATATATGGTTGGAGGGATTTAGCAACGTTATTATGTTGAGTATGTCGAGTTCGCCTGGAAGTTTGAAGGCATTCCAGGTAGCATTGTTTTTTGTAGAGAATCTGGATTGGGGGGTATTCCCCTATTGTTGAATGGGGGGGAGATTGGAAAGGGAATGATTTAGTGGATGTTGGGAGGCAAAATGTAGTTCTGATTCAATTTTCTAGGTCTTTTCTATGAAATGGGTGAAGAAGTCGTTTCCACAAAGTAATGATCCCTTATCTCCTGAATAGGAGTTAGAGTTGTGGCTTGCTTGTTGCTTCATAAGTTCAAATAGTTTTTGGGGTCTATTTTTGCCTTCATCTAGTGGTGTATTCTGATTTAGATCTTAGAATGTGTTTATTATAGGCACTTCTCATTGAACTCAAATGCTTGAGGTGAGAGAGGGAGGGATAGAGAGATTCTCCTAGTTCTCTCAGCAAGTCTTAAATTGTGCCTTTCTTAATGAATGTTGCAGCTGAACCATGGTTTGGATTATTTGCAAGGGAACCTTTTTAGCTGTTTCAGAGCAACTGTGTCAATAATGTATGACATAAATTGGAAATAGTGAGATTGTTAACATTAACCATGTTTGTAGGGGGTTGTAAGATTTTATTGCTGATAGAAGATAGCTTGGTTAAATTAATATTTCTCTGGACTCTGGTTCATTGTTTAGTTGTACGTGGTTGACCCTGTCAAACTAGACTGTTTCCCAAGATAAGGAAGGAGACTAGTTAGAGATCAGACCAGTCGCAAGGGGATATGGATTCAAATTGTATGACATTGTCTTTGGAGATGATAAGGTCGAGGGTTATGTCTCTATTATGTTTAGGGCCATTACATAATTGGGTGAGGTTGAGGTCCAAGAGGAAGGCTGTGAAAGTGTTCAGTAAATGATCATTAGTGTAATTCCAGTGAATGTTGAAATCACCAAGTAAGATCTGGTTGGTGTCTTGGTCTGAGTTAGATAAGATGGTCTGCATTAGTTGTTCAATGAAACGAAGATTGTAGCCCGGGGGTGGTAGAAAGTGTGTAGAGTGCATACTATCTTATTGTTCCATATATGGATACCACCAAAATATTCACAAGAGGGCATTGGAGCATTATGAGCTATTTTCAAGGTGAGTGAGGAGTGGCAAATGCCTGCTAAGCTGCCTCCTGTTTTTCTTGGTCTATCTGGTCTGATGATGTCAAAGTTGGGTGGAACTAGAATGTCCATAATGGGGGAGGAAGTATCCTTGAGCCAGGTTTCTGTTAAGATTAGGAGGGCAAGGTCTTATGAAAGGATGAGATCAGAGATGTCGGCAGCTTGTTTAACCACTGACCTGTAGTTGAGAAGCATGGAATTGATAGAGATTTGGTTGTTAGTGTATCATGATGAGTAGTTAGGACCTGTAGAAGATTACACTTTTTCAGCATTCTAAGATTAAGACTCAGTACTCTGAGAGGGTAGGAGCGGATGGTCTGGATAGGGAACTGTGAAGGGGCAGAGTCCACAGGATTGGGGTTGAAAGAAATGAGTAGGGTGTAAATATCATTGTCAGAAAGATATTCAGTGATTCTCTGAGGTCTAGTAGAGGCATTGGGGTGGGGTCTTCATCTCAAAGGTATAATAGTAGAGTGTTTAATGTCTTATGCATGGATTTGTTGGAGCATCTATTAGTAGGTTGGGTGGGTTGATTAGGGTGGGTGGTTCTGTTAATTTTAGGTGCCTGAACAGGGTTCTGGCATTTCTCTTTCTTTAAGGTGATGAGTATAAGGTTTTGGAGGTCTGCTTTGATAAGCTGGATGCCTCCATCCATAGCATCAAGTTTGTCCTCCAGGGTAGGGTGACTGATCCTTTAGGTGCAGGCGTGGCTTAGACTGGGAATGGAAGTCATGAGAGGACTCTCTGGGATGGTGGGATAACAGGGGACCTGGTAGGAGACATGAAAGGTGGGGGAGCAGGTAGGGGAGTATGGGCCAGATTGTTGGGAGCTAGGAGTGTTGATAGGTAGAGGAGATGGAAGGGATCTCTAGGTTTTGTCAGTTGCAGGATTTGGGTGTTGCTGGTCCGTAACTGTGATCAGGTTAGTGGAAGAGCTCATGTACGTATTCAATTGGTTATTTTGGAGATCTGGGGGGCCAGTTATACCTGGGTTGGCGGATGGAGGTCCTGGGTCCATCCTGTTTGAGGTCGTTGACAGAATCACAGCCCTGTATATTAGTTTCACTTTTCTTGTGAGATACATGAAGGGGGCATGTGAGATAAGAGGATAGTGGGAGAGGCGGAAGAGACAATGCTATGAATAGCTGGTCTGGATTTAATAGAGTTGGTTCGATTGTTGCAGGATAAGGAGTGGTTGCAAGGTGATATAGGTGATAAGGTGGGGAGGAAAAGAGGGCGTCTGTGATTTGGTAGGAAGGTGGGAGGCAGGGCTACTGTGGGTAGAGGGGGTATTACTTCGACACCATGTTTTGACCTGCAAAAAGATTTTGTCGAACCGTTCTAGGTTCCTGTTGATGAATGTATGAGAATGTTTCTTTTATTTCATTGTGAGATGGTGGCTTCAGCCTGGATGATACGTGACGGTACTATGGAAATGCATAGTCCGTGGGGTGTTTTCTTAGTAGAGTAATTTTGGAGTGAGGATGTAATAGCTCTCCTCCATCGTGCTCTTCTGTTTGTGAAGAAGATAAGGCCATTAACCAGGGTGCCTTTTTTGGGACAAAGATAGGAGTCAGAGATAAGCGCTTCAGAATTCTGTCTGAGTAATTAATGTTTGAAATCCTTCATTGCATTTTTAGATAGGTTTGGAGGACAAATGATCTTGAAAGCATTGAAGCCCACCCGAGCCAATAGGTTATCATTAGTACTGTGTGTGTATTGCCCCATGATGGATAAAGGTACAGATGGTTGGAGGGGTAGAATACTTGTAAGGGTAGTCAATGGAACTTTGGGGAATACAACTTTCTGCCGACTAAAGAATTGCCTAAATAGTAAGGAGTAAAGGCAGAGGTGAGGGGCTGTCAGAACGGGTGATGGATAGAATTAGAGATCTTTAATGATTTTCCAGATAAAAAGAGAGCGATTGAATCAGCTTTGTATAATCTGACATAGCATTCATTCACTGTGAAAAGACTGTCACTATAGGGCCTATTGAGCTCATTAAAATAGAGTGGTAGAGATCTCTGTATCCATTATAAAATGGCTGCCTTATTAGAAAAACTAGTGCTTGGAAATCGAAGTCCTTATTTCCTTTCTAGGAACCTCTGAGGAAAAATCAAGATTTGTTTTGGCTATGTAGAGTTGAGAGGGTCGTCATTTTGTGGAAGAGGTTTTCAGGGAAATGGGAGCCCTAACATGGTGGTCCATCAGCAATCGCAGACCGCCTGGTGCAGTCAGATAAGCAGGGATGCCTGGAAAAAGCTGATGCCAGTCAGATTTCAAGTCGTCGGTGAGCAGCGGTTGTGCTCTGTAGCTCTCTCCACCGGGGAGGGTCAGAGGGAGGGAGAGCAACCTCCTTGGCCCTCAGTGCAGGACAATAATAGAAAAAACAAAGAAATAAAATCAAAATCACTGGACCAGATCCCAATAATACTGGTCCCTGCCTCACAGAGATCAGCAGTGGAGGCCTCAAGGCTATGTCAGCCAGTAGGAAAGGTATCAGGTGGAGCCCAAGGCAGTCGGCATTCACTGTGTTGCCCAGCTCCCCACCAGATGTCAGAGAACTCTGTACAGCCAACCCCCCAGGACGTGATAGTCCACGAGAGCGACTACAGCCTTATTGGAAAGCTCTAGCAGCTGTGTAGGGTGCCAGTGACCTGGTCAGGGAGTGGTCAACATAACTCACCTGCCTCCATGCGCTTTTTCAGATGGACCGTAAATCAATCATCCTCTCCGTTTGTAGGCAGCGGCGAATATAGCAGGATCCGGTACCATACTGCAGTACTCCAGGACCTCGGCACTTCATCTGTAAGCAGGGAGCTCCCCGTGGCAAGAGATTCCCAACCACGCATTTGGGAATAGCCAGTTTCCAGGTATTGGTCCTGTTTATGTACTGCGCCAGAAAATGTTATGGATGGCAGAGGTAAAATAGGGATATTTACAGTTTGTTGATCCCTAACCCGGGAGCATTCTTAAGGAGCTCCAGCACGGCGGTCATCTTCCAGCTAACCTGTGTGATGGGGATTGACATGAATAGAGTATAGTGGAGTGGTGTATAATGGAGTGACATAGACTGCATTAGCATAGACTGGAGTAGTGTAGAATGGAGTGAAATACAGTCAAATGGCAATCAGGTTATTTGGATAAGGTAATTAAATTAGCATTTTCCACGTTCAGCAGTCAGAAAAAGAGCTATTTGATGACTGAGTCTTGTTATCCATCCAACACCCACATTTTTCTTCTATGACGACAACTTTTCTTGAAAGAAATTATCATAAAGAATATGAAAATATGCTATTAAAAGATTTTGGTCTAGCAAGCAAAAAATTATTTTGTGCCATGTAACTCATAGGTTAGCTAACGTAGGTAGGGACTTGAATACATTTCCAATAAATCGACAGCCTGATCCAGTGGATCAATGGCACACAATGACAGACTTTGTCTTATGTGTGCCTCATTTATCCAACACTCTAGTTCTTCTCAAGGATGATAATTTATATGAGAATTCAGTGAAGAGACTTGCCACATTACAACGTATAGGCATTAGACATCGTTTATTGATCATTACATTGTTTTAAATTTAACATGCCATTTATTGGGGACCGACGTAACTCTAATCTTGTATTCCAGAACAGACAGTCATTCTCTCAGCTTTGTTGAATCAATTATGCGATGCATAAACCAAGATAGGCAGTAAGTTGGTGAGATTTATTTTCCATACCATTTACGATAAGTTAAAGGATCAACAAAGTAGTAGGCATGATATTAATCCTTCTGAAGGGGTTTTCCTTTTTTTTCTTTGCTCCTTTTACTGCAGGACTCTTGATTATTGGTAAAGTTAGCACGATTGGGAATATCTTTTCACTCATTTTCCGTTTATCTCTCTCTGCACAAGAGCATGGTAGGTTGTATCTATGATACACTTGGGTGAATATATGAGAATTTCTCTTGTTCTATTCATTGGTAAGATCTTTATGTATTGCCTGGGTATGCAGTTAATGGTTACACACATTGTATCATATTAATTTTTTTTAGAGCTCATATATATCGTGTTATCTATCTTTAGGTATTACTCAATCTTATGGAATATGGCTCTCCTGATGAAGGCCTATGAGCCGAAAAGCAAGTAGAGAGATCTTCTGAATATATCATTCAATTGAGCTGCATCAGATTCAACTGTTCATGACATCAGACCATTATAATTCATGTCATGTGTCGTAGCTTGATTCAAATAAGAAAAAATATGATTGAAGGGTTATCTTACAAACCACTATATATACTTTGACTTGAAAATTATTTATAAATAATTAAGTACTTTATATGATTGTCCAGAGACATTTATGGCTGTGTATGGGTTATAACAGATGTGAAAGGCTGTGTTGGTTTGTTTTAGAACTTCATATTTTTTTTATATATATATATATATATTTATTATTATTTATGTATGTCATGTGAATATATCTGTTGAAAGTTAATAATAAAATAGTTGTGTATGTTGGCATAATATTCTGGTGTTGTTGAGAGCTGTTGATTATAGTTTAATGCATTTGTAAAGTAAAGAGTACAGTTGTCTGGGGATATACCTTATACAGCCAAGTGGCATACACTGGAATAGTTTACTGTGCAGTGGGGTACAGTGGAATAGCTTAGAGTGGAATGGGGTAGAATGAGGTTGCATGCAGTGGGATAGCTTATAGTGGATGGGCGCATAGTGTATTAGTGTACAGCGGAGTGGTTTAGATTGACAAACACTGGAGTGTCGTACAGTGGAATAGAGTACAGTGGAGTGGTGTAGAGTGGTCTGCTGTACAGTGGGGTGGCATATAGCGTGGTAGCCTACACTGGAGTGGCATACAGTGGGACAGCGTACAGTGGGGTTGCCTTCTGTGGAGTGGCATACAGTAGAGTGCACACAGTGGGTAGCGTACACTGGAGTGTCATACAATGGAATACAGTAATGTGGAGTCACATAGAGTGTAGTGTCATATAGTGGAATAGCGTAGAGTAGAACGGTGTACAGTGGAGTAGCGTACAGTGGAATAGAGTAAAGTGGAGTAGCATACAGTGAAGTGGCAGTGGCATAGTGGAGTGGTGTAGGCTAGAGTGGTAGACCGTGGAGTTGGGTAGAGTGGAATATCATACAGTGGAGTGTTGCAGAGGTGAGTACCGCACAGTGTAGTGGCATACACTGGATTAGTGTACATGTTAGTGGTATTGAGTTGCTTGGCATACAGTGGAATAGTGAAGAGTGTAGTGGTGCACAGTGGACTGGTGTAGAGTGGAATAGGATAGAGTGGAGTAGCGTACAGGATAGCTATATATTGTGCCACATTATAGTGTTATAACTTCGCGTAATATGAAGCACATGCTGATGAGAAGGCAGTATATAGTTGGCTAATGGCTGCCTTTACAAAATTAAAAGGCAGGCATATTTTGAATACTCTTTAACTGTATTCTGGGTTAGGGCCTTAATTATAGGTAAGTGGTAGGGTTTATTATTAATGCCTACCTATTACCACTTTATTAAAACGTTAATTTGTAGGGAAATTAATGTATATTTTTCTATACACATTTAAGGAGTACCACGCTAGTACCTAGAAAATATATAGCTTATACGTTTTTTATGTTTAAATCTGTGTTTATTGTTCCATAGCTGAATCAAAATGAGAGCATACATTCCGAGAGAACACCTCTCCAATTCGTGAAATAGTAATACAACTTTTAGGTCCTGATAAAGGAAACAAAAGGAACAAATAAACAACACCCTCCCAAACAACCCCCCCAAAAACCCCTCCACCCAATCCCAGTACCATCAGCTATGTGATCTATAATGTTAGGGGAGATGTATGAGTCCTTTGTAAATGTCCTACAATTTAGGTTGTGTCAGGTTCAGCTGGGCAACGTAGCCGCAAATTACGGGTACAAGTCAATTCTCAGAATTCTTTGGTCAACAAGGCTATGAAGGGCTATCAAATTGTCAGAAAGTGTCATCTCATTCTGTTAGTGATAAGGTAAACTTTTCCAACTGCTAGAAATTTCGTGGTGCTGAACTTTTTCCATATTTTCACGGTTCTTCATCCACTTTGTTATAAAGAATGAAATATGTAAACAAAAACAAAAAAGCACCTGTCCCCTTTTCTATTTTTTTAAAGGTTTTTTTATGTGATTCGGTTCAACTGACTCACAAGATGGCTGCCAACACTTCCTAGTTTAAAGTGTTGGCAGCCAATCAGTTCTCAGCATGTGATCTCTGAGGGGGACATAGTTTCTCTGTGTCCACAGTTGTATATGTTAAAAATCTTTACATTTCTCCACAACTACTGAACAGATTTACACCATTTAACAAATTATACCTTTTTGCCAAATTTGGTGCAATTCTGTTCAGCAGTTCGGGCTGTACCCGTGTCTAAAGTTTCCAAAGGAAATTTGCATGGGTAAAAAGCGTTTTGTGAACCACTTTTTCTCTGCCCACTCTTAAATGGATCACACCGAGAGAGAGAGAGAGAAAGTGCTGATTGACCTCTGTCATACTTATCCCAAATCCCAGATCTTTTGACTGGGTGTGAGTCTTTGATTGGTTCAGATGCTCCGTCCATCACCACCAACTTTTGTACCGCTTTGTTCGCCATAAGTTGGCAGGGTATGCTCAGACGTGAGTCCCTTGCTCACTTTGCCACTGGATTCAAGCAAGCCTGGCTGAAGACGGCTGAAATGCCAGAAACCGGTCCTAGGAAGCCTGTTTCCGGTCCAGGGAAGGCATGGCTTGGCAGTTCGGGCTGGACTGTTCCCATGAGGCACAGGGTCAGACTGATTTGCATATGGCCATGTCTGAACTGGGGTGGCAGAGTGGGCTTTAGAACGGGGATGGATTAAAACCAGATCTTTTGACTGGGTGTGAGTGTTTGATTGGTTCAGATGCTCCGTCCATCACCACCCCCTTTTGTACCGCTTTGTTCGCCATAAGTTGGCAGGGTATGCCCAGACGTGAGTCCCTTGCTCACATTGCCACTGGATTCAAGCAAGCCTGGCTGAAGACGGCTAAAATGCCAGAAACCGGTCCGAGGAAGCTTGTTTCCGGTTCAGGGAAGGCATGGCTTGGCAGTTTGGACTGGACTGTTCCCATGAGGCACAGGGTCAGACTGATTTGCATATGGCCATGTCTGAACTGGGGTGGCAGAGTGGGCTAAAGAACGGCAATGGATTAAACCCAGATCTTTTGACTGGGTGTGAGTGTTTGATTGGTTCAAATGCTCCGTCCATCACCACCCTCTTTTGTACCGCTTTGTTCGCCATAAGTTGGCAGGGTATGCTCAGACGTGAGTCCCTTGCCACTGGATTCAAGCAAGCCTGGCTGAAGCCGGCTGAAATGCCAGAAACCAGTCCTAGGAAGCTTGTTTTCGGTCCAGGGAAGGCATGGCTTGGCAGTTCGGGCTGGACTGTACCCATGAGGCACAGGGTCAGACTGATTTGCATATGGCCATGTCTGAAGTGGGGTGGCAGAGTGGGCTAAAGAACGGTGATGAATTAACCCAGATCTTTTGACTGGGTGTGAGTGTTTGATTGGTTCATATGCTCCGTCCATCACCACCTCCTTTTGTACCGCTTTGTTCGCCATAAGTTGGCAGGGTATGCTCAGACGTGAGTCCCTTGCTCACTTTGCCACTGGATTTAAGCAAGCCTGGCTGAAGACGGCTGAAATGCCAGAAACCGGTCCTAGGAAGCTTGTTTCCGGTCCAGGGAAGGCATGGCTTGGCAGTTCGGGCTGGACTGTTCCCATGAGGCACAGGGTCAGACTGATTTGCATATGGCCATGTCTGAACTGGGGTGGCAGAGTGGGCTTTAGAACGGGGATGGATTAAAACCAGATCTTTTGACTGGGTGTGAGTGTTTGATTGGTTCAGATGCTCCGTCCATCACCACCCCCTTTTGTACCGCTTTGTTCGCCATAAGTTGGCAGGGTATGCCCAGACGTGAGTCCCTTGCTCACATTGCCACTGGATTCAAGCAAGCCTGGCTGAAGACGGCTAAAATGCCAGAAACCGGTCCGAGGAAGCTTGTTTCCGGTTCAGGGAAGGCATGGCTTGGCAGTTTGGACTGGACTGTTCCCATGAGGCACAGGGTCAGACTGATTTGCATATGGCCATGTCTGAACTGGGGTGGCAGAGTGGGCTAAAGAACGGCAATGGATTAAACCCAGATCTTTTGACTGGGTGTGAGTGTTTGATTGGTTCAAATGCTCCGTCCATCACCACCCTCTTTTGTACCGCTTTGTTCGCCATAAGTTGGCAGGGTATGCTCAGACGTGAGTCCCTTGCCACTGGATTCAAGCAAGCCTGGCTGAAGCCGGCTGAAATGCCAGAAACCAGTCCTAGGAAGCTTGTTTTCGGTCCAGGGAAGGCATGGCTTGGCAGTTCGGGCTGGACTGTACCCATGAGGCACAGGGTCAGACTGATTTGCATATGGCCATGTCTGAAGTGGGGTGGCAGAGTGGGCTAAAGAACGGTGATGAATTAACCCAGATCTTTTGACTGGGTGTGAGTGTTTGATTGGTTCATATGCTCCGTCCATCACCACCTCCTTTTGTACCGCTTTGTTCGCCATAAGTTGGCAGGGTATGCTCAGACGTGAGTCCCTTGCTCACTTTGCCACTGGATTTAAGCAAGCCTGGCTGAAGACGGCTGAAATGCCAGAAACCGGTCCTAGGAAGCTTGTTTCCGGTCCAGGGAAGGCATGGCTTGGCAGTTCGGCTGGACTGTTCCCATGAGGTACAGGGTCAGACTGATTTGCATATGGCCATGTCTGAACTGGGGTGGCAGAGTGGGCTAAAGAACGGTGATGGATTAAACCCAGATCTTTTGACTGGGTGTGAGTGTTTGATTGGTTCAGATGCTCCGTCCATCAACACCCCCTTTTGTACCGCTATATACTTGTCCCAAAGACACCACCCTTCTATCCCAGTTTGTGTTGACAGTGAGCAGTAGGTTCTCTACTCTCTGCTTCACTATGCTGGTTTATCTGGTGCTTGAGTATGGTGACCTTAAGGACATGCACCAGTGTGATTCTTCCGCACATGAGTAGTATACTGATCCTGCCTTGTGGTGAACCACCAGCTGCACCCATCAATTTCACTGTACCAGACATGCACCCTGCACCCAAAGGGCACTTTGCTGCCAATGGGCTTTCATCACATGTGTATGTACGCGGAGGAGCTTTTGAGCGGGTGCAAGAAGGCAAAGTAAGTAAAAAAGCAATTCAGCCCTTTCACATGCATGATGAAATAATTGTGAGGATGAATGGGAGAGGATCTGTCCTTATTGTCATCATAATACAACAAGCATTTACAATGCAATGGTTTCGCCTTTGGAAAAGTTAGAGCTATTGGCATTGCTCATGACATTTCTTTTTTTTTTTTTACTTATAAATAAATGGCATTGTTATTTACATTGCCAACAGCTCTCACAGCCCACACAGCTCTCACAGCCCACACAGCTCTCACAGCCCACACAGCTCTCAGCCCACACAGCTCTCACAGGTCTCGCCTTCGAGACCGATTGGTTTTGCCAATGTCTTTCCTTGAATCTGTACAGCATGAATGAAAGACATAGTTGCCAAGGTTTCAAATTGCTATGTGAGGCATTTTCATTATTTCATTCTGTAATTGTGACATTCAGCATCTATGAGTAACACTTTCTAGCGAGCAAAAAATGAAGACTAGGAAAGCACATAAATATCAGAAATGACACCCATTTGAGCAACGAGAAATTCTAAGATCATCTGAAAGCTGCTGCAAAACACCAGAAATGGAAAGGCACTAACTTCACAGGAGGGCCTCGTAGTGATAAATGAATACCAAAGAATGGGTTTATTGGAGTAAAAGAACTTGTGAAGAAGTGCACCACAGCTGCAGACTGCAGACCCCAACTATGGTCTCTTGGGCATCTCTACTGAGTATGAAGCACAAACCCTGAAGTCTCAAGAGTGTGGAAAGAGATGTCACTATGGGTCACTTGCACGGACCCAGCTATCTCTCTGCTGCCACATTCCAAGCTTCTTTTGTGGCACTCTTGTTTGTGTTCTCGACAGTTCAAGAACTGTGGCACAGTACACCAATAACCGCAGTGACAACACAATGACAGGTCAAGTTCCACACAAAGGAGCAGAAAGTAGAGACTGGAAGAGGAAATGCAATGTAAAGAGAAGGTGGGAAATGAAAGTATGAGCACAGCAGGGAATGTCTGTAAAAATGAGAGAAAAACAGAATAAAGTATATGAAATGAGTGTAGGAAAGGGCCGAGCTTGAAAAAGGCAGCAAATAAAACGAGAAAGCTCAAAACATCATGAATTAAGAGAATTACAGGTGAATACAACAAGACAGAGATGGAAAAAGATGATGGCAAAGGAGAAACAAATGGAATCGAGCTAGAGAAGAGAAAATAATGGCAAAATGAAAAGAGCAAAAAGAGAGAAAAATCACAAAAAATAAAGACATGAAATGAGAGATTACAGCCATAATGTTATCACATATAAAAGAGAGAAGAGGGAAACGATTGAACATGTCAAGTTAAAAAATATAGTAAATCAATGTTGCAAGTTAAATTGTGAGTGGGATACCACTTGTAATTTTGATGCAAATGTTGGCGACTGCTGTAGGCACTAGGTCACCTGTATCTGATTTATAGTTCAGTGGAGGTTAGATATAGACTATTGATTTGTACATCTTGAGAATCGAACGTGTTAATACAAGTCAGAGTATTCAGTGAAGTACTTACAACAGGGATTTTTGTGCAACTCTGGGATGCAGGCCCGTGGGCCTGCAAATCACAGGTTTTAATACCAACCAGAGTGCTCAGTGGGGTAATGCCCTAAGGCAGCAGTGTTTGTGCAACTTTGGACCGCAGGGCTGTAGAGCCTGAAAATCACAGCTTCTAATGCCAAACATAGTGGGCAGTAGAATAATGTACCTAGGGCAGAGATTTATGAATAACGCTAGCCCAATCACAGTGAGAGAGATCACTCCGCCCAGCCCTTGCTCCAAATCCTGCTCTCAAAGGGATGTCCTGCCAATCTTGCCTACTGTGCCGATGCCTGGAGTCTGACTGTACTCCACTACAACCTGCAGCAGAACCTCAAACACTGTCACTGCTCTTCATTAAGGGTTGTAGTTTAAAGATGCTGACACCCTGGGAATGTCCGGCAATACTGGAATGTAATTGGGAAGATTATGGCTTAGGTAGCGTGGGTGGACGTCCCAATGGAGCCGAAGAGGTTCCTATGCTGATCCCGGGGTATGAGGCTTCGCCCAAATATTTAAAAAACTGTGCATTCACTTTGTCTCATCTCCTACCTGTTTAATACTCTAAATATGAACGTGGTTAAGTACTCAACAGCACTAACAATGTCTTCATGGAAACAGAGAAATAGCAGAGTATTAACATATATCAAAATGCATGGCAAAGGAGCCAGACAACTTAACTAGGATGTCAATTTCAATGTAAGAAATGCAGATTCATAACTATCAAAAAATATTGTATTGCTGGATAGTATGTATCTAGAAATATCCACTGACAGCAAGCAGGCAATTATAGCTCGTCTTAAACATAAACAAATAGGAAAACTTGAATCATTAGCTTTCTCCAAACTACAAATAAAACGAATTCCGATAGCCAAACAATTGTTTTTCCATTTCTTCAAAAAAACTAAAGTAACAGCTATTAACGAAAATAAATAATTCTGCACAAAGGTATGTAAAGTGTGAGGCTTGACGATCAAATGTCATGATGTGACTGTGGTCACGTATAGAAATGTGTGGCCCCGGTTTTGGCCATCTGACGTCAAAATGCGACTGAACAGGTGTTAACGCGGGTAGAGCACAGATATCGGTTAGAGATCAAACTGGTAATTGATTTCTACACACAACGCACTACACTTTGTTAAAAAGGTCGGATTGCGCCATTCTATTCTGGCCATCGAACAGCAATGGAAGCACTAATATTACTAAATGTGCACTGCGTACCCGGCTCTACTATCGGAGCCTCTCGTGAGAATTATCCATCTTTGTGCGCATTTCCCGACATGGTAACCAGATTCAGAATGTTAACTTTAGTATTTTCGTTGAAAAATTAGTAAAACAGACCCTCAACACATTTGATAAACAGGAAAGCAGTGCAAATGAAATTCAAACACGCTCGTTTGCCTAAGGAAGACCCCGCACATGTAAGACGAGTGATGATTTTAGAATGGTTCCCTGGTTCCTTCCTTCCCCCTCCTTCGGGGGGGGAGGGGGGGAGGGGGAATGGGGGGGAATAGATCTAAATCTTTAGACCTAAACTTCGGGGGGAGAGGGGACAATGACACTTTCAGATCCCGCTTGGAATCGTTCTACAAGGAAGTGGCTACATCATCATCCAGCCAAAATTGCGACGATACCTGTATGTTCTATAGGGCGCATTAACAACGTTCCTCTTGTTTGTTACACATTAACGAGAGTGACTTGAGTGGTTAATACCGATTGTAGTTTCGGCAAAGGTAAGTTTAGCAAGTAACTATTTGAACAATTACAAATATGAGGTGGCCGTGCCTCTGCAACAAATATCGTGCAGCCTTCAGCTCTATCAAGGCGTTCGCGTTATACATGTAATTGGAGCTTTGAGATGTAAAAGATAAAGAAACAAGCACCTATGAGGACACGGGGGGCGGGAGAGGACACGGACGGCGGGAGGGGGGGCGGGAGAGGACACGGACGGCGGGAGGGGGGGCGGGAGAGGACACGGACGGTGAAGGGGGGGCGGGAGAGGACACGGACGGCGGGAGGGGGTGCGGGAGAGGACACGGACGGCGAAGGGGGGTCGGGAGAGGACACGGACGGCGAAGGGGGGTCGGGAGAGGACACGGACGGCGGGAGGGGGGTCGGGAGAGGACACGGACGGCGGGAGGGGGCGGGAACGGGCACAGGACAGCGAGGGGGAGGGGGGGCGGGAACGGGCACAGGACAGCGAGGGGGAGGGGGGGTGGGAACGGAGGGGGGGGGAAGGATCACGGCGCACGCACATTTATAAACAAAATGCTCCTTACCTGATCGCCTCATGGGAACTCGAATCTTGCAGCCAACTCCAACAACAGACACTTTGAAAAGGAACAAAACAGGCCCACTCGAAAAAAAAAAATAAGACACACCCACCACCGTGATGACGAACACAAGTGGGTGGAGAGGGAAAAAATGTCGGGAACGCCCCCGAATCTGGTCCGTGAATGACGGACAGATCTCTGTTCCAATGGCTAGCCTCCATTTATGGAGCTAGCCAATGGGACAGGGGGGCGTATTCAAGAGTCCCTAACTGAAGACTAGAGATTTCTCTGGGGGCGGAGCTTACGCTCCGTGCCCCAGGCGAAACCTAAAAATGAAAGGGCATGAGGTGAAAATGGCATTTACATTAAAGACCTTGAGTGGTACCAAAACCAGGTACTTGATGATCGAACATGAGTCTCTTCATTTTTGATGCATGTTCACCATTGCACATATCATACTTGTGGGAAAGTGAATTTACCTTTGCAAAATTATGGCATGCACCTAACATTCTCTATTGCACAAACTGAGCTGGATGAGCTAATCCAAGATTTGTCAAGTAGAGTTCTGGCTTAAGGAGTTCTGCTGTAAATTGTATTTTTCTTCTGGTATGAAGAATGCTACTCATGATTATTTGTGCAGATTGCTTATTTCAGATGTGTTAGTTGAGAATTTAACCAAATGGAGGTGAGTATATACTTTGCAAGATGGAAGGGACATTGAATAGGAGAATTACAGAAGAGATGTGAAAAAGGGATATTAAAGAGGAACTGGTACTACCAAAGGGAGAAATATAAAATAGAAAGGAAAGTAAAGGCTATGCTAGGAAAAACTCAGTATGAAAGAGGACACATATATGTTGGCAATAAGTTAGCTATCAGTGGAAAGAGAATTGGTGAGATGCCTAGGATTGCTAGTTGTACTGCTATGCATAAGGTACAGAATAATGGAGCTAGACCATGAGGGTCACATTGAAAAATGAGCCCTGGGGATTTTTGTTGGCCTGCACTCAATAAATGGTAGAGCACTTTGTGAGAGACTGCATCTTATGCATATTAAGTGATACATCTAATTTTACTGTGCACTTTCCCAAGAAATCTAAGTCAGTGTGTAAGTCATCATGCAACAAGTTGTCTTTTGAGGGCACAAGACAAGTTGGGGTTTTAAAAACCACACCTAAGTGTGCCATGGTTACGTTGGACTATATCTCTAAAAGGCCAGAAGCGTGGTTTGTTTATATTGAGCGATCCGAGGTATTCATTCAGTTTCAAAGGGATTTGCCTATTTGTGTAGGATGCCAAGAGGAACTGGTCACTCACCCTTGCACCCAGATGATAGCTGAGAAGATGGAAAAGGAATTATTTTTGGTTTCTGTAGGAGTAAGACATCCTTGAAGCAATGGGCTAGTTTAGCACTTAAATAGGGTGACCTTGGGCACAGGGAGGCTGACAGAGGAGTTGCAGAGCCCTGAATGCTGGTGGTGTGGGGTGCAGTGACCTGTGGCTTGGACGGTGGCACCTCTGTAGACCTAACCCATCAGCGTACTGGAGAGACTCATTGAGCGCCCACAGGCCAGATGCAGTATTTAGTGACTTAGGACCTTGCAGAGGCTCCCTGGGTAATTGGAGCAGGGACAGAGACTTGGGGGAACCAACATTGCCCACCTTCTGCACAATGCATTGGATCATAAAGAAGCCTGTTGCTCACATGGAGAACCAGTGAATGGGCCAGCAGGTTCTGCATCCTATCAGTATTGGTGCAGAGTCACGAGGTTCTAATGCTGATGGCAAGGAGGTACACCAACTAGTGGGAGTCAGGGATATGGTAGTGGTGGAGCAGAGGTTCTGACTACCTACACTCACTAGATCCAATCCGAAGGAAACAATGTTTATTTTGGTTATGTGATTGTTGTTCAGATGGTGGGAACTTATTTTGGTTCTCTGTCTGGGGCTGGGAGTTGAAGTTGTTATTTATTGGTATATTGACATTGTATGTTAATTGCTGGAGTGGGCAGCTCGCCTAAGTGGGGTTCTCGTGCACTGATGATTTACCTCTTTTACAAGAGGTTGGATCTGACACGGTCCTCTTCTGGAGGAATACTTGTTGATCAATGGCCACAGACTATAAATAACTACTTGACCTGGAATGTCTGAGGTATGGCCATTCTACAAGAGATATAGGGTGCACACTTTTCTGAAGTGCAGGCACATTCATTTTGCTTGTCTACAGAAGACTCACCTCACAGCCCGAGCTTAAAAAAATAACCAAGAGGTGGAGGGAGAAGTAGAATGTGACCGTATACTCTGTGCATGCAAGGGCCGCACTAGTGTGGCTCACCCCTGTAGTCTAATTTCTACTTTGTGGTGCAGCCCAATGCAATCAATATAGAGGGCAGATTCATGGTGGAGGTGCTTCTGAACAGAGAATCCCAGTCTGCTATTGCAATTTATGCTCTGGATGTTCATCATACTGAATCTATCAATACCCTAACCCCAATGTAGTTGCATAATATTCAAGCTCCTGGTGTCTGGGGATGTGATGGGTCCATTCCACCTGTTCTAAACACACCTTGGCTTAGAATAATGCTGCACTTTTGAAGTTGGCTGGATGTTATGGAATGTTCAATGTGTGGAGGTGCATGGATCTGGTGGCCATGGAATAGTTGTTCTATTTTCCAGTTCAACAGCTCCACACTATAATATACTACTGGTTTTGTAATCAAACAATGTGGTCAAAGGTGCATGACACAGAGTATTTGGGACACGCACTATGTGATCGTAGTCCCCTGAAACTGATTATGACTTATGAAAAAAGTACTGTGAGGGTTCCCATTTAGAGGGTAAGTGCTGAAGCATTATCGGATGGTCCATTTCGGGATCAGATTGGCACTTACATTACACATTACTTACCGGAAATCTGCAATGGATGGCACAGTGGAATGGGATACCTTCAATATTGTTATACGGGGATTCCTGGATGTTAGGAATACATGGTCACTATAGCTAGTAGTTTATTGTGATGTTTCAGGCTGACAGTTGCAGAGGGGAGCTACAGAGGTCCATGAGGGAGGACTTGTTAGTGTTTTTGGCAAAGAAGGGATGTGATCCTTTAGATGTCTTTTCATATAGACCACTCTCTCTCTTGAATCAGGACTAAAGGATCCCAAGGGACATTTTGGTAATTGAGTCTTTCCTAAACTGTCAACCATGATCCATGCGGACTAAAATGTATTCACCCCTGCCTGGAATACATGCATGAACATTAGGTGCCTATCTGGTCGAATGGATCTCAGGGGTAGGGACCAGGAAACAGCAGTGGCGGTGTGTGTGGATATTGACCTCACAGCCAACATGCGCTATTGCTTGAAGTGGCGATCCCATGGATGTGTGGGTATCACAGCATGCAGCTGCAGTTGACTTAGATATAACACTGTGGGTGGTATACTCTTGGGCATCTAGTCAAGACCTAGGGCCTGATGTAGGTCGGTCGGTAACGGCCGAAAATTGGTATTTTCGGCCGTTACCGATCGGTAAATAGGTGATTGGCATGTAGGGGGCTTTATTGTACCGAATCGGTAAAATTACCGATTCGGTAATTTTACCGATTCGGTAAAATAAAAAATCTGTAAATATACCGAATCTGAGCCACCCATATGTAGGTGGGACTCTTCAGTGTCCCAGGAGCCTTACCAAATCGGTATTTTACCATCAAATAAATTTGATGGTAAAATACCGATTCCGGTGTGCATGCACATGTGTGAATGCACACCTATGCCATGTGACAGGCAGACCTGCCCTTAGGGCATGTATGCCTGCCACATGGCACCCGAGCCTGTTTTGGGGGTGCCAGAGGGTGTCAAAGTGACACCCCCTGCACCCTTGTGGAAATCGGTATTTACCGATTCGGTAAATACCGAATCGGTAATGCCCATTCATTCCTATGGGCTTCATAGCCCATAGGAATGAATGGGCATTACCGATTCAGTATTTACCGAATCGGTAAATACCGAAATCATCCGATTCGGTATTCCAGCACATCTGGAATACCTACATGTCGACCCCATAGATTTACCGATTTTTAATTACCGAATCGGTAAAATTCGGTAATTTAAAATCGGTAAATCTATTTCACCTACATCTGGCCCCTAGTGATCTGATCAAAATAATGAATGGTTACGTACAGGATCAACTGTTAGGTACAGTTGCTTTATTATTATTGTAGTTTAGATTGAGTGTGACTGTGCTTAATTTATATAAACTTTGTGCCGGGACCTATGCTGGGATTGTTTTGCCATGTACCTAACTGTTGATTACTGGTGCGGTTAGTTATATGAAACCTAATAAAGAGCTATTTAAAAAAAACAACCTTATCCACTTTCATATCAATGTTTACCTTGCTATTTTGTATCCGTTATCACTAGCACATGCCTGTTGACGTTAACCCTTATTATTGCTAAGGACTGTGCAGTTGATGAAGTTTCTATTTCTTCTGGCCATTTCCTCCCTATTGTTTTCCTATATTACTGATAGGAATTGAGTAGTTGTAGTCCTCTTAGCCCAACTAGTTTCTGGCTCTTCCTTGTGGAGCGTGCTCACTGTGGGCTTTAATGGGGGTTACTTAAGGTGATGCATTTTGAATGTACTTTTAGCACTTGAGGCCAGGGAAGAAATACTGTGGTCCCTAAAAGCAACATCCAATGTACATAGTGTCAGTGTTCTACACATGGCTATAAAGAAGAAAGATATCTTAGATTAAGTTCACCTTTCTTCTTCTGTCAAAAGTAATCTTTAGAATCCTGTATCACCTGTATCATCCCCTTGCTACGATAAACTGCATTCCATTTCCTGCTACAAAGCACCATCCTTTACCATAACACAAGCACAGCTGACAAAATAATGCCTCCTTTTGTCATATTGTGCACAGTCTTGGCATTGTGAAGCCCACAACTGTAATAATGCTAGGCATGACATAATGATGAGCATTCATCATGCATTGTGGTCATGTTTGCCAGGATGATACCCATTGCAGACATAATGTTGTCCTTCTTAGGCTTATAGTGAGCATCGTAGACATTAGGGACCTGGTCCCTAGGACACAGGTGTCCATCCTTGGAGTACTGGGGGCATGCTTTAAGCTATGGAGTCTGTGCTTAACACATAGCTGGCCATTCATTGCATATTGGTGACATCCTTGGAGTAATGGAGCCCACCCCTGGAATGATGCTGACAACAACATGATAGAGAATATTGGTATACTGAGTGAATGCTTAGCATGATTATATACACCACTGGTATAATACTGTCCTCCTATGGCATGTTGCGGGCCTCCTTGCCAACATGGAATACCACACCAGCCATGATGGTGAGCATCTTTGGCATAATGTGGCTATGCCTGACATTATAATCAAAACAAGGTGTCATTATTGTCATTTTATGTATATTGCGGCTCCACTGGCTTTGCGGAGCCCATCCTTGACATGATACCTACTGTGGAGAAATGGTGGCCATGATGGTGCATAACATAAGGATGGTCATCCCTGATATGTTTGGGCATCCTTGGCTTTATAGAATCCATCTCTGGTCAAAAGATGCGTTGCCTCACCACGTGTTGAGTGCAGAAACCCGGAACATCCTGCTTTCTTATAACTGTATGCTGCAACCTCTCGTAAGTTCCTTGCAGAGAGGTAATGGCATACCTTACAAAATGTTGAACATCCTTAGCATAAAGTAGACATCCAATGCATGTGATTGTGATACATCAACATGTCAGTCCAAAGTTGTCTGGTAGACCTTCTTCAAACTAGAAGGAGGGTACTGGTAAAATTACTTCTGCATCTGTTTATTGTAAGGCAGCACAAAGTTTGTTTTTAAGCAAAAGCTCTGCACTTCTGAATTCTATTTTTAATCACAATTAGTCCTGATCATGTCAAATGAAGTTTTACCTACATAAGGCCAACATACTTTTGCAACCTTGAGCTTCCTTAATATTTAATATGCCCAACTTTTATAGAATATGCAATTGGTCCTGTGGGTTTACAGGGCACATTTGATTAACATAAATATATAACAATGTGTTTCCTTCATGACATAGTACTTTTCTGCGCCATATAACACTGCAGTGGTCTTAAAGCTGCAGCCCTGCCAGAGAACATTATTCCACAGTGGAGCCATGCACTTTAGTCATTTATGTGGGTTATGGCAATACACACTGCAGTCCACATGAAGAGGATTACGGAAATACACACTGCCGTCCACATATGACGTTTACATTCCACGCCAGTGGTCATTTTCCTAAACCACCTTACCTAGTCTTTTTCAAAAGAACAGATAAAAACAGTAGCATTAAAAAACAGTACAAATAAAGGGGAAAGAGGAGAGTAAAAACATTTCATATACATCACTCCTAATCACCTGATCCAGTGAGGGTAAGCTTTAGTCTGAGCTCCTAAATCAGTTTAAAAGCTGGGCAAAATTAGGCAAAGGGCAAAGTTATCCCCACATTCATGAAGTGCAATACTAGCAAAAAAGGGGGCAAATCAGTTGCAGCTCAATACCTTAAAAATAAAAAATTAACAATATTCTGGCTCTACCTCAATGTCCCCTTAGTTAGTTGTTGGAGTACTGAGTTTTTGCTTGATTCGCCACATTGAGAAACAGCAAAAACTATGAGTTGATTTGTTTCAGTTTGCAAAATCCTATAGGCTTCCATGTGCTGCCTGGTGGGAAACCTCCTTTACGACGCAACTTTTACCACGCAGTGCCTTTACAACGCAGGTTTTTCAACGCAAGTTGTAGTATTCTCTGTTTTGTGCCTTCCTGGCACCTGTAGTTAGAACCTTTATGTACCTATGTTCTATGGCTCTGTAGTAGAATGTTGCCTTCTGGCAGTTGATAGCCTTTGCCTGGTTCCTGTCGCTGTGCTTCTCCTAAGCTGAATAAACCCAATCTACAAGCCTAACTGATGTGCTGTCTTCTTCAATACTACAAAAATGTTGGCGACGATGCTGCTTAGGAGAAGGTAAAAGAACCTGCCTTTACCTCGTTTCTCCTCGTAATCCTGCCAAGAATACACTGTGGATCGAGTGTACTTCGAGCCCAGCTGTTGACCCTCTGGTGAAATTCTCCAGTGAAGATAAGTGGCCCGCTTTGGTTTTGCGCGTCTTCAGCGATTTTAAGCCATTAATTTGCTTAAATTAAGACCCCGCAACGTCATTAGGATCAGCGCGAGACTGTTTATTGAGGAAGCTCGAGCGCGAGTGTACCACGTCATTCATTTCAGCGCGAGGCTCATCCCAAGCGCGAGCGCGTCACGTCATCAATTTCAATCCAGTCGCACGCGTTTCCCTGACGCGTCTCCATAGCGACTGTCAACAATTGCCTGAACTCTTCTCCTCAAAGACGCGTCTCCCCAGCAACGCGTCCTGACGTGCGCCTCTCTCTTCAAAGACGCGGCTCCTTAGTAACGCGTCTCCAAACCTGTCTGACGTGCACTCCTCATTACAAAGACACACAACGCGTCTTCAAACTTGCTCGAAAATTTTTTTCCAGCGCTAGTTCATCAAAAGCGGCCCACGTCGTCAATGATTTGGCACCATTCAATTACAAATAAAGAAATTAACACAAAATATAGCGTTTTAAATCAATCACAGACTTCAGTTCATTAACGAAAGTGTTTCTAAACACGCTGGTGCCATCTAGTGGTAGAAAAATTATCTCATGGTCTTTTCCAAAGGCAAACACTTTTCTTTGCATACTGAAATTTTGTTTTACACAGCGACAGAGTCTGTAAAGAAGGAAATCTGTTCCTATCTTTTCCAGTATGCAGTCTGTTTCTCCTCCTCCTCCTTTTCTCGAGACTCCAGGCAATCCTCCTATTGTTTGGAAAAAATGGTTTGATGCCTTTGAGACTTATTTGGGAGCTATAGGCGCGTCCAGATATCGCGCAGAGAGAAAGAAGTGTCTTCTACTGCACTCCTTGGGTTTCGAAGGAAGAGAAATCTTCAAACATTTACCTCCCTTAGTAAGGAACAATGCTGAGGAGGACGTAGACGAATACACTGAAACAAGATTAAGACTTGAGTTGCGTTTTGACATCAAGCCAAGTCTTGTTGTCATAAGACATAAGTTCTTCAAGAGAGAGCAACTATCCGGGGAGGATGTTGAAACATATGTTTCCTGTCTCAGACAACTAAGTGCTGAATGTGAATTCGAAGATTTCCGAGAGCAGTTAATAAGGGATCAATATGTTTGCAAGTGCTCTGATAAATCTATTCAGCAGAAACTTCTTACTTTGGGCAATCCCACACTTGAGGAGACTATTCGTGTAGCCAAAAGTATAGAGCTGTCAAAAAAAGAAGTAAAGGAACTTGAAAAGAAATGTGATGATGGAGTTTCGATAGTTAGAACCAGGGAGAACAAAGACAGTAAAGTGACTGGCAGTCAACGTTTTGACAAAAATAACACTCCTGGTTTTCAACGCTTTGAGAGAAACGCTTTCTCAAGAAATGACATTTGTTACAGATGTGGAAATCCCTCCCATAATAAAAGTAACAAGTTTTGCCCTGCCAGGAACTCCACTTGCCGCAACTGTGGGAAGTTTGGGCACTTTGCGAAAATTTGCCAAATCTCCAAACAGGGAAATTCTACTTTTAACAACAAGTCTCAGGGTATAAGTACTGTCAACACTATTGGGAATGTCTCGGAGTCCTGTGGTGATGCTGAAGATGACTCTGACTCCATGAATGGCATTCAAGACGACCTCAGAGACATGGTTGTAGTGGTACGAGATGATGGGGTCATCATAGGTGATCCATCTGACTGTGTTGATCCTCTCGAAGATTTTTGTGTGGGTGACAAGATAGTTACCCTACTAGTGGACTCTGGAGCCAGAGTAACTATGATCACGCAAAAGTTGTTTGATGTGACCTGGCCTGAAAGGAACCTCCTACCTCCTGATAGAACTCCTGTTTCTTATGAAGGACGTAGAATAGCTCTTCTTGGGTTCTTTGAAGAAATTATTCAGTTCAGGGGAAGGAGGATCTTTGGTAAAGTGTACGTTTCCTTGAAGGGCCTTAACATTTTGGGTTGGTTCCACCAGGGTTTGTTCAAGATGATCCTTAGACCAGGTTCCAAAGAACAAATCAGTATTGATGAATCCTGTGATAATGTAGGAAGTTTAGCTGTTATCGTTCCAGGCGACAATGTAGAGGGTTTGATCTCCAAATTTCCAAGAGTTTTTGGGAGTGGCCTTGGCATCATCAAGGGTTTTAACCATGAAATCAGAGTTAAGGATGGTGCCATCCCAGTGAAACACAAGGTGAGGAGTGTTCCTTTCAGCGTGAGGGACGATCTAGAAAAAGAGTTAATGGGTCTTTGCAGAAAAGGAGTCATAGAGCCAATTGAGTCATCCCTGTGGTTATCTCCCCTTGTTGTCGCCAGAAAAAGGAATGGGGATTTGCGCGTCTGTGTAGACTTACGCAGCCTCAATAAGAACATCTGGATTGACTCACACCCCTTGCCCAAGATTACTGATTTATTGTCCCTTACCAGGGGAGCAAGATGGTATACTAAGCTGGACTTAGCCTCCGCTTATCACCAGGTAGTGTTGAGTCAATCTTCTAGACATCTAACTGCTTTTGTCTCCCCTTTTGGGAGTTTTCAGTACTGCAGGATGCCGTTTGGCCTTGCGTCAGCGGCCGCAGTTTTCCAAAGGTTGATGAGTCAGATGTTTAGAGACACCCCTGGAGTGATTGTATTCCAGGACGACGTTTTGATTTTTGGCGAGAACAAGGCGAATCATGACTACTCCCTAAATCAGGTCCTGGAAATCATGCAAGACAAGGGTATTGTTTTAAAGAAAGAGAAATGTGTCTTCTCAAAAGAAAAAATGGAATTTCTAGGCCATGTTGTTTCTCATGCAGGTGTCGAACCACGTCCTGGTCTAGTGAAAGCCATTGTTGATGCTCCTCCACCTGCTGATAAGTCTGGACTAAAATCTTTTATTGGTCTCAGCGAATTTTACTCTAGATTCATCAAAGACTATGCGTCAAAAGTTCAGCCTTTGACTAACATGTTAAAGAAAAGTGTGCCTTTCGTTTGGGATGAAAATTGCCAAGAGATTTTCAAATGGATTAAATCTCAACTTGTTGGGGAGAGCATTCTCAAACCTTTCGATCCCAACAAGGAGTGTGTGGTGACTGTTGATGCTAGTGGTTTTGGTCTTGGGGCTGTCCTCACTCAAAAGAACGGACAAGTTGACAACACCATCACATATGCCTCCAGAGTACTACGTGGAGCAGAAGTTAACTTCTCTGTTATTGAGAAGGAGCTTTTGGCCTGTTGGTGGGCGGTCAGGAAGTTCAATCCCTATCTCTGGGGTAGTCATTTCACTATTTGTACTGATCACAGCCCACTGGTTTCTATTTTGTCCGGAGAAAAAATCAAGGAACACACCCCTAGAATCGCGAGGCTGTCCACCAAACTTCTTCAGTATGACTTTAAGGTTGTTTATCTGCCAGGCTCAAGGAATGTCAGAGCCGACTATTTTTCTCGTTTTCCATTAGCTGATAATGAATCAGAAGTTGAAAAGGATGAAGACCAAGAGGACTGTTTTGTCGCGGGTCTGGATCTTGAGGGCATGTGTGCAATTAGTGAGAGTGAGTGGAAAAGAGAGTTGTTGAAAGATGCTATTCTTCTACGAGTTGTTGACTATCTGAAGTCTGGTTGGCCCAAGGAGAAGAATGTTACTGGGGTCTTTCAAACTTTTGTCAAAGTTGCTGACGAGCTCACTGTTGAGGATGGCATTCTCATGCGGTGTGGGAGGCTCATCCCTCCTGAAAGCCTGCGGAAGCGTCTGGTCGATGGTGCACATGAAGGGCACTTAGGGAAGACCTTCACCAAACGCAGGTTGAGAGATGTGTTCTGGTGGCCGCAGATGGACGTGTGCGTTGATTCCTTGATTGACAACTGTGTAATTTGCAAGTCCTCAGATAAAAGTCATAAGATTAGGTCTCCTCCCATGGAGCCTGTCCAATTTCCGGAAAGGGCGTGGGAAAAGATTGGGATTGATTTGGTCGGTCCTTTTTACCTTTTACCTTCATGTTCCCGTTTTGCCATAGTTGCCATTGATTACTACTCAAAATGGCCAGAAATTCGTTTTGTCAGTGAAGCCTCCTCTGCAAGTGTAATTTCTTTTTTGAAAGATATCTTTTTGAGAGAGGGGTTTCCTTCTGTTGTCATGACCGACAATGGTGTCCAATTTGTCAGTTGTGAGTTTGAATCTTTTCTCAAACAAGGTGGAGTGACACACAAGAAAAGTTCCCTTTACCACCCCCAGGCCAATGGCCTTGTGGAGAGGATGAACCGTGTTCTCAACAACTGCATCCAGTGGGCCATTGCTAACAAGTGTGTAGTTGAGAATGCTGTGCGTTCCATGTTGTGGTTTTATCGTACCACAGCCCATTCTTCTACTGGGGTTTCCCCTTTTGAGCTTCTGAGAGGCAGGAAACCCCCCACCAAAATTTGTCCGGGTTGGATGTCCAAGTGGGTAAAAATGAATGTTATGGATGGAGTTGATGTTTTTGTCAGAGATAATGTGTCCGAGGCTCAGAAGAAACAAAAGTCCTATTTTGATGAAAGGAAGAGATCTGTTGCCCATGACTTCTGTGTTGGTGATGTGGTTCGAATTAAAAATCCTGTCCATGTTACCAAAGGTAGGAGCAAATTTTCTCAACCTGTTGTGGTTGACAAGATCTGTGGTAATGCTGTACGGGTTAACAATAAGGATTGGTGGAACGTCTGCAAAATTATTAAAGTCAGTAATGATGATGCCCATGCTGGTGTTTCTCAGCCTGATCCCTGCTCTCTTCCAAGTAACAAACATTCTGGTACTGTTGTTATTGATAGTAATAGTGGAGATGTTGTTGATGCTTCTGTTCCTGGACCTCGCAGGAGTCATAGAGTGTGTAAGATTCCTGCCAGGTTCAGATAATCTGCTGCTGCTGTTCTGTTTTTCCCTTTTACTAGTTATGCTCTTCTTCCTCCACTGTCATTCTTTTCTTTCTTTCTTTTCTTTTCTTTTCTTTTCTTTTCTCTTCTTTTCTCTTCTTCTTCTTCCTCTCCTAGTACGGACGTTTCTTCTTTTGTTTTTACAGAAAAGAGGATAATGTAGTATTCTCTGTTTTGTGCCTTCCTGGCACCTGTAGTTAGAACCTTTATGTACCTATGTTCTATGGCTCTGTAGTAGAATGTTGCCTTCTGGCAGTTGATAGCCTTTGCCTGGTTCCTGTCGCTGTGCTTCTCCTAAGCTGAATAAACCCAATCTACAAGCCTAACTGATGTGCTGTCTTCTTCAATACTACACAAGTCATTACAACGAATTGCGCTGGGGGCGCTCTAGGATAGGTAATAGTTTAATTTACTATACAACACCTTCCCTACTATCCACGGGGACTGGAGTTGGAATAGTGAATTAAACTATTCACTATCCAGCACCACCAACGCAAGTCGTTGTAACGACTTGCGTTGAAAAACCTGCGTTGTAAAGGCATGCGTAGTAAAAGCATGCGTTGTAACAACGTACATCCCTCCCTGGTTCCTAAATTCTGACATACTGAACTCAACCATTTTGCCCTGACCTTCTTAGACAATGAAAAGAAAAAAAGGGATGTACCACTGATTCAGGTGAGATTTCACAGGCCTGAAAATCCTGCTCTATTGTTCTAATGGCTCGGGCCTAGCTAGCAGCAAATGAGTACAGTGGCAGGGTACCGAATCTGAATTGAATAATTAGCTTCTTGGTCAGTGCAGGTTCAATCTCATCAAGGTACTGCTCTGCCATATATTCGCCTTCCTCAGGATCAAGACATTTTTGAGGACCACTATGGAAGTAAAAGAAGAAGCCCCCTTGGGTCCTCCCACAATCTTTCATTCCCGATCTTTCTCAATGTCTCTCTTCCCTACTTTATCAAGGAAAGGTTTACAGACCCAGAGAGGCTAAGTATCTCCTCCAACTCTTGGTGGCAAGAGTGCAGCTCAGGGATGGCCCAGATTCTTCTCTAGGATAGAGTCGGTCTGGCGCCGATCCCGTCAGAGATCGGTCTGAGCCCCCATCTAACTTATGGGGAAAAGTGGGGTGCTAACCGGGAGTTCCAGCAGCTACCACAAAAATCTATTTTCTGAGATCCCCAGGGCATTTGCATCTTTATTTCCTCATAACTCAGCACCATAGAATGCTGCGCCTAGGGCTTGGTGGTTGAATATTTTGAATTCCCGGAGAGATTGATCTCAATTGGGACCCCTATAGGCTTTTGACAGACCCCCTATATGATTTTCAATGTGTCTGTACTTTGAGATGTATGTGGCCTACTGTAATTTCTCATTGAGAGTGATCCCGAGATAAATCTATGGTGTGCACCCGATCTAGAGGGATCTCCTTCAGAATAGGGTTCAATCAAGTTGTAGGGCAGGAATCAAACACCATCGATTTTTGCCACATTAACTTTCAAACCACTCAGTTTGCCAAAACTACTAAATTTATCTAAAATATTCTGAAGCCTCATTGTAGATTTTGACACGAAGAGCATATCATCTGCATACATTAAGGCAGGAACATTCATGTTAGTCAACCTTGGGACATAACTCTCGCATAGATTTAGGTGGGCTACCAAATCATCAGCATAAAATGTAAAGAGGGTAGGAGCAAGGACATAGCCCTGTCTCCCCCCTCTGTTAACAGAAAATGGCTTAGTCACTTTACCCAACTGACCACATCGGACCTGGGCAAAATTATACTTGTGTAGCCTTATAATGATTCTGAGTAGGTAATTAGGAACACCCTTGTTGGCTAACACTTGCCACAATGGTGGCCTGGGGACCAGGTCAAAAGCAGTTCAAAGGTCCACAAACACCACGTACAATCATCCGCCCTCAAGGGCCACAGTTTTCCAGAATAGTAACTGAAGCCTAAACACCTTATCAATAGTGGAGGTGCAGTCACGAAAAGCAAAAACAGTGGCAGGCAGGGAACCACTTGACACATAAAAAGGTTAATAAAACCGTTGGGTGTAGCCAATTTAAAAGTATGGTTTTAAGTTTAAGGGCATTGCACATGCACTGTGTCCCCAAACTAAAGTGTCACAGGGCTCAGAGCCACAAAACCAGCAAAAAAATTCTATAAAATGTGAACAATCCTGGACAACCACAGAGAAAAGCCAAAGTACATGGATGTTTTTAAATCAGGGATTTTGATAACAGCAAGTTTGAGTTGTATGCACAAAATAATGAATATAATTCTAAACAACTGCTGTAAGTAATTTTTTACAGAGGGGTAGGTCCTAACAGCACATATAACCTCAACTTCAGTCTTGCACTAATATTTGCTGAAATATACTATTTTGATACGAATGATTTGCTGAAGATTGTCAGGTTTCATGAAACAGATGTCAGGTTAAATGAAAAGGTGGGGTAGGAGACTAGCACAGTGTTCAAGTAGTAACATGCTTGTCTGATGTTCATATGATGCCATTTTTCTTTGTACTGAATGAAGGTGTTTAATTGGATAGCATTTTCTGCCAATGAAGATAAGTTAATTCCACACTACAGTCAGTAAAAAATGCCTCACTTTCCTTTTTGGGTCAAATCTCTGCACCTAAGTAAACCCTGAGAAGACAGAGGTCCATATTATCAAGAACGGCGATAACATTATCGCCAGGAAACTGCCGCTAAAGCGTCGATAAGCGGCTTGATAATGCGCCCTTGTGAATTCCCATAGAAGCCCAGGTTCACACCAGAACCTGGGCTTCTATGGGAATACACAAGGGCATATTATCAAGCCCCTTATCGCCGCCTTAGCGGCAGTTTCCTGCCGCTAAAGCGGCGATAATGTTATCGCTGTTCTTGATAACATGGCCCAGAATCTCTACAGAGCACATAGAGTAACTCGATTTCTACCATCCTGAGAAAATAATCCTACCTCCCTACTGTTCTAGTCAGCATGTAGACCTTTTCTACATGACCTTTCACTAAAAATATGTCCTCTTCATCAGAACAAATTCGGACATTCCTGCTGTGCACCTCTCATGATGGGGCCCTTGTAAGAGATTCTGGCTCGAATTTACTAATTGTCCACACAACGTAGCGCAACAACCACGTTTGGTGTACTACATTGCTTAAGTGGAAAAACAGTGTAGATCTAGTTGCTGCCATCCATTGTACTGGTGCGCAGACAGGCTGCCTTGTGTGATGCACAGGCTTACAAAATGACACAGAGATGATTGGACTCAATCTAGCATAGCACTTGTAAGAGAAGCATATTCTTCTAGTAAACATTCCTATGCCTAGGCTACGTATAAAGGATCCTACTTGTTGGATGTTTGCTGTGGACTGCAGCACACATGCTGTTCCTTGTTTTTTGGAGAAATTAACACATTTCCCCTTGTTTATACTTTCTTCCAGCAGGTGTTGGTTTTTGGATATACAGCCGAGTCTGGCTGGCTTAGTTGATTGGGCTTTGTGTCAAAACCTATGGGTATTTGCACTGAAAATCTCTATTAACACACACTTGATTCAAAGTAATGTGGATCAGCACAAAGCAGTTATTGCACTATGAAAAAGACACCTCCCTGTTGTGCTGAATATTAAATCCCATGCAGGACCTTGGGTCATTTTTCATCTCTTTGTGCCGGGTGAAGCGTTAGTAAATCTGGCCCGCTTTCTCCTCATTCACCTCAGTTCACAACAGGACAGTTCTTGTTCAATCTCATTCTCCCTACAACACAATAATTTGCCTATGACATTGATTATCCTCTCCCTGGGTTTGGGTTGAGGAGAATGGGAATATATATATTTATATATATATTCCCATTCTCCTCAATACTATGCAAACTAAAACCAGGAGTTCCCCAAGGAACTATCATCTCTCCACTTCTATTCAGCATATGCATGAAGTGATTACCAGAGCTAATCAATAGTGTTGACCTTACCTGCTAAAAATATGCAGAAACCACACAACTACTAGTCAAACTGGAAAACCTCCAAAACATAGTAAATTTAAACCTTAAAAACCAGGAGTTCCCCAAGGAACTTATATATATATAATTCACTAAGAGTATGCGCTGCACTCGAGGAGTAGTTTAGTAATTTATTTCATCAGTGGCACATAGCACAACGATAATACTAAGGAGTGTGGCGTGCTCTATTGGTGGATTATAGATACAGAACAAGGTACCGTCCGGAACGCTTGCACCTTCATCTCGTGCGCGCTGTTTTGGGAACCAAATTGGATCAAGTTATCTTATATATAAATAAAAGGCTTTGGCAATTTTACAGCTCGGCATGGATAGCACTGTGCTAATCCAATGCTTGAAGACCTTGCTGTAGAAATGGTAAAAGCCTATGCCCATTTCTGTCTTGGCGTGGATGGTACTGTGCTAATCTTATGCTTAAAGACTTTGATAGAAAGGCAGACATTTGGGATGAGCAAATTTACAGTGTCACTGGCGTTGAGCGTGCTCTATACAGGAGCTGATTTCCCCCTAAACTTGAGAACTACCCAGAGTTCTCTGCTTCTTTTTTGCAAACATATATTACCTACTGGCGGTCGCCAGTAGGTATATATAGTTAGGATTTTTTCTCTATGGGTTTTTTGAAAATTCTATGTCTAATAACTTTGGCGTTTGTGGACGGAATTGGCTGAAATTTTCAGGAAAATGGCAAATTTGTTTCTGAGCAGCCCTTGAAAATTTGGGGGGGGTTCGTCCAGTGGGGGCCGAGAAAAAAGGGGGGTCCCAAAACGTGTTTTTAACATTGAGTTTTCCATAGGGCGGTTGGCCTCACTTTTAGCCCGAACGGCTGAATGGATTTGCACGAAACTTGGCAAAATTGTAGGGACTGGTAGCCCGATGTGCCTTTTGTAGGTCTCAATATATGTGCTCCAGTGGATTTTGAGAAATTAACGTTTAAAAAAAGATATATATCTGTAACAGCGGACCGGGCAGCGCTCTGGTTCGCGGACTTTTCGCGCAACGGAGCTTTGTGAAGCGAAGCTGATTGGTTCTCCGGCGTCTGTCAACATTCCAAACAGTCCGTAGCGGCCGCCATCTTGTCTCTCGGTAGGATCGAGAGACAAGAGGAGGCCGAAGCGAAGGGGCAAATGACCATAAGGGGGCATAGTACATTGTCGCTCACCCCCTAGGTTTGATGTGGAGGTTTTAAAAGGGCCCCGCGGGGCAAAAAAAAATAAAAATAATAATAATCGAACAGCTGAATGGATTTGCACGAAACTTGGCAAAATTGTAGGGACTGGTAGCCCGATGTGCCTTTGCTAGATCTCAATATATGTGCTCCAGTGGATTTTGAGAAATTAACGTTCAAAAAAAGGTATATATCTGTAACAGCGCACCGCTTCGCGTACTTTTCGCGTTACGGAGCTTTGCGAAGCGAAGCTGATTGGCTCTCCGGTGTCTGTAAACATTCCAAACAGTCCGTAGCGGCCGCCATCTTGTCTCTCGGTAGGATCGAACAGCTGAATGGATTTGCACGAAACTTGGCAAAATTGTAGGGACTGGTAGCCCGATGTGCCTTTGCTAGGTCTCAATATATGTGCTTCAGTGCATTTTGAGAAATTAACGTTCAGAAACAAGATATATATCTGTAACAGCGCTCCGCTTCGCGGAGATAAAATTATATGTGTATTACCTAGCTGTTGCTAACACCAGTTAGCGACGGCTAGTAGAAGATAGCGACCATCTTGGGCCCCACTTTGCATGTGAGTGATATTTATCACTAATGACATGCAAAGTGGGCATGCCAAGATGTTAGCGACTGGAAACAGTCGCTAACATCGCTATCTCCTATTATCAACTTTTGGAAATATTCGAGATAAGGGCGAATATCTCTAAAAGCTACCACCTGCCCTGAGCAGTTCTTAGCCATGTTATCCAATGGGAGGTGGATAACATGGCTAAGAGCATTAGCTCGGTAATGCATGAATATCGCTGAGTTTTTAGCGATATTAATGCATTGCGGTCGTTTTTTATCGTATTTCCGATAAACCTTGATAATAGCAAGGTTTATCTGCGATAATTTCTGACGGTAAAAAAATCGTTGCTAAGCATCGTTAGGGATAAATATCGCTTAACTTTGGTAATATGCCCCAACGTCTGTTAACGTTCGATTCGAAGGAAATCAGGAAGTGTTGAAAAACATTGTCTGCGCCATCTTGTCTTTTTTCAAATGCCACACTTTTGTCGTGCACGGCAGCCATTTTAGATGCCTTGACCAGACCCACTCTGTGCACGCTGTCGATCCTTAGCATGGCTCCCCACCCTCGCAAACATCTCCCCCAGGCAGTGGTCACCCCCGCTCTCTGTCTTATGCATGGGTAATAAACCTCCCCCATCTGCGCGCTGTTCCCTGAGAATCACACCCTGTGCCGCCCGACACCTCCCTTTCGCCCTATTCACTACCGCACCCTCTGACACTCCTTTTCCTCTGTGTCCGATTGTCCAGGCTGGTCCTAGGGTATCAGCTAGCCCTGCAGATGTAGTTTATGGCCACAGCTGTAAAGAATCACCCCTCTTCAAAGGAGTTATAGTAGATCAAGGCCCACACTCGATGAGATTCGTCACAGCAGAAGCGTTGCTATTATCTGAAAACCATCCTGTATTGTGATTGGGGAGGGGACCGAGCCTGAAGCGGAAGATTCCAGGGATGACTGTTTGTACATCAAAGTTTTTACAATTATGTGTCACATTAAAAATATATAGCACTCCGACAAAGTAGTAAGATTATAAAACTTTAATAATTTATAAATATATACAAGAAAACAAAAATAGTAATAACATATAAACATTTTTAGGGAAAAACAACGAAGTAGCGGTCGGCTGTGCGAATAGTCCCAACGCAGCACAACGTCCAGATTTCCGGCGTGGGGCGTCGCGGGGGGTGGGTCATCAGTAGCAAACTGTTGTGCGAATAGTTCCAAGGCAGCAGAACGCGTTGAAATCTAGATGACACGAAAGTGATGTCTAGTAAGTTGCCACCCAGCAAATAACGGCATGGGGCGTCGCGGGGGGTGGGTCATCAGTAGCAAACTGTTGCGCGAATAGTTCCAAGGCAGCAGAACGATGGCACCAAGGTGATGTCCAGTAAGTTGCCGCACTGGTTTTGGTATCCTACAATGCTGCTCCGAATAACGGCGTGGAGCGCCCCGGGGGAGGCGGCGTGAACGGGCCTCTCCAGGTGGAGTGTCATCTGTTGTAGTGGGGCGCCCCTTTACCGTTTCAGTTGCCATTCCGTCCGTTTTTGGTCCACTGTGTCAAAAGCCGCAATTCAGCTGAGTTGCGCCCACTCTTGCGGTGCAGCGATAGGCGGCTGTCACAGGACTCTCAAAATGGCGGCCGGCTGTTTCCTTTTTGGGCCTGGTCCACTGAAATGGCCCTGGGACACCTTGGAAATCGGACGCTTGTCTGCTAGGTCTTGGACCTCATTCTCGAAAGCGTCCCCTCCGCCTTGAGAATTCATCAAAAGTTTTGGGGGCTCCGACTCCTGCAGGCTTCTGGTGGGGAGCGGCTGCCATGATTGCTCGCGGAATGACCACGACTGAGCTACGAGATGGTGGTGCTTTCATGCTGACGCCAGCTTCAGTCTGAAACATCCAGAAACAAGGTGGGGCTTTCATCGTTTGGGGAAAAAAAAAAGTTTTCATCCTATGAAAAGTGTTGTTTTTAGGTCACATGATCAAGCCTTCCATCATTAGGAAACCAAAAGTAAAATGAACCAATGAAAAGTTTTATAAACAAGTCACATGACCTGTTATGCGGCATAGGGTGTAAAATTAGGAGAAAATACGTTGGCACGTGAGGCGGCGTCAGTAGCGGACCGATGTGCGAATAGGCCGAAGGCAATACAACGCGCCAAGATCCGGATGGCACAGAGGTGGTGTCCAGCAAGTTGCAGCACTGGTGTGGCCATCCTACAATGCTGAAAGTCGGCGTGGGGCGCCCCGTTGGCCTGTGAGTTTGCGTCAGTAGCGGACCGATGTGCGAATAGGCCGAAGGCAGCACAACGCGCCAAGATCCGGATGGCACCGAGGTGGTGTCTAGTAAGTTGTCGCACTGGTGTGGCCATCCAACAATGCTGAAAGTCGGCGTGGGGCGCCCCGTTGGCCTGTGAGTTTGCGTCAGTAGCGGACCGATGTGCGAATAGGCCGAAGGCAGCACAACGCGCCAAGATCCGGATGGCACCGAGGTGGTGTCTAGTAAGTTGCCGCACTGGTGTGGCCATCCTACAATGCTGAAAGTCGGCGTGGGGCGCCCTGTTGGCCTGTGAGTTTGCGTCAGTAGCGGACCGATGTGCGAATAGGTCGAAGGCAGCACAACGCGCCAAGATCCGGATGGCACCGAGGTGGTGTCTAGTAAGTTGTCGCACTTCTGTGGCCATCCTACAATGTTGAAAGTCGGCGTGGGGCGCCCCGTTGGCCTGTGAGATGGCGTCAGTAGCGGACCGATGTGCGAATGGGGCCAAAGGCAGCGCAACAATATTTTCTGATTTGAAGACACCACAAGGCGCTGAGATGCCAAGATCCGGATGGCACCGAGGTGGTGTCTAGCAAGTTGTGGCACTGGTGTGGCCATCGTACAATGGTAAAAGTCGGCGTGGGGCGCCCTGTTGGCCTGTGAGATGGTGTCAGTAGCGGACTGATGTGTGAATGGGGCCAAAGGCAGCGCAACAATATTTTCTACTATATTTTCGGAGTAGAAGACACCACAAGGCGCTGAGATGCCAAGATCCGGATGGCACCGAGGTGATGTGTAAGTTGCGGACGGATGTGCGAATGGGGCCAAAGGCAGCTCAACAATATTTTCTGAAGAGAATACACCACAAGGCGCTGAGATGCCAAGATCCGGATGGCACCGAGGTGATATCTAAGTTGCGGACCGATGTGCGAATGGGGCCAAAGGTAGCGTAACAAGATTTTCTGTATGGAAGATACCACTAGGCGTTGAGATGCCAAGATTCGGATGGCACCGAGGTGATGTCTAGGAAGTTGTGCCACTGGTGTGGCCATCGTACAATGGTAAAAGTCGGCGTGGGGCGCCCTATTGGCCTGTGAGATGGTGTCAGTAGCGGACTGATGTGCGAATGGGGCCAAAGGCAGCGCAACAATATTTTCTGACTGACACCACAAGGCGCTGAGATGCCAAGATCCGGATGGCATCGAGGTGATGTCTAAGTTGCGGACTGATGTGCGAATGGGGCCAAAGGCAGCGTAACAATATTTTCTGTATGGAAGATACCACTAGGCGTTGAGATGCCAAGATTCGGATGGCACCGAGGTGATGTCTAGCAAGTTGGTGTGGTCATCCTACAATGCTGAAACTCGGCGTGGGTCACCCCATTAGCCTGTGAGATGGCGTCAGTAGCGGACCGATGTGCGAATAGGCCGAAGGCAGCACAACGCGCCAAGATCCGGATGTCACCGTGGTGGTTTCATAGTTGAGAGGCACTTCATCTGCAGTGGGGCGCCGAGATCCGGATGGCACCGAGGTGATGTCTAGCAAGTTGCTGTACTTGTGTGGTCATCCTACAATGCTGAAACTCGGCGTGGGTCGCCCCATTAGCCTGTGAGATAGCTGTTCTTTGGATTTGGGCCTGGTCCACTAAAATGGCCCTGGGACACCTAAGAACTCGAACGCTCGATTTTTTTTTCCTTTCCTGTACATGCAAAAAAAGGTAAATGCCCGGTATGTTACACGCTTCATCTGCCACGATGAACTCTCCAGAGGAACCGAAAAAATATATAGTTGTGGTAACTATACCATGCATCGTCATATGGAGAGGTGGCACCAATTAATTATAGTGCTGCATAAAAGAGAGATTTGGAGGAGAACCCCTGACCTGCTAGTACATTCATCAAAGAAGTGGCACTGAGAGCTTCAGAGGCAAGGGAAACGGTCCCAAATATTTAGAAGAACTTTGGAAAGATTAAAATGACATGTTTAGATTGTGGTAAATTAATTTCATGTGGGCAGATGAGTGTTACTCTAATAAATACAGCATATGAACATCATCATAGTCGATGGTTGGTAGAGACATTTTGACTATATCCTGGACCTGCCCGTCCTCGCCCAAAATGGCGCCGGAATAAATGGGACTCGTAACTCCTTGTTGTGTACTGGTTGCAGAACCTTGAAATCACGAGATACGTATGCAGTTTTGAAGCACATGGCGGGCGGGGACGAGAATTGATTGAATATTTCGACATCCCTATTGATATTAAGTTCTGATGTGTTATTGATTACTGTACTGTTGAAAATTCGAATTAACGTCACCCATGGTACTTGCCCGCAAATGTATATCTAGATAATTTTATTGTAACTGGCCCTGTCGTATTTTAATTATAAAATGTACGTCCACCGATTCCGTAACTGTTAGACACCTTAGTTTTTGCAACCTAATGGCCCGCCCGTTACGTTCCTCTACAGTGTAAATGTCTATTCATCATATACGATTACAGTTTGCTCCGTGGCAGGCCCACGTGGTTATAGGCTCGTATTTGTATAATGAAATTTTCACAATAAAGGTTTTTAAAAGAAAACATGGTAGTAGTGTATACATTGGTAAAGTTTTTAATAATAGTCACTGTTTTAGAATCATTAAAAGGCAAGTGAAATAAAGCAGACCAATTACATGAAGGGTAAAAGGTATAATACGAAGGAACGCAGTAAAGATAAATGGTCAAGGGCTGTTGTGTTTTCTATTCCTGCAACATAAAGTGATCGATAAGAATCTCATATTCAGGCGTATCGGCGACTAAGACAGCAGGTCGACCCTCTTTTGCTCAACGGCTCCGTCATGGGACGAAGAAACGCTCTTTTTCTCGAAAAAAGAATATATTTTACTTGCAGGACAGTTGTAAAATTTCCGGGAAAGTACATTAGCCTGGAACATTATAACATATATTTAAGAGAAAATAATGTTCGGAAGTAATTAAAAGCGTAATTTTTAGGTGATATGACCAAGGCTTTCATCATTAGAATAAGAAAAGTAAAATGAACCAATGAAAAGTTTTATTAACAAGTCACATGACTTGTTATGCTTACGTTACGCGCTGCGCGCCCCGGATGACTTCCGGATGCGCTAACGCGGCGCGTCATATGACGCATTACGCGACAACGCAGGTCCAGAATATAGTCAAAATGTCTCCACCAACCAGCGGTCGAAACACAACCCCTTTCAGCAGGCTAAATAGTTCTGTTAAATGACAACAGAAAGGACAGGCAACAAGAACCATCAGTCAAAGAGGGGAGGGCTAGTTCTTCTCTACCGGGTTACATTGGGGCGCTACCGGAACTGATCGAATTGGTAGTCTAAGTGTTTCTGGATGTTTCAGACTGAAGCTGGGGTTAGCATGAGAGCAGCACCATTTCGTATCTCCGTTGTGGCCATTCCGCAACCAATCATGGCAGCCGCTCTTTATCGTTATTTTGGGCGGGGTGGGTGGCGGAGCCGAGCTGTTTTGCAGCCATCATTGTGTGGAGTTCAGTTCATCTCACTAGTTTTGTATTTGTCATGAGGGGTTGTTCCTAATGTTTCTATTTTAGCGAGGTCAAAAAGAGATCCCATTAGTGGCCTACTGATTTTGCTCGATTCCTTTTCTTTTTTTTTACACGATTTTTCGTTATCTGCAAAGACTAAACAGAGTATTGCGACTCTGTGTTTGTTTGTAAATAGAGAATGAACCAAAGAGAACTAATTCTAAAACAGTAAATACTTGGATAACAATCAATCAAATGGAGAGAGAAGCAGGCACGACGGATTACAACGGGGGCAAAGGCCTGCGTTAACTACCTTTCACTATCTGCAAAGAGAGAGTACTCCTAATAGAAATGAGGGGGGGGGGGCACCATTCAAAGCAGATCAGTGTGCATAAACACGAAAATGTTTTCACTTACCACGTACTTGACATTCGACAGCTTATGATATTTGCTATTAAAAAACCATTGAAATTCACTGAAAAAACCATAGGTTATAGACCATATATAGTTAGGAATTAGCATTTACAAAACCTTGAAAATTCACTGAAAAAACCATAGGTTATACACCATATATAGTTAGGAATTAGCATTTAAAAAACCTTATTTTACTCACACAAAACCATTGAAATTCCATATATAGTTAGTTGCACTAACTATATATCGCGCACCCGCAATCCACTGCTGATCATGTCACATATTACATCATTCATGACATGGTCAGTGACATCACTGATGACATCACTGATGACATCTCAAATGACATCACTGATGAGATCACTGATGACATCTCATTTGACATCAATGACCACATCACTGATGATATCATTCATGTGACAATACAATGCATCTCCTCACGTTTTAATATAACCTCTGTTTCACCCAGTGTTAAATACAGAGTATAATTTTTGAAACCATTGACACACCAATACTAGTTACTACATACGTACTCACTGATTCCTACGTCTACACACACATTCACTCATTCACCCATACAATCATTCATACATACAATCACTCATCTTTACAACACTATCATATGCACTCATACACCTATACAGACACTTACACTCTGCCACTCATCCATGGAGTTACTCACACACCTAGTCAGTCCTGTAAAGAATCAATCACACTTCCATTTTCTTGTCTATACAGTTAAACATAGAGCACCTTACATTTTCAAACATATACTAACACATACTTACTTTCTTATACAATCATTGATACAAGTACACATTGATCTGCACAGAGTCACACACCTCCCAGCCAGCCACACACACACTCAGTCTCCTATACAAATACTTGGACAATCAATCAATAACCCATATAGTTAATCATATAGCTACTGATCAACACATGCAGCAGTTTACAGAACAACAGACATAATGATGCACAAATTAAGACAGTTTACTCACTAACCCATGCACTCAGTGAGACACATTTAATCACTCACTCATACATTCAGTCATGCACCTACTAAATCCTTCGTCCAGACACTTATACATCTACTCATTCTTCAATATGTAAAACATATTTAAACTTTACAGAAACACACAGTCACTGGATGATGTCATCAGTGATCTCATCAGTGA
Organism: Lissotriton helveticus; assembly: GCF_964261635.1. Classification (NCBI taxonomy): domain Eukaryota; kingdom Metazoa; phylum Chordata; class Amphibia; order Caudata; family Salamandridae; genus Lissotriton; species Lissotriton helveticus. The sequence goes on along the minus strand of NC_136069.1, from coordinate 1,326,472,605 downwards.
TGTCATTTGAGATGTCATCAGTGATGTCATCAGTGATGTCACTGACCATGTCATGAATGATGTAATATGTGACATGATCAGCAGTGGATTGCGGGTGCGCGATATATAGTTAGTGCAACTAACTATATATGGAATTTCAATGGTTTTGTGTGAGTAAAATAAGGTTTTTTAAATGCTAATTCCTAACTATATATGGTGTATAACCTATGGTTTTTTCAGTGAATATATATATATATATCATACTGTCCCTGTCACCAACATAGAAGGAAATCCAACCAAGCAAGAAACATACAACTAATATCGTTTTCTTTGAATCTAAAACTTAGGGTTCAACGGTGAACTGCTTCAAAGGATGGCAAGTGAACCAGAAGAACTAGTGCCACTACGCTGTTTTATCAATTGTGTTTTTAGATCATCATATATGGCAATTAGGTATATTCTGTATCTCTTTCAGAGCGGAATCTTGTTTGGTCTTTGGAGAGAAAATACTTGGCTTGCAACAATCGGGAGATGTTATTGAAAACTGGTCTATAATTATTAGGGAATTCTAAGTACACAGTGTTCCTCTTGATTAATGCTTGCATGTGTGCTTTTATTTAGTCTTGTGGAAAGATTCCTGGGGGCAGAGAATTATTGGATATGTTCATTTCTGGTATAGCAGCTGATGTTGATAATGTTCACATTTTTAAAAAACATCGAATCCTCTCAAAAATGTTAGGCTATGAGCTTCAAAACTTCACTAAAATAAAGGCCTGTGAGGACCATAATGTCTTTCACTCATAAAGAGAACATCTCAGATGGCTCAGTGTTCTTTCATCCCCATAACAATGAAATTCCATTTGTCAAGGCTTTCCTACCCACTTGCTTGCCTACGATATTCTTTTATACCCAAACATAAAATAAAAATGTACAGTCTACATGAGTGTGCCTCCTTTTGTTGGCTATTCCATTGTATTCCCCCCTCCTGCTGCCTTTTGTCATTTCCCTATCTTTCAATTTGTATTTGTCCTTGGGGCATCACAACCCACAAATATAACAAATTCTGTGCACACCTGTCTCCCCCCAAAAACTACTCGTGTGCTCTCCATGTACATAACTGTTCAAAATTAAGATAATAGATCACTAAGAACCCCTTCCACATCATGATATCAAAATGTTCCTTTATTATACAACAATCCTGAACAAAACAAGCATTGGCAAAGCTAAGAGGTCTGGCACTGGAAGCTAGCCTTTTGGCTTTGGCAATTCTTGTTTTGTTCTGTTATGGGTTTTGCAAAACGTTTTTGTTGGGGAAGCTGCTGGGCCCTAGCCAATCTAAAAGAAAAATTGGTTAAGGGCAACAATATTTTTGGGTCCGTAAAAAGCACCTCTTACCAGAGTAGCCCAGGCATCGAAGAGAACTACTTTGTGTGTGAATGTACTCCTTGTGAAAGGGCAGCATGCCGTAACTCACAGTGAAGTCAACCAGCGGCTTAAGGGGACTGACTCATTGCCCTTGATGCATGCTGGAGTGAGTGGAAGAAGAATGTAAATGACACAACAGACTAATAAATCAAGTCTGACTGAAAAGCGCTGTACACACATAATTTTAGAAAATCGAAAAAATCATGATTTTAGTAAAATCAAAAGGTATTGAGAAACACCAGACTTTAAAAGGCAATTGATCTGCTGTGAGCCTCCAGCCACTTTGAAAAGATAGATAGATTGATAGATAGATAGATAGATAGATAGATAGATAGATAGATAGATAGATGAATAGACAGACAGACAGACAGACAGACAGACAGACAGACAGACAGACAGACAGACAGACAGACAGACAGACAGACAGACAGACAGACAGACAGACCGACCGACCGACCGACCGGGAAATTGGAATAACTGGCAGAGCTAAAATCAGTAGGGGGCCTTACTTGTAGACTTGCTGCGTTGCTGAGGGCCGGGCTTTGCTCCGCTCTACCTCCTTGGCCGGGCTTGGCTCCGCCGAGCCCCTGCATCCCTGTGTTGGTACCTGTGGGCCGGGCATAGCTCAGCTTGTTCTCCGGCCGGGCTTGGCTCCGCCGGGCCCCCTCAAAACTACATTTCCCAGCAGCCCCATCGCAGCAAGGACGCCGCTGACGCAAATCGGAAGCGCCAGGAGGCGCATAAAGGCTCCCTTGGTGCCGAGGCCGGGGGGGGGGCCTTACTTGTAGACTTGCTGCGTTGCTGAGGGCCGGGCTTTGCTCCGCTCTACCTCCTTGGCCGGGCTTGGCTCTGCCGAGCCCCTGCATCCCTGTGTTGGTACCTGTGGGCCGGGCATAGCTCAGCTTGTTCTCCGGCCGGGCTTGGCTCCGCCGGGCCCCCTCAAAACTACATTTCCCAGCAGCCCCATCGCGGCAAGGACGCCGCTGACGCAAATTGGAAGTGCCAGGAGGCGCATAAAGGCTCCCTTGGTGCCGAGGTCGGGGGGGGCCTTACTTGTAGACTTGCTGCGTTGCTGAGGGCCGGGCTTTGCTCCGCTTTACCTCCTTGGCCGGGCTTGGCTCCGCCGAGCCCCTGCATCCCTGTGTTGGTACCTGTGGGCCGGGCATAGCTCAGCTTGTTCTCCGACCGGGCTTGGCTCCGCCGGGCCCCCTCAAAACTACATTTCCCAGCAGCCCCATTGCGGCAAGGAAGCCGCTGACGCAAATCGGAAGCGCCAGGAGGCGCATAAAGACTCCCTTGGTGCCGAGGCCGGGGGAAGCCTTACTTGTAGACTTGCTGCGTTGCTGAGGGCCGGGCTTTGCTCCGCTCTACCTCCTTGGCCAGGCTTGGCTCCGCCGAGCCCCTGCATCCCTGTGTTGGTACCTGTGGGCCGGGCATAGCTCCGCTTGTTCTCCGGCCGGGCTTGGATCAAAACTACATTTCCCAGCAGCCCCATCGCGGCAAGGACGCCGCTGACACAAATCGGAAGCGCCAGGAAGCACATAAAGGCTCCCTTGGTCCCTCGTCCCGCGGGACGCGCCGGACGAAGCCCGGACAAAGGGCGGACAGTCTGTGACAGTCAGGAACAGGACGTGACTGGGCTGGGCCAGGGACCCTGATGCTTATCTGCTGGTGGACTTCTGTGATCCTTACACAGTGAGACATTAACCTATTTAATTCCCTCTCAAGTATTTGTATTAGGAGTCTTGTTCTACTCTGTGTACTCTGGTAACGTTTCTTGCCTGTACCACCCTAACTATCATTCTTGGGCATGTCTAAACAAAAGGGTCCCCTAGTGCCAAACACCTTGGATAACTATCTGGTGAAGGTTGTGAGTAAAATTAACAGTGAGAGACGGCAGTCATTAGGGTTAAGTTGTTCCCCTATATCTCCTACTTCCCTCACTCTGCCCAATGCGCAACCTTCACCAGTATTAGCAGCACGGGATGACAGCAGTGATATCGTTAATCCCCATTTCTCTGCCAGTGACTTCCCCGAGCTAAACACTGCCCCCACAGTCAATCTAGAACTATCCCTGGATACTGTGGTACAGAACCTACCGACCCCTGTGCCTAGAGCAGTCAGAGCATGCAGGAAAGTACAGACCAAACGGGGGGGGGGTCTCGCTCTGCTAGAAGAAGATTAGTTTCTCCACCCAAAATCCCAGATAATGATGAGGCCATCCCGGGGAAGGGTGACACTGTGAAACTGGAGGATGACCAAATTAAAAAACTAGTAAGCATGCTCGATTTGAAGATCAAGGGTATTGTTAAACCCCTTGTGGCTAAAATCGACCAGCTTACTGCAGAGGTCAATAGACTAGATGGCCTCCTCAACAAGACATTGGAAGAAGTAGGTAGCCTATCAGCATTGGTGTCAAATGGGTGGGAAATCCAGGAGGCTCACCCTGGAGGAGGGGAGGGAGGTAGTGAGAATGTTGTACCGCAACCCCCGCCCACCCAGCCCCCAGTAAGTTAGGAGGGCCAAACTGTAGCCATAGAGGCTCCCACAACAACACTTAAAGAACCGCGCTGAGAGCGCGACTCGTTTCAATTTGTAGTGGATGCTTCTCCTTTAGTTCAGGTCCTGGCAAACGCTCCTTCTTTGACACCTGGGCAGGTAGAGTCAACAACCTCTCTGATTGATAAAGCGCTACATTGGTTGACGAAAATCATGAAGATATCTCCCTGGGGAAAACAGCAGCTAGCAGGGGAAATCATTATGGCCAGAAGGGTAGCATGGCTTGGGGATTACCCGAAAAAATTCAAGGGTGACTGTATAGCCTTGAATTTTTCTAGACCCGAGGTACTCCCAAACATATTGGCAAATTTATTCCCCCGACAACGCAGGGATTCTGATATGATCCCACTAACTCTTGACTTTTTCTAGGAGATGGAGTGTAGCGAACTTTAGTAGATCTTGGGCGAAACGGGCACCTGTGTTGAGTACATTGGGGAGGGATGTCCAAATTAGGGATGGAGGTATTAGTCTGGAAAATCGGTTTGGGGTCCTGTCCGACCTGAATGAATGTGATTGACTCTTGAGGACTGATAGATCTGCAGATATGGTGGCAACAGAGATTGGCAGAAAGTATGGCCTTAAGGGTTGGAGCGGGACACAAACTAACACGGTTCCTATACCTCGTATAATCCCATTGGAGAGATCCCACCTCACAGGGCAGTCTATAGAGAGCAGGAACCTCGGACAACTAACTGGCTTGGATCCATTTGGGGAATATGATTGCCCTGAAACAGATGGACCCCCTTCAGAGAAGAACTGCCTCGTGCCCATAAACATAGAACATCAACCAGGGACTGAGGGCGCGAGCTCAGTAGTTGAAATCCCGCAGGATTCATTTAGTACCCTACCAGGGTTGGCTTTTCTTTCATGGAACCTTGCTGGAATCGATAATAAGATAACATCCCCTGAATGGTGTAGTTTTGTTGACCAGTATGACATCATCCTCTTTCAGGAAACCTGGTCTATGGCTCCAGTTTATCGTCTGGGGTTCCTCAACTTTCATGCTTCAGCCACCAGAAAATCTAAAGGTCGGCCTGCTGGAGGCTTGATTATTTGGGTCCGTCAAGCCCTATGCTGCAAGGTGCACCAAATTAGCCCTCCTTCGAATGATATTCTGTCAGTCAAAAACAAATGGGAAAATGGTCAAGAGGTGGCTATCTACAATATCTATGCAAGGGGGACAGCATGGGGACAAATATCTGAGGTAATCTTAGCTCTTGACCAGCAACTCGAGGCACTTACAACACAGGTGTCTACTATAGTAGGTGGAGATTTTAACACCACTTTTGAACCTCTTGGTCAAGAGGAACAGTTTCTCGCTGCTGAGGAGGATAGCAAATGGGGTGTTCCCCAGCTTGAATTACCTGCTGTAAAAAGATGGTCAGCCGTAGCAATACAGCTTAAGGCCCTATGCTTAGCTAGAGGGCTTAGAGCAGCAAATGGACGCACTCCGTCCGATAGCATGGGAAAAAATACATTCGACAATGGTAGGCATTCTAGTCGTATAGATTACATCCTGGTGGATATAAGAGGGTGGTACAGTCTGTTAGATATGACTGTTAAAACTAGGATGGAAAGTGACTATAACCCACTCTGTATGGATTATCAAGCGCAGATGGGGACTAAAGAACCGAAACCGGGGTGTGGGAAGGTCACCTTGGACATTGTCGCTTCCAATAACATGCGCCACATCAAATGGGGTAGTTTTATTGAGAACCCTGAGAAACTGGAGGTTCTTAAAACTATGGTTGTCGAAGAAGTGGCTAATCTAAACACTCACATTAACAAGTCAGATTTTCCCCAAATAATGTTTGAGGCACACATCCACTTTTTCGCAAAACTCCAATTACTTTTTAGGAAATTCATAAAACCTGACAAGGGAAACAAAAAACAACCAAAGGAGGGGTGGTATAATAATGCATGTAAATTAGCCCGCCAAAACTTGAGCATAGAAATAAGGAGCAGGAATCCCATAGAAGTGAGAAAGGCTAGGGAGACTTTTAGGCTTGCCCAGAAGGTAGCAAAGAAACAATGGGATGAGGATCAAAGGCGTGATTTGAAATTAGCCTGTGGAGCGAAGGATTCAAAACAATTTTGGGCCATCGTGAAATGGGACAGAGGAGGTGCAGCTGAAGCCCCCCAGGTTTTTTACTTCATAGCACTCTACTGGAGGAACGTGGCCTTAACTAAGGGGACTCTTTATGCGGTCTTTGTAGACCTGAAATCGGCTTTCGATTTAGTCCCCCATTCCAAACTTTGGAGGGTCCTCGCTGAGTCAGGGATACCCCCGGAGCTATTGACTCTCCTCGTCCGCCTGCATGAGAGCAACTACGCCAGAATCAGATGGGGGATGCAGGGTGAGGTGACCGACTCATTTCCTGTCGAGCGTGGTGTTCGGCAGGGGTGTGTACTGGCACCCACACTGTTTTCACTATACATCAACGGTATTGTGGATCATCTTAACCGTTCTCCCACTGATGCCCCCATTTTGGCTGGGGCCCGCGTGCCTGTTCTCATGTTTGCGGACGACACGTTGATTGTTTCCCGGACCCCGAGTGGGCTCCAGAAGGCTGTGAATGCGTTCGGAGAATTTTGCCAACTGCGCGGACTTGAGATAAACACCTCAAAAACCAAGTTCATGTCCCTGAGTCAGCGGAAAACCTTCAAAGGCACAATTAATTTTAGTGGAACTCCACTAGAGCAGGTAGAAGCATTTACGTATTTGGGAATATCTCTCCAGAGTAACATGGGCTGGAAAAGTCACATTGACATGGCTGTTTTAAAGTTTCACCAGCTTGCGGGTGCCTTAGCCACAAAGCACAGAGCTTCCTTTACTAAACCAATCACTCCTGGCCTAGAGATTTATAATATGAAGGCCATAAGTGCCTCCTTGTATGGTTCAGAACTTTGGGGATTCAATTATTTGAACCAACTAACAATGGCGGAGAATAAATTCCTATGTAGTTTAGTTGGGGTCCCCCAAAGTACTCCTACCATCCCACTTTTATATGATCTTGGCAGGAAAAAAATTGAGGATATAGCACGGCTACGGCCCTTACTGTATTGGAGGCGTATCTGGACAACTCCAGAATTAGCTCATTACGCCCGTGCACTAAAGGACATCATTAGGGCTGATCGCTTTCATTCTATCTAATGGCTTAAAGAGATAAGGGGCTTTTTAACAAAGTTGGAGCTTGATCACCTATGGGTAGATGTAGACGTCCCAAGTTTCCCGTCAAAAACAATTCTGAAAAAAAAGTATTGGGAAATGATTTGGATGTCCACCCATAGTACCTGTATAAACACTAATTTAACAGGACGGTTCCTTGATTTTTAATCTCGCCCACTCTGTGAAGCTTATTGGGATATCATAGAGGGTCCGCTTGACCGAAAGCTGTATTTCCAGTTTAGAACTGGAACCTTACCTGTAAAAGCTTTCAGCTATAAGTGGTCAGCAATTCGGGATGACAAATGTCATAATTGTAAAGATCTGATTGAGAATGTATCCCACATGCTGTTTGTATGTCCCCTCTATACAAGCCCTCGTAGCAAGTTGCTAAAACCAACGTGCACTAATATGGGCACCCGGAGATACATTGAGGCGCTAAGGATATTGAAGACAGATTGTTCACCTTGTATAGCGATTGCTGTTGCTAAATTTCTAAGGTGGGCTTGGATTATACGCACTCGCACTTTAAATTCTATAGAAGTTAGCCAATGAACCTTAAGACACTTAAAAAGATGATTGATCTTGTTTTATGTATATATTAGCTGTTTTAAAATATCTTTTTAAAAATAAATGTTTTTTTTTAATTCGTAAACGACAGCCACAAAGATTTAATAACTTTTTAACATTGTATTTTTTATTGCTATTTAGTATTTATAATGTTATGTCTAATGGTTGTATTAGGATGTATAATTCTGCTTTTATGACATGCTGTCGAATAAAGCTTTTTGAAATTGAAAATCAGTAGTATAGAAGTTAAAGATATATAAGCACAATCTAGAAGGTCATAAAAGGAGGACATACAAACCAAATTGGTTTACAAATATAACTGTGATCCTCAAATAAAATATACACCAACATGACATACAGGAATACATTTAGAAATGCACTTCATTATGTGCATACTTAAAAGAAAAAAATGACAACTTAATGAAGAACTGTTTCAAATGGAAACAATTTGGTGTGTTGTGAAATAGCAGCAGTCCAACAAAAAAGGTTACTCTAAGAGGAATTTACAACACCCTCATCATGAGATAGGAATTGATAAAGCTGAAAAACCAAAATGCTGTCACTCAAAGTGACATTATCCAATGGCTGACGTGGGCTGACTCCCCACCCTGTGCTGTAGTGGGTGGAAGCAAAATGTGAATGACACAACAGACCAATGGGTGAAGACAGCTGGACGAAAGCACCTTCAAGGAAATATATTATATATATAGGGGCTTATTTGCAAGCCCCTTATACCACTGTGTGTCACTCTTAATATGGGAGAGAGTGATGTACTGGCTGTGCAAGGGGCTTGTAAAAAAGCCCCATAATGAATTAAATTAAATAAAAAAAAATAAAAGTTCTTGGCTAATGGAAGACCTAAGTGTGCTAACATGCCCAAACTCTCCAGCCAAACAAAATAAGTCCGATTCTATGGTGAATATGTCCCAACACTGTGAAAACAAACCTCAACTATGCATCCATGTGCCATTTAAATCCACCCGAGAACAGGGAAGATTTTTTCTTAACCTTTGCGATCTCGACCGTAGACCTATATTAGATGCTGGACATGCTGGCATACTCGTATAACAAATTGACTTAACACCTCGAGGAAGCCCCAGCTTACGGGCCATAGGGGGCAAAGCACATGTTGGCTGTGCCTCACAAAATTATTCTCCTTTAGTGATCACAAATGACCCCAAATAAATTTGGAACAACTAAGAGTTTCCAACATTCATTCTTGCAAGTCCTAAAATGATGCTAGAAACTGGATATGGATCTTACAAATCTTTCATAAATACCAATACTTGTCCCGGTACTTTTTTAACTGTTACTGAACTAACGGGTAAAGGGTTTCCCATTTCCAAGGCCAATGATACCAGAATTATCCTCATTCACATATAGGTTGGACAAACAACTGGATCCGTTACCCCTTCTAGTCTTTTGCCTCCGAACAAGAAACCCCCTGCGCTACTCACTCAAAGTGTTCTATTAAACAAAACAAAGCATACCCATTGCACCTTTACTCTCTACCACGAAAACCAGGAAAGCCCTCCATTGGGCCCTGTGTCATGACTGTCTGAACAAATATTTAAATGTTCAATTGAACATCCCACCACAACTTGCTAACAAATGTTCCTGTGTCTAGCTATCACCTTTGTCCATTGGAATATGCAAACACCAGTGGTGTCCCCTTATGGTGTCCCCTCAGGTAAAGTCTGCTTGCAAATACATCTCGAGTGCTACTATTACCAGGTCATTGTCTCCCATTTTCCCTGATTTCCTTGGAGAAATCCAGTATGTGGAACCTCGCCAACGGCCTAACCTACCAAATGTAAATTTATATGAAAAAGTAAGCTTATGTCCTGGGCTGGCTTTAGCGCTGGTGGCACCTGGCACGACAATCTTTTTTGGTGCCCCCTCCCCAATATTACCTCCTCTTCGGATTCCCTCACTACCACCCAGCAACAGTGCCCCTCATCTCTCCAAATACATTTCATTTGTTTAAAAGCACTGGTAAAGGCTGGCCTTACCAACACACTCAGCGGTCCACAGAAAATACAGATCTGTTCTTTGCAGCAAGCATATTAACCCTCTGTGCTACTTTATGATGAGTTAAAACTGCCACTAGATGAAACTCTGATCTCTCTCTCTAACAGGAACATTAATCACAAGAGTTAGCGTGACATTTTTATTGCTGCCTGGAAGCTGGATGCACAAGGAACTCTGCAGCAGTTGCTTTTAAATCATACATTATTGCTACGCTCAGCAACACCCCTGAGGTCAATGTCCCCCATCCCAGGTCATCACACAGTGCTGCCATACCGGTCCCACCGCCCTAGAGTTGCCCTGCTTATGTCAGTCATGTTTACTCTCTTTTAACCCACTTAAACACCCTCCAGTGTTCTCTTGACAGAATCTCAATTTCAAGACAAGATAGCCTATTTGCACTTCAACAGTACATAGCCACGTAAATTTGAAGAATTCAGCGCTTAATTTGAGCCAGGGGTTTCCGGTGCTCAGTCAGGCACTTATTTGTCAACACCAGTGCTTGTGACAGTCTTCCAAAAAGATACTTCTACACCCTAACCCATATTACTTAGTCCTCCTTTCGAGCCAGTTTACGTGTTTTTAGAATATCATTTAGTGGTGGAGTGCAAGCTAAGTTCATTCTTCAGTACTTAGCAAGAGGAAAGAGTACTGCAAACTGTTCATAATTATCTGTATGTGTATTTTGATCAAAGTCATTTTTATTTCTGATTCTTTTTTGTTTCTCACCCTCTAGATGGTCCTTCTGGCTCGCTGTGAGGGACGTTGCAGTCAAACTTCTCGCTCAGACCCACAGGTGTCCTTCAGCACCGTCCTCAAACAACCCTTCCGATCAACCTGCCACTGCTGCCGACCCCAGACTTCCAAGCTAAAAGCCATGCGACTGCGCTGCTCTGGCGGCCGAAGGATGACGGCGACCTACCGCTATATCCTATCATGCCAGTGTGAGGAATGCAATTCTTAGGAGCGCATCAACAGAGGAACCATATGCAAGCCTACCAAGGATTGGTTGGGACAAGTGATTATGCAGGAGACCTTCCAATGGGAGGTCTTCTTCCCTGAACTCTGGCAGATGTTGCACATAAGCGCACCATGACTTGCCCAAGCTAAGAATAGAACTCCTGGAACAAAACTAATCAGAAATCCATCTGGTTCTATTTTGAAGGATTTTTTTTTGGTTGCTATTGGAGATGAGGGTTTTGTAGATGTTTTCGAGTTCACACTCTTCACAATAAATGTTCCTAATTACGAATATTTCTCAGCTCATATATGAAACGATTGAGACTGTCAGGCCCCCTATTCCATATAGTTGACTGTTGTGTATCATTTCATTCCTGGGATCTGAGTTTAGTTGTCCTCAGAAAAAGACTGTGGGAAATGCTGTGGGTTGCTTGAACTTTTCTGCATCCCAGAGCTGGACAAGTATAACTGAGCTGAAAGACATGAAAACCCAATAAATAGGATTAAGTGAAACATAATAATTTGTTCTGTTAATGCCGGGCTGTTTTTTCTCTGGCCCAGAACCATTTCAGAAGACATATTGATCCATGTAGATTGTGCGGAAAATGTTTAAGCATAAATGCATGGTGCCTGAATAGCAATAACTCAGAGAGTAGGGGGGTGCTCCTGAGAGTTTAGAAGAAGTGTCTGTTATTCTCCTTAATTAAACCTTATTGTTGACTATACACAGCGGGCCAAATAGAGTTTAAGCTGATGTAAATGTTACAGTTCACCAAATAATTAAGAATCCAAAAATATATTTTGTTGCTATTTAAAATTGTGAATGTCCGTGTAATACTTTATTTCAAGATTGCAATGTAGTTCCAAGTTTTAAACGTCGGGTTTGCATTCATAACACTATTGTTAGTCATCCTGTGACAATATGCAATTGGGACAGCTAAACTATAGCCAAGTAAACTGAAATTATGCATTTTTTTTTAAACTTGTAGAAGTTCTAAAAGGAACTCTGCATCTCCAGTCGCAGTGTAACTAATTCAGTTAGCACATGGATATCAAATAAGTAACCATGGCCACTAAAGAATTAGTAAAGTAGAGACCAAAATGTGGAGCATTTATATGCACTTATGTAACCAATATTTAATACGTCACAGGAGTTTTTTTTAAAGTTGCTTTACTTTAAGAAAACAGGGCAACAGCGTTTGCTTTATCATTGTGACTGTGTTTGTGTCACTCTTCCTGGCAAGCCTGGTGGTGCCAATGATCCACACGTCACACAATAAGTAGTAATATTAGTTTTCTATACGATGACGATGTAAACTATTTAAGGTACACTAGAATGCATCAACTTGTCTAGTTCCATAAGTGGTGGACTATTCAGGAATTCAGTGAGACCTGATTACTAGAATACCTATATCACACTTTGCCCCCAAGCCCATGTTGTTAAGTACTTGGTGACCATGCAGCTTCTGAAGGAAAAAGAGGGTGATTTAATAACCATGTATATAGCAACCATTGTGCACATCTGTATGTACATGGAATCCATCATTTGGGAATAGTAAATCCACTTGTCAGTTTCAATGCCACTCTGCAGAATAACATGAAAAATATCTCATCGTGACATCTTCTTCATGGGGTTTTTACACACGTGCCACTCAAATATACCTATGTGTGGTGCATACAGACATTTCTCACCCTACATTGGCTGCATTGCTAGAGTATTAGCAGTACTGTGGACACATGACTGCATTGTGCTCTTTACATACTTTCTGCTTCTCCCACTTTTGCTATAGCCATAATTGCTGGCCTAGAGTAAATAACAATATATTAAAATGTGTATGCTAAGAGTTGTTGTTGGATCGAATTTGAATGCTCACCTGTTCTCTAGCTGACATATCGTATTCTCATAGTAATGGCGGGTAAGGATTCAAATAGAATGCAAAAAACACCTTAGGGTGTCCTCGAGACACCAAAGTAGCTAAATAACCTGGACTGTGTCTGCATGTGTCTCTTGGAGTGGTGCATTGGAAATTCAGGTGAGTGCCTTTCTTATACTACTGTAAGTGTGGAGTGCCAGTTGAAATCAGTGCTGGCGACCTGCTGACTTGCTAAGTCTATCTAAATCACATGCCACTGTGCAGCCTTGGCCATAGATTTAAAATATTTCTGAATCCATTTCAAAAGATGTTGGTGAAATTGACTTGGCCTACACTTTCCCTCACAGTATTATGCCACAATACTTAGGTCACAAATATCGACATATAAAAATATTGCCTGCTAAATATCAACTGCGTACAGATCATCAGATATGTATACGTTTGAATATTATATTATATATATATATATATATTATATTATATATATATATATGTATATATATATATATATATATATATAATATAATATTCAAACGTATACATATCTGATGATCTGTACGCAGTTGATATTTAGCAGGCAATATTTTTATATGTCGATATTTGTGACCTAAGTATTGTGGCATAATACTGTGAGGGAAAGTGTAGGCCAAGTCATTTTCACCAACATCTTTTGAAATGGATTCAGAAATATTTTAAATCTATGGCCAAGGCTGCACAGTATATATATATACACACATATATATATATACACACACACACACACACACACATATATATATATATATATATATATATATATATATACATAATATTCACTTGAAAAACAAAGGTTATATGGACATTATAGATATAAAATAGATTTATAAAAAACATAAAAATTCACTGTAAAAAGCAAAGGTTACAGGGATGTTATACTTTGGAAATAGATTAAAAAAAACATAGAAATCGTCATTGAAAAAAAAATATTACAGGGACGTTATAGTTAGGCTCATATTTCACTCATACAAAACCAGTGAAATTCAGCAGTTAGAGTTACCTATAACTTATGTCCCGCATGCAATGTACTACTTATGCCCTCACATTTTACATCATTGATGACATCAGTGATGACATCTCAAATAACATCACTGATGATATCATCCAGTGATTGTGAGCATTTTCTAAATGTTTTTGTGTGTTCAACGTATATACTTAGGTACAACAAAAGTTTAATTAGTATTCTTTGTGTACTACTACTGAGTTATTCTTTTTTGTCACATAGTTTATGTGAGTCTCTATGTGACTGTGTGTGCTCATATGTGAGTGGAGGTCTGAGTGACTGTACAGGTGTATAAGTAGGTATCTGAGTAGCTGTGTGGGTGACTTAGTGGCTGTGTGAGTGGCTGTATTGGTGAGTGAGTGGGTGTGTCAGTGGCTGCATCGGTTTGTAAGTTAGTGGATGTGTTACTGGCTGTATGGATGAGTGAGTGGGTATATGAATGGCTATATGAGTGAGTGACAGGGTGAGTTAGTGGCTGTATGGGTGAGTGGCTGTTTAAGTAGTGAGTGTTTGGTTGTGTAAATGAGTGTGAGACTGGTTGTATGGGTGAGTGAGTGGCTCTGTTGTGAGGATGTATGTGTGAGTGAGTGGCACTGGGTGTGCCAGAAACTGTATGGCTGAGTGTGTGGCTGTGTGAGTTGCTGTATTGGTGAGTGACTGTTTGTTTGATCAGGCTCCATGAGTCAGTGAGTGGGTGTGTGAGTGCCTCTATGGATAAGTGAGTGGCTGTGTAAGTACTTGTATGGGTCTGTGAATGGATACGTGTGTGGTTGTGTGGGTGTGTGAGCGGGTATAGAAGAGGTTGTATAGGATGTGATTGGGTGTATGAGTGGTTCTGTGGATGATGTCATCAGTGATCTCATTTGAGATGTCATCAGTGATGTCACTGACCATGTCATGAGTGATATATTATGTGAGATCATAAGCAGTGCATTGCCAAGGCATAAGTTATAGTTAGCTCAGGTAACTATAACTGCTGAATTTCAATGGCTTTGTACAAGTGAAATCTGAGCCTAACCATAACGTCCCTGTAACCTTTATTTTTTTCAGTAAATTTCTAAAGTTTTTGAATTTTATCTCCCAACTATAACATCCCTGTACACTTTGGTTTTTCAGTGAATTTCTATTGTTTTTTAAATTCTATTTCATAACTATAATGTCCCTGTAACCTTTGCTTTTTTAAAGTTAATTTGTAAAATTTTTTATACTTTATTTCCTAACTGTAACTACATACCTTTGACACAGAGTGTGTGATTGAGAGCATGTGTGTCTCTGTGGGTGTATGAGTGTCTGAGTAGGTTTGTAAGTGGGTGTGAAGAGTATGAGTAGGGCTGTAAGTGGGTGTGTGAGTGCCTGATTCGGTCTGTGAGTGGGTGTGTGAGCCTCTGATAGAGTTAGGCAGTAAAGTCTGCTCCACAGGCAAACTTTGAAGAGTTTTGCCACTCCGCACTCCACTTGGAACGTGGAGTTCGGCAAAACCTCCACCAACTGCTGGTGGAGCAGAGTTTACCGACGCAATCACCCCTAAACTACATTGCCTAAGAGTAGTGTGTCAGGAGGCACATTTGCAAAGTGGTTGTGAAAAGGGGTGGGGCCTTGGATGAGGTGTGAGCAGTCCCACTGTAGGGGACTTACTTGCAGCAATCAGGGTTCTTGGCCCCCAACAACCCTCAGCATCCAAGGGGACACCATCCCCCAACCATTAGTGTACCAGGAAGCACATTTTCAAAGTGGTTGAGAAAGGGATTGGGGCCTCTGGTGAGGTCTGAGCAATCCGGCTGTGTAGGACATACTTGTGGCAACAATAGGGGTTCTTGGCCCCAATGACCCTCAGCAGCCAAGGGGACTTAATCTGCCAACCAGTAGTGCACCAGAAGATGCATTTTCACAGTGGCTGCAAAAGGGGGCTGGGCCTCCGACGAGGTCTAAGCAATCCTGCTGTGGGAGACTTACTTTTGGCAACAATAGGGGTTCTTGGCCCCATTGACCCTTAGCAGCCAAGGGGATTTCATCCCCCAACCAGTAGTACACCAGGAGGCTATTTGAGAATGATTGAGAATGGGGGTGTGGCCTGCGACGAGGTCGGAGCAATCCCACTGTGGGGGAGTCTTGTGGCAACAATAGGATTCTTAGCCTCCAAAGACCCTCAGAAGACAAGTGGACTTCATCCCCAAACCAGTTGTGCATCAGGAGGCACATTTGCAGAGTGGTTGAGAAAGAGGGTGGGGCCTCTAACGAGGTTTGAGCAATCCCACTGTGGGGCACTTGCTTGTGGCAACAATTGAGGTTCTTGGGCCCCAACAACCCTCAGCAGCCAAAGGGACTTCATCTCCAAACAGTAGTGCAGCAGGAGACGCATTGGCAGAGGGGTTGAGAAGGGGGGCGGAGCCTCAGACAAGGTCTGAGCAATCCCACTGTGGGGAACTTACTTGTGGCAGCAATAGGGGTTCTTAGCCCCAATGACCCTCAGCAGCCAAGGGGACTTCATCCCCCAACCAGTAGTGCACCAGGAAGCACATTTGCAAAGTGGTTGAGAAACAGGGTGGGGCCTATTAAGAGGTCTGAGCAATTCTACTCCTCCAGCACCAGCTCTGACAGAAGCCAGGAAAGAGGCCCAGGAAAGAGCCAATAGACCCACAGCCAGAGTTACCAATAGCAGGCTAGGCAATCAAGAACCAGCCAGGAAATCGCTGGATTGTATCCTCATACCAACCCCCTCTACCAATGAAAGTAACTCTGTAAAAAATAGTCTGATCAAAGAACCACCTAATTCACCTATAAAAAGCAAGACCTTAACCGAGGGGCTACAAGTCACAGGGCGGAACCAAGGTTTAAGCCCTCAAGAGAATTACAAAGGCTTAAGCTTATCGTCGAGCCAAGCCCTCGAGCAAGCATCAACTGAACAAGAAACAACTCGAGTTACATTTGTTCAACTAGAACCCGCTCATAATAATACTGGTTGAGAAACAAGAACTGACAACGACTCTCGACTGGGCCTCTCTACCCGTGCAGTTACCAGCAATATAGGCACCCACACCCCAAATCAGGGATGTTTTCCAAACATAGTAACTAATTGTGACAAAACATCTTCTCACAGCTCGAAACTACCAAAAGTGGCAGAGACTGACACTATTATACTACTTCCTCAATATGAATCGCGAGGCCGAATGGACATACTAAATCGACAAAACGTGCTACGGCTCTTACACTCTATCCCAACTTTAACTGATATTACGTCGTCTGACTTATTGTCAATTGAATTCTTGTCAAATAATAACAGCCAAAACCCAGAAGCTACCAGAACTAGATGGATACATTCTGATGTTGCAGGCAGAATTTTACAGGAAGGTGACCGCCTCCAAAATTGAGGGATAGTTATGAAACCAATCCCAAAACCATTATATCCAACTCCCTTCCTAAGTAACGATATAAAAAACACAAGTTCAACTACGCTTTCAGTCTTGAAAGGAGCAAGGAGTAGAACTCCAGGCACAAAGATCGAGGCAAATTTATTAATTGCAGTATTACCAACTGAGACTCAATGCACACTGGTACAATCCCCAGCAAACAACAATTGATCAGGTATACATCATGTAATTACATCAGTACGCACAAATTGACAAGAGTTGCTCGTGAAACAACTACCTGAAATCGAGCAAGATGGTCTCAAAATATGTATCTGGAATTTTAATGGCTTAGCTTCCAAAACAAGCGACCAAGAATTCCTAAACTACCTGAAATCCTTTGATATAATCGTGCTCCAGGACTCTTGGGAAGACCAGTCCTTTGAACTACAGGGTTATATCTCTCATTCACTTCCGGCAACTAAGGGATCTATTTTTGGCCGCCGCTCGGGTGGCTTATTGCTCTTAACCTCTATAACAGAAATGGGTAAGACTGATCCAATGAACATTCAATTATCATCGCCAAGTTGCATTCAGGCAATAAAAGTAACGCTAAAGATTAACCAGATCCCACAGGATGTAATAATAATAAACATCTATGTACACCCAAAACAAAAGCTAAAAGCAGCAAAGGAGTTGTCAATGGAATTAAAAAGACTGATGGAAAAGGAAGCAACGGATTATATTATCCTTGCTGGAGATTTCAACATGCATATCTTAGGAAACACTCAAGATGACGACCAAATCCAGGATCTATCTAATGCATGGGGAATCCCAACGCAAGCCCAATTTACAGCCTCCAAGCCAGTTCGAAGCGCGAGATACCTGCTTCAAGAGCTGGAGTACTTAAATATGGGAGCTATAAATGGCCGCTTTAAGGACGACAATCCACCAGCTGCCACGTATCATTCAACCACAGCATCATCCCATTTGGACTACATCTTCACAACTCTGACACTAATTAACTACATAGACACTTTTGAGATTGGCAATAACGATCTTAGCGACCACATGCCACAAGAATTACGTCTTAAAGCAAACTCAAGTCAAACATTGCTTGTCAGCAAAACAATTGTGCAAAATGAAACCAGCAATCTTAAAAGAATAAGGTGTAATTCCTCGAATTTAGAGGAAATAACAAATTTTGCCAAAGATTTGTACAATCAAGGGGGAGAACGGACAGCTCAGCCTTTGGAACACAGGGGAAAACTTTGCCAAGACGCTTGGAGTAACCTTTTTAAGCAGGCAAGGATTGAAACGGAGGAACGCTTCACATATTCCTAGTAAAATGGCAAAAAGTCCAGTATCGACAAAACTGAAGCAATTTATAAATCACACACTAAGACAGCTCCGCAAATTTCCAAACAATCTGAGACTACAAAGCTCCCTCCGCGAAGGTAAGAAGTCATTAAACAAGAGGAGATGGTCAATTAAAAGAGCAATGAACAATGAAGCATGGGCAAAACTTCTCCATGACGCAAAACAGAAAAACAGCGCCAAATTTTCGCAATCAGTGAATAGATTACAGAGGCCTAACCATCCTGGTATCGACCCCAACATCACAGAAGCGGTTTGGAATGAATATCTATTTAATCACTTCAACGACTCAATTACAAAATTAGACAATACTCTTACTCACCAGGGTAATGTTAGCATTATCAGTCCAAAAGAAGAAGCAACTACTCTACATTTTCCCTGCAAAGAGAACATTAGCAGCTTTTGGTCGATGCAGGGGGAAAAAGATTTATCAAACCTAAACTGCTCATCCATTGCAGCAGAAGAGCATAATAGCCCTGCGGCTCTAGCCATAAAGAAGCAAATAGCTAAAGGCAGATGGGCGGGAGCTCCCGGTCCCAATGACATACCACCAATAATGTTCAAGCAGGATCCTGAGTTCTGGAGTAACGCACTGTTACCAGTTTTCAGACATGCTTTAAGAACTCCTTTACTCCCGGAATCATGGAGAGGCTCAATTATCAGCCCTATATATAAACAAGGTGAGATCTATTCCAAACAACTACCGGCTGATAGCCCTTATAGACACTGAGGCTAAATATTACGCAGGGATCATCTTGGAAGAAATAGCCAACTGGGCCTTAGAGAATACAATTATCCCTATAACACAAACAGGATTCCGCAAAGGCCAAGGAACAACAACTAACATCATGGCCTTGACCATGCTAATGGACGCTGCAAAAGAGGGCAAGCACCCCCTGTATCTCTGCTTCATTGATTACACAGCAGCGTTCGATCATGTTGACCGCACTAAACTCTGGCACAAGCTAGCCAGCTGGGGGTTACCAACTTTTCTTTTAGACCAACTTAGGCACTTGTACACCAACACGTGGATCAGAATAAAACTAGGAGGCGGAACGAATATTTCTAGCAAAATTACCACAACTAAGGGCCTAAAACAAGGGTGCATCCTAGCCACACTGCTGTTTAAACTCTTCTTAGCTGACTTTCCGGATGAATTGGACAGTTGCTCATCTCATGCCCCAAAGTTAGGAGGTATGACACTGACAAATTTGTTATATGCTGATGATTTAGCTCTGATCAGCCGGACCCCAATTGGTCTTCAACATCTCCTGGATATAACTAGCAACTTTTCTCAATGGAACGCCTTAAAAACAAATCTCACTAAAACCAAAACTATGACAGTAAACTACCATAAGAAGACAAGTCCAAGCTGGTATCTTGACGGGAAACGCCTACACCAAGTAACAAGCTACAAGTACCTGGGGATACTTTTAGATCAAAACAACTCCTTCAAGCCGCAGCTGGAATCCTTGCGAAGGAAGGGTGCTATGACCTATCTGACACTTAAACCCTTGAAAAAGATGTTGCCGGACCTGTCATTAGAACCTTTCTTAAAAGTTCTGCGAGCCAAATTGCAGCCCGCGATCACCTATTGGAACTTTAAACAGCATATTAACAACCTCTTACCGAGCAATATTTCAGCTCCCTAAATACATTTCTCGACCCCCAAATACAGCTGGAATTCGGGCTACAAAATCAAGCTGCAGAGAGAATGGGAGTCTATGCAAAATGTTGGCACAAAATCAGAGCTGCGGAAAAGGGTTCCCTAAATAACCACCTCTGGGTAGAACTAACACGCACAGGGAAATCCCCAGCTAACAAATACCTCTTGGATTCCATCCAAGCTCTGGGTCTAACAGACCTTTGGAATACCTCAACGGCTCATTGTGTGTTAAAAAAAACTAGTCACAAAGTCAATAAGACTTAAATCTACTACAGAGGACAAGGAAACACTATCAAAACGAGCTCATGGCTGGGTTGTGCTCAATAATTACGAAGCCGGAAAACCTCAACCTTACTTAAATGCAGGAATAAAGATAACAACTTAAGAAAAATGTTTGAAGCTTCGTCTGGGAGTTGGTGCAATGAATCCATTTTTACCCCCTTGGGAAAATAGAGGAGGAGATCAGTTATGCAGGCTATGTGCTCGTGGAGTCTAGAACCTCATCCATATCATTTGTATCTGCGATAAACTAAAAGATATAAGGAAAACTTTATTAAAGCCATTTTTCAACCAGCATGGCATCAGGTCCTGCAGACCGGCGGTAATCCTGTGCTTCAATTCAACTTTAACACAGCTGAATTGCCGCCTTACAAAATTCCTTGATCTCACTGAACAGAGACTGAAAAACATATCTGTACTAGCCTCGGCCTAGTCCTACATGATGGTCCTCGGAACTAAACTAGTCAGCTGAGGAGAGCTAACCTTAATAACTTACGATACAGAAAAGGGGGTGGTGATGAACAGAGTGTCTGAATTAAGCAGACCACTCTTACCCAGTCCAAAGATCAGGGCTTGATCCATCACCGTTATTTATCTCACTGCCCCATCCCAGCTCAGAACCTGGCTATATGCAAATTAGTCTGTCCCTGGCCCAGTGCATCATGGGAACAGGGCAGACCAAACTACCAAGCCAATTCTTCACCAGAAAGGAGACAAGCTACCGGGGACCGGTTTCTGGCATTTCAGCCTCTTCGGCCCGGCTTGCTTGAATCCTGATGGAGCAGTGAGAAAGGGACTCATGTCTGAGTATACCCTGCCACACCTATAGTGGCCAAAAACGATACAGAAAAGGGGGTGGTGATGAACAGAGTGTCTGAATTAAGCAGACCACTCTTACCCAGTCCAAAGATCAGGGCTTGATCCATCACCGTTATTTATCTCACTGCCCCATCCCAGCTCAGAACCTGGCTATATGCAAATTAGTCTGTCCCTGGCCCAGTGCATCATGGGAACAGGGCAGACCAAACTACCAAGCCAATTCTTCACCAGAAAGGAGACAAGCTACCGGGGACCGGTTTCTGGCATTTCAGCCTCTTCGGCCCGGCTTGCTTGAATCCTGATGGAGCAGTGAGAAAGGGACTCATGTCTGAGTATACCCTGCCACACCTATAGTGGCCAAAAACGATACAGAAAAGGGGGTGGTGATGAACAGAGTGTCTGAATTAAGCAGACCACTCTTACCCAATTATTTTGTCCACCCTAAGCGTGGAAGGGTATACTCAGATGTGAGTCCCTTGCTCATTGCACCATCAGGATTCAAGCAAGCCGGGCCGAAGACGGCTGAAATGCCAGAAACCGGTCCCCGGAAGCTTGTTTCCTTCCCAGTGTAAGAATTGGCTTTTGTAGTCTGGTCTGCCCTGTTCCCATGATGCACTGGGCCAGGGACAGACTAATTTGCATATAGCCAGGTTCTGAAACTGGGATGGTGCAATGAGCTAAAAAACGGTGTTGGATCTAGCCCTGATCTCTTGACTGGGTGAGAGTACTCTGCTTAATTCAGAGACTCTGTCCATCACCACCCCTTGTTGTAAATTATTTTGTCCACCCTAAGCGTGGAAGGGTATACTCAGATGTGAGTCCCTTGCTCATTGCACCATCAGGATTCAAGCAAGCCGGGCCGAAGACGGCTGAAATGCCAGAAACCGGTCCCCGGAAGCTTGTTTCCTTCCCAGTGTAAGAATTGGCTTTTGTAGTCTGGTCTGCCCTGTTCCCATGATGCACTGGGCCAGGGACAGACTAATTTGCATATAGCCAGGTTCTGAAACTGGGATGGTGCAATGAGCTAAAAAACGGTGTTGGATCTAGCCCTGATCTCTTGACTGGGTGAGAGTACTCTGCTTAATTCAGAGACTCTGTCCATCACCACCCCTTGTTGTAAATTAACCTTAATAACTTAAGCATAGTATTAGGACCACTGCAGCAGTGACACCTTGAAGCTGCTTTTGTTGCCTCGCATAACCAGAGTGGTAAGGGAACTCTATGGAGAAAGACATCAACATACTGCATAAAAAACTCTTGACAATGGAATCTGTGAGCATACTGCTCAATAATATACCCTTTATGATACAGACTTTTATCCTGATAAGAATATTAATTACATTTCGTGCAGATTTATGTAAGATACAGACTGGATCATTTTAAAGTTGATAAATTTTTCTATTGCAACAGAGATTTATTTTATTAACTGGTCAAAATGTTTACAATAATGGATATTGATTTTAAAGATTATTTAATGTATGCAACGATTTTAATTAATCATGCATAATAAAAAGTTACTTACTTACTTACTGTGGGGGACTTACGTGTGGCAATATTAGGGCTTCTTGGGTCCCAAGACCCACGGCAGCCAAGGGAACCTCATTCGGCAACCAATAGTGTACCAGTATGAGCATATACAATAGGGGTTCTTGGCCCCCAACAACCCTCAGCAGTCAAGGGGATTTCATCCCCAAACCAGGAGGTGCATTTGCAGAGTGGTTGAAAAATGGGGTGGGCCTCCATTGAGGGCTAAGCAATCCCACTGTGGGGCAGTTATTTGTGGCAATAATAGGGGTTCATGGGCTCCAATGACCCTCAGAAGCAAAAGGGACATCATGCCCAAACCAGTAGTGCACCAGGAGGTGCATTTGCAGAGTGGTTGAGATAGGTGCAGGGCCTCTGATGACGGCTAAGCAACCCTGCTGAGGTGCGCTTACTTGTGGCAACAATAGGGGTTCTTAGCCCCAATGACCCTCAGCAGCCAAGGGGACTTCATCCCCCAACCAGTAGTGCACCAGGAGGGGCATTTGCAGAGTGGTTGAGGAAGTGGGCGGGTGTCCAATGAGGTCTGGGCAATCCAGTGTGACGGCCTTACTTGTGGCAACAATAGAAGTTCTTGGCTTCCAACGACCCTCACCACCAAGGGGACTGCCTCCTCCAACCAGTAGAGCACCAGGAGGTACATTTGCAGAGTGGTTGAGAAGGGGGGTAGGGCCTCTGATGAGGTCTAAGCAATCTCACTATGGGGGACTTACTTGTGGCAACAATAAGGGTTCTTGAGCCCCAACGACCCACACCAGCCAAGGGGACTTCATCCCGCAACCAGTAGTGTTCCAGGAGGTGCATTTGCAGAGTGGTTGAGAAAGGGGTCTGGGTCTCTGATGAGGTCTGAGCAATCCCACTGTGGTGGACTTTCTTGTGGAAACAATAGGGGTTCTTGGCCCCCAGCGACCCTCAGCAGCCAAGGGAACTTCATATCCCAACCAGTAGCGAGCTAGGAGGTGCGTTTGCAGAATGGTTGAGAAAGGTGGTATATTTTTCCATTAATACTTGACAAGCAGATCCTTGCATCTTTTGTGTGTGGATACCTCATATGTGTGTGACATAGTATAGGCACATCAGGACACAAAAGGTTGATAGGTGGTGTGTTATGAATGAGAACGTGGTCTCTTCAGAAGTACATGGATATTTTTTTGATGCTGCTTCCAAAATGTCTGATGAGTTTAAACTGTGAACGCTTCCCTTCCTTCTTTTTCTGATGTTTTGAGACCTTCTAAGAAAGAGATTCCCTGCCATTTCTTCCTTCTGCTGGCATGAGAATACAAAGACTGTGCCTATACAATCTACTATCCCTGTCTGGAAATTGGAAATATGAAGTGGACTGAAACTCCAAGGCAGTGTTCTACAATTTCTCAACATCCTGTGCTAGGTGACATCCCACAGGATTTTGGAAAAAAGGCTGAGATATGGAGCTGGTGTTACTGACTGCCAGCTTCCAAAGTGGGTAGGAGGGCAACACCTGGGAAGTCAGCAATGTTTTGCTGAAGGCAGTGGCAGCTCCTCCAATAAGACGGAGGAGTGTCACTCCACTGCTTTTCAGCAATATAAGGAAAAATAAAATGAAAATAACTCAATGTTATTATCATTTTATTTTTTCTTGGGCGGGCCTGCTCTGGTGACAGAGAAGGGGATGAGTCGTTTTCACTCCCTAATGTGCATGAATGTTTACCCCGCCATCTCAGGGAGGCCAGAGACTCGTGCGCAATTAGCATGTTTTCCACCCAGGCTGCACTACAGCCTGGGTGGAGAACATGCCCAGGCTCCCATTCCCTAGATGAGCGCTGAACCATGCTGCTCAGACCAATCACAATGCTGTACTGCAGTATTGTGATTGGCCCAGGGGAGCCCGAGTGCTTCCTGTTCTGGACCGGAGGCAGGAGTGGAGAGAAGCTGCAAGTAGATGTGGCGGTTGAGGAGGTAAGCTTAATTACATTTTTTATTTACCCCTTTCCCCCCTGCCTCACCACCCCCGCCTTCCCGCCTCACCACCCCCAATCCCTGCCACCAACACAGGCTGAAGGAGCCGAGGATCTGCCTTGGAGGTGAGCCTGCTTTGCTGCTGAGACAGGTGCACTGGTGGTGACCCTGTAGGATGAGACTATCCAGCAAATAGTCCATTGATAGGTACTTGATTGATTGACGCCCCAGAAAGATGACTTATCAAGAAGCTACAAGTGACATTGAAACTGTGCTATTACAAGAGACTGTGATATGTCACTGAAACTCCCCCATGGTGTCTGTTTCTCCAGCTATCCCAACTGGGTTTAAAGGTTGCCTTGGCCAACTCTCTGGCCTGAGGGAGGTGGTGGGGTTGCTGGCGCAGACAGTGGTAGCTGATATATGCGATGGGGAGCACTGCTGCTGAAAGGATCCTGCATGTTCCAGAGGTCTCCCATCATTCCTAAAATGTAGTGCCTTATTTTGAGCTGAACTGGAACCGTAGTATACTGTGCTCTTTGTTACAGCTGTGTCGACAGTTGCAAGTTTGCCTTGTGACCTTTGACCCATCCTCCGTTACTGTGACCCCAGGGATTATAGAATGCCGGCTGCAGTTATAATTGTAAGACCATATAAAACTCCAGCATCACCAATATAAAAAGACTCCTTAGGTGGGCTCTCAATTTGTTTGAATGTCATTTTTAGGCCAGAAACCACTGTGAGAGGCTCACAACTGCTTTTAGGTCTGCCACAAACGTATCTTGGAAGATGCGGGCCTAGTGGTGGCAGCACTACAACAGGCAGCAAACTCAATGTATTATTCATGCTGGAGACAACAGACATATTGAGCACACCTGGGCACTTCTCTTTTTTTGATCAGAGCACTTCAAGTACATTAGTGGGCACCAGAGACTTATGATCCAACAACATGGTCAATGTTCTCGACCAAAGTCAAAGCCCTCGATCACTAGAGGATTGCTTATTTTCCCATAGTTGGATTCCCATATACCTGTCCCCATACTTGTATAGTACTGTGTGATGCATTAATGAAAGTACTTTTATTTTCTAGGATGAAGCAATAGCTGGACAACTGATTTATTAAATGTTGTATTATTTATTATTTAGTTCTGAGTCTCTAATCCCTCTCCGCCTCCCTGAGTAAGCCTTGGATGGCTTGAGCTGCTACCATGAGATGCAAGTTCTAAGTGGGTGGTCTTGGTACTCTTTGTCAGGTTTCATAGAATTTTGACAGGGGAGGCAAAGGAGGTAAATTGACTGAATCACCATCGGCATTTTGTCTATCTGGTTGACAAACTCATCATTTCTGCTGGCTCTAGACACATACACAGTCACAGAATCATGAGACTGGAGACAAAGAAGTGCAAAAAAGAAAAAAAAAAGAAAATAGCTTTCTAATTCTCTGCACTCAAGTTCTGGAATGGCTTCACCTTACCCGTCAGGTCCCTTCTGACTCTGAACTAATTTAGGAAAGAGCTGAGGAAACCCTTCTGTAAAGAACACTACATCATGATGGAGTAAAATCCCACTTTCCCATACATACATGCCTCACTATTGAGGACCAGTAATCAATGCTCTGACCCGTGCGAAATGATTCTTTTCTTTGTGAGGAAAATTATGTCTGCTTGCTGTGTGGCTATTTAGGTAGTTTTTCGATGGTGTGTGTGAGGACCACAGTCACAATGTTGTCGGATTTTGTCACTGTGGCTGTGCATGTATTTGTAAGTGAGAGGCAGGATGCATAAGCAATTAAAGCTAGTATATCGATGAATACAAAGTGTGTCAGTGTAGAGTGACCAACGTGGGAAGTGCTTTGGTATCATGCTTGTACCAATCTTGTTACTGTACCTAGGCATGGCTGCAGGAGAAAAGAGTGAGAAAAGTCTCCATTGTGTATGTATTGAAATGCCTCACAGTTTTAGATTGAGCATTACCATACATCCCAAGTCACATTTAAGGGCAGATTACGATGTTGGTCGGAAAGTCCCTGACTGCAGGATGGAGGTTTTCCGACTGACATCGTCAGTTTCAATTCCGGCCGTCTAATTACAATCTAGGCGGTCGTAATTGAAACCGGCTGGTCATTCCAGCTGGCTTCCAACTGGCTGAAGGAGCCCATCCACCAGTCATAGACCGGCCGTATTCCCAATAGGACGGTGTTTCCGCAGTCAGGATTACGATGTCGGTTTCTGACAGCCTTTCTGTGCAGGCTGTTGGACATCGATTTTGGGGGCCCTTAGTAGGGCCCCCTTGCCTCCATGGCCTACGGTTGTGGGACTGGGATGGCAACTATGGTGTCCCCCTATGTAAATCACTGCACCGTGTGGTAGGCATTTCTCTATAGGAGCTTGTGCTACGGCCGGTTTACAGCCATATCACAAGCTCCCAAAGAGAAATGGGAGTATGAGACCGGAGGGTGGTTGGTCCGGATTCAGCGTCGGACATTGTAATGAAGCCCTTAGTATTAGCATTGCAAGAGTTTTTGGAGTGCACAATGGAGCGGCTGTGACACAATCCATAGGAATGGCACTTTACTACCCCCCTAAGTATAAGCTCATATAGGTCCACTGTGGAGTGACAGGAGAGCAACCATCATAAGATCAGCAATAGTGTATGCTTAGGGAGTCCATAGGGTGTGGGCAAAAATATGGTTATTATACAGCCACTATGGGTATAAGATGTTGTACTGTTCTCTCTCAAACAGCTACCGAATGCGCATCCTTGCTCTGTTTCCTTGGGGATAACAGGCATCACAAAATGCCCACTGTATTTATAAGACTGAAGCCAGATAGTTTTTAGCCAATAAGGGGCTCTTGCTGCATCTTACTTATCCATCAAAGTAAGGATAAGGTATGAGGATGCTTGTCACTCCATCCATCTCTTTCATGTAGGCCTTGCACATTTCAGGTCACAGACTCACCTGCTGGAACAGGGTTAATCCAAAGGAGGTTTAAATAAAGGCAGGTGAAGACAAAGAAACCTTATTGCTCCTTTGACAGCTATATTGATTAAAATCAAATGCAAAAACATTGGCTTTTCATTGAATTGGGCAGGAAATGAGGAAAAAGAAAGCAGCGCCAAAGTGTGACACGTTTTATGAATTAAGCAGCAAAATGTGTTGTTTGGATGTTCAAATTCTTTGTTTTTTTTAATTGATACAAAAAGTCAAGCAAAAATCCATTCAAGTGTATTTCCGAGTACAACTTTTGGTTTACAATTTGCACGGAAAAAAATCATATTTAAAACAAAACAAAGTTTTTCATGATTAAAATAGTCCAATGCCTGCGTATCATTGAACAATTGTGTGCTACAACTAATCTAGACTAAAGAAAAATAGGGTGACCCAGTTATTCCCCAGGAGATTGTGTATGTAGAAGTAAAATATGAGGTAGAACTCCTGAAGGAACATCAATTTCAAATGTTTTTATCTTATTCCTATCTATGTCCATCAATGGTTTAATATTGAAATAGCAGTGGTAACCTTTTGGCAAAAAGGAAGGCATTTCTTGTCCCCACCCTCTTTGTGAATGTTAAAAAACGTTATGTTTGGGAGTACACAATGGTCCACTGGACTACTGCAAACTCTTAAACAAACTCAAAAATACACCTTTTGTGTTAAATGTAGCCTGGTTTCCTTTAAGGAAAATAGGCTGCACTAAAAAAAAAAATTTACTTTATTGAAATGGAATCACAGACAGGTGGTCTGCTGACCCCAGCATTGCACTATCCCTGTAATGGCGTCCAATTGTAGTGAGTCATAATTTGTGATTTACCTCGTTATTATTCATGAGGTAGGTCAGATTCCAAACCATTACGGCTCAGATTTTTAACAACCAACCTATTAGTGCAGTAGTTGTTGGTTCTTATAAATTGTTACTGTTCATACAAATACTGATCCCAATTTGCAACCAGTATTTTGAGACCAGATATTGGTACATCTGGGCAAATGTTCCTCATTATCAGACCTCTCCTCTGTTTAATTCAGAACCATCCTCACATCCCAAAGAATGGAATATCTAGGCCCAGGAGGACCTATAATTCACACAAGGTATGACGTTCGTCTCACTAGCAAATGGTTGACCAGTGGCTCCATGTTGACTAATCATGAAAATTGAAACCAAAGTATGTAACCACACAACCAATAAGTTTTGTGTAGCCCAGGGTTAAGACATTCCCAACAACTTGCGTATTTTTCAAAAGCAACTTTTATATTATTCCATAAAAAATGGCATCAAATAGACACTCCGTCACAACAGTTAGTGCAAAAACTTGGAAGAATATATACACATATATACAACAAATATCTGTACATCACATTGAAGGCAACATACACTTGAAAAAATGATGAATAACAATATAATACAATTATTGTGATGACACCAACATCAATATGCAAAATAAATTCAAAGGCGTACGTTTGCAAGATGAACACTTTTTATGCAAATCATAACAGAAATAAACCAGTCCTTTGGTAATGGCATGTGAACAGGACGGACACTAAGGTGGAATGGCCTGCCTGTCACACAACGCCTGTGAATAGTAATTTATAAGGAGTCGCAGGTAGGGCCCACAGAATTGGTATGAATTTGTCCCTAGCTGCACCCTCCGTTCTTAACACAGGCTGGGGGTCAACGCGTTTCGAACCTCGTTTGTTCTAGGTTCTCCTCAGGACGAGGACTGGATAAGAGATTGCCTTCTCAGCCAACACGTTGACTGCGTGGAGAGAAGGGGAAACACCGGAATGATTCTGGTTATGGTGTCAAAAGGTGCCGCGGTGTGGGGCGCCTTAGGCGAGCTGTGTTATTCAGCACGGACTCACATCATCGCTTGCTGATGTATTATTCAAATGGAGAAGGCTGCACCCGTCGTGCGCTGTTCAGAGGGAACGGGCCGCACTGCTTGCTCAAGCTGGCGAAGGGGAATCAATCTCTCGCTGTCTGCACCCGTCGTGCGCTGTTTAGAGGGAACGGGCCGCACTGCTTACTCAGACCCCACAGGCAGACGAACATCGCGGATTCACCTACGAAAGGCTCTAAACAGCGAGAGATTGATTCCCCTCCGCCAGCTTGAGTAAGCAGTGCAGCCCGTTCCCTCTAAACAGCGCACGACGGGTGCAGACAGCGAGAGATTGATTCCCCTTCGCCAGCTTGAGCAAGCAGTGCGGCCCGTTCCCTCTAAACAGCGCACGACGGGTGCAGCCTTCTCCATTTGAATAATACATCAGCAAGCGATGATGTGAGTCCGTGCTGAATAACACAGCTCGCCTAAGGCGCCCCACACCGCGGCACCTTTTGACACCATAACCAGAATCATTCCGGTGTTTCCCCTTCTCTCCACGCAGTCAACGTGTTGGCTGAGAAGGCAATCTCTTATCCAGTCCTCGTCCTGAGGAGAACCTAGAACAAACGAGGTTCGAAACGCGTTGACCCCCAGCCTGTGTTAAGAACGGAGGGTGCAGCTAGGGACAAATTCATACCAATTCTGTGGGCCCTACCTGCGACTCCTTATAAATTACTATTCACAGGCGTTGTGTGACAGGCAGGCCATTCCACCTTAGCGTCCGTCCTGTTCACATGCCATTACCAAAGGACTGGTTTATTTCTGTTATGATTTGCATAAAAAGTGTTCATCTTGCAAACGTACGCCTTTGAATTTATTTTGCATATTGATGTTGGTGTCATCACAATAATTGTATTATATTGTTATTCATCATTTTTTCAAGTGTATGTTGCCTTCAATGTGATGTACAGATATTTGTTGTATATATGTGTATATATTCTTCCAAGTTTTTGCACTAACTGTTGTGACGGAGTGTCTATTTGATGCCATTTTTTATGGAATAATATAAAAGTTGCTTTTGAAAAATACGCAAGTTGTTGGGAATGTCTTAACCCTGGGCTACACAAAACTTATTGGTTGTGTGGTTACATACTTTGGTTTCAATTTTCATGATCAGCCATTTTGTTCTGTTTCTCAACTATTGAGGTCCAGGTTGGTCAGTTGTAGGACCCTACACCTCTATTTTTGTACTGTCCATGTTGACTAAAACACTAACAATTTAGGGGCATATTATCAAGAAACTGCGTTAAAATTATTGCCGCTTTAGCGGCAGGAAACTACCGCTAAAGCGGCGATAATGGGTTTGATAATATGCCCGTGTGAATTCCCATAGAAGCCCATGTTCCGGTGTGAACATGGACTTCTATTGGAATTCTCAAGGGCATATTATCAAGCCTAATATCGCCGCTTTAGCGACCGTTTCCTGCCGCTAAAGCAGCGAAAATTGTAACGCTGTTCTTGATAATATGCGCCATAAGTCTTAACATGAAACATAAAAAAGACCAACCTTTAAAAATATCTACTGGAATGGCACAGATGTGATTAATGTGTTGCTGCATATACGACTAAATCCGGCCTGACCAAATATTTTTATAATTTGCATGGGTTGATGGTGACCAAGAATCCCTAATGACTAACTGAGACTACTGAGAAAGACTCAGTACATCCCAGAAATCCCTGAACTCCTTCAAACAATCAGCTGTAGGTGTCCTTAAAGTACTAGGGCATGCAGAAATTGTACAGGCCTGAGAAGTTGCCCAGGAAAGTCCATTGAGAGCCTCACACCTGAGAGGGCTATGCGAATATGAATTGCTCTGTCTCTACTGAGGTGAACTAAGGTCTTGAGAGTCATGGATAAGAGGGGAATTGCATAACCTCAGAGTCTTGCTCAGGTATGAGAAACTGCGTCCAAAGTCTTTACTTCCAGATTCCAAATTGAGAATTGCAGATGTTTCTGATTGAAAGGGGAGGTAAAGATCGAATGGGTGTGGACCTAAAATAAAATTGCACAACTGGAATATCATTTAATCTAACACACATTCACTCATGCCTGGAAGACATTTCAACCCTGAAAACACCACCAACAATAGACAATTGTAATTTCCGGAAGAAAATCCCTTACACAATGAATGACCTCCATCTTGAAATGCCTCTGGAGCAGGGATCTCTAATCTTTTTTGTAATAAGAGCTAATATTGAACAATGAAAACCATTCCAAGCTACTCATGTTAATGTTTTTTTTAATAGCAATGCATCTGACAAGTTTACATTAGTGGTCCCCTTATGCAAAATTACAGACACTGATCACCTTAGTGCATCAGACACACAAATGATGGATGGAATGCAGAACAAATCGAAACAGTCACCCCCAGTCAAGAAATCTGGGTGAAATCCATCTTTATTTTTCTCACCATGCCACCCCAAACTGGAACGGCGTGGCGAGCAAAATAAAACAATTGATTTAACCCAGATCTGTGAATGGGGGTGAATGTTTGAGTAATTCAACATTCGATCCATCATCTGTTTTTTTTTTGCTTTGGTCGCTCTAAGTGGGAAGGGTATGCCTAGACATGGGTCCTGTGCTCGCTACACCACCAGAGTTAAGCTAGCCAGGCTGCTGAGGGATGTTACCCCAAAACCGGTCCCAGGATGCTTGTTTCTGGACCAGGGAAGACCTGGCCTGGCACTTCGGGCTGGACTGTTCCCATAGGGAACAGGGTCAAGACTGATTTGCATATGGCTGGGTCCAAATTGGAATGGCATGGCATGCAAAGAAATGATGGATTTAATCCAGATCCGTGACTAGGGGTGAATGTTTGATTAATTCAGCATTCCATCTATCATTCAGCGCCAGGACACCTCTGGGTAACAGCGCTATAAAAATGTCAAAAATAAATAAATCATCTGTTCTTTTTACCTTAGTGCATCAGGCAGGATTGCCATCCAAAATGTTTAAAAAATTGCTTTGTTAAATTGAAAGGCGTTTACATGAGAAATGCATAAGTGCCATAGCTTGAATAGTGCTAGCATCAAGGGAATAGGTCTCTCTAAACTACATGATTTATCACTCAAATCTAATCTTTAAATATATTTTGGAAATTCAACGATTTTTCTGAAAACATTAGCCTATGTGTTCTGAAAATACACACAATTTTCAGTTTTGGTATTCATATATTAATTTAGTTAAAAATAGATTCTAATTCAGTAGGTTTGACTACACACAAGAGTGCTACTTCCAAGTAGCAGGAGAGCTACTAGTAGCTCACGAGCTACTTGCTGGAGAAGTCTGCTCTAAAGTATGAAGCCATATAACAGTAGAATATTTAACACTGAATGATAACCATTTCCCATTTCTTAACCAAAAAGAGTTTGCAGAGAAAATCTAGGCCCAGATTTGTAACATATAATTTAGCATCATTTTCCAACAACCACAATATTTCCTCTTGAATTACCTTGTGACCTTTTTTGGGAAAAACCTATGTGAAAAGGAAACCTAAGTGGACATGATGAGTGTAAAATTCCTAGCCATCACCATGAACAGTATGGTGAACCTCAAGATCTGATGCAATTAACTCACACTATTAATCACATCTCATTTGTTCCCATTGAAATCTTCCTCTAGACTGGCCTTCGTACTGAGAGTTGAAAGTCACTTGTGCTCCTCTGTCTTTATACAAAGAAGAAAGAGCACATTGCATGAGTAACAGGAAGGTCTGAAAGACTGAGCTCTGTTTAAAGGAGCTGGGCGAGCAACCCTCAACCAATTAGTGTTATCCATGATGAGCTGAAAAATGACAAAAGCCTTTTACCATTCCAGGCACAGTATTACAACATTGTATTGGTGAATAATATCCAACCAACCAGGATTTAACATAAACAGCCCCTGACACATGGGTTTCGCCAGCTCACCATAGAAGCATGATGTCTTATGGTTTAGTGCTATAAGAATACATATAGAATGCATCACCAATATGCAATAAGTTTTACCAAACATATTAGCATTGTAGCATGAAGACATGCACATCTCCAGTTGTTTAAAGCTGCAATAGAAAACATTTAAACTCCCATGAAATCAGTGAATCAGTCTGCAGAGGCATCGGGAATAACTCAAAAGAAGTTTTTTTTTCCAGTGTTGACATTTTACATATAAATACATAGGAACAGTTGCTTTTCTATCTTTGGTTATCTATAAAAATCAGTAAACAAAGGAAATGGGGAACCTGAATAATTATTTATTATAAATGAAAAATATGTCTGTGCAGTGTTAGCAGCCACTGATGTTCTGTGTATTTTTAACCAGATGATATACAATAGATTATGAGACCAATTAGACTTCAAATGATTTTCCCATTAAAGTCTGTTTTTTATTTTGTTCTTTCATGTTAATTCTTTCTCAAAAATTTGTATAGTAGGAATGCCTTGGAATTTTTTTAATTTGGAAAATAAATCTCAAGATATTTATATGTATTAATTATAACCTCCCTTAATACATTTAAGGCATTTGTAATGGCAGTAACAATTTTAGAATAATTATTCCCTAATGAAATTGGGACGCCCAAAAATGCTTTGCAGATGGCAGAATGGGATACTTACATCTTGATCAATAAGTTGATGGATACAGATCATCTCTTGTATCGCCAAGTTGGCCAGAAGATATATATATTTTGTACTGTAATCTTGTTGCTATACCACGTAAGAGAAAATAATACATTATTTTTATCATAATTATTCAAAGAGATAGACTAAAGTTTACAAGTATTTTTGAATATCATTAACAAAATAGGTTTGGGCAAATGTTATATATTCATTAAAACGAAAGAGTGCAATGGAAGGTTTTCCCAAAAGAAACATATAGACAAACTAGTAAGATCATCTTCAACAAACAAAAAGATTTTCATCTGAGCTAAAATCATTTATGATATAACCGATATAATTGAAATTCTGAAAAAGAGATCCCACCTACCTCTTTGGCATTAGAAACTTAGTAAGAGATAGGCAAACGTACTTGATATTCAGTATAAATCTAAAAAGAAATATAGGTCTGTTCTTATAAAAGGGTTTGGGTACACTTAAAGGGCTCATTCATAATTAGTATAAGATTATAGAAGGTAACATCAAATGATACCACTTAAATAAAAATAATGGCCTCCCTTGTTTTACTAAATGAGTACGTTGCCACTAGACATAAATTAAATTACAATGAATGTTCTCTTTAAGTGATCTAGAGAATTAAATACCTAAACATTTTATTTGGTAGTATTTCAGGAAAAGCCAAATGGATCAAACATGGATTGAAACCAATATTTTCATATGTGATAAAATGTTTTATTTATCAACATGAGATGTATAATCGGATCACATGGAAAAAGAGGCAACCTTGGAAAAGAAAGAAGACATTCATGTATCTGCGTCTGAAATAAAGAGTATGATGTCACCTGTGAAATAGACATATTCATCTGTGCATGACCATATTGAGTTCCTCCAATCTCACTGTTACCAACTTCTATTTTTAGAGAGAAATGGTTCCAGTGTAAGAATAAATATTAAGGATGATAATGGGCATCCTTAACTAGATCCTCTTCCTAATGGTA
Organism: Lissotriton helveticus; assembly: GCF_964261635.1. Lineage (NCBI taxonomy): Eukaryota > Metazoa > Chordata > Amphibia > Caudata > Salamandridae > Lissotriton > Lissotriton helveticus. Next base: position 1,326,437,574 of record NC_136069.1, on the reverse strand, counting down.
AAGTAGTATGAGAACGATTTGTTGACAAAGTCTGAAGCTTTGGAAAAGTTAAATAAAAGAAAATTAGATTTGAAAATGTGCTCATTGAGATATATATTGAGAAACATTCTAGAATTATTCAAAGACAAACTACCCTTTATAAATCCGGGCAGTTCTGGTCCAAGTGGGTGTGATAAACACAATTCTAAAAGTTGTGCTATTTTTTGGTCCAAACATTAACAATATTTCTAAAAGAGATTGGTCTATATTTTTTCAGAATTTAGTAACAAAGTCTTACATTGGAATTAAATATATCACAGTTTCTAAGAATGCACCATTTACCCTATGAAGAAATTAAAAAAAAATGAGTTTTTTAATTTTAGTAATAACAATTTGGAAAAATTTGAATTGAATCAACAGCAAAGTAATGACCCAGGAGTTTACAATTTTTAACAATGACAATGTGTTTTACATTTTGTCTAAATTAATATCTTCTTCTAGTTCAGATAAGTTGATATCAAAAGCTTTTAGCAGAAATTGAATATACATTTTTATATATGTCGTCACGAACCAAGACTACCATCTGGTAAATAAAAAGACTCATAATAGAAAGAAATTACATTTGTTAAATCTATTTCAATAAAAACCTGTTTTTTTTTCTCTCATAATATCTGGCATTTTATCTAAGAAGAACACATCGTGCATTTTCAGTGGATATATAAATTTAGCTTACACTAAACTATATAATCCATCTTTAGAATTTATGGTGTAATAAATGTGTTTCTGTTTTTAATCTTCATCAGCAACTCTTAAGATTTCTCCTCAACATTTTTATCTTACCAATTTTGCTAATTATGTTATCTCTAACTGCCTCTTTAAATAAATCAAATAACTCTTGGGAGAGTATACACAATCATAAAATCATTACCAAAAAAATAAAAGAATAGAGAAAAATATAATCTGTTAATAAAGAATGTTTAACCCCCATCTGCTAGAAGCCTTAGTAACAGGGTTTAAGTTTAAATCTGTAATGATAGGTGCATGGTCAGATATTAGAATCAGAACCATTAGTATATAAATTAAAGATTGGGATACGGTCTTACTTATTAGATAGTAAATCCTGGTTTGATATTTATGGCAATTGGTAAAATGAATAGTCTCTAGTATTTGGGCCAAGAACCTCTTGAGATATAGTCAACATAAATGTCTTCTGTGAATTTTCAGGCATACAGGTAAATCTAGAATTTCTATCTATCAATAGATCCCTTGAATTGCCTGCAGTCATAAAAAAGGATCATCTGAATTACATCTCACCACCATGGGTCATTAATTATCCCAAAACAATTACCCAGTTGTGTTGAACGATATTTCTTAGAAAAGAACATTTTAATTTAACATTAATCCATCTTCTTATAGAGTCAGATCCCTGAAATAATAGTTGGATATCCAAGGTTTGACTGATTAGGATTAGATTACAGTTTTTTCTGTTTAATTTTTTATGTCACACCAGGACATGTAAAAATTGGGAGCAACCACAAAAATATAATTTGTAGCATATAATCCAAATATTAATCCAGACAATGATTCTCATTCATGGGGTCGGAAAATTCGACTTTCTCTTTTGCCAAATCAAGAGGAAGCATATACTGGACTATGGGGGTCATTACAGTGGCGGACGGTCTTCAGTCCGTCCGCCATCGTCTTCGGGATTGGGACGGGCCGCCTATACGGCAGAAGTCCTGCAAGTGAAATTACATTTCGGCCACCACCACGGCAGCCGCATATGGCACATGCAACATAGCGGCAGTTGCAGCTGCCTGCAGCACCCGCCACCGTGGAGGGAGTTGCGGTGGGGCAGACAGGCGGGGCGGGGGAGGGGCAGGGTAGGGGTGATAAACACTGGAATATGGATGATTGCAGGTAAGTAAACAATTAAATTATTAAAAATGAATTTCGTAGAGCACCCTGCATCGCATTTTGCGATGCAGGTCACGGAACGAAATTCGTTTTATTCATTTAATTGTTTACATGCCTGCAATCATCCAAATTCCGGTGTTTATCACTGCCCACCCTGCCCCTCCCCCGCTCCATCTGTCTGCCACACCACAACTCCCTCCACGGGCCGCGGCTGCCCGACTCAATGCTAGAAATGCACTGGTTGCATTTCCCTGCGCTACGTGGCAGCCACCATGCGGTGCCTTCCACATGGTGCAAGGAAATGTAGGGAGGCCTATGGTGCCCCCCTAAGTGCACAAACTGTGCTACGGGCTCCCAAAGTCAATCCCCCCAACCTTTCCATTGCGGGGGAACCTCCATGGAAAGGCTGGCGGGATGCAGCATCCTAATGTGGCGGATGGTGCCTGCTAGAGCCAACATTCTAGGGATGCGGGCAGGTCTGACAGGCAATCGTAACAATTGCCTTTGTCGGATCCGTGGTGGACGGGCTTTCCACCCACCAGCACACCGCCCACCATCCTTATCTGGTGGGTGAGGAAAGGCCTAATGATCAGAGGTGGGCGTAATTTGCGTAAATGTGTTACGCAAATCTCTGCGAAAAGGTAAAAAATCTCAGCGAACTCGCAGAAATTCCGCGAACACGCGGAATTGCTTGCTCGCGATGCTTTTTTCCTGTTCGCGATCACTGTTTTCAAGCTTGGGGAGAAATATCTCGCGAACACGCACTTTGAGAACGCGAACAAGCAAAAAATTTCACGAAGCCGCGAAACGCAGAATTTTGGGCAATTTTGCGTTCTCTGCGGAACGCGAAATTACCCAAATTCCGCAAATTGAACGAGCGGAATGGAATTTACTGCCCAGGCCTACTAATGATGGTGGTGAACAAGCCACTGGCAGCCTGCCTGTAGCGGGTTCACCGCCATCGTAATCCGGCCCTATGTTCTTGTTATAATATGGACAAACATTTTTATGCTATTCCTCTGCCAATGTGTTTTTGTTTACACTGCAGTCTTCTGTATACGTTTATTAGGTGTAATTTTGTGAGCATATACTGTTTGTTTGTTTATGTATTGCATTGTGTATTGCATTGCTTTGTTTCACTAACAATAATTCAAATAACAAAAAACTTTTCTATTTTGAAAGAATTTTCCAGGAGCGGAGGAGCGCCTCCCCACTGCAGAGCAGAGCAGCAAAAATAAAATGATAATTACGCTGGTATTAGAATTTTATTTTTTGCAAATGAGGGGCTGGCTTAGGGCGTGGTGGAATTGACGGCACAGGGGGAGGAGTGGTTTGCACACTCCCTAAGTGCACATGACTGTTTGGCCGGCCCTCTTGTGCAGTTTGCATGTTCCCCACCAGGTTGCATTACATAGCCTCTCTGTCCCCGTCTGAGCGCTGTACCACAGCGCTCAGACCAACAACAACACTGCATTGCAGCATTGTGATTGGCTCTGGGGAGCCGGGTGCTTCCTGCTGCCAGGACTGCAGGAAGAAGGAAGCTGAAGACAGAGGAGAGGCAGCGGCCGGTGAATAGGTAAGTGGTATTTCTATTTTTGAATTTTTTATTTTGTCTCCCCCCACCACCGCCCCTTCACCACCGTTCACTGCCAGTCACTGCTGGAATTTTTGTGGGGGTACCTTGTTTTTCTGTTTTTTTATTTAAATTGCACATTGTTAGTGTGATCAAGTTGTGATATGTTGTATGCTTTATAATTGTATCCCTGAACCATTGTGGTTGATATATTGTTGATTGGCTCCAGGTTCTGGGGCATAGGGCTGCTCCTGTTTGATGTAATTTTAATTACAAATTTGCATACCCTCAGGATATTAAGCCATTCCGCCATTGAGTTTAGTTGCAAAGTATTGATGCCATCCAAATGTAAGTCTTTGTTGCTGCCAGAAACGAGAGATGCTGCAGAAAGCCTTCCGAGACTGGGCATCTTTGTTGGCGCCCACATGCTCTCCTTATGCATATATGTTTTAACTTTTTATCTGCTTAGAGATTTCAGACAAAATAAAAATGTTTCAGCCATAATTGAACCTGTGGCTCTTGCAAAATAATTATTCCAGATGAAATTTTTCAGAATCCAATCTTACGTAATATTTTAATTACATACCCGTGGGTCATTCACTCTGAGTCCTTTGTCTTTTGTTACAGTCAGTACTGGGAGAGGTTAGTCCACCTCCCCCACTCAGAAATTTTGTAGTGAAGAGGTCCACCCACGTAGGTAGTAATTCAGGATGTTTTATTCATGAATACTACACATTTGAACGAGAAAAGCTATACTATGGTACCGTTTACTGAATAAAGCAGCAGACACGTGTGAACTATGAGAAAACTCGTTTGGAAGTCCTGGATATGGCAGAGCATTCTTTTGGACGAGCAGAACATTTTCACACCTAATAGAGCACGTGCAAACGAAAATAATGTGGTGCACATTGTAAATAGAGCATTACAATCTCACACCGCTTTGCTTAACAAGGCAGCCGGGTTAAGCCTCTTATGCTGGCCTGCAGCATATTCTCAAACAGGAAAAGGGTGTGGCACAATATACATCTCTTGCTACGCACAGGCGACTTTGTATTTCTAGTAGTAGAGGAAGGAGAATGCCGATACGGTGAATTACAAAGCAGGATGAAAAAACATGCGGCACAGTACTCATATTTTTAGTAAAATGCCTGCAGGTTAGGCAGCTAGATTTAGAACGTGAGGTTCGTGGAGTGGCAAAGGGCTTTCTTTTCTAAAATATTGGATTATATGAATGTTTTTTCCAGAACATTTATATTATATGCATTAAACCGTCTCTTATCCGCAAGTAGTTGTGATGTTCAGATGACAGCATGTTTCTGCTATTTATATACATACTTACCAGCAGATGGTGACATGATCCGTAATGTTTGTATCGAAAGTTTAATAGAAAAAACAAAACCCAAATGGTTTTCGGACTCGTCCAAAACTGAAGGATGAAACCCGCTCTTCCCTACGCCCCTGGCTTCCAAAGATGCCCCCCCCCCCCCCCCCCCCCTCCTGCTGTGCTCGACCTCTCTCCCAGTGCGTTGAGAGGTATGCCGATGACACACGGGGTGAGTAAACATGTATTTGTTGCCGCGCCGTGAACGCTGAGCCCTTTCATGTCACTGACAGCTGTTGTCATTTGTTATAAGAAGAGGGGATTGTGGGAGGGCATTCGACAGAAAAGGCCCATCATGTCCTGTTAGCCCACAAACAAACATCTGCTGAAGTCATGAGCAGTTCCAGTTCATGCTAAAATAAGTGCATTAAGCGGCAGGGGGTGATGGGCCAATGGCACGTCGGCCCCAATCTTATTTTACTGACTTACTACTGCCATGCAAGGAAAGGGGCGAACGAGCGTGCGGCAGGACGCATTATGGAATGCACTTTGAGTTTCAAAACTGTTTTTTTCCTCGTGTATTTACAATGGGTGTTTCGAAGGGCAGCTTTGAAAACGATGTACACAGTGGTACATCTTGGAAGGGCCCCCTTGATGTGCACGTGGAACTAAAGAAAACATCTGTCAGGGCTGCAGAGCCAGAACTGAGCAATGAAAAATTCTAATATGGGGATATTTTAATACCGCACGTTCTTAGAGCATTTTTAAAGGGAACACATATGTTGCAAGATAGAGCAAATGAAATACAGATGAACCAAAGAAATGTTTTCACTTTACTCACACGTGTGGATTACTTTTTTTATTGTTTGCTGTTTTGTAAGCGAAAGCCCCAGAGATATCTATTACCACCATTTATTAAAGGTCCTTTAGCAAGTGCAAACAATGTTGTCATGTTGCTGCATCCCCTTTGCAATGTTATTTTCCACAAAGTGCAAAATCAGTGGAAAATATTGTGACACGTGTATGATCTGGCAAACCTTGTGCATATAACAAAGAAGCCTAGCAACAGCTAACGGTGATCCGCACTGTGGAACCACTCCTCCCACATCACCATTTTGGAACAGCTTTCTAAGTGCTGCCTCACCTCAAACGCACACAACTACAGTACCTCAATTTCATCAGGTGCTTACAACCCTTTCGATGCTCCATATAAGTCTTGTACAATTGTTTTTTTTCCTTTAATGGTTTACTTTGTGTAATGTTTGTGCTTTATATCAATACATCAATAAATAAAACAACCTTTTTCTGTCTCGAATCAGAAAAATTCCACTACCCACACCAGGCACCGTTCTTCTTGAAGGAGTAGATCTCTTTAGAAATTGACAGGATAATCCCTGCACTCAGTTAATTCCATTTGTTCCCACTTTCCACCTGCATCACTTTAATTGTACCTACAAAGCATAACACAGTAGCACCCTCTCTTACTTGGTGTCAAACACAAAGGCCTCCGGATCGCTAGAACGGACTTGAGAACAGGCAGTGAGTAGAGCGAAGATTAGAGGACAGACCTCCTCATTGTATGTACCAAGGTTAGGAAATTCTGTCCTTGTCTAAATCTAATAAGCGCTTTCTCTCTTCTTCTTCAGAGAGAAACTGAAGATTCTACTCTTCAAACAATACTGTATCACTGCAAAATAGCCAACCAACCTGACTCTGTTTTGAATTAATTTTTTTTAAATTAATTTTAAATATTATACACAATGAACACAGGACAAATAACATTACTGCAACTGTAAGGGATGAAATATGCGGGTCATTACACGAGTAATATGTGAACATCAGCTTACATCAATATATTGAACTATATCAATAATTAAATATAAATACAAAACGGAATGAAAGCAGAGAAGGACTACAATAAAACATATAACATAAAATAAGGGACTATACATTTTAAAATGAGCTGCATATATTAATATGAGTGTTCAATGTACATCACATATTGGGCCTAATAACAGAACAGTCTTTATGAGTATGCATTAATGAGGATTAATGTTCCAAACTTCAGACTAACATTAAAAAAAATTATAGGACAATTGTAAATTATATGCTGTAAATCTCCAGTAGCAATTATACAATGCCAACAGTTTGGTGAATCTATGAGTTTCGCTTTGATTAATGAATGATAAGGGATAATAATTGGGAACCAAAGTTGAGCCTGTGTTTGGTTTTGAGAGAACAATGATGGTGGCTTCATAAAAAGAACCAACAAATCATGGAACTATGTTGCAATTCAGTAAATAATGAAAATAGAATAGGTGAGAGATGAGTTTGAAAACATTCCTAAAATTCTGCTGGAATACAATCTGGTCTGGGTGATTTGTCGGAATTTTATGCTTTGATGGCTTTGCTGATTTATCCATAGGAATTACTAGAGCAAGTCTATCTGCATCAGTAATTTGAGGTAACTGGCAACATGAATGATATTGGCTTAAAGGACTGCAGGCTTATGATATAGGTAGGTATAGAAGATTTAAAAAAAACTCTCTCAATATCACCTCCATAGTAGTGAGCAAGGTACCATCATTCATTTAATGGCAGGTATTTGAATTTTTTCTTTTTTAATGCATAGGTAATGTGCTAAAAGTTGACGAGATTTGTTTCAGTTAAAGTGGAAGTTTGATTTTTCCTTTGAGATAAGTAACCCCGCTCTTTTACTGAGCATATTGGTTTATTCATGTCTGTATTTCTGAAGTTGAGATTTGTATTGTGGATCTCGTGGTGAGATACAAAAGCCTTTCAAGATCCGCTATTTGTTTTTCTAAAGTGGAAAGTTGACTATGAAAGGCGATCCGGAGGAGGGGCTAGCGGTGTGCGGTCCATTGCGATTGCTTCTACAAATTGGCTCCCTTGAGCTTTGAGCCGACGGGATCCTGGACGACGCACCTGCGTGCCGGTTCTGGCATCGAGGCCTTTGACCGTTGTTTGGCGGCCTTCTCTTTTTCACCCCTAACTATTTTCCTCACTGATGAGGGAAGTTATCCCGAAACTCGAGCCATGTCTCGGGCGATATCCAAAAACCCGGGACATGTATCGGGTCTAGAGATCATCAGTTCAACAAGTACCTACTTGCACCCACTGGGGTGAACCACTCAAGAACTCCATGTACTAGAGTCCCTAGGGGCGATCCGGAGGAGGGGCTAGCGGTGTGCGGTCCATTGCGATTGCTTCTAATGTGCTAAAAGTTGACGAGATTTGTTTCAGTTAAAGTGGAAGTTTGATTTTTCTTTTGAGATAAGTAACTCCGCTCTTTTACTGAGCATATTGGTTTATTCATGTCTGTATTTCTGAAGTTGAGATTTGTATTGTAGATCTCGTGGTGAGATAAAAAAGCCTTTCAAGATCCGCTATTTGTTTTTCTAAAGTGGAAAGTTGACTATGAAAGTTTTTTTTTTATGAGCCATAATAGAGATTGTAGCACCTTGAATAAATGCTTTAAATGAGGTCCAATTCATAATTTTGGAAGTATCTTCAGGGATATTGTTAAGAAAATATTCATGCTAGAGATAGTGAGAAAGAGATTAAAGCATGATCCAAACTAGTAATCAGCTGTTTATTAGACTCAGAAATAATGTGGAATAAGTAATGTGATGCCAAAAGATAGTGAATCCTGGAGATAGTGGAGTGCCCATTAGAAAAGAAGGTAACTTTGTTGTTCGTAGGGTGTGCTAATCTCCAAAAATCTAATAATTTAGAAGTAGAGAGGAATTATTTCAACAGGTGAAAAGATTTATTGGGCTTGAATGCAGATTTGTATCATCTACATGAGTTTCTTGTAAAAAAGAGACATCAGCATCACACTTTTTAAACTATTCCAAAAGTTTTCAATGCTTGACAGGATGCCTAAAACCGTTCACATAAAAAACAACAATTAGCTTTTGTTGCTGAGCCATATCAAGATATTGAAAAATTGCAAACCTGGGAAATCTTATTGTCGACTACCTTCATAGAAAGGGAGGCAATGTCCTGCTGAATATTTCTTAATATCTGAGGAGGCGGCTTCTGTATACATATGAATAGCTTGGATTTCTTCCAAAATCTTATTTAGTGAGGTATTTTGAGAGTCTATGACCTTAGATTTTATGGGCGGCAGTGAAACAGCTTGCTTCCGTTTGTTTGGATGAGCCAATGCTGTTTTGGATTCAATTCATAATTTGCGAAAAGCAATCAGCCTAAAAAAAATGCTTAAATAGGATGTAAAATATTTATCATCATCTTGAAAAAACGTAATTTGTTTGAATAAACCATAAAAGTGTGAAGCAAAGCCACAGTTCAAAAGTTAACAGTGAATCTAAAAGATCAAGGGCCCGATGTAGGTAAATCCCATTTACCGATTTTGAAATACCGAATCCTACCGATTCGGTATTCAAAAATCGGTAAATGGGATGTAGGTCCCAACATCTGGATTCGTTACCGAATCCTTAACAATTCTTAAATTACCGATTTGGTAAATACCGAATCGGTAATGCCCATTCATTCCTATGGGCTTTGAAGCCCATAGGAATGATTAGGCATTACCGAATCGGTATTTACCAAATCGGTAATTTAAGAATTCACAAGGGTGCAGGGGGTGTCACTTTGACACCCTCTAGCACCCCCAAAACGGCCATGTGTGCAATGTGGCACACAGACATGCCCTAAGGGCACGTCTGTCTGTCACATGGCACATGTGTACATGCACAGATGTGCATGTACACAGGAATCGTTTTTTTACCATGGATTTGTATTCCATGGTAAAATACCGATTCTGTAAGCCATGTGCTGCCGGAACATAGGCTACCTACATTGCATTTTCGGAAATTTTACCGAATCGTTATCATTACCGAATCGGTAAATATTACCGACTCGGTAAATTTACCGATTCGGTAATGATAACGAATCGGTAAAATTACCGAAAATGTGCCCCTACATCTCCATAGCCCTTTACCGATCGGAAACGGCCGAAAATCGGTATTTTCGGCCGATTCCGATCGGTAAAGGGCTACCTACATCGGGCCCATAGTCCTTAAAATGCTGATGCACAACATCTGCAATACATTGAAAATAGTAGACAAAACATTAAAAACATTTGGTAAATTAAAAGGGAGGTTAAGGGGTCATCAGACAGGAGTTACAATAACTTTTTAATAAACTTCCTCTCTGTGAGGGACAAAAGGGAGGGGGTATCTGGAGCTAGATTAGAAGGTCCAGAGCCCATGCTTCTATGGGCAGATCAAAGTCTCAAAAAATGGGGCTTCTGCTCCTTCAATCACGCTGACTATCTCTACTACTTTGGGCCAAGCACACCTGTTTAGAATTTTTCTTTCCCTTCTTCTTAGGAGTCACAATCATACAGAGTTCACAAAAACCCTATAAAAATTAGTCTACAATCCCCAACTGATCATAAAGATACTACTAACCCAGTGCTCTGGCTGTAATACTCCAGCCCCAGTGCAGATATTTGCCAACAGCACAAACAATAGACTGTTTGGTGTCAACGGGCAGCATCCTAAGTGCATTTGAGCTCTGCCTAACCCCCAGTAATCTGCAGATCGGAAGGAGCCGGCCTTTCTTGGTCTGGTATTCCCAGGGCAGAATAAAAAGAAGTGACATAGAGTCGTCTCAGCACAACAAAACACCGGTCAGATAGTGCTTTCTGCAATTTTCTAATTCTATCTTGAGCAAAACGTTTGGAGTGGTAGAGTACCATGACGGAACTTAATGTACAGGAGTCTAGCAGCATGAAGTGGGATAAAATCTAGGAAGCATTCAAACTGACAATGTGGTTTGAAAACTAAAAATTCAGGAGTGAGCAACCTATGACACCTGTTGCTGACCTCAAGACCCCACATCTGAGCTCAGTAGGTGTCCTTTAGTACCTGTTTAGAAAGAGGCAAGCAGCCCTCACAGTCACGCCAATAAGCTTCTAAGCCCAATTGAGTCAAAATGCCCTTAACATAGCATACCCACTTTATTCTATATCTTGTATCTATTTCAACTATATCACTAAATTCATCATGGTATGTAGCAAGAGCTGGGATGTACTTGAGCCTATGCCAAAACAAAAGAGGAGCTAGCACTGCCCTAGAAAAAGTGGAATGTCCCATCTTAAGGGGAGCAGTGGTGCGCTTTTCAGTAGGGACAAGAGGGATCTTAAGAGGTTTTTCACTGCTACGCCTAGCAATGACATACTAGATATACCCCATAATTCAGCCCAATATAGAGCTCTACCTAATGCCTTGGCCCTTTAAACCTTTAAAGCTGGAGTAATAGGTCTCGTCTTTGACGCACTAAGCAACCTCTAGAAGCTAGATGCATGGTGACATATGGTCAAACTCCTTTTCTTAACTTTGGGGAGCCATTGCATTGACTGGGTTAGCATTTTTCCAAGATAGCTAAAAGAAGAAACCCTGTCAAGACTATTTCCATCAAGGGTGATTGAGCCCCTAAATTCCCAGTTGGGAATAATAAACATACATTTAGTTCTTGTGTGAGTGATTATCAACTCACAGTTATAACAACAAGCATTTACAATGCATTAGCTGTCGTATTTGCAAGAGTTTATGCTATTGGCATTGTAAATGACAACGCTTTTTATTTATGTTTTAAAAAAAACGAAATAAAAGGCATTGTCATTTACATTGCCAATATCTTACACTCTCGCAAATGCGAGACCTATTGAACTTCAAATACTCGTTTTATTTTGCCTTCTGGAACTTGTAGTTCTGTTTAATTAGAACATCAGTGGTGCCAGAATGCAAAACAAATACATGGAATAGAAGACCTAATCATCCACGGGCAAGGAAATCTTGGTTGCTCTGCCTAATTTTGGCATACTTTAACCACTAGTTATGAAGCTCGTTATCACGAGAAAATAGATCAGTTGCTGGTGGATTCAAACTGCGCAGATAGATTAGATCAGGTCCGAAAAGAGGTGTTTTCAATTTCACAAAATATAGGGAGGATGCAGGCAGTTACCTCGATCTTATTTTTTAACTTGGTAAAAAATGCGAAGTGCCCAGCTAGTTGGTTATTCTGGGATGAGAAGAAAAGTACAGCACAGAAAACCATAGACACAGAGGACAGACAACGCTTGGCGAAAAGTTCCAAATACTCTTTCATCGACGAAACGCCTGAGGAGCTATGACTACCATAGAGTGGAGACAGGCCGTGGCCATGGAGGTACATGCAGTGTGTGTGGGTCGGGTACTGGGACTGAGTGCACGCACACTCTAGGCGCTGTGACTGAGATGAGTGTTCCTCACATGCATGTGTGTGCTGGAACGGCGGGTGGGGTCTCATGTAGGATGCATTGTGCAGCTTGCATGTGACTCTTGCAGTGATGTCTGCATCATATATTTGTAGTTGAATCCTAGCTCTAACTGGGTTTCCGTGAGTCTTCTGCACGACTTTATAGCAGTGTTGCATTTGCCTTTAGCCCGTTCCCCTTCATGCAGAAGTGTACATTGTAGCGGCAGAGGAGTGACTGCAGCACCGCACACCGGGGAAGCCGAGTAGTAGTGTAGCCCGTGTGAGTGCACACGGGGCGGGCAGCGTCTGGGTAGATCAGGACGGGCCGCTGACCTCGGGTTGTTTGTATCCGATACAGATTACCCCTCAGTAACTGTCGTCATCTACAGAGCCAGAGGTGTATTTAGATGCCATTTTATCCATGTTTGTTACTGTTTTGGAAAAAGTTTTCTTTATGGGGGAGCTCGTTCATTTTGTTGTTAGCATAATCACACACACACGTTTCAACTCTTGCAACTAAATGCCGACGGGGGGAGGCAGTTTGAGAAGAGATGCGCCCGGGACCAGAACGAAAGAGGCAGCAGTGTTCAGAGAGGGGTTGGGGGGGGCACCTACTTTCGGAACCACCGCTGATGAGGCCTCACTGTGGGCGAGGAGGAGGCAAGTCGTGAGTGCGGTGAAGGCCGCTGCCTTCCACCATCATTGGGCGATATAGAAACAAATCCAACCCCGTTGAAACTGAAAGCGTGCTATGTGGGGAGGGGGAGAAACGGAAGTGGTGTGCGCGCACGGCCAATGCTTACAAAAACAAGCATTGCGCACAGGCGCACGCAGGGGGGTGCGGCCGAGAGCGGGCAGCGTTTCCCTTGCTGGAGCGTGCGACCAAATGGCGCTGCGCACTCCCGCAATGAAATCGCCAACAATGTGCACGCGCTGCATTGAAAGCAATGCAACACGTGCACGTTTTTGCCTGTAAAGCTACATCGATCTCAAGAGGTCTCTTTCCTATGCTGCGTAGGCGAGACCTAAAAAGAACTAAAATGATCAACCAGGGTCAGCAGGCCATATGGCATTTTAGAGATCTGTAGAGAATCATCTGCAAATGAGAGCAGTGGGACTTTTATCCCCACAACCCTTTGTACATCATTGCTGTACAAGTCCAGATAAGCTACCACAACATTAAGGTATAAAGTAAACAAGGTAGGGGCAAGTACACATCCCTGCTGAACTCCTTTGTAGACCCTGATGTGTTTTGTCAAACCCCCTGGGTCCCCCAGCAAACCTGAGCATAGGTATCCGGGTGCAAATGCACAAGGATAGTCAGCAGATCATGAGGGACCTTAGTCATCCTTAGTGTCTCTCATAGCTTTTGACGGGGGAACCAAGTCAACTGTAGACTTCAAATCCACAAACACTAAATACAAATGAGACTTCTGCAGGTTTACTGTCTTTCAGTAGATGATAAAAAAACTAAAGACTTGGTCAGTAGTACTCAAGTACACACATCTCTTCTTAAAGCGGCTGTAAAGTTAGGTAGGGCACTGTGTTAGTCTATTCAAAGATCACGTCTGCCTGCAGAAGATCTTCTGGGTCACATTAATAAGGCTTCCTGGCCTATAATTAATGGTGGAATCCCTAGAGCCCTTCTTGTGAACAGGGACTATTTCTGCTGCCTTCCAATTAGCGGTAATTTCAGCCCCCTCAAAAATTGCATTAGACAATGTATTACTAGAGCTGGCCAACTTATTTAAATCAGCGCAAAATAAGTCCCCCAGGGTCCCAGCGGGTCCGCCAGTTTTACCAAGGGTGATGCTATTGATAGCATCTTTGGGTTCTTGTACATCAAACATTAGGCGGGAAGGAGAGTCACTGACCTCAGCGAGGAATAGAGAGCTTGCCGCCTCCTCAGATGCCAACATATGACCATAAAGGTCAGAGAAACACTTGAAACAGGAGTACGATTGAATTGTACTTGCTGAGTGGGACTTTCCTCTCTCGCCCCAATTAGCTACAATCCCCCCAAAACTCTTGTCATCCCTGTCCTAGCTGCCTCTAATAGGTCTTCCCAGTTTTGGGTTGCCCAACTCCTTTGTGCTGTTACCTGGGCCTGCTTATAACTTTTCCTCTTTTGTCTGATGTTACCACTTTCAATAGCAAGGCGTAATGCATTTTTAGCCTGCCTGCAATCCTTGTTATACTATGGCCTGCCAGTTTTAAGTGGCATTGATCCCAGATATGGCTTCCCACAAAAGCATTGGCCTATAGGATTGAAGAGGTTCACATGTATGGATGAAACCGCAGAGTTTCTATCTTGCTGTGACCGTGGTGTATCTACATTCTGGCCCTGCGTTCTAGATCCATTTCTCCCTTGGGCCATTTTAGTCTACGCTTATTGTTCGATGGGAAGAAGCCAATTGAAAATGAAAGGGAACACTCTTTGGATAATCAAAGAGTTTAGACAGTGTGCAGTGCATAGCATTCTGATTGCTGGCGTTTCTAGGGACCACTCTCATATTGATTAAAAATCACCAAAGAGGGATGGTGATTAATATATTGTCGATCCTACTGGTTTTCCCTTCCCGGTTAAAGATTGGAAGGGCTTGCAGATCAGATTTTGTGCGCCAGTTACATTTTCTCAACCTAAGCAGGAGTGTAAGTGAGAGGAGTTGATAGGCGGCCTCAGTACATTGCTTAATTGGCTCAATGTCACTAGTAAGTGAGTGGCCTTTGTCATCAAGTGGCTCAAAGGTTGTGTTGAAGTCCACCACAATGAATAAAGTATCATGTTTGTCAAAGCTCTCTCTATGGGCCAAAGTTTTTTTTCAGAGTGTGTGATTCAGTTCCTCCTCTCATTCCACAATTATAAATATTATAAAAATAAAACATGCTGTTATCCATACCTGTGATAGTTATACCTTGAAGTTCAGGGAAGGAAACATCAAGTGAGCAGAGTTTAACACTGAGCAAGGTCCGCACCCAATGTAAAAGGTCTCCAGAGGGGTGACCTTTCCAATTAAAACTAGCGGGGACAACAAAGTTGGCATAGCCTGCCCTGCAGACAGGATCTAGAGACCATGGCCCAGAAGCATGAAAGGAAAATCTGGTCGCAAAGGGGCAGATTCTCAGAATCTGTCCCTTTGCGACCGGTATTTTTGCATTTGGGATGCATCATCCCAAATGCAAAAATCGCAATTTAAGGACTCTCTAAATTGAGATTCCTTAAATTGCAATTGCATTTAAGGAATCCCAAATTGAGATTCCTTAAATGCAATGCAACAAAGTAAAAAAATCAGCGATTTCGCTAATAGGGGGAGCAAATTACCATGAAGTTGAACTTCATGGTAATTTGCAAAAACTTTGAAAAATGCACTTTTGTGCATTTTTCAAAGTTTCATGTTGTGCACACACAAGTGCACAGATTAATTTCAGGGGTGCACCAGGATGTCCTTTGGACACCCCTGCACCCTTGAAATTACATTCTCAATTTGCGATTCGCTAATTGCTAAACGCAAATTGAGAATGTCTTGCCATTCATTCCAAATGAATGGGGAGGTATTCCTTAATTGCGACTCGCAATTTGCGAGTCGCAATTAAGAAATATTAAGAAATCACATTTTTTTTAGCAATTTCTTCATGCATAGCATTTTGCTATTCCTTA
This sequence comes from Lissotriton helveticus, assembly GCF_964261635.1. Lineage (NCBI taxonomy): Eukaryota > Metazoa > Chordata > Amphibia > Caudata > Salamandridae > Lissotriton > Lissotriton helveticus. The sequence goes on along the minus strand of NC_136069.1, from coordinate 1,326,421,836 downwards.
TTAGCGAATCCTTATTTTTCGCTAATAAGGAATCGCAAAATGGATGCTTGATGTATCTGGGGGCATGTTTCTTATAGAAAGCATACAGCAAACTGATCTATAAACAGGCTCCAAATAGGGTCACTGACTTTGGAACTAATGCCCGCCACATAAAAGGACAGGATATTTATGTTGTTCAACACCATTTGTTGAGTTCCATCTGTCACAGAGAACAACATTGGTGGTCACAAAACATTAGGCAAAGTCCCACACTTGTGTGACACATTTAAAGATAATATAATATCAGTATCAGGCGGATTCCCCTCCTCTTGCTGGAGGGTGCTCGCTACTACTGCTAAGTCAATCCACCATTGAATTTCCCAGATCACAGCAAAGGCTGGAGGTTGGGTGATGAGTTGGGACTGTAGGGGGTAAAATATTGTCAATATGTGTATTTCAATTAGCAGTGCTTTCATGACACACGTTGTGGAATAGGGACATGGATTAGAGGTATTTCTGAAATAATTGAAGTCTGCTGCACCAAGGTCTTGCTGAAAGCAGAAAGCTCCTTTAAAATTTGAGAGCAGAGAGTTTCCAGTCAAAGCAGAGAACCAGAAATCCCTTCAAGGGGCTGGAAAGCCAGTTGGAGAAAGAGAGGTGGATACAATGAAAAAGTCCGACCCCTCACCAATCCTCGCAGGCAGGCTGAGACAAGGTGGGAAGAGGGGAAACTGTAAAGAAGTGTGCTCTGCACTGCAGTGTCAAAACCCCCCAGAGTCTTCACCACTGAGACTTCTTGCCATAAAGAGGATGTCGCTGGAACAATAAAGCTGTAATATGTCCCCATTCAGCAGTCATCAGCAGTCATCATTAGTCATCATTTAGCAGGATCGTGACAACAGTTATTGTGCAGTGGCCATCTTGAATCATGTGTACTGCTGTTCCCCAAACACCCTGACTCTAAATAGTATTGGCATGGCCATTCTGCTGTTGGACTTGCTGCCACTTGTTGTGTTTCTCTTTCCCACCCTACAGCCTTCTTTTATACCATCTCTTCTCTCTCCTCACATTGTACAAGTGTCTCCCCTCATTAAGAATTTGTAGGGATTTTTATGATACACTTTACTTTCAACCTCCATTGTGGGTGGCCTTTGGCAGTGCATTGTGGGAGTTGGCCACTGTGCCCAGCTTCTGGCCAGGCCTGTGTCCACCCCCCTCACAGACTGTCAACCATCATTAAACCCAGTCTTCAGCCATGCACTGCTGTGTTTCCCCACAGGACCGGGCCTATACCACCCCCACTTGGACATGCAAACCCTGTGTTTCATGGCCTTAGGCTGTCATCATAGGACGCCAGGCGGACAAAGGAGGAAACGTTGTGTTGTGGCCTCGTGAATTATATCTTGAGGAGGCCTACAATCAACTCAATGACTGGCAGTGCTACAAAAGAAGTGATATCGGGACTGTCAAACAATCATGGTATGAGTTCTATAACAAGTTGATAGCCTGGAAGAGTGCCGGACTCTAAAATCAAGATTAATTCAGGTTTTTACAAAATGATCACCCTGTCATCCCCGCTATGTATTTAATTACCAAGGTGCATAAGAACTCTTAAAAGCCGCCCGGGCGGCCTATCATTTCAGCACAAAAAAGCCATACTGAAAACACTTCTAAATATGTGGACGCATTCCTTTAGGAACATGTAAAAGCTTTGCCCTATTTGTCCAGGGCACTGGTGATTTTTTAGGTAAACTTATTGATGTTAAATGGCATGATGAGTATATGTTAATGACATTGGATGTCACATCCCTTTGTACTTGCATACACCATCAAAATGGCATTAAGGGGCTGGAGTACTATCTAGGTACCAGGCCCATTCAGTTACACAAACATAACAAGGAGCTGCTATCCATGATTTTCACCTGTCTCAAAAACAACTTCTTTATGTTCTCTAATCAAGTGTTCCAACAGATCAGAGGTGTTGCCATGGGGGCTTGCTTTTCCCCCAGTTAGCCTTGTTTGCATATGGGGCTGTGGTAGGAGCAGGGCCTCCGTGGCCAACTAACTGTGGAGTTTGCTGAGCATGTGGCACATTGATATAGATATATTGATGATGGTATTTTAATCTGGAGGGGCTCTGAACAGCAGGCCCTTCATTTCATCAATATGATCAAAAACAATGCTCTAAACCTACATTTTACAGGCCACATCAGCGATTATAAAAATATGTTTTCTAGATTTAGAAGTCTTTATTCATAACAGCAGATTCGAGACTAGACTATTTAGAAAACCCACAGCTGGCAACACTGTACTGCACGCCACTAGCCACCATTTAATACGCAGTATTCCCTTTGGGGAATGCCGCGTATTCGGCGTATATGCAGCACACAAACAGAATGTGACTCAGCACAGAAGGCCAGTCGAGACAGGTTTGTGGCAAGAGGCTACACTAAAGACATGGTTGATAAAGCCATTGAAGAAATAGAAACCTTCTAAGGGGTTCACAGATACACCTGGTCCTTTAAACCAACAAAGAAGAAATTGGCATGGAAGCTATACTATAAAAACAATGCATTTATTAACCCCACATGAGGGAGACTGCATCATACGGTACCCTCAGACCACTGTAGGAGTCAGTTTAAGGAGTACAGAGAAGAGGGGCCTTATATATGCATACAATACATAGTCTGCATAAAACCAAGGGGAGGTCCTGGCACATACAAGCATGCTTATTGACTAATATGGGTATACAATATTTGCTTGCTCAACAAAGTGGGAGGGGAGACTAAACTGAACACCTCAGTAAGAATAGCCTGACAGTTCTATACTAGGAGCAGGGGCATTCTTACAGCTAGGCGTTTCTGAGCATGTGCAGGGCTCTGGAAGAGGGAGAAAGCACATGGCGAGCACATGGATAACGAAAATGTCTGCCAAGAACAAAATGGCTTTCAGCTCATGCTAACAGCGATTCCTACTATCTTTTACAGATGGTATTTTTAGCATGAGCTAAAGACATCTCTATGATCTAGTAGGAACATAGAAAATATTTTGCACATTTATTCTCATAAATTCATCAATATCCTAATCCATTGCTAGGTGGGCATTTTTCATTCAAAACATTTCATTAAGCGGGTATATATAAGGTATAAGCAGGAGTACTAAGGGAACAGAGCACTTCATACAGATAGCAGGAGAGAGTAATGACTATTATTATAAACAGAATTATCAATATTGTTCAACCCCAAGCAGAAAGCAGATCCTAGAACCATCTAGTCCAGTTCTATGTAAAAAACATTTTCAATAGACTTTTCCAGTGTTCCTCTTATGAGGGCTAGAGTATCAATCATTATAGTCAAGGACAGGGCAAAGTAACATTTTTCAACTGCTCAGATGAATGTCTCTCTCGCAGAAAAAACATTATTCCTAATGCAAATAGTAAAGCAGTCAGACATATTATTACAAAAACAATCCTAGCTGCAGGGGACCAGAAGGACCACACAGGGCCATAGGAATTAGGATGAGGAGCCGCAAAGGGCTGCTCCTCCTCAAAAATAGGACGATCGAAAGGGTACATTACTAACAAAAAGAAGTCCTTGGGAAATTGAAGCCGCTGCTCAACCAGCCAGAGGGGTGCCTTCTCCCTGTGGCCGTTTGAGGTTCACAGGAAGGCTCTTGTTGTTCCCAACTCACAACTCAATCACATCCCAGTTTGAGAAGGAAAAGTCTTTCTTTCAGGATCCTGTCCAGTGTCTCAGGCAGTGCACTTTGATCTAACAGGCACCAAGGGCACAGCACCTGTACCCTAAACTCGATTGCTCCACTGGCACACTGCTCTTTTGTTGAAGCCGCAAATTGTATCCAGTATCCCCAGGCACCTCTTGATCAACAAACAAAGGTGCAAACTTTTCATTCACTTTGGACCAGGATTCAGAGGCCTGATGCTGGGATCTCTGAAGCAACCCTCGTTTCAAAAGGGGTTACCTCAAGCAAAACCCTCCTTGCCAACCTTGTATGTCTGTGACTCTCTCAGCTGGGCATCAAAAACTTGATCCACGACTTCTCCTTTCTGATTTGTGACCCCGTCTTTTGCCCAAGATAGTGGCAGCAGTACACACTTCACATCTCAGTGCTTCCGCCTTCACTGAGGTCCTAGTTGCCAGCAACTCTTGTCCTGATTACCTTCACCTTGGCTTCAAGCTGGACTGGTGCTGACTCCCCAGTCTGGATCTGATGTCCGGGCCCCTCTGGCAATGGTTCTAAGGCAGCAAATATCTATTGATGGACAGAACAAAAGGTCTTTAGAAAAAGCATACAAGTAATCTATTAACAGAGAGGATAGTCTCAGAATACCTCCTAGTCATGGGATGCCCTATATATTAGCAAGGCACCTAAGAACCACTTCATCTATCTGAGAGTAAAAACAACCCTGGACCTATTACACTATTTGAACTAGCTAAGGAAGTCTGTGTTCATTTACTAAATTCTGAGGAAAAGAGAAAAACAATACGGACATACTCTGAATCCTTACTTTTGTGTATTCCTATATTATTCATCTGAAGAACCTCCAGAAAGGGACATCTTCTACACTTTTACCCATATACTTTGCATTACTTGTAAAGGACTGCAGACACTTCTAAAATTATTTCTCTTAATAAAAGCACCTACATTGTATGCTTAGGACCATGCTCTCATGTTATAGGTGCAGCAGGAAAATCTAAAACTGCTAATTTAACAGGGATTCTTATTACATAAAGAACTAAAAAAAATCAACATAGTGGGTACATACATTTCCACAGCAGAACATTTTGTGACAAACAAACTCCTATAAAACAATATTTTCTTCAGAAATGTTTGCTGAGGATTACACGGGGTCTTTCCTGCATTCTACTTTTCACGATCCAAATTATGCAACATCAACTCTAAGAAGGACTGTCAGCTTATTTACACAGACTAGCTAATAAAAGACTAGCAATGCCCTTGCAAAACTGTATGTAGCATGAGAACAACATAAACAATAATGGTGTTATCACCTGAGAATTTTAGAACATAAACTTCCCACATCTAGTTCCCCTTAAAGGTCAAATAAGGGAACATCAATCTAGACTACTCATCCTTTCACAATTTCATCAGACAGGATGTGCAGTAAAATAGCATATTTACGTATTCAATTTGTTAATGCTAACAATTTTTAAAACAGTATTACTGAATAGTCAATTAAATGACTCATGGCTGTTTCCCAGACAGCTTAGACAGGCTCAAAAGAGAGTGAGAAAAAGAGAGAGAAAACATAAATTTGCCTACCCTTAATTTGCAGAGAAGCTAACCTCCTTCCCCCATTTCGACAGTAGGAAACATGAAACAGGTTTCACTTCTGTCGACACTATATAATTTGTGGCAACTGGGCACAAAAAAACTCGTAGGAGGTAAATTGCACATTGAGCTAGCTAGAAAACATGAATAACCACCCACCATTTCCTTTAGCAATTGCACTTGTGTAACATGAGGGCGAATGAATGCAAACAAAATCCCATTGCCACCTTATCTCAGCCCTTGCACAGTAATCTTTAAACTAAAAGCATTAGTGCTATATACATGGCAGACCTATTCTCTGCATATGACTTACGAATGCTGCTATCCCTTGATAATGTTACTCAATAGGATAACCCCACCTGCACATTTCCTACACTTGTATTATATCTCAAGAAAACAGTGATATAGCCATGTGCTCCTAACAAAACATGCAATATTTCCTTTAGCTAATGTTACCTAAAACATTAATTATAGTGTTTTACCCTACAGTGTGAGAATCAGGATATTTAAGTAATACAAAGAAATCACATACTGTCACAGTGGCTCCCTACGTGGAAATTGCACGTTCAGTAGGGTTGGCTAGTTCTAAAAACAGACTTTGGCCTTTGACCCTTTTTTTTTTGGATTTATAGAAAAGTTTTATTGATCACAAAGTGGTCGTGCAAATATCATATATCTGTGGCTGTCATATTACAGAAGCGTGACGTTCATGAGCAATCAATCCAATAAGAACGTAAACAATACAAAAGAACAAAAACAGTGCCAAATGTCAAATCTCGCATCGTTACATGGACACCCTTACAATCTGTGCATTCCAGATATATCCGTGTGCTCGGCCGAGTGCACCCCCCCCCCCCGAAACAGAATGGCATCATTGCATCAAATAACTATTCACTCTTATCTCACAATCCAGTTCCCTCCAGTGAGGCAAAATCATTCAGAGTCCAGCTCGGCTTGGGCTAGTAGGTATTCTCGCAGGGGGGCCCAAATGTCTCTTGGACGTGAAGCACGTGGCAATTCCTCAGCGTAGGTTTCCAGCTGATCCCGGCAGTATACCATATCTTTGAGCCAGAAATCTACTTTAGGGTGCAGTCTACTGTCCCACGTGAACAAGGTGCGCCTTTTTGCCAAAAGTAGGGCCAGCTGTACAAACCTCCCCAGCACCCCCGTCAGGTGTGTGCCATGGCCCAGCAGGCACAGCGCAGGAGTGTTACATAAAGCCAGCCGCGTCATACTGATGAGAATACCCACCACATCCTTCCAGTATCGTAAGACACGTTGACATTGCCATGCGAGATGCACAAAGCCTGCCTCCCCGTCCCACATCGTCTGCAGTCGGATGTTGCCCTCAGACCGATCTTCCACAGCTTATAGGGAGTGTGATAGGTTTGGTGGAGGACTTTAAGGTGTATAATACGAAGGTTGCTGTTGGACGTCAGTCACCCTGTGACCGAGCAAACGCGTGCCCACTCCTCCTCTGTTATGGGAGGGTCAATTGCGGAATTCCAACGTGTTAAGCAGGGGGGAGAACTATGGGGTGTGTCCCTCTGTACGGCCCTGTATAGTTTAGTGACCAGCTTACGTTTCGCTGGTGCAGTGATGGTCAGTTGTAAAGCGGACAGATTCACAGGTTCATCTGGGAAGCATGTATAGTGTTCCCTCACAGCGCCGCGTAGTCTGAAGCATGTAAATTGGAAGAGTAGTGTGGGGTTTTGGATGTATGCCAGGTTGTCGCCCGATATGTACGTACCATCTGGGAACAAGTCGCTCATAAGTGTGATGCCCGCTTCCCTGAGTGCCTTGACCGACCCTCTGTCATTGGCAACCGATTGCGCCGAATGTCCCTCTATGGGTAAATCAGGTGCATATAAGTGGAGTCTTTGTGTCCGACGGCCGATCGCCTGCCACGCTGCCACCGTGGTGTCTAGAGTACTGATCTCTTGCTTGGGGGTATGTCGGTGAGCATGCGTTAATATGCCGCATAGGGGGACCGGATGAGCATCTCCCTCTTCCACCGCAACATGTGGAACAAACCCATGCGGCTTGTACCAGTAGAATGCATGGTGAGCCTGGCAGCATCGATAATAAACATAAAAATCAGGTGCGTTGAATCCCCCCCTGTGGTAGGATAAAGATAAGGTTTTCCAGCCTATCCGTGGCGGTTTGGCGCCCCAGATCAGCCGCAACAGTTGCGTCTGCAGCGTTTTAAAAAAATGCATAGTTAGCGGGATCGGGATATTGCAAAAAAGATATAAAAATGTAGGTAATACCACCATTTTTATGATGGAAATGCGGTCCGCTAATGATAGCGGGAGACACTGCCAACTGTCTATCTGTGCAACAAGGGTCGTGTATGCGGCACCATAATTCGCAGTTATCACTGTCTGGGGGTCTCTGTGCAACCATACCCCTAAATATTTCACAGGATCGGCTGACCAAACCAGCGGATATTCCACCGTGGGGGGAGTAGTTATGTCTGTCAGGGGGATGACCACTGATTTGTCCCAATTGATATGCAAACCGGAGAATAGGCCAAATTTAACGTATTCCCGTAGTACTGGAGACAGGTATGTGTTTGGCTCCCGAATAAATAGGACCATATCATCCGCGTACAATGATATCCCTACCGGACGATTATTAGAATTCAGAGCCGCCGCTCTGTGCAGCTGACGAATTTTACAAGCCAACGGCTCTAAGACAATGGCAAACAGAAGTGGGGAAAGGGGACACCCCTGTCGGGTGCCACTGCTCACTTCAAATTGCTCCGACGTGTCTCCACCCACTCGGACCCTCGCTGTGGGCTCCGTATATAGTATCTGAATCCACTGTAGGAAAACGGGGGGGAAGCCCATCCTGCGCAGAATGTACCTCATGTACCGCCATTCTATGGAATCAAATGCCTTCGCGGCGTCTAGTAGGACCGCGACAGCCGGAAGGTCGGGTTTTAGGACATGTAGCATGGCGAAGATAGTGCCTAGGTTTAAAGAAGTGGAGCGGTACGGGATGAACCCTGCCTGGTCAGGGAGTACAAGCATCGGCATCAGGGGTTGCAGTTTTGTGGCAATAATTTTTTCTAGGATTTTGGCATCTAGATTGATAAGGGACAAGGGGCGGTACGATTCGCAGCGTTCGGGGGGCTTATCCTTTTTCAACAATTTAATTATCAGCGCTTGGCGTAGTGTGGGGGGCAGCCGCCCAGAGTCATATGCCTCTGTGTACATCTCCAGGAGGCGGGGAGCCAATATGTCAGCGAATGCCTTATAAAATTCTGCCGTTAGGCTGTCCGGACCGGGAGCTTTCCCATTCGGAAGCGCCTTAATGGCGTCCGTGATATCCTCTACATCTATTGGGAGACTAAGATACTGGCGGTGTGCGTCCGATGGCCACGCACAGGCGATGTCGTCAAGATAGTCATCCATTTCGGACTCGGTCATCCCTCCCGCAGACGTGTAGAGTGTAGAATAGAAACCACAAAATTGGTCCACTATGGCAGCGGGAGAAAAATGGGACTGGCCATTGTTATCTACAATATTGGGAGTTGACAGGACCTTGACTGCAATCGACCTGCTAATGTTCTGCCTGGTCTCCCACCCTCGCCATACCCTCTGGCCACGTGTCTTCTGGAGAGGTATTTCATCTCAGTGTCTGCAAGTGTGTTGTATTGGTCATAATGCGCACGCATGTCAGCTAAAATGGCAATGGATGGCTCGTGTTCATACTGAATTTCAAGCTTGCGCAATTTTGACTCTACAGTGGAAAGACGGCCTCTTATGTCTTTTAGTATGCCTGCAGATGTGCCAATGCATACGCCCCTGATCGTGACCTTAAAGGCCTCTCACAGTGTTTCCTGGCTGTCCACTGACCCCACATTATTCTCGAAGTAGTGCACGATGGCCTTTTGTGTGGTGTCAGCATAGATCGGGTCTAGAAGGGACTCGGCTCGAAAGCGCCATGTAAGCGGTTTGTGTGGGTTGTGTTGGACGTGCAAAGGTAGGACTACCGGGTTATGTTCGGAAAGCGTTCTGGGAAGACTGGAGAAGTGTGGCTCACTGGTTAGAGGAGGCAGACCCTGAAGCAGAGGTCAAACCCGGGACCAGGGTTCAATTCCCGATGCGGCAGAGTCTTGAGCCCAAATGTCAAGGGACTCGTTAATTCTCGCTTCGGTGCCTACTTGAATCATGGGTTCACACTCTGCAACTCTGGGCAATAGCTTGCTTAATCTCCACTACGGCCCCCCGCGGCGGGATGCCTGGCTTTCACCTTGGGAATGCCCAGTAGGGGTTATCTCACAGGGAAAAGTCAGGACGGGTTCACAAAGCAAACGCCTTGAGACCTTGCGGTGATAAGGCGCTATATAAGAACCTTTGACATGACATGACATGACATTGCGGACATCTGTGACCCAAGTGTGCGCCCCCCCATTTAGTAGCCAGTAGTCGAGGCGGGACCAGCCATTAGTCCCAGACGTGACGTGTCCCCCCCGGGATCCCCAAATTCCTGTGTCTCCACGCATCCTTCCACCCAAACTCCAGCATGCCATCTTTCACACATTGGGCAACCCGGACCATTCTAGTGCTCAGTGGATTGGATTTATCAACAGAAGGATCAAGATATATGTTGAGGTCCCCGCCCAATATAAGTTCCGTGTCTGGCCAGTCTCGTAGTACCCCGAACAGTTGCAGGTAAGTTGTCGTGTCGTCAACCACAGGGCTGTATACATTCACGAGTGTCACCAATGTGTTGCCCAGTTTGCCCATCACAATCGCCCATCGCCCCTCTTGGCCTGTATGTGTCCGGAGAGCCATGAAGGGCACACCCCGCTTAACCAGTATAAGGACCCCCCTAGCATAAGAGGAGTAAGAAGAGGCCAACCAGTATGACGCCCAGCACCCTGCCACCCTGTCTTCTGTCAGTTTCGTCAGATGCGTTTCTTGAAATAGCACGAAGTGCACGTGGTGTCTATCTAATTGCGCTAGGACCTGTCTAATTTTTGTCGGTGATTTGAGCCCTCTAACGTTCCAAGTGACACAGTAGTAGGTGGACCCAGCTATATGTCGCGTGTCAGCACCCGGATGCAGTATTTAGACTAATAACAGCAGGGTGCGCCTGACCCGGCACTATAGTGTAACATTATGAATTGTGCAAAACATAACTTTGGCATACAATAAACCAGAACAGCCCCCCACCCACCTCCCACTTCAGCATACCCAACCAGCTAAAGACATGTCCCTCAATTAACTCCCTCAAAGGCCCCAACAACAGTACATGTAAGTCCCATTGGGGATCACCCATTCGGGGGACATGTTGGCCATCGCCACTCCCTGGTGAAATAGGGAGTGGTGCCACCCACTATTCAGTGTCTCCCTCCAGCTCATTCTTCAGTGCAATAAATGAACATGGAATAGATTTAAACAGAGGATCCTGTATATGGCTATGAACCTCTTATGTACAACATTAGCATCCATTTACCTTCCCCCCAGCTACCTCGTGGCGTGCCCTGCTAAGGGTTGCCCAGTAACCCCCTTACTGTTCAATCGTCAAAGTCCGACATTGGGGAGACAGGCGAGCGCTGTTTCTGGCGCCGTAGAGTTTTTGCGTGTTCCATCGCGTGCTTTGGATTTGCGAAGATCTTGCCATGTTCCATGGTGCCAATACGGAGCCGGGCGGGGTACAAAATTGCGTACGGGATCTGGTCCTTTTGAAGGAGCTTCTTGGCGGCTTGGAATTCCTTACGAGCTGCCTGAACATTCGCCGTGAAATCAGGATAGAATGACAGTACGTTGCCGTGATTGAGCCTTTCAACCTGGTGGTCCGGAGGACGGTGTCACGGTCCCTAAAATTGAGTAGTCGCGCAATAATGGGTCTTGGAGGTGTCCCTGGCGGCGGGCGTGCCGCAAGTGACCGGTGCGTGCGTTCCACGGCAAATAGAGGGGACAGTTTATCCTTTCCGCAGATGTCTCGGAGCATTCCCTCCACGTACTCCTTGAGTCGCCCCACATTCGTGGATTCCGGCAGGCCCAAAATTCGAAGATTGTTCCGGCGCGAGTGTGCTTCAATGTCCTCATTCTTGGCTCGAATGACTTCAAGCAGCTTAGAGATATCTGAGGTCTTCTCTGCTACTTGCTGGAGCCCTTCTTCTGCATCCGAGATGCGTTGTTCGGCCTCCCCGATCCGCGTCGCTTGTTTGTCCAGTTTGGAGGAGAATTGGTCCATTCTGCCATTTAGCGCCTCAATCTTTCCGTATATAGCCTGTAGGCTCGCCTGGATGGCTGCCAGGGATTTTTCAAGCACAGTAGGGGAACTCGCGGGTAAATCTACCTCAGTGTCCGACGACTCCGCCTGGTCAGGCTTTGTCCCTTTTCGCAGTTCAAACGTGAGCCGGGGCTGAGACTTGTCCGGTTTGCCCATGGCTTCCGCAAAGTATCACAGCGTCTGGCGAGTTGTACTTGTGGCGCTCACCTCTATGCGCGTACTTTAGTATACGTGCCCTTGCAACTGGTCAGCTCAGAAGGGGGTAGAGCCCCAGTCCGTGCTCGTCGTATGTGGACCCCCCGTTGCACGTCGTGATGCACCGCAATGTGAGAGCGGGACAGTGGCCCACATCACTGGCGCACACCTAGACTCCCACCGTAGTGCAGATAGCTCGGCAGAGCATGGGGACAGCCTCCCAAGCCAATGATGGGGCAGCACACAGCGTGGGCAAGAGCGCGGGGGTCGCGGTAGTGTCCGGAGGATCCACGTGGCTGTGTGGCACTGGGTATCCGGCAGGGCGAGAGGGCCTCAGCTCAGCAATGGCACGCAACTCCCGCGTGTAATACAAGATGGCGGCCGGGGCTCCAACGGCCGGCACAATGCTGTGCCAGTACAAGACGCAACTGCCACCCAGGGTCGTGCACCCAGAACTCGACAGGTGGAAATAGCCCGTGGTCACTGTCAGCTAATATAGATCTACGGAGTGCCTCGTGAGCAGTGGGGGGGAAGACCTCCGCGCTCCCATTGAATGTCCAGCTAGTTCTTCCCAATGTGCGCAGGGCCCATCCCCCAATGTCCTCAGAACCCACGCCGCACTGTACCAGAGAGAGGAGCTACATCCCGTCACGCGAAGCGTACGTGCGGGCTCAGTTTAGGAGGAGATGGTGGGAGTTAGGTTGCTGCAGGGCGATGGGAGGTGTGCGGCGTATCGCGGCCTGCTCCTCACCTCTATGCCGGGCGCTTGCGTAGAAAGACGCGCCCGGCGGAGACCTCTCGCTGTTGCCATCACCACCGCCGGGCCCACCGCCAGAGTCTCACCACCTTTGTCGCGGGTAGTTGCCTCTCCGCCCTCGGCAGTGTCAGGGAAGGAGATTGTCTGAGCTGTGCTCCGCCGCTGGGGTGTAACTAGTGTCCCGCAGCCTCCGCCATTAGTCCCAGGCCACCATTACACAATCCCCCTCGGCAGCCACGCGATCTTCGGCCAGGTGATTCCGAGCACCGTGACGGGATCGCCGCACAGGGAAGGACAGCTCCTGGGGTCAGTATCGTGGTCCCATCAGCGCAGCACCGATATATCCGAGCTGAGGAAGGATAACTGCAGGATGATTGTAGGTGGCAGGTAGAGCAACACTACCGTGCGGCCATTTTGCCGAGCCTCAAGCCACACCCCACCCTTTGACCCTTAAACCTGTTGTCCCCTGTCTAAGAAGGGCTACGCCATGCGTACTTTCCAATTAAAAGCAACTATGAAGAATCACAGCTGAAAGGCAGTCCTGTTCCGTCTGTTTGCCAATAATTTAAAGGTAAAATAATAATGTCTGCTGGTTTTTTATACTTATTTTCATTTGTGTGCAGTGTGTGGTGTGCTTTTCTAGCAATATAGAGGTCAGCTGTTTGTGCTATACTTGCATGTGTGCATTACTGAAGCCTGAGATCAATTTGGAAACTGCTCTGAGTGACAGAACTGCTTTTAAAAAGTACATTTTGCCCGAATTCGACTGTGGTGCTAGGGGCCTACAACCTACAATGTTTTGGCATATTAGTCATCCCCAGAGTGTCCTCTAGATATTCCAGGAATAGGGGTTCAGAAATGTATAAGGTACACCCTTAAACAAATGAGTTTTGTGCACCTGGGTAAAGTGACATTTCACATTTTAGTCCCCCCCATTTCGGTACAGTGTTGCTCAAATTCAACTTTGATGTTAGGAGTTCACAGTATGATAATTAGGCCATATAGAGATCACAAAACGATTTTAGTGCACTTATTTTTGGTAAACATTTTTTTTCATATAGTAACAATTCCCCCCCCCCTTTTTTTTATCATCAACCCTTTTGATGGTTCCACTTATGAAAAGTAACCCTCATTCCTTTCCTGTCACCTTTAAATGCATTCATTTATAACCCTAAGCACAGAAGCCTTACTTGAAATATGAAAAGTCTGCGCCAGTTTTTAAAGGACAGTTATTTTTTAACATCAGAACCATGGATGTGCTTTCTAAAAAGGCATTAAGAAAAAAAATCCCTTCTAATCTTTTCTCTGCTATCAAAAATAATGAAACTGTCTTTCTAACTTTTAAAATCAGCAGTCTGTAATGCACGCCTTTATACCGTGTTTGCACTAACATAAAATCTAGTTGACCCAGCAGTTTTTCTGTGTGACTTGCGGTCAGGAATAGCCATGTGTTTATTGACACTGCTGTGCTATTGACCAACAGGAGTCAATTTCCACACCTCTTTCAGGAGAAAAACCCTTTTACTGTATTTGTAATGTCCTGAAAGAGTTTAATCTCTGTTTGTTGTGTCAGACAGCTTCTTCTCAGTGAGACAGCTTAAACAGAGCTGTTGGAAAGCTTTTTTTTTCTAGTGTTGAAAGCAAACACGGTCACAGTCTATTTAAAAGTCAGGCATTTCAAGGCAGTCAAAATCTGTCATTTTGATAATGTAGTGTTTCAGCGACAACCAATTCACTCAGATGATGTGAATGCCTTTTAATACCTAATACAATGTATCTAAGGAGAATGCTGTAACATTTTGCATTTTAGTCCTAGTAATTGCAAAGCACAGAATTTTGTTTTTTCCCTTCCTTTCTATTAGGCCTATTTTATTCCTATTGAATGTGAATTCTAATTTACCCTTACCAGTGTGGCATTTTGCACACATGTACAGTTTCTTACTCTTTCAATTTTAATGATAGCGTGCAGCTTCTTAGCATATGTTACATAATTCATTTCTGGATTTTTTTTAAATGTAATTTATTTAATGACATTTGTATAACAGAATGATGACAAAAAAAACACATTGAGCTCATTCCAGACATTTACAGAAGGGGGTCATACACTCAGAACACACAATACAGCGCGCTTAAGGCTAGCCATTCTTACACAAAGAGCGCAATCGCTACTCACTCACACAAGTACCGCCGGTGTCAAACCACAAACTACATAGACATTCAAATGCACAATTAACCCACAAATCAACACTTAGGACAGAACCAAGAGACAGCCCACAGACTGTACTGATATATACAATTGTGCTCTCACTACTACAAAAAGTATTACAAACAGTTCAATGACTGATGAGTATTCAAGGAGACAGAAGCAGATTCTTTGGTGTGTTCTTAATACAGCAAAACGTTGGTTTATTCTCTCCAGATTCAAGTAATGTAATGCAAAGCCGACACGTGTTTCGTCGTGTACAGTTGAGTCAACACGACTCTTCAGGGCTGATGGTACAAGAATAACATATACAGAATCAGTAATGCCGTAGTCACATACTGCAAATGGTGACAAGGTGCAACCAACATGCAGTAGTGGCGCGAATAAACCAACGTTTTGCTGTATTAAGAACACACCAAAGAATCTGCTTCTGTCTCCTTGAATACTCATCAGTCATTGAACTGTTTGTAATACTTTTTGTAGTAGCGAGAGCACAATTGTATATATCTGTATAGTCCCTTGACTTTTTTAGACGGTTAAGGGTGTTTTTCCGCCTGCTCTTCACGCACTACATTGCTATTTGTCAATCCACACTCTGTAACGTTTAACCGAGGTAGTGCGCCTGAGTGATCTGAATTTCTAAAAACCCCACTGAAGTGTTTCACAGACTGTACTGAAACCAAACCATTTGTAAATATTAGTTGTAAGTCATATTTACAAGAAAAGCTCTCAAAAGTTGCCCAAAAGACTGCACAAAAACAGCCCAAAGTCTTTTCCATGTTCAAGAAGCCAAAGGACACCAAATTCGCCATTTCTGGCTGGCAGAACACTAAAAAAAAAGCGCTCTGCATATCACCACTTATGAAAGTTACTTAGTGTGCAGATTAGGATCCTTTTTATCTACATATTTAGATCCATGGGGTACTTAGTCACCAAGGAAGAAATACCTTTTTATACCTAAACCTATTTAGGTATCCCCTCTAGGGGAACTGGCTGAGTTCATTCAAGATTCACATTGGTACCCCCTAGAAAGCAGCACAATCTTCGATGTGTTCTTGAAACAGGCACGCCAAGAATATTGCAGCATATACAATATTATTCGCCAAGTGGCACTTAACTTAATGTGTGCCATTCACGTTTTCACAATTTAGAGAAAAATCTCCTCATTACCTGCCTACACAAATTGCAATTCATATATTTCCAAGTTCCAAAGTCTTTGGTCAAAACAAAACAAGTCAAATGTCGACAAACTTATCAAGCACAAATCTCCAGCCTACCACTGCGAAGTTCTGAATGACCTAACGGTCATATTAGAATACTCACACCAAAGAAGTTATCAGTCGGGAGCGGCTACCTCCTGGAGTGCCAAATCAGGGAAGACCAGAAATATAGTGGGCTGGAAAGACAAACAATCTACGTGTGCAGGGTACCTCCTCAGTAGATTCTTGTCCTGTCCTCCTCAGTAGATTCCTGTCTCCTGTTAAGACCACTCCCTTGGATAGCCGCTTCTCCAATGAGGTCCACGTTTAGGTGTCATTTGAAGAGATAGAAGCCTTCTAAGGGGTTCACTGATACACCTGGTCCTTTAAACCAACAAAGAAGAAATTGACACAGACGCTTTAATATAAAAGCAATGCATTTATTAACCTCACATGAGGGAGACTGCATCATACAGTACCCTCAGGCCACTGTAAGAGCCAGTCTAAGGAGTACAGAGAACAGGGGCCTTATATATGCATAGATTACATAGTCAGCATAAAACCAAGGGGAGGTCCTGGTACATACAAGCATGCTTATTGACTAATATGGGTATACAAAATTTGCTTGCTCAACAAAGTGGGAGGGGAGACAAAACTGAACACATCAGTAAGAATAGCATGACAGTTGTATACTAGGAGCATGTGCATTCTTCCAGCTAGGCATTTCTGAGGATCAATCAATCAATCAATCAATCCATTTGTATGGCGCACTACTCACCCGGGAGGGTCTCAAGGCGCTTGGGGGAAGGGGTATGCTACTGCTCGAACAGCCAGGTCTTGAGTTGTCTCCTGAAGGCGAGATGGTCCTGGGTCAGCCGAAGGTGGATGGGGATGGAGTTCCATGTCTTGGCAGCCAGGTAAGAGAAGGATCTTCCTCCGACGGTGGCTCTTTGGATGCGTGGTACGGCGGCGAGGGCGAGGCTGGTGGACCGTAGCTGGCGGGTGGGCGTGTAGAAGGTCATGCGGTCGTTGAGGTACTTGGGGCCCAGGTCGTGGAGAGACTTGTGTGCGTGGGTGAGGAGCCGGAACGTGATCCTCTTGTTGACGGGGAGCCAGTGCAGGTTCCTCAGGTGGCTGGAGATGTGGCAGCGTCGGGGGACATCCAGGATGAGTCGGGCGGAGGCGTTCTGGATGCGCTGGAGTCTTTTCTGTAGCTTGGCTGTGGTTCCGGCGTAGAGGGCGTTTCCGTAGTCCATTCGGCTGGTGACGAGTGCCTGGGTGACTGTCTTCCTGGTCTCGGTCGGGGTCCAGCGGAAGATCTTGCAAAGCATACGCAGGGTGTTGAAGCACGATGAGGAGACGGCGTTGACTTGTCTGGTCATCGAGAGGGAGGAGTCCAGGATGAAGCCCAGGTTGCGTGAGTGGTCGGTTGGCGTGGGTGCGGTGCCCAGGGCCGGGGGCCACCAGGAGTCGTCCGAGGCGGAGGGCGAGGATCCCAGGATGAGGACTTCCGTCTTGTCCGAGTTCAGTTTCAGGCGGCTGTCCTTCATCCACTCGGCGACGTCTTTCATCCCTTCGTGTAGGCAGGTTCTGGCAGTGTCGGGGTCTCTGGTGAGGGAGAGGATCAGCTGGGTGTCGTCGGCGTAAGAGATGATGTTGAGGTTGTGCTGGCGTGCGATGGCTGCAAGAGGTCTCATGTAGACGTTGAAGAGGGTGGGGCTGAGTGAGGATCCTTGCGGAACGCCGCAGATGACTTCGGTGGCCTCGGAGCGAAACGGGGGGAGGCGGACTCTTTGTGTTCTTCTGGCGAGGAACGAGATGATCCACTCCAGTGCCTTTTCTTGGATACCGATGTTGCTGAGGCGCTGGACTAGGGTGCGGTGGCAGACAGTGTCGAACGCAGCAGAGAGGTCCAGGAGGATGAGGGCCACTGTTTCCCCCTTGTCGAGCAGGGTCCGGATGTCGTCGGTGGCTGCGATGAGGGCGGTCTCGGTGCTGTGGTTGGCTCTGAAGCCGGACTGTGAGGGGTCGAGGGATCCGTTCGTCTCGAGGAAGGCGGCCAGCTGTCTGTTGACGATCTTCTCGATGACTTTGGCAGGAAAGGGGAGGAGCGAGATGGGGCGGAAGTTTTTGAGGTCGGTGGGGTCCGCTGTTGGTTTCTTCAGGAGGGCGCTGAGCTCGGCGTGCTTCCAGCTCTCCAGGAAGGTGGCGGTGTTGAAGGAGGTGTTGATGATGTTCCGGAGTTGGGGTGCGATGGTGGAGTCGGCCTTGTTGAAGATGTGGTGTGGGCAGGGGTCGGTCGGTGATCCGGAGTGGATGGTGTTCATCGTGCGGGCTGTGTCCTCGGTGGTCACCGTGGTCCAGGTGCGGAGGGTGGTGGTGGTGGTGGGGGGCGTTGGTTCGACGGTGGGGTGCATGGATGGAGCGCTGAAGCTGTTTGGATGCCGGCGATCTTGCGGTGGTAGAACGAGGCGAGGGAGTCGCAGAGGTCTTGTGACGGAGTGATGTCGTTGGTGCCGGTGCTGGGATTGGAGAACTCCTTGACGATGCTGAAGAGTTCCTTGCAGTCGTGGGTATTGTTGTCCAGTCGTTCCTTCAGGGATTTCTTCTTGGTGGTGCGGATAAGCTGGTGGTGCTTGCGGGTGGCGTGTTTGAGGGCAGTCATGTTGTCAGTGGTCCGGTCAAGGAGCCAGGCTTTCTCGAGAGTGCGGCAGGTCTTCTTGGAGTCCTTGAGTTCGTCGGTGAACCAGGATGCCTTCTTGCTTCTGGGTCTGCTGGGAGGGTTCTTCAGTGGTGCGAGGTCGTCAGCGCAGGCGGTCAGCCACTGTGTGAAGTTCCGGGCTGCTTCGTTGGGGTCCGTTGCGCTGGCGGGTGGGTTCTGGCTGAGAGAGGCGGTGAGCTGCTCGGTGGTGATCTTACTCCAGCTTCTGTGGGGAACCTGTGGCGGGTCGTGGTTCTTCAGAAGCTGAAGTGGACGCAGCTGTGGTCGGTCCAGTGGAGTCCGGTGGCGTGGCTGAAGGTGATGTGCTTGCTGGATGAAAAGACGGGATCAAGCGTGTGGCCGGCATAGTGGGTGGGGGTGTTGACCGGTTGCTTGAGTCCGAGGTTGGCGAGGTTGTCCAGCAGGGCTGCGGTGTTGCGGTCCTTGTTGTTCTCCAGGTGAAAGTTGAGGTCTCCAAGGAGGATGTAGTCGGCGGAGGGGTGGGCGTGCGGGCTGATGAAGTCTGTGATGTCATCGATGAATTGTGTGCGTGGTCCCGGGGGTCTGTAGACGAGGGTGCCTCTGAGGGTCGTCTTTGGGTCGGTGTGAATCTGGAAGTGGAGATGTTCGGCTGCGGCGAAGGTGTCGTTGGAGTCGGTCGTGATGCGGATGGTGTTTCTGTGGACGATGGCGATGCCTCCTCCGGTCTGGTTGACGCGGTCCTTCCTGATGATCTTGTACCCGTCCGGGATGCGATGGCGATGTCGGGTGCAGAGGAGGCGTTCATCCAGGTTTCCGTGAGGAAGGCGACGTCCGGTGATGTTGGGTCGAGGAGGTTCCAGAGTTCCACGGCGTGTCTGTGGACGGAGCGGGTGTTGAGCAGGATGCACTTGAGGTGGTTGCTGCTGGTGCTTGACTTTGCGGGTGCGGTGCTAGTTCGGAGGCAGGTGAACTTGCAGGTACAGCAGGTGAAGGGTCCGTGGGTGCGTCTCGGGGTGGCTTGGCAGCAGGCGGGTGTTCCGGCCGGCATTGAGTGCGCTGAGAGTGGCGGCGTCGTAGGTCAGTCGGGTAGTCTTGCCTCGGCGGCGGGAGCCAGGGGTCCTGGCACTGGGCGCGGTCCAGGCGCGGACGGGCGCAGATGGGCTTAACTTTGGCGCGCCTTCGGCGCACAATCGGCGCTCCCGCTGCGCGTATGCATGGGCGTCATAAGAAGGAGCTGGGAGGGAGGAGCAGCTGGGTGGCGGGAGCGGGGCGGCGAATGGGCAGGAGGGGAGCGGGGCCGCAGGGAGGCAGGGGGCGGCTCACCGGCGGCTGGGTCGTCCTGTCCTGTAGGGATGTTAACAAAAAAGACAAGGCAGCAGAGATCGGAAATGAGGTCACAGCAGGGTGACAAACAGCAGTGCCGGGCTCTGGAAGAGGGAGAAAGCACATGGCGAGTACATGGATAACTAAAATGGCTGCCAAGAACAAAATAACTTTCAGCTCATGCTAACAGCGATTCCTGCCATCTTTAACACCATAAGCAAGGCTAATGGGATTTCTAGATATCCGGCCTTATGTAACAACAGTTCCAAGACAGCCATTGTAGTTAGTGAGAATAATACATCTACAAGATTAGTACTGACTTACAACAGGCAACACCAGGCCTTGCGTAAAATCTACAGAAAGAATTGGAGCTTGGTGCGCAACGATCCAGTCATTGGTAGTCTCATGTCAGCTGCTCCTGACATTACTTTCAGAAAAGCCAGGTCGATGAGCGACGCATTGGTTAAGAATAGCCCAGAGCTGGTAGTTAAATCTTGGGTAAATTCCAGAAAAGAATTTGTGAAATGTGCTGTCTGCAAGGCTTGCAGGCAGGGTGTCAATAAAACATCATACAGAGTCCCATTCAATGAGGCTTTAGTTCCAATTTCTAAATTTCTCACCTGCAAGACCGAGTTTGCGGTCTATGTGCTGGAGTATCCTTGTGGCCTGCAATATGTTAGTAGTACCAAGTTGCAGGTCCACAAAGGATACTCCAGCACATTAGAGCAATCCTTGGTAGTGATGCTTCCTACCCAGTGGCTTGTCATTTCAAGGATTCACACGATAACAACTCTGATCTTTTGAGATTCTTTGTGATGGACACAGTCATGCCACTTAGAAGAGGGGGGAATCGAGAGGCCCATCTTCGAGCATTGGAAATTCGATATATATTGACACTAGGCACCAAGATACCTCATGGTCTTAACACTAGCGAGGATATCTTTACTTGCTTGTAGATGTAGCCAGATTTGCATGGTCTCTTTGCATCAGTTCTATGTGAATTCCTCTTGAATGCAGTCTCCGTTTGTGTATATATATATATTTTTTTTATATTGTTACCCTTGGTGCTCAGCACATATTTATTTCACTATTGCACTTTATTGACGTGGTCTCGGCATAACAACAAAGTATCATGCCTAATTGGACTTGACCTTTTCCCATATGATCGTCTGTTTTGCACTGGCACTTTGGACTGTACCTATTCTCAAGTGGCAGTTCTTTTATAGAAACTTGTTTATTATATAAGTTTTATATCTTTATGAAATGCCTCTTTTATCCAGATCAATATTTTATGCATGTTTTATTGACTGTGAATGGATTTTATTGAGGTTTTTTAACCCATGTAACTGTAGTAAATCTCTGGTTGATAGTTTCCTTGTGCTTATGAAAATGAATTAACACCAACTGGGGTTTTATGTTACATTTTTCATGGTTTTAAGCAATTGTGTCATTTTAGGTATTTTTATGAATATTGCATACATTTTCCCGAAGCAGTACTGTTATTTTTAATATACTCAACATCCAACGATGTTCAGTCTATCATATACAGCAGTTTATTTGGATTTGTAACCAGTGTTAAATGGATTCTAACTAAGGCACTTGCTGCTCATGTATTAGGATTTCCTCTATGTTTATTGACCATGTGACACAGGTGAATTACATTCTCAAATGCATGACGCACTTCAAATTCTGCACTTCCTACTGAAGCGGCATGTGATCAAGGCCTCTTGAAGGCTGAAACGCGTCATGGCGGACACGAAGGATTCATAATAAAAAACTTTGCATCGATTTTGGGTCTGCTTCGTCAATTGAACTGAGGGATTGCAGTAGATATGTATATATATAATATATATATATATATATTACATTGTATTGTAATTGCATTTATATAACGCTTACTACCCTGACGAGGCGTCAAAGCACTTTTTCAGCGAGTAGCATGCTACTCCGGGACCCATAGAGAATTAGTGTTGAATTAGTATAGTGAAACATGCAAGTACATTTTAAGTGGTGGATAGGTTAGTCAGTTATTTGGATTCGGAAAGCTAGCAGAAGGATAGAAGAGGAAAAAAAAGGGTTGTATGTATATCGCTCTTGTTACCCCTGATGGGGTGGTGAAGCACATTACTCTGGAAACCCATAAAGGATTAGTGCTGAATTAGTATGATGAAATATGAAAGTAATTTGAGTGGTGGATTTTAGTCAGTTATTTGGAGTGAGAAGGTTAGCGGTGGGTTAAATGGAAAGAAAGGTTTGCAATCATGTAGCACCTGGTACCCCTGATGGGTGTTGAAGCCCTTTTCTGGCGAGTAGGACGCTACTCTGGAACCCATAAAAGATTAGTGTTAAAAAATAGTATAGTGAAGTATGAAGTCATTTGAGTGGTGGATATGTTATTCAGTTATTTGGATAGAGAAGGGTAGGTTGCAGGATAGAAGAGGGAAAGAGGTTTGTATTCATATAGCGCTTGCTACCCCTTGATGTGGTTTTGAAGCGCTACATTGGCGAGTAGCACGCTTCTCTGGAAACTATAAAGGATTAGTGGTGAATTCGCGTAGTGTAATATGGAAATTGAGAAGTGAACATGTTAGTCTGTTATTTTGATTGAAAAGGAAAGTGGAGCGACAGAAGAGTGAGATTTTTCTTTTTGTTTTTTTGAGGTCATAGCAGTAGGGGGAGGCTTTTGGATGAGTAAAAAGGGGTTTGGAGGGGTAGAGTCAAAGGGAAGAGTTTATAAAGCTTTGTTTTGGGGGATCGGCATAGTAAAAAAAGGTGTAAGATGATGCAAGGAGGGGTAAAGTGGGAGAGAGTCTAGAAAGGGTTATTTTGGGGATCATAGTATTGGTATGGGGTTTAGGATAAATGAGAGACAGATGTATAGGGTGAGAGATCGGGCAGTGCATTGGAAACAGTAGTAGAAAGAAGTTTGATATGAGTCAGAAGGTCGGAACAGAGGAGAAGTGTTGTGTAGTTCCTATATTCCCAATAGTCTCTGCGCATTGGAATAATATATCCTATAGATATGACATAGAACTTAGGTCAGTAGGTCTCTATCGAATATACTAAACTTAATAGTGAGTGCCAGCTAGCTCAGAGGTCACTAGAAACTTTTTCGAATACACAAGAAAGAATTAGTTTTGGACAACCGCATAAACATGACAACTTTGTTTCCCCAAGAATAAGAACATATCTTCAGAGTCGTGGAAACAATAGATAACTAGTTCACTCAGCCAATCGTGCATGCTTCGTTTCTATAGAGTTGCAGAGAAAAATAGAGAGACAGGCATTTCAATAAAATGATTTATTGAACAGTCTTCTTTTTCAGGCAAGAGAGGTGAACTGCTACAATCGTTAGACAGAATGCAAAGTATAATGCGTACAGTGAGAATAGTATTATAAAATAATACTGCAATAGCATTGTATGGTTTCTAAGTCATATTAAAATACATACATAAGTACCACAGGCTAAAATACTCATCTGGTGCTTCTAAAATATGCCTCCCCAATGTACCTAACCTAGGTCTAGTACGAGGGAGGAAGTAAGTAAGGTCTTTAGCATAGGTTTCGTTTTTGCCAAGAACTGCCAAAGGTTTCTCTAGTTTCTAATCAGCTCCATACCTTAGAATGAAGGAGGTTTTGTATCTCTGTCTCGGGACTCGATTTCCCAACACCCCGCAAGGGGAGTCAGAAACACTGGAGCTGGAATCTCGGCAGAGGTGGACAGCTTGTTGATCAGTGCGTCAGCTGGAGAGTCGTCTTCCTTCGGCACTTGCTGTAGCGAGCTGCGTCGGGCAAGTAGGTTGTGGAACTGCACCGAACCACACTGTGCTTTGCCATAGCAAGTGAAGGTATATTTATACCTTGAAGGTGTTTAGGAATGCCATGTTTGATGTAAAGTCGGGCCTATGAACGTCATGAATGAACCCCTAAGGAATAGATGTTCATTGTAAAATAACTGAGTTCTTGGAGAAATCAATATTCAAGGAGGGGGAAGTCCCTATGGCTTAAGAGTATGGTTTTCCAAGAAATCGTTTTGACGTTGATGAATGGATGGAAGTAGCAATGCCTGTATTTGGACTGCATTGGCTATGTCTAAATAAGGGCTTGATTTATATGCCTATATCAGGGCAACGTGAATTGTCCCATATATAAGGGCATGAATCGGGAAAATTCATTCGAAATCTAAAACGCCATACACCAGAAGTATAGGCTGAGAAATAGAGTAGTGCATTTGAAATGCTAAATTAGAAGAAAGTGATAAATGTATAAGCCCATAAGTACATTGAAAGTATATTGAAAGTATATAGATGCAAAGAGGAGGTAAGTATATATAGATTAAAGATATTGATAGAGGTACAGGATGAGAAATAGGGTAGTGCATTTGATATGCTTTTTCAGGAGAAAGGTAACAGACACACAGATCCAAGTACATGGAAGGTACATAGATGCATAATGGAAGTAAGTACATGTAGACCAAAGATGATTTTTATTTATTTATTTATTTACCTGTTTATACAAAGCAATACACAAAGATAGGTACATATCTATAGTGAAAAAAATGCTTATATACAGAGGAATATGCTGTACATTTCTGTTTGCATATGGTGCTTGTGTGGGGAAGAGCCAATTCTTGAGTAATTTTCTGAAGATAAGGTGGTTGCCGGTGGATCTTATGTTGGGGGGTAAAGAGTTCCATAGTTTGGCTACTTGAACAGAGAAGGATGTTCCACCCATGTTTTCTTTTCCTGTATCTTGGGATTTTGAGGGAAGATGCCCCTTTAGAGCGTAGGATACTATGTTGAATGTGTTTGGTGATTTTATTCCTGATGAAGAGCGGTCCCATTCTATGTATTGCTTTGTGGGTGATACAAAGTAGCTTGAAAGTGGATCTACTGGCAACCAGTAACCAATGCAGGGCTTTCAAGGCAGGTGAGATGTGGTCTCGCGGTTTGATATGCAAGAGTAGTCTGGCAGCCTAGTTCTGAATCCGTTGTAGTCTTTTCATGGTTGTTAAAGGTGATCCATGGTAGAGGCTATTGGCGTAATCGAGTTTGGACAGAACAAGGAAGATGGTAGCTTGGACCTTGTGTGGCAATCCCAAATGAGGGAGCATTTGTCGCAGCGTTTTTATAGTGGCAAACCTTGATCTTCTAAGATTGTCCACTTGGGCATTCATCGACAGCTTGGAGTCCATGGTCATTCCGAGGTTTCTTACTTCCTTCGATTCTTTAGGTGGTGATCCCAGTTCATCAGGCCAGGCGGCAAGCGGAACGTAGTGTTTCTAATTGCCACCATGAGTATTTCAGTTTTTGAATCATTCAATGTGAGATGGCTCCAAATCATCCACTGATCCACGGCTCTGAGACAACTGCAAATTGGGGATTTTTCAATGTCTTTGGGGCATTCCAGTTGAAGGAGTATTTGCGTGTCATCTGCATAGTTATAGCACGTGAGGTGAAATGTATTGTTCAGTACCGGTAAAGACTTCATGTAGATATTGAAAAGCAAGGGCGAGATCATAGAACCTTGAGGGACCCCGCTTTTGTGAAGTATAGTTTGGATGAGAAAGATGGGGTAAGGATGACATTTGTTCTGTTTTGAAGGTAGGACGTGATCCAGTCTAGAGCAGTTCACTCTATGCCGGCTTCATAGAGTCTTTGTTTCAGAGTGTCATGGTAAACTGTGTCAAAGGCAGCCGTGAGGTCCAAGAGGAGTAGTGCAGCAACTCAACTGCAGTCAGCTGTATTCTTCAGGTCATTCCTGATGGCATGGAAGGCAGATTCAGTGTCTCTTCCCGGACAGAATCCTGTTTGGAAGTCTGAGAGTATGTAATTTTCTTCAATGAATTGTGACATCTGGGCGAACGCTGCTCTTTCTATCAGTTTGTCCAGAAAAGGTCCATTTGTAATGGGTCCGTAGTTGTCAGGTACACCGGGTCCAAGTTTTCTTCAGTAAAGGGCGTATGTGTGATTTTTTGAGTTCTTCTGGAAATATTCCAGTAGTTAAGGAATCATTGATGATTCTTCTTACTGGAGTGGCAGCAGAGGTTGTTAAAAAAATTGTCTTGAAAGTTTGTGGTGGACAGGGACCAGAAGGGCTGCCGGCAGGCCTGCTTGCTTTGACCAGGTCCATAAATTCATTGTGTGAGATGTGTTGGAAGGAATGGAGTGGCTGGGTTAGAGTATTCTTGGATTGTTGTTTTGTACAGGGGTTAGTACTGGTGCTTTGTTTCTGTTTTAAGTACGAGTCCAATGTGTCTGCTTTGTCTGTGTAATGATTTGTCAGTTTGTTTGTGAAACCTTGTATGTGTGGTAGTTGGGATAGAAGGGTGTACAGATGTGGTTTGGTTGGGTTTGTGGTGCATGCTGGTATATTTGTCTGTGCATAGGGTTGTGTGTGATGTACATTTGGTGTGAGTGTATTACTATGTTCGTGGATGGTGTGGGGTGGCTATTACTGAATGAAAACATTGGAAGCATTTCTGGCCCTAGTCCCGACCAGTCTTGAACAGGCTCAAACAGGTAATTGCCCTTGTCCTCTCTGCCCTTAGCCTTGATAACCGGGCTGAGACGCCCTAATCCTCGGCCTTTTATAGCCCTAGTAATCAAGTGACCCCTTCAGCCAATGGGAACCCTAACCCTATCCTATCACAACATTAGCTCTAAAATCTAGAGCCAATAGGAGACGAGGGCCTTACGGCCAATCTCAGCCCTAGTCCAAGCACCCAATAACTTTCAAAAATCCTGATCTCTACATCCAATAGAAGCCCTAGCCCTACCAGTAGTCCCTACCCAACTCCAAACAGCCAATGGCACAGGAAGCCCTAGTCCCTACTTCCAATAGAAAGCCTAACCCTACTCTTAGTACCACACCTAGTCCAGCAACCAATCACACCAGAAGCCCTAATAGCTACTTCCAATGAAAGGCCTAACCCTAGTCCCACCCTACTCCCAACAATCACAGTCCCTATTAAACACAGTTTAAACAGCACACAGAAGATCACTTCTGCCTCAAAGCACCCTCCGATGTAGAATATCCCTGTTTGCTGGGGGGAAGGGGCTGGTTTCACTGACTTGTTAACACAAAATTGTGGCAGAGGGTGCACTGCTTAACATACAGATCTTAGCACAGAGACAAGTGTAAATTTGGAGGGAAAACAGATAGTCACTGGGAATGAGAGGGAAAAACTACAGAGATTTAGGACTGCAAATCCCACAATTCAACAGGTTAAATGGAAGCAGGCATGGGCAGGAAAAACCACAAGTTTGAACACAAAACAGGTGATTAAATATGCAATCACGGGCAGGTTAAAACTACAATTTTAAACTGTAACAACCACAGGCAAAGACAGTCATCACATATAGGGAAAATAATGTTTTAACTTTTTTAGGAAAGAGGCAGCACTAGTCTGCCTCCTTACCACTTCCTAGACTCTGCTCAATGCAATCTGGTGCACAGGTAGGCTGCAACTCACAAGATGGAGGAGAATGATTTGGGGTGCACCCAGCAAAGCTTTAAGGCAGAGATCCCATTCCCCAGGGCCCAATGATTTGTTTGGAGAGGTGTGTGTGTGTGTGGGGGGGGGGGTCTCCTGAACCATAAAATTGCACCAGGACTCCCATCCATCAGGGCCTTATATATTACAGTGTTGCGTGGATTCCAACCTCGAAGACACTGCCGAGCAGGAACAAAAAGAAATGCTGTTCCCAATCATGTGGGATGCAAACACGCTAGATTGCTCCTACCTGGAGGGAGCAAAAGAAAAGCTATCCCCTGTCAGGCAGGAGCAAAATAGTGAAGCCAATTTCCTCTGGCACTTAGGATGGGTGCTGGCAGCGGAGCCAGCGTGACCTCAGGGACCACTAGCCTTCCCCTGACAATCAATGTTATTATATTAAACACTGTGATGTTTGCATTTGTAAAATATACATTTGATTATAGTTGTTGTTGACTCTTTTGATGAAGTAACTAGATCTCTTTTATATATGTCGATGTCTTCATCTCCTTATGAAGCCAATAGGCTGAAGAACTGGGTTTTCAAGTACCCAGCGGCGTCAGGGACACGCCCAGAGTCCTCTAGGTTCCCTTGCCTTGGTATACAGAGACACTGAATACTTCTAGGTGGCGTCAGAGATCAAATTTATTAGCTGCAGCTAGTAGCAGAAATCCCAGTAATACAGCACGATGTACAACTCAAGAAACTGCTCAATTTTACTAAGGCGAGACATCCCTATTTATACACAAAAAGGTACATTTAAAATGCACACCCCTGCACCAAAATTCAACCAATAGGAAGTACATGACATCACACAGCATCATACAGTAAAGCTCAATTTACAGTGTCCCAACCCACAAGTTAATATTTAGGCATATCTAAAATATTAATCTAACCTTTAATTGAAAGCGTAACCCATGAAATGAAGGAAAAAATAAAGAAAAGTAGTTTCAGATAATGTGCAAGATTAACAGAGACGTAAAGAAATTTAAAAGTTAACAAATGTCTTGAATAGTAATTGGAAAAAGTAAATAACGATCTTGCAGGGAAATTGGCTTGGCAGGGTCAATTCCTAGGTGAAAGGCCAGCTTCTAAAATTAACTCCAGCGCACAAAGAAATCCCTGGTTAATGTGTATATGTGATTCACAACAAGTCAGACTGTTTGGCTCACAAACTAACTTCTGAAGCCTACATAAAAAGTAACACTAGATGGCAGTCACGACACATAGCAAAAACCCAAGTTTCAGAAAAGAAAGTCTTTAAGAAAAGAAAACATTTAGATGTTGTTTAAGATAACACATGCGCAAGGAAACTTAATGGTTAACAAGGTCCTAATCAGTAATTGAAAAACTCAGACAACCATCAGCTAACAAAACTAGTTTTACAAAAGGTCAGTTCCAGGTGAAAAGGGTTACTCTCTGCAGTTCATTCAGAGACAGAGAAACCTAAATTAATATATGCACGAAAAGCCACTTGTTCGTTGGGCCCACAGCAATGGCCTACGTAAGGGCAAGATTAAAATGCAGACAGGTTTGAGAATTTCAGAACCACAGACCCTCCTTTTGCCATTACGTAGGCAATAACCTAAACTCATGTCAATCTGAATCTAGGTCTATATCTATTCTCATCAGGTCATCAAGGTGTTGCTGTAACATCATCTTATTATCCTTCACTTCTCTCGGAACTGGTCTTCTCACACAGATCATAGCACAAAGACTACAAATGGCGGGACCACACTGGATGCATAAACAACACGAGAAAAGGATAGCTAACGCCATACCAAGGAACGTCAGAATCTTCCATCCCCATTTGGACAACGACTCCCATAACCATCCCGTCAACGACCAGTCTCCTTCGTCCACATGAATAGACTCAGAGATCTTATGTAGTTTAGAGATGGCTTGGTACACTGTCGGGGCATTATTTGGTATGAAAACGCAGCAACTAGATCTAATCAATTTGCATACCCCACCTCTATCTGCAAGTATAATATCTAAAACAAAACGGTCTGTAATGTCATAAGGTGATCCGCTTGAAGCTCAGCTATAATATTGCTAAGGGCACCTGCAGTCTCATTTATAGTGGCCTCAACCACTCTCGTAAGCTGACGAATATTCCTACTATTAACCATAGGACCCCAAAAGGGTAGGAAACCCTTAAAGAAGTCTCCAGCTTCTTGTGCGACAGTATCTTTCGCATCGATTACACCTCTACCATATCTTGTCTTATGGTAGTCGAAAACAGCAGTGTATGTAGGGGGAAGCAAAAATGCCACATAACATGTGCCAGAAAAATCAGATGGCAACCATGTGGATGCTCTATCATGACAAACAAAATACGTGCCTTTAGCTGGCACGAATGGAGGGGATTTCTGGGACGTATAAACGTATGTGTGAACACACACACTCTTACCAAGCTGAGCTCTCGGATTCTGACCATTTCCTTGCAAACAAAGATGACCTCGGTGGGGTACAATCCAAATAGGAGGGGACCTTCGCTGTCTTTCTTTCTCCGTCAAGCTAACACTATATGTCGTCTTATTCCAACCAACATATGCTCGCACCTCATCTCTAGGGATAGCGTTATACGCATCGATATCTCTAATCAAATCAACTATTCCCCGTATCAAGGCATTATTACTTGCATTGTCTTTGACGGAACGTACAGGAGAGGCTTCATTCGCATAGATAAACATTGATTCGAGTGCCCAAACTGACCCGTTAGGTGAAAAAGGCAAAACCAAATATGGCATTCCCTTATCTGTTGTATGTGGCATAAGACCACACACCCAACAATTCGTGGTATTTATGACTAGCTGATGCTGATGCAACATCTGTATAAATGAATTGTTCACAAATTCTGATCTTCGTGTCTGTTCATGTTCAGGTAACGTATGAAACTCATGTGAAGAAACAGTAGAAAAAGAAAGAGTAGGTTGAGACGTTGGTGCAGACGTCAATTGTGTAGGAGAAACAAACCAGAATATAGTAGCTAATAGAATACATAAAAGTATTAAAATAGATGAAGCTATACCACACTTAGAGAACAACATTCTGTAATATTGGTTTTTCATCTCTTGCTTTTTATCGTCATTCCTCAATACAATCTCCATTTTCTAATGTCGCTCACGCAATCTTGATAGAGTACTTCAGCTGTGATTATTAGCAGGTCGTAGGGACACTGCAAGTCCTGCAGACCTACTGCCACTACTCAGGTCACAAACTGAACCGTTGGTACTCCTACGTGACCCTGCAACTGGCAAATGGTAACCAATCAAAAATTTAACATAAAACCATAATACAATTTCAGAAAAAGCAAGAGAAAAAGAAAAACAAAAGTCAAATGCAAAATACTTGAAGAAATTGTCTCTTTTTGGTCTCAGTGTGGGAAAAAATAAAATAAATGTAATGTTCAAAGTCCCTTTATTTATTTCGAGATCGGAGGTTGTAACGTGATTTAGTCGGCACACTTTGGTCGGTAAACAAAAGTTCAGGTTCGGTAGTGTCCAATCTCAAACGTGGAGGAACAGCTTCTTGCAGCACATTGTCAACCTCGCGTTCTGACCGTGTCCATGTCAAATGAGCATCACTAAAAGGAACAAACCTAGGAGTTTTTTCACATTCAGAATCGGCTATACCTTCCCTCACCCACTTGTCATATGGTAAGGGCAATGGAACCTTTTTTGTATGGGTGGCATGCACCCAGTTTTTCTTGCCAGCTACTCTAACAGCAGTTCGAGTCACTAACAAAACTAAATGCGGTCCAGTCCACCTCGGCTCCAAATTCTTTGTTCGTTGAAAATTCTTCGTAAGAATGTAGTCGCCGGGTTGAATTGTGTGTCCTGGATTCGCAGTTGCTGTCGGTAGACTGTCATAGACCTGTTGGTGGAGAACACGTAATTTAGCAGTCAAGTCATGTAAGTAATCCACCAACATAGGGTACTCAATACTGCTGTATTCTTTAGGACGAGGCACACCCCAAACATTTGCAGGACGACCAAACACAATTTCATACGGACTAAGTCCCACTCGAGAATGCACAGTCGTCCTTCTTGACAAAAGAGCCAACGGCAAGGCATCCGGCCATGTAAGGCCAGTGCTTGCTTGAACCTTAGCTAATTTCAGCTTCAAGGTACCATTGTAACATTCAACAAGTCCAGCAGACTGGGGGTGATTCGCTGCATGGAACTTCTGATTTATTCCTAATCCAGCACATACTTTCTTCATAATTTGACCCACAAATTCACTCCCATTGTCCGACCATACGATTCTCGGCAAACCATACCTAGGGAAGTACTCTCTCAGCAAAACCTTGGCTGTAGACAAGGCAGTATTATCCTTTAGGGGGTAGGCCTCTATCCACCTGGAAAAGGCACAAACAACCACAAGGACATACTTCAAATTGTTGCATCTCTCCATATGTATATAATCTAGCTGTATCACCTCAAACGGATACGTAGGAGGAGCAAAATGACCAGCTGGAGTTGGAGTTCCCTTACCAGGATTATACTTCAAACAAATCATACAATGTTTCACCACGTTCTCTGCACATTTCGGGATTCCAGCATTCTGCCAAACTGGAGCCAATAACTTGCATATTCCCTTCGAATTTATGTGGGCCATTCCATGAGCCATTGTAACCACTGGGAGCACATACGCATCCGGCAACTGCCATCGCTGGTGTTCTGACAACTCAACCCAACAACCTGTTGAATCCAACATACCCGTAGTTTCTCTCCAAACACTCACTTCTTTCTCAGTCGCTTCAGCCTGAATCATTTTCACACTTTCTATTGTGTCTTCACACATTCCACCAGCCATAACCCAATTAGCTGGGCCTGCAACATACATACGGCTCATCATGTCTTTCGCCGTTTCCTTCGCAACTTCATCCGCAAACGCATTCCCTCGACCAACATCGTCCACAACTTTCTTATGCGCACTACACTTCACAATTGCAATCTGCTTCGGGAGAGTGAGAGATTCCAAAAGTTCATTCACCAACTGCCCATGCTGTATTTTGGTTCCGTGCGAAGTAAGGAACCCACGCTCTCTCCACAAACGCCCAAAACTATGGGCAACTCCAAACGCGTACTGGCTGGCGGTGAAAACATTCACTCGCTTTCCTTCTGACAACACACACGCTCTAGTCAATGCAATTAGTTCTGCTGCTTGCGCAGAATTCTGTGGTATGCGTGCTGTCTCAACAACTGTATGTAAAGTTGTATTAGCATACGCTGCAGTCGTTTCACCATTCGGAAGCTTAAAACACGAACCATCCACCCATAGAGTACCATCAACATTCGTAAGGGGAGTATCCCTTAGGTCAACTCTAGCTTTCGTTTCTTCCTCTGTACGAAGAAAACAATCATGCTTTTCTTGAGGATCCGTCTCTGTAGAGATCGGTAACAACGTGGCTGTATTCAGCACATTACATCGTTTGATGTGAACATGGCTAGCCAACAGTGTCAACTCATAACCTGAAAGACGTGCACTAGTAAGGTGCTGTGTCTTAGTCCTGTTTAATAAGGTATCCACTGCATGTGGGACCATTACAATCAACGTATTGTCCAATACCAAACCAGCAGACTGTCGGATAGAAACAGCCGCTGCAGCTGTAGCTCTCAGACAACTCGGCAACGCCTTAGCAACTGGCTCTAACGTAGAGGAGAAATACGCGCATGGACGTTGCTTGTCCCCAAACGTCTGTGTCAACACTGACAACGCACAACCTTCTCTCTCGTGCACGTACAACGTGAAAGGCTTACTATAGTCTGGAGTACCCAACACAGGAGCCGAACACAATGCATCACGTAGTTCAGAAAAACTTTTCTGACATTCGTCAGACCAAGGAAGAGGATGCTGAGTATCTTTCAAAGTCAATGCTAACAAAGGTTTCGCCAACAGTGAAAAATTGGGGAACCACTGTCTACAATACGATGTAATACCTAAAAAGGCACGCACTTCTCTCTGTGTGGATGGTACATTCATTTGCACAATTGCTTGAATTCGTTCTGGGGTCAATCTCCTTCCCTCCTTCGACAAGAGATGACCTAAGTAGGTCACTTCTTGGCGACAATACTGTAACTTTGAAGGTGACACTTTATGATGAAGGTCAGACAAATACCGCAACAAAGAAAGAGTAGCCTCTTTACAAATCCGTTCATCATCAGCAGTAATCAACAAGTCATCAACGTACTGAATAAGAGTAGCACCAACAGGTAACACAAAACCATCAAGCTGAGTTTTCAACGCCTGACTATAGATGGAGGGACTTTCACAATAACCTTGGGGAGCTCTCTTAAACCGGAAGCTTCGGCCTCCTAATGAGAAGCCAAAAATATCCCTGCTCTCCTCAGCAATAGGAATACTGAAGAAAGCATTCTTCAAATCGATGACAGAAAACCAAGCTGCCGAAGCAGGAATCAAAGTCAACAAAGCAGTGATATCAGGTACCACAGGAAACTGTGGCACGACTATCTTGTTTACCTCTCGAAGGTCAATCACAAACCAGTACACTGGTGGCTGAGAAGCATCAGTACGTTTAAGGATAGGCTAAACAGGACTGTTACAAACATTACCTCTCGTTTCCTCAACTACACCCTTCTCAACCAGATCATAAACAATCGCTAAAAGAGCTCTCTCACCATCACTCAAGATCTTGTATTGGGGAATACGAGGTAGCCTAGCATTCGATTTAAGTGTGACAACATAAGGTGGAATTTGCAAAAGACCAACATCATTTGGACCTGTAGCCCAAAGTGTATCAGGAAGCAAACGTAATTCCAGTGGCAAACAATCCTTAGACAAATACATTGGAGAAATCACTTTCCTACCAAGGGTAAGTTGTACTCCTGAAGGAGAACAATGTAATGTCGCATACAATCTTTTCAGCAAGTCCAAACCCAACAGATTCTCACCACAACCAGTCGTTAAAATAAGTGGAGCTTCCAATTCACAAGGGCCAATCGAAAGGGACAAAGGACTAGAAACCGGATTACGAACTTGGGCGCCTGAAAATCCTACTGAAACATTGGTCAAGCCAGACAAAGGTGCGCCAGGAAGTTTAGAGTGCATAATAGAACTCTTCATCGCACCAGTATCCAAAAGAAAAGGTTCTACCACACCTGATGTATTCACTTCAACATAAGGTCCACTCTGGTCTACTGGAACTGACACTACTCCCTCACTTTGTCCTTGGCTGTCCTAGTTATCATTATAACCAGAACTCTCACCTTCGACATAGTAATCCTCAACATAATACTGGGCAGACTGACCACTCGGAACATTCTGTCTGTCAAAATAATTCGCAGAATTCTGTAGGGAAGAGGAACGCTCAGTCTGAGGGATCACACCACGTCCCCTATCCCTAGGAGCTTGCTGAAAACTACCACGACCTATTTGACCAGATACACCATTCGCACGCTGTAACAAAGCCGGGCAACTATTCTTGTAATGACCTTCCTCTCTGCAATAAGCACACTGATTAGGGCCAGGAAAGAATCGCTGTACATAAGGCTCGGGCTTCTGTAACAATCTCTGAAATTGTGGAGGTTGCTGAAACTGAGGCTGATGCTGACGAGGCGGATAAGCTTGCTGCAAAAGAACTTTTGTCTTTAACTCTTTAGTTTTTTTCTCCACTTTATCCTTCTCATCTTTATCCCTATTCTCGTAATATTGTGCAGTAGCCAATATCTGGGCCGAAGAAGAGACAGCCCATGAACTCTTAGAGTCCTTTAACTTATTAGAAAGTTCAGGAAGCAAATTAAAGACAAATTTATCCACAAACAACCTTTGACCACCCTCCGTACTCATATCCTGACCACTATGATCAATAAACGTCTCTTCAATCCTAGTGAAGAAATCAGATACACTCTCGTCTTTCTTCTGCTTACCTGCTGCTAACTTATCCCAATTCACTCGTAAAGCGGGCATCATCGTTTTCATCAAATTAATAATTCTACCTGGTAATTCTGAAACTAGAGGTTCAGGTTTAGCACCTCCCTCCTGTCTACCATCTGCAGCAACAATATTCGCCCAGGTATCACCTAATTCTTGCGCATGATTCTCATGACGAATCTTCGCCCACAAGGGTTGAGGGACTACATTACCCATCAACATATCGATGTCAGCTAAATTCATAATACACGCTTCAACTGTGTGGGACAACTCCTTGTAATAACCAGCAGGATTCTTACGAGGGTCAGGTAAGGTCTGCTTAAGAGCCAAGACCTCTGCTCTCTTCCAAGGGACATGTACCCATACTCGCTGAAAATGAGCCGGAGCGGCCTGAATACCCAAATTTACATTAGCCTGAACTGCTTCTTTCCATACTGGAGGAACTTCTCTCATAGGGTACTGTTTCACTTTCCTCCTAACAGAGGAATCAGGTTCATACAATGTCTGAGGCGGAAGTCTAGATCTGAAAGCAAGTATTGTCTCTACGGCATCTGTAACATCAGATTCCACTATCATCCCTTTGGCAAAATCTGACTGAACATCGACCACATCCTGCGGAATCGGACCCAACTCATTATCTTCCCATTCCTGACGCAGAAAAGTACACATTACATCAAAAACATACCTTTGCTTAGGTGGTTCCCACTGAAAGAAAACATCCATAACTGATGGCAAATTATACCTCTGAGCATTTAAAATCCACCTACGAGCCAACAAATCCAACACTGTCCATTCTTCAGAACTAGGAAGCTGACTACGACTCTGCTTACGTTCCGAAACAGGGGTCATATTCAGTGACCCAAACAATGGTGACAATAAACTAGAAACTGTTTCTGTCATTCGTTTTCGAACAGAAGGAGAAGAAGCAGACATAAGAACAGGAGAATAAGTATTCTGAGGCAAGGAAGGTGTAGGGACAAGAACAGTAGAAATCGAAGATGCAGAAGCAGAAGGCAAAGGAGTTTGAGGCAAAGCTGATAACAAGACTGGCGACCCTATAATGGGTTGCGCAGGAGGAGGCAAAACCATCTGTGGAGCACCGGGTGGCTGAACAACAGCAGGAGGTTGAACAACAAAGGGTGGAACAACCGGGGGTAATAGAGGCGCAGTAGCACCCTGCACATAGGGAGGAGGCAATCTCTGTAAATGAGAGATCAAAGGATCTTTTTCAGGGTCTTCCATCACTTTCGGGGGAGAAGACGGCAAGGCCGGATAACATTTATCTATGGCCATGCAACGCTGTCTATCTAAGACTTCACTCGCACGCCCTTCTCCATCTTCCTTAAACTGTCTAGCAGCTTGTAGTACTGACATATTTTTATCTTTCCTATCTCTTTTTGCTTGCTTAATTTCTCTCTGTTTGGCTTCCTTACGCCAAAGGCGGAAAGAGTCAAACATTGCCGGCCGGGCTTTCTTCTTAAATAGCTTAATTTCTAGATTGTCTAAAATCTCTGTTTCAAAACTACCATGTGGGGGCCATTGTAAAACACCATCTTTTTTAGTGTAGCGGACCCATACTTCATTACAAGTAATAGGGCCTACTCCAAGTTTTGAGTACAATTCATAAGTCGGAGTTCCAACCGGAGGTATCGGACATGAATCCTCCAATCGGGAATCCCTGTTACTACCACAAACAAACCAATTACCAATTTTACCAAAACTAGGCATCTTGCTCACTAGTCTGGTTTCAAACTTCAAAGGGAATAAAAAAAAATGATATACTTTGTAAATATACAGGCCCTTTGGCTTTGGATAGTGCAGCAGCCAAATCAAAACCAAGGAACCAAACAAAGTCGTGGAAGCGACCCACTTATCCTTAACTAAATATCTGTCACGATACCAGAAGACCGTCTACCGTCTCGCTTTACAGACATCAATCGGAGGGTCCAAGACAAGGTGACAGTCAGGGCAGCAGTCCTTCGCAGCCGTTGGAAAGCGGGAAGCCTCGCAGAAAAGTCCTTTGGTCCACGCCGACATGCAGGGGTCGATGAAGTGGGGGCCCTCCTCCAGAATTTCCTCACGTGGCTCCTCGCAAACTTCGGGCTTGGACCGGTACCACTGAAGTCGGCCCGCGTTGGTCGCGCCAACTGAAGAACCGGGTTTTCAAGTAGCCAGCGGCGTCAGGGACACGCCCAGAGTCCTCTAGGTTCCCTTGCCTTGGTATACAGAGACACGGAATACTTCTAGGTGGCATCAGAGATCAAATTTATTAGCTGCAGCTAGTAGCAGAAATCCCAGTAATACAGCACGATGTACAACTCAAGAAACTGCTCAATTTTACTAAGGCGAGACATCCCTATTTATACACAAAAAGGTACATTTAAAATGCACACCCCTGCACCAAAATTCAACCAATAGAAAGTACATGACATCACACAGCATCATACGGTAAAGCTCAATTTACAGTGTCCCAACCCACAAGTTAATATTTAGGCATATCTAAAATATTAATCTAACCTTTAATTGAAAGCGTAACCCATGAAATGAAGGAAAAAATAAAGAAAAGTAGTTTCTGATAATGTGCAAGATTAACAGAGACGTAAAGAAATTTAAAAGTTAACAAATGTCTTGAATAGTAATTGGAAAAAGTAAATAACGATCTTGCAGGGAAATTGGCTTGGCAGGGTCAATTCCTAGGTGAAAGGCCAGCTTCTAAAATTAACTCCAGCGCACAAAGAAATCCCTGGTTAATGTGTATATGTGATTCAC
The DNA here is from genome assembly GCF_964261635.1 of Lissotriton helveticus. Taxonomy (NCBI): domain Eukaryota; kingdom Metazoa; phylum Chordata; class Amphibia; order Caudata; family Salamandridae; genus Lissotriton; species Lissotriton helveticus. The sequence goes on along the minus strand of NC_136069.1, from coordinate 1,326,383,772 downwards.
AACAAGTCAGACTGTGTGGCTCACAAACTAACTTCTGAAGCCTACATAAAAAGTAACACTAGATGGCAGTCATGACACATAGCAAAAACCCAAGTTTCAGAAAAGAAAGTCTTTAAGAAAAGAAAACATTTAGATGTTGTTTAAGATAACACATGCGCAAGGAAACTTAATGGTTAACAAGGTCCTAATCAGTAATTGAAAAACTCAGACAACCATCAGCTAACGAAACTAGTTTTACAAAAGGTCAGTTCCAGGTGAAAAGAGTTACTCTCTGCAGTTCATTCAGAGACAGAGAAACCTAAATTAATATATGCACGAAAAGCCACTTGTTCGTTGGGCCCACAGCACTGGCCTACGTAAGGGCAAGATTAAAATGCAGACAGGTTTGAGAATTTCAGAACCACAAGGCCTGCCTTTTATATTTCACATTTTAGTGTTCTGCCCTTTGATATGCTAGTAGGTCTGCCATACTTAAAAGGGCCTCTTTAATATTGTTACTTACATTAAATGCAGAAATTCACATAAAAAAGAAAGAGTAAAATGACATTATATATTAAAAAATATCTTACTTTATAAAAACTGAGAAATTCACTTGAAAACCAAAGGTTAAAGTGAAGTTGTCATTGGTGAAAGGTAAAATTTTAAACTCTATAATTAGTAATTTCTGATATGTTCTATGATATCATTGATTACATCAGTGATGACATCTGAAATGACATAATTTATGACTAGACTGTGCATGGCAGGGGTGCAAGTTATAGGTATGTTTATATATATATATATATATATATATATATTCACTGAAAATACCATAGGTTTCACACCAGTTATAGTTAGCTGGAAATTTTACTCGCATAAAACCATTGAAATTCCCACGTTATAGTTAGTTGGACTCACTATAACCTGCGCGTGCAATGCACTGCTGATGAGGTCACATATTACATCACTCATGACATGGTCAGTGACATCACTCATGACATCACTGATGACACCATTCAGTGAATGTGTGTCTTTCTGAAATATATGTTTTATATATGTATATGTAAAAGTTGATGGAAGAATAAATGTTTAAATAAGTGTTTACATGGATGTTTTAAAAAAAAGAAAATTGATGTGCAGGACTGTATGGGTGGACGAGTGTGTATATGTGTGTGTTAGTGAGTGAATGACTGTCTCACTAGTGTCTTTATCAGTAACTACATATGTTTTAATCTAGTATATGTGAATATTGATGTATATAAGTGAGTATATGTGAGAGTGAGGGATTGTAAGAGTTCCTGTTTAAATTAGTATGTGTTTCTATAAGTGATTGTTTAAGAGAGTAAGTATGTGTAAGTTTCCTTAGAAGTAAAGTGGTAGTGTGTGTATAGCTGTATATGCAAATACATGAATGTTTAATAGTTTATTTGCATGTGTGAGTATGTGTGAGAGTATCTTTTGGATGACTGTCGGAGTGTAACAGGATGCATAGGTGTATCACTACATATGATGAGTGAGTATATGTATGAGTGACTATATAGAACTGTTGGTGAATGAGTGGATGTGTATATAGATGGTGGAATTATTGAATTGGTTGTTGTAACTGGTATGGGTATCTCCATTTTTTTGAAAATTTTAGTTTCTATTTTTGTATATGTGTTTCAAGGGTTACATTACAGTGAAAGGAGGTCTGTCACTCTGTCACAAGGATGGTGTCATCAGTGATGTCATGAGTGATGTCACTGACCATGTCATGAGTGATGTAATATGTGACGTCATCAGCAGTGCATTGCACGCGCAAGTTATTGTGAGTCCAACTAACTATAACGTGGGAATTTCAATGGTTTTATGCGAGTAAAATTTCCAGCTAACTATAACTGGTGTGAAACCTATGGTTTTTTCAGTGAATTTAATAGGTTTTTTAAATGCTAATTCCTAACTATAACTGGTGTGAAACCTATGGTTTTTTCCAGTGAATTTCATAGGATTTTTAAATGCTAATTCCTAACTATAACTGGTGTGAAACCTATGGTTTTTTCAATGAATTTCATAGGTTTTGTAAATGCTAATTGCTAACTATATATAGGGCCTCAAACCTATGTTTTTTTCAGTAAATTTCAAAGGCTTTTTAATAGCAAATCTCTATAGGTATGAAATGTAATATTTTTTATAATGAATCCTATATTGTATATTTATGTAATACTATTTTTTTTATGTATATTTTTAACTTTTTTTTATTTTTTTGCTTTGGTGCGCTCCCGGTGTGCGTACCGGTGAGCGCACAGGTAAGTGCAGTGTTGCGGCGCGCACCGGAGCGCGTACCGGTGAGCGTCCTGTTAGTGCTATTGCCACGAACGAAAACATCATCGTGACTCACGGCGTAAGCGCACCCGGAAGCGCCCGAGCGCATACGATCGCGCAACGTAAGCGCCCCCGGGCGCGCACCGGGACGCGTAGCGTAAGCGCGTTGGGTCATGTGACCTGAAAATAACTCTTTTCATTGGTTGGTAACAGTTTTTTTTAAGAAGGAATGAAATCCCCACCCATTTCCTTCACTTCTTCTTTCACTTTTGTGACTGCAAGACCTCTCTTTTTGCTGTCGGCTCTTTGCTGAATTAATATCTTGCATTACCATGGCTGCCAGAGCATCCAGCAGTGAAGATGAGTCAGAGGGATTTCTGGATGAAGAGGTTCCTTAGCCGAAAATACAAGAACACTTCATATAGAAGTTTTTTTCCATTCCACCTGATCAGAAAAAAGTAAATGCTCCAAAGGTGGAGTGCAGGATTTGTAAAACTGTCCTGTCACGGGGTGACCCCAGAAAGAAGTATTCATTTGGAAACTCGGCGATGATTCGACATGTCGAGAGGAGGCGCCCCCAGAACTTTGCCCGGGAGAGTGTCAGGGCTCTGGCACGAGAGGCTCCCAGTGATGGGGCCTCTACTTCAACCGGAGGACAAACTGCAGCAGGGAGGGAGCAATCACAAGAACAGATTCCCAACATCCAGCCTGCTTTTAATAAAGGCGTTATTAAATGCAGATATTGCGATAAGTTACTTTGCTATGGGGAACAAAGTGTTCTGCTCATGGTTCGAGCATTGGATAACCATCGCTGCCGTTCCCAGCCCTAATTTTGTTTTGTTTTTTTGCTCCTGTTGAGCAGTTTCCCATTCACTGTTTTTGTTTTTGTTCTAAAAAAAGAAAAAAAGAAGAAAAAAAAAGTTCTTTTCAGAACTACCTCCAATTCTCATCAAAGAGCTGTGTTCTTAAAAAAATGAAAAAGAGTAAGTGAGTGGGTTTTCCCCATGGTACGCTCCCCTGTACACTCCTCGGTACGCTCCCCGGTGCGCGTACCGGGCGCTCCCCCCGCGAAAATCGAAAAAAATAATAATTTTTTTTTTGCCCCGCGAAGCCCTTTTATGGCCCCCACATCAAACCTATGGGGTCAGGGGGGGTCTACCCTGCACCCTTTTGGTCATTTCCCCCTTTGTTTTTGCCACCTCTTGTGTCTCGATCTTACCGAGACACAAGATGGCGGCCGCTCCGGACTGTTTAGAATGTTGACAGACACCCGAGAGCCAATCAGCTTTCCGGTCGCGAACTCGCGTAGCGCGCTGGTACGCGCCTCGGTGCGCGTACTGGGGCGCGCATATAGATATATATATTTTTTTGAACCTCAATTACTCAAAATCCACTGGAGCACATATCTTGAGACATAGCAAAGGCACATCGGGCTACCAGTCCCTACAATTTTGCCAAGTTTGGTGGAAATCCATTCAGCCGTTCGGGCTAAAACTGAATCCAACCGCCCTATGGAAATTAACATGGGGAAAACACGTTTTGGGACCCCCCAAATATCTCGGCCCCCGCTTGACGAATCCCCCCCAAACTTTCAGGGAAGGAGCAGAAATTTGTGAAGATTTCCTATGGAAAACAATCCTACCTATCCTAACTATAACTACCTACTGGCGACCGCCAGTAGGTAATATATATATATATATATATATATATATATATATGAACACCAAATCTTCAGTTTGCATAAAAGAAGACACGGACCCCAGGCTGCAGTAAGGCAGATTTTATTCACCTCTCAGGCGACGCGTTTCGAGCAACTCGTGCTCTTGATCACACACCATGCACCTGGTCAGCATTAGTTTAAATACTTTTTTGTGTTTTGCAGTGCTCCACCCCCTGAGTGAATCACATGGTGCATAGACATAGAAAACAACTTTTTTTCTATACTCATGACTATGACACCCACCATCACTGCACTTAATTTATAAATGGTTGAGAAATTTAGTATATCTGCATGAATGCACAACAACCTTAGATATATATATATATATATGCAGCAAAAAATCCTCAAACCTCCACACCGGCAGTGTGGCGAAAGAAGGAAACGGACCCCACGACTTCAGGCAAGATGTTAGATTTTATTACACACCTTTCAAGCGACGCGTTTCGAGTACCATGTACTCTTGTTCACACACCGGTTAACAGGTCAGCCTGTTTGCTTTTAAATGCTTAGTTTCCCTGACCCATCCTATGGGCCACACCTCCTGACGTGCGTCACATGATCGTGGACATGGACATAGAAAGGGTGCAAATTATGTAAAGGGGAAAGACAAACAACTTTTCATGTCGTGACAGTAACTGGTTGAAAACTCAGCCTGAAAAAACAATACATTATATGAAATAATTAAATTTCATTTTCAAAGTCGATGTGTTGTCTTAAAAATAGATAATAAATAAACAATCCATTTTTTAACCCATAAAACATTGCACAAATCTCAAAAACGGCTTCACCACATATCATAACTCCTTGAATGCAAAAACAACCAGAGGCTGAAAAAAGTGACTAGTGCTATATCTTGACTGCATGAATGCATATACCATAAGGTATATAAAGTGACTAGTGCTAATAGCTGTGGACTAACCATCAGATATGAGATATTGTATTTATCGCCCAGTCCACTTAAATATATGACTTTTATTGCATTTGTTTGTGATGACACTCCACCCAAACTACCCACAAGCTAATGTATAAAATATTTATTTCAAATTCAAATTTCATGAATTATATACATCATAAATATTGATACCTATTTACAATTTATATTACAGGAAAACCAAAATATAAGTGTTCTTCTGTACATGTGCATACTAGTGAGGAAAAAAGGGAAAAAAATATTTTGTACACAAAATGTGTAAGAAGAAAAAAGAGTAAAAGATATCAAATCCATATATACCTGTGTTGTTAAAGGTATAAGCAGATGTTATACAATTGATATGCATCTGCCAAGTGTATTAATATTTAGCTCAGTGGGCTGTTGGTTCAGAAACCAATCATGCCATGGCTACCAAAGTATATATTCCATGGACCAAGACTTGTGCGCACTACTGCAAAAACAGCCACATGTCAAAAATGGATAGACAGAAGGGGTATTTGCCAAGAAGCTACTTTAAAGAAAGTTGTGAAGATCCTCAGTTGCGTTCAATCCATATGGCTGTTTACTATCTAACGCAATAATATACTGGGTCTCCAATTTTCTTAGCAATATGTCCCTGTCACCTCCCCGGCTCAAAGGGGGCACAGCGTCAATGACATAATACTTCAAATACGCCAGATCCCTGGCGTGTACTGAATCGAAATGTCTGGCCACGGGGTAGGCTACATCATGGTTTACAATGGCGCGGAGATGCTGCAATATCCTGACTTGCACCTGTGACCTCGTGCTACCCACATAGCACAAACCACAGGTGCACGTCAGGACATACACAGCAAACTCGGTACGACAATTGAAATTGCCCTTAATGGCAATTTTTGTACTGGAAAAAGGACTGTCGTAGTGTGTCGTGTTCTGCCCGAACTTGCACGCTTGGCAAGAACTACATTTATAAAAGCCCTTTCTGGTGAGCCAGTCACTGCCACTGACCAACTCTGGACTTTGCCTGACTAACTTGCTGTGCTTGCTGTAGGCTCTTTTGAAGGTGACAATAGGTGTGTCTGATACTCTGGAATTCAACACACCATCAGTTTTCAGAATAGGCCAATGCCTGTTCATGATGGATTTTATCTGTCGATGTTGCCGACTATACATAGTAATCAGCCTGGGAAACTGGTCAGTGTTCCCAGCATCTGGGGGAGTAGGCATAAGGAGAGATTCTCTGGACCTTTCCTTGGTTTTAGTTAATGCTTTAGAGAGAATCGCCTCACTGTAGCCCCTGACCCTCAGACGTTCCATCATGGCAATGGCTCCCTCATCCAATTTTTCCGCAGAATTGCAGATTCTCTTTAACCTCAAAGGTTCCCCCAAAGGGATGCTTTCTATAACATGTCGGGGATGTTCACTGCTGGCATGCAAAATGCTATTGCCAGCAGTGGGTTTGCGGTATAAAGATGTTGTGATGTTGGTCCCTACGATATCAATTTGGACATTTAAAAATTGGGCCGATTGCCTGCTGATGTTTGATGTGAAAAACAAATTGCTGGTGTTAGTATTAAGAGTTCTGACAAACTGCTGTGCACTGAAAATGTCACCCTCCCATACACAGAAAACGTCATCGATGAATCTCATCCAATATTTGACATTGCTAAAGCCAGACGTTGTGACAAGATCCCGCTCCTCCCACCGGCCCACGTGTAAACACGCATAGCTGGGGGAGAAGCAGGACCCCATCGCAACACCCCTGGTCTGTTTCCATATGTCTTTGCCATACATAAAGAAGTTATTGTTGAGACACCAATTTACCAGGTCGCACAACATGCGGTTGTGCCCATAATATTCACAAGACTTTTGTCCCAAATAATGTCTAATGGCTTCAATACCATTGCAATGTTCAATGCATGTATACAATGATTCAATGTCCAGTGTGATAATACACCAATCGGATTGCCATTGTATTGTGCCAAGTTTAGACAGAAAGTCCCCGGTGTCCTTGATGTAACTGGCTAGACTTTGGACATGAGTTTGCAAAAAGTAATCAATGTAACAGGAAACATTCTCACCAATACTGTTTATAGCAGAGATGATCGGTCTGCCTGGAGTTGGGTGTCGCATTTTGTGTAGATATAGATGAGGCATCACCGGATTTTCCACATGTAAAAATGCGAATTCCTCGGTTGAGATTAGATTTTCACGTTTATAGGACATTAGCATTCGCTTCAAAGTGTCCCAGGATCGTTTGTATTCCAAGCCACTGCTCATCACATAGCAGTTGCTGTCGCCATATATATATAACACAGTGGGGGTCGCCACTGTGTAGTGATAGTTAGGCTCAGGCCTCTTTAGGAAATTGATATTTTCATTTGCTAATAACTTTGGCACCATTTGACCAATGCTCACAAAACTATCTCCTAAAAAATGCCACCCACCTCAGCTCCTTCCTGGAAAGTTTTCCTCATGCAATTTCTCATAGACACAGCTTCAACCAAAATGGCTGAACAGAATTACACCATCCATTATGCAGTAGTAGCAGTAGTTTCTGACAAATTAAGAATCAAAATATATAGATAGCTGGACAGTTGGGTTTTGTTGCACTCTTTTGAACTCTCCCTGGCACTGAACGTCAAATAATATAGCAATCTGATAGGCAGAGGGGGCCTTTTTCTCATTGGCCACCTTCCCACAAGAGCGAGAATTGGCGGGCATTCCAGTGGGACCTTGTGCTCTGATTGGCTGGCTGCAACATGAGGAGAAATGTTGCAGCCATCATTACGGGTACCATAATTTGCGCCCTCAAAAGCTACTGCTTATGACCTCGAAAATTACATAACTTCTGAAATGTTCAATTACATCATTACTAACATCACTGAAAACACTGTGCATGGCAAGGCATGAGTTATAGTTACTACAGTAAAAAGAAATACAAGAAAAGAGGCAGGGTAGAAACACCCTAACCCCCCTAGGTCTGTTCAGGGGGTCCCACAGGCCCAAAATAAGCTGGGTAAGCAAATCATGGTCAAAAAAGTTTACAAAACGAAGCACAGTCTTCTGTGCTTCATTTTAATTAGCCCCTGGATGGGCCAGGAACCCGGGGCAATCAGAAGATATAGCGTGGGGGCCCAAAGGGGCCCCTGCAGGACCGGGGTCTGCCACCTCACCGGGGCATTTTTTTAAAATTAAAGGCATGGGGGCCCCTGCCCCCTCACACTGTCCAGGGGGCAGGCCCCCCCCAAGCCCCAGGGACCACCACCTTCCCGGGGTTTCAACAATTAAATAAATAAGTGTGGGGGAGGGCTCCTGCCCCCTACATTGCCCCTGAGGCACAATTCTGTCAATATGGGGGTTTGTTACTCATGGCCCCCCTCCTGGTGCCCTCTATGGCCCTGGGGGCGACTACCACCCAGGCCCGGCTCCTGCAATGTCCCAGTGTGCCCAACTCCAGGATATTGCCATTTGCTATGGCAGGGTGGGAGCACAGCTCCCACCCTGCCATAGCAAACACTGCTTTGCTTCTTGGAAACCTGCTCTCGCTTCCAAGACGCAAATCAGAATTGCTTTTGGAAAAAGGGAGCTGCATGTCAGCAGCTCCCCTTGCCCGAAAGCAATGCCAGCTCCCACAGGAGGCGGGGAGCTGGCTGGGTCCACTAGGGAATTTAGGCTTCCCCCGCGGTCCCCAACGTGTGGCAAGGCCCCGGTGGCCCAGGGAAGGATGACCATGCGACCCCTCTCTCTAAATACATATAAAAAAAAAAAGAATGAGGCAAAGCCCCGGGGATGGGGTCCCCAGGGCAAATAATAGCATCAGGAGGGTGCAGCGCAGCCCCCCTCTTTAAAAATAGGTTTAAAAAAATTAAATAAATATGTGGCCATCACCCAGGAGATGGGATCCCCAGGCCGAAATCGGACCCATGGCCCCCTAACCATTTAAAAAAAAAATTATAAAGCAAAAGAAATCTCAGGCCTTTGGGTGTGGGGTCCCCAGGGCCCAAAAATAATAAATGGAAGACGGGCCACACAGCCCCCCTCCAAAAACCAAATTTTAAAAAGCCAGCGTCTCGTGGGAGGCTCCATCCCACCCTGCACCATTGTGCAAACCCACTTCCTGGCACGTTCTGGATTGGAGGTTAAGCCCTCTTGAATACTGAGGATCCTTATGGGCCAACTAGCCCACCAGGTACCTCCAGTAAGCCCCACACAGTGGGATTGCTGAAAGGTGGTCCGAGACCATTCCCCTTTTTACACCACTCTGCAAATGCACCTCTTGGAGCTCCGCTGGTGGGGCGATGAGGTCCCTTTGTGCTTTGTGTCCTGAGGGCTTCAGGACTAAAGTGGACCTCATCCCTTATGTAGCAGTGCACCAGGAGCTGCGTATGCAGAGTAGTGTAAAAAGGGGTCATGGCCTCGGACCACCTCTCAGCAATCCAGCTGTGTGGGGCGTATTAGAGATAACAGGAGGGCTAGTTGGCCCCCAGGGTCCCTCAGGAGGCAAGGGGACCTCATCCCCGAACCAAGAGAGCAGCAGGAGTTAACAGGTAGACTAGTTGGCCCCCAGCAGCGAAGGGGACATCAATCCCCATCCAAGTGCACACCAGGGAGCGCGTTTGCAGAGTGGTGGGAAAAGGGGGCATTGCCTGCTATGAGAACGTAGCAATCCTGCTGTGTGGTACTTACTGGAGGTAATACGAGGGGTAGTTAGTGCCCAAGGATGTCCAGGGGGGTAACTACCCCTCCTGTTACCTCCACTAAGTCCCACACAGTGGGATTGCTAAGAGGTCTTCAAAGGCCATGCTCACCTTTCTCCACTACTCTGCAAACGCGCCTCATGGCACAGTACTGGTTGGGGGATAAAGTCCACTTTATTCCTGAGGGACTTCGGGGGCCAAAAGGCCTTCTGGTACCTCATGTAAGTCCCATGCAGCAGCATTCCTGAGCGCTGGTTGGAGGTCCAGCCTCCTTTCTCCTCCTCTCTGCAAATGCAACTACTAGTTAAAGAAGCATTTGCAATGTAACAGGTTTTACAATTGAAAGAGTTAGAGCTATTGGCGTAAATTTAAAAGTGTTTTACTAATGTTTCGTGGCGTGGATGTAGGTTGTGTGTAGTGGAATTATGTGGTATGATGTGCAGTAAAATTATGTGGATAGACTTTGACTTTGACTCTGATGTGGATAGAAAATATGTGGTATTTAGTATATAGGAATTATGTAGAGTGGGATTATGTGTTATGGAGAGCAATTAATTGGTATTGTAGTCTGCGTTGTGGAGTGGTAACCTCAGGTTTAGTCTTCCTTTTTTCCATAGAAACTAAACTATAATCTCAATGAGACAAAAAAAGAAGGTACCACTGAGGAGCACTTCTGGACCTAGTCAGAGGTGTGAGCAGGGCGACTGGAATTGTGCAACTGGCTGCATCAACTTTCGCACAATTATGCATTTGCCACATATCCATCATCTGCTGTATAGTCTGCAGATTTGAACAAACAACACCTTGTTTCTAGCTCCAATTGCTCAAACGTTACCAGAAAATGCAGCGACAAGTGTTACAGCATGGTGGAAGGCCCTTTGCAAACCTAGAATGGTCACCTGTTACTTGCTAAACGTGGGTGTTAAATTGGTACTAGTTGTGTGCAAACCAGATTTGCTTTTTTCTGCGCCTCTCTTGCCACTTTCTGCATTTCTGTTGCTTCTTTTTGCAACTTTCTTTTTTTCTTCACTTCTTTTGCCTCTTTCTGCTCATCTCTTCTACTTTCTGTACCTCTCTTGCTTCTTTCTAAATCTCTCTTGCCTCTTTCTGCACCTCTGTTGTCTCTTTCTGTACCTCACATGCTTCTTCCTGTATCCCTCATGCTTCTTTGTTGCACCCCTGTTCCCTCTTTCTGCACATCTCCTGCCTGTTTCTGCACCTATTGTGCCTCTTTCTATACCTCTCTTGCCTCTTTCTGCACCTGTTGATTTTTTCTGCACTTCTCTTGCTTGTTTCTGCACCCCTGTTGCTTCTTTCTCCAACCCTATTGTCTCTTTCTGCAACCTTCTTCCCACTTTCTGCACCTCTCTTGCCTCAGTCCGCCCACCTGTTCCCACTTTCTGTACCTCGTTTGCCTGTTTCTGCAACTCTCTTGCCTCTTTCTGCAGTTCTATTGCCTCCTTCTTCACCTCAATTGCCTCTTTCTGCAGTTCTCTTGCCTCCTTCTGCAGTTCTCTTGCTTCTTTCTGCACTCCTCTTGCTTCTTTATTTACCCCTCTTGCCTCTTTTTGTACCCTTCTTCCCTCTTTCTATACATCTCTTCCCTCTTGCTGCACCTCTCTTGCCTCTTTGTGTACCTCTCTTGCCTTTTTCTGCACCTCACTTACTTATTTCTGCACCCCTTCTTGCCTGTTGCTGCACCCCTCTTTGCTCCTTGTGCTACTCTATTGCATCGTTCTACACCTCTCTTCCCTCTTTTTGCACCACTCTTGCCTCTTTCTGTACCTCTCTCTGCTTCTTACTGCACCCTTTGTGCCTCTTTGAGCACCCCTGTTGCTTCTTTCTGCAGTTCTCTTCCTTCTTTTTGCACCATCCTGCCTCTTTCTATACCCCTCTTGCCTCTTTCTGCACCACTCCTAACCATTCCTGCACCCCCTTGCCTCCTTTTTCCCCTCTGTTCGTTCTTTCTGCACCTCTTTTGCTTCATTCTGCACTTCACTTCCTCTTTCTGTACCCATCCTGCCTCTTTCTGTGCCTCTGTTTGTTCATTCTGCACTTCCTTTACCTGTTTCTGGACCTCTCTTGCCTCTGTCTGCACCACTGTCCCCTCTTTCTGTACCTCTTTTGACTGTTTCTACAACTCTCTTGCCTCTCTCTGCAGTTCTCTTGCCTACTTCTGCACCTCCGTTGATCCTTTCTGAACTTCTCTTAGCTCTTTCTGCACCCAGGTTGCTTCATTCTGCCCTTCGCTTCCTTCTTTCTGCACTGCTGTTGCCTTTTATTGAACCACTCTTGCCTCCTTCTGTACCTCTACTGTTTCTTACTGCACTGCTCTTGTTTCTTTCTGCACTTCTCCTGCAAATTTCTGTACCCCTCTTGCTGCTTTCTAGACCCCTCCTGCCTCCTTCTGCACCTCTATTGGTTATTTCTGCACTGGTCCTGCTTCTTTCTGCACCTCCTTTGCCTGTTTCTGCACCTCCGTTGCTTCTTTTTTGTACTTCTCTTCCTCTTTCTGCACCCCTCTTTCCTCTTTCTGCACATCTGTTGCTTCTTTCTGCACTCCTCTTGCTTCTTTATTTACCCCTCTTGCCTCTTTTTGTACCCTTCTTCCCTCTTTCTATACCTCTCTTCCCTCTTGCTGCACCTCTCTTGCCTCTTTCTGCACTTCTCTTGCTTCTTTCGACACCTCTCTTGCTTCTTTCTGCACCCCATGTGTATCTTTCTGCACCGTTCTTTCCTTTTCCTCTACAACTCTTGGGGGCATATTATCAAGGGATTTATCTCTGCTTTTTTGGCTTTAAAAGCCAAGAAAGCGGAGATAAAATTATCTCCCTATCAGCAACAGGGTGCTAACACGCAAATTCGCATGTTAGCACCCTTTTTCTCTACGCTTCCCGTTGCATCTCTAATGGGATGCAAAGGGGGCGTTCCAGAGAAAAATAATAGGAGAAATGTTGTTAAGCGACATTTCTCCTATTATCAAGGATTTCGCTAACCCTGTTAGTGATAATAAAAGCAGCGCTAACCGCGGTTAGCACTGCTTTTTTTACACCTGGTATTTTCCTGACTTAGCCATGATATCCTATGGAAGGTGGATATCATGGCTAAGTTTGTGAGCCCCTATCATCAAGCTAACGCCAAACTTCGAGAGATTATCGTTGGTTTTCCAGTGATAATCTCTCATTTGGCAGTTAGAGCGAGGATTTTTATCACTTCTGAGATAAACCTTGCTAATAGCAAGTTATCTCTGCGATAATTTCCGGCGATGCTTAGCGTTAAAAAATTCGTTGCTAAGCATCGTTAGCGATAAATATCGCTAATCGTTGGTAATATGCCCCTTGGTTCTTTCAGCACCACTCTTGCCTCTTTCTGCACCCCTCTTGCTTCTTTCTGCACCTCTGTTCATTCTTCCTGCACTGCTCTTGCTTCGTTCTTCACCCCACTTGTCTCTTTCTGCACCCCACTTGCCCCTTTCTGTAACCTTCTTCCCTCTTTCTGCACCCCTCTAGCCTCTTTCCACGTCTCTTTTGCTTGTTTCTGCTCTTCTTTTACCTCTTTCTGTACCCCTCTTGCCTCCTTCTGTACCTCTGTTGCTTCTTACTAAACTGACCTTGTTTCTTTCTGCCCCCTCTTGCAAATTTCAGCACCCCTCTTGCCTCTTTCGGTACCACTCTTCTCTTTTTCTACACCCCTGTCACCACGGAGTCAGTTACCACCAGTCCCAGTCAGCAAAAGGTTGGGGGGGGGGGGTCCAGGGCACTGGATGACTTTGCAACAAGGCCTCCGTCTGCACCTCTTTTGGTTCTTTCTGCATATCTCTTGCTTCTTTCTGCACCTTTCTTCCTCTTTCTGGACTTCTGATGCCTCTTTCTGTATTTCTCTTGCTTCTTGCTGTGCCTTTCTTCCTCTTTCTGCACATGTCCTACCTTTGTATGAATAGTTAGAAATAAGCATTTTGAAAACCTTAGAAATTCACTGAAAAAACCCATAGGTTAATCTTTCAAGGTCTACAAATTTTGGACTCAAGCCCGGGTCGCAAATCACATACGGTAGACTGATTTTAGAGCAAATGGAATTCTAGCAGCATCTCACAGGCACAGAACAGACGCGATTTTTCTTTTATGTTTTTCGGTCTAACTTCATTATTTGTAGTCTGGTTTGTCAATAACTAAAGCCACTTAGTGCATGTGGGGTGTCAGATATTCCCAGTTGCTGTAGCATATAAGATATATATCTCAGAAATGTCTATGGGGATGTGTTGGATTTTCAGATATAGCAGGACACATTAGATACATTTCAGAAATGCGTGCCAATTTTGCCTTTGGTTGCAATATAACCTCTGCACTAGTTTCTATGTGTCATATCTAACACTGTAAGGTTGGACTAGACAGGATTAACTTTCAGTATTGGATCTTCAGATACTCAACACAGTTTATACTATTTTCATTAGAAATGATACACTGCCTTCTTGAAAGCATGTTGTCCTAAATAGCTTGGCGGTGTGATATGACAAGGTAACATATGGATGGCTGACTTCCTTGCACACAGAAAATTGGGTAAGATTAGTAAAGATCTTGACAAACTGCCATATTTGCCAACCATAGAGCTTTGCAGTTTAGTTTATCTTTATTCTATTATCTTGCAGAGTTGGACACAACAGCATTGTTAAGACGTATCACACTCATATTATTTTGCATTTTATGACATATTATCTGGCTCTAACAGGCCACTAATGTACACTCAGATGGATGAAGGACCTCTCAGTGTATGAGGTGCATTACAAAGGACTTTGTCTTTTTGTTCTTTCTTACTTTTTTCTCAGGTACTTTTCTCATTCTTTTCTTTTACCTAGGCTTGAGGCCTTTTCTCCTTTTTTTCGACACATGGGTTGTCCTCATAGTCAAACTTTAAATAGCCAGTAGCACTATGGAGCATGCCTATGGGTTCTATTCTGAAACTTACTCACAAGATTCGGTGATCAGGATCTCAGCGGTTGCATGCATTATGGGTTTGCACTTAAGCGTGCCGATTCTTCCAAATTGATTGTACTTTTCGACTTAGTTTTTCCTGGCAGTTATCCCAGCTCTGCATATTTGGAAAATATGTTTTTGTTATTATTTCACAGAGAACCCCCATTCACTTTTGAGACTGATCTCGATCAAAATGGTCCTGATAAAGGTGATTATAATTCTTAACCCCCGAATCGTGCATTGACCGACCATATGGGGAACCCGCCTACGACAACACACCAGTGGACAATCTTTAGATTAAGTCATACCACATAATTGAAAAACAGTGTATGTCATACGAGAAAATAAGAGTTTCCCTTGAAAATTCCAATCTTCTTTGCGTGTGAGTGTGTTGCGTGTATGAGAGGGTTATGACTGGTGAGAGTGATTGGTTGATGGTTGTTAGTGCGGTTACAGCTAATTTTGACATGATGATATTTATTGCATTGTGTATGTTACCTTGTCTCTTTCTTTATGTAAAATTGTAATGTAGATAATGTAGGTTTTGTGTTTGTGAAATATTATGTGTTGTTTACCTTTTACAAAAACTGGGAAATAATTGTACAATTCCGTTTAAATTGAATTGACATAAACAAAAAACTTATATAAAAACAATTAAAAATGATTGTATTTTTGAATAATCGTTCTAGTTAAGCTTTGTTCTGTGGATCAGCCCTGAGCATGAGCCTATTGGAGGCCACTTATAAAGAGATATAGGTGAGACAAGAGTCTTCCTTTATCGTAGCATTAATACATACAAATAAACTTACATTACTGGAACTTATAAATGGAGGTTTGTGATAAAATTAAGTGGCTTAGTAATATGGCCTGCTATTAATATGCATCATTTAGAAAGATAGGCGCAAAAACATGTAAACAATGAAATATAAAATTAATATTTTACAGAATGATAGTAGGGATGTTATACAATATGAAAACATTCAATTGAGATTAGAATTTTGAACTTTGAAAAACGTGCATTAATTAGATTAATGCAAACACTCGTTGGTAGTAGTAAATTTTTAACATTAGATTTTTCATGCAATAATATTTGTGAAAGTTTATATATTTTATGTGAATTGATTTATATTTATTACCAATTAAGGTAGAGTTAAAGCTTGTTTAATTTAACCATTCCAATCGCACCCACTGTGTGCCTCTGATCTATTTATATTTTATTCTAGCTTTAAGCCATTGATGCACAGCTGCATATTCTTCAATTTAACTATGCAATGCTTACTTGGAGACCTTCTTTTCAAGAGGCTTTTTTACTGGTATTGACCTTTCCTCTGAATTAATTCAAAGGATCGTTTTTGCACGATGAAATGCAACTTGTTTGTTCTGTACATTACAGTCCCTTGGCATAGTTAATTTATTTTTCAAATGCTCACAAGCAAAATGTCCCTTTGGGAATAGAATTTTAGATATGATCGTAAACTGCAACTTTGTATTTCTTTATTGCAACATTAGGCCTATGTGGATTTGCAAAGTTTCATTTCTCATGACAAGCATGGGAACTTAGCTTAATGGTTCAATCATTTTAGGTAACATTCTGAGGCCATAAGCCATGTAATGGACTTTCAATAGTGGTGTGATATTACAGCCCTACAACTTTACCAAAGAACTTATAAGAGACCCAAAGGAGGGGCAACACCCCACGTATTCCATTTGATTCTTGACACACGCAGCTCATTGACATTACTCTTTGAGATGCTTTCCAAAGCAAGCTACATTGCATTACGGATTAAGATGCTATTTAATCTTTGAACTTCTGCTAACTTTGGACTGTCTAATCTATGCTACAGTAGGTCTGCATTTTTATGCAGAACCCTTAGCTCTTATTCATGCTTTGCTTATGGACTCAACCTTAATGGACTGTAGCTGAATCCTTTCCATTCCCCTTGAGCTGTTAGTCTACAATTTATCCTTCTGCCTATTGGCAGTTGGAATCTGTAATACTGTGGTTATTTCTTTTTATTTGAAATGCTTGCTCAAATACTCGGCATTGTCATTGAATCTGTTGTATTTCTAACTAAGCTGTTTGATCATTTGCTGATTATGATGCATCTTCTATCTCTACAAAAAATTATATTTATTCCAAATCTATCTGAGTCTATTATTGAGTCTGGTTGATTCGCTATTTGATTGAATTGATGATTTAAATGCATTACAGAAATAATTTATTTATTTATTTATTTTTGGCATTTATTAAGCGCGAACAATTGCCCGCAGGCGTCTCGGCGCTGTACTGTTTTACCCTCCTATATGGTCTGTATAGTTTTCAGAGATTAAATAGCCAGGTTTTCAATTTCTTTCTGAAGGACAATAAATTTGGACTTGATCTTATGTTTTGTGGAAGCATGTTCCACAATCTTGGGGCGGCGACTAAAAAACGTCTGTCTCCCCAGTTGACCAGTCTGGTTCGAGGCACTATCAGGTCATTCTGTCCTGCAGATCGTAGCATTCGAGTGGGAATGTACGGGACGAGATGGTCGCATAGGAACTGAGGCGCTTGATGGTGCCGTGCTTTATAGACGATACATAGCGTCTTAAACTTAATTCGGTTCCTAACAGGTAGCCAGTGGAGACTCCTCAAGGATTCGGATATAGGTTTGAATTTAGGAATGTTGAGGAGAAGCCTGGCTGCTGCATTCTGGATTGTCTGCAACTTCTTGATAGTTTTCGCTTGAGCATTTGCAAACAAGCCATTGCAATAATCCAGCGCTGAAAGGACCATTGCGCTAACCAATGTCTTTCCCACGATGGTAGGGAGAAACGGAAGAATCTTCCTTACCAATCGCAGCTTGTAGAAGGCATTGGAGGCTGTCTGGTTTGCGTGAGCCATGAAATTTAGGTTGTCATCAAAGATGATACCCAAGTTTCTCACTTTCGTTGCTGGTTCAGGCACAATTCCGAAAGATGATGGCCACCAAGTGGGGGACCAGCTTGGGCTGAGGTGGCCAAAAATGACCACCTCGGTTTTGTCGGAATTTAATTTCAAGCAGTTTTCGGACATCCATTTCCCAATGGCCAGTATACCTGTCTTGAAATTTTCCGCCACTGTTTTCCCGTCATTTCTGACAGCCAGTATCAGCTGAGTGTCATCTGCGTATGAGGTAAGGTTCATCCCGTGCGCTTTGATGGTATTTGCGAGGTCCGACACATAGATGTTGAATAGTGTCGGACTAAGGGATGAACCTTGTGGTACCCCACACGGCAGTGATAGTTCAGCAGACTCATACTGGCCCAGTATGACTGCCTGGGATCTTTCTGCTAGAAAAGACGCTATTAGGTCTTTCGCTGTGCCTTGCACGCCCATCCTTTCGACACGGTTGACTAGGATCTTATGGTCAACCGTGTCGAAGGCAGCTGATAAGTCTAAGAGCACCAATAGTGCGGTTCCACCTTGGTCTCTAATTAATCGGATGTCGTCTGCTGCCTTTATGAGGGCTGTTTCCGTCCCGTGATATTTGCGGAATCCGAATTGTGTTTCATCGAGCAGATGGTATTGCTCGATGAATCCCGCAAGTTGAACGTTCATAGCTTTCTCAATTACTTTCGCGATAAAAGGTAGGTTGGCTATAGGTCTATAATTTTTTAATTCTGCTTTGTCCAAGCCAGGTTTCTTCAGGAGTGGTTTAAGTAGTGTTTTCTTCAGCTGACTAGGGAAGATTCCTGTGTGAAACATGAGATTAGTCATTTGAGTGATGACTGGAATTATAGTATCTATTAATGACCGAAGGGTGTTTAAAGGGCAGGGGTCCAAGGCTGATCCAGATTTAATTGTTTTCACGATGTCTTGGATATTGGCATCTGTTACCTCTGCAAAGCATGAAAGGGTGTTGCTTGGAGGGGAAGTATTTGTTTTCCCGATCCTTAGATCTTCACCTTGGTTAAATGCCGAGAATATGTCATTTACTTTGGTGAAGAAGAATGTTGCTAGTGAATCACAGAACTCTTGTGAGCACGGAGGGTTAAGATCTGGGGCACATCCCGCAAGATGTTTAGTTATTTCGAAAAGCTTTTTATGTGAGTTTTTGGCGCTTTCGATTTGCTCTGTATAAAACTTCTTTTTTGTCTCTATTATTAGAAGTTTATATTGGGTTAAGAGTTGCTTGTACACTATCTTATCCTTATTATCATACTTTTTTCTCCATGTTCTTTCTTTGTTTCGGCATTGCTGTTTCAATTTTTTAAGCTCTTCAGTGTACCAGGGGGCTGAAGGGGTATTTCTGTTTCTGGACATTCTTTTTTCAGGTACCAGTTTGTTGGCCGCCTGGCCTATCCATGTGTAATATTGTTCGACAGCGATATCTGGGTCATCTGCCCATTTGGGAGTGGAGTTCACTAACGCCTCCTTGAAGCAGGGAATATTAATATCTTTCCAGACCTTAAACAATTCTCGCAAAGAGGATGTAGAGGATGTTATAACTTTGTTTATTTGAATGGTTGCCAAAACCAAATAATGGTCAGACCATGTCATGGGTAAGATATCGGACACTGATATATTTTCCAAGTTGGTAAAGATACCATCTAGGGTATGGCCTGCCTTATGGGTAGGTCCTTTCACCAGCTGAGCTAGACCAAAGACCTCCATTTCAGATTGCAATGAAATGGTGTCCTTGTCTTCGCCACATTCCAAATGGAAATTAAAATCACCTAACAGAGTTATCGAGTTGTCAGTGCCAGAGGTTTCCAGAATAGTAAGTATTTCTGTCAGGAAATCTGCCCTTGTTTCTGGCCTTCTATAAAGTAATGTACCTTTAAAATTGTAAGATGGTGAGAGATAAATATCGAATTGAAGCGCCTCACATGCCTTTAGAGGTAAGGCAGTAGTGCGGATTTTAAAAAAGTCACGGGCAATGATTGCAACCCCACCACCTCGTTTGCCACTTCTATCTAATCTGTAGCAGTTGTATCCAGGTGGAACGGCTATCACGAGGTCTGGGTCCGAGGCTTTGTCCAGCCAGGTCTCTGTCAGGAACATAATATCTATGTTCCTGTCAGTAAGTACATCGGCTACCTCTTGCCTATGTTTGGGTAAGGAGCGCACGTTAATCAGGGCTATTTTAAACATTTGATTTGTTTTATTCCCGTTTTCGCCATCTATTCCTTTATTTAATAAAGGGGTAGACATTTGACAATATTTACATTGCAATTCAGTTGATGGCAAAGAGTCAGGGCTGTACCTTGTGCAGTGTTGCGAGGTTTGCGGGCGCAGATCTATCAAAGCCGAGCGTGGGTAGGAGATAAGGCTTGCGTGGACATTTTGACCAGGGGGGGTGGCCCTAGGCCCGTGTCTGGCGCGGACGGGCGCAGACGGGCCCGCCTTTGGCGCGCCTTTGGCGCGCCGCCGGCGCGCCCCTCTGCGCCCGCCCGCTGCGCGGACGGAATGACCCCATTATTTTATATCCTGTGGAGGAGGGTGGGAGGCGTCCTGCCACTGGACCGCCAACCCTTCCTCCCTCCAAGATGGCGCCCCTGTCCCGCGTCGTCAGCCCGCAATTGGCCACGCCGGGATGAGGGGGTAAGTGAAGCACGCCTCGGTGCTGAGGAATTGTTGCCCTTTAGCGGACTTTGGTTCCAGCAAATTAAAACTGTAGCAGTTAAAATATATACAGGTTTTAAACATTTCTGCAGTAACAGCGTTAGAAATCAATCCGCGTGTCTGCGCGCATCAACAAAGAAAAGAGTAGAGAACCCCCGGCTTTTCGCCTCAGGGGAGAGTAGCAGGTATCAGGTTTTGCTTCTCTTATTCTGTGTAGCGAGTGGAGAGTTGTTGGTATATATCATTGTCACTCGTATTAACTTCTTCAGGAGGTTGGGACTTCCAGTTGCTATTCTTCATATTTACATTGTGGTCTAGAAAGTGGTATATTTAAATTTGATGTCTGATATGTGAGTTGGTCCTCATTAGACAGCTAACAGTGAGTTTTGCCCCTTCGGAGCTCATGGCAGAATGGTTCTGTCATTAACAGACTAGCACGAAATCCCTTTGCTGTAAACAGCAGAGGTTCCTTTTTTTGCCTCAGGAGGTAGGGAAGAGCTTCCCCAACCTCCAGTGGCATTTTTCTGTTTTCAGTGTAATGACAGTCGTGCGCATCGCGCACTGACATAATTACATTGAATATTAAACTGAAACTTAGTTTCAGTTTCACTGTTTCAGTGCTCATGGGGATATCTCAGCCCACCTCCCCCTGAACACCAAAGCACACTGGAGTGGTATCATTTGAAGTGGGAGAATCTCCCTTTTCTAATCGGTCCCCTCCCTAGAGGAATCCTGCATGGGAAATGCCACAGGAGGGTGAGCCCCAATCAGGGATCCACCCACTAGACACCAGGGAGGGGGGAGCGACCCCTTGGGCAAGGGTTTTTGCTCTCCCTATTTCAAAATGGGTGTATTCAGTCTTTCTGCCTCCATGAGGGGCAGTAGCCCCAATCTGTTCTCCAAAGGGTGCAGAAAGCACCTTAGACATCGGGGATAATTTTTTTAAGTTCAGGGGTGGAGCTGCCCAGAATGGGCACGCCAATGCCCCCACCCCACCAAAAAATGCCACAAAGTACCAGGATTAGGATTTCTCACAGTCTTTCTGCCCCCCCGAAGGAGGCAGATTGGGCAATAGTCCCTGATCAGCCCCTCGGGGGCAGAGAGCCCACTAGGCCCCAGGGATTATTTATTCTTTTATACGTAGGGGTGGGGGCTGCCCAGAATTGGCACCCAAAACAAAAATGTCCACAGTTTTTCTTGCCCCTCCTAGGGGGCACAAAACCCACTAGGCATGCAGGATTTGAAAAATGTACCATCTCACTTAATCGAGATTGGCTTTACTCCTCTTAAAGGTGGCAAGTGTTCTTCCTGGAATCATTTGGCAGCTTTGAGATTTCATGTGTTATCTTCTATTAATCCGTTACGGCTCATCAATATATTTATCTTATAAGGTGAGATGGTACACTTTTCTCGTCTTCACTTTTTCTTTTTTTGCCCAGATTCTTTTCTCTCCCTTTTTTCTCCTTTTCCTTGTTCTTCCCACTACAAAAATCTTTTTCGGTGTTGAAAAAAAAGTTATTTTTTTCGATGTTTTAAACTAGTGTAGTTTAGTCAATAGATTAACGCATCACATTCTCTAAATACTCTTCCTTTTATTTAATACTTGTTAATGGATTACTTGTCTTCAGGATATTTATGTAAATGAGATGATTGTAAATAGAAGTTTTTACTGTTGTTTTTTATATGTAAATGAAACATAGTCAAAGAAGGGTTGAATAGTACCATGTCAAATACAAAAATAATTTGTCTATTTATTTTATTGTTTGTGTGACTTATTTATTATTGAGTTATGTTATGTTATGTTATGTTATATGGGAAATTATGTAAGCACACGTTCCCCTAGAAGCCTCTTGGCGCTGATGAGTTTGAGCAGAAGAAGAGAAGTAGAGCAAATAGAGGGTGGGTTACTTATAGGTCAGGGAGAATAGCCAGGTTTTTAGAGATTTCCTAAACTGCATGTAGTCAGCCTCCAGCCTAATAGAAGTGGGTAGTGAATTCCAGAACTTTGGGCCCAGATAGGAAAATTGGGTCCCTCCAATGCGTTTACGTCTAAATCTGGGCACCGTTAAAAGATTTAGGTGTCTCGATCTCAGATTACGTTGAGGCAAGTGCTTACTGATGCATGATAGGATGAAACTAGGACCGGTTTCTTGAGTGGCTTTAAAAAGGATACAGCCAATCTTGAACATCACGCGCTGCTCCATTGGAAGCCAGTTGAGGTCTTTGAGTAGAGGGGTAATGTTACATCTTCTGTCCCTAAGATAGATGATTCTAGCCGCTTGATCTGAATCATCAGGAGATGATGTCTCAGATATAATATGATGCCAAGGTGGAGGGCATTTCCATATTCTAATTTAGAAAGGATAAGGACAAACTCAATTTGAATACTGGCCTCTTCACTAAAAAAGCATCCGATCTTGGACTGTTTACGAAGTAGGACAAAACAGGCCGAAGTAACTGCGCTAACTTGGGCGCTCATAGGGAGGTCAAAGTCAATGCGGAGACCCAGAATCTTAATTACTGGTTTGGGGATAGGGGCCGGATCACTGACATAATATCGAATACAAAAATATAGGCATTTAAAATATCGACTTCAAAATATCGACTACAAAAATCTCGAAGTCCTATCTACAAACAGGTAAGTACAAAAATATCGAATCATAAATATCGTTTAACAAGAATATAGTTAGTCAAAATATCGAATTTTTGTAAATGTCTTAAAGGAATTTAAAATAAATGAAATATTAAAAATAATTAACTAAAACATACTTAAACATACTTAAATAACCTTAAAATTATAAAATAATTAATTTAAGTAAAAAAAAACAATTTTATTTCTTAAAACATAAATATATATACATATTCACATGATATTAATTTAAAAAACCACAATATTTCTACCGTAGGATAGCATAGGGGTAAAAATTACTATTCCCACTCCAGTGAGTGCAACAGTAGGGAAAGCGTTGGATACCGTAGGGGTAAAAATTACTATTCCCACTCCAATGAGTGCAACAGTAGGGAAAGCGTTGGATAGCGTAGGGGTAAAAATTACTATTCCCACTCCAGTGAGTGCAACAGTAGGGAAAGCGTTGGATAGCGTAACGGTAAAAATTACTATTCCCACTCCAGAGAGTGCAACAGTAGGGAAAGCGTTGGATAGCGTAGGGGTAAAAATTACTATTCCCACTCCAAAGAGTGCAACAGTAGGGAAAGCGTTGGATAGCGTAGGGATAAAAATTACTATTCCCACTCCAGTGAGTGCAACAGTAGGGAAAGCGTTGGATAGCATAAAGGTAAAAATTACTATTCCCACTCCCGAGAGTGCAACAGTAGGGAAAGCGTTGGATAGCGTAGGGGTAAAAATTACTATTCCCACTCCAAAGAGTGCAACAGTAGGGAAAGCGTTGGATAGCGTAGGGGTAAAAATTACTATTCCCACTCCAGTGAGTGCAACAGTAGGGAAAGCGTTGGATAGCGTGACGGTAAAAATTACTATTCCCACTCCAGTGAGTGCAACAGTAGGAAAAGCGTTGGATAGCGTAGGGGTAAAAATTACTGTTCCCATTCCAGTGAGTGCAACAGTAGGGAAAGTGTTGGATAGCGTAGGGGTAAAAATTACTATTCCCAATCCAGTGAGTGCAACAGTAGGGAAAGTGTTGGATAGCGTAGGGGTAAAAATTACTATTCCCACTCCAGTGAGTGCAACAGTAGGGAAAGCGTTGGATAGCGTAGGGGTAACAATTACTATTCCCACTCCAGAGAGTGCAACAGTAGGGAAAGCGTTGGATAGCCTAGGGGTAAAAATTACTATTCCCACTCCAGTTTTATTTATTTTAAAAAAATATATATATTATTATCTATATAAATTTAATTACCAATTTAATATAATATAATAATTAATCAATTACAAATACAAATTAAAATTAATTATTACAATTATTTACCTATTAATACAAATGAATTACAAATTAACAATTTATTAATTAGCAATTAAAAATTAATTAACAATTAATTCAAAATAATACAAATAAATAAATTAAATTATTTAATCAATTATAATTAAATGACTTCCCACCCTATTCCCCTATAAACCCACAATCCGCTACAGAAAATAAATTAGTAAAATTAACATAATTATCAATTAATCAATTAAGTAAAATTAATTACCAATTACAATTAAAATAATTACCAAATAAAAATTAATTAACAATTCATTCAAAATAAATACCAATAAATACATTTACATATTTAATTAATTATAATTAAATTACTTCCCACCCTATTCCCCTATAAACCCACAACCCGCTACAAAATAAAATTACGCAAAAATTAAATAACATAAAATTGATTAATTAAAATAAATTATAACAAATACACACTTTTCACACATATACTAACATGAAAAACACTATAAAAAATCGATATTATTAAAAATTCGATAATTTTAATAACCTATATTATATACTTCGATATTTTGACTTACTATATTTTTAAAATTCGATATTACATTACTTACCTTAAAAACAATATTTTTGATGATTATATTCTGTCCATTCGATATTTTGACCTTTCTATATTTTGAAATCGATATTTGTGCAATTCGATATTTTCTACTCGATATACACAGCCTTATTCATGTACGGGCCGTTTTGCGTGGCCCTAATAGCGAATGATAGCGACTCGCTATTGAGGACACGCAAAACGGTATTCATGTAGGAATTGCTAAATAAATAGCGATTCCTACATGTTCTCTATTTGCGAGTAGAAATTTCCTACTCGCAAAAAAAGGAATAACTCCCCATTCATTCCTATGGGCCAAAAGGCCCATAGGAATGAATGGGGAGTATCCCTTATTTGCGAGTAGCAATTTACTACTCGCAAATAAGATAGCGATTTTAAGGGTGCCAGGGGTGTCCAAAGGACACCCTGTAGCACCCCTAAAATGCACATTTGAACAGGTGTTGCGCACACACATGTCCAAAGGACATGTGTGTGTGCAACATGCAACTTAGAAAAATGCTTTTAAAAGCATTTTTCTAAGTTTTTGCTATTTACCGAGAGGTCTGACCTCTCGGTAAATAGCGGCCCAAATTTGCAAAATCGCAATTTTTGAAAGTGTCATGAATAGCATTTAAGGAATCTCTAATAGAGATTCCTTAAATGCTAATCCTCGCATATTAGCTAATTCTTCATTAGCGATTTTTGCATTTGGGATTGTGAATCCCAAATGCCAAAATTGCACTCGCAAAAGGCAAGATTCTGAGAATCTTGCCCTTTGCGAGTGCAATTTTGCTTCATGAATCAGGCTGTAAGTCTTTATACCATAGGGGCCACCTCTAACTCAGGTGGCCAATAGGAAGGTGGCCAATGAGTAATTTTATTGCTCGGGATGATTATCTCAGTTTTTCCAGAGTTGATCTTTATTTGATTCTTATCCATCCAGGTATTTACATACAACATAGAGCTCCTAACATAATCTTTGCATTCGATGGAGTTCTCCAGAGTAAGGATCATCTGCATGTTGTCAGCGTAGTTAAAGATCTTTACCCACATCTGCCAGAGAATAGAGATTAGCGGACGTATGTAAATATTAAAGAGGATCGTGAAAGGGAGGAGCCCTGTGGGACGCCACAGCTCATTTCAACAGTGTTGGATTTGTGGGGCGAGAGCCACACATATTGTTTGCGGTTCTCTAAAAAGGACTCAAACCAATCCAATGCCGAGCCCCCAAGACCCGCTGCGGCAATACGGTCCAACAAAATGTTGTGGTTCACGGTGTCAAATGCTGCAGACAGGTCAAGGAGGATCAGAGCCTGAGTGCGGTCAATGTCAGCCTGTCCTTTAAGATCGTCCAGGGCTGACATGATCACAGACTCAGTGGAATGCACAGGGCGAAAACCTGCCTGGTGAGTATCCAGAAACTTGGATGCTTCTAAAAAAGAACTGAGGCAGGATGCCACATGAGTTTCCAGTAATTTTTCTGGAAACTAAAGCAATGAAATAGGCCTGTTATTTTCCAACATTTTTAGATGTGAAGTTGATTAACTACTGCTTCCTTAAAAGCTAACGGTACAGTTCCCTGAGACAGGGAGAGATTGAGGAGCTTAAGAAAGGTATCAGGGAAGGCCTGATAGATTGCTTTCTTTAATTAATGGGGCATTCCTCCTTAGGGGAGCCAGATTTGATCTTCACTACCAATTTCAGAAAACATTCCCTATCTATAAAGGGAAAGGTGTTGAGGGAAGAAGGATTGGGAAGAACCACACTGTCTTCAAAATTGTTATTGTTGCAGACAATGGACTTTTGAATTTGCTTCATTTTTTCCACGAAGAATGAGTTCAGATCATTGCAAAGTTCCTGAGTAGTCTTAACGGGTGGAGCCACGCGGCCCGGATTGGAAAGTTCTTTCACAATCCTGAAAATATCAGAAGAGCTGTTATCAGAATTGAGTACTTTATTAAGGAAGAAATCTCCTTTGGCCTCCACAATAGCTATTCTGTACTCATATAATTTTGCTGTATATTTCATTCTAGCCTCTGTAGAGTAAGATTTCCGCCATTTCCAATCGGCTTGACGTACGTGAAGTTTTAGAGCGTCCAACTCCTTTGTGAACCATTTTGATGCTTTGTGTTGCTTAGAGCGAGAGTTTTAGTCTGAAGGGGGACATGGATGTTAAATGCCTTCCTTTGCCAGTCAGTGATCTCTCTTTCCCTGTTGTCTAAGTCACCTTCAGAGGCAAACTGCTTGCAAGAAAGAGTATCCAGGAGTGCTTTCATATCGACACGATTCCCATTCCTGAATGTGCTTCTAGAGTGGGATTATTGTGTCAGTAGTGGCAGGTTGTTCAATTTAAAACTAATAGAATAATGATCTGACCATACGCATGGTTGAGGTACCAAGTTGTGTAGGGTAACATTAGTAGACCACATTTGATCAAGATTGTGGCCTTCGATGTGCGTAGGGAAATAAATATGTTGGGTGAGGTTGAGCCTGGTGAGGGACTCCGTGAGTTCCTTGGATGAACTTCCCTCATCTACATCATTGGCCCAGTAGTTCAGATCACCTACAACCAAAACCTTATCATAATCTGTGGTCAAAGACGTGATATGATTTGCTAGAGTTTTGGGGAAACCAGGCATTGATTTGGGGGCTCTATTCAGTACCACACATAGAAGGGTGTTGTTCTGTAGGACCAATTTACCTACTAGGGAATCAACTGAAGGCAATTCAAAGTGATGCATAGTAGTAACGGAAAGTTCTTTTTTAATAACAGCTGCCACTCCACCTCCAGTATGAAAGAGCAAATGGTTGTCAGGAAGGGCTGTTAAAATCTCAGGGGAGGATTGCTCTGTGAGACAAGTTTCAGTCAGTAGGAGCAAGTCTGGAGAGTCAACAGTCAATATAATAAAGATTTCTAGTTGATGCTTGACCATAGATCGTGTGTTTAGATACATCACAATGAGGTCTTTGGCTAGCCGTTTATTCAGACTTATATTCGTGGCAGTTGTAGAACGGGCTGCCGGGCTAATAAGCCGTTCACCTATATTTGTGGTGTCAGAGTAAGGTCTAGGATTGGGATTTAAAAGCTCCAGGTTTTTTAATTTATTTACCAGATGGGTTTCTACCGGTTGCACTTTTTTTGGTGCCAATGTTCTAAGACTAGCAGCTGAGTAATAATATTTCTGGGCAGAGTAACATGCCCCATGCCCCGGCCTGGCACCGATGGGCGCAGACGGGCTTGCCAAAGGCGCGCCGGTGGCGCGCCCGCTGCGCGCACGCACCGCAGGTATGAATTTAAAGCCTGTTCTGGTTTCGAGAGCTCTGCCCACGCCGAGCTGACATCAAACCCTCCTATTGGGTCAGAGCCAATGCAGGGTTATGTCCATCATGTCACTTTGTGTTTTGTATTATAAGTTTGTTCATGTTATTTGTTGCAGCCCTGATGAAGTTCCACAAACTGTGATTTGGAAACAAAACGCGTTGGCTGTGTTTTTATGAAAATTTGGAATAAAGAATGAACTTAAACAAAATCTACACAGATTGAATTACTCTTTTTCGGTGCACCTTCATTTTTTCTAAAATATGGGGACAATATCCAATTATCTGTCCCCTGGGGGTGGCAGAAAGCCCATTAGGCACCAGTGTTTGTTATTTTCAAAGTTCAGGGATGGGGGCTTCTCAGAATGGGCATGCAAATGCCCACCCCCAGGAATATGCCACTGGGTTTTTACCCCCCGGAGACAGATGGGGCATTAGCCCCATATCTGCCCTCCAGTGCAGAAAGCCCACGAGGCACGAGGGATTGTTTTTGTTATGTGCAGGGTTGCGGGCTTCCCAGAATGAGCATGTCAATGCCCCTACTCCCCCCAAAAAAATTGCAACAGTCTTTCTGCCCCTGTTGGGGGCATACTGGGTTAATAGCCCTTGATCTGACCTCCACAGGGTGACAGAAAGCCCACTAGGCACTGACCTTTTTTTTCAATGCGCCTAGCTGTGGATTTTGGGCCCTAGCACAGCGTCACCGAGGGAAACCTAGCAAGCCTGTACATTTCTAAAAACTAGACACCCAGGATGGGGTGACTTGTGTGCTTTTTTTTACCAGATTCTGTTACCCAGAATCCCTTTTAAACATCAAATTTTGCAAAAAATAAATCTTTTTTCCTCACATTTCTGTGATGGGAAGATCTGGAATTTGTGGGGAGACACAAGCTTCCACCAACTCAGCATTCCCCCCCCCAGTCTTTTAATAAAAATGGCACCTCACTTGTGTGGGTAGGCCTGGTGCCAGTATCAGGAAACGTCCCAAAACACAACATGGACACATCACATTTTTCCACTCAAACTGACCCTTTTGTCGCAATGTGCCTAGCTTTTGGTTTAGACCCTAACTAAGCCGGCACCTAGGGAAACATAGTAAACCTGTACCTTTTTACAAACTAGGCACCCAGGGGAAGTCAGGATGGGGTGACTTGTATGGCTCTTACCAAGTTCTTTTAATATTAATATCTATATAAATTTAATTAAAAGTAATTACCAATTTAATATAATATAATAATTAATCAATTAAAAATACAAATTAAAATTAATTATTACAATTATTTACCTATTAATACAAATTAATTACAAATTAACAATTTATTAATTAGCAATTAAAAATTAATTAACAATTAATTCAAAATAATACAAATAAATAAATTAAATTATTTAATCAATTATAATTAAATGACTTCCCACCCTATTCCCCAATAAACCCACAATCCGCTACAGAAAATAAATTAGTAAAATTAACATAATTATCAATTAATCAATTAAATAAAGTTAATTACCAATTACAATTAAATTAATTACCAAATAAAAATTAATTAACAATTCATTCAAAATAAATACCAATAAATACATTTACATATTTAATTAATTATAATTAAATTACTTTCCACCCTATTCCCCTATAAACCCACAACCCTCTATAGAATAAAATTACGCAAAAATTAAATAACATAAAATTCATTAATTAAAATAAATTATAACAAATACACACTTTTCACACATATACTAGCATGAAAAACACTATAAAAAATTCGATATTATTAAAAATTCGATCATTTTAATAACCTATATTATATATTTTGATATTTTGACTTACTATATTTTTACAATTCGATATTACATTACTTACCTTAAAAACAATATTTTTGATGACTATATTCTGTCCATTCGATATTTTGACCTTTCTATATTTTGAAGTCGATATTTGTGCAATTCGATATTTTCTACTCGATATTTTGTCTTTATACCATAGGGGCCACCTCTAACTCAGGTGGCCAATAGGAAGGTGGCCAATGAGTAATTTTATTGCTCGGGATGATTATCTCAGTTTTTCCAGAGTTGAGCTTTAGTTGATTCTTATCCATCCAGGTTTTTACATACAACATAGAGCTCCTAACATAATCTTTGCATTCGATGGAGTTCTCCAGAGTAAAGATCATCTGCATGTTGTCAGCGTAGTTAAAGATCTTTACCCACATCTGCCAGAGAATCGAGATTAGCGGACGTATGTAAATATTAAAGAGGATCGTGAAAGGGAGGAGCCCTGTTGGACGCCACAGCTCGCTTCAACAGTGTTGGATTTGTGGGGCGAGAGCCACACATATTGTTTGCGGTTCTCTAAAAAGGACTCAAACCAATCCAATGCCGAGCTCCCAAGACCCGCTGCGGCAATACGGTCCAACAAAATGTTGTGGTTCACGGTGTCAAATGCTGCAGACAGGTCAAGGAGGATCAGAGCCTGAGTGCGGTCAATGTCAGCCTGTCCTTTAAGATCATCAAGGGCTGACATGATCACAGACTCAGTGGAATGCGCAGGGCGAAAACCTGCCTGGTGAGTATCCAGAAACTTGGATGCTTCTAAAAAAGAACTGAGGCAGGATGCCACATGAGTTTCCAGTAATTTTCTGGAAACTAAAGCAATGAAATAGGCCTGGTATTTTCCAAATTTTTTAGATGTGGAGTTGATTAACTACTGCTTCCCTAAAAGCTGACGGTACAGTTCCCTGAGACAGGGAGAGATTGAGGAGCTTAAGAAAGGTATCAGGGAAGGCCTGATAGATTGCTTTCTTTAATTAATGGGGCATTCCTCCTTAGGGGAGCCAGATTTGATCTTCACTACCAATTTCAGAAAACATTCCCTATCTATAATGGGAAAGGTGTTGAGGGAAGAAGGATTGGGAAGAACCACACTGTCTTCAAAATTGTTATTGTTGCAGACAATGGACTTTTGAATTTGCTTTATATTTTCCACGAAGAATGAGTTCAGATCATTGCAAAGTTCCTGAGTAGTCCTAACGGGTGGAGCCACGCGGCCCGGATTGGAAAGTTCTTTCACAATCCTGAAAATATCAGAAGAGCTGTTATCAGAATTGAGTACTTTATTAAGGAAGAAAGCTCTTTTGGCCTCCACAATAGCTATTTTGTACTGTATATTTTGTTCTAGCCTCTATAGAGTAAGATTTCCGCCATTTCCAATCAGCTTGACGTACGTGAAGTTTTAGAGCTTCCAACTCCTTTGTGATCCATTTAGATGCTTTGTGTTGCTTAGAGCGAGAGTTTTAGTCTGAAGGGGGACATGGATGTTAAATGCCTTCCTTTGCCAGTCAGTGATCTCTCTTTCCCTGTTGTCTAAGTCACCTTCAGAGGCAAACTGCTTGCAAGAAAGAGTATCCAGGAGTGCTTTCATATCGACACGATTCCAATTCCTGAATGTGCTTCTAGAGTGGGATTATTGTGTCAGTAGTGGCAGGTTGTTCAATTTAAAACTAATAGAATAATGATCTGACCATACGCATGGTTGAGTTACCAAGTTGTGTAGGGTAACATTAGTAGACCACATTTGATCAAGAGTGTGGCCTTCGATGTGCGTAGGGAAATAAATATGTTGGGTGAGGTTGAGCCTGGAGGGACTCCGTGAGTTCCTTGGATGAACTTCCCTCATCTACATCATTGGCCCAGTAGTTCAGATCACCTACAACCAAAACTTTATCATAATCTGTGGTCAAAGACGCAATATGATTTGCTAGAGTTTTGGGGAAACAAGGCATTGATTTGGGGGCTCTATTCAGTACCACACATAGAAGGGTGTTGTTCTGTAGGACCAATTTACCTACTAGGGAATCAACTGAAGGCAATTCAAAGTGATGCATAGTAGTAACGGATAGTTACTTTTTAATAACAGCTGCCACTCCACCTCCTCTTTTGCCTAGTGGTCTATCAGTATGAAAGAGCAAATGGTTGTCAGGAAGGGCTGTTAAAATCTATGGGGAGGATTCCTCTGTGAGACAAGTTTCAGTCAGTAGGAGCAAGTCTGGAGAGTCAGTAGTCAATATAATAAAGATTTCTAGTTGATGCCTGACCATAGATCGTGTGTTTAGATACATCACAATGAGGTCTTTGGCTAGCCGTTTATTCAGACTTATATTCGTGGCAGTTGTAGAACGGGCTGCCGGGCTAATAAGCCGTTCACCTATATTTGTGGTGTCAGAGTAAGGTCTAGGATTGGGATTTATTTACCAGATGGGTTTCTACCGGTTGCACTTTTTTTGGTGCCAATGTTTTAAGACTAGCGGCTGAGTAATAATATTTCTGGGCAGAGTAACATGCCCCATGCCCCGGCCTGGCGCCGATGGGCGCAGACGGGCTTGCCATAGGCGCGCCAGTGGCGCGCACGCACCGCAGGTATGAATTTAAAGCCTGTTCTGGTTTCGAGAGCTCTGCCCACTCCGAGCTGACATCAAACCCTCCTATTGGGTCAGAGCCAATGCAGGGTTATGTCCATCATGTCACTTTGTGTTTTGTATTATAAGTTTGTTCATGTTATTTGTTGCAGCCCTGATGAAGTTCCACAAACTGTGATTTGGAAACAAAACGCGTTGGCTGTGTTTTTATGAAAATTTGGAATAAAGAATGAACTTAAACAAAATCTACACAGATTGAATTACTCTTTTTTGGTGCACCTTCATTTTTTCTAAAATATGGGGACAATATCCAATTATCTGTCCCATGGGGGTGGCAGAAAGCCCATTAGGCACCAGTGTTTGTTATTTTCAAAGTTCAGGGATGGGGGCTTCTCAGAATGGGAATGCAAATGCCCACCCCCAGGAAAATGCCACTGGGTTTTTACCCCCCGGAGACAGATGGGGCAGTAGCCCCATATCTGCCCTCCAGTGCAGAAAGCCCACGAGGGATTTTTTTTGTTATATGCAGGGTTGCGGGCTTCCCAGAATGGGCATGTCAATGCCCTTACTCCCCCCAAAAAAATTGCCACAGTCTTTCTGCCCCTGTTGGGGGCATACTGGGTTAATAGCCCTCGATCTGACCTCCACAGCGTGACAGAAAGCCCACTAGGCACTGACCTTTTTTTTCAATGCGCCTAGCTGTGGATTTTGGGCCCTAGCACAGCCGTCACCGAGGGAAACCTAGCAAGCCTGTACATTTCTAAAAACTAGACACCCAGGATGGGGTGACTTGTGTGCTTTTTTACCATATTCTGTTACCCAGAATCCCTTTTAAACATCAAATTTTGCAAAAAATAAATCTATTTTCCTCACATTTCTGTGATGGGAAGATCTGGAATTTGTGGGGAGACACAAGCTTCCACCCACTCAGCAATCCCCCCCCTAGTATTTTAATAAAAATGGCACCTCGCTTGTGTGGGTAGGCCTGGTGCCAGTGTCAGGAAACATCCCAAAACACAACATGGACACATCACATTTTTCCACTCAAACTGACCCTTTTGTCGCAATGTGCCTAGCTTTTGGTTTAGACCCTAACTAAGCCGGCACCTAGGGAAACATAGTAAACCTGTACCTTTTTACAAACTAGGCACCCAGGGGAAGTCAGGATGGTGTGACTTGTATGGCTCTTACCAAGTTCTTTTACCCAGAATCCCTTGCAAGCCTCAAACTTTGTAAATAGAAACACATCTCCTCACATTTGTGTGATGGAAAGTTTTAGAATCAGTGGGGGTTCCCAAACTTTCACCAACCTATCATTCCCCTAAATCTCCCAATAAAAATGGTACCTCACTTGTGTGGTTAGGCCTAGTGCCAAAGGCTTCGTTTTGCAAGGGGGCCACCTGCTTTTTTGGTCCCATCCTCAACGGCCATCTAGGGAATCCTACCAAACCCAGACAACTCTGAAAACTAGACACCTGGGGGAGTTTAGGGAGGTATGGCTCGCGTGGATCCCCTAATGTTTTCCTACCCAGAATCCCCTGCAAACCTAAAATTTAGCAGGAAAAAAATCTAATCTCATTTCTGTGTGGGAAAGTTGTGGGATTACTGGGCTGACACAAATTTCCTACCACCCAGCGTTCCCCTTGGTCTCCCAATAAAAATTATACCGCACTTGTGTGGGTGTCTAATACAGAGACAGCCTAAAAACGCAAATAAAAAATATAGCTCTTAGAGCTTGCTGTGTTATCTCCTCAATACCTTGTTTTTGGTCCTTTCCAGTTGCAGGCCCTTGGCAAACTGACACAAGTGAGGTATCATGTTACTTAGGGGGCTGAGGGGAATGCTGGGTGGGAGGAACTTTGTGCTGGCACAATAATCCCAGACTGAAAAGTGAGGAAAATGTGATTTTGTCAAGCTAGATTTGAGGTTTGCAGGGGATTCTGGGTAAGAAAATGTTGGGGGATCCAAGCAGGTCACACCTCCCTGGTCTCCCTCGGGTGTCTAGTGTTCAGAAAGGTCTTGAACTGGTTGGTGTTCCTAGATGGCCACCAAACCCAATACCTAAAACTCATGTGCCCCCTTGCAAAACCAGTTCATTTTGTAATAGATAGGGGGCATCTGCGCTTTTGGCCCTGGACTTGGTGGCCATCTAGGGAAACCTACCAAACCCAGAAATTTGGGAAAACTAGATACCAAAAATGCTGGTGACTCCCTTACAAAACCAGGGCATTTTGGGATAGAACATTTAAGGTCTCCACCATTCCCTGCTGGGGGTACTTGGCCAACCTACACAAGTGAGGTTAGCATTTTTATTGGCAGACCAGGGGTACCAGTGGGTGGTAGGGGATTTTGAGTCAGCTTGGTGATCCTACAACTATCCCACACAGAAATGTGAGACAATGTTTTTTTCTGCTAAATTTGAGGTTTGCAGAGCATTCTGTGTAGGAAAACTTTGGTGGATTCATGCAAATCATATCTCCCAGGACTTCCCAGGTGTCTAGTTTCAGAAATGTGTGGGTTTGGTGGGTTTCCCTAGATAGCTGCTGAGCCCAGGGACAAAAACACAGGTGACCCACTTGCAAAACCAGTTCATTTTGTGATAGATAATTTTGATGTCTCTAAATCTTTCTCACATTTCTATGTGGGAAAGTTGTAGGATCACCAAGCTGACACCAAATTTCCTACCACTCATCATTCTCCCTGGTTTCCCAATGAAAATGGTACCTCAATTGTGTGGGTGGGCCAAGTACCCATGGCAGGTAATGGTCCAAAATGTATTGTGTAGACATCAAAATGATCTATCACGAAATTACCTGGTTTTGCAAGGGGGGTCCTAATTTTTGTGTAAGGGTGTCTACTGTATCTTCTCTTTGTTCTATGAGAAATGTGATGAAAACAAACATTTTCCCTTGCCTGAACCCCTCACTTTATGTTGTACGTCTTTCTTGCTAAAGTTGGATACATGCTTGTGTCCCACTTAAAAGTGTTTCTTGTTTATTCTTTGTAAATATTGAATTGATTGCACAATAAATATCTGTCCGGCTGGACAGATTTCTACAATATAGTACTGATTGGGTCTATATTTATTGTCTTTCAATTAATTTTTGTCTGGGGACCACTGTCTTTAGAAAAAAAGTTCTATTACCCAAAGGTCCCTGACCAATTATGAATTGGGTCTCCTTGTGCTTTTACAATATACAGTTATTGGCTCTGGGCACCCCGGGTTCTTGGTTAATTTACAACTCCTATACATACCTGCAACCATAAGGGTCCAGCAGACGGTATATTGCTTTAAAAAATCTGCCATACTTGGAAGAAGTTACAGGTGAACACAGCACAAATGGCTGTTTTTTTCCATTCAATTTCAATATTTTTTTTTATTTCAATTGTTAGTTTCCATAGAAAAGCCTTGAAGGATTTACACAAATTACACCTTGCTGAAGTCAGAATTTTGTCTACTTTTCAGAAATGTATTATTTTCTGGGATCGATTCTTCCTTTCATATTCATTACTGCAACTAACTGGCAAGAGGTTGAAAGCACAAAAATAAATAGTGTTAGACTTGGCTTTTTCAGCAGGTTTATCCCCAGGCATTTTGCTTTTGGGCCTCCTGTTTTTGACGCTGTTTTTGTTGGTTTTAGGACGCTGGGCACTTTACCCCTGCTGATCAGTTCTAAAGTGTGCATGCTCTCAGTGTAATTTGTTATTATGAATTGGTGTTTCAATGATTGTCTTATTTGATTTACTACTAAGTTCCCACTGTGAGTGCCCAGGGCCTGTAAGTCAAATTCTGTTAGTGGGCCTGCGCCACTAATTGTGCCACCCACAAAAGCACCCTTACAAAGGGTTCTCAGACCTGCTACTGCAGTGTCTGCGTGCAGTCTCTCCTGCCTTGTCGACCTGGCAAGTGCTTGCCAGGCTCTAACCATCCCTTTTATTAATGTGAGTCACCGGTAGGCCCAAGGTACCCCTGTGGGCAGATTGCAGTGTATGTGAAAGGTAGGACATGTCCTGATGTATGTGACATGTCCTGAGAGTGAATTATAGTGTAGTTTGTTTTCAACTATGGAAAGGCTATCTGTCTTATAAGTATAACTTCCCATTAGGACAACAAAGTAAGTTGGAGTTTAGTATGCCAGAACTCAGAATACAAAAATGCATCTTTTAGTAAAGATGATTTTTATATTGTGTGTTTGAAAATACCACTTTTAGAAAGTGTGTATTTCTTGCTTAGCAATCCTGGTTGACTTTGCTGGTTTGTGGATTGACTGTCTGGCTTTGGAGTAACAGGGGCTGGGGATACACATTCTCTCAGACAGACACTGGGGAGAGGGTTTATGTGTGTCCTGCTATTCCTGAATGAGTCAGGGCTTGGCTGAATAGACCTGGGCTGCATTTAGAGCAGGGGGAGGAGGTTTCCTTACACCTGAATAGGCCTGGTCTGCCTTACACAATGCTGTCTCTACCTCCTGCCGGGAAGCTGAACCAGAGAGGACAGAACTGGTTTGGACTAAGCACCGGGACTCTCTGTCACCAAAGTACAAAGTAAAAGGCTGTATAAATATATGGGCCCAGATCACAGAACATTAGAATACTTCTGGACTCAAGAGGAACCTCTACCAAGGAGAAAAGCTGGGAAAGCTGAAGTAGAAGTATAGCCCCTTTGCTGTGTGCTGTCTGGGGTTAGCCTGCAATGTCTGTTTCTGCCAAGAAGAGGTCAAAGACTTTGCTGTGTGCTGTGGATCCTGCTTGAAGAAGATCTCCAAGGCCTTGAAGTAGAGCTTGCCTCCGGTTATGAAGACTCAGAGACACAAAGAGTTCATAACCAGCTCCCGTGAACTTCCTTGCTGGGAGTTCTGATCTGCCAAGTGGTGCCTGTGTTGGGCCTCCGGAGGTTGTAACTGCTGCTGCGAGCTGCAAAAGAGAAACAAATAAAGAAGTATGTCTCAACTGCACCAGTTTCTGATGCATCACAATTGTGCAGGAAGAATTCCTACATATCGCTGCTGAGCCGCTGAAGAAAACGACGCAGCTCCTGCAAGCTGTTGCAGAAATCGGCGCATGCTGAATCTTGTGCATCGATCACCGAAGTCTGAGATCACCGCACCGACTCTGACGCGGGCCCTGCTGTGCGACTGCACGAACCGACCCATTGTGGGACCGTGGCTGGAGGGATCAACGCAGCACCGTTGACGCTGCATCAAGATCTGATGCAGCCCCGTCTCCATGCATCGTACCGGGTGCCAAGTCTAAAAGAATACCAGGGTCGCAGTAAGAAACCAACGTATCACATCCACGCGCAGTAAGAAATCAACGCACCACCTCCTCTTCAGTAAGGAACCGACATATCACCTCCCCTGCGTGGCAGTAACAAAAAAAAACAACGCACCACCACCCGTGGATTAAGGAACCAACGCATCACCTTCCCTGGGCATAAGGAACCAAGGCATCACCTTCCCTGTGGCTGTTTTTGTTTATGATTTTGACACATCCAAGGTACTTTGTGTAGAAAGTGTCACATCTACAGTTTGATGTGGACAGAACTGTTTTTACCATCTAAAAATCATATTTTGAAAATTGTACTCTGGATTTCTGTCATTATGGTCTTGTTTGGTTTAGAAAAAGATTACTTACTTTTCTAATCTGGTGTTGTGTCAATTTGTAGTGTTTTTACTGTATTA
Source organism: Lissotriton helveticus (assembly GCF_964261635.1). Lineage (NCBI taxonomy): Eukaryota > Metazoa > Chordata > Amphibia > Caudata > Salamandridae > Lissotriton > Lissotriton helveticus. Next base: position 1,326,345,694 of record NC_136069.1, on the reverse strand, counting down.
CTGTAAGTGTCAACAAATGCTTTACACACTGCCTCTGAGATAAGCCTGTCTGTTTGTGCCAAGTTACCAAGGGAGTGAGCAGGGCTTATTTTGGAAGTGTATCCCCCTTACTCTGACTAGGAAGAAGGGTCCCTACTTGGGCAAAGGTGCAAACCATTTCCAACGAGAGAACCCCATTTCTAACAATTAGGCTATGTCCCAGTAAAATGCCAAAAACAACCAGCAGTCGAAACTTGCTGGGGGTTAGGTGTCAATACTTTCCCTATCCCCCACACATACACATCATCACCACTTGCCAAAACATAGCCCGCTAACTGAACACTGAGGGGCAGATTCACAAGGAATGTGGCGAAGCATGTCGTTAAGCCAGGAAGGTTTACAACACACTCCATCACTTTAGAAACACAGGGCTGCACCAAATTTACAAGAATATTTAGCTGTCTAGCGGCAATGTAGGCACCCTTGCACCATAGAGCAAAAGTGATTGTTTATGTGCAGGAAGGTGTCCCTTACTTGACATAAAGAATCTGATATGGTGATTAAAACTTCTATGCTTGCTTCTTAGTGCTGCTCACTTATAAGTTGCAAAACGTCAGTTTTTTTAATGATTGTTTATGTGCAGCAAGGGACACCTTCCTGAACCTAAACAATCAAAGGCGTTTTGCTGTTTCTATATGTGCTGCACAACACAGATCACATTGAAACAGCAAAAACGAGGAGAAATTAAACATTTCTCCTTGTTTTGCCAGTGTAAGAACAGGTTTTCTCTGGTCCTAATTTTGGGGCTGCCCCATATTTACGCTACCCTTGTAAATATGGGGCAGTGTCAAAATCAATGGGTGTTGCGTTGGAACGCCCAGAGCAACACCCATTGCCCTCCCCTTTCAAAACTAAGTATAGCGTGAAAGGGGACCTTATTTACAAGGCAGCGTTAAGCCACGTTAAGTGGCTTAACACTGCCTTGTAAATAAGGCAAAGCCCCAATAGTCACTACAAAGTCTTTAAAAGTCACGTTGTGGTGGCAATAGGGGCTTGTAAATATGCCACCGAGTCGTACGACAAAGGCCAAGAGGTCAAGCAATTGCTAAATGCCTCACAGTATAAAAAATTATAAATAACTCCCCTAGGTTTGAATAGCAAGAGCGAAAGCTTTGCTCTCTGTCTGTGACAGGTTTATGGGACAAATTCATGCACTGACGTTTTAAGTACTATGTACAAAAGTTGGCAACGTCTGCCACTGTTTCGCTCCCAAACATCTTTGAGTGCCTGCAGAAAATATCCAATGCTAAGTATGTTTCCAGCCCTCAATCGTCGCATTAAGCTGCCAACAAAAACCTTTGAAGTTCGAACACAAGCTTTAGCAGAGTACTCCGACTAAGAAGGCCACCCACAAAAAGTGAAAACAAAGACCAGGGATTAAGCAATAAACCATTACTGTACTAATGGCTATGCAGTAAGATTTAAATAATATAAAAACATTTGACGAGAGCAACTTGACCCTTCAAATTACAGAAAGGACTTAAGGCTCTGGTCCTAAATGCCACTTAGGAAGAAACATGCATGTGCTTTCCTCGTTAAAAGAATTGCAATACATGTTAAATGATTTAGAAATTGTAATACAGCTCAATGATGTAAAAATAAAGCAGTGCATTTGGCAATGCAGTGGAGAGAGCACAATAAGCACTTGGCAGACAATGTTCATTTAATCAGGGCTAGGTGGTCACATACTGAGAAATATCGTGCAATTCAAAATCACTGGAATTGCAGATTCCAATAGAACAATTTAAGATGCGCTGTATCAACAAAGGAAACTCATCAGATCAAACTAGCACGGTTTCAGGCCCATTTCATTAAAGAGCGAAGTCTGCTGAAATAGGTGTGATGTTGGCATCTGGTCAGAGTGGCCAGGGCTGCTGCAAGTTATAATAAAACAAAACCAGTAATGTGTAACCGAAAACTGCCAATGTGAAAATAAAATTTGCCGGGGGTATGGCTTGGCGTGGTCGGGGCCTCATACCAAGAACTGGTTGAGGGGCCTGCCTGCCTCTGTCCCCTTCTCCCCTTAACCTCCTACCCTTCCAAACAAGCATTTGTGAAAGTTGGAGCTTTTGGTGTTGTAAATGACACTGTTTTTACTTATTTAGCTTGGTTTGCAATGCAGCCTTTAAAGCAGATAAAATGTGGTACACTAACGACCAAAGAAATGTTTAAACCTGTAGCTATGTGACCAAACCTTCTTATGATTAAAGAAAAACAACATATTCGTTTCCTAAAGTGTGGTAGCCAGGTATGGAGTCCTTGCTTTCCAGCTCTATCTGCTTTGCATTCTGGTTCTTGCAGTTCAATGTCCATTATAACTGAAGAACTACAGTGAGGCAAACTGCCATTATATAAAATAGACCCAGATAAATTATGCATGCTTTCCTGGCAGTTTAAGGGCTGCCAAGCTCGGAATCCATGGAGATAGCTGCCACATGATAGTAATTTATTACAAGGCCTGTTTCGGCATACACAGGGGCAACTAACTCAATGACCAGTGAGCAAGATGCAGCAAATCAATGAGGCTCCTACCTTACTTTTTATATTGGTTCATATCTGTAGGCTTACCGAGGCACTATCTGTCCCGTTCCCAGTTCAGTCTCGGCTTCACCTGCTAGGTGGCAGTGCTGAATGTCTGCTACCGTTTATAGCCTAGATGCAGATTACAGAGCTTCGTCTTGGTAGTTCTGTGGAGTTGTGCATGCTCACTGCCTGCAACTCTGAGCTGGCTCTGTTGCCCCCAAAGCAGCTACTTGCCATGCAGCTAGACTAACTGCAGCCCAAGGACAGCATGGAGAGCTACTACAGCAGTGGTGGAGCCTACAACCGGTTTTTGGATGGAGGGTCACGAGTACTGGGTCGGGTTATCAACTGCATCAGCAAGGGGGGGTTACTGTTGCCACAGGAAGCGCATAGTGTATTCAGAAGTGTCACACAGTAAAAAACAAAAGAAAGGCACGTGGTTGCCACATTTTTTAGATGAAGTATGGCGTGCCATGTTGACTGGGGCATAGCACGTGCAGGAGTGCCACGTAAAACAAAAGAAAGGTGCGCTGTCGCCATGCTTAAGGATAAAGCACCACGTGCCGCACTGATCAGGGCATAACACATTCAGGAGTGTCGCACCGAGCAAAACAAAAGAAAGGTGCTCGGTCGCATGCTTAAAAGTAAAGTGTGATGTACCCCACCTTCAAGGCATAGTACATGCAGGAGTGCCGTGCTGTGCAAAACTAAAGAAAGGCATGCGGTTGCTACGCTTGAAGATGAAGAAACTAATAAAAAGTATGAAGAAGCATGATGCGCGGCGGCAGGCCCTTGAAGCGGGAGGGAAAGAAGTGTCTTTAAAAGATGAAGCAGTGCATCCATGAGTGGGTGGCGCGTTGAGTCAGGAAAACAAGGCAGGTTGGGAAGCAGGAGAGCGTGCCCTGACTGCAACAGCAGGGAGGAGAAAGTCATTAAGAAAATAGTGCTCACAAACTGTATATAAACATAATGAGTAACAACATATTAACAGGGACAGTCCTCATGAGAGGTTACAACAGAAGAAAGGAAGGTACTAAGGAGGGCTGGACTACTAAACAAGTTAACCAATGAAAAACAAAATTCTAAAAGAAAGTCATAGGAGCAAATAAAATACATGGGCGGACAATGGGCGGAGCTTAAAGCCCATATTCTGAATACAGCATGTCTCAAAGAGATAACGCAAGCGCTGCCTAGGCGAGACCTTAAAAAACATAAACAAAAGTTTGCTGAGGCTGCTGCTGATGTCCTGGGGTGTTTTCACAACCCTTACTGGACATCAACTGCTTATAGCCTCAAAAGACAAGCTGGAAAGCAACTCTTTGCTGTGGTCTCTAGCTCGCCTTGCTTGTCACTGTGTGATATCAGCTCTTCACTGGGTGACCTTGTGAAAGTAGACGAGATTATATGGCACACTGCGGCATCATGTGAGTTGGCAGGTTACGTAACCGCCTTTTGTTTTCTAATCCTCACTAGTCTGCAGGGCCTACTCATAAGGAGTTAGACTTCTCACATTGTTCCTCATCCTCTCCTTTCAAGCCACTTCCTCACCTCCTCTTCCTTGTTCTGGAGGTTCCTGTTCGATGGCAGCTTGACTACTGACCTCCACAGATTCCAGTCACCTCTAAGCAACATTACAATGCATCTTCCTTTTTTTTAAACTTTTCTCACTTGAGACTGCCGTATGGAACGAACATGACAGCAGTTTACAAGGCTACATATAAATTGGAGGAAATTGTGTCCATCACACCAGCAAAGTGTGAAAAGGGTACGTTAAAAGAGTGCCCAGGTCTTTCTATTAAAAGAAAGATTTCATAACAGATCAAGGTAGCCTTGTCCCTTATAGGTCTTTCTCCTACTTTGACCAATGTTTTCCAAACTGTGGGTTGCAAACCACTGGTGGTTCGGTAGCAGATTTTTGGTGGGTCATGAAAGTCCAAGCAATAAGGTCTTTAAATTCAGTATTTTTTGTGTCACGTTTGCTGTGCTTCAAATGCAGAGGTCAAATGCTAGGCTTCACTGGGGGTCGGACTTTACAAATTCCTCCCCCTGTGCAGTCAGAGAAAGAAAAGTAAAGTGAATTATATGACAATTTTGTTGGGGTACAAAGTATGTGAAAGGAACCTCTGTGGGATGTTATTTTTTGTAATACACAGCAAAATGCAAATACCTGTAAATAAACTGTATACATTCAGTAGTTAGGAAACCAAAAATGAAGCACTTTTTTTTGTAATTCTGAAGTGTGATGGACGAAAAGAAGTTGATAGGAAAAAATAAATCAAAGCACTTTACTTGGTGATGCGCAAATGTTAAATATTCAGTGAAACCCATTTTCCACCATCTCATTGGTGTGCAATACATTTTATTCTGTAAAACTGTATGCCTTTGCAAATGTCGTGGCAATGTCAATGGAAGATGTGCTGTCTGCAAATGACAGTGCACAGTGACACATGATGCTTTAGTTGCATTAACAAATCACATAATTAAGAGGAAATAAGCACAGAGGCTGCAAGGGGTGATTCAGAGGAGCAATGTGTCAGTTGAGGGGCTAATACTATGGATATGTGGTTGGTGAGCAGCAAGAAGGATTTAACCAACAAGTAATTGACTCTCCAGTACCATTACTTAATGAAATGAAAATTCCAACTTCTTTGTCTTTTTTGCCAATTGCACATTTCAAAAGGATGCAGATGAGGTAATGGTTGGCAAGTGTTATTTCCTTTTTTCGCTAACCGTCATGCTTCACTGTAATTTACACATAGACTTTGCTTACAATTTACATTTCTATTTATTGTCATTTTCAACATGCCCACTTGTTACAATCTTGTGTATTCTTGTGTATGATTAAAAATATAAACACAACTATATAATATGATGCATAATTACAGTTCTGCATTTAGTATACTCAGTCTTGAGCATTATCAGAGTCAACTATTTATTACAGCTTTTGACCCCGAACATTCAGTGTCGAAGTGCTCCCACCAAGCCCTCCAAATCCTTGTTTGCTTACAGGGCAGCACATTGACTTATATACTGCGGGTCATATTTATGGCCAAGTCATGCCTGTGTGACAGGGAAAGGGCAGGAAAGCACTGCATTTAAGGCAATACAGAGGATTCCTGTCTTTTGCCCTGAGTTGCCGCACTTTTGGCTGCCTTGCGCCAATACCAACACAAATGGTGCAGGGGGGCCTGTATTATAAGGAGGATTGTTATTTTGCAGGAAGGGGCACCTTCCTGCACACAAAAAATCCCCTGAGACTTTTTCCTCTTTGAATGCAGAACACACAGAAAGAGGAAAAAGCGAGGAGAAATGAAGATTCACACCTCACCTGGGGAGGAGTAGGTTTTTGGTGCAATCCCAGGTCTACCGCTTCTAGTAGGTGTGGGAATGCGTCAAAGTCCATGGTTGGTGCTTTGGACGACACATGCAGCATCCATGAAAACGCCTCCCTGTCGCAGAGTAATGCGTTGCATTACTAGAAATTCATGAAGGCACTCAGAGCTATGTAAGGTCTTGCATAGCTTCATAAATCTAATTTTTAAGTTGTGCCGCTCCTGCACCATGTTGCGTGTTGCAAGAGTAATGCAAACGCCAAATCAATATGCCCATGAGTCTTCAACAACAGCACAACAGTCCAAGCCCTTGAGCCATTCAGAAAACGAGGGTACATCTCCTGACCGCCAATAGCGAGCTATCTCTTTTTGGCTAGCATGCAGCTTATGCCTGCTAGCTGCTTCTGCCCTCCATAAGCGTCCCATTCTGAAAACAGTTTCTCCATTTCAGCATCTCTATTTATCAGGATTCTAATCACCTCTTTGACGCCCCAAGTGTCCAGGAGCATTACTCCCGGGTGATGGGGCTTTCCCAGACCTTGCTTGAATTTAGAAATTCACTTTGTTATTCAACTTCTTTGTATTTGGGCCATTATTCAGAGTTATATATTTTCCCTATATGCCTATGTGCTGGGACGATTAGATGTCATAACATACACTACAAAATTATCAGCCTTCACATATACTTACTCCACAATATAACTAGGGTCAGTGTATACAGCGAACTTTAGATGTATAATTCTAGTTTAATATCTATTTACTTTATTGATATAATGTAATCGATATTGCAGAATTTACATTATTGCCGTTCTATATAAAACATCAATGTTGTGATTCCCAATTACTGGGTCAGACTATGTGATACAGAAATCCACCACCATTCCACCTGCTGCCAACTTTAAGCTGCGAAACGGTTTTAATCCACCCCAATATTCAATATTTATCTGAGTAAAACAAGACCAGATAAGGAAAATACAACATACACAAGTCAATATATGAATTTTTAAAGATTAAGTCAAAACGCATTGCTTAAAAGTCAATAGCTTCAACTGGAGCTATCTGATCGCACTTAACCGGGACAAATCCAAAGGTCCAGTCCAACCATGTTGAATTTTGCCAGCTCCAACTGCAACTTACCTTCTTTCCGCCCTGTCACTCAACTCTTGTGCAGACAGACTTTTAGATGAAACACTACTGCCATCTCTGGAGTGAGCTCTTCAATCATTCAGGCTGGACCCAAACCCCACAGGCAATGTTGAACCCTACAGCCATTCCAGATGCAAGCTTTGTTTAGCCTCCTCCTCAAAAATCATTCTCATCTTCTGGGTGCATAGCTGCATACCTGGCTGCTAACAGGCCAGCAAAATAAACAATGTAATCTGGATGATTGCAGGTAAGTACACAATTAAATTAATAAAACGAATTTCGTTCCATGCCCTGCATCACAAAATGCGATGCAGGGCGCATTACGAAATGTGTTTTATTAATTTAATTGTTTACTTACCTGCAATCATCCAGATTCCGTTGTTTATCACCCCCCACCCTGCCCCTCCCCCGCCCCACCGCAACTCCCTCCACGGGCCGCGGCTGTTAAAAGTCAAGGTTGTTGCGTTGTGCCCTCAGTGATTGGTGTTCATGACTTTGGTGCAGGCAGCGACGATGCAGCGATTTCGCAGGGATGCACCAGTTCTGGGCTGATGTTTTGGAGTCCATGAGTCGGTTTCTTGGGTACAGCAACAAATTCACCTCCAAAAGCCCAGAAATGGATTTGTCACTGCTTGGCAGGTCAGGACAGGACTCACAGCAGAATAGTCCAAGTGCTGGTAGCAAGATGCAGGTGAAGTATTTGATGTGCCTAAGATTTCAGCCACAAGAGGAAAGCTCAGCCAAGCCCTTGGATAAGTTTAGAAAGTGGGTTGCAGAGAGAAAAGTCCCTTCTCTCACTCCTAGGCAAGAAGCAGCAGACAGCAGGCCAACACAGCTGAGCCAGCAGCAAAGTGGCAGTCCCTCCTGGCAGCACAGCAGCTCTTCTTCTTAGGAGAATGTCCTCAGTCCAGAGGTGTTCTGAGAATATGGTGTCAGAGGTCCAGAACTTATACCGATTTTAGCCTTTGACGCAGGGAGATTTCAGAGAAAGACCTTTGTAGAGTACAAGACCCTGCTCGTCCTGTCCCTGGCTCCAGACACACTACAGAGGAGTATGCAGCTCTTTGTAAGGACACAGGCCCAGCCCTATTTAGGTGCAAGTGTGAACTACTCTCAGCACTCTAGCTCAGGAAGACTCAGCAGCGTGGTCATCAGGATATGCAGGGCACAACTCAGCTCCCTTTTTCAGTGGCATAACAAAATCTCCCGCAGACCCCGCAGTGCGGGGGCCCCGAGCTACAGGGGGCTCTCTCAGTGCAGTACCCTAGCCTGGGAGTTCCTGAGTAAGTCAGGAAAGGGGCCCCTTTATGTGCATCGTAGGGGGGCCCACTAGTGGCATTTGAATTACAGGCCCTGGACATATGTAGTGCATTGTACTAGGGGATTATTAGTAAATCAAATATGCCAATCATGGAGAAACCAAATGCCATTACATTTTAGACACAGAGAAAGTGCACTTTAGCACTGGTTATCAGTGGTAAAGTACCCAGAGTTCTAAAATCAGCAAAAACGGAGTTCAGCACACAGTCAAAAAAAGAAGGTCAGAAGCAAAAAGACATGGGAAATCTAGCCAAAAGATGCCAGGTCTAACACTCATCATAATACCGCTTCTGTATCACTTTAGTGCTTGTTGCTTCTTCTCAAATCTCAATGTCTCTATTAAACAAGTCAGTCTAATAAACAGTAATCTTTTATTTCAGTACTAACTGGGGCTTCGCTTGTTTAAGCTAGCATATTAAGATTTATGAGTTTCATTAGCTAGCATAATTGAAGCTGACTATTGTTTCAACTTGATATATTTGGACCCTTAGTCAGAGTTATATATTGTCCCTGTGTGCTGAAAAACGTGCAAAACGGAATGAAAGCCATGAACCGACAGTTCCAGGGCTCTGAAGATAAACATGCTGTCCGAGCGCTTAGCAGCTGCCTCGCACACCAAGAAGTGTGTGGCTGGCGAGGAGGCCAGACCACCAGACAGAGTAATGCAGTCAGTCACAGCCAGGCAGCTGCAACAACGCAACATGCCTCAGAGACTGATACATGTGCAAAAAGCACAGACTTATTCTCGTGGCACTGGTTACCCGCCCGGTGGATGGAAATTATTATCCTTCTTTGGCCCACCATTCCCAACCCCCTTTGCTGTTTTCTGGTTGAGTGCAGCCCAGTGCTTGAAAAAGAAAAAACAGAAGTGCATGTACTCAGGTCCAAATTTATTATCATTTTGCACTGGGGGTGTGTCTCTTTTGTGGTGTAGCCTGACGCAAAATCCTTTTTGGCATTTACTAGGCCGTAGCAAAGCCACTTTGCATGGTTTAGTACATACAAAGTTCGGCATTTTGCGCTGCCTTGCATTACTTTACATCGTGTAGGAGTTGCATGGGTGGAGCCTGGGTGTTACACTATTTATTTTGACGCAACCCTGGATTTACAAAGACTTGTAAACATGGATTTGCACCAAAATGTTGCGCTTACCCGACAGAGGTGTAACAAGGAGAAATATCTTAATTTCTCCTTATTCCTTCTTCTTTCCATGTGTGCTGCATTCTGCATTCTCAAATATTATTCTGGATGCATTGCATTTATTGTTTACTATCACTTATATATAAATCATGTAAACCCAGCATTAAAAAAATGGAAAATTTGCCTTTTTAGATTACTGTTATCGTAATATTTCTTTTAGACGAGCATCCTTTTACTTTAAACTTCTATTTGCTATCACCTCATCAACACATTACAACTTAAAGTCATTCCAAAACCCCCAAGCAGTATTTAAGCACAAATATATCATTAGAATCTAGCAACAATTTAAAGGTGTGTGCAACTTTCTATACACATTGGAGGTACACTGACTATAGTCATCAGGCTCTTCAAATATCAATTTACACAAACATTCAACATAAATAAACAGTTTTTGTCAAACTTATTTCATTCAGCACTTTGCCTCCCAGACCTCAAAATCCATTTGCTCATCATCTACCCTAAACTATGAGAAACACGCCACACCTGAAGAGGCATTGATATCACAGTATGCGAGATTTGAGTTGCACTGGCCTACTGCAGCCATGTGCTGTACACTGACACAATTCTGATACAGACACCCTCATTCTGTTTCACGACCTCTTATATATTATACAACCAATTCACATATAACTTTTTTGAAATGACTCCTGGCTTACTGAATAACAAGAGTAAGTAAGGCATACTCCTGCCCTGCTCTTGAAATCCAAGAGTAAGTCAGGGGTTCTTCAAAAGTTACTCACATCTACGCACAGCGATATTCAATCGAATAAAAAGCCACAAGCTGTATTGTCTATTTTGGTTTTCCAGGTCTAACAGAAGCTTGCTCATAGAACTAATTTTGTCTATAAAAGGGATTAATTGGTCTACCATAGTTTCATTGTCTTTATTTTTAATTTCAGTATCAGAAACTTTCGATAGACCAGCCATATCTTTGCAAATATGTTTGACCTCAACTACAATATGATCAATATTAGACTAGACACATGGTAATTACTCTAGTAATGTGACAAGTCAAGGCTCAGAGGAGAAAACCTTTTTAGATTTGAAAGGTGGTGAAGAAACTGCTTGTTTACACTTTTTCACATTAAAAGATACACTTTTGTCTTCTATAAATTAAAAGAAGAATATAAAAAGGCAGAATGAAAGCACTAAAATCAGTGAAATAGGTTGAACCAACAAAGTATCAGAGGTCCATCAGCTAAAATCAACAGTAGGAGGATCCCAGCCCAGAGCAGGTCCCTTTCCGTTAAATACTCCACCTATCCTGACAGGAATTTCAAGTGCAGCAACCAGGGAGCTTTGGTGCTGTAAAGAGATTTGAAAAAAAAACACACTTTCAAAACAATGGCAAAAGTGATAAAAAGTGAGCCTGTGGGCAAACATCACATTGTAGAAAAGGGACAGAAGTAGCCAAAAGGGAAAAATTAAAATACATTTTAAAAAGCAGCTAAATATACAGGCTTTGCATGTCAGACTAAAATGTGAGTGAAATATCACGAAGGTTTGAGGAATTTGTTGCAGTGTTCTGTACATGATCCACAGATGATGTATTATAATCAAACTTTAAAAACTCAGTGGAGTAGCGTACCTACTGCATAGATTTGTGTGAAACATTTTAATCACAGATTCCAACCTTAGTGAGATTGATCAGGGCATCTACTGCAAATACTGGAGTGTAGTTAATATAGTAAAGATTTCAGTCACAGTGAGATATGATGATCCTGGCAATCCTTTTACCTTAGAAGCTCTCTATCAACAGAGTCCAACTGTTAAAATAAAAAATGAAAAACTTAAACACACTGAAACATTTACTCCTAAAAAAGACTAGTGTATCACGCAAGACCATCTCAAATGACAAACACCATAGGCCTCGGCCCCACTCGGCCGCCCACCCATATCTACAGGCCCGCTATCGACCTTGCATAAGGTGGGATGCTTACATTAAAATCACCGCTACTTGCAAACATCTTGAAAACCATCTAGTTGTCTTGTCACTTCACATTTCAGTATCTTTAAAAGAATCGAAAAGTAGGGTAAATGCATAGAGTTGACATTAGTCACACTATTTCACAGTGAGTTTGGATCAAAGAGCATTAAGCAGTACATTGATATGGAAATTAGATCACATTTACAGCAACATTTCCATGGGGATCAAGCCAGAAGGAGGGTAAATTGGAGAACTGTTGTGAATTCCTCCTCAAGGAGATAGAGTATGTCTATGATCTGAGCATCATTTGCTCAGCACGAATCAGACTTAATGCCAGGAATAATCAGGACAGAAGCTTGCAAAGGAGCTCCTAGATGAAAATGCCTTCCTCATGAGACAGTTCCCCTGATAGCCCCTACTCGCTCCAGCTGTATATCCCTGTTTTGCAGTCAGGAATTTTGGTTTCTGAATTCCTTGATTCCTTAGACCACTTTGCAGCCGCAGCCCATGCAGGTAAGAGCATTGGGGTGGTAGGGCGGGGGATGGGGGGGGATTTCGACATACGACCACAAGGGAAAATTAATTATTTATTAAAATTTACCTCATAGTCGTCTGTCGAATCTCCCCCAACCAGGCCCCACTGCACTACCACTCTTACCTGCACCAGCCGCGGCTGCCTTTTTTGTTTTTCACCCCAATAGTAGCACTAGCATGCTTCCATTCCACCTGCAGGTCTGCCAATAGAGGACCCGGCACAATCCAAGTCAGATTTTAGGGTATCCGTATAAAACAAACGTTCCCAGAGTTATTCTAAATAGATCTCCTTTACAGAGGCACTGGTTACTGGTAATTTATTTGGGTGGCTGGTTTGTGTTTTGTTGATGGAATTTGGAGCATTTGAAAACATCAAGCTGTGCAGGAATGGCATTGTTGCTAAACTACGTTCCCATACTTTGCCAAAGAATACACAGAGGCAGTGTTCCAGCAATTCCCTTTTAAAATAACTTTTGAAGAAACCTTATCCCTGTGTTAAATGTGATGTACATGGACTAGTGATAGTTCTTATTGTTTGGGAGTGAAATGTTGAAAATTAAAGTCAGTAAAGATAAGTGCTGCTGTTATCCAGGGACCAAAGTCAAGAAAAAAATGCCTGAAATAAGAGTTCTCTATAGTTAATAATTGGCATTAGGGCTCAATATTAGAGACTGTATGTGATAATACTATATAATAAAATTTGAGGGAAAATGTCTGCCCCAGAAGGGTCAAGGACCTGCTAATGTGTTCTGTGCAATTGATTCATACTGCTCTATAAATTTTAAGACCTATATGTTTTCTATACTACTGATATTGTTAGACATTTAAGTGTTATTTGGTTGTATCCTCATTTATCTAAGTCCTTCTAACATAAATACCTCCCATATTAACCTTAAGTGCTCACATTTGCTTCCAAAGACAGACAAGATCCAAATGGAATTCTTGGCACTTTTCAGCAGTGCAACAGTACAAAACGTCACCAGTGGCAAATGAGAATTAACCTAATTAACTGTTAAGTGACAGTGAAGGCCCAGATTTACTAAGGCAGCCAACACAAAGTCACACAAAGTAGCACATCGTATTACTTTTCCAGCTCAAAAGTAATTTGTCTTGGAGCTGCACATTTTTCCCAGTGCAAAAAAGTCTTGTGCTACTTTGTGCAGCTTTGAATTAAGGGTGGATAACTGGGGTGCTACATAGGTGGATCAGCGCAAACACACATAGGTTTTGACACAAAAAATGATCTACTAAGATAGCCAGACTGGACTTTGAGTCAGAAATAATGCCTCCTTGAAACAGGCCCTAACAAGTAGAAATGTGTAATATCTCCTAAAAAAACAATCACTGATTGTTTTTATTGGAATGAGATGCTTCTAATGCACACCCTGTGCGGTATAGCACACACTGACTCTGTGAGGCTGTGCATCACTAAGGCAGCATTTTAGAGTACCAGCACAAGGTATGACAGCAGCAGCCCAATATTGAATAGATACATATGTATATTTCTATAGTTTGAACCTAGCAGCAGCGCACTGTACATGTAAAAAAGGCGAGCTCAAAGTCAGCGAGTAATAAGAGAGGAAGATGAGCTGTGGACAGTTAACGCATAGTGATATAGTATTCTTTGAAGAGGTGAGTCTTGAATAAAGCACAGAGGCTCCATGAAAAGGTTGAAGATGAGAGGAGACAGTATGGAACTCTGGCGGACTCCACACATGAAAGGGACCTTTTGTGACCAAGATTTGCCCATGTGAACTAACTGATGCTGGTTGAAAAGTGAGAGGAGCATATGGCTCTGCACTGTATTCTTTCCAGTGCAGGGTGTTACTGTGGCATTGTGGTACATTCCTTTATAGGGCATTACAATGTGGGCTTGAATGTTCATAAGATGAACTGACTCTTTGCTGGTCTTGCATCTATTGTAGCTCAATAAATCCTCCTTCTCCAACATTGGGGTGTGGCATTAACTTTATTATAGCTATTGATCCAGGCTAAGCATAACAAATCAACACTAAACCCAGCATTCACTGTTGATTCTAAAGCATGAACCTGAGATGCATAAAATACATCTCCCTGCACCTTACTTACAGCAAGCACATATATGATTTATAATGATGTACACATACAATACCTTTGATAGAGCATGCAGCACTACACAGCAAGGTTGACAGTTGGTAAAGTTGAACATTGAGCATCCAGCACTCTTGCATACAAATTGATGTGCATGGATTGCATGAACCCTAAATATTTCAGGCATCTTATTTTGCCTTCAAGGTGCCTTCTACATTCATATCTGTTTAGAACACTTTACTGATCCTTTCTCAGGCATGTTTCCTTCTCCCTGCTTCTTTGTGACCGCCCTGCTCCTCGCAGAAGAGGTCGCTCCAACGCTGCTCCCTGCTGATCCCTGCTTCGCTGCACCGCCAGACTGCTAAGTGCTTAACCTGCCGTGCTCGCATTAACCGGATTATTTATTTAATAATTGCACATAGATCGTAGCGCTAGACTGCCTCGCCTTGTGTATCATTATAATATCATTGCTTGCGCTAGACTGCCTCGCCTTGTTCCTCATAATTATTTCACTGCCTAGAAAATACTCGTAGCGCTTGTCTGCCAAGGTGCGCTTTAACTAAACAATTATCTGTGCTGCCTGTAAAATCGTGCCTGATTGTACCAGCGCCATTACCGTCAGCTTAGCGCCATTCACGAGTGGTCAGCCCAATCCTGAAAGTAGAATCCTTGCGGCCATTTTAGTGTTGTTGTTGTGCCCCCCTGACCTGAGCTCCACCCCGCTCCCGCCTCCCAGCTGACCCCCCCCTCCCACGGATAGTGCTTTCCTCACTCCACCGTCCTTGCGCTGTGACCGCCCTGCTCCTCGCAGAAGAGGTCGCTCCAACGCTGCTCCCTGCTGATCCCTGCTTCGCTGCACCGCCAGACTGCTAAGTGCTTAACCTGCCGTGCTCGCATTAACCGGATTATTTATTTAATAATTGCACATAGATCGTAGCGCTAGACTGCCTCGCCTTGTGTATCATTATAATATCATTGCTTGCGCTAGACTGCCTCGCCTTGTTCCTCATAATTATTTCACTGCCTAGAAAATACTCGTAGCGCTTGTCTGCCAAGGTGCGCTTTAACTAAACAATTATCTGTGCTGCCTGTAAAATCGTGCCTGATTGTACCAGCGCCATTACCGTCAGCTTAGCGCCATTCACGAGTGGTCAGCCCAATCCTGAAAGTAGAATCCCTGCGGCCATTTTAGTGTTGTTGTTGTGCCCCCCTGACCTGAGCGCCACCCCGCTCCCGCCTCCCAGCTGACCCCCCCTCCCACGGATAGTGCTTTCCTCACTCCACCGTCCTTGCGCTGTGACCGCCCTGCTCCTCGCAGAAGAGGTCGCTCCAACGCTGCTCCCTGCTGATCCCTGCTTCGCTGCACCGCCAGACTGCTAAGTGCTTAACCTGCCGTGCTCGCATTAACCAGATTATTTATTTAATAATTGCACATAGATCGTAGCGCTAGACTGCCTCGCCTTGTGTATCATTATAATATCATTGCTTGCGCTAGACTGCCTCGCCTTGTTCCTCATAATTATTTCACTGCCTAGAAAATACTCGTAGCGCTTGTCTGCCAAGGTGCGCTTTAACTAAACAATTATCTGTGCTGCCTGTAAAATCGTGCCTGATTGTACCAGCGCCATTACCGTCAGCTTAGCGCCATTCACGAGTGGTCAGCCCAATCCTGAAAGTAGAATCCCTGCGGCCATTTTAGTGTTGTTGTTGTGCCCCCCTGACCTGAGCTCCACCCCGCTCCCGCCTCCCAGCTGACCCTCCCCTCCCACGGATAGTGCTTTCCTCACTCCACCGTCCTTGCGCTGTGACCGCCCTGCTCCTCGCAGAAGAGGTCGCTCCAACGCTGCTCCCTGCTGATCCCTGCTTCGCTGCACCGCCAGACTGCTAAGTGCTTAACCTGCCGTGCTCGCATTAACCGGATTATTTATTTAATAATTGCACATAGATCGTAGCGCTAGACTGCCTCGCCTTGTGTATCATTATAATATCATTGCTTGCGCTAGACTGCCTCGCCTTGTTCCTCATAATTATTTCACTGCCTAGAAAATACTCGTAGCGCTTGTCTGCCAAGGTGCGCTTTAACTAAACAATTATCTGTGCTGCCTGTAAAATCGTGCCTGATTGTACCAGCGCCATTACCGTCAGCTTAGCGCCATTCACGAGTGGTCAGCCCAATCCTGAAAGTAGAATCCCTGCGGCCATTTTAGTGTTGTTGTTGTGCCCCCCTGACCTGAGCTCCACCCCGCTCCCGCCTCCCAGCTGACCCCCCCCTCGCCCTTCCCCTCCCACTATCCACTTATGACAAATGCTCCAGCGCGCAGCGGTGACGCGCAGCGGTCGCGCAGAAGGTGCGCCAAAGGTAAGCCCGTCTGCGCCCGTCCGCGCCTGGACCGCGCCCAGCGCCCGTCCCCCTTCCCTATGCCGCTCCCAACCCCCCAGAGTAACTTATGATGCCGCTACTCTCCTCGCCCTCAACGCAGGACGCACCCCACTATGCTGCGTAGCTACCCCAGGACGCACCCACGGCCCATTCTCCTGCCTCTCCTGTAAGTTCAACTGCTTCAGGACCCTCTCCAAACACACTTCCTCCACACTCAGCTCCGAACACAACGACTTGAAATGCATCCTACTGAACACCCGCTCGGTCCACAGACACGCAACCGAACTCTGGGACCTAATCGACACCGTGTCACCTGACATCGCCTTCCTCACTGAAACCTGGATGAACGCATCCTCTGCCCCTGACATCGCCACAGCCATACCGGACACTTACAAGATCATTCGAAAAGACCGCACCATTAAAAAAACTGGAGGTGGCATCGCCATCGTCCATAGAAACACCATCAAAATTACAACCAGCTCTGACGACAATCTTGCAACCGCCGAACATCTCCACTTTCAGATCCACACCGACCCCAGGACCACACTTAGAGGAACCCTCATCTACAGGCCCCCAGGCACCCGATCTCAATTCAGCGACGACATCACAGACTTCGTCAGCCCGCACGCTCTCGCCTCCGAGAACTACATTCTTCTAGGAGACCTCAACTTCCACCTTGACAACATCCTCGACAACAACACCACCACCCTCCTGGACAACATGTCCAATCTCGGACTCAAACAACTTGTCGACACCCCCACTCAGACAGCCGGACACACGCTCGACCCTATCTTCACCTCCAGCAAGCACATCTCCTTCGATCACACTACAGCTCTCCACTGGACGGATCACAGCTGTGTTCACTTCAGCTACAAAACAACCATGACCCACAACCGCCCACAACCCATTCCCCGAAGAAATTGGAACAAAATCAGCACCGACCAACTCCTCGCATCCCTCAGCCAAAACATTCCCACCCTAACAACGGACCCAGACCTAGCGGCCACAAACCTCAGGCAATGGATTACCCACAGTGCAGACGAACTAGCACCCCTAAAACAACACCAGTTGAAATCATTCAGCAAAAAGGCTCCCTGGTTCAATGATGACCTTAAAAAATCCAAGAAAACTTGCCGCACCCTGGAGAAGAATTGGAGAAACGAACCAACCTCAGCCAACATGACCTCCCTCAAATCAGCCACCCGCAAACACCACCAACTGATTCGTGCCGCCAAGAAATCAGCATTTAAGGACCGTCTCGACAACAACTCTCATAACAGCAAGGAACTCTTTAATATCGTCAAAGAATTCACCAACCCTCCCGCAGCATCCAACGACATCACTAACTCCCAAGACCTCTGCAATGCGCTATCCTCCTTCTTCTACAACAAAATTGCCGACATCCACAACAGCTTCAAGAACACTCCCAATGACCAACTCACCCCACCCCCTTCTGATCCCACCCCCCCAACTAACTACCTCAAATCCTGGAACCCAATCACCATTGAAGATACCATTCGCCTCATGAACTCAATCCACTCTGGTTCACCTTCTGACCCCTGCCCCCACCACATCTTCAACAAAGCCGACTCCATCATCGCTCCCCAACTCCGCGATGTCATCAACTGCTCCTTCAACTCAGCCACCTTTCCAGAAATTTGGAAACACGCCGAACTCAGCGCCCTCCTGAAAAAACCCACAGCAGACCCCTCAGAACTGAAAAACTACCGACCCATCTCCCTCCTCCCTTTCCCGGCCAAAGTCATCGAGAAAGCCGTCAACAGCCAACTCGCAGCCTTCCTTGAATCCAACAACTCCCTGGATCCTTCACAGAACGGCTTTCGAGCCAAACACAGCACCGAGACCGCCCTCATTGCGGCGACCGACGACATCCGAGCACTCCTGGACAACGGTGAAACAGTGGCCCTCATTCTTCTCGACCTCTCCGCCGCCTTCGACACTGTCTGTCACAGCACCCTCATACAACGCCTCAACAACATCGGCATACAAGGAAAAGCCTTGGACTGGATCATCTCGTTCCTAGCCGGGAGAACACAGAGAGTCCGACTTCCCCCTTTCTACTCAGAGCCCACGGAAGTCGTCTGCGGCGTACCCCAAGGATCCTCACTCAGTCCCACCCTCTTCAACGTCTACATGAGTCCCCTCGCCCCCATCGCACGTCGACACAACCTCAACATCATCTCCTACGCCGACGACACCCAGCTGATACTCTCCCTCACCAAAGACCCCAACACCGCCAAGGACAACCTTCACGAAGGTATGAAAGAAGTAGCCGAATGGATGAAACAGAGCCGCCTAAAACTCAACTCAGACAAAACTGAGGTGCTCATCCTTGGATCCTCCCCCTCAGCGTGGGACGACTCTTGGTGGCCTTCCGCTTTGGGATCAGCGCCCACACCCACTGACCATGCACGTAACCTTGGCTTCATTCTAGACTTCTCTCTCTCAATGTCCAGACAAGTCAACGCCGTATCGTCCTCCTGCTTCAACGTCCTTCGCATTCTCAAAAAGATCTTCCGCTGGATCCCCCTCGAAACAAGAAAGACTGTCACCCATGCACTGGTCACGAGTCGACTGGACTATGGCAACACTCTCTACGCCGGAATCACAACAAAATTGCAGAAAAAGCTCCAGCGCATCCAAAACGCATCAGCGAGACTCATATTAGACATCCCGCGCCAAGAGCACATCACCGGTCACTTAAAAAACCTCCACTGGCTTCCCGTCAACAAAAGAATTACTTTCCGCCTTCTTACCCACGCACACAATGCCCTTTATAATCTAGGACCAGAATGCCTCAACTCCCGACTGTCCTTCTACTATCCCACCCGCCAACTAAGATCATCCACTCAAGCCCTCGCCGCAGTCCCGCGCATCCGAAAAACCACCATGGGCGGCAGATCCTTCTCCTTCCTGGCTGCCAAGACCTGGAACTCACTCCCCACCCACCTCCGCCTTACTCAGAATCACATCTCCTTCAGAAAAGAATTGAAAACTTGGCTCTTCGATAAACAATGAACCCCTCCCTCTAGCGCCTTGAGACCCTCTGGGTGAGTAGTGCGCTTTATAAATGCCTGAACTTGAACTTGAACTTCTTCTGCAACATCGTCCTCAGTTCTATAACATGTAATTCAATCTTTACTTGAACAAATCTACACCAACCAACCTTTAACTTGCACAGCGTATTATATCCTTACAACCAACTCCAAATACAACCCTGGGATTTTTGTGTGCAGATGTACCCTTATGCATTCCTCTGGGGTTTTTATATTTTCACAAAATCTTTTCTTATCACTAGGTATTTTCATACACCATTTGCCCTAATAATATTTGTGAATTCTCTCTTTGGCTTGCTCTTTAATGTTCTTCAGATGTCACTTGTGCCATTTATTACAGCCTAGAACACCTAACATTTTGTCTTTACTTTCCGTCCCCATACCAAATCTAGTGAAGTTAATATAGTATAGAATGTATACTGGTCCAATAGGAAATTAACATCTCCATTACCACATCCTTCCATAGTAGCAAGTTATAATTTGCTAAAAGCAACCTACCGTTAAATAACATATTAGTCTATTCCACTAGTTGATTGTCACAGGGATTATTTAAAGCTGTTTTCTCTTGCTAAATTTTCGCTCAAAACGTCATAATTTCTTCTTAGCACAAATTACATATGTTGTCTGATAATAACTATTTTGGATAACCACCCTTGCAAAATATACCCTAATTTAAATGCAATAAATATATGTGCTGCTACATTTCCAATAAACTGAATCTCAATTATTTTTTTATGATAATCTACCAATAGCAAATTAAACCTCTACACTCGCCCAATGTTTTCAGCGATTCCCTCATTTTACTTGCGGCTTTGGACCAGGCTTATCAGGAAACTCAACATCCTATTATGGTTGAACCCTGGCTCCACTGTCTGAAACCTTTGAGCCAGAGGCCCATCAGCCATAGGGCCAACAGGACACAATGGCAGTAGCCCAGAGGCCAGGTAACAGCCACTGATTTCCCTTCCGGGTTCTGCCAATGCTGGCGGCCACTAACAGAAAAAACAACAGGCGACCCGAATAAAAGGCGGCGTGCCTGTGACGATCACCGTGAGCAAGCATCTCTGCAGCCGGCAGAGCAACTGTGGGTTTCAGAGGATTTTCGGGTAGCGTCTCGATCTGCACGCCTGTGATTGGCACTGACACCCACTCAGCTCACTGAGCAATCTTTGGCTGTGAAAGTCTCGGCCTCAGATTGCACAGCAGATCTCTGCAGCAGGAGCACGAACCCCCAGAGCTGTGTTATATTGTAGGATTCCGGATCTATGCATTGAGCTGTCTCACTAGGGACCTCACGCTCTGCAGAAGCTGCACTAACACACTGAGCTATCCCACGTGCATTGCACCCATTGGCTAGGTCTCTGGGGAGGGAGCGTGGACCAGTTGAGCTGCCTTCCTGGGACTGGAACCTCTACACTGCTGGTCACATGCACGCTCTGCAGCAGGTGCATGACTCCTCTGAGCTGTCTCACTCGATTAGGTACCCAAGCCCTGACTGTGGCATCTGCACCTCTGCACAGAGGTCTTTAAAACATTGAGCTGTGTCACTGGTGTTGGAACCGCCGCCCTGCTTCATGCACACGAGCGCCGCGGAAGCTGAAGGATTAACCCACTGAGCTATCTTACCTGGACCCCCTGCTGCACGTGCACACAAACCTCAGAGGGTGCATCCAAGCTGTTTTCATTGGTTTGCAACCTTTCATGGTAGTTGCACTGAGATCTCTGCAAGGGAAGCATTAACCCCCCGAGCTGCGTGCCAGCAAATGTTAATGGCTGAATTGAAACAAATAAAATAGAATTATATAACGTTGCAAAGTGTTCCAGGGCAGCGCGCGACTGACAGTCCTCCAAATTAACCACTTTCATTAACTGCAGTTCTCTTTGCAGGGTGCCGGCTGAAATCACACCCAGCCTTCACTGTATGAACCCTGCCTTGTAAAACAAAATAAAAGGGTTCGAAATACCTCTTCTCCCATTGAAAGGCGGCAGCTGCCTTCCCAGCGTCAGGGCCTCCAGCACTAGCTGCAAAAACCGCCCACTTCCTTCAGCAGCTAAACGCACCCAGCCTGGGGGAAAGTGAAAGCATGTGCTGTGTTCACGCGGGGACAGGAGATGTGCTCGCGTACGGAGTGCACATCTCCTGTCCGTATGCGTGCCATCTCCTGTCCCCTTCAGAAGAGACGCCAGAGAGGAGACGCCATGTGCATACACATCGCCTGTCCATGAGCGCACATGTTTTGTCCCCTTCGCGCACCAAAACGACAACAATAGTCTCACCAAAGCGAAACAGCGCATGCGCTGCGTTCGCGCTAGGCGAGACCTAAAAAGGATATTGATGTGCTGGGACAAAACTCTTTGCAAATGAGTGCCATGAAATTTTTATTTTTTCTAAAAAAATCCTTATTTAGGAAGATGTTGGCAAACAAAATAAAATGCTGGTCAGGCCTTAAACTATTCAGTTGTTCCAACAGTGCATTTGTCCACCAGGAGGTAGGAGGGCAGGAGGGTGTCACTAATTAATGCTGCCTCCATCTGGGGGTAGTGCTCTGGGTCTAGCAGGGGCTCACCAAAATATATTTGAAGACAATGGAATGCTCCCATTTTAACCGATAATACATTACATAGTGCTATACAAGTCTTGCATTACAATTCTAATAAACAGCAAATGTTTTATGAATTCCAACAAAGGGCCTTATAACGATAGTGGGCAGTCGGACTGCAGCACGCTATCACGCTGGGTTGGTGGTTGGAAAAGTGCTCTTTAACACTGTAGCTTGTACTGCAGTCTTGGAAAAGGGCCTCAGCACAAGCCGCAGTGTAATACAGCACTTTGTTCATATCCATGGACCGTATGCCATGCACAATATTTTGGTCCTCGATACTGTTGATATGATATACTTGTAGTGCTCAGAGTCCACAGTGATCTGTTTCGCTGCTTTAAATTTTTTAATTCAGGCTCTGAGACTGAGAAAACGGTACCCACATGAAGTTAAATTGGCATTGTGAGGTCTCATGATTTATTTTGATCTGATGTTTAATTTAGTTTTTACTGTTCCTTTTATTATATATTGCTGAGTCAGAGAAACACGTTTGAGTTATGAATTTATAATGGCAATGTGAGATTGTATGATTTGAACTGATATTTATCAGTATGTTTATGTTTTTATACTTCATTATATATACATTGTCTTTTTTCTTAGCTCTTATGGTCGTATATTTGATCAAATAAAGTTTTATCGATTGATTGACATGATATTCTGTCCAGATGATATCTTCGAGATTCTATCAGACAACCCTCCATACACTAGTGAAGGTAATATGATGAGTCCATATTTCTCGGATACTGCAAGTTTTTACTCCCAACAGCATTGATTCGTTGTTGTATTAGATTCCGAATATGCTTCTTAGTGGCTTCCAGCACAGTTAGTCATGATGTACTAAACAGTTGTTCTGTGTTTGCTACACACTTCTTGACAAGGATGGCTATCTCAGCGTCTGTAAACTTCTGCTTCAGCTTTATTGCAGACTCACATTCATGAGATTCAAATTTGCTCTAGAGATTTGTCTGTGAATACAAACAGGTCCTCTCAGAAAACTCTTGTACAGCATTTTGGCAGTGCAACAAAGTATTTGCTGGTTGTATTGTCATCAGAATGCATTTGTGCACAGGTCAAAAGTTTGTTAGTGCCAGTGATTACTTACTGTGATTCCATATTTAAGCAAACCGATTCCTAAGAAATGCTTATTTACAATAGTACATTTCATTTACGGATTCCCAAAATGCAATTTCTTAAGGATCACAAGTTAAAATTCTGTAGATTATCCTGGAGTAAATGAGGCCAGGAACCATTAATATCAAGGAAAGAAAGAAGTATATATAAGGCCATCAAAGATGACAAGATAAGATTTATTGTAACATGTTACGAAGAGAAAAAACAAATTATAAGATTATTTCATAAATATTAGAATATAATCATGGAAGATCAGAAATTAAGTCGCCTTTTGGAAAAACATCGTACAGTAACTTATAGGAAAGCTCCTTCTCTAAAAGATATCAGTGTGAGTAGCTACAGTTTGCTTGAAATTAGATTAAGAGGCTACAAAAAGGTTTCACCAAATGTCATGCTTAGCATGTCGAATTAACAAGAATATCATCAAAGATACAGATCACCCAACAATTTCCATCAATAAGAGAATTAAATGTAGTCCACAATTTGTAATATACTATCAAGTTTCAAGACATGTTTGGGAACAAAAGACTGGGAAACTGGAGGAGATGAGACACAGGACAAAGCAAAATGCACAATTATACTGAAAGATTAAATTTTGAGACTCACATGCACAGCCTCAGCCACTAGTGGATCAGCACAATGAAGCACAATTCCAGGTTGATAATGACAAACACAGGGGCATATTAACAAGCTGCAGTAATAATTTTGCTGGCTGCGCCTAGTTCATGTTTCCCTATCGCTGGAATTCATCACCAAGCTAGCGCTGTATTTACAACGCTTAGCGCATTGGCGATGAAAATTCCAAATGCCCCAACATCTCTGGAAAACCAGCGATGATCCCTGCTAAACAGCGATGACCTTGCTGATGCGACCCTGTGATTGTAACCCCACATTCCACCACCCATGCAAAGTATGACTAATACTGTATTTTAGCAGACGTTAAAATCCAGCGTTAATGGCTGGTTAGCGTGATTTTCTTTATCACTAGGCCGGCCAGGGCATTGTTGTAAATATTACTAAGCTGCCTTCCCGATATTTCCCCATGTAGTCTATTGAGGTAGGCTTATTTTGCATCTCATTAATGATGCGATGCAGAGCAGGAGCTCAAACACAGAAACACACGCGTGTCCTTGCTAATATTGCGATAAGATTATCGCCGCTTTTCGCCCGAAAACGGACGCTAAAGTGGCGATAATTTTATCGCAGCCCCTTGATAATATGCCCCCAAGTACTTCAACCCTGTGTCTATAGAGCAACAGCAATTTTTCTGACTCTTTGTATTTCGCTATAGTTTACATTGGGTTGTTGCTAGATTGTTGTTCTTCTTCCATACCTATTGGTCATCTGGATTCCTCCCCCATTGTTGATGATTCCTTCTTCATTACCCTCTTGGCAGTTTTTCTCTTTGTCTAGTCTCCTCTCTCCTTGAGCAATGCAGATTTCTAACTTCGGCTCCTATTCAGGGCCTGTTGCAAACCAGAGGGTAGTTAGTGTCCCCTCTGCCTGCACCGGGTAAATCCTGCATCTTGTTATCCTTATGCCCAATGTTTATTCCATTATGTAATTTCTTTAGTATCTGTGTTCTCTTACCAGTAGGCAGAGACGTTATTATCCTTACCTTGGTCCCAAAATGCTGGGCCTCCAAAATCCATTCTGGATTTTCCGAATACCAGCCTTCATGAGTGTTTTGCTCTCTCTCCTTCTTACCTCCTTTACAACTGAGCCTATGTCTTATAAAATCCTTTGGCAAACTACTAGAGTTAAGTCAATCACTAGCAGGAGATGGATGGATTTTTCTTGGCATCCACACTCCCAAAATCAGTGTACATGACATACACATATATCTGGAAGGGAATCCTATAGTTAGTTTAAAATTGAGTAGTCAGCTTGGTACTGGAATTAAAAATATCAGTTGACATTGCCTAAGATACAGGATGTTATCACTTTGTAAGTGGTTCAAATCGATATTTTTTCCCTCATCACAATATATATATATATATATATATATATATATATATATATATATATATATATATATATATATATATATATATATATATATATATTCACTGAAAAAAACATAGGTTATAGACCATATATAGTTAGGAATTAGCATTTACAAAACCTTATTTTACTCACACAAAACCATTGAAATTCGCATATATAGTTAGTTGCACTAACTATATATCGCGCACCCGCAATCCACTGCTGATCATGTCACATATTACATAATTCATGACATGGTCAGTGACATCACTGATGACATCACTGATGACTTCTCAAATGACATCACTGATGACATCACTGATGACATCTCAAATGACATCACTGCTGACAACATCCAGTGACTGTGTATTTCTGTAAAGTTAAAATATGTCTTACATATTGAAGAATGAGTGGATGTATAAGTGTCTGGATGAAGGATTTAGTAGGTGCATGACTGACTGTAAGAGTGAGTGATTAAATGTGTCTCACTGAGTGCATGGGTTTGTGACTAAAGTGTCTTAATTTGTGCATCATTATGTCTGTTGTTCTATAAAATGCTGCATGTGTTGATCAGTAGCTATATGAGTAACTATATGGGTTATTGATTGGTTGCCCAAGTATTTGTATGGGAGACTGAGTGTGTGTGTGGGTGGCTGGGAGGTGTATGACTCTGTGCATAGATGTGTGAGCAGTTGATTCACTAGATGTATGGGTTCAAAAGTGCATGTGGAAACAGCTGTATGGGCAGTTGACTGTGTGCATGAGTGTATTGGTGAGTGAATGGATATCTCAGTGCTACATGTCAAAGTAAATACATATGTAAAACACAGTACATGTGAGAGTTGACATATATAAATAACTGTGCATAAGAGCTAGTGAATGTGTGAGTGGCTGTATGGATCATTGTGAACTTGTATCAGGGATTGTATAAGAGAGTAAATATGTGTTAGTATATGTTTGAATAAGTAAGGTGTGTATAACTGTATAGTTGAGAAAATGGAGGTGTGATTGATTCTTTGCATGACTGAATAGGTGTGTGAGTAACTCCATGGATGAGTGACAGTCTGTGAGTGTCTGTTTACACTGAGTGTATCTAAGGTTATATTAGAGTCTGAAGAGGTTCATCATATTATCACATGAATAATGTCATCAGTGATGTGCGCACAAATTTTGATTTCAAATTCTCAGACAAAATAATTGTTGCTCCCATATGCTCTATTCTGTCAATAGCTTCCAGTTTCACAATCTCTTGGTTTTCTAAATTCAACATTTTATTGTTGAAGATGGCACATTCTACAAGAGTTGGCATCAAACATATTCCAGATTTCTTCTCAGTAATTTTCCGAAAAATATTCTCAGGCACGTCTTCTTCTGGATACAAATTTGACAGTAATCGTGCATGTAAAGCTTCTTTCCCATGCTCGGTCACTTTTCCGATTCCAACATCTTGTAGAATATTCTTATAATCTTCATCCTTCGCTTGACGCATATTTTCACGCAGTTCAGCATAATTGAAGTTTAACCATATATTAACGTTGCCAATGCTCCCTAGGCACTTCCTGGTATCTTCATGTGTAAGTAGTTTAAACACTGGTTGTCCTTTCACTGGTGTCAGCTGCAGAAGATCACCGAAAACAATGATGTGTTTGCCACCAAATAACACATCATACTCTGTTTTAAGAACTTCTTGCATTCTCAAATGCACAAAGGCAAGCATGACATTGGAAACCATGCTTACTTCGTCAATGATAAGAAGTTTCATTTTCCTCAAGACTCTTGAAACTTCACAACAAGCATCTCCAGATAACTTGTGGTATTGTAATTTGTTATCATGCTCCACTGGCAGCATCAGTAGACGATGCAAAGTAATACCTTTAATGTTATGTGCTGCCAGTCCAGTTGGAGCGGTGACAACACAAGACAGCGATGACTCAGTCCTTTTCTGCAAATAATATGAAATTGCTTTAATGAGGAAACTTTTTCCAGTTCCCGCTTCTCCACTCACGTACAGTCGGACAGGCTTCAACGACGTACATGAGCACTCTTTCTTCTCATGACTTAATCCATGATCAATTTGGTGTGTAACTTCGTCATATATTTTCCTCTGCTCAACTTTGAGTTGTCTTTCCAAGTCTTCTAAGTTAACCGCATCCTCCTGAGCATGTGCCATGGCTCTTTCCACTTCAATCATGGCAGTGGCAGCTTCATTTTCGATAACTGGTCCTCCTAGTGGATCCTGACTCAATGAAACAGAACTCTGACTGTCCTGAGAACTGTCTCTAGCAATCTCGGCTGCAATCGTTGCTTCCTGCTCGATTTCCGCATTCAACATTTCTAGATATTTGGGAAAAACAGGACATTCTATGGTCTCCTTGGCGGCATTGAAAGAGTCTTCGTAACAGAGGAAATCTCTAAGCAGTTCCTCTTCTGCACGCCAAGGCTTGAAAAGTTGCAAAAGTGCTAAATAGAAAAACTCTTTTCTTTCAGGAGATTCGCCACTCAATTTTCAATGGTTTACCAAGTGGCATTTTCTTTGCTTGACCAGACATCCCTCACTTCCAATTACAGCATACACTCCTTTATCAATATCTTCTTTGATGTTCCTCTTGAATATGTAATTTTGTAGAACCTCATACAGACAAACATTCTCGAGGTGACTGCTTCTATTTGGATAATATGTATCCAACATGTTGGTCTTCAAAATATCTGTACTGTTTGGCTCCTTTTTCGCCAAATACTCAATTTCCCGCACAGGTTTCAGAACTTGATTACGCGTTGCAGCAAGACCAAGACTCGCCCAAATGATACTCCTAGATTTGGCATAGAGACTTGCTGAAGACAATCGGTCAGAACATTCGTAAGCTCCGATTTCTCGATGCGACAACATCTTCAGACTGAAACTGTACAACTTGTTACTGAGGCTCTTTTCATGGGAAATGTCCTCACACATATCCTTCAATTCTGTTTTTTCTTTTTTGGTGATGTAAGATGTCACATACCGAGCCACAGCCATACAGTTATCAGCCACAAACTGTATATCCATGTTAGCATTCCACATGGACAAAATCACTGGGTTGTAGTCGTTGATGTACTTGGACTCTTCGTTCCTTTTCAAATTGTATGTATTTTTGGGTGATTTCCTCGTCACATTATGTCGCAGCGAAGACATCAAACTGTTCACTCTTCCTTTAGAAATCACCGGTCGTGGAAAGGCGAAACGACATTTTGTGTAGAACTTGTCCTTGTTTCTGAATTTACGACAACAGTACTTTCCACAACGATGGCTTTGGAAGCGTAAAACTTGTTCTCTTAGGCTTTTGTCTTCCTTTGTCTTTGGAACAGCACATGTAGAATACTGTTCTATGAAACTCATCACTAAGTCATCCGGATCTGTTCCAAATTTGGGTGCATCTTTGATCCATAGCAGCATATGTATATGAGGAGCACCTCTTGCTTGGTACTCCTTTCTCCAGAAATAATCCAACACCTCTCCAAGAGGTGGATTTTTCTTGTTCATGATGAAAGACATCATAGCTTCAAATCTATGATTGAAGTACCTGCATACATTCACTGGATCCAAAGAGCACAGTTCTCCAGGTGTCTTGAATTCGATATTTTCAATGTTTCCATTTGCCTCTCGTAGAAATTCAAGTAAGTCTTCCCAGCCATACTCGGCACAGCTGAGAGTGAGGAACCATGTGGGAGTTCCTAAGTTCCTCAGCATACATTTTAAATCTCCATGTCGATGGTACCAGTACTCATTAATACCACGCTGACATGCCATGAGATTAATCAGGTGAGAATCCAAAACACTGTCTTGCACATTGACTTTATCCATAAAGTCCCTTGCTGAGATATTTTGCATCTGTATACCAATCCAATCCAAAAATTCTTTATTTCGGCCACATGGGCCATAAAAGAAGCAGTAAAAATACATATAGATAAAACACAGTATATACAGTAAAACCAACTGGGCCTGCAATGTTAGAAAATACAAGGTAATATGAATTAACCTGACATTTTCTTCCTTATTAACCATGCTGCCATTAGGAATTTAGAAACCGCAAACACGATGTGGCCCAGGGTGTTAGTTTTCAGAACCCTGTAAGCCTGTAAATAGTTCCTGAAGCCCAGGTTCCGGCATAGTGGGGCTAGCCAGCGCCTCCTCGGGCTCCGATAGACATAACAACAGAACATTATGTGCAGATCGTCTTCATCCTTAGCTTTGCAGCATGGACAGAGCTTGTCGCCCCCTGACGACCATTTGTAGGTAAAGACTTTAGTAGGGAGCGTGCCAATCCTCCATTGCAGGAACAATTTCCTCGCCAAAAGCGGGTAAATAAAATCCATAAAAGGTTCAAAGACATACGAATTTTTGGATGCTAAAAAACGTCCCGTCAGGGTTCCACTGTCATATGCATTGTCCATACCAGCAAGGCTTACATTCTTGTAGAGTTGTGCGAGGGATTTGCGTGAAATCCTTCTGCAGCCCTGAGCAGGATCGTCCCAAAGATCAGGCAGTTTCAGGCTAGAACATTCCGACTTGATGTATGCCAGCCAAGGGATCTTACCATTACCGTCCAGCCTCATGATGTGTATAAGGTCCTGCCTATAGTGGTGCAGCTCCTCGGTGGTCCATACCCGATGCCAAAACTTCACAGGTTTCGACCGTAGGTCCTCTGCAATTGACGGAAGGCCCAGGTCGAGTCTTAAAGGGAGGAGTGGTGTGCCCTGTGGGAGAGCAAGTAAGCGTCTAAGGAAACAATTTTCCACCCCTACCATAGCCTTCCCAGCTTTATGTCCCCACAGCTCACTGCCGTACAAGGCAGCTGCCTTCGCCTGGGTCCTGTACATTTCCAGGGCCGGACTAACAGGTTTAAAAGTAGATCTATTGGACACCCTGAGGAGTGCGCCCGTTAGCTGGGAAAGTTTCAACCTGGATCTTGCTACCTGAGAGTCCCATGTCAGATTTTCTTGTAGGGAAACCCCCAGATATATAAAAGTGGAGACCCTTTCAAGGCTAGTTCCCCCCAATTTTGGATTGGGTCTGGTTTTGGAAGGGGGGTTGAAGATCATGAACTTAGTTTTATCCGTGTTCACCTCCAACCCATGTTGTCGACAGAAGTGGCCAAAACCATCCACAATCCTCTGGATCCCCATGGGGGATTTGGAAAGAAGGAGGGTATCATCGGCAAACATTATTGCCGGAACCCTCCTTCCTGCCAAAACCGGGGCATCATTGTCCCCAACAGCGTCAAGGTGTTGAATGACACTGTTGATGTACAGGCAGAACAGTGTCGGAGCCAGAACGCAGCCCTGTCTGACACCTCGGTGGACTGGGAATTTACCCGAGGGCTTGCCATCCCTCCCACACCTCACTACCGCAAAGTTGTTCTTATGCAGCCTAATGATGATTCTGAGGAGGTGGGGGGGAACTCCTAGCTTCTGTAGAACCTCCCACAACTTCCCCCTTGGGACCAGGTCGAAGGCTGACCTCAGGTCCACGAAGACCATGTACAGTCGACCTCCCTCTAGCGTGACCGTCTTCCAATACAGGAGAAGGAGGCGAAAAATTTGGTCCATGGTCGACGTGTTCTTCCTGAAGCCAGCCTGAAGGGGGCTCATGATGTCATTGTCCTCGACCCAGTCCAGGAGATGATCCAAGATGAGGCGCGCAAAGACCTTCTGGGGCACATCTATAAGACTTATAGGCCTGTAGTTGGAAGGGAGCAGAGTAGAACCCTTCTTATGGATGGGCACAATCTCTGCCCCCAACCACGACTCAGGAATCGCCATACCTCCAAGAATAGCATTAAAGAGAATAAGAAGGTATGGGCCCCAGATGTCCGGGTGGTGCCTAAATAGATCCCCGGGTAACCTATCCAAGCCTGGCGCCTTCCCCACTGCTAAGCGTTCTAGGGCAAGCTTCACTTCCCCCAGGGATAGATCCATTCCAGGCTCCTGAGTACCCAAGGGCAGTTGCAGCTCTACAGCCGGGCAGGAACTAGTGTCTTGGTAAAGAGCCCCAAAGTGGGCCTCCCAGACCGCGGAGGCTATGTTTGGCTCAATCGCTTTGCTAAGTTCCCTTGACCCATTGTTTACTAGGGCCCAGAATTTCCTGGAGTCCCTAACTTTAAGGGCATCATAAAGATCCTGCCAGTGGTTCCAGTCCCACTCGGTCCTGGCAGCCGCCAGCACCGATTTATAGTGCTTTCTGAGGTCACATACTTTTGCCTTATCTGACCCCTCTTTTATTACTGCAACGAGCTCAGATTTTGCTGCCCTGCAATCTGAGGTATACCAGGAAGGAACAGGAGTCCTTTTCTTTCGGATTGGGACTTCCGGATGGAGGACCTCGGCCAAGTCCCTCACTAAATCCTGGTGAATGTTTCCCAGTTTCTCATGGTAATCTGGGGTTCTTAGTCCATTCAGGAGAGCATCCACCTCCATGAAGCTGGGGAGGGCCGCCTCATATAATTTTTTGATGGACTCTTCCGAGTTCA
This sequence comes from Lissotriton helveticus, assembly GCF_964261635.1. Taxonomy (NCBI): domain Eukaryota; kingdom Metazoa; phylum Chordata; class Amphibia; order Caudata; family Salamandridae; genus Lissotriton; species Lissotriton helveticus. The sequence continues at coordinate 1,326,313,926 of NC_136069.1, read as the reverse complement.
CCAGTTTTCCCCACTTGACCCGGCGCCTGTTTGTGGTGATGGTCAAATCCCCCAGATCGTCCCCTAGGCCAACTGGGGGTAAATCCGCCTTGGGCAGAGGGCACAGGATATTTAGGCAAAGGGCATTGTGGTCGCTGTCTGACCTCTTAATTACCCTGAAGTCAAGCACTTTGGGCCAGAGAGTAATGTCCACCATGATGTAATCTAGCCTCGACTCATGGCCCCTCCTGTTGAAAGTACACACTGAGGGGGTATCGGAAGGGGTACGACCATTACACGCCCTCAGTGCGCAATTCAGGGTAAGGGACATAAGTTGCAAGGCTAGGGGGGACCAGGCTTTAGGGTGAGGAGAAGCTGAGGGTGGGACCCCCCAATGGTCATCCTCGGCCGTAAGGACACCATCCAGTAGTCCCTCCAGAGGTTCAAAGTGGCAATTGAAGTCTCCTCCAAGCACCACCTTGAGATCACCCGGAAGTTGGCCCAAGAAGGAGGCCAGATCATTTAGGGTAGGTGATTCATTTAGCGAGGCCACTGGACGCGAGTAGACATTAACAATGGCCCACGGCGTTTTGCCCGGCCAAGTGAGCCGCACACACTGGATGTCCTGCGAACTCGTGTGAACCTGCTCCGCCTGGCACCCAATGTGACTCGCGATCCAGATTGCCAAGCCACCAGATGGCCTCCCCCTGCCAGCCCATTTGGCAGGGATTTCGAAAACTTCAAACCCTCTCCTGGATTGAGCGGCCCTCGCCCAAGTCTCCTGAAAGAGGAGTATGTCGCCTCCCTCTACCAAGCAATCCCATTCCGGAGAGCCTTCCTTGTTCGCAATTCCTGCCACGTTCCAGGAGAGAATTCTCAGTCCCGGATCAAGCGGCAGAATACCCTGAGCTCCAGCAGGAGCTTGCGGGGTGACCACGGGTGAACCAACGTCTAGGGAACCAACTCCGCGGACTGCGATGGCGGCAGAGCCGGCCCGCTCCACTGTCCCTGTTTGCAAAGTATGGGCAGGCCCGATGTTAAGTGGGGGACCCAGTTGGCACAGATTGGCGTCCATGTCAGCCCCTCGCTCGTTAGCGGTGTGGGGCCGGGTTGGTTCCAACAAGGGGACCACACCCGGTCCCACACAACCTTGCACATCGTCCACCATCCTCCCAGGACCCGACAGGCCTACCCTAGTTTGTGGTCAATCGACCTGGTCCAAACAGGAGAACCTGTTTTGATGTATGAAGTTTGCCTGGGCAGTTGGTAGGGAGTGCCTTGGTCTGTAGCGGGAGCCATCTACAGCAAAGCCCACCCTAGTCCACCCCTTCTCCCTCCCTCCCGCCGTGTTACTACCACTAGGATAAAAATAAGAGAGGGGTACAAGTTCTATTTTGGACTTATCAGGCCTTACAAGCCAGTTGCAGATATAGTTAGCAACGTGTGGGCTCTTAAAACTTAGGACAATACAGTCCCCTGTCCTGTTCTTTATAGTAGGGCCAATCCATGGAATCCGCCTTACCATCAGAACCTCACCCTTCAGGTTTGGAGGCAGCGGTCTATTAATGCTGAGCCAACTTATAACCTTGTTACGTAGGGAGTCATGAGACTCCCTAACATCATCAGTTAACTCAGGAACTCCCACCATGATTGCCGTATATGGAACAGCTTCTGGGGGGAGATTGACCACCCTACGTCTGTCGGGGGGGGGGCAAAGCCATCGCTCGGGGCAATTATAGGACCCACTGTCTCCCTTAACTGCGGCGCAAGTTGCGGCGCAGGTGGTAACTTGGATCTCCTGGGGGCCGGAACAGGGGGCCTGGGTGCTGGAGGTAGCGAAGTGCGCGACCGAGAAGTAGACGCACCATCTGCACTGGGCAATACCCTACTGGAAACCTGGGACAGTGTAGAAGGAGGTGAGCTATTCCCACGAGGTTCCCCAGTAGCTCTAGAAACATTGATAGCTATACCAGGGCTTTTCCAAGTGTGGTTATTTTCCCGGGACTTAAGTAGATTCTGTATAGCCTCTAATCTAGCTGAGATGGGGGTTAGCAGATTCTTAATAATAGCTGTAAGTGAGCTGATTACTATATCTGAGCTGTTGGAGGATGCCCCACCAAAGATAAATGGACCCGCATCCACTGGTGGTAACACAGGGGCTGGCGGGGCCACAAGACCCGACCCAAACCCAGATAGGCTAAGCTCTGGGGAGACCGAAATATCTGTGCTTTCTTCGAGGGATGATTCAGATATAACCATTCTTGCCCTTTTTGTCCTCTTTATTTCAGCAGGCCTTTTCCTTTTCAGAGGCTGTGCCTCCCCACTATCTACGGGGTCTGTTGACAGGACCACTTGGCCCGCTTCCAACATGTTTGGACCCGTGTTATCCAGAGCAACAGAATGGTCAGAAGTCCCCGATGGCCGTGAGGAATCTTGGTCCCTCTGCGATACAGGAGTTCTTAGCTGTCGGAGCACCGACTCAATAGTCTGGTCAATGCTATCCAGTAATGACATATGGGTGGCGTCCATGGTGATGGGTGTACTAACATCATTTGTGGCTGATTCCCCAGGGTCCAGGAACACACTTTCAGGCCCCATCTCAAGATGAGAGTCCGTGAGTGAATGACACTTGCTGATTTGGGAGCTCGCCTTGGGGAAGAATCTTTCCAAAGTACTTGCGCCTTGTTGTACAGACTTACTCCTTAGTGCTCTGGAAGTCATATTGGGGTGAATAATGGGGCAATTTAGCGGGGGCGTTAGAGGGGGGGCCCGGTCCGGTCTCTTCCGGCCTCTAACGGCCTAAAACGGCCCGCTCTTTGCCCGGTCTTCGCCCCGGGCTGCGTCCCGCGCTGCGGGAGTGTTGAGCCGAGATATAATGGGCGTGATAGGCGGGGGGCGGGCCGGCGGGGAGAGCGGACCGGATGGTCAGTCCGTGGTCTTCGCAGGGACTCCTGGATGTTGGAGTCCCTGCACACTCGCAGCCCACGCCTTGCCTCGCGCCCCTGCCTCCGCCTCCAGTGACCAGGTGCTGTGGATTACAAACGCACTCCTGTGCGCAGCGGCTCCCGCGGAGCGGGAGCGGCAAGCCGTGTGGGCGGAACTGCCCTTGGATTCCTTGGAGAAAGTGGTAAGCCTCTGCCTGTAGGTTTGAGCGTCCCAGGAAATAGCAGGGGAAAGCGCCTTTTACACTCTCAGGCGGGCGGGGGGCGGGCCGGCGGGGAGAGCGGACCGGATGGTCAGTCCGTGGTCTTCGCAGGGACTCCTGGATGTTGGAGTCCCTGCACACTCGCAGCCCACGCCTTGCCTCGCGCCCCTGCCTCCGCCTCCAGTGACCAGGTGCTGTGGATTACAAACGCACTCCTGTGCGCAGCGGCTCCCGCGGAGCGGGAGCGGCAAGCCGTGTGGGCGGAACTGCCCTTGGATTCCTTGGAGAAAGTGGTAAGCCTCTGCCTGTAGGTTTGAGCGTCCCAGGAAATAGCAGGGGAAAGCGCCTTTTACACTCTCAGGCGGGCGGGGGGCGGGCCGGCGGGGAGAGCGGACCGGATGGTCAGTCCGTGGTCTTCGCAGGGACTCCTGGATGTTGGAGTCCCTGCACACTCGCAGCCCACGCCTTGCCTCGCGCCCCTGCCTCCGCCTCCAGTGACCAGGTGCTGTGGATTACAAACGCACTCCTGTGCGCAGCGGCTCCCGCGGAGCGGGAGCGGCAAGCCGTGTGGGCGGAACTGCCCTTGGATTCCTTGGAGAAAGTGGTAAGCCTCTGCCTGTAGGTTTGAGCGTCCCAGGAAATAGCAGGGGAAAGCGCCTTTTACACTCTCAGGCGGGCGGGGGGGCGGGCCGGCGGGGAGAGCGGACCGGATGGTCAGTCCGTGGTCTTCGCAGGGACTCCTGGATGTTGGAGTCCCTGCACACTCGCAGCCCACGCCTTGCCTCGCGCCCCTGCCTCCGCCTCCAGTGACCAGGTGCTGTGGATTACAAACGCACTCCTGTGCGCAGCGGCTCCCGCGGAGCGGGAGCGGCAAGCCGTGTGGGCGGAACTGCCCTTGGATTCCTTGGAGAAAGTGGTAAGCCTCTGCCTGTAGGTTTGAGCATCTGTATACCACTTTTCAAGATGTGGTTCACTGCATATGACAGTCCAGACAGATCGCTTTCAAACAGTAGATGAAACAAATAGGGAATGCATTGACGAAACCTAGGATCTTCTGCATACAATCGTAAAGTCCGGTATTCAGAAGCAGGAATTTGATCAGGTCACTCATCATATCTTCCTCCTTGACCTTGATTAATGTTTTTCTTGAAATCTAGAGGCAAATAAACAACTCTTCCCTTTAATCCTCTCTGTAAATCTGATGGAGGCAATTTCCCTGTCTTTGGCTCCATTCGTACAATAGCCTGAAAGGGGTGGACACTTTCAATCAAAATAGATTCATAAGTATTTAAATCCTTCAATTCAGAAGGAATCTCAACCAATTCCAGATTAATATGAACCGCTCTAGCAGGCATCTGGTTTTGATTTAATTTGTTACAACAATAAGTACACACACGTTGATCCGATCCCAAATCAAAACAATTTTCTACCATCAAGTATGTTGCGAAATCCTTCCATTCACTATTATTTTCCCTTTCACTTTTTGCATATAAATCCACTAACTTAGTCTGATTGCGGAACTGCCCTTGGATTCCTTGGAGAAAGTGGTAAGCCTCTGCCTGTAGGTTTGAGCATCTGTATACCACTTTTCAAGATGTGGTTCACTGCATAAGACAGTCCAGACAGATCGCTTTCAAACAGTAGATGAAACAAATAGGGAATGCATTGACGAAACCTAGGATCTTCTGCATACAATCGTAAAGTCCGGTATTCAGAAGCAGGAATTTGATCAGGTCACTCATCATATCTTCCTCCTTGACCTGTTGGAAATAGTTGTGGGAAACACCGAGCTTCCAAACTTTCCTCCCAAACACTAATGGGACTCCCTTTGGCTTGTTTCATTTGAAACAACTCAATAGCATTCCCCATGACTTCCTTGGAATGCAAAGGATGAACACTATAATGTTCATATATTTCTTCATTTTTAGAGGCTTCTACTTTCTCAATTTGTCCAGCACACAAATCGCTGTCCTCTTCTTCACTTACTTCCTCTTCTGCAACATATACATTCTTGTAGTACTTATTGTTTTTCATCAAATACAATGTTGCCTTTTTGACTTTCCTAACATCCACTAAATCTTGCCAGATTTTCTTACTCTTTGTTGGAACCCCATTAACTAAGATAACCAGAGGTTCCTCTTCCACTTTCTCTACTCCAATTGTATTAATGTTTTTCTTGAAATCTAGAGGCAAATAAACAACTCTTCCCTTTAATCCTCTCTGTAAATCTGATGGAGGCAATTTCCCTGTCTTTGGCTCCATTCGTACAATAGCCTGAAAGGGGTGGACACTTTCAATCAAAATAGATTCATAAGTATTTAAATCCTTCAATTCAGAAGGAATCTCAACCAATTCCAGATTAATATGAACCGCTCTAGCAGGCATCTGGTTTTGATTTAATTTGTTACAACAATAAGTACACACACGTTGATCCGATCCCAAATCAAAACAATTTTCTACCATCAAGTATGTTGCGAAATCCTTCCATTCACTATTATTTTCCCTTTCACTTTTTGCATATAAATCCACTAACTTAGTCTGATTGTTATAATAAGTGCGTCGACAACACACACAAGTGAAATTAGGCCTCTCACTTGATTTCACCTGAAACGTGGCAATTTCCTTCTGAAAATTATCTGTACTGGAAACCTGTACACTCTCATCCACATTACCTTCTTCTTCTGGGTCAATTTCAACATTCTTCTCTTTACTTGGAAAGTAACAAAACTCAATTTCTTCACAAATATTCTTCACATCTACTACAGAACCATGCAAAAGAGCAGTGCATAATTGTTTAAGCATAATTGCTGGACTCTTAGCATAATACAACATTCTAACTAATTTCCTCACTTTATTATGATGCACTGCTAGCATCCTGACATGATGAAAAACACTCTGACATACTCTCCTGGAAAGACAAGCCAGTGAATGACCATGCAAACCTGTCACTTCTCTCACTCTGCAAGGATCTAATTCTTGCAACAACTTCATTTTCTGTTTTAAAGTTTTCTTATTAAATATCCGTACAAAATCACAAAGCAAATTGATGGAATCCTGTCGCACACTGCAAATACTACTACACTTCCAGGTGTACACTGGTCCCTTAGGACGTCTTCCTAAAACCTCATTACCTAACACCTCTTCTGCCTCTGTTGACACAAGTTTTTCTTTTTCAACCGGACAACCATCTTTCACCTCATATGCTCGACCACTGGTGTCAACTGCATGCACCAAATCATTATCCTGGAAATAACTCTCCTCATTAAAAAATGCCTCACAACTTGAACTATGCATCCATTCTCCTGAAAAAACTTCACAAAAATTACTACGATTAACTGTTCTCTTCCATCTACTATTTGTTTTGAAATCATAAATTACCTTGTTTAGTTTCCTAATTCTATTGATTATCAAAATAAATAACTTTCGCTTAATTTCGAATGCCTGATCAATAATTTTCTCAATGTTTCTCTTTCTCTTATAAAAAGCCACTTTCTGTTGACGTTTCTTAACATTTGTTAACAAATTGCCAATTATCCTGTTGCGAAACATTCGTCTACGAATGTCCCGAAACTGATTTTTACTTCTACTACCATGCACAGAGTTATCTCCTGCTCTAGCAGTAACATTTTTGATTGGCCTTTCCTTTCCGTTTAAATTGGCTCTCTTTTTCTGGACTAAAACATGTTCTGTACTGATATTTTTTTTTCTGCAAATGTTTCTTATGAATGATTTTGTTGTCTTACCCGGAGGTTTCTTGGTGACTTGACGAGTTTTTATTGTAGAGGACTGCTGCAAGCATGTAGTAAGCTGCTGTCTTTGACGTTTTGTAGCCTTTCGGCTTCTTTGCTTCGATGGCATACTGTAGTTTTGAAATGATCTGCAGTTGAATCTGTGGTAAAATATAATAAAAAATGTTATTAACCACCATTACCAAACAGTAAATCAATAACAGTCGTCAAAAAATTAACACACTACTTGTCAATTCTACATACAATAATTTTTAGTGCATTGGCAAATTTAGAACTCACAAATAGTAGCAAAGAAATAGAATGCTTCTACATTTGACCTGTGCTCTTTTATATGTGAATCTGAACTAATTTTATTTGCATATTTCACTATTTTATTAAAGACACTTCACACAAGCTGTTTTTGAAGTTGTGTTTAATTTTAAATGAAACGGTTAACATGGTTACTTTTCATTTCCAGTAACTTTTAAAAATAACTGTTTATAGTTCCATAGGCTCGAGCAGGTCAGCTTCCCACCCTATGTCATACAATTCTGACAAATCGGCATCCTCATCATGTTCTTCATCATCCTCAGGATTTAAATCATCCAAGGGATCTACTTCCACTGATGTTTCAATGACAATTTCAATGATAATATCGAGATCAACAGTTTGCTCATTATCACTCATGCTTGATGTTGTCGTTATCTTTAAAAAAAGAGAACAACAATGAGATGTTGCAGAGTAAGAGACAAATCTCAGAGACTATAATAGTAAAATTGTTTAACAAGAGTAACATTTTGCAGATATTATTTAGCCATGTCCAGCGATGCTGAGGAGGTGAGGCCTATGTCCAAGTTTTCAGTGAACAGGACTCATCTCTTCTTAACCTTGGATAAGCCTCACCAACTCTGTGTCCCCTGCTCATACTTAAATGTAAAGGGGCAGATTTATGTTAACTGGCGCATCCGCAGGGATGCAACAGTTAACGTGCGCTGCTGCTCTGCCACCCATGATGTGCCGTATTTACAATGTGGAGCACCATTGAACAAAAATAGCACAGATGTGTCACGCATCTGTGCCGCAAAAGCGGCACATTGCAGGAATCACGTCATAAGCGCGACATGTCTACTACAATGCACAGGGGCAAGCCACACATTGCATGGTGCGTCACTCCTTATGGCTGTTTCAAACAGGCGTAAGGATTTGATTCAGCAATGCCATAAAGCTGACTCAGTGAAATGTTCTAAATTTCACCGTGTTAGTTTTACAGGGCTTTCATGCAAATGAATGCCCACCCTGCAACAAAACGCCCACATGAAACCTGACGCAGGTTTCATGTGGCACAGGACTTTACACCGTGACACATCTGCCTAGATGCATCAAGTTGTAAATATGTCTCAACATAGCGCATCTTTTGCGCGGCCGCTGCGTCACAAAAATGACGCAACAGCGACGCAAAAGAGGCACACAGCCATCATAAATCTGCCCCTAACATTTTAAATGATTGGTTCAGGATGCCGATAAGGTGTGGCGTATCCAGGGGTTTGTTTGACGTGAGGCCTACTCAGGGTTACAGATGAAATTTATGTTTGTTGAAGAGTACAGACAAGATAATACATGTGCATGCCTACCAATAAAGTGAGTCATGTCTACTGCATTCTTTAACAAAGGCCAGACCTCCTCTGTCTCCCTGGACAGGCCTAAACCTGATCTCCACAATGTGATTCATAATGTTAGGAAACAAAGGATGATGTAATTGAAAAACGTGCAATTTTTTTTGCTCATTTCACAATCACTTCACTTGTGTTTCCTTTGCTTAGGTATCTCATTGTGCAGATGTAGTCTAGCATATCAAAGAGTACGCAGAAGGTGAGCACTGTATGCAACAATTTTGACACTTACAGAAGATTCAGCTTCTCCATGCCCCCTACACAGTCCTAAATGTTTACAGTTTAAAGTGACGGTATCTTGTTGCAGATGAAGTGAGGCCTATCTTGCAACATGGTGCATCTTTTGCACCACTGCTGCGTCACAAACGTGACGCAACAGCGGCGCAAAAGAGGCGCACGGCCATCATAAATTTGCCCCTAACATTTTAAATGATTGATTCAAGATGACGATAAGGTGTGGCCTATCCAGAGGTTTGTTTGAGGTGAGGCCTACTCAGGGTTGCAGATGAAATTTAGGCTTGTTGAAGAGTACAGAGGAGATAATACATGTGCAGGCCTACCAATGAAGTGAGTCGTATCCACTGCACTCTTGAACAAAGGCCAGACCTCCTCTGTCTCCCTGCACAGACCTAAACCTCATCTGCACAATGTGATTAGTAATGTTAGAAAACACAGGTGATGTAATTGAAAAACGTGCAAATATTTATGCTCAATTCACAATCACATCACCTGTGTTTCCTCAGCTTAGGTATCTCATTGTGCAGATGTAGTCTAGCATATCCAAGAGTACGCAGAAGATGAGGACTGTATGCAACAGAGCAATGTACATTACTCACAATAAAGCATTTCTTTTTTTTAAAAAACGATTTTCTGGTCATAATTTGAAAACACAACACAGCTCCTATGTAGAAGCACACCCTGTCAGTACTTAAATTTGCCAAGCACACATGGGGGCGTATTTACAAGGACCTTGCACCACGGGGAAATGACTTAAATTAAAATGGGGAAAATAACGTCAAAGTGACTCAAAGGCCTTGTAAATATGCCCCAAGCAACTCTAGCAGTACATTTCAAGAAACCTAATTGACTTCAAGAAACGTTTTTAAACACATGAAGTAAACTATTTATTCACCCACATTCATGGGGAAGTGACTTAAAATGCCCTAACACACATGAAAGCGTATTTTTAAGGCCCTTGCACCATTTTTGCGTCACTTTTAACATGGCTATGTAACTCAAAGAAACAAAGTCTAAATTTGCCAAGCACACATGGCGGCGTATTTACAAAGACTTTGCAGCACGGGGAAATGTCTTAAATTAAAATGGGGAAAATAACATCAAAGTGACTCAAAGGCCTTGTAAATATGCCTCAAGCAGCCTATGAAACTCTAGCAGTACATATCAAGAAACCTAATTGATTTCAAAAAACGTTTTTAAACACATCAAGTAAATCACTTATTTACCCACATTCATGGGGAAGTGACTTAAAATGCCCTAACACACATGAAAGCGTATTTTTAAAGCCCTTCCACCAATTTTGCGTCACTTTTAACATTGCTATGAAACTCAAAGAAAATAAATCTATTTGTAAAACACTTGACACAAAGCAACATTTTAAATACACAACTTTCTTCATAAATTTATCCCTAAAGCATAATATTCTCTATCTTAATTAAATGAATCTTTTCTCACCTTAGCAAATACTTTTTGAGTTTCAAAACAGTCTCAGACACACACCAATTTTTCTTTAGCAGAGCAAAAGGTATGCACTCCAGAGGCTGCAACCATCAATGGCACAGAAATGCTGTAATTCATAACACATATCTCTCATGTCACCCAATCAAAACTCTTCCCTCACTTTTTTCAAATCAACACCCTTCCCCCCGCTGCCCTTTCTGCCTTTTTTCCATAGCAACCAACTCCTGAAAGACCTGTCATCTTTACAAGTTCACACAACAATGTTTCAATTGAACTCTGAACTCTCAGTACACCTGCGTATCCAGTGCAATCTTTCATAAAATGATTTTTTCTTGACCATTCAAATTACATCTTTCAAAGAACTCATCCATGCACCCTAACTTTCTGTTTTCAGCAATCAAAATCCACCAATCACTGCTACTGAATCATTAGCACAGAAACTCCACACTTTTTTTCATTACATACTCCTACTATTTCAACTGCCATTTCATTCCCACACTTCATCTGACTGCAGCAGAACCTCCTCTCACCATGTTTTCTGTCTGGATTGTAGGACATAGTTACATCCACTGGTATCCAAAGGTATGCTGATAACAGAAATTTACACAACCTCAATTTACAAAATGTGGAAATCAACTGGATTGGTCACAGAGGATTAAGATGTCACCAATTGATACCATTGGTGAAAACCTTTTTGCATTTGCCAAACCCTGACCTGTTAATTGTGCACTGTGGAGGAAATGACTTGGGTACTTTGACTGGGGTAGGTCTGGAAATGCTTTTAAAGGACACCTTTGAGCAATTGATGGCACTTTTTCCTCAAACTGCCTTGGTATATTCAAATATATGCCAAAGACAGAAATGGAAGTGGTCTAACCAATTTTGTCCACAAATTGAGAAATCAAAGAAGCATGTAAATAAGTCTGTTTCAGCTTACATGAGAGACCATGGAATGGGCTCCATCTACAACAATAACTTGCGTTACTACATGCAAGATATCTACAGAGGAGATGGAGTTCACTTCTCAGATGAGGGGAACAGAGTTTTCATCCTGAATTTAAGACTATGTATTGGTACCTACTTATAAGTACATAAATCTACCACATACCCAAAAGCTCTTCTCAGAGCTACCCTAACTATGATCACTCTAAACAAATTTTAAATGTAACTTTTTTTTAACTAATTTTCACGGTTTACGCTTTCCGGAGCGCTACCCGGTACGCGCACCGGATGCTAACCGCGCAAAAATTTGAAAAAAAAATGTTTTTTTTTCGCACATATGGGCCTCCTCAGCCACCCTCAGAAAACCTAGGGGGTCAGGATATGTCTACCGTGCCCCTTTCTACCCATTCTGAACATTATTTGCCCTCCATCTTGTATCTCAATTCTACCGAAACACAAAATGGAGGACTCCCGTAACGCTGCCGGTTCGCGTACCGGGGCGCGCACCGGGAAGCGCTCGCTTAAAAAAGGTGGGAAAGTAATTCACAGAAAAACCACTGGAGACACTTTCACCAAATATAGGTTAGCTCATACTACATACCAATCCCTACCATTTTCACAAATTTGATTGGAATTCCATTTAGCCATTTAGCCTGTAGACCTCTCTAAATACCCTGAGGTAAATTACTTCACAAAACACATCTGAAGTGTTGGAATTGACAACCAATTAAAATGTTACTTTCATTTTCTACTTTTTTTACCTGACATTTGATTGGTTATGTACCTGAATATATATAAAGAAAGAGAGAGAAACACAGCCATTTTGACTACTACTTCCTGAAGTACATTGCAAGAGCATTTTCACTGACAACTTAAACTTGTTTTTAAAAGGTAAGATGTTATTTTGAAAACTGAAGTATATTGTGCACTTTAAGTTAATATGGAAAACTTTTTCTGATAGTTATATACTATCCCTCTGTAATAGTTATAGATTTAGATAGACTTCTCTGTTATAGTTATGGATGGATTTAGGCTTGTCTTGTATAATTATGAATTTACTAAGGTTTCATCACATACACATTTTTATATTTCTACTACCAGTCTGATACCATACACTGCCCAAAGATAAATTCACTGTTAAATTAATCCCAACAGTGCCCTATCTCTACTGATATATATATTTGTTTTATGCAAATTTCAGGCAAAATGGAAGGAGAACAAAAAGTGTCATTTGAAATTGTCCTTGAAGAGACCAATCAAGAAAACATTGAACCAAATGACATTGAATTCATGGATGAATCACAAGACCATGAACTACTACAATGTGTACAATCTGTAGATTTCCTCCTTCAAAATGAGGACATTTCAGACACTCAAATGTTGCAAGTTATGTTCACTGAAAATGACGACATTTCGGACAGTCAAATGTTAGACGTTCTATTAAATTTTGAAAAACAATCACAAAAATAAAAAAAAACAAAAAAAACAACAAAACGAACAATCAATAAACATACAATATTTGAAAAGTCTATCATTCTTTTTTCCTCATAGTACGCTCCCCGGACCGCTTCCCGGTGCGCGTACTGGGCGCTCCCCACGCAAAAAAAACTAAAACATTATTTATTTTTTTTGCCCCGCGGGGCCCTTTTAAAGCCTCCACATCAAACCTAGGGGGTCAGGGAGGATCTACTATGCCCCCTTATGGTCATTTCCCCCTTTGTTTTGGCCTCCTCTTGTCTCTCGATCCTACCGAGAGACAAGATGGCGGCCGCTCCAGACTGTTTTAAATGTTGACAGACACCGGAGAGCCAATCAGCTTCGCTTCGCGAAGTTCCGTTACGCGTCAAGTACGCGAACCGGGGCGCTAACCGGGGCGCGCTTACAGATATATATTTTTTTTAACGTTAATTTCTCAAAATCCACTGGAGCACATATATTGAGACCTAGCAAAGGCACATCGGGCAAACAATATCTACAATTTTGCCAAGTTTCATGTAAACCCATTCAGCCGTTCAAGCTAAAAGTGAGTCCAACCGCCCTATGGAAAATTGCATGGTAAAAATGTGTTTTGGGACCCCCTTTTTTCTCGGCCCCCCCTTGACGAAACCCCCCAAAATTTCAGGGGGTGCTCAAAAACAAAATGTTCAATTTTCCTTAAAATTTCAGCCAATCCCGTCCTCAAACGCCAAAGTTATTCGACATAGAATTTTCAGATCCCATAGAGAAAAAATCCTAACTATATATACCTACTGGCGACCGCCAGTAGGTAATATATATATATATATATATATATATATATATATATATATATATATGTATACTCACTGAAAAAAACATAGGTTTCACACCAGTTATAGTTAGGAATTAGCATTTAAAAAACCTATTAAATTCACTGAAAAAAGCATAGGTTTCACACCAGTTATAGTTAGCTGGAAGTTTTACTCGCATAAAACCATTGAAATTCCCATGTTATAGTTAGTTGGACTCACTATAACTTGTGCGTGCAATGCACTGCTGATGACGTCACATATTACATCACTCATGACATGGTCAGTGACATCACTCATGACATCACTGATGACACCATCCAGTGAATGTGTGTCTTTCTGAAAAATAAATATGTTTTATACATGTATATGTAAAAGTTGATGGAAGAATAAATGTTTAAATAAGTGTCTAAATGGAGGTTTTTTTTATAAAAAAATTGATTGGTTAACAGGCTTATTAAGTGTATCTTAGTGAATACATATATTAGTGAGTAATGTTTAAATATTTAAATATATGTATTAGTGTTTCACTTTGTGTATAAGTGGCTGCATGGTTGGTGAGTAGCTACATGTGTAAGTATATGGGTTATTAGATGTTTTTTTAGTATCAGTATGATTGTCTGTATGATTTGGTGGGGGTATTACTTAGTACATACATGCATGAATGACTGACTCTCTGTATGAGTTTTGAAGACAACATATGTGCAGCACTGTCTGGGTGGATGAGTGTGTATATGTGTGTGTTAGTGAGTGAATGACTATCTCACTAGTGTCTTTATCAGTAACAACATATGTTTCAATTTAGTATATGTGAATATTGATGTATATAAGTGAGTATATGTGAGAGTAAGAGATTGTAAGAGTTCCTGTTTAAATTAGTATGCTTTTTTATAAGTGATTGTTTAAGAGAATAAATATGTGTAAATTTCCTTAGAAGTAAGGTGGTAGTGTGTGTATAGCTCTATATGCAAATAAATGGATGTTCAATAGTTTATTTGCATGTGTGAGTACGTGTGTGAGTAACTTTGGGATGACTGTCGGTGTGTAACAGGATGTATAGGTGTATCACTACATATGATAAGTAAGTATATGTATGAGTGACTATATAGAACTGTTTGTGAATGAGTGGATGTGTATATAGTTGATGGAATTACTGAATTGGTTGTTGTAACTGGTATGGGTATCTCCATTTTTTTGAAAATTTTAGTTTCTATTTTTGAATATGTGTTTCAAGGGTTACATTACCGTGAAAGGAGGTCTGTCACTCTGTCACAAGGATGGTGTCATCAGTGATGTCATGAGTGATGTCACTGACCATGTCATGAGTGATGTAATATGTGACGTCATCAGCAGTGCATTGCACGCGCAAGTTATAGTGAGTCCAACTAACTATAACGTGGGAATTTCAATGGTTTTATGCGAGTAAAACTTCCAGCTAACTATAACTGGTGTGAAACCTATAGTTTTTTCAGTGAATTTAATAGGTTTTTTAAATGCTAATTCCTAACTATAACTGGTGTGAAACCTATGTTTTTTTCAGTGAATTTCAATGGTTTTTTAATAACAAATCTCTATAGGTATGAAAAGTAATATTTTTTATAACGAATTTTATATTGTATAATTATGTAATAGTTTGTTTTTTTACCCGGAGCGCTCCCGGGGCGCGTACCGATGCGCTCACCGGTAAGCGCAGTGTTACGGCGCACCCAGGGGCTCGTACCGGTGAGCGTCCTGTTAGCGCTATTGCCGCGAACGAAAACAACATCGTGACGTATCGCGTAGCCGCGTGATGCGTCATATGACGCACCGCGTAAGCGCACCCAGAAGCACGCGAGCGCATACGATAGCGCAACATCTCGACGCGCTTACGCTACGCGCCCCGGGGCGCGTCCCGAGGCGCGACTGCGGGCGCGCCCCGGGGCGCGTAGCGTAAGCGCGTCGGGTCATGTGATCTAAAAATAACACTTTTCATTGGTGCAGATCAGTTTTGGTTTCCAAATGATGAAAGCCTGGATCATGTGACTTGAAAATAACACTTTCATTGGTCCAGAACAGTTTTGTTTTCCAAATGATGAAAGCCCCCACCTTTTTTCCTTATTCTGACTTTGTCCTTTGACTGAGGAAGACCTGTTTGGAGAGCTGTCTCTAATCTTTTCTACTTTAAAATGGCTACAGTAGCATCAGCAGCTGGAGCATCTGCACCACCACCAAGAGGACCACCACAACAATATATTGGTGGTCAGGAAGAAGAAGAGGAGGAGGAGGATGAGGAGGGGAGAAGGAGATTCCTCCCAGAAGACAATACCCCATATAGGCCAAAGGAGAACATATTATGGGAGTTTTTTTACATTCCAGAGGGCAAAAAGAAAGTCAATGCACCAAAGGTGACTTGGCTAATCTGTGGCATGGAAATTTCAAGGGGGAACCCTAATAGAAAATATTCATTTGGTAATTACACCATGATTCGCCATATGGAGCGGAAGCATCCGAACAACTATGCTAGGGCAGAGGTCCGAGAAATGGCTAGGAACCCTTCTCGATCTTCACCAAGCACCTCCCAAAGAAAGCAACCCACTCCATCGGATCCAGAGGCAAGAGAGACAATGTCGTTATTCAACCCAAGTTTGCTGATTTCAAAATCGTGTGCAAATTTTGTGGGAAGACACATTGCTATGGTGAGCAAAGTCTAAAACTTATCCTCTGTGCTGGTGATAACCACAAGTGCCCGAAAAACACCTAATTTTTTCCTGATTTTTTTTTGCTCCACTTGAGCCATTTACAATTCCCTGTTTTTTGTTTCTCCCCATAAAAAATACAAAAAAAATATAAAACTGTTCAGAAAAGCCAATAAAAGTAAAAAAAATTCAAAAAAACAATAAAAAAAATATAAAACAACAAAAAGATTAAAAAAAACATTTCTTTTTTAGAACTACCTTTAATTTATAAAAATAAACCTATATTTTTAAAGAATCTCTGTCAATCTTTTTTCCTTAGGGTACGCGCACCGGGGCGCGCACCCAAAAAAAAGAAAAAAAATTAATGAAGGAGTTAGCATGAGGGAAGAACACAGAGAGAGTAATATTAGGAGAAAGAGAGCTAGAGGGAGCAACACAGAAGGATTGTTTATTACATAGTAAAAAACAGAGAAGGTGTAATAGGGTGAAAGTGAGAAAAGTAAAATGAATAAGGGAGCGAAAGAAGGGAAGAGAGAGGAAGAAGACTAAAGTAGAGGTAGTGGGAGAATGTGAGTGGGTGTTGAAAGAAAAACAAAGGACAGTAAAAAATGGGGAATGAAGGGTAGTGACGGAACCGGGATAAATGAACAACGGTGAGGGAGGGTGAGAAAAGAGCAGTGAGTGTAAGTAAAGAGTGGTGAAAGAGGGTGAAAAAATTGAATTAGGATAAGACATGGGGAGTGACAGAGAGAAAGGACAGAGAGAGTAAAGGAAACAGTGCCTGAAAGGGTCTCAGTGAAACAGCAAAGAATGTTAAGTAAGGCAGTGTGGGTGACTTATAGAGAGTCAGTGGGTGTAGGTGGGGGTGTGGGTGTGTAAGGTGTGTCTGTGGGTGTGGGTGTGTGGAGTGTTTCGGTGTGGGTGGAGGTGTGGGTGTGTGAGATATGTGTGAGGGGTGTGTGGGTGTGGGGGGTATGTGTGTGGGATGTGTGTGTGTGTGTGTGTGTGTGTGGAATGTGTGTGTGTGTGTGTGTGAGGAGTGTGTGTGGGGGTGTGTGTGTGAGGTGTGTGTGTGGTGTGTGTGTGGAGTGTATGTCAGAGGTGTGTGTATGTGTTGGGAAGGGGATGAGGTGTGTGTGTAGGAGTGAAGTAAATAATTAAGAAAAAGAGAATGAGTGAGGAAGCAAAGGAAGGAAAAGAGGGTAAGTGAAGTAAAGAATGGGGACTGAAAGTAGTTGAATATGAGAGGGGAAATAGGGAAAGGGGAGTAAACATGGAGAATAAGAATAAGTGAGGGAAGCAGAGTAAAGAAACAGGAGTGAGGTTGTTTGAGAAAATATTAGTGAGGTTAAAGCAAAGCGTGATGACAAACTACATTTTTATAATAAATGTAACTTTAATTACATTTTTTTACTACACTTTGTATCTGTGAAAGAGAGAAGAAAAAAAAAGTTATAATTAGTAAAATATGTATTTTAAATTAAAAGATACAAATGAAGAGGTTAAAAATCATAACAGAGCATTTAGAAATAAAGTAAGAGTGAAGGACACAGAAAGGGAAATAAAGTACGGTAGAAGGACAAAAAGAGAGAAAAAGAAATAGAAGGAGAGCAAATTACTAAGAGTAAGGCATATAGATTCACTGACAGAGAGGAAGAGAAGAACAGAGAAGTGAACTGAAGGTAAGAAAGATACTAACACAATGTGAGTTAGCAAAACTAAATCAGGAAACAGTAGTAAGTAAAAAGATAATGACTGAGATGGAAAAGAGTCTAATTAAGGATACATTTAGAAGAATGAGGAATGGAAGATAACTGAGAGTAAGTGAAGAACAGTCATAGAGTGAAGGGATGAAGGGAGAGAGGATAATATAGAAGGATTGAGGGAAAAGGAGTGAGGAAATTAGTAGACAGACAGACTAAGAGAAAAACTGAGTGAAGTGGAGTACAATGAGTGAGCAAAGGAAATGAGTAAGGGAGCAAAAAAAGGAAAGAAAGGAGAAGAGGACTAAAACAGTGGCACTGAGAGAAAATGATTTGGTGATAAAAGTAAAGAGAAGGACACTGAAAGAAAGGAAATGAGGGATAGTAATGGAACCAGAGTAAAAGAAATGGGATGAAGAACGATGAGAGAGGAGCAGTGAAGTTGTTGTAAAAGAAATGATAGAAGGTAGATAAACACAAGTGAACTTAACACAAGGAGAGTGAGCGACTGAGGACATAGAGGTAGTGAACGAAAAATAGAGAGAAGAGGTCAAAAGAAAGGAGCAAACAAAGATAAGCGAAGGAGAGTGGGTGATTTATAGTGATAGAGTGCGACCATACTGCTGAGTGAGTAAAGAGGAATTACTAAAAGAGCAAAGGAGGAAAATACGGAAAAGGGAAGTAAAGCAGAGAGACTGAAAGCTGAAAAGTTATGCAAGGGAGAGAGGGGATGCAGACAAATGAAATGAGACTGAGGGGTTGTAAAAGAAGTGGAGTAAAGGAACGGGGGTGAGAGAGAGTGAGAGAAAGACATTATAAAGTGAGTAAAAAGAGCTGAAAGAGGGTGGAAAAGGGAAAGTGAGTGTCAGACAATGGGAATACAATTTAAATTACACAATACAAAGTATAGAATAACTTGTACAACATGTTACATAGTTTATTTTTGCTGTTCTCAGAATATATTGAATTTCACTTAAAACAGTGAGTTCAAATTACTCATCATATGACAGCGGGGAAAAAAAAACACAATCTAAAAGATTGTGTTTTAAAAAAAAACTTAGATACTGACAAATGACAAATGTACACTAATCTTTGATTCACTTACTTTTCCGTTAGGCCAAATAGTATATCATGAAGGTCCTTTTCTCGTTGGAAAGTACTCTGCTGTTCACTAAAAAATCCATTTCATCGACTTTCTAGAAGAAAAGCTCCAAGAACATCTGAAATATTTTCATTATTTTCATATACTCCTTTTTTCAGTCATGACTCTTTACTCATTCCTTTACTTTTCCTTTAGGCCAAATAGTGTCAGATGTATGAGTATATTTTCAAATTAATTATTAGAAACTCTGAAATTACCGTTTTTCCGACGTTCTGAAAGAAAGGCTCATACAACATTTTCACAATATTTAACTATTCGTAAAACCATCTCTGACTCACTCATGTTCATCATTTTGTATAATACTGATATCACTTACTATGAGATCCACTTACAGTACCTATATGACAAGTCAATTTTTTATATTATCTTGATCACTTTTACTCAGAATATAATTTTAAACAGAAAACTAACCTTTATTAACTGCTCCCGTCTTCATAGGCCAATTACCTTTACTTAAATTTTGGTTCTAAAAACACTAGGTATGAATTTTTTAAGTCAAAAGGCAAACGTTGTTTGAAAGTCAAATGAGTGTCATTACAGTGGGTCCAACCTTTACGACTTTTTAAATAGCATGTGTAATGCCCTGATGTTGTTGAAGGACCGTCATGATAAATAATAGCTACAGTTGTAAAAGTTCTTCCTGAAATTGATAACTGAGAAGCCACAACATTTTTAATAGAAGTTGTCAATTTACTTCCATCAGGTCTACATCGTTGGAACATTAAAATGACATACTGACCATAATTTTGTAAAAATAATGTAGAGAGCATTGCAGACTTACATTGAGTACACACCATATTGTGATCAGCTGCTTTAACTAGATTATTAAAAGACACTGATTTGCAGTCTGGTAAAATCAAATATATAAATCTTTCAGTGTCTATTCTAGTACTACTCGATAAACTACAATTGTCGCAGTCATGCTGCCATTGATAAGAAAGATTAAAAATATTTTTTATATCTACTCCTTCATCTTGCAATACATCAAACATATACATTAAAAATTCCTGACAATCCTGCTGAATATTCTGTGAAAATTGATTTTGACCAGAACATATGTCTAGAAGATTTCGAATTTCTGAAACACTTTCTATTTTTGCTCTATCACTGCTACATTTCTGAAACACAGAATTCAATAAACAGCAGAATGTTTCATCCCGATTTTCAACAATCTGTTCTTGTAAATTTTGAAGAAAATAAATAACATTAAGCACTACATTAGCATAGCAGTTGACACCAGAACTGTTTTCAAACTGAAATCCAACAACATCTTCAACAGAATCCTTTTTCTTTCTGCTTACAATTACAGTTTCATCTACTTTTTGTCTTTTTGCTAGTACCTCACTGCAATTATTCTCATTTCTTCTTTTTCGGCCTACCACACGTTTTTCAAACAGAGGATATTGAGGCAAATGTGGAGCATATTCTCTTCTTAACCTATTGTATTCTTTTACACAATCTAGATCTGCACAAATCTTTGTCTCATCACACTCAACCAAGTACAATACTGATAAAGTTCTGACTCGTGATAATGCCACATATACCATACCTTCTTTAAACACAGAAGTTCCAATGTTCACCAGAGCACTATCTATACTTAAACCTTGAGATTTATGAATTGTCACCGTATATGCCAGACAAAGAGGGAACTGTTTTCGGCGAACATATAAGTCTTTCACAAGCAAAACTCTAGCAGAACAACGACTGATTTGTTGTACTTCCTCAATGCCATCAAATTTAATTTTTAGAAATTCAATTCCATCTCTATTTCTGTAATTCACAAAATCAACAACATGACCCATTGTTCCAATTTACCAGACCTCTTTCAACATGTAAATTCCTCCTCAAAATGATACGACAATTTAAACACACATTCAGAGTCTTTTTAAAACCAGCAGTTTTAGATATACACTTCTCTAATGAATCCAAGTTTGATTTCAAATTTTCAGACAAAATAATTGTTGCTCCCATATGCTCTATTTTATCTACAGCTTCCAGTTTCACAATCTCTTCATTTTCTAACTTTAACATTTTGTTGTTGAACATAGAACATTCTTTCACAGTTGGCATCAAACATATCCCAGATTTGTTGTCAGTAATTGTCTTAAAAATATCCTCTGGAAGAATGTTTTCATCTGGATACAAGTTTGAAATTAATCGTGCATGTAAAGCTTCCTTCCCATGCTCACTTAGTTTTCCGATTCTTACATCTTGTAGAATATTTTTATAATCTTCATCCTTTGCCTGTCGCATATTTTGAAGCAGTTCTGCATATTTGAAGTTTAACCATATATTAACGTTTCCAATGCTTCCTAGGCACTTCCTGGTATCTTCATGCATGAGCATTTTAAACACAGGTTGTCCTTTTACTGGAGTCAACTACAGTAGATCTCCAAAAACAATAATGTGTTTTCCTCCAAATAAGACATCATAGTCTGTTCTAAGAATTTCTTGCATTCTCAAATGCACAAAAGCAAGCATTAGATTTGAGACCATGCTTACTTCATCAATGATAAGAAGTTTCATTTTCTTCAGGATTCTCGAAACTTCAGAACACGCATCTCCAGATAACTTGTGGTATTGCAATTTATTGTCATGCTCAACTGGTAGCATCATTAAACGATGTAATGTAATCCCTTTGATGTTATGTGCTGCCAGCCCAGTTGGAGCGGTTACAACACAAGACAGTGGTGATTCAGTCCTTTTCTGCAAATAAGTTGCAATTGCTTTAATCAAAAAACTTTTTCCAGTTCCCGCTTCTCCACTCACGTACAGTCGGACAGGCTTAAATGATGTACATGAGCGCTCTTTTTTCTCATGACTGAATCCATGTTCAATCTGTTCTGTGACTTCGTCATATATCTGTTTCTGCTCAATGTTTAGTTGTTTCACCAAATCTTCTAAGTTAATTACATCCTCTTCAGCTTATTCCATAGCTCTTTCCACCTCATCCATGGCAGTGGCAGCCTCATTTTGAATAATTGGTCCTCCTAGTGGATCCTGACTCAAAGAAGTAGAACTCTGACTGCCTTGAGAACTGTCTCTAGCAATCTCTGCAGCAATTGTGGCTTCTTGCTCTATTTCTTCGTTCAACATTTGCAGATAATTTGGAAAAACAGGACATTCTATGGTATTCTTGGTTGCATTAAAAGAATCTTCGTAACAGAGAAAATCTCCAAGTAGTTCCTCTTCTGTACGCCATGGTTTAAAGAGTTGCAAAAGAGCCAAATAGTAAAATTCCCTTTTGTCTGGATTTTCGCAACTCAATTTTCGATGATTAATCAAATGACCTTTCCTGTGTTTCACTAGACATCCTTCACATCCAATGACAGAATATATTCCATTATTGATATCTTCTCTGATGTTTGTCTTATAAATATACCTTTGCAGAACTTCATAGAGACAAGCGTTCTCAAGGTGAGGACTTCTATTTGGATAGTATGTATCCAGCATGTTTGTCTTCAAAATATCTGTACTTTCTGGTTCTTTCTCCGCCACATACTCTATTTCTTCTACAGATTTCAAATCTCTGTTTCGTGTTGCAGCAAGACCTAGACTCACCCAAATGATAGTTCTAGATTTGGCATATAGACTTGCTGATGACAATCGATCAGAACATTCATATGCTCCAATTTCTCGATGTGACAACATCTTCAGACTGTAACTGTATAATTTCTTGCTTAGACTCTTTTCATGTGAAATGTCCTCCCACATTTCCTTCAGTTCTGTGTTTTCTTTTTTTGTGATGTAAGACGTCACATATCGAGCCACAGAAATAGAGTTGTCAGCAACAAACTGAATATCCATGTTAGCATTCCACATGGAAAAAACTCACTGGGTTGTAGTCGTTGATGTACTTGGACTCTTCGTTTCTTTTTAAATTGTATGTATTTTTGGGTGATTTCCTCGTCACAGTATGTCGTAGAGAAGACATCAAATTATTTACTCTTCCTTTAGAAATCACTGGTCGTGGAAAGCCGAAACGACATTTTGTGTAGAACTTTTCCTTGTTTTTGAATTTTCGACGACAATACTTCCCACAACGATGGGATTGAAAGCGTAAAACTTGTTGCCTTAAACTGTTTTCCTCGGTAGTTTATGGAACAGCACATGTTGAATACTCTTCAATGAAAGTCATCACTGTTTCATCCGAATCTGTTCCAAATTTGGGTGCATCTTTAATCCACAACAACATATGTATGTGAGGAGCACCTCTGGCTTGATACTCCTTTCTCCAAAAGAAATCCAAAACCTCTCCAAGGGGAGGATTTTTTTTGTTGGTAATGAAAGACATCATAGCTTCAAGTCTATGATTGAAATATCTGCATACATTCACTGGATCCAAAGAACACAGTTCTCCAGGTGTTTTGAATTCTATATTTTGTATATTTGCATTTGCCTCGCGTATAAATTGAAGTAAGTCGTCCCATGCATACTCGGCACAGCTAAGAGTAAGGAACCATGTAGGAGTTCCTAAGTTTCTTAGCATACATTTCAATTCCCCATGACGACGGTACCAATACTCGTTTGTACCATGCTGACATGCCATGAGATTGATTAGATGAGATTTCAAAATATTATCTTGCAGATTGACTTTCTCCATAAAGTCCCTCGCCGAAACATTTTGCAGATGTGCTCCACTTTTCAGTATATGGTTTACTGCATAAGAAAGCCCAGACAAGTCACTTTCATACAGTAGATGAAACAAATATGGGATGCATTGACGAAATCTTGGATCTTCAGCATATAATCTTAAAGTCCTGCTCAACACCCGCTCCGTCCACAGACACGCCATCGAACTCTGGAACCTCCTCGACACCACAGCCCCTGACGTTGCCTTCATCACGGAGACCTGGATGAACGCCTCCTCAGCGCCCGACATCGCCATCGCCATCCCAGAAGGCTACAAGATCACCCGAAGGGACCGCAACGCCAACCAGGTGGGAGGAGGCATCGCCATCATCCACAAGAACACCATCCGCATCACGACCAGCACCGACAACACCCCACCCTCCGCCGAACACCTGCATTTCCAGATCCACACCGACCCGAAGACCACCCTCAGAGGCACCCTGATCTACCGACCTCCGGGACCACGCACTCAATTCAGCGAGGACATCGCCGACTTCGTCAGCCCGCACGCCCTCCCCTCCGATGACTACATCCTCCTGGGGGACTTCAACTTCCACCTGGAGAACAACAACGACTGCAACACCAGCACCCTGCTCGACAACCTCGCCAACCTTGGACTCAAGCAGCTGGTGTCCACCCCCACCCACCTCGCCGGACACACACTCGACGCCGTCTTCTCATCCAGCAAAGATAACGCCTTCAGCCACGCCACAACACTCTACTGGACGGACCACAGCTGCGTCCACTTCACCTTCAGAAGAACGACGATCCACCACCACCAGCAACAGGTTGCCCGAAGAAGCTGGAACAAGATCACAGCCGACCAGCTCGCCGCTTCCCTGAGCCAGCACCCTCCGGCCAGCTCAGCGAACCCCAGCCAGGCCGCCGACAACCTCTCCAAGTGGATCAGCAACTGCGCGGACGAACTCGCCCCACTGAAGACCCCGCCCAGCAGACCCGGCAGCAAGAAGGCCCCATGGTTCACCGACGAACTCAAGAGCTCCAAGAAGAACTGCCGAGCCCTCGAGAAAACCTGGAGAAAGGAACCCACGCCGGACAACAGGACCAACCTCAAGCTCGCCACCCGGAAACATCACCAATTGATCCGCACCGCCAAGAAAACTGCTTTCAAGAACCGACTGGACAACAACGCACACAACTGCAGGGAACTCTTCAACATCGTGAAAGAGCTCTCCAACCCCAACGCCGGAAACAACGACATCACCCCATCGCAAGACCTCTGCAACTCCCTCGCCTCCTACTTCCACAACAAGATCGCGGACATACACAACAGCTTCAGCACTCAACCGACGCATGCCACGACCGAACCGCCGCCCCCCACCACCACCCTCCGCGCCTGGACTCCGATCAGCACCGAAGACACCGTCCGCATGATGAACTCCATCCACTCCGGATCTCCGACCGACCCCTGCCCTCACCACGTCTTCAACAAAGCCGACGCTGTCATCGCACCCCACCTGCGGGACATCATCAACACCTCATTCGACACCGCCACCTTCCCTGAGAGCTGGAAACACGCCGAACTCAGCGCTCTACTCAAGAAACCTACAGCAGACCCCACCGAACTCAAGAATTACCGCCCCATCTCTCTACTCCCATTTCCAGCCAAAGTCATCGAAAAGACCGTCAACAAACAGCTGGCCGCCTTCCTCGAGACGAATGGATCCCTCGACCCATCGAAGTCTGGATTCCGTGCCAACCACAGCACCGAGACCGCCCTCATCGCCGCCACTGACGACATCCGAGCCCTGATGGACAACGGAGAAACAGCGGCCCTCATCCTCCTAGACCTCTCCGCGGCTTTCGACACGGTCTGCCACCGCACCCTAGTGCAGCGCCTCAGCAACGTCGGAATCCAAGAGAAGGCACTGGAATGGATCGTCTCCTTCCTCGACGGAAGAACACAAAGAGTCCACCTACCACCGTACAAGTCAGAGGCCACCGAAGTCATCTGCGGCGTCCCTCAAGGATCCTCGCTGAGCCCGACTCTCTTCAACGTCTACATGAGCCCCCTCGCGGCCATCGCACGCCAACACAACCTCAACATAATCTCCTACGCCGACGACACCCAGCTGATCCTCTCCCTGACCAACGACCCCGCCGCCGCCAGAGCCAACCTGCACGAAGGGATGAAAGAGGTTGCCGAGTGGATGACGACGAGCCGCCTGAAACTGAACTCAGAGAAGACGGAGGTCCTCATCCTGGGCTCCTCGCCCTCCGCCTGGGACGACTCCTGGTGGCCCCCCGCCCTGGGCACCGCACCCAAACCGACGGACCACGCACGCAACCTGGGTTTCATCCTGGACTCCTCCCTCTCCATGACCAGGCAAGTCAGCGCCGTCTCCTCGTCGTGCTTCAACACCCTGCGCATGCTTCGGAAGATCTTCTGGTGGATCCCCACAGAGACCAGGAAAACCGTCACCCAGGCCCTCGTCACCAGCCGACTGGACTACGGCAACGCACTCTACGCCGGAACCACCGCCAAGATCCAGAAGAGACTCCAGCGCATCCAGAACGCCTCAGCCAGACTCATCCTCGACATCCCACGACACAGCCACATCTCCGGACACCTTAGAGACCTGCACTGGCTCCCGGTCAACAAGAGAATCACCTTCCGCCTCCTTACCCACGCACACAAAGCTCTCCACGATCAAGGCCCGAGCTACCTCAACAACCGCATCAACTTCTACGCTCCCAAACGCCACCTCCGATCTGCCAGCCACGCCCTCGCTGCCGTCCCACGCATCCGCAGAGCCACCACAGGAGGAAGGTCCTTCTCCTACATGGCCGCCAAGACCTGGAACTCCCTCCCGGCCGACCTGCGCCTGACCCAAGACCACCTCTCCTTCAGGAAGAAGCTCAAGACCTGGCTGTTCGAGCAGTAGCGGCACCCCCCCCCCCCAAGCGCCTTGAGACCCTACGGGTAGGTAGTGCGCTCTATAAATGTCTTTGATTGATTGATTGATTAAAGTCCGGTATTCAGATGCAGGAATTTGAAGTGGTCAATCGTCATATCGTCCACCTCGACCTGTTGGAAATAAATGTGGAAAACAACGAGCTTCCAAACTTTCTTCCCATACACTAATGGGACTTCCTTTTGCTGATTTCATTTGAAACAATTAATTGCATTCCCCATTACTTCTCTGGAATGCAAAGGATGAACAGTATAATGTTCATATATTTCTTCATTTCTAGACACATCAACTTTTTCAATTTGGACGGCTGAACAATCACTGTCTTCTTCTGCAGCTATTTCCTCTGCTGCAACACATACATGTTTGTAGTACTCATTGTTTTTGACTAAATACAACGTTGCCTTTTTGACTTTCCTAACATCCACTAAATCTTGCCAGATTTTCTTGTCGGAACCCCATTAACTAGAATAACTAAAGGTTCCTCTTTCACTTTCTCTACACCAATTGTATCAATATTTTTCTTAAAATCTAGAGGCAAATAAACAACTCTTCCCTTTAATCCTCTCTGCAAATCTGAAGGAGGCAATTTCCCTATCTTAGGCTCCATGCGAACAATAGCCTGAAAAGGATGGACACATTGAATCAGAATAGATTCATATGTATTTAAATCCATCAATTCAGCAGGAATGTCTACTAACTCAAGATTATTATGAACAGCTCTAGCAGGCATTCTGTTTTCATTTAATGTATTATAACAATATTTACGAATACGCTGATCAGAACTCAAATCAAAAGAATTCTCCACCACAAATAAGTTGCAAAATTCTTCCACACCATTATTTTCCATTTCACTTTTTGCATATAAATCAACTAACCTAGTCTGAATCTTATAATGAGTCCGTCGACAACACACATAAGTAAAATTAGGCCTTTCACTTGATTGTACCTTAAACTTAGTAATTTCCTGGTCAAACTTTTCTGTACTTGAAATCTGTACATTGTCTTCCACATTACCTTCTATTACTGTGTCAATTTCTACGCTGTCCTCTTTTTCACTAAAATAACAAAACTCAATGTCTTCACAAATCATCTTCACATCTAATTCAGTTCCATGCAAAAGAGCACTGTTTAACTGTTTAAGCTTAAGTGCTGGACTTTTTGCATAATACAACCTTCTCACTAATTTCCTCATTTTGTTATTATGCACTGCTAACATCCTAAAATGATGAAAAAGACTCTGACATACTTTTCTTGAAATACAAGCCAGTGAATGGCCTTGCAAACCTGTGTTTTCTCTCACTCTGCAAGGATCTAAGTCTTGCAACATCTTTATTTTTTGTTTTAGACTTTTCTTACTATATGTACGTAAGAAATTACGAAGCAAATTGATTGATTCCTGTCGCACACTACAAATACTACTACACTTCCAAGTGTACACTGGACCCTTAGTACGTCTACCTAAAACTTCATCAGTTAACACCTCTTCTGCATCTCTAGACACAAGTTTCTCTTCTTCAATCGGACAACCATCTTTCACCTCATATGCTCGACCACTGGTGTCAACTGCATGCACCAAATCATTCTCCTGAAAGTAACTCTCCTCATAAAAAAATGGCTCACAACTTGAACTATGCATCCATTCTCCAGAAAAACAAAAATTAGTCTGATTAATTACTCTTTTGCATCTACTCTTTGATTTGAAAACATCAATTGTCTTGTTAAGTGTCCTAATTCTATTGATTACTAAAATAAATAATTTTTTCTTAACTTCAAAAGCCTGATCAACAATTTTCTCTACATTTTTCTTTTTCTTGTAAAAAGCAGCTCTCTGTTTACCTTTCTTAATGTTTTTTAACAAATTTAAAACTACCCTATTGCGAAACATTCGTTTACGAATGTCCCTAAATTGGTTTTGCCTTCTATTCCTATACATATTATTCTCTGCTCCTGCAGTATTAACATTTTTAGGAGACCTCTCCCTCCTCTTCAAATTTGGTCTCTCCTTCTGTTTATGGACATTTTCATCAACATTTTTTTTTTATCTACATATGTTCCGAAAGAAAGACTTAGTTGTCTTACCAGGAGCTTTTTTCCTCTCTTTTGAAGTATTTGTTGTAGAAGACTGCTTTAATTCCGTTGCTGTTTTTAATTTTTTCCGCTTCACATCTTTTATTCTCCTTTGCCTTGACGGCATATTTCCTTACTATGTAAATTTTTATTTCAATCTGTGATAAAAGAAAAGATAACACATTTTAGACCACTATTACCAAAGAACAAAGCAATGACAATAAACAAACTATATAAACACTACTTTACAACATATCTAAGTTTATATCACAACAACTATGTAAATAGGATTAAGACAGAGAAAAAGATCTAAAGGAACTAACACAAAAAGACAGAGAGAGTCAGACAAAGAAACAGATAGAGGAAGAAAAACATAGAGAAGGACTAAGACAGAAAGAGTTTATAATATGTTATAAGACAGAAAAAGGATGTAATAAGGAGAGGGAGTCAGTCAAAGAAATGGACATAGAGAATAAGTTAGAAAAAGGATATAACAGGGTGTAAGACAGAGAGAGGGTGTAAGAGGATGTAAGACAGAGAGACGGTGTTAGAAGGAGACAGGATGTAAAAGAGACTAAAACACAGAGAGGCTGTAAAAGGTAGACAGAGAGACTAAGTTTGAGACAGGGTGTAAGAGGAACTAAATCAGAGAGAGGATGTAACAAGGACTAATGAGAGAAAGGGAATAAATCAGAGACAGGGTGTAAGAGAAAGTAAGTTAAAGAGAAAGTATAAGAGAGTATAACACAGAATCAGGATGTAAAAAGGAATGAGTCACAGAAAGGATGTTAGAAGGGGACTAATGTAAAAATACAGTAAGTCAGGAACAGAATATATCAGAGACCTATACATTCTTCATAATAATTGGTAAAGAAACCTTGGTGCATAAAGGAATTGTATTTTATAAATGAGCGATGTTTCAGTACTGTAATGAAAACCTTATACATATGACCTTTTCTCTGTTTTTGAAATGTTATTCTAAAAAAAGATTGTGAGGCCTAAGCAGGAGTGCAGATGAGATGAACCCTGTCCAGAGGAGCACAAAAGGTGAGGTTTGTCTCCAAGAGTGCAGTGGACAGGACTAAACTGGAGTAGTGTGCAAAAAACGATGCGCCTCATTTATGAGGCCCTGCATCAGTTTTGCGCTGCTGATGCGTCACTTTTTGTGACGCATCGGCGGCATAAAACATGTGCCTTGTTGCGCTATATTTAAAAAATGACACATGTAGGGAGATACGTCACTTTTTAAACCTCTGCGCCACATTATACCTGCGTCAGGTATAATGTATGCAGAGGGAGCGTTCCCCCGCAAAAAGCCTCGTAATAGTGAATTGAATTGAATTGAATTGAATTGATGATTTGTAAAGCGCGTTGGCTACCCAGGGGCGTCCCAGCGCTATAGAAAAGAGTGAGTTGGGCTGGAGAGGCTGGAGTAAGAGAAGCTGAGTGAAAAGTTAGATTGGAATTTTGCTGAAGAGCCAAGTTTTTAATAGTTTACGGAAGGTGAGAAGGTTAGGTTCTGATCTGATAGGGAGGGGAAGGGAGTTCCAGATCTATGAGATTTCACTGCGTCACTTTTAGGACACTGTTATGTCAAAATCTTGCGCCTGCCTCAGGCGTAAGACTGAGGCAAAAGCTTTCACATGGGACTTCCCCATGTGAAACGATGCATTGCTGAAGTTGCGTCACTTTTGTGACACAGTCCAGCAATGCGTCACTTTTGCGCTTACAGATACATCAGAAATATTGACTTATCTGTAAGTCCTTGCGACATGATGCGTCATACATTAAATATAACGCATCATTGGTGTCGCAAGGAGTGCGCAGTGAAAAGTCACGCTTCGCTGTTTTCATAAATATGGCCCTCGGTGTGCTTCCTAATCTCAGGTAAAACAGGTGACATGATTGTGAAAGGTTCATATTTTTTTATGTAATCATGCACACACTATTTATTCTTTCTCAAAAATGAAAAAGCCATTGATTTGCCCCAAAATCGATTTTTGAATAACATTTTAGAAACAGACTGCAGGCCCTATGTGCAAGCATTCCATTTCAGTACTGAAAACTCACTATTTTACAAAATAAATTTCCTATCTCTTCCAAACATTCCTACCAAGCATTACCCAAAAAATTACACAAACCAACAACAAAGAAACTCAGTCTGCTTCCTAATCTGAGGTAAAACAGGTGACATGATTGTGAAACGTTCAAATATTTTTATGTAATCATGCACACACTATTTATTCCTTCTCAAAAATCTAAAACCAATTGCTTTGCCCCAAAATCGTTTTTTGAAAAACATTTTAGAAACAGACTGCAGGTCCTATGTACATGCATTCAATTTCAATACTGAAACCCATTGATTTACCTCAAAATAGTTTTTTCAATAATATTTTTGAAACAGAGCACAGGTCCTATGTACAAGCATTCAAGTTCACTACTGAAACCCATTGTTTTGCCCTAAAATCGTTTTTTAAATAACATTTTGGAAGCAGAGCACAGGCCCTATGTACAAGCATTCAATTTCACTACTGAAACCCATTGATTGGCCTCAAAATCGTTTTTTCAATAACATTTTAGATACAGAGCGCAGGTCCTATGTACAACCATTCAACTTCACTACTGAAACCTCAGTATTTCACAAAATAAAAATCCTCTATCTTGCAAATGTAGATACCAAGCATTATCAAAAAGCATTACACAAAGCAACAGCAAAGAAGCTCAGGACCTCATTTATGACACCCTGCATCAGTTTTGCGCTGCTGATACGTCACTTTTTCTGACGCATCGGCGGCATAAAACATGTGCCTTGTTGCGCCATATTTAAAAAGTGACGCATCTAGGTAGATGCGTCACTTTTTAAACCCCTGCGCCACATTATACCTGCACAGGTATGATGTATGCAGAGGGGGCGTTCCCCCGCAAAAAGCCTCGTAATAGTGACGCAGTGAAATCTATGAGATTTCACTGCGTCACTTTTAGGACGCTGTAACGTCAAAATCTTGCACCTGCCTCACAGCAGGCGTAAGACTGATGCAAGCCCTTTCACATAGGGCTTTCCCCATGTGAAAGGATGCATTGCTGGAGTAGCGTCACTTTTGTGACAAACTCCAGCAATGCGTCACTTTTGCGCTTACAGATACGTCAGAAATACTGACTTATCTGTAAGTCCTTGCGACATGATGCGTCATACATTAAATATAACGCATCATTCGTGTCGCAAGGAGTACGCAGTTAAAATTGACGCATCGCTGTTTTCATAAATAAGGCCCTCAGTGTGCTTCCTAATCTGAGGTAACACAGGTGACATGATTGTGAAAGGTTCACATTTTTTATGTAATCTTGCACACACTATTTATTCCTTCTCAAAAATGTAAAAGCCATTGATTTGCCCGAAAATCGATTTTTGAATAACATTTTACAAACAGAGTGCAGATCCTATGTACAAGCATTCCATTTCAGTACTGAAAACTCACTATTTTACAAAATACATTTCCTCTCTCTTGCAAACATTCCTACCAAGCATTACCCAAAAAATGACACAAACCAACAGCAAAGAAAATCAGTCTGCTTCCTAATCTGAGGTGACACAGGTGACATGTTTGTAAAAAATTCTAATATTTTTATGTAATCATGCACACACTATTTATTCCTTCTTAAAAATGTAAAAGCCATTCATTTGCCCCAAAATTGTTTTTTCAATAACATTTTAGAAACCGAGCGCAGGTCCTATGTACAAGCATTCAATTTCACTACTAAAACCCATTGATTTGCACTAAAATCGTTTTTCAATTAACATTTTAGGAACAGAGCACAGGTCCTATATACAAGCATTCATTTTCACTACGGAAACCCATTGATTTGCACTAAAATCGTTTTTCAATTACCATTTTAGGAACAGAATACAGGTACTATGTACAAGCATTCATTTTCACTACTGAAACCCATTGATTTGCCTTAAAATCGTTTTTTAATTAATATTTTATGAACAGAGCACAGGTCCTATGTACAAGCATTCAATTTCACTACTGAAACTCATTGATTTGACCTAAAATCGTTTTTTAAATAACATTTTAGAAACAGAGCGCAGGTCCTATCTGTGGTGGAAATGACCTAGGCACTTTGACTGGGGTAGGTCTGGAAATGGTTTTAAAGGACACCTTTGGGCAATTGATGACACTTTTTCCACAAACTGCCTTGGTATATTCCAATATATGCCAAAGACAGAAATGGAAGTGGTCCAACCAATTTTGTCCACAATTTGAGAAAGCACGGAAACATGTGAATAAATCTGTTTCTGCTTACATGAGAGACTTTGGAATGGGTTCAATATACAACAATAACTTGCGTTACAACATGCAAGATATCTACAGAGGAGATGGTGTGCACTTCTCAGATGAGGGGAATAGAATATTCCTCCTGAATTTAAGACTGTGCATTGGTACCTACTTGTAGGTACCTAAATCAGCCACACAACCCAAAAGCTCTTTTCAGGGCTACCCTACCTCTGATCACTCCAATTGATTATCTTTTTCTAACTTTTTTCACTATTTTTCACCAAAGTACGCTCACCGGTACGCTCCCCGGTGCGCGTACCGGGCGCTCACCCCGCAAAATTTTTTTATTTTGGTTTTTTGGGGCATATATGTACCTCCTAAACTCCCCTCAGAAAACCTAGGGGGTCAGGGGGTGTCTACCGTGCCCCCTTTTACCCATTCCCAACGTTGTTTGTCCTCCATCTTGTGTCTCAATTCTTCCGAAACACAAGATGGAGGACCCCCGTTGCGCTTACCGGTGCGCATACCGAGGCGCTCACCGGTAAGCGCTCCCAAAAAAATTTAAACGTGAATTTACATAAAAACCTCCGTAGAGAAGTTCACCAAATATAGAATAGGAAATACTACATACCAGTCCCTACCATTTTCCCAAATTTGGTAGAATTTCATTGAGCCATTTGGCCTGTAGCCCTGTCTAAATATCCTGAGGTAAATTACATGACAAAAACACATCTGAAGTGTTACAATTTACAACCAATTAAAAAGTTACTTTCATTTTCTACTATTATTTCGTGACATTTGATTGGTTATGTACATGAATATATATAAAAAAAGAGAGGGAAACACAGCCATTTTGACTACTACTTCCTGAAGTACATTTGAAAAGGATTTTCACTGAGAACTTCAACTGCTTTCACAAAGGTAAGTTGTTATTTTGGAAAGTGAAGTATGTTGTGCACTTTAAGTTAATTTGGGAAAACATTTTCTGATAGTTATATACTATCCCTCTGTAATAGTTATAGATTGAGATAGCCTTCTCTGTTATAGTTATGGATTGAGTTAGCCTTCTCTTGTATAATTATGAATTTACTTAGGCTTTATCACATACACTTTTTTATATTTCTACTTCCAGCCTGATACCATACACTGCCCAAAGTTAACTTCACTGTTAAAAAATCAAAACTACCTGTCTGAAATTAAACCCAACAGTGCCCTATCTCTACTGATATATTTATTTTTTATGCAATTTACAGCAAGAAAATGGAAGGAGAACAGAATAAAATAAATATTTCTTTCGAAATTGTTGTGGAGAACAACCCTGAAGAAAATATTGCTGAGAATGATGACTTTGACTTTATGGATGAGTCTCTGGACCATGAATTACTTGATTGTGTGGAAGCAATAGAAGCACAGATTGAAAATGAGGACATTCCAGACAATATATTGTTAGAAGTTTTATTAAATTTTGAAAAAGAATCAAATTTTTTTTTTTTATTTAATAATCAAAAATTGTTCGAGACATTATTCATTTTTATATGTAATTCATGAAGTAGTACCAAAATGATTATAATATAAAGTGAGACTTATAGTATACTGTGCAACTTTTTTGTGTTACATAGTAATTTTGCTCATAGTTACTTCCTTTCTCCCACTTTATTATCTCCAATGTGTATTTGACATCTCTTTTTCATCTCCTGCCTCCATGTTGTTTCTGCTTTCCTAACAGACTATAGTATAGATTCCATATACCACAATAACTTCTGTAACAACATGCAAATTATCTACAGAGGAGACAGTCTACATTGAATGTAAGACTCTACATTGGTACCTACATGCTGGTACTTATATCACCCACACAACACAACAACTCTATGCAGAGCTACCCTACCTCTAAGCACTTTCAATTATTATTTTACTGTTTCACTGGGTTTTCCCCATGGTACGCTCCCCGGTACGCTCCCCGGTGCGCGTACCGGGCGCTCCCCCCGCGAAAATCGAAAAAAAGTACTTTTTTTTTGTCCCGCGGGGCCCTTTTATGGCCCTCACATCAAACCTAGAGGGTCAGGGGGGGTCTACCCTGCCCCCTTTTGGTCATTTCCCCCTTTTTTTTGCCACCTCTCGTGTCTCGATCCTACCGAGACACAAGATGGCGGCCGCTCAGGACTGTTTGGAATGTTTACAGGCACCCGAGAGCCAATCAGCTTTCCGCGCGCGAACTCGCGTAGCGCGCTGGTAAGCGCCCCGGTGCGCGTACCGGGGCACGCCCATAGATATATATATTTTTTTTAACCTAAATTACTCAAAATTCACTGGAGCACATATCTTGAGACATAGCAAAGGCACATCAGGCTACCAGTCCCTACAATTTTGCCAAATTTGGTGGAAATCCATTCAGCCGTTCGGGCTAAAAGTGAGTCCAACCGCCCTATGGAAATTAACATGGGGAAAACACGTTTTGGGACCCCCCTTTTATCTGGGCCCCCGCTTGTGAATCCCCCCCAAACTTTCAGGGAAGGAGCGGAGCAGAGCGGGCCATCTTCTTTGAGAAATTCGTGAAGATTTGTCCACCGGCGCCAAAGTTATTCCCAATAGAATGTTGCGGATTTCCTATGGAAAGTAGATCCTAACTATAACTACCTACTGGCGACCGCTCATGGGGAGTGTCCAACAGATCGAGAAGCACTCGGGAACAAAAGAGCTCTTCCCCAACAGCTTTATTAAAGGTCAAACACTTGCTCTCGCCAGTTCCATAAAGCATCGGGCTGTTTTTCCGGACGCGTTTCGGGTGTCTCCCTTCCTCTGCGGCATACAGTCCACAGAGCACCATGTGGCCCGCCTCCCAATTTAGCGAGATCACACGCCAATGATTGGCTGCTCAACATGATTCTGTGCGTTGCTTTATGGGGGGCGAAGTCCGTCTTAAAATGATGCCCACATTTCATGCTATAGTTCAAGCTCAACATGAGCCCCCGAGAAAGCAACGTGTTAACATCCTTCTTTTATGCCCCACAATTGAAGCCACTTACTGCGTGACTCCGTGGCCTCCTGCTTCTGAAGTGGTGCCTCCCAGCGGCGGGACAGCCGCTCTAACATTCGTGCTCATGGGGAGTGTCCAACAGATCGAGAAGCACTCGGACACAAAAGAGCTCTTCCCCAATAGCTTTATTAAAGGTCAAACACATGCTCTCGCCAGTTCCATAAAGCATCGGGCTGTTTTTCCGGACGCGTTTCGGGTGTCTCCCTTCCTCGGCGGCATACAGTCCATAGAGAACCATGTGGCCCCACCTCCAAATTTAGCGAGATCGCACGCCAATGATTGGCTGCTCAACGTGATTCTGTGCGTTCCTCTGTCTTGTCCTGATACAGATATCAATCTATACACAGAGACAAATAAAGTGCAAGTGCTTAACTGTAAACATTCATACTAGTTGACTCTGTCAGAGCCTCTATATCCTCAATTTGGATATAATATTTATAACTTGTACTTAGATTTAAAGTGCAGGAGCAATGTTTAATTCCTACCTTCTCCTCATGAGATTACAATATTTATGCAAATAATTACATACAATTCCAATATACTAGGCTTGTTTTTCCTAGTGTACATGATAAAGTGCAATTGCATATTAAATAGTTCCTGTTCTTTCTTGGCAAAGTGCTGTTATTGATATCATATATTTTAATGTTATGCTTTTGGGTGTAGAGCCCCCAAACCCCCATATTTACTTTAAATTAGTGGTAAAGACACGTATGGTAAAGGCCTATACATGGTAAAAACGTGCACGGCAATAAATGCGTGGTAAAGGCACTGTGATGTAAAAATCGTATTGTAAAGACTGTTTCCCACATGGACAGTTGGTCCCGCAAGAGTACAATGAGAGTACTCATGGTACCAAAAATAAAAAAATACGGGCCTCGCTTTTTCTCCCGTTAACCTTTTCCGTCTTGTGGGACCGGTATCAGTACCTCAGGACTGAACTATCAGATTGGCTAGCCACAACTTGAAGAACAATGTTGTGGCTACTGTTACAGGACAAGGGGATTCTGTCTCTGTGTCCTAAAAAAATAAAAATAAAAACAGATAATTGAGCAGTGTAGTAACACCCTGACCCTCTGGCACTGATGAAGGAGAAGCAGAAGAAACATTCTTACTTCTGCACAGGATTTATTGGGTTGACTCGTGGTACTATGGAGGTGACACTTGGGTGACGGTACTGCGGCATTCGTGGTACCATGAAAAAACATATACATATGATTGTGGGGTTGGGATCTGTGGGGGGTGTGGTGTTCAAGGGGGTTGGGTACAGGGCCTGGACTGAGGCCACTCACTGCATACAACACATGACTGAATGCTGTGTACAACCAAATGTTAGGCCCCTGCATGGGGCTGGGTACTAGAGGAGGTTTTGGTGCTGGGCCTGGCCAGAGGCCAGGCCTTGTGGCCATCCCGCCACTGTGCATGAAGTTAGGTTAGTGAGCTGAGTATAAGTTCCTCTTCTGACATACACTGCTTGTATTCTCAAATATTACTTTACTTAAGATGTTAAAACCCAGCCTTGGTGACATCAGTAATGACATCACAAATGATATCATTATTGACATCTCAAATGACATAATTGATTACATCATTCAGTCATTGTTACAGTGTCCTATGGGGTTTGTGGACTTGAAGAAATTCTACATGTTACACCTGTGGCTAATTTTCCATTCATGGGATTATCCTCTTAAGACATCAAATGACCCACAATTTTAAGTAAAGAGGTTGACAGATATGCATTTGCCACTGAATAAACACCTTTTACCAGGACCTAGGGACAGCACTCTGTAGTTGGGTAAAATACATTAAACACATTCCTCAGATGAGCATAAAGGCATACAACGTTAGAGCTGTGCTTAGAACCCCAGTTTTAAGATAAGCCACTTGTAAGAGAGACACTCCTACATTCCACATTATTCAGAAATCTACGATGCCACAAAATCTTCAGTGAAGTTCTAGAAATAAACATTCTTATTGCATAAACATCCTTGCTACATAGAAATGTGTCTATAGCATTGAACTACAACTATTTAAAAAGGGCACATGCCCCGATATCCAGTGGTGGATAATCTTTTGTCAATATACATTTTTTGGGACAGGCTTTGGTTTTGAACCACAACCTACATTGAAACATACCCCTGCAACCCACATCAGGTGCACTCAGCCTTTTCCTTCTTTAACGTGGAATAATATTTGCACCCCAAGCCTTAGTGATTAGTAAACTGTGCCCCATATAGCTTTCACCATATACACCACATTGTCCTCCAGTATTTACAATATTGTTATCATATGCAACCAGATGTGTTCATGTAGTAACTCTATGGTGTACATGACTATAGAGTTATCAGTGATGTCATCAATTATATAATTTGAGATATAATCAATAATGTCACCAATTATGTCATTTAACATGTCATGAGTGATGCAATGTGTGAGGAGATAAGCAGTGCATAGCTGGGGCATAGGTTATATTTAATTTCATGAACTATAACTAGTGGATTCCTGTGGCTTTTTTGCGTTCTTTAACATCAGTTTTTTATGTTATTTCGGCACCGAACCAAAACGTCACTTTCAACTTTGCTTTTTTCAGTGAAGTCCTTGTGTATTTTTAACAAACCTTAAGATCTTATACGATACTTAAATATAATGTCACATTACCCTTTGTTTTTTTCAGTGAATATATGTATATATATATGAAGTGAGCAAGACTGTTTATACAGCTGAAACGCCTCAGGGCAGCATGTTGTTAAAAGTGCAATAAAACGGCAAATTCAACTCAACCCCAGTGTGTCTACAGCCTTCATCGTCAGTAAAAGAGAAAGGAACAAGGAACATTTACTGAGATAGCTGACTCCACTGAATGCCGACATCCCCTTCTTTCTGGAACACAGTGGTGGTCAGCCGGCTGGGAAATTGACAAATGAATATATATTTATATTAGGATTGGTTAACAAACCTTTATGGATGTTAAAACAATTCTGAAATTAACTTACAAGCACAGTTAGAGTCAAGTTACATTTACAAACAAAACCTAAAATCAACTGAAATTCACCCATTTTGGATAGCACAGTAATCAATAACTCACACAACAGCCATTCAATCTATAATTCAAACACATAATTCAATGCACATGACCTCACCCTTGATGTGACAGAGATAGATTTTGTAAATAATTTTACAGATGAGTTACATATCCCATTACCCTTAAAATTATTTTTGAAATGGCTACGCATGTAGTTATATATACTGTCTTCAGAGTATCTTATTAATTAGTTAGTTGCTTTTAATTGTTGCTACATATTTCACAAATTATTTCTAGGTCATTAACATTGCAATTAGGAAGGACTTAGCCAATGAAAGCTTAAAATGCTCTTTAAAATATAAAATAGACAACGGTCTCAATATGAGTCTTCAAACTGTAGATGAAGGTTCAGGCTTCATTGTTAGGCATGCTGAATATGTGGTCTTGCAAAAGACAATATAGAAGTAGCACATTAAAAAAGTGGAGTCAAATTCAAATTTCAAAGCTTTATTCGACATTTGTCATAAAAGCATCCTGAATAACCCTAATACAATAAATACTATATTTTTAAAAATAATTCTAAAACACGTATTAAACATTGACCGTCGAATATTACACATTAAGAATCAATTGATTATAAAAATATTTTAAGAACAATTCATACAATAGACTAACTCCATTTATGTAACACTATTTCATTTACATTGACTTGAGACTGCGAGTGCGGATT
Source organism: Lissotriton helveticus (assembly GCF_964261635.1). NCBI lineage: Eukaryota > Metazoa > Chordata > Amphibia > Caudata > Salamandridae > Lissotriton > Lissotriton helveticus. The sequence continues at coordinate 1,326,274,259 of NC_136069.1, read as the reverse complement.
GTCCATGCCCAGGCAAGAAACTTAGCTACGGCGACAACCATTGGTGTAGAACAATCAGATTCTAATATTCTAAGGGCTGTCAAGTGACTGCGAGAGCCGATGTTTAGGCATACTGGCTTTAACCATTTACGTCTGGGGCTAACATATAAGGGACAACAGAACAACAAATGCGAGATGTGCTCTATTTGGTCCTTACAATAGTGGCAATGTTCATCCCACATTGGCGATCAGTGTTTTTTAAATGCATTCACTGGTAAAGTACCTATACGAAATTGGAAGTAAAGTTTCCTATCATATGGTCGTTCTATTATGTCCCAGAATGTTTCGCATGTTGGATACATTTTAATTTCACAGAAACGATTTGTCAATTTTGATTTGGAACCTTTACAGAACATTCTTACATAGACCATCTCCCAATATAGGTCTTTCAATTTCGCTTTAGTTGGAAAACTAGCCACATCATGGTTGCCCCAGAGATATTCCAATTTTAGCAGTACGAGCAACCCCCGAAGTTCCTTCAACCATTCAATACAATGGAAACGATCAAACTCAACAACATCTTCAAGGGCTGTAGCATAATGCTTCAGCTCTGGAGTGACCATCAGGCGCCTCCAGTAGAGGAGTGGCCGCAGTCTTGCTATGTCCTCAATATTTTTCCTGCCCAGGTCTAGTTTTAGCGGGATTACAGGTGTACTTTGGGGGGCCATGACAATCCCTCGAAGAAATCTGTTTTCCGCACATCCTAACTCTCCCAAGTTGGAAAACCCCCATAATTCTGAACCATATAAGCAGGCACCTAGTACTTTCATGTTGTATATTTCCAATACACAGTTAACCGGCTTTGTTAGCGATTTACGATGTTTTAAAGCTACTGCACCAGAAAGCTGGTTAAACTTCAATAGGGTCTTATTAATGTGGGACTTCCACTTCATATTTCCCTGGAGGGTGATGCCTAGATAGGTAAAGGCATCCACTTTCTCAAGGGGGGTTCCTTTGTATTTAATTTCGCCTTTGAATGAAGACTGGTAGTTTAGGCACATGAATTTGTTTTGGTGGTATTCAATTCAAGGCCCCTACTATCACAGAATTCACCAAAGGCATCCACCACTTTTTGAAGACCACTCGGGGTGCGTGAAAGTAAAAGCGTGTCGTCCGCAAACATTAAAACAGGGACGTGGGAGCCAGCTATAATTGGAGCGTCGCATGGGGATTTCATTAAGTGGGCCACAATACCGTTTATATAAATTGAAAATAGCGTGGGGGCAAGGACACACCCTTGCCTTACTCCTCGTTCTATTGGAAAGGAGTCTGTGACTTCGCCTTGCTTGCCCCATCTAATTTTGGCAAAGTTATTATCATGGAGGCGAACTAAGAGAGTAAGAAGTTCTTGGCTTAAACCTACTTCAGCCAGAGTCTGCCACAATTTTTCTCTAGGCACTAGATCGAAGGCTGCTTTTAGGTCTACAAAGACTGCATACAGCGTGCCCTTTTTGAGTGTGACATTTCTCCAATAAATAGTCATAAAATAGAGAACTTGGTCTACACTACTAGTCAATGGCCGGAACCCTGCCTGGTAGGGAGATAATATATTCTTCTCATCAATCCATTGTTGCAGTTTGTTCTGGACTAAGCGCCCCATCAGTTTTTGTGCTGTATCTATTAGACTGATGGGTCTATAATTTTGGGCTAGTGTTTTGTCTCCTTTTTTATATATGGGAATTATTTCTGCCCCCTTCCATGACGGGGGGACAGCCCCTCCCATCGCCACAGCATTTGCCAACATTGTGAAATAAGTTCCCCAGGCAGTCCGGTCCAATAGGAATACATCGGCTGGAATACCGTCCATACCCGGTGCTTTCCCCCCCGCTATGCCATCCATCGCTAGACTGACATCCTTCTCATTAAATATTTGAGTTTTAAAGAAGGCAAATGGGGGGGGAAGATCATCAATGTATGCAGGGTTACGAGCATACTGTGGTTTAAAAAACTCTATCCATTGATTTATGGGGACATGATTTTGGGGCTGGGCGGCTAATCCTCCCCTATCCCATTTTACTATAGCCCAAAATCGTCTAGAATCCTTAGCTGCACAGGCCTCCTTCATATCCTGCCAACCTTCTTCATCCCAACGTTTCTTAGCCAGTTTTTGGGATTGTCTATATACATCTCTCGCCCTCCTGATTGATATTACATTGCCAGATTTCAGTTCCAGACTTAGATTTTGCCGTGCCAACCTACAGCTTTTATCATACCAGCCTTGTACTATACCATTTTTCCCCTTTTTGCAGGTATCTACTTTTTTGAAAAAAAAGCTTTGTATTTTGGGAAACAGATTACCATGAGCCTTCATCACGTAATCTTGAAAATTGGTTGTCCCACAGTGCGACTTGATAATATTTACCTCGTCTACTACCAATTTCTTAAGTGCCTCTAGTTTTGCCACATCTTCTAGAAGGTTTTTCCATTTGAGATTACGCAAATTATTCGAGCAGACTACATCCTGCGTTGTCATCCCGATAATGTTACTTTGTGCTATAGGCTCATGGCAAGAGTAGAATGTCAGTAGCAGAGGGTTGTGGTCGCTTTCTGGTCTATTTTCTACAACCATGTCTAACATTTTACTCCAGAACCTTACATCTAGGAGTATGTAATCAATTCTGCTGGTGGATCGGGCATTGTCAAACGTATTAAACCCTTTTTGGTCGGAAGACGAACGACCATTAGCCGCTCTCAAGCCTCTAGCTAAGCAGAGACTTTTTAGTTGGATCGCTGCATTACTCCATTTTTTAATGGCTGGCAATTCCAACTGCGGGATACCCCACTTATCGTCCTCCTCTTCGGACAATGTCCTATCCTCTTCTCCCAGTGGCTCAAAGGTGACATTAAAATCCCCACCCACGACTATTTGATTTGTAGTCGATAACGTGTCTATGTGCTGCTCTAGAACCGTTATAGTGTCAGAAGATTTGCCACTAGACACTCCTCTAGCGTAAACATTATACAAGGTAAGCTCTTGGCCATTTACCCATTTAATACGAAGAGCCATAATGTCATTGGAAGGTATGGACAACTGTTTTATGGTGCAATTCAGGGACTGCCGTATCCAGATTAACAACCCTCCAGAGGGGCGTCCCATCTGGTTTCTGGTGGCTGGGATATAAAAATTTAGAAAACCCTCTCTAAATGTTGGGGTTAGTGACCATGTTTCTTGCAACATGATTATATCATGCTGGTCGATGTAATCACCCCATTCCAATGTGGGTATCTTGCTTGCTATGCCTGCTATATTCCAGGATAGAAGGGACAACAAGGTCGATTCATAATGGGACAATAACTCCCCTGTTTTTAAATTCCTGGTTTTTGATCTGCTTTCAACACTTGATGATTGGCCCTCCGTTGGTATTATTTCGGGTATTCTAGCCTCTGCAATGCAAGCGATACCCTCAACATCTGGTATTTGGACTTCAAGGACAAGATTTCCCTGCACCGTGTTGATTGGTCTATCCTTGTGCATATTCTGATTCATCAAGTCGGTGCATGTCATATTTCCTTTACTTACATACCTATGCGACATTGGCCTTGCACAACCCGCGAGTCAATCACACTCGTTCAAGTTGGATAAAGCCAAGTAGCGGTTTTCCAAATTTATCCCCCAGTCACAACTTTGTTGATCATTCCTAACCCTTCTTGCTCCAACTGCTGACCACTTTGTCCTTAAAATAGTTGGCTTTGACACTAACCCTCTTCTGCTATAGAAAAAGTCTGTCAGTGGAATTATTTCTGCCCTTCTACGTTGGGGTGGAAAAATGTTAAGCAGAATATCTGTCAATACTTCCGGGCCCTTAAGGTTCAGCACCACACAATCCCCAGAGAATTTTTTTGGTTTTGTCCCTATCCACTTTACTCTTCTTGCTGTTAGGAGATCTTCAGACAACTTTTCTCTACCCCATGGGGATATTTGCATGTTGTTACCTAACCACTGCAAGGATTTGTTTAGAAGGGAATCAGAGGACTCAGTCTGATCTTTTTCAAGCGGTGGGACATTTGCCAGTACTAAAACCAGTGGAGAGGCTTCCACAATTAATTCCACGGGATTTAGTTCTAGATCGAAATTGGGTGTTAGAGCATCCCCTTGGGTTACCGGTGGCACTGCATCTACTGGATTACCAACAACATGACCAACGTCATTCCTATCACTGGGCAGACTTGTCTGATTAGGGGGGGGTATAGGATGTAAACTCTCAGTCATATTTAACTGTTTCCCGTCTATCTTGTTCATAATTTCATTTGAAAATTCGCCCACATTGTCATTCGTGATTTTCAAAAGCGACTCCAACTTATGGACTTTGTCGGACAAATGATCTATTTTAGATATGAGCGGTTTAATTATGCAAGATATCTTGGCTTCTAGCGTGGCCAGGAACTTATCTGACAGCAGCTCTTCAAAATTTATTGAGTTACTCCTTTCCTCCCTTATGTCAACAGTGGCATGTTTGTGTTTAATTTTAGGGGGTGTAGCAGGTTTTTTACTGTTAGACCGTAGCCCTAACCTTTTTGGTGGAATTTTAGTAGGTCTTTTCACCACTCTAGGGGCCGGAACTGGCGTTGGCGAGGAAATGCTCTCTTCAACCACCTCTAAGTCAACACATGACTTACATAGCTCCTCCCCCGTTAGTAGATCCACATTTGTATCATGGTGCAAAACATTAGCAGACGAGTTCAGTACTGAACAATCATTACTTACAACATTTTCAATAACAGTAACATTTTCAGCTTCTAAATCCAAGTCAATTAAATCTTGGCTTCCACTTTGGGAGCAAAATGAAGACTCACTCAGCCCCAAAGACGACCTACGTTCGCTAATGATTTTTGACACCCTGTGTACTAAATAATTATCCATTGTATTAGCAGGTGTATTGGGTGTTTTTTGTTTAGACATAATTCCACTCAATTAATGCAATACGAGCAGCAAACAAATGCAAATGAATCGGTGGCCAAGAGAGTAAACGCAGGACTCACAGTACAGGAGATGTTACTAACCGGGTCCAGTCCAGTCGTGGCCAGTCTTGGACTGTCTTAGACTGTCCGCCCTTTGTCCGGGCTTAGTCCAGCGTCCCGCGACGCGGAGGGCGCCGGGAATTTGAAGCGCCTCCGGGCGCGGTGACCCCCGTGATCTTTTCCGGGTCGGGTCGCTAAGCAGTGTGGGTATCGTAGTTCCCCTCCGCTGGGCGGCCGCGAGGGAAACTCAAGCGGCGGCGGGAGGGAAACAAGCAGAGTCCGGTGGCAGCCTCACACAGCCCCAGGTAGGTTCAGGCAGAATTGGCAGACTGGCAGGCTATGACAGACACCCCGCTCCACCGAGGGCGCCGGGAATTTGAAGCGCCTCCGGGCGCGGTGACCCCCGTGATCTTTTCCGGGTCGGGTCGCTAAGCAGTGTGGGTATCGTAGTTCCCCTCCGCTGGGCGGCCGCGAGGGAAACTCAAGCGGCGGCGGGAGGGAAACGAGCAGAGTCCGGTGGCAGCCTCACACATCCCCAGGTAGGTTCAGGCAGAATTGGCAGACTGGCAGGCTATGACAGAAAGTGGAGTCCACTAAAGCCAACCGTCACCAAACAAATTACTGTGATGGCAGCCCGAACCAAGTAGACCTTTTTATGAAGTTTTTATGAATTCAAACCTTAGGGGCATATTACCAAGCAATAGCGATAATTATTGCTATTGCTTGGTTAGAGACAAAATGTTACCGCTGAGCTGCGGCGATTTTTATCGCAGATAAACCTTGGTATTACCAAGGTTTATCGCAAATGCGATAAAAAACGGCCGCAATGCATGAATATCGCTGAAAAGTCAGCGATATTCATGCATTTCTGAGCTAATGCTCTTAGCCATGTTATCCACCTCCCATTGGATAACATGGCTAAGAACTGCTCAGTGTAGGTGTTAGCTTTTGGAGATATTCGCGCTTAGCGCGAATATCTCCAAAAGTTGGTAATAGGAGATAGCGATGTTAGCGACTGTTTCCAGTCGCTAACATCTTGGCACGCCCACTTTGCATGTCATTAGTGATAAATATCACTGACATGCAAAGTGGGGCCCAAGATGGTCGCTATCCCCTACTAGCTGTCGCTAACTAGTGTTAGCGACAGCTAGGTAATAGGGAGATAATTTTATCTCCGCTTTCTTGGCTTTTAAAGCCAAAAAAGCGTAAATAAACCCCCTTGATAATATGCCCCTTAGTTTTAAATGGTGCCCAAAATGTTGCTAGTCTGCAAAGTATTTTTCAAGCCCACAGCCTCAACACATAAAATGGCACGTTGAGTCTGTGATTCAGGTATCGTGAGTCCACATGTTATGTAATCCACTGTCTGTTTATGAGACTGGGGTATTCCTGTCACGATTGACAGCCTTTACTATAAAACGTATGGACCCATGTTGCCTCATTTTCCATAGTCTGTAGTCCCGCTACCAAGACTACAGTTGCAAGGAAACATGGACCTGTTGGAGTTTGTGAACCTCAATTTGGGTTTACAGACCCCATGAGTCAGAAACATCTTGGGGGGCACTGGGCAGACAGGATTTACTTGCCCACAACTGTGTGGTTAAGTCTTTTGCCACTGGTGTCCTTGGGTCTGTTCTCCTATGACTCTGCAAACCGGGCCAAACACAACCCTTCCGCACTTGATTCTAAGGTTAGAGAGGGCGAGCAGTCAAACGTTTCTCAGAGAGTTAATGTTGGGATAAGAGTTCAGAACTCAAGAGTCAATCAACAGACTAAGGAGGTTGAAATTGTGTCATTTTTGCTGATAAGCTTCATGAAATTCAAGGAAAATTTCATGAAATTATTCGTTTAGAGCAAAATGTGGTTTGTCTGTATCTTGTGAGACTATTTTAACGTGCCCGAATTTCAAGCTAAAATGTCTCGCAAGGTACCGCAGGACACTGGTTTAAGTGAAATGCAGTTTTATAGCTAGATAGTTTCTGTGTGCACAAGCGTCTCACAGTTCAGAACAGCACAAGACTGGGGCAGAGAAAAGCAGATGCCAGCAACGGGACATAGAAAGAAAGAAAAGACAGGAAGGAGAGGATGTAAATGAAGGAATAAAGACAGAAGAAAGATTCCCTTCTAGGTTCTGCCAGGCAGGAGAGGATCAGGGAAACATGGTCCTGAAAGTAAGGAGGAGCTCATAGTCAGAGGCAGCAATGGGGCACACAGTGAGGAGGCTTCACTGACACCTGGCAGTAATCTTGGAAGTAGGTGCCACAATAGACACAAAGTGGTGAGCCAGCAGGAGGAGAAAGACTCAGAGGGAGACACAACACTTCAGCTGAGTGGCCCCCAGTTTAGTGCCAGACGGGAACTGAACTCAGCTCCTGTAAAGTTCTCAGAAGGACATGGTTTTGCACAGGTGGGCACCGGATTAAACAGTCCCACCGGGCAAAAGGGGAGCACCACAAGGGTGATAAAAAAATCTGATAAAAGAGGCTTGGGTAAGGCACTGGCGTTTACAATGGAACAACTTAAACTACAAAAAAAAGGGTGGGAAATCACAGCACAAGTATTGCACTAACAGAGATGGCTTGTCGCTTTTTTTCACTCTAAAGGGATCCGCCACAGGCCAGTCCAGTACTGGAACATCTGGAAGGAGAGAGAAGAAAACATTTGTTGTGGACCTAGGAGGATTGAGAGGAAGTGAGAAAAGATTGGCCCATTTTGGGTTTAAAAGTCCCTCGTCCTCAAAACTGGATTACTTTCTGTGAGGAAATCACAGGTGGGTTCGCCTGAGATTTGCAGCAGGTGAATTGAGGGAGCCAACAGCCATGTGCACTGCTTCCCCATGATGAAATGGAGAATAACATTGACCATTAGTGTGCTGCTCTTTACTCTATGTTGCCAAACTCACAATCAGGGTCTAATTGCACCTCCACTAATCTGTGAATCCCACACAATCGCAAATGTATGTAACCCGGAAATGATTGTACACTTAATAATTCTGTTCCTAAAAGTGTAAATATATGCCTGTAATGCCATTGTAAACATGTCAAATACATTTGTAGGATACAAAAAAAAACAGTTAAATCCACAACTGATTTGTATGGTTTTGCATCTTTTCCAGGGCCCTGATGTACAAAAGCATTAAGAGTTGGTAAATGGGTGTACATGGCTTTTTTGACCGCTATATATGCTATTTGAGATGTACAGAAGTGGTTTAAGGACTGATTTCCTTATTTTGTACAAAGGACAGACACAATCAGGAGTCTTTATTTTTTAAGGATTCTTAAAAACAGAATCTGTATTTGGAAATCTCTATTCTTATGTACAAAGTACTTGCAATTTGGAAACGTGCAAGAGTGTGCTTTTGCACCTGCAGAATATCATTGATTGGAAGCAGGTGGTAACCAGGTGCAACATATAAAAGAGAACAGAAACACACATTTCATCTTTCAAAGTAACTGCACGCTATGCTGTGGTGAGAAGAATGTGCATCCTAGCTGCACAACAGGGGCGAAGGAGGAGAAAGGAATAACCTTTTCTAATGCATTTAAGTTTGTTTGAGCAGACAGAGGAGGAGGTGTACAATAAGTACAGATTCAGCAGGCAGTTCGTTATGGATATTATAGGAGAAAGAAAACACAAGGAGATGATAGACAGAGCGCTTAAACTTTTCAGACACTCACCCCCAGTCACAGATCTGGGTTGAACCCATCATCATTCTTTAGCTCACTTCGCCACACTAGTTCAGACATGGCTATATGCAAATCATCTCAACCCTGTCCAGCCTGAACTGCCAAGCCATGTGTTCCCTGGACCGGAAACAAGCATCCTGAGACTTGTTTCGGGCTAACAGGCCTCATCAGCCAGGCTAGCTTGAATCCAGTGGCAAAGTGAGCAAAGGGCCCATGTCTGGGCAAACCCTACCAACTTAGTGCGAACAAACCAAACACAAGTAGATGATGGACGGAGCTCTGAAACTTTTCAGACACTCACCTCCAGTCACAGATCTGGGTTGAATCCATCATCATTCTTTAGCTCACTTCGCCACGCCAGTTCAGATATGGCTATATGCAAATCAGTCTCAACCCTGTGCCTCATGGGAACAGTCCAGCCCGAACTGTCAAGCCATGTCTTCCCTGGACCGGAAACAAGCATCCTGGGACCAGTTTCGGGCAAACAGCCCTCATTAGCCAGGTTAGCTGGATGGATTCAACCCAGATCTGTGACTGGGGGCGAGTGTCTGAAAAGTTTCAGCTCTCATTCCATCATCTACTTGTGTTTTTTATAGAAGAACTCAACCCAATTATTGGACGTCGAACAAACTGTAACCACGTCATACCCACATATATGCAGGAACTCTGCTGCCTCCACCTACTAGGCTCAGGTAGATAGCAGGGGATAGTAGCAGTTGTTGGAAGGATATCTCATAGTGTGCTTTCTCACATTTTTAATACCTTCTTGCCATGTTATCAAAAATGCATTTACATATTTCTTTTTCAAGCACCCCACCTTAACTTAATGCAACAAAGGTTGGTTTTTATGCCGTAGCTCAATTCCCACATGTGATAGGATGTATTGATGGCACTCACATTGAAATTTGCTCACCATCAGCATCAATTTATTTCGTAATAGAAAATATCACTAATCTCAAAATATTCAAGTACTTTGCAATTCGGCATACATAATAACTGATCTAGTGGCCAAGTACCCAGGAAGGTCACATGACTCCTTCATCTTTCATCATTCAGGCCTTTATAACCAGCTGCCAAAGGGAGATTTTGGAGAGGGATATCTTATTGGTAAGTATTATTAGACTTGTCTGTTTATTTGTAGAACACATTATGCCTTTGAAAATCTAAATTTAATGTTTCTCTAAATGTAGGCAGCAGTGCTTATTCCATTCTTCCCTGTATTAGGACCCCTTAACTAAATACCAGAACTGCAAGGGAGAACAGATACAGTAGCACACATAAACGTACAAGATCAGTAATAAAGTGTTCGTTTGGGATTCTGAAGAAGGGGTTTCATTGCCTTCATAAAAGTGGTGGAGTATTGCAGTGCACACCTGAAAAAATGTGTAAAACCACAGCCATGTGTGTTAGTCTTTACAATATAACAATGAGAAAGGGACTACCAGTTTAACCTGATGATGACAGTACAGATGAAGATGAAGAACCAAACCCACACCCATCCCAACTAGGCCAAGAGGCAACTATGGCAGCAGAGGGCAGTGCACGATGAAGTGACATTACAAATAATTATTTCTAAGGTAAGGACTGAATAATTAAATCAACAAATATTTGAATGCTCATAATTGTACTTTGTTGTACTTATATATGTATTTATTTTGTAGATAACCAACATGAAGAAATTATCTTTTTGAAGTATCCGATATCATTATTTTGTCATGATACTTTTTTTGACAACCCAAATGCCATTAAATAAATGAAAGTTGCTTAATGTCAACTAATCCCTTTCGCCTGGTATAATTGGACTTTCGGTGGTGACATAGTGGTTTTTAACTCCATAACAACATTATGAATATATGTTAATCTACCTTTCAAAACAATGCTTTCATTTTCAAAATGATCCTACAATTTTGATGTATATCTGCCCAAAATATGTGTTGCATTAGCAAGCCTAACCACAGAGCAACACAGAGATTGTTATTCCAGTCTTGAATGGCACAACTCTTGTGTCATTTGAGCAAAGACCGGTTTAATTGTATTTGACATTTTGCTTATGACCTTTGGCATGCTATTAATGATTTCTGACATTGCAGTAAAATCATGAAATATAGTGTTTTTTAATCCACCAAATGTGCAATTTATTTGACATAGTACCTTATGTTGTTCATACGGAACCTGAAGCATCTTGTTTTCCATTCTTTGGAAATCACCTGGAGAAGCTGTGCCAACTACCACTTGGGTGGTTCTTGTGCTACCCAAAGTTCTTTAGAATCTAGTCTTTTAACTGTTGTGACATGTGTTGAAATATATGCTGTTGCTGATGTCATAGTGGCTGGTGTCAAAATATTAGGTGAACTAGTGGCAGAAATTGCAAATTGCACATTTATCTGGTGTGTTTCGGCTGGCTCATCTTGTATTACAATTCCACTTTCATGCCTTGATTCATGTGAGTGGCTTGTTTCGGGAGCAGATCTATTTCCTAACCCTGTTAGTGGTTGGCTGCTTTCCAGTGGGGCATGAGGAATAGTAGCATCTATAATGATTAACAGGGAAGATATGTCATTGAATTGTTTAAGGACATACAGTTAAAGTCCACAATAACAATGAGTAACATGTCTTAGTTTAAAACTCAACAATATTGAATGATGTGAAAGAGCTATAGTCTTTTACTAATGTTGGCTCATAACTAGGATATATCTTGAATATGTCAAGTGTCATCACTATCTAAACTGACCCTAAATGTTCAAAATATATAGTTTGAAAAAGGTGGCCTCAATATGCAATCTATTTTATAAAACATGGACACTACCTGGACCAGAATGCATTGCTAGTGCCACAATAAAACATGGAGTAAAAGCTAAAAAATGTATCACTAAACAAAATTGAAGAATTACATGATTTACATACGTTTAAAGTGTTTCTAATAAACATGGATTGTTGGCTAAAATCACTCAAAGACATTAAGGTTTACCTTCTGCAATTGTAGTGTGGTCAGATGTGTCAATGTTACTGACACCTATCACAGCCTCTGACTGCAGAGTTGTTTCAATTAGCTGTTCAAGTGGTGTTGCTGGGGCTCCTGTACTTGGAACCACCTTCAATACGTGCTGCATTGTGTGTTCTTCCCGCAACTAATTCCTTAGTGCGCGCCCATAGGTCGTACCATTGTTTTCTTAATTCTTTCACATTCCTGTTTATCACACCCAACACATTTATCCTCTGCTAGATGCATAACCATATTTATTCTGTTTGCTAAATTTCCTTTTTACCTTCTTACTGCTTTTTTCCTCTGAATTTAATGCTACAAAAGTTCCAAATGGAAGCTGCAGCGTTGAAAAACAAGCGATGCGTCACTCCTGAGACCCTGGGGAGGCGATGCGACAGCCCCGCTGGACGCAGCGGGCGAGTTGCGATGAATCCGGTCTGTATGGGCTGGGATGCGATGCCTTGTATGGATTCCGGTGCGCAGGTTCGGTAGGAAGCGTCTCGCACAGGCACGATGTGACGATCTTCGGGACGGCGACAATCTCAGGTGCTGCGGTGATGCGCAGCGTCGATTTTCTCCTCTCGCAGCCCTTCTATGCAATGCCTCTGCGACGATATTCACAGCAACGTGATGCGGTCCGCAAGCAAGCGGAGCAGCGATCTCACCCGGCGATGACAGGCGCTGCGATAATCTCGATCCTCGCCGTGGCGGGAATTTCCTCACACTGTCGGGGATGCGCTCTGCAAGCGAGCAATGTGTTAAAATTGCAGATTGTCTTCTTTTCTCCTTGTCCAGCTACGCGAACAGCAGGCACAACTTCCAGAGGCTCCACAATTGGATCAAGCACTCTAGGAAGGGCAGAACTCCCTCAGCAGAGTTCACGAGGAAGCTGGGGGTGAAGTCCTTTTGTTCCAGGGACTTCTTAACAGGAGGCCAGCTCTCGTCAGGCCCTTGGAGATCTCTTCAAGCAAGGGGACAACGCACACAGCAAAGTCTTTCCCCTCTCCTTGCCAGCAAAGCAACTGCAGGTCAGTCCACAGGCACATAGCACGACAGTCCTTCCTCTTCAGTCTTCAAGCTTTCTCCTTGGCAGAGGTTCCTTCTTGATTCCAGGATGATCTAATTTTCTGTAGTCTGGGTAGCCGTTTTTATACCAGTCTTTCCTTTGTTCTCGGGAGGTAGAGAGGCATTGGCTTAGTCAGAACCAGTTCTGGTCAGTCCTGGAGCACTTTGTTTTCCTGACTTCTTCTTTCCTTTCAGAGAGAGTGGCAGGGTCGTCAACCACACAGCAGGAGGTGGAGCCAGCATTGTGGAAGACAGGCACAGCCCTATTCAGGCCCAAGTGCTATCCCCTCCCACCACTCAAGATGCAGATGCAGCTATTCAGCCTAGGGCTGACTCAGCCAGCCTTCTGGGGGCTCTCCAGCCCCTGTCACTCACAAACCAGAGAGTCAATTCACAAACAGACCAAGGCACACAGAAAGGTTAGACAAGAGAACAGCCACTTTCTAAAAGTGCTGTTCTCAAACACAGGAGTTAAAAAACATCCTTCCTTAAAGATGTGTTATTAAATTCTGAGTACAGGGATACCGGACTTTAATTTTCTATCTTGCTCCTATGGGAAGATATGCAGTTAAACATTATACACAGCATTCCCCATTATAGCCTATGGGCAAGATAGCCCTGTCAATAGTGAAAAACAAAAATGGCTGTAATTCACTACCAGAGCATGTCACACACACAGTACCTTTCATATACACTGCACTCTGCCCTGGGGAGTACCTAGGGCCTTCTATAGGGGTGTCCAATGTGTATAGAAAGGGAAGGGTTAGCCTGGCCAGTGTGGACACTGGCCAGGGCAGTATGGCAGTTAGCAACTGCACCCAGGCACCGCAGTGGCAGGCAGCGAGACACCATTCTAGGGCTACTCATGTGGGTGGCAAAATCAGTGCTGCAGGCCCACTAGTAGCATTTAAATCACCAGCCCTGGCACACTCAGTGCACTTTACTAGGGACTTCTTGGTAATACACATATGCCAATCATGGATAACCTATCACAATAACAATTTACTTATGGAGCACTTGCACTTTGACACTGAACAGCAGTGGCAAAGTGCCCAAAGCATCTAAGCTAGCAAAAACGAATTCCAGCACAGCGTCAAAAATACAGGAGGTAGAGGCAAAAAGTCAGGGGAAACCACGCCAAAGATGCCAGGTCTGACAGCCATCATGCAGGATGAGGGTGGGTGGCAATGGATTCTGTCTCCAAACTCCAACAAACAACCATGTGGCCTGATGCACTCCTCCAATCTGCAATACAGATTCTGTGATGTCATTAGTGTGAGACAGAGCGCAATATGCAATTAGAGAATGATAAGGATCCTCATTTTCAATCGCAGTTCTTAAATAGCGAACCTTAAGGAATCGCTATTTAAGGCAAAGGTCAACTGTAAATACCATTTTGTGATCTCTTAATATGAATTTGATGCTAATTGATATTAAGAAATCAGAAAATGAATAATCTCTGCATCAGCCCCCTAGTTCCCTGTAATCTACAGCAATCCCTCCCTCTCTTTCTTTTTTGGACTACGCAAATGGCATCACATAGCTATATACATAGAACTGGGCATTATTATTTAAAATGGCACAGTCAACTGGGTACGCTTGGCAAAGACTGGGGTAGTGCACCATAATAGCCATAATATATTTTTATCAAATGCCTTCTTCGGCTCAAGGGCATACTAACCTTTGTATTGGTGACAGCGCAGCACTGAAAGACAGTCTAGCAGTTAGAGATCACCAGTACATCATTTAATGCAGAGGGACTGGCAGCAACTTTAGGAGGGAGTAGGGATCTACCTGCAAGGGAGTGCAGTGTGCCATTGCATACGCCTGCAAATCATGGTCTAGTGGGGCTCAGGGACACCCCTACCCCATATGGCAGCCAATGTGTTCCTGACAGAAGAGCACCTCATGTGGGCCGTACAATCGTTGTACCTTCAATGGCTGTTTGCACCCGCAGACACATCTATAATAAACCACAGGAGAGGAGCAAAGGTGTTCCCTCCTTCGCATGCCACATACACATGTGTGCTCAAACGCCCCGTCCATCATCCCCTTTTGTATCGCTTTGTTCGCCCTAAGTGTGGCAGGGTATGCTCAGACATGAGTCCCTTGCTCACTTGGCCACTGGATTCAAGATAGCCTGGCTGATAAGGATTATGAATCCGAAACCGGTCCCAGGATGCTTGTTTCCGGTCCATGGAAGACATGGCTTGGCAGTTCGGGCTGGACTGTTCCAATGAGGCACAGGGTCAGACTGATTTGCATATAACCATGTCTGAAATGGGGTGGCTGAGTGGGCTAAAGAATGGTGATGGATTAAACCCAGATCAGTTGACTGGGGGTGAGTGTTTGTTTTGCTCAAACGCCCCGTCCATCATCCCCTTTTGTATCGCTTTGTTCGCCCTAAGTGTGGCACGGTATGCTCAGACGTGAGTCCCTTGCTCACTTGGCCACTGGATTCAAGATAGCCTGGCTGATGAGGATTATGAATCCGAAACCGGTCCCAGGATGCTTGTTTCCGGTCCATGGAATACATGGCTTGGCAGTTCGGGCTGGACTGTTCCCATGAGGCACAGGGTCAGACTGATTTGCATATAGCCATGTCTGAAATGGGGTGGCTGAGTGGGCTAAAGAATGGTGATGGATTAAACCCAGATCAGTTGACTGGGGGTGAGTGTTTGATTTGCTCAAACGCCCCGTCCATCATCCCCTTTTGTATCGCTTTGTTCGCCCTAAGTGTGGCAGGGTATGCTCAGACGTGAGCCCCTTGCTCACTTGGCCACTGGATTCAAGATAGCCTGGCTGATGAGGATTATGAATCCGAAACCGGTCCCAGGATGCTTGTTTCCGGTCCATGGAAGACATGGCTTGGCAGTTCGGGCTGGACTATTCCCATGAGGCACAGGGTCAGACTGATTTGCATATAGCCATGTCTGAAATGGGGTGGCTGAGTGGGCTAAAGAATGGTGATGGATTAAACCCAGATCAGTTGACTGGGGGTGAGTGTTTGATTTGCTCAAACGCCCCTTCCAATATCCCCTTTTGTATCACATACACATGTTGGCATGAATTCTTGGGATCATGCTGGTGCAAAAAGATGTACCTGTGTACTCCATATTAATTAAAGAGCTGCAGAACCATCTAAGGTCCCTTCGGCAAACAAAATGCTCGGGGCAAAAAGGCAAGAATGCCTGATGTACCCTTTTGGCAATTCTGTAATACAACCCCAGGTCTCTTTTTTGGTAAAAAAGACTGCACACTATTCAGCCCTATTTTTCTTTGGGCTGTGTTATCATTCAAAATCAAACTGAGTGTTCTCTTACCCTCTTCTCGATCTGATAGTGTAAGGCTCTGATATGCCTAGGAGGGCAGATTGTTTGATGCTGAAATGGTCAGCTAAATATGAGGTATTCATACATTGAGTCCAATTCACAAAATATATTTAAGTGTACATGAAGTAGTAATCCTATAGTACTCTTTCACAACCTTATAAGTGCAATATACAAATTTATGTTCAAAGATATAGGCTATATAGGATATAGATATATCTCATCTCTGACAAGAGTACATAGACCTTCACTCCTGTAGTCTTATGCTTTAGGTGTAAATATGAGCGTGGTAAAGGGGAAGGCCTGGAAAAAGGGAATGGCTACTACAAAGTGAGAGGAGTAAAGGAGAAGTTAAGGAGGGGCTTAGGGATGGACATGCTAAAAAACCACACTTAGAAAAAGGATATTATGTTCCAATTCAGTAAAGGTACGCCAATATCTACGCTAATTGTAGTAGCCCTAAACAGGCACAAATCTACTTGAGCCAAGCCTTGATATAAATCATGCACTTCACATGGCTACTCACAAGTACTGTAAGGATGTAACTTAGAAATCTGCTGGGAACAAATCTCCAGCATGAAGCCCACTATGTAGACAGGAAAAATGTAACATACCTTGAAATATTTCAGATATAAATCTTACAAAAAGGGTAAAAAACCGCTGCACTCCGGAAAGTAGTGAACCAGTAATCAAGTAATACTAGGTAAACAAGTTTTTTAGGTGCTCAGGAAAACACCTTCCGGTTCCATAAGGTGTGACACTAGTAATGAGAAAAAAGGAAGTCTTACAGCGAGTAAGAAACTGTCCTGAGCACTCTTGGTGCACTGAAAGTGCGTAATAATAGATGAACCAAAAGTAAATCACATGGTAACATCAAAGCTTAGTGGATATATTTATTCCTTTGATAAATCCAAAAGCTGTCCATAGAAACAATTGTCTTCTTATGTGAATTTACACATCTTTTTCAAAATAAATCCATTGCAAATTCATGGAGCATGTATGAACATAAGGTAGAATGGATAACCCCAATGCATTTCGTGCTAGAACAGCACTTCTTCAGGGGGATATATTTCTAGGAAAAAAGAGAAATAGAACAGACTGTAGGTCGCTGAGCAACAGGAACAGAATGACGCAAGCATATAAAGCGCAAACTGTGTAAGATAGTAAAGAACCTCGGACTGGAACATCTCACAAGAACACCCGGTGTTCTAAAGATATAAGAAAAATGACATGCCAGTAAATTAAGATAAGGTGCTCATGGAGATTGACCATGGTAATTAAAAAGTGAAGGAAACAAAGTCAGGAGAAATCCCAGTCGTGGTCGAAAATCTCCGATGAAAATGAAAGAATAGAAATGTGCGCGAATTTCGAAATGCACCCAGTGTAAAATATAAGTGAACAACAGTATCAGGAAACAAAACCATAAAGCATCCGCCACCTAAACCGAAGAGACTTAAATGTAAAGCTTACCCATTACCAGGAGAACGGGCACGTGAAAAGAAACACGTCAGTGAGCTCGGGACACAACCCGGAAGACGCCGGCTAAACCACTGGCACCCGTAAAGAAGAAAGGAAAAATGGCCAAAATAGAAAAAGGACTCAAAGACGCCAGAGTCCGTCAGACCGCCCCGAGGAGCGAATCGGTGCAACAAACATAGGACAAAACAACACATACACAAGAAACAAAGCTAACAAATGGAAAAGGAAAGGGAAAATAGACAAGTCTGGGTGAAAAATAAGAGAATAAGAAAATATAGTGAAAATAAATGACGCATAATATAGCTAGACAGTGAAAAACACAGAGAGTGAAAATTATAAAAGAATATATGGAAACAGGTGCAAATGAGCAGAATCTGAAAAAATGTGAAAGGGGAATACAGAGTACAATGAGATAAATTCAGTACCATTAAAGGACACAGATTCAAGAGAGATCGCAAATTCAAGACACATTATAACAGTTAAAGGTGACAACTCAGTTCAATTCTGTCATTAAGCCCCTTGGGTTGAAGGGCTTGTAAAAAGTAAATCCAGTGGAGTTCACGTTGCAACAAGTATTTACTGTTGTCTCTATGAGAAGGTTTATCAACCATTTCCAAAATTTGATAACGGATTTGACTGGGGTTGTGAGAGTGTGAGACAAAATGAGCTGCTACACATGACTTCAAGTTCTTTGTTCGAATGCTGCTGCGGTGCTCGTTGAGTCTGATTTTAATTTTTCTTTCTGTTTTTCCCACATATGGGAGACCACATGGGCATTTTAACATATATATGACGTTAGTGGAGTCACATGTAGCAGTAACTTTCAGATGGATGGGAGTTCCTTTAGAAGGATGACACAGTATATTACCAGGTATAATGCTGTTACAATGTCCACAATTATGACAAGGAAGGGTACCCTTATGTGTCACCAACTTTTGCGGAGAAGGATGTTTGAGAAGAGATTGAATGTTTTTAGATCGTTGGTATGCAAAAATCGGTGGTTTCTCAAAAATGTTATTGAAATCTTTCTCTAAGTTGAGCATTGGCCAGTGTTTGCGAATCACTTCTTTGATCTTTTTGGATTGAGTAGAAAATTTAGAAACAAAAACTGTACGATTCTCATCTTTAGGATTGGCTTGTTTAGGTTTCAGCAAATCATCCCTGTTGAGACACATAGCTCTGTCTTCTGCAGTTTTGGTGAGTTGGGTGGGATATCCCCGTTGTTGAAATTTGGTGATAATTTTGTGACTGTCCTGTGTGTATATTTCATTAGTTGAAGCAATTCTTTTGGCACGTAAAAGCTGGGAGTAGGGTAGATGGCGTTTCAAACTTGGTTGATGAAAACTACGGTAGTGGAGATAATTGTTTCGATCAGTTTCTTTGGTGTGTACGGATGTGACAAAACAGTTGTTGACCAGTTTGATGTTGACGTCCAGGAATGATATTTCAGTTCTGCTGTGAGTATGAGTGAACTGGATCCGGTCGTTGATGTTGTTGAGTGAAGATATGGCGTTGATGAGTTGAGTTTCACTCCCTTTCCATATTAAAAAATGTCATCAATGTAACGGTAGTAAGCAAACAAAAATGGTTCCCAATTCATGTCTTTCAGAATATGTTGACTTTCAAAATAGTATATGAACAAATTCGCGTATGCTGGAGCAGCACAGTTGCCCATGGCAACTCCAGACAATTGCAAGTAGTGTTGGTTGTTAAAAGACTTAAAGTAACTGTGATGGAGGGTGAATTGCATGAGTTCCAAAATAAACACCTGTAAATCAATGGGTTTCTTGGTCTGTAAAAGAAGGTTTTCTAGTGCCTCAAGTCCCAATTTATGGGGAATGGATGTGTAGAGGGAACTCACATCAATGGTTGTCAGGATGATGGGTTGATCAGTGGGAATGTTAATTTGATGAAGTTTTCTCAGAAAGTCTGTAGTATCCTGTAGGAATGTAGGCATCATTCTGACGCTAGGTTGCAGATGTTTGTCAATATATAGTCCGATGGGTTCATGGATAGAACCACAGGTGCTGACAATCGGTCTGAATGGTGGTTTTGTGGGATGTTTATGTACTTTTGGTAGTAGATAGATATATGGAGTCTGTGGATAGTCTTTGATCAAATTTTTTTTGTCTTTTTCAGTGATTGTGTTGGCAAGAACTGCATTATTTACTAAGGTCACCAAAATGGTTTTAAACTCGTTGGTGGGGTCCGAATTTAGCTTCATGTAGAGATCTTGGTTATTCAGATGAGAATCCAGGTTTTCAGAATAGTAGCTTTTGTCAAGGGCAATTATGGCGCCACCTTTGTCTGCTTTGGTAATTCTCAACTCTGTGTTGGTAGCTACCTGTTTCAGAGCTTGTCGTTCATTCTTAGAAAGATTGGATTTTATGGGAGTTGATCTTGAAAAAATCCCATGAAGTTCACGTTGTACTGCAATTTCAAAATTATCCAGAACTTTGTGACTGATAGGAGGAATGAAAGTACTTTTCGGGCGTAAGCCCATGAGAGTGTTTTCTTCACCGGTGTTGGTGGGTACACATACATTAGTAAAGAAATGTCTCAATCGTAGTGTTCTCATGAACTTAAAGAATGAAATGGTGGCATTAAGTTCATCCGTTTGGTGTGTGGGTACAAAATTTAAGCCCTTTTGCAAGACTTGTTGCTGAGGCATCGTCAAAGGAGTCTTGGAAATATTTATGATTATATTCTGTGGCTCCTGGTTGATTTGGCTGGGGGTAGCGAAGTGGTGTTTCCTGCGAGACCTCCTGGGTCTACGGAAGGTGAATGACCTACCCCTAAAAAAGGATCGGTGACACTAGAAGTTTGAGAATTGTTGGTGGAGTCTCCACTTGGTCTTGATGTCGATGGTTGCTCAGATGATTGCTCAGATGGTTTCGGACCTTTTTGGAAACCTTGTTGTCGCGGCTTTCCCCGGAATTGACCTGTTCGTGATGGCTCCTCCGATGAAGTGGAGTCTCCGTCTGTTGATCTGTTTGTCTGAGTACGATTTTGCCTCCTTGCTGCATAAATCTCGGCCCAATTATAAACTTCGCCTAACTTGTAGTCGACGGTGTCACGCTTGAATTTCCTCAGTTTCCGTTCATTAATTTCTTTCACATATTTATCCAATTGAATATTTACTTCCTCCAACGATTTAGATAATTCTTCAGATGTTAACTTGGTGCTTAATTCGTGTTTTAATTGTTTGACCTCGTTTTCCAATTCCTCTAGTAATTTCGACAATTCTTCTACAATCAAAAGTATTAAATCCAAGGAACATTTATTTAATATTCCATACCACTTTTTGGTAAAACGTGGATTGTTTTTACATAATGTGGACTTCAAAGGAATTCGCAAACCACGGGGAATGCGTTGAACTCGATGGTATCTAATTAGTGTAGAGGCATGCAGCCTTTGATTGCTCTCTCTTTTTGCTGTGAATAACAGTTGTCGAATATTAGATTGAACAGATCCAGAACTAGATTCAATATATTCAGGTTCCTGTATCAGCGAGTAGATGCGGTCAGTGTCATCAATGTTAAACTCAAAAGTATCAGCTTTGTTGCTAGTCAAGCCAGCAATATCTGCATAGGACATGTTGAGTTGGGTGCTAAAGCGGTGTAGAACCAGAGGGGCAAAATGGACAAAAAGGGGAAAAAAACGCTGCACTCCGGAAAGTAGTGAACCAGTAATCAAGTAATACTAGGTAAACAAGTTTTTTAGGTGCTCAGGAAAACACCTTCCGGTTCCATAAGGTGTGAAACTAGTAATGAGAAAAAAGGAAGTCTTACAGCGAGTAAGAAACTGTCCTGAGCACTCTTGGTGCACTGAAAGTGCGTAATAATAGATGAACCAAAAGTAAATCACATGGTAACATCAAAGCTTAGTGGATATATTTATTCCTTTGATAAATCCAAAAGCTGTCCATAGAAACAATTGTCTTCTTATGTGAATTTACACATCTTTTTCAAAATAAATCCATTGCAAATTCATGGAGCATGTATGAACATAAGGTAGAATGGATAACCCCAATGCATTTCGTGCTAGAACAGCACTTCTTCAGGGGGATATATTTCTAGGAAAAAAGAGAAATAGAACAGACTGTAGGTCGCTGAGCAACAGGAACAGAATGACGCAAGCATATAAAGCGCAAACTGTGTAAGATAGTAAAGAACCTCGGACTGGAACATCTCACAAGAACACCCGGTGTTCTAAAGATATAAGAAAAATGAAATGCCAGTAAATTAAGATAAGGTGCTCATGGAGAGTGACCGTGGTAATTAAAAAGTGAAGGAAACAAAGTCAGGAGAAATCCCAGTCGTGGTCGAAAATCTCCGATGAAAATGAAAGAATAGAAATGTGCGCAAATTTCGAAATGCACCCAGTGTAAAATATAAGTGAACAACAGTATCAGGACACAAAACCATAAAGCATCCGCCACCTAAACTGAAGAGACTTAAATGTAAGGCTTACCCATTACCAGGAGAACGGGCACGTGAAAAGAAACACGTCAGTGAGCTCGGGACACAACCCGGAAGACGCCGGCTAAACCACTGGCACCCGTAAAGAAGAAAGGAAAAATGGCCAAAATAGAAAAAGGACTCGAAGACGCCAGAGTCCGTCAGACCGCCCCGAGGAGCGAATCGGTGCAACAAACATAGGACAAAACAACACATACACAAGAAACAAAGCGAACAAATGGAAAAGGAAAGGGAAAATAGACAAGTCTGGGTGAAAAATAAGAGAATAAGAAAATATAGTGAAAATAAATGACGCATAATATAGCTAGACAGTGAAAAACATAATAAATCTTAAAAATATTTTTGAAAAATGTTAAAAAGTTAACATTATTGTAAAATGGACATATTCATTTAGACATTGCATGTACAGTTATAAATCAAGTCAAGTCAAGATCAGCTTTATTCGAGTTACACTCATAAAAGCACACAGTAAAAAAGGATATTTGTCTCCTGGACTACACATTAAAAAATGTTAAAACTAATTCACATGTACATTTTAAAAGATCATGATACAAAGACATTGTACACAATAAAAGATTTAAAAACCATCACGGTGCAATTAAAGTGCATTAATGTAAGATTCACCCTTGGAGCCTATTTCCAGCTGCGTGCTCAGCCTAAAAAACACAAAATGATCACAACATGGGCTTCTGCCTTAGGGCCCAAGCACACCCCAGATATTTCGCTACCGCTATCGAAATTAATGGCAAAGTGCTGGTGCATATTATTCTTAATGCTACTGCACTGCTTTTTGTACCCATGGTTCTACACATTGGGGTTAGCCAGACTCGTCTGGGACCTTCGTAGGCAGGGCAAGTGAACATACAATGGGCAACTGTTTCCGGATGTCTCTGGCAAGCCGGGCAAGTGTCCACACTTGCCCCAGCCCACCTTCCAGTAAAGGATTTTAGTGGCAATGATCCAGCTCTAAGCTGGAAGTAAAGCTTCCTATCTCCGGATTTTGTGATGGAATCCCAGTATGGTTCTAATTTAGGAATAACTTTTGCCTCTAAAAAACACCCTGTGATTCCAGAGGAATATGCGTTACTCCAAACACAGTACGCCACCCGTTCCCAATAGATCTCTTTTAATGTCTGTTTTGATGGGAACAATGCTGCCACCGGGTCTTCCCAGAGCGCTCGCATACCTATCCCCGTCAGGGTCTCACAAAGTTTTTTTAGCCAGACAATCTTATGGAAGACATCCAATTTAATGACGTCCATGAGGCCTTCGGCATAGTGTGAGATCTCCGACGTGGTCCAAATTCTTCGCCAGTACAGAACAGGGTGTAGCCTCGCTATATCTGCAACAACCCTTCTTCCCAAGTCGTACCTTAATGGGTTCAATGGAGTACTCTGCTGGAGACCAATAACATTACTCAGAAATCTATTTTTAGAAAGAGATAGCGGAGTCAATTTTTTGAAGCCCCACAGCTCAGCGCCGTAAAGCGCTGAGCTCAGTGCTTTTGCTTCGTAGACCTGGAGCACTGCCTTAATTGGCTTGGTTGACGACTTTCTGTGTTCCAGGTTCAAGACCCACGAGACTTGACGGTGTTTTAGGGCAGCCATACTTATATGTTTATCCCATTTGCTGCCTTTTTCTATATGCATACCCAGGTACACAAAATCATTGACCCTTTCCAAAACTTGCCCACTCATATAGCACTTACCTCTAAAGTTCGAGTGTGGGTTGAATATCATGAGCTTGGATTTTGCCACATTTACCTCCAATCCGTGGTCAGAACAAAATTCCTCAAACACTACCAGAGCACGTTGTAATCCACTTTGAGTTTTAGATACAATGAGCGTGTCGTCTGCAAACAATAGCATTGGCGTCCTGACTCCTACCAACTTAGGTGCATCTGTGTTTACTGATGTCATGCGGCCCACCACTCCATTGACATACAACGAGAAGAGTGTAGGGGCCATTGCTCAGCCTTGGCGCACTCCACGTTCAACCGGGAATTCAGAAGTGACGTTCCCCTGGCCACCCCACTGGATTTTAGCATAATTGGCCTCGTGGAGCCTCATTACCAGGGTCAGGATTTCATCTGGCATACCCAGTTTTTTAAGACTGCCCATAACTTGGAACGTGGGACAAGATCGAAAGCGGCACGTAAATCCACGAATGCCGCATAAATACTGCCCTTACCCAAAAGCACTGTCTTCCAATGGAGTAACGTAAATCAGAAGACCTGATCAATTGTGCTGGTGAATTTACTGAAGCCCGCTTGGAAGGTGGACAATATGTTGTTTTCTTCCACCCAATCCAGTATTTTATTTAGGGTCATCCTCCCAACCACCTTTTGGATTGTGTCTATGAGGCTAATGGGCCTGTAATTGCCAGGCTGTGTTCTGTCCCCCTTTTTGTAGACAGGAATTATTTCAGCCCCCCCCATGATTTCGGAACTGGAGCTCCCTGGGCCACCGCATTGGCCAACAATGTAATGTACATGGCCCAACGTTCTTTATCATGCAAGAAGACATCCAAAGGAACCCCGTCGGGGCCTAGTGCTCTCCCCCCGTCAGAGAATTAAGAGAAATCAGAGCATCATTGTCGTCAAAAGGGGCATAAAATATACGACATTCTTAACAACTTCCACAGGAATATCATTGAGATTACACGCATATTGAGGTTTAAAATAATTTATCCACTCATCCTGGGAAACATAATTTGCTGGGGAATCGACCCCACCCCCTCTGCCCCATTTAACAATGCTCCAAAATGATCTTGTGTCCTTGCTATCGCTTGCTGCCTTAAGATCCTGCCAATGGAGTTCATCCCACTGCTTCTTGGCCTGCTGTATGCATTTTTTATACTCTTGCCTAGCCTTTCTAACACCTTCGGGTTCACCTTTCCTAATGGCAGCAATCAGACATATTCTAGCAGACCTACATTCTGCATTGTACCAACTTAACTGCTTTGGCGGTAGATGTTTGCCCTTTTTCACTGACTTGAAGAAAAGGGGTCTAATGCCCTCAAAAAAATCCTCATGTAGCCTGGGTATAAGTGCCAGGTCCTTGTCCGATGAGGACAGGCACACGGCATCCTTTATATGAGTGTCAAGTTTATTACTAATAATGCCCATCACCTCTGGTTTATTCGCTATCTGCGGCCATTTGAGCCTGTGAGTGTTGTTGGAAGGAACTACATCTGAGGGGCAGCACGCTTCCACCTCTGCCTTTTATGTAGCTTCATGCTACATAAAACGTAGTCGATTCTGCTTACATAACGCCCATTATCAAAAGTGGCTGTCCAAGTCTTGTCACCCAAGGTTCTGTCATTCAGTGCCCTCAGACCCTTTTTATAGCAAAGAGCATTGACCTAGATGATACTTTCGGTCCACCTTGCTATGGGCTTTAGATCCAGAAACGGAATCCCCCATTGTTGATCTTCTTCGTCGTCCAACCTACACTCAGAAATCGTAAGGGGTTCAAAAGTTAGGTTTAAATCCCCAGCAATGATCACAGCGTTCTCGTTCGAGTACTGATCAAGGAGGGAGCCCAATTTCGCTAAAACCTGGGATTTAGCCCCTCTAGTCCCCCTGACATATATGTTGTAAATGTCAAGGTTCCTCCGTGGGCCCATTATGCAACTCTAGAAAATGTTAAAAATTAAAATAAAAAAACCTAAAAAAGTCATAATTGTAAACTTTTCACACATCCATACACATAACATTCCACAATCAAACATTGAAAATTAAAAATAAAGTAAAAGACATTAGATGAATGCAAAAATAGACATCCAACTGTTAGAATTGTGGGCATGATTAAAAATTGCATTAAAAAATATAAACATAACAGATGCACATATTTTCATATATATATTAATAATTAAATAAAACATACTGCTAATCTCATATCTGAGATTAAACATACACCATAAAACACATCATATTACATTGCATGTTCCAAAGAACAAATGAACATAATCTCACACAATGACAGACAACACAAATGTAGCTGATATCTGGAGTCTACAGGGCCATTATGTCTCGCTACAAAAGGAGACACAAGTGAAGCATCAAAGTTTGGGCTCACAGTAGTAATGTTTATAAGCTGTGTATTAATTCCCTCAGATGATGCCTGTGCCCCTATTCTTTTCAATGTGCAGTTCTACATATTGTGGATGATTATGTTCACCTGGGCTATAGACAACTACATTTAGCAGATTTACACCCACAATTCACCCTTAAAGTTATTAATAGTAACACAGACAATGAGCACCAGCAGTGTTGAACATTACGTTGTACTAGTGTACCTTTACTGAATATATGAAAAAATGTATATGCTTTACTTGAGGCCCACTTCTTAGAAGCCACCACTATTAACTATCCAACAAAACAATTGAAAAGGAGCGTCTACCTCTTTCATCTATTTCCAGCCAAGATTCAGGCAGTAAAAAGTCCAGAACAAATCCAATATGCAGGTGTTTTTTCGCAACATTTTGCCCTGAACCACGAAGAAGAAAGCCCTGATGAAGTCCTATGGGACGAAACGCATTGGCTGGGCTGTTTGAAAATAGTTGTACTTTAAAGCATAAATAAAATATGGATTTTGAAATGCAATCACAAGACTTCTGAAAATTGAATATTATTGAATTTTGCATATTAGATTTGTTCTGGACTTTTTACTGCCTTAATCTTGGCTGGAAATAGGTGAATGAAGTAGAAGCTCCTTTTCAATTTTTTTGAATTATTAGTAGTAATATTAAAGTCATATCTGTTTGTATGTGTCCCATTCCTCATGTGGGGTGGCGGCAGGATGTACTGACTTGCTTTTAGGTGGAGATTTGTGCATAAGTGTAAGTCTACAAGTGCCCTTTTCCACAAATATGTTTACCTTTGTGGATCAGATCCAATTTATTTAAGAGCAATCCTCCCAAATGTCTCAGTATACAAAATCCACATTTCATTAAAGGCAAATCCGTTCAATTCTCTTTTTTAAACAATTTGAAGGAAGATTTTCAAGAAGTTAAGGACCTGTGAAGTGTTTGTGTATTTTAATTATGAACATTAACAGTGGGAAATTATAAGTAAGACAAGGGTAGGAAGTTTATGAATTGAGAAGCATAAAGGAGAGAGCACGAAAGGTAGGGCATTGGTATATATGACACAGGGATTCTTAATATATGGTTCAAAATATCAGTCGTCCTAATTTATTTTTTTTGCAGGTCTGTATAGCGGGAACTCGACCGGAGTTTTTGGGGAGCTTTACATGAGCACCAGTTACATTATGCAAGGACATATTCATTTTTGGAAGCCAGGAGAGATTAAGGGGTAGATTTACAACCCCGTGCTCTGCCAGTACGTCACTTTTTGTGACGCACTGGCAGTTCATTTCTCTGCCCCAAATTTACAAGGTCAGGAAAAGCCACCGTCTGTGGCTTTTCCTGTCCTTGTAAATACAGCCCCTTTACACACAGCACTTTGAGTGAAAGGGGCGCTCCATGGGTATTGCTGTGGGTGTTTCCACGCACCACCCATGGAACCAGACACATTTCCAGATTTACAAGGATTCGCACACCTGAAAATGTGACAGTATGCTACGCAGGCGCAACAAGGATAAACGTTTAAATTCCTCCTTGTTTTTTTCCTTTCAATGTGTGCTGCATTCTACAGCACGCGTTCAAAGAGGAAAATGCCCCTTCCTGCACAAAAACAATCTCCCCATGACACATGCATCCTTGCAACTTGGTGCAAGGGGGCATGCGCCGACGCATGGCAGCTGTTTGTGCACCAGCGCAGGGGAGAGCACAAAGATGCGACGTATCATTGTAAATATGTTGCATTCCTGTGTTCGGAAAGTGCCGCAGCGTGGCGCAGCCAAAGGTCTTTCGGTGCCGTGCTGTGGGACCTTCTTGTAAATCTGCCTCTAAGTGATTTGCCCAGAATCGCAAGCTGCTGAGCTGACGCCCAGACTTGAACCTGGTTCGTCAGTACAAAGTCTGAAGCTCTGGCCGTTATGCCACATGCTCTTTGCCAGAACCTACTTTACGATGCTACAGTGTAGCAACAACACATTTGGCGCCTCACAAGTCATGAACACAGATGTCCTGGCTCTGGCTTTCCGCTCTAATAACAGGTCACTCGCCACCCATCTCTTTCACAGTGCCTTCAACCTCCAATATGACAAATTCCTGCCGTCTTTCACCACGTCTACTTTCAATTCTTCTATGTCTACTGCGTAGACAACGAAATATTCTCGCCTTCCCCAAGCATGACATCTTCACATTCTTCTCTATTATGCGCGTGTCAACTTTACCTCCCTGCAACCGTGTAATACACGAAGGGAATTTGTAACCCCATACCTTCTGTGTGTACGTGTTTAGACCGTTGTCTAGACAGGAGGGAAAACAAAGCTCCTCATTGGCGTGAACAGAGCTCTATAAGGCAATGAAACAAAAATGCCCCCACCCGACTCCTAGATATGTTTAAACACAACCGTAATCTGGGTGCAAATGATACCTAGCCCTCTGGTCCTGGGTGCCACTGCTCCTGCTGCACCATTGAAAGCTACGCCTCTCAAGCTTCGCGCCTCAGGATACAAGCATTTTTTCGGTGGTGCTTTCCACCCACCTTAAGAAACCATGTGAAAGAATTCAAAAACCTGTGGCATATTTGTGTATTAAAAATAATTAAGATTAAACTTAAACTTAATTAATAGTTATATAGGTGCACAAGGTAAATGTAAATGTAATTGAAAAAACACACAGCTAACGCAAAAGGCTTAACAACACGCATTAAACAATAAAATCGTAGGAAATTGCCACGTAATTTTTCTAGATTTGCATGAAGGCTTTGGCAAGCTCATCTTTATTCTATTAGAGGTTTCGAGTAGCCGCTTTCGCTGGTGCATTGTTTTTTAAGGGAAAGAGCTGTGAGGACATCTAGTGGACACCAGTGGAACTTCATGTGTGAATTGCTAAACATTACAAAAGCGAAACATTTTATAAACTGTATATAGACAGATGGTACCTCAGACCACACAAGGAAGTACTGTAACAGAATACCTCCCGAAAGACATTGGAAAGTATCTATGTTACTTGGTTATTTTTTTGAAACCTTTTAATCTGACAAGTAACATTAATAGATAAACTGAGGCTGCCACAAAGGGCCATATTAGGACACAATGGGGCTCATTTACAAGCCCCTTGTGCCGCTTTTGCGTCATTTCCCCATGTTAAAAATGACGCAAAATTGGCGCAAGGGGCTTGTAAATCTGCCCCAATGTGCCTATGTAATACGCCTCGGAAAAGTGACATTGGAGCGTGAAGTCGATTGCATCGGTTTTTGTATTTTCGAAAAAAAATGGGTATTTGATGCAGGTTTTACATTTGTCATGCCACTGCTGTGGTTAAATAGCTTCTCATAACGGAGAATCAAGTCTGCTAGTTATAGGATGAGAACCTTCATCCAGGTTATTACAGACCGTGCTTCTAATCCTAATCTTTTGTGTGACAGTGTAATACATTCTGAATATTGGAGACATTTATTTCTTTGAACTAAATAGAGTATCACCAGAAAAGCAAGGATTTATAGATAAAAGTTTCAGTACTGGAGACAGTGTGCTGTCCATTGGTGGCTGGTGAAATGTAAAAATGGTAGGGCAGAAAGAACCAACATGTATTGCAGCGAGCAACCAAGCCCTATCCTTCCAAGGGGAATTATGAATGGTGGAATTCCAAAGTGGCCTACAGTTTTTTTAAACATCACTTGGGATATAATGCATACTACTGTCTGCTGACGGGATATACAGGGCTGTGAGAACAGAGAAGCATGGCAACTGTGCATCATGAAAACAAACTATTCCTCGTCCAGTGACACTGAGTGCAGTACACAAGCTCACAATATATGGGTGACTGAGAGAACCGAGGGAAATATTATCAAGCCCATTATCGCCGCTTTAGCGTCCGTTTTCGGCCTAAAAGCGGTGATAATATTATCGCAGTATTATCAAGGACACGCTAACAGGCTTTAGCACATGGTTCCTTGTGCTAGCACCAGTTTTATTAACGCCTTGCATCGCATCGCTAATGAGATGCAAAGTAGGCGTTCCTCACATCACTTCATGGGAATACATCTCTAACGCAGCTTCGCGATATTTACAACAATCCCCCGGACAAGCATAACGACAAATAAAATCATGCTAAGCCCCTATTAACGCTGGAATCTAACATCTGCAAAATTCCAGACTTAGCTATATATTATTCTATGGGAGGAGGATTGTCAGGCTAAGTGCACCATGTCCTATTATCAAGGATTTACCTATCGCTGAGTTTTTATCGCTGGATTTCATGCGATATTCCCGCATTTCCCTGCTATTGCTGAATTTATTATTGCCTTGGAGATAACCGTTGATAATAACGTGCTTTCTCTGTGATAAAATCCAGCGATGGCCGGCGATAAGAAAAACAGCGCCAGACACGCTTAGCGATAATCATCGTTGTTTGTTGATAATATGCCCCATAATGTGGTTTCTTAAATACTCTATCAAGCATCTGTCCATAAGAACAGTCAGTGTTCCAGGTAAACCTGGCAAAATAGATAAGGCAGGCAACAGTAAACTGTGGCAGGACATCTTTGGAAACATTCAACATTCAAAGGGGAACGAGACATGGATTCCCATTGTCACCACTATTATTCTACATATAAAAAACACTAGTCATCAAATAACAGGATAACAGGCATCCCTGTGTCGTGTATTTCTATAGGTTCTGAATCGATCCCCCTATTCCTGACCCTATTCTGGTTAAACTACCTAGCTAGTTAACTAACAGTCAGCCCATGAGGCAAGAAATCCCCCATGATGCAGATACCGTTATCTGACGCAGTCACACTACGGCACAGGAACGTGTTATCTGATTAGGTCATAACGCTTGAGATCTAATTAGACAAGCGACATTCCTCCAGCCCCTGATAAGGCATACGACGTTCTCATAACAAATCAAACCTATGACAACCTGGATAATCCGTGCGGCCATTGTTTTGATTTCACAGAGAACTTTAGTAAAGAATGTGCTAACGAGCAAGTCGTATGACATCTTTATTGACGTACCTATGTCCATCCTTACGTCAATCCCGGCACCTTTAAGGTATAAATATTGCCGACCTTGCCCTATGCAAACACACGCGTGGTGACAAGACGGAGCAGCCATACTTGCCGAAGCAGAGAGCAGAAGCAGACCCCGCAGGCAGCAGCCCCGCCTTCCTGACGCGCTGAGAGACGCGCTGCTATCTCAAGCCGAGAGACCCAGCACCGGCGCTTCTGGGCAGCCCTCGCAGGCAGCCTGGAATATCGAGAGCAGAGAAAGAGATACCATTCCTCATTCATCCTAAATTCCAGGTACAGAACTGAATAACCCCTCCTAGAGAATTCTTTAGTTATTCACTTGGCAAAAACAAACTTAACTTAAACTGTAACTTTCTATTCCCGCCCACGTATTAGACTTAGGTCAGGTACACGGGGTAGGCGTATTTAGAAACACCAGTTGAGCACGTTTAGTCAAATGTATATGTGTATGTAAATATATTTTAATCATTTTAAAACATCATATGGCTCAGAAACCATATCAATGTTTTTACAGTATTATTTTATACTATTGCTTTTAATGTATGCACTTTACTTAACTATAAGTATTGCAATAATATCGATCCATTTCTCTTGTACGAGAAAAGAGACTGATCAATAAATAACATCTTTTATTGAACACGCCCGTCTCTTCCTTTTCTCTACATTCTGATGAGACTAAGAATGCACGTACTGACTGAGTAAAATAATTGCCTTGTGCTCACACGACTCTTGAGATTGACTCTTGATTAGGGGAGAGCAAAGTTGTCATGTTCTATGGTTGTCAGAAACTAAATCCCTTCTTGTCTAATCAGGGAAGTTAATCCTTCCTTGAACATTCGAGAAAGTTTCTAGCGAACTCTGAGCTACGCTGGCAAACCCAAAAATTAAGTCTAGTATCGACAGTAGTAGACCTAGTTAACGTCTGGTCTAGGCCTTTACTACTGTAGGTACTATTCCAATGCGCAGAGCCTATTGGGAAAATAGGAGCTACACTACATGGCGCCCAACGCGTTTGGAAAGGGCGATAAAACTAACGTAAGACATTTAGAGTAACTCAGTCGTGCTTTCTCACTCAGACCCCTTTTCCCAAATACTCCAAAGACGTCTGGAGTGGGTGAAAGGTTATAATATCCTCCAAAACCTCGCAGGAGGGAATTCCTATGTATGGTTCTTGGTCTAGTCAACGTTGAAGGATAAAACAGTTCAAAAATATTGTGCATCTAATCTCTGTTTCCATAAAGAAACCTGATCTGCAAATAAACATAATACCATCCTGTCAGCAGAATGGACAGCGATGAAGAACGAGAGGTTACCAGATTAGCTACTGAAATAGCAGATGCTGATGCTACCATGCAAGCAGCAGACGCGGATATAATACTCATTCCGGTCGCCAAAAGGAGATCTATAACCTTAAAACTTATAGAAAATGGACTGACACCTAGAGGTGGCACAGTCATATTCGTAATCGAGGCACACGAATATCGGCAGACAGAGGTATACTATACATGGATACATTTTCCAGCAGCTAATACTATAACAAAGTACTTCCACTATTACAAAGTAGAGGAACCTCCTAATGAGTACACTCCTTTCGAGGAGGTGGAAGTACCACTCAAATTCCAAGAGCATTTGCTCTTATTTGATGGCGCCCTAAAACATAATAATCACATTACAAGGCTCGGTCCTTTAGGAAGACCAGGAACAACGTGGCCGGTCCTAGCCGGATACACACCATATCCAGACATCGAAAGAATGCCTGCAGCAGAGCTGTTAATACAGCTAAAACAACTACTAAAAATTCACAGACAATTAGTTCAGTATGTAATGCGGACTTCAACTATTCAGCCAGCGATTAAACTTCCACAGCTGACCCCTCACCAGGGGAACACAAATAAAATTACACCACAGAACATCCAATCCTGCCTAGGTAAAGTTCCAGCTAAACGGGAACAGATACCATTCTGGTTGGCACAGAAAATTACCCAAATAGAGGCGGTGTTTCCTGACACCACCCCATTAGAAAAACACAGAATTCTGACTATATGTCTCCCAATGGGAATCGCACCACACATTGAGGACTGTGACACTTGGGGTACAGTCTTTGCTTCTATCTACACAAAAACGCACGGTGTTCCATCCATTTCGGTAATACCAGATGTGCTAAAACAAATTCAAGATGAATACGGTCCAGAACCTGCTTTAACTCTTGGTATGAAATTACTAAAAGACTTCAAGCAGGTCTTGGCTATATTACTAGCCAACATAAAGGGTGAAGCAGCAAACGTGGCGATCCGCCAGAGGTTAAAAGAGACAGATATAGCAGACCAACCAGCTGAAATTACAAGAATCATAGAAAAATCCTATGAAGAACTAGGCAGAGATAGTCTAGGTGGAATACCAGTAAAACCGCAACTGACTACAAGTCCAGAAAAAATATTTTTTAATAATAATAATTCACCAAAAAAGAACTGGGATGGAAACAAACAATCCAATCCTAAAGAAAAGAAATTCCAGTCCAGAGGAAGGTCTCCTAGGCGAAGAGAGAAATCTCCAAACCCGAGACAAAGGTCACCTCAGAGTGAACCCTCTGGGAATAGATATAACCTTAGAAATAGGGATAATATTAAAAAACCTGATAGATATCAAGACATTGATACACGTCCCTCTCAATCTTTTCAGACTTCCTCGCAGAAATCGGAAAGAAGAGGACGATCAGAAGAGCACGCCAAGTCCAAAGACAAGGAACCTGCTCAACTGAAAAAGAAATTACAATTCCCCAAAAAGAAGGTAGCCAGTATCAAGGTAGTTAACAATGCCGAGAATACTGAGGACACAACTGAAAAACGGAGAATGGGCTCAGACAATGCTAGACAGCGCAGCAGAGGTGAGCATAGCTCGCAAAGTCCTGATGAATCATCTGGAGACAGTGGACACGAATGAATATCTTCAAGTGGAAACTGCAGATACCAGAGTTAGCAAGCCCCACAAAATATACGAGATAACATTACGTATAGAGGGAGATAAGACTAGGAAAATAAGGGGACTATTTTGGGATAACCTCTCAAAGGGTTATGACATACTTCTAGCTGAAAAAGACTGGCCACCAGAGTTTGTCAGGGAGTGCCCTCATGGCGAAGAAGTAATTATGCCTGCCTTCTCGAATCAAATACCGATTCATAAAAAATATACACTTGCTAGAAAGTGGGCAGTGGCCTTAGCACCTGCTTTATATAAAAATCATGTAGGATGGGATGAGGATTCTCCTCCTCACAAAATCCAGTTAAAATCACAACCTACTGCACAAAGGCAGTACCCAATTAAGCAAGAAGCTAAAAAACAAGTAAATGAAATACTAGATCAGCTAGAATACCAGGGGGTGATTGAAACTTGCACCTCACAAATGAACAATCCTTTGTTTCCGGTCTCCAAACCAGACAATTCGTACCGTCTAGTTTTGGATTACCGACACCTTAACACATGTTGCAAAACTTTTGCAGTGCAAAACTCACACAGTGCTGCACTAATGAATAACATAGTGCGCAAAAAATAAAAAACAACCTTGGACATCTCCAACGGATTCTTTTGTCAAAACATAGCAGCAGAGAGCAGATATTTAACTGCATTCTCAGTAAATGGCACTCAAAAACAATTCTGTCGGTTAGCCCAGGGGTACAAGAACAGCCCGGGGGTATTCTCAGCAAGAGTAACAGAATTACTACAACTATATGATGATGAAGCATTATCTTATGTCGATGACATTTACTTAACAGATGATGACTTGGAGACTCACTTGAAAAGAGTGAACACCATAATACTTGGTTTCGCTGCAGAGGGTTACAAATTCAATTTCAAAAAGTCCAGAATTGCCCATCTGACGGTCCTATTCTTAGGATATGAGTTATCAAGTGAAGGCAAAGGCCTGGCAGACAATTTCCTAGAGAAATGTGCCGTAATCCAAGCTCCTAAAACACTAAAAAACCTACAGTCAATTCTAGGCTTCCTAAATTTCGGAAGAACATATATTGCAAATTACGCAGAAAGGGTCAAACCCCTTTATGATCTAATTAAACCAGACTTTAAAAGATCCAGTTGGACTCAAGCACACACAGAAATTTTGAGATCCTTACAAACAGACATGCTAATTAAAACAAAATTAGAAACCCGTGATAATACACGCAACCTTGTGATCCGAGTCATCCCAGGGAGATGCGGATTCACATACCTAACCTCTAATGAGGGAGATAAGGTACCAATTGCATTCAAATCACACTTGTACACAAAAGCTGAACAGAGATTCAGCAACAAAGGGAAAATTGTTCAAGCAGTTCAAACCGCAATAGCTAGAGAAAAAGACATAGCTGACGGTAGACATATCACAGTCAGAACAGCTGAATCAGCATTTGAAGCATTAACAACACCGTGTAATTTACCAACAACAACATTGGATCCAGAATGGTTACAATGGGTAAATTCAATCACAACGGACAAAGTATACTACTTCTTTGATCCAGAACTAGAAGAATTAAAAAATCTAAAATATGAAAAAACGTATCCTCTGCCAATCGACATTCTGCCTCTACGACATTACGCCTGTGTAATATATACAGACGGACATGCTCAACCCTCAGTTTGGGGAGAACATGCATACAATCCCACATGTGAGATTACAAAAGAAGTGTGGCACGGAGGTAAACTAAGACCTCTATTAACAAAATCACACTCAGTAGAAACTAATTCAGAACTACAAACTGAAATATTAGCTTTGAAAATGGCGCTAGATAATGCGGATCGCGAATTCCCGACACTTATAGTGTCAGATTCATATTTCTGCGTCAAAGCATATAACAAGGATTTGCAGACATGGATTCAGAACGGTTACAAAGATGACACAGATGCACCAATAAAGTAGAGACTGCTCTGGGAACAGGTAGCTCTTTTGAAAAAAGAACTACCAAAGACTCACGTGACACACTCACTGAGTCACCAGCGTGATGGCGTTCACGTTGTAGGGAATTCATTGGCTGAAACAGCCGCAGCGGCAGCCAGTAAACCGGCTCCCGTAGATCGGAAAAAGCGTACATTAAAATACATTGACGGCGAAACATTGCTGGCGGTGAAAACGTCATCAAAAGGCGACTGCTCAGCGTTACCGATCAACTATCCACTCAATTACACATACATCATAGATGCAAACTCCATTCCTTTTGCTCGAATCCCTGGAGTGGGGGATAGAGTGATTCCAAACATGGACAGGAGAAACTTGTTAATCGCAGACGCACACATGGGCGAGGGTCTCAGACACCATAAATTAAAAGATTCTCTGGAAGAATTACAATCACGGTACTGGTGGCCAGGCATGAGCCTGCACTACACCATGTTTGTAAAAAACTGCCCAAACTGCAACAGAGATCGCAGAGGGGAGAGAAGCAGTTTAATACCTCGTCGAATCACGGCAGATAACATCACCACTAAAAAGAATGGCTTGCGATTAACATATACAGGCTAGTTCCCACTTATAATGTAGATCCACAGCACTCGGCTGACGTCCGGACTGTTATACAAGATTTGCGAGTCTAAATGGCATATACGCTAAGAGCATGCTACGTTCGACCATTTTTTTCTTTTTCTCAGGCAATCCAGCCTGGGGGGGGGAAAGAATGGCCAAATGAGCACAGCCCAGCGGGAATCTTCTCACTTCCTTCCTGAGGGTATGGGATGGTGTAAAGAAAAAACCAAGACAGAAAGCAATCTATAATAGAAAGGATATTAGGTTCGGGAGCTGGGTGGGTCAAACATCTAATAAGTGTCCAACGTAGTCTAAATAACTTGCCAAGAAATTCTCTGAAGGGATTCAGTCCGTACGAATTATTATTCGGAACTAGGATGTTGATCTCTGACCTTGATAGTCAGACTTCAGTGGTAATAGGAAAAAGCTTTGATGTCAAAGACCGTTTGGCTATTTTGCAGGACTTAAACAAAACAAGAAAAGACCTGAGCAACATACAGTTGAAACAACAGCCAACAACCACTGAAGAATCACCACCTGTCCCAGCAAGACCTGTCTGGATTCCAAAAGTCGGGGATCTAGTCAGGGAGAAGATCGCGGTAAAGAAGGAATTTGGGCCTTCTTACAGAAAAGCAGTTCCTGTCTTGTCTGTCAACGGGACAAGATCAGTTGTACTACCGCCACTTGCTGGAAAAAAGGAGAACCGAGTTGTATCCATCGACCTGGTAAAACCACAACATGTGGCCGATAACCAACGGTAGGCCAAGTGGACTCCCAATAAGTAGCAGAACACCAAGGTTTGCTACCAGTACAGAGGTCCTATCAAAGAGGCTCATCACATTCGAAACGCCTACAGAAGAACAACAAGGACTATGCAACAATGCAATAGAACTAAGACCTCTGAAAACCCAAATAAAGACATTTAGCAGAGACACACCAATCTATACAGAAGTACCAAGTGAGAATGCAAGAAACAAAAATCCTGAACCAATTGGAACAATTGATAGAACTGCATCTGGTTACTTCATCAACTTCGATGATTCCTCTGACGGCTTCAGTGAACAAAAGACACAGCCATCACCAAAATCCTTTAAAGACAAAGCAAAGGAACTTTTGAAACAACTAAAAGAAACATATCTGATTTCTCCATGGATTGAATTTTGGGTGGGTTTTGGTGCATTTATCCTCATACTTTGGCTCATCATGGTATTTACCTTGGGACGCTTCATTGAGGGAAAATATGCTAAAATGGACACAGCAAGTCAGAACATCAACTTGGTCCTCAAACCACACACATCTTCACACATCGAGAAACAAGAACTTTCTTCAGAACTTTCTTCAGCCAACTTCACAGCAATTCCAATACCTGGTGGGGTAGCCTGGGACAACACTAACTATGAAATTTATGGTCCGGTCGAGATCCTGAAATATCCACACCAAATCAAGATCTCCTTGTGTGACTTTGCAAAACCAAACTCATTTGCTGATGATTGGGACTTTGAAAGTATTAACAATATGATGTCTGACTTAGTAATGTCTGCTAAATTTACAAAACATGATTATTTGCAGGGTTCTACAAATTATGACAGCATGTACTGCTATAACCATTATGGTAACCATTTCTTGCATAAATCTGCACAACCTAGAAATGTTTTAAATTTTAATCAATGGGAACATTGTGCTACACCTCCAAAAGGGAGCTCAAGAACCGTGTATGGCAAATATTCATATTTTTCAGGTTTTAACACTAGTAATGCTGAAACATTTTATTACAAATTGTCAAACAAGACAGGGACCAAAACCATGATAACCAACACAAAATTGATTTATTCTGATTCATTCTTTGAAAAAATGAATACTTTTGGATTCGATTATTGGGACAAAAATGTTGATTTGAAAAGTGTTTGGGGTACAAAAGAATGGCAAGTACAGGGTATAGAAGCTTTGTTTAGAGCCTGCATGATCCCAGAACAAATGATATTTTTAAATGACACTGTTCAACAAACCACCTGTCTTGGCTTAGCCAAAATCAAAGATTTAAATAACCTGTCTATTCCAAAGCCAACAATGTTTAGCAATAACTCTGATACAGATGAAGAAATAGACATAAACCATATACTTAACCAAAACAGAACACATCCTGATTGGAAACAATGGTTGATCTGGCCCACAGATACAAATAACTGTCAAGATAGATTCCTGAATAAAACACAGGGTTTCAAAATGACCAGGCCAGACCCAAGATATCCCCAAAGACATCACCCAGGGATAATAACAACCTACAGTGTGGGCAAATTATGCCTTCAATGGCTACAAACTTCCACACTGCCTGAAATTAAGCAACACCTAACTTTACTTACTGATGGTGCTGACTTGCGTGATTTCATACTGGGACCACGCAAACAGCGTCAAAAGCGTTTCATAGCACCCTCTGTATATGCAGCATACAATGAGGCCTGGAAGGTTACTCAAATTGAGACAGCAGAAAGAATACGGGAAATTGACCGTATTAATTTGGAAAAATCACTTTCTGTAGTGGACAATGGGTTAATGACTCTGTCCTCCAGAATTTTTTCATTGGACAGCATTGTGTCTTCAGCAATCGATATATTATCGCAAGACTTACTGTTATTACAACATGGTCAGTCACAATTGCGTTCTATTGTACAGCTTGGCTGGACGTTACAAAATCTGCGTTCAGGCTACGTGCCTTGGCGTTTAATCAACACAACGTCACTATTCCAAATCTTTAACCTTACTGATAGACAAATCGGTATGGCGCAGAAGGGTGCTGATTATACAATATTGAGCATTGAAAAACTAGAAAGATTACCAATGACAATGTCAGAACGACCTGTCAGTGAATGGATAATCCACGGAATCATAAATATTCCAATCTCAACCTTCAGGTTTCAGTACTGCCAAAAATATATACAGGCTGGCATGTACGAGAAATTGGGAAAGGGGTACCTTAAAACAACATGGAACCTGCCCTATTCACATGCATGTGTCAGTAATAAAGGACAGAAAGTGTTTCTTTGTGGCGACAATTGTGCTATGTCACTAAGCGGCACGCTTCTATGTAACGGTATTAGTTTGCACGGAGCCTGTGAAGGGAATTCATACAACCTTTCATGTCACCAGCAAGGCGCACCTGCAACTGAAATAGAACCATTCTTTCAAAGACTCTATAATGGGAGTTACATTCTTATTGTAGACCGCAGATGTTGCAGTCTTATGCCCGGGACTCCTTATCTAGTAACTACAACAGCGAAGGTCAAGTGCTGTGGACGTTCTTTGTTCCCCAGCTCCTTTCCAGACAGGGAGGCGAGGGCATGGCCCAGTTTGAAAATTACTTCTATTCGAATAGACACTTTAAGCAGAATTAAAACAGTGCTTCTTCAGACGCCTACAAGGCTCACGTCATCAAAAGAAACGTATGATCTACAAGTCGCAAGGACGACTGCAGAGATACATACATTATTATCAACTAATTCCCCCGTACATTTTGCGGAAATCCTGAGCGAAATCTTAAATATTTCTGATACCACTGGGGTCTCAAAGGTATTTAAGACAGTATTTTCGATGGCATTAACACCATTCAAAGCCATACTGGGTATTTTTCCAGATTTCGTCCATTCGATTTTTGGCGGACTTCCCCTGATCCTGGGACTAATTGCAGGAATCCTATTCCTAGTCCTTATTTTTCGTTATGGCAACCCATGTCACAGACCAAACTCTGACGACAATGGAAGAAACGATCCTAGCCATTGGATACCGGGACCGGATATCAAAAATCCTGGGACTCTCCCGGCTTAGAGACCTGAACATGACTTGGTTTCTATCATTTCGACCAATGTGGCAAAGGTGTGTTTTACCTGTACTAAGGTGTCTGCTATGCGGAGAAGAATGCGTGTTAGACACCTGTCTGACGCTACAATCGGATGCGCCGGTGGATGCAGATACACTGCTGGTTCCTACCAAGGTTCACGCACTGTGCTGTCCTCAAAGGCTGCCAATTCTGATGACGGCATTCCTGGAATCTTCACCACTGCGATTGAAGAGTAGTGAAGTTCAAGATGAAAGCAGCATCGAACAGGTACGACCTTCTGTCAGCAATGCAAATCAGAATGTCAATGCAGACAATCATGCGCATGAATGCATGGTTACCCCTATTTCCGACTTAGTGGAACTTTCCCATGAAGCTGTTGACAGTTTTTTCGAAAGCCTGAATGATATGATGTTCTCTACGGAACAGAAATATAGACTTTTGAGTAAACTCGCACACGGCGTTCCCTGAATCCGGCCTTCAACTTTCAAAATAAAGTCACATGAACAATTACAATCCAGTTCACGGACAGCAATTTTTTCAGAAAGCCCCTTAAAATATTTTTCTATATATTTTTTTCCGGGACACTGATCTTCTGCTTAAAGTAAGAAACTATTCCTAGAGAACTAAGATTTCTATTTTTTTAGATACTTTATAGACTTTATATAGACTTTAGCTGCCCGCTGGTATGTTCACACTATATTTTATGTGATGAAATGGTTTCGACTTTTTTTCTGTATAGCCATATTAAGAGCCATTTCATGTGTATTTCTCATATACCAACAAGCAATAATGCATAACAATGCGTGTTTACTTTTGCATTTAATTCATAGCTTAAGTGCATACAATATATATGACTGCAATTTTTCAGTATATTTGAAAATTTCAAAATGCATTTATGTATTTTGGGGTGGTAAGGTATACACTATACTCTATAGTATGTTGTACTATGTTATACTATGCATAGATTAGTAGATATGACCATAGTTAGCGTGGAGTGGGTGTCGTGTATTTCTATAGGTTCTGAATCGATCCCCCTATTCCTGACCCTATTCTGGTTAAACTACCTAGCTAGTTAACTAACAGTCAGCCCATGAGGCAAGAAATCCCCCATGATGCAGATACCGTTATCTGACGCAGTCACACTACGGCACAGGAACGTGTTATCTGATTAGGTCATAACGCTTGAGATCTAATTAGACAAGCGACATTCCTCCAGCCCCTGATAAGGCATACGACGTTCTCATAACAAATCAAACCTATGACAACCTGGATAATCCGTGCGGCCATTGTTTTGATTTCACAGAGAACTTTAGTAAAGAATGTGCTAACGAGCAAGTCGTATGACATCTTTATTGACGTACCTATGTCCATCCTTACGTCAATCCCGGCACCTTTAAGGTATAAATATTGCCGACCTTGCCCTATGCAAACACACGCGTGGTGACAAGACGGAGCAGCCATACTTGCCGAAGCAGAGAGCAGAAGCAGACCCCGCAGGCAGCAGCCCCGCCTTCCTGACGCGCTGAGAGACGCGCTGCTATCTCAAGCCGAGAGACCCAGCACCGGCGCTTCTGGGCAGCCCTCGCAGGCAGCCTGGAATATCGAGAGCAGAGAAAGAGATACCATTCCTCATTCATCCTAAATTCCAGGTACAGAACTGAATAACCCCTCCTAGAGAATTCTTTAGTTATTCACTTGGCAAAAACAAACTTAACTTAAACTGTAACTTTCTATTCCCGCCCACGTATTAGACTTAGGTCAGGTACACGGGGTAGGCGTATTTAGAAACACCAGTTGAGCACGTTTAGTCAAATGTATATGTGTATGTAAATATATTTTAATCATTTTAAAACATCATATGGCTCAGAAACCATATCAATGTTTTTACAGTATTATTTTATACTATTGCTTTTAATGTATGCACTTTACTTAACTATAAGTATTGCAATAATATCGATCCATTTCTCTTGTACGAGAAAAGAGACTGATCAATAAATAACATCTTTTATTGAACACGCCCGTCTCTTCCTTTTCTCTACATTCTGATGAGACTAAGAATGCACGTACTGACTGAGTAAAATAATTGCCTTGTGCTCACACGACTCTTGAGATTGACTCTTGATTAGGGGAGAGCAAAGTTGTCATGTTCTATGGTTGTCAGAAACTAAATCCCTTCTTGTCTAATCAGGGAAGTTAATCCTTCCTTGAACATTCGAGAAAGTTTCTAGCGAACTCTGAGCTACGCTGGCAAACCCAAAAATTAAGTCTAGTATC
The DNA here is from genome assembly GCF_964261635.1 of Lissotriton helveticus. Taxonomy (NCBI): domain Eukaryota; kingdom Metazoa; phylum Chordata; class Amphibia; order Caudata; family Salamandridae; genus Lissotriton; species Lissotriton helveticus. The sequence goes on along the minus strand of NC_136069.1, from coordinate 1,326,231,516 downwards.
GACAGTAGTAGACCTAGTTAACGTCTGGTCTAGGCCTTTACTACTGTAGGTACTATTCCAATGCGCAGAGCCTATTGGGAAAATAGGAGCTACACTACACCTGAAGTGACAAGGCATTGTATTATGCTGATGATATTTTACTTATTCTCACTAGCCATCAGAGTGTATTCCAGCAATGTTATCAGCAAATAACTCCTCAGCATTTTCAGGATGCAAAATGAATTGCTCTAAGTGTGAAGCCCTACCAATAACCATAAATACTACTGCCTATTAAGTGGATCCCATCCAAATTGTAATATTTGGGATCTTTCTTATATAAAGGTATAGATAACATGGTTAGAGACAACATAGATCCACTAAATAACAAAATGAAGACAGACCTTCTAAAGTGGCCCAAACACCAGCTCATTAAAATGAATATTGCTCCCAGATATAATTACATATTTGGAATGCTCATGCTAAAACTACCTAGAACCCTTAATAAAACTGTAGAAAAATAGATCAAGACATGTGTGAGTAGGAATACAACCTAGATGAGGTAGCCAGAAATTAGAGGTTGACATGAAGGTGTACAGTCTTAGGCTTCCAAATATTTAACTCTATTGGATTGCTAACCAATTAGCCAAGTCAGTGTGCATGTTACCCACGAGCAGGGGATAACTATTTGATTATAGATTGAAAAACACCTCTTAAACTCCATGGGGGATTTAACAGTGTTCTATATGAATCATGCACAAACAAAAGAGGTAACCAATCCTGTATTAAGCGCTATTCAACAAGCTTGGAACAAGGCGCACATGTGAGTGGTAATTACGGCAACATGACATGTCAAAGCCCCCCATATAAAAATAGAGCAATACACATCAAGGAGAAAGAAATTGAATTATTCTGTTGCCGGGAAAAGCTTAAAAAACACTTAGAAGATAGAATAATGGAAGGTGAGATGAAACCATTCAGGGTGCTACAACTGGAATATGGGCTTCCTCAACCACTATATTGGTGATGCATTCAACTGTCCCAATATCTGAAAGGAAGGCTAGGACCACATAAGATAACTTTACCAAAATCTCCCCTCACCGAATTCTTATGCACAATGAACAATTGAAAAAAGGGACAGTCTCTGTGCTATATGGAACTTTTTTATGTTTGAAAAGCTTTATTGAGAAAACAGAGAAATAGGCAAAAATACCAGCAACAAATTCGAATATTGAAGCATAATTATAACAAAAGATATGGCTAGTACAATAAAAGCAATGTTTAAGGTTTGATATGGAATGGGGATGGGAAGACGGGAAGGGAAAGAAGGAGGAGGGGAAGGGGAAAATATTAACATATTAATATAAAAGAAGAATGCATATTACATTGCATAACACAGCGAAATGTGAACTATCCATTGGCCATTTAACAACATACATCAGATCATCCTGGATGGTAAGAAAAGAGAACAGAGAGAAGGCATTCAAGGAGGTTTAAAACTTTCAGAATTGAGGGAGGAAGTATGTTTTAAAACAATCTGATCTAAATACTTAGTAAGGGGTAACCAAAAAAATTCTCTATTAAGTGTTCGTTTACAGGTGGAGACGAAGGCAACATCATGTCTATGATAGTGGCAAAGGCTATTCCACCAGTGTTGTGTAGATAGATTAGTGAGAGTTTTCCAATTGAAAGGCTGTGCTGAAAGGCTAAAGCAAGCATGAGATCAAAAAGAGCATGATTATGAGAGGGTATAGATATAGAGTCAGATAAAGAGTCAGAGAGGCTTCCAGTAAACAGTACGGGTATAGAATAAGAGATGGAGAGATTAAACATACAAGAGATATAGGAACAAATGGATCAAAAATTGGAGATCGAGAAACAGAGAAAAAGAAGATGCGTAAGGTTAGCGTCAGAAGAACCACAGGTCCAACAGTTAGTATCTGAATCAGAAGAAAAACGGGCAATAGAGACAGGGGTAAGGTAAAGCCTATGATAGAGAAAAAACATAGATTGAGTAAGAGAGCCAGAGTGAGAGATTTTTAAGGATCTAGACCACGGTTCATCCCAGAAGCAGTTAGTCCATTCGCATCCCAGATCATATTCGAGGAGAGTTCCAATTTAGATTTAACTCGGTATGGAATGGGGGCTAAGAAATATTTGTATATAAGAGAAGCTTTGGGAAAGGAGAGGAGAAGTTTAAGAAGAGAGTTTTGGGATTCAGTAAGAGATGAGGGGGATAGAGAGTAGTATACATCAATAATATTTGCCATAAGAGTGGTAAACTTCTGTACAAAGGAACGTGGACAGTGAAATAGGGCTTGAAATTCAGGGAAAGAACATGGCAAAAGGCCATTAAAAAGATGTTTAACCCAAATTATGTTTTTTGATCTCCAAGAATTCCTAAAAATGGGTCTGTTATTGAGAAGAATAAGAAAATTATGCCAAATAGGAGTATCCAAGAAGTCATCCTGAGAAAGGGGATTAGGTAAAACTAAAGGCTTCAGAAGGGAACAGGTATGTCTAAACAGGGGAAAAGATGTATGAGAAGTTTTGACAGAGAAAGCCATTACTTCCTTAAGAAAGTATGGTAATAACAAAGCTTGCTCAATGGATAGCCAAAGAAGAGTAAAAGGAGAATGCTCGGATAAGAGCCATTTCGAGGCTTGACGAAGAGAAAATGATTTATGATAACGGGGAAATTCTGGAAAGTTCACACCACCATTAGATTTGGTCTTACTAAGAGAAGAAAGAGCAATTCTAGCTTTTCTACTCTTCCAAAGAAATTTAGAAAGACAGGAATCAATATGTTTCATGTATATGGCAGGAATGTGGACGGAAAGCATAGAAAGTATATAAATTAAAATAGGAGCAATCATCATTTTAATTGCATCTAATCGACCCCACCAAGAAAGAAAAAAAGGGGATTCCAGGAAGAGAGTAATTTATCAATATGAGACAGAACAGCAGTCATGTTTAACTTAATTGAAGAGGCAATAGGATTGGAAAACCATATACCTAAATATTTAATTTTTTAATCATTCGAGGCAAAACCTGTTGACGAAAAAGAATGGGGAAGACAAAATTTAGTGAGGGGAAGGATTTCTGTTTTGTCTGAGTTGATCTTGTAACCAGAGACCTTGGAAAAGGAGTCAAATTAATGTAGCAAAGTAGAAATAGAGGTGTCAGGATCAGAAATAAATAAAAGGATATCGTACGCATATGCGGAGAGTTTAAGTTGCTGGTCTCCAAAAGAACAAGCATTTGCAATGCAATAGGTCTCGCATTAGGAAAGTTTGAGCTATTGGTATTGTAAATGACAAATGTTTTATTTATGTGTTGGTTTTGAAAATAGTGAAATTAATAGCTTTGTCATTTACAATGCCAATAGTTTTAACTTTCCCAAATGTGACACCTATGCCTTGTCTTTCTCACAACCACGCTATCAAAGCAAATGCTGTTTTATTAGAAATAACTTACAACGGTTTGTCCTTGTAAAATAAATGATATATGGTCACCCTGGCTCTAAGCTACGTTTTCCAGTGTTTCATATAGAAGGCAGTACGTACTACTTCTTCTTGTTTTCCTTTGGCAACACTGTCAGTAAGCATTACAAAACATGCCACGTTTTCCAGCATTTCGTACAGAAGGCAGTACTGTTGCTGGAGTTCCCTTGTCAACATGGTCAACAAGCATAAAAGCGATTTACATAAGAAGCACATCTATACTAAAGCTTACCTTTCTGCCTCCGTGGCTTGGGGAGGTCCATCTGAGCTCCTGGTCAACTTCCTGTGTTTCTGGGAAACGCACTTAATCCCCCGCTCCACAAAAACGAGACCTATTGGCTATGCCAATGCTTGTTGGAATTGACAAGTGTGAATGAATCGTGGAATTGGACTTGGAGTGGGGCAGTTGTGCAGGTTAACATATGTGAAACTGTGCTAGGGGTGTTTGGTTATGGGCTTTGTGAACGTGCTGTCAAGTTCCCCAAGTCCGCTAGTCCAGTTTTATTTTTGCTTTGCATTCTGGAAGTTGTAGTCCTAATTTTATAATCATTTTAACCGTCTAGAGGTCCCTGAAAGTAAAGCAAAAACTTGGAGTGAATGAGCAACTCTCACAAAAACTTTGGAAACTTTGAAGCTCTGAGCTTTATGCAGTGTACGGTTTGGTTAATAATCTGGGGAGACACTGACATTGGAAGACAAGGACCATGGAAGACATTTAGAAGTCCGGGGAGGGGTTATTGGTAGAAGTCCTGAATAGACTAGGCGGTGCGGTGCCTGTGGAGACACTGGAAGATCCGGACAGTAGAGCCAGGAGGAGACGGCCATAGAGACACTATTTCTTTATTTAATTGATGTTTTATAAAGGAGAAAGGGGAGAACATAGTACGCAGGGAAATGAGGCAATAAAGAGCACTGAAAAAAAAAAAAGCCCGGGGTAAAGTAAACAAGTGGGAGGGGTGTGGGGGGGTGCATGCACGGGCAGCCCTGACCTGTGGTGCGTGGTGTGTGGAGAAGAGTGTTAACAAATAGTACAACTCCTTAATTAATGTTGTAGTCCCTGTGCGGTGGGTGCGGTCCCAACAGACCAGCATCTATTTGGTTTGTTGACCTATTACCCCAATGCTGAACAATACTACGGCCTTTCCCTGTGCTACGTAGAATATATTGGCACAATCAGGAAAGCCACAATTAATTTCACACAAACCTGTGCACATACAGATATATGGAAGCTTTTGGCAACACAGACTTGACTAAAGCTATATATACAAGCATGCCACCGGGCCCTATCCAGACGGTACACTCCCGAGTTTTAAACACAACACACCCTCCGTCCCCCAAACATGATTTTAACGGCCCCCGCCTGAAACTGCCTGTTTTAACATAAGTCAAGGGGGAAAATGCATTTGCACAATTTTTTTAAAAATCTTACGCTTTCCTAATGAAAAATGTTGCAATGTTTGCTCTGTATGCACTGCCACTTGGAATCGAACCTTACAGGTTGGAAAACAAGATCCGCAGCCCGGCTTGAACAGGAAGCCAGGCAACCTGTGTTGGGACAGGGGCGGGGCCGCAAAAAGACAGGAAGCAGACGGGAGCCTACCCCGTGCTCCTGTGCCCGTCAGCCGGAAGATTTGCGTGTCAGCTAGCGGGGCTCCCGTGCTCGTGGAGAGCCCGCCTGCTGCTGAGGATGACCCGCTGCCTGCCGAGGGAGAGAGGGACACACGAAAAGAACTCGGTGAGTGGGGTGTGAGGGGGGATGTGTGTGCGCGCATGCGCGTGTGTGTGTGCGAGTGTGTCTGTGTCTGTGTGTGTGTGTATGTGCCTGTGTGCGCGCGTGTGTCTGTGTGTGTGTATGTATGCATGCATGCATGCGTGCATGTGTAAAAAGAGCCGATGACTGGTGGGGGGATGGAAAGTGAAAGTAACCAGCGCGCGTGTGTTTCAGTCTGTGTGGTGGCTGGCTGTGTGCGCACGCGTAACGGAGCGTGTGTCTGTGTTTGTGTATGTATGCATGCATGCATGCGTGCGTGTGTAAAAAGAGCCAATGACTGGTGGAGGGATGGAAAGTGAAAGCAACCAGCGCGCGTGTGTTTCAGTCTGTGTGGTGGCTGGCTGTGTGCGCACGCGTGGACGGAGCCGACGTGCGCGTTCGCGCACCCAAATCCTGGAGAAAAGCTCGTAACACCCTTTTGTCCCTCATTCCCCCGAGACAGGCAGCTATAAGTCTCCAGCCTTGACGCATCCTTTGGATGCTAATTCCAGGCGAGACCTAAAAACCAGAAATAGAGTAATTATTACGGATAGAAGATAGAAAGGGTTCAAGAGCTAGGACAAAAAGGAGAGGGGATAAAGGGCATGCTTGACGAACTCCGTGTTGAAGAGGAAAATAGGATGAGATACAACCATTAACTAATATTGAGGTGCTAGGGACAGAATATAATAGAGAGATAAGCTAAATCAATTTGGGACCAAACCCATGCCATTGTAACGAGGCAAATAAGAAAGACCAGTCTACTCTATCAAAAGCTTTTTCTGCATCGACTGATATGGCCGCTAGAGAAGTAGAGAGGGAGGGAATTTTGTTTAGGACATTAAGAAAAAGTCGATAATTATCAGAGGTATGCCTTCCTTTGACAAATCCACACTGTTCTTTACCAATAAAGTGGGGAATGAGAGGATCTAAACGTAGAGCAAGCATTTTAGCAATTAATTTATAATCGACATTTACCAAAGATATTGGGCGATCATTTTTGCAATATTTAGGATCTTGACCATCTTTATGAATTTGGCAAATTGTTCCTTCCTTAAAGGTACCTTCTGTTTTACCAGCTACAAGGAAAAGAATGAAAAAGTGTTAAAAGTTTCTGAAGTAAAACATCTGAGAAGTGTAAATAAAATTCAACAGAAAAACCATCTGGGACAGGAGTCTTCCCTTTGGTGAGAGAATTTAGGGCGTTGGATAGTTCTGTAAGGGACAAGTCTGATTCAAGAGCAAGAAGATTAAGATGGGATGAAGGGGGGGCGGGGAATTTTCTCAAGATATTCCTGAATGCTATAAGGAGGAGGATATTTTGGAGTGTAAAGAGTTTGATAGAAAAGTTTGAATTCATTAAGTATTTCTTGGTCTTTGTGTAAAAGGGAGTCAATAGAGGAATATATATATCATCTATGAGGGTGCGGTCTTTGCGTGTTTTGAGATAATTTGCCAAAAGCTTCCCTTCTTTGTTACGACCACCATAATAGCGAGCGCTACTATGCAAAAGCACGGTGGGAGCATTATCAGTAGTGATTTTATTAAAAGCGAGTTTAGCTCATATTAGTTCTGGTAAAAAGGAATATTTCGAAGAAGTGTAAAATTTGTGTTCTAAAAGCTTCATATGTGCCAAGGTGGTTTTACGTTGCTAAAGAAAGCGTTTTTTTTTTAAGACAAAATCAATGATAAAGCCCCTTGCAGTAGCTTTAAAGGAGTCCCATATGATCTGTGGAGATGAGTTGGGCGCACAATTAAGGTAAAAGAATTCAGTTGCAAAAGAGCAAAAGGAAGAGGAGAAGAGAGGGTCTAAGAGGAGAGAATTGTTGAAACGCCAACGAGAGGATATGGGATGCAGAGGGAGCAGATCAAGATCTGTTACTATTGGGGCATGGTCAGAGATAACAATAGGTTCTATAGAGGAAGAGAGAAGATTTTGGGATAAAGGTTGAGCAAAAAAGATATAGTCCAAGCGGGAAAGTGAAGCATAAGGAGGAGAGAAGCCCAAAGAGTCAGAGTGGGAGAGTCTCCAGGAATCAATGAGATGTGCTTGGGAAATAGTGTCAAGAAAATGTTTGTGGTTCTTAGTGGGAATAAAACAAACTTGAGATTGGCGGTCATGAAATGGGTCTATACCTTGGTTACAGTCGCCTCCTAATATGAAAAGATCATCATGGAATTGGACACTTTTTTGCGTGACAATAGGGCAGAAGGAGCAGTCAGGATGTGTAGGACCATAAACATTACAAATGGTTAAAGGAACATTATTAATTAACAAGTTAACTAGTAGCCATCTACCTTCTGAATCAATTTCTTGAGATAAGACTTTGCAGTTCAATTTCGTATGACATAGAGTTATGCCACCATTTTTATTATTAGAAGGAGAGAATAAGACTGTACCAACCCAACCTCTTTTTAATTTAAGCGCTTCAATTTTAGTGAGGTGGGTCTCTTGCAGGAGTACTAGATCAGGGTTATAAGAGGCGAGGTGGGAGAGGATTCTCTGTCTCCTAATTGGGTTAATAAAACCTTTCACATTCCAGGAAATAACTCTGAATGTAAAAACATTAAAGCTTTATACAGAATAAAATATGCATTAATAGAAAAATGAAAGAAGAAATGAATACAGAATAGTGGAAGAAAATTAGGGAAGAAAAGGGGAATATAGGAGCAAAGGAGAGACACCAGGAGAGACAGTACATATCCATAAAGGACGTCTGAGAAGAACATACCTGAGGGGAACGGGAACAAGAGAAGGCTGGGGCAATGGCGACGAACGGAAGACAGGACACCCGAACCAGGGAGTCCAAACCACACCAGAACACATAAGAAAGTGAGATGGGTCAAACAACTATAAACATGACAAACGAACCTGTATGAAGACAAAAAAGGAATTAAGAGGGCATAAAGTTAATAAAGAATTAATTGGAGAAATATGTCAAAGTAAACTGAGAAACACAAAACAATATATATGAACTATACAGATGGCAATAAGAATAATAGTGGAAAAGAAAATACTAGAAAATAGTAAGTCATGAGGATAAATAGGAAAAGGAAGACAGCCAATATAATATGAGAAAAAGAAACAAGGATATAAACAAATTTAAACGTGATATAAATAATAAAACAACAGTGAAAAATAATAGAAATGAGAATATAAGCATGTCCATCTATATAACAAGCAGGGGAAACCAAACAGGGAACAAATATAAACATGAACAAATCAGCCCGTAGGAGGAATAGTGGTATCCATGTTGGTCGTAGAATGAGACTGGATAAACTTTTTGAGTTCTGCAGGTTCTTCAAAGGACAAAGTGCGATTCTGAAAAGTTACTTTAACCCCTTCCATGCTGCCATCGGCCATTGGCCAACGGCAGCACTACCTCCCCAGTGCAGCAGTCGGCCAATGGCCGACGCGGCCCTGCCCGTTTTGCGGAAGTGCCGCACTTCCGCAAAATTGCGGGCGCAGTAAACGGGTTAAAGGTGCAGGGGTGAAAAAAGCCATAACGAGCACCCATTGAGCGAAGAGGAGGATGAAGATTAAGAAACTCTTTTCTTCTGGCTGCTGTAACATTGGAGTCATCCTGGTAGAGAAAAACTCTCTGACCTAGCCAAGAAATGTGTCGTTTGGCTCTAGCTGCAGAGAGAACAGAGAGCAGGTCAGTAAATTTCAAGAAAAGAATAATGGCACCCCGGGGTCTGACCGAAGGTGAAGAGAGTGAAGGACGTGGACTAAATCTATGGGCTCTCTGAATATTCAGCGTTGTTGAAGTAGGCATATTATGTAATTTTGGCAGAAAGGAAGAGAAAAATGGTGACAGGATCTTCTCCTTCCAAAGATTCCGGCAAACCATAGATGCGTAAATTATTCCTCCTGTTGAGATTTTCCAAGTCTTCAGCTGTTGAAGTTTGCAAACTTCCAATTCCAGAGAGGAAAGTCTTTGAGAATCATCCTGGAGCGACGAGAGTTGTTGTTCCATTGTAGAGACTCTGTTCTCCATTAAAGACACTTTTTCTTCCAGAAATTGCATCTTACTATGTGTTTCTTCCACAAATGGGTGTAAGGCGTGAATTTCCTCCAATAACAATTCCAAAGAAATAGTAGGAGATGTTTTATCAGGAGATGGAGAATCCTGTTTCAGTCTTTTAGGAGTGGAAGTAGGAGGAGATGATTTATGAGGCGTCAATTGCGATGCTTGGGAGCGAACAGAAGACACTCCAGCCATACCTGCAGTGGAAGAGGGAGTCGCCACTGTAAATGCCACAGACTGTGTATGTGTCATTGTGGGGAAAGTTTTAGGGACAAAAACAAACTGTGGTTTGTGTAGCCTGCCCATTTGCAAATGACAAATCAATAAGAGCAGCTTTGTGTTGAGTAAAAATTATCACAAGAGAGAATGACAATCCATAGCAATCCTAGACACCAAGTAAAAATGAGAAATAACCTGAGATTATATTGAAAAAATGAAGTAGAAGAACAGCGATGGAAAAACTTTACTTAATAAACCAGTTAGGTAAATAACGCCTAGCAGCATGTCAGGAGGAGATAAACCCCTGACAATCAAGGCAACATTGTGGGAGGGTGGGTGAATCCAGCAGGCGTTGTAATAGAGCAAATGTCCCAAAAATGGTCAGTAAAGCAGAGTGGTTGGCAGTAACTCCGAGGAAAATGTGATAAATGCGGAGGTTATAGGAAATGAGTCATTCAGAAGAAAAAGACAGCTTACTGTGATATTAGTGCCTTGAAGAGAAACATGTAAATATGGGCAAAATTTGCGAATTCGCGGTACGCAAATTCGTGCAAAAGCGAATTCACGAATCCACTGCGGGGTTTTTTACGTATTCGCGGGACACTTGCAGCGCATCGACCGTGAAGTTACCCATGCAGTTGTACATGGGCGCGGCCATCTTGTGCGCGTTGCGTATTTCCGTTTCCGGGCGCTATTTGCAAGCTCGCGTTGTGTGCGGGGCGCTATTACGAGTTGGCGTGTGTTTTTGCATGTTCGCGGGGGATATGTTGCGCAAACTTACCCACGCGGTCCTCAATGGGCGTGGCCATCTTGTTTTTCATTCATTACTATGGTTTTGCTCTTTTTTGCTCATTATCTATCTCTCTATTTGTCTAGATCTATATTTTGTGTTTTTTTCAACTTTTTGTTACTTTAATAACTACTTTTTTTGTTTAGCTCTCTCTTTCCCCGCCCTATTCTTTTCCTCTTTCGCCCAGGACCATGGCAAAGGGAGTCGGGAAAAGCAAGGGGTAGGGTCCCGCACCCGGCTCCCATGTGGGCGATTGAGGGGGAGGATGTAGTGGCCAGGGAGGTTTTTACTGCGGTGGAGGTAGCTGCTCTTATATTTTATGTTCTGCGCCACCTCCCTAAGACCGTGGCAGCAGGTCAGGCCCGGTAAAGGGTATGGCCTCCGGGAGCATCGCCAGCGGTGGGATAAGCTGTGCCGGGCCATGCAGAGGGAGTCGGGGGTCCGGCGCACCTATGACCAAGTGACGCACAGGTGGGCCGACATCCTCGACCGGGAGCAGGACCTGCTGGACCTGCTAGGCATGGAGATCCCTGGCCTTGGTGAGTTGCTATTTAATAACTACTTTGTTTTCTTCTGCTCTATGTTATATCGCTAATATATGTTTTTCCCTAAGAGCAAGAATGCTGCCTATTCGATTAAATTGCAGGTAAAATAATGTTTAAATAGCTTCTGTGATTGCAGGTGCTCGCCTCCTCAGTGGCGTTGCTACTATGCTTACTTGTTTGCAACTTTGTGCTCATTTGGCCTGAATATGTATGAGTGTAGTACTTTACAGAACTGCGTAATGCTAGAGAGACTAGAGACTCAAGTCTTTCCTTTGTACTCCTGCTGCCACCAAGAAGAAGAGATAGTGATGGATTGATAGGTTGAGTATATTATGACTTGTTATTAGTAGTAGGAAATTTTTTAGTGGTCTGCAATCACGATGACGGACTGTGTCTGTCACGTCACGTGCTGCTGAGTGCTGGCAGTCGTAGTAGAACCTTTTTGTAGTTGGTTTAGTTAGTGATTTACATAACTTTCCAAGTAGACGGTCTGCGAATCCAGCAATACTGTACTAGTATCCTCTTAGTTGACCAGATCAGATAGGTCAATACATGTAGTGCAATTGTTGCTAATTTGTTTCCCCAAGATAATTTTAGATTGTGGTCAAAGAAATCAAATATTTCAAAAAAACAATCATCCATGTTTGTGTTTATTTCATGATCATCAGCACCTACCAGGGGCAAGAAGACAGCAACACCCCAGACTCCTGCGGAACAGAGTGGGCAGGAACGGTCCTCTGCAGGCTCTTCTGCTGGCCCCAGTAAGTTGTTCTGTTGTTAATATAATTATACTTCCCTAACTTTTACAGCTCCTATTCATTCCAAACTGTTTCCTAATTCTATTTTTTACAAAATAGTCTTTGTATTTATTCATTTTATTTTATATTTTAAAATTATAAGGCGCGACAGCTACCCAATAAGGGTTTCCCGGCGCCGAGACAAATCATAAAGATGGCAGGGGATTACTGGTTAATCAGGATGTTAATCGAATAACCAGGTCTTGACGTGCTTTCTGAACCTAGCATGATTTTCCTCCTTTCGAATATGGAGAGGGAGTGCGTTCCGGAGGGATGGTCCTAGATGGGCAAAGGATCTGCCACCCATTCTAGCCAGTTTAAATCTGGGTACGCAGAAGTTGGCGGCTGATTGCCATCGAAAGTTTCGCTTGGAAGCATAAGAATGAGCCAAAGCTAAAAGGTATTTGGGTGCGATTCCTGCTTTGATTCTGAACATATAGTTCAGGGCTTTGAAGCGGATTCTGTTTTCAACCCTGAGCCAATGGAGCTCACGACGGTAGCTCGAGACTCCGGAATTTTTGGGTACTCTGCACAGTAGTCGAACAGCTGCGTTTTGGGCAAGCTGCAGCCGACTGACTACCGCTTTGTTGGAACCAAAGTATGGAATATTGCCGTAGTCAAGCCGAGATGTTATGAGGGCATTGACTATGGTTTTTTGAGTGGAGGAGGGCAGCATCCAGAGGATTTTCCTCAACCATTTGATGATGGTAAGGCACAGGCCGACGACTTTGCTGGCCTGTTGCTTCATGGAGAGAGAATTATCCATGATAACTCCCAGATTTCGTACTTGAGTAACTGGGGTGGGAAAATTTCCCATCTGGTTGGGCCAGTGTGAGGGGTTCCAAAGATCTCGTTGTTTCCCTAGTAGAAGAATCTCTGTTTTGTTTCCATTTAGCTTTAATTGGTTTCTTGTCATCCAATTAAGGATGTTTTGAAGCCCTAATTTGAGAGGGGATGGAGATAGTGGACTAGATTCAGACAGGGAAAAAATAATTTGAGAATCGTCGGCGTAGGTCATGAGGGTGAGACCAGATCTCTCCGCTAGGTCAGCCAGGGGTCTAAGGTAAATGTTAAAAAACAGGGGGCTCAAAATAGATCCCTGTGGCACTCCATGAGGGGCTTCAAAGGTGTCAGAACAGGCCAAGGAGGATGTTATTTGGCAAGTCCGTTGAGCCAAGAAGGACCGAATCCATTCGAGCGCTTTCCCACGGACACCGTTTCTGTGTAACACCTTGATGAGTGTTTCGTGAGAAATGGTGTCAAAGGCCACGCTCAGGTCTAAGAGTACGAGCGCGACCGTTTGACCATTATCAAGGAGGTGACGGATATGTTCCGTAACTCCTAGAAGGGGGGATTCTGTCGAGAAACCAGCCCGGAAGCCAGATTGCGAAGGGTGCAGGAGTGAATTGTTTTCAGCAAAGGTGAATAAGACTGAATGGACGTGTCTCTCTAAGCATTTGGAGAATGCAGGGAGTAGAGATATAGGTCTATAGTTTGCTGGAATTTCCGGGTCTGCTGTGTTTTTTTTTAGCAATGGCGTTATCATGGCGTGTTTCCAGAGAGCCGGGACTGTGGAAAGCTCGAACGAGAAATTGAGCATATCCACGATGATTTCCAGGGAGCGATCGTCCAGTTGTTTAAGTACTTTGATGGGAATTGGGTCCCGGGGGGAACCGGATTTGATGGTCTTAAAGATGGTCTTCAGTGTGTTAACCGTGATGGAGGGCCAGGATTCCAAGGTATTCTCAGTAGGGGGAACATCTTCCGTGTCAGCCAAAGGAGGTGGTACATTGATGTTAGTTTTGATGTCCCTGATAATTGTCTCGATTTTTTCGGTAAAGAAACAGGCTAGATCTTGGCATTGTTGAGTATTTAAGGGGGGAGCCGTGGCTGTGGTTTGTGCACCCACAAGTTCTCTAACCTTGTTGAACAGAGGTTTGGGCTTATTGGTTGCTTCCCTGATGGTGTTTGAAACAAACAAGGCTCGCGCCTTCGCGCAAGCAGTGTGGTATAAGTTTCTGGCTTCATGGTAGGTCTGTCTTAAGTCAGGGGCGTAGTCTTTACGCCATTGACGCTCAAGTGCCTTGCATTTCGATTTTTCAATTTTCAAACTGTCATTAAACCATGGGGCAGGGTGACGATGTCTATTTCCTTTGGCAAGAGAGGTGGGTAAGCAGTGATCAGCGGCGTCACTGAGCCATTGTTGAGTGGCTACTGCTAAGCTATCCATGTTGTGACCTGTTCTAGGAGGGTTTTCATGGAGTGCTGAATTAAGTTTTGCCATGTCCAATAATTTCCAGTTTTTCCTGGATGCGGCTAGAAAAACAGGTTGCGTGGTAGTGGAAGGTGGAAGATTGATGCTGAATTTTACTAAGTAGTGATTGGACCAACAGATGGGGGTGGTGTCATGCCATTTTAAATCGTTAATGTTAGAAATAATGGGGTTGAGCAAGTGGCCCGCTTTATGAGGGGGTCCTGAATTGACCAACGTCAGGTTGAGGGCTGTCAAATCCTCTAACAAGTTTGAGCAAGAGGGTATAGAAGGGTCGTCAAGATGTAAATTAAGGTCCCCAATAATTGAAAAGTTTTTGGAGGTTAGGTAATACGGGGTAATATGATTGGCTAGATTTGACGCCCATTTGGGTGAATTACCAGGGGGCCGGTAAATCAATAGGCCAGACATCGTAAAGTTCGGGTTCAAAGATATTTTGAAGGAGCCGGCTTCACAGTCAGGGATATCGACTGGATCTAACGTACATTTCAAGTCTCTATTGAAAATGATAGCAATTCCACCACCAAGTTGTTGATTTCTATCTATCCTAGTGATTGCATAGTTGGCGGGGAGGGCAGTGGCAACATCCGGGCCAGCACTCTCGTGTAGCCATGTTTCTGTCAGGAAGAGGGCGCTAGGTCTGTCATCCAGTAGGAGGTTAAAAATATCTAATTTGTGTTTCGGTACTGAATGGCAGTTGGTACTGTAGAACAGGTATTCTTGTGCCATAACATTCCGAGGCTGTTTGCGTTTACTGTGCCTCCTCCCGGAGTCAGGATGAGGTTGGCAAATGGTAAGGGTGAGGTTGCAGTTTAGGCAGGAAGTGACTCCTGTTTTGTGGAGTTCAAGCATTGTACACCTAATGTTAGTGGGCGGGCGTAACGCTAGTAGTTGACTAGGGGATCTTACCAACCTTTTGACTGTGGGTAGAGCATATCCTTCTGCCCCGTGCCCCGTTCTGTCCCGGACGGGCCCAGACGGGCAGGTCTTAGGCTTGTCTTTGGCGCGGCTCTGGCGCGGTCGCAGCACGTATTCGCTGCGCGTCATAGGGGGCATCAGGCTTAAGTAGCTGACGAGCTGTTAATCAGCTCCGCCTCTACGTGCTGGGCCAATCAGTGCCTGCCTCGGCCGTGAAGCCCTCCACACAAACAAGCCTAGCGCTTGCGGTGGACCGGGGCAGCAGGAGTAAATACAGTTTACAGGTGAGTCAGAGTTAAAATAACATCAACAGAATAACAGTGCAGGTTCTTAAATCAATCGGCGCTGTGTGATTAAAAAGACTCGTGCTCCCTAAACATAATTCGTTTAGTGCGCGAAGGGCATTAAAAGCTGTCAGTTACATCCAAAGGAAACCAGTGTAAATCGAAACTCATTCACACAATCAGAGTTTGTCTAACTCCGTAACGCTTCACCCTTGCATTCAATGCATGCATTTGTCATCTTCTTGTAGACTGTTTCTACATTCTTATCCTGCGTCTCTACCATCACTCTCTGTGCTACTACTATTTACTATTATTATGAGTCGGTCTGTGTAGGTAGCTAAGCTTGCCCAGTCAGAAAATGGTGTTAAACAAAACTCTGATCCAGCAATAGATCTAGAGGCACTCAGTGCAGTCCTCTGGGTTGCCCTTGCTGTCTATTCCAGTCTTCTTAATGTTAGTGCTTTGACAATTTCCAACAACAAAATGTCAATGTCCACCAAGAATAAGCTTAGTACCTGGCTTTTTGATTTGATAGTAGCACATACCATACCGCTAGTGTTTCAGGGACTATTCTGCACATACAGAAGTATGGACAAGAGAAATAAGACATTGTTGCTGATAGGTGCAGTTCGACTTTCCACATACCTCAGTCAGAAGTATCTGTGCAGGACTCGGGAGCCCTCACCTTGTTGGAACTTCAAGTCCTCCTGGTGGTGATGAGGAGTAGTTGGTTCTGTCTGTAATTATAAAAATGTTGCACGTTAAAGAGCAAGCATTCATCAGTTGTGCCAAAAAGAGTTGCATGTTATGGCTAACCATATAAGTTAACACCCTCCCCAAAACCGTGACTTCTTTTCAGTCCCAATAATTAAAAAATTTTAACATTTTTTCTTCCATTACGAGACCAAATAGGGGGTGGTGTATGGCATCTAAAAATATGACTTGTATTTTCTAGGCTTCACAACATCGGATGCGGCACTAGTTCCCACCACCAGTGCCGGGGCCAGCAGTGCGGAGGGGTCCACTCCAGGGGCGGATGCGGCGGATCCACAAGTGCCACCAGGAGGAGCTGAGGGGGATGGGTCAGCAGCGGTGGACGGTGGTAAGTTATTATTATACTCCTTACTTATTGACATTTTAGAGTAGGCTCGCAAAGGAGTGTATGATGTACTGTACAGTAGACAGTACACTACTACAAGTACACTGTACTGTTAAGAACAGTTACTGATTTAGAACTACATTTTAGCCAATCACGGAGAAGACAGCCACCCTTGACTTAGCAAAAGCATTAGCGGCGGTAGTTCTCGAGTAAGCAATGGCCCCCTCTATTTGACTTCAAATCAGCTGGGAAATTTTTATTGTGAAGCCAAGTCATATCAGAAGAACTTGAGGGATGTGATGAACGAAAAGGGAAAGAACTTAGGGTCAATGGAAGGACGAGCGAGTCATAACATTTATGACTGTAAAGAATGATACGTGTTTTTGAATGCAGGCAGAGGTGGCTGATAGGAAGGAATCAGATGCATGGCTGCTTGAAGCAAGGATGGTTGGAGGAGAAAGAAAAAATGACTGCCTGTGTGGGTGAATCAGAAAATTCATGTGTGGTGTGCATTGCAATATACCATTTGGGTGAAACTCAAATGCAAGTCAAGACGGTGGTTTACCAAAGAAAATGAAAAGGGTGGTATTTGGTTGTTGAGAAAAAGTAAAGTTGTTACAGTTGAGACTTTAAGAAGAATGATAGACGTTTACTTTGGAAGCCTGGATGGTATCTTCTTCCTCATACATAGCAGAGGTGTATGTAGAGCAGACGCTCAGTGCATGAAGATTGTTACTTTGTTCGAACAGCATGTCCAAGCCAGAGTAGCAAAGCAGAGGAAATCCAAATACTACAAGTTGTGATTGTTCAGAAACTCTCCCTTGCCTAAAGTAACAGTACAGTAGCTTACTTTGCAAGCACAGCATATATTGTGTATGTATTGTATAGTTGACAATTATATCAAGTCAAGTCCCTTCCTCCGGCAATTATGGTTACCACACTCACTCCCTATGTTCATAATTTTCTTTCTGCTGTGTTAATCATGGGTTTGACTATCGCTGTTGTTCACTCAATCTATCACAACAAAGCACCTAAAGGCATCAATCACATAAGCAAAGAGATCATGCGATCGGCTGGATACATGATCAGAAATGAATAATCTTAATTTTCCATTTGTAGTACTGAAGGCCCAGGGGGGGCAGTGCGAAATATAAATTACATTGAGCAGTAGCCCTTGATGTAACCGAGTATGGCCATGCCACCCCTATACAAAAGTAAGAGCTTCACTATCCCCACCTGCATGTACTGCTTAAAGTAATGCATGCAAGTCTGCATCATCATGGCTTGTGTCTCTTTTTCTTGGGTGCAAGCTGACAGAGCTGGCATTATGCCGGCTACCACAAGCTCACGTACAAGTAATTTCGTTCGCAAAACTAGAGAAAAAAAGAAGAATACTGGTGAACTCTCTGACTCTCTGACTATGTATTGAGTCCATAGTGCTGCCTGGTAGTAGAATTCCTGAAACTCCCACTGTTACAGGCCTACAAAGACGGCGGAAAGATACATGTCAAAATGTTATACTGTGCTTGCAAATTGCTAGTGTTTCTGTTGGATTATTTTGTGTTATTGTTAAAGAGTATTGGTTACATTATTTTTCTTTCTTTCTTCATATAGATGCTCCAAAAAAGCTCACCAGACAGGACAGGAGATGGCTGTCCGGGCCCGGGCCCGGAAGCTGGAGGCCATTTGTGTGGAATATCGCCGGCTGTGGGCTCGGGAACAGGAGGAGGGGGCGTCAATATCAACAACCTCCTCCAGTGCCCCCGTGTACACCAGACAGCAGCCTCCAGCACGGCGCCGTGCTTGGACAGCCTCCCGACGCCCCTCAGCTGCAACAATATCAGCAGCTGGCCCCCCCAGAGCCTGGATGGCACGCCTGCACTGCCTACCCCTCAGAGTGGATTACCTGGAGCGCAAGGTGGACAATCTTGAGCAACAGCTCCGAGACCTCCGCAAGGAGCGGTGGGACCGCCTGTCCAGACATGACCGGAAGTGACTGTGTCCCTTGCCCCTTTTTTAAAGACTGTTGGGGGGGGGGAATCGGGAGTTGGTGATTATTTGGGACTTTTCAGAGGACTATTTGAAATGGACAATTGTTTGGGTTAGGGAGGGGTGGGACTAGATTATTTTTGTTAGGGTAAATATAATTATTTATTTTACATACTTCAACATAGTGTACGCGTTGATGTTATTTTGTGGGGTGGTGGGCAGGGGTTACGGCACGTTTGGTTTCCTCAAACTTACCAGCATGAATTATCTAAAACGTCCAAAAATGTTCAAAAGTGCCACTAACAGAGTTAGTGAATTCAATTGGCCTACTAGCACTTTACTAGTACTACTGTCAGTCTCTCCTCCGAGTCCTAGCCCATTATTCTACCTTCCCAAAATGCTTATCTTACCTGTGATTCGTGTTTGAGAATAGAGCTAGACACAGAGCTGGCTCCATGGCAAATGGCGATTACGCCACCCCGGACCGAAATTCCGTTGTTGTGGTGTTAGTAGGAGTCGTACCACACTAGCAGTAGCAGCATATAAAAAACAAAGTAAAAAAATGAGACATTGAGTGGCCTGAGAGAAGTATTAGAAGGAACAGTAGCCTAAGCAATGCTGAAGATAAGTATGGGGAAAAAAGAATTGCATGAATGATTATGGCTACAACAAGAACACTGACACAGCAGCGTAACAAGTCTTCTTGATATGTAGGAGGATGATGTTGACGATGGATCCAATCGATGGTGGGCATGAAATTCAGAATTTATTTTAGAATACTCGTTTTTTCAACCAGAATTACAATATCCTAGGATTCATCTAGCTGCCTTAAAATTGATTTGAGGAGGTTGCTTGCACCTTATCCTCCCCAGCAAGTGTGTGGAATTAATGTTGTAATTTACTCACACCTCAATGAAAACCACACAGCCCGGGGGAAGAGGATTAGGGTTTGAAACTTGGATGGGAATGGGGTTTGTGGGGAAAGTTTTGTGGAGAGAGGGAAAAAAAAGCACAGCATGGACAAACAACAAATGAAGATTAACAAATCTTTGGATACAAAGCTACCCATAAATCTTTTAAGGGACATAAAGGAAGTGGAAATGCATGCACTACTGCATGCATGAAGTTGTTTGCTAAATGGATAGGTTACTGAAAAGTAAGTAGTACTTTCTACAATGTACTAACTATGAAGAAACAATGTGACAGTACAGGGCTGCAGTAATTACGCAATTTCACTTGCCTATCTGCCCTCAGAGAGAAGAACCACTTAGTACATTAAATTAGTTTAAAAAATAGCAAATAAAAAGTATACAATGGCTGGAGGGATGAATTGAAGCAGAGAGCAAACAAATGCACAGAGTCACACTCATAGAAGTTCACAGCAATAACATTACTTAAAAGATAAGTAGAAATGAAGATGGATACTGTAAATGTATGTTGTCGTAGTTGTCCTGTTGAATTTGGGAAGTTGCATGAATCCAGCCTTTCCTCTTTTTCGCGGTACTCATCCATTCCATCTGACGCTTCGTCGATCAATGTTGGGGACCAGAAGACACCTTGTCCACTGCCTGCCTGGTGGAGGCTGAATTGCGGCTCGCTAACAGCCTGAGTTCATCCCTTTTCCCATTGCACAGGGTAAAAGCCGGCCTGTAATTGTTGATGGAAATCAGGAAGTCATAATAAAACACCACGGATAAAAAAATATAAGGTACGCTGTGTAGTGCAAAATAACACTTTCAGTTTCAGAGTCGACAGTATTACAATACATACAAGCATCATTTCGAAAGTGCGTACTCTGTGTCTCCTTTTCAAGGATAAATAAGTGTGGGTGAAATTTGCCTATCTATCCCCTCAAGCTAGGTGTATAGTGTAAACTGCGATTTTAGAACAAAATTAGACCTTCCCACCAGTGCTCCCAGACCCCTCAACCCACCCCCAAAAATCTAGAACACCCCCAAGTAGCCCCCCAAAAACATGCGGTACTGCGACCTGGCTGAGGCCTAAGTTTAAATCGTTCCAAAACGCGCTCTGCAGCTAGGCCCAAACCCCCCTTTTCCACCATGGATTTTCTTCAAACCACTTGCAATCAAAATATTACCTTCCCCGCGGTGCTCCCAGACCCCTCGATCCACCCCCAGAAATAGAGAACATCCCCAAGCAGCCCCCCAAAAACACGCAGGAGTGCTATCCTCAGCGAGGCCTACCTTTAAATCGTGCCAGACACGCTCTGCAGCTAGGCCCAAACCCCCCTTTTCCACCATGGACTTTCTTCAAACCACTTGCAATCAAAATTAGACCTTCCCAGCAGTGCTCCCAGACCCCTCGACCCACCCCCAGAACTGGGGAACACCCCCAAACAGCCCCCCAAAAACATGCAGGAGTACCAAAAAAAAAGATTTTCACCATGGATTTTCTTCAAACCACTTGCATTCAATATTAGACCTTCCCAGCAGTGCTCCTAGACCCCTCGGCCCAGCCCCAAAAATGTAGAACCCCCCCCCAAACAAGCCATCACAGAAATGCAACACTTAGATTCTCCAGAGGCCTAGGTTTAATTCGCTCCAAAACGCGCTCTGCAGCTAGGCCCAAACCCCCCTTTTCCACTATGGATTTTCTTCAAACCACTTGCAATCAAAATTAGACCTTCCCAGCAGTGCTCCCAGACCCCTCGACCCACCCCCAGAATTGGAGAACACCCCCAAGCAGCCCCCAAAAAACACGCAGGAGTACTATCCTCAGACAGGCCTACCTTTAAATCGTGCCAAACACGCTCTGCAGCTAGGCCCAAATCCCCCTTTTCCACCATGGATTTTCTTCAAACCACTTGCAATCAAAATTAGACCTTCCCAGCAGTGCTCCCAGACCCCTCGACCCACCCCCAGAAATGGGGAACACCCCCAAACAGCCCCCTAAAAACATGCAGGAGTACCAAAAAAAAAGATTTTCACCATGGATTTTCTCCAAACCACTTGCATTCAATATTAGACCTTCCCAGCAGTGCTCCCAGACCCCTCGACCCAGCCCCAAAAATGTAGAATCCCCCCCAAACAGGCCATCACAGAAATGCAACACTTAAGATCTCCAGAGGCCTACGTTTAAATCGCTCCAAAAAGCACTCTGCAGCTAGGCCCTAACCCCCCTTTTCCACCATGGATTTTCTTCAAACCACTTGCAATCAAAATTAGACCTTCCCAGCAGTGCTCCCAGACCCCACAACCCACCCCCAGAAATGGGGAACACCCCCAAACAGCCCCCCAAAAACATGCAGTACTGCGCTCCCCAAAACATGGGAAATCGCAAATCGCGCCTTGACAAAAAAGTGCAGGTTTCAGCACTTCCACTACTTACTTTGATCCTCTTGAAACTTACCAGGACACTTGTTCCAGTGATTCCCAAGAATCTCAGCAAGGCAGAACAAAATCGATCCACTGTAAGGTGTATGACTAGTACACCCAAACACACGCGCCCGCAAAACACCAAAAAAGGCCACAATTCGGCCAATTCTGAAAAAAACGCCAACCCCCCCTAAAACCTTGCCAACATCATTATGAACGAGCCTGCATCGGGCCCTGAGCCCTAGACTCCGGGAACCCTAACAAATTATTAATTAAACCCAAAAACCCTAGTAAACCGCACTGAACCCTAAACCCTAGATATGCTTTGTCTGTCTCGGTCAAAGAGCCTAGGTATGCTACACTAGGTTGCTTCACTCAGTGGTGCCTGCCTTGACCGTCTGCATGGCCCTGCCGCAAGCATGGGCCAAAAATCAGTTCCGCTTGCGAAATTTACTGTTTTTCGGCAGCAAATTCACAATCCGAGAATCTCGCGAAATTGCCAAAAATTCACAAACTCCTGAGCGTAACATATTTTTGGCCCATGCTTGCGGCAGGGCCATGCAGACGGTCAAGGCAGGCACCACTGAGTGAAGCAACCTGATGTAGCATACCTAGGCTCTTTGACACAGACAGACAAAGCATATCTAATTGTATGCAGCAAGCCACATAGCCCCAATTTTACATGAACTGCTGTACTCTGTAATCTGCCTGGCATAACAACACTACACTGCCTCAACCACTCCATACCACGACTAGACAGACATGTAGTTCTGCTGTAGTAGTTGTTGTAGACTGGTTTACCTGTTTGACACTCACAAATTGGCCATAGTTCTTCCCTAAACCGATGCTGATGATCCATCCATCCCAGTGAGTGACTGTAAAGAAAAAAGATATAATATTTAATCAATCATCATGGTATATTGGCAAACAGTAAGTCCAAGGACATTTTGCATATTGGAAAATGCAACGTAGTGGCCCCTGCAGTTGAAGTACAATTTGAATTAAACAAGGTAAAAAAAGCAGAGTAGACTTGAGTTACATTTAGTGTGTAAAAGATTAAATAATTACAGAAGACATATGATTCATTTCATGCACAACAAACAAACAGCAATTGCTTTCATCAGAGCCAGACAGCCATTGATGTCCACTGCATGCCATCTGCTTCTCATTATTCATTACCTGTTCCACTTTTTGTCCGCATCTTCTTCTGAAAGTGCGGGACCACAGGGCAGCCTCTCCTGTCAATTTCAGAAGTAACTGTCAGCAATCAGCAAGCATGTAGCCAGTAATTCCAGTCCCACTTGAGGGGACTCGTCTACGAGTACGAAGACAAAGTTTCTTTATTCTGTGTAATCCAGCCATCTGCCTTG
Organism: Lissotriton helveticus; assembly: GCF_964261635.1. Classification (NCBI taxonomy): domain Eukaryota; kingdom Metazoa; phylum Chordata; class Amphibia; order Caudata; family Salamandridae; genus Lissotriton; species Lissotriton helveticus. The sequence continues at coordinate 1,326,208,638 of NC_136069.1, read as the reverse complement.
AGGGAAATGGATAGGTGGAGTCTGGAGGAGGAGGATAGAGGAGCATGATTGAGTTGTGAACTTGTGAACCTCAGGAATGCAGACTGCGGCACCTTCAAATCAATAAGGAAATAAGATGAAGACAGTGCTGCTGATGGACTTGTTGTGATTAGGTGATTAGAGTTCTGTTGTGGTAAAAGTTGCAAAACAAAGAAAGACACACAGGAATAAAAGTGAATAAGGACAAAAAAAAAGGAAGTCATTTTCAGGCCTCGGTGTCAGGGAAGTAGAGCTCGTCCTCAAACTCTATGAATTGAGACGGGAGTAGGTCAGCTAACAGAGAAGAACTTCCGTCACCTAAGTCGGTGTCCTCTTCTTCCTGCGTGCATTCACGTATTTTGTAATCTGGTGGTATGAAGTGCTGATTCATCTTGATCAGTGTTAACCTCTCCACATTTTTGGGCGAGAGGCGGGTCCTTTTTTAAGTTACAATGGCACCAGCAGCACTGAAAACACGTTCAGAGACACGCTTGCGAGTGGGCAAGACAAATAATTTAGAGCCAGGTTGGTGATCAGTCGCCATAGAGGCCTTTTCCTATACCAATACAGCAATGGATTCTGATTAACAAAGACCTCTGTTGGGTCACCCAGATAGGCCTGCAACATCGACTCAAGGTTCTCCAGGGTTGCTCCACTTTGCGTACCATCTGTGGCCGTTGCATCACTGGAACGAGCAAACCCTTGATGAGTTAGCCAATCCGCTTCCGACAATATTATGGCTGGACCTGGTTCAGGTGAGGATGATGATACGGTTGCTGGTGTCGTTAACGGCTGTGAGGGAAAGTGACTCCCTTCGGCCACAGATTCAGAAGTGGAACTTAACGCCGGATGCCCTGCTGATTCAATTGTACTTCTGCTGGCTCCTTCAATTTTCTGCCGCTCTTTTTCGAACTGACTGGCTGACACAGCTAGCCAATGTTTGTACTTTGAAACATCTGCTTCATCAAAAGGAATGAATGCTTTGCTGGCCACTGCCTTTTTGTACCGTTGATCCAGAATAGTGGCACAAATGTAATGTTGTTCTGTATGTATGTTTTTAAGCCTTTCATTGTCAAGTAGGCGGCTTAATAACCTCTCCGCCAACTGATATGCGTCTTGCTTTTCAGCATCATCTCGGAACAATGAAGACACCGCCTTTAGTTGGTGCTCTAGCATGCGCAACAATGGGATAGATTTGCCCAAAGAACAGTCCTCCCTGCTGACTTCACACGTGAAGACCTCAAAAGGACGAAGCAAGTCTGTCAGGCTTGCAACTAGCTTCCATTCCTCCAACTCTAGCCTCATGTCTTTCATAGTAGAACCCAGTTTATAGACATACTCATTTATTACCTCCCACTGCTCAGACAGATGCTCAAGCATGTAAAAGGTTGAGATCCAATGTGTTGCCACCTCCTGGATGAGTCCTTTGACTGGCAGTCTACGTTCATGTTGAATGCTCCTCAGCTGCTTACGGGCCTTAAAAGAATGGCTGAAATGTGTGCAGATTCTTCGGCAGGTGGTCAGTAACTTGCTGACTGTGTTTTCTTTTTTCAAGAAATCTTGCACCACGATGTTAATACTGTGCGCCAAACACGGCACTCTGAAATAGTTACCATCATGCATGGCCTTAACTATATTACTGCCATTATCCATGGAAACATAACCAACTATGCGATTTCTTGGATGCAGCCATTCATAGACCTTCCTATCAAACTCCTCCAAAAGGTTAGGTGCAGTATGAGTTTTCTCCATGGTAAACATGGCTACTGTTGCATGTTTCTGAGTAGCTTGAAAAACTGTGTCTGTGTCAACACCTGCTTTTAACTTGTCTTTAACCCCTGCAAAAGAGACCCAGTGTGCAGTGATGCACATGTAATCAAGGGCTTGGCAACTGGTCCACATGTCTGTTGTCAGGTGGATAGTGTGAACAGCACTCTTCTGAATAGCTGCACCGGTCACCTCCAGCACATCTTGATGTAGTGCTGGAACAGCAACCCTGGCAAAATAGGACCGGCTAGGAACCTTCCATTTAAGGCAGACTGTTGCCACAAATTCTAGAAAACCCACCCCCTCCACGAAAGAAAAAGGGAGAAGGTCCAGCGCTAGCATTTTAGCCAGCTTTGCGTTATACAGACGTGCCGTTGGGTGGTTGCGTTCAAATAGCGCATCCGACCAAAACATTCTGCTAATGGTGGTCTGGACCATTTTACGTGATGATGATGATGCAGACTTCTTCAAACCAGTTAGGCGCATTGATGTACTTTTTCGCATTGGTGTCTCTCCCAGACTCTTAGTGTGCCTCATACATGTTGCAGGGGTAGAGGGTGTGGGCTCTACCACTGCAGTGTTGCTGCCAGGGGTACTGGGTGTACCAGAAAAAATGTCTGTCGCTTCTTTACTTCTCCCATGCATGATCAGCCCCTCGTCATCATCAGATGCAATATCAATGGATACATTTGGATTTGTTTTTCTTTTGGCTTTCTGGATCTTCCTTAGGTGCGCCTCCCACTCGATAGTGTGGTGTTTTTTTAGATGACCTCTCTGGCCTCCGGTACCATAGTTGGTACCAAGCCTACCCCGACTAACTGATGTTTTACAAATCGAACACTCGATAGTGTGGTGTTTTTTAGATGACCTCTCTGGCCTCCGGTACCATAGTTGGTACCAAGCTTACCCCGACTAACTGATGTTTTACAAATCGAACAAACAACCATTTTTTCCACCTTTTGGCTAACACTAAAAAAGTCCCAAACTGGGGACTGGAGATGTCTGCTGGTGGTGGAGGTGCTACTTTCAGTTTCAGTGCCAGATGAAGTGGAGGATGGGCGTGGCTGAATTCAACTCTGTTGTTCACTTACAGCACCACTACTTGAGGTAATGGAGGTTGAGATGGATGGAGGTCCCTGCCGGCCCTTCTGAAAATATGGAAGCTGTAGGTCGAGTTGGTGTTGTAGTTAACTGCGTTGGTGGTGGTACCAGTGCCACGCCGCCCACATCCCACTCAGCAGCCATTCGGGATAGGGTCAAAATGTCTGTCTGCTGCATGCCCGCTGGGGCTGGAGTGACGACTGTGATGACTGGGTCGTCGTCAGACTGTTCATCAGCAGCAGAAGACACCACTTCTTCTTCGTCGTCATCACCCATAAGTGGAAGCCTTGCGGGAACCTTCCTTTTAGGCTTAGTTACCTTTGTCGGCTCATGGCGTGCCTCCCCCTCAGACTGCATTTGTGGGTTCCAATCAAGATCAAGATCATCAGAAGGAAGGGTGCTTGAAGAAGAACTTGTAGTAGCCCTCCATAACCTTTTTCTTGCTGGGGATCTGGAAGACAATGGATCATCCTCAGGAGGAGTGGCTTCCTCGGATGATACCTCTGCTTGAATCTCGAATTCCTGATGTGCCCCTACTTCTGGAGGAACAAGCATTGTGGGCAGTTGTGCCGCTCCATGCGCCTCTAGTTGCGCCTCTCCATGCGCCTCTCCGTGCGCCTCTCTTTGCGCCTCTCCTTGCACCTCTCCTTGCGCCTCTCCTTGCACCTCTCCTTGCGCCTCTCCTTGCCCATGTACTTGCGCTTGTACTAGTTGCACCTGTGGTTGTCGTTGCGGCTGTGGTTGTTGAACACTCGTCAGCTGAGTTACACCCTGCGTTGATTGTATGCTACTTTCTTGCGATGAGCCAACATCACTGGTCGATGGTGATTGAACAACCAAAGTGGCTGCCTCTTCAGCACTCATGGACTTGGACCTAACTTGGTGTGGTGGCACTGAGCCCAATGAAGCGGAGGTGCTGCTCCCAGCTTGGTCCCCGGCGGACCCCTCTGCTGCAGGTGTTGGTTTTTTTCCCCGAAAAAAGTGTCTGTGGGCACTCCAGTCTCCTTGGTAAGTGGCACCACTTGCTTCTTCTGCTCCTTCATACTGGCAGTGGCAACTTTCTTTGTAGAGGAGCTACGGCCACCTTTCTTTGGGCCCATCGTCTTCAGATGTCAGAACAGCAGGCAGCAGTTGCTCGAGTTGCAGAGTTGTCTGTGGCCACATGTGACGTCACTTGACGTTGTGCTGCACACACCGCTGCAGGACTTCTTCCTGGCACTGGTGGTTCTCTTGTGCACCTAAAAGCAAAGGAAGCCAGAGGAACATCAGTTAAACACCCCAAAAAGTCAAAAAACACACACAATTCAACACAATCCAATGCCATCCATGCCCTCAATGATGTTTAAATTCAAGAGGCCCCACACAAAGCCTTGGTCCATGCACCACTCACTACCCCTGGGCATAATGGGTGAAAGCAGGGCAGGCTGGGTGCAGGCCTATGGTTCAGAGCACACTGCCTGGCTTCAAAATGGCCCCTTGTCCCCTAGCCACATGGCCAGGCCCTGCCTGGACCAGGCCTCAAAATGGCCCCCACCCACATGGCCAGGCCCCAACAACACCCCAAAAAGTCGAAAAACACACAAAAATCAACACAATCCAATGCCATCCGTGCCCTCAATGATGTTTAAATTCAAGAGGCCCCACACAAAGCCTTGGTCCATGCACCACTCACTACCCCTGGGCGTAATGGGTGAAAGCATGGCAGGCTGGGTGCAGGCCTATGGCTCAGAGCACACTGCCTGGCTTCAAAATTGCCCCTTGTCCCCCAGCCACATGGCCAGGCCCTGCCTGGACCAGGCCTCAAAATGGCCCCCACCCACATGGCCAGGCCCCAACAACACCCCAAAAAGTCGAGAAACACACAAAAATCAACACAATCCAATGCCATCCATGCCCTCAATGATGTTTAAATTAAAGAGGCCCCACACAAAGCCTTGGTCCATGCACCACTCACTACCCCTGGGCATAATGGGTGAAAGCAGGGCAGGCTGGGTACAGGCCTATGGCTCAGAGCACACTGCCTGGCTTCAAAATGGACCCTTGTCCCCCAGCCACATGGCCAGGCCCTGCCTGGACCAGGACTCAAAATGGCCCCCACCCACAGGGCCATGCCCCAACAACACCCCAAAAAGTATAAAAACACACACAAATCAACACAATCCAATGCCATCCATGCCCTCAATGATGTTTAAATTCAAGCGGCCCCACACAAAGCCTTGGTCCACTCACCACTCACTACCCCTGGGCATAATGGGTGAAAGCAGGGCAGGCTGGGTGCAGGCCTATGGCTCAGAGCACAATGCCTGGCTTCAAAATGGCCCCTTTCCCCCCAGCCACATGGCCAGGCCCTGCCTGGACCAGGCCTCAAAATGGCCCCCATCCACATGGCCAGGCACCAACAACAACCCAAAAAGTAAAATAACACACACAAATCAACACAATCCAATGCCATCCATGACCTCAATGATGTTTAAATTCAAGCGGCCCCACACAAAGCCTTGGTCCACGCACCACTCACTACCCCTGGGCATAATGGGTGAAAGCAGGGCAGGCTGGGTGCAGACCTATGGCTCAGAGCACACTGCCTGGCTTCAAAATGGCCCTTTGTCCCCCAGCCACATGGCCAGGCCCTGCCTGGACCAGGCCTCAAAATGGCCCCCACCCACATGGCCAGGCCCCAACAACACCCCAAAAAGTCGAAAAACACACAAAAATCAACACAATCCAATGCCATCCATGCCCTCAAGGATGTTTAAATTCAAGAGGCCCCACACAAAGCCTTGGTCCATGCACCACTCACTACCCCTGGGCATAATGGGTGAAAGAAGGGCAGGCTGGGTGCAGGCCTATGGCTCAGAGCAAACTGCCTGGCTTCAAAATGGCCCCTTTTCCCCCAGCCACATGGCCAGGCCCTGCCTGGACCAGGCCTCAAAATGGCCCCCATCCACATGACCAGGCACCAACAACACCCCAAAAAGTCGAAAAACACACAAAAATCAACACAATCCAATGCCATCCATGCCCTCAAGGATGTTTAAATTCAAGCGGCCCCACACAAAGCCTTGGTCCACGCACCACTCACTACCCCTGGGCATAATGGGTGAAAGCAGGGCAGGCTGGGTGCAGACCTATGGCTCAGAGCACACTGCCTGGCTTCAAAATGGCCCTTTGTCCCCCAGCCACATGGCCAGGCCCTGCCTGGACCAGGCCTCAAAATGGCCCCCACCCACATGGCCAGGCCCCAACAACACCCCAAAAAGTCGAAAAACACACAAAAATCAACACAATCCAATGCCATCCATGCCCTCAAGGATGTTTAAATTCAAGAGGCCCCACACAAAGCCTTGGTCCATGCACCACTCACTACCCCTGGGCATAATGGGTGAAAGAAGGGAAGGCTGGGTGCAGGCCTATGGCTCAGAGCAAACTGCCTGGCTTCAAAATGGCCCCTTTTCCCCCAGCCACATGGCCAGGCCCTGCCTGGACCAGGCCTCAAAATGGCCCCCATCCACATGACCAGGCACCAACAACAACCCAAAAAGTAAAATAACACACACAAATCAACACAATCCAATGCCATCCATGACCTCAATGATGTTTAAATTCAAGCGGCCCCACACAAAGCCTTGGTCCACGCACCACTCACTACCCCTGGGCATAATGGGTGAAAGCAGGGCAGGCTGGGTGCAGACCTATGGCTCAGAGCACACTGCCTGGCTTCAAAATGGCCCTTTGTCCCCCAGCCACATGGCCAGGCCCTGCCTGGACCAGGCCTCAAAATGGCCCCCACCCACATGGCCAGGCCCCAACAACACCCCAAAAAGTCGAAAAACACACAAAAATCAACACAATCCAATGCCATCCATGCCCTCAAGGATGTTTAAATTCAAGAGGCCCCACACAAAGCCTTGGTCCATGCACCACTCACTACCCCTGGGCATAATGGGTGAAAGAAGGGCAGGCTGGGTGCAGGCCTATGGCTCAGAGCAAACTGCCTGGCTTCAAAATGGCCCCTTGTCCCCCAGCCACATGGCCAGGCTCCCGCCTGGACCAGGCCTCAAAATGGCCCCCATCCACATGGCCAGGCTCCAACAACACCCCACAAAGTCGAAAAACACACAAAAATCACCACAATCCAATGCCATCCATGCCCTCAATGATGTTTAAAGTCAAGACACCCCACAGAAAGACATGGTCCATGCACCACTCACTACCCCTGGGCCTACTGGATAGTGAGGCTTTACAGGCACCCCAAAATTTAAAAAAACACATATAAGAGTGAGCTAAAATTCCATGACATAAATGACATTTAAGGTAAAAAAAAACTCACAAAAACAGTTGTATCATGCACCCATGACTAACCCTGGGCCTACTGGATACTGTGGCTACCCACAATATATATTTTTTAAAGTTGTGAAAAAGTTTTAAAATTGTAGATGCAGCAACTGCAATGCCCCAAACTAACAACACAAACTTACTTGTAAAATCTCAAATCCAAAAGTGATCCAAACTCCAAAGTCCAAAAAGTCCTCAAATACAAATATTCAGCAGCAGCCACAAAAAGTAATCCTTCCAGCTCCAGATCCAAATCAAAAGTGACCAGGACATGGACAAAGCACTGGGAGGAGCCTGCTGGACAGGAACAGGAAGTTCCACCCCCCCATAAATGGACTCCTTGCACAACAAAGTGCAGCCAAATGTCAATCTGAGGAGTTATTCTGATCAAAATCATGATTTTCAGAAGGTTTATGCTGCCTGCGGTGGATTTCTTGTGCAGAATTGCAATTTTTGCAAGTTCAGGAAAGCGAGCTGTTCAAATCTCCCGCCGGAAGTCAGCTGCGCGCCGCATCTACGTGTTCGGCATTGTTTACTCCCGCGATGCGTGATCGAGGGCCCTTATTACGTACTCGCGTAGTCAAACTCTCGCTGTGCAAGATGGCGGACCGCGATGACGTAATTGTGGTCAAAAAACTCTTGCACGATCACGCAGCAAGATCCAAAATGGCGCAGCACATGCAAACCAGGAGAAAAACAACTCGGCAGACTCAGAATCACAGTAAGTCAACGCCGCACACGCAATATTGTATTTTTCAAGCGCGACCAAGCAAAAAAATCCACAAGCTTGCAAATTTACTGATTTTTGGGCAAATTCGCGGCATTCGCGGACTGTGAAATTGCTCAAAATCCGCAAATTCCGCGAGCGGAACGGATTTTACGCCCAAACTTAGAAACATGCTGCAGCGTATCTGTAGTATATCTGCTGCGTGGAAAAAAGGAGGTTTACATCTGCTCCATGCGGGGCTGACAGGAAACGACAGTGCGACCTCAAAATGGCGGTCGTGTGAGGAGAAGCTGCAGGTGAAGGGAATGACGAGAAGCGCAACGCGCCTTACACTCTATAACCCCTCACCCGACTCACGGCATGTTCCGGTTCATGATGTGGTGCAAACCATTGATAAAGAGTGCAAAAAAACGCGCTCGCAGCTCGAAGCGTGTCCCGGTGTGGCGGAGCTCCAAGCTCAGAAGGCCATCTTGCGCGGCACCTAAAACCACGCCCCCCAGCTATATGCAACTTTGATTAGAAATATTTCATCGGACACAGCTTGTGAACTGAGACACTTGTGGGAAGAAAGAAAGACAACACAATTCTTAGATGAAGAGTGGTACATGTTAATGGCAGAGCATGATAACCATATGTGAGAAGCATGGCTAAAATGTAGCTTCTTTAAAATTCTTCCCTGGTAGCATTGGTCATCGTCATCACCCACAGGTGCTAGGCCTGGGCCTGACCCAACCCCTGGGCCTCCTCCACCTTCTCACCTGGACATTGACACCATGGCGCAATCCACTGCACTCTCTCCAATTCTGTGACTCAACCAGCAGGAGCCTCAGCCAGGCAAAATTTCCAAAGCCTGGGTACAGCACTCACCACCAAATCCACAGGGAACCTCCAGATGCAGGTGATGCAACAGGGCCCCCTTAGGCATGAAGTTGCAGCATTCCCGCCATGCCACACAAGTTTGGCGCAGCTCAGGGGTCTCAACCTCCACCAGGTCTAGCCAGCGCAACATCCTCTGACCTGTGATGCAGAGAGGCCCAGCCAACCATTGGTATATCACCTCCGTGCACCACGGTGTAGTGGTGGTACATAGTATGCAATGCAGACCTCACTATGTTGGTGCACAGGAGTGCCTCTACCGTTCACAGATCCAAGGGTCACCAGGAGATTTCCTCACACCGGTCAGCAACGTTTCTCCATGCGACCTGGCAGACTTCACCACAAGGTAAGGGCGATCGCTGATGCCTCATTGTCTACCTCCATGGCCCAGCTACTCCACAGCACCTTGGCATCCGACTATGGGTCCCAAAATCAGGCCCAGTGAAGCCTCCAGGCCCCGGGACCATCCACGCATTAAAGGTTTTGGATGCCATAGTGTTGCAAGGAGTGCGCTATAATAAGTGATGCACCACTGGTTTTGTCCAGCGATGCGCCTCTTTTCATGATTATAGCCCTGTATTTCCTCTTCCCCTGGGACTCTGGCTGGTCATCCAGGCAATTGGGGAGCTTGGGGGGTGGGTTGTTGTTGATCTGTGGTGCACTTGGCCCTGGCTACTCCATTCTGCATTCCATTGGTTTTGTTTCCTATTTTTCATTGGAGGTGGCTATTTTGCCTCTAGATGCAAAGAAAGTCACGTTGGGCTGACTAACATGAGTTTTTTTGCCGCTAATGGGCCTTTTGTCAGTTTTCTCCCACTAACGTCAGAATTTGTATCGCCTTCGCTCTACTTTAGCGGCCGTTTTCACAGCGGCTACCTGAAACTATCGCCATGTAGGAATGTATTGTAAATACCACGCTAACAGGGCGATAGTTTTTGGTGATAGGCTGCATTAAGAAAACTGCCGCTAACCAGCGTTAGCGATAGTTAGCAGCAGTTCTTGTACATATACCCCTTAATGCGCTTGGGTTCAAATCAAATAAACTTTATTCGGTTTCACATGAATAAAACCATAAAAGTTGCAAGAGATCCAAATTACAATAAAAACAATAATTCTGATTACTTGACGTACGAGGGACGCGCTAATTTTAGCCGCCCCTGTTTGGATGTACCTACGCTTATTAAACCCGATCTACGCTGCTAAATACATGTACATCGGTGCCTAGAAGCCCGCCCGGGGATTGTACCCTTCATGACCGGGAGGTGTCTCCATTCATGATTACGTGGAAGAGCCCATTTGTGGACACGAATCTCTGTTAGGTGACAAGTTCTTTCCTGACCTACATTTCGCCCTAATTTACCTTCGTGTTTATTTCGAGTTTCTTCCAGTTGTAGAGGTTACCCCCGGCCCCTGAATCCCTTCATCCACGCTTTACCTGGTCTGTCGATAGGGATATTGTCTTCAGACGGAACATTTTGGATTTGAAGCGGCGGCCCTGAATCTAATTGTCTACATTCATTGTACTGATTATTATGTTCTGATTAATTACAGAAGATATTTTCTATACGTAATTGCGCCCTGACGAAGGATTGGTGAATATCGATCCTGTTCCGAAACGCGCGTCGGCGCTTTGTTCTGTTTTGTTTTCTGCTTTATTTGTGTTACATATTTTTATTGTTGTATATTATATATATTTTGTATTAACTGTTTGTATATATCGTGAATTGGTATGTCTGATTATGGTTTGGATGGGTGTGATTAGTGGTTGCTATGAGGGTATGAGAGGGTTGTGTCGCATATAACTTAATATGTAAATAGATTTTGTATATACATTTATGTCTTTATGATTGTTGAAACTATAAATGAAAACTTCAAAAAAGAATAATAAATAGATATGTTTTCCAAATAATTCTTTTCTGTGTGGGACTGTGACACTTTATATAGATTAGAGCTTATGCCTGCAATATATATCCAGATTTAGGGGGGGGTTTCCTGTGTTTTTGATTACAGTTCTCTCCCTGCCTCCTCCCCTAATATCTCAATCCAGGGACCCTCGTGTGTTTTTTGATTGAGACTGCCGTCTCAGCCACAGGGTGCTAACACTTGACCTCTACTGCACCCTCTTAGACTAGCAAGCAGGAGGTGAAAAAGATCCAGGCGAAACATGGTCAATAAAAACCGTTCATAGGTGGATAAAGACCCCAGAAGATAAGGCTCAGTGGATGGAGTTGTTTTCAGCATTAAAAATATGCGGACACTCTGTTTCCGCAATTCCCTCTCATCCCTTTCCAGTTTCCTTAAGCTAATGAAGGATTCCCTAATTATCTTCAAATCCTTTTTTACAATAGTTTTGGTATTTGAGTATAAATCAGCACGCCCTACCTCTTCAAGACTGCTTTTAAATATATTTAAGCCACGGTATTCGTAGTGCGTTTTCAAGGGACTTACACTCTTTTAAAATCAAATGGCTAAGAGTTAATTCTTTATTCATCCAACACTTCACTCAAAACAAGAGTGAGCGCAATGCCAGAATGCCGCTTAAATAGGGCACCCCCAATACCTCATGGACCACCAAATAGACAGGCCACGCAGAACACACAGCAGGCGATGTGTCCCCAATTTCACTTACGTAACTGGCTATAGCTACACTTTTTGCCTGGTAAACTTTCAGCTTAGCTGCAATTGGTCTCTTGCCTAGTTCATAAGTAAAGTTGAAAATAGCCGTATTCCCATGTACCAGATCCCCTTTTTCCTAAGAATTAATGGCCCCCAATTTATTTGATCATCCAATAGGACTCCTAGGCACGAAAAAACGGCAGTGCGGGGGACTTTGGCGGGCCAACTCGGAATTGAAAACTTCTTTTAGGATGAGTCCCCACCTGCATTATGTATGATTTTGAGTTATTAATTGATAAATCATGTTCTGACATGAAGTTTGAAAAGGCGTCCAACAAAGATTGCAGACCTCTAGCAGTCCTGGATACAAGAACTGCGTTGTCCGCATATAGTAGGACGGGCAGACCACGTCGCTCCACATACGGATAATCTACTCCCTGGCTCTTAAAGCTCTATCAAGGTCGTTGATATAAAGATTAAACAAAAAAGGGGCCAAATGCAACCTTTACACCCCTCTTTATATCAAAGTCCCGTGAAACACTGAGGTCCTGTGAGTATATCAAAGTCCCGTGAAACACAGAGGTCCTGCGTTTGGGTTCAAAGTAAGAATTAACTCCCTTGGGAGCCATGTCGGGTTTCTTAATTTTTACCCACTGTTCAACCCATGATGTTTCCTGTAATAGTATATTTTGTGTTCCTCTCATTTGTTTACTATTTTTTCTCTGACTTTTTCTGAAGACCAGGTCACAACCTTTTTGGTGGGCAACTGTCCTAGGTTAAATTCTGATCTTGGCTTCCTTCCTCTCATTAACTCAAATGGTGAAAACTCTGTGCATGTCACTTCTGTTCTATATGACCACCAAAGAGTTTTATACACTGGTGTTACCTAACAAGATTTGTGTTTTAGCGCTAACTGAATAGCACCCTTGGAAACCCTTATTATAGCTTCTACCATTCCAGTTCCTCTTGGATTGCAAACAGATGTTGTTCTGTGACCAACTCTCCTAGGTCACGGTAGTTGTCACCCTTAACGAAAACCCATTAGGTTTTAAAAAGGACCCTCAGAAACCAACCTAGTTGGTGGCATGCTACATCACTGGCTTCCACGTAGGGGCTGTGTGCCTCCTAGGTGGGCTTCGACGTCTGATTTCAGGATACTGAATCAAATTGCAATAAAATATTTTATCAAAAAGTTAAAATCAATGGTGGAAGTGAAAGTGGAGAAATGATCTCACACATCCCAAAGAAGTGAAATGGTCTACATGTTTTACTGCTGGGGTATAATATTATATGTCAATTCCTGTGATCCTGTGATCCAACAACCCCAGGACTGATGGACCCTTCCTTGCTACATATAATTTCCCATAAGCCTTCCTGTGTCTGAATCTGAAAGCTAATCTCCTGTACCCAATCATGTCAAATGTCTCACCGATGTAGATTTCTGGTGCGGTATCAGAATTCTCCAGAAATTATCCTATTTTATTTTCAAAATTATTCTTCCATGATATTTTTATTCACAGTTCTGTACGGTGAACCTGAATCTGCTGTTACATGTACACCTACACCACCCAACTTTATGTTACAAATAGGTTTGTTTCCTCAACTCTTATTTGAGATATTTAGTACAACTTTTTCTCTCACTTTTGGCACCTTCTCTTGATCGTTTTCATCTTCACTAGATGCACTAGTACTCTCTATCTAACCACATTTTACTTTATCACATTTCTCCTTTTTTATCTTGCAGACACATACATAGGGGCCAATTTTCCCACATCTACTACATTTTTGTTTTAGTCCAGGGCAGTTCTCACTATTTGCTAAAGGAACGTACTATCACATTTGTAACATTTTACATTTTTATTAACTTCCCGAGGTCAGTTTCCCTTTTTTATGATTTGGTCCTAGTTTTATCAATGGGTAATTAGGCTACTACCTCAGACTCAGATTCAATAGTTTTCTTAATTTCTTTAGCTTATCTTCCTGATATTTATACTTTGCATACTATAGGAAATACATCTTTTAATTCTGCATCACCATTAATCCACAAACATTTCTGTATTGTTGAATAATGCGGATGCATTACTACCTGATCCATATCAATTCTTCAAGCAGACCTTGTGAGAAAAATACTCGGCTAATTTGTAACAGGCTCTACAAACACATTACCCCCCCCCCCATCAGTTCTCTATGTAGATTGCCATAGATTCTTAATTCTTCGGGACCCAACAATTCTAGGAATAAACTTTTTTAATGTATGGTGACAATTTGGCCTTAAAATCAATAGTCGATATATAATTTAAAAAATACTTCTTCCGATGGAGCCATAGTATACGAGGTTCACCTGGACTGCACAAAAATTATTTTGAAGGAGTCACAGTAACATTAGCCATGTTGGAAGTGAACTGATACTAGATCTTTCTTCACCACTTCTACTTAAGGCTCTTATAAACTCACCAGACACTGTCAATATTGACTAAATACAGAGTTGACAAAATACAGTAATGAGGATCACACACCATAATCACACTCGCTGTGATTTCTACTTGATCTATAAAGAGTTAATAAAGAACTCCGTATCACTCGTCATAAACACTCGCTCAGTGACTCATACACCACATATTAAAAGTCATGTGAGGACTAAGCAAGTCAAATAAAAAGGAAAACAGCAGTGTCACCTTTTTATCACATGCACAAGATCTCCACTTAAGAGTCTGTTGCCTTTGATGCGTATGCGTAGGCACTCTGCCTCTAAACAGAGCGCAAATGGAATGTGTCAACAATCCGCACGGAAGCGCATGCGCGGTGTTCCAGACCCTGAAATGCTGTAATGGGGAGCACGATATACGCATGTGCAATGTTTCTCTCCCCGCATTGGAGCACGTGAGAGAAGCGCAAAGCACCTGCCTCAAAGCGCACAGGCCTCACACTTGCAAAGGCCTCCACCGCATCACCAATGGTCTCCACACAGAACAAAGTGTAATCTGTGCCAACTCTACACCACCACAAATGCTCTCAGCAGACAGCCCTGCCAAGTATCACGCATTAGGCGTGACACTAACGCATCCCGTGCAGGTGTCCGCATCACCGCACTAAATGAATTAGTCACGCATAATTAGGGACCTCCGACCACCCCCAGGCGTGCTATAACAAGGAGCTGCAGCAGCGAGGCAATTGCGCTACGGAAAGCGTGCATGTGACTGTCTGCAAATTAAATAGAATAGATTGATGAATGTTGCACTGGAGAGCTGGCAGCACAGCCTGGTGAATCACTAATAAACACCAAGATGTCTTTCACAGCTCATCGTCGTCGTTTTCTATTAAGGCGCGCTTCCCTGTGATCACGTGCAGGGTGATTAATTACCCTAGGCTGCAAGGCAGCCAGTCAGGAGGCTGGCGGCAGCTTTGTTTTTCAGAGCGCGCCCGTCTCTGGCAGAGCAGTACTTTTTCCTCACTTGCGAGTTGGAGTCGCACTCAGGCTTTGCTGGACAAGACACTGAGGTAGGAGGCAGCCGTGGGTTTTAGTTTTAATTTGAAGTCGTGTATGGCCCACCCACGCTCGCAGAATTCACCTGCCAAGACGTTCACCATTAGTTAAAAGAGGCACACTTGTCCACCCCTGTTGGTTCATGAGCATAATCGGCTCATTTGTTGGAGGCTCGCAGGCGGGAGTCCGGGGCTCACTTATCCTGTCACGCTGGGGTCCCGCTTCTGAAATTCATGCCCTCGATCATCTAAAAAAAAGTTTTTGAAAATAGCAACCATCATGCATTCATTTAGATATTATTTTGTCCGGCCTGGTTATGATGCACCCTGAGACTTTGAAATAGCAGTTATATATTATATCACATCGGAAGCCTCCTAGAAAAATCGAGTTCTAACTGTGCACCAGCAGGAGTCCTCTTTAAACAGCAAATGGCGAATCATGGAGCATTGGTTAATTTTTCTTTTTCATTTTGTTTTCAATGACTGGGTGCACGGAAACTTTTGTTTGAACTGCATCATCGGGTTTAAGGTCATAGTTTATTGTTAATTTAGGCAGCATTCACTGCAGTGTGCGCTTTTTACAATTGTGATTATCACTATTCATTGCAGCATATTTGACTGAGAAGTGCTTGGTATCATTTTCACGTAGTAGGCATGGTGAGTGAGCCCAATATGATTCACTGCAGAGGGTCACGTATTTCTTGGCACAATTTGTGGTCACATGTTTGTAGATGAACTGCGCCACATGTTTAAAAGGATTGTTTACACCTGTGTTACCACAAATTTGCTATCAGTTTGCTTGGTGGATAACTTTGTTTGTTTTAGGGATGGTGTAATGGGGGGCTAAGCTGCCAACATTGGCACATGGTGTGAATCTGCGGGTTTCCACATTGGATCTTATCTCTACTCACATTGTAAGTCGACCGTTTGCCTATGTTTGGTTTACTTTAAGTTTCATGGTTGCTTTTACTCAGGCCACCACTCCGCACAGGCGCATTGATTGACCGAGCAGCTTGCCGGCGCTGTTCGCAGGCCCCTGTTAGCGCACTTTAGTTCAATTACTTCTTATTGTTTCTTGTTGCTTAAATGGGTGTAATTTCTGATATTTATATGTTTCTCTTTATGTTTCGTTGCATGATTTTTGCTCGTGAGAAATTGTCACTCATAGTCGTTGAAATGTCACTCATAATTACACTGAAATTATAAAAATGTCACACATAGCAATCTGAAACCTTGGCAGCTATGCACCGGGAACAACTCTCACTGCTCCAGGCACAAGGAAACACCCTCCGCTGCCTGCACAGACCCTCCACGAAGTTCTCCGCAAAGACTGCACTGCAGGAAGAGCTGTCTGCCTCAGAAAGGAGGCCTCGCTCTCACGGATCTCCTCAGCGGCACTGGGAGAGATGTTTCTTCAATGCTCCTCATACATGAGTCAGACAGGCTCGCTGGTAGTGCACCACAATTGCCTGAATACACCGGCCTGGCACCCGTTGGTTTGTAATAAAGGCTTGGCTGCAACTCGTTGCTAATTCTGTGAGTAACACGCTGCACAAATCAAAGGTAAGTAAGCGTCTTTATTATGTGTCCAAATGCCCCTTGACCTCCAGGCAACACCTTTCTCTAACAGTCGTTCCTAATTCTAATATCTACATTCTGCTGATGTCATTGCTTGCATTACATCACCTCTACATAGGCAGCATCAGGTTATTATGTTAAGTGCTCCTTGGAATTTGGTTACGCTCATTCTGGTTTATAGGGACCAGGATAAGACCCGAAGATGATCATGCCACTAATAGAGAGGGCGAGGGTCTTACATCTATCAAATAAGGAGTCCTGATTGAATCTTTCGACTTCTATGCTCAGTTTGGAGTTAGGTGGCCTATAGGATACTCTTGTTTGTAGCATTGCCTAGGAAGCCTTCATCATCAGTACGCATGCTTATTTAGATGCCAAGTCTGTCATCTCTAGTTGCTCTCAACACACCCATGGGCAGGACACTGGCAGATGAAGAAATACATAAGAAAAAAGCAGGTGACAGACTACTTCATCCATGCACCCGGGATCTGGAATGATGTACTCGCCTTCAATTCAGAAAAGAGTTGAAGACACATATATTCAACCAACACTACTTCTCAATGTTCTACAAAAACCATTTACACGCTTTGCACACAACAGCCTCCCTCCCCTACCCCTATCACATGTTCTAATTGTATTTTTTGCCTTTGTCCACGTACAGAGCACTAATGTCTCAGACTAGGATTGCACTCTCTAAATATCATGGGGCTCGTTTATGCGCCACCGGTGCGTCACTTTTTGTGACGCACCAGTGGCGTAAAACATGCGCCATGTTGCGCCATATTACGAAGTGACAAATCTATGTAGATGTGTCACTTCGTAAACCCCTGCGCTACATTATACCTGCGCCGGGTATAATGTATGCAGGTTGGGCGTACCCCCGCAAGAAAGGGTTGTAGGAGTGGCGCAGCAAAATCTATGAGATTTCGCTGCGCCATTTCTAGGACAACAATGCGTCCAAACCTTTTGCCTGCATCATGGCAGGCGTAAGGGTGATGCAGGCCCTTTCACATGGGGCTTACCCATTGTGAAAGGAACATTGCTGGAGTTTCAACAGGCTTCCGACACAACTCCAGCAATGCGCCACTTTTTGCTCTGACAGATACTTCAGTTTTACTGACGTATCTGTCCTTAATTGCGACATGATGCGTCATATTGTAAATATGATGCATCATTGGTGTCGCAAGGAGGGTGCACTGAGAAGTGGCACATCGCTGCTTTCACACAGCGATGCGCCACTTCTCGTAAATGAGACCCCATGTACATTTATATATACGTAACAGTGTATAGTTATAGTTTTATAGGGGATTCATCCTGCTTCTTAGGTGGATATGATCCTGAATCATCTGTTGAGAAGAGCCATGTCACTGTTGCTTTTCGGAACCTGAAATGTTTTGATGTTTCTTGTCTTTGCCAAGAGTGAATTCTATAGTGTGTTACCTAGTGGTAGGTATCTAAAATGGAAGCATGGACAAGTGCTTTTCCTAACTTAGTAGAGCAACAGCTGGAGTTAGGCAGCAAGAAACTTGAGGATTCCACGTTCAGTTAATATGGATTGCAAAACCATCTGCAATTATTTTTCAAAAGACTATAATATGATAAATGATGCTGTCATTCAAAAAAAACAATTGTGATTGAGTCATGTTGTGTTTACCGTGCTGCAATGCTGTCTTTTTGGTCGGTTAAAACAACTTTCTTCCCTTTAGTAAATATGAAGCAGCTTACCTATTGCCAGATTAATGTGGTTGTAGCTATTTCATTGGCATGCTTCTTTAGAATACATATGCTATTGTATTTCTCAGCTTGTTAAAACCGGTAAACAACCTTTACAACGAAACTTTTACAACGCACTACCATTACAACGCGGTCATTACAACGCAAACTATTACAACGCATTGCGCTGGGGGGCGCTCTAGGATAAGGAATAGGTTAATTTACTATCCAATAACCTTCCCTAGTGTCCACGGGGACTGGAGTTGGAATAGTAAATTAAACTATTCACTATCCAACACCAAAAGCACTATGCGTTGTAATGGATTGCGATGTAAAAACCGCGTTGTAAAGGCAGGCGTTGTAATAGCCTGCGTTTTAACATCATACATCCGTTAAAATCATGTGTTTAAAGTCTGATGGTATTTTTATTATGTACTTTCTCTCCTTTATTTTGTTTTCATCATTTGGTGAGTTCCTTAAAAAAGAATATGAGTAGCCTAAAGCCCACATATTTTGGAAATATTATGCAATTAACAATTAAAATAATATTATCACATCATGAATTAAATAGTAAATTAATAAAATAGTAACATTATTAAATATTCAATACATTTCTAATGCTGCACGGATTCTAAAATTGTAATACACCTTAGCTGCTGTTGTCCGACATATGATATTCAAACTGTCGACTTATTTGGCAGGCCATTCCCTGAACACTAATCTAGCACTGTAATAAACCTACTATGCATATTGATGTCTTGATTAAGGCAGGTGAAAGGTTTGTAAGTCTGTTTAATGTTTAAACTGATCTTTGTTCTTCATTGGCTAAACTCCACATTTTGCAGCACATATAATTCAAACAGTGTGCTTGATTATAACCCTGCTCTGCTACTCAGCAAAAATCATACTATTCAGATGATTTGCAAGAAGCTATTATGGAGAAGTGAGCTAAAGTGAACTTTAGATGTACACATTACAACATTTGAGAGCGATAAGGGTAACTGAATGTTGCAACTTCCAGACTTTAAGGTAGTAAAGTTCAAAACTGACGATGACAGCACCTCTGGCACAGTTGCGAAAGGCCCTGTAAGCAGCTAGAATTCAACTGGAAAAGAATCTTGTTCAGCTGTATTGACCAAGCATACTCCTTCGCAAACATATATTGTTCTCCGTGAAGCTTTCTGAGAGAGTGAAAGCTTTTCACATCCTCCACAAGAATGTCTGCATGTATTTTTGCGCATAATAGAGTGAACTTTTCTTTAATTGAGCCAGGGTCGGTCTGTTGAGCTTAGCTAAAGACAGCTCTCTTTATGTTTCAATACTTTTAAAAAGAAGAATAATGCCTTTACCATGCAGTCTTTACAACGCATATACCACTACCACGCACGTCTCTACCACGCCTGTGTTCACAATGCACATACATAGACATACATTATATGAACAATTACCACACACAATTTTACCACACAATCCTTTACAATGCAATTGTTTTATTAAAAGCTCGTGCTAATATATATGTTGCTTTATTTTAAATAAAATCTAATTAAACATTGTAATTGAAATGTAAGCAATCACATATTTTGAAAATATTTTCTACGTAAAACCAGTTTGCGAAGCCACGCTACACAAGTCATAGCAAACCTACATTTTTACATGATTTTTTAAATATAACACTACCACTCAACATCACATGTTTTATAATAGCAAAAGAAAATTGACATGTAAAATTTCCGACTTTCTTTAATTTCAGCATCAGTGAACATCCTGTCCCCTAACCAAGATGGCAGGCGAACTCTGCGAAGAAGATCAAAATCACGTTACATTTCACCACAACTATAATTATAAGTTTATTCACATTTTGATAGCGAAATAAACATTGTTTTCACACATTACTTTCCTGATAATTATGGTACACATATGTAAAACATATCAGAACAGGCATCCATCATTTTGTAGTCAGTGGGACACTGCCTGTTGACGTGACCTGATGCACCGGAGTACAGAAGAGTTACACCATCTGTCAAACACTGCCATCTATCTTTGAAAGTATATACAACTTACACAATTAATATATATTAAATAAATGAACACCAAGACATAGCATCATTATGACTACAGCGGTCCATTGGACCGCCGTAGTCGCGGTGGCGGTCTGCCCTCTATATACTGACTTTGGCAGTTGGACCACCACTGGACTGTTGCACCCACCAGGGATATGTGATCCTGCAGTGGTGGCACAGCGGTCAGAGGCAGCAATATTCCGGTTGGTGCCACTACGGCACCACAAAGCATGCCGGGCGGATAGTCACCGACAGACTGTCGGTCGCCATCCGTCCAACATCTCAGGCTGCAGTCAGACTGCTGCATAATGATGCGGTCGGTTGGAGAGCAGAGGGCAGAGGGACCGACCATCGCCTCCGACAGGCTCAAGGAGCTCATCAGAGCATTGGTCGGAGCATAATCTCTATGATGGGGCAGTCTATGCTGAGGCACCGCCATAGGGATTTATGATGACCCTTTGGGGGCCTCCAGCAGGGCTCCCAGCCACAAGGGTCCTGGCACATGGTGCATGGATTTTTGGGAACTGCCCTTTTCCACCGCAGCTTGTGCTCCGGCCCTTTATTAGGGCCATAGCACCTGCCGCAAAGGAAAATAGCAGTTTTTCGACCACCTGCATGCCATTCACATTGTAATCGGGCAGATGGGCCTGAAGTGGAAGGCAAGATGGTGTTTCAGTAAATCCATCACTCGAGCTAATCCAGCAACCAGCCCTCCAACCAAATGAAGGAGTATGCATAGTGGAAGCTATACCAGCACTAGGAATGGGGAGGCGGATCACTGCAACCAGTTTTGCTGGAGGATCCTTGAAGCAAGCTACACTTGGTGGTGCTCTCTGAGTCAGCTGTTGCTCTCGGCTGCCTATGCAGACCTGCGGCGCTGGCTGATTGTCCGTAGAACTACTGTTCTGCCTGCTGTCTCACAGCGGGGGTGTCCTTTGACGAGAATGGTGGGACACAGTGGTAAAGGCGCTAAAGAGCGGGCTGCTCTTTCGGCCCTTTCTTCATCAGGGGTAGCTGCTCAGCCGCCCCCCTTGGCATGAGACTGTTTCAGAGAGTCGGACTGGCGGTAAGAAGGACGATGGTCGAACCGGTAAGGGGGACAAGCTAGATAAACTGGTGACTGTTAAAACAGCACCTCAGAAGCCGTCCCGTGAAGTGGAAGGGTGTCACCCCCTGATTACTAAATAATTTTGTACTACTGGAGTGGGCTCTGTGTTGATTGATGGTCAGGAGAGTGGAGATGGAATGCAATTGGCAAATAAGCCCAAAGATAATCTTGAGATATGTAATCCCACTGTGGAAGCTGAGTTTGGTCCACTATTACAATGTAACATAGAGTCTGCTTTAGAAGCTTCACATAAGGGAGAAGAGCAGGCTCTCCATCCAGGACCCTCGAATGGGGACAACGTGGCTGAAGAAAGTAATATAACAACCAAAGATGCGGTGCTCCAGGCTGATAGAGCAACCAAGGAGAAAGTAGCAAACACCCCTCAAACCCTTGATATGATGGAGAAATTTTACTCCATGATGGATGAGTCTGAAATCTCTGATGCCAGTATTCCAGCGTCCAGTGTAGAGGGGGGGCAAACTCAAACAGCAGCTCAAGGTTATAAGACCTGGTAAACCCTCAGTGGCAAAGAAAATCTCTCTCTAAAAGAAGGAGAAAGAAAGAGAAGAGCTTACGGGAATCATCTGAAGGAGGCAGTACGGGGGATTGGAAGTGGGATTATTCTACCACACATCTTGCTGCCTCAGAGGAAAGAGTGGGTAAACTTGGAGGAGATCTGGCAGGCTCTGCTGTGGTAAGCATTGGTGGGAAATCATAGACTGGAAATATGAGACTGGAAATCTGAGAGACCCCTCTCTCGCGATGGTTTTGCAATCTATTAAGAGCTTCGAGGAGGAGGTCAAAAGTCATAATCATAGAGCTCGACTCGCTGCTAAAAACTGCAGGGCATCATCAGGAAAGTGGGTATAACCTGCTCTGATATTTCTGAGAGAAGTGCTGCTGTTGAGACTCGAATGGAGAGCCTTGAAATAGAAGTGGTGGCCCTTAAAACTTACGGTGTAGCTCATGAGGGGTTTGTCAAGGATATGATGTGGAAAATTGAAGATCTAGAAAACTGGCTATGTTGTAACAATCTACATTTCCTGGGGGTCCCAGAAGGGGTTGAGGGGAACATCTCCAGAAAATATATGGTTTCCCTTTCAAGGGGCGCCTTTCCTGAGTTAACTACATGGGACTGGGACAAGGAAATCCTACAGGCTCACAGATTTTCTTTAATGATGCCCAAAGTTTTCCTAAAACCCCAGATTTGCCAGAGGCAATGCTGGTACATTTTCGTCATTTTTTGTTATGGCAGGTCCTGTACGATCTGGCTCGCCCCGCGCCTTAAAAAGAGCATGACGGAGTGACTTTCTTTACTAGACCAGATTTTGCCCATGCTGCCGTAGAACGGAGGTGGCGTTTTTAGGAAGCTTTTTTTGCTCCATTCCAATAGCTGGGGGCTGAAGTATATCTTGAGAATCCGGCTCGACTGAAGATTGTTCTCAGGGGTAAAACACCCAAATTTACCTCAGAAATTCAGTCTCAAACATTTTTAAAGGATATCACTGGTGGGCCTAGGAATGGGGCTTGATGGATCATAGTATGGCATAGTATGTCATAGTATGTTATATGACTATGGTGCTACTACTTTCTTGCGTACACTTGTTGGGTGGTAACTTAGTAATTGATTAGTTTTATTCTGGGGTGGGTGGAGGGAAGTTTTGGGGGAGTTATGGGGATGGGATTGCCTCAGATGACATCATCCTGGCTCTGGTTGAGCTCGGCTGCCTTGGTTGTTGGTGGTGGGTGGGGGCAGGGTGGATTTGTGTGTGAGGTTGCAGGCTGGTGGGAGAGGTTTATTGTACACGTTTTTCTTCTTCTATTTTTCCCTTTTTTTTCTCAGTGTATATGGCCCAAGAAACATTAGGATCTTTTCTTTCTTTAAGGAATGGGTAAACTACATATAGCCACTATTAATATTATTGGCCTCAATGACCCAAAGAAAAGGCAGAATACTGCGGCAGGATTACAATTGCTATATGCTGATATTGTATGTGTCCAGAAGACTCAAAGAGAAGGTGCCCAACTATAGCTTTTGAATTCAATGGGATATAGGCTGGATAGGCAACTCAGAACACCCGGACACGAGGAGTGGCTTTCTTGGCTCATAATACTAATCTACTATTCACTTGCATGTCAGCCGATAAACTTGGTTGATGGGTCATAGCTGAATGCTTGGTATGTACTGGAGAAACCTTTACTATATGTTCAATCTATTGCAGTAATTTGAATGATCCAGGAGTACTTGAGCAAATGACCAGAGAACTTTCAGCATGGCCTCTCTCAGTTGTTCTCTGTTGGGGCTTTAATATTAATATACCAGCTAACAGGTCACCAAACTCAGAAGTAGATTGGATATATACCGGGAGGAAACCAAAGGTATTTTGTGCCCTCAGGGCTTCATGTAAGGACCATGGGTTAAGTGATGGATGGAATTGGCAAAAGCAATCGGATCCTGGATATGCTTTTTTCTCTATACCATATAATGTTCATTCCTAATTGGATTATGCGTTTGTTTCCTATTCTGTAATTCATGAGTTTTCAATAGTGAAAGCTCCACGTATACTTTCACACCATAATCCACTAGTGGTTGAGATTAAGGGGGAAGGTTTTAAGCCTAAGGAAAAATCTTGGAGTTTTGAGCGAGCCTTATTATTTAACGAGGAATAATGTAACTACATGCAGAGATGGCTCCCTATTTTTCTAAAAGATAATTTATGGAGTGCAGCAATAGATATCGTATGGGATATGCTGAAAGCTGGTATACATGGGGAAACCCTTAGATTCTCTCTGAACCTTAACTGGAAAAGCTATTATGTGATCTGCAAGCTGGGTTGGCTCAAGCGGAAGAGGATTTGGCTAGGGTTCTACAGCGGGGTATATCTGGAGGAAGCCCAAGCAAATGTGGCACTGTCCAATTCTTCTATTTTGGGAATTATAGCTAAAAGTACTACTGGTAAACTCACTGCTTGGGAAGTGAAATCGTATGAATGCAGTGAGCAGATCGGACACCATTTGGCCATGCTAACTAGGCAACGGAGCATGCAACATATCGTCCGTGAGATTCGGGACCCAATTACGGGTCTTACCATGGATCCAGATAACATCAGACAGTCATTCCATCAAAACCATCAAAACCTTTGCCAGGATGATCTAAAGCGGAGTCTTAGAGAGATTAATGAATATTTGGACTCAACCCGTGGTAATCAGTTCTCCTTAGAAGAACAGCAGCAGTTAGAAGACCCTCCACAATGCATAGAGATTCTATTAAGCATGAATAGCCTCAAAATGGCAAAGCTACTGGCATGGACAGTATACCTGTTGAATGTTTCAGTATATGACTCAAATGTTCAACAAAGTGTTTAAGGGGGGCATGCCTCTGAGCTCCTGGTCTTCCGCAAAAATCTTGATATTTCCTAGAAAAAAAGAAACCAATAGCGGAACTTAGCTCAAATTGTCCGATCGCCCTGATAAAGAGTGATTGTAAAATATATTCTAAGATCTTGGCTTCTCACCTAGTGCCAATACAACACATGCCAATACTACACATTTAAGGTAAGTTGGAGGGTTGGGGGCTCCCCCGACAAATACATTGTTTTTAAATATAAAAACAATTAGTGGTATTGGCATGCGTTGTAAATGCATATTCGCTGTAAAACATGCGCACTAAAAAATATGTGGCAAAGGCATGCAAAGTAATTACCTGTGTTCTGCCATCATACAACAGTTTTGCGGCTGTACATTGCTTCAGCATGGTTGGACTCCAATCCTCTGGGATTTCAACAGTGTTTAGCCCGGTTCTTAGCAGACTATAACTTGGAGAAAGCTTCTATGCAAGAAAGGGGGGCTCGTGCTCGACAGAAAAACTTGAGAATCTGGCCTCCACTGACAGAATGGGTTGAGAGGAGTTGTCAACCTGGCATTGCCGGATAGTATTAACAGATTGCTGCAATGACACACAGCACTTTAGGGCCATTTTGGGATTTTATGGGGGAATATCTATGTTTGCTGGCTATTTAATGTTTATATTTATATATGAGAAAGGATTTTGATGGAGAGGTTTATGAGTCTTAAGACTGAATTATTGGTTCTATATTTGTTATCTGGATCTCTCACCAGCTACTGGGGAGGGGGTGGGTGGGGTGGGGTAATTGGGGTGTATAAAGTGATCAAATGCATAATGCTATACCGATGATTCTGTCTTTCTCACTATAATTTATCTATGTATTTATTATTGATACAATGTGCAATACATTTTTTTTTTTTTTTTAAAAAGCCATTGGGCAGGTGGGACCGCCGAGATCTAGTCGGTCAAACACCTGCCCGAGGCGATTGTGATCACATCGTAATGAATCCCTTGGGGATATTTTATTAAATCTCTCACCAACAGTCCCAAATAAACATTCTTCGGCAAGACACAAATAAGATAGTCCCAAACAGAAAAAGCCTGAAATATCTTTTTTTAGCAAAAGGTAAACAAAACAATGCAATTCCTAAGACGAGAAAATAAGGAAAATAGAAACATTGTTAAAATCCAGGTTTTTTTTTCAAAGACATTTTTTTCTTCTGCTAAAATGGAAGAACAATATAAATAAACACCAAAAAATGAAGATGTTCCTTTCAATTCAAATAGGTTTAAATAGTTTAAAGAATGATTTTGTTACAAACAACCTGGTATGCACATACGAATACAACCTGTATGAGGATGTAAAACTGGTTAAAACAGGAAAGTATATTTTCTTCAATATCTAACATCTCTCTATCTCCTTCCATCTCTCCTTACAATACATTTAGACACCAACATGTTTAAAATAGTAATTTAGTCATTTAAATTGTTCTTCCCTGACCGCAGCACCTCCTTGCTTCCGATCTTAATAGCAACGGTAAACCATTTACGTAAAGCTGAAAAAATAAAAAAGTTAAAAAGGGCAATTTATTCCATTAAAGTCAATGGGAAACCATGGGAAAGTGTTTTAAATGTGTATATATACACATGCAGCTCCCCTTGTCCAAAATCAATCTGCTTTGCTTCATGGAAGCGGGAGCAGCCCCCCCCACCTATTTATTTAAATTGAAGCCCCGGTGAGGTGGCAGTCCGCGGGGCTTAGGGGGCCCACAAGCCTCTCCGCCTCATATAAATTGAAGCCCCGGGGCAGGGTGGGGGGAGGAGCCCCCATGCATTTCTTTTTCAAGCCCCGGGGAGGTGGCGGTCCCCGGGGCTGCGGGGGGGCAGTATCCCCCCCACATATAATTATTAACGCCCTGGGGAGGTGATCATTCCGAGGGCTGCGGGGGCCTGCCCGGCCCGGCATATATTTTGCACATTGCCCCTGGGACCTGGCCCATTCGGGGGCTTATTAAAATGAAGCGTGGGAGCCTGCCTAGTTGTTTTTTTTAATTTGTCTGGATTCCTGCATCCAGCGTGAATTTTGCCGATTTTTTTTTTTTAATGCTTTTTTGGGCCCTGGAGGTCTGGGTGTTTCTGCCCTGCCCCTTTTCTTTTTTTTTAACCTTTTTTCTTGTGACTTGGTTCTACCGAGTCACAAGATGACTGCCAACACTTCTTGGTTTGAATTTTTGGCAGCCAATCAGAATGAAGCTCATGATCTGGAGGGTTCACGGATCCACCGCAGTCACCAGATATTAATTTTCTTAGAAACTACCAAACCGATTTACACCATTTAAAGCAAAGAGTGTGCTTTGAACCAAGAGCTACCTCTCTGCCAAATTTGGTGTCATTCCGTTCAGCAGTTCGAGCAGTAGCCGCACCTAAAGTGTCTATGGAAATTAAAATGGAAAAATGCATTTGGGATCCCCACTTTTTCCTCGGCCCGGCATGACTAATCACCCCAAAACTTTCAAGACAGGAGCTGACCGGAGCGCTCCATTAGTTTTGAAAATGTCATGAAGATTCGTCATACAGCACCAAAGATATTGGCAAATTAAAAAACGCTTTTCCTTGGGAAACTAGGTCCTAACTATAACTACATACTGGTGACCGCCAGTAGGTAATATATATGAAATACATATATATGTAAATATATATATACATATTTATTTTTTAATAAATCATTACATACAATGATAAAAAAATATTTGCCCATACTTACATATACTTACCAATATACTTACCAAATATGCGTAGTAAAGGTACATGCATCGTAAAGGAAAGCGTGGTGAAGCCATGTGTGTTAAATGCAAATGTGTGGTAAAAGGCATGAGTGGTAAAGACATACGCGTGGTAAAAACAGTGTGGTAAGTCAATTAATCAATCAGCATTTGTTAAGCATGCAGCTGCGTCAAACTGAAGCATCCTGGTGCTCAAAGCAGATAAAAGAAAGCCAACTGCGTATTCTTAATGACTAGGCTGCATCAAACAACCAGGCTTTCAGTTTTCTTTTAAAGGTGACCAACGCAATTTAGGTGGCAGAATGTTACATAGCTTAGCTGTAAGAACTGTGAATGAGCTTCCTCAATGGTATGTCTTCAATATTTTGGGAATCTGCATTAAGAGGAAGTTCTCAGACGTAAGTACTCTCTCTTGAGTATATGGGGTCAATCTATTCATCAGGTACCGTGGGGCATCTCTGCTGAATGCTCTAAAGGCCACCGCCAGAGATTTAAATTGAATGCACTTTGCCACCGGAAGCCAGTGCAACTGCCTTAAATGGGGAGAGATATGTTGATGGTGGGGGACTCTCGATATAAGTCAGAGCACTGTATTCTGGATTACTTGTAGTGTGTGTATCAGTCCTACAGATGGCCGCTGTGGAGACTGTTCGAGTAGTCTAATTGAGAAGTTATCAACAAGTGCTAAAGCCAGCTTGTAAGCCTGATTGAGTCATGGAGAATGGCATTCATTTCCACAAAGATTAACAGCTGTTGGTTCACCAATTTCTACAAAATTTCAGTGGGGTCCGGGAGAAATTATATGGGTCTGTAATAACTCAGGACACCAGGGTCTGCATTCTACTTTTTTAATGAGCAGCAGGAGAGATGCCCGTTTCCAAAAAGTAGGAAAAACACCAGACATCAGAGAGAAATTCCAGATTTTATTAAGATAGAGGTGAAAATTCTGGGCAATCATCCTATAAATATGCGAAGAGAAGGCGTCCTCCGGGAAGCTTGACTTACAATTTTTTTAGCTCATTTAACCTCTTGGATGCTATGGGAATTCCCCTGCTGTGCTGGGATTTCGCGATCCTCGCACATTCATGACGAGCTGGGCTCGTCATGAGCGTAGCAGGAGGCTACTGCATGACGAGCCCAGCTCGTCATGAGCGTCGAAGGGGTTAAGGAGACTTCTTTAGATATAGGATCAAATTCCAAAAAGGATGGCTTGAGACTGCGGGGTGCAATGGAAGCTTCAATACTCTCATGATCTAAGCATTGAGGTCATATAATTTCCTCTAATTATGCTCCAATTTCTGGCAGAGACTTTTCTCAGCTGTTAGGGCAGGGGAAAACCAAGGGACAGAAGGCCTATATATTTGTTCACATGCTTTTTCAAGAAAGCTGGAAGGTCTAAGGAGTTAGAGATCCATTCATTTAACAGAGAAATATCTGAGTCAACTGTCCCTAGAAGAATCGGCGGGGAAGAGCTGAGACTGAGCAAAGGATTCTTCAGCAAGATTCTGCCATTTTCATCTCCAGGGGTGTCCTATTTTGAGGGCATGTTCCCTGAAATGTAAACGGGATGCTATAGTGATCAGACCAAACCAGGTGCTATGGGGAGTTAACCTGCATAGTGGGCATATTAGAAAAAAACAGATCCAGCATATGTCCAGCTTTTTTAATAGAGTCCTGGACATGTTGGATAAGATTAAAATATTATAATAACAAAATGAGAACGAGTCTCCTATTTCATTAGCTACTGTTCCTATAACCACCTTTTCATGGTTTATTAGGTGCACTGTACGTGGAGGCCGTCTACACTAACATCCCACAGAGGGCCACACTAGGGGTGATAGAAGAAATACTGAATAATGAAACCTGGGTGTCCACTACACCACCGGCATTCAATATGGACTGCGCCACTCTAGCCCTGACAGAGAATTATTTTGAATTTAAGGGGAGATTTTACCATCAGACACAGGGCACTTCGATGGGCAGCACTTTTGCTCCTTCGGTGGCCTGCCTGTACATGGCGGATTTCGAAAGGAAATTCATATTTCATCAGATGAACCCTTACCACAACAATATCAAGTTGTGGAAGAGGTTTATCCACGTTATCCTGATCTTTTGGACAGGTACCAGTGACTCTCACAAGGCATTTTTTGACTGGATCAACACACTTAACCCCTTTCTACGGTTCACCATGACTGTGTCAGCCACACAGATCCCTTTCCTGGACCTGACTATCAAGCTGACGGAGGGTCAACTGAGTACCACTATGTTTAGAAAACCAACTGATCGTAATAGCCTACTCCATTTCTCAAGCCACCACCCTAAAGCCCTACGCACTAACCTACCCTTCGAACAGTTCCTAAGAGTAAGGCGTAATTGCAGCAGCCTCTCTGAATACAAAAATTAATCTGCTGTCCTTTCAAGGAATTTGGCTGAGAGGGGATACCCATGTAGAGTTATAGCAAAAGCACAAAAAAGAGCGTTCATGCATCACAAGCTGGGCTTGGATAGTAATTAGGGCTATCTCTAATTAACACAGGCATCTACCTCACATGGGAGATTGCATATTGACCCTGACAAGTTTTACCACTTATTCCTGAATGGATCTAAACTCGGTCGAGACGTTTAGACAATAAGAGTCCCCACCCCGTGTGCCTAACCAATACATTTTAATCTACCATCTACTCGAGATTATACTCCATATCATGCGTTTGTGCTCAACTTACAATAAGCACATACGTCTTTAACTATCACAAGATGGCCGCCACGTTTCCAGCCCAACCCATGTGACACAAAATCAGTTTGCACACTAGCGATCTGGCCATGCCTTTTAGCATTATTTAATGACGGCAGGACGCCCGCACCGCATCTACCCGATGCCGGCGGTGAAGGGGTAGGACGATTGCCTACTACTCAGGAGCCCGAGGTGAGTGATGCCCCCGTAGTTTTAGTTTCAGGAGCCCGAGGTAAGTGATGCCCCCGTAGTTTTGTTTTGAGACACACGGCACACCATACGAGCTTTACAGATCGCGCCCCCGCCTCTCCTTTTACCGACTGTCCCTGTTCATCTTCCACACTGCTAACATCCCCAGGGACTGATTAAAATAACGACATGGGACACTGGAGGCTGTATGTGCTATAGGCAACAATAGGGAACAAAGGGCCAATAATCTTAACCTGACCCAATACGATCACGCCCCCCCTGTTATTTTGTCAGAGGCAACCAATCAGATCCATCGTAGGTACATGCTCAGATCCCACGTCGCCGCTAGATTAGCACGTGTGTACTACTTACGCTATGCCATAATTCTCCCCGAGACACAGAAGCTCTGATGGTAATTAATTGAGTACATGACATGGGTTTACCACCACCGTCCCATTCTAAAAGGAACAATTAGAGGGTACAGGGAACTAGCTCCATTCACCTGTAGATTTTAACCTCTAATGCCTATTCAACCGTGACTCAACACAGAGGGATGAATAATAGGTTTTACCATGTTCTCTTTGTTGTTTTTAAACTCACAACTATCTAGCCTTATACACAGAGGCCCAATCCCTGATGTACGAACCGCCGGTCATTGATGTTGCATTTTAATCTTGACTATTAGGTGAGTTTGGGTTCCCTTCCATGGGAACTACCAGAATGCTGCTACATTGTTTTTAATAGTAATTTTCACGTGCACTATTTTGTTCACTATTTGCGCTGAATTAACGCATTGGACCGCACAAGAGCATGCCACCCGGTCCACCCACCACTCTCTTACATGCTAATGTTAAACCACTATTTAGCATGTTAT
Organism: Lissotriton helveticus; assembly: GCF_964261635.1. Lineage (NCBI taxonomy): Eukaryota > Metazoa > Chordata > Amphibia > Caudata > Salamandridae > Lissotriton > Lissotriton helveticus. Next base: position 1,326,177,333 of record NC_136069.1, on the reverse strand, counting down.
GCTGTGCGCACTTGGTCACTATACATTGAGGACACTATATCATGTATACCCATAATCAAGCCTTTTTGTTCCCCATTCCAGGCAAGGAACAGTGCAATTAAGGTACGACATTCCCTAAATGGTAATGAGTATATAAACCTGAAATTGAAAAATTATTGTTTGTAGACTTTATCACAGAGGTCCTGATGAATCGCGTGTCAATGCACCATAGCGAGAAACATGTTGACCGATTTTAAACACCTCCTAATCTAGTCTAGAGCTAGGGAACATCAATTCCAGCAAGCCCAGACTAGCCTCAATTTTAATTGAAGCAAGGGACGGCCCGAATAAAGTAGTCTCAGGTACCCTTTGCCTCATTTTAATCCACTTTCCGTCTACAATCTTCAGGCCCCACACCCGCACTTCACTCATAGGCAGTTGGATTAAAAGATCTCCGCTAAAGAGCCCCTCTTTGAGGTGAGCCTGTTGGGCATTGTACCGCCTGCCCAACGAGGAGCACTGCAGATGATGAAGCATGACACCTGCAAAGGTGTGTGAGGCAACTATATCCAACACAATGGATACAGCGGTAAGGGACGACGGTGGCAGAATCTCCCGACCCCGCTTGGCGCATACCTTATTGCTGAAGCGGTTACGCTGTTACAGAGTGACTGATATTGAATTAATAATTGAACTGTCCCTGTGTTTACCCTGAACTCTTCGCTTTTTAAAATTGATTGTCGAATTTTAAAAACCCTGCATCTACCCGGATAGAACGTTTTAAAATTGATGTACGAATTTTAAACATTTTGTGTGTAACTTACTGAGGTATCAGCGCCTGACAGGGCTCAGAGGGGCTCCGAAGGTATCCTCAGCTGTCTTGCTCATTATTCAAGCCTGCCCGCCCCGGTCTGACTCGGTAGCCTATACCGTTGAGCGGAGGGCGGGGCAGGCAGGAGCAAGACACGCCCAGGGAGGCGAGTGGTTAGCGCTCCAGCTCTCCACTTGACAGGGCTTTATAGGCAACGAGGAGGCAGTGTAATCTTGCGGTAAGGGACGACGGTGGCAGCATCTCCCGACCCCGCTTGGCGCATACCTTATTGCTGAAGCGGTTACGCTGTTACAGAGTGACTGATATTGAATTAATAATTGAACTGTCCCTGGGTTTACCCTGAACTCGTCGCTTTTTAAAATTGATTGTCGAATTTTAAAAACTCTGCACCTACCCGGATAGAACGTTTTAAAATTGATGTACGAATTTTAAACATTTTGTGTGTAACTTACTGAGGTATCAGCGCCTGACAGGGCTCAGAGGGGCTCCGAAGGTATCCTCAGCTGTCTTGCTCATTATTCAAGCCTGCCCGCCCCGGTCCGACTCGGTAGCCTATACCGTTGAGCGGAGGGCGGGCAGGCAGGAGCAACACACGCCCAGGGAGGCGAGCGGTTAGCGCTCCAGCTCTCCACTTGACAGGGCTATATAGCCCTCGTCGGCCCTAGCGCGCAGCGGTAGCGCGCAGTGGGGCGCCGTAGCCAGCGCCAAAGACAAGCCAAAGACCTGCCCGTCTGCGCCCGTCCGCGACAGGACGGGGCTAGGGGCTAGGGGCAGGAGGGTATAGCAACCCTCCCTGCCATCTTGGAGACCCCCTGCACTAAGCGGCTTATATATACATCACAGGTACTATTTGACTTACGTAATCACCTACCGGCTGCTTGTGATGTAAAGATAGAAACCCACTTAGAAGGACCTTTTACGTGCATGACATGCCGGACACAGTTTTGCCTTGATGTAGAGGAAACTGGCCAACAACGAGATCTAGCCGTTAGGCTAATTACAGTGCATAATACTGTCCCTGGAACTATCAGAAAGGACATTCCCCCTTCGGGGAGCAAAAACCTGCTCTGTAATATACGATCGCTAGTAAAGCATGCCACGCAGGTATGGGACCTGATAGATACAGAGAAACCTGACCTATGTTTCCTAACAGAAACTTGGCTCAAGCCTCACTTAGTCCCAGCAATCACACTGGCATCCCGATGGGATATAAAATAATCAGAATGGATCGCCCTAGTAAAATAGGAGGGGGGGTGGCAATTGTGCATAGAGAGGAACTAAATATTACTACTCTGGAGGAAATTAGTACCCCACAGATGGAACTACTAATTTTTAAACTTAGTTCCACATCCAGGGAACAGAGAAAGGGCGCTTTGGTATATCGCCCTCCAGGTCCGAGTGGAAACTTCTCCATTGCCCTTATAGAGGCCCTAGCACCATTTGTAGAGGAAAATCAGAACTTCCTACTAGTAGGGGACTTTAATATGCACGGGGAATTAGAAAAATGCACGGAGGTTAGAACCCTCTTAACGGATCTTGACTCCCTAGGTCTCAAAAAGATTAACCATGCACCTACACATGAGGCAGGCCATACTCTGGATCTAGTGTTTTCTAACTCACCCCTAACTACATGCTCTGTATCTACTCAGGTAGAATGGACTGACCATTTCATACTAAAATTCTACACCGATGCCATGGATAAGCCACGTATACAGACCACCCTGGCTACTAAAAGAAGACCCTGGCATAAATTAACAGTGGATACTTTTAGAGAGGTGTATAAAGCCCCCCTGCTTAACGACTACTCAGGAAATATGACCACTGAGCTCCAGCGGTTTGAGAAGACAGTTAGTGAAGCAATAAATTCCACCATCCCGCTAAAAACATATAAACTCCGTCAGGCAGATAGACAAGAAATATTGTTCTCCGAAGACCTGAGACTGTTGAAACAAAAAACCAGGAAGCTGGAAAAAGTATGGAGACAGTCCCGTAGGCTGGATGACAAGGAACACCATAAAACCTCACTTAGGGCATACCATAAAGCCATTAGGGCAGCTCGGAAAAACTACATTGCAACACAACTAACAGAGGCTGGGAAAGACGCCAAAGTGCTGTATAAAATCCTACAAACATTTACCAGACCAGCAGCATGTGAGACCATACAGATTGCATCCCAAGATCTATGTGAGGAGATCGCACTATTCTTCACGAAGAAGATTGATACAATCTATGAAAAGATAGTAGCCTCGAAGACAAGTGAGGTAGCTGAAATAAACCTCTCCTATAACAACACACAACAGAAACTAAATCCCGACTGCCTCAAAAGCTCTCGCCCTATCTCCTTAGAAGAGGTCACTGCATTAATCACTCAGATTAAGAGTGGTAGCCCTCAGGATACCATCCCAGCCCGCATTATGCCTATGTTGGCAGAAGTCCTTGGCCCAGGAATTCAACAACTAATCAATCTATCTCTCAATACTGGAGAAGTCCCGAGAGACTGGAAAAGGGCGTTAGTGAGACCATTGAGGAAGAACACCGCTATTCCCTGGACCGATTTTACCAACTTAAGACCCATCTCTCTTCTCCCCTTCATGGGCAAAATCATAGAGAAATTTGTCAATAGACATTTGTCAAAATACATCGAAGAGACAAATGGACTGGACCCTTCCCAATCGGGTTTTAGGCCAAGCCACAGCACCGAGACCACTTTGTTGTCAGTCTCAGACGACATACACATGTTCCAGGATAAAGGCTACTCTGTTATCCTGGTTCTGTTGGATTTGTCTGCGGCATTTGACACCGTGTCATGTGAGATCTTGACCACCAGGCTTGTTAACATCGGCCTGGAAGACAAGGCTCTGGCTTGGTTGAGGAGTTTCTTGACAGATCACACTCAAACAGTCACCTTGGGTGCCTATCGGTCAGAGGAGTTGGGAATCTCGAAGGGGGTGCCACAGGGCTCTTGTTTTAGCCCTACCCTTTTTAACATCTATGTGGCCCCCCTAGCGAACATCATGAGATCCCATGGGTTTATCCCTGTGTCATATGCGGATGATACCCAACTCCTCTTTCCTTTTAAATCCCTCACGGTTGAGGTCAGGAATTCCTTTTCCCAGGGGATGAAGGCAGTGGCCCACTGGATGGCATCCAACCTCCTGCAATGTAATGTTGCAAAGACGGAGGTGATGCTGTTCGGTAAAGCCAAACTCCTGTGGTCCCCTGACTGGTGGCCGCAAGATCTCGGCCCAGTCCCTGAGCCCAAACAGGTGTTTAAGAACCTCGGTGTTCGCCTAGACCAGGAACTTTCTCTCAAGCAACATGCCAACCAGGTGGTGGGGTCCTGTTTCCACATTATTGGGATGTTGCGGAAAGTATTCCCTCTGCTTCCTGATTCAACCAGGAAAACCCTAGTACAGGCCTTAGTGTTGAGTCGCTTAGACTACTGCAATGGGTTGCTTCTTCCAGCTAATGAAGGAGTAATCTCTAGATTGCAGGTAGTCCAAAACACCGCGGCTCGCCTTGTCCTCAATCAGCCCCCCCGAACCCCCTCTAAACCCCTCTTGACCACTCTGCATTGACTTTCCATCAAACAGAGGGTGAAGTTTAAGGCCTGTTGTATCATACACAAGTGTCTTCAGAGGAAAGGCCCTATATACCTGTCCAATAAATTCTCTTTCTATGTACCCCCGCGATCCCTGAGATCTAGTGAACAGGCTCTGCTGCGGGTACCCAGAGCAAAAAAGGCAAGACAAGGCGATAGAGCACTTTCCATTGCGGGTCCAACGTTGTGGAATACCCTCCCACTCTCCTTGAGACTCTGTAAGGAGCACCTCCCCTTCAGGAGACAGTTAAAAACCTTTTTATTTCAAAACTAATGTTTCACACTGCCAGCACTGTTTATTTGCAATAAGGCTGCCAAAGGCGCGGAGATACTCCTCCGGGACGTGATCCTAGCGCGATACAAACCCGCAAATAAATAAAATAAATAAAATACCCAGTGGTAGGTTTGCAAACGCTAATCACCACGTTTTCCCTCTTCTGTCTTGTGACCAGCACACCACCCCTTGTTCAGGAACAGCGCTGTCGACTTTCTTTGTTCAATTATTAGGTGCACTGCCTTGGAACCCACAGGGTGTTTTGAAAGAACCCTCATTCACCTACCTGGTAGGTGACATGCTTCATCATTGTGTTCCCACCCTGGTCACCGAGTGCTTCCAGGGTGTACTGCGGCACCTGATTACAGCAAAGTTGTTTTTTTTAGGTGAAAACAGTGATGGTGAGGTAATTCATGAAAAGTGTAGTTTTAAAATTGCCTCAAGACTTCCAGTCATTACACGTAAATTTTAATGAGGGAAGTCTTGATCAATGTGAGGGATATATGTGGGATGCTAAATTGATCCCACTTATCCTCAGTGTAGTCTACATGTTTCAGCCATCTTCTAATAGTGACTCTCAGGGTCAGAATGGCTTTTGTCAGGACCAAAAAGAAAAAGACAGGGATCCGCACTGTGGCATGCAAGGATGTTGTGTGTGGTTTGTACTCGTCAGGAAAATTACCTTTTGTTTTTTCCTCTTTACGGTGGTAGTCTCTTGCTTCCTGGAATAGGCCAAGGGGGTGGACTGAGCTGCATGCGATGTCCACATTGTATGCAAACCAGAATGTGATTAATAGGAACTGGAAAATTGTAAATGATGATGAGTAAGTCACGCTACAGAAACCCCTCTTTGCAAAAATAGAAATCTGAGAAATACATTGGAACACACATATAGAGAGGACGATCACAAGAAACAAGATACCCTAAATGGGGGGAGAGCAAAAGGCAAACACAAATGCGGTAACTGTAGTGTGTGTGACCAATGCTTAGTCTCCCTTAGTGTTGAGCATAATGGGGTCAAACACATGGTAACAACTTTAAACAACTGCAGGAGTAAGCATGTAATTTATCTCCTTTTGAGCAATTGGATATGTGGGCGAGACTGACAGGGAGATAAGACAGAGTCTCTTGGAGCATAGATCGGCAATTAGAACATCCAAAATAAATGCACCACTGGCAAACCACTATGTGGGGAAAGGCCATGACTGAACAACCTTAGGTGGTTTATATTAGAAAAGATACACTGTATAAGGAGAGACGACAGCTTTGAGGCAAGAAGAAAGATGAGAGAACAATGGTACAAGGTAAAATGTGATACCATTCGACAAGGCCTTAACAATAGAGTGGATTGGATTTTATTATTACGGGTAAATAAGGTATTCCCCCTAAGCTACAAAATGAGAAGAGTGTGTTTACCCTCCTGAGTTGTAAGGATAAGTTGTACTAGGTGTGGATCCAAAGGATGCAGGGTTAATCCATGAATCATGTAAACAATTACAGCGATATTAGCATAGGGAAGCGGTAGTCAGTGTGTTTATACCGCATACCAAAAGAACAGACTTGACAGGGGTAGATTTGGTTTAATACATTGCGAGCTTGATAAATGAATCAGAAAAAAGAAGAGTTGCCTTGTAATAAGTACCACGTAATAAGAAGTCAGTGATTGTCAGGACAATCTCCCATACCATCTCAGTGTTCTCTAGCTCCACATCTCTGAATGCTCCACTGACCAGTGACAGTGAGGCAGACAATACAGCAAGTACATTGGGGGACCACAGAAAGGGCAACTCTTCTATTTTACGAGAACTACGGGTGATAAAGAAAGGGAACAGAATACAATCACAACGGGGACACACACAATAGAACTCGCAGAGGAAAAAGATCAGGCACGAGAAGGTTACTATCTCAGGGCAGGGGACAAGAAAGTCTAGGAGTCACAGAGGACAACGAGGTGGCGGTAATGAACCTATCGTCAAAAACACTGACACGAGACATGAACACTGTTTTGAAAAAAGGGCTTGGCTTTAGTCCGGTGGAAGAGGGTGATATCTGCAAAACTAAAATTGATTTGTTTAAATTTATAAGAGGTCTGAAACGTACAAAATTCTTTGTGAACAACCCAGGAATAAACAAATGTAACAACAAGATACCTGTGTGTTTAATATCAGATGTACAGAGTATACAAGATATACAGGACACTCAGTTGTTACTATCAATTACTGATGAAGACCACTCACCGTTCAATATGGAAAATTTGTTGAATGACCTTGACATTGACGCAGACTATAATATAGTTAGTGGACTGAAGACCAAATCCAGGTGGACACCTACTCTAACTGGGGGAAACTCTATTGACACATTTCACACAATAGTATTGGAAGACGTAGACAAAATGGACATGAAAAAATGTTTAAAAAAAGACACAGGGGTGGTGACAATTTGAATGGTGGTGAACAGGAGGCTATCAAACAACTGACGTTGGACGACCAAATAGTAATTAAAGAAGCAGACAAGGGAGGAAACATAGTAATTATGAACATGAATGAGTATGATCAAGAGGTTATTTCCCAATTGGAAGACTCAATATGTTACGAAAAACTGAAATGAACCCGATAGGACCATTGACACTAAGAATCAGCAAACTTTTAGAGAAATGGCACTCAGAAGAACTACTTAATGAGGAGGAATATCTCTATGTTAAAGTGTTTAGACCCACTTACCTCTGTCTATACACCTTGCCAAAGGTACATAAAAACCTTGCCTTTGCTCTGGGATGACCAATAGTCTCAGGCATTGGAGGATCCACTGAGAGATTATCGAAATATATAGACTTATTCCTACAACCCATGGTACAGAACCTTACCTCACATATAAGACACACCAAACACATCTTGAGCCTCCTATCAGATATGACCTGGGAAGAATACATGTTTCTAGTAACTTTGGATGTGGTGGCTTTGTACACCAGCATCCAACCAAGCTTAGGACATGGTGCTATTAAAAGCCAACTAGAAAGGAGACCTGCACCATTATGGAAACACACTGAGATGTTACTAACGATGAATGACCTGATTATTCATAATAATGTATTTTCCTTTAACAACGTATGGTACAGACAGAAACAGGGAGTAACAATGGGCTCCAAATGTTCGCCTTCTTTCGCTAATCTCTTCACGGGACACTTGGAAGATACATGGATACGGGGAGAAAAGGGCAGTCAGTGTAGTGGACATATTGTCTACTGGGGCAGATATATTGATGACTGCCTTCTAATGTGGTCAGGCTCAGAGATGACCTAACTTAATGATTTCTGTCAGCATCTCAACTCTAACTGTAGGGGAATAAATTTCACCTCCAAATACAGCAAGACACAAATAGAATTTTTAGACATAATGCTATATATTAAAAAAATACATTGCACAGCAAGCTTCACTGGAAACCAACTGCCAGCAGCTCACTCCTACATGTGAATAGTTCTCACCCCCCACATCAGAATCGAGCTATACCATTTGAGGAATATACAAGAGCTAGGAGAAACTGTAGCGAGGATGGAGAATTCATCTCGTCCTTGGGAGAAATGAAAGACAGATTCAGGAGGAGAGATTACAACGAACAGACACTTAAGAAAGCTGAACACAGAATCATGAACACACCAAGATGTGACACACTGAAAAACAAAAACAAACACTTCAATACCAAACAGCCAGTCAGTCTAATAACTAACTTTAATGATATCTACAAATCACTTCTAAAAAGCATGAATAAACATTGGAGTATCCTTAAAGCAGACAAAACATTAGATGAGTTTATCACCGAACAACCACACATCACATACAGGAGAAATAGGACACTAAAAACCATTTGAAACCCTAGTGTCCCGCTAAGTAGAAAAAAATCAGATTGGTTGACTAATTATTTGTTGGGTTTCCATAAATGTGGGTCCTGTGGAGTATATAGATGGGCAGAGGACAAGAAGAAAAGTTTTAAAGGACATGAAGGATGAATATGTACAATACGACACAATATCAACTGTACAACCAGGTTTGTGGTTTATATAATTGTCTGTAAGTGTAACCGAATGTATGTGAGAAGTACGATTAGCACACTTAAAGAAAGGATTACTGAACATGCCAGGGCACTGAAATAAAGAGATGAGAGGAACCCCATGGCTATACATGCAAATACATGTGACTCACAGGGGTCATACAAACAACTTTCCTTCTTTGCAATTGATCACGTCCTGCCCAACCAAAGAGGGGGCAATAGGGAATTAATGTTATGTCGATCAGAGGCGACGCGGCTCATGCGCTTTAAAGTAGTAGAAAGGGGCTTAAACACGGACCATGAAATGCATTATTTCCTGGGCAACTGATCTTGTGAAAAATTGTAAATAACCATCCCATAACAACATAGCAGGGCATTAAGAGAATCTATAACTGATACCCGAGGTGTCGGGTAAGAGGACCCAGTCACAGGATAAGGATAGGGCATCTGATCAGTGAGATCAGGAAATGCATCCAGGAAAGAAAAATGTCTTTCTTGAGTCCCCTCACTCACCAGGGTTTCCCAACGGTGACATGCTTCATCAATGGGGTATCCCAGCTCTCTACGAACTGGGGCGTGCTGTGACTTGGGGAAAATACATAGGAGCACTTAAGTGGAAGACTATGTGTAGTGCAGAAAATGTGGCGGAGTGGGCTACAGTGATTAAAAATATCTTGCTGGTGGGCCAAAATACTTTATTATTGCTCCTAGATCGGTATGTCTGAAATGGGGTGGCACAGCGAAAAACTAACTATAATGGGTTAGAGATTCAGTGTATAGAACATGTTTCGAGCCTACCCCAAGCTCTTCTTCGGGACCACACAGGGACCAGCCCTGCGTATGCCACTCCTAATGAACCTAAATACGGAAATAAAGAACTTCAATAAATAAATAAACAATGCAACTAATAAAGCATACGTTGGTTATATACATACGATCACAATGTATCACATAGTATATTTGCGAAAATAGAAAAGACATGGTTAGGGGAAAGACAGCCCCCTCTCTCTTGCAGAGTAGGTGGGTACATATGTAATTCAATGCGCTCCCATGCTCTAGAGATGCTCCTTACTGGTGCGTGCAGTCGTCCAGCTTAGAGCGTGGTTTTATCCTGTGTAGGTATAAACAGCATGCTGGATAAACGTGCCGCTTCGTGAATGATCATATTACAAAAACAAAATACACACAGTGTGATTTACAAACAACACACACAAATAGGGCTAGGTTGGTACTGCCTGTTGAGTAACACTTACTTTTTGAGAGCAAGACTGTGCTTCATGGACCGCAGGGGCGAGGTTTCCCTGAAAGTACTATCCTCCAAATGAAGTGGGGGTAAAAAACGGGGAGGGCCTCGTTAGTATAGGCAGAGACCTCCGGTATTGGAAATCGGGTCTCTCATCCTGCCGTGTCATTCCTGTGGAGGAAAAGGAGCACTTACTTCAATGTGGAAAGCCTCGCATCTGAACACCTACTCATCTCCCCGCCGGACCACATCTTAGCGTGTCGGCATGGGAGACTGATTATATGCTTCCTGCTTCGCCCGGGTGGAGGTCTAGGAAACTAGACCGCACGCGAAGCTACGCAAAATGGCCGCCACTAGTGGCAAAGGTGACGGCCATATTGGAAGGATACGCGAGTGGGCTGCATGTTATCCTTCAATGAGTTACAAAGTTTAGAAGGTAAACTCGGTTTTCTTAGAGATGGTAAATACAAAAAAATCCGATTAGTGAATTATATTTTGTGAAAACTGATTGAGGAGAATTTTATGACTCTCAATAGAGAAAAAATATTTTTGAGTATTATTGTTGAATTGGTGGTAAATGGAGACTGAAAAAAATGTGTAATTCCGAATAATGGCAGATGGTCTTGTGCTGGGAATATGAGCCCACATGTTTGTCCACGTAGTTTTTTACAAGGGTGGACAGTGAACCCCTGTCAAGGGGATGGTAGTAGATCGTATTGTCAGATCATAGGTTTGTGCTGGGGTAGAGAAGCACAGATATTTTACCACATGGTTTTCTAAGGGTGGACAGTGAACCTTTTGGGTGTCATCTAACTGAGAGTGTATGAGTAACCATAGTAGCCGCAGATCATGATGCATTGTCAGCTATATGGAAACTTTGCTACAGCGTTGTATTTGGATTGCTGTACATGTATTGGTGGGGATCATACTCCCCCTTAGTTTTGACGGCAAATGAGCATAGTGGGTGTCACTAATGTTAGTAGAACTGGCCCCGAGTGATATCGTCATTGAGGCCCTGGGTGTCTGTACGTAATTTGAACACCCAGCGTTGTTCTTTTTCATGTAGCTTTCTCTCAAGATTCTCCTTGCTTTTAATGTGTTCCAGTACCAGCCACCTCATATCGTTAGGGGTGTGTTGTTTTTCAAGGGAATGAGAGGTCATTCTCATCGTTGCACGTGTACATCGTATGTTGATTTGGTGTTCCACTATCCTGGTGCTTATTTTTCTAGTTGTCTTCCCTACGTAGTAGAGATTGCATGTGCAAGTGATCAGGTACACTACCCCTGTCGTGTTGCAGTTAGTAAAATTCCTCAGTTCCCATGTAGTGTTGTTGTTCAGATTTACTATTATAGTAGCTGTGGTGAGGTGACAAATGCTACAATTGCTGCATGGGTAGGGTCCTAGGGGTGGTGGGTGTAGTCTCCGGACAACCCCCTCATCTTCTGGTGCAGCATTGGGCCGTGTGTGTACCAAGTAGTTTTTGAGGTTTTTGCCCCTCCTGTGGCTGAACATGGGTGTGGGCATGCTCAGGCCACCTCTATTAAGAGTACGCCAGTGTTGTCTGACTATTTTTGTCTCTTTGTCAGATGCAATGTTAAATGTGGTGATACAGATTGGTCTCTTAGTCTCGGTGGTGTTCACTCTTGCGTTATGCTCTAATAGGGCTTCTCTATGGTTATTAGAGGACCTCTTTTTGGCTTGTGACACCAGATGTTTAGGGTACTTTCGCAAATAAGTTTCATACTCAAATCATTAGCCTGTGAGTTATAGTCTTTTTTGTCAGTGCTGTTCCTCCTCAAACTCAAGAATTGCCCGAATGGGAGGTTGTCTTTTAAATGTGTGGGATGGAAGCTGTCATATATGAGAAGGCAGTTCCTAGCCGTGGGTTTGAAATGGGTTGTGGTAGCTAGAGTTCCCTGTCGTTCAAATATATTGAGATCAAGGAAGACAAGGTGTGACCTGCTCATTGTGGAATTGAATTTAGGTAGGGGTCTTGTTGGTTTAACCAGCCCACAAAGTCTATTGCCCTCCCAAATGAGTAGTACATCGACTATGTACCTCTTTCACAGTTGGACGTGTTGTATGTGGGGATTGTCATTGTTTAGTATCTTGTGCTTCTCCAAGTGGTGCACATAGAGGCCAGGTACGCTCAGTGCAAAAGTGCTCCCCATACTGGTACCATGTTGTTGACGATACAGGTTTTTTCAAACCTGCACAAATTGTCTGTTAGTGCCCCCTCCCACTCATTAATTCACCCGCACAGGCGGGGAATTAGTGCCCGTAGGCGGAGCGTGGGCAGAGCACAGTTGCATGACGGCTCCACGCCGTCATGAGCAAATGCCGCCCGTGGCTCATGACGGCGTGGAGCATTCATGAGCCTGTAAAGGGTTAAAAACAGTCACAAGTGTGATATGACATTCACACCCTAAAGTCACTGTGTGCTCACTGTAATGTAATATGTTTATCCGTAAACAAACTGTGGATCGGCTGATCCCAAATGTATATATATATATTTTTAGGTCGAGGGACTGTAGGCTTGGCCGTAGGCCAAGACCGGAAGTCCGGAGAATTATTGTTACTTAGCGTGGCTGCTTTATCCCGCCTCTCTTATCGTCTCTCCTCCATTGGCTGGCTTCCTAAACAGCGGCCAGCCATTGGAGGAGAGAGGCGTCACTCCAATTTAGGCCCGTCTTTTTCGGATTCGGGGGCGTAAGTTTTGCTGTTCTTTAGACAGTGACATCATGCGTCACTCAAAACAGCAAAATCACGCCCCCGATTCCGAAAAATTCGGAAGCCTGTGGCCGCCATTTTTCTTTTCCCCGCAGTGAAGGTGAGCCTCGAGCCTCTGCCTCTGCCCCCGTTTGTGCCGTTTTTATGCCACACGTCTCCACAGCTTCGCTGCTCCCACAGTCACACCACCCCAGTAAGCAGCAGGTAATGATGCGGCTTCACAAAATCGGCAGACAAACAGCGGGACCAAAGGAGACCTCGGGAAGAAGCTCCCACAGCCTCACGATTCCCACAGCTCTGCGACCCTCAGCTGGGAAGTGAGTAGTGGGGCCAGACGAGCAGGCAGGCAGACAGCGAAGTTGGGTAAAGTTATGGTCGACAGTAAAGACGGCCTCCGTCGGGAGAGCTGAGTGAGATACAGCGTTCGATTATCTGCGTGTGAGAGAATGAGAGACTGAGGCAAGTGGGAGCGCTAGAGAGTTGTATGTGAGCTTCAGAATACCTGTGCGTGGAGATTTCTTTTAGAGTGAGAGCCAGAGACAGCCTGCCTAGTCAGCGCGAAGCCAGGGCATAGAAAGCTGCACAAGTCACAACGCCATCTTTCTATACGCGCCAATTTCCAGATGTTTCTCGACACTTTAGAGGATCAGCAATGTTGTACAAAATAAACACCCCGGGAAGCTAAGCGCTGAGCTCAGCAGTTCTGTGAAGGAGAATGCCTTCTCCCAGCTCCAGCGGTGCCCTGGTTAGCATTCCAGGGGCACAGGGCGGGATCGACAGACAGCAGGGCAGGCGGGCTGCAGACCCGAGTCACCGGGGTCGGACTGCTCGACGGGACTGGGACAGGAGGATTCGAGAGGCGAGCTACTGAGATTAGAAAATATACAGCTACAGGAACTGGAAGGCGAGGAGGCCGCTGATTGGAAGACTTAAAAGCCACCGGGATCTGATGGTTTGATAACTCACGGGTTTATTTCAGGCCATGGGAAAGCTCATTTATTGTCCCTTACGTGCATTATTTAGGCTATTGTTCATCACTAAAATGATGGAGTGACTGTTCTTCATGTTGTATGTACAGTCAACGTCCCCTGTTCTGTTGTGCTTGCTTTCTAAGGGAACAGTACTGTTTTTTTAACCTGGAAAATGCTTGTACTTTTAAGTGAAGTGCAATAATCTGTCTCTCTCTCAACTGTCCCTCCTCAAAGTACGCCACTTCACTTAAACTTTTGGTGTTTTGTGCAGAACATCTTGCACGGAGGAAAGAATGCCCCCGAGCACAACGCGCAGAGTACGGATTAGACTCGAGTTAAAAAAAAAGTGTGTGCGAGAGCAGGACAACGAGCACCCGGCGCTCACACTGCTCCACATAAGGAGAAAGTGGGCCGGGGAGGAGGGAGGTCGACACCAGCCGCACCAGGGGGCTTGATGCCTCGTGATAAACATGCTTGGCCCCCTCCCAGGGATGAAGGCAGACACCGGGCGGCGGCAGAGTGTGGGTACAGCCGCAGCCGGACTCCTGTCGGCGGCTGCACTCTTGGGTAAAGGGGGTTGCTGAGTTAATAATGACAAAGGTTACCTGGAAAGGGGTGGGTAAAGTTTAGATAGCTCTCAGCCTACCAGGGATTTTTATCAGAGTCAAATGACATTGGAAGTTCTGGTACAGGGTAAACGTTCCATGAATTGATCAGAATTTGGGGAATAGGGCAGAGTCTGTTACGCTTTTGGGAACGGGGAAACAAATTGTCTCACGGGTCCTTTAGCAATTGCACCACCTCCAAAACAAGGAATGTGAATATTATAATGTAAACAGATTATTAGTTTGTGGAGACGTAGATTCTGCTCTTGAAGGGAGGGCCCGCCTCACCTGTTTACACACATGCAGATGTGCTGTGCTTTCTGACCAGATGTGCCGTGCCGTCTGCCAAGCTACCTATTTTCAAACTTCATTTATAAATGGAAACACTTATAATTTGCAAGAACGCGTATAATTTGCAATAACTGTCCCCCCATATCCAAAGTGTAACTGGTGCATTTGAAGTACATGGCAACATAGACTGGGATGAATAATTTGCTCTCCCACCGCCTGGGGTGCAGCACCTGTGTAATTGGGGTCACTTTGAGGTCAGTCATTGATAACAATTACCAGGGTTCAAGCTGACAGTCTGACAGATAACTGCGAGTCTAGGAGCCTGCTAAAAGTTAACATTTTCACTTTTTCCCTTGATCCCTCTATGCAGTAATCTCGAGGGCGGTGGTGCGCATGCGCGCAGACTGCAGACTCATCCTCTGGTGCACGTGTACACTTGATGGTGCTGCTGACCGTCCTCACATTGTTTACAATTGACTATGCTTTCAGTCCCCCACATACAGATCTTTGATACTATACGCAACAATTGATCTGACAGTAGGATGCTCAAGAGGTCAGGCTTAAATAGGTTGTCATGTTCCCTCACAACAATTGTGCTAAAAGTTACACATCCTCCTGAAATGCTGAGTTCAGAAACACATTCAGCTTTTCGTTGCAAAAACGTGATTTTCCTGTATTTCTCCACACACAGGAACAGGTCTCCCATTGTCCCTGAGAAGGCACCCGTGTCATTCTTTCACGTTCTCACTTCTACAGTGCTGTGCTGGTTTGTCTAGCCCTACCCCTGGACTTTGTACATGACAGACAGCGTGAGGAGCATAGTGGATTCCAAAGTAGTCCACGGCGAGCAAGTGTGCTGCAGAACTTGCGTTTCCTTCGGTTCTGGGGCTTGGCTACTGTTAAAACGAAATATTAATGCTCAGAGACACTTGTAGATGATAACAGTTGATTTATTCACGTAGTAATCCACAGGTATATAGTTAGAAGAAGATCCTTAGTAATATCTAGTAATCTCTGGTAATGTCTAGAAATGCCCCACCAGGAGCAAGGTCCTCTCTGCTCAGCCCATCACATCAACTGATTTCCAGCTACATGCAAACCTACCCCAACATTCTAAGTGACGTCACCATAGGCTGAGCAGACAGGCAGAGAACCACTGTGGGGAGATTGCAATAGTAAATAGCACATTACAACGCATAACCAAAACATTCAAAAGAAACAGAAGAAGACAAAATCACGAAAAAGAAGAAGATGAAATACACGAGTCTGGAATGAAAATACTAAAGCACAAGTCTGGAAAGAGAATTCACAAGTTAGGAAAAGTGCAGCAGGCGCAGTGGCAGCGGGAACCTGAGGTATGAGTCTGACAAGAAATCATGATTGCCTTTTTCTACCAAACTGTCTGCAGACAGTCACGGTTTCTTTCCTTGCATAATAGGCCAATGACTCCCTTGCTACGTCACTGTTAGTTTTAACATGTTGTTGGGGTGCACTGCTGTTTGTGCAGTTCAGCGAGGACTGAGGAATAATTTGTGGTATTGCTTTCATGTTGGTATTCCCACCAATTCTACCTTTCGCTGCACAAAGCTCTGTGAATATGGAAACAGGACAACCACAGTTCACCACTGAGAGGAAGTTGCCCTGTGTGCAGCCGGCTGCACAGCACACATTAAAGGAACCCGAAATACACATATACCAGCTGACGCAGGTTGGGTGATGTTTAATATTAATGTGTGTACATATTTTTGCAGATGTTATTTAGAGAGTATATCTCACCGTACATCCGGAATACTTTTTGTTTTCTAAAATACAGGGATGACTTCAAACGAAGGGCAAAGTATGTCGTTTGAAAGTTAAATAGACTTCAGCATGGTAACGTTTGTAGAAGGCAATCAACGTGTGCAAGGGTATAGACGTCTGTTCTTAAATATGTTATGCTCCATGCATTTGTATAGCCCATTATACCCATCTGTATAGTGCAGCACCACCTTTGGAATCTGGGCACACTTTACGGTGCTGAGGTGCTCGCTGAGAGGCACACTGTTCTGTGCATTTTGCATTTCCTTGTTCTCTGTTGTTTCAAGGATGATTCTATTGGATATTGTCCAGCCTGGTTAGAATGGGGTATGCATTGTTTACTGAAAGGATGGTCTTGCATTGGGCCGGCTAGATCCTGTTATGTATTTCTGCAGGATACTGTGTGCATGGATATTTTTGTAGAAGGAGTTTGCCGATTGTTTTCTTCTTTTGGGGTGCACGCCTGTGAAGTGTTGGTCATCATTGGCATCTGCTGAGAGCTGCAGGTCACGAGTTCGAATCCGACCTACGCTAAATGTCTTTCATCTTTAATGTACTGTTAATTTGATCACCATTTTATTGGGAAGAATACAACTGGCTATTTACAACATTTTGAAACCGAAGTGAGTTAAGGAGCAGTGTTAAAAACGTATTTTACAACAGATGTTCTATTTCAAATAATTCTTTCCAAAAACAATGTTCTCAAGATATTTCCAGTTATAGTCTGTTTATGTGATCACAGTACATCGGCCAAGGATCATACTTGTCCCTGGCCTCCCTCATCACTGTCCCCTCACTTTTAAACATCACGTCAAATTTTTATTTTCTTACCAGTAGATTTTCTGTGAGCAAACATACAAACGCTGCTCAGTTGACATTACCTTTGATACAAGAACGTTTTTCTGGTTACAGTTCATTCAGAATTCTTGGTGTATTTACTATGAAAGGAGCACCTAATCTACACTGAATGATTTATTAATGATTTAATTATATTGCATGAGAAATATAGTGCTGGAAAAGGAAATAAGGCCCAATCGCCATGCAGATGGCAAAAAACTAACACGAGCATTCAGGAATGTTTGAGTTGCTTCTCAGAAACCCTGATAATAGGACTCTTGGCTCCGCCCACACTGCTTCACAGTGTGTGACGTAGGCCCGAGCCCTAAAAAGCAGTGTAGGAGCCAGAACAACGTGGCGGCAGATGGTGGGCGGAGCCCAGGGGGCCAGAGCTAGGCACAGTCATCCTGTTCATTATTTTTACAACCTCTCCTCTGCAAAGAAATTGGCTAAAAGGTGAAAAGCTTCAGTAAAAACCGTTCTGGCTTACTTCATGAGTCTCAGTAGAGCAAATTTTCTAACTGTTCTGCCTTTTGTCACTTCCCCTAGCAGAGTTCAAATTCTGATGAGAATACACTCCTGTTTCTGGCACGAAAGCATGAGACTTTTTTCTTTTTTTTACAAAATGGCCCAAGTAGTACGTTTTTGATCAGCCTCATCTCTGTGTCCATCAACTGTGTTTTTTGGGTCATGTGCTGATGCCAGGATTAGAACCCATTTCTGCAGGTTACAAGGACAAAATTAGTATATTTGAAAATGGTAATAAAAACCTGGGTTCTGAAATGAAAAGAAGCCTATGGGTAGGTAACTTGCAACTTGTTCCCCCGTCCTACTTTACAACTATATAAATAGGTGCCTTCCAACAATGGGGAGAATGGATTTTTAGGAAGGAAAAATATGCAAAATGCTTACGTAATTGCTATGGGTAGGGTAAAAAGGGAAGGTCGAAAGAATGATCCGAAATGGATGTTAGTAAATGTATCTCCTGCTTACGAATAAAAGAACCATAAAAGAAGGAGGAGTGATGTTAAGCTTGATTTAATGATTTGCCAAATTCTAGAAATTGTGCTCCTTTGGAACATCAAATAGTTAATTGCTGTTCTCATTAAAAATACTCATCATGATCGACCAGAGCACAAGTGGCTGCTATACGTCTCTGTTTCTTCCTCCCCGGCCCTCTTCACTGTTTCTCTCCCTCTCCGTGCCTCTCTGTGCCTCTCCCTCTCCGAGGCCACTCCGCCCGAGACACAGAGATCATACCGGTGAGGAGTCACACTGAGGAGAAGAACCCGGGGGAGTGTGCAGGTACAGGCGTGAGTGCAGCAGCGTGTGGCGGTTGGACGCAGTAATCAGAGCAGAGAAATAGCCTTCTCTGGGGGCGTGGGGGCAAGAAGTAAAGCATGTAGACTGGGCTTTAAGTGGGATGAAAAAAACTGGGGGTCTCCCAAAAGGGCATGGCCAATATAATTAAGGGCGTGGCTTAAAAACATGTCAACTAAAAGTCCATGCTTAATAGTATAGTGTGTTTCCGGCCTATGTTTTGCTGTTTCTGTCATTACATCCAGATATATGATAAAATTAATATATCTGCAACACGTCAAGACTATTGACTTTGTCAATAGTCGTTAGCTACATAAGATAAATAAGCAGCAACTATGGGTTGCATATAATATTGGAAAAGCTTCGACTTAAAGCCCTGGTGACACCAAGACAATGACCAAGACAATGTTGCTGCTCCTTAGTTTCAAAAAGAGAAGGGAAATCTAGAGAGAAAATGACTCTCTTTAAAGGATTCCCCTTCCCCAACAACGCTCATGCCGTAACTTCTCCACTAGTGAGAAGTGAGCAGTGTGAGCACACACACATCAATGCTCAGCTATTGCCATTGTAAATGACAATGCCATTTATTTATATGTTTTCAAAACCAACACATAAATAAAAAAAATTATCATTTACAATGCCAATAGCTCTAACTTTTGCAAAGGCGAGACCGTTGCATTGTAAATGTGTGGGGGCTCTATGTGTGTGTGTGGGGGGGCTCTCTGTGTGTGTTTGTGGGGGCTCTGTGTGTGTGTGTGTGTGCGGGGCTCTCTCTATGTGTGAGGGGCTCTGTGTGTGGGGGGCTCTGTGTGTGTGGGGCTCTGTGTGTGTGTGGCTCTGTGTGTGTGTGTGGGGGGGTTCTCTGTGTGTGTGTGGGGCTCTGTGTGTGTGTGTGGCTCTGTGTGTGTGTGTGTGTGTGTGTGTGGCTCTGTGTGTGTGTGTGGCTTTCTGTTTGTGTGGCTCTGCGTCCGCGAATACTCTCTAATGCTCACCTATTGCCATTGTAAATGACAATACCATTTATTTATGTTTTAAAAAAAAAAAATGTCATGAGCAGTGCCAATAGCTCTACCTTTAATAATGCCGAGTCCATTGCATTGTAAATGCTTGTTTCTTATAGCCCTGAAGAAGTCGTTTGGGATATCACCCACGATGAAACACGTGTTTGGCTGGACAATCGTGCTAATTAATAAAGAACAAGAGAACACTCGACAAATCATAATCGTTACAGAAATATTGTTTTTCATCTATGTATATCCAATTTGTAAGGTCAACATTGTGGTATAATCGGATCACAACATGTTTAAGAAGATAGCGTGTGCATAGGATTATAGTTTTAACCTATTACATGTTTGTTCTTTTGTGGATATTCAATGATTACATATATTTATTTTAAGGGGTTTTAAACCCAAAATCATTGTCCTGAAGAAGGTGGTTAGAATTCATTTAAGTCCACTAAAATGCGTCAATGCAATGTTATCCTGGATCCAACTACGAGAAACTATAGATGGAGAACATTGACTACAACGGGACTCGTGTTTGATATGGATTGATGGAGCAGCACTTGCAACAGATTGATTAACACTGTTTTTGGGAGTGCTCCCATTTTTCTTGAATTTTTCCTTGTATTATATTTTGTTTGTCCATAGTGTGGTTTGTTGCACCGATCTTTCTGGGGGTTGGGGGGGGACAGGGATTGTCTTTTTACTGTGATATTGCTTTTTAACTGATATATGAATGAATCTTTTTTATATGTACCTTGAAAACATACTTTAAATAAAGCTGGATAATTTTAGGTGTCTTGTTTATTAATTAAAGCCTTATGTACATTATCTTCTTTGTGGTATATGTTCATATTGCCCTGTTAGATGTGGAAACATCGGGTGATAAATTGACTCCAAGGGGAGTTTGGTGATAAATTGAGTCCAAGGGGAGTTTTTCATACTACAAACCAGAGTATGCAGCTTTGATGGTTATTGGAATTCCATGCTCCGTGTGGAGTGTCAGACCTCACAGACCTCTGAACCAACTAGCCCATGTAGCATGTGCCCTGAGAACCAAAAGATGCTGGAGTAACAAAAGAAATCAACCTTTGTAACAATTGCTGGAGAACACTGAGTTACGAGCGGAATTCCAAGATGGTCGCTAACTCAGAAAATGCGGTAGCAATCTAGTTGTTATGCCCCCACAGGTGTCCAAATCTAGGTGAAGCGCCCGCTCAATAACAAATGCACACTTCACCAGAGATAATTCAAGAGAAGTACTCTTTAACTTGTGCTCCGAGAATTACCTGTTTCCTTGTCCCATTCCACGTCAGGTCTCCCTTGCAGGTTTGCGTCCGCAAAACTCTCGTCGGGAGCTCGTTTCTTCCCCTTAATTCCAGAGCGTTTCCTGTCAGATTTTCAATAGGGGGCGTTTCTTCAAGTCATGCTCCTTCTTGCTGCAGTTCCAATTCTTTCTGTCAGAAGCGCTGGATAGGTCGACTCCTGTGCCTGAAAAGACGGAGAGAAGAGAAGAAAAGATAAGTAATTGAAGGCTATGTATTTAATTTAATGGTAAGTTTATATGTATATTTGAGAAAGACATTCCAAAAGACATTCAAGAAGGAGAAAGAAAAAATACTTACTGTGTTATGCTTTTTCAATGCTGAAAAGACCAGTACAATACAAGAAAAAAGTAATTAAGTAGTGTTGTATAATAAGTAATGAAGTTATAAGATTAGTTAGTATAGTATAGAATAGGAATTCGGTTACTCACCCTCAAGAAGAACACCAAGATGTAAGAGCTGCTTCAAATAGGAGATGGTAAGAGCTTAAAAAATAGCATAAATAGACCTCAGTAACAGAAAGACCGAAGAGGAGTAATTGCATGTATGTTTACAGATAAATATCTCCAGGGAGCCATAACCAAAAGATATAGGAAATAAAGAAAAGGAGAGAAGCAGTTTTTCTGGAACGTTAGGTAAGAAGTAAGTTAGAATACGCATTAGACATATTCAGTAGAATAAGAGGTACATTAATCTCTGTCTTTAGTGTCAGTCTGAGGAACAGACAAAGCCAAGAGAAGCTGAGAGAACAGTTCCAGAGCAGTCTCTTCTGTTGTTAGTTATTTTACCCACTCCCCTTTCCCCCTTTGGGGTCCTTGAGGGTCTAGTCACAATAAACGGACTCTGGGGCATTCTTCAGAGGGAGTTGGGAAATTAGCAACTTCTGTTCCTGTGCAAGTTTGTGGTAAGAGTTCACTTATAGCCTTAACAGAGTGAATTGCCCATATTTTAATACTTGCATCCGAACAGAATAGCTGTGGGCATTAATCTACAAACCCTGGGAACAGTTCTGGAGGCCATTCAAAAGGAACTGGTAGCCGTTAGAGAGGAAAATCAGAGTCTTAGACAGGAAATGGTAAACTTGAGAAAAGAAACAGCAGAGCTAGCCCAAAGCATGGGACAACCATTTAGTGCTGAAAGAGAAAATGTAAGTCCTTCCGCTGAAGGTTCAAACAGACTAACAACACAAGTAATCCATTCCTTGTCCCCAGTTATTCGATTAGCCCCTCCCAAGCGATTTAGTGGTATCCTCAGAAAGCACAAATATTCCTCACACAATGCTCTCTTCACTTCATGTGCCGCCCTTCCATTTTCTAAGATGCGCAGTCAAGAGTGGCTTTTGCTCATATTTAGGTGGTGACGCAGCATTGTGGTCGATGCTTCTAGTTTCCAGAGATGATCCAATTCTGCAGAATTATGATGATTTAAAAAAGGAATTCCTTCAGGTTTTTGACAGATGAAGAATCTCCCAAGCAGTCGACAACGAATTACTAGAACTGCGACAAGGTAATCGTGACCTTGTAGCTTACCTGGCCCAGTTTAACAAGCTGGTAGTAGAAACGCATTGGCCAGAGAGTAAAAGAGCAGCGGTCCTTTATCGTGGACTACGAGACGAACTCAAGGACATACTGGCACAAATACCCAACCGACCTACAGAAATCTCAGAACTAGTGGATTTGGTATTGGAAATCGATTTCCATCAAGGAAAAGAAAAGGCGGGAAAGAAGATATTTCAAACCAGCAGTACCTAGATTTAATAGAGCCCGATCAGATTTTAACCAAACAGTCAAAGGACAGTCCAACTCTGAGCCAATGCAAATTGGAACCATTAGAGGTCCTTTGACTAAAGAAGAGAAGGAAAAAAGAAGAGCTGGAAATCTGTCCATTTATTGTGGTTCGAATGGACACTTTGTGAGAGGTTGTCAGAAAAAACCCAAATCATCATTTAAACCGAAGGAAAACTCGCAGCACCACCTGTAGGAGGAGTTGGACTGGTGGATGCTAATCAAGAATCAACTCCGAAAGAACACCAGTTGGAAAATACCTTACAGTCCCCCCTTCCATTTAATTCTGTCCATGGTTATCAAGTTCCGGCCAATAACTCTAACAGAAGTTTCTGAAATGGTTGATTCTGGGGCCACTGGAAACTTTTGTGATTTAAAGTTAGCAGCTAAAATAGGGTTGAGAGCAATCCGGAAATCCAAGAGCGAACCAGTGCAAGCAGTGGACGGCACTAATCTTTCATCTAGACCAATTGTGAGCCATACCAAACCACTGCAGATGATCTCAAGTGACGGACATGAAGAAATAATTTAATTTCATTTAATCGATGCACCTCAGTTTCAGCTCATTCTAGGACTACCATGGTTAACAGAACCTAATCCCACCATCAATTGGAGCTTCAGAACAATAGCAATTAATTCTACTTACTGTAAAGAGAATTGTTTTGGAGAAAAAGAAAAAGGCTGTGAGAACAATCCTGCTAACTCTTTGTGTATGACAGGTGTGTTAGTGTGTATTATCAATTCTCAGGAAGTACCTCAGGAATACCAAGATTTTGAAGACGTTTTCAATGAAAAGGTGGCTGAACAATTGCCTCCCCATCGAGTATATGACTTTAAAATAGATCTGGAACCTGGCGCAAATCTGCCATGCAGTCGAGTCTACGCGCTAACAGAAAAAGAACACCAGCACCTGAAGAGTACTTAGATAAGTACCTGGCAAACGGTTTCATACAGCCGTACCAATCCCCGGTGTCTTCGCCCCTGTTTTCTGTGCCAAGGAAAGAAGGAGATCTGAGGATCTGTATAGATTATCGTGCCATAAATAAAATTACAAAGAAAAATCGTTATCCACTTCCTCTCATTTCAGTCTTGTTGGATCAGGTCAAGGGCGCACAGATATATACGAAACTAGACCTGAGAGGAGCCTACCATTTAACCAGAATGAAGGAGGGCGATGAATGGAAAACTGCCTTCAGAACAAGATTTGGGTTATTCGAGTACCAGGTTATGCCATATGGCCTGTGTAATGCCCCAGCGGCTTCCCAGCATTTTATCAATGACATCCTCAGAGAATACATAGAGCAATCTGCAATAGTATATGTTGACGATATCCTGATATACTCCAATGACAAAAGCAAGCACCAGGAGCAAGTGAGATGAGTTTTACAGAAACTCAGAGAGAACCAATTGTTTGTAAAACTGGAAAAATGTGTTTTTAATGTCTCTAAGGTGGAATTTTTGAGATTTGTCCTTTCACCAACAGGCATGAACATGGATGAGCAAAAAATCAAGGCGGTTGTGAATTGGAAGTCTCCTGCCAGTGTTAAAGAGGTTCAGAGTTTTATTGGATTTGCAAATTTTTACAGGAGATTCATTAGTGAATTTTCACAAAAAATACTGCCTCTCACTAGATTGCTAAGAAAGGGTGTTTGTTTTGAGTGGACGGAAGAAGCTGAGGAAGCTTTTAACTCATTAAAGAAAAGTTTTACTTCAGCCCCTGTACTCTTACATCCTGATCCATCGGAACCATTTTATATTGAGACCAATGCCTCTGATCAAGCGGTTGGTGGAGTACTATCCCAACAACATAAAGAAACAGGTCAACTACATCCAGTTGCCTTTAGATCAGGAAAATTAACCCCTGTGGAAGTGAATTACACAATAACCAAAAAGGAATTGCTGGCAATTAAGGACGCTTTTAAATAGTAGCGACACTATCTTATGGGGGCCAGGCATCAAGTAACAGTTTTTACTGATCATTGAAATCTAAAAATCCTGAAATCAGCTAAAACGTTGACGCCAAGACAACTCAGGTGGTCACTGTATTTTGCTGAATATGATTTTGTAATCACTTACAGACCTGGGGCCCAAAATGGAAAAGCTGACACTTTTCCCAGAATTGGAACTGACAACGAAAGGACTCTGGAAGAATATCAAGCAATAATACCTAATTCAAAGATAATTTGAACCACTACGCCTGTTACCTTGGATGAGCAGGTTGCGCGAGTCATGAGTTCTGAAGATATGCAAGAATGGGTCAAGAAAGAAGCCGGCAGAGAAATTCGACATCAACTGCCTTACCACAAGGGAGCCTTGTACATACCAACTAAGGAATTACAGAATCAAGTGCTGTATGAATGTCATGATAACCTCTTAGCAGGACACAATGGAGAATCCAAGCCAGATGAACTAGTGAAGAGACATTACTGGTGACCTCGAATGACCACAGATATAGAGAACTATGTAAAAACATGTGAAATCTGCACTCAGGGAAAATCGGAACGGCAGGCTCCAAAGGGACTGTTGCAGCCAATGCCCACCCCTCCTGGTCCATGGCACACAATCACGCTGGATCTAATAGTTGACTTACATTCCAGCCAAGGGTACAACACGATTTTGGTGGTTGTGGATGCGTTTACCAAAATGGTGCATTTTTTGGCCTTAAAAGGGGTTCCCACATCTAAGAAACTAGTCAGTCACTTCAGTACTCACAAAGTCAAAATTCATGGAATTCCCAAGATCATTATCTCAGGAAGGCCTTTTTGGGGGGTTTGGGAATTGAGGCTCGATACCCCACCAGTTACCACCCTGAGACAGATGGACAAACCAAGAGGATTAATCAGGAAGTAGAGCAGTACCTAAGGTTGTTCCTTTTGAAGTAGGGTGGAGACTGGCAGGATTATCTTTGGGCTGCAGAGTACGCACACAATAATGCTAGGAATGTCTCCACAGGTTATTTTCTGTTTTACTTAAATTACGGTGGACATCCAAATTCCACAGTGAAACACACAGAGATCTCAGTCCCAGCAGTTAAAGATTTGGGGCCAGATGTAGGTAAATGTCATTTACCGATTCTTAAATACCGAATTTTACCGATTCGGTATTCAAAAATCGGTAAATGAGATGTAGGTCAAAAATCTATATATTTTACCGAATCGGTAAAAGTCGGTATCAGACTTTCTGTAATTACCGATTCGGTAAATACCGAATCGGTAATTACCGAATCGGTATTGGCCATACAACCCTATGGGCCAAAAGGCCCATAGGAATGCATTGAAAATACCAATTCGGTAAATACGGAATCGGTAAATACCGAATCGGGAAGCTAGCAAAAGTGAAACTAATGAAAACAGCCAATCAGGTGCTACCACCCTCCCCCTCCCAACCAGGAAGCGGCTACCCAGGCAGCTGCAACTCATTAGAATGTTCTGGAGAGGCAGTCAGAGCTGAGCAGAAAGACAGAGCAGCAGGGAGAGATTTGTTTGCAGTGAAAGAGAGTAAGAATGGCAAGTAGCACAGAGAGACAGAAGGCTGAAAGAAAACGAAAATTAAAGTTTAGCAGCATGGAGCTGCAGGTACTGGTTGAGGAAGTGGTGAGGGTCCACAAACAGCTTTTTGGCAGGCTGTCCCTCACTGTACCAGAGTCAGCCAAAAGAAACCTGTGGCTTGCCATAGGGGAGAAGGTGAATGCTGTGGGTGTGACCAGCAGGAGCCAAGAGGACCTGAAGAAAAGGTTTTACGACCTCAGGAGCCTCACCAGAAAAAAACTGGCAGAGATCCACAAGCAGGCTGGTGTGACCGGTGGAGGCAGGAACCCTGCGCCCCCCCTGACTGACCTTGAGGAACTGGTGGCCTCCACCATCGAGCCTGACAGTGTCGTGGGAGTAGGAGATGTGGACAGCTCAGCCAGAGCTACTACGAAAGGTAAGAGGCCTGCGCAGCATGACACCCCAAAGCAAACTGCTTCCCTTTAGCCTTTGTGTACAGCCCAACCCCAGTCCAGTACTGCTAGCACTATACATGAGCAATGCATTATGGGAAATGTAGTCAGCAAATGTAGGACCACATGTAAGTGCACAGAAAACAGCAATGCATTGAAAGCCAATCAGAGTAATGAAAGTGAAATGTGCAATGCATTTATTGTAGTGACTGTAAGACAAAAGCACTCAGTGTACATACGCTTCTTTATACCTAGGGCCAACATCAGGCAGTGGACCATCTGCCTCACAAGGAACTGCGCCAGCGAGGGAGGAGAGTGTTGAGGCAGGGCCAAGCACCGCAGAAGCCTCGCAGGAGGACGAAGACGCCACTGCCCTCTCCCATGAGGATGACACTGTTCGTCCCCTTGTGTTTCCCCACTCCCCACACGTTTCCCAAACCCCCCCATTGGTGTTCTCACCTGAGAACTCCCCATCACGGTCCCTGACAACACCTGCTACCTCACCAGCTAGGAGGAGATATGTGGCCCCACTGAGAGTCATGGCGGGAGGTGAGGGTGAGGCTTCAGCAACCATAGAAGTCACTCCTACTGCACAGGTGTCCACACATCAGTCCAGCAGCACTCGCAGCCGCCAACGCACTCCCAGCAGTGCAGGTCCACCTGGAGAGGGCACTGTGTTCCGTGGCCTTGAGGGGAGCATGGTGCGCATCCAGCGCATGCAGGGCAAATGGATTCAGGCCTGCCACCGCCAGTTTAGGATGCTAAATCAGCAAATGGGAGACATGGGCAAGGGCTTCAGTCCTTTAGTGGAAACCAACAGGGAGGTTGCAAAGACCAACACTGACATGACCACCGCCATCAACCAACTGTGCGCAAAAATGGATGCCCAGGAACAAACAAGGCACAGGGATGCGCGTGTGCACAACAGGGCTATGCACCAGCTAGCCACGGCAACATCCCAGCTATGCCGTAGGAGCCCTAACATGCAAGAAAGCCTCACGCAGAACACCTCGGAGGTAACCAGGGGCATGGCCAGGATTACCAGTGCCCTGGAGGCCATGATCATCTCCCATACTGCTGCAAATCCTGCCCTGGACGTGGCTGAGGCATACGACAGCAGCAGCCGCAGCAGCCCGGCTAGCGCAGTTGTTGAGCCACGCCGGAGCACCAGGCGCTCAGCTGAGCCTGCAGGCCATGCCGAAGGGAGTGAACCACACCCCAGTGGGTCTGCGAAGCGCGCCCGTAAATAACATTTACAGTGTGGGTGAGGCAACCTGGGACATTAGCAGTCCCCACGTTCAAATCCTTATTATTAGTTCCACATCAGTGCATTAACGTTGTGGCAACATTAAAAAACTTTTTTTCACATTCACAAGCTGTCTGTGTCTCTTTACTCACTCAGAAATAGTTGTCTGTTATCTCCACACGTCTGTATCTGCCATCACTTGGTGTTGACACTCCAGCAAGTTGTCTGTCAGGCACAGCATTGTCGTCGTCATGATCCTCGTAGTCAGACAACTCCACCTCAGTACCCTTCCTCACAGCCAAGTTGTGCAACATGGCACAGGCAGCAATTATCTTGCAGCAGGTGATGGGGGTATACTGCCTTGCACCTCCACTCTTGTGAAGGCATCTAAATCTGCTCTTCCAGATGCCAAAGGTCCGTTCTACCACATTCCGTGTACTTTTGTGGGCCCGGTTATACCTCCTTTGGCTGGGTGTGGTGGGGTTGAGGAAGGGAGTGAGGATAAATGAACGTAGGGCATATGCACTGTCTCCTAAAAGGGAAATGGGAATACATTACTCACATACATACTTGTAATTCTTACTGCAATAGGTGTTGAAGGGGTCGCACACTGTGTCTTACCTAGAAGGTATCCTTCGCCAAATTCACCTGCAGACAGCCGTGCATAGATGCCGCTGTTCTGAAAAATATAGGAGTCGTGGGTACTCCCAGGGAATTTAGCAACAAGGTCTGTGATGACGAACTTTGCATTGCAAATCACCTGTACATTGATGGTGTGGGTGGACTTCCTATTCCGGTAGATGTATTCTGTGGCAGCAGGGGGACAAATGGGGATGTGCGTGCCATCAATGCAGCCGATGATATGGGGAAATCTAGCCATCTGGTAGAACTCAGATTTGGTTTGAACCAGTTCAGCATGGGTGGATGGAAAAGAAATGTAATGCTCCATCCTATGCAACATGGCGTCAAGGAATTTGTGAAAAAACCTTGAGAGGCTGCTCTGGGTCACCCCACCCACCGCAGCGACCACACTCTGGTAGCTCCCTGACGCCAGCAGATGGAGGCTGCACAGCACCTGTACATGGGGTGGAATTTCATGTGCCCTTGGGGTGGTGTGCTGCAACAGTGGTTGTAGGTCCCTGATGAGCTCCAAGATGGTGTCTGGAGCCAACCTGTACCTCTGCAGTATCTCTTCCTCTGTGAGCATGAACAGGGTCACCCTCTGCCTGTAGACCTGCTCCTGTCTCAGCCATTCCCTCTCTCCTTCCTCCTGTAGCCGTAGCCGTCTTGCGATGACATAAAATGCCGCCATTGTGCAAACAGAATTGCATTTTGGGTCCATTTTCATAGGCTACACCTGGTTACCACCTGATTTGAATCCATGGTAAATACCGACTCTTAAATACCGAATTTGAAGCAAAATCGGTATTTCAGAGCCTCCCTACATCTCAATCTTCAATTTTACCTATTCTTAATTACCAATTCGGTATTTTACCGAATCGGTAAGTTTACCGATTCGGTAAATTTTCCGATTCGGTAAATATTCCGAGTCGGTATTTTACCGAATCGGTAAATTTTCCGATTCAGTAAATATTCAGAGTCGGTATTTTACCGATTCGGTACATTTTCCGATTCGGTAAATTTACCGATTCGGCCTAATTTCTATCACCTACATACCGATCGCTCAATACCGGTCGGTAACTGGCGAAAATACCGATTTTCTGCCGTTACCGACCGATAAAGGGCTACCTACATCTGGCCCTTGGTAACTCATTTAAAAAAGGTTCATCAAACCACTTCCCAAAATTTAGAACACGCCACAAAAAGGTATAAGATCTATGCAGATAAAAAGAGAAGAGAGGGTACCTGTTTAAAAGAAGGAGATGATGCATGGCTAAGTACTAAGAACCTGAGGTTAAAAGGAAATTGGACATTTCTACCTAGGTTTATAGGGCCTTACCCGATCGAGAAAAAGATTAATCAAGTGACCTATTGTTTGAAACTACCTGTCAAAATGAAGATCCATTCAGTTTTCCACGTTTCTTTATTGAAAAAGGCATCACCAGAATTACGAAAAGATTCACCTCCAAAACGCATCCAATCGGAGTCTGGAGTAGAATTTGAAGTAAAAGAAATTTTAGACTTGAAAAGGGTGAAAGGAAAACTGTATTATTGGTGGACTGGAAAGGCTATGGACCTGAAGAACGATCTTGGGAGTGTGTTCCGGATGTTCATGCTCCCTGGTTGGTGAGATCTTTTCATAAAAGATTCCCTATGAAACCAAGAATGGGAGGACCTCCCGTGTTGGGGGGCACTGTCTGACCTCACAAAACTCTGAACCAACTTGCCCATGTAGCATGTGCCCTGAGAATCAAAAGATGCTGGAGTAACAAAAGAAATCAACCTTGGAACAAATGCTGGAGAATACTGAGTTCCAAGCGGAATTCCAAAATGGCCACTAACTCAGAAAATGCGGTAGCAGTCTAGTTGTTTATGCCCCAACAGGTTTCCGAATCTAGGTGAAGCGCGCGCTCAATAACAAATGTGCACTTCACCAGAGATAATTCAAGAGAAGGACCCTTGAACTTGTGCTCCGTGAATTACCTGTTTCCTTGTCCCATTCCTCGTCGGGTCTCCCTTGCAGTATTGCCTCAGCAGAACTCTCGTCACGAGCTTGTTACTTCCCCTTAATTTCGGAGCGTTTCCTGTCAGATTTTCAATAGGGGAGTTTCTTCAAATCACACTCCTCCTTGCTGCGGTTCCAATTCTTTCACTCAGAAGCGCTGGATAGGTCGACTCTGGTGCCTGAAAAGACGGAGAGATGTATTTCATTAATGGCAAGTTTATAATTATATTTGAGAAAGACATTCCAAAAGACATTCAAGAAGGAGAAAGAAAAAATACTTACCGTGTTATGCTTTTTCAATGCTGCAATGACCAGCACAATACAAGAAAAGAGTAATTAAGTAGTATAGTGTAATAAGTAACAAAGTTATAAGATTAGTTAGTATAGTATAGAATAGGAATCCGGTTACTCACCCTCAAGAAGAACACCAAGATGTAAGAGCAGCTTTAAATAGGATATGGTAAGAGCTTAAAAATAGCATAGATAGACCACAGTAACAAAAAGACCAAAGAGGAGTAATTGCATGCATCTTTACAGATAAATATCTCCAGGGAGCCATAACCAAAAGACATAAGAAATAAAGAAAAGGAGAAAAGCAGTTTTCCTGGAACGTTAGGTAAGAAGTAAGTTAGAATATGCATTAGACATAGTCAGTAGAATAGGAGGTACATTAATCTCTCTATTTAGTGTCAATCAGGACTTCTCAGAGTTTCAGTCTGTGGAACAGACAAAGCCAAGAGAAGCTGAGAGAAGAGTGCCAGAGCAGTCTCTTCTGTTGTTTGTTATTTTATCCACTCCCCTTTCCCCCTTTGGGGTCCTTGAGGGTCTAGTTACAATAAACGGACTATGGGCATCCTTCAGAGGGAATTGGGGAATTAGCATCTTCTTCCTGTGCAAGTTGGTGGTAAGAGTTCACTTATCGCCTTGACAGGAAGGGACCAGGGTCTGAGCAGGTGGGATTGCTCAGATGAAGGCCCCATTGTGCAATTTCCTGCTCTCTACCCACTTAGTTTCTCAGTCTATTCTGTTCAGTGACATAGCTCTCCTCCATCCTTTACATATCCACTGCAACCAAATACCCTGGCTCCGAGTCTGCTGCATCCAGGAAAGAAAAGGTTACATGAATAGGAGGTCTGCATGGTGAGCACTCATTATGTCATCAACCAGTTGGATGGGATGGAAGTTCAGCTATCTACTGGTACTAAGAAAATAGGTGCTTTCTTGTCTACATCAAGGAGGTGGACTGCAGGTTATGGCTAAGCTATTGTCTCCTTTTCTACAGAAGCCAATCACTTAGGGTTTAGGAGTATAGGACATCCAGTTCCTCTTCAGCAATATTTTTTTATCACAGCACAGTATTTGTTTGAATTTCTCACTTACAGTAAGTAAATCAAAGTGTGGGAGAGATGTACCCTCTACATTATTTATATGAAGGAAAAATGGACCCTAGTCTGCCCCTACAGTGGTTACAGTACTAAAACTGTGGGGAGGGGGACACCCTGAGGGACATGGATTGGTATTGTACAAACCCCACTGTGGTTGGGAAAATTGCACGATCAGGTAGTTTCAAAACGTGGTGACATTATGGTTAGTAATAACATGTGTTCGTTTGAAGACCCTGACAGGAAGTATGACATGTATAGAAGCAAGCTTGTTAGATAGCTGTAGTTTCAAAACCTCTTCTCCCCCATATTACAGATCTAGTGAACGTACCTGTGTTTAACCCTCTACATGGAAAACTGCTAATCGGGAATATCAGAAAACATAAGATCTCTACCCTATATCCATCTCTTTTGATACGTACACCAAGCTTTTTCCCAAAATTATGGGAGGCATGGGAGAAGGATGTGGGTGCCCGCGAGCGAAGAGTGAAGACCCATATCTACAATGCCATGCAAAGCCACTCGGCGTTGCTTTTCATGGCCTCGTAGATATGGTGGAAGACAACACAGCGCAAGTTGCTGCGTTACCTTATTCTGCATCAGGAAGGCATGCCATGGGCATTGCGGTGGGTGTTCCCATGCAACACCCATGGGTTTTAATACATTCCCAGATTTACAAGGATCTGTACACCTAGGAATGCGGCAAAACTGGTCTTCACATCACTTTATAGTAGGAGGTTGAGGTGCTCCAACATGGATCCCTTGCTCACTTTGCCACTTGATTCAAGCTAGCCTGGCTGATGAGGGGTGTTACCCCGAAACCTGTCCCAGGATGCTTCTTTTTGGTCCAGGGAAGACCTAGCTTGGCAGTTCAGACTGGACTGTTCCCATAAGGACCAGGGTCAAGACTGATTTACATATGGCTAGGTCTGAACTGGGGTGGCAAAATGAGCTAAAGAACGATGATGATTCAACCCAGATCTGTGACGGGGGTGAGTGTCTGAAAAGTTTCAGCGCTCCGCCCATTATCTCCTTGTGTTTGCTTTGTTAGCCCCAAGTTGGAGGGTATGTCCAGACGTAGTGCTCACTTTGCCACTGGTTTGAAGCTAGCCTGGCTGATATGGGGTGTTACCCTGAAACCGGTCCCAGGATGTTTGTTTCAGGCCCAGGGAAGACCTGGCTTGGCAGTTCTGGCTGGACTGTTCCAATAAGGAACAGGTTCAAGACTGATTCCCATATGGCTGGGTCTAAACTTGGGTAGCGAAGTGAGCTAAAGAACAATGATGGACTCAACCCAGATCTGTGACTGGGGATGACTGTCTGAAAAGTGTCAGCGCTCCGCCCATCATCTCCTCGTGTCTGCCTTGTTAGCCTTAAGTTGGCAGGGTATGTCCAGACGTGGTTCCTTTACTCACTTTTCCACTGGTTTGAAGCTAGCCAGGCTTATGGGTGTTACCCTGAAATAGGTCAGAGGATGCTTGTTTTCGGTCCAAGGAAGGCCTGGCTTGTTAGTTAGGGCTGGACTGTTCCCATAAGGATCAGGTTCAAAACTGATTTGGATTTGGCTAGGTATGAACAGGGGTGGCAAAGTGAGCTAAAGAACGATGATTGATTCAACCCAGATCTGTGACTGGGAGTGAGCGTCTGAAAAGTTCCAGAGCTCCATCCATTACCTCCTTGTGTTTGCTTTGTTCGCCCTAAGTTCGCAGGGTATGCCCAGATGTGGGTCCTTTCCTCACTTTGACCCAGGATTCAAGTTAGCCTGGCTGATGAGGGGTGTTACCACAAAACTAGTCCAAGGATGCTTGTTTCTGGTCCAGGGAAGACCTGGCTTGGCAGTTCGGGCTGGACTGTTCCCATAAGGAACAGGGTCAAGACTGAGTTACATATGGCTGGGTCTGAACTGGGCTAGCAAAGTGAGCTAAGGAAATATGATGGATTCAACCCAGATCTGTGACTGGGGGTGAGTGTCTGAAAAGTTTCATATACTTTCTCTTATAACTGTAGTGGATGGAATATTAATCTATTTTTCATCCCCTTTAGACATCTAATCTCATGACTCTAGCGCATGGACTAACCGTTGGATTATACTGATAACCTATATTTATAGTTAAACCTTAACCTCTCTCTCCATACAACTGACTCAATGATTGACTTACTGATGTATATTTGAACGAAATATAACTGACGTAGTCATTGACTCATTGATGAATATTTGACCGGAATATTTAGTATGATGAGGTATTATAACACTAACTGGTTCTGTGAGGCACATGATACTTACATTTTATGTATGCATTAACGCATACCACCGATCTCTTTACATTGAAACGTGGTAAATTGACCGCTGCAGTTCTATTTGATTGACCACTAATGTCCTGTTTTTTTTTTGTTTAAAGATGGCTGCTGCTGTCCTCATTTTGGATGACCCGTGTAATGTGAGAGACATCTGGTACTAATGAGTACATGAGACCTAGAACACTATTGTATTTCCTCCAACCTGTACACATTATACTGCTCTTTGGGGTCTCATTGGATTGACCACAAATGGCTGTTGTGGCCATTTGTGGTCAATCCACAGTTTCTACTTTGACTGACCACTTTTTTGTGAGGGATATCGCCAAATTTAATACCTTCTCATATATACTCACATTCATGCACAGCCACGGCCTCTTATTGCATATATGTAAATGTGGACACTCTAAAATAGATGCTACATTCTTACTGGTAGACCGCGAATTACCTTTGCCAGTCAGTCAGTCAGTCAGTCAGTCAAAATATCTTTATTCGATTTAGTTAAAAATCATACAAAGAGATAGGAACATTTCATACACTTTAAAATATATACAAACTATTTACAAAGCATAGGACATCATAAAAGTTTTGCTACACATATCATACAAATCAGAGCATACGCAGGATTAGTTAAAAAGACCAATTTTAGTTCATATGGTGTTACGCCAGGATCAAATACAGTAATTAGCGCAGTTTTAAGGGGGCCCATTGTTCTGATATATATTTTTTGGGGATCTAACTGCTGCCACCAAGAAATTAGCCATACAGAATGTGATGCGTGTGTTGTTCAGCGATTGTAGGTAGAGCAAGGCTGGTCTCACTTGTGTGAAGCCAGCCTCCTTTAAAACAGGAAACAGATGTTTTTTCCTTGGCTCTAAATAAAACCCACAAAACATAACAAAGTGCATGGTATCTTGGGTAGAAAAGTGATCACAACAACAGGGAGGGGCTAGTTCAGGTTTTTCCCACGTTTTAAAATTGCCCAAATAAAAATGTAACAAATTAAACCTAAACTTAGTCAGGAGAAACCTATGAAATGGGATCGTAACTAAACCAAGATAAGGCGCTAATGCAAATGAGTTTACAAGCAGATAGTGTCTCCTCACTGCTGGTTTCGCTAGTACCTTTGCCGTTTCAAGATGGCTGTAGCGGTTTCTCTACTGTGTACCATTAATTTGAATGACCATTTTCTCATGAGGGATATTGTCTAGTTTGATACCTTCTTATATTTAATTATTCTCACGTATAGCCACTGTTTTCTAGTGCTTTTATTTAAATATGATAGACCGCGTAATAAATTTGCTGTCCCAAAATGCCACTGCGGTTTCTTTGTTTTGTACCATTTTTTTTTAATTATCAAAATTTGTGAGGGATATCGTTAAGTTGGATACCTTCTCATATATGATTGTATTTACATATAGCCACCGTTTCTTATCGCCTCTATTTAAATGTGGATACTCCAAAATAGCTGCTACATTATTACTGATAGATCGTGTATTAATCCTAAGATGGCCATCGCAGTTTTCTCGAGTTTGTACTACGTTGTGACGTGGCGAGTGCCTATTTGGGATTACCTAAGACTTTAAAAAATGCTGCATATCGTCCACGCCAGAAATCGTCCTTGAGTATTCGGCGGACGACAGAGTTTACTACACTTCATATTCGGCACAAACAGTGAGCATTGAGCGCAAGGTTATGGGATCTTGGGGGGATACGTCAAGAATATTGGAATATTTACCCATGACTATCTGAGATATACAGCTCTTCTTAGACCTACTGAGTGGCACGCGTCTTATTTACCCCAGGTAACCAGAGGGGCTTACACATCAAGATTACTAGTACAACAGACATGTCTTATCTTAAATGAGTGGTATGCGTTTTTGTTACTTGCTTTGCCATGACTTAATATAGAACTTGGCCTTACCGATGGCAGCCCGAGGAGTTTATGCTTTAACATTAATATTACGACAGATATGCCTCATCTTAAATGAGTTTTATGCATTTTGTTACTTGTTTTACTAGGATTCAAATATGGAAATTGGCCATACTGACACAATTTGGTTCTTGTCTGAATATAAAAGCATCTAATTTGATACTTTAAGGCATTCTGATTAGAATTCTATGTTATTTTATCTTAGATTTTTGGGATTTAGGATATGGATTAAAGACCAACAGGTACAAATATTTACCTTCAAACAATTATCTGATCATCATATTGGCTTACTAATAAGTCTAATTTTTTTCAATAAATGTCAATTTTACAGAACTTTCTGACTCTTCGAATATATTTTATACCTTGGACCTGATTGGTATTGACGTTAATGGATTTAGTGAGTGCCAGTCCGTAATTCTCCCACTTCTCACGGTTGACATAAATTTAGGGCACGGCACAAGTGTGATTTTACACAATATATATTTACTGTTGGGTGCAAGGAAGTCTAGACACACTAGATTTACAATTATACTGCTATCAATCCTAACATCACCCATTGGAACAATGGAACCTATCTAGAACTGTGATGACACATTTCGGGTGAACTTTCTTGGTCGCCTGACCCTGATGATGGTTACTTTAGAATAAATCGAAGACTACTCCTCCGGATCTAGCAAAATGTTTATGTTTTAGATGTATTGCCCTGATGAAGTCTGCTGTAACGGACACAGTTATAGACAAAACATGTGTTGGCATATGGGCATCTTTAAAGACGGTGGGATAAAAGACTTCTGAAACCAC
Source organism: Lissotriton helveticus (assembly GCF_964261635.1). Taxonomy (NCBI): domain Eukaryota; kingdom Metazoa; phylum Chordata; class Amphibia; order Caudata; family Salamandridae; genus Lissotriton; species Lissotriton helveticus. The sequence continues at coordinate 1,326,140,475 of NC_136069.1, read as the reverse complement.
CACCTCAGCTTAGAAGATTCTGTGTGCTTGGTAGGTGTTTTGCATAGGTCACCCTTAAATCTGACTGGTTCGGCCAGATACAATGGAAACGGCTCTCTATCAGCTTCTTGGGAGGTTAAGTGAGGGGTCAGACCGGGATGCATCCTGGCCCCTGTTTTGTTCACCCTATACATTAATAAGATGGGGACGTTCTGTCAGCTGCTTGTAAAGACATCCCAAGGGCTGGTACTAAACATATTCCTGCTCTGCTTTACGTAGGCGATGCAGTGCTACGTGCCCGGATGGCTGTGGGGTTGCAAAGCCTTTTAAAAACTTTAACTGATTTTATGGTCTCCCTTGGCCTTTCTATTATCTTCTCCAAATCACACATTATGATGACAGGTACTATAAAGCTTTGTGGATGTAGGCTCTTTTGCCGGGGGGCAGAACTGACTAAAGTTTCTACCTTCCCCTATTTGGGGGTGCTGTTTGATGAAAGTGGGTCACAGGTGGCACAAAGAGTACTCAAAAAGAACACCTTGGCTAGAGCAGCAGGAGCCACTATAAACTTCTCTAGGAGACTAGGGGCATAGTTTACCCACCTACTCAAGGTCTATAATGATGACTGCCTACCCATGGCCACCTACGGCTGCGATGCATTGGGTTATAAAGAAGTTCGCGAACTGCAGACGTCTGAGAATAAACTTCTCCGCAGACTTCTAGCTGCACCCGCCTGTACCCTGTCTTTTATGGTACACGAGGAGCTTGGTCAGGGTTACATTTCCGACCTCCTCGCAATGGCTCCTTTAATGCGGTGGCTGAAAGTTTAGTCTTCTACCTTGAATCGGCTTGTTCTAGGGGACTGTCCGAGGCTCGATGGAAAATTAAACATTACATGACCAGGCTACATCCTAGAGCAGCTCAAGAGTTTAAGGCGTCCCAAGCTGTTCACGCACCATAGGCAGTTGTGCCCTAGTGAGTTGAGAGATATTAAATATTTGTTCCTGGCTTAGAAGATGGGGCGAGGGAAGGTAGGGAACTTATCAAGCCAGCAATAAGGCAATTTTTAAGATTGAGTCCAGGCCCCCAAGGGCAACCCTATTGGTCCTATATTAGCAATCTCCACTACCCGCTTTCTCTTAACTGGAGTTAGGTTTAACTTCATTCATTGTTGTCTAGCTGTTCACAGAGATTTCTCAAAGCCAGGTGCCCTAAAGCCGTGTTCCTGTGATCATTTTTCAGAAGAAGGCGTCTTACATTTTATTTTATCTTGTGATTTTTACAGTAATCTATGGAAACAATACATCTTTCTGCTTTCAAGGAATTGTAATTTTGCACAAGTGAAGCCTGCCCTGATATACTTATAAATGCTGTCTTCACCCCTGATCTGTTTTGGAGTTGCTAGTTTCCTAACAGGAGCACTAGTATATTGGAAAAAGCTGTTTAAGGAATAAAGAGCTCCTCTTATTCCCATGCTGTGATGAACTATACATGTTTTAGCGATGGGCTGTTTTTAGACATATTACTGCACAATATTATTGGCACTTTATATTTCATAGCACAATACAATTTGCACTTTATATACCCGTCTTAAAGCTTAGACTTTACACTCTTTGAGCATTTTTTCTTACTACCTTGTTTTAGCTCTTTTAACCAAGGTTTTAGACGGTTCAGACAACCTTAAATGGAAATTGTATATGAATTGTTGTACTGCTTTTAACCATCAAGCACTGTTTCTGATTTTAGTTTTTATTGTGTTCTCTACATGCTTTTATGGTCTTTGTTGGCCGAATAAAGATTTCTTTGACTTGACACCCAAAAGGGTGGTATGGGTAGGTCAGATGTACGAGGTGGTGAGGAGATCTGAGAAGTCATCAATGAATTCCTTTATCTACATGGAAGGCCTGTAGGTGGAGGTCTAAGTTGCAGAGAGAGGGAAATTGCATGTCAGAAGCTCAATGGAGTTGGTTATTACTTTTTTGCAGGTTTGCAGGACAAGAAGGACTTATGGACGACAGCAAAGCCTCCTTCCTTCTTATGTGCAAAGTCCACTCAATAGATGTGGTAGCCTGTGTGAAGAATGTTGTCTAGGATGTGCAAAGATGTGTGGGTGAACCATGTTTCAGTGAAAAGGGGGGAATAAAGCTTGTGATGAGGTGTGTGTTGTTTAATGTGTTGAGTACTACAGAGCAAGCATTAATGAGCATGAGTTGCAATGTGTGTTCTATAGTTTGAGGGTGTGTGGTAGTTAGGGAGATATTTATGAGATTGGGTTTATGTGCTTTGCAAATGCTATGTGAGTTTCTGGGTTGGCTACATCTGGATGCGATCATGGGCATAGGCAGAATGGGGAGCTGGGTGAGGCACATCCTTCTAATTTTTCCTTGCAGGTATCACTGGAACAGGTGTTCTAGCCAAAGCCATACAAGGCCCAACCGGACAATTATTTGTCTGTGTCCACCCTTTGCTTGGGATGCCTAGGTGATGGGATGCCTGAAGAGTTGATTGAAGTAAGGAGAAGGCTGGAAGTGATAGATGATGAAAAATCCACTGATGTCACTTCTGATTTGTTATAGAAAAGGGCAGCAGTCAGATGCTGTGTGTGTATTCTGTAAGGAAGGAGGCGATCCTCTTGCTGTATACCTTTTTTGTACAGTCTGTTGATAAAGGTGTTGTGGGAGATGGTGTTGAACACTGCGGTGAGGTCGAGCAGGATCAGGGCCACAGTATCTCCATGGTCGAGGAATGTTTTGATGTCATCATCATCTTTATTCGGTCAAGAAGATATCAGACCATAAAAGCACAATACAACAAATAAAAAAGGTAAGACGATGTCATAAAAACAGAGTTCCCAACACATGCAGATCAACCCGTGATTTAAAAAGCCAGTCCTTTCCATATGCCTATTTAACAATCAATTTAGAAAGAATTTGTAAAAATATTCATGGTGTGTTATTATAGAGCAGCTGGAAGGTAAGAAATTTAAGGAAACTGGGCCCGCCATACAAACCTTTCGTGCTCACCCAAAGCAATCCCTATTTCATAAAATTCATGTAGATCATCGTAAAATTCATAAGACAGACTTCCTAGCATAAATGACACTCCACAGAAAAGATGAGATTCTTAAGTAGATATCAATTGTCGGAAGGGACTGCAAGAGTAGATAAGCTGGACGACATTGATAGAAATTATGGTGTTTTAGGTGACTTAATATATAATGCGTCCTCGATTATTTGTAGAATTTACAAAAGTGAACAACTTGCATTGTTGTCTTTGTAGAAGCATTATCGCATGGACAATTGGGTAAGATGGAAGACCAATCGTTTACTTCTGCAAACGTAACCATGCGGTGAGAAATGTCTATCCTAAAACGTGTTGAAACATATTTATGCTTTAGTGGGACCTGGATAAGATATAATTGGGTATCGTAACTAGTTGAAATTAACTGGTTTCTTTTAACAGAGCATTTAACGAGTTCTTCCGACAGCCTGTTATTCTCCCGGGTGTACTAAACAGTCAGTTTTTAAGTCTTTCCTGTTCAATTTCGCTAAACTTTCAGGGTTATTAAAATATTCTGGATGCCCCAGATCCTTGCAGAAACTCTCTACATATTTTAACCAAGTAATTTGTGCATATTGAGTAGAGTTTAGGCAGTCCCTAATGACAAGTTGATTAAAAACAATGTACTCTGCTGTCCACAGTTTGTGCCACAAGAGAGGGTTCAATCTTGATTAAATCTGTAAGAAATGCTAATCCCAGCTCTGGATGACAGACAAAAAAGTATGCAGATTTAGGAGTAGCAAGAGGATACCATAAAAATTTATTTTCCACTAGTTGGATTGGCTTGCAGTTCACGTTTCCCCAAATGACTGTCCCATAGATTGCTTTTCTGACATACCGGGCCTTATAGATGATCAGCATTTCTTTGGGGGATTTGTACCCAATCTCAGAGCGAATTTGCGTAATGCCATAAAGGCACTCCTAAAAAGTAACCAACTTGTTTGAACAGCTTGATTCTGATGCCATCTGTGGCGGCAATCAGTGCTGGCTCAGTGCTGTGGTTGGCATGGAATCCTGAATGTGAGTCTTCCAGTAGGTGGGTTTGTTCCAGGAATTTTGTGAACACTCGTTGATTGCTTTCTCAAGTGCTTTGACTTGGTAAGGGAGCAGGGAGCCAGACGATAATTTTTGGAGATTGTTGGGGTCGGCGAACACTTTCTTTGAGAGGGGTCTGACGTCTGCGTGTTTGCATCTGTTCTGGTAGGTTGTTGTGGAGACTGAGGTGTTTCTTCTCTCAAACACAGATTATTCCTGGCATTGGCTTGGAGCGGAGGTCCTACTTCCTTGGTGAGCGTACGAGCGGTGAGTGTTTCCAGTGCATAGGATATCAGTCAGGAGTTGCGTGGCTAGAGTGGAAAGAGTATCCTGCTGTTTTGAAGTAACATTTCAACTAATGGAAACATGTATTTGGACATAACCTTTGTTTTAAAGGCACTATCAGGACATAAATAAAGACTGAGGCAAAGAGGAAAAGCCAAGGCATTGATCTCTTGAACCTTTGATAATTATACGTGAACAGTACCAGCATGTTATCTTTTGGAACATTATAGGAGTTTGGATTATTTAGAACTATCCTGAACAGAAGCACCCAATATATCATTTTCATTTTGTATTTTGCCTATCAAAATCTGAAGTAATTGCAATAGAACTTTCCTGAACAATATTGAGAACTCATTGGAGTTTTATTCGAATAAGTCACAGACAAAACAAACAAAGACTATTTATTTTTGGATCAAGCATTTTCTTGAGGATCACACATTTCTTTTACAGGTAATTTAGAGTACAATAACCCTTCAAAGGTTTTATATGTTTTGCTACTGACAATTGGTATTTTAAGTCTGATATTGTTCATCTTACTTTTAGGTCTCCCTCCCCGCAGTACGCTCCTTAATTTCCCTACCCCTCATCTGGTCATTCTGATACTCTGTGAGTATATTCAATCAGAGTCAGAGCTGCCAGAAGGTGGGCTCCCAATGCAAAAAATCAATGTGAGCAGCTTGATGTACTGAATTCCGAAATCACAGAACTTCGAGGAGTATCGCCGAGTTTTTAGTTCCGTCCACCCCTAGTTATGATCTCTTAGATGTCTTGTTGTCTTTTTGACCACCACGTTATGCTGCCCAGTTCACAGATCACACTAGTGCACTACACTTAGTAGTGCTTTTGCCACAGCCGTTGAAATCTGGATGCAGCTCAAGTTGAAGGACAACCTATAACTCTACCTACTGCAGTTGTCCCTATTTAGACAGCTAATACTGTGGTTGCCCCGTTTGTTTCTGCCACAAGTCATACCAGTCCAAACTTTAGCAGTAGCTGGTCCTGTTGTACCTGCCCCATTAACCATGGTCCCAACACCTGCTGTTCCAGGAGCAGTAGAAGGAGTGACAGCGACAGGGTTTAATCTGATGTCACAGAAGTCAGATTGTTGCCTGGAGCCCTCATTCTCGGAACATAAAATCTGCAAAAAAGGGAAATAATTTTGGTTTCACAGCTCCAATTTCTCAAGAAGGGATAGGACCTTTCGATAATGGAATTTTGCCCTCGTGGTTTGAGGAGTTCCCGCAGAATAGAAGGACAGGAGAGACTGAGAATCCTCCTATGAGTCAAAGGAAAATTGGATTGTTAAATGTGCCAAAATTAAAGGTGGAAAAGAAATACATCATTAGGCGATGTTTATACATATCACATCTGTATCAATATGAAGAAAACTAAGATATATTTGAGTAAAGAGAAAAGTAGATGAGCAACTATGACACATGTGGAATTATTAGAATTGCCAGAAAATGTTTCAAAAGTCTGCCTGTGCAGAAAAGTTTCGACAGCAAGAGCAAGTGGGCATAGAAACAGAGAAAGAAAAAGAAGCAGACAGACAGTGTAGAAGTAAATGGGAAACCATCTCCAACACCCCTAGAAGAAAATTATGCCCGGCTTTCCATATGAGGGAGATACCAGGTAGAGGGTATGTACATTTGCCATGGAGTCAAGGTGATCTTCCCACATCACAAACAATTTGCCTAAATTGAGAGAGATTCCTGCCCAATGGTATCCCCAGGTTGACAGATTTCTTAAGATTTCAATGGTTTTGTGGACTGATTAGAATACCTTTTTTCGGCATTGTAGTGCTAAGCAATCATTGGGCTGAATGTAAGATAGCCACTGAGTTGTCTTGTATAGAAAATGTGAGGGATCCACGTACTTGTGTACCATCTCCTAAGGTGATGACAATGTTTAATGAGGTGACCACTCTCCGGAAAGTAAAGGTATTGGCAAGGGATACTGATTGGCTAAAAAATCAAAGAACGACTCAGTACATGACTACTATGAAGGGTTGTTGCAGGTGTCTAAACAGCAGTGTCTGAGAAAATCCTGAAAAGAGAGATAAGGGACATTTTGTATCACAATTCATATTAGACTTGCACCCAGAAATCAGTATGCCCATATGATGTGCATGTGATTTGTTGCCAGACAAAGTCATTGGATGATATCTTGATATATGTTAGGTGCTGCAGTGATGAGCAAAAAAGATGAAGCAAAAAAAGGCTTCATCTTCTCAAATGAAGTTGGCACAGCAAGGTTTTCAAACCTGGACATATATGGGAAATGTTGGTGGCATGCAAGGTGTCAGTTACCAGAGCAGAGGTCAGATGATGGAAGGTGGAAGTGGTTTTCACAAGACAGAGGTCAAGGTGATCCAGCTAATCCAAATTCTGGCATGGATATCATGGTGTTGAAGATATCGACTTCTTCTCATTATTCTAACAGAATTGGGTATTCAAGTGATGACCAAATGCAAAGTATAAATCCAACCCAAATACAGAATTTCCCAGTTCAGCGAATGTCAACCTCATAGCAGTAACAAAACCGAATGATGCAAGTGTAGCAAGCCCGAGTGCCAATGCAAAACATGGGTAATTCCAGGTTTAATGTGACGAAAGTGACCAAAGTCCTTTCCAAAATCAAAACTCATTTCAACAGTACCCCATGTTTGATAATGAGAGTTTTTGACTCTGAAAATTCACAACAATGATGCCTGAGAGGGGAGAAAGATTGCATGATTGTCGCAGTCTTAAAGATAGACCAGAGTTGTCCATGAGGTAAATGGCCACCAAGTGTCACTCTTGATCAACACTGGTTCTATCCATTCCACTGTTAGAACAGCGGAAGTCCCTGACCTATGCCTCTTGGGAAATAAAATCCAAGTTGTAGGTCTTACAAATAAACAGATAACCAACCCAGTGTCAGAGGAAGTCCTTGTAAAAAATAGGCTCATTTGAGGAAGATCATCAATTTGTTACATGTGATTCAAGTCCTGCAAACCTGGAGAGATCTTTTGGGCAAGGTAAATTGCATTATATTCTGTACACCGGATGGTGTTGGTTTCAAAGGCATGATGTGGATGTTACATTTAAAATGGCAAGACAATGGACAGGGGTTGGATTGTTCCCTGTAAGAACAGTTGACGACTTACATCCTGATTTAAGAGATACTGTGAAGCCTGAAGTGTGGGATTTTTCAGTGAAAGACATTGGACTTATCAAAGGTTTAGAACCTGTCAGGATAGCTTTTAAACCCAATGCTGAGAATGCCATCATACAGTCTCATACCTGCAACAGTGGCTGGAATTACTCCAGTGATTCAGTCAGTAATATGACAGGGAATTTTGTTGAGAGAGAGTATGAAGTCCATGCAACTTGACAATTATCAGGTTGCAGAAGCCAAATAGCAAGCACCAAATCGTGCATGGCCTGCAAAATATGGACTTTTTAAAAACATGTTTTATGTGGATTTAATGCAAACATAAATATGGGAATGGCTCAGGCATTGTGCAACCACACAGGGCTACAACGTACCTGGCACAGCATCTAACCTGGTCACAGAATGAGTAGGTAATCAAATGCATGTCATAAACAATAGTGAAAAGTATAAAATGTACCTGTAAATTGAACATTAAGATATACAGCAGCATAAAAAAAGAGAAGCAGCAGTTCACAACGTCAGAGACTCTCACCCGCATCCTACCCAGACTATGTGCAGAGGAGAAGAGAGATAAATTGCAAAATGGGCAATGGAGTCAATGGGGGGTAAAGGATGAGCGGGGGACTGGCCCCCGGAGGAGGGGGAGGCTAAATTGGTCCTCAGCACCCCCAACACACCATCACATTCACTCTGGAGCATACTAAAATGTAACCTCACGCCCGGCACCCAAACCAGCTTCTCAAGGTGTCTCCAGTTCCCAACTCCCTGAAATGGAGGAAAGGGTAGGTGCCAGGAGTTCAACCTCTGACAGAACATTCAATATATCATCCCACAGTCAAGATCTCCCTCAGCATGCTTATCTGTGCGCACAGCCCACAGGCGTCTCTCCTCTGCCATGATCCCTTCTTGCATATCCACCAGCCATTTACCGCTGGTCGGGGCACAGGCTGTGTCCAGTTTATGTCCATCCTCCGTTTGGCCAGCACCATTTCCAGTAGTGCAAAACCTGCAATAAATTAACACTATTGGTATTCCATATTGTCTTGTGGCACTGAATACAGATATAATACTATTTCAGTTACCCTATGATGTTGAGTGGTTCACAGTGGTCGATCTGTGTCAGGCTTTCTTTTCAATCCCCTCACATGAGGATGGTCAGTTATATTTTGATTTTGATGTGGTGCTGAGTTTCACATGGGTATACAGAGAGCCCTTCAATCTTTAATCATCTCTTGAAAAAGAATCTTGAGTCCATACAAATATCTTGTATCTCTGTTCTTGCACAATGCGTTGACTACCTGCAAGTGGCGTCAAGTGCACACAACGCCTGTAAACAGGATAAGATTGCTCTGCTAAATAATTTAGCTGATAATGGACAGAACATGACCATGAGCAAATTGCTGTACTATCATAAAGAGGATCTGTATTTAGGACATCTCATTGAGAAGGGAGCTAGAAATGTGTCACAAGACAGAATTACTGCCATTTTAAAAATGAATGCACCAAAAATACAGTGATAGGCCAGAATATTCCTGGGAATGGTGGGCTACTGTAGACAATTGATACCCAACTTTCCCCTAATGGTTAAGCCTTTATTATGCACGATTGCTTTAAAGCGTTTCCATATCTGAGAGAACGTCTCTGTTGTGCCCCAGCACTAGGAATGCCTGTTTACAGTATAATGTTCACCTTGTTTTGCTGTGAGAGGGAGGGCTGCACTCTCTCAGTACTTACTCGGTTGCATGGAGACTCTTGAAGACCTGTGTCTTAATTCTCCACCTACTTGACCTTGTAGCCGCAGGGCTGCCTGTTTGCCTTGAAGCGGTTGTGACGGTTGGTGTCAGTATTGAGAGTACAAAGAGTATAGTCATGGGGCATCCTCTTAAAGTAATGGTTCTGCATTCAGTTGAGATTTTATGCACTTGTACAAATACTCAATTCACCAATAGCAGACTCACGAAGTATGAACAATTGTTTTTTGCTGCTGAAAATGTTACTCTGAAAAGATGTCAGACCCATCATCCAGATACACTGTTACTATTGCCTGTAAGTGAAATTGATGGAGAAGAAGTTGAACATGACTGTCTTAAGGTTAAGGATTTGTGCACCCAATTAAGATCTGGTACTACGGATGTACCCCTTGATGAGCCCAAATATGTAATGCTTGTTGATGACTCAAGTTTTAGAAACAGCACAGGGAGTTCAAGAGCAGCTTATGCTGTCTGTATAGTTCATGACATAGTGGAAGCCTCCAGGCTTCGTGGGGTCACCTCTGCTCAAGTAGCAGAACTGGTCGCTCCTACCAGATTCGCACACGCAAGACATACAACGTAGGGGTTATCTAAGAAGAAGGACAGCGAGGACGAGGAAGTAGAGCTGCCATGGCGAGGAGGAGGCAGCCACAGCAGGTGAGTGCCTTTTTTTAAACACTATAATTATTTTGGGAAGTGGGAGGGTACGGAGAGGAGCGAAGATCCAGAGAGTTGTTTTCCAACTCCATGGAACTTTGCAGAGGCACTACACCTGCTCCGGCCACCCTTAGCTGTTACTGCCATTCTGAATCAGGAGCAATGCAATGGCCTTAGTCCTGGCAACTGGGTTTTAATGAAGAAGCATGCTCGGAAGTTGTGCTTGGAGCCAACGTCAAAAAGGACCCTACTAGGTGATCCTGATCGCCAATACTGCAGTGAAATGTGGCAGATTGCCTAACTGGATACATGCATCTGAGAGAATAAGATATCAGCTCAAAGAGGTAGTGACACCTGAAGCAAGTTTGAAACTTCCTGTACCTAACTATCCAGAAGGACAAGAGGGGTGTGTTATGCACCAGAGTGCCCCTGCCGGCCAAGTCCCAGAAGTCTGGCAGAGTGGCATAGAAGCATCTGAGAAGGAAGAAGAGGAGATGAGACCAGAGAGCGGAAGCATTGTAGAGCAACCACAAGTGCAAACGAGCAACCCTGATGAAGGAAAAAGAGAAAGGAGTGAGAACGCCCAAAAGAGTGGTCAAAGAGCAGATATTAACTGAGATCTAGTATGTCAGCTGAACACATACCACAAACCATCACCGAAAAGACAGAGTTAAGTGGTGTGAGTGACATAGAAGAAGATCACCGTCACCAAGGAGAGCAAGAGTACCGTGTCATAGGTATCTGTACCCGAGCAGACTTATTATACTGACAGTGTGTCCAATCCAACAGTTTAGGACCCAAATTAGATAAGAACAGAATCACTAGAAACCCCATAATAAATGCCACACTATTGCAGCATACAATTGAAATATCTGGAACTGATTCACTTTGAACTTAACTCATCTGGCATTTGATTGGTTCAATTCAACAATACAATTGTTTCTTCAAATTAAGAACCATGTCTGAACTGATTTATGAACAGTCAGTCACAATCAATAAATGAAACTCTGCAATTATTGTTTAGTAGAAACATAAAATAAAGAATTAAGAAGGTTCCCCAGGGCCACGGCTGGAGAAGAAGAGTAGGGTTGCCATTTTTAGAAGAAGATGGAGTAGGGCTAGGGATGTCTCATGAAGACTGCTGTATATAAGCTAAATGTAATGACCACAATTAGCAACACAATGTGTTTATTTTGCACAAGTAGAACTAATCACAGATTATCACAAACGTCTTGCTGCTATATTATTTTTAAGGTCAGACTGTAGATGAGCATTTGTTTCCTTACCAAAGGCTAGATGTAAGATAGTGATTGTTGTGACATTAACAATTACTGTGTTAGTATTCACAATACTTTTAGTTGGCATTAGTGTTACTCTTGAGGCAGGTACCCTTAGGTCAACCCCCACACCTACATCATCTGCCTATTCAATAGATCATACAAACCTTAAAGCTTCATGTATAGCTGCATTAGAGGGCGGTTCCACATCAAATGTTTATTCTAGATTATTTGTGAGACTACATGAATTCTTAAGATGCTAAGAGTTGTTACATTTGCGCATACTCACATGCTTCAGCTGCCGGGGATATAACTTATCATCACATTCCGCTTTCATATGGAATCACTTGTAGTACATTGCTAAGTTTATTTTATAGGTAGAATAATTTTGAATGTTATTCTTACAATTATGTGTGTACCCTTTCTGAAGGCCCCCTTCACAAGAGAAGGAATCCTCAATCATAAGCTAAGGAAATGGAAACAGCTTAGTATTTCTTTAGGTCCCCTACTTGAATAGGCATTGCTAAAGTACATGAATGCAACCGCTGTTGGGAGATGGGCTTCCCAGAGAGTTGCTTGCTCAGAGTGGACGGATGTAACAGATTGCTTTGATGTCAGACTGATGGGCGGGTGAAGGTTTTTTTGTGCATAGATTTTGAGTCCTCTTATTGTGTGATGGAAGTAATTAGTCTCATCCGGTGAGAGAGGTTTGAGAGACCCTTCATATTTTGGTAATAATAGGTAAAGAACTATACCCTGCTTGTGTTCACTTTCACTTGAGGATTAATTGCTTTCTTGTCCAGTTCAGATACTTTGTAATTGACCTATCTGTCTGTTTGTTTGTCCTGACTTTTCTTAAGCTTTTGCACTCTCTTTTGGTTAAGGAAGATCGTTGGAGTTCCTGCAGGTTGGAATTGTCGGATGATATGGGGGGGGCCCCGTGCATTGGCTCATTGATTGATGTTTTTCATGTTTGCAAGTCATGGAAGGGCGCCCTTCAGTTCACCTCAATGACCTGGGGGTCCTTGCTTTCAGGCTTGGTTGAGAGGGCCTGCCTTTGGGAGAGGGATCAAACATGCCCGGGGTTTGTTATGGTCGCTGTGTTTATCGGTGTCGAGGAATTGGATGATTTAACTTCCTCTAGAATGTCTGACAAGATATTGGGGATGGTTAAAGGGCGAGACTTTGATTGATTATGGCCATTGATTTTATTTTACTTTTGCTCTTATTTTATATTGTGTATTTGTATATCACCCATGATGTGCTGATGGTATATCACTCATGATGTTTAGTTAATAAAATTTTATTTTTAAATTTTTTTTTAAAAAATGGCTGTAATTAAATTTTGAAAAAATCATTTTTCTTTATAACTCAGCACTAATCTCATTTTTTGTGTGTATTTATTTACATGAGTTCCCATAGCTTCCCTTTGCTTCTTATGTTCAAAATATATTCTTTTTCTAATTTAAAAAAAAAAAAAGATATTGGGGATGGTTTTTAAGTGGCACAGATTGGAGAAGCATTGGCATGAGTGATAGGCAATGTCGGGGTCCTTTTGCACTCACCTAATCAAGCTGTTTAGTTCCTAGATGTTCTACTCTATGTCCGACACGTAGGCGGCTAGAGCCTTCAATAGGTCAACTTTTTTGAGTGGAATAATAAGGCAGAGGAGATCACTTCCATTGTGTTTAACAACGGGAGCAATAAGGGGGCTGGGACAAAAGATCTGTTGGCTGAGGCATGAGTATCTTCTGGAGGGTGATTCACTGTGTAACTAGGCTTGGGGCCTGAAGCACAAATATTGTAGTTTGATTTGTCCTTGATGGTAGATTTAGCCTGCAGGCTAATGTCAGATTTGACAATACAAATGTCCTACTTTCGTTTCAATGGAGAAAGTAGGGCATTGTAATCATGTTTGGGGCCTGAAATAGCTGTAAGGTTTAAGGGGTCCTTTGCTCCGGCATCTTTCTCTTCAAAGGGGCTCAGTAAGAAATATTTCCACTCTATTGAAGTGTCCAGAGATCTTTCGAGAGATGTGATGTCTTGACAATGGTCTGTGGGGGTTTTTCTTGTAGGTTGAACATACTTGCCCAAACAGCATTGTCTAAAAGGGGACATGTCGACGGCTCCCTTGGTTGGTGCTAATCGGATCTGCGCACACTTTTGAGGTTATTGGAGAGCCTGTTCAAATACTAACAGGAGAAGAACCAGTTATTCCTCGAGTATACTTTGTGTGCAGAGAGGAGGCTGATTTCCAACTACCCACTGATTGGAAAGATACGTGTTACTTAGCTTTAGCAATTCAGAAGATATATCATGTGAATAGTATAGCAGCATTAATGATCAATCGAACTTGTAGACCTTGCCGTAGTACTAGCAACGGGACACAATTAGTGGGAGATATTTTTGGTGCAAATATTCCCCCAGTAGGAGTAGTCTTAAATGATGAGAAGATTGCAAAGCTTTCTACAGCAGTGTAAAATTTGCTTATTTGCTTTATATAAGGAATTTAGATGTTTACAGGAAAAAAAGAACAGGTAGAAATGGTGAAGGCAAGAGAAGGAGGACCTAGAAAAAGAAGAAAGTAAGAGTAAGGAAAAAACGGAGGAGTTGCAAAACTCAAAGGGTAAGAAAGAGGACTGAGGAGGGAAACTAGGTTTTCCATGGAGATACATTTGTATTTGTGTGATGGGAGAATTGGGAGAGCGAAATTTGAATTTTTATAATTAAATGCATTCATTAAGAAAGTGTAATTTAAAACATGAAATAATGTGTGCATATTCATTATGTAATTTGTAGTAAGTAACTGCACTTAGCCATTAGAAGCAACACACAAGCTAAAGTGTTAAATTTACTTAATATAATATTGATGTCATTTTGAATGTCAGCTTTTACACGTTTTAGGCAAAGATGCCTGTGCACATAGGCCCTAATTACGATGATGGTCACATTGTTGTGGTAAAGGGACCAGCCGACAGGTAGTCGGCAGTCCCGACCCCCAAATTAGGATCTGACCTCCATGGAAGCAGTTGGAAACATGCCTCTTTGCATTGAGGCTTTTACTGCGGCCTATAAAAGGGCCGCAGCACATGACGCAATGCCAAAAGGCACATTTTTAAACGTCACTGCACCCTGGTGCAGGCACCTCATGATGCCTGTCCGAATGAGGTCGCACACCGCTCGTCCATCAGCGTGTGACCCCGGAGCATGATGGTCGATGTAGTGATGAGCGTCAATGAACGCGAAACACGTGTCCAGGGATGGCAAGCACACCAAGTGGATACCTTGAAGATTCAAGACCCGGGTAGAAGCGCACCCGCTGATACCGACTACATCGACCATCATGCTCCGGGGTCACACGCTGATGGGACAAGCGGTGTGCGACCTCATTCGGACATACTATTTATACAGGCTCCCTTGAGCCGGTGGAGGTGACGACCTCGAGATAACGCATCCGCGCGCCTTAAGAGGTATCTGGACATACGAATATTTTCGGAAGCCCACGCAGCAACCCCGTGCACACGCCTAATCCCTGCTGATGAGTGTTAATGAACGCGAAACACGTGTCCAGGGATGGCAGGCACACCAAGTGAATACCTTGAAGACTCAAGACCCGGGTAAAAGCGCACCCGCTGATACCGACTACATCGACCATCATGCTCCGGAGTCACACGCTGATGGGACGAGCGGTGTGCGACCTCATTCGGACATACTATTTATACAGGCTCCCTTGAGCCGGTGGAGGTGACGACCTCGAGATAACGCATCCGCGCACCTTAAGAGGTATCTAGACCTACGAATATTTTCGGCAGCCCACGCAGCAACCCCGTGCACACGCCTAATCCCTGCTGATGAGCGTTAATGAACGCGAAACACGTGTCCAGGGATGGCAAGCACACCAAGTGAATACCTTGAAGACTCAAGACCCGGGTAGAAGCGCACCCGCTGATACCGACTACATCGACCATCATGCTCCGGGGTCACACGCTGATGGGACGAGCGGTGTGCGACCTCATTCGGACATACTATTTATACAGGCTCCCTTGAGCCGGTGGAGGTGACGACCTCGAGATAACGCATCCGCGCGCCTTAAGAGGTATCTGTACCTACGAATATTTTCGGCAGCCCACGCAGCAACCCCGTGCACACGCCTAATCCCTGCTGATGAGCGTTAATGAACGCGAAACACGTGTCCAGGGATGGCAAGCACACCAAGTGAATACCTTGAAGACTCAAGACCCGGGTAGAAGCGCACCCGCTGATACCGACTACATCGACCGTCATGCTCCGGGGTCACACGCTGATGGGACGAGCGGTGTGCGACCTCATTCGGACATACCTCATGATGCGTGCTACATGGGGCTTGGATGTTTGTGGGGTCATCCGTGGTGCCCCTCTGGCTTCATAGCGGAAGCCGGGGAGAGATGGGGCCCTGCCAGGGGCCCCAAAAGTCAGTTTCCGACAGCCTTTAAATGGCAGTCAGACCACCATTGAAAGGCCGTCGGAAAGGGCCACCGTAATCCCTATAGTGGTGCCGGGAGGAGGAGAACATGCCAGAATGGAAGATTTGTGGGAAGAGCTGAGTGTGCCCACCAGTTTGTCCAGTGTAACAACTCAAGAACATAGTGATGCATGGATCATTGTTTAGGCATGAAAAAGTGGGAAGAGTACCTGCTACCAGGGTTTGAAGAAAATTGTTTGGTTCTTGGGAGTGGAACAAGCTGGAATGTTGCACTTAATGTTTTTGTGAAATCTAATAGTGTGTTCCTTAGACCAGCTCAGACTTTTCATTTTGGGGAGATTTTCCTTTGCCTTCCGACACTCTCGCCCTTATATATTTGTTTTACACCTGTTTGTGTGCTACAGAGATGCCTACTGACTTCAAACTGAGAAGATCATTCTCACCTGTGCTAATCTCCACTGCCTGAGTGCATAGGTGTCATGCCTAAGCCTTCTCATTTCTCTCATTAGAAACCTTCATTTGATTTACTCAAGCTGACACCTTATCCAAATGCCCTTTCCTTCTTTAATGTATATTGGTGGTTTTCCTTTTTGAAACACACATTCTCTTAATCCTGCAATCTTTATATAATTGTGGTTCCTGTAAAATTTTATCTAATGCTAAAATATCGGGTTTTTGACCATTTAAATTTGTAACAATAATACTTAAGATTTAATTATCTGATTATCAATGACTTAAACCTGACTAAAACTTGTTAATAGAACACTTTAAATTCACTTAAAATTCTCTCTTTCGTTATCCTGTGAAGCCCTGTTGGTCTTCATTGTCTATGGAGATGCATGTAAATGATTACTCCTAGAACCCTCTCCTTGTTGACAAAAACAAGACCCATATGACCAATGGCGGAAAAGGTCCATACAGCCAGTAGCAGAGTTTGTATGATAATTATACCTGACGTTTGAGACTTAAGAATCCCTGTTCCCTCAGGATCATCAGACACTTTATGTATTCTGTGCTGCTGGGACAATAATCAGGCACATGCATCAAAGGAAAAACCGGTCGCAAACAGGCAGATTCTCAGAATCTGCCCCTTTGCGACAGGTATTTTTGCATCTGGGATGCATCATCCCAAATGCAAAAATCGCAATTTAAGGAATCTCTAAATTGCGATTCCTTAAATTGCAATTGCGTTTAAGGAATCCCAAATTGAAATTCCTTAAATGCAATGCATGAAAGTCAAACAATTATCGATTTCGCTATTAGGAGTAGCAAATTACCATGAAGTTGAACTTCATGGTAATTGGCAAAAACTTTGAAAAATGCACAAAAGTGCATTTTTCAAAGTTTCATGTTGCGCACACACATATGCCCTTTGGGCATGTGCGTGTGCAACATATGTGCACAGATCAATTTCAGGGGTGCAACAGGGTGTCATTTTGACACCCTTGTACCCTTGAAATTGATTGAGCAATTTGCGAGTACCTACTGGTACTCGCAAATTGCTCATGCAATCTCCAATTCATTCCTATGGGCCTGGAGGCTCATAGGAATGAATGGGAAAGCATTCCTTAATTGCGACTAGCAATTTGTGAGTAGCAATTAAGGTTTGTGTAGGAATCACTATTTTTATAGCGATTCTTACATGCATAGGCTTTCGTGATTCCAAAATAGCGATTCCTTAAAAAATCACTATTTAGGAATCGCAATTCCTTCTGTTGATGCATGTGGTAGAATATGTTTATAGAAAATAAGTACCCTACATAGATTGTCTGCATTAAGGAGTTACAAAAGTGTGAGCCAATTTCAGTTATTCTTCAGTCATGTTGGTGACTATCGTCTCAGTGTGAATTGTTTCTTTGGCCTTGAGGGACCTCCAGCACTTTTCTTGCATGGCATAAGGTCAAGACTAGGCAGGTTGCAAGGGGCACCTCTGCGGCTAAACCTGAGGATCCTCTTCACCCTGCAGTTACGTTTTCTCAGCTCAAGGCAGTGGTCAGCAGTCCCTGGTATAGGGTGAATAGGCAACTGCTGAGGCTTGTGGGTCTGATGGTAGTGCGGATCAGCGAGTTTTAGAAAAAGGGGCAGTCTAATGCGTGCAGAACAGAAGTCAATCTTATCATGATGTTAGCACTCTGTTGTTTTCAGCCTCGGGGTGATCTGTTCTTGGCGGAAATGTGCATGAGTCTCTAAGAGTATGTCAGGTATTTATGTCAGGCTTATCACTACAGATTCTGACCCATCTTCTGCACAGAAACAGCCACTCTCAATTAGTTAACAATGCCATCCTCATCTATGACAAAACCATCCTTAATCTTGGTTGACCTTATTGCACCCTTCAACATAGTTAACCACTAAGTACTTTCAACTCCCTGGAAACATGCACACAGTCCTGAAAACAATAAACCTCATACCTTGCTACACACCATCCAGCTCATACAGATGGGAACCTCAAGATCCCAGAATGTGTGCCTCCTGCAAGTTCATTCAGGAGCCAATCTCTCTTTAATCATATACAAACTATACATGAAAACCTTGCTTGTACATTCCCACTGACAGAAACATCTTATAATAGTCTACCTCAATATCTCCTCAACCGATAATTTTCAGAAATCTGCCTCAAGCTAATTAGCGTTGCATGTCAAGCACTTCCCTGTGGCTCAACTCCACAAAGATTAATTTACCTGTTTACCAAAAAGCACTGACCACAGATACAAGCTTAGCTTAGCTATCTGATATGAGCCTAAACATCCTCATCCCCAGAAGACAGCTAACACAAAATCCTGAACATAAACCTTTGCTTCTAAGAGCACATCACTAAGAATATCAAAACAGCATGGTAACAGTTTTCCCTCTTGAAAATAGAAAAATCCTTTTTTATCAGAAACTTACCTCAGAATAACAAGCCCTCATCAAGCTCCCATCCTTTCTCACTTGGAGGAGATAACACTCAGCTCAAAAACCTCCTTTAAATCTCTTTAGCAACCTTGGAAGGTATCCCATAGTCTTCAGTATGTCTCACGAATAGTTGTAGAAGTTAGGCCACATCACCCCATCATCTCCATTGACATCACCCCCACCATCAAAAAGAAATTGAGGATTTATCTTCAAAGAGCAATAGTACACCTTATGTTAGGAACTTGCAGCTGTTTCCCTTTTGTAAATTAATCGTACTGGCAAAGGTGTGCTGTCTCCCTTTGATCACCTATACAGCACTCAACTCAAAACCCACAAAAATGTACAGCAGTTTTGTGTTGGACTGGCCTGAAGCCTCAGGCCTCTCATCAGAGCAACACTAATCCACCAAGCTTCCTCACAGCAACATGTGTAAGAGCTGGACCTGGGATACAAGTGAGGTCGATAAGCACCTAGTAGTCTCCCTTCTCTTCTCTTCCCTTCTCTTTTCTTTTCTTTTCTTTTCTTCTCTTCTCTTCTCTGGTTAAAACAGCAGCACGCCTTTTGTTCCGTCTTTGAGTATTTTCCCTGCTCGTTCAGGGGATGAAGGTAAAATGACTTGCTTCTGGTATAACTTTGCTGGAAGACAGAAAAGCAGATCACCACTCCAATCAAAATAAACTGAGATTGCATGAATTCAAAATGCTGTGGCAACTGTGCAAATGAAAATAAATTATATTTATAAAACTATATCTAATGTATTACTTTCAATAACATATAACAATACGTATACACAAATATAAGGAAGATTAAAATCAAATTACAATACCCCATACAGGTTTAATAACCCCCCTCTCACATCTCTGCATTAAACGATTGAATAGAACACTATTCCTTATTGCAAGCACATAATATCAGCAGAGGAGTAAGATCTCAATATTGTTTTGGTCTTATTGTTAGCCACCTTCTTCAGGGCTATTGTTAAAAAATCTCCAACACACAGTTTACATAAAATAAGTCAAATATGAACAAGTAAAAAACATGCCTACAACAAACTTTAAAACAATTGTGAACAACAACAGTTGCACAATGTTTACACACAAACAAACTAATATTTGCACAGGGGAGCAGATATGTGTGACATTATTTCCACTGAAAGCACAGCAACTGATTGCTAACTCCTTTATACCCTCCAAACCCTAAACCAAGGATAATATTACTTCTCTTTATTTGAATAATAATCCCAGAACACTTGTCTAAATCCAATTTTATTGTACCATAATAAGCATAAAACACCCACATAAACATTCTCAAATCTATTCTCCACATTGAATTATATTATCACATTTATTACGCGCCTACATTAATCTTTCATGTTTATTCACATCTATTTCTTCTGCATAAAATCTCAAAGATGTGTATTCATTCTTCAAATTAGTTTTTGTCATGAAAAACACATTACTACCACAGGAGGTAAAGCTGGTGGAAATATTGTAAATACCAGCCGACCTTTTATATACAACTTCTATTATTTTGTTGACCCAATTATCAATCCTAAACCTAATTGAGGTCCAGAAGATATACTTCAGAGTGAAAGAGATAGAAATATGGCTATTGCTGGGGATGGCACACCAACACACATCTCCCTGTTCAAAGTCCCGAGAGGCTGGGATAGCACTTCCAGATGTACAGAATAATTACTGGGCATCCCAATTGATCGCTGTTAATGATTGGGCTTTTAAGGCACAGAGTTAGATGGCACCGTGAATGGACAGGTCTGCAATGGGTGATTGGTGGTACCTAGCAGCGTTGTATGGCAGTCAACCGCAGGGTGAGCTACCCACTCTCACTAGAACGGGGTTCAACATCTGGATAGAGGTAATGACCTACCTAAGTTGGGGGAACAAGCCTACACAGGCAACTCAGCTTTAGGATATGGCAGCACTGGCAACTTTGGGGGGCATGAAAGGATTCGGCAGATGGGACCTAATTGGCATATCCACAGTGGGTGATCTATGTGTGAAGGGAGGTGTAGGCTCCCTGTTGAACTTAATGAGAGAGTATCAGTTGGTGACCTCCGAGACCTTCCAATATCTACAGGTCAGGTGTGCCTTACAGTCAATGATCGCAAAGTGTACAGAACTGCAGGAATCCTCCCCTCTGGAGGACAGACTACTAGGTGACCCTAAGAGAGAGCAACGTCCCCAGCAGTAGAAGAAGACCATGTGCTGGATGTATCTCCTGTGTTCACATGTGCAGTGGAAGTTGTCCATACTTCGATGTGTGATGTTTGCTGACCTCAAGAAGGGTGATCGAGTTAATGGGTACCACAGGTGAAGCAGTGTTTCACCATGTGCAGATGCTCAGAAGCTTGTGGGCATCCTTTTCACTGACTTTTCTGATGACAGTGGTACGCTTAAAGCCTTACCTCTAGCATCCTTTTTCGGGTGTTAACCTATGAATAGATGCAATCCTGCTCAAGCTTGTTACTTTTTAAAATTTTCCTTTCTGTGTCAGACCCCAATGTGCTGCACTTTTAAGATTCATTTCCTGCCTTTTATCATGGGTAACCTCTCTGCTCCTGACCTCCTCTAAGTGTCTTTAAGGACTATTCATCAATGTATGATCCCTCTAAATTTATACTTCCAACAAGACATAGAATCAGTCATTCTTACAAGCATTACTGCTGCAGTGATGCAGAGAGAATTAGAGAGGGAGCTTTACATGTTTGCACTAGGTGACCCAATGCCTATGAAAGCTGCAGCACTGACATATTTAAAGATTCAAAATCATACCCCAAATGTTCTACACAGTAAAAGGAAAGATGGGATGAGGATGTGGAGGGCTTTGAAGACGGAGAGTTGGAGGAGCCCCTTTGCACCCCCATGGAGGTTGTAATAAAATCAGAGTTTCGATTAGTGCAGCTCAGCGAACAGTATCACTCATACAACTGTAAATTGGGTAGATCCATTTCCAATCTGTGTTTGTGGGGTGGTGGGCAAA
Source organism: Lissotriton helveticus (assembly GCF_964261635.1). NCBI lineage: Eukaryota > Metazoa > Chordata > Amphibia > Caudata > Salamandridae > Lissotriton > Lissotriton helveticus. The sequence continues at coordinate 1,326,118,918 of NC_136069.1, read as the reverse complement.
TAGGATTCTGCCCGGTAATACTGACTTTCTGGATAGAACTCTCACACTGCATGCCAAAGGCAGTGGTGATTCGATTGACTGGATCAGCCAAAAGGTATATGCTGAATGTGTAGGGGGAGCTCAGAAGCCCTGAAAAAACAGAAAATATGGACCACCTTGGGTCTGATGGTGGCAAAAAGGAATAACGCCAAGGATTACAGAGACGGTCAGATCTGGACCCCTGGAAGCGTGCTATGGACTGATGTACGTGTAGCGTTTCAAATGCTGCTATATATGCAACTAGCGCGATCGCACTAATAACCACAGGAGCCGGTAATTTTGGTTACACACGCGGCTCCGACTGCCGCGCCGAGGCCACGCCTCTTTATTTATATCCACCAGCGTCTGACGTCACGCGTCAGTGCTAGCGCACTCCGGCAGCGCGGGTAGGCTAGAACGCCTCCTCACGTGCCGTACATTACATTCCTTCCAACCTTTATCAAAACCGCAAAACATTAACACAGTAGGCAAAGAAAATGATGGATCTGTTACCAGTCTGCCAGTCTCAGTTCTTGAGGGTTACACCAGGTAATCGGCCAGCTGGGAAGAGGGTGCTGGGTTCTTTCTTAGGCCATATCCGGACTGTCCACCTCTGGATAGGGCCACCTCCGGGGTCCTGCACACTGGGGTGTTGTGCTCCTCCCTAGGTGGGGAAGAGCTGGGCAGGCTAACCTGGCCGAGGCAGGTAGCAACTGGGTGTCACGGTCCATTGGGTCTTCATCGTCATTTAGATATTGGTCCCCCTCCTGCTCTTCACTCATTTGACTCGGGCTCAGTGCCTCCGGCTCCAGCGTGGGACATTGGGGTGTTCCGGGATGGACTTTCTTGAAAAAGGATATATCTCTGGTGACGGTCTCAGCTCCTCTCTGGGCGGTCACCATTGTGCCGGTCCTGCGGGTGACAGTCCATGGTCGGGGTAAAACGGAAATCGGAACTTGCTTTCTGGGTACCGGTCCTTGACATAGACCTGATCTCGCAGTTGAATACTTGACTCCTTGGCTCCTCTCCGCCGGCTGGCTTGATCGTTCGAGCGAGTCCGATTGGCTAGAGTCTTTTCCTCGTTGGCCTGTGCCGGGACCCAGATTGGGTGGTGTGGAAGCGGGTCACTCACTATTCGGCCCATGGTGGCCGTTCCTGGCGCTGCCTCCATCGTGATGTGAGGGGTCATCCTGTACTCTCTCAGAAAACTGTAAATCGCCCTTTCCAGGGGAGATCCATCCGCCAGGGCAATGCGTAGTCTGGTTGAGAGTGCGCATGAACCTTTCTACTTCCCCATTGGCTTGGGGCCAGCGAGGGGTTACTTTGCGATGATGAATCCCCCAACTTTTGAGGTACTCTGGGAACTCTTGCCCCTGAAAGGGGGGTCCGTTGTCCGTTTTGACCACTTCAAAGAAGCCGTGAGTGGCGATGTTTTTTTCAAATTTTGCAATCACCTCTGTGGCTGTCTGGCTCCCCACTATTTCGACCTCTGGGTATTTGGTGAAATCATCGATGATGACTAAGGCGTAACGTCCATCTGGGAGGTGCCCGAAGTCGGCGCTCACACATTCCCACGGTCTCTGGGGGTTGTCTTCTGTCACCACTGGGTGAGGGCGACCTGCCTGTCCCGCCGCTTGGCACCACTTGCAGGTTCTCACCGTTTGCTCCACCAGGGCGTCCATCCCCGGGAACCATACTTTAGCTCTCAGTCTGCCTTTGGTCTTTACCATCCCCTGGTGTCCTCTGTGCGCTAGGTCTACGGCCTGCTGGGTGAGGCTGGTCGGCATAACCAATCTAGGGCCTCGTAGAAGACATCCTTGGCTGTCGATGGACAGTTCTCCTTTTACCCTCAGGATAGATTCCAGTGTCATTCTGGCTTGGGGTGTCCTCCTGCTCAAAGATTCTTGGATGGCCCTCCAGTCTCCTGACTTGACTGCCTCCGCCGCTATTTGAAGGCATTCGTCCCCTTTAGAGGCTTCGATGATGGTGGCTAGGCTCATGGGGAGGGGTCGTGATCTTTCGGTCACCAACCGGACATATTCTTCCGTGTCCTCCGCCTCTTCTCTCTCTTCCTTGGTGGCTTTTTCTGCGGGTGCCTAGACAGGTAATCCGCCGGATTGTTGGACCCCGGTTTGTACTCCACACGGTAGTCATAGCCTTGTAACTGGAGTATCCATTTTTCGATTCTGGGTGGCGGTTTCGATGCCGACCCTTGGAAGAGGGGTATGAGTGGCTTGTGGTCGGTCGCCACCGTGAAATGGTGTCCATACACATAGACATGAAAGTGTCGGCAGGCCCAATGAATGGCGATGGCCTCTCGCTCAATTTGTGAGTATCTTTGCTCCGTTTTGGTTAGGGACTGGCTGGCGTAGGCGATGGGTGCCCACTATCCATTGTTCTGAAGTTGAGCCAATATTGCTCCCAGGCCATAGGGGCTAGCATCCACGGCCACGTTGGTGGGCTTCGCAGGGTCAAAGTATGACAAAGTGGTGTCTGCCGACAGGGCTGCTTTTGTTGCTCGGAAAGCTTGCTCTTGTTCGGGGCCCCACTTCCTTGTGGTCGTAGACTTTGTCAGTTCTCTGAGAGGCTTGGTAAGGTTGGAGAGGTCAGGGATGAAGCGTCCACAGAAGTTTACCATGCACAGGAAGCTTCTCGCTTCTGAGATGTTTGTCGGGCCGGGGCTTCTTGGACGTCCTTCACTTTGTCCGGATCGGGGGCCATTCCCTGATCAGAGAACGTGTACCCAAAGAAACTAATTTTGTTCTCCAGGAATTGGCACTTTTCATGGTGCAGAGTAAGGCCTGACTCTTTGATTCTCTTGAGGACTCCCTTCAGTCTCTGGTGGTGTTCTTCAATTGTTGACGCGTAGATCAGCAGATCAGCGCTCACATTTAGTACTCCAGGGAGACCGCGGAGGACTTCTCTAATGATATTCTGGAATACCTCGGCTGCACTTGAGATACCGAAATTCAGGCGCTGATACCGTCTGAGGCCTACATGTGTAGAGAAGGTGGGTATGTATCTCGAGTCTGGATGGAGTGGCAGCTGGTGATAGCCTGATCAGAGGTCCATCTTGGAGAACCACTTTGCCCCATTCAACTCCCCTACGATATCATCGATGGTGGGCGTTAGGTGTCGTTCCCTTTTTACGGCGACGTTGGGGAGGCGCATATCCACACAGATGCGGACCTGTCCGGGCTGTTTTGGCTTCCTGGCAATGACGATCGGGATACCAAAGGGGTGGTCCGCTGACTCTCTCTATGATGCCTTGTTTTTCTAGAGCCTCTAGCTCCTCTTCGACTTTCTGCCGCAGGTGGAATGTGATTCGCCTGTGTCTCAGGGCCACTGGTTGGACAGATGGATCGATGTGTAAGGACACCTCTTTTCCTTTCAAACACCCGATTCCTTTGAACACTTCACCAAACTCCTCCACGATGGTGTCCAACTCCTCCTCTAGTACTGCCATAGCAGACGATATCAGTTTCAGCTCTTCGGCTGATTGCCCGCTCAACAGCATGCCGCTGCCTTCTTCAGTGACATAGATGGTGGTGCCTATCTTCGTTTCTCCATGTTGCAGTTCTGTCTTGAAACACCCGATCAGTGGGATGGGCGTCATTTGTCCATACGCAAATACTCGGATTTTCGCCTCTCGTAGCGGAGGCTTCGTGCGTAGTTGGTGGTAGACGTTGGCAGCCATTAGCTCAATTGGCGCCCCCGTATCGATGGTCGCTTTTACCTCCTGTTGGTGGATCCTGATGCGACATTTCGGGAGGCGGCGCTTCTGTCTTTGTGGCTGGTTAATTGCGAACACATAGTGGACTGGGTACTCTTCGTGTCATCATCCATGTCCTCGCTGTCTGGCTCTTCTCGCACCGCCTGTGCAGCTTATTTCTTGACTCTGGTGGATCTGCACACCGCCGCAAAGTGGTTCATCCACCCGCATGCGCTGTATTTCTTCCCTTTTGCTGGGCAATCCTGCATGCGGTGGTGCTGGCCTCCGCAATATCCGCTTTCCTTCTTCTTGGTGTCCGGTTGTCTCTTTCCTCTGGTCTGTCTCGCTTTGGACTTCAACGCGTTCGCCCTCTCGGCCACGTGGACTTGTTCCGTCTTGATGGGGCAGTGTAGGGCTGCTTCCATGTGCGATGCCCTCGCCTGCGACAGCTCCTTTGAGCGGCCTAGTGTGAGGATGTCCGCCAGGGGCTTGCGGTCTTCCTGGAGGATGGTTACTCGGAGCTTGGATGAGTAACACCCTTGGATGATCTGACCTCGGATCTCTCCTGCTCGTCCCGGAAACCGAACGTGCTAGCTAGCTACTTTAGTCTGCCATGGAATGCCTCCAGAGACTCTCTGGCCTCTTGCTTAGCGAAAGATAAATCTTTCGTAGTCTCTGTTTGCCATAGGCTCGAAGTGGGCATTTAGAGCGGTCAGTAGCGTGAGGTACGTCTTCGGCGATGCCTCCACGAAGGTTTTTTTTTTTTCTTTTTTTTTTTCTTCTTTTTTTTCTCTCTTTTTTTTTCCTCATATTGCGATTATGCAGATAGGAAGGTGTTTGGGAGTTTGACGGTCTTTTGCGATCGTTATACCAACACTGCCCCAGATTTTCTATCGATGGTACAAGGGGAGTTTCCCGTTATCTTGGTTTTGACCAGTCAGTTTAATCCAGCACACCCTTATCTTGCACAATAATTCCTCTGCTTTTGAGAATATCTAGCCCGTGGGCTGCTTGGCAGATTTCCAATCTTGCCTGGAATTATTGTTCCGCTTTAATCATTGGAATCAAAAAAAGAAAAAAAAGAAAAAAGAAAAGAAAAGAAAAGAAAAGGAAAAAGAGAGGGAGGAGTTCTAGGATATCATCTAGAGGTGATATAATTTTCCCAAATCTCCCAGAATATCAATCTTTTAGATTGTTTCCCTCTTCTGTCTAATCTACTGGTTTTTAGTACAGAATTTAGCCAGTTTTCATGGACTGGTGGTGCCGTTTTTAGCCAATTAATACAGATTTCTCTTCGTGCTAACAGGATCAGAACAAATAATAAACTTTCTTGATGTTTATTTAGCTTAATCAAACCTGGTTGAGTGTTAAAGTGGATCCCAAAAATAATGAAGAGTGTACTTACAGTTATAGGTGTTGCCATTACCGCAGTTAGTGTCTTACCAATCTCTTGCCAGTAATGCGTGAGTGTTGTACAGCAACAGAACATGTGAATATCATCCACCTTTTCTTCTCCGCACTTGCGACATGATTTTACTGGCGTGCCTTTACATTTTGATAGTCTTTTGGGTGTCCAATATGCTCTATGTATAGAAAAAAGATGATTTCTTTTTAGAGCTGCCGGCTTTACACATAACCAGCATTTTTCTACTGATTTTTTCCAAATTAGGTTTAGATCCATGACTTCATTTGGTAGGTCTTTTCTCCATATTTTTTCTGGTGTTGTTAAATCTTCTTCGCCAGATTCGATTAGAGCCCAGTACCATTTTGAGACTTCCTTTTTTATAGCAGTTTCTTTCGTCATTTCTACTTCTAGGTTGCTCGAATCTATTGCTCCTTTTGGGATAGTATTGGCCCAACTACTCAACTGATAATATTTAAACTTTGAAACTTTTCCTTCTGTTATTATTTGTAAATGTTCCCAAGCTATTAAGACATTTTCAACCAGAAGTTGTCCCCATTTTTCAATTCTGAATTGTCTAAGTGGGCTAGATAGCGCATCTTTTAAACATTCTGGCGTGCCAGGGGAGTCCCATATTGGGGCCATATTGCTGTAGTAAGGTATCTTTACTGCATTTCTTATCTGGCTCCAGAGTTTAACAGCGTTGTTTAAAATCTTCAGTTTTACTGGTTTGAAAAATTTTGGGTGACCAAATTTGAAGAGAAAATGATCTTCTCCTTTCGTTAGATGTTGTAAGAAAATTGGATAAGCATAATGTTCCTTTAGCATTGCTCTAAAATTTTTACGTTGAAAAGATCTGTAATATTCATATATATCAGGGCTTGCTATTCCACCTTGTTCCTTTCTTCTCCTAAGTTTGTTCCATGAGATTCTTGTACTTTTTGCTGACCAGATAAAACTGGATATTTCTCCTTGTATTTTTTTAGGGCTTCTTTTTTAAACTCTAACGGAATGTTATTGAAGAGATAAGTAAATTTGGGAATAATTGACATTTTTATTGCATTGGATTTGCCTAGAAAACTTAGCGGTAGACCTGACCAGATTTTGAGAAGTCTTCTCATTTCTTTAACCACTATATTTAGGTTTAGTTGTGGTATTTTTTCGAGCTCTTTAGTTATAGTGATGCCTAGATAGTTTATTTTGTCTTTTAAGAAAGGTGAGTTTGGATTAATGTTCCAGCTCATTGCCTCTGTTTTATCATTGTTAATCAGGTATCCTGAAACCTTGCCAAAGTTATTCATTACGTCCTCAATCACTGATTTTGAGAGGTTGTAGTTATCCGTAAACACCATCAGGTCATCTGCATAAAGTGCAACTTTCTTTGTCCAATTTTGATATTTATAGGGTGTTATAAGTGGGTGGTTTCTGATAGAGCAGGCCAAGGGTTCGATATATAGATTAAAAAGTAGCGGTGACAAGGGGCAGCCTTGCCTAGTGCCCCTTCGAATCTCGATGTTACCGGTGAGATTCCCGTTTACTGCTATTTTCGCTCTTGGGTTCGTATAAATTACTTTCACCATATGACTAAAATTTCTCCCTAGGTTGTTTTTTTCTATGATGTTATTTAGAAAGGCCCAATTGACGCGATCAAAAGCTTTGGCTGCATCGTATGTAATGATCGTTAGGGGTAATTTTTCGCAGACAGCAACATCGATTGCTGCCACTAATTCATGTGTAATTTCCTGAATTTGTCTGCCCTTTATGAAACCCTTTTGATCCAAGTTAATCAGTTTAGCCATAACTTTTGATAGTCTTTTGGCTATCACATTCATAAACAGCTTGTAATCACAGTTGAGTAGTGATATCGGCCTATAAGATTCGCATTTCTTTGTTTTTTTTCTTCTGGTTTTAGTATAATACTAATCGTTGCATCATTCCATGAATCAGGTATCATATCGTGATCCAAGTAAGTCATATTCATTACTTCTGTTAAATGTTCAATTATTGTTTCTTTTAGTGCTATGTAGAATTCATTAGGAAGCGCATCAGGTCCCGCAGCTTTTCCTCTCTTTAAATTACTTATAGCAGTTCTTACTTCTTGTGTTGTAATTTCAGCGTTCAGGGAATCCACTTCTTCTTCCGTCAAGCATGGGAGGGGGACATTCTCAAGGTAATTCTTGATATCCTCGTCTGATGGATTTGTATCTTCTCTATATATTGTGGTAAAGAAGTTAAAGAATTCTTGCCTTATTGAAACATCATCTGAACAGGTTGATAATTGGTCTTGGGTATAGATGCTTAATATATTATTTCTAGACTGATCCGTTTTCATTTTCCAGGCTAGCATTTTTCCACAGCCTTCTCCATATTCATGGTTTGCTAGTTTGCTGTTCTCCTATTTGTCTTTAACTATATTCTCCAAGTAGTCCACCAAATTCTCCTTTAAATTGCGACTCTTCTCTTCTAATTTTTCTCTTAATTCTTGAGTTATGCCACACTCTAGCTGTACTTCAACTTCTTTGATTTCTAATTCCATCTTTTTAATATCCAATTTTTTTATTTTATTCTTGTGTGCTCCCAAGCTAAGCAAGTTGCCTCTTATTACCGCTTTATAGGCATCCCACGTTATTCTTTTGGATGTTCCTGCAACATTGTCAGCAAAGTAGTGGGAAGAAATTATATTAAGCTGATCCACACTTTGTTCATCTCTAAGAACAGTCCATCTGGTAGGTAAAAGGGATTGTGGAAGTAATAAAGTTAACTGTACCGCCGAGTGATCTGATAAGTGTGCAGGTAAGTGTTCAATACTTTTTACATTAACTCGAAGAGAGTTATTCAGTAAGAAAAAATCTATTCTAGATTTGTGGCCTAATTTCTTATTGTGAAAGGTGTACGGGTGATTTCTTTCTCCTTTTAGCTTCCACATGTCTTCAAGGTTTAGGTCTTTTTATAGATTCCTAGCCATTCCCTCATTTTTGGTAAATTCCTTTGTTTTGTTGGGGGCATTCTATCTGTTTTAGGATCCTCTATAATATTGAAATCTCCTCCTATAATAATCGGAGCTGAAAATGTTAAAAGTTCAGAATATAGTTTTTTGAAGAGGCGCTGGGTCGTCCATATTCGGACCGTAATATCCCGCAATCGTGAGTATACAGTCCTCGATCCTAATTTTAGCCACCGCCCATCTTCCTTTGCTATCAGCTACTTTGGATTCTACTTTAGCATTCAGGGATTTTTTTATAATGATTGCCACCCCCTTTATATTGCATTCTTGTGAGGTGTGTATGCTTGAGCCGATCCAATGGAGATTTTTTACCAATTGAGTCCATTCTGACATTATGAGATGTGTTTCTTGGAGAATAATGATTTCACTTTCTATTTCTTTCAAGTATTCCATAATTCTTCTTCTTCTTTTAGGAGTTCTAAGCCCGTTAACATTCCATGTTAGAATTTTTATAATTTTTTCTTTTGTCATCTTATGTTATTATTTCTTACTTTGGGATTGAGATTGAGACAGCCATTGACTCCCATACTATTCCTTTTATGATCCAATTTTGAGGATATTTTTTTTCCCTATTTTGCTCCCCACCCGTGTACAATTAAGTTTTGCATCTTTGTGATACAGTGTGAATTGAAGTTCCCACCCTGAGGAAGCCTCCCTTTTTCTTCTTTAAGGTGTTATTACACCCGTTTTCGTGCTCCGATTCACCAGATGTTTTATTCTTTATTCTTTATTACTTATGCGCTTCCCGCATGGGTTATGTTAGTTTCCCAGCTACAGCTGCCGCTGTTCCTCCATTTTTGTAATTATACATATGTGTATATGTTTTTTTTTCCCGGTTTCCTAGGTTCTTCTTATAAGTTTATGGAGGTTGTATTAAAGTTCGTTCCTGCAGTTACTGCATTACTCCTTATTTAATTTTTCAATTCCGATTTGGTCTTTTATTTGTTGAATGAGGTTTTCTACCTCTTTTGGCTCCCTTATATTGTGCATTTTATTTTGCCACATTATTCTTTAGGCAGCTGGGAATTTCAATTGCACGTTCGCTCCCAAAGCTTTCAGCTCCTGCATAAATTGCCCCAGCTCCCATTGCCTGTCTTGTGTGGCGTTACAGATGTCTGACCGTACACGAAAGGACCAATTATCTTTGTTGAAAGTCCCACTTTTCAATCCCTCACTCAAAATTTTTTCTTTAAGGGAGTAAGTTCTGAAATTTACTAAAATTTTCCTCTGAGCTTTCCTCTCCTTGCTTTTTCTGAATGGGTCTCTATGGACTCGTTGAATGTCTGCAGCCAAATCGCAATCTTTTGTCCAAGGGAGAAATTCTTCTAGTAGAGATACAACATAAGTTTTAATGTCAGATCCTTCTGAATTTTCAGGAACATTCAACACTCTAAGATTATTTCTTTTTCCTTGGTTTTCCAAAGATTCTAGTTTCTCCTTGATGACTTTCTCGCTGTCTTTTAAATGTCTTATTTCTCTTTGGTTTATGTCTATCTTTTTACTTAGGGAGCCAAGTTCATTTTCGACAGCTGTAACTCTTACCCCTGAGTCATTTAATTTTTGATCTAGATTTTCAACGACTTCTTGGATTTTATTCTGGTTTCCTTCCGATATTGAGAATTTTTCTCTCATTTCCCCCAATATTTTGTCCATCATTTTATCCATATACATCTCCAACATTTTTCCTGTCTTATTTTTATCCGACTGGTCCATATTATGCCGCCCTGATACATCCTCTTGTGTTTCTTGGTCAATTTCTTGATCATTCTCTGTTTCGGCTTGTTGCGTTAGCGGAGTACTCATGGTACTCAGGGTGCATGGGGTACTCTTATCTGTTTGCAATGGTTGTATTGGATGTAGTGACTGGATTGTCTGTGTTGGCTGTATTGATTGTGTCAAAAACGGGGTCAGGGTCGACTGAATATTTACTCTCTCCACTGCCTATACTGCCTCCTCACTTACAATCTCCTCTACTTCTTCTTCGGAAGTGGGACTAAGATACTGCCTATCAGGATCCAACACTGGTGAAGGTACCGTGTCCGCCGTGTCTGCCGTATTTGCCGTATTGACCGTGTTAGCCCTTAAAAGTTGACCACCCCCTTTTACTTGCACCACTTGTTGCACCTTAAAGTATGATCTCAAAGATGGTGTAATCTTAATTTTTTGGCCTTTAGATTTCGCCTTAGAACCTCTGCTTTTTATATTCTCCGTTAATTCCTCTAAACGTGGAGGGTGTTTTAGGTTTTTCTTTGTGCTTCTCGGGATCATGCACTTTTTTGTAGTAGGCAGTAAGTTCTGTTTAGAAAGGTTCTGATTCCTGAGACAATATGCGGACCTTGCACCTCCCTGTTTGGGCCTCCCTAACACAAAAGAAAGGGCTGTTTCTGCTGATGTCTTCTTTGATCTTGATCTTGTGGTGTAAACAAATTGAGGGGGGCCTTCTTCCCTTATGTTTCTGCTAATGTTGTCCTTTTCCAGAGGTACGGCTGTGTAATTGTTACCAGTTTCCTCCAAAATCTGTGACAAAGAGTCTTTATTATTTTGATTTTTTATTTTGTTTGCCTCCACTTCTGTTCCTTGATGTTGTTTATTATGTGACTGCTCCCCTTCTCCCGGTGCTCCCACTGAAACAAATGTTTTACGGCTCTTTTCACTCATCCAGCATGGATCTGTCGAGTTTTGTAATGTCATGTATTGCTCCCTGTAATTTATTTCGTCTTGCAGGTTCACTCGGCTTTCAAGAGAATTGAAGTTCCCCCCGCTTTCACAGAACCCGGTTTGCTGACCTCGTCGTTGCCTTGTTGGAGCTTTGCAGCACTTGCAGCGCATCCACTCGCCACACAAGCACACTCAATGGCTTCACTGGCTCTGCCGCTCTTACCCCGGAAGAGGAAGGTAATCCCGCCGAGCGTCTTCCTGCAACTCCGAGCAGCGTCTCGTGCTCTCGCCCATAGCCCGTTATTGAGTGAGGAATGGATCACGGTACCAAAGCTCTGCTGTACCGCGACTCCGCTCCACCCCGTCATGCAGATCCCAGCCTTAGTGCACTTTATCCTGAAAATTACCTTGGAGTCAGCTTGCCGGCTAGTCACTGCTGCTGCCACCGCTGATCTCGCTGCAACGGCAAGCGATCCTCCGGCTGCCTGCCTGGGTGAGCTATCTAAGTAGGATTTCGGGGGTTTTAGGTTCTCCGATTAGCCTTCCTGTATCGCATCATCTCATATCGTTGAAATTGTCGATTTCTGCCTCGGGAAAGCGTTTTCAGTTAAGTGCTTTCTGGATCACATCGGAGCTCACGACCGAGCGTCTCAGCCGGCCGCCATCTTCCTCGCATCGCTGGTTTTATATATGCAGTGGATATCTTTGCCTCCTAGGTGGAGCAGTAGAGCCCTGCAACTTTCTCTGGATATGCCTGCCCCCTCGAAGTAAATTTGAAGGCAGTCAGTCCAATCCCTCCAGCGCGGGGCAAGGGATGATGGGGCACCATCGACGATAAACGGCTCAAGGGCGGGGAACGACGCCATCTTGGCACATGCTCAGCGTGCTGCGTAGGCCGTGTTATACCCTTTTCTCCTTGGCAGTCTGGTCTAGCGGGCGACACTCTGTGTCTGCTCCTTCGGGTACTTTTCCTCCCCCCCCCTTTACCGAGGGTGTTTATCCAGAGTGTCCCCGCCCAGTGGGATAGGCCTCGACACTGCAATCAGGCATGGGTCTGCCACCTGGCACTGGATGTCCAAGAGGGCAATGCGCCGCGTCTCTCCTGCTCTTGGGCTGGCGTGGGGTAATGTCTCTGGGGCCCAGAGGGAAGGAGTCATACCTCTAATCTCAGGCGCAGTACCAGTGACCTCTGTTGGGCCTTCATGAGCGTTCCTGCGCTCCTTGGCCACACTGCAGGGCAGAAAATCACTCAGCTTAGCAGTGGGCGGAAATCAGCCATGGTGGGTTCGAAACCACTCCCTCGTCGCCAGTGTAGCGTTTCAAATGCTGCTATATATGCAACTAGCGCGCTTGCGCTAATAACCACAGGAGCCGGTAATTTTGGTTACACACGCGGCTCCGACTGCCATGCCGAGGCCAAGCCTCTTTATTTATATCCGCCAGCGTCTGACGTCATGCGTCAGCGCTAGCGCACTCCGGCAGCGCGGGTAGGCTAGAACGCCTCCTCACACGCCGGACATTACAGTACGGTGGCCGAAAAGGTGACATATGAGGGTAGCGAATGTCCCAGGAAATGGGGAAAGATCTGGAGCAAGAGGAACTCTTACAACTGGCCCCTGCCAGTCTCAGATCAATACTCCTTATCAATAGGTACGGTACTCCTGGTGCTGAAAGATCCCCAGTCTGAGGAGCAAATGGGTGAGGAAGGCAGGAGATGGTCAGGGAGTTCAAATCCAGCCATTGATACAAAGTTTGTGTACAAGACAGCGAACGCGGTAAACACCATTGTATTTCCTTTAAAATCATTAATAACAAATACAAACTCTAAACCTCATAATACCACTAATGGGGATTTCAGTTGCCAAATGTTGCTTTCTCACTTCGGGACTTTTGTGAGCGAACGCTATTGACATATGGTTGGAAAATCAGGATTAGGTTGTGTAACGAAACATACCAAACAGTCCCATGTAGGGCTATAACTATTACTTGTAAATACAAGCCCCTTACCTCTATGAAAACATAAAACAGAAGAAATCTACTCAGTTCTGACAATAGTCTCCTATCAGTGTAATGGAAAATCAATTTTAAAATATCATCATTATATTCTACACTCTCTTACCTCACATTAAAGAGGTCCGTAGTCTTTGTTCTGTCATCAATTAAAATGCTCCATATAGTGAGCGTAAAACATACTGGGGTTGATATAGATTTGTTAATACAACTCCCCATCACCCCCGTCCAAGGACTGCTGTAAACTTGCCTATAAGGGGCCCTTGTAGATATAGAAATTCCAAATAGGGCAAATCCATCCCCCTTTAATAAATATCTCCTACTGCAAGATCGTTAAAACAAGATTTTAAAACCTTGCACTCTAACCTCACGATAAACAGGTCCTTTGTCGTGGTGGAGAGGATGTAGCCTAACGGCTAGGGCTGGCCATCTCAAATCTGAAGAACCGGGTTCATGTCTCGGTAATGACACTTAACGTCCTGTGGTTCTGAGCAAATCACTCAAGAGCAGATTTACTACTTCTGGCGCATCTCTGTTAATTAGCAGGGATGCGCCAGAAGAGTTGCGATGCATCTGCCCACCCGTATGCCACCACTGATGCGCCACATTTACAATGCGTCAATCCTTGTTCAATCTCCGTTCCTTGCGGAGTTAAATGTATCCTCTCCTCACAAGCCCAATGCATACACGCCTCCATCACAAAATGACTTAATTAAAGCTATGTTCTATTGTACCGCATACGAAATAAGATATACTCCCCTGCCTCATGAAACATATATTTCTCATTAATGTATAATTTCCGCAGTCACGACCTGCTACATGGTATCCTTATCAGGGACGTTTTAGGCAGGGCACAAGTCCTAAACAAGCATTGGCATAGCCAATAGGTCTCGCTTTTGGGACCTTATACGTTTTTAGTTATGCAGCACAATATCCTTGGTACAACAACATAAACTGTTGCATGGCAAACAACTTATAAGATCCCAAAGGCAAGACCTATTGACTATGCACAGCTCCCTGGTCTCTAACTTGGCTCGCAGATTATAAAAATGAAAACATACATAGAATGCAATAGAGAGCAATTCTATTGTACATCAAAATTTGGGTCTACGATTTTTGTGACGCCAGCAAACATTGAAAATATAACCTGAGAAACACTTGCCTGCTTCAGAATTACTGGTAAGTTATTACTTGCAAACAACGTAAGCAGGAGATTAAGCGTAGAAATTATAAGAGATATGAATTTATTGGACCTAAATGTAAGGACGTATTCAACTATTTAAAAAAGAAAAATAGCCCCATCTGCTGAGTCAACACACATGAGCGCGCGCCAAGGTCGTTAATATTCATGCGCCATTTGGAATATTCTGCCCTTAGCACATTACCCATTGATATATTAAATCATTGTTTGAGTTCTGTGATACTTGACGCCAAAGAACAGCCCTGGAAGCGAAAAACCAGTCAAACGCATTAATGAACCAAGATGAAAGGCATTTTACATTAAACAGAATCGAAGGAACAAAGTGCACGGAATTATGGGACAGGGAGAGTAAGGGTTAAAAGGACAGGAATCCGGAAAAACTATCTGATGACTACCGGTTCGGTAGCAGACATGCATAGATGCAAAGGATGAAGGCAAAACAAAATAGCTGCCAAGTGTGGCCGATGTCATGAAGGCACCTTCCTCCAGCTCTTGCCTTTTGGCAACATCACTTTGCAAGACTTTGCGACCACTCATCCAAATGACATTTTACCATTCGGGCGCGCCCTTTCTCTTAGCAACAGGGCTATTACTGAAGCCATTTGGTGCAAGATGCTTCCACAGTCACGTGGCCTCTCTTACTACAGCCACAAAACAGCTGACCAGTGTTAACACAATGAACAATTTAGCGTGTGGTTTAGGGTACATTACAGAGAGCACTGCAACCATAACTTTACTTTCTCCTCTCATACCCCAGCAGCTCCTGACAACCATGGTGCAAGCACCAGACCGAAATAGGCAGAATTTACATTGCAGCCCCTTTTTTTAGCTTCTCTTGGGGCAATGAAACGAATAATTTTTTACTAACCAAGCGCAGTTTAAATGTGAATTTCTTTATTTAATTGAACACCTGAAGAAGGCTACCTTGTTAAACAGGGCAGTTCTCTGTTCTTTTTGGTCTTGTGCTCGAAGGCAGATCAAATGTCTGAAACCTCTTTAGATAACCCTGAACGTTTTTGGAATTGGTTCTCGAAATTCCAGAAGAAACACTACAAGTCCCAGGATGCTACATGATGTTGGCTAAAAATAAAGTATTGACTGAATGCGTCACCTAACAAACCTTCAGCATCTGCAAGCAAATATTGAGCTCGACATGGACGATGCTTACGTCAGGGAAGTTGATGGTAAACAGTGGTCTATCCCATAGCTCTCTGACAACCCCATAAAACCCTAGCAGACAAACAGCCTTTCAAAATAGATTCTTTCTAGTGCCCAGTTTGCAAATATTGACCCAAACTGCTCTGTTTCTCTCTCTCGCTCACTGCAGCAACCAGATACAGCATCATCACAGAAACAGTGCAAGTATTTTTAGTGCTGCTGGCTAAATAACATTTTGGTTGCTGGAGCGCTCTTCTTTGATTTTAAATTACGCACATTTTGATATTTTTTTTTAATTTGATGTCACGCTAGAATTCACGCTAAAACTGCTCTTTACCTTACCTATGGAATAGATGGCTTTGTCTGTTACAGCCTCGGTGATTGGATTAAATGAATTAAGAGTGAATAAAACTTGCTTAGCTATTGTTAAAGACATGCACAAGGAGGAGGGACGAAGGGAATGCGTGAAGGCTGGAAAAGCCAGTGAAAACGAAGGGTCTGATTGTGTGAAGGCCAGTAAAATGTGGTCACATAATCCACACTCGGATCTCGCCTGAAAACAAGCATTGGCCGTGGGGCCGTGAAAGTGACGCAGCCGCGAAAGTGAAAGTGATCGTGATCGCGCGCTGTGAGCGATGCGCTTAATGAGCATGACTAGGGTGCTCGTAAGCGCGCGCCTGTGTGCGTAACTGCAAGCACAGGGCCGCCACAAGCAAAAGCCTGTTGTAGCATTTTCTGAAGCCCACATACTAAAATTCTCGCCAGACAGTGCATGCACTTGCTCAGGCGAGACCTAAAAAAGAAGTGGGGGGACTAACCTAGTTAATCATTATGCAAGTGGCGTCACAGCGTGTGACATCAGGGCATGTGACATCACAGCACTTGACATCACAGGAACTGGTATCACAAGAAGTGATTTCAGATCTTAAGCCCTCACATATATGTTTAGCAGGTGAATCAAGGGTAGTAAGCGCATATAAATGCTATTTATTTTGTGCAAATACTGAGAAAGATCAACAGACCTGACATTCTAACAGTGCATGCATATCTCCTCAACAGAGCCTGAACAAAGTGAAAAGCTGCCTTTCTTAAGTATGTGTTAAGTGCTAACAAGGTGCGAGCCTTTGTTTCCCCTCTGTTGCATTTGCATCAGGTGTGAGGCTCCTGACTGCTGCCAGCCAGGAAACTCCAACAAAAGGAGGCCTGATGACCCCCGAGCAGTTGTGGCCTGTGGAGGGAGTTCCATGGGGCGGAAAGACAGGGCGGGGAGGAGCAGGGTGGGGGTAGTAAACACCGGAATATGGATGATTGCAAGAAAGTAACAATTAAATGAATAAAACGAATTTCGTAGCGCACGCTGCATCGCTAATTTAGGGTGCACTAAGAATTTCCTTTTTATTCATTTAATTGTTTACTTACATGCAATCATTCATATTCTGATATTTACTACCCCCCACCCTGCCCTCCCCCGCCCCGCCTTTCTGCCCGACGGATCTCCCTCCACGGGCTGCGAGTGCCCCTGAGACTCTGCCTTTGTTAAGGACCAGCAGGAGTCAGAAATTAGTTGTGATCAAAAGCAGACAACAACGTGCAGGCGCTGCTGAATGTGTCCCGGTGTTTGGAAATTACACTGGGACGAATTCAGCACCTTGATTTGTGGGGCCCAACTTCTTGGCAGGGTGGGCAGCATCCACCCTGTGAAAGAAGTGGGTGGACACCATCCACCGGCAAGGACCCCTGACTCGTGCCCTGGTTTTAGGGCATGGCCAAACAGGACAATTAATTACTCAGGCCCCCCTCCCCTGGTAAAGTGAGTGGAAAATCAAAATTCCTACAACAATATCATTGCGAAATAGCTTATTTTTCGATTTCACTTCCAAACATGCTTAACAGAAAGGTAGGGCCACATTTACTGAGGATTTGCACTGGGGGAAAACAGTCAATTAAAATATTTTTATTTAAAGATCTTAAATCAATACATAATCTAATGTCTTTAGAACCCTTTTTTTTCACGACAACAATGGGAGCAACCCATTCAGAAGAGTTGATAGGTTCAATTATTTTGTCTAAACAAAGTTGCTCCAGATGATGTTTAAGTTGATCCCTGATAGAAAGTGGTACATTCCTCACTTTGTGAATGACAGTAATCACATCCTTTTTTAAAATAATTTGGTGTTCAAAATTATGTACTGATCCTAATCTATCATTAAATAGTGCATTATGTTTGAGAAGAAGATGATGTAAGGAAATATTAGTAGGTGGAATGTCAACTAGCGAAATAGGACACGAAGTACAAGGTCTTAAGACCATTCCAAACATTCCTTCGTCTTTCCAGCCTAAAATATTGTACCCTTTCTTGGCTACATATATTTTAGTGGAAATACATCTGTCTTGGGACTAATGTTGTCCTGAAAGAATCCTAACATATCCATGTTATGACCTCCAAAAGAGATAGTGTGAATATCAAGAGGAGAAAGTTGAACTGAACTCCAATGTTTACCAAATAATACATCAGTTACAAACGTGACTGGAGATCCAGAGTCAACAGTTACTTGAATATCCACATTACCAATGGTGATATCACACAAAGGACCCCCATCATCCAGATCCGAATCAATGGAAAGCACAACTTTCTTTGAATTTTTAACTGTACAAATGCTGCTTTCAGCAAAACCTTCCACATTTTCAATTGCGCTGACTTTTACAGGATATCTATTACACATTCTGGTGAAATACCCAAGCCTATTGCAATTTAGACAAAGTTTACCAAGAGCAGGACAATTTTTTGCATTGGCTAAATGTGAAGGAGAACCACACCTAAAGCATGCAGTTTGTCTCTTAGACTCTTTAAAATAATTTTCTTTATTTTTGTTATAGTTCATTTTAGGTTTGGTACTCAAAGCATATATTGTCTCACTAACGGTATCACTTTTGTTCTTATTCAACTCTTTTTGTGAAATGACTGACCTTTCAATACCCCTAGCTAACTCAAGTGTTTCTTTTAATGAAGGGTCTCTACAACAAAGAAGCCTTTCTTGAACTTTTTTGTTATAACAGTTTACAATTATTTGATCTCTAAGGTAAGAATCAATATTACCATCAAATTCACAAGTGGCAATTAATACCCTTAATTCAGTTAAGAAAGTGTCAATGGATTCAAATTCAAATTGACGTCTGGTGTAAAATTTGTGTATTTCGACAACAACACTAGTTTCATCTGTAAAATAATTGGCAAGTCTAGATACAGCTTCTTTAAAAGTGTCCCACTCAGTTTCATTGGTTTGAACAGCTGTTGGTAAATGGTCAAAAATGCGTTGACCTTCCGCACCCAAACTATTTTAAAGAAGTGCTAACTTTCTAACAGGATCAAACTTTGAACCATCTAATGCTATAATGTAGCTACCAAAACCTTTGAACCATTGTTTCCATTTAGTTTTTGGAATCCCTGGTTCTGCTAAAAAAATGTGGAGGAGTAGCAATATTTTGCGTCATGTTAAAGTGATAAGTATACGAATTGAAATAGTGTAAAACTAAGCGACGCCAAAATATGCTGAAAACACCAATAATATTAGAACATGTAAGCAAATAATAACAATAATCCTTCTAAATTAAATAAGTAAAATCAAGGCATCCAGATGTGCAATGTGTAAAAACAAGATGTGCACATCACCGAAATAAAGATGATAAAACGTTGCAAAATGTTCAATAACACCTGTAAGGAAAAGGTTAAATGTATACAAAGTTGAATAAAAATGAACACATCAATGAAAAAACATAAATCAGTAGGTGGAAAGTAATCCTCATGAAGTGAAAAATTCAGTAAGTCAAGTGCGCGAAGAAAAAGAAAATGTGCGCATCATCGATATAAATCCTCATGAAATGAACAACTTTAAAGTCAGTAGATCAAATGCGCAAAGAAAAGAAAAGATGTGCGCATCATCGATATAAATCACAAGACAGCCCAATGAATTTCACATAAAAACAGGCTTTAGTACACGCCGTGAAACTATTGCCTGACTTAAAAATGGCGTCACGTTGAAAAAGTAAGCGTGACTGCTGACGCAATTAGAGGCTGTGAGGGAGAAGAGAATGGCCGTGGAACTCTTGTGAGCAGAAATTCTATGCTGCGTATGACGGTGAGGAGATGTGCGTCGCGAATAACACTGCGCATGCAGGTAGAGTAGTGTGCTCGCGGGAGGAATGACAGTTGAAAGTACAGGTGTAGTGAAATAAATCAAAATTCATACGACCTGAAAGTCAAATCTAGATCGGCTTCAGCGCTCCCTTTAAATAGAAAATCTCCAATTCCGTGGTTAAGCAACATCCAAAAGAATCCAATAAAAACTCCCAAGAATCCAATGAAAACTCCCAAAAAGTCGGAAAGATGCCTCAAGATGAAGGGAAAATATCCCAAAGATCGCCAAATGTTAAATTAGGGTCTGAATAAACAGCGAAGACTGGAAAGTTGATAGAAGTCTTTTTTTATTAAATTTACTTCATAGCATCATCCCAAGACAACAGCCAGGATCAGAAGAAATGGCGCAACTGCCAAGCATAGAATCCCAATGACAGAATCTCCCCAAACATACTAAATACAACAGAGACATAGGTAAACAAGATAGAGCAACCACATTCTAAATAACACAACCATAGAATATAACAGGAAGAGCAATACAAAGTTAAACAAAGCAGTGAAAACTCCTGCAAAAGTATTTATTTACATTCCAGCGCCGAAGTAGTTTTTTTTTCTAGAAAGGTGTCCTTGTTTTAGCTTTAATAGCGCTTTGCAACACTTTGATTCAATGGGGCATTCATTACTTGTGTGGATTAGCGCACACGCTGATAGATTTTTTTATCTTGATGCAATGACTATTTACTAAAGAATGTGTCTAGGTATAGGATTTGATACTGGAATGTTATATGTCCAGTATACATCCTATCCTGTGCTATACAGCTCTCTCTCTCTCTCTCTCTCTCTCTCTCTCTCTCTCTCTCTCTCTATCTATCTATCTCTCTCTCTCTATCTATCTATCTATCTATCTATCTATCTATCTATCTATCTATCTATCTATCTATCTATCTATCTATCTATCTATCTATCTATCTCTCTCTCTCTCTCTCTCCCCCTCCCTCCCTCCCTCCCTCTCCTTTGCAAAGGTTGTAAGCTAGTGTAGAGGTAGTGAGTAACAGGGGGCTATTTTTAATAATATGACTCTGGGCTGCTTTCGCGCCCTTGCACTACTCAGCAAATCAACTTTGGTAGCTACACTGAGTTGAGCAAAACACAAATCTACCCTTTTGCTTGCATGCCTGGCTTGCCCAGCCTTAACTATTGCATTCTGGGCAATTGTTGGCTTTTCTCATTCTTTCAGTATCATTTCATTGTTCTTACTTCACCTCATTTAATCTCCCTTGACCATGTTTTTAACTTGTCTACATTTCTAACTCTCAATGTGCCTCCATCCTTGCTCTCTTGCTCAGCTTTCTACCTCACCTCTCAAAATACCTCAAATATCTCACTAAACTTCATCTCAGTGGAAGAGGTGTGGCGCCGCGGCCAGGGCGACTGACGCTGGAATCTGGGGACCACGGTTCGATCCCCGGCTCCGGCGGCAGGTCAGCCCAGCACCATGTGACTCTGGGCAATAGCTCGCTTAATCTTCCCGACGGCCCCCCAGCGCCTAGAGACCCTTACGGGTGATTGTGCGCTTTACAAATGTGGACTTACTTACTTACTTACTATCTCTACCTTTCTCTCGCTCTCTCACTGCCGATATCTACATCTATCACTCTCAATCGCTGCGCTCTACTATGACTCTCTCTACCTCAACCCTTTCTCTGTTCCTCTCTGCTTTTTTCGATCTAGCGTCCATGTATCTCTCTTCCATCTATTTCACTTGCACCACCTTTATTCTCTCTCCACATCACCTATCTATCTCTTGTTCTCCATGTCTCTGCTACCTTATCTCTCTACTACTCTCCAAGCTCTTTCTCCACACCACCACTCCGCCTCAGCACTTTATCTTATGTTTCTCTACCTCACATCTCACTTATAACGTCACCTCTTTATACCCCATTGCTCCCTCTTGCACTACTTAACCTCTAAATTTACCTCACCATTAGTTTGCTACCTTAACTCTCCGCCACCTCTCTATCTCATTTTACCTCTGTTCCCTTTCCTTCACCTCTGTAAATAACACACTACTTTTTGACTAACTTTATTCCCCTACCTCATTTTTCCCTCTCACCAACTTATTACCCTCTCCCTCCCACACACATACACATATCCCTCTACAGACTTCCTTCTCCATATCAACTAACCTCATCCATCTCAACTAACCCTCTCAACATCCTTCTTTATAAATCTCTCTAGCTCTACCTCACCTTCGTTCTACTTTTTCTGTCTCACAGCACTCCACCTCTGCATTAGCCTCAGCCCTCTTTCTCTACTTCACGTACATTTCCACTTCTACCCATTACCCCAACGCTCTACTTTTTTCTCGTCTACACTACTCTATTTACCTGGCCCATTTTTCTGTACACTACTCATTTTGCTCTCGCTCTAACTTTCATCTTGTTTGCCCTCTAGTCTGTCTACATCTATGATTTGCTGATTTTACGTCTCTCACATTCACCTGTTTTACATTACCTCTGTTTCTACGTCACCCCAAGTAGTACTTTCTTCTCTGCCTCTATCTACATGTCCTTCTCCCTATCCATATCTCTCTACTACACTTTAAAACCATACCTGTTTTTTGCCTCTCTTTCTCTACCTAGATCTTCCTCTTTCTACTTCATCTTATATTCCCTTCTTGCTACCTCTCCTTTCTTTAGTTACGCTACTTCTCTCCCTGCCTCATATATTTCTACATCATCCTTATCTTTTCCCTTTCTCCCTCTGCTACACTTCTCTCGCTATACTGTTCTCTTTATATCTCTGTACATTTCTAGTATTCTGCCAGGTTTCATTTCTCTTACTAAGCATGGTCACATAGAACTGGTTGCGAGAGAAGTGCACAATCAAAGAGGAGAAGAGGGACAAGTCAGGGGAAGAGAAATTTGCATAAGGGAATGGTGAAAATGCTTTGATTTTAACTGTTGCAGCGAGAACTCCAGAAATGAAGGGGGATATATTTGTGATTGCAAATATTCAGCATTTAAAGCTACAATGTAAAGAGCTATGTGCATATGTCTTACTTTAATATTATGCACAAGTCCACTATAGCAATAAGTCACTCATTAGCGTGTTTTTCCTACAATGGGAATAACAAGCAGGTGTGGCATCATGAGTGTTTGAATGAGCCTAAACGGGGTACTAAATTCATAGTTGGTCTAAACAAGGGGCCCCGAAATACATTTGCCCAGGGCCCCACAAATCCTTAAGATGTCCCTGCAGCCTTTAGATCCAAAGACAGTTCTTGTTTTGTAACCTACTCGATTCCAATCTCAATGTTTAGCCAAACCAATATTCCCAGAGAATGCTGTTCCAATACTTATATTTATGGTCTCTATGTTGAAATTATTATATATTCCTGACACTATTTCCCACTATATTCCACTTAAACAGCCACTTTTGCGGCCTAAATACATGTACGGCCTCCATATTGAAATGATGTTATACACTAGGGGCCTAATTACTAGTCTAGTAGTCCAAGGACCGCCAGACTCATGGAGGCCCGGTGGTTGCTGTTCAGCCACTGTTGCACCAGTGATCTGACTGCCCCATTACGACTTGGACGGTCGGACCACCCTGGGACTGCTGACGCCACCAGGGAACAACTGTCAGAGGCTGCAATATGCTTGGCAGGACCGCTGTGGTCCCGGAAAGCATATTACAAGTATCCTCTCTGCCAGGGTTTTCATGGCAGAGAGGAAACAAAGGGGTGCCTCTGCGCCTTTTGTATGCACACAGGGGGCCACATCATCTGCCCACCTGTGTGCATGCACACCAGTACCTGCACCGCATGGACATTACAGTCCATACTGTGTGACCATTATGAGGCATTCCCATTGCGGTGCCTTTTTCAAAGGCAGTGCCACCTTTAAAAGAGGCACCGCAGTTGGAAACGCCACACCACCTGCCCGGCAGACTACAAAAAACTTGTATTCTGGTAGGTGAGTGGCAGCGACTCTTGGCCGTGCAGGGGTGCTGCAGTGGCAGGCCGCCCGCCCCCGCACCATCAAAAGTAGTAATCGGGTCCTAAGTGTTATCTCACATTGTAATCCTAGTGTAAACACGAGTGACAAAGTTGTGCTATTAATTCTTTCACATTTCCACATAGAATTTAAGCACCATAAATAAGTGCATATATTTTTTAAAGGGATCAATGCAATTTAATAAAAAATGGCCTGTTTGTTCCCACCTGACTTCACTCAAAATCATAATTATTACACATATGCAAATCATCTCTTACTACCTGGCTGGCCACAACCACCCCCTTTCCCCCTTACAGAAAGGCTCAAGGATGATCTTGAACTGTTCAATCAGTGGATTATGGGTCTCGCCAATAAACTAGCTTCCCTAGTTTGTCCTGGCAAACACCACACCACCCCAGCCGTATACTGGTACACACCTATCCTAGCCAAAGGAAAGTGCTGCTGCAAGCAACTTGGGCGTAAATGGCGTTTGGCCTACAAATGTGAGGATGTGACTAACATCGGGCTGGCCCAGAAATCTTACCACAACTTGATTAGGGACGCCAAAACAGCCTATTTCACCAGCCAAGTTGAACAGGCTATCTTTGGCCCCAAAAATATTTTTTATATTTCCAAATCTTTCCTGCAGCCTACAGCCCTATCAAGAGACATTCTCCCCGCATACGCCCTACGTTATAAGAATGCTACCTTCTTTGACGAAAATATATTAACATTACAACATGGTTTTACAGTGTCCTGCCCCAAACCCAGCCAGTTACAGGGAGAGGCTTCACACCCCACGTTAGCCATTTTTTAGGAGATTTCATTATTACAATCATGACAAGCCATTCCCTCATGTAAATCTGGCTCTCATCAAGATCCCTGCCCGCCGGCCATTTTACATAAGGCCATTATCATGGTGAACCCAGTTATCAATTTGATATGAAATACTTTTCTTTCTGTAGTCAAAGTCCATACATTTTGGAAAGTAGCAGTGGTCAAACCACTGCTAAAAAATCCTTTGGCAGACCATTCGCTTTTGGCTAATTTCAGACGTATCTCACTGTTTCAAGCGTTGGGTAAAATCTTGGAGAAAATTGTGAATGGCCAACTGACTTTCTATCCTTAAAACTCCAATGCTCTCCATGTTTGCAAATCCAGCTTCAGACCCAAGCATTCCAGAGTCAATCTTGTCAGAAGTCTCTGAAACCATTAAGATGACGCATGATTCTGGTAACAATGCTGTCTTGATCGTATTGGATCTTTCAGCAGTGTTTGATACCATTGCCCGTGTTTGATACCATTGCCCGTTCGATTTAATTTCAAGAGCAGAGGCTACCATTACCTACAACATCTTTTAATGCCACTCCTGCAGCACCTGTAAAGAACATCCAACAACACCAATCTAGAGTTAAAACACTACAGTCCATAAGTAATGCCATTTTCGAACTTCCTTCCTTTTTTAAATGGTGCTCTTAGACGGATAAGTGCCTTGAATTTATACTCATGTTTGTTGTAGTAATAGATGGTAAATTTGAGGATAACTTTGTCCATGTACTTCTTATGTTTAGGAAAATGTTTTAGAATAAGTAATTTAAGGATAATTCTGAGTGCTTCTAATTTGCAGAAGCTAATTTGCGTAAGCAGCCCTCCGTGCTGCTCCGTCCACGGAGGCCAGCGTGAAGGAGATGGCTAGATACAGGTCATTGTTTACCTTTGAAGACACCCTTACCTCCGATGCAAACTCATGAGGCCTGTTTAAAAAGGACAAATAGGGCAATGTGGCCAATTTTTGAAGGGGCGAATCATTAACCCCTCAAAACAGATTGCAATCTGTTTTTAGGACAATAGGCATATGAAATATAATTTAGAAATTTTAGAATTTTTTAAAGTGTAGTAGGGATCACATATGGTCCTGATGAGTAAAGCAGGGGGGACTGCTAACGAAACATGTCGACCATGGAGGGCATAATAAACATACCCTACCTAACCCCATTTTAACATTTCCAGCTGGAGCAGTGATTAAAGTATATTTTTTCTACTAGCCAGGAAATTTTTAATGTTTTTGGACTAGCAACCACTTTCCCTACCACTCTCACCACCCACACCACACATAGCCTATTACAAAAAACACTCAGTGCTCCCACGTATTCGTCGGTCGAAGCACGCCCTGCCCGTAGAGGGACGGGAAGACCCCCATGATGAAGCATGACACTATGGGATTCTTAGTGTGTGAGGGGTATTTTAAAAACACATAGTGTTTCTCCAGGACATCTCCTGGAATAACAGAACCCACTTTTGTGCACATAACGTCAGGAATTAAATTTAGTAAAAATAAAAAAATATTAGGGATAGAATCTTTTTGTTTATGAATATTGTACTGGAGGCGGATTCTATCCAATTACCTCTACACTCCCCAATTTGTTTTTTCTTTTTTTTCACAACAGATCAGGTAAGGCATGTACGCAGTTCTCCACAGTCAGGAGGGCCTGCCAAATGTCAACAGTGGTATGAGTAGCACCGAAACCCAATCAAAGAAACAACCCCACACAGCCCCCCCTTATCCCTCCCTAACCCTGCGCACGTGATCTCAATAAGCCTCCAAGAAAGTTAGTATCCAGCCAGGAAACTCGTGGTCCCACGGGCCTATACTCCATTGTCAACATCTAGACCATCCTCAGGTTCCACTGGAGGCACCAGAGTCAGGCCCCGATACTCCACCCAACGCTTCCAAATTTTGTAATGTTTCCGGGGGCATCCTCTGGCCTCAAACACAGGGCGCTCTAGTCCCATAAAGTAGTCCATCCCAGCTTTCCACGCATTCAACGGGGGGGGCACGATCCCTCTTCCATGCTTGTGCCAAGTGCCGTTTCGCCACTATAAGACCTAACAACAAAAGGTGGCGCTTGTAAGTATTCCCCCCCCACGCACTCCAGTACATGTAACAGGCCCAGTCTAGGAGTACGGGGAAGATCCCATCCCAGCACCTCCGAAAGGCAGCTCCACACACCCCTCCAGAATCTGGTCAGGCCCACACACGACCATACAGTTTGCAACAGGGTACCTAGCTCAGCTCCGCACCGCAAGCACTCCGGGGATCCAATCAAGCCTGCCTTCCACAGTCGCTCCCTCGTGTAATAGGCACTATGCAAATATTTAAATTGGACCAGCCTGAGACGCACCGCGATAGCAGTCCCCCGCGGGGATTCCAAGGCTTCCCTCCAGTCATCCTCATCCAGGGGTCCAACGTCCCCTTCCCAGGCTTCCTTCAGTGTGTGTAGAGTAGAGGAACAATGGGTGACAAGGGTTTGGTAAATACGTGAGACCTTCTTGTCTCCAAGATCCCCCATAAAGACTTTCGCCTCCAGGGGGCTGAACTCCGGTAGCGAGTCCAGGCCCACCAGTCTGGGCTCAAGCGCGTGGCGTAACTGCAGATATTTGAAGGATTGGGTATTGGGCATATGGAACTCGTCCCTCAGCTCCTGAAACGACTTGAGGGCTACTCCGGACACAACGTTTCCCAGCGAAGAGATCCCTATAGAATCCCATCCGCCAAACCCTGCCAGCGCGGCCAAAGCGGGGAGCTGCCCATTACGCCACAGAGGAGTCTCCGCCGTCAATCTGCCCCACCAGCCCATACGACGCAGCGCCTGTCACCATATCACAAAGACCACTTGCGTGGCACGAGGCAACTGCCTCCTCAGTGCGGCTGAGTACAAGAGCGTATGCAAGGTGTTAGCTCCCATCAAGGAGCGCTCTAATGCATAAGCCGGATCCTCCCTATCTCCGTACCACCAGTCATTCAACACCAACAAGTGGGAGGCCTGGTAGTATGACAGCACATCGGACGTTGCGAGGCCACCACAATAGGTGGACAGAAAGCAGGTACGCAGTGCCACCCTGGCTGCACCTCCCGCCCACAAGAAGCGTCCCAGCACTGAATTAACTTGCCGGAACCACTGGGGTGCGACCAGGTGCGGATGATTCTGCAGCTGGTACAGGAGGCGTGGGAGTGCAACCATTCTGAAGATCGCAGACCTGCCATAAATGGTGAGGGGCATGCGGGACCACGTTTTAATGTCCGACTGGACCTTTTCCCACACCGGCAGGATGTTGCGCTCCCAAGAGATCGCCATAGACTCGGACAGGAACACGCCAAGATACAGCAAGCCTCCAACTGCTGCCTGCAAAGCCGACGCCCAAGAGCCCGCATACGCCCCGTCTCCCAACACCCACAGGGTGGACTTACGAGGGTTAAGATAAAGACCCGATACCTCGCCAAATACGCGCATAATTTCTAACACCTGAGGGCCCGATCTATCCAAGTCCGTGAGGAAAAAGAGGACGTCGTCCGCATAGAGTGCGATCCTGTCCGTGAGTCCCCCGCCCCACTGAAAGCCGCGCAGCTGTGCGTCAATTCGCACCCAGGAGACCAAAGGCTCCATAGCCAGCGCAAACAGGTACGGGGATAGCGGGCAACCTTGGCGGGTCCCCCGACCGATTGGGAACTTCTCGGAGACCGCCCCAGAGACTCGCACGGACGCCGTGATGTCGGTGTATAGCAGCTTGAGATAGGAAATAAAAACCGGTCCCAGGTTAAGATGGGGCAGGAGCGCAAACAGGTAGGTCCAGCTCACGGAGTCAAACGCCCTGTCAATTTCTGCCAGTAGTAGGGCTGCCCTCTCTCCCGTGGCCCCCATCGCGTCCACTGCCGTCTGTGCCCGCCGAATATTGTGTCGCGTTGCCCTGTGCGGCATAAAGCCCGCCTGATCCGGGTGGGCCAGATCCGCCACGTAAGGGAGAAGACGGTTCGCCAGTGCCTTAGCCAGCAGCTTAGCTTCGATGTTAAGCAAGGAGATAGGGCGATAGGAGCCATGGCGATCCGGCGGCCTACCCGGTTTTTGAAACACCACCACTTCAGCATGGCGCCAGTCAGCTGGCAACCTCCCCAGCTCCCGCACCGCTTCCAAAACGGCTCTGTAGTGGGACCCTATTTGGAGGTGGAATTTCTTATAAAACTCGCACGGGAAGCCACTCGGCCCAGGAGCTTTC
This sequence comes from Lissotriton helveticus, assembly GCF_964261635.1. Lineage (NCBI taxonomy): Eukaryota > Metazoa > Chordata > Amphibia > Caudata > Salamandridae > Lissotriton > Lissotriton helveticus. The sequence goes on along the minus strand of NC_136069.1, from coordinate 1,326,090,567 downwards.
CCGGGATTGAGCTGACCTAGCGCATCACCCAATTCCTCCGCTGTAAGAGGGAGGTCCAGTGCCACTCGCGTATCATCAGAGATGGTTTTCGGGGGCAAATCAGCAATAAATGTATCCACTTCAGCAGCCGGAAGACAGTCCCGCGGCGCGTATTGCCCCGCGTAATATCGAGCAAAGCTAGTCGCCAGCTCTACTGGATCCGTCAATGTGACCCCGGCATCGTCCGTGAGTCCCGGCAGCGTCAGTGGCTGCAGGGTACGCTGGCACAGCCTATGGAGCATAGTGCAGGACTTGTCTCCCCATTGGTAAACCCTACTTCGCGTGGCCAGCCACGCCTGCCGGGCTTCATCCAGCAAGACGGACGCGTAGGACTGCTGTGCCTGCAAGAGTAGCCGCACCACCACATCGTCTCCCCCACCTTGACACCGCCGCTCAAGAACCTCCACGCGTGCCGCACAGCAACTATGGCTTCCTTACGCCGGCGACGGGCCGCCGCACACCACGCGATGTCAACTCCCCGCAACGTGGGCTTCATGGCCTCCCAGACCACCGTCACATCCACATCCGCCCCCAGGTTTTCTTGCCAATAATGGGCGATCGCCCCCCGCATATGATGCACATAGTCAGCCTGCTGGAGATGCTATGAAGACATCCGCCACCTAAAGGGTTGTCTCTTCCTGCACAGCTCAACATCCACAGCCACTGGGGAGTGGTCAGATAGCCCCCTGGGCAAAATGTCAGCCCCACGCACTCTGCTCAGGAACGCACCGGGCACAAATATACAATCCAGGCGCGAGAAGGAGCCATGCACAGCTGAAACATAGGTATACTCACGAACTTTAGCATGCAAGTGTCGCCACACGTCAATCCAACCCAGCCCGTCCACCATTGCACTCAGCTGGGTGGGGGCAACCATAGTCGGAGTCTCCTGCGGTCTCCGACGGTCCATACTCACATCCAGAAACATCATTCCAATCACCTCCTAGTACAGCCAGGGACTCCGGGATCTCCGCCCACACCTCAAACAGCCTCTCAGCCAGGGACCACTGCAATGGGGGAGGCGCATATATACTCCCAAACACAACAGATTCTGAACCCACCATTCCCTTCACAAAGACGAACCGACCCTGCGGGTCAAGCCACTGCCTCTCATGCACATAAGCCAGCCTGCGGTGGACCAATATGGCGACCCCCCTAGAGCCCCTGGTAAACCCAGCGTGATAGACCTGGTGGTAGCCAAAGCGCTGTAAACTAAGCACTTTCGTCCCCATCATATGAGTCTCTTGTAGCAATAGGACGTCTGCAGCTTCTCTCTTGCCCCAACGTAGAATTGCCCCCGCTTGATTTTATCCAGCATCCCTCTGACATTCCAACTCAATATATGCATGGACGCCCTAGGGGGTCCCGGAGGTGATGCATCAGCCATAATCACAGGGAACACCAAACCAGAGCAACCAGTAACAGGCCCGGGTAGACCACACAATCAGAAATGAAGCAGTAGAAATCACGTGCTACCCCCAACAACCCCACCCATCCTCCCCCCGAACACCCCCCTCAACCTCCCATCCGCCTCCCTCCACCACCCACCCTATACCTCATAGAACACTGAAGTATCTGTCGCGGCATGGGTAACATCGGGCCCAAAACAGAGCGCCCAAGGCCAACCATACCAATGGATCCCAACTACCCACTCAACTAAGAAGAACCCCCCCTCCAACTCCCTCCCACGTAGGAGACAAGAAGCCCCTGCATATAAGCTCCCCGAACCCCACCCGCAGCCCCAAACAATCGTGGAGAGGCCATGCAAACAGTCATCATGTGCTCAGTCCTCGGCTGTCCGATCAGCGGAGGGCAGCCCTCCGAGCACCCCCGGCAGGGGCCCAAGACGCCAGCAGATAATCTCACACCCCAGCGTCCGTCAATGTTCCTTTCCGGAGTGGGCAGAGTCGGCAGTTGTCCCATCCTGTGCTTCACTGCGAGAGGAGGAGCGCTTCCGTGACCTAGATCTCCTGTGCCGCTTGCTCCGGACAGTTTGGTCGCCTCGCTCCTGTGACGAGCCCCGCGACGAACCCGGGTTCAAGCCCGGCTGGGCATGTGGCCGGACCCTCACCGTCTCGTCGGTCCATCTGAAGACCTCCTCTGGGGTATCAAAGAAGTGGGTCCGTGACTGAAACACCACCCGCAGGCGGGCCGGATAGAGTAAGGAATACTGGAGCTTCAGGCCTCTCAGTTTCGCCTTGGCCGCAATGAAGGAGTGGCGCTGTTGTTGTACCATTTTTGTATAGTCCGGAAAGATCATGATCTTCTGGTTCTCGAACGTGAGTTGATCCTTAGCCCTCGCCTCCCGTAGGATGGTGTCCTTATCATGAAAGTTCAGAATCCTAGCAATCACTGCCCGGGGCCGCTCCCCAGCAGGCGGCTTCTGTGTTAGGGCCCTGTGCGCTCGTTCTATCACAAAACATCGCGACAAAACATCCGGGGGGAGCCAGCTCTCCAGCCACTGGGATAAGAAGCGTTCCTCTCGCAGCCCTCCGGAAAGCCCACAAAGCGAAGGTTATTCCTGCGCGCCCGCCCTTCGGCGTCCTCCACCCGGAGCGCCAGGCCTCTTTGAATGTTCTCCATCGCTGCCACTTTTTGCTTTAGGGTCCCCACGTCATTCTCCACGCACGAGATTCTGGACTCAGCCTCCGTGATGCGAGTCACCGCGTTGCGAAGATCCTGACGAAGCAGAGTCACATCAGCCCCCACCGCACCTATCTTGGCGTCGAGCATATCCCTGGATTGGGTGATCGCCGCCATGAGCGCTGCATTGTCCGGCCCTGCACCCTGGCCACCACCAGACGCCCCGGGCCCCCCACTCGGCCCAGTGAATTTATCAATTGGCCCTTGTTTGGCGGGCCCACTGCCCCCTCCACCTCTGGTCATGTCGGGGATGTATGGGGGGGCAGTTCCCAACAGTCCAGGCGCGAAACGTCTCAGGAAGGGCCTACTGTGCCACCAGGATCAACTAGGGCCACTCCACCCTATGGGCTCCACTGCCCCAAGGCACACGGGTCCAACCCGCAGTCGTCTACCAATGACCAGGGACGCCTCCGGCCTCCAGGCAAGTCCGGCCGTATGGTGGGGGTATAATGCAGCTCCGGTCCAGCTATACCCCCCCGTCCCTGTGGCACCAGTCCAGGCCCCTCAGCTGCCAGCGGGCTACTGGCACACCAGCAGCTCCACCGCCACTCGGCAGCTCACACGGGGACCCCAGGGACACTCACTGTTCACTTCTTGCCTGTGCCGCCACAGCTCACGGGCACACTCGAATCAGGGAGTCCACTGGCCAAGAATCCGGGCAAGCACTGGCACATCAGCAGCTCCACCGCCACTCGGCCGCTCACATGGGGGCCCCGGGGACACTCACTGTGCACGTCTTGCCTCCGCCGCCACTGCTCATATGCACACTCAGATCAAGGAGCACCAGGCCGTGCAGACCGGGTAGGATCTCGCCCCGGTGGGCCACAGAGCCGTCGGCCCCTCCGCTTCACTGCGCAGGCCTCCTCTGCGCACCACTATAAACTGCCGGGGACCTCCAAACTCGAGGCCCTGGTCTCCGGATCGCGATGTAGGCCGCAGTCCTCCTCTAGAGCCTCCGCAGTGCCAGCAGCCACACCAGTGCGTGAGTCCCGGCCAAGTCCCCACTCTCCACTCCGCTATCGATCAAAGCCCCAAGGCAGGGGCCCAACAGCCATAGCGGCCGGCCAGCTCCGGATGTCCCCGACCGGGGGTCGCCAAAATCGAGGCCCCGGCTGCCCACGCCGGGACTAGGCCTCAGGTCGCCACAGCAGCCGAGAGTCCGGGAGCGCAAATCTCCACACTGGAAGGCGCCCCCGCCGCTCACCACCACAGCAGCAATTGTGGGCTACAGTGCGGGTCCGGGTGCCAGGATAAATCGTCGGATCAGGATCGGGCTGGTGGGAGCTCTAGCAAGCTGCGTCCACCATCTTCGCCCGCGAAGCCACGCCCCTGCCCAATTTGTTGTTTTTGATAGCTCCTTTGATATCCTTGATAACCTCCTATGGAATGTAAACCACTTCATATGCGGACAACACACAATTGAACCTATCTCTTGATAAGGAGTTTTTTGGGACCAAACTGAATTTTAAGAACTGTTTTGCTAACATCATCTGTTGGATGGAAAAAAAAACATTTAAAATGCAACACTAACAAAACCGAAATTCTCCTGTTTGGAAAGGCAAAACTGATTTCCTCTGTGATGTGGTGGCTGAACTCTGTACCCACTCCTGCCACAGTAGAAGTGGCAAAAAGTCTGAGGGTCAATTGTGATAACACTCTTTCCTTCTGTCCTCAAGCTCTATCAGCGGCTAGTATGTGTTTTTCTATGATGAAATAAAAATCCAAAATTTGACTTTCTCACCTAGCCACAAGGAAAGCAGTTGTTTTTGCCTTAATAACCTCAAGGCTTATTTATTGTAATAGCTTTTATGCATGGAGTTCAAAGCAGTTGCTTCATAAACTCCAGATGGTCAAATACGTGGCCATCAGATTGGCATTTAAACTCCCCAAACATAGTTTCGCTTCTGTAGCACTCAGGAGATTGCACTGGCTACCATTTCACAAGAGTGTTTTTTTTTTTTAAGATTCACCTTCTGATCTACAAAGCATTTTATGCAATGGGCCCCAAATACTTTACTTACCGGTTCTGTCACAAAAGGACTCAGAGGATGCTGAGATCCTCAAATGCTACTCTTTTACACTTTTCAGGCTTAATTCCCAGGGTTGCAAGTCCTTAATGGTTTTAGGTTCTAAAGCTTGGAACCAACTTCCAGGCTTCTTTCGGTTCATTGAGAAAGAAGCTACTTTCAAGAAGAGTCTGAAGACTTAGCTCTTTCTTGTACCAAATACTATGTGCCAACCGGTATTATAGTTGGGCCGGATCTCTCATCTACTCACTTTCTGCCTTCCTCTCTTGATGCCTTTTCGCTGTCCCCTTTCTGCACCGATCCACAGGTGCAACTGGTGTTTGGATCCCCAGGATGATCTTGTTTGAGTGACCGTGCGCTCTATAAATATCATATTCATTCATTCAAGTTCATTAGGAGATTGATATAGACCTCAACACAGGTCAACAATGTAGTACAACAGTAACATTTCAGTAAAACAGCAAAGAACATACAGGCACATGCATCAACGATAATTGCATTCGCAAACGGTGCAAATCACATTTTTAGGCCGTTTGCGAATGCAATTATCAAAATTGGGATGCATCATGTATTTCGTAATTTTAGGAATCGCAATCATGTTGCGATTTCTGAATTTGCGATTGCATTTAAGAAATCGCAATTTCAGATTTCTTAAATGCAATGCATGATCATTTTTAATTTGCGAATTGTCAATTTGGAAGTGGTAAATTAGCACGAGGTTGAACCTCATGCTAATTTACCGAAAACCTTCAAACTTGCACAAAAATGCATTTTTGAAAGTTGCATTTTACACATACGCTTGTCCTTGGGACATGTGTGTGTGTAAATTGCACTTAAGTTTAATTTCAGAGGTGCAGGGAGGGGTTCTTTGGACCCCCCCATGCACCCTTGAAATTGCATTTTCAATTTGCGGTTCGCAAATTGAAAATCGAAAAATGTAAATGCCTTCCCATTGATTCCTATGGGCCTCTTCACCCATAGGAATCAATGGGAAAGGTTTTCCTTAATTGCGATTCGCACTTTGTGAATCGCAATTAAGGAAAAATAAGAAATCGCAAAAAAAAATCGATTTTTTCAATGCATACCAATTTGCGATTTCTTAACTGCGATTCCTTAATTTTCGCAATTAAGAAATCGCAAATGGGCACTTTGATGCATGTGGCCGATAATCATTTTCTATCATAAAGACATCCATAGAATATGCATTTTTTTTAAATACTGGTTAAAAAAAAACAAAAAATTTAAATATCAGACACCAGATCTGTGGAGAAGTTGGATCTAAAAGAAAGTGCAACAATTCTTCTTGAGTTGATTATTGAAATTCGCTATCAAAGTATTTAGGATACGATTTCTAATATGCCTTAGAGCTGGGCAAAGATGGACTACATAAAATAGATGTTGGGCACCAAGATTACATAAATTGCATGTCCCAGAGTCCGGTGATAGACAATTCTATCTTGCTTTTAGAGTATTGCGGGGGAGGTTGCTTTTCCATAGATGCAGAATTACTTGCTTCACTTTAAGGAAATTTGCCAAAAAAGGGAAAGTTGTTCATACTCAAAACTATTTCAGGTGATAAAACCTACGTACAATTTCAAAGTATCAAAATGATTTATATCACAAGAAAGACAAATGGCCTGATTACAATCTTAAACAACAGTTGATGGACAGAATGCAGACCAATATTCCCATATAATCCTGTACCAATACTCATATTTATGGTCTCTATGTTGAAATTATGTTATATTCCTGACACTATTTCCCACTATATTCCTCTTAAACGCCACTTTTATGGCCTAAATACATGTACGGCCTCCATATTAAAATTATGTTATACACTAGGGGCCTAATTACTATTCTTGTGGTCCAAGGAACGCCAGACTGATGGTGGCCCATTGGGTGCTGTCCAGCCACTGTTGCACCAGTGGTCTGACTGCCCCATTACGACTTGGGCAGTCGGACCGCCCTGGGACTGCTGACACCACCAAGGAACCACTGTCAGAGGCTGCAATATGCTTGGCAGGACCGCTGTGGTCACGTAAAGCATGTTACAAGTATCCTCTCTGCCAGGGTTTTTATGGCAGAGAGGAAACAAAGGGGTGCCTCTGCGCCCTGTGTATGCACATAGGGGGCCACATCATCTGCCCACCTGTGTGCATGCACACCAGTACCTGCACCGCATGGACTTTACAGTCCGTACTGTGTATGACCATTTTGAGGCATTCCCATTGTGGTGCCTTTTTCAAAGGCAGCGCCGCCTTTAAAAGAGGCACCGCAGTGGGAAGCGCCACATCACCTGCCCGCCAGACTACAAAAAACTTGTATTCTGGTAGGCGAGCGGCAGCGACTCTTGGCCGTGCAGGGGTGCTGCGGTGGCAGGCCACCCGCCCCCACACCGTCAAAAGTAGTGATCGGGTCCTAAGTGCTATCTCACATTGCAATCCTAGTGTAAACACGAGTGACAAAGTTATGCTATTAATTCTTTCACATTTCCACATAGAATTTAAGCACCATAAATAAGTGCATATATTATTTAAAGGGATCAATGCAATTTAATAACAAGCATTTACAATGCAATGGTTTCGCCTTTGGAAACGTTAGAGCTATTGGCATTGTAAATGACAAAATTTGTATTTATGTGTTGGTTTTGCAGTCCCTAGCACTCCATAGCACTCCCTAGTCACTCTGCACTCCCTAGCACTCCCTAGCACTCTTCAGTCACTCTGCACTCCCTAGCACTCCCTAGTCACGCTGCACTCCCTAGCACTCTCTAGTCACTCTGCACTCCCTAGCACTCCCTAGTCACTCTGCACTCCCTAGCACTCCCTAGTCACTCTGCACTCCCTAGCACTCCCTAGTCACTCTTCGAATGTGCAAATTGAAACCTTCGATAACAGTTCGATGAAAGCCGAGAAACAACATCAAATCAGAGCTACGTTTTCAATTTTTGAAATTTAATAAAGTAACTGATTTTTTTTTTTAAAGCCAGTGGAGACAAACTTTTATTACAAAATTTGACTCGTATTGGATTCGGTTTCTTAATAATCCACACCCATATGAATTAAATGTGCGTTGTAACCTCCTTTTCTGATTCCAAGAGAGGTTAAACCTCAAAAAAACATTATCTGGATATCAATCGTTACCCTCAACAGAAAAGTATGTGATTTAAAAAGCTCACAGGAAGATGGCGGATGTAATGTACTATGACTTCCTCGTGCGGCAGTAAGTTATGATGCTAAATTGACCCATTTATGAAGGCTTGTTCCGAAAGGTTTGAAAGTCCACATTGCAATTGTTCTTAATATAGATATGTCCTGTTTTATTGAAAATGATGACACTATTCTTGGATTTGTTTCTACTTTGAAATAAATTGATTCTTGTGGATTATGAAACGGAGATACTCACACTCCCAATGAAAATCGCATTATTTCACTTCATATGGATTTAGTGTACGACAATAGTACTTCATACACATTCAATGATGGAAAGAAACTTACACATGTTTGTTAAATCAAGACAAATGCAACACTGAATCTTGGAGACTAATAATTTTATAAATATGCAATAAAATATTCATAGGTTATTTTAAGGAATAAAATTCAGCACAAGAAACCTGTTCTGAAATAAATGGAAATCAACACACCTGCGCAACATAACAAATAAGCAGTTATTTGTTTAATTTTCAGAGTGTCCCAGCTGTGCATGTTCATTTTCTACAAAGACTCAGAAGCCTCATGGAATGGTGAATGGTGCACCAATGCCAGCATGGAAATAGTGATCATCAGAAAGAAAAGATGGGAGCCTGTGTCACTTTCTGAGGTTCATCCTAAGAAAGTGACTACTACTCGCCCTTGGTTTGTGCAGGCCTCTGTGAGCCACTGCCTCCCCTTAACCAAACAGGACTGGGATCTATTCAGCGTTGTTCAAGAAACAGGCCTCCTCTGTGTGAGGTTGTGAGCTGAAGACCTTAGAATGGTTACCAAATGCGAAATAATAAGCACAAACATAGTCAGAAAGTTTGGGCTCTAAAATGATACGTTATTGAATTCAGGGGACTTGTCCATCTTGACAGTAACCCAGTTTGGGAACATAAATCAGAAATCTGCCTGTGTCTATTCGAGATGGCGTTTTACGTGGTCACAATTACTGCAATGCAGTCCTGAGGACACTTTGAAACTGACCAAAACATGCCGAGACCAAAAAAAAAAAGAACATCCGCCCACCACCGCAATGACGCACGAAAATGGGCGGGATGAGTAAAAATCGCGGGAACGCCCACGAATCTGCTCGGGGAATGAGTGACGCATCTCTGTTCCAATGGCTAGCCTCCATTTATGGAGCTAGCCAATGGGACAGAGAGGCGGGACGAAGCCCCATACATGTAAACAAAAGTTGCAGCTTTCGGCGAGGCGAAGCCTAAAAAATGGCCTGAATTGTTCCTAATGACCACAGTCAAAATCAGAATTTTAGACATATGCAAATCATCTCCTACTACCTGGCTGGCCACAACCACCCCCTTTCCCCCTTACAGAAAGGCTCAAGGATGATCTTGACGTGTTCAATCAGTGGATCATGGGTCTCGCCAATAAAATAGCTTCCCTAGTTTGTCCTGGCAAACACCACACCACCCCATCCGTATACTGGTACACACCTATCCTAGCTAAAGGAAAGTGTTGCTACAAGCAGCTTGGGCGTAAATGGCGTTTGGCCTACAAATGTGAGGATGTGACTAACATCAGGCTGGCCCAGAAATCTTACCACAACTTGATTAAGGACGCCAAAGCAGCCTATTTCACCAGCCAAGTTGAACAGGCTATCTTTGGCCCCAAAAATATTTTTGATATTTCCAAATCTTTCCTGCAGCCTACATCCCTATCAAGAGACGTTCCCCCCGCATTCGCCCTATGTGATAAGAATGCTACCTTCTTTGACGAAAATATATGAACATTACAACATGGTTTTACAGTGTCCAGCCCCAAACCGAGGCAGTTACATGGAGAGGCTTCACACCCCACATTAGCCATTTTTTAGGAGATTTCATTATTACAATCATGACAAGCCATTCCCTCATGCAAATCTGTCCCTCATCAAGATCCCTGCCCACCAGCCAGTTTACATAAGGCCATTATCATGGTGAACCCAGTTATCAATTTGATATTAAATACTTTTCTTTCTGTAGTCAAAGTCCACACATTTTGGAAAGTAGCAGTGGTCAAACCACTGCTAAAAAATCCTTTGGCAGACCATTCGCTTTTGGCTAATTTCAGACGTATCTCACTGTTTCAAGCGATGGGTGAAATCTTGGAGAAAATTCTGAATGGCCAACTGACTTCCTATCCTTAAAACTCCAATGCTCTCCATGTTTGCAAATCCAGCTTCAGACCCAAGCATTCCAGAGTCAATCTTGTTAGAATTCTCTGAAACTATTAAGATGACGCATGATTCTGGTAACAACGCTGTCTTGATCGTATTGGATCTTTCAGCAGTGTTTGATACCATTGTCCATTCGATTTCATAGGGTGCCTACCGGGTGCAAGACGCCCCCCCACCCATAAAAGACATGAAGCAGGTTGTTGTCGTTCACCAGGGTAGTGTTTTATTAAAACTTCAAGCAGTGTCATTAATCCTTTATTCATCTTGATTAAGGTTTAAGGTAAATCTTTAAAAAATTCTTGCTTATCAACACAACAGCATTAAATAACTCAAAGTTATAGATTGTCATTATATTTACGCCCCGCTCTCCAAGGGGCCTTTTTGCTTGTCCTTCGGGCTGTGCCAGCAGGCCACAACCAAGATAGCCTGCTCTCCTTAAGTTGACCGCCCTCCGGTCAACAGAGCCGCAGGTAAATAATCTGCCACTACTTGTGACAAACATACCGGGGTATACCCCCTCCAATGTTTATAAACCGACACCCCGTCATACGGGTAGGGCAGGAGTGGTCGGGACCACCAGCAGGTCAGTCCCCCCTCTCCCGCCAGCTCAGAGCCCCACAATGACTGCTTGCCCTTTCCATGGGCAGCCAGTCCATACCAAAAGGGGAAGTCCACACCCTTTTCTTGCCTGGGACCCCGCCACAGGGCGAGTAGCTTACTGGCGTGCTCGCCCTCCCCCGACCTAACAGCTTTCGCTGCTGGGTGCCACCACCGCACCACTCCCTGTTCATGTATGAATTCACAGCTGATGGCACGCAGGGCCTCCCATCGGTGAAAACCCCATCCCTCCTGATGCTTATGTTGAGGCCTGATGAAGACAACTGCACCGTAGTGGGCTGCATGGGACAAACCCAAAAAACCCATCTCTGGGACCTTGGAAACCTCCCATAATTTGCAGGGTGGCTTTCCTCACTTGCTGGTTACCAGCTGACCTGTGGCTGCCAGTTCTACCGTAGAAGGTAGGCAGTTAATAAATTAACTACCAGGCTGAAAGCGACATGCATTCCTTGTCAAGCTACCTGGCCGTAATGATCCTCTGGATAAAATACACTTTGATGATTGCTAGCCGGGGTAGCATCTGGAGATTCTATGTTCTTGAAGGCTACTTCACTCATTGTAAATATGATGCCTGACAAAGCGAAGCCCGAGGAAATATAATGCAGAGTATAGACAATACGAAGTATTCACCGCGGCTGATGGAGCCTAATCTTAGCTAATGAAATATTGCAGAAATATGTACAATATGACCCTTAAATTAGCTACAGGTGGTCACTATAAAGACGTCTTCATATGTAAAATGAGTTCAAAATTCATACCCTCAGAATGGGAAATGTGACACTGTTTTACAGGCTATATTTGTACGCATCCACGGACTGCTCTGATAAACTGGCAAATTAACAAAAATATCCATGATAATGACATCGCTATGCGAGGGTCCAAATATTATGCTTTTGTGCCAAATTCCCCAGTTACGAGAGGAACTTAGAATGAACATCACACGTTCAGAATATATACTAGGAGCAAACATATATTGTCTGGCAATGTTGATCCTCCTAGTGTAGGGATTGCATAAAAGAAGGGACAGGCCTGACATACCAAATATCTGCTTTTTGATTAAATGTGATGGGTTCTTCATTAATTGTCAAATTTCCCTTGTTTGGTTCCTTGACTTAAAACTCCCAGGGAATAGATAGATTGCCACATTTCTTGAGCTTCTTTAAGATTTGTAAACTTATGAAATTTGCCCTTTACTCTCTTTTATAGTGGGTTGAGGACTGAGAATTGAATGTTAATGATTGGGTTTGTTACTGGTCAGTGGCAGATTATCTGAAATTACTGTTCACATTCGTTGCATGGATTGAGCTATCTCAAAACCTTCTTTTGAAGAGTCTCAGGCAGAGCCGCAAGTGGTGTAGGCCCCCTTAGACTGGGTTCCTCCCTAGCTGAAGTGCCATCCAGAGCACAGAGCCTGGAGTAATGGGTGTTCTTTCAATTAACTACCGCTGGTCAAGTGCTAACCACATCTGCAGTAAGGTTACCATTTTTGGGATTTGCCCATACAAACACTGTATCCAGAGCAGTATTAATAGTTCTTCCAAAATATAGTCCTGCTGAAATTTTTAATCAGCGCAAAGTTGACAATTCATGCATTTAAATGTTATCTATGCTTGATTTTTATAAATGTAATAACATTCATCAGCTATGGACACTCCTGCCTGACTAATGTTCCTTTGAATATGTCCCAGAGTCATAACGCAGAAAAAAAGCATGTTTCATCGTTTAGGAAATTTGGTGTAATTGTACAGATCACCTAGTTGAGAAAGCCTTGTTTTCATACCTCTTGCTTTTCCTCGTTGTTTTATCTGCCTGCTTCCCCAGAAACACAAATGTATACCAATTAAACGCAGCAATGGTAATAGATGCTGCTACAGGTGACCAGCCTTCTCTACTCCTGGCATGCCCTTGCTATCTTTCATCTTGGTATCTTGAAGGCAGGACCACGAAGGTAAGAAGGCAGGACCACGAATGTAAGAGGTTTCAAAATTCATGCTTACTTTCTGTAATTTCTGCTCTGCCACCTCAGCATAAGATTGGAAGCTGTTGAGGGACAAATGTCCAAAGAAGGGTGAAAGAAGGGACCATCTTATGTAGGAACAGCGTAAATAGTGATGTAACGGAGGACCAAACTATGTGGCAGGGTTAACTAATTACGTAGTAATAAACAGCCCATTATGCAGGGTACTGTGGTACATTTTGTGGTAGAATTACATTACTCTTCTGTCCTTTTTAAGACACACATATTCTGTCTGACCAAATGTTTAACTTCATTAGTAGAAGCACAGCACTAGAACTCAGCAACAATCAGCAACACACAGGTGACCACTTAAAATTGATAATGTTTTGCCACTTAATGTCATCATATGCGACACATTTTTAATAACTTCTGATCCATTTGACATAGAAACCAATACCATGTTTTTAAATTATTCAATTTATGCAGCAGATTGGAGGATTATGGGGCAAATCTATAATATGTGAAAAAATCCCAAAAACGGAGAATTGAATATTTCCCGAGTCAAAACCTATGTGCGAGAGGTTTTAAAAATCATGCTTACTTTCTGTAGTTTCTGCTCTGCCACTTCAGCAGAAAATTGGAAGCTGTTGAGGGACAAATGTCCAAAGTAGGTTGAAAGAAGAGGTCCATCATATGTAGGAGCAACGTAAATAGTGATGCAATGGAGGACCAAATTATGTGGCAGAGTTAACTAAATTACGTAGTAATAAAAAGCACATTATGCAGGGTAATGTGGCACATTTTGTGGTAGAATTACATTACTCTTCTGTCCTTTTTAAGACACACATATTCTGTCTGGCCAAATGTTTAACTTCATTAGTAGTAGCACAGCAGTAGAACTCAGCAACAATCAGCAACTCAAAGGTGACCACTTAAAATTTGATAATGTTTTGCCACTTAATGTCATCATATGCGACACATTTTTTAATAATTTCTGATCCATTTAACATGGAAACCAATACCATGTTTTTTAAATTATTCAAATTATGCAGCAGATGGGAGGATTATGGGGCAATCTACAATTATGTGAAAAATGCCAATAAACGGAGAATTGAATATTTCCAGCGTCAAGACCTATGTGGTGTTAAAGGGAATTAAAGCCATCGACATGCCCCTTCTGCTAACCTTATCCATTTTTCAGATTGACTGAATCATGAAGGTCTGATGGATTACAATTAACCAACCGCAACCCTTCATAGAATTGATAGGGAGATGACACAACGCCTACAAAGTAAACTATGTGGAATATTTCTGAGCACAGTAGGAGAACTCGGCTTCATCTAAAGAAGGAAGGTTACGGTTCTAGCATTTTTGGACCCTGTCACCGCCCTCCTGTGAAGTCCTACCAGCAGCATGTTCCGGAGCTCGAAATGAAAAACCAAATGCGAGCATTTGTGCAGTTTTTGCAGTTTTGTTAATCGGACTACATTCATGCTCTGGTGAATTGGCAATTATGTTTTCTCCGCCTTCTTTAGCCATATTGCTCAAAGGCTGCCGACAGCCAATACGTTCACAGAAGTACATAAAACAACAGGCGCTGAGTGCCACCTGCGGCGATGTCATTAGGTTACTTCAAATGTAACCGTGTGCTTTTTTATAATGTATAATTATCTTACCGAAGAAGCTATTTTGCCATCCTATCAGGTTTCAATCCAGCCCACACCTTTAGTGTGATTGTTGCACAGGTCTCCCTTTAACATACCGGACATAAATGTTTTGGATAGGCCTATTTTTCATAACCATAACAACCAATGGGCGCCATCGTTAATTCATTTGTAGCCGCTCACTTTTTGTTATGAACTATATAGCTGCATTGTTTATTCTTATAACACTATCCCCACTATGAAACCTATAATTTAATGGTTCCCTTTAGGCATAACCTTTATTTGGCGGCACACTGCGCCCCAGCCGCCTGTGTATGGAGCAGGTCACCACGGAAGGGCAGCCTGGTAAGCACGCAGGCTTGTTTTTCCACTGTAAATCTCGTCCCAAGGACAGTAAAGAAAATCGGAAAGCTTGCAAATTGTATTGGTCATTAGCCTCAATTTACTGCCGCTAATGAATCTCTCTGCTAATGACTTATCCTTTCTGGAGGTCCTTTTGCAATGTCAGACCTACTGTTCTTTGAAGAGCAGACCGCATACAGTTTGGCAGGCTCGTTAGTTAGTATGCGCAGCTGTGGCGCTGCCTTTACTTTCTCCACAGAGCGACGAACGGTCTACGCAGCAGAGTATGGTAGATGCATTAACGAGAAATATATCGTGCGGAATATTAGTAAGCATTTAAAACTGTAGTACTTGTTATCACAGCAAGATCCAGACTGTCAAAGGACAGCGTTCGGCTAATAAGAAGTGCGCATTAGTGCCCAGGCCTTCCCCAGTAGGTTAATGTAAATTCAATCTATTTCGAGCTGCGAGCCTCTCCTTTTCGCCTGAACTTTTTGAGTGAAAAATGGGAATTTGGAGCGACATCTCCCTTTGCAAAATGATGCATTTAATCAGTGTTATTAACAAAAATACTCTGCCACGGATATTACGAAGTTCTAAATATTTAAAAGAAATGATGTGGTTAGATGAAAGAACGATGTACTGTGAGAAGCGCGCACATGTAGTGTTCCACAAATACATAAAGCATCCGCATTGTCACGTAAGATTAATTGCAAAGGTCCGTGCGTTTAAAACTGGCCGGAAATGCCCGATTAACAATCCATACTCATTGTGCACGAACCATGAGGCTTCCGCCATTGCCTGCCACGCTGAGGGTTTTTTCCCCACGTCCCCTGCTGACATTACAGGCTAGGCTCCTGCTCCGGGTCTGGGAATTCTCCACGACTGCTTTCCTTCAACAGCGCTTTTCCTCGGGAGAAAAGAAAATGGAAGAATCGTTTAGGCAAGGAATCTCGCACTACTGCGACATGTTAGCACAACTTGAGCTCGGTGAGCACTCGGCCTGATCAGGACAGACATCTCGTAACACTCACCTAAATGACTACGCTGTGAGGCCCTCTCCTTTCCTCCACGTGCAGTAAACCAGCTACTGTTGTAATTCTTTGCTGGTCTGCTGCCGCCGGATCTGTTGGGAGAGGACAAAGAGGGTTAGTTCAGCCTCCCCCGAGGCTTTTGTACCCTCGGGGGAGGGAAGGTCGGCCCTGCCTTCCTGATGACGTGTGCTGGCTCTTCCCTGTCCTTGTTTCCGCCTTGGAGACGTCCCTGCTGGCTCCCGCCCCCGGATGCCCCTAAGGGCGCCACGCCTCCAGGATCGGGTGGCGCCGTTCATTTCAAGAGCAGAGGCTACCATTATGTACAACATCTTTTAATGCCACTCCTGCAGCACCTGTAAAGAACATCCAACAACACCAATCTAGAGTTAAAACACTACAGTCCATAAGTAATCCCATCTTAGAACACTCTTCCTTTTTTAAATGGTGCTCTTAGACGGATAAGTACCTTGAATGTATACTCATGTTTGTTGTATTAATAGATGATAAATTGGAGGATAACTTTGTCCATGTACTTCCTATGTTTAAGAAAATGTTTTAGAATAAGTAATTTAAGGATAATTCAGAGTGCTTCTAATTTGCAGAAGCTTAGTATCTTAGTATTGAGGTTATTTGATTTAGAACCTGTCTCATTTAATATCAGTATAGCTCCTTTGATATCCTTGATAACCTCCTATGGAATGTAAACCACTTCATATGCGGACAACACACAATTGAACCTATCTCTTGATAAGGAGTCTTTTGGGGCCGAACTGAATTTTAAGAACTGTTTTGCTAACATCATCTGTTGGATGGAAAAAAAACATTTAAAATGCAACACTAATAAGACCGAAATTCTCCTGTTTGGAAAGGCAAATCTGATTTCCTCTGTGATGTGGTGGCTGAACTCTGTGCCCACTCTTGCCACAGTAGAAGTGGCAAAAAGTCTGAGAGTCAATTGTGATAACACTCTTTCCTTCTGTCCTCAAGCTCTATCAGCGGCTAGTATGTGTTTTTCGATGATGAAATAAAAATTGCAAATGTGACTTTCTCACCTAGCCACAAGGAAAGCAGTTGTTTTTGCCTTAATAACCTCAAGGCTTGATTATTGGAATAGCCTTTATGCAGGGAGTTCAAAGCAGTTGCTTCATTAACTCCAGATGGTCCAATACGTGGCCCTCAGATTGGTATTTAAACTCCCCAAACAGAGTTTTGCTTATGTAGCACTCAGGAAATTGCACTGGGTACCATTTCACAAGAGTTTTTTTTTTTTAAGATTCTCCTTCTGGTCTTCAAAGCATTTTATGCAATGGGCCCCAAATACTTTACTTTCTGGTTCTGTCACAAAAGGACTCAGAGGATGCTGAGATCCTCAAAAGCTACTCTTCTACACTTTTCAGGCTTAATTCCCAGGGTTGCAAGTCCTTTATGGTTTTAGGTTCTAAAGCTTGGAACCAACTTCCAGGCTTCTTTCGGTTCATTGAGAAAGAAGCTACTTTCAAGGAGAGTCTGAAGACTTGACTCTTTCTTGTACCAAATACTATGTGCCATTCGGTATTATAGTGGGAGAGGTGTGGCGCCGCGGCCAGGGCGACTGACGCTGGAATCTGGGGACCACGGTTCGATCCCCGGCTCCGGCGGCAGGTTAGCCCAGCACCATGTGACTCTGGGCAATAGCTCGCTTAATCTTCCCGACGGCCCCCCAGCACCTAGAGACCCTTACGGGTGATTGTGCGCTTTACAAATGTGGACTTTATAGTTGGGCCGGATCTCTCATCTACTCACTTTCTGCCTTCCTCTCTTGATGCCTTTTCGCTGTCCCCTTTCTGCACCGATCCACAGGTGCACTGTTGTTTGGATCCCCCAGGATGATCTTGTTTGAGTGACCGTGCGCTCTATAAATATTATATTCATTCATTCAAGTTCATTAGGAGATTAATATAGACCTCAACACAGGTCAATAATGTAGTACAACAGTAAAATTTCTGTAAAACAGCAAAGAACATAATCATTTTCTGTCATAAAGACATCCATATAAAATGCATTTTTTTAAATACTGGTTAAAAAAAACAAAAAAATTAAATATCAGACACCAGATCTGTGGGAAAGTTGGATCTAAAATAAAGTGCAACAATTCTTCTTGAGTTGATTATTGAAAGTCGCTATCAAAGTATTTAGTAAACGATTTCTAATATGCCTTAGAACTGGGCAAAGATGGACTACATAAAATAGATGATGGGCACCAAGATTACATAAACTGCATGTCCCAGAGTCCGGTGATAGACTATTCTATCTTGCTTTTAGAGTATTACAGGGAGGTTGCTTTTCCATAGATGCAGAATTACTTGCTTCACTTTAAGGAAATTTGCCAAAAAAGGGAAAGTTGTTCATACTCAAAACTATTTCCAGTGATAAAACCTATGTACAATTTTAAAGTATCACATTGATTTATATCACAAGAAAAACAAATGGCCTGATTACAATCTTAAACAACAGTTGATGGACAGAATGCAGAACAATGTTATACATTCACCCCAGTACAGAGATATGGGTCTAAATCCATCCTCTTTTTGCTCACCATGCCATTCCAGTTTGAACACAGCCATATGCAAATCAGTCTTGACCCTGTGCCCCATGGGAACAGTCCAGCCCGAACTGCCAAGCCAGGTCCTCCCTGGACTGGAAACAAGCATCCTAGGACCGGTTTCGGGATTTCAGCCCTCATCAGCCAGGATAGCTTGATTCCAGTGGCATGGAGAGCACGGGACTCACGTCAGGGCATACCCGTCCCACTCGGAGTGACAAATGCAAAAACAACAGTTGATGGACAGAATGCAGAGTGAGCTAAAGAATGGTGATGGATTAAACCCTGTTCAGTTGGGGGTGAGTGTTTGATTTGCTCAAGCGCTCCGTCCATCATCCCCTTTGGTATCGCTTTGTTTGCCCTAAGTTGGCAGGGTATGCCCAGACGTGGGTCCCTTGCTCACTCTGCCACTGGATTTAAGCTAGCCTGGCTGATGAGGGTTATGAACCCGAAACCGGTCCCAGGATGCTTGTTTCCGGTAAAGGGAAGACATGGCTTGGCAGTTCGGGCTAGACTATTTCCATGAGGCACAGGGTCATACTGATTTGCATATGGTCATGTCTGAACTGGGGTGGTGGAGTGAGCTAAAGAATGGTGATGGATTAAACCCAGATCAGTTGACTGGAGGTGAGTGTTTGGTTTGTTCAAGCGCTCCGTCCATCATCCCCTTTGGTATCGCTTTGTTCGCCCTATGTTATGTTATGTTATGTTATAGTGGCTTTTATAGAGCGCACGGCTACTCAAAAAGAGTGTCCCGGCGCTTTTAATTAACAGGCTGCAGTGAAACAAACATAACACATTAAAAAGAGAGTAACAGATACACAGTCAACAACAAAAAAAAATAAAACACCGAGGACCTACTGGGAGAATAACCACGTTTTAAGGTCCTTTCTGAAGGCTAATAAACTAGATGCTCCCCGAAGAGACAGGGGCAGAGAGTTCCACAGTTGGGGCGCCAGTAAACCAAATGAGCGGCCTCCCAGGCGTGCACGCTTTACTCGAGGGACGGTCGCCAGAAGTAAGGATTCTGACCTCAGGGAGCGCGCCGGTTGGTAAAAGGTGAGTCTCCTCTGGAGGTACTTAGCCCCCGTCGCATGAAGCGCTTTGTACGTCAGAGTCAAGGTCTTAAAGGCGATCCGCTTACGGACTGGCAGCCAGTGCAAGGTCTGTAACAGAACCGTAGCACTGGCCCGTCTGTTCAATCCATAGATTGCACGCGCCGCAGCATTCTGCACAACTTGCAGCCGCTGTAGCAGGTATTCTGGCAGGCCCAGGTATAGAACGTTGGAATAATCCAACCTGGACCCTATCAGGGCCTGCACAGTCAGCCTCCTGTGCTCCTCCGATAGAAGGGGAAGAAACCTCCGTAGCATCTTCAGGAGGCCGAAACACATACCCGACACTCCGAGGATCTGGGCCTTCATTGTTAGCCCCGTGTCCATCTTCACACCCAAGTTCTTAGCCCATTGGGATGAGCACGAAGGGGGGGCCATGTTAATGGGCCACCAGGCCTGCCACTCTGGTTCCACATCACACCCGAAGAAGAGTACCTCAGACTTATCGGGGTTGCACTTGAGGCTGTGTAGATGGAACCATTGAAACACAGCCTCAAGGCAATCCCGGATACTCTCCCCCTCAAAGTCCACTCCTCTCTTACACGAGAAGAGGAGCTGGGTATCGTCGGCGTACGATACGATCCGGGCCCCGAAAGACTCCGCCAAAGCCGCCAAAGGGGTCATGAAGATATTAAAGAGGGTCGGGCTCAAAATAGAGCCCTGAGGGACCCCGACTCCCAGAGGCGGCATCACGGCGGAATCCGGAGCGGCCCAGACCGTTTGCCGGCGGCCGGCTAGAAAGGAAGAAAACCAGCTGAGCACCGTTCCCCGAAGTCCTATCTCATAGAGTCTTGTGAGAAGACCATCATGGGGAACGGTGTCAAAAGCCGCCGACAAGTCCAACATCACCAGCATGGCTTTACCCCCTGAATCCAACGACTCCTTGATTGTTTCGGAGACCTCGAGGAGCGCGGTCTCCGTACTAAGACCCGGGCGAAAACCTGACTGGGTGGCGTGCAGAATCTCGTTCGACTCTAAAAAGTTGGAGAGCACCGTCTGCACGTGCTTCTCAACAACCTTCGTCAGAGCCGGCAGCAGAGAGATAGGCCGATAGTTGACAGGGGCCTTAGGGTCCAGGCCAGGCTTCTTAAGCAGCGGGATGACCATCGCCTGCTTCCAAGCCTGCGGAACCACTCCCTGGCTCAACGAAAGATTCAGCAGCGGATTAACCAAAGGATTAATAACCTCAGCCAGTTTCGCCAGAATCTTAGCAGGGCAAGGATCCAGGGGCGAGCCGGACTTCAAGTTGCTCAAAAGTGCTAAGGAAACGGGCGCCGAAATAGATGGAAATGCGCCCAGTGTGGGGCCCGGCAACACCGGGGGCGAACGAATGGCCTTACTGACAGTCCGCTCCTCGGGAATGGTCCCCGGGAAAGAGGCCTGTAGCAATTGGATCTTGCTGGTAAAAAAAACAGCAAGATCTGCCGCCCACACGTCAGAGGGCCTCTCCTCGGCAGTGTTTATCCGGGGCGATGTAAACTCCCTCACTATAGAGAAGATCTCCTTGCAGGAGTTGGAGGCAGCATCAATCCTACCTGCCAGGTAGATTTTCTTACCTAGTCGGATATCTCGGTGATACTCCTTGACCAAGTTCTTAAAGGCCACCTTTGCCTCCACATCGTATTTTGACCGCCAAGTTCTTTCAGCTACCTTGCACTGCTGCCGCTTAGCCGACAGTGCAACGGTAAACCAAGGGGCGGAGACTCGCTTGGGGGTACGATGGGGGGCTAGTTCCGGGGCCAGGTCATTAAGCCTATCAGCCAACCACGCCTGCAAGGACTCCCCATCCTTCGTCAGATCACCGGCAAGAGGGCAGGGGTGGTCCAGAGCTGCCTGAGCCAGCATCTCAGGGGTCACTCGATGGTACGCCCTATAGGGTTGACCATGTCGCTGAGGGACGGCAGCAGCCGATTTAGCTGTGCCTTTGATCAAAAATTTAATCAGCGAGTGGTCAGACCATATAACCGGGGCAATCTCTACCACCTCTAAAAGAGAGGTCGAGAAAACCTGATCTAGGGTGTGCCCCCTATTATGCGTCGGCTCATGTAAGTAGGGAAGCAAACCCAATGGAGCCGTAGCCTCAAAGATTTTAATTGCGGCCGCGTCCAGAGGATCGTCCATCCGGAAGTTGAAATCCCCGGCCACAATGCAGTGTTCTGCTTTCAGGGCCAGTCTCAGTAGGGTGGAATCTAGATCTTCAAAAAACGTTCCGGGAGGGCCGGGCGGTCTATAAACTAATAACCCCTTCACGGATTGGTGCGGAGCTAAAGAAATAGTAAAAGCAAGGACCTCCGAGCCACGAATATCCTCCACTGGCAGGATCGAACATACAATGTCCTTCCTCACCACAAGTGCCACTCCACCGCCCCTTCCCCCAACTCTGTCCTTCCTGAATACATTGTAGTCGGGTGGTATTGCCATAGCGACATCTGGATTCGACGCGTCTCCCCACCATGTCTCCGTAAGCATGAGACACAGAGGCTTAGCCGTATCCAGAAGCTCAAAGATATCTTGAGCATGTCTGCATGCCGATCTAGTATTTAATAGCATGCAGAGATATCGTACGCTGGCACCGGTATTGCCAGGAGGCAGTGACAGAGTGCGCGAGGGACGCCACCCGCAACCAGGGCAGATGGACTTGCCGCGGTGACGCCCCGGGAAGACAGTGCAACAACCACTGGTGGCCGGAAGGAAAGCACGAAGCTCCCCAGCAGTGTAGCGCCGCACACAGGAACCTGCTCGGCACATAACGCAAAGCCGAGTCCGCCGCTACGCCCCGCGCGCCTCCGGGTCGCTGACGGGCGCAGACGGGCAGGACTCTGGCTTGACTCAGGCGCCGACCAGGCGCTGCCGCTGCGCGTCACCGCTGCGCGAATCCCGCGAGCATTAAGTAGGGTCCAGCAGAAGATGGAGGAAAGCGCTAGAGCGCTCCACCAGTGACCCACTCGCCACAAGCCCCCCCCAAGATGGCGGCCTCGCGCCAGAAACGCTGGCACACAGATGATAAATCCGCTCAAAGAGCGGTGCGGGGCACTCTTTAAATGGAGGTATGTGGGCACTACTGGTGCGATTTAAAAACAAGCTAGAAAAAAAGAGAAAAAATAATATAACATGAAAAACGCTAATTATTTTAAAATACAAGCGCTGCAGCCTACAGTACAGCAGCGAAGCGCGCGTGCTGTCTTCCTTGTCCGGGGCGAGCCTAGAAAGTGCTCACCTTAAGTAGGGTCCAGCAGAAGATGGAGGAAAGCGCTAGAGCGCTCCACCAGTGACCCACTCGCCACAAGCCCCCCCCAAGATGGCGGCCTCGCGCCAGAAACGCTGGCACACAGATGATAAATCCGCTCAAAGAGCGGTGCGGGGCACTCTTTAAATGGAGGTATGTGGGCACTACTGGTGCGATTTAAAAACAAGCTAGAAAAAAAGAGAAAAAATAATATAACATGAAAAACGCTAATTATTTTAAAATACAAGCGCTGCAGCCTACAGTACAGCAGCGAAGCGCGCGTGCTGTCTTCCTTGTCCGGGGCGAGCCTAGAAAGTGCTCACCTTAAGTAGGGTCCAGCAGAAGATGGAGGAAAGCGCTAGAGCGCTCCACCAGTGACCCACTCGCCACAACCCCCCCCAAGATGGCGGCCTCGCGCCAGAAACGCTGGCACACAGATGATAAATCCGCTCAAAGAGCGGTGCGGGGCACTCTTTAAATGGAGGTATGTGGGCACTACTGGTGCGATTTAAAAACAAGCTAGAAAAAAAGAGAAAAAATAATATAACATGAAAAACGCTAATTATTTTAAAATACAAGCGCTGCAGCCTACAGTACAGCAGCGAAGCGCGCGTGCTGTCTTCCTTGCCCTAAGTTGGCAGGGTATGCCCAGACGTGGGTCCCTTGCTCACTCTGCAACTGGATTTAAGATAGCCTGGCTGATAAGGGTTATTAACCCAAAACCGGTCTCAGGATGTTTGTTTCCGGTCCAGGGAAGACATGGCTTGGCAGTTCGGACTGGACTGTTCTCATGAGGCACCGGGTCAGACTGATTTGCATATGGTCATGTCTGAACTGGGGTGGTGGAGTGAGCTAAAGAATGGTGATGGATTAAACCCAGATCAGTTGACTGGGGGTGAGTGTTTGATTTGCTCAAGCGCTCCGTCCATCATCCCCTTTGGTATCGCTTTGTTCGCCCTAAGTTGGCAGGGTATGCCCAGACGTGGGTCCCTTGCTCACTCTGCCACTCGATTTAAGATAGCCTGGCTGATAAGGGTTATTAACCCAAAACCGGTCTCAGGATGTTTGTTTCCAGTCCAGGGAAGACATGGCTTGGCAGTTCGGACTGGACTGTTCTCATGAGGCACAGGGTCAGATTGATTTGCATATGGTCATGTCTGAACTGGGGTGGTGGAGTGAGCTAAAGAATGGTGATGGATTAAACCCATATCAGTTGACTGGGGGTAAGTGTTTGATTTGCTCAAGGGCTCCATCCATCTCCCCCTTTGGTATCGCTTTGTTTGCCCTAAGTTGGCAGGGTATGCCCAGACGTGGGTCCCTTGCTCACTCTGCCACTGGATTTAAGATAGCCTAGCTGATAAGGGTTATGAAGCCAAAACCGGTTTCAGGATGCTTGTTTCCGGTCCAGGGAAGACATGGCTTGGCAGTTCAGGCTGCACTGCTCCCATGAGGCATAGGGTCAGACTGGTTTGCATATGGTCATGTCTGAACTGGGGAGGTAGAGTGAGCTAAAGAATGGTGATGAATTAAACCCAGATCAGTTGACTGGGGGTGAGTGTTTGATTTGCTCAAGCGCTCCTTCCATCATCCCCTTTGGTATCGCTGATTATAATCTTGGCAGACAGGGTTACTCTGTCACAAAGGTGAGGGATATTCCGTCCGCCAAATCACAATTCCACAATATCCTAAAGAACTTGTAATTTGGCAGACGGTACATCCATCTCATGTTTGTTGGAGTATTCCATCCACTAAGATCGTAATCAGGCCCTTCGTCTTTTGCTTGGACTTTAAGAAAATGGCAGAACTGACCTGGGGAACCAACTTTTTGAAAAATGCTTACTGCAGTTGAAAGTTTCCAAAGCATTATTAAAATTTCTATAAAAAGTAATTGCATTGGCCAGTCCCATGTCAAAGTAGGAGAGGAAAAAAGCCCTCAAGAAAACTGCTAGCACATGAAATGTTTTTTAGGCCCTATCTGATTACATTTACTAGGATTCACACAATTGCATTAGATATGATAAGCTCCAATCTGAGGATGTGAACAGGGAATGCTGTATCAAGCTAAAAAATGTGCATAAAAGCATACCTTCATATAAGTCTAGAAGGAACCAGCAGGATATCAGAATCTACTCCAATGCATACGAAAGAATTGGTGGAATCTTATCATTATACGTATGTAGTAAATGGTTAAAATGTCTTTATCCCAAAGAGTTATAAATATTTTGTCAGGCCCCAGAGTGGGCCAGTGCTTATTTCCCTTAGTAAGTGCAATGTAATTTTTGGTAAACGTCAGAGGAAAAAGTTCTAACCAAGTAAACATAGCTGTCTACTACCTCTATTTCTGCTTGACGCACATACCTTTTAAATATACCCCTCCTTTTAGCACCCCGAAAGGCTACCACCTTTGTTTTTGCAATATTTATTTTCAGACAGTGTTTATCTGCATAAGACTTTAATTCCTGCAAATTCCTTTCCAAACCTGTGGAGTGCGATCAAATAAAATAAAGTAATCAATGCACACAAGGATATGCAATGGGAAAATCCCCAATTTAGGAGGAAAATCATTAACATGCAAAAATTGTTGGGGGAAATCAGACATGTAAATTGAGAGCAATAGAGGAACCGGCCTGTTTTAGCCCATTGCATGTTGGGATGGGATGGTACCAGTTTCTAATACCCCCTAATAGAACTTAACACCATTTTGACAAGTGGAGGCAAATATCTAATCTAAACAAATTAGATGGTAACCCCAAAGACAACAATTTATGCCATAATGTTGGTCTGTCCACTAAATCAAACACCGTTGAAAAATAAAGAAATGCAGTATATACTCCTGGTGTTTATTTACTACATATATGTTAGTGTTATGACCCCCTCATGACCCCTCTGTGTAGTTGGCCTAGCGCTCAGGGCTTATGTTGCGTAACCCCTGTAATACCTTATGGCACTCCAAACTGTGTTTTTGAGTGTAACCTTGAAAGTGTCAGAAACTCCAACCCATGTTTCGAGTTTAACTTTGAGAGTGCCAGAAACTCCAACTCATGTTTTGAGCATAACCCTCGGAGTGCCAGAAGCTCCAAACCATGTTTCCAGTGTTACCTTGGGAGTGTCAGAGGCTCTAACCAGTAATTGAAACTCTTCCTCAAGGGCCCCAGAGTTTCCTATCTGTGAACCTGGTAGTCTACTTGTATGCCATATTGTAGAAGAAGCATGTAAAAAAATGTTACTAAAGGTATTGCAATGCATGCCAATGTATAAAAAGGCCTGCTAGTGTACTGATAGTAATTGCCTTTTCTTGTTGTTTCCAGTGTATTGCATCTACACAAAACCATACATTCCTACCTTTTCAAACACAGAAGGCCTCAGCAGCTACACATTTTGCAAAGCAATGTGCATCAATCTTGGTCTTGCTTCTCCATCATTTACCAACACAGGATTTTGTGGGTGAGGGGTACCAGGCAATTGATCTCTTTTGTGCAGCTATATGGGAGCAGAGTAACCCACAATAAAAGAAGGGTCAATCTAAGAGTACACCACAGTCAAATACCATGTACAACTTTAATACAAAAAAAGTCCTGTGCACACGTATATATATGGCTATACACAAATGTCATCAAAGGTATAAAGCAGAAAAGTATGGAATGAAACAAGGTAGACCCATATGAATGGTTTCTTTCAAATGAAAAATGTATTAAGCCTTCCTTTCTGGTCACACTAAGAAGGAAGGCACTACCGGTCTTCTCTGGTGCAAATCCAGATCACTGTAAGACGGCTGTACCCGCCCGTCCTCCACTACATTTCAACAAGATTTATTTCTGAATGGTATTTCACCCTTACCGTCCAAGCCGGGTCGGAATTTTCACTGGCAAAGCGTACCATTAATTATTTATTTGACAACTCGCAGCCCTGAAGAGTCACGGGTCCAGTGCCCGCTTCACGAAACACGTGTCAGCTGGTTGTTTTCTTGGATGACACCCTACCATAAAGGAAGGCTTAATACATTTTTCATTTGAAAGAAACCATTTATATGGGTCTACCTTGTTTCATTCCATACTTTTCTGCTTTATACCTTTGATGACATTTGTTTATAGCCATATATGTATGTGTGCACATGACTTTTTTGTATTTCACTGAGTGGGCCTTTGCCACTCCTGCAGAGGTTTTGGGGTCTCCTCTGACCTAGTAGCACCGTTCCATTACTGCTGCTCTTCACCACATTCCTACCGCTACCAGCCCAGGCGCCATTCTTCCTGTACACTTAGAAGCCCTACAAAGAACTCTCAGCACCATGTACTGCTTTGTTGGGAAGCAACATCCAAATATTTAGAGCACGACTTCGACCTACAAACCATAGGGCAATTTAGACTTCCAATGCTCCATAAACACCAATAAACGCTAACGTGCTCTAAGGTGTCTTGTGCCCAGGAAGCTGGAGTGTTAGCATTCTTAAAAAATAGAAGTTGCTGCATTTCAATCAACTTGTGTTTTAGATGATTGTGCCAATGCACAATAAAGAAACAAACACTGCGTGCAGAGTTAGGTACATTTATTTATGAACTCATATGGCCAGGCATGTCCTAAAATGTGTTTCTTAACCACTTCGGCACTGATGACGAGCTGAGCTCGTCATCAGTTGCGCTGCTCGCACGCTGATGACGAGCTGAGCGCGTCATGTAACGCGTTTTTTTTTAAATCGCAGCGCGCCGCGGGGAAACCGCTAGCGCGCATGCGGTTAAAACTTACAGTGCTAACACTGGGTGTCATGCTAAATAAGAGCCACAAATTAATCAATGGTGAATATATTATGTATACACAGATTCCTTAGGGGATAGCGTTGCACCCTATATAGATGGTGGCAAACTCTGAAGTCGCTGCATATCCATGCAGTGGAGAAGCAAGAGCTGATGAGTCTGTAGGGCAGGGCGACTAGGAACCATGGCTATGGATGGAGAGAGTCATCCGCTTTCTTTCCCCATCGACCTCACTTTGAATTGAAGGGCAGCTATATGAAGGGTGATGCCCAGCGATTAGCACCCTCCTGCTGATACTCTTTCAGTTGCCAGTGCCTCATAGAGATGGGTACGGGGACCCCAGTGGTCTCACACAACATGGAGTTCTAACCCTATTTTAATGCATTATTCCTAACTCAATGGGGGGGGGGGACCCCAACAGGATCATAGGCCATCATGAGCACAGAACACTTTGTATCAGATATTTAATGGCATGTATAATCTGGTGTGTTTTAATATATACTATTGAACATACGTTTATTAAATGGTATTATTTTTCAAATCATTTTCAACAAACGTCCACTTGGTAGAAGTTTGTTCCAGTGCCAATTCCTTTTTCTAAATCGTATTTACACATCCGTAAATCCATGCAAGAAGGACGCCTTATTTGTTGGGAAAGCCGCTGCAGTGCAGTGACAATGCTTCATTCAGGTTAACGGAATCTCTTGGGCCCATCACCAAATTGTTCAGCATGCACCCATTATTTTGTGTTCGAGCTCAGAAAAAAAGCGGAATAAAGAAAATTTGAAATTTGAAATTAAGTTTCTATTACTGTGGCCAATTATAACCTGGGATTTATCTTACTTCAAGTTGGTCTCTGACTGGTGACAAGCTTTAAATTGAGTCAGGTACTCAAGCAATTCCAGGCAAGTGTGGGCCATTTTTTGTTCCAATGTAGACTGGTAACCAGCGTGTCATGGGAAGGCCATTGGGGCCCAGTACTATTGCACCTACTAAACCAATGGAAGCTAAACTCCTTATGTAGACATATCTGCTGAACAATGTAAGCTAGTATATTGACAGTGCTCAATTTAGGGCATACATACTATTGCTGTTGCATCCATGCAAAGGCAACCATGTAACAAACAGTTACACATGCTTAAAGTGAATCTAAAAGCAAGGCTCATTGTTAATATGCGTGACTAGGAGAGTCTGCCTGGCTGGTGTGGTTTGTTGTGCATGGAAGCATTGGAATACACATACTGTGGGAAATTGGGTATAGTTGGGCAGGATGTGATGCCTGTACAAGTAATAGGCCCCCATTATCCCCTTTACTGGGAACCAAGCAACACATACTAGTGCTTGACTCTCTCAGGGTAGCAAAGCAAAGCAGTCCAAAGCCTCTCAGTGGAGGTGGTGTGGCCTTGTAATCACCATTCGCTGGTACCCAATAACAACACCCAATAAATGATTGTCCAGTCAGTGCTTTTTCTTTAGTGAAGGAACCACATATTTATTACACACACACTACTAAATATTATGTTTTAATTTACAAATATATAAACATAAGGCAAATAAAAAATACCTTAAATTATATTCTGCATCACATTTGACCTCTAAAGTCTTATCACCCCTAAAATCACAGTCAGTGTGCCCCTATACCAGACAACACATCACAACATAGGGGGATATCACTTTCAATAAAGCAGGCCTATTTGACTTTGTCAAGGGTCATCACATTAAAGACAAATAATCCACATGCTAAAACTTCATGTAATGAATAGTAACCATGTGTAACTGCAATAACCATTGTTAAAAAGCATTTCAAGGTTGGTTCAAGAATCATTATCAAAATAAATGGTTAATAAAGCATTACAATTAAACATTACATGTGCCTGTGTATTCTCGGGCCACATAAAAGTCAGTCATAGAAAAAGGCCCCAAAGAGTGCTGTTCTCCCAACTGTAGAGCAAAAGATCAATTCTTGGGAAAGCTTAAATTCATCTGGAAGATCCAGGGGGGGTCATAAATTCCGAGGACCCGCAAACATAGTGTCACTTCTTTTTAAAACAAAATCACAGGGCTGCAGGGCCTCCTGCAGACCCCCAAACATCGATGTTGGTGCTCCTGCCCATTTTGGGGCCACCACAAACCACCATTTGATATCAGCACAAGCCCTGCAGGGCATTCTAGGGCGCTCCCTCCATGGAACATTACATGAACAATGAATGAGCGGCTCCGGCCTCATTTCTGTACAGGTGTGTAGCTTCCCCCTGTGTTTTTGTTATTTTCTTGTTAGGGTGTTCAGTCCCACTAGGCTACTCCATATGCTCAAACCATTGGGGGCAGCTCAAGGACCCCACACACGGCTGCCGCCTGCTGGCTTCCTAGCCCCCGACCCTTCTCTGCCAGCACAGGAACCAGCAGCCTGCTTTTCCCAGCCAGCTGCCATTGGGGGGTGGAGCCCCCTTAGTGTGCTTCCTACTATGGACCCATAGATAGGTCCCGGGCCCCCTACCTCCGCTTCTAGGGGATGCAACTGCGATCCTCCATTCTTCATTATGTCAGGGCCAAAAAGTGGGGACCCCAACCTCTCTTCTCCTGGTTGGGGGGTCATGATGGTGCACCCCCATTCTCCCATTCATCAGCCCCCTAGGAGATGGGGGCCCATGGGGGCAGGATTGAGCCTAGGGAGGAGACACCATGCATGACCTCTGCCTGGGTAAAATAAAAAGCATTCCTTGTTCTGACTGAGTGTTTTAAGGCAAATCATCAGAGCACCATAGGATCAGCTTCCCATGTAGGGGTCAAAGGTCAAATTCTTTAACAGGCCATAACGCAGGGCTAATTTCAAAGTGTTTGGGCTCATTATACTCCTGGTGGTGAGCTCTAGCCACCAGGACTAGTTTAAGCAGACCACCTCATCTACTCAGCTGTGTACATTTCAGGTATCTTGTTCCCCTGGCTCCCTTCACCATCTCTTCTCCTGGTCTTTGTCCCTGATACTCCTCTCCCCTTTCGGGGGTGCAGAAGTCCAGGTCCTTACCTGAACTAATCAGCAGGGAGTGTAAGGGAGCCAGCCTCACTGGCCCTTTGAGAGGCCCACTGGTTTGGAGGTCTACTGGTGCAGAGTCCTTAGACCTTTAGGGCAACAGGGGATTTCCCCTTCCAGTTGTTCATGGCTGCTGCCGGTCATTGCAATCACAGGCTCCAGAGTTCAACAGCAAAAAGCACCAAAGCTCCGTTGTGTAAGAGTTTTTAAATGAGGGTGGAAGCTTCTAGAAGCCAGGCACCTCTGGCCAATACTAGGGTGCCACATCACCTCTCCACCTCCGTCCTAACCCTCATTCACTGCATTCTAGGACAGTTCAGGATGGCGCCATACAGAAACCACTGGTCACATCTCCTCTGGGAGCTTCAGCTCTGCCCATCACTGACATAACTGCCAGGGCCTTACTCACCAAACTTCAGAGAGGAGCCCCTTCATGTTGATTTCAGTTGTCTTGGCTTCCTCCTTTGTTCAGTGGGCCTGGGTTGTCCCAGCCCTCCTACAGCGTGACAGTTAATTAACAGATGCAGATTGTATTGCCCACCCCTTCCTCCTCAGGAGCTGAGTAAAGCACTATTAATTTCAGGTTTTGTGTGTGGAGGTATTTTTCCCTCTGCTGTGGAACTGAGTAACTAACTTAGCCCAGCAGGGTGACAAAAGGCCTAGGCTCTGATCCTAAGGGAAACCAGAGAATGATAAAAATTCAGGACGACCCATAAAGTGTACATTTATGATCTTGGGACCTATGTTTATGAACTGGCTGCACACTTTCTAACCCAGTTTCATACCTCATGGGACTTTTCAGGCATACGGGAAGTGAAACTGCATTCTAAGGCAGATTTCCTCCATGTGTATAATAAAGGGTTACTGTAGACAAAACAGTAAGCCATATTGATATTCACTATGAGTGCCCACTAATATTATAAGGTTTAACCACAGTAAATATCTCACCCTGCAGAGTCTCCTCTGCCCCAGGCTAACTGTGCGCAGTTACTTGGCTGCGCATGACAGTTGTCGTACACGCACAGCCCGCATATGTATGTGTACACGTATTCATGTGTTATGTATCTCTTAGTTTGCCACAGCTGCCTTATCTTAAAAGTCAGACACTGGTGGTAAACATGTGCAGTCTGTTTATCGTGTGATTACCATGGGTGAGACATCTGTAGTGAGATTCACCCACAGTAAAAAGTCCAAAAAGTGGGTGATCAAAAAAGCAAAAAGTCCAGGCGTACTAAATGGGCCGAAAACATTTTGAAACACATACGTTGTAAGATTTAATGCATTGTAGCATGGCTCGCTGCTATGTGTGATTAACATAGGCCTGTTGTCAGTGTATTTTTGTTGCATGAATGCACTGGAGTGCACAGATGTTCTAAAATATGCACCCTCACTTTCCTCTTTGCCCACTGCTCTTTTGAAGCATTGCTGAGGTGGCATTAGAAAAGTGGCCTCTCTGTGATATCTGCCATGATTAGAGAATTGGCTCTTTTGGCGTAGAAGAGGTACGGTGGTTCCCCTAACACTAAAATTTGTCCACGGGGAACAGCAAAACGTAACCCTACCAAAAACGCCAGCATTAGGATGGGATAACAATTTGATTAACAACCTGAATTTGCATAACCGCTGGGCATCCCCCCTAGTACCAAGTCTGCTATTGCACAATAGATTTGATGCCCTGTCTGGTCTTAACAACTGCGTTTGACAAGAGGTCAGACATGAGTCTGTCGCAGTGGTTGCAGGAGTAGATTTACATCAGCCCTCAATTACAACTGGTAGTATACTGCCTAAGTCTGTGGGTACATCCTGCAATACCCTAGTGGGGGCGTCAACAACTTGCCTTATTGCCAGTTGGAATATAGCAGGACTAGTTTCTAAATTAAATGTACTAGGGTGGCTAGAACTAATTAGAACATTTGATATCTTATGTTTGCAAGAGACCTGGTGTTTAAATTTTAAGGGCCTTGATGGTTTTGTAGCCTATGAGTTACCAGCAGTGGCAACTACCTCAGGGAGGGCCAAAGGTGGTTTGCTAACTCTGATTTCTGTGAAAATGCGAATCAGGGTGAAGGAACATATTACTGTGGGCAATAATTCCCAACTGCTATGGTTAGCGGATGAGGCAGGCAAAAACATTCTGTTGATTAATATGTACAATAATGTTTTTGATGCCAGTAGATATATGGTTATTTTAGAACTAGATGTCGCAATCAAACAATTGATGAATGCCTCCAATACGGTTTTTGAATACATATATGTTGGAGATTTTAATATTTCTGTTTGCCCTCTCTCTAATCAAAGGTTGTGTGGTACTTTGAATCGTGTTGGAGAGCCAGCTACGCACTTCCAACACAATACATATGGAGAAACTTTGAACTCTTTCCTACTCGCCTATGATTTAGAGATTTTAGAGATTGAACAGGACGGGAAGGGTGATAGTTTGCCAACCTTTGTGGGGCGAGGGGCGAACACTGTGATTGATTTTATTTGCATGTCTTCCGAATTAGCTGATTTTAGTTCTGATGTCAAGGTTGTAGATCATATGGTTAGTGACCACAACTGTCTTGTTATTGAAACTAGGTTTTGGGAAGCTTGTATAATTCCAGATAGTAGTGCTATTTTAAACATTGAAGTACATAGGCCGAATGGATTTAGAATAAGGTGGGCAGGGGATAAGGCTGAAGTAACTTCAAATTGCATTATCTCCTGTTGTTTAAATGATATTACTTCTATTATTGACGAGAAATCAAATATGCAGGCCTGTATTTCCCACTTTACAAAAATCAATGTTTTTATTAGTAGTAAGTTTACTAGGTCTGCTGGAAATTTCAACTACAAAGCTAGGGGATGGTTTGACAACGCATGCACTGTGGCATTGAAGACATTAAAAAAAGCATTATCCACCAAACCTAGAGATAAAACAGTTGTAGTTAAGCTTAGATCTGACTATAATTTAGCTCTTAGGCAAAGGAAAGTTGAACTACGTGAGGAAGCTTGGGAGCGATTTGATCTAGCGGCTGTATCGAATAATTGTACGCTTTTTTGGGCAGCAGTAAATAGCCCTTTTTTAAGAGATGATAAACTTCCCATGTTAACCTCAAACGTGGGTAAGGAATCATGGGTACAGCATTTTTCTGCCATTTTTAATCCTGATATGGTAACGTTGCCGATAAGTTGCTCTTGGCCAGTACTTAATTTAGATATCACCTTACAGGAGGTCCTAAGCAGTATCAGGGCTAGTAAGGGCGGTAAGGCCCAGGGACCAGATGGTGTCCCAGTTGATGTATACAAATTTGCGCCCGAGACTTGGGGGCCAGTACTAGCCAAAGTTTTTAATGCTGCTGTTCGCTATACTATTCCGTGTACCTGGTCCGAATCTATAATAGTTCCAATTCATAAAAAAGGGGACCGAGGAAACGCCAAAAACTACCGGCCAATCTCGTTGTTGGATTCG
Organism: Lissotriton helveticus; assembly: GCF_964261635.1. Classification (NCBI taxonomy): domain Eukaryota; kingdom Metazoa; phylum Chordata; class Amphibia; order Caudata; family Salamandridae; genus Lissotriton; species Lissotriton helveticus. The sequence goes on along the minus strand of NC_136069.1, from coordinate 1,326,056,715 downwards.
TCGGTCAAGATCATGAGCCGTGTACTCCTCGTCCGATTGGAAGAATGGGCAGAGTCTAATAAAATAATGACAGACTGCCAATATGGGTTCAGGAAAGGGAGGGGTTGCATCGAACAATGCTTAAATCTGGAGCTACTGATCGGGAAATACACCCGTGCAAAAAAGGGTTCACTTTACCTCTGTTTCGCTGATCTGAGCAGCGCTTTTGACTTGGTGGATCACGCCATACTATGGACTACCTTGCTAGAAATGGGAGCACCCAGGGAAATTATATATTTTCTGGCCCGTTTATACGAGAGGCTTAGCTCGAGTGTCCGGTATGGGCCTTCGGGCGAATGCACAGATAAATTCAAGGTCAGGAGAGGTATCAGACAAGGGTGTGTATTGGCACCCTTGCTCTTCACTCTGTTTATTAATGAAATAGACTCGATCTTACAGAGGGCGCCAGCTGACGCACCTAGAGTAAACACAAGTACCATCCCCGTGTTACTCTATGCGGACGACGCTGTGTTGCTCTCTAGGACTCCCCGGGGTCTACAGCTTTTGATAGATAAATTTGTGGCCTTTATTGAGAAAAGAAAGTTGGTCATTAATAAAAGCAAGACATTTGTGATGGAGTGCGGAGCTAGTAAGGTAAAAATTAAAAAGCCCTATAGGTATCTCATTGACGGCCAAGTGGTGCAGTCTGTGGAAAACTTCTGCTACCTGGGAGTTAACTTTTCCAAAAATGGCCACTGGGATGTCGAGCACAAGGTGGTGCGCGACAAAATGATCAGGAGTGCCAATGGAATATTTGCATTTGCAAGTAAATTAGGTAGTAGAAGGCCTAAAGAAATGCTTAAGATTTTTGAAGCTAGGTGTCTCTCGGCTGCCCTCTACGGAGCAGGGGTATGGGGGGTATCTAGGGTAGAATCCCTACAGGTAGAAGAGAATATGTTCCTGAAAAAATTGCTGTGTCTCCCGACCTCTACTGCTAATAGTTTGGTCCATAAAGAACTAGGACTACACCATATAAACGATCTATTATTGTTGAGACCTTTGATGTTGTGGCGTTCAGTCTGGATGAAAGACGAAACCTCATTTAATAGGGCCATCATCGAGGATTGTTTACGCCTAGACTATTTTCTTAAAATCCCATGGATCAAGTACACAATTGATTCTTTCTCTAGTGTATTTGGGCTTAACGTTACATTAGATCACTGTTCTGCCTCGGATCTCTCTAAGGAGAGTCTGAAATCAATTTTCTTAAATCATTGTGCAGAAAGACGAGCTACGGATGATCTTAAACTTTCCACTTGTATACGTTATAACCATTTGAATGAATTTGTGGGCCTACACCCTTACCTCATCCAGGTGACTAAAGGGCAACACCGGTTTGTTCTCACCAGGATGAGGATGGGTACGGTCCACCTACTGGTTGCATTCCCTGAGATTAAGAAGCGCCCTACTGGTCCATGTCGGTGCGACAATATTTCGGAACAAAGCACAGAGCACTTTTTACTTATATGTAACCTGTATAGCGAATGTCGTAAATTCTTTTTAAAACCTTTATTTATTAAATTTGGAGCAAGAACTGTTAAAGCGGCAATGAAACTACTTTTTAACTTGCATCACCCTGACATCTGTTTTTACACGGCTAGTTTTTTACTTAGGGCCATCAGCTATAGGAAAAGCATGATTTTTTAAATATATTTATCAAATTTCTTATTCCATCTTATTTATTGGAAAAATTTTAAGTGTGTCATTTGATTGTTATATGTATCTTACTGTATTTGTAGCTGATTGCGATTGTCAAAGTGTATTTTCTTTTAATATGTATTGTATGTATGTACTTTTATGGACATGATTTACATGCTTCCGAATAAAGTTTTTGAATTGAATTGGCTCTTTGGCTGAAGTTGTGAATGCAGTCATCAGTGATGCAGTGCCACACGAGAACATTCAACCACGCCCCTTTTTTGCATCTTCTTTTTCTTGCACCTGACATAGTGTGCCCTAGGGTTTCAATGCTACCAAAACAATTTAGTTTGCAGGCAGCAGGTTTTAAGACTTTCTTCAGTGCCCTTGGAACTCAAAGGCAAACAGGCAATCCTAGAGACAAGTATGTCAGTAGCCCTTACTCCGGGGAAGCAAGATACTACAACAGCAAGGGTACTCATAAACATTTCCTTGAGGGCAAAAAGTACATAATATCTACTATCCACTTTCATATTTGTTGTAGCCTTTTTGGTAGAAATGTGGATTGCCCCACTCATGAAGGAGTTCACCTTGGGCCAAGTTTTATATTTTAATATCTAACTATGTAGTGCTAACATAACTAAACTGAATTGGACATATAATTTCCTGTACTACAACAAATTTCAATTGCTTCCAAATCAGATATAATTTTTTTTAAACTTCATGTAGACACATTTCACAAAGTCCATCAGTTCACGAGCCTGTAGAGTGATACTGATTAAGAGTTCATATCATATTTTTCAACTCAAATTTTTGTGGCTGTCCATTGATCAAATCCAAGGTTAAGCTAAATAACAAACTGACCATAAATAGTTCAGTGGAAGGCTTGATCATCAAGGGCTCATTTATATCAGACATTAATATTTCTAGAGAACTGTTCTCATTAGATATGTTTACCTATGGGTACAAGAAATGGATATTTGGACATTAACGGATTATAATGAAACCTACGTTGCTCCTTGGTGCAAATAGCAATGACTTGAGGCAAATCCTATGTTCTGGAGTGTGCATACTCACAAACATTTTCTTGAAGACCAAAAGTACAGTCTGGTTTGTAACTGTGGGCCACAAGCCTAATGAGTGGAGGGGTCTGAGTAGGAGGGAGCGCAGCCCTAGGGATTGGGCATACAGAAAAAAATCCACGCCTTTCCAAAACATTACTTAACATGCTGTATTTCAAATTCAGATTGATATGAAATCCCAACTACAAGAGGAAGCTTTCAAACAACTGCTGAGAAAGAAGTGCATAGATACGGTTGATATTTCAAAAATATGTAAACAGCAAAAAGCACAATATTGTTGACATTTTGATAATATGTCTTTATTGTCAAACAAAACAGCAACGTCAATAGGTATTGCATAGCAATGCTCATTAATCTAATATTCAACATGGGCCCAATGAAACAGAGGTTTAACAGGTTCTTGAGTTAGATGGATAGATAAGTTAGAGACAGATATATTATGAACTTATTTTGCATTTCATGTCTTCTATTAGTATCTTGTCATCTGGAACAATGTCACAACCTGCAAGTCTTGAGAGATGGTCCAATTTAAAGTCAGCAAGTTCATTTCTGAGTTTATATTTCAACACACGCATTGTGAAAAATGAACTTTTCCATTCATATGTTGACCCTAACATACAAATTACTTTCTGGGTCTTTCAAGCGTCTGCTGCCCCTTCTGTAATACCAAAGTGCCACTGGGGAATGCAAAGAGGGCGCAAATGCCCATCGTGCCCCCGGAGCACTACATGTTATATGGCCCCTGGAAGATATTGATTTCACCCACTTTCAAAAACTGTTGTCTATAATACAAATGTTTGCAAATGCTCAAGAAATGCTGTTAATAGTGAGCGGTCAGGCAAGTTGTGAGGAATTCTATGAAGAAATCAAAGCCAATAAGTTTGACAACTTCAAGATTCTTGCTTTCAATTAGTCTGAACAGGGGTTGAGAGCTTTGATTTGTGAACATTTGAGATTTCTCCATAGAGTGGACCTAGACCCCTGGTCTAGGTCTACTCTCTCCCCGCAGCTCTGCTGTGCCGTCTCTTACCTCCAGCCCCAACCTCCTCCTTGGGAGGTTCGAGGCTGCTGTCCGCGTCTACCACCTGCTTCCCGCTCCAACTGGGACCAGACTGCCTGCAACCACCGTAATCTTTCTCAGCCGTTTTTTTCTTCTTCATTTTTTCCTGTTGTGCCACTCTTATTGTGCCCATATGTGTGTACATCTATGTCTTGCTCTAATTCCATTTATTTTGCCTTTCGCCGCTACTGTCCCTGTGGCCCCTTCCCCCCGGAATTCCCTCGCTCCCGCCTCCCAGCCTCTCCTCCCTCCCACCTCCCATACTTAATGGTAGCCGACAAGCCCATCTGCGCCCGTCCGCGACCTGACCGCGGCCAGCACCAGGAACTCTGGACCTCCCACTACCCATTGCTATGACACCACCACCCTCCTTGCACTCAACCCTGGAAGACTTAGAGAATGCCAACAGGCTTCGCCAAACACAACCCACGGCCAGGTCTGCTGCCTTTACTGCTGCCAGACCCTCACCGCCACCCCGACCTCCAACACTGCCGACGCCAGCACGGGGGACACCCTAAAATGCATCCTCCTCAAAGTTCGCTCCGTACACAAACACATCATGGAAATCTGGAACCTTCTCGACTCTCTCTCACCCGACATCGCCTACTTTACAGAGACATGGACCAACGAATCCTCCGCCCCCGACATCCGCAACGCCATACCAGACAGATACAAGATCAAAAGGGAAGACAGCACCCAAACACCCAGGAGGGGGCCTCGCCATCACCCACAAGAGCACCCTCCGCCTCACCACCTCCAGCAAAACGTTCCCCTCCGCCAAACACCTGCACTTCCAGATCAAGACCACCCCTAAAGCCACACTCCAAGGAACCCTCGTCTACAGACCCCCCGGTCTGAACACTCTTCGCCACCACCATCACCAACTTCATCGCACCCCACACGATCACCTCAACAAACGACATACTCATTGGAGAACTGAACTTCCACCTCGACAACCCCAGCGACCCGAACTCCACTATCCTTTGTGACAACCTCACCAGCATTGGACTTAAACAACTCATCAACACACCGACCCACAGAGCAGGACACACCCTCGACCCCATCTTCACGGCAGGAAATAGCGTCCAATTCAGCCACACAACACAGCCATCATGGACCGACCACCACTGCGTACACTTCGCCATCAACAAACCCAAGGCACCCACACCAGCCCCACACCCACCACGAAGGAACTGGAGCAAGGTTATCGACGAGCAACTTAACTCCAACCTCACCCGAGCCAACCACACCTGGGCACCCGATGCAAACGACGCAGCCAGAAAACTCCACACCTGGATCTCCGACTGCGCAGACGAGCTCGTCCGCAACGCAACCCTTATAGACAACACCCCAGGAAAGTCACCTGGTTCACCACCACTCTCCAAGAAGCCAGACCGACCTGCAGATGCCTGGAGAAGAACTGGAAAAACACCAAGACAACGGAAAACTACACCACCTACAAGGACGCCATGAAGGACTACCATAACCAGATCAGAGCCACCAAGAGGAACTTCATTCACAACAAAATCCTGGGCAACTCCACCAACTCCAAGGAACTTTTCAGTGTCATTCAAGAATTGACCAACCCAAGCTGCAAAGCCACAGACATCACCCCATCGTAAAGACATCTGCAAAAAGCTTGGAACCTATTTCCACCTCAAGATCAAAAACCTCTACAACAACATCATCGACCATCCACCAGGTGCCACAGATGGCCCCCGGCCCCCAGAAACACTAGCTAGCCCACCATCTCCAACTGGACACTGATCATGGCCAAAGACACCGCCTCCACCATGAAAAACATGCACTAGGATGCCCCACCGACCCCTGCCACCCTCACATCTACCACAGAGCGGAAGCCGCCATCGCACCCAAATTGTAACGCACCATCAACACCACCTTCAAAACAGGCACCTTCCCAGATGACTGGAAGCACACAGAAGTCAGAACTCTGCTCAAGAAGCCCCCAGCTGCCCCCACCGATGTCAAGAACTATCGGCCCATCTCACTCCCCCCCTTCGCAGCCAAAGTTGCAGAGAAAACAGTCAACAGGAAACTGACACAATTCATTGAAGATAACGCCATCCTCAACTCGTCCCAATCTAGATTCCGAAGCAACCACAGCACAGAGACCGCCCTATTGCCACAGACGACATCCGCACCCTCCTGAAACAAGACCACTCTGCAGCCCTCATCCTACTTGACCTATCAGCGGCCTTCGACACCATCTCCCACCGCACACTAGTCGCCAGACTACAGGACGCAGGCATACAAGGAACAGCCCTGGACTGGATCTGATCATTCCTCACTGGAAGAAGCCAAAGGATCAGACTCCCACCCGTCCTCTCCAACCCCACGAAAATCTCCTGCAGAGTTCCACAGGTTTTATCCCTGAGCTCCACCCTCTTCAACATCTACATGGACCCCCTTGCAACCATCGTCTGACAACACGGTCTCAACATCGTATCCTACACCAATGACACCAAGCTCATCCTATCCCTCACCAAAGACCCCACCACTGCCAAACTCAACTTCCAGAAAGGAATGCAAGATGTCACAGTCTGGATGGCCAACAGCTGCCTGAAGCTCAACGCCGAGAAGACAGAAGTTCTCATCCTCTGTACCACCCCTTCTGCATGGGACAGCCCCTGGTAGCCGACCGCCCTCGGAAGCCCACCTACCACCTCAGACCACACCAAGAACCTCCAGCTGCTTCAACACCCTCTGCATCCTCCGCAAGACCTTCAAGTGGACCCCCGCTGAGTCAAGGAAGACAGTCACCCACGCACTCATCACCAGTAGAGCGTATGTCATCCAAGGCGGTGATGAGGGCAGTTTCTGTGCTGTAGTTGGATCTGAAACCAGACTCAGTGGTCTCTAGGAGGTGGTGGTCATTGAGGTATTCAGTGAGTATTTGAACATGCTTCTCGCTGCATTTTCCTCATTCATTCTCCTTTTGTGGTCCAGTAGTTTAGCAGTGGTGATTCATCAGTCTACTCCATGTACTAACTGACCTGGAGTCTAAATCTACGTGTGCTGCTGTGATTGAGGAGGGACCAGGGAGTCCGTGCAGGAGGAGATCCAATTGTTGAAATTCTCAATGAAGGCTATTGCTGTGTTCGGGTCAGTGTGTGTTCAGAGCTCGTTCCAGCCAGTGATGCTGTTCCAGTTTTGGAGGGATAGTCTGGCGGAGATGCATGTGCGTTCGCCCGGGACAGGGATGAACTTGACATAGACTCGGTCTGCACAGGAGACTAGAGTGGGCATTTTTACTCTGATGTTGTTGAACATAGTGAAAATAGGGTTCGAGAGGTGGGCAGTGTCATGGGTAGGTCCCTTTACTCTATGGGTTATGCACAGGCTTCCAAGGTCTTCAATTAGTGCTTTTGAGTTGGGGTCAGCGTGGTCTTCAAGGTGGAAGTTCAGCTCTCGGAGTAGTATGTAATTGCTAGTGTTGAGGCTGAGTGGTACAATGAAGTCCAAGGTGGTGCTCGTGAAGTTGGTGCACGGTCCCAGTGACCGTAAATTATAAAGTTGCTTAGGGTGAAGTTGGCTGTGATGTGCAGCTTGAACGACAGGCATTCCATATTGAAGGATCACGTGTCTGTGGAAGCGGTGCAGCAGATGGCGTTCTTGTGGATGATGGTATTTCTGCCTTTGGGCTTATAGATTGCAATTCAATACTCTATTCTGAGTGAGGTCCTGCTTTTGCATAAAGAACTCAACAGGTAAGCAATTGTAATGGATACAATCTCACAAAAGGAATTCAAACAGAGTGCAGAGTCTGGTTTAATTTGGTGCACACATTTTTCAAGTTTGATCCTAGTCTTTCTAGAGGTGGGAGAGTGCACATGCATTGTCCAGTTGATGAGTGGCCTATGAGGACTGTGCTGCTCAGGAACCAACTGTGCTACGGGGTGGCATCTGTTTCTCATTCTGCTTTCAGTCAGGGGGGTTTCAGTTCAGACCATCAGTTTTGAGAGACACGGGCTCTTGCAGTTTTAGGTCATTGTAAGATATGGGGGTCTCTAGTTGGCAGGCAGTTACCCTGTCCAAGTAGAGACCCTTCTTGCTAGTCAGAATAATGGAGTTACAATTCTTAAACTTAAATAACCCCTGCTCACACCTTGGTAGCTTGACATGAGCAGTCAGGCTTATCTTGGAGGCAGTGTGTAAAGCATTTGCATATAAATACAGTATTGCAGTTAGAAAACTAGCCAAAATTTGCAGGGTCTGGTGGCTTAGTGGACTAATGCATTCACTGCAGGGGCCTGTGTTCGACCTCATGGTCACAGTTTCAACTCCCGGCAGGTATACTAAGCCTTTCATCCATCTGAGGTCAATAAAATGAGTAGCATTGAGTTGGGTAACAATAAACATCTGTTATTCAGCGCCTTGAGACCCACGGGTGATAAGTGTGCTTTACAAATGCATGTGTTATGTTATGTTATCTGTGTAAAACAAGACCAAAATGATAAGAATTCAGCGTAAAGTTCTTCAAAAATAAACTTTAAAAACAGTTCCTTGAAGTCGATAGCTACATCAGGGGCTATCACAGCATTGTGAAGAAACAAATACAACAGTTCTGGCTGACCGCGGCGTCGCAGGCCAGCTATGCTGCCGGGGAAACCCGCAAACAGTACCTTTGGAAATACAGGGCGTCAGGGACCTCGTTATGAGCTCCGAAGAGTCGGCGTCAGCAGGCATTGATTCCGGAGGTCAGTGCAGGAGTCGTCGGGCTCTTGAAGTCTCACACATTGCAGATCGAACTCCCTGTTGTTTAAGTCAGGAGTGCCGGCATCGCCGGGTGTCAGGGACGAGGTGTGAAGTGCAACGGTGCGGTGTGCGGGGTTCTCAGGTCACGGTTCAGGCAGTGGCTCGGTGATGGTGATCCAGTGGTATTAGTGAGACCGGGGCTGTGGTACAAAGTGGGGCGGTGCTCTTTGCGGTGCATGCAGGTCACGGTGCAGGCAGCAGCGTCATCGTAGTTGAGGCGCTGTCATCGGTTGACGACGGGAGTCGTTGGCATCGATGTCGGTGGGCCAAGGCTGAGGTGTGGGATGGGGCAGTGTGTCAGTGTGTCATGTAACTTACGAGCGGTGCCCCCAAACCACGGTGTAGGCAGCAGCATTGATGTCAGAGTGTAGAGTCATCGTCATGGATACCAGGGTGACGGAGTGAAGCAAGGCGGTGCAAAGTGCGGGCCCCACAGGTCACCGTGCAAGCAGCAGCTCGGTGGCAGTGTCGGACGGCATTGTCGGTGATACCAAGATTGTGCAGCGAGATACGGGGATGCCTCTGCCTTGCTTTCAGGTCATGGAGCCGGCAGCGGCATTGTTAATGGCGTTGGGTTGCTTTTTCTTCTGTTACCGCACAAAACACACAGTTCCTGGTGCTGGTAGTAGATGAAATTGAAGTCTTTGCTGATCCTGAGACTTCTTGAACAGGGGGAAAGCTCTACCTCAAGCCCTTGGAGAAACTCAGGAATATGAGATGCAGAAAGACCAGTCCAGTACTTTCACTGCCCAAGACAGAAGCAACCACTGCAGGCCAACACAGCACAGTCTCTCCTCACAGCTTCTCCAGATCTTCTTCCTGGCAGTTTTCTTTATCCAAAAGAGTTCTAAAGTCCCGGGGTCTGAGCCCCAATATTTATACCATATTTCCCTTTGAAGTTCTGTGGCGTTGGCACAAACAAAGTTCTACTGGCACACATAATCCAGTTATTCCTTGCTCAGGCCAAGTTCACTACAGGAGGTGGAGACAGCATTGTGGAAGGCAAACACCATCCATTCAGGAGCATGTGGCAACTCCTCCCACCACTCTAGATGCAGGACAGACCCACCAGCCAGGCTCTGGGTCACCCAGGAAAGTCAGGACACACCTTAACCCCTTCTGTGTCCCTGTCTAGTGTGAATGCACAAACCAGCCCATCAGGCTAAACCCCAGACAACGAATACACAAACCTGCAGAGTCACATGGATGGTTAGGCAAGAATATATCCACCTTCTAAAAGTGGTATTTTCAAACACAGAATATAAAAATCATCTTCCCTAAAAGACGTATTTTTAAATTCTGAGTTTGGGGATACTAAACTCCATTTCTCTATCTTGCCCCAATGGAAAGTTATGCTTGTAAGATGTAACTAAGCAACTCCCATGTTAGCCTGTGGGAGGGATAGCATTGCAATAGTGAAAAACGAAATACACAGTAATTCAGTATCAGGACAGGTCACACACACACTTGTACATGTCCTACCTTTCACACATACACTAGATCTTGCCCATGGGGTATCTTGGGCCTACCTTAGGGGTGCCTTTCATGTAATGAAATATAAAGTTTAGGCCTGGCAAGTGGGTGCACTTGCCAGGGCAACATGGCAGTTAAAACTGCACGCAGATACTGCAGTGGCCGGTCTAAGACTCCTTTACAGGTCCACACGTGTGGATGGCATAACCAGTGCTGCAAGCCCACCAGTAGCATTTGATTTACAGGCTCTGACACACTCAGTGCACTTTACTAGGTATTTATCAGTAAATCAAATATGCCAGTAATGCATAACCAATCATATCACAATTTACAGTAGGAGCACTTTCATTTTAACACGGAACAGCAGTGAGAAAGTGCCAGAGACACTAACCCAACCAAAATGAGGTCCAGTGAACCATCAAAAACAAGAGGTCAGTAAGTGAAAAAGACAGGAGAAACACACCAAAAGACTCCAGGTTTAACATATGTCCCCACCAGTTGAAAGTAGGGAGAACTACCCACCCACCTGGGAGTTCTCTTCATGAAGGCAGAAGAACCTGGACAGCTGATGTGCTCTGTGCCAGGGCGGTGTTCCACCATAAAGCCAATTTTTCTGTAGGGAGATGGACCACCTTAACTGTGTTGGATTCTCGCCCCTCATCTGAATTAACCATCTGAGGGGCCTGTGGTCAGTCTGAAATCGGAAGTGAGTCCCAAACAAGTAGGACCGTAGCTTCTTCTGTGCCCAGACTACTGAAAAAAGCTTCTTGTTCTATGGCACTCCACCTCTGTTCCCTGGGCAGTAGCCTCCTGCTAAGCCAGACTACAGGCTGGTCTATGCCCTCTTTGTTCAGTTGTGAGAGTACAGCTCCGACACCATGATCTGAGGCATCTGTCTGCACGACTTATTCCTTGGAGAAGTTAGGTGCCTTGAGCACGGGCGCTGTGCATATAGCTGCCTTCAGGGCATAAAAAGAGGTCTGGCCGGCATCAGTCCAGATCACCTTCCTGGGCTGCTTCCTGGAAGTCAGCTGAGTCAAGGGGGCAACAATGGTGCCATAGCCCTTGACAAATCTTCTATAGTAACCAGTGAGACCCAAAAAGGCTCTTACTTTTGTCTGGGTCTTGGGGGCTCCCAAGCCAGAATGGTGTCAGTCTTAGGCTGTGGGGGCACCATGGGCCACTTTCTACCTGGTGCTCTAAGTACACCACTGACTCCTGCCCAATCTGGCACTTACTCTCCTTGATTGTGAGGCTTGCCCTCTGCAGAGCCTTCAACACTTCCCAGAGGTGGTGCAAGTGATCTTCCAAGCTGGAACTGAATACAGCAATGGCATCCAGCTAGGTGGCACTGAAATCCTCCAGTCCTGCCAATACCTGGTTGACCCACCTCTGAAATGGCAGGGGCATTCCTCAACCCAAAGGGCATCACCCGGAACTGGTAGTGCCCCTCTGGTGTTTAGAATGCAGACTTCTCCTTGGCCCCATAAATGAAGGCAATCTTCATGTAACCAGATATTAAATCAAATGTACTGAGAAACTTGGCAGCTCTCAACCAATCTATGCGCTCATCAACTCTGGGGATGATGTGCACGTCAGTCCTGGTGACTGCATTGAGCCCACGGTTGTCCACACAGAACCGAAGTTCAGGAGTTGCATCAGGTGCGGCAACCTTTAGAACCAAGTCCACTGGGCTCACCCAAGGACTTTTGGTAGGCTCTTACACCCCGAACAACAACATCTTAGAAACCTCTTTTTTGATGCTGGCTCTGACCCTACAAGTCAGCCTGTACATTTTGTGCTTCACAGGAGGACTGTTCCCAGTGTCCGCATCATGCTTACACCAATCCATGACACCTAGGGTCAGGGAGAACAGTGCGGCTACCTTCCCCAACAGTTGGTGACAGTTACTCTGCTGCTCTGGGGTTGGAGTAGGGGAGAGGTTCACACCTTCCACTGACCCATCATGCTCCTTGGTAGACAGGAGTTCAGGGAGAGGTTCAATTTCCTCTCCCCCCCATCATCTGTTGCCAAGAGCATGCTTACTTCAGACATCTCCAATTGACGTTTGAGGCGGTTCACGTGTAGGACCCTCAAAGGGTTCCTAGGAGTCTGCAACTGACATTACTCTTGCGCTCTACCACCTTAAAAGGCCCAGTCCACTTGTCCTGCACAGCGCAAGGCTCTACTGGTGCCATAACCCACACTTTCTGGCCAGGTTGAAACTCTACCAGAGTGGCATTCTGGTCATACCAACAATTCATTTCTTCCTGGCTGGCTTCTCGGTTCGCCGGAGCGAGTCTCCTGAAGTGTGCAGCTTAGTTTCTAAAGGTCAGCATGTGGCTAAATCCATCCTGGGCAGTTTTCCTGGGAGCGTCTCCCAACTTTCTTTCACCAAACTGAGGGGCCCTCTCACAGGGTGCCCATATAGCAGTTCAAAGTGACTGAACCCTAACGACTTCTGCAGTAGCTCCCTGTATGCAAAGAGAAGCCATGGTAAGAGGACGTTCCACTTATGCCTCACGGGTTTGGTTAGAGCCTTGATTATGTCGTTCAGGTTTGGTTCATTTTCTCCACCAAACCATTACCTGGGATGTCATATACTTGGATATGAAATTGGTACTCCGGCAAATGTTGTATTTACTACACATTAAAAAGATTTAGTTGATATAAAGTGACGTTTTTTGTTCTAATTTTAGTTATATCAACAATTAGTGACAAATGATAACACTTAACACTTTCTAGTCTGTCAACACGCTTCCAGATTTCTCTTAATTTTCTCTATAATAGTCCACTTTGGCTCAGAGTCCCCCAAAAAGCTGCATTTTGCAGCTCTACTGCCTTCAGTTTACATGTGGTAATTCTCATGGGTAGAGTAATGAATAGAAGGCCATGGTATGATATTGTTTTGCACAAATATTCTGCCACAGCCACTAGTCTCACCTGCAGGGAAGTTTCCTGGCATGTCTGTGTCACCACCAGTAACCCACCAGTAACCAATGAGCTGTCTCCTGAATGACTTGTGCCACTCAAGCTCAAGGATTCATGGAGTGCGACTACTGCTGCAGCAACTCTCTCGGCTTGTGCAGAGTAGAGGATGGTCTGACGAGTAACTGTGGTTTTCTCCTACATTGCGATCACAATCTTGGCCTGTATTGGGATTAATGCATAGGTCTTCCACAGTTTGTCAATGCTTCATGCCATGTCCACTCTGCTGGTGCATCAATGAAAAAGTGAGACTTCATATTGTGCAGGACTTTCGAGTATGCTTGGAATTACAACATGTACTTGAGGTAAGATTAGGGGAGTCATGTCTTAACTTCCAGAAACATTCTCTTTTGTTGTTGCATTTCCAGACAGTTATCAGGAAAAATCAGTATGTCAGCATTGCCAATTGTGTAAGCAATCCAGGTTAGTCAGAAGCTTTTGTGGAATTCAAGTCAAAACCTATTTGTGGTGCCCTGACCAACAGAGTCTGGTTTCCAAGCTTTACCCAACTATGTGACCCTGAAAATTGATTTTATTCATTGTTACTTCTTTTCAAATATCATCACATTTAAGGGTACCTTGAGACAATTCAGTTCAGGATGCACACTGTACAAAATACGTTCTTGTACCAGGTTTAATACAGCTACAGGTAGGTAGGTTTGTAGGTAGGTAGGTTTGCTACAGCTATAACAACAATGAAAACCTTATATAGGAGGTAGAAAGACAACGGATTTGCCTCGGTAATAAAAATGGAATCAAAGCAGGAGGTGAAAAAATGTGATACAAAAAGACAAACAGAGTGGTAGAGGGTCCAAGGGGAAAGTGTTTTTATAGACCAAATGGTACCTAGTCCCCCAACTTGACACTTAAACACATGGAAGGTACCAACAGTCTAGATTAAGTAGATCAAATGGAACCTAATAGTGCCCCACAATCATGCTGGAACTACAAAGTTATTCCAGAGAAATAACATTGTTGTACAAGGAACAGTGAGAGAGAGAGAGAAGATACAAAGTCTGAAAACTAGAAAAAGTACCCATCAGCCCACTCAAAAGTGGAATTTCGTCATCTGGGTTGTTTGCGTTGAAAAAATGGTGTCCTATAGGCTCCTCCTCAGGAAAACTCTGAGGCTACCTAATTTCGGACCCAGTCGTTGAGCATACAGCCAAAGAAGATGACAGTGTGTGAGCGGAGGGGTCAAAAAGTTGCAGTGCTCAAATTAGAAAGGAAGAAAAGGAAAATGATCCACGTGATTTAAAAATACCTACTTTGATGTCATAAGAAAAACTTTAATAGGTCTGTCCATCAATGTGGTATAATTAAAAGCAGTGTAATGATAGCATGCAAGGAATTGCTATTCAACATATGTGTTATTTGGTCAACATGTTTCAGCCTTTACCGGCTTTCGTCAGGACCTATGATGTACTACTGCAACACTTACTCAATGTGATGTGATAGGTAGTCTACACCCACTCTCCAATTTTCAAAAGAAAAATTGGTGTATCTTCTCCTGTATATACAATGTAGGAAACAAAAAATAAGACAGGGTTAGAAATATAAACAACTGTCGCATGTTTATCATGTGTCAATGTAAATTTTGTATTTACTTTAGTGATTTACACTCACCCTAGTTGAAGGGAGGAAGAACCTCACCTCACCTGGCAACTGCTCAGGATAAAGGAGGCCACGCACTAGAAATAAACGCATAGATCTGAATAAACCTTCAGATTCAGACTAAACAGTCTCAGTTTAAACATTTCAGCAGTGATACATGTAAGGCAAAATGGCAGGCCTCAATTTTTAAAGTAAAAGAAGGGGGGAATACTTCAAATAAAGATACGGCTATCCTAACTCCCTGATTTGGGTTAACTTGGCTGCCTCGCATGGTAGTTAAAGCAGCAGAGTAACCAAACAGCAGGAGACATGGAAGCTATATCATGAAGTGCAAGGTAATTGTTACCCAAGTATCAGGTCGAGCTGTTTCAAAAAACGGCTGTCTGAAAAATATCTATCTGAAAAAATGCCGCCTCTTTTTGTGGTCCCAAAACGCGATCACTCACCTCTCCGTCGTTGCCTCGGGGTAGAAACTGAGCCGAGGGGGAGGTGGTGACTCACAGCGGTGTACGGAATTTTGTACGTGTTGGGCGGACCTTGGAGGGAGCTATCCAGAGCAATACTCTGATTGGTTCAGTGGGTGCTGGTTAACTGGACCAATGGAAGCCCTTCCTTTGTGTTAGGCGACTCCGGAAGGAGCTGTCAGAGGCGGTTCTGTGATTGGTAAAATAAGACGCCTTCACCAAATGTGCCGTATTGGTCGGATCTTAGACCTCCGTGTTCCGCAGGTTCCATGAAGCGGGGGTTGTCGCTACGCCGCATAGCGGACCTTGGAGGAAGCTATCGCCAGCTTATCACTGACTGGTTCAGCGAATACTGTCAGAGACAGTTCTGTGATTGGTTCAGAAAGGACCAATAGACACCATTACTCAATGAGCCGTTCTCTTGGTCATATCTAGACCTCCGTGTTCGGCAAATATATGAAACGCGGGGGTTGTTATTGTCGCTGCAAAACATGCGTCCACATGTGGACTCATCTGGTTGATTAGCTCCCTTTAAAAGCGGAGTTTAGCAGTCCCTTTTGTAAACAAATACAGACACATGTAGTTAGCAAAAATTGCGTATATCTCTTAAGGCCAGTACATATGGCCCTGTAAATTTTAATCGGCACATATGAGGCCCGAGAAGAAAAGGCCCGAGAGGAAAAGGTCAGACAACAGGGAAAGACTATGCTGTGATACCCTCACGCGGTGAGGGAAAAGGGAGGTTAGCAGTGTGCGGTCTTGTAAAGCACGATGCCACATCCCAGCATGTGGGTTGTCATCTGAATTATCGGCAGAAGATGAACAAATGCGAAAGCATAGGTGTAGCATCAGATTACAATCAAATGTGATGTATGGTCTGTGATGATAACCAAGTCGCTGCGGTGACTGTGACCGTTATACCAAATTATATTCAGGGACCCTAGTGTAAAATCTAGCCAAACACTTAAGGACACTGTGTTAGTGTTCTAGCAATGGGGATTTAGAAGGACCTCCCTGTTGGTATAGGAGGCACTCGAAATGAACCTCATTATATGCGACACAAGTCCCTGTTAGACTTAGAGGTGTGGTTTAGTGGGTACACAGATGTATGGACTAGGATGCGACTCACAGCTGCATCCACGGGATGTCATCATTCAGTCCCTCCGTATCGCTGTGTAATTTGAAGACCCATCTTTGTTCTTTCTTCAGTAAGAAATGTGAGACGTCTGTGACATGATTGGGTATGTATGGTTGCTCTAGGATCAGCCACCTCAAATCATCAGGATTGTGTTTTTTATCAAGAAAGTGCGAAGTGAGCCGGGTCGCTTGCTTGTTGCGCCTGATCGTACTCTTATGTTCTTGTATGCGCAATTTGATCTTTCTTGTAGTCATCCCTATATATCTTAAGCCACAAGGGCAGGTAATCAGGTAGATGACTCTATCACTGTTGCAATTAGTGTGGCGTTTGAGTAACCACGGTCGAGTGGTACCGATGTCAACTAAAAGAGTCTTACTTGTTTGTGGACACACCGAACAATTTCCGCATGGGTAGTGTCCTTGAACTGGCGGGAGGTTCCACAAAGTAGACGTTGGTTCTTCCACATTGTGTTGAGGTCTCGTATGGACCAGTTCATCTTTCAAATTTGTGCCTCTTTTAAAAGAGAACAGTGGGAGAGGAATACTCTCACCGGAACTGTTTAGGATCCGCCATTTCTGTCTGATTATTTTTGGGATCTTGGAAGAAGAGGTGTTGTACGTGGTTACACACACCAGCCTCTCCATAGGTGGTTTCTTGACTGGAGGTTCCAACAGTGCCTCACGATGGTTATTTGCAGCTCGTTTTAAGGATGTTCTGACTAGAGTGTTGGGGTAGCGCCGCATTCTCAACTTGGTTGAGAGGTCTTTAGCTTTTGAGTGGAAATCTGTTGTGTTGGAGCAATTCCTCCGAACCCTCAGGAACTGACCAAACGGGAGGTTCTCACGGAGGGAACGGGGATGGTGGCTATCAAACCTTAACAGAGAATTGCGTGCCATGGGTTTGCGGTATAAGGAACTGGCCAGGTGCCCTTCTTGTGGAAAGATTAACAGATCCAAAAATGGAAGTTCGGTTCTACTGTAGTCTAGTGTGAACCTTAGATAAGGGTTCTGATCGTTTAGCCACTCCTGAAAAGACAGTAGGGATTGTACGTCACCGCGCCAAACCACCAAGATATCGTCAATGTACCTCTTCCACATCATCAATTGCTGATGATGTGGATTGTTGGTATTCAGTACATGGTGAGTTTCAAATTGGTGGACGTACAAGTTCGCCAGACTGGGCGCAAATTTACTGCCCATAGACGTCCCTGATATCTGTAGATACAGGGAGTTCTCAAAGGCAAAAATTTTTGCGGTCATGGCAATTCTTGCCAGTTCCATTATAAAATGAATAGGTGTTGCCATTTCAAGGGAAGAATTCTCTAGTAGTTCTTGTATGGTTTGTAACGTTTCTGTTTGAGGTATGCATGTATACAATGATTCTACATCAAAACTGGCTAATATGTCTGAATTGATGTCAAAGTGGACCTCTGGTAGTACGCGTAAAACATCCTTCGTATCCTGAAGGTATGTGGGCATCGTTTTCACAATGGGGCTCAGAAAAACATCAACAAATGTTGATAATGGTTCCAGCAAAGATCCAATTCCCGAAATAATGGGACGGCCTGGCGGTGGTCTGGCAGGTTTGTGGATCTTTGGCAGTGTGTAAAAGTAGGGGGTTACCGGACACTTGGTAACCAAAAAAATTGCCTCTTGTGAAGTGATCCAACCTTCTGTGCTGGCTTCTTCTACTAGATGTTTGATCTCATTTGTGAGTCTAGCGGTGGGATTCTCGGCAAGAGGAGTGTAGAACTGTGTGTTGCCTAGTTGTCTTAGACATTCAGTTCGGTACGAATTGGTGTCTTGAATAACAATGGCACCCCCTTTATCTGCAGGTTTAATCACTATTTTAGTGTCTTTAGAAAGGGTTTCAAGGGCAGTCCTGTCTTTTCTCGAAAGGTTTTGATAATTGCCTTCTTTGGAGAAATCAATGGATTTGAGATCCTGTAGTACTGCTGCTTCAAAAGTACCTACTTTAGATGGTACTTGTTGGAGTAGAGGCATAAAGGTGGATTTGACTTTCAGCCCTGTACTCGTATCCTCAGTCAGTGTATCATGCTCTTTATCTTTGAAAAAATAATGTAGCCTTACTGTTCTGAAGAATCGTTCGATTTCTCCTCGTATTTGGAAAGGTTCTCCGCTATTGGTGGGAACAAAGCCGAGACCTTTGTTCAAAACCTCCTGCTCATTGGAGGTAATGACTCGACTGCTCAGGTTCACTACCAGATCCTCGGTTTGCTGAGGTCCGGTGTTTACTGGCCTCGTTTGTTGTGGGTCATTGGAAGGTCTTGATTGTCTGCCCATTGTACTTGGCCTTGGCTCTGACCTCTCCGTCTGCCTCGGTTCCAACCATGGCCTTGTCCCAAAAAAACCTGGTTGTCAAAATACTGAGGCTGCATAGGGTAATGAGACATAGGTGGGGGAAATTGGGGATAACCCCATGGGGCCGGCGGCCACCATGATCCTGTTTGGTACATATTCCCACGTCCATTATATCTCCTGTTCGGTCGATTGTTACGACCTCTACCTCTCGGCTGACTGGTGTCTCCATTCTCTGAGCCAGAGGATTCAGTGTCTGAGGATGTAGCATAGGAGGAACCCTGAGTATGTTTCTGTTTGCCGGAGTCGGTAGGGGTATAATTGTCACTAGTGTAGGGATACACTTTCTCATGTGAGAATTTAGCCAAATCCTTTTTAAATTTGTCTATTTTGGCAAAAAAGATGGGTTCCTTATACTCCTTATTGGCCTTATTGGAGTCCTCTTGTTGTTTTTCAAATTTTTTTGTTGTCAGTGTGGTTTTAATTTGTCCTTCCAGGACTTGTATTTCCACTAGAATAGCGTCTGCAATTCTTTTGGCTGTGGTTATAATGAGAATAAGCCAGTCTCTTGTACAGCGCCAGGCTATCAGCGTTTCATATATTTGCCGAACACGGAGGTCTAGATATGACCAAGAGAACGGCTCATTGAGTAATGGTGTCTATTGGTCCTTTCTGAACCAATCACAGAACTGTCTCTGACAGTATTCGCTGAACCAGTCAGTGATAAGCTGGCGATAGCTTCCTCCAAGGTCCGCTATGCGGCGTAGCGACAACCCCCGCTTCATGGAACCTGCGGAACACGGAGGTCTAAGATCCGACCAATACGGCACATTTGGTGAAGGCGTCTTATTTTACCAATCACAGAACCGCCTCTGACAGCTCCTTCCGGAGTCGCCTAACACAAAGGAAGGGCTTCCATTGGTCCAGTTAACCAGCACCCACTGAACCAATCAGAGTATTGCTCTGGATAGCTCCCTCCAAGGTCCGCCCAACACGTACAAAATTCCGTACACCGCTGTGAGTCACCACCTCCCCCTCGGCTCAGTTTCTACCCCGAGGCAACGACGGAGAGGTGAGTGATCGCGTTTTGGGACCACAAAAAGAGGCGGCATTTTTTCAGATAGATATTTTTCAGACAGCCGTTTTTTGAAACAGCTCGACCTGATACTTGGGTAACAATTACCTTGCACTTCATGATATAGCTTCCATGTCTCCTGCTGTTTGGTTACTCTGCTGCTTTAACTACCATGCGAGGCAGCCAAGTTAACCCAAATCAGGGAGTTAGGATAGCCGTATCTTTATTTGAAGTATTCCCCCCTTCTTTTACTCTAAAAATTGAGGCCTGCCATTTTGCCTTACATGTATCACTGCTGAAATGTTTAAACTGAGACTGTTTAGTCTGAATCTGAAGGTTTATTCAGATCTATGCGTTTATTTCTAGTGCGTGGCCTCCTTTATCCTGAGCAGTTGCCAGGTGAGGTGAGGTTCTTCCTCCCTTCAACTAGGGTGAGTGTAAATCACTAAAGTAAATACAAAATTTACATTGACACATGATAAACATGCGACAGTTGTTTATATTTCTAACCCTGTCTTATTTTTTGTTTCCTACATTGTATATACAGGAGAAGATACACCAATTTTTCTTTTGAAAATTGGAGAGTGGGTGTAGACTACCTATCACATCACATTGAGTAAGTGTTGCAGTAGTACATCATAGGTCCTGACGAAAGCCGGTAAAGGCTGAAACATGTTGACCAAATAACACATATGTTGAATAGCAATTCCTTGCATGCTATCATTACACTGCTTTTAAATATACCACATTGATGGACAGACCTATTAAAGTTTTTCTTATGACATCAAAGTAGGTATTTTTAAATCACGTGGATCATTTTCCTTTTCTTTCTTTCTAATTTGAGCACTGCAACTTTTTGACCCCTCCGCTCACACACTGTCATCTTCTTTGGCTGTATGCTCAACGACTGGGTCCGAAATTAGGTAGCCTCAGAGTTTTCCTGAGGAGGAGCCTATAGGACACCATTTTTTGAACGCAAACAACCCAGATGACGAAATTCCACTTTTGAGTGGGCTGATGGGTACTTTTTCTAGTTTTCAGACTTTGTATCTTCTCTCTCTCTCTCACTGTTCCTTGTACAACAATGTTATTTCTCTGGAATAACTTTGTAGTTCCAGCATGATTGTGGGGCACTATTAGGTTCCATTTGATCTACTTAATCTAGACTGTTGGTACCTTCCATGTGTTTAAGTGTCAAGTTGGGGGACTAGGTACTATTTGGTCTATAAAAACACTTTCCCCTTGGACCCTCTACCACTCTGTTTGTCTTTTTGTTAGTTTGTGCAGCTAAGGCTGCGGGTCCCTGTTCTCAAATAAGTGCACTACATTATCAGTGCACTCAGCATTTTCATCCAGTGATACTATGGCAGATTTTGGCGGCCTTGGTTTTGATGATGAAATTCTTTCATCCATTCTATCTGAAAATCCAAGCATGCTAGACCAGATTCCCACCCCAGCCCCTACTATAGTGGGAGACTGGGAGACAGTACTAAATCTTAAGAAAAGCCATTCGCGCACCATAATACACGGGCAGATAATGGCTGAGTATTTACATGGGAAATGCTCACCTACAGGTCTCATAGTCACCAATGCGCCAAGGCTGTTTCTAACAGACAAAGCCTTTATCAAAGATTGGTCTCTGATAGCCTGGCGCTGTACAAGAGACTGGCTTATTCTCATTATAACCACAGCCAAAAGAATTGCAGACGCTATTCTAGTGGAAATACAAGTCCTGGAAGGACAAATTAAAACTACACTAACAACAAAAAAATTTGAAAAACAACAAGAGGACTCCAATAAGGCCAATAAGGAGTATAAGGAACCCATCTTTTTTGCCAAAATAGACAAATTTAAAAAGGATTTGGCTAAATTCTCACATGAGAAAGTGTATCCCTACACTAGTGACAATTATACCCCTACCGACTCCGGCAAACAGAAACATACTCAGGGTTCCTCCTATGCTACATCCTCAGACACTGAATCCTCTGGCTCAGAGAATGGAGACACCAGTCAGCCGAGAGGTAGAGGTCGTAACAATCGACCGAACCGGAGATATAATGGACGTGGGAATATGTACCAAACAGGATCATGGTGGCCGCCGGCCCCATGGGGTTATCCCCAATTTCCCCCACCTATGTCTCATTACCCTATGCAGCCTCAGTATTTTGACAACCAGGTTTTTTTGGGACAAGGCCATGGTTGGAACCGAGGCAGACGGAGAGGTCAGAGCCAAGGCCAAGTACAATGGGCAGACAATCAAGACCTTCCAATGACCCACAACAAACGAGGCCAGTAAACACCGGACCTCAGCAAACCGAGGATCTGGTAGTGAACCTGAGCAGTCGAGTCATTACCTCCAATGAGCAGGAGGTTTTGAACAAAGGTCTCGCTTTGTTCCCACCAATAGCGGAGAACCTTTCCAAATACGAGGAGAAATCGAACGATTCTTCAGAACAGTAAGGCTACATTATTTTTTCAAAGATAAAGAGCATGATGCACTGACTGAGGATACTAGTACAGGGCTGAAAGTCAAATCCACCTTTATGCCTCTACTCCAACAAGTACCATCTAAAGTAGGTACTTTTGAAGCAGCAGTACTACAGGATCTCAAATCCATTGATTTCTCCAAAGAAGGCAATTATCAAAACCTTTCGAGAAAAGACAGGACTGCCCTTGAAACCCTTTCTAAAGACACTAAAATAGTGATTAAACCTGCAGATAAAGGGGGTGCCATTGTTATTCAAGACACCAATTTGTACCGAACTGAATGTCTAAGACAACTAGGCAACACACAGTTCTACACTTCTCTTGCCGAGAATCCCACCGCTAGACTCACAAATGAGATCAAACATCTAGTAGAAGAAGCCAGCACAGAAGGTTGGATCACTTCACAAGAGGCAATTTTTTTGGTTACCAAGTGTCCGGTAACCCCCTACTTTTACACACTGCCAAAGATCCACAAACCTGCCAGACCACCGCCAGGCCGTCCCATTATTTCGGGAATTGGATCTTTGCTGGAACCATTATCAACATTTGTTGATGTTTTTCTGAGCCCCATTGTGAAAACGATGCCCACATACCTTCAGGATACGAAGGATGTTTTACGCGTACTACCAGAGGTCCACTTTGACATCAATTCAGACATATTAGCCAGTTTTGATGTAGAATCATTGTATACATGCATACCTCAAACAGAAACGTTACAAACCATACAAGAACTACTAGAGAATTCTTCCCTTGAAATGGCAACACCTATTCATTTTATAATGGAACTGGCAAGAATTGCCATGACCGAAAAAATTTTTGCCTTTGGGAACTCCCTGTATCTACAGATATCAGGGACGTCTATGGGCAGTAAATTTGCGCCCAGTCTGGCGAACTTGTACGTCCACCAATTTGAAACTCACCATGTACTGAATACCAACAATCCACATCATCAGCAATTGATGATGTGGAAGAGGTACATTGACGATATCTTGGTGGTTTGGCGCGGTGACGTACAATCCCTACTGTCTTTTCAGGAGTGGCTAAACGATCAGAACCCTTATCTAAGGTTCACACTAGACTACAGTAGAACCGAACTTCCATTTTTGGATCTGTTAATCTTTCCACAAGAAGGGCACCTGGCCAGTTCCTTATACCGCAAACCCATGGCACGCAATTCTCTGTTAAGGTTTGATAGCCACCATCCCCGTTCCCTCCGTGAGAACCTCCCGTTTGGTCAGTTCCTGAGGGTTCGGAGGAATTGCTCCAACACAACAGATTTCCACTCAAAAGCTAAAGACCTCTCAACCAAGTTGAGAATGCGGCGCTACCCCAACACTCTAGTCAGAACATCCTTAAAACGAGCTGCAAATAACCATCGTGAGGCACTGTTGGAACCTCCAGTCAAGAAACCACCTATGGAGAGGCTGGTGTGTGTAACCACGTACAACACCTCTTCTTCCAAGATCCCAAAAATAATCAGACAGAAATGGCGGATCCTAAACAGTTCCGGTGAGAGTATTCCTCTCCCACTGTTCTCTTTTAAAAGAGGCACAAATTTGAAAGATGAACTGGTCCATACGAGACCTCGACACAATGTGGAAGAACCAACGTCTACTTTGTGGAACCTCCCGCCAGTTCAAGGACACTACCCATGCGGAAATTGTTCGGTGTGTCCACAAACAAGTAAGACTCTTTTAGTTGACATCGGTACCACTCGACCGTGGTTACTCAAACGCCACACTAATTGCAACAGTGATAGAGTCATCTACCTGATTACCTGCCCTTGTGGCTTAAGATATATAGGGATGACTACAAGAAAGATCAAATTGCGCATACAAGAACATAAGAGTACGATCAGGCGCAACAAGCAAGCGACCCGGCTCACTTCGCACTTTCTTGATAAAAAACACAATCCTGATGATTTGAGGTGGCTGATCCTAGAGCAACCATACATACCCAATCATGTCACAGACGTCTCACATTTCTTACTGAAGAAAGAACAAAGATGGGTCTTCAAATTACACAGCGATACGGAGGGACTGAATGATGACATCCCGTGGATGCAGCTGTGAGTCGCATCCTAGTCCATACATCTGTGTACCCACTAAACTACACCTCTAAGTCTGACAGGGACTTGTGTCGCATATAATGAGGTTCATTTCGAGTGCCTCCTATACCAACAGGGAGGTCCTTCTAAATCCCCATTGCTAGAACACTAACACAGTGTCCTTAAGTGTTTGGCTAGATTTTACACTAGGGTCCCTGAATATAATTTGGTATAACGGTCAGAGTCACCGCAGCGACTTGGTTATCATCACAGACCATACATCACATTTGATTGTAATCTGATGCTACACCTATGCTTTCGCATTTGTTCATCTTCTGCCGATAATTCAGATGACAACCCACATGCTGGGATGTGGCATCGTGCTTTACAAGACCGCACACTGCTAACCTCCCTTTTCCCTCACCGCGTGAGGGTATCACAGCATAGTCTTTCCCTGTTGTCTGACCTTTTCCTCTCGGGCCTTTTCTTCTCGGGCCTCATATGTGCCGATTAAAATTTACAGGGCCATATGTACTGGCCTTAAGAGATATACGCAATTTTTGCTAACTACATGTGTCTGTATTTGTTTACAAAAGGGACTGCTAAACTCCGCTTTTAAAGGGAGCTAATCAACCAGATGAGTCCACATGTGGACGCATGTTTTGCAGCGACAATAACAACCCCCGCGTTTCATATATTTACCGAACACGGAGGTCTAGATATGACCAAGAGAACGGCTCATTGAGTAATGGTGTCTATTGGTCCTTTCTGAACCAATCACAGAACTGTCTCTGACAGTATTCGCTGAACCAGTCAGTGATAAGCTGGCGATAGCTTCCTCCAAGGTCCGCTATGCGGCGTAGCGACAACCCCCGCTTCATGGAACCTGCGGAACACGGAGGTCTAAGATCCGACCAATACGGCACATTTGGTGAAGGCGTCTTATTTTACCAATCACAGAACCGCCTCTGACAGCTCCTTCCGGAGTCGCCTAACACAAAGGAAGGGCTTCCATTGGTCCAGTTAACCAGCACCCACTGAACCAATCAGAGTATTGCTCTGGATAGCTCCCTCCAACGTCCGCCCAACACGTACAAAATTCCGTACACCGCTGTGAGTCACCACCTCCCCCTCGGCTCAGTTTCTACCCCGAGGCAACGACGGAGAGGTGAGTGATCGCGTTTTGGGACCACAAACAGAGGCAGCATTTTTTCAGATAGATATTTTTCAGACAGCCGTTTTTTGAAACAGCTCGACCTGATACTTGGGTAACAATTACCTTGCACTTCATGATATAGCTTCCATGTCTCCTGCTGTTTGGTTACTCTGCTGCTTTAACTACCATGCGAGGCAGCCAAGTTAACCCAAATCAGGGAGTTAGGATAGCCGTATCTTTATTTGAAGTATTCCCCCCTTCTTTTACTTTAAAAATTGAGGCCTGCCATTTTGCCTTACATGTATCACTGCTGAAATGTTTAAACTGAGACTGTTTAGTCTGAATCTGAAGGTTTATTCAGATCTATGCGTTTATTTCTAGTGCGTGGCCTCCTTTATCCTGAGCAGTTGCCAGGTGAGGTGAGGTTCTTCCTCCCTTCAACTAGGGTGAGTGTAAATCACTAAAGTAAATACAAAATTTACATTGACACATGATAAACATGCGACAGTTGTTTATATTTCTAACCCTGTCTTATTTTTTGTTTCCTACATTGTATATACAGGAGAAGATACACCAATTTTTCTTTTGAAAATTGGAGAGTGGGTGTAGACTACCTATCACATCACATTGAGTAAGTGTTGCAGTAGTACATCATAGGTCCTGACGAAAGCCGGTAAAGGCTGAAACATGTTGACTAAATAACACATATGTTGAATAGCAATTCCTTGCATGCTATCATTACACTGCTTTTAATTATACCACATTGATGGACAGACCTATTAAAGTTTTTCTTATGACATCAAAGTAGGTATTTTTAAATCACGTGGATCATTTTCCTTTTCTTTCTTTCTAATTTGAGCACTGCAACTTTTTGACCCCTCCGCTCACACACTGTCATCTTCTTTGGCTGTATGCTCAACGACTGGGTCCGAAATTAGGTAGCCTCAGAGTTTTCCTGAGGAGGAGCCTATAGGACACCATTTTTTCAACGCAAACAACCCAGATGACGAAATTCCACTTTTGAGTGGGCTGATGCGTACTTTTTCTAGTTTTCAGACTTTGTATCTTCTCTCTCTCTCTCACTGTTCCTTGTACAACAATGTTATTTCTCTGGAATAACTTTGTAGTTCCAGCATGATTGTGGGGCACTATTAGGTTCCATTTGATCTACTTAATCTAGACTGTTGGTACCTTCCATGTGTTTAAGAAAAAATGTGATAGCCATGCAGCCATAATTGCACAAAACCGGTTTCAATGCCAGCTTTGCAGCTTGACCAAACTGGGTGACCCAAGGCAGTTAATTTTCTCTCTAGGCTTCCATTTCCTTGAGCATACCATTTGAGAGCGCCTTGAAATAAATCAGTCCAAAATGGACACTGTACAAATATTTTAGTTGTATATTGCTTACTAGAAAATAATGGTCAATCTATTACAGTAAAGGTTTATACAGAAGGCACAAGATAGCTGACTTTGCTCTTGAGTCATTAATAAAATCATCATTTTAGTAGGGGTGTTGTTGACTATCAAATCCAGTGAAGGCCACTCGGTGCAGTAAAGTTATCTAGTATGCTAAAAAAATACAAAATACACATTTTTATTTTCAAATGTTGTACCACAGTTATAAACAAAGAGACAGTAAGCCAGCAACACTAACAGGTAGGAAATCAGAAGGACTAGGCGCAGATGAGAGCTGTTCTCCTTTCCGGCAGTGCTCCGCTGTGGAGATTCATGGGACCTGTCACTGCCTCTCTACCACTCCCTACTGGCGCTGGCTGGTAGTGAGGCGGGATACCACTGGGTGTTGGGCATAAGACCTAGGTGTGCATGTCTCATATATTTTTGCAGGATGACGTCTCTGTCGCTGTAGTTTAATAGTTTAGGAATTAAAGGTGTAATCAGTGCTTTGAGAAGATATAAAAGGAGTTAATCTAGAGTGGTATGGGTTTTATCATAGAGCACATAAAGTGGAGTAGTTGTAGGAGATTTAAAGATAGCTCACTGATATGTACTTTCGATGTCTCACCGATAAGATGGTTTTGAGTCACCGCATAGTCGTGATTATAGTAATTTCATCAAAAATTGAACTAATTGGTGAAGAATGATTTTCATAAAAGCTTATAAGTGGGCCCTGATAATGAAAACTAAGAGGGAAGAGAGATGGGAGCATGGAGTCCCTTCCCTTTCAGATCAAACTTGTGACACATGACAAAAGATCAATCACCACACACACATTTGGGCATTAACAATCAACAGCAGAATTAAAGTTTTTTTAACTTGCGATAACAATGGGACTGATAGAATTATCTAAAACCATACACCATAGTAGAAAATGAGTGCCTAATTATGGAATAATATTCCCATATAACTTGGTGATAGTTCACGGCCATTCCAATATGGCTGCGGCAATTACCAACAGGAAAAGCCGAGCCATGTTCCAGCCGGAAAAGAGGCTGCAACAGGAAGTCATGAAACAATCAGACTGCCGCTGGATCTTTTTGAGGATCCCGAGGAAATGGATCCTCAACGTCAGAGGGCACAACGTGGTCAGTAAGGAGACTCTGACCCTTGACGAAGTGAGTGAAGTATAATGATCGGGCTCAAGTGTACATTCAATGGACACTGAGGAGCGGGTCTGGAGCTGAGACTTTATTGGGAGACATCTCAGCCTCCCGCCGACAATGGTCTCAAAGATGTTATTTAGTTTTAATAGCTCTTGTCTAACTAAAAATACTAGATGAGTCTGAGAAGTGCCGAAATGCAAACGATGGGGACACTCCTCTGCGATTTTACATTTCTTTTAAACAATAGAGGCCCTTTAGCTCACTGGATTTAATATGCGCTCCAGGAGATAGTAGAACCACATACCTACGGGATAGAACAATGAGGCGAATTAATTAAAAATCGAAGTGGAATACAATATAGCCTCAGTAGGGGACTAGATGGATATGAACAACCTTTTTTGTACACTATGTTTATTTGCCGAGTGACTAAAGGGTGCTGTCCCCACTTTGTCCCCGGGTTGGGAGAATAAACAATGAGACTTGGGTAAAGATGAATATTTTCAAATTTAGTAACAAATTCTGATGTTTGAGTTTTAACTTTATAGTTCCGCTGTCCACATGGTGTTGGGTGTTCAATAATGGGGAATTTTGGATAGATCATAGTTTTTACATCAAAATTGTGGTTATAGATGTTAATTATGAAGGTGTGACCCTTTGGAAAGGGATTATAAACAAATACAATCAACAAGGGAAGTATATCACTATGTCTCTTTGTTTCTATATAGGTATGCATTGCAAGTGTGGTTACTTACCGATATAAAGAAAGGCTGTTAGAACTGGGGGTCTCTAGTTGGCAATGGCTGGCGCCTTTGTCCAAATAGGGACCCTTGCTTCTAAGTCAGGATAAGGGGATTACACTCCTAGATAACCCCTGCTCACCCCCTTGATAGCTTGGCACGAGCAGACAGGCTTATCTCAGAGGCAGTGTGTTAAGCATTTGTGAACACATACAGTAATACAGTGAAAACACCACAGATGGGCACACCACAGGTTTTATAAAAATAAGCAATCTTTATATAGACTTAACGCAAGACCAAAAACGACAATAATCCACCAAACTGTACTTAAAGTTGACTTAAAGATGGTAGAAGTTGCTTAATTCTAGTTGGTGATAAATGCAACAAAGTTCTCAACAAAGTATCTGGATGCGTAACGCAAAACAAAAAAAAGGTTAGCAGGAATAGAGATGCGTTGGTTCATTGCTTCAGGGGAGACGATGCGTCGTGCCTCAATGCTTGCGCAGAGTAGGGGATGTGTCTTGATCCTTACCGGAGATGAGGTGATGCGTAGATTCTCGTGATGCATTCCGGTTGCGAAGCGACAAGATAGCGCTTTGATGCGATGCGACGATCCGGTGCGATGTGATAAGACGGCGCCCTTGATGCGACGGTGCAAAGACGATGCGTGCACGCCCTGTTGGCTTTGCGGATGTTAGACCTGGCATCATTGGCGTGAGTCTCCCTTCCATTTTGACGGATTGCCTCCTCTGTTTTGATATGTTTTTGCTGGTTTTATGCTTTGTGCACTGTGCCACTGCTAATCAGTGCCTCAGTGCAAGTGCTACCTATGTTAAATTGATGTACTAATTGCTGATTCCATGATTGGGCTATTTGATTTATCTATCAACCCCTAGTACGGTGCATCATGTGTGCCCAGGGCTTGTAAATCAAATGCTGCTGGTGGGCTTGGAGCACTGGTTGTGCCACCCACAGAAGCAGCTTGTATAGTGTGTCTCAGGCCTGCCATTGCAAAGTGTGTGTGCAGTCCAGCACTGCCATGTCGACTTGGCCAAGTGCACCCACTTGCCAGCCCCTAAACCTTCCCTTTGCTTCATGTTAGACACCCCTATGGTAGGCCCATGGGCAGGGTGCATTGTAAGTATAAGGTAGGACATGCTCTGATGTGTGTAGCATGTCCTAATAGTGAATTACAGCCATTTTTGTTTTTCACTATTGAAGGCTACCTGTTCTCCAAAGACTAGAATGGGCATTTAGATGATTACATTCTTATAATCCTAACTGACTCAGGGAACATGGTAGAAATTCGAATGTAGTATGCCTGAACTCAGAATGATAAAATACATATTTTAGTAAAGTTGGTTTTAATATTCTGTGTTTGAAAATACCACTTTTAGAAAGTAGATATGTTCTTGCCTAACTGTCCAGGCCTGCCTCTGCTAGGTTGTGTATTCCTTGTCTGGGTTTGTGAGTGACAGGGCTGGGGGATTCCAGGAGACCGGATGGGGCAGCCCAGTGGTGAATAGAGAGATCTGCATCTAGATGGGAGGGAGGAGTTGCACCTGGGACCTAAATAGAGCTGGGTTTTCCAGCTACAATGCTGGCTCCACCTCCTGTGGCTTGTTTGATGCCTCTTCCCTGCACTGTGAAAGGAGAGAAGGAATCTTGTCAACAAAGTGCTCCAGGGCTGTACCTTCCCTCCCCTGTGCTGGCTTCACCTCCTGTGGGCCGACTGATGTCTCTGCCCTGCACAGTGTAAGGAAGAAGAGAGTCATGTAAACAAAGTGCTCAGGAACTGATTTGGACTAGGCAGAGGCCTCTGTCTTCAGACAACAAAGGATTTTGGGGTATAAACATTGGGACCCTGAACCAAAGAAATTAGCTCACTTCTGGAACAAGAAACCTTTTGCCAAGGAGAAGAACCAAGGAAACTGCAGGAGTTTTACTGCCCCTCTGCCCGTGTGCTGTTTGCTGGGTTGGCCTGCACGTGTTGCTTCATTGCCAAGGAAAGGAGAAGGAACTTTTAAGGACTTTCATCATTTACAGAATATTCTCCAAGGGCTTGAACTGTGCTTGCCTCCTGCTGAAGTCTCAGGGACAAAAGACGTCACCTCCAGCTCCCCTCTGAAACATATCCACTATACTCAATTCATATTGTGGGCTGGAGACCATCTACTTGAGCTACTGCAGTCTTGAACCGTGACGGGATTTAGTGGGGGGAACGGCGACCTTGCTGGCACATTTTCACCAATTGGGGGACTTTCTATACGACAGAACCCGCCCGTCAGAGCGACCGTATTGGCAATACACGAAGGAGACTTTAACCTCGCGTGGTTGCAGCTGAAACATTTTCCCTCCCTCCTAGGGGGACTACATAATTTAAACTACCGATACCAGTCTACAATTCGGAAGTTATATCAGTGATCTGGAAATCGTTATTCAGATCTCGTATGGTTTCTTTTACCGTTTGAATAAACGTGATTTTCAAGTCAAATTTTACTTACCTCAGGAGCATTGAAAAAGCTGTGAATGGGGACGAAACACGTGTCGGCTGTGGCTGTACCAATGTTGTAAACAACTTAACAACTGTGGTGAAGAAAGTGTTTACGTGTTTTTTGTATTCAATATTTTTGCTGACTGTGGATAGTCAGCCATACAGCTATTTGTGCTGTGCTCTGTCTATGTTTCATATTATATATAGATATTATATTACACAAATCTGGATAGTAAATCTTCCAGCTTCCTTTTATTAGCAGCTGGTTTTTGTCCTTCTCTTCTAGTGAGGTCTACAGTCTAAGTAGGGAGAGTTAGGGAAGGCTCGCTCACTTGTCCCTCCTTGTTCTGTGTAAATCTGTCCCTTTTTCATCCACCTCTCATCACCCCTCTTCTCCAACCACCTCTCTCCGCCCAGCAGCTTCTCTTCTCTTGCTGGTTCTGCCACTCCTACACCTACCTCTCTCTTCCCCCTCCTTTCATTTTGTCTTGCTTGTTATAAACTCTTCTATATCCACCTCTACCTTCAATGCCCTACTCTTTAACTGTCCCCTCTCCCGAGCTTCTCATCTTATGTCACTGGTTCTGCCCATCATACACTAGAGGTGGGCGAGCCACTGAAAGCTCAAGCCAAACTTGAGCCAGAAGCCTGGCTCTGGCTCAGCTTGAAGTCCTATTGGAACCTCCAACCTGTACCAAGCCAAGCTTTCATGTGGCTTTTTCCTGTCTATCTCTATCCAAGATGTGGGGCTACGGTAGTCTCAGCGTTGGTTCAACATCTTGTGATTCTTGATAGATCATTTAATCTCTTCATGCCCATAAACAGTGCATGTGCCGTTGTGTAATGTAGCTGGTGCTCATTTAGCGCACTCCAATATCTTCAGGTCGAGTTTGCACTATTTTTTTTTAAACCCTGCCAAAAAATGCACTAAGAGGTAAAAGCAAAACCTAAACATAAGTAAAGGCAAATAGATACTTACTCACTGGCTGATTTGTGCAAAGTGAAACCAGAAACCATGGGTAAATCATGGCTTCCCAACTTAAATCGTGTGATCTTAGGTACATATTTTATTACACCCAAACTCTTTTTCTTCCTTTTTTGTGTCTGAAAGCACTTTCAAATACGTGAGTTCAGACTACCAGTTCTACAAAGGTATGACGTTTACCAAGTCCGTCTCAATGTAGTGCTATAATGTGCTCTGTAATGTCAATGCTTCCACATGTTAAAGAAATACACTTTTTTTTAATTTTGAAGAGACTTTATCATATTTTATGTGATGTTTGTTGTTTGATTACCACAGAACATATTTTCAGGGCTTGGCTCATCCACAGGATCGAACAGTCGAGCCAGACCCTTCCCTCAGCTCTGGCTTGGCCCTCCCGGTTAATTTGTTGGCTTGCCCACCTCTCTCATATACCCATCTCTCTCTTTCATTTTTGACTCTGTCAATTACTTGTTGTCACTGGTTCTGCTCTTCAAACACTCTTTCCTTGACCCTTCTCTCGCTTCCCCAGATTTTTACTTTCTCTCAATGGTTCTGCCCCACTGACATACAGTTTGTCCCTCCATTATGTACTGTTCAACAGTAGTGCCACCTGGCCCATTTGTTAGTAAAACACATGGTATTTTTAACAAAAGGCTGTTAAAAGAAAACCTGTAACCTCAACAAATGCTGGCATTTATTCCTGCTTGAACTAAAAGGTTTAAACAGTTAATACAAGCATAAATCATGCAAGATTATTTCCAAACAATCTACATAATCCCTAAATGATTATTAAAGCTGCCGGAGGCAGAATTGGAAAATAAAAGGAATATATATGATTTTCCCACAAATTGATATTCAAATAGATGCTCAGTGCCCATATTGTGTATGAAATAGGTGGTAACT
This sequence comes from Lissotriton helveticus, assembly GCF_964261635.1. Lineage (NCBI taxonomy): Eukaryota > Metazoa > Chordata > Amphibia > Caudata > Salamandridae > Lissotriton > Lissotriton helveticus. The sequence goes on along the minus strand of NC_136069.1, from coordinate 1,326,023,680 downwards.
CTGTGCACATCTATCATCTCTCCACTTTAAATTCACCCCTCTCCCCCCCCCCCACTCTTCAGTCTGTGCCAAGGAAGAGATGGCCATTGTGGATGTAGCGTATTCCCTTTCATTATTTTTCCTTTTGTTTATTCCTGGAGGTGAGGTCTGCCTTAACTTCACACTCACCACCTATCTTCAAGCCCATCTCATCACCATTGTCATGCAGAAAATCAGCAATTAAGCCATGAAAGGGATGGGCAGGGAAAGCTACTAAAAGAATTAAAAAATAAAATAAATGCAGACTTGTTTTCAGAGCTGTGAATGGCAGGGCTTTGGAACGGCCAGTGCAATACCCTGGGTTACAGGCCGATAGTTCCAGCCCAGTCAGTCCAAGGCACCTGATGGAGGGGGGGGGCAGGCTGAAGCCCTTTCTGCCCAATGGGCGTAGCACCCCAGATGGTATATGACTACTTAAACTGTGTACATCCTGACACACATCTTGAGTTGCATGTAAAATGTGTTTATTAACAATTTCAAGACTTTGAGATTTTGAAAAGTCTTATGAGTAAGAGCTGATTAGTCTAATTGAAGATATCGCTTAAAGTAATGTTCTACAACTTTTGACATCAAAAAGAGAAATGCATCAGTTAAATCATAAGAAAAGATAAAAATAAGAAATAACGCCTACTCTTACTACAGTAATTTCTTGGCCTGCTAAAGATTTGGAGATCCACACTCAGATGTGCTGCAATCTTTTTTTTTTAAAGTTCAAAATGATTTTATTGAAAAGAAACAAGGTGACCACACAGAGTATATGTTATGAATAATATATATCACATTCCAATCTTGTCTTTGAAAAGGAAAGACATTGGGCTAACAGCACATAAGCAAATCATAAAAGGGAACAATGTACATTGAAAGAAATATATATGCAATATAGGAAATATGAAAGAGAATAAATAAATAAATAATGGAACCATTGGGGTGATCAGGGTGGTTTGGGAACCTCCTGTTGAGATGGTCTTTGTATAGAGTATTTTTTGGCACTACTACCAATGAATGTTGTAACTGGGGCCCACAAGTCAATACATTTTTTAGCTATTTGAGGTGGGTTTACAAAAGCAGTGTCTAACCTGTGATTATGGCAAACAGTGTACCACCAAGTTTTATATGAAATCTTCAAAAAATCTTTTCCGTTGGCGGTAATTTGTTGAAAAGCAATTGTTAATAACAAATCAATAATCTTAACATTGAGAGAGGACCTGTTCCAAATAGAGGAAAGGCTACCCAGAAAAATATGGATAAAAGAAAAAGGGAAAGTAGTGTTGTATATCAAATTAATTTGTGACCAAACTTGCAACCAAAAAGTATGTAGTAGTGGGCAAAGAAACAACATATGAAATATGTCAGCAGTAAGAGAAGAGCAGGTCCAGCAAGTGTCTGCAGTGGTTGAAAAACGTTTACATAAAATGGTTGGGTAAACAAAAGTCTATTACAGACAAAGAATAATGTTTGTGTGGTGTTAGCTGCTCTAGAAGTGTTGCGTATTTTGGACCAGATGTTTTTCCATAATAAAATTGGCCAACATACAGCTAAATCTTTTTCCCATGCCACTTCAATTTGTGTTTTCTGTCTATCAGTGTCAGTACCTTGTAGGTGTTTGTAAATAGTAGAAGCTGTGGGTTTGGTCATTAGCAGGGTATGGAGTCATAAAGAGGATTCTGAGTCATTGGAAATAGCTGGTGTATCAGGGACATGAGAGTTAGATTCCAATACAGCATGTTTAAGTACATTGTATTTATGAAAAAAGGAAGTTGGTAAGTTAAATGCCCCCATAAGCAAGGCAAAAGGTAAAAATTCTGAGTTTAAGAATAATTGATGAATCCACAGAAAACCTCTGTCTCTCCAAGTCCTCCAATAAAAGGGTTTATTATGAATCAATAAATCCTTATTATGCCAAATTGTGGAGTTCATAAAGGAATCTTTAGAGGCAGGAGGAGAACTGGGAGGTAAGTCAAGTAATTTAAAAGTATATTTCAAAACAGGAGTGGAAATGGATTGTGGCTTACGTGAGAAAGAAAGGTATTCACAAAATGAATTAGGAGACATAAATAGGCGTTCACTGGAGGTCCAGAGAGGACATTCATCTGTAGAATCAAGCAACCACAGAGATGCCTAACGCAATAAGAAAGTTTTATGATACGCCTGAAAATCTGGGAAATTGATTCCACCCTCTGTTTTGGGACGTATCCGTTTTGATAAAGACATACAAGATTTCTTATTATTCCATAAGAAAGAAGATAAAATGGAATTAATTTTTTTAATAGATTTGGAGGTAATGGGAATTGGGATACTCGAAATAGTATACAATACTATGGGTGACAACATCATCTTTATGGTATCCAAGCAGCCCCACCAAGACAAATAAAGAGGATGCCATTTAGAGGTGAGATCTGCGATTTTTTGAAGGCATTTATTCATACATAAAGTCACCGTCTCTGAGATTGAGGGGGTAAAGTGTAAACCTAAATATTTGATGTGGTTAGGGTTCCATTTAAAATGAGAGGCTTGAAAGTGCTAACTAAAAGTATGTAAACGGTAAGATTTCACACTTATTATTGTTTAATATATATCCAGAAATAAGTGAATAAGATTTCACTTCTGCTAAAAAGGCTGGTATTGATTCTTCTGGTTTGGACAAAAATAAAAGTATATCATCAGCATAGGCTGCAAGTTTTATGTGACCATTAGATGTTTGGAAACCATAAATGTTTGGATTTTGACGTAGTTTGGATAAGAAACGTTCTAAAGCCAGATTAAAAAGAAAAGGAGAAAGAGAACAACCTTGGCGTACCCCTCTATTTCAGTTAACAAATGATGAGATTAAGCCATTAGCACAAACTGCTGCACAGGGATTCGAATAGAGAAGGGATAATAAGTTTATAAAATTGGGGCCAAATCCAAACCACTTAAGGGTGTAAAAAAGATATATCCACTCAACTCTATCAAGGGCCTTTTCGGCATCTAGTGCAATTGCCGCCAAAGGATGATTGAGATGAGAAGATTTGGATAAAACATCAAAAAAGAGTCTGTGTTGCCGGTAATTACTTGCCCCTTGACAAATCCAGATTGTTCCTTACCTAATAACTTTGGGAGGTATGAGTCGAAATGTTTAGCTAAAGCTTTGGAAAAAAATGTATAGTCAATATTGACCAGTAAAATTGGTCTATAATTTTTGCAGTATTTGGGGTTTTTACCTTCTTTAGGGATAAGACAAATGTGGGCTTAGGAAAATGTTCCAGAGGAGATTTTTGAGGAGCAAATGTAATTTGGGTAGTAGAAGAGAAGAAAAGACGGTGTAAAATTCAACAATAAAGCCATCAAGGCCAGGAGCCTTGTCTTTTTTGAGCATCGGAAGGGCTTTTAAGAGTTCATGCTGGGAAATGTCAGATTCTAAGGAGGAAAAATCTAAAAGGGTTTGTGAAGGTTTTTGGATGTTAGAAAAAAATTGTGAAAGAAGATGGTCTTTGGGTTGTATTTCTGAAGAGTATAAAGATTTGTAAAAGAGAGAGAATTCATGCAAAATTTCGGCATCTTTGAACTTTAAAACTGAATGCTCATCAAAGACAGATTCGATGTTTAGTCTGTTTTACTGGATTTTTAAGTAGTTGGCTAAGATTTTACCTGCTTTGTTTTTACCGCCATAGAATTTCGTGCTAGATTTTAACAAATAAAGTGAAGCATCATCTGTCGATTTTTTGTTGAATTTCAACTTAGCATGAATAAGGGCTTTTAAACAACCTTCTGAATGAGATGTGTAGTAGGAATGTTCCAATGCCTTAATATCTTGAAGAAGATCATTATTTATCTTGCATGCAACTTTTTGCTTCTTTGCTATATAGTCCAGAATAAAACCTCTAGTTGATGCCTTAAAGGCATCCCAAATGATTGCAGGGAAAGGGAGTCTGATGTGTTCCTGAATTGTTCCCGTCAAATATTCCATGGAGAATGTAGCGAACGCCGTGGTGAATTCAGAGTCTAAAAGGAGTGCATTATTAAAACGCCATATTTTGGGAGCATTATTCTTAGGAAGAATATCAAAACCAATGGAAACTGGTGCGTGGTTCGATAAAAGAATAGGGCCAATTTCTGCGTGAGTAAGGGATTGTGAGATGTTATGAGATACAAAAACATAGTCAATTCTTGATTGGGTATGGTGGGTAGTGGAACAAAATAAATATTACCTAGTAGTTGGGTTACATAAGCGCCAAGCGTCAACCAATTTATGTTGCTGTATGGTGTGAGTGAAGGATTTGTGTGATTTGTTGGGATCAAACACCTGGTTACAGACTCCAGCTAAAATAAAGTTATCATCAATACAATAGGAAATACGTTTTGCTAGAGCAGGCCAAAAGGAAGCATCTACCCCTGTAGGTGCATAAACATTAAGGAGAGAAATTGGAACACCTTTTAGTGATAATTTAACAATGATCCATCTCCCCTCAGCATCTGATTCTTGCGATAACAATGTTATTGGTAAAGATTTACGGCATAGTATCACCACTCTATTTCGTTTACCATCACCTGGGGAGAAAGAAGCCTCACCCACCCATCCCCTTTTCAATTTTAGAGATTCAGTACCTGTAAGGTGAGTTTCCTGTAATAAAACAATGTCAGCCTTCAATTTATCCAAGGGTGATAAAACTCTTTGTCTCTTGATAGGAGAGTTTAGACCCCTAATGTTCCATGAGACTAACTTAAGTGACATGAGATATAGGAATAGGATGATATAAACAGCAAAATGTGACAATCCAATTAAAAAAGATGAGAAATGCAACAAACAAAATGCTCCAAACTTACAGTACAAAAGCCCAATCTGTTGTAAAGACAATTGTAGAGTTATATAAAAAAGAAGAATAGAAAAAAGGAGGAAAGACAAGAAAACTTTAGGCCAATAAAACATAAGAAAAGTAAATGAGTAAAGGTAAGAAAGAATGCAATAAGCAAATGCGAAAAAATCCAGGTTTAAAACACCAAAATCCAATTTGTTACATAAGTTTCGGTTAGTATTATAAGAGAAGCTGAAGATCAAAAAAAGTAAGATGAGTTTATAACATAGAGAAAAAGAGAAAGTAGAGCAGTAAGTATTATGGTGAAAAAGACACAGATCAGATGGAAAAAGGTACGTGAAAAGAATAGATGGAAAAAGAACAGACTAGTAACAAGAAATGCCTGAAATCTGTTTGTGATTGTGACGATAGCGATATTTATAGATATGAGCAAATAGGAGGAAATGAAAATATAGGTGATACTATCATGAAAAGAAACATGTATCCATGAAACAAGACTTAAAATGAAGAGCAGGATGACTAACTTATCAATGACAGTAAAAGTACAGAGAAAGTTTAAGCAAAGATATGAGTAATATGAGAAAGCAATCACAAAAGGAGAAGTGAATAAGAAAAGAAGTATGAGAATGTAATGCAGTAGACAAAACAGAAAACAACTCAAATAAGGAACCCGTAAAAGAGGAAAATGAAGATGGGTAAGTAAACAAAGGTCACCATGAGAACAAGTGAAGAACTGTATGACAAAACCAAGAATATAAGACAAAACAAGAAACATACTTACATTAAGGGAACATGAAAGCGAGGGTAGGTGGAACCACATGGAACAAGCGAAGCTTCGGGTAGGTACCGGGACAGCCGAGGAAGGGACAAGTCACACAGCACTGGTAAGTAGAGGATGAAGGAAGGAAAAGAAAAGAATAAATGTACATGATGAGACATGTAACGTTAATATACAAATAAAAACAACAAATCTGAAGAGCAATGAGGTAAATAGCCGCAACCCTAGAGCCGAAGGCTATGCGAAACCATAGGAAAATATTAGTCGTTTAATCATTAAAGAACCTGCAAACAAAGTAAGGAAAAATCCAACATTTGAGAGTATTAAAAAGTCAGGTTCCATTCGAGGAAGAGGGCCTTGAAGAATCCATTTGAGTCGATCTGTTTGAATTGATGAAACTCTGCAGTCGGGCAGGATCTTCATATGAGGACGTTCTGTTATTAAATGTGACTTTAAATATGCAAGGGTGGAAGAGACCGTATTTTGCATAATCTAGAGAAAAGTTCTCATGTCGAGGAAGGCCTTGCGCCTGGCTACTGTAGCTCTTGAGTATCCCTGCGCAAAAAATAGTGTGGACCCAGACCATGAAATCCGCTGCATAACCTTAGCAGCCGCCAAAACTTTCAGCAGATCTGTGTATTCTAAGAAATAGAGAATAACACCCCTGGGCCTTTGCGAAGGAGAGGAAGTGTTAGAAACTCTGCCCAGTCTATGAGCGCGTTGAATATTCAAAGTGGTACCCTCTGGCATGTGTAGAACCTTGGGGATAAAAGACTTGAAAAAGGAAATAGGGTCTGAACCTTTGACCCCTTCATTCAGACCATAAATATGTAAATTGTTCCTCCTGTTGCGGTTTTCTAAGTCCTCAACTTGTTTTTGAAGAGTTGAAACTTGCGACTGCATGAAAGAGACAGTTTTAGAAGTTTTGTCTAGGGCTGAGACACTATGTTCCATACCTGAGATTCTGGTATCAAGTTGTGACCAGCTGTTGGAGAGAATTTGCAACTTAGAGTTGGTTTCCTCCATAAAGGGTCTAAGAGCTCTTTTTTCTTGCAACAATAGATCCATGGAAACTGAAGAATCTGCTTTGGGAGGCAGAGTCCAGACAACCTGAATTCTTCAATTTTGAGAGCTCAGAGAATAGCTTTGAATTTTTAATAAAAGCACGCTTCGGTATGGGTGTGGTAAAAGAAGACCCTTTCGTCCTGCCCATCAAGTATTGAGTAAACACCTACAAGTCACGGACCATCAGAGAAGTGCAATGAGAGAACTCAGGAAACGTGTCAGGTGCTGAGAGGATATTTTTGATTAATTTGCACTTCAGGGAAGACCTGACACTTGACATATCACCAAACACCACAGCCATCTTTATGAACAGTTATAACTCAATTAGTATCCAAATGCACCTCAAACTGAATGTGTAGGCAACCCAATTACAGTAATTGTGTTGATAAAGTCAAAAAGATGAAAAGGGTGTCTTGAGAAGCTATATGTGACAGACAAAATATTCTTTGAGCCAAATTTGCTTTTATCTCCTCAACTGTCTGTTGTTGAAAGCCTTGGTAATACCTAAATGGCGTCTGTATTCACTTCATGTGAAAAGCAAAATGGTTGCAGAAAAGATGAGGTTACAGCTAAAAATGAGCGGAAATGCAGGAAATCATGGTGAGAGAGTTCCGATTTGAAAAGGGACGAAGATATGTGCAGTTAGGGCAATTTATCTGCTTGATGACGAGTAAACACTGCCATTGCACATTCCAAAAACAAAATGGCGGCCACAATTTCACGAGCCAGTCTCTGAGCTTAAAACTTCAAATGCTGCCTGTTCATCGCATATAAACATGTGAAAATGTGCGCATTTTGGTCAGGGGCCCTTTACATACCAGTGCCTCTCCTGTCCTTCGCGCTACACAATGTGCATGTTCGTCGTCCCCTCCTCTCGTCTGGAGCCCTACGGTAAAGCCGCCATGCTCTACGGGTGCCAAACCACGCCCCCCCCAAGATGTGCTGCAATCTCAATGATAGAAAGCGGCTCCTCCCTGTATCTAGGGGGTGTGTCAGAACAGAATTTTTGTATCTCATACATCAAATAGAATAACTAAAAACCTCAGAGTTTTGTCATATTAAAAGTTATTGACAACGAGAGATGATAAGAAGCAGTCATTTACATCAAACATCATGAACAGTGAAGTCCAATTGGGTCGTTTCATAGAATTGAGAAATAGTTTTGTTGTGAGATTAAAAGGTTTTATTAACAAATAAATTCAAGTCTATTTTTTCAGTACAAATTATTACATTTAGTCATTATTATAATGGATTCAAATAATCCATTAGTTGATATTTCAAGACAAGGAAAATACCACATTAGTAAGAATTACAAATAATATGGAGAAAATGCAGCAAGTATGTTCCATAAAGGAAATTCCCTAAATGAGATTAATGAAGTTTGGACATAAAATGGGTATTTAGTTTTATAAAGCAAGATAGGGTGTCAGTTTCAGAAACTCAAATAAAGGGTTCTGTTAGATCTGGGGGTCTCTAGTTGGCAATGGCATTCACCTTTGTCCAAATAGGGACCCTTACTTCTAAGTCAGGATAAGGGGATTACACTCGTTAATAACCCCTGCTCACCCCCTTGGTAGCTTGGCACGAGCAGACAGGCTTATCTCAGAGGCAGTGTGTTAAGCATTTGTGAATATACACAGTAATACAGTGAAAACACTACAGATGGACACAACACAGGTTTTATAAAAATAAGTATTCTTTATATAGACTTAACACAAGACCACAAATGACAAAAATCCACAATACTACACTTACGATTGCTTAAAGATGATTAAAGTTGCATAGTTCAAGTTGATGATAAATGTGACAAAGTTCTCAACAAAGAACCTGGATGCGTAGCGCAAAGTAAACAAAAGGCTTGCAAAAGGGGAGATCCGTCGGTTCCGGGATCCGGGGGAGATGATGTGTAGTGCCTCAATGCTTGCGCAGAGTAGGGGATGCGTCGTGATCCTTACCAGTGCGGAGGTGATGTGTAGATTATCGGCCTGCAGGCCCGTTGCGATGCGCAAGATGGTGCCTTGATGCAATGTGATGATCCGGACATCAGACAAGCCACAGGAGGTGGAGCCAGCATTGTAGAGGGAAGGCCCAGCCCTATTCAGGTCCCAGGTGCAACTCCTCCCTCCCATCTAGATGCAGATCTCTCTATTCACCACCGGGTTACTCCAGCCTGTCTCCTGGAATCCCCCAGCCCTGTCACTCACAAACCTAGACAAGGAATACACAACGTAGCAGAGGCAGGCCTGGACAGTTAGGCAAGAAAATACCTACTTTCTAAAAGTGGTATTTTCAAACACAGAATATTAAAACCAACTTTACTAAAAGATGTATTTTATTATTCTTAGTTCAGGCACACTAAATTCAAATTTCTACCATGTTCCCTGAGTCAGTTAGGATTATAAGAATGTAATAATCTAACTGCCCATTCTAGCCTATAGAGAACAGGTAGCCTTCAATAGTGAAAAATGAAAATGGCTGTAATTCACTATTAGGACATGATACACACACCAGAGCATGTCCTACCTTATACTTACAATGCACCCTGCCAATGGGCCTACCATAGGGGTGTCTGATATGAAGCAAAGGGAAGGTTTAGGGACTGGCTAGTGGGTGCACTTGGCCAAGTTGACATGGCAGTGCTAGACTGCCCATAGGCCTTGCAATGGCTGGCCTGAGACACCCTTTATAAGCTGCTTCTGTGGGTGGCACAACCAGTGCTGCAAGCCCACCAGCAGCATTTGATTTAGAAGCCAAGGGCACCCATGGTGCACTGTACTAGGAGGGGCTTACAGGTAAATCAAATAACCCAATCATGGAATCACCAATTAGTACATTAATTTAAAATAGGGAGCACTTGCACGGTGGCACTGATTAGCAGTGGCACAGTGCCCATTTTTAAGAAACGCCACAGACTTACTCACTTTCCGGAGAGGCCTTAAAACCTGGCTGTTCACTCACTGATCCCAGATAGCTCTCCTGGGTCTCAGAGAATTAGTGGTTTAGCGCCAGAACACCTTTGGGTAATTGTTGTGCTTTATAAATAATGATAACATAACATAACCAGCAAAAACATATCAAAACAGAGGAGGCAATCTGTCAAAAATGGAAGGGAGACTCACGCCAATGATGCCAGGTCTGACAGGTTCTGATAAGAGAATTTAGCTTGTCTGTCATACTATTGCTTCCATACCTAGAATACAGCATCCTATTGGTTTTCTAGCTCTAGATGCTGGAAAAGCATTTGATAAAGTTAATTTGATTTTTATTTTCAAAACTATGGAGGGTTTTGATTTTGGCACAACATTTCTTTCAATAGTTCAGGCTTTCTATTCTTCACCTTAGGCAACTACATATGTTACTGGTATTACCTTTGTATAATGGTATTACCTCTGCATCTTTTGCTTTATGTAGAGGTACCAGACAAGGATGACCTCTCTATCCCATATTAATTTTACTGGCCATTGAACCTTCATTGTGTCTTTTCCATAATTCGTCTGACTATACAGGGATTACTGTTAATAACATAACTCTAACATCCTCTGATTATGTAGATGATGTTCTACTCTATATAAATGACCTGATCAATACTGTAGTCAGTATACTGTGAAATATATAGAATTATGCTTCAATCTCAGGATACACATTGAGTATTTAAAAAACAGAATTATTTCCACTGAATGTGTATTGTACAACTGATATGATTAGTGGTACCAATATTATTTGTAATTCATCTAGTCTAAAGCATTTAGGAATAGAATACATTTTAAAAATTCAACTTAGAGGCATGGCCAAGATGGTGAGCGGGGTAAGACATGCCTTTTTCGTCTCCTTGCTCCCAGTTGCCCGCTGCAGTTGTAGCCCATATTCAGAGTGCCCAAGACACCCGCATCCCTCTGAAGGCGAGAGCACCGACCAAAAGAGAGTGTTTGCCATCCCAGGAGACCAGCAGCTGACAGAGAGAGAGACAAGCCCAGTCGGGAATAATGGCTGCCGCAGCCTGGTGCACCCCATAAGGACTTTACTCGGCCAAGGGAGATTCGCTGCAGAACGGGTGTACAGTCACCACCCCGGGATGCAGCAGCCTTTGGCCAGAGACGGAGGCCCAAAAAGGATGGGAAACGCTAAGCATCCGCTAGGACGATCGCAGCAAGAGGAGAGTGAGGGCAGAGGCAGGGCTAAAGAGCTGCAGGCAGCGCAGCGGCCCCTCTGACACAGCAGTCTGGTGAGGAAGAGAGCCAGAGCCAGTGACCATGGAGAGGCTGGAGTGATGCCCCAGAAGTGGCGGAACAGAGAGACCTGGGAGGGACACCACGCTGGGCTTGCCCCACACTGCTGGATGAACCCAGTCGATGCCAAGAGAAGGAGGCCCAAAAGGAGTGGGCCCTGAGGCAGTGGCCCCCACTCAGTTGGTAGGCCTGTAGAGACCAAACACAAGAGGCAGAAGTGGAAGCTCTCAAATATCACACCAGGCCCATCATACACAGCACACAGGGACCCAGTGAAGAAGGATAGGGACACTAAAGGACATGTTGACCAAACTCCCCACTGCGGCTGGGGGAGACAGAGGGCGTTGCCTCGCACCCATACTGGTCAAGAAGCAGAAAACACAGAGAAGCCACAACATGCACCCAACAATTCCAGCTACCGAGGACACGTCGACTCGGCCTACGGGTCCTGGACTCAAATGGACTATATTAAGTTATACGTTTAGTTTGTTGCTAGTTTTCTTGGGGACCAGTACTCATGTTAGCAGGCTGTAGGGAGAGAGAGAACACATCGAGGGGTGAGACAGAGAGACGGAGTGATGGGGGTGAGGGGAGCTGACAATGGAGATCCCAGATAGAGGTACCCTCATACATGTGGCATGGCATCGCATCGCATGTAATTAAGGTCATATCGCTCAATGCAAAGGGCCTCAATAATCCCATCAAGAGGTGAGCTAGGCTTTCATATGTGGAAAACTCTGAGGTGGATATCTGCCTCCTCCAAGAGACCCACCTTCTGAGTAAGGACTGGCATCACCTCCGATCGCCTCCGATCACCAGTCCTTACTCAGATCTCCGATCTTGAGCATTTCCTCACCAACTCTTTTCTTCCACCTCTGATAAAAACACGAGGGTGACAATCCTAGTAGCTAGATGATTTAGGGTGGAGGTGTGCCCTAAGGTAGCTGAGGTGAAGGGTAGGCTTCTAGCCCACTAATTACTCACCGGGGGACACTCTGTGGGGGTGTGATCTATATACGCACCCAACACAGGACAGGAACGATTTCTACAAGCAGCAGTCTCAGAAGCGGTGGCTACACAGACATGTATGATATTAATAAGGGGAGAACTGAATCTTGTATTCAACACCGACAAGGATTGGTCTAGCAGCCGCTCTGACCGATCCAGGGCTCTGTTGCAGGGAGGGAGCAAATAGCTACAAGAGATGTGGTTAGTTGATATTTGGAGGAAAGCCCACCCTCGTTCTACTCAGTATACCTACTTCTCTCATGCCCACAAAATGTATGCACGCCTTGACTATCTATTAGTGACTAGGGAGGCATGCAACATAATGGGAGCTGTAGAGATAGAGCCGGTGGTGATTTCAGATCACAGCGCAGTGGCCCTCACATAGTGTCTTCCCCCAGAGAAAACGTTTCGGGAACTAGAGACTAACAGAGACTATGCTCCTGTGTCCGGCTGTGACACAACAGCTCACAACGGCTATACACACCTACCTTGACCTAAATGACACTTCTGACATTGCTATTTCCACACTATGGAAGGCATTGAAAACAGTGGTGAGAGGGGAACTCATAGAAATATCCGCTGCCGACAACAAAGCTTGCAAAGAAAAGAGAGACCAATTAATGGCCCAGGTTAAGGAACTTGAAAAAATACATAGCAGTACAGAAGCTCCCATGGTTTTGTGCCAACTTCGTACAGCGCGGGCACAGCTAACAGGCCTAAACGTGGACAGGGCAGAGAATTCCGCTCTCCGGTTAAAACATTCCTTTTACATGGGGGAGATAAGTCTGGGTGGCTATTAGCTAATAAGTTAAGGCCCAAAGACAACAGAGGAAGGTTCAATCTCTTGAGACTCAGTGGGGGCGAAGGGCTCGTAGACGATGAACATATAGCAAATGAATTCTGGGACTTCTATGCAGAGCTATATGCGAGACGGGACCGGGAAGACCCAAACATAGCCTCATACTTACAGGGGACGAACACCCCCAACTTGCTACTGATCAGGCAGCTTCACTCGACGCTCCCATCAGGGTTGAAGAGGTCATTGTGTCGATTTCCTGCCTTAAGCTATTTAAATCAACAAGTCCTGATGGTTACCCGGCAATAAATCATTCAGCCAGATTCTCGCCCCAATTCTACCCAGATTGTTTATCTCCTTTGTGAGCCTGGGTTTAATTTCTCCAAACATGCTAGCGGCGTCTATCATGGTCATCCCTATGCCAGGGAAGGATAGGCAATCGTGCAGGTCCTACCGTCCCATTTCACTGCTAAATGTAGACATCAAGCTCTTTATGAGCATTCTCGCAGCACAACTAGTCCCCCTGAAGCCGGGCATCATAGACCCTGATCAGGCAGGATTCATCTAGAATAGGCAGAGTAGTGACAATACAAAGTGAATACTACATCTAATTGACAAGGCACATCATACGGACGTGGAGGCCCTCCTCCTAACGGTGGATGCTGAAAAAGCATTTGACTGTGTGCATTGGCATTATATGGAACAGACCCTCTTCCATTTGGTATTGGTGACCGTTATCGGGCCTAGGTGGCAAGCTGTTACAGCATGCCTACGGCCTCAGTTAGGGTGAACGTCACTACGTCACATCCCTTTCCCATAAGCTGAGGTACTCGACAGGGATGTCCCTTATAACCTCTTTTATTCACATTATATGTGGAACCTCTGGCTCAGTGGATTAGGGACAATCCAAAAATCATTGGCATCCACTTTGGCGGAAGAGACTTTCGGTCAGCCTCTATGCTGACGGTATCCTTACCTCAATAGATAAAAAAAGACACATCTCTACCAGCCATCCTCTGAGAGCTCTCCATCTTTGGGTTGGCTTCAGGGTTTCAAATAAATGTAGGTAAATGCCAGGCTCTCGCATTGTCGACCACACGCAATCGCTTATCAACACTTGAAGAACAGTTCCCTGTGAAGTGGGCCACGGAATCGCTACCATACCAGGGGATCTGCCTCGCCCCCCACGATTGTGCAAACCCGAACGATAAATTATAGCAACTTACTCCAACACATTAGAGAAGATCTAAGCAGTTGGAAACTTCACCACCGCTTTCTACTCTGGGGCATTGCCGCCGTTAAAATGTCTATTTTAGCAAAGGGCCTTATATATATTTCAGACACTGCAGATCTCCCCCCTGAGAGGGATGCTTTTTACAATGCAGAGAAAACTGCACTGGTACGTGTGGTTGGGGGCACGGCCATGTATGAGACGGGAATTGAGCTATATAAGCCCAGACGAAGGGGGATTAGGGGTTCCAAATCAACAGTGTTACTTCCAAGCGATGCAGATGAGATTCCTGGTGGAATAGAGTGAAGAAGAATCCGAAAAACACTAGCTAATCCAGGATAGGGCGATCGCGAGGCTCCCACTCTGGAAGGTACTGTTTCTTAAGAGACCTGATAGGTCACAAAGCCCTCAAAATTCCTCCATCACGAAGATAGTCATGGAGGTGTGGTATTGCGTAGCTTCTCGTAGGGAGCTACCAAATTCCCTTCCCCCATGACACCTCTGACTAATATCCACTACTGAAATTAATTCATATTTCACCATATTAATTCACCACTAATCCTTTGTAGGCTTCCTGAATAGCGTGCGTCAACAAGCGCTATATAAATACAAACCTTTGTCCTCCCTTTATCCTTCTGCTATCATTCCAAATCCAAATAACTGACTAACCTATCCACCAATTAAAATGCACTTGCATGTTTCACTATACTAATTCAACACTAATCCTCTATGGGTCCTGGAGTAGCGTGCTACTCGCCGAAAAAGCTCTTCGACGCCTCGTCAGGGGTAATAAGCGCTATATAAACGCAATTACAATACAATACTTTGGTTATTTAAATGCCAATATAATTATTGAACACTAAAAAGCTGCGAATAAATAAAAAAGAATGCCATCCCAATGGTATACATCTCATTACAAATGTGGTTTGTGGCCCCATTTGGGCACTGCAACCATAGGTGAGTTCCACGGGTCACCTGTTGAGGCACCGGTCCACGGACGACAAGCGTCTGTCAACATCATTTGTATCAATATCAACAGAATGCATTACAAAGCGTGCATAATTACTCCGAGCTCACTTCTATGGGCCTCCTTATGGTTCACGGTCCCTCCCATGGTCGGTTACCGGCGTTCCCGACGGGAGACGGTGCCAGGCCAGGCTTGGGGTCGGAACTACGCGCTCAGTTAATATTCCAACCACGGAGGCAGAGCTTCGCTTATCTCTGTGATAACAGAGCGTGCGTGCGTCCCCGTGGGCGGGGCTAAGCGCTGGGCCTGAAGCCTCGCCGCTCACTGTCTGTACAGTGTGAGGGGGCGGGGCTTCGTGCTCAGGCCCGCCCTATGGGCAGACACCAGCAGTGGAGCCCTTTCTCCATACAGGGAGGCTGGGCAGGGATTTAAGAAGATCCTCCTAGTTTGCATCCCTGTTCTCGTTCAGGTACGCGGCGGACAGCAAGCGGGGACCCCAGCAGCCCTAAGAAGAAGCGAGCCAGCAGCACCCTCAGCAAGCCGCCATGAGCAGGCACGACGTGGTGGTCATTGGAGGAGGCATCTCAGGTCTGTCTGTCCGAGCGCTTTTTATGCCATTGACACCTCTCAAAATACAGATAATACATTGCAGTGCCTGCAGACATGGGGCAGATGGGAGTTACGTCTGTGGCAGTGTATTTACACAGCAGAGAGGCGCAGAAGGCACCATCAGGTCGGCCACCGGTTGCTGCTGAAGTAATTGCAATGATGAGGAGCTGCTGTAATCTTTTCAGCTGCTGTGTGTTAATACCTATTCAGGCTGCGCCGATCCCTCCATAATCCCACCGTGATCACACAGGCACACAGGTTTAGCAGGCGCAGAAAGGGAGAGTGACAGCCCAGGGGGAGCCCTGGCACCGTCTGTAAAATGGACACTCTCCGCTCAGCCCTCGCTTCTGCCTGCACTTGCTTCCTGGCTGTGGTGCAGCCACGGCAGGGGCGCTGTGGCGCGTGTTGGTGACACGGGGTCTGGCCCTAGGCATTTAAAAACATATTTATTTATGCATTTTTATATAGCGCGAACTTTACCGAGAGGAGTCAGAGCGCTTTGCTATAGAGCGAACAGGGCATGCCTGGCATCACCCAGGCAGGCGAGGGTTGAATGACAGCTGCTGTATCCAAACACGAGCACTTCACTCTAAAAGGACGGAAGATGGGTTGGTTTTATAGTGACTGACAGATGTGACGGGAAGCTTCAATCTTTTCAGAAGAACGGATCTATGGATAATTTATAGGTTTATGTTTGATGATGCCCACCCACACAATGGCCTTTTCCAAGCGTGTGGATGAAAATACCGGTGTATTTTAAGTAACTGATGTTGAAATTTACTTATATATTATCCACCTGATATGTGCATTATTGTGTTCATCTGTGAAGCAGAGGTAATGTGATGTGTGAAGAAGAGGGTGTGTTTTTTGATGATGCCCACCCACACAATGGCCTTTTCCAAGCGTGTGGATGAAAATACCTGTGTATTATAACTGATGTTGAAAGGTACTTATATATTTTCCACCTGATATGTGCATTCTTGTGTTCATCTGTGAAGTGGGTGTGATTAGCATCCTGAAGTTTCAGAAGTACAGCACCCTGTCTACCCACCCACCACTTCTCAGATCCCTTCTCCGCACCCACAGAGACTCCGACTCCCCAACCCCCACCCCCGCCCCAAACACCGGACTGCGTGGCACTTTACGAACAGGTCGACATGGTGTTACTTTCCCTTAATATTTCTACACGAAGGGACAATCCAAAAGCCATTCGACCAATAGCAATGCCTCTTTTCGGTCCATTTTTTGTTTGCCAGAACTCATTGTTTCAGCGATACAGTCGAGTCCCCTACAGCTGTTAAGCAGCGCGTTTTACTACTCTGACTTCCAATGCTGTCTTCAGACCGCAAGTCTGAATAGAGGCCACACGTCACACAAACTAGGCACCGCTTTCGCTTATCGTAGATTCGATGAAACAATTATTCTGATTTGTATGGAAGGAAAGGTGTTTTATTGCTTAATGTAGGAGATCCGTTTGTAAATCGTGGGCTAAGCTAGCAACAGTGCGGACATGCACCGGGTGCCCATCAACTTTCCGAGGCAGGGAATCTTGGTGTATATTCCACACGTGGCTACTTTACAGTTCTTGCAGCTGTCATTATATATAACCTGTACTCATGCTGGCACACTTCTACTGGCGGCTCTTTGCGCTTTAACGGCCATACATTCTTTTAGACAACCTATATTCAGCGCATGCTGTCAAGTATGGAGATGAAAGGCGGAGTCGGCCTTCTTCGTATTTGAAGCTTTGGCATGGAGGTTACACGTCAACCTACATGTCTTAGAAATGTCATCTCTTGGAAGCCGCCATTATAATAATATCATGAATTGTGAAGAGCGTAGCACTCTATCTGGAATGTTTTTGTGTTTTAAAATGTATGAATATTGCTAGTCTGCTGACCTGAAACTCATGCTATCAGCCTCGGAAAACTGACAGAAGGAATCGACCCTCTTGCATTTGAACCTTTGACCTTCAGGTCGTACACTTATCTCTGAAGCTCGCGCATCGCTCACCTCAGCTGTCTCAGTAGCTGCAGCCGTTCTATTTGGTACTCATGCGTAACCTTGATAAGCGCCAAGAGGCCAATTAAGTGGCGCGTCCAGCGCTTTGTGAAAACACATAAGTCGCCCATGCTCCAGTGTATTCTTGCTCTCTGTTTAATAATGGGCCTACGTGCTGCTTTGACTGTACACCAGTATCAGAACTCTCCTCTTGCCAAGTGAAGCATCAATGCCCAGCATTAATACCCAGCAGCCCTTGCAGTTAACTGACCACCTCATCTCACCTGGGGCATCTTTCTGAGACTGCAAGCCAAAGGCCAAATTGCTCATCTGCCTTAGAGTGTTGCCATAGCCACACAGCACAACCCAGAGTGGAGTGTCTTAATGCTGTTAGGACAGAGCTGATTGCAATTGATTTCTTTAAATTGTTCGATTTAAACTGTTTTAAATGAATTGTTTTTATTTTCACCACAGGATGTTTTGGCTCCGGCTGTAGCAGTGTTCTTAAAGAAGGCACTGACAGCAGGCAGCTGCTTGTAATCGAATTACTTTCTTAAGAGCAGTGACTTGAGAGATTTCTAGGAAACTAATCTGAGAAAGCGATTTCTTTAACTCTTTAGTGTGCACAATATAAACCTACCCTTTTATTTTATCTATTTGGCTTTCTTTTATCCCATTCTTTGTTCTAGATGCTGATCGATCTTTGCAGTAGGCAGGGGATTCACACAAATATTGACACGATTCAGCCTGGACTTTTAGAAAAGGGACTAATACTGTCTTGATACTTTCAAAAGGACCAGTCATCACTAATGTTCACTATCTGTTGGTTAATTCATAGTGAATGATCACATAGCTTTTGTGTTAGTGGTGGTAGCTTTTTATTGTTGTGTTTGGTGTGATTTGGTCCTGGTTTTCCAAGCCTGATTCATTTCCTGTGAGTAGTTGTGGCTTATTCCAAATTCAGGTCTGACTACCTTACGCCAGTGCTTAGTTTGTAAAAAAAAATATGTGCTGGGCTCTCGTCAGGGGGCCGCTTTGACCACCCACTGCGGCTGCCAGCCCTGCCAATAACAGTACCACTAACCATCACACCCTACAAGTGTGACAATTCAGACTATTCCTGGCCCCCAAATCTATAAGAAAGGCTTCGGTGGCAGGTTTTAGTCATTTTAGTGCACACTGATATAGTAAACAACTGCTGTTGTGCTCATATCCAAATAAAACAAACAGTGCCACCATGTGGCAGACTGCCATATATGCCGGTGCTGAGAATTAAGTGCTGGTGCAGAGCACCGGCAACCACCAGCTCAAATGAAGCACTGCCTTACGGCCCCTTATCCACAAATAAAGCATGGCTTGTGCATGTGCATTTCATATGCTCAGAGTAGTACTACAACCTTCTGACTATATCATGAGGTACAAGGGTATCCATTAATTAAAAGCTATTGCAGCACTCTTCAAAATCTACAGACACATGCTCAGATGACATCAGAAATGACATTACTGTTGACATCACTATTAAGGCCACATATCACATCACTGTTGACATTACCAACACAGTCACAATCAATTGTACCTTTATGTTTCTAAGTGTAGAAGTACAGGCGTGTTTACACATGAAATGCTCAAGGCTGACTAGGCATAACGAGGGCCCTTTTCCAGTGGGTGCTGAGGGTAGGTGAACTGGGCAAAAAACACGAGTGAAGGCCATGTCCTGTGCTTGGTGCCAGCTGGGTGTGTCTGAATACCATGTTCAATGAAATCTGGGCCAGAGACTGGGTGCAAGGAATGGCAGAGGGCCACACACTCTCAGCCTGCAGCTTTGCTCAATAGTCTCTGGGTAGATGGAAGGAGTGCAAGGCGTGGCTGAAGGGGACGTCCTGCTAATCGGCACTTTGCAGAAGATCATGGCAAAGCAGAGAATAGGTTCATTGACATGGGTGCAGTGCAGGGTGAATGAGAACCTCGTACCCACAACCTGGCACAGCTCAATGTTATTACCAGTGGGCATTAGATGCAGGGGTAGTGAAGGAAGGGCAGGTCTGGAGACGCCACCATGCTTCCAGATGCGACTGGGCATGGCCACAGGCCTTGTACTGCTGGATCTGTCTGCAGAGGACTGGGTTCTGGTGTACGTGCCAAAATCATTTTGCAGTGCAACACAAGCAAAAGAGAGGTACTGGTTTTTGCCCCCCCCCCCTGTTGTGGGGGTGGTGACGTTTGGCCTAGTTCTGCTCCCTCTCTACCAACTCCTTCTATGGTGGTAATGAACCTGGGAGTGAAGTTTGATAGTAACCTGTCCTTCAAACCACAAGTGGAGAGCACAGTTGGGATATACTTTGGCCTTCTCAGGTTTTAGAGGCAGATCCTGTTTCTTCTTCCACCTTTTTGTCGGAAGGTGGTAGTCCATGCACTCATAACATCTCGGCTGGGCTACGCCATTGCAATTTACTAGGGCCTTCCTTTTTACCAGCTCAAGGGATCCAGTTGGTGCAGAACGTGGCTGGTAGGCTCCTACTCAACATTCCTATGAATGTTTCTGTTAACAACCATCTTAAGGAGCTACATTGGCTTCCCATATGGGCTAGACTGAAGTTTAAGGGGTTGGTGCTTGCCCATAGAGCATTCTATGGCAAAGGCCCTAAATACCTATCCAAGCGTCTCACCCATTACCATCCTCCCAGAACCCTTTGTTCGGTGGACGCTTTGTTGGCGGTTACGCTGAAGACGAGGTGGAAGAGCTGGGGAGCCGCTTCCTTCTCTGCGATAGCTGCTGCAAGTTGGAATGCCCTTCCCTTACATCTTCGTGCAACCAGGGATGTGGACTCTTTTAAACACAGTTTGAAAACTTGGCTTTTTAGATTGTGTTCATCTCGTGGAAAGACCTGGTTTACTGGACTTTTAGCCGAGTGACACGCTTTTGAGTAGCTGTGCACTTTATAAATACTATTTGATTTGATTTGATATGCAAGGTCACAGACAAAAGCATGCACTTTCCTAAGTATGTCACAACAATACCCCCAAAAGCAATTGAACTCTGGTTGTTGAGGAAAGTTATAGTTCTCCAATAAAATCAGTAACAAGCCAATATTAAGATCTGTTAAAGCTAATAGGCCAAAAAAGCTAATGCAGTCAGGATGCAGCCGGAAGTAGAGGGCAAAGAAGGCTACAGATAGCAGTCCCTAATTCTGTTGAATTCAATCACCGTAGTGGAGTTTGAAAAATGCATCTAAACAGCCAATACCGTTAGGCGAGAGATGAATACTCCACTGGGCTGCACCAATACATGGTTGACAAAGTTTCAAGCAAATCAATGAAATAGGCAACAGTTGACAAGGGTCAGCCGAGAGCACATTCTCTGTATATTGTAAGCAGTAGGTATATTTGTCATCTGTGGAGTCAAAATCCAGACCTAAATATAGCCCAGTATGCACTAAACTAGTCTGCTTGTATCACTTCCTCAATATTAGTCCAAAAACCCCTCCTTTCTTAGACAGTTCCTCGCATGATCATGTAGTTTTCGCTTAATGTGATGCCTGTGACCCTTCCTTCTGAGAACCTAGCACAGTGACTTCCGGCTGCGAATGCTGCTTGGTACTCTGTTTCTCAGCATCAGTACTGTGCTCATTTTGTTATTTTCATACTTGTTTACATTTCCTAAGGTCTACTTACTGAATTAAACCAATACAAAGTCAACCTTAGGGCGCTACACCCCAAAAGTTTACAATTTTACTTAGTACATGTTCATGTAAATATTTTGTTTGTCAAAACCATAGCTACCTATTCATAACCACCATAGGTCCCCAGTTATGCTGCATAATTATAATCAAAGGGTTCATGTACCTTTTCTCTTTCTAATAAATAGAGGTTTAACCATCTTTGTCTTCTGTCAACTTCATTCTCAGTAAAGTGCATGCCTTCCCTTCCAGATCCATTAATTTTACATTCCCCTATTGTGCATGTGCTCGTTCCTTGCACATGGTCAGAGAGGCAGCACTCATATCCTGCTGTGCAGAGAGAAATAGATGCTTATCTTTGGCACATTCGGTTACAGGCTCCTTTGAACAATCCCCATGCATACAAATGAGTATCTTATAGAATCCTGGGAGTATTTTCGTGTGCTGAAATTGTTCAGATATAATGATAAAACTACAGGGAATGTGATCAGATCAGTCTATAGTGTAGTGCAGCCAGCTGTACTTCAGTTATTTCCTTGTAGAGTATATCAGATGTTTTGTCTCGATTGAATTATAAGTGTACAATTTGTAGAATCCAAGAATTGCTTCCACGGTGAGAATATCATAAATTCGAAAAATTCAGGAAGGTGTCCTCATACCATATCTAGCTTTCAAATGGCCGATTAAGTGCCAAATAAAAGCAGTGTAGTAGAGATGAGGGGTAGTGTGAGCTAAAAAAAAAGACAGAACAATAAACAGTACTGCTTACCGCAAGCATCTCCAATAGATTAACCACGTACAGTATGGGATCTTTAAAACAACAGCACTGACATTTCATGGAGGGTCATGTCTAGGGTAAAACATAGAAGAGGGGTAGCAGGTTACCCCTACATTTTGCATTTGTCACCCCGAGTGAGATGGGTATGCTCAGACGTGAGTCCCGTGCTCTCCATGCCACTAGAATCAAGCTATCTTGGCTGATGAGGGCTGAAAGCCCAAAACTGGTCCTAGGATGCTTGTTTCCAGTCCAGGTAGGATCTGGCCTGGCAGTTCGGGCTGGACTGTTCCCATGGGTCACAGGATCAAGACTGATTTGCATATGGCTGGGTTCAAACTGGAATGGCATGGTGAGCAAAAGAAACAATGGATTTAGGCCCAGTCTCTGTACTGGGGTGAATGTATGACATTGTTCTGCATTCTGTCCATCAACTGTTTTTTTTGCATTTGTCACCCTGAGTGGGACGAGTATGCTCAGACTTGTGTCCCGTGCTCTCCATGCCACTGGAATCAAGCTATCCTGGCTGATGAGGGCTGAAAGCCCGAAACCGGTCCTAGGATGCTTGTTTCCAGTCCAGGGAGGGCCTGGCTTGGCAGTTCGGGCTGGACTGTTCCCATGGGGCACAGGGTCAAGACTGATTTGCATATGGCTGGGTTCAAACTGGAATAGCATGGTGAGCAAAAAAACGATGGATTTAAGCCCAGATCTCTGTACTGGGGTGAATATGTATGACATTGTTCTGCATTCTGTCCATCAACTGTTGATTTTGAATTTACCACTACAAGCAGCAAGTTCTGGTTCTATTCCAGGCTGGTTTTGTTAAGAGAGACAGATAGCACTCAACTGAAATTTGTATTTTATCTTTAATTTGCATTTCAAGCATCAGTAGTAACATAGCAGCTGGGAAAACTCTTAAGGCTTATTCTCTAAATGGTCGTCATTTCGAGTTGTGGCATTGCACCCAGAATAATAACTGCGGGTGAAATTCTGCATCTTACAATTACAAGTGCCTACGGGCCTAGAATAATTGGGTCCAGAAACCCCATATCTATTCAAGGCCATCAAACACTTGGCTATGTGTTCTACTGCACGGGGCAGGGGCTGAGAGCAGCATCACAGCTCCACCACCAACTGGCCCTTAGAGCAATATGAGGAGAGCAGGCAATGCTCCAAGCAGGACTAGTAAACGCCTGCCTAGCAGCCCTGCCCTCAACTCATGTCCCCATCCCCCACTGGCAGCCCTTGTGACAGCAGGCGGAAAATGTCAGTGGTTTTCTCCCTGAAATCTGTGTAAACAGCCAGGTAACGGACCCAGCATAACATTTTCCGAGGATCTATTTCCCATTCTTGGAATAACTAGTAATTGCCGGAATTTGATGCAGACATTCCGGCCCCCTGGTATTCTTACACTAAATTCTGTGGGGACGACTTACAAAGGTTATCGTAGACAAAAGTCTAACTTTACGACTTTTAGTATTCACAGAAGTCATTTATGACTTTTGGTATTTACAAAGGTTATTAATGAGTCGTATCTTTACTTCCGCAGTCGGTCCGGAATCTCCGCGCCCTGTCTGTACTCTCCGCACCTGGGCCGTACTTTCCGGTTCAGGCCGTACTCTCCGGCTCGAGCTGCACTCAGCTCAGGCTGGATGAAGTGTAATCAATGGGCCAGAATGCAATCTTTATAAAAAGGGAGCATTAGGAACATGTAATAAATTGTAGAGGAGGTCATGAAAACAAGTTTGGACAGGGAAAAGAGTGTGGCCGGGCACTACATTATATCCCAGAAAAAGTTTTCTCCTTTGTATCCTGTACATGCAGTGCACAATTTGGTCTCCCCTCAGTGTTAACTCTGGTGTCAAAACTATAGTCAACACTAAGGGGAGTGCCCTTAGTTTTGACTGTAGTGTTGACACTACAGTCAACACTGAGGGGAGCTCAAATTGTACCATGATGCACAGGAGCAAACTTTTCTGGTTTATGATTTAGTGTCTGGGCATACCCTTTTCCCTGCCCTGTTTTTCATGATCTCCTTTAACATTTATCACATGTTCCTAATGTTCCTTTTAGTAAAAATGTCATTCCAGCCCATTGATTACACTTCATCCGGCCCGAGACGGAGAATATAGCGTGAACCGGAGAGTACGGCCCAAGAGTATGGTCCGGGTGCGGAGAGTACAGCCTGGGTGCGGAGATTCTGGCCCGACTGCGGACGTAAAGATAGGACTCGTAAATGACTTCCGTGAATACCATAAGTCGTAAAGTTAGACTTTTGTCTCGGATTACCTTTGTGAACTGGCCCCTGTGTATTTTGTCCAATCTCTTTTCACACTCTCTGTTTAATTCCAAAGTCGAATTTGGACACAGGTTTATTTTAAAACCAGCTTGCAAGGCAAGCCTGGCTTTAAACGCAAACCAGAAACCAAGCAGTGCACACTTAAGTGCATTAGGTCAACTGGGGTCTCTAAACCTACATGCTCTACCATATACAAGGGTCTTACAGGTAGGTTGTCTTGGCCAACTATAATTTCACTGATCAACATATACGTTTTAAGGACAGAGCACTGGCTCCAGGCCTGGTTAGAAGAGCCCAGGTCTCTTTCATAGTCCGTAACCACCAGTAAATATGGGGGTGATCAGGGTAAAGAGGATGACTTTCCTACAGACACTAACACAAGACTATGTGGAAGAAAAATTAAAACAATGAAAGTAGAAAACACAAAACGTGTTGCCACCTAAACGTGGCAGACCCATGCTTGCAATAACAAAATTAAACATAGCAGCTCGTGGTCATCTTGCAATTGTGTTGTACATTGCATAATATTTTTTTAAAGGTCCAGCACAACACATGTTTTGAAATAACACATTGTCCACTTTGGAATGGTCATCCAAAGATTCATTATGGACAGTATCCCTCCATGATGGTGTCCTGGTTTAGATGGGGTTTGAGAAGGGAGGTTGTGTGGGGGAGTTGGGGTTGGGGGGGTTTAGTTGGTGCGGGGGGTTTGGAGGGGGGCACCCGGGTTTTAAAAGCACCTGCTGCAGATTTCCTTGTGTGTCCAAGTAGTTTTCAGGTAACAATTACAATGTCAAGATAACTCTGGTGAATAATGTTCCTGCTGGAGAGAAATTGAGTATTGTCTAGTGGTAGATTCCGCTCATTAAAAAGTAGTGTAGAGGGTTAATATTCTTGCTGCAAAGAACGTGTACCACGCTAATCACCAAACTGTATTTTATGTGGATCACCCAGTAGGTTACTGCTTTTGTCACAGCTATCCTTTTGTTGCTTGCAGTTCATGCGTTACAACCCTAATATAGCACAGTGAGCTATGAACTATTATCAAAGAGATGTATGCAAACTGGGGAGGCGTGCAAAGGCCGATTGGCCAAACGCATGAATTTCATGTTAAATAAATCACGGCTACTGCCTTTGCCGTAGCTTTTCATAATGAAACGCTCAGACTTCTGCCACCTTAAATAACCTTTCACAATGAACCTTCATCATTGGTTTGTCACCATAACCAACTCAGATCTACTCAATTGAGCATAATCTTTCCCACAAGGCAACCATCAGGAACACAGTCCTACAATTAGAAATCTATAAACATGTATATTTCGTATTGCAAAATACTATCTTTTTTTAAAAGGGCCTAACCATGATTATTAGAGTTCAAATCTTCTATTTGCATGGTTTGTGATGGGGTATCAAGCACCAATCCCTTTCTTACTATGATAGCCTTTGAGACTTTAGGTTACAAACTACTTCTCTGCAGGCGTTAATACAGAGTAATAAGAATCCAGCCTTAAATGATTATTGACCTCAAGATATGTTTTTCAAAACAAGTATGTGAGACCTACTGCCTTTAACTTCACTTTTCGTAATAAACACATCAGGCCTATAGCCTTGATAGTTGACTTGCCAACATCACCAACACAGCCCCGCTGTTTTGAACATAAGCTTTCACACAAGGCAAAAAGTGCAATACAATCACTTTCTTTCAGCGGAAATATGCAAATTCGTCCCAGTTAACTGTTGCGTTCAAGGAAACCAACATGTGGGTGAAGCATAAGCCTCTTGCTTAGTAGTATTCCTTAAAGCTCATTTTCTGTTGATCATTTAAGCTCTTGTTACAAGTACACCATAAACCCTGACCCAGAAAGAAGAAACAAAGACAGGAGAGAAACACAGGTAACTAGGCAGGGAGGGGCAGGAGTACAAAAATAGAGGGGAAAGGAGATAGGCACCACACTATCCTCAGGGAGAAGAGGGAGTAGTGGGAGAAGAGAAGGGAGGGGCAGTAATAGGGGAAGGGAAAGGTAAAGGGGAACAGGTAGGTAAGCAAAAAATAGAAGAAAAAGGGAGAGGGGGTGTAAGGGGAGCCTCACCTTAATAGAGGAGGAAACAAACAAAGAAAAATAAGGAACAAAAGAAGGATCCCCGAGAAAAAAAACTGCAAGGAAATATTTTCTCTTAGAAGGGCATTCACAAGGTGGATTTAATCAGCCTGATGAAAAGTACTCTTGGTTAAAAATTCGCTTCGCCATAAAAGGTTAATCAAAAAATATTTTTTAGAAACTGTTTTTTCAAGTTGTTTTTTTCATTGTAATCAGTTACAATCAAAACGATTAATTACCTCTACATCGCTGATACCAAGAGCACATTCAACACGTGCTGTCCATACCGGGCTAATTTCTTTTATCTTAGTGAACTTCAGTGTAATCACTGTTTTTCTTGAATTACACAAGTTTAAGGCTGGACTCCAGGAGAAGTTTTGCGTGTCTAAGAAAACTGTCGCCCAGTGCTTTTAAAGGTGATATTACACAAATTGTTAACTTAATGAAACATTAGGACGTGCTGCTAGTACTTAAGAAAGGAAACGAGTAGAAATATGTACTACAAGAAACAAAACTATCTATAGTGCAAACCCTATCGGGGATATGAGGATAACATGCCAATCCCATTGGAGACTGCCATAGACAAATACGCATGCAGGGAAATACAGTCAACCAGTTTGAACAAACACAGTGAAAGCAGAAAAGCTTTTGTAGAAATTGATAAAGTGTGAATGTGTGAAAGTGGTTGCATGGTACTCTTGCTCCTCGCTCCAGTTAAAATGACATACTAAGGCAACTAATCAACTTTTGTTTGCCTATGTGAGTTTCTTTAGCAAATACCCCGATGTGAGTCACAGTCTGACCGTTCCTAAGGATTTGAGATGTCTCCCACTGATGAGACGCAATAAGGAAAAAATGCATGGTGTGGTCCATGCGTTTCAACATTGAGTGTGCGCGTTCTACACACTAAGGCAGGATTGATATAAAACTGATTAACACGCGATTGGTCCTTATATAATGGCACATGCTTGTTAAGTGATGCAATGGATTGCTACCTAGCACTTTTCCCAGTAAAGAGAAGAATTGGTTTAATTTACCAGTGCAACATTGAACCCAAACAGATAAGCTGAAGGCCAAGAATGAACGACAGGCCCTATCTCTCCTCATGGTATTAGCATATACATAAGTAAAGAGCCCCTTTTTTATCACACTGTTTGCTGTCATCAAGTGCCTTCTGTCAGCCCTAACATTACTGCCTTGCAAAGACATATTGAGGACATGCTGCAAGTTTACTTAGGAATACATTCCTCCCATTGCTAACCATTGACCATGTGTTTTGTCACCATGTGTTTTGTCACTCACATTTGTTTGCTTTCTATTAGCTGTTTTTTTTATTTGTGGCTGTGCGGCATGTCACTGTCCCATCCGTGGAGCACATCCTGTTTACCACATCGCTGGTTGGCTCCTTCTATTCTTTCACGAGTGCTCGCTTTTCAGGAACTCTTTTTTGTACAACACTACATGTATGCATCCAGGTGTGCTTCTCTGCCCACCCTCAGTGCTCCACGTTGTTCTGTCACCCGTGTTCTGTTCTTCCCCCACTCAGTGCCCCATTTTGTTCTCTCTTGCCCATGCCCTTCTCCTCCGCCCTTTCTCCAAGTTGCTTCATGCCCCATCTACTCCATGCCCCATCCAGCTTCCCTATTCTTTTTCATTTGATAAAACACTTTTGCACAAACATTAAAAAAATACTTTTCTTGCTTTTTTTGTAATCATCAATTCATGTCGGATTGGTAAGTGAAAAAATGCTTGCCTTAATTTGTAGTTGCACACGTGTGGTGGCTGGTGCCTTCAACATGACACGGGGCAGATCATAGCTTAAAAATAAGAAAATTGCCATGCTGCACAGAAGCCGCTCTACTGTGCTTCATGGCAAAATATCATTGGCAAAGCCCAATAGATCTCATAGGTGACATCTTTTGGCTTTGTCAATGCTTGTTTATGATTTTTCTATCGAGAGCTTTAGCTGTCTGTCATGGTCAGCATTGTAGCAAATACTATGGACCTGATTACGATGGCTGTCGGACGGGAGTCCGACCGTCATCGCAGCGGGATTGGGTCTTACCGACATACAGTTGGCAGTCCCACCCACCAAATTATGATGCGACCACCGCGTAGGAGGTTTGAATCATGGCTTTTTCCATTGCAGCTTGCGCTGCAGGCCACAAAGGGCTGTCTGGCACAAAAGGTATGTATGTTTGGGGGGACACCACAGGTGCCCCCGGGCCTCATAGCCAATGCCCATGGGGACCCTGCTAAGGGCTCCGAAAGACCCTTTCTGACAGTCTTTCTATGGCGGTCGGACCATCATGGAAAGTTTGTCGGAAAGGGACAACATAATCCCTATGGAGGCACCGCCCCTATTATAGGGAATATGATCCGACCGATGACCTGATCGGCTCTTTGAGCCCATTGGAAGCGTCAGTCAGTCCCTCCGAATGATGCGGTCTGACGGACCACATCATAATGCGTTGGTCGGACCTCTCTGCTGGATCTCGATGGCGGTCCGACCACCATCCTAATGAAGCTCTTTATCATATACCTAAAGTGGACTTTTTTTCTGCCTCTTGCTCAACATTGGGTTGCTGTTTTGAATATTTTAATTCCATTGCCCCTAACTGCTGTATTTTCCCTGTTTTTGTCTTAGTTCCACCTCTGAAGCATTGGGTTTCACCCTCACTTTTTTATTGGTTCTGCTACTTTCTCTTTTTTTCTCTCGCTCTCTCTCGTTTGTGCATGCTTACGCTCCTCTTTCATCCTTCCCTTCTCTCTTTCCCTGCCTTTTAGTCATCCTTTGTTCTATCCCCTTTACTCCGTCTGTCTCAGTATGAACCACTCTCCCTCTCCCTCTCACCCTCCCTTTTCTTTTCACCTGCTGCTTTCTGAGAAACAAGAAAATAAAGAAATCACTTCCAGGAAAGGCTCTGACATCTAGTAGGGAAAGCTCATCTCATAGAGCAGTAGTCACTGAGAGTGAGATATATCCTCCCAGCTCCCATTGCATGTGTTTGGCAGGGTAGGTGCCTGTGTTCTCCTTCATTTACTGTGTATCTCCCTGTGTTCTCTGAGATCTCATTGGAGGCCTAATTTTGATATCAGGCAGGCCATGGCATTAGAGGTTATTAACGAGCCTCTTGGTCCTAGGCCAATAGGCTTTGTTTTGCCAAAAATATGTAGATATTTGGGTTTTTGTCAAGTCTTCCAGTCCTCAAAAGTCACCCGCAGTTGCTCTAACGTATATTGTCATTTGTTTGGCTGGTTAGGCGCTATGTAAATATATGCACTGGAAAATATGTATTAGATGTGAACCTCAAAATAAATATGGTCACCTCACATCACATCACATCACTATCGATGGGGGGTAAAATATCACTCAAAGCGATTGCATATAATATGACAATGTTAAGTATAATATGCCTCAAGTGAAATTTCTAAGTGCTCGAAATTCTTGTACTGAAATGAAATGTAATAATGGAAAAACAATGCGAATATCCATTTCAAGATCAGTACAAGTGAAATAAATCTTTGCGGACTCCACCCTTGGTTGTGAAAGCTCACCTAATGTTATCTTGCTAATCCTGAATTTTACAGAGATAAGCACGTTTGATTCCACTGTGCAGTCAGCACTAACGTGATACAGATGAGGTCCAAAGTTCTTACAGCCTGATTCATCAAGAAAGGAAACTGCGACTCTCAACTAGCGATTCACAGCGAATCGCAAATGGAAAGGCGCAGATCGGAATTCATCATAGTTAGCGAGTAATTAAAGCGAATCGCACACGGGCGCTAAAATAGATAGCGAGAAAACAAACTCGCCGAATATTCGCTATTACCCAGATATTCCGTCTCAATTTAGCGCCACGCAAATCCCCATTAGCGACATCTCGCCAGTAGCGAGATCGCACCAACGGGAAGTCGCATTACGAGCGCCGTGATGACGTCACAACCAGGAAGCAGGCAGTTCCCACCCCCATTCTGAACTGCGAGGCTGACCGCGAGGCTGCAGCGAAACAGAGAGCTCCTACCGGGACACCTCCAAAGTTGCGCAATTCACCCATTAGCGACAGTAGCAATGTCAGAGGAGTCTGCACCAGGGCCCAGTGACACCGGGCGCAAGAGAAAGCTCAAGTTTTCCGAGCAGGAGTTGGAGCAGCTCATCGAGGGAGTGGTTGAAAACCACGCAAAACTCTTTGGAAAGGACTCCCGGAGGGTGCCAGAGATGGAGAGACGTCGCATCTGGCTAGGAATCTCAGCCAAAGTGAACGCTGTGGGCGTGACACACAGGTCACTGGACGAGCTCAAGAAGAGGTGGTACGACCTCCGAGGTCGTGCCAAGGAAAGGGTGGCAGAGAGGCTGGGGAGACATCTGGTACTGGGGGCGGAGAACCTACTGTCCCTCCCAATACCCCCATGGAGGACCGCGTGGAGGACACCCTTGAGACAGAGGCGTGCATAGGTGTCACCAACCTGGACTCATCCCGACCCAGCCAAGACAGCCAAGGTAAGTGGCATGCGACTACGACCCTGTCCCCTACCAATAGCCATGGCCCTATAGCCTCCCATATACATTCCAAGTCATACAAACAATGCACATGAGAACATGGCCACAACAATGTGGGACATGTAGTCTGCCCATAATGTAAAAGAACCCCAATGCAGCCACACGTATCCCAAAATAAGCTATCGCTAAGCCAGGCAGGGAATGTCAACCAGCATGCATGTAGCAACTGTACGTGTGACAGATACATGCCATTAATGTAAGTCCAATTCCCCTCACAGGTGGCGCCGACTACAGCAGCGACAGCGACATGCTGCAGATCGATGAGTCAGAAGAGGATGCGGAGGAGGTGCCAACACCAACACCTCCTGCACCATCAGGCGTAGCCCCACACACCGCAGCCAGGCCAACACCAACAGCTCCAGCACCATCATTGGCAGCACCTAACCCTGCAGCCAGGGCAAGACAAGCAGCGCCAGCACCATCCGGCGCAGTACCTAACCCTGCAGCCAGGGCAAGACAAACAGCGCCAGCACCATCCGGCGCAGCACCTAACCCTGCAGCCAGGGCAAGACAAACAGCGCCAGCACCATCCGGCGCAGCACCTAACCCTGCAGCCAGGGCAAGACAAACAGCGCCAGCACCATCCAGCGCAGCACCTAACCCTGCAGGCAGGGCAACACCAACAGCACCAGCACCATCATCGGCAGCACCTAACCCTGCAGGCAGGGCAAGACCAACAGCTTCAGCACCATCAGGTGCTGCACCTTTGCCAACCACAACTCCACCACCAGCGGCACCATCTACTCCTGGTGCATCAACTGTGGTGACTGTGCACACACCCACTGTGGGCAGCCAGCAGAGCAGGCATGTCAGGGCTCGCCACCATGACACATCACACAGCGGCAGGAGGGGGATGGCTGTGCGCATGCCAGGCATGAGCACTGAGCGCCGGATGCTACGCATTCACCAACAGCAGGCACGACGGCAAGGGGCCATTCAGCTGCAGCTACACAAAATTGGCCGCAATGTGGCCAATGTTGGTGATAGGATTGAGCGCATGACGGCAGCCATGGAGGCCAACACCGCTGCACTCATATCGCAGCGCAACTCCGCCCGCCGAGGCCACCGGCAGCTCCTAACGCGCCTGACAGCCTACACCCGCTCAAACTACATAATGGGGAATGCCACCTCCCAGCTGTCACGACGGTGCCTGGCGCAGCAGCAGCAGCTGATACAATGTGTCGAGGATGTTGGACGGGTGCTGGAGCAGGTCACCACTGCCGTACTGGCACTCCATCCTACTGGTGAAGGCAATGTGGGGAGGGACGACACCAGTGAGTGCGCCTCCAGTGTCAGCAGCCTGTCTGCCTCAATGGTTGGCATGTTACGCCGCAGCACCAGGCCCACTGCAGGGACACGTGCCGTCCCAGAGGAAGAGCCAGAGCATCGTTTGGGGGCTGCGCGCCGGAGGCGCAATTGAGTTACTTGAACATGTCCTAGATAATGCTGATGATACAAGCATGTCCTGTGGCTAGTTAGGAGCAGTATGGCGCAATACTGCTGCAATATTATGAATGTAGACATTACGTTATTATTGTGGTTTTAACAATAATATTTATTCATGCAACATACATGGGCCTCCTGTCATTATTTACATTGCCATGCAGGAGTGAATGTTGGGTGAGTGGATTGTGGCCTTCAGAAACTGTTCATAGTGATGTGGTTGCGCCGTCTGTGTCCTTCAGCAGGGTTCTCCCCGCGTGCATGCCGCACATGTGCTGGTGGACGGTCGTCCCCTTCAGACTCACTGCCAGAGATCTCTACTGGTATCCGGCGCTTGGTTGCAATGTTGTGTAACATAGCGCAGACAGCCACAATGCGGCAGCACACATCAGGACTGTAGTACATGGCCCCACCTGTCTTGTGCAGTATGCGGAACCGGCTCTTGAGTAGGCCGAATGTCCGTTCGATACAATTCCTTGTCCGTATGTGAGAAACATTGTACCGCCGTTGCTGTGGTGTAGCCAGGTTGAGGTATGGGGTGAGGAGGTATTCCCGGAGGGCGTAGCCACTGTCACCTGCATGTGAGGAGCAGAGGGTGAGTGCCTGTGCTGCGCAGCTACATCATTGCAATGTGTAATTGTTGACAATGTGTACTTACCAAGTAGGTGTCCTTCCCCAAATTCTCCCCTGGCCAGTCGTGTGTGGAGGCCGCTGTGCCGGAATATAAAAGAGTCATGGGTACTCCCTGGGTACTGGGCCACGATGTCCGTTATGATAGTCTTGGCATTGCAGACCATCTGTATGTTAAGGGAGTGGTATGACTTCCGATTCCGGTACATGTACTCCGTCGCAGCTGGGGGGCAGATGGCAATGTGGGTGCAGTCTATGCATCCTATCACAGATGGGAAATGGGCCACATTGTAGAAGTTTAACTTTGTCAAGTCCAGTTCCTGTTGGCTGGTGGGGAATCTGATGTGTCGGTGTAGCTGGGTGAGCATTGCGTCAACAAAAGTCCGGAGGCAGCGTGACATGGTGGGCTGGGATATCCCCCCTGCAGCCGCTACTATTCCCTGGAAGCTCCCAGAGGCCAGGAGGTGCAGGCTACACAATACCTGTACATGTGTAGGCACAGCATTGGTCCGCCTTGTTGGGTGCTGCATCAGGGGGTCAAGGTCGTGTATGAGTTGAATTATCATGGCCCCATTTAGCCGGTACTTTGCATAGATCTGCTCCCTGGTTTGTCCCAGCAGGGTGATCCGCTGGCGGAATATCCTCTCCTGTATTCTGCGTCTCCTCCGTGCTGCTCGCTGTAGCCTTCGCCGCCTGACCACCATGTACATTCCTGGCATTGTGAGACACCAACTGCTGCTGCTCTGTCTCCTTATGTGTGTTTGGTCAGCCCTGTCCCTGTTCCTGATTGGCCAACTGTTTTTCGAAATTTTCGCTAATCACTTTTATGGTTACCACCTGCTTTGGGTTGTCCTTAATTTGCGCGGCGCTAATGGAGATTTTGAGGATTTTCGCTATTTGAGAATTTTCATGAATTCCGATTGCGCTAGTATAGCGATTTCGCTAAATTTATTCTCTAATTCCGTGCTTTGGCGCAAACCTACAGGGAATCTGAGATTTTATTAGCGAATTCGCAATCTTTGGTTAGCGCTTTGGTTATTTTCTTCATGAATGCCGATTTGGGAAATTGCGGGCGCAATGGCATTTTCGCAGCCATTGCGCCCGCAATTTAGCTTCATGAATCAGGCTGTTAGTTCTTTCATGGGTATGGTGACTTTTTGAAAGCAGCCATAGTGCGCTGACTTTTTAACTCAAGTTAATCATCAAGAACATACGTGTCCACTGCGTTTTGTTCTAATTTTTGGGAGGTTCTCCATGGCAAGGTTCATTTCAATGCCACACAAAGTTTCTGCAAATTGATTTTCTCTCTGTTTCTAAAACATATGTTACATTAATGTATATATAGGTGGCTTACAAAATATTGTATACATATAAATTGTAGTCCCTGAAAAAGCAAAATTTACGGGGAAGGTAAAGTTCACATAATATTAATACGGGGTACAACACAACAGCTACAAAGAAGGCAAAATTCACCAGTCCATGTGCCGGAGTAACCTTCATGCTCACCTCCACCAACACGTGTGAAAGGTGAAAATAAGATGTGAATGAAAAAATCAAAGAGTATATTATGGAATAGAATAATCTTTATTTTTTCAGTTAATAATAAAAACCATACAATATCGAAAGAACTTATATTCTCTTTTTCTTAAAATTTTACAAAAGATTTCAAGAGATTATATAAAAATGATTTCATACATAAATATGCAGTGTTAATGCCTTTTTAACTAAAACAAAACAATCCTATTAAAGCCTATCTAATCTATAAAAATCGATGTACCTAACCCAATATATGTTTACCAAAAAGCAGGGCTTCCATTGCTACTTGTTTTAGTCCCACTATTATAGTCAATGAGACAGTCCCTACTAACAGTTCATATTAATGTTTGCCAAACATATATTATATATATTATGGATTGTATACAACTTCACATGAATGCCAGAGAAGGTAGCCAAAGGAGAGACTGAATTTCAGTAATAATTGTGCCATTGTTGAGTTGTTTAGGAGGATATTGTTATTTCATGAAAGAGTTCGAGATTGAGTACATGATTAGAATGTTTGTGGTTATATTCATGAGGTGTTAATCTGTGTTACCCTATTCCCCTCATATATTTATGTACGCATGTGCCTTCTTTGTCGTATTGGGGTGTTGCATGGTTGTGTCACGGAAA
Source organism: Lissotriton helveticus (assembly GCF_964261635.1). Classification (NCBI taxonomy): domain Eukaryota; kingdom Metazoa; phylum Chordata; class Amphibia; order Caudata; family Salamandridae; genus Lissotriton; species Lissotriton helveticus. The sequence goes on along the minus strand of NC_136069.1, from coordinate 1,325,988,514 downwards.
ATGTGATTCCATATGTGTACCTACTGATTTTGGTACTGATCCTGTATATTGTGTAACATAGTCTGTATGTGTGAAATCTTGTTGGGCATTCTTAAGAATGTATGACAAAGGTGGGAGGTAATGTTACTGTTTTACCATAAATGGTCAAATTAGGATTTGTGTTGTATCATGGTTCTTCCTTCACTGCCCCCTAATAATTGTGCCTTTTATGGAATTTGCTTGTTTTTTGGATACCTTCTTGTTGTAAAGTCGAAGAGTGTAGTATAAAATGTATGTAGTCATTATGAGCATTTCATAATTTGTGTTTCTGTTGAAATTGTGTATAAATGATGGTTTTGTTACTGCAGCATGCGGCCTTTTGATGGGGAACTCTAGGCCCTTTTCTTGCTATAGCTGTTGCAAGCATGTTCTGTCCAATTGATCAGTGTACATGGTAGACATTTGATAGGATGATATAGACTGTTGTTGTATAGGGAGTTGTGTATGCACTAGTGCCTTATACTCACTGTTCGCGAATATCAAGTTCCATATAGTGCAGGGCATGGGTTTCACCCACACTGACCTTCATACTTTTTCCCTCTAGGTAGGCATATTATTAAGAGTATCATTTTTTCCAGGTACAAATCAACTATGAGAAATAATCAAGACATTCAGAACACACAAGTTGTCATCAAGCACCTTTTGTGAGTTACTCAGTTCCAGCGTCCTACAGAAGTGTTAAATGGCGATGTTAGCAAATGCACTGCTTTTACAGTGGTAATAGTTTAATTTACAACACAACACCATAAGCCTTCACACAATACTATAAAGAAACAATAAAATAAAGCCAAATAAATCAATCTTCACTTCACAGGTATTCCTTATTCTACTCTAATGCTACTCTAATAAAGGTAGTCCCACCAAATCCTGTTAAAATGTATTCATCATTAAAATATTTTAAAAGGCTTCTCCACAGGCTAGATGGCAGATTGACAACAATACTGATCATAAGTGTCTCCTCCTAGGATGGTCTTAAGTCTAACAAAAGAAAAGGCATGCATACATGCCTGAGATAGTGCACCATCGCAGGGACGGATAAACATCTTTTCTTCAACCACTTAGCTCCTGGAAAACTCACCAGTAAATTATTTTCTGATGGACAGTGCCCCCATTTACAATATGGCTCTGAGATGGCACAGATTCCTGATCCTGACAGGCAAGACATGCTGTAACAGAGGTTGTTCACAGATTGGCCTTGACCCCATTCCTTGTCACTAGAGACCGCAGACGCGGCTTACAGGTTACTGGCTTGCCGTCCCTGATATACAGCAGACCACTGCAATAGTCCACTCTGATTTCGAGACAGCTCCACGGCGCGAACATTTCAAATGCCTCCTTTAAGCTGGTACAGCCTTTATTAGGTCAACTCTGACCCAGCATCCAACTGCACAGACGGCAGCCGCAGCTGTCTGCATCCTTTACTCTCCTTGTACTTGGCCTAGACTTCTACTCCATCTTTGCCTGAAACAAACATCCTCCAAGTCACTCTGACCTGGATCTAGGCAAAATGTATACAGACATACCATTGTTAATGTCCTGATGGTGATCCTATATCTTTGGTAAGGATCGAAATGCCATCGACTTGTTGTACGCCATATACACCTCTTTATTTAATAATTATGTGTAATGGTGTCTCCACTATAATTTGTTTGTCCTACCAAAATGTGTCTCATTCAAACAATTTACTCTGCCTGAACCTTTTTGTTTCATGTTGTACGTCCTTTCCACTAAGTTGGATACAGGCTTTTGTCCCATTTTATTTGTTTCTTGCTGAATTTTGTGTATATTTAAGCAACTATATATTAAAAACACCTGGCAGGCTGGACAGCTATAAAATATAGTTCTGATTGGGTCTATATTTATTGTTTGCTCTCATTAATCCTTGTCTAGGGACCACTGTCTTTAGAAATACTTGATTACCCAAGGTCTCTGACCAACTTTATTTAGGTTCCCTTGTTCTTCATAACACAGATCTTGAAGAAAACACACAATTTTACTGTTTTATTTAATTCATTTTCAGTCTCTCAATTAAGGTTAGCTCCAAAAACCAAATAATACAGCAGTGTATTTTCTTGGGAAAGTTTAGGCTACTGTAGGAATAACCACAAACCTCCTTGCATCCTTATCTCCATAGTGTTTCTATCACAAAATGTGGCCATGGGATTTTTAGACATCTTCCCAGGAATGATTGTCCGCCAGGTTCATTCTCCAAAGTTCTGCATGTTTATTAGACAATACAGACCACCATAAGTTAAAGGGGCAAGGTTTAGAAACATTAATATTTGTATAGAACAAATCAGTTGTTTCACCTTACATGTCATGTTCTTATTTTTGCAGTTATAAAACACTTGTGTCTAGTGCATAGCATGCATGTATTTAGACAAATCAATATATTTTGAAAACACCTATTTGTCACCTCATGAATGCGCTATGGTATTGTACTATTTTCATTTACACTCTTAAGTCTTTATAAATTTACTTTCGAAAGCACAATTTTGGCTGATTGTTGCCATTTCTTTCAATATTTCTGTTACATAAAATGTATTTGGCAATTATATACTTTGTTTATGCTTCTAAGTGCATCTTATTTGTGTTGATACTTTTCAATGCTAATATGTATTTTTGGGAGCTTCCTAAGGTTGAAGTGGACCATGGTGTGTACAGTTGAACTGTAAATGGATGTTTTTCCGCTTGGCTGGGGCGTAGACGTCTTTTTTTGATTATTTTGTGGTGTATTGTAGAATTTGTTGAAAGACTCCTTTTTCGTTTTGGTCACTTAGACAGTCTCGCTTTATGATGCATGTTGTATTTCATCTCAGTCTTGTACCTGTCTTGTATTTCACTGTGGAACCAGCTATGGTTAATGTACACTATTCAAAGTCTGTTAAAATGATACAGACAAACAGTGGTCCCATCGGAGGAAACAAAAAAGAAAAAAACGATCTGATTATATTAATATCTCCTGACAATATATGAAACATACCATGTGAGAGATCAAAGCAGCAAAACACAGATACATTAAAAAAATGTGAGTCACATTTATTCACTTCAAAAGGTTTTTAGTTGAAATGCTAGAAAACATAGTAATTACACAATTTATCCAAAGACAATTTATTTTGCGAAATTGCACTCATAGCTCCAAAGACAATTTAGAGGATAAAGTCGGTGCTCAGAGAGGTGCTCGTTAAATTTTGAGAGTGGGAAAGCTAATGGGGGGGGTTTAAGGACCCATCTCTTCAATTAGTGTTCTTCATCTAAAAGCCCGCTGTATATATATATATTGAGAGTTATTGTTTGTTTGCCATCTTGCTGATTAAATATTTTGAGAACACGCTATTTTCGTGTCCGTGCTTCATGCTGTCCCTGGATTGAGAGGACTAACGTGTGAGTGCTGGTAATATATATATATAGATATATATATATATATATCTATATATATATATTCACTGAAAAAACCATAGGTTATAGACTATATATAGTTAGGAATTAGCATTTAGAAAACCTTATTTTACTCACACAAAACCATTGAAATTCCATATATAGTTAGTTGCACTAACTATATATCGCGCACCCGCAATCCACTGCTGATGATGTCACATATTACATCATTCATGACATGGTCAGTGACATCAGTGATGACATCACTGATGACATCTCAAATGACATCACTGATGACATCATCTAGTGTCTGTGTGTTTTTGTAAAGTTTAAATACGTTTTACATATTGAAGAATGACTGGATGTATGGAAGACTTAGTGTGTGTGTGGCTGGCTGGGAGGTGTGTGACTCTGTGCATATCAATGTGTACTTGTATCAGTGATTGTATAAGAGAGTAAGTATGTGTTAGTATATGTGTGAAAAGTATGGTGTTCTGTGTTTAACTATAGATGAGGAAATCGAAGTGTGATTGATTCTTCACAGGACTGACTAGGTGTATGAGTGCATATGATAGTGTTCTAATAATAAGTGACTGTATGTATGAGTAACTGTATGGGTGAATGAGTGAATGTGTGTGTAGACGTACGAATCAGTGAGTGCGTATGTAGTAACTGGTATTGGTGTGTCATGATGTCATCAGTGATGTCATTTGAGATGTCATCAGTGATGTCATTTCAGATGTCATTAGTGATGTCATCAGTGATGTCACTGAAGTATGGTGTTCTGTGTTTAACTGTATAGATGAAGAAATGGAAGTGTGATTGATTCTTTACAGGACTGACTTGGTGTGTGAGTAACTCCATGGATGAGTGGCAGTGTGTGACTGTCTGCATAGGTGTATGAGTGCATATGATAGTGTTGTAATAATGAGTGACTGTATGTATGAGTGATTGTATGGGTGAATGAGTGAATGTGTGTGTAGACGTAGGAATCAGTGAGTGCGTATGTAGTAACTGGTATTGGTGTGTCATGATGTCATCAGTGATGTCATTTGAGATGTCATCAGTGATGTCATCAGTGATGTCATTTGAGATGTCATCAGTGATGTCATCAGTGATGTCACTGACCATGTCATGAATGATGTAATATGTGACATCATCAGCAGTGGATTGCGGGTGCGCGATATATAGTTAGTGCAACTAACTATATATGGAATTTCAATGGTTTTGTGTGAGTAAAATAAGGTTTTCTAAATGCTAATTCCTAACTATATATGGTCTATAACCTATGGTTTTTTCAGTGAATTTTCAAGGTTTTGTAAATGCTAATTCCTAACTATATATGGTCTATAACCTATGGTTTTTTCAGTGAATTTCATTGGTTTTTTAACAGCTAACATCTGTAGCTGTAAAATGTATTCTTCTTTAAATCCAAAAATATATTTTAAATGTTTATTAATAACTTTTTTTTTAAATATTTTTTTTTCTTCGTTCCCGCTTCGCGAATCGGGAAGCTTCCCGTTAGCTGACCTTGATGCCGCGAAATAGACCGCGAGCCGGTAAACGTTTCTTTACCGCAACTGCCGCGTTAGAAAACAACATTGTGACGCCTCCCGTCCGCATGACGTTTCGCGTTGTCGCGTGATACGTCATATGACGTGCTACGTTAGCGAACTGGTACGCTTACCGAGTCGCAAAGCACAGGTTTCTGGAAGCAAACCGGGAGGCCCTGCAAAGCGCGTAACGTAAACACAGCAGGTCATGTGACTTGGTAATAACACTTTTCATTGGTTCATTTCACTTTTGGTTTCCTAATGATGTAAGACTAGGTCATATAATCTAAAATGAACACTTTTCATTGGTTGAGAACTATTGTTTTTCCCAAATGATGAAAATCCCTCCTTCTTTCCTCACTCTGACTTTCATCATTGTGAGAGAAAGACCCTTTGTTACCAGTGAGCAATGGCTTCTTTAGTAGCTTCAGCTGGTGCTTCCCCACCACCTCCACCACATCCAAGGAAGAGTGGACCACCTGCTAAAGTTATAATTCAGCAAGAAGAGGAAGAAGAGGAACAGGACGACGAGCACGAAGAGAGGCACTTTTTGCCTGAGGAGCCCAGGACGTCTCACCGGAAAGAAAACTTCATTTGGCAATTTTTTAAAATTCCCAAAGGTCAGAAAAAAGTAAATGCAAGATACGTAACTTGCCTTATATGTCAAGATAGACTGTCCAGAGGGACCGACAAAAAATACAGTTTCGGAAACTACACAATGCATCGCCATATGACTAGGGGGCATCCTAACAACTACAGTGCTGCACAGTTTCGTAACGACCTAGATAATCTCCCTATTATGGCCAGAAGATCTGTTGTACCGGAAGTAACGGGACCAGAGGGCAGGGAGATGGTGCCAAATATACAAACAAGATTTCGTGAAGTAAAACAAGTCTGCGTACATTGCAGTGGATTCATTTGCTACGGAGAAAGTAGCATCACTCTGATCAACAGAGCTATTGACTATCATATGCAAGTTTGTACGAAACGCCCCAAATAATAAATTCTTTTTTTTTGTTTTGTTGCTCCTGTTGAGCCCTTTACAATGAATCGTTTTCGTTGCCCCCTCCGAAAAAAAACCAAAAAAAATATAAAACTGTTCAGAAAAATTCAAAAAAAGCAAAAAAAATTTCTGAAAAATAATAAAAAAAATACAAAACAACAAAAACAATAAAAAAAAAGTTCTTTTCAGAACTACCTCCCCGTTATTAAAAAATTGGTACAATATTTGGAACTGTGCCAACCTCTATTTCTCTTAGTTCGCTTCCCAGTTCGCTCCCCGGTACGCGAACCGGAAGCGAACCAAATTTTTTTTTTTTAAAAAAAGAACAGTAAGTATAAGGGAAGGAAACAGACAGTTATGTTAAAAGAAAGACAGCTATAGGGGAGTAAACTAGAGATACTATTACCCGTAATCCACTGCTGATGATGTCACATATTACATCATTCATGACATGCTCAGTGACATCATCAGCAGAGGATTGCGGGTAACAGTATCCCTAGTTTATTCCCTATAGCTGTGTTTCTTTTAACATAACTGTCTGTTTCCTTCCCTTATACTTACTGTTCTTTTTAAAAAAAAAATTTTAGATCAGTCAGAAACAGTGAAAGTAATGAAATATAAAAGACTACGTAGAATATGAGCACTGTATGCAACAACTTTGACACTTACAGAAGCCTCACCTTCTCCATGCCTCCTACACAGTTCTACATGTACATCATAAATGCAAACAGAACAGAATTAATTATACATGTTAAATGGTTTATTTTTGCTGTTCTCAGAATGTATCAAATTTCACTAAAACAGTGACTTGAAGGTATTCATCATATAACAGCGGGGAAAAAAAAACACAATCAAAATGATTGTGTTTAAAAAACCCATACAACATAACAAATCAGAATTCAGAACTCCTTAAAGTTAACTTACTTTCCATGACGGCCAAGGATGTCCTATGAACAGCTTACACTCTGTTGTGCTGTTATTACTTTCAACCCGCCACTTTCTGAAAGAAAACCTCCATCGTTTTCAAAAACATGTTACATACAATAAATGACTTCTCGCTCTCTACCACACGTTTCCACAAGGCCAAATCGTGTCTGAGCCATTTATAACTCTTAGAATTCTTTTAAGCCAATCCCGTCATGTTGTATTTCTGCAACTTTCACAATTAAAATGTTGAAGATCATTTTCACAATCCTGGACTAGTAATATCTTCCCCTTCTTGCTCAATCATGTTCTACATTTCCTATCACACTGATACTGCTTACTATGAAGCAGACTTACACTACCTTTATGACTAGTACAATTATTTAATTCTCTACATCACTTTTAATGACAAAGCAATGTAAAACAGTAGACAGCATTGCAGACTTACATTCCCTCTACTCCATGTTTTGATTGGCTGCTTCAATTAGCTTATAAAAAGAAACAGTTTTTCTGAACTCATTCAAAGTGCACGTATTTCTCCATGACGTCCAGTGTTATGGTAAGAAGTTATGTCTCTGTACTACACTTATCCTCAAGGCCAAATCGTGTAGGAGCCATTAGAACTTCTTGAAATTCCTCAGAGCACATCCCGAGATTCTTTCCCTAAAATCTTGGTTTTAAAAACACCAGGTAAGAGTTTTTAAGGTCATACGGCAATTTTTTTTTGAAAATTAAAACAGAATCATTGCAGAATGACCAGCCATTTCTACACTTTAAATAAGCTGTATAATGTCCTGATGTTATTGAAGGACCATCATGATATATAATTGCTACAGTTACAAAAGTCCTTCCTGATATTGACAACTGTGAAGCCACAAATTTTTTTATTAAAGTTGTCAATTTTGTTCCATCAGGCCTACATCGTTGGAACATTAAAATGACATACTGGCCATATGTTCGTATAAATAATGTGGACATCATTTCAGATTTACATTGGCTACACTCCATGTTGTGATCAGCTGCTTTTACTAGCTTATTAAAAGAGACTGATTTACTGTCTGCAAAGTTAAATATATAAATCTTTCTGAGTCTACACTAGTAGAACTTGATACCCTACAGTTCTCGCAGTCATGCTGCCATTGATAAGAAAGCCCAAACAGGTGATCTACATCTACACCTTCATCATGCAATACATCAAGCATATACATTAAAAACTCCTGACAATCTTGCTGACTATTTTGAGAGAATTGTGTTTGGCCTGAACATCTGTCTAACAGATTTCGAATTTCAGACACACTTTCTATGTTTGTTCTATCAGTGCTACATTTCTCTAACACAGAATTTAACAAACTGCAAAATCTTTGATCAGAATTGACCACAATCTCTTCTTTTACATTTTCTAGAGAAAACAAAACATTAACCACTACATTAGCATAGCAGTTGACACCAGAACTGTTTTCAAATTGAAAACCAACAACATCTTCAACAGAATCCTTTTTGTTTCTGCTTATAATTTCAGGTTCATCGACTTTTCGTCTTTTTGCTACAACCTCCCCAGTATTGGTCACATTTCTTCGTTTCCGGCCTACCACACGTTTCTCAAACAAAGGATACTGAGGCAAATGTGGCGCATACTCTCTTCTTAACCTATTGTATTCCTTAACACAATCTAGATCCGCACAAATGTTTGTGACATCACACTCAATCAAGTACAATCCCGATAAAGTTCTAACTCGTGACAATGCCACATATGCCATACCCTCCTTGAACACAGAACTGCCAATATTCACCAATGCACAGTCTACACTTAAACCTTGCGATTTATGGATTGTCACCGCATATGCCAAGCAAACAGGAAACTGCTTACGACGAACATATAAGTCTTTTACAAGCAAAAATCTAGCAGAACAACGAGCAATTAGCTGTACTTCCTCAATGCCATCAAATTTAATTTTTAAAAATTCAATTCCATCTCTATTTCTGTATTTCACAAAATCAACAACATTACCCATTGATCCATTTACCAGACCTCTTTCAACATGTAAATTCCTTCTTAAAATTATACGGCAGTTCAAGCACACATTCAGAGTCTTTTCAAAACCCGCAGTTTTAGATATACTCTTCTCTAATGAATCCAATTTTGTTTTCAGATTCTCAGACAAAATAATTGTTGATCCCATATGCTCTACTCTGTCAATAGCTTCCAGTTTCACAATCTCTTGCTTTTCTAAATGCAACATTTTGTTGTTGAATTTGGCACATTCTGCAAGAGTTGGCATCAAACATATTCCAGATTTTTTCTCAGTAACTTTCTGAAAAATATTCTCAGGCACAACATCTTCGTCTGGATATAAATTTGTCAGTAATCGTGCATGTAAAGCTTCTTTCCCATGCTCGGTCACTTTTCCAATTCTAACATCTTGTAGAATAGTCTTGTAAACTTCATCCTTTGCCTGACGCATATTTTCATGCAGTTCAGCATAATTGAAGTTTAACCATATATTGACGTTGCCAATGCTCCCTAAGCACTTCCTGGTATCTTCATGCGTGAGCATTTTGAACACAGGTTGCCCTTTCACTGGTGTCAGCTGCAGAAGATCTCCGAAAACAATGATGTGTTTGCCACCAAATAACACATCATACTCTGTTTTGAGAACTTCTTGCATTCTCAAATGCACAAAGGCAAGCATGACATTGGAAACCATGCTTACTTCGTCAATGATAAGAAGTTTCATTTTCCTCAAGACTCTTGAAACTTCAAAACAAGCATCTCCAGATAGCTTGTGATATTCTAATTTGTTGTCATGCTCCACTGGCAGCATCAGTAAACGATGTAAAGTAATCCCTTTAATGTTATGTGCTGCCAGTCCAGTTGGAGCGGTGACAACACAAGACAGCGATGACTCTGTCCTTTCCTGCAAATAACATGAAATTGCTTTAATAAGGAAACTTTTTCCAGTTCCCGCTTCTCCACTCACGTACAGTCGGACAGGCTTCAACGACGTACATGAGCACTCTTTCTTGTCATGACTTAATCCATGATCAATTTGCATGGTAAGTTCGTCATATATTTTCCTCTGCTCAACGTTGAGTTGTCTTTCCAACTCTTCTAAGTTAACCGCATCCTCCTGAGCATGTGCCATGGCTCTTTCCACTTCATTCATAGCAGTGGCAGCTTCATTTTCGATAAGAGGTCCTCCTAGTGGATCCTGACTCAATGAAGCAGAACTCTGACTGTCCTGAGAACTGTCTCTGGCAATCTCGGCTGCAATCGTTGCTTCCTGCTCAATTTCCACATTCAACATTTCTACATATTTGGGAAAAGCAGGACATTCTATGGTCTCCTTGGCAGCATTGAATGAGTCTTCGTAACAAAGGAAATCTCCAAGCAGTTCCTCTTCTGCACGCCAAGGCTTAAAAAGTTGCAAAAGTGCTAAATAGAAAAACTCCTTTTTTTCAGGAGATTCGCCACTCAATTTTCGATGGTTTATCAAGTGGCATTTTCTTTGCTTGACCAGACATCCCTCACTTCCTATTACAGCGTACACTCCTTTCTCAGTATCTTCTTTGATGTTCCTCTTGAATATGTAATTTTGCAGAACCTCATACAGACAAACATTCTCGAGGTGACTGCTTCGATTTGGATAATATGTATCCAACATGTTGCTCTTCAAAATGTCGGTACTGTTTGGCTCCTTTTCCGCCAAATACTCAATTTCCCGCACAGGTTTCAGCGTTGCAGCAAGACCAACACTCGCCCAAACGATACTCCTGGACTTGGCATAGAGACTTGCTGAAGACAACCGGTCAGAACATTCGTAAGCTCCGATTTCTCGATGCGACAACATCTTCAGACTGAAACTGTACAACTTCTTGCTGAGGCTCTTTTCATGGGAAATGTCCTCCCACATATCCTTCAATTCTGTCTTCTCTTTTTTGGTGATGTAAGATGTCACATACCGAGCCACAGCCATACAGTTATCAGCCACAAACTGTATATCCATGTTAGCATTCCACATGGACAAAATCACCGGGTTGTAGTCGTTGATGTACTTAGATTCTTCGTTCCTCTTCAAATTGTATGTGTTTTTAGGTGATTTCTTCATCACATTATGTCGCAGCGAAGACATCAAACTGTTCACTCTTCCTTTAGAAATCACCGGTCGTGGAAAGCCGAAACGACATTTGGTGTAGAACTTGTCTTTGTTCCGGAATTTACGACAACAGTACTTTCCACATCGATGGCTTTGGAAACGTAGAACTTTTTCTCTTAGGCTTTTTTTCTCCTTTGCGTTTGGAACAGCACACGTAGAATACTGTTCTATGAAACTCATCACTGAGTCTTCTGCATCCGTTCCAAATTTAGGTGCATCCTTGATCCACAGCAACATATGTATATGAGGAGCACCTCTTGCTTGGTACTCCTTCCTCCAGAAGAAATCCAACACCTCTCCAAGAGGTGGATTCTTCTTATTCATGATGAAAGACATCATACCTTCAAATCTATGATTGAAGTACCTACATACATTGACTGGATCCAAAGAGCACAGTTCTCCGGGTGTCTTGAATTCGATGTTTTCTACGTTAGCATTTGCCTCTCGTAGAAATTCAAGTAAGTCTTCCCAGCCATACTCAGCACAGCTCAAAGTGAGGAACCATGTGGGAGTTCCTAAGTTCCTCAGCATACATTTTAAATCACCATGACGACGGTACCAGTACTCATTAGTACCACGCTGACACGCCATGAGATTAATCAGGTGAGAATCCAAAATACTGTCTTGGACATTGACTTTATCCATAAAGTCACTTGCCGAGATGTTTTGCATGTGTATACCACTTTTCAAGATGTGGTTCACTGCATATGACAGTCCAGACAGATCGCTTTCAAACAGGAGATGAAACAAATAAGGAATGCATTGTCGAAACCTAGGGTCTCCTGCATACAATCGCAAAGTCCGGTATTCAGAAGCAGGAATTTGATGAGGTCGCTCATCATATCTTCCTCCCTGACCTGTTGGAAAAAGCTGTGGGAAACACCGAGCTTCCAAACTTTCCTCCCAAACACTAATGGGACTCCCTTTTGCTTGTTTCATTTGAAACAACTCAATAGCATTCCCCATGACTTCCTTGGAATGCAAAGGATGAACACTATAATGTTCATATATTTCTTCACTAGTACAGGGTTCTACTTTCTCAATTTGACCAGCACACAAATCGCTATCCTCTTCCTCACTTACTTCCTCTTCTGCAACATATACATTTTTATAGTATTTATTATATTTTTTCAAATACAATGTTGCCCTTTTGACTTTCCTAACATCTACTAAATCTTGCCATATTTTCTTATTCTTTGTCGGAACCCCATTAACTAAGATAACAAGAGGTTCCTCTTCCACTTTTTCTACTCCAATTGTGTTAATGTTTTTCTTCAAATCTAGAGGCAAATAAACAACTCATCCCTTTAATCCTCTCTGTAAATCTGATGGAGGCAATTTCCCTGTCTTTGGCTCCATTCTTACAATAGCCTGAAAGGGATGGATACTTTGAATCAAAATAGATTCATAAGTATTTAAATCCTTCAATTCAGAAGGAATCTCAACCAATTCCAGATTATTATGAACTGCTCTAGCAGGCATCTGGTTTTGATTTAATTTGTTACAACAATAAGTACACACACGTTGATCCAATCCCAAATCAAAACAATTTTCTACCATCAAGTATGTTGTAAAATCCTTCCATTCACTATTATTTTCCCTTTCACTTTTTCCATATAAATCCACTAACTTAGTCTGATTCTTATAATAAGTGCGTCGACAACACACACAAGTGAAATTTGGCCTCTCACTTGATTTCACCTCAAACGTCGCAATTTCCCTCTGGAAATTATCTGTACTGGAAACCTGTACACTATCTTCCACATTACTCTCTTCTTCTTGGTCAATTTCAACATTCTCCTCTTTACTTCCAAAGTAACAAAACTCAATTTCTTCACATATATTCTTCACATCTATTTCAGAACCATGCAAAAGAGCAGCGCATAATTGTTTAAGCATAATTGCTGGACTCTTAGCATAATACAACATTCTAACTAATTTCCTCACTTTATTATGATGTACTGCTAGCATCCTGAAATGATGAAAAACACTCTGGCATACTCTCCTGGAAAGACAAGCCAGTGAATGACCATGCAAACCTATCACTTCTCTCACTCTGCAAGGATCTAATTCTTGCAACAACTTCATTTTCTGCTTCAAACTTTTCTTATTAAATGACCGTATAAAATCACAAAGCAAATTGATGGAATCCTGTCGTACACTGCAAATACTACTACACTTCCAGGTGTACACAGGACCCTTAGGACGTCTCCCTAAAACCTCATTACCTAACACCTCTTCTATCTCTGTTGTCACAAGTTTTTCTTTTTCAACTGGACAACCATCTTTCACTTCATAAGCTCGACCACTGGTGTCAACTGCATACACCAAATCATTATCCTGGAAATAACTCTCCTCAATAAAAAATGCCTCAGAGCTTGAACTATGCATCCATTCTCCAGAAAAAACTTCACAAAAATTACTACGATTAACTATTCTCTTCCATCTACTATTTCTTTTGAAATCATAAATTGCCTTGTTTAGCTTCCTAATTCTATTGATTGTCAAAATAAATAACTTACGTTTAATTTCAAATGCCTGATCAATAACTTTCTCAACTATTTTTTTTCTCTTATAAAAAACCACTTTCTGTTGACCTTTCTTAATATTTTTTAACAAATTGCCAATTATCCTGTTGCGGAACATTCGTTTACGAATGTCCCTAAACTGTTGTTTCCTTCTACTTTCAAGCATAGAGTTATCTCTTACTCTAGCAGTAACATTTCTCATTGGCCTTTCCTTACCGTTTGAATTGCTTCTCCTTTTCTGGACTGAAACATTTTCTGTAGTAATATTTTTTTTACTAGAGATATTTCTTATGAATGTTTTTGTACTCTTACCCGGTGCTTTCTTGGTGACTTGACAAATCTTTTTGTTAGAGGACTGCTGCTTTTTTTCATTCACCTGCTGTCTTTGACGTTTTGCAGCCTTTCTCACTCTTTCTTTGCTTGGCATCCTAAAATCTTGAAATAATCTGCAGTTGAATCTGTGGTAAAATATAATAAAAAATGTTATTAACCACTATTACCCAACAGTAAATTAATAACAGTCATCAAAAACTTAACACACTACTTAACATTTTTACATAGAAGAATTTTTTGTACATGGCAAATTTAGAATACAGAAATAGCAGAAAAGAAATGGAATTTATATTCATTTTACCTGTGCTGTTTTATATATGAATCTGATCTAATTTTATGACCATATTTTAATATTTTATTGAAGACACTACACATAACCTGTTTTTGAAGGTGTCTTTATTTTTAAATTAAACGGTTTACATATTTACTTTTTATTTATTATAAATTTATAAAATAAATGTTTATAGTTCCATAGGCTCAAGCACGTCAGCTTCCCATCCTATGTCATACAATTCTGACAAATCTGCATCCTCATCACGTTCTTCTTCATCCTCAGGATTGAAATCATCCAAGGGATCAACATCCACTGATGTTTCAATTACGAGTTCAATGATGAGGTCGAAATCAACTGATTGCTGATTGTCGCTCATGTTGATGTTGTCTTTATCTTTAAAGAAAGATAACAACAATGAGATGTTGCACAGTAAGAGACAAATCTCAGAGATTATAATAGTAAAATTGTTTAACAAGAGTAACATTTTGCAGCTATTATTTAACCATGTCCAACGATGCTGAGGAGCAGAGGAGGTGAAGCCTATCTCCAATTTTTCACTGAACAGGACTCATCTCTTCTTAACCTTGGATAAACCTCACCGACTCTGTGTCCCCTGCACATAATTAAATGTAAAGGGGCAGATTTATATTAACTAGCACATCCCCAGGGATGCACCAGTTAACGTGCACCGCTGCTCTGCCACCCACGGTGTGCCGCATTTACAATCAGATAGGACAAAGCTGCATCAAAACCCTGCGCCTGCTTGAAGCATGCATAGATCTTGACGCAGGTAGGCTGAAAGCTAAAGCAACAACTAAGTGTCGTGTGCAGAAGTTGCAAAAAAGGAAAAATGGCGTTTAAACCAGTAATGAGCCCATGCTAACTTAACACAGTGTAAAGATATCCAGGATCTACATCAGTTTGGGGTTCACGAACCTGGCAGGTACAAGGCACTGAGGCTTTGCACCGTGCATGTCTCATCCCAAATCATATGTTGTTTGTGAATGAAACAATTTCCCAGACCAAATGCTTTGGATTGGCTACTTCTAAAAAATTAAACACCCCTACTATCCCGGAGTTAGAGGAATATGATGGTTGGAGTAATTTTACTCGGTTGTCCATTAAAGATTTACAGGCCCTACTCCGTAATTCTTCCTTTAACATTTCCAGTATAAATCCAAAAGGTTGGCTGCTTTGGCAACGTGCCTTATCCACGGTTTAATAACGCTGCCTTTTGCTTTATATAAGTTTTCAAATTGTATGAAATATATACCAATAGGTCGTTATGAACCTTTAGGTAGTGGTTTTCTTCATGAGGTCTGGTCGCTTCCATACACATACAGATTTTCAAAGATGATCAAGAAGTTTATCTGAATGGAGAGGAATGCACTGAGACGCCAGATCATTCACTAATGTGTAGGCACATACAGTTACACGTTCATGCAACAAACACCGACCAAATATGGCTTGCGTGTTGCAAGGCACGCCAGTTCCTGCTATCATCCCCACGTTCAAGTTGTTGGAAAATGGTAGTTATTTGATGCTCAATAATGAAGATTGTTCTGGGTTAATTAAAAGTATTCCTTTTATCGTAACAGTAAGTGAACGGGTTATTTGCTGCAGAAATGTTCTATTTCCTCCCACACATGAACATAGGGAGTTTTCAATCTGGCCACAAATACCAACCTTGGGAGCACATTTCAACGGCATGGCAAGAATAAGAGCTCTTTTGTCTCAGAGAGAGGTGGCCTTGAGTTCGGCCCGTGAAACTTTCGTGCTTCACATAGCGAACACCCGTACAGAGGTGCAGACCCTTTTAAATACTGATTCGCCTTTGCATTTCAGCGACATGGTTCGGACTATCTTTAACGCGTCCTCCACAAAGGGCCTGGCGCACTTTTTTAAAGTTGTTACAAGTGGTCTCGTGACTTCATTTGAGAAAATCTTTGGAGTCATCCCTGCTTTCTTTCATTCTATTTTTTCCACTGTGCTTGGTGGATTCCCATTTTTACTTGCATTACCAACGGACGCTCTTGTGCTTTTTTACATTTTTAAATATGGATGTCCCTCCTGTGCAAGCTCCCGCCCTGCAGCTGCTGACGCTGTTCCGCAATCGCATGCTTGAATATTATGGCACAATGCCGTTGGCGATATTAAGCACGGCATATGGATTATCTTTTCGATTCTCCTACTTCACCTGTGTCCAGCCTGTATTTCACTGCCTGACCTGTGATTTCGATTGGGCCATTGATTTGTGTCTCTGCGGACCGGTTTCTCCTGACGTCGACTTTAATCAGCTGATGACTCCTATCATTACTCACGAGTTGGTTTGTCCTGGCGAAAGGATTATGGCTGTGGCATTGATGCATGGACTAATTGGTCCCTGGAATTTACTGGCGGCAACACAGTCTTTCTTGGAACAGAGCTTTCTTGAAAACCCACCGAGCTGTCCTCTGATGGTGATAGAGGATCCGGTGCTGGGAGAGCACGTATGTTCTTTTCCGCTTTTAAATTGGATGGCTGAACTCTTTTCGGATGAAGACGGTGACTTCCTATTAGAGGCTGTTGCAGCTTATTTTGCATACACAGTTATGTCATAGACCTTTTTCATGTTTGATATGCTGAGTACTAGCATTTCATTGACAATTCATTGACTTATTTGTCAAGTTTTTATTATTTAGCTTGCCAATTGGCTTAAGCCTCGATAAAGTAGTTGGCTGTTTTATTTTTCTTTAGCATTAAATTTTGCTAGTTTTTAATGTTTTACCTTGCGGACCGTGCACATATAAAGTTGCAATCTGCTCTCATGAGATGGCACTTCTATTATCTTATTCAGTTCGTTTCCGGATCATGGGGAGGTGTCATGTAGATCCTGGATATCTTTACACCGTGTTAAGTTAGCATGGGCTCATTACCGGTTTAAACGCCATTTTTCCTTTTTTGCAACTTCTGCACACGACACTTAGTTGTTGCTTTAGCTTTCAACCTAATAGTTCATCGTGATTTACATGAGAATAATATGTTATTGCTCTACTATCTGCTTTACTTGTTAAACTATATCTGTACAGCGAGTGCTGAAGTTTCAAGAACAACACGATACAGAATTGTTATGAGGTCTGATCTCCACGACTTCATACTCATAACATAAGTGCAGCTTCTGCCAATTCTGGGCATGAGGCGGGTTTTATAATGCTTTGCCGAACACACATACACAACACTTGATGCGGTTCACATGAAGAGAGAGCTGGTGTATGCTGATGTGATTCCTTCAAATCTAAGACACTAAAGTATGGGCACGCCCTAAACCAACACAAAGAGACCTTCTTAGCAAATAATATAATATGTGTATTAGGGAGGGTGAGATATAAGCAGCCGCGGGCCGTGGAGGGAGTTACGGTGGGGCAGGGAGGCGGGGTGGGGGAGGGGCAGGGTGGAGCCCTCTCCACCCTGCCCCTCCCCCTCCCCGCCTCCCTGCCCCACCGTAACTCCCTCCACGGCCCGCGGCTGCTTATAAGTGTTGCTAACTCTTATTCATTTACAGCATGTTAACATACTGTCACCATTCGCTTTTTATGTACTAGTAACTATGCTGGTAATTTTGCTACTGATAATATGTGTACTTGTATTATCTAAGATACTACGCCTGAGAAGACGGCATTAGTAAATAAACATTTCAAATACACATGTGTTCTTCTTAACTCCATGTTCTGGTTTCTAAGAAATATATAACGACCGACTGTTCATGAGTTCCACGTATCCTGAGGTACTATAAGTTCATATTCTGGATTGTCTAAACATTGAGAGTTTGTTATATCCAATGTGACACTGTACCTAGCTTGCTAAGGGGTTTTTGATTACTAAGGTGAGTTTTGGGGCACCCTAATTCGCCGAGGTTCCAATCCTCTGTCCACAGTTCTGTGTGAGAACAGAAACCCTGCGACAGGGGCACCCCTGAGCCTTGCTGGAGCTTCATCACACTTGCGATACAACTCCAGCAATGCGCCACCTTTACGGCACAGATACGTCACGCATCTGTGCTGTTTTTGCCCCATGATGCGCCGCATTGTAAATGCAGCACACCATAGGTGACGGAACAGCGGCACAGAAAGACTAACACATCCCTGGTGATGCGCCAGTCATCATAAATCTATCCCTATGCTTCTTATCTTGTTAGAGATGAACCGCCATATGTATCATCAAAGTTTTTTGCATTTCCTAAATAGCGAACTTTAAGGAATAAATAGCGATTCGTTACCATTCCTACTTCATCTGACTGCAGGAGAACCTTCTCTCGCCATGTTTTCTGTCTGGATTGTTGGACATAGTTACATCTATTGGGCTCAGAGGTACGCTGAAAACAGGAATTTACCTAACCTCAATTTACAAGATGTGGAAATTAAGTGGTTTGGCCACAGAGGATTAAAATGTCACCAATTGATACCATTGGTGAAAACCTTTATGCATTTGCCAAAACCTGACCTGTTAATTGTGCACTGTGGAGGTAATGATTTGGGCACTTTGACTGGGGTAGGTCTGGAAATGCTTTTAAAGGACACCTTTGAGCAATTGATGGCACTTTTTCCTCAGACTGCCTTGGTATATTCAAATATATGCCAAAGACAAAAATGGAGGTGGTCGAACCAATTTTGTCCACAAATTGAGAAATCGAGGAAGCATGTAAACAAATCTGTTTCAGCTTACATGAGAGACCATGGAATGGGCTCCCTGTACAACAATAACTTGCGTTACTACATGCAAGATATCTACAGAGGAGATGGAGTTCACTTCTCAGATGAGGGCAACAGAATTTTCATTCTGAATTTAAGAATGTGCATTGGTACCTACTTATAAGTACCTAAATGTACCATAAACCCAAAAGCTCTTCTCAGAGCTACCCTACATCTGATCACTCACAATTATTATTTTACTCTAACTTTTTTCACTAATTTTCAAGAAAGTACGCTCCCCAGAACGCTTCCCGGTTCGCGAACCGGGCGCACTCCACGCAAAAAAACTAAAAAAATGATATTTTTTTTTTTTGCCCTGCGAGACCCTTTTAAAGCCTCCACATCAAACCTAGGGGGTCAGGGAGGATCTACTATGCCCCCTTATGGTCATTTGCCCCTTCGCTTTGGCCTCCTCTTGTCTCTCGATCCTACCGAGAGACAAGATGGCGGCCGCTACGGACTGTTTGGAATGTTTACAGACGCCGAAGAACCAATCAGCTTCGCAAAGCTCCGTAACGCGAAAAGTACGCGAAGCGGAGCGCTGTTACAGATATATATCTTTTTTTGAACGTTAATTTCTCAAAATCCACTGGAGCACATATATTGAGACCTAGCAAAGGCACATCGGGCTACCAGTCCCTACAATTTTGCCAAGTCTCGTGCAAATCCATTCAGCCGTTCGATTATTATTATTTTTTTTTTTTTGCCCCGCGGGGCCCTTTTAAAACCTCCACATCAAACCTAGGGGGTCAGCGAGAATCTACTATGCCCCCTTATGGTCATTTGCCCCTTCGCTTTGGCCTCCTCTTGTCTCTCGATCCTACCGAAAGACAAGATGGCGGCCGCTACGGACTGTTTGGAATGTTTACAGACGCCGGAGAACCAATCAGCTTCGCTTCACAAAGCTCCGTTGCGCGAAAAGTACGCGAACCGGAGCGCTGCCCGGTCCGCTGTTACAGATATATATCTTTTTTTAAACGTTAATTTCTCAAAATCCACTGGAGCACATATATTGAGACCTACAAAAGGCACATCGGGCTACCAGTCCCTACAATTTTGCCAAGTTTCGTGCAAATCCATTCAGCCGTTCGGGCTAAAAGTGAGGCCAACCGCCCTATGGAAAACTAAATTTTAAAAACAAGTTTTGGGACCCCCCTTTTTTCTCGACCCCCCCTGGACGAACCCCCCTCAGAAACAAAATGTGCCATTTTCCTGAAAATTTCAGCCAATTCCGTTCACAAACGCCAAAGTTATTAGACATAGAATTTTCAAAAATCCCATAGAGAAAAAATCCTAACTATATATACCTACTGGCGACCGCCAGTAGGTAATATATATATATTACCTACTGGCGGTCGCCAGTAAGTAGTTATAGTTAGGATTGTTTTCCATAGGGAAATCGCAACATTCTATTGGGAATAACTTTGGCGCCGGTTGAGGAATCTGCCTGAAATTCTCCTCAAATTTGCCTTGCGGGGCTCCGGTCCTTCCCTGAAAGTTTGGGGGGGGGATTCGTCAAGCGGGGGCCGAGATAAAAGGGGAGTCCCAAAACGTGTTTTCCCCATGTTAATTTCCATAGGGCGGTTGGACTCACTTTTAGCCCGAACGGCTGAATGGATTTCCACCAAACTTGGCAAAATTGTAGGGACTGGTAGCCCGATGTTCCTTTGCTATGTCTCAAGATATGTGCTCCAGTGGATTTTGAGAAATTTAGGTTCAAAAAAATATATATATCTATAAGCACGCCCCGGTACGCGCACCGGGGAGCGCACCAGGCGCGAACCGCGAGTTCGCGCGCGGAAAGCTGATTGGCTCTCGGGTAGGATCGAGACACAAGAGGTGGCAAAAACAAAGGGGGAAATGACGATAAGGGGGCAGGGTAGATCCCTCCTGACCCCCTAGGTTTGATGTGGGGCCATAAAAGGTCCCCGCGGGGCAAAAAAAAATAAATCGATTTTCGCGGGGGGAGTGCCCTGTACGCGCACCGGGGAGCGTACCGGGGAGCGTATTTTGGTGAAAAACAGTGAAAAAAGTTAGTGTAAAATAATCATTTTGAGTGATCAGATGTAGGGTAGCTGAGAAAAGAGCTTTTGGGTTATGTGGCTGATTTAGGTACCTACAAGTACATCCCACAGACATCCACATGCACACACCCCACACACACACCCACACACACCCCACACACCCACACCCACACACATACCTTACACACCCACACCCCACCACACCCACACACCCCACACACCCACACCCACATACACACCTCACCCCCCCACACACACACACACCTCACAGACACACCCCACACATCCCCCACACACACCTCCCCCCACACACATGGGGAAAACCCAGTGAAACAGTAAAATAATAATTGTGCTTAGAGGTAGGGTAGCTCTGAATAGAGTTTTTGTGTTGTGTGGGTGATTTAAGTACCAGCATGTAGGTACCAATACAGAGTCTTAAATTCAATGTACACCGTCTCCTCTGTAGATATCTTGCATGTTGTTACAGAAGTTATTGTGGTATATGGAATATATACCATAGTCTCTCAGGAAAGCAGAAACAACATGGAGGTAGGAGATGAAAAAGAGATGTCAAATACACATTGGAGATAATATAGTGGGAGAAAGGAAGTAACTATGAGCAAAATTACTATGTAACACAAAAAAGTTGCACAGTATACTATAAGTCTCACTTTATATTATATTCATTTTGGTACTATTTCATGAATTACATATAAAAAAGAATAATGTCTAGAACAATTTTTAATTATTAAATAAAAATGTATTGCTCTGATTTTTCAAAATTTAATAACACTTCCAACATTATATCGTCAGGAATGTCCTCATTTTCAGTCCATGATTCCATTTCTTCCACACAATTAACTAACTCTTCGTCTAGAGACTGATCCATAAAGTCAAAGTCTTCCTTGTTTTGAAGAACTATTTCGAAAGAAATATTTGCTTCTCCTTCCATTTTCTTGCTGTAAATTGCATTAAAAATAAATATATCAGTAGAGTTAGGGCAGTGTTGGGTTTAAGTTGAGACAGGTACTTCTGAGTTTTTAACAGTGAAGTTATCTTTGGGCAGTGTATGGTATCAATCAGGAAGTAGAAATATCAAAAAAGTGTATGTGAAGAAGCCTAAGTAATTTCATAATTATACCAGAGAAGCCTAACTCAATCCATAACTATAACAGAGAAGCCTATCTCAATCTATAACTATAACAGAGGGACAGTAAATAACTATCAGAAAACGTTTTTACAAATCAACTTAAAGTGCCCCTTACAAATTAACAACTTACCTTATTAAAAGGTGATGAAGATAAATGGAGAAAATTCTTTCAAGATGTACCTCAGGTAGGTGTAGTCAAAATGGCCGTGTTTCCCTCTTATTTTTCATTTATATTCATGTACATAACCAATCAAATGTCAGGAAAAAATAGTAGAAAATGAAAGTAACATTTTAATTGGTTGTAAATTCTAACACTTCATATGTGTTTTTGTCATGTAATTCACCTCAGGATATTTAGACAGGGCTACAGCTCAAATGGCTCAATGGAATTCAACCAAATTTGGGAAAATGGTAGGGACTGGTATGTAGTATGCCCTATTCTATATTTGGTGAAAGTCTCTCCAGTGGTTTTTATGTAAATTAACTTGAAATATTTTTAAGGGCGATTACCACTTTTATCCACCCTCTTTTACCGCTCTTTACTTAGTCACTTCTCTTTTCTAATCCTCCCTCACTGTTTTACTATCTAATACACAGTCCCTTTGTGTTGTTCCCTCTAGCTCTCTTTCTCTTAACATAACTCTCTCTGTCCCTTTCCCTCATGCTCACTCCTTCATTCTTTTTTTTTTGGTGCGCGCCCCGGTACGCGTACCGGGGAGCGTACCGTTACGCGTACCGTTGAGAAAAAAGAATGACAGAGTTTTGAGTGTTGTCACTGACCATGTCATGAGTGATGTAATATGTGACGTCATCAGCAGTGCATTGTACGCGCAAGTTATAGTGAGTCCAACTAACTATAACGTGGGAATTTCATTGGTTTTATGCGAGTAAAATTTCCAGCTAACTATAACTGGTGTCAAACCTATGGTTTTTTCAGTGAATATATATATATATATATATCGTTTATTCCGTCTAAGAATGGCACAGTTGGTAGGTAGCAATTGCCAACATGTGGATTGTTAATGAAGCCAGGCTTAGTTAAAGGGCGTCGACATTTCAACCTGACACATAGGAATGGGACACTCACTGCTTCAAACGCGGGTCTTCATTAGTACTAGAAGTGTGAGCAGTGAAGGAGCAACCTGGTTGCAGGCGTCATCCAAATGTTATAATAAATGGAGAAATAAACAGGTTCACATGCTCAGGTTAACGGGTGATAGTAGGCCAGCTTATGCCAGCGTCATTCAAAAATATTCATCACAACCAAATTTGAAGAAGTAGAAGGCCACTGGGCTCAACTATAAATGGGGACATGTATCCACCTTATTATTATTATTAACTTATCAGTGCAGTCCACAACAGTACAAATTAGCTTAGATTATTGAAGCTGATGGCAGACAAACCCAACTACCATGCGACGGGAAACATCCTTTACAACGCAACTTTTACCACGCAGTGCCTTTACGACGCAACTTTTACAACGCAAACCATTACAACGCATTGCGCTGGGGGCGCTCTGGTATAGGGAATACGTTTAATTTACTATCCAACACCTTCCCTAATGTCCACGGGGACTGGAGTTGGAATAGTAAATTAAACTATTCACTATCCAGCACCCCAAAGCGCTATGCGTTGTAAAGGTTTGCGATGTAAAAACCGCGTTGTAAAGGCATGCGATGTAAAAGCATGCGTTGTAATGTCATACATCCCCATGCGACTGAATCATAACAGGCCTCACGTTGCACAGACAGCAATCCTCTTGCTGTTGGCAATTTGGTTATGATGAATAGCAATACATGTTGCTGCAACACTGTATCTTGATCCAGTTCACTGCTCAACACATTTTTATTCTTATATCTTCTCACTTCAGTTTCAGTACACTTTACCACAATTCTCATATTCCATTTCTTCCCATCCTCAAATACTAATGTGTGTTGTCCCACTTTCAGTACATATTTTGGCCCTGACCACCTTGATAGCTCTTTACACCAACAAAAAACATACACACACCAAACCTCCCACTACAAACTCACACCTGTTCCTATTAAACTTGTCACATACCATTTGACAATATTTGATTTGTTTATCCAGAACTCTCCTCCGTAACTCATCTTCAGCAATATGTTTTGTGTTTTTCCTACCCATCCAACCTAGAACTACCTTGGTACATGGTTTCCTCCTGTTCAATAATACAAAATGGGATTGAGGAGTTGTGAGATAATTGCACAGTATTTTTCTTATCTCCTCCTTAGCATCCAACCCACTCTGCACCGCAACTGCACATTTTCCCCCAAGACTCTGTTGAATCTCTCCACCAAATCCTTTTCTCATGGATGTCCATCAGCTGTCTTGATATGTCTCACACTACAATGAATTAGATATGACTCAAACTCATGCAACTCAAATTGTGGAACGTTATCTGTATATCTTCAGGATACTGTCTCTCCAATATTCTTCTTCACAAAATTCAGTTATGGTCCTGGATTTGAATTCCCCCACCAAACTCACCGCAGGTTATTTTGAGTAATAATCACCAAGAACTATGGCAAAGTTCTTTCCCACATTCGGCATTTCAAATGGACAATGCACAACCATACCACTTTTTGCCACGTTTTCTTAGGAAAACCTATAGGCATCACTGTGGTCTCTTTAACCATATGACATTGTCACTACAAGCACAACTCACACAACCTCTTACAAACATTTCCACATCATGATTCACACCAAGACTACAAAAATCCTCCAACACTTCTTTTCATACAAGACATTCCACCATGACCCTCATGCACTGTCATCAACAATCTTTTCCTCAACTGCAGTGATACCTAAAACTTTTTGTTTGTTCTTACTATTCCATTCTGATAACACAATACAGACCACACACTGATAATTGGTTAACATAGACTTATCCTCCCAAGAAAATAACCATTCCTCTGGCAACCTTTTAATTATCCATTGCAATTCCATTTCTTAACTCAGAGCCTCCTTCCATTCACTTTCCAAAATGACCATCAACTTAGTACTCTGAGTGTCCGCTACCATCCAGGCATCATCATCCTCTTGTTCCTCACATGGTACTGGTAGTCTACATAATCAGCATTCACACTACTCAATTTCGGTCATACTTTACATTGAAAGAAAACTCCTGCAGCCCATGCAACCATTTTGCACTGTGCACTGCTACCGTACTCACTCCTTGCGTGGTAAACCCATCCACCAACGGCTTGTGATCCTTACTTTGGGGGTCATTAGGATGGCGGGCGGACTTAGTCCACCCGCCATGCTATCGGTAATTGGGACCGCCCGCCATAAGGGCGAGGGTCCCGTGGTGGGTATTAGGATGCGCCCGCCCCAATGCTAAAAATGCACACATGCATTTGCATAAACAAAGCAGCAGGCACCGCGCGGTGCCTGCTGCTTTGTTTATCCAAATGCAGGGGGTACCACAGGTATCCCCCGTGTGCACTCCCCACTTCTTCATCACTCTGGGGGCCTGCAGGGGGCCCCCAAAGTGAAGACCGCATGCCTATCTGTGGCGGCATCGCTACCACGTAAAGGCGTCTAAAAAAGCACATGCTAATATGGCTGTCGGTGTCTATTAGACACCGCCACCATATTAGACCTTTTCCGCCGGGGCAGAAAAGCGGCAGACAGTCTTTCCGTCTTCCGCGGTCCCCCCCCGCCATACTAATATGGCGGGGGGTCCTTTAGGTGAGGATGGCGGGCGGATTGCCCCCGCCAGTCCGACGGGGGCAATGCCAGCCTGGCGGGGGCAATCCGCCCACCATCCTAATGGGCCCCTTAGTTCGAATTCCGCACTTCAGAAATAATTCCTGAAATGCTGAATGCCCCAAGAATGTGCTAATGCTTCCTTTTCTATGGTGGAGTTGTTCATTTCAGCACTCTTTAAAGTTCTAGAAGTGGATGCTGCCACTCTTTCACCCCACCCCTCTAGCCTGCATTAAAAAAGCTCCTAAGCCATTGATACTAGTATCGTTGGCCACAATGGTCCAATCTTCAGTATCACAGGGCTTCAATTCCACAGCATTCATAATACACCTCCTAACATCCTCAAATGCATGTTGACACTCTTGCGTCCACTCAAACCTTTAGCCTTTCTTTATTAAAACCCGCATGGGTTGCACCTTGTCAGAAAAGTGGTTTGCAAATTTGGAATAATACCGTGCCAATCCTAGAAAGATCTTAACTGATCCTTATCCTGTCGACAAAGAGCCTTTTCTATAGCTTCTATCAGATTAGCCTTGGGTCTTATGCCCTCATAAGAAATAGGTTGACCCAAATACTCCACCTCTTGGAGCGCAAACACACACTCATTCACCTCAAATGTGGGACCCGCCATCTCCAAAATGCTGCACACTGCCTTTAATAACTCATCATGAGCTTCCTTGTTTGCTGCCCACAGCCAAATGTTGTCCTGAAAGAATCTCACAATCGCTATTTCTCCTAACAAACGCTGCATAACGAGCTGAAATACTGCAGATATAGAGACCAGCCCAAAAGGCATCCAAACAAAATGAAATGCTCCCTCTGGAGTGATAAATGATATCAAATGTCTTGAATCCTGATACAATCACACCTGATGATAAGCACTTGACAAATCAAGCGTGGAGTAATATTGTCTAACCTTAACACCAGCCAGCAACTCACCATTGTTGGGTATGAGATGACGATCCACCCCTATATTGTTAGCAAGGTCTCTGAGATCCAAACACATTCTGATTTTGCCATTAGGTTTGCGTGTATTAAAAACCAAACTCAGACACTTTGATGAGGCTATATACTCAATGATGCCATTTTCTAATAATCGTTTCAATTCTTCTTTCAGATAATACTTCAATACAATTAGCACATTACGTACCTTGTATACACATGCCGTCGCACCTTCCTTCAAAATAATTCTTTGCATACACACTTTCAAACATACCAGTTTACGTCCAAAGAGCAAGAGGAACTCTCTCTGCAACACTTTGGTGTCCTCTTGATCCAATCCTAAAACTTACTCATCCCTGTTAAAGTCTAACTCCTAATACACGTTGCTCATGCCAATCTAAAATAATTTTTCCTTCTTCGAACACATACTCCCAAGATAGAGCACTCCTGCCCTTGAAACACAATCTTTTCTGAAAATAACCCAATACCGGTAATTTTGTCCCACAGTAACCTAAAAGTTCCACATGTGTTTGCAACAATTCTCCTCGTTCCAGCCTGAACCAAGCTTCCCTATGAACTAATTGATACGGTGAACATGAGTCTGCCCACATGGTAACCTCCAACCCATCAACTTCCACCACAAATATCAGTGGATGATATGGTCCCAACACACTCTTCACATCCTTAACTTTATTTGTATAGTGCTTTACTGCCACACTACCCATTACCAACACTTGAACATCCTCATTTGGTACACATTCCGCCTGACACTCCTGCTCTTCGGTCTTCCTTGCTTTAACAGTTTCACACTGTGCACAAAATCCATAACTCTTGTAATACACACCCTTGAAAAATGTTCCATTCTCTTGCACTTGAAACAATTCAATTTTATGGCAGGACAATTACTTAACGTTGCCACATGCCTCGTGCTTCCACATGTGTAACATGTCTTCTTGTTGGATTCTGATCTTTTACCCCCCTTACTAGCTCTCAATTTTTTAGCCCTGTCTGATACTTGCAATGTAGCATGCATGAGGTCAGATTTGTTTTCATGCACATTATCTTTTTTCTTTAATTCTTCAACATAACATGAGGTGTTTTCAATGCATTTAGCAACAATAATAGATTTTTCTAATGATGGTTCCTTTAAACTGTAAATTTCTCCTGTATTTTCATTTCAGATTAATCAACTGATCCCTAATGATCTCCTCATGTAGATCTTTATATTTGCATGTTGCAGCTAAAGTTCTTAATTCTACCACATACTGATCCAGTGTTTCACTTGGTAATTGCGCTTGAGAAAAAGGTTTGTGGCACTCTAGCATTGCACTTAACTTTTTTGCCATAGTTCTCCTCAAGCGCTTTCATTGATTACATACATTCATCCTCCATTTCCTAATCCATATCAGACTCATTGTCATCACCTTCATCACGTCTCACACTGCAAGGTAAGGTTTTTAAAACTGTTGTCCCGCCACCCCTAAACTGTGCTTTAACATCAACAGTTTTCTTGACCGGTTTGCCTGAGGTGGCCAAACATGTGGATGGAGGTACAACAGATTGCATTTTGAAATATTAACACAATACAGCGCACCTCCCCAACACAATACACAATATCTAAAATTGTTCATACAAATCTTAAGCAATAAACTAAAATAACAAAATTAGTGACCGCCTTCACAGAAAAATAAGAAGCTGTCACAACAAAAGAAGACATTGTTGCCTTTGGACTCCCTTGTATGCTAGTCAGTAGACTCTTTTCCTCACAGGAATTGTGTGACCAGGAAGTTCCTTTCTTAACATGTTTGAAATCCTCTGCATGGCATTAACACTATACAGGTCAGGACATCTAATAGTACTTGCCATGAAAAGAACCAATTGAAAGCAACATAAGAACAGCCAATGGTAAAAGCCATAAGATAGTTCTTCCATTTCCCCAAACAATCCTGCTTCATCTCACATTAATGAGAAAAATGGCAAATGACAGAACTCTTCAGAAGAGTGCCTTTTTCTTCTTTTGACAAACAGCACTCTTGCACCAGCTCTGTGTTACCCAGGTCATGCAGCACAATCCTTAGAGCGCGAACCAGACTTCTTTCCTTGAAGTGACACAATTTACCATCCCAAATCCATTTAATGCAGGAATCCTTGGATGAGATTTCATCAACCACCACACTCTATTTCATCATGTACCATACATGATTAAACCTCAACAATTCCCTGTTACGTTTCTGTCTCGTATTTCACGTTACACACTTGCCCACAAACGTACATATAGGTGGGGTTGGTCTTTTAAGGTTAGCGGCATCCCATCCTTGTCACCACTAAAAAGTTAAATTTCTCCACGCACTTCTACTTGAATAGACTGAAGTTTATTTCCAGTACATTACAGGCGACCAACCCCGGCAAGTGCCCATCTCTACAGCTACAGTCTATACAGGTCACAGAGAACAATTTTATTAGACAATTGGCGGCTCTTCCTCTGAGTACACCTTTGCTCCCTTTGAGAATGGACTTAGCACTGCGCCCTATCACCGAAGAACCAAGCCTCAAACCTCTGACTTATTGGAGGCGGCTGTGGAGCAGCCAGGATTTGGGCCATTATAGAAGCGAACTACAGGAGCTCCTTAGATTAATCCAAGTGTCCAAAATTCCATGGCTCAAGTACATCAGGGACATGTGCACGACCCTTGGAGTTCCAGAGCTATGGTGCAATCCAGAACTAATGTCCGCAAGGCTCCCGAGGAAAGAACTCTCCAAATTGTTCTATAGCTTCATGCTACAAAGATCTTTGAGTCTAATCCGGGAAGGCTCTCTAACTGACAGTTTTATTAAAGTAAAAGACACTTACAGACCTGAATATGTTTTAAACGCTATGTCCCCAGTGTACGTAAGGAAGATCTTCCTGCAGTGGAGATACGGCTCTCTCCCCTTGAGGTCCCTCACTAAAACCTGGAACGGGAATCTAGACTCGAGCAATTGTCCTGCATGCAATTACAAGCTGGAAAGTGACCTACATGTGGTCTTGTTTTGCAAAGCTTATAGCAAAATCAGGAGCTATTGGCTGGTCCCCTATCTAAGGAACCTGGGCTTTCGGACTTACGCCTCAGCCTATAGAGTGCTCAAAACTGACCTTGCAGCCCCAACTGTGTTTGTAATGGCGAAATTCTTGGCGGCAATGTGGAGATCACGGGCAAGAATCATAAGGGACTCCAATGCGGCACGATCCACAAGTTCTTAATCTAATCTAAAAATGTATTGTGTAACCATGATCTTTGATTTCTCGAATTTTAAAATTTCTGAATCCATTTTAAATTTTTTTAATGATTTAATGTTGTTTACTTGCATATCTTTTATGATCTCAACGATCGAAATAAAGATTTTTTGAATTTTTGAATTGAAAGCAACATAAGAACAGCCAATGGTAAAAGCCATAAGATAGTTCTTCCATTTCCCCAAACAATCCTGCTTCATCTCACATTAATGAGAAAAATGGCAAATGACAGAACTCTTCCGAAGAGTGCCTTTTTCTTCTTTTGACAAACAGCACTCTTGCACCAGCTCTGTGTTACCCAGGTCATGCAGCACAATCCTTAGAGCGCGAACCAGACTTCTTTCCTTGAAGTGGCACAATTTACCATCCCAAATCCATTTAATGCAGGAATCCTTGGATGAGATTTCATCAACCACCACACTCTATTTCATCATGTACCATACATGATGAAACCTCAACAATTCCCTGTTACGTTTCTGTCTCGTATTTCACGTTACACACTTGCCCACAAACGTACATATAGGTGGGGTTGGTCTTTTAAGGTTAGCGGCATCCCATCCTTGTCACCACTAAAAAGTTAAACTTTTCCACGCACTTCTACTTGAATAGACTGAAGTTTATTTCCAGTACATTACAGGCGACCAACCCCGGCAAGTGCCCATCTCTCCATGCCACCTGAAAGTTCCGTCCGGTCAAATAACTACACATCCTACATTCTACATTCCGTTCTTCCTTAGTTACTTTACAATTCAACAGTCTCATCTGTAGAGGCAGGTGATATCAGGCAGAATAGTGTTGAATAGCCTGAGCTTGGTCCCATTCACAAGTCCATAAGAAATGAGAATGGATGTCTTGCAGAGATCCGTTTTTGGCATGAAGTGAAGCTGGTAATTAGAAATCCATCACACACTGATTGCTGTCAGTGGTATTGATCAGATGCTGAAGATTTTACATGTACAGCTCTTGTGTGCAGATTACAACTCTGTTAAGAAAAAAAGAGCAAGATTTTAGTGATTTCTGGCATTCATGATGATACATAAATCACTTTGAATTGCCTGTTGTCAGATATTCAACCCCTTTTCACAAATGCTTTGGCTAAGGATCTGTTCAAAGCAGGCTCCAGACTTTCCATAATTTATTCTGGTTATAGTGCAACAAGGAGTCTGTAACTGGGACGGCATTCTAGTTCCTTCAATCACAGTGATGGGGGAAATGGAAAAAGTTCAAACCAAGAGACAAAGGGCCACATGTATTAAGCATTTTTGCATTCGGAAACGGCCGATTGGTCCGTTTCCAACCGCAAAAATGCTTTTACATATGTATGAAACACACATTGCGATTCGGTATCACCTTACCGAATCACAATTTGTGTTTGCCATTCGGTATTTGGATGGGGCATGTTTAGGGCGTCCCTACCAAATACCAAATTTGAATGGGAAGTATGAATGTTTTGCGACCAAATTATGGTTGCAAAACATTCATACTTTACCCACTCCTTGAAGGTGGTGGTAACCCATTCGTAAATGGGAAGGACCACTGTCTATTCTTAAAAAATCAAACTGCAAAGTTTTCTGTTTTCTTTTTAAATGCAGCCCATTTTCCTTTAAGGAAAACGGTCTGCAATTAAAAAAAAAGACTGCTTTATTTAAAAGCAATCACAGACCTGGTGGTCTGCTGACCTCAGCAGGCCACCATCCCTGTGATGTCGTAGATTCTAAATGGCTCGCAAATTGTGACCTTCCTCATTAATATGCATGAGGTAGGTGTATTTGCGACCCATAAAGAATTGCTAATGAAACTGAAAAGAGTTTCATACATTAGGAATGGTGATTACCTAATTGCGATTCGGAGAATGTTACATTTGGCCCAAAGCCCCCAGACTACATGTAAGCTAATGTATACTGTCTCAGACCATTTTTATTTTAACTTTTATCTCACACTGCTATTTTAAGGCTGTACAGAAAGATTAGCAGCCCTTTAGTGATGAAAGTCTCTGTGGTAAGCATAGACTTCGGATTGGACCTCAGAAGTGATTGTTAAGGAGATCAAAAATTGTCTATCATCAGGATATAGATGACAATAGAAATTACTGTAGTGAGTAGAGATAAAAACAAAGATCCAAGAATAGATTATTAAGGAACACCAACTGGCACAGGAGTAGAGTTAGAGAATTTTGAACACCATGAATAAGAAAATATTTGATGGGAGACATAGGCAGAAAACCAGATGAGTGCTTGATTAGTTAAGCCTGGGGAGTGTAGTAAGGAGAGTACAACGTATTTGTATGTTGTATAGATGTTATGAAATAGGACATTCAACGGAGTTCTGTTTTGGGAGGGAAGAAATACAGTGAGACTGTTAAGAATCAGGCATCCTAAGATTTTTAAAAAGGGAGTTATGAAAAAGGATGGTAGGTTGCTGTGTTTGATGGATCATGATCAGCTTTCTTGTACGGGTAGAAAAATAGGGATGTATGACGTTACAACGCATACTTTTACAACGCCTACCTTTACACCTCAAGTTTTACAACGCATACCTTTACAACGCATAGTGCTTTTAGGCGCTGGATAGTGAATAGTTTAATTTACTATTCCAACTCCAGTCCCCGTGGATAGTAGGGAAGGTGTTGGATAGTACACTAAACCTATTCCCTATCCTAGAGCGCCCCACAGCGCAATGCGCTGTAATAGTTTGCGTTGTAAAAGTTGCGTCGTAAAGGCACTGCGTGGTAAAAGTTGCGTTGTAAAGGATGTATACCGAAAAATAGCAATAGTGCTCACATAAGGTAAGTGCCAGAGCTAAGTGCCAGAACTAAAGAGTGTTGTCACACATGATAAGGTGTAAGATGTGAGGGCGTAATGTTTGTTATTTTGGGGGTTGAATACGTCGCATGGTGCACAAAAGGAATTGGCATTTAGCTGGGGTTGTCAGAAAGAGGGCATTTAAATTGGTAATGTTTTTTAAAAATATATTTGTGTTAATATTGCAACACAACATAACAAACAAAATAAAATGAGACAAAGCAATTGTCAGGCTAAGTGTACAGAGGCAGTATAAGTAAGAAGTAGAGAGGTCAGTAATACCAGAACCATCATAGCAAAGAAGAAGGGGTGTAGGCCTGTAGCGGGGTCTCCGCAATCCTACAAAGCCAGCGCACCACACTCCAGC
Organism: Lissotriton helveticus; assembly: GCF_964261635.1. Lineage (NCBI taxonomy): Eukaryota > Metazoa > Chordata > Amphibia > Caudata > Salamandridae > Lissotriton > Lissotriton helveticus. The sequence goes on along the minus strand of NC_136069.1, from coordinate 1,325,955,314 downwards.
ACAGTCCATCTATCCTCTGGCACCTCCTGACATACATGCACATACAGTGGCAAGACTAAATTGGTAATCTTAATGAGTCTGGGAGATGGGGCTTATAGATGTGGGAGTGTGCCATTAAGAGATAGTCCAGGATGGTTCTAATGTTCATGATTGGTTGGATGTCAGAATACTGTTGACAACATTAATGTCAGACATAATTTAGAGCACACAAAGATTTTGCGGTGATTTACTTTTGAGTACTTCTGAGTTCCAGGAGTAAGCCAGAAGTCGGTCATGGATGCTGCTGGCTTACTCCTAAAATTCAAGAGTAAGCCAGGTGTACTACAAGAGTAAGTCACATATTTTCATACAGTAGGCTTTGAATGTTGGACCCTCAATATCATTATAACATTATTGTCCAACAGTGTAGATTGTATAATATTTACCTAAATGGGGGGTAGTTTGTAAATGATATTTAGGACAGTATTTTTTTCAGATGACATTTAGTCCTCAGTTTTCTGGTGTCTTTAGAGGAGAGGTTCATTGTGAAATCTGAGGCTTAGAGGAGGGAGTGAATAAGAGTTGAAGTGAGTAAGGGAGTATGTTGATAGTGCCCATAAGTCCTGTGGATGTGAGTACAGGGAGTTTATTAGATCATGAATGAATTGAGAATAGCATATGTGCAGTGCGGAAATAAGCTGATTTAAGACTAGTTTGTGGTCATGTTGTATAGGCGACCTATGGCTTTTGATTTTCTTCATTTGTAAAGGAGCACAGAGGAGCAATGTTATTAAAGTAGTTAGGATATTTCCAGTTGAAGATTATCATTGTTGTTTGGTTTTGTATCAGATTTAGTTTGTCAGTGTGCTTCTTGGGTAGAATTTTGTAGCTCACATTGCAATTACCCATTCGAGCTATGGCTTTATAGATGGTATAATAGAAAGCTGTGGAGCAGCAGCACTTTGAAATTGGTTCCTTTTACATAATTATTCACTTTTGGGAAGATGTGAGCTTCAAGCTGAAAATTACTCCAACGTAACTCTCCTTTAAACTAGGTCTGAGACTAGTTTCAAGGCTAAACGCCAGCCAACGGTAACCGTTTCTCTTTCTGACCTATACAGCAGTAGAATTTCAGTTTTTGTACCATTGAAGTGCAGTAATCTTACTACCTTAATGACACCGATCAGTTGGGTGAAATGGACCCATATAGCTACTTGGTGCATATTGCACTACATATCACAGGGCGGATTGGCTCAGACTTTTTGATCTATGAGTCACCCAGTGGATATTTGCCATCCTGGGACCTGGAAAGATATATATGGCTTCCGTGCCATGGCATGGAATGTTGATGGCAGCTAACCAGGGATATTTGTTGCATACACAATAGCTTGCTCTGAAGAACTCCAGCGGGTTTGGGCGAAACCTGTTGGCTGTTTACGTGCTGTAAATCTTTGAATTCTCTTTCAAGAAAAATAAATAAAAAATATGAACTGAAAAAGTTGCCTTTTGGAATCTGATTAGGACTCATAATTTGTGTGGTGCATCACAAGTTTAGTTTTGATTGTAATTTACCTCATGGTCTCATCCATGGGCAGCAGATGCAAGGGGTGAATACACACAGCTTTCAACTAATTGGTAATATTTATTTTATTGACGTGCAGTAATCTTTCCCTCATCTTGATATAAATGTGATTCAGATCATTCAAGATCTGAGCTAGGCTGTGTCCAATTTGTCTCACACTTCTGAGAACACTAGGTCACATCGGATAAGTCTTTTCAACACGTACATTTGACTGTTTCATTTCTGAAGAGGTGGCTCTATTGCTATGCCTGTAATTCCAGTCCATTATTTTGGCTTTTTAAATAGGCCTGCCATATTATACACTGTGGATAGGCCAAATACTGTTAGTACTTTGTAAAGGACTTTTAGAAGGCCCTCCCTGTTTTGTGCTGTCATGATTTCTGCTGCTCTCTGTCTCCCGAATTCTCACCTAAAGTTTAAATGGTTTCATTTGTTCTACCTTTTCCTTAACTTCCTCTGACTGCACAAGTTTGAAGTTGGAGAAGAGGAAATTCATGGACGTGTCAAGACTGTTTTCACTGCTATGTTTTCCCTAGCTTTTCATTTTTTTGAATTTGAAGAGTGATACTATGTTTTACTATGTTCTTTGGGGTTTCCAAACACAGGGCTTCTTAAGGCTCCTGGGTCTTTTTGGTAATCCAAAATAGTGAATAGTTCTTTTAATTTGTTTCGGCCTCATACACTTAACTTAGTATGCTCATTCAGCAGGTCCGTCAGAATGGGAGGGCTGGCAAAGAGGCCATTAGTCTTCAGGACCCGTACATTTTGAGGGCTCCATGCGGCTGCTGCAGCAAAGATTTATTTATAGATTCTAAAGCAAAGCAGCCATTTTTACTAATGATGAGGCAGCTAAAAAGGTTATGTAACTAGATTGCACCAAACATAGTAGCTGGTCTGTTTCCACTTTGTCTACAGGACCACTTGTTTCAACTTCTCCACTTCAGGTCCTGGTCCCACAAAAGCGTCACACATGCTTGTCCATTAGCTGTTTCTACTTATGAGGTCGTGAATAGATCCATCTGTATCCTTTGTCATATTCATTACAGGTTAAAAAATATTGTTAGCTGGCAAACTTTGATGAGAAATAAGGTTACAGCATCATTAAATTCGGACTATGAAAATATAGTAATCTGTTTTTGATTTAGTGAGAATGTAGTCTTGATCATGCCTTACAAAAGATGCATTTCTCTCACATATGTCAAATACTTCTCTGCAACGCCTTCAGTTAAACACTACATACCATCATCTCTCATGACTTGTCTGAAAATATCCTCTGCCCTTTCTGAAAGCACTGCTCAAGAGGGACTACCACACGACCCTCAACAATAAAGTAGTAATGCACCTCTTGTGACCCTATGGTTGGCTGACCATCTAATATCAATCTGTTGGAAACTTGAAACCACTTGATGCACACAAATCTCCAGATTCTCTTTTATCACTCAGGATAGTGCAAACTAAATACCGTGCCATCCTTATCACTAAAAAGAGCTGTGTACTTAGACGTGGTTTCAAAATACTTGTCCCAATTTTTGCGTATTATTTCGACCATTTCATTTTTTTGGAACCCACATAGCCACCCAACTCAAGCTAACGCTTAACACATTTAAGACTCTTTTTCACATCCTCAACACCCTTATAAATCCCAAATCCTGCAGCCCTGATGAAGAGTCAACCCAATTACTATGCGACAACATAGCCGAACACTTCTCACAAAAAATTGATGACATTTACAAGATAACCACCTCCAATCATAACACCAGTCACAACCTGATTGTTGACTCCGCCCTTGCCCCACCCAGACTGCTCACTTTAAAAGAATTCCCTCTGCTCACTATCCATGATACAGAATCCTTATTAAAATCTGCCAAATCGGGCTCTCCCAAAGACCTAATCCCAGCTAAAACTGCCAAAAAACTTGGAGCAGAACTGGATGAGCCTCTCTGCTCCATTCTTAATAGCTCAATTAAAGAAGGTAAACTTTCCAAAGAATGGAAAGCTACCCAGATTATGCCTATCAGGAAAAACCTCAAAATACCTTCCAATGTAATAACTAACTACAGACCTATTTCACTGCTTCCCCTACACAGTAAACTGCTGGAAAAGCATGTTAACACACATCTATCTGCATTTATCGAATCCTCCAACTGTCTTGATCACTTTCAGTCAGGATTTCGTCCAAGGCATAGCACTGAATTGGCCCTGGTTAATGTAACGGATGACATCCGAATGCAGGAGGACGCCGGCCGAGCAGTAAGTCTCATACTGCTCAACCTGTCCGCCGCATTCGACACCATTTCACACCAGATTCTGCTGGATAGACTGCGTTCTATAGCCATTCAGGACACTGCGCATTAGACTGGTTGAGGGACTTCCTCAAAGGCAGAACCCAAACGGTGAACCTTGGACCCTTCAAATCCAAGACCACCTCTGTAACAAAAGGGGTACCTCAGGGCTCCTGTCTCAACCCCTCCCTATTCAATGTGTACGTCGCCCCTCTTGCAGCACTCTTTAGGAATATCGGGTTTACCCCGATCTCCTATGCAGACGACATGCAGACGCCCCTTTGCTGGGGCAGCTGTGCGCTATAAAAATACCAAATAACATAACATAACATAACATAACATAACATAACAATGAAAAACGGCCGGGACAGAGAATGTGTGTATTCATCAGAATGTATAACTTTTGATCTTGATATAAATTAGCTATCTTTTATGTGAACCAGGTGTATGTTTTATACTCTCATTATGTCCCCAACCCAGTCCTCTTTGGTCACAGCTTCTTTGCATTCCCTTATTGGTGGGACATACATTATATAGGCTGCATTATTGCACTTTCTTCAAATGTACATAACAGGCATCGATATTATCCTTAAGCTTGTTTCCCAAAGTGATTTCTGATATGTTTTGTCTTCCTCTCAATCCATTTAATAATGAAGAACATTTTAGCTCAGCAGACAAATGTAGCAGATGTTTTTTCCACCTGGATACACATTGGTAAGCCAGTCTTAATTATATTTACACCATCAACAGTAGATAAGTAATGCTGGCTGGTCTATTGTGCATATTGAAGACTTTGAAGCTGATCAAATAGTATTATTATTGAATCACCTGCACAATTCACATAGAAATTCTGTTTACTTCCAGGTGATATATATCTAGAAGGAATACTTCCTCTAATCAGATCATAGCTACCAAAGGATATGTTGTCCATGGAATAATTACATAGATTAGCCCTAAATGAAAGTTGCAAAGTCATATTTAAATGTTCAATGGTTGATAAGATAAACGGATGCAATGTTAAATGAGTGCCCATGGGCCAGTACTTTAGTTTTCTATTTTCTCTTTTAATAAGTCCACTTTTATTTCCTTAATTCTCTTCTTTCTATTTTCAGTTTTTTAGAGCACCTGGCAGATTCAGAAACACTGCAGTGCACTGCATCCTACGTGGCCATGGCACTAGACTGTATGGCCATCTTGGAATGGTATTGTTCATATATGATATCACTGTGTTACCATGGAAAGATGGCCCCTACATTTAGAACCGACACATTGACCATCGTGAATCATTAAAACAATGATACATGATGCACAATATAATTCTAAGATGACCACTCAATGCAGTGTTTAACTGGGCAGCCACTATAGAATGGTATTGTGCACAGAATATTTTTATTGAACCTTTGAAACAATGTTAATCTGCACACAATGACATTCCAAAGTGACCCTCCCATGCCATGTTTATTTTTTTGCAAGCTCACATTTGTCACTTTTTATGGCAGCTTTCTTTCTTTCTCCTACTTTAATTCTTTTAATCTATCTTTCCAATGTTTGTTGAATTTGTGCGTCTATTTCAAAGTGCATGGGTGAGTGGGTAAATGCAAGAATATCAAGTGAGGGAATACATGGAAGCATCAGTGCAAGGATGAGTGAGAGAGAACATGTTTGATGACTTATTGAGGTGCCGAAACTCACCATTGACAGAAGAGGCACTATTGAAGTTCTGAATGTTTGATTCAAGAGACTATATCTTGTTATTTCAGACTGAGGCCTAGCTTCACTAAGGACAACTCAGTGGCAGAACATAGGGTGTACTCTCCCCGTTCAACTGGGACCTCAGGTTTCTGTACCACACTTGCACACATTTCAAACAATTAATTCTCATTTTACTTAGCTATGTTAAGGTTTAGCCATTGTGGACCTAGTTACCAGATGCTCAGTAATTAGAGGGGGGAGAAACTGTTTCCAGAGTTAATGATTCCTCCTTGTAGCTCAGCTCCTTTTACCAAGCACGATGAGCGTAAGGGATCGGAATAAGGGAAAAGTAAGGGCGCCCAAAATTACTGGGCCCATTCCTACATGTAGTTCCCCATTTCTGAACAAAGCATCCAGTAAAGAAGTGTGTATAATGAGTGCACCCGTTAAAACTTTGAATCAGGAGGAACAGTATCACATGGGGCCAGGGCACAAGTCCTAAAAAAAGAATTCGGGGGAAGCTGACATCACGACAGAAAGTGACATCACTAAAGGTGGCTTGCACCATCAGACTCATTGCCTCCCCTTGCTCACCCCTTAGATACGATTGCATCAGAGAAGCCAGCGCGTGAACAGCGTTCTGAATGAGCTCCGATCTCGCCCCAGAGAGGCCAAAGAGTGAATGTGTGGCTCTGTTGTGTCCTGCTGGACACATTCTAGTTGTTAGGCTGTAAACCTGCACTTTACACCCACCCACCACTGATGTCACGAGTCACTTGACACAGTTAATAAATAGGGCGGAGCGCACGTGCTCTTGGCCCATTAACCAGCTACCCCTCTAAGTGTTGGTGTCCATTCATTATGCTAATGCGGGCCTAGGGCCCCAACACAACAATGGCGATGAAGAGTGGCAGTGCCCCCGGGATGCAACAGCCAAAAGGAAAGGGGGAGGGAGTTGCCTGCAACAAGGGCACCCTCCCGTGAATGATTGCTGGCCGCCGTGAGGCCCGCGGGGCGTGTGCCGTGCCCTGGGCCTGGGAGCCCACCCCGCACCTCTCGCGCCTGCATAGACACCGGCCGAAGAAGCGGACCGGCCAGAGCCCACTGCACCGGCCGCAACTGTGCCCCGGAATGAAGCTGACCGACCGGAGCCTACCCGAGTCGGCCGTAGCAGCGTGACCCCCGCCGGGACGAGGCCCACAGGCCGGAGGTGAGCCCAGGCGTGGAGAGGTGCCTGGGGGCCGCGCAAGCAAAAAGCGACCCCCCTAATGGGAGAAACCGAAAGCGGAGGCCACACGCAACGGTGATATCAGAGACAATGGCGGCCCAGCCTAGTGAAGAGAAGCGATGAGCGACCGGCAGCGTGTGGAGAGCTACCGGGTGCTGTGAACTACAAGCGGAGCCCACCCGCCACTGCCGGGAGCAACTCTACTAGCCCCCCCCCCCGCGCAGCACGAGAGTGAAGCTGCGGCGGAGGGGAGAAGGGGACTCGAAGTAGCAGGGAAGCGCCCGCAGCAGGTGGAGAGCTGCTGGGCACTAACATTGTAAAGCTTTGTGACCGTAGGAGGCACCAGCAGAAACCCCCACGCAGCCCGTGAAAGAAAAGGCCTGCTGGGAGGGGCGGAGGACTTATTCAGAACAAGCGCGGCAAACGCCGCTGAAGCAATGAGTGCAACCCCCCCCCCTCCCCTACAACATGTAATGGAGCCAGCCCTCCTTCCCTCCAAAAGGAACAGTCAGTATCCAGCGCTGCCCAGAAGCACTGGAGTATAGGGAGATCACTCACTGCGGCATGCAGAGTGGTTAGGGAGCATCGAGGACTGCTGGTGCATGGAAAGACGAACCAGGACAGTCCATGCGGGTCTGCACTCGTAGGGGGATCGAGGTAGGAAGATGAAAGCAGTACCCATCGCGAGTTGGCTGCCCCCCCTCCCATCTGCCCTAGCGACGCTCCTGTGGAGCACAAACCTAGAGACAGAGTCAAGAAACTGACCGAAGTATCACGAGGAAGAAAAACAGCGATGAACTGCCGCAAGTTAAGCCTGCACTGCCATATAGTGGCCAAAGTGCAGCAGTGCACCCTCCACATGGAAGACTGTGGCTGCAACGTTACATACCACCCAATGATGAGAGAGTAAGCTGGGAGGACCGTATGCCTGGCAGAAAGTAATGCAGCACTTGACTGAAGGACAAAGAGCACCAGTGGAGAGGAAAAGGAAACACTGGACACTAAGGCACAATAAGGACTGCCAAGTATGAAAATGACTGCACAGCAAAGCTAACTGCAGTGGTGCCAAGGCACTACACTGATGCAAAAAGTAAACTGACAAAGCGCAAGGAACGCGCCAGGAGTGACGCAACTCCATGCAGAATTGGTTGTGGGTACGCTACCCAAAGCGAACGAGGACAGCAAACTGGGACTCCCAGAAGAAAGAAGAGCGCAGCTATCAACGCGCAAAAGGGAGTGACCCGGAGAAGGTCAACAGAGAAGAGGCGTAGTACACCAGAAGCACTAGATCCACACCGACGGAAAGCACAGTGACGCCTAGTGGCCACAGGCTGTCACCGCTGCCGGAATAAAAGGGTCAGGAGCAACACCACACGAAGGTACAGTTGTCCCAAGACTCCCCACCAGGCAAGTGCGATACCGACGACCACCACAACTGCTCCAGGGTCCCTGAAGGAAAGCAAGCACACCCGTGAAGTAACGGGAGCGACCTGAACACGAAGCAACAAGAAGCGGTGACGTAACCCTCCGGAACCAGCAGAGCATACGGAGAGCGCAGACAAAAGTGCGCCAATGCAAAAGCACTGCAACGGAAGCAAATGGCGATCCCGAGGATCGCGTACAGCATGAAGACTCACGAAGAGGAAGCTGTCTACCCCTTCTGGTCGCAAAGAAGATCGCCTAGGAAGAAAAGGATGATCCGACCAGCCAGAGGGGCGCCCAAGCAAAAGCCGACACCCAAATGGTCTCCCGAGAAGGAAAAAGAGAAAGCCGACCTGCCAACAGGTCACCGGAATGCTGACCCGCCAGAGAGGCGCAGCGAAGGTATTCTGCCAGGAAGTTAGGATGAAGATGTCCTGCCAGAAGACGTCCGTGAACTGAGAGATCAGGAGAATGTCCGGAAGAAGATCCGGAGAGACGGACGCAACACCTACAAGAATTGGAAGCAACAGGAGGCAAGAGAAAAGATCGCAACGACCGGTCCAGTCACAGAAGAGTGGAGGAAGACAGTGTCCGAAAGCCAGGACAAGACCAGAGGGAAACAGGCGGAGTGCACGCTGCTTGAAGAAGCCTGGTCAGGAAGACAAAGTCAGAAAAGTGACTGCACCGTGTCGCGAAAAGGGAAATGGAGAAGGATGTGGCACGACGCCACGAAGAAGTGAAAACGAAGAAAGGAGTCATGTGGCACAACGCCATCAAGAACAACATCTGGAAAAGGTGAGGAGAGGTGTGACAAGTCTACACACCCACCAGAAGTAGAGGTGACACACACCACAACATCGTAAACAGTGACCCGCACGTCCAGGAGGACCCTGATAGCACCAAGAACAGAACAGGCATCTACTTACAAGACCCCGACGACCAGTCGACTGTAGGAGAGCACAGGCCGAACCATTGGCAACACCCACCTTTGGGATTGAGCGGAGGCCTGGATGGGGAGGGAGCTCAAATGTCCTGAAGAAGGAGAACTGACCAATCCACACCAGCCCGTGGAGATCCAAGGGGCAAAGGCCTCCCGGACACCAGTGGCAGAGGGTCCCGATAAGAGAGATGGATCCGTCGCCGTTTACCCTGCACGTCCCAGGAAGAAGAGGAACTTGTGCGCAAAGGCAGGAGTCAACAACTACCCTTCAGGTGGAGCTACGGACTCTGTGAGATAGTACCCTCAAAGTCTCCTCCATTCACACGCAGACTGTGGAGTTGGAGCAACGCTGTGGAGAACACCCGGCCCAGTGGAAACCTGATGAAAAGGGCCTCCGGGACATCTCGTGGCAGGAGAACACCCGAGAGAGGGGCGTCCTAGTGAGAAGGATGTCCTTCAATCACTCCATCCTTTGTAATGTAAAGCCAAGTTGCCTACAGTGACGAAACCAGACGGACTAGTAGAAGACATTCATCCATCAAGTCTACAATTTGGTCATCCTATTCGGCGTCACCTCAAAAGCAAGATCTCTGTGGACTGACCAACACACCTCCAGGGCGCCAGTCCAGAAGAGCACGCCCACCGAGAACCAGGACATCGAGCCCAGGAGAACTGATGTCTCAGCAACAATTTCCACCGTCGTCATCTAGCAAGCAGCTGAAGAGACCCATTTTAAATTTATGATGATTATATATTTATGTATTTCCTCCCACAGGTTCGGACTTTGCCTTTCCTTAATTTGTATTACATTTTGGGAGGAATGTTGTGTCCTGCTGGACACATTCTAATTGTTAGGCTGTAAACCTACACTTTACACCCACCCACCACTGATGTCACGAGTCACGTGACACAGTTAATAAATAGGGCGGAGCGCACGTGCTCTTGGCCCATTAACCAGCTACCCCTCTAAGTGTCGGTGTCCATTCATTATGCTTATGCGGGCCTAGGGCCCCAACACAACATGGCTCCATGTGCTCCAGTTATCAAGCTCCAGGTAAAATAAGTGGGGGGACACCGACCACCCCCGTGGTACCCTGACTCGAGCCCTGCATGGGGCGATACCACCCCATCTGACTCGTAATGAGGGCCATTGTGGTAAGGGACAAATTAATAATTTGATTTCCATTTAATAACAATGTGTATAACTTAACTTTATGTTAGGGAGATAATGCAGCCAATGTAGTGCCACATCATTTAATGAATTGCTGGCATTTGTGATTTTCACACAAAAAACCTGGGGCTTGAATCACAAAGGTAAACGTACACGTTTTTTGTAAGTTTGCTCTTTTTCGGCATTCTCAAAACTTCAAATTAACAGTAACTTTATGACTGGTGAGACTTCGCAGTGGGGCGTGGAACTCTGCACAGAAAAATATCTACTCTGTTAGTGGCAAGCTTTACTCAGGACTGCTCTTGAACATCTATGTCAACAAGAGTAGTGCCCTAGTGATGTAAAATAGGAATTATAACTCCCTCTCTTAAAAAAAGAAAACATTCACCCAAAGATCCTCTAATTTCCGGTCCATCAACCTCCTACCAGCAGTAAGAAATCTTCGATAAAATAGTGGTCCAAACACTTTCACCATTCCTCTAAATGAACACCTTCTGGGACGACTGGGAATTTGGGTTTCCACCCATTGCGAACACAGAAACAGCTCTGACTCTTGCTGTTGAGGAACCAAGCAAAATCCTGGATGAAGGCTACTCAGCAGGCTTGATACTAGTTGATATGTCACCAACGTTTGGTATGGCTGACCATAATTTAATGGTCGACCATCTGAAGGAGGTGGGCCAGACTGGCACTGTCCTTGACTGGTTTATTTCTTTCTGGAGACACGCATCTAAGTGGCAGAGTTGGGCAATTTTAGTCAACTTAAGCTACAACCCTTTTAAGGGTGCCACAGTGGTCTTTCTTTTCCAATTTACGGTTTAACACATATGTCCTCCCTTTATCTAAATTAATTCAATATTAAGGGTGCAGGGCTATTGCACATGTTGTCGACGCACAACTCATCTTCTTAGCCCACCAACCTCCTCACTCCTTAAGAAGCTCTACAACTGATTCTGTGCAGTTTAAACCGGGATTGTCCAAAATGTTTGAAAATGTAATACAGACAAGAAAGAGCTGCTTTTAATGTGAAGAGTTGTAGAGTGATGAGAACATGTGATTTGGATATAGGAGCCCTGCTCAAACTAACGAAAAAGACAAAATCATTGGGAGTCCTCCTGGATAATGAACTATCAATAAGTGCTCATATTAATGCTGTATGTAGTGCAAGCTGGTACACTATGGCCCAGCTTTCGTAATATTTTACACAAGTCAGCGCAGCAGCCAAAGTTTCTGCGCAGCCTGCATCAAAGGGGCAGGGATACAAAAATGCTCCTTGTCAGGTAAGATATGGTGCATTTAGTCTCTCACCCAGTGCAGGTGCGTTTTTGCTGCTATGCACCAACGAACACACCCTTGCACTATAGTACCAAGGTATGTGCATTCTTTAAAGAACTGATTTTTGTACTGGAATATAAAAACTATCCTTTAATACTTTCTCTACTTTGTAAGTGTGCTGACCATGCAGCAGAAATGCAAAGTTGGAAAAATAAAGAGAAATGAAAAAATGTATCCTTGTTACGCCTGCCTCAAGGAGATGTAAGGTTTTTGAACAAATCCATATCCACTAATGTTGTTATATGTGGTTTTGCTTAAAATCCCACAGGTGGTTGCATGGGAATGCCTGTGTACCAGCCATGTACACCTTGATGCAAAGTTGCACAAAGTAGTTCATAGTGTAACTTTGTGTTACTTTCCAATGCAAACCATGTTTTGCATTGGTTAGTAAATTCCACCCCAAACCCTCTGTGCCTGGTATGTGTCAGGCTCAAAGCGTTAGTAAATCTAAGCCCATAAGTCAACTTAGGTGACCCCTGCTTTTTTTTTACCACTCAACATGCATGCCCTCACAGTCGCCACCTGTACCGCCTCAAACTTGGGTGACTGTATTAGCCTATATCTTGGACTTTCAACCAACAGCATCATTATGCTGCAAGAACTACATAATACAGCTGTAAGACCATTGTGGCGCTCAGCATTTTGAACAGCGGCAGCACCACGGTTGTATCGTCTGACACAACCTTGCTCATGCTCACTATCTCCAGAACCACTACTATTCAAAACAACCAACAACACCACAACAATACCACCACAAATACACAAACATAAAAAAACAGTACATTACAAATGCAACATGACGCAACAAGAAGTCAACACACCTGTGAAAAGCCGCAAAATACTCTAAAACAACATAATCGTAATGTAAGGTTTGTGTGTTATTGTATTTTATCGGGATGTCAGTGTAGTGTGGGTGGTTGTTGCTGCTTATTTATATGTTGCCATGTTGTTATATGGTCTTGTGTTGTTTTGTGTTGGTGTCTTGGGTATTTGTGCTGTATTGATGTGTTTATGGTTCATGTGTTATTCTGAGGCATTGGGCCGCTTTATTGATGACTTGTATTATGTACTTGTGTTACTTTTAGTTGTGCTTATTTGTTGTGTGATCTCATAATGTGTTGAGGATTTTTGTTGTGTTGAAGTTTGTATCTGTATACTATTGTGTGGTACAGTTGTGTTGTTTTGTTGATATGCTTGTGATAAATTGTTGTATTGTAGATGTGTTTTATGTTGTTGTGTTGTGGTATGTCATTGTCTTGAATTGTTGTAATGCATTATTTTGTGATGTTGTTACTGTTTTGTATAATTGTGTTGTCTTACTTTTTATGTTGGTGTTATGTTGTTATCCAGGTGTACTACTGTTGTATTATTATGCTGTTGGGTTGGAGCTTTAGAAAGTGATGAAGGATCATTGTAGGATTGTGTAGTATAGTATTTGTCTTTGTAGTGTAGACTGTCTCCTGAAAAATGCATACAAATTCTTTGCCCACAATATCACTACCGTAACCCACTTTTATTATATGGTGGTAAAGGGTGCATACATAAAAGACTATGCAGTTTGTCATAGAGGATATGTAATACGCTGAACGCAAATTGTTTTGTGATTCATCTCCTGGCAGTGTATCAAAACTGCTGCTCTGGCTTAATTAATTAGTCTCAAGCAGAGCACATTTTAAGGTATCTAATGAGGTTATTGAATTTCTTGCAAGGGTATAGGATTCTCTAGCAAGTCACAGAGTATGCTTGAGAGTGCGCAGGTGGTTAATATACTTATTGAAACGACCTGTGTGTGGTTCATGGTTCTGCTGCAAAGCATTGTGTGTACCCTGTAGCTCTTAGGTGTATATGCAGAAAGAAAATCTCATTTGCTGCAGTGATTCTTCTGCAACCTAAATTTCACACACTGCAATCCTAATAAAATAGGTACATGGGCTATGTACTCACTAGAAACATCGTTATGGACCCCTCAGAGGATATGTTTGAATCCTTGCACGTTTTCATTCTCTTTTCACTGTTAGAACTATTCATTTATCAGTTGCCCAAAAATATGCTCTGTATAAAGCGAAATGTTAGACCTGACATCCTTGGCGTGGTTTTCCCTCACCTTTTGCCTCTACCTCCTGTGTTTTTGATGCTGTGCTAGATTTCATTTTTGCTGACTTAGATGCTTTGGGCACTTTGTCACTGCTGATCAGAGTCAAAGTGCAAGTGCTCCCTGTATAAATTGGCATTGTGATTGGTTCTCCCTGATTGCCATATTTGTTTTACCAGGAGGTCCCTAGTAAAGTGCACTGAGTGTGCCAGGGCTGGAAAATCAAATGCTACTAGGGGGCCTGCAGCACTGATTGTGCCACCCACACAAGTAGCCCTGAAAAGATGTCTCGGGCCTGCCACTGCAGCGCCTGTGCGCAGTTTGTTAACTGCCATGTTGACTTGGAAAGTGCACCCACTTGCCAGGCCATAACCTTCCCTTTTCTTACACATAGGACACCCCTATGGTAGGCCCAAGGGACACCCCTGGGCAGGGCGCAGTGTATGTGAAAGGTAGGACATGTACTAGAGTGTGTAACATGTCCTGCTAGTGAAATACTGCCAATTTCATTTTTCACTATTGAAAGGCTATCTTGCCCCAAAGGACAAAATGGGGAATGCTTTGTAACATTTTACATGCATATCTTCTCATAGGGATAAAATAGAAAAATGGAGTTTGGTATCGCTGAACTCAGGATATAATAACACATCTTTTAGTAAGGATAGTTTTTGGATTCTGTGTTTGAAAATACCACTTTTAGAAAGTGGCTATTTCTTGTTCAAACATTCTGTGTGCCTCTGCCTGTTTGTGGATTGACTGTCTGACTTTGGAGTGACAGGGACTGGGGAGTTGCAGTTGCTCCAGCAGTCTGGATGAGTCAGCACTAGGCTGAATAAGCCTGATCTGCATTTGAAGTGGTGGGAGGAGTAGCACCTGTACCTGAATAGGGCTGTGCCTGCCTTCCATAATGCTGGCTCCGCCTCCCTGTGGTGTGTCTGGAGCCAAGGCTCACACTGACAATGGATGTTGTTGTGCACTTACAGAGTGCCACCCATATATGGTTTGAACTGGCTCGGACAAAAGTATCAGACCCAAAACCCCAGACTTTAGATCATTCCTGGGATTCAAGAGGAAGCTTTGCAAAGGAAAAGAGCTGATAAGACTGAGGAGAAGTACTGCCCTTGCTGTGTGTCTGGGGTTGGCGTGCAGTTGCTGTTTCTGCCAAGGAAAGGAGAAGGACTTTGCTGTGTGCTGTGTCCCCTGCTTTAAAGAAATCTCCAAGTACTTGAAGTGAGCTGGCCTCCTGTACAGAAGTCTCAGGGACACAAATACTTCAACCCCAGCTCCCCTGAACTTTACTGTTGGGAGGTCTGACCTGCCTAGAGGTGCCTCTGCCAGTTTTGGGGCCAATAGAGGTTGTTGCCGCTGTTTGGGAGCTGGAAGAAAGAAGAAGCTTAGAAGAACTAGAGAAATAGATGCATTGCTCTTGTTGCGGCTGTTTTCTCGACACATCTCCACTGCAAGAGAAACATTTCCATGCATCACCTTGCCACTGCGAAAACTGTCTGCAAGAATCCACGCATCGAGGGATCGCGGTTGAAGAGGACCATCGTAGCGCCGCTCGACACCGCTGCATCCCTCGCCGACGCATCCTGGATTTCCACGCATCGTACCTGTGTGGCACGCTTTCCCATGGCATCACCTGCAAACCGAAACTATCACGAAGAATCAACTCCCCATACAGACTGGATTCGACATAACTCGTCCTCTGCGTGTCGCAAAACTGTTGCATCGCCTCCCCAAGGTTTCAGGAGTGTCGCATCTCTTTGTTTTCCGACTATGCAGCTGTTTGGCTTTAAAACCTTGATTCATCTACAGGTACTTTGGTGAAAAGTCACGCATCCATAGTTTTCTATGGTACAAGTTCTTGAAACATTTTGAAAGTCATATTTTTACCTGTGTTTGTTGGATTTGTGTTGTTTTGGTATTGTTGAGTTTAGATAAATATACTTTATTTTTCTAAACTGGTGTGGTGTCCTTTTGTGGTGTTTTCACTGTGTTACTGTGAGGGTTAGTACAAATACTTTACACTTTGCCTTTGGGATAAGCCTGTCTGCTCGTGTCAAGCTACCAAGGGGGTGAGCAGGGGTTATCTAAAGTGTGTATCCCCCTTACCCTGACTAGAAGCAAGAGTCCCTATTTGGACAAAGGTACCTACCTCTGCCAACTAGAGACCCTCATTTCCAACACAAAATACAAAAAGGCAATTAATAATGTTAATTTTCAACCCCAGAGGTTTATTTATATCGCTCCTATTTACCTGCTTCAGTGCATTACATTTTACCTGTTGTGAGTGAATTATTTTTTTTTCTGTTTGATTCCCATCTCAGTGCCTTGGGACTAGTGTGCATTCTACTAAATTGCAAATAAATTATAGCAAATTGAGTTTCCTTTCAAACAAAGACATCGCTTTTCACGATTAGCCAGAAGATGCCTTGAGTCTAATCAAATTAAAGCTGTGGTCTTGCTGTTAGGCTTCAAATTTGATGAAACCCAAATCAATACTTCAGAGCGCAGTCCTGGCTTATTTGGCAGCATGTCAAACTGAGGCAATGTGACTAGAAATCAGTCCAACATCTTTTTGTACTCTTACATGCCCCAAAATCAAGTCCGTAACATAGTTATGATTATTTCACCTAAAAAAGCAGAAATATATTTCCCATTCAAAAATCATTTGATTGGTAAGAAAGAAAATGTATACTAGAATATTTGGACACTAAGGACCATACTTATCTAAAAGTAGCACTGCCCAGCAAGTCAGCTTGCTGCGCTGCATTACAGAGAAAGGGCGTGAATGTGCCGTATTTATCACAATACAGCACACATAGAAAGAGGAAGTAACAAGGATAAATAACAATATTTATCCCGGTTATGTCTCCCCTGGAAAGGCGTAGCATATTGGCGCATTTCCAGGTCTTCCAGTAATGGTAAATCTAGGAATGCATCAAAACGAATTGGTGTTGAGTGGGAACACCCACGCAATGCCTATGGAACACCTCCCTGGGGCAGAGTAACGCAATGCTCCCGATTTATCAAGCCACTCAAGTCCACGCAAAGTGGTCTTGTGTGGTATGATAAATAGCATTATAGGGGTTGTGTCACACATGCACCACTTTGCTTGGGTCTAAAGCGATGAAACTCCTCGATAAATAGGGCCCTGATTTCCCATTGTTTTCAAGGCCAGGTCTTCTGTGGCTTGCCTTGCAGTTACTATTGGCCTCATTTAGAGTTTGTTGGACGGCTACTACACGTTATAAGTATCATAGAAGACTGTCCTATCCTAGGAGGGTGTTTTTAACTTCACTCAGTCCTTTTTTTCCCTTGTGCATCAAACCTTTAAGAATCACCAGTAGAACCCGTTTGCCAAAAATGGATGTATGACGTTACAACGCAGGCTATTACAACGCCTGCCTTTACAACGTGGTTTTTACATCGCAAACCTTTACAACGCATAGTGCTTTTAGGCGCTGGATAGTGATTTATTTAATTTACTATTCCAACTCCAGTCCCCGTGGATAGTAGGGAAGGTGTTGGATAGTAAATTAAATATAATTAAATATATTCCCTATCCTAGAGCGCCCCCCAGCGCAATGCGTTGTAATGGTTTGCGTTGTAATGACCGCGTTGTAATGGTAGTGCGTTGTAAAAGTTTCGTTGTAAGTGATGTTTACCGCTAAGGATCATTGTCCTCCTTCCACCATCCATCCAGTTCCACTTGAATATTTTATTTTGAATTCACTTTTCGTACTCTAGTTCTAGCAAGTCACTAAAAGAGAAGGGTCACTCTTAAGCTTTTTTGTTGTTATGCATTTGAGACTTTTAAAATGTATATGAGAAGCAATAGTTTACTAACATGCGTTTACATTTTATTACCATAATCTGCACATCTGCACCATATGTTAATCCTGGGGTAGGGCATAACTGAACCTAAGGAACTCTATGCAAGATGCAAAATATCTATTTGTAACCAGCAAGATGGTTGTTAAACTAAACAACCACTGCTGACAACCACACGGGTCAGAAGGACACATGTTTAGATCTCTGAAAGTTAAACCAGACCTTCCATCCTTCTGAGGTTAGTAGCTTGAGCACTGACAGCAGAATGGTATTACGCACTCTATAAAAGCAAGGTATTATAGAAAGGTGGTGCAGGAAATGAATGGCTGGAGGTTTCTTGTGAGACATTGGTCGCTCTGCAAAGTTAAATGTATTCTGTGTGTCTCTCTTATGGCACTCTACCTTCTCTTTCTTGGCCTCAAGGAAAGACCTCAGGAAAATATAGAAGATATATGACTTCACCTCTGAGGACTCCATTGCAATGCATGTCTAAGATGTATGCCTATGGTTTGCAGTAGAGAGAATCCTTTGTTTGTATCTTTAGATAACCCATCTATGTAGTTTACATAATCCATCACGTGAGATCCCATGCACCAGTTGGTGAAACCACGTTGCTTTTACTAGGAACCCCCTAAATTCTGTTTAATTAAGACTGGACGCCTAGCAATTAGGAGTGATTAGATGAAGTTCTTTTCTGGGCACCCACAACTCAAAAAGGATCTTTGCAGCAAGATCCTTCCAGCAGACTAGTAGTGTTCCTTGGACATTCTGTGCAGGGCTGCCTGTACAAAAAGGACAAACAAAGTCTGTGCATACCAAATCTGCACCTAAAGCTGAGTTGCAAATGTTTTTGGATGTAGTTCCTCTGCTTGTGACGTGTTCTGACTTATCTACGAGAACTTGGTACAGGTGACGGGTCCTGAGATGTGAAAGCCATTAAAGAGAGTAAGGTGGAATGAGCTGCCTTGCTTCTGAACAGCAGTATTAGTTGTGAGAACTCAGTTCTTCCTGCAAGATTCTGGAGATGCTGAGAGACTGCACTGAAAAATATCAAAATAAAGCTAAGAAAAAACTTGGTCTGGTGTTTCGAATTGCTCTGTGTAGATCCTACTCACCTGTTTCAACCTCTGTATATACTACCGTAGCAAGTACAGCACCCTTTTGCGAGAATGTAATATGTGAGGCCATAAGCATTGCTTTGCAGGGGTGTAAGTTAGAGTTTGTAACTATAACTGCTGAATTTCTATAGTCTGGTACGAGTGAAATCTGAGCCTAACTATAATGTCCCTTTAACCTTTGTTTTTTTCAGTGAATATCTACGTTTTTTAAATTCTATTCCTTCACTATACTGTCCCTGTAACCTTTGTTTTTTTAAGTGAATTCCTACGTTTTAAATTTTTTATTTCGTAACTGTAATCTTTAAACTTTGAGAGTGGGTGTGTGAGTGGCTGTATAGGTTATTGAGTGGTTGCATGAGTGTCTGAGTGGGGTCTGTAAGTGGGTACATGAGTGTCTGAGTGGGTCTGTGAAGGGGTACATTAGTCTTTAAGAGTCTCTGGATTGCGGGCCTAAGTCTTTGAATGCATCTGTGACTGGTGCATTAGACTGAGTGGATCTGTAATTGGGTGCATGAGTGCCTGAGTAGGTTTGTGAGTAGGTACATGAGTATCTAAGTGGGTGCATAAGTCTCTAAGTAGGTGTCTGAGTGATCCCTGGGGCCCAGCTGTAGTGATGATCGTGAAAGGGTACATAAGTCTCTAATTGAGTCTTTTTGTGGGTGTGTGAGTCTCTGAGTGAGTGTGTGATATATATTACATACTTGCGGTCACCAGTAGGTAGTTATAGTTAGGACCATGTTTCCATATGAAAAGGGTTTTTTGACTTGCTTATATCTTTGGTGCCGTTTGACAAATGTTCACGAAATGTTCCCAAGATAGTGCCCCGGTGATTCTTGTTGTGCATGGAGGCTTTGAAAAAAGGGGGGGGAAAATTAGCATTTCCCATGTTAATGCCCCTGGAAATTTTATACACGACTACAATCTGAACCGCTTAACCGAATTACACATTTGGCCGAAAGGATGCTGTTGGTCCAGAAAGCAGCCTTTTTGTGAATTGGTGTAAATCTTTTCAGTAGTTGCGGAGTTATTAAAAGAAATTCAAATTTTTATATATAGGGACATGGTTCCTCTGAGGATTTGCCAGTCCCTGTGCTGAAATCTGATTGGCTGCCAACATTTCAAACAGGAAGTGTTGACAGCCACCTTGGGACTTGAGCTGAGTCCCACAAAAAAGATTTTTTTAAAGAAAAGGAACCAGGGTATGGACACTCCGAGCCCCTGCCGTGGTGTAGGGGTTCCCCGGAGACTCTGCCATGGCTAAAAAGCTTTTTTTTTTTTAAAGAAAATCAGTTCTTGGATCAGCAAGTTTTTCTGAGATTAAAAAAAAAACGTGGTGTCCCATGCAGTTTCTTTATTTTGCCCCCAGGTGGACCAGGTCCAGTGGGCAGTGAGGGCTGAAAAAGGAGGTGAGCGCATGAGGCTCCCTTCCTAGGGCTTATTGTAGCCTCATGGACTTCCACCTCCCCAGGGCTAAGATAGAAAAAAATGTGGGGAGCAAAAGTTAACAAATGAATGCAGGGAGGCCACCGCATCCCCCACAGGCCCAGGGGCCTCCATCTCACTGGGGCAAATGTACTTTATTTGAAACGGGGGGTCTGAATGGCCCTCTGCAGCCTCAGGGACCACCACCTCCCTGAGGCAACCATTAGATTGTATGGGGGCTGTGCACCCCCCGTGCCCCAGGGGCTCCCACCTCCCCGGGGCTGAAATAAATTAATGAATGGGCTCCATTGAGCATCCCTGCCTCAGGGACCACCACCTCCCCAGGGCTAAAATAAACATTGGAGGAAGGCTTTGTGACTCCCCTTGAGAAGCCATAGATGGTCCTGGGGCCCGCTACCCCCTAGGGCCGACTCCTACTACCTCCTGAGGTAGCTGTTTGCTTTTGGTTAGTGGAAGCTGATAGCGCCCACCAAGCAAAAGCAAACTTAACTCTGCTTTCAGCAAGCGGGCACTATCAAACAGCTCCGGCTACAGGAAGCAGAGTTTTCAGCTGTTTCCTTGCACTGAAATATGCGTGCAGGGAAACAGATGAAAACATTCTTTCCGCAGGCAGGGAACTGCTATGTAAAGCAGCTCCCTGCTTGCGGAAGCAATTCCGGCCCCTGCAGGAGACAGGATCCGACTGGGACCACGGGGGACTTGAGGCTCCCCCATAGTCCCTGTAGGTTTTGATGGGTGGCCTGTGCACCATTTTATATTGGCTGGGCCCAGGGAATGGTTCCCTGGGGCCGAAATTGGCTTAGGGTGGAGGCCACATGGCACGCTCCCTTTTGAAAAATATATTTGGTCTCTGGGAGGTGGTGGTCCCTGGGGCCCAGGGGTCATTGTGGCCCTCCCTTATAAATAGTTTTTAAGGTAGCCCCTTGGAAGTGGTGATCCTCAGGTCCCAGTGAGTCCTTGTGGCCCCCCCTTATATGTTTTAGATGTTGTCCTCAGGAGGTGGTGATCCCCAGTAATAGGGGATCCAAGGGCCCCTCTAATTTTTTTATATGAAGCCCTGGGGAGGTGGTGGTCCCTGGGGGGCATGTGACCCCTCCATATACTGTTTTACCTTTGTCCATGGAGGTGGTGGTCATCATGACTATGGGGTGGTCTGTCCAGCCCCACAAATGTTTTTTTTATTTTATAGCCCGAGGAGGTTGTAGTATCCGCAGGTGCCTGTGCGGCCCCTCCTAAATATATATATATTTTATGTTGTCCCCCTTAAGCTCAAACCCCCTTTGGACATGCATAGAGCAGGGTTTGGAGGTTAGTCAGGTTGGATTGCAGGGCCTGACCGCCGGGCAGGTACTGAGGCCACCCTCCGCTGCGCAGGGCCAAAGGGCATGCACAATACGGGGTTGCTCGGATATAGGGGTGGGCCGCAAGGCCTGGCCACAGGTCAGTCCCTGTGGCCATCCCCTTCTGCACACGGCAGGAGGCTGTATGTGGCATGAGGTTGGGTGGTTATATGGGGTTGGCTGCTGGGCCAGTGTGAGGCGGTGGTTGGATTAACGTATAGTAATTACAATTACTTTGCGTTAAAAAAACATAGAAATTCACTGAAAAAAAACAAAAGTTACAGGGACATGATGGGTAATAAATAGAATTTAAAAAAACCTTAGACAATCCACTGAAAAAAGAAAGGTTACAGGGACATTATAGTTAGGCTCACATTTCACTCATACAAAACCAGAGAAATTCAGCAGATATAGTTAGCTGAGCTAACTATATCTTACGCCCCTGCAATGCACTGCTTATGACCTCACATATTACATCACTCATGACATGGTCAGTGACATCACTGATGACATTTTAAATGACATCACTGATGAAATCACAGATGCCATCATCCACAGAACCACTCTCACACCCACTCACATTCACCAATACATCTCATACACCCACTCACATACCCAGTCACAGACCCGTACAAACACTCACACACTTAATCACTAATCCATAGAGCCAGTCACACATCAACTCACTCATACAGCCACTAACACAACCACTAACTCACATTTTCTGCCACTCATTCACCTACTCACTGGCCAGTACAGCCACTCACACATCCAGTCATACAGACATACAGACATTTACATACCCACACAGGCACTCACACACTGAATGAGTCACCCATACACCTACTCACACACCAACTCACTCATCCATACAGTTACTCACATACCCCCTCAGTTACTCATACATATACTAGCACATGTACTCACCTATACAGTCACTGAGATAAGCACATACTCTCCCATACAACCTCTCTCACATCCATTCACTCACCGTTACAGCCACTCACACACCCACTCACTCACCCATACACCCACTTTCACACCCATTTATGCACCTATACAGCCACTCATGTACCCTCTCACTCACCCATACAGACACTTTTGTACCTGCTCAGTCACCCATTCTGCCACTCATGCACCCTCTAGTTTACCAATTACAGCCACAGCTACACCCGCATACTCACCCATACAGCCACTCATTCACCCTCCTATTCACCTTTACAGCATCTGATGCACACAATTGCTCACCCATACAAAAACTCACACAACTACTCACTCATGTATACAGCCTCTCACATACCCACTCACTCTTCTGTACCTCAGTTACACACCCACTCACTCACCCAAACAGGTACTCCCACGGTCACTTACCTTAGTATATATGTTTAACATTCAGTAACTTTTAGAAAACACACTGTGTTCTCTCTTTTTCTCATTGCATAGAACAAACACATACTAATATCTTCAGTACATATGCTTGCCATTTCAATTTCCAGACTGTTCGGGGTTACAGCAGAATCGATGGGGCAGACTACTGGGGAGCGAGAGCCCTCAGATTAAAGGATAAAAGGCCTATACGACTCTTAAGAGTAATAGTAAGAGCCATGCGGAGGCATAATGGAATTTAAGATTTTTCGTTCATATTCTATAAAATGACACATGAATATTTTGTGTGAATGAGCACGAGTAATATTAATTAAAAGACTTACACATGCTGTTTTTCTCCTTGAAGCTTTATACTGTAGTTATATACGTCTTTTCGTCATCACATTCAAACAACATAGTTCTGAAGTCTCCTACACGCCCACACACTTTTGCTTCTGCAACTACGCATGTCTACTGTACATGTGAAGTACTTTTCAGGTGTACTACTGAGAGAACATGTACTCTGCCAAGATGTTGGTTTATCTGAATACAGCTTTTGATTTGCCAAAAACTGTTTTTTTCCACAGAAAGAGTGCTCATTCTCAAAGCTGCTGTGATCAGTTGTTTTCCAGCTGTTTGAGCCAGGCTGTTTATCAAGCAAAGTTATTGTGTTTGACCTTTCAAGTCACACACATTCCACTATCATGGATAGTGCTTGTCCTTTAAAGGTCACACAAATACCACTATAAAAGCTATGAAACAACTTCTCCTTGATAATTACATAAGTATGATGTATGTTCTTCCCTGGTTGCTATGTGAGAAAACCATGCTCAATACAGCAGGGCTTTGTTGTTATGGTGGCAAGCCAATGATCAAACCTACAAACTAGATCTGCTTGTTACGAAAAGTTACAATAAAATCAGTGGTCCTGACTCTAATTGTGAAATGTATATGTTAAAGTCAATAGGCATTTCAGGGTTGATTGTTATTAACTCATTAAAATCTGCAGAGAAGTATTTTTAAATTGAATCTCACAATTTTCCAAGGTAGGCAAGGGTATAAGTGTTCATTACCCCCTCTGACAAACAATAGGAATAGAAGATTTGCACTTTGATAATCATTCATAGGTCCTCTTAAGAGTCCTAGGCCCAGATTTACAAATATTTGACACAATGCCGTGCAGCCACCAACGTTGCGGTGTTGTCTTGCATCAAAGGAAGAGAGAAATAATTAGCATTTCTACAAAGTTGTGGCTCATTTTGTCTCTCCACCACCACTACACTTTTGGCTACCATGCACCAAAACACACACCCTTATGCCAACGAGCAAGGGTGTGTGTATTCTCCAAAGCATAGATTTTGTACAGTAAGGGAATGCTTCCTTTAAAAAAACATATGCTGTCCTTTAATACTATCCAAACTATCCTTTAATACTTTTTCTGCAATGTAGCACAGATTTCTTATCATTATGTGTGCCTTGAGGTGGTGCAAGGTTTTGGTGTAGTAATGAGATATAAATACATGATACTCTTTGCTCTACTGCATTTTGTAATGTGCCTGTAATGACTGACTGTATCCGCTTCATGTTGGCAGATTTCCAAAATAAGCACTCAAACTCTTATTACATTCAAAGAATGCTGACACTGAAGAGAATGATTGATCCGCTCCAACAATAAGCAACATAGTGAAGCGTTTAAATGAACTCAAGAAGAATCTGGAAACTTACCTGTGTATAACCAGTCTTTAGACTTCACTTCTATGCAATCTTGTCCTGCCTTTCAGCCTTTTTCTAGATCCGGAATGCCTTCTTAGTGAGTAACAGCATGCCTTATGAGCTCAAATACCATAACATAACATACCATAACATGACATATTTTAATATAGTATTGCATAGGATAACATACCATACCATACCATACCATACCATAGCATAACATAACATAGCATAGCATAGCATAAACATTTAGGGCCTGAATAATAGGTTGGTGGTGCAGGAGCGGGACTGTCCTGCTCCCGCACTCCCAAACCGGTGGTTGAACCACCCGCCAGATTATATGTTTTCCCCTGGTTTGGTGAGCAGATCTTTGGTGTTCCCACGGCACTGCCTATGAAATAGACACCATAGCACTGCATGGACTGCTGCAGTTCAAGCTGTGCAGGTACTAGAGTGCATGCACACAGAGGGGCACAATATGTGCCCCCAGCATTCATCCTCAGGCCCAGAGGCACAAGGGGGCTCTGTTGGGCCCCCTTTGTTTCCTTCCTCCTCCACAGTTTTCATGGAGGTTGAACCACCAAGCATATTGCGGCCTCAATATTGCATATTGCAGCATATTGTGGCCTCAACACAGCCGTGCCACCCCTGATCTCTGGCGGTTGCAGCAGTTGTGACAGACCCAGGGTGGCCCAACCACCCTAGTTGTAATAGGGAGGTAGGAAGACCACCACACCCCCTCGAGCCTAGTTGTCCATGGACCACCAGACTCCTAAATACCCGCTAATGTAAATGTTTTTAATGGTGAAAATACATGTAACTCTTTTTGTCTGTGAACTGACTTCCATTTGATGAATTGTCATATTTCATACGTTTTATATGATGTTTGTAAAGTGAAATTTAATAGAAAATACACATAGGATTTACATGTCCAGTGCAAAGGGCCCTAAAAAAAGCAATAGTCCTACCCCATTACATTCAAAGCATTCTGTGCACAATTCATTGGCAGTTTCTTTTCCATTTCATATAATTTATTTCAAATAGAGCAATGACGTTAGTGTGAATTATCTGCCATAAGTACGCAGTGCTTTTGAGCTGATAATCACTACCGTTGCTCAGCACAACCAAGGGGCAACCTTAATATGGTTTGCATTTTTGATTTGTACTATCATTATCTTACTATAAATTGCCCTATTTTGTTAGCATATGCAAATGCTGGTGGCTGATGTCTCAGAGAATACTTTGGTAGGACTCTCATTTTCATCACCTCTTAGTTTTGCATCTTTCAGCATTTTGCACTCTTTTTTCTCAAGCCAATAAACAGACCAGTCTATTACAGTGCTAGCACTATTGTTTTGTTACTATTTCGCTTTTATGAACTTCAGAAGATCAAGAACTAACTGCCTGTTTTTTTAGTTTAGAAACTTCATAAAATATGGCTACCCTAGTAACCAACATGGGACAAGATATACAATTGAAAAATTGTGTTATACAAGTAACAATAAAAACATTTTTTGTACAATGGGACACAAAGGGGTTTTAGTTAACTACAAAACAATCCATACTCCACATGAGCTTAGAGGTTGTCCTTATTAAGATTTGTCTGAGTCTCTTGGGGTTGTCTTTTCACATGGTCTAGGTCGCTGTAATCAGGATCAGTCACCTCCCACCAATATCTGCAGTGATGGTGATCTCACACCAATATCTACAGTGATAGGGATCTCACACCTATATCTGCAGTGATAGTGATCTCACACCTATATCTGCAGTGATAGTGATCTCACACCAATATCTGCAGTGATGGTGATCTCACACCTATATCTGCAGTGATAGTAATCTCACACCTATATCTGCAGTAATGGTGATCTCACACCAATATCTGCAGTGATGGTGATCTCACACCTATATCTGCAGTGATGGTGATCTCACACCTATATCTGCAGTGATAGTGATCTCATGCCTATATCTGCAGTAATAGTGATCTCACACCCATATCTGCAGTGATGGTGATTTCACCTATATTTGCAGTGATAGTGATCTAACACCTATATCTGAAGTAATATTTGCAGTGATAGGGATCTCACATCAATATCTGCAGTGATGATGAGCTCACACCAATATCTACAGTGATAGAGATCTGACGCCTATATCTATAGTGATATCACACCTTTATCTGCTGTGATAGTGATCTCACACCAATATCTGCAGTGATGGTGATATCACCGATATCTGCAGTGATAGTGATCTCACACCTATATCTGAAGTAATGGTGATCTCACACCTATATCTTCAGTGATAGTGATCTCACGCCTGTATCTGAAGTAATGGTAATCTCACACCAATATCTGCAGTGATGGTGATCACCCACACCTATATCGGCAGTGATAGTGATCTCATACCTATATCTGCGTGGATGGTGATCTCACACCTTTTTACTGTTAGCACATCACTACAGCAAGGACAAGCAAAAGGAGCCCCTTGGGCGTGGAGGGGTGTCTTGAGACCCCAATAAACCACAAAGGAAGGCTGGACTGTGGTGTTGAGCAGTGACTGGTTGAAGAGTTGAAGGAAGCCTCGGCAGCTGGCAGAGTGGGGAGATGGTGCACATGTGTGCTCTGGAGGCAGAGGGGGGAGATGGTGTATGTATATCAGCACAGAAATCTGTTTAAAATAAACATTAGATTTAGGGTGAGGAAAAATACAGCAGCGTGAACATTTTATTTCTGTGTAGACTGTGAAGGGTCATCACTGGCAGACATTATCACATTTAGAAGAAAAAAACAGACTTCAGAAACATGATCCGTCACTACACGCCTCCTTTAGATAAGAAATACCCTTACGACAGCCGTTAAGCAAAGGATCCTGTCCGAATGGACCATCCCAAAAGGAGACAGGGTGGTAACAAAGAAGCCTCATTTTCAATCGGAGGCCACCGTTTAGCATAAAACATGACGCCAGCTAATGAAAATGATGGGTGGGGCTTCAAGTACCCTTCTGAAATCTTCTCTACCACAATATGTCTCGCAGATCGAACAGCACATGCACGCTGCAACGCTAAGCAAGACCTAAAAACGGGCCACACATGGATTTGTCAGACAAGCCCATCCATCGGGCACTGCCTGATTGCCCTGTGGGCCAGTCCGACCCTGGTTGTAATTATCAGTCCACGTACATGGGACCTGGATGGCCAGTTGCAGAAAAGCCATAAAAAGATCAACGTCTGCTACCCAACCCGCCTTCTTTTCTCCAATTTTGAATTCTAGTGACTGTTCTTTTCTTTTGATGATCCTTTGACCCTCATGCCACACCCACTCCTTCTCCACTGTCTTACTTATCTGCCAATCTTCGCTGATGCTCATTTTTAAACTTTGTATTGTGAGTGCTTGTGCCTCAAATAATGACGACCACCCCATTCCAACCACCAATAATCTGAAAAACAGTTGAATTTTCAAACCAAAAGGGGAAATGGCACCTCTGAACAATGTGGTTTACTGGTAACGTAATGACAAGGGAAAGTAAGTATTACCTTTCTCACCAACATTACTCCTCATAATCCATGAGGGAAGGCTTGGTGAAAGAAAATGCTTGCCTGGTTAAACGACAACGGTCTTCATTCCCAGTGCAGCAGTAACACCAAGAGGTAATACCTTCCACAGAAATAACAGTACAGTAAGGTGGGATGTTTTCATTTCGAGTTCTACAAGTCAGAATGTAGGATGTTTTTTTTCCTGCATTAATTTTTGAAAGATTTATCAAGCGAAATTTGTGTTGGAAATTCAACAGGTCAGTTCAAAATGTTCACACCAACCTGCAATGCTGATTCGTGTGGAAACCCCATTTTCACCTTATTTGGTATTGCCCTGCACATAGAAATGTGAATCTAAGTGCCTCCGAGAGTCTTTGACTTGAAAACGCTGAAGAGTCCACAAACAACTAGGGACATTAGGCTATGGAGAAGGAAACTTACCCTTGACCTGAGCATGAAAACCTCTTTCTGCAAAATCATATTGCGCAAACCATGCCCATCCAGTCTGACCAGACAGCTCTAAAGAATTTCAAGAACTGACTTTTTATGTAAACCTGGTGTGTTTTCTATTATAAGGTATAACGAGGTATGTTGTGTTGAATCATACCAATTAAGTTGAACTTGGATGTGATTGTAGATGCAACAAACCTACCGAGATGTTCTACTTGCTGGGCACCTGTTTTATCATGCAAAATCAACATCTGCTGAAAGATCTCTCGTCAATTTCAAGACCACATTTCTGTTTACTCCCCTGCCACTTGCTTGTCAATTGTTTTTTTCAGAAAATGTTTTATTCCATGTAATAACTGTATGCATTCCTCAGGCACCTGTGCATATCTGAGGCACCAAATATCAGGTGCTCATAGCATGTCTAAAAAATATAGCTGATTTTAGAAATGACCTTCACGTTATTTTCCGTTTTGGGAAATATTAGTGTCAGAAATTGGGTCTGCTCTATATTTCTCTCTGAGTTGTGTAGGCATAATGGTCATGGGTTGTCATAGCGCCAAGACGTCCCTTGCTAGAGGAGTGGCCAGGATTCCGAAATTGTTCCTACGTTGGTTATACATTTGACGTGTCACTAATTTAGTGGGACCTGATTGTCAGGCAAACAATCGAAACCCATGGCACTTCCTGGTACGCATGCGACGTGCTGAGCTCTTTGGTTTCAATGTTATCTCCCATCTTTTGTGTTGCAATGTACAGATTACACGGAGGAAGCACAGGCTGAAAGGTCAAAGAAAGGTCAGAGTACAGCACGGTCAGCAAGCAGACACCGATATTGCATAGGCTGACATATTTTGGAATAACTGATTCATTTACTCTTTTTCAGGTAATAATTTAATTCTAAATAGAGTATAAAAAATTATGAAAGGAAGCTATTGTCTGTGTTTTGAAACACAGCTATCTATAGCAGCAAGTCGTTCACCCTTCTACCCGCATTTTGCAGAACTTCCCCGGAGACCGCACTATGAGC
This sequence comes from Lissotriton helveticus, assembly GCF_964261635.1. Taxonomy (NCBI): domain Eukaryota; kingdom Metazoa; phylum Chordata; class Amphibia; order Caudata; family Salamandridae; genus Lissotriton; species Lissotriton helveticus. The sequence continues at coordinate 1,325,925,772 of NC_136069.1, read as the reverse complement.
ATGTCCTGCTTGTGAATACGCAGGCTCTATATGTGCCAGTGTTCTATACGTGATGCAGCAACAAATGATGGACAGAATGCTGAATGTGTCAAACACTCACTCCCAGTCAAGAATAGGATAGGATAAAATGTATAAAGTGCACTTATACCTGAGGGTGTCAAGGTGCCAGGCTGACAGAGGTGAGGAGAGGAGCATAAGACGGCCAACTAGGATGAGAAAAGCCAAGTTTTTAACAGGTTTCTAAAAGCCAGTAGAGAGTCTGTATTGGAAATGGGGGAGGATACCAAAAAGGAGTGACCGCCCGAACTGACCCTGCGGTTTCTCGGAGAGATCTATTTTTTCCGGAGGAGAATCTCAGAACTCTCCTGGGGGTATACCACTGGAACATGGTTTTCAACTGCAGCAAGCCTTTTCTATGCACAATTTTGTGTACAGTGCTCAGAACATTGAAGGAGATACGTTGCTTAATGGGAAGCCAGTGCAAAGCACGAATCCCCTCTCTGGTAGACTGTTACTTTGGAATGTTCAGGATCAGCCTTGCTGATGCGTTCTGAAACAACCCGAAGCTTGTTCAGAGAAGTTGCACTGATGTTGAGATATAAAGCATTGCAGTAATGAAGTCGGGAGGTGGTAAGTGCAATGATGGTGGACCGATGCAATTGAGGCGGGCTAAACTGTAACACCATTTTGAGGATTTTTAAGATATAGAAACAGGTGCTGACCGTACGGTTGACATGAGCATCAAAGGTCAGACCCTCTTCGAAAATGACCCCTAAATTTTTAGCTGTCTTAACTGGGAAAGAGATCTGTCTTAACCTCATTGCTGCTGCCGACGGCCAAAGGCCGTCGCGTGTCCGTTGGCCTTCGCGGCCCCACCGCTCAAAAGAACGTTCCGCACTAGCGCGGAAGGTTCTGCGCAGTAAAGGGGTTAAATCCGTTGTTCTTTTGCTCACTAAGCCATTCAAGTTTGAACCCAGCCATATGCAAATCAATCTTGACCCTGCTACTCTTGGGAACAATGCAGCCCGAACTGCCAAGCCGGGGCCTCCCTGGATCGAAAACAAGCATCCTGGGACCTGTTTTGGGCTAACACCCCTCATCAGCCAGGCTAGTTTGAATGCAGTTGCACAGTGAGCAAGGGACCCACGTCTGGGCATACCTATCCCACTTATGGCAAAAAGTGTTGCATAAACAAATGATGGATGGAATGCTGAATGAATCAAACATTCACCCCCAGTCAAGAAATCTGGGTTAAATCCATTGTTCTTTTGCTCAATATGCCACCCCTGTTTAGACCCAGCCATATGCAAATCAGTCTTGCTCCTCAAGGGAACAGTCCAACCTGAACTGTCAAGCCGGGTCCTCCCTGGACTGCAAACAAGCATCCTAGTACTGGTTGCGGGGTAACACCTCATCAGCCAGGCTAGTTTGGGTCCAGTAGCACAGCGTGCAAGGGATCCACATATGGGCATACCCATCCCACTTAGGGCAAAGTTCTATATGTGTCCTGGTCAAAATCCATAGCACAGTTGTGTGAACAGAACTTTTTATATATTTGTCTATAAATGATAGGAAGTCAGCAGACATCGGTGTCTACTAGGAGGCGGCAGCCCCATGCATTGAGATGGAGAATAAATCCATACACACTAACAAAAACACTAAATGAAATGGTAAGACTGCAAGTACAGCGTCAGACATGCAATCACAAACGCTCGGTAAGAAAACAGAAACTTAGGCAGCAGAGATGGATATTTGTGTATAAGCTACGGATCGGTAGCGGCTGGTGTTGACAATGAATGGTGAGATGGGGTGAAGGGGTAGGGGTCGTAAATATATATATATATAAATATATAAAATAAAAAACTTTCCCTCAGCCAGCCACTTCCAGAGCTTCTGCTCCTCTCTTCCAGGCACAGGCTCCCATAGTCCTCTGCGGCCAATCCTGATGCTGCTATCATGCTACTATTGGCTGCATGAAAGCAGTGTCAGGATTGGCCTGGGGTCTCCAACCCGACAATGTAGCTCGGGCCGGAGACTGCTCTAGTGCGCATGGCGGTTTTGCCAGTCTAAGACGGCCGGTCAAACCGTCATGCGCACTGACAACAGTACTGCCCACCACTCCTCCTGCAGCCTGTCATCCCCTGGCCCCGCCCCCAAAACCTCACCTGGAAAGGAAAAATATATCAATAATGTTTATTATCATTTTATTTTTCCTTTCCTCTTGTTTGAGGTAGCTGGCAGGGCGGGAGCTACTGCTCCTGCTATGGAGGTACAGCAAGTACATCACAGCGGAAAGGGGAAGTGGCAGGAGACACGAGTGAGTGTGGTGCACCTTCCATGTACACACACACATGTAGTGGAAACACAAGCAAAAACTAAAAGTGACTGTTGGAGTTGGGATTTCTGTGCTGTGTAGGTAAAAACTCTGCAGTAACAGCGATGAGGCCTCCAACGCAATTCAATGAAACCTATACAGTTGCTGTGTAGGTAAGAATCAGTAGCGACTGGTGTTGACCAAGAATGGTAGGGCGGGGGCTGAGGGGGTCAGGGGACGACAAAAAAAAGAAGGAAAAAAACATACCCTCAGTCGACAGCGTTGTGCTCTTCTGCTCCTCTCCTCCAGGCACAGACTCCCAGACTCCATCCACTGCGGCCAATCCTGATGATACTCTCATGATGCTTGTGGCAGCATGAAAGCAGTGTCATGACTGGCGTGAGAGTCACAAATTTGCGCTCACCGTGTGACTGGGAGTCTGTGCCTGCTGTCTCCAACCCGACAATGGAGCTCGGATTGGAGACAGCTCTAGTGCGCATGACTGTTTGGCCAACCTGAGAAGGCCAGCCAAATCGTCGTGGCACTGGCAACAGCGCTGCTAATAAGTCCTCCTGCAGCCTGTCATCCTCCTGGCACCACCCGCAAAGACTCAGCAGAAAAGGAAAAATAAAATGATAATACTTGTTTATTATCATTTTATTTTTCCTTTCCTGACGTTTTGAGGTAGCTGGCAGGGGGGTGACGCTCCTCCACCATAGCAGAGGAGCCACTGCTGGAGTAACAGTAAGCCTGGGTTTTGGCAAAGCCATGCTTGTTCTGGGTCTTATATAGAAGGCTGACTAAGCAAGTGAAGTAACTTAGACATTAATTATGCTAATTTTCACAGGTTCCTGTGTTCTCTGAGCTTCGCTTGAAGGTAGTATATTAAAAAGTATTTACTGTTGTTTCTTGACATCATCATAGCTTCGCTGACCACAATATGCCAGGGATTGCCACCAATAAACAATGCCTGTTGTGCGCCATGCATGCCAACATTAAGTTACAAATTCACATCCTAATGCAGGGCCCAGCTTTATTGTGGGTGCCATGGATGCCCACCGTTGTCATGAGTTACCACCATCATGCCATGGTTGCGCTAAAAATGGCATGAATTATCACCATCATGTAAGGGATGTCCACAATACAGCAAGAACTACCATCATACTACCTGGACACCTTTGTGTATTGAAAAGAAGCGCACAGTTTTAAAAATATGTCCCTATGTGACCTGCATTTTACCATGGTTGGCCAACATGTCATGCAGGCGTACAGGTTGCCAATAAATACCACCATTGTGCAAGGGCACGCAGTTGACTGGGAGTGGTCATTGTGCCTTGGATGTCCTCAAGATGCCAAGCAATGCCACGTTTATTCGAGGGCCAGCATTTAACTAGGGTAGGTAATGGGCAGCATCGAATAGATACCCAGAAGTTACCAAGAATTACTGCATTGTTGTGAGACACATCATTCTACCTGAGTTAGGCACTGGGCATCGCCACATGGATGTGCACAAGTTTCCAAGAACACCACCATTTTCCAAGGACCGATAATGGGCTTCATCACATGGTTGTCCACCAGTTTCCATTAATTACCACACTTGTGCCAGGGCCAGCATTTTATCAAAGGGAGTAGTGGGCACTGTGCCTTTACATACTTACCACTGTGCCAGAATTATCATTTCAGAAAAGGGGCAATGTACACAGCCCTTATACAGACTTCACACACATTGACACACTCTCACAGACGCCAACATGCATGCGTGCACACAAACACAAGTATAGTTACACACACACACATAGACACATGTGTGCCCACGCATACACATCTGCATACAGCATCAGTATTATTTCCCTGTAAACCTTCTGCTGCCTTCATGACTCCTGCTGGTGATGCCTCTCTTCCTAGTACTACCAAACTGCTTCTGTAGACCACCACTCCTGCTAGAAGAAAGGGATGACTTGCCTGCGTGTGGAGCACACGGAGTGCCTGAAGACAGGAGGGGCAACGCGGGAGCACCTCATAGAGAGGGCAAGTGGGACTGATGTGAAGGGGTAATCAGGAGAGCACAGGATGGCCTTGGGCGTGGAAGCAGGCCAGAGAGTACTGACAACCAGGAGGATAGAGCAAGCAGGAGCACTTCAGGAACAGATGAACTGTGGATTTTGGATGGGATGGCTGAGTCCTTTTCTTTTGCTCGTCCTCTGAATCAAACATCGTACACTGATCAATGGTTCTGTTGCAAAATTGCTTTAGTTGTCAAAAACTAAATGGAAGAAAATTGTTTTTTGGGATGCAGAATATTAAATATCTATTTAAAGGTATTATGCTTTCATCACTGCTAACCTAGGTCCCATTCAAACAGGCTCTTAAACAATATGCAATTTGTCTCTTAATTCATTATAGGACCTTTTTACTATTCCCGAAAGAAAAACTTAAAGTAAGGGAGGAGAATTATATCTGTGCCTGAATTTGAAAAGCTGCAGCAAGCTCTGTTTTCCAAGCAGTCCACTGGGAATGTCATGTGAAGTCCCAAGGGTTCCTCTTCCCCCTTTGGGGAATCCTACATAGAGTGGAACTCCGCACTGCGGAATGGAGCCTCCGGAGCAAATACACATTTTTTTTATGTGGGTAAACGTTTTGGCCCTGTAGAGAAAGCTCTTCCCCCTCACTGCCAGCAGGTCTGGGAGTTTGATCTGTTCCCCTTCCCATCCTGGAAGGGGAGGTCTGGAGTAAGTCTCTGACCACTGTTAGGGTAGGCAAAAGTCAGATTTCTGTTTGAGATGTTCACAAATGTACATGTTTGTGGATGTTCACACTTTGGAATGCCCACTTTCCAGCCCTTGAGTGGTATCTACTACTGAAGATTTCTCCACACTTGCTTTGAAGACATCAGCAGCAGGTGATGCATTAATCTGCATATGGAAGGGATAATGCAGGGCCAAAAAGCATGACAAGGTTAAGACAGTAAACCATACACTTACATAAATTATGAGCACAGTTTCTTTTGCCACTGCACTATAAAGAACCTGCAACAGTCACTTGTTCCAGTAACCTCAAGTGGATGCTGCTTGGTTGGGAGTTGCCATAGCAACAGGTAATTGCTTAATGTGGCATTGCCTGTCTTTTGCAGAGATCTTTGAGGCATTCAGCTAATCTACACTTAGGTACAGCTTTCAAACTTGACCTGCAATCTGTGCTGCTTTGTTGTTGTCATTAGTTTTCTCAATGTTGGTCTTACTGGATGTAACATAATTAAAGCTGTAATAAATCAACAAGGACAAACATAACCTTGTAAATAAATCTGTGGAGAACCAGTTTGTTTCCAACTCTATGAAAAGCTTTTATCATATCAAAGTTCACAACAGGATAGGTGTCACAACATATGTTTCAAATAGATTTATGTTTATAGCAACATCACCATTCCCATGAACCCAATCTGTTTGCAGTGATACCACAAATGGATTGAAATTTATAATACAATACAACTAGTACATCTCATCCCCTACGGTGAATTCTTATTGTTTTCCCCAACAGGAAAGATCCCCTCCTCTCATTCATTGATAAGACACGCCCATCATAGTGCTTGTCTGATTTGTAGAACAGTGCTGGGATGCATGAACATAGCACCCTGGCTTATTCAGTGACTTAGGCAGTGTTGCTGTCAATGAGGTCCTTAGAGGCCATCTTATCTCCTTCTCAGTGGCGGCTGGTAGAAATGGAAAAGGGTAGGGCATACATCCAATGCCTAGGTTGCATTGTGGAAGCATGACAAGCGAGCACGCCTGACATCCTCCATCCAGAAATGTTCAGGGCAGTAGGATTTGTTGCTTGGGGGTTTCTGGCTTCCTCACCCCCATCAGTGATTGATAAGAAGTGAGGCTTCACAGCCTCGTTTGTGTAAATGGTAGCATGCGTGGTGCTGCAGTTGCATTTTTTGACCGACATGAGTCTGAAAGCCAAGTAAGGATGCAAGCCAGACCATGCAACACTGCTTGGGTGCAGTTTTTTTAATTGCGGCCTATTCCTGTGCCATCCACCCATCTCTGTATGCACATCATCGGGCCCAATACTTATGGAACTTAGTAGCACAGCCTAAAGCAAGATGACTGATTTGGATGATTTCAACAAGTTGCACTGATCCTGTGACAAGATGTAATAGGCTGGATGTAGAAAGTAGTCCTAGTGATACTCAAGACAACAGCAGTGAGACCCAGGGCAGGTTCAAGCGATCTTGGTGAGAGCACATGTGTCATGCCACACAGGAAGAAGTGTAAGTCCCTTCGTTTTTTCCTCTTTCTACGTGTGCTGCATTCTGCAAGGGTGCCTGCATTGGCGCTTGGCAGCCACTAATGCACTGGAGCTGAGGATGAGCAGGAACAGTGACATTGTGAACACCCAGCTTTCACAGCTTAAGCGGGTGATGTTGACATAGCTATCTAAGAACTTTATTTAATAAAAGGGGAAAACGATAACAGAGATCAGGGATCCAGGAATGCAAAGTTAATCACCATAAAGAAATTAAGAGAAAAAGAGAGGGAGAGAGAGAAAGAGGGAGGGCTGGAAGGAAGAGTGAAAGGAAGGGCAAAAAATAAGGAAGGAACTGTGACAAGAAGGAAGGGTTAAAGAGTGAAAAGATGGATGCAATGGTGAAAGGACTGATGGAAGGGTAAAATAAGATTTGCATGGGTGGGTGAAAGAAAGTGGCTGAAATGATGAAAGACTGGATGAATGGGTGGATGGATAAATTGACATCTGGCTGGAAGGATGAAAGGATGGATTGATAAAGGGAGGGAGAATCAAAAATTTGCTAGCATTCGCGACAAGAATTTTCAATTCTATTAAGGACACGGAGGCGAGGATTATGCTTCTCAATCTTTACTGCATAAAACACAGCAGCCAATGAAAATGTATATTTTCAGTAAACAATAACAATAAAACTTCATTACCCATGAACACCCATGAGTATAGGCACGCCCCCACAGTCCATAAGACCCCCTTGCGTGCTCCCATCATCCTCTTTCTTTGAGGCGAAACAAGTCCAACAAAACTTGAACAGTCACAATCCTCCAACGTGGAAGAACATCTTCAGGCGGAACATCCTGACCTCCGGAGTCGATCAATCCGACTTCTTATCAGATCCTGAAATAAAGGAAATAACACCCCGTAATTCTTGCATAAAAGGGTGGGCAAGCTTAATACATACAGTACATTAAGCCGGGTGGGATAATCCTCGCCTCCGTGTCCTTAATAGAATTGAAAATTCTTGTCGCGAATGCTAGCACATTTTTGATTCTATTACAGGACCGGAGGCTTCAGATTATGCTAGTTTAACGCTGATTAAATACCACAGAAGTAATATCTCCCACCGGCTTGTAATAAAACGTCTTAAACGTTGAATCAGAGGACCAATCTGCACAATGCATAATATCTTGGATACTGGATCCTAAACCATATGACTTGGACGCCATCGCGCCTCTAACTGAGTGAGCACCAAAAATATTTGTATCAACACCAGCTTCCTTCATAATGAACCGAAGCCATCTAGCAATAGTGGCAGCCGCCACTGGTTTAAAGGGCTTTTGAATAGCAATCAACAATTGTGAACAGCCCTGCGGCCGCAAGGCCTTTGTACATGCCTCGTAGGTCTTCAAACATTGGACCACACACAGTTTTTCATTTGCAGGAAAAGCATTATAAGATATATGCCTAGACAATGTTTTAGTACGACCTGTAATATGAAACGAAACCCCTTCCGGGGTAAACACTCTACCTGTTACGTCGAGCGCTCTGACATCTGAGGATCTTCTGCAAGATGATAAGCAAAGCAACATGGCTAGTTTAGCCGACAACTGCTTCCTGGACAGGAGGGAATTAACCGGCCATTTGTCAAGCAAAGAGATTACAACTGAGACATCCCACAAACCCGTATACTTGGGTTTGGGAGGGTTGGCCACCCTGATGCCCTTCAACAGTTTACAAACCACCGGATGCATGCCCACTGGCCTACCGTCCACTTGGGCATGCCCCGCCGAGATGGCTGAGCGAAAGTTGTTGACCGAACGATACGCTAGGCCTTTCTCCGCCTTCTCGGATAGAAAGTTCAACACTTGGGATAACTCTGCCCCCACGGGATCCAGACGTCGTCCCACGCACCAATCCACCCAGTTCTTCCAGGCAGCGGAGTATCGCTTCCTGGTGGAAGGTGCCCAAGCCTGCTTGATAAAGTCAGCAGCCTTGTCCGAAATTCCTGGCATTTGCCACTGTTCCCTGAAAGCCTCCATGCCATCAGGGATAACCTGCCCTCCAACAGCAACGGGTGCTGTTCCTGACGAGGGCCCTGCAACAACCACTTCAAGTCCGGCAGTAGCCGGGGGCGGTCGCAGCTCCACTGCAACAACTTGGGAAACCACGCTTGTGACGTCCACCACGGAGTCACCATGACAATTTCCGCCGCTTGTCGAATCACATGAGTCATTACCCTGGGAATCAACAGGAAGGGGGGAAATGCATACTGGGTCCCCACCGACCAATCCTGAAGGAAGGCGTCCGTCGCCGCTGCCATCGGATCTGGTCTCCAGCTGAAAAACTGGGGAAGTTGGTACGTCAACCTGGACGCGAACAGGTCCGTCTGGAAAGGACCCCAAATCGCCTGTAACCAGAGAAAGACCTGGGGAAGCATCTTCCAGGCGCTGTAATCCCTCAAGTGTCTGGAATGCCAGTCCGCCACTTGGTTGGCCTGACCCGGGATGTATTCTGCTATGACTGATATCTGGTTCTGTAGACAGTAATGCCAAAACTCTTTGGCTATCTGGACAAGAAGAGACGACCTCGTGCCGCCCAACTTGTTGATATACCTGCACTGCGGACACATTGTCCAGGCGCAGGAGGATGCAACATGACGTCTGCTTCGGGGATAACGTGCGGACCGCGAACGATCCTGCCAGTAATTACAAACAGTTTATGTGAAGTTCCAGGTCCTGAGATGACCACCTGCCGCCTGTGGAAACATCTCCACAGCGCGCGCCCCAGCCCCATCTGCTGGCGTCCGACTCGATTATCACATCCGGTCGCGACCCGAAGATCGCTCTGCCATTCCAGGCATCCACGTGGCCTAGCCACCATTGGAGTTCGTGCCGAACCTCGTCCGTAAGCGGGACCGAGTCCGTATATGAGAGACCCTTCTGAAGGTGCTTGATCTTCAGGCGTTGGAGGGCCCTGTAATGTAAAGGACCCGGGAATATCGCCTGAATTGACGACGCTAGAACCCCTACAATCCTGGCCAGGGTTCTGAGCGTGACCAATTGACTGTCCAGTAATTTCCTGATCTCCTTCTTCAGCTCCCTCAACTTCGCCTGCGGAAGATGCAGCTGCGCTGTGAGGGAGTTGATCGTGAACCCCAGAAAATCTATCATCTGAGCCGGGGTCACCACTGACTTCGCTAGATTTAGCACAAACCCCAGGCTTTGCAACAAGGAAATAGTCATGGTCAAGTGTTGCTGCAACACTGACCAGTCCTGTGCCATGATCAGAATGTCGTCTAGGTAAATGATCATGCGCACTCCCCTCTCTCTGAGGAAGGCTACCACTGGTTTCATGACCTTGGTGAAACACCAGGGAGCCGAGGAGAGACCGAAAGGAAGAGCTAAATACTCGTACCACCGGCCGTTCCAATGAAACTGCAGGAATCTGCGGTGTGGAGGAAAAATTGGAATAGAAAGATATGCATCTTTCAGATCTAACCGCACTAACCAATCTCCTTCTTGTAACAAATCCGCTAACATGTGGATACCCTCCATTTTGAAATGGTTGTACACCAGATACTGGTTGAAATCTCTGAGGTTGAGTACAAGCCTGTTGCCACCTCCCTTCTTTTGGACCAGAAAGACATTGCTGACGAAGCCGCGAGGACTTCTCTGGCAAAAAGCGATCGCGCCCTTCCTCAGCAAGTCTGCCACCTCTGCCTCTATAAAACTGTGATCTAGTTGGGAAAAATGGAGAGGTGGCGGGGGGAACGCTTGCGCAGGAGGAGAGTAGAATTCCAGCCTGAACCCCTGAATAGTCTGCAAGACCCAAACATCTTGAGTTAACACTTGCCATTGTCGCAGACAATGCTGCGTGCGACCCCCCAATGGAAGGAAAGACACATCTGTCAGACTCACCGGAACTTTGATGGGCCTTGAAATCCGCCCGGTTGTTTCCCGACTGGAAACGGCCTTTGTGGAAGCCTCTTCGTGATGGATAGAAGGTTCCTCCGCGGGTAGAGTCCCACTCGCCGCGGCCGCGGCCAAAATCACCTCTCTGGGAGCCTCTCTGGAACCCTCGGCCTGACGAGCGACCCCCGCCTCGCCCGGCCCTGTTGAAAACACCCTGCGTGAGGGCGCGCTTAATACCACTCTGGGCCTTATCCAATGCGGTGAAGGTGCCAACATACTTGGTGACATCCTTCATGAACCTGTCTCCAAAGAGACACCCACCGGCCAGAGGGCCCGGTTCTGCCTCCGCCAGTTCCGTTAAATTGCTGTCCATGCGCATTAGTAAGGACTTGCGCCTCTCCGAAGAGACAGCGCAATTCGCGTTACCCAGAAAGCAAATGGCGCGCTGAGTCCACTCAGCCAAGATGTCCGGATCCACAGGAGTCGCCCCTTCCTTGGCCGCTAAGGCCATCTCTAGGATCTTCGCCAGGGGCCCAATGACATCAAGCATTTTGTCTTGACAGCCCCGCCAGGCCCTGTCAAGCCCTCTTTTAGGATCCTTGGAAAATTTCTTTAGGAATGTCAGCATACTTGCGTCTATTTCCGGTCTGTCCGCGACACAGTCCGGAATATCTGGACGCGGGCATTCCGGCCGCAGTCGGTTGCGCACCTCCCGAGTGAAGCTCTTCCGGAGGTGGTCATGAATATAATCAGAGACGTCCGCCGGCGGAACCCAGTCCGAAGACCGGGGATGAACGATGTCCGAAGGGTCAAAGTGGAAAGCCTTAGAGGCTTTGTCCTCCACTGACTTGGAAGCCGGCTTGGCCTTCTTAGGGGGAGGAGGCTGCTCCTCCGAGGTATCAGTGTCCGTATTGGTATCTGTATTAGTGGTGGTAGTATCCGTGTCTATCACGATCTGGCGCTTACTCTTCGCCTTGCCCCCAGAACGATGGTCAGTTGGGACGTCACGAGTCGGCAATGAGGCCATGGATTGTGCATGTGGCCACATTTGGCGCTCGTCAGAAATGGAAGTAGAGGTAGAGGGAGTAGCACGCTTCTGCTTCCTACTCTTGTCATATCCGTGGCGCTTAGCAAAGCCTTCTAACTGCTTGCGAATGGGGCGCAGGGCCACTGCGAGTGCTTGCTGCACAGTCTGGGGGACCTTCGTCTCCATTGCTCTCTCAACTGAAGCTTGGACCGAGGCATCCAAAGCTTCGACAATATTGTCCTCAAGAACAGCTTCCTGCTGCCCGTCATTATTATCCTCCCCATCTGCCTCCCCTTCTTCGGGGTATTTAACCCAATTTTCCATGCTTACTCTTTGATAAGATACTACTGAGGCAGGTGTAGGGGGTGGTGGGGGGGTCAGCCCACTGCACACAATAAGGTAGAAAAATTAGGCAACTGTACCCAAACCCCCTCAGCAAAGCTGTATTCAGCAAGGTCAAAGACCTAGGTCCCAAATATATAAAGAGTGTGTGCTCACTCTGGACCTTGGATTAATACAGCCAGCACTGGCGGTAAAACGAGGGGCCAGCCGGTGTGTGGAACGAGAAAACGCGCGTTCCAGTAAGCCTGGGGAACGTGCTGAGGCGCGCCGCCCAAAACGCTACCAAAAGCTACTAAAAAGCAGCCCAATTGAGCAGCGTTTTTGGGCGCGCGCGTCGGCCGTGAGCCACCCGGCCTTTACACAGGGCGCATTAGGGAGCTCCTGTGCGCCCTCAGGCTGCCGGTGAAACGGGCCCAACTGATGATCGCGGCGGCCCCCCGCCGGTCAGAGACCGTCCTGATAGCGCTGGACGCGCGCGCTCCACAGCGGGAGCTGCCTGAGGCAAAGCCGGCCCAAGACGAGCGCAGCGCAAGGTGAGCGCTCGCGATCCGCCTCGCACTACAAAAAACCCCAAAACACCACGACAGGCTAAATAACACCAATAAGTACACCATATAAAACGTATGTCCTCAATCAAGCAGCGGAGCGACCCGCCTCAATCCAAATATTTATACAACAGTCTCCCAAGCACCCCCAAACCAACAAGAAGAGTGAGGGAACAGGGAAGGTGCACTTAACTCTGGCTTGAGCAGCAAAGAAAGAGGATGATGGGAGCACGCAAGGGGTTCTTATGGACTGTGGGGGCGTGCCTATACTCATGGGTGTTCATGGGTAATGAAGTTTTATTGTTATTGTTTACTGAAAATATACATTTTCATTGGCTGCTGTGTTTTATGCAGTAAAGATTGAGAAGCATAATCTGAAGCCTCCGGTCCTGTAATAGAATTGGTGAAAGGATGAAATGGAATGGATGGATGGATAGGTAAAAGGATATATAAATGATTAAAAGTTTGAGTGAATGGATGGAAGACTGCAATGGAGAATGCATAGCTGGATGAAAAGATGGATGGATGGATACAAGCATAAAAAGATGTTTAGATCAATGACTGTATGAATAGATGCATGAAAGGCTTAAAGTATTGAGAGATAGATAGTCGGAAGGAAGAAAGAGGGACCTCATCTAGAGTGGGTAGGATTTATCTGCTTCTCTGACTCAATGTTTTCAAGGTGTCGAGCAAAGTAGGGAGTATCATCTCCATTTGACACTGTGCAGCAAGTTCTCTTGCTACGTTGCTCCAAATATTAATAAATCTGCCCCCCAATATGTGGCAGATGGCAAACAATGCAAGGCTCTAGCTTCAGTGCGACTACCTGGTCGGTGGCCTCCCTTTGTTGCTTAAGATTCCCTACAAATTATGTCAATAGTACTTCACTGTTTTATGTGTCTGTTAGGTTGGTTAATAGTGGTCAAGAGGGCTGGATAGGGCAGCATATGTAGAACACTGTACTGTGCATTTTGTTTTGCACTATATCAGTGTGCCAGTGCTTTCCTGTAAAAGGTTTGTGTATTTATGCTTAAGATCTGGGGAGTATAATAATGATTGCAAATATGCTGAATAACTCGGGGTTTCTAATGTTTTGCCTTCACTGTTTACTTTTTGATGTATTGCTCATAGAATCCCTTTCTTCCCAGTGCACTTCTATGGGAAGTTGGAACACTTGACTCAAATTAACACCCTCTACAGGACTGTGGTATTGGTGGTATTGTCCTCTGTAGGATCTGTGTGAGCACCTTAGATTCATTTAATGTGCTCTTTATGGCTAATGCAATGGCCGCTCCTCTGTTATGGCATAGGAGCGTCACCCTCTGCCAGCTGATGAAAAACTTGAAAAATAAAATGATAATAAAACAGGTTTATTATTTTTCCATTTTTCGTCACTGGGCCGAGTATTGGGGGTGGAACATGTGATGCCAGCCAGGTAGTAGGCGTGGTGGGCACATGCTGCAAGTCCGCATCTGGGTTTGGCCGGCCATCTTAGCATGGCCAAACCGGCATGTGCACTGAGATGTCCCCAGCTCAAGCTGCGTTGCCGGGTTGTAGAAAGCTGAGAAAAACCAAAGGTGATGATCGACGGAGCGTTGACAATACAAACACTCACCCCCAGTCAACTGATCTGGGTTTAATCCATCACCGTTCTTTAGCTCACTCCGCCACCCCAGTTCAGACAAGGCCATATGCAAATCAGTCTGACCCTGTGCCTCATGGGAACAGTCCATCCTGAACTGCCAAGCCATGTCTTCCCTGGACCGGAATCAAGCTTCCCAGGACCGGTTTCTGGCATTACAGCCGTCTTCAGCCGGGCTTGCTTGACTCCAGTGGCAAAGTGAGCAAGGGACTCACGTCTGAGCATACCCTGCCAACTTAGGGCGAACAAAGAAAAACCAAAGGTGATGATGGACGGAGCGTTGACAATACAAACACTCACCCCCAGTCAACTGATCTGGGTTTAATTCATCACCGTTCTTTAGCTCACTCCGCCACCCCAGTTCAGACATGGCCATATGCAAATCAGTCTGACCCTGTGGCTCATGGGAACAGTCCATCCCGAACTGCCAAGCCATGTCTTCCCTGGACCGGAATCAAGCTTCCCAGGACCGGTTTCTGGCATAACAGCCGTCTTCAGCCGGGCTTGCTTGACTCCAGTGGCAAAGTGAGCAAGGGACTCACGTCTGAGCATACCCTGCCAACTTAGGGCGAACAAAGAAAAACCGAAGGTGATGATGGACGGAGCGTTGACAATACAAACACTCACCCCCAGTCAACTGATCTGGGTTTAATCCATCACCGTTCTTTAGCTCACTCCGCCACCCCAGTTCAGACATGGCCATATGCAAATCAGTCTGACCCTGTGCCTCATGGGAACAGTCCATCCCGAACTGCCAAGCCATGTCTTCCCGGGACCGGAATCAAGCTTCCCAGGACCGGTTTCTGGCATTACAGCAGTCTTCAGCCGGGCTTGCTTGACTCCAGTGGCAAAGTGAGCAAGGGACTCACGTCTGAGCATACCCTGCCAACTTAGGGCGAACAAAGAAAAACCAAAGGTGATGATGGACGGAGCGTTGACAATACAAACACTCACCCCCAGTCAACTGATCTGGGTTTAATCCATCACCGTTCTTTAGCTCACTCCGCCACCCCAGTTCAGACATGGCCATATGCAAATCAGTCTGACCCTGTGCCTCATGGGAACAGTCCATCCCGAACTGCCAAGCCATGTCTTCCCTGGACCGGAATCAAGCTTCCCAGGACCGGTTTCTGGCATTACAGCCGTCTTCAGCCGGGCTTGCTTGACTCCAGTGGCAAAGTGAGCAAGGGACTCACGTCTGAGCATACCCTGCCAACTTAGGGCGAACAAAGAAAAACCAAAGGTGATGATGGACGGAGCGTTGACAATACAAACACTCACCCCCAGTCAACTGATCTGGGTTTAATCCATCACCGTTCTTTAGCTCACTCCACCACCCCAGTTCAGACATGGCCATATGCAAATCAGTCTGACCCTGTGCCTCATGGGAACAGTCCATCCCGAACTGCCAAGCCATGTCTTCCCTGGACCGGAATCAAGCTTCCCAGGACCGGTTTCTGGCATTACAGCCGTCTTCAGCCGGGCTTGCTTGACTCCAGTGGCAAAGTGAGCAAGGGACTCACGTCTGAGCATACCCTGCCAACTTAGGGCGAACAAAGAAAAACCAAAGGTGATGATGGACGGAGCGTTGACAATACAAACACTCACCCCCAGTCAACTGATCTGGGTTTAATCCATCACCGTTCTTTAGCTCACTACGCCACCCCAGTTCAGACATGGCCATATGCAAATCAGTCTGACCCTGTGCTTCATGGGAACAGTCCATCCCAAACTGGTTTTTCTTTGGGTTGTAGAAAGCAGGCACAGGCTCCCAGTCGCTTTGGTAGCGCAAATTTGCTCAGGCCAATCCCTGCGCTCCTCTCATGCTGCCAGCAGCACAAGGGCAGCGTCTGGATTGGCTGTAGTTGAGTCTTGGAGCCTCAGCTTGCTGCAGTGGAGCCATAGGAGCAGAAGAGTGACAATGCAGTTTTTTTGTGTTGGTATTGTTGTTGTCCACCTCGCCTCGTGCGGCCTCACCACTTTTTCCTGACACCAGCCGCTGCTGGGTTAATGATCAATTTCTGAGCCACAGCTGGTGGTTTTCTCTACAGGTGCTTGATGACATTTTTAGGACAAAATGTTGTCTAACTTTAAGGACTCCCCCTGAAGATAATTTTAGTGTGCACCATACGTCAAATGTCTATATTATAGACATGAATGCCATTAAGCTCAAGGCTTATCCATTTCATTTATTGATGCTATCAGTTCGCAGTCAGCCCTCCCATCTGTCTGACTGGCAAGCTAACAAGCTTACCACCTACAATTCCTCTCGGAAGAGCCAAAGCCTGGATGCCATCAGACTGGAAACAAAGAAGTGAAAAATTAAATAAGCATTGGCAAAGCCAATACATCTTGGCTATTTTAGGTGGTTGTGACCTTTGCTGTAGCGCCTGCACATTTATAGGAGAGTTGAGCCGTAAATAGAGGAAGTGCCATTTCCTCATGTTGCAGGATAGCATAGCAAACATTACTCTGATTCATCGGGCTCCCAAGGAAAAATCTGCAGGCTTAAAATGGGTGATAAGGCCTGCTTAAGAAGAAAGAGCCTACACCAAGTTTCTTTTATATTGCACTAAATTGGTAGTGGAAAATTACATATGACATGTTAATGAAGGTACTGTTAATTATTGCCTGTACTATTTGCAATAAGTTTTTTTTTACATTTACCTGCAGTAATCGTTTTAGCATTAAGTATAGTCAAATTTGCCAAGTGGAATTCATCTGCAGTTAGAATCTGAATATTCTGTGAGCGATCGCTAATACTAGCGGTAGGGTTCACAACCCCAAAATGTTAACTATCGTGCAAAGCATGTCAATGCAGGCATCGGTATAAGCAGAGCAGGAATGTGATTACAAATAATTCACTGCTAAGACGGTTGCCTTATAGTACTTCAAGACAGTCTATGAGAGGAAAGCATCCCCTAATTACCCAAAATAGGCAGTGTCACTGCAGGCCAGGTTGCACTGACTAAAAGAGAGGCTTGTAGGCATCTACGTAGAGTCCACAGAACACTAAAAGCACCAATCTGGCAAAGGGGGATATAGTTTTACTTCTAGGGACCATCTATTCCAGACTTTTTTTATGTTAGAATGTGCCTCCTTTGCGTCACTCTATATACCTGTCTGCTTTATTTCTAAGTTCAGTTGTGTATATGTGAAATCTATCTATTTTGTTGGAAAGGTTGTGTCTGAAATGTAAAATAACCTCACAGAAAATCTCAAAGATTAGCTTGAAACTTAGGTGTCAGGAGCTTGGATGTGGATGTGGATGTAAAAGGTAAAGCAGCTATTTATGGATTATTCAACAGGACATAGGGAACACTACAGCTCTTCTGTTTTGCCGCTGCTAGCCCAGGTGGCTGCAGGGAACAACCGTCTCTATCAGGCACTCTCACTCTTCTGAGGTTGTTGGATCATGAACTCGCTTTTGGCAACCAAAGTGTTGGGACACTCATTACTCAAGGAATATCCAGATCCAATAGTTCTCATAATTGACATGAACGCAACACTCTCACAATCAATGTGTTTCCATAGGCCAGTGGGGAATAAAATAAAACAAGCTTGTTCCATTGCAAATTTAGTACACAACACAAAGTTGCATAAAGATTTTTAGATGGTTCTGTGCTGCTCAAGGTGATGGATGCATTTGGTCCGTGCTTCATTACTCGGTTGAATAAAACTGTGAAACCAGTGCTTAATTTGAGCCGGTGGTTTCTGGTGATCAGCACTGGTGCTTGGCAATGGCACTTTAATTGTCAGTACCGCACACAGACAGTCTGCCACATGGTGGTGCTGCTCATCTAATTTAGAGATGAGCAGAATATCGCTTGTTTATGAATACAATATACATTAAAAATAACTGATACCTGCCTCCTCCGCTATTCCTTTTGCTTTGGGGACCTGG
Source organism: Lissotriton helveticus (assembly GCF_964261635.1). Classification (NCBI taxonomy): domain Eukaryota; kingdom Metazoa; phylum Chordata; class Amphibia; order Caudata; family Salamandridae; genus Lissotriton; species Lissotriton helveticus. Next base: position 1,325,907,845 of record NC_136069.1, on the reverse strand, counting down.
AATAATCTGAACAGTCGTATTTACATGCAAGAGAGATGGTTAGTAGTTATTTTGGCAGCAATGACAGGGGCGATGGGTAGTGCAAGCTGCTGTGGCCTCCTGGTCAGATCCCTTGCATTTATTATTTTACAAATTAAGCACTGACAGTGAAAGTACATGGCAAGATTTTTCTCCTGCATGAGTGTTCTCACAAGCACGTCCAAAAGCTAAGGTCTAGCAGGATGGACTCTGGTCCTCTTCTGCCAAAGTTGATAAAAGGAGTCCCATTGATATGGATAGTTTTTGGCTACAACTGGACTACTGTGCAGTTCTCCATGTGAGCCATTGAGCATGTGGAAGCAGTAAAACGATCCAGAGGGATGTAGAGATACTGTAGTGAAATAGAAATAATATGAATGGTAGTGGGGATGCTGGTGGGAGGTTGCACTGAAAAGTCCATTGAGCATCTCTCATTGCTGAACAGCACCAGATACCAAAACAGATGCCCTTGCTAATATTTAGCAGAAGCCATTGATACCCCAGAGTGACCTTTTCATCAAAGCTCTTCCTCATTAGTCCCCTGCAGTGCTTCACATGGCAGATATCACCAGCTTCTCAGAGCTTGCAGTTCCTGTGTTTGAAAGGATGAGACTGGCTCTTCCCGCTAGGAAGCAGGCTCTGGAGCATTGCAGGTCTGGACTTTACAACGAGCATCTTAACCCCTTCCCTGCGGCGCGAATTCCGCCGCAGTGCGGGGATTTAATTAGGGAGTGTAACCCCTTGTGTACTCAGGATGACCCTCGGCCGTCCTACGTCACGGTAGGTGTGTGCAGCGGACGGCCAGGGGCCGTTCATACTCCACCCACTAATTAATTTTTCCGCACAGGTAATTTGCGCCGCGCTGGGGATTCAACGGCGTTCATGCGGCCCCCGGCCGTCCTAAGCACATGCCCACCGTGACGTAGGACGGCCGGGTGCCGTCCTGAGCACACAAGGGGTTAAATGTCTTCTATAAGCATTAGGACTAGCCAGCTTCTGTGGAGTTCAAAGTTGGGGCAACATGTTGCTTTTTAAACTTATTTTATAGTGAATATACTTAACATAAGGCATATATAATATGGGTTCGAATGGCACTTAATTGTTACGCTTCATTTAGTCTCTCGGCAAAGTCCCTAGAAAATGATTTTCACGCACATTAAAACCACATGAAAAAGTTCACATTTAAAATCAGGTAATAGTGACACCTGGTATTTACAGCACTTACAATGTGTGTGGTCTGAAGAGCTGTGTAAGAACATAATTATTACTAAACCACTTTCTTATATTTGACATGGATTTTTTTGAAAGAGGAATATTTTTATTTTTTGATGTTCCTCTTTTCAGTTTTGATAATTTCCTTGATAATGTGTTGTGCTCCCTGAAAGATGCAGCTTTGTTTGCTGGACAATTTGATCAGCTGTTTTCAAAATTAGTCACTGAGCTTTTATTAATGCATCTCTGTGCAGTTGTGTTTCATTGCAATACATGCAAAGTCACATTTCTTTGTATTGATTTAAGTGTCATAAATCTCACGAAATAAATTAATCATTCTTAAACATGTTGCATACAGCAGAAGAATGTTTTGATGGGATCTGACACTGAACCTGAACAGACACGATTTTGCTGTCTGAGAACACAGTAGGAGGGTTGTACACTCAAAGCAGTGAAATGCACAAGTGTTATATGAGAAGTAAATGCATGATTTCAGTTGGTAAATTTCACAGGAAGTGAGGCATTGCGTGCTAATGGAGTTTCTGTAATCACAGAATATGGGATACTTTATGTCTGAGGAAGAGATGTTCATTTTAAACTTCTGAAAATGTAAAAATCAAATATTTCATTTCTGCCCACCCACCAATAAAACGTACTTAGTTATGGCCGCGGCTGCTTTCTGATGCAAGAAAGGACGTTTGCATTTGCTGTGGAAACGCGAGAAAGTGCTCGGTATGTGTTTGAATTGAGGCACTGGGGAGGGGATGTGGCCTAACAACCTAACTTCCGTTTTTGAAACTGGTGACCAGGTTCGAATCCCAGTGGAAGGGCGAGATTTTGATCGATACCTTATCACTATTGATCTAAACCTCGATCTGGTCGACTGAACCTTTGTTGCCTGTCATTGAGGGAAGAAAGTGCATCTCTTACCAAGTTAGTTCACCCAATAAGGACCCCGCTCCAAAAGATCACAAACAACTTCTAGCTTTCAAAAGTTTATTGTAAGGTTAGGATAAGCTGCAAATACAGGCATCTCAGAATGAGATTCACGAGATACACAGGTCCAACTACATACATGTGCTCTCTGAAAGCCCTCAGACGAGCAACGGAAATTACCAGCACAAGTTCTAAGAATAATAAAGCTATCAGCATTGACGCATATTGAGATCTCTCCTTCATTTAAGTTGGAGGAAAAACACACAGGTTAGGCTGTCCCTTCCCTGCTCTAGATGGTATCCCTACTTAACCAAGTCTCAACCTAACAAAAGGTGTCAGCAGTGAATGACCCCCAAGGGAAGTCACTCACTCTTAGTCTCTTGGTGAAAACCTATAGTTCTCCAGTCATGACCCCTCTCTGCCTACCCATCCGCTCTCTAAAGGGTCCTCAGGCATCTGCTCTAACTCCACCCAGGGGTGCTGTCCCTAATACAAAACAGTCAACAACATTTGAGACGCCCCTCGTGAGACGCCCCTCACGTGGTGTAGCTTCTGGCTTTTTCCATGCTGCTTTGTATTGGGCCTCATACGTTGGAGTTGACCTTGCTTCTCAGACTCTTCTCCGGCCCGCTGATACCCCTTAAAACATTCCGGAACCCTCCTCCATGTCTGGGCCGTCTTCTGAACAGACCTCTATTCATATTATTTATAATTGGATCCCCCCTTTTCTCTTGCAGACAGACATCTGCAGCCAAGATCCCAACTCTCATAGACTTCCAAAAAGTTTCGCAACATTTCTCGGCCCAGACCAGTACGTGTAAATCAATGTTAAAACATTTCAGGCCTACAGCATTTCTCATAATAATTATAGCATTCAACTTCTTCATTAATTAAAGCATGTTAATACTCTTATTCTATTATTCAGTAAACACATCTATACATCATGGCCCATTAATGCAATGACCAAAACATTAGTGCAATCTATGTCGTGAAAAGAAACACCTTCTAGCTCTGGCCCTGAGGCCTACCACATTCTGCGTTTAACCACATGCCATCTTACATTTTAACAGCTACACGACATGGATTCAGGAATAATCACATCTAATAAAATCATATAGTGTCACACATTTCTGTATTAGTTCCACTTCTACTTAAATCTCTACATTAGCTATACATTCAGAATATAATTGCAGATACTACTAGCACTCATGGCATTTCTCCTCATGATTTGTGCTTACTACAGGTAAGTGTGATGCACTCATACATTTAGGTCTGTTTGCGCTCTCTCAGTTCCCCCCTTTGATGACCTCTCGGGGTCATCACTAACATTTAAACTGCAGTTATTGCTAGCATAACTTGTCTCTGCGCTTCCAGAGCCCTCAGACTCCTGTACTGATTATCTTGTATGGCAGCCAATCTCTGCAGCTGCTCTCTTTGGGCCCTTTCTTACCTTTTTGCTCTGTACCATTTGAATACCCTCACCAATCCCCACAATATGATCCCACAGATCAATATTATGATGATAGGTTTTAGTATATACCACACAAAGCTTTTGCCTAGGGTGGAGATCCACCCTCCAACTTCACTCATTCCGTGGCCCACCTTTTCCCAGACATTTTCTCTACTCAAGTCTTCGATCTCCTTGTGAATATCAGTTATGTTCCTAATAACTTTCTCAAGGGGCTTCGAATTGTCTGGAATGTAAGTACAACATTCCTGGACCTTCAAAGCCTTACAGACTCCGCCCTCTTTTGCTAGTAGGACGTCTAACGCAAGACGGTTCTGAAGAACCATAGCCCTTATCGATTGCATCTCTCCTTCTACCAGCATTAAGGACTGAGCAGTGCTGGCAGACAACCTGTCGACGACTGTTGCCAGTCGTCTAATTTTAACATCATTAAGGATTAGTCCCAAAAGAGGGAACACAGCTCCAAAGACATCTCCAACCATTTCTGCATCTCCTATATCTCTCCTTCCCCTCGATGATGTCTTGCCCTCGATGATCTCTAAGTCTTGTGCATGATATATTTTGGGGAAGACAATTGCTAGGTAACATGATCCATACCAGTTGTCAGGTAGTCTCACGTAGGCATTTCTTCCACATACAAAATACACGTTTGGAATCACTTGCATTCCCTTCAGGAAATCCTTAGTATAGTACTCTATATTGAAAGCATGTTCACAGCTGACTTCTCCCACGTATACATTTTCGTAATACGTTTTGGCTCGGTGAAGACATAGCTTTCCTCTCTGCGTCTTATCTAAAGCTATTGGACCACTACTACCCTTTCTCTTGTGTGCCTTCTCTTCCTCGGTCCAATCTGTTTTCCATTGTCCTGATTTTTTCAAAATCTTTTGTCTCCTGTAACGATCATCCACCTGCCCTATGAACTTCTTCTCGACTTCTGACACTTTGCATGTCAGGTTATTTCTACGGGCATGTGAAGTATCTAAGGTAATCCAAGGAATGAAGAACTTGGCCAATCTGTCTTCACTCTTCCAGTAGTCCCATTTGTTCATCTGCTTATAATTTGGGACTTCTGGCAACACTGAATCATAGTTGGAGAAATAGTATTCAAAACTATCTCTCCCATAAAATATACTAAGCAATAAGCTACATGTAATGCCATATGTCAGCGGGAGGTGATGATATCTAATGCCTTCATCTACAGACGCCGGCAACTGCATGCAGACGTAACAGTCCTTAACCTCCATGGCATCCACGTATTCATATAAGAGTTTAGCATAAGCATTTGACCTAAAGTCTCCTTGGGACTCATCTACGTGTAACCTGCGGGCTTCTGCAGCTAATAACGCTTTCTCTTGAGTGTTTTCCCTTTTCTCACCAGCAACAGTGGGTGTAAGCGTTTCTACAGATTTCACATCAGTTACCTTCGCCTCTTCCTCATGTCCCTTTACATAAGAAATTGTTACCACTAAAGCTATTAATATTATCACTCCTACTATTAGTGTACCTATTATACATTTAGCTCTGCGGTTCTGGGTGCCGGCTTCCATTTCGTCAGACAATATGGCTCTCTCTTATCTTGGCACAAAGTTCTTTTCTTCTCGTTCCTTTACAGTCTCTTTTTACTCTTTTTGTCTTTAAAATCCACACAACTGGAAGCTGACAACCTTCTTCGCAAAGGTCCTTTAACAGTTCAATAAAGACAACCCTAGCCCTTCTCCATCAACTCAAGGGAAGGTCCCTAATATTCTCTGCTTCCTGGGCGCTAGGTAATCTTCTTTTTCTGCTCGCTTTATTTACAAAGTCCTTTAAGCATCTACTATCAGGTTTGTGCCTGCAGCTTCGATAGCAAAGTTCAGTATTTCCAAACGAAGATTGTGCTCTTCATGGGCTGTTATCGTTGTACCAAAGTCGGGGAATTGCAATTCTGAGAGAAACATGTGTTTTAACTTGCTGAGGCGGGGAGGTCTGGGGAGCATGAATGTTAGTGACCCTTCTTGTTCGACTCCGGGTACCAACAGTCGTATTTCCACGGTGACGATGGGCTCAGAACTGGACACCACCACCGCTCGAATCCTCCCTGTCTCCTGTTTCAAAGACATTTGTCGCCAGATATGTCCACTCAGGGGTGGAGTATCTTCTGCTAGGCACACGCACTCTTCTTGACCTTCTTCGGTCCGGTGCTTCAGCGCCCTGAGCACCTTCTTCCGGGTCTGAGTCTTCTGATATCGGAGGAAGGGTTATCTCTGGAGTTGACCTCAGGCTAGAGCTCCTTCTTTGTGGCCAATTAGCTTCTCCACGTGCCCTTCTACTCCTTCTCCTTCTTGTCTGTTCTCGCTCTCTGTCAGACCTGTCAGTGTCTGACTCGTACTCCCAGCTACTTTCTCCTTCTGTAGCGTCGTCTGTTTCGCTGTTGTACTGACCGTCCTCAGCTTGGTCAGACTCGTTCCCTGCTTCCGCTGGCACCTCTACAGCTTGGCTAGCCCCCTCTATGGCTTCTCGGTCCTCTGCTGGACGTCTATCCGAGAGAGGAGCTGTTTCTTCCAGAGGTGCTGGAACCCTTTGCGTATGTGACGCGTGGATCCAATTGGGCAGGCCTCCCACCTTCACAGCCGTGTTCGTGATCAGAATGATCTGGAAGGGCCCACGCCAACGAACATCCAGGCAGCTTCTTCTCACATGTTTTTTCACCAGGACCCAGTCCCCAGGATACAGGTCATGGCACGGGCCCTGGCACGATGGAACCTCGGCAGCCTGCACCTGAAGGGACACAGAATGAATGGCGTCAGACAGCCCCTTACAATAGTCCAGGATCATATCATCTGTGATATTTAACAGTGCAGTAGTTGGGACAGATGGCAGCCTCATTGCTCTCCCCATTAACACCTCATGTGGTGACAACCCCGTTCTTCTGTCTGGGGTACTACGAAGGCTCATGAGGACCAATGGCAGGGCGTCAGGCCAACTCAGGGTCGTTGAGGAACACACTTTTGCAATTCTGGCTTTGATCGTGCCATTGATCTGCTCCACAATTCCTGAGGCTTCTGGTCGGTAACTGCAATGCAATTTCTGATCTATGTTCAGAGCCGCACAAATCATCTTCACAAGCTCGCTGTTGAAATGCGTTCCCCTATCTGATTCCAAAGAGGCCGGCACCCCGAAGCGCGGAATGAGTTCCCTAAGCAGTAACTTGGCCACTGTGAGGGTGTCGCACCTACGTGTAGGGTATGCCTCAACCCATCTGGAGAATACACAAACAACCACCAGGACATAGCGGAGGCGGTTGCACCTCGGCATTTCAATGAAATCTATCTGCATTCGATTGAATGGACCTCCAGACCTTCCTATGTGGCTTAGTGCAACTGGTGTTCTTTTCCCTACGTTCAGCTGCTGACAGGTCACACAACGCTGGCACACTGCTTCTGCTGCTATTCTAAACTTAGGATTGTACCAAGTCTGTCTAAACACTCTCAGCATAGCGTCTCTCCCTAGGTGTACGGGACCATGTATGTGTCTGGCCATTGGGCTCACCATCTCATTGGGCAACACTGCTCTGCCATCTGCTGAGACCCAAAAATGGGACTCACCCACTACACATCCTGCCTTTTCCCATGTTTCTTTTTCAAAATCAGGAGCATTTTCTTGCATGTTTGCCAGTTCGTCCCAAGTATCAACAGTTTCCAATATCATGGCTAATTCAGTCCTTACATTTATTCCACCCACTTCCACCTCTGTGAAAGAGTACCCTTGTTCCGCGCAATACCGCGCGACTTCGTCGGCATATCTATTGCCTTTCGAGACGAAGTCCACATTTCTGGTATGTGCGGTGCACTTTACAACTGCGATACCTGCTGGACATTGCAACGCCTCTAACAACAGGCGCACAAACTCTCCATTGCGAATGGGAGAGCCTGAAGAGGTCATGAACCCTCTTTGAGACCATAACTGCCCGTAATCATGAACCACCCCATAACCATATTGGCTGTCGGTGTATATGGTGACTCGAATTTGATTGCTTGCCAAGCAAGCACGTGTCAAGGCAATAATCTCGGCTACCTGAGCGGAGTGTACTCCTTCCAGGCACCCAGCTTCTACAACTCCAGTAATTGTACAAACAGCGTAAGCTGCTCTCAACTGCCCAACTTCGTCTCTTACACATGAGCCATCGACAAAGAAAATTTCATCTGGGTCGGTCAGTGGCTCATCTACGATGTCGGGTCTGGGTTTGGTGCATAGTTCAGTCACATCGAGGCAGTCATGGTCTGTACATTCATCATCATCCTCGATATCATTTGGGAGTGGCATCAAGGTGGCAGGATTCAAAACAGAGCATCTCCTGAGGGTCACATTCTCTGCAGCAAGAATAACTTGCTCATAGCGCGTGAGCCTGCTGTTGGTCAGATGCTGTGTTTTGGTCCTGGTCATCAACAGTTCAACAGAATGGGGCACGTACACCTCTAACGGGTGCCCCATGACGATATTTTCACATCTCTCAATGCTGACACCCGTTGCAGCAACGGATTTGAGACATCCGGGCAACGCTGCGGCTACTGGGTCTAAAGTAGCCGAGAAATAAGCAACTGGTCTACGGGCATTCCCATGGATTTGGACTAACACAGACAACGCACAACCTTCTCTCTCACAACAGTAAAGCAAAAATGGTTTATTGTAATCAGGCATTCCCAATGCCGGAGCACGACACAGGTCCTCTCGCAGCTGTAGGAATGCCATCAAACAGTCTTTGTCCCATGGTACCGGATCGCTCACCTCCTTATGCGTCAGTTTTTGCAAGGGCTTTGCTTTCAGTGAAAAGTTCGCGATCCACTGTCGGCAATAACCCACCATCCCTAGGAACATCCTGACCTCTCTCTGTGTCCTAGGCGCATTCATTTTCATGATCGCCTCTATCCTATCTGGTGACACCTTTCGTTTGCCTTTCTCTATTCTGTGTCCCAAGTACTGCACTTCTGTCAGGCAGTACTGCAACTTTCCCGGGGACACCTTGTGCCCATTGGCAGCTAGGTGATTTAACAAAGCAATGGAGTCCTCCCTGCAAGCTTCTTCTGTTTCTGACGCCACGAGGAGGTCGTCTATGTACTGGACCAGAACTGACTTCTGGGGCAGCACTAGACTTTCAAGATTTTTCTTCAAAAGCTGGTTGAAGATCGATGGGCTCTCTGTATACCCCTGAGGAATACGACACCATGTTAGGACGCGACCTTCCAGCTTAAATGCGAAAAGAAAATGGCTTTCTTCGTCCAGAGGGATCGAAAAGAAAGCCTGACAAAGATCAATCACAGTGAACCACTCAGCTTGGAATGGAATCTGAAACAGTATCACTGATGGATTCGGTACCACTGGACAACACGAAACGACTATGTTATTAATCTTTCGGAGGTCCTGCACTATCCGGAATTTCCCATTTGGTTTCTGCAGACCCATAATCGGGGAGTTGCATGGACTACCCACGATTTCTTTCAGTATTCCCTGTTTAATCATGGACTCGATCACGGGTTTTATGCCTGCAATCGTTTCTGGAGTCAATTTATATTGGGGTGTTCTTGGGAACTCAGCATGCGGTTTCACTACAATTTTCACTGGGTCCACCCCTTTGACCAATCCAATCTCTTCCCCAGTGAAGTCCCATACTTCTGGTGCCACTGTCTCTCTCAAGTCCCAGGGGAGCTCATCTACTGTCAAAGTAGGGTACAGCTCCACGCATATTCTTGAGTTTGCAACTTTGAAGTCTGCGTCATCATCATTGGTCAATACCTCCACTCCCTGAGGTGTACAGTATATTGTACAATTCAATTTACACAACAGGTCTCTGCCTAGCAGACACACAGGACTTGAATCGCAAACCACAAACTGGTGCTCATCGCTGTACTTCCCTATTTTCACCTGTACCGGTTCTGTCAATTGGCTGGTTATTCTCCTGTTTGCGACCCCCACCACTTGTATGGTCTCTCCAGACATGGGCAGGTCTGGAACTGCAGCTGATCTGATCGTGGATCTAGTGGCTCCTGTGTCCACCAGAAATGTCGTGGGGCACCCTGCTACTTCTGCTTCGACATAGGGTCCCCTCTGGTCCACCTCCAAGGCTGCCCCGAGGGTGCAGTCTTCTCTTTCCACTCTCTGTCCGGTTAATGGGTCCACATAATAGCACTCTTCTCCTTCTACAAACAGGGGCATCTGTCTATAGGTCTTACCCATAGTCCCTACTCGGGGAGGTTGCGGGAACTGGGCTCGGGGAGGAGCCCCCCCCCCTTTGAGCACCTTTCCCTGGTATTGCGTCACCCCTCTTGTAGGCGCGCTCTGGACCTCTTCCTCCTCTATCTCTTGTTCTCCTATCTCTACATTGTAGGGACACTCGCGTTTCCAATGTCCCACCTCGTTACACTGGTGGCACCTAGTCGTTTTCTTCAAGGCAGCTATGTCTATTCTGGGTCTAAAGGTGGAACTCTCCTCATTGCCCTTGTTCTGACTGTACTGCTTCTTTCCTCCTGTACCTGTTCCTTGCTGCTGTTGCTGCTGTCCCCCCTTCCCTGCTGCCTGCATCTGTACCACCATCAATTTTTCTTTTAGTTTCTTAGCCTTGGAGTCTATCTCATCACAGCAGTACCTGGCATATCTCAGTATTTCGTCTAGGGGTTTATTTTGCCAACAAATCAAGTGTTGCTGAATCATTAAACTAATATCCGGTCTCAGTCCCAGGACGAACTTGGACACAAATTGCCCTATGTCTTTTGGATCCATTACATCCAGACCGCTATACTGTTTAAACGCTTTCAGCAATCTCTCATAATATTCGTGGACTGTCTCTTTGGGTTCCTGTCTGGTTCGGTCTATTCTGACCCAATCTATGTCTTGCATTGGCACTTTCTCTTTCAGCCAAGTCATCACTCTCTCGAATTTTGCCATCACAATCTCGGACGGCCCATTAGTCTTAGCATCTCTCTCCGGCTCCGTTGTGGGCCACTCAGCGCTAACCTTGCATGCTGTCCACAGATCTCCTGGTACTACAATGTCAAACAGCGTGTTCAGATCTATCCATAGGACCTTTGAGATTTTTACAAATCTCTCAACTTGCTTGTACCACTCCACTGGGTTTTCCCGCAATTTGGGGAAGGAGGTGGTAAAAGCAGCTAAATCTCCCCTACTCCAAGGGACATGCACATAATTCCCATTTGCGACTTCACGCAAAGGGTATGCTTCTATTCCCTGCAGCCTTCCTGGTGTCGTACCAAGCGTGCTTCTCCTGACGGTCCCTTTCTTGGACCACCTCTCTTCCCACTTATCTAGTGCCCTCCATGTCCTTATTCCAGTGATCAGTTCCCTTATGTGCGTTTTCAGCCCGATCGTTCTCCTCTCATCTAGGTCTCGATCTGTGTAATGTAGCCTGTGGTTACCCTGTAATGCTTTGGTTCTTGACAGGTCCACCATATATTTGCCTGCTAATTCGACTAACTTCTCATGGATTGCTCTCGCCTTTCGAGTGATGTCCTTTGCCATATACAGTATTTCATCCTGCTCATACATTTCCATTCTCTCTAAAGGCAGGGTACCATCTACCATGTCATCCAGGTCTGACCTTAAGCTGGCGACATCGAGTCTCTTGGCTTTTATCTCAGCTCGCAATATGTCTTTCGAAGGGGGCTCACTGGTCTCCCTACCATCCCAACTCCGAGCTCTACGTTTGGGCTCGGGAGAGTTAATGAGTGCTCTCCCTTGCTCCCATCTCTCCAGGTCCCATGCTCGGCCATCCGATCTTGGAAGGTGATGGAACACGGGCCTGTTACCCCCACTCTTGCTCTGCCCACTCTCTCCTTCTTCTCTCCTTTCACCGTACGCCTCTCTGTTATTTTCCCTCTGGTCGCTACTCTCCCTTTGCCTAGTATCGCTCAGTATCCGATACGATCCTTCCTGGTTCCCCATATTCCCTGGGCTGCGCTCGTGTCCGTCATCACAGGGACTATGGTGCGACCTCTCACAACTCCCATTCAATTCTCTGGTGCCGGGCACACAGTGGGTACACTTAAAGCTGTTTCTGTACTCTTGCGTTCTCCTCTCCCCTTCACTGAGTATTGGGCGCGCCACCCCTCCACTCCCGGGGCCCCCGTTTTCCAGGTCCGTTCTATCTCCACTCCGGGCCCAATGGGTGACTCCCCTACTATCTCTCTCTCTCCAGTCCCACTCCGGGCTGCTCTCCCCAGCCCCACAGTGAGTCCGAGCTCTGCTGTCCTGACTTTCCCTTTCAGCTTCCGCAGCTATGATGCTCTTGTGAGCCTCCACTGCCTCATCCCACTTCTTCATGTACTCATTTAGCTCTTGAAAGGATTTTCGTCCAGATCCCCTCATATCCACTGGCCATCTAGGGCCCCCAGGATCCCCTCCTGGATCTCCTGCTGTGTGCACCGGGGTGCTCCACTCTCTTGGTATCGGCATCTGACTTGGGAAATTGATCGTATCGTTCCTCCTTGCCGTCTCTGCTCTTTCTCTGTCCTTCCGTACCCGTTCTTCCCCTCTTGCTCTCTCTGGGTCATATATCGATATTATAGGACCTATGGTAACAGGTACCTGTAGTGCATCTGGTAATGCGTAGGATGTGGCGCACTCCGTTTCCGGCGCTCTTTGTACCACAAACCTCCCGACTACCTGTTGCACCTGACTAGGCTGGGACAGCTCTTTCTTTGCCTCAGGATCCCACTCTGAACTGGGAAGCGGTCCATGCTCTCCTGCATTGCCCCCCTTTTCTCTTTCACTATGCTCGACCTCTCCCCCTGCTCTATTATACGGGGGTGGCCTGTCTGTCAATAATCTGTTTATCAGGCTGTCCTCTGTTTCGCTCTCATCATCTTCTTCTAGGGGGCTTTTATTTCCGGGCACCTCTAACACTGGGTACAGTTTATTGACTTCCATGTTATGCACTCTCCATCTTTTAGCATCCGCATCCCATCTGGCATCCTGTACTGCCCTTACCGATCGTTTCACCCTTTCTTGTCGTCTGTTCATATTCTTTACATGCGCTGCCCTAATCCATGCATCAAGGGCTTCAAACTGGGTCGGTCTAGGCAAGGGTCTCATTGAGGTCATGACTGATTTTAATCGATGTAACACCTCTAATCTGAACGTCCCGTACTTCGGGAACGTCAGTTCCTCATTTCCTTCCGTAATCTTACTCCACTCTGTTATCCAAAGGATCGTATGCAGCCCAACATTCACTGCCATGTAACGAGCCGGCGTACCCTCCGGCGGGGCTTCTTCCCCTTCATCCGATCCCCGCTTCTCTTTTTTAAACGCCGCTCTCAGCCATTTAAAACACTTCATAATTATACGCACAATATCCAGCCTCGCTACTCTGTTTACTTCCTGATGACAATCCACCAATCCTGGCGCGGCTTTGCTAACTTGGCCTATCGCAGCGAGGTCTTTCTCCGGTCGGCCAATCCCAGCTCGCCACTTTCTGACGTCTTTGCTAGCTGGCCTATCACAGCGCGGTCTTTCTCCGGTCGGCCAATCACAGCGCGACACTTCCTGACGTCACTTTTCTCCGCTTCGCAGCAGCACCCCTCCTTTCTCAACTCGTCTCCCGGTCATGCATGCGTCCCATTCATACACCGAAAAATGACTACTTCCGACCAAGCGGTCACTTCCCTCGACTGTACGTCCACAGTCTATATGTAATTGTCAACACAACTGACGAAATGTCTATCGTCTCTCTGATAGGTTGCTTACACACACAGTAACCTCCGACCAGCGTCCGTTACTCACGCACTCACTCTTACGTTCCCCCTATCTCGGTCTTTCGGGTGATCAATGGTACCTCATGACCCCCTTCACACTAGTTGACAATTACTCTGGGTGTCCGATACACCCGAACCACTTAAGCTCTCCTTGAACTTAAGATTTCCACCGGTTGCGCGCGCTCACAACCTGTTCCACAGTCACTCTACAGACATTCAACTCCGCCAGACATTACAACATAGATACAATACAAAAACACCGCAATCTAACACGCATGACCCTTTATACTCACTCTCGACCGATACTGCTGCTTTTTCTGTCTCACGTCATCCGGATCTTCTTCGGCGGGCGATTCTTCCGATCATCGATCTCTAGGGGCCTTGGGGTAAGCTAACCTGGCCTAGGTCACCGTCCTCAAGAAGGCAACCATCCTCTATAGCTACCAACTGGAAGGGCGAGATTTTGATCGATACCTTATCACTATTGATCTAAACCTCGATCTGGTCGACTGAACCTTTGTTGCCTGTCATTGAGGGAAGAAAGTGCATCTCTTACCAAGTTAGTTCACCCAATAAGGACCCCGCTCCAAAAGATCACAAACAACTTCTAGCTTTCAAAAGTTTATTGTAAGGTTAGGATAAGCTGCAAATACAGGCATCTCAGAATGAGATTCACGAGATACACAGGTCCAACTACATACATGTGCTCTCTGAAAGCCCTCAGACGAGCAACGGAAATTACCAGCACAAGTTCTAAGAATAATAAAGCTATCAGCATTGACGCATATTGAGATCTCTCCTTCATTTAAGTTGGAGGAAAAACACACAGGTTAGGCTGTCCCTACCCTGCTCTAGATGGTATCCCTACTTAACCAAGTCTCAACCTAACAAAAGGTGTCAGCAGTGAATGACCCCCAAGGGAAGTCACTCACTCTTAGTCTCTTGGTGAAAACCTATAGTTCTCCAGTCATGACCCCTCTCTGCCTACCCATCCGCTCTCTAAAGGGTCCTCAGGCATCTGCTCTAACTCCACCCAGGGGTGCTGTCCCTAATACAAAACAGTCAACAACATTTGAGACGCCCCTCGTGAGACGCCCCTCACGTGGTGTAGCTTCTGGCTTTTTCCATGCTGCTTTGTATTGGGCCTCATACGTTGGAGTTGACCTTGCTTCTCAGACTCTTCTCCGGCCCGCTGATACCCCTTAAAACATTCCGGAACCCTCCTCCATGTCTGGGCCGTCTTCTGAACAGACCTCTATTCATATTATTTATAATTGGATCCCCCCTTTTCTCTTGCAGACAGACATCTGCAGCCAAGATCCCAACTCTCATAGACTTCCAAAAAGTTTCGCAACATTTCTCGGCCCAGACCAGTACGTGTAAATCAATGTTAAAACATTTCAGGCCTACAGCATTTCTCATAATAATTATAGCATTCAACTTCTTCATTAATTAAAGCATGTTAATACTCTTATTCTATTATTCAGTAAACACATCTATACATCATGGCCCATTAATGCAATGACCAAAACATTAGTGCAATCTATGTCGTGAAAAGAAACACCTTCTAGCTCTGGCCCTGAGGCCTACCACATTCTGCGTTTAACCACATGCCATCTTACATTTTAACAGCTACACGACATGGATTCAGGAATAATCACATCTAATAAAATCATATAGTGTCACACATTTCTGTATTAGTTCCACTTCTACTTAAATCTCTACATTAGCTATACATTCAGAATATAATTGCAGATACTACTAGCACTCATGGCATTTCTCCTCATGATTTGTGCTTACTACAGGTAAGTGTGATGCACTCATACATTTAGGTCTGTTTGCGCTCTCTCACCAGTGATGGTTCAACCTCCATTAATTCTGGAAAAATCAACACTTTATCTCCCCAAGTCTAAATAAAACAAAAAATAATAATTTGACCTTGCGTAAAAGTATCTATTGCTCATGTAAAGCTCTCCAGTGCCCTTGAGCCTGAATTATATAAACGTCAACAAAAAAAAAAGGCATCAGGAACGAACTGATGCTTCCAACCTTGTTCTATCCTGCCACATGGATGTCAAAATTAAACTACTCAATTGGATATAGTGAATTTTAAAGGGTCCCTAACTTAATTTAATCTTTTTTTTTTAAATAGAAGAGAAGCCTATTTTGCAGTCCTGCCAAGTGTCACTCATCAGGTGTGACACTCATGCATTTCAGTGCGGTGTTGCGCATCACCGCACTGAAATGCAATGTCACGCATTTTGCCGACTCGCCAGCTCGCGCCACTCCGAGTCCAAGAGACGTGCTGCAGCCAGTGCCAGCAGCTGCTCTTAGTTCATAAATATTCATGTATGTTGTAATAATGGCAGGCTCTCAGCTTGTGGGTTAAGTGAGAGTGCGGCAGCGCTAGGCGGCTACAAAGTAAAGATCCTCCACGGTGCTGGCTCCAGGCTGGCGCTGTAAGTTCCTGCCGCGCCATGGCTTAAATTTGACACACAGTAATTAATTACGATGGGCGGGGCCGCACTCTCAGCACGATGCTGGCTGACACTGCTAGGCACTAACCAGGGGCGCCAACGTATTCTCTCTCACCCGCCACGGTATTCACTGAAGAGAGGACGAGTTTAAAAGACGAGCTGCACGGCCACGTAGCGCGGCTATGCGGCAGTCAGACAGTGATGTTAACTGCCTCACATTCCGCTTTGAGGGCCGGCCGCGTCATGGCCGCCCGCGCCGGGCATCAAAGGCATCGCGGGCGCTCCTCTGTGCGCTGACGCTGCTGTTTGTCGCAAATTCAATAAAACACCCCGAGCACTGCAGTGAGTGACTGATTACCGACAGGATACTCATGGCCGCCAGCGCCGGGCATCAGAGGCATCGCAGGCGCAAAGTGCGGCCGGGTGGGGGACGAGTCAGGGAGTTACTCTGCTGGGAGAAGAAGAGTGCAGAGTGTATGATCATGCAGTGTGCTGTGCGGACGCGGGTTCCTGTCCAGCTCAGGCAGCGGCCGCCAGACGGACCGGAACGCAGAGACAGCAGCAGTCTGAACTCTTCTAGTTCATTAAGTAAGTGTTTTTGGCCAACGTTAAGCGCTGCGCGCCAGGCAGACTTAAAGTGTACATAACACAGTTTAATAATTAGTGCTTGTGTCAGCGCCACCGCGGAGCGGCACGCACAGTCTGAACATCATCTCTAATCAATTATTTCAGTCACACACAATCAGTTTAGTCTCATCATTCTTCTGAGTGCCCCTGGTTTATCTGCAGATCTGATTTAATCTGCAGGCCCTGTCGCAGGGCTGCTCTGTCTCCTCATCCTTATCATGGGCGCCCTGACTAACTGTGTATCTTCACAGACTACGGGCCAGTCGTGACAGTTTTACCAGCCTGGCTGGCTCTCGCTGCTCTCTCGGCACAGGGGCTAGGCCAGGGGGAGGGGGTCCGGGTGAGGGAGGGGGTCCGTTGGGACTGGGGTTAGTGTTCTTCCATTTCTGATGCTCTGCAGCAGTTTCAATAAGTTTTTGTTGCTCAAATGTCTGTAATTTCTTATATTTAGAAGTTTCCCTCGTCTTCATTGCATGTTTTCTGCTCGTGAGAAAGTGTCACTCATAGTCGTTGGAATATCACTCATAATTTGACTGAAATTTTAAAAATGTCACACATGGCACTCTGAAACCTTGGCAGCTATGATTTTGTTCTGGTAAGGCAAGCCCGTTATGATTTGCTTCTTGTTTAAAATAAAAAATAAATAATTCGAGGAATAGTTACGTTAGAACATTTATGTGTGCCTTTTATTGCAGAGCTTATCGTGCCAATTTAGTTTGGGCTTAAATCCGTTGAATAGGATGGGGCAAGAAGCATCCATTTTTTCAATCTTTCACTGATGCTGAGACTGGTCTTGTTTGTGGGGGTGCACTCCACATAGCTCGCTGGAGGGCCTGTGTTCAGTGCCTATTATGGTGACTGGAGAGGTACTCCTCTAACCAGGGTTAGACTGATCTTTAGGGAAGTCAAGCACCCGATGGGTTGGTGTGACCGATCAGTATGTGGGCTGATTTTATAGAAGTTGTGGGTTGTTTTTTTGGCCATGTGAGACAGTTTTTATTGTTGATTTCTCCGATATTACCACTTTTTTAGCTTTTATTTAAGAGTTTTCTATAGCGCTGGCCAGACCCGAGGGTATCGGAGCGCTTTACAACATTTGTCATGTGCAATTGAATACAAAGTATAACAGTTGTAAACACATTGATTCGCAACTACTTCTGTTTGGGGAGGGGAGCAAATCAAGAGCAAATCAAGAGGTAGGTGCTGTAAAAGTCATTCTTATCACAGTGACTGCATGCTCTGATGTGCAAGATTCTGCATTATGTGTCAGCTATCCTTCCGGAAGAGTGCGGTTGAGGAGAGGTCTTTGAGATGACTTTTGAATTTTTTTAAGGATGGGTTAGTCCCGATATGGACTGGGATGGCGTTCCAAATTGTGGGCGCATTTCCAGAGAAGGAGCGCAATAGGGTTTTTTGTATGCGAGTTTTCGGAGGGATGAGAAGTAGAGTGTATCAGCCTGATTCATGTACGGGCCGTTTTGCGTGTCCCTAATAGCGATTAATAGCGACTCGCTATTGAGGAAACGCAAAACAGCATTCATGTACTTTTCGGGGAAAAAATAGCGACTCGCACGCGGGCGCTAAATCCGATAGCGACCAACTAAAAACGCAGAAAAATCGCTAATCCCGGCTACCTGCGTCGGGATTGCGACTCGCAATCCCGTGCGATCGGAAATGCGACTCGCAATCCCGTGCGATCGGAAATGCGACTCGCAATCCCGTGCGATCGGGAATGCGACTCGCATTCTGACGCGATCGGGAAAACGGAAAGTCGCTTTCCGAGCACAGTGATGACATCACAACCAGGAAGCAGGCAGTTCCCACCCCCAAACACCACAGCGAGGCAAACCTCCGAGGGAGCAAGTCGGAAAGCAGACGCTAAACCAGCGATAGCGACTTCTCTACCGACTGAAATAGCGACATATCTGCTGCCATGTCTGAGGAACCTGTCCCTGGCCCCAGCAACAGCGCAGGACGAAAGCGAAAGCTCAAGTTCTCAGAGCAGGAGCTCGAGAACCTTATTGAAGGGGTGGTGGCCAACCATGACCGGCTCTTCGGGACCAACTCCAGAAAGGTCCCAGAGCAAGACAAGCGGAGGATCTGGCTGGGAATAGCCTCCAGCGTGAACTCGGTGGGTGTGGCCGATAGGTCATTGGAGGAGCTTAAGAAGCGCTGGTATGACCTCCGAGGTCGTGCCAAGGAGAGGGTGGCGGAGCGCCTTGGAGAGGCATCGGGCACTGGAGGTGGCGGACCGACAGTCCCACCCAACACACCCTTGGAGGACCAGGTCGAGGACACCCTTGAGAGGGAGGCGTGCGTTGGCGTGACCCCTCTGGACTCCTCCCGCCCCACCCAAGACACCCAAGGTAAGTGGCATGCGACTGCGACCCTGTCCCCTATGACCGTCCCTGACCAAATAGGCTCACTTATTGGCCCTTAGTCATGCCTTTGTTGCGCATCAGGGAATGCCCTGAAGCATTGTGGGAGATGTAGTATGTCCACAATGTAGTAGTACCCCAATGCAGCCAGACAGGTCCCAAAGTACGCAAATCCACAGCCATCCAGGGAATGTCACCCAGCATGCATGTAACATCAGCACGTCTGACAGTCACATGCAACTAATGAGTATCCACTTACCCTCACAGGTGGCGCAGACAGCAGTGACAGCGAGAGGCTGCAGATAGATGAGGAGGCCCAGGAGGAGGATTCACAACCAGAAACCCAGGCACCAGCCCCTGCCGCTGCAACAACACCAGCAGCCAGGCCCCCCACCGTTGCTGCATCTGGATCTGCCGTCCCACCCGCAGCCAAGGCCAGGCCCCCCACCGTTGCTGCATCAGGATCTGCCGTCCCACCCGCAGCCAAGGCCAGGCCCCCCATCGTTGCTGCATCAGGATCTGCCGTCCCACCCGCAGCCAAGGCCAGGCCCCCCACCGTTGCTGCATCTGGATCTGCCGTCCCACCCGCAGCCAGAGCCAGGCACCCCACTAATGTGCCCCCAGTCCCTGCCGCACCAGCAACGCCTGCTGCAACACCACCTGCAGCTGGTGCCAAGAGATCTGGGCCTGCGACAGCGGCAACACAGCGGGCAATCAGCAGGAGGGGCAATGGACATCGCTATGCCTGCATGAGCGTAGAGAGACGCATGCTCCGGATCCACCAGCGCCAGTCACAGCAGCAAGGTGCCATCCAGCTCCAGCTGCACAAAATTGGGCGCAATGTGGCGGGAGTTGGAGACCGCATGGACCGCATGACGGCGGCCATGGGCTGCATGACTGCAGCCATGGAGGAGAACACTGCTGCGCTCATCAAGCACCGCAGTGTAGCGAGCCGGCGCCACCACCAGCTGATGAGCCGGCTGTCCGCCTATAGCAGGTCGAATTATGTGGCAGCAAATGCCACCACCCAGTTGTCGCGGCACTCTCTCACACAGCAGCACCAACTAGTGCAGTGCTGTGAGGACATCACCAGGGTACTGGAGCACCTAACCACCGCGGTAACGGCACTACACACACCTGCGCTACCGGCCACTGTAGGGGGCGACGATGCCAGTGAGGGTGCCTCCAGCGTGAGCAGCCAATCGGCCACACTGGTCCCGCCACCTAGGCGCAGCACCAGGGCAACAACTGGTACAGGTGCCCAGGAAGAGGAAGAGCCTCAGAGGCGCTTGGGCATTACGCGCAGGAGGCGCCATTGACACTGTCTGCATAACACTGGCACAGGCTGACGCTAAGCCTGCCATGTATATGCACACTGCAGTATGAAGCAATACTGTTATTTGTAAATAGTTGGACTGATTACCTTTTTCTTGTGAATGAAACAAATATATTTATTTTGCTGCACACATTAGCCTTGTGTAATCATTACATTTTGCATGCAATTGTGATATGTGGGGTGGGGGAAGAGGGTGGGCTAGAAATTGTTCAGTGTGATGTGGTTGCGACGTCTGTGGCCTTCAGCTGGGTTCTCCCCGCGTGCATGGTGCACATGTGCTGGTGGCCGGTCGTCCCCTTCAGATTCACTGCCTGAGATGTCAACAGGTATCCGGCGCTTGGTTGCAATGTTATGGAGCATTGCACAGACAGCCACAATGCGGCAGCACGCAGCAGGACTGTAATACATGGCCCCACCTGTCTTGTGCAGTATACGGAACCTGCTCTTGAGCAGGCCAAATGTCCTTTCTATACAGTTCCTTGTCCGGATGTGCGCAACATTGTAGCGCCGTTGCTGAGGTGTGGCAGGGTTGAGGTAAGGGGTCAGGAGGTATTCCCGTAGGGCGTAGCCACTGTCACCTGAATGAGAGGAGCAGATGTTGATTGCCTGTGCAGCGCAGTGACTTCATTGCAATGTGACATTGTCGACAAAGTGTACTTACCAAGTAGGTGTCCTTCCCCAAACTCTCCTCTGAGCAGTCGTGTGTGGAGTCCACTGTGCCTGAAGATAAAGGAATCATGGGTACTCCCTGGGTACTGTGCGACAATGTCAGTGATGATGGTCTTGGCATTGCAGACCATCTGTATGTTGAGGGAGTGGTAGGACTTCCGGTTGCGGTACATATACTCCGTGGCAGCTGGTGGGCAGATGGCGACGTGGGTACAGTCGATGCAGCCGAGGACATGGGGAAAATGGGCTACATTGTAAAATTGTAGTTTTGTCAGGTCCAATTCCTGTTGGCTCGTGGGAAATGTGATGTGGCGGTGGAGCTGGGTGAGCATGGCGTCAACGAAAGTGTGGAGGCAGCGTGACATGGTGGGCTGGGATATCCCCCCAGCAGCCGCTACTATGCCCTGGAAACTGCCGGAGGCCAGGAGGTGCAGGCTGCACAATACCTGCACATGTGAAGGCACAGAATTGTTTCGCCTTGTTGGGTGCTGCATGAGGGGGTCAAGTTCTTGTATCAGCCAGGTGATCAATTCCCCATTCAGCCTGTATTTGGCATAAATCTGTTCTCTGGTCTGGCCCAGCAAGGTGACCCGCTGCCGGTAAATCCTTTCCTGCCTCATGCGTCTCCTCCGCGCCGCCTCACCACCATGTACATTCCTGGCATTGTGGAACGCCTAATGCTGCTGCTGAATGTCCTTATGTGTGATTGGTCAGGCCTGGACCTGTTGGTGATTGGCCAACTGTTTTTCAAATTTTACTTAATCATGGCTTTTATGGTTACCACCTGCTTTGAGTTGTCCTTAATTTGCGCCGCGCAAAACTGCGATTTTGGGGTTTTCCGCTATTGTATATTTTTCATGAATGCCGATTGAGAATAAATTGCGTTTCGCTATTCATTTCGCAGATTCCGTGGTTGGTCGCTATTTCCGTATCGCTAATGCGCGACTACCGGGACTCTGCGACTATTATAGCGTAATCGCTATTTTAATCGCTATTCTGTGTTTGCGAAATCGCTATTTTGTACTTGAATGCCGATTCCGTGTTTTGCACCCGCAATTGCATTTTCGCAGCCATTGCGGGCGCAATTTCGCTTCATGAATCAGGCTGTTAGTGCTCCTGAGATTCCTTATCTGTCCAGCTTTGTTGACTTTGGAGGCCAGGTAGGCAGGTTTTCATGTGTGCAGAGCCTTGTGTGTGAGACAAGCAGTTCTGAAGCTGGCACACATTTCGATTGGGAGCCATTGTAACTCTCTGAGAGCTGGGGAGATGTTTTCGTATTTCTTTACTCCTGTGACCCTTCTGGCTGCTGCATTAAGAGTTGATCTGAGGGGAGCTAGGTGAGATTTTGGTGTGCTTCGGAGGGTAGCGTTCCTGTAATCCAATCTGGACAGAACCGGGGTTTGAGTGGCCTGTTTAGGGTCATTGGGAGGGATAAAGGGTTTTATTTTGTTCAGTAGTCTTAGGTTGAAGAACGCACTCTTTGAAGCAGCCTTAATATATTTAACCATGTCTAGGTTAGGCTCCAGAATGATTCCCAGTGATTTTACAGAGTCTGCTGGGATGAGATTGCAGTTGAGAGCATCATTTGAGGTACAGCGATACCTCATTCTCCCCCATGAAAACAACTCTAAACGCAGCAGCAAGGATGGTTACTGGAGCAAAAAGACATGATCATATCTCACCCGCCCTGAAAAACCTAAAATGGCTACCCATTGAAGCTCGCTGCCAGTTCAAAACTGCTTGTCTCACCCATAAAGTCCTTCACACTGGCAAACCAGCATACCTTGCAGCCAAGCTCACCGAGGCAGGTCAGGCAAGAAACCTGAGGAGCACCAACAACCTAATTCTCATTCTCCCAAAGAGACTCAAACAAAAAGCCCTGACGTGCTCCTTTTCGGGAAATGCCCCCAAAATCTGGAACTCCCTACCAGCAGATCTCAGAACCAACCCCTCCTTTGTGCCGTAAAAAAACCTCAAGGATCTCCTCCTCACTCAACACCTCTAACTTTCGGACAATTTCACCATAGTGCCTTCCCATAGACTCTCCTTTTTGCTGTCTGTCTGCTATCTCTTATTCACCTGTGTACATGTTGTAAAGCACTCTGATACCCTAGGGTCTTGCCAGCGCTATATAAAACTCTCTAAATAGATAAATAAATAAATGTTTTTTAGCCGTTCTGTGATTTGGGGGTTCTGCTCTTTGTTGGATATGAGAAGGATTTCCATTTTATCTTGGTTGAGTTTCAGGTGGTTGTAGGATAGCTAGTTTTGGACTTCAATTAGAGTGTCATTAAGTCTTTGAATGTCACCAATGGCGGAAGTTTCTAGATATATCTGGGAGTCGTCTGCATAGAAATGGAAGGGGATGTTGGCTTTTTTGGGTATGGGGTGAGGGGCTCCATGTAGATGTTGAACAGTGAGGGGGAGAGAGCTGATCCTTGTCGATGACTCTGCTTATAAGGCTTAGGTCTGACGTGAAATTTTTGATTTTTATTCTTTGGGAGCGGTTATGCAGAAAGGAGGTAAACCACTGTAGGACCACCTCTTCTGCTCCAAACCGTTCTCAGAGTACCTTAATGAGCAGTTTGTGGTCTACCATGTCGAAGGCTGCAGATAGATCCAGGAGTATGAGCAGACAACATCGGTCTTTATCTAGTGATTTGTAGATATCATCTATGACATTCAGGATCGCTGTCTCTGTGCTGTAACCTTTTCTGAAACCTGATTGATGAGGGTCTAGAAGGAGGTCGGTGTCCATGTGATGGGTGAGTTGAAGGAGAACACATTTTTATAGTACTTTGGCTAAGAATGGGAGATTGGGAGCTATCTGGCTATTTTGTGTCCCCGTCCGAGCATTTAACTTCCAGGTCATACCACTTCCTGATGCAGCTGCAGCCAGTAATGGGGAAAACTTCCATTACTCAAAATGCCTTCCACTGCAGCCAGTAAAAGGTCGTCATGCATCTGATCCAAAATGGGAATAACATTGGCAGCAAAGTAAATGGCTGAAATGGGCTAACCTATTACTCGCTCTATGTATACTGTATTGATGCAAATGCGAATGACAAAACCAAGCAATCAGTGGCTTAAAGGGATGATGCCCCTCTCTAAGTATGTAGTATGCATGTAATGTGTTTATTATATCAAGTATAAAAAGCTAAAGCTGTCTCCAGCCCAGACCTTAAAACAAGGCAAGAGTCCTTCCCGATGTAGTCACTCAGGATCTGGAACATCAACCCTGTGTCAATCAAGATCTTCA
Organism: Lissotriton helveticus; assembly: GCF_964261635.1. Taxonomy (NCBI): domain Eukaryota; kingdom Metazoa; phylum Chordata; class Amphibia; order Caudata; family Salamandridae; genus Lissotriton; species Lissotriton helveticus. Next base: position 1,325,883,722 of record NC_136069.1, on the reverse strand, counting down.
CAACCTTCTCCAATTTAGAATAGTGGTGAAGACACACTTCTTCAAAGAACACTACACCACAGAAAATTAGCATTCCACCTCTCCTCTCAAAACCAAGCTTCCCCTTGAATCACTGATTGAAAGTTTTTTTGAATTTGACCACGTGCAGTGCTCCGCTGTCTCTTTTCTAGGTTTGCGCTTTAAAAATGGGGAACAGCGTTTACAACGCAACTTTAACAACGCAGTACCTTTACGACGCAACCATTACAACGCAAGTCATTACAACGACTTGCGCTGGGGGGCGCTCTAGGATAGGGAATAGTTTTAATTTACTATCCAACACCTTCCCTACTATCCACGGGGACTGGAGTCGGAATAGTAAATTAAACTATTCACTATCCAGAGCCCCCCAACGCAAGTCGTTGTAACGACTTGCGTTGTAAAAGTTACGTCGTAAAGGCATGCGTTGTTAAAGCATGAGTTGTAACGACGTACATCCTTTAAAAAATGATTTTTTATAACTGGTTTGTTGGCAAGTATGAAGCAAGCCGTATCACTCGCTAGTTTGACGAGGGCATTGTGGTAAATAAATAAATAATACCTCTATTTTTGACTGGATATAACAATAACAGATAGCTCAATAAATAAGAGTCAAGATTCGAGGTAGTAGGAGTTTGCAGGTTTTAATACAGCATAAAGGACAGGAACAGGACAACCTGCACGGGCAAGATCTGGGATGGCTAGCCAACAGGGGGCCCCGACAGCTGTCGGGCAGGATCTGGAATGAGCGCGCTGACTTTTAATAACAGTACACAAGTATATATACTAAAACAATTGCATTACAGTACATACAGTAGGCGTAGCAGTGGGTGGGGTTAATAGCAGTCGCGAAAGATAAGGGTGAAAGTAGGTGTAACAGGAGGCGTGTACATAGACATGTGATGTAAACGTAACAGAATATGTCATAAATTGGGCGGAAACATGGAGGGGGCTACCTCAGGAGCCGGGACCTCTAACCTAGTGGTGCGCGCAAGCTGGCAATGACGTGTTACTAGGGAGAAGCTGGGGGCTATGACTTCTGAGCTAGAAGGAGAGACGAAAGTCTGGAGAGTCAGAGCGACATGTACCTAAACACTATCTAGTATCTGATGTTTAGAGAACATGTTGATAGAATCCAAAAGTTATCAGGGCAAAGGCTAACAGACACTAAGACTGGTGCATGCATTATTCTACATGTAGTGTGTGTTGAGGAATATTAAATGACCATTAATACAGTATTTCTCTTACATGGAGACGTAAAGGCTAGACGATGACTGAAACTATTGATGCGATTCAGTAGCTTAGGAATGCAGAGAAGGAGAGCTGGACTGATAACTGGAATCATAACATACTCTTGGCAGACTGGCAGGCAGAGCCAGGCTGAGCCGGGCACTGTGAGGCAGGAAGTAAGTGAAGGGTCAGGGATACAGGTGGGGGCTGTATCGCTCCTCAGAGAGGGTTCAGGAGACAGGAGCTGAATCTGAGTCCGGGCCCTTTTGAGGCCTAGAAACGGAGACTTTACAATGAAATAACGTGCACACTGAGAAACGTGGCAACGTAGCTTTACATAGGCCTAATACTCGTAGCTTTCACGAGAACTGGAAACTGACATACAAGAGATGGACACAACTGTAATTGCGTCTTTAATCGATCAGGGGGAATACATATGCATATTAATCGTGCACATATAACATAACATGGGGAACACGTAGGGACACAGAACATGGCAAAATTTACTTTTCCACATTCCCTCCTTGTCACTGCGTTTCCATCAAGAAACATCAATATTCATGATACCATCTATCATTTCATACAGTATCATTTGCTCGTCTCGAATTTTCTTGGAACGGGATCTAGGACGGGACTTGGGACTAGGAATACAAGAGGTAGCACAAATGCCGCAAATCGCAGGGCCACATTGTATACAGAGGCAGCAACTGAATATGATCGCTACTGCAATACCTAGAAAGGACAATACTTTCCATCCCCAGGCAGAAATAATACTCCAAAACCAACCGGACCATGTCCAGGTGCCTGGATCCTGGTGTAACTGATGGGCAATTTTATGAAGTCTGGTTATAGCTGAATAAACAGACGGCGCGTTATTTGGAATGAAAATGCAGCAACTAGATCCGATGACTCTACATGCTCCTCCTCTATCGGCCAGTATGACATCAAGAACGAGACGATTTTGGAGCACGACAAATCTCATAGCAGATTGCTCTTCGGTTAAGTTACCTAGGGCAGAAGCAGTCTCATTAACTACTGCTTCAAGGGTTCTGGTTAATCTACGTATTAACTTACTATTCTGGATAGGGCCTATAAAGAAGAAGAATCCTCTATTGAAATCTGTATACTGTTCTAGAGCAGTTTCAGTTTGGTCGACAACTGGGGACTCGATCTCCCTTCTATGTCTAATGTGTACTAGATGTGTGTTTCTGTGATAATCAGATGGGGCTAGGAAAACTGGTGGCAGTAGGAAGGCAATGTAACAGGTTCCCTCCCAATCGAGGGGCAGACGAACATATGCGGTCTGACCACAAACAAAATATGAATGACGTGAAGCTTTGAAAATAGATTTCCCACTGTCACTATACTTGACAATAGTAGTACAACCACTATGTCCTACATGTACGGAACCATTATTTCTGACACATAATTCGCCTTTGACTGGTAGTACTGAAATTGCAGGTAAGTCTGGAGTAGGATCAGACTGAACATTCAGGACCATGAAATTCGAAGAATAATTTCCCAAATTATAAACTTCATTTTCTAGATCTAACCCTGTTCTGTGGGGAAGACCTTGCTTGTCTGGAAAACATGTACTTTTCAGAAAGGACATATCAGTTGAGGATGACGTTAACGTGGACCATGCTCCACACGAACCATTATGTGAAAACGGATAAGGAAACAGTGGCAGAACTCCCTTCGGTGTCTGGAAAGGGGGGAGTCGACCACACACCCAACAATTAGTGGCATTGCTGGTCTGGTGTGAATAGTGTAACATACGGATAAATGAATTGTTGCGCATAGCAAGACGATAGGATAGTTCGTGAGGAGGCAGATCACTAAACGTGTGCTCTACTGTAGCATTAGAAGACTTATTTACATGAGAAATTGGAAAACATAAATGAAATGCATAACTCGTGCAGGTAACCATTAAGCTTAAAAACAATATAAAACTTAGAAAAACGATACATCGGATTGAGTTTTGACTAACTCTCTCACTATGGGGGTCTATTTCATACATGTCAGATACCTGTCTAACCGTTTCACCTAGGGGAGGACTTAGACAATTAAACTGGCTGACTTATTTTACTAGACCGTAGCTTACTTTTATACTCCTGCTGCGGAGTTTTCTCTAACAGGGGAGGCTTGGTATCAATGTCATTTGCGGGACAGTCCTTAAGAATAATATCTCGGCAGTCTTTAAAATCGTGACAATCCTTGGAAAAGTTCTTGGAAACAGTTTGTAGTCGGGATCCGTGAAATTTCTTAACATGAGACAAATGGACCCACCCCTTCCTGCCTTCCAACTTGACGGCAGTACGGGTGGTTAAGAGGACCAACTTCGGCTCCTTCCAGCGAGGCTCCAGCGGACTTGAACGATCAAAATTCCGGACGAGAACCAAGCTTCCTGGAACGATTTCATGCGGTTTCACCTCGGTATTGTCTGGAAATGCGGCGGCAACCTGTGAACGACAAGAGTGTAGGGCAGACATCAAGGAAGCTAGGTAATCTGTCAGCATATTACTGGAAACATCTGTAATACTTCGGGGTCTAGGTGTACCCCACATATTTGGGGGGCGGCCGAATACGACCTCGTACGGGGACGGACCTGATCTGGAATGTGCGACCATGCGCATATAAAATAAGGCGACTGGCAGAGCTACTATCCAGTCCACACCTTTCTCTTGACAGATTTTAGCAATACGTATTTTCAAGGTTTGATTATGTCTCTCTACGAGACCGGCTGCTTCTGGATGGCGTACACAATGGAACTTCCACTGGTACCCTAACAAAAGGGAAACGTGCTTCATTAATTCAGATGAGAATGGCTGGCCGTTATCAGAATACACGACCCTAGGGAGTCCATAACGGGGGAAGAATTCACGAACCAGCTGCTTGGCAGTGGTCGCGGTTGTGTAATCTGGGACTGGATATGCTTCTGTCCACCTGGACAAAGCGCATACAACTACAAGGACATACTTGAAACCTCGACATCGCTCCATCTGAATATAATCCATCTGGAGGACTTCAAAAGGGTGGTCAGGGGGCTGGAATCCACCTTGTTCCACCGGGACACTTTTACCTGGATTGAATTGACAACATATCATACAAGTACGGACTTTCTGCTTGGCTGCAGCTCGTAAATGCTTGTTAAACCAAATGTTCTGGATACTGTCTAACATGGCTTTTTCTCCTAAGTGTGCTGGACTATGTGCGGTATTGATAATGACTTGAACCATTGAGTCGGGGAGAAACCATGTGGCTCTACCCTTCGTCACCCATCCCTGATCTGTCTGGACCCCTCCTTGTTCGGACCATTTCTTGATTTCTTCGGGAGTAGCATGTAACTGGATATCTATGACATCTTGAGTAGGGTCCTTAACTGTCATACAAGTAGTCTGTTCTAGAGTGGATGTCGGTGTCTTGTTAACTGGTATGTCTGGTGTCTGTGCTGTAAGCTTGGCTGTTCGATCTGCTAGATCATTACCTTGGGAAATAATGTCAGTAACTTTCGTATGTGCCTTGCACTTCATGATAGCGATAGATGTCGGTAAATGTATTGCATCTAACAGAGCTTGACTAAGGAGACCATGCTGAATCTTGGTTCCATGAGAAGTCATGAAACCTCTCTCCTGCCAGAGCACTCCGAAGTCGTGTACAACTCCGAATGCGTAGCGTGAATCTGTGTAAATATTAACTTTCAGGTTCTTGGCGTGTATGCAGGCTTGTGTCAGAGCAACTAGCTCTGCTGCTTGAGCAGACAGGGTGTCAATACGGTGTGTTTCAATAACTTCAGTGTCAGTAGTCACTGCATACGCGGCTACTAGTTCTCCTGTACTCGTTCTCATACATGAACCATCCACATAAAGTGTCAGGTCGGGATCTGGTAATGGAATATCTGTCAGATCTTGTCTTGGCTTAGTCATAGTGTTAACAACTTCCACACAATCATGTGTGACAGGATTTGAAGTAACTGACGGTAACAGTGTAGCAGGATTTAGAACGTTGCAGCGTCTGATTTCTATGTGTGGCTGGAACAGTGTCAGTTCATAACCTGTTAAACGTGCAATTGTCAAGTGCTGAGTCTGTGTTCGGTTTAGAAGAACTTCCACGGAGTGTGGAACTTGTACTGTCAAGGAATGTCCTAATACTATGGAATCACTTTGTCTGATAGCTAGTGCTGTGGCTGCAACTGACTTGAGGCACGCAGGCAGAGCCTGGGCTACTGGATCTAATGTGCTAGAGAAATAAGCACAGGGCTTGTATTGTCCGGCTTGATCTTGTGTGAGAACAGATAATGCTGTACCATCACGTTCTGTGACAAAAAGTGTAAAAGGCTTACTGTAGTTCGGTGTAGCTAGGACAGGAGCTTGGCATAAGGCTTTCTTTAACTCATTGAAACTAAGTGTATGTTCAGATGTCCAAGGGAGGACAGTCGATACGGCTGCCTCCTGTGTCGTTAACTGTATCAGTGGCTTGGCTAGAAATGCATACTGAGGAATCCATTGTCTGCAATAGGAAGTAAGGCCGATAAAAGCACGTACCTCCTTCTGTGTCTTGGGCTGTGGAAGACTCGCTATTAACTGGATACGGTCAGGTGTCAACTGCCTACCCCACTTGGACAGTAAGTGGCCTAAGTAGATCACTTGCTGGACACAGAATTGAAGCTTTGAAGGAGACACCTTGTGCCCCATCTCGGCTAGGAAATACAAAACTGTAAGTGATGCTCGCTCGCAAGCACGTTCAGAACGGGCAGTGATCAGTAGATCATCGACATACTGGAGCAGGGCAGTGTCAGTTGGCATGTGAATGTTGTCTAGTTGTCTCTTAAGTGCTTGACTGTAAATACTAGGACTTTCTGTGAAACCTTGAGGAGCTCGTGTGAATTTATAGCTCCTTCCATTTAAACAAAAACCAAAAAGGTACTGGCTGTCTGGATGAATTGGAACACTGAAAAATGCGTTTTTGAGGTCTATGACTGTGAAAAATGTAGCCTCAGAATCAATGGCTGTCAATAGAGATGAGATATCTGGAACAACTGGATACTGGGGAATGATACATTTATTGAGTTCTCGAAGATCAATCACTAATCGATATACTGGGGGTGCATTTGGATCAGTACGTTTCATGACTGGAATGATAGGAGAATTACATACATTGGAGTCAGTTTCTACAACTACTCCTTGAGCAATGAGCTCGTCAATAATTTTGGATAAGGCTGCTACAGCCTCAGGTGGCAATCTGTACTGTCTGATTCGTGGCAAGACTATACCTTGCTTGAGAGTCACACGATGGGGTGTGATTTGCATGAAGCCAACATCAGTTGGACCTTGCGCCCATAGATGCTGCGGAACATTAGACAATCTCGGATCAAAATCTCGTAAAACATAGTGACCCTTGAAGTCACGTAAAAACAAACGTATTCCCTCTGGGGAACAGCAAATAACTGCACCTAATTCTTTCAGTGTCTTAATGCCTAACAAATTTTCTGGACATGACTTCGTAAGCAATAGATCAGTAGTTCGGGACAATGGACCTACTTCTAGAGTAACTGGCTTTGATATCTCGTTTACAATAGGCTTTCCTGAAAATCCAAGGGAAACATTTCTAGAGCCTGAGAGCGGAGCCCCTGGAACCTCGTCGTGACTAATGGTAGTCCTACTTGCCCCTGTATCAATCAGAAACTTTCTGTCTTTCCCTAATACTTGACTATGTACATAGGGACCTTCTTGATCTACAGGAATCTCGATGAGAGGCAAGCCTACCTCCCTCTCTAGGCTGTTTCATGAATACGCTTGATACTCTGGATACTCTGTCTGTGCATACTGGTACATCTGCTGTGTAACATGCTGTGTTGCAGCGATAGGCTGCGGTGCTGGAACTGTCTGTTGTGCATTCTGTGGCTGAGAAGTCTGTGAAACTTGTTCTTGTCTAGGCGGACGTGGTCTTTCTTTAGTTTTACCAGTGGCTATATTGTGTTTCAGAACTGCACACTCGTTTATAAAATGACCTGGCTGTTTACAATAATTGCATGTCCCTTTAACGGGAGCTGCAGGATGACTGACTTGATTCGGACCCCTCTTCTGACTGTCTTGAGGAACAGATTGTGCAACTAGTACTTTCATTTTCGTGTCTTTCATACGTCTTCTCTCGTGTTCTTGCTCTTCTCTGATTCTATTCTGGTGATACTGGAGCATCTGTAACATCTGGGACGGGGTACTAGCTTGCCAAGTACTTTCGACTTTCAAAACTCGATTCTTAACTTGTGGACTTGAATTCTCGACTAATTTAGTAACAAAAAGATGAGGGTATGACTCGCTACTCGTCTTCAAACCACTGTTGATGCTAAAACATTTCTCGAATCTAGAATAAAAATCACTAGTGTCTTCGTCTTGTTTCTGTTTACAGGCTGAGATTGCATCCCAGTCTTCCTTTTTAGTGGCTAATAATCTTGGCAAAACTTGTATTAATAGTTCAGGTAATTCTTTACATTTACCTCCTAGACCGGTACCTGGTACACGTGTATTTTCTTCAGCTTCTAGAGCTGTCCAATCGATCTTTTTCTCTCCCACCTCCCAATCTTTTTCCTTGAGTTTTTCGTATATGCCTGCAGGCAACAGGACTTTTAACATTTTAATAATATCTGGATACGTGTATTCTCCCATACGGAGCATGTCTTTTAATTCTCGGTGGAACCCTGCTGGATCTTTGTCGTGACAGGGAATTAATTTCTTCATCTCTAAGAGTTCCATCTTGGTAACTGGGGTGTAAACAAATACTCGTTGCATTTCACCATCTGGTGTCCTAACTGGGTGTACTTCTCGTAACGGATGCTGCCTGTCTATGTAAAACGGTTTACTTTCTGGAGGTGAGACATGAACAAAATGCGGATTTAAAAACGTTCTGTATTTGTGGCGCTGTTCTAGAATGACACTAATTAAACCAGTACCTAAACCTTTCCATCTATACTGGAGTAACTCGTTCAGGACATCATGTAACGGACCTGGATCAGAATGTTGACCCTCATACAGTGTAATGAGGTGTTGGATCATATACATACCCACCAGTCGCTGCTCGGCTGGGGGCAATTTCAGAAACATTTGTGCCACTATTTCGTCTGGAAAAGTGGTAGAATCAGTAATCCATCGGACTGCTGATCGGGCTAGTTCTTGTTCATGCATAGTACTTAATTCACTATAACCGATTCGTGATTTCAGAATTTGATCGGTAGCTTGAAATACTTGTTCTAGAGAACCTTGTTCTGGTGCTGGAAGATGAACAGTTTTCTTGTGTTCTAGGCGTAAATGTCGGTCTGGAATTCTAGATTTACCTACATACGCTATTCTGGCGGTATTCTCGTCGTCTACCTCTTCAGTAGAAGAGTCATTTTCTTTCTCGCTTACTTGTGCTTCTTTGCGTTGTTCGTGTAACCTTATTATTTCTTTACGTATTTTCTTGTACATACTCTCTATACTATTGAGTGTCTTGTTCTTACCCTCGGCTATATTATCACTCCACTTTGTCAGAATTCTCATTTCGGTCGGATCTTTAGTCGGGGAATCTTGTTCCCGTATTAAACAATTGATCAGAAACTTTAATAACATGAACTGGATCTCAGCTTTCCTGAGAGACATGACTTCAGCAATACTTTCTGGATCTTGTCCTGTACGAATGAAACGATACATTCTGTCTAGATCTTCTTTCATATTCGGTAGGGTGACCAAATACTCGGACACCTGTCTTATACGTACGGAATATATAACCATACCATCCTCGCCTGGGACTGGATCATAACAGCATTCAGTACGAAGTCGCCTGATTTCTGCAATAGTCTTATATTTGGGCGTACGCTGTAACGCACGTTCATGTAACTCGACTGCTCCTAAACGTCTATTCGGCGGCGGGGTACCAGGAGGACCTCCTCTCGCGGCCCCTGAACTGGAATCGTCGACTGATACTCTTCGCGCTGGCAGAGTGACTGAAGTAGCGGGAATTTGTACTACGGGCTGGACCGGGGGTACCGTAACAGGTACTGCAACAGGTGCCCCGGTGGCTGGAGGACCATGAATTACATTATTCACAGGAGCTGGTGGAACAGGATTTGCATATTCTGGGACTGTGTCGTCCAAATAGGACGAGAGAAAAATATCAGCTGCGGTCGGTTTGTGACGCAGATTGGTCGGAACTAAAGGTGGCGGAAAATTACTGGATGCTTCCGGGGTTGCTTTTGGCAAGCCCTCGGCAAGAAGAGGGTACATACCCTTAATGAGGGCATTCCTCTGTCTGTCTGACTGTTCGGTTTTAACTCGTTCACCTATTTCGATTAGTTCCTTTTCTTGGGCTCTTTCTAAGGATTCTCTACTTAATTCTGACTTTCTGATTTCTTTTTCGGTTCTTTTATGAGATTCTTTGCGCCATAACTCGATGGCATCTTTCTGTGACTGTCTGGCTTTCTTTTTCCATAATACTTCTTCTACTCGCATGATGCACTCGGCATCCCATGTACCCGATACGGGCCATCTATACTTTTCTTCTAACTGTTTGGTGTACTCCACCCATAAATCTAGATATAATATGGCACTTATGCCATGCTTTTGATACATAAAATGACCTGGACTGTCCCTAGGCGGGACAGGAACTGCTTCTTCTAACAGACCTTTTCTAGTTTTTAACTGACGTAACTTGGAAAACAATGGCATGACTGGGCTGGAGTCTAGACACAATACAATACACAATGAACACGATGATTACTGAACAACACATTCATACCACGACATTGAAATACATGAATGACATTTAGGATAACAGTTCGGACAAAACACTACCTGGAATACTGAAAACAGAATACATGAATTTCTCGAGAACAGAACGGACTAGAACAGAAACTAGATGCACTGCTAAAACAGTACGAAACTTACCGGTCTCATAAAGAGACACGTCAGGACCCGCATCCACCTAAGTGGACACTTCGTGTTGGATCTGTGTACCCAAACCCACGGACCAGAGACAATTAGATTGACCCTGTCTAGATACTACCCCAGCAACGGTACTCACCGGGCAGCAAGAACGGAAGGCCTCGGACTGGACTGGACTGCTACGACGCCGGACGGACGAACTTCGGACTTCTGTTACGGGTGGGTCTCCGGATACCTCGGACCTTGGACTCTCGGCTTGGGCTCTGGTCGGGACTCGCCGCGTTCCTCCACCGCCTCGTCTGGATGCTGGACCGCAACCTCCGTCTCCTCCGTGGGCCTGAGGGATACTTGAAGCAGAAATATCTGCACGTGCACGGTATGGTTCCGTCACGGCTGCAGAGGATCAGGGGGCTTGCGTGGCTTCACCGGCGCGTGGGGAAAGGGCAAGTCCCTATTCGGGCGCCATTATGTGGTAAATAAATAAATAATACCTCTATTTTTGACTGGATATAACAATAACAGATAGCTCAATAAATAAGAGTCAAGATTCGAGGTAGTAGGAGTTTGCAGGTTTTAATACAGCATAAAGGACAGGAACAGGACAACCTGCACGGGCAAGATCTGGGATGGCTAGCCAACAGGGGGCCCCGACAGCTGTCGGGCAGGATCTGGAATGAGCGCGCTGACTTTTAATAACAGTACACAAGTATATATACTAAAACAATTGCATTACAGTACATACAGTAGGCGTAGCAGTGGGTGGGGTTAATAGCAGTCGCGAAAGATAAGGGTGAAAGTAGGTGTAACAGGAGGCGTGTACATAGACATGTGATGTAAACGTAACAGAATATGTCATAAATGGGGCGGAAACATGGAGGGGGCTACCTCAGGAGCCGGGACCTCTAACCTAGTGGTGCGCGCAAGCTGGCAATGACGTGTTACTAGGGAGAAGCTGGGGGCTATGACTTCTGAGCTAGAAGGAGAGACGAAAGTCTGGAGAGTCAGAGCGACATGTACCTAAACACTATCTAGTATCTGATGTTTAGAGAACATGTTGATAGAATCCAAAAGTTATCAGGGCAAAGGCTAACAGACACTAAGACTGGTGCATGCATTATTCTACATGTAGTGTGTGTTGAGGAATATTAAATGACCATTAATACAGTATTTCTCTTACATGGAGACGTAAAGGCTAGACGATGACTGAAACTATTGATGCGATTCAGTAGCTTAGGAATGCAGAGAAGGAGAGCTGGACTGATAACTGGAATCATAACATACTCTTGGCAGACTGGCAGGCAGAGCCAGGCTGAGCCGGGCACTGTGAGGCAGGAAGTAAGTGAAGGGTCAGGGATACAGGTGGGGGCTGTATCGCTCCTCAGAGAGGGTTCAGGAGACAGGAGCTGAATCTGAGTCCGGGCCCTTTTGAGGCCTAGAAACGGAGACTTTACAATGAAATAACGTGCACACTGAGAAACGTGGCAACGTAGCTTTACATAGGCCTAATACTCGTAGCTTTCACGAGAACTGGAAACTGACATACTAGAGATGGACACAACTGTAATTGCGTCTTTAATCGATCAGGGGGAATACATATGCATATTAATCGTGCACATATAACATAACATGGGGAACACGTAGGGACACAGAACATGGCAAAATTTACTTTTCCACAGCATGGAGGCAAAACAATTGACCAATATTTTATTGGAACTGATGGCCCCACAGATAAAGGCATCAGTGATTCTAGATTAGGAAAGGGAATAGTGGCATTCCATTGTTTGCGGGACATGACTGTCAAAGTTCTGGGAAAGAGACTTTGACCCTGATTACGAGTATAGATGCTTTATCATCCCAATGAATAAGAATACCATGAGGTTAATTTAACAAAGGTTGAGGTATGTAACACATCCAGTAATTTTCAGAAGCGTTAAATAGTTTCCAAATCAAAATTCCACCCCGTGCATAAACAGGTTTGTGCACTGGTTGGGATACACCAACCCACTCCTTATTAGTCTCAGAGTGCTTAGATTCGGGTAAGAACTATAAAGGCTTTAGCAGATGACATAAGAATTCTAGCGGGTTTGTGGAATATTTAGTCCACTTTAATTACTGAAGCACTGGGATTTGAACCGCACTCAATAGTACTAAGTAAAATAGCAAAGGCCGATACTTCACTTACAATATTACCTGAAGCTTTGCTTAATCCTAGATGCTGAAACTAAAACACATATGCTTTGCGATTTATTTCTGAGGGATTATTAAGTTAAGCCCAAGATTTTGCCCGCCTAACTCTGCTTGCTAGGCAACTGGATGTTATCAGAATGCAGTATCCCCTCTAGTGTCAATAAAGGAAGCAGTGGTTTTATTCAATTACATGATTAAATAAAAAAGGCAACACATTTAGTGGTGTACCAAAGACTCTGCAGGGAATGTCTGTAGTGCTTAGCAGTGACCTTTTGCTATTCCACTTCTTCAATGTCAGTGTCTGAGCACTAAATTGTGAATGTTTTTCAAAGCAACTGCAGCACCACCCGCCCCACTGCTCTTAACTGTGCCTGCCACGTGCAAAACCAACTTTCGCTCGCTGAATCACCTTTTGGCGTTGCAGCATGCACAATGTAATTTGTTTTATTTATTTTCTTAACTCCGTTTGGCCGTATGCCAGAGTTTACTACCCCTCAACCTGACCCTCCCTTGCCCCACTGCCCGACAGCACTACCTCGAGGAGCCGTCACTGCTTACATATTGTTACCAGCCTGTGAGCCCGTGAGTACTGTCATCACACTCCTTGCACAGCAAGCCTTATCGTGTGTGCTGAAAATCACGTATTCACTCACGTGGCAAACCAACATTTTTTATTGCCACTTCACCATTCACATTTCATGGTCCTGAAGAAAGCCTCATTTAATTACAGTGAGGCTGAAACATGTCGACCTCTTTTTAGACAGAGATATTGGAGATAATTTTTTCTTTATAATATCTCTCCATGCTTTTAATATGCCCAAAAAGTCCCTTTAAATAAAGCACCACCCGTCTGGGCACTGTAGGGACATTTTTAACTAAGACAATTCTTCGCACTCACACCTTCACAAAAAAAAACGCACCACAGTAATCAGGTGTTGTAGCACAGCTAGGTTGTACTTGGCAACCCAGCTGGGAACCCAATGATGAAGCACGCCACCAATTAAGTTGGTGAGTGAGGGTTCTTTTAACAACCTTAATGGTTTCCTGCACTCTAGCATCCAGTAGCGCGTGGGACATTTCTCATAGAATAACCTATGAGTTTGTCCAAGTTGTTATATTCATTAACGTGTGGGGAAGAGGATGCACTCCTTTCCTTCCTTGCTCTCTCCTTTGTTTAAAGCTTTATATGGAATATCGCATAAGTATATAACTGAGTTGCATCCTGTCAGGGTGCTGCTGGTATACAAGTCTGTTTCTAGGTAAGAATTATAACTATTTCCTGTGAATCACAATTAGTAAATGGCTATTTCTAATCTATGAAACTTGTTTGAGTTTTATTAGTAATTCCTAATGGGTCGCAAATAGACCTACAGCATGAATATTAATGAGGTAGATTACAATTTGCGACCAATTAGGAATTGCAGCCATCACAGAGATGTTGGCATAATGGGGTCAGCAGACCATCATGTCAGAGATTGCTTTTAAATAAAGCAATCTTATATTTTCTTAAACGGAGACCATTTTCCTTAAAGGAACATGTGATAGGTTTGAAATGAAAAAAATGAAACTTGGAACATTCAATGTTTAAGAGTAGGCAGTGGTCTGGGGGACCATTACTTGCTCTTAAAAATATTTTACCAACCAATCTAAAAGGGTAAGGGGTGCCTTGGTCACCCCTTTCCATTTGCAAATGGGTTACCACCAACTTTCAATTGGTGGTAAATTGTGAATGCTTTGCAGATCATTTTGATTGCAGAACATTTGTACATATCATTCCAATTTGGTATTTGGAAGGGACACCCTCAACACGCCCCAAATACCAAATTGCAAAACCCAAATCGCACAAGTTCCCGAATCACAGTTTGGGCTTTGTAGATCCCAACAGCTTCGAATCGGCCCATTTGCGACCTAACAAATGCTTCATCAATCTAGCACAAAGTGTTTACACTGAGAATCCAATGTACTGCTTGGCAGCTTGGTGCTCCCGGGATATCCCAGATCTTGGTGAGACTCCCTACGGACTGACACTGCAGATTTTAGTCAACGGGATTTTCTTATGATTAATGCAATAACCTGATGTATTCCACTTATGTTAGGGGGGCCTAAGGAGTTGTTAAAATACCTGTAATAATACTAGATTCAAATAAACTACTATAAGTGTAGGTTGATGATAATACCCAGAAAATGACCACTTGTATTTGTCAAAGTATTTCATGGTCAATAGACGGATACTAATCAGGGAGGTTTGTTACCCCCTTGCACCTCTAAATCTCTTTGATCAAAAATTAGCAGAGCAGTGCATTTATAAAAGGAGACTTCCTATTTTGCCAGAACAAGATGCACTCAAGGGAGGAAATGTAAAGAAGGGAATTTGTGGACAAATCTCATAATCTCCAGGGCCGGACTGAGCACCAAAACCGGCCCTGGCAAAGTGCTCGGCTGGCCCCCTGGGGGTGCGACCGCGCTCGTTCCCAGGGCCGGTTTTCTGCCGATTTTGTTACAGGGCCGATTTTGCAGCTATGCTGCAAAAACGGCCCCGTACCAAAAATGGCCCCCAGGGCCCAAAACCGGCCCCCACCCTCGCGGCCGACCGGGGGATTGCTCGGTGCCCGCAACGGCCAGTCCGGGCCTGATAATCTCCTATTTTTAGAAAAAAACAGTAAAAAAGGGCCAGATGTACGACCCTATCATTTAGCGTCTCGCAATTTGCGACTCCTTGCAAGTCGCGAATTGTGAGGCGCTAAATGAAATGTACAACAGTGTTATTACACTGTTTTTCGATTCCCAATGAGGTCACAAATTGCGAGGCTCATTACAATTAATGAGCCTATCGCAAATTTGTGAGCCCATTGGGATTGCCAGCCCTCCCAGGGATGGTGGCCTGCTGGGGTCAGCAGACCGCCATGTCTGGGACTGCTTTTTTAATAAAGCAGTTTTTTTTGTTTTTAATGTAGCCCGTTTTCCTTAAAGGAAAACGGGATGCATTTAAAAATGAAAAATGAAACTTTTCAGTTTCATTTTTTTAAGGGCAGGCAGTGATCTCTGGGACCACTGCCTGCTCTTAAAAAGTATTTCCCCCTGGGGACCCCTTCCCCTTTGCAAGTGGTTTACCACCTACTTGAAGTAGTTGGTGAACTTCGAGTGTTTTGCGGCTGCAAATGCGGCTGCAAAATATTAGTACATAGCATGTTGACTCGCACTTGGGAAGGGACGCCCCTTCCTAATTGCGAGAGTCTCAAATGCTATTTTGCGAGTCAGTGACTCGCAAAATAGCATTTGTACATGCTGTTACCCTTTTTTGCTGCCGCAAACGGGAGGATCTCCCGTTTGCGGCCGCAAAAAAAGGTCGTACATCTGGCCCCAAGTAAGCACATAATGTGTTTTTGAACAGAACCAGCACTTTGCTTGATGTTTGAATAAGGCACATCCTTTTTCTTTTCCTTTATTTCGTACTCCCTCTCACCCACACAGAATTCATCCCACATGAGCTCCTGCACCTTCTTCATTCCCTTCTCCACTGCCCTGAAATCACTTCGAACATAGTAGATGCCACCCCCCCCCCTCCCCCAGCACCTCTGCTTTTCTACAACACATGACACGATAGTACCAGTAAATTTGTAACATACTGTATTCATGCACGTAAATTGTATCAAGAGGTGTTGACTACGCCAGACCTAAAAACTAGAGGTGAACAAGCAACGATCTCCCAAAACCTTCAAATGTAAGTCAACATTTTCATCAAATATTGCTTGTTGCAAAGCTCTTTGCAGGCAGATCTCCTTCGCTTCATCAAGCTTTCCTGTAAAGAAATAAAGTTTCCAAACCGGAGGAACAGTTTTGAAAAACAGGCCCTTAATATAAAAGCAGACAGTGCAGCAGTATATAAGTCACTCATGTAAACAACATTTCAGCACTATGGGAACAGTGCGCCACAACCTCGAGGGAGAAACAGCCTTTACTACAGCAAACGCCTCTCTTCATTAGGGGTTAACAGGTAGATTCATCAAAGACCCGTTTTGCGAGTCTTTAATAGCGATTCATAAGGAATCGCTATTAAGGACTTGCAAAACGGGATTCATGTAGGAATCGCTAAATAAATTGCGATTCCTACACATTCCTTATTTGCGATTAGCAAATTTCTAATCGCAAATAAGGATGCGATTTCAAGGGTGCCAGGGGTGTCCAAAGGACACCCTGTGGCACCCCTGAAATTCAATTTTACACAGGTGTTGCGCACACACATGTCCAAAGGACATGTGTGTGTGTAACATGCAACTGAAAAAAATGCACTAAAGTGCTTTTTTCTATTTTTTTCGCTATTTACCACGAAGTCTGACTTCGTGGTAAATAGCGACCAAATATTGCGAATTCGCAATTTAAAATTGGTTAATGAATTGCATTTAAGGAATCTCAAATAGAGATTCCTTAAATGTAATTCCTCGCAAATATGCGATTTCGCTATTACCGATTTTTGCATTTGGGATGATGAATCCCAAATGCAATAATTGCGCTCGCAAAGGGCCAGATTCTGAGAATCTGGCCCTTTGCGAGCGCAATTTCCTTTCATGAATCTACCTGAAAGTTCTATTTCTGTTCCCAGGGGTGCAGTGTCCTCACACGGACAACTAAAGGGACTTTTGCATTCCCCGGTGTCTGCTAAACTTTCCAACGCCGAGTTGTCAGGCCCGTACCCGCCGCCTCCTTCTACTCTGGATAATATGAACTGCAAAGTGTGGATGAACAGTTTTATTCATAGTGCTTAAAAGGAGCAGGTGCTGCCAGGCCCTTTCATTTGTAAAAGGGCGAACTGCTGTCTTTGCTGCACTGTAGCAATACTTTACTGGGAGTGTACAAGTAATTCTTAGCGTCAAGTTGACCAGAGGTGTCTAACCGAAACCCGGAAGAGTCTGAGCCATGCCACGTTCTTTGCTAAGACACAATTGCACACAATTAATCCAAATGAAACCTATTTACATAGTGATTATGCCTACAATCTGGCAAGGGTCTGCTCGTTCTGGACCTACGTTGGACACCACTGATTTAGATAATTGTGGATAATGAACGAATACACTGTTGATCGTACCCTAAAGAAGGTTCGTTTATGGTCCTGAAAGCTTATACATATGTGCATAGCACTAATAGATTTATTAATTACTTTGTTGGAATTAAAAGTATTACCATCTCAGCAGAGATAAATAAAAGGAGATAGAGGAGGCAGCTTTTGTAACACCAAAACAGACATGCAATAATACCAATGAGAGGCATGCGTAAAAAGTCTCAAATGAGGCCAGTGTGCTCTCCAATAAAGAAACAGTGTGCCACAGTAGTTAACTATCCCCCATTGCTCTACATGGTTCCCATGTTATCTCACCAGAACGTTTAGCGCTGTCTGCCACGTTCAGCTCTAAGCACTGTAGACTGGTGCACCACCACTAAAGCCTGGTGACTAGGACTCATTGACCCCTCTTCTCTGTTGGCATGGCCACTGACAGTAACGAGTTACTAACCTAACAATCTTCTGGAACCCCCAAATAAATGAGGTGCTGAGAGAGCTGCCTAAGTGGCCCTAGCTGCAAATAAAGGGCTGATTACAGGAGGCAAAGGCCCCTGTTCTAGCCTGGCACACTCAGGCCCCATCTGACCAAAACGAGCCTGCAGGCGGCAAGGCGCTAATCCCGCGGGCACAGGAGAAGCCCTGGATTAGTAGCAGCGACAACGCAACAAGGCAACAGGGTGCAAAGAAGTGGACTGCTAGGGCCTGTGGGCAGAAGCACTGCATAAGGGCAAGAACACCTGAGGCAGGATAGGAGCAGACATGCATGCCACTCAAACACCCCTCTTCGAAGCACCCCACCACCACTATGGATACCAGAATCAGTGAGCTGGAGATTTAAATATCCTTGTCAAAGTGCAGTTGGTGGCACTTCCCCTTCATGACCTGCTTTCCCCATATACCTGCCGCTCACGGCTGTCCACCATGTGTGTGGCTTTGTCCCCAGCTGCAGCATTTCTTGCTGTATGCGAATTGTTTCTGAAAAGGGCAAATCAGTGTTCTAAATCACTTTCCAATGTTTCTAAATGTTTCCAGTTGGATCCTATTTGTGTATTAAAAGAGCAGCTTAGTGAAGTACAATAAAACTGACCATTAATAATAATAATATTAATAAAAATAATTATAATATATGTTACAGCGCTTGGAAATGGCAGCGGTGTAGTATGAAGCATTATCCAAAATCAAGTTATTTTTATTATTATCCCTAAAATTGTCTGAAGTCGCATAAAGTAAGAAACAGGAATGCTTTCAGGATTATTTTATGAATCATTAGGTGAAAGGAACAGCCTGAAGTCACAGTGACGACAATGAGTCAAGAATGTACACCGTTGTGCCAGGACAGCCATTAAGCAACAGAACATAATTGTATCAAAAGCGCATAATAGGCCACACATATTCTGCAGGCAGCCAGATTGTCGCCAGGACGTTCCATAACTTGTGTAGGATGTGCCATTATGATGCCTGGGACAAGCAGAATGCCACAAATAATGTCTACAGTCAGATATATCTTTACGATTATTTGGTCCCTGAGCAAAACGGATTTTTGGGACCCTTGTTCTGGAAACTTTGAATATATTGTAAATGATTCTAATCGAAGCCCTCGTGATGCCAAACAATGTTGAATTTCACATAAAAAATTCAGAAGCGGTAAAAGAATGAAGAGGAAAGCTGCATTCCTCGTCATAAACTAAGTTCAAAGGCAGACCGTCACTTCTTTTCTCTTACAGCTAAGGCTTGAAAAGATTTGCCCAGAGAACTCAGAGTTGCCTCATCCCTAGAGGTGCACTGAAGGTAAGCAGTGATCTAAAGTTGTTCCAAATCAGGAATAAATAGTTTGCCTAGTCAATGTTGTATGCCTTATAGTCTAGACTCTATAAATTTCATTATAAATGGTAGACAGCAAGTCCTATGATTCAAATAAAAACAATGGCAGCCTTGCTTCACTAGTGCAGCGTATATGTGCTATAAATGTGAACCACTCCCACTTTCGCATATGTACTGATGCTCCCGCTCTCACATATGTACTGCGTACAAACAATTCCAAAGGAGACCGCGGTTCAGGCCTGCCCCTATCCCATGAAACAGGCATTCTAACCAATAAGACGGAACACTGGCGAACCGTAATAACTAAGTCAATCGAAAAATTGCGCGTGGATTCCTTTTCAACCCCAGCAACATTTTGTCTAGACGTTCAGTGGCCATCTTGAAATGACTGGATGCAAATGCAATGGAAATAGAAAATCGTCCAGATATCTGTTTCTAAACATGCATTAATTGTTTCAGCTTTTTAATATAGATCTACTACATCAATTTACTCAGTCTTCATTTTATATGCAATCCGTCTGTTAATATTTTCATTAAAAAAAATTCTGGTAATTTTAGTAATATAGTAATTTATCAAATGTATAAAACGTAGTGATGCAAATAAAGAGTTAAAATCACCGTTCTTCCTTGAAAACACACAATACCACTCCACATAATTACACTTCATTACGCATAATACCTCTCCACATAATTCCAGTACACTCAATACCACATAATTACTATCCACATTCTTCCACTGCATATCATGCCGCATAATTCTATTACACTTAACTCCACTGAGCACCTCACAATTCCCCAGCACACAATTCCACAACAAACAATTCCAATCCAACCTACAAAATTCCACTCCACACCACATACATTAACAACACCAATAGCTCTCGGATTGCTCAGACCTAGTAACTTTTTGTTTTTTGTCACCAAACACATTTTTTTAATCAAGTTAGACTATCAGGGCTGCAATCTTTTGCCCTGATTAATTACCCATTTTGGCCATGCTTTAACGTCTCTGCTGTTAAGATGAAGGTACCCGTAAAGTTATTCTTCACAACAGGCACACAGGTCTTATGTGCATGCCCTTTGTACACATAGTTACTACCCAGATTTCCCCCTTTTCTGTACTGTGCTTCACACGGCACTTAAAAAGCACTTGACTAGATATGAATCACTATTTAAATGCTCTAATACAATACAATACAATACAAAATCACAATGCAGTATCCTCACCAAGTCCCTGCAGATATTTATTTTGTTAAGGGGAAGCATGCACTGCTCACACCTGCCAAACCTATTTTTCCCTTTCCTCTTACCTACCCTCCTAGCCTGAGACGAGGTGGTTAATAGGACTGCTAAAAACCTCAGAATAGGGACCCTTGATTAGATGTACACATAGCTATCCCCCATTCCGAGGGGTCTAATTTCTAATATGTGGAAATTATTGTATCACGATTATCTTGGGCACTCTCTCCCATCCTTATCTCATTTTTCTTCTTATATCGAGCACCCCCTTTCTGCACGTTCAAGTTGAGCAACCTTTTCTTTCATCCTTTCCAACTGCACAGTACAACATTTATTGGTATTTAATTTATGATTAAATAAATACATGTTGTTTTTCAAACCTGTGGTTGTTGCACATCATATTTCAACTGTATATGGAACTTAGTTTACTCTGAGCTGACGTTACGCATGCTGAAAAAGATTTAAGTAAATGATTATTGTTTGAATTAATCAATTGATTAAAAGAAAGGTCTAGGACCATTGTTTCTAGTATCTATCTAACTCTTAATCAGGGTGCATACAACAATTGATCTAACTGACTGGTGAACTTTGTATGTAGTGTATTAGAAGACACCCCACAATAGTTGAATAGAACAGTGACCAGGTTGACTTGATGATCAAAAAAGTTTATAATATGTGTAAATCACAAGTTCACAATTTAAATAGTTGCTCTGAACTGGCAAGGTGAGTAAAGTTCTCAAGGGAGTGCTCGTGGAGGTATCAGGATGTGAAAATAAATCGAGAATATTTACAATATATCACAAAATGAAAGCAACCTGTCTATCCAACCCAGAAGCAGAGAATCTATTATGTATTCATGGCACCACATTACTAGTTCGTTTTTATACTTTGTTAGATAGGTCGCTTTCATCTTTGGGATATATTGTAAATAATCCCGATGTATTTTCACATCCTGATCCCTCCTCCAGCATTCCAATATTCTAATATTGCTTAAAGCCTCACAGGATTGGAGCAGAAAGATTGACCGAAGTCATTCTCTTTTTTAAGTTCAAGAAAATTGTATTTGATATTAAAACGAAAAAAGCAAGGTGTCAATACAAAGTACAATAAAAATATAAAACATTGAAAATTGTGATAAATAGAACAAGCATAAAATTATATACAATATCAAAAGGAAAATCTGGGCATTAGAATTGAAAAAAAGGAAAAGGTATGAGATACATTAATCATGAAAGCATGGAAATACCAGGAAGCAGTATAAAAATAATGTGATAAAGGAAAGAAAAATGGAATGTAATGAGCATTTAGGGAGGCTTGAGGACTTCTTGTTGCGAAGGCAATGGATGAAACAAACGATTGGCACAAGTATCTAAGTAAAGCGTGACAGGGAGCCATAAGTCCATGCGCTTCACAGCCATGTGAGCCGGAAAGACAAAAGCAGTGTCAAGTCTGTGGTTGTGGCAAACGTTAAACCACCACGCCTTAAAGGAGATATTGGAGGAGTCCTTCCAGTTTACCGTGATCTGCTGGAATGCAGCAGCCAACAACAAATCAATAATCCGAGGTTTTAGTTCAACATTGTCCTAGCAAGGGGAAAGGCTACCTAAAAAAACGTTAATATGAGAAAAAGGAATACATGTGTGAAAAATCAAATTGATTTGAGCCCAAACCTGTAACCAAAAGTCATGAACAGATGTACATAAAAATAGCATGTGGAACAAAGTGGCTTGAGGAGAGGAGCAAGACCAGCAAGAATGAGAGGTGTTTGGAAAACGTTTATGAAGGGCAGAAGGTGTATAGAGGAGTCTGTTATAAATAAAGAACAGGGACTGTGTCAATATTGCCGCTCTCGAGGACTTACGGATCTTGGTCCATATTTTGTCCCATAAAGAAATTGGCCAGGATGTGGAGAAGTCAAGTTCCCAACATTCCTCCACTTTGGATTTGGGTCTAACATGGTCAGTAGTGTGAAGGTATTTATAAATGGAAGAAGCCTTAGGAGTACTGCGTAAAAAAGAGTGAAGCGAAGAGATGGGAGTAGGAGAGACAGGAGGGGAGGGATGGAGCTGAGAGAGTCGAGCATAGGTGGTCAGTGCAGCTTCTTTAAGTAGGTGATAATTACGGGTAAAGGTGGCAGGTAAATCATAAAGGGAACGAAGAGTAGTGAAAGGCAAAAAAGAGGATTGAGAAAAGAGTTGAGAGACCCATATCAACCCCCTATTATGCCACGCTCTCCAAAAGAAGGGTTTGTTACGAATGAGTAGTGCGGTATTATGCCAAATGGTAGAGGAAAGGAAAGCAGCGATAGTCGTAGGGAGGGAGTGAGAAGAAGACAGGAGCAATTTAGTAGTGAACTTGTGGATGGGGGTAGGAATGGAAGAGGGTTTACGGGAGAAAGAGAGATATTCAGCAAAAGAAAAAGGAGAAAGAAGAAGGCGTTCAAATTTAGCCCATAAAGGACAGGGAGTGCTGGGATCTTGCAACCAGAAAGTCATTCTCTTTTAAAGTCTTGTCTTTCAAACTTTGCCCCTGCCAGGTGGGAAACAGGCCAGTTTCTGGAGGTTTTCGAAACTCAGGGGCAACCTGAAAGTCTTTGTATAAATTATGACAGTTGTCATAATTTATACACGCAAGCAAGTTCCTCCTTTTTAGGTCTCGCCTACGCAGCGCGCAAGCGCTCATTTGGAGTGACCTCTTGGAATCGCTCCGGGCTTTTGTGGAAACTCATGCATGTTCAGCACTGTTTCCAATCAGCCCTCGTGCATGTACGGCGTTTACCTTGCTGGAGCGAGCAGCGGTGCCATCTGTTTGCATTTCTCGCACCTGCCACTGCTCGCTCCCGCAAGGTAAGCACTGTACATGCCCTCAGCAGATGGTGGCCAGCGCTGGTCACGCTGGTTTTCCCTTGTAGATCGCACGCGTGCACACCACTCACGGGTAGTTTTCTGGTGCTTGTCTGCTATTTCTAATGTGTGCTCAGCAGTGCACAGAGTTAAATGGCTTTAGGGGTCAGCTGAGGTTGATATGGAACAGAGGGCGCCCTTCCTCTGATAAACAAGTACGCAATGCAGTTTAAAAAACTATATAGCGAACTTCAGGCTGCTGCCGTTCGTACATACTGTCCTGTGGTGGTTTCATTTTGCAGCATTACATTGGCACGGCTCCAACATGTAAAATGTGTAAAGGATGTCCTCCGTTAAGGGCGTGCATTGAAAGTGTGGCTGAACGCGAGCTTTCTATTGAAATTCACAACATTGCCCCTGTGCCACATTGTGATGTAAAAAGGTGAATGGGGCTAGTAGCCATGAGTTTCCCCCTGTCCTCTGGTGCTCCTAAAGCTGTGAATCCTTATTGCGGGGTAACTGCAGACAGCATGCAAATGTTTACTTTTAATTTCTCTCAG
Source organism: Lissotriton helveticus (assembly GCF_964261635.1). NCBI lineage: Eukaryota > Metazoa > Chordata > Amphibia > Caudata > Salamandridae > Lissotriton > Lissotriton helveticus. The sequence continues at coordinate 1,325,859,853 of NC_136069.1, read as the reverse complement.
CACTTCGGGCCATTTTGTTTCCTCTGTAAGCACTATCTCTGAGAGGCATTTCAGGCAGGCTGAGCTAAATCCCGGCAGTCCCGGCTCCCCGCCTGCTGAGCTTGTGCGTCCCTGCCCAGTCCTCCTCCCCGAAGAGGCGCTGCCTGGCTCAGGGCTGAGCTTCCACTCTAGCTGCCGCGCCACCTCCTGCACTTTTCAGTGTTATTGTGGGAGAGTCATGCAAGGCCCACTGGACTTGGGGCGCAGTGGAGCCGCGTGCTCGCAGTGCGTGAGTGGTTTCTGAACTTGCTCTGCAACTCCAGCCTCTTCTGTACGTCCCTATTGGCATGGGGGAGCCGCCCCACCCTCAGAACTCAGCTGCACGGAACATGCAAACCCGCCAATGATGACGAATCCGTGCCACCCACCCCGAGGGCACGCACAGCTGCCAGCATGTTTGAAGATACGAGATACACTGTTTTACATTTCCTTGGTTCTACCGCATAATCTTGTAAATAGTTTGTTTTGTAAAATTCAAAGCAGAGTTTAGTTTAATAACTTCTTTGGACCTTCTTGATCCTCTTGCATAAACCCATGGTATTTTTTTATTTCATTGATACACTCTTAAACGTTATAGTGAAAGTAATAGGGCACCTAGTTATGCTTTTTCTCCTTATTTTGGTATCTGTATTTTATGTTCGTAATTAAAGCCTTCATGTACCAGAATGCAGTGTGAAGGAAGCTAAATGAGTGTCGGGCATTAACACGATGAGGCAGCTCAAAGCCCGCTTCCGCGCCTCTCTCTCACTTTGGTGCCAATTTAAGTATTGTTTGTGTAGTGAGGACCTCTCCGCCCGGCCCGCATGTTTTGGTTCACACAGCTGTTCCAGCAAACATATGTTTCGCCAGTTAAAATAAACTGCGTCCGAAGCAAGTGACCACAGCCCCAAGAGCCGGAAGCCCTGCCTGGGCCTTGTACCCCCGTGGCATTCCTCTTGTGGCAGATATATTGCTTCAAACCAATTTTCACACAGTGGAGGGTGGGCAGCTCCCCCACTCCCCTCAGTGCCCAGCCACGTGACGCAGATGCAGGTGCCCTGTTTATTAATTTTAATTATTTATGACCTGGACGTGCATCGGTGCAAATGAAAGTCAAACGTCAGAACCGGTTATGTACCCGCATTACTTTGGTTCCAACTTGTGTGCAGTAAGCACAGTTAATTCCGCTCGAGACGTTCCTTCTGTGGCCCTTCGTAAATCTTGAAAGTCGCATTATTGGTGGTTAAGCTATGATTTTTAAAGTAGTGCCGTAGCGGTGTCGTCGTAACGCAGTATAACTTGTGCTCATTTGCAACATTTTATTATTTGAAAGTATTTCTATAGCAGATTATATTTTTTTGGTGTGGTTTGAAGATGATCATGAAAGAGGCAACCTGGAACAATTCACAAAAAATATATTTTTAAATTGAATAATGACTTCTTTGTAAGGTCACTATGCATACCAATATATGTACATCACTGCCTATAAAAATGGGTTTTTGTTATATATGAATTTGTATAGTGCAGTTTTGCTAGTTTTTTTCCGATTTATCGACCAGCTTGTACTCTGAAAGGAAATAGTCCGTGCTCTATGAAAACCCACAGTAGATAAGCATTGGCTTAGCCAATAGGTCTGGCTTTTGGAACCTTGTAAGTATTTAGTTATGCAGCACAATATCCTTGATGCAACAACATCAACTGTTGCATGGCTAAACACTTACAAGGTCCCAAAGGCGAGACCTATTGGCTATGCCAATGCTTGTTTTTATTAAGGTTTGGCATTTGGGGGTGACGAGGACAAACAGTTAGGCAGTCAATTGCCTTTTGGTTCTTTATTTTTCGTAAATTCCTGCATTCTGGGTAGTAAGCCCTCTCCTAGTACAAGCAAAAGAGCCACAACAATAGAAATTAGTTAGATACCATTAGTGGGTATGAGAGAGAGGCACTTCTTGCCTGTACGGCCTTTCACAGTTATTCAACTGGAAAAGTGTCTGCATTTCTGTAGACCACGGTACTACAACGCCAAAATGTTTCATTGTTTTAACAGCAATGCACTTGATACGTTAGAATAGTGTAAAGAGCAAACCGTGACAAGGATACAGGCCTTTAATTATGTCAAATAAACATCACCTCATTTTACAGTGGAACATGTGGTACACTATATAACTCGAGATTGCAGTTAACGAGCAGGTGCCTAACCCTTCTCGAATGTAGTAGACCTTGGAACAAAGATGCAGTGGGTTAGGGTAGAAAGCTGAGATCACTACAGCTGCAGTTACTATGCCAACTTCAAAACAAGGCTATATTTACTTTAGTAAAGAAGCTGAATGTGCATTGTAGAAACCTAAATTACAAGATGACAGTACATTCAAAATGTGTGTCAAAGTGAAATAATGCACATTAGAAGGTTACTATTTTAATCAGGTATTGAAAAGTTTATGCGTCCTCGTCAAAGTATAGGTCATGACAGGATGCACCATCAGAGGAATACAGAAAGCAGGGAAGAATGTGTTGAGTGAAATGGTGGAAAGAAAACTGACTGTGTGATAAAATAGTTTGGAGTGACAAGCCGAAGCAATACAAATGGGAATGCAGGATTAATGCTATAGAACATGGGTTTTCAATGTCGGTTCAAGATAATCTGGCATGGATCCTGCCCTCCTGAACCTATGTTGGACGCCACTGCTATAGCCTGTGCGCCATTCATTTATATTAAGAGTAGCAAAAGAAGTGGGCAGATTGAATGTTTGTACAAGAATTTGAGTTGTAAAGCTATAGTCTCTGGAAAGTACTGTAAGACTCTTGGCCCCAATAAAATTAGACTGTGCATGGCTCGGAATTTGTGCCAACTCTACCACACGCGGTAATTACCATGTATGATGTAGTCCAGAGTCTGTTGAACTTGGCAGATAAAGTCTGCTAAAATTTGAAGGGAGAAGAGCCTAGAAATTACCAGTACAAACCCCAGTATCTTCACTTGCTACATATTCAGGGCAGAAATGTGGTGCATTATACACATAGGGCCTGATTACGAGTTTTGTCGTCCACGGACTTCCAGACTCATAGGGACGGTCTTCCAACTGCCCTATTACAAGTAGGGTGGTAGGACCACCATTGCATCACCACAAGCGCTAGGAATTAGAGAACCATGGCAGTGGTGGGGCAGTCCTGGTGCCCCAATATTTTTGGTGGGACAGCCGTGGTCCCACCAAGCATATTATGAGTTTCCTCTCTGCCACAGTTATCATGGTGGTTCCTCCTCCTCGAAAACCTTTGCGGAGAGGAAACAAAGGGGGACTTACAAGGTCCTCTGATGACTCAGGACCTGCTGGACATGAACTGCACCAGTTCATGCCGTGCACGTACTGCCTTTGACATTCTTTGACATTCCATTCCCATTGTGGTGCCTATTTCATAGGCACCACCATGGGAACACCAAAGAATGGCTCCTGCACCACCAAAATTATAATCAAGGCCCTGAGTCCATAGTATTCCTCATTTCGATGCGGTAAATGTGGAATAGGTGGTATGTGGCACCCGGGTGGCTCCTCTGATATGACAGAGTCAACAGTGAAAAATAAAATGATAATAAAATAATCACAGGTCGGGGGCGGCCTTCCTGGGCTTCAGAGCGGAGGAGTTGTGGGCACCGTTAAGTGTGCATGTCAGTTTGGCCGGCCATCTAAGGACAGCCAAACCACTGTGCACACATAGCATTTCTCCAACCCGAGCTGTGTTGCACAGCCGGGCGGAGAACACACAGGCTCCCAGGTCCTGTCTGAATGGTAACACAGGCCGCTCAGAACAATCCCAGCGCTTTTCTCATGCTGGTTAATAGCATTCCCAGAATGAGAGCAGTGTGAGGATTGGCATCTGGGAGCCTGCACAGTGTGCACCAGTCAAGAATTGGGAGAGGAGCAAGCCAGCGGACACAGCGTCAGGTAAGTGGTAATTCATTTGCTTTGCTTTGTTTTTGTATTCCCCCCGCTGCCCACTACCACGTCGTATCGGGAGCAGCTGTCACTGTGTGGCACTTGTGCTTTATACCTGACCCTGGGGTAATTGTAGTAAATACCTGACACCTATCCAGCCCACTTGTAATCAGGGCTCCAGAGACCCATCCCATTAAATGACTTACCCTGAACAAGAAACAATACGGGATACTGTCTGTGTTCCTCTAATCTAAACGCTGTCAGAGCATTTCAGGCAACCACAGAGAGCCTTTTTCATTTGTAGGTAACGTACGCTTTTTTTTTCTTTTCAGGTCTTTCAGCGGCTAAATTGCTGGTGGAGTCTGGGCTGAGTGTAGTAGTGCTGGAGGCACGGGATAGGGTTGGCGGAAGGACTTTTACTACCAGGGTAAGTGCCACTATTAGGACAAAATGAAACTACCATATTTAACTAATGTGTCCACTAGCTCTTTAATTAGTACTCATTTCAGCTTTTGGTAAATGCCTGCACACCTCCAGATTTTTTTTTTGCCGGAGTTGCCCTAAAAAATAGAATGTATGTGCTTTAAAAAAATGGGAGCAGTGTTGTTTTCATCGAATGAACTTGTCTTATGTAGATGTCCCTTAAAATGTGAAGGAGGTTTTGGCTCAGAAATGTTCAAAAATTTCACGCGCATTTCGCGTTAGGGGTCTGGTTCGTGGTAGATCTAGGTTGATAGATGCAAAACGGATTCCTCTGTTACTTATCTTATGTAAAATAGCTTAGCACTTTCAGTTCATTTTCCAATAGGCAGGTGCTTATGTCCCAAAGACTGCAGTCATGGTTGACGCCAGCTTGATTGTATTTTCAATAGAAAGCAGGTCCGGTGCATTAATAAGATGATGTCAATCTGTAAACCTTGGGGCACCACATTAGGTGCCAACAAATTACAAGAAAACAGCTCTTTTCTTGGATGAGGATGATGAGGAGGGCCACAGTGCTAAAGTGCTGAAGACTAGCATTGTTGAATCCAGAACTTTCAGAACTGATTTATATAGGGCATAGACTATATATATACCCAGAGTTGCTTGGCTGTGTATGGATGGGATCTCAGGCAATGGGAATATGTATTATCCTTGCAAATTGGCAGATTGCCACGACCCCTTTCATTCATAGCACAAAACACAAATTCTCATTAATTTGAGGACATTTCTTTGTAGCAGGGGCCCTAGGTGACATCCTCTATTGGATAATGCATTGGGTTAAACCAGTACTTAAGTTGTAAAAGAGCAGCTTAAAGGGGGAGGGGCGTGGAGGCACATATTACGGTCCATATACAGTTGGGATGCTCTAGAACCTTGTGGACATTTGAGATACTATAGCCTTGATGATAGAGGAGAGTCATCCATGAATATGTTGCGCATATCAGACAACGCTGGGTGCTGAGGAATCTGGCTGTGAGAGCAGACATCCGAGGACTCTGTGGGACTAATACACCTCGTGGTCATCAGCAGCTATGGAGCAATGGCTCTTTAGGATCCTGAGGCACTTTAGGGAGACAAATTTAAGCCTTTAGTATGTAGGAAGGGCTTTTCAGAGTGAGCAGCCCTGAATGTAAAGAGAGCCACCTCATAATAATTTTTATCTGTCTTGGTTGATGGCAAGTGGGATCTGTGTGGCCATCATGAGACATCTTGGTGTATGCGACTCATTTAAATTGAATATCAATTACTCCTTTAGCTTACTAAAACAACTTGTGTTTTTTCTTCACTTAACTGAAGGGAGAAACACAGTACACAAATTTAGCGACACAAAAGACAAGGCAATTGGGATATCGCAAAAATTACATTGTCCCAGTTACCTCGACTATCATATAAAAGAAATACTGGAAAAGTCACGAAAGTGTCAGCTTTATAAATCAGCTTGTCTAAATGGTGCAAAGTACAAAAATCGAATGAGGCAATTTGTTAAAATTCTAAACAAAATCCATGGGAAGGGAGCAATGACAATCTAACTCACATCCTTTAACCAAGCAAAATCTGGGAGGTCCCACGAGGGAAAAAAATAAATGTACTACAACTAATCAATGAAGTATTTTCCATAGACATCACTAGTTGCCCTGCCAAAACCATCTTTTAAAGAAACCAAGCAAGAGGACTTAATTTCTCATCACCCATCAGTGCAAGAAGTGATATCACTCGATTTCCGATCATCCACCAGCACAGAATGTGACATCACTGGTTTTTCATCCACGGCACCCTGCACTCCTCCCCCCTCCGAGGACATAGCTAATGTGGGCGCAATGCGGACATGCAATGGAGGCATGCAGCAGGATTACCGTTGACTCGACAAAGGTGCATCAAAGCAAACCTGTCGGTGTCCATCTGCATCTGGACTGCGCCCAGAGTCAGTAACTCTGATTTTTGCCCTACCCACTGATACCCTGCCATGCTTCTCCATACAAGCACTATGTACTCTCCCACACTCATGATCCACCACTACCATGCCACAGTCACACAAACCCGCTTTCCTCTCATGCCACACCACACACACCAACCAACACCCATTCAACATGCCACTCTCACATGTTCCTCAACCCTCACTCGCTCATCAAACAGGCCATGGAGATACAATACCGGCTGCATGAGTGCGCTCCACAACTGCTCTTTCTCATGGAATTAAGGCTAAGCATAACCTCTGAATTAGACCTCAATGCAGGCAAGACTGTGAGTGCAGGCCTAGAAGTGGAGTTGCCACTTTATTCACAAATACTATCAGCTGCATCACCTACATGGACACCCCCCACCTACATGGGATGCCTTAAGTTCAAGATGCGTTTCACGCCCACTTCTCCCTAGGGGAACCCTTCTATTCAGACCACCACGACCCACACCAATTTCAACAGTAATATCACAGACTTCGTTGCACTCCTTATCAACACTATCACCTTCATCCTTTGTGGAGGCATAAACTTTCTCCTAGAAGACCACACTGACCCAAACTCTGTGGCCCTTCTTGAAAACCTTGCCTTTGCCTCAACCCTCACGGTACCGCACACACTCACACTGCCGGACATGTATTGGACCCAGATTTCTTCTCAGCATCATTACAGGCGACAAACCAGTTACTATGACCTGGATAGGCCACATGCTCATCAGTTTTTGCATACCCATTCCGCTCCACTACAGATCTATCACTACAGAAAATGCCCACTGCAGCAGGAAATGCATTGCTGAAGAGGAATGGGCTTCCTCCCTCTCTGCATGCTGGCCCAAGCACACCAGCAACTAGCCGAAAGGTTTCAAGGACCTCTTCACCTGGATAAAAGCATGCGCCGATATCCTTGCTCCACTCAGGTGCAACCCAATGGCATGAGCCCAACCACAGGCCAGTTGGTACACAGAGAAACTCAGGCTGACAAAACATCACAGTAAGTAACTATAGCACAAATGGAGAGAAGCACATATAAAGACATCTTCAAATCAGTCCTAAGACACTACCCCCAGCAGATATGGTACAACAAGCGCACATCTCGTGCAAAATGCATCAACCCCACCACTAACAACAACAAGGAACCTTCACTATCATCAAAGATTTTCACCTTGCCTCCTGGTGCTCTAGCATCATCAACCTCTCACACGACCTCTCCATTAAGCTCTCTGAATTCTGAAATAAAATCCCCTCCATATACAGCGTCTTTGACCCTCAACTAGACCCCGTCACTGCCACAACTCAACTTCCTATCGTAAGACCAAACCCTTATCTAGTGGCCTACCATCACCAACATAAAAATCACTACTACCATTAAGACCATCCACTCAGTAGCCCCATCTGATCATTGCCCCAACCACACTGTCACCAAAGGAGTCCAATGATCAGCAAAGCACTAACACCCATGCTCAATGCCTCCATTGACTCAGTCACATTCCTGGACACGTGGAAACATGCCACAATTATGCCCCTGCTCAAGAAACCATCTGTTTATCTCAGTCACACTTTCCAGCTGCAGATCCATCTCATTCTAATAATACCCAACAAAGGTCTTAGAGAAACTTATCAACCAACCACCTCAGCAACTACCAATTCCTCAATGGCACACAGCACAGATTCAGGCCCCACCACAGTACAGAAACAGCACTAACTGCCACCATAAATGATATCCGCATGATCCTTGAAAGAGGAGATTTGGCAGCCCTCATTTTCCAGGCTCTCTCTGCATCATTTGACACAATCTTGCACCCCAACCTAGTCAGGTGACTGCACGGGATTGGCATCCAAGGACCAGCTATATGCTCGATCTGACCCTTCCTAACTGATAGAACACAAGCTGTCAACCCGGCACCTTACTTCTCTTCTCGGAAGCCCACAATGCTCTCTGTCTTCAATGCAACCATGAACCGTCTGGCCAATGTCAAGCACATACACAACATCAACAACCTTTCTTACACCGACAACATGCAAATCATACACTCCCTCTCGGATAAGACCAACAACACAAGAAACATATTCACAGCCTGCATGGCCGAAGCTGCTAACTGTATGAAAGGCAAATGTCTCAAGCTAAACACTGACAAGAGAAGAGAGAAGAAGGGATCTTTAGCAAGAACCCCTCAGCAAGGAACTCCAACTGGTGGCAATCCTAACTCAGGGTCCACGGCAAGATCCTCGGAATAATCATCAACAGCAACCTGGACATGACCACACAAGTCAACACCCTCACTGCATCCTGCTTCCACACCCTGAAAATGTCGAGGAAGATGTTCAAATGGCTTCCAAGCAACACTAGTAAAACTGTGACTCGCTCTCTAGTCACCAGCAAGTTTGACTACAGAAACACCCTCTATTCTGGGATCAACAATGAACTTACTAGAAGACTAGAAACCATCCAGAGCTCATATGCCAGACTCATTCTCAACCTTCCACACACAACCCAGATTACACGCCAGCTCAAGGGGCTACATTGCCCCCAATACACATGCATGCTCATTTCCAATTCCTCACACACACATTCAAGGGATTACACAACTTAGGTACCACCTACCTGAACAGTCGCATCTTTTTCCACCATCCACCCAGACTCCTCCACTCCGCTGGACTCCTACTTATACAATGGAACAGATCAGGAGAATGGGTGTTCTCTACATTGCACACCAGAGCCTCCTGCTCTCTTCCTGAAGTCTGCAAACCTGGCATTTTAATTAACCTACCTACCATATGCAGCACCAGGTACAAACACCTACTTAGCGACAGGATCTCCTCACAGGTGATAGTGCACTTTACAAAGACACATAACACAACATGACATAACACATAACGCAACATGACATAACTAGACCACCAGCTTTAATTTCCACAAGTATGAATTCAAGCCACATTCTGTGGGCACTTATGCCTTTTTTTACTTTTATGTTGCCTTTAATGCGTGGCAATTCGTATGCTTACATATTGTGCTGAAGGACAACTTGCTTATATGTATGGACAATAGTTCGTCTTAGTACTACTGTGTTTGATGGAGTTTCAAGCATTTTGATTTTAAAAGTCTGGAAATTGCTAAAGTAATTGGGGGAATTAGATAGTTTTGTGCATCAAAATTGATTTCAAATTTGTTATATACCATTTCACATGAAAGGAACTTGGGGCCTTCAAAGAGAAGTGAATACACCTGATGGCTTATCAAGATGTACTGTAGAGTGGAGGGGGGGCAGGATAAAGTGAAGCTGGTGGTAGGATTGAAGTATAAACATACACACATCAACTGAAATGCAAAACGTGAATCAGGAAGGCAGATTGCACCGTCTATTGCCCTTAAAGTGCATTTGTAACAAATAACGCCACTCCGAGTTACTGTGATCTTCAGACATTTGTCAGGAGTGTTTGATGCTGTTTCATGTGCTTTGAACTAGATTGGACTAAATTGCTATGCCTTTCAAACCCTTTCATAATAAACGTAATGAAAGCAGGGATACAATCATAGGCTTCTATGTGAGTTTCACTTTCATCATTTTTGGGAGGAAGTACACAGTTGACCTTAAAATGCCATGTACATCGAAAAACATATAGGTTTACTATTTTTCCATCTCCTGCACAGACACATCAATACTGCACCTGTCAAGGGAAAATCAACAAGGATGTGTCATTCTGGACTGCATCAACGTATGCACACAGATGGGAAATGTGATTTGCTCTTGACTAGTCAGAGACAATTCTTGAGCAAACACGTACATTACTTAATTGTACAAGTCACTTTGAGCATGTTACCAAATGCGCATTCTCGTCTATTTGCACACTTGGGAAAAATACGGGTCACTACGGCGCAGTCTGGGGTAAATGTACCCCCATGGCTGTACACACGCTTGTGCTTTCCCAGGACCCCACCTTCAAAGAGGCTCTAGTGCACTGCGAGTCACATAAAACTGACCCTGACCCTTATGATGCTGCCAGGATCAGTAAGATATTGTGCTCACGTCAGGCAAGGTAGCATCAACTCGTACTTATATTTCCCCTTTAAAACTGGAACTTAAATTTACCCGCATATCTAGGGAAGCCCTGCAAAATGGGTCTCTGTTAAGTGCCATCCTCAGGAATGCCTTTGGATTGTCTCCTCCACTATGTTAAACCCCCAGCTATGCAGGCCACATGTAGAGACCTTCTTCCTGCATAGTTATGGTGGCTGGCTGGCAGTAAAATGGTCGACAGCTGGCATTGTTCACTGAACGTATTGGAATTCCCTCTCGAAAAAGAGGATTTCACCTTTTCAGAGCAGTGCACAAGATTAGGATGTAACTTTTTTTGCGCTCCACACATTTGTGCATAATTCAGAAAGCATGTAGCCGGATCTGTTTAGCGTTGCACTGTGTTGATCTGCTCCAATCGTGCATAGTTCCGTGTTCAGATCCTTGATTTACAAAGGGGACCTGGTGATCGTGGGGGAGAGTTGCACATTACATGATGGTGAAGTCTGCACTCTAATAAATATGGCGTAAAAAAACGTGAGGGCCTCCTCCCCTGCTAAGTACTTGGAGGGGGGATGCTCACGCTCAGGACCTAGTCAAGAGCTCTCTCGCCCACCTGTGCATGGTGCCGGAAGGGGCCCCCTGGAGCTCACCACCCCGCACCACGAGTGCCGCGGGCTCTATTGTTACGCCACTGGGAGGCGATGAGGATGATCCCAGGTTCCTCATTTCCAATAACAACAAGCCTCAGTTTCTGGGTTATGTAGAATACATCTGCAAAACAGGTCTTAAATGACCTGTCCTTAAAATGTGAATGCCTGCTGGCAAATTATGAAGTACCTTTCTACAGGGAAAACCATACATTGTGCCATACTCCTTTGAGCTGTAAAAGGACTGCCAAAGAAGGTGTGGGGGAGATCATTGATTGGCCTAAAAGTTCCAGTTCACCCAAATGCATTATGGTAGATGAAGTACATGAATACAGTTCCTGCAATGTAGTTAGAAGATGAAGAGTGTTTAGGATTACTGTTGGATTACTCGAGAGGGAGTCCCTGCCTCTTATGATCCAGATCTCAGGTAAGGGTGGACTGCTTAAAAGCCTGTAGATAATAATTTTGTTCCATGAAGGCAAAGGTTTTCATGCATGATACACCTGTGGCAAGCCCTTTGGTTAGGATTTTTTGCAATGTCACACCCTAATTGGTTGCCAGCTTTTGTACATATATGTAATTTACTATGTCTGATGGTTGCCTGCTCGAACAGCTTATGCTCAGTACAGTAGAGTTGAGAGGGTTATGGGGAAAAGCGTATGATAAAGACTATGGACCAGTGCTTTAATTGGGCCGGTACTGTGCGGTACGGAGTACCGGCACTTTTTTATTTTGGGAGGGACAGTACCGGCACTTCTCAGGAGAAATGCTATTCTTTTAATTGGAGAGTACCGGCACTTCTCAGAAACAAGAAGGTACTCTGCTACAGAGTACCTGCACTTCTATTTTTCCATTTCAAGCACTGCTATGGACTCGATTGGTTCATTGGAAAAGATTACGTAGATGCCATAGGTTTGAGCTGTTTATTCCAGAATGTTATGGCAAAGACAGCGGGCCCAATTAAACGTGAAAAACACATGCAAAAGCCATGAGGCCTCTAATGGTGGTTTGTTATTGCACGTGTTACAGGCTATAGACAGATATTTTGTTAAATGAACTTGTATAGATTTCTGTAGTAGGCAGAGGGTTTGGTATTGGTGACCCTTATTTGAGAAACCTTTGTGGAAGAGGATTTCCACTGTGATAATCCCTGTAGGCCCTCTTAAGAGAGGTTGCATATTGCGTTTCCAAATATAATTTTGTAAATGAGTGTAAATTTAGCACTATATGCCCCGTTGTTGACTTGGGAACACGTGCGTCCATTACTGTAATCTTGAGTAGGTTTTGTTAATAAGTAAAAATAAAGGCTACAGACCTTATTGGTTCCTTGTGAGAAGTTATGTCAGGTGCAATGGGTCTGCTCCGTTTATTATGAAAATCCCAACACAGGCAGACATTTATTGTGAAAAGCTTAAATGAAGGCTAATTGGTCTTTAACCCTGTAGTGTTACTACACTGTTATATGGAAGCTCACAGAATTTGAGTACCACAGTGCGTGGTATTTTAAGAGTGCGCTGCTACCACAACATTCCAATTTTCACATCCAGCCGCGGTCGGTGGTGGGAGTACCTTCCGGGCGGTGACATGGGGAGGGGGAGGGGGAGGGGAAGGGTGGTGGGTAGTAATCTATGGATTACGGAGCTTTACAGGTAAGTAAACATATAAATAAATGAAAAGAATTTCGTTGCGTGCACTGCATCCCCAAATGAGATGCAGTGCACGCAACGAAATCGGTTTTATTTATGTATATGTTTACTTACCTGTGGAAGGGCGAGATTTTGATCGATACCTTATCACTATTGATCCAAACCTCGATCTGGTCGACTGAACCTTTGTTGCCTGTCTTTGAGGAAGAAAGTGCCTCTCCTATCAAGTTAGTTCACCCAATAAAGGACCCCGCTCCAAAAGATCACAAACAACTTCTAGCTTTCAAAAGTTTATTGTAAAGATATGATAAGCTGCAAATACAGGCATCTCAGAATGAGATTCACGAGATACACAGGTCCAATTACATACATGTGCTCTCTGAAAGCCCTCAGACGAGCAACGGAAATTACTAACACAAGTTCTAAGAATAATAAAGCTATCAGCATTGACGCATATCTCTCCTTCATTTAAGTTGGAGGAAAACACACAGGTTAGGCTGTCCCTACCCTGCTCTAGATGGTATCCCTACTTAACCAAATCCCAACCTAACAAAGGTGTCAGCAGTGAATGACCCCCAAGGGAAGTCACTCACTCTAAGTCTCTTGATGAAAACCTATAGTTCTCCAGTCATGACCCCTCTCTGCCTATCCATCCGCTCTCTAAAGGGTCCTCAGGAATCTGCTCTAACTCTACCCAGGGGTGCTGTCCCTAATACAAAACAGTCAACAACATTTGAGACGCCCCTCATGAGACGCCCCTCACGTGGTGTAGCTTCTGGCTTTTTCCATGCTGCTTTGTATTGGGCCTCATACGTTGGAGTTGCCCTTGCTTCTCAGACTCTTCTCCGGCCCGCTGATACCCCTTAAACATTCCAGAACCCTCCTCCATGTCTGGGCCGTCTACTGAACAGACCTCTATTCATATTATTTATAATCGGATCCTCCCTTCTCTCTTGCAGACAGACATCTGCAGCCAAGAACCCAACTCTCATAGACTTCCAAAAAGGTTTGCAACATTTCTCGGCCCAGACATGTACGCGTAAATCAATGTTAAAACAATTCAGGCCTACAATATTTCTCATAATGATTATAGCATTCAACTTCTTCATTAATTAAAGCATGTTAATACTCTTATTCTATTATTCAGTAAACACATCTATAAATCATGGCCCATTAATGCAATGACCAAAACATTAGTTCATCTATGTCGTGAAAAGAAACACCTTCTAGCTTTGGCCCTGAGGCCTACCACATTCTGCGTTTAACCACATGCCATCTTACATTTTAACAGCTACACGACATGGATTCAGGAATAATCACATCTAATAAAATCATATAGTGTCACACATTTCTGTATTAGTTCCATTTCTACTTAAATCTCTACATTAGCTATACATTCAGAATATAATTGCAGATACTACTAGCACTCATGGCATTTCTCCTCATGATTTGTGCTTACTACAGGTAAGTGTGATGCACTCATACATTTAGGTCAGTTTGCGCTCTCTCAGTTCCCCCCTTTGATGACCTCTCGGGGTCATCACTAACATTTAAACTGCAGTTATTGCTGGCATAATTTGTCTCTGCGCTTCCAGAGCCCTCAGACTCCTGTACTGATTATCTTGTATGGCAGCCAATCTCTGCAGCTGCTCTCTTTGGGCTCTTTCTGACCTTCTTGCTCTGTACCATTTGAATACCCTCACCAATCCCCACAATATAATCCCACAGATCAATATTATGATGATAGGTTTTAGTATATACCACACAAAGCTTTTGCCTAAGGTGGAAATCCACCCTCCAACTTCACTCATTCCGTGGCCCACCTTTTCCCAGACATTTTCTCTACTCAAGTCTTCGATCTCCTTGTGAATATCAGTTATGTTCCTAATAACTTTCTCAAGGGGCTTCGAATTGTCTGGAATGTAAGTGCAACATTCCTGGACCTTCAAAGCCTTACAGACTCCGCCCTCTTTTGCTAGTAGGACATCTAACGCAAGACGGTTCTGAAGAACCATAGCCCTTATCGATTGCATCTCTCCTTCTACCAGCATTAAGGACTGAGCAGTGCTGGCAGACAACCTGTCGACGACTGTTGCCAGTCGCCTAATTTTAACATCATTAAGGATTACTCCCAAAAGAGGGAACATAGCTCCAAAGACATCTCCAACCATTTCTGCATCTCCTACATCTCTCCTTCCTCTCGATGATGTCTTGCCCTCGATGATCACCAAGTCTTGTGCATGATATATTTTGGGGAAGACAATTGCTAGGTAACATGATCCATACCAGTTGTCAGGTAGTCTCACGTAGGCATTTCTTCCACATACAAAATACACATTTGGAATCACTTGCATTCCCTTCAGGAAATCTTTAGTATAGTACTCTATATTGAAAGCATGTTCACAGTCGACTTCTCCCACGTATACATTTTCATAATACGTTTTGGCTCGGTGAAGACATAGCTTTCCTCTCTGCGTCTTATCTAAAGCTATTGGACCACTACTACCCTTTCTCTTGTGTGCCTTCTCTTCCTCGGTCCAATCTGTTTTCCATTGTCCTGATTTTTTCAAAATCTTTTGTCTCCTGTAACGATCATCCACCTGCCCTATGAACTTCTTCTCGACTTCTGACACCTTGCATGTCAGGTTATTTCTACGGGCATGTGAAGTATCTAAGGTAATCCAAGGAATGAAGAACTTAGCCAATCTGTCTTCACTCTTCCAGTAGTCCCATTTGTTCATCTGCTTATAATTTGGGACTTCCGGCAACACTGAATCATAGTTGGAGAAATAGTATTCAAAACTATCTCTCTCATAAAATATACTAAGCAATAAGCTACATGTAATGCCATATGTCAGCGGGAGGTGATGGTATCTAATGCCTTCATCTACAGACGCCGGCAACTGCATGCAGACGTAACAGTCCTTAACCTCCATGGCATCCACGTATTCATATAAAAGTTTAGCATAAGCATTTGACCTAAAGTCTCCTTGGGACTCATCTACGTGTAACCTGCGGGCTTCTGCAGCTAATAACGCTTTCTCTTGAATGTTTTCCCTTTTCTCACCAGCAACAGTAGGTGTAAGCGTTTCTACAGATTTCACATCAGTTACCTTTGCCTCTTCCTTATGTCCCTGTACATAAGAAATTGTTACCACTAAAGCTATTAATATAATCACTCCTACTATTAGTGTACCTATTATACATTTAGCTCTACGGTTCTGGGTGCCGGCTTCCATTTCGTCAGACAATATGGCTCTCTCTTATCTTAGCAAAAGTTCTTTTCTTCTCGTTCCTTTACAGTCTCTTTTTTAATCCTTTTGTCTTTAGAATCCACACAACTGGAAGCTGACAACCTTCTTCGCAAAAGTCCTTTAACAGTTCAATAAAGACTACCCGCAACACCTGGGGCCGCTCTCCCTCATCGCCCCGCCCCCAACAGGCTGCAGAAAAGGAACGGACTTTCTATTCTGCGTGGGACACCAACCTTCATTCCACTTGCCGACTCGTCGGACCTGCGGACCTGCGGACCTGCGGACTTCCTTGGCTGATCTACAGACCCACGCCTCGCGGAACCCGCTGCGCGGGTCCCGCTTCGACCAGAGGCACTTTCACCTTCCATCTGGGGCGAAGGGCTGCGAGGGCTGCGAGCAGGAGGGGCTGGACTCAGTTTCCCAAGAGTCCCAGCCTACCTCACGCCCGCAACACCTGGGGCCGCTCTCCCTCATCGCCCCGCCCCCAACAGGCTGCAGAAAAGGAACGGACTTTCTATTCTGCGTGGGACACCAACCTTCATTCCACTTGCCGACTCGTCGGACCTGCGGACCTGCGGACCTGCGGACTTCCTTGGCTGATCTACAGACCCACGCCTCGCGGAACCCGCTGCGCGGGTCCCGCTTCGACCAGAGGCACTTTCACCTTCCATCTGGGGCGAAGGGCTGCGAGGGCTGCGAGCAGGAGGGGCTGGACTCAGTTTCCCAAGAGTCCCAGCCTACCTCACGCCCGCAACACCTGGGGCCGCTCTCCCTCATCGCCCCGCCCCCAACAGCCATCCAATCGTCAGTGAAGATATAAGTGGGAACACAACGACCGCTGCGCGGGAGCGCGCGGGAGCGTCCCGGGAGAAGCCCGGGACAAGGGCAGGACCGTCCAAGGCCGTCATCGGCCGGAGTAGGCCGGGCTGGGCTTACCCTCTTGGTTTCCCTTTTTTGCAGGTATTTTTCGGATTTCTATATATTTTTTGTACCCGCCCTGGGAGGCATATCTGACTGACCCTTCCGGAGCTTAATCATGCCCTCACCGACAAGGGAGAGTACTCCCCAAAAGCCGGGAGGAGTGAAAAGTGGGACTCTTGAAAACTATTTTTCACGGGCTGTGGGGGAGGCGGATAAAGAGGGAAATTTGTCAAGGTTAAGGGCTGAACGTAGACGTTCAGTGGACAACTTGAAAAACACCCCTATGGGAGATCAATCAATGACATTAAGGGAGGAGATAACCCGAATTGAGGATATTCCACTCCTGTTAAGGGAGGGCACGAACAACTCCCTAGTAGAAATAACAAGCACAGCTTTACCTATTAGCTCTAGTCCCGTTAGGGGGGTTACGGATTTAACTTCACAACCGCCAATTGCACATAAAGATAGACATCCCAAACTAAAAGTAGCCATCACACAAGTAATCCCGGGACCACCCCCAAAAAAACGTAGGAGAATGGCAAAGGGAGTGCAGGGTGGCAGTAAATCCAAGACTCTACACCTAGATTTTGGCAAATCTCAAAAACATTCTATACCCACAGTAAAACCACTGGTAGCGTCACACCCGTCTAATGTTCAGGAAGCTACAGTCCCCACCTCGAGCACAGATCCGGGAATTAGTAGTGTCAATGTCCCCCTATCTGTTGTGCCGCTGGGAAACTTGGAATTTCTTCTAAGGTCACTGTTACTTCCGATTAGTGAAAGCGTAAAGAAGATCGAGATCAGACTAACCATATTGGAGGCCACTTTGGGAAGTCTGAAATCTCGCGGTGGCCGACAGGAAAGCGATTTAGCACCTATTACCACCTCTGTTGCCTCGCAAGGATTAATACCTAGGGTAGATAACCCAGTGCCAGTTCTATCTCAGGCTGTAAAAGAGGTAGTCCCCCAAAAATCCCTAAAACCTAATCCTGTGGCTACCAATTTACTTTATACGCTTAACCCCCCCCTTGCATCAGTACCTCAGGCCCATATGATAGAAAATAATATGCCGGACCACCAAAAAATGCCCTTAGCAAGACCTCGTCGACCTAATCTACCCCCTGAGACTAATGATCTCACAGTAGTTATGGCAGGGGTTCCGCCACTTGATGAGGGAGAAGTAGAGGATTTTTGTGCCCTAAAAACCAGGGTTATTAAGTGGCTAAATAAAAATAGACCCCTCCCGAGACACCTTAACAACGAGATCATAATGGTAAGAAGGGTTCCATGGGTGGGGAGAACTAGGAAATCCATTACAGGGGATTGCATTTTGGTGAGTTTCAGGGATAGGGGCACGGTGTCGCATATATGCCAAGGGGAGAATATATCAAGGGAATCCACCATCCATACCCTCCGTGTGTCTTTTTTCTTCCCTACTACGCTTAGCCCACATTACCCACCCCCAAATTATGATAGATGGGAGAAAGTCAGAAGTAGTGGGCGCCACCAGTCTTCTCATCCCTGGCCACTTTTGGGCAGACCGGCACCTTTTCTTCCAATTTATAATCGGTTTAACTGTTTAAATGGCCTAGAAGGGGTGGATTGACAAATAGGTAAGGCCTCTAAGGTGATCACAGAAAAGGGTGCCCAAGCTGAAACACCAGAGGGGCTAAGACACTCGGCTCTGCAATTCCAATTAGATAGGGCGGAGGATCTTATGCCTGTAGCTCATATACAACCAATACATACCCAGACACCGCCTTTAGCTTCCTTAGAGGAGGTGGAACTCATTCCATGTCGGTTCCTCAGTTGGAATGTGGCGGGCACTAGAGCTAAAAGAACAGATCCTACATGGATAGACTTTATAGCCAACAACCACGTAATCGCCCTCCAGGAAACATGGGACACCTCACTTACTTTCTGGTTGGACGGGTTCATAAGTTTCACCATACCTGCAACCCCAAGTAGTGCAGGAAGAGCCAAGGGTGGGTTAGTGCTTCTCTTTTCACTTAAACTGGCAGGGACGTTTAAACAACTAGAGTCAGGATCCCCAAACATTTTAATGGTAGAGTGGACAATCTCACCAGGGCGGGTTTTAGTGGTCTCAAATTTTTATAATTCTTGGGTTAGACAGACAGATACAGCCCACGTGGATCACTTGGAAAATGTTCTTAACGAATACAGTCAAAAATCTTGCACTAATTTCGATTTCATAATTTTAGGCGATTTTAATATTCAAAAATGTGCTTTAAGATGTAATTTAGGCAACCTGGAGGGTCAGACTATAAGTGGTAATCTGCACTTTGTTCACACGAAAGCGGGGGAGGCGCTTGAATTTTTTCTTGCTAGCCTTAATATGTTTGAACCTCTTAGTATTGTTAGGGACGAATCTTTGCCCACTTATAAAGGGTCTGAAAGTGGGTCTGTGATAGACTTCATTTTCGTTTCTCAGGGTTTAACCCCTAAGATGGGGATATATGAGGTAATTGCCTCCCCACACAGTGACCATAATCCAGTCTCTGCTCAGGTTCACTGGAGTGACTTATGGAGCAAACACCTGGGTTCACCTAGGGCTTGCACATCGACGGTGCCCAGCGACCAGGGCAGACGGCTTAAGTGGGGTAAGGTGGTTCAGGAAACATTCATGGCTTCCCTGAGCCCAAAGATAGAGGATGCCATGTGTATTTGTCTGGACCAAAATGTCACTAGTAAAGAGATTGTTTTAGCTTTTAATTCTATTTGTTCACAAATAGTTAAGGAACTCACAGTTCCCAAATCCAATTTGCCGCCCAAGCCTCATAAGTGGTTTGATAAAAATTGTTCTAAAGCCCATAAAGACCTGAAAAATGCACTTAAAGCAAAACCGAGGGATAAAACCTTAATTTCTAAATTAAGACGGGAGTATAAATTGGCTATTAAAAATAGGAAAAACACAATTAAAAAAAATGCCTGGAATGACTTGCTTGATGTGGATATACTACGCAATAGTAAGAGATTCTGGGACATTATAAATAATCAATTTTTTTCTGGGGAGACCAACACAATCTCGGACTGCATTATCAGTGATGAGAAATGGGTTGATCATTTTAACAATATATACGGTGGTAATGACTCTGTGATTGGAAATGATATAGGACTGCCTAGTGGGTTAGCGGCAGTAGAATTTTGTGAGGAGGAGGTATATAAAGCTATAATGGACTCCTCGAAGAATAAGGCTCCGGGACCAGATGGAGTCCCGGTAGACTTTTTTATATATGCCCCAACAACCTGGTCTAAAGTCCTCACAAATGTTTTTAGGGCAACAAATGATGGATGTTTTCCAGAAACTTGGAATACATCTGTCATAGTACCCATTTTTAAAAAAGGAGATAGGGAGAATCCGGGATGCTACCGTCCAATTTCTTTAATAGACTCTGCCTTTAAGATTCTGGGCAGAGTACTATTGACTAAATTGAGATCAAACCTGGAGCTCTGTGGGGGCCTCGCAGAGATTCAATACAGCTTCAGGGAAAAACGGGGAACCTTAGAGCAATGTTCAAATTTACATCTCCTGATATCTAAGTACACGGTGGCCGGGGAGGGTTCACTATATCTAGCCTTTATGGACCTCTCCTCGGCCTTCGACTTGGTTAATAGGGCCAAGCTCTGGGTTATACTCCGTGAGCTTGGTATCGAGGATTCCTTGGTGGCCCTTATAGCAAGCTTGCACCAAGGACTTACTGCGAAGGTCCGGGTAACTAGGGAAGGGCGATGTTCTGACAGCTTTAGGTCAAATAAGGGTGTACGACAAGGCTGTATTTTGGCCCCACTTTTATTCACCATTTATATTAATGACCTAGGAAAGTCCTTGTTAGCAGGTAACGCTGATGTCCCGCGGGTAGGTGGGAAGCAGATTCCGGCTTTGTTATATGCGGATGACGCTGTTCTCATCGCCCGCACGGGCATTGGTCTACAGACCCTCTTGGAGCTTTTTGGTTCCTTTATGGCTAAACTAGATTTAAAAATTAACGTGACCAAATCGCACACAATGATTGTGGGCCCGCAGAAAAATAAATCACACACAAAAACCTTTTTCTGTAAAGGCGAGGTTCTCTCCAGGGTCCCTGTTTTTCCATATTTGGGGGTCCTGTTTGACGAGAAGGGCTCCTGGGTCCCGCAAATTAAGGCCAAGCATATTTCTTTAGCCCGGTCCACAGCAGCCCTGATGGATTTCACTAAAAGACTAGGGGCCAAACCAATGGAAGCTGTGATAAAAGTGTATAAAAGTAAATGCATTTCGATAGCCTCATATGGTGCAGCTTTGTGGGGTTATACCAATTTGGATAGTATGCAAAGGGTAGAGAATAAGATTATTAGAAGAATCCTGTCGGTTCCAAACTCCACACCTACTTACTCCATACATGAGGAAGTTGGCCTACCCTATATTATAGATGGATTGAAATTGGCCCCCTTACTTTTTTGGGCCAATACCTGGTTAAATACAGAGTTGTCTCTAAATCATACAATTCTTAAAGATGTGATTGCAAGGGAGGGGGCAATGAATATACCTTGGTTGAGATACATAAAGTCATCATTCACTGCCCTCGGGAGACCTGATTTATATTCAACACCGTCAATAATCAGGAAAGCAGACATTGCATGGATCAAGAAGGAATTCCAGGGGAGGACACGCGTAATGAGAGAGGAGTCTGAAGTTAACAAACCATTAGTAAGAGCACACTTGGTTTTGTCCTCTTCCCCCTCGATGGAACCATACCTGCAATATGTTTCTAAACCCCTGCACAGATTTTTGCTAACCAGATTTAGAATGAATTTGATCCACTACTTACTAGGCTCCTTCCCTACGTGGGGCAAACCGGAGCATTCACCACCGTGTGAGTGTGACCAGTTTTCTAATCAGGACACACTTCATTTTCTGTTTTTTTGTGCATTTTATGACACGGAGAGGAGTAAATATCTAATTCCCCTCTTGAAAATTCTTGGCTTCATACAAGTGAGACCAGCCTTGCTTTATCTCCAAAGATTACCGGATGCACACGTCACTTTTTGTGTAGCAAGTTTTTTAACAGCCGCTTACAGAGGAAGAAATAAAAGAATCCCTAGAACTGTATTGCTCTAAACTAAATATTAATGTATTAACTGTAATTTTATTTTTATCTCATGGAGATTAGTTAAGTGACTTTTTCACGGACACTCTGGAAATATAAAATGAATTGTGGGTACCTTTGCTATGTTTTTAATGTATGTATTTTTCCTGTCTTTTATGATTTTAACAAAAATCGAATAAAGTGTATTGTGACTGACTGACTGACTGACTGACTGACTACCCTAGCCCTTCTCCATCAACTCAAGGGAAGTTCCCTAATATTCTCTGCTTCCTGGGCGCTAGGTAATCTTCTTTGTTTCTGCTCGCTTTATTTACAAAGTCCTTTAACAATCTACTATCAAGTTTGTACCTGCAGCTTCGATAGCAAAGTTCAGTATTTCCAAACGAAGATTGTGCTCTTCATGGGCTGTTATCGTTGTACCAAAGTCGGGGAATTGCAATTCTGAAAGAAACATATGTTTTAACTTGCTGAGGCGGGGAGGTCTGGGGAGCATGAATGTTAGTGACCCTTCTTGTTCGACTCCGGGTACCAACAGTCGTATTTCCACAGTGACGATGGGCTCAGAACTGGACACCACCACCGCTCGAATCCTCCCTGTCTCCTGCTTCAAAGACATTTGTCGCCAGATATGTCCACTCAGGTGTGGAGTATCTTCTGTTAGGCACACGCACTCTTCTTGACCTTCTTCGGTCCGGTGCTTCAGCGCCCTGAGCACCTTCTTCCGGGTCTGAGTCTTCTGATATCGGAGGAAGGGTTACCTCTGGAGTTGACCTCAGGCTAGAGCTCCTTCTTTGCGGCCAATTAGCTTCTCCACGTGCCCTTCTACTCCTTCTCCTTCTTGTCTGTTCTCGCTCTCTGTCAGACCTGTCAGTGTCTGACTCGTACTCCCAGCTACTTTCTCCTTCTGTAGCGTCGTCTGTTTCGCTGTTGTACTGACCGTCCTCAGCTTGGTCAGACTCGTTCCCTGCTTCCGCTGGCACCTCTTCAGCTTGGCTAGCCCCCTCTATGGCTTCTCGGTCCTCTGCTGGACGTCTATCCGAGAGAGGAGCTGTTTCTTCCCGAGGTGCTGGAACCCTTCGCGTATGTGACGCGTGGATCCAATTGGGCAGGCCTCCCACCTTCACAGCCGTATTCGCAATCAAGATGATCTGGAAGGGCCCACGCCAACGAACATCCAAGCAGCTTCTTCTCACATGTTTTTTCACCAGGACCCAGTCCCCAGGATACAGGTCATGGCACGGGCCCTGGCACGATGGAACCTCGGCAGCCTGCACCTGAAGGGACACAGAACGAATGGCGTCAGACAGCCCCTTACAATAGTCCAGGATCATATCATCTGTGATATTTAACAGTGCAGTAGTTGGGACAGATGGCAGCCTCATTGCTCTCCCCATTAACACCTCATGTGGTGACAACCCCGTTCTTCTGTCTGGGGTACTACGAAGGCTCATGAGGACCAATGGCAGGGCGTCAGGCCAACTCAGGGTCGTTGAGGAGCACACTTTGGCAATTCGGGCTTTGATCGTGCCATTGATCTGCTCCACAATTCCTGAGGCTTCTGGTCGGTAACTACAATGCAACTTTTGATCAATATTCAGAGCTGCACAAATCATCTTCACAAGCTCGCTGTTGAAATGCGTTCCCCTATCTGATTCCAAAGAGGCCGGCACCCCGAAGCGCGGAATGAGTTCCCTAAGCAGTAACTTAGCCACTGTGAGGGTGTCGCACCTACGTGTAGGGTATGCCTCAACCCATCTGGAGAACACACAAACAACCACCAGGACATAGCGGAGGCGGTTGCATCTCGGCATTTCAATGAAATCTATCTGCATTCGATTGAATGGACCTCCAGACCTTCCTATGTGACTCAGTGCAACTGGTGTTCTTTTCCCTACGTTCAGCTGCTGACAGGTCACACAACGCTGGCATACTGCTTCTGCTGCTATTCTAAACTTAGGATTGTACCAAGTCTGTCTAAACACTCTCAGCATAGCGTCTCTCCCTAGGTGTACGGGACCATGTATGAGTCTGGCCATTGGACTCACCATCTCATTGGGCAACACTGCTCTGCCATCTGCTGAGACCCAAAAATGGGACTCACCCACTACACATCCTGCCTTTTCCCATGTTTCTTTTTCAAAATCAGGAGCATTTTCTTGCATGTTTGCCAGTTCATCCCAAGTATCAACAGTTTCCAATATCATGGCTAATTCAGTCCTTACATTTATTCCACCCACTTCCACCTCTGTGAAAGAGTACCCTTGTTCTGCGCAATACCGCGCGACTTCGTCGGCATATCTATTGCCTTTCGAGACGAAGTCCTCATTTCTGGTATGTGCGGTGCACTTTACAACTGCGATACCTGCTGGACATTGCAACGCCTCTAACAACAGGCGCACAAACTCTCCATTGCGAATGGGAGAGCCTGAAGAGGTCATGAACCCTCTTTGAGACCATAACTGCCCGTAATCATGAACCACCCCATAACCATACTGGCTGTCGGTGTATATGGTGACTCGAATTTGATTGCTTGCCAAGCAAGCACGTGTCAAGGCAATAATCTCGGCTACCTGAGCGGAGTGTACTCCTTCCAGGCACCCAGCTTCTACAACTCCAGTAATTGTACAAACAGCATAAGCTGCTCTCAACTGCCCAACTTCGTCTCTTACACATGAGCCATCGACAAAGAAAATTTCATCTGGGTCGGTCAGTGGCTCATCTACGATGTCGGGTCTGGGTTTGGTGCATAGTTCAGTCACATCGAGGCAGTCATGGTCTGTACATTCATCATCATCCTCGATATCATTTGGGAGTGGCATCAATGTGGCAGGGTTCAAAACAGAGCATCTCTTGAGGGTCACATTCTCTGCAGCAAGAATAACTTGCTCATAGCGCGTGAGCCTGCTGTTGGTCAGATGCTGTGTTTTGGTCCTGGTCATCAACAGTTCAACAGAATGGGGCACGCACACCTCTAACGGGTGCCCCATGACGATATTTTCACATCTCTCAATGCTGACACCCGTTGCAGCAACGGATTTGAGACATCCGGGCAACGCTGCGGCTACTGGGTCTAAAGTAGCCGAGAAATAAGCAACTGGTCTACGGGCATTCCCATGGATTTGGACTAACACAGACAACGCGCAACCTTCTCTCTCACAACAGTAAAGCAAAAATGGTTTATTGTAATCAGGCATTCCCAATGCCGGAGCACGACACAGGTCCTCTCGCAGCTGTAAGAATGCCATCAAACAGTCTTTGTCCCATGGTACCGGATCGCTCACCTCCTTGTGCGTCAGTTTTTGCAAGGGCTTTGCTTTCAGTGAAAAGTTCGCGATCCACTGTCGGCAATAACCCACCATCCCTAGGAACATCCTGACCTCTCTCTGTGTCTTAGGCGCATTCATTTTCATGATCGCCTCTATCCTGTCTGGTGACACCTTTCGTTTGCCTTTCTCTATTCGGTGTCCTAAGTACTGCACTTCTGTCAGGCAGTACTGCAACTTTCCCGGGGACACCTTGTGCCCATTGGCAGCTAGGTGATTTAACAAAGCAATGGAGTCCTCCCTGCAAGCTTCTTCTGTTTCTGACGCCACGAGGAGGTCGTCTATGTACTGGACCAGAACTGACTTCTGGGGCAGCACTAGACTTTCAAGATTTTTCTTCAAAAGCTGGTTAAAGATCGATGGGCTCTCTGTATACCCCTGAGGAATACGACACCATGTTAGGACGCGATTTTCCAGCTTAAATGCGAAAAGAAAATGGCTTTCTTCGTCCAGAGGGATCGAAAAGAAAGCCTGACAAAGATCAATCACAGTGAACCACTCAGCTTGGAATGGAATCTGAAACAGTATCACTGATGGATTCGGTACCACTGGACAACACGAAACGACTATGTTATTAATCTTTCGAAGGTCCTGCACTATCCGAAATTTCCCATTTGGTTTCTGCAGACCCATAATCGGGGAGTTGCATGGACTACCCACGATTTCTTTCAGTATTCCCTGTTTAATCATGGACTCGATTACGGGCTTTATGCCTGCAATCGTTTCTGGAGTCAATTTATATTGGGGTGTTCTTGGGAACTCAGCATGCGGTTTCACTACAATTTTCACTGGGTCCACCCCTTTGACCAATCCAATCTCTTCCCCAGTGAAATCCCATACTTCTGGTGCCACTGTCTCTCTCAAGTCCCAGGGGAGCTCATCTACTGTTAAAGTAGGGTACAGCTCCACGCATATTCTTGAGTTTGCAACTTTGAAGTCTGCATCATCATCATTGGTCAATACCTCCACTCCCTGAGGTGTACAGTATATAGTACAATTCAATTTACACAACAGGTCTCTACCTAGCAGACACACAGGACTTGAATCGCAAACCACAAACTGGTGCTCATCGCTGTACTTCCCTATTTTCACCTGTACTGGTTCTGTCAATTGGCTGGTTATTCTCCTGTTTGCGACCCCCACCACTTGTATGGTCTCTCCAGACATGGGCAGGTCTGGAACTGCAGCTGATCTGATCGTGGACCTAGTGGCTCCTGTGTCCACCAGAAATGTCGTGGGGCACCCTGCTACTTCTGCTTCGACATAGGGTCCCCTCTGGTCCACCTCCAAGGCTGCCCCGAGGGTGCAGTCTTCTCTTTCCACTCTCTGTCCGGTTAATGGGTCCACATAATAGCACTCTTCTCCTTCTACAAACAGGGGCATCTGTCTATAGGTCTTACCCATAGTCCCTACTCGAGGAGGTTGCGGGAACTGGGCTCGGGGAGGAGCCCCCCCCCCTTTGAGCACCTTTCCCTGGTATGGCGTCACCCCTCTTGTAGGCGCGCTCTGGATCTCTTCCTCCTCTATCTCTTGCTCTCCTATCTCTACATTGTAGGGACACTCGCGTTTCCAATGCCCCACCTCGTTACACTGGTGGCACCTAGTCGTTTTCTTCAAGGCAGCTATGTCTAATCTGGGTCTAAAGGTGGAACTCTCCTCATTGCCCTTGTTCTGACTGTACTGCTTCTTTCCTCCTGTACCTGTTCCTTGCTGCTGTTGCTGCTGTCCCCCCTTTCCTGCTGCCTGCATCTGTACCACCATCAACTTTTCTTTTAGTTTCTTAGCCTTGGAGTCTATCTCATCACAGCAGTACCTGGCATACCTCAGTATTTCGTCTAGGGGTTTACTTTGCCAACAAATCGAGTGTTGCTGAATCATTAAACTAATATCCGGTCTCAGTCCCAGGACGAACTTGGACACGAATTGCCCTATGTCTTTTGGATCCATTACATCCAGGCCGCTATACTGTTTAAACGCCTTCAGCAATCTCTCGTAATATTCGTGGACTGTCTCTTTGGGTTCCTGTCTGGTTCGGTCTATTCTGACCCAATCTATGTCTTGCATTGGCACTTTCTCTTTCAGCCAAGTCATCACTCTCTCGAATTTTGCCATCACAATCTCGGACGGCCCATTAGTCTTAGCATCTCTCTCCGGCTCCGTTGTGGGCCACTCAGCGCTAACCTTGCATGCTGTC
The DNA here is from genome assembly GCF_964261635.1 of Lissotriton helveticus. NCBI lineage: Eukaryota > Metazoa > Chordata > Amphibia > Caudata > Salamandridae > Lissotriton > Lissotriton helveticus. Next base: position 1,325,832,357 of record NC_136069.1, on the reverse strand, counting down.
CACAGATCTCCTGGTACTACAATGTCGAACAGCGTGTTCAGATCTATCCATAGGACCTTTGAGATTTTTACAAATCTCTCGACTTGCTTGTACCACTCCACTGGGTTTTCCCGCAATTTGGGGAAGGAGGTGGTAAAAGCAGCTAAATCTCCCCTACTCCAAGGGACATGCACATAGTTCCCATTGGCGACTTCACGCAAAGGGTATGCTTCTATTCCCTGCAGCCTTCCTGGTGTCATACCAAGCATGCTTCTCCTGCCGGTCCCTTTCTTGGACCACCTTTCTTCCCACTTATCTAGTGCCCTCCATGTCCTTATTCCAGTGATCAGTTCCCTTATGTGTGTTTTCAGCCCAATCGTTCTCCTTTCATCTAGGTCTCGATCTGTGTAATGTAGCCTGTGGTTACCCTGTAATGCTTTGGTTCTTGACAGGTCCACCATATATTTGCCTGCTAGTTCGACTAACTTCTCATGGATTGCTCTCGCCTTTCGAGTGATGTCCTTTGCCATATACAGTATTTCATCCTGCTCATACATTTCCATTCTTTCTAAAGGCAGGGTACCATCTATCATGTCATCCAGATCTGACCTTAAGCTGGCGACATCGAGTCTCTTAGCTTTTATCTCAGCTCGCAATATGTCTTTCGAAGGGGGCTCACGGGTCTCCCTACCATCCCAACTCCGGGCTCTACGTTTGGGCTCGGGAGAGTTAATAAGTGCTCTCCCTTGCTCCCATCTCTCCAGGTCCCATGCTCGGCCATCCGATCTTGGAAGGTGATGGAACACGGGCCTGTTACCCCCACTCTTTCTCTGCCCACTCTCTTCTTCTTCTCTCCTTTCACCGTACGCCTCTCTGTTATTTTCCCTCTGGTCGCTACTCTCCCTTTGCCTAGTATCGCTCAGTATCCGATACGATCCTTCCTGGTTCCCCATATTCCCTGGGCTGCGCTCATTTCCGTCATCACAGGGACTATGGTGCGACCTCTCACAACTCCCATTCTGTTCTCTGGTGCCGGGCACACAGTGTGGACACTTAAAGCTGTTTCTGTACTCTTGCGCTCTCCTCTCCCCTTCACTGAGTATTGGGCACGCCACCCCTCCACTCCCGGGGCCCCCGTTTTCCAGGTCTGTTCTATCTCCACTCCGGGCCCAATGGGTGACTCCCCTACTATCTCTCTCTCTACAGTCCCACTCCGGGCTGCTCTCCCCAGCCCCGCAGTGAGTCCGAGCTCTGCTGTCCTGACTTTCCCTTTCAGCTTCTGCAGCTATGATGCTCTTGTGAGCCTCCACTGCCTCATCCCACTTCTTCATGTACTCATTTAGCTCTTGAAAGGATTTTCGTCCGGTTCCCCTCAGATCCGCTGGCCATCTAGGGCCCCCAGGATCCCCTCCTGGGTCCCCTGCTGTGTGCATCGGGGTGCTCCACTCTCTGGGTATCGGCATCTGACTTGGGGAATTGATCGTATCGTTCCTCCTTGCCGTCCCTGCTCTTTCTCTGTCCTTCCGTACCCGTTCTTCCCCTCTTGCTCTCTCTGGGTCATATATCGATACTATAGGACCTATGGTAACAGGTACCTGTAGTGCAGCTGGTAATCCGTAGGATGTGGCGCACTCCGTTTCCGGCGCTCTTTGTACCACAAACCTCCCGACTACCTGTTGCACCTGACTAGGCTGGGACAGCTCTTTCTTTGCCTCTGGATCCCACTCTGAACTGGGAAGCGGTCTATGCTCTCCTGCATTGCCCCCCTTTTCTCCTTCACTATGCTCGACCTCTCCCCCTGCTCTATTATACGGGGGTGGCCTGTCTGTCAACAATCTGTTTATCAGGCTGTCCTCTGTTTCGCTCTCATCATCTTCTTCTAGGGGGCTTTTATTTACGGGCACCTCTAACACTGGGTACAGTTTATTTACTTCCAGGTTATGCACTCTCCATCTTTTAGCATCCGCATCCCACCTGGCATCCTGCACTGCCCTTACCGATCGTTTCACCCTTTCTTGTCGTCTGTTCATATTCTTTTCATGCGCTGCCCTAATCCATGCATCAAGGGCTTCAAACTGGGTCGGTCTAGGCAAGGGTCTCATTGAGGTCATGACTGATTTTAATCGATGTAACACCTCTAATCTGAACGTCCCGTACTTCGGGAACGTCAGTTCCTCATTTCCTTCAGTAATCTTACTCCACTCTGATATCCAAAGGATCGTATGCAACCCAACATTCACTGCCATGTAACGAGCTGGCGTACCCTCCGGCGGGGCTTCTTCCCCTTCATCCGATCCCCGCTTCTCTTTTTTAAACGCCGCTCTCAGCCATTTAAAACACTTCATAATTATGCGCACAATATCCAGCCTCGCTACTCTGTTTACTTCCTGATGACAATCCACCAATCCTGTCGCGGCTTTGCTAACTTGGCCTATCGCAGCGCGGTCTTTCTCCGGTCGGCCAATCACAGAGCGACACTTTCTGACGTCTTTGCTAGCTGGCCTATCACAACGCGGTCTTTCTCCGGTCAGCCAATCACTGCGCGACACTTCCTGACGTCACTTTTCTCCGCTTCGCAGCAGCACCCCTCCTTTCTCAACTCGTCTCCCGGTCATGCATGCGTCCCATTCATACACCGAAAAATGACTACTTCCGACCAAGCGGTCACTTCCCTCGACTGTACGTCCACAGTCTATATGTAATTGTCAACACAACTGACGAAATGTCTATCGTCTCTCTGATAGGTTGCTTACACACACAGTAACCTCCGACCAGCGTCCGTTACTCACGCACTCACTCTTACGTTCCCCCTATCTCGGTCTTTCGGGTGATCAATGGTACCTCATGACCCCCTTCACACTATTTGACAATTACTCTGGGTGTCCGATACACCCGAACCACTTAAGCTCTCCTTGAACTTAAGATTTCCACCGGTTGCGCGCGCTCACAACCTGTTCCACAGTCACTCTACAGACATTCAACTCCGCCAAACATTACAACATAGATACAATACAAAAACACCGCAATCTAACACGCATGACCCCTTATACTCACTCTCGACCGATACTGCTGCTTTTTCTGTCTCACGTCATCCGGATCTTCTTCGGCGGGCGGTTCTTCCGATCATCGATTTCTAGGGGCCTTGGGGTAAGCTAACCTGGCCTAGGTCACCGTCCTCAAGAAGGCAACCATCCTCTGCTACCAACTGGAAGGGCGAGATTTTGATCGATACCTTATCACTATTGATCCAAACCTCGATCTGGTCGACTGAACCTTTGTTGCCTGTCTTTGAGGAAGAAAGTGCCTCTCCTATCAAGTTAGTTCACCCAATAAAGGACCCCGCTCCAAAAGATCACAAACAACTTCTAGCTTTCAAAAGTTTATTGTAAAGATATGATAAGCTGCAAATACAGGCATCTCAGAATGAGATTCACGAGATACACAGGTCCAATTACATACATGTGCTCTCTGAAAGCCCTCAGACGAGCAACGGAAATTACTAACACAAGTTCTAAGAATAATAAAGCTATCAGCATTGACGCATATCTCTCCTTCATTTAAGTTGGAGGAAAACACACAGGTTAGGCTGTCCCTACCCTGCTCTAGATGGTATCCCTACTTAACCAAATCCCAACCTAACAAAGGTGTCAGCAGTGAATGACCCCCAAGGGAAGTCACTCACTCTAAGTCTCTTGATGAAAACCTATAGTTCTCCAGTCATGACCCCTCTCTGCCTATCCATCCGCTCTCTAAAGGGTCCTCAGGAATCTGCTCTAACTCTACCCAGGGGTGCTGTCCCTAATACAAAACAGTCAACAACATTTGAGACGCCCCTCATGAGACGCCCCTCACGTGGTGTAGCTTCTGGCTTTTTCCATGCTGCTTTGTATTGGGCCTCATACGTTGGAGTTGACCTTGCTTCTCAGACTCTTCTCCGGCCCGCTGATACCCCTTAAACATTCCAGAACCCTCCTCCATGTCTGGGCCGTCTACTGAACAGACCTCTATTCATATTATTTATAATCGGATCCTCCCTTCTCTCTTGCAGACAGACATCTGCAGCCAAGAACCCAACTCTCATAGACTTCCAAAAAGGTTTGCAACATTTCTCGGCCCAGACATGTACGCGTAAATCAATGTTAAAACAATTCAGGCCTACAATATTTCTCATAATGATTATAGCATTCAACTTCTTCATTAATTAAAGCATGTTAATACTCTTATTCTATTATTCAGTAAACACATCTATAAATCATGGCCCATTAATGCAATGACCAAAACATTAGTTCATCTATGTCGTGAAAAGAAACACCTTCTAGCTTTGGCCCTGAGGCCTACCACATTCTGCGTTTAACCACATGCCATCTTACATTTTAACAGCTACACGACATGGATTCAGGAATAATCACATCTAATAAAATCATATAGTGTCACACATTTCTGTATTAGTTCCATTTCTACTTAAATCTCTACATTAGCTATACATTCAGAATATAATTGCAGATACTACTAGCACTCATGGCATTTCTCCTCATGATTTGTGCTTACTACAGGTAAGTGTGATGCACTCATACATTTAGGTCAGTTTGCGCTCTCTCACCTGTAAAGCTCCGTAATCCATAGATTACTACCCCCCACCCTGCCCCTCCCCCTCCCCACATCACCGCCCGGCAGGTACTCCCACTACCGACTGTTCACATCTTTAAACGGGGCATAGATGATAACAGTGCATGTTTACACCCATTCCGAGAAGCACAAACTCCTATTGTGAGCTCCTTGCCCTTACAAAGTGTGCCGGGCATTCCCTGGAGGAACGTTTGTTGGCAAGCAACAGAGGTTGCAGTAATTGCCTAAAAACACGTAAAAGTAAATTTAGGGAAATCACTAATTTGCATCCAAATTGCAATGCTAAAATTTAATGGTTTTAATTAACTATCAATAAACATTTTCGTATGTTATTGTGGGTGGGTCCCTGAGTCGTCTGTATCTCACAGATATTCATTGACCTTTGGCTGAATGAGAACCCCCCCTAATGATTTGGGGACCCCTGCACTACAGGGGTTGCAGGGGCAAGCTTTACACCCCGAGGAGACCCAGAGCAACAAAATCAGTAAAGTTGTCCTAAAGCAAACTCGTTTTATATAACACAAATGGAATGTAGAATGTGAATGTCAGATATTTTGAAGTATATTTTGTATAATGATTAGAGAACCTTGTGGAAGTTGTATGGCATGTTTTGTAACCTACTTTTATTTGTTTATTAGAATCAATATGTGAAGTATGTGGACCTTGGAGGAGCCTATGTGGGGCCAACGCAGAATCGCATCTTCCGACTAGCCAAAGAATTAGGAGTGGAAAATTACAAAGTAAACGAAGCACAACGTCTAGTACACCATGTGAAGGTAGGATCTGGTCCATTTTTGCTTTTTGGTGATATCTGGTTATGTTTCTGTCTCATAACATGCACTTGCACATTCTGATCTGTTCCATCAAAACATCCAGATTTGGATTCTGTATTCTGCCCTAGGATCTCCTCCTTTCTCAGATTGAGATATAGCTTTTAATAATAGCCATCTTGATGGTAGTATTGACATCTTAAATTTTACTCAATGTCTGTACAATGAATTTGCAGATATACACATTTAATATGTTGCATTGCATCTAATATGTTTAAGAAGCACAGAGATACGACCGAAGGACCAAAGGACAATGGCGAAAAGTAGGGATAATCATAATGTACGCAAGCCTCTTGATGAGGCGAATATCAACAAAGACTCGTAACAATGATATGAGGAAGCTCCCATGGCCCGTGCAGCCTCTGCGGTGCAGGAAACTACCATGTTACCCTTCTCTGGAAAGCCCACAACATGCAAATTAACCCCTTCGCTGCGGGGGTAAGTCCCCCACCGTGCGCGGGGGGGGGGGAGGTGGTCCGCGGCGCCGCTGTGCTCGTGAAGAGCCCAGCTCTTCATGACTCACAGTGAAGCTGTGCTCTTGACGAGCTGGGCTCGTCACAACTCCGCCCACTGATTAATTCTCCCGCACAGGCGGGGAAATAACCGCGTGTGGGCGGACCACAGCCGTTATGACGGGCTCAGCTCGTCATGAGCACAGCTCCACTGTGACTCATGACGAGCTGAGCTCGTCATGAGCACCGAAGGAGTTAAAGATCTTTGAAAAGTAGCATTGTGCATCTGGGTTCTGGATAACATCCTAGGACACCTCAAGCTTTGTTCTTGTTGTCTATTTGATGTCACTCAGAACCTCTTGGTAAACATATCAGTTATTCACTGTTACCCCTCTAAATGTATGCATGGTGTAGGTCCTATTTTAACTATAGATCAAGAAAATTACCTTTCAAGCCACTTCTCTTTGGGATACAGACTCTGTTGCTACAGTTAGTTTCCAGGTTATTCCATTGGCATTTCCAAAAACCCACAAAGGAAAGCTGCTATGTCTACACATGATAACTAGTTTTTGAGAACTGGGTAAAACTGCAGAAATCTTAACCCATCTTACAGACCACACAGAGGCTCATTTCTCGCAGGAACACAGTTTCCCTTGTGTGCATGCATACCATTAGAGAGCTGATGAGGCTAGCTGAAGAAGCTTAGGTGACATTGGTTACAGTGGAGAGTCTCCCAATGTGATCTCTCTCATGTTGTGTAGCTGAGATGTCCACTGCCCTTTACTGTACAATGCATCAGGATATTTTATTAGGAACCTTTGTCTGGATTAGAGGTTCCTCTGTACTTCATCACTGAGGGTGTGAAAGAGAACCCCTGACAGCCTTCTCTTTGCCATCATCAGTGTGTCTGGAAATCATTGATGAAATTAGAGAGTAGATCAGTGTCATAAAAGCCTGTAATTGGATCCCATGAATGGTCTTTGCATTGGAGCTCTTCCCGCTTAGGAGGCACCAGATTTGCCATGTGTCATTTCAGAAGCTAACATGCATTGACCCACTTTTTGGGTTCTCCTTGAATCAACATATGTGGTGGGGTGTTTACAGTAATGGCATCAGAGGTCTTTTTCTGGAGAGATATGATGGAGCCTACATGTAAGTTTCCATTCTTGGAACCTGGGGACCCGATTACAATGCCAGCCTTGGCACTAGACACGGGACTGATTACAAGATGCCCTATGATTCCCGATTTTGCCATTATTGTCAGTCACTAGCCGAAGGGGGAATCCCCTGGTTTGTTTTTGGTCATTTCACCTGGCGATTTGGTTAAACATATGGGAATCAGTGTGGATTTACCAGTTCTGCATGTTTTGTCATATTTCGCAGAGGGTAACTTTTAATTATACGGTATTCCAACTTCCCAGAAGTAACAATACCCACTGTATTAGTACTTCTGAGTGCCGGGATACCAATGGAGAGTTCTGCATCCATTGTAATCAGGGTCTTGGAGAATTATGAATGCAAATTATTTTTTCTCATGCTCTCCTTGTGCCAAAGTAATGACTGTGAACACTGCAGTGAGTGTGATGCATTTTGATGGTAGGACCTGCAGTTTGGTCCACTCCTTTAGGCTAACATTGGAATTTGCTTCCTTTGCGTGAGGATGACGTTTTTACTGTCTTGCACATCTGATTGTGTACAGTACAATGATCCTGATAAATATGCTGATTGCTAACAGTGTGTTTTGATGGCAATTTGAGTTAAAACAAATTGCCACTTTTTTTTTAATGTTGAAACAGTGGGCTCAATTCTCATGTTGCATTTTGTAGTACATAAATTAGTAGTACAGTCGTCATAGTCCCCTGCAGCATTAGACTTGGCCTTCAACTTGTGACAAGCGCAACTCCTTAAGTGGTGTTCTTCTCACGTGGCATGGGATACCAGAATAGACTGTTTGTTCAACAAGGGTTGGAGGAGAAGTAAGCAAACAGACCTAGATTTCTGGCACATTGAGTAAACTGCTCTTTTCCAGCCATTGGTTCTTGCCTGCTTTGCAGACTAGTCCACAGCATTTGATGGAGTGACCGGGCAAACATTATGTTAAAAAGTAGTTGATTGGGACACTACAAGCACTACTCAAAGCAATAACTGCACTCTACTGGGATACGTGGGTACAAGTTAAATTGGGCCACAGAGACATGGTGTCAGAAAAGATCCTAACAAACAGAGGTATTAAACAAGGCTGTGTATTGGCCCCGTTGTTGTTCAACCTGTACACCGCTGACATGGGGACCTCAATAGCAACAGTGAAATAATTTCCTCCATGGATAAGGCTGCATAAAATCCAAATCTTACAATACTCAGATGAATAAATCATCTAGCATCAAACAAAAATAAGACCACAGTGGTCACTGGATGAGCTACCTAAATACAGTTTGAGCAAAAAATGCATTACAAATTAAAGCAGAATGAATTTAACGGTTTTCGGGAAACTCAAAGGGAAATCAGAGAGAGTCTGGAAACTGGTTCAGCCAAGAGTGACTACTTTATAGTATACAACTCAGGATTTGTCTATAAGACACAAGTAAATCACGAACCTACTTAAGATCAATGGAGAACAAAGCATGCAACATAATATTTGTATTATGCAGTCTAAATGCAGTTATTTAGCCCATCAGCAGAAGCTGTCATAAGGGTAATGAAGTCTAAAATAGTATCACCACTCTTGTACAGTCAAGAAGCCATGATCTCTTAAATGGACTCTATCCTAGACAAGCTGCAGTGCATCACTTACAGACATATTTTTTAGCTACCACAGTACACCCGACTGTTGGAGATTCAACGGGACTTTGGACTATTAAAACAAGACCTAGTATGCAGGTCCCAATTTCTAAATGCTAAAAATGGGACTTAAAAGCAGTACTGCAAAAGATTTTTAATGGGCCGGATATTGAATGTACTGGATACTTACACCTGGCAAGCTATAATTTTGATCTGAATTTAGATAACTTAAGATCAAGCAGCTTCTCTTACTCTGCCTTGAATTTTTTTTCTGAAAAATAGAGTGCAGCAACATCAAGAGAATTCGATTTAGTATCCTTGCAACCACATAGAGACAGCTATATCTTGCAATCATATGAAACTCCATGCTTACAATATTATTTGATAGAATAATTGAGTCGGGCATATAGGGAAAACATTATGCTTGCCAGGTTCCTGACTCTAACAATCAATGAACTCCAGCCAGAGTAGAAAAATAGATTTAACACCATTCCAAAATGTAGATTTTATATTTACAAAAAAGAATCCTTTATACACCTACTTCTTTGCTGTCCAAAATATAGGACCACTCATCGCAGTCCTCTAAAACCCATGTTCTCACAGAATGGAACTCGCATCTGTAAGGAGACAATATCACTTTGTTTTACCTCAGCTGATATTGCTCGATTGGGAAATATCTTAATATTAAGTTGAGCAGATTTAAAAGCTGAACCCAACCAAACTAGACAATGCCATTACCATTTTTTTTGTTGCTACCTGACTGTATAAACGTTGGAAGATCATGTACTTTAAAACTTTTAACTGACTGAAGAGTTGGCCTGGGCGGTGAACTTTACTCGATTCGCGGAATTTGCAGAGTTTTCTGCACTTTGCACTCCGCGGAGTTCCTTTGAGTGCATAAAACTCCACTTCACGATGTGCAGTGGAGTTTTTTCCCCGCTCGCGATCGCAAGCGGTAAGTTTGCGAGCGCGAGGTGCCGCTCGGGTAGAATTTCTACCTGATTGGCAGGAATACCAGCACAAACTGCGGTTCACACTGCACTCCTTCACTCGCTGAACTTCGCTGAGTTTTTTTGTAACTTTGCAGAGTTCCGCGTAGCAAAACTACGCAAACTACGCCCAGGCTTACTGAAGAGTAAATGTCTGTATGTTGGTTTTGAGCGTATAAATGTTGGAAGATCATGTACTCTATACGTTTTCATCAATCGAAGACCAAGTCCCTTAAGAATGATGATTTCGGACTGCCTAGTTACATACCCATCTGCATTTAACAATCATACATTTGATGATTTTAGGATTAACGCAACATGAACAATGGTAGTTGTTTTTAAAGAATTTGGAATTAATTGTGTGTGGTATACACTGTATTTTTGTATAAGGAGTTCTAATATAGTGTTAATGTGTAAAAATTTAATTTAATCACATACGCTAAAAAATATGCATTCATTCAGTTATATTTTAATGATGTTGATAGTCAAATTATAATGTAGGGGGGGCGGAATTTGTTTAGTCGTGTTACGCAAATCTCCGCGAAACTGTAATAAATGTCAGCGAGCACGTAGAGTTCCGCAAACATGTGGAATTGCTTGTTCCGCCCGTTCGCGATGCTTTTTTCCTGTTCGCGAACTCTGTTTGCATGCTCGGGGGGAAATATCTCACGAACAGGCAAAGGAAAACGCAAACAAGCATAAAATTCTGCGAAGCCGCACATCGCGGTATTTTTGGCAATTCTGCGTTCTGCGCAGAATGCAAAATTACCCAAATTCTGCAAATTTCGCAAGCGGAACGGAATTTACCGCCCAGGCCTAATATTGACACGTGAGGAAGGCTACTGCGTAGCCGTAACGCTTCAACCATTCTGTGCGATGGTGATAGAATAAACTGGATACATTGAAAAACCAGGAGTAGACAGCTGTTAACTTACACCTAAATATGCATATATATATTACTAAGTGTACATACATTTATATGAATATAAATATATATATAATTCCAAAACCTTCTTTTCAGAAAGAACTCGGTCCACGCAGGGCCACAGGAAAACTTTCATTTATTCACAGCAGCTCAGGATCGGCATGACCGGTTTCGGCTTCTGTGCCTTTCTCAAATGCCTTTCTCCCTCCAATTACCTGCTGTCCACTTTTGAATGCAGAGTGCCCCGCTTCGATTGGTGCAGGCACTCTGAAGGATGGGAGTAGTCTCATGAACCCGGCGCTCCCAGACTCGGTGCTCCAAGTTATATATATATTTACTTATAAAAAGGCAGGATTAGTATCGGATAGTTTTATACATTTTTACTACATTAATATACTTAAAAATGATTTTTTTAAACTTATTTTCAAAAAACGTTAAATTAAATAAGATATAATGTTTTACCCAGGTTTAATACATCAAAATGCATATGGAAATGGTAAAGATGGTCAGATTATAGTTTAGTATTGTTTAAAATATTATCCAAGAATTACATTAATTTATTTACATAATTTTATTATTTAATACATATTTAATTTGAAGAGATAATATGCTCTTTCATTTAGTTATATTAACTTCACTTTAATATTAATACTTTTCACACTATACTATATTTATAATATATAGTGAATTCATGTATAATAATAAAAAATAATACACTTTATTAGATTTTGCCTATACTTTTCCTTAGGGAGATCTCCACTCCAGTGGCTGAGATCTCCACCAATAGTTGAAAAGTGACTACTAGTAACTTTTGACTTGTAAATTCTGTTGTGTCCACCCTCACATTTAAGGGGATGGAGACATATAGGCCTACTCATAAGTGTAAATCTCCGCTAAGAATTAGTGAATACCATAAAAATGAGAGAGATACACCTAGGTGTAAGAATAGATCTACACATGAGGAAATCTACACATACATATTGGCCTTTGTGAATCACTACTTTAGCGTGCTTATTGTTTTGTATCATGTCTGTTTTTTACTGTACATATATGCTTAATTTATGCCAGCATATGCCGGTGGGCCTCACCAGCACTTTTTGTGTAGTAAACTGGTCCTGTTGTCATTGTCCCACTGAATGCAATCCCAAACTGACCATGATTTTTATGACAGCAGTAGTGATCACTACCTTGCAGCTGAGTGCAATAGTGAGACATGCACATGGTTATTCATTGGATGAATATTATGACGTGCATATGATTACATCTGATCCAAGACTCTCTGCTGAGCTGGCTAGTCTGTGGGAATGAGCAGTGGCAACTGTACCCAATGTATTGCAAACTTCCTTGCTGCCTGCCCTTACCAACAGAGAATACTCCTTTACCCTAGGACTGGCGACCATCATTACCTATCCACACCACTGGTGAGAAGAACACTGCAACTGAGATTTCTGTCCGTTTTTGCACTCCTCTCCCACACAGGCCAGTGGACAAATCTATTAACCAGGTGACTGACACCTGGGAGCCTGGAAATCGGAATAACTGACCATCTCACCAGTCTGACTTTGCTCGTCAGCTACTATGACTGTTTCCTACCTCTGTGCCACAGTACTTAATTTAGGCCAGTTGAAAGAACTAGTTTTGTGTCACTCCATTGTGAGTGAAGAATCATATAGCTGTCCTGCTACTGCACTTAAAAGCAAGGCGGCGATATCTATTGCTAAAAATAAATCCTGGTCAGATTGTGATTGCCCATCAGGGGCAGCTCCTCCACTAGGACGGAGGAGCGTCACCCTACTGCTCTCAGAGCAGAGCAGCAAAAATAAAATGATAATAACGTGGTTATTATCATTTTACTTTTTTATAGCTGCGGTGCTGGGTTAGGGTGGGGCTGATGGCACAGCGGTAGGAGTGGTTTGCACACTCCCTTAGAACACATGACTGTTTGGCCGGCCCTCTTTGGCCAACCAGACAGTCATGCGCACTTAGCATGTTCCCCACCAGGCTGCATTACACAGCCTGGTGAGGGAGATACAGAGCCTCCATGTCCCTGTCTGAGCGCTGAACCACAGTGCTCAGACCCATAACAACGCTGCATTGTAGCGTGGTGATTTGTTCAGGGGAGCCCGGGATTCGGGTGCTTCCTGCTATCGGAACTGAAGGAAGAAGGAAGCTGAACAAGACAGAGCAGCGGCCGGCAAAAAGGTAAGTGGTAATTTTTTTATTATTTTTTTATTTCCCCCCTGCCACCCCACCCCTCCACTGCCATTCCCTGCCAGCTGCTACTATTGCCTCCCATGGAATGACAACAAACAAGAGTCCCTGTCCCCATAATAAAGGTGCTGGTGGTGCCCACAGGCAACCACCGGTTCACATTTAGCACTGGATCTGGTGAATAACCCTTTTCCATGATAGTGTCTCAGCCATGTGAAGCTATCAGGTCATAAATCTCTCAGATCCATTCTACGACATATGGTGTCCAGGTGCAATTTATTGCACCTGATGAATTACAAACATTGTAGTGTTGGGTTTTTTCAGGTACAACAATTATCGTACTCCCTCTGGGTCATCCCATAAGTAGGGCCTAAGTTACCCATGATCCATATAATTAGATGAGAGAGGCTCCACGCTTTGTTTCTATCTGCCCCAATGGACAGACAAAATTGGAATTATCGAAGTTAGGTGGAATGTCGGTGTTAGTCAAAACACCCAAATAAATTGTATCTTTTACCTTTTGGGACAGACCCATAAATACAATGTTTTTCTAATTCGATTTTTTACGTTTACTTATTTATTAGGTTGTTTACCTGAAAACTGACTGCTAGAGCAAAGCTATAGCATAAAATATTACATTTCCACACTACGCATTATATGTGCATATATACTCATTTATACTACAAACATTTGCGGTATATTGGTATAGAGATATTTTTCTTATCTGTTATTGATAAACATTAGACCTATTACCAAAACCGTGTGTTAACCTATAAAAGTAATGAAATATACATAATCTCATAGGTAAGCCGAGCAATATAGGGGTCAGCAAACAGGGATTCGGCAGTAAATATGTGATATTTTAATGTGAAGGGGCTGTGGCTGCAGCATGTTATCAAGGATTGGTTACTGCACATATCAGTTTTACTGCTTGAGTGCTTTTGGAGGGCTGCATATGAACTAAATGAACCAGACAAGCGGTCATAGAAAGGGATACTCATGAATTCTTAAAGAACAGAGGACACATGCTAAGTATCCAGGAGGCATAAGTAGCATTTCTTGTATCCCAATGATTTGTGCATGTGAGCATGGCCCTACATGAAGCATTGCCTAATAGTGTGTTAACCTGTCTTGCGGCCAAGGCGTTGCTGGTGTTCAGTAGCTTTGTGCAAGGCTAAGTATACATGATGTGCGTGAACAATCCCATTGGCAAATGTTAGCTTAGGTTGTCCTGTCTTTGCTGGGTTTTGCCTAGCTTGATTCATCTTTCTTTGATACCACTCTCTTAAGTGAGGCATTGCAAATTGTGAATGCAGGTGCATAACTTTTGAAGCAACATTCACATTTTCAGATATTTTTCCCAAGCAAACAGTATATCTTTTCTCTTAATAATTAACTTTTAGAGCACCCTAGACCTTGACTCCATGCCCATAAAACTTGACATCTGTCACGCCCAGAACTTAATCAGAGTAAATCTTTAACCACCGCTGGCCAAGATTAAAGAGCATATCTCAGCACTTGTCAATTCATAAGAAATGGTTGAGGTATTCTTATCGTAAAACATGTCTGATAGGTTTATTCTATATCAAACCAACAAGAGTCAAGCTCACTAAACGTTACATTTGAGTGCATGGCAATAAAACAGACTGTATTTTGTGCTAAAGCGACAGAGGAGTTAGGTTCAACCTCAGCTCATTACTAACTCAGGAAACTGTGCGGATTTAATTCAATTGCGGGCGGGAGACTGCGCATGCACAGATTTTCAGTATATCTGTCACTCTCCTCTGTCGCATATTTCACTCATCAGCGCCTTTTTTCTATCATTGCGTGAGCACTGAAACATCAACCAAGGATGGGGTATAATCAGTGTCTGTACCTCTCCAGGATCATCTTAGTCACTATACCCTTAGTTTTCATATAGTGGTTTCACCCACACCTCTTCATCCTTTTGTTGTTATGTCATTCACATTTTTCTTCCAAAACACTACAGCCTGCAGCAATTGGTCAGCTCACTTTAGCCGCCTAACCGGGGCGCAAATTTTGCCGCGGTGCGGTGCTTTGATGAAGTGGGCGCGGCCGTGTCGGCCAACTGACGTGGGCTGCACTGCGGAGGTAGTGTTCCCGACGGACGTAGGCCGACAGAATCAACGAAGGATTTATCCATTGGCTACCTTCCTGTAATTGACAGCATTTTGCTCTTTCACGAGAAGCACATCCAAACATAAATTAGGTCCCTGTACTCCAGAGGCTACTATCGCAATGTGTGCATTTTAAAACTAATAAAAAATCTTTTTCCTTTAGGCGTTTATTGTATATATTGTCGGGGCCCAGCAGCAATACAATTTTCAAAAGCAATGTCATACCAAAACAAGCATTGACAAAGCTAAAAGGCTTTCAGCTAATGTATGACTGATTGGTTTTTCCAACGCTTGTTATTTGTCCGACCTGTGCTGGCGTTTTTCAACTTCGATGGTGGTGAGGTTGAAAAATTCATTAGTAATCCCTTGTAAGTCTCACGCCCTTTGTTGAACCTGCACCTGACTCTTGCCAGCTCTGTAAGGGCATGGTACGATGTTGCTGTTGAAAGAAGGTGCATCACATTAGGAAATGTGTGTTTCTCAAGACTGTGTGAACCTCCACGAGATCACTTTCATTTGCAGTGGTAATGCAAGAGAAGGTGAGCTGTATTGGTGAAAATGAGCATCTGGGTCTGTGGGCCACACTTTTGACTATTCACTGGGACTTGTTACCATGTGAATACCCCAGATGAAATGTCATTATCAAAATGCTGCTGTTGATTGGGTTTCAGAAACCACTGCAAGATAGGTGTTGAGGTAAATGACAGAAAAGGGTACCTTTTCTTTTCAATACTCATGAACTGAGTAATTGATCAGACACATCACCAACAGCTACTGGTATAGGATATCATTTATTGAAAAGGCTGATATACGTCCAATTAAAATGCTTTTATCAAGTCCACTGTGCATTAATGCAAACTATTTCATACAATTTTAAATCTGTCCAATCCATATCCGTAAAAAAGTCTATGAATGCAGTTGATTTGGATAACCTGGCACTATTCAAATGCCTCAAAACACTTTGCTATTTTTCAGCAGACAGAAATCCCACCATGGGTATCACAAGGAAGAGGACAAGTCACCATCAGCCTAGGGCCAGGCCATGGTTGGAATGGCCTGTTGGGCACACTGGCACTACCAAATGGGGCAGCTTGAAAGGGGTAGGATGCGGGCCAGTTTGTTTGGTCCGATGGGCTGCGATGGATTCACAGAAACAATCCCACTCACTTCCCTTTCAGGCAAGCCCATCTAGCAGTGACTGTGCCACATCAGAACCTCTTCCTCTCTTCTTGAATATTGTAAGAAGCTGAAGACCTGAATTCCCAATTAACCAACCTATCCAAGGTAGGGCTATGCACACACACCTGCTCTGTGCCAGTATACTCTTGCGGGTGATAGTATGCTTTACAAATACACATAGCATAATATAGTAGAGTAGTGGATAATCCAGTCCAACACTAGGCCTTACTTGCAGTGCTTTTGTTTATTCTAGTATGTGTTAGCCTAAGGTAACCTTAAGCAGACCTCATGTCAGGAGCGTTGTTAGTACTGGGGTACAGCAAAACTCTGCAAGTTTGATTACTTAGTATTTTTCAGTACTTTGGAGAACTGAATAAGGGCCCAGGACTTTTAAAGAGAGGAACAAGAAACAACAATTTTCTGTTACCCTCTGTACCTCAAAGATGTATGTCTGAGTATGACTATACAACACTTTCTTTTGTGTATAGGTAGCTGTATTCACCTTGTTTGGCTCTTCAGAGGAGCCTGCCCTGTTAGTACTGACATAATGTGGACCCTTTTCAGTGTTCCTCAGATTTCATCACTTTCTCTGATACTTTTGAACTCTAATGTATGTCCTCCGTCCGAGCTGGTCAGATCTTTTGCTTGTAAGACACTATCATATACTGACAACAATAAGGTTGTTGTCAGGATGGATAACAAGACTCTGTTTTTAAACTGAAAGGCTGCATTTGGACAATTCAGCATTGGATGAGACACAGATCTGTAAACCTTAATAATAAAGACTAAATGGCTTTTTCTGGGCAACAAAGATGTCTGAAGCGAATGTTCAGTCTGGCCCCAAGACCAATACAGAGTCCATGGAGAAATGTCCTTCTCTGAAGCCTACCTAAAACATAATACTTTGACAGTGTGATTAATCAGGAAAGATCTTACAAGGTGCAAAGTGCCTTGTTTTCATCAGGCTTCACATCCTGTTAATGTTAAGAAGGAATTTTCCTTACTTCCCTAAGGAAAAACATTCAATTGAAGTAATGATTTGTGTTCTATTCAGATAGGACTAGTTCAATAACCTTTGCCTAACCAGCCTGCAAACTATTTCTCTGTTTTATAACATATTCAGAACTTTGCAGCATGAACTGCATGCAATCAACTTTCAGTGGCTCAGCATGTTCCTCACTGGCTTGTTTTGGGGAAAGAGTGCAGTTCACATTTCTCTTCCTGGCTTATAAATTCTGTTACGGGCATAAAGAAATTAGGACTTTCAGCAGTTCGGCAGGGCTATATTTCTGCCCCACCCCTTCGGTTGGTGAATCAGATTTTGTTATGTGTGCAATGGATAAAGAGGGCTCATCTTAGGGGTCGCTCTTGTGGGAGCTGATCGCAGTAGCAGGGAGAGATAGGCTCTTGACCTTAGAGAGAGGAGAGGCTGAGTCTTATCCCCACATGCAGTAGAGCATGATCAGGAGATTTGGTCTCACCCCTAAGTAGTACAGTATTGAGTTTAGGGACAGCCAGATATTCAGAAAGGCAGTACCCAATCCTGGTTTGACTTCACTGAGTAAATTGTGGGAGTAGTTAGCACTGCATTGCTCATCAACTCAGGATGTCAAAGTGCTGTCTCACAGAGTGCTTATTATTGTATATTTTTCCTTTAATAAAGTTGTTAAGACTTCGTGTAAACCTGAAGACATTTTATTTTAATATGTGGAGTTGTACAAAAATGCATACGTAGTTGGCTAACCCTTGGCGATTAAAGGTTTACTGTTTTGCAGCAATAGCCTGGATGGAATTACCATGTGTAATAGAATCCATACATGCTTTTCTAAGTCCTACAGAATTGTGGGATGAGTAATTTTGATTGATTTTTGCCATTCTTTGAAAGGGTGCATCACTGAGTTTGCATGAATTTCTGAGGACACAGAATATGGGGTGCTTTTGTTCCACATTTCAATGAGACAATGGGTACTTTCAGGATTGTCTTTTGCACTGTAAACGTCCTCTATCTGAAGCAAAAATTGATGGATTCAGAAACGTTTCCAGTGATCTTGTGGTGCCGGAAATTGTGCCAAGCTTTTAACCACAGATAAAATTGTATTTTGCTGTTTTAGTGCCCCTATAAAATCCACGTTTGCACCCTGTGCAGATATCTGGCACACTCTTGCTAACCCCTGAATGTGGTAACTCATGGTGGCTGCCCAGACTCGCTTTAAGGTTGTGCAATCCCAGTGTTGCATTTGTTGTTCTTTTTTACAGAGGTGTAGTCAAGATCAGTCTTGGTTGACCTTTAAGGCTTTTCCCAAGCATGCTTGGCATGTCCTCCAGCCAGCATATGGAAAAGATTGTAATGAACTGCTGTTTGCATGGCGAATGGCAGGCAGTTTGATGCTCTTTCCCCAAAATAATTGGGTACAGAAAGTCAATCAATATTATCTAAATACCGAACGCATACAGCGATGTATTGTATTCATTCATTGTACAGTATCACTTTGCACCACTCTTACTCATATTAATTTGTGTGTCAGCAGAATGAGTTATCCTTGGGTTAATAAATTGCAGGAATGACTTGACAAATTGTAGATGGTTTTGGAAATCAGCCACGGTACTCACTGTAATATAACCCTTCCCTGTTATAGAGTCTATAATCTTTGTTTCACAATCTGATTGTGCAAGATAAATGATACTGCATGTTTTTTTATCCATTAATCCCTGGATGTTATTTTTTTTACACCTATCCATGGAATGTAGAAAATATAATGACACAAAAGTAAAGGACTTGTTAACTCCTCATCATCTTTATCGTACTGTTCCTTTCTTTTTGAGTGCTCTTTTACCTCTGGACAAGCACCCCCTACTGCTTACAATTTAATTAGCTACTATAATTATGTCTATCACATGGCTGGCTCTTGGCTTCTTCTCTCCTTAGTAGGGTCTTGGGCAGTGTCACCTCCCCTCCATTGGTGGGACTCTTAAGCATTCTCCCTTCCACAATGTCTTCTGTTTTTGTGTGTCTCCTGCATCCACTTCAAATAGTCAAGTTCATTTACTTGTGTTTCTCTCCTTCCTTGACCAGTGAAGCGAATGTGAAACATGGGCTGGATTTGTCATGAAATGTCAGAGTCTGCTGGGCTAAAATTCTGAATCCAGGCGCATGGAAGAGGGATTCCCAAGCACCTGCTATACTTCGGATTGCATTGATCAGATCTTTTGAGTTACTGTTGAAAGGTAGAGACTGTTACAGGGGCCATGTCATGTGGAGCATCATTCTGCAGCCCTCATTATTTTTCTAAGCAATTCCTAAGTTCCATTCTGGTGCACAATATCATCTATGGAGGCAGGCAGCAACTGCAAATTGAGGATTTCATTGGCCCAGATCCTTCTTGATGGAAGCCGCTTGTAAAATACGGTTGAAGCAGCAAAGCATTTCTTTGAGGTAAAAGATGTTTTCGAGTGACTGAACTAGGGCTGTAAAAAGGGATGCACAAGAACGAGCTGGAGCTGTTTTCCACTTCCATGCCACTTTGCAGAGACCCCTGCAGCTTCTGCAAAATGCATTTATGTATCACTACTGCAGGCTTAGTCTGATATACTTGATAAGGCGGTCAACCTCCACCATCCATAGGTGTCATTATAGACCAGAAAAGTGCCCTGCATGGCTTTTGTTACATGAGCCCCACCCAAGTTTCTGATAAGCCTTTGCTGAGAACTCAGTGGTGATTGCTAGCTTGCTGGTGCACTATTTCTCCATTGAAGATCAGTGGATGAAGATTACTGAGCTCTGTCATTTACCATAACATTAGTCTAGGCAGATGTCTATTAAAATCATTTTGAGGCTGAGTACAAGCTGGGGAGCTCACAAGAGCTCGCAATGGAGGATCTGAATTGGATGAAGTGGGGAATGTTATAAGGATGTTCTTCTCTTTCATGGCCTCATATTGTAGCTATGCCCTTATCTCAATATTTTGAATCTGCATGACAGGCCATCAAATTAGATGAGGCTTTTTCGTGTTGTTTCATACAGTTTCGACTATCCACCAATGTTCTCATAACCTTGCATTTTCCAAATAAAACACTTCCAGAGGGCAGAGCCTAGTTTTCTGAAAAATATATAAATGGCATGTTGAAGGAAAGTGATTATTGAAACTGAAGATAGCTTGATAATGCGGGCTAGGGAGTGTTTATTTATTTTCTGCCCTGAGAAGCTGTGAAACCAGTTTACCATGTTAATCTTTGCCTTCCTTGTATTTTCTTCATTAAACAAGCAATCCATGTTTTTAAACAATAATTGCAGAAAGCATATTTGATGCTGTTTGACCTAAACATGAATATAGCAAGGAGCACCTCGAATTTCCGTTGTCTTATATGAGAAAACAAGATAGAGAAGTCTTGCTTCCTGATTAGATGATCAGTTATAAACAGATTTTATTTTTAGTATTTTATCTACTCCAGAGAGTTAAAAAAAATAACTACAGTCATAATGTAGTGTTTTATACCTTTATTGTTTTGGAAGGATATTCCATAATTTTGAATTTCTTAGGCGTTTCACAATTACTTCTTGAAATATTGCCAACAAGTAAGGGACATTTCTGAAGAGGGGAAATTAGGGTGGACATCTTTCCTATGTAGCTCATTCATAATGTCTAGACTTGAAATAAAAATAAGTGATTGTAGTGTAGTTCCTATATTCCCAATAGGCTCTGCGCATTGGAATAACATAAACGATAGTTTAGACGTAGGACTGAGGTCGACTAGGTCTCTACTGAATATGTTAGACTTAATTATGAATGCCAGCTAGCTCAGAGGTCACTAGAACCTTTCTCGAGTAAACAGGGATGAGATAACTTCCCTGAATAGACAAGAAGGAATTAGCTTCTGACAACCGCATTAACATGACAACATTGCTCCCCCAGAATAAGGAGTATATCTCCAGAGTTGTGTGAAAACAATAGACAGCTATTTCACTCAGTCAATCGTGCATGCTTAGTCTCACCAGAGTCCAGAGAAATAGAGAGACGGGCGTTTTCAATAAAAGTTGTTATTTATTGAGCAGTCCTCTTTCTCGTGCAAGAGAAGTGAATTGCCGTAATTGGAGTATTATGAAATAATACTGTAAAAGCATTTATATGGTTTCTGAGCCATATGATACTAAAAACTGATAAAATATATACATACATAAAATCATTGACTAAACGTACTCAACTGGTGCTTCTAAGATACGCCTACCCCGGTGTATCTAACCTAAGCCTAGTACGTGGGAAGGAGTAAGCGAGCTGCAGTTTTAAGTTAAGTTAGTTTTGCCAAGAAT
The DNA here is from genome assembly GCF_964261635.1 of Lissotriton helveticus. Taxonomy (NCBI): domain Eukaryota; kingdom Metazoa; phylum Chordata; class Amphibia; order Caudata; family Salamandridae; genus Lissotriton; species Lissotriton helveticus. The sequence continues at coordinate 1,325,810,945 of NC_136069.1, read as the reverse complement.
CTGAATCAAGAATTCTCTTAGGATTTAATCAGCTCCGTACCTTGGTTATAAAATGAAGGAGGTCTTGTATCTCTTTCTCAGGACTCGATTTCCCAGCAACCCGCGAGGGTGACTGGAAACACTGGAGCTGGATTTCTCGGCAGGAGAAAAGACAGCATCTCTCTCAGTGCGTCAAATGGGAAGGCCAGCTTCCTTCGGCTCTCGCATCAGCTGGGCTTTGGGCAAGTAGATAGCCGCTCTGCTCCAAACCACCGTGTGTTTGCTTAAGGCAACGTTGGTATATTTATACCTGGAAGGTGCCGAGTTTGACGTAAGGTTGGACATAAGACGTCACTAAGAACTTACAGTTCTTTCTGGACTCCAGGAGTTCTTGTTCAAATCAAAACAAAAGCAGGGGGATTTCCCAGGCTGCTGGAGCCTTGGTTTGTTTAAAGAACGCGTTGTACTTTCTAGGAGTCTATGGGAGTAGGCTTGCCGTATTTGGACTGCATGGGCTATGACTAAATATGGATATGATTCTTATGCCTTTATAAGGATATGTTTTGTTTTAACCACATAAGGGCATGAAATGGGAATATTTAAATAGGTTCCTAGATACATTCACAACATAATCATATGTAACTCTTAGCGAATAAAAGGCTAAGTTAGACAAAAGACGCTTTTCACTTCCAAACAAAACTGTGCATATGCTTCATGGACACATAGCCATCAGTGGGAGAAGCTATTGTTAACATTTATCTAACATTGCACTGTTTAGATTTGATCTTATTTTTAGGATCGCCTACGCAGCGCGCATGCGCTGCATGGGAGGGGACCTATAGGAATCGATTCAGTTTTTCGTCCAAAAACTTGCACGCTTTGCATTGCTTTCAATGGTAATGCATTCACGTTTGACGATTCCTTAGTGGGAGAGAGCTTTGAAACCATCTGTTTGTAATTAACTTTCAAACAGATAGTGCCCCGGCTCATTTTTTTTTTTTGCTCGTTAGTTTGTTTAGGTACACTTCCCCCACTTTAAAATAGTTTAACTTCTGCCACACTCAATGCAGACCATCATGAAATGACAACTTGTCCCTTCACATTATTACGTAGTTCTCGAAGAAATCTTCTATTAGTGCCATAATTTTATTGCGTTCAGGGGCCTTACATGTTATCACGTGCTGTGGCATTATATTAAGCTAGTGCTAAACATTGCCTAATTCTCCGTAATCCTATTTTGTTTAGCAGTTTGTTTTGCCGATTTCGCATTGTATTAGGCAAAACTGTTGGGTCGTAGTCAAATTAGGTGCATAATATTAGTACATGCAAGGAGCTTAATTTAGGGTGGTGTGTGCTGGGACTCTTATTTCTTTAAGTTTTGTTTTTAGTATTTAAATGGCCGATTAAGTTTTGGTTTTAGCAAGAATTAAATTTGTTTATAAACCAATACTTTGAATACATATATTAGAACTGAGAACCCAAATCAAAACAAAAGCAGGGGGATTTCCCAGGCTGCTGGAGCCTTGGTTTGTTTAAAGAACGCGTTGTACTTTCTAGGAGTCTATGGGAGTAGGCTTGCCGTATTTGGACTGCATGGGCTATGACTAAATATGGATATGATTCTTATGCCTTTATAAGGATATGTTTTGTTTTAACCACATAAGGGCATGAAATGGGAATATTTAAATAGGTTCCTAGATACATTCACAACATAATCATATGTAACTCTTAGCGAATAAAAGGCTAAGTTAGACAAAAGACGCTTTTCACTTCCAAACAAAACTGTGCATATGCTTCATGGACACATAGCCATCAGTGGGAGAAGCTATTGTTAACATTTATCTAACATTGCACTGTTTAGATTTGATCTTATTTTTAGGATCGCCTACGCAGCGCGCATGCGCTGCATGGGAGGGGACCTATAGGAATCGATTCAGTTTTTCGTCCAAAAACTTGCACGCTTTGCATTGCTTTCAATGGTAATGCATTCACGTTTGACGATTCCTTAGTGGGAGAGAGCTTTGAAACCATCTGTTTGTAATTAACTTTCAAACAGATAGTGCCCCGGCTCATTTTTTTTTTTTGCTCGTTAGTTTGTTTAGGTACACTTCCCCCACTTTAAAATAGTTTAACTTCTGCCACACTCAATGCAGACCATCATGAAATGACAACTTGTCCCTTCACATTATTACGTAGTTCTCGAAGAAATCTTCTATTAGTGCCATAATTTTATTGCGTTCAGGGGCCTTACATGTTATCACGTGCTGTGGCATTATATTAAGCTAGTGCTAAACATTGCCTAATTCTCCGTAATCCTATTTTGTTTAGCAGTTTGTTTTGCCGATTTCGCATTGTATTAGGCAAAACTGTTGGGTCGTAGTCAAATTAGGTGCATAATATTAGTACATGCAAGGAGCTTAATTTAGGGTGGTGTGTGCTGGGACTCTTATTTCTTTAAGTTTTGTTTTTAGTATTTAAATGGCCGATTAAGTTTTGGTTTTAGCAAGAATTAAATTTGTTTATAAACCAATACTTTGAATACATATATTAGAACTGAGAACCCGGAGATGTTCTTATGATGGGAATAGCCTAAACATTTTGTGATAAAAGAATTGCTTTTACAAAAGCTGCTGCCTTTGCTTAAACTGGTATCCTCTTCCTAAAAAATTTACATCTTCCAGTGCTTGTTGACTGCTGTTCGCCCTTAGGATGTTTTTACGACCACCTTTTAACTTTTCAACACATGTTTGTAGTCTCCAGACTTGTTAAAACAACAGATATAGGTGGAATGGCTCCAAGACAGTGTCTCCTTAGTTTCACTACAAACCCCCCACCTCCCCACCCACCTAGCCTTAGGCTGATTCTAGGCAGTCAGGCGAGGTGTTTGTAAATAAGGCCCGTCTTCTCCATCCTTGTGGTAAACACTGCATACTCCTTTTTAATCCTATTTTTCTTACCAGTTTTATGCCAAGTTTGCTTTGTATTAGGCAAAACTGCTGGGTTGTAGTCAAATTCGGTGCGTAATATTAGAATGTGCAAGGAGCTTAATTTAGGGCGATGTGTGTCGGGACGCTTAGCACTGTTTTAAGCTTTTCTCCTTTAAACATTGTAGGCATGAAAGGACTTATAATTGTAAGGTGCTTAAGCATGGAAATGTATACAGGCCTGTAATGTTTGCGCCTCCAAGCAGGGACGGGTTTGTCCGAAAATTTTGGGGTAAGGCCTGCAGTTAACATCCAAAGCCTGTGCACATATTTACTTCACTAAAGCACATACTGTGGGCACCCATATACATAGTGCTGTTTGCCGCCCCCTCTTCCTCTGCTCTCTCCCCCAACCCCCACCCCGCTTGCCTCACATTATTACATAGTTCTCAAAAAAATCTTCTAGTAGGGCCGAAATGTTATCTTCTTCAGGGGCCTTATATGTTATCACGTGCTGTGGCATTAGATTGAACTTGCGGAGGAGTAGCCTACTCCTTTGTAGTCCTATTTTGTTTACCAGTTTTATTACGAATTTGCGGTGTGCTAGGCAAATCTGTTGGGTTGTAGTCAAATAAGGGTCGTAATATTAGTACGTGGAAGGAGTTTAATTTAGGGTGGTGTGTGCCGAAACGCTTAGCATTTTTCTTTAGCTTTTCTCCTGTAAACATTGTAGGCATGCAAGTGTTTTCATTTTTTAGGTTCTTGGGCATGGAGATGTATACAAGGCCATACTGTTCGTGCCTGCAAGGAGGAACGGGATTGTCCGAATTAATTTTAGGATAGGCGCACATTTGCTTTGCATTTTGCGTCTGGGACATGTTTTTTTTTGTTTGGGGCCTAAACACATGCGTTGTTAACTTGCAGCGCTTATGCACATATTTATTTCACTAAAGCACATGCTGTGTGCACCCATATACATAGTGTTACTGCCTGCCCTTCTCTGCTCTCCCTCCCTCCCCGCTTGTCTCACATTATTACATAGCGCAGAAAGAAATCTTTCTATCAGGGCCGTAATGTTATCGCGTTCAGGGGCCTTATATGTTATAACGTGTTGTTGCATTATATTATAAAGGGGGTGGTGATGGACAGAGTATCTGAATTAAGCAGAACACTCCTACCCAGTCAAAAGATCAGGGCTTGATCCATCACCGTTTTTTAGCTCACTGCACCATCCCAGCTCAGAACCTGGCTACATGCAAATTAGTCTGACCCTGGCCCAGTGCATCATGGGAACAGGGCAGACCAAACTACCAAGCCAATTCTTTACTGGAAAGGAAACAAGCTTCCGGGGACCGGTTTCTGGCATTACAGCCGTCTTCGGCCCGGCTTGCTTGAATCCTGATGGTGCAGTGAGCAAGGGACTCACATCTGAGCATACCCTTCCACACTTGTGGTGGCCAAAACCATTCATAAAGGGGGTGGTGATGGACAGAGTATCTGAATTAAGCAGAACACTCCTACCCAGTCAAAAGATCAGGGCTTGATCCATCACCGTTTTTTAGCTCACTGCACCATCTCAGCTCAGAACCTGGCTACATGCAAATTAGTCTGACCCTGGCCCAGTGCATCATGGGAACAGGGCAGACCAAACTACCAAGCCAATTCTTTACTGGAAAGGAAACAAGCTTCCGGGGACCGGTTTCTGGCATTACAGCCGTCTTCGGCCCGGCTTGCTTGAATCCTGATGGTGCAGTGAGCAAGGGACTCACATCTGAGCATACCCTTCCACACTTGTGGTGGCCAAAACGATTCATAAAGGGGGTGGTGATGGACAGAGTATCTGAATTAAGCAGAACACTCCTACCCAGTCAAAAGATCAGGGCTTGATCCATCACCGTTTTTTAGCTCACTGCACCATCCCAGCTTAGAACCTGGCTACATGCAAATTAGTCTGACCCTGGCCCAGTGCATCATGGGAACAGGGCAGACCAAACTACCAAGCCAATTCTTTACTGGAAAGGAAACAAGCTTCCGGGGACTGGTTTCTGGCATTTCAGCCGTCTTCGGCCTGGCTTGCTTGAATCCTGATGGTGCAGTGAGCAAGGGACTCACATCTGAGCATAACCTTCCACACTTGTGGTGGCCAAAACGATTCATAAAGGGGGTGTTGATGGACAGAGTATCTGAATTAAGCAGAACACTCCTACCCAGTCAAAAGATCAGGGCTTGATCCATCACCGTTTTTTAGCTCACTGCACCATCCCAGCTCAGAACCTGGCTACATGCAAATTAGTCTGACCCTGGCCCAGTGCATCATGGGAACAGGGCAGACCAAACTACCAAGCCAATTCTTTACTGGAAAGGAAACAAGCTTCCGGGGACCGGTTTCTGGCATTACAGCCGTCTTCGGAAGCCGGAAGCTTGTTTCCTTTCCAGTAAAGAATTGGCTTGGTAGTTTGGTCTGCCCTGTTCCCATGATGCACAGGGCTAGGGACAGACTAATTTGCATATAGCCAGGTTCTGAACTGGGATGGTGCAGTGAGCTAAAAAACGGAGATGGATCAAGCCCTGATCTTTAGACTGGGTATGAGTGTTCTGTTTAACTCAGATGCTCTGTCCATCACCACCCCCTTTTCTGAATCGTTTTGGCCACCATAGGAGTGGCAGGGTATGCTCAGTCATCAGTCCCTTGCTCACTGCACCATCAGGATTTAAGCAAGCCGGCTGAAGACGGCTGCAATGCCAGAAACCGGTCCCCGGAAGCTTGTTTCCTTTCCAGTAAAGAATTGGCTTGGTAGTCTGGTCTGCCCTGTTCCCATGATGCACTGGGCCAGGGACAGACTAATTTGCATGTAGCCAGGTTCTGAACTGGGATGGTGCAGTGAGCTAAAAAACGGTGATGGATCAAGCCCTGATCTTTTGACTGGGTATGAGTGTTCTGTTTAACTCAGATGCTCTGTCCATCACCACCCCTTTTTCTGAATCGTTTTGGCCACTATAGGAGTGGCAGGGTATGCTCAGACATGAGTCCCTTGCTCACTGCACCATCAGGATTCAAGCAAGCCGGGCCGAAGACGGCTGCAATGTCAGAAACCGGTCCCCGAGAGCTTGTTTCCTTTCCAGTAAAGAATTGGCTTGGTAGTTTGGTCTGCCCTGTTCCCATGATGCACTGGGCCAGGGACAGACTAATTTGCTTGTAGCCAGGTTATGAACTGGGATGGTGCAGTGAGCTAAAAAACGGTGATGGATCACGCCCTGATCTTTTGACTGGGTATGAGTGTTCTGTTTAACTCAGATGCTCTGTCAATCACCACTCCCTTTTCTGAATCGTTTTGGCCACTATAGGAGGGGCAGGGTATGCTCAGACATGAGTCCCTTGCTCACTGCACCATCATGCTCCATGGGATGGAGATAGTATCCTATGCTGATGATACCCAGATCCTTGTCTCTCTCTTCCAGTTAGAGGCCCCGACTGCCTCCAATTTTAGATCTTGTATGGAGGCAGTTGGTCAATGGATGATCTATAATTTATTGAAACTGAATGGAGAGAAGACGCAGGTGATGGTGTTTGGAGGGAAAGATGATGTATGGTCATCCTGTTGGTGGCCAGACTCATTAGGAGTCTGCCCCACCCCTACCTCAGTTGCAAAAAATCTTGGGGTCATGATTGACCCAGCCCTCAATCTGGGTAAACGGGTTAGTAGAACTATCTCTACCTGTTGGGGCATTATACATATCCTGAGGAGGATTAGGCATTACCTATCACTGCAGGCAAGGAAACAGGTTGCAGTTGCCCTCATTGGCTCCCGGCTGGACTACTGCAATGCGCTGTATGCGGGAATGAATAAAAATCTACTGCAGCGCTTGCAGGTAGTCCAGAACGCTGCTGCTAAGTTTGTCCTGGATCTCCCCAAGCGTGCCTCAGCTACATCGGCCAGAAAGCTGCTACATTGGCTTCCCGTTGAGGACCGTATCCATTTTAAGACCCTATGTATGACTTATAGGGCCCTAGCCAAAACCAGTCCAACGGGGATAGGATCCATCCTGTCCCGATGTACTCCATCTAGGGACCTGCGTTCCTCCAGTAGACTTCTTCTGTCTACCCCTCGATTTAGGAGAGCTAAATGGGGTGGTAGGGCCTTTTCCACCTTGGCGCCTAAGTGGTGGAATGCTCTCCCTCTTGAACTAAGATCACTACCCACCCTTTCAGCATTTAGAAGTGCCTTGAAGACGCATTTCTTTAAGCAGGCCTATATGTAATGGAGTCGTGCTGATGTATATGATAAGCTTTGTTAGGCGCCTTGATGCCTTCGGGTTATTGTTTGCGCATTATAAATTTTATTCAATCAATCAATCAATCAATCAGGATTCAAGCAAGCCGGGCCGAAGACGGCTGCAATGCCAGAAACCGGTCCCCGGAAGCTTGTTTCCTTCCCAGTAAAGAATTGGCTTGGTAGTTTGGTCTGCCCTGTTCCCATGATGCACTGGGCCAGGGACAGACTAATTTGCATGTAGCCAGGTTCTGAACTGGGATGGTGCAGTGAGCTAAAAAACGGTGATGGATCAAGCCCTGATCTTTTGACTGGGTATGAGTGTTCTGTTTAACTCAGATGCTCTGTCCATCACCACCCCCTTTTCTGAATCGTTTTGGCCACTATAGGAGTGGCAGGGTATGCTCAGACATGAGTCCCTTGCTCACTGCACCATCAGGATTCAAGCAAGCCGGGCCGAAGACGGCTGCAATGCCAGAAACCGGTCCCCGGAAGCTTGTTTCCTTTCCAGTAAAGAATTGGCTTGGTAGTTTGGTCTGCCCTGTTCCCATGATGCACTGGGCCAGGGACAGACTAATTTGCATGTAGCCAGGTTTTGAACTGGGATGGTGCAGTGAGCTAAAAACGGTGATGGATCAAGCCCTGATCTTTTGACTGGGTATGAGTGTTCTGTTTAACTCAGATGCTCTGTCCATCACCACCCCCTTTTCTGAATCGTTTTGGCCACTATAGGAGTGGCAGGGTATGCTCAGACATGAGCCCCTCGCTCACTGCACCATCAGGATTCAAGCAAGCCGGGCCGAAGACGGCTGCAATGCCAGAAACCGGTCCCGGGAAGCTTGTTTCCTTTCCAGTAAAGAATTGGCTTGGTAGTTTGGTCTGCCCTGTTCCCATGATGCACTGGGCCAGGGACAGACTAATTTGCATGTAGCCAGGTTCTGAACTGGGATGGTGCAGTGAGCTAAAAAACGGTGATGGATCAAGCCCTGATCTTTTGACTGGGTATGAGTGTTCTATTTAACTCAGATGCTCTGTCCATCACCACCCCCTTTTCTGAATCGTTTTGGCCACTATAGGAGTGGCAGGGTATGCTCAGATATGAGTCCCTTGCTCACTGCACCATCAGGATTCAAGCAAGCCGGGCCGAAAACGGCTGCAATGCCAGAAACCGGTCCCCAGAAGCTTGTTTCCTTTCCAGTAAAGAATTGGCTTGGTAGTTTGGTCTGCCCTGTTCCCATGATGCACTGGGCCAGGGACAGACTAATTTGCATGTAGCCAGGTTGTGAACTGGGATGGTGCAGTGAGCTAAAAAACGGTGATGGATCAAGCCCTGATCTTTTGACAGGGTATGAGTGTTCTGTTTCACTCAGATGCTCTGTCCATCACCACCCCCTTTTCTGAATCGTTTTGGCCACTATAGGAGTGGCAGGGTATGCTCAGACATGAGTCCCTTGCTCACTGCACCATCAGGATTCAAGCAAGCCGGGCCGAAGATGGCTGCAATGCCAGAAACCGGTCCCCGGAAGCTTGTTTCCTTTCCAGTAAAGAATTGGCTTGGTAGTGTGGTCTGCCCTGTTCCCATGATGCACTGAGCCAGGGACAGACTAATTTGCATGTAGCCAGGTTCTGAACTGGGATGGTGCAGTGAGCTAAAAAACGGTGATGGATCAAGCCCTGATCTTTTGACTGGGTATGAGTGTTCTGTTTAACTCAGATGCTCTGTCCATCACACCCCCTTTTCTGAATCGTTTGGGCCACTATAGGAGTGGCAGGGTATGCTCAGACATGAGTCCCTTGCTCACTGCACCATCAGGATTCAAGCAAGCCGGGCCGAAGACGGCTGCAATGCCAGAAACCGGTCCCCGGAAGCTTGTTTCCTTTCCAGTAAAGAATTGCCTTGGTAGTTTGGTCTGCCCTGTTCCCATGATGCACTGGGCAAGGGACAGACTAATTTGCATGTAGCCAGGTTCTGAACTGGGATGGTGCAGTGAGCTAAAAAACGGTGATGGATCAAGCCCTGATCTTTTGACTGGGTATGAGTGTTGCATTATATTAAGCTTATGGTAAACACTGCCTACTCCTCCGTAATCCTATTTTGGTTATTAGTTTTCTGTCGATTTTGCGGTGTATTAGGCAAATCTGTTGGGTCGAAGTTAAATTAGGGCTGTAATATTAGTACGTGCAAGGAGCTTAATTTAGGGTGGTGTTTGTCGGGATGCTTAGTATTTTTGTTAAGCTTTTCTCCTGTAAACATTGTAAGCTTTTATTTTTAAGGTGCTTTTCATCAATACAATCCACATAATATCAATCAGTGCCATGTATTAACACGCCACATAATTACACTCTACTTAATACAATACAAATACACTCCACACAACCCTCAAAACCACATAATTACACTCTACTAAATGCAACATACACCCCACATAATACCATTCAATAACACATAATTACATACCACATAATTACACTCAACTCAATACTACATTAATACAATCCACATAATATCACTCAGTGCCACATAATAACAGAACACAAATTTAAAAATACACTCAATACAATATACATACACTACACATAATAACACTCAGTAAAACATAATTACACACCACATAATTACGCTATACTCAATACAACATTAATACACTACACATAATACAACTAAGTACCACTTATAACTCTTTTTATTATAACTTTTCTACATAAAACACATCAGTCACAATACTCTACAACATAGCCAACACTTCTAAATAAACACATAAAGTCCCAAAAGCGAGACCTATTGGCTATGCCAATGCTTGTTATTTTTGTTCGCGTTATCATGTTTTTTTTCCCTGCAGCATTGACTTTCTTGGAGTTGACATAGAGGACAACTAGATGTGTGAATGTGAGTATGACAATAAACAGAGTAAACTGAAGTGAACTGATTAGGTTACTCTGAGGGGAATTATTCTTCCTTCAATTACACGTGTCTCTGGGTCTAGATTTATTGGGTCTGGAGACTGCAGACATAAAATTCCAGAGACATCCAGACCTCTATTCGATGTTGCAGAGGAAGTTGCTATGGGTAGCTGAACACTGCAACAACGTAAGGAAAAATAATGTCTCCCCATAGACAGGATGAAGCCTGTCATGAGCTGACACCCTGTACTTAGCAGGCAGAAAATGCCTGTCGCTATGTCCAAAAATCAGGGAAAACCACATGGTATCTCTGGGTGTGTATTTCTCATTCTGGTGAGAAAACTTTAAATGGGCGGATTTTGGTGTTGGAGTACCGGCCTGATTCAGAAATTCCACTCCTCCGGTATCCCCCAAACTAAATTCCAATGAACTGTAATGGTTGCTATAGTGTGGATACTGTGGACTGAACTGTGACTTGGTTGAGGCTAGGGAAAGGGATGGGTTGCAGCACTAGATACACTCATGAGACATTCTTCACACCCTCCTTTGATGGCCATCATATTAGAAAACAAAACGTGGAAAATGTGCTTTAAATAGAGCCATTTGACCCATTTCTTTAACATTTGGTAACCCTTTGAAAGGTTGCCCTCAAGAAGCTTTCCCCAGTCGCTATGCTCACTCAGTGACACAATACTTTTCCCTAACCACACTATTCTTTTGAAATTGTTGAGCTGCAGTTGAGAATGTTTTATCATTGTGCCATGGCAGATTGGCACATTGCTGTGCTATTGTGTACCATGGAAGATTTAGTCCCCAATAAAGTGGTAAATCATTAATTGCATTCTTAACGTAGCCCTTTTACATGATTGGATAGGCCATTTTCTTGGGAACGTTGTTCCCCAAAAAGAAGCAGCCAAAGAAATAAGGTTGAGTTTAGGACACTCAGAGGCGTATTTATTAAAGGATTTGCATCACCCTTGCACCACACAAAGGGAGGCACGGTGATACAAAACCTAGAATGAGATTTACCAAGCCATGCATGGCCAGTGCAGGTTACTGCCTTGCGTTACTGTGCCCCAAGGAGGCGTTACATGAGTTCCCATGCATCCACCCATCGCTGTTGGTGCATTCACAGATTTACGATTAGTGGTAAACCTGGGAATGCATTACAATTCTAGACCTTCCCAGGTTTTGTGCAGGAAGGTCTCCCTTCCTGCGCAAAAACATCCTTGCACCATGGAGCAAGGGTGCCTGCGTTAGTGCTAGGCAGCACATAGTGCGCCAGTGCAACAAGAGCACAGGAATGCACCATATAATGTTAAATATGGCACATTTCTGTCCTCTCCCTGTCATGCAATGCAGAGCAGTAAGTAACCTTGCAGTGCTGCCTTTCGTGACATTTTGGTAAATCTGCCCCTCATTGTATAGAGAAAATATTGAAGTGTGCATGCTCTTTACTGATAGCGATGATAAATAGGCTCTAGAAGATTAATCAGATTTTCAAGTCTCTACTTATGTGTCCCTTCAAGTGTTATTTGGGATTTTATTTTGCTGCTTTGGAGTACCTTATTAACAGATTTAAACAAGGTCAGTTCCTGCTTTGCCTCAAGAAAAAGAGAGGGGCCCTATTACACCAAAGGAGTAGGGTGCCAAATAGACCAGAGTCACAAAACAGTCCCCTTTGGGTAGCTACAATTCCATCACTTTCATACTTAAAATAGGATCCTTTTATCACCAAAATATAAACAATGTTAATCCCACAAATCCCAGAAATTCAATATGGGTCAGTACATATTTATTTTTCATATATTAAAAAACGTGAAATCACATTTATATCAAAAAACAGAATTGATTCTGTAGTATTTTCCCCCCAAAAAACACAATTAAAAAATCATACACATATCAATACGCTGTCCAAATTAGCTTTAAAAAACTGCAGAATCAGTTCAGTATATATATATATATATATATTTATCCCAAGCGCCGCTTAGAAAACTCGGATGCCAAAAGCTCTTCCTCAGCAATTCACGAAAGCAGACACGAACCCAGAGTAAGTGCAAAGTAGCGTTTTATTCCTCGCTAATCAGCCATAACGCGTTTCACCACAAACGTGGCTTGATCACATGACAACGTTCAAAACTTGAACGGACCATTAAGACAGCTAGCACCCAAAGCACGTGACTGTGATAACAATGAACATAAAAGAAATAAACGTGAAGTACATTTGGAAATTTTACCTTCGAATCAAAAGTAAGTATATACAATATATATATACACCTAAATTCACAAAAGTCCAAGGGTAATAATGGGAAGGTGAGATTCATTTGCTGTAAAATACATATACATTTTTTGCAATTATTTCGGAAAATGACTCAGCACCACAATTTATATGTAATTAATCATTGCTGTTGACCAACATCATTATTAATAATACATTTGTACAAGGGCAACTTAGATTAAAACAAAAGCGCACATCACATTTGTGTGCAATGTTGATAATTGTTGTATTAAGAAAAAAGTGCAAAGTGCTTGTAAACATAAGTTGGTATGTTTAAAAAATACAACGATGTTATTTAAGAAAAGGCTTTTTCTATCATACAAAAAATAATTCCATATAAAAAATAAGAAAACCTCTGGCATTTCATATATATACACAAATATACAAATATGTCGCCCAAGGTAATATTGGGTTGGTCATAACCTGATTTCAAGCATAATGCTTACATGATAATCCGTCTGAGTATACCCATAATTGCAAAGAAAGATCTCCCTTTTCCCCCATTGGTAGAGATTTAATTCAAACACCCCTAAATGATGTTACTGGAAGGATAATATCCAAAAAAAGGAACCGTCACTAAGTGCATAAAGTGAATGTGTGCATAATAATTAAAAAACCTCGGTGTGAGGATTTTGTGAATAAACAGAGAGAAATGAAGCAGCCAAGGGGGCATAGTCCAAAAAACCCGTGTGTGGTTTACAAAACCCATGTTGTTGAACCACTTAAAATGACAATACGACTAAAGGAGTTTCAGGATTTAGTCGATGAAACAATAAGTTGAAATGAAAACGAAAGGACGAAGGACACAGGGGACAGGTTTCATTATACAGGTTAGGACTGGAACAAAAAGGTCAAAATAACCAGAAGTTCAGTTGCATACAGAAAAATGAAATGCAAATGATCACTTATGGGGGTTCTTTTACCGATAAATCTTATGCTTAGAGGCATGTGTGTAAATCTTCAGTATTATTTAGTCCACCCGGGCTCTTACTGTTAAAGTTCAAAATATACCTTGTCTCCAATTTACGCATGCAATGTATATATATGTGTGTGTGTGTGATTTCACGTTTTTTAATATATGAAAAAAAAATAAGTATTGTTCAATTGACTCATATTGAATTTCTGGGATTTGTGGGATTAACATTGTTTATATTTTGGTGATAAAAGGTTCCTATTTTAAGTATAAATGTGATGGAATTGAAGCCACCCAACGGGGACTGGTTTTGTGACTCTGTTCCAGCTTTTCCCGATCTTAGAGGTCTATTTCGATGGAGGGCGGATCGCCAGCACCTGTATGGCGGTGGCGATCTGTGCGCCATTTCCGTCCGCCCACCTAACATTTCCGTCCGCCATATTACATGGCGGTGGGGACCCAGACGGACAGAAAGACCGTCTGCCAGTTTTCCACCGGTAGGCAATCCGCCCAATTGCATACCGGCCAGAAAAGACATGCAATATGGTGGCGGTGACATCCATATTACGATGATGGTGATCTCAGGCATGCAGAGAATGCCTTTGGGGGCCCGTTGCCGGCCCCTAGGGGGTTGGGGGGGTGGGTGGCTGCACATGGGGGGTACCCATGGTACCCCCCAACATTTGCATGCACCAGGTGGCAGGCACCACTCGGTTCCTTGTCAAGTTGTGCACGCAAATGCACAGCATGCCCTATTAACATTGTGGCGGGAGCTGAATACAGCACTGCCCGCCACAATGTTAAATATACAGGATGCGACCACCATGGTGGCGGGACCGCCGCACCACTTGCGGTCGGTCCTGTTTAACGTTACGGTGGCGGGCGGACATCGTAATAGGCCCCTTAGTATTGAGTGGTGGTCCTCCCTGATGATTGCAGCTTGACAAGTTGAGTCTGAGGCACATCACTAGTAACGTGTATTGTGAAGACTGGGATTCTCGAGGCATCAGTGCAATGCCAAGGTCAGAGTTGCGGTCACAGGTGGGATCAACTGCATTATTATAAATGTTGAGGAGTGCATTACATCTACCCGCTCCTGCATTACACTTCATGGATCGCGTGAAAAAACTGGGATTCAGTAGTGCATGATTCGAAAGAAAAGTTAGGAGATGCATGAGTCTAAAGTGTTAAAAGGACATAGGTCTGTGAAGCCTTTGGGATGAAGAGCACTTTTCAATTATTTATCTCCAAAAACGCACTTTCCGTGTGTTTCTTCAGTGATGATTTACTAAGATTCATGGTGGTGTGTTTTCAAATGATAACTTTATCGCGTTGTCTTCTCTTTTCCAGGGCAAATCATACCCTTTCAAGGGGGCGTTTCCACCCGTATGGAACCCTATTGCCTACTTAGATTACAATAACCTATGGAGGACAATGGATCACATGGGAATGGAGGTATGGTTTGTAAAAGAACACTAAAACAATGTTTTAGGAGTAACTAACTTATTCTACTCTTGTGCTAGTACTTTAAGGGAATATAATTACAGTGTAGTTAGTTTTCAGGTTAATCATTTATCTTATTATTACCCACAATGTCATAGGAAGAGATCCATCTGACATTGAAAGACAATTGGAGCTTGACTCCACTCTTTTTACTTGCATTGGGTGAGGGCTTGAATCACATTTTTTGGCCAGTGCTTCCATTCGTCCGGTAATATGACCAGGCTGTTTGCCCATGGGTTTTGCTTTGTTAGTTTGTAGTTCAGTGCCTGCTCCCAGCCACATGGCGGACACAATGTAACATTGGGTTGTAACCGCATTGTGTAATTCTGTAACCAGCCACAATATAACTATAGAGGAGCTGTAAATATATTGCACGTTTCCTGTAACAATTGTATTAATCCAACAGCTTGCTCTGTGCTCCCCTTTAACAGCTGTATGGACAACTTCAAAATTCACCCGCCAGCATTGTTTGCTTATTGCATTTTCATGAGTTCTGCCGTGAGACCCTGGTGACAGCAAAGGGCTCCTCATTCCAGAGTCAGAGTCCAGATAGATAGTTTGATAAAAGACGCATTTTATCATTAGATATTCCAAACGTTTCCCCAAAGTGCGTTTTTTTAAAAGAAGAAACGTCAGAATGTTTTCCAATCCAAAGTCTGATCTTTTTGTGGGCTCCGGGTCCCCGGGGCCTGCTGTAAAATGTTTTTACGCAATCAGTAAGGAAAGCCCTATTTATTAGCGATGAGACAGCTAAGGTAGAAATACCTCTAAATGGAAGCATGTGCAAGAGCTGACGTGTGTTTTCTTTTGAGGGAAGACACTTTTATACATAAAACCATGTGCTCATGCTCCCTGGCATAAAGAAAGCTAATTCAGTAAGGCCCTGCTTGAGGTTTTGGGTCCAGGCCCCACAAAAACCTCTGACTAGTGTGTGGGCATCTGGAAATAAATTGGCCTGTTATTTGGGTATTCGATCACATTATTGTAAGCGGCATAATTAAATAGTGGGGGAGGTGAGGAGGGGGCAAGAGGGATCTTGCCTTCCTGCTTACAAGGGAAATGTAATTTTGTTCTGGCTCGTAATAACACAATGTTCATTCAGCACTGCATACTGAGTTTAAGGAGAGACATTCTGGGCTATATAAGCATATTCTGGGCCAGATGTATAAACATTAGGAATACTGAGTTCCTAACAGGGCCGGACTGGGAACCAAAATCCGGCCCCCCTGGGGAGGTTGGGGGTGTGACCGAGCTCTTTGCCGGGGCCGGTTTTCGGCCGATTTTGTTACAGGGCTTATTTTGCAGCTGTGCTGCATAAACGGCCCTGTAATAAAAAAGGCCCCCAGGGGCCCAAAACCGGCCCCCACCCTTGCGGCGCACCGAGGGATTGCCTGGTGCCCGCAAACGGCCAGTCCGGCCCTGGTTCCTAACTGCCTTTATCACCGGATCGCAATTAGGAAATCAGTATTCCTAATGTATGAAACTCATTGAGTTTCATTTAGGGATTCGTTGTGGGTCGCAAATCAGCATGAATATTAATGAGGTATGTCACAGTTTGCGACCCATTAGGAATCACAGGGATGGTGGCCTGCTGAGGTCAGCATACCACCCACCAAGTCTGTGATTTTTTTTTTTTAAATAAACCAATCTTTTTTTGATTTTTGTTTAATGGAGATCATTTTACTTGAAGGAAAACAGGATGTGTTTGAAAAGAAAATAATGAAGCCTTGAAGTTTCATTTTTAAGAATGGGACCACTGCCTGCTCTTAAAATATATGTTTTCATTATTCACAAAGGGGAAGGGGACCCTTGGGAACCCCTTCCCTTTTACGAATGGGTTACCACCAGTTTTAAATTGGTGGTAAAGTATTACTGTTTTACGTACTGGAATTCACTCACAGAACAGTAATACATACCATACAGATTAAGTATTTGGTAGGGACACTCTTAACACGCCCCTTCCATATACCAAATCGCAAATTCAAAATGCGATTCGGTAGCAAGTTACAGAATCTCATTTTGTACATTTGGAAAAGCATTTTTTCGGTTGTAAATGACCCAATTCATGACTGGAAAAATGTTTAGTTCATCCAGCCCTCTGTTAAAAACATCCTCAGCATTCTTAGAATTTAGAACCTATTTAATAGACAACAGAAGCAACTTCCTGCACCCTTGTTCTGGGGGTGCACTTAGTAGTGTGTTAGTGGCTCAGTGTGTGGCTCAGTGTGTCTAAAACACTGACTCATTTACAGGGCTTCCGTGCCATAGAGACCCACACCACCCTTACAGCTCTGTGTTTGGATTAAAGTGAATCTGAAGAAGAAAGCTTGGAAATTGACAGCGAAAGAGGGACATACATCTATAGTATATGCAGAGATAAGAAAAAGAGAGACACTGTGCCAAAAGGCTTTGATCCTGATTGACTACTTAGGTGAAATTAATACAAGTAAGTAACATTTCTAAATTGAAGTATGAATGAGGAAATCACCAATGAAGTATCGATTAGAGGATGGACAGGGTGGAGTAGAAAGTGGTCAGACCACGGAGGAACTTCAAGCAAGTACTTTTCAGCTCCATATTGCCTGTACATGTGATTCAGAGCATCTGACATTTTTGTAGTGCTTTTATGTACATCGGTAATTCTAAGGGCTCTGAAAGTTAGATTTGCATAACCTAAGAGATACCTCTTCTTTTTAGGCCAGTGGGAGACCTCTGGGATCTAAACTCTACGCTTTAAGTTGAGCACCAACTGAGGGGACAGCTTTACAATCAAAGGCCAGAAACTGCCATGTCTTTGTAGCCTGAGAGGTAGCTCTTTTGTCTATAGGTTTAATGTCACATGAGAAATAGCTCTGCTATCGAAAACCAACACCTGTATTTCCATGTCATATGAGTTTGTATGATTTATAAAACCTGGGAAATGTCTTGGATATCCAATCTCTAATGCCTTGGAGTGATGTGCGACATGATAGAATGTACTGCTGTAAGAAGCTAATATCTGTAAAATGTGTCACCAGAAGGATAACACTGCAGGGAGATATTGTAGTCTCTGATTACTGTCTCTCCTTGTGAAGTGTTCAGGTGTCTAATACTATACCCCCTAGATCTGTGTAACCTGTGAGAGAATTATTCTGTGTGTGGCATGGACCTTTATCATCATAATTGAAGGGAAGGTCATCCCCACCCCAAAAAAGAACAGAAATATTGAATTCTCAAAAATGCGGTTACACTGACATCTGCCTACCCTTTCAAATCCCTCCAAGTCTGTGTGTCCTGAAATGGCTGATTTTGTGCTAGGCTGTCATTGTTTAATGCTGGACCTGGAAGCTGACCCCTTTTACCCTTTTTTCTCTAGCCAAGTACAGATGTTTGCATGGGTTAGGGAGGTATGCCTTCAGCTCATTTGAAGAAACTGCAGTTTCTCTGCCAAAGTGCTGCCTGGCCCTCTGCCTCCTGCTGACATAATCTGAATATTCTGTATATGCTTATCATGCATTGTTCATACCATCTCTCCCGGATTGCAGGCTCCCCCAAAGATTCAATGCTTGCACAAGACCTTATTAACTAAGTCGGGCCATGGGAATCCAGTCTCTTGACCAAAAGAGTAGTCTGTGTGCTTCCAGCATTCAAGGCGGAGGAGTCACACACCAATGTAGGTGAGAAGAGCTTGTGATCCAATGATTGAATGTTGCTAGGTGATATCCTCCTTCCACAATAGGCATAAATCTGAGTCACATCTGAAGAAACCCCTCTGTATCCAACAGAACAAGGAGGAAGACCTGCCTCCCTGGTGGGAGAAGTGATAATGAATCTTCTCAGGATGAGTTACCATGTACCAACAAGTACAGAGCCCAGCTGACTTAGAAAACCTGTGAGGAAGTCTAAGAAATGAGTCATTAGTTGTGAGGCCTGCCCAAGTAATGGGTCTACATTTGTCCTCCACTGAAAACCAAACACCCCATTGTAGCTCTTCACTCACATAGGGTAGCGAAACAGAGGCGTTGGAGGCCTACGCAAGGGAGGTGGTGTGGGCTAGTAATCACCATTCATAGATAATCAATAACAACACTCAATAAATGATTGTCCAGTGCTTTTTCTTTTGGAAAAGGAGAAAGTAATTGGTTACACACCCACTACTCAATACTATGCAGCAATTTACAAATATACTCAAGCTGATGGAAATACTTCTTAATGACATTGCATAAAGATTATTGCCCTTCCCAAAGGGGGTTGGTGAGCTAGTACCACAACTCACGTTCCTAAACATTAACTTGTCTTTAAATGCAAGGTTTGAAAATAACCTGGAGTAAGAGCACTTAATGCTGACACTAAAGCGAGTGGCTGTCAACCTCGTCATCTCAACAAGCATTTCATCATAGGAAAAAATTGAATAGTTGCATATAACCATCACTGAGAGCACTTAATGCTGTCAATAAAGCATATCTACTTTGCTCACTAGTGGCTGTCAATCTCACTATTTAAATAAAGCATTAGCAAGAGGAAATGTCTATGCATGACTGGGAGATCTGTGTACTCATCATAACTTTTAGCATGAGTAAGGCATTTTAATCCTAGGCCCTAAAGGGTATCACATTTATAAACACAACGCCATGCAGTTATAGACCTTCACCCCTAAAGGGTGTTGCACAATATGCACTCCTAGTATGAATATGCACTTTAGACATAGCCCCTAAAGGACAACACTTATATAATTGTGAAATGTGCAATTGTCACCTTTCTCCCCTAGGGGGTGTTTGCACAACCTGAAAACTCATATTCAACACCTTTAGGCCATAGGATTGCAGAGATACTCTTTTCCCCTAGAGGGCTCAGCACTCCCAGCTGTAGAACAAAACCTTCAGCCCGAAAGTACTTGGAAGCCCTTGAGGGGTTATTTTTTCAGAGTAGGGTGGGGACCGTGGTAATTCTTTTGAGGGGCGACTGTGCTGCTCCTGCAGCTCCCTCCACACTTTTGCATCCTTTTGTTGGTGACCCTGCCGTCGCGTGGCCACTACAATGTAACAAACAATGCCAAACAGTCCAGAACAGACAAGCCTGACAGGGCGTTAAGGTGTTCTCCTCACGAGGGCAGTGCATATTTAATTAGTGGCTTTCCCGCTGTGCCGGGGAGAGCTGCGGCTTCTTTTCTCTGTTTTTCATAGTTTTTGGGGTTGGGGCCTCGCACCACACTTTCATTACTCGGGGTGCCCGGTCTCACCCGGACACCATGCATACAGCCTTCCACAATGAGGGGGGGGGGGGGGGGGAGGAGGTCTGCTTGGAGAGCCCACACCTGTTTGCTCGCCAACGACCAGCACTCTGGCATGGTGTCGTGGGTGCCAGCAGCAGCATTCTGGCCTGCCCACTCCAGGTGCATGTCTGATGGCTGGCCTTCCCACTCCCCCCAGATACGATCGTGGGGAACGGGAAGGGCCGAACACACCAGGGGAGTGCGGCAACGCTCTGCCTTCCTCCTTTAGGCAATTGAGGTCCAGGGATGGGGTCCTGGGCCCCTGCTGCCTTCGCGTGGAACGTTATGGCACTCAATCACAGCTTCTTGGGATCAGGGATGGGGTCAATTAGGTGTAGAGTCATTAATCCAGATGACAGCCAGGGATTTCTTCCTCCCAATTGTCCATGGCATCCACCTCCAGTCCCTGTGTCCAGCAGAAAAGCACAACCAAGAGAAAACTCTCCCCCCTGTGCAGGACATTTTAAGTGGGTGCAATAGGTTCCAGCAGGGATGCACCTTTGGCTTATCCTGATGTGCCACATCACCTCTATGACCCTGTCCCAACCTCCAGACGCAGCCTTCTGGGATACTTCAAGATGGCATCACCCAGGAGTCACTTGCCACATGTGTTTTGGAGGTCTCAGCTCCACCCCTCACTGACATCACTGCCAGGGCCTGCACCAACAAAACTTCAAAGGAGCCTCTCCTCCTGGTTCGCTCCAGGATCTGGGCTCCTTCCCTTTGTTTAGCGAGCTTGGCTGGCCCTCGGCAGCTGGAGAAGAAAGTAATTAACTCAGCCCAGCAGGGTGACAAAAAGGCTTGGGCTCTGATCCTGAGTTGAGCCAAAGATATGCAATATTCCTTGGATGACCCATAAGCTGTGCAGAAATGTCTTTGGACTTTATAGAATTGTTCTTTTTACACAGGTTACGCTGTACTTTGATATGACCCTGGTTTCTTTAAACCAAGGGGAAGCAGAGCTGCCCTTTAAGGCAGCCTTCACCATCAGTGTATAATGCAATGTCACTACAGACAAGACAGTAAAGCCTTTTTTCTATCTGTGTACTTCATTATAGGTCTGGGTCAATATGCAACTCTGCAGAGTCCCTTCTAAATAAGGCTATCTGTGCGCAGTTCCTGGGCTGCGCACAATAGGAGTCTCCTGTGTGCAGCACTCACATATGGGCACATGCTTGTCCACATATGTTCACGTTTGACCAGCCAAGTGCTTCTTACCTTTGCTGCATTGCAGCAGCCTTATCTTAAAATGCGGACACTGGCAGTAAACATACGCAGTTCATTTTACTCTGAGTTTACTGTAGGCGAGTCACAGGTTATGAGGCTCCCCTACAGTAAAAGGTAAAAACAGGTGATCATGAAGCTATAAATTCAGGCAGATTAGATGGGCAGAACCACCTTCTCACAGGCAACCTTTCAACTGTGCCTGCTCCAGGATCATGATGTCTCCTTCAGTCATCTGCTCAGAACTACTGCACACCTCTGCTGGGGACCAGGAGAAAGGTCCTCACTTGTAGTCATCATTAGAGTGAGTCTGACCTTCTCTAGAGTGAAGAAAGCCTTTGTACACTCTGTAGTTGCCTGCAGAGGGTGTAGGATTACCTTAACTTCAAATGATCTATTTAGTGGGACAGCTAGATAAGACAACCCGTATTTCAGAACTTTTGGAGTTATGGTTCTAAATCAGTTAATTTCACAAGTATTAGCTGTTGAAACAATGACCACAGGGCCTGCAGTTTTCCTTGCTTTGTTTCTCCTATTGGTGGGAGCGACTATTCCCATTGGTTCTTTACAACCAGAATTTCTGCTACCAGTGGAGTTTGAAGTAGAGACTTTCTCCAAACCTCTGTAACATTAAATGAGTATCCCTGTATGTTGGCACCTAGACCTGCTACAGTTCCCTGATATTAGCTTAGTGGTGCCTGTCCCCTGATACCAGCTTAGTGGAAACTAGACTAGGAGAATTTCAGCATATTGTTCAGTGACCTCGGGTACAAGACACCATGTAGGTACCTCGAGTAGAGATGTCTGTTTCTTTTAAGGATCATAATGGCACTTCAGTTTTTTGGACAGAAGTCCGCAGAATGCTCTGAGGGCCCAGAAGGGTTTCAGGGCAGGTGCATGGAAAGGCAATTATAATTGGTTCATGTTAGAAACGGGACCTCTGGCCGGCCAAGGCTCGCGCCAAGGTCAGTCAGGGATCACCATTTCTAAGGTCAGGGCAAGGGAGTCACACACCAAGACAACCCCCGCTCACCCTCTAGGTAACGTGACGCGAGCAGCAAGGCTAATCTCGGAGGCGATGTGTAAAGCATTTGCGCGCGCACCCCAGCAACAACAACCAAAGGCCCACCACAAAGGAAACTCCACACAAGGTTACATCAAAAATAGCCTTTGTATTATAATAATAAAAACACATTAGATAACACACACACTTTACAATGTGCCAACAGGCACGGGCAAGATTTACAAGGGATTATGTACAGAACAGGGCCACCTGGACCACTGTCAGGGGTATGCACTTTTTAGAAATAACACTTGTAGGTATAACACTTTAGCACATAAACATAATGAATGTAGCACACAACATAGTTATATGTAGCATACAACCAGTAACTACTGGTAAAGGGAAAATACCTCCTACGCCACCCTAAACACTGTAGGGAAATCACGCAGGGAACTAGGACCTTATCATCGGGACCTATGGAAGGAAAACCTATCACCTAAGCAAGTCACATTTAGCAAAGGGAAGGAAACCTAAAATAATCACCTAGGCAAGTAACATTTAGCAAAGGCAATAAAACATCAACATTCCTCTAAGCAGGTCACTTTTAGCGAAGGGGAATAAAAGCACAAGGCATTACCTAAGCAGGTCACTTTTAGCAAAGGTAATGACACAAACAATCCTCTAAGCAGGTCACTTTTAGCAAAGGGGAATAAAAACATAAAGAATCACCCTAAGCAGGTCACTTTTAGCAAAGGTAATAACATAGACAATTGCACATGAAACATTAAAACACATTCAGAGGTGCAGGTAGAATATTTGCGCAGAAATCAAATAAGCAGGAATCATAAATTGCGCAGGGTGCACATGGCACAGCACTAGAATTGTCCCCCAGGCCAACTGGCCTCGAAAGGGCTGGAATGCCCTGAGTCTCAATGTCAGGGGAGGCTGCGCAGGCAGCACAGAACAAAGCCTAAACGTAGCAACTGTCCACTAAGTGCTGGACAGTTGAAAATAAGAGATGGCCAACGTTGGAGCCTCGTGGGCTCAAGAACACAGGACTGGCGCCCAAGAGCCTCTCTGGGGCTCTAAAACAAAGGTCGGTGCTGTGAGCCTTCTCAGGCTCTGTAGAACAAATGCCCCCTCGAGCTTCTCTGAGCTCGCAAAACCAAAATTGGACACTGAGCCTCTCGGGGCTCTACAGCACAGGAAAGGGCCCTCGAGCCTCTCTAGGCTTATAAATGAGAAATGGCACCCTGAGCCTCTCGGGCTCTAAATACTGAAATGCCCCTTTCGTTGGAGTCCCCCCGGGGGACTCAGGAATGAGCAAAAAAAATGCCCCAAGAGCCTCAACCGGCTCTACACAATGGAGGGGAGGGGCGGGCACCGACAATGTGCCCCGACGCCCTCCTCCCCGATTCTGACTGCGGGCCCCACTCACCGGGTTTCTGGCTCCGGGCTGCGCTGGAGTCTCTCGGTTCTGCTGCCACTCCGGGGCTCTCCTTTCAGTCGGGAGCCTCGAGAAGACGCGCCGGCCGCTTCCTGCTTCTTTGGCCTGGCCCGTCAGGCTACAATCCGCCTGACTTCCTCTGAGGCCGCCAATGGCAGCGCGGCCCTGGGGATGCGGAGGCGGGACTTCCGGGTCGCTCTAGGCAGCGGCCCGGCAACGGCTTCGATGTCCCTGGGCTGCGGCGGTGAACACGGGCAATGCCGGGTGGGCACCGGCCTCCAACTAAATTAAGAAGCGAGGTGGGCACTCGCAAATTCAAATAAAGGGGCACAGCCCAAAAAGGGCAATAACAACAGCCACAGGTGCGGCGTGGGCAGCCGCGAACCGGCGGCAACACGCAGGGCGGCCCCTGCTTTCCCCACGTAAAATGCGGGGCGGGAAAGCGCGATCGGCAAACGAACAGGCAAATGCCGGGTGGGCACCGGCCTCCAGCAGACCACGCGCTCCCAAGCGCCAGGGGCATCAATAAAGCGCTCTCAGCGCTAGGAACAGGGTCACAGCGCTCCCAAGCGCTACAAGGGGAAAGTAAAGCGCTCCCAAGCGCTACAAGCAAAAGAAAAGCGCTCTCAAGCGCTAGGGGGCACTCAGTTCAGCAACGAAGTCCTTGTAGGCAGGCAGGGGGGCAAGGCTGGACCCAGAGCCAGCACACTGGGTCTCCAGGCAGGGAGACACCCAAAGTGGCAGTCCTCTGGCCCAGCGGCAGCAGCAGCCCCCTCAGGATCCAAAGTAGAACAATTTCTGTGGGGACACAGCCCCATTTTTATACAGCGAAATCCTTTGTTTCCAGGGTGCAGGGTGGGGGAAAACCAGTTGCAGCTGGCTTGGGAGTACCCTTGATGGCCCAACCACCCCTTTCATTCACTGGGGAGGCTTGGGTCGTTAGACAAACCACAGGGGGGCGGAGCCAGCATTGTGTGGGGAAAACCCAGCCCATCCAGGACCCAGGTGCACTCCTCCCACACATCACTCATGCTGATCTCACACTCACCACCGGGCAGACCCATCCAGACTTCCTTGAGCCTGGCATGCCAGCCAGCTCCAGCCAATCACCCTCCAGCACCCTCACTGCACACATACATCAATGTCCAGAAGTAGCACTTCCCTTCTAGACACATACATGCCGCATACACCATCTTGCAGCATTCACTCTCACGAGTTCATACATACTAAACTCGAGACTGCACTCCCCACACATCAGGAACTAACATGGACACACCCATTCCCCATGCATTCCTACGGGAGGGCAGGCCAGCCATACTACACGCATGCACTTTACTCTGGGACACAGGGAAAAAGTGCGCCAAGACCCAAAAATCACTACACAGGGTCACAAATAAAGGCAAAAAGATTAGGGGTGAACCTGCCCTAAGGCCCAAGTCCAACAGTTCATCAGTTCCTGAAACGAAATCTTTGCAGGTCAAAGACTCAACTGTTACATCCTCTTGGAAATGTAGTATTAAAAACTGTTTTGCTCTGAAGTGTATCCTTATCAGAAGGAGGTGTAGTGCCAATGTTTGGTTATGTGATCCTTAGCAAGAACCAGTTGTTTGTCTTCGTTCTACTATCGATTTGAAGGTTCAGCTTCACCAATATAATTAATTAAATAACAATGGCCGTAAGTGTTCATGTTAAGATTTGTATAGCGCTTCATACTAGTTTTTGCAATCATAACTGTATGTGCATAGGTGTTAAATCCCTCACGTTTTCCTTGTAAGATTCTACTTTTCATTTATAAAGTACTGACTGGGATAGTAACGCTATCGACTGGCATTACGTTGTTGCCTATATTTTGCCTATATTTTGAGTGTCTAAGCCTACTTAACCTCCATATCAGAGGTGAACTTGACTGCTCACCTGTGATACATTCTGAGAGTCAAGTGCTAAAGCGGAGTACTTGGTCCTTTAGTTTGGGTTTAACACTGCTGTAGCCCCAGGACACCACTTGTAAACGGCTTCACTTGCCCCAGTCATAGTACAGTAACCCCTGAGTGCCTTAGGGGCTAAGTAAAAGGTTCTTACAGTTATGCTCTGAATTATTTTCTGAGTCATAGTGGCAGATACTCTGTTCAACGTAACAGCATTTATATAGCTGTGTTTGAAACACCTAATCCTTCAAATAGACTTTATTGGTCCCTGTAATTCTTGAAGTATAAGAGATGTAATATTGTTCCAGCTAGAGTGAATCAAAAAGATGAACGCACTGAAACAGAAATCAGGTTAACCATTTGGCTCCCTATACACTTCAGAGATATTTTACAGATATACAGGAGATGAATGGAGAGCTGACAGTCAGCTGTTGTACTAGGTCTTTATGAGAGCTGCTCTGGGCAGTGTTGAGCTATACATAAGATAGGTATTCCATAAGGGAAGGTGGTTATCATTGGGGGAGACTCAGGGAGATGCTTGCCTTAAGTTGTGTGAGGGACGACTACCCTACCAACCTACTAGGCTCGTGGTCAGCAGGGAAGCAGGGATTCTGATCCAATGTCTTTCCAGGCTAAACCATGCTGAAACATGGAAGACGACACATAAGACACCCTAATCCATTTTCCTGGATTAATGGGCTGCATGTCACAGGGGGAGGGGAAATAAATACCAAAGGGAAGGGAAGCCAAAAGAGAAGCAAAAACACAAGGATTGAGCCTTCTGAAGATGGCTTGCAGGAGGCTTTGGACAAGGTGTGGATGTTGGGGAGAGAAAGTTGGCAAGATCATGTGACGAGGAAGTGCAAAGGCACCAAAACCAGCAGAAACTGTACTTCCCTCACTTGTGGGAGAAATTCATCAATCTAATACAAATCACACAAAGTAACTTTACTCATCAATACTTGTTTTTACATATTTGTCAAACAGAAGAACACATTCCAAGACTGAAGTCACTTCAGAGCCGGTCTTAGCCGGTTGAGCTTTCCAGAGCCAGAAACTACAGTGAGGGAGAAAATAATAGGAGTCCTGGTCAAGATATTCCTCCCATGCCTCTTGAAAATGTATTCCTTTAACAACCTATTTATCAGTAAAACATCATACATTGATTACAAAACAGATATATCATAACTCTTAATTAACTCATCAACAATGTATATAAAATCAGGATTACAGTGGGGAGATCCAAACTAATTATGCTTTTAGTTGTTAATGTATCTCATGGCATTAACGTTCCCAAGCGCTTACTATGCAGTTGGGAATAATTGTAATGCAGCGGCATTTCAGGCTTTCATCTAGTCACTCCTACTACCATTTACACCACTGCACTCAGACATGGAGGAATTGCTACATGAAATGCAATCAAGGTTTTACAGTTTTTAAATGTGGAATTCCAGTGGAATTCCCTTCCTATGTACCTCCGTCTTACTGATAATTGCCTCCAATTCAGAAAGAAATCGAAAAGATGTTGTTCTCAGGATAATATCCCTCAGCAGTTTTAAGATGGCCTTTTGAGGAGTTTTTTCCAGCTTAGATGAGTGGGAGTGTTACACCGCCATGATATCCCCTAGGGGATGAGCGATGCACTTTATAAATACCCTAAATAAATAAATAATACAATTAACGTAATCTTGTATTTGTTATTCTTGTATGTCCCACTTTGAAATTCATACTGGTGGATACTGATAGATCACTGAAACAATTCAGACTGTAACCAGTTGCAACTCTAGGAATATGTGAAGGTTTTCCTACAGCTTTCCTATGCTGTTCACAGGGAGAGACTTGGGCACTAAGGGGTTGGCATGGAGATAGGAAGATGTCTTTCTTGGAAGCTTTCATCATGTTGGATTTCATATTCAAAGATCTCGGAGATATTGCCTCCTTCGTACAGTGTATTTCTTTGTAATTTCCTTCTTTACAAAGAAATACACCATTCGGTTGAGAAAATGGGGTTAGGACACCTCAGGGACATTTGGTTATAGTTTGGTGGCACCTTCCAATGAAAACCTACTTGAACTCCTTAAGAATCCATTCGGAATCCATCTTTCCTCAGAATAAAATCAAAAGAGAAGAGTGTGGCTTCCCTAATGTTGAGCCGAGACTGAATGATTCCTTTTAAGAAATGTGAAAGGTAGTTCCTTGAACAGTAATACAGGACCATTTAGTTCTTTGCGTGCTCCGTACAGTAAGTTTCTTTGCCTCGTTAAGCACTTGTACCCAGGAATTGCTTCAAAGACATACAATAAATATTTGCCTTAAAAGTTCCATCATGCTGGGCAAACAGATCATATTTTCTAGTTGGAGAAGACAAAGAAGACCGCAGAACACCCTGCCTTCCAGGCCACAACCTCATCAGACTAAAGAATCAACTATTCTACTAGGTATTTATTCAACTTAAAAAAAATATCTCTGACCATGGCATAGAATTAGAATCAAAGGTATCCAAATACGAGCTCTCACTCAGTATTGGTTGACTAACCTGAACTGAGCTTCAAAAACTCCATAAAAAAACACTGAGTGAATGAAGGTCCATCTTGAATCGTAAGGCCCTTTCATCAAACGTCAGCCATGAGAACCCCTTTGGTCCCACCCACTGAAGGCTTGTGCACAGCAGATTAGAGATCGTGCTTCCCTTCTCACATAGAGTATCTAGGTCCGTGTTATTCAAAGTACGACCCGGGGGCCGCTCTTGACCTTTCATGCGGCCCCCCTGGTGAACAGCAGCACAAGCTCATGTTTGGCTGTTGAGCTCTAATATTCAGAAAAACATGTTAAATAAACTGGCAAGCATTTACTAGCTGGCAAATACATGTTTGCCTATTCATTTAACCCTTTTTTAGACCTCCTTACACAATCCCTGACTCACCCAGAACCCCTAACACCAAACTGTTGGCATTAGTGCGGCCACCAGACACACCACAGACTGTACTTTTTGGCCACTGGGCAAATGTTTGCGAGTACCCATGCTCTAGGTTTTTGCCTCTGGATGGATTTCTGATCTGTTATGTTTCTAAAAGTGAATGCAAAAAATGTCACCTGGTTAAAACCCCAACTCTAGTCAAAGCATTTGCTGGTCACCCTATTTAAGGACATAGATTTTTGTTGGATCTTTGTGAAGACATGTAATGCCTCATTCTGTATACCATGGTATTTGTAAAACCTGGTGTAAACATGTTTTTGTGCCAGTTTTACAATCAATGGTTTTGCTCAACTTGCAGACAGTAGACTTTCCCCAGGTGTATGCACTTTCAATTTTCTCTAGCTCGAGCCTGGAGTATATTTCGAGCCCTAGGGAGTGCTAATGAATGGAAGTACCCTGCGCAAAAATGGTTGCAGTTTGTTTTCATACATTGTTGTGAATTGTACACTAGGGGAGAGGATGTAGCTTTACGGCTAGCGCAGTCGATCTCGAAGCTGGGGAACCGGATTCGAGTCTTGGCATCAACACTCAACATTCTGTGATTCTGGGCAAATCACTTAATCTCCTCGTGCCTAAAAAACAAAAACATGTATGTGTCCATCTGTAACGAAACTGGTGCTCATGTAAAGCGCTCTGATACCTGATATCTTCGGGTCTAGTTTGGGCTATGTAAAACTCTCTAAAAAATCGATGTTGGAATTGGGAAAAAAAGTTAGACTACCTTGCGAAAATTGTATTTTACCAGGCTGTTTTGTGCATCCAATTGCAATATGGCACTATGAATGAGGTCATTAGCTGTTTCGTCACGTTGTTTTTGACGTTCTATGGAGTAATATTGAGTGCCTTTTACATTTCAGTTTCATTTTATATTATTCCTCGTTATATATTGTTCTAAGCAATATGAGAGCTCAGCCAAAGTTCTCCTCAACAAAGTGGCCACCTATCTTCTAAGCCTACCAGCCGGATTCCCCTCAGTATTTATGGTCCTGGTTCACAAAGGTTATTTTCCATGCATAAGTGTATTTTACACATGTACATTTAGGAGATTGTACCCCCAGCTCATATGAGGACATTTTTTGACTTGAGTTCTATGAAAATATTTGAAACAGCTGTTTTGATGCCAGCATGTAAATAAACTCAGGAGACTTTTTATTCACACTTTGAAAAATAACATTTATATTTGTACTCATACCTTGATTTGACTTCCCAAATGTCTAGGCGGTCATAGTGCAGTAAATCTGTGTATCTGCCATTGAGGTGCCATGCACACCTTTGCTGTGCATGGTACGTTAAGTGAGTGTGTAAACACGCACATGAGGGAGTTTTCTGCTACCCTCAAGTAGGGTTACTCTCGGCAGCGGCAACGGACAGCTTGCAGTTGTGCCATTGTTGGAGTACTTTACTCCAGTCAGTGCTAGTGTATGCGCTACTTTACTGTGTGTATGCATTGTATACTTAAAATACTCTTGTCTCCATAGATTCCAAAAGAAGCGCCATGGGCAGCCCCACATGCAGAGGAGTGGGACAAGATGACGATGAAAGAGCTGATTGACAAACTCTGCTGGACTGAGTAAGAACTGCTTGTAATTTTTAATTTCTTCACAGTGTAAAGCCTCTGGGCAGGATAAAGGATAGACCTGAATGAGGTTACTAACAGTTCGTTTTTATATTTCTTATGTATTTAACATGTCTGAATTGTTTTCTTGAGTGTGGACAGGACCAATTCAAACCTAGCAGTGCAAAGTGAAAGTCCAACTGATACCCAGCAGGGCTTCTAAGTATTCTAATTTCTCCTGTGACATTTCCATACTTCAGGTGTGCTTCAAACCACGTTTTTTCTTGGATCCATACTGTGATTTGTACTCTCAGATTCCATGCATCTTTCCTCATCAGTTTCCTGCTGCTGCCCACTGTTGTTGGTTGTCACCACTTCATTTAATTCACCTTCACACCTACACACATGGGTTCTCCAACGTTTCATGTGTTGTATCTCTGTTGCATTTTGCTTTTTCTTCAAAGCGAGGTATCCTCATGTCACCAGAGTGTCTCCCCTTTATCTACTGCTGCTGTCACTCCCTGAAATACAGAGTATTAATTAATTTTTTTCATCAGTGCTCAAGAGATAGTTTTGACAAATGGTCAGCTTCAATGATAAGTTACTGTAGTAATATGTCAGGATGCAGGAGTCTGGGTCTGCCAGAGGTGCACTCTGCATGCTCTATTTTCATCCCTGAAGCAAGTGCATACTATCAGTATGGAATCCCAGACTGAAGTTCTCATGTTGTAGTAGTGCAAACAAATAATCTATCCAGTTATTTTTTCCCCCACTGAATTCGGGTACCTGTTTTTTCCATTACACATGCCAGAATGTGAAGTAGCCCAGCTTTGGATTTGAACAAGCCTCTTCCATTAGAAATAGAACAATTCGGGATTAATCAATCTCTACACCAGTGTATAAATGCAATCTATATTATTTCTACAATCCAGAGTAAATCTTTGTGGGTACTAACATTTGGCAGCAGTATTGCTCGTGGATAAATATCATTCCTGTAGACTTCTTATCTTATGAATACCCCTTCCAGCCTTCAGACTGGTCTGGAAAACCTTTTTTCTCTACAGTGAGTTTTCAGCTCTACTGGGCGGCTCCATTCTCTTACGACTTTGACTCCGCTTCCAGAAGTGAGGTCGCTGAAGTATATTAGGTGACCATCAGTTCACTGTTGTCACTTCCTGATTTTTTTCCACTCCTCATTGAGGCATGTGGAGAGGAATCAGTAGAGCCAGAACCGCTACAAATGCAGCATCCAATATGTTTGTATACTTTAGGATCTCATTACTCATGGCACTAGCTAATGGTGGAGGAAGGAAGGTAGCGAGAAATCTTTAGGAAGAATGTGTATCCATCAAAAATATAGTAACCAAAGATAAGGAATATTTTCTTCTGATTCAAACTTAATCCCACAGATTCATCACCTAATTGATGAGTCTTACAGTAGTATCACTCTGACAGTAGTACCATCACTGAAGGAGGGTCATGGGAAGTGCCCCATCTGTAATTGTCCGGGCCCCCTTGACTGCCTCAGCCAAAGACAGCACTACACTACAAAAATAGGCACCTCCCTGTCGGCCTGGGAACAGCAATGTTTTTTCTTATACATTTCACTTTTGACTTTGTCTTGCAGTCCCTAAGAGTATTTGCTTTCCCCAGGATGGCGTGATTCTGTAGTTTTTCATGCAATATGTAGTGCACGGTGTGAAACGAGTCCCTTCTATGTAGCTATGAGTTCAGGTTGTGGTGGGCCACAATTGAGAGATGTGGAGCTCAGGTCAAATGCAGTGCCAATATATCGAAGTGCCTGTTACTAGGTCATAAAGTAGTTCTGCATACTTGCTCTTTGCAATAATTGGCCTCTATAATGGCACAGGGAGCAATGGTCAGGTGTAGCAATTGTAATTATGATGATGTGCGAAAGTTCGAGAAGGAGGTACACAGCTGTCAAAATATTGCCAGAATGAAAAGTTAAAGAAAGGAGATCCAAGGCAGTATGTGCAAGAGAGAGTGAAAAGAGGATGCTGAAGAGGATGCTGAAGAGGTGTGAGATAGGCAGATTGAGTGTTTTCGAAAGATATGAGGCGAAAAAGCGAGCGGTCTGCAGAAAACTGAAGTGATTGAGACACACCCAAGACCTTACAACTTCTACCGAGCACAGCAATGTTTAATTATATATATATATATATATATATATATATATATATATATATAATATATATATATATATATATATATATATATATATATATATATATATATATATATATATATATACAACTAACTCCGGAAAATCACCTTGCTTCTGCCAGAAAACGACACCGCAGTGAAAGGCTTCAGTGTATCCTTTTATTCATCAAATACGGGCTATGATCCTTTTCGGCAGGGTCCCCTGCCTTGATCACATACAGAGCCAAAATACATTATTAGTTTTGAGTGCACAGTTAACATCACGTGGTAAAATTGAAATAGACAACATACTTCAAAACCATGAAAAAGTCGAATCTCCATGGACTCATATAATCAGGTCAGTTAGTTTTTACATTTACATTTTTATATGTTTCGTGTTTTGCAATTTTTCTTTTCGTTTTGTTGTCTTCCATATATACACACACACACAAGCGCAAATATATATTGAGGTAGCTACTCTGTAGTTATAGTCACGGTTTCCAGGAATTCCTTAGATTTGTACCCCATAATAACTGTGCACCTATTTGACGAATCTTCCCAAATCTTTCCAGAACTATTACTCATTGTACATTGGCAGATGATGGAAAGTTTTGCAACGTTTGGTCATGGGGTGCAAAGAAAAAAGGGGGGCCCCAAAACTGATTAGGACCCCAATGCATTTTACATAGACTTTTTTTTATTAGATGTAGCGTCAAAACAGCAGTTCAGATTTGAATGAAATTTCAAAGGTATGTATAGTAGATGACCCTTTTCACATGGCAACGAAATTGCTTTAGTGTTTGTCAAGTAATGAAGCAAAACAACTTAGTGCTATCTGCTGTTGCAGTAATACCGCTGTACTACCACAGTACACAGTGATGACATCACAAAATATAATTGGCTTCTGGCAAGCAGTCCACAGATGAAAGGTAGCCATGTTGGATTAGCAAGAGATGTTTGGCTGTGTGCTGTATATTTGAATAAAAAATGGAGAGGGAGAGGTTATAAATGTACTCTAAGTAGACTTCAGAAAGCCCACACAAGGTAGTATTGGTAGGTATATGCCATTTAATATGTGTATATTTTTTTAAATAACTTTTACAGTCTACCGTGGTAGTATTGTGGTAGTGTTGAAACTAGGTCAGGGACAATCGATATTTGCCCGGCGGTATCGCCTCTTTAACCCACGAAATATTAATCAATGAAGAGGCAGGCGCTGGAGACGGGAAGGCAGGAAACAAGGTTTATTCTCTCCGGAGGAGAACACATCAGTTCAGACAGCAGGTATCGTCATGAGGTGCTCTAACCGCATCTCCGAGGCCTGGCCTCTTATACACAGTTAAATGAATTTTATTGCAGGTAACACAGTCTTGTAATGCTTTGAAGTATGAAAGGATATCCTCCGAATCTCCCCTTCAGGCCCGTTCCCACACACATTTACAGTTGAAGTCCCCACCCCGGTCACAACAGGTGATGATTATCGCGCAGCTGGACATTCCGCCGATTCATGGAATGTGGGGGTTTGATCGGATCTCATAGGGTGGGGGCTTTGATCAACTCGGGGGTCCTTTGATGAGGGAAGCTTTCTACTGTACGGGGAGGGGCAATAAACAGTATCGGCAGAGCTAGGTGTCGGCCTGGGAACGAGGGAGACAAACGGGCACACAGAAAAAAGGGGGTTTGTATCAAAAGGGCCTGGGACCATGAAAGGAATGAAGGGAGGTGTCGCGCTGGGAACAGGATGGGGTTCTGAAGCAGAGCTGCGCTGAAGGGGGGTTTATGACCCAAGGCATGTGCGAGCGGGGGTTGTCAGCGTGCGGGCTTTTGTGAGGGCGAAGGGCTATGCTGGGGGCCAGTGGCATGCAAAGGGGTGGTTCTGATCGAGGCACCTAAAATGGCGGGTGCGCACGACAAAAGTGTGGCATCAGGGGAAAAGGCAAGATGGCGCAGATAATGTTTACCAAACCGTACTAATTTTCCACAGTCCTCCCTTTAACATATCCAAGACATCTTGCTGGCCTATTTCCTATTCATGTCTACTGTGGTGGTCATAAGAAAAAGCAGTAGGAACCCAGGTGAAGGGGTCATAAACATTACATTTAAGATCTCTCGTCTTAGGAGGCGGGTCTATCGATAAACTTGTTGTGCAGGAAAGTCATAGTAATGCAATATCGGATTCTGTAGTGAGAGCATTGAGTACATTTCATAGCTACTTATAGTCGTTCGGAATGTAAAGTGATAGGTCATTACATATGCAAGTTCTGTTCATATTTAGTTGGAGCATAATCAATACAATGGTGGCTGGGAGAGAAATGAGACATAGTAGAAACGATAATTAAGGGTGTCAATGTTCGAAGTTAGTGAGTTTTCAGCATTCTTTGTCGTTTTCTGTTGGCACTGTGGAGCACCGGCGGTGGAGCTATGGGTCCAGCTCTATTCTAGTTCCCGCGTTGCAGGGCACGACCTTTTCCTCGCGTTTCTGGTCAAAAAGGTCCTTTTCGCCCTGTGTCCTTTGAGTTGATTGTCAAAAAGTTCAGATGGAAGAAATATGTGTGTGAGCAGTCCTTAGGGTAGGTTGGAGAAAAAGGGGGATGGAGCAGGGCCAGATTGGGAACAGACTAGGGGGACGGAAAATTTCAGGTAGGCGGGCTCATGACCGAGTTCAGAGAGCGGGGACTTTTCGGCATACGTTGAACATCGAGCAGGGGCATCAGGTCAGCCCTTTCCTCTCATTTTGTCGAAAACAGTGCCTCGTCCTGCAGCTCCTTACTGTCGCGGTCTCGCCTTGGCCAATGTCGCAGATGTTCCATAATCTGTAGTCAGGCCACGTGCTCCCACATCCGGTCCTTCTTTCCTCCGACAGTCGTACCCTTAAATGAGTTTGAAAAGACAGTCTTTAGAGAATTGGCAGAGGAAGGTAATCACATAAGTCTATTTCTCTCCCAGCTTCAGGCAAATGGGAAACGTCCATTATATTGGGGTTCACAACTAACATATAAATGAGTGATGACGGGCTTGCTGGATTTACTATAACTTTCCTTCGCAACTATTTCTTTGGTGTTTGTTGGTCGTGGTACGAGATCTGGTACCTTTTATTGCATTACAGTTACGTCAGTTCTTCTGACGGAGACCCACCTTCCTAATACGAGCCTTACAAAGCTATACCGTTCTCCAGGGCTTTATATTTAAAAAAGGGTGCAGTGCGCTATCACCATGGTCTGATAGGTATCTTTCTGAGGGAAGAACATAGGCTAAACATTTTTCATTCTATCAATGCATCCTGCCTTTCAGCTAAACATTTTACTTTCAACAGGGTTCATTGCAACGATTTCTTCACTTCGGTCTAATCTTAACTTTGTAAACATCATTCTGGTTCCTACATAGCCTCTTACAACCTGACTACTTAATTAAAAAAAAACGGGGTCTTGTGGAAAACAACTAGGGACATAGAAAACTGTGGTAAGGGCGTAAATCGACCCATCTCTTACAACCGGGGGTGAGGGACATTTTTAAAACTCTCGTCTGGGGCAGCTGATACGAAACTGGGGGCGTTCTGGGAAGATGGGGATGTTTCGATCACCTTTACTGTTTGGGTATTGCGGCAATTCGGGACGGGGAAGGTCGCGTTATCTGAGGCATCTTTTTATAACACAGGAGCCGCTGACATGTAGTTCCCTTATTACGGGTCAGATTAGGGAACCTCAGTCGTCTTACCTGTCCTTTCCCTTATGGTCAATTCTCGGTTTCAGCAATTTTTAGCAGAAAGGAGAGGTAGTGACACGGCGTCAGGGTGATTTTATTTAGGATAAATTTTGTGCAAATACTTGCGGTACTTGGAGCCAATTGGGTGGTGCACTAGGGGTGGCGGTTTGCCAATTTAGGTGCTAGTCGTTCGGAAGAGCGAGAGAGAGAGAGAGAGAGAGAGAGAGAGAGAGAGAGAGAGAGAGAGAGAGATGTGCAACAACAGGCTAAATAGTACACGTGCGACATGGGGAGTGGCCGTGTATTTAAGATAGGCTATTCAGCGCATTACACAACATAAGACATTACGGGTCTGTGTTAGAATTTTGAAAGCATGCAGTTTGGGATGGACGAGCATTAGGCCGGGTACAGAGGACATGCATCGAGTAGTCCGCTTCGTGTATCAGACATGGCGAGGCTTCAGATCTTCACCATACCTCGGTCGTGATTCCGATGTGGCCTGTAGGGGGGGAAAAAGAGGGGAGGGGAACAACATTCGAGCATATAAAAAGCACGGGTACGAAAGTCTTTTACTTACCTCATACTCGTCTTATCTCCTCGGGATAGAATCCCTGGGGTTGTGGTTTCTGGAGCCAAGGGGGGGGGGGGCAGTGTGTCCTTATAGGCTGTGAATAGGAAAACGTTAGAGAATCAGAAGCACCTAGCGCGAGGTATCTAGTTGGTAGGTGTATTTAGCTATCGGGGTCCTTAAATCTCTTTCAACGCTGTGATGTTCTAAGGTTTATCAGCTCTTCGGTCAACTCTGTTCCCTAGTACCTTTGAGTGTCGTATCTTTATAATATTCTATCATTTACATCGTTTCACTTTACCCATCCTTTATATTCCATCCTTTACACCGTTTCGCTTTACCCATCCCCAGAAGTCGAGGTCTTTCTCCATGCGCGAGTCCCTGAGTCAGTCACATATTTGACGGCAGAGTATCGTGTCTTAGATTCGATCCTCCATCCGGGGCTGGGCAACCATCTTCTAATAACCTTAAAGAGAGAGCAGAGTAGGGTGCACAAAAAAAAACTCTCCCGCTGATCCCACATTTTAAATAAAGCATGCAATACCCGTTCATAGTTTGGAAAACCTTTATTTGCACAATCGTTCAGCATGTTGATAGGACAGTGTGATCGGGGTTGGCCGGATACGGCAATGGCTAAAGTGCGTACAGTGGGGGGGGCTATTTTGTAGGATTAAAACATGTTAAAAAGGTTCATTCATTCATTTGCAGGGAACTTAAAAACGTCTATCGAATAGTTGAGGGATCAAGGGGCATTCATTTCATAATTGGAAGCACAGTTTGACTAGTTGCAATCAAATTTCCTATAGGTATACCATGTGTGTGTGTGTCATAAGCGAGGTTACATATCAGTTATGATAATATCATAATGAATAATACATTGAAAAAAAAACATTTTTCACGGGGTCCTGTTACATGTTCGTCGAGTGAATCCTCCCTCTTTTCCGTCAAGTGTATAAAGGATCATAACATATCTCGGAACATCGAGTCTTTTTAGCAAAAGAAAGACACCACGAGGTGTTCGTAAGTTCCTATTGATACCGGCGCCATTTTGGGCGGGGCCGGGTTAGTCCGGAAGTAGCATCAAGAAAAAATGTTTCCTACAACCGGCAGTTGGACCAGAGTCCTTTTCGGCAGTTCAAGAATTCATGCTAACAGAAGGAGTGGCTATGTCATGCTTATTTCGTTTAGCGATCAAGGCAGTTGTCCCTCACCGGAAGCCTGCAGGGGCCGAGGGCTCCTGGGATTTTTGTAGAATCTTCAAGGCTGTGGAGATGCTGTCGGAGGTGGGGGCTCGTGCCCCGGTGGGCAAGCGCCCGAGTTACATTGCTGGTCAAAGTTACTCTAGCGGCCTAGACCCGCCTTCCAGCGGACCCAGACGCCATTTTGAGGCCCTGCAGCAGCTCCCCCCTCGTCGAGCCTGCAAGAGTGGAAGAGACCTTTTTGGGGACAAAAAAGAAATGGAACTCCATGTTGTGGAAGCAGGACATTCGGCTAGGGTGCAGCTGTGGTGCCCCCACCTGGGGGGGGGGGCGAGGGAGACTCGTTCACGCCGTCTCCCTCTCCCGGTGCACTCCATGCCGCTCTCTTTCATGGGCATGCACGATGGCCTCTCCACATCCCGTGCTCCACAAGTCCCATGCCCAGTGCTGCGGAAGTATGGCCACCTGCGGCGCATGTTCGGTGCTGCGCAAGTACTGGGGCGCCACCGCTGTATGTTCGGTGCTGCGCAGGTATCGGCACCACCGCCTGGCTGGAGGAGTTCGGTGCCGGGCCGGGGGCTGGGAAACCTCCTATCCGTGGAGGTGGGAGAGGCCCGTCCGCGTCACCTCTCCCTCCCAGCCCAACCTGGACTAATTTTCCGCGGAGGTATGTACAAGACATCCCTCCCCCCAGAGTTGTCGCAGCCATTATTCAAGTGGCGCCTGGCGTGCTGCTGCTGCCATTACGGAGGAGAAAAGAAAGAAGTGTCCCGTCCTTCTCTGGGCCGGGCTTCCGGTGGATGTCGGCCGGACGCCCCTGGCTCTGGCCCCATGAACGGGTTCCTTGGTTTATCGGCTGCAGCCGGATCCAGTTGGCCCCAGTCCCTGGCCATTGGTGGCCGGACCGGGAGGACATGTGGCGGGACTACCTGAAACTCCCACGCGCCACCGCGGCCGGACTGGGGGAGAGAGAGAGAGAGGTCGAGGACATAGACATTCCCCCCCTTACAACTCTCCGGTGTGGTCAAGGTGATCCCCTGGCTGGGTCCCGCTGGCCCTTGTCTCTCCTCCGGCTCCACCCTATGTTACGATTTCCTGGCGACTGTTGGCAGCAGGACCCGCCTTATATGGGTTGCTGCCGGCTGGGCGTAGCCATAACCCTGCCCTACCTTGGAAGGTTCCAGAGGGGGGGGGGCGAATGTTCTGCTGACTTTCATTTTCTACAGTTTACCGTTCTTGTTTCTAACGTTTTCTGTTGTTAGGGCATTAATAGGTGTTATTATTACGTATTGTTATTTGTTTCTTGTTCGTTATGTTAAATAAAAGTTCAAGTTCATCAGTGGCCTACGGATTTCGTTTTCCCATTCCTTTCTTTCCAGGTTGTTTCATGCTAAAGCTTCTGTTAACAGAAGTTAAGTAACACGGAAACACAGGCAGAGGGATGACGTAGATTCATGCATCACGTACACGCAAACTCAGACGGGGAGACAGTACAAGTATTATATACAAAGACCCAAGACAAACAAAAAAACAGTTATTGGCCAGAATTATCTTTTTCTGTATGCTGCGCATACTTATCGTTAGAGGAATGGGGTAGTTTTTAGTTATATGCCTATAAGGATGCGGAAAAAAGGAGGTAGTAGGTTTTCAAACATTGGCAATATCCCTAGTCCTCTCGGCGAAGGATACTTGTGTAACCCTTACCTCGAAATACCCTAAACTTTTCCCTACTTGGCTAAACGTAAGAATGCTTGATCACGTGTGTACATTATTCTTTTTGCTTTATTCGGTGTTTGTCGTCCGTAAATTTAGAGCTGGACTGGGTTTCCCGTCTTAGCGTTGTTTGATCTATGAGGACTCGAACATGTCGCTGAAATTGGCCTGGCGAAATCTGTGCCATCGGGCATAATCGAACGTGGTGGTTCTATCTGGCCTGTCCATGTCAGTCTGATTCATCTTTGTCTCGCGCCTTTTCCCTTTCTGCTGGCCTGTTATTCCTGTCGGCCCTCCGCTCCTACTCACGTTCAGTAGAGTCGGGCATTGGGCTTTCCAGTGCCCGGCATATCTACAAAAAGCACATTGGTTTTGCCCTAAGTCTGGCCGTCCTGTGCATAGTGTCGGGGGATTACTTTCGGGACGTTGTGTCCTGGGGTCGTCCTGTCGATATATTCCTTTACCTACTCTGTCCTCGTCTCTTTTCTTTCGTTGCATTGCTTCTTTGCGCCACATACCGAGACTGTCGAGCATAATAGGCGTTGTCTTATTATCACGAAGGGCTATTTCTAACGTTTCTATTTTATCAAGATCGAAGGATCCTATCAGTGGCCACTGTTTCTCTTGATTTTCTTTGGTATACCTGTGCCACAGTTTACTATAGGCTATGGTAACTAATCCATAGTTTATGAACATGTCTTTATTAGGGGTGCCTTCCAGTGGAGCTAGATGATCCACCTCTAATAAACGGTCCGGGCTGAACCAGCTATCGACCAGTGGGGAGAAGACAGACATGACGGCTCACAGTGAGGGACAAAAAGTCAGCACTGCCTATCTTATCACTGTGTGCAAAGACTAGACAGAATATTTCTATTCTACGTTGTTTGCAGGCAGTGAATACCTCATGAACCAATATCAAATAAACAAAAAAAAACGACCAGTGGGAAGAATAAGTAGATTCGCAAAAGGTCTGCGTCCTCTACCCTTTCACTATCTGCAAAGGGGAACCTGTTCTTTCCTGTTTGTAGACAGAGAATCTCCAGAAAACAATCCGCGAACAGTAACTCGGGGTCAAAAACAGTACAGTTAGCCGTTAATAAATAACTAATTCAGTGGGGGAGAAAGATAGGCACGACGGCTGCGTTACCTATCCTTCACTGTTTGCAAAGAGAAAGAGCCTACTGTTTCTCCGTGTGCAGACAGTGAATCTCCAAATAGGTCAACAAAGAGTAATACTAGTATTTTCTGAACAATTAAACAATTATTTCGCAGTTCGTCGTGTCTACACGACCTTACCCGGACCGTATGGACGGTTTCCTGTCTTCCAAATCCAGCGCCCGATCGTCCTCTTTTCCTCGTATTCCTCGCAGCACTCCTGATGGTTCCCAGTCAGGACCGTAGATCACTCGAGAGAGGTCTGTTCGGAACCAGTGAAGTTCGGATGATCGGCTGCCAGACGAGGGTCTATTGGGCAAGAGCTCTCCCGATCGTTGCAGTCGTTCACTCTGTCGTCAGGACCTCTCCCACTGGATCCACGAGTCACTGATGGGCCCCACGCTTGGGACGCCAATTGTTGAAACTAGGTCAGGGACAATCGATATTTGCCCGGCGGTATCGCCTCTTTAACCCACGAAATATTAATCAATGAAGAGGCAGGCGCTGGAGACGGGAAGGCAGGAAACAAGGTTTATTCTCTCCGGAGGAGAACACATCAGTTCAGACAGCAGGTATCGTCATGAGGTGCTCTAACCGCATCTCCGAGGCCTGGCCTCTTATACACAGTTAAATGAATTTTATTGCAGGTAACACAGTCTTGTAATGCTTTGAAGTATGAAAGGATATCCTCCGAATCTCCCCTTCAGGCCCGTTCCCACACACATTTACAGTTGAAGTCCCCACCCCGGTCACAACAGGTGATGATTATCGCGCAGCTGGACATTCCGCCGATTCATGGAATGTGGGGGTTTGATCGGATCTCATAGGGTGGGGGCTTTGATCAACTCGGGGGTCCTTTGATGAGGGAAGCTTTCTACTGTACGGGGAGGGGCAATAAACAGTATCGGCAGAGCTAGGTGTCGGCCTGGGAACGAGGGAGACAAACGGGCACACATTAAAAAGGGGGTTTGTATCAAAAGGGCCTGGGACCATGAAAGGAATGAAGGGAGGTGTCGCGCTGGGAACAGGATGGGGTTCTGAAGCAGAGCTGCGCTGAAGGGGGGTTTATGACCCAAGGCATGTGCGAGCGGGGGTTGTCAGCGTGCGGGCTTTTGTGAGGGCGAAGGGCTATGCTGGGGGCCAGTGGCATGCAAAGGGGTGGTTCTGATCGAGGCACCTAAAATGGCGGGTGCGCACGACAAAAGTGTGGCATCAGGGGAAAAGGCAAGATGGCGCAGATAATGTTTACCAAACCGTACTAATTTTCCACAGTAGTTTCTAGAAAGTACAAAAGTGCCAGTAAAATTGAGGAAAAAATCAGGATATTAAATTATATAAGACATAATATAGGGTGGCTCTAACAAGATTCTTTGGTTGTTTGGAGAAAAAAAACCTTAGATATGTAGGATAAGCCAATATTTTAGGTCGGAAAAGAAGATATAGTTTCTATAAGCAGTTAAATGGACATCATCTATGCAACTCCACTGTACGCCACTTCAGTGTACGCCACTTCAGTGTACGCCACTTCAGTGTATGCCACTCCAGTGTATGCTACTCCACTCTACACTACTCCACTCTACACCACTCCACTACACCACTCCTATTTATGCCACTATTCTATGCGACTCCAGTGTACCCTACTCCACTATACACTTTTACAGTGTATGCCACTCCATTTTACCCACCTCCACTGCTCACCTCTCCACTGACTCCGCTCAACAACACTGTACTCCACTGAATGACAGTCTACACCCTTCCACCCTACCACACTGTTCTCCGCTCTATAGCACCCCACTGTACAACAATGTACTCCTGTCAATGCCAGTCTACAGCACTCTAGTTTAGTGTGTGGCATTGTACAGCACTCTACTTCACTGTAGAACTTACTCTATACCACTTCACTCCACTTTACTGCAATCGACTCTGTGACACACAACTCCTCTCCAATCTACTACGCTACTCCACTGTTCACTACTCCACTGTATGCTACTCTTTACCACTTAACTATACTCCACGCCACTTCACTCTACAACACTGTATTCTTCTCCATGCTACTCCACTTTATAACACTGTAATCCTTACTTCTCCACTCTATGACACTGTAATTCACCCTGTGGCACCCCACTGTACTCTACTCTATGACACTTTCCAAGACTGTATGACATGCCAGACCACACTACTGTACAACACACGTCTTCACCTTATGACACTTTACTCTACTGTATACTACGCCAGGCCACACTACTCCACTCCATGCCACTCTACTCTACAACATAACACTCCGCTCTATGACAATTAACTCCAAACTATCCTACGTGACTCCACTTGGCTCCACTTCACTTCACTCCACTCCACTATACTATACTTTACCCTACTCTACTCCACTCCCTTCTGTTGCCTTCTCCTCCACTCTAGTATAAGAAAAACAAAGGTACCCCACAAAGTGAGAAGAACAATGGTTCAAGGGTGGCCTAAATAGGTCCAAAAACGAAACAATTTTGGACTAGATACTAAAACAATCTGGAAGCAGACAACCGCCCCTTTTCCCTACCGCACGGAACACTTAATAATTAATATGTCTAAACAGTTTGCATGCCAACTGTTTCTATCATGCCACTGGGAGCACTAAGTCACTATGTTAAGTAAATACCTAGTAGGGCTAAGTGCTAATTTATACTTACCTTTACTCCAGTTTCAGACTGCTCACCCTGTCCTGATGATGATCTTGACTCCATAAAGATCGAAACGTCGTCGACCCCCCCAAGGAAAATCCCTCCATTGTATATATTTTTGTGGATTTCCCTTTGTCGTCTATGTGATATTTCGTCTATTCTCACTTTTCACTCAAGTCACGATACGCACCCTATAACTTATGTGAGCACCTGAATGTATTTCTGTAATACCTACAGGTTGAAAAAACAAAATGATTAAAAATGTCACATGCTGCCCTACATGCTCTGCTCCCAGATTGTTTTAGTATCTAATCCTAATATTTTCTCTCGTTTTTTGGACCTATTTAGGCCACCCTTGAACCATTGTTCTCCTTATATATTCTCCTCCACTCTATGCAACTCCACTTTATAAAACTGTACTACACTCTGTCCCATCCTACAAGACTCCACTTCACTCTATCCCCATACACTTCACTGTATAACTCTGTACTTCACTCT
Organism: Lissotriton helveticus; assembly: GCF_964261635.1. NCBI lineage: Eukaryota > Metazoa > Chordata > Amphibia > Caudata > Salamandridae > Lissotriton > Lissotriton helveticus. The sequence goes on along the minus strand of NC_136069.1, from coordinate 1,325,767,124 downwards.
ATCCTGAGCCACTGTACTGTACAACACTCCAAACCACTCTACGAGACTTTCCAACATGTTACTATGCAGCACTCCACTGTACTCTACAGGGCCCCACTCCAATGTATGACACTTTACTCAACCCTACACTACGCCATTCCACTCTACTGCACTCCACGCTACTGTACTCTAGGAGACACCACTCCACTGTAGGACATTTAACTCCACTATAGGCTACTCCACTCCACTCTACTCCACTCCACTCTATTCCACTCCATTCTACTTCACTACACTCTATGTCACTACACTGTACAACACTTTCCACAACTGTACTGTATGACACCACATAACATCACTCTACTCGACAACACTGGACTCTACCTATGAAACACATTTTTACTAACAATCTAAAAAAAATGAAATTCAATGAAAAACTAAAGGTTAAACTTAATTATAGTTATTAAAACTGTATTTATTCTTTCTATACAAATCAAATGACAAAAACATTGGAAATTCTAAAGTTGTAGTTATTCCTTAAATGTCTAATGTACGCACCACACTTAAATTAGTATAACTGTACTTCTTTTTTTCTCTACAAACCAAACTTAAGGTACACAAAAATTAAAAATTTAAAAGTTACAGTTATACTTAAAATTTATAATTTATGCACCCCTTCACAATATTATAATGAGCGCTCATCGATACATACTGTTTTCAGCTCGCTAACCACACAACAAGAACTATAACTCCCCATTCTAGTAAAGTGGAAATGATGGGATTTGAGATGCATTAAGTTTGTTTATCAATGCTATAATTTTAGATGGTATAAGAGATGTAATATGAAAGGGTATAAGCAGTGAATGGCAGAGTGGCAAGTTTTAGTTATTGTTGTGTGAGAAGATTACCGATAGAATGGGCAATGGCGTCTGCATCCGTCCCAAAAACATTTTTTACCTATTTTCATGCATCTAGGGCAGCAGTCACCAGTTCATAGAATGGCTTCTTCTGATGCTTGGCAGGCTAAAAATTGTGAATTGTGAATTTTGCCAGGCATCGACATAGTGGTTCAAAAGGAAGGTGGAATTAGTTATGCATAGAGGCAAGTTGCTGGCAAAAACCTTATGACCCATGGTGTCACATTTCGTGGACTCTCTGGAGGTGCTTTAAGAAAGAAAATGTAGGTTCTGATTCCAGGATGTCTGAACAACCAGGTTCTCTAGTGACAGGTGGGAGGAAACAATGTGTGCGGCAATCAGAGCTGGCCTATGGCATCTTGCAATTTGCCAGTAGACTACTGGCCCCAAAAGGGTTTTCTCGCATGCAGCCATTACTGGGTTTAGGAGAGACTTGGTGAAAGAGAGCAAGGTTCTGCAGAAAGGTTGCAAGATTTCCATTTGAAAGCTGTACTGCACTTCCTTAGAAGACAACATCAGTTCCAAGGTCTACACCGCCTTCTGAACAAGTGCTGTGAAAGAACAGACTTTCTCCAAGTCAGGGCTAGAGGGGTAAGAAATTTCCCCTTCTGGAGAAAAATCTTGGCCACTGGCATACTATAAGTCCAAATGAAGGGCGGTATCATTTGGAAGCTAAGATGATGGGTTGTCAGCATCCTTTTTCCATAGTCCTTAACTTTCATAGGCAAGAGCGCTGAATCTGAACAAATGATTTCCTCCACAACGGTTGTCAAACTTAGTACAGGAGGCCACAGGACAGATAGGGGTTACTGGACACCAACCCTGGTGGTTGAGGTAATGTGCCAGTGATGTCTTAGGGCCCATATTGCTATTACTTTGTAAACTGAGCCAAGTACAAACATTTCCACAGTGTCAAGTTATGGTAAGCAGTGTCAGGTTTCTTGGGGAGTTAGTGCAGGGGGCAAGAGTTCAGAACTCAATAGCCAACCAACAGACACAAGAAAGTATTGCTCATCTCAAAGGTAGTAATAGAAAGTACTTTAATCACCCAGCATTACTATATACTACAAATTTCAAAAGTGGTTCAGTTACTGGGTTGTATATCCGATATCGAATCAAATGAAATACAGATATCTTTATGGTGCCTGCTTCATGCTTCCTTCTGTTAATCATTCGTGTGATGAAGGCAAATACATGGGTATTGGCATAGGCTAGGCACAGACATAATCACTAGTGATAGCCCCAATGTTTCACCCAATAGATTAGTTCAATTGTGTTTGGCCCAACAAGTCTGTGCCGGCAAAGGTTAGCATTGACAGTAACAGTTTTTCTCTGCACACGTTCAGACACAGTGTCTCAGTTTGTGCAGACTCATGGCTGCTAAACCTGCTCCATGAAGCTGGTGAGACATAAGCTGGTTCAAACAGTATCTTTACACTTGTGAGCTTCAGTATCGAGGTAGGAGACCATCAATATTGGTTCAGCCTGCTTCAGGATCACAGAAACCGACCAAAGTGCTAGTTCGGCTTGTCGGCTGTCACAGCCTGTATGCTAACCTGGTGGGCATTTATCTTCACCAGTTGTAGCCCCAGCAGAACTTTCTAGTGGACTGTTGACTACAGCAGTTGTGGTGATGGAGGCTGATGCAGGCGGGCCCTCATCTTTGTCAGTTGGGGCTCCATGGCCATTGAGAAGGGGGGCAGTGCCTTAGTCAGTTTCAACATCGCCTTAGGCTGCTAGGTCAGAAGCATGTGAAGGTGTGGTGTAAGAATCGCCAAACCCGCAGGCCTATTCCTTGAGTGTGAAGAGGACTTCTCCTTCTTATGGCTCTTTTTTTATATGGTAAGATCTTTTAGTTTTAGGATAATGCTGAGGCGTTTATTGCTTGGGGGAAAAGTGTTCTACACCAGCCTGAAGTGGAAGTGTGGAAGCTAACCCCCAGATTGATCATTGTCATGTTTTGCGAGTCCTTAATAGCGATTTTTAAGGAATCGCTATTAAAGACTCGCAAAACGGGATTTATGTAGAAATACCAATATTTTTAGCGATTTCTACTGCTTCCTTATTTGCGATTCGCTAATTGCTAAACCTTAGGCCCATAGGAATGCATGGGGAGTCATTCCTTATTTGCGATTAGCAATTAGCGAATCACAAATAAGGAAGCGATTTCAAGGGTGCCAGGGTGTCCAAAGGACACCCTGTAGCACCCCTGAAATGGTAATGTACACTGGTGTTGCGCACACACATGTCCAAAGGACATGTGTGTGTGTGTAACATACAACTTAGAAAAATGCACTAAAGTGCATTTTTCTAAGTTTCCGCTATTTACCACGTAGTCAGACTTCGCGGTAAATAGCGGCCCCAGATTGGGAATTCGCAATTTTAGAATGGTTCATGAATTGCATTTAAGGAATCGCAAATTGCAATTCCCTTAATGCAATCGCAATTTGGGAAATCGCAATTATTTGCGATTTTTCAAATTGCGAGTTCATGAACCATTGATGAATCTCAAATGCCATTTTTGCGGGCGCAAACGGACGAATTTTGCGATTCGCACCGTTTGCGCTCGCAAAAATGCTTGATGAATCTACCTGTATATTCATAAGGTGAGGAATCTGCAAGAAGATGTATCCATAAGAAAGGGACAGACTGCTATGGTTGGCACCAGCAGTTGCAGTGGCTGGTGGTTCCAGGAAGGAGCACTACCAATGGACTGAACCAGTGGTGTCCACTTTAAAAAATCTTTGGCCCCTGAAAGATATTATCATTTTTTAATTACAACTTAGGATCTGTTCATGAAGGCTGTCATGTGCTGTTGTTTAGGGGGTGAATATCATCATAATGTTGAATACGTATATAGATAATTAGTATGTTTGTGTAACAATAGCAACACATGTTTGAAATTGGAGCATTGTTGCTTCATCATTTCACGAGATCTTTTCCCACTTTGGCTGTCGATGAAGGGATTCTAAAAATGTATCTGATCATAGTAGGGAGAGGAGTTTCCGTGACTGCCTGCCCACTAACTAATTAAAAGGCTCTTTGATAGCCATTTCGAAGTCAGATTGCAAGAAATGTCCACTTTGAATACACACCAAATTGCACTGTGTTTCTATCGTTACCGTCTTTTCTGTGTTTTTGTCTTGATAACAGTCGTGGACACTGTGAAGCCACTATGCTTCCATAATCTAGTTAATTCGGTCAAAGAAAGTGACATAACCTTTTGTATTGCTTCATTTCTATTTTTGTTACTATTTGTTTCGATTTATGTAAACATAATATAAGGATTTATTGCCGGCCTGTTTGGATCAGTCCTTCGTATTCGTAGCCTTTTACTCTGCACTCTGCCAACAGTCTTATTTACAAAGTGCAGAAGGGATTATTCTTACTACCCCAGAGTACCAGTAGGAAATGGTTAATCTCTGCAACTCTGGTCAGATTTTCAAAAGCAGCCAGTCTTATATCCTCTCACTATCCCCTCAGTATGTGAATTGTCAGTTCGCTTGAGTGTCTTCTGAGTGTGCCTGTGCACTACTACCCAATCGGGACGGTAATTATGCATTTGGAATGCTTAAAACAACATGATCGCACATTTGCCACGCCTTTACAAACTTACACACTCCTATGCACACTGCACCTTTAACTCTCTAGACCCCTACACATCTAGTGGGACCTTGTGCTCCGTTCACCTTGAAAAGACCAGTCTTTCACACCACTGCTGGAACCCTGTGCACACTGCTCCTTGAACAGTGCAAACTCCCAAGCATTTAGTGAGATCCTGTGTAAGTTGCAACTTGAAATCTTCAAACCCCACACACCTACTGGTTAGCTGTGAACAATGTTTGAAATGAACATTTATCACAATTATGCTATGGGGTCTGGCGTTATTGACATTGCACAATTAAATGTCCTTACGGTATCTTCTGACACACTTAGTTTACATAATTATTCCTGTCAGTCTCATGTATGTCAGTTCCTGGCTGAAAAAGAGGGTTAGCCAAATGACTCTTGAATATCAGTAAATGCAAAAAAAGTGTGATGTTTTATTAAAAATTACTTTGAAGCCGACATGTTTTTTCCAAGTTGCACAATTTCACTTCTATTTTAATGTGCAAGGAGCAGCAGACTGCAGCACCATCTAACGTGAGTTACTAGATACACGTTCCGTATAGATACGCTTTCCGTATCAAGGCCTAGTTAAGACAATCACAAGAAAAGCCATACTTACTGTTGGACTGCAAGGCGTTGTAACCTGGAGCTAGTTACCTAATCTTTTGCCGTATCCCATTTTTTTTACATAAAATGGCACCACCTGTCAAAAGACAGGTAGCTCTTCGCAAAAAAAGTCGTCTGTGTTTTTATCCCTCATCCCTGCATAATCCTGCTCTTGCCCTGATTTTGTGCCCGGTTTATATGTTGGCCAGAAGGAGACTTCATCACGGTGCTGATGGAGTTTCCTCTTAGCCAACAGCCGTGGCCCGTGGAGGGAGTTCGGTGGGGCAGGGAGGTGGTGCGGGGAAGGGGCAGGGTGAGGGGTGGTACACAACGGAAAATGGATGTAAATAAAACGAATTTCGTAGCGCGCGCTGCATCGCATATTGCGATGCAGGGTGCGCTATGAAATTCGTTTTATTTATTAAATTGTTTACTTAACTGCAATTATTAATTTTCCGTTGTTTACCACCCCCCACCCTGCCCCTCCCCCGCACCGCCTCCCTGCCCCACCGTACTACCTCCACGGGCCGCGGCTGACCATGGCGCTGAGGCGTAGTAAAATGTAAAATAATGCTCCCCCCGCCCCCCCCCCCCCCCCCCTCCACCATGGGAGGTGAGTCCCATGGCGAGGGAAGCATTATTATTTTTTATTTTTTAAAAGAAAAAGCCCTGTTTGGATTTTCATTTTCAAAATAAAAAAATTAATTCTGTTGTTCAGGGTTGCATCATGTTGACACAACTCTGCACCAAACAGCGGTATGCATTAACATTAATCGCTGTGACAGCGGTTCCTGCCATGCTTCATCAATGACCACCAACTTGGCGATCATTTATAAATTCGTCAGTTAGGACCTCCACCAGGGCGATGGAGGTATAAACTTAGCCACCTTGTCGGAACAACAGCCCAACAGCCAAAATATGAATCAGTCACTTCATCTGTTTTTGTCTGTCTTTTGACACATGCTTCATTCATCCTGACACTTCCTCTCGATAGTGATTGTTTTGAGAGGCTTCTCCCTCTATGTTTTTTTACTTCTTTACACCCTTCTGAGCTGGGAATAAAGGAGTGTGGGCCTGATGAGAACTGCTTGCCTTAGCAGGGTGGAGGGGTCAATGAGCATTCTCTCAAAAGATCATTGATCCATTTGTACACTTCCAGCAGGTCGTTCTTCCAGACTGGAAGTTACAGAAAAGCTCCTACTTTATGTCATTGACCAGCTGGTATTTGGTGACTGCATTTAATCGTCTTTGGAGAGACTACACTGACATTAAGAGAAGGGCATTTTGGATTGCGTCAACTACCTTGCATTAAGTGCTATCCTAAACTAATCAATTGGTCATAATGGACTGACGGGACCATGTTGGGTAAGACCTTGTGGACTCCACAACAGTAGCCTAAGTAGATGCTTCACTCGATACTCTGGTAAACAAAGGAATAGATGGGGCGATTTGTAAAATCTGTGCTGGCTTAGCTGTATGTTTGGGCACTAGTTTTAACTACACAGCTCCTCCCCTGTTAGGTGAGTAAAAGACAGAAAAACAAAGGGACATCTCAACAGTCAAAGGTTGACAGCGAAAAGCTATAGGCAAAATGAGATGGAAAAAAAAAAAACAAACAGTAAAACAAAATATAATTAAGGGAATGGAAAGTGAGTGTAGATGTGATTTAAAGGTCATATGAAATATAAGTAAGGGGCACTGTCAATAAAATGCTTCTTCCTGGCTGAGGTTTTACAAGTGACAGCATAACCTAGGAGAGAGAAGCTTGAGTTACCTATGACATCACTAGGACCCTGAGGTGGAAAACTGCTTTGTGTTGACATTTCCGGTCTACTGTTATAAGTTGTGGATGCCTCCTATGGCTTGCTGGACGTTGCTCCCTCAGACTAATTTTATAGAGAGAGAGGCGTAATGGAGCAGCTATGCACATCATTGCTTTCGCAACCTCCACTACGTCCCTAAGCCTCTCCCATGCTGTGTAAATATTTCTGCATCCACTCAGCCTATACCTCCCACTGCTGTGTCCTCGCCCTCCTAATCTTACTTCATTTTCCGGTCTGGGTGTTGACTGCACAGCTATTAAACAGTCCTATTTCTACAATGAACATAGAACGGGCATTCAATCTGCCCATTTATACCATTGGCTTTCTTCAAACAGTCTAGTGAGCCATTGGCTTGATACTTTGTCAATAACTTCTTGGCTCGGCACAGCCAGTGTGTAGTGCTTGGGTTCAGGGTGCATATCATTCGCATGGTGTTCTACCTGTAGCATGTAGCCTTGAAGGCTTTGATGTGCTTAATCGGTTCTGCTAGTAATCAGAGCTTCTGTCTCCCCTTTTCCTGCCTTCCCCCTCCTCTACCCTTGCCCTGGACCATTGTAGAAAGCATTGTAAAGTCAAATGTATGTGCATGGATTCCAATGTCATGAAACTAAATGGAGCAGGAAAGTTCCTTTGTGTTCACAGTCTCTTGAACAGTCTAGTTCCAGCAGTTTAACCTATAGCTGGAGAAGGGCAACACATGAAGAACACACGGAAGCCGAGGGCATTGCCAAAGTTTTATTTCTACTCAAAGAGAAGGGCTGCCTGACAAGCAGTTAGGGTTCGGGTCATAATTGAAATGACTGGATGTACTTCTATTTTAATCCATTGTAAGCACTTAGAACATAGCATATCCTTCTACTTAATTAGTACAAAAGTCGATGTATTCATTACATTTACTGTTTTCTTTAACTTCCAGTTTTTCAGGATAGTATTAGCTCTCATTTAAACCAAGAACTTCAATCTGTGGCCAACATTGTGTGTGGGATTCTTCTTTAACCTTGACTGTTTAGGGACTCTGTTTCTCTGCTAATGGTGGTTGCTACAAGGATTGTGGTCAAAATAGAGCGGCTCAAGAGTTATTTCCATTTCGGCTGGCCGCTCACTAATATGCCTTTGTTCAAGAGGAGAGAGAGCGCTATGTATTGTTCTTCAACCATTAATCACACTTTATGATGCACAAAATAATTAATTTGTTTAATGTACTTTCTATTTGTATACCTATAACTCTCTTTGAGAATCTCCACACACATCCACATAGTATTTAAACTCTAAGGGCCAGATGTAGGTAATCCCCGATTACCGATTCTTAAATACCAAATCATACCGATTCGGTATTTAAGAACTGGCAATCGGGATGTAGGTATATTTACCGAATTAATTACCGAATCTGTATGATTCGGTAATTAATGAATCAGTATTTACCGATTCTGTAATTGCCATTGATTCCTATGGGCCTTGAAGCCATAGGAATCAATGTCAATTACCGAATCGGTAAATACCGAATCGGTAATTGGGGGAAACATTGAAGGGTGGCAGGGTGTCACTTTGACACCCTGTTGCAACCCTCAATTGTGCATGGGTGCACATGTTGCAGACATACATGCCCTTAGGGCATGTATGTCTGCAACATGGCACCGTTTAAAAAGCAGAAGAAATGCTTTTTAAATGGTTTTCTTAATTTACCACCAACTATATGGTTGGTGGTAAATTAAGAATTCTTAAACCCTTGTAGCACTGAAAACAGTGCTACCTACATCTAAAATTACAGATTCGGTAATTTTACCAATTCGGTATTTTACCGAATCGGTAAAATTACAGATTCGGTAAAATTACCGATTCTGTAATTTTAGATGCCCCTACATCTCAATATCCACATACCGGTCGGAAACGGCTGAAAATCGGTATTTTCGTCCGTTTCCGACCGGTATTTGCCTACCTACATCGGGCCCTTAGTATGGTAATTCGTCTCTTTTAGATATGGCAAAGGTGGGTCCAGAGAACTATAATAAACTATGTAAATAGATTCTCCACTCAATAGCTACTCTGTTAACTGAAATACAATAGCTCAGGCTTCTTATCACTCCATTATCGGAAAATCCTAGTTTTTCTCAGTTAAAACACGATTGTTATTTGTTGATCTATTTGTTAAGAGCTCATGACTGCCTAGTGTATACTGGGTGAAATTACTTTGTTAGGCCAGTTTCAAGTTGTTTGGACAGTCTTATATGAGTGAGTTCTGTTTGTGGAATGGACTTTTGACATTGCAGCTGTGTATCCTTCTACAATTTGAGGGAGACGGTGTGCGTTATAGGCACCTCAAGAGGATAGAGTTGGAGTTGATGGATGAGGGAGTAGTAGTGGGAGAAGCGAAGGAAGTGAGGATTATAATGTGTCCTTTCATTCAAAGTAGCTCTTGATGCTGTCCATGCACATCTGATGTCCAGCGTGATGGCCTTCTAGGGCCAATGAGACTATGTAGACCTGAAGTATGATTGTCGAGAAGGCTCATCCCTGAAGGGCTCTTCACTTAATGGAGGTCATGTAATGAGGACGTCGGAGCCAAACTTCACTGAGTGGGTGTGGTTCCTTATGAAGAGTGTAAATGCTTACTTGGTGTATCCTATAATACTGCAGGTCTGGCCAAGTGATTGTGCAATGCATTTTAGTCGGTGTCAGACACCGGCTAAAAAAGATGAAAGCCCACGCGCTGTTTTTCTCTCTCTAGGTTCATGATTTTGATTTGATCAGACAGGCTCAATATTGTATAATACTAAGTAGGTTGTTACCGTATCGAGAAGTGAAGGGTTGAGAAGTTACCACGGTTTTTAGAACCTCTGCCACACTCAATAAACATAAGAAGGAACAGTAGTTAGGTAGAATGTAAGCATCAGCATTTGCATTTAGGTTTGGAATGACAATGGTATGTGTGAACTTCGGGGGAATTCCACTGGCACTCAAGACAGCTCAGCAGGATGGGTCATCTGTAGATTCTACTATGTTCTGGATGATGGATTTTGCTGTGGATGAAAGATATAAGATTGTCACATAATTTAGGAGATGAACAGCCAAAACAGATGTGGGTGTTGTAAAAGTATTGTAGATTATGCATAGGTCAATGGATGTTTTACAGATATATGGGCATAGAAGTGTTACTTTTCAATTCTTTTGAATGTATCCTTTTAAACCCGAGAGGGGTCTGGCATAAGGTAAGGTTATCTGAAGACTAAGATTTCAATAATAATCAAATACCCTGCCTTTCTAGTTCTGTGTGGCTGTGGTGAAACAGTATGAGAGGTTTTTGCTTGTCTTGATGCTTGATTTATTAGCCTGAGTGGGTGAGCTGGTCAAGAGTAAATGTATGTAGCATAAACATGTTTTCCAAGAAGATGAACAATGACAGTAAGTCCTAATTAACTATAACTGAACAAAATGAGAAAGACATACAAACAAGTAATGTATATACTACAAGATGTGGATTACATCTTCCACAAAAAATATCTATAATTTATAAGGGAAGTTCCAGTATAGAACACATGTGACTCTGGGGTTGGAGTAACCTGAAGCTGCTGAGGACTACTGATGACATCTTGACTGTCCCATAATTTGTGTGGAACAATGCAAGGTCTAATATGTTGGTGGAAATAAAGTTTTTCTTACCCTATCCATCTTCTTATGTTTGTTAATTGTCAGGTCACAAATCTTAATCTCATCATCCTAACTCTGGGTTTCTTGTTTCCCTCCCTCTATCTCTTATATTTGAAATGTATTTCTATATTATGTTAGTATGTGTTGCTTTTCTTAAAAGACAAGATAACAACGTTGGAAAATTCAGTGAAGCAGAAATAAAGATGAACGTTTGTACTTCTGTAATAGCAAGCATGATGTCACGGGCCCTATATGTGCAATAATCACAGTAGTATAACATTCTAATCTGAAGTAATTTGATTATAAACACAAGCATATCAGTGAATAAAGAACAACGGTAACCTTATTTTACAAATGAGCTATGATTTCTGTCAGATTTACCTTAAGTGGCTCACTTATAGCTGTGAAGGGTTTTACAAGTGAGTTTGAATTTTTATATTGAAGATTCTTCAGTGGACAGTTCAGTAACCTGCTAGACACCTGCTTCTGTTTTTGCACAGTTATCATTTATGTGAAAAGCAAACAGCATAGGTTGGTGAGATGAAGTCGTAAAATAAATAAAAACAGATCTTGGAGTGAGTTGGTGTATCATTTATTCGAAAATGGCCTAAGCAGTTAATGTCGTCAATGACTTACATCTGTGCAGGTGGTGGCAGGGTCAGTGGCCAAAATATTTAGGTCAACTAGTATTATAGCCCTTTTGAGATGTACGTATTGTGTGAGTTCTAGGAGGTCTAATTGGATGTAAACCTTGAATATGTTTTTGGGGTATGATCAAGTGCAGGAAATTAGTGAGCAGGTTATGGCTAGTACCACAACCAATAATGAATTTAGCAACTAGGTATTTGTAGTAGTCATAGAAAGTGTTGTGAACTGTGCTGCAGACATTGGAGACATCATCCTTAAAAATCAACTTCTCTAGCTCTACCTTTTTCCTATTTTCAATTAGAATGCTGTACCTTTTCGAGGGGGGATCCATGTTGGCAGTATCAGTAAATCAGATCTTGATAAGGAATGAGAGTAGTAGTGTGCAACCAGAATGTGGATGCTATTAGAGTTTATGATAAACATAGCAATACGTAGAACTCACACTACTGATTGAGTGCAATCCTTAAATGTAACTGAATGTAGTCAATTTCTCTGTGTGCCCAGATGTTGTGCATGCTTCAGTATTGGTTGGAATTGCTTAGTTGCATTGCAGGATTAGTTCAATCATTGTCTTTTATGGGCATTCTAGTAAGTTTAATTGTAGCTAAAGAGGAGGTATTTGGGGAACCCTCACATGGATTACAGATAGGTGTATGTTTCAGTATGTGCTAGATATATTTTATTAAGCAAAATTGGTAATCAAAGGTCTTCCATCAATACATATGTGTATGCTTAAGTTAGAATGGTATGATGGCTTTCATACTTCATCAGCTAGGCCACTCGGTTTGTGTTTTGGTTATGCTGTTCAAATAACTTTTTTTGATATCCTTCTAATCATCATGTGATTTTGGTCTTAACTGTGTAATATTTTGCACTTGCGACACATATGTTTAAATTTTTCTACTCCGACTCCCTCATTCCTCTTCTGTTTGTGGTTCCACCCTCCTTGATATAATCTTCTTTCCTAAGGCAGTTATATCTTCCATCATCTGCCTTTTCCTATTACATATCTATTGATCTGCACAGATTGTGGGACTTATAAGAAACCAAAATGGTTAATAAATCCTCACCCTCAGTTTCCCAACTCTCTGATTTGGTTATCCAATTATTTATCTGATGGATGCTCTAGCTGTACTCTCTGAATGGAGTGAAACATGTGTGTGTGTCTGCATGTGTGTGTGTGTATGTTTGTGTGTGTGTGTAGGTGAGGGTTCTATGTCATCTGTAAGGGGTAAAGCTTGAGAGTATTTATTTCATATATTCTGTTTGGTTTGGGTGCTTACTTGTTTTACCTTAAACCAGTACTTGCTTATTTCTTGCAAATCAATATCTCTGAGAACTTTGGGCCAAATGTACAAGTATCTGGTCGCAAGTTGTGCCCAGTGTTTTACCAGTCAGTAAAGATTTTTAAGAAATGACCTATGTACTAATAGGTTGCTTTTTAAAAATCCGAATCAAAGTTGGTCAGGATCCAACCCATCTCATTCATACTAAGTAGATAGGTGAGACATTGTAACTCACTAAAATTGGAGTCTATCGCAGGGATTGTGATCTACAGGGGCCAACAGACCACCATGTCTGTGATTGCCTTTCAATAAAATAAACATTTTTTTTAATGCAGCCCATTTTCCTTAAAGGAAACAGGACTGTCTTTAAAAAGAAAAGTTTACCTTTTTTAATAAATTGGCAGTTGTACTGTGGACCACTGTTTACTCCTCAGCATTTTTTGTTGCATTCACCAAAAGAAAAGGCCCCATGGGGACCCCTTCTCTTTTTGTTCTAAATTAGTCCTTTCATACAATTGACTTCTCAACACTATGTCTGCCTAAAATATTATGGAAGCCTTCGTATTTGATAAAGTGTTGTGTGTTTCAGTAGCCCCACATGCAAAAGAGATAACGTATAGACAAACCTCAGAGAAAATATGAACTGCCCCAAATTCTATCCTCTCTATTGTACTGGCACAGGGTATGATATTCTAGGTTTTGTTCTCATATTTGCTAAGCTGTATCTGTTAAATGATGCTTTGTATTTGAAGTAAGTAACTTTTTGTTATCTTTTAACAGATCAGCTAAGAGGTTTGCTACTCTCTTTGTGAATGTCAATGTTACATCAGAGCCTCATGAAGTCTCTGCTTTGTGGTTCCTATGGTATCTAAAGCAGTGCGGAGGAACTACTAGGATATTTTCAACAACCAATGGAGGGCAGGTACTGTACAAGATGGCTATTTGTTCTTTTTATCTAGACCAGAGTCAGTGCCAGGTGAGCAACCAGGTCAAACGTCTTGTATTTGGCAGCATTATATTATCAGAATTTTGAAATAGGAAACCACACCCCTTGTTAAAGGTTCATTTAAGCAGAATGAGCTATATTTTCAATTCATTTCTTTCATCTCTAGTGCAATTAAAACACTGCACACTTTTGGCGTAGGGCAGTGGTAAGGTATTTCATATGTAAACATAATACAGTATAGTTCTTTGAAATACAATATGATTTGTACTTAATAATATACATGTAAGTGCAGACCTGCGGTCTACTGTTATTTTCCCCACCATCATTTTCACAGCTGCTGGTGAACGTTCCACGGAAAATGTGTAAGTGCTAGAAATTATGCATCCATCACTGAATGTGATGCTGAGGGGCTTTCATATGTATCATATCCACACTGCACTGCAACCTCAGGCTCCTCCTCTACCTCTCGCTCATAATTACATTATTTCTGCCCCGTTGAAGGATGGTCCAGCAAGTTTGTCTGATGCCTTGCGGCATAATTACTGAAACCTTTGTTTTCTCAAGCTAATTTAAGTATGGAGATTTTCACATTCATGTAATGTAATGCATATTACCTCTTTTCAGTTGGTGGTTGGTCTGTGTCCAAGCCTTTAAATATAAGTATTGCAGGATATGTGGGCGAATCTACCGTGGAATACTTATATTTTCCCTGATAAAGTCATTGAATTTTTTCTCACTGACAGACATTACAGTTACAGAGGAAGACATGGGTATTGCCTTTTGTACCAACACTTGCACAATCTAGCAGTCCTATTAAAAAACACAAGTGCTGGTTTTGGACATTCCTTAAGGCTGTTCAATGAAGCATAACTATCATTTGTTTGTGCCAGAAGCTGTTGTTGTTACAATACTCCAGTGCTGAAAAGACACTCTTCATTGTTAGCCCTGAACCACTTCACTGCCTTCAATGGTGCTCTCAACATCCCAATGTTCTAATTTTTTTTTTTTTTTTACTAAATATGAACGTTGGATGAAACAGGTAGACAGCTAATATGTATGGTTTCTTTCATAGGACATGCATTTAAATATTGTGTATACATGAACAAAATACATTATGTATTTGAATTATTGTAATATTCCAAATACATTCATTTTTCTGGTTTGATTCAACTGAATTACAATATCTCAAGAGAGAGTCCGTTTTGTAATTTAGAAATAATTATTGACTTATTCGTCAAAGGAAAATGTGCACAGCCTGTCTAAAGCAACCAGGCATTTTATACACATTTCAAAATTTTGTGGTAAACATGTCCGGAAACCCCTACAATTTGCAAACCAACTTCACATTTGATATTCCCTGCATAACATCTACCTGCCTCTGCAAAACTTTTAAAGCTGGATAATTGTTTCTACACCCAGGAGAGGAAGTTTGTTGGCGGTTCAAGTCAGATAAGTGAAAAAATGATGGAACGCCTGCAAGAGCGAGTAAAGCTGAAGAAGCCAGTTATTCGCATTGATCAATCTGGGGACAATGTCATTGTGGAAACCCTGGACCATGAGCTTTATGAGGTAATAAGAAATACTTAAACGTTATTTTTCTGTTGAATTTGACCTTTTCCACCTGTCTTGCAGGATTTCTACTTTACTTTTCAAAAGGTGATACAATGTTTCTTGGTCGCCATTTACAATTGGTACTTATTGAATATAGCTATATTGCACTAAATACTGGTGTTAGGTTAATACTTTTCAGTTTATTTTTATCATGTTTTTTTTTACAGAAAAGATAAAGATGTACCTTAGGTCACATTTTTCACTGTTGCAAAGGTCCATTTGCTGTCCTGCTAATGCCACAGACACAACAGTGACATATAAATTCTGTCTTATGACAGGTTGAATGTTGTATGTCTTTGTTTGCAATATCTAGCACCAACACAAAACACTTTAGAAACCTGGCATGAACTAGTTCAGACCACCTTCTCGTTTTGTTTAGAGAACTTAGGGCCAGATGTAGGTAAATCTAATTTACTGATTCATAAATACCGAATTTTACCGATTCGGTATTTCTGAATCGGTAAATTAGATGTAGATAAAAAATCGGTAATTTTTACCGATTCGGTAAGATTCGGTATTTACCGATTCTGTAAAATCGGTATTTGCCATTGATTCCTATGGGCCTTGAAGCCCATAGGATTCAATAGCAAATACAGATTCTGTAATTACAGAATCGGTAAAAATACCGAATTGCCAAGGGGGACAGGGTGTCACTTTGACACCCTGTTGCACTTCTGTAACTGGCTTGTGCGCCATGTGGCACACATACATGCCCTTAGGGCATGACTGTGTGTCACATGGCACAGGTGTACATGCACAGATGTGCATGTACACAAGAATTTGTTATTTACCATGCAATTGTATTGCATGGTAAATACCGAATCCTGAAAGGCCTGAAGCACTGTTCAAAGTGCTACTTACATCTGAAAATACAGATTCGGTAATTTAACCAAGTGGTAAATTTACAGAATCTGTAAAATGTACAGAATAGGTAAATTTACCAATTCTGTAATTTTACCGATTCGGTAAAATTACCGATTCGGTAAAATTACCGAAGCTGTATGTTTTTTGAGCCCCTCCATCTCCATAGCCCATTACCGGTCAGAAACGGCCGAAAATCGGTATTTTCGGCCGTTTCCGACCGGTATTGGGCTACCTACATCTGGCCCTAAGTCAGGCCAACACTTTCACACCACTCAATTAAATCTTAAATTGTTTCTCTGAGCACTGAAGTTCTTGGGCGCTGTCACATTGGTCTGTGACTGATTTGTCATTCAAAGATGGGACAATGCTGTACTGCCAAAAAAGATCATGATATATGCTTTTTAGAGCAGCTTTTCTGCACTAAAAATGAACATTTGGTTATTCACCAATCCTAACATCATCAATTTTGAGCATCAAAGTCTTACTAAAATATTTGAATATGCGTCATGCAAATTGCCATCGAGATATCTAATAACCTGCGTTTCCTGTCTCCTTGCAACATTTCTGTTTTAAGTTAAAAATGTCATACCCTAATTAAAAAATAGGAACTGAAAAGTGCTTTCCCTAACTGACTCTGAATCCTGCAGAAATGAAGGGCCTGATTTTGAGTTTGGTTGTTGGATTATGCCATCACAAATGTGCAGTGCTTATTTCGAGCCAGTGGTTTCATTAAAACAACTAATACCTGCCTCCCTAGCTATTCTTAAAGCTTTGGCAGCCTCAAACAGCCTGAATTGTCACACTTGTAACAGTGTTAGTAGTTGTATTATTACAGTGGCAATGCATGGTTCAAACCATGGTAGCCTCCTGATGAGGGCCCAGCATTTTATTTTAAACAAATTAAGCATGGCAAATGTGGCTGCTATCCCCACCATATTACTAGTGTATTATTTCTTGGGATTTGTAATTATGTGGACAGGCTAGCCTTCATGTTTGTGATGGAGTAATCATCTGCCAAATTCTAAATCAGGCCATAAGTTAATCATTATTTAAAACCAGAATGTATTTCGCTCAGTGTAGAAAGCATTGGAGCAGTATTTTAGGTTATTAAAACTGTTATGTTTATATTAATCGTGGGCCTTTATAGAATGAAAAACATGAAACTTGCCATTTTTATCGAACCAATAAGTTTCTTTTATTAAATACCTCAATCTTTGGTTTATTTTTGTAATATTATCGGCACAAATCTGTGTATGATTGACCCAAATTAATGATTGCCTTTGTCCAAACTAGTGACATATTAACTAAAGCGAGCGTATTAGTGATATGGAAAGTGTCCAGAGGTAAGAAGGAATTTAGAGGAAGGGAGATTCCAAGAGACAGTGAGGGAGAGGAAAGGGAAGAAAGAGAAGAGTGAAGGGAAAAAAAGGTGTAACAGAAGGGCTGAGAGGAGAGAGAAAGAGACAAACTTGCATTTTTACAGGGGAGAAAAATAAGGGGAAGACAAATGAACTGGGGAGAGGGATGAGACATGAGACATGAGGCAATAGACAAAGAGAGAACAGTGTAATTGACGGAGAGCAAGAGATTGAGAAAAGGAGCACAGTAGAAAAAGAAGACAGAGGGAGATTTGTGAAAGAGAGGAAGGATATTAGAGAAGTGAGGGGAGAAGTAGGGAAAGGCAAAAGGAGGAGAAAGAGGAGGGCAGTAGAATGGGAGACAAAAGGAGAAGCAAGACAGATGAAAGCGGAAGGGAGAGAAACATTTGATTAGAGTGAGGTAGAATTAGAATATGGGGATGGAGGGGTCTAAGGGTAACGCTTATGGAGGGAAACTGTCTTGCTGTCACACAGCAATTGAAGTTGTAGTCTCAATCAAGGAGTATTTATGTATTTTTTATTTAATTGGGTATTCCTATGCTTCAGATTGGGGGAAAAAAGATTAATAACCATAAATTCATGAACTCTCTTTATCTCTTCTCTTCTCTTTGAATGGAATGGTGTTGCATCTAGAACTCAAATAAAAAATGCTTACCTTTTTGTAATAATGTGAAATTCACGCTGCGTCCTAAAAAGCCTCAATAGTACCTCAGTCATATAAAACTACTTACCGTTTTTTAGTACATTGCAAAATAAAACATTAATTTTTCGCTTAGGTTCACCTTGAAATTTGGAGAATCAGTAATATTGTCTGTAAAATATACTGAATGGCAACACTGACGTCCTATTTGGAATTTTCATCTGGTGCGTCCAATCATCTTTTACATTATCAGTAGTTGATTCTGCCTGAAACATCAACTGTGGCTAATATTTCAATAAAGATCATTGACTTAAATTTCAAAGGATCAAATGCTGAAAAACATTTCAGAATTCATGAGGAATGCTAATTTAATTTTGCTAATATTGTAAATTCAGTTTAAAGTCCAAGTCAGTCAAGAAATTAATTCTACATATTAAACATTTTTTTTATTAATAATCTCATTTGATGTGAACCCAAGAAATATGGCATGTAATTGACTTCCACTCATGGCAATATATTGTGTGTTAGAAAATGAAGTGAAATTTTCACCCCTTAAGTACAAAGTTAAATACTTGATCAATTCTGGAAAACAGACTAGGGAGTCAAATTTTTATTTTTTTTAACATTACCACGACTTGGCCCTAATGGGAACTGTCCCACAGTGAGGTAATAGTTATAAGATGTGAATGTAAACATGGCATCATTCAAGAAACAGACACAAACCACGTTGAATTCAACATCCAAAAGTATACACTTATATTACTGCCTTCAAGAATATATTGTGCAGTATTCTGATTTCTGGTAAACACCAAAATCATGTTTTGATTTTGTATGGGTTACTTTATTGGAAACATGCCTGACAGATTATTACATTAATCAAAAGGGAAGCAATCTAGATTATCTGATTGCTTTTAAATGGCAAATGTGTTTGTCCAGTCCATGAAGTAAATTCCAAGATCAAATGTAACCAGATTATTTCAATAGAGCCAATAGCCCTGCAGCAGAAACAAGAATGCACTATGTAAAAATATGTATTATTTTAGTACAGATTTAAGTTAATGTATTTAGAACATTTGAGTAAAGGTAAAATGCACGGCCGCAGTTGTCGTTAAAAAAAAAAAGCTTTCAAATGTATATTGAGGCACAGTAGTTGAAAAGAAGTACAAAATTCAATAGGTGCACTTATAAATGTGCAATAATTAAGAACAGTATACACAGACAGGTTTGTTCATCACATAAATGGAACACATATTAGATTATTTCAAAAGAAAATGCAATACATACAATAATATGTGTAGCCATATTGTTTTTGGTTCTTGTGGGTCTGAAAGAACCACTGTTAGAATGGAGAATCTTGTCATGTAGGAAAGGTATTTTTGGTTTGCATAACTGGAGGCCAATGACACTAGCGGAGATGAATTCCATGGCATTGATTAGTATGGACATCTGCATAAAAAACTTTAAAAACACAAGGACTGTTTTTTGTTCAACCCCATGTTCCCCCAAAATAAATAGATATTAAATATACGGTTGAAAAACCGTGAATTAAGGAAAGACCCTTATAAGACTGGTATTTGGCCCTGGAGTAAAAATATAGAGAACGAGAGTCATCTTGCAGTAATTAAGCTGAGGCCTTAAAGATAACATAATATAAGGGAACCAAAGAAAGAAATATGGGTTAAATATATTTGATTACTACAATGTATATAATAAATATGTTTTGCACGGGCAGTCCTCCAACACCAGAATCCAATTTGTGATATGCACAGGGACCATAATATTATCTTCTGTTCTCTTTTTGTGATACATCTGGGAGTCATGTTAATCTGTACATAAGAATTATCCATTTAGGACAAGAAGGATACCTTTCTAAAAAAACGTTATTAGGATAAAACAACATGAATTTCAAGTTGCAGGATCTGCTTCAATTTTGAGTTGAAGGCTAGGGGGTTAGAGCAAACAGCAAACTCCCCGCTAGTGGGGGTAATTTAACAGACTTGGATTTCTTAAATGAATGATTTAGTGGGTACATAAAGATTGGTTGAAAGCTGGTTCATATCTCTCTAATACACTGGTCCAATGGAAAAAAGCTTCCTAAGCAACTTTGTATCATTAACATTTTAAAGGAACATATGTCCAGAATGGCATATGATTAAACATTCAGCCAAATTATTAGGGCTTTGTGTTTCAGCGTGATGTGTGTAAAAGTTGAATTTAATGTAACCAAAGTGTTAGGATCCATGAATGCCCTCACTAGTAGTCAGTGGTTGTGTATGATGATGTCAGTGTCCTAGAAGCGTACCAAACTGAACAGAGGGAACTAAGAGGATACACTGTGCTTGGAAGTAACTACGTCATTAAATAGATCTATAGCCATGTGTTGAGTCCGTTTAGTAGTGGTTGATTACCTGCAAGTTTTAACGTACATTTACCCAAAGGGGATTATTGATGGTTCTACATTTGCTCTCAGATCAGACACATTAAATAATCTGAACATATGAATGAAGTAAAACTATTTTTCTTATTGCACTTCACATATCTGTGGAATTGAACAGTGACCATGCTGGAAAAATGGAAAAGGGGAAAAGCGTATCTGCTTTGGAGAACAAAATATTCAGATTTGAATAAAATAGAAGTGGTTGTTTACTCTTAGTCAATCACACAAACTATTGTGTTTATGTTAAGAAACAAAGAGATGTTGCATGCAATTTGAGGATGCACCAAACTTTCCATTTTTTGTAAAGAGGACTTCAACGCATTCGGGGCCCTATTAGGTTTGTCAGTGTCTCTAGATCCTAAACTTGCCAAACTACACATTCACTTTGGTCTGAATTCTAACAAATACAAATTGGAATTGTTTTGGCTAGGACTTTTAGTTGCAAAAATACACGTTCCCCAAAACTGGAAAGATCCTGCACCTCCAACACCCGGGAATGGAAAAGATGCCTGGATTCCTGCATGAACTTGGAGAGGCCAATATACCAGGCCAGGGGGTGCCTCCAGTCATATTACAAGATATAACCTGACTAAAACAATTACTGATTTTGCGTCGCAGGATCCTACATCATAGTGGATGGTGAAGGATATGGGTGCAGGGCGCCTCTTGTTTCAGCAGTATGGGGAAAACAATCTTAAACTGTAAATATGGATGCATAGCACAAATGGGGCAGATATTACACTTCTATTCAGCAATTATCGTTGGTTATTGATGATATTCTGTTTAATGATACGGATTTTGTCATGCCTTAGGTGTTCTGTTTTCTGGTATAGACTCAATAAAAAGTTAAATTAAAAAATAAAAGCAATGAGTAAGTTTCACAGTTCACTTTGAGCCTGATGTAGACATAGGTCCTGTTCTCTCCATGCCACTGGAGTCAAGCTAGCCTGGCAGATGAAGGATGAAACCCCGAAACCGCTCCCAGGATGCTGGTTTATAATCCAGGGAGGGCCTGGCGGTTGGGGCTGGACTGTTCCCATAGGGAGCAGGGTCAAGACTGATTTGCATATGATTTGGTTTAAACTGGAATGGCATGGGGTGAAACAAAACAATGGGTTTAGGGTCATATCTGTGCACTGGGGTGATTGTTTGACATTGTTCAACATTCTGTGCATCAATTGTTCTTTTTGCATTTGTCACCCGGAGTGGGATAGGTATGCCCAGACTTAGGTCCAGTGCTCTCCATGCCACTGGGTTCAAGCTAGCCTGGCTGATGAGGGATGAAACCCTGTAACTGGTCCCAGGATGCTTGTTTCCTATCCAGGGACGACCTGCCCTGGCAGTTGGGGCTGGACTGTTCCCATAGGGAGCAGGGTGAAGGCTGATTTGCATATGGTGGGTTGAAACTGGAATGGCATGGGGAGCAAACAAAACAATGGATTTCGGCCCAGATCTCTTTATTGGGGTGAATGTTTGGCATTGTTCAACATTCAGTCCATCAAGTATTCTTTTTGCATGAATAATAACTAAGCAGTGTCATATGCAACACCTTTCTATTAACAATGTATTTTGTGTTCAGGGGAACCTACAACACAGCACACCCTCATGAATTCGAAGCAGTGTCCCATCCCAAAGTTTTTCCTTTGCCAGGCTTTGAGTGCTCCGTAAACAATAGACTATTGTGTATTGCTGCTTTGTATAACCAGCAGTATCATTTCATTTTTGCAGAGTTGTGATTGTACACCAGCCCTCTTCTTCAATCACTAGACTAGGTTTCCTCATCCATAGAGGCGGGGTTTAATTTGCCACCTCTCCTTAGTGCTTCTTGTTTGCCCAGTTTATCATTTTATCACAATATTATTGAAAACCTTTAAGAGCAATGTATAAAACCACAGCATAAATTACATTCTAATGATATATGTAATTGGTTAATATTTGTCTACTGCTGACAATTGGTTAGTTATTGATGGACTAAAGATTTAGAGAGCTTTATTTACATAATTGTTGACGTGTTTCATCTGTGTTGAAGTATGCTGTATATTTTGTGATATATATTATTGTCACCCTTTGAAAAAAGTTTTAGATTTGGTGTATATTTCTTACAACTAAACATTACAGCACATTCCTAAGTGGTATCATTAAGTTTCACTACTTCCTAAACTTAAAATATGTGCAAATTATCAATTGTTTCTTCTTAGGCCAAATATGTCATCTGTGCCATTCCTCCAGCACTTGGACTGAGAATTCACTTTGAGCCTGAACTACCTCCACTGAGAAACCAGTTAATTAACCGGGTTCCCATGGGATCTGTTATCAAGTGCATGGTGTATTACAACGAACCTTTCTGGAGGAAAAAAGGTATGAATCATAAATGGTTTTGGCATGTGGTAAATCATTTATTAAATGCTTTCCATAAATATTGTTTAGGGTGTTCTCCAATGAATTAGAGTATATATGTCAATGTATGGTGTTTACTAATCAAAGGAATTTGTTTTGTTTAGGACTGTTTTAACCTCTCTGCCATTTGGATAACTTAGGAGTGCATATTCCGCCCTTTGTACTGTAAATTTCCTCTTGGTATCATTTTTTTTTTTCATTACTGTACACCAGAGTTAATGTCATCTGCTGCACATCAGTTCTCACTTTCTCCAATTTTGCCTTGTTTAGGATTTTTCCCGAATGATTTTTCTTGTCCAAACTTTGTTGTTTTTTATGTGTGCTCTTCGACCCTCATTACTAGTGTCCTCCAAAATCTGATTGGTCCAGTTATACGAGTAATAGGGGCCACGCCCGTGATAGGAATGTTCAGCACTGCGGCAGAATTTGTGCCGCAGTGATGAGGTTAAAACACCAATCCCCAGGTGATCTCCAAAAAACATGTAATGTGCAATTCCTGTTATTCCCCACCTTTGAATTATCAGGACCACGGGAATGGTAATTCCGGGACGGGGGATTAAGATGAATCTTTCCGGGCATTTTGTAATAGAGGCCTTAGTCAGGTGCACTGGGTGTCATTTCGAATCAAATTGTCCTCCACATACATTCTTTTTGGTTTTTTTATTTTTTTTAAATTTTTATTGCATCTCATGGGACAAGTACATAATTATTTAATCAGAAAAAACATAATAAATTAGCTAATTCCATCCAAGGAGAAAGCAAAGCAATCATAATCAATTTCTCCGCAAAGTAAAACGTATCTCCAAGAAAAGGGTATAACAATGGCAAAAGGTATAGAGAGAGGGAGAAAAAAAAAAGAAGAAGAAAGAAAAAGGGAAGTATCATAACATTATCAATCCCCAAATCCTTTCCACTTTCAGCTTAGCCTGAATACCCCGAGTTGTAGCTAAAGCAGATTCCATTTGATAAATTTCCTTAGCTAGGCTCCACCATTCCATAACTGTCGGCGGGTTGTGTTGTATCCAAGCCCTTGCTATTACTAATCTCGCGCATGCAAGTACGATATTAGGTAAGTCCATGTTAGTTTTACCACCCCCGGAATAGCCGACAAGCACGTCTACAGGTGTCAAATCAATAGAGCAGGCTAATTTCGTAGATATAACTTCCGTCACATCATTCCAATATTCACCTAATTGTGGGCAGGAAAAAAACATGTGAGTTATGTCTGCAGCACTCGTATTGCACTTTGGCCATTTTGTGCGCTCGTTAAAATTATTATTGTTTGCCCATCTAAGAATCCTATCTGGTGTGTAATATAATTGACATATAGTTTTGAATAATTGTAGTTTTAAATTGGAAGAGTGTATAGATCGATGGAGGCTGTTTAGTGAAGAGGTAATTAGGTTAGGAGCCACAGGAATTCCCAGTTTCCTAGTATATAGTCATCATTTCTATGGCTAACAAAGATTTTATAGCCTAAACTAATCCATGCTTTATCATTTTCTTTATCTATACAGTCCCATAAATCTGAATCCTGAATTTTCAAAAGTCTTAGTTTTCGTACCAGATAGTCTCTTATTTGAAAGTATTTAAAACGGGCTTCCTCCGATATGTTATAACAAGCTTTCAGCTGTTCAAAAGAACAAAATCCATTGTGATCAAACAGATCTCCCAAGCTTTTAATACCCACTTCTAACCACCTAAGGGCCCATTGATCATGGAATATTTCAGGTAGGCCCGGGTTAAACCACAATGGGGTTTTATGATGAAAGTTAGAGGTCTTGCATTTAACCAAAATGGAGCGCCAAATGTTAACCAGATCTCGTATAGTCTTAAATTTAACGCGTTTAAAGTAATTGGGGTCATTGATTTTGTAGAGGAACATTTTTACATCCTCCCCTAACACAAATTTGTGGAAATACATACTTTTATCTGGAATTATTAGGCTTTGGAAGCGGGTCAAGAAAGCGGCCAAATAATAAGCTTTTATATCCGGTAGGCCTAATCCTCCTTGGATAAATGGAAGTTTAAGGAGTGAAACAGCGCGGCGGGCTTTCTTGTATCCCCAGATGAAACTGCTAATAATTCCGTCCAATCTATTAAAGTAAGAATTATTTATACGTAAAGGAATTGAGCGAAAAAGATATAGATACTTATGTAGTATTTTCATTTTAACTAAATTAATTCGGCCTATAATACTTAATGGTAGTTTATGCCATTTCTTGAATAATATACCTGTTTCCTTCAATAGAGGCTCGTAGTTTAACGCCAATATTAGATTAACATCTGATGAAATCTTTACCCCCAGGTATGTAGCCTGATCACATACCCCTTGTAATGGATTTGATGGTCTATAATTCATAACAATTTGAGTCTTAGTACTATTTAATCTATATCCAGATACTGAGCCAAAATCCCCCGCTTCTATTATTATACCTTTTAACGCTTCTTCGACATCATTGGAGAACACCGCTATATCGTCCGCGTATACAGTTAATTTGAGTGAATCTGCTCCATTAAAAAAAGGAAAAATCTGATCCCTACCTTGTAGTGCGATCAGAAATGGTTCCATTATAAGGGCAAATAGTAAAGGGGATAAAGGACACCCTTGTCTTGTCCTCGTCCAATCGGAAAAGTAGAAGAGCATTTGCCCATATAAGAAACTTTACCAGCTGGTTTATCGTACAGTGCCTGAATCCAGTTCAAGAATTGACCCTTTATACCAAAAGCAAATAATGTGGCCCATAGAAAGTCCCACCCCACTCGGTCAAATGCCTTTTCTGCATCTAATAATATCATACCGAGTGGGGTTGACTTAATCTGCGCCACATCGAAAGCCATGATAGCCATATTAATATGAGCCGTTGTGTCCCTTTTAGGGATAAAACCATGTTGTTGAGATGATACCATTTGTGTCATTAATGGTGCTAACCTAGTAGACAGTATTTTGGCGAATATTTTAGCGTCGCTATTTATGAGGGATATAGGTCTATAGGAACCTCTTTCAACAGCTGGTTTGCCTTTTTTCAGGAAAAAAAATATTTGTGTTAAGTTCCATGACCTAGGTGCTTGCTCCCCTTTCCCAATAGCCTGAATCACTAAAGACAGAAGTGGTATTAATTCCTCCGCACATGTTTTAAATAACTCTATAGGAATCGAGTCTTCCCCTGTGGCTTTCCCTGATGCCAGGGAGTAGATAGCTGTTCTAATTTCTGTTGATGTAATGTCCCCAGCTAATTGAACACATTGCGCCGGGTCAATAGGTAAGACTTTATTTAAGTTTAGATAGTTCTTAATTTTGTCATTATCCACCTCATTCTCCGGGGTATATAGCTCCTGATAGTATTGTGCAAATTGGTTTAAAATAGTCTTTGTGTCTTGAAAACTTTGATTATTGGCCCCCTTAATTTCTTTAACGGCCGTCTGCGCTCGATTCTCGGCCACTCTATATGCTAATATTTTCCCTATCTGTTCCCCACCTTCATATTGGCTTAGTTGGTATTTCCTGATTTTAATTATGCTTTTTTCCCTAAAAATCTTTTTTAAAGCTGCTTTTAGATCAACTAGTTTAAGACGTAATCTCGTCATCTCCTTTTATAAGCGCTTCAGACAATACATTTTCCATATTAAGTATATCCGTTGTCATTTTCTCATCTTGATTCCTACGTTCATTATTTTGTTGCCATATATACTGCTGGGAAAACCCACGGATGCTAGCTTTACATGTATCCCAAACTATCCTTGGTGCTGCAGAGTGGATATTGAATTCTACAAACTCCTTTATATGTCCTTTTAATTGGCCTAAAAAGGTAGTATCTGTAAACAGATATCTAGGGAAAGAGAACACACGGGGAGCTTGTCTTTCCGTTGTTATCTCAAATGTCAGCATAATAGGGTTATGATCGGAAGTGACTCTCGGGCAGATTGCCATAGTGCCATTTTCAAGGATAGAATCGGAGACCCAAACCATATCTATGCATGAGCATAGCTTGTGTGCGGCAGAGTAGCAAGTGTAGCCTGCTACATTAGGGTATAAGATATCTCCAAGCATCCTTAATTAGATGAGTTGCTGCTAGATCTAAAATTGCAGCCCTAGTCTTCCGCATCCTTTGAAAAGATCGCCTTCTGGTTGTATCTAGGTTATAGTCCATAATGCAGTTAAAGTCTCCGAGCATAATGAGTTCCCCTTCCCACCCAAATAGTTCCAAATTAATTTGATCAATAATCCGGGGTTCGTCCACATTAGAAGCATAAACGCCACAGATAGTGTATTTAAAGCCTTCAATAACTACTTGTGCCAATGCCCATCTCCCAGCTTTATCAGTCAGTGACTTATTTACCTCTACTCTAAGTTGTTTATGTCTTAGAATTGCTACGCCCCGGATAGAAGCGTTAAAGTTCGTAGATACTAGGACTACATAGCCAAGCTGTTCAAGTAGTTTCCTATCTTTATATGCTATGTGAGTCTCAGTTAGTACTATAATTTGAGGGTTATACATTTTGAGCTCTTCAAACACAAGGTTCCGTTTAATTTTACTATTTAAACCAGATACGTTCCACGTTAAACATTTTCATCCACCTACATTCTATGTGTGTTGTTTGATTGCCCATTCTACTCTTTAACTTCCTGGGAGCTTAGCTACATTATTTTCGTTATTAAAAACACCATTAACCTGTGACATATTTTTTCATTCCATACTACTATATATTTTTTTACTTGTGGTTTTTAAGGGACTATCCCTTTTCTAGCCCAATGTTTATGTCTGTTTTTCCTAGAAGGTATTTGCTCTCATCGACTTATTATTCATCTGCTTGAAACAATCTTACTGTCATTTTTAGACTTTGATCTTCCCTACGCTCATCTGCTGGAAAGACATTATGTGAGTCTGGTTTTTCAACGTTACTCTGCTTTTAGTGTAGGATATCTAAGCAGTTAATAACAGTTGCATTCAAAAACATTCATTTTTGTGTGCTTGTCTAATACGTGCTCATTTACTCTAACTAGCCACTTAGAGCCTCATTTATGAGAAGTGTCGCATCACTGCATGTCGCAAGGAGTTACAGATACGTCAGTATTTCTGACGTATCTGTATGGCGCAAAAGTGACGCATTGCTGGAGTGTGTCACAAAAGTGACGCAACTCCAGCAATGTGTCCTTTCACATGGGGCAAGCCCCATGTGAAAGGGCCTGCGCCAGTCTTATGCCTGCTGTGAGGCAGGCGTGAGATAGTGACGCATTTGCGTCCTAGAAGTGGCGCAGTGAAATCTTATAGATTTCACTGTGTCGCTTCTATGACCCTTTCTTGCGTCAGAATCCCCCCACCACATACATTATACCAGGCGCAGGTATAATGTGGCGCAGGGGATTACAAAGTGATGCAACTACCTAGATGCGTCACTTTGTAAATATGGGGCAACAAGGCACCTTTTGTACACCACTAGTGCGTCACAAATAAATAAGGCCCTTAGTGTTGTATCAGTATCGTTTTATGTGGCCATTTGAAGGTCAGTGTTGTGTATACCATGATACCAAGCAAAATACATGCATATAATGTGTTACAGCTAGATACTTACCAGCATACCATTGCATGGAAACTAACACATCTGAAATTGGCTAAACTCCCTATGTGTCGTAAAAATATGAGAGAATTGCGCTATAAAGGCTAGAGGACTGTGAGAAGCAGGGCTAATAACTAGGGGTAGATGAGCTCCCTCAAAATTAAGTAATCCAGTACCCAATATGTGTAAAGTATGTGTCAAAGTGAAATCAAGGTTTCACTTGGTAGCAACAACTCAAAGTAACTGAGAACATAGATCAAATGTATTTTACACGCACCAAGACAACATTAAAGTCAGAAAGTTACAATTCTCAAGAAAATTTAGTAAAAGGAAGTAAAATGTAATGATTAAATCAACATCAAAACAACAATAATGATTAAGGAGATCAGAAGTTATGACTTAATAAGGAAAAAGCAAAAAGCGTTGATACAACACAATGGGGAAGGCCAATGTCAATGTTAGTCTATGTGACTAGGGTGACTAGTTCCTAAGTTCACTTTCAGGCCAGCAGTGATGAAGCACACATCAAGTAAGGCCTAGTGCTTCAACTCAGTCAACAGTTTACCTTCTTTTGTTTTTGTGTGGGTACACATTTTCAGTGGGCATGGCAGGATATTGTGGTGACTGTGGTCTCCACAAGGACAGATATGTTACGTTTGGAATATCACGGAAGCTTTCAGTTTTGACCCCAAATGTTCAAACAAAAATGCAGTCATGGAAGTGCTCATGTATTGTGGTCACATTTCTTCCATTTCCCTCTCTCTTTGTCTTTCTTTGTTCAGACTAATGGCCTGATTTAGAGTTTGGCAGATGGGTTCCTCTGTCACAAATGTGGTGAATATCCTCTCCACCCTATTACCAGTGCCATAGGATATAATCCACTTGTAGTAAGGCAGACAGGATATCTGCCATATTTGTCAAAATGTAACCCATCATCCATCTCTACATCATGCCCTTAGTCACTTTCTGAAGCTTGGAATTCTCCTGGCACTCACGTATGAGGCCCACAGTTGGGAGGGCTGCACAAGGTCAGGCATCTGGTTTCTGCAAGTCTACGGAGCCTTGAATTTCACTGCAAAATGCTCAACGATGAGTGAACCAGGAAACCAGCAAATCTTGGTTGGGCAAGGTTGTTTCGTTCTGGGTTAGCTTCAGCAAAAATCCCAGCCGTACTGAGCTGCTGATGTCTACTTCCAAGTGGAGCCCATCTTCTCCTTTAGTTCCATGTGGACGACAGGAAGCCAGCTTCCCTAACCAATTGAGAATCATCTCCACAGCCTGGGTACAAATGAGAGCTTAAACCAAGACCATAGTCCTCTCCCACGGAGAGAACAAGCAGAGCTCTTCTCCTTCTTCTGCTCTGCAACAGCAAAGGAAAAGAACAAACTAAGACTGAATTAAGCATGCTCTTTCTCTCCCAACGTTTAAACGTCTAAACATTTTGCCTTTTAAAACTGCTTTCTTGAAACTATAACTTATTATACTTTGACTTTTTTATTGTATTTCTCATTTCATCCCATTGTGTAATAACCTAAAGTACATAGAAACTATAGTGTACCTGCACTGTAGAAAATATAACATAGCATAACATAACATAACATAACATAACATAACATAACATAATCTTCAGCACGTCAGTAGTGTTCTAATTTCCAGGCTAATGGGAGCCCCAAGATGAAGAGGTAAGTGAGCAGTGGCTGATGGAGGGCCTTGAATATATTCTGACAGTTTCCTTGCTGTGCCCTTCCCAACTTTTCAGCAATTCTTTTGACTTATGGCAAAAACAAAAGTGGATATTCTAGTAGTTTTCCAAAATGTCGAAAGCCTATATCTTTTTTTTGTTGTATCTTTAGGCACGTTTTTTAAAATACATTTCTATATTAGGTTTTTGTATCTTTATAAGACAATAACAATGCCAGTTCATTCTCAAGATGATATAGTACAATAGTGTTCTAGTGAATGATGTCACATTCAGGTATGTTACATAGTAAGAATACTTAGTGGTAAAGGAAAGAAACACGTAAAACTTACCAAACATAGTCACGCATGAACCTATGGAAAGTTCCCAGTTACATTTGTGTAGCTTTCTGGAAGGTAAAGAGACAGTCATGCTGAAGCAAGGGTCCAGGAGTGTAGGAGTGTCTTCTAAGCACTAAGTGGTGCCGGGGGGACAGGTTTCACCAAAAACCAAGGGTCAATGGCAGAAGACAGGGGAAAGAGAATCCACACTATTAGATCTGCGGACCTTCCCACCGAACTACCTTAACTCCGAGACAGTAAAACTAGCAGTCACCTCCCTCCACTGCTCCACCAAGGGTTTCATAAAGAGGCCTCTATATTCTTCCAGGCTCAGTGTGGCTGCCAGAGCCCAGCTTTCAACCTCTGCCTTCCACCTATTGTGAGGTGGGCCATCACGGGATTTTCAGTGTAATGCAGTCTCTGTGGGCCACTCTCAGTGGCAGGCTAGGACTCTGTTGCCCACTCTCTGGTGCCAGAATCGAGTTACCACTGGGCAGCCCACACCATGTGGACGAAATCCTCATCAACCACATCACATCTGGGGCAGAGTAAGTCAACAGTGTGTAGCATGGTATTCAGTCTGTGGTGTGTAAGATAGGTGGTATGTAAGAAGTTGAACTGGGTATATTTAAAACGAATATTTCATGAGATAGTATACGTGCAGTCTAGGGTCTGATCCGACTCCTTTCCATAGTATACGAGCACTCTTGGGTCTGATCCCACTCTTTCCAATGGAATTGTCAGCCTATAATAATTTCCCACCTGGCTCTCAAAATCGATAGGCCATTAGCAGTGGCATAACAAAACTTGAGGAGGGCCCCCTGGAAAATGCATAGAGGAGGGTCTCCACGCTCCTAATCCAGTCAGGCGGTCTTGGGACTGCCCATACACCGTACTCGGAGGGGGCCATCTGGAGCTCATAGGCCCCCTGCACTGAGGGGGCTATTGTTACGCCACTTCCCATCAGAAGCCAAGGCAGTCATAGCCTAATAGAGCCAAGAGATCAAATGGCAATCTTGTCTAAATATTGGTAATGTCTGCAGCAGGTCGTGTTGAGAGGTTCCTGTTATAAAGCACTCTGGATTTGATGCACCATCTACACCAGTGCACAGTAAACTAGGAATTACATGCCTGGGAGGTTGCACTCTCTAATCAGGGTCTCCCTGTGTGACTATTTCTACATCTATATATGCCCACCTCTGTTGGGCTGTGAAAAAATGTCTTGGAGTAGTCAGGCCAATGAGGGAAGCCCTAGGGGACTATAAGGTGGGGCGCCCCAGTTGCCGGATTGCACCTCTCCAGCCTCGGAGGGCAACGGTGAGCAGTTCTTGGGCAGGGGTACATTTCTCCCCCCAGAAGCAGTGCCAATAGTGACCCCACCTCCCCTCCCTCTATTTAGTAAGACCGGAACCCACCAGCCAGCAAGCAGGCCATTGTAGCTGCACCTCCAACTAGTATAGCTCATAGTGATGGACTCTTAGGCCTCCCCTGTATGCGGGGCTTTGAAGTGTGTTTGACGATACCTGCTTGCGCCTCCCATCCCATATTAGTGCCTCAAAACAATGTATTTAAGGAGTCAAACTAGCCTCTCGGGTTCCAGATCGGGAGATTCAAAAAGTAATAGAGGACTCAGGGCGGTAGGATCATTTTTGCCAACACCATTCTGGCCAGTGTGGATTTTCAGAATGCCCCAGAAGGTGACATCTACCCTCAAGGTTTGCAACACACATCCCAAGTTACCCTCCGTAAATGGAAGAAGCCTATCTCATAAGCTAAACATCACCCAGCCTGTACATGGGCTAGATATTTAAAAAACAGCACCACACTCTCCCCACCTTACTCAAAGTGATCCTGTTCCCATGCTTTCCCACTGTGTGACAGGACCTAGCCTGGATGGGGTAGGTCTAGCTTTAAAGACTAGTCCTCACTATATTGCTGCTTTCACATAAACAGGAAACATTCATATTTTCTACCTTGCTTTTATGTGGCCATTTGGTATTTGCTTCTTTTCCCTCGTCTCACATCTTCAGAAAAATGTAGATTGATGATCATGTAATTATATGCTGCCAATCCTAGCAATGCTTCAGCAAAGCATCTACCTCAAAAGACTTTTTGTTCTCAAGGAATACCCTGAGGAGAGTAGTTTACAGCTATTCCATGTCATTTTGGACTAGTCCTCCGTGAATTGGAGCACAAGCAGCCCGAAAGCAGTTTATCCCTTATTAGGGCTCATCAGGCAGGTATAGCTTGGTTCCAGTGGCACCACAGTCTGCAAGGGAGAAATATCTGGGCATACCTGTCCCACTTAGGGCTTCACACTGAAGTAGACAAAAAGCTATAGTTGGAATGCTTGAATTAATCTCAGCCACTAGTAATCACGCATGGTCAGGGAGGACCTGGCCTGTCTTTTGGGCTGGGCTGTTCCCTTTGGAGCAGGGTCAAGACTGATTTGCACAAGTCTGGGTCCCAACTGAGGTGGCACATGTGCAAAATAACGATAGACTGGGATGCTGCCTTGAGTTTTTACCAGTTGCTGAAACTGATCCAAGCATTCCAACTACCACTTTTTTGTATACTTCATACCCACATCCGTCATTTCTAAGTGCCTTTGATAAAAGATCTTACTAATTGCCAGTTTAATGGCACTTGAATGACCAATCTTCAAAAACAGAAGGCTGTGTCAGCCTTGATAGGAATCCAACTCATGATCCTAAGGTAACTGAAAATATTATTGCCGATCAGTAGCTCAGTATGCCATCTTGCTACTCTTAAGATATTAAATGCCCTCAAACAATTCTCAAAATACAAGAATGCCTCTCCCTCAAATAGTCACTCCAAAAATGTTATAGTTTTATCTACCAAGAGTTCTCTAGTATTGTCCAAAAAGTGTATCTAATAATATGAAAGATAGTGCAATAGAGTCCACTTACGAGTCAACCTTTTTAAGAATGTTCATGTTTACTGCATTAGTATATTAGTATGTTTAATCGGTGAATTACAATACTTCTGTATACTACTGATTCTGCTTAGCATCACATTGGTAATATACACAGTAAAATTGTATCTTTTTATCTGGATATAATTGTACAAAAGATAGGGCAGAAAAGACCAATTCAACTTTCTCGCAGACTTGATCAAATTAGTTTGTGACTGCTGTTAGGTAGTATATCCAATCAACATATTCCCTGCATGGAATGAGAAAATATGCCAGTGTGGAGTTTCAATTATGCTTTTATTCTTGCTTTTAATATTTTCCAGATTATTGTGGCACCATGGTTATTGAAGATGAGGAAGCAGCAATTGGACTGACTCTGGATGACACCAAACCAGATGGCTCTGTTGCTGCAATTATGGGGTAATTTACAGACTGTGTAAAGGTTATGTTCTGCTAAAGGTGTGCATTGACAGGGGCAGTGAAGGAAAAATACCAAAAATGTATTTCACACCATACACCTCGTGGGATTCAAGCAAATCTTTGAGCCTAAATGCAGTTGTCTATTTCATTTGCTTGCTAACATAGGTGTTGCTTTATATATCTCTTAAATATATCAAAAAGAAAGGCAGATAATGTAGATAGTAGCAATAGGTACCACGTTGCAGTAAAACTATCTTTCTGGTACTTAATGTTTTACATAGACCGCCATATATAGTAATGCGTTTTGCATGTGACAATTATTCATCAACATTGAACTTTTTAATCATCTATATTAAAGCAATTTATTTTAAGGTTAGGATAAAATACATAAAGCACAATGTTATCTAAAGTGCAAAGGCGCTGGCTCAAGCATGTCAATAGTAAGGCAGTAGTCATATATCTAATGAAGCGGGAATTGATATCTATAAAAAAGTGTCTCTTTTGCGTAGTCACCCCAATTTGCTGCTGACTGGCATGCTGGATTTTGAACGCTGCACACTGGGCAACTGGTGTCCAGGTCCCAGTGTACGTGCTCTAACCCCTACTACATGCAGAAATGTAATGTTGACATGTACCTATAGTGATAAGGCCCAGAAAGCTATTTTCACTGGAAATGGTTGTAGCTGTACTATAAGAAAAACTAGAATTCAGAATAAAATCATAACCCTGCTATCTCTGGGTATTCAAATGCTATTTTTAATGTTTATTCAAAATCGAATTCAATGGTGAATTCCGATTTTTAATACACATTTAGGAAAAATGACTTTTAAAGAGTTAGACTTTACCCGCCTGAGCCTCCAGTGTCTAATTAGTATTACCTGCTGGCAGATCACCTTGCCAGTGCTTCCCCTTAATGAGATGTAAAAACTGTTCCCAGAGCAGGAACAATGGCTTAGTCATTTTCACATAAATGAGGCATGTAACAGATATCAGCTCAGTAAGGAGAACAGGAAAAGTTCCCGGAACTTAATTCACTTGAAAGGGATTAGGGTGAGGCATACCCATCCTTAGTTAAGTGTAAAGGGAGACCTGATGAAGAGAAGCCTTTTGTTAAGTAACCCTCTGTTGCCACTTTGGCACCACCCCACTGGGAGGGGGATCTGGTCCCAAAACCACGTGGATGTATCTGAAGAGGAGGTAACTGCTCATTTTCCTAAACACACCCCTTGAAGGCACACAAGCTCCCTTCATTGGGCAGAAATATTCTGCCTTGTTGGATTGGTGCTAGACTAGTGTATTGTGGGATAGGTTTGCAGAAAGGCAACGAGGATCTGCTGCTAAAGTGCCCTCAGTAGCTTTTTCTCACTGGTTAATGAATGTCCAGTAGTCAACCCCACCCACTGGCTAGTGAATTCTACAGTAGCCACTGGATTAGGACTGAACCCTGCTGGTAGCCTCTGCTGGAGTGAGTTCTAGCCCCATAAGTGCTGACTCTTAGATCCTGGAAGTTGTAAAGTGATGAAGAGGAGCTGTTCCAGGAACTCTTAAAAGTTGGGACTTAAACATTTAGATTTCCAAGACCTTTGGAGGTTCAGTTGGTCCGTACAACCATGGAGCTAGAGAAATCATTGTATCTGTGTCAGAAATTTTATTGCCACATCATGTTAGAGGCTTCTGGGACTCCATGGCCCCTATAGGAGATAGCCATACTCAAAGTAATGCATGGTTTCACACTTAAAATTTACTCAAACCAATAACATGTTTTCTAAAATCAATCTTACCATTTATAAAGTTTAACCTGGATTTACAAAATGGTAAATCTGAGTGCAATTCTGAGTTCAATTCCACATGCAATAAAAGGTTTCCCTCCTATTACAAGTTTCAGAGAAACAAGAAAAACATGAACAATGTAAAATACAGTTTGTTCCAATATAGTGCAGACAAAGACTGTGTATACCAACTGCAAAAAATACATTTACTACAACATAATAAATTATATCACACCTGAGAATATATTTTCACTGTTAACAAACACAAAAGCTGGGTTTAATTACTTGCCGGCATGACCTGCACAAAAAAACTGTCATGACCACCAGTCAAAATCCTTCAAGTCGAAATCGAAGTCTGAAATAAATGTCCACAGGCATTTATTTCATGACAGACACATTTATGATAGTGGATATATTTCCCTACTCAAGGCTGCCCATCTCCTTCTGGGGTATATTCTGCCAAATCTTGTACGTACCTTTGCACTGGTGTTTGTGAGAAGATGTTCCATGAGCAGGGCAATATCTTGGTATTATGCTTTTTCTGACATGCTGTCTTCGAAGGCCTACTGAAATTTCATGTTGTCCAGAACAACAGTGGCACTGTCTTTTAGCACTATTTTAACAACTTTTTTAGTGCTCTATTAGCAGAACTGCTTGTAAGAGAATGCCCAACTAGTGCTTTATTAGAGTGAGACAATTGTATTTATTTACTCAGTTTCCATCGTACAATCATTTAAAAGGCAAGTGCCTAAAACCAAGCCTTCGACTGTCTAGGAGTTTAATTTTCCATGCTATAAGGATAGAAGTTGGTCCCTCCTTCCTCACTGGAATAAGTGGTGAAAACCGAACTGTTGAAGTTCCTGTTCAGACGATGGCACAACATTTCCTGTACTAACAATAATTATATCATATTATCTTCCAGCATTAAGGCCCACCAATAACACCATGCTCCCAGTAACAACAGAAAGGAAAGTGTTCTCATTGGTGAGCAGTGACTGTCATTTTCCAAATCTGGGCACCCTCAAATCTATGCCTCTAAGTCTAGGGTCCCAATCACAATGCAGAATGCATTGCACAAATAATATGCCTAGCATAAAAAGGGAGGTAGAACTCTTGCTAAGAGTTATGGAGGAAAGAGTAGACTAGCCAAATCATTTATTTAAATGTGCAAACTCAAAAAGTGGTCTGCCCACAGTTTCCCATAAAAGGCAATACCCACACACAGCAATAGCTTCACCTCAAATCGCAAAATGTGCTTTGCTATAGATTTTTTACTAACTATCTCTCCAAGTTAAATATCAAAATACAAATTTATTTTGGCTTAAGATGCATCAATAATCTAGAATCCAGAGTATAGAAACGTAAACATTTATCGTCAAATAGGACAGTAGCAAATAGTACATTTCTAGGGCATTGCTGTCAAAATATGATACATTTCAAAGACAAAAAGAACTATTGATGGACAGAATGCAGAACAATGTCATACATTCACCCCAGTACAGAGATCTGGGCCTAAATCCATCGTTTTTTTTCTCACCATGTCATTCCAGTTTGAACCCAGCCATATGCAAATCAGTCGTGACCCTGCGCCCAATGGGAACAGTCCAGCCCGAACTGCCAGGCCAGGTCCTACCTGTACTGGAAACAAGCATCCTAGGACCGGTTTCGGGGTTTCACCCCTCTTCAGCCAGGATAGCTTGATTCCAGTGGCATGGAGAGCACGTCTGGGCATACCCAGCCCACTCTGTGTGACAAATGCAAAAAGAACCATTGATTGACAGAATGCAGAACAATGTCATACATTCACCCCAGTACAGAGTTCTGGGTCTAAAACCATAGTTTTTTTGATCACATGCCATTCCAGTTTGGACCCAGCTATATTCAAATCAGTCTTGACCCTGCGCCCAATGGGAAAAGTCCAGTCTGAACTGCCAGGCCAGGTCCTACCTGGACTGGAAACAAGCATCCTAGGACCGGTTTCGGGGTTTCACCCCTCTTTAACCCCTCTTCAGCCCGGATAGCTTAATTCCAGTGGCATATGATACATTTGAAAGACGGCATTCGAAAATACTATGAAATAATTTAAATATATTAAGCTATTTTAAAGCGCATCTCATCAGGTTTAAGTTTTATTTAAAATTACTTTGTAAACCACGTTTGTCATTGTGCACTATGGAAGACAGCCTGATGGGGCCCATTTTGCAATAAACATTTAAATATACGCATACAAGATATATTTTTGTATATATATCTACACATTATCCACAAAGCAGAGATTCACAGTGGGTATGCTATGGAAGTCTTACAGGAGTATGATTGGTGGATAATGCACCGAAGTACTCATGGCAGAAATATGAAGATGCATATTATTCACCTTTTTTCTACACTTGGAAACACTTTGGGCCTGATTACGATGTCGGGCGCAAAGCTTTCCTCCCAACATGGTAGGTTTAAAGTCCGACCTCTGTATAAAGATGACGGTGTCGGAGTTTAAACCTGCTTGGAGATTCCGACGTGGTTCTGACATTGGAAAGTTTGCATAATCCCTCAATGATGGCGGCTCTGCTGTCAGGATTATTTGTCGGTTTGGAAGGCATTTGGACCTGGGGGGCTAAACATCTCTGTACTCTGTGACAGGCACCATGATGTGCCTTCCACACGATGAAGGGATGTTTCAAAACATACATTTTTCAATGGAAGTTTGAGCTGCTGTTTTTTTCACCCGCTGTACAAGCTTCCATTCCACTGTGGACCACCAAACTAAGGTCAGGCGGTACCTCTCCGCAACAGTGTTGAGCGGACGGCCCGAAATCCTAATACGGCCCTTTGTGCATTAGGAACTCTCATCTTTTATTTCTTGCTGAAGTATGGGTATTTAATCATTCCTTTTCAATCCTGGAAAGGCATTTAGTACTACTCTTCACAGGAGCCACTTTTCTGGGTGACAAAGGGCATGCAATTTTTTTGCGAATACGTACAAACCTACAAACACTGTCCCTGAGTGGTGAGTTACTTCAATTGAGAATCTACTAAACTGATGGATTACCTGCAGGTGGGAATGTCAGCTAGATTGAACCTATAGATTGGTATGTGGAAACTTCAGCTCCAGATCAGTTTTAAAACACATAAGCTCTGCTTAAGTCTACAAATTATTTATGAATTTTGGCCAGAGAAGCTCAACAGTATAACTTATACAGTTCCCACTTATTACCTGTGAAATGCCTACAAAGCAGCATATTGATGCCATTGCATCACCCTGAAAATATTCCAAAATCCCCCTAAAGTATATTGTCCAAAATGCTCAACAACTCATGGCAAAAGTTACTCCATACCTCAAAAGCTCTGTTCAAATTGCTCTTTGAGGGATCATTAATACCAAAATGTGTAACCATCAAATGCAGAAAAAACTAAGGTTGGGTGTCAGGTTGTAAGCTAGAGAACATTTTTGTAAGCTGTAAGGCAGCAGTTGAGCACTTGTATGTGAGAGGCAAGACTCTACTTGCAACTGATTCATTTACTCTAGAAGCAAAAATCTGCATTTGAAATATCACAAATGTATTTTAATTTCTGCGTTTCTTTGATTCATTCTTTATAATTTGTTTGCTAAGGTTTATTCTTGCTCGAAAATCCAGAAGGCTGGCCAGTCTCACCAGAGATGAAAGGTAAGATTCATTTGATGTGTAAATGTTTCTCTCCACTCTGGTCTCTCCTTTTCTTTTTTGTTATTGTTGCAGCATCTTTGTTGCTTGTTTACACTGTTGCTCTAAATGCAATCCATACCATTTTTCGAGTGAAACCCTGGAGCTCATGATCTCAGTGGCCTAATGCAGCAGTCTTCCAATGGCTGTATGAGAAAAGAAAATTAAAAACAAATGTACCTTGGATAACATTGTAATAGCTAGGGTACCGCAGAAATCATAGGGCCAGATTCGTAAACGGAACTTTGTAATGCGTAGTTTATAAATCTGCCTCTCCTATACTTATATGTGTGGAGTTGTCAGCCCCGACTGCTGAGTCTCACCTCACATTTGACTAAGTTCAAGTTGTAAATGTGGGAGGGGCGCAGGGGCGTGGCTAGAAACAGGACCAGACTTTCTACTAAAGGGAAGGGAATTAGGAAGGAGTAAAGAGGTGTTTAGGGAGTTTCAGGGAGGCATTTAAGAAGGGACATCACCCACCCACAAAAGAGTAAGTCAATTCCTATTCACAATCAAAAGTTCAATATTGTCTACTGTGAAAAAAAACTGTATTTACTGCAGCACCACACATGTCCAACCACTGGTACTGCAACACCCATCCTTCTACTTTTTATACGAGGGTGTTGCAGTACCAGTGGTGGGCCATTTGTGGTGCTGAACGTCCTTCTTTTTTGTGAGTGATAGCTTACTGTAAGAAATAGGGTTACTTCTTGAGAGGGGGGAACACTTCTCAAGCAGCAACCACAATCCTTCTCGGGGTGAAGTCACGTGCAAACCCTACATTAATCTGTGTTTAACCCTCGTCTAGCTTGATACAGAGTAGTCAGGCTTAACTCAGAGGCAATGTGTAAAGCATTTGTGTAACACTTCAAACAGTAACACTGTGAAAACACACCACAAAAGGATCCCACAGCAGATATTAGAACAATAGAATATTTCTTAATAAATAAAACAATACCAAAACAAAACAAATCCAATCAGTAGAGCATGAGATATAAAATGTTGAAGATTTTAGTAACAATGTACCAAAAAGGCATGAAGCTCCAACAGTGGGTATCTGGTCGCGCCGGACTGGGGCAAAGTCACAAGTTCAGGCCAGCCACAATGGAGCATGGGCTGGCTATAGGCGCACAGTTAGGCCCACTGACAAAGTACCTTAAATTCTGGTTTGCAGAGCTTTGCGAGGGTCCGCGTCAAAGATGTGTCTGTTCGCCAAAGTGATGCATCTGCTCCAAGATGCAGCAAGGATGTGGTGCAAGGTCCTGTTGTGTCATCGTTGAAGATCACACCGATGAGGGCTTGTGATGCGAAGTTCAGAGTAGTGGTTGCATTGTGCAGTTCGGGCGATGCATCAGTTCCAGGGAGCTGTAATGCTGTGATACAGAGTCTATCCTTGAGGCTGCCATGGATGAAGGCTGCGGCTGGCCTGCGCCCAGGGTGTATCGTGCAGTGGCGTTTCCAATGCGGGGGCAGGCTGCGATGTGATCAGGGTCTTTGCAGCGGTTCCGATCCACGCAGCAGTAGCGATGGGTTGGTTCTGCTCAGGGTTGCACCACGCAGCAGGAGATGCTTCAGTACCGCTGGCATCACACAGGCTGGCAGAGCACCTTTGGCCCACTTCCAAGGGCTCAGGACTGGGCTGGCACCTCTTGGCAGGGTAGATTCACAGATGGCGGAGTCCAGGTGCACCGTTGATGGAGCTTTCTGTCCCTGAGGCTCAAGTCAGGGGGCCAGCCAAGTAGCCCTTGGAGTCTATCTGGGGTTCTGTGTTCAAGAGATGTTGGTCCAGCCCTTCTCATCCAGCCAGTAGGGCAACAGGCAGGAGGTCAGCAAAGCAGCAGTACAACAAAGCAACAGTCCCGCAGAATGGCAGTCCTTCAGCAGCACAGCAGTCCTTCTTCCTGGCTGAGTATCCACATGTGTTGACGTATACTGAAGTGGTGGTGTCTGAGGTCCAGTATTTATACCCATTTGTGCCTTTAAAGAGAGGGAGAAGCTACTAGCGATTTCCCGTTGAAGTCCCCAGGCATCCTGCCTTCCCTGTCCTGGCTCCAGACTAACTTCAGGGGTTATGCAGCCCTTTATGTGGGAGCAGGACACAGCCTATTCAGGTGTAATTGGGGCCGTCCAGGTACATCTAAGCTCCCTATTGTGTGTGGCTGTCTAGGAAGAATACACAAAGCCCAGCTGTCAGCAACACCCACTTATGTGACCAGAGGCAGGCCATTGGCATTAAATGGCCAAGGCAGGAAAATGCCAACTTTCTAAAAGTGCCATTTTCAAACCTGTAATTAAAATTCCAACTTCACCATGAGTTGGGATTTTAACTTAGGATTCCAGAGAAACCAAAATGATCTGATTACCTAATCCCATTTGGCAATTAAACGTATAAAATGTAATTAGTTCATTCCTATGTTATCCTATGGGAGAGGGGGGTCTTTCAGTAGTGAGAAACTAATGTAAGAGTTTTTCACTACCAGAATATGTACAACTTAAAAGCACATGTCCTATTTTGTACATAGTTTGCACCCTGCCCTCCGGGCTATCCAGGTCCTCCCCTAGGGGTGACTAATAGTATTAAAAAGGAAGGTTTGCCCTGGCAAAAGGTTTACTTTGCCAGGTCAAAATGGCAGTTTAAACTGCACACACATGCTGCAGTGGCAGGCCTGAGACGTATTAAGGGGTTACTTAAGTAGGTGGCTTAATCAGTGCTGCAGGCCCACTGGTAGCATTTAATTTGCAGCCTCTGGGCACATGTAGTGCCACTTTACTAGGAATTTACAAGTAAATTACATATGGCAATTGTATATAAGCCAATTTTACCATGCTTTAAGGAGGGAACACATGCACGTTAGCACTGATTAGCAGTAGTAAAGTGCACAGAGTCCTATGGCCAGTAAAAGCAAGATCAGCAAAAATGGAGGAGGAAGGCAAACGTTTTGGGGAATACCAACCTAAGGCTGACAGGTCTAACACTTACACTCTTAAATTTGGCTCCACCTCCTTCATGATGGGTGGGAATATGCAAGTTACACCCTGTAGTCAATTTATACTCGCCAAAAAGTAGTAAATTCAAGGGTACAACTAAAAAGTATAACTTACTCAAAAGTGTAAGTTACCTTTGTGAATCAGGCCCATACACTACAGAAGGGAGCTGAGGTTTTGGAATGTGTGTATGTCAGTGTCCAGTAATCAAACTATGCAGATCGTATAGACTAGATGCCTGGGAAGAAAACCAGCAAATCCTTCTGCATGAAGTGGCAGTTTAGCAAGATAGGATACTGAATGGGTCAATTTGGATTGGAAAGGTAGGGCATGACTTGTAAGTCGTTATCTAACCATTCCATAGAAAGATAGATTCATGGGTACGTCCTCCATGCAAGGCCAAATAAGCTTATCCTCTTCGTACTCCAAAACTGTTGTGCTGGTGTTTACACCTTGTTTACATAGGACTTTTTCTCTGTATGCCACCCATCTCTTCTGCACTGTATGCTTTTCCTCCATGAATTCCTGATGGTGCTTTAGGTGATCCTTTTGCCATGGCCCTTCACGATCAATCTGTGAATGGCCTGAATGTGCCTGTGTGGTCCCACAGATAACCTGAAAGCCCAAACTGTCTGTATGGCCTCTGCTTTCTGTGATATGCTGCTCATCAAAGTCTATGGGCTAAAGTACATAGGGGCATATTATCAAGGACGGCGTTAAAATTATCACTGGTTTAGCGGCAGAAAACTGCTGCTAAAGCGGCGATAATGGGCTTGATAATATGCCTTGGAGAATTCCAATAGAAGCCCATGTTCACACCAGAACATGGACTTCTATTGGAATTCTCCAGGGCATATTATCAAGCCTATTATCGCCGCTTTAGTGGCAGTTTTCTGCCGCTAAACCGGCGATCATTTTTATCGCCG
Organism: Lissotriton helveticus; assembly: GCF_964261635.1. Taxonomy (NCBI): domain Eukaryota; kingdom Metazoa; phylum Chordata; class Amphibia; order Caudata; family Salamandridae; genus Lissotriton; species Lissotriton helveticus. The sequence continues at coordinate 1,325,724,029 of NC_136069.1, read as the reverse complement.
TCCTTGATAATAAGCCCCATAGTTTATGTGCTTCATAAAATATTTCTTCATTTGGCCATGGTTTTGTTGCACCTCTGCTCTCACAGATTTCATGATGCAAAATACTATTTCCACTAGGATTCTTCTATTCATAAAAACTAAGCCTCATTATGAGGTGCCTGGTAACCCACTCAATAACTGTACCCTCTGTGTTACCTGTATCAGGAGTTCCAGTAAGTTGGACCCTGAATGTCCTCTGGGATAAGAATAATTGCAGAGGGAATAAGTCATTCCTGTCCTGATTCTCCAATAATGCCTAATTTTCCCATGAAATATCTCATTGATATTTCAGCTGCTTTCAGTCGCTGATGTCTCTGGGTGAAAGTCTTTCGGTCTGCAGATTTACCTCCAACCTTGTACTTCTGATAGGACCAGTAATAGGAGTTCACTCCCCATCAGAAGTAAAAGGCAACTCAAAATCAGGCCCTCAATGTACATAAAGTATGAACCTTCTATTAATCACCACCTGGAATGCACATATGTGTTATTCTTTTACTTTATTTTGTATGAATGTAATCTGGAAAAATTGTGAAGATTAAGGCGTTCTTAAAAATAAGTTGTGATTTGCTTTTGAAGTCTCATCAGAGCCCTCTTTGCAAATGGAATATTAACACACACAATGTTTTATTTTTTATTTGTGGCTTTTTTAACAGGAAAAGACGAATCTGTGAGCTCTATGCAAAGGTTTTAGGATGCCAAGAAGCTTTACACGTAAGGGCACATTGAGTATTTTGGAAGCTGTTCTACATCTCCAGACAGTGTTGAATGATGATCACCTTTCATTGTCTAACGGTAGCTTAAAATGGCTACAGCACTCATGTTTTGCCATCCTTGAGCCTTCTAGGAAGGAACCAGAAACATGTTGAAGATAAGGAATTGGCAGCATATTGAAGATATTGTATCCCCTGCCACATGTAATTAAGCGCCATATAAATAATGAAGTCATGAACAGCATATCGTGTAGTGCCTTTAGTAGCAATTTATTTTATGCCATAAAAACACCAAAGTGTTTCTGATAGTTGCCCTCTTACAACTAGTTTTTGTTAACAAAAAGAGGGACTATTTGGAGTTTTGTGATAGATAATTACTGAAGGAAATATCTAGAATGTTAGAGTAAATTTAATCAATTAATCACAATGTTGAATGGTCCTCAATGGCATACATTTCTTAAGCAAGTTTGTGCACAAGAATACTTGCCAACCCATCATTGACTCCCCAACATCCTCTTTCATGGCATCACAGAATCCACCACATTCAATCTTGTATTCCATACATATACCAAACATTCTATATTCCTATCATATCTGAGATATTACATGCCTTCTGTCCTCATAACATTAATGAACAAGTCCCCTTTTCCATCTACTTCTCTACCTCATCCTCCTCAAATTCTCCAATAAAATACACATACATGTACACTTGAAGGCTTATTACGATGTTGGTCAGAGTTGCCTCCGACCGACACCGTCTCAGACTTGGAACCGACCGGCATCTGGACAGCAGTTCCGACCGCCTTATTACGATGCTCCGGAGGCAAGGGGTCCTGCTAGGGGCCCCCCAAAGTTGCTTTCTGACAGCCTTTCCATGTTGGAAAGGCCGGCATGGAAAGGCTGTGAGGAACTGACATCGTAATCCCAACGGCAGAAACACTGTCCATAGGGGATTACGGTGTAGTTCTGACCGGCCTGAAAACTCCGAGAGCCGGCTGTAACCATGTCGGAATGACAAACCGGTTCACACTCTGACCGCCGATATTATAATTCGTTGGTCGGACCGCAAACCAACCGTGTTGGTCGGAAAGCCTCCCACCGCGGGAGGCTTATAGCAGTTATTACACCACAAATAGTTTATGGCGTTTCCCTCTTTTCCTGTGTTAGGGCAATGCTCTAGTTTTTCCATGCAAACTGGCAATATTTTATTTCAAGTGGCACTTGGCACTATAAATAAATGTACCATTTTGTCTCTCTATCAAACTTTAAACTTTTTTTCCTGTCAACTTTAAAAAGGGGTGATATTGGCCATCTTTTTTATCATGGATCACTGTAACAACAGGGTGAAAGTACTGACTGTGACATGAGAAGTTTGTGGCCTATTGGTAATATTATAGTAGCAGCATTAAAATATTTGCAAAATTAAGTGAAGTTTACACGACAAATATTTTTTTTTAAGTATCACACCCCTAAATAAACCGAAACAAAATCAGGCTATAATAGTCTGGATATGATTTCCGACATTTTTAAAGAATTGTAATCAAGCCTCCTTAGTGAGGTGAGGGATTATAGAATACTAAAAACCCTTTCAATGGACTGTAAATCTGAATGTATTGTGTGCTGATTGGAAGGATATTAAAAACTAAGTATTGCAATAATTTGGATAATTTTAGCTCATCTTAGATTAACATGTTTCAGTCTCTCCAAGGCCCATGTGGGAGTTCCATGGTATTCTTCAGGATCTCGAATTCTGTTGATTTAAACAACTCATACATCCATGCACACTCCCACAATAGTGCCTAGTACACGCCATGCTTGCTATGGATGCATTATTTTTCGCTTTGAGTTTCCTAAATATGGATACTTATTGTCCCATGGAAGGAAGACATTAGGCTTCATATGCAGTTGCAAAGTCTTCAAATATTATTGCCAACCATTAGCCTAAACAATGGGATGTATGACGTTACAACGCATACTTTTACATCGCATGCCTTTACAACGCGGTTTTTACATCGCATACCTTTACAACGGATAGCGCTTTGGGGTGCTGGATAGTGAATAGTTTAATTTACTATTCCAACTCCAGTTCCCGTGGACACTAGGGAAGGTGTTGGACAGTAAATTAAACTTATTCCCTATCCTAGAGCGCCCGCCAGCGCAATGCGTTGTAATGGTTTGCGTTGTAAAAGTTGCGTCATAAAGGCACTGCGTGGTAAAAGTTGCGTTGTAAAGGATGTTTCCCTAAACAATGTGTCTTCGAAGGTGACAACCCAATAATGAAGCATGCCATCTTGGTTGGTGGGTGAGGGTTTGTCATAATTATTTATAGGAATCTTCCACATCTAAAATCAGAAGTAATGAGACACCTACATTTGAAAGTTCTCCTTCGAGCAAACAATTAACTCAGATAGTTTAGATTTTTGTCGGCATGTAACTGGGAGGAATCTATCATGCAGCTCCGCCCTCCCTTTGCATTTGTTGCCATTAATGTAACTTACAGATAGCCTGAAAATCTGATGACCTTGCACTGGCCTTTAACCCCAAAGGGAGTGGTGTTGGTTTGTTACATGCAGTGCTTACAAATCTGTATGAGGCATTAGCCCATCTTTTTGTGCAGATCTTTCCCAATCTTACTAAACTAAGGTCTTTTCAACTATGCTTTCTTACATCACCTCCCATTTACAGGGCCAGATTTGTATTTGGTCCTAACCATGTTGAACTCCCTTCCCATGCATATTAGATTTTGTTATTCTCAATTCTGTGTATAAAAAATTGCAGACCCAGCTATTCATGAACTTTATTAAATGTTAATCTCCAACCCTGTGTCAAGGCACAGTAATCAGGTTTAGTGTCAGACAATCCTTTCTTGATGTTAGAGAATTTTATAAATCTTCAAAATGATAAAACACTAGTTGTGTCACGTTTTGCAATAATATATTCTATGTGGACTAATACTTTTAACCACCATTTAGAATATATTTTTAACAACATCAATGCAACTCCATCCATTTTACATACAATTTGAATTGCTAATAATATTCTATTCACTACACATATTGGACAATTTATGTAGCTTTTATTCTCACAAAACCATGGAATATTTCTGGCCTGATGTGTATGTAGATGCTTCTCCTTCCTAAACCCCGTGCAACCACACTGTCTATGTTTCTCTTTAACTTTATCAACTCCTTTATCCACCTATCCGTCTTAACTCTTCTCTACTATTCCTTTCAACTTTCATCTTGACCATCCTCATCTACACAAATACTCATCTAATACTCTTTATCCAGCATTACTCTTTAAAATATTTTGGGACCGATCTTTAAAAATAAAGTAATGCAAAATCTATTTGTGGGTGTGCTTTACAAGACTTTATGATATGACTCTATTAAGCACATCCGTGTGTTGCCCAATTACATCTCCAAATGGGGCAGCTCTTTTAGCAAAAGAAGGATTGATAAATTGTGACGAAGAAGCAAACACCATGACCAAACACCATCGTCATACTCCTGCATTCAGACATGGGCTGCACTTGGCATACTGACAGCTCTCATTGACAATTCTTCTATAGCATGTAAAATAACCAATTGTGTGTATGTTTTTCGTAGTTTGCGCAAGTAAAAATAATATTTACATGTGCAAAGTCCTTTAGTAAATATACTCTTCAGAAATGTTGATAGATCAAGAACAAAACATTTGAAGCACATTGACCCCATTGACTGACATGCTAACTATGAGGATAAATGTTTCTGGCAGGCGGCAGTTGTTGTCTTCTACCCAAGAGTTCTGAAAAATGGTGGTCTGCATAACAACAGAAAAATTACATGTAATCCCATATAGGAGAAATGAAGACTGAAAGTGTACTATACGCTGCTTCTTTTTCAGCCGATCCATTATGAAGAAAAGAACTGGTGTGAGGAGGAATACTCCGGTGGGTGTTACACATCCTACTTCCCACCTGGAATCATGACTCAATATGGCAGGTATATTGTCATTTCTTTTAATTGTATTGTGAAATGCCTTAGTTTTTGTTGGGGAATAAGTTATGGTGAAGCTCAATGCAAGACTAGCAGCAGCTTGTATGATGTATAACATCAATTGACAGTGCTGCTTTAAGTATTAACATAACAAAAATGTATTATGTCAGTCTGTCCTATCCAGAAAAGAAGACAGCAACTCCAGAATTAAGTAGGAAAGCTTTATTCTCAAAAGCGAGCACAGCGGGCCATCAGCTACACACCAGCCAGCAAGGCGGCCCCAACTGAACTCTTCATTTCAAAGGCACCATTCTAATGCAGAACAAAATAACACCAGTGTAGAAGGAACCACAATTGCAATCCAAACCCCTACTGACAGATCCCCTGTACACACTGGATATCATCTTTGAGTGATGAAGCAATTCATTACCACTGTCATCAAACTTTTCAATTCTGCACATTACCATTTATCCAGAATTGAGTCAGTTGTTCAGACACATACTTTGTTCAGTGCAGTTGCCTGCTTTCCACAAGCTGTTGTACCCCTGGCTAGACTTTATTTATTTTTTATTTTTGTTTGGAAAAGATTATAAAAACAGAATATATATCATAAATTGTAAATAAAATATAGCAGCCAAAAGTACAATTCCATGATGCCTATTTCCTATTATGAGATATACGATCCTTTAAAAGACAGATGATGCATTAATAAATCACTCTCACATTAGAATCAGGAGCAACTGCATCCATAAATTCGATGTAAAAAGTAGTAAATAATATTCATAATCATAATTCCCATAATAATGGCATTCAGAATTCCTAAGTGAAGAGATGCAGCGCAAAGCATACCAAGGTTCAACTATACCCAGACTGGAAATCTTACAATGCGAAGTGGATGGTGCAGAGAGTCCTGACAGACTGAACAACACTTATTTATCACAAATATAGTCCATAGTCGGGTATAAATGATTGTATCAAGGTAGAGATTGGTTTCCATCAGCGTTCAGCAGTTCCATATAAAAAATCAGAGCATAAGTTCACTGGCCTTTCCTGTTTTATCAGGGGGCACTGTATGATTCTACAGAGGTATGAAAATAACATCTTCTACTTACATCAGATTGACTTGAGGAGAATTATCCTACTTTGCTACTTTACCATTTAGAAATGCAATCTATAGAATCTATGAATTTGACAATCAAAATCGCTGTCCGATAAATTTGGAAAAGTGTGTTGAAATAAGTGCTAGGATTATCACCTTCTGCCCCTGCAGGGGTACCTATTACCTGCAAATTATTCCCGTGCATAGGATTTTCAAGATGTTCTACTTTCCAGTTGAAGGCTTTAGTTCTTTGTCTTTGTTCTTCAGCTTGTTTTTACATAGTCTGCATTATATCCTCCAAATTTTAGGTGTGCTGTTCTACTTCTGAAATTCTGCTTCTGAGAGAGCAGGTTTGTTTAGACAGTTTGCAGATACCAATCTGTGATTTAACATGAGAAGTGTGTAATACTGACAATCGTTCTTGTACTCGTCTCTATGTACACATAATAAGTTATCTATAGATGACAGCATCGGATGTTGATCTTTCCTCAGCTGACTGGCAGTATCTAAATTTGTCTTCCTGGTCAAAACATGGTGATCAGAAGTTTGTTGCTTGGTGGAGAATAGTCACATTGGTTAAACGGCTTGTGGGGAGATCCCATTGAAGCTGCAACTGTTGTTCCTCCTTGTAACTTCCAGGAGGAATCTGGATCTCTTTTTCCATTTTCTCTGTACTTCTCCCCAATCTGTATCCACATTAGACTATGAGTCTGAATTGCCATCTGAATACTCAGTGTCGAAAAAAGTCTCTGGTGCTTCCAGGCCTTTTAACTTGCCTTTGGCCATGTGTGAATTAGAACCACAACCTTTCTTTCAGATTTGCGCATCAAATGCCAGAATTGTAGGATTTTTGCAAGTATTTATTAAGATGCTTAGGCATAAACCCAATTTCCTTGAAAGGCTTACAGAGGATAAGTCATTTGGTGAAGCCCTGAAAAACATACCTCCCCGTGAGTGGGTTACTTCTCCAATTCATGTGTGTCAACATCTATTGTTAAATTAGTAATTGTCTGTGATTTTGCGATGTGAGAAATATGTGTCATTGCAAGGAGCTATATAGATTGTACGCATTTGAGAGATTCTTGGTGCATCAAATGTGGCAGGTGTATCACAGTCTTTAGTTATAGCGTAAATGGAAGTTTGTAGCTCTTTTACCTGTAACAGAGTCTGGTCTACCTTCCCATCCTTGTCAAGCAGGATATTAGCTTCTTAGTATCTCAGTTTTTTGCCTTTGAGCTGTTTACTGCAGCAACAACCCTCTCATCGCTCCCGGCCGGGAAAAGAAATCATATATTTTTTCTTTTGATGTCTGAGCACTGAAATGAGTCTTCACAGCTGGGCTCCTGAAGCCACCTCTAGGAAGGCCTCTAAAAACCTGTGAGTCGATGTGATACTAGCAGAAGTCTTTTCTACGAGCCTGCACTCTGCCGAAGGAGCTTGGAAGAAGTTCAGAAATCTTCCATCTAGCCAAGAGGTCCACCGTTGTTCTATGGGGCAAGGAGGCGGTCTTCCTGGTGTGCCCTCGGGTGTTGGACACCATTAATTATGATTTTTGGTGAAAAACTGCCACGCTCCTGCATCTTGCTTGGCTGAAGATCCCCAATGAAACTACCAGTCCGACTAAAGCCATAACTCATTTGCCCGGACAATGCACAATGTGTTCCGAACAGAAGAATTCTTTGTGGCTTATTTAAAGGCAAAAATGAAGGCCACTACAGGTACCATCTTATTCCAGACTGTCAATTGTGCTCTAATAATTATTGCTTAAGTGTGTCTTAATCACCAACGACTGTGACTGGTTCTCTTAGTTTACTGCATGAGCTGTGATCCGGACACCCTCCTCCATCCAACATGAACTCTCTGCCTGCCGCCATCTTGGTTGTCCATCCAAAGTCAAGGGCTTTCTCTGTACCCCTGGACTTTAATCATCAGGTTATATAAAATACCTCCCTCTAAAAGTCCTGACTGATTTGCTCAATTGACTTGTCAAGATATGTTAAGCGCCGCCCTTTTATACTGTGCTTGTGTTTGTGACTATGTTCTATAGCTGCCTAGTTTGCCACACAACACAGCAACCCTGTGGAGATTTCAGTTTAGAGCCTAACATGTTTAAGGATTTGGATACCCATCCAGGTTCCATGTACACCTTAAAACTGGTGTCTTCTAGACTCTTGAATCATCATTACATGTCCCATTTTAATTGTGAAAGAGACGGTAACTGATGATACACTTCTTTATGGATTGCGGGAGCTGCAATAACTGCAGTGCACTGCTCAAGAGTATTTCATGTAGGCAAAGACTACACTGCAAAACCACACAGATCTTACATGGTTTTCATAAAAACTTGGAATGGAGAGCATTTCTGCCCCCTTCCCCTGAGTTACTGATGCCAATATTTAGGTACCGTGAGGGGGAGGGTAGGAAATACTGACCCTTTTCGCCCACAGCTTGTAATAGGATCCCCAGCGATAAACAGTAAAATTATTTAAAAAATTACATCATCTATAGCTATTAGACCCAGTACAACATCTCACCATGCTGGGAGTCTTAAACATGGGCAAACGTTATTTATTTATTTATTTTATTTTATTTAGGAGTTTTCAAGAGCGCGTAGTCACCCGGAGGGTATCCCAGCGCTGAACCTCTGACTCACAAGGAGGAGAAAGTCGGGAGTGATACTGGCTCAGGGGAAGAGAAGGGTTTTGAGGGCCTTCCTGAACCGTAGGAGGTTTGGTTCTGTTCTGAGGCTCAGGGGGAGTGTGTTCCATTTTTTACCCGTATTGACCGAAAAGCGACGGCCACCTATCCGGGCCTTCTTCACCTTGGGGATCGTGATGAAGTTTCCATGTTCGGAACAAAGCGCTCTCGTGGGTCTATAAGGTGTGATCCAATTATTAAGGATTGGGGGGCCAGTATTGTGCAGTACCTTGTGGGCCAGGCAGAGGGCCTTGAAAGCTACCCTTTCCCTAATAGGGAGCCAATGCAACATCCTCAGTGCGGGCTTGGCAGATGTTCTGGCCGGGGTGTTCGTTAGGAGTCGGGCTGCAGCATTTTGGGCTTTTTGCAGGGTTTGGAGAGTGGATTCTGGAGACCCCAGGTAAATGGCGTTGCAGTAATCCAGCCTGGATAAAATTAGGCCTTGGATCAGCAGAAGACGTGACTGGAAAGGCAGTAGAGGAAGTACCTAAGTAGTCCGTAGCAAACGCCGGCCGTCTTTCTTGCCTGTGCCCTGAAGGTGATATCCGTCTCCAGCCATACTCCGAGACTCTTGACCTCCGTCTTGGGGGTGGGGGGTTCACCCATGCAGGCGGGCCAGATGTTAGGGGGGAGGTTCGTGGCGTTATGCCCTAGGAGTAGGATTTCTGTTTTGGAGCCGTTTAATTTCAGGGCAGAGTCACTCATCCACTGATGTACGTTGGAGAGGCAGTCGTGGAGATTGGAGGGCTCTAGCTTGGGGTGGGAGAGCGTTACCACCAGCTGTGTGTCGTCGGCGTAGCTAACTATAGAGATTCCAAAGGGTGACACCAGTTCCTCCAGTGGGGCCATATACACGTTGAACAACGTTGGGCTTAGGGATGAGCCCTGTGGCACACCACACTGGAGGGGGATGGAGGGGGAGCGGCTTTCACCTTCCCATACTTGGAAGGAGCGTCGGGAGAGGACGAGAGCCAGTTTAACGCCCTGTCTTTCACTCCGATGTTATCGAGACGTTGGATTAAGACCTGGTGACTGACCGTGTCAAAGGCCGCACTCAGGTCTAGGAGGACCACTGCCACTGATCCTCCTGTATCGATAATTTCCCTGGTCTTTTCTACTGCTGCTAAGAGGGCAGTGTCCGTGCCCTGACCTGGTCTAAAGCCCGTCTGTGAGTCCTTAAGGAGATGGTTTGACTCCAGGAAGTGTGACAGTTTTTTATTTGCAAGTTTTTCCGCGACCTTGCCTATCCAGGGAAGGAGTGAGATAGGTCTGTAATTGGATAGGTCTGCAGGATCTAGCGATGGTTTTTTGAGAAGCCCTTTTACGACGGCCTCCTTCCAATTTGCAGGGACTTCTCCTAGTGCCAACGAGATGTTAATAAGGGCTGTCAGTTGGGGGACTATGGTCTGAGAGATGTTTTTGACGAACCGAATGGGAACTGGGTCACTAGGGGCTCCGCTCTTGATTGAGATGAGTGTCGCCATTACTTCCTCTTCTGTAACTGGGCCGAGCGACGCCAAATAAGGCTTGTCGGGTGGGGGCGATGACTCCTGCGCTCTCTTTATGATGTCAGGATTAGCGGCAGGAAGGGAGGTGAGGATTTTTTTGACTTTTTCGTCAAAGAAGGTGGCCAGATTGACGCATTTTTCCTCCGCTGCTTTGGGGTCCATTGGTTTCTGTGGGGGATCAGGGACATGGAGGAGCTCTTTAAGGATGGAGAAGGTCTCCTTGGCTGAGCAGGAGGAGCTTTTTATTTTTTCCTCGTAAAAGGCACCTTTTGCGTCATGAAGGGCTCGTTTATACGCTTTCATGGAGGATTGATAAGCGTTTTTCTCTGATGTCGACTTGTTTTTCCTCCACAACCGTTCTGACTTTTTGCACTCCTTCTTAAGGGCTTTGAGGGCGGGTGTGTACCAGGGAGCGGGATTAATTCTTTTAACGTGTTTTAAAATGCTGGTAAAAGGAATGAGACAGTCTAGGGGATGGGCTAGCCAGTCATTGAATTCTCTGTCAGCGGTGTTAGGATCCGTGGACAGAGGGCCCGTGGTTTCACGTAATTTAGCTTCCCATTTCTCTGGTACTAGCTTATGCCACTGTCTAGTACGTATCCTTGTTTTCTGTTTGAGTGCAGTGGTGGTTTTAAGTGACCAGTGCATAGGGATCAGCATATGGTCTGTCCAAGGTAGAGGGGTTGGATCCTGGGTATTCAGGTTATTAATGTTGGTGAAAATTGGATCCAGGAGTGGACCTTTCTCATGGGTGGCTTTAGCATTTCGAAGATGGAGATCAGCTGTGGTGAGATCAGCAAGTAAGTTAGCTGCGGCATTGTCCGCGGGGTTCAGAAAGTGCAGGTTGAAGTCTCCTAGGAGGAGGAAGTTAGAGACTGAGATAGTTTTTAGTGAGATGTGATCCATCAGGGTGCTGGTGAATTCTCCCAGTGAGCCTGGCGGCCGGTACACTAAAAGTCCCAAGAGAGAGATTGATGGAGAAATCTGAATAGTGAAATTGCAGTTTTCACAGTCTTTGACGGTTCCACATTCCATTCTGCACTTGAGCTGGTTTTTGTAGAGTATGGCTAGGCCACCACCTCTCCCGATCGGTCTATTCAGGCTGCAAATTTGGTAGCCGGGGGGTGTTGCATTGACCATGTCAAAGTCACTGTGCGGGGTCAGCCATGTTTCAGTCAGAAACAAAACGTCTAGCATCAGGTCCTGGACGAGGGTGTGGGTTTCGTGGGCGTGCTTTACTAAGGATCTGCAATTCAGAAGGCCAAGGCGAAGTTCTTGGTGCCATTCCGTTTCCTCGGGTTTGTTACAGAGGCTACATCCTAAAAAGGGAGTGTCTTCCTTGAGGATGTATTTGCACTGGGGATGTTTTATTGGGTTCCGGGCCAGCAGTGTATCACGGGTGTAAGTGATACGTTTCTGTGGGTTGGACATAGTGTCTAGGCCTGAGGCCGTCTGGGCCCGGACGGGCCCAGACGGGCTTGCCTTTGGCGCGCCTTCGGCGCGCTGATGGCGCGCCCGCTGCACCCGTCCGCTGCGTGTCCGGTGTAAGCACATGTTTATCAAGGGGATCGAGGTACGGGGGCGTGGCCTTGAGTGGGCGTGGCCTCGCGTCTCGCGGTCGATGGCGGCGAGAGGGATCAGGGAAGGTGAAATGCGGTGACAGCGCTCAATCAGCTGTGCAGCGCGAGGTTTCCCAAAGGTTTCCTGAATGCCAAGAGCGGCGTGCTTTTAAAAGAACAGGTAATTGTGACACAGTTTTAAAATATTCGCAAACAAAAGCTCCCGGCTATTTTGCCTCAGGAGTGAGCAAGGTTCTGCCTCTTCTTCTCGTTCTTGCAGTGTATTGGTCTTTCAACCTATGACAAATACTGAGAGATAGCTGTTAGCTCGCAGTGAACCCCTTGAAAATTCTATGCCTCTGCATCTCCTTGTTGGCCATTCTGAGCCTAAATTTTCTATTATGTTTTTAAAAATCTTAAACATTTATAAACACCATGGTTTCAAATTGTAAACACAGGGTTATAGAATTCAAAATACTGTTTGTGTCATTCTCTTGCAGAACTTTAAACTTCTTTCTGATTATATGAAACATGCAATCTGATCGCTACACATACAACAGCCCTCAAATGGAAACAATGTAATTCCTTGCAAAATCTTCTGTCACAATACCACTTTTATTTAATATAATTGCTCATTCTGAGTCTAAGCACTGCATAGTAATAGAGATGCACAGCAACACTCAAGCACTCTCCATGTTCAGGAAGTCTGAGGCACATTTTTGTTGTATGTGATCAAATATGCCCTTAACGAAGGCACTAGGTTTGACCGGTTGGAATTTATCACACAACTCTTAATTCCGATCCTGGTGCACAGGGATTAGAATTTACCCCGGCACTCATAATCAAGCCCGGAGTGCTTAGTTTTAGACCCCCTTGGTCCTAGAGTGACCAGCCATCCGTAAATTTCACAGACCGTCCATAATTCGGACCTCACGTCCCTCGTCCGTGAGGATCTTTTTTATGGATGTCTTTTGCCCATAATTTTGGGCCTTGCTGGGAGCAGAGCTGTTCCCCTGCAAGAAGCATTCTTCCTCTGTGCTCAAGTAATGTATTAAAGAAAATGTTAATAAAAATACTTATATATAAAAAAAAAAAAAATCAGCCCCACCCCACCCATTGTCATTCTGTATGCCGGCAGATGATTGTCTTTTTTTTAATTTTAATTTTTATTTTATATGTATATATTATAAGATTGTTGTTAGAAATGGGATCCCTGGCTGGCCAGGGCTTGCGCCAAAGTCAGTCAGAGACCACCATTCCTACGTCAGGGCAAGGGAGTTACACACCAAGCTAACCCCTGCTCACCCCCTTGGTAACGTGACTCGAGCAGTAAGGCTAAACTCGGAGGCAATGTGAGTTAAGTGTTTGCGCGCACACCCCCAGCAACAACACCCAAGGCCCACCACAAAGGAAAATCCACACAAGGTTATATATGAAAATAGCCTTTGTATAACACCAAAACACATTAGATAAAAACACACACTTTACAATGTGCCAACAGGCACGGGCAGAATTTACAGGGGATATGTACAAGACAGGGCCACATGGACCACTGTCAGAAATATGCACTTTTAGAAGTAACACCTTTAGAACATAGAACATATAATAATAATCACTGTAGCACAAAATAGAACATAAAGCACACAACCAGTAACCACTGGTCACAGGTAAGTACCACCTACGCCACCCTAACCACCTTAGGAAAAGGTCACCCAGGGAACCAGGACCTTCCTAGTAACACCTGTATTAGGAGAAAACAACCACCTAAGTATCACCATACATGTAGGGGTATAGGCATGGAAACAAAACACATGATGCATAAACATACATTCAACGGTGTAAGAACAAGGCACACGATGCATCAAAACACATTCAGAGGTGCAGCACAGGAGAACAATTCGCAGAAATTACATTAGCATGAACTCCTAACTATACCCAGGCCAACTAGCCCCTCTGGGGCTAGGACGCCCTGTGTCGCAATGTTAGGGGGGCCTAAACGTAGCAGCTGCCCACTAAGTGCTGGGCAGCTGAAGAACTGATGGGGCCAACACGTTGGAGCCTTTGCAGGATCTGGCCATAAAACACTCGTGAGCCTTGTGGGCTCTAGAACAGAAACTGCCCCCTTTGGAGCCTCTCAGGGCTCCTCACCAATGTGGCCCACAACGTTGGAGTCCCCCCTCTGGGGACTCGGAAATACACAAATGCCCCCGAAGCTGCTGGAGTCCATCATGGGGGACTCGAAGTAAATTATGGGGCCAAGAGCCTCTCGGGGCTCGTAAAACAAGCAATGCCCCTGAGCCTCTGCGGCTCCAACTACAATGGCCCTTGAGCCTTTCTGGGCTCAAGCGAAATGCCCCCTGAGCCCCTCGTGGGCTCGAGAAGCAATGGGGCCTCGCTGGGGCCTCTCGCTCTCCTGTGGGCGGCGGTAGCGGGGCTCTCCCCATCCCTGGGAGCCCCGCCCGACAGCGCCTCTGTTCACCCGGTCCCCCATCTCGGGACCGGGACTCAGGGTGGGGCGGCCCCGGGGCTCTCCCCGACTCACGGGAGCCCCGGGCCGCGGGAGGACTCTGCTCCTTCTCTCCAGCCGGGCGGGCAGCCAATCACGGCACAGCAGCGGGCGGGACTTCTCTCGCAAACAGGAAGTCCCGCCTGACTTCCTTTTTGCCGCGGCGGTGATTCAGACCGGCAAATGAGGGGTGGGCACCCTCGGTGCTAAAATAAAAGGCAGAAGTGAGGTGGGCACTCGCTAAGGGGCAGATAAACGGGGTGGCACCCGAAAATAAAAATATAACGAGAATCGGGCACCATGCAGGGTAGGCTCCTGCGAATCTCGGATCACGAGCAGGTCAGAGAGCAGCTCCATGCTGCAAAATTCAAATAAGGCGCTCTTCAACGAGGTGGGGAGTCCAAGGAGTCCTGGGGCAGGGAAATGGAGCAGGCAGCTCCCAGTAAAGAAAAAGTCCTCCAGTCCCCCCCAGGCAAGACAGAGGAGCCCCACAGGGAGAGAGCTTTCCAGGCCTCCTGGATATCCAGGGGCTGGGCAGGGCCCAGGGAGGCAAGCCTTCCCCTGGGCCCAAGCAGCAGCACCCTCCTGGTAGATTCGAGTTGGGAACAAGAACATTTTGTAAGGGGACACAGCCCCTTTTTATACAGTCAAAACCTTTGTCTCAGGGTGCAGGGTGGGGGGGATAAACCAGTCGCAGCTGATTTTGGAGTACTTTGTTTTCCTCAGCCACCCTTTCCATTCACCAGGCAGGCTAGGGTCATCAGTCGCACCACAGGGGGCGGAGCCAGCATTGTGTGGGGAAAGCCCAGCCCTATTCAGGCCCCAGGTGCACCACTCCCTCACATCACACATGCTAATCTCAACACTCACCACCAGGGCAGACCCATGGAGCCTGGCACACCAGCCAGCTCCAGCCAATCACAAGCCAGCACATACCCTGCACAGACACGCACATTTCTAGAAGTGGCACTTCCATATTAGACACAAACACGCTGCACGCATCATTGCGCAGCATTCAATCACACGAGTCCGCACATACCAGACTCGCCCCACGCATCAGGACCTACCAGGGACACATACATTCCCCATGCATTCCTATTGGAGGGCAGGCCTATCTCAGCACACGCACTCAGAGTGCTCACGCACTTTCCACTGGGACACAGTGAAAGTGCGCAGAAACCAGAAATCACTATAATTATTTAATAATACCAGGCAAAAAGTTCAGGGGTGAACCTGCCAGAAGGGCCAAGTCCAACAATTGTCACATACAGAATGACAATGGGCCAGTTTGAGCTGGTATAGCATGTGGTGGCCTCCTCCTTCCAAGGTCTAGGGCAGGGCATTCTGTTAGGGTTAGAGGAGAGAAATGTACAAAACAAAATGTACAAAAATGCCCATGCTGCTATGTGTCAGTTCACGAAAAGAAGCTGGCGAAAGAAGTTAAAAAGAAGAGGTTATAGTTCTTACACAGTCTCATTATTTCAGAGCTGAAGCATTTTTAATATTATATACAACGAAGCCATAGTTGCTGCTTTTTTATTTATTTTATTCAACTAACATCCATTATGGGCCTCTTCAAAGGCTCAGCTCATAATTAATGTCTAAAGGTGGGTTGGTGAATGAGTGAAGGGATGGGTAAATGGCTGGATGGAATAGTGAAAGGATGAATGGATGAGTGAAAGGGTGAATGGATGGATAATGAGAGAAAGGATGGATGGATGCGTGAGTGGAAGGATGGATGAGGGTAAATAGATGGATATATGGATGGAAGGGTAGATGGATGGGTAAAAGGGTGGACGGATCAGTAAAAGGATGGATGGATGAGTGAAAGAGTGGATGATGGGTGAGTGAATGGGTAGATGGATGAGATAAATGATAGATGGATTGTTGAATTGATAATTGAAAGGGTGAATGAATGGATTGATATATTTTGTGAAAGGGTGGATGTAAGGATGGACCAGTGAGTGAAAGGGAGGGTAGATGGGCAAAAGGATGGATGAGTGAAAAGATGGATGAGTGAAAGGATGGATGAGTGATAGGGTCAATGGATGGATTCATGAGTGGATGAGTAAATGGATGAGTGGGTGGATGGATGAAGGGTGGATAAAAGGATGGGTGGCAAAGTGAAAGGGGAATTGAGAGAGAAAGGGAGGATGGATGGATGAGTGAAAGCATGGATGAATGATTGGACGAATGGATGGGCGAATGGGTGCATTGATTAGTGAAAAGAATGTAAAGATGGTTGTGAAAGAATGCATACATGAGTGAAAGGGGGGTGGAGAGCTGGAAGAAAGGATGCATGGATGAATGAAAAGATGAATGGATGGACGGATGAGTGACTTGGTGAATGGATGAGTAAGTGAAAGGATGGCTGAATGGGTGAATGGGTAAATGAATGGATGGATGGGTGGAAGAGTGAATGGATGAGAAAAGGATGGCTTGGGTGAAAGGGTAAATGGTTGGGTGGATGAGTGAATGGATGGATGGGTGGAGAAGTGGATGGATGAGCGAAAGGATGGATTGGGTGCAAGGGTGGATGGATGATGGATGGATGAGTGAAAGGGTGGATGGAGGGATGGATTAGTGAAATGATGGATGGAAGGATAGATGATGGATTGGTTTGCAAATGGTTGAAAAGGTTTGGATATGGATGGGCTCACAGATAGAAGGATAGAATCAATGGTGAAAGACTGAGTGATGGATGAAAGAATTAATAGATGACAGAATGTACATTTAAAATGGTGGATATCAGGGGTTTGATGGAAAGATGAATGGCTAATTCTTTGGACAAGAGAGCTCTTCTGGGGAGGGTTGTGACGAATTACTTTGCTTTCTTGGTGCCAGAAGAGCTTTAGTTCAAAGTGGGAGGTATGTAATTTTCTGGCTACTCCCTTGCCTATGTGTTACAAATCTGTATTTGCTGGGTGCTTATGTGTGGGATCTATACATCATGCATATGCCATTTTGATGACACTAAACTGCTACTTAAATGTTACACTAGTAATTGTAAATGTTTGCATGTTTTGTTTTAGGTGTAAGGTTTTAGGGAGAGCCTCATAGTGCCATTAGCTCTGCTTGAGATGTATATTGTGTTAGTAGATATAGGCAAGGCATCAGAAATAAAGTATGTAATAGTGTATTGATAGTACCTTCTTTAAGAAAGCTGCAGGGAAAAGTACCTTTGTGACTTCCGTCAGGTAGTGCAACTCTCTGTGAAGCCACCATAAGTCAGATTCTATATTCTAAGTTCCCCTTTGTGACTTCCGTCAGCTAGTGCCACTCTCTGCGAAGCCACCATAAGTCAGATTCCATATTCTAAGTTCCACTTGCTGAAACACTCATAATGTGTTCCCTATAGTGGGTTCATTACAGCAATCCTCCCTCTGGAAACTATAGCCCACCAGATCCATGGGAACTTCCTGCCGAACTACCTTCCCCCTACCCCTCTTCCATCTACTCCTCTCCACTTTCCTGCTATTGACCTCTGCCTTCACCTGTCCTGGCCCTAGTTCCCACCCTGTTTATCTCCTCGCTCTACTCCTCTCCAGTTTCCCGCTGCTGACCTCTGCCTTCACCTGTCCTGGTCCTTAGTCCCCACCCTGTCTATCTGTGAATTTTACCTTGTCATTTGAGATCTAGCTATTTTGTCTGATGCCCGATGGAGCTACCTGGTTTAGCTATAGGGGATACAGGTCGGGGATTCCCTCCTTGGACGTCACCTACCCAGTCGGTCTTCAGCCAGACTTCCTTTCGTCTCTCTTGTCGTCTCTTCCCGCATCCTTCCTCTATTTTTGTCTCTCCTTCTCTCCTCTCAATGTATTGAGACTGAACTATTTTGTCGAATGCCCGATGGAGCTACCTGGTTTAGCTATAGAGAGATGGGCCGTGGACTCCCTCCTTGGCCGTCACCTACCCAGTCGGCCGTTAGACAGACTTCATTTCGTCTCTCCCTGTTGTCTCTTCCCCCATCCCCCCCTTTCTCTCCTTCCATGCCCCCTCCCCTCTACGCTCCATTTATTTAGCCCTCCATGTTTCTTTAATTGTTTTTCCCATTGAGACAGAGCTATTTGGCCAATGCCCGATGGAGCTACCTGATAGCTATAGAGGAGATGGGTTTTGGGACTTCCCCTCGACCGTCACCTACCCAGCCGGACTTTGGTCAGACTTTCCTTTTATCTCTCTGCCTTATCTCCCTACTATCCCTTTACCCTTACCCCCTTCCCCTCTACACTTCAATCATCTCGTCTTATATGCTCTTGCATTTGTTTGTCTAGCATCTGACGTAAATTGGAATTGATGTAATCTTGTAATGTAATTTTTGTGGAACCTCATGTAAAGCGCTCTGATACCTCAGGGTCTAGCCAGCGCTATATAAAACTCTTGAATAAATAAATAAATAAATAAATATTAAAGTCTATCCAAGCAGAACTTCCTGGCTACTTCTCTCACCAAACATGCCTGCTCAGAACCATGAATTATAAACAAAATATCAGACTGGACAACCCAGTGCAGTAACCATATAAATAGATTATTATCATATGAAATTCCACACAAAAGCCCTGCGCAGTTGCTCAAAGCTGCATGCATATCGAAAAACCGTGAAGTGCATGATTGTCTCAACCTAACATAAACTTATTTTGACTTGTACTTAAGTGGTTGTCTATTTACTTACTTTTATACTATGTGTCTGTACAACTTACCTTTTGTCCCGAAGATTTTGTCCTGAATTTTGACATTCTGTCCTGAATTTTTGTACTGAATTTTGACCCTATATCCTGAATTTTAACACTTACCGTCCTGATTTTGCACCCATGCTATATGGTCACCCTGCTTAGCCCTGCGGCAAAGAACAGCCTTAGACACTTTCCCCCCTCAAACCAAGGAATGAGACGGGCTGTAAACCATGACCTCCACACCCCAAGCATTATTTAAGGGTGGTGCATATAGGGCTTTGATCAGCCCAGTGAGACTACAGGATAATTTATAATAATGTGTTCTAATACTTCTTTCCCCATGGATGGACACATACTATAAATCCACACTATATATTTAAAAGGCTTGATTAAAAGCAATGTCCTAGTGTAGTGCAGATCATAGAAATAGATGTAACTATGAAAATAAACTTGTAAGTTATTCGAATGAATGAGCTCGCCATATATTTTGATATTAGAGAAGAGCCTTAATCTATCTGTTCATTTTCTTTGTTTATTTTTAAGTGTCCTTCGTAAGCCAGTTGGTAGAATCTACTTTGCAGGCACGGAAACGGCGACCGAGTGGAGTGGGTACATGGAGGGTGCAGTCCAAGCTGGAGAGAGGGCGTCCAGAGAGGTAATAGCAAGCTTCACAGACAATTGTAGGTGCAAGAAATGGTAAAAAAGTGTGGTGTGTCTGTTCATATGAAGAATACGTTCTGTCCATATCCATACCGGTGTCTTAGCACTTGGTCTGGACCGCTTCGAAAACAATGGGATGTTAGCCAGACAGTGAGAGGGACAAAGGTGGCCAAAGAGCAGTGTGTTGAAAAGCGTTGTACACTTTATTAATAAAGTGTATGAGTGATTCATGATTTCAGGATTCATGTGGACACAAGTGAGCGCTGGCTCCTGTCTTTGGGTATGCCTTACTACTTACGGTAATGATTATATATTCTACAAAATGCTTGTGTTCAATATATTTCATTGGTTAGTATGAAAAATTTAATTGTGAATTAAGGTACTCAATTTAAGGAAATAAAGCCTGGACTTTTCCAGCTACCCACACTCTGTATCTCAGGTACAATCTCCTTTCTGGCCCTGACCCCTTCTAGTGAACAGCACTTGCATTCTCTAGCACCTGACACCAGGTAATACCCTTTTGGAGATATCATGGCACCGCCCTTCATTCCTATTCCTTACTGTGGACTTCTTGCCTGTACTATGGTTTATGGTTCCTATCTCCATTTTTTACATTTACTGTGGAAACGTCATATTATCCCATTTTGTGCTCCTAGTATCTTTTCGCTGCTTTGTCTGGCATCCGATGCCCAAGATGCTTCCAAGTATGTTGTGCATCATTGTATAAATTCCCCTTTTCCCTTTGCACTCTGGGTTTGGATGGGATGAGGACGCCCCTACAGTGTATAGACAAGGGTGCCTCTGATGTCAGGTGCCAGCGGTTGACATGTTTACCTTAATTAAGCGGACAGCCTCAAAAGGCCTTCTTCTAAGCCTTGCTGCTGGCACCTGTATTATTCTTTATGGTAAGTGTTTATTCCCAAGTGTTAATTTAGCACTTTATGTTCATTAACCTGGATTCTTCAAAAGAGTTTCTCAAAATATTGTCATTATGTGAACATATTTCTCTTGCCTCTTGCTTTACCATGTAAATCAGTTTTAGAACAGTGAAGATCACTAGCCACACTCAGTGTCGTAGCAAGGTCAGGTGGTACCCGGTGCGGAACATTTCTTGTCCCCCCCCCAGCCCACATTGAAATTATTAAAATAAGGAAAAAAGATTGCCCCACATAATTTTGCCATTTTGTCACCCCCTTCAGTCCCATTTTGGCACCCCCTTAACCCCTTCGCTGTGGGGTGTTTTCCCCCCGCTGTGCGGATAGGGGCAGGGGGGCCACGCACGGCACCGCTGTGCTTGTGACAAGAGGCACAGTGGAGCTGCTCTCATGGCGAGCTGAGCTCGTCACAGCCACACCCGTTTTTGGAACGTTCAGCACAGTGGGGAAAATATCCCTGCGTACGAACGTTCCAACAGCTTTGACGAGCTCAGCTGCACTGTGCCTCATGGCGAGCTCAGCTCGTCACAAGCATGGAAGAGGTTAAGTGATGACACCCGTGGCGGCCCGCACCCACCTCACACCCATTCCTACGCCACTGTCCATACTGCTTAATGTATTCCTGGGACATAAACTTTGGCCAGCAGAGGACCAATTTCCATACGGCCAATGAAGTCAACCAGAGGACTTCCAAAAGATAATGAGCACCACGCAAAAGTGGCCCAGTATGCGCTCTTTTTTGCATCATATATGCCACTGTGTCCAATGCACACTGCTAGAAAGGGTGGTACCAGAATAGGTTCCGACATAAATATTGTTTCCCATATATCAATTACACCAATTTTGCAACTTTAGAGTTAATAGTAACAATCGACAGCCAGCGGGGCGATATGTTGTAAATGATATTTAGGAGACAAAGTTTATGTCAGAAGATATTTCTGTATATGATGTTCTGAGATGCAACTGAGAAAGATGTGAAGGCTTAGTCATAACTTTAGTTGAGGAGTGGTGGAATGTGTATCCTATCCAATGCACAGCACCAGGGCTCATGGTCTCCTGTACATTGTGTCCAAATGTGATGTGTGCTCCCTGAGAAGGCAGTGGTGCCCTAAGCACTGTTGCGTTCAATATTAGAAGTGCCCAGTAAAGACACTTTGGCCCTGATTACGAGTGAGTTGGTTAATTCTGACCTGTGCCTAAACCCCTGTTTACACATGAGTAGGAATTAAGAGTTTGTAGGTATATAATGCATCCGATAATTTTCAGATATGTTAAATAACTCAACCTTTGTGTTTAACCTGCCAAATTTAAACGGGGAAAAAAGCACCATATGGTATTTACCATATCATGCGGCTGTTGGTGTGTTAAACACCAAAATCTTCATGTTTTCCCTACAAACTCAGAATAGGCGCTATTTATCGCACCCGATAAACAGCGTACCTCGTGGTATCGTTATTTATCAGGTATGATAAATAGTACCAATTCTTTTAATCCGGCCCTTTGAACAGTATTAAGTAGCAGAATAGAACTTTACCTTGGCCAATTTCTTCTTTTGCAACTGGTTACATATTTGTTCTTTTTGTGTATTAGGAACTGTGTGTGTTTCATAGCATGGTAGATTCATTGAATATAAATGTTTCTGATAAATAGCAAGTGAAGTTGTTTGTGAGTGTGAAAAGGCATTTGTAGCTCAGACATATACATTTCATGGTAACATTCCAGCTCATTGCCATTTGGATGACTGTTTCAGGGCCGGACTGGGAACCAAAACCCGCCCTGGCAAAGTGCTCGGCCGTCCTCCCCCTCCCCACTCGGTGGGATTGGAGGTGCCGCTGGGCGCTTTGCTTGGGCCGGTTTTCGGCCGATTTTGTTGCAGGGCCGATTTTGCAGCTATGCTGTAAAAACGGCCCTGTAACAAAATTGGTCCCCAGGGGCTCAACACCGGCCCCACCTGTGCGGCTCACCGGGGGATTGCCCGGTGCCCCCTATGGCCAGTCCGACTGTTTGTGTGATAGTACTCTCCCCAGTGTGTGGGTTGAGACTCTGAATGCGGGTGATGCTTTTCCATCAGAAGTGCAGAATGGGATGCTGCGCCATGGAAACCAATGAAGGAACCTCACTCCATAACTGGAAGGCCCAGGGTGCAATACCAATGTGGGTATCTCTGAGGGCTTTGAGCGTGACGTGTATGGAACTGTTGATTGGCCCCTGTTTTTGGTCAGAGGACCTAAACAGCCGCGGCTCGTGAAGGTACAAGTGGTGGGCCGGGTGGGGAGAAGATTTTGACAGACGTCCACGAGGGAGAATTAAATATTTCGTTAATTTTCCCTCTTGGTTGTATGTCGAAATCCCCCCCCCCCCCCACCTCCCCGGCCCCACCACTCGTACCTGCACAAGCTACAGCTGGACCTAAAGAGCAGTACAGTCCCACAGGAATACCTGACCAGGAACCATGGATACCGAGTCAAAAGCAAAAAGACTCTGAGATTAATGCGGCATTGCTGGAAGTCAATGAGTGACAGAAAATTAAAAGATGAATGCTGTTCTCATCTAATTTGAGGACACACACACTTTTCATGGAGCCAAACTGTGCACTAGGACAACATGTTAGCAACAACCTTAGTATAGGAGGCCAGCTATCCCACACAAACAAATCGTACGTAAATTAGGGTGGAGGAAACTATTGACCACATCCTAGAAGGGTCCGCCCATTCAGGTAGGGATTGCACCAATGATGTGCAGGACATAGCAGATTATCATCAGTGTACCCATTGTTTTTTGTAAACAAAATGTGCAGTGCTATACAGCACGAATGCCACCCGAAGGTTTTGGAGCACTTTACATGAGCACCAATTACATTACACAAGGACACATTCATTTTTGGTAGGCGCCAGGGGAGATTAAGTGATATGCCCCGAATCACAGGATGGTGAGCCAACGCAGAGACTTGAACGGGATTCCCAAGCTCCAAAGTGGGCAGCAATGGCCATTTCGCCACATCCTCTCCTGTGAGTGTATTCTTCGGCACTCCTTTGAAGCGTAGACTTCAATTCAATGTGGATTGAGGAGGATAGCCATACACAAATAATAGTTCACTTAGATATGATTAAAAAAAACACACAAATAAATTGATGTTTGTGCTGCTGCTCCCTAAAATGTATACGGGCCGTGTATGTGAGAATTTAACTCATAGTGCTTGTGCTGCACATGTGGTTTGTGTGTCTGGGAAGTAAGAAGTATTTTTACAAAGAATTGGCGTAGGGCAGTGCTGCAAGTCATTTTGCTGCGCTCCGCTGAGCCAAATCCAGAGGGCAGGAATGCAAAGTATTTACAAGATAAGGTGTATTCCTATACTTTCGACCAGTGCACAATTAGCAGCCGTGCGCCAAAGCAGGCGCCCTTGCACCTTAGTTCAAGGGTGTCTGTGTTGTTGGCATGATTGTTTTAGTGCAGGAAGAGACACCATTTTGCACAAAAAACAATAATTGGAGGCATTGTCCTCTTTCTATGTGTGCAGCAGAATGAAAAGGAAAGAGGAAAAAAAGAGGATAAATGTAAAAATGTCTCCTCTCCACGTCTGCTCTAGGGAGGTGCAAATGTTGCCGCTTTCCCAGGTTTAACAGATATTGCACCTCTGGGGCTGCGCCAAAGTAAATGGGTGTTGCATCGAAACACCCATAGCAACACCAATGGAACGTCTCTATGACACAGAGTAAGGCAAGGCAGCGACTTGCTCTGGTTTGCCTCACTCCACATGTACAAGGGCATAAAAAGCCATGCAGGGTGCCTTTACGTGACCTTGTAGATATGGCTAAGCCCTGTGCGCCACCGGGACATCACAATAAGTGATGTTCTGGCAGCGCACAAGGCTTGTAAATATGCCCCTACGTTTGCACCTGAGAGGCCTATTTATTCCCTTTTTTGTGCTTGATTGAAGCTTGCACATCACCCTTTTTGAACTCTGCCAGTCACCACAGGTCCTAGTCCTGTACCTCACCTGCAACCACCGGTTCAAATTAAGCACGGAGTCACAATAGGTGGATCTGCCTTTTTTGTGCAGCATCAATAACTCATTGAGCAGCCCAGACCAACCTAACCAGCTATTATTATTCTCAATATGCCAGCCTGACATGTGAGCACACTACCCCTGGGGATGCCATGCTTGCCTGACAAGCCAGGACATTTCTCTTAGAAATGCCTATGAAAGTTATTGTTTTCGGTCATTTTAGTTAAATGGATGAGAAGTAGGTAGCAGGGTACTAAAACAGAAGAGTAGATGCCAAACAGAGATCTCAAGGTCAGCCAGAAAGACCCAGATCCACAACGTCGTTGCCTCGCCTCTAGTTATTCGCACTGCTCCAGACAGCCCAGGTTCTCCAACTTAACTTCAGAGAGACTTCGACAGCAGATGTCGCATTTACTTTGGTATGTGTTTTTGGCAAAGCTATTGTGTCTGTTTGCCTATCAGCTCTGATGTTAAAACCTAATTTGAAATGTATGCACGCTGGACCCGAACAAAACACTAGGTGGTGCTATATGCAAGCAAATGGTATAAAGCCAACAGGAACTACAGCGATAAACTGGAACTGAATGAAGTGCCTAGGATACTTTTATATCAAGTGTAGATGTTGGCCCACTTTCACGTTCTACACTGTAGAGGGAAATTAAAGTAAAATGTTTTAGTGTCCACAACTTACTATAGTTTTCATCATGGCACAGCAAAGTCTAGACATTGCTGTAATTGTTATTCGTGTCATGTTGTAGTCTTTTTATCTGATGTATTTAGTATCATAAACGGTGCTATTGCTATAGGAACAGAACCACAACATTTAAAACTTCATTGTCTTATTTAGTTTAAGAAATGTAAGAGAATTCCATGCATAGTTCAGACTAATTGCCCACAACAAATGTCATCTTGTTCTCAAGCAGCAGTTCTGCATGTTTGGTTTATGCCATGCGGTTTTACATGCTTATGCATTATAAACAAACCCACTCAAACAGATCCAACGCACAAGGCTGTAAATCCGTGCAGTGAGCTAACATTCTCATTAAACAGGCCCAGCGAGCATGGGCCGTAATAATTCCCCCTGTTATGTTATTGTAACTTGGAACCTGGGAGGCAGAAATTTGTGATTTCCCAAGTTAATAATGTACTATGGTAATGTGACTTTTTGGTTTCATGAGGAGCAGTGAAAGTATTATGAAATATAGTATTCTTATAAGTGAATTAATTGTATTTGCGGAACACACAATTGTTTTCAGCTCAGCAGAAATGCATCCCAGAATGTTTTCCCATAAGTTGAAACACCACTCTGTTACACAATGTGATTGGTGTTATTAAAAGTGAACACACAATAATCATTGGGCACCTGTTTGCTTTCAGATACTGTGCAGTATGGGCAGAATCACAGAAAACGAGATCTGGGTGCCTGAGCCTCCGTCAATGGTGAGAGTTCATTTTGTTATTAGTGACTTTGCGTAGGCTACACACATGGGGGGTGCACAGGGCGGCTTCCACTGTCCTCCTAGAAGGACTAGATAGGGAGCTTCATTTGTTGTGTTTTGCTGCTAGATCGTGTGACTTACTAGTCACTGCTTGATGTTGCTGTGCCGGCGCGGAACGCCCATTGGGCTCATAGGGCTTCAGCCCCCCCGTTGTGTGTGTCAGCCCGGGCAGATTGCTGGAGGACACCTGCTGTTGCTGTCTACGGCTGGCCTATTGACATGCGTGCTTCAGAGCCAGTAATCCCAGTGCTATAAAACAGCCAAAGTATTGCAGGCACAGGGCCCCACCTTCAAAATGAGTGCTGGGTTAGCCAGCTCCAACCAATCCTGGAGATGCTCTCATGCGGAAAACAGCATGAGAGCAGCTTCAGGATTGGTTGGATTGGCATGCCTTAGTTAACCAAAGAAAAACCTTCCTTCCCTTTCTTGCTCATCGTCCTAGAGAGGAGAGACACCGGCTAGAAACAGCTCAGTGAGTTTTTCTTCACCGCACCACAACCAGTTTTTAAAGTTAATAGCCACCACTGAACGTTGTGTTTAAAACTAGTAGCAAATGGATATACATATATATTCATTGAAAAAACAAAACAACAAACAAAAGCTAAAGAAACGTTATAGTTAGGTGTGATAAAAGGATCTGTTTTATTTTTTTTATTTTTTTAAACAGAGAAATTCACTGAAAAAAAAGTTACAGTGACATTATAGTTAGGTGAATTCGTCATTGACAACATTAGCATTTTGAACTAAAAGAAAACAGGTTTTCACCAGTTTGTGCATTCACCTCAAAGCGAAATATGGCTCTGCCCCTGAGTTTATCTAAAATGTGTTAACTCCCTACCATCCAGCGCTTGCTTTGCCCTTGGTTGAAGAAAGGTTACGCAAGGCACTGAAAACCCTCAAGTCAGATTTTCTTTGCCGTGCAGAGCCACTCACGTGGCTCTGTGTGGCATACTAAATCTGGAGTAACGCATGGCAGCACAAGTCGCTGTCTTGCAATGTTCTGTCCTGGAAAGGTGTTCCATGGGTGGAGTGTGGGTGTTCCCACACATCTACCCATGGTTATTGGTGCATTCCCAGATTTACTAACACTAGTAAACCTGGGAATGTGTCAAAATGCTACCCTTTCCAGGTGAGGCGTAATGAATAGAAATATCTTGATTTCTCCTTGTTACTTCCTTTTTCTATGTGTACCATATTCCGCGCGCATATAAAAAGAGGAAAATGCCTCAGAGGATTGTTTTTGTGAGGACGTTGTCTCTTCCAGCACAAAAACAATCTACAATCCCGCCTGTAATGCAGACACCCTTGCATCAGGGTGCAAGGGTGCCTGCGCTGGTGTCCAAGCATGGATTGAGCAGGAATGCATCATATCTTAGTAGATATGGAACATTCCTACTCCCTCCTGTCATGCAACACAGCTCAGCAAGGTGTCTTACTGTGTTGCGTTGCGTGCATTTTTAGCAAGCCTGGTGACAAAAATCACCTTGGCAGAAGGTTTTGATCCAAGGGATTGTGGGATCATCCGACTCATGTAGTTTGACGGCCGGGTCACTCACTGCCTCTACTACTGAGTTATCCATACAGTGTCCATTTCCAGTCCTTTGGACGACCGGCACCAAGGTGATTTTTGGCACCTTTGCATACGTTCCAAGAGCTTTGAGGAGCCCTTCGACGTCTTGATCCAGCTTGATTCTTCTTGCTTGGATTTGGTGCTCTATTTTTCTGTCCTGATGAAGACCCCATGCTGAGGATTCAACAACCTTGTTTTTGGGAAGGGGTCGAAACTTTGACTTCTGTTCTTCCATTAACAAGCATAAATGACTTATGGATTGCTATGTTTTGGTTGTAATGATTGGCCTGTCTTAGGCCGGACAGGTTTCTAATATGTATATATAATGTATATTACCTTTCCTTTTTTCTTTCAACCTTCACAAACGCACTTATTATTTTCTCCCTCCGTCTAACCTGAGCACCTTTCTTTTAAATTGACAGACAAATTTGACGTCTTTGACAACTGATTTTGATTTTTTTTGAAAAAATTGCATTTATTGCACACGCATGATTATGTCCTTGTGAATGCTCTTATTTAAATATTTTTTTTGTGTTTACTTCGTAATTTTCTATTTGCTATATGTGACCAACTTCTTATTGTACTGCCATTATTACCCAGGTCTGGTAGCATTAGGGTTACCCCATTGATACTTAACACTACGACACTCGTCAGCATAGGTCAATTCCTAAAGATATTTGAAATTGTAATCCTATTTCATAATAAAATAGCTTTATTTAGTAGTGTAAACACGTTTCAAACACAGTGAAGTTGTTTGTGCACTCATAAATTATTTCAGCCACATTTCTGGGTGAGTAAATCAACGAGCATGGGCTGGGTATGGTCATAGACTTGTTATTACAACCCTTGAATGCCCTCTAATGTAGAGAATACCACAAACTTACATGTTTGTAGGTTTTCACAAATTCATTTCTGACCCATTCACCTGGAAATGGTCGAAGGTGCATTCCAGTAAACGGGGAGAAGTAAATATCTTTCCAACGTGGGTAAGGAAATAGAACTCCACTTAAAATTGGTGGGCAGGCATGGGAGAGATTTCTCCATCAGGACAAAACGTTATCAAGTACCTGTGCATTTTCGCTTACGGGTTTCTGAAGCGAAAATACACGTGTGCACGTTTTTACCTGAAAAAAATTGAATTCACAAAAGTCTTCCAGGAGTATGCCTGAAAACCTGTGACTATGGAAGCTTTCTCGTCTGAATGGAGTAAATCTGCACTCATGTGCGATCCTACAACTCTTGGTGAAGATTATTAACATCTGATTGCCAGAACCTAACACTTACATTACTATTTGAACACTCAGTGTGAATGATCCTGTTGTTTTTCTCCATAGGATGTACCATCACTGCCAATCACAACAACCTTTTGGGAGAGGAACTTGCCGTCTGTACAGGGGCTACTGAGACTGGCTGAAATTTCTACTATCCTCGGTTCAGCTGCTGCTATTGGGCTTTTCGCCTACAAAAGGGGACTGCTAGTTCGACACTGAATATCAGTACCTTAGTGAAAGTTCCGGGCCCCTTCCTTTGCTCTTTTCAGTCGTCTTTCTAAAAATGTCCAATGCACTGGTGCTGAGAAGTCAAAACCCTTTGTTGTATGTTTTTTGATACGCTTGAGTGGGTAATGTCTGAGCTCCACTAAGAGTTGTGCATTTTATGTGAATATGTACAATACTGAGATGTACGTGCCACGGTACATGTCAACACTTACCAAATATACAATAGTATACAAATCTGTAAAATATTCTTACATGCTATGAATGTGTTTGTACATATGTTTATGTATAAGTACATAAATACGGATTTTACTACAGATGCTTTGACAGGTGTACTCGAACTATTCTGCTACACACTGACAACAAACAAGCACACTGTCCTGAAAAAGAAGAAATCTCAAAATTGTGCAGCACCGTGTAGTAGCCTGAAGTGGACTTAAACCGTCTGTGGTATTGTATATATATGTTTGTTTTCTCATTCTCTGGGGTCAGGAGAAGGCATGTACAAATCACACAGACTTATGAGTCCATGGTACACCAGATTTCTGCTTTCAGTGTGCACCTTGACTCTGTTTGAACGTAGAGATTAATTTATGGTCTCAAAAAAGTTAGTTTCAGGGCAGTTTCTATTGTGCGCGTCAATCACAAGCCCTACGATGCACCAAGTTGCAAACGACACTAAGAGGACATACACATGGTATGCTGTGTAGTGTACAAATACTAACAATATAACAAAGGCAACTGAGAGCGGAAAGCAATCAAATAGGGGAAATTTAGAACAATATTTGAAGAGTGTGTGCTTGCAAAGTGTATGAGAATCCACTAAAACCTTTTCAAGTTGTGCCACCAGAATGCACTGCATATCCAATGGAGTGGTAGCAAAGAAGCCAGAACTCTAAGTACCTCGTTAGGTTCCCTAGCTTCCACGCACTCTGCTTGAGTGCTCTAGAATACCACTTCTGCATTTTGACTCAAGAGGCCAGACAGAGAGGAGCATATTGGTGTAAGCAACAATGAACAATCACAGACTGTAGCAAATTTAAGTCTTTAGGATTTCTATATACAAATAAAACATATTTTGGAAATGTAGCCACGGTTTAAAAAGTTAATGCAAAAAGCAGTGACTCCCAAATTGATAACAGTTACGGTTAAGATCAATATGGATTAAGTTTCAATCAATATGGATAAAGTTAAAATCAATATGGAATAAAGCCAGACTTGTGGATCTTTACATAGTGATAATTAGACGTGGTGTACTAATATAGCATCATAAATTGAGATAAGTAATGCTGTTGGAAAGCAGAGCTGCAAGAAAAAGCCAGGTGCACTATGCAGGGCCTCATTTCTACAATACACAACTTGTCTTGCAAAGTGAAAACATGCATTTTATTTGAAATCTGGAGTATAAAAATATAAACTTTTTTGCTAACTTGCTCCTTGTACGCTGGCCATCATGTTCTTGGTCCTCGGCTTCCATTCAACAAATCAGTGCAGACTGAGAGTTACAGTCTTCATTTCCTTCAAGTTAACCAATACATTAGAAAACAATGGTTGTTAAAGGGAATGCCCATGAGGGGGTACAACATAGTTGGCTTTGGAGGAGCAATTTGGCAAACGTACGTGCGTCATATGTTACCATTAAATAAGTGCATTGCTTTGCAATTCTACGTATCTGTTGTAGTAAAATGATGGCATGCGCAGGGCATGCAAAGAGAGCTGCATGGTTATCAATGATTATTTTAAAGAGGGCAGTGATTGAATGCTCACCAGATCACCCAGTAGAATTGATTTCTCTTAGAGCCAGCAGAGGTTTGCTTAGGTATTGACACCAATCTCTCTTCTACCTCAAAGTTGTCAGCAATGATTGGGAAATATTGGAGGGCACCTAATATCACTGCCCAAGAAAAGACTTGTTTGATGCCACATTCATTGCAGATTCAATTATCTATGACAAATGCCTAAAGTTAATCCAGATTCAGAGTTGGGTAGTATGTGAAAATCATAAAGCTTTGTGAGGAAGCTCTAAATGCTTCCATTTCCAAGGTGAGGCATAATGAGGAGAAATATCTTAATTGCTCTTGTTATTTCCTTGCTCTATGTCTATAGTATTCTGCACACACATACAAAGAGTAAAATGCCTCAGAGGATTGTTTTTGTGAGGAAGGTGTCTCTTCCTGCACAAAACCAATCAACAATCCTGCCTGTAATGCAGGCACCCTTGCATGAGGCTGCTCGTGGGCCTGTGTTGGTGCCAGAGCATGGAGAGAGCAGGAATGGATCATATCTTAGTAGATATGGAACATGCTTTGGGTAATTTATCGGTAGAGCAAACTTCTCAGATGGGCTCTTACTAAGATTCAGTGTTCCAGATTTCAAAGGATAACCCATCACTACCCAACTCTCTTGTGGATGGGCTTACATCGAACAGTTGTGAGTGTCATTATTTTATTAAAGTCTTGGGGAAAAGAGTTTTTCAGACTTATTCCTATCTTTTCAGTGTACAAAACCTAAGCAACAAATCTGTACATCACTCTTTGTGTAACTATAAACATAGTGTAGCATTAATGTGCTGCACAATTTTACCAGCAGACGTGCGTGTTGTGTATACCCGGTATTGCCTATGCACACTGCATGTCTGAGCAAAACAGCACAATTCCTCTTGAAAGGAGTTCCCACTTCATAGTGATTTTAAATGCTGTTTGTATGCTATTTTATACAAATGATTATTAACTGTACCTCATGCCTAGCACAACCTGCAGGGAGGAAATTGGAATTAAGAAAAACACAGAAGTGTTGAGTAAACAAACATGATCTGCATGACTCAAGTTCAGATGTTGGAAAGGACGACTTAGACTTCCATCCTTCTGATGAAAAAGTAATAACTGAATTAAGAAGCTCTCATATTATCATGTAGATATTTGGGGTCAGTTTTGCTGATAGGCTAGTCACATCCGTTGAAGATTTTTTATTCCTCTTGCCTGCAAAATGGCGAAACAGTTTCATGTTTAAAGAACACACTTGTGAAGCTGAAGATATTTTTGAATGTATGACAGTTTTTGTCTGAAATATTTCACTTCCCTTGGTAGAAAATGATCTCTTGATGGAACCTAGCTAAAGGGTGATGTCATACAAATGTAACGATAATTAGAAATATTCAATCAAAAATGTAAAACAATGAAACTGATGAGAAACACAAATTATTTTCTTAGTGACTAAAAGAGTTGCTATAAATATTGGGATTACCTATCTCCTTTATTTACTGTACCATTCTTCTATGAGCAATATACCAAGGTCATACTTGGAATGTGAACACTCTGATGTTGTCATCTGAGTATGCAGTGTCACATCCTGTTTTGTGAAATCTTTACTAATGAGACACTCTCTTTTCCAAGTGTGCTCCCAAGTAACTACCTACAATAACACATCAAACAATCAGTCTCTTTAAACAAGTCACATAACGTGGGACCATTTTCTAACCCGACCTCCCTAGAAACAGCTTTGGCACTTCATATAAAATGCGAACTAAAAGGAATTAACGTTCGTTTTTTATTTTATTTGATCATGGATATGTGCTAAAACGTCTTCAACTGAATGTTTGAAATGCCACCTCATACACACGTGAAGTTAATTTTGCAATTATTATGTATTGTGAATCTAGTATTTTTGACACTATGAAGTACTTGATATTTTTAAGAGCTTAAATGTTGAATAGTAAATCGTCTCAATTTTTTATTGTACTTTTGATATTTTTAGGAAATCATTTTCTAATTACCTTCCTGTGACTTTAATGTGTAATAGGAACAATGTTCTGGTCTATCAAAAATAACAATATGCTATATATGGACTGTTATTTTTTTCCTCAAGAAATAGATGATTGTTTACAACTACCATTTTGTGAGCTGCTTTTTTCTTTCATAATATATTGTACAATGAGGATTTCAGACTTGCCAGCAAATATTTACATTATGGAAATGCAAGTTAATAAAACATGATATTGGTGCACACCTATCCTAGAACGTCTAGTGCACCCCCTTGCTGCCTGGCATAGTGTTTTCAATAAATATTTATGTTTAACTTGTGCTTGTAGTTATCTACTTTATTCTGTGTAACTCGATTAAACATCTTCGTCGAAAATTATAGGAACCTCTTTGTTATTTATATAAAGAGAAGAGTAGTGTTAATGTCTTCATACATATTATGTCTTATGTTCATGACCTCTTCTTGAGCATCATTGGGTTAGTGCCCAATTCCAATACATTTTGCATATTTAATGCATTTCATCTCGAGAATTACTGAATCTGTAAACAATTATGAGAAGAGACTTGTTTTAACTGATGGAACAACACAAGCAGTAGTGAAGTACTTGTAAGTGGACATTATAAGGTGCTCTCGAATGATACACGTGGTCCCAGTGTAAATTTGCCATGATCAAGCATTACCAAACGACCATGCTACACCTAATTGTATGTTGAATTTGAATGTACATTTACACATGCCCAAAGGTTACCTAATATACATACTAATATGAAGAATTATATAGGGCCTGAGTACAATAGTGGACAAACTTCTGTCCATCCGCCATCGTCCCGGGGATGGGGACCACTGGCCTATTAGGTGGTGGTCCCACATATGGCATTATTTTGTGGCCGCCACCACAGCGGCTGCAAGTGCCATGTTTTCAATTGCGGTGGCTGCTGTTGGCTGCAGCACCCGCAGCAATGGAAAAAATTCAAGTTTTGCATTTCCCTGAACTACGTGGCAGGCACCACGTGGTGACTGTTACATGGTGCAGGGAAATGTAGGGGTGGCACCGTAGATGCCACCCAAGTGCAAAACTGACCTGCCCCTGCTCAAGGGGGGCCTGCAATGGGCCCAAAAGTTCATATCCACCAGCCTTTCCATGGCAGGTGAACCGCCATTGAAAGGCTGGTGGGGCTCCAGCATCATAATCAGACTGGCGATGTCTGCTAGGCACCGCCACCAATCTGGGGATGCGATGCAGTCCGACAGGCAATCGGAATGATTGCTACTGTCAGACCTGTGGCGTTCGGGCTTTCCGCCCACCAGCACACCGCCCACCATCAAAATATGGCGGGTGGAAAATGGCCTCACGATGGCTGTGAACCCGCCACCGACAGCCTGTCAGTGGCAGGTTCACGGACATCGTAATGATCCCCATAGTTCGCAACTTCTCATGTCACCTCATGACTAAACTGTGCCTGTGTTCCTCTGTATTATTCATTCATAATGTTCTGAGTATACAGTGACAATCATTTTATGTGTCAAGACTATTATTAAAGAAGAACAATCTTTGTAATCTTTACTCTTGGGTCACATGTTTCATTCTAGAACTCCTTATAATCTCCGTGTGTGAGCGCATGGCTAATGCTTGGGTTTCAAGGACATCTCGCATTGTTTGATAACATTGTAGTGTTTCATTACCTTAAATGAATTTCATAATAGTTTGTATATTTAGTAATTTTCCTGTTACGAAATGCATTGAGATTGGGCCAAATGCTGCTCAAACAGAAGTCCTTGACTGTATGATGGTATGAAGACAAATCTTTGTTATATAATAAATAAAAACTTGGAAGTTTTAGAAAATTGTCCGTAAAGATGTTTATTCAGAAGAGTTACACAGAATGAAACCGATAACTTACAAGCGCAAAATACAAATTAATATTAATTTTAAACAATGTACCACACAGAAAGGGAGTGCACAGGGCATTATGAATTTACATTTGGATTAGTATCAGGTATACAGCCAGGGACAAGTTTAGGGTTAGGTTACTATATCTGGTAAAGTTTAGGTTCAAGGCTAAGATTAGGTTTTATAGTTAGGGTTGTGATATTTTGAAAACAGATACACTCATTGAAGAAGAATAGCATTTTTCAATTGTTTAGCCATTTTCTTTCAAAGAAATAGCCATATTAATGCAGCGTATACCAACTCAGACTTTTACATTAAAGTGATTAACTGTGAGAATAATGCAACAACTTGAAATGTAATAGAAAGGTACAGAATTGAAAAGATATACTAATCTCGAATACTCCGGTTTTCCCAAAGTCCATTAATGTTAATATTTCAGCAACATATATAC
Organism: Lissotriton helveticus; assembly: GCF_964261635.1. Classification (NCBI taxonomy): domain Eukaryota; kingdom Metazoa; phylum Chordata; class Amphibia; order Caudata; family Salamandridae; genus Lissotriton; species Lissotriton helveticus. The sequence continues at coordinate 1,325,688,994 of NC_136069.1, read as the reverse complement.
AGGACTGAGTTTACTTATCACCAACTGAAAATCTGTATTGCTGAAACAAAATGCAAATTTGTCTAAACCTTGGATTTGATACAAGTGACAACTCGGTATAGTATTTTTTTTGTAACTTTATTAATAAAATTGCACACCAAACTCGGCAGTCATATACAGAATCTTTCGAGACAATATCCATTAGCTTATTTTCATTAAATGCATTAGAGTCCCAAGCACATTACACAGTTGAATATACTTTACACTTTTCATGACTCAGCAGTAAATTCGTCATCATATACAATTAGGACTGACACAAGCACCAATGTTGACATGCCGTTGCTACCATCAGATGAACTAGCCTGGTCACTAACTGTCCCCATTGAGTTCCACAATTCCGTGCATAACTGTCTTCAAGTTACTAAGTCCTCTTCCAACTTTTTATCCATGCAGCAGGCTTTCAAGTATAGTTGCTCCGCCAAAGACCACTCTCCCACAGCTCTCATCCAGTTCACAAAAGAAGGAGCCAGCTCACCCATACAGTAAATGGTGACCCTCCATTTAGCCAACACCAATGCTAGCTGTAGTAGCTTGTTGGCCATTTTTCTTTTTTTGCGGTGCGGTACCAGCCCTAGGAGGCACTGTTCAGGAGTAGCTTCTAGCGCGATTCTCACCCCTCCACGGAGCCGCGCTACTACATCAAGCCAATACTGATGGACTTCTGGGCATTCCCACGCTAAGTGCCTGATCCCCGTTTGGGCTCTATGACATCTAGGACATTCATGCAGTCAGTGGCATCAATATGATGGAGCCTTGACGGGGTCATATACACCCGCTGCAAGAAAGTATAGTGCTGCAACTTTAGCAGGGGCATTGCAAGACACCTTATGCTTTAGCGTACATACTCTCACCCAATCCCTCTCCGGCAACAGTGCCTGTAAATCCTTATTCCAAGCGTCCCACGCCCGAAGAACCAGAGATCCAGAGTCCACCCTCATAGCCTTGTACAACAAAGACACCAGTCAGCGCCCACCTCCACATGTTAGCAATATGTCTAGGTCTCAGTGGTCCGGGGCATATCAATCAATCAATCAATCAATCAATCAAGATATTTGTATAGCACGCTACTCACCCGGAGGGTCTCAAGGCGCTTGGGGGAGGGGGGTCCGCTACTGCTTGAACAGCCAGGTCTTGAGTTGCTTCCTGAAGGAGAGGTGGTCTTGGGTCAGACGGAGGTGGATGGGAGGGAGGTCCAAGTCTTGGCTGCCAGGTAGGAGAAGGATCTTCCTCCCATGGTGGCTCTTCGGATGCGTGGAACGGCGGGGAGGGCGTGGCTGGTCGATCGTAGCTGGCGGGTGGGAGTGTAGAAGGTCAGGCGGTTGTTGAGGTACCTGGGGCCCAGGTCGTGGGGGGCCTTGTGTGCATGGGTGAGGAGTCGGAACGTGATTCTCTTGCTGACGGGGAGCCAGTGCAGGGGTCTCAGGTGTCCGGAGATGTGGCTGTGTCGGGGGATATCCAGGATGAGTCGTGCGGAGGCGTTCTGGATGCTTTGGAGTCTTTTCTGTAGTTTGGCTGTGGTTCCGGTGTAGAGGGTGTTTCCGTAGTCCAGTCGGCTGGTGACGAGTGCCTGGGTGACCGTCTCCCTGGTTTCGGTGGGGATCCATTGGAAGATCATTCGGAGCATGCATAGGATGTTGAAACATGACGATGAGACGGCGTTGACTTGTCTGGTCATCGAGAGGGAGGAGTCCAGGATGAAGCCCAGGTTGCGCGCGTGGTCCGTTGGTTTGGGAGTGCTGCCCAGGGCAGGGGGCCACCAGGAGTCGTACCAGGCAGAGGGTGATGATCCAAGGATGAGGACTTCCGTTTTGTCTGAATTCAGTTTCAGGCGGCTGTTCATCATCCACTCGGCTACGTCTTTCATCCCTTCGTGTAGGTTGGTTCTGGCGGTGGCGGGGTCATTGGTGAGGGAGAGGATCATCTAGGTGTCGTCGGCGTAGGAGATGATGTTGAGGTTGTGTTGGCGTGTGATGGCCGCGAGGGGGCTCATGCAGATGTTGAAGAGGGTGGGGCTGAGTGATGACACTTTTGGTACGCCACAGATGGCTTCGGTGGCCTCGGATCTGAACGGGGGGAGGCGGACTCCCTGGGTTCTTCCGGCGAGGAACGAGATGATCCACTCCAGTGCCTTCTCTTGGATTCCGATGTTGCTGAGGCACTGCACTAAGGTGCGGTGGCAGACAGTATCGAACGCTGCGGAGAGGTCCAGGAGGATGAGGGCCGCTGTTTCCCCGTTGTCGAGCAGGGCTCCGATGTCGTCAGTGGCTGTGATGAGGGCGGTCTCGGTGCTGTGAATGGCTCGGAAACCGGACTGCGAGTGGTCGAGGGATCCGTTCGTCTCGAGGAAGGCGGCAAGCTGTCTGTTGACGGTCTTCTCGATGACTTTGACAGGAAAAGGGAGGAGCGAGATGGGGCGGTAGTTCTTGAGGTCGTTGGGGTCCGCTGATGGTTTCTTCAGGAGGGCGCTGAGCTCGGCATGCCTCCAGCTCTCCGGGAAGGTGGCGGTGTTGAAGGAGCAGTTGATGATGTCCCGGAGTTGGGGTGCGATGACGGAGTCGGCCTTGTTGAAGACGTGGTGGGGTCATGGGTCGGTTGGTGATCCGGAGTGGATGGTGTTCATCGTGTGGATGGTGTCTTCGGTGCTGACCGGTAGTGGGGGGCGTCGGTTCGGTGGTTGGGTGCGTGGTATGTGCGCCCAAGCTGTTGTGTATGTCATGCTGTGGAAGAACGAGGCGAGTGAGTCGCAGAGGTCTTGCGAGGGAGTGATGTCGTTGTTTCCGGCGCTGGGGTTGGAGAGCTCTTTGACAATGCTGAAGAGTTCCTTGCTGTTGTGGGCGTTGTTGTCTAGTCGTTCCTTGAATGCTGTCTTCTTGGTGGTGTGGATCAGCTGGTGGTGTTTGCGGGTGTTGTGCTTGAGGGCGGTCATGTTGTCTGTAGTCGGGTCTTTGCGCCAAGCTTTCTCGAGGGTACGGCAGTTCTTCTTGGAGTTCTTGAGATCGTCGTTGAACCAAGAGGCTTTCTTGCTGCTGGGCCTGCTGGGATGGTTTTTCAGAGGTGCAAGGTCATCAGCGCAGTTGGCGATCCATTGTGTGAGGTTGTTTGCTGCTTGGTTGGGGTCCGTTGAGCTGGCGGAAGGGTTCTGGCTCAGGGATGTGGTGAGCTGGTCAGTGGTGATCTTGTTCCAGCTCCTGTGGGAAACCTGTTGCGGGTGGTGGTGGTGGGTCGTGGTCCTTTTGAAGCTGAAGTGGACGCAGCTGTGGTCTGTCCAGTGGAGTCCGGTGGAGTGGCTGAAGGAGATGTACTTGCTGGAGGAGAAGACTGGGTCAAGCGTGTGTCCGGCATAGTGGCTGGGGGGTGTTCACCAGTTGCTTGAGTCCGAGGTTGGCGAGGTTGTCCAGCAGGGTGGTGGTGTTGCTGTCATTGTTGTTCTCCAGGTGGACGTTGAGGTCCCCAAGGAGGATGTAGTCAGCGGAGGAGAGGGCGTGCGGGCTGATGAAGTCTGCAATGTCTTCACTGAATTGTGTGTGCGAGGTCCTGGGGGTCTGTAGATGAGGGTGCCTCTGAGTGTTGTCTTGGGGTCGGTGTGTATCTGGAAGTGCAGATGTTCGGCGGCTGTGAGGGTGTCGTCGGAGTTGGTCGTGATGCGGATGGTGTTCTTGTGGACGATGGCGATGCCTCCTCCAGTCTGGTTGACGCGGTCCCTCCGGGTGATCTTGTATCCGTCCAGGATGGCGATGGCGATGTCGGGCGCTGAGGAGGCATTCATCCATGTTTCCGTGAGGAAGGCGACGTCTGGAGATGTGGTGTCGAGCAGGTTCCAGAGTTCCACGGCGTGTCTGTGGACGGAGCGGGTGTTGAGCAGGATGCACTTCAGGTGGTTGCTGCTGGTGCTCGGCTTGGCGGGTGTGGTGCAGGTCCGGATGCAGGTGAATTTGCAGGCTTGGCAGGTGAAGGGTTCGTGGGTGCGTCTCGGGGTGGCTCGGTAGCAACCGGGGATCCGGCCGGTGTTGAGTGCGTTGAGGGTGGCGGTGTCATAAGTCCAGCGGGTGGGCTGGCATCTGCAGGGACCAGGGGTTCTGGCGCTGGGCGCAGTCCAGGCACGGACGGGCGTAGACGGGCTTGCCTTTGGGGCGCCTTCGGCGCACAATCGGCGCACCCGCTGCGCATGAGCGCTGAGCGTGAACGCTGCGCGTACACGTGCACTCTGCCATAAATGGCCAAGTGGGAGGGAGGAGCAGCCGGGAGGTGGGAGCGGGGGCGGCGAATGGGAAGGGACACAGAGAAAGAACGGGTCGGGGCCCCAGGGGAGCAGCGGCAGGGAGCGGGGAGAGGGCGGGAAACACGGTAGGGACTGGGCACAACAAGTGGGGCAAAACACACAATAACACTGGAAAACAGAGGCAATCGACGAAAAAACAGTGTCAAAATACAAACACAACAGAGGCAAAATACAAAATTCAAATGGTCAAGGACCAGGAGCACAGCTGCGAGCAGCGGCGGCACTCGGCGGGATCGGGGGCAGCCTTGGCTCACTCACGGGGAGTGTGCGCGGTGCGTGGGGTGACCGGCCCAGAGGGTCAAGGGTCACTGGGTAAGTGGGCCATGTCACCGTGGCCAGTTCCAACAGGCCAGTATATTGAAGATATTGCCCCTGCCCCAGACCAAACCCTTCACATGCCTGCTCAAAAGTGAGGTAAGGGTCGTTTACATACAATCCCATGAAGCCACCCTCTCTCCATGCCTGAAAAGACATGTTTTCCACCTTCCTTCGTACAGGGACTGCCTGCCAGAAGGACAATTCCGAATTCTGTATAGTATTTTAACTGTGCTGGGTATTTTTGAAGGTTTCTTAAAAATAGACAGGGAACATCTTAACTCCCTGATTACTCCTATTAGGTCAAGTTATTTCACTACGAAAATTGTGTCTCGGTTTTTGACATTCTCAGTTTTAACTTTTAAAGGGGGGATATGCAGACATAACAGGGTGTCAAGCCTGTTCTCCTGTGTGATTCAAGAGCAGTTAAGTTAGTGCATTCCAAGTGCATTTTTATTAAGCCTGGGTGGTGAACTCAACTCCATTCACGGAGCTCACGGAGTGCAGAAGGAGGAGGACGACAGGATGAGGCAGCAAGTCAGGCATGCAGCAACATGGGAGATGGTGGGAGGGTTGAACTCTGCTCCCATTTGTCAAGTAGAAGGGGAAATAATGAATAAACGGGCAGTGTCAGCATCACTTAATCTCCATGCACCTAAAAAAACAAATTAACTTGGCTACACCTTCGGATCAGTCAAGTTCATGCTCTGTAAAAATGCCCCCAAAAATGTATCTGACATTGTGTAATGTAAGTAGCGCTCGTTTAAAGTGTTCCAACACCTTTGGGTCACTTGAGTTCACATTATATAAACAAGTGTCAAAGAAAATGGGACGGGATTACCCAAGGTACGCCCCTAAATGTGCTGCAAGGTTAGGTAGCTGAAGGTCTGGTGACCGAGGTTCTCTAAATCAACAAGCTGGGAAGTGGGAGAGGCTTGGGAGAAATCTTCACACTGTGAAGTCAGAGAAAATTAAAGAGGCGATTTCGAAACAGTGTCTGAAGCATTTGACATTTCAGCTCAGTATTTGAACAGGACGGAGAGAATAAATAATGGGTGCCACAGCTGAACAACTGAAGATGAGCAAACAGGGACACGAGCAGGAATCAAAAAAAAAAAGTACTCCAAATTAACACATTCACACAGAAGTGTAATGTTAACAGTTATTGTGGGGTGCTATGTGGGAGGAAACTAAACACAAAAAGAAGGGACAAAAAGGAAGTATTAACCACTAGCAACAAACCTTTCTGAATGAAAATCAAAGGGATGAACGAAAAAGCAATGGGCAGGCTGTAACCCCACAGAGTGAATACAGCATGTCTTGAAGAGACAGCGTATGTGCTGCCTAGGTTTGACCTAAGCAGAATGTGGATCCGAAGAAAAAAGCACATTAATGAAGTAAAGTTGAGTAGTGACAGATATTCCTTTAAAATAATCTATTAAAGACTTTATTAAGCGTAAATAGAAAAAAGTAAATAGGCAAGTTGTCATAGCTAGGAAGGCTGCATCAATTCTGCTGTTGGAGTAACAGAAGAAGACAATTTACTCATGAGGAGAACAACAGGAATGACAAAAGTTATCTGAGTCCTAATGCAGACAGCTTTGTAAATATTACTGATACCCATGAATATAACTTGTCGCTTAAAGAGATTTGTATCCTTAGCAGCTAAAATGACTTCCAAGTGGCTAAGATGAGAGAGAGACAATATATTAGATAAGATAAGAATGGCTTGAATATTACAATGTCTGTGAAATGAATCAACACTGGAAATTGTGCTTTCACATACAATTATGGAGACCATACATGTAGAAAGCCTGCTCTTTATATGGTATACCAAAAAGAGGTATACAGTGCAAAGAGTCCAGGTATTCCCTTACTAGTAGACAGGAGCTTGCCCTAACAATCCTAAAGCAATCTACTAGGGGGTAGTGTGTTCGCACAGCCTTAGGCTTATCAGAGAGGACTGATAAGCATCCGCTGCACACACAGCCAATAAATGGCACAGATGACCCAATAAAGGAGATCCACACCCATTTATAAAAATAACACTTATCTCTATATAGCTTTAGGCATAAAGATCATAATAATCAGGTAGGTACTTTTTAAAATAGCAGCTTTAATGAAAACTGGTTTTTGATACTTTAAATCATCATTAAAGCCCTTTACGACAATGCTAACTTAGGAAGAAAACATGCGCTGCATACAGTCAATTAACAACGGCTTGCGGGACCCTTACCCAGGTCTTAAGGTGAGTATAGGGCAAGGTCCCAGGTAACACCAACAGGTTACCTCAGGAGGCACTGGGACTTTTGAGTGCAGAGGTGTGTTTTTTGGCATCAGGTGCTTTTGATAGTTTAAATCCTAATTGAAGAACTTTGTGGAAATGTTAACCTCTGGAGGAGGAACATGTACTGCATTCAGGCACTCAACACGACTTACAGGACCAATCTTCTGGACTTAAGGTGAGTTTAGGGCAAGGTCCAAGGCAGCACCAACAGTTCACTTAGGGCAGCAATGGGGCGGCCAGGTGCAGAGGTGCCTTACAGAGTCGGGCGCCCCTATTCAAGTCCATGGAGATTGGTCTGTCATAAAAGAGGCTGCAGGCTTGGACTGATGCCCAATCGTACTGAACCAACAAGGCGGTCCTGGCCTCAAGTAGGCAAATTTTGACTATATATAACTCCACATAAATGTACCTTGATTATATATATATATCTTCAAGGTAAGTAGATGTGGAGTTAATAATAGTAAATCTATACTTCATATTTGCACTTACCTTCTAGATATTTTGGTCCTTGATATTTTTGTCAGTGATCTCAATAAAGGTAATAAAAGTTGTAGTAGGAAAGGTCAAAAGCAGTAATGAGAATAACAAAGGCAGTAAAGAAAAGATTTTTCTATATATGAATATACCTAATAAGAGTCCTATAACGTGTGTTCAATGTGGAGAAGTGTGGCTCACTGGTTAGAAGCGGCAGACCCTGAAGCAGAGGTCGGCCCGGGACCAGGGTTCAATTCCCGATGCGGCAGGTTCTTGGGTCAATGTCCACGGACTCGATAATTCTCGCTTAGGTGCCTATGCTAACCATGGGTCCCACTCTGCAACTCTGGGCAATAGCTTGCTTAATCTCCACAATGGCCCCAGCAACACCGGGGATGCCTGCCTTCACCTTGGGGTGCCCTCTCACAGGGAAAGCCAGGACGGGTTCCCCAGCGGTATACAGCGCCAGGACGCCACGTAACGAGGTAACAGTGCGCTTTACAAGTATACATACATTACATACATTACATCCCCATGGTTGGAGTCTCTTGAATTAGGCCCTTTCTGCGGGGTCAGACCCAAAACGTTTGCCTTCACCCTCCTGTTTTCTGAACACATTTTTATTGGCTAACCAGTGCTAAAGTGCTAAAGTGCTTGTGCTCTTTCCTTTAAACATGGTAGAATTGACATACACCCAATTGGCCTATTTAATTTACTTGTAAGCCCCTAGTAAAGTGGACCCAGGCCTGTGAATTAAATGCAACTAGTCGGCCGGGAATATTACACGCAATTAGGCTATCCAATCTTCCCCCAGGAGACTGGATATCAATTATAAAACAATAGTCTCTTCAAGGAGTCACTTCTATTACTTTGAGTTGAGTTGGTATAAAAATCCAACCTATGTGGAATTAAACACACAAAACAAATATAATGTGTGGAAAAAATAAGTTGTAAATAAAAAGTTTTCCCTGTTTATATATGCAAAACCTCATCAAAGAATTATCAATACTTCTACATACTTCACCAAATATATGTTCAATCGTCTTAATATTATGGTCCTCAATATTTTTGACACAATATTTTATCCACACAATATTTTTGTTTCTGATATTCTTTTAGTGATAGTACAAGAAGAGAAGGTACAAAGTTCCCTTTTAGTGATTTCAATAAAGGTGAAAAAGGTCTGGTGGAAAAGGTCAAAAGCAGTGATGAGAATAATGTAAAGAGCACATCCGACCTACAAAAATCAAAAAAATTTATTATTTATTATTTATAGTGCTGATTAATGAGGATTGGTATATCCACCTAGCACATCATGAACTTTCTGATCACAGCGCTTCAAAGATTTGAGAGACTTAGTGATGATAACACCTTTTTTTACACACGTTGTGGGATACTTTTTCAAAAGTAGAACAGGGCTTAGCATTTGATGATTTTTCCGGTTCGTCAAGTGCTTGTCTTTTTGTCTTTGTTTTCGTCACTCAGTCCTGAAGATGGTCTAGTGGACTCTTTAGTCATGTGAGGCCGAAACGTTTACAGTACATACTCTCTGACTTTTATTATTCGACTTTGATCATCTGCAATTAAATTCTCCAGTCTTTGATGGACTATGGTAAGAATAAGTATAAAACTGATAATCCTTTGCTGAAGTCATGTATATATCAAAAAGAAGTATTTTTACAATTTATTTTTTGTTAAGCCTATTGTTTTTTGATACAAGTGGGCCTGAGGACTGATTGTGCCACCCACTTAAGTAGCCCTTTAAATATGTCTCACCCTACCACTGCAGCCAGTGTGTACAGTTTTTAAACAGCCATTTAGAAATGGCTAGATAAAGCTCTTGCCAGGCCCAAATCTTCCTTTTTAATACATGCAAGTCACCCCTGGGGTCTGCCCTAAATAGCCCAGAGGACAAGGTGCAGTATATTTAAGAAATTGGACATGTACCTTTTAGGTTTTACATGCCTTGGTAGTGAAAAACTCTTACATTCATTTTTCACTACTGTATGGTCTATCTCTCTCCCATAGGATAACTTTGGAGTTACCTTATTACATTTAATAAGCTGTAACTTCCAATTGGGAACAGGTGGAAAAGTTGAGTTTGATGTCTAAAGAATTGTCATTTAAAACCATCTTTAATGATGAAGTTGGATTTTTAATCACAGTTCTGAAAATGGTGTCACATGGTTAAATTAGGCCTGGGCAGAAACGCCATCATACATGCTCACATTCTTAACTTGTCTTCTATCCCTAAACACAATGACACTTGACATACATTCATTTGCTTGCACATACAGGATAATATTCTTTGAACTCAGTTTGCTTGCACTACCACTTTGGAGGCACCCTATCAAAACACCTTAGACAGTCTGTACAAGGGCTTAGTTCACAATAGAATAAAGAATAGCAGCCTGACTGGGACATCGGCATGGTAACATGGATGATGTTATTATATATATGACATCAATCCTTCGTTTAGACAGAGGAGCATTTTGCTGCCACTGAAAGGTCGACCATGTAGTAATTCCAGCCCAGCTGATTTCTGTTTATCTCATAGGAGAGATGCTGCCCAGCTCTCCAGCAGAAAGGGCATCTTGATGACACTTATCAGCATGTAACGGGAGTTAGATCACCCTACAGGGATTTGGCAGATTCAATCATCCTAGACATGATAGGTTAGGATGAGCTAGGCAGGAATACAATATAATACAGTATTTGTATGTAAGCATATATTCTCTGTAATAAGCAAAATAGTTGAGCTGTTTATCTTTTTTGCCATTGTTTGTAATGCTAATCACATTATTCTGTTATTGCTGCGCAAGTATTTTACACATGAATCACAATGCTTCAATAAATATTGATACTCTTTACTGTGTTTTTCTTGTGTAACTCTTTGGGTATGCATAGGCATTTTTTGCTCTGTCAGGATAGGAGTACAGATGGTGCACTGTGAGCTAGCAGGACTTCGGCCACTTCTGAATGGTTATGTTGTCCAATAAGCAAACGGTTTTACTTGGGAAAGTATAAGCCATACGGCATGGCGCCGCCACCGTTCTAGCTTGGGTTCTTATTTAATGGATCGCCTGAGTAGTTTTATTTTGTATACCCAAAGACCCCTGCTCACCTACTGACAGGATACAGCACTGGTGAAAAGAAAAAAATCCTTCTCAGAGTAAGTAAACCCTATGTATTGGCTGTAGGTTGTTCAAGCTTGAACCTTTCAAAGGATCACTCCATAAAGGTACTCTCTCTGGCTACACATTTTCATTTGTCTAAAGATGCAGCTATAAATATACTAGTGAACTGCAGACATGCAGCTATACAAATTATTATAATTTTTTTTAAAGAGTTTTATAGAGCGTGACCTAGACCAAAAGATATCAGGTAACAGAGCGCTTTACATGAGCACCAATTTCATTACAGATGGACACATTTCTTTTTTTGTTAGGCATGGGGATGATTAAGGGATTTGCCCAGAAACACTGGATATTGAGCGTTGTTGCAGAGACACAAATCTGGTTACCCAGCTTCAAGGTCTACCACTCTAGTCGTAAGGCTACATCGTCTCTGTAACAACGTGGACTACCCTAGAAATGTGGTGGCGTTACCTTCATGGTTGAGGCCTATGAAGCATTTAGGACAGAGTTAATCTATTCAGGGGTTACATTCCCAGCAGCTAATATAACTTCAAGACTCTTTCATACATACACTGCAATACAGTTGCTAACAACTAGACAGCTTATAAAGCACTAGAAATACCATTAACTTACTAAGAACATCAAAATCGGTTTGAAGGTACCCTACCACATACAAATAATAATGTTAGAAGCGGACCCTTTAGCAAAGAGGAAGCAACATGGCCAGTGTTACCCGCTTACACACCATATGCAGAAATAGATAATCTGACAGGTCCAGAGCTAAGTACACTATACACAGATCTGGTTAAAACATAAAGATGTTTAACACAATTTGTCATGCAAACAATGATAATAAATCCTGTAAGGACTGCTCAAGCTGTACAACCACAATTGGCTACACCTGGAATCAATCCAACACCCATCAATGCTGTAATGGGTAAAATTCCCTTCAGACGGGAGGAAATTTCATTCAAGACTGTACAAAATACAAGTCAGCTTGAAGCAGTGTTTCCCCATACAGGACCTCAGGAAAACACAGTATTCTGTCCATATGTCTACCAATCGGGATGGCTCACCCCAGTGGAAGACTGTGCCACTTGAGGTACAGTCTTTGCAGCAGGATATACCAGAACACATGTTACACCCTGATTAGCTGTTTTTCCAGAGGTGCTTAAACAGATCCAAAATTAGTACGGGGCAGCCCCTGCCCAAGATTAGGGGATGAAACTGATGGGCAACTTTGCTGCAGTAGCCATCATCATGTTAAGTAACACGAAAGGGGAAGCAGCAGCATCGGCGATACATCAACGACTTACAAACTGGACTCTGAGAGAACAGGAGCATAAGTAACCAAAAAGGATTGAGGAAACCTATGCAAAGAAAGGAAGAGATACTTTGGAAGCCAGATCTAGTAAATCACAAATTAAGAGGAATTCTGAAAAGGATAAATCAAAGCAGACATCAAACTCTTCTAGGGATAAGTGGGATAATAAGAAGCAAAACGAAAAGACTAAATAGCAGGGTGGATCTCCTCAACAGGAGGCTACTGAAAAACACTGAGAATATTAAAATGCATGACGAGTATTAGGATAGCGAAACATGTTCATCTTGTTCCTTTCAGGAGTCATCCAAAAAACACTCGGAGAGAGGTGGATGATCAGAGCACAGATCAGAGGAGTATCTGAAACCAAAGAAGGACTTACAGCCCTCTTCTGACTTCATATTAAAGAAGGAAGCTAAATCTAAACAGTTCAAGCCTCAATTCGAAAAGAAAAAGGTGGCTGGCATTAAAGTAAAGCATGCCACGGACATTGAGACACTGCATCTGAGCAGGAAGTGTGCTCTGATCATTTGGCAGAAGTCATGATAGCTCACCGGAGCCTGATGGATTGTCAGGCTGCAGTAGCGTTCAGTGACAATATCCAGGTGGACATATGCAAAAGAAACAATTGATGGATGGAATGCTGGACAATGCAAACATTCACCCCAGTCACAAAGATCTGGTTTGAATCCATCATTTTTTTGTTCACGACACCACCCCAGTTTGGACCCAGCCACGTGCAAATCAGTCTTGACCCTGTTCCTTGTGGGAACAGTCCAGCCCGAACTGCCAAGCCAGGTCCTCCCTGGACTGGAAGCACACATCCTGGGACCAATTTCAGGGCATCACCCTTCATCAGCCAGGCTAGCTTGAATCCAGTGGTGTAGTGAACAAGGGATCCACGTCTGGGCATACCCTTCCCACTTAGGGCGACATTTGCAAAATGAACAATTGATGGACAGAATGCTGGACAATGCAAACATTCACCCCCAGTCACAAGGATCTGGGTTTAATCCATCCTTCTTCTGCTAACCACACCACCCAAGTTTGGACCCAGCCATATGCAAATCAGTCTTGACCATGTTCCTTGAGGGAACAGTCCAGCCCGAACTGCAAAGCCAGGTCCTCCCTGGACCGTAGACAAGCATGCTGCGACCGGTTCCAGGGCATCCCCCTTCATCAGCCAGGCTAGCTTCAATCCAGTGGTGTCGTGAGCAAGGGATCACGTCTGGGCATACCCTTCCCACTTAGGGCGACATTTGCAAAATAAACAATTGATGAACGGAAGGCTGGACAATGCAAATATTCACCCCCAGTCACAAGGATCTGGGTTTAATCAATCATTCTTTTGATCACCACACCACCCTAGTTTGGACCCAGCTATATGCAAATCAGTCTTGACCCTGTTACTTGTGGGAACAGTCCAGCCCGAACTGCCAAGCCAGGTCCTTCCTGGACTGGAAACAAGCATCCTGGGACCGATTTCAGGGCATCACCCTTCATCAGCTAGGCTAAATTCAATCCAGTGGTGTAGTGGTGTAGTAAGCACAGGACCCACGTCTGGGCATACCCTTCCCATTTAGGTCGACTGGAGGTGAATGTTTTGATTTGTTCTACATTCCATCAATCAATTGTGTGTCTTTTGCTTTCTTGCCCTAAGTGCGTCGGGTATGCCCAGACTTGGGTCCCGGGTTCACTGTGCCACTGGATTCAAGCTATTCTGGCTGATGAGGGGTGAAACCCCCGAAACCGGTCCTAGGATGCTTGTTTCCAGTCCGGGGTGGACCTGTCTTGGCAGTTTGGGCTGGAGTATTCTCATGAGGCACAGGGTCAAGACCGATTTGCTTATTGTCAGGTCTAAACTAGGGTGGCATGGTGGGCAAAAGAATTATGGATTTAACCCAGATCTATTGACTGGGGGTGAATGTTTTGATTTGTTATGCATTCCATCCATCAATTGTGTGTCTTTTGCATATCCAGGTGGAAACACCGCATATGAGAGTGAGTGTCCTGCATTGATTATACAAGATGCAACACCAAATGGAGGGGAATGAACCATGCACCATTAATGTTCTCTTTTGGAGGAACTCGTCATTCGGCTATGATATTCTCTTGGCTAAAAGGAATTGGCCATCAGAATTTTTCATGGACTGTCCGTGGGAGAAACGGTAATTTTACCTTCTTTTTCCAACCTCGTTCCAGATGGAGTTAAACATGTATACACAGGAAGAGGGCTTCAGCACTAGATCCTGCATTATACAACAACCATGTGGGGTGGGACGACAGTTCACCTTTTCATGTTATACCAGTACGGTCAACCCCAAAACTCAATGATAATACCTCGATAAAAATGAGGTTAAAAACTAGTTAGAAAGATATTCACACAACTTGAATACTAAGGTGTAATAGAAGGATGCACCTCCCACATGAATAATCCTATGTTTTCAGTAATGAAACCAGACCATTCATATAATCTAGCATTATGTTACGGACATGTGAACACAACTACATGCACATTCGCAGTACAGAATGCACACAAAGCGGCACTAATGAATAACATAGTGTGGAAAAAATACAAAACCACTTTAGATATTTCAAATGGATTTTACTGGCAAAACATAGCACCTAAAAGCAGTTACTTGACCACATTCGGGTCTCAAGAGCAGTTCTGTGGATTGCCCAAGGGATATAAGAACACCCCAGTGTTGTTTTCACCCCGTGTTACAGAACATTTGCAAGAATATAATGACCAGGCATTGTCTTATTCCGATGATATATACCTAATGGATGATGACCTTTCACTTGGCTATAGTAGATCACATAGGGGCATATGTACAAGGTGAATGAGCCACGGAACATCCCTTTTACTGTCGTTTTGGTGGCACAATACCCTGCTCCATATTTACAAAGTGGTGTTAAGCCAGTTTTTGTGGCTTAACGCCACTTTGTTAATATGGTACGCTCTCACACAGGCATCTGCGTGAAAGAGCGTACAATGGTTGTTGCTGTGGGCGTTCAACCGCAACACACATTGCTTTTTGGTGCTGCCCCAGATTTAAAAGACAAAAGCAGGTGCTAGTTTGGTGCAATGAGGAGAAATACTTTTATTTCTCCTTCTTTTTGCTCTTTCTATGTGTGCTCCATTCTGCAGCACATATAGAAAGAGCAAAACTCCATTAATGATTGTTTTATGCATGAAGGTATCCCTTCATGCACAAAAACAATCATTAAATAATGGCGATTTGCTACTTCTATGTGTGCCTAAGCATGCAGAACACATAAAAGTAGCAAATAGCCATTATTAACTGTTTGTGTGCAGGAAGGTTCAACTTCCTGCTCATAAACAATCCTCCCAGTAAGGCAGGCACCCTTGCACTATGGCGCAAGGGTTTCTGAGTTGGCGCTAGGCAGCTATTTTTAGCACCAGTGCTAGGGAAAACACAGGTGTGCACTGCATTCTTAAAGATATGGTGCCCCCCTGCGTTTTTGAAATGGCACAGCGCGGCTCTGCAAAATTTGCCACAGCACTGTACTGCGGCATTTCCTTCTCACAAGCCCCATAATTTTGGGATTGACTCACTTAGTCTACAAATTAAATTTATAAAAATCAAAAATAGCCCTCCTCAATGTCCTATTTTTAGGATAAAAGTTGAAGTGAAGGCAGGAGCATAGCAACTCAGAGGGCTATTTACAAACACCTCCAATTAATGGAGCATATAAAAACTCGGCGCGCCCGTCCTCTCTCACAACCACGGAAGCAGCAGGCGAAGGAGGAAGCACAAGCGTGCTAGGGGCTCAGTAAGTACGGCATAGCCGTTCCCATGGGAGGAACCTGTGTATCCCAGAAAATACTCTTACCTGGTGACTAATGGGACATTTTTACAGTGTACAACCTCTCTCTTCCCCTCTGCAGTTGGGACCCCACTATACCCTTCTGTCTAAAAGCTGGCTCATGAGGCAGTGATTCCTCCATTGAAAAGTATGTATTTTAATTCCCTGGCTATTCACATCCCCCATGGATTACTTACCTTGTGTGTATGACTGAGTGTGACTGAAGATATGCTTCAAATCCCTTCACGATTCATGCTAGATCCCTTACTGCATACCGGTACATCTGTGTGTGTGCCTCTCTTTTTTCCTTACAGGTGACTTAGAGTTAAGCGCACTCTGGGATCGGCGCATTTTTAATCCTTTTTTAATCAGCTTTTCTTATCTTACAGGCATACTACATTATTAGTGTGGTAGCATAATAGTGTTGTAATTATTAATAGTAGTTACACACATAGCCTTTTTTCACTTTTTTTGTATATACACATTTTCTACCTCTGTGGAGAAAACACTAGTGAGTGACAGGGGGATCTCCCCCAAGGTCCTGACGAAGAGGCCTTGCGCCTCGAAACATGTTGACCCACACAGGAGAGAGAGCCCATTAATTAGCTCCATCTCTCCGCTTCACTTTTCTTTTAATAATACCAGCCAGTGTTTAATAAAAAAATGTTTGCCACTAGGCCAGGTATTTTTTAACTACTCACCACTATATCACTCCTGACCCCACTGACACTCACTCCTAACACATAGCACTCCCATCTAAAGGTGCTCCGGCGTATCCGCCTGTCGCAGCACTGCCCCGCCCCGCAGCTGGGACGGGAAGACCCCGATGATGAAGCATGACACCAAGGGCCCTTTTGGTGTGTGAGGGGTATTTTAACAAAGAAGGTGTATTCCAAGTACATCCGGATATACACCCACCCATTGCGAGGTGGCAGCAGAAAAACTAACACCATTGAAAAGCAGGCATTAGAGTGATGCATCAAGGAGAAATACTTGTATTTTTCCTCGTTTTTTGCTCCTTCTATGTGTGCTGCAGTCTGTTGTTAACATGAGGTATCAAGGATAAGTCTGAATCCATGGTTACATCTAAGGATTTTAACTTCACTTGATGTTGTCGGATGTACTTTAAGGTCCTTAGGCCATATGGTGGTAGCCTAGTAGTTTTGCCATTGTCCGCATGTCATATTCTCTGCCTTTGTGGTGTAGAGCTTTAGATGGTTCTTTATCATCCGTATGTTTATGGCTAGAAAGCAGTCACTGAGTTTTGAATTGTACAGGTCTTTGTGACTATCCGTTTTGAAGAGGATTTGGTTGTCATCTACATATTTCTAATAGGTGAGGTTGTAAGATGTATTGAGATTTGGTTAGGTAGTTATTCAATAATAGAGGGAATATGATGGACCCCTGAGGAACGCCACAGTGTTGTGTGTGAGGAGGCGATTTGAAAGGGGGTAGGTAGACTACACTTTCTATGTGAGATAAGAAGCAATCCATTATTAAGTATTTAAGTGCAGCTGATAAATCCATAAGTAGTACGGCAGCAATTCCATTTGTTATCCAATGTGAGTTTTAGATCATCCCAGATGGATATATTGGCTGACTCTGTGCCTCTGCCTGGTCTGATACTGTACTGTTGGTCTGACAGTAAGCCATATTGTTTGGTAAAACTAGAGAGATCAGTCAACACTGCTCTCTCAAATATATGTCTGAAGAGTAGCCCATTTAATATTGGTCTGTAATTTGCTGGATCAGATAGGTGAGTTTTTTTTTTATAGGAGTGATATAATATAGGAGGTTTTGAGCTGAGGTGGGAATAACCTTTGTTACTGGGACTTGATGAGTAGGAATCTGGAAACTTCTCCTGCACAAGATCAGCAAAGAATATCTTTAAAGATTCTTTGTGGTCCTGGTTATGATGGTGACCCTGATGGTCTGGCTGCAATGATAATATCAAGGAAATCTTTTTGCAGCAGAGTATTGAAGGTATGCATTGATGGATGGTTATTGTTGTCTCTTTCTTTGGTGGTTAGGTCACATATTGTTGTGTTGTTGTCTGTTTTTGTCTTCAAGTAATTTTCAATCTTTGTAATATTTTAGATCAATTAATGGGATATTTTGTCACAGAAGTCTTACGATCATGGCGTCTCTGTGTTCACGTACTCTGGATGGCGAATCTCTGTTAGAATTTCATGGAGTTCTTTGGAAGAGCAATCGACTTCAATTATAAATGTGGAGTAGTGGTGTCTTTTGTGTCTGATGGCTCTTTTGTAGGCCCTGTTATAGTGGCGTAGTCTCCTTTTGACTGTTTCATCTCCTGATTTTAGCCATTTGCTTTGCAGTATGTTGTGTTGTGTATTCCTTCTCCTGATGTTGTCATTAACCCATTTTGTGTTCTTTTTAGGGTTGATTTGGGATGTGGTTTTTTGTTGGTATCTGTTTGTCCAGTGCAGCTGATATCCAGTTGTTTAAGGTTGAATATGTTCAGCACATATTAATTGGGGTTTCTTCAAGGTAGGGTTTGAGTTGCTGGTGGTCTACTTTTTTCCATTGTCTTTACGAGAGTTTGTTGGTGGTGGTTTTTGTTGTCTTCGAAGTGTTGTTGTCGATAGGTTTGTGGATCTTGAAGGTGATTATGTTATTGTGACTCCAGCTTACGGGGGAGTCGTCTGTAACTGTGACTAGGAGTAAAGATTAACCCGGGACGTAGTTCGCGAAGTAGCGCTACGCGTAGCTACGTGAAGTGCACTTCGCACTACGCGAGCTACGCGTGGCACTATGCGAACTGTGTAGTGCGCTGTTCGCGATGATTGCACACTGTCAGATGCTTGTCCGCTCTGTGCAATCATTGAAAACAGCATCTTGCACAGTGTGAGCTGTCTTGATCTTGTTGATCACAATGAAGGAAAAAGTCTCGCCGGGATGTTATTTTGCTTGCTCGCGGTCGCCAACTTGATGTTGAGGACCGCGAGCAAGCAACAAACGAGCGCTGCATTACGCTACACTACGCGTGTTTGCACTGTGCTATGTGCAATTCCCGTAGTGCGAAGTAGCGCAATCTTCGCAAACTATGCAAGCGTAGTGTAGTGCTTTGCCCAGGCTTAGTAAAGATATGACATCTAGAGTGTCTCATGCACAGTGAGTTAGGCCCGAAACAATTTGTTGTAGGGTGAAGGCTTCAAGATTGGATGTTAAAGCTGTGTTTGCCGTCAGAATTTACTTGTCAAACCAAGAAACTTTCAATTTGGGTGGTCCAGATTACTGTTGGTTACTGGGCCAAGTAGGATATTTTAAAGTAGGTATTGCTGCATTGTGGTCTATGTATTAAGACGAAGGAATAGGTAATGGGTGGATTTGGGTGATATTGTATTATCAAGGAGTCACAGCTGTCCATGCTGAGAATTCACTGATTGTTTTGTAGTTTTTTTTTATGAATGACAGCTAGGTCTCCACCAATTTTGCCAATATGATTTGTGTTAATAATGTGAAAATCAAGAGGTATAACTTCATGGAATGTTGGTGCAGAATCTTTGCAGGGCCAGTTACCGTAATGAACATGAGGTCTGGTGCTGCTTCTAAGAGTAGGTAAAGATATTAAAGAGATTTTTATTCATGGATCTTGCGTTGAAGAGAAAACATTCAGTTGCTGTATTTTTTCCTTCTTCATGTCATGTGAAAAGGATTGAGGTGGAGGGGGATAGGGAGAGGTCTTGATGTTGCTGGTTTGGGTGTGAATTGTACTTGTGGCTGCTGAAGGTGAAGGGGAGGTAGGATGGTTAGAGAAATTAGAGATGTGTGTGTGCGGGGAGGGGGCTTTTTTGGTGGGTCATGCTGTGGCACTCTTCAGCTCTCTCCCTGTGCTGGTGCACTTTAGGCTACCTAGCGCCAATGCAGGCAACCTTGCACAGTACTGCAAGGTTGCCTGCATTATTAGCAAGATTGTTTTTGTGTAGGAAGGCATACAGTCCTGCACAAAAACAATCGAAAGAGACAAGAATGCATCACGCATAGAACGTGATGCATTCTGCATCACGCATAGAAGTGACGTTCCTGTGGTGATAAAATCTTGAAAATATGGCTCTTGTTTGATTATGAATGTCATCAACAGTGCAAAGAACTTGGTAATATACTACCATTTGAAATGCTTTATAGAGGATTATAGATTGAAGCAAACCACCTTTTATTCTATTATAATCATGGGCGATTTTAATATTTATTCATGTTTTATGAACTGTCAGGTTGCCAACTTTTTAGGGCTGGTAGACTCACAGCAAGGGGAATGCCTGGAGGAACTTTTGGCTGCAGTAGATCTTATCCAACCCAGTGCCAATGCTAGTCAGGTGAGGAACCCTACTTTTAAAGCAAGAGGGCGGGATTCTATAATAGATTGCATATTTATCTCCCCTGTTTTGTCATCTGAGGCGGTTTTTTAGGTCTTGCCTACGCAACGCACATGCGTTGCTTAGGCAAAAATACCTTTTCCGATCGCTACAGCTTTTCAGCCTAAAACGTGCACGCGTTTCATTGCCATCAATGGCAACGCGTGCACGTGAGGCGATCTACTTGCGGGAGTGCGCGCCACCAAATGGAAGCAATTATCGCTCCTGGCGCTGCATGCTCCCGCAAGTGAAACGCTTTCACTCGCCCCCCTCCTCTCGCCCCTCCCCCTGCTGCCTCCCTCACGCGATTGTTACCTGAAGGTGGGGCTCTTTAGGAATTGTCAGCGTGGTTAGCACACTATGCCATGCCCATTCCTTTTACTGAAGGAATGTTTTCATCATGTGATGCTTGTGGCTGGCTCCGATGTCCCCCGGGAGCCATGCCACCACAGATATTGCACAGTATTTATAAATCTGTGACAGGCCATAATAGCATATCAAAGCCTTCTTCTGCTATATCCTGGAGTTGAGCATGAAGTCTGCGCTGGCAACTGCCTGGCGCCGCAGACATGAGCCCAGACTTTGAAGATTTTCAACTTAAAGACACGAAGACTGCGGGCTCGGGCTGTTTTCGCAGCTTTGCAAAGCCCTGCGCTCTGCCTTGTGAAGATGAGTCGGTGCCTCAGCCCCCGACGCTCGCTGCCACCACACGGTGACCCCCAGCCCCCAGAGTGTCTTCAGGTTCCAGCAGCGCGTGCTTTGTCATTGCCATGGTGAAGGCCCGGCCCCTGCCTGGATAGGCTGTACCCAACACCCTTCGCTGTGAAGCTGCTAAGATAGATGACCGAGTGCCAGGTGGCACTTCGGGCACCTGATTTATTGCACTTTCAGTGTCCGGCAAGTGTCGGCCTCTGGAGGGAAACATATGGATCGCTTTACCACGCATGCTTTACAAGGCATGCATGGTAACAACGAGAGGCTTTACCATGCATACCTTTACTACGAAATACGTAGTAAAGGTATGTGTGGTAAATAAAAAAAAGGGGGTTTGGGGGTCTCCCCCCAAAAACTAAAAAAGCGTGGGATTAAAAAAGGGAGGTTGGGGAAGGGCTCCCACCCCAAAAAAAGAACTAACCTGAAGTGCCGAGGATCAAGCAATCAGCGTCGTTAAAGAGGAAATGGAATTAAACTTCCGCTTCCTCTTTACGACGTACGGCCGATGTAACCAAGAAGAAGGAGAGGAGACGAGTTAAAAAGGTAAGGGGAAATGTAATTTAAAACTAAAAAATTAAGGGTTAAGGGCAGGGGTAATTATAAGGAGTAGAGGCTGGGGACGTGTAAGGGGAGAGGTGGAACCTTTAACAAGAATATGCCCTCACCATGCATAAATGAACAACGAAAAACGTTGTTAATCTATGCGTGGTAAAGGAATATTAGTGGGAAAGGTTATGCATAGAAA
The DNA here is from genome assembly GCF_964261635.1 of Lissotriton helveticus. Taxonomy (NCBI): domain Eukaryota; kingdom Metazoa; phylum Chordata; class Amphibia; order Caudata; family Salamandridae; genus Lissotriton; species Lissotriton helveticus. Next base: position 1,325,667,476 of record NC_136069.1, on the reverse strand, counting down.
ACGAATTCCGTGGTAACGCATGCGTGGTAAAGGCATGAGTTGCAACGGAATTCGTTGTAACGACATATAACCGCTGGCGATGCGAGCGCTCCCAGCCCTGAAGGCCTGTAGTTACTTTAAAACTGTGATGCCAACCACCTACCAACTCCTGCAGTGCAGTGTACATTTTTATCAGGGTGGCTATAGATCACACCCAAACAACACCAAGGAAATGCAGCGGAGGCCGGCGTTGCAGGCGAGGCTGGGTGCGTGGGACTCTGAAGGAAGGTGTCTTCACCTTTAAAGAGAGACATCAGGGCCGGCCCTAGGCATGTGCAAACTGTGCACCTGCACAGGGCCGCCAAACCCCAGGGGCCGCCACCACGACGGACGAGGATCGGATCGGAAGAATCGTTCGTGGCAGTGGCGGCCCCCTGGCAGGATTTGGCAGCCTCCGGCTCCGACCCCGGCTACTAGCAATGGCAGCGTAAAAGCGTTGTTGTTCACTAACTTGCCGCCCAGCCAGCCAGCAGTTTGGGTCCCAGGGCCGTCAATCTTAGCCTACTACCAATGACGTGACGACCCTGGGACAGCCCCCGCGCGCTGTGCGCAGTGCGCAACTGCACCTGCTGCTCGCTGTGACGCGTCACGGTGCTGGTCACGAGTCCCGGCGCCAGGGAGAGTGCATGCCTCGTCATCTGAGAATAAACACATTAATACCAACGCCACCGCCGAGTCCGACGATCATTCAGAGAACACTGTCCGTCCGACTCCGGCAATCCGGCATCTCGACTCTTTCCCCGACCTGAACGGTGAGAGTCTCAGCGGACAGCGCGGACCTGCTTGCAGGTATATAGATTAATTTCAATCTGTGACTGTGAGTGTGAATATTACAGGCTGTTGAGCAGCGTCACGCAGACAAGTCCTAGGGCCGATCTCAGAGCCATAAGTATATACTAAGACAGAGGTCTTGAATGCTCGACCTAAAAATGTAGTTCTTGTATGTTTTTCGAGGTCCTGCTTTTTTGTTCTTCTCATTAGTAAGCTATTCATCTGCTAATCTGTTTTTCCTTCCTGTGCCATATATACTCTCATTTGAATGCTCGAAGAAAACCTATAAAAGTCGTGCAGATTTGGGAGAGGTTAGCATTAGATGCTCACTACTATGGAGGGGAGGTCTTCTCTTCAAATTGCAATATTGCATTTGGTGTGTATATATTATTGCCACACATCTCTGACACCCCCTTGAAAACAATCTCCCTGGCACAATGTAATAATTCTTTGGATCTTGTGGGCATCCAGGTAATGATGCCCATTTGCACTCTGGGAATATGCTGTCCATCAAAACAATCTAGCGATTTCAAATGTCTGCATCTCTGCTAGTTACCTGGATACTCTGAATGGGCCGGCAGTAATGCAATCAGACTTCAGTCCTAGATTCTAGTTTCTAGATTATAGGTGCTTCCTTTTCATCACGTACTGCACCTGAATCCTTATGCTGCTAATGACAAATCAACCTTGCTCGGATTAACTCCATGAACAGGCCAACGTTGAGCTAAAGAGATCACAAATAGTGCCACAAGAGACACAAGTATTTCATCCAGACCAGTTTATTACTCTGCATTCTGAGCATCGCAGTCTTGCACCTATAAAAGGAAAAATAAAATTACAGAACTGAAAATGCAAAGAATAAATTCAAGAACAGCCAAAATTCTGACACCAAACAAGAAAAAAACAAGCATTAGAAATTCAATCGGGCTCGGATTTATTTGAGTTTGAGCTAATGGCATTGTAAATGCCAATGTATTGTTGCTATGTGTTATAGAGTGTGTTCATGTGGTGTGTACTGCCAGTGATCTCCTTGTGAGTGTGAGAATATTGCACCGTTACTGCCTGTGATGTCCTTCTTGTGAGTGTGAGAAGCTTGCACCTCTGCTGCCTGTGGTCTCCTTGTGAGTGTAAGAAGCTTGCACTGCTGCTGCCTGTGATGTCGTTCTTGTGAGTGGGAGAAGATTGCACCTCAGCTGCCTGTGGTCTCCTTGTGAGTGTAAGAAGCTTGCACAGCTGCTGCCTGTGATGTCCTACTCACTACTCTACTCTACTCACTACTCTACGCACTACTCTACTCACTACTCTACTCACTACTCTGCACTCACTACTCACTACTCTACTCACTACTCTACTCACTACTCACTACTCTACTCACTACTCTGCACTCACTACTCACTACTCTACTCACTACTCTACTCACTACTCACTACTCTGCACTCACTACTCACTACTCTACTCACTACTCACTACTCACTACTCACTACTCACTACTCTACTCACTACTCTACTCACTACTCACTACTCTACTCACTACTCACTACTCTACTCACTACTCTACTCACTACTCTACTCACTACTCTACTCACTACACACTACTCTGCACTCACTACTCTACTCACTACTCTACTCACTACTTTCTACTCACTACTCTACTCACTACTCACTACTCTACTCACTACTCACTTCTCTACTCACTACTCTGCACTCACTACTTTACTCACTACTCTACTCTACTCACCTCACTACTCTACTCACTACTCTACTCACTACTCACTACTCTACTCACTACTCACTACTCTGCACTCACTACTCACTACTCTACTCACTACTCTACTCACTACTCTGCACTCACTACTCACTACTCTACTCACTACTCTACTCACTACTCACTACTCTACTCACTACTCACTACTCTACTCACTACTCACAACTCTGCACTCACTGCTCACCTCACTACTCTACTCACTACTCACTACTCTACTCTACTCACTACTCACTACTCTGCACTCACTACTCACTACTCTACTCATTACTCTACTCACTAACTACTCTACTCACTACTCTACTCACTACTCTACTCACTACTCACTACTCTGCACTCACTGCTCACTACTCACTACTCTACTCAATACTCTACTCACTACTCACTACTCTACTCACTACTCTACTCACTACTCTACTCACTACTCACTACTCTACTCACTACTCTACTCACTACTCACTACTCTACTCACTACTCACTACTCTACTCACTACTCATTACTCACTACTCTGCACTCACTACTTTGCACTCACTACTCACTACTCTACTCACTACTAACTACTCTACTCACTACTCTACTCACTACTCTACTCACTACTCACTACTCTGCACTCACTACTCACTACTCACTACTCTACTCACTACTCTACTCACTACTCACTACTCTACTCACTACTCTACTCACTACTCTACTCACTACTCTGCTCACTACTCTACTCACTACTCTGCACTACTCTACTCACTACTCTACTCACTACTCTACTCACTACTCTACTCACTACTCACTACTCTACTCACTACTCACTACTCTACTCACTACTCACTACTCACTACTCTGCACTCACTACTCACTACTCTACTCACTACTCTACTAACTACTCACTACTCTGCACTCACTACTCTACTCACTACTCTACTCACTACTCTACTCACTACTCACTACTCTACTCACTACTGTGCACTCACTACTCACTACTCTACTCACTACTCTACTCACTACTCTACTCACTACTCTGCACTACTCTACTCACTACTCTACTCACTACTCTACTCACTACTCTACTCACTACTCACTACTCTACTCACTACTCACTACTCTACTCACTACTCACTACTCACTACTCTGCACTCACTACTCACTACTCTACTCACTACTCTACTAACTACTCACTACTCTGCACTCACTACTCTACTCACTACTCTACTCACTACTCTACTCACTACTCACTACTCTACTCACTACTGTGCACTCACTACTCACTACTCTACTCACTACTATACTCACTACTCACTACTCTACTCACTACTCACTACTCTACTCACTACTCTGCACTCACTACTCACTACTCTACTCACTACTCACTACTCTACTCACTACTCACTACTCTGCACTCACTACTCACTACTCTACTCACTACTCTACTCACCTCACTACTCTACTCACTACTCTACTCACTACTCACTACTCTACTCACTACTCACTACTCTACTCGCTACTCTACTCACTACTCACTACTCTACTCACTACTCTGCACTCACTACTCACTACTCTACTCACTACTCACTACTCACTACTCTGCACTCACTACTCACTACTCTACTCACTACTCTACTCACTACTCTACTCACTACTCACTACTCTACTCGCTACTCTACTCACTACTCACTACTCACTACTTTACTCACTACTCTACTCACTACTCTACTCACTACTCACTACTCTACTCACTACTCACTACTCTACTCACTACTCTGCACTCACTACTCCCTACTCTACTCACTACTTACTACTCTGCACTCACTACTCTACTCACTACTCTACTCACTACTCACTACTCTACTCACTACTCTACTCACTACTCTACTCACTACTCACTACTCTACTCACTGCTCACTACTCTGCACTCACTACTCACTACTCACTACTCTACTCACTACTCTACTCACTACTCTACTCACTACTCACTACTCTACTCACTACTCACTACTCTACTCACTACTCTACTCACTACTCTACTCACTACTCACTACTTACTACTCACTACTCTACTCCCTACTCACTACTCTACTCACTACTCTGCACTCACTACTCACTACTCTACTCACTACTCTACTCATTACTCACTACTCTGCCCTCACTACTCACTAATCTGCACTCACTACTCTACTCACTACTCTACTCACTACTCACTACTCTGCACTCACTACTCACTACTCTACTCACTACTCTGCACTCACTACTCTGCACTCACTACTCACTACTCTGCACTCACTACTCTGCACTCACTACTCTGCACACTCACTCTGCACTCACTACTCACTACTCTGCACACTCACTCTGCACTCACTACTCACTACTCTGCACTCACTACTCACTACTCTAATCACTACTCTGCACTCACTACTCACTACTCTACTCACTACTCTACTCACTACTCTACTCACTACTCACCTCACTACTCTACTCACTACTCTACTCACTACTCACTACTCTACTCACTACTCACTACTCTGCACTCACTACTCATTACTCTACTCACTACTCTACTCACTACTCACTACTCTGCACTCACTACTCTCTACTCACTACTCACTACTCACTACTCTACTCACTACTCTACTCACTACTCTACTCACTACTCACTACTCTACTCACTACTCACTACTCTACTCACTACTCTGCACTCACTACTCTACTCACTACTCACTACTCTACTCACTACTCACTACTCTACTCACTACTCTACTCACTACTCTCTACTCACTACTCTGCACTCACTACTCTGCACTCACTACTCTGCACTCACTACTCACTACTCACTACTCACTACTCACTACTCAAGTACTTTCAATGCAAGGTGACTCTCATTGATGCTTTATAACTCAGGTAGGAAAATACACTACTTCCAAATAAAGAGTGTCAGATGAAGTATGTAGCTCACAAGGGTGGGAGGAGTGGTGATGGTTCAACCTACGTGTTCCCAAAGTGAGTCACCCTCGGAAGGCCTGAAATGTTTATTCAAAAGACAAAACATGAGTAATAATCTCAAATGTGCTCTGGGTGGCAATTAGCATGGTAGTAGCAAACATTTTCACTGTCAACCCGCATGAGGCACCGATGCCCTACTTGCTCGGTTCTGCTTTTAATGCAGTAAACCACTACAACTTGTGGGAAAGCCTGGTGTTGGCTTTTAGCTGTCAAATGCATTTCCCTTCGGAGAAATATGCCTAGCGGCTCAATTACCAATCATTCCCAATACACTACAGCGCTGAGCAAGAGTGATGTGGCTTTGACATTTAACCTCTGACCCTTAAATATTTGCTAGCTTTTAGACTGATTGTGTACAATTACCCCATCACGTCAAGCGCTGATTTATCATCCCGTCCAATAGCTTGTGCTCCAGCAAACGCTAAACTGAGACGCCTGTTTCAGAACACTTAAATATTTTACTGTCCATTATATATGCGAAAAGTGCTCCCCTGCAAAAAAACTGTCAGGCTCGGACAAGGGACTGCTTTAGACCTCACATAGTTTTACATTGAACGCGCTCACCGCTCAGACCATCTGGATTGCATTACACGGGCACTCTGACAGCTCCTAATTAAGATTAATAGTCTGCCGTGCGCGTAACCGCACAGAAAATGCCAACATGGCCGCCTAATGCCCTATGGCATCAAGACTACTACAAAAACAGCACCGCGACGACCAATCACCATTCAGATAATAAAAAAAAGATCGCGCACTAAGGAATGTTTCTTTCCCGAGCCCTAAAGAAACTTTTTTTTTTTTCTTTAACAATAGGAGCTCGGAGCTCCGCCCCACTTCGTGGTGACGTAGGCCGAGCCCTAAAAAGAGCTTTGCTGCTTTGAAATGGTAACAATGGGAAACGGCCTTAATAACCAACACACCTGAGCCACACCTGCCTTTTCCCCGCTAGCCGAACCACTCTTGCCGTAACCACGCATATGCCTTATTCACAGAGATGACCTCTGTCTGCCTTCTACTCTCGGCACAGCACTTCCCAGAAAAGAAGACGCCTTGCCTTCTACTGCCTGCATAGAGAGTCCCCCCTCAGAGTTGACCCCTTCCCATCTACGCCTTGCGTGGCATGGTGTGCCCAATGGGGGTGATGCTCTGAAGACTATCAGATTTTGTGCACTTGATCCTCTTCAGATTAATGCAGTGGGCGTGTGTGGACAAATCTACCTGGCTGGGTGCGAATATAATGATGCTCTCCAGTTGACAAAAAGGGCACCTTGGCAGATCTTACGAGTGAGTGTTGCCAGGGACTGCGTGGTAATGGCATTTTGTTTGCTTTGATACTTGCACAAGTGCCACCATTGCCTTTGCCTACGAACGTAACGTTTGTTCTTGTGCTTGAGTGTCTACCATATATTGCTGTATTATACCTCCTCTAATTATAATTTGTTTTCTCTCGAGCAGGCTTCACTTTAAAATAGTTTATTGCAGGGGATTAGACTGTAGACACCTAGATCTTTGTTTACCCAACAAATTCCAAAGCATTGTAGCTGTAAGATTACTTTGGTGGTAAATACACTTGCTGGCGACTGGCGAGATCTGTGTGCAGTCTAGTTACAGGCCGGCCTCAGTCACTCATACAAAGTATAAAGAGACAGAGTTAAATGTGATGTCCCAGCTGCAAAGTGAAGCATGCACCATGCAGGTCACAGATGCGCCCAGTCCCTCATGTTGTGTGTCACAATGCCCTCCGCCTCCTAAATTGTATCGTTCTGAGACTAATTCAGAAGGGTAGGAGCAGCCGGAGGTACTGGTCAATCATCTAACGACTTTTCTGGACGTATTATTAAAACACCTTCCTGATCTCCGCCCCGTCCGGACCCCCTCTTCCGGGGCCCCCACCTACGCTCCCTGCACAGGGCCACCATGAGCCTAGAGCCGGCCCTGGAGACATCCAGTTCATCAAGGGCTGCTGGCTTTTTTTATCCTTGACTCTGATCAGCACACCTAGAGCAGTCCATGCCCTGGAGTATGCACCATTGCACCCTGCGAAATGGGCTCCTGCAAATATTTCAGAAGGTGTCACTGTTCGCTGAGGTGGGAGGGGTTTGTTCACATTTAAGCAAACATGGTTTTTGGAAACGGATCTTTTCCTAAGTCTCCTTTCAAAATAGATTTATACCTGGATACATGCAGTTTGATTACATTTGTTTTTCTGCATAGGTGGCACTGCAGGTCTTAAACTGTAAATGTGAGTTTCGTTAGATAAATATGAGCTCGGTATTCCGGATAAGTGTGCAGGAAACACGAGTCACCGTATGCAACTATCCTAAAATTTCTCCTACCGCTTTCGGGAAGTAATGACGACATATAACATTTTTTGATGCTCCTGAGGACGGGCCCTGTCTCTCTATTCTACGTTGTGGTCTTTACAGCTAGGTTTATTAATGTTGATTTGAAAATGTTCCTCTAGTCTCATTATCCACCATATGAAAGCTTGTTTATATTAACATTTCAACCACACACAATGTCCAACACCTATCCAAGCATCCATGGTGCCTTGTTTTCTGCAATCAAAATTTTTTATTTTCGAATTGTGTAAAGACAAAGCTGGCCATAAAAATAAAAAAAATGAGTGTTGTGTAGGTTTTTCTTTTTTTTTGTAAGCGAGTCATTTATTTTGAATTTTCATGGGGAGAGGATGTGGTCAGTCGGCTAGACTGCCGACTTTGGTGCTGGAGACCAGGGTTCGAGCCTCTGGGTCGCGTCCACATCCTGTGATTCTGGGCAAATCACTTAATCTTCCCGTGCCTAAAAGTGTAATGTAAATACGGTGCTCCAATACCTTTGGGTCGAGTTCGTGCTATATAAATATGCTACAAAAAATAAATAAAACAACACATCTGATCCTGCCGGCGTCTGCGTGGCATCAGATCGTGAGCTGTGACAAGCTGCATATGAAATCCGTGTTCATTAGCAGTGGCCTGAGCCCGGTGGTCCCAGCCACAGGGCTCAGATGTGCGAGCCAGCAGCAGTGGCGTAACGAAACTGGAGGGGGCCCCCTGCAAAACACATGGAGGGCCCCCCCCCCCATGGCCCGGCCCACCACCTACCACTTTGCCCCACTTTGGATGGATTGATGGGTGGGTGGACGGTGGTACGGATGGATGGGTGATTGTGTGGCTGGGGATAGATGGATGGACGGATGGATGGATGAGCAGACGGAGGTACGGATGGATGTAGATGGATAGGTGGAGGGATGGGTGGATAGGTGGAGGGATGGGTGGAGGACAGATGGGATGATAGGTGGAGGACAGATGGGTGTGTGGTGGCTGGGCGGACGGATAGATGGATTAATGAACAAATGCGTGTGTGGCTAGGGATGGACAGATGGATATGTGGCTGGGGATGGCTGGACGGGTGGACTGATGGATGGATGAAAGAACGGGGATGGCTGGGGATGGATGGATGGAAAAATGTATGGATGAAAGGATAGGTGTGTGACTGGGGATGGTTGCATGGACGGATGGGTGGGTGGGTGGATGGAAGGATGGGTGTGTGGCTGGGGGGATGGGCAGACAGATGGATAAATGGATGGATGAACGGATGTGTGTGGCTAGGGATAAACGGATGGATTTGTGGCTGGGGGTGGAGGGATGGACGGATGGATGGACAGTGGTATGGCTGGATGGATGAAAGGATGGGTGGCTGGCTGAATGGATGGATGGACGGACGGACGGATGGATGGATGCAGGAGCGGGTGATGCAGTTAAGCTCGGCGTGCGGGTGATGTTGACTCAGGTTGGAATAGGATTTATTTAATTTACTCTATTCTATCGTCTATATTTCCCCCCTTCGGCGCTTAACTGCACCGGTCGCTGCTGGATGGATGAATAAATAGTTGAATGGATGGATGGATGGATGGACGGGTGGATGGAATGATGGGTGTGTGGCTGAGGATGGTGGATGATTGGTTGGGTGGATGGATGGTTGGATGGATGGATGTTTGGGTAAGTGGAATGGGTGGACTGGATTTGAAGGTTAGAATGCACATGACGTAGTAGGCAGTGGGAGGTGACAGGACACTAGGGCCAACTAGGGGTCTGATTTCAGAAGTAGGCATGCGGCACTGGTGGCTGGAAGGCAAAGTGGCGCCAGTCATAGACCCTCCTCTCCCCAGGCCTGTAAGGGGTGCCACAGTAAGCAGACCCTTCCTTAAGCTTCTCTCTAGAGTCTCAACACCCTAAAGGGAACACGGGCCTTTGCCAGACTGTCCCCAATCAGTGAGTGGGGGCCCCATGCCACCCAGACTTGGCCTGTGATTCTCTGCCCTAAAGGCCTCTCCACAGCCTCTCTCCAGCGCTCCTGTGAGCCGCCATTGTCCAGATGAACAGCCCCCAGTGCCCACAGTCAATGCCCAATGTTTACAATCAGCCTCGCCCAGTCCCCGGGCACCTGGCCCTACCTCGTAAACACACTTGCTTGCCGTGCCAGCACTCTAGTGCTCCTTGTTAGCCCTCCCTAGAGAGCCCTTTAGGAACCCTCAAACCGCCTGTTATTCGTTGAGCGCGCCCCTGACCTCGAATGTACCCAGGCCCGGTTCTAGCGAGAGGGCCAGGCCCACCCAAGGTAGCCCCATGGCCCTCCCAAAGCCGATTTGCAAGCAGAAAAACATTGTTTGTTCTTTTTCGTTATGATTTATTTGGGCCAGCGGCCCCGCTTTCTCATCCCAATTGTTTAATAAACATGATAGGCACCAATGCCAAGGGCTGCTTGAAGTGCCTGGAGACAGGTGTGAAGTCAGTGAGGATTGCGGTTATCAATGAGCACATGTGAAAAGGAGGAAAGCCTGTGACACTCCTACCACTTAGAATGCATTCTGCTCAAAGAGCTGACAGTCAAATATTGTTTGAGAAACTAGCTACCAAATTGAAGGACCACTTGTCATTCTCAGAAGTTGTAATCTTTGCACAGTGGGAAGCTAGGGGTTGAAACAGACCTCTGTTTGAAGTTTGGTTGGTTCAGCTTAGGTTGGCAACTTTGATTGATCATCCAATTGTTACTTCTCTTATTTGGAGTACATGTACCGCAGTAGGCACTATCCAAAACGTTTTTAAAAAGTTGCATGGGCTATTACTTCTTCTTTAAAACATGTATGGCTTTCAAGTGTTTGTAGATGTTCTGCGTGCTCATCAGCACACTATGTAAATAATTCAGGCCTTGTTACTGCTATCATTCCAAATGGTAAAGGCCACCAGGGAAGAGCATGAACAGGTGCAAGGCAGCAGGATTGCACACATCCATGCACCCACATAAGTACAGCCACTATCCCTCATGCAGCAGTAGGAAAGACAAGACTGACACAAGAGGGTGAGGTGGAGAGAGTCAAGGTTGAGATAGATAGAAAGAAGAATAGGTGAAGCAGCGAGAGGGAGGGTTATAGGTAGAAGAGTGATGACGAGAGGGAGGAGGATGAGGCAGAGGGAGGATAGTGAGAAAGAGAGAGGGGGGGACTGGTGAGCCAGAGACAGAGGAGGGTGAAGAAGCAAAAGTTGGGTGAGCTAGAGAGAAGAAGGGAGTGGAGGTGGAGGCGTAGTCAGACCAACGAGAGGTGGAGAGAGAGGGGAGAGTGAAGCAGAAAGAGCGGCGAGTGAGATGAGAAAAAGATGGGGGTGGGTCAAACAGAGTGGAAGCCGAGCCAGGGAGAGAGCAGGGAGCGATGGAGAAATAGGAGGGTGAGGCAGAGGAAGTGGAAGGAGAGATGAAAAGAAAAGGGGAAAAAAGAAAACAAAAGATGGGGAGTTGGGTAGGTGAGCAGGGTGAAGTGGAAAGGAAGGAGGTTGAGGTGGAAAGAGAGATGGGTGAGGTGGGGAGAAAGGATCATGTGGTAGAGAGAAAGAAGCCTGATGCAGAGAGAACAGAAGAGATTAAGTATGTAGGTGAAACCTCAAGAAAGGCAGAAATAAATCTGGTGTACATGCTCTCAGCAGTAGATACAGTTTGCAGCTCAACCCCCTTCAAAGCCCCTCCAGCATGCCTGATCCCAACTCGCTGATACCTGGGAAATGCTAAGTACCTCCATTCATCTTCACGGCCACCCATGCTTTCTCTTGGCCCTCCCAGATCCTGAATCCTGGAGCCGGGCCTGAATGTACCCCTCGAGGGCAACTCCTAGTGCCTGTAGTCAGCAGCCCCTCCCGTGCCCACTACAAGCCACAACGCTTGCCCGTAACCACCCGCTCTTGTATGCCCCCACCCCCAGCCCCAAGGTCCGTGAACACCCCACAGTGGCCTCGGCAGAACCATCACCCCAAAACCGTGAGCTGGTTCTGCCTACCTCCCTCAAGTGAATTGCCATCGACGGCCACCCCTCCACCCCTCACCCACGCAAACAACACTCTGCCATGAAGAGCACATGGCGTGCCACTGGCAGGCAGCTCTGCTCAACAGTGCTTGCTCTCGCTGGGTGAGGGGGCCCATTCCCCCCCCCACACCCCCCCCCCCCGGCCCCCCGCAATGCAGGGACTGTAGGGGCCTGTGTTACGCCCCTGGTCCACAGTCAAACACTGAATATTACTGCAGTCATCCTTCCAGGCCTTCTGCAAGAGTTTTTACCCACTCCTGCAATTACAAAAACTCTGCCTTGCTTCCTGTAGAATCAGTGGCTTCCTAAAATGTAACAATAAAGGGTTACTTACATTTCTTCAGAGCACTGTCACCTTATTGCACTGTCTCTGCACAAAGAACAGAGCATGCTGGTGTCTGCTGAATATCAGGACAAGCAAGGTGCATGGCTGAGGGGTCCTGGGCCTCCTGCACCTGGGGCGGGGGGAGGGGAGGAGCCCCTTTGCGTGCACACACACAGTTCTATCCCCTGTCTCTCCCTCTCAGCATTGCTTCTTCCTTTGAACTTCCTTGTGACCTTCTCCTGATCACTGCTCTGTCCACTGTTTCTTTCTGCACTCCAGCACTCTGGTTTCCTTATAAATCCTGGGGTGCCTTCCCTTCCAGGCCTCCGTACACAAGCAAGAAACAAAAGCTATAAATTGTAACTGTTTTTTTTGTGTGTGCAAGATCTTCAGAAAACTGCTTCCTGCCCAAAGAAAGGCTGAAGCTGGTCAGAACTGGTGTGCAGTGCTCAGGCCTGTGCTTCAGCACTCTTCACTGTAGGGGGAGGGGGCCACTTCAAGAGTACGGAAGCCTGGAACTGCAAGCTTTCTCCAGGTGAAGTCAGCTCTGTGCTGCCTCAGAGGAGCAGGGCCCTCTCTGGGGCCCCCACCCCATCCTTGTCCTGGGCCTGGCTCGTGGCTCCAACTGAAGAAATACAGGGTTGATACTTTGTTTCTTTTCTCTTCAGTCCACAGCACGTGCAGGGCAGGCTGCTTTAGGGAGACAGAGGGGGCCCCCTTCACTTACTGAAGACTGCCCCCTCTACCCCCACCGTGTGTGTCCTCTGTCTTCCATCACAGGCCTGTCTTCTCTTCAAGCTCCTTTACTCATTGGTTTCACCTCCTCTTCTCTTGCTTTTCCCAGCTGGCATCTCTCTCTCTCTCTCCCCCCCCCACCCATCTGTCTCCGCTCCTTCGCTGTTTGTCCTCCCCCTGTTTCGTGTGCCTGGTACACTTTCAGAGGCCCGGGGCCGGGCCTGGACTGGAGACCAATTATTAAGAGGCCGGGCCCCGGCCTGCACCTTAAGTAATAAAGAAGATGAAGTGGTGTGCCTTGCTAGCTCTGCTCAGACTAAGGGGCCCCTTAGAGGCCCCTGGAGCGTAGGGCCCCCCGCACTGCCGGGGCTGCGGGGGCCTGTGTTACGCCCCTGGCCAGCAGGTGACTCCCAGCAGCTGACATTTGGCGATTTAATGACTCCATGGGAAGGTGACCACACGATGGGAGGTTTCCAGGCTGAACTCTGGCAGCAGCCACCAGAGGGGCCTGTGTGGCATGCTTGTACCCCTGTTAATTCAGAGCTTAAGCAAATGGATTGTGCATTTTAAAATATGACGTCTCCCCTTTTACAAAAATAGGAGTTTACTCTGCATTTGTGCTTTGGCAGGTCTCACCGGGTTGGTAGTTTGTACCTTTGACTATTTGTGGCTGTTTGTGCAGACGAGGTTGTCGTATGTAAACACTGATCTGCGTGTTGGTAAAGCGCATGATCCATGAAATTTTGGGTTCCCGCAAATTAGCTGTGAGACTTTTTGGTTGTAAATGCCTTTATAAATGCTTGCCTAAATTGGGTACGTACTGATCATAGTGCCGAGATCTGCATTAAGGTCCTCTCACTATAGTTATGAAATGCGTACTCCTCCAAATCTAGCCATCTGTTATTGGATGGAATGGCATTTTTCACCCCTTGTAGCGATCACATGGAACTTCCTGTATGTTGTGGCAGGAATCATGGGGCCTCATTTATGAAAAGTGACGCATCGCTGCGTGAAAACAGCGATGCGCCACTTTTCACTGCGCTCTCCCTGCGACACTAATGATGCATCATATCTACATTATGACGCATCATGTTGCAAGGAGTTACAGATAGGTCAGTATTTCTGATGTATCTGTAAGCGCAAAAGTGGCGCATTGCTGGAGTGTGTCACAAAAGTGACGCAACGCCAGCAATGCGTCCTTTCACATGGGGCAAGCCCCATGTGAAAGGGCCTGCGTCAGTCTTACGCTGCTGTGAGGCAGGCGCAAGATTTTGACGCAACAGCGTCCTAGAAGTGACTGGGTGAAATCTATGAGATTTCACTGCGTCACTTCTACTAGGCTTTTTGCGGGGAAACGCCCCCCCCTGCATACATTATAACTGACGCAGGTATAATGTAGCGCAGGGCTTTACAAAGTGACGCATCTGCTTAGATGCGTCACTTTGTAAATAGTGCGCAACAGGAGGTTTTACGCTGCCGATGCGCCACAAAAAGTGACGCATTGGAAGCGCAAAACTGACGCATGGCCTCATAAATGAGGCCCATGCGATCTTACAAAATGTAGAACGGAGAAAAATATGAATCTGCATGTAGCCACTAAAAGTCACACCCATGCAGGGCTTTTCCAGTTCTCAAAAAGTTCATCAACCTGCGGTTAGTTATACATTAATAAATAGTCCTATTAAAACTAGCTTGACTCATTTTCATAATTCAAATTCCTTTAACAGTACTAGGTCATTTTCACATAACTTGAAAAAAAAAAAAAGCTGATCTGTTTGCATGCCGGATTTTGGTGGATCTTGGGGCATATTACCAAGCAATAGCGATAATTATCGCTATTGCTTGGTTAGAGACAAAATTTTACCGCTGAGCTGCGGCGATTTTTATCGCAGATAAACCTTGGTATTACCAAGGTTTATCGCAAATGCGATAAAAAACGGCCGCAATGCATGAATATCGCTGAAAAGTCTGCGATATTCATGCATTACCGAGCTAATGCTCTTAGCCATGTTATCCACCTCCCATTGGATAACATGGCTAAGAACTGCTCAGGGCAGGTGTTAGCTTTTGGAGATATTCGCGCTTATCGCGAATATCTCCAAAAGTTGGTACTAGGAGATAGCGATGTTAGCGACTGTTTCCAGTCGCTAACATCTTGGCACGCCCACTTTGCATGTCATTAGTGATAAATATCACTGACATGCAAAGTGGGGCCCAAGATGGTCGCTATCTCCTACTAGCTGTCGCTAACTGGTGTTAGCGACAGCTAGGCAATAGGGAGATAATTTTATCTCCGCTTTCTTGCCTTTTAAAGCCAAAAAATTGGAGATAAACCCCCTTGATAATATGCCCCTTTGTTTCCTTCTCGCCGCACAGAACTGGATCTGAAGTTACTAGGAAATCGGCACGCTGAAGGGGACATAACGTGTGACCCTTTACAAAAGTGAACTGCGCTATACCCGAGCAAAAGGAGGCCTTACCCAAGCGGATCTCACAAAATGCAACAGCAGAGCTATCTCTCAGACAGACGGGCAGTAACAGAAGCCCCCACCCCAAGCTTAGATTTAGACCTTGGGGAGCACAACTACCCCAAGGGTAACACGGGGTTTTACAGGCTGAGTCAGCATAGCTATCTTTCAAGTGCACAGAAGTTACAGGCTGTAGCAGGGGAGCGGTTTATAGCCCCTAACAGGAGCGCAGAGGTGTTTACAGGCTCAGGCAGCAGAGCTATTCTTTGCATTACACAGATTGCACAGGCTCCTGCAGCAGATACATCGCTTGCATTACATGGATTATTGCACATAACAGGACTGCGGCGCTATCCCTCCTATTACATGGATTGCAAAGGCTAAAGCACCAGAGCTATCAGCTCGATTCTAGGGATTGTACAAACTCAGGCAGCAGAGCTATCCCCCGAGTTAGATGGATTGCACAGGTTTAGACAGTAGACCTATCCCTCGAATTACATGGATTGCACAGGTTTATGCAGCAGAACTATCCCTCGCATTACACAGATTGCTCAGGCAGCAGAGATATCCCTCGCAATTTTATCCATTCTCTGTGTCGCAATCTCATTTAATTAAAGCCCTTTTTAGGTCGCTGTGCTTGCATATCTATGTATTTGATATTTTTTTTCAACTGCATTGATTTACCACAAACTTTGATAGATAATGTAATAGGTAATGTACTGCATAGCTAAACACTTATAAGGGCTCAAAGGTGAGACCTATTGGCTATGCCAATGCTTGTATTCCTTCGGCACCTAAAACTTTCCATTGCAGGGGGGCAGGAAGAAGTTGTCCATGTTCTATGCATTCTCAGTACCATATATCATGCTGTATTTACATCTTTTTAAAAATGGTAATGCTAGTTTTCCTCTTGTTTCATCGCTGGTCCCTTTGTTTTTGTTTAGAGGCATTGTTTCTTCTCCTCCACATTTGTTATGGTTTGATTTATGCCACAGTTAACCACCTGCAATGTGGCACTACTTGTGGGTTTCACTTGAAGGTTACAGTGAAAACAATCAGGTAGCAGCCATTCACTAAGTGAGGGTCCAATTCGCACATACATCTACATGTACAGTTAATATTCAGTTACTACCACAACGGCTCGCAATGTGGAACAATTATATATGGTTATGAATCTAGGTAAGTGAGCCATTCCTGAACGTGGAACATCTTAGGTCGAGCCATGGATGCAGTCTCCACCTTTCAGTTCAGTATCTGTATGTTGGGGGATTCCTCATTCCATGCTCTCTTGTGCCCTGCAGAAGTTGAATTTGATTAGCTTAACAGTTGTGAGAAGCAGCAGTGTCTTTAGGAGCATAGTTTTTGGGACCAGGATTGTTAATTGGTTTTGTGGTATTCCAATCCATACATGATTTTTTATTTTATTGTCTACAGTTAATTAAAACCATTACAACACATTTAAAAACACATACAAAGAGTATAAAATCCCAAATCAAATATAAGTGCATCGCTCATAAAAAAAGCATCACAATAAGAAAAACAGGGGTATGGTTAGTACACAATGTACATGCAAGAGTCTAATTTGACAGTGGTAAAGTGCAGGTGCAAAGAATGATAGCAGCAAGATGCTCAGTTTAGAATGTCATCCAATGCTATTGCACAACACTAGTTTCACTATAACATGTGAGGCAGAATACATGATTTTAAAAGTTTGACAATAAAAATGGAGGGGCTCATTACGATGGTGGACGGACTCGTCACAGGAATTGGGATCGTCCGCCTATATGGCGGCGATCCCGCCCATGGAATCACAATGCAACCACCACGGTGGCGGTTGCATTGGGCATTTTTAGGTCTCGCCAAAGCCAGCGCATGCGCTGCTCTGGCGAGGCATCTACTAGCTGGATTTTAAAAGTGCTACCCAGAGCTTTTGCCGGCCACCAGCATGCTGTTACGCGCAGAAGCACGCAACGTGCACAGCTATGCCTCTTCTTCTTTGCCCGTGTGCAGAAACCTGGGCAAATATCTTAATTTATGTGTCCTAAATTGCAAAATGCTGCAATTCAATGTGGGTGTCTTTAATGCAGAATTGTTCCTTGTGATGTCTCAATTGCATGTTCAGCTATTCCCCCTATTCCATCACTTCCAGTAATTTGGCCTCAACAATACCCCATGTACACACTCCTCTTTTTCTGCAAATAACTCTTGCGAGCGACACTGCTTTAAGGATAAAAATATTCTCTATAGTGAGTTGTTGCCCCTGGGAGAGTAAAACAGTGTTCCATGAGGATTCATTTATACATGTATATAAGTTAGTAGCAGTGAAAAAAAATCAGCAAATGAACATTCTATGTAATGGCAAGGAAATCTGAAAAAGGTACATATGGTAACCACTAATTATATTTATTTCTAGCTGTCCTCAAATACATGGGGCATTTGAGCAACTGAAAATGGTAACAATTGCTATACACAATAACACAAATAGTGAAAAAAGGCTTAGGTCTCGCCTTTGGAACCTTATAAGTGTTTAGCCATGCAACAGTTGATGTTGTTGCATCAAGGGTATTGTGCTGCATAACTAAATACTTATAAGGTTCCAAAAGCGAGACCTATTGGCTATGCCAATGCTTGTTATAATGCTCAGTGGTCCCATTTTAGTGACCATAACCCCGTTATTGTTGTGTTGGGCAAGGGTTTTGGCCTAAAGGTTAAGCATTGAAAACAATCTATTGACATCTGCCTAAAACCTACTGATCAAGGTCACAGGTTAAAATGGGCCAAAGTAATTCCGGATCTTTTCCTTTAGGACCTCTGGCAGAATACAGAGGAGATGCTCGGTATCTGCCTTGATTAAACAAAACAGAGGGTCAAGGTACTTACAGCATTTGAAGGCATTTGCGCTCAGGCAGCGATAGGCCTTTCCTTGCTACCAGAAGTTGTCAAGAAACAGGTGAGAGATGATTGGATAGTAACTGCTCTGAAGCACATCGCAAGCTGGTAGTTTCCTTGAAACAAGTCCCACGAGACAAAACCTATATAGCCACACTAAGAAAGTCGTATAAGTGTGCTCTAAATACTCGTAAAAATGATATTAAAGAGGAAGCGTGGAATGATTTATTAGCAGTAGAGGTTCTAAAGGATAGTGCCAGCTTTTGGGCCATTGTAAATAAAACCTTTTTCTCTGGATTTGACAATTCTCCTTTAAAATGTAATATTACAGAGGCACAATGGTTTTCTCATTTTAAATATATATGTAAGGGTGGGCGTAGTGGGCGTAGTGGGGCTCCGCGGAGCTACGCGGAGAGGGCGAGAAGCTACGCCCACTCCCGCACTCCGCATAGCCCCACTACGCACCTCCCTCCCGCTCTCTCCCGCATACATTATTTAAGCAATTAGCCTTATTAAAACAATATTAAAGCACCTACCTTGTCCGGGGCTCGTCCGGGGCTCCCTCTTGAATAGCGTCCTTTTCCTGGATACCAATGTGCATGCGCGGGCGGCCGCGCATGCGCATTTCTCCCGAGAAATGCGCATGCGCGCCCGCCCGCGCATGCGCATTGGTATCCAGGAAAAGGACGCTATTCAAGAGGGAGCCCCGGACGAGCCCCGGACAAGGTAGGTGCTTTAATATTGTTTTAATAAGGCTAATTGCTCAAATAATGTATCTAGGGGAGGGCGGGAGGGAGGCGGGTGGCGGCCGACTCGGCTACGCACACGGAGTGGGCGTAGTGTTGCCGGCTACGCTGTCTACGCAAAATGCGTAGAAGGCAACACTACGCCTACTCCGTGGGCGTAGCCGAATCGGGCGCCCAGGGTTAATATGAGGTCCCTACTACCCTGCTTTCCCCTGCTAGCTTAGAACATAAATGGAACTCCTCTGTAGTGGTTTTTAACGAAGGTCAAGTTGAGATGTCTATAAAGCAAATGACTAGCAACAAGGCCCTCGGTCAGGACGGTGTTCCGGCCAATCTGTATAAACAGAACCCAATTTTCTGGGCTAAAATTGTAACTAACGTTTTTAATGTTGCCAGTCTGCAGGGATTTCCGACATCCTGGTCGTATTCTACTATTATCCCGTTTTTTTAAAAAGGCCATAGAGGGGCTCAAGCTGCTATAGGCTGATCCCTCTAATCGACTCAGCTGTCAAAGTGCTAGGGAGAGTGATTTTAAGTAAGTTAATGGACTGCCTGAATGAGAGTGTTGTTTTAACAAATCTTCAATATGGCTTCAGAAAAGGAAGGAGCACACTGGACCTGTGTCTAAATTTACACTTATTAGCAGGGAAATATACAGTGGCTAAGGTGGGGACATTACAGCTGGCCTTCATGGACCTATCCTCGGCCTTTGATCTGGTAAACAGATCAAAGTTATGATCCATACTAATTGGCATGGGACTTGATCAATGTTTAGTTCACTTCTTGGCCGACTTACACAGGGATCTCTCTTCGAGGGTGAGAGTCACTTAATAAGGCAATGGCAGAAAGCACTTTAGGATTGAAAGAGGCGTCCGTCATGGTTGCATACAAGCTCCTTTACTTTTTACTTTATACATAAAGAACCTAGGCAACTTTTTAGATTCTGCTAGCTTAGAAATTCAACGTGTAGGGGACAGGGCAATTCCTGCCCTCCAATGCGCAGACGATGCCGTATTATTGGCCCGTACAGCTGTAGGGCTCCAGAGGCTTTTGAATTCTTTTGGGAACTTTATGCAATCCCTGAACTTAATTGTCAACATAGCTAAATCACATACGATGACCATGGGACGAAGACCAAAAAAGCTAAAAACATTTTATTGTGAAGGCGTAGAGTTGTCTAGGGTGACTTCCATCACCTATCTTGGGGTACTATTTGACGAGAGAAGTTCATAAGTCCCCAACAGAAAGCCAAAAAACATGCCATGGTAAGATCTACGTCCGTTGTCCATGGTTTCGTTCAGAGACTTGGGGCCGAGCCAGTCGTAGCTGTGCTCAATATCTATGGGTCCAAATCCATTGCCAATGCGTGATATGGGTCTGCTATCTGTGGATATAAGCAGTTTGAGGGGACTCAGATAGTTGAAAATAAGTTTTTACGATCCTTCTTGTTGGTCCCTCAATCTACCTCCACCTATGTCATACATCAAGAGCTAAGCATTGGATATGTTGCTGATTTCATAAGGCTTGCACTGGTGGTATGTTGTCTAACTATTTGGACTAACCCAGAACTAGCGCTGAACCAAGAGATTGTCAGGGATTGTGTCTCCATTGAGAGAGCTAGTAGCATTCCGTGGCTACAATATGTTAAGTTAATTTTATCTAACCTAGAGCGCCCAAAACTCTTTGACTCCTCGGAAAAAATAAGAAAAGAGGACCTGGTGTGGGCAAAGACACATTTTTTAAATTTACTGTCTGTTGAGAGAGAGGCGACCAAGTTAATGAAACCTTCTGTAAAAGCATACCTTTTGTTAAAAACCACTCCACAGATTGAACCTTATTTGACAACTGTTACCAGGACTTTCCATCGCTTGCTTTTAACTAGATTTCGTTTTAATCTGATTCACTGTTTACTAGCTGACTCACAGGGTTGGACCAGGGTGAATGACTTGGGTCCTTGCTCATGCGAGAAGTTTTCAACCCAGGACACTATGCACTTTATAATGTTTTGTGACTATTACAGTGACATTCGTAGCAGGTTTTTAATCCCAAATTTAAGGGGAAAAGGTTTTATACAGGTTAGACCTGCTTTACTTTATTTACAGATGCTGAATGGTCCTTGGGAGATTTTTAATATTGCAAGCTATTTATTCAGTACCGGGGGACATAGGAGAAAACGGTACTCTCTGACTTGTGACCCGACTGTACTCAAATGATCAAATTAATTTTGTCTTAGCGTTTGTACTTTGTCTTGACCTTCTCTTTTTTAATTCATATTTTAATTACTTGTTGCTATATATGAATTGATGGTAACCTGTGTTATTAGTATATCCATGAAATCTGGTCTTGAAATGGTTTTTTTTCTATGTCGCCCAAGTTTAGATGTACTTATATGGTTTTTATTAATTGAATAAAGTGGTTTTGACTGACTGACTGACTATTACAACTTGTTCTGAAAGAGTCAGACTAATTAAATGCTCTAAATGTATTGAAATAAACAAAAGTAGTATGAAGCTTTGATTATGGGATAAAAAGAGGGGAACTGCTTGTGCAAGGATGAATGAAACTATGAAAACAAAATATTCTAAACTCTTCTGAAGATTAATCTCAGCCTGCATGGAGAACATGGCCTCCCTGTAAGCCCCTGGCTGGGCGGCGTCCCCACCAATCACAACGCTGCGTGCAATGTTGTGGGGAGGGTCCGGAGGGAGCCTGGCTGCCTGCTTCCTGTTCCTGCCAGAGGCAGGAGAGCAGGAGGGGAGAAGACACAGGACTCAGCCGGCGGAAAGGCAAGTCTATTTTTTTGTTTAGTTGACAAATTAGACCACCCCCCCATGTGATCCCCCGCACCCTCCCACCCCCCGAGAGATATGCCGGCCGTGACTGAGCTCAGTTGTTAACTCTACACTAATACTCAAAAACAGTACATCTTTGCTACAAACCTTGTGGTGCTTTAAAGCTACGGCTTCCAACCACACTTGTAGATTAGCCTTTACAATTGCATGCTGGTTGTAGTGCATATTTGTACTTCTTTCAAACATTTAGTTAAAATGTATTGACATGTATGAATCACCAATGTTGATTACAGAGTTCTCTACATCAGTCCTGGCATACTAGCCAATTGGTCTGTGCGCCAAGCTTATCAGAGTAGGTTCATTGCGTTTAAAATGGAATCAGGAAAGAGGAACGAATTAAGTAGTAGGTAGAACGCCATGGTAAAAGCTCGGGGTACAGGGAAGTTAGTGTTCTGGCTGTAAGTTTGGGTGTCTGATGGATAAACGTCTCATGTATCCAGTGTGGCTACTAGCCTCCCAACCCAACAGTGAGGGTGGACAGCTAGGGCCATGCACTAGTGGTGAGAGGTAGAGGGGTGGAAACGCTGGAATACCGCCTCCAGTCTCAAATGGATGCTGTGGTGCGCGGTGTGCAGTCCCGAGCCCGTGTAATTAACAGGGCTATGCATGGGGATGGTAAAATAGTTGGGCAAGTGCCAGCTGCAAAGGTATGCGGATAGCATGAGTTGCTGATCCTAAGTCGGGTAAAGCAGGGGGCGGACAGCCTCCTCGAGGGAGGCAGAGACGCAGTGGGTTAAAGTGTGAACTGAGCACAGTAGCGGGGTAAGTGTCCGCTAACACATGTGGCAGGATAGCAAACGTTGCTGATCCTAAGTGGTGGCAAGGCAGCAGGGCAATCGGCCTACACAAGGGAGTCAGATGTGCAGGGGGGTGCAAGGCACCCCTGACGCTGAAGATTGGCTACAGGAAGAGCTGGCGACTGGCAACATGCTGGGTACTTACCACAAGTGTGCGGTACCTGGTCCGGGAAGGCACGCGTCTGTAGGACTGGAGGACTTACCTCTGGAACGGATAATGTTAAATAATGCTGGATAAATTGATAGACGGATGGAGTTGCCGGTGACTGGAAGTCCGCCGGAAGTGGTGTGTGCATGGGAAATGTAGTCCATGCAGCAGAAGGAGGACTGTGATTGGTTCGGAGACAAACCATCAGTAGCATGGAGCTAATGGTAAACTAAGAGATGGGAAGGGATAGCCTAAACAAAAGAAGGGGGTACACACGTGGGTGCCCTTTCAGACAAATAGGTAAAGCGGCCCAGAGCCAAGGATCCGTCTCACATGTGGGTGGAGGAAGAGGGGTCCAGGATGACGTGAAAGGGAGTGTCATCGGCAGTGTGGTCTAAGCGGACCACCTAAAGGGTTACCAATGGGGACATGTGGAGGAGGGAAGGGGGATCCAGGATAACATGAAACGGAATATACTCGAGGGTGTGGTCAAAGCGGACCACCTATAGGGCTGCCAAGGGGGCCCTACGGAAGATCGCGATGGCCCAGACAAGTAGATAATTATGCTCTAGGGCAGTATAGAATCCTAACACCCAGTGTATAAGCTGGGTAGGAGGTAGGATTGCAGTTGCAATGGCAAGCAGCGTGCCCAGGCTATCCAGAGGAGGCTACGTAGATCTTAGGAGAGGGCCAACCAGGGGATATCGTAGTTGAGACCCACATTGGCGGTACCCGACATGGACACCCACCTCTGCTCGAGTTAGAGACATTTTGTTGCCAGACCTGGGGTGCCTGAATTGAGATACGGTTCATCCAGAACTGGCAACTGAGTGAGTCAGCTCCATGTTGCATGTCAAAAAAGTGTTTGGTGAGTCTAGTCATTTGTTTTCCACACCTAATCGTACTTTTGTGTTCAAGTATACAAGTGCATACTTTCCTGGTAGTCATCGCCACATACCTTAAACCACAGGGGCAGATAATGAGGTATACCACCCGCTCGCTGTTACAGTTGGTGTGATGTTGTAGGGCCCAGGGCTTTTGTGTCCCTATGTCAATACACTTGGTGACACTTGTTTGGTCACACACTGTACAGGACTCACACGGATAATGCCCCTGGACATCTGGTAGGTTCCGGAGGGTGTTAGGTCTAGGAGTGGCATTGGGTAATGGTCTCATGTGTAGTAGACAATCTCTCAGGTTACGACCTCTTTTGAAGGCGAAAAGGGATTTCTTCTGGGACAGCTGGCCCTTATTAGGAATATCCCAGTTGCGCAATATTGACTTCTTAACTGTGTAGGACAGGGGGGGGCTAAAGATGTTGACACAAACCAGTTCAAAGGGTGTTTGTTTGGTCCCAGAAGGATCTAATAAAGACTCTTGGTTATTGTTGAGGGCACGTTTTGCAGATCTTTTGGCTATGGCAGCTGGGTAGTGTCTGACCAACAGGTTACTCTTCAGTGGTGAGGCATACTCGATGTAATTTTCCACGCTTGAACAATTCCGTCTTAGCCTCAAGAACTGCCTTCGGATGGTAACTCTCGTATAGGAGTAAGGCATTGTGGGCCATGGGCTTTTGATAGAGTTCTGTCTGTAGAGTACCTTCTGCTGATTAGATGGAGATATCCAGGAATGCTAGTCTGTCCCTACTGTATTCACATGTGAATCGAAGGAGATTGTTACTTGTGTTCAGCCAGTTATGGAAGCGATTAATCGTGATGTCATCCCCTCGCCAGATGACGAGGATATCGTCAATATATCTCTTCCACAAGGTAATGTGTGTGAGAAATGTATTGTCCCTCCCAAGGACAACACCTTCTTCGAATTCATGCATGTACAGGTTAGCTAGACTTGTGGCAAAGGTGCTGCCAATGGAAGTTCCCGAAGTCTGGAGTTAGAGTTGCATTTCTAATTGAAAGAAGTTCTCCTTCATTGTCGCGCAGTTCATGATGAAAGAGATTGGTGTGATGGTATCCGGTGGTTGTGCTGTCAACAGTTGTTTTTAGAATTTGGTCTTGCGGGATGCAGGTATATAGTGATTCCACATCAAAAGAGACAAAGTAGTCTGTGTTCGGATTTAAATTTAGCCCATCAAGAAGACGCAGTACATCCATTGTGTCTTTAAGATATGTGGGCATCTGGCTCACCAGTGGTCGCAGAAAAAAGTCGACAAATTGCGACAGAGGCTCTAGAGCAGAGCCAATCCCCGAGATGATAGGTCTACCGGGAGGAGGTCTCTGTGGTTTATGAATTTTGGGGAGTACGTAGTACTAGGGGATCACCGGTGTCTTGGTACAGAGGAAATCAGCTTCTTTAGAGGTGATCCATCCATTTTTTACAGGTTTCTTTAGTCATAGTCGAGATGGTTCCTGTGATCCTCTCTGGTGGGTCTCTGTCTAGGTGCCGATTTGAGGTACTGATACTCAGCTGTCGGATGCATTCTACTTTATAGGAGTCGGTGTCAAGTATTACCGTGGCTCCACCTTTGTCGGCGGGTTTGATGGTAATGGTTTTGTCCATGGTCAAATTACGTTGTGCTCGTTGTTCACAGTTCGGGATGTTTTGGTATGCCCTCTGTGGCGTAGAAAATGCAGAGTTGAGGTCTTTCAAGACTGCTTTTTCGAACGTAGCCACTTCGGCCGGGTCTGAGCCGAGCAGTGGAATAAAGGTCGACTTAGGTCGCAGGTTGGTATTATTAGTCCTCCAGTCACAATTAAGTACCAAATTTCATCAGGAATAAGTTCCCGTTTGCTCAGGTTGACTATCAGACTGGTTCCCTGCTCGGGCCTGCTTGTTTTTGCACTGTCTTCGTCATGCTCCTGGTGTTCCTCTGGGAGACTGGGGAGCCCCAGTGTACCTGTTGTTGGGACCGCCTCTGTCCTCTGGAACATTTGCGGCCTTGCCCTAAAAAAGGCTGCTTGTAACCTGTTGGTGGCTGTTGTTGGAATCCCATCAGTGGAGCAGGGTGGCTTTGGCCAAACATAGGAAATGGGGGATAATTCCATGAGATTCGGTGGCCAACATTGGGTGGTCTGGGGTCCTCCCCATGATCCACGCCACTTCCTTTGATTCTGGTAGTTGGCTATCTGGTTGCTGTTACCTTGACTTGTGTCTGAGTCACTGGATGTATCCTCTCTGTCTGATGACGAATAGTTCAATTCATGCCGTCTACCTGCTTTACGGTATTCTGGGGTCGGTACGATGCGTTGGTATAAGGATACACCTTCTCCATGGCAAGCTTGGCCAAATCTTTCTTGAATTTAGTGATTTTACTTGTAAGGAGAGACTCTTTATACTCCTTAGTGGTCTTGTTCGTCTTGTCCAGGTTGTTTTTTCTAAACAGTTGCACCAATGATGGTCTTAATCTCAGACTCCAATGTCTGGATTTGGATCAAGATACTTTCCGCCTCCTTCTTTGCTGTGCTTATAATCAGTAAAAGCCGGTCCCTCGTGCAGCGCCACGCAATGAGGGACCAGTCTTTCAAGAAGGATGGATTGCAATCCTACCTCCTACCCAGTTTATACACTGGTAGTTAGGATTCTATACTGCCCTAGAGTATAATTACCTACTTGTCTGGGCCATCGTGATCTTCCATAGGGCCCCCTTGGCAACACAATAGGCGGTCCGCTTCGACCACACCCTTGAGTATACTCCGTTTCACGTTATCCTGGATCCCCTTTCCCTCCTCCACATGTCCTCATTGCTAACCGTATAGATGGGTCGCTTAGACCACACCTCCGATTAAACTCCGTTTCACGTCATCCTGGACCCCTCTTCCTCCACCTACATGTGAGATGGATCCTAGGCTCTGAGCCGCTTTACCTATTTGTCTGAAAGGACACCCATGTGTGTACCCCCTTCTTTTGTTTAGGCTGTCCCTTCCCTTCTCTTAGTTTGAAATTGGCTCCATGGTCCTGATGGTACGTCTCCGAACCAACACAGTCCCCCTTCGGCCGCATGGAATACATTTCCCATGCACACATCACTTCCGGCGGACTTCCTGTCGTCAGCAACTCCACACCGGCTTTCAATTTATCCGGCATTATTTAACATGATCCATTCCAGAGGCAAGTACTCTAGTCCTACGGACGCGTGCCTTCGCGGACTAGGTGCGGCACACTTGCGGTAAGTACCCAGCATGTTGCCAGTCGCCAGCTCTTCCTGTAGCCAATCTTCAGCGCTAGGTGTGCCTCGCACCCCCTTGCGTGTCTGACTCCCTTCTGCAGGCCGATTGCCCTGCTGCCTTGCCACCACTTAGGATCAGCAACTTTTGCTATCCTGCCCCATGTGTTAGCGGACCCTTGCCCCGCTACTGTGGTCAGTTCACACTTTGACCCCCTTCGTGTCTGCCTACCTCGAGGAGGCCGTCCGACCCCCTTCTTTACCTGACTTAGGATCAGCAACCCATGCTATCCGCATACCTTTGCAACGGGTATTTGCCCAACTATTTTACCATCCCCATGCATAGCCCTTTTAATTACACAGGCTCGTAACTGCACACCGCGCCCCCCAGCATCCATTTGAGACTGGAGGTGGTATTCCAGCATTTCAACCCCTCCACCTCTCACCAATAGGGCGTGGCCCTAGCTGTCAACCATCACTGTTTGTTTGGGAGGCTAGTAGCCACACTGGATACATGAGACAGCTTATCTATCAGACACCCAAACTTACAGCCAGAACACTAACTTCCCTGTACCCCGAGCTTTGCCATTGCATTCTACCACCTATTTAATTTCTTCCTCTTTCCTATTCCCATTTTAAATGTAATGAACATTCTCTGATAGGTTTGGCGCATCTACCAATTGGCTAGTATGCCTGAAATGATGTAGAGAACTCTGTAACCAACAGTCGTGAGTCATACATCTCAATACATTTTAACTAAATGTTTAAATGTTGTCTAATGTTTTTCTGAATGAGATGATCAACTACACCCCTAGTCCACTAAACCTGTTTGCACGGTATGCGTATGTACATATTATATGTTGTCTCTTGTTTCCACCACAAGTTATACAGTGAACATACTGAACAGCTGAGCTACAGGTTCAGTATAACACTTTTACATTAGTGCACATTTTGCCTTCACTTGTGTGCGCACAATAGACTTTATTTAAATCGCAGTAGCTGAACAACCGACCCTGAAGAAGGCCACGACACTTGAACAGGTCCCTAGGCTGAAACATGTTAATCTTATACTAACACTGAAGCTCCTAATAGGGGCACCTGTGTTACAAGATATTCGATTTGTTTTTAATCCTGACACTGGGTAGCAGAATAAAGTTGCTGCATAGCTAACCCGTAGCCAGTTTTAAATCACGCACACACCATCACTGCACCTTTTTACCACACTTAGCTCACTTAGGGTTTTAGTACACCCGCCATACTACAATTAAAACATCCCTGAGAATCTCCCTCATAGAGAGGTGGTTGTAGCCGGCACAGAGACTAGGTCTCTCACGCACGGAGGCACCCCTATGATGCAGCATGACACCTTTGGCGTGTGAGGGGAACCGTCCTAAAAAGGGATCCCCACCCCCTACGCTTGGTTAAGTGGACGAAGCTATAATTCTGACCTCTCCGAGAATTTCGGACCCGTGGCTTTTTTCTGCTTTAGAATGTGACATTTTTAAAACGTCATTTGTGGGCGGTTCCAGAAGACCCCAATTATTGTAGAATCGAGGTGGCATACTGCTTAACATTTACTGCTGCAGTGCTGTCAATAAACACATGCGCACTAGCGCAGGTGTCCACATTAAAACTGCCTGAAATTCGTTTTGTAGAACGGACTTAGCAGGCCGAGGCAGGAAATACTCCAGGTTAAAAAGCATGGCAATTGCTTTTTGCAATTACTCACATTGAAATAGAATTTAATTGGAAGGGCGTAACGCCTCCGCTCACTCCAAGAAACTGCAGCTGCCCTTTTGCCTTATATGTTCATAAGAAAACATCTGGAATGCAGATCTTGATACACAAACATCCCTAATCTTATAGCAACAGAAAAAGATGCTGCACGGAATGCTGAACATTGTCAAACATTCACCCCTAGTCACAGATCTGGGTTACATCCTTTGTTTTTTGGCTCCAAATGCCACCCCAGTTTGGACCCAGCCATATGCAAATCAGTCTCGACCTTGCTCCCTATGGGAACATTCAACCCGAACTGCTAGGCCAGGTTCTCCCTGGACCAGAAAACAAGTATTCTGGTACTGGTTCAGGGGTATCACTACTCATCGGCTAGGCTAGCTTGAATCTGGTGGCATAGTGAGCACGGGACTCATATCTGCACATACTCTTTCCACCTAGTGTGACTATAGCAACACCAAAAGATGATGGATAGAATGCTGAGTACTGTCAAACATTCACCCCTAAGTACCAGATCCGGGGTAAATCTTTTGCTTTTTGGCTTACCATGCCACCCCAGTGTGGACCCAGCCATATTGAAATCAGCATCAAACCTGCTCCCCATGTGGACAGTCTGGCCCAAAATGTCAGGTTAGGTCCTCTCTGCACTGGAAAACAAGCAATCTGGGACCTGTTTTGTGGTATCGTCCCTCATCGGCCAGCATAGCTTGGATCCAGTGGCATAGTGAGCATGGGACCCACGTTTGGGCATACCCTTCCCACTTAAGGCAACTATAGAAACACAAAAATATGATGGACAGAATGCTGAACATTGTCAAACATTCACCCCTTAGTCACAGATCTGGGTTAAACCAATTGTTTTTGTGCCACCTCAGTTGGGGCCCAGCCAAATGCTAATAGTTTTGACTATGCTCCCTGTGGAAACAGTCCAGCCTGGACTGCTATTTGCCATTACACATTGAATAGTGTTTTGTGGGGCTACAATACCTTGTCTTTCATATTCATCACTAGTGCATTGAATCAAGTTCACCCTTGACACCGGTGGGTATGAAAGTACAACTTGTAGAGTTACGCCAAAGTAGTAACTTATGTAAAAGTATATCTATCACATTTATGACAGAATATCCCGCCCTCCAAACTCTAAATCAGGCACTAAGGGCCTGACGTACGAATCTTTTTTCTGCTCGCAAACGGCCCGGTTCACATAATTGAGTCATTTGCGACCAGAAAAAAGCATTTTCTGATGCACCAAACCCTATTTGTGATTCGGTAACCTATTACCGAATTGCAAATAGGGTTTGTGATTCAGTATTAGGGAGGGGCTTGCTTAAGGCATCCCTTCATAATACCGAATCGCAGCGGTATGTACCAAAATGCGGTCGCAAAACATTTGTATGTTACCACCAACTTCAAGTTTGCGATTCCCAATGGGATGCAAATTGCGACCTACCTCATGAATATTAATGTAGTAGGTATTTTGTGATTCCATTAGGAATAGCTAAATGTGTGTGCCACATATTTGTACATCACCGTTTGAGATTTCCTAATTGAGAATCGCTTAAACTCGCATTTCAGAAATCGCAGATGGGATTCCACATACATCTGGCCCCAAGTCATTTACCTATCACCACTCTAAAAACCCAACCAATTTATTTTGGATCCTGATATTTAGATAAGATCAAGTAACAAAGGAAAAAAATGTATAAATAGTCGTAGTAGTTAATGATAATGTTACAACGAACATTGTTGCAGTATACAAACAAGTGTCCTGACAGCTATGTGTGGCTTACTTCAATTCAATAAGTGATACAGAGGGCTCACCATACTGCTAATGTTGCATGCTTACAAACAAAAGATTAATCAAATTATTTATAACATATGGCACTTCAGGGCTTCTATGCAAAAGAAACCTGATTATAAAACATTTGGGGGCAGATTTACAAGAAAGTGACGCATCTGTAAAGATGAGTCACTTTCCCTGCGCCACCCTGAGAAATCCTTGCTCCATTATGGATGCGCCGTATTTACAATACGGCGCACCATGGCGCAAGGATTGACGGATGCATCAGAAATTCTGACGCATCTGTTGACGCAAAAGTCACGCATTGCTGGAGTCATGTCACAAGCACGACCCCACTCCTACAATGCAGGGGGAGGGCTATCCTCATTGTGCTGTGTTACTCCTTATGCCTGCTTCAAGCAGGCTTAAGAATTTGACGCAGTGGTGTCCTAGAAGTGGCGCAGTGAAATCTTGTAGATTTCACTGTGTCACTTCTACGAGGCTTTTTTGCGTTGGAACGCCCACCCTGCATACATTATACCTGATGCAGGTATAATGTGACGCAGGGCTTTACAACGTGACACATCTCCCTAGATGCGTCATGTTGTAAATAGGCTGCATTTTTATGCTTCTGATGCGTCACAAAAAGTGACGCAACTGCGACACCAAAATGACGCAAGGGGCTTGTAAATTTGCCCCTTGAAAGTAAACTTTATGAAAAGTGTTACTTTTGCCTAACTCTGATGGAGTAAAATAATTAAGATTGGGCTGCAAGCCTTGGAAAACGAAGCAGGAT
This sequence comes from Lissotriton helveticus, assembly GCF_964261635.1. Lineage (NCBI taxonomy): Eukaryota > Metazoa > Chordata > Amphibia > Caudata > Salamandridae > Lissotriton > Lissotriton helveticus. The sequence goes on along the minus strand of NC_136069.1, from coordinate 1,325,636,167 downwards.
TTTTAGGAAACGCCATTCATGAATAAGCTTATGAGTGACAACACCCCTTTAATATCTGCAATATGTTTGTTTCATTGTGAAGAGATTAAGGGAAAATATCAAATTGTTTAAGAAATGATTTTGATCTAGACCCAGAATGATTCAGAAAATAAGAATTTGTTTTTGTTGCCAGAGGATACTTCAATGGTCAGGTGTATGAGATATTGTTTGTAAAAGATACCCTGAACATATCTCAAAAATCTATGGTGCTATCTTGTATAAAAGCAAGATTTATTTCAGGACTGTCAAGTATTTAAAGGCAGTATTCTGCCACGAACCAAAAAAGTTTTTATTTTTAATGAAAGTTGGCCTCTTAATTAATATACCAAACACAAAACAGAAATTGGCAAGCTTGAATTGCACTTGTAATAGGAAATGTCAAGACATACGGTTACACTAATTCATTATGAGCTAGATTCATGAAAGGAAATTGCACTCGCAATAGCTGCGAATTCGCAATTCCGCTCGCAATTTGAAGGGAAGGAATTCAAGAAACCCAAACAACCAAAATAGCGAATTCACAATTTAAAAATAGCGAAATCGCTATTAAATTTGCAGAATCCTGGAGGATGGGCATTTGCGAATCGGAAATTGCGAGGAACCATGGATTCTGCGAATTTAATAGCGAATTCGCAAAAAAGCCATTCATGAAAAATCGCTAAAAGCGAAAAACGTGAAAATCGCTATTTGCGACGCGCAATTTAAGAAGAACTCAAATCAGGTGGTAACCAGTACTGAAAAAAAAAATATTCAAAAAACAGTTAGGTCACTCCCAACAGGTGCAGGGCTGATCAAACACATTTAAGGACATGCAGCTGGAGCCTGGTGATTCTCACAATGCCTGGACTTTACATGCTGGTGAGGCGGCGTAGGCTGCAGCGAGCTGCACGCAACAGACGGAGGATATAGGAGCGGATATTCCGCCAGCGGGTCACCCTTCTGGGCCAAACCAGGGAGCAAATCTATGCCAAGTACCGCCTGAGTGGGGCCATGATAATCAAGCTCATCCGGGACATTGACCCCCTGATGCAGCACCCTACAAGGAGGACCAATGCCGTACCCACACATATGCAGGTATTGTGCTGCCTGCACCTCCTGGCCTCCGGGAGCTTCCAGGGGATGGTCGCAGTTGCAGGGGGGGTTTCCCAGCCCACCATGTCCCGCTGCCTAAGGAGTTTCCTGGAGGCAATGCTGACCCGGCTACACCACTATATATCATTCCCCACCAGCCAACAGGACCTCAATGATACAAAGCTGCAATTTTACAATGTAGCTCAATTCCCAAACGTCATTGGATGTATTGACTGTACGCATGTCCATATTTGCCCACCTGCTGAGACGGAGTACATGTACCGCAACCGGAAATGCTACCACTCCCTCAACATCCAGATGGTGTGCAATGCCAAAACAATAATCACGGACATTGTGGCACAGTACCCAGGGAGCACACATGACTCCTTCATCTTCAGGCACAGCGGCATCCACACACGACTGGCCTGGGGAGACTTTGGGGAAGGACGCCTACTGGGTAAGTACACATGCCCCAAATGTGTACGTTGTGATCATGTAGCTGCGCAGAACAGGTACTCACTCTCTGCTCCTTACATACAGGGGACAGCGGCTATGCTCTCCGTGAGTACCTCCTCACCCCATACCTCAACCATGCAACTCCACAAGAACGGCGATTTAATGCATCACACATTCGCACAAGGAACTGTATTGAGAGGACATTTGGCCTGTTGAAAAGCAGGTTCCGCATACTGCACAAGACAGGTGGGGCCATGAAATACGATCCTGAGGTCTGCTGCCGCATCGTGGCCATGTGTGCCATCCTTCACAATATTGCAACCAAGCGCAGGATCCCGGTTGACAACATTGGCAGTGAGTCAGAAGGGGACAATCGGCCACCTGCATATGTGCGTCACGCACGCGGGGAGAATCCAGCAGAAGGACACAGGCGCCGCAACCAAATCTGGATGAACTATTTCTAGGGCATCCACTCCCCACATCCATTACTCAACTCATGCATGACAACATTAATAATGACATGAGGCACTTTACGTTATTCAGAATTTTAGTTACTGTTTGCACAATAAACATGGCATTCTGAAAAGTGTGAAAAGATTGACATATTGCGTCATATGTCCAGGTTAGTCTGTATGGCATGCTTGTTGCGTCAGCATGTGGCCTCATTGTAATGCACAACAGTTCAGTGGCATCTCCGGGTAGTTGCCCCTGACCTCCTCTCAACGTCCTCCTCCAGATTCTGCCGTGCGGCAGCAGAGGGCCTGCTGCTGCGGCGGGGTGCTATGACCGGTGGTATGGACTGGCTGCTGTGGCTTGATGTTGCCTCACTGTTGTCGTCAGTCCCCCCCGCCTGGCCATGGCCAGTGGCCTGCATGCCCTGCATGGCTGTTGCTATGTTCTCCAGGGCTGTTGCGACATCCTGGCAGCACTGCACCATTTAGCCCTGCATGGCCAGGGAGCGTCGCGAGAGCTGGGAGGTGGCGTTCCCAATAATGTGATTTGACCGCGTGTACGCCGGCAGGCGGGTCAATAGTTGGCGGTGTCTGCGGCATTTGACATTCCGCTGCCTGGACATTGCCTGAGTGTTGGCCTCCACAGCTGCTGTCATATGTGCCACATTACGTGCCGTCTTGTCCAGTTGGAGGTGGATGGCGGCTAGGTGTCGGGCCTGGGTCTGGTGCACACTCAGCATCCTGCGCTCAATAGAGAGCCCACCTGCTCGCACAATTTTGCCCCTGCCAGCGCGGGATGTGTTGGTGCGCGGCTCCCTGACCAGACCGCTCGTCTGGCTCCTCACAGCCGCAGGGCGGCGGGTTTGTTGGCGACCTGCTGCTGGTGTTGCAGGCCCCACTGGTGGCTGTGTGCTGCCTGGTGCTACAGCAGCGCCTGTTGTCACGGGGGTGGCACGGGCCACAGGGGCGGGTGGTGGGATGACCGCTGTTGTGGCAGCTTGCCCTGATGGTCCGGGCTGTGGGGTATGATGTGTATCCCCCTCCGTGTCCTCCCTGTTCTCCTCAATCACCAGGGCCTCGCTGTCTGTGCTGGGGACATCAGCGCCACCTGTGATGTGAAGTGGACGTAGATTAGTGACATGTTCCGTACACAGTTAGGCTTGCTACATGCATGCAGTCTACCATTTCCTGTCTCGCTGCAGGATTGACTCTCACTGGACATGTCAGGCTCTATGGTACATGATGGTAATTGTGGGCAGACTACATGTCCCACAATGCAATTGCTCTATGGAGCTGTACTTTGGCTGCATGATTGGGGTTTATTAAGGGATGCACTGGAGTCATGGACGATGTTCGGGGACAGGGGGTTGCAGTCGCATGGCACTTACCTGGTGTGTCTTGGGTGGGTCGGGAGGAGTCAAGCTGGGTTACACCCACGCAGGCCTGTGGGTTGATGGTCTCCTCCACTTGGTCCTCCAGTGGGGTGTTCGGTGGGACAGTGGGCTCCCCTCCACCTATCGCTAATTGCTCCCCCAGCCTCTCAGCAATCTTTTCTTTTGCCCGCCCTCTTAAGTCATACTAGCGCTTTTTCAGCTCGTCCACCGAGCGCTGGGTCACCCCCACGGCGTTCACTTTGGCGCGGATGCGCAGCCATATGCGCCTTTTGTCTGCCTCTGGTACCCTTCGGGAGTTACTGCCAAATAGGCGGTTGTGATCCTTGGAAACTCCTTCAATTAGGTGTTCGAGCTCCTGCTCAGAAAACTTTATTTTGCGCTTTCTCCCACTGGTGGAAGCTCCTGCTGCATCCTGTGCCATGCTTGCCACTGTGGTGTCTCCTGCTGTAGTCCTGTGGGAATGCTGGAGGGGAGCTCTGCAACTGCTGCCTGTACTTCAGCCTCTCACTGCTGAATGAGGGTGGGAGCTGCCTACTTCCTGGTTGTGATGTCATCACTGTGCTCAGGATGCAACTTCCCGTTTTTGCGATATCGGTAATTGCGAAATCGCAATTTCAACAGGGGTATCGGCGGAATCTGCGATTTTTTACCGATTTTTGGCTTCTCGCAATCGGCGATTGCGGCCGCTTGCGAATCGCATTTTTAAATCGCAAAACTTCATGAATGCAGTTCTGCGATTTCTAAATTGCGATTCGTATTTTCGCGCAATTTAAAAATCGCAGATTTGGACATTGATGAATCTGGCTGTATGTGTCCAAGGGCGATATTTACAATAAACTGGCGGGAAGTGTAGCTTCAAAATTGCTAAAGCTGCGCTCCGTCAGTTTAAAAACACAGGGATGAGCCGTATTCAGAAGAATGCGGCACCCCTGCACTTCCCCTAGAGCTGTTGCTAAATCTAGCTGCCTAGCGTCAACTCAGGCACCATGCACCATAGTGCAAGGGTGTCTGTGCTGCAGGGAATGATTGTTCATGTGCATTAAGATGTCCCTTACTGCACATAAACAATCACTAATAGCGATTTTTACCTTCTATGGGGCCGATTCCTATCTGGGTTGGAAAGGCACCGAACGCGATCCGGCCGGAAAAACTATGAGCCGTACGCGTGTTTTCTGCCCGACTCGTACAGCTGTACGAGCGAGCAAGTACGATGCGAGCTACGTGAAATTCACCGACCAAGTCGTTTCCGTGTCCAAACCGCTCAGTACGTCTCGGCTGTAAAGTAACCATGCGGTGCAATGGATGCGATTTACAACCGAGCCAGTACGAAGCACGTGTCGGACAGCCGGCTCAAGACGAAGATTACGGCTCACAAAAAGTCCGGGACGTTGCTTTTGGGGGTCCGTGGCAGACCCCCTGTCATCCGCATCCTCACAACTCGGACACAGGGCAGGCGTGTACGGTGGGGATGGCACTGACGCATACCCACTGTAGGGGACGCCTTTGTGCGAGCTGTACCCATTCAGTCAATGGGAGCCCATGTACGCACCGTACGACCGGCTCCCATTGACTTCTATGGAAGTCCGACCGAACTGAGTCCTGCAGCATGCAGCTGCATTGTACTCGCGTGGTCGGGCTACAGGAGTCTGGCTCGGTCAGAAAACACTCCGGTTCCGGCTCGTCGGAGAACTTTCTGACCCAGATCGGAATCGGGCCCTATGTGTGCTGCTTTGTGCAGCACACACAGAAGCCACAACTCGTGAATATTTAATGATTGTTTATGTGCACATGCACAATCACTATTGGCGATTTGCTCTTTCTATGTTTGCTGCATAGTGCAGTACAAATAGAAACAGCCAAATTGAGGAGAAATGAATATTTTCTCCTCGTTTCACCAGGTTAACACCAGGTTCCCCCTGGTCTTGTTTCTGGCACTGCGCCATAGTTACACCACCCATGTAAATTGGGGGCAGCGACAAAAACAATGGGTGTTGCGGGGGAACGCACATTCTCAACACACATTGCACGCACCTTTCAGGCTAAGTGCTGCGTGAAAAGGGGGCTTATTTACAAGGCGGTGTTAAGCGCCTTAACGCCGCCTTGTAAATAAGGCAAAGGGCTTATCGCCACCAGAACGCAATAAAAAGTGACGTTCTGGTGGCGATAAGCCCTTGCAAATAGGCCCCCATCTGTATTACATAAAGGAAAGAAGTTTCTGAAACGATTTATTAAAGAAGTTGGTATAAGGACTACGGAATGGCTTTTAGTGATCTATTAGCACTGGATTCAGCACATATTCAAATAGGGGTAGCTTTGCTTTTTAAAAGTAGTTTTTTAAATATGGTATTGTAACAGTTCTTAAGAACTTGATACATAAATTAATTTGGATTCTGACTTTACTAAAATATTTATCATTTTTTCCTTTTTTCTATTTCTTCTTTAGGTTATTTTTTATTGTTTTTATTATTCAGGCATTCAAGGGAGAGGAGCGGATATAGCCTTACAGCTAGAGCGGTCAACCTTGAATCTGGGGAACCGGGTTCATGTCTCGGCACCGACGCTCAACATCTTGTGATTCTAGGCAAATTATTTCATCTCCCCGTGCCCAACAATAATGAATGTGTCCATCTGTATAGCAACTGGTGCTTTGTAAAGCGCTCTGATACCTGATATCTTCGGGTCTACTTCGCGCTATACAAAACTCTAAAAAAAAGAAGAAAGAAAGGTAATCCTTACAAATGAGACCTTAGTGCTATCTGTGACTCTTATTACATGATGTTTCATATGTTGCCATGAACAGCAATCATCAGTCAGAATGTGATCATGTTTCCTTATCTTTCCTTCTTAGTGATATGTTATGTTAATTTCGATTTATATAGCGCCAAATCACCGACAGGTCTCTTAGCGCTTGCTTTGGGAACCCGTCCTGGCTTTCCCTGCGAGATTACCCCTACTGGGCATCCCCAAGGTGGAGGCCAGGCATCCCGCCGCGGGGGGGCCATAGTGGAGATTAAGCAAGCTATTGCCCAGAGCTGCAGAGTGTGAACCCATGATTCGAGTAGGCACCGAGGCGAGAATTATCGAGTCCGTGGACATTTGGGCTCAAGACCCTGCCGCGTCGGGAATTGAACCCTGGTCCCGGGTCTGACCTCTGCCTCAGGGTCTGCCTCCTCTAACCAGTGAGCCACACTTCTCCATATGTACATCTAATCATAACCAAACAAGAGTTGTCATTTTTATTTGCTCTTTTAGGTTTCACTGAGTTTTAAAACATGGACATTAGCACATTATGGTAGTCATTGACTAACTATCCCAGACAGTCCATTATCTATTGATCATTCCTTTAATTAGTCACCCAAGGATTGTTGTTATGGCACTAAACTGTCATTTGGAGGGGAGATTGCAACTGGGTGAGGACAATCCTCTGTTTTCACCTACATCTGAAATTAGGACATTTAAATAGAATAGAAAAACTCAGCACCTAATTGCTTCTTTGAGGCTAAAATATTTTTAATTTTTACCTACAAAAAAATGACATATTGGTAGGCTCTATAAGTAATATGCAGATTGAGGTTGTATGTCAGAACCACAAATTCCCTAACTACACATGACTAAACAACAACGTCTTAATAACGACCACATCTAACCATGCATTCCTTTACCACTCATGACATTACCACATAATTTTGTGGTAAAGGCATGAATGGTAAAGAGGTATGTGTGGCTAAGGTCGTGACCCCATCCCATTGCTCTAAGCTACAAATTCCCGCCCTGCCACCTACCCGCCCTGAGGTCCAAATACCCCTACCCACTCCCAACCCCCACGCTGTCCCCTCCCCCTGCCCTGACGCCTAAAATCCTGTCCCTTAACCTGACCCAGCCTAGCCCTGACTCAGCCCTAAAAACTGCCCACCCTCTCCTAAGCCCTAAAAGCTACGCAACAACCTATTCCCCTCTCCCAGCCCTGAGGTCTGATACCCTAATCCGTAGTTAAAAAAACTACCCCGACCCTACCCAGCCATAAAAACGACTCCGACCCCCCCAGGCCTAAAACTACCCCTGAGCCCCCAAGCTGTGAAAACTACCCCCAACCAGTACTTAATTTGTGCCGGTGCTTTCCGGTGCCTAGCACCTGCACTTAATTGACAGGGCCGGGTCTACACGCAATGCTGCATGGCATTGATTTTGATAGCATTTTCTGGACAGTATTACACTGACCCTTTCTTTTGTCATGGAACTAACAGTCAACTGCTGTGCTGACTACTACTACTACAGCAGGCAGGAAGAGTCCGACTTGGAAGGCAGCCCCTGAGCCCTCTGCCATGACGGGAAACAAGTCAGTGTGTGCTCAGTGCAGCAGTTCTCCTTGAGACACCGGTCCGGATCACAATCGTTCATCCACTGTCTCTGGCACTGCCAGGGTAGGGTAGGGCGGGCGAGGCTGGGGGTTGTGAGCGGGCCTGGCCACCCAGGTATTGTGATGAAGAAGTGCCGGGAAGAGGGTAGTACTACAGTTAGTTAGTTACTGTTTGACAGTTGTTGTTACTACCAGGGCTCGAGTCGGGGTACCACACGGGTGGACGGCGTCCCCCCACTTATTTTACTGGGGGGACGCCGTTCCCCCTGCTAAACAGCTGGACTTCACTGTTTGGTTTGTCTGGGACGAGATCGGAGCTTTGATCTCGTCCCAGAGAGGATGCAGCGGTAAGGCGGGCACATTCCACGAGCAGATGGGCATTTGAAGGGAGGTGGGGCGGTGCTGCACATTGTGGACAATCGAGGGGGCGGTGAGATCTGCGGAGGGTGGACGCAAGAAGCCGCCGGCTGAGCAGCAGATACAGGACTGGAGAAGTTAGAAGAATAGAGAGAAGCGGAGGGGGGAGGTGGGGGTGGAGAAATACGGGGGGAAACTAGGGTTAGGGGAGCCAGAAACAGAAAACGGGGAAATGGCAGAGTCCCGTTCTCTTCAGTGCGAGGAAGATGCGAAGGTGTTCTGTGGAACGGGCGGAGGGCTTTTAAGTTAGGGATGTGACATCCCCCCCTCCCTATGTTCATGCGATCACTGGCACAGCATGGCTGCGCTCATTGGTGTGAGGTGGGTAGGGGGTGGTTCTATCGGGTTTGGAAACACACAGGGAGGCAATTAGCTCAATTTTGCAAGCCACCTTTCGTTGAGCCACTTCCTGTTGTGACGTCACTTCCCGTGACAGCGTCCCCCCACTTCTTTTTTTAGGACTTGTGCCCTGGTTACTACTACTACAAGATTTGAGCTGAGCAGAGTGCCTGGATGGCCTGCATACTAGGCTAGCAGCATTGTCTGTGTTCTGGTTTGGCGCCGACGCCGGCCCGTGAAATTTAAAAATTAGTGCTGCTGGGAAAGGCGCCACTGCGCCAGGTCAGGTACACAAGTTAACTTAACAAGCAGTTTGTGTATGTCTGCACACGCTGCACTACGCGCTCTGTCCGTCTGCGTCTGACGGTACCTGGAGAGGATGGGAGAAGTACTGGATGGGAGAGATAAGTTGTCCGGTGTCCCCAGTGCTGTGCTGCCTGCCTGCCTGCTGACTGTGCTTTTGGTCCGCAATCCACCAGTTTCCTGAGTCACTCAGTCGGTCCCACGCACGCAATGACTGCACGCACAGCGGGGCCACAGCACAGCAGCACAGACTCTGTAGTAGAGAGTAGATTCTCCATCAGCCAGGCCTCGGCTCGGCCACAGTCAGAGCTGGGAGCCTGCCTGGCCTGCGCCTGCACTGGCTGAGCCCACCCCGTGGAGAAACTGAAACATTAATGGAGATTGATATTCATGAATAAAATGTGAATGAATCTCAGTCTTCATGAATAACTCAAATTCTGCAGCCAGTGTGTGTTGATGTCTGATCATCATACTGTTGAAATGATGAGATGATGGCATGATGGCGTCATGTGAATTGAAGGTCACAGCGCCGGCCCTTAGCAGCATCACTAGCAGTGTTCTTTTCTAGGCAAGTGGGCGGGTCAGACTCGGAACACTGAATTGGACTGGGTTTTAGTTCTATGGGGGATGGGGCAGTGCGGCAGGAGGCAACGTGCGCAGATTTCATTGCGCATTACTGGCCATGCCCCAGCATACCAGTACCCCACCAACACTATCGTCGACTCGTGGTTCAGGGGCCACCGCCACAGCCTTTCCAACACTGTTGGTATCTGAGTCAGTGCCAGCCAGCGCGACCCCATGACATTGGTGTTGTTAAGGGTAGGGACTGGCAGCAGAGAGCAGTAGTTACTAGCCACCAGTACCACCCAGCGGTCAACACAGCACCGTGACCCAGGTAAGGGCTAGGCACGCAAGCACCGTGCAGCCCGCAGGCAAGATGACACCTCAGAGGCCCTGCCACCCACCAGCCAAAACAACCTATTACAGCGTAGCAGCTTAAGGCAGGACTGTGGATACAGACTGACTGCCTGCCTGCCCTGGCCCCTGCTGCAGTCAGACGTGTGTCCCGTCCGGTCCCGGGCCCGGGACACTCACTGTCTTTAACTTCTTATTTTATTATTTACTTTAGTTTAACTAGTAGCCTTACGTAGAACTTAGTAGTAAGTGAAAGTCGCCACAAGCCCCTGCGGCCCGCCCCAGCCATTCGAGGATCATGAATTCAGAATTAAAAATCATGATGAAGCCAGGCTGCTGCCAAGACGAGAATGGAGATTCAGTCATGATGCTGAATGAATCTCATTTTCATTAAGCATGGGCGTAAAATCCGTTACGCTCGCGGATTTTTCGTATTTTCGGAGAATCCGCAATCCGCGAACTCTCGCGGATGCGGCGAGAATACGCAAAATCCGCGCGAAGCGGATTTTTTGTTTGTGTTCGCACTGCTCGCGCTGCTCGCGGTCCGCGGCGCGGGCAGGAACAATCTCGCACTAGCGAAAGTACAAAAATTACTTAGTAAAGGAAGTGGCCCAGTCTCCAACTTCCTGTTCCTGTCCAGCAAGCTCCTCCCATAGGGGTGGGGTGAAGGAAGTGCCCCAGTCTCCAACTTCCTGTTCCTGTCCAGCAAGCTCCTCCATTTCCTGGCCACTTTTCGATCATTCTTGACTGGGAAGGATTACTTTTTGTGGTTGCTGCTGGATATTTGGATTTGAGGCTTTTTGGATTACTTTTGGATTCGAAATTTGATTTCACAAAGAAGTAAGTTGATGTTGTTTGTTTGTGGTGATTTTTGTGTGTGTTGTTTTTTTTCGACTTTTTTGGGGGGAAAATCTGCAAGTTCGCGAGCTGAGGATGTTTTTGCTTGTGTTCGCACTGCTCGTGTCCCGCGCAGCAACAATCTCGCACTCGCGAAATTGTAAAAATTACAATTCTGCTGCACATGAATTGAAAACCACCAGGCTTATTTATGGGTGCATGGATGATACAACTGTTTTGTTGAAATTATTTTTGTTAACATGATTCTGGCCAGGGCATGGATGACATTGGATTGTGCTGATTTTTGTGTGTTTTAGGACTTTTTGGGGTGGTGTTGGGGGCTTGCTATGGGGGTGGGGGCCATTTTATTGTCTGGTCCCGTGTGGGTGGGGGTCTAGGGGCCATTTGTAAGTTGTGTGCTTTGTGCCATAGGCCTGCACCCACTGTGCTCTGATGTCATCCATTATGCCCAGGGGGGCCCAGAATCGGTCTGTTCGCGGATTTTGTGGGTTTTTGCCACGTTCGCGCCGTGAAGCAACAATCTCGCACTCGCGAAATTGTAAAAAATGCAATTTTGCACCGGAAAACCACCAGCAGGCAGCATAAGCCTTCTGAAAATGGATGGATGGCATTGGATTGTGGTGATTTGATTTGTGTTGTGTGTTTTCACTTTTTGGAGTAGGGGTTGGGTGCTGGCTATGTTGGTGGTGGCCATTTTGAGGCATGGTCCTGGCCATGTGGATGGGGGGGTCAAGCGGCCATTTTGAAGGCAGGCAGTGAGCTTTGAGACATAGGCCTACACCCATTGTGCCTTGCTTTCACCCATTGTGCCCAGGCGGAGTCAGGGGTACATGAAAGCACAACCCTCTGTGTGTGTGCTCTCTTGGATCAATGTTAAATTCCTGTTTCCCAAAAATTTAGCAAATCCTAATTTTGAAAATTCCATATTGTGTGGTGTGCACGTGTGTATTCATAAATGCCTACTTGCTAACTGTTTATTCAAGCGCTACATATGCAACATTTATATTTACTGATGTTCCTCTGTCTTCGTTTGCGTTTAGGTGCACAAAACTACGCATCATCATCGTTGAGCATCAGTGCCAGGAAGAAGTGCTGCTGCGGCCTGTTGTTCCCACATCTGAAGAAGATGGCTCCAAAAAGAGGTGCCCGTAGGTCCTCTTCCAAGAAAGATGTCTCTACTAAGGAGAAGAAGAAGCAAGTGGCACCACTTACCAAGGCGACTGGTTGCTCAACCAAGACATTTTTTGGGCAACAACAACCAAAAAAACAAAGGCCCACCATGAGTGCTGCACAGGTAGCCTGTTTAGTTGTTGAATCACCAACGACCAGTGATGTTGGATCATCGCAAGAAAGTAGCAGCACGCCATCAACACAGGTTTTAACTCATCTCACAAGTACTATTCAAGAACCAAAGCCGCAACAACAACTGCATGGGCTACTAGTACAAGCAGAAGTACATGCGCAAGGAGCTGTCCGAGAAGGAGCTGTCCGAGAAGGAGCTGTCCGAGAAGGAGCTGTCCGAGAAGGAGCTGTCCGAGAAGGAGCTGTCCGAGAAGGAGAAGGCCGAGAAGGAGCTGTCCGAGAAGGAGCTGTCCGAGAAGGAGCTGTCCGAGAAGGAGAAGGCCGAGAAGGAGCTGTCCGAGAAGGAGAAGGCCGAGAAGGAGAAGGCCGAGAAGGAGAAGGCCGAGAAGGAGAAGGCCGAGAAGGAGCTGTCCGAGAAGGAGAAGGCCGAGAAGGAGAAGGCCGAGAAGGAGAAGGCCGAGAAGGAGAAGGCCGAGAAGGAGAAGGCCGAGAAGGAGCTGTCCGAGAAGGAGAAGGCCGAGAAGGAGAAGGCCGAGAAGGAGAAGGCCGAGAAGGAGAAGGCCGAGAAGGAGAAGGCCGAGAAGGAGAGGTCCATGGAGACTTGCAAGTAGAGGTCAGTGAAGATGGCCATGGAGCGGTGCAAGTGCCCACAATGGTTGTTCTTCCAGAAGTAGGGGCACAGGAGGAAATTGACTTTGGAGCCGGGGTATCATGTCAGGAAGACGAAGCCACTCCTCCTGATGATTCATTTTCTCCCAGCTCCCCAGCAAGGAAAAGATCAAGGAGGGTGTGTAGAAGTTCCTCTTCAAGCCCCGCTCCATCAGATGATCTGGATCTAGATTGGCAACCATCTCCGACGTCTGAGAGGGAGGCACACCATGAGCTGCGAAAGGTATCAAATGTTAAAAGGAAGGGCCCCGGAAAGCTCATACTTATGGATCCGAACGTCGGACTTGATGAAGTGGTGCATTCTGATGTTGTTGAAGAGGATGACAGCAATGACCTAGTCATCACACATGTCAGTCCAGCCACACCGGCCATGCAGCAGACAGACATTTACACCCTATCCCGACGTCATGCTGAGCGTGACCCTGGCGACGTGCCACTGGTAGCACCACCAACGCAGTCAAGTAGTACCACAAGTTCAACAAAACCTACAGCTCCCATATTTTCTCCCCGGAGGGGGACTCCATCCAGCTCGACTCCCTCAAGTAAGGTTGCTGCAATAATTGCACAACCCAGTAGATGTCTGCAAGGCTCATCCACCACTGCTTCATCTGGCATTGGCAGCAGTATCACCTCGTGCGGCAAAACCAGAAGTTTCCAGTCCCCAGTTTGGAACTTTTTTAGTGTCCATGAAAAATATGATAACATAGCCGTTTGTTGCATTTGTAAGACTAGCGTTAGCCGTGGTAAGACTGGTACCAACTATGGAACCGGAGGCCAGATAGGTCATCTTGAAAGAAAGCACGCTGTCGAATGGTTTCCGCACCTAGCAAACGTCAAGGGAAAGCGATCCCAAAGGGCAAGTGGCCAAAATATACCCATAGTAGGTGTTTCATCTGAAGATGATGGGGAGGTAGAAGAAGCGTCAGATATGTGTCCGGTTGCACCCAGTACCCCTTGCAGCACCACACCCTCCGTAACACATAGCAGGCACACTGAGAGTCTGGGAGACACACCAATGCGGAAAATGTCAACACTGATCAGAAGTGGGTCGAAGAAGGCATCAGCATCATCCCGTAAATTTGTCCAGCGCACCATTTCAGCCATGTTCTCCTCAGATGCGCAATTTCAACGCAACCACCCAACTGTACGCCTCTATAACACTAAGCTGGCAAAAATGCTAGCGGTGGACCTTCTCCCTTTTTCGTTTGTCGAAGGTGTGGGTTTCCTTGAACTCGTGGCAACATTGGCCCCTAAATGGAAGGTTCCTAGCCGGTACTATTTTGCCAGGGTTGCTGTTCCAGCACTACACAAAGAGGTGCTTGAGTTGGTGGGGGCAGCTTTGCAGAAGAGTGCTGTTCACACTATACACCTGACAACAGACATGTGGACCAGTTGCGCAGCCACTGATTACATGTGCATCACTGCACACTGGGTCTCTTTTTCAGGGGTTATTAAACAGATAAATGCAGGTGGTGACTTGGTCGAGATTTTTAAGGGTGCTCGTAAACATGCAACATTAGCCATGTTTGGCATGGAGAAAAGTCATACTGCAGTCAACATTTTGGCTGACTTTAACAAAAAGGTCTTGCAATGGCTGCGCCCAAGACATTGCAAGGTTGGTTATGTTTCTACAGATAATGGCAGCAATGTAGTTAGGGCCATGGCGGACGGTTTCTATTTCAGAGTGCCGTGTTTGGCGCACTGTATCAACCTTGTTGTGCAAAATTTTTTGAAAAAAGAACTTGCAGTCGACAAAACACTGACCATCTGCAGAAGAATATGCACACATTTCAACCATTCTTTTAAGGCCCGGAAGGAGCTGAGGCGCAAGCAAAATGAACGTAGAATGCCAGTGAAAGCACTTATCCAGGAGGTGGCAACACGTTGGAACTCAACCTTCTACATGCTTGAGCGTCTGCATGAGCTGTTTCCAGTAGTCAATGAGTATTTCTACAACCTGGGTGGTGATACGACAGGAATGATACTAGCGGTGGAGCAATGGCAGCTAGTTAAAAGCCTGACAGACATGCTTCGGCCTTTTGAGGTCTTCACGCGTGACGTGAGCAGGGAGGACTGTTCTTTGAGCAAAGCTATCCCACTGTTGCTGAAGCTCGAGCACCAAGTCAAGGTGGTGTCTTCACAATTAAAGGACGTTGGAAAGAACGAAGCACATGAGTTGGCGCAGAGATTATTACAACGCCTAGTTAGCAATGAACGGCTTGTAAATATCAAGAAACAACAGCACTACATTTGTGCTACTATTCTGGATCCACGTTACAAAAAGCCATTGTTTGGCAAAGTAATAATTCCTTTTGAAACATCGGATGTTACAGAGTACAAAGGTTGGCTAGCTCAGTCAGCCATTCGTTTTGAAATAGAACGGAAGGAAACTGTAGGAGAAGACAGTACTACTAGTGAATCAGCAGGCGATCAGGCGTCCCAAAAAAGCACTTCACCATCTGTGCCTGTGGCAGAAGTGAGTGATTTTTCCTCTGAGCCGTTAACCACACCAGCAACCGTATCATCTCCACCAGGCGCATGCGATATGTCTGAAGCGAGTTGGCTAACTCAGCTAGGGTTTCCTGGTCCTAGAAAGGACACAGAAGTGCAAAGTACAGGAATCCGGGAGGACATTCTTTCAATGGTGCAGGCCTATCTGGATGACTCAACAGAGGTCAATATTACTGAGGACCCATTGGCGTATTGGCATGGGAAAAGAAAAATATGGCGAGAGCTCACCAACCTGGCTATCAATTACTTGTCTTGCCCACTCGCAAGCGTGTCTTCAGAACGTGTTTTTAGTTCTGCTGGTGGCATTGTGACTTCCAAAAGGTCCCGCCTCTTGCCCGCAAATGTGGAGCGGCTCACCTTGATAAAGATGAACCAGCACTTCATACCACCAGATTACAGAGTACGAGAATGCACGCAGGAAGAAGAGGACACCGCCCTACCCGAGGAAAGTTCTCCTCAGTTACCAGAAGTAACCCCGACTGATGAGTTAGCAGAGTATGAGGACGAGTTCTGCTTCCCTGACAGCGAGTTCTGAAAATGACTCAATCATTCATTAATTGTAAATAGTCCTCCTTATTCACTTTTATTCCTGTGTGTCTGCCTTTCTTTAGCAAGTGCTTCATCACATTCCCAACAAAACTGTAATCAACCAATAAAACAACAAGCCCATCAACAGAACTATCTTGATTTTGATGCCGCAGCATTCCTCAGGTTCACAACAGTTAGTTGACAAGAACTCAGTCCTGGTCGTCTATCCTGAGTCCTCCTCCTCCAGACTCACCCTATCCATTACCCATAATGCTGATGCCTGGATTCTGCACAATGAAGAAATGAAGGAGCCAGCCCTCAAACACAAATTACAGGTAAGATAAGCTTTTGGATGGGAGGTAGTATAATGGAGTATTCGGAGAGGCGAGAGAGTGACAGTGGTACTAGCAGCAAAGTCCTAGGGCTCTTGAATTAACAAACTCTGTGACAGGCATTTACTTAGGAAAACATTTGGCCTATTGCACGTGAACGTGTAGGCGTTATATTGCTCGCTTGCCTGTCTCAGGGGTGCTGTCTCTGGGGCTTCTAGGTTTTAGGGTTGTGTCAGCACCGCTACCACATTTCTAATGTTGATTGTTTTTGTTTTGCAGAAAATCCACGCCGGGAAACTCCAGTTGTGGCCCTGCTGCAGAACGCGTTAGGACTCTGTGAATTCCAGGTGGAGCCAGCCCTCAAACACAAATTACAGGTAAGATAAGCTTTTGGATGGGAGGTAGTATAATGGAGTATTCGGAGAGGCGAGAGAGTGACAGTGGTACTAGCAGCAAAGTCCTAGGGCTCTTGAATTAACAAACTCTGTGACAGGCATTTACTTAGGAAAACATTTGGCCTATTGCACGTGAACGTGTAGGCGTTATATTGCTCGCTTGCCTGTCTCAGGGGTGCTGTCTCTGGGGCTTCTAGGTTTTAGGGTTGTGTCAGCACCGCTACCACATTTCTAATGTTGATTGTTTTTGTTTTGCAGAAAATCCACGCCGGGAAACTCCAGTTGTGGCCCTGCTGCAGAACGCGTTAGGACTCTGTGAATTCCAGGTGGAGCCAGCCCTCAAACACAAATTACAGGTAAGATAAGCTTTTGGATGGGAGGTAGTATAATGGAGTATTCGGAGAGGCGAGAGAGTGACAGTGGTACTAGCAGCAAAGTCCTAGGGCTCTTGAATTAACAAACTCTGTGACAGGCATTTACTTAGGAAAACATTTGGCCTATTGCACGTGAACGTGTAGGCGTTATATTGCTCGCTTGCCTGTCTCAGGGGTGCTGTCTCTGGGGCTTCTAGGTTTTAGGGTTGTGTCAGCACCGCTACCACATTTCTAATGTTGATTGTTTTTGTTTTGCAGAAAATCCACGCCGGGAAACTCCAGTTGTGGCCCTGCTGCAGAACGCGTTAGGACTCTGTGAATTCCAGGTGGAGCCAGCCCTCAAACACAAATTACAGGTAAGATAAGCTTTTGGATGGGAGGTAGTATAATGGAGTATTCGGAGAGGCGAGAGAGTGACAGTGGTACTAGCAGCAAAGTCCTAGGGCTCTTGAATTAACAAACTCTGTGACAGGCATTTACTTAGGAAAACATTTGGCCTATTGCACGTGAACGTGTAGGCGTTATATTGCTCGCTTGCCTGTCTCAGGGGTGCTGTCTCTGGGGCTTCTAGGTTTTAGGATTGTGTCAGCACCGCTACCACATTTCTAATGTTGATTGTTTTTGTTTTGCAGAAAATCCACGCCGGGAAACTCCAGTTGTGGCCCTGCTGCAGAACGCGTTAGGACTCTGTGAATTCCAGGTGGAGCCAGCCCTCAAACACAAATTACAGGTAAGATAAGCTTTTGGATGGGAGGTAGTATAATGGAGTATTCAGAGAGGCGAGAGAGTGACAGTGGTACTAGCAGCAAAGTCCTAGGGCTCTTGAATTAACAAACTCTGTGACAGGCATTTACTTAGGAAAACATTTGGCCTATTGCACGTGAACCAACACGATGACAGTGTTCAGTTAAATGAAATTACTGCAAAACCACCACCCACCCAGCTCAAAAGTAGTAAAAAAACAGGTATGCTCAGATAAAGTTTGAAAAAGTATATTTATATCCCTAACAAAATAATCTCCCGCAAGACCCTCCCTAACCCCAACAAATAGTCCTCAAAAGTCCCCAAAAAACCCAACTCCCAATTCCCACCCCACAAAAGTCTCAAAAAAAGGGGCAAGGGACACTCTAGGGATGCAAGCTGGTAAGTTTGGCCTCCAGGGCATCATGCTTTAGGGCCAGGGCATCATATTTTTCTTGGAGGATGGCTTGCTCTAGGCGGAGGCCCTCCACCACATTTTGAAATTTGTGCCATTTCTGGACCTCCGCCTCTAGGTCTGACACTCTGCGGAGTGCACGGCGCAAGCGACCTTTAACAGTGCTGCGAGGTGCAGCTTTTGCTGCTCGGCGGTGGCGTCTTCCGGCACGGCTCCGGTTCGCTGGAGCACTGTGCTTACCGGCAGAACGTGGGGTAACAGAGGAGGATGTAGACGATGTTAAGTTGGATGCACTGGAGTGCGTGTCATCCCCCTCGAGTTCCACCAGTCGCCGATATTCCGCAACAGTTGCTTCCAGCCTCCGTTGCCGGGCCAGTACAGCCAGCATACTCCTCGTTGGTTTGGAGGTTTTAGTATTGCCAACTATATGAAGAAAGAAAGACATAATCTGTAAGCAATGCTCTTTAGGAATATGATTAACACAAAATGATTCAGCAGGAAGTTGTGTCACAGTACAACTAGCAACTAGCCAGGGCAGTACAAAACTATTCAGGCCAGTATCATGGGCGTCCGCAGGGAGGGGCGCTTGAATCACCATTTCCCTTCCCACAACTCTCTTGTATCCTTGGTTTGGTGCTCTTTCATATGAAAGAGATGTGGCAGAAGTGAGTGATTTTTCCTCTGAGCCGTTAACCACACCAGCAACCGTATCATCTGCACCAGGCCCAGGCGATATGTCTGTTTCCCTCCCTCTCTCTCTCTCTCTCTCTCTCTCTCTCTCTCTGTCTCCCTCTTTCTGTCTCCCTTTGTCTCCCTCTACCTCGCTGTCTCTCTCTCTCTGTCTCCCTCCCTCACCCTCCCTCTGGCTCCCTCCCTCTCTCTCTCTCTCTCCTTCTGTCTTCCTCTCTCTCTGTCTCTGCCTCTATCTGTCTTTCGGTCCCAGCCTGCTGTAATTACCATATTGTAATTTGTCACTGGGCCACCACTGGATACACATCATATCCTATCTAAGAGTCAGATAGTACCATGATCCAGCTTACCTGTACTCGCCACCGCCACTGTCTCCTTCCTCACAGTCTGTACTTCTTCTTGGTCCGACTCCTCTAGCGCCGCCTCCTCCCCAGATTGACCCTCGGACTCCGAGTCAATGATGACCACATCCGAGCTGGCCCCGCCACCAGATGTTCCACCTACAAAGTAGATTTAAGAATGTTAGATTACACCACTCCACTAGTATTTGGTCTATGAATGAAAAAATGTGAAAACAACTGAAAAAGTAATTGACTGTCTACTCTAGTCTAAAGTAAATGTCCCTCCTTCCAGGGAAAGCTGTTGTCTTGCTTAATTTTTTTGTCACAATTGTTGAATGCTTGCTTAATTTTAACACACATTATTTTTCTCTGAACAGACAGAAACTGGACTTCTAAGGACAAGAGGAACATCAACTTGAAACCAGGTGAAAGCTCGGCTCGACCACAAGAAATTTCTACCAATCCAGTACTCATCAACTCTGCACCAAGCACTTTTCCATTTCCAACTAACTTTATTTTAATATATGTGTTTACTTAAACTTTTAATAAAGCTTTTAAACTTGAATTGACTCTGTAGTTTTTCCTCCAGAGAGTCCAGACTAGAGTGACTGAGCTAAAAGTTTTGCAATTTTTGGAAGGAGGAATCTGTGCTGCTGACACTACCAGGTTTATTTATACAGTGTGCCAAACACGCCACTCTGAAATATTATTACTCTGGTCTTTGGTGTCCATAGTTCGGTTTGTGGAGAAGTGTCCCTGCAACAGTAGTATTATGGATTTTGCTCCTATCTAAACACTATTTCGAAACAATTAAATTAGGAATGCTTGGACAACAATAGGTCCTCTATATTTAAATGAAAACTTACTGGGGCCAGCAAAGGAGCACTCGCCGCCCTGGCCTGCATCCTCCTCCTTTGGAGCCACTGCTGCATCCTCCTTTTCCGCCCGCTTGCCCCTGGGCGGACCTGACGTACAACATGAAAGAAATAACAGAAAACATTGATGATTGCTGCTTGCCGATGTCCTTGTCAACCAAATCAAACATTTAGAAAGAACAAGAACCTACTATTTCAGCCAAAAAGAGGGCTACAATGGAAGGACTGCACCTGAGCCTCTACTCTAGGGGCAGATTTACAAGCCCCTTGCAGCTCTTCTGCTCCATTCTTGCGTCAATTTTGTGACGCAGCGCCACAAGAGAGGCGCCATGGTCTGGCGTATATTAACAACGTGACGCATATGGGAGATGCATCCCATTCTAAAACCCTGCGCCATTAGGGAGCATTCCATCGCAAGGGATGGCGTTCCTGCGCAGGAACGCATGCTAAAAGTGGCTATGGGGAATATATAAAATTTCAATCAGTCATTTAGGACAATGATGCGTCACTGAAACCCTGCGCCTGCATGAAGCAGACTTACGGCTTGACGCAGCATTGCTGGAGCTGCGCCATCGTTGCAACGCAACTCCATCAAAGAGCCGCCTTTACGGCACCGATGCGTAACGCTTCGGTGACGTTTTGGGACCATGGTGTGCCGCATTGTAAATACGGCGCACCATGGGTGGTGCTGCCGTGCCACACACTTTGCAGGGATGCGCAGGTAATTGCTAATCTGACACTTACGGGCATACTTACGAGTTCTGAGCTGGACACCTCCAGATGTGCACCAGAACAAATACGTAACGCAAAACTAACCTTGCGTCACGGCAGATGCGCCGCTATTACAATGCGGCAAACCCTGGCGCAAGGGTAGGCAGATGCGTAACGCATCTCGTGACGAAATAGGGGCGCATCTCTAGAGTCGCTTCGTGGGCGCAATGCAACTATAGCAGTGCTCAGGGCTGCCCAATACTCTACATACCGCATCAGTCCTTACGCCTGCTTCAAGCAAGCAGGCATAAAGAATTGACATAGCAGCGTCGCGGAAGTGCCTGCGCTAAATCTTGTAGATTTTACGCAGGCACTTTTGCGAGGCACACATCTGCCTGACCGGCACCACCCACCCCCCACTCCCCCCCTGCGTGGGAACGCACCCATTGAGGCGCAGGCCCAGGCATTCACGTGGCGCATCTCCTTAGAGATGCATCACGTAACGTTGTACATGACTCGCAGGGATGCGCCACGTTTACGTCGCTGTGCGTCAGGTAAGGCAGTGTAAACGTGGAACAAGGGGCTTGTAAATCTGCCCCTTTGTGTCTAGCATTACGCAGTTCTGTAAAATACACTCATACTCAGCCCAATTAAATGAACACAAAATAGATAACAAATAAGCAGTGGCACCGGCACAGAGAAGGAGAACAGTGCACCTGAAATGCACAGAAGATTTTTAAATATTAATGAAAAAATTGCTACTACTACTCACCAAGACCGGGGACCTCCACTCCCAGCACGTCTAGCAGGTCACGCTCTCGGTCAAGGATGTCGGTCCAGCGGTGGGTGACCTGATTGTAGGTGCGCTGGACCCCCGTGATCTTAAAAAGGGCCCGGCACACCTGCCCCCACCGCTTCCGTCGCTCCTGGCTGTTGGTGTAACCAGCAGCAATCCTGCCGCCTGCCGCGATGGTCCTGGGGAGACGGCGCTGCACGTAAAAAACAAGTGCGCCCACCTCCTCAGGGCTGAAAATCTCCCGGGGCACCACCATTTCCGCCCTCAATCGACCACACGGGAGCCGTGCACGGGCTGCGGTGCCCGTCTTGGGCAGCTTGACTGCTGTCTTCACCATGTTCTGGGCAGGTAAGGAGATAAAATGAAAAAGAATAAGAGTAGAGAAGAAGGAAAGTAAAAGTTTAAAAAAGTAGTTCAAAAGTAAACAAAAATAGCCTAAAACACAAAAATATAGATCTAGAAAAATACAGGGATAGAAAATAAGTTAAATAGATCAAAAAAATAGTAAAACAAGCAAAGGATGGCAGAGATATAGAGAGGATAGAAACACCATACCCAGACACATAGGAATGAATGAAAAACAAGATGGCGGCCCGATCACGTGCGCGTAAGTAAGTTCGCACGCGATTTCTCTCGCGAACTCGCGCGAGTCGGGCGAGATTACACTTAGCGGGCGGAAACGGAAATACGTCACGCAAACAAAATGGCGGCGCCCATACTCAACCTTGAGGTAACTCGCACGAGTTCGCGGCCTCCACGGGCCAGTTCGCACTACGACGCGCCCCGCGAATAGGGCGAAATTACCGAAAAACGAGTTTTGCAAAAGCAAAACGAACGAGCAGGTGCAAAAGTTCGAGCTCATCATTTGTAACCATTTACCTGTAGTGCTTCCTGAAGGGGCCCTCCAGAATCCGGTTGCCTACTTGCAACTATTGTGTGACCCTGCTCTGACAGTCACAGAATAGTTACAAGTATGCCATTGCATCCTGTTAAAAAAAATTATTTACTTTGCATTTGCAACAAAAAGGAAAGGGAGCAGACAAGCAGGTGCCAGCCTTCATTAATGTCAGTTGGGGCAGGGCAGGTGTTGTTGTTTGCAAAACTTAAGGCACTTAGCAGGTGTTTGTTCACTCAGTGGTCAATCAGAGGGTGTTGTGATGACACTGAGGGTGGCATGGGTGTGCCAGCCAGAGGGTGGCATGGGTGAACCAGAGTGCCAGTGTTGACAGATGATGGCAGTGCTTTGCTTTGCCCCAATAATGTACACTGGTGAACTAGAGGGTGATGTGATGACACAGAGGGTGACATGGGTGAGCCAGAGGGTGGCATGGGTGACCAAAGAGAGTGCCAGTGGTGACAGAGGGTGGCAGTGATGAAGAAAGCTTAGCAAACAGGCTGGGCACGTAGAAACAACAAGTTCGCTAAACTGGCGACCCGACAAGTAAGTTCGCAATTTGCGAAATAGTACAAAACCCTCGCGAACTTGCAGAAACCCGTGCGAACATACACACCCCCAAAAAATCCGCTAATCCGCGAGAATTCGCGGATTTCGCATATTTTCGCAATCCGCGAATACGCAAATCCGCAAATTCGCGGATTGCGAACCCGCAAAATCCGCCCATGCTTAATTTTCATCTGAGACGAGAGACTACAGCTCGGTTCTTCTAACTTCTACTTTCTTTTTCTCAAATTGAATGATGGTGGCTGGTATTTGTGTATGTTGATGGCGTGTGGGAGTGCCGTTGCCCGCGACCCACGCAGGGGGGCATTGGCAGGGCAGCCCCTTAGTGGCCAACAGTCCAGCCCCCCCCCCTGTCTTCTCCTTGTGCGCGGGGGTTGGGAGGGATTCCAGGGAGCACCCCCTTGCCCCTCCCGCCTCCCCCTGGCCCTGTCCCTGGTATGGATCCAGGTTGTACAGGGGCCCTGTGGTAGGAGACCACGGGGGGGGGCAGAGGTGGCCACCCACGTGTATCGGCTCGAGTGGGCTGATTTGTGAGGCACTGTGGCATGGTGGGATTCGGGCTAGGGGGCAGCATAGTGGTATTGAGGGCCGCCCACACGCTCGACCGTTGCGGTATGCCACCATGCGGCTGGGCTGGCGGAGGCGGTGTGGGGTTAAGATGGCCGCTAGTCGAGCCGGCCCCTGGGGCCTGCGGCGCCGCGACTCAAGGCACGACCAGTTCATGATCAGGAGGGAGCGACCGCTAATTAGCCAGTGCGGGCAGGGAATGAGTTTTACTGTGCGCTCGGCATTAGGGTCCAAATAGAAGCACGGTCAGGTGGCTTTTGTCCGCTTTTCTGTGGCTGGAAGGTATTACACGCTGACTCACCTGAAGAGGAGATTCCAGGCTAAGGATGTCTTCCTCTCTCGCCTGCGCGCCCTGGGTCACAAGTCTGTACTTGCCCAGAATTAGAACAGCACGTACTGGCTCATGGTAGTAGCACGTGAGAAAAATGCCATTTCCTTCTCAGGGTTTCGGGAATGAGATAGACCTGCCGGTAACCGGCTTGTACATATCCTGCCTGGCTTGCACATATCGCCAGTCCCGCCTGGCTATACCCACCCATTTGGCATATGCACCCACCCGCAGCTGGTGGCGCCGCGAGCCGCATTGCACGGCCTGCACGTTGTGGCGACTGTGCTTGGGCACGCACACAGTATCCCCAACCGCCCGCCCCCCGCCCCCCCTCGCCGGGGTTCGTGGTGCACCGCAGTCCTCCTGGCCAGGCGTGATCAAGTGCATGGCAGCGTATGTCTTGGCAGGTTTGAGGCGCGCCCAGGGTGGCCGGGTCGCAGGTATCGTGTGGACCAAGCCATGACAGATCCATGGGGCAATTTTTGCTAATTTGGGCGAGCGCGAGAGAGAATGCGATTTCGTTTGCATTGTGTTCGCTGAGTCGCTATTGCCTCTACCCTCGGATTTGGGGCGTTGCGGGAAGAGGTATTTGTCATTCGCTGCGCGCTCCCTTGCTATGAGCCGGCGGTGTGGGCAGCCACCCTGAGAGCGACTGTGTCGCCATTCATGATTCCTGGGGTGTTTCTGCAACGAACGCTGAACCTGTGTGATGGGGCTTGGTGAGCTCGTTTGCAGCCTCCGCGGGCCTAGGGAGAGCAGCATTCGTGGTGCTGCCCTCATCTTCGATGGCCAGGGCCTCGGTGCGCGGCTCCCGTGAGCGCCCGCCCCATTCCGGTGAACCAATTAGCCGTCTCTTCCCCGCTGATCGTAGGCTGCCTGGGTAGGGCGGCAACATTCGGCAGATAGCACCCGGGCCTCGGCGCGGACGCATTGTTCCCCATGACAATTACAATGCTAACAACATGCTGTTTAGTTGTAAAATGTCAGGTGCCCAGGCTTTCCCAGGTTGGTAAGCTAGGATTGCGGTGACCCTGTGTGAAATAGTGTAGATGACCCAGTAGCAATCATGAAGGGCAGGACCTGTCCAGGAACAGTGTGCAGTTGGTCCTAGGCCTATATTACTACCCCTGGCCGCTGCGCACACCTTCGGTTACAGCTGCGACCCTGAAAGGTTTCTGGAAGGAGGGAACAGCTGGGCTGGGTAACAATGAACATCTGTTATGGAGCGCCAAGAAACCTGCCTGCACCCCACCGGCTAGTGAGGCGGGGTGCAGCTTTTTTACAATTATGCGCAGTGGTCAAGCAATGCTATGAATAATCAAGCGGTTGTCAGCGGTCGCAGTAGTGACAAAGACATGGGCATTGCCCGGTGCCGGAGCCCGGATGGGGAAAGTAATGTGGAGCTTGCTGGGGAGTCCCTACAGTACGGGAAACAAGACGTGTTAATTCTCCCCCTTTCATTGCAGGTTTGAAGCGATGCAGAGAGTCAGGATTAATGAGCGGCCGGTACATCATTGCAGCGAACAGAGTAGGAAACCAGGTATATAAGGCTTGGTGTGACAAAGGTTGGGGGGGGTCAAGTGAGAGGGAGACCCGGCGTGTGAGTTGGCAGGCCTGAGGGGCTCGGGATTGAGCGGCACACGCATTAATTAATTTTCTCACACTTAGGGACCCGCAGGGGCAGAGGCCACTCCACGATGAGCGATTTCGGGACCCAGTTTCCATTGTTCACCCAGGGCTCTGGCATGGTTGACTCGCACCCAGGCGAGCCGCAGGATGGCTTGTGGGCAGAGTTCATGGCCATGGCCAGATCAAAGGGCCCAGAGTGGGCGCGAGGATTTATGGAGGCGCGCAGGCAGGAGAACTCTGGCGTCATAATAGACACGGCACCGGAAGAAGTGGCTGGACCCTCGACGCAAGAGCGGGGGAGGTCCATGCGCAACCGTAAAAACCCGAGCAAGGATTTTCCGGCCGCAACTCCACCGGCGAAGGCGAAAACAACCCGTAAAGACGTTTCGGCCAGGGCACCGCCGGCGAAAGCGAAATCACCCCCCACGGCGCAGGTCCCTGAGGCACCAAGGGCACCGATAGTGGTACATGACTCTGCCACAGGCTTGACGGACATGGCCCAAATGGGTAAGGCAATGGACCAAATGTTGGGGCTGATGTCAATGTTTCAAAAACGTTTGGATGCCATGTCAACAGCACCGCAGAACGTGCCACCCACCCCACAGCAGCTGGACCGGCGTCGGTGTTGCAAGTGTGGGCTGGCCAGGCCGGGACAGGTCCGAGTGGGCAGGTTGGGCTGGGGGTGCCTGCAGCCGCTACGCTTGTGGGAGGGTCACCTGCTATTGTCATGCCTGTGAGAAGTTTGCCTGATATATGATGCTCACTAGTTCTAGTGATCACCTTGTATCAGTCCAAACAACCCTTATGGTGATTGGTTGTAAAGTCAACCTTATAGACCAGCTATCCTAATGGTAGCATGGACAAAGCAGTCTTAGGCTAAACTCTTTTGGCATGTGAAGCCAGCTGTTTTACCACATATAACCCCTTGAATACCAAGTGAAAGGACACCACACAGGTTGTTATGAAAATAAACAATATATTTATTAACTAACATACTCCTCTGAACTCTTTATGAGATCAGAGGGCTAAGCACAGCACATGACAATCTCTTAGGAAAAATACGATAAGTTGCACAATTTTACAATGGTGCCCTAGGGGCACGTCAGACCATATACTAAACAAGTGGTATAAGGAAATCTTTAGAAGGAATGGAGCTGTCCAGAGGCTGTAGGATCGCTTGGACTACTCTACCCTAACTTTAGGTAAGTAATAGGAGGCCCACGGAACGTGTGTGCAGAGTGTGAACTCACACGCGGGATGCGTAACAACGTCTATGGACAGTACAGTTCAAGAAAAAGGTGAGTACGGACAATCCTGACTAGTTATGACTAAAACGACTGTGGAACTGGACACTAGGAGAGTCAATCTACCCTTGAGCACCAAAATGCTCTCGTTACCTCACCCACGGGCTGCGAGTGCATAGGTGTGATTGTGCAAAGTCGTGTCAGGTTTCTGCGTTGAAGTCTATGGAGCCTGAAAGAAAAGATGCTGCAGGCGACCAGGAGGAAGATGTCTGGTGCGATCCAAGGGTGGATCGGTGATGCTGAAGACCTGAAAGCAGAGGGGACAATGTTCAAAGTCACTAGCCAGTGACTGGAGTAGAACCAGGAAGGAACCAGGTGCTGTCGTCGCGATCAGGTGAAGAGTGGACGCTTGACTCTGCAGCCACGTGGACCAGGAGGTGTCTTCGATGACCAGGATGGAGGCATGAGCTGTCCCACGCAGGCTCTCGCTGTCGGCAGTGTTGGTTCTGGATTAAGCATCATCAGGCCTTGGCAAAGGCAACCCACGCGGTGAGTGGAAAAGGCGTCTGGTGCGGACCAGGAGGGTCCGGGGTACTTCTCTTTTGGAAGGAAGCAAGGGCCAGTCTGGAGCAACCAGACCAGCAGTGTTGATGTCATGGATCGTCGTCTAGGAGGCCACTAGCCAGCCGGGAAGTGACCAGATAACGAGTCAAGCAGCAAACAGGCAGAAGGGCCCCACGCAGATCTGGTTGATGCTGGAGGGCTGCTCGGGGTTGGGGCTTCTCAGTCCCCAAAGCACTTCATCGAGGATACCTCAGAAGTCGTGCTTGAAGCGAAGTGCAGATTCTTCAAGATGGCCGGTCCCACGTGTCTCGTCGCACCCACGGATCCCAGCTGTGCTGCAGATATAGGTAGAGGTCGGAGAGGTCTGGGAATCCGGGTCTCGTCGGGCTCTGAAGTCTGGATCCTCGAGGGAAGACGACAAAGTGAAGCCGCTGGACGCTTGATGGTGCCTGCTTGTGCAGGGTGGACACTCCTTGCCCACAAGGGAGATTTCTTCAGTCTTCTGTGTAGAAAGTCGAAGTCCAGAGTTTCTTCTTGTAGAGTTTCAGTTCAGGATTAATCTACTTTGGAATGGGACCAGCTCCTACCTTTATTCGCCTAAAGGGGGCTGTACTGTGACTAGGTCCCTCCTATGGGTGGGACCAGGAAGGGGGGTGGTTAGACCCCCTATCCTTTGTCCGGTCTTGCGCCAGAGCTGGGGCTGGAGTGCCCCAGGAACTGGTTTGGACCGGTGTATGCACAGGGACACCTTGTGTGCCCCAGGCATGTCTCATTCCTTTCAGCCCTGTCCTACCCAATACACAAAATCCTGTCTGGGGTGGTGCTAGCACCTCCCAAGGCAGGAAACCCTTTGTCCAGGCCTCCCTCGCTGGAAGGACTCCCAGAAGCAGGAGGTCAGACTTGTGTCTGTGGTGGCAGCATCCATTTTGTGATGCTGAGGCTCGGGTTAACTTTAACCAGGGTTCACAGTTACATACATGTCGTGTCCCTCTAAAAGGGTGGAATGCTACCCCCGTCAACAGAACTGGCGAGGGGGTAGTATTCCAATTCGTATGACACCTTACTCTACATGTTTTGATAATGCTATACCAAAGTTAGCAATAACCGCGAGGATTATAATGCACTTAAGAGTATATGGTATAGCGTTATCATGGAAACAGCTAAAGGACTTGGTTCAGAAAGCTGTAGACAGGCCCAGCTCATGCTATAGCACTAACGCACATAATTGCAAGCACTCTGCCTTCAGGATTGTTAAGGCCTGCCATAGGAGTGACTTATAGGAGGATATGTGTCCATTTTAGGGTTAGATATAGGCATACTATATCTAAAGCAAAGGGTGATTACACCACCTTGCCCCAGCTGAATAATCAACCAGTTGTGTCAGATTTGGATGGCCAGCCAGGGGTGGCATAATACATGCTGCAGCCCCTGGTAAGCCTTCTACTTATAAAAGCTATGGGCTGGTCATGACCATCAATATTCAGTTGAGATAGAACAGCTCCCACACCCAACTCAGAAGCATCTGTTTGGACAATGAAAGGTTTGGAGTAGTCTGGACTCTTGAGAATAGGTACAGTACACATGGCCTGCTTTAGATCATTGAATGCCTTTTGACAGCTAACTGTCCACTGAACTTTCTTTGGCATTTTCTTACTTGTCAGGTCATTAAGTGGAGTCACAACGGTTCCATAATTTCTGACAAATTTCCTATAGTAACCAGACAGGCCCAAGAAAGCTCTGACCTGTGTCTGGGTGGTTGGAGGAACCCAGTCCTTTATGGCCTGTATCTTGCTCTCCAATGGTTGAACCTGGCCTCCACCTACAAGGTGGCCCAGGTACACAACCTGACTCTGCCCTATCTGGCACTTGGTGGCCTTGATAGTGAGGCCTGCCTTTTGCAGGGCCTCCAAAACTTTCCTCAGGTGGATCAGGTGATCCTCCCAGGTGGAGCTAAAGACAGCAATATCATCTAGATATGCTGCACAGAAGTCATCCAACCCAGTGAGAACTTGGTTCACCAACCTTTGAAAAGTGGCAGGTGCATTTTTCAAACCAAAGGGCATCACCACAAACTGGTAATGACCTCCTGGGGTAGAAAATGCTGTTTTGGCCTTGGCATCCTCAGCTAACCTGATTTGCCAATAACCACCTGTCAGGTCAAATGTACTCAAGAATTTGGCAGAAGCCAACTTATCTATGAGTTCATCTGCTCTTGGTATTGGATGGGCATCTGTCTTAGTGACAGCATTGAGACCCCTGTAGTCTACACAAAATCTAATCTCTCTCTTACCATCCTGGGTGTGAGGTTTTGGCACTAGAACTACTGGAGTAGCCCAAGGGCTCTCCGAGGGTTCAATGACTCCCAATTCCAACATCTTTTGTACTTCTGTTTTTATGCAGTCCCTGACGTGGTCAGGTTGCCTGTAGATTTTACTCTTTATAGGCAGACTGTCACCAGTATCCACCTCATGGGTGCACCAGTTTGTCTGACTGGGTGTCAGAGAGAACATTTGTCTAAAGGATGGAAGAACCTGTTTACAATCCTCTTGTTGATGCTCAGAGAGTCTGTCAGAAAAGACCACACCATCTACTGACCCTGTGATGTATTCCTATAGGTTCTGTATCGATCCCCCTATTCCTGACCCTATTCTGGTTAACAAGTTAACTAGCAGCCATCCCATGAGGCAGAAAACCCCCATGATGCAGGAACCGTTATCTGATAAAGCCACACTACGGCACAGGAACGTGTTATCTGATTAGGTCATAACGCTTGCCATCTAATTAGACAAGCGATATTCCTCCAGCCCCTGATAAGGCATACGGAGTTCTCAAAACAAACCAAACCTATGACAGACCTGGGAAAAACCCTGCGGCCATTGTTTTGATTTCACCGAGAACTTCAGCAAAAGAATGTGCTAACGACCAGGTCGTATGACATCCTTATTGACGTATCTATGTCCATCCTTACGTCAATCTCGGCACCTTAAAGGTATAAATATTACCGGTATTGCCCTATGCAAACACACGCGGTGGTGACGAGATCGGAGCAGCCAGACTTGCCGAAGCCCAGAGCAGAGCAGACCCCGCTGGCGCAGCCCCGCCTTCCTGACGTGCTGAGAACGAGACGCTGCTTTCTCCTGCCGAGAAATCCAGCTCCGGCGCTTCCGGGTAGCCCTCGCAGGCAGCCTGGAATATCGAGACCAGAGACGAGAGATACCATCCCTCATTCATCCTAGATTCCAGGTACAGAACTGAATAACCCCTTGCAGAGAATTCTTTAGTCAGTCACTTGGCAAAACAAACTTAACTTAAACTGTAACTTTCTATTCCCGCCCACGTATTAGGCTTAGGTCAGGTACACGGGGTAGGCGTAGTTAGAAACACCAGTTGAGTACGATTAGTCAAATGTAAATGTGTATGTATTCATTTTATTCATTTTAAACCTTCATATGGCTAAGAAACCATATCAATGTTTTTACAGTATTATTTTATACTTCTGCTTTTATTGTATGCACTTTACTTAACCATAAGTATTGCAATAATATCGATCCATTTCTCTTGTATGAGAAAAGAGACTGATCAATAAATAACATCTTTTATTGAACACGCCCGTCTCTTCCTTTTCTCTACAATCTGGTGAGACTAAGAATGCACGTACTGACTGAGTAAAATAAGTCGTCTTTTGTTTTCACACGACTCTAGAGATACACTCTTGATTAGGGGAGAGCAAAGTTGTCATGTTCTATGGTTGTCAGAAACTAAATCCCTTCTTGTCTATCCAGGGAGGTTCAACTCCTCCTTGCCTATTCGAGAAAGTTTCTAGTGAACTCTGAGCTAGCTGGCAAAACCCAAAACTTTAAGTC
The DNA here is from genome assembly GCF_964261635.1 of Lissotriton helveticus. NCBI lineage: Eukaryota > Metazoa > Chordata > Amphibia > Caudata > Salamandridae > Lissotriton > Lissotriton helveticus. The sequence goes on along the minus strand of NC_136069.1, from coordinate 1,325,605,229 downwards.
TAATATCGACAGTAGTAGACCTAGTTAACGTCTGGTCTAGGCCTATACTATTGAAGGTATTATTCCAATGCGCAGAGCCTATTGGGATAATAGGAACTACAATACATGGCGCCCAATGTGGGGCCATGTAATGTGATGTATTCCTATAGGTTCTGTATCGATCCCCCTATTCCTGACCCTATTCTGGTTAACAAGTTAACTAGCAGCCATCCCATGAGGCAGAAAACCCCCATGATGCAGGAACCGTTATCTGATAGAGCCACACTACGGCACAGGAACGTGTTATCTGATTAGGTCATAACGCTTGCCATCTAATTAGACAAGCGATATTCCTCCAGCCCCTGATAAGGCATACGGAGTTCTCAAAACAAATCAAACCTATGACAGACCTGGGAAAAACCCTGCGCCCATTGTTTTGATTTCACCGAGAACTTCAGCAAAAGAATGTGCTAACGACCAGGTCGTATGACATCCTTATTGACGTATCTATGTCCATCCTTACGTCAATCTCGGCACCTTAAAGGTATAAATATTACCGATATTGCCCTATGCAAACACACGCGGTGGTGACGAGATCGGAGCAGCCAGACTTGCCGAAGCCCAGAGCAGAGCAGACCCCGCTGGCGCAGCCCCGCCTTCCTGACGCGCTGAGAACGAGACGCTGCTTTCTCCTGCCGAGAAATCCAGCTCCGGCGCTTCCGGGTAGCCCTCGCAGGCAGCCTGGAATATCGAGACCAGAGACGAGAGATACCATCCCTCATTCATCCTAGATTCCAGGTACAAAACTGAATAACCCCTTGCAGAGAATTCTTTAGTCAGTCACTTGGCAAAACAAACTTAACTTAAACTGTAACTTTCTATTCCCGCCCACGTATTAGGATAGGTCAGGTACACGGGGTAGGCGTAGTTAGAAACACCAGTTGAGTACGATTAGTCAAATGTAAATGTGTATGTATTCATTTTATTCATTTTAAACCTTCATATGGCATATCAATGTTATTACAGTATTATTTTATACTTCTGCTTTTATTGTATGCACTTTACTTAACCATAAGTATTGCAATAATATCGATCCATTTCTCTTGTATGAGAAAAGAGACTGATCAATAAATAACATATTTTATTGAACACGCCCGTCTCTTCCTTTTCTCTACAATCTGGTGAGACTAAGAATGCACGTACTGACTGAGTAAAATAAGTCGTCTTTTGTTTTCACACGACTCTAGAGATACACTCTTGATTAGGGGAGAGCAAAGTTGTCATGTTCTATGGTTGTCAGAAACTAAATCCCTTCTTGTCTATCCAGGGAGGTTCAACTCCTCCTTGCCTATTCGAGAAAGTTTCTAGTGAACTCTGAGCTAGCTGGCAAAACCCAAAACTTTAAGTCTAATATCGACAGTAGTAGACCTAGTTAACGTCTGGTCTAGGCCTATACTATTGAAGGTATTATTCCAATGCGCAGAGCCTATTGGGATAATAGGAACTACACTACATGGCGCCCAACGTGTTTGGAAGGGCGATAAAACTAACGTAAGACATTTAGAGTAACTCAGTCGTGCTTTTTCACTCAGACCCCTTTTTTCCCATAATACTCCAAAGACGTCTGGAGTGGGTAAAAGGTAATATCCGCCAGACCTCGCAGGAGGAAACTCCTATGTATGGTCCTTGGTTTAGTCAACGTTGAAGGATACACTGTTCCAAAATATTGTGCATCTAATCTTTGTTTCCATAAGAAACCTGATCTGCAAACAAACTAAATAACCTTCCTGTCGGTAAAATGGTAGACAGTGATGAAGAAAGAGAGACAGTTAGGATAGCAACTGAACTCGCAGCAGCTGATAATGCACTGCAAGACACAGACCCGGATATAATACTCATCCCGGTCATCAAGAGGAAATCTATAACTTTAAAACTTATAGAAAATGGACTGACACCTAGAGGTGGCACGGTCATATTCGTGATTGAGGCACACGAATATCGGCAGACAGAGGTATATTATTCATGGATACATTTTCCAGCAGCAAATGCTGTAACAAAGTACTTCCACTATTACAAAACAGAGGACCCTCCTAATGAGTACACTCCTTTCGAGGAGGTGGAAGTACCACTTAAATTTCAAGAGCATCTGCTCTTATTTAATGGCGCCCTAAAACATAATAATCACATCACCAGGCTCGGTCCATTAGGTAGACCAGGAGCAACGTGGCCGGTTCTAGCCGGTTACACACCACATCCAGACATCGATGGGATGTCTGCAGCAGAGCTTTTAACACAGCTAAAACAATTAATAAAATTACATAGACAATTAGTCCAATATGTGATGCGGACTTCAACAATTCAACCAGCAATTAAAATTCCACAGCTGACCCCTCACCAGGGGAACACAAATAAAATTACACCACAGAACATACAATCCTGCCTAGGTAAAGTGCCAGCTAAACGGGAACAAATACCATTCTGGTTAGCACAAAAAATCACCCAAATAGAGGCGGTGTTTCCTGACACCACCCCGTTAGAAAAACACAGGATTCTGACTATCTGTTTTCCAATGGGAATCGCACCACACGTGGAGGACTGTGACACTTGGGGTACAGTCTTTGCTTCCATCTACACAAAAACGCACGGTGTTCCATCCATTTCGGTAATACCAGATGTGCTAAAACAAATTCAAGACGAATACGGTCCAGAACCCGCTTTAACTCCTGGTATGAAATTACTAAAAGACTTCAAGCAGGTCTCGGCTATATTATTAGCCAACATAAAGGGAGAAGCAGCAAATGTGGCGATCCGCCAGAGGTTAAAGGAGACAGATATAGCAGACCAACCAGCTGAAATTGCCAGAATTATAGAAAAATCCTATGAGGAACTAGGTAGAGATAGTTTAGGTGGAATACCAGTAAAACCACAACTGATTGAAAGTCCCGAAAAAATATTTTTTAATAATAATTCAACATCACAAAAAAAGAGCTGGGATGGAAACAAACAATTCAATCCTAAAGAAAAGAAATTCCAGTCCAGAGGAAGGTCTCCTAGGCGGAGAGAAAAATCTCCGAACCAAAGACACAGGTCACCCCAAAGTGACCCCTCTGGGAAAAGATATAACCTTAGAAATAGGGATAATATAAAGAAGCCTGATAGATATCAAGAAATTGATACACGTCCCTCTCAATCTTTTCAGACTTCCTCGCAGAAATCGGAAAGAAGAGGACGATCAGAACAAAGAGAAGAGCACGCCAAGTCCAAAGACAAGGAACCTGCTCATCTAAAAAAGAAATTACAATTTCCAAAAAAGAAGGTAGCCAGTATCAAGGTAGTTAACAATGCCGAGAATACTGAGGACACAACTGAAAAACGGAGAATGGGCTCAGACAATGCTAGACAGCGCAGCAGAAGTGAGCATAGCTCGCAAAGTCCTTATGAATCTTCTGGAGACAGTGGACACGAATGAATATCTTCAAGTGGAAACTGCAGACACCAGAGTTAGCAAACCTCACAAAATATATGAAATAACTTTACGTATAGAAGGGGATAAGACTAGAAAAATAAGGGGACTATTTTGGGACAATCTCTCCAAGGGCTATGACATCCTTCTAGCTGAAAAAGACTGGCCACCAGAGTTTGTCAGGGAGTGCCCTCATGGCGAAGAAATAATTATGCCTGCCTTCTCAAATCATATCCCAATTCATAAAAAATACACACTTGCCAGAAAGTGGGCAGTAGCTCAAGCTCCTGCTTTATATAAAAATCATGTAGGATGGGATGAGGACTCTCCTCCTCACAAAATCCAGTTAAAATCACAACCTACTGCACAAAGACAGTACCCAATTAAGCAAGAAGCTAAAAAACAGGTACAAGAAATCCTAGATCAACTAGAATACCAGGGGGTGATTGAAACTTGCACCTCACAAATGAACAACCCTTTGTTTCCGGTCTCCAAACCAGACAACTCATATCGTCTAGTTTTGGATTACCGACACCTTAACTCATGTTGCAAAACTTTTGCAGTGCAAAACTCGCATAGTGCTGCACTAATGAATAACATAGTGCGCAAAAAATACAAAACAACATTAGACATCTCTAATGGATTCTTTTGTCAAAACATAGCACCAGCGAGCAGATATTTGTCTGCATTCTCAATAAATGGCACTCAAAAACAATTCTGTCGGTTAGCCCAGGGGTACAAGAATAGCCCAGGGGTATTCTCAGCGAGAGTAACAGAATTACTGCAAACATATAATGACGAAGCATTATCTTATGTCGACGACATATACTTAACAGATGATGACTTGGATACTCACTTGAAGAGAGTGAACACCATAATACTTGGGTTCGCAGCAGAGGGTTACAAATTCAACTTTAAAAAATCCAGAATTGCCCATCTAACAGTCCTGTTCTTAGGATACGAATTATCAAGTGAAGGCAAAAGCCTGGCTGACAATTTCCTAGAGAAATGTGCCGTACTCCAAGCACCTAGAACACTAAAAAACCTACAGTCAATTCTAGGCTTCCTAAATTTCGGAAGAACATACATTGCAAATTACGCAGAAAGGGTCAAACCCCTTTATGATCTAATAAAACCAGATTTTAAAAGAACCAATTGGACTCAAATACACACAGAAATTTTGAGATCCTTACAAAAAGACATGTTAATTAAAACAAAATTAGAAACACGTGATAACACACGCAATCTTGTGATTCGAGTCATCCCAGGAAGATGCGGATTCACATACCTGACCTCTAATGAGGGAGAAAAGGTACCAATTGCATTCAAATCACACTTGTACACAGAAGCTGAAAAGAAATTCAGCATTAAAGAAAACATTGTTCATGCAGTTCAAACCGCAATAGCTAGAGAAAAAGATCAAGCGGACGGTAGACGTATCACAGTCAGAACAGCAGAATCAGCCTTTGAGGCATTAACAACACCTTGTAATTTACCAACAACAACATTGAATCCGGAATGGATACAATGGGTGAATTCAATTACAACGGACAAAGTATACTACTACTTTGATCCAGAACTAAAGGAATTGAAAAATCTAGAATATGAAAGAACATTCCCTCTGCCTATCGACATTCTGCCCTTACGACAATACGCTTGTGTAATCTATACAGACGGACATGCTCAACCCTCCGTTTGGGGAGAGCAAGCATACAACCCAACATGTGAGATTACAAAAGAAGTGTGGCGCGGAGGTAAACTAAGACCTCTATTGACAAAAACACACTCAGTAGAAACTAATTCAGAACAACAGACTGAAATAATAGCATTGAAAATGGCGCTAGATAATGCGGATCGCGAATTCCCGACACTTATAGTGTCCGATTCATATTACTGCGTCAAATCATATAACAACGATTTGCAGACATGGATTCAAAACGGTTACAAAGATGACACAGGTGCAACAATAAAGCAAAAACTGCTTTGGGAACAAATAGCTCTTTTACAAAAAGAACTACCAAAGACTCACGTGACACACTCACTGAGTCATCAGCGTGATGGCGTTCACGTTGCAGGGAATTCATTGGCTGAGACAGCCACAGCGGTAGCAACTAAATCGGCGTCCGTAGCTCGAAAAAAGCGTACAGTGAAGTATATTGACGGTGAAACAGTGCTGGCGGTGAAAACGTCATCAAAAGGCGACTGCTCAGCGCTACCGATCAACTATCCACTCAATTATACATACATAATCGATGCAAACTCCGTCCCTTTTGCTCGAATCCCTGGAGTGGGGGATAGAGTGATTCCAAACATGGACAGGAGAGACTTGTTAATAGCAGACGCACATATGGGCGAGGGTCTCAGACACCTCAAACTAAAAGATTCTCTGGAAGAATTACAATCAAGGTACTGGTGGCCAGGCATGAGCCTGCATCATACCATTTTTGTAAAGAACTGCCCAAACTGTAACAGAAATCGCAGTTGTGAGAGAAACGGTGTAATACTGTGTCGTTTCACTCCAGAAAAGATCAACAGTAAAAAGCAAAGCGTCCGATTAACATATACAGGCTAGTTTCCACTTATAATGTAGATCATCAGCACTCGGCTGACGTCTGGACTGTTATACAAAGATTTGCGAGTCTAAATGGCATATACGCTAAGAGCATGCTACGTTTGACCATTGTTTTCAATCTGGCCCTCCAGCCTGAGGGGAAACATGGCCAAGTGAGCATAGCACAGCGGGACTCTTCTCACTTCCTTCCTGAGGGATACGGGATGGTGTAAAGAAAAAACCAAGGCATACAGCTATCTATAACAGAAAGGATATTAGGTTCGGGAGCTGGGTGGGTCAAACATCTAATAGGTGTCCAACGTAGTCTAAATAACTTGCCAAGAAATTCTCTGAAGGGATTCAGTCCGTACGAATTATTATTTGGAACTAGGATGTTAGTCTTAGACCTCGACAGTCAGACTTCAGTGGTGAAGGAAAAAAGCTTTGATATCAAAGATCGTTTGGCTGTTTTGCAGGACTTTAACGAAACAAGAAAAGACCTGAGCAACATAAAGTTGAAACAGCAGCCAACAACCACTGAAGAACCACCACCTGTCCCAGCAAGACCTGTCTGGATTCCAAAAGTCGGGGATCTAGTCAGAGAAAAGATCGCGGTAAAGAAGGAATTTGGGCCTTCTTACAGAATAGCAGTTCCTGTCTTGTCTGTCAACGGGACAAGATCAGTTGTACTACTGCCGCTTGCTGGTAAAAAGGAGAACCGAGTTGTATCCATCGACCTGGTAAAACCACAACATGTGGCCGATAACAAATAGTAGGCCAAGTGGACTCCCGAGAAGTAGTAGAACACCAAGATTTGCTACTAACACAGAGGTTCAATCTAAGAGGCTAATCACATTCGAAACGCCTACAGAACTACAACAAGGACTATGCAACAATGCAATGGAACTTAGACCTCTGAAAACCCAAATAAAAACATTTAGCAGAGACACACCAATCTATAATGAAGTAACAAACGACTATGCAAGAAACAGTAATCCTGAAACAATTGGAACAATTGACAGAACTGCATCCGGCTACTTCATAAACTTCGATGATTCCTCTGAAGGCTTCACTGAATCAAAAACACAGCCATCAAAAACCTTTAAAGATAAAGTTAAAGTACTTTTGAAACAACTGAAAGAAACATATCTAATTTCTCCATGGATTGAATTTTGGGTGGGTTTTGGTGCATTTATCCTCATACTTTGGCTCATCATGGTACTAACTTTGGGACGCTTCATTGAGGGAAAATATGCTAAAATGGACACAGCAAGTCAGAAAATCAACTTGATCCTCAAACCACACACATCTTCACACGTCGAGAAAAGAGAACTTTCTTCAGTCAACTTCACAGCCAATCCTATACCGGGTGGGGTTGCATGGGACAAAACTGACTACGAAATTTATGGGCCGGTTGAAATCCTGAAATATCCACACCAAATTAAGATCTCGTTGAGTGACTTTGTAAAACCAAGCTCATTTGCTGATGATTGGGACTTTGAAAGTATAAATAATATGATGTCTGACTTAGTGATGTCTGCTAAATTTACCAAACATGATTATTTGCAGGGTTCGACAAATTATGATAGTATGTACTGTTATAACCACTATGGTAACCATTTTCTACATAGATCTGCACAACCTAGAAATGTTTTAAATTATAATCAATGGGAACATTGTGCAACCCCTCCAAAAGGAAGCTCAAGAACCGTTTATGACAAATATTCATACTTTTCAGGTTTTAACACAAGTAATGCCGAAACATTTTATTTCAAATTGTCAAATAAGACAGGGACAAAGACCATGATAACAAACACGAAATTTATATATTCAGACTCATTCTTTGAACAAATGAATACTTTTGGTTTTGATTATTGGGACAAAAATGTTGAAGTAAAAAGTGTTTGGGGTACAAAAGAATGGCAAGTACAGGGTATAGAATCTTTGTTTAGAGCCTGCATGATCCCAGAACAAATTATATTTTTAAATGACACTGTTCAACAAACTACCTGTCTTGGCTTAGCCAAAATCAAAGATTTAAATAAACCGTCTATTCCAAAACCAACAATGAACAGCAATAGCTCCACAGATTAAGAGATAGACGTAAATTATGTACTAAACCAAAACAGAACACATCCTGATTGGAAACAGTGGTTGATTTGGCCCACAGATACTAATAACTGTCAAAACAGATTCCTGAACAAAACACAGGGGTTCAAAATGACCAGGCCAGACCCTAGATATTCCCAAAGACAACACCCAGGAATAATAACCACCTACAGTGTGGGCAAATTATGCCTTCAGTGGCTATAGACTTCCACACTGGCAGAAATTAAGCAACACCTAACTTTACTTACTGATGGTGCTGACTTGCGTGATTTCATTATGGGACCGCGCAAACAGCGTCAGAAACGTTTCATAGCAGCCTCTGTATATGCAGCATACAACGAGGCCTGGAAGGTGACTCAAATTGAGACAGCAGAAAGAATACGGGAAATTGACCGTATTAATTTGGAAAAATCACTTTCTGTAGTGGACAATGGGTTAATGACTCTGTCCTCCAGAATTTTTTCTCTGGACAGCATTGTGTCTTCAGCAATCGACATAATATCGCAAGACTTGCTGTTGTTACAACACGGTCAGTCTCAATTGCGTTCTATTGTACAGCTTGGCTGGACGTTACAAAATCTGCGTTCAGGCTATGTGCCTTGGCGTTTAATCAACACAACGTCACTATTCAATATCTTTAACCTTACTGATAAACAAATCAGTATGGCACAAAAGGGTGCTGATTATACAATTCTGAGCATTGAGAAACTCAAGAGATTACCAGTGACAATGTCAGAACGACCTGTCAGTGAATGGATAATACATGGGATAATTAATATTCCAATATCAACCTTCAGGTTTCAATACTGCCAAAAATATATACAGGCTGGCATGTACGAAAAATTGGGAAAGGGGTACATTAAAACAAGATGGAACTTGCCCTATTCACATGCATGTGTCAGTAATAAAGGACAGAAAGTGTTTCTTAGTGGCAATAATTGTGCAATGTCACTGAGCGGTACACTTCTGTGTAATGGAATTAGTTTGCATGGAGCCTGTGAAGGGAACTCAAATAACCTTTCATGTCACCAGCTAGGCGCACCTGCAACAGAGATAGAACCATTCTTTCAAAGACTCTATAATGGGAGTTACATTCTAATTGTAGATCGCAGATGCTGTAGTCTTATGCCCGGGACTCCTTATCTCGTAACTACGACTGCGAAGGTCAAGTGCTGTGGACGCTTATTGTTCCCCAGCTCCCATCCAGACAGGGAGGCAAGGGCATGGCCCAACTTGAAAATTACTTCTATTCGAATAGATACTTTAAGCAGAATGAAAACAGTGCTTCTTCAGACCCGACCAGACTCACGTCATCAAAAGAAACGTATGATCTCCTAGTCGCAAGGACGACTGCAGAGATTCACTCCTTATTATCAACTAATTCCCCCATACATTTCGCAGAAATCCTGAATGAAATCTTAAATATTTCTGATACCAGTGGAGTCTCAAAAGTATTTAAGACAGTATTTTCGATCGCATTAACACCATTCAAAGCCATACTGGGTATTTTTCCAGATTTCGTCCATTCGATTTTTGGCGGACTTCCCCTCATTTTAGGACTAATTGCAGGAATCCTATTCTTAGTCCTTATATTTCGTTATGGCAAACCATGTCACAGACAAAACACCTGCGACAAGGGAAGAAACAATCCTAGCCATTGGATACCGGGACCGGATATCAAAAATCCTGGGACTATCCCGGCTTAGAGACCTGAACATGACTTGGTTTCTTTCATTTCGACCAATGTGGCATCGATGTGTTTTACCTGTATTAAGGTGCTTGCTATGCGGAGAAGAATGCTTGTTAGACACCTGTCTGACTCTACAATCAGATGCGCCAATGGATGCAGAAACATTGTTGAGTCCAATAAAGGCTCATGCTTTGTGCTGCCCTCAACGGCTACAAATCCTGATGACGGCATTCGTGGAAGCTTCACCACTACGATTAAGGGGTAGTGAAGTTCAAGATGAAAGCAGCATTGATCAGGTACGACCTTCTGTCAGCAATACTAATCAAAACGTCAATGGAAACAATCATGCGCACGAATGCATGGTTACATCTTTTTCCGAGTTAGTCTAAATGATATGATGTTCTCACCAGAGCAGAAATAGAGACTTTTGAGCAAGCTCGCACACGGCGTTCCCTGAATTTGGCCTTCAACTAGAATAGCAAAATACCATGAACAAATTTTCCCTCCAGTTCACGGACAGCAATTTTTTTTCAGCAGCCCCAAAATATTTTTACGAATTTTTCGGGACACTTATTTTCTGCTTAAAGTAAGAACTATTCTTAGAGAACTAAAATTTCTATTTTTAGATACTTTATAGACATTAGTTGCCCGCTGGTATGTTCATAATTATTTTATTCTGTGATGGAATGGTTTTGAAACTTTTTTCTGTATTAAGAGCCATTTCATGTGTAAATTCTCATATACAAATTAGTGATAATGTATAGATATGCGTGATTACTTTAGCATTATTCTACAGCTTGAGTGCATATATTACATGTGACTGTTTTTTCCGTTTATTTGATAATTTCAAAATGCATTTATGTATTTTGGGGTGTTAAGGTATACACGATACTCTACAGTATGTTTTACTATGCATAGATTCGTAAATATGTCCATAGTTAGCGTGGAGTGGGTGTGATGTATTCCTATAGGTTCTGTATCGATCCCCCTATTCCTGACCCTATTCTGGTTAACAAGTTAACTAGCAGCCATCCCATGAGGCAGAAAACCCCCATGATGCAGGAACCGTTATCTGATAAAGCCACACTACGGCACAGGAACGTGTTATCTGATTAGATCATAACGCTTGCCATCTAATTAGACAAGCGATATTCCTCCAGCCCCTGATAAGGCATACGGAGTTCTCAAAACAAATCAAACCTATGACAGACCTGGGAAAAACCCTGCGGCCATTGTTTTGATTTCACCGAGAACTTCAGCAAAAGAATGTGCTAATGACCAGGTCGTATGACATCCTTATTGACGTATCTATGTCCATCCTTACGTCAATCTCGGCACCTTAAAGGTATAAATATTACCGATATTGCCCTATGCAAACACACGCGGTGGTGACGAGATCGGAGCAGCCAGACTTGCCGAAGCCCAGAGCAGAGCAGACCCCGCTGGCGCAGCCCCGCCTTCCTGACGCGCTGAGAACAAGACGCTGCTTTCTCCTGCCGAGAAATCCAGCTCCGGCGCTTCCGGGTAGCCCTCGCAGGCAGCCTGGAATATCGAGACCAGAGACGAGAGATACCATCCCTCATTCATCCTAGATTCCAGGTACAGAACTGAATAACCCTTGCAGAGAATTCTTTTGTCAGTCACTTGGCAAAACAAACTTAACTTAAACTGTAACTTTCTATTCCCGCCCACGTATTAGGCTTAGGTCAGGTACACGGGGTAGGCGTAGTTAGAAACACCAGTTGAGTACGATTAGTCAAATGTAAATGTGTATGTATTCATTTTGTTCATTTTAAACCTTCATATGGCTTAGAAACCATATCAATGTTTTTACAGTATTATTTTATACTTCTGCTTTTATTGTATGCACTTTACTTAACCATAAGTATTGCAATAATATCGATCCATTTCTCTTGTATGAGAAAAGAGACTGATCAATAAATAACATCTTTTATTGAACACGCCCGTCTCTTCCTTTTCTCTACAATCTGGTGAGACTAAGAATGCACGTACTGACTGAGTAAAATAAGTCGTCTTTTGTTTTCACACGACTCTAGAGATACACTCTTGATTAGGGGAGAGCAAAGTTGTCATGTTCTATGGTTGTCAGAAACTAAATCCCTTCTTGTCTATCCAGGAAGGTTCAACTCCTCCTTGCCTATTCGAGAAAGTTTCTAGTGAACTCTGAGCTAGCTGGCAAAACCCAAAACTTTAAGTCTAATATCGACAGTAGTAGACCTAGTTAACGTCTGGTCTAGGCCTATACTATTGAAGGTATTATTCCAATGCGCAGAGCCTATTGGGATAATAGGAACTACACTACAACCCGTCATCAGGGTTCTGAGTGAGCAGGTCTGGGAGAGGGTCACTCTCTTCCTCCTGTCCCTCATCTCTGGCCATGAGAGCCTGTTCACATGAAGTACTCTGTGAGGGCTCCTGGGAGTTCCAAGGTCTACCAGGTAGGTGACCTCTCCCTTTTGTTCAATGATGGTGTGGGGTCCAGACCATTTGTCTTGGAGAGCTGCTGGGGCCACTGGCTCCAACACCCACACCTTCTGTCCTGGGTGATACACAGTCAGGACAGCCTTTTGGTCATGCCAAGCTTTTTAACGTTCTTGGCTGGCCTCCAGGTTTTTAGATGCCTTCTCCATGTACTCTGCCATCCTGGAGCAGAGACCAAGTACATAGTCCACTATGTCAAGTTTAGGCTTTTTGAGAGGTAACTCCCATCCTTCCCTCACAAGACATAGGGGTCCTCTTACAGGATGCCCAAATAGAAGCTCAAAAGGGCTGTAGCCAACCCCCTTCTGTGGGACCTCTCTGTAAGCAAACAGAAGGCAGGGTAAAAGGATGTCCCATCTTCGCCTAAGCTTTTCAGGTAACCCTTTTATCATCCCTTTTAGGGTCTTGTTGAATCTCTCCACAGGCCCATTGCACTGTGGATGATAGGGTGTGGTGAATTTGTAATTCACTCCACACTCCTTCCACATTGCAGTCGAGGATCCTGACATAAAGTTTGTACCTCTGTCAGAGACAACCTCCTTAGGAAACCCCACTCTAGTAAACACTGCAAGTAGGGCCCTGGCCACAACAGGAGCTGTAGTGGTCCTAAGGGGAATAGCTTCTGGGTACCTGGTGGCATGATCCACTATCACCAGTATAAATCTGTGCCCAGATGCTGTTGGGGGGTCCATTGGGCCAACAATGTCAATCCCCACTCTTTCAAAGGGTACCCCCACCACAGGTAGTGGTATAAGGGGGGCCTTTGTTGTGCCACCTGATTTGCCACTGGCTTGACAGCTGAAACATGAGCGACAAAACTCTCTTGTGTCTTCTGACATATGAGGCCAGTGAAAGTGTGGGACAAGCCTTTCCCAAGTCTTGTTCTGGCCTAAGTCACCTGCAAGGGGAATCTCATGGGCCAAGGTAAGAAGGAAACCTCTCAGAGACAAGGGGATGACCAGCCTCCTAGTAGCACCAGGCTTGGGGTCGCTTGCCTCAGAGTATAGGAGTCCATCAACCCAGTACACCTTGTGGGTACCTGTGGCATTCCCTACAGCCTCAGCAGCAGCCTGCTGTCTGAGGGGTTCAAGAGATGAACAGTCTAACTGTACCTGCCTCAAGTCTGCCCTGGAAGGTCCCCCTGTCCCAAGAAACTCAACCTGTTCAGGTTCAAGTTCTTCTTCTAGGACAGTTCCTTCTGGGGTCGTTGGGTCAGCCTCCTGTGAGGGCTGATCCTCTACCTGAGGCAGGGGGGGAAGGCACTGCCTTAACCCTACTCCTCTTTCTCTTGGGTAGTGTCTGGTCCATTGTTCCAGGATCCAGCACTTGTTCAGCTGGGCATTTCTTGGCCTGTGACCTGGTCACAGCAAGATGGTTCGCAAAACAATTCCCCAGACACACAGTCAATCTGTACCATGTGACCACTGGATTTGATTTTCCAAACAAATTTATTTTTCTTTTTTATACATTTATCAGCAAAAAATTTTGAAAAACAGGCACAAACAGAACCACTGTCAGATCAAAAGGTTCATATATACAGTATCTACAAATGTACACATTTACAAATTAGCAAACATGAATCAAACAAAAGTGGTTAGACACACCAAAAAAAAAAAAAACAATAACATATATAATAATCCACATGAATGGCAATTATATACAGTGCAAAAATTAGTCCATAAACAAAAAACAGGTACCAGTCCTAGGGATTGAAAAACCAAGTGACAGGCGGGATTGAGATCGAAAACAAGCCTGCCTGTCAGCGAGAGCCTGTGGTATAATGTTTAATAGGGTTGCGGGGCTAGGGTACAGAATGGTGAGATGATTTACATCCTAGCGGCACCCTTTGTTGTAGCCACAGGGTGGTATTGTCGACGCGTTTCGAACCTCAGTATTCAAGGTTCTCTTCAGGACGGGGACTGGGAAACAGATTCTGCAAAAAAGTACAGAATTGGTGTCAGAAAAGTACATTAGCGTACTATAAAGTGCCTACTCAGACTCCAGAAAGAGTAAAGAATATTTACCTGCACGAGGGCACAAAGATTGCCGTAGTGTAGGTATATCAGGTATATCGTGATTCGTATTCACACCTAAAAGACATATGCAAAGGTGCTCAGTGCAAGGAGAATCAAGGGGTCCCACTAAGATTGGCAAAGGGTGTAGCTTATATATGAATCATACCTGCACTTAACGCAGAGCAAGACTTCGGGCGTGGTGTCAGGCTTCAGGAGCGTTCGGGGATCAGGGCAGCTCACATTATTTTTGCGCGTGTTGGTCTGGATAGGTGATAAAAAATCATATATGGAGTGTGTATATTAGCGTGGATCCACAGAGTATCACACACCCCACTCGCCAAGGTCAAATGGTGCGAGGTTCCTACCTGGCGTTGTAGACCACAGAGGGGAAAACGACCGGTCAATGACCTCAATTCAGGCCGGCAGGCAAAGTTGGCCCGCTAGAAAAAGAAAACAACCTTTTATGAGCGCTAGGGTCAAAAGGCAGCAGCGGAACTGGTTACAGAACGCTACGCAGGAAATGCTTACTTCTATGGGGGAATTAATCCAGCCTCAGAAAGATCGATGTTGCTCACTCTCTCCCAGTAACAAGCAGTCTGTAGGTGGAGCGCCGGGACACCATTAGGTATTTTAATTCCGGTTCAAAGTAACGGGGGGTGTGGTCAGAAAACGGAGTAAAGCCCCTATGGAATGCTGGTATCTGTAGTTAGTAGGGAACCTGAAGTCAAGCATGTCAGCTGATTTCATGCTTAAAAGCCTGCCAGGAGCATTGCAATCTGGCAATTATACAACTTTCTCAACAGATTACGTGACATTCCTCCCCGCGCATGCACATATTTACAAGGCCAATACAATGAATACATTTATCCTCAGTTTAAATGAGCAACATTTACACGATAGTACTGCATGTCATCATACCCATTGTTTTCACTACAATAGTACATGTCATTATACTCATCAAAACATGAAAATTCTGAATTCATTGTACACTGTAATATTCGGAATGACAATTATTGCACTTGAAGTTCGTTATAGCCATAGACAACACCATACCTCAATGTCCAAGGTGACTAAATACTAGACCTATAGGACCCAGCAGATAGTGTTAAAAGGGTGAATGAGAAATAGTGGGTAGGGGCACAGTGAGAGTTATGATAAGGCAGCACAGCCAAACTCGACAACATCGGTCAAGAGCGAGTTCATAGATTAACAGTTTCAGACATCTTGTTCAAACCAGAATTGGATGTATCAAACTTCAGGATAAGATACGCCTCTTTTTGAGAAAGGCGAAGGTCAGGGTCTCCACTGCCACCCCTGATAACCGCCAGAACAGTCCATCTTATATCCTGACTAGAATGTTTTTGTTGTAGGAAATGGGAGACAAGAGGAGCAGTCAAGACCTTCGCCTTTCTCAAAAAGAGGCGTATCTTATCCTGAAGTTTGATACATCCAATTCTGGTTTGAACGAGATGTCTGAAACTGTTAATCTATGAACTCGCTCTTGACCGATGTTGTCGAGTTTGGCTGTGCTGCATTATCATAACTCTCACTGTGCCCCTACCCACTATTTCTTATTCACCCTTTTAACACTATCTGCTGGGTCCTATAGGTCTAGTATTTAGTCACCTTGGACATTGAGCTATGGTGTCGTCTATGGCTATAACGAACTTCAAGTGCAATAATTGTCATTCCGAATATTACAGTGTACAATGAATTCAGAATTTTCATGTTTTGATGAGTATAATGACATGTACTATTGTAGTGAAAACAATGGGTATGATGACATGCAGTACTATCGTGTAAATGTTGCTCATTTAAACTGAGGATAAATGTATTCATTGTATTGGCCTTGTAAATATGTGCATGCGCGGGGAGGAATGTCACGTAATCTGTTGAGAAAGTTGTATAATTGCCAGATAGCAATGCTCCTGGCAGGCTTTTAAGCATGAAATCAGCTGACATGCTTGACTTCAGGTTCCCTACTAACTACAGATACCAGCATTCCATAGGGGCTTTACTCCGTTTTCTGACCACACCCCCCGTTACTTTGAACCGGAATTAAAATACCTAATGGTGTCCCGGCGCTCCTCCTACAGACTGCTTGTTACTGGGAGAGAGTGAGCAACATCGATCTTTCTGAGGCTGGATTAATTCCCCCATAGAAGTAAGCATTTCCTGCGTAGCGTTCTGTAACCAGTTCCGCTGCTGCCTTTTGACCCTAGCGCTCATAAAAGGTTGTTTTCTTTTTCTAGCGGGCCAACTTTGCCTGCCGGCCTGAATTGAGGTCATTGACCGGTCGTTTTCCCCTCTGTGGTCTACAACGCCAGGTAGGAACCTCGCGCCATTTGACCTTGGCGAGTGGGGTGTGTGATACTCTGTGGATCCACGCTAATATACACACTCCATATATGATTTTTTATCACCTATCCAGACCAACACGCGCAAAAATAATGTGAGCTGCCCTGATCCCCGAACGCTCCTGAAGCCTGACACCACGCCCGAAGTCTTGCTCTGCGTTAAGTGCAGGTATGATTCATATATAAGCTACACCCTTTGCCAATCTTAGTGGGACCCCTTGATTCTCCTTGCACTGAGCACCTTTGCATATGTCTTTTAGGTGTGAATACGAATCACGATATACCTGATATACCTACACTACGGCAATCTTTGTGCCCTCGTGCAGGTAAATATTCTTTACTCTTTCTGGAGTCTGAGTAGGCACTTTATAGTACGCTAATGTACTTTTCTGACACCAATTCTGTACTTTTTTGCAGAATCTGTTTCCCAGTCCCCGTCCTGAAGAGAACCTTGAATACTGAGGTTCGAAACGCGTCGACAATACCACCCTGTGGCTACAACAAAGGGTGCCGCTAGGATGTAAATCATCTCACCATTCTGTACCCTAGCCCCGCAACCCTATTAAACATTATACCACAGGCTCTCGCTGACAGGCAGGCTTGTTTTCGATCTCAATCCCGCCTGTCACTTGGTTTTTCAATCCCTAGGACTGGTGCCTGTTTTTTGTTTATGGACTAATCTTTGCACTGTATATAATTGCCATTCATGTGGATTATTATATATGTTATTGTTTTTTTTTTTTGGTGTGTCTAACCACTTTTGTTTGATTCATGTTTGCTAATTTGTAAATGTGTACATTTGTAGATACTGTATATATGAACCTTTTGATCTGACAGTGGTTCTGTTTGTGCCTGTTTTTCAAAAAAATTTGCTGATAAATGTATAAAAAAGAAAAATAAATTCGTTTGGAAAATCAAATCCAGTGGTCACATGGTACAGATTGACTGTGTGTCTGGGGAATTGTTTTGCGAATAATCCTGTCCAGCCACTTTGTTCTGTTTTTTCTATTGTTGAGATCCGGGTTGGTCAGATGTAGGATCCGATACCTTTACTGTTTCACAGTCTGGTCACAGCAAGGACATGTGTTGACAAACCTAACATTTCCACATGAGTCCTATACTCCACATCTGACCATAAGGAGGATTCCAAATCATTGCCCAAAAGACAGTCTACTGGGAGATCTGAACTAACTACAACCCTTTTGAGGCCAGTTACCCCTCCCCAGGAGAAGTTAACAACTGCCATACTGTGATTGGTAGTGACGTTGCTAGCATTGGTCACTAGGTAGTCTGAACCTAGTATTACCTGATCAGGGTCCACAAAGTTTGGTGTCACCATAGTGACACTGGCACAAGTGTCCCTGTAGGCCTGAGCCATCTTTCCATTGATTAAAGGCGTTTGCCTGTATTTCCCCAGAGTACTGGGACTTACAGTAGGGGTCATATCCATGTCCCTAGTACAAACAAGAACAGCCTGAGTAGGTATTCTGACTAAGTCAGAACCCACCTCAGTTCCCAGGGTTAACCCTACTATAACCTTGGGGGGAGCACTACCACTACTAACTGTACTAGGGGGTGCAGGTGCCTTAGGGGCAGTAGTGGTAGGAGCTGGGCCTTTCTTGGTGCACTCACTAAACCAGTGAGTTTTACTTTTACAGTATTGGCACCATGGTTTCTTTTGACCATCATTCTTCTTCTTTTGGGAATTCTGGGACCCACCCTCCTTAGATTGTTGGGGCCCTGTTGAAGACTTCTGGTCATTTTGCTTATTCTCATTACCCTTCTGGTCTGCTTTCTTCTGGCCACCACCCTGGTTCTGGTTCTGCTGCTTGACCCTTGTCCTGACCCATCTGTCTGCCTTCTTTCCCAATTCTTGTGGAGAGGTCAGATCTGAGTCGACAAGGTGCTGATGCAACAACTGGTTCTGACAATTATTTAAGATTTGCTCTCTCATAATTAGATTATACAATCCTGTGTAATCAGTAACTTTACTTCCCAGTAACCAGCCTTCCAAAGCCTTAGTGGCACAATCAACAAAGTCAGTCCAATCCTGAGACGGAGTTTTCTGGGTGTCTCTGAACATCAACCTGTACTGTTCAGTTGTTAGGCCAAACCCACCAACCAGTGGATTCTTCAGGACTTGGTGATTGTTAGCATCCTCAGCTCTAGTAGTGAGGAGCTTATCTCTACCTTCACCTTCAAAGGAGAGCCACAATATAGCTGCCCACTGACCCTGGGGAATCTGGTGTACAATGCCGGCCCTCTCCAGAGCAGTCATCCATTTGTGGATGTCATCCCCTACCTTAAAGGGGGGCACTATTTTACTCAGGTGTCTAGTATCAAAACTCCTGTCTTTATCTCTAGGGATAATGCTGCCACCAGTGGGTTCTACCCCACTCAATTTCTGCTATCTGGTAAAGGCAAGTCTTTCCTTGGCAAGGGCAAGTTCTTACCTCTCAATCCTCAGATTCACTTCCCTCATCTTAGCTTCATGCTCTCTTCTCTGAGGGGATGTCATCCCTCTCTGAGAAGATGCCTGAGAGACATGGGTGTGAATAGATCTGTTAGAGCCTCTGGAGCGAGACCTAACCCGTCTATTCCCAAGGTTAGGCCTGCTTGTGGATGGGTTTGGGGCTCCCCCAGTTCCATCCTCATGTAGGCTTAAGTTGGCCCTGGTAAGTCTGCTGACTACTACTGGACCTTTGTCTGCCTCATCCCCAGATGAATCATCATCTTCCCTACCATTTACATTCTCTGTTTCAGGGAGGTTAGAGTCTGGATCACGTGGTTCACCTTCTAAGGGGGGCATGCTCCCATCTGGATTAGAGGGGCCTGTGTTAGAAGCCCTTCTAGCATCATATGTCTCTAAGAGACCTAACAGAAAGGAGGTGGTAGGGTTAGAACCCTGTTTCAGTCCCCTGGAGGTACACAATTGTCTCATCTCCTGGAAACTGAGTGCTGCATATCTGGAAAGGACCTGTGGAGGGTCACTGACCTCTAGGGGAGTCACTGAAGTCTCTCCATGGGTAGAAATGCTTTCTAGTGAGGTGTAAGTAGTGCACTTACCTACACTATGGGTTTTCCCACTGATCCCTTGCTAAGAGTTGTAGTCAGGGTGTGCTACTCCCTTTCTACTACAACAGCTGGTTAAGTAGAACTCAGAGTATTTCTAAGCTTGTTATATGTACCCATGGTACCTTATGTGATCTTTCAAATGATATCTCAAGATTATATTTGGTAAAAACAACAGCAAGCTCAAATCCCAACCGCTGCACCCAATGTGAGAAGTTGGCCTGATATATGATGCTCACTAGTTCTAGTGATCACCTTGTATCAGTCCAAACAACCCTTATGATGATTGGTTGTAAAGTCAACCTTATAGACCAGCTATCTTAATGGTAGCATGGACAAAGCAGTCTTAGGCTAAACTCTTTTGGCACGTGAAGCCAGCTGTTTTACCACATATAACCCCTTGAATACCAAGTGAAAGGACACCACACCGTTGTTATGAAAATAAACAATATATTTATTAACTAACATACACCTCTGAACTCTTTATGAGATCAGAGGGCTAAGCACATGACAATCTCTTAGGAAAAATATGATAAGTTGCACAATTTTAGAATGGTGCCCTAGGGGCACGTCAGACCATATACTAAACAAGTGGTATAAGTAAATCGATAGAAGGAATGGAGCTGTCCAGAGGCTGTAGGGTCAGTGGGACTACACTACCCTAACTTTAGGTAAGTAATAGGAGGCCCACGGAACGCGTGTGCAGAGTGTGAACTCACACGCGAGATGCGTAACAACGTCTATGGACAGTACAGTTTAAGAAAAAGGTGAGTATGGACAATCCTGACTAGTTATGACTAAAACGACTGTGGAACTGGACACTAGGAGAGTCAATCTACCCTTGAGCACCGAAATGCTCTCGTTACCTCACCCACGGGCTGCAGGTGCATAGGTGCGAAGTCGTGTCGGGTTTCTGCGTTGAAGTCTATGGAGCCTGGAAGAAAAGATGCTGCAGGCGACCAGGAGGAAGATGTCCGGTGCGATCCAAGGGTGGATCAGTGATGCTGAAGACCTGAAAGCAGAGGGGACAATGTTCAAAGTCACTAGCCAGTGACTGGAGTGGAACCAGGAAAGAACCAGGTGCTGTCGTCGTGATCAGGTGAAGAGTAGACGCTTGACTCTGCAGCCACGTGGACCAGGAGGTGTCTTAGACAACCAGGATGGAGCCATGAGCTGTCCCTCGCAGGCTCTCGCTGTCGGCGGTGTTGGTTCCGGAATCGGCAAAGGCAACCCATGCGGTGAGTGGAAAAGGCGTCTGGTGCGGACAAGGAGGGTCCGGGGTACTTCTCTTTTGGAAGGAAGCAAGGGCCAGTCTGGAGCAACCAGACCAATGGTGTTGATGTCGTGGATCGTCGTCTAGGAGGCCACTAGCCAGCCAGCAAGTGACCAGACAACGCGTCGAGTAGCAAACAGGCAGAAGGGCCCCACGCAGATCTCGTGGAAACTGGAGGGCTGGTCTTCGGTGCAGGAGCTGCTCGGGATTGGAGCTTCTCAGTCCCCAAAGCACTTTGTCAAGGATACCTCAGAAGTTGTGCTGGAAGCGAAGTGCATATTCTTCAAGATGGCCGGTCCCACGTGTCTCGTCGCACCCACGGATCTCAGCTCTGCTGCAGATGTAGGTAGAGGTCGGAGAGGTCTGGGAATCCGGGTCTCGTTGAGCTCTGAAGTCTGGATCCTCGAGGGATGTTGACAAAGTGAGCCGCTGGACGCTTGATGGTGCCTGCTTGTGCAGGGTGGACACTCCTTGCCCACAAGGGAGATTTCTTCAGTCTTCTGTGTAGAAAGTCGAAGTCCAGAGTTTCTTCTTGTAGAGTTTCAGTTCAGGATTAATCTAATTTGGAATGGGACCAGCTCCTACCTTTATTCGCCTAAAGGGGGCTGTACTATGACTAGGTCCCTCCTATGGGTGGGACCAGGAAGGGGGGAGTTACACCCCCTACCCTATGTCCGGTCTTGTGCCAGAGCTGGGGCTGGAGAGCCCCAGGAACTGGTTTGGACCGGTGTATGCACAGGGACACCTTGTGTGCCCCAGGCATGTCTCATTCCTTTCAGCCCTGTCCTACCCAATACACAAAATCCTGTCTGGGGTGGTGCTCGCACCTCCCAAGGAAGGAAACCCTTTGTCCAGGCCTCCCTCGCTGGAAGGACTCCCAGCAGCAGGAGGTCAGACTTGTGTCTGTGGTGGCAGCATCCATTTTTTGATGCTGAGGCTCTGGTTAACTTTAACCGGGGTTCACAGTTACATACATGTCGTTTCCCTCTAAAAGGGTGGAATGCTACCCCCGTCGCCAGAACTGGCGAGGGGGTAGTATTCCAATTCGTATGACACCTTACTCAACATGTTTTGATAATGCTATACCAAACTTAGCAATAACCGCGAGGATTATAATGCACTTAAGAGTATATGGTATAGCATTATCATGAAAACAGCTAAGGGACTTGGTTCCGAAAGCTGTAGACAGGCCCAGCTCATGCTAGAGCACTATCTCACATAATTCCAAGCACTCTGCCTTCAGGATTGTTAAGGCCTGCCATAGGAGTGACTTATAGGAGGATATCTGTCCATTTTAGGGTTAGATATAGGCATACTATATCTAAAGCAAAGGGTGATTACACCACCTTGCCCCAGTTGATTTATCAGCCAGTTGTGTCAGATTTGGATGGCCAGCCAGGGGTGGCATAAAACATGCTGCAGCCCCTGGTAGGCCTTGGGTTCACTTATGCCCTGGGTACCTATGGTACATAGTACAAGGACTTACAAGAGTGACCCAATACCAATTGGTAAATGCACCTAAGGTACATGGATGTCAATTTAGAGAGAGAACAGCTAGGCTGTGGGTCTGATTAGCATGCCCACAGCCAGGGAAAGTCGTAAACTAGTGAAGCAAAAAGCAAAAATCGGGGGTGACCATAGGATTGCAGACCCCACTCTCCTACAGTGTCGGCCCCTGCAACCGCGGCGCCTGCGCCTGCCGTTCCGTCCCCAGTGGTCCTACCCGCTCAACCTAATGGCACGGCGGTACACAACACAGCAAGCACGAGCGGGGCAGCTGATGGGGTTCCGTCCACAGCAAATGGGGACTCTGCTGTCATAGGGGAAGCAGGCAAGGCGGGCGCAGTGGGGGTCCCACATCCGTTAGTCACTCAGGCCCCTCTGGCCTCCGGTAGATGTTCACTAGCATGGCAGGTACCACATGCAGCGAAGGAAGGTATATGGAGCAGAGAGTACATCGATATTTTAACTTTGTTGATGCATGGTACGGCAGGTGCAGACACAAGAAAAATGGGGGCAAGGATGATTACAAAAAGACCAGGTATCAGCGCTGGCCAGAAAGTCAATAGAGAATTGGACTGCTGCATTTAACATCCTAGCCGCAGTAGTAGTGCAAAAATACCCTGAGCAAGGCGAGGCGATGATGCAATACGCTACCACAATACAGCATGAAGCGAAACACGGTGAGGGTATAGGCTGATTCTACTATGACCAAGACTTCCGTAAGAGGATGTCCATATGCCCGGATCTGGGGTGAGACCAAAAGGAGATCCAACTCTGGATCCAACACATGTGCAGGACTACTAGTGAGCGGAAGGAGGCAGCGCAAAAGGCGCAAGGCAAGGTACAGAATAGGAAAGGTGAGCAGTTCTCAAGGCGACCCTTCAAGCATTCCTTTCGAGGGAGCCGAGGTAGGGGCCAGAGAGGGGGGCCCAGACGCTTTAGCTCAGGGACCTGTAGGCTCTTCAACGGTGGGGTGTGCACCTGGGGGAGGGCTTGCAAGTTCGCTCACAGTTGCAGCAAATGCAGCGCACAGCATGCAGCATTCTCCTGCACCACGGCCCAAGGTTTGCCCCCCCACCCCCCAGGCTCACAGACCAGACGGGACACGCTAGCTTAGGCAGTGATACGTTACAGAGCACCAAGTTGACAGACTGGACCCCCCCACTATACAGGACAGTTGTGATCAGCCAACGGCAAACAGCAAGGGCCCTTCTCCCATTGTTCTACGGAACATACTTCCATTAATCAAGCTGTACCCTCTCGACAAGGACAGGATGCTCCTGGCCGAAAGTTTTATAGATGGTTTCAGGATACCTTGCAAAGGTCCCTTAGGTTGTAGAGACGCCCAGAACCTGAAATCTGCTAGGGAACTTCCGGGGGTGGTCAGCGCGAAGATCAGCAAGGAGTTGACATTAGGAAAGGTGGCTGGTCCATTCCCCCCCCCCCCCTCCCTCCCTTGACAATTTTTTGGTCTCTCCACTGGGAGTGGTGCCAAAACAGCAGCCAGGAGCTTATCGATTGATCTACCACTTGTCCTATCCAGAGGGTAACTCCGTGAACCATTGGCTGGAAGAAGGGCATGTTCAGTGGCCTACTGTTCACTGGACATGGCTATAGATATGGTTAGGAGGGCAGGTATGGGGGAATGGCTGGCAAAGGCAGACATTGAGTCTGCCTTCCGCCTCCTGCCCGTGCATCCGTCCAGTCAACATCTGCTAGGATTTAAGTGGGAGGGAGAATTCTATTTCGACCGCTGCATGCCGATGGGTTGCGCAGTCTCCTGTGCCTACCGACGTGTTCAGCTCCTTCCTAGAATGGTTCTTGGCTAGCGCACGGCATAACGCAAGCAACGCATTACCTGGACGACTTTCTGTTCTTTGGCCGGGCAGGTACGCAGGAATGTGCTGAAGGTTTGCGGGCCTTTGAGAAAATGGCAGGTCACCTCGGGGTGCCTCTTGCTCCAGGTAAGAGTGAAGGTCCTGCGCAGATACTGACTTTTTTGGGCATCGAGCTGGACACCATCAAGGGTGAATCCAGGCTCCCTGCGGATAAGGTCTGTGGTTTGCAGCAGGAAATTCTGGCATTACTGGGCAGGGATAAGGCGACTTTGGGGGCCATCCAGAGCCTCTTGGGCAAGCTGAACTTCGCAGCTCGTGTGATACCGGCCGGCAGAGTCTTCTCCCGCAGGTTAGCGAGAGCTACGGCCGGCGTAAGTAAAAAACACCACCTGGTCCGTCAGAGTTCTGGTCTGAAAGCAGACCTAGCAATGTGGGCTGAGTTTCTAGAACATTTCAACGGGACGGTCATGTGGAGGGCCCCCTGGGTGGATAGCCAGGAACTGTGCTTGTTTTCAGATGCTTCAGGCAGAGAGGGCTTTGGAGTGATCCTGGGGGAAGAATGCTGCGCTATGCGATGGCCCAATGTTTGGCGGAAGAAGGGGATCACTGCCAACATCAGTGTCCTGGAGCTCCTTCCCATTGTAGCGGCGTTGCATTTATGACCAGAGAGATTGGGCGACAGGAACGTAATGTTCTGGTCAGACAACATGGCAGTGGTGCAGGGAATCAATGGGTTATCAGCCACCTGCCCCCTTGTGTTGAGCTTACTCAGAGAGCTAGTGAGGAGGGGCCTACACAAAAACATAGAGTTCAGGGCGCGACACATTGCTGGTGTGAAGTGGCTCCGTTTCCGAGAGGCCTGGCCGCAGGCAAGGGCGGCGATGACACCATTCCCGGCATCCCTATGGCGACTGCTACGGTGGGGGAGCAATTGAAGAGGATGGGGAGCGATCTCTGGCTCCAGCAACGCGGAGGAAATATGGCTCCCAGTTGCACACATTTAGGGCAGTCATGGAGGCGTCAGAAGCAGGGGCCCTGGGTCTTGAGGACCAGGTGGAGACATTTGTGGTTGGGGCGAAAGAAACAGGCAAATCACACTCATGGGTATGCGGCCACCTGGCGGCCTTGAGACATGACACCAAGCTCAACGGGGGTCTGGATCCCACCAGTTCTTTTAGAGTGAGGGCAGTGCTGCGGGGGTGGGCTCGGGAGGAAGGGGCTACCCAGACACCAGGGCGCCCATAGATTTCCCTTCACTACAGCGGATGATAGACGCCCTACCCTGGGTCACCAACTCCCCATTTGAGGCACGGTTATTCACCACGGCTTTCTGCCTGGCAGTTTTTGGGGCTTTCAGGGTAAGCGAGCTGGTGGCCAAATCTAAAACAGATAGAACGGGGACAGCATTGAGTATGATGGATGTGTGTGCGACAGATGCTTTGGCACTCCGTATCCGGAGGTCTAAGACTTATTAAGCCGGGCGGGGCACGACCATTGTGCTGCACGCGTTGGGGGACCCCAGATACTGCCCGGTTACAACAGTTAGGGAGTTCCTGAGGATAAGGCCAGCGGTGGCAGGACAATTCCTAATTCATGGGGATGAGACACCATTGACCAGGTTTCAGCTGGACCGCATCATGAGGGCAGCCCTTTCCAAATCAGGTTCAGCAGGGGAAGGGAAGAGGTTCGCAAGCCATTCCTTCAGGATCGGAGCTGCCACGGCTGCATTTAAGGCAGGCTTGGGGCCAGAAGGTGTCAAAGGGGTGGGGCGCTGGAATTCCAACTGTTTTCAGCGGTACATCCGCCCTTAGTACCCCAGGCAAGGAAGGTCAAAAGAGGCATTTGGTAAAAGTTACCATCATGTAAATATGACGTATTGACTATTGTGTGCAGTGTGTCAACAATTCAAGAGTGATCAATTCAGTAATGTTGTGTGCAGTGTTCAAGAATTAAAAGCAACTCGTGACTAACTGGCATCCTCCTTTCTCCAGCAGGCCGTCAAGTGTGGGTGATGGGACATTCGTACGTGACAAGGTTGGAACAGTGGGTGGCTCTCAGGGACTGGAGCAGGGGTTTCACTCAGACGCAGTAGGTATGGTTGGGCTCCCCGGAGATGAAATGGAACAACCTAAGGAAGAGCCTGGAGCAGCACCTGGGCAGGGGTCCCCCACCACATGTCCTGATAATTCACTTGGGGGGCAATGACTTGCTCACCATCAAGTCAAGTCAAGTCAAGTCAGGATTTATATAGCACGCTACATACCCATAGGGTCTCAAGGCGCTTGAGAAAGGGTGGGGAATTACTTGTCGAATATCCAAGTTTTGAGTTGCTTTCTGAATGCTAGGTGGTTCTGAGTAAGGCGAAGGTGAGTGGGAAGTGAGTTCCAGGTTTTAGCTGCCAGGTAGGAGAAGGATCTACCACCCATCGTAGTTTTGTTGATGCGAGGTACAATGGCGAGGGCTTGGTTGGAGGATCGTAGCTGACGGGAGGGAGTGTAGAAGGACAGTCGTGTGTTGAGGCATTCGGGTCCAAGTTCGTAAAGTGCTTTGTGTGCGTGTGTTAGGAGGCGGAAGGTAATCCTCTTATTTACGGGAAGCCAGTGGAGGTTTTTCAGGTGACCAGAGATGTGTTCTTTACGCGGGATGTCTAGTATGAGTCTGGCTGATGTGTTCTGGATGCGTTGGAGTTTTTTCTGGAGTTTTGCGGTGGTACCGGCGTATAGGGTGTTTCCGTAGTCCAGGCGGCTTGTGACCAGTGCGTGGGTGACCGTTTTTCTAGTTTCGGTGGGGATCCAGCGAAATGTTTTTTTGAGCATGCGAAGGATGTTGAAGCAAGATGATGAAACGGCGTTGACTTGTCTGGTCATCGAGAGTGAGGAGTCCAGGATGACGCCCAGGTTCCGTGCGTGATCCGTCGGGATGGGTGCTTTTCCAAGGGCCTCTGGCCACCAAGAGTCATCCCAGGCGGAGGGGGAGGTGCCTAAGATGAGGACTTCTGTTTTGTCTGAGTTCAGTTTCAGACGGCTGTGCTTCATCCACTCGGCTACTTCTTTCATTCCTTCGTGTAAATTGGTTTTGGCGGTGTTAGGGTCTTTGGTGAGTGAAAGGATCAGTTGAGTGTCGTCAGCGTAGGAGATGATATTGAGGTTGTGTTGGCGTGCGATGGTCGCGAGGGGACTCATGTATACGTTGAAGAGGGTGGGGCTGAGTGACGATCCTTGTGGCACGCCGCAGATGACTTCAGAGGCCACTGACTTGAATGGTGGGAGGCGGACTCTCTGGGTTCTTCCGGTAAGGAACGAGGTGATCCATTCCAGTGCTTTTCCTTGGATTCCGACAATTCTGAGGCGTTGCAGGAGGGTGCTATGACAGACTGTGTCGAAGGCAGCGGAGAGGTCGAGGAGGATGAGGGCGACTGTGTCTCCATTGTCCAGTAGAGTTCGAATGTCGTCTGTTGCTGCGATAAGTGCGGTCTCGGTGCTGTGTTTGGCTCGGAAGCCAGACTGTGAGGAGTCGAGGGATTTGTTGGCTTCGAGGAAGGTGGCGAGCTGGTTGTTGACAGCTTTCTCGATGACTTTGGCCGGGAATGGAAGAAGCGAGATGGGGCGGTAGTTTTTGAGTTCGGTGGGGTCAGCTGTGGGTTTTTTGAGAAGGGCGCTAAGTTCAGCGTGTTTCCAGCTTTCCAGGAAGGTGGCGGAGTTGAGGGAGCAGTTGATGACATCTCGGAGGTGTGGTGCTATGATGGAGTCTGCTTTGTTGAAGATGTGGTGAGGGCAAGGGTCTGTGGGGGATCCGGAGTGGATGGAGTTCATCAGTCGGATGGTGTCCTCGGTAGAGATTGGGTTCCAGTCGTTAAGGATGTTCAAGGGGGGTGAAGGTCCTGCAGAAGGTTGGGTGGGTTGGTCTCCGGGTCGGTTGTCGAAGCTGTTATGGATGTCTGCGATTTTGTTGTGGAAGAAGGAAGCTAGGGAGTCGCAGAGGGCTTGGGAGGGGGTGATGTCGTTGGAGTTGGCTGATGGGTTGGTAAATTCTTTGACGATGTTGAGTAATTCCTTGCTGTTGTGGGCGTTGTTATCTAGTCGGTCTTTGAATGCGGCTTTCTTGGCAGCTCGGATGAGTTGGTGGTGTATGCGGGTGGCGTTTTTGAAGGCGTCCCTGGTGCTGGTGTTTGGGTCTTTTTTCCAGGCCTTCTCAAGGGAGCGACAGAGTTTCTTCGATTTCTTAAGATCATCGTTGAACCAGGAGGCGTTTTTGCTGCCTAGTTTGATTTGACGTTTTTTCAACGGTGCTAGGATGTCGGCGCTGTTGGATAGCCATTGGGAGAGGTTAATTGCTGCTTGGTCGGGGTTTGAGGAGTGGGCAGGGGGGTTTTGAAGAAGTGATGAAGAGATCTGATCGATGGTGATTTTGTTCCAGTTTCTTCGCATAGTAGGTTGAGGATGGTTGTGGGTTGTGGTCTTCTTGTAGATAAAGTGAACGCAGCTGTGGTCCGTACCATGGGGAGGAGGGTGCTACTCCAGAACATGCAGTCTGATATCATGGCGATTAGCAACAGGATGGGAGCGTGCAAACTGGTGTGGTCCGAGATCGTGCCACGCAGGGTATGGCGGGGCACTAGATCCACAGCGGCAGTTGAACATTCACGCAGGAGGGTCAATAGGTCCATGCAGAATTTCATGGAACGAAGGGGCCTAAGATTCATTAGGCATGCATTGATCCAAGAGAAAATCGAGGGTTACTATGAAAAGGATGGGGTGCACTTGTCCAAGGTTGGCATGGATATATTCCTACTAGATTTACAAGATGCACTCGCAGCTGCAGGATGTCACTAAAGTACTCTGGTGTGGGGCCCTGGCATCAACGGTAGCCTCCTCCAGAGCTGTGGCGGAGTTACAGGGCGATCTGGAGGCAGACGGGTACAGTAAGGGTACCACTGCGGCAGACAGGTACAGTGAGGGTACCTCTGCCTGGCACAGTAAGGGTGCCCGAGCCTAAGACCGTGAGCCGCAGGAGGTTCCGGAAACCACGACGGCGCCCCGTTAGTCCTTCAGGCGGTTGGGGGGCCTGAACCAACTGGGGGTGTGCCATTCCGCTCCGCCCGGAAAGGGGCGGGAGTCCAAGATAAGGATCTACAAGGTGCGGCACTGTCCGGGCGTCGACCCACCGTGCTGGCTGGCTCTACAGGCGGGCGGGGCAGCAAGGGGCTGCCTGCCCTGGATCGCCCGTAAGATGACCCACTAATGTCAAACTATGGTTGTATGATAATAAACCTGCAGCAGTTCTTTACCCATAAACAAAGTGTCTGGTGTATCATTCATGGGTAAAATGTTTTCAAGTGCGGGGGAGGAGCGGGTGACGGTGTGGACACTATGCCGGTGCCCGCGTCCCACGCAGGGGGACATTGGCAGTGCAGCCCCTTAGTGGCCACTAGTCCAGCCCCCTCCCCCTGTCTTCTCCTTGCGCGCGGGGGTTGGGAGGGAATCCAGGGAGCCCCCCCTTGCCCCTCCCAGGTACCTGCATGCCACCCAGCCGGGGGAGGGCCTTCCTGGGATGGGCGTGCCGGGTATATAGGGCCTGGTCTGCCCTTGCCGCAACCTCTGCTTCCTGCCTCTGCTCAGTGCGCGGCCACCATCCTCGGGCTGCATCCGTCCGCCCCCCCTCGAGTGCTGCACCCTCCCTGTCCGCATACCCAGCAGCATGTCAGGCGGCGCGAATTATTGGAACGTTGCAATGTTTTTTCTGTGGGTGTGCCATTCTGCTCCGCCCGGAAAGGGGCGGGAGTCCAAGATAAGGATCTACAAGGTGCGGCACTGTCCGGGCGTCGACCCACCGTGCTGGCTGGCTCTACAGGCGGGCAGGGCAGCGAGGGGCTGCCTGCCCTGGATCGCCCGTAAGATGACCCACTAATGCAGCAGTTCTTTACCCATAAACAAAGTGTCTGGTGTATCATTCATGGGTAAAATGTTTTCAAGTGCGGGGGAGGAGTGGGTGACGGTGTGGACATTATGACATATGGGCTGCTGGTTTTGCTTCTGCGGGGGTTGGGGCTGTGCACATGCAGTAGGCAGCGTGCGCAGTTTCCTTTGTTCAGATAGATTGTGCGCATTTGCCACGCCCCAGCATACCCTCACTGGCCGGCCTCACCCCAGCACACCGAGTCATGTGATCCATCTTACTGGGTCGGCCATTGAACAACAACTTCACCGCACCAGACAACCAGCGCTACCCGACGTTGGTGACTGTGTAGAGGACTCACTCAGGACTGGCAGTATTACATCTGACTTTTAGCAAGGCCAGTTGAAGATGTGGGTGGTGCTAACAGAGTAAGTGGGTGGGACAGTGGGGGAAGTGGGTGGAGCCAGAGAAAAGTAGGTGTGGCCTCCGACAAACATTTGAGCACCTGCACTTCATTTTGTTTACAAATTAAGCACTGCCCCAGCCCTGAAAACTTGCCCCAAACCCCCAGCCCTGAATCTCCAACCCCTCTAGAGCCCTGAAGACTAGCCCTGCAATCCCCAGCCTACAAAACTACCCCAACCCACCCCGAGCCCAGAAAACTATCCCGACCCCAGCCTACAAAACAACACCGATCCACCCCCTAGCCCAGAAAACTACCCCATCCACTCCCAGCCCATAAACTACCTCAACCCACCCCCAGTCTACAAAACAACCCCTCCCCATCCCATAAAACAACCTCGACCCATCCCCATTCCATAAAACAACCCCGACTCACTCCCAGCCCACCAAACTACCTGACCCCAGCTCAAAAAAGTACCACGACTCACCCCCATTCCACAAAAGTACCCGAACCCACGCCAAGCCCATAAAACTACCCCTGACACATCCACCAGCCCACAAACCTACCCCCAATCCAACCCCTCCAGCCCCACTTACCTCACTGCGGATATCTCCCTGCGAGGTCTTCATGCTTCCATCCAATGCAGCCAGCAGCTAGTCCATTTCCTTAACCATGCACATGCGTGGTTATGGCATATGCGAGGTTTAGCTTGCGAAGTCGGAACACACGTGGTTTAGACCACAGTGTTCCGACTGTTTCCCTCAGATTGAAGTGATTTTCAAGCAGCTGCCCTAGCTGAAATAAAGGCTATTCAAAGAGGCATATTGTTTACCCAACTGAAAAACTCTTTAAATACATAATAGCAATTATTAAAATAATTTTTGTCTTAAAATTGTAGTTAACCAATGAATTGGACGATCTATGTATATTAGGTCCTCATACAAGCAATGTAAATACCTGAAACACAAAGTTCTACACCAATCTGTTAGCATGTTGAATTGTGATCCAGTTTGCTCTCTGTTTTTTATTGACAAAAATGCACAAAACTGTTAGCTGTAAAGTCGGTTATGTGGTACTGAAATTCTGGACCCGTGTCATAAACATCGCCGTAACATGACGATTTTGGTATCAGCAGACCGAGAATGACGAGTATACTATATACAAGCATTTTCGTCGTATTCGAGTGACGAGACCACCCTGAAATCAGGGATTCCGTCCTGATCCCTCGGGTTCCATTTTGTGCGTGGCAGCCATTTTGTGGTTGCCCTCACATAGGCCGATGACTAAGGCCGAATAAGTCTTTTGGGACACGTACACCTTTAGCTGACTTCTGTATGACCTGTGCAAGCTGACTCCATTGCCCAAGGCCAAAACCTGTTGAGCCAGTTCCTTTCCCAGTGGCCGATCTAGATTAGGAATCAAGGCACAGCATACCATAAACCTTTCATTGCATACAACTATGCCTAATCTCACACACACCTGTCTCTGTTTCCTTCTTTATGGCCTGCTTTACGATGAAGAGGTGCCCGATTTTATTAGGGGTCTGTCCGATATCTGATGAAAAGTGTTGGGCCTTGACGGGTAATTGATTGTGGGCTGGACAAACTAAAAATGGGCTTGTCATCATGAATCTGCTTTTCTTTGTCGTAGAAATATGTGATTGGTCAACTGTAAAATAAGGAATGCTTGCCTAAAGCATAATATTTTGTATAAAAGGGGTGGCTGGCTTTCTAAGATTGAGCAGTCTCCTGAGAATATATACTGTGTTGTACTTCTAGGATACCTGTTACTGGCTGCAGCCAATAAATTTGATCTTTGAAGTCACCAAGAAGTCTCTGCGTTTCTGTAGTCTGGGATAGGAGAACTCGAAGTCTTTGGGTGTGTTCCCTGGCACCGCTGGGTTCTTAAAAACCCAGTACTTCAGTTGGCGCCCAACGTGGGGCGATTTCAGCGGTACCGGTCCAAGCCAAAGGTTCGTGAGGAGCTTCGTGTGAAATTCTGGAGGAAGGGCAACCACTTCATCGACCCCTGTATGTCGTTCGTGGTCCGAAAGTCTTTGCTGCGAGGTTCCCCGCTTCCCGACGGCTACAAAGGACTGCTGCCCTGACTATCGCCCTGTCTTGGACCCTTTGATGATTTGTAGAGCGAGACGATAGACGAGACTTCTGGTGACATCATCAATACCTCAGTTAAGTATGAGTGGAGCGTCTCCCAGTCCTTAGTTTGGTTCTTAGTTTGGGTATCCCCTTGGGATCTTTGATTTGGAACTTGCAAGTACCAAAGCCGAGGGACTCGTGTATTCATGAGACTATCGTATTCGATAATCCTTTGAAGTTTGAAGCTAGTCTAGAGAGCGAAGATGCCTGGTCTTAGCAGACTTGAAAATTTGTTTTGTCTTGGTTGTAATAGGGATTCCCGATTGGAGGACTCGTGTCCGGTTCCTTCAATTGGAACTCCAACCTATGAGCTTTATGTGAAGCATGGCGTAGGCCCAATCACATATAATGAAGTATGGATTCGATACACCAGGAAGGATGGTGTTCTAAAATGGCCCCAATATGGTAGTTTTGACACGGAGATTTTAGATAAACTAGAGGTTAGTCTTTTCAAGAAGAAAGCCCAGCCGGCGATGTTTGACTCTTTCCGCCTATGGCGAAAGGAAGCCAAACAGAAAGAAATTAAATTAGCAAAGAAAAATAAAAGAGAAAAGGGTATCTCGATAATGCAAGCTGCTATGCAGTTTAAAGATAATGAAGAAGAACAGGCGAGTGAACAGTTGCACAGGCAACGTAAAATGGCGATTGATAAATGTTATCCAGTGTTGCCACCTCTCCAGCAAGATGCAGCGAAGGAACTTGAGAAAGATCCTCTAATGTCGCATTTATTAAGCTCGCCACTTCCCTACACGCAGAGTGCTACTGCACCTCCGCAACCCTTAGTTGTACAACCTCCAATTGTTATGCCTCAAGTTCTTCCACAACCGCCAGCTGCTCTTCAGTTGGCTCCTACTGCTATGGCGCAGCCTCCTCAAGGGCCGCCGACTTTGCTACCTGCTCCACCTGTACTTCCTACGACTTTGCCTGCTGCATCGACTACCTCTTCTAATATTCCTCCTGCTACTGCCTCTGCGTCTGCATCTGCATCTGCCTTGCCTCACTATGTTTTTCCTCCTGTTCGATCGTCGACTTCTCCTTCTGTTCGACAGAGAATGACTGACACTGTTGCTAGTCTTCTATCTCCTCTCTTTGGTGCAGCAAGTATGACCCCTGTTTCAACGCGCAAACAGTTGCGTAGTTAACTGCCCGACTCTAGAGAGCGGGAAACATTGGATTATTTGGCACATAAATGGGTTACTGACCCCACAAGATATGAGCTAGAGTCTGTTATGGATGTCTTCCATCAGTGGGAAGCACCGAAGCAGAGATACGTTTTTGAGAAAATATGTGCCTCTCTTTGTGTGGATTTGGAGAGTAATGATTTGGAGCCCAATCCACCTGATCTGTGCCCTGTACGGTTCGAGTTTGCGAAAGGCACGATTGTGGGTTCCGATGTTGAGAGGGCAGTTGCGACATTGTTGTCATTTCGGAAGGAGGATATTTCTCGGTCGTTGTTTGAGCCTGATCCCTCTGTTAGGAGGAAAGCGAGACAGTACTAGATGAGAGAGGTTCCTACAGTATGGAAGGAAGAAGTACCTGCTGGTGCAGGTAATAACCCCCCAGCTGTGCCAGCACACTTTCAGCGTGTTTGGGTACATGTTCCTTGGAAGCGAGCTGAAGTTTTGGCCCTTAAACAGACCTTACCTGACCCCCGTAAAAATCCTGCAGGCTATTATAAGGAATTATCCCAGACTGCAGACTCATGTGTTATGAATTTAGCTGATATAGACATGTTGTTTGGGAATGTTGTCCCACAGCCTTTATGGGGATTGATTCTTCATACGGATCATGAGCAAGAGCTAGGTGATACTTGGGTTAATCTTGCTGCTGCGGATGTGCGACAAGTTGGTGGTGCTAAACCTGAGCCTTTAGTAACAGAACTCCCTGGTAAGATCGTTACTTACATGAAAACTTTAATGCCTGCTATGCGTGTAAATTGGGATAAATTGTCTGCGTGTAAGCAGAAGAAAGATGAAACTGTGTCTGATTTCTTCACCAGGTTTGAAGAGACGTTTATCGACCACAGTGGTCAAGACATGAGTACAGAAGGTGGTCAACGGTTGTTCGTTGACAAGTTTGTGCACAATTTGCTTCCCGAATAGTGTAAGAAATTGAAAGATTCAAAGAGTTCTTGGGCCGTTTCCTCTTCAGCACAGATATTGGCTACTGCACAATAGTACGAAAATAGGGATAAGGACGAGAAGGACAGAGAAGACAAGAAAACTAAAGAGTTAAAGACGAAGGTTCTTTTACAGCAAGCGTATCCGCCTCGTAGTAATCAGCGTGATTATCAGCAACCTCAGCAATTTCAGAGAAACTCGCAAAGGTTCGAGTTTTCTCAACAACGTTTCCCTGTAGGCCCCAATCAGTGTTCATATTGTAAGGAAGAGGGTCATTTTAAGTACAGTTGCCCTATTTTGTTACAGCGTATGAATGGTGCTTCTGGTGCAAGAGGTCGAGGTGTTCAACACGCACCTAGAGGACGTGGAAATTTCCCCCAGAACGCGCGTTCCTTTCCTCCTCAGAATTCAATGAATAGTTTTGATCAACAGAATAACGCGTCCGGTAGGACGACTCAGTACTATGCTGATGACTACTATGCAGAAGATGAGAATATGGAAGGTAATGATTGCTAGGACAGCCATAGACAAAGAGAGGGAGTTGTTTCAGTTCCAGTAGATCAGAGTGGACCTTACGTTGAGGTGATTACATCAGTTGTGTCAGAACCTTTTCTGTTGGATACTGGTACTACAAAGAATTTTATTATACACTCTAAACTCCCTGGCGCACCTTTGTCTGGCGAAATGAATGTTTCAGTAGGTTTTTCTGGCGCCCGGGTTAGGAACCCGATTTCTAGTCCTATGTCCCTTTCTGTTGGACCTTGTGAATTCGAAGCACCCCTTATTCTGACCACGGGTTGTGGTGAGAACTTGTTAGGATTGGATCTGTTGAAAAGATTGTATGCGACATTGTATTGTTCTCCTTCAGGAGTACAACTTACACTAGGTAGGAAAGTGGTCTCCTCAATGTATTTGTCAAAGGATAAACTTCCGACAAAATTATCTTCTCTTCCTGATTCTATTTGGGCTACTGGTCCTAATGATGTTGGTCTTTTGGAAATACCGCCATATGTTGTGACACTGAAAGCCAATGTTAAAATGCCACGCATTCCCCAATACAAGATCTCTAGTGAAGGTGAAAAAGCGTTGCTAATGATCATTTATGATGTGATTGAAAAAGATGTAATTGAAGAGACAAGAGGCAACGTTTGCAACAGTCCTGTTCTGCCTGTTTTGAAGCGTACCGACCATTCTCAGCCACCTGTTTACAGGTTTGTGATTGATCTTAGGGAGGTGAATAATATCGTTGTGCCACAATTTCCAGTTGTTCCTCATATCACTGCCTTATTAACGATGATTCCAGCTTCCGCCACTTGGTCCTCGGTGATTGAGCTGAAAAATGCCTTTTTCAGTATCCCGATTGCCGAGGAGAGTAGGGATATTTTCGGCTTCAGTTTAGGAGGCCGAAGCTTCCGGTTCAAACGCGCTCCTCAGGGCTACTGTGAAAGTCCATCGATATATAGTCAGGCTTTGAAAACACAGCTTGATACGATTGTTCTACCTGACGGCGCTACCCTTATTCAGTACGTCGACGATTTGCTAGTCGCTGCAGATACTGAGGAGATTTGTAAAGAAGCCACGTTGTCGTTGTTGCGTCATTTGTCTGATTTGCATCACAAAGTGTCTCTTTCAAAATTGCAATATTGTCGACAAGAAGTGACCTACTTAGGTCATCTCTTATCGAAGGAGGGAAGGAAACTGACCCCCAAAAGAATTCAGGCAATTGCAAAATTGAGTGTGCCAAAGACACAGAGAGAAGTGCGTGCTTTCTTGGGTATCACGTCATATTGCAGACAATGGATACCAAATTTTTCCCTGCTGGCCAAACCTTTGGTGGCATTGACTCGTAAAGATACGCCAAATCCCCTTCCATGGTCTGAAGATTGTCAGAAACGTTTTTCCGAATTGCGTGATGCATTGTGTTCGGCTCCTGTGTTGGGTACCCCCGACTACAATAAGCCTTTTACACTGTATGTCCATGAGAAAGAAGGTTGTGCATTGTCAGTGTTGACACAGTCTTTTGGGGACAAGCAGCGTCCATGCGTGTATTTTTCGTCGACTTTGGATCCGGTAGCTAGAGCGCTACCGAGTTGCTTGAGAGCGACGGCAGCAGCAGCTGTTTCTATTCGACAGTCTGCTGGTTTGGTGATGAATAATACTTTGATTGTAATGGTTCCACATGCAGTGGACACTTTGCTAAACAGAACCAAGGCACAGCACCTAACTAGTGCTCGATTGTCAGGTTATGAGCTGACACTTTTAGCGAGTCATGTGCACATAAAGAGATGCAACACGTTGAATCCAGCTACGTTGTTGCCAATTGTAACAGAGACAGATGTTTCTGAACAGCATGATTGCTTTCTTAGGACAGAAGCAGAAACGAAAGGGAGAATAGATCTCAAGGACACTCCTCTTGTGAAGTGTGATGGTACCTTATGGGTGGATGGTTCATGCTTCAAGCTTCCGAATGGTGATACGACTGCGGCATACGCTGTTACGACTTTGTATACGATTGTTGAAGCTGCACGTATCCCACATAATTCAGCTCAAGCAGCAGAGTTGATTGCACTCACAAGAGCATGTGTGTTATCAAAAGGAATGAAAGTGACCATATATACCGACAGCCACTATGCGCTTGGTGTGGCTCATAGTTTTGGACGATTGTGGAAAGAATGTGGGTTTTTGACTTCGCATGGAGCCAAGATTCAGCATGGTCAGTTGGTGAATGAGCTTCTCGAGTCCCTTACTTTGCCGTTGCAAGTTGCGATTGTGAAATGCAGTGCACATAAGAAGGTTACTGATGATGTTGGTCGTGGCAATGCGTTTGCTGACAAAGTCACGAAAGAAACAGCAAGGGATGTGATGAGTCGAATGTATGTTGCAGGCCCTGCGAGATGGGTTGGTGACATTGGAATGTGTGAAGATACGATAGAGAGTGTGAAGTCTATTCAAGCTGAAGCTACAGATAAAGAGCTGAGTGTATGGAGAGAGAGTATGGGTAAATTGGATGCAAATGGTTGTTGGATTGAATTGTCAGAGCATCAGCGATGGTTGTTACCCGATGCGTATGTGCTTGCAGTGGTTACAATGGCCCAATGAATGGCTCATATCAGTGTGAAAGGGATTTGTAAGTTGTTGGCTCCAGTATGGCAAAATGCTGGAATTCCTAAGTGTGCAGAGAATGTGGTTAAGAATTGCATGGTGTGTCTGAAATACAACCCTGGTAGGGGAACCCCAACTCCAGCTGGTCATTTTGCGCCTCCAACGTATCCGTTCGAGGTTTTGCAGCTAGATTTCATCCACGTGGAAAGGTGCAACAATTTGAAATACGTACTCGTTGTTGTTTGTGCCTTTTCGAGATGGGTAGAAGCATATCCCCTGAAAGACAATACTGCCCTATCCACAGCTAAAGCCCTTGTCAAAGAGTTTTTCCCTAGATTCGGCTTGCCGAGAATGGTCTGGAGTGATAATGGGAGTGAATTTGTGGGTCGAGTGATGAAGAAAGTATGTGAAGGGCTAGGCATACGCCAAAAGTTTCACGCTGCAAACCACCCCCAATCAGCTGGACTAGTAGAGTGCTACAATGGCACGTTAAAACTGAAACTGGCCAAAATCCAAGCGAGCTCTGGTCTTAAATGGCCCGATGCTTTACCATTAGCACTTCTATCAACAAGAATGACTGTGCATTCGCGAGTGGGACTTAGTCCATACGAAATTGTGTTCGGCCGCCCGGCCAACATATGGGGAGTGCCTAGGCCGACAAAATTCAGTGAAATTGAACACCCTGTACTGCTTGATTACTTGTATGATTTGACGGCTAAATTGCGTGTTTTACACCAACAGGTTCATGATACCCTGCCTCAGGACTCTGAAGATCCAGGACACGCTATTGATCCTGGTTCGTGGGTCCTAGTTAAAAACTTCCAGCGGACAAAGAATGATCAGCCCCGTTGGACCGCCCCCCACCTAGTCTTTTTGTCAACGAGATCAGTTGTGCGAGTGGAGGGAAAGAAGAACTGGATCCACGGCGTACATTGTAAGAGGGTCCCTTTGCCTCTGCCGTACGACCGGTGGGTCCAGGAGGGTATTGCTGACTCTGAGACTGAGACTGTGCCTCGTTTTCTGCCTTTCAGTGATGCACGTATAAAAGGAACAAATTCTGAACGTGAAAGTGACAATCTTTTGCAGGAACCTGTGCCACCGTCAATTAGATTGGATACTACCGAGCCTGAACTCTTGTTCCAAGACCAGACATTATCTGGAAAAAGCCGTTATAATCTGAGGCCGAGAACTATGGACAAATAAATATTTATCTTTACTATTTTTGAAAAGCGCAGCTCTCCCATCTGAGAAACTTTTTTATTTTTGTTTTTCGAACTACCATCCGGGTTCAGCTGTAGGGTTGCGGGCAACAAGTCTTTGGAGTGCAAGCCGAAGACACAAGGTCGACGGTTCCGGTCGGTCCTTGGGCGTTTCCCTTGGACTGACAGGTGCATTCCTTAGCACGGAACACCCTACCTCCGTGAGCAGCAAGGTTAGAGGATGGAGTTTTTCGAGATGGAGAGACCTGCCAAAGAGATGAACTTTAAAGCCAAAATATGTATAATGATGACCAAGAAACGTTTTCTGATATTATGCATTTTTATGTTGTTTAGTGTAATGATGTTTCTAATAGGTTATGTTTTATTTTATTTTCAAGTGACATTTGCACCCACTACACATACCTCCTTCTACTGTTTCCTTGCATTCTTTTCATCCATTGCCTGAACATGAGTCCGTTAGAAGATCAGAGTTCATCAATAACTCCTTCGTTCAGCTTTTGCACCAATACCAATTAGTAGTGAACACGACTAACTGTTGGATGTGTGGTCTTATGCCCCATACCACCGATAAAGGTATCCCTTATCTGGTCCTGCCATTCAGCTATAATGGTTCTGTGTGGGCATACAGAACGATGTTCATCTATGCTTGTGAAGTCCATCCCCTACGTTCTGTAAAAGATAATCCAAAGAATAGTGCTCTAGTTAAGGGTATAGTAGACATGATTAGAGGAGCTACTTCCTATGAGACTATCCCGAGTGATGAGACACTAGCATATATTGGATGGAATGTAACAGGATATGGAGTCAACCTGAATGAGAACCAGCGAGCAAAAAGATCCTCCCCGATTTGGGTCGTACCCCATCGGGGTCATCTATGTCTGCAAGGTGATGGCAAGAATCCCAGAGCTCAGCTAGGGAAGAGTATCTGCAATGAGACGTATGTCTTTGCGTCCCAGACTTCCCCTTCGTTCTTAGCAGCTAAGGGTACCTATTTCATCTGTCATGATAGAGCATACACATGGTTGCCCCCTGACTTCTCGGGCACATGTTTTGTTTCATTCCTGTTGCCTCCCACCTACACCGCTGCGGCTGATTACCACAAGACAAGGGTAGTTAGAGGTGTCTTCAGTAAGGAAGACACTGCAGGACAAGAATTGGGAGATTTCTTGAAGGGTTTTCTGCCGTTTTGGGGACCTATGGTTAACAGCAGGAACATAAGGCAATTGACAAGGGTGGTCGAGTCCACCGTAGTTGAAACTGCCGGTGCCCTTAGTAACTTGACTGCTGAGCTCCAGTCGGATCGTCTTATGACTCTTCACAACAGAGTTGCGTTAGAGGTCATACTTGCAGACCGAGGTGGGGTATGTAAAGTGATCCAATCAAGTTGCTGTGTTTTCATTCCGGATAGCGCTCCGACAGTGTACCAGGCCATTTCCAAACTGCATAAGATCTCTGAATCTATTCATGTGGATAAAGGAGATTGGTCGTTGATGGGATGGTTCTGGGAACTGTTATCTGTCTAGGGATGGAAGATTCTGATGGTCTTGGGATGATCTTAGCCATTCTTTTCCTATTCTGTCTATTCGTACAGTGTGCTCCTGCTATATGTGGCCTCTGTGCTGCATTATGTGTAAGGAAACCTGTATCAAGAGATGAGCTAAGTAATAGGATGATGCTACAGCAACATCTCAATGATTTTATGAATATAGACCTGGACTCAGATTAGCGTGAGTGTAGGTTAATTGCCTATGTAAAGGCAAAAGGAGGGTCTGTGGTACTGAAATTCTGGACCCGTGTCATAAACATCGCCGTAACATGACGATTTTGGTATCAGCAGACCGAGAATGACGAGTATACTATATACAAGCATTTTCGTCGTATTCGAGTGACGAGACCATCCTGAAATCAGGGATTCCG
Organism: Lissotriton helveticus; assembly: GCF_964261635.1. Classification (NCBI taxonomy): domain Eukaryota; kingdom Metazoa; phylum Chordata; class Amphibia; order Caudata; family Salamandridae; genus Lissotriton; species Lissotriton helveticus. The sequence goes on along the minus strand of NC_136069.1, from coordinate 1,325,564,064 downwards.
TACTGATCCCTCGGGTTCCATTTTGTGCGTGGCAGCCATTTTGTGGTTGCCCTCACATAGGCCGATGACTAAGGCCGAATAAGTCTTTTGGGACACGTACACCTTTAGCTGACTTCTTTGTGACCTGTGCAAGCTGACTCCATTGCCCAAGGCCAAAACCTTCTCAGCCATTCCTTTCCCAGTGGCCGATCGAGATTAGGAGTCAAGGCACAGCATACCATAAACCCTTCATTGCATACAACTATGCCTAATCTCAGACACACCTGTCTCTGTTTCCTTCTTTATGGCCTGCTTTACAATGAGGAGGTGCCCGATTTTATTAGGGGTCCGTCCGATATCTGATGAAAAGTGTTGGGCCTTGACGGGTAATTGATTGTGGGCTAGACAAACTGAAAATGGGCTTGTCATCATGAATCTGCTTTTCTTTGTCGTAGAAATATGTGATTGGTCAACTGTAAAATAAGGAATGTTTGCCTAAAGCATAATATTTTGTATAAAAGGGATGGCTGGCTTTGTAAGATTGAGCAGTCTCCTGAGAATATACACCGTGTTGTACTTCTAGGATACCTGTTACTGGCTGCAGCCAATAAATTTGGTCTTTCAAGTCACCAAGAAGTCTCTGCGTTTCTGTAGTCTGGGACAGGAGAACTCAAAGTCTTTGGGTGTGTTCCCTGGCACCGCTGGGTTCTTAAAAACCCAGTACTTCAGTTATACAGTGCTTCCCTTTGCTAAACGTAACAACTCACCAGAAAGATAAAGATGCAGTTTTGGATTCAGAAAAAAATCTGGAAAACTGATAAGTAGGAATGGTAATCAATATTCCATTGGTTGGAAAACGGGTCAGTTACACCTAAAACAGCAGGCTAGCATAGTAACTTTTTGGACATTTGAGTTAGCGTCGGATCTCTAGAGTTAGGTCCACATAACAGGATACGGAAAAGGATATCTTAAATGCCAACTGCAATAATAACCTAAAGCAAGAAAAGGAGAGTGGGACAAGATGCAACTTAGAGGTTACATCGAATTTCATCATTTATATGTGAAACAAAAATCAGTCTAAAAAACCCATCAGAAAACTATGTGGAAGGACACCGAAGAACTTCATTGTCCTTCGGTGATGGCCCATGAGAGACATTGAAGCCAAGGACTCGAGAAAATTGAGGGCGATAGATGGGTCCAGCACAAAATGTTGTAAAAAATCTTGTGATTATTACATTTTCTATACAAAATAGGAATTGTTTATCAATGAACCTTTAGTGGCAGGTCACTAACCTTCTGTTTCGCACTGGGTGGACTTATTCCATCTCACAGGCAGAAATGGAATCAATGATTAAATCAAGTCAAACTTCATGTTCTCCGGGTCCGAATGGGATGACTTCACCATATTTAACTTTCATCCAATTGCATGGAGCATGTTATTAAGTCATATTTACTCAACTGTTCTCAAACTTTATGCTGCAGCTTATGATTTTTTACTGTGTACCAATCATGCATTAATTCATACGTTAAAATGTAATGAATGAAACATGAGTATGAAGTATACCATGGCATTTCTGAAACTTTCCCTAGATCTGAGTTTAGGAGTAGAGGGTATTTATACAACGCTGAATTTGGGGTTATCCATACTGTCATGTGATTCAAGGGCATTTTGTAAAATGTGTTTTTCCTGCACATTGGCCTACATTTGGAAGTTAAAAATGGAGAGAAACCCAATTGATAATTACTATTCTTCCACTTTTTCTGTTTTACCACACTTCTCCCTATAAAAACAGTACCCCACATGTGTTGGTGGATCTATAGTTCCCAACAGGAAAGGCCCCTAAACATAACATAGAGACATTAAGCTTTCACCTTGAGAAATGACCCAATTTTGCAATGGTGGTAACCACAGTATCTGGGCTAAGGTTTGGCTGCTATCCAGGAAAACCAAACAGTTCTGAAAGCTAAAAAGCCATGGGAATTCTGGGGTGTGTGACTGTGTTGAGCCTACAAAAAAACACACCAATAACGGATGGCACGCAGAACAAATGAAACACTCACCTTCAGTCAGATATATGGGTTAAATCCATTGATTTTTTGCTCACCACGCCAACCCAGTTTGGGACCACCCATATCAAATCAGGCTTGCCACTGCTCCCCATGGGAACAGTCCAGCCCAAACTGCCAGGTAGGGCCTCCCTGGACCGGAAAACAAGAATCCTGGGCCCTGTTTTGGGTTATCACCCCTCATTAGCCAGGCTAGATTGAATCCAGAGGTGTGGTGAGCATGGGACCCGTTTCTGGGCATACTCTTCCCACTTAGGGAAACAAAGCAAAGAAAACACACAAATGATGGACAGAATGCAGAACAAATCAAAGATTCACCTCCCGGTCACAGATCTGGGTTAAATCCATCCTATTTCTGCTTAACCCCTAACCCCAGTTTCGACCCAGCCATATGCAAATCCGTTTTGACCCTGCTCCCCATGGGAACAGTCAAGCCAGTACTGCCAAGCTAGGTCCTCACTGGCCCACAAAACAAGCATCCTGGGACTGGTTTAGGGGTATCAGCCCTCATCACGTAGGCTAGTTTGAATCCAGTAGTATAGTGAGCACAGAACCCGGTCCTGGGCATACCTTTCCCACTTAGGGCAACAAAGCAGACAGATACACAAATGATGAATGCAATGCAGAACAAATAAAACATTCACCCCAGTCACAGATCCTGGTTAAACCCAGTTTGGACCCAGCTAAATACAAATCAGTCTTGACCCTGCTCCCCATGGGAACAGTCCATCCTGAACTGCATGCGAGTGAATATTTTACAACGTTCAGCATTCTGTTAGTCATATTTCTGTGTTGATATAGTCCCCCCAAGTTGGAAGGGTATGCCCAAACATGGGTACCGTGCTCACTATGCCATTGGGTTAAAGCTATTCTGGTTGATGATGTGCGATACCTCGAAACAATTTCCAGGATGCTTGTTTCTGGTCCAGGGAGGACCTGGTGTTGCAGTTCAGGATGGACTTCTCCCATGGGGAGCAGGGTCAAGATTGATTTGCATATTGCTGAATCCGAACTGGAATGGCATGTTGAGCAAAAAAAAAATGGATTTAGGCCCAGATATTTGTTCTAGGGGTGAATTTTTGACAATGTTCAGCATTCAATTCATCATCTTGTTGTGTTGCTATAGTCACACCCAAGTGGCAAGGGTATGCCAAGACATGGGTCCACTGCTCACTATGGCATTAAGCAGCCCCCATAGAAGTTGTAAAATAGCATTTCAGGATTGTTTATGTGAAGGGTCACCTTCCTATACATAAACAATCCTTCCCTTGCACACAAACACTGGTGCAAGGGGGCCTGCATGGGCGCTATACTGCTAAGTGTAGCTCCAGCACAGGGGGAAATGCAAGGCTGCACCATATCCTTGTAAATATGGTGCATCCTTACGTTTCTGAAGTGGCGCAGTGAGGCGTTAAGCAATGATGGCTAATGCCTCACTCCGCCACTTCCTTGTACATATGCCCCGTAATTTCATATTTCCCTATACTAATTCCCCATTAATCCTGTTTGGGTTCAAGAGTAGCGTTATTACTTCCAAAATGCTTATCACCACCTCATCAGGGGTAACAAGCACTATATAAATGAAAAACTTTACCTCTTCTATCCCGCCACTATCCTTTTCAATCCAAATAACAAACTCACATGTCCACCGCTCAAACTTAGGGGTCTATTAGGATGGCGGTCGGAAAATCACTCCGACTGCCATTGTAGTGGGAAAACACCGCCCGCTAGGACCGCTGGAAAACCGCTGGTCCAATTAGTATGCTCTGCAGTCGAAATCCAACTATGGCGGTCGGATCGCAGCAGTTAACATTGCGGAGGTTGCTTCTGCCAGCAGCCCCGCCGCGATGTCAAAAAAGCATGTCCCGCATGTCCCTGCACTGTGTGGCAGGCACTGCACAGTGCTTGCCACCTGGTACAGGGAAAACCATGGGTACCCCCCCAGTGCACCTACATACCCCCCCAACACATTGGGGGTCCACAATGGACCCGTAGACATTCTCTGCATGCCTTTCCATGGCGGTCCCACCGCTGCGGAAAGGGTGGCTACCTCCGGCATCATAATCGCGCTGGCGGTGCTTGGCCCTGATCTGCCACAATTGTAGCGGTCCCGCTCCGCATGCCAGTGCAAGCGGGCAGACTGCAAGTGGCAGGCAGAAAATCACACCACTGCGGTCACGACCGCAATGCTAATCGGACCGGCAGTTTTCAGTGTTTCGATCGCGGGTGGATGTTCGCCGCCGGTCCGGCGGTTGCTACTGCTGGCCCGGCGGTGGCCATCTGCCTGCCAGTCTAATAGACCCCTTAATTTCTTATCTTCCTATACTAATTCCCCACTAATCCTTTTTGGGTTCCGGAGTAGCATGCTACTCGCCGAAAAAGCACTTTGACGCCTCATCCAGGGTAGTAAGGACTATATAAATACAATTACACTTACAATCTCTTTGTGTTGTGATAATTTCACTAAATTATTTTACCCAGAATGCCCTAGAAACCTCGTTTTTTGGCTTAAATCACACATTTTCCTCACATTTCTGGGAGGGAAGGTTCCTGAATCTGTGGAGTTCCACATAGTTCTTACCATAACGCATTTCTACACTTCTCTCAGTTAAAATAGCACCACACTTGTGGGACTGGGCCTTAGTACCTGTGGTAGAAAAGGCCCATTAACGCGACGTGAAAATATCAAATTGTAATATTGAAAATGGACCCATTTTGGCAATGAGGTTAGCTGCATTATTTGGGTTTGGGCTCGGCCACCACCAAGGAATACCTACTAAACCCAGACATTTCTGAGCACAAGAAACTCAGAGCAATTGAGGCTGGTGTGACATTTGTGGATCCCACTACATTTTCTTACATGTAATGCCCTTTGAACCTCATAGTTTGGCTAAAACCATGTATTTCCCTTACATTCCTGTGAAGTGAAAGTTCAGTAAACGGTGGGGGTCCACAAAACTCCTACCACCCATCTTTCCCACACTTCTCCCAATAAACATGGTACTGGAAGGGGTCTCTTCCAGTGCAAAAACTATGCATTAACCCCTTCGCTGCTAGGCCTTTTCCCCTCCTGTGCTGAGGCTTTTTTTGGCGTTTTGGAGTAGAGTGCGCTTAGGCCCTTGTAACTTTTTGACCACATAAGGTATCCACGCCAAATTTGCGTCCTTTTCTTCCAACATCATGTGGATTCTAAAGGCGCCCAGGGTTTGTGGATTCCCTTGGAGGGGTCCCAGAAATTAACCAAAATATAGTGATTTTTTTGTTTTTTTCAGAAAAATGGGAAAAACGGGCTGCAAATGAAAGCCTCTGGGTTTTTCCCTGAAAATGGTATCACAAAAGGGTTTGTGGGGCTGAAATCTCCATTTTCTCAGCTGTCAGGGAATGACAGACTTTTGTCAGAGAACCGAAATTTTTCACTCAGTTTTGGCATTTTTCTGGGACATAGCCTATTTTTGCTATTTTTAGAGCTTTCCACCTCCTTCCAGTTAATGGTAGAAATGAGTTTGAAAGCAATAATGGATCCTGGAAAGCTTTACATTTTCGAAAAGTAGACAAAATTCTGAATTCAGAAAGGGGTCATTTGTCTAAATCCATGAAGGTTTCGTTATAGAAACTAACAGTTAGATATTGGAATATTTGAAATTTTGTTGAAAAAAATAGCCTTTTGTCTCAACGTTTTCACCTATAACTTTTTCTAATTTTGACAGCTCTTGGAAAGCAATATACCGTTACATTTGTTAGACCTTCCTGGTTGTGGGGATATATAGGACTTGTAGTTTCACCAAGAACCCGACGAACCCAGATTCAAAAACTGAGCAGCAACTTGCAATGGTATTTTTTCATTTACTGGGTATAGTGCACTTTGTCTTGGAAAATGTATACATGGAATAATCTGTATGAAAGACACCTATGTATTTCTGAATTGGGTACAAATTATAGACTTCAGAAACAGTATATAATTGCACATTTTCAAAGTTGGGAATACTCATACTAGCATGAGAATTATTGGTCATTTTTCATAAAGATTTTTTTTTTACACAATGTCTTTCATTCAAAGGGAGAAATGCATGAAAGCTCAATTGGTAATAACAGTTGATTTACAAATCTGAATTACCCCAAGTGTCCCGATAAAAACGGTACCTCACTTGTGTGGGTTGGCCTTGTGCCTGCGACAGGAAACGGCGCAAAATGCAACGTGGTCACACCTAAATTTAGCAGTTAGAAATTGACCCTTTTTTGTCAAAGTGCCTACCTGTAGTTTTTGCACCCTAGCTCTGCCGGCAACTAGGGAAACCTAGTAAACCTATACATTTTTGAAAAGTAGACACCCAGGGAAATTCAGGATGGGGTGACTCGACTGCCTACCACCAGGTGTTGTTACCCAGAATCCCTTGCAAAGCTAAGATTTTGACAAAATAAACACATTTTCCTCACATTTCTGTGGTGGAAAGTTCTGGAATCTGCCTGGATCAACAAATTTCCACCCACCCAGCGTTCCCCCAGGTCCCCCGATAAAAACAGTACCTCACTTGTGTGGGTCGGCCTTGTGCCTATGACAGGAAACGGCACAAAATGCAACGTGGTCGCACCTCAATTTCCCAGTGAAATTTTACGTTCTTTGGACAAAGAGACTACCTTTTGTTTTTGCGCCGTAGCTCTGCCAGCACCTAGGGAAACCTAGCAAACCTATACATTTTTGAAAACTAGACACCCAGGGCAATTCAGGATGGGGTGACTCGTCTGCCTACGCCCAGGTTTTGTTACCCAGAATCCCTTGCAAACATAAAAATTTGACCAAAAAAACACATTTTCCTCACATTTCTGTGGTTGAAAGTTCTGGAATCTGCGTGGATCAACAAATTTCCACCCACCCAGCGTGCCCCCAGGTCTCCCGAAAAAAATGGTACCTCACTTGCATGGGTAGGCATAGTGGCTGTGACATGAAACAGCGCAAAACGCAGCATGGTCGCACCTCAATTTCCCAGTGAAATTTAGCACGATTCGGACAAAAAGACTACCTTTTGTTTTTGCGCCGTAGCTCTGCCAGCACCTAGGGAAACCTAGCAAACCTATACATTTTTGAAAACTAGACACCCAGGGCAATTCAGGATGGGGTGACTCGTCTGCCTACCCCCAGGTTTTGTTACCCAGAATCCCTTGCAAACATAAAAATTTGACCAAAAAAACACATTTTCCTCACATTTCTGTGGTGGAAAGTTCTGGAATCTGCGTGGATCAAAAAATTTCCACCCACCCAGCGTGCCCCCAGGTCTCCCGAAAAAAATGGTACCTCACTTGCGTGGGTAGGCATAGTGGCTGCGACATGAAACAGCGAAAAACGCAGCATGGTCGCACCTCAATTTCCCAGTGAAATTTAGCACGATTCGGACAAAAAGACTACCTTTTGTTTTTGCGCCGTAGCTCTGCCAGCACCTAGAGAAACCTAGCAAACCTATACATTTTTGAAAACTAGACACCCAGGGCAATTCAGGATGGGGTGACTCGTCTGCCTACCCCCAGGTTTTGTTACCCAGAATCCCTTGCAAACATAAAAATTTGACCAAAAAAACACATTTTCCTCACATTTCTGTGGTGGATGTTGAAAATTAGTACGGTTTGGTGAACATTATCTGCGCCATCTTGCCTCTTCCCCTGATGCCACACTTTTGTCGTGCGCACCCGCCATTTTAAGATTCCCTGATCAGAGCGAACCCTTTTGCATGCCGCTGGCCCCTGATATAGCCCTTCGCCCTCACTAAGCCTGCACGCTGACCAACCCCCTGCTTGCACCTGCCTTGAACCATAAACCCCTCTTCGGCGCTGCTCTGCCCCAGGCCCTCATCCTGTTCCCAGCGCGACACCTCCCTTCTTCCCTTTCATGATCCCCGGCCCTTAGCTGCAAACCCCTTTTCTCCCCGTGTGCCCGTTTGTCTTCCCCGTTCCCAGGCCGACACCCAGCTCTGCCGATACCATTCCTTGCCCCTCCCCGTACAATAGAAAGCTTCCCCCATCAAAGGATCCCCGGGTTGATCAAAGCCCCCACTCCATGAGACCCGATCAAACCCCCCACATTCCGTGAATCGGCGGAATACCCAGCTGCGCGATACTCATCACCTGTTGCGACTAGGGTGGGGACTTCAACTGTAAATGTGTGTGGGAACGGGCCCAAAGGGGAGTTCCGGGAATGTCTTTTCCATACATCAAAGCTTTAACATGAATATGTAATCTGCAATAAAGTCATAAAACAGTGTATAAGAGGCCAGGCCTCAGAAATGTAGGTAGAGCACCTCAGGACGATACCTTCTGCCCGTTTTGTGGTGTTCTCCTCCGGAGAGAATAAAAACCTTGTTTCCTGCCTTCCAGTCTCCAGCGCCTGCCTCTTCATTGATTAAATAACTAGAGGGCCACAGAGGCAATACCGCCGGGCAAATATCGATTGTCCCCGACCCGACTCAGCTTTAACAATTGGCGTCCCAAGCGTGGGGCCCATCAGCGACTCGTGGATCCAGTGGGAGAGGTCCCGACGACAGAGTGAACGACTGCAACGATCGGGAGAGCTCTTGCCCAATAGACCCTCGTCTGGCAGCCGATCATCCGAACTTCACTAGTTCCGAACAGACCTCTCTCGAGTGATCTACGGTCCTGACTGGGAACCATTAGGAGTGCCGTGAGAAATACGAGAAAAAGAGGACGAACGGGCGCTGGATTCGGAAGACAGGAAACTGTCCACATGGTCCGGGTAAGGTCGTGTAATCACGACAAGTTGCGAAATGATTGCTTGATTGTTTGATTGCTTGATTATTTATAAAATACTAGTATTACTCTTTGTTTGACCTATTTGGAGATTCACTGTCTGCACACGGAGAAACAGTAGGCTCCTTCTCTTTTGCAAACGGTGAAGGATAGGTAACGTAACCGTCGCGCCTATCTTTCTCCCCCACTGACTCTATTATTTCTTAACGGTTTTTGGGAGACTCCCCACTCCCTCACTGATTAACTGGGTTCTTTAACCCCGAACTACTGGTCACAGATTGTCTTCTGGAGATTCTCTGTCTGCAAACCGGAAACAACAGCTTCCTCTTTGCGGTTAGTGAAAGGGTAGAGGACGCAGACTTTTGCGCCCTACTTACTCTCCCCATTGTCCTTTTTCTATCCTATTTATTTATTTATTAATTGCTTGATTGTTCCGCGTTCTTGGTTACTCTTTTTTTATTTTTGTTCATGAGGTATTCACTGCCTGCAAACAACGTAGAATAGGAATATTCTGTCTAGTCTTTGCACCTAGTGATAAGATAGGCACTGCTGACTTATTAGTCCCTCGTTACGAGCCGTCATGTCTGTCTTCTCCCCATTGATTGATAATTGGTTCAGCCCGGACCGTGTATTAGAGGTGGACCATATAGCTCCACTAGAAGGCACCCCTAATAAGGACATGTTCATAAACTATGGATTAGTTACCATAGCCTATAATAAATTGTGGCACAGGTATACCAAAGAAAGTCAAGACAAACAGTGGCCACTGGCAGGATCCTTTGACCTTGATAAAATAGAAACGTTAGAAATAGCCCTTCGAAATAATAAGACAACGCCTATTATGCTCGACAGTCTCGGTATGTGGCGCAGAGAGGCTATGCAACGACAGAGAAAAAACGAGGACAAATCAAGTAGAGAAATATACCGACAGGACAACCCCAGGACACCGCTACCCACAAGTTATCCCCCGACACTACGCAAAAGACGACCAGACTTAGGGCCAGACCAATGCGCTTTTTGTAGATATGTCGGACACTGGAAAGCCCAATGCCCGACTCTACTGAGCGTGAGTAAAGGCAAAGGGCCGACAGGAACGACAGATCGGCAGTATGAGAAAAAGCGCGAGACAAAGAAGAACCCGACTTACATAGACAGACCAGATAGAACCACCACGTTTGATTATGCCCGATGGCACAGATTTCGCCAGGACAATTTCAGCGGCATGCTCAAGTTCTCCTAGGTCGGGCAACGTCAAGACGGGAACCCAGCCTCGCTTTAAAATGCACAGACGGAAAGAGATAATTATGACCAATAACTGTTTTATATTCGTCCTGGGTCTTTGTATGTCGTGCTTGTACTGTCCCCCCCCCCCCGTCTGAGTTTGTGTGTATGTAATGTACGAATCTGCGTCATCCCTCTACACATGTTTCCGTGTTACTCAACCTCTGTTAAACAGAAACTTAGCATAAAAGCAACCTGGAAAGAAAGAAATGGTACAACAAAATCCGTAGACCATTGATGAACTTGAACTTTTAATTTAACACAGCAAACAAGAAATAATAACGGTAAACTGTAGAAAATGAAAGTCAAACAGAACATTCGCCCCCCCCCATTCTGGAACCTTCCAAAGTAGGGCAGGGTTACGGCTACGCCCAACCAGCGGCAACCCATATAAGGCGGGCCCCGCTGCCAACTCTTGGTCAGGAAATCTTAACATATCGGGAAGCCGGAGGAGAGGCAGGGGCCAGCGGAGTCCAGCCGCAACGGCCCTGGGTAGTTGCCGGTAGTCCCGCCACATGCCTCCTCGACCCAGCCGCAACGGGCCTGGATAGACTTAAGTAGTCCCGCCACATGTCCAGAGAAGAGCGAGGCACCTCTTCCTTTTCTCCTCCGCGACAGCCGCAGCAGCTCTGGGCGGCAGATGCCCTGTCCATACCCCTGCAGGAATGCGTCCAGGTCGGGCTGGGAGGGAGAGGCGACGCGGACGAACCTCTCCCACCCCCACCGATAGGAGGTCTCCCAGCCCCCGGCCCAACGCCGAACACCCCCAGTCAGGCGATGGTGCCAATACTTGCACAGCACCGAACACACCATGGTGGCACCCCAGTATCTGCGCAGCACCGAACGTGCAATGGTGGCCATATTTTCGGAACACCGAACCTGCAATGACTGCACCGATACTCGTGCCGCGCCAAATGCGCGCCACAGGTGGCCATACTCCCACAGCACTGAGCACAAGACTTGGGGAACACCGGATGTGGAGAGACCTTCATGCGGGGCGATGAAAAAGAGCAGCATGGAGTGCACCGGGAGAAGGAGAGGGCGCGAACGAGTCTACCTTCTGCCCCCCCTCAGGTGGGGGCATCACAGCTGCACCCCAGCCGAACGTCCCGCCTTCACACAACAGAGACCTCTTCCTTTCACTCCGAAGGATCTCTTCCACTCTTGCAAACTCGACGAGAGTGGCCCCTGTAGGGCCTCAAAATGGCGTCTGGGTCCGCTGGAAGGCGGGCCCCGGCCACTAGAGTAACTTTGACCAACAATATAACTCGGACATTTGCCCACTGGGGCACGAGCCCCCATCTCCGACAGCATCTCCGCAGCCTTGAAGATCCTACAAAGGTCCCCGGCGGAACCTTCGGCCTCCGCAGGTTTCCGGTAAGGGACGGCTGCCTTGACCGCCAACGAAACAAACATGACATTGCCACTCCTTCTGTTAGCATGAATTCTAGAACTGCCGAAAAGGACTCTGGTCCAACTGCCAGTAATGGGAAACATTTCCCCCTGATGCTACTTCCGGACTGAGCCGGCCCCGCCCAAAATGGCGCCGGTATCAAGAGGGACTTGCGAACACCTCGTGGTGTTCCTTCGCACTAATATAAACTTGATGTTCTGAGACTTTATATGATCCTTTGTACACTTGGCTAGAAAAGACAAGGAGAGCTCACTCGACGAACAGTGTGAAAGGGTCCCGTTAAAAATGTTGATTTGCAAATGTACGGTATTATATTTTTTTATAGCTGATGTATAACCTCATTTACGACGCACACATACGGTATGCATATAGGAAATCTGATTGCAACTATTATGATTATGCTTCTAAATTATGAACATAAATGCCCCCGAACCCCCAGCCAATTAATAGACGTTTTAGTTTCTTACAAATGAATGAATAAAACTTTCCAATGTATTTATTGCCGCAAGACGACACTCCCACCGTACGCGCTTTAGCCGTTACCATGTCCGACCAAATACGACTGTACCCTCATCATCCACGTACTGAAATGATTCTGAGAAATAAAGGTTTTCGAAACTATGGACGGGTATTGCATGCTTTATTTTAAAAATGTGGGATCGGTGGGAAAGTTCTTTTCTGTGCACCCTACTCTGCTCTCTCTTTAAGGTTGAAAGAAGATGGTTGCCCAGCCCTGGAGGACGGATCGGATCGACAACACGACACTCTGCCTTCAAAGTACGCGACTGACTCATGAACTCTCGCGTGGAGGAAGACCTTGACTTCCAAGAATGGGTAAAACGAACGGTGTAAATGAGGGAATGTAAAAGGAGGGTGAAATGAAATGATGTAAATGTTATAAAGTACAACGTTCCAAGGTATCAGGGAACGGGGCTGACCCAAGAACCGAAGAACCTTAGAACGCCACAGAGTTGAAGGAGGTTTAAGGATCCCGATAGTGAGATACATCCTTTGACTGGATACCTCGCACTAGGCATCTCTGGTTTCCTTTTCACGTTTCCCCGCACACGACCTATATGGACACACTGCCCCCCCCCCCCGACTCCAGAAACCATATCCCCGGGGACTCTGTCCCGAGGAGGGAAGACGAGTAAGAGGTGAGTAAAAGGACTCTTGGATACATGTATTTAAATATGCGCGAATGCTGTTCCCTCCCCTCCCCCTTTTTTTTCCCTCCCTCTGCAGGTTACATCAGAGATTACAGCCGAGGTGTGGCGAAGATCTGAAGCCTTGCCATGTCTAATACACGAAGCAGACTAGCGCCGCAAGGTGGTGCCTAAGCACGCCTGCAAGCTACTCACGTATCGAACAAACCCGAAAAATTAGCACGACCCGATAAAAAGTGATCACCCTTAAACCAGACCGGACGAATGAACCCATGTCACGTATGATGCGAAACTATGAGAGAATGTGTGTGTGTGACCGAGGCACTGACCCAACTGGTCGAAGGACCGAGAATGCGAGAAAGTGCGACAAAATGGTACCTCCTTTCTTCTTTCCCTTTCTCAAAGCACGTCCCCTCTACCCTGTCTAATGCTCAAACTGCATGATTACAAGATTCTAACGCAGACCCGTGAATGTCCTTTACTGTGTAATGCACTAAATAGCCTTTCTTGAATACACTGCCACCCTCTCTGATTGCACGTGTACTATTTAGCCTGCCGTTGCACTCTCTCTCTCTCTCTCTCTCTCTCTCTCTCTCTTTCTCTCTCTCTCTCTCTATTTTTGCACTCCCACTCTTCCGAGCGATTAGCCCCGAAATTGGCAGACTGCCACCCCTAGCGCACCACCTAATTGGCTTCAAATACAGTCAGTATTTGCACAAAAACTTGTCTTTAATACAATCACCCTGAGACCGTGTCATTACCTCTCCTTTTCCGCTAGAAGTCAATGAGCCGAGGTTGGGCCGTAAGGGAAAGGACAGGTAAGACGACAGAGGTCCCCTAATCTGGCCCGTAATAAGGGAACTACATGTCAACGGCTCCTATGGTATAAAACAAGGACCTCAGAATACGCGACCCTCCCCGTCCCGAATTGTCGCAATACCCAAACAGGAAAAATGATCACCCCTGTTACATCCCCTGTATCAGCCGCTCCAAAATGGAGTTATGAAACTACCCCTCATTCCCCGTTGTGAGGAATGGGTCGATTTACGCCCTTACCACAAGTTTCTATGACTCTAGTTGTTTCCCATAAAACCCCTGTCTTTTCTGACTAAGTACTCAGGCCGTAGGAAGCTACGTAGGAACCAGAATGATGTGTTACAAGGTTAAAAGACTAGACCAAAGTGAAGAAATCGTTGAAATGAACCCTGCCGAAAGTGAAAAATGTTTAGTTGAAAAACAGGACGCATTGATAAAAAGAACTGTTTAGCCTATGTTCGTCCCTCAGAAAAATATCTGTTTAGTACCATGTTGATAGCACACAGTACCCTTGGTAAATATAAATCCCTAGAGAACGGCATATCTTTGTCAAGCCCGTCTTATGAAGGTGGGTCCCCATCAGATAAACTGTCGAAACTGTAATAAATAATTATGAAGGAAAGCCATAGTACCTCCAACAGACCCGTCATCGGTCATTTATATGTTAGTTGTGATCCCTAAAATAACGGACGTTTTCATTTCTATCTGAAGCTGGGAGAGAAATAGACTTTTGTGATTACCTTCCTCTGCAAATTCTCTAAAGACTGTCTTTTCAAACTCGTTTAAGGGTACGACTGTCAGGAGAGAGAAGGACCGGATGTGGGAGCACGAGGCCTGACTGCAGACTATGGAACACCTATGACATGGGCCAAGGCGAGACCGCGACAGAACAGAGCTACAGGACGAGGCACTACCTCCAGCAAAGTGAGAAGAAAGGGCTAACCTGATGCCCCCGCTCTATGTTCGAATGTGTGCCAAAAGGTCCCCGCTCTCTAGACTCGGTCATGAGCCCGCCCATCTGAAGTCTCTCGTTCCCCTAGTTTGTTCCTAATTTGGCCTTGCTCCATCCCCCTTTTTCTCCGACCTACCCTATGGACTGTTTTTTACGCTCTTCTTCCATCCGAACTTTCTGACAATCACCCCAAAGGACACAGGGCGAAAAGGACCTTTCCGACCAGAAACGCGAGGAAAGGGTCGTGCCCTGCAACGCAGAACTTAGAATAGAGCTGGACTTGTAACTCCACCGCCGGTGCTCCACAGCGCCAACGAAAGACAACAAAGAACACTGAGAACTCATTAACTTCAAACATTTGACATCCTCAATCGCCGTTTCCGCTATGCCTCATTTCTCTCCCAGCCGCCATTGTATTGATCATGCTCCAATCCGAATCTGATATATGTGATAACCTACCAGTCCACGTTATGAAATGTACTTGCTGCTCTCGCTACAGAATCGTTTTTGTATTGCATTCCTATGACTTTCCTGCTAAGCAAATTGATCAAAGTTTATCAAATAGGTCCACCTCCCAAAACTAGAAATGTTAAATTGTATTGTTTACAACTCTTTCCATCTAGGGTTCCTACCGTTTTCTTTCTCATGCCCACCACAATAGAACCAAGTAGAAAATGAACCAGCAAGATGTCTTGGATATGTTAAAGGGAGGACTGTTGAAAATTAGTACGGTTTGGTGAACATTATCTGCGCCATCTTGCCTCTTCCCCTGATGCCACACTTTTGTCGTGCGCACCCGCCATTTTAAGATTCCCTGATCAGAGCGAACCCTTTTGCATGCCGCTGGCCCCTGATATAGCCCTTCGCCCTCACTAAGCCTGCACGCTGACCAACCCCCTGCTTGCACCTGCCTTGAACCATAAACCCCTCTTCGGCGCTGCTCTGCCCCAGGCCCTCATCCTGTTCCCAGCGCGACACCTCCCTTCTTCCCTTTCATGATCCCCGGCCCTTAGCTGCAAACCCCTTTTCTCCCCGTGTGCCCGTTTGTCTTCCCCGTTCCCAGGCCGACACCCAGCTCTGCCGATACCATTCCTTGCCCCTCCCCGTACAATAGAAAGCTTCCCCCATCAAAGGATCCCCGGGTTGATCAAAGCCCCCACTCCATGAGACCCGATCAAACCCCCCACATTCCGTGAATCGGCGGAATACCCAGCTGCGCGATACTCATCACCTGTTGCGACTAGGGTGGGGACTTCAACTGTAAATGTGTGTGGGAACGGGCCCAAAGGGGAGTTCCGGGAATGTCTTTTCCATACATCAAAGCTTTAACATGAATATGTAATCTGCAATAAAGTCATAAAACAGTGTATAAGAGGCCAGGCCTCAGAAATGTAGGTAGAGCACCTCAGGACGATACCTTCTGCCCGTTTTGTGGTGTTCTCCTCCGGAGAGAATAAAAACCTTGTTTCCTGCCTTCCAGTCTCCAGCGCCTGCCTCTTCATTGATTAAATAACTAGAGGGCCACAGAGGCAATACCGCCGGGCAAATATCGATTGTCCCCGCCCCGACTCAGCTTTAACATGGAAAGTTCTGGAATCTGTGTGGATCAACAAATTTCCACCCACCCAGCTTGCCCCCAGGTCTCCCGAAAAAAATGGTACCTCACTTGCGTGGGTAGGCATAGTGGCTGCGACATGAAACAGCGAAAAACGCAGCAAGGTCGCACCTCAATTTCCCAGTGAAATTTAGCACGATTCGGACAAAAAGACTACCTTTTGTTTTTGCGCCGTAGCTCTGCCAGCACCTAGGGAAACCTAGCAAACCTATACATATTTGAAAACTAGACACCCAGGGCAATTCAGGATGGGGTGACTCGTCTGCCTACCCCCAGGTTTTGTTACCCAGAATCCCTTGCAAACATAAAAATTTGACCAAAAAACACATTTTTCTCACATTTCTGTGGTGGAAAGTTCTGGAATCTGCGTGGATCAACAAATTTCCACCCACCCAGCGTGCCCCCAGGTCTCCCAAAAAAAATGGTACCTCACTTGCGTGGGTAGGCATAGTGGCTGCGACATGAAACAGCGAAAAACGCAGCATGGTCGCACCTCAATTTCCCAGTGAAATTCAGCACGATTCGGACAAAAAGACTACCTTTTGTTTTTGCGCCGTAGCTCTGCCAGCACCTAGGGAAACCTAGCAAACCTATACATTTTTGAAAACTAGACACCCAGGGCAATTCAGGATGGGGTGACTCGTCTGCCTACCCCCAGGTTTTGTTACCCAGAATCCCTTGCAAACATAAAAATTTGACCAAAAAAACACATTTTCCTCACATTTCTGTGGTGGAAAGTTCTGGAATCTGCGTGGATCAACAAATTTCCACCCACCCAGCGTGCCCCCAGGTCTCCCGAAAAAAATGGTACCTCACTTGCGTGGGTAGGCATAGTGGCTGCTACATGAAACAGCGAAAAACGCAGCATGGTCGCACCTCAATTTCCCAGTGAAATTTAGCACGATTCGGACAAAAAGACTACCTTTTGTTTTTGCGCCGTAGCTCTGCCAGCACCTAGGGAAACCTAGCAAACCTATACATTTTTGAAAACTAGACACCCAGGGCAATTCAGGATGGGGTGACTCATCTGCCTACCCCTAGGTTTTGTTACCCAGAATCCCTTGCAAACATAAAAATTTGACCAAAAAAACACATTTTCCTCACATTTCTGTGGTGGAAAGTTCTGGAATCTGCGTGGATCAAAAAATTTCCACCCACCCAGCGTGCCCCCAGGTCTCCCAAAAAAAATGGTACCTCACTTGCGTGGGTAGGCATAGTGGCTGCTACATGAAACAGCGAAAAACGCAGCATGGTCGCACCTCAATTTCCCAGTGAAATTTAGCACGATTCGGACAAAAAGACTACCTTTTGTTTTTGCGCCGTAGCTCTGCCAGCACCTAGGGAAACCTAGCAAACCTATACATTTTTGAAAACTAGACACCCAGGGCAATTCAGGATGAGGTGACTCGTCTGCCTACCCCCAGGTTTTGTTACCCAGAATCCCTTGCAAACATAAAAATTTGACCAAAAAAACACATTTTCCTCACATTTCTGTGGTGGAAAGTTCTGGAATCTGCGTGGATCAACAAATTTCCACCCACCCAGCGTTCCCCCAGGTCTCCCAAAAAAAATGGTACCTCACTTGCGTGGGTAGGCATAGTGGCTGCTACATGAAACAGCGAAAAACGCAGCATGGTCGCACCTCAATTTCCCAGTGAAATTTAGCACGATTCGGACAAAAAGACTATCTTTTGTTTTTGCGCCGTAGCTCTGCCAGCACCTAGGGAAACCTAGCAAACCTATACATTTTTGAAAACTAGACACCCAGGGCAATTCAGGATGGGGTGACTCGTCTGCCTACCCCCAGGTTTTGTTACCCAGAATCCCTTGCAAACATAAAAATTTGACCAAAAAAACACATTTTCCTCACATTTCTGTGGTGGAAAGTTCTGGAATCTGCGTGGATCAACAAATTTCCACCCACCCAGCGTTCCCCCAGGTCTCCCAAAAAAAATGTTACCTCACTTGCGTGGGTAGGCATAGTGGCTGCGACATGAAACAGCGAAAAACGCAGCATGGTCGCACCTCAATTTCCCAGTGAAATTTAGCACGATTCGGACAAAAAGACTACCTTTTGTTTTTGCGCCGTAGCTCTGCCAGCACCTAGGGAAACCTAGCAAACCTATACATTTTTGAAAACTAGACACCTAGGGCAATTCAGGATGGGGTGACTCGTCTGCCTACCCCCAGGGTTTGTTACCCAGAATCCCTTGCAAACATAAAAATTTGACCAAAAAAACACATTTTCCTCACATTTCTGTGGTGGAAAGTTCTGGAATCTGCGTGGATCAAACAATTTCCACCCACCCAGCGTGCCCCCATTTCTCCCGAAAAAAATGGTACCTCACTTGCGTGGGTAGGCATAGTGGCTGCGACATAAAACAGCGAAAAACGCAGCATGGTCACACCTCAATTTCCCAGTGAAATTTAGCACGATTCTGACAAAAAGACTACCTTTTGTTTTTGCGCCGTAGCTCTGCCAGCACCTAGGGAAACCTAGCAAACCTATACATTTTTGAAAACTAGACACCCAGGGCAATTCAGCATGGGGTGACTCAACTGCCTACCCCCAGGTTTTGTTACCCAGAATCCCTTTAAAACATAAAAATCTGACCAAAAAAACACATTTTCCTCACATTTCTGTGGTGGAAAGTTCTGGAATCTGCGTGGATCAACAAATTTCCACCCACCCAGCGTGCCCCCAGGTCTCCCAAAAAAAATGGTACCTCACTTGCGTGGGTAGGCATAGTGGCTGCGACATGAAACAGCAAAAAACGCAGCATGGTCGCACCTCAATTTCCCAGTGAAATTCAGCACGATTCGGACAAAAAGACTACCTTTTGTTTTTGCGCCGTAGCTCTGCCAGCACCTAGGGAAACCTAGCAAACCTATACATTTTTGAAAACTAGACACCCAGGGCAATTCAGGATGGGGTGACTCGTCTGCCTACCCCCAGGTTTTGTTACCCAGAATCCCTTGCAAACATAAAAATTTGACCAAAAAAACACATTTTCCTCACATTTCTGTGGTGGAAAGTTCTGGAATCTGCGTGGATCAACAAATTTCCACCCACCCAGCGTGCCCCCAGGTCTCCCGAAAAAAATGGTACCTCACTTGCGTGGGTAGGCATAGTGGCTGCTACATGAAACAGCGAAAAACGCAGCATGGTCGCACCTCAATTTCCCAGTGAAATTTAGCACGATTCGGACAAAAAGACTACCTTTTGTTTTTGCGCCGTAGCTCTGCCAGCACCTAGGGAAACCTAGCAAACCTATACATTTTTGAAAACTAGACACCCAGGGCAATTCAGGATGGGGTGACTCATCTGCCTACCCCTAGGTTTTGTTACCCAGAATCCCTTGCAAACATAAAAATTTGACCAAAAAAACACATTTTCCTCACATTTCTGTGGTGGAAAGTTCTGGAATCTGCGTGGATCAAAAAATTTCCACCCACCCAGCGTGCCCCCAGGTCTCCCAAAAAAAATGGTACCTCACTTGCGTGGGTAGGCATAGTGGCTGCTACATGAAACAGCGAAAAACGCAGCATGGTCGCACCTCAATTTCCCAGTGAAATTTAGCACGATTCGGACAAAAAGACTATCTTTTGTTTTTGCGCCGTAGCTCTGCCAGCACCTAGGGAAACCTAGCAAACCTATACATTTTTGAAAACTAGACACCCAGGGCAATTCAGGATGGGGTGACTCGTCTGCCTACCCCCAGGTTTTGTTACCCAGAATCCCTTGCAAACATAAAAATTTGACCAAAAAAACACATTTTCCTCACATTTCTGTGGTGGAAAGTTCTGGAATCTGCGTGGATCAACAAGTTTCCACCCACCCAGCGTTCCCCCAGGTCTCCCAAAAAAAATGTTACCTCACTTGCGTGGGTAGGCATAGTGGCTGCGACATGAAACAGCGAAAAACGCAGCATGGTCGCACCTCAATTTCCCAGTGAAATTTAGCACGATTCGGACAAAAAGACTACCTTTTGTTTTTGCGCCGTAGCTCTGCCAGCACCTAGGGAAACCTAGCAAACCTATACATTTTTGAAAACTAGACACCTAGGGCAATTCAGGATGGGGTGACTCGTCTGCCTACCCCCAGGGTTTGTTACCCAGAATCCCTTGCAAACATAAAAATTTGACCAAAAAAACACATTTTCCTCACATTTCTGTGGTGGAAAGTTCTGGAATCTGCGTGGATCAAAAAATTTCCACCCACCCAGCGTGCCCCCATTTCTCCCGAAAAAAATGGTACCTCACTTGCGTGGGTAGGCATAGTGGCTGCGACATAAAACAGCGAAAAACGCAGCATGGTCACACCTCAATTTCCCAGTGAAATTTAGCACGATTCTGACAAAAAGACTACCTTTTGTTTTTGCGCCGTAGCTCTGCCAGCACCTAGGGAAACCTAGCAAACCTATACATTTTTGAAAACTAGACACCCAGGGCAATTCAGCATGGGGTGACTCAACTGCCTACCCCCAGGTTTTGTTACCCAGAATCCCTTTAAAACATAAAAATCTGACCAAAAAAACACATTTTCCTCACATTTCTGTGGTGGAAAGTTCTGGAATCTGCGTGGATCAACAAATTTCCACCCACCCAGCGTGCCCCCAGGTCTCCCAAAAAAAATGGTACCTCACTTGCGTGGGTAGGCATAGTGGCTGCGACATGAAACAGCAAAAAACGCAGCATGGTCGCACCTCAATTTCCCAGTGAAATTTAGCACGATTCGACAAAAAGACTACCTTTTGTTTTTGCGCCGTAGCTCTGCCAGCACCTAGGGAAACCTAGCAAACCTATACATTTTTGAAAACTAGACACCCAGGGCAATTCAGGATGGGGTGACTCGTCTGCCTACCCCCAGGTTTTGTTACCCAGAATCCCTTGCAAACATAAAAATTTGACCAAAAAAACACATTTTCCTCACATTTCTGTGGTGGAAAGTTCTGGAATCTGCGTGGATCAACAAATTTCCACCCACCCAGCGTGCCCCCAGGTCTCCCGAAAAAAATGGTACCTCACTTGCGTGGGTAGGCATAGTGGCTGCTACATGAAACAGCGAAAAACGCAGCATGGTCGCACCTCAATTTCCCAGTGAAATTTAGCACGATTCGGACAAAAAGACTACCTTTTGTTTTTGCGCCGTAGCTCTGCCAGCACCTAGGGAAACCTAGCAAACCTATACATTTTTGAAAACTAGACACCCAGGGCAATTCAGGATGGGGTGACTCATCTGCCTACCCCTAGGTTTTGTTACCCAGAATCCCTTGCAAACATAAAAATTTGACCAAAAAAACACATTTTCCTCACATTTCTGTGGTGGAAAGTTCTGGAATCTGCGTGGATCAAAAAATTTCCACCCACCCAGCGTGCCCCCAGGTCTCCCAAAAAAAATGGTACCTCACTTGCGTGGGTAGGCATAGTGGCTGCTACATGAAACAGCGAAAAACGCAGCATGGTCGCACCTCAATTTCCCAGTGAAATTTAGCACGATTCGGACAAAAAGACTACCTTTTGTTTTTGCGCCGTAGCTCTGCCAGCACCTAGGGAAACCTAGCAAACCTATACATTTTTGAAAACTAGACACCCAGGGCAATTCAGGATGGGGTGACTCGTCTGCCTACCCCCAGGTTTTGTTACCCAGAATCCCTTGCAAACATAAAAATTTGACCAAAAAAACACATTTTCCTCACATTTCTGTGGTGGAAAGTTCTGGAATCTGCGTGGATCAACAAATTTCCACCCACCCAGCGTTCCCCCAGGTCTCCCAAAAAAAATGGTACCTCACTTGCGTGGGTAGGCATAGTGGCTGCTACATGAAACAGCGAAAAACGCAGCATGGTCGCACCTCAATTTCCCAGTGAAATTTAGCACGATTCGGACAAAAAGACTATCTTTTGTTTTTGCGCCGTAGCTCTGCCAGCACCTAGGGAAACCTAGCAAACCTATACATTTTTGAAAACTAGACACCCAGGGCAATTCAGGATGGGGTGACTCGTCTGCCTACCCCCAGGTTTTGTTACCCAGAATCCCTTGCAAACATAAAAATTTGACCAAAAAAACACATTTTCCTCACATTTCTGTGGTGGAAAGTTCTGGAATCTGCGTGGATCAACAAATTTCCACCCACCCAGCGTTCCCCCAGGTCTCCCAAAAAAAATGTTACCTCACTTGCGTGGGTAGGCATAGTGGCTGCGACATGAAACAGCGAAAAACGCAGCATGGTCGCACCTCAATTTCCCAGTGAAATTTAGCACGATTCGGACAAAAAGACTACCTTTTGTTTTTGCGCCGTAGCTCTGCCAGCACCTAGGGAAACCTAGCAAACCTATACATTTTTGAAAACTAGACACCCAGGGCAATTCAGGATGGGGTGACTCGTCTGCCTACCCCCAGGTTTTGTTACCCAGAATCCCTTGCAAACATAAAAATTTGACCAAAAAACACATTTTCCTCACATTTCTGTGGTGGAAAGTTCTGGAATCTGCGTGGATCAACAAATTTCCACCCACCCAGCGTGCCCCCAGGTCTCCCGAAAAAAATGGTACCTCACTTGCGTGGGTATAGTGGCTGCTACATGAAACAACGAAAAACGCAGCATGGTCGCACCTCAATTTCCCAGTGAAATTTAGCACGATTCGGACAAAAAGACTACCTTTTGTTTTTGCGCCGTAGCTCTTCCAGCACCTAGGGAAACCTAGCAAACCTATACATTTTTGAAAACTAGACACCCAGGGCAATTCAGGATGGGGTGACTCGTCTGCCTACCCCCAGGTTTTGTTACCCAGAATCCCTTGCAAACATAAAAATGTGACCAAAAAAACACATTTTCCTCACATTTCTGTGGTGGAAAGTTCTGGAATCTGCGTGGATCAACAAATTTCTACCCACCCAGCGTGCCCCCAGGTCTCCCGAAAAAAATGGTACCTCACTTGCGTGGGTAGGCATAGTGGCTGCGACATGAAACAGCGAAAAACGCAGCATGGTCGCACCTCAATTTCCCAGTGAAATTTAGCACGATTCGGACAAAAAGACTACCTTTTGTTTTTGCGCCGTAGCTCTGCCAGCACCTAGGGAAACCTAGCAAACCTATACATTTTTGAGAACTAGACACCCAGGGCAATTCAGGATGGGGTGACTCGTCTGCCTACCCCCAGGTTTTGTTACCCAGAATCCCTTGCAAACATAAAAATTTGACCAAAAAAACACATTTTCCTCACATTTCTGTGGTGGAAAGTTCTGGAATCTGCGTGGATCAACAAATTTCCACCCACCCAGCGTGCCCCCAGGTCTCCCGAAAAAAATGGTACCTCACTTGCGTGGGTAGGCATAGTGGCTGCGACATGAAACAGCAAAAAACGCAGCATGGTCGCACCTCAATTTCCCAGTGAAATTTAGCACGATTCGGACAAAAAGACTACCTTTTGTTTTTGCGCCGTAGCTCTGCCAGCACCTAGGGAAACCTAGCAAACCTATACATTTTTGAAAACTAGACACCCAGGGCAATTCAGGATGGGGTGACTCGTCTGCCTACCCCCAGGTTTTGTTACCCAGAATCCCTTGCAAACATAAAAATTTGACCAAAAAAACACATTTTCCTCACATTTCTGTGGTGGAAAGTTCTGGAATCTGCGTGGATCAAAAAATGTCCACCCACCCAGCGTGCCCCCAGGTCTCCCAAAAAAAATGGTACCTCACTTGCGTGGGTAGGCATAGTGGCTGCGACATGAAACAGCGAAAAACGCAGCATGGTCGCACCTCAATTTCCCAGTGAAATTTAGCACGATTCGGACAAAAAGACTACCTTTTGTTTTTGCGCCGTAGCTCTGCCAGCACCTAGGGAAACCTAGCAAACCTATACATTTTTGAAAACTAGACACCCAGGGCAATTCAGGATGGGGTGACTCGTCTGCCTACCCCCAGGTTTTGTTACCCAGAATCCCTTGCAAACATAAAAATTTGACCAAAAAACACATTTTCCTCACATTTCTGTGGTGGAAAGTTCTGGAATCTGCGTGGATCAACAAATTTCCACCCACCCAGCGTGCCCCCAGGTCTCCCGAAAAAAATGGTACCTCACTTGCGTGGGTAGGCATAGTGGCTGCTACATGAAACAACAAAAAACGCAGCATGGTCGCACCTCAATTTCCCAGTGAAATTTAGCACGATTCGGACAAAAAGACTACCTTTAGTTTTTGCGCCGTAGCTCTTCCAGCACCTAGGGAAACCTAGCAAACCTATACATTTTTGAAAACTAGACACCCAGGGCAATTCAGGATGGGGTGACTCGTCTGCCTACCCCCAGGTTTTGTTACCCAGAATCCCTTGCAAACATAAAATTTTGACCAACAAAACACATTTTCCTCACATTTCTGTGGTGGAAAGTTCTGGAATCTGCGTGGATCAACAAATTTCTACCCACCCAGCGTGCCCCCAGGTCTCCCGAAAAAAATGGTACCTCACTTGCGTGGGTAGGCATAGTGGCTGCGACATGAAACAGCGAAAAACGCAGCATGGTCGCACCTCAATTTCCCAGTGAAATTTAGCACGATTCGGACAAAAAGACTACCTTTTGTTTTTGCGCCGTAGCTCTGCCAGCACCTAGGGAAACCTAGCAAACCTATACATTTTTGAAAACTAGACACCCAGGGCAATTCAGGATGGGGTGACTCGTCTGCCTACCCCCAGGTTTTGTTACCCAGAATCCCTTGCAAACATAAAAATTTGACCAAAAAAACACATTTTCCTCACATTTCTGTGGTGGAAAGTTCTGGAATCTGCGTGGATCAAACAATTTCCACCCACCCAGCGTGCCCCCAGGTCTCCCGAAAAAAATGGTACCTCACTTGCGTGGGTAGGCATAGTGGCTGCTACATGAAACAGCAAAAAACGCAGACTGGTCGCACCTCAATTTCCCAGTGAAATTTAGCACGATTCGGACAAAAAGACTACCTTTTGTTTTTGCGCCGTAGCTCTGCCAGCACCTAGGGAAACCTAGCAAACCTATACATTTTTGAAAACTAGACACCCAGGGCAATTCAGGATGGGGTGACTCGTCTGCCTACCCCCAGGTTTTGTTACCCAGAATCCCTTGCAAACATAAAAATTTGACCAAAAAAACACATTTTCCTCACATTTCTGTGGTGGAAAGTTCTGGAATCTGCGTGGATCAACAAATTTCTACCCACCCAGCGTGCCCCCAGGTCTCCCGAAAAAAATGGTACCTCACTTGCGTGGGTAGGCATAGTGGCTGCGACATGAAACAGCGAAAAACGCAGCATGGTCGCACCTCAATTTCCCAGTGAAATTTAGCACGATTCGGACAAAAAGACTACCTTTTGTTTTTGCGCCGTAGCTCTGCCAGCACCTAGGGAAACCTAGCGAACCTATACATTTTTGAAAACTAGACACCCAGGGCAATTCAGGATGGGGTGACTCGTCTGCCTACCCCTAGGTTTTGTTACCCAGAATCCCTTGCAAACATAAAAATTTGACCAAAAAAACACATTTTCCTCACATTTCTGTGGTGGAAAGTTCTGGAATCTGCGTGGATCAAAAAATTTCCACCCACCCAGCGTGCCCCCAGGTCTCCCGAAAAAATGGTACCTCACTTGCGTGGGTAGGCATAGTGGCTGCTACATGAAACAGCGAAAAACGCAGCATGGTCGCACCTCAATTTCCCAGTGAAATTTAGCACGATTCGGACAAAAAGACTACCTTTTGTTTTTGCGCCGTAGCTCTGCCAGCACCTAGGGAAACCTAGCAAACCTATACATTTTTGAAAACTAGAAACCCAGGGCAATTCAGGATGGGGTGACTCGTCTGCCTACCCCCAGGTTTTGTTACCCAGAATCCCTTGCAAACATAAAAATTTGACCAAAAAAACACATTTTCCTCACATTTCTGTGGTGGAAAGTTCTGGAATCTGCGTGGATCAACAAATTTCCACCCACCCAGCGTGCCCCCAGGTCTCCCAAAAAAAATGTTACCTCACTTGCGTGGGTAGGCATAGTGGCTGCGACATGAAACAGCGAAAAACGCAGCATGGTCGCACCTCAATTTCCCAGTGAAATTTAGCACGATTCGGACAAAAAGACTACCTTTTGTTTTTGCGCCGTAGCTCTGCCAGCACCTAGGGAAACCTAGCAAACCTATACATTTTTGAAAACTAGACACCCAGGGCAATTCAGGATGGGGTGACTCGTCTGCCTACCCCCAGGTTTTGTTACCCAGAATCCCTTGCAAACATAAACATTTGACCCAAAAAACACATTTTCCTCACATTTCTGTGGTGGAAAGTTCTGGAATCTGCGTGGATCAACAAATTTCCACCCACCCAGCGTGCCTCCAGGTCTCCCGAAAAAAATGGTACCTCACTTGCGTGGGTAGGCATAGTGGCTGCGACATGAAACAGCGAAAAACGCAGCATGGTCACACCTCAATTTCCCAGTGAAATTTAGCACGATTCTGACAAAAAGACTACCTTTTGTTTTTGCGCCGTAGCTCTGCCAGCACCTAGGGAAACCTAGCAAACCTATACATTTTTGAAAACTAGACACCCAGGGCAATTCAGCATGGGGTAACTCGTCTGCCTACCCCCAGGTTTTGTTACCCAGAATCCCTTTAAAACATAAAAATTTGACCAAAAAAACACATTTTCCTCACATTTCTGTAGTGGAAAGTTCTGGAATCTGCGTGGATCAACAAATTTCCACCCACCCAGCGTGCCCCCAGGTCTCCCAAAAACAATGGTACCTCACTTGCGTGGGTAGGCATAGTGGCTGCGACATGAAACAGCGAAAAACGCAGCATGGTCGCACCTCAATTTCCCAGTGAAATTTAGCACGATTCGGACAAAAAGACTACCTTTTGTTTTTGCGCCGTAGCTCTGCCAGCACCTAGGGAAACCTAGCAAACCTATACATTTTTGAAAACTAGACACCCAGGGCAATTCAGGATGGGGTGACTCGTCTGCCTACCCCCAGGTTTTGTTACCCAGAATCCCTTGCAAACATAAAAATTTGACCAAAAAAACACATTTTCCTCACATTTCTGTGGTGGAAAGTTCTGGAATCTGCGTGGATCAAAAAATTTCCACCCACCCAGCGTGCCCCCAGGTCTCCCGAAAAAAATGGTACCTCACTTGCGTGGGTAGGCATAGTGGCTGCGACATGAAACAGCGAAAAACGCAGCATGGTCGCACCTCAATTTCCCAGTGAAATTTAGCACGATTCGGACAAAAAGACTACCTTTTGTTTTTGCGCCGTAGCTCTGCTAGCACCTAGGGAAACCTAGCAAACCTATACATTTTTGAAAACTAGACACCCAGGGCAATTCAGGATGGGGTGACTCGTCTGCCTACCCCCAGGTTTTGTTACCCAGAATCCCTTGCAAACATAAAAATTTGACCAAAAAAACACATTTTCCTCACATTTCTGTGGTGGAAAGTTCTGGAATCTGCGTGGATCAAAAAATTTCCACCCACCCAGCGTGCCCCCAGGTCTCCCGAAAAAAATGGTACCTCACTTGCGTGGGTAGGCATAGTGGCTGCTACATGAAACAGCGAAAAACGCAGCATGGTCGCACCTCAATTTCCCAGTGAAATTTAGCACGATTCGGACAAAAAGACTACCTTTTGTTTTTGCGCCGTAGCTCTGCCAGCACCTAGGGAAACCTAGCAAACCTATACATTTTTGAAAACTAGACACCCAGGGCAATTCAGGATGGGGTGACTCGTCTGCCTACCCCCAGGTTTTGTTACCCAGAATCCCTTGCAAACATAAAAATTTGACCAAAAAAACACATTTTCCTCACATTTCTGTGGTGGAAAGTTCTGGAATCTGCGTGGATCAACAAATTTCCACCCACCCAGCGTGCCCCCAGGTCTCCCAAAAAAAATGTTACCTCACTTGCGTGGGTAGGCATAGTGGCTGCGACATGAAACAGCGAAAAACGCAGCATGGTCGCACCTCAATTTCCCAGTGAAATTTAGCACGATTCGGACAAAAAGACTACCTTTTGTTTTTGCGCCGTAGCTCTGCCAGCACCTAGGGAAACCTAGCAAACCTATACATTTTTGAAAACTAGACACCCAGGGCAATTCAGGATGGGGTGACTCGTCTGCCTACCCCCAGGTTTTGTTACCCAGAATCCCTTGCAAACATAAAAATTTGACCAAAAAAACACATTTTCCTCACATTTCTGTGGTGGAAAGTTCTGGAATCTGCGTGGATCAACAAATTTCCACCCACCCAGCGTGCCTCCAGGTCTCCCGAAAAAAATGGTACCTCACTTGCGTGGGTAGGCATAGTGGCTGCGACATGAAACAGCGAAAAACGCAGCATGGTCACACCTCAATTTCCCAGTGAAATTTAGCACGATTCTGACAAAAAGACTACCTTTTGTTTTTGCGCCGTAGCTCTGCCAGCACCTAGGGAAACCTAGCAAACCTATACATTTTTGAAAACTAGACACCCAGGGCAATTCAGCATGGGGTAACTCGTCTGCCTACCCCCAGGTTTTGTTACCCAGAATCCCTTTAAAACATAAAAATTTGACCAAAAAAACACATTTTCCTCACATTTCTGTAGTGGAAAGTTCTGGAATCTGCGTGGATCAACAAATTTCCACCCACCCAGCGTGCCCCCAGGTCTCCCAAAAACAATGGTACCTCACTTGCGTGGGTAGGCATAGTGGCTGCGACATGAAACAGCGAAAAACGCAGCATGGTCGCACCTCAATTTCCCAGTGAAATTTAGCACGATTCGGACAAAAAGACTACCTTTTGTTTTTGCGCCGTAGCTCTGCCAGCACCTAGGGAAACCTAGCAAACCTATACATTTTTGAAAACTAGACACCCAGGGCAATTCAGGATGGGGTGACTCGTCTGCCTACCCCCAGGTTTTGTTACCCAGAATCCCTTGCAAACATAAAAATTTGACCAAAAAAACACATTTTCCTCACATTTCTGTGGTGGAAAGTTCTGGAATCTGCGTGGATCAAAAAATTTCCACCTACCCAGCGTGCCCCCAGGTCTCCCGAAAAAAATGGTACCTCACTTGCGTGGGTAGGCATAGTGGCTGCGACATGAAACAGCGAAAAACGCAGCATGGTCGCACCTCAATTTCCCAGTGAAATTTAGCACGATTCGGACAAAAAGACTACCTTTTGTTTTTGCGCCGTAGCTCTGCCAGCACCTAGGGAAACCTAGCAAACCTATACATTTTTGAAAACTAGACACCCAGGGCAATTCAGGATGGGGTGACTCGTCTGCCTACCCCCAGGTTTTGTTACCCAGAATCCCTTGCAAACATAAAAATTTGACCAAAAAAACACATTTTCCTCACATTTCTGTGGTGGAAAGTTCTGGAATCTGCGTGGATCAAAAAATTTCCACCCACCCAGCGTGCCCCCAGGTCTCCCGAAAAAAATGGTACCTCACTTGCGTGGGTAGGCATAGTGGCTGCTACATGAAACAGCGAAAAACGCAGCATGGTCGCACCTCAATTTCCCAGTGAAATTTAGCACGATTCGGACAAAAAGACTACCTTTTGTTTTTGCGCCGTAGCTCTGCCAGCACCTAGGGAAACCTAGCAAACCTATACATTTTTGAAAACTAGACACCCAGGGCAATTCAGGAAGGGGTGACTCGTCTGCCTACCCCCAGGTTTTGTTACCCAGAATCCCTTGCAAACATAAAAATTTGACCAAAAAAACACATTTTCCTCACATTTCTGTGGTGGAAAGTTCTGGAATCTGCGTGGATCAACAAATTTCCACCCACCCAGCGTGCCCCCAGGTCTCCCGAAAAAAATGTTACCTCACTTGCGTGGGTAGGCATAGTGGCTGCGACATGAAACAGCGAAAAACGCAGCATGGTCGCACCTCAATTTCCCAGTGAAATTTAGCACGATTCGGACAAAAAGACTACCTTTTGTTTTTGCGCCGTAGCTCTGCCAGCACCTAGGGAAACCTAGCAAACCTATACATTTTTGAAAACTAGACACCCAGGGCAATTCAGGATGGGGTGACTCGTCTACCTACCCCCAGGTTTTGTTACCCAGAATCCCTTTAAAACATAAAAATCTGACCAAAAAAACACATTTTCCTCACATTTCTGTGGTGGAAAGTTCTGGAATCTGCGTGGATCAACAAATTTCCACCCACCCAGCGTGCCTCCAGGTCTCCCGAAAAAAATGGTACCTCACTTGCGTGGGTAGGCATAGTGGCTGCGACATGAAACAGCGAAAAACGCAGCATGGTCACACCTCAATTTCCCAGTGAAATTTTGCACGATTCTGACAAAAAGACTACCTTTTGTTTTTGCGCCGTAGCTCTGCCAGCACCTAGGGAAACCTAGCAAACCTATACATTTTTGAAAACTAGACACCCAGGGCAATTCAGCATGGGGTAACTCGTCTGCCTACCCCCAGGTTTTGTTACCCAGAATCCCTTTAAAACATAAAAATTTGACCAAAAAAACACATTTTCCTCACATTTCTGTAGTGGAAAGTTCTGGAATCTGCGTGGATCAACAAATTTCCACCCACCCAGCGTGCCCCCAGGTCTCCCAAAAACAATGGTACCTCACTTGCGTGGGTAGGCATAGTGGCTGCGACATGAAACAGCGAAAAACGCAGCATGGTCGCACCTCAATTTCCCAGTGAAATTTAGCACGATTCGGACAAAAAGACTACCTTTTGTTTTTGCGCCGTAGCTCTGCCAGCACCTAGGGAAACCTAGCAAACCTATACATTTTTGAAAACTAGACACCCAGGGCAATTCAGGATGGGGTGACTCGTCTGCCTACCCCCAGGTTTTGTTACCCAGAATCCCTTGCAAACATAAAAATTTGACCAAAAAAACACATTTTCCTCACATTTCTGTGGTGGAAAGTTCTGGAATCTGCGTGGATCAAAAAATTTCCACCCACCCAGCGTGCCCCCAGGTCTCCCGAAAAAAATGGTACCTCACTTGCGTGGGTAGGCATAGTGGCTGCGACATGAAACAGCGAAAAACGCAGCATGGTCGCACCTCAATTTCCCAGTGAAATTTAGCACGATTCGGACAAAAAGACTACCTTTTGTTTTTGCGCCGTAGCTCTGCCAGCACCTAGGGAAACCTAGCAAACCTATACATTTTTGAAAACTAGACACCCAGGGCAATTCAGGATGGGGTGACTCGTCTGCCTACCCCCAGGTTTTGTTACCCAGAATCCCTTGCAAACATAAAAATTTGACCAAAAAAACACATTTTCCTCACATTTCTGTGGTGGAAAGTTCTGGAATCTGCGTGGATCAAAAAATTTCCACCCACCCAGCGTGCCCCCAGGTCTCCCGAAAAAAATGGTACCTCACTTGCGTGGGTAGGCATAGTGGCTGCTACATGAAACAGCGAAAAACGCAGCATGGTCGCACCTCAATTTCCCAGTGAAATTTAGCACGATTCGGACAAAAAGACTACCTTTTGTTTTTGCGCCGTAGCTCTGCCAGCACCTAGGGAAACCTAGCAAACCTATACATTTTTGAAAACTAGACACCCAGGGCAATTCAGGATGGGGTGACTCGTCTGCCTACCCCCAGGTTTTGTTACCCAGAATCCCTTGCAAACATAAAAATTTGACCAAAAAAACACATTTTCCTCACATTTCTGTGGTGGAAAGTTCTGGAATCTGCGTGGATCAACAAATTTCCACCCACCCAGCGTGCCCCCAGGTCTCCCAAAAAAAATGTTACCTCACTTGCGTGGGTAGGCATAGTGGCTGCGACATGAAACAGCGAAAAACGCAGCATGGTCGCACCTCAATTTCCCAGTGAAATTTAGCACGATTCGGACAAAAAGACTACCTTTTGTTTTTGCGCCGTAGCTCTGCCAGCACCTAGGGAAACCTAGCAAACCTATACATTTTTGAAAACTAGACACCCAGGGCAATTCAGGATGGGGTGACTCGTCTGCCTACCCCCAGGTTTTGTTACCCAGAATCCCTTGCAAACATAAAAATTTGACCAAAAAAACACATTTTCCTCACATTTCTGTGGTGGAAAGTTCTGGAATCTGCGTGGATCAACAAATTTCCACCCACCCAGCGTGCCTCCAGGTCTCCCGAAAAAAATGGTACCTCACTTGCGTGGGTAGGCATAGTGGCTGCGACATGAAACAGCGAAAAACGCAGCATGGTCACACCTCAATTTCCCAGTGAAATTTAGCACGATTCTGACAAAAAGACTACCTTTTGTTTTTGCGCCGTAGCTCTGCCAGCACCTAGGGAAACCTAGCAAACCTATACATTTTTGAAAACTAGACACCCAGGGCAATTCAGCATGGGGTAACTCGTCTGCCTACCCCCAGGTTTTGTTACCCAGAATCCCTTTAAAACATAAAAATTTGACCAAAAAAACACATTTTCCTCACATTTCTGTAGTGGAAAGTTCTGGAATCTGCGTGGATCAACAAATTTCCACCCACCCAGCGTGCCCCCAGGTCTCCCAAAAACAATGGTACCTCACTTGCGTGGGTAGGCATAGTGGCTGCGACATGAAACAGCGAAAAACGCAGCATGGTCGCACCTCAATTTCCCAGTGAAATTTAGCACGATTCGGACAAAAAGACTACCTTTTGTTTTTGCGCCGTAGCTCTGCCAGCACCTAGGGAAACCTAGCAAACCTATACATTTTTGAAAACTAGACACCCAGGGCAATTCAGGATGGGGTGACTCGTCTGCCTACCCCCAGGTTTTGTTACCCAGAATCCCTTGCAAACATAAAAATTTGACCAAAAAAACACATTTTCCTCACATTTCTGTGGTGGAAAGTTCTGGAATCTGCGTGGATCAAAAAATTTCCACCTACCCAGCGTGCCCCCAGGTCTCCCGAAAAAAATGGTACCTCACTTGCGTGGGTAGGCATAGTGGCTGCGACATGAAACAGCGAAAAACGCAGCATGGTCGCACCTCAATTTCCCAGTGAAATTTAGCACGATTCGGACAAAAAGACTACCTTTTGTTTTTGCGCCGTAGCTCTGCCAGCACCTAGGGAAACCTAGCAAACCTATACATTTTTGAAAACTAGACACCCAGGGCAATTCAGGATGGGGTGACTCGTCTGCCTACCCCCAGGTTTTGTTACCCAGAATCCCTTGCAAACATAAACATTTGACCAAAAAAACACATTTTCCTCACATTTCTGTGGTGGAAAGTTCTGGAATCTGCGTGGATCAAAAAATTTCCACCCACCCAGCGTGCCCCCAGGTCTCCCGAAAAAAATGGTACCTCACTTGCGTGGGTAGGCATAGTGGCTGCTACATGAAACAGCGAAAAACGCAGCATGGTCGCACCTCAATTTCCCAGTGAAATTTAGCACGATTCGGACAAAAAGACTACCTTTTGTTTTTGCGCCGTAGCTCTGCCAGCACCTAGGGAAACCTAGCAAACCTATACATTTTTGAAAACTAGACACCCAGGGCAATTCAGGATGGGGTGACTCGTCTGCCTACCCCCAGGTTTTGTTACCCAGAATCCCTTGCAAACATAAAAATTTGACCAAAAAAACACATTTTCCTCACATTTCTGTGGTGGAAAGTTCTGGAATCTGCGTGGATCAACAAATTTCCACCCACCCAGCGTGCCCCCAGGTCTCCCGAAAAAAATGTTACCTCACTTGCGTGGGTAGGCATAGTGGCTGCGACATGAAACAGCGAAAAACGCAGCATGGTCGCACCTCAATTTCCCAGTGAAATTTAGCACGATTCGGACAAAAAGACTACCTTTTGTTTTTGCGCCGTAGCTCTGCCAGCACCTAGGGAAACCTAGCAAACCTATACATTTTTGAAAACTAGACACCCAGGGCAATTCAGGATGGGGTGACTCGTCTACCTACCCCCAGGTTTTGTTACCCAGAATCCCTTTAAAACATAAAAATCTGACCAAAAAAACACATTTTCCTCACATTTCTGTGGTGGAAAGTTCTGGAATCTGCGTGGATCAACAAATTTCCACCCACCCAGCGTGCCCCCAGGTCTCCCGATAAAAATGGTACCTCACTTGCGTGGGTAGGCATAGTGGCTGCGACATGAAACAGCGAAAAACGCAGCATGGTCGCACCTCAATTTCCCAGTGAAATTTAGCACGATTCGGACAAAAAGACTACCTTTTGTTTTTGCGCCGTAGCTCTGCCAGCACCTAGGGAAACCTAGCAAACCTATACATTTTTGAAAACTAGACACCCAGGGCAATTCAGGATGGGGTGACTCGTCTGCCTACCCCCAGGTTTTGTTACCCAGAATCCCTTGCAAACATAAAAATTTGACCAAAAAAACACATTTTCCTCACATTTCTGTGGTGGAAAGTTCTGGAATCTGCGTGGATCAACAAATTTCCACTCACCCAGCGTGCCCCCAGGTCTCCCGAAAAAATGGTACCTCACTTGCGTGGATAGACATAGTGGCTGCAACAGGAAACGGTTCAAATCGTACGGTGGTGAATTTACATTACCTCATTGCAAAACTACCTTGATTTTGGGGGGGGGCATCTGAGTTTGTGGCCCGGGGCTCGGTGGTATTCTTTGCAAAGTAGCAAACCCAAACAGTTCTGAAAACTAGACACCCGGGGGAGTCCAGGGAGGTATGGCATGCGTGGGTCCCCCAATGTTTTCCTACCCAGAACTCTTTGCAAACCTTAAAAATAGGTAAAAATAGCACTTTTGCAAACATTTTGGCGTGGGATCGCCGTGCCGGCAAAAAAGTCCTACCACCCTGCGTTCCCCTTGTTCTCCCGAGTAAAAGGATACCTCACTTGTGTGGGTGCCCCAAAGCAGAACACGCCAAAAATGAATTTTGAAAAAAGTAGTTTTTAGTCATATTTAAGTTTTACAAATTAAGCACCCCAGCCCGAGTCACATGCCTTTGGCCCACCCACACAAGTGAGGTATCATTTTACTCGGGAGAACAAGGGAAATGCTGGGTGGTAGGACATTTGTTCCGGCAGCGAGATCCCACCCAAAAAAGTATGGAAAAGTGGGTTTTTGGACCAAAATTTCAGGTTTGCAGGGGTTTCTGGGTAGGAAAACATTGGGGGACCCACGCATGCCATACCTCCCTGGACTTCCCCGGGTGTCTAGTTTTCAGAACTGTTTGGGTTTGGTAGTTTCCAAAGATGCCCGCCAAGCCCCGGGCCAAAAGCTCAGGTGACCCCCTCAAAAAATAAGATTATTTGGCTAAAGGTAATGTTTTGGTCGCCACAGTATGAATTGGGCCTTTTCCTAAAGCAGCCACTATGCCTACCCAGGCAAGTGAGGTACCATTTTTATCGGGAGACCTTGGGAAACGCTGGGTGGGTGGTAATTTGTGTGAGCCTAGTGATGCCACGCTTTCCCACACTAAAACGTCTGAAAAAACTGATTTTTCCAAGCACAAAATGAGGTTTGCAAGGGATTCTGGGTAAAGGAACGTTGGAGGATCCACGCAAGCCATACCTCCTTGGAAGCCCCCGGGTGTCTCCTTTTCAGAAATGTGTGGGTTTGGTAGGTTTCCCTAGATGGCTGTCTCGCACGGGGCCAAAAACCCAGGTAACCCCTCTAGCAAAAGCTGGTGAACTTAACATTTTCACCATTGTTCCTCAAAGACACACACGTACAGGTTGGATTTGGCACGAGGGCGAGTGATGGTTCAGTACATAAAATTTTATTAACAAGATATTTCAAAAAAATGAAATGGTCTGTCAATAAATAAATGCATAAAAACCGAACCAGTGACTCGCAACTCGTGAGCTGTAAAGCCACGACAAGGCACCAACCATTTTACAGGCCATTCACGCACCTTTCATACCTGATACAAACCAGACCATTGACACCATCCGAATGGAAAAGCAACACATAACAACAATCACAATAAGGGGCAAGGTACACCCTACTGCAGAAAGAGAAAAAAAACAATTATTACTGCACACCCATCTAATCCGCAAGCACACACACATACTGGTTGGATTTGGCACGAGGGTGAGTGATGATTCAGTACATACAATTGGATACGCAAGTAATTTCATCAAAAATGAAATACACTGCGTATAATTGAAAGTATGATAAACTGAACCACTGACTCACAGCTCGTGAGCTGTAAAGCCACGTCAAGGCACCAACCTCTTTACAGGCCATTCATACACCTTTCGTACGCATGACACATACAAAACATTCACACCGCCAGCCGCGGACCCATCACATTTCAACACTCACACCAGCAAACAGCGCCATTCAAGGGCCCATCACTTTCACACGCCCACATTTCTGACACTGCAACTACACAAAATGATGGACTCTGTGGAGTGTCACTCAACTAGCAGTTTGTGTATTGACCAACAGAAAGTATTTACTCACACACCGCCTGCCGAGCGCCAGTCTACCCACACCACCATCCAAGCACCACTCCACACACGCCGCCAGCCAAGCTCCACTCCACATACACCGCCAGCCAAGCACCACTCCACTCACACCGCCAGCCAAGCACCTAACCATACACTCCGCCAGCCAAGCAAAAATCCACGCACCCTCCCAGCACAACTCCAATCCATGCACTATGCCAGCCAAGCACCAGACCACGCACACCACCAGCCAAGCGCCATCCACTCACACCACCAGCCAAGCACCTAACCATGCACTCCGCCAGCCAAGCAAAAATCCACTCACCCCCCCAGCACAACTCCAATCCATGCACTATGCCAGCCAAGCACCAGACCACGCACACCACCAGCCAAGCGCCATCCACTCACACCACCAGCCAAGCACCTAACCATGCACTCCGCCAGCCAAGCAAAAATCCACTCACCCCCCCAGCACAACTCCAATCCATGCACTATGCCAGCCAAGCACCAGACCACGCACACCACCAGCCAAGCGCCATCCACTCACACCACCAGCCAAGCACCTAACCATGCACTCCGCCAGCCAAGCAAAAATCCACTCACCCCCCCAGCACAACTCCAATCCATGCACTATGCCAGCCAAGCACCAGACCACGCACACCACCAGCCAAGCGCCAGTCCACGCACACCAACAATCCAAGCACAATCCTGCACACACCACCATCGAAATTAGAATTTTTTAAAGAAATACCACAAATCAAATGTAGAAACCTACAAATCTGCTAACACAAATTCAAAAACTAAATGCTTTGCACTAATGCAAACCTAAAAGCAAACTAAAAAATATTACAGAAAACAGACCAGACAGTACACTTACAAGCTCAATGAAACTCCCAAAACATCTTTTGTGTGTGGTACGATTTAAAACAAGCTGGCACAAACAATCCAGGATTTGAAGGACAGTCAGGACAGTGCATACGAGACTCCCTCCGCACTTCTCTTCGCCAACAGACTCTACATCTTTTAGTGGGATTGTCTTTTGCAGTTGTGGGAGGAATGTATTCTGGAAAGTGGCGATCTTTCAGTCTAGCCACTTCCTCCACCACTCCAAATCTTGGCACACTTGCCTGTTCCACTAGTACAAGGCTGCCTATTATAGTCTCCTGAAACTTAACAAAAGGCATCTTTGACTCAGGACAAGATTTCTGGAGAACAACAAAAGCATTAAAGGATGCCAAGTGGAAAAGATGGATAGCCAACTTCTTGTACCAAACGTAAGCCTTTCGAAGAGCAGCATAAGGTTCCAACCTCTGATCTACTCTGTCAACACCACCCATGTGCCTATTATAGTCTAAAATGCACACAGGTTTACGCACTTCAGCAGTCTCACCCCGAACTGGCAGAGCTTCAGTGCTTTCGTCATGGATAGTAGTCAGCATGTAAACATCTCTCCTGTCTGAAAACTTCACAGCTAGAAGCTTCCCACATCGCAATGCAGTAGACTGTCCCCGCACAAGCCTTTTGCAAACAAGTTCTATTGGGAAACCTTTCCGGTTACTGCGCATCGTGCCACATGCAACAGTGCCCACTTTGGCCAACTCCTTGAACAAACGCACACTAGTGTAGAAGTTATCTACATATAAATGGTGGCCTTTGTTAAATAATCGTCTACCTAGTTCCCACACAATTTTCTCAGTCTCTCCAAAAGTGGACGGACAAGCAGAAGTGTTAATGCTGGAATCCTTACCGGTGTACACCCTGAAATTATAAACATATCCAGTCTCACTGTCACACAGCATATACAGTTTGATGCCATAGCGTGCCCTCTTACTAGGAATGTATTGCCTAAAAACCAAGCGGCCCTTGAACAATACCAAAGACTCGTCCACAGCTATTTCTCTTCCAGGTGCAAACATCTCAGGAAAACGATCAACAAAGTGATCAAGGACAGGCCGAATCTTAAAAAGACGGTCACAATCAGGGTGATCGCGTGGCAACGCTAAATCATTATCAACAAAATGCATCATGCGAAGAAGAAGCATATATCGATCACGAGTCATAACTGCTGGAAATATAGATGTTGCCATCAAGGGACTAGTGGACCAATAAGAAGACATTGATGGCTTCCTTAGCAAGCCCATCAAAAAAGTTAATCCCAAAAACTTCTTCATCTCTTCAACATATGTGGGAGACCAATGGGTAGCTCTGGAATGGGGCTTAAGGCTGGCACTGTGGTCCCTCAAATACTGCTCTGCATACAAATTAGTTTGCTCCACAATCTCCTGCAAAAACTCATCATCAAAAAACAACTGAAAAAATTGAATTGGCAAAAAATTGTCAGTATTCACTCTACACCCTGGAACACCAGTGAAGTCTGGCAATTCTGGCTGCACCATGCCAGGGGCAACCCAGACGTCATCACTAACATGAGGAGAAGAAGCCACCCTAGCCTGCAGGCCAGATGCCTCTTGCTGCACTACATCAACGGGAACACTAGCATCCCCAGATGCCTCTTGCATCACTACACCAACAGGAATACTAGCATCCCCAGATACATTTTGCATCTCTTCACCAACAGGAGAACTCACATCCCCAGCTGCCTCTTGCATCTCAACATCAACAGAAGAACTCGCATCCCCAGATGCCACTTGCTGCTCAACAACAACAGAAAGACTAGCAGCACCAGATGCCTCATGCTGCTCTACAACAGGAAGACTAGCAGCACCAGATAACCTTTGGCGCACCACAGCAATGTGAAACCTTTTGGGCGCAGCCTTTACCACACTTGCCTGTTCCCGACGAGAAAAAAAGGGAAACCTTGAGGACCTAGGCTGCCGCTCACATGGCTCTTGCCTCTCTACCGGCACATCAATGTCCCTCTCTACCACAGGCACTTCATCAGCACTAGAAGAAGAATCATCATCCGATGATACCATGCGAAGAGAAAACTCACTGCCT
Organism: Lissotriton helveticus; assembly: GCF_964261635.1. NCBI lineage: Eukaryota > Metazoa > Chordata > Amphibia > Caudata > Salamandridae > Lissotriton > Lissotriton helveticus. The sequence continues at coordinate 1,325,524,710 of NC_136069.1, read as the reverse complement.
GAATCTTCTGCACCTACCTCATGCGCCGAATCGGAGTCAGTGTCTGGACCATGGTCAGAGGAAGACTCAAAAAGCAAACTAACAGCCTGCTTAGCAGTAATCCTGCGAGCAGCCATTATCCTAACAAATCAAGAAGACTACACACACAAGTGAACAACAACCTACACTGTGCAAAGGAAGAAGTAAACAAGGTAGAGTCTTCACACAAAAATCAATACACTCAAAAACAATTCAAATCTAACCAAATATAAGAAGACTCACCAGCACCTACTCTGCTGAAACACAGCAAAAAGAAAGGAAATCCCACTGGAAAGAAAAAAAAAGTATAGATTAGACAAAGTACACATCAAGCAGCAATACAAAAAAAAAGTTAACAATCAAGAAACACAAAGCCACACAAACAGCAATAACTTCACTTTTCATAACAACACATTTATCTAGGAAAAATAGTACAAAAAACATTTACTTACCAAGCACATGCAACTACACAAGCTGCAAAACCAGCATTAACCGAACCACAACCTACACCAATACAAACAGCAAAAGCCTGGATCAAAAACAAAGAAGAAAAAAAATAATTTAATACTACATTTCACAAACAACATAACAAATGAATATACAATACACAAATTTACCCCCAAAATCACATCCACACAGATGGGCCATCAAAAAGGGCAAAACGGACAAAAGTACGGGTTGATTTGCCCACCGGGGGGGAGGCCAGAAAATCTAAATTTAAAATCCGACCCACCTGAAAGCGACCCTTGCCCAATGGGTCACTTCCTACAATCTAAAATAAAATCCCTGGTGCTAGTGGGGGCATTTCCACCGCACAATCGCAATGCTGTGCGCGACCGTGAGCCAGAAATGCCCTGCAAAGAGACATCAGAAGAGAGGAAAATCACTTACCTCTCCCCTGATGCCTCTTTGCAAACCCCCCCAAATATCTCAAAACCAACCTAACACCTCCAGGCGCAGGAAGCAAATGGCTTCCCGACCGCCTGGGAATCCCTGAAGATGTTGGCGCGTGCTGTGCGTGCTGACGTCATCAGGGATTCTCATGGGGAGGGGGACAACAGAATTACTGTGGTTAACTGCGATGCTGGACAGAGGCACTTGCATCCTTGATTTTCACAAGCGCAATCCTAAAACAGTTCCTATGACCAGGAGCTTCTTTCTCCCCATCTGCTGCTCTCAACAGTCTCTGACCATTTATATACATAAGAGGCATGTGAACTCACACAGAAGATCCCCGTTTGGCAACACCCACCAACTAGCGGAGTGCACCATCTTTCCTAAATTTACCCACTATGATGGACAGCTCACTCAAGGGACCTGTGCACACATTGGTGCGATGGCATAGTAACACACACGGACACTGGAGACAAAGCAAGCGCTCGAGTTGCAGCACAAATTCAGGAAAACATTCATCAGCCCAAAAACATTTGTGACCTTCCCACTATGATTCACAGCTCACACAAGGGACCCCTGCGCACATCTGTGCAATTGCAAAGTAACGCACACATGGACACTGGAGACAAAGATGGGGCTCGAGTTGCAGCACAAACTCAGGAAAGCAATCATCAGCCCAAAAACATTTGTGAACTTCCCACTATGATGGACAGCTCACTCAAGGGACCCCTGCGCACATCGGTGCAATGGCATAATAACACACACAAAGGTCACTAGAGACAAAGCAGGTGATCGAGTTGCAGCACCAATTCAGTAAAACATTCATCAGCCCAAAAACATTTGTGACCTTTCCACTATGATGGACAGCTCACACAAGGGACCCCTGCGCACATCTGTGCGATTGCATAGTAACGCACACATGGACACTGGAGACAAAGATGGCGCTCGAGTTGCAGCACAAACTCAGGAAAGCAATCATCAGCCCAAAATCATTTGTGACCTTCCCACTATGATGAACAAATGGTCTCTGTTTCCAGATACCTAAGAGCCTTGCTAGTTTATTCAGATAACAACCAACACACACTGGGGTCGATTGTGAAAATATGGTATTGTGTACAAAAAAGGGGAGAAATGCTCCTCTTTTAGGTGTCCCCTCACTCACCAGGGTTGCCCCACGGTGACATGCTTCATCATTGGGGCCATCCCAGTCCTCTACGGGCTGGGGCGTGCTGCGACTTGCGAAAGTTACGTAGGAGCACTTTATTAGACTATGTGTGGTGCATGTGTATTTGAGGAGTGGACTATGTGATGTGTGTTAAAAATACCTGCCCAGTAGGTTTACAATAAATTTTATTCTTGCCTCTAGGTGGTAATATTAAAAACGGGGTGGAAAGATAGGCTGCCCTAAACGTAATGTGTCCAGATGTACCTATCAACTCCTATCGTCGACATGTTTCGTGCATACCCCAAGCACTATGATGGACAGCTCACACAAGGGACCCCTGCGCACATCTGTGCAATTGCATAGTAACGCACACATGGACACTGGAGACAAAGATGGCGCTCGAGTTGCGGCACAAACTCAGGAAAACAATCATCAACACAAAAACATTTGTGAGCTTCCCACTATGATGGACAGCTCACTCAAAGGACCCCTGCGCACATCGGTGCAATGGCATAATAACACACACAAAGGTCACTGGAGACAAAGCAGGTGATCGAGTTACAGCACAAATTCAGGAAATCATTCATCAGCCCAAAAACATTTGTGACCTTTCCACTATGAAGGACAGCTCACACAAGGGACCCCTGCGCACATTTGTGCAGTTGCATAGTAACGTACACATGGTCAATGGAGACAAAGATGGCGCTAGAGTTGCAGCACAAATTCAGGAAACAATCAACAGCCCAAAAACATTTGTGAGCTTCCCACTATGATGGACAGCTCACTCAAGGGACCCCTTCGCACATGGCATAGTAACACACACATGGTCACTGGAGACAAAGCATGTGTTTGAAAAGCAGCACACAAAAAAAAACATTCATCAGCCCAAAAACACTAGTGAGCTTTGCCTAGGCAGCACAGGTGTGTTTTTCAGCCACTTCAGGTACACAAAAAATAAAAGAGATGAAGGACAGAGGCACTTGCATCCTTCAATAAAATCAGCACTACATTCACATTTTAGAAATGACCCCATCTGGGTTTTTTTTCCAACAAATCAACATTTTGTCATACCAGAGGCATGAAAACAAGTACAAAGTAATGTTACCCCACAAAGGGGAGCGACCCTTCCCCAAGGGGCCGCTCCCCGAACAACGAAATTGTCCACAAATGCAAAAAAAAAAAAAACCCTACCATTCCAGCTGCACGATCGCACGATCGTGCAGCAGAATGCTCCAAACTTGCAACGAGTGAAAGGAAAAGCCTTTCCTTTCACTCGATCTCCTTTTCAAAAAATTCCCCCCTGCCCCAGCCGCAAAACGAACCTCTTTGTACTCCGACGCGCAGGAAGCAAATGGCTTCCCTGCGCGTCGGTAAACAACTGGAACCCCCAGTGACGTCAGCGCGCCTCGCGCGCTGACGTCATTGATGACGCGGGCGGGGAGGGCGCGGGGAGGCAGGGGAAGGTCTTCCCCTGCCATCCCCGCAGAAACGAACAAAATCGGGCTGACTCGGGGAGAGCGCTGGCGCTTCCCCCGAGGGTGGGGCTCATGACGAGCTGGGCTCGTCATGAGCGTGCGAGCGCCCTACTCCATGACGAGCCCAGCTCGTCATCAGCCCCGAAGGGGTTAATACTTTTTCTAAATTGTAACTGTGCTTAGAGTGCGACACGCTTGCAAAGTTGGGAAAAAAGTGGAGACTTAAAAGTTGCTTCACTGTGATGCCTGCCTCGAGGGGGTATACTTTTTGGCATGTTAGTAGACATGCATTTGAGTCACAACTCTCGGATGTTTGCATGGCAGGGCCCATGTACCACCGATCGTATGCTCCCTTGATGCAAAGTAGAGCAGAATAGCACATAGTGCTACTCTGTGTTACTTTAGGCAACATTCCAACCATAACACTTTGCACTGGGTTTGCATCACTTTTAAACCCATTGTAAAGTATTCGTAATCAGGGTCTAAATTCCTAATCCTCCCAAATATGCGGTGAAGGTTTTACCTTCTTTAGACCCAGGTTTAGTCCTCTCTAACCTCAAGATACTGGCCATGTTCTCGACCTCAGATATGCTTAAGAACCCACTAAAAGTCTCTGGCCACACCTCTGCAACACAAAAAATGATACGCCCACAACTCCACAACTTCGAAACTTAATAGAGCACATTAAATAAAGGGCCACTCAGACCCTGATATGCAAAGGAAACCATTAAAACTAGTGGAGGAGACCCATTTAGTTGACAAATCCAGAGCGCAGGTTACTGGTGGGTTCTCTACCAAATAGTTCCTACTGACATTAAACAAAATAATTCTTGCTGTATTACATTAAATATCCCCCTTGCTAGCCTAGTCAATGTTCTACTGCTCATTGTTAAAATAGTTTTTCCCTCACTGAAAATTAGCAAGTGACTACTTCAAATAAAGGTATGACACTAGACACAACAGGATTTAGAAGAGAAAAAACATACAGAGAAAATACAATGATTGGAACAGAATGACTGATACTCAAGCACACTCACAAGGATACATCAAAAAACAAATATGGGGGCTTGTGGTCTGACTGGAAATGGAGTAAGAAGTGAAAAGCACCAACTCTGGGATCCAGCTGGCATTTAAGCCTTTGATAGGGCAATATTTTAAAGCCTGTCGGCTCCAGCTTGGCCCATTGAGGACACTAAACCAGGCCAGTACCCGCCCCATCCTGCTGACAGCCAATGGGCATTGCTGTCATTGCAAATTGCCCATCCCATCCCCGGCCTGGAGAAAAGTCATCATCTTGCATGGCCGCCAACGGGGCATGGGTAGCCCATGTGGCTGGGCCCTGTCTGGTCAATGAGAAGATGCCTGCTGACTCCACCATGCCAACGACACCACCTGGCACTGTGGAATCGGTAGACCAGCTGAAACCGGTTCAAACTGGTTCAAACTGGCTGAAACCGGTTCAAACCGGCTCAAACTGGTTCAAATCGGTTCAAACTGGCTCAAACCGGCTCAAACTGGATTGAAATGGACAAACCCACTCAAACCGGCTCAAACTGGCTCAAACGGGTTCAAACCGGTTCAAACTGGCTCAAACTGGTTCAAACCGGTTCAAACTGGCTCAAACCGTCTCAAACGGGTTCAAACTGGCTCAAACCGACTCAAACCGGCTCAAACCGGTTCAAACCAGCTCAAACCGGTTCAAACTGGCTCAAACCGTTTCAAACTGTTTCAAACCGGCTCAAACGGGTTCAAACCGGCTCAAACCGGTTCAAACTGGCTCAAACTAGCTCAAACTGGCTCAAACCGGTTCAAACCGGCTCAAACTGGCTCAAACTGCTGAAACCAGCTCAAACCGGCTGGAATCTCAAACCGGCTCAAACCGGCTGGAATCTCGAACCGGCTCAAACCGGCTGGAATCCAGAACTGGCTCGAACAGGCTCAGGCTACTACACATGTCCTCTCCGCCCTTAACAGGCTCAAAGAGGCAACTACCCTTGTCCTCTCCGCCCTTAGCTGAGACACCCCAAGCCGGGCCTTTTCTATAGCCCTAGTAATCAGGTGACCCCTTCAGCCAATGGGAACCCTAGCCCTAATACTATCCAATCACAACACTAGCCCTAACATCTAGAACCAATAGGAGACCAGGACCTTACAGCCAATTTTAGCCCTAGTACAAGAACCCAATCAGTTAAAAAACCCTGATCTCTATGTCCAATTAAAGGCCCTACCAGTAGTCCCAACCCAAGTCCAAGCAGCCAATGGCACAGGTAGCCCTAGTCCCTACTTCCAATAGAAAGCCTAACCCTACTCTTAGTCCCACAACTAGTCCAACAACCAATCACACCAGAAGTCCTAAATAGCTACTTCCAATTAAAGGTCTAACCCTAGACCTAGTCCCACCCTACTACCAACAACCAATAACATAGGAAGCCCTAGTCCCTACTTCCAATAGAAGTCCTATCCCTAGCCATAGTCCCAACCCTACAATGATTGAATCACAGACCCAGAAACCAATCAGAACCCCCAAATACCCAACCAATGACCCTAACGCAATAGAAACACCAGATACAACCACCAATCAGTGTACACATGTGCCAACCACTAGCAGACCATATAAGGTCCCAGCGACCTCAGACAAGGTTTGCTAGCCAGGGAGTTGGAAGCTGCTTCTCCTGTTTAGAATCTCCTAGGAGACAGACAGGCTCAATCCACACTTTGGACTTGAAAAAAACTTTACTCGCACTGCTGGCCAAAAAACGAAGTGCCTAGGCCCCAGTTAAGTACAGTTTAAACAGCTCACAGAAGTACCCTCTGATATAGAATATCCCTGTTGCGGGGGCAGGGGGGCTGGCCTCACTGGCTTGTGAACACATAATGGTGGCTGGGAGTGCACTGTTTTAACACACAGGTCTTAGCACAGAGCAAAGGAGAAATTTGGAGGGAAAACAGATTTGTCACCAAGGAATGAGAGGGACAAACTACAGAGGTTGGACTGCAAATCCCACAATTCAACACAATAAATGCAAGCAATCATGGGCAGGGAAAACCACAAGTTTCAAACACTAAACAGGTGACAAAATATGCAATCACAGGCAGGTAAAAACTGCAATTTTAAACTGTAACAACCACATGCAAAGACAGTAATCACTTTTTGAGTTCTTCTGGAAATATTCCAGTAGTTAAGGAATCGTTGATGAATCTTCTTACTGGAATGACAGCAGAGGTTGTTAAAAAAATTGTCTTGAAAGTTTGTGGCGGACAGGGGTGAGAAGGGCTGCCGGCTGGCCTGCTTGCCTTGACCAGGTCCATAAATTCAATGTGTGAGATGTGTTGGAAGGAACGGAGAGGCTTGATTAGAGCATTCTTGGATAGTTGTTTTGTACAAGGGTTAGTGCTGGTGCTTTGTTTCTGTTTTAAGTACAAGTTTAACTTGTCTGCTTTGTCCGTGTAATGATTTGCCAGTTTGTCTGTGAAATCTTGACTAACAGGATGAATTCCTTCTAAGCAATTTGGTTTTCGAAATTCATTGAGTATTTTATAGAATTCTTTATTTGCACATTTAGCATTTTGAATTCTGTCTGAATAGTACCTTTTCTTAGCTCTTTTGATAGCCGACTTGTATAATCTGTTAATTTTCTGTTGATGAAGTTTGTCTCGTTTGGCGTTTATTTTGAGCCAGGTACGTTGCAGCTTTCTAATTTGTTGTTTTATGTCTTTTATGTCTATGTTTCGCCAAGGTGGTTTTTTCTTTTGTTCAAACCGGCTGGAATCTCAACCCAGCTCAAATCGGTGCAAACTGGCTCAAACCGGTTCAAACTGGTTCAAACCGGTTCAAACTGGCTCAAACCGGTTCAAACAAGTTTAAACTAGTTCACACAGATTCAAACAATCTCAAACTGGTTCAAAACGGCTCAAACTGGCTCAAACCGGTTCAAACCAGTTTAAACTGGTTCAAACCGGTTCAAACCGGCTCAAACCGTCTCAAACCAGCTCAAACCTGTTTAAACTGGTGTAAACTGGTTCAAACTGGTTTATACTGGTTCAAACTGGCTCAAGCCGGTTCAAACTGGTTCAAACCGGTTTAAATTGGTTCAAACCGGCTCAAACCGGCTCAAACCAGTTCAAACTGGCGTAAACTGGTTCATAACCGGTTTAAACTGGTTCAAACTGGCTCAAACCGGTTCAAACTGGCTCAAACCAGTTCAAACCAGCTCAAACCGGTTCAAACTGATGTAAACTGGTTCAAACCAGTTTAAACCGGTGCAAACTGGCTCAAACTGGTTCAAACCAGATCAAACCGGCTCAAACTGGTTCAAACCGGCTCAAACCAGCTCAAACCGGCTCAAACCAGCTCAAACCGTCTGGAATCTCAAACCGGCTCAAATTGGTTCAAACCGTCTCAAACAGATTCAAACTGGCTCAATCCGGTTCAAACCGGCTCAAACTGGCTCAAACTCACTCAAACCGGATGAAACTGGTTCAAACTGGCTGAAACTGGTTCAAACGGCTCAAAACAGCTCAAACCGGCTGGAATCTCAAACCAGCTCAAACCAGTTCAAAACGGCTCAAACCGGTTCACACCGGCTCAAACCGGCTCAAACCGGTTCAAACAGGCTCAAACTGGCTCAAACCGGCTCAAACTGGCTCAAACTGGTTCAAACCGGCTCAAACTGGTTAAAACGGCTCAAAGCAGCTCAAACCGGCTAGAATCTCAAACCAGCTCAAACCAGTTCAAACCGGCTCAAACCAGTTCAAACCGGTTCAAACTGGCTGAAATCGGTTCAAACCGGTTTAAACTGGGTAAAACCGGTTCAAACTGGCTCAAACTTGTTCAAACTGGTTCAAACTGGCTCAAACCGGTTCAAACCGGTTTAAACTGGTTCAAACCGGCTCAAACAGGCTCAAACCAGTTCAAACCAGCTTAAACCAGTTCAAACCGGCTCAAGCGGATCAAACCGGCTCAAACTCGTTCAAACCGGCTCAAACCAGCTGAAGTCTCAAACCGGCTCAAACCGGTTCAAAATGGATCAAACCAGTGCAAACCGGTTCAAACTGGCTCAATCCGGTTCAAACCGGCTCAAACTGGCTCAAACTGGCTCAAACTGGCTCAAACCGGCTCAAAGCAGTTCAAACTGATTCAAACCGGCTCAAACCGGCTCAAACTGGTTAAAACCGGCTCAAACCAGCTCAAACCAGCTGAAATCTCAAACCGGCTCAATCCGATTCAAACCGGCTCAATCCGATTCAAACTGGCTCAAACTGGCTCAAACCGTCTCAAACTGGCTCAAACTGGTTCAAACCGGCTCAAACTGGTTCAAATGGCTCAAAGCAGCTCAAACTGGCTCAAACCGGTTCAAACCGGTTCAAACAGGCTCAATCCGGTTCAAACCGGCTCAAACTGGCTCAAACTGGCTCAAACCGGCTCAAACTGGTTCAAACGGCTCAAAGCAGCTCAAACCGGCTGGAATCTCAAACCAGCTCAAACCATTTCAAACCGGCTCAAACCAGTTCAAACCGGTTCAAACTGGCTGAAACCGGTTCAAACCGGTTTAAACTGGGTAAAACCGGTTCAAACCAGCTCAAACTTGTTCAAACTGGTTCAAACTGGCTCAAACCGGTTCAAACCGGTTTAAACTGGTTCAAACCAGATCAAACAGGCTCAAACCAGTTCAATCCGGCTTAAACCAGTTCAAACCCGTTCAAACGGATCAAACCGGCTCAAACTCATTCAAACGGGCTCAAACCAGCTGAAATGTCAAACCGGCTCAAACCGGTTCAAACCGGATCAAACCGGTTCAAACCGGTTCAAACTGGCTCAATCCGGCTCAAACTGGCTCAAACTGGCTCAAACCGGCTCAAACTGGCTCAGACTGGCTCAAACTGGTTCAAACCACCTTAAACAGGCTCAAACCAGTTCAAACCGGCTCAAACCGGTTCCAACCGATTCAAACCGGATCAAACCGGCTCAAACTGCTTCAAACCGGCTCAAACCAGCCCAAACCAGCTGAAATCTCAAACCAGCTCAATCCGATTCAAACCGGCTCAAACTGGCTCAAACCGGCTCAAACTGGCTCAAACCGGCTCAAACCGGCTCAAACTGGTTCAAATGGCTCAAAGCAGCTCAAACCGGTTCAAACCGGTTCAAACTGGTTAAACAGGCTCAAACCGGTTCAAACTGGCTCAATCCGGTTCAAACCGTCTCAAACTGGTTCAAACCGGCTCAAACTGGTTCAAACGGCTCAAAGCAGCTCAAACCGGCTGGAATCTCAAACCAGCTCAAACCAGTTCAAACCGGCTCCAACCGGTTCAACTGGCTGAAACCGGTTCAAACAAGTTTAAACTGGTTCAAACAGGTTCAAGCCGGCTCAAATCGGTTCAAACCGCTTCAAACTGTCTCAAACCAGTTCAAACCAGCTTAAACCGGCTCAAACAGGCTTAAACTAGTTCAAACCGGCTCAACCCGGTTCAAACTGGTGTAAACTGGTTCAAACTGGTTCAAACTGGTTCAAACTGTCTCAAACGGTTCAAACCGGTTTAAACTGGTTCAAACATGTTCAAACCTGTTCAAACTGTTTCATATTGTCTCAAACCGGTTCAAACCGGTTCAAACTGGTTAAACTGGTTCAAACCGGTTCAAACCGGCTCAAACCGGTTTAAACCAGTTCAAACTAGCTCAAACCGGTTCAAACCAATTCAAATGGCCTCAAACCGGTTCAAACCGGTTCAAACTGGCTCAAACCTGTTCAAACCGGTTCAAACTGGCTCAAACCGTCTCAAACGGGTTCAAACTGGCTCAAACTGACTCAAACCGGCTCAAACCGGTTCAAACTGGCTCAAACCATTTCAAACTGGTTCAAACCAGCTCAAACGGGTTCAAACTGGCTCAAACTAGCTCAAACTGGCTCAAAGCGGTTCAAACCGGCTCAAACCAGCTCAAACCAGCTCAAACCGGCTGGAATCTCAAACCGGCTCAAATAGGCTGGAATCTCGAACCGGCTCAAACCGGCTGGAATCCAGAACCAGCTCAAACCGGCTGGAATCCAGAACCGGCTCAAACAGGCTCAGGCTACTACACTTGTCCTCTCCGCCCTTAACAGGCTCAAACAGGCAACTACCCTTGTCCTCTCCGCCCTTAGCTAAGACATCCCAAGCCTGGCCTTTTCTATAGCCCTAGTAATCAGGTGACCCCTTCAGCCAATGGAAACCCTAGCCCTAACACTATCCAATCACAACACTAGCCCTAACATTTAGAACCAACAGGAGACCAGGACCTTACAGCCAATTTTAGCCCTAGTCCAAGCACCCAATCAGTTAAAAAACCCTGATCTCTATGTCCAATTAAAGGCCCTACCAGTAGTCCCAACCCAAGTCCAAGCAGCCAATGGCACAGGTAGCCCTAGTCCCTACTTCCAATAGAAAGCCCAACCCTACTCTTAGTCCCACAACTAGTCCAACAACCAATCACACCAGAAGTCCTAAATAGCTACTTCCAATTAAAGGTCTAACCCTAGACCTAGTCCCACCCTACTACCAAAAACCAATAACATAAGAAGCCCTAGTCCCTACTTTCAATAGAAATCCTATCCCTAGCCATAGTCCCAACCCTACAATGATTGAATCACAGACCCAGAAACCAATCAGAATCCTCAAATACCCAACCAATGACCCTAACGCAATAGAAACACCAGATACAGCCACCAATCAGTGTACACATGTGCCAACCACTAGCAGACCATATAAGGTCCCAGCGACCTCAGACAAGGTTTGCTGGCCAGGGAGTTGGAAGCTGCTTCTCCTGTTTAGAATCTCCTAGGAGACAGACAGGCTCAATCCACACTTTGCACTTCTGCAGGTAAAGACTTCACTAACTCGAAATCTAACAATACTGTTTGAATAAAACATTACTCCCCCTGCTGGCCAAGAAAACGAAGTGCCTAGGCCCCAGTTAAGTACAGTTTAACCAGCTCACAGAAGCACCCTCTGATGTAGAATATCCCTGTTGCGGGGGGCAGGGGGGCTGGCCTCACTGGCTTGTGAACACAAAATGGTGGCTGGGGGTGCAATGTTTTAACACACAGGTCTTAGCACAGAGCAAAGGAGAAATTTGGAGGGAAAACAGATTTGTCACCAAGGAATGAGAGGGACAAACTACAGAGGTTGGACTGCAAATCCCACAATTCAACACAGTAAATGCAAGCAATCATGGGCAGGGAAAACCACAAGTTTCAAACACAAAATAGGTGATAAAATATGCAATCACAGGCAGGTAAAAACTGCAATTTTAAACTGTAACAACCACATACAAACACAGTAATCACTTTTTGAATTCTTCTGGAAATATTCCAGTAGTTAAGGAATCGTTGATGATTCTTCTTACTGAAATGGCAGCAGAGGTTGTTAAAAAAATTGTCTTGAAGTTTGTGGCGGACAGGGGTGAGAAGGGCTGCCGGCAGGCCTGCTTGCTTTGACCAGGTCCATAAATTCATTGTGTGAGATGTGTTGGAAGGAACGGAGAGGCTTGATTAGAGCATTCTTGGATAGTTGTTTTGTACAAGGGTTAGTGCTGGTGCTTTGTTTCTGTTTTAAGTACAAGTTCAACTTGTCTGCTTTGTCCGTGTAATGATTTGCCAGTTTGTCTGTGAAATCTTGACTAACAGGATAAATTCCATCTTAGCAATTTGGTTTTCGAAATTCATTGAGTATTTTATAGAATTCTTTATTTGCACATTTAGCGTTTTGAATTCTGTCTGAATAGTACCTTTTCTTAGCTCTTTTGATAGCCGACTTGTATAATCTGTTAATTTTCTGTAGGTGAAGTTTGTCTCGTTTGGCGTTTATTTTGAGCCAGGTACGTTGCAGCTTTCTAATTTGTTGTCTTATGTCTATGTTTCGCCAAGGCACTTTTTTTCTTTTGTTCTGTTGTGTAGTTTTGAGTGGTATCAGGATGTCAGACGCTTCCTGTAGCCAGTCATATAGATTCTGAACAGAATTTATGGTTTCCAGATTTATACTGGATGTTAGTTGTGTTTCCAAGTGTTCCAAATTGAGTTTGTTCCACGGCCGATAGGTGGATGGATGTAAGGTAGTTTTAGGTGAGTCGCTTAGTGTTGTTTTATGTTGGAAAGCAAGCAGGTGGTGGTCTGACCATGTGACTGGAGTTATAGTTTGAAAGGTAACTAGTTCAGCATTAGAAAAAATGACATCTAGGATATGTCTAGCGGTGTGTGTCTGATCGTGGACAATCTGATCAGGTTCAATGCGTCTAGGCCGGTGATTATTGTTTTTGGATGGGTCATAGTGGTTTTATCAAACCAAAGGTTGAGGTCACCCAGAACGCATAGGTTGGAGTGTATTGTTAACAGGTTTGAAACTGTCTAGAAGTGCATCTGGGAATGTTGCCTTGCTAGGTGGAGGTCTGTAAGGGAGCAGGAAGTTACAGGTGGAAGACGGTGTAGGATTGCATCTTGTAAGAAGAGCCTCACTATTCTTTATGGAGGTGTTGTCAACTTTAGTGATATGTATTGTTTTCCTGAATACAACAGCTAGACCACCTCCTTTTGTGGCAATACGATTTTGGGTGATTATTTGATAGCCTAGAGGAATGGCTTCATGCAGGACTGGAGCCAGATCCTCTCCCAACCATGATTCGGTTATGAATAGTATGTCTGGTTTTGCATCAGTGAGAATGTCGTAGGTGTGATGCTTGTTTTTAGAGAGGGATTTAGCATTTACTAGTAGAAAATGTAGAGAGTGGCCTTTGGTGATAGTGGGACTTTGGTTTGTAGAAGAGTGATTAGTATTGTGTGGGTGTGTAGCAGGTGTGTTTTAGTGCTGGTATTAGCTGTATTAGGATAGCAATCGTGTAGCTGTTCTGTATCGTGTTCCTCATCCAGCATGCTAAGAAGACATTTTGATGGGTCTGCTTGTGTATGTGTTGGAGATGGTGTTTGAGAGTGAGTTGGAGTGCTGTGTTGCTTTTGTGGTGTAACATTGTTGTGAGGTAGACTTGGGGTAGCAAAGTTGTGAGGTGTGGCATGTTGCTTATATTTTTTGCGTGTGTTTATGGCGGAAGGTGTAGGAGTCAGGGGAGGTGGTGCAGCATGTGGGTCATGTCGTAATGTTCTAAATTGTCCAATGGATGAGAGGCGGTTAGAAGAGAGGTGCTGTATTGCTGTATCTGTGTTAGGTGTGGTGGAAGACTGAAAGCTTGGCATTGGAGTGTGTTCCTTTATGTGGTTTGAAAGGTGGGTATATGTATCTATTTTGTGATGGTAAGTATTATGAGGTGTTTTGCTCTGAAGAACTTGTTGTGCTGGTGTGTGTGATATGTTTTGCTTTTGAGGTGTAGTGAAAAGGGGTTCTGATGTATAGGTTTCATGCGCTGGATTTGGTTGTGTAGTGTTTGTGAGAGGAGCTTGTGACATAGAGGGGGTGGTGATGTGCTTATGAGTAGAGTGTAGGTTGTGTGTAGGAGGAAATGAAGTAGACGTGAGTGTTTACCTTAGACTGGTTTGTTTCAAGAGTTACAAAGTGTATTGGTGTGCAGTGTGTGTGTTGTGTGTTAGTGTTATTATGGTAGAAGGGAGAGGAGGGTGTTTGTTGGACAACTGAGGGAAGGATCATTACATGTTTGTTATTGATAAAAGGTGGTCTGTTAGGTGTAAATACAGCAGGGAGAGTGTGTCTGAATGGGATGTAGTTATGTACGGTGTTGATTGGCGTTGTGTTAGTGATGAGTATATTGGTTAGTGGTATAGGACAGAGTTGTGTACTGTTTGTGGGTGATGGTGGCTAAGTGTGGTAGTTGGGATAGTAGGGTGTGTAGATGTGGTTTGGTTGGGTTGGTGGTGCATGCTGGTATATTAATCTGTGCATAGTGTTGTGCGTGGTATACATTTTGTGTGAGTGTGTTGCTCTGTTTGTGGATGTGCATGGTGTGGGCTGGGTATTTCTAAATGAAAAAAGGGGCAGCATTTCTGGCCCTAGTCCCGAACTGGCTCAAACCGTCTCGAACCGGTTTGAACCGGCTCGAACCAGTTCAAAACGGTTCAAACTGGCTCAACCCGTCTCGAACCGGTTCAAACTGGCTCAAACCGGTTCAAACTGGCTCAAACTGGTTCAAACTGGCTCAAACCGGTTTAAACCGGCTCAAACTGGTACAAACCGGCTCAAACTGGTTCAAACCATCTCAAACAAACTCAAACTGGCTGGAATCTCAAACCAGCTCAAACCCATTCAAACTGTCTCAAACTGGTTCAAACCGGTTTAAACTGGTTCAAACAGGTTCAAACCGGCTCAAACCAGTTTAAAGTAGTTCAAACAGGTTCAAACCGGCTCAAACCGTTTCAAACCGGTTTAAACTGGTTCAAACCCGTTCAAACCGGCTCAAACCAGTTCAAACCAGCTCAAACCTGTTCAAACCAGTTCAAACTGGCTCAAACTGATTCAAGCTGGGTCAATCTGGTTCAAACCAGTTCAAACTGGTTCAAACCGGTTCAAACCGGATCAATCAGGCTCATATTGGTTCAAACCAGTTCTAACCGGCTCAAACTGGCTGGAATCTCAAACCGGCTCAAACCAGTTCAAACCATCTCAAACCGGTTCAAACCGGCTCAAACTGGCTCAAACTGGCTCAAACTGGTTCAAACCGGCTCAAACTGGTTCAAACGGCTCAAAGCAGCTCAAACCGGCTGGAATCTGAAACCAGCTCAAACCAGTTCAAACTAAGCATGGGCTGAAAATTCGTTCCGCTCGTGGAATTTGCGGATTTTCCGCAATTTCGCGATCCGCGAATCTTGCAAAATCACGGTAAAATCCGCAATATGTTTTGCTTTTGAGGTGTAGTGAAAAGGGGTTCTGATGTATAGGTTTCATGCACTGGATTTGGTTGTGTAGTGTTTGTGAGAGGAGCTTGTGATGTAGAGGGGGTGGTGATGTGCTTATGAGTAGAGTGTAGGTTGTGTGTAGGAGGGAATGAAGTAGACGTGAGTGTTTATCTTAGACTGGTTTGTTTCAAGAGTTACAAAGTGTATTGGTGTGCAGTGTGTGTTGTGTGTTAGTGTTATTATGGTAGGAGGGAGAGGAGGGTGTTTGTTGGACAACTGAGGGAAGGATCATTATATGTTTGTTATTGATAAAAGGTGGTCTGTTAGGTATAAATACAGCAGGGAGAGTGTGTCTGAATGGGATGTAGTTATGTACAGTGTTGATTGGCGTTGTGTTAGTGATGAGTATATTGGTTAGTGGTATAGGATAGAGTTGTGTACTGTTTGTGGGTGATGATGGATAAGTGTGGTAGTTGGGATAGTAGGGTGTGTAGATGTAGTTTGGTTGGGTTGGTGGTGCATGCTGGTATATTCATCTGTGCATAGTGTTGTGCGTGGTGTACATTTGGTGTGAGTGTGTTGCTCTGGATGTGGATGGTGTGGGCTGGGTATTTCTAAATGAAAAAAAGGGTAGCATTTCTGGCCCTAGTCCCGAACCAGCTCAAACCGGTGCAAACCGGTTCAAACTGGCTCAAACTGTCTCGAACCGGTTCAAACTGGCTCAAACCGGTTCAAACGGGCTCAAACCGGTTCAAACCAGCTCAAACTGGTTTAAACCGGCTCAAACTGGTTCAAACCGGCTCAAACCAGCTCAAATCAGCTCAAACCGGTTCAAACTGGCTCAAACCAGTTAAAACCGGTTTAAACTGGTTCAAAATGGCTCAAACTGGCTCAAACTGGCTCAAACAGGCTCAAACAGTTCAAACCGGCTCAAACCGGTGTAAACTGGTTCAAAACCGGTTTGAACTGGTTCAAACTGGTTCAAACTGTTTAAACTGGTTCAAACCTGTTCAAACCGGCTCAAACCGGATCAAACCAGCTCAAACCGGCTGGAATCTCAAACCGGCTCAAGCCGGTTCACACCGTCCCAAACCGGCTCAAACCGGCTCAAACTGGCTCACACTGGCTCAAACAGGCTCAAACTGGTTCAAACCAGCTCAAACCGGTTCAAACCGGCTCAAACCAGTTCAAATCTGTTCAAACTGGCTTAAACTGGTTCAAACCGGTTTAAACTGGTTCAAACTGGTTCAAACTGGCTCAAACAGGCTCAAACCAGTTCACACCGGCTCAAACCGGTTCAAACTGGTATAAACTGGTTCAAACTGGTTCAAACTGGTTCAAACTGTCTCAAACCGTTTCAAACCGGTTTAAACTGGTTGAAACCAGTTCAAACTGGTTCAAACCGAGTCAAACCGGCTCAAACCGGTCCAAACCAGTTCAAACTGGCTCAAACTGGTGCAAACCGGATCAAACCGGTTCAAACTGACTCAAACCGGTACAAACCGGTTTAAACTGGTTCAAACCAGTTCAAACCGGCTCAAACCGGCTCAAACTAGTTCAAACTGGCTCAAAGCAGTTCAAACCAGTTCAAACTGTCTCAAAGCGGTTCAAACCAGTTCAAACTGTCTCAAACCGGTTCAAACTGGCTCAAACCGGTACAAACCGGTTTAAACTGCTTCAAACCGCCTCAAACCAGTTCAAACTGGCTCAAACCGGTTCAAACTGGATCAAACTGGTTCAAACCATCTCAAACCTGTTCAAACCGGCTCAAACTGGATCAAACTAGTTCAAACTGGCTTAAACCGGTTCAAAGTGGCTCAAACCGGTTTAAACTAGTTCAAACTGGTTCAAACCTATTCAAACCGGCTCAAACCAGTTCAAACTGGCTCAAACCGGTTCAAACCGGTTTAAACTGGTTTAAACTACTTCAAACCGGCTCAAACCAGTTCAAACCAGTTCAAACCAGTTCAAACCGGTTCAAACTGGCTCAAACCGGTTTAAACTGGTTCAAACTGGTTCAAACCGGTTCAAACCGGCTCAAACCGGTTCAAACCAGTTCAAACTGGCTCAAACTGGTTCAATCTGGCTCAAATTGGTTCAAACCAGTTCAAACCAGTTCAGACCAGTTCAAACCAGCTTAAACCAGTTTAAACTGGTTCAAACCAGTTTAAACCGGTTCAAACCGGATCAAACCGGCTCAAACTGGTTCAAACCAGCTCAAATCAGCTCAAACTGGCTGGAATCTCAAACCGGCTGAAAACGGTTCAAACCGTCTCAAACCGGTTCAAACTGGCTCAATCCGGTTCAAACCAGCTCAAACTGGCTCAAACTGGCTCAAACTGGCTCAAACTGGCTCAAACTGGTTCAAACCGGCTCAACCGGTTCAAACCAGTTCAAACTGGCTTAAACTGGTTCAAACTGGCTCAAACTGGTTCAAACCAGTTCAAACCAATTTAAACCGGTTCAAACCGGATCAAACCGGCTCAAACTGGTTCAATCCAGCTCCAATCAGCTCAAACCGGCTGGAATCTCAAACCGGCTCAAACAGGTTCAAACCATCTCAAACCGGTTCAAACTGGCTCAATCCGGTTCAAACCAGCTCAAACTGGCTCAAACCGGCTCAAACTGGCTGAAACTGGTTCAAACCGGCTCAAACTGGTTCAAACGGCTCAAAGCAGCTCAAACCGGCTGGAATCTCAAACCAGCTCAAACCAGTTCAAACTAAGCATGGGCTGAAAATTCGTTCCGCTCGCGGAATTTGCGGATTTTCCGCGATTTCGCGATCCACGAATCTCGCGAAATCGCGTTAAAATCTGCGATATGTTTTGCTTTTGAGGTATAGTGAAAAGGGGGTCTCATGTATAGGTTTCATGCACTGGATTTGGTTGTGTAGTGTTTGTGAGAGGAGCTTGTGTTGTAGAGGGGGATGGTGATGTGCTTATGAGTAGAGTGTAGGTTGTGTATAGGAGGGAATGAAGTAGACATGAGTGTTTATCTTAGACTGGTTTGTTTCAAGAGTTACAAAGTGTATGTTGTGTGTTAGTGTTATTATGGTAGAAGGGAGAGGAGGGTGTTTGTTGGACAACTGAGGGAAGGATCATTATATGTTTGTTATTGATAAAAGATGGTCTGTTAGGTGTAAATACAGCAGCGAGAGTGTGTCTGAATGGGATGTAGTTATGTACGATGTTGATTGGCGTTGTGTTAGTGATGAGTATATTGGTCAGTGGTATAGGATAGAGTTGTGTACTGTTTGTGGGTGATGATGGATAAGTGTGGTAGTTGGGATAGTAGGGTGTGTAGATGTAGTTTGGTTGGGTTGGTGGTGCATGCTGGTATATTCATCTGTGCATAGTGTTGTGCGTGGTGTACATTTGGTGTGAGTGTGTTGCTCTGTTTGTGGATGTGGATGGTGTGGGCTGGGTATTTCTAAATGAAAAAAAGGGCAGCATTTCTGGCCCTAGTCCCGAACCAGCTCAAACCGGCTTGAACCGGCTCAAACCGGTTCAAACCGGTTCAAACTGGCTCAAACTGGCTCGAACCGGTTCAAACTGGCTCAAACCGGTTCAAACTGGCTCAAACCGGCTCAAACTGGTTCAAATCGGCTCAAACTTGCTCAAACTGGCTCAAACCGGCTCAAACAGGCTCAAACTGGTTCAAACCAGCTCAAACCAGTTCAAACTGGTTCAAACCAGTTCAAACCGGCTCAAACCGGTTCAAACCAGTTCAAACTGGCTCGAACTGGTTCAAACTGGCTCAAACTGGGTCAAATCAGTTCAAACCAGTTCAAACTGGTTCAAACTGGCTCAAACCAGTTCAAACTGGTTCAAACTGGTTCAAACCGGTTCAAACCGGCTCAAACCGGTTCAAACCAGTTCAAACTGGCTTAAACTGGTTCAAACCAGTTCAAACCAGTTCAAACCGGTTCAAACCAGTTCAAACCGGTTCAAACTGACTTAAACCTGTTTAAACTGGTTCAAACTGGTTCAAACCAGTTCAAACCAGTTCAAACTGGCTCAAACTGGTTCAAACTAGCTCAAACTTTTTCAAACCAGTTCAAACCGGTTCAAACTGGCTCAAACCGGTTTAAACTGGTTCAAACTGGTTCAAACCGGTTCAAACCGGCTGAAACGAGTTCAAACTGGCTCAAACTGGTTCAAACTGGCAACTGAGGGAAGGATCATTATATGTTTGTTATTGATAAAAGGTGGTCTGTTAGGTGTAAATACAGCAGCGAGACTGTGTCTGAATGCGATGTAGTCATGTACGATGTTGATTGGCGTTGTGTTAGTGATGAGTATATTGGTTAGTGGTATAGGATAGAGTTGTGTACTGTTTGTGGGTGATGATGGATAAGTGTGGTAGTTGGGATACTAGGGTGTGTAGATGTGGTTTGGTTGGGTTGGTGGTGCATGCTGGTATATTCATCTGTGCATAGTGTTGTGCGTGGTGTACATTTGGTGTGAGTGTGTTGCTCTGTTTGTGGATGTGGATGGTGTGGGCTGGGTATTTCTAAATGAAAAAAGGGCAGCATTTCTGGCCCTAGTACCGAACCAGCTCAAACCGGCTTGAACCGGTTTGAACCGGCTTAAACCGGTTCAAACCGGTTCAAACTGGCTCAAACTGTCTCGAACCGGTTCAAACCGGCTCAAACCGGTTCAAACCAGCTCAAACTGGTTTAAACCAGCTCAAACTGGTTCAAACCGACTCAAAATAGCTCAAACCGGTTCAAACCGGCTCAAACCGGTTCAAACTGGCTCAAACCAGTTAAAACAGGTTTAAACTGGTTCAAACTGGCTCAAACTCAACAACCCCTAGGCTTCCGGATGACCCGGCCACTGCCGACAAACAGTTCAGGGAGTGGATTTCCACCTCCCTCGACTCCATCCTCCCTATAAAAACTCGTGAGGAGAAAAACAGAAACATTGGCTCTGCCCCTTGGTACAGCCCTGAACTCAGATCTCTCCGCAAAGAGTGCAAAACAGCAGAGAGATTGTGGAGAAAGGAATGGCTCCATGCCAGTAAGGACGCCTACCGCAGGTCGGTGAGAATTTATAAATCCACCTTGAAGCTTACTAAAGCCACCTATTATGATGCCAGAATACAAAACTCTACCAACTCGGCTAGAGAATCTTACCTTATCGCCAAAGAACTGCTTAAAATACCAGGGCCATCTTCTCCGCACCCACCTCCACCGGACAGAAGTAACGAACTGGCATCCTACTTTGATGCCAAAATTGCCCGGATACTAGCCTCCCTTCCACCTCCTAGTCCATCCAACCACATGGACAAAGAGGCGGCTACTATTCCCATGGGTAACAGCCTACATCCCCAGCTGTCCACATTTAGAGCAATATCTCTGGACGAAGTAGTTTCAACACTGGCCAAGATGAAAAGCGGCTCTCCTCTTGACTCGGCCCCTGTGAGATTTTTAAAAACTGTGTCCCCTAGCATAGCTCCCACTATCATGGAACTAATTAACATCTCTCTTTCGCAAGGCTCTGTTCCTTCGAACTGGAAGAGCGCTGTTGTCAAGGCTCTTCTCAAAAAACCTCAACTAGACCCCGCGGACATGGCCAACTACAGACCGATCTCGCTTCTCCCATGCATTAGCAAGATGGCTGAGAAATTGGTTAATGTGCAACTCTCCCAGTACCTCAAAGTCAACAATCTTCTGCGTCGGACCCAAACTGGATTCCGCCCCGGCCATGGCACGGACACCGCACTCCTCACTGTCATCGAGGAGGCAAGGTGCATTCTGGATTCAGGAGGGTCAGTGGCGGTGATCCTCCTGGACCTCAGTGCAGCCTTTGATACTGTAGACCACCGTGTGCTTCTCCATCGGCTGGCCGGGGCAGGAATCGCGGGCACTGCGCTCGCTTGGATAGACTCATTTCTATCAGGCCGCTCATTTCAGGTTTGGGACGACAACTCACACTCTGCCCCTCTTCCACTCTCAAGCGGAGTCCCCCAGGGGTCTTCGCTTAGTCCCACCCTGTTTAATGTTTACATGGCCCCCCTTGAGGATGTTGTTGCCCCTTACGGGATAAAAATAGTGAGCTATGCGGACAACACGCAATTGGTCGTCTCACTATCTCACCTTGACAACCACCCAGATAACCTATTGAACTGCCTCCAGGACATTCACAATTGGATGAGCGAGTCCTCTCTGAAGCTCAACGGAGCGAAAACTGAAATCATGCTCATGGGCAAGAAATGGACAACCATCCCCCTTTCAGTCTGGCCAGACGCTTTCGGTGAGGTGCCAACCCCGAAAAGGGAAATCAAGACACTGGGAGTCTGGCTGGAACCTGAGTTGACCATGAAGACCCAGGCAGCCAAAACAGCAGGAATCTGTTTTGGGCTCATGCGATCCATCCGCAAGATCCTTCCACTTCTTCCTCCCTTATCAAGGAAACTACTGGTTCAAGGTCTTATTCTTGCCCGGCTTGATTATAGCAACGCCGTTTACCTCGGGGCCCCTGAATCCACCCTGGCTAAACTCCAATGCACCCAAAATGCGGCGGCGCGGCTCATTATGTGCCTCCCCCCAGAGCCTCGGCCAGACCTGCCCTCAAGGCCTTACACTGGCTTCCTGTGCGTCAGAGGGTCAAATTCAAGGCTCTGTGCACTGCCCATAAACTCATCAACAGTGCTGGCCCCGCTGTCCTGAAAGATATGGTCACCCCTTACAAAGCCCCCAGATTCCTGCGCTCGGACAACGAACGCTTGGCCACTGTCCCTAGATTCAGGAAGGTACGCACCGGTGGTCGACGCTTTTCGGTAAAAGCGTCCTCAGGATGGAACTCACTCCCCCGCAGCCTGCGTCTGGAATCCTGTTACCCCCTCTTCCGTAAAAGACTGAAAACTTTCCTTTTCCCCAAAAAGTACCCCTCTCCTTTCCCTCCGGTCTCCAATAATTTCACAGCGCGGGGATGCCTCCGGGTCACCAGGCGCTCTATAAATCACTAAATAATAATAATAATAATAAACTGGCTCAAACAGGCTCAAACAGTTCAAACAGCTCAAACCGGTGTAAACTGGTTCAAAACCGGTTTGAACTGGTTCAAACTGTCTCAAACCACTTCAAACCAGTTTAAACTGGTTCAAACCGGTTCAAACCGGTTCAAACTGGTTAAACTGGTTCAAACCGGTTCAAACCGGCTCAAACTGGTTCAAACCAGTTCAAACTGGCTCAAACCAGTTAAAACCAGTTTAAACTGGTTCAAACTGGCTCAAACTGGCTCAAACAGGCTCAAACAGTTCAAACCGGCTCAAACCGGTGTAAACTGGTTCAAAACCGGTTTGAACTGGTTCAAACTGTCTCAAACCACTTCAAACCAGTTTAAACTGGTTCAAACCGGTTCAAACCGGTTCAAACTGGTTAAACTGGTTCAAACCGGTTCAAACCGGCTCAAACTGGTTCAAACCAGTTCAAACAGGCTCAAACAGTTCAAACCGGCTCAAACTGGTGTAAACTGGTTCAAAACCGGTTTGAACTGTTTCAAACCGGTTCAAACTGGTTAAACTGGTTCAAACCGGTTCAAACCGGATCAAACCGGATCAAACCAGCTCAAACCGGCTGGAATCTCAAACCGGCTCAAACCGGTTCAAACCGTCCCAAACCGGCTCAAACTGGCTCACACTGGCTCAAACCTGCTCAGGCTTAAACTGGTTCAAACCAGCTCAAACCGGTTCAAACCGGCTCAAACCAGTTCAAATCGGTTCAAACTGGCTCAAACCAGTTCAAACCGGTTTAAACTGGTTCAAACTGGTTCAAACTGGCTCAAACAGGCTAAAAACAAGTTCAAACCGGCTCAAACCGGTTCAAACTGGTATAAACTGGTTCAAACCGGTTCAAACTGGTTCAAACTGTCTCAAACCGTTTCAAACTGGTTTAAACTGGTTCAAACCAGTTCAAACTGGTACATACCGAGTCAAACCGGCTCAAACCAGTTCAAACTGGTTCAAACCAGTTCAAACCGGCTCAAACCGGTCCAAACCAGTTCAAACTGGTGCAAACCGGATCAAACCGGTTCAAACTGACTCAAACCGGTTTAAACTGGTTCAAACCAGTTCAAACCGGCTCAAACCGGCTCAAAACCAGTTCAAACTGGCTCAAAGCGGTTCAAACCAGTTCAAACTGTCTCAAACGGGTTCAAACTGGCTCAAACCGGTACAAACCAGTTTAAACTGCTTCAAACCGGCTCAAACCAGTTCAAACCAGTTCAAACTGGCTCAAACCGGTTCAAACCGGCTCAAACCGGTCCAAACCAGTTCAAACTGGCTCAAACTCGTGCAAACCGGATCAAACCAGTTCAAACTGACTCAAACCGGTTTAAACTGGTTCAAACGGAGGGAGGAGCCTAGCTCGCGGCCGTAATGGTCGCCCTTTAGCTCGGCTCCCGCAGCCCTCCGTCCTGATTGCCTATCCTGTCTTCTATCCTGTCCGGGGATGACACATTTTTGGGGCATTGGAAACATAACGGCTTGTTTGTACTTACCATCCGACCCCGGGGTCTCGGTGTGCAGTGGCTCCGGAGTTGTGGCCTCTGAGAGATCGGGGCCTCTGCGAGACTTGGACCGGGATCTGGCCGGTGGGATCCGACGGCTCTCGGCCCCGGCCGAGAGCGAGAACCGGTGTTGGGAGCCGATGTGCGAAGATCCCGGCGATCCTGACCCGGGCCTGCCCTGGTGGCTGCGCGGCCGACGTGGGTGAGAGGCCCGGGGACCTGAGTCTGTGAAGGGGTCTCTACCCGCCGCTGCTTTGTCCGGCGGCCCTGGTCCTCGGGGCCCGGACTCCGCTTGATTGGGGCACCGGTGCTGGTGCTGGCGGAGATCCGTCTTGGGCGGACATCCTTTTGGCATCGAGGCCGCCCTTGCTGGGACCCCCGGAGCTTGTAAAGTCCTACATTTGAGAACTGTTCTTTCCGGGGGTCTTGGTGAGCGGCGATTGGGCTGATTCACGAAATGGCGGCCGACCCTCTGAAACGAGAATCACCCTGTGGCGGCGGGCCCGTGTTGCCTATTGGTGTGGGGAGCGGATCTGGTGGACGTGAGCCGACGGCCAGAGATATCCTGGAAGCCCTGAGATCCCTCCACGCTTCCCTGGCCCTGGGCGTCTCGGTGGGTACGCCACGATCTGCCGCCATTTTGGGTGGCCCTTTCTTCGTGTCGCCCTCTTGTTTCGAAGACTTCATTGCCTCGCCCCCCTCGATTGACTTGGGTGTCTCCGCCACCGATCGACGATCGCGTAGTGTGTCGGTGACTTTGGGGCGCCCTGCTTTTCAAGGTTCGGAACCCGGGGACTTGGATGCTGTACTGCGACCCTGTTCGACATTGTTGCCTGAAACTATTGGTGGACTGCCTCCTGTGCCTGCTTCGATGACTTTGCCTGTGTCGATAATTGGGGCCACCTCGCCCGCTCCAGTGGCGCAACTGAACTCCTGTTTTTCATTGATCGTGCTGCGATATTTGATGCATCAATACTTTCTGTTTGGACTATTGCTCCCTTGTGGATCTATCTACCCCCCACGTAACTATGCTAGTCACCATTCCACTCGATTATATGCTGATTTAGTATTTAGTATGTGGTTTTACATTGCCATGTGGTGGGTGGGGTTTGTCGCTCGAAAGGGTTGGGGGTGAAATGTACGACTTCCGTTTGATTCCCGGTATACGATTTAGTAGCATAATTGTTTTTAATCGTAGAAAGATGGGAGGTCCCCTTCTCCTAAAGTTTTGTGGCATGTGATGGGGTGTCGTCCTGGTCTGTTTTTGACTGTGCTTGTCTGGTTGGGCGGAGGGCTGCGGCCGCCCGTTCGGATTATGTTTATTCTGCTCCTCCCTCCTGTCTTCTTTTCTCCGCTTTTGTTGCCTTTTTGTCTCTTTCTTCTTTCTTACTTCTCGCTATATTTCGGGTTCTGGTTTAGGGCGACAGGCACGCTGTTTGAAGGGTGGGCCATAGCCTTCTACAGGGGTGCAGGGTGGGACGGGTGGGTTGGGCTCTATTTTTTGTTTGTCTTCTGGTTCTATGGCCCTTTTGTATCTCTTTTTCGTGAGGCCGCGCCTGTCCCGACCTCCTATGGTGTGTTTCGGGTGGGGGGTGTGGCGTCGTTAATCCTCCTGCTATGTTTCGGCTGTCTTTCTCCCCGATCGCCATACCCCCACTTGGGCCGCTACTCCTTTTGTCTCCTGTCTTCCCGCCACGGGGGGCCTGTGTCGGCGTGTCCTCTTCCTTTCGTTCTTCATATTTTCTTATTTTCTTTTTATTGTTTTATTTTGTCTTCCCTCCATTTTCCTTTCCCTTCCTCTTCCCCTTCCCCACTTCGTCCCCCCCCCTTTTTTTCCTTCCTGTGTCCCAGAGGTTACTATGACGGGCTGGTTTTGATGCATTGTTTTTCCGATCCCTCTGTTCTGGCTTGGTAGTGTCTTGGGTGGCGGGCATGTTACGAGGATAATGCTCAGGGGCTGATTGTGTTTCCCGTATCCTGATTTTCTTGAATGCATTGTATTGTCCCCCCGATATTTTGCCCCCATGCCCCCTTATTAATGTTGAGGTTGGTTTGGGATATCGGATGCCTCCGTATTGAAAGTGAGCCTGTCATATGTCTTCTCCCCATATTATAAAATTAAGCCTTATTTACTCCTGTGTTTTAGCCCTTTGGTTCCTGTATCTCTTCTCCCCTTCTGCGAATGTACGGCCTCTGCTTTGTATTGATTGATTATGTAATATTTGCCTGGTGACTCCTGATTTTCTTGCACATTGCGGCCGGCCGGCTTGGTTGTAGGCCTCGACTTGTCTTTCCTTTTGATGTTAATAAAGGTTTAAAAAAAAAAAAAAAAAAAAACTGGTTCAAACCAGTTCAAACCGGCTCAAACCGGCTCAAACCAGTTCAAACTGGCTCAAAGCGGTTCAAACCAGTTCAAACTGTCTCAAACCGGTTCAAACTGGCTCAAACCGGTACAAACCAGTTTAAACTGCTTCAAACCGGCTCAAACCAGTTCAAACCAGTTCAAACTGGCTCAAACCGGTTCAAACTGGATCAAACTGGTTCAAACCGTCTCAAACCGGTTCAAACTGGCTCAATCCGGTTCAAACCAGCTCAAACTGGCTCAAACCGGCTCAAACTGGCTCAAACTGGTTCAAACCGGCTCAAACTGGTTCAAACGGCTCAAAGCAGCTCAAACCGGCTGGAATCTCAAACCAGCTCAAACCAGTTCAAACTAAGCATGGGTTGAAAATTAGTTCCGCTCGCGGAATTTGCGGATTTTCCGCGATTTCGCAATCCACGAATCTCGCGAAATTGTGTTAAAATCCGCGATATGTTTTGCTTTTGAGGTGTAGTGAAAAGGGGGTCTGATGTATAGGTTTCATGCACTGGATTTGGTTGTGTAGTGTTTGTGAGAGGAGCTTGTGACGTAGAGGGGGGTGGTGATGTGCTTATGAGTAGAGTGTAGGTTGTGTGTAGGAGGGAATGAAGTAGACGTGAGTGTTTATCTTAGACTGGTTTGTTTCAAGAGTTACAAAGTGTATTGGTGTTTTGTGTGTTAGTGTTATTATGGTAGAAGGGAGAGGAGGGTGTTTATTGGACAACTGAGGGAAGGATCATTATATGTTTGTTATTGATAAAAGGTGGTCTGTTAGGTGTAAATACAGCAGCTAGAGTGTGTCTGAATGCGATGTAGTCATGTACGATGTTGATTGGCGTTGTGCTAGTGATGAGTATATTGGTTAGTGGTATAGGATAGAGTTGTGTACTGTTTGTGGGTGATGATGGATAAGTGTGGTAGTTGGGATACTAGGGTGTGTAGATGTGGTTTGGTTGGGTTGGTGGTGCATGCTGGTATATTCATCTGTGCATAGTGTTGTGCGTGGTGTACATTTGGTGTGAGTGTGTTGCTCTGTTTGTGGATGTGGATGGTGTGGGCTGGGTATTTCTAAATGAAAAAAGGGCAGCATTTCTGGCCCTAGTCCCGAACCAGCTCAAACCGGCTTGAACCGGTTTGAACCGGCTTAAACCGGTTCAAACCGGTTCAAACTGGCTCAAACTGGCTCGAACCGGTTCAAACTGGCTCAAACCAGTTCAAACCAGCTGAAACTGGTTTAAACCAGCTCAAACTGGTTCAAACCGGCTCAAACCAGCTCAAACCGGTTCAAATCAGCTCAAACCGGTTCAAACTGGCTCAAACCAGTTAAAACAGGTTTAAACTGGTTCAAACTGGCTCAAACTGGCTCAAACAGCCTCAAACAGTTCAAACCAGCTCAAACCGGTGTAAACTGGTTCAAAACTGGTTTGAACTGGTTCAAACTGTCTCAAACCAGTTTAAACTGGTTCAAACCGGTTCAAACTGGTTAAACTGGTTCAAACCGGTTCAAACCAGCTCAAACTGGCTCAAACCTGTTCAAACCGGCTCAAACCGGTTCAAACTGGCTCAAACCAGTTAAAAACGGTTTAAACTGGCTCAAACTGGCTCAAACTGGCTCAAACAGGCTCAAACAGTTCAAACCGGCTCAAACCGATGTAAACTGGTTCAAAACCGGTTTGAACTGGTTCAAACTGTCTCAAACCACTTCAAACCAGTTTAAACTGGTTCAAACCAGTTCAAACCGGTTCAAACTGGTTAAACTGGTTCAAACCGGTTCAAACTGGCTCAAACCGGTTCAAACTGGCTCAAACTGGTTCAAACCAGTTCAAACCAGTTCAAACCGGTTTAAACTGGTTCAAACCAGTTTAAATCGGTTCAAACCAGATCAAACTGGCTCAAACCGGTTCAAACTGTCTCAAACCAGTTCAAACTGGCTCAATCCGGTTCAAACCCGCTCAATCTGGCTCAAACCGGCTCAAACTGGTTCAAACTGGCTCAAACTGGTTCAAACGGCTCAAAGCAGCTCAAACCGGCTGGAATTTCAAGCCAGTTCAAACTAAGCATGGGCTGAAAATTCGTTCGGCTCTCGGAATTTGCGGATTTTCTGCAATTTCATGATCCACGAATCTCGCGAAATCGCATTAAAATACGCGATATGTTTTGCTTTTGAGGTGTAGTGAAAAGGGGTTCTCATGTATAGGTCTCATGCACTGGATTTGGTTGTGTAGTGTTTGTGAGAGGAGCTTGTGACGTAGAGGGGGATGGTGATGTGCTTATGAGTAGAGTGTAGGTTGTGTGTAGGAGGGAATGAAGTAGACGTGAGTGTTTATCTTAGACTGGTTTGTTTCAAGAGTTACAAAGTGTATTGGTGTGTTGTGTGTTAGTGTTATTATGGTAGAAGGAAGAGGAGGGTGTTTGTTGGACAACTGAGGGAAGGATCATTATATGTTTGTTATTGATAAAAGGTGGCTCAAACTGGTTCAAACTGGCTCAAACTGGTTCAAACCAGTTCAAACCAGTTCAAACAGGTTCAAACTGGCTCAAACCGGTTTAAACTGGTTCAAACTGGTTCAAAGTGGTTCAAACCGGCTAAAACTGGCTCAAACTGGTTCAAACTGGCTCAAACTGGTTCAAACCAGTTCAAACCAGCTTAAACCAGTTTAAACTGGTTCAAACCAGTTTAAACCAGTTCAAACCGGATCAAACCGGCTCAAACTGGTTCAATCCAGCTCCAATCAGCTCAAACCGGCTGGAATCTCAAACCGGCTCAAACAGGTTCAAACCGTCTCAAACCGGTTCAAACTGGCTCAATCCGGTTCAAACCAGCTCAAACTGGCTCAAACCGGCTCAAACTGGCTCAAACTGGTTCAAACCGGCTCAAACTGGTTCAAACGGCTCAAAGCAGCTCAAACCGGCTGGAATCTCAAACCAGCTCAAACCAGTTCAAACTAAGCATGGGCTAAAAATTCGTTCCGCTCGCGGAATTTGCGGATTTTCCGCGATTTCGCGATCCACGAATCTCGTGAAATCGCGTTAAAATCTGCGATATGTTTTGCTTTTGAGGTGTAGTGAAAAGGGGGTCTCATGTATAGGTTTCATGCACTGGATTTGGTTGTGTAGTGTTTGTGAGAGGAGCTTGTGTTGTAGATGGGGATGGTGATGTGCTTATGAGTAGAGTGTAGGTTGTGTATAGGAGGGAATGAAGTAGACATGAGTGTTTATCTTAGACTGGTTTGTTTCAAGAGTTGCAAAGTGTATGTTGTGTGTTAGTGTTATTATGGCAGAAGGGAGAGGAGGGTGTTTGTTGGACAACTGGGGAAGGATCATTATATGTTTGTTATTGATAAAAGATGGTCTGTTAGGTGTAAATACAGCAGCGAGAGTGTGTCTGAATGGGATGTAGTTATGTACGATGTTGATTGGCGTTGTGTTAGTGATGAGTATATGGGTCAGTGTTATAGGATAGAGTTGTGTACTGTTTGTGGGTGATGATGGATAAGTGTGGTAGTTGGGATAGTAGGGTGTGTAGATGTAGTTTGGTTGGGTTGGTGGTGCATGCTGGTATATTCATCTGTGCATAGTGTTGTGCGTGGTGTACATTTGGTGTGAGTGTGTTGCTCTGTTTGTGGATGTGGATGGTGTGGGCTGGGTATTTCTAAATGAAAAAAAGGGCAGCATTTCTGGTCCTAGTCCCGAACCAGCTCAAACCGGCTTGAACCAGCTCAAACCGGTTCAAACTGGTTCAAACTGGCTCAAACTGGCTCGAACCGGTTCAAACTGGCTCAAACCGGTTCAAACTGGCTCAAACCGGCTCAAACTGGTTCAAATCGGCTCAAACTTGCTCAAACTGGCTCAAACCGGCTCAAACAGGCTCAAACTAGTTCAAACCAGCACAAACCAGTTCAAACTGGTTCAAACCGGTTCAAACTGGCTCAAACCGGTTCAAACCAGTTCAAACTGGCTCGAACTGGTTCAAACTGGCTCAAACTGGGTCAAATCAGTTCAAACCAGTTAAAACTAGTTCAAACTGGCTCAAACCAGTTCAAACTGGTTCAAACTGGTTCAAACCGGTTCAAACCGGCTCAAACCGGTTCAAACCACTTCAAACTGGCTTAAACTCGTTCAAACCAGTTCAAACCAGTTCAAACTGAGTTAAACCTGTTTAAACTGGTTCAAACCAGTTCAAACAGTTCAAACTGGCTCAAACCGGTTCAAACCAGTTCAAACTGGCTCAAACTGGTTCAAACTGGCTCAAACTTTTTCAAACCAGTTCAAACCAGTTCAAACCGGTTCAAACTGGCTCAAACCGGTTTAAACTGGTTCAAACTGGTTCAAATCGGTTCAAACTGGCTCAAACCAGTTCAAACTGGCTCAAACTGGTTCAAACTGGCAACTGAGGGAAGGATCATTATATGTTTGTTATTGATAAAAGGTGGTCTGTTAGGTGGAAATACAGCAGCGAGACTGTGTCTGAATGCGATGTAGTCATGTACGATGTTGATTGGCGTTGTGTTAGTGATGAGTATATTGGTTAGTGGTATAGGATAGAGTTGTGTACTGTTTGTGGGTGATGATGGATAAGTGTGGTAGTTGGGATACTAGGGTGTGTAGATGTGGTTTGGTTGGGTTGGTGGTGCATGCTGGTATATTCATCTGTGCATAGTGTTGTGCGTGGTGTACATTTGGTGTGAGTGTGTTGCTCTGTTTGTGGATGTGGATGGTGTGGGCTGGGTATTTCTAAATGAAAAAAGGGCAGCATTTCTGGCCCTAGTCCCGAACCAGCTCAAACCGGCTTGAACCGGTTTGAACCGGCTTAAACCGGTTCAAACCGGTGCAAACTGGCTCAAACTGACTCGAACCGGTTCAAACTGGCTCAACCCGGTTCAAACCAGCTCAAACTGGTTTAAACCGGCTCAAACTGGTTCAAACCGACTCAAACCAGCTCAAACCAGCTCAAACCGGTTCAAACTGGCTCAAACCGGTTCAAACTGGCTCAAACCAGTTAAAACAGGTTTAAAGTGGTTCAAACTGGCTCAAACTGGCTCAAACAGGCTCAAACAGTTCAAACCAGCTCAAACCGGTGTAAACTGGTTCAAAACCGGTTTGAACTGGTTCAAACTGTCTCAAACCACTTCAATCCAGTTTAAACTGGTTCAAACTGGTTCAAACCGGTTCAAACTGGTTAAACTGGTTCAAACCGGTTCAAACCAGCTCAAACTGGTTCAAACCAGTTCAAACAGGCTCAAACAGTTCAAACCGGCTCAAACTGGTGTAAACTGGTTCAAAACCGGTTTGAACTGTATCAAACTGGTTCAAACTGGTTAAACTGGTTCAAACCGGTTCAAACCAGATCAAACCGGATCAAACCAGCTCAAACCGGCTGGAATCTCAAACCGGCTCAAACCGGTTCAAACCGTCCCAAACCGGCTCAAACCGGCTCAAACTGGCTCACACTGGCTCACACCGGCTCAAACTGGCTCAAACCTGCTCACAGGCTCAAACTGGTTCAAACCAGCTCAAACCGGTTCAAACCAGTTCAAATCGGTTCAAACTGGCTCAAACCAGTTCAAACCGGTTTAAACTGGTTCAAACTGGTTCAAACTGGCTCAAACAGGCTAAAAACAAGTTCAAACCGGCTCAAACCGGTTCAAACTGGTATAAACTGGTTCAAACCGGTTCAAACTGGTTCAAACTGTCTCAAACCGTTTCAAACTGGTTTAAACTGGTTCAAACCAGTTCAAACTGGTACATACCGAGTCAAACCGGCTCAAACCGGTTTAAACCAGTTCAAACTGGCTCAAACTGGTGCAAACTGGATCAAACCGGTTCAAACTGACTCAAACCGGTTTAAACTGGTTCAAACCAGTTCATACCGGCTCAAACCGGCTCAAACCAGTTCAAACTGGCTCAAAGCGGTTCAAACCAGTTCAAACTGTCTCAAACCGGTTCAAACTGGCTCAAACCGGTACAAACTAGTTTAAACTGCTTCAAACCGGCTCAAACCAGTTCAAACCAGTTCAAACTGGCTCAAACCGGTTCAAACTGGATCAAACTGGTTCAAACCGTCTCAAACCGGTTCAAACCGGCTCAAACTGGATCAAACTAGTTCAAACTGGCTCAAACCAGTTCAAACTGGCTCAAACCGGTTTAAACTGGTTCAAACTGGTTCAAACCTATTCAAACCGGCTCAAACCGGTTCAAACTGGCTCAAACTGGCTCAATCCGGTTCAAACCAGCTCAAACTGGCTCAAACCGGCTCAAACTGGTTCAAACCGGCTCAAACTCGTTCAAAAGGCTCAAAGCAGCTCAAACCGGCTGGAATCTCAAACCAGCTCAAACCAGTTCAAACTAAGCATGGGTTGAAAATTAGTTCCGCTCACGGAATTTGCGGATTTTCCGCGATTTCGCAATCCACGAATCTCGCGAAATTGCGTTAAAATCCGTGATATGTTTTGCTTTTGAGGTGTAGTGAAAAGGGGGTCTGATGTATAGGTTTCATGCACTGGATTTGGTTGTGTAGTGTTTGTGAGAGGAGCTTGGGACGTAGAGGGGGATGGTGATGTGCTTATGAGTAGAGTGTAGGTTGTGTGTAGGAGGGAATGAAGTAGACGTGAGTGTTTATCTTAGACTGGTTTGTTTCAAGAGTTACAAAGTGTATTGGTGTGTTGTGTGTTAGTGTTATTATGGTAGAAGGGAGAGGAGGGTGTTTGTTGGACAACTGAGGGAAGGATCATTATATGTTTGTTATTGATAAAAGGTGGTCTGTTAGGTGTAAATACAGCAGCGAGAGTGTGTCTGAATGGGATGTAGTCATGTACGATGTTGATTGGCATTGTGCTAGTGATGAGTATATTGGTTAGTGGTATAGGATAGAGTTGTGTACTGTTTGTGGGTGATGATGGATAAGTGTGGTAGTTGGGATACTAGGGTGTGTAGATGTGGTTTGGTTGGGTTGGTGGTGCATGCTGGTATATACATCTGTGCATAGTGTTGTGCGTGGTGTACATTTGGTGTGAGTGTATTGCTCTGTTTGTGGATGTGGATGGTGTGGGCTGGGTATTTCTAAATGAAAAAAGGGCAGCATTTCTGGCCCTAGTCCCGAACCAGCTCAAACCGGCTTGAACTGGTTCAAACTGGCTCAAACTGGCTCGAACCGGTTCAAACTGGCTCAAACCGGTTCAAACTGGCTCAAACCGGTTCAAACCAGCTCAAACTGGTTTAAACCGGCTCAAACTGGTTCAAACCGGCTCAAACCAGCTCAAACCAGCTCAAACCGGTTCAAACCGGCTCAAACCGGTTCAAACTGGCTCAAACCAGTTAAAACAGGTTTAAACTGGTTCAAACTGGCTCAAACTGGCTCAAACAGTTCAAACCAGCTCAAACTGGTTCAAACCGGTTCAAACTGGTTAAACTGGTTCAAACCGGTTCAAACCGGCTCAAACCGGTTCAAACTGGCTCAACCCGGTTCAAACCGGCTCAAACCGGTTCAAACTGGCTCAAACCAGTTAAAACCGGTTTAAACTGGTTCAAACTGGCTCAAACATGCTCAGTTCAAACCGGCTCAAACCGGTGTAAACTGGTTCAAAACCGGTTTGAACTGGTTCAAACTGTCTCAAACCACTTCAAACCGGTTCCGGCTCAAACTGGTTCAAACCGGTTCAAACTGGCTCAAACCGGTTCAAACCGGCTCAAACCGGTTCAAACTGGCTCAAACCAGTTAAAACCGGTTTAAACTGGTTCAAACTGGCTCAAACTGGCTCAAACAGGCTCAAACAGTTCAAACCGGCTCAAACCGATGTAAACTGGTTCAAAACCGGTTTGAACTGGTTCAAACTGTCTCAAACCACTTCACACCAGTTTAAACTGGTTCAAACCGGTTCAAACCCGTTCAAACTGGTTAAACTGGTTCAAACCGGTTCAAACTGGCTCAAACCGGTTCAAACTGGCTCAACTGGTTCAAACCAGTTCAAACCAGTTCAAACCAGTTCAAACCGGTTTAAACTGGTTCAAACCAGTTTAAATCGGTTCAAACCAGATCAAACCAGCTCAAACCGGTTCAAACTGTCTCAAACCAGTTCAAACTGGCTCAATCCGGTTCAAACCCGCTCAATCTGGCTCAAACCGGCTCAAACTGGTTCAAACCGGCTCAAACTGGTTCAAACGGCTCAAAGCAGCTCAAACCGGCTGGAATTTCAAGCCAGTTCAAACTAAGCATGGGCTGAAAATTCGTTCGGCTCTCGGAATTTGCGGATTTTCCGCAATTTCGTGATCCACGAATCTCGCGAAATCGCGTTAAAATACGCAATATGTTTTGCTTTTGAGGTGTAGTGAAAAGGGGTTCTCATGTATAGGTTTCATGCACTGGATTTGGTTGTGTAGTGTTTGTGAGAGGAGCTTGTGATGTAGAGGGGGTGGTGATGTGCTTATGAGTAGAGTGTAGGTTGTGTGTAGGAGGGAATGAAGTAGACGTGAGTGTTTATCTTAGACTGGTTTGTTTCAAGAGTTACAAAGTGTATTGGTGTGTTGTGTGTGTGTTGTGTGTTAGTGTTATTATGGTAGAAGGGAGAGGAGGGTGTTTGTTGGACAACTGAGGGAAGGATCATTATATGTTTGTTATTGATAAAAGGTGGTCTGTTAGGTGTAAATACAGCAGGGAGAGTGTGTCTGAATGGGATGTAGTTATGTACGGTGTTGATTGGCTTTGTGTTAGTGATGAGAATATTGGTTAGTGGTATAGGATAGAGTTGTGTACTGTTTGTGGGTGAGTGGTGGATAAGTGTGGTAGTTGGGATAGTAGGGTGTGTAGATGTGGCTTGGTTGGGTTGGTGGTGCATGCTGGTATATTCATCTGTGCATAGTGTTGTGCTTGGTATACATTTGGTGTGAGTGTGTTGCTCTGTTTGTGGATGTGAATGGTGTGGGCTGGGTATTTCTGAATGAAAAAAGGGCAGCATTTCTGGCAATAGTACCGAACCGGCTTGAATCGGTTTGAACCAGCTCGAACCGGTTCAAACTGGCTCAAACCATCTTGAACTGGTTCAAACTGGCTCGAACCGGTTCAAACTCACTCAAACCGGTTCAAACAGGCTCAAACCGGTTCAAACTGGTTTAAACTGGTTCAAACCGGCTCAAACTGGTTCAAACCAAATCGGCTCAAACCGGTTCAAACCAGTTCAAACTGGCTCTAACTGGCTCAAACTGGTCAAACCGGCTCAAACCGGCTCAAACCGGTTCAAACTGTCTCAAACCGGTTCAAACTGGCTCAATCCGGTTCAAACCAGCTCAAACTGGCTCAAACCGGCTCAAACTGGCTCAAACTGGTTCAAACCGGCTCAAACTGGTTAAAACGGCTCAAAGCAGCTCAAACCGGCTAGAATCTCAAACCAGCTCAAACCAGTTCAAACCGGCTCAAACCAGTTCAAACCGGTTCAAACTGGCTGAAATCGGTTCAAACCGGTTTAAACTGGGTAAAACCGGTTCAAACCGGCTCAAACTTGTTCAAACTGGTTCAAACTGGCTCAAACTGGTTCAAACCGGTTTAAACTGGTTCAAACCGGCTCAAACAGGCTCAAACCAGTTCAAACCAGCTTAAACCAGTTCAAACCGGCTCAAACGGATCAAACCGGCTCAAACTCGTTCAAACCGGCTCAAACCAGCTGAAGTCTCAAACCGGCTCAAACCGGTTCAAAATGGATCAAACCAGTGCAAACCGGTTCAAACTGGCTCAATCCGGTACAAACCGGCTCAAACTGGCTCAAACTGGCTCAAACCGGCTCAAAGCAGTTCAAACCGATTCAAACCGGCTCAAACCGGCTCAAACTGGTTAAAACCGGCTCAAACCAGCTCAAACCAGCTGAAATCTCAAACCGGCTCAATCCGATTCAAACCGGCTCAATCCGATTCAAACTGGCTCAAACTGGCTCAAACCGTCTCAAACTGGCTCAAACTGGTTCAAACCGGCTCAAACTGGTTCAAATGGCTCAAAGCAGCTCAAACTGGCTCAAACCGGTTCAAACCGGTTCAAACAGGCTCAATCCGGTTGTAACCGGCTCAAACTGGCTCAAACTGGCTCAAACTGGCTCAAACCGGCTCAAACTGGTTCAAACCGGCTCAAACTGGTTCAAACCGGCTCAAACTGGTTCAAACGGCTCAAAGCAGCTCAAACCGGCTGGAATCTCAAACCAGCTCAAACCATTTCAAACCGGCTCAAACCAGTTCAAACCGGTTCAAACTGGCTGAAACCGGTTCAAACCGGTTTAAACTGGGTAAAACCGGTGCAAACCAGCTCAAACTTGTTCAAACTGGTTCAAACTGGCTCAACCCGGTTCAAACCGGTTTAAACTGGTTCAAACCAGATCAAACAGGCTCAAACCAGTTCAATCCGGCTTAAACCAGTTCAAACCTGTTCAAACGGATCAAACCGGCTCAAACTCATTCAAATGGGCTCAAACCAGCTGAAATGTCAAACCGGCTCAAACCGGTTCAAACCGGATCAAACCAGTTCAAACCGGTTCAAACTGGCTCAATCCGGCTCAAACTGGCTCAAACCGGCTCAAACTGGCTCAGACTGGCTCAAACTGGTTCAAACCACCTTAAACAGGCTCAAACCAGTTCAAACCGGCTCAAACCGGTTCCAACCGATTCAAACCGGATCAAACCGGCTCAAACTGCTTCAAACCGGCTCAAACCAGCCCAAACCAGCTGAAATCTCAAACGGCTCAATCCGATTCAAACCGGCTCAAACTGGCTCAAACCGGCTCAAACTGGCTCAAACCGGCTCAAACCGGCTCAAACTGGTTCAAATGGCTCAAAGCAGCTCAAACCGGTTCAAACCGGTTCAAACTGGTTAAACAGGCTCAAACCGGTTCAAACTGGCTCAATCCGGTTCAAACCGTCTCAAACTGGTTCAAACCGGCTCAAACTGGTTCAAACGGCTCAAAGCAGCTCAAACCGGCTGGAATCTCAAACCAGCTCAAACCAGTTCAAACCGGCTCCAACCGGTTCAGCTGGCTGAAACCGGTTCAAACAAGTTTAAACTGGTTCAAACAGGTTCAAGCCGGCTCAAATCGGTTCAAACCGCTTCAAACTGGCTCAAACCAGTTCAAACCAGTTTAAACCGGCTCAAACAGGCTTAAACTAGTTCAAACCGGCTCAACCCGGTTCAAACTGGTGTAAACTGGTTCAAACCGGTTCAAACTGGTTCAAACTGTCTCAAACGGTTCAAACCGGTTTAAACTGGTTCAAACATGTTCAAACCTGTTCAAACTGTTTCATATTGTCTCAAACCGGTTCAAACCGGTTCAAACTGGTTAAACTGGTTCAAACCGGTTCAAACCGGCTCAAACCGGTTTAAACCAGTTCAAACTAGCTCAAACCGGTTCAAACCAATTCAAATGGCCTCAAACCGGTTCAAACCGGTTCAAACTGGCTCAAACCTGTTCAAACCGGTTCAAACTGGCTCAAACCGTCTCAAACGGGTTCAAACTGGCTCAAACTGACTCAAACCGGCTCAAACCGGTTCAAACTGGCTCAAACCGTTTCAAACTGGTTCAAACCAGCTCAAACGGGTTCAAACTGGCTCAAACTAGCTCAAACTGGCTCAAACCGGTTCAAACCGGCTCAAACCAGCTCAAACCAGCTCAAACCGGCTGGAATCTCAAACCGGCTCAAATAGGCTGGAATCTCGAACCGGCTCAAACCGGCTGGAATCCAGAACCAGCTCAAACCGGCTGGAATCCAGTACCGGCTCAAACAGGCTCAGGCTACTACACTTGTCCTCTCCGCCCTTAACAGGCTCAAACAGGCAACTACCCTTGTCCTCTCCGCCCTTAGCTAAGACATCCCAAGCCTGGCCTTTTCTATAGCCCTAGTAATCAGGTGACCCCTTCAGCCAATGGAAACCCTAGCCCTAACACTATCCAATCACAACACTAGCCCTAACATCTAGAACCAACAGGAGACCAGGACCTTACAGCCAATTTTAGCCCTAGTCCAAGCACCCAATCAGTTAAAAAACCCTGATCTCTATGTCCAATTAAAGGCCCTACCAGTAGTCCCAACCCAAGTCCAAGCAGCCAATGGCACAGGTAGCCCTAGTCCCTACTTCCAATAGAAAGCCCAACCCTACTCTTAGTCCCACAACTAGTCCAACAACCAATCACACCAGAAGTCCTAAATAGCTACTTCCAATTAAAGGTCTAACCCTAGACCTAGTCCCACCCTACTACCAAAAACCAATAACATAAGAAGCCCTAGTCCCTACTTTCAATAGAAATCCTATCCCTAGCCATAGTCCCAACCCTACAATGATTGAATCACAGACCCAGAAACCAATCAGAATCCTCAAATACCCAACCAATGACCCTAACGCAATAGAAACACCAGATACAGCCACCAATCAGTGTACACATGTGCCAACCACTAGCAGACCATATAAGGTCCCAGCGACCTCAGACAAGGTTTGCTGGCCAGGGAGTTGGAAGCTGCTTCTCCTGTTTAGAATCTCCTAGGAGACAGACAGGCTCAATCCACACTTTGCACTTCTGCAGGTAAAGACTTCACTAACTCGAAATCTAACAATACTGTTTGAATAAAACATTACTCCCCCTGCTGGCCAAGAAAACGAAGTGCCTAGGCCCCAGTTAAGTACAGTTTAAACAGCTCACAGAAGCACCCTCTGATGTAGAATATCCCTGTTGTGGGGGGCAGGGGGGCTGGCCTCACTGGCTTGTGAACACAAAATGGTGGCTGGGGGTGCAATGTTTTAACACACAGGTCTTAGCACAGAGCAAAGGAGAAATTTGGAGGGAAAACAGATTTGTCACCAAGGAATGAGAGGGACAAACTACAGAGGTTGCACTGCAAATCCCACAATTCAACACAGTAAATGCAAGCAATCATGGGCAGGGAAAACCACAAGTTTCAAACACAAAATAGGTGATAAAATATGCAATCACAGGCAGGTAAAAACTGCAATTTTAAACTGTAACAACCACATACAAACACAGTAATCACTTTTTGAATTCTTCTGGAAATATTCCAGTAGTTAAGGAATCGTGATGATTCTTCTTACTGAAATGGCAGCAGAGGTTGTTAAAAAAATTGTCTTGAAGTTTGTGGCGGACAGGGGTGAGAAGGGCTGCCGGCAGGCCTGCTTGCTTTGACCAGGTCCATAAATTCATTGTGTGAGATGTGTTGGAAGGAACGGAGAGGCTTGATTAGAGCATTCTTGGATAGTTGTTTTGTACAAGGGTTAGTGCTGGTGCTTTGTTTCTGTTTTAAGTACAAGTTCAACTTGTCTGCTTTGTCCGTGTAATGATTTGCCAGTTTGTCTGTGAAATCTTGACTAACAGGATAAATTCCATCTTAGCAATTTGGTTTTCGAAATTCATTGAGTATTTTATAGAATTCTTTATTTGCACATTTAGCGTTTTGAATTCTGTCTGAATAGTACCTTTTCTTAGCTCTTTTGATAGCCGACTTGTATAATCTGTTAATTTTCTGTAGGTGAAGTTTGTCTCGTTTGGCGTTTATTTTGAGCCAGGTACGTTGCAGCTTTCTAATTTGTTGTCTTATGTCTTTTATGTCTATGTTTCGCCAAGGCACTTTTTTTCTTTTGTTCTGTTGTGTAGTTTTGAGTGGTA
This sequence comes from Lissotriton helveticus, assembly GCF_964261635.1. Classification (NCBI taxonomy): domain Eukaryota; kingdom Metazoa; phylum Chordata; class Amphibia; order Caudata; family Salamandridae; genus Lissotriton; species Lissotriton helveticus. The sequence continues at coordinate 1,325,484,821 of NC_136069.1, read as the reverse complement.
TCAGGATGTCAGACGCTTCCTGTAGCCAGTCATATAGATTCTGAACAGAATTTATGGTTTCCAGATTTATACTGGATGTTAGTTGTGTTTCCAAGTGTTCCAAATTGAGTTTGTTCCACGGCCGATAGGTGGATGGATGTAAGGTAGTTTTAGGTGAGTCGCTTAGTGTTGTTTTATGTTGGAAAGCAAGCAGGTGGTGGTCTGACCATGTGACTGGAGTTATAGTTTGAAAGGTAACTAGTTCAGCATTAGAAAAAATGACATCTAGGATATGTCTAGCGGTGTGTGTCTGATTGTGGACAATCTGATCAGGTTCAATGCGTCTAGGCCGGTGATTATTGTTTTTGGATGGGTCATAGTGGTTTTATCAAACCAAAGGTTGAGGTCACCCAGAACGCATAGGTTGGAGTGTATTGTTAACAGGTTTGAAACTGTCTAGAAGTGCATCTGGGAATGTTGCCTTGCTAGGTGGAGGTCTGTAAGGGAGCAGGAAGTTACAGGTGGAAGACGGTGTAGGATTGCATCTTGTAAGAAGAGCCTCACTATTCTTTATGGAGGTGTTGTCAACTTTAGTGATATGTATTGTTTTCCTGAATACAACAGCTAGACCACCTCCTTTTGTGGCAATACGATTTTGGGTGATTATTTGATAGCCTAGAGGAATGGCTTCATGCAGGACTGGAGCCAGATCCTCTCCCAACCATGATTCGGTTATGAATAGTATGTCTGGTTTTGCATCAGTGAGAATGTCGTAGGTGTGATGCTTGTTTTTAGAGAGGGATTTAGCATTTACTAGTAGACAATGTAGAGAGTGGCCTTTGGTGATAGTGGGACTTTGGTTTGTAGAAGAGTGATTAGTATTGTGTGGGTGTGTAGCAGGTGTGTTTTAGTGCTGGTATTAGCTGTATTAGGATAGCAATCGTGTAGCTGTTCTGTATCGTGTTCCTCATCCAGCATGCTAAGAAGACATTTTGATGGGTCTGCTTGTGTATGTGTTGGAGATGGTGTTTGAGAGTGAGTTGGAGTGCTGTGTTGCTTTTGTGGTGTAACATTGTTGTGAGGTAGACTTGGGGTAGCAAAGTTGTGAGGTGTGGCATGTTGCTTATATTTTTTGCGTGTGTTTATGGCGGAAGGTGTAGGAGTCAGGGGAGGTGGTGCAGCATGTGGGTCATGTCGTAATGTTCTAAATTGTCCAATGGATGAGAGGCGGTTAGAAGAGAGGTGCTGTATTGCTGTATCTGTGTTAGGTGTGGTGGAAGACTGAAAGCTTGGCATTGGAGTGTGTTCCTTTATGTGGTTTGAAAGGTGGGTATATGTATCTATTTTGTGATGGTAAGTATTATGAGGTGTTTTGCTCTGAAGAACTTGTTGTGCTGGTGTGTGTGATATGTTTTGCTTTTGAGGTGTAGTGAAAAGGGGTTCTGATGTATAGGTTTCATGCACTGGATTTGGTTGTGTAGTGTTTGTGAGAGGAGCTTGTGACATAGAGGGGGTGGTGATGTGCTTATGAGTAGAGTGTAGGTTGTGTGTAGGAGGAAATGAAGTTGACGTGAGTGTTTACCTTAGACTGGTTTGTTTCAAGAGTTACAAAGTGTATTGGTGTGCAGTGTGTGTGTTGTGTGTTAGTGTTATTATGGTAGAAGGGAGAGGAGGGTGTTTGTTGGACAACTGAGGGAAGGATCATTATATGTTTGTTATTGATAAAAGGTGGTCTGTTAGGTGTAAATACAGCAGGGAGAGTGTGTCTGAATGGGATGTAGTTATGTACGGTGTTGATTGGCGTTGTGTTAGTGATGAGTATATTGGTTAGTGGTATAGGACAGAGTTGTGTACTGTTTGTGGGTGATGGTGGCTAAGTGTGGTAGTTGGGATAGTAGGGTGTGTAGATGTGGTTTGGTTGGGTTGGTGGTGCATGCTGGTATATTAATCTGTGCATAGTGTTGTGCGTGGTATACATTTGGTGTGAGTGTGTTGCTCTGTTTGTGGATGTGCATGGTGTGGGCTGGGTATTTCTAAATGAAAAAAGGGGCAGCATTTCTGGCCCTAGTCCCGAACTGGCTCAAACCGTCTCGAACCGGTTTGAACCGGCTCGAACCAGTTCAAAATGGTTCAAACTGGCTCAACCCGTCTCGAACCGGTTCAAACTGGCTCAAACCGGTTCAAACTGGCTCAAACTGGTTCAAACTGGCTCAAACCGGTTTAAACTGGCTCAAACTGGTACAAACCGGCTCAAACTGGTTCAAACCATCTCAAACAAACTCAAACCGGCTGGAATCTCAAACCAGCTCAAACCGGTTCAAACTGTCTCAAATCGGTTCAAACCGGTTTAAACTGGTTCAAACAGGTTCAAACCGGCTCAAACCGGTTCAAACCGGTTTAAACTGGTTCAAACCTGTTCAAACCGGCTCAAACCAGCTCAAACCTGTTCAAACCAGTTCAAACTGGCTCAAACTGATTCAAGCTGGCTCAATCTGGTTCAAACCAGTTCAAACTGGTTCAAACCGGTTCAAACCGGATCAATCAGGCTCAAATTGGTTCAAACCAGCTCAAACCGGCTCAAACTGGCTGGAATCTCAAACCGGCTCAAACCAGTTCAAACCGTCTCAAACCGGTTCAAACCGGCTCAAACTGGCTCAAACTGGCTCAAACTGGTTCAAACCGGCTCAAACTGGTTCAAACGACTCAAAGCAGCTCAAACCGGCTGGAATCTGAAACCAGCTCAAACCAGTTCAAACTAAGCATGGGCTGAAAATTCGTTCCGCTCGTGGAATTTGCGGATTTTCCGCAATTTCGCGATCCGCGAATCTTGCAAAATCACGGTAAAATCTGCAATATGTTTTGCTTTTGAGGTGTAGTGAAAAGGGGTTCTGATGTATAGGTTTCATGCACTGGATTTGGTTGTGTAGTGTTTGTGAGAGGAGCTTGTGATGTAGAGGGGGTGGTGATGTGCTTATGAGTAGAGTGTAGGTTGTGTGTAGGAGGGAATGAAGTAGACGTGAGTGTTTATCTTAGACTGGTTTATTTCAAGAGTTACAAAGTGTATTGGTGTGCAGTGTGTGTGTTGTGTGTTAGTGTTATTATGGTAGGAGGGAGAGGAGGGTGTTTGTTGGACAACTGAGGGAAGGATCATTATATGTTTGTTATTGATAAAAGGTGGTCTGTTAGGTATAAATACAGCAGGGAGAGTGTGTCTGAATGGGATGTAGTTATGTACAGTGTTGATTGGCGTTGTGTTAGTGATGAGTATATTGGTTAGTGGTATAGGATAGAGTTGTGTACTGTTTGTGGGTGATGATGGATAAGTGTGGTAGTTGGGATAGTAGGGTGTGTAGATGTAGTTTGGTTGGGTTGGTGGTGCATGCTGGTATATTCATCTGTGCATAGTGTTGTGCGTGGTGTACATTTGGTGTGAGTGTGTTGCTCTGGATGTGGATGGTGTGGGCTGGGTATTTCTAAATGAAAAAAAGGGTAGCATTTCTGGCCCTAGTCCCGAACCAGCTCAAACCGGTTCAAACCGGTTCAAACTGGCTCAAACTGTCTCGAACCGGTTCAAACTGGCTCAAACCGGTTCAAACGGGATCAAACCGGTTCAAACCAGCTCAAACTGGTTTAAACTGGCTCAAACTGGTTCAAACCGGCTCAAACCAGCTCAAATCAGCTCAAACCGATTCAAACTGGCTCAAACCAGTTAAAACCGGTTTAAACTGGTTCAAAATGGCTCAAACTGGCTCAAACTGGCTCAAACAGGCTCAAACAGTTCAAACCGGCTCAAACCGGTGTAAACTGGTTCAAAACCGGTTTGAACTGGTTCAAACTGGTTCAAACTGTTTAAACTGGTTCAAACCTGTTCAAACCGGCTCAAACCGGATCAAACCAGCTCAAACCGGCTGGAATCTCAAACCGGCTCAAGCCGGTTCACACCGTCCCAAACCGCCTCAAACCGCCTCAAACTGGCTCACACTGGCTTAAACCGGCTCAAACTGGCTCAAACCGGCTCAAACAGGCTCAAACTGGTTCAAACCAGCTCAAACCGGTTCAAACCGGCTCAAACCAGTTCAAATCTGTTCAAACTGGCTTAAACCGGTTCAAACTGGTTTAAACTGGTTCAAACTTGTTCAAACTGGCTCAAACAGGCTCAAACCAGTTCAAACCGGCTCAAACCGGTTCAAACTGGTATAAACTGGTTCAAACTGGTTCAAACTGGTTCAAACTGTCTCAAACCGTTTCAAACCGGTTTAAACAGGTTGAAACCAGTTCAAACTGGTTCAAACCGAGTCAAACCGGCTCAAACCGGTCCAAACCAGTTCAAACTGGCTCAAACTGGTGCAAACTGGATCACACCGGTTCAAACTGACTCAAACCGGTACAAACCGGTTTAAACTGGTTCAAACCAGTTCAAACCGGCTCAAACTAGTTAAAACTGGCTCAAAGCAGTTCAAACCAGTTCAAACTGTCTCAAAGCGGTTCAAACCAGTTCAAACTGTCTCAAATCGGTTCACACTGGCTCAAACCGATACAAACCGGTTTAAACTGCTTCAAACTGCCTCAAACCAGTTCAAACTGGCTCAAACCGGTTCAAACTGGATCAAACTGGTTCAAAGCATCTCAAACCGGTTCAAACCGGCTCAAACTGGATCAAACTAGTTCAAACTGGCTTAAACCGGTTCAAACTGGCTCAAACCGGTTTAAACTAGTTCAAACTGGTTCAAACCTATTCAAACCTATTCAAACCAGTTCAAACTGGCTCAAACCGGTTCAAACCGGTTTAAACTGGTTTAAACTGCTTCAAACCGGCTCAAACCAGTTCAAACCAGTTCAAACCAGTTCAAACTGGCTCAAACCGGTTTAAACTGGTTCAAACTGGTTCAAACCGGTTCAAACCGGCTCAAACCGGTTCAAACCAGTTCAAACTGGCTCAAACTGGTTCAATCTGGCTCAAACTGGTTCAAACCAGTTCAAACCAGTTCAAACCAGCTTAAACCAGTTTAAACTGGTTCAAACCAGTTTAAACCGGTTCAAACCGGATCAAACCGGCTCAAACTGGTTCAAACCAGCTCAAATCAGCTCAAACTGGCTAGAATCTCAAACCGGCTGAAAATGGTTCAAACCGTCTCAAACCGGTTCAAACTGGCTCAATCCGGTTCAAACCAGCTCAAACTGGCTCAAACCGGCTCAAACTGGCTCAAACTGGTTCAAACCGGCTCAACCGGTTCAAACCAGTTCAAACTGGCTTAAACTGGTTCAAACTGGCTCAAACTGGTTCAAACCAGTTCAAACCAATTTAAACCGGTTCAAACCAGATCAAACCGGCTCAAACTGGTTCAATCCAGCTCCAATCAGCTCAAACCGGCTGGAATCTCAAACCGGCTCAAACAGGTTCAAACCATCTCAAACCGGTTCAAACTGGCTCAATCCGGTTCAAACCAGCTCAAACTGGCTCAAACCGGCTCAAACTGGCTCAAACTGGTTCAAACCGGCTCAAACTGGTTCAAACGGCTCAAAGCAGCTCAAACCGGCTGGAATCTCAAACCAGCTCAAACCAGTTCAAACTAAGCATGGGCTGAAACTTCATTCCGCTCGCGGAATTTGTGGATTTTCCGCGATTTCGCGATCCACGAATCTCGCGAAATCGCGTTAAAATCTGCGATATGTTTTGCTTTTGAGGTGTAGTGAAAAGGGGGTCTCATGTATAGGTTTCATGCACTGGATTTGGTTGTGTAGTGTTTGTGAGAGGAGCTTGTGTTGTAGAGGGGGATGGTGATGTGCTTATGAGTAGAGTGTAGGTTGTGTATAGGAGGGAATGAAGTAGACATGAGTGTTTATCTTAGACTGGTTTGTTTCAAGAGTTACAAAGTGTATGTTGTGTGTTAGTGTTATTATGGTAGAAGGGAGAGGAGGGTGTTTGTTGGACAACTGAGGGAAGGATCATTATATGTTTGTTATTGATAAAAGATGGTCTGTTAGGTGTAAATACAGCAGCGAGAGTGTGTCTGAATGGGATGTAGTTATGTACGATGTTGATTGGCGTTGTGTTAGTGATGAGTATATTGGTCAGTGGTATAGGATAGAGTTGTGTACTGTTTGTGGGTGATGATGGATAAGTGTGGTAGTTGGGATAGTAGGGTGTGTAGATGTAGTTTGGTTGGGTTGGTGGTGCATGCTGGTATATTCATCTGTGCATAGTGTTGTGCGTGGTGTACATTTGGTGTGAGTGTGTTGCTCTGTTTGTGGATGTGGATGGTGTGGGCTGGGTATTTCTAAATGAAAAAAGGGCAGCATTTCTGGCCCTAGTCCCGAACCAGCTCAAACCGGCTTGAACCGGCTCAAACCGGTTCAAACCGGTTCAAACTGGCTCAAACTGGCTCGAACCGGTTCAAACTGGCTCAAACCGGTTCAAACTGGCTCAAACCGGCTCAAACTGGTTCAAATATGCTCAAACTTGCTCAAACTGGCTCAAACCGGCTCAAACAGGCTCAAACTGGTTCAAACCAGCTCAAACCAGTTCAAACTGGTTCAAACCAGTTCAAACCGGCTCAAACCGGTTCAAACCAGTTCAAACTGGCTCGAACTGGTTCAAACTGGCTCAAACTGGGTCAAATCAGTTCAAACCAGTTCAAACTGGTTCAAACTGGCTCAAACCAGTTCAAACTGGTTCAAACTGGTTCAAACCGGTTCAAACCGGCTCAAACCGGTTCAAACCAGTTCAAACTGGCTTAAACTGGTTCAAACCAGTTCAAACCAGTTCAAACCGGTTCAAACTGACTTAAACCTGTTTAAACTGGTTCAAACTGGTTCAAACCAGTTCAAACCAGTTCAAACTGGCTCAAACCGGTTCAAACCAGTTCAAACTGGCTCAAACTTTTTCAAACCAGTTCAAACCGGTTCAAACTGTCTCAAACCGGTTTAAACTGGTTCAAACTGGTTCAAACCGGTTCAAACCGGCTGAAACGAGTTCAAACTGGCTCAAACTGGTTCAAACTGGCAACTGAGGGAAGGATCATTATATGTTTGTTATTGATAAAAGGTGGTCTGTTAGGTGTAAATACAGCAGCGAGACTGTGTCTGAATGCGATGTAGTCATGTACGATGTTGATTGGTGTTGTGTTAGTGATGAGTATATTGGTTAGTGGTATAGGATAGAGTTGTGTACTGTTTGTGGGTGATGATGGATAAGTGTGGTAGTTGGGATACTAGGGTGTGTAGATGTGGTTTGGTTGGGTTGGTGGTGCATGCTGGTATATTCATCTGTGCATAGTGTTGTGCGTGGTGTACATTTGGTGTGAGTGTGTTGCTCTGTTTGTGGATGTGGATGGTGTGGGCTGGGTATTTCTAAATGAAAAAAGGGCAGCATTTCTGGCCCTAGTACCGAACCAGCTCAAACCAGCTTGAACTGGTTTGAACCGGCTTAAACCGGTTCAAACCGGTTCAAACTGGCTCAAACTGGCTCGAACCGGTTCAAACTGGCTCAAACCGGTTCAAACCAGCTCAAACTGGTTTAAACCAGCTCAAACTGGTTAAAACTGACTCAAACCAGCTCAAACCGGTTCAAACCGGCTCAAACCGGTTCAAACTGGCTCAAACCAGTTAAAACAGGTTTAAACTGGTTCAAACTGGCTCAAACTCAACAACCCCTAGGCTTCCGGATGACCCGGCCACTGCCGTCAAACAGTTCAGGGAGTGGATTTCCACCTCCCTCGACTCCATCCTCCCTATAAAAACTCGTGAGGAGAAAAACAGAAACATTGGCTCTGCCCCTTGGTACAGCCCTGAACTCAGATCTCTCCGCAAAGAGTGCAAAACAGCAGAGAGATTGTGGAGAAAGGAATGGCTCCATGCCAGTAAGGACGCCTACCGCAGGTCGGTGAGAATTTATAAATCCACCTTGATGCTTACTAAAGCCGCCTATTATGATGCCAGAATACAAAACTCTACCAACTCGGCTAGAGAATCTTACCTTATCGCCAAAGAACTGCTTAAAATACCAGGGCCATCTTCTCCGCACCTACCTCCACCGGACAGAAGTAACGAACTGGCATCCTACTTTGATGCCAAAATTGCCCGGATACTAGCCTCCCTTCCACCTCCTAGTCCATCCAACCACATGGACAAAGAGGCGGCTACTATTCCCATGGGTAACAGCCTACATCCCCAGCTGTCCACATTTAGAGCAATATCTCTGGACGAAGTAGTTTCAACACTGGCCAAGATGAAAAGCGGCTCTCCTCTTGACTCGGCCCCTGTGAGATTTTTAAAAACTGTGTCCCCTAGCATAGCTCCCACTATCATGGAACTAATTAACATCTCTCTTTCGCAAGGCTCTGTTCCTTCGAACTGGAAGAGCGCTGTTGTCAAGGCTCTTCTCAAAAAACCTCAACTAGACCCCGCGGACATGGCCAACTACAGACCGATCTCGCTTCTCCCATGCATTAGCAAGATGGCTGAGAAATTGGTTAATGTGCAACTCTCCCAGTACCTCAAAGTCAACAATCTTCTGCGTCGGACCCAAACTGGATTCCGCCCCGGCCATGGCACGGACACCGCACTCCTCACTGTCATCGAGGAGGCAAGGTGCATTCTGGATTCAGGAGGGTCAGTGGCGGTGATCCTCCTGGACCTCAGTGCAGCCTTTGATACTGTAGACCACCGTGTGCTTCTCCATCGGCTGGCCGGGGCAGGAATCGCGGGTACTGCGCTCGCTTGGATAGACTCATTTCTATCAGGCCGCTCATTTCAGGTTTGGGACGACAACTCACACTCTGCCCCTCTTCCACTCTCAAGCGGAGTCCCCCAGGGGTCTTCGCTTAGTCCCACCCTGTTTAATGTTTACATGGCCCCCCTTGAGGATGTTGTTGCCCCTTACGGGATAAAAATAGTGAGCTATGCGGACAACACGCAATTGGTCGTCTCACTATCTCACCTTGACAACCACCCAGATAACCTATTGAACTGCCTCCAGGACATTCACAATTGGATGAGCGAGTCCTCTCTGAAGCTCAACGGAGCGAAAACTGAAATCATGCTCATGGGCAAGAAATGGACAACCATCCCCCTTTCAGTATGGCCAGACGCTTTCGGTGAGGTGCCAACCCCGAAAAGGGAAATCAAGACACTGGGAGTCTGGCTGGAACCTGAGTTGACCATGAAGACCCAGGCAGCCAAAACAGCAGGAATCTGTTTTGGGCTCATGCGATCCATCCGCAAGATCCTTCCACTTCTTCCTCCCTTATCAAGGAAACTACTGGTTCAAGGTCTTATTCTTGCCTGGCTTGATTATAGCAACGCCGTTTACCTCGGGGCCCCTGAATCCACCCTGGCTAAACTCCAATGCACCCAAAATGCGGCGGCGCGGCTCATTATGTGCCTCCCCCCAGAGCCTCGGCCAGACCTGCCCTCAAGGCCTTACACTGGCTTCCTGTGCGTCAGAGGGTCAAATTCAAGGCTCTGTGCACTGCCCATAAACTCATCAACAGTGCTGGCCCCGCTGTCCTGAAAGATATGGTCACCCCTTACAAAGCCCCCAGATTCCTGCGCTCGGACAACGAACGCTTGGCCACTGTCCCTAGATTCAGGAAGGTACGCACCGGTGGTCGACGCTTTTCGGTAAAAGCGTCCTCAGGATGGAACTCACTCCCCCGCAGCTTGCGTCTGGAATCCTGTTACCCCCTCTTCCGTAAAAGACTGAAAACTTTCCTTTTCCCCAAAAAGTACCCCTCTCCTTTCCCTCCGGTCTCCAATAATTTCACAGCGCGGGGATGCCTCCGGGTCACCAGGCGCTCTATAAATCACTAAATAATAATAATAATAATAAACTGGCTCAAACAGGCTCAAACAGTTCAAACAGCTAAAACCGGTGTAAACTGGTTCAAAACCGGTTTGAACTGGTTCAAACTGTCTCAAACCACTTCAAACCAGTTTAAACTGGTTCAAACCGGTTCAAACCGGTTCAAACTGGTTAAACTGGTTCAAACCGGTTCAAACCGGCTCAAACTGGTTCAAACCAGTTCAAACTGGCTCAAACCAGTTAAAACCAGTTTAAACTGGTTCAAACTGGCTCAAACTGGCTCAAACAGGCTCAAACAGTTCAAACCGGCTCAAACCGGTGTAAACTGGTTCAAAACCGGTTTGAACTGGTTCAAACTGTCTCAAACCACTTCAAACCAGTTTAAACTGGTTCAAACCGGTTCAAACCAGTTCAAACTGGTTAAACTGGTTCAAACCAGTTCAAACCGGCTCAAACTGGTTCAAACCAGTTCAAACAGGCTCAAACAGTTCAAACCGGCTCAAACTGGTGTAAACTGGTTCAAAACCGGTTTGAACTGTTTCAAACCGGTTCAAACTGGTTAAACTGGTTCAAACCGGTTCAAACCGGATCAAACCGGATCAAACCAGCTCAAACCGGCTGGAATCTCAAACCGGCTCAAACCGGTTCAAACCGTCCCAAACCGGCTCAAACTGGCTCACACTGGCTCAAACCTGCTCAAACAGGCTTAAACTGGTTCAAACCAGCTCAAACCGGTTCAAACCGGCTCAAACCAGTTCAAATCGGTTCAAACTGGCTCAAACCAGTTCAAACCGGTTTAAACTGGTTCAAACTGGTTCAAACTGGCTCAAACAGGCTAAAAACAAGTTCAAACCGGCTCAAACCGGTTCAAACTGGTATAAACTGGTTCAAACCGGTTCAAACTGGTTCAAACTGTCTCAAACCGTTTCAAACTGGTTTAAACTGGTTCAAACCAGTTCAAACTGGTACATACCGAGTCAAACCGGATCAAACCAGTTCAAACTGGTTCAAACCAGTTCAAACCGGCTCAAACCGGTCCAAACCAGTTCAAACTGGCTCAAACTGGTGCAAACCGGATCAAACCGGTTCAAACTGACTCAAACCGGTTTAAACTGGTTCAAACCAGTTCAAACCGGCTCAAACCGGCTCAAACCGGCTCAAAACCAGTTCAAACTGGCTCAAAGCGGTTCAAACCAGTTCAAACTGTCTCAAACGGGTTCAAACTGGCTCAAACCGGTACAAACCAGTTTAAACTGCTTCAAACCGGCTCAAACCAGTTCAAACCAGTTTAAACTGGCTCAAACCGGTTCAAACCGGCTCAAACCGGTCCAAACCAGTTCAAACTGGCTCAAACTCGTGCAAACCGGATCAAACCAGTTCAAACTGACTCAAACCGGTTTAAACTGGTTCAAACGGAGGGAGGAGCCTAGCTCGCGGCCGTAATGGTCGCCCTTTAGCTCGGCTCCCGCAGCCCTCCGTCCTGATTGCCTATCCTGTCTTCTATCCTGTCCGGGGATGACACATTTTTGGGGCATTGGAAACATAACGGCTTGTTTGTACTTACCATCCGACCCCGGGGTCTCGGTGTGCAGTGGCTCCGGAGTTGTGGCCTCTGAGAGATCGGGGCCTCTGCGAGACTTGGACCGGGACCTGGCCGGTGGGATCCGACGGCTCTCGGCCCCGGCCGAGAGCGAGAACCGGTGTTGGGAGCCGATGTGCGAAGATCCCGGCGATCCTGACCCGGGCCTGCCCTGGTGGCTGCGCGGCCGACGTGGGTGAGAGGCCCGGGGACCTGAGTCTGTGAAGGGGTCTCTACCCGCCGCTGCTTTGTCCGGCGGCCCTGGTCCTCGGGGCCCGGACTCCGCTTGATTGGGGCACCGGTGCTGGTGCTGGCGGAGATCCGTCTTGGGCGGACATCCTTTTGGCATCGAGGCCGCCCTTGCTGGGACCCCCGGAGCTTGTAAAGTCCTACATTTGAGAACTGTTCTTTCCGGGGGTCTTGGTGAGCGGCAATTGGGCTGATTCACGAAATGGCGGCCGACCCTCTGAAACGAGAATCACCCTGTGGCGGCGGGCCCGTGTTGCCTATTGGTGTGGGGAGCGGATCTGGTGGACGTGAGCCGACGGCCAGAGATATCCTGGAAGCCCTGAGATCCCTACACGCTTCCCTGGCCCTGGGCGTCTCGGTGGGTACGCCACGATCTGCCGCCATTTTGGGTGGCCCTTTCTTCGTGTCGCCCTCTTGTTTCGAAGACTTCATTGCCTCGCCCCCCTCGATTGACTTGGGTGTCTCCGCCACCGATCGACGATCGCGTAGTGTGTCGGTGACTTTGGGGCGCCCTGCTTTTCAAGGTTCGGAACCCGGGGACTTGGATGCTGTACTGCGACCCTGTTCGACATTGTTGCCTGAAACTATTGGTGGACTGCCTCCTGTGCCTGCTTCGATGACTTTGCCTGTGTCGATAATTGGGGCCACCTCGCCCGCTCCAGTGGCGCAACTGAACTCCTGTTTTTCATTGATCGTGCTGCGATATTTGATGCATCGATACTTTCTGTTTGGACTATTGCTCCCTTGTGGATCTATCTACCCCCCACGTAACTATGCTAGTCACCATTCCACTCGATTATATGCTGATTTAGTATTTAGTATGTGGTTTTACATTGCCATGTGGTGGGTGGGGTTTGTCGCTCGAAAGGGTTGGGGGTGAAATGTACGACTTCCGTTTGATTCCCGGTATACGATTTAGTAGCATAATTGTTTTTAATCGTAGAAAGATGGGAGGTCCCCTTCTCCTAAAGTTTTGTGGCATGTGATGGGGTGTCGTCCTGGTCTGTTTTTGACTGTGCTTGTCTGGTTGGGCGGAGGGCTGCGGCCGCCCGTTCGGATTATGTTTATTCTGCTCCTCCCTCCTGTCTTCTTTTCTCCGCTTTTGTTGCCTTTTTGTCTCTTTCTTCTTTCTTACTTCTCGCTATATTTCGGGTTCTGGTTTAGGGCGACAGGCACGCTGTTTGAAGGGTGGGCCATAGCCTTCTACAGGGGTGCAGGGTGGGACGGGTGGGTTGGGCTCTATTTTTTGTTTGTCTTCTGGTTCTATGGCCCTTTTGTATCTCTTTTTCGTGAGGCCGTGCCTGTCCCGACCTCCTATGGTGTGTTTCGGGTGGGGGGTGTGGCGTCGTTAATCCTCCTGCTATGTTTCGGCTGTCTTTCTCCCCGATCGCCATACCCCCACTTGGGCCGCTACTCCTTTTGTCTCCTGTCTTCCCGCCACGGGGGGCCTGTGTCGGCGTGTCCTCTTCCTTTCGTTCTTCATATTTTCTTATTTTCTTTTTATTGTTTTATTTTGTCTTCCCTCCATTTTCCTTTCCCTTCCTCTTCCCCTTCCCCACTTCGTCCCCCCCCCTTTTTTTCCTTCCTGTGTCCCAGAGGTTACTATGACGGGCTGGTTTTGATGCATTGTTTTTCAGATCCCTCTGTTCTGGCTTGGTAGTGTCTTGGGTGGCGGGCATGTTACGAGGATAATGCTCAGGGGCTGATTGTGTTTCCCGTATCCTGATTTTCTTGAATGCATTGTATTGTCCCCCCGATATTTTGCCCCCATGCCCCCTTATTAATGTTGAGGTTGGTTTGGGATATCGGATGCCTCCGTATTGAAAGTGAGCCTGTCATATGTCTTCTCCCCATATTATAAAATTAAGCCTTATTTACTCCTGTGTTTTAGCCCTTTGGTTCCTGTATCTCTTCTCCCCTTCTGCGAATGTACGGCCTCTGCTTTGTATTGATTGATTATGTAATATTTGCCTGGTGACTCCTGATTTTCTTGCACATTGCGGCCGGCCGGCTTGGTTGTAGGCCTCGACTTGTCTTTCCTTTTGATGTTAATAAAGGTTTAAAAAAAAAAAAAATAAAAATAAAAAAACTGGTTCAAACCAGTTCAAACCGGCTCAAACCGGCTCAAACCTGTTCAAACTGGCTCAAAGCGGTTCAAACCAGTTCAAACTGTCTCAAACCGGTTCAAACTGGCTCAAACCGGTACAAACCAGTTTAAACTGCTTCAAACCGGCTCAAACCAGTTCAAACCAGTTCAAACTGGCTCAAACCGGTTCAAACTGGATCAAACTGGTTCAAACCGTCTCAAACCGGTTCAAACTGGCTCAATCCGGTTCAAACCAGCTCAAACTGGCTCAAACCGGCTCAAACTGGCTCAAACTGGTTCAAACCGGCTCAAACTGGTTCAAACGGCTCAAAGCAGCTCAAACCGGCTGGAATCTCAAACCAGCTCAAACCAGTTCAAACTAAGCATGGGTTGAAAATTAGTTCCGCTCGCGGAATTTGCGGATTTTCCGCGATTTCGCAATCCACGAATCTCGCGAAATTGTGTTAAAATCCGCGATATGTTTTGCTTTTGAGGTGTAGTGAAAAGGGGGTCTGATGTATAGGTTTCATGCACTGGATTTGGTTGTGTAGTGTTTGTGAGAGGAGCTTGTGACGTAGAGGGGGGTGGTGATGTGCTTATGAGTAGAGTGTAGGTTGTGTGTAGGAGGGAATGAAGTAGACGTGAGTGTTTATCTTAGACTGGTTTGTTTCAAGAGTTACAAAGTGTATTGGTGTTTTGTGTGTTAGTGTTATTATGGTAGAAGGGAGAGGAGGGTGTTTATTGGACAACTGAGGGAAGGATCATTATATGTTTGTTATTGATAAAAGGTGGTCTGTTAGGTGTAAATACAGCAGCTAGAGTGTGTCTGAATGCGATGTAGTCATGTACGATGTTGATTGGCGTTGTGCTAGTGATGAGTATATTGGTTAGTGGTATAGGATAGAGTTGTGTACTGTTTGTGGGTGATGATGGATAAGTGTGGTAGTTGGGATACTAGGGTGTGTAGATGTGGTTTGGTTGGGTTGGTGGTGCATGCTGGTATATTCATCTGTGCATAGTGTTGTGCGTGGTGTACATTTGGTGTGAGTGTGTTGCTCTGTTTGTGGATGTGGATGGTGTGGGCTGGGTATTTCTAAATGAAAAAAGGGCAGCATTTCTGGCCCTAGTCCCGAACCAGCTCAAACCGGCTTGAACCGGTTTGAACCGGCTTAAACCGGTTCAAACCGGTTCAAACTGGCTCAAACTGGCTCGAACCGGTTCAAACTGGCTCAAACCAGTTCAAACCAGCTAAAACTGGTTTAAACCAGCTCAAACTGGTTCAAACCGGCTCAAACCAGCTCAAACCGGTTCAAATCAGCTCAAACCGGTTCAAACTGGCTCAAACCAGTTAAAACAGGTTTAAACTGGTTCAAACTGGCTCAAACTGGCTCAAACAGCCTCAAACAGTTCAAACCAGCTCAAACCGGTGTAAACTGGTTCAAAACTGGTTTGAACTGGTTCAAACTGTCTCAAACCAGTTTAAACTGGTTCAAACCGGTTCAAACTGGTTAAACTGGTTCAAACCGGTTCAAACCAGCTCAAACTGGCTCAAACCTGTTCAAACCGGCTCAAACCGGTTCAAACTGGCTCAAACCAGTTAAAAACGGTTTAAACTGGCTCAAACTGGCTCAAACTGGCTCAAACAGGCTCAAACAGTTCAAACCGGCTCAAACCGATGTAAACTGGTTCAAAACCGGTTTGAACTGGTTCAAACTGTCTCAAACCACTTCAAACCAGTTTAAACTGGTTCAAACCAGTTCAAACCGGTTCAAACTGGTTAAACTGGTTCAAACCGGTTCAAACTGGCTCAAACCGGTTCAAACTGGCTCAAACTGGTTCAAACCAGTTCAAACCAGTTCAAACCGGTTTAAACTGGTTCAAACCAGTTTAAATCGGTTCAAACCAGATCAAACTGGCTCAAACCGGTTCAAACTGTCTCAAACCAGTTCAAACTGGCTCAATCCGGTTCAAACCCGCTCAATCTGGCTCAAACCGGCTCAAACTGGTTCAAACTGGCTCAAACTGGTTCAAACGGCTCAAAGCAGCTCAAACCGGCTGGAATTTCAAGCCAATTCAAACTAAGCATGGGCTGAAAATTCGTTCGGCTCTCGGAATTTGCGGATTTTCTGCAATTTCGTGATCCACGAATCTCGCGAAATCGCATTAAAATACGCGATATGTTTTGCTTTTGAGGTGTAGTGAAAAGGGGTTCTCATGTATAGGTCTCATGCACTGGATTTGGTTGTGTAGTGTTTGTGAGAGGAGCTTGTGACGTAGAGGGGGATGGTGATGTGCTTATGAGTAGAGTGTAGGTTGTGTGTAGGAGGGAATGAAGTAGACGTGAGTGTTTATCTTAGACTGGTTTGTTTCAAGAGTTACAAAGTGTATTGGTGTGTTGTGTGTTAGTGTTATTATGGTAGAAGGGAGAGGAGGGTGTTTGTTGGACAACTGAGGGAAGGATCATTATATGTTTGTTATTGATAAAAGGTGGCTCAAACTGGTTCAAACTGGCTCAAACTGGTTCAAACCAGTTCAAACCAGTTCAAACAGGTTCAAACTGGCTCAAACCGGTTTAAACTGGTTCAAACTGGTTCAAAGTGGTTCAAACCGGCTAAAACTGGCTCAAACTGGTTCAAACTGGCTCAAACTGGTTCAAACCAGTTCAAACCAGCTTAAACCAGTTTAAACTGGTTCAAACCAGTTTAAACCAGTTCAAACCGGATCAAACCGGCTCAAACTGGTTCAATCCAGCTCCAATCAGCTCAAACCGGCTGGAATCTCAAACCGGCTCAAACAGGTTCAAACCGTCTCAAACCGGTTCAAACTGGCTCAATCCGGTTCAAACCAGCTCAAACTGGCTCAAACCGGCTCAAACTGGCTCAAACTGGTTCAAACCGGCTCAAACTGGTTCAAACGGCTCAAAGCAGCTCAAACCGGCTGGAATCTCAAACCAGCTCAAACCAGTTCAAACTAAGCATGGGCTAAAAATTCGTTCCGCTCGCGGAATTTGCGGATTTTCCGCGATTTCGCGATCCACGAATCTCGTGAAATCGCGTTAAAATCTGCGATATGTTTTGCTTTTGAGGTGTAGTGAAAAGGGGGTCTCATGTATAGGTTTCATGCACTGGATTTGGTTGTGTAGTGTTTGTGAGAGGAGCTTGTGTTGTAGATGGGGATGGTGATGTGCTTATGAGTAGAGTGTAGGTTGTGTATAGGAGGGAATGAAGTAGACATGAGTGTTTATCTTAGACTGGTTTGTTTCAAGAGTTGCAAAGTGTATGTTGTGTGTTAGTGTTATTATGGCAGAAGGGAGAGGAGGGTGTTTGTTGGACAACTGGGGAAGGATCATTATATGTTTGTTATTGATAAAAGATGGTCTGTTAGGTGTAAATACAGCAGCGAGAGTGTGTCTGAATGGGATGTAGTTATGTACGATGTTGATTGGCGTTGTGTTAGTGATGAGTATATTGGTCAGTGTTATAGGATAGAGTTGTGTACTGTTTGTGGGTGATGATGGATAAGTGTGGTAGTTGGGATAGTAGGGTGTGTAGATGTAGTTTGGTTGGGTTGGTGGTGCATGCTGGTATATTCATCTGTGCATAGTGTTGTGCGTGGTGTACATTTGGTGTGAGTGTATTGCTCTGTTTGTGGATGTGGATGGTGTGGGCTGGGTATTTCTAAATGAAAAAAAGGGCAGCATTTCTGGTCCTAGTCCCGAACCAGCTCAAACCGGCTTGAACCAGCTCAAACCGGTTCAAACTGGTTCAAACTGGCTCAAACTGGCTCGAACCGGTTCAAACTGGCTCAAACCGGTTCAAACTGGCTCAAACCGGCTCAAACTGGTTCAAATCGGCTCAAACTTGCTCAAACTGGCTCAAACCGGCTCAAACAGGCTCAAACTAGTTCAAACCAGCACAAACCAGTTCAAACTGGTTCAAACCGGTTCAAACTGGCTCAAACCGGTTCAAACCAGTTCAAACTGGCTCGAACTGGTTCAAACTGGCTCAAACTGGGTCAAATCAGTTCAAACCAGTTAAAACTAGTTCAAACTGGCTCAAACCAGTTCAAACTGGTTCAAACTGGTTCAAACCGGTTCAAACCGGCTCAAACCGGTTCAAACCACTTCAAACTGGCTTAAACTCGTTCAAACCAGTTCAAACCAGTTCAAACTGAGTTAAACCTGTTTAAACTGGTTCAAACCAGTTCAAACAGTTCAAACTGGCTCAAACCGGTTCAAACCAGTTCAAACTGGCTCAAACTGGTTCAAACTGGCTCAAACTTTTTCAAACCAGTTCAAACCAGTTCAAACCGGTTCAAACTGGCTCAAACCGGTTTAAACTGGTTCAAACTGGTTCAAATCGGTTCAAACTGGCTCAAACCAGTTCAAACTGGCTCAAACTGGTTCAAACTGGCAACTGAGGGAAGGATCATTATATGTTTGTTATTGATAAAAGGTGGTCTGTTAGGTGGAAATACAGCAGCGAGACTGTGTCTGAATGCGATGTAGTCATGTACGATGTTGATTGGCGTTGTGTTAGTGATGAGTATATTGGTTAGTGGTATAGGATAGAGTTGTGTACTGTTTGTGGGTGATGATGGATAAGTGTGGTAGTTGGGATACTAGGGTGTGTAGATGTGGTTTGGTTGGGTTGGTGGTGCATGCTGGTATATTCATCTGTGCATAGTGTTGTGCGTGGTGTACATTTGGTGTGAGTGTGTTGCTCTGTTTGTGGATGTGGATGGTGTGGGCTGGGTATTTCTAAATGAAAAAAGGGCAGCATTTCTGGCCCTAGTCCCGAACCAGCTCAAACCGGCTTGAACCGGTTTGAACCGGCTTAAACCGGTTCAAACCGGTGCAAACTGGCTCAAACTGACTCGAACCGGTTCAAACTGGCTCAACCCGGTTCAAACCAGCTCAAACTGGTTTAAACCGGCTCAAACTGGTTCAAACCGACTCAAACCAGCTCAAACCAGCTCAAACCGGTTCAAACTGGCTCAAACCGGTTCAAACTGGCTCAAACCAGTTAAAACAGGTTTAAAGTGGTTCAAACTGGCTCAAACTGGCTCAAACAGGCTCAAACAGTTCAAACCAGCTCAAACCGGTGTAAACTGGTTCAAAACCGGTTTGAACTGGTTCAAACTGTCTCAAACCACTTCAATCCAGTTTAAACTGGTTCAAACTGGTTCAAACCGGTTCAAACTGGTTAAACTGGTTCAAACCGGTTCAAACCAGCTCAAACTGGTTCAAACCAGTTCAAACAGGCTCAAACAGTTCAAACTGGCTCAAACTGGTGTAAACTGGTTCAAAACCGGTTTGAACTGTATCAAACTGGTTCAAACTGGTTAAACTGGTTCAAACCGGTTCAAACCAGATCAAACCGGATCAAACCAGCTCAAACCGGCTGGAATCTCAAACCGGCTCAAACCGGTTCAAACCGTCCCAAACCGGCTCAAACCGGCTCAAACTGGCTCACACTGGCTCACACCGGCTCAAACTGGCTCAAACCTGCTCACAGGCTCAAACTGGTTCAAACCAGCTCAAACCGGTTCAAACCAGTTCAAATCGGTTCAAACTGGCTCAAACCAGTTCAAACCGGTTTAAACTGGTTCAAACTGGTTCAAACTGGCTCAAACAGGCTAAAAACAAGTTCAAACCGGCTCAAACCGGTTCAAACTGGTATAAACTGGTTCAAACCGGTTCAAACTGGTTCAAACTGTCTCAAACCGTTTCAAACTGGTTTAAACTGGTTCAAACCAGTTCAAACTGGTACATACCGAGTCAAACCGGCTCAAACCGGTTTAAACCAGTTCAAACTGGCTCAAACTGGTGCAAACTGGATCAAACCGGTTCAAACTGACTCAAACCGGTTTAAACTGGTTCAAACCAGTTCATACCGGCTCAAACCGGCTCAAACCAGTTCAAACTGGCTCAAAGCGGTTCAAACCAGTTCAAACTGTCTCAAACCGGTTCAAACTGGCTCAAACCGGTACAAACTAGTTTAAACTGCTTCAAACCGGCTCAAACCAGTTCAAACCAGTTCAAACTGGCTCAAACCGGTTCAAACTGGATCAAACTGGTTCAAACCGTCTCAAACCGGTTCAAACCGGCTCAAACTGGATCAAACTAGTTCAAACTGGCTCAAACCAGTTCAAACTGGCTCAAACCGGTTTAAACTGGTTCAAACTGGTTCAAACCTATTCAAACCGGCTCAAACCGGTTCAAACTGGCTCAAACTGGCTCAATCCGGTTCAAACCAGCTCAAACTGGCTCAAACCGGCTCAAACTGGTTCAAACCGGCTCAAACTCGTTCAAAAGGCTCAAAGCAGCTCAAACCGGCTGGAATCTCAAACCAGCTCAAACCAGTTCAAACTAAGCATGGGTTGAAAATTAGTTCCGCTCACGGAATTTGCGGATTTTCCGCGATTTCGCAATCCACGAATCTCGCGAAATTGCGTTAAAATCCGTGATATGTTTTGCTTTTGAGGTGTAGTGAAAAGGGGGTCTGATGTATAGGTTTCATGCACTGGATTTGGTTGTGTAGTGTTTGTGAGAGGAGCTTGGGACGTAGAGGGGGATGGTGATGTGCTTATGAGTAGAGTGTAGGTTGTGTGTAGGAGGGAATGAAGTAGACGTGAGTGTTTATCTTAGACTGGTTTGTTTCAAGAGTTACAAAGTGTATTGGTGTGTTGTGTGTTAGTGTTATTATGGTAGAAGGGAGAGGAGGGTGTTTGTTGGACAACTGAGGGAAGGATCATTATATGTTTGTTATTGATAAAAGGTGGTCTGTTAGGTGTAAATACAGCAGCGAGAGTGTGTCTGAATGGGATGTAGTCATGTACGATGTTGATTGGCATTGTGCTAGTGATGAGTATATTGGTTAGTGGTATAGGATAGAGTTGTGTACTGTTTGTGGGTGATGATGGATAAGTGTGGTAGTTGGGATACTAGGGTGTGTAGATGTGGTTTGGTTGGGTTGGTGGTGCATGCTGGTATATACATCTGTGCATAGTGTTGTGCGTGGTGTACATTTGGTGTGAGTGTATTGCTCTGTTTGTGGATGTGGATGGTGTGGGCTGGGTATTTCTAAATGAAAAAAGGGCAGCATTTCTGGCCCTAGTCCCGAACCAGCTCAAACCGGCTTGAACTGGTTCAAACTGGCTCAAACTGGCTCGAACCGGTTCAAACTGGCTCAAACCGGTTCAAACTGGCTCAAACCGGTTCAAACCAGCTCAAACTGGTTTAAACCGGCTCAAACTGGTTCAAACCGGCTCAAACCAGCTCAAACCAGCTCAAACCGGTTCAAACCGGCTCAAACCGGTTCAAACTGGCTCAAACCAGTTAAAACAGGTTTAAACTGGTTCAAACTGGCTCAAACTGGCTCAAACAGTTCAAACCAGCTCAAACTGGTTCAAACCGGTTCAAACTGGTTAAACTGGTTCAAACCGGTTCAAACCGGCTCAAACCGGTTCAAACTGGCTCAACCCGGTTCAAACCGGCTCAAACCGGTTCAAACTGGCTCAAACCAGTTAAAACCGGTTTAAACTGGTTCAAACTGGCTCAAACATGCTCAGTTCAAACCGGCTCAAACCGGTGTAAACTGGTTCAAAACCGGTTTGAACTGGTTCAAACTGTCTCAAACCACTCCAAACCGGTTCCGGCTCAAACTGGTTCAAACCGGTTCAAACTGGCTCAAACCGGTTCAAACCGGCTCAAACCGGTTCAAACTGGCTCAAACCAGTTAAAACCGGTTTAAACTGGTTCAAACTGGCTCAAACTGGCTCAAACAGGCTCAAACAGTTCAAACCGGCTCAAACCGATGTAAACTGGTTCAAAACCGGTTTGAACTGGTTCAAACTGTCTCAAACCACTTCACACCAGTTTAAACTGGTTCAAACCGGTTCAAACCCGTTCAAACTGGTTAAACTGGTTCAAACCGGTTCAAACTGGCTCAAACCGGTTCAAACTGGCTCAACTGGTTCAAACCAGTTCAAACCAGTTCAAACCAGTTCAAACCGGTTTAAACTGGTTCAAACCAGTTTAAATCGGTTCAAACCAGATCAAACCAGCTCAAACCGGTTCAAACTGTCTCAAACCAGTTCAAACTGGCTCAATCCGGTTCAAACCCGCTCAATCTGGCTCAAACCGGCTCAAACTGGTTCAAACCGGCTCAAACTGGTTCAAACGGCTCAAAGCAGCTCAAACCGGCTGGAATTTCAAGCCAGTTCAAACTAAGCATGGGCTGAAAATTCGTTCGGCTCTCAGAATTTGCGGATTTTCCGCAATTTCGTGATCCACGAATCTCGCGAAATCGCGTTAAAATACGCAATATGTTTTGCTTTTGAGGTGTAGTGAAAAGGGGTTCTCATGTATAGGTTTCATGCACTGGATTTGGTTGTGTAGTGTTTGTGAGAGGAGCTTGTGATGTAGAGGGGGTGGTGATGTGCTTATGAGTAGAGTGTAGGTTGTGTGTAGGAGGGAATGAAGTAGACGTGAGTGTTTATCTTAGACTGGTTTGTTTCAAGAGTTACAAAGTGTATTGGTGTGTTGTGTGTGTGTTGTGTGTTAGTGTTATTATGGTAGAAGGGAGAGGAGGGTGTTTGTTGGACAACTGAGGGAAGGATCATTATATGTTTGTTATTGATAAAAGGTGGTCTGTTAGGTGTAAATACAGCAGGGAGAGTGTGTCTGAATGGGATGTAGTTATGTACGGTGTTGATTGGCTTTGTGTTAGTGATGAGAATATTGGTTAG
This sequence comes from Lissotriton helveticus, assembly GCF_964261635.1. Lineage (NCBI taxonomy): Eukaryota > Metazoa > Chordata > Amphibia > Caudata > Salamandridae > Lissotriton > Lissotriton helveticus. The sequence continues at coordinate 1,325,462,375 of NC_136069.1, read as the reverse complement.
TGGTATAGGATAGAGTTGTGTACTGTTTGTGGGTGAGTGGTGGATAAGTGTGGTAGTTGGGATAGTAGGGTGTGTAGATGTGGCTTGGTTGGGTTGGTGGTGCATGCTGGTATATTCATCTGTGCATAGTGTTGTGCTTGGTATACATTTGGTGTGAGTGTGTTGCTCTGTTTGTGGATGTGAATGGTGTGGGCTGGGTATTTCTGAATGAAAAAAGGGCAGCATTTCTGGCAATAGTACCGAACCGGCTTGAATCGGTTTGAACCAGCTCGAACCGGTTCAAACTGGCTCAAACCATCTTGAACTGGTTCAAACTGGCTCGAACCGGTTCAAACTCACTCAAACCGGTTCAAACAGGCTCAAACCGGTTCAAACTGGTTTAAACTGGTTCAAACCGGCTCAAACTGGCTCAAACCAAATCGGCTCAAACCGGTTCAAACCAGTTCAAACTGGCTCAAACTGGCTCAAACTGGTCAAACCGGCTCAAACCGGCTCAAACCGGTTCAAACTGTCTCAAACCGGTTCAAACTGGCTCAATCCGGTTCAAACCAGCTCAAACTGGCTCAAACCGGCTCAAACTGGCTCAAACTGGTTCAAACCGGCTCAAACTGGTTAAAACGGCTCAAAGCAGCTCAAACCGGCTAGAATCTCAAACCAGCTCAAACCAGTTCAAACCGGCTCAAACCAGTTCAAACCGGTTCAAACTGGCTGAAATCGGTTCAAACCGGTTTAAACTGGGTAAAACCGGTTCAAACCGGCTCAAACTTGTTCAAACTGGTTCAAACTGGCTCAAACCGGTTCAAACCGGTTTAAACTGGTTCAAACCGGCTCAAACAGGCTCAAACCAGTTCAAACCAGCTTAAACCAGTTCAAACCGGCTCAAACGGATCAAACCGGCTCAAACTCGTTCAAACCGGCTCAAACCAGCGGAAGTCTCAAACCGGCTCAAACCGGTTCAAAATGGATCAAACCAGTGCAAACCGGTTCAAACTGGCTCAATCCGGTACAAACCGGCTCAAACTGGCTCAAACTGGCTCAAACCGGCTCAAAGCAGTTCAAACCGATTCAAACCGGCTCAAACCGGCTCAAACTGGTTAAAAACGGCTCAAACCAGCTCAAACCAGCTGAAATCTCAAACCGGCTCAATCCGATTCAAACCGGCTCAATCCGATTCAAACTGGCTCAAACTGGCTCAAACCGTCTCAAACTGGCTCAAACTGGTTCAAACCGGCTCAAACTGGTTCAAATGGCTCAAAGCAGCTCAAACTGGCTCAAACCGGTTCAAACCGGTTCAAACAGGCTCAATCCGGTTGTAACCGGCTCAAACTGGCTCAAACTGGCTCAAACTGGCTCAAACCGGCTCAAACTGGTTCAAACCGGCTCAAACTGGTTCAAACCGGCTCAAACTGGTTCAAACGGCTCAAAGCAGCTCAAACCGGCTGGAATCTCAAACCAGCTCAAACCATTTCAAACCGGCTCAAACCAGTTCAAACCGGTTCAAACTGGCTGAAACCGGTTCAAACCGGTTTAAACTGGGTAAAACCGGTGCAAACCAGCTCAAACTTGTTCAAACTGGTTCAAACTGGCTCAACCCGGTTCAAACCGGTTTAAACTGGTTCAAACCAGATCAAACAGGCTCAAACCAGTTCAATCCGGCTTAAACCAGTTCAAACCTGTTCAAACGGATCAAACCGGCTCAAACTCATTCAAACGGGCTCAAACCAGCTGAAATGTCAAACCGGCTCAAACCGGTTCAAACCGGATCAAACCAGTTCAAACCGGTTCAAACTGGCTCAATCCGGCTCAAACTGGCTCAAACCGGCTCAAACTGGCTCAGACTGGCTCAAACTGGTTCAAACCACCTTAAACAGGCTCAAACCAGTTCAAACCGGCTCAAACCGGTTCCAACCGATTCAAACCGGATCAAACCGGCTCAAACTGCTTCAAACCGGCTCAAACCAGCCCAAACCAGCTGAAATCTCAAACGGCTCAATCCGATTCAAACCGGCTCAAACTGGCTCAAACCGGCTCAAACTGGCTCAAACCGGCTCAAACCGGCTCAAACTTGTTCAAATGGCTCAAAGCAGCTCAAACCGGTTCAAACCGGTTCAAACTGGTTAAACAGGCTCAAACCGGTTCAAACTGGCTCAATCCGGTTCAAACCGTCTCAAACTGGTTCAAACCGGCTCAAACTGGTTCAAACGGCTCAAAGCAGCTCAAACCAGCTGGAATCTCAAACCAGCTCAAACCAGTTCAAACCGGCTCCAACCGGTTCAGCTGGCTGAAACCGGTTCAAACAAGTTTAAACTGGTTCAAACAGGTTCAAGCCGGCTCAAATCGGTTCAAACCGCTTCAAACTGGCTCAAACCAGTTCAAACCAGTTTAAACCGGCTCAAACAGGCTTAAACTAGTTCAAACCGGCTCAACCCGGTTCAAACTGGTGTAAACTGGTTCAAACCGGTTCAAACTGGTTCAAACTGTCTCAAACGGTTCAAACCGGTTTAAACTGGTTCAAACATGTTCAAACCTGTTCAAACTGTTTCATATTGTCTCAAACCGGTTCAAACCGGTTCAAACTGGTTAAACTGGTTCAAACCGGTTCAAACCGGCTCAAACCGGTTTAAATCAGTTCAAACTAGCTCAAACCGGTTCAAACCAATTCAAATGGCCTCAAACCGGTTCAAACCGGTTCAAACTGGCTCAAACCTGTTCAAACCGGTTCAAACTGGCTCAAACCGTCTCAAACGGGTTCAAACTGGCTCAAACTGACTCAAACCGGCTCAAACCGGTTCAAACTGGCTCAAACCGTTTCAAACTGGTTCAAACCAGCTCAAACGGGTTCAAACTGGCTCAAACTAGCTCAAACTGGCTCAAACCGGTTCAAACCGGCTCAAACCAGCTCAAACCAGCTCAAACCGGCTGGAATCTCAAACCGGCTCAAATAGGCTGGAATCTCGAACCGGCTCAAACCGGCTGGAATCCAGAACCAGCTCAAACCGGCTGGAATCCAGTACCGGCTCAAACAGGCTCAGGCTACTACACTTGTCCTCTCCGCCCTTAACAGGCTCAAACAGGCAACTACCCTTGTCCTCTCCGCCCTTAGCTAAGACATCCCAAGCCTGGCCTTTTCTATAGCCCTAGTAATCAGGTGACCCCTTCAGCCAATGGAAACCCTAGCCCTAACACTATCCAATCACAACACTAGCCCTAACATCTAGAACCAACAGGAGACCAGGACCTTACAGCCAATTTTAGCCCTAGTCCAAGCACCCAATCAGTTAAAAAACCCTGATCTCTATGTCCAATTAAAGGCCCTACCAGTAGTCCCAACCCAAGTCCAAGCAGCCAATGGCACAGGTAGCCCTAGTCCCTACTTCCAATAGAAAGCCCAACCCTACTCTTAGTCCCACAACTAGTCCAACAACCAATCACACCAGAAGTCCTAAATAGCTACTTCCAATTAAAGGTCTAACCCTAGACCTAGTCCCACCCTACTACCAAAAACCAATAACATAAGAAGCCCTAGTCCCTACTTTCAATAGAAATCCTATCCCTAGCCATAGTCCCAACCCTACAATGATTGAATCACAGACCCAGAAACCAATCAGAATCCTCAAATACCCAACCAATGACCCTAACGCAATAGAAACACCAGATACAGCCACCAATCAGTGTACACATGTGCCAACCACTAGCAGACCATATAAGGTCCCAGCGACCTCAGACAAGGTTGGCTGGCCAGGGAGTTGGAAGCTGCTTCTCCTGTTTAGAATCTCCTAGGAGACAGACAGGCTCAATCCACACTTTGCACTTCTGCAGGTAAAGACTTCACTAACTCGAAATCTAACAATACTGTTTGAATAAAACATTACTCCCCCTGCTGGCCAAGAAAACGAAGTGCCTAGGCCCCAGTTAAGTACAGTTTAAACAGCTCACAGAAGCACCCTCTGATGTAGAATATCCCTGTTGTGGGGGGCAGGGGGGCTGGCCTCACTGGCTTGTGAACACAAAATGGTGGCTGGGGGTGCAATGTTTTAACACACAGGTCTTAGCACAGAGCAAAGGAGAAATTTGGAGGGAAAACAGATTTGTCACCAAGGAATGAGAGGGACAAACTACAGAGGTTGCACTGCAAATCCCACAATTCAACACAGTAAATGCAAGCAATCATGGGCAGGGAAAACCACAAGTTTCAAACACAAAATAGGTGATAAAATATGCAATCACAGGCAGGTAAAAACTGCAATTTTAAACTGTAACAACCACATACAAACACAGTAATCACTTTTTGAATTCTTCTGGAAATATTCCAGTAGTTAAGGAATCGTGATGATTCTTCTTACTGAAATGGCAGCAGAGGTTGTTAAAAAAATTGTCTTGAAGTTTGTGGCGGACAGGGGTGAGAAGGGCTGCCGGCAGGCCTGCTTGCTTTGACCAGGTCCATAAATTCATTGTGTGAGATGTGTTGGAAGGAACGGAGAGGCTTGATTAGAGCATTCTTGGATAGTTGTTTTGTACAAGGGTTAGTGCTGGTGCTTTGTTTCTGTTTTAAGTACAAGTTCAACTTGTCTGCTTTGTCCGTGTAATGATTTGCCAGTTTGTCTGTGAAATCTTGACTAACAGGATAAATTCCATCTTAGCAATTTGGTTTTCGAAATTCATTGAGTATTTTATAGAATTCTTTATTTGCACATTTAGCGTTTTGAATTCTGTCTGAATAGTACCTTTTCTTAGCTCTTTTGATAGCCGACTTGTATAATCTGTTAATTTTCTGTAGGTGAAGTTTGTCTCGTTTGGCGTTTATTTTGAGCCAGGTACGTTGCAGCTTTCTAATTTGTTGTCTTATGTCTTTTATGTCTATGTTTCGCCAAGGCACTTTTTTTCTTTTGTTCTGTTGTGTAGTTTTGAGTGGTATCAGGATGTCAGACGCTTCCTGTAGCCAGTCATATAGATTCTGAACAGAATTTATGGTTTCCAGATTTATACTGGATGTTAGTTGTGTTTCCAAGTGTTCCAAATTGAGTTTGTTCCACGGCCGATAGGTGGATGGATGTAAGGTAGTTTTAGGTGAGTCGCTTAGTGTTGTTTTATGTTGGAAAGCAAGCAGGTGGTGGTCTGACCATGTGACTGGAGTTATAGTTTGAAAGGTAACTAGTTCAGCATTAGAAAAAATGACATCTAGGATATGTCTAGCGGTGTGTGTCTGATTGTGGACAATCTGATCAGGTTCAATGCGTCTAGGCCGGTGATTATTGTTTTTGGATGGGTCATAGTGGTTTTATCAAACCAAAGGTTGAGGTCACCCAGAACGCATAGGTTGGAGTGTATTGTTAACAGGTTTGAAACTGTCTAGAAGTGCATCTGGGAATGTTGCCTTGCTAGGTGGAGGTCTGTAAGGGAGCAGGAAGTTACAGGTGGAAGACGGTGTAGGATTGCATCTTGTAAGAAGAGCCTCACTATTCTTTATGGAGGTGTTGTCAACTTTAGTGATATGTATTGTTTTCCTGAATACAACAGCTAGACCACCTCCTTTTGTGGCAATACGATTTTGGGTGATTATTTGATAGCCTAGAGGAATGGCTTCATGCAGGACTGGAGCCAGATCCTCTCCCAACCATGATTCGGTTATGAATAGTATGTCTGGTTTTGCATCAGTGAGAATGTCGTAGGTGTGATGCTTGTTTTTAGAGAGGGATTTAGCATTTACTAGTAGACAATGTAGAGAGTGGCCTTTGGTGATAGTGGGACTTTGGTTTGTAGAAGAGTGATTAGTATTGTGTGGGTGTGTAGCAGGTGTGTTTTAGTGCTGGTATTAGCTGTATTAGGATAGCAATCGTGTAGCTGTTCTGTATCGTGTTCCTCATCCAGCATGCTAAGAAGACATTTTGATGGGTCTGCTTGTGTATGTGTTGGAGATGGTGTTTGAGAGTGAGTTGGAGTGCTGTGTTGCTTTTGTGGTGTAACATTGTTGTGAGGTAGACTTGGGGTAGCAAAGTTGTGAGGTGTGGCATGTTGCTTATATTTTTTGCGTGTGTTTATGGCGGAAGGTGTAGGAGTCAGAGGAGGTGGTGCAGCATGTGGGTCATGTCGTAATGTTCTAAATTGTCCAATGGATGAGAGGCGGTTAGAAGAGAGGTGCTGTATTGCTGTATCTGTGTTAGGTGTGGTGGAAGACTGAAAGCTTGGCATTGGAGTGTGTTCCTTTATGTGGTTTGAAAGGTGGGTATATGTATCTATTTTGTGATGGTAAGTATTATGAGGTGTTTTGCTCTGAAGAACTTGTTGTGCTGGTGTGTGTGATATGTTTTGCTTTTGAGGTGTAGTGAAAAGGGGTTCTGATGTATAGGTTTCATGCACTGGATTTGGTTGTGTAGTGTTTGTGAGAGGAGCTTGTGACATAGAGGGGGTGGTGATGTGCTTATGAGTAGAGTGTAGGTTGTGTGTAGGAGGAAATGAAGTTGACGTGAGTGTTTACCTTAGACTGGTTTGTTTCAAGAGTTACAAAGTGTATTGGTGTGCAGTGTGTGTGTTGTGTGTTAGTGTTATTATGGTAGAAGGGAGAGGAGGGTGTTTGTTGGACAACTGAGGGAAGGATCATTATATGTTTGTTATTGATAAAAGGTGGTCTGTTAGGTGTAAATACAGCAGGGAGAGTGTGTCTGAATGGGATGTAGTTATGTACGGTGTTGATTGGCGTTGTGTTAGTGATGAGTATATTGGTTAGTGGTATAGGACAGAGTTGTGTACTGTTTGTGGGTGATGGTGGCTAAGTGTGGTAGTTGGGATAGTAGGGTGTGTAGATGTGGTTTGGTTGGGTTGGTGGTGCATGCTGGTATATTAATCTGTGCATAGTGTTGTGCGTGGTATACATTTGGTGTGAGTGTGTTGCTCTGTTTGTGGATGTGCATGGTGTGGGCTGGGTATTTCTAAATGAAAAAAGGGGCAGCATTTCTGGCCCTAGTCCCGAACTGGCTCAAACCGTCTCGAACCGGTTTGAACCGGCTCGAACCAGTTCAAAATGGTTCAAACTGGCTCAACCCGTCTCGAACCGGTTCAAACTGGCTCAAACCGGTTCAAACTGGCTCAAACTGGTTCAAACTGGCTCAAACCGGTTTAAACTGGCTCAAACTGGTACAAACCGGCTCAAACTGGTTCAAACCATCTCAAACAAACTCAAACCGGCTGGAATCTCAAACCAGCTCAAACCGGTTCAAACTGTCTCAAATCGGTTCAAACCGGTTTAAACTGGTTCAAACAGGTTCAAACCGGCTCAAACCGGTTCAAACCGGTTTAAACTGGTTCAAACCTGTTCAAACCGGCTCAAACCAGCTCAAACCTGTTCAAACCAGTTCAAACTGGCTCAAACTGATTCAAGCTGGCTCAATCTGGTTCAAACCAGTTCAAACTGGTTCAAACCGGTTCAAACCGGATCAATCAGGCTCAAATTGGTTCAAACCAGCTCAAACCGGCTCAAACTGGCTGGAATCTCAAACCGGCTCAAACCAGTTCAAACCGTCTCAAACCGGTTCAAACCGGCTCAAACTGGCTCAAACTGGTTCAAACCGGCTCAAACTGGTTCAAACGACTCAAAGCAGCTCAAACCGGCTGGAATCTGAAACCAGCTCAAACCAGTTCAAACTAAGCATGGGCTGAAAATTCGTTCCGCTCGTGGAATTTGCGGATTTTCCGCAATTTCGCGATCCGCGAATCTTGCAAAATCACGGTAAAATCTGCAATATGTTTTGCTTTTGAGGTGTAGTGAAAAGGGGTTCTGATGTATAGGTTTCATGCACTGGATTTGGTTGTGTAGTGTTTGTGAGAGGAGCTTGTGATGTAGAGGGGGTGGTGATGTGCTTATGAGTAGAGTGTAGGTTGTGTGTAGGAGGGAATGAAGTAGACGTGAGTGTTTATCTTAGACTGGTTTATTTCAAGAGTTACAAAGTGTATTGGTGTGCAGTGTGTGTGTTGTGTGTTAGTGTTATTATGGTAGGAGGGAGAGGAGGGTGTTTGTTGGACAACTGAGGGAAGGATCATTATATGTTTGTTATTGATAAAAGGTGGTCTGTTAGGTATAAATACAGCAGGGAGAGTGTGTCTGAATGGGATGTAGTTATGTACAGTGTTGATTGGCGTTGTGTTAGTGATGAGTATATTGGTTAGTGGTATAGGATAGAGTTGTGTACTGTTTGTGGGTGATGATGGATAAGTGTGGTAGTTGGGATAGTAGGGTGTGTAGATGTAGTTTGGTTGGGTTGGTGGTGCATGCTGGTATATTCATCTGTGCATAGTGTTGTGCGTGGTGTACATTTGGTGTGAGTGTGTTGCTCTGGATGTGGATGGTGTGGGCTGGGTATTTCTAAATGAAAAAAAGGGTAGCATTTCTGGCCCTAGTCCCGAACCATCTCAAACCGGTTCAAACCGGTTCAAACTGGCTCAAACTGTCTCGAACCGGTTCAAACTGGCTCAAACCGGTTCAAACGGGATCAAACCGGTTCAAACCAGCTCAAACTGGTTTAAACTGGCTCAAACTGGTTCAAACCGGCTCAAACCAGCTCAAATCAGCTCAAACCGATTCAAACTGGCTCAAACCAGTTAAAACCGGTTTAAACTGGTTCAAAATGGCTCAAACTGGCTCAAACTGGCTCAAACAGGCTCAAACAGTTCAAACCGGCTCAAACCGGTGTAAACTGGTTCAAAACCGGTTTGAACTGGTTCAAACTGGTTCAAACTGTTTAAACTGGTTCAAACCTGTTCAAACCGGATCAAACCAGCTCAAACCGGCTGGAATCTCAAACCGGCTCAAGCCGGTTCACACCGTCCCAAACCGCCTCAAACCGCCTCAAACTGGCTCACACTGGCTTAAACCGGCTCAAACTGGCTCAAACTGGCTCAAACCGGCTCAAACAGGCTCAAACTGGTTCAAACCAGCTCAAACCGGTTCAAACCGGCTCAAACCAGTTCAAATCTGTTCAAACTGGCTTAAACCGGTTCAAACTGGTTTAAACTGGTTCAAACTTGTTCAAACTGGCTCAAACAGGCTCAAACCAGTTCAAACCGGCTCAAACCGGTTCAAACTGGTATAAACTGGTTCAAACTGGTTCAAACTGGTTCAAACTGTCTCAAACCGTTTCAAACCGGTTTAAACTGGTTGAAACCAGTTCAAACTGGTTCAAACCGAGTCAAACCGGCTCAAACCGGTCCAAACCAGTTCAAACTGGCTCAAACTGGTGCAAACTGGATCACACCGGTTCAAACTGACTCAAACCGGTACAAACCGGTTTAAACTGGTTCAAACCAGTTCAAACCGGCTCAAACTAGTTAAAACTGGCTCAAAGCAGTTCAAACCAGTTCAAACTGTCTCAAAGCGGTTCAAACCAGTTCAAACTGTCTCAAATCGGTTTACACTGGCTCAAACCGATACAAACCGGTTTAAACTGCTTCAAACCGCCTCAAACCAGTTCAAACTGGCTCAAACCGGTTCAAACTGGATCAAACTGGTTCAAAGCATCTCAAACCGGTTCAAACCGGCTCAAACTGGATCAAACTAGTTCAAACTGGCTTAAACCGGTTCAAACTGGCTCAAACCGGTTTAAACTAGTTCAAACTGGTTCAAACCTATTCAAACCTATTCAAACCAGTTCAAACTGGCTCAAACCGGTTCAAACCGGTTTAAACTGGTTTAAACTGCTTCAAACCGGCTCAAACCAGTTCAAACCAGTTCAAACCGGTTCAAACTGGCTCAAACCGGTTTAAACTGGTTCAAACTGGTTCAAACCGGTTCAAACCGGCTCAAACCGGTTCAAACCAGTTCAAACTGGCTCAAACTGGTTCAATCTGGCTCAAACTGGTTCAAACCAGTTCAAACCAGTTCAAACCAGTTCAAACCAGCTTAAACCAGTTTAAACTGGTTCAAACCAGTTTAAACCGGTTCAAACCGGATCAAACCGGCTCAAACTGGTTCAAACCAGCTCAAATCAGCTCAAACTGGCTGGAATCTCAAACCGGCTGAAAATGGTTCAAACCGTCTCAAACCGGTTCAAACTGGCTCAATCCGGTTCAAACCAGCTCAAACTGGCTCAAACCGGCTCAAACTGGCTCAAACTGGTTCAAACCGGCTCAACCGGTTCAAACCAGTTCAAACTGGCTTAAACTGGTTCAAACTGGCTCAAACTGGTTCAAACCAGTTCAAACCAATTTAAACCGGTTCAAACCAGATGAAACCGGCTCAAACTGGTTCAATCCAGCTCCAATCAGCTCAAACCGGCTGGAATCTCAAACCGGCTCAAACAGGTTCAAACCATCTCAAACCGGTTCAAACTGGCTCAATCCGGTTCAAACCAGCTCAAACTGGCTCAAACCGGCTCAAACTGGCTCAAACTGGTTCAAACCGGCTCAAACTGGTTCAAACGGCTCAAAGCAGCTCAAACCGGCTGGAATCTCAAACCAGCTCAAACCAGTTCAAACTAAGCATGGGCTGAAACTTCATTCCGCTCGCGGAATTTGTGGATTTTCCGCGATTTCGCGATCCACGAATCTCGCGAAATCGCGTTAAAATCTGCGATATGTTTTGCTTTTGAGGTGTAGTGAAAAGGGGGTCTGATGTATCGGTTTCATGCACTGGATTTGGTTGTGTAGTGTTTGTGAGAGGAGCTTGTGTTGTAGAGGGGGATGGTGATGTGCTTATGAGTAGAGTGTAGGTTGTGTATAGGAGGGAATGAAGTAGACATGAGTGTTTATCTTAGACTGGTTTGTTTCAAGAGTTACAAAGTGTATGTTGTGTGTTAGTGTTATTATGGTAGAAGGGAGAGGAGGGTGTTTGTTGGACAACTGAGGGAAGGATCATTATATGTTTGTTATTGATAAAAGATGGTCTGTTAGGTGTAAATACAGCAGCGAGAGTGTGTCTGAATGGGATGTAGTTATGTACGATGTTGATTGGCGTTGTGTTAGTGATGAGTATATTGGTCAGTGGTATAGGATAGAGTTGTGTACTGTTTGTGGGTGATGATGGATAAGTGTGGTAGTTGGGATAGTAGGGTGTGTAGATGTAGTTTGGTTGGGTTGGTGGTGCATGCTGGTATATTCATCTGTGCATAGTGTTGTGCGTGGTGTACATTTGGTGTGAGTGTGTTGCTCTGTTTGTGGATGTGGATGGTGTGGGCTGGGTATTTCTAAATGAAAAAAAGGGCAGCATTTCTGGCCCTAGTCCCGAACCAGCTCAAACCGGCTTGAACCGGCTCAAACCGGTTCAAACCGGTTCAAACTGGCTCAAACTGGCTCGAACCGGTTCAAACTGGCTCAAACCGGTTCAAACTGGCTCAAACCGGCTCAAACTGGTTCAAATCGGCTCAAACTTGCTCAAACTGGCTCAAACCGGCTCAAACAGGCTCAAACTGGTTCAAACCAGCTCAAACCAGTTCAAACTGGTTCAAACCAGTTCAAACCGGCTCAAACCGGTTCAAACCAGTTCAAACTGGCTCGAACTGGTTCAAACTGGCTCAAACTGGGTCAAATCAGTTCAAACCAGTTCAAACTGGTTCAAACTGGCTCAAACCAGTTCAAACTGGTTCAAACTGGTTCAAACCGGTTCAAACCGGCTCAAACCGGTTCAAACCAGTTCAAACTGGCTTAAACTGGTTCAAACCAGTTCAAACCAGTTCAAACCGGTTCAAACTGACTTAAACCTGTTTAAACTGGTTCAAACTGGTTCAAACCAGTTCAAACCAGTTCAAACTGGCTCAAACCGGTTCAAACCAGTTCAAACTGGCTCAAACTTTTTCAAACCAGTTCAAACCGGTTCAAACTGGCTCAAACCGGTTTAAACTGGTTCAAACTGGTTCAAACCGGTTCAAACCGGCTGAAACGAGTTCAAACTGGCTCAAACTGGTTCAAACTGGCAACTGAGGGAAGGATCATTATATGTTTGTTATTGATAAAAGGTGGTCTGTTAGGTGTAAATACAGCAGCGAGACTGTGTCTGAATGCGATGTAGTCATGTACGATGTTGATTGGCGTTGTGTTAGTGATGAGTATATTGGTTAGTGGTATAGGATAGAGTTGTGTACTGTTTGTGGGTGATGATGGATAAGTGTGGTAGTTGGGATACTAGGGTGTGTAGATGTGGTTTGGTTGGGTTGGTGGTGCATGCTGGTATATTCATCTGTGCATAGTGTTGTGCGTGGTGTACATTTGGTGTGAGTGTGTTGCTCTGTTTGTGGATGTGGATGGTGTGGGCTGGGTATTTCTAAATGAAAAAAGGGCAGCATTTCTGGCCCTAGTACCGAACCAGCTCAAACCAGCTTGAACTGGTTTGAACCGGCTTAAACCGGTTCAAACCGGTTCAAACTGGCTCAAACTGGCTCGAACCGGTTCAAACTGGCTCAAACCGGTTCAAACCAGCTCAAACTGGTTTAAACCAGCTCAAACTGGTTAAAACTGACTCAAACCAGCTCAAACCGGTTCAAACCGGCTCAAACCGGTTCAAACTGGCTCAAACCAGTTAAAACAGGTTTAAACTGGTTCAAACTGGCTCAAACTCAACAACCCCTAGGCTTCCGGATGACCCGGCCACTGCCGTCAAACAGTTCAGGGAGTGGATTTCCACCTCCCTCGACTCCATCCTCCCTATAAAAACTCGTGAGGAGAAAAACAGAAACATTGGCTCTGCCCCTTGGTACAGCCCTGAACTCAGATCTCTCCGCAAAGAGTGCAAAACAGCAGAGAGATTGTGGAGAAAGGAATGGCTCCATGCCAGTAAGGACGCCTACCGCAGGTCGGTGAGAATTTATAAATCCACCTTGATGCTTACTAAAGCCGCCTATTATGATGCCAGAATACAAAACTCTACCAACTCGGCTAGAGAATCTTACCTTATCGCCAAAGAACTGCTTAAAATACCAGGGCCATCTTCTCCGCACCTACCTCCACCGGACAGAAGTAACGAACTGGCATCCTACTTTGATGCCAAAATTGCCCGGATACTAGCCTCCCTTCCACCTCCTAGTCCATCCAACCACATGGACAAAGAGGCGGCTACTATTCCCATGGGTAACAGCCTACATCCCCAGCTGTCCACATTTAGAGCAATATCTCTGGACGAAGTAGTTTCAACACTGGCCAAGATGAAAAGCGGCTCTCCTCTTGACTCGGCCCCTGTGAGATTTTTAAAAACTGTGTCCCCTAGCATAGCTCCCACTATCATGGAACTAATTAACATCTCTCTTTCGCAAGGCTCTGTTCCTTCGAACTGGAAGAGCGCTGTTGTCAAGGCTCTTCTCAAAAAACCTCAACTAGACCCCGCGGACATGGCCAACTACAGACCGATCTCGCTTCTCCCATGCATTAGCAAGATGGCTGAGAAATTGGTTAATGTGCAACTCTCCCAGTACCTCAAAGTCAACAATCTTCTGCGTCGGACCCAAACTGGATTCCGCCCCGGCCATGGCACGGACACCGCACTCCTCACTGTCATCGAGGAGGCAAGGTGCATTCTGGATTCAGGAGGGTCAGTGGCGGTGATCCTCCTGGACCTCAGTGCAGCCTTTGATACTGTAGACCACCGTGTGCTTCTCCATCGGCTGGCCGGGGCAGGAATCGCGGGTACTGCGCTCGCTTGGATAGACTCATTTCTATCAGGCCGCTCATTTCAGGTTTGGGACGACAACTCACACTCTGCCCCTCTTCCACTCTCAAGCGGAGTCCCCCAGGGGTCTTCGCTTAGTCCCACCCTGTTTAATGTTTACATGGCCCCCCTTGAGGATGTTGTTGCCCCTTACGGGATAAAAATAGTGAGCTATGCGGACAACACGCAATTGGTCGTCTCACTATCTCACCTTGACAACCACCCAGATAACCTATTGAACTGCCTCCAGGACATTCACAATTGGATGAGCGAGTCCTCTCTGAAGCTCAACGGAGCGAAAACTGAAATCATGCTCATGGGCAAGAAATGGACAACCATCCCCCTTTCAGTATGGCCAGACGCTTTCGGTGAGGTGCCAACCCCGAAAAGGGAAATCAAGACACTGGGAGTCTGGCTGGAACCTGAGTTGACCATGAAGACCCAGGCAGCCAAAACAGCAGGAATCTGTTTTGGGCTCATGCGATCCATCCGCAAGATCCTTCCACTTCTTCCTCCCTTATCAAGGAAACTACTGGTTCAAGGTCTTATTCTTGCCTGGCTTGATTATAGCAACGCCGTTTACCTCGGGGCCCCTGAATCCACCCTGGCTAAACTCCATTGCACCCAAAATGCGGCGGCGCGGCTCATTATGTGCCTCCCCCCAGAGCCTCGGCCAGACCTGCCCTCAAGGCCTTACACTGGCTTCCTGTGCGTCAGAGGGTCAAATTCAAGGCTCTGTGCACTGCCCATAAACTCATCAACAGTGCTGGCCCCGCTGTCCTGAAAGATATGGTCACCCCTTACAAAGCCCCCAGATTCCTGCGCTCGGACAACGAACGCTTGGCCACTGTCCCTAGATTCAGGAAGGTACGCACCGGTGGTCGACGCTTTTCGGTAAAAGCGTCCTCAGGATGGAACTCACTCCCCCGCAGCCTGCGTCTGGAATCCTGTTACCCCCTCTTCCGTAAAAGACTGAAAACTTTCCTTTTCCCCAAAAAGTACCCCTCTCCTTTCCCTCCGGTCTCCAATAATTTCACAGCGCGGGGATGCCTCCGGGTCACCAGGCGCTCTATAAATCACTAAATAATAATAATAATAATAAACTGGCTCAAACAGGCTCAAACAGTTCAAACAGCTCAAACCGGTGTAAACTGGTTCAAAACCGGTTTGAACTGGTTCAAACTGTCTCAAACCACTTCAAACCAGTTTAAACTGGTTCAAACCGGTTCAAACCGGTTCAAACTGGTTAAACTGGTTCAAACCGGTTCAAACCGGCTCAAACTGGTTCAAACCAGTTCAAACTGGCTCAAACCAGTTAAAACCAGTTTAAACTGGTTCAAACTGGCTCAAACTGGCTCAAACAGGCTCAAACAGTTCAAACCGGCTCAAACCGGTGTAAACTGGTTCAAAACCGGTTTGAACTGGTTCAAACTGTCTCAAACCACTTCAAACCAGTTTAAACTGGTTCAAACCGGTTCAAACCAGTTCAAACTGGTTAAACTGGTTCAAACCAGTTCAAACCGGCTCAAACTGGTTCAAACCAGTTCAAACAGGCTCAAACAGTTCAAACCGGCTCAAACTGGTGTAAACTGGTTCAAAACCGGTTTGAACTGTTTCAAACCGGTTCAAACTGGTTAAACTGGTTCAAACCGGTTCAAACCGGATCAAACCGGATCAAACCAGCTCAAACCGGCTGGAATCTCAAACCGGCTCAAACCGGTTCAAACCGTCCCAAACCGGCTCAAACTGGCTCACACTGGCTCAAACCTGCTCAAACAGGCTTAAACTGGTTCAAACCAGCTCAAACCGGTTCAAACCGGCTCAAACCAGTTCAAATCGGTTCAAACTGGCTCAAACCAGTTCAAACCGGTTTAAACTGGTTCAAACTGGTTCAAACTGGCTCAAACAGGCTAAAAACAAGTTCAAACCGGCTCAAACCGGTTCAAACTGGTATAAACTGGTTCAAACCGGTTCAAACTGGTTCAAACTGTCTCAAACCGTTTCAAACTGGTTTAAACTGGTTCAAACCAGTTCAAACTGGTACATACCGAGTCAAACCGGATCAAACCAGTTCAAACTGGTTCAAACCAGTTCAAACCGGCTCAAACCGGTCCAAACCAGTTCAAACTGGCTCAAACTGGTGCAAACCGGATCAAACCGGTTCAAACTGACTCAAACCGGTTTAAACTGGTTCAAACCAGTTCAAACCGGCTCAAACCGGCTCAAAACCAGTTCAAACTGGCTCAAAGCGGTTCAAACCAGTTCAAACTGTCTCAAACGGGTTCAAACTGGCTCAAACCGGTACAAACCAGTTTAAACTGCTTCAAACCGGCTCAAACCAGTTCAAACCAGTTTAAACTGGCTCAAACCGGTTCAAACCGGCTCAAACCGGTCCAAACCAGTTCAAACTGGCTCAAACTCGTGCAAACCGGATCAAACCAGTTCAAACTGACTCAAACCGGTTTAAACTGGTTCAAACGGAGGGAGGAGCCTAGCTCGCGGCCGTAATGGTCGCCCTTTAGCTCGGCTCCCGCAGCCCTCCGTCCTGATTGCCTATCCTGTCTTCTATCCTGTCCGGGGATGACACATTTTTGGGGCATTGGAAACATAACGGCTTGTTTGTACTTACCATCCGACCCCGGGGTCTCGGTGTGCAGTGGCTCCGGAGTTGTGGCCTCTGAGAGATCGGGGCCTCTGCGAGACTTGGACCGGGACCTGGCCGGTGGGATCCGACGGCTCTCGGCCCCGGCCGAGAGCGAGAACCGGTGTTGGGAGCCGATGTGCGAAGATCCCGGCGATCCTGACCCGGGCCTGCCCTGGTGGCTGCGCGGCCGACGTGGGTGAGAGGCCCGGGGACCTGAGTCTGTGAAGGGGTCTCTACCCGCCGCTGCTTTGTCCGGCGGCCCTGGTCCTCGGGGCCCGGACTCCGCTTGATTGGGGCACCGGTGCTGGTGCTGGCGGAGATCCGTCTTGGGCGGACATCCTTTTGGCATCGAGGCCGCCCTTGCTGGGACCCCCGGAGCTTGTAAAGTCCTACATTTGAGAACTGTTCTTTCCGGGGGTCTTGGTGAGCGGCGATTGGGCTGATTCACGAAATGGCGGCCGACCCTCTGAAACGAGAATCACCCTGTGGCGGCGGGCCCGTGTTGCCTATTGGTGTGGGGAGCGGATCTGGTGGACGTGAGCCGACGGCCAGAGATATCCTGGAAGCCCTGAGATCCCTACACGCTTCCCTGGCCCTGGGCGTCTCGGTGGGTACGCCACGATCTGCCGCCATTTTGGGTGGCCCTTTCTTCGTGTCGCCCTCTTGTTTCGAAGACTTCATTGCCTCGCCCCCCTCGATTGACTTGGGTGTCTCCGCCACCGATCGACGATCGCGTAGTGTGTCGGTGACTTTGGGGCGCCCTGCTTTTCAAGGTTCGGAACCCGGGGACTTGGATGCTGTACTGCGACCCTGTTCGACATTGTTGCCTGAAACTATTGGTGGACTGCCTCCTGTGCCTGCTTCGATGACTTTGCCTGTGTCGATAATTGGGGCCACCTCGCCCGCTCCAGTGGCGCAACTGAACTCCTGTTTTTCATTGATCGTGCTGCGATATTTGATGCATCGATACTTTCTGTTTGGACTATTGCTCCCTTGTGGATCTATCTACCCCCCACGTAACTATGCTAGTCACCATTCCACTCGATTATATGCTGATTTAGTATTTAGTATGTGGTTTTACATTGCCATGTGGTGGGTGGGGTTTGTCGCTCGAAAGGGTTGGGGGTGAAATGTACGACTTCCGTTTGATTCCCGGTATACGATTTAGTAGCATAATTGTTTTTAATCGTAGAAAGATGGGAGGTCCCCTTCTCCTAAAGTTTTGTGGCATGTGATGGGGTGTCGTCCTGGTCTGTTTTTGACTGTGCTTGTCTGGTTGGGCGGAGGGCTGCGGCCGCCCGTTCGGATTATGTTTATTCTGCTCCTCCCTCCTGTCTTCTTTTCTCCGCTTTTGTTGCCTTTTTGTCTCTTTCTTCTTTCTTACTTCTCGCTATATTTCGGGTTCTGGTTTAGGGCGACAGGCACGCTGTTTGAAGGGTGGGCCATAGCCTTCTACAGGGGTGCAGGGTGGGACGGGTGGGTTGGGCTCTATTTTTTGTTTGTCTTCTGGTTCTATGGCCCTTTTGTATCTCTTTTTCGTGAGGCCGTGCCTGTCCCGACCTCCTATGGTGTGTTTCGGGTGGGGGGTGTGGCGTCGTTAATCCTCCTGCTATGTTTCGGCTGTCTTTCTCCCCGATCGCCATACCCCCACTTGGGCCGCTACTCCTTTTGTCTCCTGTCTTCCCGCCACGGGGGGCCTGTGTCGGCGTGTCCTCTTCCTTTCGTTCTTCATATTTTCTTATTTTCTTTTTATTGTTTTATTTTGTCTTCCCTCCATTTTCCTTTCCCTTCCTCTTCCCCTTCCCCACTTCGTCCCCCCCCCTTTTTTTCCTTCCTGTGTCCCAGAGGTTACTATGACGGGCTGGTTTTGATGCATTGTTTTTCAGATCCCTCTGTTCTGGCTTGGTAGTGTCTTGGGTGGCGGGCATGTTACGAGGATAATGCTCAGGGGCTGATTGTGTTTCCCGTATCCTGATTTTCTTGAATGCATTGTATTGTCCCCCCGATATTTTGCCCCCATGCCCCCTTATTAATGTTGAGGTTGGTTTGGGATATCGGATGCCTCCGTATTGAAAGTGAGCCTGTCATATGTCTTCTCCCCATATTATAAAATTAAGCCTTATTTACTCCTGTGTTTTAGCCCTTTGGTTCCTGTATCTCTTCTCCCCTTCTGCGAATGTACGGCCTCTGCTTTGTATTGATTGATTATGTAATATTTGCCTGGTGACTCCTGATTTTCTTGCACATTGCGGCCGGCCGGCTTGGTTGTAGGCCTCGACTTGTCTTTCCTTTTGATGTTAATAAAGGTTTAAAAAAAAAAAAAAAAAAAAAAAAAAACTGGTTCAAACCAGTTCAAACCGGCTCAAACCGGCTCAAACCTGTTCAAACTGGCTCAAAGCGGTTCAAACCAGTTCAAACTGTCTCAAACCGGTTCAAACTGGCTCAAACCGGTACAAACCAGTTTAAACTGCTTCAAACCGGCTCAAACCAGTTCAAACCAGTTCAAACTGGCTCAAACCGGTTCAAACTGGATCAAACTGGTTCAAACCGTCTCAAACCGGTTCAAACTGGCTCAATCCGGTTCAAACCAGCTCAAACTGGCTCAAACCGGCTCAAACTGGCTCAAACTGGTTCAAACCGGCTCAAACTGGTTCAAACGGCTCAAAGCAGCTCAAACCGGCTGGAATCTCAAACCAGCTCAAACCAGTTCAAACTAAGCATGGGTTGAAAATTAGTTCCGCTCGCGGAATTTGCGGATTTTCCGCGATTTCGCAATCCACGAATCTCGCGAAATTGTGTTAAAATCCGCGATATGTTTTGCTTTTGAGGTGTAGTGAAAAGGGGGTCTGATGTATAGGTTTCATGCACTGGATTTGGTTGTGTAGTGTTTGTGAGAGGAGCTTGTGACGTAGAGGGGGATGGTGATGTGCTTATGAGTAGAGTGTAGGTTGTGTGTAGGAGGGAATGAAGTAGACGTGAGTGTTTATCTTAGACTGGTTTGTTTCAAGAGTTACAAAGTGTATTGGTGTGTTGTGTGTTAGTGTTATTATGGTAGAAGGGAGAGGAGGGTGTTTGTTGGACAACTGAGGGAAGGATCATTATATGTTTGTTATTGATAAAAGGTGGTCTGTTAGGTGTAAATACAGCAGCGAGAGTGTGTCTGAATGGGATGTAGTTATGTACGATGTTGATTGGCGTTGTGTTAGTGATGAGTATATTGGTCAGTGGTATAGGATAGAGTTGTGTACTCTTTGTGGGTGATGATGGATAAGTGTGGTAGTTGGGATAGTAGGGTGTGTAGATGTAGTTTGGTTGGGTTGGTGGTGCATGCTGGTATATTCATCTGTGAATAGTGTTGTGCGTGGTGTACATTTGGTGTGAGTGTGTTGCTCTGTTTGTGGATGTGGATGGTGTGGGCTGGGTATTTCTAAATGAAAAAAAGGGCAGCATTTCTGGCCCTAGTCCCGAACCAGCTCAAACCGGCTTGAACCAGTTTGAACGGGCTCAAACCGGTTCAAACTGGCTCAAACTGTCTCAAACCGGTTCAAACTGGCTCAAACAGGTTCAAACCAGCTAAAACCAGCTAAAACCGGTTCAAACTTGCTCAAACCATTTAAAACCGGTAGAAACTGGTTCAAACTGGCTCAAACAGGCTCAAACAGTTCAAACCAGCTCAAACCGGTGTAAACTGGTTCAAAACCAGTTTGAACTGGTTCAATCCGGTTCAAACTGGTAAAACTGGTTCAAACCGGTTCAAACCGGCTCAAACCGGCTGGAATCTCAAACCGGCTCAAACCGGTTCAAACTGTCCCAAACCGGCTCAAACAGGTTCAAACTGGCTCAAACTGTCTCGAACCGGTTCAAACTGGCTCAAACCGGTTCAAACTGTCTCAAACCGGTTCAAACCAGCTCAAACTGGTTTAAACCGGCTCAAACTGGTTCAAACCGGCTCAAACCAGCTCAAACTGGTTCAAACCGGCTCAAACCGGTTCAAACCGTCCCAAACCGGCTCAAACAGGTTCAAACTGGCTCAAACTGTCTCGAACCGGTTCAAACTGGCTCAAACCGGTTCAAACTGGCTCAAACCGGTTCAAACCAGCTCAAACTGGTTTAAACCGGCTCAAACTGGTTCAAACCGGCTCAAACCAGCTCAAACTGGTTCAAACCGGCTCAAACCTGTTCAAACTGGCTCAAACCAGTTCAAACTGGCTCAAACAGGCTCAAACAGTTCAAACGGCTCAAACCGGTGTAAACTGGTTCAAAACCGGTTTGAACGGGCTCAAACTGTCTCAAACCACTTCAAACCAGTTTAAACTGGTTCAAACCGGTTCAAACCGGTTCAAACTGGTTAAACTGGCTCAAACTGCCTCAAACCGGCTCAAACTTGTTCAAACCAGCTCAAATCAGCTCAAACTGGCTGGAATCTCAAACCGGCTGAAAACGGTTCAAACCGTCTCAAACCGGTTCAAACTGGCTCAATCCGGTTCAAACCAGCTCAAACTGGCTCAAACCGGCTCAAACTGGCTCAAACCGGCTCAAACTTGTTCAAACGGCTCAAAGCAGCTCAAACCGTCTGGAATCTCAAACCAGCTCAAACCAGTTCAAACTAAGCATGGGTTGAAAATTAGTTCCGCTCGTGGAATTTGCGGATTTTCCGCGATTTTGCAATCCACGAATCTCGCGAAATCGCGTTAAAATCCGCTATATGTTTTGCTTTTGAGGTGTAGTGAAAAGGGGGTCTGATGTATCGGTTTCATGCACTGGATTTGGTTGTGTAGTGTTTGTGAGAGGAGCTTGTGACGTAGAGGGGGATGGTGATGTGCTTATGAGTAGAGTGTAGGTTGTGTGTAGGAGGGAATGAAGTAGACGTGAGTGTTTATCTTAGACTGGTTTGTTTCAAGAGTTACAAAGTGTATTGGTGTGTTGTGTGTTAGTGTTATTATGGTAGAAGGGAGAGGAGGGTGTTTGTTGGACAACTGAGGGAAGGATCATTATATGTTTGTTATTGATAAAAGGTGGTCTGTTAGGTGTAAATACAGCAGCGAGAGTGTGTCTGAATGGGATGTAGTTATGTACGATGTTGATTGGCGTTGTGTTAGTGATGAGTATATTGGTCAGTAGTATAGGATAGAGTTGTGTACTGTTTGTGGGTGATGATGGATAAGTGTGGTAGTTGGGATAGTAGGGTGTGTAGATGTAGTTTGGTTGGGTTGGTGGTGCATGCTGGTATATTCATCTGTGCATAGTGCTGTGCGTGGTGTACATTTGGTGTGAGTGTTTTGCTCTGTTTGTGGATGTGGATGGTGTGGGCTGGGTATTTCTAAATATAAAAAAGGGCAGCATTTCTGGCCCTAGTCCCGAACCAGCTCAAACAGGTTTGAACCGGTTTGAACCGTCTCAAACCGGTTCAAACTGTCTCAAACTGTCTCGAACCGGTTCAAACTGGCTCAAACCGGTTCAAACTGGCCCAAACCGGCTCAAACCAGCTCAAACTGGTTTAAACCGGCTCAAACTGGTTCAAACTGGCTCAAACCAGCTAAAACCAGCTAAAACCAGTACAAACTGGCTCAAACCAGTTAAAACCGGTTTAAACTGGTTCAAACAGTTCAAACCGGCTCAAACCGGTGTAAACTGGTTCAAAACCGGTTTGAACTGGTTCAAACCGGTTCAAACTGGTTAAACTTGTTCAAACCGGTTCAAACCGGCTCAAACCGGCTGGAATCTCAAACCGGCTCATACCGGTTCAAACCATCCAAAACCGGCTCAAACCGGCTCAAACTGGCTCACATTGGCTCAAACCGGCTCAAACTGGCTCAAACCGGCTCAAACCGGCTCAAACAGGCTCAAACTGGTTCAAACCAGCTCAAACCAGTTCAAACGGGCTCACACCGGCTCAAACCAGTTCAAATCGGTTCAAACTGGCTCAAACTAGTTCAAACCGGTTTAAACTGGTTCAAACTGGTTCAAACTGGCTCAAACAGGCTCAAACCTGTTCAAACCGGCTCAGACCGGTTCAAACTGGTATAAACTGGTTCAAACCGGTTCAAACTGGTTCAAACTGTCTCAAACCATTTCAAACCGGTTTAAACAGGTTCAAACCAGTTCAAACTGGTTCAAACCGAGTCAACCCGGCTCAAAACCGGTCCAAACCAGTTCAAACTGGCTCAAACTGGTGCAAACCGGATCAAACTAGCTCAAACCAGTTCAAACCGGCTCAAACCGTTTCAAACCAGTTCAAACTGTCTCAAACCGGTTCAAACTGGCTCAAACCGGTACAAGCCAGTTTAAACTGCTTCAAAACCGGCTCAAACCAGTTCAAACCAGTTCAAACTGGCTCAAACCGGTTCAAACTGGATCAAACTGGTTCAAACTGGTTCAAACCAGTTCAAACCAGCTCAAACTCGTTCAAACCAGTTTTTAAACTGGTTCAAACTGGCTCAAACCGGTTCAAACTGGCTCAAACTGGATCAAACTGGCTCAAACCAGTTCAAACTGGCTCAAACTGGTTTAAACCGGCTCAAACCGGTTCAAACCAGTTCAAACTGTCTCAAACTGGTTCAAACTGGCTGAAACTGGTTCAAACTGGTTCAAACTGGCTGAAACTGGTTCAAACCAGTTCAAACCAGTTCAAACTGGATCAAACTGGCTCAAACTGGTTCAAACCAGCTCAAATCAGCTCAAACCGGCTGGAATCTCAAACCGGCTCAAACCGGTTCAAACCATCTCAAACCGGTTTAAACCGGCTCAAACTGGATCAAACCAGTTCAAATTGCCTCAAACCGGTTCAAACTGGCTCAAACCGGTTTAAACTGGTACAAACTGGTTCAAACCCATTCAAACCGGCTCAAACCGGCTCAAACTGGCTCAAACCGGCTCAAACTTGTTCAAACGGCTCAAAGCAGCTCAAACCGTCTGGAATCTCAAACCAGCTCAAACCAGTTCAAACTAAGCATGGGTTGAAAATTAGTTCCGCTCGTGGAATTTGCGGATTTTCCGCGATTTTGCAATCCACGAATCTCGCGAAATCGCGTTAAAATCCGCTATATGTTTTGCTTTTGAGGTGTAGTGAAAAGGGGGTCTGATGTATCGGTTTCATGCACTGGATTTGGTTGTGTAGTGTTTGTGAGAGGAGCTTGTGACGTAGAGGGGGATGGTGATGTGCTTATGAGTAGAGTGTAGGTTGTGTGTAGGAGGGAATGAAGTAGACGTGAGTGTTTATCTTAGACTGGTTTGTTTCAAGAGTTACAAAGTGTATTGGTGTGTTGTGTGTTAGTGTTATTATGGTAGAAGGGAGAGGAGGGTGTTTGTTGGACAACTGAGGGAAGGATCATTATATGTTTGTTATTGATAAAAGGTGGTCTGTTAGGTGTAAATACAGCAGCGAGAGTGTGTCTGAATGGGATGTAGTTATGTACGATGTTGATTGGCGTTGTGTTAGTGATGAGTATATTGGTCAGTAGTATAGGATAGAGTTGTGTACTGTTTGTGGGTGATGATGGATAAGTGTGGTAGTTGGGATAGTAGGGTGTGTAGATGTAGTTTGGTTGGGTTGGTGGTGCATGCTGGTATATTCATCTGTGCATAGTGCTGTGCGTGGTGTACATTTGGTGTGAGTGTTTTGCTCTGTTTGTGGATGTGGATGGTGTGGGCTGGGTATTTCTAAATATAAAAAAGGGCAGCATTTCTGGCCCTAGTCCCGAACCAGCTCAAACAGGTTTGAACCGGTTTGAACCGTCTCAAACCGGTTCAAACTGTCTCAAACTGTCTCGAACCGGTTCAAACTGGCTCAAACCGGTTCAAACTGGCCCAAACCGGCTCAAACCAGCTCAAACTGGTTTAAACCGGCTCAAACTGGTTCAAACTGGCTCAAACCAGCTAAAACCAGCTAAAACCAGTACAAACTGGCTCAAACCAGTTAAAACCGGTTTAAACTGGTTCAAACAGTTCAAACCGGCTCAAACCGGTGTAAACTGGTTCAAAACCGGTTTGAACTGGTTCAAACCGGTTCAAACTGGTTAAACTTGTTCAAACCGGTTCAAACCGGCTCAAACCGGCTGGAATCTCAAACCGGCTCATACCGGTTCAAACCATCCAAAACCGGCTCAAACCGGCTCAAACTGGCTCACATTGGCTCAAACCGGCTCAAACTGGCTCAAACCGGCTCAAACCGGCTCAAACAGGCTCAAACTGGTTCAAACCAGCTCAAACCAGTTCAAACGGGCTCACACCGGCTCAAACCAGTTCAAATCGGTTCAAACTGGCTCAAACTAGTTCAAACCGGTTTAAACTGGTTCAAACTGGTTCAAACTGGCTCAAACAGGCTCAAACCTGTTCAAACCGGCTCAGACCGGTTCAAACTGGTATAAACTGGTTCAAACCGGTTCAAACTGGTTCAAACTGTCTCAAACCATTTCAAACCGGTTTAAACAGGTTCAAACCAGTTCAAACTGGTTCAAACCGAGTCAACCCGGCTCAAAACCGGTCCAAACCAGTTCAAACTGGCTCAAACTGGTGCAAACCGGATCAAACTAGCTCAAACCAGTTCAAACCGGCTCAAACCGTTTCAAACCAGTTCAAACTGTCTCAAACCGGTTCAAACTGGCTCAAACCGGTACAAGCCAGTTTAAACTGCTTCAAAACCGGCTCAAACCAGTTCAAACCAGTTCAAACTGGCTCAAACCGGTTCAAACTGGATCAAACTGGTTCAAACTGGTTCAAACCAGTTCAAACCAGCTCAAACTCGTTCAAACCAGTTTTTAAACTGGTTCAAACTGGCTCAAACCGGTTCAAACTGGCTCAAACTGGATCAAACTGGCTCAAACCAGTTCAAACTGGCTCAAACTGGTTTAAACCGGCTCAAACCGGTTCAAACCAGTTCAAACTGTCTCAAACTGGTTCAAACTGGCTGAAACTGGTTCAAACTGGTTCAAACTGGCTGAAACTGGTTCAAACCAGTTCAAACCAGTTCAAACTGGATCAAACTGGCTCAAACTGGTTCAAACCAGCTCAAATCAGCTCAAACCGGCTGGAATCTCAAACCGGCTCAAACCGGTTCAAACCATCTCAAACCGGTTTAAATCGGCTCAAACTGGATCAAACCAGTTCAAATTGCCTCAAACCGGTTCAAACTGGCTCAAACCGGTTTAAACTGGTACAAACTGGTTCAAACCCATTCAAACCGGCTCAAACCGGTTCAAACCAGTTCAAACTGGTTCACTGGTTCAAACTGGCTCAAACCGGTTTAAACTGGTTCAAACTGGTTCAAACCGGTTCAAACCAGTTCAAACTGGCTCAAACTGGCTCAAACTGGTACAAACCAGTTCAAACCAGCTTAAACCAGTTTAAACTGGTTCAAACCAGTTTAAACCGGTTCAAACTGGATCAAACGGCTCAAACTGGTTCAAACCAGCTCAAATCAGCTCAAACCGGCTGGAATCTCAAACTGGTTCAAACCGGTTCAAACTGGTTAAACTGGTTCAAACCGGTTCAAACTGGCTCAAACCGGTTCAAACTGGCTCAAACTGGTTCAAACCAGTTCAAACCAGTTCACACCAGTTCAAACCAGTTTAAACTGGTTCAAACCAGTTTAAATCGGTTCAAACTAGATCAAACCGGCTCAAACTGGTTCAAACCAGCTCAAACCGGCTGGAATCTCAACCGGCTCAAACTGGTTCAAACTGTCTCAAACGGGTTCAAACTGGCTCAATCCGGTTCAAACCGGCTCAAACTGGCTCAAACTGGCTCAAACTGGTTCAAACCGGCTCAAACTGGTTCAAACAGCTCAAAGCAGCTCAAACCGGCTGGAATATCAAACCAGTTCAAACTAAGCATGGGCTGAAAATTCATTCCGCTCTCGGAATTTGCGGATTTTCCGCGATTTCGTGATCCACGAATCTCGCAAAATCGCATTAAAATACGCGATATGTTTTGCTTTTGAGGTGTAGTGAAAAGGGGTTCTCATGTATAGGTCTCATGCACTGGATTTGGTTGTGTAGTGTTTGTGAGAGGAGCTTGTGACGTAGAGGGGGGTGGTGATGTGCTTATGAGTAGAGTGTAGGTTGTGTGTAGGAGGGAATGAAGTAGACGTGAGTGTTTATCTTAGACTGGTTTGTTTCAAGAGTTACAAAGTGTATTGGTGTGTTGTGTGTGTGTTGTGTGTTAGTGTTATTATGGTAGAAGGGAGAGGAGGGTGTTTGGCTCAAACTGGTTCAAATCAGCTCAAACCAGTTCAAACTGGCTCAAACCGGTTCAAACTGGCTCAAACTGGTTCAAACTGTACAAACTGGTTTAAACTGGTTCAAACTGGTTCAAACTGGCTCAAACAGGCTCAAACCAGTTCAAACCGGCTCAAACCGGTTCAAACTGGTATAAACTGTTTCAAAACGGTTCAAACTGGTTCAAACTGTCTCAAACCGGTTCAAACCGGTTCAAACCAGTTTAAACCAGCTCAAACAGGTTTAAACCGGTTCAAACCGGATCAAACCGGCTCAAAATGGTGCAAACCAGCTCAAACCGGCTGGAATCTCAAACCAGCTCACACCGGTTCAAGCCGTCTCAAACCGGTTCAAACTGGCTCAATCCGCTTCAAACCGGCTCAAACTGGCTCAAACTGGCTCAAACCGGCTCAAACGGGCTCAAACTGGTTCAAACTGGCTCAAACTGGTACAAACCAGTTCAAACCAGCTTAAACCAGTTTAAACTGGTTCAAACCAGTTTAAACCGGTTCAAACTGGATCAAACTGGCTCAAACTGGTTCAAAACAGCTCAAATCAGTTCAAACCGGCTGGAATCTCAAACCGGCTCAAACCAGTTCAAACCATCTCAAACCGATTCAAACCGGCTCAAACTGGATCAAACCAGTTCAAACTGGCTCAAACCGGTTCAAACTGGCTCAAACCGGTTTAAACTGGTTCAAACTGGTTCAAACCCGTTCAAACCGGCTCAAACCGGTTCAAACCGGTTCAAACCGGTTAAACTGGTTCAAACCGGTTCAAACTGGCTCAAACCAGTTCAAATTGGCTCAAACCGGTTCAAACTGGCTCAAACCGGTTCAAACCAGTTCAAACCAGTTCACACCAGTTCAAACCGGTTTAAACTGGTTCAAACCAGTTTAAATCGGTTCAAACCAGATCAAACCGGCTCAAACTGGTTCAAACCAGCTCAAACCAGCTCAAACCGGCTGGAATCTCAACCGGCTCAAACTGGTTCAAACTGTCTCAAACGGGTTCAAACTGGCTCAATCCGGTTCAAACCGACTCAAACTGGCTCAAACTGGCTCAAACTGGTTCAAACCTGCTCAAACTGGTTCAAACAGCTCAAAGCAGCTCAAACCGGCTGGAATCTCAAACCAGTTCAAACTAAGCATGGGCTGAAAATTCATTCCGCTCTCGGAGTTTGCGGATTTTCCGCGATTTCCTGATCCATGAATCTCGCGAAATCGCGTTAAAATACGCGATATGTTTTGCTTTTGAGGTGTAGTGAAAAGGGGTTCTCATGTATAGGTCTCATGCACTGGATTTGGTTGTGTAGTGTTTGTGAGAGGAGCTTGTGACGTAGAGGGGGTGGTGATGTGCTTATGAGTAGAGTGTAGGTTGTGTGTAGGAGGGAATGAAGTAGATGTGAGTGTTTATCTTAGACTAGTTTGTTTCAAGAGTTACAAAGTGTATTGGTGTGTTGTGTGTGTTGTGTGTTAGTGTTATTATGGTAGAAGGGAGAGGAGGGTGTTTGGCTCAAACTGGTTCAAATCAGCTCAAACCAGTTCAAACTGTCTCAAACCGGTTCAAACCGGCTCAAACTGGTTCAAACTGGTACAAACTGGTTTAAACCGGCTCAAACTGGATCTAACCAGTTCAAACTGGCTCAAACTGGCTCAAACCAGTTTAAACTGGTTCAAACTGGTTCAAACCCGTTCAAACCGGCTCAAACAAGTTCAAACTGGTTCAAACTGGTTCAAACTGGTTCAAACCGGTTCAAACTGGTTAAACTGGTTCAAACCGGTTCAAACTGGCTCAAACTGGTTCAAACTGGCTCAAACTGGTTCAAACCAGTTCAAACCAGTTCACACCAGTTCAAACCGGTTTAAACTGGTTCAAACCAGTTTAAATCGGTTCAAACCAGATCAAACTGGCTCAAACTGGTTCAAACCAGCTCAAACCAGCTCAAACCGGCTGGAATCTCAACCGGCTAAAACTGGTTCAAACTGTCTCAAATGGGTTCAAACTGGCTCAATCCGGTTCAAACCGGCTCAAACTGGCTCAAACTGGCTCAAACTGGTTCAAACCTGCTCAAACTGGTTCAAACAGCTCAAAGCAGCTCAAACCGGCTGGAATCTCAAACCAGTTCAAACTAAGCATGGGCTGAAAATTCATTCCGCTCTCGGAATTTGCGGATTTTCCGCGATTTCGTGATCCACGAATCTCGCGAAATCGCATTAAAATACGCGATATGTTTTGCTTTTGAGGTGTAGTGAAAAGGGGTTCTCATGTATAGGTCTCATGCACTGGATTTGGTTGTGTAGTGTTTGTGAGAGGAGCTTGTGACGTAGAGGGGGGTGGTGATGTGCTTATGAGTAGAGTGTAGGTTGTGTGTAGGAGGGAATGAAGTAGACGTGAGTGTTTATCTTAGACTGGTTTGTTTCAAGAGTTACAAAGTGTATTGGTGTGTTGTGTGTGTGTTGTGTGTTAGTGTTATTATGGTAGAAGGGAGAGGAGGGTGTTTGGCTCAAACTGGTTCAAATCAGCTCAAACCAGTTCAAACTGGCTCAAACCGGTTCAAACTGGCTCAAACTGGTTCAAACTGTACAAACTGGTTTAAACTGGTTCAAACTGGTTCAAACTGGCTCAAACAGGCTCAAACCAGTTCAAACTGGCTCAAACCGGTTCAAACTGGTATAAACTGTTTCAAAACGGTTCAAACTGGTTCAAACTGTCTCAAACCGGTTCAAACCGGTTCAAACCAGTTTAAACCAGCTCAAACAGGTTTAAACCGGTTCAAACCGGATCAAACCGGCTCAAAATGGTGCAAACCAGCTCAAACCGGCTGGAATCTCAAACCAGCTCACACCGGTTCAAGCCGTCTCAAACCGGTTCAAACTGGCTCAATCCGCTTCAAACCGGCTCAAACTGGCTCAAACTGGCTCAAACCGGCTCAAACGGGCTCAAACTGGTTCAAACTGGCTCAAACTGGTACAAACCAGTTCAAACCAGCTTAAACCAGTTTCAACTGGTTCAAACCAGTTTAAACCGGTTCAAACTGGATCAAACTGGCTCAAACTGGTTCAAACCAGCTCAAATCAGCTCAAACCGGCTGGAATCTCAAACCGGCTCAAACCAGTTCAAACCATCTCAAACCGGTTCAAACCGGCTCAAACTGGATCAAACCAGTTCAAACTGGCTCAAACCGGTTCAAACTGGCTCAAACCGGTTTAAACTGGTTCAAACTGGTTCAAACCCGTTCAAACCGGCTCAAACCGGTTCAAACCGGTTCAAACCGGTTAAACTGGTTCAAACCGGTTCAAACTGGCTCAAACCAGTTCAAACTGGCTCAAACTGGTTCAAACTGGCTCAAACCGGTTCAAACCAGTTCAAACCAGTTCACACCAGTTCAAACCGGTTTAAACTGGTTCAAACCAGTTTAAATCGGTTCAAACCAGATCAAACCGGCTCAAACTGGTTCAAACCAGCTCAAACCAGCTCAAACCGGCTGGAATCTCAACCGGCTCAAACTGGTTCAAACTGTCTCAAACGGGTTCAAACTGGCTAAATCCGGTTCAAACCGGCTCAAACTGGCTCAAACTCGCTCAAACTGGTTCAAACCTGCTCAAACTGGTTCAAACAGCTCAAAGCAGCTCAAACCGGCTGGAATCTCAAACCAGTTCAAACTAAGCATGGGCTGAAAATTCATTTCGCTCTCGGAATTTGTGGATTTTCCGCGATTTCCTGATCCATGAATCTCGCGAAATCGCGTTAAAATACGCGATATGTTTTGCTTTTGAGGTGTAGTGAAAAGGGGTTCTCATGTATAGGTCTCATGCACTGGATTTGGTTGTGTAGTGTTTGTGAGAGGAGCTTGTGACGTAGAGGGGGGTGGTGATGTGCTTATGAGTAGAGTGTAGGTTGTGTGTAGGAGGGAATGAAGTAGATGTGAGTGTTTATCTTAGACTAGTTTGTTTCAAGAGTTACAAAGTGTATTGGTGTGTTGTGTGTGTTGTGTGTTAGTGTTATTATGGTAGAAGGGAGAGGAGGGTGTTTGGCTCAAACTGGTTCAAATCAGCTCAAACCAGTTCAAACTGTCTCAAACCGGTTCAAACCGGCTCAAACTGGTTCAAACTGGTACAAACTGGTTTAAACTGGTTCAAACTGGTTCAAACTGGCTCAAACAGGCTCAAACCAGTTCAAACCGGCTCAAACCGGTTCAAACTGGTATAAACTTTTTCAAACTGGTTCAAACTGTCTCAAACCGGTTCAAACCAGTTCAAACCAGTTTAAACCAGCTCAAACAGGTTTAAACCGGTTCAAACCGGATCAAACCGGCTCAAAATGGTGCAAACCGGCTCAAACCAGCTCAAACCGGCTGGAATCTCAAACCAGCTCACACCGGTTCAAGCCATCTCAAACCGGTTCAAACTGGCTCAATCCGCTTCAAACCGGCTCAAACTGGCTCAAACTGGCTCAAACCGGCTCAAACTGGCTCAAACTGGTTCAAACTGGCTCAAACTGGTACAAACCAGTTCAAACCAGCTTAAACCAGTTTAAACTGGTTCAAACCAGTTTAAACCGGTTCAAACTGGATCAAACTGGCTCAAACTGGTTCAAACCAGCACAAATCAGCTCAAACCGGCTGGAATCTCAAACCGGCTCAAACCAGTTCAAACCATCTCAAACCGGTTCAAACCGGCTCAAACTGGATCTAACCAGTTCAAACTGGCTCAAACTGGCTCAAACCAGTTTAAACTGGTTCAAACTGGTTCAAACCCGTTCAAACCGGCTCAAACCAGTTCAAACTGGTTCAAACTGGTTCAAACTGGTTCAAACCGGTTCAAACTGGTTAAACTGGTTCAAACCGGTTCAAACTGGCTCAAACTGGTTCAAACTGGCTCAAACTGGTTCAAACCAGTTCAAACCAGTTCACACCAGTTCAAACCGGTTTAAACTGGTTCAAACTAGTTTAAATCGGTTCAAACCAGATCAAACCGGCTCAAACTGGTTCAAACCAGCTCAAACCAGCTCAAACCGGCTGGAATCTCAACCGGCTAAAACTGGTTCAAACTGTCTCAAATGGGTTCAAACTGGCTCAATCCGGTTCAAACCGGCTCAAACTGGCTCAAACTGGCTCAAACTGGTTCAAACCTGCTCAAACTGGTTCAAACAGCTCAAAGTAGCTCAAACCGGCTGGAATCTCAAACCAGTTCAAACTAAGCATGGGCTGAAAATTCATTCCGCTCTCGGAATTTGTGGATTTTCCGCGATTTCGTGATCCACGAATCTCGCGAAATCGCGTTAAAATACGCGATATGTTTTGCTTTTGAGGTGTAGTGAAAAGGGGTTCTCATGTATAGGTCTCATGCACTGGATTTGGTTGTGTAGTGTTTGTGAGAGGAGCTTGTGACGTAGAGGGGGTGGTGATGTGCTTATGAGTAGAGTGTAGGTTGTGTGTAGGAGGGAATGAAGTAGACGTGAGTGTTTATCTTAGACTGGTTTGTTTCAAGAGTTACAAAGTGTATTGGTGTGTTGTGTTTTAGTGTTATTATGGTAGAAGGGAGAGGAGGGTGTTTGTTGGACAACTGAGGGAAGGATCATTATATGTTTGTTATTGATAAAAGGTGGTCTGTTAGGTGTAAATACAGCAGCGAGAGTGTGTCTGAATGGGATGTAGTTATGTACGATGTTGATTGGCGTTGTGTTAGTGATGAGTATATTGGTCAGTGGTATAGGATAGAGTTGTGTACTCTTTGTGGGTGATGATGGATAAGTGTGGTAGTTGGGATAGTAGGGTGTGTAGATGTAGTTTGGTTGGGTTGGTGGTGCATGCTGGTATATTCATCTGTGCATAGTGTTGTGCGTGGTGTACATTTGGTGTGAGTGTGTTGCTCTGTTTGTGGATGTGGATGGTGTGGGCTGGGTATTTCTAAATGAAAAAAAGGGCAGCTTTTCAAACTGGCTCAAACTGGCTCAAACAGGCTCAAACAGTTCAAACGGCTCAAACCGGTGTAAACTGGTTCAAAACCGGTTTGAACGGGCTCAAACTGTCTCAAACCACTTCAAACCAGTTTAAAAAGGTTCAAACCGGTTCAAACCGGTTCAAACTGGTTAAACTGGTTCAAACCGGTTCAAACCAGCTCAAACCGGTTCAAACCAGTTCAAACTGGCTCAAACCGGTTCAAACCAGCTCAAACCGGTTCAAACTAGCTCAAACCAGTTAAAACCGATTTAAACTGCTTCAAACTGGCTCAAACTGGCTCAAACAGGCTCAAACAGTTCAAACCGGCTCAAACCGATGTAAACTGGTTCAAAACCGGTTTGACCGGGCTCAAACTGTCTCAAACCACTTCAAACCAGTTTAAACTGGTTCAAACCGGTTCAAACCGGTTCAAACTGGTTAAACTGGCTCAAACTGCCTCAAACCGGCTCAAACTTGTTCAAACCAGCTCAAATCAGCTCAAACTGGCTGGAATCTCAAACCGGCTGAAAACGGTTCAAACCGTCTCAAACCGGTTCAAACTGGCTCAATCCGGTTCAAACCAGCTCAAACTGGCTCAAACCGGCTCAAACTGGCTCAAACCGGCTCAAACTTGTTCAAACGGCTCAAAGCAGCTCAAACCGTCTGGAATCTCAAACCAGCTCAAACCAGTTCAAACTAAGCATGGGTTGAAAATTAGTTCCGCTCGTGGAATTTGCGATCCACGAATCTCGCGAAATCGCGTTAAAATCCGCTATATGTTTTGCTTTTGAGGTGTAGTGAAAAGGGGGTCTGATGTATCGGTTTCATGCACTGGATTTGGTTGTGTAGTGTTTGTGAGAGGAGCTTGTGACGTAGAGGGGGATGGTGATGTGCTTATGAGTAGAGTGTAGGTTGTGTGTAGGAGGGAATGAAGTAGACGTGAGTGTTTATCTTAGACTGGTTTGTTTCAAGAGTTACAAAGTGTATTGGTGTGTTGTGTGTTAGTGTTATTATGGTAGAAGGGAGAGGAGGGTGTTTGTTGGACAACTGAGGGAAGGATCATTATATGTTTGTTATTGATAAAAGGTGGTCTGTTAGGTATAAATACAGCAGCGAGAGTGTGTCTGAATGGGATGTAGTTATGTATGATGTTGATTGGCGTTGTGTTAGTGATGAGTATATTGGTCAGTAGTATAGGATAGAGTTGTGTACTGTTTGTGGGTGATGATGGATAAGTGTGGTAGTTGGGATAGTAGGGTGTGTAGATGTAGTTTGGTTGGGTTGGTGGTGCATGCTGGTATATTCATCTGTGCATAGTGCTGTGCGTGGTGTACATTTGGTGTGAGTGTGTTGCTCTGTTTGTGGATGTGGATGGTGTGGGCTGGGTATTTCTAAATATAAAAAAGGGCAGCATTTCTGGCGCTAGTCCCGAACCAGCTCAAACAGGCTTGAACCGGTTTGAACCGTCTCAAACCGGTTCAAACTGTCTCAAACTGTCTCGAACCGGTTCAAACTGGCTCAAACCGGTTCAAACTGGCCCAAACCGGCTCAAACCAGCTCAAACTGGTTTAAACCGGCTCAAACTGGTTCAAACCGGCTCAAACCAGCTAAAACCAGCTAAAACCAGTACAAACTGGCTCAAACCAGTTAAAACCGCTTTAAACTGGTTCAAACAGTTCAAACCGGCTCAAACCGGTGTAAACTGGTTCAAAACCGGTTTGAACTGGTTCAAACCGGTTCAAACTGGTTAAACTGGTTCAAACCGGTTCAAACCGGCTCAAACCGGCTGGAATCTCAAACCGGCTCATACCGGTTCAAACCATCCAAAACCGGCTCAAACCGGCTCAAACTGGCTCACATTGGCTCAAACCGGCTCAAACTGGCTCAAACCGGCTCAAACAGGCTCAAACTGGTTCAAACCAGCTCAAACCAGTTCAAACGGGCTCACACCGGCTCAAACCAGTTCAAATTGGTGCAAACTGGCTCAAACTAGTTCAAACCAGTTTAAACTGGTTCAAACTGGTTCAAACTGGCTCAAACAGGCTCAAACCTGTTCAAACCGGCTCAGACCGGTTCAAACTGGTATAAACTGGTTCAAACCGGTTCAAACTGGTTCAAACTGTCTCAAACCATTTCAAACCGGCTCAAACCAGTTCAAACCATCTCAAACCGGTTCAAACCGGCTCAAACTGGATCTAACCAGTTCAAACTGGCTCAAACTGGCTCAAACCAGTTTAAACTGGTTCAAACTGGTTCAAACCCGTTCAAACCGGCTCAAACCAGTTCAAACTGGTTCAAACTGGTTCAAACTGGTTCAAACCGGTTCAAACTGGTTAAACTGGTTCAAACCGGTTCAAACTGGCTCAAACTGGTTCAAACTGGCTCAAACTGGTTCAAACCAGTTCAAACCAGTTCACACCAGTTCAAACCGGTTTAAACTGGTTCAAACCAGTTTAAATCGGTTCAAACCAGATCAAACCGGCTCAAACTGGTTCAAACCAGCTCAAACCGGCTGGAATCTCAACCGGCTAAAACTGGTTCAAACTGTCTCAAATGGGTTCAAACTGGCTCAATCCGGTTCAAACCGGCTCAAACTGGCTCAAACTGGCTCAAACTGGTTCAAACCTGCTCAAACTGGTTCAAACAGCTCAAAGCAGCTCAAACCGGCTGGAATCTCAAACCAGTTCAAACTAAGCATGGGCTGAAAATTCATTCCGCTCTCGGAATTTGCGGATTTTCCGCGATTTCGTGATCCACGAATCTCGCGAAATCGCGTTAAAATACGCGATATGTTTTGCGTTTGAGGTGTAGTGAAAAGGGGTTCTCATGTATAGGTCTCATGCACTGGATTTGGTTGTGTAGTGTTTGTGAGAGGAGCTTGTGACGTAGAGGGGGTGGTGATGTGCTTATGAGTAGAGTGTAGGTTGTGTGTAGGAGGGAATGAAGTAGACGTGAGTGTTTATCTTAGACTGGTTTGTTTCAAGAGTTACAAAGTGTATTGGTGTGTTGTGTTTTAGTGTTATTATGGTAGAAGGGAGAGGAGGGTGTTTGTTGGACAACTGAGGGAAGGATCATTATATGTTTGTTATTGATAAAAGGTGGTCTGTTAGGTGTAAATACAGCAGCGAGAGTGTGTCTGAATGGGATGTAGTTATGTACGATGTTGATTGGCGTTGTGTTAGTGATGAGTATATTGGTCAGTGGTATAGTATAGAGTTGTGTACTCTTTGTGGGTGATGATGGATAAGTGTGGTAGTTGGGATAGTAGGGTGTGTAGATGTAGTTTGGTTGGGTTGGTGGTGCATGCTGGTATATTCATCTGTGCATAGTGTTGTGTGTGGTGTACATTTGGTGTGAGTGTGTTGCTCTGTTTGTGGATGTGGATGGTGTGGGCTGGGTATTTCTAAATGAAAAAAAGGGCAGCTTTTCAAACTGGCTCAAACTGGCTCAAACAAGCTCAAACAGTTCAAACGGCTCAAACCGGTGTAAACTGGTTCAAAACCGGTTTGAACGGGCTCAAACTGTCTCAAACCACTTCAAACCAGTTTAAAAAGGTTCAAACCGGTTCAAACCGGTTCAAACTGGTTAAACTGGTTCAAACCGGTTCAAACCAGCTCAAACCGGTTCAAACCAGTTCAAACTGGCTCAAACCGGTTCAAACCAGCTCAAACTGGTTCAAACTAGCTCAAACCAGTTAAAACCGATTTAAACTGCTTCAAACTGGCTCAAACTGGCTCAAACAGGCTCAAACAGTTCAAACCGGCTCAAACCGATGTAAACTGGTTCAAAACCGGTTTGACCGGGCTCAAACTGTCTCAAACCACTTCAAACCAGTTTAAACTGGTTCAAACCGGTTCAAACCGGTTCAAACTGGTTAAACTGGCTCAAACTGCCTCAAACCGGCTCAAACTTGTTCAAACCAGCTCAAATCAGCTCAAACTGGCTGGAATCTCAAACCGGCTGAAAACAGTTCAAACCGTCTCAAACCGGTTCAAACTGGCTCAATCCGGTTCAAACCAGCTCAATCCGGTTCAAACCAGCTCAAACTGGCTCAAACCGGCTCAAACTGGCTCAAACCGGCTCAAACTTGTTCTAACGGCTCAAAGCAGCTCAAACCGTCTGGAATCTCAAACCAGCTCAAACCAGTTCAAACTAAGCATGGGTTGAAAATTAGTTCCGCTCGTGGAATTTGCGATACACGAATCTCGCGAAATCGCGTTAAAATCCGCTATATGTTTTGCTTTTGAGGTGTAGTGAAAAGGGGGTCTGATGTATCGGTTTCATGCACTGGATTTGGTTGTGTAGTGTTTGTGAGAGGAGCTTGTGACGTAGAGGGGGATGGTGATGTGCTTATGAGTAGAGTGTAGGTTGTGTGTAGGAGGGAATGAAGTAGACGTGAGTGTTTATCTTAGACTGGTTTGTTTCAAGAGTTACAAAGTGTATTGGTGTGTTGTGTGTTAGTGTTATTATGGTAGAAGGGAGAGGAGGGTGTTTGTTGGACAACTGAGGGAAGGATCATTATATGTTTGTTATTGATAAAAGGTGGTCTGTTAGGTGTAAATACAGCAGCGAGAGTGTGTCTGAATGGGATGTAGTTATGTATGATGTTGATTGGCGTTGTGTTAGTGATGAGTATATTGGTCAGTAGTATAGGATAGAGTTGTGTACTGTTTGTGGGTGATGATGGATAAGTGTGGTAGTTGGGATAGTAGGGTGTGTAGATGTAGTTTGGTTGGGTTGGTGGTGCATGCTGGTATATTCATCTGTGCATAGTGCTGTGCGTGGTGTATATTTGGTGTGAGTGTGTTGCTCTGTTTGTGGATGTGGATGGTGTGGGCTGGGTATTTCTAAATATAAAAAAGGGCAGCATTTCTGGCCCTAGTCCCGAACCAGCTCAAACAGGCTTGAACCGGTTTGAACCGTCTCAAACCGGTCCAAACTGTCTCAAACTGTCTCGAACCGGTTCAAACTGGCTCAAACCGGTTCAAACTGGCCCAAACCGGCTCAAACCAGCTCAAACTGGTTTAAACCGGCTCAAACTGGTTCAAACCGGCTCAAACCAGCTAAAACCAGCTAAAACCAGTACAAACTGGCTCAAACCAGTTAAAACCGGTTTAAACTGGTTCAAACAGTTCAAACCGGCTCAAACCGGTGTAAACTGGTTCAAAACCGGTTTGAACCGGTTTGAACTGGTTCAAACCGGTTCAAACTGGTTAAACTGGTTCAAACCGGTTCAAACCGGCTCAAACCGGCTGGAATCTCAAACCGGCTCATACCGGTTCAAACCATCCAAAACCGGCTCAAACCGGCTCAAACTGGCTCACATTGGCTCAAACCGGCTCAAACTGGCTCAAACCGGCTCAAACCGGCTCAAACAGGCTCAAACTGGTTCAAACCAGCTCAAACCAGTTCAAACGGGCTCACACCGGCTCAAACCAGTTCAAATCGGTGCAAACTGGCTCAAACTAGTTCAAACCAGTTTAAACTGGTTCAAACTGGTTCAAACTGGCTCAAACAGGCTCAAACCTGTTCAAACCGGCTCAGACCGGTTCAAACTGGTATAAACTGGTTCAAACCGGTTCAAACTGGTTCAAACTGTCTCAAACCATTTCAAACCGGTTTAAACAGGTTCAAACCAGTTCAAACTGGTTCAAACCGAGTCAACCCGGCTCAAAACCGGTCCAAACCAGTTCAAACTGGCTCAAACTGGTGCAAACCGGATCAAACCAGCTCAAACCAGTTCAAACCGGCTCAAACCGTTTCAAACCAGTTCAAACTGTCTCAAACCGGTTCAAACTGGCTCAAACCGGTACAAGCCAGTTTAAACTGCTTCAAAACCGGCTCAAACCAGTTCAAACCAGTTCAAACTGGCTCAAACTGGTTCAAACTGGATCAAACTGGTTCAAACTGGTTCAAACCAGTTCAAACCAGCTCAAACTCATTTAAACCGGCTCAAACCGGCTCAAACTGGTTCAAACCAGTTCAAACTGTCTCAAACTGGTTCAAACTGGCTGAAACTGGTTCAAACTGGTTCAAACTGGCTGAAACTGGTTCAAACCAGTTCAAACCAGTACAAACTGGTTCAAACTGGCTCAAACACGTTTAAACTGGTTCAAACTGGTTCAAACCGGTTCAAACCAGTTCAAACTGGCTCAAACTGGTTCAAACTGGCTCAAACTGGTACAAACCAGTTCAAACCAGCTTAAACCAGTTTAAACTTGTTCAAACCAGTTTAAACCGGTTCAAACTGGTTAAACTGGCTCAAACCGGCTCAAACCGGTTCAAACCATCTCAAACCGGTTCAAACCGGCTCAAACTGGATCAAACCAGTTCAAACTGCCTCAAACCGGTTCAAACTGGCTCAAACCGGTTTAAACTGGTACAAACTGGTTCAAACCCGTTCAAACCGGCTCAAACCGGTTCAAACCAGTTCAAACTTGTTCTAACCGGTTCAAACCAGTTCAAACTGGCTCAAACTGGCTCAAACTGGTACAAACCAGTTCAAACCAGCTTAAACCAGTTTAAACTGGTTCAAACCAGTTTAAACCGGTTCAAACTGGATCAAACTGGCTCAAACTGGTTCAAACCAGCTCAAATCAGCTCAAACCGGCTGGAATCTCAAACTGGTTCAAACCAGTTCAAACCAGTTCACACCAGTTCAAACCGGTTTAAACTGGTTCAAACCAGTTTAAATCGGTTCAAACCAGATCAAACCGGCTCAAACTGGTTCAAACCAGCTCAAACCGGCTGGAATCTCAACCGGCTCAAACTGGTTCAAACAAGCTCAGACTGGTTCAAACTGTCTCAAACCGGTTCAAACCGGTTCATACCAGTTTAAACCAGCTCAAACCGGTTTAAACCGGTTTAAACCAGTTCAAACCAGCTTAAACCAGTTTAAACTTGTTTAAACCGGTTCAAACCGGATCAAACTGGCTCAAACTGGTTCAAACCAGCTCCAATCAGCTCAAACCGGCTGGAATCTCAAACCGGCTCAAACCGGTTCAAACTGTCTCAAACCGGTTCAAACTGGCTCAATCCGGTTCAAACCAGCTCAAACTGGCTCAAACCGGCTCAAACTGGCTCAAACTGGTTCAAACCGGCTCAAACTGGTTCAAACGGCTCAAACCGGCTGGAATCTCAAACCAGCTCAAACCAGTTCAAACTAAGCATGGGCTGAAAATTTGTTCCGCTCGCGGAATTTGCGGATTTTCCACGATTTCGCGATCCACGAATCTCACGAAATCGCGTTAAAATCCACTATATGTTTTGCTTTTGAGGTGTAGTGAAAAGGGGGTCTCATATAGGTTTCATGCACTGGATTTGGTTGTGTAGTGTTTGTGAGAGGAGCTTGTGACGTAGAGGGGGATGGTGATGTGCTTATGAG
The DNA here is from genome assembly GCF_964261635.1 of Lissotriton helveticus. Lineage (NCBI taxonomy): Eukaryota > Metazoa > Chordata > Amphibia > Caudata > Salamandridae > Lissotriton > Lissotriton helveticus. Next base: position 1,325,422,568 of record NC_136069.1, on the reverse strand, counting down.
TAGAGTATAGTTTGTGTGTAGGAGGGAATGAAGTAGACGTGAGTGTTTATCTTAGACTGGTTTGTTTCAAGAGTTACAAAGTGTATTGGTGTGTTGTGTGTTAGTGTTATTATGGTAGAAGGGAGAGGAGGGTGTTTGTTGGACAACTGAGGGAAGGATCATTATATGTTTGTTATTGATAAAAGGTGGTCTGTTAGGTGTAAATACAGCAGCGAGAGTGTGTCTGAATGGGATGTAGTTATGTACGATGTTGATTGGCGTTGTGTTAGTGATGAGTATATTGGTCAGTGGTATAGGATAGAGTTGTGTACTCTTTGTGGGTGATGATGGATAAGTGTGGTAGTTGGGATAGTAGGGTGTGTAGATGTAGTTTGGTTGGGTTGGTGGTGCATGCTGGTATATTCATCTGTGCATAGTGTTGTGCGTGGTGTAAATTTGATGTGAGTGTGTTGCTCTGTTTGTGGATGTGGATGGTGTGGGCTGGGTATTTCTAAATGAAAAAAAGGGCAGCATTTCTGGCCCTAGTCCCGAACCAGATCAAACCGGCTTGAACCAGTTTGAACCGGCTCAAACCGGTTCAAACTGGCTCAAACTGTCTCAAACCGGTTCAAACTGGCTCAAACTGGTTCAAACCAGCTAAAACCAGCTAAAACCGGTTCAAACTTGCTCAAACCAGTTAAAACCGGTAGAAACTGGTTCAAACTGGCTCAAACTGGCTCAAACAGGCTCAAACAGTTCAAACCGGCTCAAACCGGTGTAAACTGGTTCAAAACCGGTTTGAACTGGTTCAATCCGGTTCAAACTGGTAAAACTGGTTCAAACTGGTTCAAACCGGCTCAAACCGGCTGGAATCTCAAACCGGCTCAAACCGGTTCAAACCGTCCCAAACCGGCTCAAACAGGTTCAAACTGGCTCAAACTGTCTCGAACCGGTTCAAACTGGCTCAAACCGGTTCAAACTGGCTCAAACCGGTTCAAACCAGCTCAAACTGGTTTAAACCGGCTCAAACTGGTTCAAACCGGCTCAAACCAGCTCAAACTGGTTCAAACCGGCTCAAACCAGTTCAAACCGTCCCAAACCGGCTCAAACAGGTTCAAACTGGCTCAAACTGTCTCGAACCGGTTCAAACTGGCTCAAACCGGTTCAAACTGGCTCAAACCGGTTCAAACCAGCTCAAACTGGTTTAAACCGGCTCAAACTGGTTCAAACCGGCTCAAACCGGCTCAAACTGGTTCAAACCGGCTCAAACCTGTTCAAACTGGCTCAAACCAGTTCAAACTGGCTCAAACTGGCTCAAACAGTTCAAACGGCTCAAACCGGTGTAAACTGGTTCAAAACCGGTTTGAACGGGCTCAAACTGTCTCAAACCACTTCAAACCAGTTTAAAAAGGTTCAAACCGGTTCAAACCGGTTCAAACTGGTTAAACTGGTTCAAACCGGTTCAAACCAGCTCAAACTGGTTCAAACCAGTTCAAACTGGCTCAAACCGGTTCAAACCAGCTCAAACCAGTTCAAACTAGCTCAAACCAGTTAAAACCGATTTAAACTGCTTCAAACTGGCTAAAACTGGCTCAAACAGGCTCAAACAGTTCAAACCGGCTCAAACCGATGTAAACTGGTTCAAAACCGGTTTGACCGGGCTCAAACTGTCTCAAACCACTTCAAACCAGTTTAAACTGGTTCAAACCGGTTCAAACCGGTTCAAACTGGTTAAACTGGCTCAAACTGCCTCAAACCGGCTCAAACTTGTTCAAACCAGCTCAAATCAGCTCAAACTGGCTGGAATCTCAAACCGGCTGAAAACGGTTCAAACCATCTCAAACCGGTTCAAACTGGCTCAATCCGGTTCAAACCAGCTCAAACTGGCTCAAACCGGCTCAAACTGGCTCAAACCGGCTCAAACTTGTTCAAACGGCTCAAAGCAGCTCAAACCGTCTGGAATCTCAAACCAGCTCAAACCAGTTCAAACTAAGCATGGGTTGAAAATTAGTTCCGCTCGTGGAATTTGCGATCCACGAATCTCGCGAAATCGCGTTAAAATCCGCTATATGTTTTGCTTTTGAGGTGTAGTGAAAAGGGGGTCTGATGTATCGGTTTCATGCACTGGATTTGGTTGTGTAGTGTTTGTGAGAGGAGCTTGTGACGTAGAGGGGGATGGTGATGTGCTTATGAGTAGAGTGTAAGTTGTGTGTAGGAGGGAATGAAGTAGACGTGAGTGTTTATCTTAGACTGGTTTGTTTCAAGAGTTACAAAGTGTATTGGTGTGTTGTGTGTTAGTGTTATTATGGTAGAAGGGAGAGGAGGGTGTTTGTTGGACAACTGAGGGAAGGATCATTATATGTTTGTTATTGATAAAAGGTGGTCTGTTAGGTGTAAATACAGCAGCGAGAGTGTGTCTGAATGGGATGTAGTTATGTACGATGTTGATTGGCGTTGTGTTAGTGATGAGTATATTGGTCAGTAGTATAGGATAGAGTTGTGTACTGTTTGTGGGTGATGATGGATAAGTGTGGTAGTTGGGATAGTAGGGTGTGTAGATGTAGTTTGGTTGGGTTGGTGGTGCATGCTGGTATATTCATCTGTGCATAGTACTGTGCGTGGTGTACATTTGGTGTGAGTGTTTTGCTCTGTTTGTGGATGTGGATGGTGTGGGCTGGGTATTTCTAAATATAAAAAAGGGCAGCATTTCTGGCCCTAGTCCCGAACCAGCTCAAACAGGCTTGAACCGGTTTGAACCGTCTCAAACCGGTTCAAACTGTCTCAAACTGTCTCAAACCGGTTCAAACTGGCTCAAACCGGTTCAAACTGGCCCAAACCGGCTCAAACCAGCTCAAACTGGTTTAAACCGGCTCAAACTGGTTCAAACCGGCTCAAACCAGCTAAAACCAGTACAAACTGGCTCAAACCAGTTAAAACCGGTTTAAACTGGTTCAAACAGTTCAAACCGGCTCAAACCGGTGTAAACTGGTTCAAAACCGGTTTGAACTGGTTCAAACCGGTTCAAACTGGTTAAACTTGTTCATACCGGTTCAAACCATCCAAAACCGGCTCAAACCGGCTCAAACTGGCTCACATTGGCTCAAACCGGCTCAAACCGGCTCAAACCGGCTCAAACAGGCTCAAACTGGTTCAAACCAGCTCAAACCAGTTCAAACGGGCTCACACCGGCTCAAACCAGTTCAAATCGGTTCAAACTGGCTCAAACTAGTTCAAACCGGTTTAAACTGGTTCAAACTGGTTCAAACTGGCTCAAACAGGCTCAAACCTGTTCAAACCGGCTTAGACCGGTTCAAACTGGTATAAACTGGTTCAAACCGGTTCAAACTGGTTCAAACTGTCTCAAACCATTTCAAACCGGTTTAAACAGGTTCAAACCAGTTCAAACTGGTTCAAACCGAGTCAACCCGGCTCAAAACCGGTCCAAACCAGTTCAAACTGGCTCAAACTGGTGCAAACCGGATCAAACCAGCTCAAACCAGGTCAAACCAGCTCAAACCGTTTCAAACCAGTTCAAACTGTCTCAAACCGGTTCAAAGTGGCTCAAACCGGTACAAGCCAGTTTAAACTGCTTCAAAACCGGCTCAAACCAGTTCAAACCAGTTCAAACTGGCTCAAACCGGTTCAAACTGGATCAAACTGGTTCAAACTGGTTCAAACCAGTTCAAACCAGCTCAAACTCGTTCAAACCAGTTTTTAAACTGGTTCAAACTGGCTCAAACCGGTTCAAACTGGCTCAAACTGGATCAAACTGGCTCAAACCAGTTCAAACTGGCTCAAACTGGTTTAAACCGGCTCAAACCGGCTCAAACTGGTTCAAACCAGTTCAAACTGTCTCAAACTGGTTCAAACTGGCTGAAACTGGTTCAAACTGGTTCAAACTGGCTGAAACTGGTTCAAACCAGTTCAAACCAGTTCAAACCGGTTCAAACTGGCTCAAACACGTTTAAACTGGTTCAAACTGGTTCAAACCGGTTCAAACCAATTCAAACTGGCTCAAACTGGTTCAAACTGGCTCAAACTGGTACAAACCAGTTCAAACCAGCTTAAACAAGTTTAAACTGGTTCAAACCAGTTTAAACCGGTTCAAACTGGATCAAACTGGCTCAAACTGGTTCAAACCAGTTCAAACCAGTTCAAACCGGTTCAAACTGGCTCAAACACGTTTAAACTGGTTCAAACTGGTTCAAACCGGTTCAAACCAGTTCAAACTGGCTCAAACTGGTTCAAACTGGTTCAAACTGGATCAAACTGGCTCAAACTGGTTCAAATCAGCTCAAACCGGCTGGAATCTCAAACCGGCTCAAACCGGTTCAAACCATCTCAAACCGGTTCAAACCGGCTCAAACTGGATCAAACCAGTTCAAACTGCCTCAAACCGGTTCAAACTGGCTCAACCGGTTTAAACTGGTACAAACTCGTTCAAACCCGTTCAAACCGGCTCAAACCGGTTCAAACCAGTTCAAACTGGTTCACTGGTTCAAACTGGCTCAAACCGGTTTAAACTGGTTCAAACTGGTTCAAACCGGTTCAAACCAGTTCAAACTGGCTCAAACTGGCTCAAACTGGTACAAACCAGTTCAAACCAGCTTAAACCAGTTTAAACTGGTTCAAACCAGTTTAAACCGGTTCAAACTGGATCAAACTGGCTCAAACTGGTTCAAACCAGCTCAAATCAGCTCAAACCGGCTGGAATCTCAAACTGGTTCAAACCGGTTCAAACTGGTTAAACTGGTTCAAACCGGTTCAAACTGGCTCAAACCGGTTCAAACTGGCTCAAACTGGTTCAAACCAGTTCAAACCAGTTCACACCAGTTCAAACCGGTTTAAACTGGTTCAAACCAGTTTAAATCGGTTCAAACCAGATCAAACCGGCTCAAACTGGTTCAAACCAGCTCAAACCGGCTGGAATCTCAACCGGCTCAAACTGGTTCAAACTGTCTCAAACGGGTTCAAACTGGCTCAATCCGGTTCAAACCGGCTCAAACTGGCTCAAACTGGCTCAAACTGGTTCAAACCGGCTCAAACTGGTTCAAACAGCTCAAAGCAGCTCAAACCGGCTGGAATCTCAAACCAGTTCAAACTAAGCATGGGCTGAAAATTCATTCCGCTCTCGGAATTTGCGGATTTTCCGCGATTTCGTGATCCACGAATCTTGCGAAATCGCATTAAAATACGCGATATGTTTTGCTTTTGAGGTGTAGTGAAAAGGGGTTCTCATGTATAGGTCTCATGCACTAGATTTGGTTGTGTAGTGTTTGTGAGAGGAGCTTGTGACGTAGAGGGGGGTGGTGATGTGCTTATGAGTAGAGTGTAGGTTGTGTGTAGGAGGGAATGAAGTAGACGTGAGTGTTTATCTTAGACTGGTTTGTTTCAAGAGTTACAAAGTGTATTGGTGTGTTGTGTGTGTGTTGTGTGTTAGTGTTATTATGGTAGAAGGGAGAGGAGGGTGTTTGGCTCAAACTGGTTCAAATCAGCTCAAACCAGTTCAAACTGGCTCAAACCGGTTCAAACCGGCTCAAACTGGTTCAAACTGTACAAACTGGTTTAAACTGGTTCAAACTGGTTCAAACTGGCTCAAACAGGCTCAAACCAGTTCAAACCGTCTCAAACCAGTTCAAACTGGTATAAACTGTTTCAAAACGGTTCAAACTGGTTCAAACTGTCTCAAACCGGTTCAAACCGGTTCAAACCAGTTTAAACCAGCTCAAACAGGTTTAAACCGGTTCAAACCGGATGAAACCGGCTCAAAATGGTGCAAACCAGCTCAAACCGGCTGGAATCTCAAACCAGCTCACACCGGTTCAAGCCGTCTCAAACCGGTTCAAACTGGCTCAATCCGCTTCAAACCGGCTCAAACTGGCTCAAACTGGCTCAAACCGGCTCAAACGGGCTCAAACTGGCTCAAACTGGTACAAACCAGTTCAAACCAGCTTAAACCAGTTTAAACTGGTTCAAACCAGTTTAAACCGGTTCAAACTGGATCAAACTGGCTCAAACTGGTTCAAACCAGCTCAAATCAGCTCAAACCGGCTGGAATCTCAAACCGGCTCAAACCAGTTCAAACCATCTCAAACCGGTTCAAACCGGCTCAAACTGGATCAAACCAGTTCAAACTGGCTCAAACCGGTTCAAACTGGCTCAAACCGGTTTAAACTGGTTCAAACTGGTTCAAACCCGTTCAAACCGGCTCAAACCCGTTCAAACCGGTTCAAACTGGTTAAACTGGTTCAAACCGGTTCAAACTGGCTCAAACCGGTTCAAACTGGCTCAAACCGGTTCAAACCAGTTCACACCAGTTCAAACAGGTTTAAACTGGTTCAAACCAGTTTAAATCGGTTCAAACCAGATCAAACCGGCTCAAACTGGTTCAAACCAGCTCAAACCAGCTCAAACCGGCTGGAATCTCAACCGGCTCAAACTGGTTCAAACTGTCTCAAACGGGTTCAAACTGGCTCAATCCGGTTCAAACCGGCTCAAACTGGCTCAAACTGGCTCAAACTGGTTCAAACCTGCTCAAACTGGTTCAAACAGCTCAAAGCAGCTCAAACCGGCTGGAATCTCAAACCAGTTCAAACTAAGCATGGGCTGAAAATTCATTCCGCTCTCGGAATTTGCGGATTTTCAGCGATTTCCTGATCCATGAATCTCGCGAAATCGCGTTAAAATACGCGATATGTTTTGCTTTTGAGGTGTAGTGAAAAGGGGTTCTCATGTATAGGTCTCATGCACTGGATTTGGTTGTGTAGTGTTTGTGAGAGGAGCTTGTGACGTAGAGGGGGTGGTGATGTGCTTATGAGTAGAGTGTAGGTTGTGTGTAGGAGGGAATGAAGTAGATGTGAGTGTTTATCTTAGACTAGTTTGTTTCAAGAGTTACAAAGTGTATTGGTGTGTTGTGTGTGTTGTGTGTTAGTGTTATTATGGTAGAAGGGAGAGGAGGGTGTTTGGCTCAAACTGGTTCAAATCAGCTCAAACCAGTTCAAACTGTCTCAAACCGGTTCAAACCGGCTCAAACTGGTTCAAACTGGTACAAACTGGTTTAAACTGGTTCAAACTGGTACAAACTGGCTCAAACAGGCTCAAACCAGTTCAAACCGGCTCAAACCGGTTCAAACTGGTATAAACTTTTTCAAACTGGTTCAAACTGTCTCAAACCGGTTCAAACAGGTTCAAACCAGTTTAAACCAGCTCAAACAGGTTTAAACCGGTTCAAACCGGATCAAACCGGCTCAAAATGGTGCAAACCGGCTCAAACCAGCTCAAACCGGCTGGAATCTCAAACCAGCTCACACCGGTTCAAGCCATCTCAAACCGGTTCAAACTGGCTCAATCCGCTTCAAACCGGCTCAAACTGGCTCAAACTGGCTCAAACTGGTTCAAACTGGTACAAACCAGTTCAAACCAGCTTAAACAAGTTTAAACTGGTTCAAACCAGTTTAAACCGGTTCAAACTGGATCAAACTGGCTCAAACTGGTTCAAACCAGCACAAATCAGCTCAAACCGGCTGGAATCTCAAACCGGCTCAAACCAGTTCAAACCATCTCAAACCGGTTCAAACCGGCTCAAACTGGATCTAACCAGTTCAAACTGGCTCAAACTGGTTCAAACCAGTTTAAACTGGTTCAAACTGGTTCAAACCCGTTCAAACCGGCTCAAACCAGTTCAAACTGGTTCAAACTGGTTCAAACTGGTTCAAACCGGTTCAAACTGGTTAAACTGGTTCAAACCGGTTCAAACTGGCTCAAACTGGTTCAAACTGGCTCAAACTGGTTCAAACCAGTTCACACCAGTTCAAACCGGTTTAAACTGGTTCAAACCAGTTTAAATCGGTTCAAACCAGATCAAACCGGCTCAAACTGGTTCAAACCAGCTCAAACCAGCTCAAACCGGCTGGAATCTCAACCGGCTAAAACTGGTTCAAACTGTCTCAAATGGGTTCAAACTGGCTCAATCCGGTTCAAACCGGCTCAAACTGGCTCAAACTGGCTCAAACTGGTTCAAACCTGCTCAAACTGGTTCAAACAGCTCAAAGCAGCTCAAACCGGCTGGAATCTCAAACCAGTTCAAACTAAGCATGGGCTGAAAATTCATTCCGCTCTCGGAATTTGCGGATTTTCCGCGATTTCGTGATCCATGAATCTCGCGAAATCGCGTTAAAATATGCGATATGTTTTGCTTTTGAGGTGTAGTGAAAAGGGGTTCTCATGTATAGGTCTCATGCACTGGATTTGGTTGTGTAGTGTTTGTGAGAGGAGCTTGTGACGTAGAGGGGGGTGGTGATGTGCTTATGAGTAGAGTGTAGGTTGTGTGTAGGAGGGAATGAAGTAGACGTGAGTGTTTATCTTAGACTGGTTTGTTTCAAGAGTTACAAAGTGTATTGGTGTGTTGTGTGTGTGTTGTGTGTTAGTGTTATTATGGTAGAAGGGAGAGGAGGGTGTTTGGCTCAAACTGGTTCAAATCAGCTCAAACCAGTTCAAACTGTCTCAAACCGGTTCAAACCAGCTCAAACTGGTTCAAACTGGTACAAACTGGTTTAAACTGGTTCAAACTGGTTCAAACTGGCTCAAACAGGCTCAAACCAGTTCAAACCGGCTCAAACCGGTTCAAACTGGTATAAACTTTTTCAAACTGGTTCAAACTGGTTCAAACTGTCTCAAACCGGTTCAAACCGGTTCAAACCAGTTTAAACCAGCTCAAACAGGTTTAAACCGGTTCAAACCGGATCAAACCGGCTCAAAATGGTGCAAACCGGCTCAAACCAGCTCAAACCGGCTGGAATCTCAAACCAGCTCACACCGGTCCAAGCCATCTCAAACCGGTTCAAACTGGCTCAATCCGCTTCAAACCGGCTCAAACTGGCTCAAACTGGCTCAAACCGGCTCAAACTGGCTCAAACTGGTTCAAACTGGCTCAAACTGGTACAAACCAGTTCAAACCAGCTAAACCAGTTTAAACTGGTTCAAACCAGTTTAAACCGGTTCAAACTGGATCAAACTGGCTCAAACTGGTTCAAACCAGCACAAATCAGCTCAAACCGGCTGGAATCTCAAACCGGCTCAAACCAGTTCAAACCATCTCAAACCAGTTCAAACCGGCTCAAACTGGATCAAACCAGTTCAAACTGGCTCAAACCGGTTCAAACTGGCTCAAACCGGTTTAAACTGGTTCAAACTGGTTCAAACCCGTTCAAACCGGCTCAAACCAGTTCAAACTGGTTCAAACTGGTTCAAACCGGTTCAAACTGGTTAAACTGGTTCAAACCGGTTCAAACTGGCTCAAACCGGTTCAAACTGGCTCAAACTGGTTCAAACCAGTTCAAACTAGTTCACACCAGTTCAAACCGGTTTAAACTGGTTCAAACCAGTTTAAATCGGTTCAAACCAGATCAAACCGGCTCAAACTGGTTCAAACCAGCTCAAACCAGCTCAAACCGGCTGGAATCTCAACCGGCTAAAACTGGTTCAAACTGTCTCAAATGGGTTCAAACTGGCTCAATCCGGTTCAAACCGGCTCAAACTGGCTCAAACTGGCTCAAACTGGTTCAAACCTGCTCAAACTGGTTCAAACAGCTCAAAGCAGCTCAAACCGGCTGGAATCTCAAACCAGTTCAAACTAAGCATGGGCTGAAAATTCATTCCGCTCTCGGAATTTGCGGATTTTCCGCGATTTCGTGATCCACGAATCTCGCGAAATCGCGTTAAAATACGCGATATGTTTTGCTTTTGAGGTGTAGTGAAAAGGGGTTCTCATGTATAGGTCTCATGCACTGGATTTGGTTGTGTAGTGTTTGTGAGAGGAGCTTGTGACGTAGAGGGGGATGGTGATGTGCTTATGAGTAGAGTGTAGGTTGTGTGTAGGAGGGAATGAAGTAGACGTGAGTGTTTATCTTAGACTGGTTTGTTTCAAGAGTTACAAAGTGTATTGGTGTGTTGTGTGTTAGTGTTATTATGGTAGAAGGGAGAGGAGGGTGTTTTTTTTGGACAACTGAGGGAAGGATCATTATATGTTTGTTATTGATAAAAGGTGGTCTGTTAGGTGTAAATACAGCAGCGAGAGTGTGTCTGAATGGGATGTAGTTATGTACGATGTTGATTGGCGTTGTGTTAGTGATGAGTATATTGGTCAGTAGTATAGGATAGAGTTGTGTACTGTTTGTGGGTGATGATGGATAAGTGTGGTAGTTGGGATAGTAGGGTGTGTAGATGTAGTTTGGTTGGGTTGGTGGTGCATGCTGGTATATTCATCTGTGCATAGTGCTGTGCGTGGTGTACATTTGGTGTGAGTGTGTTGCTCTGTTTGTGGATGGTGTGGGCTGGGTATTTCTAAATATAAAAAAGGGCAGCATTTCTGGCCCTAGTCCCGAACCAGCTCAAACAGGCTTGAACCGGTTTGAACTGTCTCAAACCGGTTCAAACTGTCTCAAACTGTCTCGAACCGGTTCAAAGTGGCTCAAACCGGTTCAAACTGGCCCAAACCGGCTCAAACCAGCTCAAACTGGTTTAAACCGGCTCAAACTGGTTCAAACCGGCTCAAACCAGCTAAAACCAGCTAAAACCAGTACAAACTGGCTCAAACCAGTTAAAACCGGTTTAAACTGGTTCAAACAGTTCAAACCGGCTCAAACCGGTGTAAACTGGTTCAAAACCGGTTTGAACTGGTTCAAACTGGTTAAACTGGTTCAAACCGGTTCAAACCGGCTCAAACCGGCTGGAATCTCAAACCGGCTCATACCGGTTCAAACCATCCAAAACCGGCTCAAACCGGCTCAAACTGGCTCACATTGGCTCAAACCGGCTCAAACTGGCTCAAACCGGCTCAAACAGGCTCAAACTGGTTCAAACCAGCTCAAACCAGTTCAAACGGGCTCACACCGGCTCAAACCAGTTCAAATCGGTTCAAACTGGCTCAAACTAGTTCAAACCGGTTTAAACTGGTTCAAACTGGTTCAAACTGGCTCAAACAGGCTCAAACCTGTTCAAACCGGCTCAGACCGGTTCAAACTGGTATAAATAATAATAATAATAATAATAATAATAAAGGGGCTTGTAAAGCGCCTGGTGACGCCATCACGGCGTGTCCCCGCGCTGTGGAAAAGAGTCAAGAAACCGGAAGGAGATTACAGGGAAAACAGATGAGTTTTCAGAAGCTTTCTAAAGGTGGCTTCAGAGTCAGCTAATCTGATGCTCTTCGGGAGCTGGTTCCACTCTTTGGCTGCCATTACACGAAAGGAGCGGCCTCCCATTCTGGCTTTTTTTACACGGGGAATTTTCAGCAGACCTGTTCCCCCAGACCGGAGAGTTCTAGTGGGTTCATAGGGGATAGCTAGGTCGGTCATGTAGGGAGGGGCAGAGTGTGCGAGGATCCTATAGCACATAAGGAGGGCTTTAAATAGGACTCTCTTCTTTATAGACAGCCAGTGCAAGGTGGCAAGGGCAGGTTTAGATGCCGCTCTTCTAGGAAGTCTAAGGACTAGGCGTGCAGCGGTATTCTGGAGCACTTGAAGTCTCTTGATGTTTTTCTGCGTTGTTCCGAGCAGAAGCACATTGCCATAGTCCATCCTCGAGGTCACAAGAGCTTGGGTCATAGTGCGCCTTGCTTCAAGAGGAAGGAGGTCAAGGGTGCGATTTAAGGTCTTCATAACACCAAAGCACTTCCCCACCATTTTGTGCACATGGCTGTTGAAGGAAAGTCTGGGATCAATCCAGATCCCCAGATTTTTGGCTGATTGGCATGGGGTGGGTAATGGCCCTAGACAAGATGGCCACCACTCCTTGGTCCAACTCGTGTCCCTGCCACCAATCACCAGAACCTCCGTTTTGGAGCCATTAAGTTTCAGGCAGTGTTGGTTCATCCAGCCTGCCAATGCCTGCATGCAAGTTTTAAAGTTGTCGGCTGCCCTGCAGGGTGATTGGGTCAAGGAGATGAGAAGTTGGGTATCGTCGGCATATGAAACTAGTTCAATGCCGAACGATTGGACCACAGCAGCCAGAGGAGCCAAGTAAAGATTGAACAGGGTAGGGCTCAGGGCAGAGCCCTGAGGAACCCCCTGTTCCAGAGGTATGCTATCAGAGAGGTGTACGCCTCTCTGAACCTGGAAGCAGCAGCCGTTGAGGAATGCTTTCAACCAGCCCAGTGCTTCCTGGGTGACCCCGGCTTTGTTCAGACACTGCAGCAAGATGGAATGTGCTACAGTGTCGAACGCGGCACTGAGGTCCAGCATAATTAGTGCCATAGTCTGGCCCTGATCAGCACCCGCCCGTAGGGTTTCTGTTGCTCTCAGCAGGGCAGTTTCTGTGGAGTATCCAGCCCTAAAACCAGATTGAGAAATATGGAAGGCGTCATTAGACTCAAGGTGAGCCATAAGTTGTTTATTCGCTATTTTCTCGGCTACTTTCGCCAGGTAAGGTAGCAGCGAGATGGGCCGTAGGTTCTCGAGGGTGTCTTGACTGACATTAGGTTTTTTCTTTATTGGAAGAACAATAGCTTTCTTCCATTCCACAGGGAGAGTGGCCGAGGCAAAGGATAACTGAAGGATATGCCTGAAATGAGGTTCTAAGACTTCAAGGCTGGCTGCCAGAATCTTCGGGGGGGCAGGGTCCCTGGGAGAGCCAGAATTAATGCTTTTGCAGATACTGGTTAAATTAGGAGTCGGAGGGACCGAGAAGCAGTTTAGGCAAGTTCTGGCATGGGTAATCTCAACGTCCTCCATGAAGTCAGAACCAGAGGGTGGCTCAGTTGAGAAGTTGGCGTAGATGTTGGTAATTTTACTGGCAAAGTATTTGGTGATGTTATTACAAGTATCAACTGAGTCATTCAGAGCCGTACTCTCGTTGGATACCACAGATATTTCCTTAAAAATTTTAAAGAGCTCCTTTGAAGAGTTTTCCTCTTCTCCAATGCGGATTTTATAGTGGAGGGCTTTAGCGGAGCGAATGAGTTTGTAGTAGCGCGCTTGGGCTTCTTTATAGTGATTTTTAGCTATAGGGCAGAATTTGGTGTGCCATTCGCGTTCCAATTTTTTACAGACGGTCTTAGTAGTCTGAAGTTCTGACGTGAACCAAGGGGAGGATTTTCTCATTTTTTTGTTGACACGTGACCTACGAATCGGAGCAGTCTTATCTAGGGCAGTTTGGACACAATTCTTCAGGCACGTATAAGCAGTCTCACAATCAAGCCCTCCGGGAGGTCCAGTTGCTGCAAGTTCATCCACGAAAGTGGGTAAATTAAAGTTTTTCCACTTTCGATTTAAATAGACCTGCGTATTCTCATTTCTTAGTTCAGACTCAGATATCCATATGTGTATGGGAATGACAAAGTGGTCAGACCAGGGAACGGGGATAGGAGAAAGCACTTCCGCTCCGTTCCAGTTACAGAATATGGGATCGAGTAAGTGGCCTTGTCTATGAGTAGGGACCAGATTTTTTAGAGTGAGTTGCAGGGAGAGTAGTTCAGCTTTTATGCAGGAAGCATCATTGTCTAGAACATCATCAAAATGGATGTTCATATCGCCGAGCACCATAAGTCTGGATTTCCTTAAGGCGAGGGGTGCAGTAGCCTCTACTAGACTAGCTATGAAGTCAAACAGCGTGCCTGGGGGTCTGTAAATCAGAATACCTGATAGGGAGTGTTGGGGCCCCAGTATGATAGTAAATGAGGCTGCTTCGCAGTGATCAATTGTCAGGGGAGATAAGGAGCATTGTAAGGGGGCTTTAACAGCAATAGCTATTCCACCTCCTCGGCCGTTATGCCTATCAAGCCTGGTTCAAACCGGTTCAAACTGGTTCAAACTGTCTCAAACCATTTCAAACCGGTTTAAACAGGTTCAAACCAGTTTAAACTGGTTCAAACCGAGTCAACCCGGCTCAAAACCGGTCCAAACCAGTTCAAACTGGCTCAAACTGGTGCAAACCGGATCAAACCAGCTCAAACCAGTTCAAACCGGCTCAAACCGTTTCAAACCAGTTCAAACTGTCTCAAACCGGTTCAAACTGGCTCAAACCGGTACAAGCCAGTTAAAACTGCTTCAAAACCGGCTCAAACCAGTTCAAACCAGTTCAAACTGGCTCAAACCGGTTCAAACTGGATCAAACTGGTTCAAACTGGTTCAAACCAGTTCAAACCAGCTCAAACTCGTTCAAACCAGTTTTTAAACTGGTTCAAACTGGCTCAAACTGGATCAAACTGGCTCAAACCAGTTCAAACTGGCTCAAACTGGTTTAAACCGGCTCAAACCGGCTCAAACTGGTTCAAACCAGTTCACTGTCTCAAACTGGTTCAAACTGGCTGAAACTGGTTCAAACTGGTTCAAACTGGCTGAAACTGGTTCAAACCAGTTCAAACCAGTTCAAACCGGTTCAAACTGGCTCAAACACGTTTAAACTGGTTCAAACTGGTTCAAACCGGTTCAAACCAGTTCAAACTGGCTCAAACTGGTTCAAACTGGCTCAAACTGGTACAAACCAGTTCAAACCAGCTTAAACAAGTTTAAACTGGTTCAAACCAGTTTAAACCGGTTCAAACTGGATCAAACTGGCTCAAACTGGTTCAAACCAGCTCAAATCAGCTCAAACCGGCTGGAATCTCAAACCGGCTCAAACCGGTTCAAACCATCTCAAACCGGTTCAAACCGGCTCAAACTGGATCAAACCAGTTCAAACTGCCTCAAACCGGTTCAAACTGGCTCAAACCGGTTTAAACTGGTACAAACTGGTTCAAACCCGTTCAAACCGGCTCAAACCGGTTCAAACCAGTTCAAACTGGTTCACCGGTTCAAACTGGCTCAAACCGGTTTAAACTGGTTCAAACTGGTTCAAACCAGTTCAAACCAGTTCAAACTGGCTCAAACTGGCTCAAACTGGTACAAACCAGTTCAAACCAGCTTAAACCAGTTTAAACTGGTTCAAACCAGTTTAAACCGGTTCAAACTGGATCAAACTGGCTCAAACTGGTTCAAACCAGCTCAAATCAGCTCAAACCGGCTGGAATCTCAAACTGGTTCAAACCGGTTCAAACTGGTTAAACTGGTTCAAACCGGTTCAAACTGGCTCAAACTGGTTCAAACTGGCTCAAACTGGTTCAAACCAGTTCAAACCAGTTCACACCAGTTCAAACCGGTTTAAACTGGTTCAAACCAGTTTAAATCGGTTCAAACCAGATCAAACCGGCTCAAACTGGTTCAAACCAGCTCAAACCGGCGGAATCTCAACCGGCTCAAACTGGTTCAAACAAGCTCAAACTGGTTCAAACTGTCTCAAACCGGTTCAAACCGGTTCATACCAGTTTAAACCAGCTCAAACCGGTTTAAACCGGTTCAAACCAGTTCAAACCAGCTTAAACCAGTTTAAACTTGTTCTAACCAGTTTAAACCGGTTCAAACCGGATCAAACCGGCTCAAACTGGTTCAAACCAGCTCCAATCAGCTCAAACCGGCTGGAATCTCAAACCGGCTCAAACCGGTTCAAACTGTCTCAAACCGGTTCAAACTGGCTCAATCCGGTTCAAACCAGCTCAAACTGGCTCAAACCGGCTCAAACTGGCTCAAACTGGTTCAAACCGGCTCAAACTGGTTCAAACGGCTCAAAGCAGCTCAAACCGGCTGGAATCTCAAACCAGCTCAAACCAGTTCAAACTAAGCATGGGCTGAAAATTTGTTCCGCTCGCGGAATTTGCGGATTTTCCGCGATTTCGCGATCCACGAATCTCGCGAAATCGCGTTAAAATCCACTATATATTTTGCTTTTGAGGTGTAGTGAAAAGGGGGTCTCATATATAGGTTTCATGCACTGGATTTGGTTGTGTAGTGTTTGTGAGAGGAGCTTGTGACGTAGAGGGGGATGGTGATGTGCTTATGAGTAGAGTATAGTTTGTGTGTAGGAGGGAATGAAGTAGACGTGAGTGTTTATCTTAGACTGGTTTGTTTTAAGAGTTACAAAGTGTATTGGTGTGTTGTGTGTTAGTGTTATTATGGTAGAAGGGACAGGAGGGTGTTTGTTGGACAACTGAGGGAAGGATCATTATATGTTTGTTATTGATAAAAGGTGGTCTGTTAGGTGTAAATACAGCAGCGAGAGTGTGTCTGAATGTGATGTAGTTATGTACGATGTTGATTGGCGTTGTGTTAGTGATGAGTATATTGGTCAGTGGTATAGGAAATAGTTGTGTACTCTTTGTGGGTGATGATGGATAAGTGTGGTAGTTGGGATAGTAGGGTGTGTAGATGTAGTTTGGTTGGGTTGGTGGTGCATGCTGGTATATTCATCTGTGCATAGTGTTGTGCGTGGTGTACATTTGGTGTGAGTGTGTTGCTCTGTTTGTGGATGTGGATGGTGTGGGCTGGGTATTTCTAAATGAAAAAAGGGCAGCATTTCTGGCCCTAGTCCCGAACCAGCTCAAACCGGCTTGAACCAGTTTGAACCGTCTCAAACCGGTTCAAACTGGCTCAAACTGTCTCAAACCGGTTCAAACTGGCTCAAACTGGTTCAAACCAGCTAAAAACAGCTAAAACCGGTTCAAACTTGCTCAAACCAGTTAAAACTGGTAGAAACTGGTTCAAACTGGCTCAAACTGGCTCAAACAGGCTCAAACAGTTCAAACCGGCTCAAACCGGTGTAAACTGGTTCAAAACCGGTTTGAACTGGTTCAATCCGGTTCAAACTGGTAAAACTGGTTCAAACCGGTTCAAACCGGCTCAAACCGGCTGGAATCTCAAACCGGCTCAAACCGGTTCAAACCGTCCCAAACCGGCTCAAACAGGTTCAAACTGGCTCAAACTGTCTCGAACCGGTTCAAACTGGCTCAAACCGGTTCAAACTGGCTCAAACCGGTACAAACCAGCTCAAACTGGTTTAAACCGGCTCAAACTGGTTCAAACCGGCTCAAACCAGCTCAAACTGGTTCAAACCGGCTCAAACCAGCTCAAACTGGTTCAAACCGGCTCAAACCTGTTCAAACTGGCTCAAACCAGTTCAAACTGGCTCAAACTGGCTCAAACAGGCTCAAACAGTTCAAACGGCTCAAACCGGTGTAAACTGGTTCAAAACCGGTTTGAACGGGCTCAAACTGTCTCAAACCACTTCAAACCAGTTTAAACTGGTTCAAACCGGTTCAAACCGGTTCAAACTGGTTAAACTGGTTCAAACCGGTTCAAACCAGCTCAAACCGGTTCAAACCAGTTCAAACTGGCTCAAACCGGTTCAAACCAGCTCAAACCGGTTCAAACTGGCTCAAACCAGTTAAAACCGGTTTAAACTGCTTCAAACTGGCTCAAACTGGCTCAAACAGGCTCAAACAGTTCAAACCGGCTCAAACCGATGTAAACTGGTTCAAAACCGGTTTGACCGGGCTCAAACTGTCTCAAACCACTTCAAACCAGTTTAAACTGGTTCAAACCGGTTCAAACCGGTTCAAACTGGTTAAACTGGCTCAAACTGCCTCAAACCGGCTCAAACTTGTTCAAACCAGCTCAAATCAGCTCAAACTGGCTGGAATCTCAAACCGGCTGAAAACGGTTCAAACCGTCTCAAACCGGTTCAAACTGGCTCAATCCGGTTCAAACCAGCTCAAACTGGCTCAAACCGGCTCAAACTGGCTCAAACCGGCTCAAACTTGTTCAAACGGCTCAAAGCAGCTCAAACCGTCTGGAATCTCAAACCAGCTCAAACCAGTTCAAACTAAGCATGGGTTGAAAATTAGTTCCGCTCGTGGAATTTGCGGATTTTCCGCGATTTTGCGATCCACGAATCTCGCGAAATCGCGTTAAAATCCGCTATATGTTTTGCTTTTGAGGTGTAGTGAAAAGGGGGTCTGATGTATCGGTTTCATGCACTGGATTTGGTTGTGTAGTGTTTGTGAGAGGAGCTTGTGACGTAGAGGGGGATGGTGATGTGCTTATGAGTAGAGTGTAGGTTGTGTGTAGGAGGGAATGAAGTAGACGTGAGTGTTTATCTTAGACTGGTTTGTTTCAGGAGTTACAAAGTGTATTGGTGTGTTGTGTGTTAGTGTTATTATGGTAGAAGGGAGAGGAGGGTGTTTGTTGGACAACTGAGGGAAGGATCATTATATGTTTGTTATTGATAAAAGGTGGTCTGTTAGGTGTAAATACAGCAGCGAGAGTGTGTCTGAATGGGATGTAGTTATGTACGATGTTGATTGGCGTTGTGTTAGTGATGAGTATATTGGTCAGTAGTATAGGATAGAGTTGTGTACTGTTTGTGGGTGATGATGGATAAGTGTGGTAGTTGGGATAGTAGGGTGTGTAGATGTAGTTTGGTTGGGTTGGTGGTGCATGCTGGTATATTCATCTGTGCATAGTGCTGTGCGTGGTGTACATTTGGTGTGAGTGTGTTGATCTGTTTGTGGATGTGGATGGTGTGGGCTGGGTATTTCTAAATATAAAAAAGGGCAGCATTTCTGGCCCTAGTCCCGAACCAGCTCAAACAGGCTTGAACCGGTTTGAACCGTCTCAAACCGGTTCAAACTGTCTCAAACTGTCTCGAACCGGTTGAAACTGGCTCAAACCGGTTCAAACTGGCCCAAACCGGCTCAAACCAGCTCAAACTG
The DNA here is from genome assembly GCF_964261635.1 of Lissotriton helveticus. Taxonomy (NCBI): domain Eukaryota; kingdom Metazoa; phylum Chordata; class Amphibia; order Caudata; family Salamandridae; genus Lissotriton; species Lissotriton helveticus. The sequence continues at coordinate 1,325,404,012 of NC_136069.1, read as the reverse complement.
GTTTAAACCGGCTCAAACTGGTTCAAACCGGCTCAAACTAGCTAAAACCAGCTAAAACCAGTACAAACTGGCTCAAACCAGTTAAAACCGGTTTAAACTGGTTCAAACAGTTCAAACCGGCTCAAACCGGTGTAAACTGGTTCAAAACCGGTTTGAACTGGTTCAAACCGGTTCAAACTGGTTAAACTGTTCAAACCGGTTCAAACCGGCTCAAACCGGCTGGAATCTCAAACCGGCTCATACCGGTTCAAACCATCCAAAACCGGCTCAAACCGGCTCAAACTGGCTCACATTGGCTCAAACCGGCTCAAACTGGCTCAAACCGGCTCAAACCGGCTCAAACAGGCTCAAACTGGTTCAAACCAGCTCAAACCAGTTCAAACGGGCTCACACCGGCTCAAACCAGTTCAAATCGGTTCAAACTGGCTCAAACTAGTTCAAACCGGTTTAAACTGGTTCAAACTGGTTCAAACTGGCTCAAACAGGCTCAAACCTGTTCAAACCGGCTCGGACCGGTTCAAACTGGTATAAACTGGTTCAAACCGGTTCAAACTGGTTCAAACTGTCTCAAACCATTTCAAACCGGTTTAAACAGGTTCAAACCAGTTCAAACTGGTTCAAACCGAGTCAACCCGGCTCAAAACCGGTCCAAACCAGTTCAAACTGGCTCAAACTGGTGCAAACCGGATCAAACCAGCTCAAACCAGTTCAAACCGGCTCAAACCGTTTCAAACCAGTTCAAACTGTCTCAAACCGGTTCAAACTGGCTCAAACCGGTACAAGCCAGTTTAAACTGCTTCAAAACCGGCTCAAACCAGTTCAAACCAGTTCAAACTGGCTCAAACCGGTTCAAACTGGATCAAACTGGTTCAAACCAGTTCAAACCAGCTCAAACTCGTTCAAACCAGTTTTTAAACTGGTTCAAACTGGCTCAACCCGGTTCAAACTGGCTCAAACTGGATCAAACTGGCTCAAACTGGTTTAAACCGGCTCAAACCGGCTCAAACTGGTTCAAACCAGTTCAAACTGTCTCAAACTGGTTCAAACTGGCTGAAACTGGTTCAAACTGGTTCAAACTGGCTGAAACTGGTTCAAACCAGTTCAAACCAGTTCAAACCGGTTCAAACTGGCTCAAACACGTTTAAACTGGTTCAAACTGGTTCAAACCGGTTCAAACCAGTTCAAACTGGCTCAAACTGGTTCAAACTGGCTCAAACTGGTACAAACCAGTTCAAACCAGCTTAAACAAGTTTAAACTGGTTCAAACCAGTTTAAACCGGTTCAAACTGGATCAAACTGGCTCAAACTGGTTCAAACCAGCTCAAATCACCTCAAACCGGCTGGAATCTCAAACCGGCTCAAACCGGTTCAAACCATCTCAAACCGGTTCAAACCGGCTCAAACTGGATCAAACCAGTTCAAACTGCCTCAAACCGGTTCAAACTGGCTCAAACCGGTTTAAACTGGTACAAACTGGTTCAAACCCGTTCAAAACGGCTCAAACCGGTTCAAACCAGTTCAAACTGGTTCACTGGTTCAAACTGGCTCAAACTGGTTTAAACTGGTTCAAACTGGTTCAAACCAGTTTAAACCGGTTCAAACTGGATCAAACTGGCTCAAACTGGTTCAAACCAGCTCAAATCAGCTCAAACCGGCTGGAATCTCAAACTGGTTCAAACCGGTTCAAACTGGTTAAACTGGTTCAAACCGGTTCAAACTGGCTCAAACCGGTTCAAACTGGCTCAAACTGGTTCAAACCAGTTCAAACCAGTTCACACCAGTTCAAACCGGTTTAAACTGGTTCAAACCAGTTTAAATCGGTTCAAACCAGATCAAACCGGCTCAAACTGGTTCAAACCAGCTCAAACCGGCTGGAATCTCAACCGGCTCAAACTGGTTCAAACTGTCTCAAACGGGTTCAAACTGGCTCAATCCGGTTCAAACCGGCTCAAACTGGCTCAAACTGGCTCAAACTGGTTCAAACCGGCTCAAACTGGTTCAAACAGCTCAAAGCAGCTCAAACCGGCTGGAATCTCAAACCAGTTCAAACTAAGCATGGGCTGAAAATTCATTCCGCTCTCGGAATTTGCGGATTTTCCGCGATTTCGTGATCCACGAATCTCGCGAAATCGCATTAAAATACGCTATATGTTTTGCTTTTGAGGTGTAGTGAAAAGGGGTTCTCATGTATAGGTCTCATGCACTGGATTTGGTTGTGTAGTGTTTGTGAGAGGAGCTTGTGACGTAGAGGGGGGTGGTGATGTGCTTATGAGTAGAGTGTAGGTTGTGTGTAGGAGGGAATGAAGTAGACGTGAGTGTTTATCTTAGACTGGTTTGTTTCAAGAGTTACAAAGTGTATTGGTGTGTTGTGTGTTAGTGTTATTATGGTAGAAGGGAGAGGAGGGTGTTTGGCTCAAACTGGTTCAAATCAGCTCAAACCAGTTCAAACTGGCTCAAACCGGTTCAAACCGGCTCAAACTGGTTCAAACTGTACAAACTGGTTTAAACTGGTTCAAACTGGTTCAAACTGGCTCAAACAGGCTCAAACCAGTTCAAACCGGCTCAGACCGGTTCAAACTGGTATAAACTGTTTCAAAACGGTTCAAACTGGTTCAAACTGTCTCAAACCGGTTCAAACCGGTTCAAACCAGTTCAAACCAGTTTAAACCAGCTCAAACAGGTTTAAACCGGTTCAAACCGGATCAAACCGGCTCAAAATGGTGCAAACCAGCTCAAACTGGCTGGAATCTCAAACCAGCTCACACCGGTTCAAGCCGTCTCAAACCGGTTCAAACTGGCTCAATCCGCTTCAAACCGGCTCAAACTGGCTCAAACTGGCTCAAACCGGCTCAAACGGGCTCAAACTGGTTCAAACTGGCTCAAACTGGTACAAACCAGTTCAAACCAGCTTAAACCAGTTTAAACCGGTTCAAACTGGATCAAACTGGCTCAAACTGGTTCAAACCAGCTCAAATCAGCTCAAACCGGCTGGAATCTCAAACCGGCTCAAACCAGTTCAAACCATCTCAAACCGGTTCAAACCGGCTCAAACTGGATCAAACCAGTTCAAACTGGCTCAAACCGGTTCAAACTTGCTCAAACCGGTTTAAACTGGTTCAAACTGGTTCAAACCCTTTCAAACCGTCTCAAACCGGTTCAAACCGGTTCAAACTGGTTAAACTGGTTCAAACCGGTTCAAACTGGCTCAAACCAGTTCAAACTGGCTCAAACCAGTTCAAACCAGTTCAAACCAGTTCACACCAGTTCAAACCGGTTTAAACTGGTTCAAACCAGTTTAAATCAGTTCAAACCAGATCAAACCGGCTCAAACTGGTTCAAACCAGCTCAAACCAGCTCAAACCGGCTGGAATCTCAACCGGCTCAAACTGGTTCAAACTGTCTCAAACGGGTTCAAACTGGCTCAATCCGGTTCAAACTGGCTCAAACTGGCTCAAACTGGTTCAAAACTGCTCAAACTGGTTCAAACAGCTCAAAGCAGCTCAAACCGGCTGGAATCTCAAACCAGTTCAAACTAAGCATGGGCTGAAAATTCATTCCGCTCTCGGAATTTGCGGATTTTCCGCGATTTCCTGATCCACGAATCTCGCGAAATTGCGTTAAAATACGCGATATGTTTTGCTTTTGAGGTGTAGTGAAAAGGGGTTCTCATGTATAGGTCTCATGCACTGGATTTGGTTGTGTAGTGTTTGTGAGAGGAGCTTGTGACGTAGAGGGGGGTGGTGATGTGCTTATGAGTAGAGTGTAGGTTGTGTGTAGGAGGGAATGAAGTAGATGTGAGTGTTTATCTTAGACTAGTTTGTTTCAAGAGTTACAAAGTGTATTGGTGTGTTGTGTGTGTTGTGTGTTAGTGTTATTATGGTAGAAGGGAGAGGAGGGTGTTTGGCTCAAACTGGTTCAAATCAGCTCAAACCAGTTCAAACTGTCTCAAACCGGTTCAAACCGGCTCAAACTGGTTCAAACTGGTACAAACTGGTTTAAACTGGTTCAAACTGGTTCAAACTGGCTCAAACAGGCTCAAACCAGTTCAAACCGGCTCAAACCGGTTCAAACTGGTATAAACTTTTTCAAACTGGTTCAAACTGGTTCAAACTTTCTCAAACCGGTTCAAACCGGTTCAAACCAGTTTAAACCAGCTCAAACAGGTTTAAACCGGTTCAAACCGGATCAAACCGGCTCAAAATGGTGCAAACCGGCTCAAACCAGCTCAAACCGGCTGGAATCTCAAACCAGCTCACACCGGTTCAAGCCATCTCAAACCGGTTCAAACTGGCTCAATCCGCTTCAAACCGGCTCAAACTGGCTCAAACTGGCTCAAACCGGCTCAAACTGGCTCAAACTGGTTCAAACTGGCTCAAACTGGTACAAACCAGTTCACACCAGCTTAAACCAGTTTAAACTGGTTCAAACCAGTTTAAACCGGTTCAAACTGGATCAAACTGGCTCAAACTGGTTCAAACCAGCACAAATCAGCTCAAACCGGCTGGAATCTCAAACCGGCTCAAACCAGTTCAAACCATCTCAAGCTGGTTCAAACCGGCTCAAACTGGATCTAACCAGTTCAAACTGGCTCAAACCGGTTCAAACTGGCTCAAACCGGTTTAAACTGGTTCAAACTGGTTCAAACCCGTTCAAACCGGCTCAAACCAGTTCAAACTGGTTCAAACTGGTTGAAACCGGTTCAAAGTGGTTAAACTGGTTCATACCGGTTCAAACTGGCTCAAACTGGTTCAAACTGGCTCAAACTGGTTCAAACCAGTTCAAACCAGTTCACACCAGTTCAAACCGGTTTAAACTGGTTCAAACCAGTTTAAATCGGTTCAAACCAGATCAAACCGGCTCAAACTGGTTCAAACCAGCTCAAACCAGCTCAAACCGGCTGGAATCTCAACCGGCTAAAACTGGTTCAAACTGTCTCAAATGGGTTCAAACTGGCTCAATCCGGTTCAAACCGGCTCAAACTGGCTCAAACTGGCTCAAACTGGTTCAAACCTGCTCAAACTGGTTCAAACAGCTCAAAGCAGCTCAAACCGGCTGGAATCTCAAACCAGTTCAAACTAAGCATGGGCTGAAAATTCATTCCGCTCTCGGAATTTGCGGATTTTCCGCGATTTCGTGATCCACGAATCTCGCGAAATCGCGTTAAAATACGCGATATGTTTTGCTTTTGAGGTGTAGTGAAAAGGGGTTCTCATGTATAGGTCTCATGCACTGGATTTGGTTGTGTAGTGTTTGTGAGAGGAGCTTGTGACGTAGAGGGGGGTGGTGATGTGCTTATGAGTAGAGTGTAGGTTGTGTGTAGGAGGGAATGAAGTAGACGTGAGTGTTTATCTTAGACTGGTTTGTTTCAAGAGTTACAAAGTGTATTGGTGTGTTGTGTGTGTGTTGTGTGTTAGTGTTATTATGGTAGAAGGGAGAGGAGGGTGTTTGGCTCAAACTGGTTCAAATCAGCTCAAACCAGTTCAAACTGTCTCAAACCGGTTCAAACCGGCTCAAACTGGTTCAAACTGGTACAAACTGGTTTAAACTGGTTCAAACTGGTTCAAACTGGCTCAAACAGGCTCAAACCAGTTCAAACCGGCTCAAACTGGTTCAAACTGGTATAAACTTTTTCAAACTGGTTCAAACTGGTTCAAACTGGTTCAAACCCGTTCAAACCGGCTCAAACCAGTTCAAACTGGTTCAAACTGGTTTAAACCGGTTCAAACCGGATCAAACCGGCTCAAAATGGTGCAAACCGGCTCAAACCAGCTCAAACCGGCTGGAATCTCAAACCAGCTCACACCGGTGCAAGCCGTCTCAAACCGGTTCAAACTGGCTCAATCCGCTTCAAACCGGCTTAAACTGGCTCAAACTGGCTCAAACCGGCTCAAACTGGCTCAAACTGGTTCAAACCGGCTTAAACTGGTTCAAACAGCTCAAACCGGCTGGAATCTCAAACCAGCTCAAACCAGTTCAAACCGGCTCAAACTGGTTCAAACACGCTCAAACCGGTTCAAACTGGTTCAAACTGGCTCAAACCGGTTCAAACCGGTTTAAACAGGTTCAAACTGTTTCAAACTGGCTCAAACAGGCTCAACCAGCTCAAACTGGCTCAAACCGGTGCAAAGCAGTGTAAACTGGTTCAAACCAGTTCAAACCGGTTCAAACCGGATCAAACCGGTTCAAACTGGCTCAAACTGGTTCAAACCAGTTCAACCCAGTTTTTAAACGGGTTCAAACCGGTTCAAACTGGTTCAAATCGACTCAAACCAGTTCAAACCGGCTCAAACCGGTTCAAACCAGTTTAAACTTGTTCAAACTGGTTCAAACTAAGCATGGGCGAATTTTGCGAATTTGGGGTTCGCGAATTTGCGGATTTTCAAATTCGGGATCCGCAAAATCTGCGAACTTTCGCGAATTTGCGGATGTTTTTGGTTTTTTTTGTGTTCGCAAGGGTTTCTGCCAGTTCGCGAGGGTTTTTTTCCAGTTCGCAAACGCGAACTTACTTGTCGGGTCGCAACGGTCGCGACCATGTTGTTTCGACATCTGGTTCATCACAGCACCCTCTGTTTCTCCACTGCCACCCTATGGTTCACCCATGCTTCACCCATGCCACCCTCTGGTGCATCACTGCCACCCTCTGGTTCATCACTGTAGATTATGGGGGGAAAAGCACACCTGCCCTGCTTCAACTGACATGAATTAATTTGGGGTTGATTAATGTGTCACTGAATTTGAACTTCCAGTCTGGCACCTGATTCCTTATCTGTAATTTGCTTTCTGTTGCAGTGCAATTGTTTTTCACAGGACCTTTGTGGCCTACTTGTAGCTATACTATGAGCCTGCTGTGAGGGTCAGAGCAGGGTCATAGAATAGTTGCAAATAGGCATCTGAACTCTGGAGGGGCCCGTCAGGAAGCACTACAGGGAATGGTTACTAATGATGAGTTTGAACTTTTGCACCTGCTGAGTGCTTTCAGTTTTGCAAAACTCATTTTTCTGCAATTTCACGGGGCGCGAATTAGCACGAGATCAAATTCGGATGCCGCGAATTCGTGCGAATATGCGATTTTTTTTTTTGCGGCGTGTTAGTTTGCAAGGTTTTGTGTGATTTAGCGAGCCGCTTGTAGCGCAACGGCGCGAAGTTACCCTCACGGTTGTTCACGGGCATGGCCATCTTGTTTGTTTGACATATTTCCATTTCCGGGCGCTATCTGTAATCTCGCTAAGTGTGCGGCTCGCTAGTACAAGTTCTCGTGTGATCGCGAGGGAAATCTCGCGCGAACTTACCCACGTGGTCGTGAACGGGCGCGGCCATCTTGTTTCTCATTCATTGCTATGGATCTGGGCATGCTTTCTGTATCCTCTGTCAATCTCTGCCATCCTTTGCTTGTTTGAAGTTTTTTTTAATCTATTTTACTTATTATCTATCCCTCTATTTTTCTAGCTCTATATTTTTGTGTTTTCTGCTACTTTTGGTTAATTTTAAACTACTTTTTTAAACTCTTTTCTTTTCTTCTTCCCTATTCTATTTCTTATTTATTATTTACCTTCCTTTCTGCCCAGACCTTGGTAAAGGGAGCGGGGAAGCAGCCTGAGAAGGGGAAGGGTCCCGCACCCTGTGCCCGGCTCCCGTGCGGGCGTTTGAGGGGGGAGCAGGTCACAGCCCGGGAGATCTTTAGCGCGGAGGAGGTGGCCGCACTAGTTTTTTATGTCCAGCGCCGCCTCTCCTGGACCATTATGGCAGGCGGCAAGATCGCTAGCGGCTACGGGATCCGGGAGCGCCGGAACCGGTGGGAGAAGGTGTGCCGGGCCATGTACCAACACTCTCGGGTCCGGCGCACCTACAATCAGGCCACCCACCATTGGACGGATCTCCTGGACCGGAAACGCGACTTGATCGACCTGCTCGGCCTCGAGATCCCCGGGCTTGGTGAGTAGTAGTAGCTATTTCTTCACTACTCTGTTTTTTCCTGCTCTGTGTGTTATTATATTGCAAATGTTTGTTTTTTACCAAGAGTAATAATGCTGCTGATTACATTGTAGGTAAATTATATTTCAAAATCTTCTGTGCATTTCAGGTGCACTGCTCTCCTTCTCAGTAGCATTCCTACTATGCTTATTTGTTTTCGATTTTGTGTTAATTTCATTGGCCTGAGAAATTATGTATGAGTGTAGTTTAAAGAACTGCATAATGCTAGACACTAAGGGTCAGATTTTTAATTACCGGCGCATCCCTGCAAAGTAGCAGGGATGCGCCAGTAATTGTGCCCCACGCCACCACCACCCATGGTGCGCCGTATTTACAATGCGGCGCACCATGGGCCCAAAACGTCACTGAAGCGTTACGCATCTGTGCCGTAAAGGCGGCACATTGCTGGAGTTGCGTCGCAACGATGGCGCAGCTCCAGCAATGCTCTGGGGTGCCCTATCTCCCCAATGCTGCGTCAAGCCGTATGTCTGCTTCAAGCAGGCGCAGGGTTTGAGTCACGCATCATTGCCCTAAAAGTGACTGATTGAAATCTTGTAGATTTCCCTCAGCCACTTTTAGGATGCGTTCCTGCGCAGGAACGCCCTCCCTGCGCCGGAACGCCCCCTGATGGCGCAGGGCTTTACAACGTGATGCATCTCCCATATGCGTCACGTTGTTAATATACGCCGCACCATGGCGCCTCTTTTGTTCTGCCGCTGCGTCACAAAAGTCACGCAACATTGGAGCAAAAGAGCCGCAAGGGGCTTGTAAATCTGCCGCTACAGACTCAAGTCCAGTCCTTCCTTTGTACACCTGGCAATAAGAAGAAATGGTGGTGGTGGATTGATCGTTTGAGTATTTTAATGACTGGGTAATGTAGTAGGAAACTTTTTAGTGTTGTCGCTGATCTGCAATCACAATGGAGTTTGTCTGTCACTTCGCGTGCTGCGGACTGCTGCCTGCCAGTCCTAGGCGAACCTTTTTAGTAGTTTGTTTAGTGAGTTACATAACTTTCCAAGTCGTCGGTCCGCAAAACAAGCAATACTAATATCGTAGTAGACCACATGAGATAGGTCAATATATCCCGTGGAATAGTTGTCTATTTGCTATTTCGCCAAAATATTTTGTTATTGTTATTTTGAAATGTTTGATTTGGTTGACAAAAATCATCCATGTTTTCGGGTCTTTCTTTCTTTCATGTTGTACTTCAGCTCCCCCCAGGGGCAAGAGGACATTGGAGGAGGCTGCTGCTGCTGAACAAGGCCAGGATCGGTCAGGCGAGGGCTCCTTTGCTGGCCCCGGTAAGTTTTAATTTTAATATAGAGTACCTATTTTTTCCTAGCGTTCCTCATTCGATTTTTTCTAAATCGTCTTTGACTTCTTGTAGACTGTATCCAAATTCTTATCCTGCCTCGACTATGACTCCCTGTGGTATTACTACCAAGAAAGAATAAGATACTACTTTACTTTTGGTTTGGATAGGAGGACAATCCATACTACTACTGTTGCAGGGACAAATCTGCACAAACAGAACTATGGACACTAAATAGTGCATTGTTTATCAATTATAATAGGCGCAGGTAGACTTTCCACATACCTCAGTGATATCAGGCTTTGAAGAACCCCCAATCTCCTTACTGACTAGATAGTGTGGCAGAGTCATTTAGCTCCCGAATTCATCGATGATTGATCCCCAATGATGATTATCCAACGCAGGACAAGAGTACGGAGTCAGAGTCCAGAAGTCTCAGAGGCACGGGCTCATGCTTGCAAATTGCAAAACCTTTTGCTCATTCACTCATGACCAAAAACCACAGAGTCTATTTAAGTTTAAAAGCTTTATTAAAAGTAAAAATATTTATTAGAATCAAGCTTGTCATAAAACATAAACGGTTGATTAAAAATGGAAAAATGCTTATAGTGATTTATTTCACACATTTATTGTGGGCGAGCCGAGCCCTCACCTGGTTTGAACTTTAATTTTTCTTTTTGGTGCTGAATCGTTGGTCCCTCCGTCCTAGTGATGATGATTTGTTCTTAGAAGTGAAGCTTCTGTCTGTTATGAGAAAAATGGTGCGTGTTAAAAAGCAAGCATTCATCAGTTGTGCCAAAAGTGCAGCAAGACAACACCCTTCCCTGGAAAAAGGGACATTTTTACTTTAGAGTAGACAGTCACAAATTATTAGATTGGTTTCTGTATTCACATTTCTTCATTCCTAGACAAAATACTAGTGATTGGTGTATGTCTATGACATCTAACATTCTTAAATATACTTTGTAGGTGGAAGATCTGGTGCTGGGCACAGCGCGGAGGTGAACGAGGAAAGTTCTGGGGAGGAGGCGGTGCAAGTGCCAGACCAAACTGCTGTGCGGGTTGCCACGGTAGTGGCGGGTAGTGATAAGCTCTTTTATTCCTTACTTATTGAGATTGCAGACTACATAGTGTGCTTCCCGTGAGAAAACGTAAGGTTTGTCCAGATGAGAGACATGAAGAAGAATGATTGACATATAGTTTGAATGGATGGATGCCTGGATCATGGTACTATCTGACTCTTAGATAGCATATGTGTATCTAGAGAGAGTAGACGGTCACTGGATGAACTAAGTGTTACTTTGAAGAGCATGTAACACCGAACCCGCACGTCCGTCCCAGTGTAGGAAAGGCAAGGAAAAGAAGTTGTAATTTTGTCCTAATACTACCATGAATAGTAGCAGTAGTTTGTATTGCAAGCACAGCATATATCCGGCTATTACGATGGCCACTCACTACCTCTGTTAATAAGTTTAGTAGAACTCGGTCATTCTTGTGTGGATGTATCACTGTTCACTCAATAAAAAGCCAAGCACCTAAAGTCATCCCATATGTAAGCAAATACATACCATGTGCAGTGATAGATAATCAGATTATTTATCTTCGTCATTTTCCTTTTCTGGTATTCATTGGCACTGTAGGGTGAAAGTTAAATTAATTAAGCAGTAGCCCTTATAACAGAGTATTCTCAGTGCCACCCATAATAGAAAAGTAAGAGCATCACCACCTGCATGTACTGGACTGGTACAGTAACGCAAGTCTGTCTCACTCATCATGGCGGGCGTCTGTTTATCTCGGGTGCAAGTTGACTGCGCTGGCATTATGCCGGCTTGCAGAAGTTAACGTACCAATTGTGCTAAACATGAGAGAAGAAGAAGAATAAGACTGGTGTACTGTCATAGTCGAATCTAATGGAGTGAGTCCATAGTGCTCGTAGAATTGATTCCTTAAACTCCCACTAATGTTAGAGCAAGGATGAATAAGTGGGAGGTTAGATAGATACTGGCCACAATAGTTATGTACGGCGCTTGCAAGTTGCTACTTCTACTGTGACACAACTTTCTGCTGAATCATTTTGTGTTAATCTTAAAGAGCATTGGTTAGAGACTATGTCTTTCTTTCTTCATATAGATGCTCCTTCCAAACCAACAAGGAAGGAGCTGGCTAAAAGGGCCCAGCAACGGAGGCTGGAGGCCACTGTCGCCAAATATCGGCGACTGTGGCCCAGGAGGAGGAGGACACGCAGAGTACGTCAACAACATCCACGGCGACACCTGCATCCTCCTCCGTGCTCCCTGGGTCAGCCAGTCAGCGCAGCAGGTCTCCAGCAGTACGGAGCCGGGGTACCGCAGCCACCCGCCACCGCCGAGCAGCAAAGAAATCAGCTGCCCCCACAGCAGTTGCAAAAAAAGGATGCACCGCCTTTCCCTGAGGGTTTCCTACCTCGAGCAGGAGCTCCTCAACACCAAAACCCTGCTCGAGACCCTCCGCAAGGAGCATGCTGACCTGGCCCGAAAAGTCAACAGCAGCCAGTAGGAGGAGACTGTCCCTTGCCCCTTTTTTAAAGACTTCTGGGGGGTGGGAATTGGGAGTTGGATTTTCTACTTTTTTGGACTTAGTTTCTTAGTTTTCAGGAACATTCGTTGGGGTTCGGGAGGGGGGTGGGTTGGGTCTTGCGGGAGATTTTTTATGTTATTGGATATATAAATATACTTTAAACTTTATCTTAGCATACATGTTTTTTACTGCTTTTAAGGCTGGTGGGTGGGGGTTTAACAGTCCTGAAACTTAAGTGGCATCTTGATTCAAGTTGTGTAAGTACTAATGGCCCAAATGTTTTCAAAACTAAGTGCCTCTCACAGAGTAAGTGAATTCAATAGTCCTAGGACCGTCAGTCTCTCGTCTCTCCTAATACTCCATTATACTACCTCCCCCCAAACGCTTATCTTACCTGTAATTTGTGTTTGGAAATAGGGCTAGGCACAGGGCTGGCTGCACGCGAAATGACGATTAAGGTTGGCAATACTGGGCGGATGAAATGTCATCATTGCGGTGGTACTTGTGGTGTTACACAGTGGCAGTTGCAGCATCTGAAAAAAAAGAAAATGAAACCTTGTTTGTCCTTACCGTAGCATTAGAACGGTACGATAGAGAATATAGCAGGTGACAGTACACTAGAACAGTGCCACAATGTAGCCTAACAAATGGTAAAGTATTGAAAGTATAACTAGTACATGCATTGAATTTCTTTGACATTGGCTACTATTACAAGAAATAGTACTGAAGGTGAAGGACACAGCAGCGTAATAATTTCATTTGCCACGTCTAGGAGGAGGATGTTATTGATGACCAATCAAGTTGATGGCGCACATGAAAATCTGCTTTCATTTGCCAATAGGGACTCAGTGTCAAGCTGAGTAAGAATATATCCTCAGATTCCTTCACCAGCCTGTTGCTATGACCTTATCCTCCCCAGCAAGTGTGTGGAATTATTGCTGTCATTTAGTCACACATCAATCAAAACCACACAGCCCGGGGGAAGAGGGTTAGGGTTTGGAAAATGGATGTGAATGGGAGTTTTTGGGAAAGTTTTTTTTTTTGTGTCATAATTTTTTATTGGAGTTCAAAGATAGGCAATTTCATAGGTTACAAAACAATATAATAAATATAAATCAGTATGTGACAAATTATATACACCTGTAATATATTAAGGAAGAGGAAAAAAGGAGGGAAAGGGGAAAAAGGAGAAGGGAAAAAGCTATATATAGGGAGGGAAAGAAAAGAGAATGCGAATTTCAGGAATCGCAAAGAAAGGGGGTCCACACCTGCTGGAATATTTGTTCTTGGTCTTGTATCCTATAAACTACCTTTTCATAGGATGCTGTCTGTATCATCGCAACCATCCAGTCCTCTTTGGAGGGAGGGCTAGGTGATTGCCACAGCCTTAAAACACAAAGTTTAGCAGCAGTAAGCGCATTGTGTAAGAGTCGACTTTGAGGTCGTGAAATAGAAGGAAAACTTCTAAAGTCATGTAGCAAAATAGTGGCAGGTGTGAAAGGGAGTGAAAGAGGAATAGTTTCTAGTAGTGTAGATCCTATTTGCTGCCAAAATTGTTTTTATAAAAGGACATTCAAAAATTATATGCAGGAGGTCACAATTAGCTTCAGAGCATCTCCAACACCTAGAATGTGATGATAATCCAGCTCGTTGCAACTTTAAGGGAGTCCAATGCCAATCTTGTAAAGTTTTAAAAACACGTAACTTCATTCGTGCTTCACGAGTGCCCTTATCCAGGGCTTCCAATATGTCTGGCCAGGTATCTTCATCTATGGTGATATGAAGCCGTTCCTGCCATTTATCACAGAGAGTAGCAAGAAGTGGCTGCGAATATAAATGGTTAATCAGAGATCTATATAAACCTGACATGACACCTTTATGTCGGCCCCAAGTGCAAAGAAAAGTCAAAATCGGTGAAGTTTGCAGTGTCCATGGGGGGAGGCCAAGACATCTCTTCAGAGAATGTTGAAGTTGTAAATATCTCGAAGCCTGATGTAAAGGAAGATCAAATTCTTCACAAAGAATCTCAAAAGATTTCAGTTCACCACCTACTATAAGTTGATCTAAGATTAAGATTCCTCTTGAGCTCCATTCAGGCCAAGAAAGTGCTTGTATATTAATTCGAATGCTTTCATTCTTCCAGATGGGAGCTTTAGAATGTAAACGATGGGCAATGCGCAGTAGACGATGTGCACGTTGGGTACAAAGCTAACCATAAACCTTTTAAGTGACATAAAGGAAGTGCATGCACTACTGCATGCATGGTTACTGACAAGTAAGTAGTACTTTCGACAACTGTGAATGAAAGAATGCGACAGTACAGGGCTGCAGTAATAATTATGCGTTTTCACTTGCCTATCTCTGCACTCAGAGAAACACTTCGTACATCAAATTAGGTTTGAAAAATAGCAGAAGTAAAACCTATACAATGGCTGTAGGGATGAATTTAGAAGCAGAGATCAAATAAATGCAGAGTCACACTCATAGAAGTTCACAGCAATAACATTACTTAAAAGATAATTAGAAAAGAACGGATACTGTATCTGTATGTTGTTGTAGTTGTCCTGTTGAATTTGGGAAGTTGTAAGATGCATCCAACCATTCCTCTTATTAGCAGGACTCCTCCATTCCATCTGACGCTCCGTCCATCAATGTTGGTGACCAGAAGACACCCTGTCCACTGCCTGCCTGGCGGATGCTGAATTGCGGCTCGCTAATGTGAAGCCTGACTTCATCCTTTTCCCATTGCATAGGCTGAAACCCGGCCTGTAATTATTGATGGAAAAACAGGAAGTGATATTAGAACACCACTGCCAAATAAATATAAGGTATGTACGCTGTGTAGTGCAAAAAGTCACACTTTGAGTTTCCAAATAGACAGTACAATATTTTTGAAAGTGCGTTCTCTGTCTGAGTCTCCTTTTGAAGGATAAATAAGTATGGGCGAATTAATTTAGCGGATCTTTCCCCTCAAGCTAGGTGTACTGTAAACTGTGTTTTTGAACAAAATTAGACCTTCCCAGCAGTGCTCCCAGACCCTTACTAAACCCAGTAGCAAAAATGTAGAAGACCCCCAATCAGATCTCAAAAAACGAGGCCTAGTAGAAAATGGTGACAAAACGTACTTTGAAAGTAAAGTAGGCCCAAATCCCCCCTTACCCACCGTGGATTGTATTCAAACCACTTGCAAGCAAGCAAAAGTATCCATATCCAGCATCGTTTCAAGACTCGCAACCCCCCCCACAAACAGCACCCCGCCCAAACACATGCAATACAATACTGCTTACCCTAACGAGCCCTAAGTTAAGAATAGTGGCAAACGCTTTCTTTAACTAGGCCAAATCCCCCCTTTCCCACCATGGATTTTCTTCAAACCACTTGCAACCAAAATTACACATTCCCACGAGGGCTCTAAGACCCCAGAACTGTTATGTTATGTTATGTTATTGACATCTTTAATGCGCACAGATGCTCCAGCGAAGGAGCGTCCTGGAGCAGGGAAAGGTGGACATAACACAACACTAAAACCAGCAACAAAAGAAGCAAGGGTACTTGAAAACAAGGAAGAATTAAAACAAGAAGGTTTTCAGGGCCCTACGAAAAGATAATAGATCGTCCGAGAGGCGGATTTCCAGGGGAAGCGCATTCCAGAGAGTCGCAGCTTTCACTCGAAAGGAGCGTCCACCCATCCGGCTGAGTCTGAAGCAGGGGACAACCACAAGGAACTGACCGAGAGATCTGAGAGAACGCGTTGGAACGTAGGGAGAGATAAGATTATTAAGTATCTCTGGTGCCGACTCTTGCAGAATTTTAAAAACCAGGCTAAGAGCCTTAAAGTGAATTCTCTTTTTAATCGGTAGCCAGTGCAAGGACCGAAGAGTATTAGAGGTGGGACAGGTCCGAGGCAAACCGACCACCGCCCTAGCCGCTGCGTTCTGTACCCGTTGTAAACAAAGGATCTCGGCTTGGTTAGCTCCAAGAAGGAGTGAACTAGCGTAGTCCAACCGGGAAATAATCATTGCTTGGATGACCAGCTGTCTTGTTGGAGCGTCAAAAAATTTGAGCACAGGTCTTAGCCCGCGTAATACACCAAAACAGCCTGCCGCCACTCTCTTGGTATGGGTCACAAAGCTTAATGTGTGGTCAAGCCACACTCCCAAATTCCTGAGTTCCAAGACTGGTGCCGGGGCCGGCCCCAGCTCAGGTGGCCACCATCTGTCCCCCCCCTCAGTTGCAAAAATCTAGAACACCCCGAAACACATGCAATCCTGCTGCTAGTGCAGCCTAAGTTAATGTGCCAAAACGCCTTTCAGCATGGATTTTCTCCAGACCACTTTTATCCGGTATTAGACCTTCCCAACAATGCCCCAAGACCTGCCAACCCACCCACAAAAAAGCAGAACACCCCCATACAGGCAAAAAGCAAAAATGGAACATCTCATACTTAGAATATTTTCGGCCTTCTTTCAATTCTGTCCAAACGCGCTGTGCAGCTAGGTCATAACTCCACTTTTCCACCATGGATGTCCTGGAAAACAAATGCAATCAACATTAGACTGTGCCAGCAGTGCTCCCAGACCCCAAAACCCACCCCCAAACACCAGGAACCCCCCCAAACAGGCCCCCAAAAACATGATAGTGAGCAAAAAGGCAAAAACGTTTTCAACTCTGATTTTCTCCAAAACACTTTTATCCGGTATTAGACCTTCCCAGCAATGGCCCCAGAGCCGTCAACCCAGGCGGAAACAATTAGAAGACCCCCAAACAGCCAAAAAGCAAAACTACAAAAATGGGGACAGTAATTTTCAGGCAAATTTTCAACATCACTCCACGCGCGCTCTGCAGCTAGGCCCTAACTCCCCTTTACCACCATGGATTTTCTTCAAACCACTTGCAATCAAAAGTATCCATACCCAGCATTGCTCCAACACCCCAAAACCCACCTACAAACACCAGGAAGCCCCCCAAACAGGCCTCCGAAAACGCTAAAGTGAGCGAAATGTCAGAAAATGCAAAAACTTTTTCCTCATGGATTTTCTCCAAACCACTTTTATCCAGTACTAGACCTTCCCAGCAATGGCCCCTGACCCCTGCAGCTACCCGCAAAAAAACAGAACACCCCCAAACTGGCAAAAAGCAAAAATGGGCCTACTACCTGGAATTCTGTCCAAACGTGCTGTGCAGCTCGGCCCTAACTCCCCTTTTCCACCATGGATTTCCTGAAAAAACAAAGGCAATCAAAATTAGACTGTGCCAGCAGTGCTCCCAGACCCCAAAACCCACCCACAACAACCTAAAAGCCCACCAAACAGCACCCCAAAGACAGGCAAGTGATCAAAAGCGCAAAATCTTTTTCTGCTCCGATTTTCTCCAAACCACTTTTATCCGGTACTAGACCTTCCCAGCAATGGCCCCAGACCCATCAACTCACCCGCAAAGAAGTGGAACACCCCCAGAAGATCAGAGTCTTTCTTCATTGGGTATAATCCAGACATCTGCTTTGAGGGAAATAGGAGTCTGGAGGAGGAGGATAGAGGAGCATGTTCTTGTGAACTTGTGAACCTGAGGAATGCAGACTGCGGCACCTTCAATTCAATAAGCAAATAAGTGAAGACAGTTCTGCTGATGGGCTTGTTTTTGTGATTAGGTGATTAAAGTTTTTTTTTATTTAGATTTTGCAAAACAAAGAAAGACAGACACACAGGAATAAAAGTGAATAAGGACGAAAAAGAAAGTTATTGATTCATTGGCTCATTTTCAGGGCTCGGTGTCAGGGAAGAAGAGTTCGTCCTCATACTCGGCGAATTCAGGCAGGAGTAGGTCACCTAACAGAGAAGAACATCCCTCATCTAAGTTGGTGTCTTCCTCATCTTCTTCCTGAGTGTATTCTCGTATTTTGTAATCTGGTGGTATGAGGTTCTGATTCATCTTGATCATTGTTAACCTCTCCACATTTTTGGGCGAGAGGCGGGTCCTTTTGCAAGTTACAATACCACCAGCAGCACTGAAAACACATTCAGAAGACACGCTTGCGAGTGGGCAAGACAAGTAATTTATAGCCAGGTTGGAGATCTCTGGCCACAATTCTTTTTTCTCATGCCAATACGCCAATGGGTCATCATGAACATAGAACTCTGTTGAGTCATTCAGATAGTCCTGCACCATCGACTCAAGGTTCTCCACGGTTCCTCCACTTTGCTTACTTTTTGCTGGGACCTTTTGAGAAGCAAACCCAAGCTGAGTTAGCCAATCGTCTTCTTCACACAATGTTACTGTTGTGTCTGGTGCAGATGATCCAGTTGCTGGTGTCTTCAACGGCTGAGAGAAAAATTAATCAATTCTGCCACAGCCACAGATGCAGAAGTGAATTCTTTTGACTCCGGATGGCCTGCTGATGCTGATGTACTGCCTTTTCCTTCCATTTCCTGCCGTTCTCTTTCAAACCGAGTGGCTGCCACAGCTAGCCAATGTTTGTACTTTGTAACTTCTGCGTCATCAAAAGGAAAGAATACTCTGCCTGCCAGTGCCTTTTTGTACCGTGGATCCAGAATAGTAGCACAAATGTAATGCTGTTCTGTGTGGATCTTTTGAAGACGTTCATCGCAAAGTAGGCGCTCTAATAATTTCTCCGCCAAATCAAAAGCTTCTTGCTTTTTTTCATCTTTTTGAAACGTAGAAGACACCGCCTTCAGTTGGTGCTCTAGCATGCGCAACAATGGGATAGCTTTTCCCAAATTACAGTCCTCCCTGCTGACTGCACACGTGAAGACCTCAAAAGGACGAAGCATGTCTGTCAGGCTTTGAACTAGCTTCCATTGCTCCGCATGTATCCTCAGGTCCTTCATAGCTGGACCCTGTGTAAAGAAATACTGATCGACTACCGCACACTGTTCAAACAGACGCTTAAGCATGTAGAAGGTTGAGTTCCAACGTGTTGCCACCTCCTGGATGAGTGCTTTCACTGGCAGATTACGTTCATGTAGCAGGCCCCTCAGAGGCGTCCGGGCCTTAAAAGAATGGTTGAAATGTGTGCACATTCTTTGGCAGGTGGTCAGTAACTCGCACACTGGACTTTCTTCACTCAAGATTTTTTTAACAACCAGGTTTATACAGTGCGCCAAACACGGCACTCTGAAATAGTTACCCATATCCATGGCCTTAACTACATTGGCACCATTATCCGTGGAAACATAACCAATCTTGCATTTTTTTGGGGACAGCCATTGAAAGACCTTTGTGTTAAACTCCTGCAACATTTTTTCTCCTGTATGACTTTTCTCCATGCCAAACATGGCTAGTGTTGCATGTTTCCGAGCAGCTTTAAAAACGTTGTCCAGGTCAACACCTGCCCTTAGCTTTGCTGTAACCCCTGGAAAAGAGACCCAGTGTGCAGTGATGCACATGTAATCAACGCCTTGGCAACTGGTCCACATGTCTGTTGTCAGATGTATAGTGTGAACAGCACTCTTCTACAAAGCTGCCCCAATCACCTCCAGCACATCTTCATGTAGTGCTGGAACCACAACTCTGGCAAAATAGAACCGGCTAGGAACCTTCCATTTAGGGCAGAGCGTTGCCACTAATTCAAGAAAACCAACCCCTTCCACAAAAGAAAAAGGGAGAAGGTCCAGCGCTAGCATTTTAGACAGCTTAGTGTTATACAGACGCGTCATTGGGTGGTTGCGTTCAAATGGCGCATCTGAAAACAACATGCTTCTAATGGTGGGCTGGACCATTTTACGGGATGATGATGATGACTTCTTCGACCCAGTTACCCTCGGTGATAATGAACTTTTTCGCATTGGTGTCTCACTTTCTCCCACACTCTTAGTGCGGCTCATATATCTTGCAGGGGGTGTGCTGCTGACAGGGGTACTGGGTGTAAGTGAAGAAATGTTTGACGCTTCTTCCTCCTCGTCATCATCAGATGAAACATCAACGGATACAGTTTGTTGACTTGCAATTCGGGCTTCCTTGATCTCCTTTAGGTGCGCATGCCATTTGACAGTGTGCTGTCTCTCAAGATGACCTCTCTGGCCTCTGGTACCATAGTTGGTACCAAGCTTACCACGACTAACTCCAAGCTTACAAATGGTACAAACGGCTATGTTTTCCCTTGTTGTGCTAACACTAAAGAAGTCCCAAACTGCGGACTTCAAATGTCTGTGGGGGGCGGAGGAGGCGATACTGGTCATGTATGTATGTATGTATGTATTGGTACTCTTTTATAGCGCATGTCTGTCACCCAACGGGTATCCTGGCGCTTTGACTAGAAGGAACCTGCTTCGCACCATGCTGACTTATAAGAACTAGCGTGACCCAATCTTAGGAAAGAGATGTGTTTTTAAATTTTTCTTAAAGGAATTGAGATCGTTCATGCTTCTCAGTCCTAGCCGAAGAGCGTTCCATAGCCTGGCTGCCGTAAAGCTTAAAGATCGGCCGCCCAGCCGTGATCTCAAAACTTTAGGCACCACAGCAAGGTAAGCAAAAGCCGAACGAAGGGATCTGGACGGAGTGTACCAATGGAACATATTCTGTAGTGGTACTGGGCCTTGTCCATGAAGTGCCCTGAATACAATACATAAAGATTTAAAATCGATCCGCTGAAGGACCGGTAACCAGTGAAGGTCCCTTAGTGCCTGAGATGAAGAATCAAGGCGGCGACGAGCAAGCGCTAATTTGGCTGCGAGATTCTGCACCCGTTGCAGTTTTCCTATCAAAGTAGATGGTGCTCCAAGAAATAGAGCATTACAGTAGTCCAAGCGACTTACAATAATGCTCCTCACCACCTCTGGCCTGCTGTCCATGGGAAGCATCGGAAGGACCTTTCTCAGCATACGAAGCAGTCCCATACAAGTGCTCACTGTTTTATTAACGGCTGCATCCAGTTGGAGGTTAGACCCAAACATCACTCCCAGATTACGGACTGAGGTGGCAGACACAGTCGTGCTCTGGAAGGAAGGCGGCCAAAAGTCCGGCGGGAGAGGTCTAGGGACGCGATCAGTAGTGCAGTGTTAGACTTCTGTCTTAGAGCTGTTAAACTGCAGCACATTCTGATTCAGCCAGTCCGCAGTTGCGAGCATACAACGATGGAAGGTGTCTAACGCCACTGCTTTCTTGCCCTCAAGCGAGAAGACAAGTTGAGTGTCATCCACGTAATTCGTCACCGCTATGCCGAAGGATCTAATCAACACAACCAGGGGCCGCAGGCACAGGTTGAAGAGGATAGGGCTGATGGCCGACCCTTGTGGAACACCTTGCTCCACTCTTCTGATGTTAGATTTGAAAGGTGGCAATGACACTACCTGATGACGATTTCCAAGATATGATGTCAGCCACTTCAGGGCATGGCCTGTCACCCCTACTTCCTCTAATATTTTAATCAGAATTGCATGACTGACTGTGTCGAACGCGGCCGACATATCGAGCAGCACTAAAAAGGCTGCTCTTCCATGGTCGGCTCGCGTCCTGAGATCGTCTAGCACAGTCACCAACGCTGATTCCGTCCCGTGGGCCGGTCTAAACCCAAATTGAACCTCATCCAAGCAGGACCCGGTCTCCAGGTACTTAGACAGATGTTTTGTAACCCACTTTTCCAGAATCTTTATTGGAAACGGGAGCAGGGAGATAGGTCGATAATTTGCTGGGCAAGCCGGGTCCAAGGTGTCCTTTTTAAGAAGAGGGGATACCACGGCTAATTTCCAGCAATCTGGTACCCGTGCTGAAACCAGGGACTGATCACAGATGGCAAACAGCGGGGGGAAAAGTTCTTCCCGGAACAGCTTCCAGTGTTTATGTGGAAGCGGGTCCAAAGGTGATCCCGACGACACGCTGTGAGCCAAGGAACAGAATTCCTCAAAAGTTGGAGAAGGAAAACAGTCCAACCTGGCAAAGCTGGGGGTTATTTCTGTAGTAGGGCCGGGATGCGTTTCGTTACATCCTTGAGGATTACCGCTGGATGTAACGCCAAGATTGTTCAAAATGGCTGCAATTTTGTCCTCAAAGGCCTGTGCCAGTGAGTCGCACAGAGACTGAGATGCGGAGATAGCATTGGCCGCGGTAGCAGGGCATGACAGGTCCTTCACAATCTTAAACAAGGTCTGTGATTTGTTTACTGCCACCGCAAAGACTCTTCAAAAAACCTGGCCTTCGCACATTTGATCTGTTCTTTATAG
The DNA here is from genome assembly GCF_964261635.1 of Lissotriton helveticus. Taxonomy (NCBI): domain Eukaryota; kingdom Metazoa; phylum Chordata; class Amphibia; order Caudata; family Salamandridae; genus Lissotriton; species Lissotriton helveticus. The sequence continues at coordinate 1,325,381,998 of NC_136069.1, read as the reverse complement.
ATGGACATGGCCTGTTTATAGAGAGCCCGATCGGAGTCCAGGTAGTTCTTTCTCCAAGTACGCTCGGCCCGCTTACATTGGAGCTTAAGTTGAAGCAACTCCTCGGAAAACCATGGCATAGCCGGAGTAGGCCTGTTTCTGATTTTCCGTAAAGGGGCCAAGGAGTCTAGGGAGGACACGATCCGTTGGTTAAGCCTTTCGTAGCTCAAGTCTACGTTTTCCTCTAAGGTGAAACCCTCTGAGAGTAGTGAAGGTAGAGGGGACTGACTCAAGAGTTTTGACCATTGTCTGGTACTTTTAACCCCACCTGAATTCCTATTTCTCCCCTGCCCCACCTTGGGCGTAAGAGAGAAATGCACCAGCGCATGGTCCGTCCAACACTGGGGCAGGATGTTCCGTACAGTTACGTACTCTGGATCTGCGAAAACTAGGTCCAGTATATGGCCCTTTAAGTGGGTATGGGTGAGGACCAGCTGCTGCAGCTGAATACTCAGGCAGGTCTGGGTCAGGTCTATGAGCGCAGTCTCTCCAGAACCGCCTAACCAGAGATTGAAATCTCCCAGTACCATTAACTTTGAGTGTGAGGTGGATAAATCAAGGATTAGCTCAATCAGCCCTGTCACGGCCGAAAAAGGGCTAGATGGAGGTCTATAGCAGAGCAGACCGGTAAATAGTGCGCCCTCCTGCCCATTCAGAGAGAAGGCTAGTAGTTCCCAACCAGGAATGGTCTTAATGTCAATCAGGGATAGATCTATTGATTCTCTGAAAATTAAGCTGCTAATGCCAGATGAAGTGAAGGATGTGTGTTGCCATACTTTACTACGTTGTGCACTTGCAGCACTACTAATTGAGGAAATGGAGGACGAGGTGGATGGAGGTCGCTTCTGGTGAGAAAATATGGAAGCGGTAGGTGGTGGTGTACTAGTTAACTGCAATGGTGGTGGTCCCACTCCCATTGCCTCGTCGACAACATCACGCTCAGCAGCTTTTCGGCCTAGGGTAAAAATGTCTGTTTGCTGCATGCCCGCTGGGGCTGCAGTGACGTTTATGATGACTGCGTCGTCGTCGTGAGAGTCTTCATCAGCAGTAGTATACTCCACTTCTTGTTCAGCGTCATCATCACACTCCATAAGTACGAGAGTTTCGGGGACCTTCCTTTTACGCTTAGCTACCTTTGTCAGATCATGGTGTGCCTCACTCTCAGACGGCAGTGGTGGTTCCCAATTTGGATCCATATCATCAGAAGGAAGGGGACTTGAAGAAGATGTAGACACCATCCTTGATCTTTTACTTGCTAGGGATCTAGAAGACAATGAATGATCAGGAGGAGTGGCTTCCTCAAATGATACCTCGGCTTGAATGTCGATTTTCTGATGTGCCCCTACTTCGGGGGGAACAACTATTGTGGGCACTTGTGCCTCTCCATGTACCTCTGCTTGCGCATCTCCTTGCGCTGCTTCTCCTTCCACATGTACTTGGGCTTGTACTTGCACATGTGGTTGTTGTTGCGGCTGTGGTTGTTGAACACTCATCAGATGAGTTACAACAACCTGTGTTGATTGAGGGGTGCTGCTACTTTCTTGCGATGAGCCAACATCACTGGTCGATGGTGATTGAACAACTGTACTGGCTGCCTCTGCAGCACTCAAGGGCTTGGACTTAAGTTGGCGTGGTGGTGGTGGCACTGAGCTCAATGGAGTGGGGGTGCTGCTCCCAGCTTGGTCCCCAGCAGACCCCGCTGCTGCAGGCGTACTTTTTTTCCCCAAAAATGTGGCGGGCGGCACACCAGTCTCCTTGGTAAGTGGCGCCACTTGCTTCTTCTGCTCCTTACTGGCAACTTTCTTGCTAGAGGAGCTACGGGGAACTTTTTTGGGGCCATCTTCTTCAGATGTCAGAACAGCAGGCCGCAGTTGCACGAGTTGCAGAGTTGTCTTGTCTGTGGCCACACGTGACATTGCGTGACGTTATGCTGCACACACCACTGCTAACTTCTTCCTGGCATTGGTCGTTCTCTTGTGCACCTAAAAGCATTGGCAGACAGAGAAACATCAGTTATACACCCCACAAAATCGAAAAACACACAAAAATCAGCACAATCTCATGCCATCCATGCCCTCAATGATGTTTAAATTCAAGACACCCCACAGAAAGACTAGGCCCATGCACCACTCACTACCCCTGGGCATAATGGATGAAAGCTAGGCAAAATGGGTACAGGCCTGAGAACACTGCCTGCCTTCAAAATGGTCACTTGCCCCCCAGCACATGGCCAGGGCCTGCCTGTACCAGCACTCAAAAATGTCCCCCACCCACATGGCCAGTCCCCATCAACACCCCCAAAAATCGAAAAACACACAAAAATCAGCACAATCCCATGCCATCCATGCCCTCTATGATGTTTAAATTCAAGACACCCCACAGAAAGACTAGGCCCATGCACCACTCACTACCCCTGGGCAAAAGGCCCCAACAGCAGCCAAAAAAATCGAAAAACACAAAAAAATCAGCACAATCCCATGCCATCCATGCCCTCAATGATGTTTAAATTCAAGACACCCAACAGAAAGACTAGGCCCATGCACCACTCACTACCCATGGGCATAATGGATGAAAGCTAGGAAAAATGGGTGCAGGCCTGAGAACACTGCCTGCCTTCAAAAAGGCCCTTGCCCCCCAGCACATGGCCTGGGCCTGCCTGTACTAGCACTCAAAATGGCCCCCACCCACATGGCCAGTCCCCATCAACACCCCAAAAAATCAAAAAACACACAAAAATCAGCACAATCCCATGCCATCCATGGTGTTTACATTAAAGAGACCCCACAGAAAGACTCAGTCCATGCACCACTCACTACCCCTGGGCAAAAGGCCCCAACAGCAGCCCAAAAAATCCAAAAACACACAAAAATCAGCACAATCCCAAGTCATCCATGCTCTCAATGATGTTTAAATTCAAGACACCCTACAGAAAGACTGGGCCCATGCACCACTCACTACCCCTGGGCATAATGGATGAAAGCTAGGCAAAATGGGTGCAGGCCTGAGAACACTGCCTGCCTTCAAAATGGCCCCTTGCCCCCCAGCACATGGCCAGGGCCTGCCTGTACCAGCACTCAAAATGGCCCCCACCCACATGGCCAGTCCCCATCAACACCCCAAAAAATCGAAAAACACACACAAATCAGCACAATCCCATGCCATCCATGCCCTCCATGATGTTTACATTAAAGAGACCCCACAGAAAGACTCAGTCCATGCACCACTCTATACCCCTTGGCAAAAGGCCCCAACAGCAGCCCAAAAAATCGAAAAACACACAAAAATCAGCACAATCCCATGCCATCCATGCCCTCAATGAAAAATCAGCACAATCCCATGCCATCCATGCCCTCCATGATGTTTACATTAAAGAGACCCCACAGAAAGACTCAGTCCATGCACCACTCACTACCCCTGGGCAAAAGACCCCAACAGCAGCCCAAAAAATAAAAAAACACACAAAAATCAGCACAATCCCAAGCCATCCATGCCCTCAATGATGTTTAAATTCAAGACACCCTACAGAAAGACTGGGCCCATGCACCACTCACTACCCCTGGGCATAATGGATGAAAGCTAGGCAAAATGGGTGCAGGCCTGAGAACACTGCCTGCCTTCAAAATGGCCCCTTGCCCCCCAGCACATGGCCAGGGCCTGCCTGTACCAGCACTCAAAATGGCCCCCACCCACATGGCCAGTCCCCATCAACACCCCAAAAAATCGAAAAACACACAAAAATCAGCACAATCCCATGCCATCCATGCCCTCCATGATGTTTACATTAAAGAGACCCCACAGAAAGACTCAGTCCATGCACCACTTACTACCCCTTGGCAAAAGGCCCCAACAGCAGCCCAAAAAATCGAAAAACACACAAAAAGCAGCACAATCCCATGCCATCCATGCCCACAATGAAAAATCAGCACAATCCCATGCCATCCATGCCCTCCATGATGTTTACATTAAAGAGACCCCACAGAAAGACTCAGTCCATGCACCACTCACTACCCCTTGGCAAAAGGCCCCAACAGCAGCCCAAAAAATAAAAAAACACACAAAAATCAGCACAATCCCATGCCATCCATACCCTCAATGATGTTTAAATTCAAGACACCCCACAGAAAGACTAGGCCCATGCACCACTCACTACCCCTGGGCATAATGGATGAAAGCTAGGCAAAATGGGTGCAGGCCTGAGAACACTGCCTGCCTTCAAAATGGCCCCTTGCCCCCCAGCACATGGCCAGGGCCTGCCTGTACCAGCACTCAAAATGGCCCCCACCCACATGGCCAGTCCCCATCAACACCCCAAAAAATAAAAAAACACACAAAAATTAGCACAATCCCATGCCATCCATGCCCTCCATGATGTTTACATTAAAGAGACCCCACAGAAAGACTCTGCCCATGCACCACTCACTACCCCTGGGCAAAAGGCCCCAACAGCAGCCAAAAAAATCGAAAAACACACAAAAATCAGCACAATCCCATTCCATCCATGCCCTCAATGATGTTTAAATTCAAGACACCCCACAGAAAGACTAGGCCCATGCACCACTCACTACCCCTGGGCATAATCGATGAAAGCTAGGCAAAATGGGTGCAGGCCTGAGAACACTGCCTGCCTTCAAAATGGCGCCTTGCCCCCAGCACATGGCCAGGGCCTGCCTGTACCAGCACTCAAAATGGCCCCCACCCACATGGCCAGTCCCCATCAACAAAATTTTCTGTATCGTTTTTGGCCACTATAGGTGTGGCAGGGTATACTCAGACATGAGTCCCTTTCTCACTGCTCCATCAGGATTCAAGCAAGCCGGGCCGAAGAGGCTGAAATGCCAGAAACCGGTCCCCGGTAGCTTGTCTCCTTTCTGGTGAAGAATTGGCTTGGTAGTTTGGTCTGCCCTGTTCCCATGATGCACTGGGCCAGGGACAGACTAATTTGCATATAGCCAGGTTCTGAGCTGGGATGGGGCAGTGAGATAAATAACGGTGATGGATCAAGCCCTGATCTTTGGACTGGGTAAGAGTGGTCTGCTTAATTCAGACACTCTGTTCATCACCACCCCCTTTTCTGTATCGTTTTTGGCCACTATAGGTGTGGCAGGGTATACTCAGACATGAGTCCCTTTCTCACTGCTCCATCAGGATTCAAGCAAGCCGGGCCGAAGAGGCTGAAATGCCAGAAACCGGTCCCCGGTAGCTTGTCTCCTTTCTGGTGAAGAATTGGCTTGGTAGTTTGGTCTGCCCTGTTCCCATGATGCACTGGGCCAGGGACAGACTAATTTGCATATAGCCAGGTTTTGAGCTGGGATGGGGCAGTGAGATAAATAACGGTGATGGATCAAGCCCTGATCTTTGGACTGGGTAAGAGTGGTCTGCTTAATTCAGACACTCTGTTCATCACCACCCCCTTTTCTGTATCGTTTTTGGCCACTATAGGTGTGGCAGGGTATACTCAGACATGAGTCCCTTTCTCACTGCTCCATCAGGATTCAAGCAAGCCGGGCCGAAGAGGCTGAAATGCCAGAAACCGGTCCCCGGTAGTTTGTCTCCTTTCTGGTGAAGAATTGGCTTGGTAGTTTGGTCTGCCCTGTTCCCATGATGCACTGGACCAGGGACAGACTAATTTGCATATAGCCAGGTTCTGAGCTGGGATGGGGCAGTGAGATAAATAACGGTGATGGATCAAGCCCTGATCTTTGGACTGGGTAAGAGTGGTCTGCTTAATTCAGACACTCTGTTCATCACCACCCCCTTTTCTGTATCGTTTTTGGCCACTATAGGTGTGGCAGGGTATACTCAGACATGAGTCCCTTTCTCACTGCTCCATCAGGATTCAAGCAAGCCGGGCCGAAGAGGCTGAAATGCCAGAAACCGGTCCCCGGTAGCTTGTCTCCTTTCTGGTGAAGAATTGGCTTGGTAGTTTGGTCTGCCCTGTTCCCATGATGCACTGGGCCAGGGACAGACTAATTTGCATATAGCCAGGTTCTGAGCTGGGATGGGGCAGTGAGATAAATAACGGTGATGGATCAAGCCCTGATCTTTGGACTGGGTAAGAGTGGTCTGCTTAATTCAGACACTCTGTTCATCACCACCCCCTTTTCTGTATCATTTTTGGCCACTATAGGTGTGGCAGGGTATACTCAGACATGAGTCCCTTTCTCACTGCTCCATCAGGATTCAAGCAAGCCGGGCCGAAGAGGCTGAAATGCCTGAAACCGGTCCCCGGTAGCTTGTCTCCTTTCTGGTGAAGAATTGGCTTGGTAGTTTGGTCTGCCCTGTTCCCATGATGCACTGGGCCAGGGACAGACTAATTTGCATATAGCCAGGTTCTGAGCTGGGATGGGGCAGTGAGATAAATAACGGTGATGGATCAAGCCCTGATCTTTGGACTGGGTAAGAGTGGTCTGCTTAATTCAGACACTCTGTTCATCACCACCCCCTTTTCTGTATCGTTTTTGGCCACTATAGGTGTGGCAGGGTATACTCAGACATGAGTCCCTTTCTCACTGCTCCATCAGGATTCAAGCAAGCCGGGCCGAAGAGGCTGAAATGCCAGAAACCGGTCCCCGGTAGCTTGTCTCCTTTCTGGTGAAGAATTGGCTTGGTAGTTTGGTCTGCCCTGTTCCCATGATGCACTGGGCCAGGAACAGACTAATTTGCATATAGCCAGGTTCTGAGCTGGGATGGGGCAGTGAGATAAATAACGGTGATGGATCAAGCCCTGATCTTTGGACTGGGTAAGAGTGGTCTGCTTAATTCAGACACTCTGTTCATCACCACCCCCTTTTCTGTATCGTTTTTGGCCACTATAGGTGTGGCAGGGTATACTCAGACATGAGTCCCTTTCTCACTGCTCCATCAGGATTCAAGCAAGCCGGGCCGAAGAGGCTGAAATGCCAGAAACCGGTCCCCGGTAGCTTGTCTCCTTTCTGGTGAAGAATTGGCTTGGTAGTTTGGTCTGCCCTGTTCCCATGATGCACTGGGCCAGGGACAGACTAATTTGCATATAGCCAGGTTCTGAGCTGGGATGGGGCAGTGAGATAAATAACGGTGATGGATCAAGCCCTGATCTTTGGACTGGGTAAGAGTGGTCTGCTTAATTCAGACACTCTGTTCATCACCACCCCCTTTTCTGTATCGTTTTTGGCCACTATAGGTGTGGCAGGGTATACTCAGACATGAGTCCCTTTCTCACTGCTCCATCAGGATTCAAGCAAGCCGGGCCGAAGAGGCTGAAATGCCAGAAACCGGTCCCCGGTAGCTTGTCTCCTTTCTGGTGAAGAATTGGCTTGGTAGTTTGGTCTGCCCTGTTCCCATGATGCACTGGGCCAGGGACAGACTAATTTGCATATAGCCAGGTTCTGAGCTGGGATGGGGCAGTGAGATAAATAACGGTGATGGATCAAGCCCTGATCTTTGGACTGGGTAAGAGTGGTCTGCTTAATTCAAACACTCTGTTCATCACCACCCCCTTTTCTGTATCGTTTTTGGCCACTATAGGTGTGGCAGGGTATACTCAGACATGAGTCCCTTTCTCACTGCTCCATCAGGATTCAAGCAAGCCGGGCCGAAGAGGCTGAAATGCCAGAAACCGGTCCCCGGTAGCTTGTCTCCTTTCTGGTGAAGAATTGGCTTGGTAGTTTGGTCTGCCCTGTTCCCATGATGCACTGGGCCAGGGACAGACTAATTTGCATATAGCCAGGTTCTGAGCTGGGATGGGGCAGTGAGATAAATAACGGTGATGGATCAAGCCCTGATCTTTGGACTGGGTAAGAGTGGTCTGCTTAATTCAGACACTCTGTTCATCACCACCCCCTTTTCTGTATCGTTTTTGGCCACTATAGGTGTGGCAGGGTATACTCAGACATGAGTCCCTTTCTCACTGCTCCATCAGGATTCAAGCAAGCCGGGCCGAAGAGGCTGAAATGCCAGAAACCGGTCCCCGGTAGCTTGTCTCCTTTCTGGTGAAGAATTGGCTTGGTAGTTTGGTCTGCCCTGTTCCCATGATGCACTGGGCCAGGGACAGACTAATTTGCATATAGCCAGGTTCTGAGCTGGGATGGGGCAGTGAGATAAATAACGGTGATGGATCAAGCCCTGATCTTTGGACTGGGTAAGAGTGGTCTGCTTAATTCAGACACTCTGTTCATCACCACCCCCTTTTCTGTATCGTTTTTGGCCACTATAGGTGTGGCAGGGTATACTCAGACATGAGTCCCTTTCTCACTGCTCCATCAGGATTCAAGCAAGCCGGGCCGAAGAGGCTGAAATGTCAGAAACCGGTCCCCGGTAGCTTGTCTCCTTTCTGGTGAAGAATTGGCTTGGTAGTTTGGTCTGCCCTGTTCCCATGATGCACTGGGCCAGGGACAGACTAATTTGCATATAGCCAGGTTCTGAGCTGGGATGGGGCAGTGAGATAAATAACGGTGATGGATCAAGCCCTGATCTTTGGACTGGGTAAGAGTGGTCTGCTTAATTCAGACACTCTGTTCATCACCACCCCCTTTTCTGTATCGTTTTTGGCCACTATAGGTGTGGCAGGGTATACTCAGACATGAGTCCCTTTCTCACTGCTCCATCAGGATTCAAGCAAGCCGGGCCGAAGAGGCTGAAATGCCAGAAACCGGTCCCCGGTAGCTTGTCTCCTTTCTGGTGAAGAATTGGCTTGGTAGTTTGGTCTGCCCTGTTCCCATGATGCACTGGGCCAGGGACAGACTAATTTGCATATAGCCAGGTTCTGAGCTGGGATGGGGCAGTGAGATAAATAACGGTGATGGATCAAGCCCTGATCTTTGGACTGGGTAAGAGTGGTCTGCTTAATTCAGACACTCTGTTCATCACCACCCCCTTTTCTGTATCGTTTTTGGCCACTATAGGTGTGGCAGGGTATACTCAGACATGAGTCCCTTTCTCACTGCTCCATCAGGATTCAAGCAAGCCGGGCCGAAGAGGCTGAAATGCCAGAAACCGGTCCCCGGTAGCTTGTCTCCTTTCTGGTGAAGAATTGGCTTGGTAGTTTGGTCTGCCCTGTTCCCATGATGCACTGGGCCAGGGACAGACTAATTTGCATATAGCCAGGTTCTGAGCTGGGATGGGGCAGTGAGATAAATAACGGTGATGGATCAAGCCCTGATCTTTGGACTGGGTAAGAGTGGTCTGCTTAATTCAGACACTCTGTTCATCACCACCCCCTTTTCTGTATCAGTCCCCATCAACACTCCAAAAAATCAAAAAACACACAAAAGGGGAGGAGCTACGCTAGCAACCAAGATGGCCGCATAAGCTCCCGGCTCCGCCGACCTCCGCCGGAGGCTCACAAATCCTGCCTACCATCCTGATTTCCCACCGGACTCCCGTGCAGCTGAAGTGCGCCTTACTCTAAAGGTGCAATCCCGGAATTTCTAGCTGCTCAAATGATGAAGATACGCCGTGTGCCATTCTCGGCCTAACCCGGAGTAGAAGCCGGGGCCTCGAGTTCTAACCCGGCCGGGTTGGAGTTGAACAACATCGGCCGCGGGACGTGGGCTGTTCCGGTCTCCCGAAGTGGCGTCTTTCTTTTCCGTTTTGGATGGTGATCTGGTGGCAGCTTTATCCCGCAACTGCTGCGGCTGACGTATCGACTGCTTTGGTCGGGGATCCGCTGCCCGGAGGCCCCGCTGCGCTCACGGGGTCAATGGGCTTGGTTCCTCGCTGGCGGCGACGGTGCTGAGATCGTGCTTTTTGATGTGCCCACAGTTGTCATCTGCATTGCCTTTGCCTGGTGCCCCGAAGAAGTCGACCTCCGGGGTTCAGATACCTGCCCGGTCGCTCCCTGAGGGGCGATGGAGCGAGCTGAAAGTACACCGTCGCTGCACACTATAATGGCCGCCATTGGGGAGCTCCACATACGAGTCTCCACCACCGTCCAGAGGATGGTTGTAACTGTCGATAACATCTGCCGGAGACCGGACTCCGACCCTTTGTTGGTCGTGTACCAAGATGCTTTACCCACGGAGCAAGTTCCAAATGCTACCGAGGACCCTGTGCGGAAGTCGGACTTTGAAATGTTTTGCGCCCCCCCAGATGGCAGCGTGCGAGCCCGAAACTATCGGCTGTGTGTTTTGCCCTCTGTCGATATCGCCCGAGACGGATGTGACTATTCCTGTACTTCAGTGTGAGTTCTCCACTGACTGTCGAATTAATACCTCACCCCTTTTCTCTCAGAGTGATCAGAAACGCATTGCTGACTAATTGCTGGTGGGCGTTGAACTGTGTTTGACTTTTGGACTTTGTGAACGTCTATCCTGGTATCACTCCTTTCGTGTTGACTTTGAGACTTTTCTATTTCTGGATATCCTTTCTGTGATGGCGGTTCGAATGGACAGGGCTCGCATGAAGAATCGCAGCGGCCAGGGTTGACTTTTACCGTATGGGTTTGAAATAAGACTTCATTTGACACGGGATTGTACCTAGTGATTGCACGGGAGGGGGGTGTTTTTTTTTACACGTTTCCCCCCTGTTGGATTTTACTTGTTGCGTTTTCTTATCCTGGAGACTTATGGGGTGGGTTGCGGCTGGCGGGGGGCAAGGGGGACCGGGGGGGGCATGTTCGATATTCCCTCCTCCACTTTCTTCTTTCCTTCTTTTAGGTACAAGTTCTGGGGCGACAGGCACGCTGCTAGTGGGGATGGGCCGTAGCCATTGCAGAGGTGTAGGGTGGGGGGTATGGGGAGGGGTTTATTATTTTATATTAGTTTAGTTCTATGGCCTTTTTTTTCTTCTTTCTTTCTTCTTTCACAAGAGACGGGTCGATTATCCTGTGTCGATTTTCCTATTTGTCGGGTGTCTAATTTGGTTTTTAATATCCTGCATCATGGGTGGGCTGGCTTTGTGGAATACTGTTTTGTCGGATTGCTGTTATTTCTCCTCTTGAGGTCTATATCCTTGCCACAATTGCATCCGTCGGTAACATTGTTTTTTACTCATTGTGTCCTTGCTCACCTATTGATGTATCGTTCTAGGAATATGGCACCCGAATTATGTATATTCTCTTGTTTTTCTTCAATAAAAACCTTTAAAAGCTAGGCAAAATGGGTGCAGGCCTGAGAACACTGCCTGCCTTCAAAATGGCCCCTTGCCCAGCACATGGCCAGGGCCTGCCTGTACCAGCACTCAAAATGGCCCCCACCCACTTGGCCAGTCCCCATCAACACCCCAAAAAATCGAAAAACACACAAAAATCAGCAAAATCCCATGCCATCCATGCCCTCCATGATGTTTACATTAAAGAGACCCCACAGAAAGACTCAGTCCATGCACCACTCACTACCCCTGGGCAAAAGGGCCCAACAGAAGCCCAAAAAATCGAAAAACACACAAAAATAAGCACAATCCCATGCCATCCATGCCCTAAATCATGTTTAAATTCAACAAAACTGTTGTATCATGCACCCATAACTAATCCTGGTCCTACTGGATACTGTGGCTACCCACAATATATTTTATTTAATGTTCTGAAAAAGTTCCAAAATTGTAGTTGCAGCAACTGTATTGCCCCAAACAAACTTACTTGTGAAATTTGATTTCTAATCCAAAAGTGATCCAAAGAAAGTCAAAAAGGCCTCAAATCCAAATATCCAGCAGCATCCACAAAAAGTAATCCTTCCAGGTCAAGATCCAAATGAAAGTGACCAGCACATGAAGAAAGCACTGGGAGGAGCCTGCTGGACAGGAACAGAAAGTTGGAGACTGTGGGGCACTTCCTTCCTAAAAATGGACTCCTTGCAAAAAAAGTGCAGGCAAATGTCAACCTGAGGAGTTATTCTGATAAAAATCATCATTTTCAGAAGGTTTATGCTGCTTGCTGGTGGATTTCTTGTGCAGAATTGCAAATTTAGCAATTTCGCGAGTGCGAGATTGTTGCTGCCCGCTGCATCTACGTGTTCGCAATTGCGAACTCTCGCGATGCATGCTGTGCAAGGTGGCAAGCCACGATGATGTAATCACGGTCGCCACACTCCCGCAGGATACTGCAGAAAGATCCAAAATGGCACAGCACACGCAAAATATGGAGAAAAACTACTCTGCAAACACTGAATGACGGTAAGTGAACGCTGCACGCCGCAATATTGTATCACCAAGCAAAAAAATCCGCTGCGTGCAAATTTGCGAATTTTCAGCAAATTTGCGAGAGTTCGCGGATTGCGAATTTGCCGAAAATCCGCAAATTCCGCGAGCGGAACGGATTTTACGCCCATGCTTAGTTCAAACCTGTTCAAACCGGCTCAAACCGGTTCAAACCAGTTCAAACTGGCTCAAACCAGTTCAAACTGGCTCAAACTGGTTCAAACCAGTTCAAACCAGCTCAAACCGGTTTAAACTGGTTCAAACCAGTATAAACCGGTTCAAACCGGATCAAACCGGCTCAAACCAGCTCAAACCGGCTGGAATCTCAAACCGGCTCAAACCGTCTCAAACCGGTTCAAACTGGCTCAATCCGGTTCAAACCGGCTTAAACTGGCTCAAACCGGCTCAAACTGGCTCAAATTGGTTCAAACCGGCTCAAACCGGTTCAAACCAGTTAAAACTGGCTCAAACCAGTTCAAACTGGCTCAAACTGGTTCAAACCAGTTCAAACCAGCTCAAACCGGTTTAAACTGGTTCAAACCAGTATAAACCGGTTCAAACCGGATCAAACCGGCTCAAACCAGCTCAAACCGGCTGGAATCTCAAACTGGCTCAAACCGTCTCAAACCGGTTCAAACTGGCTCAATCCAGTTCAAACCGGCTTAAACTGGCTCAAACCGGCTCAAACTGGCTCAAATTGGTTCAAACCGGCTCAAACGGGTTCAAACGGCTCGAAGCAGCTCAAACCGGCTGGAATCTCAAACCAGCTCAAACCAGTACAAACTAAGCATGGGCTGAAAATTCGTTCCGCTCGCGGAATTTGCGGCTTTTCCGCGATTTCGCGATCCACGAATCTCGCAAAATTGCGTTAAAATCCACAATATGTTTTGCTTTTGAGGTGTAGTGAAAAAGGGTTCTCATGTATAGGTTTCATGCACTGGATTTGGTTGTGTAGTGTTTGTGAGAGGAGCTTGTGACGTAGAGGGGGATGGTGATGTGCTTATGAGTAGAGTGTAGGTTGTGTGTAGGAGGGAATGAAGTAGATGTGAGTGTTTATCTTAGACTGGTTTGTTTCAAGAGTTACAAAGTGTATCGGTGTGTTGTGTGTTAGTGTTATTATGGTAGAAGGGAGAGGAGGGTGTTTGTTGGACAACTGAGGGAAGGATCAGTATATGGTTGTTATTGATAAAAGGTGATAAAAGGTGTAAATACAGCAGGGAGAGTGTGTCTGAATGGGATGTAGTTATGTACGGTGTTGATTGGCGTTGTGTTAGTGATGAGTATATTGGTTAGTGGTATAGGATAGAGTTGTGTACTGTTTGTGGGTGATGGTGAATAAGTGTGGTAGTTGGGATAGTAGGGTGTGTAGATGTGGTTTGGTTGGGTTGGTGGTGCATGCTGGTATATTCATCTGTGCATAGTGCTGTGCGTGGTGTACATTTGGTGTGAGTGTGTTGCTCTGTTTGTGGATGTGGATGGTGTGGGCTGGGTATTTCTAAATGAAAAAAAGGGCAGCATTTCTGGCCCTAGTACTGAACCGGCTCAAACCGGCTTGAACCGGTTTGAACCAGCTCGAACCGGTTCAAACCGGTTCAAACTGGCTCAAACCGTCTTGAACCGGTTCAAACTGGCTCAAATCGGTTCAAACTGGTTCAAACCAGCTCAAACTGGTTTAAACCAGTTTAAACTGGTTCAAACAGGTTCAAACCGGCTCAAACCAGTTCAAACCAGTTTAAACTAGTTCAAACAGGTTCAAACCGGCTCAAACCGGTTCAAACTGGCTCAAACCAGTTCAAACTAGTTCAAACCGTCTTAAACCAAATCGGCTCAAACCGGTTCAAACCAGTTCAAACTGGCTCAAACTGGTTCAAACTGGTTCAAACCAGTTCAAAACAGTTCAGACCAGCTCAAACCGGTTCAAACCAGTTCAAACTGGCTCAAACTGGTTCAAACCAGTTCAAAACAGTTCAAACCAGCTCAAACAGGTTCAAAGCGGCTCAAACCGGTTCAAACCGGGTTAAACTGGTTAAAACCGGTTAAAACCGGTACAACTGGCTCAAACCGGCTCAAACCAGTTCAAACCGGCTCAAACTGGTTTAAACTGGTTCAAACTGGCTCAAACCGGTTCAAACTGGCTCAACTGGTTCAAACCGGTTCAAACCAGTTCAAACCAGCTCAAACCGGTTCAAACCGGTTTAAACTGGTTCAAACCAGTTTAAACCGGTTCAAACCAGTTCAAACCGGCTCAAACTGGTTCAAACCGTCTCAAACCAGCTCAAACCGGCTCAATCCGGTTCGAACCGGCTCAAACTGGCTCGAACTCGATCAAACCGGCTCAAACTGGTTCAAACCGGCTCAAACTGGTTCAACCGGCTCAAAGCAGCTCAAACCGGCTGGAATGTCAAACCAGCTCAAACCAGTTCAAACCTGTTCAATTCGGTACCCTCACCAACAAATTCTCCACAAATTGCTCCGACCCCAATGATATTGCAATGCTTCCAGATGGAAATCTTATTAAGCATAGCTGGAACAAATTTGATTCTCTCACTGTTGAATAACTAAAGGCTGTGATAATGAATCCAAAATCAGGATATTCTTAGGACTCATGGCAACCTCAGAATATTCAACTTGTGCCCGATGCGGTGGCCAGCGCAGGGTAGGGTAACGTAGGGTACTTTCCTAAACAGTGGACATTGGCGTCTGTTCTGCCATTATTAAAAAAAACAATCTTAACATGCTGGATCCCAACAACTACTGGCCTATTTCCTGGCTTCCCTTTCGAGCCAAGGAGGTAGAGAAGGCCATAAACATACAGTTAGCTGCTTTCATTGAAGCTAACCAACTGCTTGATGATACTCAATTCGGGTTCAGACAAAAAGTCATAGCACCCAGTCAGTGCTACTAGTAGCCACAGAGGAAATCAGGGCTGCCTTAGATAAGGGCAGCAATGCAGCCCTTATCTTACTCAACCTATATGCACCATTCGATTGAGTGACAATCTACGAAGTTTAGGGATCGTAGCTGCAGCATCAGCCATTCTGCATTAGTTTCTCACTGATTGGGTTCAATCATTGTCCCTTAAAGAATTTACCTTAGAGCCCTTCTGTCTGCCATGTGGAGTTCCCAAGGTTTCATCATCTTTCTTCTGTAACTGCAATAAGGTGGATGATTCCTTCTGTAACTGCATGATTGTAGCAGTAGCAGCTGGTGTGTCGACAGAGTGGCGTGGTGTGGAGAGGGTGTGGTGGTGGGGGACAGATGACGTGACAAATATATTTGAAAAAAACACTTAGCTGCTACATTGCTGCATCGTGCTCCTCTCCACTGCAGGGACAGGCTGCCAAAGTCCATTGCAGCCAATCCTGATGCTGCTTTCATGCAGCTGAAAGCAGCATAAAGATTGGTCTGAGCGCCAATGATTTGCACTTCCAGTTAGACTGGTAGCCTGTGCCTGCTCTCTCCAACCCAGCAATGCAGCTCGGATTGGGGAGAGCTTCAGTGCGCATGATGGTTTGGCCGGTCTGAGACGGGCAACCAGACCGTCATACTCACTGAATAGCAGTGCAACCACTTCTTCACCAGCCTGTCATGCCTTGCCCCACCCCCCAACCTCGGCTCCAAGAGCAAAAATAAAACAATAATAAACAAGGATTTATTATTATTTTATTTTTCACTTTTTGGGCTGAGGGCAGTTCGAGCGACGCTCCCTCGCCATAGTGGAGGAGTCGCCGCTGGAGTGCAGTCAGCGAATGGATTGATAGTTAATTGTCTTAAACTAAATTCATCCAAAACTAAGGTTGTTCTCTTTGGGAATAACGCATGCTTCTGGTCCCCTTCTTGGCGGCCTGATGACATGGGTTCTCTTCCTGTGCTAGTGGAAAAGGTTAGGAACCTTAGTGTCCTGATGCACATAAAACTCCCATTTTATAGATCAAGTTAGCGAGGTTACCTCGTCCTCCTTCTTTGCCTTTCGAACAATCAAAAAAATTGCTACATTTCTTCCCTTTGACCTCCTGAAGACTGTTGTTATTGTATTAGTCTTATCAAGACTAGATTATTGCAATAGACTATACCAGAATCTGCCAAAAGGTTTTTTAAACAGACTCCAAGCTCTGCAAAATTCAGCACCCTGCATTCTTTTGAATGCCCCCAGATTCCATTCAATCATCCTCAGCCATTTGCAGGCTTCACTGGATATTACTTAAAGCTTTATGCATTGCCTACAAGGCGCTTCATGGACAATGCCCTGTCTATCTTAAGGAAAGATTAATATGGTATAAGCCTGGCAGGACTCTCCGTTTGAGCTCCGCAGGTAATCTGATTGTTCCTCCCTTTAAACGTTTCTCCTGGGGAGGCAGGAGCTTCGCCACCTGCATGGCCTTGAACTGGAATAAACGGCCTCTGGACCTCAAGCCGCTGCTTTCATCTCATGTTTTAGAAAGTCTTTAAAAACCTGGCTAGTTAAACAATAGATATTTTCTGGGCCTTATTGATCCTGTCATTTTTTAGACACCTTCAGGCATTTGTTGTGCTTAACAAGTTACTTTATTCATTCATTCATGTATTCATATCTGTGGAAGCCCTGACCTAGGAACTGCGGAAGCAGTGATATCTCTGGCCGGGGGGACAAGCCTAAATACACATGGCCGGAACGTTGCACTGACCCCGACTGACGGCGTCTCCTGGGGGCCTCCTCGCCGTGAGGTTCTGGGCGGGGGCAGAACTGGCCTTAACACACCGCTGCTCTGCTGGCATGAGCCCCTGGTCCTCTTCCCCTTGCAGCAGTAACTACCCGCAGTGACGCCCTGCTCCTGGGGGCCTGACCAGCGACCGTCGGCGGAAGGTGCATTTGAGGACTGAACAGGAGTGGGGGCATGTGGGGCCCCTTGGGCAGCATTGCACCACTACCTGCCGTAAGACTTAAAGGCCCCCCCAGCTTCCGTACCCCTTGCAGAGGAGTGTACTGGGGAGAGGCACTGTTTGGTTTGGACACCTGTGCTTCTCCCACGGTGCCAGCCCCATCAGTGCCACCGTGCAGAAGATGCCCAAGGGCATGCATCCACCTGTGCCTCTGATCCTGCTCACCACGCATCTGACTGTGTCTTCAGATCTAGTTAGGCAGTGGGGACGCGATAGGCATCAGCAGTTCCTCTAAAGGGGAGTACACTTGGAAGGTAGGGATCCAGAGAGTGGGGCCATCTGCACACCCCTGGACCTCTTGGCTCTGTGAGGGATCCTCATCCTGGAGCCTTGAGCTGGGACCCACCGGCAGTAGTGCACTTGGGACCTTTGTGGCCAGGGGCCTGCTTGCCTCTGCTGCCTTGCCAAGTGGCGCCCCACCTCCCCTGGACACGCATCGTCTTACATTCTGCTACTGGAAGATGCCCGCCCCCTTATCGTTTGACTGAACCCATTGCCACCTCTGCTGCCTAAAGATGACACTCCATCATATGCCCAATACCTCTTGTCCCAACTTAATCCTGTAGGCGATGTATCTGGCCTCCCCCTGCCTGGTAATTCTGAGTTAACTGCAGCCTCCTACCCATCAACTATGCCAAGGGGCAAAGTTGCTAGAGACTGCTTGGTGGTCTCCCTTTGGTCGAAGTCCGCAGTAACAGACATGAGTGTCAAAACAGAGCCCTTCCCCAACTGGCTGCTGCGCTCCCCCTCACCTCTGCTATTAAACAATACTATATGGAAACATGCCTTAGTGATATTCACCAGGAGATCACTGGCACTGAGAGAAGGCTCCAGATGCTGAAATGGCAATCCACACAAGGAATCTAAAGAATGGCCATCCGCATGGAAGACTACAATTTCTTTTAGAGTTGCCAGTTGATTGACAATACCTTCAGCCGAGTAAAAACAGCAACAAGCATTGCCAAAGCCAATAGGTCTCGGCAATCCGAGAGCTATGGCATGATCAATGTTAATGTCTTTTAGCCATGTTGAATAGCAGCCTGGCTGAAAGTGAAGTAAAAAAGCATGAAGCCTGAGCATGTATACGTATAGATCGGCTGTAGGTGTGAGCGTGTGAATTAATTGGGCGTGTAATAATATTTTTATTGCAAAATCATTACAACAAATAGAAAGATCGTGTCTACTTTATAAAGCGTTCCAGAGTATTCAGTAAGAAACCACCTTTTTTGTAGTTTTATATAGTGCAAACTTAACTCAAATCACTGTACATGAACTCCAGTTACATTCATTCATTTTTAGGAACAGAGAAAGTGATGAGCACGGAATCACAGGATGTTGAGCTGACATCGAGACTCAAACCCACCTGCCCAGCTTCAAAGTCAGCTGCTCAAGTAGTTCCACTGCATGCGTCAGGATAAAATAAATATGGCCATTGGCAAGCAGCAAACATTGCAAGTATAAAACGAGCCAGGATTTGCCCAGAATCACAGGATGTTGAACATGCCACCGAGACTCGAACCTAGGGGATATTACCAAGGGGGGCGATAGGCAACTATCTCTCTATTAGCAAGCTGTCTCTAACTGATGTTAGCAACAGCTTTTAGGCGATAGCGAGCGGTTTGGGGCCCGCTTTGCATGTTAGCGATAATTATCGCTAATGACATGCAAAGTGGGCATTCCCAACCCGTTAGCGACTAAAAGCAGTTGCTAATGTCGCTATCGCCTATTAGCAAGGCGGGCGTAGCGATGGAAATATTCCCGCTATCGCCAAAACCTAACGACTGCTCAGACCAGTTCTTAGCCATGTTATCCAATGGGAGGTGGATAACATGGCTAAGAGCATTTTGTTGCTAATGCGTGAATATCGCTGTATTCTCAGCAATATTCACGCTATCGTCGGAAAAATGTTCGCTTTGGAGATAAACGTTGCTAATAGCAAGTTATGTCAGCGATAATTTTCGGCAATGCTTAGCGATAAAAAAATCGTTGCAAAGCCTAGTTAGCGATAAATATCGCTACTCGTTGGTAATATGTCCCCTAGTTCTCCAGCTTCCAAGTCGGAATCATGCCCTATTTAATAAACTGTTCCAGAGTATTCAGCAAGAAATAAATTTTTTTGTTTTTTATAGCACAAACATGACCTGCAGATATTGGTGCACTGTACATGAGCACCAGTTGCATTAATTCATTGGAAAGGAGAACGTAATTAGACCAGAATCACAGGATGTTAAGCAAACGCCAGGTACACCACATCCTCTCCTGGTTTTTATAAAAGGAAGCATAGGGGTACAGTAAAGATAAAAGCTTTTAACAGAGGCAAGCTTTTCCACTGTAAACGTTGGGTGAAAATATAAACGGAAACTGGCAAGCAGTAAACACTGCAAGTATAAAATGAGCCTGGATTTACCCACAATCACAGGATATAGAACCTGCTGCCAAGAGTTGAACCTAGTTTCCCAGCCTCAACGTCAGCTGATCAAGCAGATACGCCACATCCTATCCCAGTGTTTATAAAAGGAAACAAAGGGGAACAGTAAAAAGGAAAGCTTTTAACAAACTAGGAGGTAAGCTTTTCCACTGCACACACTCATAAACAAGATTTTACAAACCTGTTTACAGAAAAGGAGCTCTCAGTAGAATACTGAAAGAGGCAACAGCAAACGGAGAATGGGGCGAGCGAAAACATAAGCACTTATGTGAAGTGCTCAAAAACAAAGACCAAAGAAGGTCCTAAAATGGGAACAGTGGAAGGATACCAGTATTTGGTCTATGCTCTCTGGGAGGCCCAAACACAAGAAGAGGCATGATGCATGCATGCCATGGACAAATGGGAGAAAGAATATGAGAACAACAATGGACCCAACAAATGAGCAGCCTATGGGAGGTTTAAAGCCCACATATTGAATACAAAAGTCTCTTCGTGACAGCGCATGTGCTGTCTAGCCAAGACATAAAAATGGAAGTAGAAGAAACTGCCTGCACCTCCTAGTGACCATCAATGTGGACTCCAAATGACTGTGGAGCTACAGTAACTGCATGATCGGAGAGGCATCACTATCGAAAATCAGAATATATGTGGAAGCATCTTCCCTTTGGTGGCTCTACAAGAGTGACCATGGGAGATTCTGACATTTGGAGACACTGGTTGAGTGTGGGAAGGGATGCCCAGATCCATTGGAAACTGCTGTTCAGGCAAGAAGCTTTTGCATCATGGCTATGAGGTGAGGATGGAGAAGGTGAAGCAGAGGTGAAGGAGAGAGCCACATGGAACTGTGGGACACCCAGAGGTACTGACACTGAGGGCCTGATTATGAATTCCCTGGTAGTGGGTCTGATAATTCCAGCCATTGGACTTACCAGGACAGGGATTCCAGAGGTCTGTAAAACCACACCATTATGATTTATACCCTGACGGTCCAATGATAAATTGGGAATATCTGGGGGAATCGGACTTACTGTATCTGATTCCCCTGGTTATTCTCCATAGCCGCAGTTTCAAGAGGAGATTTCAACTGCTTTCATCAGGCCAAGTAATCACAGGAACCTGTAAAGGCCTGTGGCATCTCCACATTACATGTAATGCTGATGGGCTTGATTGCTTCTGTTACCAGGTTCATCGAAAGTTATGATGAACTCATAAAGAGTTGCTGTGAATCCAAATAGTGGAGGTGAGGAATGAGGAACCAGAAACACTGACCAACTGAAGGATACTTTTGAGCCCTGCACATGATATTATAAATTGAAAAGAACACAACACTGATGATTACAATACTAAAGCTTTCTAAAAGCATAACTTCCTTTGAGAGAAACCTGTGCCTTAGGTAGAATCGTAGGCCTCAACATTTGTTTTGCAGCCCTACAACCTAAACGAATGTACCTGTATTTACTCAGGAAGCCTTGTCTGTGTCCTAGACCAGACAGCAAACTATAAAATATATGAGCAGGTCATCGTGCCGTCATGCCCCAGTGGGTGACAGAAATTATGAGCATGTCATTGTAGCTGTGGATGCAAATGTTTTAATTTAAAAAATAATAATTACATTTGAAAATACTACCAAAAGTGCACCTATATAGTGCTCACAGAGAAAGGCTTTGGGCAACCAGATAAAACAAACGGGTACAAGAAAAACCTTGGGAAAGTAAATAGGTCTGGCATCGGCCACCAGGATTCTGGCAATGCTTGTTTGTTTTTCCATGTTATTTTGCTAAACTCTATTGTTTTGGAATATGTCAGGCCCTCATAAATCAAAAACATAAATGCTATGTGCAAAAAAGTGTTTTTGATCTAAACAGCACACCATTACAATAGTATTTCCAGGCACTGAAGGGAACTACTTTGTCTGTGGATATGTTCTTCTTGAAAGGTCTGTATGCCGTAACTCGTAGTGAAATCCAATTTCCAATTCCAAATCTTTATTTCGATCACATGATCATAAAAGATGTACAAAATTTACCACATCAGTTAATAATCCGGATTATCAATATATCATTAATATAAAATGTGTTAGGGGTTAAAAAATTAATTTAAAAAAAGGTGCCAGTTAGTCAAGGGATGAAAGTTTGTCAAGAGTCTCCGACCCCCTTTATCAGTCGGGTGCAGGCATACCACATTGCAGTTAAAAATGTTGCTATAGCGAATACAATTGGCGGGGATAAATCAGTCTTTAAAACTCTGTATGCAGGTAGGAATGTTCTAAATCCCAAGTTTTTGAGGAGGGGGACAAGCCAGTATTTCCTACTTTTCCGGTAGGCTTGACAAAAGAAAATGACATGCACATCGTTCTCCTTTGTATGGGCACATGCAGGGCACTTCTCTGTGGCAGGCCGACAGGACCATGCTTTGGTAAAAGAGCCGAGAGGAAGGGTCCCATACCTCCAGTGCAGGAATAGTTTTCTTGTTAGAGCCAAAGTCATGCCATCCAGAACGCTTTCAAGGTTATATGAGTCTTTGATTTTAATGAAGTGGTGTGTTAGGGATCCTTCACG
This sequence comes from Lissotriton helveticus, assembly GCF_964261635.1. NCBI lineage: Eukaryota > Metazoa > Chordata > Amphibia > Caudata > Salamandridae > Lissotriton > Lissotriton helveticus. Next base: position 1,325,359,945 of record NC_136069.1, on the reverse strand, counting down.
AGTGCTATCCAGAACTCGGAGAAGCATATTATCATAGTACGCTCTGGACAGCGCTTTCCTCGGAATCCTAATGCTTGTACTTTCCGGGTCTGACCATAGTTCTGGTAGTCCAAGGATCTCACAAGTTCTCTTGATGTAGTTTAACCAAGGCGTCTTGGTGGCATTAGGCAGGGATAGAAATTCCAGTAGCTCGGCTCTATAAGTGGTGAGGTCTTGACTGCTCCAAAGACGACGCCAAAAGGTTAATGGTTTGAGCCCTAGTTCCTCCGTAATGGGCCTCAGACCCAAGTCCAGTCTCAGGGGCAGGAGAGGAGTGCTCAGGGGGAGGGATGTCAGCTGCCTGAGAAATTTATTTTCTGTGGTCAGCAAGTTATGCAACGGAATGTGGCCCCATAACTCTCCCCCATAAATAACTCCCCCCCGCGCCTGGGCTTTATAAATTTGGATTGCAGGGCTGAGTGGGCGATATGATGACTTACAATCAATTCTCATAATATTTCCCGCCCTCTGGGCCAGTTTCATGTTTGCTTTTGTGCGGTGTGCCCCCCACGTTAGATTTTGGTTTAGGGTTATCCCCAGATACTCAATTGTGTAAACCCTTTCTAAGAGCACTGTACCAAGTAGGGGGTTGGGGCGTTTGAAGGGCATAGGGTTTAGGATCATGAATTTGGTTTTCTGCGGGTTGATTTCAAGACCCCTTTCTGTACAAAATTCCAGAAAACCATCCAGCACCCGCTGCATGCCCATCGGGGATTTGGACAGCAACAGGGTGTCATCCGCAAACATAATTGTGGGCACCCTGCTGCCGCTCAGTTTTGGGGCATCAGTGTTGGCAATCCTTGTCAGGTGCGCGATTACCCCGTTCACAAAGAGGCAGAACAGGGTCGGTGCAAGCACACAGTCCTGTCTCACCCCTCTGCGAACGGGGAATCTTTCAGTTAAATTACCGCTTCTCCCGCACCTGACACGTGCAAAATTATTTTGGTGCAGTTTCATCAGGATTGCAAGGATGTCTTTCGGGACGCCTAACTCCTCCATTACCCTCCACAATTTTGATCTTGGCACCAGATCGAAGGCGGCACGTAAATCCACAAAAACCGTGTACAAAGTGCCGCCCTCGATCAGTGCAGTCCTCCAGTAAATAAGGTTTATTTGGAAAATTTGATCGATTGTGGACACCCCCCTCCTGAATCCAGCCTGGTATGGGCTCAGGGTATCTGTCTCCTCCAGCCAATTCTGCAACCGGTCCAGCATTAGCCTACCGAAGAGCTTCTGCAATACATCGATGAGGCTTATTGGACGATAGTTGGCTGGAAGCAGAGGAGATCCCTTTTTGAATATTGGAACCACCTCTGCACCCAGCCAAGTATCCGGGACCTCCATTCCCTTAAGGACCGCATTGAATATCAACAGGAGATAGGGGGCCCATACCCCTGACTCCTGTTTGAATTGGTTGCCTGGCACCCCATCCTACCCCGGGGCTTTACCTGTTGACAACTCCGCGATAGCTGCCCGAACTTCTTTTTCAGTAAAAGGTTCACCCTCCGAGTCACTCGCTAAAGTGCAGGGGGGAGGACTCAGGGCATCATCCTCTAATGCATATAGGGACTGAAAATGGTTTTGCCATATGCTCGGGACAATGTTGGGTTCAATTGCCGAAGGGAGATCTTCTGATCCATTGTTGACTACCCGCCAGAATTTACGAGAGTCTCTGGTAGCTAATGCACCAGAGAGTTTCTCCCAGTGTTGTTGGTCCCATTCGGCCTTGGCGTTTGCCAGCAGTTTCTTATATGCCCGTCTTCTAACTTGTATCTCCTCCCGGCTTCTACATGCCTTAATTGCGAGTAGAAGTTCTCGTTTGGAGTTCCGGCATGTGGCATTGTACCAGGTCTTCTTGTGTGTCCCACTGGTTCTACCTGCACCCTTTGCAAAAAGATCTAACTTCATGGTGTTTATTAGATCTTCATGGGTTCGCCATAACTGCTCTTTATTTTTCCCGTTACTAAGTTCCTTGCTAAGTGCAAATGCCTTTCCCAGCACTGGAATGATTCTGGCATAAAGCGTGGGTAACTTAACGCCACTTGTGACCAATTTGCCCCATCTTACTCTCCTTCTGTTGTTCTCCAGGAGTAGCCCTGTCGTTGCACTTTGTTTGTCCTAACCCATGTCCTCATTACCTGGCATGGCATATACAAGTTCCAGGGCATTATGGTCACTGTCCCATCTTTCAATTACCCTGAAATCAATGATACGTGACCAGCATGACAATTGGACTAGGACATAATCCAATCTGGATTCACTTCCTGCTTTATTAAAGGTATATTTGCTTGGCATATCTGATTTAATACGCCCATTGCAGGCCCTAAGACCATGATTGAGAGTGAGGGCGGTTATCTGCAGTGCGAGGGTGGTCCAGGCTCTTGGTGGGGGTGCCACCGTGACAGGTACCAGCCATCTTGAATCCTCCTCTAGGGAGGGTCCATCAAGAAGGCCTGGCAATGGCTCATAGTGCGAGTTCAAATCCCCTCCAACCACGTAGTGGAGCTCCCTTGGAATTTCGCTCAGGAAAGCGGAGAGTTCCTCGATGGTATTCGATTCTCGTGGTGTAGCTACTGGTCTCGAATATACGTTTATTATCAGCAATTTGGAGGAATTTGGCCATTCTAACATGACAGCTAATATGTCGTCAGAATCCACGGTTAGACATCTGGCCTGACAACCCAATTGGGAAGCTACCCAAATTGCCAACCCTCCCGACGGTCGACCCCGACCCCCCCATTTAGCCGGTTTTGAAAAGACTGCAAACCCCTGGCACGTATACTCCTCTCTTGCCCAAGTTTCCTGGAAGAGGCAAATACTTTTTGAGTTGATAAAGGAAGCCCACTCCTGACAATCCATTTTATTGCCCAACCCAGCTACATTCCATGAAATCAGATTCAATGTTGAAGACCTTGTAGGAGGTGGCTCGATGTCAGAATGGTTATTCTCATTTGTGCCCGGATTTACCATTAAATGTTGTGGCGAAACCTCCTGACCAACCCATCAATTACTGCCCTTACCCGATGTATCTGGTATAGAGTGGGCTGGATCTCGGCAGTGTACGAGCTCATTGGGAGCAGCTATCTGTTCCCATGGAACCGGGGCTTGTTCGGGGGAGATGGTTCTATCCTCCCTGCCTTCTATGGAATGGGAACGGTACCTATCCCTGCCTTTGGACTTGGGCTGTCAATCAACCATTTCCAGGCTGCTGTACCTGTTGAAGGTGGGGAGGTAGACTGGCTGGTGAATTCTATAGGGCCTGGGAACTCCTCTCAATCTTCCCCCCCATCCGCCCCCCCTCCTAGTGCTAATCTCCCAACCCTCCTCATCGGCATATGAGGGTAAATGATCGGACACCATTCTCCTATGATGGTAGGGGTCCCTCCTCCCTCCATAGTTACTCTCCCATTCTCCCGCCATTTCTTGGTGGTAGGGGTCCCTCCTCCCTCCACAGTTACTCTCCCATTCTCCCGCCATTTCTTGGTGGTACCCCCATTTCTGGTCTTCTGATGTATACATACTCGATGGGTAAAAGAATGAGAGGGGGAGAGACTGAATGTTGTTCTCTTGATCGTCAAGGGGCCAACTGCAAATGTTGGAGGCTGCACTGGATTCTCTAAAGCTAACCAGGACGCAATCGCCACTGATTGTTTTTCTCATGTTTCCCACCCAGGTAGCCCGTCTTACCATAAGAATATCACTAGTTGTACCTTGTGGGAGAGGTCTGTGTATAGACAGCCAGTTGGTAACTTTGGGGCATATTACCAATGTTAAGCGATATTTATCGCTAACAATGCTTAGCAACGAATTTTTTAACGCTAAGCATCGTCAGAAATTATCGCAGATAAACCTTGCTATTATCAAGGTTTATCGCAAATGCGATAAAAAACGGCCGCTATGCATGAATATCGCTGAAAAGTCAGCGATATTCATGCATTACCGAGCTAATGCTCTTAGCCATGTTATCCACCTCCCATTGGATAACATGGCTAAGAACTGCTCAGGGCAGATGTTAGTTTTTGGAGATATTCGCGCTTAGCGCGAATATCTCCAAAAGTTGGTAATAGGAGATAGCGATGTTAGCGACTGTTTCCAGTCGCTAACATCTTGGCACGCCCACTTTGCATGTCATCAGTGATAAATATCACTGACATGCAAAGTGGGGCCCAAGATGGTCGCTATCTCCTACTAGCTGTCGCTAACTGGTGTTAGCGACAGCTAGGTAATAGGGAGATAATTTTATCTCCGCTTTCTTGGCTTTTAAAGCCAAAAAAGCGGAGATAAACCCCCTTGATAATATGCCCCTTTGTTCTTAAGGGAGACGATCGTCTCTATGGCGATGGGTTTTAGCTCGGGAACCCCCGCTAAAATTACTGTGTAGGGGGACGCCTCAGGTGGTAAGTTCACAGGTTTAGTTTTGCGGGCATTATTTTGCATATTATCTGGAGGATTCGGCTCTCTCTGTGGTTTATTAGGGGGAATGGCATTATCTTTAGGGTGTGTAATTGTATTTGGGGGTGGAAGTGATGGTGCCTGGGTTTGTGTGGGTGGGTTGATCGTATTTGTGTTAGCCAAGGATTGAGGGGTCTTGTTTTGGTTGGGTTGGTGTTGGGTGTGTTGAGAGGTAGCTGGGGCATTTTTCTTTGTCATAATTTTGGGTCAACACCCTTTTTAGGCTTTAGATCTAGCCCCCCTTTGGCTCCCTTGCTTTCTAGTTTCAGGCTATCTGCCAGCTGGGCTGTAGATTTTTCAATGTTAACCAGCCTGGCTTCGATCTTTATCAGGCGGGCTTCAAGGGGGCTTAAAAGAGACCTAAGCAGTGTACCTATGTCTGCAAGTGTGATATCCTCACTAGAGGATTCCGTTAAGATATTATTGGAGTGAAGTAATGAATCCGTAGGTACAATGACGATAGTTGGGGCCACTGCTCTATCCCCGGATGGATGGCCCGAGCTGGTATCGCCGGAACTAACAGCGTCCGTTACGGGGTTGGGCTTAGGAGTTTTTGGCTTACTCCCTCCCTTAGTTTGCCCCCCTTTCTTCCTTTTTTGAAAAGCTCCTTCCCTGGTACCCCTTAAACGATCTGAAACTTTCTCGCTAGTGGTGGCTATGGCCAAGTCATGGCCAGTGGTTGGAAGTGGGGTTTGTTATATTTGGCCCGTCGGTAGGGTCATTAAGCTCATGTCCTCGAGATCGCTTAAGACCTCCATTGTGAGGTCTGGGTTAATAAGTGACTGATTGACCCCCGATGCCCCGTTGATAGAATTGTTGGTCTCTAGCCTTCCATCAGGAGTCTTGGCTAGAGCCAGTGGGCCCATTGATGATCTCCTTACCCAGTCAATTTCCTGGGAAATACGTCTCTCAAGCACAGCAATGTCCTCTATCAGAAGTGATCCTGCTTTAACAAAATAATTGTCGATGGTACCTTTAGCGGCTCCTGCCACAGCCAGTGAAGATTTGCTCCTTGTTTCCCTGGTACACATTCCGGCGTCTGTGTGATCCGGTCTTTGTGGGGCATGGGATGATGAAATGGTCCGACCAGGGAGAGTGGCCCGTCCTCGAACGGCCTCAAACGGCCCGCCCTTTGCCCGGGCTTTGTCCCGCGCGCGTCCCGTGATGCGCGGTGTGCCCTTGATTGAAATACACAGATAGGGAGGGGCGGGGCTCACCCGGGAAGAGGCACCAGCTGTGGATCGCAAGAGGTATGCTGTTCCTCGCAGTCCCGGTGTGCCGCACTCTAACCATGCAGCAGGGTCCTTACCAGCAGGTTCAGGCAGAAATGAGCATCCAATCGCTCCGATATAGTCCCAGCAGAGTTAAAAGTCAAACAGGATGCAGGGAAGTCCTACGAGCGGCACCCCGTAGTGAAATCAGTCAATGGCTGAAATGGGCTGACACACTGCCCTTTAATGCATGCTGGTGGGTGTAAGAAGAATGTGAATGAAACAACCACAGACTAATGGGTAAAGTTGGGCTATAATAACCCCTATAAGTAACTATGTTATACACGCAATTGTCTTAAAATTAAAAGGTCCTAAGACCTAAATAAAAGTTAATTAGCATGGCATTGAATGCATGTCTCTTGCCTTTGAGAAAGAAAGAAAGAAAGAAAGAAAGAAAGAAAGAAGAAAGAAAGAAAGAAAGAAGGTAAGTAAGTAAGCAGACTAGATGATGACCTTACAGTGCAACAGGATATGGCAATCTTTATTGGGGCTTTTCAATGATTCCCTCACTATCATACTCCAACAGTTCCTCTCATCTGTCCTTAGCCCCTATCAAAAATGTATTTAATTTGTTTTATAGCACCTCTCATACAAGTGTAAGGTGTCGGAGCATTCTACATCACAAATACACGCAGAGACAATAAATCATACTTGTGTAAATCAGTGTATAGAAAATGTTACATAAGTCAAAAGTCAGGATTCAGAATGTAACAGTAGTTAGGGTTGACTTTACTAATAAGAATGTATTTCTACCCAAGCAAACTGTTTTTAGCAAAATTAGTATAATGAAACACGGACAAAAAGACATAACTTTCTAACCTAATTGTAACTTATAAACTGCACAGTAACAAAAAGATCTCTGTGCCAAAACAGTAACTCGCTAAACTATGCACCTACAGTACTGTTCTCTGATCTGCATAGTACACACTCATTACAGCAGGCATATTAACCCTCTGAGCTACCTTTCATGATTCAAACTGCCTATTCAAAAATACGATCTCCCTCCAGAAGTTACATTAATCACCAGAATTCCTCTAGTTACTTTTATTGTTGCCTGACAACTGTTGGCTATACTAGGAACTCTGTAGTGCTTTTAAAACTGCTGCACAGCTACAAAACAGGACCCTTTAACAATAGCAGTCCTCTACTTTTCCAACCTCGTAGCAGTCCTCTACTTTTCCAACCTCGTGGGGAAACGCCAGAGGCCCGGTTTGGATAATCCGGGTTTGGTGCAATAAAGCGAAAGAAAGAAAGTAGGAAGGAAAAAGAAAGAAAGAAAGAAAGAAAGAAAGAAAGAAAGAAAGAAAGAAAAGGAAGGAAAGGAAGAAGGAAAAAAAGAAGAAAAGGGAGAGAAAAAGGGAGAATGAAAGAAGGCAAGAGAAAAAAATGGGAATGAAAGAGAGAAAGAAAGAATGAGATGTAAAGAGAGAACGCACAAGAGGAGAAAAGAAAGGAGGAGGGAAAAAAAGATAGGACGATGGAAAGAAAGAAAGAGAAGGGAAGCAAGAAGGAAAGAGAGAAAGAAGGAAAGAAGAAAGAAAGAAAGAAAGAAAGAAGGGGAAAAAAGAAAGAAAGAAAGAAAGAAAGATAGAAAGAAAGAAAGAAAGGAAGGAAGGAAGGAAGGAAGGAAGGAAGGGAGAAGAAAAGAATGAAGGAAAGAAAGACAGCTATAACAGCTGCTGTAATATCTGATAAAAGTCTGTTCAAGACTCCCAGTGATGACTGATCACATTTTGATTGCCTGGGTATAGTTTAGAGAAATTGCCTGTAATTTCTGAACGAATCCATTTGAAAAAGAATGTACCTAAATACAAATTCCTATGCTTATCATTTATTTTTATATTCGTATATTGAGAATCACTTGTGGTGAACATCGACAGCATAACAGGCGCGTGCTCACTCCTCGAAGATCTATTAATGCAGAAGGGTCTTTGGAGCTTGATGGTGTGTTCAGTTGTGACGGGGCAAACAATTACATTTTAATCTGCTCCGTTATACAATTAGATAGTTGTTTCAGTGAGATCAACGGTCTAATTTCACTAGCAATCAGTTCCATCATACCATTTGTCTTCCGGTTTCCAGTTTCACTGCCGTTCTTATTTCTTTTCCTTTTCTTCAGATGCTCTTCCGGTTTGGGAGACGAATGCATGTGGGAAACTTTACGTAGAGCCCCTTAAAAGAGGAACATGTTATGAAAGAGGAAGCGAGGCTGGGTCATTCACCATGCGCCCATCTCCCACTGTATTTATAGCATCAGTTCTGCTATGATGAATCCCGCCAAACTCTCTTTTGACACGTTCAGGGATTTCATTCAGTACGTGCAGCACTTGTTTGGACAACTGGAAGTCAGTGAACACGTCCCTCCATTTAGGAAGAGCCCCCTCGCGGGATTGTGTGCCTGCCAATCACATGCAGCTCTGACTCTCTTATCTATTCTCTACCATACTGAGCTGGTTGGCCTCGCTTGCACTTGATTGGTTGCTCTGCGAGATGCATGGGACACACAGTCTCAGCATTAGTTATAGAAACTCAGGGGCATATTTACAGAGAAATGGCGCAGAACAAGGTCGCAAGCTTTTTTTCTGCACCAATCTGCGTCATTTCAAAAACGCAGGGATGAGCTGTATTTACAAGAATACGGCACATCCCTGTGCTCTCCCCTGCACCGGTGCACAAACAGCAGCCGTGCACCATCACAGGCACCCTTGCCCCATGATGCATGGGTTTTCGGAGCCGTCTCTGATTTATGAATCTTTGTAAGCCATTGGTGTTGCGTGGGAACACCCACAGCAACACCTATGACATGCCCTTTTGATGCAGAGTACTGCGTGAATGAGGGCCATATTTACAAGGTTGTGTAAAGCCACACAAAGTGGCGTTGTGTGGCCTTGCACATATGGGCCAGCACACAGCACCACCGGAGTGTCAAAAAAAGTGATGCTTCTGTGGTGCTACGGGCTTGTAACTATGCCCCTCCGCTCCTTATTTGCAGTCGTAGGGGCCTCTTGACAAAGGCATTTTAGAGTTCGTAAAGTAGCACTGCTGTAGTACTCTTCTACGTACTCGTACCAGAAGTGCAAAATCCGTACACCTCCCGAGGTGAGGTATAACAAGATGAAATAACTTAATATCTCCATGTTTCTTCCTCATAGAAAGAGGAAAACATCTCTTAGGATTGTTTTTGTGTGGGAAGGTGCCCCTTCCTGCACAAAAACAACCATCCCTGCAACAGAGGCACCCTTTCACAATAGTGTTGTAGTGTAGTTCCTATTTTCCCTATAGGTTCTGCGCATTGGAATAATATAAACAGCAGTGTAGACGTAGGACTGAGGTCAACTAGGTCTCTACTGACTATATTAGACTTAATTAGTTTTGCCAGCTAGCTCAGAGGTCACTAGAAACTTTCTCGAGTAAACAAGGAGGTGTTAACTTCCCTGAATAGACAAGAAGGGATTAGCTTCTGACAACCGCATAAACATGACAACTTTGCTCCCTCAGAATAAAGAGTGTATCTCTAGAGTCGTGTGAAAACAATAGACAGCTATTTCACTCAGTCAATCGTGCATACTTAGTTTCACCAGAGTGCAGAGAAATAGAGAGACGGGCATTTTCAATAAAAGGTGTTATTTATTGAGCAGTCTTCTTTCTCATGCAAGAGAAATGAATTGCCACAATTGCAATACTTATCATAAAGTAAAGTGCGTACAGTAAAAGGAGTATTATGAACTGTAAAAGCATTGATATGGTGTCTTAGCCATATGATACTTTAAAACGGATAAAATATATACATACATAAAAACATTGACTAACATACTCAACTGGTGCTTCTAAGATACGCCTACCCGGTGTACCTGACCTAAGCCTAATACGTGGGAAGGAGTAAGTAAGTTGCAGTTTAAGTTAAGTTGGTTTTTGCCAAGAATCTGAATCAAGAAATCTCTTCAGGGTTTAGTCAGCTCCGTACCTTGGTTTTAGAATGTAGGAGGTCTTGTATCTCTCTCTCAGGACTCGATCTCCCAGCAACCCGCAAGGGTGACTGGAAACACTGGAGCTGGATTTTCTCGGCTGGAGAAAAAGACAGCGTCTTTCTCAGTGCATCAAAAGGGAGGCGCGGGTTCCTTCGGCTCTCGCATCAGCTGGGCGTCGGGCAAGTAGATAGCCGCTCTGCTCCAAACCACCGTGTGTTTGCTTAAGGCAACGTTGGTATATTTATACCTGAAAGGTGCCAGGTTTGACGTAAGGTTGGACATAAGACGTCACTAAGAACTAACAGTTCTTTCTGGACTCCAGGAGTTCTTGTGCAAATCAAAACAAAAGCAAGGGGGAGGAGCCTAGCCTGCAACCATGATGGCCGCCTAATCCTTCGGCTCCGCCGACCCTTTCACTTTCCTCCCGTCCCGGGACCAATCCTGGCATCAATCCTGCTCCTGAGTTGTATTTTCGGGTTCGGGAGGTGACCCCGACTCCAATGGTGTGTTTTCTTAAGCGCTCCCTGCGGTGGAAGCGGTGGGACGTTCTCGCCTTCTCCCGGACGCTGCCCGGCGCTGACGGGTCTTTGTTCTTCGACTCTGGCTGCCTTCGCCCACAATAACAGCGGCCGCAGTGGACGGAGTCGAGCCGGCCGACGGCTCGCAGCGGCTGAATTGGGTGTTTACATTCTGTCCGCTCTACTCATCTCTACGCGGAAGGCATATCGGCTGAGAGTGCAACAATGTGTCACCGCCCAGGCTTGTGTATGCCTTTGTTTGCTTCTTGTCTCGCTCCGTGATGAGGTGGGCGCCATTTTAAAGGCCGAGCAACTGGACCTTGTTTTTCACGATCCCGGGCTGCAACTAGTGACATGGCCACTGCGGTCGCTACGCTTGCACCCGCATGGTGCAGCATGGTCTGTGTTCCCTTTGTGCCCCCGGACAGGTGGTGCTCTACAGATCACCGGCGTGGTGCTCAACTTTGTGATGGCGACGTGGATGACCAATCTTGTGGGCTGCAACGACTTTCCGAGCCCCGTGTGCAGGGATCTGCTACATCCTCCCCTCCTATGGCACCGGTGCGGATTGCGGACATTCTGAGAGCCCTGGATCTTTTTCGATTTGCTTTCTGTGGCGACGCCTGTGACCTGGGGCACCGTCTGGATGCTGTTCTCGCTGCTGTGCCCTTGCTTGACCGAGCACATTCACGACTGCGGGACGCTGAGCCACATCTTGTGTCCGACTTCTGTGGACTGCCTGCCCAGGGGTGCCCGGAGGTGCTGGAGGTATGTGCTCCCGATGTTCCCGAGATGCTGTCTGCGATGGAGATGCAGCGGTCTGATGTCTGCGTGCTTGTTCATTATATGGGGTCTCGTCCTCGGACGCCATGTTTGGATACTCCTTTGTGGATTTTCGGAGACGCTTCCTACGTTGTTCTGCAGCTGCGGCTACTGCCCTGGCCGGGTGGACTGTTACAGTGCGATGTCCACCTTTATGTCGCTGTCGCACACATGACATTGGAATGGACAGACTTTGTTGGACGGTGCTGTGCTCTGCTGGGGTCACTTTGCTTGTTTGTCCCATTCGAGATGGCTACTGTGCAGCTGAACCACGTCGATATTCCCGATCGCAGGGGCCAGGGCTGAGCTCCCCCTATCAATGACTGTGGTAGCGTATACTGTCGGGGCTGCAGGGGGTGGACGCTACTATGAAGTTGGACTTTGTCGCTACGCCGGGCCGCGGGCGGGGGGGTTGAGGGTGTCTCCTCTCATGTCAGGATTGTTGTTGCTCGTAATGCTGGGATGCTGATGGTGAGCCGGGGATACTGTACGTTCATTTTGTATCGGTGACGGGGTCTAGGGATGGGTGGCCCGAATATTACATGCCGGGTGCGGGTCTGTTTCTCTCCTCCTCCACTCTTTCTCTCTTTATATCTTTATATTTTCCCTACTATGGGGCAGTTCCGGGGCGACAGGCATGCTGTTAGTGGGTTTGGCCGTAGCCATTACAGGAGTGCGGGGTGGTGGGTGTGGGGGGGGGGGGTTTGTTATTTTAGTTTGTTTTGTTCTATGGTCCCTATCGCTCTTTTCCGGCTTTGGGAGGGTTCTTTCCTCTTCGTAGGGTTGGCTGTTTCTGGGTCTTGCGCCTTTTCTCTTCCTGTGTTTCAATAAATCTTTGTTTCCTGTTCTTGGGGGTGGGCTTTCTGGGATTACGCGTGGAACTGTTGTTTTCTTGTAATGCTGCTGATTATCCGGTCTCATTGTTGCGGTTGCTTAGCCTATATAGTTGCTGTACTTATAGCCTAATTTCGATTGTGAATGGGGTACGCCCCTCTTGCTGCGTTTCTTTTGTGTCCCTTTCTGTAAGGTGTGTAGTCCTTCCTGTTGCAGCCCCCTCGCTTCATCTAATTTAAAACGAAAACCTCCTCTCCTGTGTTGCGCGCCCCGTAGTCACTTCTGGCATACTTCGCAATATCCTGATTGTATATTGACGTACTTTTCTCCTGTTTTTTCTCGCCTATCTTTGCGGCCGGCCGTGATGGTTGTGGGCTTGCGCATGTATCTCCTATTTTTGTCTCAATAAAGGTTTAAAAAAAAAAAAAAAAAAAGCAGGGGGAATTCCCGGGCTGCTGGAGGCTTGGCTTGTTTAAAGAACGCGTTGTACTTTCTAGGAGTCTATGGGAGTAGCCTTGCCGTAGTTGGACTGCAGGGGCTATTACTAAATATGGATATGATTATTATGCCTTTATAAGGATACTATTTATTATAATCACATAAGGGCATAAATCGGGAATTTCAAATTAGGGTCTTAGATAGAAACACAACACCCACTCCACGTATTAATGTCCATCATTACTAAAAACTAAGCAAGATTAAACATATAACGATGCATGTGTGTTTAACAACCCACCCCAAAATACAAAATTCGCATTTGAAATGGAATATGGTAAATACACGAAAAAATGAGTATTGGTACTGTACGTTTTTCAAGCAGTGGTATCATTCAGTTTTAATGCATATATATATATATTAGCTGAATGAATTGCGAAAATTACACATGAAATGGCTCTAAATACAGAAAAGACGGTCGTGACCATTTCATCACATATTTATACAATACTGTACATGTGCTAGAGGCTGAGGTAAAATATTGTCTCTAGTATCTCTAACAATAGAAGCTCTGTTCTTTAAGAATAGTTCTACTTTAAGCAGATTACTGTGTGCCAAAAGAGGTAAATATTTTGAAAGTGGAAAAAATAATTTCGTTTTCAGGGGAAAAAATTGTTCCAAGTGTTTTCAGTAGTTTTGTTTATCAAAATTGAAGGCCAAATTCAGAGTTCAGGGAACGCTGTGTGCTCGTCATTTTAAAAAGTTATTCTTTTTGTTCAGGGGAGAACATCATATCAGACAGCCTTGCGAAAAATTGGTCTACAACATCAGGTGAAAGTTCGACCAAGTTTGAAAATACTGAAATTGTGCATATGTGAGAATGATTGCTATCATCAATGTCGGGATCAGCAATGCTCACAGAGGGTTGTACCTGTTTGGTGCTGCTTTCCTCTCGTACTTCACCGCCACCTACTCGTAGTGGTGAAGTCTCAACGAATGCCGTCATCAGAATAGGTAGCCGCTGGGGACAACACGTTGCATGAGTCGTTACCGGACCTAGCAAAGTATCGATATCCATTGGTACTGCTGATGGTAGTGTAAGACAGACGTCTAACACGCATTCTTCTCCGCATAGCAGACATCGAAGCACAGGTAAGATGCAATCTTGCTAGATTGGTCTGAATGAAAGAAACCAGGTTGCACTCAGATCTCTTAGCCGGGCCAATCCTACCACTTTAGTGATGCGGTCTTGGTAGCGTATTGCTAAGATCGTTTCTTCCATCGTAGCTGGAGTTTTGTCTGTGGCTAGGCTTGCCATATCGGAGCAGAAGAATCAAAAATAAAATTCCTGCTACGAGTCCCAAAAGAAGAGGCAGGCCACCGAAAAAGGAATGGACAAAATTCGGAAAAATGCCCAGAACTGTTTGAAAGGGTGCTAGCAAAAATTGTCTTAAATACATGTGCGATGCCACTGGTATCAGACATGTTTAAGATTTGACCTAACATTTCTACGAGATGCACAGGGCAATTTGTTGATAATAGGGTATGTATCTCTGCTCCTGTCATTGCAACTTGCAGATCATACGTTTCTTTGGACGAGGTTAAAGGCACAGTTGTCTGTAAAAGAATGGACTTCATTCTGCTTAAAGTATCAATTCGAATAGAAGAGATATTCAAAGAAGGCCATATTGCCAGCTCCATGTCTGGATTGCTGTTTGGATACAATACTTGCATACAGCAAGTGACCATGGAAGTAACGCTCACGAGATAGGCTTTTCCTGGCACCATGCCACAACAGCTGTGGTCACTTATTAGAACATAACTGCCGTTGGAAAGTTGTCTGAAAAATGGCTCTATCTGTGTTGCAGGAGTGCCATGCAGGTGACATGAAAGGTTATTTGAAGACCCTTCGCAGGCTCCATGCAAGTTAATACCTTGACACAGGAGTGTACCGCTTAGAGATTTTTTACAATTGTTACCACTAAGGAATACCTCTTTTTTCCCTTCACTATAACATTTGTGTGTATAAGGTAAATTCCATGTTGACTTGATGTATCCTTTACCCACCCTTTTATACAGGCCTGCTGGTATATACTTCAGGCAGTATTTAAACTGGAAAGTTGTTATTGGGATTGTAATCGTTCCATGTATTATCCATTCAATGACAGGTCTGTCTGACATTGTCGATGGTAATCTCTCAAGTTTTTCAATGCTCAGAATCGCATAGTCTGCTCCTTTTTGTGCCAAACTGATTTGTTTATCAGTAAGGTTAAAGATAGAGAATAATGACGTTGAGTTGATTAAACGCCTTGGCACGTAGCCTGAACGCAGGTTTTGCAACGTCCAGCCTAGCTGAACAATAGAATGTAATTGGGACTGACCATGTTGTAACATTAGCAAGTCCTGCTCTATTATATCAATAGCAGATGATACAATGCTGTCCAGTGAATAAATTCTGGAGGACAGAGTCGTTAACCCATTGTCCACAACAGAAAGTGATTTTTCCAAATTTATCCGATCAATTTCTCGTATTTTTTCTGCTGTTTCAATTTGTGTTACTTTCCAAGCTTCGTTGTAAGCAGCGTATATACCGGCGTATATGAAACGTTTTTGACGCTGTTTGCGTGGTCCCATTATGAAATCACGCAAGTCAGCACCGTCTTTAAGTAAAGTCAAGTGTTGCTTAATTTCAGCCAGTGTGGATTTCTGTAGCCATTCGAGGCAGGGTTTCCCTACACTGTATGTTGTAACTATCCCTAGATGTTGTCTCTGGGAGAATCTAGGGTCTGGCCTGGTCTGTTTAAACCCCTGTGTTTTGTTCAGGAATCTATCTTGACAGTCATTTGTGTCTGTGTGCCAGATCAACCATTTTTTCCAATCAGGATTTGTTCTGTTTTGGTGTAAAATATGGGATACGTCTATCTCCACATCTATAGTGCTATTACTATCAGGCATGGGATTCAGAATAGACGGTTTGTTTAGGTCTTTTATCTTCGCTAGACCAAGACAGGTTGTTTGCTGAATTGTATCATTCAGGAATATTATCTGTTCTGGGATCATGCAGGCTCTAAATAGTGCTTCTAGACCTTGTACCTGCCAGTCTTTTGAACCCCAGATGGTTTTTGTTTCAATGTTGTTTTCCCAAAATTCAAAACCAAATGTAGACATTTTTTCATAAAATGTTTCTGAATAAATCAATTTAGTATTTGTCAACATAGTTTTCATTCCTGTCTTATTTAATGTTTTAAAATAAAACGTTTATTGATCACTGTTGTTAAACCCTGAGAAGTATTTGAATTTCCCATAAAAGGTTTTTGAACTGCTTTTTGGCGGAGTTGGACAATGTTCCCATTGATTATAATTAAAACATTTCTAGGTGGAGCAGATCTATGCAAGTAGTGATGACCATAATGATTATAACAGTACATTTCTTCATAATTTGATGAACCCTGCAAGTAATCATGATCTGTAAATTTGGCTGACATTACTAAATCTGACATCATATTATTAATATTTTCAAAGTCCCAATCATCAGAGAAAGTACTTGGTGTCACAAAGTCACTTAAGGAAACCTTAAACTGGTGTGGATATTTCAAGAGCTCAATCGGGCCATAGATTTCATAATCAGTTTTGTCCCATGCTACCCCACCGGGTATTGGATTGGCTGTGATGTTTACTGATGACAGTTCTCTTTTCTCGATGTGAGAGGATCTGTGAGGCTTTAGGACCAAGTTGATGTTCTGACTTGCTGTGTCCCTTGTACTATATGTTCCATCAATAAATCTACCCAATATAAAACCATGATGAACCAAAGCAGGAGAAAAAGTACACCTAGCACAATCCAAAATTCAATCCATGGTGAAATCAGATATGTTTCTTTTAATTGGTGAAAAAGTTCAGTTACTTTGTCTTTGAAAGTTTTTGTTGCTGGGGTTTCATCAGGCTTGCTTGGATCTTCAGAAAAGTCATTGAAATTGATGAAGTAGCCAGATGCAGTTCTGTCAATTATTGGAATTGCTTCCGGATTTTCATTTGTCTTTGCATTTTTCTTTGTTTCATTAGCATAGTCTGAGGTTACATCGTTGTAGACAGGTGTTTCTTGACGAACTGTTGCAATTTGGGTTTCAAGAGGCACAAGTTCCATGGCTTTGTTGCATAGTCCTTTTTTATTCACTGCAGGTTTATCAACTGTGATTAGTCTCTCAGTTTGAACCTCTTGGATTGTAGCAATATTTGGTCTTCTGCTATTTCTTGGGAGTCCACTGGGCCTATTACTTATTATTGGCCACACGATTGTGGTTTTACCAGGTCGATGGATACAACTCGGTTCTCCTTTTTACCAGCAAGGGGCAGTAGTACAACTGATCTTGTTCCGCTGACAGCTAAGACAGGTACTGCTTTTCTGTAAGAAGGCCCAAATTCCTTCTTCACCGCGAACTTTTCTCTGACTAGATCCCCAATCTTTGGAATCCAGACAGGTATTGCTGGGACAGGTGGTTTCTCTTCAGTGGCTGTTGGCTTTAACTTTGTATTACTCAGAATTCCTCTTGTTTCATTTAAGTCCTGTAAAACAGCCAAACGGTCTTTGATATCAAAAGCTTTTTCTTCTACCACTGAAGTGTGACTATTTAAGTCCTGAATGTGCATTCTAGTACCGAACAATAGTTCGTAGGGAGTGAGACCTTTTAGAGAATTTCTTGGCAGATTGTTAAGACTACGTTGGACACTTGTTAAATGTTTAACCCACCTATCACCCGAACCTAATACCCTCGCCGTTATAGATTGCTTTATGTCCCGTTTTTTTCTTTCCACAACCGCATTTCCCTCAGGATGGAAGGGAGAAGAGTACCAGAATGCAATGCCCATGCTGGTCATGGCCTCTTTGTAAGCTCGAGAGCTAAACGCAGGACCCTGGTCAGAATGTAGCATGCCAATTGCGTATGTGCCGATAAAGACTCGCAAATCTTTTATAACAGTTCTGGCGTCAGCCGAGCGCTGGGGCCACATCCAAATGAATCTCGTACAGGAATCCACTGCGACCATGATGTATTTATAATTGCCATCCCTTTGTAAGGGACCACAGTGGTCCAGGTAAACACATGCTAATGGTTTATCTGAGATTAGAAGGGGCGTCTGTGCTGGTCGTTTCACTGTTGATACTTTCATTCTTTGACATATTTCACATTCTAGAACATAGTTCCTAGTTTGTTTTCTCATGCGTGGCCACCAATATCTCTGTTTTAATAATGATATTGTGGCGGAAACACCAGCATGTGCAGAAGCGAGTCCTTCGTGTGCCGCTAAAATTAGTCCTAACCTGTGTTCCATGTTTGGAATTGCCCTATCCCCCACTCCAGGGATTTGAGCAAAAGGAACATTATTCGCATCAGTTATGTATGAGTATTTTACTGGAAAACCTTTTGGGAGTGTTTTTCTATCATCTTTTACTGAAGCACCGACAGCTTGCATGATATCGCTGTCTATTTTTGTTTTTGACCGGGTGATAGCAGCTACGGAAGCCGTTTGCACAGCTGCCTTCGCGGCCTCATCCGCCAATGAATTCCTCGCAACGTGAACACCATCACGTTGATGACTCAGTGTATGTATCACGTGATTCTTTTGTAGTTCTTTCTGGAACAGAACTACTTGTTCCCAAAGCGTTTTATGCTTGATTGTGCCACGTTTTGCATCTTTGAAGCCGTTTTGAACCCAGTTCTGCAAGTATTCATTGTAAGACTGAATGCAGTAATATGAATCGCACACTATTAGTGTGGGGAATTCGCAATCGGTATTTTCAAGCTCCATCTTAAATGCTAGTAGTTCAGCTCGCTGAGCTGTACAATCTCCTAGAGTTTGGGTTTTAGTGACCAGTGGTCTAAATTTTCCTTCGTGCCAACGACCTTTAACAATCGCGCACGCAGCACTATATGCTTTTTTACCGCCAACTGTGGGTTGTGCTGATCCGTCTGTATATATTATACAGCTGTAATGTTCCAGAGGCAGGATTTCAGTCAGCAGAGGACATTCATATTCATATTGGAGAAATTCCTGTGTTTTTAGGTTAGGATCGAATTTGTATACTACGTCTGATGCAGCAAGAGAATTAACCCATTGTATCCATCTCGTATGTAGAGCTTTAGCATTCGGAATGCTTGCTCTTGTTACTGCTTCTAGGGCAGGTACTGGTGTAACAATTATTATTATTTTACCTTATGCGAGGGCTCTTTCTTTTGCTACAGTAGTTTGAACCACAGTTAGAATTTTTTCAGTAGAACTGAATTTCATTTCCGCTTGTGTGTACAAATGTGATTTGCAAGCTATTGGTACAGTTTCTCCCTCATTAGAGGTCAGGTACGTGAATCCGCATCTTCCTGGGATGACTCGGATTACAAGGTTGCGTATGTTTTCGCGTGTTTGCAGTTTTGTTTTAGTTAACATGTCTGTTTGTAATGATCTTAAAATTTCTGTGTGATTCTGAGTCCAATTAATTGGTTTGAAATCAGGTTTTATAAATTCATAGAGAGGTTTAACCCTCTCTGCATAATTTAGAATGTATGTTCTTCCGAAATTCAGGCAACCTAGTATTGATTGTAAATTCTTCAGCATTTTTCGAGCTTGGAGTACAGCACATTTCTCTAAGAAATTGTCTGCTAGGCTTTTGCCTTCACTTGATAGTTCATATCCTAAAAACAGGACAGTTAGATGGGCAATTCGTGACTTTTTAAAGTTAAATTTGTAACCCTCAGACGTGAACCCAAGTATTATGGTGTTCACTCTTTTCAAGTGAGTCTCCAGGTCGTCGTCTGTAAGATAGATGTCATCGACATAAGATAATGCCTCATCATCATATATTTGTAGTAACTCTGTTATCCTCGCTGAGAATAATCCTGGGCTATTCTTGAACCCCTGTGGGATTTTATGGGTTGATTGTCTGTTGATTTTATGTCACTCTGTCCCTTATGAGTTAATGTTACACAACTCTTTATTTAGCACCTTTACACGCATTTCATTTTATGTGTTGTACCCAGTTTGTTTTCTTTTGGGACTGGAAGGCAACCGATGATGAGAAAGGGGCAGTGAGTTGGTAACATCAGCCAACATCCCCGAGGGTTGTTCGCCCGTGAGGTGCCTTCCGCTCCACCACACATTTTTTTCCTTAAGGTTTGTGCACATGTGGTTGAGTGTGGATATATGTACTGCCATTAAAGAAGGCAGACATTGGTTGGACATTGTCCTGGACACTACTTGAGTTGAGAACGGAGTAACTCTTTTGGAACAGTAGATCTAGCAGGGACAACAAGACATTAGAGGATCTATAACTCACTGCGATAGAGAGCAGGGGGTAACTTTGGTATGTAAATATAAAATACAACCTTAGTACTGTGTACTCATGTCTATTAAATGTATTAATTGTCCTAGATATAGGGATCTTGGTGTTTATTGACCCCTGTGGGAGTCGACAGAATTGTTTATGCGACCCCATTATTGAGAAAGCAGTCAAATACCTGCTTTCAGGTGCAATGTTTTGACAAAAGAATCCATTAGAGATATCTAATGTCGTTTTATACTTTTTACGCACAATGTTATTCATTAGTGCTGCACTGTGTGAGTTTTGTACTGCAAATGTTTTGCAGCAGGATTTTATGTGTCTGTAGTCCAAAACTGGACAATATGAATCGTCTGGCTTGGAGACAGGAAACAAAGGATTGTTCATTTGTGAGGTGCATGTTTCAATCAACCCTGATATTCAAGTTGATCTAAGATCTCCCTGACTTGCTTTTTAGCTTCTTGTTTAACTGGGTACTGCCTTTGTGCAGTGGGTTGATTTTTTAACTGGATTTTGTGAGGAGGAGAATCCTCATCCCATCCTACATGATTTTTATATAATGCAGGAGCTTGGGCTACTGCCCATTTTCTAGCAAATGTGTATTTTTTATGAATTGAAATATGATTTGAGAAGGCAGGCATAATCATTTCTTCGCCATGAGGGCACACCCTGATAAACTCTGGTGGCCAGTCTTTCTCAGCTAACAGGATGTCATAGCCTTTCGAAAGGTTATCCCAGAAGAGACCCCTTACTTTCCTATTCTTATCTCCCTCTATACGCAATGTTATTTCATATAAATTATGGGGTTTACTAACTCTGGTGTCTGCAGTTTCCACTTGAATGTATTAATTCGTGTCCACTGTCTCCAGAAGATTCATCAAGATCTTGCGAGCTATGGTTACTTCTGCTGCGCTGTCTAGCATTGTCTGGGCCCACTCTCCGTTTTTCAGTTGTGTCCTCAATATCCTCGGCATGTTTTACTCTAATACTAGCTACCTTCTTCTTTGGAAATTGTAATTTTTTACTTTGATGAGCAGGTTCCTTGACTTTGGACTTGACGTGCTCTTCTTTGTGTTCTGACCGTCCTCTTCTTTCCGATTTCTGTGAGGAAGTCTGAAAAGATCGAGAGGGACGTGTATCAATATCTTGATATCTATCAGGTTTTCTCAATTTATCCCTATCTCTAAGGTTGTATCTTTTCTCAGAGGGCTCCCTCTGGGGAGACTTGCCACCTCGTTCTGGAGATCTATCTCTCCGTTGAGGAGACCTTCATCTGGACAGGAATCGTTTTTCTTTGGGAGTGGATTGTTTATTACCATCCCAACTCTTTTTTGGAGTGTTTAGATTATTTTTAATAAATGTTTTTTCAGGATTTTCAAGTAGTTGGGGTTTTACTGGTTTCCCACCCAAACTATCTCTACCTAGTTCCTCATAGGATTTTTCTATGATTCTGGCAAGTTCAAAAGGTTGTTCTGCTATATCTGTTTCTTTCAATTTCTGTAGGTATGTTATATTGTCCATTGCCAATTGAACTAATTCTCTGTATGCCTTTGTTAATTCTTTTAGTTTAACTAAAAGTTCTTCACTTGACACTTTTTCAATGTCAGGATGTGATGTGTAGCTGGCTAGAACAGGCCACGTGGCTCCTGGTCTACCTAGTGGACCTAGCCTGGTGATGTGATTTTGATGTTTTAGGGCGCCTTTAAACCAGAGCAGGTGCTCTTGGTAAGTTAGTGGGATTTCAACGTCCTCGAAAGGAGCGTATTCATCCGGAGATTCCTCTATTTTGTAATAGTGGAATTCGTGTGTCACAGTGTGTGCTGCTGGAAAATGTATCCATGAATAGAATACCTCTGTCTGCCGATATTCATGGGCCTCTACCACGAATATGACTGTACCACCTCGTGATGATACTGCATTTTCTATACGTTTTTGAGTTATAGTTCTTCTTACATTTACCGGAATGATTATAGCATTCGGGTTTTCATCTTGGAGACTTGTGTCATCCGCTATAAGTTGAGCTGCCAAAGCATCTCTTTCTTCGTCACCTTCCGGCATTTTACTGACAGAAAGTTATTTTTGCTTTGCAGAGCAAGTTTCAATGAAACAAAGATTAGGTGCACAATATTTTGGAACACTGTTTCTTCAACGTTGACTAAACCAAAAACTAATACATAGGAATCTCTTCCTACTAAGTTCCGGCGGATATTAACCTTTTACCCACTCCAGACGTCTTTTGGAGTATTTACGGGAAAAAGGGTCTGTGTGAAAAAGCACGACTGAGTTACTCTAATGTCTTGCGTTAGATTATCGCCTTACCAAACGTTGGGCGCCATGTAGTGTAGTTCCTATTTTCCCTATAGGCTCTGCGCATTGGAATAATATAAACAGCAGTGTAGACGTAGGACTGAGGTCAACTAGGTCTCTACTGACTATATTAGACTTAATTAGTTTTGCCAGCTAGCTCAGAGGTCACTAGAAACTTTCTCGAGTAAACAAGGTGGTGTTAACTTCCCTGAATAGACAAGAAGGGATTAGCTTCTGACAACCGCATAAACATGACAACTTTGCTGCCTCAGAATAAAGAGTGTATCTCTAGATTCGTGTGAAAACAATAGACAGCTATTTCACTCAGTCAATCGAGCATACTTAGTTTCACCAGAGTGCAGAGAAATAAAGACGGGCGTTTTCAATAAAAGGTGTTATTTATTGAGCAGTCTTCTTTCTCATGCAAGAGAAATGAATTGCCACAATTGCAATACTTATCATAAAGTAAAGTGCGTACAGTAAAAGGAGTATTATGAAATAATACTGTAAAAGCATTGATATGGTTTCTTAGCCATATGATACTTTAAAACGGATAAAATATATACATACATAAAAACATTGACTAACGTATTCAACTGATGCTTCTAAGATACGCCTACCCCGGTGTACCTGACCTAAGCCTAATACGTGGGAAGGAGTAAGTAAGTTGCAGTTTAAGTTAAGTTGGTTTTTGCCAAGAATCTGAATCAAGAAATCTCTTAAGGGTTTAGTCAGCTCCGTACCTTGGTTCTAGAATGTAGGAGGTATTTTATCTCTCTCTCAGGACTCGATCTCCCAGCAACCCGGAAGGCTGACTGGAAACACTGGAGCTGGATTTTCTCGGCTGGAGAAAAAGACAGCGTCTTTCTCAGTGCGTCAAAAGGGAGGGGCAGCTTCCTTCGGCTCTCGCATCAGCTGGGCGTCGGGCAAGTAGATAGCCGCTCTGCTCCAAACCACCGTGTGTTTGCTTAAGGCAACGTTGGTATATTTATACCTGAAAGGTGCCGAGTTTGACGTAAGGTTGGACATAAGATGTCCCTAAGAACTAACAGTTCTTTCTGGACTCGAGGAGTTCTTGTGCAATTCAAAACATAAGCAGGGGGAATTCCCGGGCTGCCGGAGGCTTGGTTTGTTTAAAGAACACGTTGTACTTTCTAGGAGTCTAGGGGAGTAGCCTTGTCGTAGTTGGACTGCATGGGCTATTACTAAATATGGATATGATTCTTATGCCTTTATAAGGATACTATTTATTATAACCACATAAGGGCATAAATCGGGAATATCGAATTAGGGTCCTAGATAGAAACACAACAGTGTAAGGGTGCCTATGTTGGCGCAAGGCCGCCGATACAACGCCAGTACAGGCAGAAAGGATAGCAGTGCACTGCATTGCTTAAATATGGTGCATTCTTGCCAATTCACTTTGGCGTAGGGCAGCACAGCAAGGTGCCTTGCTGTGCTGCCCTACACCAAAATGCAATAAATGAGGCCTTAAGGGGCTTATTTACAAGTCCATTTTGCCACAGGTGCGTCACTTTTATTGACACACTGGTAATCAATCAATCAATCAATCAATCATGGCATTTGTAATGCGCGCTACTCACCCGGGAGGGTCTCAAGGCGCTGGGGGAGAGGGGTATGTTACTGCTCGAACAACCAGGTCTTGAGCTGCTTCCTGAAGGTGAGATGGTCTTGGGTTCGCCGAAGGTGGGTGGGGAGGGAGTTCCAAGTCTTGGCTGCCAGGTAGGAGAAGGATCTACCTTCGGCGGTGGCTCTGGATGCATGGTACGGAGGCGAGGGCGAGGCTGGTTGATCGTAGCTGGTGGGTGGGTGTGTAGAAGGTCATGCGGTCATTGAGGTATTTGGGGCCCAGGTCGTGGAGAGCCTTGTGTGCGTGGGTGAGGAGTCTGAACGTGATTCTCTTGCTGACGGGGAGTCAGTGCAGGTCTCTCAGGTGTTCGGTGATGTGGCTTTGTCGGGGGATGTTCAGGATGAGTCGTGCGGAGGCATTCTGGATGAGTTGGAGTCTTTTTTGGAGTTTGGCTGTGGTTCCGGCGTAGAGGGTGTTCCTGTAGTCCAGTCGGCTGGTGATGAGTGTCTGGGTCACGGTCTTCCTGGTTTCTGTGGGGATCCGTCTGAAGATCTTGCGGAGCATGCGCAGGGTGTTGAAGCATGATGAGGAAACGGCGTTGACTTGTCTAGTCATCGAGAGGGAGGAGTCCAGGATGAAGCCCAGGTTGCGTGCGTGGTCCATTGGTTTGAGAGCGGTGCCCAGGGCAGGGGGCCACCAGGAGTCGTCCCAGGCAGAGGGTGATGATCCCAGGATGAGGACTTCCGTCTTGTCTGAGTTCAGTTTCAGGCGGCTGTTCTTCATCCAATGTGGCTTGCCTATATTTACCAGGGTCCCTTATTTACAAGGCCACGTAGTCACCCTGCGTGACTTTTTATGGCCTTGTAAATATGGACCCCATACACGCATTACTCTACATGAAAGGGGTGCTCCATGTGTGTTGCTGTGAGTGTTCCCACGCAACATCCAGGGAACCTGACACATTCCCAGATTGACACTGTTTAGTAAAGCTGGGAATGTGTCAGAATCCTACACCTCCCTAGGGGTGGAGTAGGAGTGGCGCAACAAGGAGAAATACTTTTATTTCTCCTCTTTCTATGTGTGCTGCATTCTGCAGCATTCATAGAAAGAGGAAAATGCCATCAATTATATTTTTGTGCAGGAAAGTGTTCCTTCCTGCACAAAAACAATCATCCCCACAATGCAGGCACCCTTGTAACATGATGATAGGGTGTCTGCATTGGCACACAGTGGCTGTTTGTGCGCAGGCACATGGGAGAAGAACAGGAATGCATTGTATCTTGCAGATACGGCTCATACCTGACATTTTATTTTGATGCATGGCAGTGCAGCAGAAAGACCTGCTGCGCTGCCTTGCTTCACAATATAGTAGTTGAGGCCCTATGTTTCCATCTATGAAAGCCAATCATATTACAGGAGTGATATAGCAGATATCAGGCATTGCAGGGGACTCTCAGTGATAGGATGACCTTTGCAAGACTGCTGTTTTTATTGAAAAGAAATAATTCAGATTTAAATAAACAGCTAAGGCAGGGGTCAGAAAAGGAAGAAGCCAACAGCAGTGCAATCCTTGATATGTTTACCTATCCATGTGATGCGCGATCTGACAATTAAATAGACCAGGAAAAGATGTTGGTTTTTTTCAACTTTGGTTATAACATGATTTTTATATAATGCAGGAGCTTGGGCTACTGCCCATTTTCTAGCAAATGTGTATTTTTTATGAATTGAAATATGATTTGAGAAGGCAGGCATAATCATTTCTTCGCCATGAGGGCACACCCTGATAAACTCTGGTGGCCAGTCTTTCTCAGCTAACAGGATGTCATAGCCTTTCGAAAGGTTATCCCAAAAGAGACCCCTTACTTTCCTATTCTTATCTCCCTCTATACGCAATGTTATTTCATATAAATTATGGGGTTTACTAACTCTGGTGTCTGCAGTTTCCACTTGAATGTATTAATTCGTGTCCACTGTCTCCAGAAGATTCATCAAGATCTTGCGAGCTATGGTTACTTCTGCTGCGCTGTCTAGCATTGTCTGGGCCCACTCTCCGTTTTTCAGTTGTGTCCTCAATATCCTCGGCATGTTTTACTCTAATACTAGCTACCTTCTTCTTTGGAAATTGTAATTTTTTACTTTGATGAGCAGGTTCCTTGACTTTGGACTTGACGTGCTCTTCTTTGTGTTCTGACCGTCCTCTTCTTTCCGATTTCTGTGAGGAAGTCTGAAAAGATCGAGAGGGACGTGTATCAATATCTTGATATCTATCAGGTTTTCTCAATTTATCCCTATCTCTAAGGTTGTATCTTTTCTCAGAGGGCTCCCTCTGGGGAGACTTGCCACCTCGTTCTGGAGATCTATCTCTCCGTTGAGGAGACCTTCATCTGGACAGGAATCGTTTTTCTTTGGGAGTGGATTGTTTATTACCATCCCAACTCTTTTTTGGAGTGTTTAGATTATTTTTAATAAATGTTTTTTCAGGATTTTCAAGTAGTTGGGGTTTTACTGGTTTCCCACCCAAACTATCTCTACCTAGTTCCTCATAGGATTTTTCTATGATTCTGGCAAGTTCAAAAGGTTGTTCTGCTATATCTGTTTCTTTCAATTTCTGTAGGTATGTTATATCGTCCATTGCCAATTGAACTAATTCTCTGTATGCCTTTGTTAATTCTTTTAGTTTAACTAAAAGTTCTTCACTTGACACTTTTTCAATGTCAGGATGTGATGTGTAGCTGGCTAGAACAGGCCACGTGGCTCCTGGTCTACCTAGTGGACCTAGCCTGGTGATGTGATTTTGATGTTTTAGGGCGCCTTTAAACCAGAGCAGGTGCTCTTGGTAAGTTAGTGGGATTTCAACGTCCTCGAAAGGAGCGTATTCATCCGGAGATTCCTCTATTTTGTAATAGTGGAATTCGTGTGTCACAGCGTGTGCTGCTGGAAAATGTATCCATGAATAGAATACCTCTGTCTGCCGATATTCATGGGCCTCTACCACGAATATGACTGTACCACCTCGTGATGATACTGCATTTTCTATACGTTTTTGAGTTATAGTTCTTCTTACATTTACCGGAATGATTATAGCATTCGGGTTTTCATCTTGGAGACTTGTGTCATCCGCTATAAGTTGAGCTGCCAAAGCCTCTCTTTCTTCGTCACCTTCCGGCATTTTACTGACAGAAAGTTATTTTTGCTTTGCAGAGCAAGTTTCAATGAAACAAAGATTAGGTGCACAATATTTTGGAACACTGTATCCTTCAACGTTGACTAAACCAAAAACTAATACATAGGAATCTCTTCCTACTAAGTTCCGGCGGATATTAACCTTTTACCCACTCCAGACGTCTTTTGGAGTATTTACGGGAAAAAGGGTCTGTGTGAAAAAGCACGACTGAGTTACTCTAATGTCTTGCGTTAGATTATCGCCTTACCAAACGTTGGGCGCCATGTAGTGTAGTTCCTATTTTCCCTATAGGCTCTGCGCATTGGAATAATATAAACAGCAGTGTAGACGTAGGACTGAGGTCAACTAGGTCTCTACTGACTATATTAGACTTAATTAGTTTTGCCAGCTAGCTCAGAGGTCACTAGAAACTTTCTCGAGTAAACAAGGTGGTGTTAACTTCCCTGAATAGACAAGAAGGGATTAGCTTCTGACAACCGCATAAACATGACAACTTTGCTCCCTCAGAATAAAGAGTGTATCTCTAGATTCGTGTGAAAACAATAGACAGCTATTTCACTCAGTCAATCGAGCATACTTAGTTTCACCAGAGTGCAGAGAAATAAAGACGGGCGTTTTCAATAAAAGGTGTTATTTATTGAGCAGTCTTCTTTCTCATGCAAGAGAAATGAATTGCCACAATTGCAATACTTATCATAAAGTAAAGTGCGTACAGTAAAAGGAGTATTATGAAATAATACTGTAAAAGCATTGATATGGTTTCTTAGCCATATGATACTTTAAAACTGATAAAATATATACATACATAAAAACATTGACTAACGTATTCAACTGATGCTTCTAAGATACGCCTACCCCGGTGTACCTGACCTAAGCCTAATACGTGGGAAGGAGTAAGTAAGTTGCAGTTTAAGTTAAGTTGGTTTTTGCCAAGAATCTGAATCAAGAAATCTCTTAAGGGTTTAGTCAGCTCCGTACCTTGGTTCTAGAATGTAGGAGGTATTTTATCTCTCTCTCAGGACTCGATCTCCCAGCAACCCGGAAGGCTGACTGGAAACACTGGAGCTGGATTTTCTCGGCTGGAGAAAAAGACAGCGTCTTTCTCAGTGCGTCAAAAGGGAGGGGCAGCTTCCTTCGGCTCTCGCATCAGCTGGGCGTCGGGCAAGTAGATAGCCGCTCTGCTCCAAACCACCGTGTGTTTGCTTAAGGCAACGTTGGTATATTTATACCTGAAAGGTGCCGAGTTTGACGTAAGGTTGGACATAAGATGTCCCTAAGAACTAACAGTTCTTTCTGGACTCGAGGAGTTCTTGTGCAATTCAAAACAAAAGCAGGGGGAATTCCCGGGCTGCCGGAGGCTTGGTTTGTTTAAAGAACACGTTGTACTTTCTAGGAGTCTAGGGGAGTAGCCTTGTCGTAGTTGGACTGCATGGGCTATTACTAAATATGGATATGATTCTTATGCCTTTATAAGGATACTATTTATTATAACCACATAAGGGCATAAATCGGGAATATCGAATTAGGGTCCTAGATAGAAACACAACAGTGTAAGGGTACCTATGTTGGCGCAAGGCCGCCGATACAACGCCAGTACAGGCAGAAAGGATAGCAGTGCACTGCATTGCTTAAATATGGTGCATTCTTGCCAATTCACTTTGGCGTAGGGCAGCACAGCAAGGTGCCTTGCTGTGCTGCCCTACACCAAAATGCAATAAATGAGGCCTTAAGGGGCTTATTTACAAGTCCATTTTGCCACAGGTGCGTCACTTTTATTGACACACTGGTAATCAATCAATCAATCAATCAATCATGGCATTTGTAATGCGCGCTACTCACCCGGGAGGGTCTCAAGGCGCTGGGGGAGAGGGGTATGTTACTGCTCGAACAACCAGGTCTTGAGCTGCTTCCTGAAGGTGAGATGGTCTTGGGTTCGCCGAAGGTGGGTTGGGAGGGAGTTCCAAGTCTTGGCTGCCAGGTAGGAGAAGGATCTACCTCCGGCGGTGGCTCTGGATGCATGGTACGGAGGCGAGGGCGAGGCTGGTTGATCGTAGCTGGTGGGTGGGTGTGTAGAAGGTCATGCGGTCATTGAGGTATTTGGGGCCCAGGTCGTGGAGAGCCTTGTGTGCGTGGGTGAGGAGTCTGAACGTGATTCTCTTGCTGACGGGGAGTCAGTGCAGGTCTCTCAGGTGTTCGGTGATGTGGCTTTGTCGGGGGATGTTCAGGATGAGTCGTGCGGAGGCATTCTGGATGAGTTGGAGTCTTTTTTGGAGTTTGGCTGTGGTTCCGGCGTAGAGGGTGTTCCTGTAGTCCAGTCGGCTGGTGATGAGTGTCTGGGTCACGGTCTTCCTGGTTTCTGTGGGGATCCGTCTGAAGATCTTGCGGAGCATGCGCAGGGTGTTGAAGCATGATGAGGAAACGGCGTTGACTTGTCTAGTCATCGAGAGGGAGGAGTCCAGGATGAAGCCCAGGTTGCGTGCGTGGTCCATTGGTTTGAGAGCGGTGCCCAGGGCAGGGGGCCACCAGGAGTCGTCCCAGGCAGAGGGTGATGATCCCAGGATGAGGACTTCCGTCTTGTCTGAGTTCAGTTTCAGGCGGCTGTTCTTCATCCAATGTGGCTTGCCTATATTTACCAGGGTCCCTTATTTACAAGGCCACGTAGTCACCCTGCGTGACTTTTTATGGCCTTGTAAATATGGACCCCATACACGCATTACTCTACATGAAAGGGGTGCTCCATGTGTGTTGCTGTGAGTGTTCCCACGCAACATCCAGGGAACCTGACACATTCCCAGATTGACACTGTTTAGTAAAGCTGGGAATGGGTCAGAATCCTACACCTCCCTAGGGGTGGAGTAGGAGTGGCGCAACAAGGAGAAATACTTTTATTTCTCCTCTTTCTATGTGTGCTGCATTCTGCAGCATTCATAGAAAGAGGAAAATGCCATCAATTATATTTTTGTGCAGGAAAGTGTTCCTTCCTGCACAAAAACAATCATCCCCACAATGCAGGCACCCTTGTAACATGATGATAAGGTGTCTGCATTGGCACACAGTGGCTGTTTGTGCGCAGGCACATGGGAGAAGAACAGGAATGCATTGTATCTTGCAGATACGGCTCATACC
Organism: Lissotriton helveticus; assembly: GCF_964261635.1. Lineage (NCBI taxonomy): Eukaryota > Metazoa > Chordata > Amphibia > Caudata > Salamandridae > Lissotriton > Lissotriton helveticus. Next base: position 1,325,330,068 of record NC_136069.1, on the reverse strand, counting down.
TGACATTTTATTTTGATGCATGGCAGTGCAGCAGAAAGACCTGCTGCGCTGCCTTGCTTCACAATATAGTAGTTGAGGCCCTATGTTTCCATCTATGAAAGCCAATCATATTACAGGAGTGATATAGCAGATATCAGGCATTGCAGGGGACTCTCAGTGATAGGATGACCTTTGCAAGACTGCTGTTTTTATTGAAAAGAAATAATTCAGATTTAAATAAACAGCTAAGGCAGGGGTCAGAAAAGGAAGAAGCCAACAGCAGTGCAATCCTTGATATGTTTACCTATCCATGTGATGCGCGATCTGACAATTAAATAGACCAGGAAAAGATGTTGGTTTTTTTCAACTTTGGTTATAATATGTCTAGAAGAACCTTAGAGCTATATGTACTTAATGCACAGAACAGAAAATTGGCTTTTAAGACTTCAACTGTAAAAAAATTCTAATTAAATATGTGTGACAAGAAACATGTTTGTGTACGGACAATATGAGCACAAAGTAATAGCAAACAACGAAGGACTATTCAAAATCCAGGTAAATGGGACCCGAAGTGGTGAACAAATAACTTCAGGAGGTAATGAGCTGGTTTAACCACTCCACTTGCTACACATTGAGAGCACATGGAAAACAGTTTATCTAAAAACTATTACACATGCGCACTTATTTTGGAACCAAAGTCATGCAATGAGAGATGTGGAGCATTGGACAATCTTAATATCAAGTGTTTACCTTAAATTTTTGTTACACTTTGACCTTTCATTTTTTCCCGAAATTTTCCATTTGCTTTACACACTTCTAATAGAGAACTTTTATTTCTAATTTCAAACAAATAGAAATGATGCAAAATAGGCTACATTCAGCCCAGTTCTATGTGATGTGCATTTAGACTGCCTTCTTTCCTGTGTATCTTTCACACTGCTCCATCTCTGCACAAATAGATATGAATGTTATTCTCCATTGCGAGCAACAGAATTGTGTACTTTGACAGAGAATGAGGAATTTTGTGTACTTTTTCCAAGAAGAAATTAACTGCACGATATCTAGGCAGAAGAATGTGATGTGCCTTTTTTAGGTTTCACCTCCATAGCACTTGTGCTGTGCTTGTGAAATCTTTTGTATTAAATATATCTTAAAAGGAACAGTCATCCCGTCCCCTTGCTTTTTATTAATTCATGTGCATGCCACTTAGTTTTTCCCTATTTCTTTTGGCTGTACCACACTGTTTCCTCATATTGTTCTTCTGTGTGCTTCTCTTATCAGTTTCCCGTTGCCAAAGTACTGTTTCCATCTCTTTTTCCGGAACTATTTTGAAAGGTTTTGACCTGTACAGCACGCATTGAGAGCATCCATTTACAGCATCTGGCAGCACACTCTTTATGTACTCTCCTTGTTGCCGTCTTGTTGCGACAAAGATCATCGTTCTAGAGAAAGCACCAAGTGTGTGCCTCGTTCTCTTGTGTCTGTTCCACTCCGTGCCATCACCTGCAGTGCTGCTGAACCACCAACAGGTGTCCTCATGGAGCTTTGAAATCCACTGTAATTGTACTTCTCACCGACAGGTGTCTTCTAGAAGTGGTACCTTTAGCCGCAATGACGCCACTTCACCAATAGATGTCCCTTGTAATGTGAACGAGTAATGCCCCTGCAGCACTCGCCAACAGAAGCCTGTTCCCCTGTTAAATGAGCAGAAGACTGGTCTCACAACTGACCCGGCCTGACGAGAGGACAACCCTTAGCCTTGAGCTGCTCCCGTATTACATAAAAGCCACTGAAGAATGTTAGTAGTAGGTCCGAGCTTTTTAAGAATGACAAAGCATAGTAAACAAAGATCAATATTCAACATAAAACACAAGCAATTAAATTAATTTCTTACTCCTCTGTAAGCACTGATAAGTTAACAATGATAGTCACTCAATTAACAAAGTACTGTGGTAAAAAGAGATTTTGCCATCTCTTCCTCACATCTATTTCTTGTCAAGATCGTCTACTTATACACAGTTTTTTGTTAAATATGATAATAAATAGGAAACAAGCCGTATAGTTACCATTATTACAACATATTAGACATCCTATAAAATGTACTACAATAATGAGTAAGTCAAGACATTTATTTATTTTTCTTGGGAAAGACTTTTATTAAGTGCTTAAAAGTTTGCGATACATAGTTTTCAAGGTTTTTTCAAGGAAGCGGTACCTCCCCCTTAGAGAAAGTAGTCCACTTTAACTTTTTTTATTCAATGCAATAAAACATTTACAAATCATCAGTGTGGGGTTCAGAAATGTCTGCTAGACATTGTCAAGTGAAATACCACAATGTCTCAGTTCTTTGACGCTACACCTGTCATTTTGACTGGATCAATTTTTCAAGTCATCTAAGACTGTTCGTGGCACGCCAAAGCATATTACAAAAATAGACAAAATGTAGTAGGGTAAACGATAATCAATATGAAATATTAAATGTAAACCAATACATGGCTTCCTTATCTCTCTGAGAGGGCTAGAAAAGTGACAATGAGGGTATATATGCAAATAAGGCACACGGCATTGTGGGGCAAGTGGATGGTACACCACTTTCTGTTTCAACTGCCACACCAACCCTTGGAGAATTTTGGGGCCAATTTATTAAGTTTTTCAATCCTGCTAAGTACCATGCATCACAGACTCACACAACAAATTTAAATGCTGGTGTGACCATCTCCATTCAAAAATATGGTATACTCACACATAATTGCTAGCTCCTCTTTGTGTTTCAACATCTAGCCCGGGCTAGAAAGCGCTATATAAATACAGCTACATGGCGCTGCAGCTCTGTGTTGTTGTTTAAAATGCAGACAGCACATTGATGTATGGCCTCAAGGTGAAGCTAAGGGCATCGATGATTGAAATGCTCCCTGGACCTTTAAACCATCCATCCATTCAAGATAAAACGAAGCCCTTGGTAACTGGCTCAAGAGTATTATATGGAGAATTTGTCACGTGAAAGAAAAGTGACAGACAGACTGTAAAATGTTCTAGCTACTGTTCTAGCTACAGTTTAGCTAGAATGGAACATACTTTACACGTCTTTCCATCACTAGGGAAATACTCATTTTTTACTTTTTATAGTTCTCTCTTCCTCACTTTTGGTTTGTTTCACCACAAGTGATAACAAAAATAAGTGATAATGAAACTGAGTAAGCCTTTATTTCAACAATAATATGCATGTGTATAGTACTACAACTCACTATCATGACATCTCGCCACAAAAAACACATAGTTGATCATTCCATGGTCATTGATTGAGATTGTCCTAAAAATAATTTTTCATTGTCCCTTCCACAGATCTAACTATAAACTTGAATCAAGATTCTATGATGCCCTTAATGAATCACAATTAGGTGCTATATTGACCTGAATTCATCATTGAGCCTTTGAAATCTTTATTTACATAGCCTGGTCTTGTAATGTATTTGCACTTTATGAAGGATAGTTAGTGCAGCTGGACACAGTTTCTCAATGGTTTTAATGGATTTTACTTGTATTTTTATTATCTTGTATTTATGCAGGATGTGATTGTATTAACCATGGGCGGGTACCTCCGCTCCGCCAGTGGAGTTTGCGGATATCTGCCTATTCCGTGATCCGTGGCGCATGCAGAGATAGGGAAAACTCCACCTCTGTGGCGGAGCGGATTAGTAGCTCCCCCCCATTCAAATACTTTGAAAATAATAAAAAGAAGGGACTTACCTGTGTTTCTGCTGCCTCCCCTGCCTGGCCGCTCACCTTTCTGCTTCTCTTGCGTCCTTTTTCATAAAAAGAACACTGCATTGTACGTCTTGTGCGTGCGCATGCGCACGTGCAAGAAGTACAACGTAGTGATTTTCAAACAAGAAGGATGCGAGATGGCGTGGAGAAGGAAGGAGAGTGGCCAGGCAGGGGAGGTGGCAGAAATACAGGTAAGTGCCTTTCTTATTTTTTTTCAAGCATTTGAGAGGGGGGGAGTGGAAATGGAGCAGAGCGGAGCTATGCGGAGAGGAGCTATGCGGAGAGGAGCTATGCGGAGAGGAGCTATGCGTAGCTCCTCGGAGATTTTTTTCAAACTCCGTGGAGCTAAGCATAGTGGCACTACGCCAGCTCCTCCCACCCTTAGATTGTATCATACTATAATGTAATGGATTATGCATTTCATATGATGTTTTTGTGTGATGTTGTATGGCCAAAATTGACAGAAGAAAAGTATTTATCACATCAACTGTAAACTTGTATCAATGGTTCAAATTGCAAAAATGACTTGATAATTAGCATTTTTGTAATTAATACAAAATCTGATTTTACCAAAATGGTGAAGGACGTCTCCCCAGTTGGTTTATTGTGACCCCACAGCTGCTTCTCTCAATATGCAATTGTGGTGATACACAGATTACATTAAGAGCACACTGTCCATGCTGTCAGTCTGCCAAACTTAAATGAGTGCTTGTCTCCAAATGCCTTCCTGCATGCGATCCAATAAAAGGCCCAGCTTTGGCCCAGGGGCCCATGAAGTGACCAAACAATGATCGGGGAAACATGGCACCCGCTAGCTGAGCGCGGCGCGCGTCCTGAGGAGCACTCTCTCCCCTCCGGAGCTTTTAAGCTAGCGGCGTTAAGGAAATGAAGAAAATGGAGCAGTTGTAGCTGGGAACTCGGCACACCTCGTAAAAGACTTTCTAATCTTTGGAAGATCTACCCGTTTACCTCCCGGATGTGTGTCGGGTCTCTCTCCCAATCGGTTGCAGTTCCACGCCTGGTGCGTCCGCTCCACCAAGGTCGCAGAGCAGCGGCCCACGGTCTCCTCCGGGTCAGCAGCAGCAGCGGCAGCACCAGCATCAGCATTAGCAAATTCTTTGGGCTGACGACTGGTGGAAAAGGGAAGGAAGCAGGGAAGGAAGCAGAAAAGACTCAGGCGGCTCAGGAGAGGGAAATGTCGGCGCTGGTGGTAAGAGGGGGACATTTTCTACGCAGGGGGGAGATTTCCATCTCAATACTTGCAAGGGGGCGCAGAAACCAGGCAGCGTGAATAGGGGCTCCAGTAAAAGTGGAGGGAAAAAGAGAAGCAGACGTGGGAAGAGTGAGGATGGACAGGCAGGCAATAGCTCAAAAGGTCAGGACAGTGGGCTAACAGAGTCACTGGGGCTACACTTTGAGGGAGAAAATATAAAGGTTGTTAACGCTCCCCCCCCCCCCCAGATCACAGTATAGGCTTCCAGAACTATCTAGTGAAAGGAAGGAGTGTTAAAGGGAGTAGGAAGAAAGGTGTCACTGTATGTAATAAAGTGAGAGTTACCCCTTCTTTGCGCTCCTTCTTCAGGGTACAACTAGAGGTTTTGATTGTGTCAAAACAAGGAGGTTTTCTGAATCGAACTCTATCAGCCTGGTTGCTGATAGTTCCTCAGGAAACATGGAATCCAATGAGATCCCTCTCAGTCACAGCGTTATGTCTTCAGGCAATACTCCTACAACTCCTATATCCCCTATGTTATCTTCCACACCATCTGCGTCATCTGAGGCGACACTGGAGAGGCAGGATGAGTTACATTCAGGGAGGGTGGGGGTACCTACTACCCAGACTTGTGTAGTTGAAGTTAACTGTTCTTCAGGGGCCTCGATTGAAGCCCTATTTACCTCATTAAAAGAGGATATAAAACGGGGTTTGCCGTCTCTGCAGAAAATCAAACCGAGATACGGACTTCCTGTGAGACCTTGGAGAAGAAGGTTGATCTGTTAAATTCAAGGACTGAATCCCTGGAGGGCTCGGTCAAGGAGCATAAGGCGAATTTGGGGTCGGCAGAGATAAAAATACAAAATGTACAGAGGGAGGAAGGTGCTTTGCGAGATAGGGTGGAGTCACTGGAAAACAACTCTCACAGAAACAACCTACGGGTCATGAATGTTCCTGAGGGAAAAGATGGGACAGACATCAAGACCTTTGTTATTGCACTGCTTAAGGAGACCCTAGCACTCGAGGAATCAACAGAGATCCTGGAAAGAGACATCCAAAGAATTCATAGGGACCCATTTCGCCATAATCCTAGCAGAGCAAACCCTAGGAAGATCCTTATTAACTTTCTTACCTACTCTATTAAGGAGAAGATTTTGAACCTGGCCCAGAAGGCGAATACGTTAAGAAGCAAAGACTTTTCTTTCGAGGTGCGTTCAGATCTCTTTAGAGCTACATTGGAACGACAGTGGGAATTGGGTCAAAGAATTGAAAGCTTCAAGAAAGTCGGTGCAGTAGTACAACTTAAATTCCCGGCTTTCTTGAAAGTAATGTTTAACAATAAGATGCATAACATCAGATCAACCCACGAGGCAGACGAGTTGCTAGAGCCCATTACTAATGAGGCCCCTAGAAAGGGGTGAAAAGAGCTAGAGGCTTTCCTGTTCCATTTCCTTTAAATGGAAGACTAGACCATTTTTGAGTAGAGGCTTTTCCTCAATACTTGGTATAGGAATGAAAGGCATGCAAACAAAATAAAAAGAAAAAAAGAAGAGAGAAATTAAAGAATATAAGGAAGCATAAAGAAAATAAAGATTAAGAAATGGGAGAAAAATATATATATAAAAGAGCAGGAAATATAAATACACATATGAAAAAAAGGGGGTAGGCTTCCTTTTTCTCACTTTTTCCATTATGGGCTTTGGTTGTTAGGAACCTTTTGGATTTCGGATTTTGTTAATACACATGGGTATATAGACTCTAAGACACAATATGAATAGAGGGGAGGGGAGGAGGAGGCTATGGACGCAAAGCTGGTCATACATCAGACCAGAGTAATGGGGGAAGGATTTCCCAGGGGGAGGGGGGGGAGTGGTGGGGAGTGAAGCACAGGGGGATAAAAACTAAAAATACCTCATTCGACAAGACCCCGCTAAAATCACCGATCTTGAAGAGTAGGAGCAATGTGAAGGCTGGAAGGCTATTGGTTGTGTGTTGTTGGTTATGGCTACGTCTAGGATTTTGTGTAAGTAGAGTTAAGGCAGTACACGTCAAGGGCAACTCTAAAATAATAACATGACAACTCTCCAGCTTTTGTCCTGGAATGTCAATGGCCTGCGCATGAAGGGAAGAAGAGCTAGCATTTTACAGTATTTGAGAGATTCTCCGGCGCAGGTCATTGTCATCCAGGAAACTCATCTTCTGAAGACAGAGACAAAAGAAATGCTAAAAGATCAGAAGTGGGTACTATTCCTTTTTAAGAAACAAGCTAGAGCTCAAATTCTACAATATAGGGAAGATCTTAGTGGTAGATGGCTTATATTGAAAATCACTCTAAGGGGCATTCTTTTCACCTTGGTGGGATATTATGGTCCTAATCTAGACGATGCCTCGTATCTCAATGCCATCCGTCAATGCCATCCGTTCCCATCTTCTCGATTTTCCGAAACCAGTGATATGGGCAGATTTTAACATTGTATTAAATTCCAAGCTGGATAAGTCTCCAAACTGTAGAGCAGTAGTTCCCTCTAGATCTAGGAACTCGCTTTTGACAACAATGGCCCAACTAGGGCTATGTGATATATGTAGGGAGAGGTCGGGAGAGGTCGGGAGAGCAATTAGGAGTATCTTTCAGAAACCTGAAATACAGACATAAGTCAAGAATTGACTACTTTCTGCTTAGTTACAGCTTAAAAGATCGATTCAAGGAGATTGAATACCTTCCGTCACATCTTTCTGATCACTTAGGAATTCTTTTAAGTATTGACTCTATACAGCCGCAGCATAGTAGAACTTGGTCATTCGACCAAACAATATTGCTTCAGGAAGATGAGATTACTTTCCTGCTCACTGAAACTAAATATTTCCTAGAGAACAACTTGGATACAGCCAACATCACTATAGTTTGGGATACCTTGAAAGTCTTTTGGAGAGGCTGTATCACCAACAGAGCAAGTTATAGAAAAAGCAAATGTAGGGAAGTGACCTCTGCTTTAGAAGCAGAAATGAGGAGAATCGAGAGTAAAATGAATAATCAATCCGGTATTGGCCTGAAAGAGGATCTGGAAAAGCAAGACCAATTAAAAAAAGAGTTTGAGGGTATCCTCCAAGAGAGACTTATGCAGAGATAGGAAGCAAGCAAGATCTCCCATTTTGAATATGGGGAAGGGGCAGGTAAATTACTTGCCTGGAGAGCTAAAACAGACCAGATACGAAACTACATAAAAGGAATAAAACTAGATGATGAGTCATCTAGTTGCTCCTCTGACAAAGACATTGGTATGGCTTTCAGGAATTACTTTCAAGATATATTCAAAGAGACCGTCACAGAGGATAGGGCCAAAGTAAAGCTTTGGTTAGAAGAGGTTACTCTACCATCCATTACTCCTAACCAAACAATAGATCTGAAACAGGATATCACAGAAGTGGAGGTGAGGAGAGTCATAGCAGAGAGTAAAAGAGGTAGAGCAGCCGGGCCTGATTGGATACAGGCGAATTATATCGATCCTTACAAGAGATTATAATTCCAGTACTTACCCAACTGTACAATAAAATATTATTGGAGGGAGCAAATCCTCCTTGCTCGTGGAATGATGAAACAGTGGTTTTGATCTTGAAACCCGGTAAGAATTCAACTAGTTGTGGGTCATATCGACCAATATCACTGTTGAACACAGATTATAAACTCTTTTCTTCCATTTTGGCAAATAGGTTGGAGGCGGTGGCAAGCAGTATTCTTCACTCAGACCAAAAGGGGTTTGTTAAAGGTCGCCAGCTAGCGGACCTCACATACGATCTGGTCGGTGCAATTGATATCGCCTCCACCTTTTCTCACCCTCTGGCAGTCCTAACCCTAGACGCAACCAAGGCTTTTGACAGGGTGAACTGGGGTTACCTGTCGGAAGTCATGTCAAAATTTAATTTGGGGGATAAATTTCATCCTACAATACAGCTTCTAACCAGGCTCCCACAGAAAGATTACTGGTTAATGGAATCTTGACTGACGCATTTAAGATTACTAGGGGAACGCAACAGGGCTGCCCTCTCTCCCCTCTGCTCTTTAATATGTACATAGAGCCGTTTGCACAGATGCTTAGGGAAGAACCCAATATCACCTCCTTTAAATATGGAGAGTGGGAGAAGAGGGTGGCCCTGTATGCGGATGACATCATGATACTGACGGCTGACTTGGACTCAACTTTCCAGACAGTTATAAAACTGGCAGAGGAATTTGGACAAGTTTCGGGATATGAAATTAACACCAGTAAAACCGGAATAATGAAATGGAACATAAGAGGTACACAATTCCAGGTCGATTCCACTATGCGGTCAGAATTTTACAGGATGTTGGGAAGATTGCGGAATTTAATCTAGATCGAGTCTTCAGAGAATGTCAGAAGCAGATGAAACTGTGTGCTCACCTCCCATTATCCATCTTGGGGAGGGTTAATTTGGTTAAAATGCCAATCTTGCCTAAGTTCACATTTCTTTTTAATACAATCCCTCAGTTTTTTGACAAATCTCTGATAGAAAAACATCCAACTGGAGGTAAACTCCATTATTTGGAAGTACAGTCCGACTAGGTTAGCCTGGAAGAAGCTCAGACAAAAGAGAGAGAAAGGGGGATTGGCCGTTAGCACAGGGGGAGAAGATATGTTCTGGGCCATGTTAGGGTTGCTGGTTTATCAGAACAAGGATTAATGTTTAAGTTTGGGGACCAAACATTCTTCAAAAAGGTCAAGCTTAAGGTCCTACAGTCGATAGCTAGAAATTATGCTAGAATAAGAAAAAAGGTGGGGGTCGACTACTTTTCAAATCTAGCGCCACTCTGGGACTCTCCAGGCTCTCCTGAGTGCCTCCAGGATAGTCTAACGATACCATTGAGAGACGCCGGGATTGCAGTGTGGGGAGATTTGATTAATGAAGATACCTTTGTCTCCTGGGAAGAATTAAGAGAGAGAGTAGGGACAGGTCTCTCAAGATTTAAGTATATCCAGTTCAAAAGCTGGGTTCAAGCCCAGCTCAGTCGGAATACATCATTTGGTAAGGGCAGTAACCTAGAAAAACAGCTTGTTGGGAGTCCTGTGGGGAAAAGAGAGGTTTCAGTATGGTATTGGGCAATTGAAGATGGAGTGGATGGGGTTTTAAGCTGTCAGATGAGTTATGGGGAGAGCAGATGAGCATACAGTGAGATCTCTTATGGCAGGATTAATTTAAAACCCATTATAGGTTAGTTAAACCCGCTTGGTTGAGGCGGAATCATCTGTTTACTGCGCATAGAGCGTATTTACCCCCTCTCAGGCTATCAAAGTTCTTAAAAGGGAAAGTTTGTAACAAATGTGGGATGGCAGAATCTTCAGACATACATATGTTTAAGGACTGCCCCTCCATCTCTCCCTTTTGGAAAAATGTGAAGAAGACCCGTGAGAGCATCTTGAAAGTATCAATCAATATTGACCTGCCCCTGATCATCTTCGGCCTTAATAGGAACATCGTAGGCCCTGCTAGATCTTTGTTATTTTATGCAATTTTAATGGCCAGGAGGCAAATCTGTAAGCATTGGGTAGATCCAGTTCCACCAAACCACTCAGATTGGCTAACCTCACTATATGAAGTATCCAAGATGGACATGACTAGACTATGCAGTAAAAAAAAAAACTTGCATACTGGGACCTGTTGATTCAGTGGAAGTAGAGCGTTTTTTTTTCTTTTGTTTTTCCGGGTCCTATGATTATGCCTTTTGGATACTCCTTGGACTACCTTAAGCGCCCAGGCTATCGATAAAGTCCATCAGGTTTGTCTAAGACCTAGCTGGAGTAAACCCAACCCCACCCCCCTTACATGGCAGGGGAAGCACCCTTCCGACCAACAAAACATACCCTTGCAGGCCGAAGTATCGAGTTTATATAAGAAGCTAAAGACTACTAAGGCCAATTAGTAAGGCTATGAATAGGCAGTTGGTTTCTATCAAGAGGGTTGAAGGCGAATGAGGACAAAAAAAACCCAACAACAACAAAAACGAAGTGACCAAACAACATCGCTAATGTCCTCGTTGGCTGCTCATTTTATCTGCTCCATCCACATCAGTGTGCACAAACCAACATGGAGACCACTCACCACCCAGAGCCGCCAATGCTCCGGGTGCAGCATGCTCAGAGATTTTTTACATTCTTGGAATAATGCTGAGAACTGCAGCATGTTTAGACAAGGTTGTGTCCCTGGGCATCAATTTAATCCAATTTCTCCACTTCCTGTCCCCATAGAGCATTCACAACTCAAATCTCTGCACTGGAAATACATTTTATTTTTACAATTTAATATAGCACAGACATGACCTAAAGGCACCAGAGTGCTTTATAAGTGTTACAGTACTACTAATTAAACTCAACGATTATGGACAATGGAAAACAGGGAAACCAAAAAGGGATAAAACAGAATGCACTGGCCAACAACAGACAAGCCACCTCATCAGAGGATCGGAAAGGCGTATGTAGCTGGATATAATTAATTTTGTTGCTGTCCGCCGTGGCCGGCTTTAAGGCTTTGTTGTGAATACTAGGTACATGGGTCCTCATTTACGAGAAGTGGAGCATCACTGCATGAAAGCAGCGATGCGCCACTTCTCAGTGCACACTCCTTGCGACACCAATGATGCATCATATTTACAATATGACGCATCATGTCGCAAGAAAGGACAGATACGTCAGTATAACTGACGTATCTGTCAGTGCAAAAAGTGGTGTGTTGCGGGAGTTGTGTCGGAAGCCTGACCCAACTCCAGCAATGTTTCTTTCACATGGGGCAAGCCCATGTGAAAGGGCCTGCATCTCCCTTACGCCTGTCATGAGGCAGGCGTAAGGTTTTGATGCATTGGCGTCCAAGGAGTGGCGCAGCGAAATCTCATAGATTTTGCTGCGCCACTCCTACAACCCTTTCTTGCGGGGGTACGCCCACCCTACATACATTATACCTGGCGCAGGTATAATGTAGCGCAGGGGTTTACGAAGTGACGCATCTATCTACAGGCGTCACTTCGTAAATATGGCGCAACATGGCACATGTTTTACGCCACTGGTCCAGTGGCACAAAAGTGACGCTGGGGCTCATAAATGAGCCCCATGGTGTCCATGTTAATGGTATTGCGAATTACTGGCGCAATTATCATACGCAGAATATACTTGGCCTTGTGCTCCTCTAGCCAACCAATCATGATCGAGCCCTGTGAGTCCAGCAAGGCCTCCAACAAGGACCAGGCTCTCTTTTGGAAATGTGCTATTACTCGGGCAGCCTGGAACGTTACTCAATATTTGTCCTCCAGTTTTCACTCACTCACTTTCAAACACAACTCTTCTCCTGGGAAAAGAGCAGCAGTTAGGCAATCCATGCATAAAGGATTGCAGTTTGCCTTTATTTTAATAGTTACATCATTCTGAGTAATGGAGATGGATAAAATGGCGACCTGTGAACCTAGTCCGTCCTGCAAGACTTTAAAGGGTGCAACAAAAAATGGTCTTAACATTCAGACAAACAGATAAGATGCTTGTAGGTTTTGCATGCACAGCACTTGCGCCGTGCTTGTTTGGTTTGTACTCCACCCTTTACCTAATTTCCCTGTGGTTGCACATATTTCAAACGTACTTGGCTGCTGCATGTTTTTTTTTCTTTCTCCTCTGCCCTTTACCTAATCTCCCTGCGTTATATTACCTCCAGTTACTGCACAATACATTAGCTCTCTCCATAAACGATTCATATCACTGTTATAGAGTTTCAGTACCTTATATTGCGCAGCTGCTCACCAAGCTAAAACTTGTAACAAAAAAATAAATATTATTCACATAGATAAAACCTAATGCATTTACCAATGCTTGTTAATGTTAGTTTGCTCCACAGTGTGACCTTGTAACCCATGGTTTCACTCTTCTTTCCATGTGAAATTATTGTGTTCTGTACATGTACCAATGGGTTTCCAAAATGTGTTTAAATTCTGATTAATGGATCAAATGTAGATCTAAAAGGGGCAGAGTAGAGTTCACATTCAAACTTCCTAATGTTTTACGGGACCTACCCCACCATTTATCCTTTTTTGTGAACGTTTTAAAGTGACCAACATCAGACATCTGTTGCAATCTAGGAAAAGGCAGAGAACAATTTGTTTTGCTGTAAATCCTTGTGAACAGGACGGCTGCTTTTTATTTTTAATACAAATATGTTAATGCAGGACTTTTGCTCAAAGCTCTGCAGATACAATGGGCCCGATGTAGGTCGCCAAATACCGGTCGGTAACGGCCGATTTCGGCCGTTACCGACAGGTATTTGGAGTTTGGGATGTAGAGGCATGTTAAAATACAGAATCGGTAAGTTTACCGATTCTGTAAAATACCGAATTGGTAAAATTACCGATTCTGTATTTTGACATGTAGGTAGCACTGCAATCAGTGCTACAGGGGTCTAAGAATTCGTTATTTACCACCAACTAGAAGTTGGTGGTAAATAATGAAAACACTTTAAAAAGCATTTTTTTTGCTTTTTAAACTGTGCCATGTTGCATACATACATGCCCTTAGGGCATGTATGTCTGCAACATGTGCACCCATACACATTTGAGGGGTGCAACAGGGTGTCAAAGTGACACCCTGACACCCTTCAATGTTTCCCCCATTTACCGAATCGGTATTTACCGATTCGGTAATTGACATTCATTCCTATGGGCCTCCAGGCCCATAGGAATCAATGGCAAATACCGATTCGGTAATTACCGAAACTTACCGATTCGGTAATTTTTTAAGACAAATTACCTACATCCCGATTGCCAGTTCTTAAATACCGAATCGGTATGATTCGGTATTTAAGAATCGGTAATCTGGGATTACCTACATCGGGCCCCAAATGTTTTATGCTGTTATCAGTGGAGAGGTTTTCCCCTTTAAATTGAAACATTTATAACCATGCTATTCTACATTTAAATATGTGCAGGAAAAATAATAAAAACGTACACTGTTTTGAATAGAAGGTTTGAATTAATCTCAGCTACTGGTAATAAGTCATGGCCGCATCCCAAAACATCATTATTTTGCACACCATGCCATCTCAATTTGGAGCAAGCCATATGCAAATCAATGTTGACCTTGCTCCAACAGGAACAGTCTGAACTGCCAGACTAGTTCCTCCCTGAACCACAACACAGGCAATCGAAAACCAGTTTCGCCTTTAGTGGGGCTCCTCATCGGTCCGGTGGAACACAGTGCATTGGACCCACGTCTGAGCATACCCGCCCCACTTAAGGCATCACACTGAAGTATGCAAAAAGTATGGATGGAATGTTTCAATTAATCTCAACCAATGGTATGTACTCAGGCTGCATCACAGACCATAGTTCTTTTGAACACCATGCCACATCAGTTTGGACGCAGCCATATGCAAATCAGTCTTGACCCTGCTGCTTCAATAGAAATAGTCCAGCATGAACTGCCAGGCCAGGTCTACTCCGAACCAGAACACAAGCAACCCAAGACTGATTTCGCCCATATTAGGGTTCATCAGTCAAATATAGCTTGGTTCCAGTGTCACAGTGTGCATGGGCCCAAAGTCTGGGCACATCCGTCCCACTTAGGGAGTCACACAACCTTAAAGTCGCTGGTACTTTTCCTTAATTTACTACCTTCTTTTCAAAGAAACATCATGACAGTTTGGGTGCAGTGCAAAACAAAGTCCCAAATTTCATGCTTTCTTGTCCTTAGACACTTCCATCTCTACCCAAAAATTCCAGGCATTCTTCATTTTACACTTTTAAGGAATCGAACAAGGGCTCCCTGAACCCAGCAGCCTCTAGCTCTTGTCCAAGGCCAGTTGCTCCATCAAATAACCAGCTTTCCAAGTCTCTATATGTCTAGCCACTCTACATCAATTAATTTCCAAAATGGAAGGAGTGACACACTGCTACACACCCACAAGCATCCTGCACACAATGTCTTGTGGGCCACTTCTCACTAGCCTCTCATAAGGGAAGTCCAACAATCTTTTTACAGGGTGCTAGTGTGGGGCTACCTCAGATCTCACCCAGCTTACCCTAGACCTCTCCACCAACTCAAGCAAGACATGCATCTTTAACTGGAACAATCAACACTCCTCATTGATCCCAGCAGACCAACGCTCGGTCAGACTTCATCAGCACCCAGCTTTCCTTGATCTACCAGACACCTGAGACTGCCCATTGTTTTCTACAGGGTGACAACTCACTCTGGTTGGAGCTGTCGGTTTAACAGGACAGGGGCGAAGAATATGGAAAGGATCTACTTTCTCAGGGCACTTCCCACAAATCTAATCATTCAGTTATTGCAACCACTGCTCGGTCGCCACCTAGGCTCACAAAATCCTCCACCACCTCTTCCATGCACCGTTATAGTTCCCCATATCACTAAGTCACTTACACAGCCATGATCTCTCCTCACCCACCTCATAAATCTGTCCATAGCAGTGACATAAGACCAGGGGCGCACCACTGGGATCATCAAGCTGGTATCTGACATTGCCCAGGGGAAAGATGGCCACCGCCAACCTGCATTGTCACAGGCTCTGAACAGCTCGCGAACACACTTACTCTTTATCACCCTCCGTGAATTTTGTGACACCACTGCACTGTCCCAAGCATCCCACGCAGCCTTGTTTTCAACTTTGCTCATGTTCTTGGTCAAAATTGAGGGATAGAAGGGGCCAGGAGTTGCCTTCTCTTATTGCCAAATACGGTCCTGAGCAATGGTGACCAGCAAGCCGCACGGCCCTCCTCTGTCGGTGAGGGTTTAAAATCCCCACATTGACCCTCATTAGGATGTCAGTCGTAAAGCCTCCGAACTGCGGTCAGAGGCTTTATGACTGACATCCTTGTTTTTAATTAAGACCTCTGAATTAGGATTATGGTGGTAGGAATTGAAACCGGAAGGTCATTCCGGCTCGCTTCCGACGGGCTCATAGAGCCCATCGGCCATTCGGAAACCAAACATAATCCTGTGCGGACATCGTTTCCGCCATCAGGATCATGATGTCAGTTTCCGACAGGCTTTCCATGTTGGGCTTTCCGACATGGAAAGCCTGCCGGAAAGCGACTTTGGGGGCCCCTAGCAGGGTCCCCCTCTCTCTGCGGCCTCCGGTTGGGGGCTGAGGAGGTACCTAACGTGCCCACCTGTAAATCCCTGTACAGTGTGGCACACGGTGCAGAGATTTACAGTGACTCCCATTTCTCAAAGAGATTGTGTTGTAGCTGGTTTCCGACGCCGCACAAGCTCCCATAGGGAAATGGGAGTCCATGACTGCACCATGTTGTAATTGCGGTTTCGGACCACCGACCCGAGGTAGGTCTGTCTCGAAACCGCAGGTATTTTGGGCAGAGGAAACTCTGACTGCCATCCTAATCAACCCCTAAGTGTCGACCCTCAAGATGTTCCAAGATTGGCTGGAGTGCAAGGAATCTGCAACCAAGCAGTCATCTTGGGTATGCTTTGGCCCTCCCTATTAAGAATTTTCATGAATAACCACAATTCCCAGTTAAAACATGCCACTAAAATATGCATCAGCACTATTGGCATATGCTTGATTGCCATTTACTCCAAACCCTTCAAAGATGGATATATCACCCTTATGCCTAAACGAGGGGCTCTGTACTCACAAATGGGAATATGTAGTTGTCGATCTAGATTATGAATCTAAAACATAAGAGTGAGGTACAGTGTATAAATTGGCGTAACACTAAGAGACACACAGGGCATAGTAAAGACACAGCATAAAGTATATGTATGGCTGTGTTAGGAAGATAATGGACAGCATAGACATTATATGATGATAGCAGATCCCTGTTTTTTATGGTAAGAACACTTCTGCCAAAAGTGAGACAGGCACAAGTAAAACAACCATTTTGAAAGCCTGTAGGTCCTGTTTCCAAACCCCAATGCATGAAAATATTTATTCACACATGTATTTATACATTGTGAAAAAGTGGATTATTAGTTGAAGTGGATGCTAGTCCTCTTCAAATAATAATGTTACTGTTTCTTACTAGGTCCAGTTAGCGACTAATAATTTTAACCTGAGCTCAGTTTTTGGTAGCAGTAGCACAGAGCAAACAGTTTTAACTTAGGAGAAATGTGTTCAGCATTTATCACTACCAAAGCAGTTAATAAGTAGAAAGAACATCACAATTA
This sequence comes from Lissotriton helveticus, assembly GCF_964261635.1. Lineage (NCBI taxonomy): Eukaryota > Metazoa > Chordata > Amphibia > Caudata > Salamandridae > Lissotriton > Lissotriton helveticus. The sequence continues at coordinate 1,325,312,923 of NC_136069.1, read as the reverse complement.
AATTAAACACTCCAATTAATAGAAATATTGTAATTGTAAATTTTAAATAAACACCAAAAAAAGCAAAATCAGAAATAGAGATCCGGAGATATGATTTTTTCAAATGTACATTTTTTTCCAGTGCCAAAAAACAAAGTGTCAACCATATGTATCTGGTCAAGCTAGACAGGGTCCAAATCAAATGTTAAAACCACCTGCAATGATGCAGACGGCTTCACATGAACACACGATCTACAACCTCCAGCTGATATTTTTCTCCAGACCTGGTCTCCTTTCCGTAAAACTAAAGTTGATAATACTGCTAACTCCTCTGTTTCTCCTAACGCAGCTTGTCAAGTAGACTAATTTACTGTTTTACATCTTTATACATTATATTTTTCCATCATTACTTGCTTTATTTCATCTTTCTTCCATTTTCCCATATTCCTTTACCATTTCTTTCCCTTCCCTTCATTTCCTCATCCTTCCCTCTCCTTTACTCTAGCTCCACTCTTTCACATTTCATTTCTGGTCTACTATTTTCCTCTTATCTTCTTCTTCCCCTTTTCCTTTCTTATATTACTTTACTATCCCCTTCCAAACGATTATGTCCTAAACTTTTGCAAGGTGAGTATTTTACATGATGGCACATTTCCCTATTATTATTACGATGATCTTATGTAAAGTCGCTTCTTTCATACTTGCATTTGATTCATTTATATTTTATGTATTATTAATATATGAAATATCAATTTCTTATTTTTTGTCATTTGTCACTCTCTATCTTTTTATTTATTTAATTATTTATATACAAAGTGACTTCTTATATATTCCATATTTTTACGTCTGTATTCATCCCAAATACCATGTATCCCATGTTACCTTTTATTCCTATAATATTTCTTACATATTTATTAACAATTACATATTTAGTAACAATTCATTGCTTTTACCTATTTTGTGTTACCATGTATTTTATTGTAAAACTCAATAAAAAAATGTCAACACAAAAAAAAACCACCTGCAATGGAAATCGGGGTGAATACAGGGACCAGGTTCATCCCTGGAAAGTTTACCTTCTGACTTAGACTTTGTCTTGGAGAAAATCTTCATTGAGGGGGCCGTACTGGGTCAGGGTGCCAGCTGGATCTGAAGAGAGGCATGTTGACGGCAGCCAGCTGTCGTGCAGGAGGACCTTGGTGGGAGCATCAGCAGTGGCTGGAAGTTCGGTGCTCTCGATGTTTATCGCTTTAAAAGGACAAGAACGGGATGCTTCTCAGAGTTGGCCCTGGCTACGTACGGACTTAGAAACTTGTCTGGAAGTCAGGATCCTTTCAGCGGGGCGAACCAGCGAGTTGAGTAGGATAGCAGTTGGACATCTGAGGCTGCATATAAGCAGTGATCTGGTGGTTACCTCTGATTAATTTTTTTTTTAAAGTTCAGAAAACTTTCTAGGAGTAAGTGTTGCCATTTTGTAGGAAGAAAGAATTCCCCCTGAAAAAATAGTCCTGAAACAGGGTTTCCCCACACATGGATTGGTGCTCTTCTGACTACAGAGACAAAGGAAAGGGCATGCTTAGGGTTGAGTTGCATCTGCCTGTGACATGAAATGCCCCATTGAAGCTTGTGCAGCTGGCGGGTACATCCCCCAGGCCCCCTGTCATGAGGAAAATACACCTCCCTCCACATAAGGCCTTTTTGTTCCATGTCTGGGAGCATTACGCCAGTGAAGAGCCATAAACAGTAAGCTAGCACTGAACACTGGCAGAAAAGCACATGTGCCTCTGGCAGGAAAATGCCAGCTTTCTAAAAGTTGAAGTATACAAAAGTAATGGATGGAAACTTGAAAATAATCTCAGCCACTAGTAATTACACAGGGCAGCATCTCAGCCCATAGATATTTTGCACACCATGTAACCTCAGTTTGGACCCAACTATATGCCAACAGTTCAGCCCGAACTGCCAAGCCAGGTCCTCCCTGAACTAGAACTCAAGCAATCCAGGACCGATTTGCCCTTGTTATAGGCTTATCAGCCAGATATAGCTTGGTTCCAATAACACAGGGGCATATTATCAAGGGGGTTTATCTCCGCTTTTTTGACTTTAAAAACCAAGAAAGCGGAGATAAAATTATCTCCTTATTACCTAGCTTTCGCTAACACCAGTTAGCGACAGCTAGTAGGAGATAGCAACCATCTTGGGCCCCACTTTGCATGTCAGAGATATATTTATCACTAATGACATGCAAAGTGGGCGTGCCAAGATGTTAGCGACTGGAAACAGTCGCTAACATCGCTATCTCCTATTACCAACTTATGGAGATATTGGCGCTAAGCACGAATATCTCAAAAAGCTAACACCTGCCCTGAGCAGTTCTTAGCCATGTTATCCAATGGGAGGTGGATAACATGGCTAAGAGCATTAGCTCGGTAATGCATGAATATCGCTGACTTTTCAGCGATATTCATGCATTGCGGCCGATTTTTATCGCATTTGCGATAAACCTTGGTAATACCAAGGTTTATTTGCGATAAAAATCGCCGCAGCTCAGCGGTAAATTTTTGTCTCTAACCAAGCAATAGCGATAATTATCGCTATTGCTTGGTAATATGCCCCACAGTGTCCACAGAACCGACGTCTGGGCATACCCGTGCAACTTAAGGCCAGATATTGAAGTATATAATAGTGATGGAGGGAATACTTGAATTAATCTCCGCCACTGGTAATTACACGGGCTGCATCCCAGTCTTTCATTATTTTGCACCCAATTCCACTTCAGTTCGGACCCAGCTGTATACAAATCAGTCTCAATCCTGCTCCAATAGGAATAGTCCAGCCCGAGTTGCCAAGCCAGGTCCTCTCTGAACCAGAACTCAAGCAATCTAGGAATGGTTTCATCCTTATTATAGGCTCATCAGTTGGCTATAGCATGGTTCCAGTGACACAGTGTGCAGAGGACCCACATTTGGGCATACCTGTCCCACTTAGGCAGACATTGCTTTTTTTGCTCTAAGTGGGAGGGGTATGCCTAGATTTGGGTACCGTGCTCACCATTAGACTGGAGTTAAGTTATCCAGGCTGATGAGGGGCGATACCCTGAAACCGGTCCTAGGATGCTTGTTTCCAGCCTAGGGAGGACCTGGACTGGCAGTTCTAGCTGGACTGTTCCCATGGGGAGCAGGGTAAAGGCTGATTTGCATATGGCTGGGTCCAAACTGGAATGGCATGGTGAGAAAAAAAACTATGAATTTATGCCCAGATCTCTGTAATGGGGGTGAGTGTTTGACACTGTTCAGCATTCCACCCATCACTTATTATTTTTGCATTTGTCACCCTTCGTGGGATGGGTATGCTCAGACATGGGTCTGAGCTCGCCATGCCACTGGAGTCAAGTTATTTTGGCTGATATCCTGAAACTGGTCCTAGGATGCTTGTTTCCAGCCGGGCTGGCTTTTTCCATGGGGAGCAGGGTCAAAACTGATTTGTATAAGGTTGGTTCCAAACTATGGATTCAGACCCAGATCTCTGTACTGAGATTGCGCGTTTGACATTGTTCAGCATTCCATCTATCACTTTTTTGCAGCTTTCTAAAAGTGGTATTTCCAAATTAGTAATCTAAACTCTGACTTCACCATTAGACTGGATTTTAAAATGCAATTACTTTGAGTTCTTGAATTATTAGTCTAGCTATTCTCAAACTGGATTTATGCTTTATGAGGTGTCATAATGTAACACGGTGTTTTTCTTTGGGACAGCCAGCCTTGCCACACTGAAAACGACTTTAGAGATTTTTCACTGGCAGGACATGTAGAACATAAGTACACATATCCTACTTTTTAAATACCATCCACCATGTTGTATGTGTATGTAGGAACGCCGTTAGGAGTGAATTTAGGGTATTAAAAGCAAGGTTTAGGCCCAGCAAAGGGGTTATCTCACCAGGTAGAATTTGCAGTTCTACAACTGCATACTCATGCTACAGGAGCAGGCCTGCATACTTGTTTTGCATTTTGCGAATCCAGACCACAATATCTATTTTTTTCTGGTCTGGGAAAAGCAAAACGAAAGTAGAACAATGTAAGCTATTGAGAAAAAAGAACTGCACCATGTATTGACAATTGAAGTTTCATTATTTCAAGCCTCTAAGTATGAGACATTGTGAATGGAAACAGTGAATTTTAAACAAATAATACTGTAAATTGAAGGGGTTAGGCCTGTCAGCCATGCTTGCCTGCAATTTTGCTGAATTCGTTTTAGTTGGCCTTAGGGCTCTGTGCACTTTACCACTGCTAACGTGTGTTAAAGTGCTTGTGCTCACTCCCATAAATATGGTTTGATTGACTTCTCCACAACAGGCATTTTTAATTTACCTTTTGGTCCCAGGTAGAGAGCATTACATGTGCTGAGGTCTGTAAATTAAATGCTACTAATGGGCCTGCAGCACTGATTTTGCCACCCACTTAAGTAGCCCCTTCAATGTCTCAGGCCTACCACTATGGAGCATGTGTGTGCCGTGTATGCTGCCATGTCGACTTGCCATTTAAAAACCCTTGCTAAGCCTTCAACTCTCCTTTTATTACACATAAGTCACCCCCACACATTAGTAATCTAAACTCTGACTTCACCATTATGTGATGTATTCTTATAGGTTCTGTATCGATCCCCTATTCCTGACCCTGTTCTGGTTAACAAGTTAACTAGCAGCCATCCCATGATGCAGAAACCGTTATCTGATTAAGCCACACTACGGCACAGGAACGTGTTATCTGATTAGGTCATAACGCTTGCCATCTAATTAGACAAGCGATATTACTCCAGCCCCTGATAAGGCATACGGAGTTCTCAAAACAAATCAAACCTATGACAACCTGGGAAAAACCCTGCGGCCATTGTTTTGATTTCATCGAGAACTTCAGCAAAAGAATGTGCTAACGACCAAGTCGTATGACTTCCTTATTGACGTATCTATGTCCATCCTTACGTCAATCTCGGCACCTTACAGGTATAAATATTACCGGTATTGCCTTAAGCAAACACACGCGGTGGTGACGAGATCGGAGCAGCCAGACTTGCCGAAGCCCAGAGCAGAGCAGACCCCGCTGGCGCAGCCCCGCCTTCCTGACGCGCTGAGAACGAGACGCTGCTTTCTCCTGCCGAGAAATCCAGCTCCGGCGCTTCCGGGTAGTCCTCGCAGGCAGCCTGGAATATCGAGACCAGAGACGAGAGATACCATCCCTCATTCATCCTAGATTCAAGGTACAGAACTGAATAACCCCTTGCAGAGAATTCTTGAGTCAGTCAGTTGGCAAAACAAACTTAACTTAAACTGCTACTTTCTATTCCCGCCCACGTATTAGGCTTAGGTCAGGTACACCGGGGTAGGCGTAGTTAGAAACACCAGTTGAGTACGATTAGTCAAATGTATATGTGTATGTATCTATTTTATCCATTTTAAACCACCTTATGGCTTAGAAACCATATAAATGTTTTTACACTATTATTTTATACTTCTGCTTTTATTGTATGCACTTTACTTAACCATAAGTATTGCGATAATATCGATCCATTTCTCTTGTATGAGAAAAGAGACTGATCAATAAATAACATCTTTTATTGAACACGCCCGTCTCTTCCTTTTCTCTACAATCTGGTGAGACTAAGAATGCACGTACTGACTGAGTAAAATAAGTTGTCTTTTGTTTTCACACGACTCTAGAGATACACTCTTGATTAGGGGAGAGCAAAGTTGTCATGTTCTATGGTTGTCAGAAACTAAATCCCTTCTTGTCTATCCAGGGAGGTTCAACTCCTCCTTGCCTATTCGAGAATGTTTCTAGTGAACTCTGAGCTAGCTGGCAAACCCAAAACTTTAAGTCTAATATCGACAATAGAAGACCTAGTTAACGTCTGGTCTAGGCCTATACTATTGAAGGTATTATTCCAATGCGCAGAGCCTATTGGGATAATAGGAACTACACTACATGGCGCCCAAACGTTTGGAAAGGCGATAAAACTAACGCAAGACATTAGAGTAACTCAGTCGTGCTTTTTCACTCAGACCCCTTTTTCCCATAATACTCCAAAGACGTCTGGAGTGGGTGAAAGGTCATATCCGCCAAACCTCGCAGGAGGAAACTCCTATGTATGGTTCTTGGTATAGTCAACGTTGAAGGATACACTGTTCCAAAATATTGTGCATCTAATCTTTGTTCCCATAAGAAACCTGATCTGCAAACAAACAAAATAACCTTCCTGACAGTAGAATGTCAGACACTGAAGAAGAAAGAGAGATAGCTAGAGTAGCAGCTGAACTCGTAGCAGCTGATAATACTATGCAAGAAGCAGACCCGGATTTAATACTCATTCCGGTCAACATAAGGAAATCTATAACTTTAAAACTTATAGAAAATGGACTGACACCTAGAGGTGGCACAGTCATATTATTAATAGAGGCACACGAATATCGGCAGACAGAGGTATTCTATTCATGGATAAACTTTCCAGCAGCAAACGCTGTAACAAAGCACTTCCACCATTACAAAACAGAGGAACCTCCTGAAGAATACACTCCTTTCGAGGAGGTGGAAGTACCACTTAAATTTCAAGAGCACCTGCTCTTGTTTAATGGCGCCCTAAAACGCAACAATCACATCACCAGGCTCGGTCCATTAGGTAGACCAGGAGCAACGTGGCCGGTCCTAGCCGGATACACACCACATCCAGACATCGAAAGAATGTCTGCAGCAGATCTTCTAATACAACTAAAACAATTAATAAAAGTACATAGACAATTAGTCCAATATGTAATGCGGACTTCAACAATCCAATCAGCAATTAAAATTCCACAGCTGACCCCTCATCAGGGGAACACAAATAAAATTACACCACAGAACATACAGTCCTGCCTAGGTAAAGTACCAGCTAAAAGGGAACAAATACCATTCTGCTTAGCACAAAAAATCACCCAAATAGAGGCGGTGTTTCCAGACACCACCCCTGTGGATAAACACAGGATTCTGACTATCTGTCTTCCAATGGGAATCGCACCACACGTGGAGGACTGTGACACTTGGGGTACAGTCTTTGCTTCCATCTACACAAAAACGCATGGTGTTCCATCCATTTCGGTAATACCAGATGTGCTAAAACAAATTCAAGACGAATACGGTCCAGAACCCGCTTTAACTCTTGGTATGAAATTACTGAAAGACTTCAAGCAGGTCTCGGCTATATTACTAGCCAATATAAAGGGAGAAGCAGCAAACGTGGCGATCCGCCAAAGGTTAAAAGAAACAGATATAGCAGACCAACCAGCTGAAATTGCCAGAATTATAGAAAAATCCTATGAGGAACTCGGTAGAGATAGTTTAGGTGCAATACCAGTAAAACCCCAACTGATTGAAAGTCCTGAAAAAATATTTATTAAAAATCATCTAAACATTCAAAAGAAGAACTGGGATGGAAACAAACAATCCAATCCAAAAGAAAAGAGATTCAAGTCCAGAGGAAGGTCTCCTCGGCGGAGAGAAAGATCTCCGGACCAAGGACCCAAGTCTCCCCAAAGTGAGCCCTCTGTGAAAAAATACAACCTTAGAAATAGGGATAATATAAAGAAACCGGATAGATATCAAGATTTTGATACACGTCCCTCTCAATCTTTTCAAACTTCCTCGCAGAAATCGGAAAGAAGAGGACGATCGGAACCCAGGGAAGGGCACGTCAAGTCCAAAGACAAGGAACCTGCTCATCCAAATAAGAAATTACAATTTCCAAAAAAGAAGGTAGCCAGTATTAAAGTAGTTAACAATGCCGAGAATACTGAGGACACAACTGAAAAACGGAGAATGGGCTCAGACAATGCTAGACAGCGCAGCAGAAGTGAGCATAGCTCGCAAAGTCCTTATGAATCATCTGGAGACAGTGGACACGAATGAATATCTTCAAGTGGAAACTGCAGACACCAGAGTTAGCAAACCTCACAAAATATATGAAATAACTTTACGTATAGAAGGGGATAAGACTAGAAAAATAAGGGGACTATTTTGGGATAATCTCTCCAAGGGCTATGACATCCTTCTAGCTGAAAAAGACTGGCCACCAGAGTTTGTCAGGGACTGCCCTCATGGCGAAGAAATAATTATGCCTGCCTTCTCAAATCATATCCCAATTCATAAAAAATACACACTTGCTAGAAAGTGGGTAGTAGCTCAAGCTCCTGCTTTATATAAAAATCACGTAGGATGGGATGAGGACTCTCCTCCTCACAAAATCCAGTTAAAATCACAACCTACTGCACAAAGACAGTACCCAATTAAGCAAGAAGCTAAAAAACAGGTAAAAGAAATACTAGACCAATTAGAATACCAAAATGATTTGCACCTCACAAATGAACAACCCTTTGTTTCCTGTCTCCAAACCAGACAATTCATATCGTCTAGTTTTGGATTACAGACACCTTAACTCATGTTGCAAAACTTTTGCAGTGCAAAACTCGCATAGTGCAGCGCTAATGAATAACATAGTGCGCAAAAAATACAAAACAACATTAGACATCTCTAATGGATTCTTTTGTCAAAATATAGCACCAGAGAGCAGTTCTCAATAAATGACGCTCAAAAACAATTCTGTCGGTTACCCCAAGGATTCAAGAACAGCCCAGGATTATTCTCAGCGAGAGTAACAGAGTTACTACAAACATATGATGACGAAGCATTATCGTATGTCGACGACATATACCTAACAGATGATGACTTGGATACTCACTTGAAGAGAGTGAACACCATAATACTTGGGTTCGCAGCAGAGGGTTACAAATTCAACTTTAAAAAATCTAGAATTGCCCATCTAACAGTCCTGTTCTTAGGATATGAATTATCAAGTGAAGGCAAAAGCCTGGCTGACAATTTCCTAGAGAAATGTGCAGTACTCCAAGCACCTAGAACACTAAAAAACTTACAGTCAATTCTAGGCTTCCTAAATTTCGGAAGAACATACATTGCAAATTACGCAGAAAGGGTCAAGCCCCTTTATGATCTAATAAAACCAGATTTTAAAAGAACAAATTGGACTCAAAAACACACAGAAATTTTGAGATCCTTACAAACAGACATGTTAATTAAAACAAAATTAGAAACACGTGATAACACACGCAATCTTGTGATTCGAGTCATCCCAGGAAGATGCGGATTCACATACCTGACCTCTAACGAGGGAGAAAAGGTACCAATTGCATTCAAATCACACTTATACACTAAAGCTGAAACGAAATTTAGCCCAACGGAAAAAATTCTTACTGCAACACAGACAGCTATAGCAAAAGAACGAGCCCTGGCACAAGGTAAACGAATAATAATCGTGACACCGATACCAGCCTTGGAGGCGGTAACAAAGGCAAGCATTCCGAATGCTAAAGCACTACATCCAAGGTGGATACAGTGGGCTAATTCTCTTGCTGCAACAGACGTGGTATACGAATTTGATCCCAATTTAAAAACACAAGAATTTCTCCAATACGAATTCGAATGTCCTCCGCCGACCGAAATTCTGCCTCTAGATCATTACGGCTGTATAATATATACAGACGGATCAGCACAACCCGCAGTGGGGGGTAAACAAGCTTACCGTGCTGCGTGCGCGATTGTTAAAGGTCGCTGGCACGAAGGAAAATTTAAACCAGCTATCACCAAAACACAATCTCTGGGAGACTGTACAGCTCAGCGAGCTGAACTGCTAGCATTCAAGATGGCGCTTGAAAATACCGATCGAGAATTCCCCACACTCATAGTGTGCAATTCGTATTATTGCGTTCAGTCTTACAATGAATACTTGCAGATCTGGCTTCAGAATGGTTTTAAGGATGCAAAAGGAGGCACAATCAAGCATAAAATGCTCTGGGAACAAGTAGTTCTTTTACAGAAAGAACTACCAAAGACTCACGTGATACATACACTGAGTCATCAACGTGATGGCGTTCACGTTGCAGGGAATTCATTGGCTGATGAGGCCGCGAAGGCAGCTGTGCAAACGGCTTCCGTAGCTGCCATCACACGGTCAAAAACAAAAATAGACAGCGAAATATTACAGGCTGTCAGCGCTACAGAAAAGGATTCGATAGAAACACTCCAGAAAGGCTTTCCAGTAAAATACTCATACATAACTGATGCAAACAATGTTCCTTTTGCTCGAATCCCTGGAGTGGGGGATAGGGCAATTCCAAACATGGAACATAGGTTAGGACTAATAATAGCGGCACACGAAGGGCTCGCTTCTGTACATGCTGGCGTCTCAGCCACAGTATCATTGTTAAAACAGAGATACTGGTGGCCACAAATGAGAAGACAAACAAGGAACTATGTTTTAGAATGTGAAATATGTCAAAGAATGAAAGTATCAACGGTGAGACGACCAGCGCAGACGCCCCTTCTAATCTCAGATAAACCATTAGCCTGTGTCTATCTGGACCACTGTGGTCCCTTACAAAGGGATGGTAACTATAAATATATCCTGGTCGCAGTGGATTCATGCACGAGATTCATATGGATGTGGCCCCAGCGCTCGGCTGACGCCAGAACTGTTATAAAAGATTTGCGGGTCTTTATCGGCACATACGCAATTGGCATGCTGCATTCTGACCAGGGTCCTGCTTTTAGCTCTCGAGCTTATAAGGAGGCCATGACCAGCATGGGCATTGCATTGCGGTACTCTTGTCCATTTCACCCTGAGGGGAACGGAATTGTAGAAAGAAAAAACCGTGACATAAAGCAATCTATAACAGCAAAGGTATTAGGTTCGGGAGCTGGGTGGGTCAAACATCTAATAAGTGTCCAACGTAGTCTAAATAACCTGCCAAGAAATTCTCTGAAGGGATTCAGTCCGTACGAATTATTGTTTGGAACTAGGATGTTAATCTTAGATCTTGACAGTCAGACTTCAGTGGTAAAGGAAAAAAGCTTTGATATCAAAGATCGTTTGGCTATTTTGCAGGACTTAAACAAAACAAGAAAAGACCTGAGCAACATAAAGTTGAAACAGCAGCCAACAACCACTGAAGAACCACCACCTGTCCCAGCAAGACCTATCTGGATTCCAAAAGCCGGGGATCTAGTCAGAGAAAAGATCGCGGTAAAGAAGGAATTTGGGCCTTCTTACAGAAAAGCAGTTCCTGTCTTGTCTATCAACGGGACAAGATCAGTTGTACTACCGCCGCTTGCTGGTAAAAAGGAGAACCGAGTTGTATCCATCGACCTGGTAAAACCACAATCATGTGGCCGATAACAAACAGTAGGCCAAGTGGACTCCCGATAAGTAGTAGAACACCAAGATTTGCTACCAATACAGAGGTCCAAACTAAGAGGCTAATCACATTCGAAACGCCTACAGAAGAACAACAAGGACTATGCAACAATGCATTGGAACTTAAACCTCTGAAAACCCAAATAAAAACATTTAGTAGAGACACACCAACCTACAATGAAGTAACAAACGAATATGCAAGAAACAGTAATCCTGAAGCAATTGGAACAATTGACAGAACTGCATCCGGCTACTTCATAAACTTCGATGATTCCTCTGAAGACCTAAGTGAATCAAAACCACAGCCATCAACAAAAACCTTTAAAGATAAAGCTAAAGAACTTTTGAAACAGCTGAAAGAAACATATCTGATTTCTCCATGGATTGAATTTTGGGTGGGCTTTGGTGCATTTATCCTCATACTTTGGCTCATCATGGTACTAACTTTGGGACGCTTCATTGAGGGAAAATATGCTAAAATGGACACAGCAAGTCAGAAAATCAACTTGATCCTCAAGCCACACACATCTTCACACGTCGAGCAAGGGAACTTTCTTCAGTCGAATTCACAGCCAATCCTATACCGGGTGGGGTAGCATGGGACAATACTGACTACGAAATTTATGGTCCGGTTGAGATCCTGAAATATCCACACCAAATTAAGATCTCGTTGAGTGACTTTGTAAAAACAAGCTCATTTGCTGATGATTGGGACTTTGAAAGTATAAATAATATGATGTCTGACTTATTGATGTCTGCTAAATTTACCAAACATGATTATTTGCAGGGTTCGACTAATTATGATAGTATGTACTGTTACAACCACTATGGTAACCATTTTCTACATAAATCTGTACAACCTAGAAATGTTTTTAAATTATAATCAATGGGAACATTGTGCAACCCCTCCAAAAGGAAGCTCAAGAACCTTTTATGGCAAATATTCATACTTTTCAGGGTTCAACACAAGTAAAGCTGAAACATTTTATTTCAAATTGTCAAATAAGACAGGGACAAAGACCATGCTTACAAACACAAAATTGATATATTCAGACTCATTTTTTGAACAAATGAATACTTTTGGTTTTGATTATTGGGACAAAAATGTTGAAGTTAAAAGTGTTTGGGGTACAAAAGAATGGCAAGTACAAGGTATAGAATCATTGTTTAGAGCCTGCATGATCCCAGAAGAAATTATATTTTTAAATGACACTGTTCAACAAACCACCTGTCTTGGCTTAGCCAAAATCAAAGACTTAAATAAACCGTCTATTCCAAAGCCAACAATGGACAGCAATAGCTCTACAGATGAACAGATAGACGTAAACTATATATTAAACCAAAACAGAACACATCCTGATTGGAAACAGTGGTTGATCTGGCCCAAAGATACTAATAACTGTCAAGACAGATTCCTGAACAAAAAACAGGGGTTCAAATTGACCAGGCCAGACCCTAGATATTCCCAAAGACAACACCCAGGGATAATAACCACCTACAATGTGGGCAAATTATGCCTTCAATGGCTACAAACTTCCACACTGACAGAAATTAAGCACCTAACTTTACTTACTGATGGTGCTGACTTGCGTGATTTCATTATGGGACCGCGCAAACAGCGTCAAAAACACTTCATAGCAGCCTCTGTATATGCAGCTTACAATGAGGCCTGGAAGGTAACTCAAATTGAGACAGCAGAAAGTATACGGGAAATTGACTGTATTAATTTGGAAAAATCACTTTCTGTAGTGGACAATGGGTTAATGACTCTGTCCTCCAGAATTTTTTCTTTGGACAGCATTGTGTCTTCAGCAATCGACATAATATCGCAAGACTTACTGTTGTTACAACACGGTCATTCTCAATTGCGTTCTATTGTACAGCTTGGCTGGACGTTACAAAATCTGCGTTCAGGCTATGTGCCTTGGCGTTTAATCAACACAACGTCACTATTCAATATCTTTAACCTTACTGATAAACAAATCAGTATGGCACAGAAGGGAGCTGATTATACAATCCTGAGCATTGAGAAACTCGAGAGATTACCAGTGACACTGTCAGAACGACCTGTCAGTGAATGGATAATACATGGGATAATTAATATTCCAATATCAACCTTCAGGTTTCAATACTGCCAAAAATATATACAGGCTGGCATGTACGAAAAATTGGGAAAAGGGTACATTAAGACAACATGGAACTTGCCCTATTCACATGCATGTGTCAGTAATAAAGGACAGAAAGTGTTTCTTAGTGGCAATAATTGTGCGATGTCACTAAGCGGTACACTTCTGTGTAATGGAATTAGTTTGCATGGAGCCTGTGAAGGGAACTCAAATAACCTTTCATGTCACCAGCTAGGCGCACCTGCAACAGAGATAGAACCATTCCTTAAAAGACTCTATAACGGGAGTTACATTCTAATTGTGGATCGCAGATGTTGTAGTCTTATGCCCGGGACTCCTTATCTCGTAACTACGACTGCGAAGGTCATGTGCTGTGGACACTCATTGTTCCCCAGCTCCTTTCTAGACAGGGAGGCAAGGGCATGGCCTAACTTGAAAATTACTTCTATTCGAATAGATACTTTAAGCAGAATGAAAACAGTGCTTCTTCAGACGCCGACCAGACTCACGTCATCAAAAGAAACGTATGATCTCCTAGTCGCAACGACGACTGCAGAGATTCACTCTTTGTTATCAACTAATTCCCCCATACATTTCGCGGAAATCCTGAATGAAATCTTAAATATTTCTGATACCAGTGGAGTCTCAAAAGTATTTAAGACAGTATTTTCGATGGCATTAACACCATTCAAACTTGTTTAGGAAGAAAGAAATTGGCACCGGGTTATGTGCATATATTTACATCACACTTGTGAACGCTAAAAATAATAAAGTCAATGCCTAATTAAATTTTGTATGAAAATATTTTTATTTTATTTTATTATGATTATAAACTTTTTTCGGATATTTGAAACAATTGATAACTGAATATATAATTTTTTACATGTGTATAATACAAATTAGTGCTTTACAATTCAAAACAAAAACAAGATAAATTGTTCCAAATAATACAGAATTAATTCCCCTTCAACGCGTTTCGGCTGTTAGCCTTCCTCAGGAATTCTGTATGTGCAAGTTGATACTACAAAAAGAGAATCATATTTACAATTAGTCTTGTGTCCTTTGACTTTAAAATATCAGCGTTCATTCAGTTATATTATCAAAATGACAGCGAGTCTATAATACAGTTTTAGTATAGAGGGACTACTCTGTCACTGTTAGGTCCTTGCTCAGTCTGACAGTTCATTTGATATTAAATGCTTTCTATGTGCAACCTTTCTATACATATATATACATTGCTACTCCCAAAAACATTTTTTACAAATATACACTATATACAATAATTAAAACAAATCACAGATTGAACAGAGATGTGAATATAGTGATTCTAAGTGGGATCAAGGGATACGTTTCTGCAAATAACAAGACTGTGAAAAACATTTTGGTGAAATCTGGGAACCCCTCTTAAACTGTTGGGACAATGACGAAAGGTTGTTAAGTAACTCCCAATTGCTGGGCCCGGGGATGGGCACTTATCTCAATATAGACTGGAAATATGCACTAGTTGCATTAATGTATCTATTAGCATGACTATATACCTTTTAGCAAGGCTAGAAAGAGCCTTGGATAATTTCTTTGTCCGGAAACTCTCAGTCCGATTCTAACTGGTTGGCGATTCTATAATAATTTCTAGATAATATAAAAGAAACAGAAAGTTGTATATACCACCCATGGCCGGATGACTTAATAACATGTCCTATATGTACAGAGTATGCACTAATAGCATAAATGTATCTGTCAACATGACTCAGTACCTTTTAGCAAGGCTGGCGAGGGCCTTGGATAATGTCTGTGTCCGCAATCTCTCGATTGGGTTCTGTCCGGTTGGTATTTCTATAATAATTTCTAGATAATGTAAGAGAAACAGAGAGTTGTATATACCAACCAATTCCGGATGACTAGATAACATGTCCTATACATGCAGGGATGTATATGGTGGATCTAATCTTACCTAGGGCCACCTTAAAATGCGCCGAGATGGAGGATAAAAGATAGTGGCGATCCCCAATTATTAATTTAAGGGGCAAGCCACGCTGTGATGCATCTCAGTTGGAGTGTAAAAATCCCATCTTGAAGAGCGGGGCTGCAATGATCTGTGAACCCAAAAAGTGCCGGTAATTAGTCGTAACCTGAGACATACCGTCTATAATTGTTTCTGTGTAGCGCGGCGGTAGTATATCTACAGTGCTAAGTGCTCGTGGAATTAATGCACCCTACTGGATAGTTCTGGTGAGGGCTATTCCAGGTCGGCAAGCTGGTGTGGCGTTCTTAAGCCTAGCGGTGATGTTTAGGAAAGGGCAACGCAGTTAAATCAGGGATAGGCTGTGGCTTGAAATAAGCCTAGCGGTGATGTTTAGGAAAGGGCAACGCAGTTAAATCAGGGATGGGCTGTGGCTTGAAATAATGCCGGTGCACGTGCTATCGCGTGTCCTGGATGCCGGACGTTACTAGTGACACCCGCTGAGCAGTAGAAACAACGGGGAACGTGATGCGAACGTTAAATGCTATTAAACAAAGCGCATAACAAAATCAATAGGTGGACTCTTGCTCGCGTTACTCGCGGTTAGAGTTAAGCTCTGAACCGTGTTGCGAAAGCATGCTAAGCGCTGGCGTCCCCACTCTAACGAAATAGGTGTGGATATGTGTGACGCTTGTACTTACTTGAAAACTCGGTGGCACCCTTCCGCGCGGCGGTCTCCTGAAAGATTGTTGCCGAGTCTTAGGTAAAAGTTCTCCTTAAATAGGACCCTACCTAACTAGCCTCACTAATGATCTCGCGATATGCCGAGAAACAGCGATCCCTGCGAGATGGGACGGAGGGACTGCGCTAATGTGGGCGCCATCTTAAAACAGTCAAGGGGCCATTGGATATTACCTGTGACCTAACGATTCACTGGTTAAAGTAATGGCGAGTGTTAGCTGTGGTGGCTGGGCTGCAAACGAGGGGATAAATAACTCGCCTCTATCTACCGAAACTGAATTGCCTCCAC
Organism: Lissotriton helveticus; assembly: GCF_964261635.1. Lineage (NCBI taxonomy): Eukaryota > Metazoa > Chordata > Amphibia > Caudata > Salamandridae > Lissotriton > Lissotriton helveticus. Next base: position 1,325,296,536 of record NC_136069.1, on the reverse strand, counting down.
TTATGAAGTGGTGCCCCTGCATATCTTGTGCGCGTAGGTGTCTAGAACAGACGCTACATTTTATGCTCGGCGCCAAGTTGCAATGTGCCTCAACTAAACAGGGTTAATTCCTGTATTTCATGTGCAAGCCTGTATCTATAAGGGTGCTACATATCAGTTGCTGCACCAGATTGTATATCAGGTATGTAGACCATGACGAGATGGGTTCGGTGGAAGAACGTCGCAAGCGCATGCGCCATCTGAAAACGTGGTTAGGATAAGATGTATGTCTGTAGCCTGCTAACCTTATGAGACCTGGTACAAGAAACTACGCCAGTCTATAGATCACTAAAGGGGTCAATCCGGGGAGGTATAATCATGTGTGCTAGTAGCACAAAATAAGGTTATTATGTGCAAAAACGTAATAATCCCAAATTAGAATGACTGTACATAATTGTTGCTATGGCAGCTGTTATACATTGCCTGGACCTACTGGAGCTAATTATATTATTGCTTGTTCCCACGGAAGGTCTATATTCAATCCATTAGTGGCTGTCCCCAAAATGAAAATCCAATAGACCTCTCTCATTTTTCTAATTTTGTCAATATCCAGACCTGTCTTGTGGTGTATTCTTTCTAAAATGTACCAAGACATGCTCTCAGGGGTATGATTATTTTCTACATAGTGAGATACCATTGGTGCTGTCAGTTTTTTGGTACGGATCGCTGACCTGTGTTCTGTTAATCTGACATTCAATGCTCGACCTGTTTGTCCCACATATCCCTTCTGGCAGGGGCAGATTATTAAGTAAATTACGTTGGTACTTCTGCAATTATTAAGATCTGCCGGCCTAATCAATTGTTTGTTGAATTTCAAACTAGGGCCTTGAATCACTGTGGTACAAGACTTACAGTTTAGACAACTGTATGTGCCTTGAACTGGTTGTAGATCTACCAGCGATTGTTGGTTACTTGATGATATATGTGTCATGCGGGATCTAACAATATGATCTTTCAAAGACTTATTTCTTTTGTATGCGAACATGGGTTTTGGCAATTGATCTGCTTTTTCCACATTCACATTCAAAATGTGCCAATTGGCACATATAGTTTGTCGTATTCTTTCGTTGAGCATTGAATGTTTGGTAATGAACACTAGGCTAGGAGTGTCTTTATTCACCTTAGGTTCCAACAGGTGCTGTCTATCATAAAAGCGAGCCCGCTTATATGAATCCCGTACGATTTTTTTGGGGTAACCTCGGGATAAGAATTTAGCTTTCATCATGGCTGAGTTGTTATCGTAGTCTAAGATACTGGTGCAATTGCGTCTTAGACGTAAAAATTCTCCAAATGGGACGCTGTTCTTTTGGATTGCGGGATGGTAACTGTCGTAATGTAGTAATGTATTCCTAGCCGTGGTTTTAATGAATAAATCCACGGCCAGGGTTCCATCACGATGTTTGATCAAAACGTCTAAATATTCCACTTGGGAATTGTCCACATGATGGGTAAATCTAATGTTCTGATCACAGAGGTTTATCCATTGAAGGAACTGTTCCAGGTTGTCTTCATTATCTATCCAAATGAAGAAGACGTCGTCTATGTACCGTGACCAAAGGGTCACGGATTCATAGAACGGCGCTGCTTCATTGAATATGAATTGTTCTTCGAACCTTGCCATGTATATATTGGCGATTGTTGGGGCGCATGAAGCTCCCATACTAACGCCTTGTTGTTGTATGTACAGGCTCCCATTGAATTCAAATATATTGTCCGTGAGAACAATCTTCAGACATTCCAAGATGAATATAGTAGGGCCCACGACCTTATACTTCTTCATGAACCAATGGGTGGCATCTAAGGCTCCCATGATGGGAATGTTACTATACAGAGCCTGTATGTCCATTGTAACCAACCAATGGGATGTATTACAGAATTGTACATTTTCCACTAGGTTTATTATCTGTCTTGTATCTTGCACATGACCTGGGATCTTGGAAACATATGGGCATAGGATAGAATCTACATATTTGGCAAGTGGCTCTGTCACTGAGCCAATGGTCGTAACTATGGGCCTAAGGGGCGGATCTGTTGCATTTTTGTGCACCTTAGGAATGCCATAGAGGCTGGCAAGTCTCGGATTATTTACATTTAAGTATTCCCACTCTTTTTTACAGATTTCTTCTTCCCTCAGGGCCTTATCTGTCAATTTCTTTATCTTGTTTTTAGTTTGGGCAGTAGTATCTCTTGTTATGGGGGCATAAAATCTTATATCATTTAACATTTCCTCCATTTTAGCGATGTAGCCCGATGTGTCATATACTACAATCCCTCCCCCCTTATCACATGCCTTCACTGTGATGTTGTTATCTTGTTTGATATCTGTCATAGCTTTATATTGTTCAGATGTCAAATTGAATTGTGTTTTGGGGATGAAATTAGTTATATTAGTGAATTTATCACTTATAACTTTCTCAAAGATAGCAACCTGGGGTGGCAATTGTTCAATAGATGGTGTGAACTGTTATTTAGGTTTTAACCCGGATCGGTTCACTTCCTCGATGGTACAATCTTGCCCTGAAAAGAAGAATTTAAGTCTAATCTTACGTAAGAAACTGTGTAAATCTCTAAATAGGTCAAATTTGTTAACACCATTCAAAGCCATACTGGGTATTTTTCCAGATTTCGTCCATTCGATTTTTGGCGGACTTCCCCTCATTTTGGGACTAATTGCAGGAATCCTATTCTTGGTCCTAATATTTCGTTATGGCAAACCATGTCACAGACAAAACACCTGCGACAAGGGAAGAAACAATCCGAGCCATTGGATACCGGGACCGGATATCAAAAATCCTGGGACTATCCCGGCTTAGAGACCTGAACATGACTTGGTTTCTTTCATTTCGACCAATGTGGCATCGATGTGTTTTACCTGTATTAAGGTGCCTGCTGTGCGGAGAAGAATGCGTGTTGGACACCTGTCTGACGCTACAATCAGATGCGCCTATGGATGCAGAAACATTGTTGGGTCCGATAAAGGCTCATGCTTTGTGCTGCCCTCAACGGCTGCCAATCCTGATGACGGCATGCGTGGAAACTTCACCACTACGATTAAGGGGTAGTGGAGTTCAAGATGAAAGCAGCATCGATCAGGTACGACCTTCTGTCAGAAATACTAATCAAAACGTCAATGGAGACAATCATGCGCACTAATGCATGGTTACGCCTTTTTCCGAGTTAGTGGAACTCTCCCAGGAAGCTGTTGACAGCTTTTTCGACAGTCTAAATGATATGATGTTCTCACCAGAGCAGAAATAGAGACTTTTAAGCAAGCTAGCACACGGCGTTCCCAACACCCTGAATTTGGCCTTCAACTTAATAGCAAAATAACATGAACAATTTTCCCTCCAGTTCACGGACAGCGATTTTTTCAGCAGCCCCAAAATATTTTTACGATTTTTCGGGACACTTATCTTCTGCTTAAAGTAAGAACTATTCTTAGAGAACTAAAATTTCTATTTTTAGAAACTTTATAGACATTAGCTGCCCGCTGGTATGTTCATAATTATTTTTATTCTGTGATGAAATGGTCTCGAACCTTTTTCTTCTGTATTAAGAGCCATTTCATGTGTAAATTCTCATATACCAATTAGCAATAATGTATACATATGCGTGATTACTTTAGCATTATTCTACAGCTTGAGTGCATATAGTACATGTGAATATTTTTTTCCGTATATTACATTATTACATTACATTATTCGAAATGCATTATATGTATTTTGGGGTGGTAAGGTATACACGATACTCTACAGTATGTTTTACTATGCCTAGATTCGTAAACATGGCCATAGTTAGCGTGGAGTGGGTGTGATGTATTCTTATAGGTTCTGTATCGATCCCCCTATTCCTGACCCTGTTCTGGTTAACAAGTTAACTAGCAGCCATCCCATGATGCAGAAACCGTTATCTGATTAAGCCACACTACGGCACAGGAACGTGTTATCTGATTAGGTCATAACGCTTGCCATCTAATTAGACAAGCGATATTCCTCCAGCCCCTGATAAGGCATACGGAGTTCTCAAAACAAATCAAACCTATGACAACCTGGGAAAAACCCTGCGGCCATTGTTTTGATATCATCGAGAACTTCAGCAAAAGAATGTGCTAACGACCAAGTCGTATGACATCCTTATTGACGTATCTATGTCCATCCTTACGTCAATCTCGGCACCTTACAGGTATAAATATTACCGGTATTGCCTTAAGCAAACACACGCGGTGGTGACGAGATCGGAGCAGCCAGACTTGCCGAAGCCCAGAGCAGAGCAGACCCCGCTGGCACAGCCCCGCCTTCCTGACGCGCTGAGAACGAGACGCTGCTTTCTCCTGCCGAGAAATCCAGCTCCGGCGCTTCCGGGTAGCCCTCGCAGGCAGCCTGGAATATCGAGACCAGAGACGAGAGATACCATCCCTCATTCATCCTAGATTCAAGGTACAGAACTGAATAACCCCTTGCAGAGAATTCTTGAGTCAGTCACTTGGCAAAACAAACTTAACTTAAACTGCTACTTTCTATTCCCGCCCACGTATTAGGCTTAGGTCAGGTACACTGGGGTAGGCGTAGTTAGAAACACCAGTTGAGTACGATTAGTCAAATGTATATGTGTATGTATCTATTTTATCCATTTTAAACCACCTTATGGCTTAGAAACCATATAAATGTTTTTACAGTATTATTTTATACTTCTGCTTTTATTGTATGCACTTTACTTAACCATAAGTATTGCGATAATATCGATCCATTTCTCTTGTATGAGAAAAGAGACTGATCAATAAATAACATCTTTTATTGAACACGCCCGTCTCTTCCTTTTCTCTACAATCTGGTGAGACTAAGAATGCACGTACTGACTGAGTAAAATAAGTTGTCTTTTGTTTTCACACGACTCTAGAGATACACTCTTGATTAGGGGAGAGCAAAGTTGTCATGTTCTATGGTTGTCAGAAACTAAATCCCTTCTTGTCTATCCAGGGAGGTTCAACTCCTCCTTGCCTATTCGAGAACGTTTCTAGTGAACTCTGAGCTAGCTGGCAAACCCAAAACTTTAAGTCTAATATCGACAATAGAAGACCTAGTTAACGTCTGGTCTAGGCCTATACTGTTGAAGGTATTATTCCAATGCGCAGAGCCTATTGGGATAATAGGAACTACACTACAGTTTCATCCTTATTATAGGCTCATCAGTTGGCTATAGCATGGTTCCAGTGACACAGTGTGCAGAGGACCCACATTTGGGCATACCTGTCCCACTTAGGCAGACATTGCTTTTTTTGCTCTAAGTGGGAGGGGTATGCCTCGATTTGGGTACCGTGCTCACCATTCGACTGGAGTTAAGTTATCCAGGCTGATGAGGGGCGATACCCTGAAACCGGTCCTAGGATGCTTGTTTCCAGCCTAGGGAGGACCTGGACTGGCAGTTCTAGCTGGACTGTTCCCATGGGGAGCAGGGTAAAGGCTGATTTGCATATGGCTAGGTCCAAACTGGAATGGCATGGTGAGAAAAAAAACTATGAATTTATGCCCAGATCTCTGTACTGGGGGTGAGTGTTTGACACTGTTCAGCATTCCACCCATCACTTATTATTTTTGCATTTGTCACCCTTCGTGGGATGGGTATGCTCAGACATGGGTCTGAGCTCGCCATGCCACTGGAGTCAAGTTATTTTGGCTGATATCCTGAAACTGGTCCTAGGATGCTTGTTTCCAGCCGGGCTGGCTTTTTCCATGGGGAGCAGGGTCAAAACTGATTTGTATAAGGTTGGTTCCAAACTATGGATTCAGACCCAGATCTCTGTACTGAGATTGCGTGTTTGACATTGTTCAGCATTCCATCTATCACTTTTTTGCAGCTTTCTAAAAGTGGTATTTCCAAATTAGTAATCTAAACTCTGACTTCACCATTAGACTGGATTTTAAAATGCAATTACTTTGAGTTCTTGAATTATTAGTCTAGCTATTCTCAAACTGGATTTATGCTTTATGAGGTGTCATAATGTAACACGGTGTTTTTCTTTGGGACAGCCAGCCTTGCCACACTGAAAACGACTTTAGAGATTTTTCACTGGCAGGACATGTAGAACATAAGTACACATATCCTACTTTTTAAATACCATCCACCATGTTGTATGTGTATGTAGGAACGCCGTTAGGAGTGAATTTAGGGTATTAAAAGCAAGGTTTAGGCCCAGCAAAGGGGTTATCTCACCAGGTAGAATTTGCAGTTCTACAACTGCATACTCATGCTACAGGAGCAGGCCTGCATACTTGTTTTGCATTTTGCGAATCCAGACCACAATATCTATTTTTTTCTGGTCTGGGAAAAGCAAAACGAAAGCAGTACAATGTAAGCTATTGAGAAAAAAGAACTGCACCACGTATTGACAATTGAAGTTTCATTATTTCAAGCCTCTAAGTATGAGACATTGTGAATGGAAACAGTGAATTTTAAACAAATAATACTGTAAATTGAAGGGGTTAGGCCTGTCAGCCATGCTTGCCTGCAATTTTGATGAATTCGTTTTAGTTGGCCTTAGGGCTCTGTGCACTTTCCCACTGCTAACGTGTGTTAAAGTGCTTGTGCTCACTCCCATAAATATGGTTTGATTGACTTCTCCACAACAGGCATTTTTAATTTACCTTTTGGTCCCAGGTAGAGAGCATTACATGTGCTGAGGCCTGTAAATTAAATGCTACTAATGGGCCTGCAGCACTGATTTTGCCACCCACTTAAGTAGCCCCTTCAATGTCTCAGACCTACCACTATGGAGCATGTGTGTGCAGTGTATGCTGCCATGTCGACTTGTCATTTAAAAACCCTTGCTAAGCCTTCAACTCTCCTTTTATTACACATAAGTCACCCCTAAGGTAGGCCCTGGGTAGCCCATTGAGCAAGGTACTGTGTAATTAAAAGTTTGGCCATGTTCTTTTGAGATTTACATGTCCTGGTAGTGAAAAACTACCCTTCCCATAGGTTAATATTGGGGATTCCTTATTACATCTAATAAGCTGTAATTCCCAATTGGAAAGCGGAAGATCGTTCATGTTTAACACATGTGGAATTATAATGAGAAATCCTCTTTAATTCCAAAGATAAATGTGTAATTACAATTTTTAAAATGGCACTTTAAGAAAGATGTCATTTTTCTGCTCTTAGCCCTCTGTGCCTGCAGCCTGTCTCTGATATACACCTGGGTGGGGGGGAGGGGTGACAGCTGAACTATATGTATCCCCCTTAGACAGCCACACATAATGGGAGCTTAGGGGGGACTAGATGGGCAATCCTGGGAAGATGGGAGGGAGGATCAGTGAAGAGCTTGACACTTACTCTAGAAAAGGCTGTGCCCTATCCACACACAGGGCTGCATAGCCCTCTGTAGTGCGTCTGGAGTCAGGGAAGGAAGGGTGGACCTCTGTGCTCTTCAAAGATCCTTCTTTGAAGTCTCCCCCACTGCAAAGGAACTAGTGGGTATAAGAACTGGGCTTCAGACCTGACCACTTCAGTACACTTCTGGACTTGTGGATACTCTGTCAGTAAGAAGGACTGCTGAGCTGCTGAAGGACTGCCACTCTGCTGGACTGCAGATCTGGAAGAACTACTTTCTTGCTTTGCTGACCTGCTGCCTTTCTGGTCTGGGTGAGAAGGACTGGAGCTGCATCACTTGACATCACCTGGACTCTGCCATCTGTGAGTCCACCATGCCAAGTGGTGCCACCCCAGTCCTGAGCCCTTGAAAGTGGGCCTAAGGTGCTTGCTCAACACTTCACTGCCTCTGCAGGGACGGAACCAGATAATTCCCACTACTGTGTGGCTAGCACTGATTCATCACAATCTGCTGTTTGGAACCAGCACATCACCCCTGTTTGGGTGGACCAAAACCAACGTCTCAATGCATCTACATAGCTCAGAGCCGCCAATCTGCCTTCAGAACCACCACTGTGCAACACTCTTCAAGTAAGGTTTTCTTACCTCCCTCAACGATAGCATTGACATCGCAACTGAAATTCCAAATTGCATTGGAACTGATGCATCATCACTATTGTGCCACCAGGACCAGTGCTTCGCCGCCAAATCCGTGGATTGACATCGGCACATCGTCCCCTCTGCACTCCGCAGCTTCTCCATCAACAGTATCTTCGATGTGGACGCAGCCAGAACTAAGGTACTTTTTTTCAGCGAGCTCAACCTGATCTGTGTAGCTGACCCGAGCTCCATCACAATTTTGATTTTGTCCGGGTCCAGATATCCCTTGTGGGCACTTACTGCCTTTTGGCATTATTGTCCCTTAATTCTTCTAAAGTGTGTATCTCAGGATTTACTTATTGGATTTTTGTCATTTTGGTGTCAGAGACACAAGGCTGAAATTGCAAATCATCTCTCAGTCGGAGAGCCCTTCGGCCAGTAAGAATCTGGCCTGTCATCTCAAGGGCAGGCACTTACGCCCTTGAAATTACAATGTTGGGTTTCGGCAGCCTTTCCGTGCTGGCCTTTCAGACACGGAAAGGCTGTCAGAACTCGACTTTGTTGCCCCCAGCAGAGCCACCTTTGTTGCATGGCCTGCCCCCCTGTTGATCCCTGCACCCTGTGCAGGGACCTTGAGGTGCCTGCCACGGGGTGCAGGGAGGCACTGCACCTCCCTTTTTGTAGTGGGACCGAACAGTGTTCAGTTGCATTGTAATTGGCTGGTTGGGACCGCCAACCGGGTGTCGGTCGGTCCCAGGGCCGAGTCGGTGTTGGGCGGAAGGAATTCCGCCCAACACCGAAATGAGGCCCAGAATCTCTTTTTTGGTTTATAAAAAAAACCTTTTTAAAGGCCTGCAGCAAAATTAGCTTGCCTTTGTTGTAAAATATTAGATTTTTGAGGAGACACTTATGTGGCCAGATAAATCCTACTATTTGGAAATATGTATCTACTTTACAATAGGTAAATGTTATTTTCATTTTTTTTGCTGATATCTTATTTATTGTTCTTTTGGATGTACTCAGACAGTCATGAGGTCACTTCAGTGCTCTAATTAAAACATAAAAATACACATTTAAGCTCTCTGGACGTCGCATATGTAGCAAAACAGATGTCAATTGTATGTTACATACATCTAAAATATATGTTGCAAAGTTTTTAGCTGAGCGATGACTGCACAATGAGATGTGACAGCCCTTGCTGTAATGACAGGAGATCATTGCACATTGTCAATGATAATTATTCCCTCGTCAATTTTTTGGAACTTATTCCCTCCTTCTGGGGTTCACGGAAGGGCAGCTGGGTGCCCTACAAAATGAATACATAGGTGGGTTGTTCATGGTTCTCGCGTCTGAGTGTGTTTATTCATTACTGGATCTTGTCCATGGACTACCACACATGTTGGTAAGGCATCCAGAGGACAAGCTTGGCAACTTACCTGGAAGAAGCTGCTCATAATATCTGAGCCACAATAATAATTCTGTAAAGTGGCTCCTATTGTAGACTGTGCTTGCAAATCCTTACACAAGCTCAGGTTTCGTGGTGGGGCCTGCTCTCTAGACCAGTTCAACGGATGAAATACATACTAATCATATGTTGTTTGGGGTTCATGACATGCTGCCAATGTGCTTTGTTTACAGAAGGGCTGCCTGCTGCCTACACTGGGATATTTGCTTTGGACAGCTGTCCTCAGCAAGCATTCATCAGAGTCTGTTGACAATCTCACGTTTCCTTCTCGGCGCATTGATTTAGGATTTTAATGGCATTGCCTTCAGAGTTAATTTTCTGGCTGATTGCATTTCTTCAACTGTAGGAGCTATATTTACCTCCCACACCTATGTATCCAGTGGGTTTGTTCATCCTCCGGTTTACTTTAATCAGCCTTTATTGGAGCCAGCCTTATTGTTCTATCATTGCGTAAAAATGCTCAGACTTTTGAATTCTAGAGAGGATCTGCTTTACAGGTTTGGCCAAAAGACAGCCTTAGCTGTTCTTACAGTCTCATGTTTTCCCAAAAATAGCATAGAAAAACATGTACATATATAGAAGGAGTCAGCAATTTTTGTTTTGCCATTGGTCTGTTCAAATGTCACTCAAATAAGGCTCCCTTGTGCCAAAGCTCAAAATAGGGTTCAATCAACCAGCCCATTTCAGCCACTCGATACCTTCACTTTGAGTGACTGCATTGTGCCCTTGTTCATGTTTACATACAACCAAAAAATAGTTTCTCATGATTAAAATGCTTTAGACACATACTCTCCAGTGAGTGCAAGTCCATATGTATAGTAGGGATTCACAACTATTTCCATAAACCTCGGTAGAATTATTGTAAGTTGCAAAGTTGGCTTATCACTATCAAAACGCTTTGGTACGTTTATTTATCGTTTAGAAAAATTAGCACAATGCATTAAATTAGCAAGAGCGTACAAGCAAATTTCTAGTTTGGAGTCACACCCCCTCAGCTTTCCATTTTCACTGCACTCTTCAGTGAAATCCTCCATTGGTAATACAGTGCAACTGCATCTCCCTTTCCATTGTACTCTTCCGTAAAGACATTTATTGATAGTACAGCGCAAGGGCAGCTGTCCATCTCTATTGCGTCCTTCCGTGAGGGCCTCTATTGGTAACACAGTGCTACTGCAGCTTTCCATCTTCATCATACTCACCTGCGAGGACTTCTGTTGGTAGTAGACTACAACAAGTTTTCCATCTACATTGTACAGCATTTCAATTAAGACCTCTGTTGATAGTATAGCACAACATGCATAAATACACCTAAAAGATTGTTCCCTGGAAACAAAACATTTTAAACACGTTTACTCCGCATTGACTGCTAGTCTTTATGCATTGTAGAATGTATTTAACTACTTCCAATAAATATCTTGATTTTTATGAAAGTTGCAATGTTGACTCTTCATGAGGAAACACTTTAGTGTATTCATATATCCTTTCGTTTAGGAAAATAAGCACAATGCATTATAGTAGCAACAATGGACATGCACATTTATAGTTTGAAGCCACAACCCATCAGGCCTGTGATTTACATTTCAAGAAATTGTGCTTGACTTGAGAGGAGCCTCTAATAATAACTTAAGGAACTATAGCAGGCTTGTTTCTTTCTAATACACTGGTGTTGCTGGTACATGTATGAATTGTGTGCAAAAATTCCAGGATGTTAGAGTCATCCTGGAATAGTCATGCACTTGCCATTCTCCACTGGGATGCACACCCTAGTTCCCAAAAAGAAAGGAACATGTTAATGGTGGATGTTAATTTATGGCAAATGTGACTGTGCAGAAGTTAATATGTTTGCTTGCACTTGTATCAGGAAAAAGTGGAGCTGGGTACAATGCAGAGCTGTGTTTTTTTCTCATATAGTGCAAAATCAGGATTCAGCCAATTGTAATCTCCTTAGAGAACATCGGTCGGCTGTATAGTAAAACTGCATCTATCCTGAACCTAGCTTGGTTGGCATTCATAGCGCTCTGGATAAAAAGAGGACAGACATTTAACAACATCTTTGGATTGACAGAGACTCATGTCTCCTAGTCCAACAATAAAAAAAGCAAATACAACAAATCCTGTTACAGTGCAAAACAAACTATTTGCTTAGCACATATATTCCATGAATGAGAGAAAAAATTAAATGTATGATGATTAAGTCTGTTTTTCAGATATCAGTCAATTAATCAAGATTTGTATAGTGCGGCTAATCACACACGAGGGTGTCAGGTGTAAAATCGTTTCTCATGCTTTCCACACAAAGGAAACTGACATATCTACGTCAATAGAAACACGTGAACATACATTGCTACTATGGGAGGATCCAAGATGTGTTCAACAATGGCTTAGGTCAATAGTGGAAGAAGGCGACCTGAAGCCCCTTTCTGTGTGTATGTAGTTTGCATTGAATATGCCACAAAGTTGCAAGCACCATTACATGACAAAGCTAACATTGGTGCAAGCATTATTACACATGGAACCGAAAAACATAGATACATTCTTATTCTATTACTACATTTAATTTAATATGCTTTCAATTATGCTATAAAAGGCATAGTCAAAGCCAAACCCAGCTGCTTTGCCAATGCTTGTCTGAATGTGTGTTTTGTACTGCCCCTCTAATAAATCATCTATATTCTAGCATGAAAATGTTGCCTTCATTATTTGTAAGATACTTTTCATTTTTGTTGTACTGGCATTATCCCTCCATGTTCTTACACTCTCTATACAGTTATGTTATGTTAAAATTGACTTATACAGCGCACGTTCACCGAGCGGTTTCTTGGCGCTGGAGGCAGGACGGTTGCAGCTACAGACAGTGAGTGAGTTTCAGTTGTATGCGTGGTAGAAAAGCCAAGTTTTTAGTAGTTTCCTAAATTGGGCATAGGAATCAGCCATGCGCAAGTTGAGGGGGAGGGCGTTCCAGAGTTGAGGGGCCAAGATCGTGTATCTGAGACCACCATGTTTCTTCTGTTTGAAGATGTGGGGGACCAGCAAGTTCTTATTGGAGGAGCGTAGGTCGCAGGAGGCAATGTACAGTTGCATTTCCCTCAAGACAAAACCAATAGGTTTTGCTTATGCAAACTTTATTGGCTTTGCCAATGTTTTGCGGCCATTTTATTTTATCAGCGGAAAGGCTAGTTCCTCTTTGCAAACACAATGCACATAATGAATGCATTGTTATGTTTATGGATGAAAGAAGGTAACATTTTACACTGATCCAAAACAAGCACAGTATTAGGTAACAATACTGTGACACGCCCTGAAACCGCCCCATTGAAATAACAATTAGTTCCAAACAAAATACAAACACAGAAATAATCTCAAAATAAAAATGCCTTAAGCCTGTTCTCCGATCACTGTGATCACCGGAGGAGCAGAGTCGAGGTGGTCAGAAATGGACAGTGGAAGCAAAATACAAACATAACAATAACTAAATAAAAAGGCATTAAGCCCCTTCTCTGATCACTGCATTCACAAACTTCCAGTCAAAAACAGGTGGTGGGAAGAGTGGGGGGTCGAGGTGGTGAGAAATGGATGGTGGGAGGTTGCTGAGAAACTGAATATGGCCAGAAGAGGACACAGGAGGAGAGAGGGTAAACAACCAACATGGGAGAAGGGTGGGAAGACAATGGACAGTGCTGGTGAGGGTGCATGGTGAAGAAGAGGTTTGATTAAACAAGTGCTTATAGCAAGAATGATGTGGGAAGAGGACCACAAAGGAGAGAAGACAGCTTACAGATGCACTCGTATGGAGTGCTGGACAGCAAATAACGTTTAAAAAGTACCTTCCAGATGTGTAAGCAGTGGAAGGACACAGACCCCTAATAAACAGTGACCGGAAGCTGTACCTGGGCCAAGCTCTATCACACAGCATGAACAGGCAAGCAGAACAGGAAGTAATGACGTGCTGACCAATGAGTAGTGTATAAATTTAAGTGACCTGGTAATGAACCAATGGTAGGTTCAGGAAAGTATTGGGCGGGTTCTGGATTCTAAGCCCCTTTTAAGACTTTTTTGTACAAAAGATTGATGTGCAGGGGAAACCTAAAAAAGCACTGGGCTGGGAAGCGAACTTGTTGCTTGAGATTTAGGTTAAGCATACATTTCCCAAACCCCCAAGTCACGTGGTTCTAGCATTCATCACTTGAAAACTGGCAAACTAACGATTCTATCACATACTCATGGTCAAGGTCCTCACATGGGCGTATCTCTTTACCTATGAGCACAATCGTGCTAAGTACACCAACAGGCGTGGTGCGTCCATTGGGGTGTGGGGGCGTAGCCCCCCCCGCCCGCAGCTCCTTTGGCGTCTTTTAACTGAAGTAAACTGTTTCAGCGGACACTAACATAAAGCCACCTTCATTAGGAATACATAAAATGTCTCCCCAATAGTTCTCTAACCCAATTAGAACCCTTCCAACCTTGGGGTATATACCTCCTTCTCTATTCAGGTTGTTCTCGTCCAGCGAGAATAAAGGTTTTCATTTAAAACATATAATTCTTGCTCAATATTCCAATAGTACTCGCACCGAGATTCATTCAATTGTAATTGAGCTGAAGGTAAATCGTGTTTCACACTCTCATCCTCCAGATAACAGTGCTTGTATAAAAGAGCACAGGAAGCTTAACTTAAAACTACATGAGGATCGCGATGACAAACATCTGCAGCTGCACGAAATTCAGATGCATCAAGCGTTCTAACGGTTCCAATTAAGCACGCAGTAGAGTAAGACCTCGTAATGGCGTGGAACGTGACTTAAATAATGTGCGTTTACACCTTCCACTGATTATTATATTGTAGTCTCACACAGGAGCTTCGAAGCTATATCCAGCCTTCTACACGTCTAAATACGAGCGTGTACCCCTTTGAATCTTAATGCGCATACGTCCCGCATGCAGACCCGCTTGCCTCCAAATGAGCAAACCGTTCCACGCCATTCCGAGGTCTTACTCTACCGCGTGCTTAATGGGAACCGTTAGAACGCTTGATGCGTCTGAATTTCGTGCAGCTGCAGATGTTTGTCAGCACAGGAAGCTTAACTTAAAACTTCATGAGGAGCGCGATGCCAAACATCTGCAGCTGCACGAAATTCAGACGCATCAAGCGAGTCTGTATCTCCTTTTTTACTAATAGGAAGTTTATGATTTTTGTATGTAATTTTTCCTTCTTTAAATAATGTCTGTTTCCCAATTTTAATTATGTTTCAGTGTATATGAATAAACTGTGCAGGTTCATTTTACTATAGTGTTTTTACTGTTATACTTTTTGCATTGCTTCTATAGTTTAGCTTTTGTTTTTATTAATATTTGTTTAATGTGTTTGAAAGAATTACTGTTTCTAGAATAAGGTGCCCAAAAGGAATCTTTTTTGATGAAAGTCAGTTGTGGTACTCTATCCCTTTGGTACTGGGGTCCCTCTCTCTTTTATTAGAGATTAAATAGAAAGCGACCACTTAACCGACGGATTATATTAATGAATGTCTCATCTCATCACCGCAAGTTAAAAGTCTCGAATGTACTTATTTACAAACTGGGCGCAGTGCTTTGGACAGGCCATGTATTAGGCACCTGGGTGAAGTGTAACTCTGGCTCCTCATGACAATGTAGTTAACTAAAAATGCCCCATGGTAAATTTATGAAATTAACCTCTGGTCATAGAGTCTGCGAAGTCGCACACTGTGTGAAAGCTGCAGAGACCTCATTTATTTGTATATGAAGTATTTAATACACAAACTACATTTTGCAGATGACCGTGACAGTCAAGCAAAGCTCATTCTCTTTTTAAAACTGGCCTGGCCTGCTCCTCCTGGCCTGGGCCTGCTGCTGCAGGCTGCATAATTCATCAATGAGAGCCACTGCCAGAGCGTCTAGATAGGCCGAGTGAGTGTGATTGGCTCATGACTGAGTAGCGGCAATTGTATGCTCCGGTGTGGGGTGAGTATGTCTGTCTGCTTCAGCGAGCGATTAATCTGTTCAGTGGGTAAATAACATCCTTGGTGTTTGGTGGGTGAGTGATACAGCAGAGCCAACTGTACCATATTAAGATTAAGACCCTTGACTGGCTGCATGGGTTTGTGAGCTCCTTCGAGTGTACTGTCAATGTTGCACTGTCTATTCTTTCGCGAGTAGAGTGAACTGTTCACGGAAGGAATGATTAATTCTAGTACTCGTTGTTTGAATCTTTGTCGTTGACGAGTTTCTTTTATTCTAGACAGTGTCCTTCCTGTTATTCCTCATACCATTACCATCTACTCTGTCGATACTAAAACTGTCTGTTGTTCTCTGTGATGCAGCACAGTGACAGTCATGGCCGTCGTGCGTTGTTCCCTTCTCCAGTACTTTCACCAACTTCCCCGTTTCCCAATCCCTGTGATGTGTGATTGAGATTCTGAGCGAATTACTTAATGTTGTTATAAACGGCATGAGAATTTATCATGCCGTTTATGACAACATTAAGTTATTCGTTAATGCACAAAGATAGTGTGACTGTGTGTGTCTTCGTGTGCAGTGTCACTTCACCGTGGTATGTGAGACTCGGAGGTTATTGTTTCTTATTTGGATCTACTTTTACTTTTGCTGCGCAATTTAGTGCAAAGCACAAAATAAGATCTTCATCATCTGAAGTACTGAGTGAGGCCAGGCCAGGGGTGAAACTAAGCAACGCAGAGAGCGGTGTGCTGAGCATCGGACCGCACTGCGCACAGGCAGGGCTTTGTACGCTGGCAGTGCATGGTATTCTGGTTTGACAATAAAAGAATACGGCTGTCCGAGGCCACCAACGGTGGCCACTCAGGAGGGTGGCCCTCTAGTAACAGAGGGCTTCCCCCGCCCCCCTTCTCCTCCCCCGGGAGACAGGAGGAGTCTCCTAAGGGTCGTGGGACGTGACGTCACGTCCGGTGCAGCAGGCAGGGCGAGGGGTACTTAAGTCCCCCTCGTCATTTTGCCTGCCTCTTTGTTGCACCGGACGCGCCGTGGTGGCCTCGTGGGAACACGCAATCTCCCACCCTACCGCTCACCCTGCGTGTCGGCATGAGGGATATGGCAAGAACTTTTTAATGTTTATATTTCTCGTTGCAGATGGAGTTACAGGGCGATCTGGAAGCAGATAGTTGCAGAGAGTGTACCTCAGTGCGGCACATAGGGGTGCCAGAGCCTAACACCAGGGGCTCATGGGAGATTCCTGGAACCTGTGTCGGCGCCCCAGTAGTCCTTCGGGCAGTTGTGGGCCTGTACAACCGGGGGCTTGCCTAGCTACGCTCTGCCCCGTAAGGGGCGTGAGTACAAAAGACCACGGGTCAGGTGATCCAGGAGGGTTACCAGAAGGGGCAGCACATAGGTGGTTCGCCACGGTACTACCTGGCTCATCAGGCGGGCAGGCGGCGAGAATGCGGCCTGCCCTTGGATCGCCCGTAAGCTAACCCACAATGATTACATAAAGTTGTATGTAATAAACCTGCAGCAGCTTTTCCCAAGTTAACACTGGTGTGTAGTGTGTTATTTGCGGGATGCATGATATGTGGGGTGGGGGCCGGTTGCCATGATGTTACTATACATTTTTCAAACAGAAACCACCCCATTAGCACATCACTTGACAAAGAGAAATAACTGACTGAGGACTGGCTAAAGGGTCAAACCATGACATGAGGCCATTTCAGTCTAGACCCTGACCGAAATAATATTTGTGTTGGATGCTCCTGATGGATTTTTCCCCTCGCAATTTAGATCAAGGTTAAGGAGGTATACAAATGGTCTTTAAGTACATTTTGCCCCCTTTGTTACCACTAACTTGGCGCAGTATTTTGCACTTGCAGATTGGGTCATTTCCATCACAGCACAGGCTCCAATTGTCATTCAAAGTAGGATGCTCTCTCTGAATGTAGCAAGTCTACAGACTACATCCATCAAGCTGAAAGAGGGTCAGGGCACAAGTGTGTTCAATAATGTATGCAGCTGACTCCATGGACTTTTAGTTGCTGTTGGAAGTCAAGGCATGGTTGTGATCAAGAAGCGCTACACTTTCAAGGAACTGAAAGGGACCCATATGCTTTGTGCGACTGTCCTGCAGTTGTTCTAATTGCCTCCTCTCTGACCGTAAGAGACAATTGCAATTATCATGTGCCTTGCCCAGCATCAAGTAAAGTGCATTACTTGGGCATACAAAGGTGTTGGAAAGGGCAGGCTTTTATTAGCACACATATGCCCCTCTTATACAGCAGAAATGGCCTCACTCGTACTGACTGACCCCCCTTCCTTAATTAATTTACTAAAACTGAAAAACAGAAGACTTTTGTCTGCCTCCATCATCCATACAGCAAACAAAGTAAACAACATTGTGAGGTTTGTCAAAAGCCATTTTCTATAACTGTGTGTCCACTTCACATTAAAATATTTTTGGGAGGGACCTGGGAAGGTGAAATTCCCTATACACTCACTGACTCTCATCTGATTTTGAAAAAGGTCAGATATACGAAGTGAACGCTCGCCGCAGTGCACTCCGACAGAAAGTTTCCGCCTCACCACTTTCAAATGTCACCAGCCACCACTGTACACCAATTGACATTTGCTCTTTACTAATATGATGCTTTAACATTACTAGAGTACTGTCAAAGTTGCAACGAGAGAGGTGTAACATTGAAATACTGTTCAAAACTTGACATTACTGGTGAATTTGTTTGATCTTGATGCTTCTTTTGAAGGATCACAACATGAAATTGGCTTAGCCATTTTTCACTGAAAGTGAGGGTCTCTGTGGAACTGCATGTAGGCAAAACACAATCTCCATTCATCAGCTTTAGCAATTCTTTGCTGATGGGAGTATTGTATGCTGCGATTGCTACTAAAGCGGTACCGATTTGCACTGTCCTCTAAGAGTACGCATCTGTGGGCCTTCCTAAACAGTAACAACGCAAGGCAGGTTGCAGAAAGTTCTCAAAGAAAACCAAAAAAACAACTTTACTCAGATGACTTATGAGCCAAGAGGTGAAAACTGAACACACAAAATTCCAACCCTGATTGCCAACAGCATCATTTGCAAATGCATTCATGGCACTTTCAACTTCATACAATGAACTTGCCAGCACCTTCATCACCAGCCTCGAGTGTTACCAAGGAAGTGGTTTGTGAGAAGTTTGTGGGTGTTCAAAAATCTGCAATACTTAACCTCTTTACATGGCCTTTATTGCTTGGTTTTACTATCGAGAAAGTGTCATTCGACGTGTCACACATTTGACAGTAGACTGTTACTCATACGTATACTGAAACTGTGCCTTATAAAGGCAGATACTGAGCACCTGCACTTCTTTATTTTGAGAGGGAGAGTACCTGCAGTTCTCATCCGAGATACAATACTTTAACCCTTGAACGCTCATGACGAGCTGCGCTCATTATGAGGCACGGTGCTCGTGAAGCCCATAAAGCCGGTCATACCCTTGACGGGCTATTCACCAGCAACCCACACATTGCGGTGTCAAATGTGACCCCCCTCATATGGACGGATCACTCAGCAGTCTGTTTTTCCCTAAAATTGACAACCTTGCCTACCCACTCACCTTCCTATTATCCTATCACCATCAGAAACTGGGAAAATATCGACCCTCCTCACCTCTCTGCTTTGCTGCTTGACAGTATCACTACCACTGAACAGGATCCCTCTCTAGCTTCTGTCAACTACCTTCACAGCCTAAACAAGGCTTGTCACACCCTAGCTCCCCCTAAAACCGTCTCTCGCACCAGACTCTCCCCTTCAGCCCCCTGGTTTACAGAATCCCTTCGACTGCAGCGACAACAGTGTAGAAACCTCGAAAGACGTTGGCGCCGCCACTACAACGAATCGGAAAAAGTTATCTACAAAAGTGCCCTCTCGATATATAAAGATCTCATTATTACAGAAAAATCATCTTACTACATCTCTCAAATCACCCAGGCAAAAAACTCATCAAAAGAATTGTTTCGGGTGGTCACTCACCTCTCCAACCCACCTGCCCCCCGCTTCAATGGAACCCAATCCCTTTGCGACTCTCTCGCAAACTTTTTCAAAGAAAAAGTCACTGATATTTTCTCAGCCTTTACCCTTGTCCCCTCCGCCACCTCATCCAACCTTCCTTCTAACAACAACACACCCTCCCTTCCGTTCTTCGAAGCTGTTACGGAGGAACAAGTCCATCGACTTGTCCTGGGCACCAAATCAGGATCACCTCTAGATCCTTGTCCCCCTGCCATTCTTAACCGGATCCCTGAAGCCATCTCCCCTGCCTTGACGTCCATCTGCAATGCCATGTTCACAACAGGCATTTACACTTCAGTCTGGAAGGAGGCTATCATTAAGCCTCTCCTAAAAAAAAACACTCTTGACCCCCTTCTCCCTGCCAGTTACCGACCTATCGCTTGTCTCCCCTTTCCAGCAAAGATTTTTGAAAAAGCGATGAACTTGCAACTATCCAACTTCATAGGCAAAAATAACTTATTAGATGAGACCCAATTTGGTTTCAGACAGGGTCATGGAACTGAGACCGCGCTACTAAAAGCAGCAGACGAAATCCGAATGACCCTGGATAATGGAGGAGCCGCGGTATTGATACTATTGGATCTTTCTGCAGCTTTCGACACGGTCGATCATGCCATCTTGATCGACCGTGTCTCAGCTATAGGAGTTAAAAACAAAGCGAAAGACCTCCTTGCATCCTTCCTAGCTGATCGTCCCCAAACAGTTAAAATGGCCCACTTCACTTCCCATACTTTCACCCTCCCCTGTGGCGTCCCACAGGGCTCCTCGCTAAGTCCGACACTATTCAACATTTATGTTTCGGACTTAGCGAGAGTAATAAAATCTTACGGAATTGCCCTGACAACCTACGCTGATGATACCCAACTTGTGCTTTCTGTACATAGTAACGGTACATCAGTGGCAGCAAACTTTCAAACTGCAATGAGGGCCATCAGTTCCTGGATGTCATCTAATTGTCTCAAACTAAACTCTGACAAAACAGAGGTGATGACATTCGGGAAGCTGGACCCCATTTGGTCCCCTCGCTGGGGGCCATCGGAGTTAGGAGACCCCCCTCAACCGGTCACCAAGGTCCGCAACCTGGGAGTCATTTTTGATGACAAATTGACATTTCATCATCATGTCAATTCAGTGGTCTCTTCTTCTTTCTACATCTTAAAAAGAATCAAAAAACTGCTCCCCTACCTTCCATCATCGGCCGGTAGAACCTTGGTTAGTACCTTGGTTTTTTCCAAAACTGACTACTGTAAGGCCCTTTTTTTGAACGCTCAGAAAAAAGTCATTAACCAACTCCAACTAGTCCAGAACGACTCGGCTAGAGTCCTCTTAAACGTCCCCAAATTCACATCCATTTCTTCTCACATCCGCCAACTTCACTGGCTCCCTGTCAGGAGCCGGACAATATTCAAGGCCTTGTGCATCACCTACAAAGCAGTTAACAACGTGGGTCCACAGTTCCTCAGAGCAGCTTTCTGCCCGCTCGAGTACTCAAGAACACTCCGCTCCTCCTCTGCACATCTGCTAAAAGTCCCTCGAACAAAAAAGGTCAACTGGGGTGACAGGTGTTTCACTATCTCATCAGCCAAACTTTGGAACACACTGCCCCGCCATATCAAAACTGCCCCGACCCTCCTCAGTTTTAGGAAAAAACTAAAAACATGGCTCTTCCCAGCATAACTTATCATCTCAGCGATGGTTCTGTATTCAAGCGCCGAGACACCCCCGGGTATTTAAGCGCTTTAAAAATGGCACAAACATAAACATAAACATAAACGAGCTGAGCTCGTCATGAGCCGTGGAACGCTCACACGCAGGGATAATTCCCCTGCTGTGCTGAACGTTCCACGAAAACGGGTGTGGCCATAACGAGCTCAGCTTGGGGGCACTGTGCGCGCCCCCCCTCCTCCCAGCACAGCGGGGGAATCATCCCTGCAAGCAAGGGGTTAAACCGGAGAGTACTGCAAAAAGGCAGATACTGAGCACCTGCACTTCTTTATTTTGAGAGGGAGAGTACCTGCACTTCTCATCAGATTTACAATACTTTAAACTGGAGAGTACTGGCACGTCTCAGAAGCAAGTAAATACCCTGGTACAGGGTATCTGCACTTTATTTTTCAATTTCTTACACTTACTGAAAACCTCACTCATGGGAGAA
The DNA here is from genome assembly GCF_964261635.1 of Lissotriton helveticus. Lineage (NCBI taxonomy): Eukaryota > Metazoa > Chordata > Amphibia > Caudata > Salamandridae > Lissotriton > Lissotriton helveticus. The sequence goes on along the minus strand of NC_136069.1, from coordinate 1,325,274,870 downwards.
AGTTTCACACCAGCATAACTAACTAGCTCTGGCAGAAATGCAAACTGCAGGTGTGCCAAAGTCCTCTTTATCACATTCCTACGTCTGCCGTTCCGAGTGCTAGACAGCTGTCAGCAGTTCCGAAGTCAGTCGTACTAGCAGCAATAAATATGTAACTGACCCACCACTCGCCAAAAAAGTATTGCGTTTACAGTTGAAAATAAAATGGAGTACTTCGCCTGAACATATAAAAAATGCTACACTTTAAAATAAAACAATGGGGAGGCAGAGCGAGCAAAGAAGGGTAATGTAGTGACAGGGGTATGTGGATGGGGCAAGAAATGGGTGGGAAAGTAACCAAGGAATGAGGGAGTGATCTGCCATTCGATTCAAGTAATTTTGACCTTGTGTGATTGGGTGCAGAGCTAGCATTCATAGCCTTCATGTTATGCACGGGCCTGTTGCCTTGGCTGGGAGTGTTGTGTATTGCAGGAGTGGTGATGGGGGGAGCATGGAGAGAGAGATGCAGCGTCTCCCAGCCTTAATTTCACCTGCGAGGATTGTTTTTGATGCAGTTTTCTTTCTGTCCCCACAGACCAGGTAAGCAAAGATGGGAAGAGCAGTGAATGGGCAAGCAACAGAAGAGCTGTGGAGAGTTCAGTGTAGCATGGGAGCAGACAGCAGAAGGAGGGAGAAGGGAGGGAGGTGGCAATTTACAGCAGGGACAGCATGCGGAGGGTGGGAGGGGTATGGGTCTAGCACCAATTCAGAGCACGCTTTTCCCCTAGGAGAGCTTGAGTGTGCCTGCATCCACGTCTAATCTCCACAGATCTGTTAAAAACACAGAAAATAAACCGTTCTCCAACTTGGCATTAAATGAAGACGGATCATTCAGAGAGATGTTTGCGTTTTGCTATAAACACAAACAGAAATCTTCAGGAGAGTATACATTTCTCATACCTTTTTAATTATTTACAAAAGTAAATATGTCACTTTGCAGTGAGCGGGCAGTTCTTGATATGGAAATACAGAAGTGCTGGTACTCACTATTTAGAGTACCTTTTGCTTATGAGAAGTGCTGGTACTCTTCCATTATATGTATTGCAGCAGTGCTGAAAAGAGCAGGTTCACTCCCTCTCAAATCAGGTACTCAGAACTAGACAGTACCTGACCATTTAAAGCACTGACAGCAGATCTATTTCTGTGAAAGAAGTTTCAAGAGTAAATAAAAGAAATCGTGACATGGTTCCACACTACTGACGGACAGTGAAAAATTGGCACACACATATCTCTTGGTTGTTTCTTGACATATAAAACCCAACTTAGCGACTTTTTGAAAATTTTGCTGACCAAGGAAATCATCAGTTTGGTTTGGGATTTGGGAGGAAACGTAGAGCACTGGCCTAGTGCTCAACACCTTCTGCAGCTGGTACCTTCCATGCAGTCCGTGCACCAGCTGATTGCCTCCTTGGTCTCCTTACCACAGACCAGCACAAGCACTTTCTTGTCTTTGAAGCTCTTCACTGGCTGCATGAACTTGTCGTGGTCCATTACTTTTACTTTCTTGTAGTTGGCTATGGCAGGACAGGCGGCTGACGGGTCACTGGTGGCTCTGCTAAGAAAGAGACTTCACCAAGACTTGGGCAGCCCTGGGAATGGGATCCTGCAAAGCTCAGCAATGCTATTGCATGTGTAACTGACTTCTTCTTCTTCTTGTAGTGTGCAGTATGGGTGGTGGAATACGTGTGCATATTCAACAGCAATAGCAAAAGATTGTTAAATTCCGGTAGGACGCAAGAGCTTCAAGGCTATGTTGTGCACAATTTAGACAGCAGGTGAATGTGACTACCATCTTAGAATTGTGTTGTACCTATTTGTTCATAATAGTATTCAAATGAAAAATATTTTTTTTTAAACTTGCAGATGCTTTCCTGGTACACCATCATCTACACAATCATTCAAAGTATTGTGTACAGATTTTCGAGAGCAAAAAACGGAATACGCCTAGAGATAAATGAGAGACTACAATTTGAAATAACCTATGAACATTTCAAAAGCGTTGCCCCATATAAGCTCACTATCTATCAACGAACTATAATGCTAACTTTACGAATGGAGGAGGATCGAACAAAAGAAATAGTAGGGATGCAGATAGTTGGGCCAGCGCATGAATAATACCGGGCTGTCAACTTTACGGATTGCTTGTGCTATATGTTACATTACAGTATTTGCAATTAGTTTATGTGTGACATTTCAGTATTATACTGGAAGATCTTTTTAAACACAAGAAGGCAAAACCTTAAAAAAAAGTAAAGCTATTTATCATTTATATTATTCATAAAAGTATAAACACACACTCTAAGTCAAGGCCAATCACTAAACTGGTCTTGTGGCTTACTTGCTTCATCGTATCTTTTGTTGTTTGCAGTCTCATTTGAGCAGACTGGGGTTTGTGATCCTTGCCTGGTCTGCAGGGGAAGCTTTCTGAAGAAACACAATTAGCTAGAAGTGTTATTTTGCTTTAGTACCCACGTTGAAAAACACTGTAATTAACAGATGTTACCATTCTGCGTCATAATGGAACCAAAGTTATGGGCCAGATGTACTGGCTCACACCAGAGCTGAGCGCCTATTTTGATGGGAGTGTACCGCACATGCATTTAACTCGGAAGTTCTCCAAGTAAGTGCATGAGCAGGAGACTAGAAATTTCAGAACCAGTGAGCAGTAGTTTCCCTGTTTCCATGCTGGGCTGTCTGCAGCTCATGCTCTATCTCAGAGAAATTGAGACTTAAATGTTTGTGCAATGACATAAAAACATAGACTCACTCTGCCTTGCATGGGAGCACACATTCATGATAAGACCCGTAGACCTGTGGTATATAAATAAATAATACCGGATCTATTTTTGGATGAATGAATGAATAACAGATAGCTCAATAAAATAAGAGTCAAGATTCGAGGTAGTAGGAGTTTCTGCAGGTTTATTACAGCATAAGGACAGGATCAGGACAACCTGCATAGGAACAGAGTGACAGGGCCCAGCAGGACAACTGGGGCCCAACAGGGGAAAAGAGGCCCAGCAGCTGCTGGGGCTTGGTCTGGGATGAGCGCGCTCTAGCATTCAATAATAAAACACAGGCATATATACATAGCGCAAACACATAGCATTACATTGCAGTAGGCGTAGCAGTGGGTGGAGCAGAAGGCGTGACGCGTAGCAGTCGCGAGAGATAACAGTAAAAGTAGGTGTAACTGGGCGTATACATAGACATGTGGTGCAAACGTAACAGAATATGTCATGAATGGGCGGAAACTTTGGAGGGGGCTACCTAAGGAGCCGGGACCTCTAACCTAATGGTGCGCGAAAACTGGCAATGACGTGTTACTAGGAGAAGCTGGGGGCTACGAACTCTGTGCTAGGAGCAGAGACTAGAGTCTGAAGGGTCGGAGCGACATGTACCTAAACCCTATCTGGTATCTAATGTTTAGGGAACATGTTGATATAAACTAGAAGTCATGAGGGGAAAAGCTAACTTGACTCTAAGACTGGACCATGCATTATTCTACATGAAGTGCGTGATGAGGAATATTAAATGACCATTAAATACAGTATTTCTCTAACGTGGAGACGAGAAGGCTAGACAATGACGGAAACTATTGATGCAGTTCAGTAGCTTAGGAATGCAGAAGAGGAGGACTGAACTGATAACTGGAACTATAACATACTTTTGGCAGACTCAGAGGCAGAACCAAGCTGCACCGGGCACTGCGAGGCAGGAAGTAAGTGAAGGGTCGAGGATACAGGTGGGGGCTGTATCGCTCCTCAGTGAGGCTTTCAGGAGACAGGAGCTGAATCTGATGTCTGGGCCCTTTTGAGGCCTGGAAACGGGGACTTTATAATGGAATAACGTGCACACTGAGAAACGTGGCAACATAACTTTACATAGGCTTGATATTCGTAGTATTCACGAGGACTGGAAAATGACATACCAGAGGTGGACACAACTGTAATTGCGTCATTAATCGGACATGGGGAATAACATATGCATATTGGTCATGCACACATAACATATGATGGATGAAGCGTAGGGACACAGAACATGGCAAAATTTACTTTTCCACATTCCCTCCTTGTCACTACGTTTCCATCAGGAAACATCAATTTTCATGATACCATCTATCATTTCATACAGTACCATTTGCTCGTCTCGAATTGTCTTGGAACGGGATTTAGAACGGGGCTTGGGACTAGGAATACAAGAGGTAGCACACATACTGCAAATCGCAGGGCCACATTGTATACAGAGGCAGCAGCTGAATATGATCGCTACTGCAATACCTAGGAAGGACAGGACTTTCCATCCCCATGCGGAAATTATATTCCAGAACCAACCGGACCATGTCCAGGTGCCTGGATCTTGATGTAACAGATGGGCAATTTTATGGAGTCTGGTTATAGCTGAATAAACAGACGGCGCGTTATTTGGAATGAAAATGCAGCAACTAGATCCGATGACTCTACAGGCTCCTCCTCTATCGGCCAGTATGACGTCAAGGACGAGACGATTTTGCAAAACGACAAATCTCATAGCAGATTGCTCTTCGGTTAAGTTACCTAGAGCAGAGGCAGTCTCATTAACTACAGCTTCAAGGGTTCTTGTTAACCTACGGATCAGTTTACTATTCTGGACAGGTCCTACAAAGAAGAAGAAACCTTTATTGAAATCTGTATACTGTTCTAGAGTAGTTTCAGTATAATCGACAATTGGGGACTCCCTTCTATGTCTAATGTGTACTAGATGTGTGTTTCTGTGATAATCAGATGGGGCTAGGAAAACAGGTGGCAGTAGGAAGGCAATGTAACAGGTTCCCTCCCAATCGAGGGGCAGACGGACATATGCGGTTTGACCACAAATAAAATAAGAATGACGTGAAGCTTTGAAAATAGATTTCCCACTGTCACTATACTGGATAACAGTAGTACATTCACTATGACCTACATGTACAGAACCATAATTACGGACACATAATTCGCCTTTGACAGGTAGTACTGAAATAGCAGGTAAGTCTGGAGTAGTATCAGACTGAACATTCAGGACCATGAAATTCGACGAATAATTACCTAAATTATAAACTTCATTTTCTAGATCTAAACCTGTTCTGTGGGGAAGACCTTGCTTGTCTGGAAAACATGTACTGTTAAGAAAAGACATATCTGTTGAGGATGACGTTAACGTGGACCATGCTCCACACGAACCATTATGTGAGAATGGATAAGGAAAGAGTGGCAGAACTCCCTTCGGTGTCTGAAAAGGGGGGAGTCGACCACACACCCAACAATTAGTGGCATTGCTGGTCTGGTGTGAATAATGTAACATACGGATAAATGTGTTGTTGCGCATAGCGAGGCGGTAAGAATATTCGTGAGGAGGCAGATCACTAAACGTGTGTTCTACTGTAGCATTAGCAGACATATTTACATGAGGAACTGGAAAACACAGGAAAAGTGCGTAACTAGTGCAGGAAATCATTATGCTGAGAAATAATATGAAACTCAGAAAAACGATACATTGAAGTGAACTTCGACTGACTCTCTCACTATGGGGGTCTATTTTATACATGTCAGAAACAATCTAACCGTTTCACCTAGGGGAGGACTTATACAATCAAACTGACTGACTTATTTTACTAGACCTTAATTTGAGCTTATACTCCTGTTGCGGAGTTTTCTCTAACAAGGGAGGGGTTGTAATAATGTCTTGTGCGGGACAGTCCTTTAAAACAATGTTCTGGCAATCTTTCGAATCCCGGAAATCCTTGGAAATGTTTTTGGAGACTGGTTTCAATCCTTTGAAAAGTTTTACATGAGAAAGATGGACCCACCCCTTCCTGCCTTCCAACTTGACGGCAGTTCGGGTGGTCAAGAGGACCTGACGTGGCTCCTTCCAACGTGGTTCCAGCGGACTTGATCTGTCGAAATTTCTGACCATCACAAGGGAGCCTGGAACGATCTCGTGCGGTGCCACCTCGGTATTGTCTGGAAATGCGGCGGCAACCTGTGAACGACATGAGTTGAGGGCAGACATCAAGGAAGCTAGGTAATCTGTCAGCATATTACATGAAACATCGGTAATACTTCGGGGTCTAGGAGTACCCCACATGTTAGGGGGGCGGCCGAATACGACCTCATACGGGGACAGACCTGATCTGGAATGTGCGACCATGCGCATATAAAATAAAGCGACTGGCAGAGCTATTAACCAGTCCACACCTTTGTCTTTACAGACTTTTGCAATACGGATTTTCAGAGTCTGATTATGTCTCTCTACGAGACCGGCTGCTTCAGGATGGCGTACACAATGGAACTTCCACTGGTACCCTAACAAAAGGGAAACGTGCTTCATTAACTCTGAGGAGAATGGCTGACCGTTATCAGAATATACGACTCTAGGGAGTCCGTATCTAGGGAAAAATTCACGAACCAACTGCTTGGCAGTGGTCGCGGCTGTGTAATCTGGGACTGGATATGCTTCTGTCCACCTGGACAAAGCGCATACTACTACAAGGACATACTTGAAACCTCGACATCGCTCCATTTGAATATAATCCATCTGGAGGACCTCAAAAGGGTGGTCAGGGGGCTGGAAACCACCTTGTTCCACCGGGACACTTTTACCTGGATTGAACTGGCAACATATCATACAGGTACGGACTTTCTGCTTGGCTGCAGCTCGTAAATGCTTGTTGAACCAAATGTTCTGGATACTGTCTAACATAGCTTTTTCTCCTAAATGTGCTGGACTATGTGCGGTATTGATAATGACTTGAACCATAGAATCGGGGAGAAACCATGTGGCTCTACCCTTCGTTAACCATCCTTGATCTGTCTGGACCCCTCCTTGTTCAGACCATTTCTTGATTTCATCGGGAGTAGCATGTAACTGAATATCTATGACATCTTGTGTAGGGTCCTTAACTGTCATGCATGTAGTCAGATCTGGAGTATGTGTCATGTTTACTGGAATGTCTGGAGTCTGTGCTGTAAGCTTGGCTGTACGGTCTGCTAGATCATTACCTTGGGAAATAATGTCAGTGACTTTCGTATGTGCTTTGCATTTCATGATAGCAATAGATGTCGGTAAATGTATGGCATCTAACAGGGCTTGAATAAGGAGACCATGCTGAATCTTGGTTCCATGAGAAGTCATGAAACCTCTCTCCTGCCAGAGCACTCCGAAGTCGTGTACAACTCCGAATGCATAACGTGAATCTGTGTAAACATTAACTTTCAGGTTCTTGGCATGTATACAGGCTTGTGTCAGAGCGACTAGCTCTGCTGCTTGAGCGGACAGGGTGTCAATACGGTGTGTCTTGATAACTTCAGTGTCAGTAGTCACTGCATACGCGGCGACTAGTTCTCCTGTACTAGTTCTCATACATGAACCATCCACATAAAGTGTCAGGTCGGGATCTGGTAACGGAATGTCTGTCAGGTCTTGTCTTGGCTTTGTCGTAATGTTAACTACTACCACACAATCATGTGGGTCTGGATTTAAACTAACTGATGGTAACAGTGTAGCAGGATTCAGAACGTTGCAGCGTCTGATTTCTATGTGTGGCTGGAACAGTGTCAATTCATAACCTGTTAAACGTGCAATTGTCAAGTGCTGAGTTTGTGTTCGGTTTAAAAGAACTTCTACTGAATGTGGGACTTGTACTGTCAGGGAATGTCCTAAAACTATGGAATCACTTTGTCTGATAGCTAGAGCTGTGGCTGCAACTGACTTGAGGCACGCAGGTAACGCCTGGGCGACTGGATCTAGTGTGCTCGAAAAATAAGCACAGGGCTTGTATTGTCCTGCTTGATCTTGTGTGAGAACAGATAATGCTGTACCTTCGCGTTCAGTAACAAAAAGCGTAAAAGGCTTACTGTAGTTCGGTGTAGCTAGAACTGGAGCTTGACATAGGGCTTTCTTTAACTCGTTAAAACTAAGTGTATGTTCAGATGTCCAAGGGAGGACAGTCGCTACGGCTGCCTCCTGTGTCGTTAACTGTATCAGTGGCTTGGCTAGAAATGCATACTGGGGAATCCATTGTCTACAATAAGAAGTAAGGCCGATAAAGGCACGTACCTCCTTCTGGGTTCTGGGCTGGGGAAGACTCGCTATTAACTGGATACGGTCGGGTGTCAACTGCCTACCCCTCTTGGACAGCAAGTGTCCTAAGTATACCACTTGCTGGACACAGAATTGAAGCTTCGAAGGTGACACCTTGTGCCCCATCTCGGCTAGAAAATACAGAACTGTAAGGGATGCTCGCTCGCAAGCACGTTCAGAACGGGCAGTGATCAGTAGATCATCGACATACTGGAGCAGGGCAGTGTCAGTTGGCATGTGAATATTGTCTAGCTGTCTCTTGAGTGCTTGACTGTAAATACTAGGACTTTCTGTGAAACCTTGAGGAGCGCGTGTGAACATATAGCTCCTTCCATTTAAACAAAATCCGAAAAGAAACTGGCTGTCTGGATGAATTGGAACACTAAAAAATGCATTCTTGAGGTCTATGACAGTGAAAAACATGGCTTCGGAATCAATGGCTGTTAACAGGGAAGAGATGTCTGGAACAACTGGGTACTGAGGAATAATACATTTATTAAGCTCTCGTAAATCAATCACTAATCGATATACGGGGGGTGCATTCGGATTAGTACGTTTCATGACTGGAATGATCGGAGAATTGCATACATTGGAGTCAGTTTCTACAACTACTCCTTGAGCCATGAGCTCGTCAATAATTTTGGATAAGGCTGCTACAGCCTCAGGTGGCAATCTGTACTGTCTGATTCGGGGTAACACTACACCTGGCTTGAGAGTCACACGATGGGGTGTGATTTGCATGTAACCTACATCAGTTGGACCTTGCGCCCATAAGTGCTGTGGAACATTAGACAATCTTGAATCAAAATCTCGTAATACATAGTGACCCTTAAAGTCACGTAGGAACAGACGTATTCCCTCTGGGGAACAGCAAATAACTGCACCTAATTCTTTCAGTGTCTTAATACCTAATAGATTTTCTGGACATGACTTAGTAAGTAACAGATCAGTAGTACGGGACAATGGACCTACTTCTAGAGTAACTGGCTTAGATATCTCATTAACTATTGGCTTTCCTGAAAATCCAAGGGAAACATTTCTTGAGCCTGAGAGCGGAGCCCCTGGAACTTCGGCATGACTAATTGTGGTCCTACTTGCCCCTGTATCGATCAAAAACTTTCTGTCTTTCCCTAATACTTGACTGTGAACATAGGGACCTTCTTGATCTACAGGTATCTCGATGAGAGGCAAGCCTACCTCCCTCTCTAGGCTGTTTCATGAATATGACTGGTACTCTGGATACTCAGACTGTGCATACTGGTACATCTGTGATGTGACATGCTGTGTTGCAGCTATAGGCTGCGGTGCGGAAACTGTCTGTTGTGCATTCTGTGACTGAGGAATCTGTGAAACTTGTTCTTGTCTAGGCGGACGTGGTCTTTCTTTAGTCTTACCGGTAGCTATGTTGTGTTTCAGAACTGCACACTCGTTTATAAAATGACCTGGCTGTTTACAATAATTGCAGTTCCCTTTAACGGGAGCTGCAGGATGACTGGCTTGATTCGGACCCCTCTTCTGACTGTCTTGAGGAACAGATTGTGCAACTAGCACTTTCATTTTCGTGTCTTTCATACGTTTTCTCTCGTGTTCTTGCTCTTCTCTGATTCTATTCTGGTGATACTGGAGCATCTGGAGCATCTGGGACGGAGTATTTGCTTGCCAGGTGCTTTCGACTTTCAAAACTCGATTTTTAATTTGTGGGCTTGAATTCTCGACTAATTTAGTAACAAAAAGATGAGGGTATGACTCACTACTTGTCTTGAGACCACTATTAATACTGAAACATTTCTCAAATCTAGAATAAAAATCACTAATATCTTCATCTTGTTTCTGTTTACAGGCTGAGATTGCATCCCAGTCTTCTTTTCTCGTTGTCAATAATCTGGGTAAAACTTGAATCAATAATTCTGGTAATTCTTTACATTTATCTCCAAGACCGGTACCTGGTACTCGTGCCTTGTCTTCAGCTTCTAGAGCTGCCCAATCGATCTTTTTCTCTCCCACCTCCCATTCTTTTTCCTTTAACTTTTCATACACCCCTGCGGGTAACAGGACCTTTAACATTTTAATGATATCTGGGTAAGTGTATTCTCCCATACGGAGCATGTCTTTTAATTCTCTATGGAACCCTGCTGGATCTTTGTCATGACAGGGAATTAATTTCTTCATTTCAAGAAGTTCCATCTTTGAAATTGGAGTGTATACAAACACTCGTTGCATTACGCCACCCGCCCCTTGGACTGGGTGGACTTCTCGTAACGGATTCTGTCTGTCTATGTAAAACGATTTACTTTCTGGAGGTGAGACATGAACAAAATGCGGGTTCAAAAACGTTCTATATTTGTGGCGCTGTTCTAGAATTTCACTAATTAAATCAGTACCTAGACCTCTCCATCTATACTGGAGTAACTCGTTCAGGATATCGTGTAACGGACCTGGATCAGAGTGTTGACCCTCATACAGAGTAATGAGGTGCTGGATCATATACATACCCACCAGTCGTTGCTCGGCTGGGGGCAGTTTTAGAAACATTTGTGCCACTATTTCGTCTGGAAAAGTGGTAGAATCAGTAATCCATCGGACTGCTGATCGGGCTAGTTCTTGTTCATGCATGGTACTTAATTCACTGTTTCTTTCATATTCGGTAAGGTGACTAGATACTCGGTCACTCTCCTTACACGTAAGGAATATAAAACCATAGTATATTCGCCTGGAACTGGATCATAGACACATTCGTTAAGGGCTTGCCTGATTTCTGTAACAGACTTATTACTTTTAGGAGTACGCTGTGATGCTTGAGCATGTAATTCGAGTGCTGATAAACGCTTGTGTGGCGGCGGGGTTTGAGGAGTAGCTCCTCCTGCGGCCCCTAAACTGGAGTCGTCTACTGAGGCTCTACGTCCTGGCAGAGTGGGAAATGGAACTGTAGGCTGGACCGGGGGTACCGTAACAGGTACTCCGGTGTCTGGAGGAGCGGGAAGTGCCTGATTTACAGGGACTAGCGGAGCGCGAACAGGATTTGCATATTCTGGGACTGTGTCGTCCAGATAGGACGAAATAAAAATATCAGCTGCGGTCGGTTTGTGACGTAGCTTGGTCGGAACTAATGGCGGCGGGAAATTACTGGGTGCCTCTGGGGTCGTTTTTGGCAAACCTTCGGCAAGGAGAGGATACATACCCTTAATAAGGGCATGCCTCTGTCTGTCTGACTGTTCGGCTTTGACTTGTTCACCTATCTCGATTAATTCTCTTTCTTGGGCTCGTTCTTGGGATTCTCTACTTAACTCTGACTTTCTGACTTCCTTTTCCGTTCTTCTATGCGCTTCCTTACGCCATAACTCGATGGCATCTTTCTGTGACTGTCTGGCTTTCTTTTTCCATAATGCTTCTTCTACTCGCATGATACATTCGGCATCCCATGTACCCGATACGGGCCATCTGTACTTTTCTTCTAACTGTTTGGTATACTCTACCCATAAATCTAGATACAGTATGGCGCTTATGCCATGTTTCTGATACATAAAATGACCTGGACTGTCCCTAGGTGGGACAGGAACCGCTTCCTCTAACAGACCCTTTCTAGTTTTTAACTGACGTAACTTGGAAAAGAGCGGCATGACTGAACTGTAATCCGGACACAACACAATACACAATGAAAACACGAAATCACATCGCACTCATACCACAACAGTAAAATACATGAAGAACATTATAAATAACAGTTCGAACAGAAGATTACCTGGAATACTGAGAACAGAAATAGAACAGATTTTCTCGAGAACGGAACAGACTAGAGTTACTGGATGCACTGCTGTAACAGTACGGAACATACCGGTCCCATAAAGGAACGCATCAAGACCCGTATCCACCTAGGTGAACACTTCGTTTGTGAGTCTGGGCACCACCAACCCACGGACCAGGAGTCAATTTAGATTGGTCCTGTCTAGATACTACCCCAGCAATGGTACTCACCGGGCAGCACGGAACGGAAGGCCTCGGACGGGACTGGACTGCTACGACGACGGACTTCGGACTTCGGACTTCAGTTACGGGTGGGCCTCCGGATACCTCGGACCTTGGACTCTCGGCTTGGGCTCTGGTCGGGACTCGCCGCGTTCCTCCACCGTCTCGTTCGGATGCTGGACCGCCTCCTCCGTCTCCTCCGTGGGCCTGAGGGATACTTGAGCAGAAATATCTGCCACTGCGCAGAAGAGTTCCGTCACGACTGCAGAGGGTCAGGGGGTCGGCGTGGCTTCACCGACGCGTGGGGAAAGGGCAAGTCCCTATTCGGGCGCCATTATGTGGTATATAAATAAATAATACCGGATCTATTTTTGGATGAATGAATGAATAACAGATAGCTCAATAAAATAAGAGTCAAGATTCGAGGTAGTAGGAGTTTCTGCAGGTTTATTACAGCATAAGGACAGGATCAGGACAACCTGCATAGGAACAGAGTGACAGGGCCCAGCAGGACAACTGGGGCCCAACAGGGGAAAAGAGGCCCAGCAGCTGCTGGGGCTTGGTCTGGGATGAGCGCGCTCTAGCATTCAATAATAAAACACAGGCATATATACATAGCGCAAACACATAGCATTACATTGCAGTAGGCGTAGCAGTGGGTGGAGCAGAAGGCGTGACGCGTAGCAGTCGCGAGAGATAACAGTAAAAGTAGGTGTAACTGGGCGTATACATAGACATGTGGTGCAAACGTAACAGAATATGTCATGAATGGGCGGAAACTTTGGAGGGGGCTACCTAAGGAGCCGGGACCTCTAACCTAATGGTGCGCGAAAACTGGCAATGACGTGTTACTAGGAGAAGCTGGGGGCTACGAACTCTGTGCTAGGAGCAGAGACTAGAGTCTGAAGGGTCGGAGCGACATGTACCTAAACCCTATCTGGTATCTAATGTTTAGGGAACATGTTGATATAAACTAGAAGTCATGAGGGGAAAAGCTAACTTGACTCTAAGACTGGACCATGCATTATTCTACATGAAGTGCGTGATGAGGAATATTAAATGACCATTAAATACAGTATTTCTCTAACGTGGAGACGAGAAGGCTAGACAATGACGGAAACTATTGATGCAGTTCAGTAGCTTAGGAATGCAGAAGAGGAGGACTGAACTGATAACTGGAACTATAACATACTTTTGGCAGACTCAGAGGCAGAACCAAGCTGCACCGGGCACTGCGAGGCAGGAAGTAAGTGAAGGGTCGAGGATACAGGTGGGGGCTGTATCGCTCCTCAGTGAGGCTTTCAGGAGACAGGAGCTGAATCTGATGTCTGGGCCCTTTTGAGGCCTGGAAACGGGGACTTTATAATGGAATAACGTGCACACTGAGAAACGTGGCAACATAACTTTACATAGGCTTGATATTCGTAGTATTCACGAGGACTGGAAAATGACATACCAGAGGTGGACACAACTGTAATTGCGTCATTAATCGGACATGGGGAATAACATATGCATATTGGTCATGCACACATAACATATGATGGATGAAGCGTAGGGACACAGAACATGGCAAAATTTACTTTTCCACAGACCAAAGAAGCAGATTACTGATCTGGCACATGATCCTAGTTTGTGCCAGTAAGCACGCTCAATAGGAGTGCACCTGGGCTGAGAGACAGATGAGGAAAAAAACTGACGTCATTCCAGCACATTCTGTAACTGACAGCGTTAGTTCATGCCCTGCAGAGAGCGCAGCTAGGAAATGTGGAGCAGCAATTGAACCCATGCCTCCTTGTTTCTTTGGTGGAGATCTACCCTTATGGGGAGGTGGGGATCTGTGAAGAGCCCCACAAGGTGGGTGTTGTTACGGACTGGAAACATCTTTGCGGGAATGCTTATCCCGGCCTTCAGATGCCGGGTGCAGGTGGCATTAGCAGTTTGACATTCTGTCCGTGACTTGCATTTTTCTCAAACGCTTTGTTGGGGGTCGGTGCTCTTCTGATCCCTCCAAATTGGTATCTTTAGTGGGGCAATTATTGTGCACCACTTCGTGGGTGGTGCACTTAGCAAAAGCCTTTTAGCCTGTCTACCTATGATTGTGATATGGAGTATGTGCGTAGCCAAAGGTGTTCTTTTATCTGATTATAATCACAACCACATGAAAATGATGAAATACCCACTCCATAACGTGTGGGTTCGAAATGTGCACCTGTGCAATGCGTTTCAGCGTATAGAGCTATATGGAGACTGTATTGTGCGCTACATAAAATAATAGCTCTCACAGATGAAGCCAAATGGCCTCATTTATGAAAAGTGACGCATCGCTGCGAAAAAACAGCGATGCGTCAATTTTCATTGCGCCATCCTTGCGACATCAATGATGCGTCATATTTACAGTATGACGCATCATGTTGCAAGGAATTACAGATACGTCAGTATTTCTGACGTATCTGTAGGCGTAAAAATGACGCATTGCTGTAGTGTGTCGCAAAAGTGACGCAACTCCAGCAATGGGTCATTACGCATTGTCAAGTCCCATGTGAAATGTGCTTGCGTCAGTCTTGTGCCTGCCATGAGGCAGGCATAAGATATTGACGCATTTTGCATCCTAGAAGTGAATCTCATAGATTTCACTGTGTCACTCCTACGAGGCTTACTTGCGTCAGAACGCCCACCTTGCATGCATTATACCTGACGCAGGTATAATGTAGCGCAGGGTTTTCAAAGTGACGCATCCTCTTAGATGCGCCACTTTGTAAACAGGAGGCATGTTTTACGCCGCCGATGCATCACAAAAAGTGACACATCGGAAGCGCAAAACTGACACAAGGCCTCATAAATGAGGCCCATAGAGTCTTTGGTCCTTTGAGTTGAAGAGTGCCAATGAAGCGCCTAAAGTATATTCATATATCCCACTGTGCTCCTGAGGCACTTACAATAGAACCCTACAAATTCAAAAACTGATTGTGGCTTATCGGTTTTACTGGTTTCTTGCTGAAGGAACGAATGCCTGAGGGTAAATGGACTTCACATTTCCTGTACACTGATTATTTGACATAAGTACTCAGACTGTCACCAAAGGTGCCAACTTTGCATAAGGAGAATTTTTACTACTTTCTTTGGAGTAGATTCCAGTTGAATTTCCGTTTTCTTTCTTCTGCTGGGTGTGTGGAAACACGCAGAAAAATGGTTATGCCACTTCTGGATCTAGTGGAAGCCATTTGCAACCAGTCTACGGAAATTTCCACCAGGGATGATACTTTCAGTTTGGCTGAAGCAGTGCAGGAAATTAAGGGAATACAGCAGGATCCCGATTCCGGCACCCATTATTGAGCCAGAACTAGTTTACCCAGTGAAATCTGCTGATTTTGCCTCAATGTAATTTTAGGTCACTGAGACACATTCAACAGTGATTCAGCAGTGCATGCACATTATCCGTGTAAGAAATTGGGTCAATAGTTGTGCAGGATGCGAGGCCTGCACGAGATATAGGGACGCAATATCCTATTACTGAGAACCAAGCACCACATTGTAGCCATGATTCTCTCAGGTCAGTGAGTCCTAATCGTGGGAGCTGGTGTGTGCTAGCAATCACCATTTGCTGACATGCTATAATAACAATCAATATGAAAAGGGAAAAGTACATGTATCACACACTACTAAATACCATGCTTTATTTTACAAATATATACATAAGGCAGATAGTTAATACCTCAGGTGACATTCTGCAATCACATGTGACCCCTAAAGGTTCATGAGACCCAAAATCACAGTACCGTCCACCTATACAGGAAACACATCTCAATATAGGGGTGTAGCTTTTTAAATAAAACAACCCTATTGACTTTGTCAAAAGGTCATCACAACACATAAAAGACAAACCTATGGGCTTTGTCAAAAAGCCATGACAAATATGGAAATTGCAGTCTTTCAGGGCATTAGAAAGAGGTTTGGCGCAGCGGCCATGGTGGCTGACTCCAGGGCACACTGCTCACGGTTCGATCGCCGGCGGCAAGTCAGCCCAGCACCATGTGACTCTGGGTTAATCTTCCCCACGGCCCTAAGCGCCTTTAGACCCTTAGGTGTGAATAGTTAGCGCTTTGCAAATACTGGGTTATTATTATTAATGTTGGGCGTTCCTATAGCTGGGGCATAAATATTAAATTAGCGGCTTTGGCTGCATTTATTTGCAAGGTTGCACAGCTTCTTTGTGTCTTTTTCTTCAGTTGGCAGAGCCCACTCCTACCCGGAAACCTTGATATTGGCTTCTGCGGGGCAGCGTGGGCAGCCAACTCTTGCCATGCCCAGCTGACTACACACCCAGTCAGCGCTGCAGTGAGCCGGTGTGCACTCTCTCTTTGTGCACATCATGCAGGCTGGGTGCCACTTTAGCAGTGGCCACCCTGCTTCCCCTGGACACAGGCACAGGGAACGAGCCCACCATTCCTGTGGGGGATAGCACACAGGCCATCCCCCTAACTGGGGCTTATCTGCACCTTGGTACCCGGGGATGGGTTCCTGGGCCTCAGGTTTCTTCATGAGCTGTCCCCCGGGAGATGGGGAACCCCAGTGTGGGAAGGAGCCTGGAGGGCCCTGCGCACACCGCCGCACAGGGTAAAATAGAAAAATAATCTTCGTACCAACCCTCAGGCCTAGCCCAGGGGTAATCTCCAAGATTGCAGTGAAAAACCATGCGCTCCATTCCTCAGGTGGGTCAAAGTTTAGGAATCTTTGAATATGAATATCTCATGTTGATGTGCCAATTTGAAATATCTTTGGATAATTGTACTCTTGGTGGTGAGCTCTAGCCACCAGGAGCAGTTTCAGCAGGCCTCCTGGCCTAAAAAAAGTGGAATACTTTGAGGGAAGCTGGTTCCACTGGCTTCCTGCACTAGCTTTCCACCTGGTCTGTGTCTCTCCTGCTCCTTTCCTCGTTCTGGGGTGCAGCAGTCCAGACAAAGGGTCCTCAGGGCAAATAAGGGGCCAGCCTCACTTACCCTTGGAGAGACCCACTGTTCCTGGAGTTAACTCTGGCCAATACTAGGGTGCCATATCAACCATACAATTCTGTCCCAACCCTTCTGCACAGCATGCTGGGACAGTTCAAGATGGTGACATCTAAAAGGCACTGGTCATAGCTCCTCTGGGAGCCTCAGCTCCAACCATAGCTGCCAGGGTCTTTTTCCACCAAAACTTCAAAGAGGAGTTCCCTGCTGTATTGGCTGCAGTTGTCTGGGCTCCCTCCTTTGTTTAGTGGGCCTGGGTTGTCCCACCCTGGCGCAGTGTGGTAGCTAATTAACAGATGCATATATTCTTCCTCACCCCTTCCTCCCCAGGAGCTGAGAGAAGCACTAATAATTACTACTTTTGTGTGGGGCGGCCTTTGTTCCCTCGGCTGGGCAGCGGAGTAATTAACTTGGTAACAAAAAAACACCTGGCTCTGATACTGAGCTGAGCCAGAGAAATGTAAACATTTTGAACAACCAATAAATTGTACATATATCATCTTGTGATGTCTTATTTGAAATGGGTGCACACTTTTCACCCCATTTTGATATCTTGCTGGACTTTGTAGGCCAAGGAGAAGTGAAACTGCCCTCTAAGGCAGATTTGCCCCATGTGTATTATTAAGTGTCACTGCAAACAAAATAGTAAGCCAAAGTGACTTTACCTATGAGTGCCCATTAATAAAGCGCTTAATAACGAAATGATGGAAATCTGCTGCCCCTCCAAATATAACAACATGGAGCGAGGACATAGTGCAGTGGGGCAGGGCAGAGGGAGGAGCGCTTCGCAGAGAAGAACATAGGGGCTTAAGGAAAGTACTGTTTGCAATGGAATGGGACGCCCTCCTAGATGCCTTTAAAACTCTAGATACCCCAGGTACATCTACATTGATTGCATGAATCCTAACTTGAACTAGTCTCATGGGCTCTTTAGAATGATTTCTGCTAACTCTCTAATGTCAGCATAGAGTGGGCCTAACACTGAACACACACCTTTGCATATTCTTTTACACCCTGGTCATTCCACTATACAATAGTATACTGTACTTCATTTTGCATGTAGGCACTTGTAGCATTTGTGTTACCCATGTCATAAATGTCCTTTATGATGTCAGAATTGTGAGTTTATACCTGCCAGCAAGGGGGAAGATGGGGAGGGGGGGAAATGTTCAGGGAAACATTTTGCTCGATAAGTGCTTAGTGGCACTTAACACAATCCACTTTACCATGTATACATACTTGTTTCAAGTTGTACGTCTGGATAATCTGTGCTTATCTATTTGTCACAATTGTGAGACTTGTATACACCTTTTGAAAACCTAATAAAGTTTATCTAAAAAAATAAGTGCCCACTAATATTATACGGCCTATCCCAGGTAAATATCTAACTCTGCAGAGCACTCTCTGCGCCAGGCTACAAATGTGTAGTTAACGAGCTGCGCATGACTTTCGTCTCACACGTACAGCTCTCACATGTGTGCACACGTCTTTACATTTAACCAGCCAAGTGCCCCTTAACCTTTCTGTGTCCCAACAGCCATATCTTTAAAGGCTGACACTGGCAGTAAACATGTGAATCCCGTTTACAATGTGATTACCATGGGTGAGACACAAACAGTGGGACTTACCCATAGTAAAAAGTCCAAAATCAAGTGCAAAAAAGCAAAAAATCTGGTTGTGCTAAATGGACGGACCCCATTTTGCAACAGTCTGCTTTTTAGGGGCTTTCTTCTTTTCAATTCCAACTAGGCCCAAAATAAAGGCTCAACTTAAGGGAGATTGCAGCACTCCTTTTGTTTTAGTATGATTGTGCCTGGGAGCTATCTGTAGCCTATCACCTAGCTGCCAATGAAACAGAGGAAAACAAAGGCACTCAGCTTGTTATCACTTCACAAATACTTAAAAAAAACATTGACTGCAGATTTTTGACCTTGCTCAACCACTGTATATAAGCGATATGCATGCACTGTAAGAGTGTCATGCATTAGTCTGTAGGAATAGTTGAGTAGTTACACAGATAACAATTTAAAGAGCACAGATTTTTTATAAATGTAATTCTTAAATTGTGCTACTCATGTCAATGTAGGGTGTCAGAGTGCTTTACATCACACGCACACATTATACACTGACACAAATTGAAATGTGTAAAATCAAAATACAGGAATTGTGCCATATAGGGCAATAAGCCCTCGGGACCAGCAGGACCACTTCCTTTCCTCAACTTCCCTTTCTCTCAACCCCCCTCACTCTGTCAGATGACCGTTCCCTCACTGCCACCTCTCCTAACAGACAGGACCTCCACAACCACTGCACCTCTTTTCCTCTCAAACCTCCTACATTCCCATGACGCCACTCAGGCCTCCCCCTCCTACTTCCCTACCGCCGTGTTCCACACCTTTCTCCCTCTAAATTTGTCCTTAATTCCTCTCCCTCTTGCAACACCAACAATGACAACTCTCCCTTAACGCCCAACTCACTTACTCCACCTGTGAACCCCACACCCCAACTTACCTCCTGTCCCCCCACCTCCCCCCAACTTACCTCCTGTCCCCCCACCTCTCCTTGCCTTCCACCACCAATTCCACCCCCCCTTGTCTCAATCGAGCCACCCAACCTTCCGTGCTCTGCCTCATTCTCACTGGAAAATACGCTAGGCTCTCTGATCACCTCCATCTCCCAGCTTACAGCTGCCATTTCAATTTTATGCTCTAAGATCTCCACCCATCCATGCAACTCTACTCCCTCCCAACTTCCCATGAGATGCACCTCGCCCCCTCACCCCAATACAGCCAAGCTCAACCTCTCGTCTGCAAACGTCGTTAACTCACACAAGCCCTTGAACGCCACCCTTCTTCAACAGACATACCCTAGCAAACCCACTATCTACACTATTCCGACCATCACCTCTGTCAGAACAAAGCTAAGCATGGGCGGAATTTGCGGATTCGCAATCCGCGAATTTGCGTATTTGCGGATTGCGAAAATTCACAAAATCCGCAAATTCTCGCGGATTTGCGTATTGTTTTGGGGGGTGTGTTCGCACGGGTTTCTGCAAGTTCGTGAGGGTTTTGTACAATTTCGCAAATTGCGAACTTACTTGTCGGGTCGCCAGTTTTGCGAACTTGTTGTTTCTACGTGCCCAGCCTGTTTGCAAGGCTTTCTTCATCACTGCCACCCTCTGTCACCACTGGCACTCTCTTTGGTCACCCATGCCACCCTCTGGCTCACCCATGTCACCCTCTGTGTCATCACAGCACCCTCTGGTTCACCAGTGTACATTATTGGGGCAAAGCAAAGCACTGCCAGTGCCATCCTCTGTCAACACTGGCACTCTGGTTCACCCATGCCACCCTCTGGCTGGCACACCCATGCCACCCTCGGTGTCATCACAGCACCCTCTGATTGACTAGTGAGTGTACATTATTGTGGCAAAGCCAAGCACACCTGCACTAAGTTTTGCAAACAACAACACCTGCCCTGCCCCAACTGACATTAATGAAGGCTGGCACCTGCTTGTCTGCTCCCTTTCCTTTTTGTTGCAATAACAGGATGCAATGGCATACTTGTAACTATTCTGTGACTGTCAGAGCAGGGTCACACAATAGTTGCAAGTAGGCAACCGGATTCTGGAGGGCCCCTTCAGGAAGCACTACAGGTAAATGGTTACAAATGATGAGCTCGAACTTTTGCACCTGCTCGTTGGTTTTGCTTTTGCAAAACTCGTTTTTCGGTAATTTCGCCCTATTCGCGAGGCGCGGCGTCGTGCGAACTCGACCGTGGAAGCTGCGAACTCGTGCGAGTTACCCCAAGGTTGAGTATGGGCGCCGCCATTTTGTTTGCGTGACGTATTTCCGTTTCCGCCCGCTATGTGTAATCTCGCGCAATGAGCGCCTTGCGAATGCAAGTTCGCACGAGTTCGCGAGAGAAATCGCGTGCGAACTTACTTACGCGCACGTGATCGGGCCGCCATCTTGTTTTTCATTCATTCCTATGTGTCTGGGTATGGTGTTTCTATCCTCTGTATATCTCTGCCATCCTTTGCTTGTTTTAATATTTTTTTGATCTATTTAACTTATTTTCTATCCCTCTATTTTTCTAGATCTATATTTTTGTGTTTTAGGCTACTTTTGTTTACTTTTCAACTACTTTTTTAAACTTTTATTTCCTTCTTCCCTACTCTTATTCTTTTTCATTTTGTCTCTTCTTTACTGCTAACACCTGCCCAGAACATGGTCAAGACAGCTGTCAAGCTGCCCAAGACGGGCACCGCAGCCCGTGCCCGGCTCCCGTGTGGTCGCTTGAGGGCGGAAATGGTGGTGCCCCGGGAAATCTTCAGCCCTGAGGAGGTGGGCGCACTTGTTTTTTATGTGCAGCGCCGTCTCCCCAGGACCATCGCGGCAGGCGGCAGGATCGCTGCTGGTTACACCAACAGCCAGGAGCGACGGAAGCGGTGGGGGCAGGTGTGCCGGGCCCTTTTTAAGATCACGGGGGTCCAGCGCACCTACAATCAAGTCACCCACCGCTGGACCGATATCCTGGACCGAGAGCCTGACCTGCTAGACGTGCTGGGAGTGGAGGTCCCCGGGCTTGGTGAGTAGTAGTAGCAATTTTTTCATCACTCACTACTCTGTTTTTTCTCCTGCTCTGTGTGACTGTGTTATATTGCAATAATGTTTGCTTTAATTTTTTTACAAAGAGCAATAATGCTGCTGATTACATTGATAAGAGAGGTAAATTAATATTTCAAAATCTTCTGTGCATTTCAGGTGCACTGTTCTCCTTCTCTGTGGCGGTGCCACTGCTTATTTGTTTTCTATTTTGTGTTCATTTAATTGGGCTGAGTAATGTATGAGTGTATTTTACAGAACTGCGTAATGCTAGACACAAAGGGGCAGATTTACAAGCCCCTTGTTCCACGTTTACGCTGCCTTACCTGACGCACAGCGACGTAAACGTGGCGCATCCCTGCGAGTCATGTACAACGTGATCCATCTAAGGAGATGCGCCACGTTAAGGCCTGGGCCTGCGCCACAATGGGTGCGTTCCCACGCAAGGGGGGGGGGGGGGTGGCGGTCAGGCAGCTGTGCGCCTCGCAAAAGTGCCTGCGTGAAATCTACAAGATTTAACGCAGGCACTTCCGCGACGCTGCTATGTCAATTCTTTATGCCTGCTTGCTTGAAGCAGGCGTAAGGACTGATGCGGTATGTTGAGTATTGGGCAGCCCTGAGCATTGCTATAGTTGCATCGCGCCCGCGACGCGACTCTAGAGATGCGCCCCTCTTTTGTCACGAGATGCATCACGCATCTGCCTACCCTTGCGCCAGGGTTTGCCGCATTGTAATAGCGGCGCATCTGCCGTGACGCAAGGTTAGTTTTGCGTTACGCATTTGTTCTGGTGCACATCTGGAGATGTCCAGCTCAGAACTCGTAAGTATGCCCCTAAGTGTCAGATTAGCGCATCCCTGCAAAGTGTGCGGCACGCCAGCACCACCCATGGTGCGCCGTATTTACAATGCGGCACACCATGGTCCCAAAACGTCACCGAAGCGTTACGCATCGGTGCCGTAAAGGCGGCTCATTGATGGAGTTGCGTTGCAACGATGGCGCAGCTCCAGCAATGCTGCGTCAAGCCGTAAGTCTGCTTCATGCAGGCGCGGGGTTTCAGTGACGCATCATTGTCCTAAATGACTGATTGAAATTTTATATATTCCCCATAGCCACTTTTAGCATGCGTTCCTGCGCAGGAACGCCCTCCCTTGCGCTGGAACGCTCCCTAATGGCGCAGGGCTTTAGAATGGGATGCATCTCCCATATGCGTCACGTTGTTAATATACGCCACACCATGGCGCCTCTCTTGTTGTGGCGCTGCGTCACAAAATTGACGCAAGAATGGAGCAAAAGAGCTGCAAGGGGCTTGTAAATCTGCCCCTAAAATAGAGGCTCAGGTGCAGTCCTTCCTTTGTAGCCCTCATTTTGGATGAAATAGTTGGTTCTTGTTCTTTCTAAATGTTTGATTTGGTTGACAAGGACATCGGCAAGCAGCAATCATCAATGTTTTCTGTTCATTCTTTCATGTTGTACGTCAGGTCCGCCCAGGGGCAAGCGGACCGAAAAATCGGATGCAGTGGCTCCAAAGGAGGAGGATGCAGGCCAGGGCGGCGAGTGCTCCTTTGCTGGCCCCAGTAAGTTTTCATTTAAATATAGAGGACCTATTGTTGTCCAAGCGTTCCTAATTTAATTGTTTCGAAATAGTGTTTAGATAGGAGCAAAATCAATAATCCTACTGTTGCAGGGACAATTCTCCACAAACCGAACTATGGACACCAAAGACCAGAGTAATAATATTTCAGAGTGGCGTGTTTGGCACACTGTATAAACCTGGTAGTGTCAGCGGCACGGACTCCTCCTTGCAAAAATTGCAAAACTTTTCGCTCAGTCACTCTAGTCTGGAGGACCAAAAACCACAGAGTCTATTCAAGTTTAAAAGCTTTATTAAAAGTTTAAGTAAACACATATATTAAAATAAAGTTAGTTGGAAATGGAAAAGTGCTTGGTGTTGAGTTGATGAGTAATGGAACACATTTCTTGTGGTCGAGCCGAGATTTCACCTGGTTTGAAGTTGATGTTGCTCTTGTCCTTAGAAGTCCAGTTTCTGTCTGTTCAGAGAAAAATGGTGTGTTAAAATTAAGCAAGCATTCAACAATTGTGACAAAAAAGTGAAGCAAGACAACAGCCTTCCCTGGAAGGAGGGACATTTTTACTTTAGACTAGAGTAGACAGTCAATTAATTTTTCTGTTGTTTTCACATTTTTTCATTCATAGACCAAATACTAGTGAGTGGTGTAATCTAACATTCTTAAATCTACTTTGTAGGTGGAACATCTGGTGGCGGGGCCGGCTCGGATGTGGTGGTGATCATTGACACTGAGTCCGAGGATCAATCTGGGGAGGAGGCGGCGCTAGAGGAGTCGGACCAAGAAGTACAGACTGTGAGGAAGGAGACAGTGGCGGTGGCGAGTACAGGTAAGCTGAATGAATGAATGAAATGAGATTTATAAACGCGCAACTTAGCCCGAAGGCGTCAAGGCGCCTAACCAAAGGGAATCAAAAAAGGCAGATCCAGAGCTAGGGGTAGGCTTTGGCAAATAGCCACGTTTTGAGCATCTTCCTAAAGGCTTGCTTAGTGGGTAGGGATTTAATCTCAGTTGGCAGCGCATTCCACAGCTTGGGAGCCAAGGTTGAATCATGGTACTATCTGACTCTTAGATAGGATATGATGTGTATCCAGTGGTGGCCCAGTGACAAATTACAATATGGTAATTACAGCAGGCTGGGACCGACAGACAGATAGAGGCAGAGACAGAGAGAGAGGAAGACAGAAGGAGAGAGAGAGAGGGAGGGAGCCAGAGGGAGGATGAGGGAGGGAGACAGAGAGAGAGAGACAGCGAGGTAGAGGGAGACACAGGGAGACATAAAGAGGGAGACAGAGAGAGAGAGGGAAACAGACATATCGCCTGGGCTTCTGCCAGATCTCTTTCATATGAAAGAGCATCAAACCAAGGATACAAGTGAGTTGTGGGAAGGGAAATGGTGATTCAAGCGCCCCCCCTTGCCCCTCCCTGCGGACGCCCATGATACTGGCCTGAATAGTTTTGTACTGCGCTGGCTAGTTGCTAATTGTACTGTGACACAACTTCCTGCTGAATTATTTTGTGTTAATCATATTCTTAAAGAGCATTGGTTACATATTATGTCTTTCTTTCTTCATATAGTTGGCAGTACTAAAACCTCAAAACCGACGAGGAGTATGCTGGCTGTACTGGCCCGGCAACGGAGGCTGGAAGCAACTGTTGCCGAATATTGGCGGCTGGTGGAACTGGAGGGGGACGACACGCACTCCAGTGCATCAAATCTAACATCTACATCCTCCTCCGTGACCCCATGTTCTGCCGGTAAGCGCAGTGCTCCAGCGAACCGGAGCCGTGCTGGGAGACGCCACCGCCGAGCAGCAAAGGCTGCACCTCACAGTACTGTTAAGGCTCGCTTGCGCCGTGCACTCCGCAGAGTGTCCGACCTAGAGGCGGAGGTCCAGAAATGGAACGAGTATCAGAATGTGGTGGAGGGCCTCCGCTTAGATCACGCCACCCTCCAGGAGAAGTATGATGCCCTGGCCCTAAGGCATGATGCCCTGGAGGCCAAACTCAACACCTTGCATCCCTAGAGTGTCCCTTGCCCCTTTTTTAGAGACTTTTGGGGGGTGGGAATTGGGAGTTGGGTTTTTTGGGGACTTTTGAAGGACTATTTATTTGTTGGGGTTAGGGAGGGTCTTGCGGGAGATTATTTTGTTAGGGATATAAATATACTTTTTCAAACTTTATCTGAGCATACCTTTTTTTTACTACTTTTGAGCTTGGTGGGTGGTGGTTTTGCAGTAAGTTCATTTAACTGAACACTGTCATCGTGTTGGTTCACGTGCAATAGGCCAAATGTTTTCCAAAGTAAATGCCTGTCACAGAGTTTGTTAATTCAAGAGCCCTAGGACTTTACTACTAGTACCACTGTCACTCTCTCGCCTCTCCGAACACTCCATTATACTACCTCCCATCCAAACGCTTATCTTACCTGTAATTTGTGTTTGAGGGCTGGCTCCACCTGGAATTCACAGAGTCCTAAATCGTTCTGCAGCAGGGCCACAACTGGAGTTTCCCGGCGTGGATTTTCTGCAAAACAAAAGCAATCAACATTAGAAATGTGGCAGCGGTGCTCACACACCACAGAAACCTAGAAGCCCCACAGACAGCACCCCTAAGACAGGCAAGCGAGCAATAATAACGCCTAAACGTTCACGTGCAATAGGCCAAATGTTTTCCAAAGTAAATGCCTGTCACAGAGTTTGTTAATTCAAGAGCCCTAGGACTTTACTACTAGTACCACTGTCACTCTCTCGCCTCTCCGAACACTCCATTATACTACCTCCCATCCAAACGCTTATCTTACCTGTAATTTGTGTTTGAGGGCTGGCTCCACCTGGAATTCACAGAGTCCTAAAGCGTTCTGCAGCAGGGCCACAACTGGAGTTTCCGGGCGTGGATTTTCTGCAAAACAAAAGCAATCAACATTAGAAATGTGGCAGCGGTGCTCACACACCACAAAAACCTAGAAGCCCCACAGACAGCACCCCTAAGACAGGCAAGCGAGCAATAATAACGCCTAAACGTTCACGTGCAATAGGCCAAATGTTTTCCAAAGTAAATGCCTGTCACAGAGTTTGTTAATTCAAGAGCCCTAGGACTTTACTACTAGTACCACTGTCACTCTCTCGCCTCTCAGAACACTCCATTATACTACCTCCCATCCAAACACTTATCTTACCTGTAATTTGTGTTTGAGGGCTGGCTCCACCTGGAATTCACAGAGTCCTAAAGCGTTCTGCAGCAGGGCCACAACTGGCCAATTTCATCCCTAAATAGACCTTGCCAGCAATGGCCCAGCCAAGACCCGTAAACCCAAGCGCAAACAAGTTTGACAGTTGACACCCCCAAACAGCCAAAAATGCAAATCGGGGAAAAAAAGTCACACTTAGCAAAATGTATTTAAATGAGGACTCACTACTTCCAGTCCCTCTTTAGGGGACTCAACGTAAGTTTCTTCATTGTGCAGAATGAATCCAGGCATCAGCATTACGGGAAATGGATAGGATGAGTGGAGGAGGAGGATAGACGACCAGGACTGAGTTCTTGTCAACTAACTGTTGTGAACATGAGGAATGCTGCGGCATCAAAATCAAGACAGTTCTGCTGATGGGCTTGTTGTTGCTTTGATGGGGTGATTACAGTTTTGTTGTGAATGTGATGAAGCACTTGCTAAACAAAGAAAGACAGACACACAGGAATAAAAGTGAATAAGGAGGACTAAATTTACAGTTAATGAGTCATTGACTCATTTTCAGAACTCGCTGTCAGGGAAGCAGAACTCGTCCTCATACTCTGCTAATTCATCACTCGGTTGTACTTCTGGTAACTGAGGAGAACTTTCCTCAGGTAGGTCGGTGTCCTCTTCTTCCTGCGTGCATTCTCGTACTTTGTAATCTGGTGGTATGAAGTGCTGGTTCATCTTTATCACGGTGAGCCGCTCCACATTTGCGGGCAAGAGGCGGGACCTTTTGCAAGTCACAATGCCACCAGCAGAACTAAAAACACGTTCTGAAGACACGCTTGCGAGTGGGCAAGACAAGTAATTGATAGCCAGGTTGGTAAGCTCTCGCCATATTTTTCTTTTCCCATGCCAATACGCCAATGGGTCCTCAGTAATATTGACCGCTGTGGAGTCATCCAGATAGGCCTGCACCATTGAAATAATGTCCTCCCGCATTCCTGTACTTTGCACTTCTGTGTCCTTTCTGGGACAAGGAAACCCTAGCTCACTTAGCCAATCCACTTCAGACATATCGCCTGGGCCTGGTGCAGAATCTGATACGGTTGCTGGTGTGGTTAACGGCTTAGTGGAAAAGTCACTCACTTCTGCCAGAGGCACAGATGCAGAAGTGCTTTTTTGGGACGCCTGATGGCCTGCTGATTCACTAGTAGTACTGTCTTCTCGTACAGTTTCCTTCCGCTCTCTTTCAAAACGAATGGCTGACTGAGCTAGCCAACCTTTGTACTCTGTAACATCTGATGTTTCAAAAGGAATTATTACTTTGCCAAACAATGGCTTTTTGTAACGTGGATCCAGAATAGTAGCACAAATGTAGTGCTGTTGTTTCTTGATATTTACAAGCCGTTTATTGCTAACTAGGCGTTGTAATAATCTCTGCGCCAACTCATATGCTTCATTCTTTCCAGCATCTTTTAATTGTGAAGACACCACCTTGACTTGGTGCTCGAGCTTCAGCAACAATGGGATAGCTTTGCTCAAAGAACAGTCCTCCCTGCTGACGTCACGCGTGAAGACCTCAAAAGGACGAAGCATGTCTGTCAGGCTTTTAACTAGCTGCCATTGCTCCACCGCTAGCATCATTTCTGTCGTATCACCACCCAGGTTGTAGAAATACTCATTGAGTACTGGAAACAGCTCATGCAGACGCTCAAGCATGTAGAAGGTTGAGTTCCAACGTGTTGCCACCTCCTGGATAAGTGCTTTCACTGGCATACTACGTTCATTTTTGCTTGCGCCTCAGCTCCTTCCGGGCCTTAAACGAATGGTTAAAATGTGTGCATATTCTTCTGCAGATGGTCAGTATTTTGTCGACTGCAAGTTCTTTTTTCAAGAACTTTTGCACGACAAGGTTCATACAGTGCGCCAAACACGGCACTCTGAAATAGAAATCGTCCTCCATGGCCCTAACTACATTGCTGCCATTATCAGTAGAAACATAACCAACCTTGCATTTTCTTGGGGGCAGCCATTGCGAGACCTTTTTGTTAAAGTCATCCAAAATGTTGGCTGCAGTATGACTTTTCTCCATGCCAAACATGGCTAATGTTGCATGTTTACGAGCACCCTTAAAAATCTCGACCAAGTCACCACCTGCATTTATCTGTTTTGTAACCCCTGAAAAAGAGACCCAGTGTGCAGTGATGCACATGTAATCAAGGGCTTGGCAACTGGTCCACATGTCGGTTGTCAGGTGTATAGTGTGAACAGCACTCTTCTGCAAAGCAGCCCCAACCAACTCAAGCACCTCTTTATATAGTGCTGGAACAGCAACCCTGGCAAAATAGAACCGGCTAGGAACCTTCCATTTAGGGGCCAGTGTTGCCATGAGTTCAAGGAAACCCACACCTTCGACAAACGAAAAAGGGAGAAGGTCCACCGCTAGCATTTTAGCTAGCTTAGTGTTATACAGGCGTACAATTGGGTGGTTGCGTTGAAATTGCACATCTGAGGAGAACATGGCTGAAATGGTGTGCTGGACAAATTTACGGGATGATGCTGATGCCTTCTTCGACCCACTTCTGATCAGTGTTGACATTTTCCGCATTGGTGTGTCTCCCAGACTCTCAGTGTGCCTCCTATGTGTTCCGGAGGGTGTGGTGCTGCCAGGGGTACTGGGTGCAACCGGACACATGTCTGACGCTTCTTCTACCTCCCCGTCATCTTCAGATGAAACACCTAGTATGGGTATATTTTGGCCACTTGCCCTTTGGGATTGCTTTCCCTTGATGTTTGCTAGGTGCGCAAACCATTCGACAGCGTGCCTTCTTTCAAGATGACCTATCTGGCCTCCGGTTCCATAGTTGGTACCAGTCTTACCACGGCTAACGCTAGTCTTACAAATGCAACAAACGGCTATGTTATCATACTTTGCATGGACACTAAAAAAGTTCCAAACTGGGGACTTGAAACCTCTGGTTTTGGCGCACGAGATGATACTGCCAATGCCAGATGAAGCAGTGGTGGATGAGCCTTGCAGACATCTACTGGGTTGTGCAATTATTTCAGCAACCCTACTTGAGGGAGTCGAGCTGGATGGAGTTCCCCTTTGGGGAGAAAATATGGGAGCTGTAGGTTTTGTTGAACTTGTTGTACTACTTGACTGCATTGGTGGTGCTACCAGTGGCACGTCGCCAGGGTCACGCTCAGCCTGACGTCGGGATAGGGTATAAATGTCTGTCTGCTGCATGGCCGGTGTGGCTGGAATGACGTGTGTGATGACTAGGTCATTGCTGTCATCCTGTTCATCAACATCAGAATGAACCACTTCATCAAGTCCGACGTTCGGATCCATAAGTATGAGCTTTCCAGGGCCCTTCCTTTTAACATTTGATACCTTTCGCAGCTCATGGTGTGCCTCCCTCTCAGACGTCGGAGATGGGTGCCAATCTAGATCCAGATCATCATCTGATGGAGCGGGGCTTGAAGAGGAACTTCTACACACACTCCTTGATCTTTTCTTTGGTGGGGAGCTGGGAGAAAATGAATCATCAGGAGGAGTGCCTTCGTCTTCCTGACATGATACCCCGGCTCCAAAGTCAATTTCCTCCTGTGCCCCTACTTCTGGAAGAACAACCATTGTGGGCACTTGCACCGCTCCATGCGCCGCTACATGGGCCTCTTCACTGATCGCTACTTGCAACTCTCCATGGACCTCTCCTTCTCGGCCTTCTCCTTCTCGGCCAGCTCCTTCTCGGCCAGCTCCTTCTCGGACAGCTCCTTCTGGGACAGCTCCTTCTCGGACAGCTCCTTCTCGGACAGCTCCTTGCGCATGTACTTGTGCTTGTACTAGTAACCCATACAGTTGTTGTTGCGGCTTTGGTTGTTGAATAGTACTTGTGAGATGAGTTACAACCTGTGTTGATGGTGTGCTGCTACTTTCTTGCGATGAGCCAACATCACTGGTCGTTGGTGATGTAACCACTAAACAGGCTACCTGTCCAGCACTCATGGTGGGCCTTTGTTTTCCCCACAAAAATGTTGTGGTGGTGCCACCAGTCTCCTTGGTAAGTGGTGCCACTTGCTTCTTCTTCTCCTTAGTAGAGACATCTTTCTTGCTAGAGGACCTACGGGCACCTCTTTTTGGAGCCATCTTCTTCAGATGTCGGAACAACAGGCCGCAGCAGGACTTCTTCCTGGCACTGATGCTCAACGATGATGCGGATTTATTGACTTTATGCACCTACAAGCAAACGAAGACAGAGGAACATCAGTAAATATATGTTGCATATGTAGCACTTCAATAAATAGTTTGCAAGTAGGCATTTATGAATACACTCGTGCACACCACACAATATGGAAATTTCAAAATTAAGAATTGCAAAATTTTTGGGAAACAGGAATTTAACATTGATCCAAGAGAGCACACACAGAGAGGGTTATAGTTTCATGTACCACTGACTCCCCCTGGGCACAATGGGTGAAAGCAAGGCAAAATGGGTGCAGGCCTATGGCACAAAGCTCACTGCCTGCCTTCAAAATGGCCGCTTGACCCCTATACACATGGCCAGGACCATGCCTCAAACTGGCCACCACCAACATAGCCAGCCCCCAACCCCTACTCCAAAAAGTCAAAAAACACAACACAAATCAAATCACCACAATCCAATGCCATTCATGAAGTTTCAGAAGGCTTATGCTGCCTGCTGGTGGTTTCTGGTGCAAAATTGCAATTTTTACAATTTCGCGAGTGCGAGATTGTTGCTTCACGGCGCGAACGTGCCGAAAAACCAGCAAAATCCGCGAACAGACCGATTCTGGGCCCCCTGGCCATAATGGATGAAATCAGAGCACACTGGGTGCAGGCCTATGGCACAAAGCACACAAACTGGCTTAAAAATGGCCCATAGACCCCCACCCACACGGGACCAGGCAATAAAATGGCCCCCACCCACATAACAAGCCCCCAACACCACCCCAAAAAGTCGTAAAACACACAAAAATCACCACAATCCAATGCCATCCATGCCCTGGCCAGAATCATGTTAAAAATAAATTTCAACAAAACAGTTGTATCATGCATGCACCCATAACTAAGCCTGGTGGTTTTCAATTCATGTGCAGAATTGTAATTTTTACAATTTCGCGAGTGCGAGATTGTTGCTGCGCGGGACGCGAGCAGTGCGAACACAAGCAAAAAAATCCTCAGCTCGCGAACTTGCAGATTTCCCCCCCTAAAAAGTCGAAAAACAAGCAACACACACAAAAATCACCACAAACAAACAACATCAACTTACTTCCTTGTGAAATAAAATTTCGAATCCAAAAGTAATCCAAAAGGCCTCAAATCCAAATATCCAGCAGCATCCACAAAAAGTAATCCTTCCCAGTCAAGATCGAAATCAAAGTGGCCAGGAAATGGACTAAGCAATGGGAGGAGCTTGCTGGACAGGAACAGGAAGTTGGAGACTGGGGCACTTCCTTCACCCCACCCCTATGGGAGGAGCTTGCTGGACAGGAACAGGAAGTTGGAGACTGGGCCACTTCCTTCACCCCTCCCCAATTGGACCGCGAGCAGTGCGAACACAAGCAAAAAATCCGCTTCGCACGGATTTGCGTATTTTCGCCACATCCGCGAGAGTTCGCGGATTGCGGATTTGCCGAAAATCCGAAAAATCCGCGAGCGGAACGGATTTTGCGCCCATGCTTAAACAAAGCATCCACCTAAACCTTCCCGAGCACCCCCACATAAGTACAATATCCCGATCACCCTTCAGAGCCCAAGTGCCCCCGTCACCAAAACAGTCTTGACAGAGCTGCGCTGTATGCTTCACAACTGCAGATCTACAGTAAAACACAAACTTGAAATCTCCGATACCATCACCCTTCACAAACTTGACATGCTCTTCCTCACAGAGACCTGGTTCAAAGATACCTCTCACTCGATGTTTGATCTCCTATTACCCACAGGTTATTCAATTTTTAGGAATGACAGAACTGACAACACGGGGGGAGGTGTTGCAGTCATCTTTAGAAACGCCCTCCAACTTAAGGCTTCTCCAATCAGTTCCTCCCTCACCTTTGAATGCCTTTCTCTTGAGCTTCAATTGAAACACCGTTCACCGCTCAGATTCCATATCATTTACCGCCCGCCTCGTAGTGGCCCTTCATTTATAGAAGATCTCACTGACTTCATCAGCGACCAATACACACAAAGTGACAATCAGACCTTCGTGGGTGACTTCAATCTCCACTGGTGCGTACCACAAGACTCCTCTGCGAACTCTCTGGCCACCTTCCTCTCTACAAACGATCTTATCCAACACTGCATTGAACCAACCCACTCTAAGGGCGCAATCCTGGACCTTGTTATTTCTAAAGCAGGCATGCTTTCTACCACTACCCCAATTCATGTAGATTGGTCTGACCACCACCTCATCCCATTCTCTCTTCAACTTTCACACTCTATAACTCTTGGCCAACCCAAGAGGGCCATCTCCTGGTTCCGTGATGCCAAAAATATTGATGTCGGTCCCCTCTGTGAGTCAGCTTTGCTATCACTTCCAAGGCTAGACCCGAACATAGCTGTTGACGACCTCACCTCCCAATGCCTCACAGTTCTTGCAGCTGAAATTAATAACGTCGCTCCACTCAAAAGCAAAAGGATAAGGCCCACTCCCTCAGCACCTTGGTTCAACAAATCCCTTTATGAGGAAAGGAAGCAGCTAAGATTCCTGGAGAAGCAATGGAGGCAAGTGCCCTCCACAGACAATTTAGCCATGCTTCGCACAGCAAGATCCAAGTACCACAAGCATATCTTCCTTGAGAAAGCGGCGCACTTCAAAACCCTCCTTGACTCCGCAAAAAATAGACCCAAAAAACTATTCGATCTCATCAAGATTCCGAGCTGCTCTCCCCCATCCTCCGAGGTGGAGGATTCTACTAAGAGAGCAGTGGATTTCGCTATTTTCTTCGATGAAAAAGTGAAATCACTTGTGGATCAGGTCACTCATCCTACACCTCCAGAGGAGCGCAAATCCGTAGCGATTTGGCAGAGCTTTGACCCCATATCTGAAGATGCCCTTCTCAAGTGCATACGCGAAACAAAGCCCTCCAACCATTCTCTTGACCCTATCCCCAGTGCCATTGCCTTTGACTTCTATACCCATTCCCTTTCCTATTGGACCACTCTGATCAACCTCTCCCTCTAGCAAGGCTCCCTGCCTGTCTCCTTCAAAATTGGGCAGGTCACCCCTCTGCTTAAAAAGCCCACTGCTGATGCGAAGGACCTCAACAACTTCCGCCCCATCACTAACCTTCCCTTTCTTGCGAAGATCACAGAAAGATGTGTAGCTAAACAACTCTCTCGTCATATCAAGGACAATGATCTTCTTGACAATTGTCAGTCCGGCTTCATCCAAAACTGCAGCACTGAAACAGCCCTACTGCAAGTGGTTGATGATGCGCTGAGGATACACGACTCAGGGGGGTCCTGTCTGCTAATTCTCCTTGACCTTTCTGCAGCCTTTGACACTGTCAATCACAACACCCTCCTCAATATCCTTCAACAGAGAATGGGCATGGAGGGCACTGTGCTTAAATGGTTTGCATCCTTCCTCTCTGACAGATCTCAAATGATCAAAATAGAGTACAATCTTTCTTCTCCTGTGGCGGTGGGCCAAGGTGTTCCCCAAGGCTCTATACTTGCACCCACATTGTTCAATCTCTACTTAGAGCCACTGGGAAACCTCCTAAGCAAATCCGGGATTCACTATCATCTCTATGCAGACGACACTCAACTCTACCTCAAGGTTGCCTCCACTCATGATCTCTCCATCCTAAGCTCTACTCTTGACTCCATCCAAAACTGGATGGCAACTCATCAATTGATTCTGAATCCCTCCAAAACTGAATTCCTCCTCTTCTCCTCCTCACTCTCTCCTCCCCCGGTTCAATCATGGATGGATCAGATGCATCTACTAAACAATAAACCCATCATTGTCGACAGCGCAAAATCCCTTGGTGTCATTCTAGACAAAAAACTCAATCTAACTCCCCACATCAATTCTATTGCAAAATCTGCTCGTTACCAACTGCGCCTTCTTTGGGGAATCCAACGCTTCTTCCCGGAGCAGGACCTTATAACCCTGGTGCAATCGCTGGTCCTCTCCAGACTAGACTACTGCAATTCTCTTCTTACTGGCTTCCCCAAATCTCACCTGTCCCCACTTAAGTCTGTTTTCCATTCAGCAGCTCGCTTCATTTATGGGGCCAAAAGAAGCGATCACATCACACCGATGTTATCCACCCTCCGCTGGCTTCCCTTCGAGGCTAGAGCTATCTACAAGATCGCTTGTATCACCCACAAAGCCTTGCACTCCTCCTCTCCTCGCTACCTGGCGAATAAACTGAAACTCTCTGGAGGCTCTAGACCTTCACGCAATGCAGAGAATCTACTGCTTGAACCTCCCACTTTCAAGAAGGAGAGAACAATGGCCCAATCCTTTTCTGGCAACGCAGTGAGAATCTGGAACTCTTTTCCGCCTCAGCTCCGGACCACCGCCTCCTCCCAGGCCTTCAAAAGGGACCTCAAAGTTCTCCTCCTCCAGAGACACTTCCAAAAGTAATTCACGTCCTCATGTTATTGGAGGAAGCCTTCCCACTACTGAAAATTTCTACTTTCCATGACCATGGAAGTGCCTTCCCAGTGTGTTCTTGTGGTTGGAGTGTCTGCCTTTTTGCAGTATTTTCCATGTACTTGTGTTTGGTGCCCTTTTGTAACATGCACACACCACTTTGCCCTTGTATCATACGGTTTGCTACCTCTCACATGTTTCTACCTTTGATACTTGCACAAGTGCCACCTTTGCCTACGTAACGCTTGTTTTTGTGCCTGAGTGTCTAGCACCTATTGCAGTATTATACCTCAAAATATACTTTGTTTTCTCTTGTAACTGCACACTTGTCACTTTTTCCTCTTGTGCACTTTTTACTACCTCATGTATTTTTGGTTGCTCACAATTTTTACTACCTCATGTATTTTGTTTGCTCACAATTGTCACTATTACCTTATGTAACGTAACGTATGCTTTTGTAATCTGTTCTTGTGTAATGTTTCTCATTATGTTTCATTTCTGTTCCTATTGTGAAGCGCTCTGACGCCTTCGGGTAAAGTCCGCGCTATATAAAAATGCATAAATAAATAAATAAATAAGAGTTACATGCTGTAAGAGACATATATCATCTTTGCTGGTAGGTCTTTTATGTTAAGAGTGCATGGTTGAAAGAAAAACAACTTTCGGCTTTAAAACATAACGCAATGAGTGGGATCATCTGTGCTACAAAGACTATATTACTACCTTATAATAGTGAGAGTTTAAGAAAAATAATTATCCTCTAAACTCATGACTTGCAGTTTGTAAGCAGCTCCTTGATGCTGATCCACAGCTCATTGTGCTATAATTGCAAGTAACAAATAGATAACTTTGTTAAAAGAGTAACCCACTCACCTATCTACATAAAGTAAACATCTGTTATCTGAACTTTGCACAAGATGATTTGCAGAAGACACATTAAACTTCAATACTATTTTAGGTGTCAAAATTGTAGCTAGTATTTTAGGAGTCAAAACTGTAGCAAGACAAAAGACAGTGTTAAGTTACCATTGTTTTTATACCCCTGCGATTGCTGGGCCCACAAAGATCTCTGCAGGAGGTGCCCTAACCCCCTAAGATATTTTAGAATGTAGCCTCTGTGACCAAATAGGCCAAAACAGGTTTACTTTCACATTTGTCCCCCAATTCATGGGTTCCCGGAGTAATGTCCTACCTGTTTCCAATATCAGCACATGGCTGGGGGAACATTTTGGAAAAGCACATTTTTGAGACTGACAACAATCAATGTTAAGCCATTCAAATCCATGCTGGGTAAGCTAGACACAAGAACACACTATTCATTGATTACTGATGATGCACAGACAATTTATTTATTAATAAACACAGCACAAAAAGTTAATTTGTTCAATGTTGGCCTCCTGTAGTGTGCAGTCACTGATCCCTTTGA
This sequence comes from Lissotriton helveticus, assembly GCF_964261635.1. Lineage (NCBI taxonomy): Eukaryota > Metazoa > Chordata > Amphibia > Caudata > Salamandridae > Lissotriton > Lissotriton helveticus. The sequence goes on along the minus strand of NC_136069.1, from coordinate 1,325,238,331 downwards.
GTTTTTTGCTCTTAAAATGTTCACACTCTATTAAGAGGAATGAAACAAATGTATTAAAATCTGAAGAAAATTATCCTTTGATACATAACTTGAAAGCAAAGTTAACTTTGATTTACTTATTACGTTCCACCCAAACATTCAGACACACGCAATTGTCTTCAACACTGATTACCAAAACACAAGGTATTTTACGTAGGCTGCATCATTTAAAGTGGATAGGTGCTAGTTGAAACTTCAGACCTTGCTGTGCAGCAAACCAAGCAGCGTGTTCAGTTCCTAACCAATAGTCCCCTTTTGTGAGCTATGAGTCCAGCAACGACAGCCGACGTCACAACAAAAGAAAATCCACAGAACTTCATTAGGCCCTGAACCGACGGAAGGTTCCTCTCCCAAAATGTTGTAGGGAACGGCAGCGCCGGCACGTCCTGAGAAAAAATAGCTACCATTAGAAATCAATTCATCTGACTGAAAAATTATTCTTTACTACTGTAGCTCTCTGGGTTTTAATCTGTTTTCTAATAAACATGAAAAATAGGACCATTTTGGTTTAACTTAGTATATATATGTGAAGAGCCGCACAAGCAGGGTGTTGCCACAGACTGGAAACATCTTGGCGGGAATGCTTTGGCTTGCATTCAGATGTCAGGATGCAGGTGGCATTAGCAGTTTGACATTCTGTCTGTCACTTTGCATGGGGATTTCTCAAATGCTCTGGCAGGTGTTGGGTGCTATTCGGATCCCTCCAAATTGATATCCTTAGTGGGTCAATAATTGTGCAATAGGTTTAACTTAGGTCTGTTGTATTGATGAAGTGCAAGAGTGGATGCACAAGGTACTCTACTGGGTGGTTGGTATAATTCTTCATTACGGTCCCTGTGTTGGAATAGTACTCAACTCAGTGTCCTATATTAGAAAGAACTCAATCTCCCCCCACCTAAAGAACCTGCACTGGTTACCCATGATCAGGCGCATTGAATTCAACTCCCTGACTCTGGTAATGAGAGCAACCAGGGGACTGGGCCCGGTTTATCTGAGAAACAGGCTCCAACATTACTGTCACGCCCGAACCATCTATGTCTCCTTGACTCTCCCCGCTTTCGCAAGGCAAGGACTGGCGGTAGAGCTTTTGCGGTCAGGACCGCTAAACTCTGGAACACCCTGTCACTATCGATCCGCTTATCAGAGACAAAGCTCACCGTCTGTCATGCCCTCAAAACCTGGCTTTTCAACTACATCTAGCTTCTTCCCTTTCCCTTCTAATCAGTCGACTGCCTCAGCACCGGGACACCACCATAGGGAGTAGCTGTGGACTTTTCAAACTTCAATAATAATAATAATATTAATAATAACCCAACTGGAGGTCCTAGTATGCCACCAAAGGTTTTGTGTTTAAATAAAATTCTACCCAAGGTTCTAGGTCAAGCGTTACAAGTGCTGGTTACACTACGTAAGGCTTTCCATTTCAATCAGACAGCATGTGAGCAAGAGCAAGACCTGTATGGCCGAAATGCATCATATCTTTCTTTGTCTGAAACAAATAAAGCTAAAACAGAAGTGCTTGTGGACAGGTGGAGGGACAGAGTATCGTGGGTATCTATCTATCTATCTATCTATCTATCTATCTATCTATCTATCTATCTATCTATCTATCATATATATTGTTAAGGGGTGTTATAGTTAGCTGGACATTTCACTGGTACAAAACCATTGAAATTCCTCCGTTATAGTTAGTTCTGCTAACTATAACTCGTGCGCCCACAATGCACTGCTGATGACATCACATATTACATCACTCATGACATGGTCAGTGACATTACTCATGACATCACTGATGACATCTCAAATGACATCACTGATGACATCACTGATGACATCATCCAGTAAATGTGTGTTTTTCTGAAAATTAAATATGTTTTATATATGTATATCTCAAGGTCGATGGAACAATAAATGGGTATATAAGTGTCTAAATGGATGATTTGTTTTGTAAAATTGATTGTATAACGGATTGATTAAGTGTATCTTAGTGAATACATGGGTTAGTGAGTAATGTTTGAATATGTAAATATCTGTATCAGTCTCTCACTTTGTGTATAAGTGACTGCATGGGTTGGTGAGGAGCTACATGAGTGTCTATATGGGTTATTACTTGGTTTTTCGAGTATCAGTATGAGTGTCTGAGTGTCTGTATGGTTCAGTGGGGGCTATTAGTTAGTGCATAGATGCGTGAATGAGTGTGTCACTGTTTGTATGTGTTGAAGACAGTATGTGTGCAGGACTGCATGGGTGTGTTAGTGAGTGAATGACTGTCTAAATAGTGTCTTTATAAGTAACTTCATATATTTTAAACTAGTAAATGTGAGTCTTGGTGTATATACGTGAGTATATGTGAGAGTGAGAGATTGGAAGAGTTCCTGTATGAATAAGTATGTGTTTCTAAAAGTGATTGTTTAAAAGACTAAGTATGTGTAAGTTTCTGTAGAAGTAACTGGTGGTGTGTGTATTACTGTATATGCAAGTAAATGGATGTTTAATTCTTTATTAACATGAGTGACTATGTGTGTGAGTAACTCTATGGATGAGTGGCGGTGTGTAACAGGATGTATAGGTGTATGAATACATATGGTGAGTGAGTACATGTATGAGTGACTGTATAAGACTGATGGTGAATGAGTGGATGTGTATGAAGATCTTGGAATTACTGAATAGATTGTTGTAACTAGTATTGGTATGTCCATTGTTTTGAACGTTTTAGTTTCTATTTTTGAATGTATGTATCAACGGTTATATTAGGGTGAGAGGAGGTCTGCCACTCTATCACAAGGATGATGTAAACAGTGATGTCATTTGAGATGTCATCAGTGATGTCATGAGTGATGTCACTGACCATGTCATGAGTGATCTAATATGTGACAGTCATCAGCATAGCGGACGTGTGAGTTATAGTTAGCAGAACTAACTATAACGGAGAAATTTCAATGGTTTTGTACGAGTGAAATGTCCAGCTAACTAAAACACCACTAAAACCTATGGTTTTTTCAGTGAATTTCTAAAGTTTTTTAAATGCTAATTCCTAACTATAACATGTCTGAAACCTATGGTTTTTTCAGTGACTTTTGAAGGTTTTTTAAATGCTAATTCCTAACTATAACATGTCTGAAACCTAGGGATTTTTCAGTGTCTTTCAAAGGTTTTGTAAATGACAATTTTTAAATGTATTAATTGTTATATTTTTTTTATACTGATTTACTTCATTTTAAAAAAATACTTTATTTTTAGACATTTTATTTTTTAAATTACATTATAGTTACATTATATATTACATTACAAAATATAATTTCTCAGAATGAATTACTTTCATTTAAATACTTTGCAAATAGGCAATAGACTTTTAAGTACAGTAGTTACAGTTGTTGCAATGGGCAACTTAATTTTAAACATGATGCAACATTGAGCTCAATGGGAATTTATAGTTAAATGCAATTAATTATGTTATGGATTACTGCTTTAACTACAGGACTGGATCCTAGATTCAGTCCTGGGACATCTCGTGTAAACAGTTGAGTAAAATAGTTTTGATTACAGTAGTGATTTTTAAGGAATATTATTGTATTTTAAAAGTTGACACTTAGAACCTTTTTCACATAGAATCACCAATGATATACTATGGGAGGAAATTTACTTAGCAGGTAAGTAGTGTTCTCTTTACTTTTTCTTACTCAGTAGTGGATCCTGGATCCAGCACTAGTGCATCTCCTGTAAGCAGTTGAAAGAATGTGTTTAAGTTATACAGGCGATTTTTAAGGAATATTTGTAGTTTGTGAAAATCGACACTTAGAAACTTTTCTGATGAAAACCAGACAATGGATTCCTATGGAAGGAAATACAAGTTACAGGTAAGTACGGTTAGAATTACTTTTCATGGTCAATGCTGGGCTAAAAGGTGCAGCACTGGGTTCTCTCCTGATAACAGGTGAGTAAATCGGAATTCGTTGTTCGGATGATTTTAGGTGAATATTTTAAAGGTCCAAAACTCCACACTCAGAAGAATTTCCAAGTGAAATTAGTCAATGTTAGCCTATGGAAAGAAATTCAAGTTACTGGTAAGTACGGTTAGAATTACTTTTCAGGATCAGTACTGGGCTCAAAGATGCAGCACTGAGGTCTCTCCTGATAAAAGGTGCGTAAATCGGAATTCATAGTTCGGCTGATTTTAGAGGAATATTTTAAAGTTCCAAAACTCCACACTTAGAAGAATGTGTTTAAGTTATACAGGCGATTTTTAAGGAATATTTGTAGTTTGTGAAAATCGACACTTAGAAACTTTTCTGATGATGACAACCAGACAATGGATTCCTATAGAAGGAAATACAAGTTACGGAAAAGTACGGTTAGAATTACTTTTCATGGTCAGTGCTGGGCTAAAAGATGCAGCACTGGGTTCTCTCCTGATAACAGGTGAGTAAATCGGAATTCGTTGTTCGGATGATTTTAGGTGAATATTTTAAAGGTCCAAAACTCCACACTTAGAAGAATTTCCAAGTGAAATTTGTCAATGTTAGCCTATGGAAAGAAATTCAAGTTACTGGTAAGTACGGTTACAATTACTTTTCAGGATAATGCTGGGCCCAAAGATGCAGCACTGAGGTCTCTCCTGATAACAGGTGAGTAAATCGGAACTCGTAGTTCAGCTGATTTTACTTCGGTCCAGTATATATAGAGCCACTTTCCTACACCATCCCCTCCCTTCACAACTGTGCAAACACGCCCTGTGGCGCGTTTTAGTTTGGGGAAATAATTCCCCTTCAATTCTGAGGGTCTCTAGGGTCCAACTAGCCCACTAGGTACATCCAGTAAGCGCCACAGAGCTGCGTAGCAGAGATATGTAAAAAGGGACACAGCCTAGACCACCTCTCTGCAACGCAGAGAAATGGCGCTTACTGGTAGCACCTGGTGGGCTAGTTGGCGCCCAGGGTCCCTCAGGATTAAAGGGGAAGATTTTCCCCAACTTAAAACGCGCCACAGGGTGTGTTTGCACACGTCACCTCAGGCCCCGTCCCCTCCCTTCACCACTGTGTAAACGCGCCCTGTGGCCATTCTAAGTTGGGAGATTAAGTCCCCTTGAATCCTGAGGGTCCCTAGGGTCAAACTAGCCCACTAGGTACCTCCATTAAGTGCCACAGAGCTTTGTTGCAGAAAGGTGTAAAAAGGTGCATGGCCTCTGAACACCTGTCTGCAACGCAGCTCCCTGGCGCATACTAGAGATACCTGTTGGGCTATTTGGCCCTCAGGGACCCTCAGTATTGAAAGAGAATTAATTCCCCAACTTAGAATGTGCCACGGGCGTGTTTGCACAGCGGTGAAGGAAGGGGGCGTGGCCTGAGGTGACATGTGTGAAAACACGCCCTGTGGCGCGTTTTAAGTTAAAGAATTAATTCCTCCTCAATTCTGTGGGTCCCTGGGGACCAACTAGCCCACCAGGTACCTCCAGTATGCACCAGGGGGCTGCGTTGCAGAGAGGTGTTCAGAGGCCATGCCCTTTTTTACAGCACTCTGCAACGCAGCTCTGTGGCGCTTACTGGAGGTACCTGGTGAGCTAGTTAGCCCCCAGGGACCCTCAAGATTGATGAGGAATTAATTTCCCAACTTAAACGACGCCACAGGGTGTGTTTGCACCCATGTGAACTCAGGCCCCACCCCCTCCCTTCACCACTTTTCAAATGCGCCCGTGGCGCGTTTTAAGTTGGGTGAGTAACTCCTCTTGAATCCTGAGGGTCCCAGCGGTGCAACTAGCCCACCAGCTACCTCCACTATGCTCCACAGAGCTACGTTGCAGAGAAGTGTAAAAAGGGGCATGGCCTCAGAACACCTCTCTGCAACGCAGCCCCCTGGCGCATACTGGGGGGGCACGTTTGCAGAGTGCTGAAAGGCGGGGGCGTGGCCCCCCCACACAATTGAAAGAAGCCCCGGGGGTGGCAGTCCCCAGGGTTGGGGGGGGCCTGAGAGCTCCCGCACATAATTAAAAAAAGCCCCGGGGAGGTGGCCGGGGCCAATTACCGAAGAAGCGCGGGAGCCCGCACTTCGTTTTTTTTTTATCGGCAGGATGCGCGGATTTTGCCGATTAAAAAAAATATGTATTATTTTTGGGGGGCCTTGGGGTTCCTTGTGGGACCCCCTGAACAGGCCTAGGGGGTCAGGGTGTTTCTACCCTGCCCCCTTTTCGTGTTTTGCACGTTTTTTATTTAGGTTTCTTGTGGCTGCCAACATTTCCTGGTTTGGAGTGCTGACAGCCAATTAGCATACAGCTCGTGCTCGGCAGGGTGCGCGGATCCTGCGTGGCCATAGATATATATGCACTTTTAATTGTGATTTTCTCAGGAACTACAAAACGGATTTACACCATATAAGCAAAAGGCACGAGTCTGAACCAAGGACTACCTCTTTGCCAAGTTTGGTGTAATTCCGTTCAGCAATTCAGGCTGCAGCCGCGATGAATGGTTCCTATGGAAAATTGCATTGGGAAAACACGTTTTGGGGCCCCCCTTTTTCTCAGCCCCCGCTTGACAAATCACCCTGAGACTTTCAGGATAGGAGCGTACCGGAGCTGTCCATTAGTTTTGACAATTTTGCGAAGATTCGTCAACCGGCGCCAAAGTTAATGCAAATAGAATGTTGCAGATTTTCTATGGAAAATAAGTCCAAACTATAACTACCTACTGGCGACCGCCAGTAGGTGATATATATATTATATATATTATGAAATTAATAAGGATGTTTCAAATGTATTATCAAAAAGCTCACATTCCATCTATCAAAAGTTTTTCGTATAGATAAAGTAACATGCAATAATCTGATATTCATTGTCAGCTGTCTCATGGTTCACAATTATGTTTAAATGTTAAAATTTGTTGGTCAGCATGTGATAAGGAATAGTAGAAAAAGTACGTAAATGATATTAGTTAGTTTTTGGGCACTTGCCCTAACATGTGTTTATATTTTTAGGAAATGGAATCGATTTTAAAGCGCACTTGCACTTTACTTTGATTGATTACTCATCCATTGGCTCTATAATGTATAAGAGGAATATGAGGTTCCTAAAAACACAATATATGGTATTTAATGTGATATGGAACGTCCTTTCAATGCTGAATGAAACATTTTGTAACAAGTGTTAAAATGGCCACTGCAGTGTGTAAGAGCTTTACTATGATCTATATGTCCATTTACGCTGTTTACTACCACTTGTATGTATTTTAAGTAGTCCGCAATGGCGGCAAAAATATTCGTGATCAAGGGAGCTTGACTCCCGAAACGCGTTGATGTTAACCTTGAATTAAGAAGCCTGAAAATAAAATACCCTCTTTGGAGTGCCGGATGATTTCCTTCTTTATAAGCGTGGATTTCCAATTTTTGAATATATATATGTATATATATATATATATATATATATATATATATATATATATATATATATATATATATATATATATATACTCAATGAAAGATAAAAAAAAGTTTAAGGTTAGTTATAGTTAGTAAGTTTTATGTGGGGAGCAAATTATAACTTTCATTAATAACTCTAACTTTAGAAATTCTAATGTTTGTGTTGTTTAAGTCTCTTTTGTATAACATTTATAAATACATTTTTCCTAACTACAACCAATCTTTAACCTTTGTTTTTTCATTGAATTTCAATGTTTCTTTCTCTAAAATTGTCTTTCAAACCATAGAGTGGAGGGTGGAGTGTCGTAGAGTACAGTAGAATAGCGTCTCATAGAGTGGAGTGCAGTATAGTGAAATGGTGCGTCATAAAGTAGAGTGGAATAGAGTGGAGTGGCATAGAGTGCAGTGCCGCAGAGTGGAGTGTTGTAGAGCTTTGTGTCATAGAGTATCATGGCCTACATTGTTGTGGCATACAGTTTCGTGACATACAATGTCATAGTGTATTGTGGAGTGGCACGTCAGAGACTAGAGTGGAGTTGTGTGTCATAAAGTGACATGTCAGAGTATCTTAAAGAGGGGAGCATAGACTGGAGTGCCCAAGACTAGAATGGGATGTTGTAGAGTGGAGTGGCATGATGTACAGTAGATTGGCATGTTGCAGAGTGGAATGGTGTGGAGTGTTTTATTGTACCGTGTGGTGGCGTATAATAGAGTGGAGTGACGGGTCATAGATTTAAGTGGTGTGTTGTACAAAGGAGTACAGTGGAACAGCATAGAGTGGACTGGCGTAGAGTGGGAGTGTGGAACAGTGTCATGGCATAGAGTGTTATGGATAGAGTGCCATGGCGTAGAGTGAAATGGCATAGAGTGGAGTGGCATAGATTGGAGGGGCATAGAGTGGACTGGTGTACAGTGGAGTGGTGTAAGGGGGAGTGGTGTAAAGTGGAGTGGCATATTGTAGAAAAGAGTGACGTGTCATACAGTGGATGGCGTGGAGTGTCGTAGAGTGGAGTGCAGTTTCCTAGAGTGGAGTGGCGTGCCGTAAGTTTAGTTCAGCGGCGTGTCATAGAGTGGCATGTCATACAGTGTGTTAGAGTGTAGGGACATAGAGTGGACTTGCAAAGAGTGGAGTGGTATTTCTTAGAGTGGAGTGGCATGTTATAGAGTGGAATGAAGTGGGGTTCATGCAGTGAGATAGAGTGGATGGGCATAAAGTGGAGTAGAGTGTTGTAGAATGGAGTCGGGCAGCGTGAAGTGGTGGTCGTAGAATAAAGTGGGGGGGTGTGTCATAGAGTGAAGAATCGTAGAGTGTCTTAGAGGGGAATGGTGTTTAGTGGAGTGCCCTAGAATAGAGTGGCATGGTGCAGAGTGGAGTGGTGTGTCATACAGTGCAGTGGTGTGTTGTACAGTGCAGTATCTTGGACTGTCATTAAGTTGAGTGGCGTGTCGCACAGTACAGGGGAGTGATGTGTCAGGTGTCAAAAATTGGGGGGAGAAGTTCGCCCAACGGCTAGGGTGATCGACCTCAAATCTGGTGAACTGGGTTCGAGTCTCGGCAATGACGCTGAACATCCTGTGATTCTGGACAAATCACTTCCTACCTGGCTCCCCTCACTTTTGTCTTAATCTACCGCCCCCCCAACCTACCCCCTCATTTCTCCCCAATATCCAGACTCTTCTGGCTACCCTGGTAATTAATAACTCCTCGGTACTGGTCCTAGGGGACCTTAACTTCTGGCCTAGTGACCCTGCAGAAAGTCCCCAATCTAAGGAGTTTACCAATCTCATGAACAGTTTAAACTTCCTGCCACTGATTCATAGCCCCACCCACATCCATGGTCACACACTTGACCAAATCTGGTCACTGAATGTTCCATCTACACCCCCCACTATATCTCCATGCTCGTGGTCGGACCACTTTACCATCACGTTCTCTCTCGCACTGGCACCCACGGTCAAACTCCCGCTCCCCAAAAATATCTGGGTCCGGAAATGGGGCAAAACAGACATGCCTTCTCTCTGCTCAGCTTTGGCCAAAACCAATCCTGACGTGTCCGGCCTCCCAGCTACCTCTCAGCTGACTGCCATTAACCACTGGCTTACTGCGGTAGGCGACGAATTCGCTCCATTAAGGCGGCTCACAGTCAAACGGGCCCACGCAGCCAACCGCTGGTTTACACCGGACCTTAAGGCAATGAAACTAGCTGCAAGAAGGGCGAGCGAACCTGGAGAAGCACCTATAATCCCGTTCAAAAGGCAATTTACCTGTCTGTCCTACAAACCTACAAGAAGGGCATTCTAGAGGCAAAAACCGAATATTACACCAACAGGATATTGACAGCTGAGTCCCAACCAAAGGAAATTTTCTCCACCGTTCACGAATTAGCATCATCAAACAGAGCCACGGCCACCATTCCCCCTTCCCAGTCCCTCTGCGACTCGCTCAATGAGTTCTTTATAGATAAAGTGGTCAAAATTAAACTCAACATTCCCCAGCCCTCCCCCACTTTTGTCACTCCTTCCCCACCCATCACTACTGTCAAGCTAACCAATTTTCCACTATTAACTAATGACACTCTCCTTCCTCTTCTTCATCGGGTCAAATCTGGCTCCCCCCTGGACTTTGCTCCTGCCCGTATTCTCAATGTAATTTACTCAGCTTGTCCTACACCTCCCTTGACCCTTCTTAATGACTCACTTACACACGGTTCTGTCCCCAGTTCACACAAATCAGCGATTGTTATACCAATTCTAAAAAAATCCGACGCCGACTCATCTTCCCCCTCCAGTTACCGTCCCATTTCACTCCTGCCTTACCTTGCAAAAGTTCTCGAAACCCACATCACCACTACCCTGACCACCCACATTGAGGCAAATCATTGCCTCTCCCCTTGTCAACCAGGCTTTCGCCCCATGCACTCCACAGAGAAAGTGGTCATCTCAGTAATGGACAAATTGCGTGAGGGTATTGACACCAACCTTCCGCAAGCCCTGATACTCCTAGATCTGTCCGCCGCTTTTGACACGGTGGACCATTCCATCCTCCTCCACCGTGTCAGGGCGGCGGGCATAGAAGGCTTGGCCTTTTCATGGCTTGAGTCCTTTCTTGCTGGGAGAACTCAAGCGGTCCGTCTGGCTGGCTACGCTGCGGCCTCCCGCAAGGTGGAGTGCGGGGTCCCCCAGGGTTCTTCACTTTCCCCCCTTTTGTTTAACCTTTATATCTTCCCCCTCATTTTTATGTTACAGCAGCTGGAGGTCACCGTGTTTAACTACGCGGATGACCTCCAGCTAATCTTCAATCTAACCCACTCATCTTCATCTGCTCTGAACGTCCAGACAGTAATGACGTTCATTCATGATTGGATGAACTGCAACCACCTCAAACTCAACCCAGACAAGGCCGAGCTGGTTTTGACCGGAGGTGGTTGCAGTCCATGGTCCCCCTCCTTTTGGCCCCCTTCCCTGGGTGTTCCACCACTCCCTGTGCCCAAAGTAAAAACCCTGGGGATTCTCCTCAACTCCCAACTCACTGTCCATTCACAAGTTAGTTCCGTGGTTTCCTCTTGTTTTTTTTCCCTTAGAATAATTAGGAAAGTCTCCCGTTTTTTTTCTTCCCCTGCTCTGAAAGTAATTGTACTGGCCATGGTATTGTCTCGTATAGACTATGGCAACATAGTCTACAATGGGGCCCCTGCCTATGCGATCCATCGTTTGCAACTGGTGCAGAACCAGGCAGCTCGCCTGATCCACGGCTTGCCCAAATACCATCGGGTCACCCCATTGCTCAAAACACTGCACTGGCTCCCAATAAAAGAGCGCGCCCTCTTTAAACTTGGCTGCCTCACTTATCAGGCCAGATCGGGCACTGCTCCCGATTTCATCTGTTCTGCCATTAAGCCTTATCACCCTGGCAGAGAACTTCGCTCCGCCTATTCGTCCCTTCTTGCCATCCCCCGTTTTAAAAAACAGAAAGCGGGCGGATCGAGCTTTGCTGTATTGGCTCCCACCTTTTGGAACTCCCTCCCTGTTACTCTGCGCACTTCCCCGTCGTATCTGTTGTTTCGGAAGAATCTCAAAACCTTCCTCTTCACGCAAGCCTACCTGACCTAGATCCCTTCTGTTGTTGCCGCCCATTGTCCACCACTAGCGCCATGAAACCGCCTGGTAAACGCGCGCTGTATAAATGTTTTTAAATTCAAATTCAAAATTCAAATTAATCTCCCCGTGCCTAACAAAAAATGAATGTGACCTCATGTAATGCAACTGGTGCTATGTAAAGCGCTCTGATACCCGATTCGGGTCACGTTCGCACTAAATAATACTCTGTAAAAAAAAGAGATTCTTAGAGTGATGTAGAAGTGGTGCAGAATGGACTGGCATGCCATAGAGTGGAGTGGCATATAGTAGAGTGGAGTGGTGTGTCATACAGTGGAGTACGAGTCATATAGTGGAGTGGCATGTCCTGGTGTGCTATGGCATAGAGTGGTGTGTCATAGACTGGAGTGGATTGTCGTAAAGTGGGATGTCAGACTGGTGTGGTGTGTCATAGAGTGTCTTTGCTCATATTTAAATATTTTTTTAGATTTCAATAGATACTGAGGAGTGGAGTGGCATGTCGTAGAGTGGAGTGGTGTGTCATAGAGTGGTGTATCGTAGAGTGTCTTAGAGTTGAGGGACGTAGAGTAGAGTGGCATAGAGTGGAGTGGCATAGAATGGAGTGGCACTTTGTAGAACAAAGTGGTATCTCGCTGAGTAGAGTGTCGTAGAGTGTAGTGGAGTGTCGTAGAGTGGAGTGGAGTGCTGTAGAGTGGAGATGCGTGTAAGAGTGGAATGGAGTGGCCTGTCATAGAGGCAAGTGGAGTGGTGTATCATAAAGTGCCATAGAGTGGAGGAGCATACAGTGGACTACAGTATTGTAGAGTAGAGTGGTGTGTCGTAGAGAACCCAGGAGTGGCATATCATACAGTGTCTTAGAGTGGAGTGGCATAGAGCAAAGTGCCATGTCATAGAGTGGAGTGCTTTGCTGTACAGTGCAATGGCGTGAAGTGTCGTAGAGTTAAGTTGTGTGTTGTACAGTGGAGTGGCATGTAATACAGTGGAGTGGAGTGGTGTTTCCTGGATTTTTAGTTTTAATTTTTTTATTTTTTTATTTAAATAGGTACCTACATAGTTTCCAGGGAGAACTGCAGTCCTTAGTAAACATTGTTTTAGATATATAAAACACTAAAATACTTTTCCCTACCTATAGAAACTTTGCTAAAGTTCCTAATTTCTTCTGATTGATTAACAAACCAGTAATAGCTAAATTAAAAGTTCAAACCCAGAACAAAGTCAAAGTGTGGTCTAAAGACTATGGCTGCATTTATAGTTTGGAGAGGGTTTAATTAGTCAGTAATATTTAGTTTTGTCATCGCTATGTGTCGCTTTATACCATAAAATTACTGCAGTATACTGTGACCCAATATACCACTAAGTGTTTTTCCCTTATTACTTAAAAACGACTGAACCAATTTACTTCAAATAACAAAAAGGGCCCTTCCGCACCATAATCTATATTCCTGCTAAATATCATGAACATCTGCTCAGCCATTTTGCTACTATGTCCGTCTAAAAACTCTATGGAAAATGTATTGGTGGAAAAATGTGTTTTGGGAACTCACCCCATTTTTCTTTGCACCCCAACTAATCACCACAAAACTTAGCATCTTTGACCAATGTAGAAAAAAGAATAGGTCTGAAAAGTTGCAAAGTTATTACCAATCACAAATCCAAGGAGTTCCTATTTCTGTGAATCCTAATCATAACTACAATGTAGTTACCTCTACTCTGTAATACATTCATATGTATATATAAACTCTCTCATAGTCCCTTTTACCTTAACTCCTTATCTCCGTTTCTTCTTTTATTTCTACCCATCCTAAACCCTGAAAACACCCCTAATGTCCCTAAACCCTAAAAATCCTTTACCTCCTGTTACCTCTGCCCACCCATGAACCTTAAAAGAACCCTTATCTCTCTGCATATCTATCCGCTCCTCAACCCTAAAATCTTACCTCCCTAAACCTTTCTTTACCTGCACATCAATGCTAAGAAGCCCATTCCTTAACCCTCAAATAACCCCTCTTTTTTTAAGTGACATTAAAAATATGTCAGACAAAAAGACTTCTCTGCATGGTAAAGTACTGCGTTGTAAACAGGCCCCAAAAAAGGCACACGTAGTACTTACCTGCATTGTACCAACCTGCGCTGTCCCGTTCAGCGCTGTAAAGATTGCGTTACATATTTTCCCTCCAATAGTCTTACAGTGGAATTATACTATACTGGGGAGTCCTTTTGCCTTAATACAGTCTACTGTTTCATAGGAGAATATTCTGTAGAATTGCATCCTTTCACAATGTTAGCAAAAATAACATTCAGTCGGATTTCCTGTTATAGAAGTGCATTTGGCAAAGGGCATCAGTGTGAACATGTGCCCCATTTCCAGCAAACGCCATACAAAAACAGAGCAACTGAGTAGCTCTAGATATACAAAGAATTCTTGGCAAACAATTCAGGATTGTGCCTCTGGAGACATGTGGGAAGGGTTCTTAAATTCCTTGATAATAAAGCAATTCAAACATTTTTCTCTCTGGTCCTGTGGAGTTTGAGTTAAAGAACAATAGTCATTTTCAGATGATATTTGAGAATTAGGGCAAAACAGTCTTCTGACTACTATAGGATCTGGGATTTTCTTTTCTTTGTTATGCGGGAAGATATATAGGCTGCACCATTGTTTAGCATTTTACCCCATCCTTTGCATTCAATGACAGATGTATAAAGGATATTGGCACTAACTGGCCAGTGTAATAAGCACTGCAGAGCCAAAAGATTGTAAGTTTCCATGGTGAAGGGTGGGAAATAAAGAAGCAGATTGAGGAAATAAAGGGGAAAAGTGTGAGCAATACAAGAAAGGAAAGAGGGAAAAGAAAGCAAAGTAGGGAAGAGGGGGAAGAAGGAGATGATGAAAGGAAAGGGAAGACAGGAAGATGGCTAAGAGGGGAAGAAATGACCTGTGTATATATGCCTGCATTCTGTGATTGCATGTGTGTTGGCTGTGGTGTGTAAGTCATGGGTGCGTGTCTGTGTCATGTCTGCAAGTGCATTTTCTTTTTCACGTGATATCAGAGGTAGTCGGGCCCCTGTGATGTAGGCAGTGCCAGCGGCGGCCGACACGGATCCGAGGTAGGGGGTTGGGTGGGTTTCGTTCATGTGTCTCTCCTTCGTAGTACTCCCTCGCTCGGCCACAGGAAGCACACCCAGGCTCCCCGTCAGCCAATCACAATGCTGCCTCAGCAGCACTGTGATTGGTCTGAGCACCGTGTTTTGGTGCTCGGACGCTGACTGGAGGCCTGGGCATGTTAGCCACGTAGGCTCCAAGGGGGCTGGCCAAGCAGTCATTGCACACTTAGGAGGGTGCTGCCTACCACTCCTCCTCTTCCCCCGCCCCATCACGTAAAGCTGCGTAAGTAGGAGAAAATAAAATTTTAATAACGCATTATTATCATTTTAATTTCCCTTTGTTTCACAGGAAAAAAGCAGTGGGGCGACTATACTATGTCGTAGCAGGGGAGCCGCCACTGCGCAGTGCCAAGACGTAGGGCCTTATTTACAGTTTGGAATACGGGTACTCCATCACAAGTATGCTGGATATCCCGTCCATTGTACTACAAGTGCATTAAAGCCTATGTCACTTATAATAGGACAGACAGGATATCTGCCACATTTTGTATGCCGTCTTCCAAACCCTAAATCATTTCCCTTTATACCTATTTAGAACTGTGTAACAAGCACAGCGAGACTTAAGCCCCTTGTATATCTTTTGGGGAAATAGTGATTTCAAATATGTGAGATGTGTTCCATTAGGCATACACTGTCACATGTGATGCTCATTACTGGCCAGTAGTATTTCACTACTAAAATTCGACTTGTGCACTGCTGTACTTCATTGTGACATAAGTGGTTTAATATCATATGAAGGGATACGTACCATTGACTCTGGTTCTGGTTTCCAGATTTCCCCCTTCGAAATTTTCCCCATGCTGCACAGTATCTGAAATAATATGTTAAGTAGTTAGACATGACGGTAACCGTTTAAAAAACATATGTTGCACCGTAATTTACTCGGAAAAACGAAAGCTCTATTACATCCAAACTTTGGAGCAATATAATATTACACAAAAACTGAGTTCGCAATTAGCAGCATTCTGTATTATTTTGCTGTGGAAATTTGAAATACCCTCTTTAAAATATAAAGCATGCTGATGAATCTTATGAATGAATGGAAAATATATATTTTTTGGGTTCAAATCTAGGAATAATTTTCAATTGGAAATATACTGTTAGGTTATTCATTTATTATCCATTTTCCTAATATTGCAACTGCCGTAACATGGCATAATTATTAAGTCGAATTTGATTTCAGACTAAAAAGTGATTTTGAGGCTTAATATAGTGGAGATTAGATTGATTTTTGTCAAGATATTGCCCACTACTATAAATGTATGCTTAGGTATTTATCTTCATCGTTTTACATGTGATATACCATGTGCTCAGTAATTATCTAATTTGGGATGTATAGAATGGACGAATATTGAATTATGGCTATAACCCTTAGCCGGGCTTTGGTTCTCTGATTCCGCTGTGCTATGCAACTTATATCTCTACAATATGAAACTGCTTTGTGTTGATAGATGAGTTTGTAGCTATCAGCCCCCTCTTTTGGGATTTTTAATATTGTATCAGGCTTCTAATTATTTTTTTATTCAGGTCTATTTCTATTAGCATTCAAATTTGTATTTTAAATAATTAAATTATTGTTCCTAGATACTCGTCAGATCTGGAAGAGCATACAATTTAATAGAATGTTGTTTTTTTTTGTAGTGAATGCAGTGGTTTGCACTGTTCTTATCATCCTGATATAGTGAGATTAATTATTCAATTTTGGTTGCAGTTAAACCTCTTTAGATGTTATAAAACTTGAAATTTTCAATACTATGGGCCAGATGTGTGACAGTATTATGCATTCGCAAATGGTGCAAATCCCAAAATTCGGCCGTTTGCGAATGCAAAATGGCCTTTCCTTATGTATGAAAAGGCTTTGCATTCGCAATTTAGGTAATCGCAATTTTTTTAAATTACCTAAATTGCGAATGCAAAAAGGGAATCACAATTTGCGATTCCCTAATGCACATGTAAGAAGCCTTTCATAAATGCACAGTTCAATTCACTTCAAGTTGATGGTAACCATGTGCAAAATTTAAAAAAAGAACAGAAAGCATTTTTAAAAGTGCCATGTTGAGCACAAATGCCCCTCGGGCCTGTGTGTGTGGACTACCTGTGCACAATTTAAATTTTGGGGGTTCTTCAGGGGGCCTTAGGCTCCCAGGCACCCTTAGCTTTGCATTCACTAATTTGCGATTACCAATTAGGTAATCGCGAATTAGCTAATTCAAAACAATTCGCACCTATGGGCCTTTTAGCCATTAGGAACGAATGGAGTCATATTACCTATTACGATTCACTATTTACCAAACCGTGATTAGGTAACATTAAGGAATCGTAAAATCTTTTGCGATTCCTACATTGCATTTTCAGATTCCCAAATAGAGATTCAGTAAAAATTGCTGTTTGGGAATCGCAAAACGCTCTTTTGAATGATACATCTGGCCTTACATTTGTTAGCCCCTTCGCCACGGCACAAATTCTGCCCTAGTGCGGGGGTGAGCGCGGCCCTTCCGTGCTCGTGAAGGAACCACTCCGTCATGAGACACAGGTGGCATGTGCTCATGATGGCGTGGTCCGTCATGACCACGCCCGCTCATCAATTCGCACGCACAGGCGGGGAATCAGTGCCACGTGGGTGGAGCAGCCGCAGCAGGACGGAACCACGCCGTCATGAGCACATGCCGCCCATGTCTCATAACGGTGTGGTTCCGTCCCGAGCACGGAAGAGGTTAACAGTCCTCAGAAGCAGCATTTTGTGGCGAAACATATGTCAGCTGTTTGGCTGCTACTGAAACAAGTAGTGATGATGTGTTCCAAAGAAATGTATTCAATAAAAATCAAAATAATGATGACAGAATCCAGGAAAATTGGTGTTCTTTACCTCTTTATGAAACTGCACAGATTTAGGGATTAAGGTGAGAAGCTGGGGAGAGCTCATTGTGTGTTCACCCTGCTTTGCGCCCAGGCTGGGTTAGGCCTCACCATGAAAATAGGTCCAATGAGATTTTGTCATACCCATCCCTCCTTATGCCAGGTGAATTGTCTCAGAGACTTTTGGGCTACAGAGTTCCCAGCAAAGAGGTCTTTGCATTGACAGGTGCTGGTGCATACAGAGCAGGCTAGTGTGATGTTGGTGCTTCCACCAGTAGGATGGTTTGCATTTGTGATTTTTGAGAAGTAGAATTCTTGGCAAGCGGCTTCGCTCAGTGACCGAACTAGTAAAACATTTATTAGCATCTCATTCACACTCACACTTTAATTTCACAGAGTAGCCATACTCGACGTCTGGTTGCTTGTTGTTCTGCAGGTATTACATTTTCTGCCAAATCTCTTTGAAAATGACATTGCCATAGATGAAGTAGAGGTAAATATTGCATGCTAGAGCAAATGAATTTTTAAAAGTCAACTCCATTTTGAGCACTTGTCATATTTTAGTACCTCTCTAGCTGCTCTTTCTCCGGCTTGAACTGCGCCCTCCATGTAGCCACTCCACTGCGTCGCTGTTTCTGTTCCAGCAAAGTATATTCGGCCAACGGGCTCTCGAATTACCCTTTAAAACAATGTGTCAATGTCAAAAAAGGGAAAGCATTGCTTTTAGGAATATATTGCACATCGTCACATTTTTTATGAGTATCCCATGTGCTTTTTAGTACAAACATTTGTAGTGAGATTTTAAAGAAAGGAGCATGTACCAGAAAGACACGAAGAAAACAGAAGTACATGTACAAAGAACGTAAAATAAGGTACAATTGTCACTACTGAAACAAATTTAGAACACAGCCATAAATATAAACAAACCCGATCTGAACTATATTGGGGACAAGAAAAGTCGGTAAGGGAAAATACAAAAAAACTGGCAGGTGTGATGTCCTTGAAGGAAGTTCTGTGTAGAATGTATTAAAAAATTACAAACAAGTTCAAACTGATAAAATTGCATTTTAGAATCAAAATCTTAATTTTTAAAAACGGTGGCATACCGCTGTTACATATGAATGTATGGATTAGGAGTTTTTTTTATTTGCTAAGAAGTTCGTCACTCTTTGACACATTTCTATTATATTTAATGCACAATATGCACATTAAGATTTGTATTGGTAAGTCAATATTCGTGCGGATCGGCCACTCAGAAAGTGGAGTCAAAGTTAAAGAGCTGTCATAGGAATTTTAATCTCCTCAAATAAACAGAATTACACCTAATTTGTTATGAAGCAAAAACTTTAGTTTAAATTGGTAGAAAACAGATTTTGAAATATTAGGTTTGGGAAAAGATATAGCGGGGTGCTTCAACTCCTCAAAGTTATGTTTCCATACACTTGCTATTCGTGGCTCCAGATCTGAAGAGGGCACAAGAATGACATTGAAACAATTAATACATTTGATAAAGTAAGTCCACAGTGTCGTGCATGGACAGAGGCTCTGTGCAGGTGGCGCTGTAGTTATGGAGGCAAGGTGCAGGACCCAGCCAAAGGCTAGAAGGCTAGACACGACACCCAGAGCACAAAACTCACGGCCAAAGATTCCAAAACTACGTTCACTAGATGCATTGTCCATCCAACGGCTACACCGTGTGCGCATATCCCATGTGCAGTGTCAAAGGCTGTGCACAGGGGAATCAGGGGAAATAGAGAAGACGAAAGACCCTGCTTCAAGTACATGTTGCACATCACTGAAGGGTATGCGTAGCATGTTTGGGTGGTATAGATCTTGGCATAGGGTGTGGCCAAACATTAAGCCTTGTTCCCAGTGTCCATTGTGCGTGGCAGAAGGCCTAAACAGTGGGTTCTATGGACTCAGGTAGCACCTAATCAAATGTCAGGCCCTGCACCCAGAACCAGCTGAGCACAGCTGAAGGATGTACACAGCAGAGACAGTGGGTGTTGTGGCTGGGCATACGAAAAGGACAAAAGGCATGCCCTGTGCCCACAACCAAGAGTACTTAGCCAAAGGCCATGTTCAGTGGCTCTGTGCTTTGGCAAGTGAGAAACGAATATATGACGTTACAACGAATTCCGTTGCAACGCATGCCTTTACCACGCATGCGTTACAACGGAATTCGTTTACCACGCATTACATTTACCACAATTACTAGCATGGTGACGTCATACGTCGTTAAGAGAAAGCGGAAGTTTATTTTCCGTTTTCTCTTAAACGACGCTGATACCCGACATGACTTCAGGTGAGTTTCTTTTTTGGGGGGGAGACCCCCCAAGCCCCCCTTTTTTTTTTTTTTTTACTTTACTACATATACCTTTACTACAAACCTCGTAGTAAAGGTATGCGTGGTAAAGGCTTTCGTGTTAACCACGCATGCGTTGTACTGCATGCGTGGTTAACGATTTCGTTGTAAAGGCTTCGTTGTAATGGCCGTTTCCCGTGAGAAACGTATACCATTAAATAAGGTCACCATACAGAAAAATGCATTTCACAAGGTTATGATTAGGTATTCAGAAGGCAAATAACATTTGTGAGAAAAAAATACATTTCCTAACAAAACATCGGTAGAAAGAATGTTATGGTTCTGGCTCAAAACGTTATAAAGGACATTTACCAGTGATACTGAACCAATACAATCACAACTGTTCCAATGCTCTCTACTCATTTCTTCACCTACTACAGTGAACTCTGGGCAAAGCTGAACCCCATGGCAACACAGCCAATGCACATATTGGAGTAGATGTAATTGCAGTGTATGTCTGATAGACTGAGCCTCCACCCAAAATGGCCTAAGGTCATGCTGATCACACTATGGATAGGGCTGTTGACTGGCTGCCCTGGCCAAATAAAACCCCATCCTACACCCAAAGCACACCAGTTACTGTTGAAGTCAGTTCTTACACACACCAGCAACCTTTCACACTCATTGAAAGTGCATTGGGAGATGAACTGGTGAATTTCACAGTTTTTAGTTTTTACAGCAGAATCCCTTTAATTGAAGTTATTCAGGCAATATATTAATGCCAATAACCTAAGGATGGAAAGTGAGGCCTCTGCAATACCATTATACATACGAAGATTCCACCCCTCTTCAATATTTAAAATATTCAGAGTAAATTGTTATGACCCACTAGAAGGGCAGCCAACAATTATTAATCTATGTAGGTGTTTTTTAGAGGACAACCATCTTGCTTCACAGCAACTTGATCAGGCCTTGTAGACTGAGAAAGTGGCAGGTTTTAACCAGCCATGAAAGGCCCATGGAATTGGCAATAGAGGGTCGAAAGATCATAAGGTCAAACCGTGCTTTTGGCATAAACCTCTTTTTTTATGGGATTACCGGTTAAGAGTCCTCTCAGAGATGTGGTGTGGTGAGCAGTGGAGGGAGTGTGCTTAGTGGAACTGTATGTATTGAGTCTCGACCAAGAAGGGCAAGTACATTAGGATCCCCTCAGGAGTAAAATGAACACTGCGGGCATATTTACAAGCCCCTATAGCCATCACAATGTCACTTTTCTCGACTTTGTGGTGGCAACAGGGGCTTTGCCTTATTCACAAGGTGGGGTTAAGCCACATAACATGGCTTAACATCGCCTTTTGAATGAGGCACCCTTTCACACTATATTTAGCGTGAAAGGGGCGGGCAATGGGTGTCGTGGAGGGCGTTCCACCGCAACACGCCTTGATTTTCACACTGCCCCATATTTACAAGGGTGGCGTAAATATGGGGCAGCACCAAAATTAAGACCAGGGAAAACCTGGTCTTCCCATGGCTCAATGAGGAAAAATGTATAATTTCTCCTCGTTTCTGCTGTTTCAATGTGTGCTGCATTGTGTGGCACACAAAGAAATAGCAAAACGCCATTGATTGTTTATGTGCCATTCATTAAAAATAAAAATAACGTTTTGCAACTTCTATGTGTGCTCCATTAAGCAGCACTCATAGAAATTTCAAAACGCCATTTCAGATTGTTTATGTGCAGGAAGGGACACCTTACTGCACATAAACAACCATTCCCAAAACTTGAAGAGTGCCAAACAGTTATGACTGTGAAAGTACTTGCTTACTTACTACAGTAATGAACACTAGTAGAATATTTAGAGGGTTGCCTTAATAACTGGTCCCAATCAGTTTACTGTAGTTGTTGCTACTCAATTTAAAAGTTATATACATTTCAGAGACCTCCGGGCAGAGTATCTGCCTCTTCTATATTTTCTGTTGGGAGATTTCTGCGCTGGTGGAGATTTCCAACAATATATAAGTGCAATAACTTAGTAACAAGTGTGGGAGTGACTGAGGGTGGGTGGGGAGAAATTGGAAATAATTACTAAAATAGGTGGGGTTGAAAAAAAGTGAACAAGTGGTTTATGGGGGGACATGCTAATGCAAAGACATACCCACTTAAGAGTAAGAACATTACAATTCACAAAAATATACATTTGAATCTATTACATTATATTTATTCCATGGCTGGGCTTGAGTATTTTCATGTGTGTTTTGTCAGTAAAACAGGTTTAAATGTACCCCAGCCCAGCCTAGGAGTAAATTAAGTGCCACACATGGCTAATTACTCATGCTGCAACACCCTTAAATAGAAATCAATGGAGACAGGAACTAACACTAACACGTAGGGAAACAGATGAAATAAAATATAAAACATAGCATTTTAACTAAAACTTTAATTAAATTAACATCAATTTGAATAAGGTTTTAAAATTTAAAAAATCCAATTGTTATTTTAATATACATAACAAGTTAATATACTATATTTTAATAACAACACATGAAATAATACATAGCTTGCATCCAAGTCTGTGACACATCCAACACAAATAATACTGCATGGGGTAGGGAGGAAAAATTAACAATCTAAATTAACAATCTAATTTATTTATTTAATTAGAAAATAAGTATAATGTCTTCATATGTAATTTTAGTGATGGAGTGTTGTCTCTTGTCACTGTGGTAATCCTAGGTAAATAGGAGTGAGAGAAATGTGTTCAATTGATGTTAATTACAAAATATATATGTTTTATTATTTAAAATGTGAAAAATTACTAACAGTAACTTTTCACTCATAAAATCAGTCACAGGAGTGTTCATCTATGTGAAAATCTAGACACAGAAATAGTAAATTCCAGCGGCGAGTAGATTTACACCTAGGTGTAGGTGTAACTCCACATGTGAGGAGATGTACACATACAAATTTCCCTTAGTGAATAGGGCCCAATGAAATCTAAATCAGCATACCTTCCAAACTGAGTCATGATTCCTGGTGGAAAGTAACAAGTGTAACATCCACCTGAATACTGCTCCTCACACCAGTCCTTCTCTTCATAGTGTACTGGCTGCAAAACAAAGTTTCAAGAAGTCATTGCAACATGAATGTATGACTACTGCAGTACAGCATACCACTAACAACAATGGGGACACGTAGATGATCTCCTAATATGCTATGACTCCTTCACAAAACAGACCATTTTACTGACATTTCTCTAAGAAGCAATGGCTATAGATGAACATTTTTATCGATGAGCATGTCTGTCCTTTTAGTGTTGTCTATTGCCCTCAGCATCAGAGAAATTCAGTGTGATTCTTCCAGGAAGCAGCATTATTACGCCATTGTAGCTTTCAGCACAATTGATCCTATCATGTGTATGTTTGTTGATATGCCCTAACACATAATGTGATGAAAAAAACATTTCATGACATATGGAGTGTGCATGTTCACCAATTCAGCTCCTGCTTACTAAATATTGTGGTCCTGGGTGCCTCGAGTGTTTTATCGTATTTGTTTGTGTTTTCACCAGGATCAGAATTCAAATATGGTATGGGTCAAGGTATTCTCAGAGGATACACAGTGTCAGCATTTTTGATCATTTCATTAGTTGGCTTTGCCTACTTGGACCAGGACACACAGGTAAACAGGAAATTGTAAATGCCGTGATGCAACTTGAATCTGGATGATATGGCTCTTTAAAACACAAATAAACTGCGGGCAAGGTGCTAAGCGAAAACCATATGCACTTTATACCTAGTTGAAGAGAGAACATTAGAGGAAATGATCTGTATTATTTATTGATCTTGGGTATGATTAAAGGAAGTCATATCAGTGACTCTCCAAAATTCAAACATTATTTTTCTGGTAAGCGCTTTGTCACTGTGTAATGGGATTAAGGACTTCAAGACGGTGAGAAGACTCAACTCATGAAGGGTCATAAACACACATAGAACAGGATGGCTGCAGTGTTATTATCCTAAAGTTTCAAAAACTAGAGTTACTCCTCTGCCAAACATGGAAAATAATCTTGTGAGCCTTTATCTGGAAAGGACCTGGCTGAAATCAAGGCAATGATGTTCGTTTGAAATGACATGGGGCAAATCCCTGTCCTACGACTGGTCAGGTAACCCCATAATTTGTAAGGGTCTCACCGAGCAGAGCAGGAAATGATCTATAATCACCACACTTGGTAAATACAGATACTCCACTGTGTGGTGCATTGCAGTAGTTACCAGACATTTTGTGTTCCAGAGGTCAGATCTGTAGTTTATTATATTGGCGTGCAAACGCCTGTTAATGCAAATTTCAGGAAATTTGTGAGACCTTGAAATGAAGGACAACGTAGAATCATGTTGACCATTGAGAAATAGTTTGATATCGTTGTTTTGCTTTTAATTAGATGTAGAAGGAACTAGTTCTTTTACTGAAGAAATTGTGGTCACCGTTGATAATTTGCTAGCTCATTGTTGCACCACAGGCCAATTGAAGACATCCAATATATCATATGTTTATATTTGTAAATATAGGTTTGAGCGGAATAGCATCACGGGGCCAGAACTAGAATACGTAAAAGACAGACGGTCAACAGCGCATTTACATGCAGGATCATCCAGGGCAAATGCCTCTAATGAAGACTTTTTCAAATTGGGATTTTAAAAATGACGTTAACATGCGCAAAGTTGCCAACATATTCCTTTTTATGGTCTGGCCTGACAGTGCAAGCTGTATCCAGACAATTATGTGAGAACACCAGGAGAGAGGCTTTAGCTGTGCCTACATGTTGGAAGCCAGGAGTACATGTTTTGCTTGGACAGAATTTGTGTGCTTCCACAAAAAAGTGCTTGATCTCTGCACAGCTGTGATCATTTTCTTTATTTATCCAACTGCCTGAGGTTGAACTTTCCGGGGCACACACACACATGCTATTAAATTGTCTTAGATAAGTAGATAATGTTCAGTGTTTTTCTCTGGCAGCAGCACAGATGGAAGGAGGGCAGTCATTAACTGCTACTGAGTTTTAGGTCTGGCTTGACAGTGCAACTGTCACCTGACCATTTAACCTACAACAATATAATTTTACAGTTCTCTGCTTCTACAAAAATACATAGCCATTCCCACGCTATCTACTCGTAATATTGCACATGATCACCAAACATTTTTTTAAACCCAGACCTAATGGCATTGCCAATGCTTGTTGAAGTTGACAGTGCTGATGTAATGCCAGCACTTACTAAACATGCTTTGAGCATGGTCAATGCACTTTCAGCATTTATCTAAATAGGCATATACATGCTTTCAAAAAGTTTGGAGTTTGCAGGAAAATTGTTAAACGTATTTAATTTAACAAAATGGCTGGTTGAATCGACACTTTTCAGTAAAACAGTAAATAAATCTAAGAAACAAGTAACACAAATAGCTCCAAAGGCAAAAAGTCTGGCTTTCTTCTAAGTGAAAGTTACTGTTTGTCAGGTTTGTGTGATTGGTTGTGGGTTGTGTGGAAAAGGGAGAGTGGATGAATCTAAGAATGAGGCAATAGGTGAACATGTAGATAAATGGATGGACGACTACATATATGGAATGATGAATTGGTGAGTTATGGCATTGATGACTAAAGGAGCTCATGGATGCTACTCAGAAGCCAAAGAGCCACATTTAACATCGTTAAACACACATTGACAGGTTAGTATCTTTACAAAAGTGTATTTTCCTGTATACTTTTTTTCTCTGCATTATCTAACACAACAACATAAATTGAGAGGAGTACACTACTTTTGGATCCATAGCATACCTTCATCAGATATCTTGGTGTTGTGTGTCTTGCCAGATTAAATGCTTTATAATGCACAATTGCTGGTAGCAGAGGCAACTTTTCACCATGATATTTCTGATTTGAATGAAGACTCTCACCCCAAAACAATAGTAGATGTTGAACTAAATAAGAGCTGCCTTGCAGACATGCCTTACTCCATGTTTTTAAGATTAGGGCTACCCTGGCATTGATTACACTTTAAAAAAGAGTTTGACTCTTACTTGGGTGAAATTCATAAAACTACTGTACAAATGAAATGGTAATTTTCGGCAATGGTCATGGGAAAACGCCATAGGTCGTACTTGACATTTACATTCACAAAATGCCTGAAGGGCTGAAGAATCTAGTCTGATCAACATGTAAATGGCATTTACAATAACCAATGAATGAGGGATTGTTGTTTAAAGTGCATGGGGTGGAAAGGGAATCAAGCATTGCATCTTTAATGGGCCTGTTCTTGTAAAGTGATTTAATGCTGTGCAGTTAGTTGACAAATCAATGCCTACATTCGCTTGTGCTGGACAGGATATTTCTAGAGTGTTTGGTAGTAGTTTACATACCAATCTACTAGATGGGGCCAGAGTACAGCCCCTGTCCTTTTTTATACCTATTTTGCCTCTGTGCAGCAGCAGCAGTTCCTCCTTTAGGGCTGAGGAGTGTCACTCCACTAAATAAAATGCTGCAGAGTCTAAAAATAAGATGGCAATAAAGGTAATTTATTACCATTTAATTTTTTCCCGACTGTCAAGCCGAGCAACAGGGCGAGGTGGGGCCACTGCTTCCTGAGTTGCAGCAGCAGTGGTGGGCACTTAAGGTTAAAGTGTGCATGTCAATTTGGCCAGCTGTCTCACGACGGCCAGCCTGACGTGCATTTTAAACCTCTCCAACCCAGCTGTTTTAGACAGCTGGGTAGAGAGCAGGTACAGGCCTCTTGTTCCTTTGGAAGTGTTGAGGCAACCCACTCCAGCCAATTCTGGTGCTTCTCTTATGCTGGGTAATAGCAGTAGCATGAAAGCAGCATCAGGAAGAGTTAGGGGAGTGGCTCTGAGACTCCTCTCCATCTTGCAGCCTTTTACTGCAGCAGGATCGAAGAGGAAAGTGACAATGTGGTAGTGGGTAAGATGGCTATTTTATGTTCCGATCACCCTGTTTTTATACCCACTTGCAGGCAGTGCGAGAAACTCACACTCTGCTGGTTTCTCACAGTGCCTGTAAGCGGGTCAAACATTTCGCACCACCATTTTAGAATTTAAGCAGCCGCTACTGCCTCTCCGGCCAGCTTGATGTGACTTGAGGGCTTGGGTGCCATCACATTAAAGACTGCCCACTTAGAAGACCAAAACAATAGCCTATAGCTCACGCAGGAGGAGCTGGAAAACCGAAGTAGGTGTAACAACCTATGCATCAGAGGGGTTTTCCATGGTGCGGAAGGCAAAGACATCATGGCCTTCACTGCAGACCTTCTCCAGGCGATTCGTGAAAATGAAGACGCATCTCAACCCGTCCTGGACAGAGCACATCGGGTTCCGGGCCACAGAAACCGCCTGGATTTCATCCCCGACATACTCACACGGGTCCACTTGTTCGCTGAAAAAGAAGCCATCTTGAAAAAGGTTCAGGGAGTCACAACCTTATCCTATAACAGCCACTCAATCCAAATCTTTTAAGGCATAGCCCCTGCCACCCTTCGGAGGCAAAAAGATTTTAAACCTGTCACGGACAAGCTTCATGAACTTAACATCAAATATCAGTGGGGCCATTCCTTTGTCCTCATATTCACCTCAGATGGCAAACGATGTGCCCTCCGGTCACTGAACGAAGCAAAACTACTCCTCCATCCTCCACTGGATCCTGAAGACTGGGATCCTCCCTCTCAAAATGGGCGCTCCAGAAACCCCCTGCCTGGAATGGTTTACTCTCCCCTGCCTAAGCACAGGAGGCGTCTCTGGGAGCGGGACTCCTCCCAGGCTAAACAGGAGATTATCAGTCATATCCGGTCTGGAGTAACTCTTCCCTGCAATCTCGATCCCCTGAAGATAAAGAATGATCCAGACAGGGAATGCCCGGTTCTCCGTGCTTCTGCAATCTAACACAGCGGCCTAGAGCCCGGATGTGTTAGAGAGAATTCCTACCAAATGCCTAACCTTCTTGATGCAAAGGAGAGGCATGAATCCCCACAAAAAGGACACAGGGACACATGCAGCACAGCTTTTAGACCTTGAACCTCATCACAGATAGCCATGACACCGGCTTCTGGCCTTTCCGGAGGCGACCGGTCAGCGGGTGACCTCTGAGTGTTACCCTGCAACGGGCCGCTGGTGGGGGAGAACTACGGATATGCCTGCTTCTGCCATCCTCCCACATCTACAGTGTCCCTTTGAGGAGTGACTTCTTCAGAATGGCCCGTTCTTCGGACTGTGGGCTGTTCCTCATGGACATTGACATAAGTCAAAGTCAGTCAAATAAGTCAAATGCTCTTATATAGCGCACATAATCACCAAAAGGTCTTGAGGCGCTAGGCAGAAGAGTAAGAGACAGCATCCATGTTGGAAGGGGAATAGAGAAGTTTAATTAGGAAAGAGCCAAGTTTTCAGGTTTTTACGAAAAGCCAAGTGATTGGAGAAACATAAAAGATGGGGAGTTAATTTGTTCCAGAGTTGAGGGGCTATGTAGGAGAAAGATCTACATCCATTTCTCGAAGTCCGGACACGAGGCTGGACTAAGAGGGATTGAGAACTGGATCTTAGAGTTCTGGAGGGTTTATATTGGACCAATTTCTTCGCTAGGTAAGAAGGCCCAATGCCGTGGAGAAGTTTGTGCGTTATACTGAGGATTTTAAATTGGCTTCTTTGGCGTACAGGCAGCCAGTGTAACTCTCTGAGGTTAGGTAGGGATGGAGACCTGGGGGGCAAGCCCAGCACCAGACGTGCGGTGGCGTTCTGGAGGGTTTGAAGTTTTGACAGTAGACTCTCATTGATAGCGGCGAACATTGTGTTACCGTAATCCAGACGACTGATAATTAATCCCTGAACCAGAGGCTTTCTGGACTCAAGAGGTAGCCATTTAAAAATCTTCCGGAGTTTCTGCAATATACCGTAGCAGATACCTGATACTTGGTTGACATGTGCTTTCATGGAGAGAGCACATTCGATCATAATACCAAGATCCCGTACCACTTCTTTGGGTTCAGGGCAGAGTCCTAATTCTTGGGGCCACCAATCTGTGGAAAATTAGTGCGTTTTGGTGAACATTATCTGCGCCATCTTGCCTCTTCCCTGATGCCACACTTTTGTCGTGCGCGCCCGCCATTTTAAGATGCCCCGATCAGAACAAACCCTTTTGCATGCCGCTGGCCCCTGACATAGCCCTTTGCCTTCGCTAAGCCTGCACGCTGACCACCCCCTGCTTGCACCTGCCTTGAGTCATAAACCCCTCTTCGGCGCTGCTCTGCCCCAGGCCCTCATCCTGTTCCCAGCGCGACACCTCCCTGCTTTCCTTTCATGATCTCCGGCCCTTAGATGCAAACCCCCTTTTTCCCCGTGTGCCCGTTTTTTCCTCCCCGTTCCCAAGCCGACACCCAGCTCTGCCGATACCATCCTTGCCCCTCCCCGTACAATAGAAAGCTTCCCCCATCAAAGAATCCCCGGGTTGATCAAAGCCCCCCACCCCATGAGATCCGATCAAACTCCCCACATTCCGTGAATCGGCGGATTATCCAGCTGCGCGATGCTCATCACCTGTTGTGACTAGGGTGGGGACTTTAACTGTAAATGTGTGTGGGAACGGGCCCAAAGGGGAGTTCCGAGAATGTCTTTTCCGTACATCAAAGCTTTAAACATGTATGTGTAATCTGCAATAAAGTCATAAATGTGGATATAAGAGGCCAGGCCTCAGAAATACAGTTAGAGCACCTCAGAACGATACCTTCTGTCCGTTTCGTTGTGTTCTCCTCCGGAGAGAATAAAAAACCTTGTTTCCTGCTTTTCAGTCTCCAGCGCCTGCCTCTTCATTGATTTAAATAACTAGAGGGTCACAGAGGCAATACCGCCGGGCAAATATCGATTGTCCCCGACCCGATTGAACTTTTTACAATTGGCGTCCCAAGCGTGGGGCCCATCAGCGACTCGTGGATCCAGTGGGAGAGGTCCCGACGACAGAGTGAACGACTGCAACGATCGGGAGAGCTCTTGCCCAATAGACCCTCGTCTGGCAGCCGATCATCCGAACTTCACTAGTTCCGAACAGACCTCTCTCGAGTGATCTACGGTCCTGACTGGGAACCATCAGGAGTGCCGTGAGAAATACGAGAAAAAGAGGACGATCGGGCGCTGGATTCGGAAGACAAGAAACTGTCCACATGGTCCGGGTAAGGTCGTGTTGCCACGACAAGTTGCGAAATTTGTTTTGATTGCTTGATTGTTCAAAATACTAGTATTGCTCTGTTTTTTTTTATTTAGAGATTCACTGTCTGCAAACGGAGAAACAACAGGCTCCCTCTCCCTTTGCAAGCAGTGGAGGATAGGTAGGGTAGCAGCCGTGCTTGTTCTTTTTCTCCCCCACTCAATAATTGCTTGAAACTGAACTGTTGTTCACAAACTATTGTTTCCTGGAGATTCCCTGTCTGCAAGCAGGGAAGAGACCACCCTTTTTGCAGATAGTGAAAAGGGTAGGTAACGCAGATCTTTGCGGTCCTACTCATTCTCCCCATTGTTATTTATTGGTCGTTTGGTTTTATATATTTTTTTTGATCCATGAGGTATTCACTACCTGCAAACAACGTAGAATAGAAATATTCTGTCTAGTCTTTGCACCTAGTGATAAGATAGGCAGTGCTGACTTTTTAGTCCCTCGTTACGAGCCGTCATGTCTGTCTTCTCCCCACTGATAAATAGCCTGTTTAGCCCGGACCGGGTGTTAGAGGTGGACCATATAGCTCCACTAGAAGGCACCCCTAATAAGGACATGTTCATAAACTATGGGTTAGTCACCATAGCTTATAATAAATTATGGCACAGGTATACCGAAGATAGCCAAGACAAACAGTGGCCACTGGCAGGATCCTTTGACCTTGATAAAATAGAAACGTTAGAAATAGCCCTTCGAAATAATAAGACGACGCCAATTATGCTCGACAGTCTCGGTATGTGGCGCAGAGAGGCTACGAAACGACAGAGAAAAGACGAGGATAAACCAAGTAGGGAAATATACCGACAGGACAACCCCAGGACACCGCTACCCACAACTTATCCCCCGACACTATGCAAAGGACGACCAGACTTAGGGTCAGACCAATGCGCTTTTTGTAGGTATGTCGGACACTGGAAAGCCCAATGCCCGACTCTACTGAGCGTGAGTAAAGGCAAAGGGCCGACAAGAACGACAGACCGACAGTACGAGAAAAGGCGCGAGACAGAGAAGAACCCGACTTACATAGACAGACCAGACAGAACCACCACGTTTGATTATGCCCGATGGCACAGATTTCGCCAGGAAAATCTCAGCGGCATGATCAAGTTCTCCTAGGTCGGGCAATGTCAAGACGGGAACCCAGCCTCGTTTAAAATTCACAGACGGAAAGAGATAATTATGACCAATAACTGTTTTTATATTTGTCTTGGGTCTTTGTATGTCGTACTTGTACTGTCCCCCGTCTGAGTTTGTGTGTATGTAATGTACAAATCTGCGTCATCCCTCTACACGTGTTTCCGTGTTACTCGACCTCTGTTAGCAGAAACTTAGCATCAAAGCAACCTGGAAAGAAAGAAATGGTAAAACAAAATCCGTAGACCATTAAAAAACTTGAACTTTTAATTTAACACAACAAACAAGGAATAATAACGATAAACTGTAGAAAATGAAAGTCAAACAGAACATTCGCCCCCCCCATTCTGGAACCTTCCAAAGTAGGGCAGGGTTACGGCTACGCCCAACCAACGGCAACCCATATAAGGCGAGCCCCGCCGCCAACTCTTGGTCAGGAAATCTTAACGTATGGGGGAGCCGGAGGAGAGGCAGGAGCCCGCAGCCTGGGCATTTGCAGGTAGTCCCGCCACATGTCTCCTTGGCCGGCCGCAACGGGCCTGGAAAGACTAAGGTAGTCCCGCCACATGTCAAGAGGAGAGCGAGGCACCTCTTCCTTTTCTCTTCCGTCACAGCCGCAGCAGTCCTGGACGGCGGGATGTCCTGCACGTACCTCCACAACAATTTGTCCAAGTTGGGCTGGGAGGGAGAGGCGACGCGGACGAGCCTCTCCCACCTCCACCGGTAGGAGGTTTCCCAGCCCCCAGCCCGACGCCGAACACCCCCAGTCAGGCGATGGTGCCCATACTTCCACAGCACCGGACACACCATGGTGGCACCCCAGTACTTGCGCAGCACCGAACGTACAATGGTGGCACCCCAGTACTTGCGCAGCACCGAACGTACAATGGTGGCGCTTGGGGAACACCGGATGTGGAGAGGCCTTCATGCGGGGCGATGAAAAGGAGCGGCATGGAGTGCACCGGGAGAAGGAGACGATGTGAACGAGTCTCCCTCGCCCCCCAGGTGGGGGCATCACAGCTGCACCCCAGCTGAACGTCCCGCTCTCACAAAACAGGGACCTCTTCCTTTCACTCCGAAGGGTCTCTTCCATTCTTGCAAACTCGACGAGAGTGGCCCCTGTAGGGCCTCAAAATGGCGTCTGGATCCGCTGGAAGGCGGGCCCCGGCCACTAGAGTAACTTTGGCCAGCCGTATAACTCGAACATTTGTCCCATGGAGCACGAGCCCCCATCTCCGACAGCATCTCCGCAGCCTTGAAGATCATACAAAGGTCCCCGGCGGAGCCTTCGGCCTTTGCAGGTTTCCGGTAAGGGACGGCTGCCTTGATCGCCAACGAAACAAACATGACATTGCCACACCTTCTGTTAGCGTGAATTCTAGAACTGCCGAAAAGGACTCTGGTCCAAACTGCCAGTAATGGAAACATTTCCCCCTGATGCTGCTTCCGGACTGTGCCGGCCCCGCCCAAAATGGCGCTGGTATCAATCGGAACTTACGAACACCTCGTGGTGTTCCTTCGCACTAATATAAACTTGATGTTCTGAGATTTTTGTGATCCTTTGTACACTTGGCTAGAAAAGACAAGGAGAGCTCACTCGACGAACAGTATGAAAGAATCCCCATTACAAATGTTGATTACAAATGTACACTGTATTATATTTTTATAACTGATGTAAACCTCATTTACGACGCACACGTACGGTATGCATATAGGAAATCTGATTACAACTATTGTGATTATGCTTCTAAATTATGAAAATATATGCCCCCGAACCCCCAGCCAATTAATAGACGTTTTAGTCTCTTACAAATGAATGAGTAAAACTTTCCGATGTTTTTATTGTTGCAAACAACACCCCCCACTGTACGCACTTTAGCCATTGCCACGACGGACCAAATACGACCACACCCTCCTAATCCATATGCTGAAATGAATTTGCAAAATAAAGTCTTTGAAACTATGGACGGGTATTGCATGCTTTATTTTAAAACAATATGGGATGGGTAGGAAAGTTCTTTTTCTGTGCACCCTACTCTGCTCTCTCTTTAAGGTTAAAGGAAGATGGTTGCCCAGCCCTGGAGGACGGATCGGATCGACAACACGACACTCCGCCTTAAAAGTACGCGACTGACTCATGAACTCTCGCGTAGAGGAAGACCGTGACTTCCAAGGATGGGTAAAACGAATGGTGTAAATGAGGGAATGTAAAAGGAGGGTGAAATGAAATAATGTAAATATTGTAAAGTACAACGTTCCAAAGTAGCAGGGACCCAAGAACCGAAGAACTTTAGAACGCCACGGCGTTGAAAGAGGTTTAAGGATCCCGATAGTGAGATATATCCTTTGACTAGATACCTCGCACTAGGCACCTCTGGTTTCCTTTTTATGTTTCCCCGCACACGCCCTACATGAACACACTACCCCCCCTCGACTCCGAAAACCATATCCCCGGGGACCCTGCCCCAAGGAGGAAAGACGAGTAAGAGGTAAGTAAAGGACTTATGAATCCATGTATTTGAATGCGCGCGAATGCTGTCTCCCCCACCCCCCCTTTTTTTCCTTCCTCTGCAGGTTACATCAGAGATTACAGCCAAGGTGTGGCGAAGATCTGAGACCTTGCCATGTCTAAATACACGAAACGGACTAGCGCCGCAGGGTGGTGTCTAAGCACGCCTGCAAACTACTCACGTATCGAACAAACCCGAAAAATTAGCACAACCTGATAAAAAGTGATCACCCTTAAACCAGACCGGACGAATGAACCCATGTCACGTATGATGCGAAACTGTGAGGGAATGTGTGTGTGTGACTGAGGCGTTGACCCAACTGGTCAAAGGACCGAGAATGCGAGAAAGTGCGACAAAATGGTACCTCCTTTTTTCTTCTTTCCTTTTCTCAAAGCACGTCCCCTCTACCCTGTCTAATGCTCAAACTGCATGATTACAAGATTCTAACGCGGACTCGTGAATACCCTTTACTGTGTAATGCACTAAATAGCCTTTCTTGAATGCACTGCCGCCCTCTCTGTTGCACGTGTACTATTTAGCCTGCCGTTGCACTCTCTCTCTCTCTCTCTCTCTCTCTCTCTCTCTCTCTCTCTCTCTCTCTCTCTCTCTCTCTCTCTCTCTCTCTCTCTCTCTCTCTCTCTCTCTCTCACTCTCTCTCTCTCTCTCTCTCTCTCTCTATTTTTGCACTACCACTCTTCCGAGTGGTTAGCCCCGAAATTGGCAGATTGCCACCCCTAGCACACCACCTAATTGGCTTCAAATACCGTCAGTATTTGCACAATCG
Organism: Lissotriton helveticus; assembly: GCF_964261635.1. NCBI lineage: Eukaryota > Metazoa > Chordata > Amphibia > Caudata > Salamandridae > Lissotriton > Lissotriton helveticus. The sequence continues at coordinate 1,325,203,765 of NC_136069.1, read as the reverse complement.
CTTGTCTTTAATACAATCACCCTGAGGCCGCGTCATTACCTCTCCTTTTCCGCTAGAAGTCAATGAACCCAGGTTGGGCCGTAAGGGAAAGGACAGGTAAGACGACAGAGGTTCCCTAATCTGGCCCGAAATAAGGGAACTACATGTCAACGGCTCCTATAGTATAAAACAAGGACCTCAGAATACGCGACCCTCCCCTCCCCGAATCGTCGCAATACCCAAACCAGAAAAACGATCACCCCCGTTACCTCCCCTGTCTATGTCCCTGGTTGTTTCCCATAAAACCCCTGTCCTTCCTAGTTAAGTAACCGGGCTGTAAAAGGTTACGTAGGACCCAGAATGATGTTTTACAAGGTTAACAGACTAGACCAAGGTAAAGAAATCATCAAAATGAACCCCGCAGTAGTTGAAAAACAGGATGCACCGATAGAAAGGAAATGTTTAGCCCTGTTCGTCTCTCAGCAAAATACCTGTGTAGTACCATGTTGACGACTCACTGTACCCTTTTGTAAATGTGAAACTCTAGAGAACGGCATATCTTTGCCAGATTTGTCTCCCGAAGGTGGGTTACCATCAGATGAACTGTCATGCCTGTAATAAATGATTATGAAGGAAAGTCATAGTAAATCCAACAGGTCCGCCACCGGTCATTCATATGCCAGTTGTGAACATTAAATATAACGGACATTTTCATTCTTTGCCTGGAGCTGGGAGAGAAATAGACTTTTTGATTATCTTCATCTGCAAATTTTCTAAAGACTGTCTTTTCAAACTTGTTTAAGGGTACTGCTGTTGGAGGAGAGAAGGACCGGATGTGGGAGCACGAGGCCCGACTGCAGACTAAGGGACACCTGCGACATTAGCCAAGGCGAGACCACGACTGAAAGGAGCTGCAGGACGAGGCACTGTTTTCGACAGCATGAAAAGAAAGGGTCGACCTGATGCCCCTGCTCGACGTCCAGTGCCTGTCGACAAGTCCCCGCTCTCTGAATTCCGTCGCACGCCCGCCCATTTGAAGTCTCTCGTTCCCCTAGTTTGTTCCCAATTTGGCCTTGCTCCATCCCCCTTTTTCCTCTGACCTACCCTATGGACTGTTTTGAACGCTCTTCTTCCATCGGAACTTTCTGACAATCACCTCAAAGGACACAGGGCGAAAAGGACCTTTCCGACCAGAAACGCGAGGAAAGGGTCGTGCCCTGCAACGCAGAACTTAGAACAGAGCTGGACTTGTAGCTCCACCGCCGGTGCTCAACAGCGCCAACGAAAGACCACAAAGAACAATGAGAACTCATAAAACTTCGAACATTCGACATCTTCAACCACCGTTTTGCTACGCCTCATTTCTCTCCCAGCCGCCATTGTATTGATCCTGCTCCAATCCGAATCTGAAACATGTATTAACCTGCCAGTTCACGTTATGATATGTACTTGCTGCTCGCCGTTTTTGTATTTCATTCCTATGACTTTCCTGCTTTATCAAATAGGTGCACCTCCAAAAAAAAACTAGAAACCTCAAAATGTATTGTTTACAACTCTTTTCCATCTAGGGTTCCTACCGTTTTCTTTCTCATGCTCACCACAGTAGAACCGAATAGAAAATGAACCAGCAAGATGTCTTGAATATGTTAAAGGGAGGACTGTGGAAAATTAGTGCGTTTTGGTGAACATTATCTGCGCCATCTTGCCTCTTCCCTGATGCCACACTTTTGTCGTGCGCGCCCGCCATTTTAAGATGCCCCGATCAGAACAAACCCTTTTGCATGCCGCTGGCCCCTGACATAGCCCTTTGCCTTCGCTAAGCCTGCACGCTGACCACCCCCTGCTTGCACCTGCCTTGAGTCATAAACCCCTCTTCGGCGCTGCTCTGCCCCAGGCCCTCATCCTGTTCCCAGCGCGACACCTCCCTGCTTTCCTTTCATGATCTCCGGCCCTTAGATGCAAACCCCCTTTTTCCCCGTGTGCCCGTTTTTTCCTCCCCGTTCCCAAGCCGACACCCAGCTCTGCCGATACCATCCTTGCCCCTCCCCGTACAATAGAAAGCTTCCCCCATCAAAGAATCCCCGGGTTGATCAAAGCCCCCCACCCCATGAGATCCGATCAAACTCCCCACATTCCGTGAATCGGCGGATTATCCAGCTGCGCGATGCTCATCACCTGTTGTGACTAGGGTGGGGACTTTAACTGTAAATGTGTGTGGGAACGGGCCCAAAGGGGAGTTCCGAGAATGTCTTTTCCGTACATCAAAGCTTTAAACATGTATGTGTAATCTGCAATAAAGTCATAAATGTGGATATAAGAGGCCAGGCCTCAGAAATACAGTTAGAGCACCTCAGAACGATACCTTCTGTCCGTTTCGTTGTGTTCTCCTCCGGAGAGAATAAAAAACCTTGTTTCCTGCTTTTCAGTCTCCAGCGCCTGCCTCTTCATTGATTTAAATAACTAGAGGGTCACAGAGGCAATACCGCCGGGCAAATATCGATTGTCCCCGACCCGATTGAACTTTTTACAAATCCTGTGACCAAATAGTCTTAGCCTTGCCAAATAGCATAATTTCGGTTTTGCTATAGTTAAGCTGGAGTTTGTTTTCTCTCATCCATTCGCTAATATTGACCATGCACTGTTTAAATCTGGTGCGCGTTTCAAGGAAATCAAGGCTGCAGGTGATAAGCACCTGAGTGTCGTCTGCATAGGACACTGTAGAAAAGCCATGAGATTTTATAATGTTGCCCAATGGGGTCAGATATACGTTAAACAGCATGGGACTTAAAATAGATCCCTGTGGAGCCCCTACTGAGAGAGGGGTCTTGCAGAATGCCAAGGTATTGACCTTGATGTAGGTATGCCGGTCCGCAAGATAGTTCTCAAACCAGGCAAGGGCATTGCCTCTGACACCTATCTCCCACAGCCGGCGTTTAAGAATGCTGTGGGAGATGGTGTCAAAGGCCGCCGATAGGTCTAATAGGATCAGAATGGCGGACTCTCCTCTGTCTAGGGTAAGACGGATATTATCCACTATCTCCATTACTGCAGTTTCCGTACCATGAGCGGTACGAAACCCCGACTGCGAGGGATCTAAAAGTACATGGGCTTCAATGAAAGTGGAAACACGCTTGTTGACTAAATATTCCAGTACTTTCCCGAGGTAAGGCAGTAGAGAAATTGGCCTGTAGTTGGACATAGTTGCGGGGTCACTAGTGGGCTTTTTGAGAATAGGTTTTACCTGGGCCACCTTCCAGCTGCTGGGTATTGGGAACATTACCCTCCCCCTCTTTCCTCCCTTCCCAGTCATCATTCCTTGGATACCCTTTTGGTGGGGGTGACTCGGTTGGGTACTCCCAGCTTTGGTAGCGTGGATGTTGTTTGTCGACATCCTGTTGGTCCAACTGCTTTGCATATGTCTTTATATACCCTACTGTATTGGGGACTACCTGGGAGGGAAGTTGGGATCCCACTGTCATGTCTGATGGGCTCACTATGTGGGACTCCTTATTGGGCACACTATGACTAATCTTTTTAAACTTCTTTCGTTAAACGTTAAGGGACTTAATTCCCTTAACAAGAGACGCCAGATCTGGCGTATCTTCTCCTCCAGGACCCGGATGTTATGTTCCTCCAGTACACCCTCCTCCTCCACACTGACATTCGCCAAATGCCACATCCTAAGTTTCAACTCAATACTGGGCCTGTTCTCCCACTAAAACTGCCGAGTGGCTATACTACGAAAGGCAGGTCGGGTGGGAATGCTCCTAAAGTTGCAAGGGATGTGGAAGGGAGGTCTCCTAAACTGCAGCTACACTGGGACACACTGTCTCTGACCCTCGTAAACATCTACGCCCCAAACCAGAATCAAGACGCATTTTTACACTTACACCTAAGTGACCTACTAAACCGGCGAAAGAAGCGATTATTCTCAGGGGGATTCTAAGAAGGTATGGGACCCTGACTGGGATTGTAGTGCACACACATATCAGGGCACTGGCACCATGCCTGCCGCTCTTAAAAACACCTTTACTGATCTAGGTTTAGTGATGCCTGGAGATATTAACACCCTGACTTCAAAAAATTTTCATTCTACTCCCATGCACACCGCTCATACTCACGAATTGACTATTACTTCCTTTCCCTTCCCCTGCTTCAATCATTACTCGCTGCGGAGATTTTCGACATTTCGCTATCTGACCATGCCCATATATCGATATCACTTCAGCCCTACAATCACCCAACGTATCACTCAACCCCGTTGCAGACTTCCTCCTCAGGCCCTCCCGTTTCCTGTTGATGTAGCAGATACCCAGAAAGAGATTGAGGCCTTTTTTATCCCAAACAATATCTCTGATACTTCGGAAGCAGTCAGATGGGATGCTTGTAAGGCAACCATCCGGGGAGTTATATCCTCTATTGTGAAAGCCAGATCCCGAGTAGCCGGCCTGGTAGAATCAACCCTCACTAACAACATCAAGGCCTTGGAGCGCAAGGACCACCAACAACCCTCCCTTCAAAATAAACAGTAGTTAGCTGGGTTGCAAGGTCAGTTCCGTTTACATCGCACCAATAAAGCAGAACGCCTCTTGCTTGCTCTCAAACAAACATTTTACACAGGGGTGACAAGGTTGGGGTTTGCCTAGCCCGACATTTGCAGTCCCAAACCACTCAAGCTCACATCTCAAAACTTCTGCACACAGATGGTACTAGGGCCAAATCGGAGCTGGACAAGAGCATACCACTTTCAAACTTCTACAGAGATCTATACACAGATGAACCCTGTCCTCCAGAGGAAATTATGGGCTTTCTTGACTCCTACCCCTGGGAACCTATCAGCCCTCATTACACAAACCTATTAGATGATCCACAAGAGGAAATTGAAAAAGCTTTGAAACAGCTTCCAATAGGGAAAACTCCTGGCCCTGACGGCCACCCTGTTGTCACTTTACCGCAATTTTTATCTGAAGCTCCAAGACCATCTTCTTCACCTCTTTAATAATTTCACTGATGTCATGGGCCTTACTCCAAATATGTCAGAGGTTGAGATAGTGCTGGTCCCGAAGCCGGGGAAAGACCCCTCCCTTTGTACGTCGTACCGTCCCATCACCCTCCTAAATACAGGCGCGAAGATTTATACAAAATATCCTTGAGAATCGCTTGGAACCTTTCCTCCCAGGCATCATAGATCCAGACCAGGTTGGATTTATTCAACATCACCAGGTGGCCGACAACATTCGCTGCATAGCCCATCTTATTGGAAAAGTCAATTGTAGAGATATACCTGCCTGCCTGGTGTCACTAGATGCTGAAAAAGCTTTTAACCGGGTAGACTGGTGTTTTCTCAGGGAGGTTCTCATAAAAATAGGACTGGGCCCCATCATGATTTGATGGCCCCGTACATGCAGCCGACCACATGCATTTGTATTAATGGCCGCCTCAACCCCCTCATCTCCATATATCATGGCACCAGGCATTGGTGCCCGTTGTCTCCACTTCTATTTTCCCTAGTGGTAGAGCCTCTGGCGATCGCAATTTGCCGCCCGCCTACTATTTCGGTATCCTTATGGGAGGATACATACAAAAGATTTTTCTCTTCGATGATGACCTCCTCCTATCTTTAACTATTCCGTCCTCTTCTCTCCCAGCCCTTGCTACACTTTGCGCTCCTTTGAGGTTGCCTCAGGTTTTAAGATTAACTTAGCAAAATCTCATGCCCTGAATCTCACCCTACCAACCTCGGAGGTATAAGATCTACAAAACCTGATCCCCCTAAAATGGTCTGTGAAGATGATACAATATCTAGGTCTAGACCTGACACTCTCTTTCTGGACTTAAGCCAACTGGCGTAGATATAGATGCGCCGCTAGGGAGGTGATTTGCAGATGGCCTGGCCCCGCCCTGTCATGGTTAGGATGCATTAACACTGTTAAAATGTCACTCCTTCCAAAAATACTGTGGGTTCGATTCGCAGAACTAACTTAAGACAAAATCCTAAATGTACTGCTTCTGGTATTCACAGAAGGCATTTAGTAGTAGTAAAGTTAGGATTTTGTCTTAGGTCTGTCTTAATTCTGTCTTAAGTCTGTCTTAAGTATGTCCTAAGTTTGTCTTAAGACTGTCTTAAGTCTGTCTTAAGTCTGTCCTAAGTCTGTCCTAAGTCTGTCTTAAGTTTGTCTTAAATTTGTCTTAAGACTGTCTTAAGACTGTCTTAAGTCTGTCCTACGTTTGTCTTAAGTCTGTCTTAAGTCTGTCTTAAGTCTGTCTTAAGTCAAACTTAAGACAAAATCCTAACTTTACTACTACTACTTCCAAATGCCTCTGTGAATACCAAAAGTAGTAGGACAGACTTAAGACAGACTTAAGACAAACTTAGGACAGACTTAGGACAGACTTAAGACAGACTTAAGACAGACTTAAGACAAACTTAAGACAGACTTAAGACAGACTTAAGACAAACTTAAGACAAACTTAGGACAGACTTAAGACAGACTTAAGACAGACTTAAGACAAAATCCTAACTTTACCACTACTGCCTTCTGTGAATACCAAAAGTAGTAAGTTTTGGATTTTGTCTAAAGTTAGTTCTGTGAATTTGGCCCTATACTTATTTCAAACCCTCCCTACTCCAATCTCACAAAGTGATATTCTGTCTCTTAAGCGGGATCTGACCAACTTTATCTGGGGCAAGTCTCGCACAATCTTTTCTAATAAGGTGCTGATGCTGCCACGAGGCCCGGGATGTTAGCATGTCCTAACCTTCTTCAGTATTATTGGGCCTGCCATCTGCGATACATCTCAGAATGGGTAGTCTGGGAGAGTGAGTTCCGCCATCAACCTAGCATACTTCAACCCTCGGAAAAAGACGGATATCACAGTAGATGCGAGCCCTGTTGGACTTGGGGCAATCTTAGCCCAGTATGATAACGAAGGAGAACAACGTCACATCGTGGCATACGCTAGTCACAGCCTCACCGACACGGAGAAAGCATACTCGCAGACTGAAAGGAGAGCTTGGTGGTCGTATGGGCTTGTGAGCATTTACATCTGTTCGTCTGTGGGAATCACTTCACGCTCATCACTGATCATCAGGCCGTGATAACAATCTTCGGAAATCCCCATGCAAAGATGCCACCATGGATCAAAAGGTGGGGAATTCGCCTTCAAGACTACACGTACACCATCATTCACAAACCGGGAAAGGCGGAAAACCCGGCAGATTACATATAGCGACAACCGCAAGCCTCGACGCAGACAAGGTGCACGCTGGCAGAAGAATATTTCCATTTTGTCATCGATCAAGCATGACCACCTGCTGTCCCACTCGATGCCATCATAGAAGCCACGGCTAAGGATGCCACGCTCCAAAACTTCATGCATCGAATTCACCCGAACTCGTGGAGGCATCTAGAGAGCTTGCCTTGTGATAACACGGTTAACTTCAAGATCTCATATCATTCAGACACGTCAAGGATGACCTCACGATCAGCGCCAATGGACTACTACTGAGAGACAGGAGAATTGTCATCCCTCAACAACTGAGACAAGGAACCGTCAATTTAGCACACGAAGGACACCGAGGCATGGTGGCAACGAAGAAAGTGTTGTGAGAGCGAGCCTGGTTCCCATCCCTTGACCAGATGGTAGAAGCCACACTCTAAGACTGCCCTCAATATCAAATCGTAGGACGTGAAAAACCGCATCCCCGCTGCAAATGTCTGACCTCCCAGACTAGGTGTGGCAACAAGTAGCGGTCGACTTCTTTGGTCCACTGTGGGAAATACATCATCGTTATTATGTATGAATATTCCAGATTTCCTATTGCGCAACAAATCTCATCCACAAGAGCAGCTGCAGTCATACCAGCCATCGATGAAGCGTTTGCTGCGTGGGGAATCCCAGCAGTAGTGAAGATGGACAATGGGCCACCATTTAACGGGCATGAGTTTGCAGAGTTTGTGAATCACATGAACTTCAGACACAGAAAGATCACTCTCCGGTGGCCTCAGGCCAATGGGATGGTCCAAAGGTTCATGGCCACCATAGAGAAAACGATACAACAAGCCGAAATGACTCAACGCGACATCCAACCAGCACTGAATGAAGTATTACGAGCGTACAGGACCACACCACAAAACACCACCAACAGGTGCCCCGCCACTCTGATGCTTGGAATAACACCATGCACCAGATAACCAATTACAGACGTTGCCATGCAACCCTGATCCCCGACCTTGGACCACGAAACTCTAGTGCACATTGACAAGACCAAGAAAGCAAAAATGAAAGAGTATGCAGACGATCGTCGACATGCCAAGGTATCCGACATCCGAGAAGGAGACTGGGTACTAGTTAGACAGGAGCGGAAGACCAAGGCCGACAGACAATATGGTGTCCAACCATTGCAAGTGATGAGGCGAAAAGGAACCATGATCACAGCCACCTCTGGGACCAAGAGAACAACACGAAATGTGTCACACTTCAAGAAATGCCATCCTGCGGTGTACACCCAAACAAACTAACCTGAATGGGAGAAAGACGACTCAAACAGAGAAAGCGAAGAGCAAGAAGAATATCAACCGATACTGAGTCCAAGTGAGCGAGAGAAAGGCGTCTCTCTCCCCGGCCACGGAGAACTATCTGGAGACCCACCCAGCTTATCGAGGAACTGCAAGAAAGCACAACTTGGAACACTTAAAATAAAAACGGGGAGATGTAGTGTTGCTGTGCCTTACCTGGCATATTACGTCAGGGTCAGGCATGGCCGGAAAGGGAGGAAAATGGGCAGAAGAAGGATGCTGCAGATAGAGCTACAGAGGGCAGAATGAAGACGCGTTGAAATGCAGCTGGTGTCAGCATCTTTTCTTTAATGGCCTGACATGAAACAGGCGTTTTGGATCCTATAAGCAGTGTGAGACTGAACAGGCAAAAATGCAGTCAGTTGATTCCCCAATGTTTGAATATGCTCAAAACTGTGCAACTTCCAACATAAGGATGAAAATATGTCAAGCACTGTCTAACTCGTATATTCTTCTATACAACTTTGACAGAATAGCTTATATGGAGAGATCAAAGAAACTTTAACACAACCAGTCAGGAGCATCATTACTTACGTTTAACGCTTCCTCTGAGCCCAGGACTTTGGCATACAGCTCACATATTCTTCTCTTCCTAAGTGCACAGAAAGCAGTTACAAGTATTACAAATTGATTTGGCATAGACAGGTGTCGAAGAAGGGAAAAATGCAAGAGTTCATAGTTACTAAATTACATGATTACTTAGAAATACAAAACCTCACTTTTTATTTCTTATTTAATGGCTTGATTACCAAAGCAATATTATTAGAGGGAACATCTCAACCAAACGAGTGAGAGCTAGACTGCTCAATGTAAAGATGTCCGTCATTGCAGCAGCATTTCTCTCCAAAATGTCTCCCACATGCATGGGGGTACCCGCTTCTGAGATAAAACTGTTGCGATAGATCTGCCATAAAATGTAGTGATGGCTGAGCTTACAACCTGCACCTTAGTGCCGGAGATGATCACAAAGCCTAATTTCCAGGGCACACATAACAAATGTTTCTGATGACCTAGGAGATATCTTCTAGAATGTCGGAGTAACATTTAAAGTTTTGTTTTCTTTTCAGCACTGCCATTGGTTCAATCGTGGTCCCCGACAGAAGTGATACCACAAAAAATAATGCCGGGAAGGTGACCCTCAATTGAGGAACTCATAGTACAGCATTTCTGCCAGCAGTGGGTCTGGTGAAAGAGTATTCTGGATGGTAGATCACAGAACATCACCACCCTTTAAAAGTGGGGTTATGGTGGGAGTGGCCCTCAGTCAATAGTGTAATAAAACATGCAGTTCTAACCGTTTGCTATTTAGGGGGCTACCCAAAGAAGCACTACATAGAAAAGCTTGGAAAAGACATTGAGTATCAAACTGGTCTCATGTGCTGGGTGCCTCAATAGTTAGCAATTTAAGTCTTGAAAGAACTTTAAAAAATGGTTGGTTGAATCCTAGTTCCAACAATGAGTCATGTAGAATGGGTTTTAAGTCTGCTTTGGGATTAAAACTACTCATGTTACATATAGTTCTAATTTGGTACAGGGCACCCTTGCCTATAAACTGTGACAGAGCCTAGGGTGGAGCATGGAAATCTAGCTGCAGTGACCAAATGTGGTTCAACGCTAGGTTGAGCATATGATTGGCTGATTGGTTCACAGTGTATCAGTAATGCATCCCAACCACTGCCAATATCCCCAAGGTGATCTAGCCCTTGTGATCTATCAAACTGGTTGTGTCACTTATAGCATATGTTAAATAATGTATAGATGCAGTAATTCTCAATAAACTACCACCTGATCCACTTCCATCTAGTGCTGCAGATGTGTCTGTTGTCTTTTGTGTGAAGATGTGTCTGTTGTCTTTTGTGTGACACTGGGTGGAGACACAGCCGTGGATCACTCACCTTCCGTAACCACGTATCATGAAACAGGGCAATGGTGCGTAGCATTACATACGTGGAAAATGTTGGGCGTTTTCAATTTTACAAACGTTGGAGTTGTTTGCTTAGCTAAGTGCCTTCATTATTGTACAGTCGCAGGTAAAATTCCTTGTTTTCTACTGCGCTTTAAGGTGGTTTCTTCCACCCATATTTCTATCGGCATAACCGCTTTAAATTATTGAAATGGTGGCAAAAACATTACAAAAACCGTGATAACCATATGCTTAATTGTATTTTGGACTTGTTCTTTTAACACAATATTGCAGCTTTAGAAAAAGATAATGAAATGATTAAAATATATCTTGAAGTCATTCAACTAGATAAAGTTTGCAATGTTCAGAAACATTGTCTCACACCTTACAGTAGGATCGTGGCTATCCCTAAACGTATTCTGCTACATCGCAAAGTGTGCTGAGCAAAAAGGAATTAACAGAGGTAAAACCCTTTTGACTGCGGTGACAGCATCACATGAGAGCTTCACCCACGGTAAAACCATACACATATTTAATTTTATGTTTTTCAATATTAGGATGAAAAATGCTTAAAATTCTTACCTGTCTTCTTTGCTAAGGCTTGCCAGTTTCGCAGCCTTCTTGGCCAGAATGAAACTAAAGAAAATAGATAACACATTCAAATGATATGGGTGTGCTGTTCCCAAACTTCATGAATAGAAAATATATATTGGTATATTTGGTTATTTTTTTAAATGTGGATGTTTCAAAATGCAATATTATACAAACAGCAAATCAGGTTAAATGTTAACGTGTTAGCAGGACGAGGATGCATGGGAGTTTACTGTAGTGGCACTTATTTGTGGATTCTATACACAGGTTAAGAAGAGACACCGATCTGGTAGTAGACATACCTGCTGAAGTGGTTCTCCTTAAACCGCCCCAACCTTCAGGTCTTGGGAAGGCCATGTGGGACTTTTTTATCAAGATGCACAATCAAATATAAGCTATGCGTGTTTCTTTATATACAGCCGTGACAGCCTAGTTTTAGGAATGTTATCTAAATCAAGTTTGGATAAAAATTTGGCAATGACAAAGAAAAGAAAAAGTGAAAAAGGAAAATGCAGCCTCTGCAGTCAGAGACAATGCCTGGATTGTAAAGGCTCTGTCAGTATAATTGCTCAGTGGGATTAGTCATCTATAGTTAGAATCTTAGTACCATTATCATGTGTATTTGTAAATCTCACCCATTGGGGTATCTTGGCACTAAATAGCAGTTGTCTATTGTTACCAAACTCAAAGGTACTCATTTTTCCGACACAAGGTATGGATCCACTGGGATTTGAATCTGCGACCATGAGGTAATGTAGTGGTTCACCGAGCCACTAGACTGAGCTATACAGAACTGAGACAGCTATGCGTTTCAGAAGATTAAACTAGGGTCGGATTGGCCTATAAGGCAATCAGCCAGTGGCTGACGGGCCGTTCTGGCAAGTCAGTGCATGGGGCGTTCTTTTGGCCATTTGAGAAATTGGGTTGTTGGTTGAGTGAATGAAACACTACTCAAGCAACAGCCACAATCCTTGACGGGGTAAACCACAAAAAGTCACTAAATTATCACATGCTTCGCCCTCTGGTAGCTGGGCACAAAAGTAGTCAGGCTTAATTCTGAAGCAATGTGTAAAGTATTTATGGGGCAATATAGTTAAAACACAGAGAAAGAAAATTCCCACATCAATTTAGAAAAATAGAGTAACATTTTATAAATTATTTGACACCAAAACAACAAACATTTAATCAGTAGATTCCGAGATATGCAATTGCAAAGATTTAAGGGAAGTATAGTGCCTAAAAGCACAAAGCGCCACTCGCAGTTGCTGATTCTCACTGGCGATTGCAGCAGCGCAAAGAGTCGGATTTACTCGAGGTTCACATTGGGGGTCGATGTAGGCGACAAGATCTTGGCACGAATGGGCCAGTTTGCAGTTGTGAAGAGTCCAAAACTTAGGGATTTTATTTTCTCTTCTTTTAGGAGTAGCTCAAATGATGCCACACCAAAGATCCAGTACTTGAGGGACAATTTTTGGGGATCAGGAGCTCCCTCTAGCAGAGGCGAGCAATGCTCAGGCAGGTCTAGTTGCTGGTTCAGTACCACAGGTGAACTGGGCAGTTGCAGATAGACCTCTGGAGATTGCTGCAGCCACGTAGTTCAGAACGGAAGGTGAGTCAGCTGACCCTTGGAATCACTTCAGTCTGGGAAAAATGGTGAAGGCCCAGTCATCTTTCTCAGATAGCAGAGCAGCCCTCAAGCAGAAGGGTAGTCCTCTGGCAGAAGGGCAGTCCTTTTCTGTAGTATCCACAAGTCAAGAAGTGTACTGAAGAGTGGGTCTGAGGGTCCACTATTTACACCTGGTGCAGATATTGAAGTGGAAAAAGCTTCTGCAGTCTTCCCCCTACAGGGGTGTCTGGAATTTCCTGCCTCCCTGTCCTGGTCCCAGTCTGTCTGCAGGCACAACAGGCTAGTTGAAGTCCTTTGCGTATGAGCTGAGGCATTGTCTCTGAAGTGCAAGTGTGACAGGTGACAGCTTCACCCCCTCATCATGCCAGGATGGCCCATCCTGCCAACACTCAGACCCTTTATTGTGTGGCTTTCTGGGAGGAATACACAAAGACCAACTGCCAACTACACCTAGTCTTGTGACTCAGGAACAGGCACCAAATGTTTAGGCAAGGAAAATGCCATTTTTCTAAAAGTTACATTTTCAGAATTGTGACTTAAATTACGACATTACCATTAAAGAGGGTTTTAAATTACAATTCAGACATCAAACATTGCATTCTTACCTGCTCCCAAATAAATGTTATCACTTATTAAATGTTATATAATGGGAGAGGATGGCCTTCCACTAATGAAAAATGAATTTGAGAGTTTTCCCCTCCCAGGACATGTAAAACTTGAAAGCATATGTCCAACTTTTTACATACAATACACTATGCCATGTGGGCTGATTAGGGTACTTTAGAGGGGACTTATGTGTATTAAAAAGGAAGGTCAAGGCCTGGCAAAATGTTTGTTTTGCCAGGTCGAAATGGTAGTTTAGAACTACACACACACTCTGCAATGACAGGCCTGAGAAAGTTTTTAAAGGGCTACTTATGTAGGTGGTACTATAAGTACTGGAGGGCCACTAGTAGCATGTAATTTACAAACGCTCTGTATGCGGTATAGGACTTTACTAGGGACTTACCAGTAAATGATAAATGCCAATTGGGTGTAAGCCAATTTTACCATGCTTACAGGAATGAGCACAAGCACTTTAGCACTGGTTAGCAGTGTTAATGTGCGAAGAATCCTAAAGCCAACAAAAACAAATTAAGCTAAACAAGAGGAGTTAAGGTAAAATGTTTGGGTGAAACCACGCCAAGGATGTCCGGTCTAACATTCTGTTTGTGGGTCTGTTATATGGTCTGCTGGTCTAGTATTTTCTGCTGATATACCTCATAATAAAATAAAAATTACCTGCAGCAAGAACAAATCCTTGGAGTCCTCATTACCTTGCAAAACACATATACAGCATGTATTTACAAGTTCAAAACTGCCCCACTTGCAAACATAGGCTATCTAATTCACTAACAGCGGACACTTTTATTTTGGTGCTTGGGTATATTTTCTGTCCAAGTTGGACCCCGGCTAATACTGCCACTGAGGGCTTAACCTACAAAGCAGATGCCTCCGGAGGGAAGCTGTGCTAAGATAATATGTGATACAAAAGGGGATGATGGACGGAGCGTTTGAGCAAATCAAACACTCACCCCCAGTCAACTGATCTGGGTTTAATCCATCACCATTCTTTAGCCCACTCAGCCACCCCATTTCAGACATGGCCATATGTAAATCAGTCTGACCCTGTGCCTCATGGGAACAGTCCAGCCCGAACTGCCAAGCCATGTCTTCCATGGACCGGAAACAAGCATTCTGGGACCGGTTTCGGATTCATAATCCTCAGCAGCCAGGCTATCTTGAATCCAGTGGCCAAGTGAGCAAGGGACTCACGTCTGAGCATACCCTGCCACACTTATGGTGAACAAAGCATACAAAAGGGGATGATGGACGGAGCGTTTGAGCAAATCAAACACTCACCCCCAGTCAACTGATCTGGGTTTAATCCATCACCATTCTTTAGCCCATGGCCATGTCTGAAATGGGGTGGCTGAGTGGGCTAAAGAATGGTGATGGATTAAACCCAGATCAGTTGACTGGGGGTGAGTGTTTGATTTGCTCAAACGCTCCGTCCATCATCCCCTTTTGTATCGCTAAGATAATATGTAGCATGGCGTCTCTTACGTGACACAAGTTCTGCTTCATTTAACCTGGCACTGACCCACCCCTTCTCTGTTCACAAGTGTTGTGCAGCTAGGAAGATGCTTTCTTGCACTCTAGTGAAAGTTTGCAGTATAAGACAAATGCTAGTGTCACAACCTCATTGGCCCCGGAATGCCTTGCTTGATATTCTGTCTTCTCTAACCCTGCTACTGACTGACAGGGACTCAACTCTGACCTCCAAGCACCCCAAGACCAGTTAGGAAAGTACTTCACAAAAACTATTGTTGACTTGAGTGTGCTTTGTGGACATGTAAATGAAAATAAAAGGAAAAAGGAAAATATAACAACTAGATTCGTGAATGGAATGTGAGTATGCTGGTCGAACTAATAACACCCACTTTTACTGTGCTCTAGCCATTTGTGCGCTGGCTACTTAAGGTTCAAGTAGTGCATTGTGCTTTGACTCTGACAGGCTGCCAGCCAGTGCATATACTCATCATCTGTGTGATTATTCTTAACTCACAAAGGGATGCACACACTGAAGTCTTACCAAGTGCAGGAAAATGCAGAAAGCAGAGACCTCATGTTAGAAATGGTCTGTCTTGTGAGTTCCAGGCAGAACAGCCAAATATTCATTTTCTTTATCGACTGCATATTTAGAGGCAAAGAAATAGGCAACACTACATTCCAGAGAATGGGGCCTTAAGGCCCATCTACCAGCATTTCATGTTTTGAAATGGTGTACGTGCACATTTATGTAGCGTATCCACAGGATTTCAATGGTACGACATGCTTTTAGAATCTGGGGTCCCGTCACAAATCTGAGTGATTAGAGTCCAGGGGTTGTATTACAGTAAGTGCCCCAGGGGCATAACTGGCATTTGGGCCCGCTTTGCGTGCCCCTGGGGCACTTTGATATTACATTAGGGGGTGCAGATCATTGTGCGTCCCCTTCAGTAATACTGATAACGCTGGCGCACTTAAAGCACCAGCGCTACCTTCAGGGGCACTCCCTCATTTGCATGGGGGTGTGCACTGTGCAAATGAGGGAATTCCTTTGCCTCAGCGCCCACGCCATATTACAGACAAGGGCACAGAGGCAGAGAAGCTTAAGGGGTGCACTGTGAGTGTGCCGTCCGAGAGCAGCCCTCTGGAGGGGGGAAAAGGGATTCTATGAACCCCCCAGACATCCCTGTGCAGGCGGGTGCAGTCACAGACTGCACCCGCCTGCAAGAGGATCTCTAACCCCCTGTAAAAGTGCAGGCAGGTGCTGCCTGCACCTGGAAAACACGGAGCGGCTGCAAGTGGCTGCTCCTTGTTTTCACATGAATGCGCTGCCCTGGGGGCAGTGCAAGTTCGCAGCTGCTCTGGGGGCAGCACATTCACCGCAATGGGTGCACTTTTATTGCTTGCACCGGGCACAACTTTTAATAGGTGCACTTGGTGCAAACATTGAAAATGCATAATATGGCCCCAGGTGGCCTGTTGATGTTGTACTTACTTCTGTTTTACAATGTTTAGAGTTCAGTCATATTGAACAGTGGCCGGAAAAATTGGAGTAGGCTAATCAGTCAGTCAGTCAGTCAGTCAAAATACTTTATTCGATTTTAAAAGAAAACCATAAAAAGACATTTCATACAAAAGAAGGCCTAAATACATTTACATGTTATTTCGGCTGTAGTCATAATTAAAAAGTTTAAAATGCATATCCAAAATATTACGATACATCCTTAGTAAACGACAAAAGATAAAGGATGACTACAAAAGCGGAAGGTTGTGCAAATATCCATGTAGTCTACGGTACAGGGGAATCATTGGGTACTATCATAAATACATGTTTATTTTTAATGCGCGCTGCTGCTGCTAAAAAACTTCCCATGCAGAATATTATGCGTGTGGTACTCAAAGACTGTAAATAAAGGAGTGCCGGTTTAACTTGTTTAAAGCCCGCCTCCCTTAAAATTGGGAGCAAGTATTTTTTTCGGGGCGTTGAAAACAATGAGCAAAACAAAACAAAATGAGTGGTGTCCTGAATTGAGTGATTGTCACAGGAGCAAGGGGGGGGGCCGACTCTGGCTTAGCCCAGGCTGAATAATTTCCCAAATTAAAATGAATCAGATTTAGTCTTAGTTTTGTCAGAAGGAACCTATGAAAGGGTCTGGTAACTATTGAAAGGTAAGGTTCCATGGCAGTAGAACATTTTGTTAGGTAATAAGACCTTACCGAGGGCTTCTGGAGTTCTTTTTCCTCTCGGGATAATCTTGCCAGGGTCAAGAACTGCCTCTTGATCAAGACTACATCTGTTGTTTTTATACATAAAGGGAATTCAAAAAGTTCTGGTCTTCCAAGCCGGTGAAAAGACTTCCTCAAATAGTCCAGCCATGGAATCTTCTTATAGTGCTCCAGTGACATAACATCCTTCATAATAGAGTGGTTCAGGGTTACCTCCTTGTTAAGCCACGTCCTCAGCCAGTAAATCAGGGGTGCCAAGTTGAGATTGTCTGTTATATAGTCCAATCCCAGCTCTGCATGGATAGAGTAAGTTGGGGTTGATGGGGGGACTGATAGTAATGAGCGTAAGAACCTGTTTTCGGCTCTCTGGATGGGTTCCAGCTGTGCGTAACTCCAAATTGGGGCGCCATACATGGCGATTGACAGACATTTTGAGCTGTAGACCTTCAGTAGGGCCTCCATTGGCCTGGCCCCCAATTTTTTAGAAAAGGCCATTAGGGCTGCTGAGGACCTGGTCACCGATAGGCTTTTTGCCCTAACCTGTGGGCCCCACGACCCCCTCTCGTCAAAGAGCACCCCCAGGTAGGGAAAAACTGCTGTACTAGACACCTCTTGGCCCTTACATCTAAATGTTTTAGTCAACCCTTTGCGCCTGTGTGCTCCCACTATCATTGTGTGGGATTTGCCAGCGTTAACCCTCATATCCAGGCCGTCCATAAAAGTACCAAATGCATGCAACAGGCACTGTAAGGCGTTGCCTGTGCGGGCTATAAGGACTGCGTCGTCTGCGTATAGGAGTGCAGGAATCTTAGCTTCTCCTACACGCGGAACGTCCCCCCCCGGTCTCCTCCAGGCACCTCCCCAGGCCATTGATATATATGGTGAACAGTACGGGGGCTAATATGCATCCCTGCCGAACCCCACGCAAAGACTTAAAATGGGGGCTGCATCTTCCCTCCCTGGTGACCCTAACCTTGGCAGACAAATCCTGATGTAAAGAGGCCATGAATCTAACCAGGGCCCCATCTATTCCAATCCCCAGCAACATGGCCCAGAGCTTAGATCTGTTCACCAGGTCGAAAGCCGAGGAGAGGTCCATAAATGCTAGAAATAGGGACCCATCCTTGGCGATCGTATACTTGGCGATCAGAAGATGTAAATTAGAGCACTGTTCCACTGTGCCCCTCTTTTCCCTGAACCCGTATTGGATGTCGGCCAGCCCACCACACTTCTCTAAATTCTCCCTCAGTTTTGTTAACAAGACTCTGCCTAAGATTTTAACGGCAGAGTCCAGGAGGGATATGGGCCTATAACAGCCTGGGTCGTCCCGGTTGCCTTTCTTAAAGATGGGGACGATGATGGAGGTTGCCCAGGAAGAAGGAAGGAAGTTGCTTGTGGCTGCATTAAATACGTTGGTCAGGACGCCTGCCCAAACACCGGGGGAGGATTTATAAAGATCGGCAGGCACCCCGTCAGGGCCCGGTGCTTTATTTTTTGAAGTTTCATGGATGGCTTTTTCCACTTCTCCTATATTGAAGCTCAGGGGGGTCATCTCTGGGGCAACAGATGGGCAGAGGGTACTATCCGAGCTCTCCCCACCATTTTTCATCTGGAATCACGCAATCCAAATCTGAAATGGGCGAATCGGAGAAAAAGGGTTGGTTTACTATATTCCAGAATTCTTTGCTATCCCTTAAAATATCTACATTCAGTAAATTATCCCAGGCTAGTTTCTTGATCGTATCTTTCCTGGTTTTGATAGCCAACTTATATTGCTTCCTAAGGTGCGCTATGTTATTCTTATCCCTTGGTATGTGCTTGAGTGCAAGCAACAACAATCTGTGTGCTTTGGAACAATTTGCGTCAAACCAGCGCTGGTGCTTGCTGGCCCCCGACCTCGTGCCGACCGTAAGGTCGGTCACAATTTGGTTACAAATTGCTTCAAAAGCTCCCTTGATTTCATTGGACGGGGACATAGTGTTTCGACAAACCTCTAGATGACTATTGATTTTTGGTAAAAGCTCTGCGTGAAAAGTGTCAGGCACCACATTCGCCCACTTGAGCCTTCTCCCCTGTTCCACTGAGCGTACTGAGGTGTGGGCCTCTTGAGGTTGAGGTTTGGGCCCCATAAACTGCCCCCATGCTACCTCCGCTAATCCCGGGTTATGGTCGCTGTGCACTGACACCAGCGTGTTGTATGACGTTACCCTATTTAGGATCCCTGGGGGTCATAAATATAAAATCAATGATGGACCCCGGGATGGTCCCTTTGTCTCTTAAGTTTGACTTAAGACAAAATCCAACTTAAGTCTGTCTTAAGTTTGTCTTAAGTTTGTCTTAAATTAAACTTAAGACAAAATCCTAACTTTACTACTACTAAATGCCTTCTGTGAATACCAAAAGTAGTAAGTTTAGGATTTTGCCTTAAGTTAGTTCTGTGAATCGGGCCCCATATGAATATCTAACATCACATAAATTAAAATTTAGAGGTGGGCCAAATATTCCGTTCTGCCGGGCAAAATTGGTGGAATTTTGGTAACTCCTCGTTATTCTTGTAACGTGGGGTTCTGGGCAAATTCCACCAAACGCTGTGAGGCAGAATTTGTTCTTGTGTGTGGCTACAGAATGATAAGTGTGATTTCCAGTCGGTAGGAGGACATCCAACGAGATTTTTCTAACGTGGGCAATGCCGACCGTTTGCGGTCAGAATGCTACTGATCGAGTAGAAAATCCATTTGAGTGGCTGTAAAATCAACTTGAGTGGCTGCACCCTCTAGCGAGCTGCATGGTGCCATTTGGGCTGATTTTTCAGCACAGATCATGCTCAATCCTAGCGTGAGCAGTGCGACATTGGTGGAACTTCACTGAATCTCGCAGAGTTTTTATGTAACTTCGTGGAATTCTGCAGGGTCAAATTCCACCAGTTCCACCAACCCCTACTAACATTGAACAGTAAGGGCGGTAAATGGCATTTGGAGACAAAACAAAGCCTAGTAAATGGCCAGTGAATCATAAGAAAAGAATCACTCTAGCATCATCACTGATGTGCTTATAGTTGTATGCTTCAACCTGTCTATCACCAACATCCATGCAGGTCTGCACTGATACAGCTCAGAGCTTTTGTATTGTCGGATTCTCTGTAAATAAAGCTATTGAAACACTATATAGGATAGTGTCTATGCAGTACAGGACACAAGTGGATGCCTGTAAGGTTCAGTTGGCCTGCAGTCTGACTATAAGTGGCATGAATTGGTTGGAAAGAACAGGGTTTGGCAATGGCTGGAGTTAATCATCAACACACTTCTTTAATCTTTAAAAACAAATTGTTAGATCAAATTCACTCTGGTTTTTCACCCATCTCAAGGGACTGAAAGGTCCAGCCTGCTATTACTGAACCTCTTAGATACTGTTTGGGTCACGGTATAGTAGCTCTTATTCTCTTGGAGTTTAGTGCTGTCTTAAACACTGTATTCTATGAGGTTCTGGAGCACTGTCTATCACAAGTTGCTGTCGTAGCAGAGAGCAATCCTGGTGGATATTTATTCCATTGCATATGTGTCAGGCCATTCAGCTCTTCCCTTCTACTTTGCCTTTAAGGTGCATCTTCATGGGATTTCACAGAAATGTTCCTATAGCATCATATTGTTAAATAGAGATATCAATGTTGCATCAATGATTAGTTCTTTGGGGCAATATGGAATATTTGGAGGGAGAGATGACGCAGTCGCCCAAGGGCGTCGCCTAGCTTCCAACTCTTCTGGCCCCACCACTATGGTTGCGGCGCATTGGACATGGACGTGGTGAGAAGCGGCGTCTCATTTGAGGCTCCATGAGGCTTTAACAGATTGAATTGAATTATTTTGCATATCAAATTAATTAGTTTGAGTACTGAATTCCTCAACACCCTTTTGTGTGTTTCAGGCCCGTGGCTGATTCTAGATTGGTTAGTTCCTCATTTAAGCTGAAATCACAACTCACCTTTAGCAGTGTGAGATTACTTTGTTAATATATCCATAGTCATAATTCATTTCATGCCATTACTCTGTTCACTCCTACTATCCCCTCCAAATCCCGATTCACTGAAAGTGACATATTCCAACAATCTCAGGTGGCAATCCAGAGACCAACCAGTGACTCTTAATATTTTGTGACACAAAAACCTTATGCAATTTCTTCATGATCCCACCAAACTCCATTAATAAAGCAGAAAAGCCTAATTTATATGTCATGGCAATAACGTCAGACCTGCCAGCAAGCAAGGACTAACACTTTCTAAACACTATTTTCAACTTCACCTCATGCAGCTGACAGAAACATGACTTACTGATATCTCAAAACACTATGCACCTACTGTACCCTTCGATAATCTGCAATAAATGTGACTAAGAATGCATAATTGATGGTGGGATCACAGTAATGCACAGGGGGGCATATTCTCAAAGATCTATCGGCGAGTTATCAGTGCTCTATCACTGCCAAAGTCGCAATAAATGTATCTCCTCATTCACAAGCTGTGCAAACAGCCCATATCAACAGTTTACCTGAGATAGCAGCCGCAACAAACATCGCCACTGATGACCCCGGCAACTATCGCTAATGTGATGCAGAGTAGGCATTCCACCACGTAACAACATTCTCAACGACCAGCCAGATCTGTGATAAGATCACAAAACAGGCAATAAGGTGCGTTAGCAGCAGGAAATTAACACCTGCTCTGACTTGGTGCAAAGCCGGACTACAACCTGCACCAGAAAAGGGAGCCCAGCCCAGAGCCACATGCCACACCTGAAGAACAACAGATGCTATGGAACCACTGATCATGCAGCGCGGACATCCAAGAGGACCAGAACACCCACCGCCACCTACCCCCGGACTCCCCGCAATCCCCCACCCCCGGGCCCTACCCCGGGCACACCCCACCTCCCCCGGACCAAGACATTGCACATCAACATCACGAAACGATGCACAAAAATATTTGCCTGATGTTGCACTTCTACAACAATTAACATTTAAGTGAGTACAGAAAATCTGAATCATTCATTCACAATTGAAAGTCCCAAAAAATATCACAATCAAATTTGTCTCCAAACAACTATTTAGAAGAGTCATGGCAGGGCATCCCTGGACGTTCTGTAAGTCACAGCCTGCAAGACAATATCCAAGATAAGAAGGTGTGTCAGGCACTCATCGAAGGACAGTGAAAGAGAGAGAGAAAGAGAGAGAGGTAGAGAAAGAGAGAGAAAGAGAGAAAAAGAGAAAGACTGAACAAGGAGCGCCAGGCCAGTCTGGCCCTTGGCTCATTCATACATGCCAACTGCTGCGTGTGTTTCGCAATTGGTGCACCCCAAATATAAGGCCTGGCATCAATGTCAGCGTGAAGGCCACATCACATGTAAGAAATGCAAGCAATAGTCAGACTAAAATTAGGTATGAAAGTTCCTTTGTCTCAATACACAAGGCGGAAGGACAACCGAACCTCCGACCTTGGTCTTGAATGCGGCTGGGACACCTTGTGTGAGATACCATACCAGACTCCAACGACTCCCACACCACAAACTGCCCACACACACTTGTCCCTGCTTGTGCTACACCTGCTAGGGATGCCCTTGACACACTGGTAAAAAAGCAACCCATACGTCCAAACGTTGCACACACATACGACTCATTGCCCAGAGTAGTGGCATATCGTCCACCGACCTGGCGCTGGGCTGAGGATTGCCTCTGCTTCGAGACCAACAAATGCAATGGCAGGCCATCCCAGGCACATGCACAACCCCTGTCACGTGGAACTGTACCGTGCACGAATGCTGCATCTGTTGGGATCACTGCCAATGGCAGTGTTGAGAATCAGTTTCCGTCTGAGTTTCTGTCTTGCCTACCTCACCTGCGTCCAGCCCTGGTTCCACTGTCGATCATGCACATTCGAGTGGCCTATGGAGGTCTGCTTATCCAATGCAATGGTAGCTGAATTGGATTATGACTTGTCTGTGCGCCCCCTGTTGGCCCACGAACAGGAGTGTCGCCAGAATACCCGTGCATGGGATGTCTTG
Organism: Lissotriton helveticus; assembly: GCF_964261635.1. NCBI lineage: Eukaryota > Metazoa > Chordata > Amphibia > Caudata > Salamandridae > Lissotriton > Lissotriton helveticus. The sequence goes on along the minus strand of NC_136069.1, from coordinate 1,325,180,719 downwards.
CTCTTTGGCATATGTGCTGGCAGTTGTGCATGGGAGATTGCACAATTCCTCATGTGCAGTGACCACATCGAGGTGCTCCCCTATTGGTCTGTGTTGCGGATTGGTGAAACAGAGTGGACGGAGCAGAGCTGCCCGGACCAGTTAGTGGATTGGCTCTCCCTCGTGTTCCTTAAACTCGACATCGACGTACTCTTGGAACAGATTGCCCATGAATCTGCGCTTGCATTCATGGACGAGTAACTACGTTCCTGCAGCCGCATCTGATTGTCACCCACCGCACATGTCCCCACACCTTGTTGCATCTTGGGGAATGGACAAATATCCCACCACAACAGTTGACATGTCTGCCTTCCCCTAGACTCAGAATGCATGTGCGTGGAACTACGTGTGTGTGTACATATACCTCTGCAAGGCGACACAGTCCCATGGGCAGAGCTGCTCAGCGTCGTTTGGCAATGTTCCCAATTTGGACATACTGCTGAGGGGAGAGTACACACATGGCAATGTAGTACGACATGTGAACTTGTAGGAGCCTTTCACCTGCACACTGTCAGTGGAGCAAACAGTCGGCACAGTCAGTTTGTACAGCACTATGCAAATCTCATGGGCTGTGAGTCATGTCCCCTGACACGGGGCAATGAGCATACGCCAAACATCACATGACTCGTCCAGCAAGTCAAGGTGGGCTGAGCGTGTTGCCATCCGCAATGATTTGTGTTCATTTTTGCCTCCCCATTTCTTGCACCTCAACATGTTCCTATGCTGCCTGTAAGTGTCTTAAGCATTTCTCTTCATGTTGTGCCCCTTGGCTTGCCACTACTGACACGCACATGCTAATAAAGTCTATGCAACTTCACTAGTGTTCAACTGTGATGAGGGTTGATTAGAATAACAAATTGTGTGCCTCAATGAGAATTGTCCGTACACAGGGAGGGGCTGACTGATGCCTGTAAATTGGGGGTGGGTCCCTTTTGACAGATCTACCTATGTGAGTCAGACATTGTGTTTGGAATGGTTGAGGCAGACCTGTGCACTTACGTGTCCTCAGCAATGTGAGTATGGTGCCCCACTTCTGGCCATGTCGAGCAATGTTATCCATCAAAACAGACTGTGTCCACACAGATGTGTGTGAGTAGGTATGCAAAGAGATGTTCTGCTGTCACATGTGATGGGGGACACCACTTCTGGCCTGCTACCAATTTTGTCATTTCTACACACAACCCTATTTAATACATGGACTTGTGCCTACGTTGGGGGGTAACGAGATTGTTGTTCATGTGCAATGAGGCCACAGCTAGTTCACACCTTCACAGTCATCTAATTTGCCATGTGGGTCAGGTTCAAACATGTGCATTGATTTCATTTAACATGGTGTACCACTAGTAATATTACAGCTTAGGGGGGTAGATGTATTCCCAAAAGTTCTCAAGGACTTAGTGGCAGACCAAAAGTTGTTTGTGGTATTAAGTTTAGCAGCACAGGCCAGGTTATTCCAATACTCTTTTAAGACCACGTCTCGCCTTAATTTTGTTACACTTTTATAATTGTGCCTTAAAGTTCTAATGAGGGTAGGATTTCTAGGGGAAATGGATAAAGCTGCTCTAAGATCCCTGTTAGCCCTAGAGCAGATGTTATCAAACCACCTAGGATCAGATTTGTGTAAGGCTACCGGTCTGGAGATCAGTTCTTTAATGCCTGCACATAATAGAGTAAAGGCAGAAACTGCCTCTGGGTTGGGGTCAGCCAAAGTGAGACAAGTCTCACAGAGAGATGGATACATTTTTATCACCTTCTGGAAGACATCCCTATAATCCATGCCCTTCCATTTAACTCTTAAGCTATCAGTTGAGAGTTCTAAGTTTCCCGCTCCCAATTCCCTTCTAATATTTGGTCGCGGGGCTACCTTTAACGAGACCATATTAGGATTATGGTCTCCAAAAATGGATGCCTTCCCCTCTGCCTCAACTAAATAGTCTTCTAATGATAGAGATATAAAGACATAATCTATAGTTGAGGCTCGTCCTACACCTCTATAAGTGTGTAATGGATTATCATTAATGTTTAAGGCTGCAATGTCCATCACATTTAGAAGGCTGCTATTTGAAAGATGGCCTAATAGCTCATATCCTCTCTTGCATGGATTGTGTGAAATAAACTGGGAAGAACTCCCAGTAATGCCTTCTCCTATCTTTGCGTTGAAATCTCCCCCAGGCATATCCCTGACAGTTTGTACTTTCCCAGTAAATTATCCAGGTCCTGAACAAAGTTAAAAAGGTGAATGAAATTAACATTTGGTGTAGGTAAAAAGTCATTATTATAAAAATGAATAAAGCAAATAGAGGCCCCCCGTGTATAAATCAGAACTTGAAAATTAACATTCTCAGTGGGTATTAGTTTAACTCTGCCACTTGAAGCAATGCTGACCCATATTGATAAACCCCCTGAAGGTCTGCCATATTTAGGTTTAGGGGGAATAATATTAAAGCACTCATACCCTTCGAATTATAGCTCTTTAGTTGCCCAGGTTTCTTGAAACATAAGGATGTCGAATTTATTCATCATATTTGCCCAATCTTCTATGCTTAATTTTGAGGCCAAACCTGCCACATTCCAACTCAACACCTTCAATATTGAGTCAAAACAATAAATTAATTGGGTCGATTCCACCCCGGGGCTGATGTTAGAAGTCTCCTTGGCTACTGTATAGACCAATCCAGTAGAATGAGTTTTGGATAAAGGTCAATCGAGGGTGTCTAAATCAGAAATAGCCGAAAATGTATTTACCGACTGATGAGAAGGGCAGAGAAGTGGGCACTGTGTGAGTGGTGATTTATAGAAGAAACCAAGGGGTAATGCACAGATGTTTGTAGAAAAAAAGCAATTGGTCTCTTTAACTGCTAACATAGATCCAACGGTCCTAGGCCGGGAAAAATTAATAACGATGCAATCACCCCTGATAGTTTTCGCTGCAGGTCCCACCCAACCTACCTTTCATACCATTAAGATTTCATGTATACCAGACCTCCTGTACCCTTTGTGTTTAGCCATCCAGTCTACACATTTATTCCGCAGTTGTTCCCAGGACTCTGATTTATTTTTCTCTAGTGGGGGTACCCCTACAAGGGTTAACACATATGGGCAGGATGCAGGGGGTAAATTTAAAACATCCTTGTTTGGTTCTGCATGCTCCCTGGTACCAACGTCCGCAATACTCGAGCTAACTGTCGGACCAACTTGGGCATCATCAGGAATTACAATTTGGGTATTGGCAGATGGAGTATATAACTTAGAGACTAGGGGGTTTCTTGTTTTATTATTAGAATCAAGGGAGACAGGTAACGACTTTACAATTTGGGGCGCTTGTCGTGCCAGTTTCACATTATGAGGGGGATTTTCCAGGAGACTAACCTGTCGAGGTGGCCCATTGTGTTCCCTGCAAGGTACTGTTACCTTAGGAGTTAGAAATTCCAAGCGGTCTAATCGCTTCCATAATTTATCAAAACTTTTATCCACAAGCCCTTTAACACGGTCATACAATGTGTCAACAATGATATCTATCCATAAAGGGGGTGGTGATGGACAGAGTATCTGAATTAAGCAGAACACTCCTACCCAGTCAAAAGATCAGGGCTTGATCCATCACCGTTTTTTAGCTCACTGCACCATCCCAGTTCAGAACCTGGCTACATGCAAATTAGTCTGTCCCTGGCCCAGTGCATCATGGGAACAGGGCAGACCAAACTACCAAGCCAATTCTTTACTGGAAAGGAAACAAGCTTCCGGGGACCGGTTTCTGGCATTACAGCCGTCTTCGGCCCGGCTTGCTTGAATCCTGATGGTGCAGTGAGCAAGGGACTCACATCTGAGCATACCCCTCCACACTTGTGGTGGCCAAAACGATTCATAAAGGGGGTGGTGATGGACAGAGTATCTGAATTAAGCAGAACACTCCTACCCAGTCAAAAGATCAGGGCTTGATCCATCACCGTTTTTTAGCTCACTGCACCATCCCAGTTCAGAACCTGGCTACATGCAAATTAGTCTGTCCCTGGCCCAGTGCATCATGGGAACAGGGCAGACCAAACTACCAAGCCAATTCTTTACTGGAAAGGAAACAAGCTTCCGGGGACCGGTTTCTGGCATTACAGCCGTCTTCGGCCCGGCTTGCTTGAATCCTGATGGTGCAGTGAGCAAGGGACTCACATCTGAGCATACCCCTCCACACTTGTGGTGGCCAAAACGATTCATAAAGGGGGTGGTGATGGACAGAGTATCTGAATTAAGCAGAACACTCCTACCCAGTCAAAAGATCAGGGCTTGATCCATCACCGTTTTTTAGCTCACTGCACCATCCCAGTTCAGAACCTGGCTACATGCAAATTAGTCTGTCCCTGGCCCAGTGCATCATGGGAACAGGGCAGACCAAACTACCAAGCCAATTCTTTACTGGAAAGGAAACAAGCTTCCGGGGACCGGTTTCTGGCATTACAGCCGTCTTCGGCCCGGCTTGCTTGAATCCTGATGGTGCAGTGAGCAAGGGACTCACATCTGAGCATACCCCTCCACACTTGTGGTGGCCAAAACGATTCATAAAGGGGGTGGTGATGGACAGAGTATCTGAATTAAGCAGAACACTCCTACCCAGTCAAAAGATCAGGGCTTGATCCATCACCGTTTTTTAGCTCACTGCACCATCCCAGTTCAGAACCTGGCTACATGCAAATTAGTCTGTCCCTGGCCCAGTCCATCATGGGAACAGGGCAGACCAAACTACCAAGCCAATTCTTTACTGGAAAGGAAACAAGCTTCCGGGGACCGGTTTCTGGCATTACAGCCGTCTTCGGCCCGGTTTGCTTGAATCCTGATGGTGCAGTGAGCAAGGGACTCACATCTGAGCATACCCCTCCACACTTGTGGTGGCCAAAACGATTCATAAAGGGGGTGGTGATGGACAGAGTATCTGAATTAAGCAGAACACTCCTACCCAGTGAAAAGATCAGGGCTTGATCCATCACCGTTTTTTAGCTCACTGCACCATCCCAGTTCAGAACCTGGCTACATGCAAATTAGTCTGTCCCTGGCCCAGTGCATCATGGGAACAGGGCAGACCAAACTACCAAGCCAATTCTTTACTGGAAAGGAAACAAGCTTCCGGGGACCGGTTTCTGGCATTACAGCCGTCTTCGGCCCGGCTTGCTTGAATCCTGATGGTGCAGTGAGCAAGGGACTCACATCTGAGCATACCCCTCCACACTTGTGGTGGCCAAAACGATTCATAAAGGGGGTGGTGATGGACAGAGTATCTGAATTCAGCAGAACACTCCTACCCAGTCAAAAGATCAGGGCTTGATCCATCACCGTTTTTTAGCTCACTGCACCATCCCAGTTCAGAACCTGGCTACATGCAAATTAGTCTGTCCCTGGCCCAGTGCATCATGGGAACAGGGCAGACCAAACTACCAAGCCAATTCTTTACTGGAAAGGAAACAAGCTTCCGAGGACCGGTTTCTGGCATTACAGCCGTCTTCGGCCCGGCTTGCTTGAATCCTGATGGTGCAGTGAGCAAGGGACTCACATCTGAGCATACCCCTCCACACTTGTGGTGGCCAAAACGATTCATAAAGGGGGTGGTGATGGACAGAGTATCTGAATTAAGCAGAACACTCCTACCCAGTCAAAAGATCAGGGCTTGATCCATCACCGTTTTTTAGCCCTGATCTTTTGACTGGGTGAGAGTATTCTGCTTAATTCAGAGACTCTGTCCCTCACCACCCCTTGTTGTAAATATTTTTGTCCACCCTAAGCGGGGAAGGGTATACTCAGACATGAGTCCCTTGCTCATTGCACCATCAGGATTCAAGCAAGCCGGGCCGAAGACGGCTGTAATGCCAGAAACCGGTCCCCGGAAGCTTGTTTCCTTCCCAGTGTAAGAATTGGCTTTTGTAGTTTGGTTTGCCCTGTTCCCATCATGCACTGGGACAGGAACAGACTAATTTGCATACAGCCAGGCTCTGAAACTGGGATGGTGCAATGAGCTAAAAAACGGTGTTGGATCTAGCCCTGATCTTTTGACTGGGTGAGAGTATTCTGCTTAATTCAGAGACTCTGTCCCTCACCACCCCTTGTTGTAAATATTTTTGTCCACCCTAAGCGTGGAAGGGTATACTCAGACATGAGTCCCTTGCTCATTGCACCATCAGGATTCAAGCAAGCCGGGCCGAAGACGGCTGTAATGCCAGAAACCGGTCCCCGGAAGCTTGTTTCCTTCCCAGTGTAAGAATTGGCTTTTGTAGTTTGGTTTGCCCTGTTCCCATCATGCACTGGGACAGGAACAGACTAATTTGCATACAGCCAGGTTCTGAAACTGGGATGGTGCAATGAGCTAAAAAACGGTGTTGGATCTAGCCCTGATCTTTTGACTGGGTGAGAGTATTCTGCTTAATTCAGAGACTCTGTCCCTCACTACCCCTTGTTGTAAATATTTTTGTCCACCCTAAGCATGGAAGGGTATACTCAGACATGAGTCCCTTGCTCATTGCACCATCAGGATTCAAGCAAGCCGGGCCGAAGACGGCTGTAATGCCAGAAACCGGTCCCCGGAAGCTTGTTTCCTTCCCAGTGTAAGAATTGGCTTTTGTAGTTTGGTTTGCCCTGTTCCCATCATGCACTGGGACAGGAACAGACTAATTTGCATACAGCCAGGTTCTGAAACTGGGATGGTGCAATGAGCTAAAAAACGGTGTTGGATCTAGCCCTGATCTTTTGACTGGGTGAGAGTATTCTGCTTAATTCAGAGACTCTGTCCCTCACCACCCCTTGTTGTAAATAACAATGATATCTATGGCAGGATCCCCAAGTGTGAAGTTGGAAAAAGCAGTCTGCGTAAACTTCATCTGAGTGGAATTACTTTGAGTATCCGCATCAACTAAAACAATTGGGTTACTACTGGGGATTGGATCTGCAGAGACCATTGGACCCTTAATCCACGTATTTAATGTTGTACGTTGTGAATTCAAACGTGGAGGCTGTTTCCGTTTAGGGCAGGCTGGTTTCACCACCTTCCTCTTCCTTCTTGTTCCACATACTTCTGGGTTAGGAGTTATATCCAGATTGGCTGTGGTCAGTAATTCGGTTGGACTACACCCAGATTCAAAGTCAACAATTGTTCTTATGCCCAGCATATTCTCTCCGGGGGAGGTTTGTGGCGAAAGTTCAGTGACTCTGTGTGTCGATACCTGTGCCTCGCTTTAATGTATAGTATCAGTTTGTGCTACACATTGGGATTTTATGGGGCCCATGGACAATCTTCTCTCCGTCAGCTCAATCATCCAAACATCCAAAAGTGCCAGTAGTAAATCGCACCACTCACCACTGCAGAGTAAATCTAGCTCTGGTTGTTAAGGGAGTGGCCCAGCCCGGCCCGAACGGCCACAGACGGCCCACCCCTTGCCTGGCTTAGCCCGGTACCTGCCCACGTGCGTCCCGCGAGGCGGAAGGCGTTCCGCACTCTTCTAGCACCTCTGGGCGTGGCGGGAGCATCACAGGTGCGCCGGCAGTCCCCGGGGCAGCCGGGAGATGTAGTCGCTGGCCGTTGCCCTCACGGCTGGGAAAACGCGCTGAAAGCTGGAAGCACGGCCATTGCCCTCACGGCCTCCTAGACACTGCCCGAACATTGTCGGTTAGTTTCTGGCCCCCAAAGCATGCTCGGCACTCCACGCTCTTCTAGCGCCTCCGGGCGCGGCGGGAGCGTCGCAGGTGCGCCATTGGTCCCCGGGGCAGCCGGGAGATGTAGTCTCTGGCTGTTGCCCTCACGGCTGGGAAAACACGCTGAAAGCTGGAAGCACGGCCGGTACCCTCACAGCCTCCTGGACACTGCCCGAACACTACCGGTAAGTTTCTGGCCCCCAAAGCACGCTCGTTGCTCCACGCTCTTCTAGCGCCTCCGGGCGCGGCGGGAGCATCACAGGTGCGCCTGTGGTCCCCGAGGCTGCCGGGAGATGTAGCCTCTGGCCGTTGCCCTCACGGCTGGGAAAACGTGCCGAAAGCTGCAAGCACGGCCGTTGCCTTCACGGCCTCCGGACACTGCCCGAACACTGCCGGTAAGTTTCTGGCCCCCCATGCTCACTTGTTTACCTCACAGCATGTCAGGTGCGCTGCAACATGCGCTCAATCATTGTCCCTACATTCATCCATACTTTTATACTAGAGTGAACATAGACATGACACATCTATGTGATTTCGAATGTTTCATTCACATTCTGAGGAATGCCGGAGCTGGAGCAGTACATGGCCGTGCCAAGCCCACATTACATGGTTGCCCAGTGGTGGCCCAACCAGAGTCCTTGGGGGAATGAAAAGGTAATCTAAAGAGAAAGAGTTCAGTCCGCAGTCAGATTGCTGTGTCATTGGTAACTAGAGCAGATATGGCAGTCCATATCGGAGTCCAGGTGAATGTCGCAGAGTGTTCCGGGGGTCATTGAGAGGTGTTGTCCCAGGGCATGATGCATAGGGCAGAACTAGGCAGGGACAGGCCATATGGCGGGGATGGATGCTACTACCTCCTTCCTCACACAGTCATTACCATCCACATCTTACTCCTCTGATACGTCTTCTGTGTCCGGTGTGTCAGGTGTGTCTAGTGGTGTTATGGCTGCATCACTGTGTGGCACTAATACATCAGGATGCGAAGGTGCTAGGGCTGCATTGCTGTGTGCCACTGACAATAAAGGGTGCGAAGGTGATAGGGCTGCATCACTGTGTGCCACTGACACATCATGGGTCGGAGATGTGTGTGTCAAAGTTCCCGCAGCAGTTATCTGGGACAGGCTCAGTGGCAGCAATGGCATGAGGAGGATCAGCAATGCATGGACGATCCCAGCTACATCTCGCTGGTGTTCAGCTGTGGCAGCCATACTTCCAGCCTGCATCAGCTCCATGGTCTCCATTATCCTGCGCATCTGTGCCAACTCTGTACTGTCATCGCTGGAGCCTGTCTGACTACACTGTTCTTGTATCTGAGTAATGGCCCTAGCGATGTCAGACAAGGATTGTCGGAGAGCATGGTGCAGACAGTTGGTGTCCGTTAGGGACTGTAAGTGGTCCCTGATGGGACTCAGACACCCACGTATGGCATCGAGTTTGGCTGCCACAAGGTCAAACCCCACCCGCAGCTGATCAGCCATCTCCTCCTGGCAACCCAACACACTGCATTGGAAATCCATGTATTGGTTGTGGGGGTCCTGGGAGACAGTCGTGGTTGTGTGTGCTTCCTGCTGTGTGGTCTGTGAAGGGGATGGGGTAACCTCAAGGCAGCTGGTGGGGTGCGGAGGCTGTCCATTATATGTTGGAGGGTGTCTGTGCAAATGTGCAGGGTGTACTCTTCATAATCACTGAAGATATGTGTGGTCTGCTCTGCAGGAGGTGTTGATTGTCCCTCTGCAATGTAAAGGGGAGACGCAGGTTAACAGAGTGTTCCATGTATGTGGACGCTTTGTAGATGTTTATATACAGACTGCATGACAATGTACATTGTGACTGTTTTGGTGGAGCTGGCTATTTGATGGGAGACAGTGGACATTTCGCCTACATGATGGATGTGTGGTTGTACTCGTATATTATCATCTCACAGTGCCATGTATTGCCAGATGTGATTGGCCAGTTTCTACGCACAAGCGGCACCAGTTGTGTCCTCTGCCCTGTGGAGTAAGTGTTGCACTTTGCACCACATTGCCGTCAATGTTGATGTGCTGTGATTGCTGTGTGTGTGTGCTGCATTGTGGGAGAGTCGCCCATGCAGCTCTGATTTAGCGGCCCCTTATCCCTTTGAGGCACTGTGCCTTTGACTTGTGTGCTTTTCGGGTGCTGGGATGTTTGCGACTTGGGTCATTTGTGCTCTTGGACAGATTTTGTGCTCTTGTGCATTGTTTGTCTGCAGATGTGTTATTGACGTCATGTGTTGTAGGTGCACGTGGATGTGTCAGAGTGTGACCTGCTCCTTTCCAGATGTGATCCACACTGGGCCACCTCAATGTAGTCTTGTGCACCAGGTCATGTATTTTGACTGCAGCTATGCTATTGGTCATGCAGTGTCACTTGCATTGTCAGTGTGGCTCACAGAGTCGCTGCTTTTCTGGATTCTGCACATGTGCATGGGTAGGTTGTGGCACTGGTGATATGGAGGGGGCCCATTCGTGCACATTGTGGACGGGGGGCTTCTTGGTGTTTCTATGTGTGCTGCAGTGTGCCAAGGGTATCATGGACATGTCCCACTATCACTGTGCGTGTGCAGTGTGCTACACAGGATTGTGCATGTGAGCCATTGTGCCCATCTCCTTCCGCCCACCCAGTACCTGGTGGTTTCTCACCCTATTGCTGTTGGGTGAGGTCATATTGGGCTGTATCCACACCTCCAACTCCTTGCACCGTCTCCACACTGATGACTGTGGCCACCATTTCCTCCACCTCATCCAGCTCCTCCTGTGGCGCTGGACTACCACATCCAGTCACCTTTGATCCCTTCATGTTGGCGGCGAGTTTCTGTTTGGTCTGGCTTTGCACATCATGCCACCGCCTCTTGACCTCATCCACTGACCTCCTCGACACTCTGACTGCATTAACGTTGTTGATGATGGACCGCCATATTTCTGTTTGTCTTGCCAATGATGCAGTGGAGGTGACAAACAGTTGTTGGTAGTGTTCTATCACCTCCGTGATGATGATCCGGTCTTCCTGCGGACTGAACCCCATCTTCCTCTTCCTCTTCTCCTTGCCATTTCCCGAACATGGGGTTCCTGGCTGGTCCTCTGGGTGGCTTGTGGGGTTCAGGTTGTCCTCTGCACTCAGTCAGGGTGCATCCATGGTGCTACGCAGTTTGCTTTGGTTTTGGTGTATTTTTTTTGTTGCTTTTATAGTGCATTTTCCCACACGAAGCATGGGAATTGCAGGCCTATCGCTGGTTGTCACTGATTTTTGTATCGTGTTTTGGGGCATCGCATCTTTTTTGACGTTCGGGTTTCGCATTTTTTTGGGGTCGCGTACATTTTTAGGCGGTCATTTGGACGTGTTATCCTGCTACTATCGCATCGTGCCACTGGGTTGGGACTACAACGTTGACACAGTGTTATTGTGTCGTGATAGACTGTGATGCGAAGAGTTGCGTTAATTTAATTTGGAGATGATTATCACACGTTCTTGAGTATATGTCCCAGGGATTCTTGTTGCTGTAAATGTATATGTAACACGTACTTTACTCTCAATGCTTGCGCCTCAAAATTAAATACATCTCCTCCTCTCCTGAAATTCTAAATGTCATATATCACCCATCCAAACTCCCCGCCCCTACCCCCTGGGAATAAATGCACATTTAGAGAACAATGTGCATATCACTAATCAACTGTTGATATCTGAAATAATTTTCTGTGGAAAACCAAATCTTGCATTTAATTTACTTAACTCCTTCTAACAATGAACGAATTCAACACTGCAAACACACACACAAGCCAAGACATCTACTATAGATCTCATTATCTCAAATATGCCTTTTTGATCTCATTCCTGAATATCACAAAAATTGGTCAACCAGTAACTGAGATATCATGAATCTATGACACTAAAATATTGCTCACAACAACGTAGTTCTGAACGCTACCAGAAACCATTTCACCTATCTCTACACTCCAAGATGAGTACCATGACAAAGTCCAATATAAAAATGTCATAAATAATCTATTCAATGGCATAGTACCTTTCAAGAAATAAGGATGAAATTACAAACCTCGTCTCAATGGTTCTCAGGACAACATAATATTGAATGAAAATGAGCAAGGATGTAATAGAGAACTTGGAGACACTGATTCTGCCCGATAGTCTCCAATTCAACAAAAACGAAAATCAGTTACAAGACATTATTAAAGAGAAATATACAAAAACTTGTTTACACCATTCAAATACGTCAGCAATTGTCCACATTCCTAGCTGTTAATGACTCACAACCTCATGAGAGGATTCTGTGCATTAAAAAAATCAATCCATTCAGTTTTTCTTCTCCTTTTTAACCAACAACCAGCTTATTCCCTAAACTAAGTGGGAATTGCAATGAAACTCTCAAAATGATCTAATAAAGATTATTGCCACTGTGAAACCATCTAACCATTTCACAGAGCCCAATCTGACTTCTCTAGACGTGAAATTCTATTTTGTATTATGCAGGACAAAGTTAACTTTCATTTAAGGTATACCCCTGACTGTCAATCAAGTAAAGCTTTATCAATGCTGAAAAAAATCCTCCGACAACTTTGAGGACCTTACAATTCAAACATTTATGAGGTCTTTTCCATGCATTGGAGGTTACTGAAAGTTGTGTGTTTATGCAATTTAAAGCATACATCAATGAGAGCAGCCTATTTGAGGATGCATTACATAGTCTAGATAATGGCAACTCAAGCCTACTTATTCGTCTTGACCTGTCAAATGATTTTGACACAGTAAATAAGAATACACTTCTCAAAATCCTAGACGACAACTTGGCATTAGTGGCAAACTGGCTTAATTCCAAACTTACCAACTGATCTCAGCAGTTAAAACTAAGCAACTCATACTCCACCCCAGTTTATCACTCACAAGTGTTTCTTTGAGGGCCTATATTTGCTCAAACCCTTTTTAATCTCTATCTTGAACCCCTTGAGGGCATCATCAAATATCAAGGTATTTTATGACATCAGGATCTTGAAGACACACTGCTATATCTATACATGTCCGAGCGAGATGAAATTTCACACTTAACCAAAATGTGTGAAAAATACCAGGGTTGGATGCTACTTTACCATTTGAAAGAGAATGTGCATAAAACAGACTTTCTGTTAATCTGTCCTCCTCAGTCCAAGATCCAAGTTTAACTTTGACTGGACTCTTGTATTATTATAGAATCTAAACCTTAGTACAAGTAAGTGGATCCCCACGCAGCTGGGAAAGAGGACACAATGTCTCTGCCAACCCAGCTGCTGTCCCCCTGCCATATTTTGACTTCAAAGAGGGAAATGTTTGCTGGAAGTGCTTCAGCCAACAACACAGGAGCACTCTAGTGAAAACAACAATGCCTGTGTCATGAGTTCTCTACAGGGCGCAATGCAACTCTCCCCTATGTTAGCCTAACTGTAGGTTGAAGGACGCTTTTGCTTTGCAGACATTATGAAGTTACAAGTTTGTTTTTGTGCCATACTATTATTTTACAAATAGGCTGCACAAGTTTTGTTGTTCAGCTCTTCTGCTGCGATTCAGTCTGAACATTTCGCACAAGGTCAAACAATATTGTGCCTTGTTATTCTCTGTGGTCGGTCACTAACACATTCTATCACATGGACATAATAGAGAGACCCAGTGTTGTTTTCTAGCATGGCATCTCCTATCATATAAGCCAAGTCGTGTCATTTTGAATATAGACATGAGAATTTCTAGCAGAGCAAAGGCCCCACAATTAGCATGCTAGCTCTACACAATCTAAGATACAGAGCAGCTAAAGGCAAATGCCAGGTATGGGGCCGGTTCTAAACCCAGAGATCTCTGTTATATCACTGTGCTCATTTAGTGAGGTTAGGCTTAGGCAAATATATGATTTGCCATGATTGGGCTTTTCATTGTGTACAGTTTACTGATAATGCAAATTACTCTGCTCAGTGTCATATGCTTTCTAATTGAAGCACAGTTGCTGCTGCATGATAAGAGCATGATAGTTTCAATAAATATTGTGAACTTTCCTTGTGTCTTTCATTTGTTTATTATGGACATGCATGAGTGAGGGAATGAAAGGTGATGAGTCTGACCTGTTAACATGTTTCATCTGGGGGACTAGAGTGTTGTGTTCTGGGATGCCAACTTACCTGTTACTCTGGGATGGTTAGGAGAGCAGATAAGGCACTGTGAGCTAGTCAGGATTTGGGCCCATAGGCACTAAGGTGGTAGGTGACTCCGTCCCTCCATACTGATGTTCTGTGATCCCAGGCACAGTTCTGTTTCAAAACAGAATCCCTGCAATACCTGCTGCCAACCATACCATGGCATGCAGTGTTTTAATTTGTCAACGGCAAACCCCCAAAATTGTGGCTATTTTTTCAAAAATATAATGTAATGAATCTGATATGCTGAGAGATTCATTTACTTCCATCATATCATGGACATTGATAACTTCTTTTAATACCCATGCTGTACGTTGTGGTCAAAAGCAGTACAAAAAAACATGGGAGACACAGTATCAGAAGGTCCAGCCTAAAACTGAAGGCCTTTCAACATCTAGTGGGTTAGTGGCGCCCCTGACTGACAGGGCATTTCTATGTGTGGGCAAAGCTGAGGCTCCATGCTTTAAAAACAGCAGTTTTATACCTTCTACTGGTGGTGGCAGTGAAACGGAGTAATGAGAGGACAGAATATGCACACATTCTTAACAATGTTGCATCACAATCTAACTCTGTAGGAGTACCTAAATCTTTACTCTCCAGTAAATGGAATGGCCAGGAGTGCCCTATTTCAAGTGAGATGACTATGAGGAACCAAACATTTCAACCCAGGTCCTGACCTCAAGATAACAGTTCAATCCTTAGGTCTAAAAATCCTGATTTGTGAAAACTCATTTCTTATTAGCATTTATCAAATAAATGTGGCCTAGCACGAAGTGACACTTTTCGTCTCTGAGAGTAAATGCTTTGATCTCATCAATCCAATGGTACTGATAATACAATGGCTACTAATTGAACCATGTCACACAGAGAAATATAAGAATATACAGGGGCAAACAAGTCTAACCTCTGTACACTGAAATTCAAATCTGGGACCTTCAGATCACATTAGATGTCAATGGTGAGCATTTAACTCACTGAGCAAGCCTAACAGCTCCAGAAGGATTCATTCCTCAATTTAGCTTCTGAAAAATATACAGCGGAATATTGGTGTGCATGTCATCTCACTCAAAACTTAAAAAACATTACCACTAGTTTTCTTTAATCTACAACAGAACAACAGCTTGCAATACAAATTCGATTAATCTACAGGATCATTTGTGACTTTCTGACGAGGAAATCAGGCACAACTGTTAGACCTTCATCCTTCTAAATGAGATAAAAGAGAAAACCATTTCAGCTTATAATCCCTGAGCAGATTTAATGAGGACCAAACACCACAAAGTATGTTTAATTAGTGAGATGAATTGAATGCCAGTTGTTAGACTTTTGTCATCCTTGAGACAAAATACCAAGTGACGCCCTTTTACCTGTCTGATTGAAATGATGAGAAGCGAATACTTCAGACATGTCACTTCCTTGCTGTCACTTACATTACCAATGTTGCAATGCTACCAAACATGGCATATTTGCTTTGATTGCCTTCAATTGTGCCTACCTGCTCATATATTTATTTTAGGATGATGAAACTAAAGCACATGCATTAAAAAAAACCTACTTTTGAGGATTGTGTTGCATAACTATTTCCTGTTTGGGTGTCAGTCTGGTGTACTAACAAAGCATTGGGTTTTCAATATTTACCTGTACTTATTTTGACTCCCAAAATATACCCAAGGTACCCAGATGTGGCGTTAAGAATAAAAAATATACACCTACCTGTATAGGTTTATGTAAATATATTAGTAGTCGATATTCTGGGGTCCATGTAGAGGACGTTGACATTGCTATTTTGACATACAACTGATGGTTACCTATACAGGTTTGTTTTCTGGAAGTAGCTGTGGGTTACAGAGAAAGATCTACAGGACCCACAGTGGGTAGCATTCAATGTTCAATGTGTATGATCTGCAGTTCCCCATAAACCACCTTAATTCTATGTGCAACTTTTGTTGAAAACAGTTTGTAACACTCTATCTATAGCAAATTAACCCATGGAACTTGTATTTTCAGGGACATCCAAATAGCACATGCTAAGTTGAAGGTATTATCAATTACCCCATTATGGCGGGAAATGATCCATCAGGCTTGGTATCATCCAGAGCTACTCCAATTGGACAATCATCATCTTCCATTACCATCAGTCCACAATAATCTGTTAAACATAAAGAAACAGACAATATAAATTGTCATTTGCATGGTCTGGCTTTTACTTATTGCAGCGATATGTTTTAATGATGGCACATATTTCAACATCACTTCTCACTCTTGCTTATTTTCAACAATCCCTCCCAAACACTCTTCAATATTTTCCATTTAGGTCTGGCATTAGCCAAGACGTTCTTTAAAAAAAATGCATATGTATGTACATACATACAGGTCACTTTGGGTAAGGTGTCTTCATCCATTAGTCTGTTAAATTGCCATTCACATTATGGTTCTCCCCACCACAGCATACAGTATCCGGCAAAGGCTCAGCACACATTTACAATTAACTGTATTCACTGTGAATGGGGGGATTTTGCTAGTGCACATTGACCTTAAAAATATGTCTCTTCATTGTCTGTTCTGGTGGGCCGATCTGTCTTTTTTTCGTACTTATCTTTGGGCTGCTGCTAAACTCACTGGTCATATCTTTTGGAATACTTAGTTCAGGGAAACATTAAAAACCAGATTGGTAAAATTGTGAAGCTTTCATTTACATAGATGAAAGGCTGCGCTGTCTGCACTGATGTGGCAATAAGCCCCACAACCCAAATCACATTGAAGACGAAGTATCTATAGGCTAATGCCTCTCAACTAATTCCAAGTGTTTGTATATGTCAAATAACCAGAGTCCATGCAACTAATTGTAATAGTAACAGAGTGATTTGATCAGCAGCAGCTTTTGTGGCAAAAGAGTTAGCAAGCTTAGCTCTTAAGTTCAAGTTCAAGTTCAGAAATTTGTATAGCGCGCTACTCACCCAGAGGGTCTCAAGGCGCTTGAGGGAGGGTGGGTGCATTACTTATCGAAAAGCCAGGTTTTTAGATGCTTTCTGAAGGAGAGGTGGTTCTGTGTAAGGCGGAGGTGAGTGGGGAGAGAGTTCCAGGTTTTGGCCGCTAAGTAGGAGAAGGTTCTTCCTCCCATAGTGGATCTGTGGATACGCGGTATTGCGGCGAGGGCTTGATTGGATGATCGTAGTTGGCGGGGAGGTGTGTAGAAGGACAGTCGTGTGTTGAGGCATTCGGGACCTAGGTCGTAGAGGGCCTTGTGTGCGTAGGTGAGGAGACGGAACGTTATTCTCTTGTTGACGGGGAGCCAGTGGAGGTCTTTCAGGTGACCGGAAATGTGAGCTTGACGGGGGATGTCCAGAATGAGTCTAGCTGATGCATTTTGGATGCGTTGGAGTTTTTTCTGTAGTTTGGCTGTGGTTCCGGCGTAAAGGGTATTTCCATAATCCAGTCGGCTAGTGACCAGTGCGTGGGTGACTGTCTTTCTTGTTTCGATGGGGATCCAACGGAATATTTTTTTGAGCATGCGTAGGATGTTGAAGCATGAAGATGAGACGGCATTGACTTGTCTGGTCATCGAGAGGGAGGAGTCTAGGATGAAGCCCAGGTTACGTGCGTGATCTGTAGGTATGGGTGCTGTGCCCAGGGCCGGTGGCCACCATGAGTCGTCCCAGGCAGAGGGGGATGATCCTAGGATGAGGACTTCCGTTTTGTCCGAGTTTAGTTTTAGACGGCTGTTCTTCATCCATTCGGCTACTTCTTTCATTCCTTCATGTAGATTAGTTTTGGCGGTGTTTGGGTCTTTGGTGAGGGAGAGGATCAGCTGGGTGCCATCTGCGTAGGAGATGATGTTGAGGTTGTGTTGTCGCGCAATGGATGCGAGGGGACTCATGTAAATGTTGAAGAGGGTGGGACTGAATGATGATCCTTGTGGTACGCCGCAGATGACTTCGGTGGCCTCTGATTTGAATGGGGGGAGGCGGACTCTCTGGGTTCTTCCGGCGAGGAACGAGATGATCCAGTCCAGAGCTTTTCCTTGTATTCCGACGTTGCTGAGGCGTTGTATGAGGGTTCTATGACAGACTGTGTCGAAGGCGGCGGAGAGGTCAAGTAGGATGAGGGCAACTGTTTCTCTGTTGTCCATTAGCGTTCGCATGTCGTCTGTAGCAGCGATGAGGGCAGTTTCGGTGCTGTGTTTGGCTCGGAAGCCGGACTGTGAGGGGTCGAGGGAGTTGTTGGATTCAAGGAAGGCGGCGAGCTGACTATTGACGGCTTTCTCAATGACTTTGGCAGGGAATGGAAGGAGTGAAATGGGGCGGTAGTTCTTAAGTTCGGAGGGGTCTGCTGTGGGCTTCTTCAGAAGGGCGCTGAGTTCGACATGTTTCCAGCTTTCCGGGAAGGTGACGGAGTTGAAGGAACAGTTGATGACATCGCGGAGATGGGGTGCGATGATGGAGTCTGCTTTGTTGAAGATGTGGTGGGGACATGGGTCGGTTGGTGAACCTGAGTGGATGGAGTTCATCAGGCGGATGGTGTCTTCAGTAGTGATTGGGTTCCAGGAGCAAAGGTTGTGAGAGTGCTGTTTTGGTTCGGAGGTGGGTGGAGTGGTCTGTTCTTCGGACTGGTTTTCGAAGCTTTTATGTATGTCGGCGATTTTGTTGTGAAAGAACGAGGATAAAGAGTTGCAGAGGTCTTGGGAGGGAGTGATGTCGTTGGTGCTGGCGGTGGGGTTGGTGAATTCTTTGACGATGTTGAATAGTTCCTTGCTGTTGTGGGCGTTGTTGTCGAGTTGATCCTTGAATGCTGATTTCTTGGTGAATCGGATCAGTTGGTGGTGTTTGCGGGTGGCGTCCTTGAAGGTGGTCAGGTTGTCAGAGGTTGGGTTTTTTCTCCATGTTTTCTCGAGGGTACGACATAAATTCTTGGATTTCTTAAGGTCATCGTTGAACCAGGGTGCTTTTTTGCTACCTTGTTTGATCTGGTGGTTTTTCAAGGGTGCTAATTCGTCAGCGCTGTGGGTGATCCATTGTGTGAGTTTGGTGGCAGCTTGGTTTGGGTCCGGTGATATGGTAGGAGGGTTTTGGTTAAGCGATGTGAAAAGTTGGTCGGTGGTGATTTTGTTCCAGTTTCTTCGAGGAATAGGTTGTGGGGGGTTGTGGGTCATGGTCTTTTTGTAGCTGAAGTGAACGCAGCTGTGATCCGTCCAATGGAGAGCTGTGGTTTAATCGAAGGAGATGTGTTTGCTGGAGGTGAAGATAGGGTCAAGCGTGTGTCCGGCTAAGTGGGTGGGGGTGTCAACAACTTGTTTGAGTCCGAGATTGGCCATGTTGTCCATAAGGGTAGTGGTGTTGCTGTCGTTTTTCTTTTCCAGGTGGAAGTTGAGGTCTCCCAGTAGAATGTAGTTCTCGGATGTGAGGGCATGTGGGCTGATGAAGTCAGTGATGTCTTCGTTGAATTGTGTGCGGGTTCCTGGTGGTCTGTAGATGAGGGTGCCTCTAAGTGTGGTCCTGGGGTCGGTGTGGATCTGGAAGTGAAGGTGTTCGGCGGTCGCGAGGTTATCGTCGGAGCTGGTCGTGATTCGGAAGGTGTTCTTATGGACGATGGCGATGCCTCCTCCAGTTTGGTTGGTGCGGTCTTTTCGGATGATATTGTAAGCGTCTGGGATGGCTATGGCGATGTCGGGCGCTGATGAGGCGTTCATCCAGGTTTCTGTAAGGAAGGCGACGTCCGGCGATGTAGTGTCGAGTAGGTCCCAGAGTTCAGTGGCGTGTCTGTGGACCGAGCGGGTGTTCAGCAGGATGCACTTTAGGTGGTTAGGGTCGGAGCTGTGTTTGGAGGAAGTGGATTTGGTGAGGGTCCTGATGCAGGTGAATTTGCAGGAGTGGCAGGTGAAGGGTCCATGGGTGTATCCTGGGGCGGCTTGGTAGCAGTTTGGTGGTCGGCCGGGGTTGAGGGCAGAGAGGGTTGTGGCGTCGTACGTAATGCGGGTGGGGTGGAGTTTGCGGGGGCCAGGGGGTCTGGCGCTGGGCGCGGTCCAGGCGCGGACGGGCGTAGACGGGCTTACCTTTGGCGCACCTTCGGCGCGCATGGGGCACGACTGCAGCGCGTGAACGCTGCGCGTAGGCTCCTCTGACATAAGTGGATAGTGGAAGGGGAGGGGCGAGGGAGGGTCAGCTTGGAGGCGGGAGCGGGCTGGAGCTCTAGGCAGGGAGGCACAAACAACAACAACAAAATGGCTACAAGCGCCAATAACGAAACCGGACTGGGGCACGATCGGCAATAGCGCGATGTAAATGGCAGTGGCACACACAAATAAATCTGCAGGCAGCACAGCGTAAGTTAAAAAGTCGTACAAGTGCACCTTGGCAATCAAGCGCTATGATCAAATTAACCTCAGCAATTTAGTAATTATTAATAGGCAGGCGGGGCAATCTATCGCTATCAATTAAAATAAAATAATTATACAGGCTGAAACAGTGCAAGGCGAGATCGCTACGATACCAGGTGAGGCAGGGAGCAGCGTGTGGAGCGACCGCTTCTGCTGGGAGCAGGATTCACTAAACCATAAGTGGTTAAGTGAAATGTTTTTGTACAAACCTAGCCCATGCCTTTTATTTTTTATACATATTCCTTATAGATAGTGTTAATGTTGGACTTGGCCCTTTCAGCAGAGTCATCCCCAGAATTTTTGCCTTCACCGTCTTCTTTTCTGAACCCATTTGTGTTCACTTTTAGGACTCTGGGCACATTTATCACTACCAGTGCTAACGTGTTTGTGCTCTTTCCTTTAAACATGGTAAGATTGGTTTACACCCTACAGAAGAAGGACTGTTGTAGTACTCTGCTGTTAGAAGGACTGCTATCCTGCTGCCCTGTTACTCTGATGCCAGCAGTCCGCCTTGCTTAGAAGGAAGAGTGGACCTGCACCCTTCGTCTCATGCTGAAGTGACTCCAAGGGTCAGTTGACTGTCCTCCTATTCTGAGCTACAGGGACATAATAAGCTCCAGAGGCTACCTGCTTCCGCCGAGCTGACCTGCTGCCTGGACGTGCCTTAGCCCTGTTGCCTCTGCTGGAGTGCGTTCCTTACCCCCAAGAGGTGCCCCTCAGGTCCTGGACCCTTGGTGTGTCATCAGGTGAGCTCCTCTCCAAGAAAAGGAGAAATCCTTAAGTTGATCGATCTTTGTGACGCGAACGGGCCGGTTTGTGCCAAGATCTTGCGGCATGCACTAACTACCAATGCAAAGCTCAGGGGAACCCGACTGTTTGCGCTACAGCGACCGTCAGCAACAACCTGCAATGTGAGATTTACTCATCACGCAACAACATCAACAGCCTGCAGTGACCATCTATGTGAATCTCCGACAACAGCCGTCCAAGATGCCCAATAAGCTCTTCATGCTACAGTGACGACCGTCCGCGACACCCGGCCGGCTCTTAACGCTAATGCTAAATAAACAACCATCTGCGACGGGATGCGATGCTCTCCTTGGTCCCTGTATCCAGCCCAAGCTCCATTGCAGTTGGCCTGAACTTGTGACTTTCACCGGGTCTCTCAAGACCAGAGAGCCACTAGTGGCACTTTGTGCTTTTAGGTGCTCTACTAAACTAAAGCATTTAAAATTGCATATCTCCGGTTGTACTACTTGGATTTTATTTGTACTTGTGTCAAATATTTTAATTAAATTTACCCTATTTTTCTAAATTGGTGTGGGATTTTTATTGTGTTATATTTTGACTTTGTTACTGTTTGAAGTGCTGCATAAATACTTTACACTTTGCCTCTAGGTTAATCTTGACTGCTTTTGTGCCGCTCTACCAGAGGGTTAGGCAAAGGCTAATTTTGGGTTTGCTTGTGTTTCACCCTGGCAAGAATTGTGGTTGCAGCTTTTATAGTGTATCACCCCCCACAAGTAACCTCATTTCCTACAGTTAATACACAGAAAAATAATTGTTTTTATTCGGATTGGCAACCATATAGGTGCTTTTCCACACCTAAAATGCAGATATTTTTTGTTAAACGGGACACAATTGGTACATTATAAATGCATTATACGTATTTTGCTGCCAGCGACAGCAGCTGGGGTTTCCCTTGTAGGTCTGAAACATGCCCTTGACTCGAGAGTCCATATCTGATTAGTGAGCAATGGTGCTTTTTTTAATTCGTTTTTGTGGTGCTACTGGCCTTACCTGCCAATCGCTCCTTGAAATATCACATTTTCAAATACCAGTGAAGCTTTTATTTATGAGAATGAAAGTCTGAAATGCTGGCGTGTGGCGACAATACACACCAAAACACATCTCGCATTCAAGATGATCTGCCTCTCCAAGTGTTCTTACAAAGCATAAAAGATGATGCTTTACAACCGAATACGTATTGAAAGAAAAGGTTTTTCAGGTGAAAGCCTGCACTACCTGCACAGGTAGTGGTCGAAGTGGGAGGGAAAAAGTAGGGGAACTGTGGGCAGAGAATCAGAGGGTGAGGCAATAAATGCCACACGCCTCCTCGAAATCAAAGTAATCTGTTTGCGCCTGCTGTCTCTGGATGTATCCCAACTGTTTATAAATAGCCAATAACAAAAGCCATTGCAGCAAGTTCCATACTGACAAACCAGCAGGAGCAACAGTTTTGTGACATAAACAATTAGAATGTTATACTTTTAATTGTAAACCAGGACTCTTTTTTTTTTCATACACGACCTTCGCGGATTGTGGGAATAAATTATGATTTAAATCAGAATAAACTATATTCTGACTTGTGACCATATGGGTGCTTTTTCCCGCCTGGAATGCTTCTTCTTCTTTTCTTTCTCCTGTAATTTTGGCAAATGTTCATGAAATTCCATTATAAAAACGAAATAATTTATACTTATTTGCCGAAATGTGATATGCGGATATCTCACATGACTTTTTCCACGACGGCACGCACGTCACTCTGAAAACATTCTCACGAAATACCAGCAGGAGATTGGTTCAAGTAGAAAATATGTCTTCGTGAGACAAATTCAGCACGAATAAGCCTTCCTTGTTATGTGGCACTTTCAAAAAAAAAATGGGTGACACAAAATGATGATATCATGCCAAGCTTCACAAGCATATCTAAAATCTTACCCAATTTTGAATAAGACTTAGGGGAGTTGTTGGTGTCTTTCTTATGCACAACACACATTCGTTTTAGATAGTCAGGCGATGCTGCACTTGTTTTCACACCATGCTATGGCAGTATTTCTGGGTGGGCAGCATCACGACACCTGTCTGAATGATAAACCAGAGCTGGTGTATCTGGCAACCATGCCCTCGTGACATGGAGTGAATGGGAACATACACAAACCTCTAAAACACCTTATTCCAATCCTCCATTTCAGGCATTCCTAGATAGACCCATTCCAACATGGGCCTGCACATGCCCCTAAAAGCGCCTTGTTTCAGTCCTGCAGCATCTCCAACAATTTCAAACCCTGGCTATGCCACCCATCCATTCTACCCACAGTACTTCCTGCTGTTCCTTTCTGAGCTCTGACAGCATTCTTCTTTTGTGTCCAATAGCACCGGCTGCTATGCTGGTCTTGGGTTAAGTAGTCCCACTCAGTCCAGCTCTACAGCATAGCAAGCATTGTCATTCACACATCTGTTATCACCATTAGCATGACCACTACCACCAACACTACCACCGATAATTATCAGTAATATCCTCCACCACCATCACTACCATCTTCACCATCACCATCAATACTATCCCATCATTACCTCCTTCACTATATCCATCCTCACAGCTATGACTACTGTTCCTATCCCATCCATACCACTACCATCACCCTTATTACCACTAACGCCATCATTACTACGAAAATACCCACCACAATCAAGAGCATCACCAGCCATGCCATTACTACCACCATCACAACTATCACCATATCCAACAATACTACCATCACCATCACTGCTCCCATTCAAACCGCTAACATCTCTACTCCCTCCACCATCACCCCACCATCTCCACTACTACCACCATCACCAAACCACTGCAATGACCATTGCTACCATCATTACCACATCTACCACAGCTACCACCACCACACTTGTGGGTGTTTGTGTGTATACCAGTATTGTGCATGACAGTAACATGTGACATTATAGTGTGTGTGAGAGTATAATAGAATGAATAATGTGGTCATGTTTGTGAGATTGCATGTTCGCCAGTAAACAAGCCAGACCTGCTGTATTTGCCTATGGTGGTTTGCTTTTCCTTTGGATTGTTTGTAACCTCTTGATCTCCACTCTGTGCCATTGTTTTTACTTCAGGCTTCGGGCGCCACATCGGGCTTCTTTGCAGATTAATTACATTTTCGCCCCCATTGGCACAGGGCTTTGAATGCTGGCTCTGAGAACCTAGCTTAATACAGTTTTATTGGAATGGAATTGTTGGCATATGTTTGATAATGATGTTACTCATAACATATGCTGGTAAGTGAGGATGTTCCTGTCATCCAAGCACCTTTTGTATAAACAAAACATTTTTTTTTTTTGTAAACACTTTATTGAAATCAGTAAAGCAATCTACATTGACAGCAATTTGATACACTTCTCGTACTCTGGAATAGCAAGTGGCGGTATCAACAATACAAATGGAACCTGCAACTGTACTGTAAGATTGCATTGTAGGATAACATGCATACAATAGTGTTATTTTTCTGATAAGGCAACAGGTGTGGATAGACTGTAAATCAAAATGCACGTACAAAACAGAAAAGGGAATAGAGAAAAACAGAAATCATACGGGATATCTTGCGAGAACAGCACCTTAAGTCAGCTTGTAAGACAATGCACATAACAAAGCAGTAAACAAGGACATATAACTTCAAAACTACACTTGCATTTTACACAAGCATTGGCAGAGGCAATCAGTCTGGCTGACAGTACTTTGGCTTTGCCGATGATTGCTTTGTTTTACCTTTTTTTAATAAATAAATAAATTGTGGGAACTGGCAAGTTCTTGCTAACATTAAAAAAACACATTGGGGAAAAAGTAAAACAAATATTTGTTTTTTTAAAAAGTACACATTGCCATTGTAGTCCTTGGCTCTTTGTGACAGGCTAGACTGTGGTCGCTCACAGTAATCTTATCCAACAGCTAATGCTGGCTGCCGCATTGCCCCATGCCATAATTCTGTAGTGGACAGAAGAAAAATGTGAATGACACAACAACCGACCAATGGATGAAGAGGGTTGGCTGAAAGTACCTGTAATTAAGAATATTATAGATATAATTTTCCTAATATCAAAAGGAATTGGTACGCCAGATCTAAAAATGAAAGGTTAGATTTACATAGGTAGAAGAAAGCAAACGCATGTGAATGACACGTCTGAACTACTTTGTCACAAGTACTGACAATAGGCTGAATATTTAGGTGGCTAATGCTTTTACAGTCGAAAGTTATACCTAGGCTAGAAATAGAATGATAGAATGGACAAACATGCTTTTGTACTGTTCATGAACTTAAATGAGTGTACTCTAAAATGTTTCCTCGCTGCTTTAAAATATAACACACCTGTCAATAAAATAAGAGTTTCATTAGTACACTGCTGCTGCAGTGACGGGAGTGCAAGAGGGGTCTTTAGCGGTAGGATGGAGCCCCTCCCCTGCTGCGCCCTGCCTAGGCTGCGTAGGCACCCGGAAGGGGCCGCTTCTCCTCTTTGAGCAGCACTGCGAGCTGCATTTCTCAGGACTTGGGCACCTTAGTCTGGCCTGTTTTTGGTGCTTGAACTGGGGCTGGGGGGGCAGCTGTGAGGGGCACCCCTCCTCTCTCTTCTACTGCACTACACAGGTCACAAAAGTGTTGGAGTGCCAGAGGAGAGAGCAGCGCGTACCACTGAGGGAAGTGTAGGTGAATATGAACCCCCACTCACCTCACCTGAGTTGGACCCGTTGAAACATCGAATGGTGGCCAGACTTGTTATGTATTTTTATACCAATATTTTTGGAATCGCGTACCCCATTCCCTTCTATCACTGGTACTTTTATTGTCATGACTGCCTCCTGCTCAGTGGGTACAGACTCGGGGTGCTGAACTTGGGGTGTGACAGCTCTCAAAGATATCACTCCACCACCTGCTTTGCCCATGCTTCGCCTCACCGGCATGCCCCCTTTACTGAGCATGTCACTACCGCATTATGTGGCACACACATATGACTCAAGAGGATTCCCCTGCGCCCCCGTTGGTGGTGGGGATGTGCCCTCCTTCCTCCTCTGCAGTTCCTGGACCGACTTCAGCATCTGGCGATAAACTGGGCGCCTATCAGGCTGCGATAGACTCTACAAGTGAGGCCCTGCAATACAAAATGGACTCCTTGGTTGTGGATTTTGGCCTGCTGAGGGATGACAGAAAATGGCTAATAGAGTACACAGTGTAGAAACTGCTGTTTCTGAACTGATGCCTACCACAAAGGAACATAGCTATATGCTCTCCATGATGGCTGAGCATGTCAGGATCTTAAAGCATAGAATGCAGGACCAGGAGGGCAGATCAGGCGCAATAACATTAGACTTATTGGTTTACCAGAGAACACAGAGGGAAGATCTATGGTCGCCTTTCTTGAGGATCGGTTGTAGGAGGTTCTGCCCTTCGGGGGACTGTTCAAATGATTTGCCCTTGAAAGAGTGCCCCAGGTACTGGCTTATTCCCCTGCACCTGGCGCCCCACTGTGCCCTGTGGTGGTCTGCGTACTGCACTTCTAGGACTGTGACTAACTACTGCAACAAGCCCGTAATTCAGGGTCATTTTTGGTTGAGAATGCAAAAGTGTCCATCGTGCCTGCCAATACAGCCACTATACAGACATTCAGAGCTTCATTCACTGCGGTGAAAAAGTGCTTAAATGACCTTTCCATCACTTATGCACCATCGTTTCCCACCAAATTATGAGTGCAGATTGATGGCAAATCCATATTTTTGATAATCCTACTGAGGCCTGGGCCTGGATCAACATCTATGACTCTCTTACCCCCCTTCAGTGGCTACCCCGCAACTGGGTGGCTATGAGAGAGACACAAACAGGTTCACAGAGGTGCAGGGGTATCCAGGCCCAGGCCTACTGAGGCCTGGGCCTGGATCAACATCTATGACTCTCTTTCCCCCCTTCAGTGGCTACCCCGCAACTGGGTGGCTATGAGAGAGACACAAACAGGTTCACAGAGGTGGAGGGGTATCCGCCCTACCCAAAAGCAGGCCTGAGATGGAAGGGTTCAGGCGCTGGCAATGGCTGCTATGCTGGTTTCCATTGTTGGAAATGTGGAGAGCAGAGCATCCTCGGGTGAAGACTCTGGGTCAGGCACTGAGAGTGTTCGGGGCTCGGACTACAGAGTTCTGCTCCCTAAGGTCACACTCAGAACAGCAGATGGAATTATATGATGCTTGTGGGAAGCGGTGCTATAATGGGTTCTCCATGTTTATATGATCCAGGCAGCTTTAGATCCTTATACATTATACAGTATGTTGGGTTAGGCTGGGGGAATGGGTTTGAACTCTTTAGCAGGTGTTTCTCTTCTCCCTCCACTTACCTTTGAGAAATGGCTCCTATCCAAACCACCTTAAGGTGTGATCACGTCAGCCTCAGATTGTCCTGGTGGCTTTTTGTTGGGGCGTGCTTTTCTTTTTTAGCCATTGGTAGGCACTTCTTGCTTTGACTGGCCAGTGGGAAGGTTCTCAGCTTGAGTTACAGCCTATACGGCTGAGTGTGCAGGATGCTACTAGAGGGTCTCATTCACACATCACTAGGTTAAATACCCGATCAATCAATCAATCAAGTAAATTTGTATAGTGCGCTACTCACCCGCTAGGGTCTCAAGGCGCTGGGGGGGAGGAATCCGCTACTGTTCGAATAGCCAGGTCTTGAGTTGTTTCCTGAAGGAGAGATGGTGCTGGGTCAGCCGTAGGTGGGTGGGGAGGGAGATCCACATTTTGGCCGCCAGGTAGGAGAAGGGTCTTCCTCCGGCGGTAGCTTTGCGAATTCGTGGGATGGTCGCGAGGGCGAGGCTGGCGGAACAGAGCTGGCGGGTGGGTGTTTAGAATGTGAGGCGGTTGTTGAGGTACTTTGGTCCCATGTCGTGGA
Source organism: Lissotriton helveticus (assembly GCF_964261635.1). NCBI lineage: Eukaryota > Metazoa > Chordata > Amphibia > Caudata > Salamandridae > Lissotriton > Lissotriton helveticus. The sequence continues at coordinate 1,325,152,739 of NC_136069.1, read as the reverse complement.
GAGCCTTGTGTGCGTGGGTGAGGAGTCTGAACGTGATCCTCTTGCTGATGGGGAGCCAGTGCAGGTCTCTCAGGTGGGCAGAGATGTGGCTGTGACGTGGAATGTCCAGGATGAGTCGAGCAGAAGCGTTCTGTATGCGCTGGAGTCTTTTCTGTAGTTTGGCTGTGGTCCCAGCGTAGAGGGCGTTCCCATAGTCCAGTCGGCTGGTGACGTGGGCCTGGGTGACCGTCTTCCTGGTCTCGGTGGGGATCCACCGGAAGATCTTTCCGAGCATGCGCAGGGTGTTGAAGCATGATGACGAGACGGCGTTGACTTGTTTGGTCATTGTTAGGGAGGAGTCCAGGATGAAGCCCAGGTTGCGTGCGTGGTCCGTGGGCTTGGGGGCGGTGCCCAGAGCAGGGGGCCACCAGGAGTCGTCCCAGGCGGAGGGGGATGATCCCAGGATGAGAACTTCCGTCTTGTCTGAGTTCAGTTTCAGACGGCTGAGCTTCATCCACTCCTCGACGTCTTTCATTCCTTCCTGGAAGCTGGCTCTGGCGGTGGGAGGGTCGTTGGTGAGGGAGAGGATCAGCTGGGTGTCGTCCGCGTAGGAGATGATGTTTAGGTTGTGTTGGCGTGCGATGGCTGCGAGGGGGCTCATGTAGACGTGGAAGAGGGTGGGGCTGAGCGAGGATCCTTGAGGTATGCCGCAGATGACTTCGGAGGCCGCGGATCGGAAGGGGGGGAGGCGGACTCTCTGGGTTCTTCCGGAGAAAAATGAGGTGATCCACTCCAGGGCCTTCCCTTGGATTCCGGTGTTGCTGAGGCGCTGTACTAGTGTTCGGTGGTACAGAAGGGGGTGGTGATGGACGGAGCATCTGAACCAATCAAACACTCACACCCAGTCAACAGATCTGGGGTGGCTGAGTGAGCTAAAGAATGGTGATGGATTAAACCCAGATCAGTTTACTGGGGGTGAGTGTTTGATTTGCTCAAACGCTCTGTCCATCATCCCCTTTTGTATCGCTTTGTTCGCCCTAAGTGTGGCAGGGTATGCTTAGACGTGAGTCTCTTGCTCACTTGGCCACTGGATTCAAGATAGCCTGGCTGATGAGGATTATGAATCCGAAACCGGTCCCAGGATGCTTGTTTCCGGTCCAGGGAAGACATGGCTTGGCAGTTCGGGCTGGACTGTTCCCATAAGGCACAGGGTCAGACTGATTTGCATATGGCCATGTCTGAACTGGGGTGGCTGAGTGAGCTAAAGAATGGTGATGGATTAAACCCAGATCAGTTGACTGGGGGTGAGTGTTTGATTTGCTGAAACACTCCGTCCATCATCCCCTTTTGTATCGCTTTGTTCGCCCTAAGTGTGGCAGGGTATGCTCAGACGTGAGTCCCTTGCTCACTTAGCCACTGGATTCAAGATAGCCTGGCTGATAAGGATTATGAATCCGAAACCGGTCCCAGGATGCTTGTTTCCGGTCCAGGGAAGACATGGCTTGGCAGTTCGGGCTGGACTGTTCCCATAAGGCACAGGGTCAGACTGATTTGCATATGGCCATGTCTGAACTGGGGTGGCTGAGTGAGCTAAAGAATGGTGATGGATTAAACCCAGATCAGTTGACTGGGGGTGAGTGTTTGATTTGCTCAAACGCTCCGTCCATCATCCCCTTTTGTATCGCTTTGTTCGCCCTAAGTGTGGCAGGGTATGCTCAGACGTGAGTCCCTTGCTCACTTGGCCACTGGATTCAAGATAGACTGGCTGATGAGGATTATGAATCCGAAACCGGTCCCAGGATGCTTGTTTCCGGTCCAGGGAAGACATGGCTTGGGAGTTCGGGCTGGACTGTTCCCATAAGGCACAGGGTCAGACTGATTTGCATATGGCCATGTCTGAACTGGGGTGGTTGAGTGAGCTCAAAAATGGTGATGGATTAAACCCAGATCAGTTGACTGGGGGTGAGTGTTTGATTTGCTCAAACGCTCCGTCCATCATCCACTTTTGTATCGCTTTGTTCACCCTACGTGTGGCAGGGTATGCTTAGACGTGAGTCCCTTGCTCACTTGGCCACTGGATTCAAGATAGCCTGGCTGATGAGGATTATGAATCCGAAACCGGTCCCAGGATGCTTGTTTCTGGTCCAGGGAAGACATGGCTTGGCAGTTTGGGCTGGACTGTTCCCATAAGGCACAGGGTCAGACTGATTTGCATATGGCCATGTCTGAACTGGGGTGGCTGAGTGAGCTAAAGAATGGTGATCGATTAAACCCAGATCAGTTGACTGGGGGTGAGTGTTTGATTTGCTGAAACGCTCAGTCCATCATCCCCTTTTGTATCGCTTTGTTCGCCCTAAGTGTGGCAGGGTATGCTCAGACGTGAGTCCCTTGCTCACTTGGCCACTGGATTCAAGATAGCCTGGCTGATGAGGATTATGAATCCGAAACCGGTCCCAGGATGCTTGTTTCCGGTCCAGGGAAGACATGGCTTGGCAGTTCGGGCTGGACTGTTCCCATAAGGCACAGGGTCAGACTGATTTGCATATGGCCATGTCTGAACTGGGGTGGCTGAGTGAGCTAAAGAATGGTGATGGATTAAACCCAGATCAGTTGACTGGGGGTGAGTGTTTGATTTGCTCAAACGCTCCGTCCATCATCCCCTTTTGTATCGCTTTGTTCACCCTAAGTGTGGCAGGGTATGCTCAGACGTGAGTCCCTTGCTCACTTGGCCACTGGATTCAAGATAGCCTGGCTGATGAGGATTATGAATCCGAAACCGGTCCCAGGATGCTTGTTTCCGGTCCAGGGAAGACATGGCTTGGCAGTTCGGGCTGGACTGTTCCCATAAGGCACAGGGTGAGACTGATTTGCATATGGCCATGTCTGAACTGGGGTGGCTGAGTGAGCTAAAGAATGGTGATGGATTAAACCCAGATCAGTTGACTGGGGGTGAGTGTTTGATTTGCTCAAACGCTCCGTCCATCATCCACTTTTGTATCGCTTTGTTCACCCTAAGTGTGGCAGGGTATGCTTAGACGTGAGTCCCTTGCTCACTTGGCCACTGGATTCAAGATAGCCTGGCTGATGAGGATTTTGAATCCGAAACCGGTCCCAGGATGCTTGTTTCTGGTCCAGGGAAGACATGGCTTGGCAGTTCGGGCTGGACTGTTCCCATAAGGCACAGGGTCAGACTGATTTGCATATGGCCATGTCTGAACTGGGGTGGCTGAGTGAGCTAAAGAATGGTGATGGATTAAACCCAGATCAGTTGACTGGGGGTGAGTGTTTGATTTGCTGAAACGCTCAGTCCATCATCCCCTTTTGTATCGCTTTGTTCGCCCTAAGTGTGGCAGGGTATGCTCAGACGTGAGTCCCTTGCTCACTTGGCCACTGGATTCAAGATAGCCTGGCTGATGAGGATTATGAATCCGAAACCGGTCCCAGGATGCTTGTTTCCGGTCCAGGGAAGACATGGCTTGGCAGTTCGGGCTGGACTGTTCCCATAAGGCACAGGGTCAGACTGATTTGCATATGGCCATGTCTGAACTGGGGTGGCTGAGTGAGCTAAAGAATGGTGATGGATTAAACCCAGATCAGTTGACTGGGGGTGAGTGTTTGATTTGCTCAAACGCTCCGTCCATCATCCCCTTTTGTATCGCTTTGTTCGCCCTAAGTGTGGCAGGGTATGCTCAGACGTGAGTCCCTTGCTCACTTGGCCACTGGATTCAAGATAGCCTGGCTGATGAGGATTATGAATCCGAAACCGGTCCCAGGATGCTTGTTTCCGGTCCAGGGAAGACATGGCTTGGCAGTTCGGGCTGGACTGTTCCCATAAGGCACAGGGTCAGACTGATTTGCATATGGCCATGTCTGAACTGGGGTGGCTGAGTGAGCTAAAGAATGGTGATGGATTAAACCCAGATCAGTTGACTGGGGGTGAGTGTTTGATTTGCTCAAACGCTCCGTACATCATCCCCTTTTGTATCGCTTTGTTCGCCCTAAGTGTGGCAGGGTATGCTCAGACGTGAGTCCCTTGCTCACTTGACCACTGGATTCAAGATAGCCTGGCTGATGAGGATTATGAATCCGAAACCGGTCCCAGGATGCTTGTTTCCGGTCCAGGGAAGACATGGCTTGGCAGTTCGGGCTGGACTGTTCCCATAAGGCACAGGGTCAGACTGATTTGTATATGGCCATGTCTGAACTGGGGTGTCTGAGTGAGCTAAAGAATGATGATGGATTAAACCCAGATCAGTTGACTGGGGGTGAGTGTTTGATTTGCTCAAACGCTCCGTCCATCATCCCCTTTTGTAGTACTAGTGTGCGGTGGCATACGGTGTCGAATGCTGCTGATAGATCCAGGAGGATGAGGGCAGCTGTTTCCCTGTTGTTGAGTAGGGATCTGATGTCGTCGGTAGCTGCGATGAGGGCAGTCTCGGTGCTGTGGTTTGCTCGGAAGCCGGACTGCGAGGGGTCGAGGGAACCGTTTGTCTCGAGGAAGGTGGCGAGTTGTTTGTTGACGGTCTTCTCGATGACTTTGGCAGGAAAAGGGAGGAGCGAGATAGGCCGGAAGTTCTTGAGGTCCGTGGGGTCCGCGGTGGGTTTCTTCAGGAGGGCGCTGAGCTCGGCATGTTTCCAGCTCTCCAGGAAGGTGGCGGTTGCGAAGGAGATGTTGATGATGTCCCGGAGTTTGGGTGCGATGGTGGAGTCGGCCTTGTTGAAGATGTGGTGAGGGCAGGGGTCGGTTGGGGAGCCGGAGTGGATGGTGTTCATCATGCAGGTGGTGTCTTCGGTGCTGATCGGGGTCCAGGTGCAGAGGGTGGTGGTGGGGGGCGCTGGTTCGGTGGTTGGGTGCGTGGTCTGTGTGCCGAAGCTGTTGTGGATGTCGATGATCTTGCGGTGGAAGAACGAGGCGAGTGAGTCGCAGAGGTCTTGTGAGGGTTTGATGTCGTTGTTGCCGGCGTTGGGGTTGGAGAACTCTTTGACGATGCTGAAGAGTTCCTTGCTGTTGTGGACGTTGTTGTCTAGTCGTTCTCTGAATGTTGCCCTCTTGGTGCCCACTAGCTGACATACCTTCCCTATTGCATGCAATTACTTGGAATGTGCAAGGCCTTAACTCCCCAAGTAAGAGATATAGGGTCCAATAATTTCTCAAAAGACGCATAGTCCACATAGTCTTTCTAAAGGATATGCACCTGACCAGAGCAGAAGGGATAGCACTGCAGAAGCACTGGTGGGGAAAAGTATATTCCACTACCTACTCAACATTTGCCAGAGACGTCCTCATTTGGATATTACCAGGGACACAGTTTTTGCTCCACACTGTAGTCATAGATCTAGAGGGCCGTTACATTGCGCTCATGGGCAAACTGAATGGTAAGGATATGGATATAGCCCTCAACATTTATGACCTGAACACTGATCAACCAACCTTACCTGGCGCCGTGGCACCACATATCTTCATAATGTTACACTGCCCGAAACTCATTGGGGGGGGGGGGTGTTCAATTGCATACGGAGGTTCCCTTAGATAGATCATATTCCCCTCCTTGCCTCCGATTTACTATGTGCTCACTTTTTCTGCCACTAGATTTCAGAGTGGGGTCTTATTGACTCCTTGTGGGTTCCTCATCCTATAGGCGCTACACACTCCTACTACTCTGGCATGCACAACTTGCCAGCTTGGCTTGACACATTCTGTTGTGCTATGGGAATTCATGATCAAGCGTCTCAAGTGGAATATTTGGCAAAAACAAATTCGGATCACAATCCAATGCAGCTGACGGTTGCATAGGATGGGAGTTTACCGCACAGCCCTGCCTAGAAATTAAATACAGCGGCCCAGGATGACCCAGTCTTTAAATCTTCCCCGGAGGGCAGAATTCATGCCTACCTTTACTGAGAATGAGGGCACAGCCTCCTACCCCCTGTAGAATGGGTGGCGCTTAAGACGATGATGAGTGAACACTGTATTGCCAAACTGGTAGGGGTCTGGACTCAGCAACTTGCTGACATCACGCACCAACAGGACCTCCTATTCTACCTGCAGCTGCCCCAGATGGGTGCCCATGGCCCTTCGGATCGCTTGAGGGACGAAATGGACTACCGCTTGAGGGACTACCAGGCCTATATCAGAAAGGTGCATAACAGATGCAACAAACCTGGGAGGTGTTTGGCTTGGCTGGCAAACCCTAAAAGAAGCAGCTCTCAAATACTCAGGATGCACTGGGGAGATGGTTGCCCAGTATATACTTAGTTTGATGTCAATGTATGATTTCCTTGCCATATTACTCTCGCCTTAATGTCAAACAGGATAGTGTGGATCCGAAAGCCACCCATTACATCATAGCCGCTGGAAAACCTCGGTTGCTGGGGGCAGTGACTAACTCTTAGATGGCGAGATTACAATTCAGGAGGTTTGGGGGCCAAAATGCCTGGCTCAGATGGGCTACCCTTTGCAGTCTATGTCATTTAACTTGAGATCCTTGCATTAATTCTCACAAAATTTTATAACATGGCTAAGGCTTTGATATCCCTCCCTCCAACAATGGGAAGGCCTTGCTAGTACCTTGTTATGATCTACTGTTTGCGACGATTTTAAAGGACCTGTGTGTTGCTGAAGGAATACCCTGCCCCTGCTACTGGAACTAAGGAATTGACTAACCAAAGGAATTAAACTAATGAACTGAAACCTCAAGAAAAATAATTCCCAAGAAAAGGATTACTAGAGATACTCTCTGTCAGCCCCACCAGTGTCCTTTGTCAACAGGACAGCCTGCAGATCAGGGTGTTTGACTTTCGTTTGACTTTCCAGTGACCTGTGAACAGAAGTGTCTGTTCTGCCGTGCTCTACCTCCTGGAATTTGTGAATTGACACTGTTGGTGACTGTCATTACAGTAATTTATTTGAGAACTGTGCCGGGACTGAGTTTTGCCATATCCTGCTGTGTTTTGTCGTGTTTTGTCGGTGAGCATCTCCCAGCCACAAGCATCATAGAGACGCAGCTGGCCTGATCACCCTTCTGTGTTCTTCTGCTGTGTTAAGACCCTGACAGCATGCTTTGTCTACATCCTCTGTGGGACAGGTGTGAACTTTCTACAGTGCTTCTAGAAGTTAAGTATGCAGTGTCGTGAAACTTCAGTGCGTGGTGTACTGTTATCGTTTATTGGCTGCTGCTTTAGTACATGACCCACTTGTGCGCCTATTAACAAGCTCCCACGCATTATCTGGGATTAGACACATAACTTGTGTGTGACTGCTGAAAAGGATATACGTGTGGTCTTCAGTGTCAAGAGTATGTCGTCCCAATGTTGTTTAGTAAACGTGTTTCCACACACAATTTGCCTACAGTGAAGTTGAAGTGTCTTGCAGCAGTGCGCACCCCACAGAAGTTCGTAAATTGGAATTTCTGATGAGCCGACACACTTATGTGGCATGCAGAGACTCCTGGCTAACTGTGAGTGTTTTGTTTTATGGTTTTTCCCGATTTTCATTACTGATGTAATTAAATGACGATTTTGCTGCCCTGGCTGCAACTTGGCAGTTGAACAGCTCATTTTTAAACATTTAATGAACCTCACTGTGCACACCGTCGCGTGCACCCTTACCTGCATGTTGGAGTCTTGCAGTTTGTTCCTGACGCCATTTTAGGTTATAGCTGTCTCAAACATGATTTCTCCCGTGCTGCCAACCGTGTCGTTTACATTTTTGCCAACTACGTTTCTAAGTCAATTGAAATGTCGCCGTCATTGACCGGGATTGTGGCACTCCTCAAATTAAAGGTGGTGTAAACGCGAGCACATGAACACTGGATCTAGCCTGCAGTTGTGTGGTACTTTGAAAGACTGAGCACATCTTTAATTACTATTCCTTCTATAGTGAGACATCAACTGGGAGGAAGAACTCGCTGTATTGTGTTACAGCTACAGGGAGCTTATGGACAAGGACTTCAATTTGGGTGAGGACTTCGGGTGAGAGGTCGTTCACCGGAGTGAAAGACTTTGATTTTGTTTTTACTATTCAACACTGTTTTGGTGGGGGGGTAGTGTGTTCCTTTTTATGTTGTCCTTTTGGTAACATGGTATGAGGTCATAGGGATGTGCCTAATGTCTTTCTGCTACTGTATAGAAAGCAGGAGGTGAGTGTGTAGTGTCACTGATCACTCTGGTCATCCTAGTGTGCGTTGATGTGTTGTGACTTGAGTAGTACTCTGAGTTCAGGGCTAGAGTGTTTACCCTTTGTGTTTTCCTTTAGCCTTTGGTTTATCACTTATTTGTGGTTTTTGGTTTACATGAGTTTGTCGGTTTCCCTCACTGTTTGGATTGTGTGGGTGAAAGGTTTTTCCTGTTTGGACTGCGATAGGAGAAGACATCTTCTTATGAAGCTTCTCTGTGTGTCCCCTCACTGTTTGGATTGTGTGGGGGAAAGGTTTTTCCTGTTTGGACTGCGTAGGAGAAGACACCTTCTTACGAAGCTTCTCTGTGTGCACCTTGAGAGGAGTTTGGTTTTCCTGTTTCAACTGTGTTAAGAGATGGAGAAGACACCTTCCTACGAAGCTTCTCTGCGTGTACCTTGTTGTGCGTTGGTCACCTGCGTGGGTGAAAGGTTTTTCCCTGTTTGGACTATGTTAGAGAAGACACCTTCTTACAAAGCTTCTCTGGCTTTACCTTTGAAATGTTTGATGAGTTTCTTGGATATTGTAGTATTGTCAACGCCTGATGCTTTTCTTGAAACTCTTCAATTTTTTTATTTTTGATGTGTGAATTCGTTGGCTTTTTGAATTGTCATGCATTTCATTCGTTTATGTTTCTTGATTCATTTGCTAAATGTCTTTTCATGCATCTTTTATAATCTAATGTATTTTCTATCTTGATTGCCTTATGTACTTTCAATCGTTTTTATTGTGTTTTGGTTTCCTTAGGAAGGGGAATGTGTTATGATCTACTGTTTGCCTTTCCCCTTGCCTATGTATCTCTTCCCTACTGCTCAGGCAGAATGAGTGTTGGTGTGCTTGGAGATGTCTGGAATGTTGGATGATTGATGATGTCGTGGAATGCATGGGTGCCCGGTGAGGTTGGGAGTGTCAGTTGGAGTGAGCAGGCTGAGCAGCAGGGAGGCTGCTCCTGGTGAGGCATCACCTGGACTTTACATCTTCCAGTATTTATATGAAGCAGTTATTTCAGGAATAAATCTGCAACATACTTATATACCACTTGGCTACAGAATATTCTTTATTTACAACATACCTCTCTTAAAAAGAGAAAAGCCAAGGACCAGTGTTGCGACTAACAACACGAGACAGTTGTAAGTGGATGCATTCAGAAGTTTAATTCTTGCATGAACAGCAAACGACCATCCAGGCACTTCGTCCCTGGCAGACTAACCATCTGCCTCGGAACACTCCACCAGCACTGTTGTGGTGACATTACAAACACAAGGTTTCATTGCAAATGGAACTAAAGTAAACCCACAACAACCAGGTAGCATCCTAAAGGCCTTTATCCATCCTCAATGTTCACTACAAGGTGTTGAGCAAATTTTGGTCACCAGACTGCTGCCACACATCAGTGTTCTCATTCGCCCTGATCCGCTGGGCTTCATACCACAGTGTAGCACAGTCTCCAACATCTGTTAGCTGATGCAGATGTTGCAAGCCACTTTGATTTATTTCACGAAGGCCCTTGTGATATCGAGAAGGCCTTCGACTCATTGCGAGGGTATTTTCTGTATGCAGTGATGGCCAGCATGGGATTGGGTAGAGGTTTCTTTGGTTGGACACAGCTCCTTTACACAGATCTGTTGGCATGTGTTAAAACAGGCATGGTTACTTCAGAAAACTGTGGGGTGGAGAGGGGCACCCGACAAGGATGCTCACTATCCCCAGTTCTGTTCGTCATGCTGATGGAGCCGATGGCCCTCACGCTTTGCACGGGACAACCCTACAGACGACAGCATATAGAACGCCTCCCTTAATATGTTTCCATTTACGCAGATGATCTGCTATTATACTTGCAGGGTGAGCGCTTGGATGTAAAGGATGCGCACGAGGCACTGAAGACGTTGGCACTCTCTGTGGGCTGTACGTGAATTGTGACAAGCCAAATACCTGTTTCATGTTCCAGTGTCACAGGACACCCTGAATAGGTCAAACCTTTTGTTGGAAACCAGTCACATTCAGATTTCCGGGTATCAGTGTTTACAATTCTGAAGCCGCTGTACTAAAGGGCAATGTTAGAGTGGTGCCTTTCTCTCTACGCCACTTTGTACAATCCTGGCTGACATTGCATTGTCAGTAATGGTATGGGAAGGGTTGCATTGTCAAAAATAACTTTTCTCCCATGAGTCCTATACTATTTCGCAACCCTCCCCCGATACAGCTTCCCAAATCATTATTCATTATTATTTACACAGAGTGTAACATATCAATCTCATATTTTTGGAGGCCCGTATGGCCTGCCAACATCACCACTCGAGGGGGCGGAAGTTTATCATAGGGTGTGGGATGCCCAACACTTACACCCTACTGGGGCACAGTTAGCACCTTTTCAATGTGGCTACAGACAGAACGCTAGCTGAGTCCCTGACAGTATGTCTGCTGGGATTGTTCCCCAGACCCAAGGAGAAGCTACTCACTTCCAGGTTCATGAACCTGGCACTGATCCTCTCTACGCGACGCCTATCTAGGTCTTTGAAACTTATTTTGTTAGAAGACTGTTACCTTCCACTGCAGTTACACTGTTTTTATTTCTACTGCAAACTATCTGATGTGGTTTATTCTATTTCATTCACATTTGATTTATGCATGTCAGATAATGATCTAGATTATTTGCAGTATGCTCTGTCGTGATAAACTTAAATATGCTTAAATAAAAATTAAAAAAGAGTCACCCGATCAAGCAGCTTTATCAACAGCAAATACATTTTTACATAACCGGTAAAACAGTTGCACGTTGCAGATTTTAAGTGGTATTGTTAAAAATAGTATTTTTAGAAGTGGGTTTGAGTGTCTAGCTCTTCAGTCCAAATGTGTTTATTTTGTTGAGAAGTGATTTTGAACACATGTTTTCAGATAGCGATGTGCAGTCCAAATTCTGTGTGAACATTGTGACTGTGGAACAAAAATAAAACTTTAACTTTATCGTCAGATTGCAGGAAGTCACATCCACTCTTTTCCAGGAGACTGTTTCTGAACTTAAGATGGAAGCTGACGAAATTGAATATGGAAGCTGATGATGCTAGTGACACTAAACTCATCAGGTCGGCACAAGGAAGACACAGATCTACTTTCCACTCAGTGACTCGTGATAAGATGGTCTAGATAATAACAAAGTAGAGAATCTCTTTCTTCGGAGGAACTTCCTTATGGAAGTGGAAAAAAGACATTGCCACTCCTTGTCTTGACTCCCACTGATAAGAGTATATATTGAACATGCCACTAAAACTCAACAGTGCAGATAACATATTCAACCTTATTCAGCCTTACGATTCAGGTACTAATACAGACTGCAGTCTATCTCTACCTGCAGCATTGCTTGCCTGAAGTATGTTCTCATCTAGTTTTTATGAAGCATTCTATGTGGCGTGTTTGAACGGCATACACACAAATGGAGTGTCTATTGCAGGTACTTTAGGAGAGGTATAAGGTACTCCAGTGATCTGGAAGGTCTCTGCCTGGATGACTTAAAAAAAATATTGCTGCATAATCACATAAAAGTGAAAAAGTGTCTAAGATCTGTGCACCTTAAAACCCCAAAAAGTGAGGCATGAAAAGATACTTTTGTAGTCTCATTGACAAAATGTCAGAGCCGCCTTACATCCCATAAGATACAAAATTCTAGCTTTCAAAATGTGTTTGGATTTCAAACATGCTTAATTTTAATATTTTTCCCAGCAAGCCACCTTTGCAGAAATTTCATTTAGGGATTCCTGGAAGCTACACATTTGGCAAAAATACCGTGAAGTGTGCAGATATATCACAAATAAGCAATAGTTCTATCACGTTTCTAATTGAGGTAATCCAAAATTATGAGGTTTATTTTTACAAAATGTACATACCCATCTTCCTCCAAAAGGCTTCCTTGTAGTACACAAAGCTTTTAATGACAGAGCCCATTGGAAGGCGTTGGATTAATTGGTTTCTCAAAGCTGGTAATTCAGGGTTGAAATGGATCTTTGTAGTAAGCACTGGTGGAATAGCACTAATGATGTACTTGCCCTGCAAAGAAATATATAGATCTTACTGTACAGCCTTTCAACCAGAGTATGCATATTTATTTTGGTTTTTTAGTATAAAAAAGGTAAACTTTTTCGGTGAATATTTTTATAAGTGGGAGAAAATTACAGTAACCTATCAGTGGTGGAAAATGTCGTATTGTGATAACTTTAATCTATAGCTATCAAACAGGAGAATCCATTACCTGTGATATGGCAGATCACATCTACCATCCTCTCATTTAAGTACATGCTGATACCTTCTACAAAACCAACACAAAAGAAAAGGAGACAGGGGTAAACTATGCTGTTTAAAAACATTGATTAGATGGTGAAAAACAGATCAGATTCTAGACCTAGTGACCATAACTCTCCATTACAAATGACCATTAGTTACTGGATAGGTGAAGATTATTCTTGAATAGGTAGATGACCCGCTTAGTAGTGCTAAAATTGAATAAGCAGGATGTGGAATTCCTTCCACTTAATAACAATTTCTTCTCTCTTATAGGGCGTTTGTGGAACCATCTACTCGATTGCTTTAGAATGGCTGCCAGATATTGGTTGTCTTCAAATCTGTATGACAAATATTAAAGAGGGATGTTGATGCTGGTAGTAATATCTTTCCAGAGTCATATGCTTTAAGACACTACCGTATCATGTGAGAAAAGGTGCCACTGTAGCTTAGGCATTTTCAGCATAGGCCCATTTTTGTCATGTTCATGTTCACCACCCTAAATGGGGCCTCGTATATTCCTTTGAGAATCATTTGTGTAGATCTTGTTCTCCAGTCCAGAGATGTTTTTTTACAAAATATTTATATAGTCGGTTGTCCATGTATCTTCATTAATTTGCTCATTACTTATGGTAGCTCTTAGCACAGGCAGTTTTGCTGCTGGGCTTCATGCATCACAAACTAAACTGTAGATCGAAACATGTGACTGCTATGATCTTCACTTCAAGAATTCCTCCAAGTATATTTGTTGATTTTCTCTCCCCTGCTTCACATTGCTATACTAACAGCCACTCTTAGTTGGTTCTATTCCCCGTAGGTAATCCTTGGAGAAGGGGATCAAATGTAATCAAATATTCATTTTGAATAAGACCAGAAATGTATTTGATTCTACCAGGAAAGCTTTTACCAGACGTTTGTGTTGCTTTTGATTTTAACTGCAAGACTCCTCCTGATGAATGATTATGCAAACAGAATGAGGTTTACCACCAACTGCTGCAATGTGTTAACCTTATTTGTTATGAACAGTTTTCTATTGAGTGAACTAAACCCCCAGTAAATGACAGAGTGCTTTAAAAGAATTTAAGTTAACAGGTTATGGTTACAGGCCAATAGATACATATTGCATGTCAAGTGACAGAGCACAATTAAATCATTTATTTACTTGTTATAAGTTTTTAAAAGAAAAATTTTTATCTGATCATATATGACCGAGTGCTTTACAAAAAATTGCAGTCTGTTGGACAGTGACACAGAGATATGAAATGATTACTGCAAAAGAGATTGCTAAAATCAGATTTCCGATGGCAATAAAAAAAGACTTTACGAATTAAAAGCAATCTTTGCTCACTTGTATCACTGCGGTTGCAATATAATAGATATTATAATTATATTTTAAATGTGTCATATAAATATATTGTCCTGCAGTCCAGAGCAATGAAGTTCTGGATCAAAGGGGCACTACCAGACAAGATTATTTTAGTGTTTTGGGATTTTGAAAGAAGGGATTTATAGAACGACACATTGTGAGTTTTGAAACTGACATTGACCTCCTGAGATAGCTGGTTTGTAGGCTAGATGGCAAAGGGAAGCATAATACAGGGTTTTACGTGTAATGCAAGGTATCTCATAGATACCTCTCCAACAATTGTGTATATGATGTGCTGGGAACTACATTCCCCTTGGTGTTTCTAGTTTTAGTTGGAACAAGTGACAATGTTTTCACCTAGGAACACAGAAAGGATTCTGTCATCATCACTGCTCAAGGCAGCTCAGCCATTTGAAGATATAACTAGCAAGAAAAGAAAAGTGATAGTTCTGGTAGCCTTGGAAAATCATGCTACCTTCTGAGCACAGCAGTTGTAGTATCCTTAGAAAATGCCACTGTGGTTTTCCATCCACTGTACCTTCTTAGCCAGGCTGCTCGTTAGTTTCAACATGCATTAAGGAATATAGAAAGGCAAAACAGATACAAAATAGTTAATCATATGAACAATGTTCATCTTCACTACATGCCCCACAATATGAGCTGTAGCAGAGAACATCTATCAAAATTGGAATGACTTTTAGGATGGAGTTCCTTGAAGACTCAAGCTTGTGGTGAAACCCACATTCCACAGTACTTCACTTTTGCTGAAATTCCATTTGCTGAAACGGTGTTAAGTGAAATATCAAATTATTGGTACCACTTAATGTATTTTCCACTTAGTTTTGCAGCTTCACGTTTGGAAAAACAATACAATTGTCTTTATCCATATTACAATGAAAAAGGATTTATCCATGAGGAGCACCAACCTTTTCTGTCCACTTGGCCTTCTTTACCTCCCACATATGTGAGAAGCTTCACAAGGGCAGGTTGAAGCAATTGTCTAATTACCACTGGTCTACTGTTTTTCTTACAGACAAACATAGCTTCTTATGTCTCTGGGACTCTCTTCTCTCTCCCTCTTCATGAGAAAAGTTCCAACAGGTAATCAGACTCATTTGGACAGGACCTGGACATATATGTCCTTGTAGGTCAGCCAGACCTTAGCTTTTGGAGGAGCCCCAAGTCCAAGACAGTTAAGATAAATCTGGAGACAATTTTCTACACAGACCTCTTTCAGGCAGATGAAAATTCTTCCAGTGAACCACAGGTAGACCTATGCTCTTCTTCTGTTCAAGCCAGATCTCTAGTTCATAGATTATTTGCATCAGATTTAAGGTGGTAAACTCAGCTGTGATTGGCCATCATACCTAGGTGAATCAAACAAAGGGCCTTATTTAGAAATTAGCAGGTGGAATACTCTGTCAGAACGTGACAGGTAACATATGCACCATATTACTATTGCCATAAGCTATAATGCACTTGCAATATGGCGGATGAGGCATGTGCCAAATTTGCGACGGAGTATGTCATCCGTCAAACTCTAAATGAGGCCCAAATTACTTGCAGTTTCTCTGTCTATATTTGACCACATCGTAGTTTCTTTCCTTTTTATTATTCAAAACATTTTTTATGTTATTAAGTCGGTTTAACTTTAAGTATCCTTCCATGTGATATGTCACAGATTAGAAGAAATAAATCAGAACAGATTTAAACACTGCCACCTAACACGTCTAATATGCCTTAAATATTTGTCATGGACAAACAGCATTGAACAATTACATAACCTGCTACAGAATGTATTATAGAGAACTCTGCATAAACAACTCAGTGCAGACATGACATAAAGTTGGGTGTCAACATACTCACATTAGCACCTACTATTGAATAATACATATAAATGCTCAATTGAACTTATTTTATAGAACCCCTCACACATCGATGTGGAGACATATAATGTAGATGGATTTAAAGTGTACCAGAAAAGTATTCACCCACACCCTTTTTACACATCATAATACAACATAACATGCTTAAACAAACACTCATAACATCCAACAATCACAATCCAGTGAAGCCAGCAGGTGACTATCAGTGCTTCACGACACCACTCAATACCTCCAGTTGCATCCCACACCTTCTTGCGAGGCAATGCACAGTCCAAAGTACCCAGTTACAACAAAAACACCTTCACTAGACCTCTGTATGCAATAAAAAATGTAAAACACATCTAATCATCTACAACAAAAAAATCAATTATCCTCAAAATGCCTATTACTTACTACAACTCACAAACCATCTAAGTCTTTACTTTATGGTGCAATCCTGCAAACCAAACTCAGCTGCAGCGGTGCGGCCATTCGATGGCAACATATGTGTCATTTAAATATGAACAGAATAAAAAGAAGGAAAGGATAACTAGTTATTTTGTAGAATTCCCAGACTTCACTTGATTACTAAGCCTGTCTTTCTCAGCTTGGTCAAAAACGTATGTAAAAGTCAACTGCAAATATCACCAGTGACTTGAAGTTTGCACTTTTCAAATTTGAAAGAGGTACACACAATGGTTTTGTTCATCTTCTCTGGATATCAATTCTTTCCAGGAAGCACATTCTGAAGACAAGTAGTTGCTTCGGAGGTACAGGTACTGATGGAGCAAGATTTCATGCGTAAAGAAACTTGCTTGGACTCAAACCTCTCGAAATAACGTGTAAAAAGTTAACCAACATGTTTTGTGAGTATTTATAATGCACAACCCGACATTTCTGTATCTAGGGGAAGCTTTTAAATGTGCTTTACTAACAATTTATGTGTATTAAAATGGCTGCTGGAAATGCGGGAACTCTTCTGCGGATGCGTCAACTGCATCTACGTAGCGTGACGTCTTTTGCTTTTGGTGGGAATTCTTTGCAGCTGCGCAGTAGTGCCTAAACCTCCTGTGTTTTGATTAACTGCTAATGCAATAGATTAAATAAATTATTGGGATTAGAGTAGGAATAAGTGGTATACAGTGCATTCATTTATTTTCATATTCTAACATGTTCTTCCTTTACTTTATTATTAGTTCATATTTGGGCCTGGAGGGTGACTGAAAGCACCATTTTGTCGTGGGGAACGCAGGCGCATTCAACACTCTGAACTTCATGGAGATGGCATTGAACTGCAGCCAAAAGACTGTCTAACTAGAGATGTGCTTGAGAACTTCACCTTTTGACCTGAAGAAGGAAAGAAGAAGTGTCAATTTTGAATACATCGTTTATGATTCAATGAAATGCGGGTGGGAATATTAAAGCATGGGAAACCAAGTAAGGGGAGGGAACATAGACCAATTAAGTCAACGAAAATGACTTCATACTAGTATGGTGTCATGACCTCTCCCAGTCCCACTATCCAATCAAATGAAGGGAATACACGAATATTGAAACTTTGGGGGGTCGTACATACCAGGAAATTGGTATAACTAAGGTAGGCTCAGTCAGTTGTTCGACTTGTCACAGACCTGTCACTGACCCAATGTATGCTGAAGGAGATTTGAGAGCAGAGGGCTGGTCGAGCACTCTGACAGAAGAATCAGGAATTTGCTGAAGGAGAAAAATCGATCCACCCAGTGGGGTCCGAGAGTAGCATCAGAGAGGTGTGTAACGCTGGTGTTGCACTTAGAAGAGGTTACCTGACCTGCACCTGTCTTGACTTTTTGGCTCCTGTCTAGTCGGGAACCCTTTCTTTCCAGCGCTTGGCCTGGGTTGATCCTCGCACCATTCTAGGTAAATATAAATCTGTGTGGCATATCCTTGTACTGTCTTCCCTTCTTCACCCTTCCCATGTACCAATGTCTAGAAATTTAACTAAGTCTCTAAAGATTTTTGCTTTGATCATTATTCTTATTTTTGAGAAACTGATGATTAGTATGTATTGGTATTTGACTCACAAAATATTGCATAGATAAAGGTTTTAAAACTTTCCAGAGTCTGTGGCCATTCCATAAAAACAAAAGGATTTTTTTTAGTTATACCTATTATTCTAATTTCCTGATCCAATCCCCTAATTAACTTAAAATTGCAGTGACAAGGAATTGGTAAGTTATGGTATACAGGTATATGTGGTAAATAATTCCCGATCGGAAGAGGCAAAAATAGATTACTGGCTCATTGGATGTATGTTTATGGGCCCAGGTGAGTATAATATGATATGGGTAAGCCAAACTGGTAATCTCGCGCCATCAGTACAAAGCCAACAGGGAGGGTAAGCAGGCCAAAATAGAAGTGGCTGAAGAAAGGAGAGGGCTTAGAGGATAAACAATGAGCACAATTAGGATAGGAGATGGGGAAGTGTTAATAAGAAGGCCGGATATAGGAGAAGTAAGGGGAAGGTTTAGGCGAAGTACATGGGTGGATGAAGGTGGTTAGGAAGAAGGTGGCATAAGAGCGGTTCCATTAGTGTGCATATGGAAATCCTTCAGCAGGCAGGATAAAAACTGGTGTTAAGTCCCATCTCATTCCCACTGAACCTGATTGAAGACAACAATGCTGTCATTGCAGAATCGTCAGTAGTCCAGTGTTTCTTCAGTGCTAATATAGAACTTAGAAATTCTTAAAGGCATACAAACTGACCCCGGCATTACATTTTACTTATAAGTAGGTTCACTGAATCTTTATAGATTCTCTAAAACGTATTAAAAATATGGTGTACAAAGCATGATTGTAGGTGAGTGCTTGGTTCAAGTTAATTTACAAAACACATGTTAAACTTACCTGCTCCAGCCCATCAATACTTGTTTTCTCTTTTTAAGGTGGGCCTGTTGTTCCTTTCTGTCATCAGCATCCAGTAGTGCTCTGCATTAGTCTTGTCAGGTATTCTTTAAAGGGAAGAAGGCTTTCTCTAATATTAAGGGGATTGGATGTGTAATACTTGTTTGGGAGAGCGAGCATTTAACAGCCCATTTCCTATTGCCTGAAACTCACACTAGTTGAATCTTTTTGGATAAGAAACAACCTGTCATGTTCATAAGTTAATGTCAACTAGTGTATTCCCTTTTAAAAACATAAACCACAGAGATTGTTATGTGAAGTCATTACCACCCTATGTCTCACGTAATATTTTATAGAGATTCCTTACTGGCAACAAAGTTGTCAGTGAAAAATCTGTTAGAATGTTAAGAACTGGGATGTGTACTCTCCTAGTGCTACATGACACTCTTCTCAAATTTAATGATGGGGATCCTGATAGAGCCTCTACCATTGATCACTTGTATATTATTAACATGTCAGGGACTTGTAAGAGTTGAAAGGGAGGGCCCAATGTCCAGGTTTGGAGTAGGCTCTCCTTATCTAATCATGCTTGAGTAAATATGGCCTACGCCTACTCTGTATTTGTCTCTGTATTTGCAGTGAGGCAGTGATTCCAGTGATGCTCCCCCACAGCGGAAGGAGCATTCCAGAAGCCGCGTTTGTCCAACATCCAGAATCTTTCCCTGTCTCCAGTCCGTGTTTTTCTGCTGGCTGCCAGTGCCAGTGGTCAGTTGAGTTGTGCGAGCAAGAAGCCGCTCCAGCTCTCCAGCGCCTCGCCACAAATGCGACCGCAACAGAAGCTACAGGAGCGGCGGCTCAGTGAAAGAGAGGAGAGTGGAGAATGCTGATCGCCTAAACGTTTAAAGCCACATGGTCTCTACCAGCTTCCACTGCTTGACCCTGACGGCTGGTGTTCCCGGATCCTGCAGTTGTCTGGTTGCTTGTTAATTCAAAAGGTACATTAATATCTTTAGATTTAAGTGACCAAATCTGTGGGGGAGAGGAGTACACAGGCTGGGGAGGTGGAGTCAGCTGATACGGGACTGTAACGGGTGTTGAAAAACAGAACGAAAACTCAGGTCCTAACCAGTAATTCTTCATTCCTTCATTCCTTTTGCCCCAATTTGGAGAATTAGTGATAAGTCGGAGGAGAACAAAAGTGATCTGATTGAGGATATTGGTGATATTGGTGATATTGGTGAACTATGCGTTCTGTTAAGGAGAGAACAACAGGAATAGGGGTAAAACGCACAAAGAAAATGCAACAATCAAGGGTAGCGAAAAAGGTTAAATCAAATATATTTGAACCAAACCAGTCGTTAATCTCCCCAATAGCGAGGATGTTTGAGAAGTCAGGTAAAATACCAGAGAAATTCTCATTTCTGAAGGATCCAACGGGGGTGTTGATGACAAAACAGTTTGAGGGAGAAAATGCAAACTTACAGACCCCAATTAAACCAATTAAACCAATAGCCAGTGAAACAATCAATAAACTGAGTATACAGAAATGCTTACAACACGGGAAGTGTAACTCTCAAACCAGTACACCGGAGGTAGTGAACAAGGAAATAAGTGACTGTACCACAAATACCGAGTGCAACATTAATGAAAACAACCAAATTAATCAGGAGTGTATGAAAGAACAAAAACACCTAAGGATACCTATAGAAGTAAATGTAGTAATAAATAAAAGGTTACACATACCACTTGATGACAACCCGCTAAATCTTCAGAATAATTACGAACATAAAGAGGGATGTAATATACATGAGGACAGTGAACATCAAGACATAAGTCATGGCAATCTAACAGGAGAGGAAGATAAAGGGAGGTTTCGAAATAATGGATTAGATGGAAAAATAAATGAAAGCTTGGTGGAATATATATCTACAGAAAATACTTGTGAGAACAACATGGCAACACAAACTACAGCTGTAAAGAATTACCCCAAAAATCAGAAAACTATACAAAATAACCAATTGGGAATAAAACAACAACATTTCGAAATAAGTTGGGATATTTTCTACCAAACATCGACTCTTACTTTGGAAGCGTTACAATACCAATCCAGCAAAATGGATATACAAATTGAACTGCTAAAACAATGGCAAATACAGTTGTAGAGATTGATAATAAAATTGCTCAACTAAATGGATTGATAATTAGGGCCCAGAAAGAGAATGAGAAATTATCTACAGAACAAATCTATTCACCAATCATAGATAAACTTGCCACAATACCAGAGGTTCTGACCAGTATAATAGAAGACACTAAACAAAGCATGGAAATGAAAAAAGGTAAAAACTATGAAAACAAGGAAGACAACAGTAAAAACAACAAAATAAATAATAAGTTGGAAAATGAATTTACCAGTCTCAAAGAAAATGGTAAGGGCCAGGAAGACATATTATCTACAAATCTATACATAAAAACAGTAGCATCTAGTGAAGAACATCGAATAATGGACAAACACACATTGAATGATCAATCAATGGACTGTATAAGGGAGGATACTATTAATCCTGAAATAAGGGAAGATCAGGAAGCTAAGGAATATAATATAAATGGCTTCACTATGCTGTCCAAACGTCAAAAGAAAAAACTACGGAAAGTGAGGAAACAATTAAAAACTAAAAAGTGTGTTACAATACAAACAGATGAAGACAAGATAACAACCATAAATGGGAATAGATACGAGATAGGGAAAGATAGTGCTGTAGATCAAAAACATAAGATAATCTTAGATTTAAACAGTCAGGAACTAGGATTAACTAATGAAGGAAAAAAGGTTGTAATATCGAATATGATTGGAACTAACAAATACTTTCCATTATTTGATCAAAAATTATCCAAGGGATTTGTTCATGAAAAATGCGGCAAAACAAAGCAAAAAGAGAACGAAAAAAATACCGGTAGAAGGAATCTAGAACTTAAAGGTGAACGGGTGAATAAAGACCAAAAAATACAGCCGGAGGTATGGAAAATAAAGGAACAGCAGGAAGATAAAAGGACTATGGATTGTTTGCCTCAGTTGGAGGAAGAGATACTTGAATGGGAGGAAGAAGAAGAGACTGGTCCATTAACCAACAGTCACCAAAGAAGGAAGGATAAAACCCCAATAAAAGTAGTAATAAATACGACAAACCAGCAATATCAACATGCCGGTGAAAAACCAGAATTATCCATCAAATTCAGTATAACTGAGGAAGACAAAGACAATTCAAAAAATATAGAATGGGACCAGTTGGTTATAGAAAGTAGTGAAGGGGTAAAAATAATTACCTTCAAAACAAAGTCATCAAATGAAAACCTCCCGCAGTACAATTATTCACCAAATAACAAAGTACAAATTATCTTTAAACCAGAATTTGAATCTAGAGGTAGGCAAGATACCCTGAATCTAGGCAATATACTCAGACTATTCAAGTCAATTCCATCCCTCTCGAAGATAATGAGTAAGGATATCCATTCTATTGAATTTATGTCAGGAAACGAGAATTCACATGCTCCGACTTTAATTACATTAAACTCCCCGGTAATAGCGGAATTGATTTTGACAGAACAACACGCATTCAAAGCTTGGGGTATATTAATTATGAAACAAGGCCCAAAGGTTTATCCAACACCGCTCATTGATGAAGAAAATACCAAACATGCAAAAATAGACAGACAAATAGTACAAGTACTAAAAAACGCCCGAGGAAAATCACCCAATAAACGAGGAGAATGGTTGTCTCAAAAGGATATGGGCAAAAACCCTGTAATAAATGAAAAATGGATCACCAAGTCACTGCATAGTAATAAGGAACAATGATTTAATATTAATAGGTGCTCCACAGATAAAGTAGATGAGATATGTCCTGTCCGATTGTGTTCATGGAATATAAATGGGCTTGGAGCAAAGGTTCACAATGCTCATATAGGCTCAATATTGCTCCCCTCTCAGATTATTTTTTTACAAGAAACGTGGGAAACCAAACCATTTGTTCTAAATGGATTCAAAGGTTATTTTGAGCATGCAAATAAAAAACACAAATTTGGCCGTCCCAGCGGAGGGCTAGCAATTTTCGTTTCCATGGACTTACAGGTTGAACATGAACGACTCGAGTCAAAAAGTGCAAATATTTTATTAATTAAGTTGAAATATAAAACATCGAAACAGGAACTAAAGTTTGTATATCTGAATAATGTCTATATTCAGCCAACAGGCCCAAGTAGGGAGTCAACTTGCGGCATACTGTATAACCTTCTCGTGGATTTAATGGTGTCAGAGCCTCTAGCGGATTTTATTGTGTCTGGGGACTTTAACCTTAACTTAATGCCATCCTTCACAAGGGATGACTCCTGTCAAACACAGGATTATGAATGGTCTATCCCACAACAGGATTTAGGAAAAGAAACCTTGCCGTATAGTAATAAAATTGTAATATCTTTTGTCAAAGATATGGAAGCGATGGGCCTGCGTATACTAAATGGTCGATTTAAAGAAGATTCACCTCCAGCGTATACCTATTTTAAGAACCAGTCAAGGTCAAGGATTGACTACACAATGATATCTCTTAATGCCTTCCATAATATCATTGCATATCAAATAAGGGAAGTTACGGATAGTGATCACTGCCAGCAGATAACAACGATTAACTTTATGAATAAGACAAATCAACCGTATGAAACTGTCCCGGGTCATATTGGAATAGTAAACTATAAAAAACTAATTTGGACTACTAAGAACAAGGAAGTTAGCCAAATAATAGAATTGTGCTTCAATGAAAGCTCATCTGAAACCTCGATGCTGGTTAAACCCCAACCTCAGCTGCGAACGGATAAAATAGATCAAAATGATGATCAAAAGGAAAACAAATCACACATAAACCTGCCATATACCATTACTAAACTAAAAGGAGAACAGAGTAGGATGATAATGCAAATCAAGAAAATTATTCCTAACGAGGAAACATCAGGCAAACTGAAAGCTGCGAATCAAAATCTAAGGAAATTAATATGGTATGAGAAAAATCAGGCAAAACAAGCACTTTGGGCAAAAATATACCACGCAAGCAAACAGATAAACACAAGAGAGTTCTGGAAAATTATAAATGGTCTGGCTAGACCAAATAAAAGGGTTGTTTGCTCCGTTCTAACTGAGCAGGAATGGGTGACATTTCTTTAAAAAAATTTAAACAAAAATAGTATGACAATAGAGAAAATTGAATGCCAACCTACAGATACCCACGATGGAGATATGGAGACCCCAATTGTAGTAACAAAAGATCAACTAAGAAAATTAATTAAAAAAACAGAAAGATGGAGCACCAGGACCCAACGGTATCCCTTTTGCCCTATTCAAAGAGAATCCAGATCTATGGGCAGCACATTTAGAAAAGGTATTTAATAAAGTTATTAAAAAAGGCGTTATCCCGGAGTCATGGCGAGGATCATTAATAACGCCAATTTACAAAAAAGGGAACTGGGCGCTTGCAGAAAATTACAGGCTCATCACACTTCAAGATACAGATGCCAAGTTATTTGCTAGGATCTTACTGAATGAGTTGAATGACTGGGCAATAGAAAGTAAGATGCTGCCACTGAATCAAACGGGCTTTAGTAAAGGATTGGGGACATCAACAAACATCTTGGCTTTATCTCTAATAATGGACAAGTCAATTAGTCTTAAACAGCCCTTGTATCTTTGTTTCGTTGATTTTAAATCAGCCTTCGATTGTGTTCAAAGGAATTTACTGTGGAAAAAGCTCAGAGAAATGAACATTCCAACGGCCCTACTGAAAATGATCCAGCTATTGTATAGCAAAACCTGGGTTAGGGTAAGGATGGGGGATGGGCAAACGCTGGCGAAGGAAATCCCAGCCAACGAAGGATTAAAACAAGACTGTGTACTGGCCCCCCTTCTTTTTAATTTATTCTTGGCAGATTTGTCAGGGACTTTAGATGAATTAAATGCTCACCCCCCGAAATTAGCGGATAGGCATATTTCAAACTTACTGTATGCCGACAATGCCATCCTGCTAAGCCAAACAAAAATTGGGCTGCAGCGACTAATTTCTGGAACATGTAGCTACGCAAGGGAAAATGGGATGGTGATCAATGAAACTAAAACAAAGATCATGAGTGTCGCAAAGAGCAAAAAATTAAGAATAAAATGTAATTGGTATATGGAAAACACCAAACTAGAACAGGTTGAAGTATATAAGTACCTGGGCGTACTTTTTGATGAGAAGGGTAGTTACCAGCCACAAATAAAAGATATCCAGAGGAAGTCCAACTCCCTAACAGCCGCATTTAGAATCTTGCAGAGATCGCTGGGCAACCTCACATATGGGCCATTTTTAAAGGTTATAGCGGCAAGACTACTACCAACAATCACATACGGCAGTGAGTCATTAATGGGAAGGGATACAGAAACAATCAATAATGCTGTATCTAAAACATATAAATTACTATTTCATCTCCCAACAAATGCCTCACCAGCCCAAATTAGACTTGAGTTTGACCTAACTAACCAATAAGGGGACATTTTATCAAAACCTGAAACCGGATTAAAGACGATCAAGATAACCAAATCTCTCAGTTATTATGGAAGGAGATAAGTAATAACACAAAGGCAACACCATGGATTTTTCTTAAAGAGGCTATAGAAGAGTTTGCAGTCACCTCAATTTGGAATAATACCATAACTAACGCTTCCTTTAAGAAAATAATTAATATAACGTCAAATCAACTATCAATTCTAAATGATAAAGATAGTCTGACATAAAGAAAACATGCCTGGACAATACTAAATGGATATAAAACAAAGAAGGTACAAGACTATTTAGAAATACCATGGTCAGGAAACAATAAACAAATCCTTCTCAAAGCAAGATTTGGAATCCTTCCGGGAACCTGCCACCTCCCGCCTTGGAAAATCTCTGAACGGAGTTTGATTTGTAGACTATGTAACAATGGAAAGGAGAATATTGTCCTCTTGCTCTGTATTTGTCCGGGACTCCAAAATGAAAGGACAAAACTACTTAAAGTCCCTTTTAATGTACGCGGAATACGATCATGTAGGCAAGCCCTGAAATGTTGTCTTCAATCAAATGATATAGCCATGAATGCTACCTTTGTAAAAATGTTATTAATGGTAAAAACAAAATTAGCAGACTAAGTCCTAAATGAAGTATATTAAGGATATATTTTTTTAATGAATTTTATGATGAAAGTTTTATTGGTTTTATACTAAAAGTATTTTTGTAACTGTATATTGTAAGATTTTAAATAATCATATAAATAAAGTAATTTGAACAGAGTGGGCTCTCCTTATCTAATCATGCTTGAGTAAATATGACCTACGCCTACTCTGTATTTGTCTCACTCTCAGAACTACGGAGCCTCCACATCCTTGCATTTTAGATGGATCCATGAAAGATTCTGATGAATAGAGCAGATACCATTTGGCATTGATATAAGTATGCCAAACAGTTGTGTTTTCAGATGGCATGGTTTTAAAGATAACAGGCATTATCGTGTAGCCACAGAGTTCTCACTAGTATCTAGAACATCCTATGGTTTACTTGTGTGATCTTAGTCTTAGAAACCTATGTGTGAAGGAGACACACCAGTACTAGGTGTGTTGCTGAATCTGCCCCAATTGCATGTTGACAGTCATTAGGTATGATTGATTTATCCCCATCCACCAGAGTCACAGTGATGTTGATGTTACACTGTGATTTAATATTGCGTGTCCAAACTTCATGCAATATAGGCACTCCCTCTTTAGTAAACAGAACTGAAATGTTAGTGTTCAAAGGTTGTTTGCAGTAACTTGGTAATACTTCTAGTTTCAGGCAGGGAACTTAGGAATTTATAAAGAGCAAAACTTTGAATGAGTGCTTCATTAGGATGGTCACCATGTTGTCTTGGCAGTGCTGTGCTGACAGTCTGTGCTGAGGAACATTTTGCCTTTTCATCAAGGGACGTGTTCTTGGTGGTTTACTTTTATGCATGGCTGGGGTGCTAATCCAGTATTATATGTTTGAGATGTCAAATTTGGACAGCACTATGATGCCCTCTGGCCTATACCGATTTTACTATCCAGATCAACCAAACAAGCCTTTCTAAACCCTTCCCTCTGACTCTTCCCCCTCCCCTTTACTCATTCCAAATCTCCTCCTGCTGCTACGAGCTCAGAAAATCCCACTTTCTAGACCATTCCCTCTTCTATCCCTCCACTATCCTTTTCAATCCAACTAGCAGACTAACATTTCTACTGCTCAAATTAATGACATATTTCCCAGTACTAATTCCTCACTAACCCTGTTTGGGGTTCCAGAGAAGCACGCTACCCACCAAAAAGCACTTCAACATCTCATCTGGTGTAGCAAGCACTATCTAAATGCAAACTTGTGCCTCTTCTATCCCTCTACTATCCTTTTTCAATGCAAAAAACAAACTCACATGTCTACTGCTCAAATTAATTTCATATCTCCCTATACTAATTCACCATTAACCCTCTTTGCGTTCTGGAGTAGCGTGCTACTCGCCAAAAAAGCGATTCAACGCCTCGTCAGGGGTAGCAAACGATATATAAATGCAATTAAAATTACAATATGCATTTTTTAAGGAGCAACAACCCCTTAATAGTGCTCAGCTTCTGGCCTGCTAGATTTGTGCTTTATAAATACCTAGAGATACATACATACATAGATCTCTTTGGCATGAGCCTGCTGCAGAGGTGAGGTAAGCAAAATAGAGATCTTGCAACATTGAAGTAAGTACCCTGTATGCATGCTCTTAACACCAAAGGCAATCTTCACAGAGTCACTGAACAAAATAAAACCACTGAACAATTCCAATCTGTATCACTCAACAAGTATATATATATGGAACTGAAGGTTAAAGTATGTATGTAAAACAAGGAATAATGAGGTAGGACGTAAACAAGAGCACCTCACTGAACATGCCTCAATCCAACATTTGCCCTCACTATTTTCAGCTATTTGTTACCTTCTCATATGTCAAATATGTGACCGCGTTACCATGAGGAAGGAAATTGGAGACCTGGATAGCATCACATTTTACTTTTCTAAAATTCATTCAGATTCTGAATTAAATATTCTGCAGATTCCTCTGCTGTGTAGAAATTCATTATATGACACTGAATTTGACAAGTTGCATTTACCTCCAATAGTATCAATGTTAAATTTTGCACTTAAATTACCTCGTATCTCTCATGGTTAAGGGTTTCCACAATGACAGAATCTCCAGATTGATCGATGCGAACGACTGGTCTCTCCAACTTCACTCTACCTTTCAGGCAATCCATCATCTTCTCGCTTATCTGACTAGCTCCACCAACAAACTTTCTTTCCTTGGTAAGAATGGTAGAGGGGAACAATTTTAGAAGAAAAAGTGCCTTGAATAAAAATCTACAGGTAAGTTTATAAAATATCAGACCAATATATTACGACTACAGTTGGATATGTAAAGAATAGAAGAGAATAAGGTTGCCAGATTGCAAACAATGCAATAATAAAACTAGCAGTGAAAGTAGAAAAAGAGAGGATAATTTCAAAGTTCTAAAACTTGTAGTGACTCCTTCCTGTCATCAACTAATTCCAAACTATCAGCCTGATTTAGAATCGGGTGGCAATGGAAAATCCTCTAATTTGAGGAGGAAATATGGTATCCCTCATTCTCAAGATGTGGAGAAACTGTTGGAAAACGTACCTCAACATTAGTGATAGTACCCCAGAGGTAATACAGCTGGCAAAATTTTTAATAGGGAAGAATCCTCTAACAAAGTATTTTGCTTTACCTCCATACATTGGATTTTCCACTTCCACCCATTTCTAAATCAGGGCCTGTACATTTAAGAAGCCTGTCTGTATGGTCCACTTTCTGACAGACATTAGGATGGCCTAACCAACGGATGAGGTTTTGATCAATAACTGTCCAGCTTCTTAACTTGGGTGAAAACCCAGCTAATGTATCCACGAAAACTAGAGTTTCAGATGGATTGGTGTGCATTTCTCTTTGGAAATTACTTTGCTATTTGCTTGCATACCAAGGTGGTAAGCCTCTGGATCCAAAGAGGAATAGCTTGAGCTCTGTTTAGTTTCATCTTCAATACCTTCATTAACTGCCAAGTAACCAAATGAGACAGTGCCCAATAAGGTGGGATGACGATAACAGCCAACTTCTGCTATTCTCATCTCATCAGACATAGTGAAGAGCCTAGCGATACTGATAATCTCTAAATGCTTGCTCCCTGCATTGGCATCTTTCCCCATTGCGTGTTCATTAAACAGTAAATGATCACAGATGGTAGGCTGACTTACTTACAAATTGTAGGCTGTTTTCACCATACCAGTCGTTCTGGGAAATCATCAGCCATGGACTGGCCAGACCGGTCCACAGACAACATTCCCATGAAAGTCTTTCTCTGTAAGGTTGATATTAGTATTACGCATAACTACAGAGTACCTGTGTATCCGCCTTGAGACTTACCCTAAGCTTAGTGTTTAATTTGCGATGGAAGTTGTAGATGGTGGGCACCAACACTCATTTTTGGGCACCGGGACTCATGTTTTTAGCATCAGACTTTAACTAAGAGCAAGAGAGAGAGAAAGGCAGTAAAGGGAGAAGTGTAGAGATATGGAAATAGCTGAAAAGTGACAAAGCATGAATAAAAAAAATCTGCAAGAGTGAGATAAAGAGACAGGACATGTAGGGTTGTAGGAGACAGAAGCAGAAGAAGGAATCAACAGTAAACAGCCTTGTAATTGGCAGCCCCAGCATTCGGCAGCAGGCTCTTAAGAAAAACCTTGATTGCCTGCACTTATTTCTTTACACGATACGTACTACTACAGCTCCTTTACTCAACTTACCCCCTTGGCACAATACTTTAAGGCAACCCATAGACATTGTAAGAAGGAAGGGGCGGAATTTGCAAGTCCCTTGTGACACTTTGGCACAGCCGTTGCATCCCTTTTTGTGACCCATTTACAACGTGAGGCATCTAGGGAGATGTGTCACCTTGTAAAGCCCTGTGCCACATTAGACCTGCATCAGGTATAATATATGTGGGGTGGGCTCTCCCATGCGGGAAAGCCTCGTAGAAGTGACGCAGTGAAATCTACAAGATTTTACTGCGCCACTTCTACGATGCCACTGCATCAAAACCCTACACCTGCTTGGAGCAGGCGTAAGGAGTGACGCAGTATATTAAGAATAAGCCTCCTCATGCACTGCTGGAGTTGCGTTGTGCTTGCGACACAACTCGAGCAATGCATGACTTTTGCTCCGACAGATTCGTCAACATTTCTGACACATCTGTCAATCCTTGTGCCATGGTGCGCTGTTGTGTAAATACAGCACATCCATGGTGGCGCAAGGGTTTCGCACGCAGGCGCAGGAAAGCTTACGCATCTATACAGATGCGCCAGCTTCTAGTAAATATGCTCAAAGTATGTTGCAGACATACAAGCTATGACCCCTCTTGGGAAGGTGCTGAATAAATATTTGAAAAGGCTATAAATACACATAAAATATTAAAGAAGAGAAAGTGCTGACCAGGTTTATAAAAAGCGCACAAATTTGTATTAACTAATAAACATTAACAGGTTGGGAAAAATAAACTGAGAAAACATAGATAAAAGTGGGCCAGCCAGCGCGCAATGACTGTTTGGCCGGCCCCCTGGGGCTGGACAAACTTTTTGGGCACTTCACATGTTCTCCATACAGGCTGCATAACAGCCTAAGTGAACATGCAGCCTGTATGGAGAACATGTGAAGTGCCCAAAAAGGCCCCCAGTCCCTGTCTGAGCGCAGAGCCACAGCTCTCAGACCAATCACATTGCTGCATTACAGCATTGTGATTGGTTAGGGTTGCCTGGGTGCTTCCTGGTTCCTGTTCAGCGGAGTCCTGACGTGGAGGAGAGACACGGTGGGGATAAGGTAAGTTATTTATTTTAGTAGTTTACACCCCCTCTCGCCCCTGCCGATGTCTCACCACCCCCGCTTGGTGCAGGCCCCCACTGAAGAAGATGTGATGTCCTACTTCATTGACTCTGTTAAAATCCAACAGGATTTCAACTCTGTCGTAGTGGATACCTTTTGCTTCTGGTTGAACTTCTGGGGAAGGAATTACACAATATAATACTGCCCGCAACACTTTATAGAGTAAATGTTCTGCAAAAACAAGACAAGGTCTTTAAATATTTAAATGATTAAACTAGGGAAATGTACAGCACACAATAAAATTACGCCTATATTTGGTCTTACCAGTGTCTATCTACACTCTTAACCATTACTCAAGCTCCAAATGTATTTGGTATTTCTATCAAATGCTACTATACTTTGGTAGAGTGGGGGGTGGAGGAAGAGCAATATATGAGAGTGTCACGCACAGATGAGGGAGCGGGTGATGAGATATTGTTATGGGCACAACTACTTATTAAGTTTCAAATGAGTAATGACTTGAGTTCTGACAGCAGCTTTGAAGCATCAGAATGAATGTTAGTTGGCCACTGATATAGCAGACACTTTATGAAGACCAACTAGGTCAATGTCAGATTACTCATTGTGTGATTTACTTATTGACTCGGTTTCCTTGTACTTCAAGCCATGTATGCTAAAACCTTTGAGCCCCAGAGATGACCCCAGTCTATATTATTATTCTATGTCCAGAATGCTTGTATAGTATCATGTTACTGTCTGACAAAGCCTCTCTAAATTATGAGATGGTGAGATGTACGTGGATCAGATCACTTGCACTGTATGTTTTCTATTTTTACTTGAAAACATATAATTCCATGGATTCATCTGCCAGCACACGTAAATCCACGGTCAGTAATTGGCCTATGAATTTGGGAGAGGGGTACTTATTTGATAAACACAATCTTATTATGTGACAATGCTGTTCCAATAACATTTCTGCTCAATCCCTGGTAGCAATGGCAGCAGGCAATTTCACAGACAAACGTGTGTTATGTTCAAGCAGTGCCAAATTACCTTAAGAATAAGAACACAACAAAATAAAATTCCAAAACCAATTTAGAAAAATCATGAAAACAAAATAATACAATTAAAATAAGATAAGGGGGAGGCTGGTAAGGATTTTTTATTCACATTTTAAGACAAAATGGTCGAAGAAATACCCACACGAAGGTCACTTTCAGTCTATGTTCATTACCCAAATGACAACCAGAGGCCACTCTTATATCAGAAAAGAAATAAGAACAAGTTGCCAGCAAAGTTTTCTACCACATAGAGGTCCAGGTCAGTCAGTAATCTTTGAAGCTGCTACACTTCAGTGCTTCCAGCCTTTCTTGTGCTCTTTTGATGTATCCCTTCACTGCTCTGCTCCAAAGGGAGGTGGGGCTCTATGCCCCTGTTTCCTGCTATAACCGAGAGTGCCAATGCTTCTTGATGCTGGGAAATTCACTTCTGGTCTCATTTACAGTCAGCCAGGTGTTATATCAGGGTTTCAGGAACCAGTTCTCTCTCCAGCCAGGGTTCTATCAGGATCAGATCTGAAGTAGTAGACCGGGCCTTCTTCTGGGCAGGGACCCTCTGCCTTTTGTGTCTCAGTAACAGCAACAAGAGGACAACCACTAACCTGTGAGTCACTGGGTTCAGGCCAAGAGTCAGGTGTCCTTAAGGCTTCTTTCTCCAGTGGTCACGCAAAGTCTTCCTTCTTCCAGATGTTCCTTCCTAAGTCATGAATCTTCTGAGGACAGGATGGTGCAGTACATGTTGTCCTGGACACTAACCAGTGATTGGAGACATCCAAATACCCCATCTTTGCATTTTCCCTACAAATGTACCCCTTCTTTTGCAGTGCTTCTCTTCTCATTGTGCTGCAATACTTCCTAGAATTCCTCTTCCAAGACAGCCTTAGATATCTCCCATCTATAGGAGCCATGTCTCTCTTTCTAGCCACTCCCATTTGGAGGGGATGATTCCCACCCACTCCCAGTGCTGGAACTGTATTTCCCTCCTACAGGGAGCACAGGCAGAAAGCTAGGATGGCTCTGTGCATAAATAGTTTCGGTTCCAGACATTCATATTTGGAATCTCTCATTCAAAAATAAGTCAAATGAAAGCTGTCCTTTGTACGCCATCTGTTCAGGTCATTCTCCCATATGATTAATTCCCTTACTGCTGGCAAAGACCAAACCACTGGCTCTCATGAGGTGGGTCATTAACAGCCAAATAGAGTAGTCCATTCAGTTTCTGGAGCAAGGCCGTGATGAACCAATTTTTAACAAGTTTACTCTCATGCAGTGCAAAGCACACCTTTACAGTCCCCCCCCCCCCACAAAAAAGCTACTTTGAACAGTGAACTGAAATTTTAATACTAAGAGGAAAATAACTGTGATCAACCATTCTAGCCATTCCCTGGGCCAAGTGACATAGAAGTGACTATTATGCATAAGCATGCCTCCTCATGAAAAATGGACCTTTACCTACTCAGTGACAACCCGCTTTGTTGGGACAGAAAGACCCTCTGTATGGGCCTGGAGAGTATGCGTCCCTCTCTCCAGGAGTACCCCATAGTGAGGTTTTTTCATGTTCATGCTAGGACACACATCACAATCATGTGTGTGCACTAAGGCCACCTTATGGCACAAAATGAGTTCCAGAATGATGCTCTGTGGTTTTGAGGTGGTACACCAAATGCGCCTTTCCTTTCCTGAGCCTGACCATCAGCATTTCACTGGGCTTAAGAAGACTAACAGTGGTGACAGCAACAGATTCTTGTGGCAGATCAGAACTTTTATCTGTTGCATGGCAGAGAGAGTTGCCTCCCAGCTTCTCCCATGCTTTAAATTAGACTGTCAAATGGGTCCTTCACTCCATCCATGTGGGACACTGGGGTGTAATACATGTGGCAAACCAGGAACATATATGGATTTCTGTGTGTGTACAAACACCCTCTGGACATTGATCTGCTGATTGTTAATAGATTTTTCAGTTAGATCTGAATGTCTACCACATAGCACTTTCCTGAGTATGCCTTGGCCTGCTCAACTTCCCTACAACCAACAGTCAAGTTTTAACGGTGTGTGCATTGCGCTCTCTTTTGGGCTCTATGGTAGGGTTATGCCCCAGGACTCCAGTGGAAATAGTTCTGATTGTCAGAGTCAGCGCCCAGCTACCTCTGTCTACCTTCAGGCCCCTGAAAAGTTCCCACAAATGGGAGAGAGAATTGGCAAGTTTTTAGATTCCAGTTCCTGTGAACGCTAATAGCAACTAATTGGTTTTTCACACACAGCCTGCATGTTAAAATATGCCAGATGAGAGGAAGCAGACATGAGAAACCTCCCCTTAGATCAGTTGAAGGAGATGTGTTGGGACAGTGGATGGAAAGTTCCACGATCCAAAGACGTGGAACCCATTACAGATTTTATGATGGATAAATGGGAGAAAACAGGCCTTACGAGAAAGGAGAAGGGTGCAGGAAGGTCAGAGGAGTGTTTGGTAGAGAATAGCACAAAGGAGAGTTCTCTGGATGCAGGCAGCCAGAGTCACTGAGTACAGACCTTTCTTGAACTGACTTAGTAGAGTATCCTCTAGATTGTTTTTCAGAGTATCCCCTAGAAAGTCTTCCCCATTCATCTCTAGTGTACCTATGTCCTCTGTCCTAGGTGTTGCTTCTTTAGATAGGTTAGGCTTCGCTAACACCCTGCCAGAGAGAGAAACTCATGTCAGCAAGAAGAAGAAAGCTGAAGGATTTGACAGGATGAAATGGACAATAAAAGAAGTAATGAGGAAGATGAAAGACAGGAGAAAGACAGAGGAGGAATTGGAGAATGAAAGGATTTCCCTGAAAAGAGAGGTTAACGGCAGCGTAAGAGATTAGCTCTGGAAACAGTTATCCCTCCTGCTAGTCAAAGAAAATCATTGCTAAAGTACCAAGTTTGGCACACATGTATAGGGTGCAACAAATGCAAGACATGTCAATTGCACACACAGCAGTACAATGGACTCAAGACTCAAAGATGTACAGGAAACATGGTAACAGGAGTCTAATTAGATGGGAGTCTATGATGTTTTGAACGTTGACATGAACTCAAGGCCATCATCAAGACTAACAAGAATATGAGCACAACAACGATAAGGCCAAGGAACCCCCTGAAAATTGTTCCTGTGGGTTCAGGCAGTGCCACAAGCAAGAACAATGTACTGAGCACTAGTCCTGGGGCAGACTGTCAAAATTAACAGACCGTCACGTAAGTCAAAATTGTAGAATGAATCACAACCAAGTGACAGGAAATGGGTAAAAACTCCAAAACCGAAGCACCAAGAGAACAACTGGGGGCGTGATGAATCTGCTGAATCTGAATATGCTGAGTGCAATCAGTAGCCAGGGATGCAGGGGGAATCCATATTCAGGGTAGAAAAATCTAATAAATGGTCACCTGAGAACCGGAACGAATCAATATAGAAATAATTAAAGCTCTGAAACATGTTGCCATGCATGATCATGAGAGGACAGGCTGCACATCAGCCTCAGGAGGAAACTCTGGTCACTCCTGATTTTTACCACATTGTTTATTGTTTTTACAGGAAAAACATGGCATAAAATCAAAACAAAAGAAAGTTGCATTACAATACAGTTTCGCATTTTACACAATCAAACAGATTAGGAGTACACATGCGTACATATAAAAAGATGTCTTCACCTAGACCCCTGCTGTAGAGGAATAGTTAAGCCACATACATCATATTTTCATGTTTTTGGGGACAGCCCCTGGATCTGTAAATATATTCCTCTGCCCTGCAACATCAGTCCAATCCATGTGTCAACTTCTGCATAAGGGTGTTCTAAAAGAGTGCCAGTGAAGGGTTATATTTCATTTGGCAGTTAAATGTGCAAGTGTCACCAGGGTTCTGGTAGCCCCCGGACCACACCATTCATCCAAGAGTGCCATTCTAGGATCAGCTACGTCCATTCTACCCACCACCTCTGTGACGTTCAAGCGAATTTCTAACCAGTGCACTTTAGAATGAGACATGTCCAAACTATATGATAAAAGGTACCTAACATAGGGCCAGATGTAGGTAAATCTGAAATACCGATTTCTTAATAGCGAATTTTACCGATTCGCTATTAAGAAATCTGTATTTCCTATGTAGGTAAGGATTCGGTAAAAAATACCGAATCCTTAATATTCCTTATTACCAAATCGGTAATTGAGATTCGGTAATAAGGAATACCTACCCTTTCATTTCTATGGGCTTGGAGGCCCATAGGAATGAATGTGAAGACGTTCAGTATTAGCGATTCGGTATTACCGAATCGGTAATACCGGGAGGAATTTCAAGGGAGCCAGGGTGTCCAAAGGACACCCTGTTGCACCCCTGAAAAGTGCATATGTGCACATGTGGCGCACATTCATGCCCTAAGTGCATGGATGTGTGCCACATGGAACTTTTACAAAAGAAAAAAAGTGTTTTTTTAAAGGAAATTGGTAATTAGCACCAACTTGAAGTTGGTGGTAATTACCGATTTCTTAAGGCTCAAAAGCACTCTTTAATGTGCTTCCTACATTGCATTTAAGGAATTGGTATTTACCGATTCCTTATTAACCGATTCCTTACCTACATAAGGAATGGCTAAATACAGGTCGGTAACGCTGAAATTTACCGAATTTCGGTGTTACTGACCGGTATTTAGCCACCTACGTCTGCCCCCTAGTTCTACATCTTAGACAGCTAGGATTAAGGCCCTGCGTCATTTGGCTATGCCTGGATGGGCTATAGTATACTCTAATAGCTATTATTTCTGCTGAATGAGATGCAGTCTCACAAAGATTGCCAGTACCCGTGGAGCCATTCTTGCATCCACCAAACTGCATCATCTATAGAACTTACATCTTGCATTCACCTGTCTCTCAACACCACCAGAGGAAAAGGGGTATTGGGTACCAATGTATGATAAAGTCTCAAAATGCCTTTGCTCAATATAGCTGACTGTGTGACTTGCACATCTAGGGGATTGTGGCCGGGGACTTTAATAAGGATGCCTCTGTTTGTCTCAGTTTTCAAACCAGCGACAATAAAAGCTGTAATTGTGTAATTGTGTAATCCCTCGTTCCGAATGTCGTGATGATCTGAAGGTCAGATCATCACGACATTCGGAACGAGGGATTGTCCTGAGACTGCTGCTCAAATGATACACAGTTGCAGCTTTTATTCTTGCTGGTTTGAAAACTGACGTGGTATATCTTATGTTTCACTTGAAGAAAACTGCATAATGCCATTATGAATACTCGTTAAGCCCTGAGAAAGCCCTGGTCCAATAGACCATCTGGGGCGAAACACATGTCGGCTGTTTGCACATTCAAACCCTAAAATACTGCAAAAAAATAAGGTTATAAACAATAAAGACTTTTTTTTTAAAAGAAGAACACAAGCAAATTGTCTTTTCTTCCAAACTTAGTATTAGAATCAAACACTTCTTCTTGGGAGAACAAAATAAATGAGGAGACATTGCTCAAATCCTCTTTAAACAGTTCTATAAATGAGGCTAGGAGGGTCCAGTGCCTCGAGCTAATCTCCACCACCAATTTCTGACAAACTTTGGCAACACCATCTAGGACTAGGATCTCTGGACCTTTCCTTGCACCAACAGACATGGTATTCGGTAGTGACATCAGCCGATGCAGCAGAGTCAAGCAGTTTTTGTCTAAGTGATAAACGTATTAGTTACAAAAAACTCTGCAGCTGATCCTCATGTTTGTCTGTCATGTATCCCCTAGCTCACTAATCTGGGTTTCCAGGGCCAAGGCCTCTCGAATTCCTGCGCTGCTTGGCAGTATCTTGATAGGAGATAGCTCACCCCCTGATAACTTCCTTGAACGCCTCTCAAAGCGTAGTAGGGGATGAAACCATGCCTGGGTTTTAAGCAAATCAGTCTACAATATAACCCCCAATAAGTTCCAAGTGCCCATCTTGGAACCACCACGCACTTAGACTCCATGTCCAATCCCCTACGTATTCAGGATGTCTAAATTTACCCAGTGTGGGAGAGTGATCTGACAGGGCACAGGGAAGTATTTGGGCCTCCACTAGGCACCCTATGTCTGTAGAGGAAATACAAATATAGTTTAATCTGGCGGATGATTTATACGTGTAGTAGTAGTGAGTGAACTGGACAAAGTTAATGTATATCACGCACTAGGTATCATGAAGGATCCCGGACAGTGACCATTAAGGCAAGAGAATTGATCTGCAGTGTTCAAAGTTCTGCCTGCATCCCTATCTAGATCCATGACTGAGATAAAAGTGCCCAAGGATTTTTATACTCACTGGGGAATTCAAATGTGCTTTGTGAGTGCATTGAGAGTCTCGCTAACTAAAGCCGATAGCTCGTACATAGAAGCTGATGCCCATCATGTGTCTCCCACCATACCATCCACTATTGTAAACCTTGCCAGGTCATCATGGGTTACTTTCAAGACTTGTATCTGCAACTGCTTGTGTAGCAGCACTATCATGCCTCAGGAGTTTGGCATATATCTAGAGAATATATATCCTGGTGTATCTGCCTCAAGCCAGTAGGGATCATCGTGTACTAATCATGCAAGTAGGTCCCCTCCATGAATACGACACACAATGCACGATGCTTAAAACAGTGAATGAGCAGACAAGAACTGAAGAAACCTACCAAAACTAAAGCCCAAATGCCCCCTTTCCAGCACTTTCTGAACGGAAGCATCTGTTGCACCACCCCAACATTTGGACCATGTGATAGGAGAAAATGGTCCCAAGAGAAGTGCCATCCCCAACTGCTTTTGAATGATAACTACCGACCCTTAGTTGTGATTAATTCAGTCCGTATCAGTGTCTTTCCATCCCCAAAGGTCTCCAGGACATCATCTCTGCATCTCCAGAAATACCCACTACCAAGGTGTGTCCCAAATGCACCACTGTAACAAAAGAAAACAAGTATCTGTGAGAATTTGGGGTTTATTAGTGTTCTCTGGTTGGGCAGAGTCTGGCTTTGATGACCCATTCTCCCATCTTCGTCATTCATTCCATCATTGCTAGGTGACTGACCATGCTGGGGTTCTTCACTGTGTCGTCTCTCTGTAGTCGTTTCCGTGAGCCACATGTTGCAAGTTGGAAGGTCTAGCTACTGCCATGCTACTCTCTCTGGGCAGGCCATTGGCCTCACACCACACTGCTGACATGTGGTTTCCATACCTCCAGCCAGTCCCAGACTTCTTGGGTGTCTCGAAGAAATGTGATTTGCATGCAAAACTTTCAGTTTTTCAGGTAAAAGGGTCATGTATGCAAGCTGTATCGCTCTCAGCTCCTGCTTAACTGCCCTATCCAATCTCCCCAATTGCTGCACATGCAGTGTATGGTGATGGTGTATGCTGACTCAGGCCCCCTCCAGAATGAGTTCATTCTGAGTCTGAGACTGGCAGTAGATGGCATCTCTGTCAGCAGAATTTAGAAAACTGCTGAACAGGGCCTTCAGCATCTCCTGGGTGTTGGTTTAGGCATCAGAGTCCTGTGGGCTCCCTCAATTATGAAGTAGGACGACTGTGAATCCACTAGGATCCTGGACTGAGCCAGGCATCCAAAAAAGTTTCAGGATGTGCACCCTCAGACTCTTCGGGCACCCTTAGGTTTCAGAGATTGTTTAATCTTGACCTTCCTTCTGCATCTTCAGCCCTCTGTTCCAGAAGACTCACCACACCCTTCAGATGAGCTACTTCATCAGTCAGTTTGGGCAAAGTGTTCTCTGCAGTTGAGATTCTAGTTTTGGTCTCTACAACCCTACACCTAGTTTCCAAAGATTGTGGCATAGGAGCCTCACCTTGGTCCCCACACCTATGATTTGATCTCCAGCAATTTCCAGGTGTCAGAGATGGTCTAGAGTATTTGTGTCAATGATATCTGGTCCTGGACAGCTACCATTGCACCTCGACCTCCTGGACAACGGTCAACGTTATTTCATATTTATCAATTTGACCATGCTGCTGGGCCACTGCTGCCTGCAATTTACCCATGGTTGGGGATGTGTGCCCGGGGGTCCTTGGTCACTATAGGGCTGTATCGATGCAGAGTGTAAATGTGAGATCAGTTTTATAAATCACAGTGTTACATTTGGGCACCAAAGTTCTCTGTGCTGTCTTCTCCCATGTCACAACATCCTCAGGGAGTCACTGTAAGAGAAGGACCCCAGTGTGTTAGAGGATTGGGTGATAGAGCGGTTGCTTAAGTCCTGTGATGAAACATGTATGGCAAGCAGCTAACCCTTGGGTCCCACAGACAGCAGGGCAGCACCTCTGGGTCAGTGGCTGTAGATGTATAGCCTGTATGGTCCTGGTGTCCAGTCACATGTCAAATGGGGGATGCTGCCCATAAAACAGGACCTACAGGGCCCTCGCATCCAACTTCCCATAAGGAAGATGGGTGAGAGCGCACTACATCTGACTCTCAAAAGAAGGTAGAGTCACCTCCAGTACTGTTGGACCAGAGGTCTTAGGAACTGCAGACCCAGATGTCTGAGCACCACTGGCCCAGATCCCAACAGGGCCAACATGGCCTCCGCAACGCCAGGGGTATCGGGACTCCAGACCTGGTGTTGAGGGTACACTGTAGTGCTGCTAGCCCCCGCAGGTGATTTGGGGGTCAGGCCCCTCCAGGCTCATGTCTCCTCCGCTCCTCAACAGCCTCAACACCCCCGGCCCACAGGCCCCCAGGGCCAACTCGGCCTACACAACCACCAGGAGTATCGAGGCTCCAGTTCTGGTGCTGGGGGTACACTGCAGGGCTGCTGGGCCCCAACAGGAGTTTGGCAGCCGGGGCCCCCAGGCCTCTGTCTCCTCTGCTCCAAAGGCCGCTTAGGTCCGCTGGCCAGCTTGCAGCATCAGTCTCTCCACGTCCTGCTCCCAAATCTTTTCTTTTAAGCACAGGCAGCCAAAGCAAATTTGCCATTACAGATGAGAAGCTCATAAGTCTAGGCAGGTCCAGAATAGCGATTTGTAACTCCTATGAGTTCTGCATTGTGCAGCACACATACAAGTTGCAAATCATCATTTTTTTAATGAGTGTTTAAGTGCAGGAAGGGACACCTTCCTGCACATAAACAATCATTCATGGAGAATTGTTGTTTCTATGTATACTTCATAATGCAGCACACATACAAGCAGCAAAAACAAGGAGAAATTAATAATTTCTCCTTGTTTCGCCATGTTAAGATCAGGCTTATTTTGTTCTTAATTTTGGCACTGATCCTTATTTAGGTCACATAGTAAATTGGGGGCAACATCAAAATCAATGGGTGTTGCGGCAGAATGCCCACCACAACACCCTTTGCCCGCCCCTTTCAAACTAAGTGTAGCGTGAAAGGGGGCCTTATTTACAAGGCAGTGTTAAGCCACAGTAAGTGGCTTAATGCCGCCTTGTAAATAAGGCGATGGACTAAACACTACCATAACGTCCTAAAAAGTGATGTTCTGTTGGCATTACATCAGATAGCAAATAATGTCTAGATAAAACAGACCCTAAAACGCCAAATATCGGTAACATGATGTGGGCAATTTGAGACGACTTGATTTTAAAATTCATGAAATTATAATTTTTTTAGAATTTTATAGTCTATCAACAGCCCGACTCTGTTTCCCGCAATTACACTCTATTGCAATATATAAAAGCAAAGTGTGAATACGGCAATATCGACTGAATTGCCAGGTAAAACGTCAACGCACTAGAATTATTTTCCCTCTTGGATCTTATTATTTAGACTGATAACGTATCTATTCTCAATAATAACAGGGAAGGCTAACATTGAAGTAATATAACAGTGAATGCAAGCAGCAGATTAATCTACACGCTGTTCACGCGACTCTTTCATCAATGGTGAGATCTCCATTTGATTAAGTCGGGAGTCATTTTAACACCTGAAAAAACAGTTTTAAAGATATTTTTTCTTTTGTAGATTCCTTCAATTTAACCATAAGGTCTTCAAAATGTGGACTCTATGACACGAAATCTGTCCGTTCTAAATCAATAGGCGACCACAATAGGTGGGTTGCATTGATGCCCTATGAAGCAAATATTGTTTTAATTCATGTGTTTAATAGCTTTATCAAAAAAAACATTTTGATAGAACCCAACCATTCTAACATTACTATTGGAGGATACAGTTCTCTTCTTCTGGGTGCCATGCTATTGAAAGCGGGAGACGACTCTTTCAGGGTCTCAATGTAAAACAATTAGGTAGGTTTCTTTTCATTATTAGGTTAAGGATAAGAAAACCGTAAACTATTTAATCATGTGGATCATGCGATATACGCACATTTGTTGTAGAGTCATTCTATTATGCTGCTGTATAAGTAATCATTGATAGGCGAATCACTGTTACATGTACACGGATATTGATAATCTTGTGTTTCTGTATTAAATAATGTGTTGCAAATGAAGAAAGTCTCTTATGAATTTATGGTTTCATAATAAATGTTTTTATTGTTACTCAGATAAACTGTGTTAGAACTGGGATTTCTGGTAGGCTAAGGCTGACGCCAAAGCCAGGCAGAAACCACCATTCTAGTCAGGGCAAGGGAGTCACACGCCAAGATAACCCCTGCTCACCCCCTTGGTAGCTTGGCACGAGCAGACAGGCTTATCCCGGAGGCAATGTGTAAAGCATTTGTGCCAGCACACAACAGCAACAACATCCTAGGCACACCACAAAAGGAACTCCACACAAGGTTATATAAAAATAACTTTTGTATTGTCAAAACATATCAGATAGAAATCACACATGTACATTGTGCCAACTGGCACGGGCCATATTCACAAGGGATTATTTACAAGACAGGACCACATGGTCCACTGTCAGAATCAGCACTTAGTAGAAATAGCACTTCTAGAACATAGGATATAGGATATAAAATCACTGTAGCACAAATTAGCAAGTATAGCACACAACCAGTAACTACTGGTAACAGGTAAGTACCACCTACGCAACCCTAACCACCTTAGGAGAATGTCACGCAGGGAACCAGGACCTCACTAGGACCACCTGTACTGGAAAGAACAACCACCTAAGAATAAAATACATTTAGGGGTGTAAGCAAGAACACATTACACATGATGCATCACAACATTCAGAGGTGTAAGGACAAGGAAGACACATGATGCATAAAAACATTCAGAGGTGCCAGAACACAACTCAATAGCGCAGAAACAAATGATGCCTAAAAACATTCAGAGGTGTAAGATCAAGGTGCGTAATCATATTAAATGCATTACATTTCCTAGCACCACATCACATTGCGCAAAACTCACATTAGGCAATTACCATCATAAGCGTAGCAGGTAACCACATTGCGCAAACATCACCTTAGTAATTACTATCAAAAACATAGAAATCACAATGCGCAGAATTCACATACCAGCCCCCTGGCCAACTGGCCATCCAACAAGGGGACTCAATAACCCTGTGTCCAGAATGTCAGGGCGCGCTACCAATGCAGCGCCAGTCAGGGGTGCGCCACCGGCGCAAAACCTAAACGTTGCAGGTGCCCACTACTTGCTGGGCACCTGGGAACACCAACAGGGTCTAAACGTTGCAGCTGGCACTAAGTGCTGCGCAGCTGTAGAAGGCCTGGCACCACTGTGCCATCTCTGTCCCACACAGGGACTCTCTCTCCTAAATTGCGCCTAAACGGTGCAGCTGCCCACTAATTGCTGGGCAGCTGGAGATCAATAAAAACTGCGACAGGGCCCTCACTGACCCTGGAGCAGAACTGCGCCCAATCATTGGAGGTCTCAGACTCTGGCCACCAAAATGCAGCTTGGGCTCTCACTGGCGCTTTAAACACCTAAGGCCAGGCTAGAGCCACTCAGGCTCTTTACCCAAACATGCCCCCTCAAGAGCTGGCACCACTCACTGGAGACATCTGGGCTCGGAAATACCATGCCCATCGTGGGAGCCTTGCAGGCTCTAGACAACGTTGTGGCGGCCCACTGCCATCCAGGGCCGCCCTAAATGCACCACACTAAAATATGCCCCTACGTTGGAGTCCCCCTCTCTGGGGACTCGAAACTACAATGGCGCCACGAGCCTCTCAGGGCTCGCTAAAACCAGTGCGCCGCTTGGGGCTTCTCACAGCTCTGGGACACGGTGGGGCGGCCCACTGCCATCCGGGGCCGCCCTGATTCTGCCTCCCGCCGGCACCCCTAGGCTTCTTCTGCTCCCACGGGGAGCGAAAACAGATATGCCCCACTCTGCCCGGCCCAGCCCTGACTCACCGACTGCTCGCGGCGGCTGGGGCTTCCTCTCTCCTGCTGCGGGGCTCTCCTTGCAGCACGGAGGCCTAGCGGCTCGGGCGGCCGGACTTCTCTCTCTCCCCGGGGCTCTCCTTTCACTCAGGAGCCCCGGGACGAACACGGCAGGCGGCTTCCTTCTTCCAGTGGCAGTGCGGGGCTCTCCTC
Source organism: Lissotriton helveticus (assembly GCF_964261635.1). Classification (NCBI taxonomy): domain Eukaryota; kingdom Metazoa; phylum Chordata; class Amphibia; order Caudata; family Salamandridae; genus Lissotriton; species Lissotriton helveticus. Next base: position 1,325,108,700 of record NC_136069.1, on the reverse strand, counting down.
CCCACAACGGAGCCCCACCTGCACCTCACCGCCTCTCTTCACCCGGGCCCCCCTCCTGGGAGCCCTGGGGCTTTTTCCACCGGCACCTCCTCACCCGGGCAGCTTTTTCTTCTCGGCGGAGGCTGAGGCTTCCTCTCTCCTGCTGCGGGGCTCTCCTTGCAGCACGGAGGCCTCGCGGCTCGGGTTGCCGGACTTCTCTCTCTCCCCGGGGCTCTCCCTTCACTCAGGAGCCCCGGGACGGACACGGCAGGCGGCTTCCTTCTTCCAGTGGCAGTGCGGGGCTCTCCTCCCCACAACGGAGCCCCACCTGCACCTCACCGCCTCTCTTCACCCGGGCCCCCCTCCTGGGAGCCCCGGGGCTTTTTCCACCGGCACCTCCTCACCCGGGCAGCTTTTTCTTCTCGGCGGAGGCTGGGGCTTCCTCTCTCCTGCTGCGGGGCTCTCCTTGCAGCACGGAGGCCTCGCGGCTCGGGCTGCCGGACTTCTCTCTCTCCCCGGGGCTCTCCCTTCACTCAGGAGCCCCGGGACGGACACGGCAGGCGGCTTCCTTCTTCCAGTGGCAGTGCGGGGCTCTCCTCCCCACAATGGAGCCCCGCCTGCACCTCACCGCCTCTCTTCACCCGGGCCCCCCTCCTGGGAGCTGCGGGGCTTTTTCCACCGGCACCTCCTCACCCGGGCAGCTTTTTCTTCTCGTCGGCGGCGGGCGGGACTTCTGGTCAGGCCGCGCTGGGATTGGGCGGCCGGCCAACCCCTTCCGGGTCGCCGCGGGCAGTGCGGCGGCCCTTTCCGGGCACGGCAGGCGGGGGATGACTTGACCGAGGGGTAGGCTCCCTCTGACAAAAATAAATCCAACAGGACACGCAGGCGGCGTGGACAGCCGCGGTAAACAGAGCAGCGCTCCCCCACGCTCCCAGGCGCTATGGCAATAAAGCGCTCCCTAGCGCTATGGGACCAGCAAAGGTCCAGAAGTAACCATAAAACGCTCCCTGCACTATAGGAAGAAAAAGAAAGCCCTCCCAGCGCTTAAGGCACAAAAAGTCCAGCAACAAAGCCCCTCATGACCTGCAGCAGTCCATCAGGTATCCAGGGGCTGGGCAGGGCCCAGGTAGGCAAGCCTTCCCCTGGGCCCAAGCAGCAGCACGCCCCTGGCAGGATTCAAGTTGGGAACAAGAACATTTTGTAAGGGGACACAGCCCCTTTTTATACTATAAAATCCTTTGTCTAAAGGGTGCAGGCAGTGTGAGAACCAGCTAGAACTGGTTATAGGGAACTCCTTTCAGTGTGAGGGGCAGAGGCGACAGCCGCCCAGCAGGAGGTGGAGCCAGCATTGTGGCAGGCAGGCACAGCCCTATTCACTCCCAGGTGCTATCTCCGCCCACCACTCTAGTTGCAGATGCAGTCATTCAACCAGGGGCTGACTCAAACAACCTCCTGGGGGCTCCCCAGCCCCTGTCACCCTCAAACCAGACAGTCAATCCACAAGCAGGCCCAGGCACTCCTGGAGCCAGCCTCCAGCCAATCACGTGCCAGCAGACTCCCTACACATGCACACCCATGTCTAGAAGTGGCACTTCCACACTAGACACATTCATGACGCATACATCATTACGCGAACAAAGAAAAACCAAAGGAGGTGATGGACGGAGCGTTGACAATACAAACACTCACCCCCAGTCAACTGATCTGGGTTTAATCCATCACCGTTCTTTAGCTCACTCCGCCACCCCAGTTCAGACATGGCCATATGCAAATCAGTCTGACCCTGTGCCTCATGGGAACAGTCCAGCCCGAACTGCCAAGCCATGTCTTCCCTGGACCGGAACCAAGCTTCCCAGGACCGGTTTCTGGCATTACAGCCATCTTCAGCCGGGCTTGCTTGACTCCAGTGGCAAAGTGAGCAAGGGACTCACGTCTGAGCATACCCTGCCAACTTAGGGCGAACAAAGAAAAACCAAAGGAGGTGATGGACGGAGCGTTGACAATACAAACACTCACCCCCAGTCAACTGATCTGGGTTTAATCCATCACCGTTCTTTAGCTCACTCCGCCACCCCAGTTCAGACATGGCCATATGCAAATCAGTCTGACCCTGTGCCTCATGGGAACAGTCCAGCCCGAACTGCCAAGCCATGTCTTCCCTGGACCGGAACCAAGCTTCCCAGGACCGGTTTCTGGCATTACAGCCGTCTTCAGCCGGGCTTGCTTGACTCCAGTGGCAAAGTGAGCAAGGGACTCACGTCTGAGCATACCCTGCCAACTTAGGGCGAACAAAGAAAAACCAAAGGAGGTGATGGAAGGAGCGTTGACAATACAAACACTCACCCCCAGTCAACTGATCTGGGTTTAATCCATCACCGTTCTTTAGCTCACTCCGCCACCCCAGTTCAGACATGGCCATATGCAAATCAGTCTGACCCTGTGCCTCATGGGAACAGTCCAGCCCGAACTGCCAAGCCATGTCTTCCCTGGACCGGAACCAAGCTTCCCAGGACCGGTTTCTGGCATTACAGCCGTCTTCAGCCGGGCTTGCTTGACTCCAGTGGCAAAGTGAGCAAGGGACTCACGTCTGAGCATACCCTGCCAACTTAGGGCGAACAAAGAAAAACCAAAGGAGGTGATGGACGGAGCGTTGACAATACAAACACTCACCCCCAGTCAACTGATCTGGGTTTAATCCATCACCGTTCTTTAGCTCACTCCGCCACCCCAGTTCAGACATGGCCATATGCAAATCAGTCTGACCCTGTGCCTCATGGGAACAGTCCAGCCCGAACTGCCAAGCCATGTCTTCCCTGGACCGGAACCAAGCTTCCCAGGACCGGTTTCTGGCATTACAGCCGTCTTCAGCCGGGCTTGCTTGACTCCAGTGGCAAAGTGAGCAAGGGACTCACGTCTGAGCATACCCTGCCAACTTAGGGCGAACAAAGAAAAACCAAAGGAGGTGATGGACGGAGCGTTGACAATACAAACACTCACCCCCAGTCAACTGATCTGGGTTTAATCCATCACCGTTCTTTAGCTCACTCCGCCACCCCAGTTCAGACATGGCCATATGCAAATCAGTCTGACCCTGTGCCTCATGGGAACAGTCCAGCCCGAACTGCCAAGCCATGTCTTCCCTGGACCGGAACCAAGCTTCCCAGGACCGGTTTCTGGCATTACAGCCGTCTTCAGCCGGGCTTGCTTGACTCCAGTGGCAAAGTGAGCAAGGGACTCACGTCTGAGCATACCCTGCCAACTTAGGGCGAACAAAGAAAAAACAAAGGAGGTGATGGACGGAGCGTTGACAATACAAACACTCACCCCCAGTCAACTGATCTGGGTTTAATCCATCACCGTTCTTTAGCTCACTCCGCCACCCCAGTTCAGACATGGCCATATGCAAATCAGTCTGACCCTGTGCCTCATGGGAACAGTCCAGCCCGAACTGCCAAGCCATGTCTTCCCTGGACCGGAACCAAGCTTCCCAGGACCGGTTTCTGGCATTACAGCCGTCTTCAGCCGGGCTTGCTTGACTCCAGTGGCAAAGTGAGCAAGGGACTCACGTCTGAGCATACCCTGCCAACTTAGGGCGAACAAAGAAAAAACAAAGGAGGTGATGGACGGAGCGTTGACAATACAAACACTCACCCCCAGTCAACTGATCTGGGTTTAATCCATCACCGTTCTTTAGCTCACTCCGCCACCCCAGTTCAGACATGGCCATATGCAAATCAGTCTGACCCTGTGCCTCATGGGAACAGTCCAGCCCGAACTGCCAAGCCATGTCTTCCCTGGACCGGAACCAAGCTTCCCAGGACCGGTTTCTGGCATTACAGCCGTCTTCAGCCGGGCTTGCTTGACTCCAGTGGCAAAGTGAGCAAGGGACTCACGTCTGAGCATACCCTGCCAACTTAGGGCGAACAAAGAAAAACCAAAGGAGGTGATGGACGGAGCGTTGACAATACAAACACTCACCCCCAGTCAACTGATCTGGGTTTAATCCATCACCGTTCTTTAGCTCACTCCGCCACCCCAGTTCAGACATGGCCATATGCAAATCAGTCTGACCCTGTGCCTCATGGGAACAGTCCAGCCCGAACTGCCAAGCCATGTCTTCCCTGGACCGGAACCAAGCTTCCCAGGACCGGTTTCTGGCATTACAGCCGTCTTCAGCCGGGCTTGCTTGACTCCAGTGGCAAAGTGAGCAAGGGACTCACGTCTGAGCATACCCTGCCAACTTAGGGCGAACAAAGAAAAACCAAAGGAGGTGATGGACGGAGCGTTGACAATACAAACACTCACCCCCAGTCAACTGATCTGGGTTTAATCCATCACCGTTCTTTAGCTCACTCCGCCACCCCAGTTCAGACATGGCCATATGCAAATCAGTCTGACCCTGTGCCTCATGGGAACAGTCCAGCCCGAACTGCCAAGCCATGTCTTCCCTGGACCGGAACCAAGCTTCCCAGGACCGGTTTCTGGCATTACAGCCGTCCCTTGTTCACTTGGCCCATGGATTCAAGATAGCCTGGCTGATGAGGATTATGAATCCGAAACCGGTCCCAGGATGCTTGTTTCCGTTCCAGGGAAGACATGGCTTGGCAGTTCGGGCTGGACTGTTCCCATAAGGCACAGGGTCAGACTGATTTGCATATAGCCATGTCTGAACTGGGGTGGCTGAGTGAACTAAAGAATGGTGATGGATTAAACCCAGATCAGTTGACTGGGGGTGAGTGTTTGATTTATACAAACGCTCCATCCATCATCCCCTTTTGTATCGCTTTGTTCGCCCTAAGTGTGGCAGGGTATGCTCAGACGTGAGTCCCTTGTTCACTTGGCCCCTGGATTCAAGATAGCCTGGCTGATGAGGATTATGAATCCGAAACCGGTCCCAGGATGCTTGTTTCCGTTCCAGGGAAGACATGGCTTGGCTGTTCGGGCTGGACTGTTCCCATAAGGCACAGGGTCAGACTGATTTGCATATAGCCATGTCTGAACTGGGGTGGCTGAGTGAACTAAAGAATGGTGATGGATTAAACCCAGATCAGTTGATTGGGGGTGAGTGTTTGATTTATACAAACGCTCCATCCATCATCCCCTTTTGTACGTCATTACGCAGCATTCAATCTTACGAGTTCGCACATACCAAACTCGACCCTGCACTTCCCACACATCAGGAACTACCATGGTCACACATATTCCCCATGCATTCCTAAGAGAGGGCAGGTCACTCACCACACATACACAGAGAGCTCACGCACCTTACACTGTACCACAGTGAAAACGTGCGCAAAGGCCTAAAATCACCAACACCAGGTTCCAGAAACAGGCTAGGAAAAAGCAAAAAGTTTCGGGGTGAACCTGCCAAAAAGGGCCAGGTCCAACTCACTGAAAAAAAAATTTCATGATGTAGGTGAAGATCAATCAAACTTTCACCAAAACAACAGTTTTCTGTGTTTTTTTTAAAGATTGTGTATTTATAAACTTGTAATTCTAAAATGTGTATTTGGTATTAGTTTTTTAAGTGGATAAAGAAAACAATGTTTATGTATCAATGAAGTTATTGTACGAGACAAGTGGATTAATGTCTGTATTCTTTACCTCAGGAACCTAATACCAACTTGGTCTTAAACACAACAAAAGTTTTTAAATACAACAATACATAGCTTAATATATGTTTTAGTTTGAGTCTCTTTGTAAGACATTACAGCAACTGATAAATTAAAAGGGCTTTTTAAGAAAAAAGTTGTGGTAACCTACTTTTGTCATATTTCCTGCACAATGTACCTATAGCACATGATCCGAATTGTAGGTGGTACTACAGAATGTACTTATATATTCATTTCGCTTTCTTCCTAGTCTTTCGAAAAGGGACTTTGTTTGTTTTTTGTGGCATTAAGTCCTTGTACATATGCTTCCCAGTTTCTTTAAGCAGCCACATGTTGCTGCCTAGAAAGCAGAAGCGGGCTGCCGATAAAAAAAACATTTTTGCCTTAGTGTTGACTGGTGCTTAATTGGTGAAAGTAACAGTGCCCGTGCCTGAAGTTCTGCTCAGAAGCCAGCGGCCAGTGCAATTAAATGTCAGTGTGCCAAATAACAAGGTTGGAAGTCTTTAATCCACTACCAGACACTCTCTGTCCCTTTGTCTCGCTCTTTTAGGTTCCAGATTTCTCCCTTTCTGGCGGTATTGCCGTCTTTCTCTTCCTCTGTCTTTCCCAACTGTATGTTTTTCCTCCCTCTCTTGCCCTCAGTAAATATCTGTTGCTGCAAATAAGTTCTGGTCCCCAAAAGTAAGCGCTGATGGCCCCCACCGGCTCAAATTACGCACTGTTGTGAATCCTTCACAGGGATAGGCCCTACTGGTGAGGTACCATGATTTGGTCAAGACAGATCACAAACTCCTCAAGCAGCTGACGGCTATGAAAGGAGAGAATCCTAAATTGCTGCAGTGAGTGGTCATTCTCTTCACAAGGATTGGGCTTTACCATGGAGCATAAGGAAGGGGTACAGCACTGTAGCGCTCATGGACTTTCATCCCATTCCAATGGCTGGAGGTCTCTAGTAGTTGATTAAACCTGTGGCATTTTGATCTTCTGGGGTGTCTGTTAAGAGAGAAAAGACTCCACAGATAGCCTTTGAGAGCGTGCACCCCTGGATTATGTTCCTGATAGCAATTATTGCTGATTTTTTTATTTTCATTTCACCACACATGAGACGTGGAGTGGGTTTTGTGGTTTTCAGGGCCACACATACTGCACTATGACGTTTTTGAGTGTGACTACTGTCAGCTCACTGACAATTAGGGCAGTAACCAATTGTAGTCACAGAACAAGCCATTTTACTTGCCATCAGGAGTTGCCTACTAGACTCTCATGTTTAATTTTTCATCTATCTGTCATCCCCTGTAAGTGTTTCATTACTCCATCCATTTAGGACATAGATGAGGCATGTAGTTGTAGTAAAAATGTACAGTGGAGTGCATGTGGAACAAGTGTGATACATGAGAGTAAACTAAAGTGGTACATAAGATGGAGAGTGGGACAGAACCATATTGGGCAATGCGAATTACAGGGTTTCTCCTGAGGTCCTTTGTAATGGACCAAACACGACGGTGTTGAAGATAGGAAACAGAACATCCTTTTGAAGTGTAGAAACATCCTCCTGCCCTTTCCAGCTATATTGGTCCCTAGAAGTGCTTAGCCCCAAAGGTTAATAAGTTGTTTAGTGGCGCAGTCTCTCCCTTTTTTTGCCTTTGTTTTGTGGTTCTCTTAACAAAAGACTCCCAACTCCACCCCACATTCCTGCTTGTACCTGAAAACAAAGACAATGGCTGGACCAGTCCGAGAGGCATATGCAAAAAGCAAGAACTACCCAAAACCGGATTCGGTGCTGGACTCTAGGGGCCTCATTGACAAACTTTCGATGCTTTTGGCGTTTCTTGGGCATCATTTACAAGGCCCTGGCGGCACTTTTGTGCCACTGGAGCATAACTTTTTTGACGCTCCGGTGGCGCAATGTGCCGCAGCATATTTACAAGCTCATACAACACAAATTTACGTGGCTTTTTATGGCCTTGTAAATATGTGCTCCTTACACGCAGAACACTGTGTGAAAGGGGCATTCCATGGGTATTGCTGTGGGTGTTCCCACGCAACAGCCATGTAATCTGAAACATTCCTAAATTTATGAGGAATCATAAACCTGGGAACGCGTCAGATTTCTACGTCTCCCCAAGAGATGCGTAGGAGTGGCGCAGAGGAGAAATACTTTTATTTCTCCTCATTTTTTCCTCTTTCTATGCGTGCTACATTCTTCTGCACACATAGAAAGAGCAAAATGTCATCAATGATTGTTTTTGTACAGGAAAGTGACCCTTCCTGCACAAAAACAATCATCTCCGCAACGCAGGCACCCTTGTACCATTGCGTAAGGGTGTCTGCGTTGGCGCACGGCTCCTGTTTGTGCGTCGCAGCAGGGGAGAAGGACAGGAATGCGCCGTATCTTGAAGATATAGTGCATTCCTGCATTTTTTATTTGGCGTCCGGCAGCTCAGCAGGAAGGTCTGCTACACTGCCATGCTTCAAAAGTTGGTAAATGAGGCACTTAGTACAAAGATCAGACACCAGAGTGCAGCACAAGGAAGGGTTACAGCACTGGAATGCAGAAATTACTTTCCTGCTGTTAGACTAGGCCCTTTTTGCAGGGTCATCCCTGAACTTTTTGCATTCCTCCTATATTTTTTCTGACCTGTTGTTGGATGTTTTATGACTCTGGGCACTTTAACACTGCTGACCAGTGCTAAAGTGCATATGCTCTCCCTATTGTAAATTAATGTATGAATTCGTGATTCCATGATTGGCTGGTTTGGTTTACCTGTCAGACCCTAGTACAGTGCACCAGGAGTGCCCAGGGCTGGTAATCCAAATGCTGCTAGTGGGCTTGCAGCACTGGTTGTGCCACCCACAGAAGCAGCCTGTAAAATTGTGTCTAAGGCCTGCCATTGCAGAGCCTGTGTGCAGTCTGGTACTGCCATGCTGACTGGGCAAGTGCTCCCAACTTGCCAGGCCCAAAACCGTCCCTTTCCTTCATATCAGACACCCCTATGGTAGGCCCAGGGGCAGGGTGCATTGTAAGTATAAGGTAGGACATTCCCTGGTGTATGTGGCATGTCCTAATAGTGAAAAACAGCCATTTTAGTTTTTCACTATTGCAAGGCTCCCTGTTCTCCTTAGGCCAGAATGGGCAGTTAGATTATTACATCTAATAATCCTAACTGCCGCTGTCGTCGCATCTCAGCACAAGGGCTGACGCAGCTAACCGAGGCTTTTCACAACATCGGAGAAGTGTGCCACATCAGGAAGAACTTGACGTCTTTATTTCTTTGCACTGGATTTTGCCGCATTTCGATCGTTGCAACACTTTCATTGCCCTGTGTGTCGCATCTTATGGTACATTGACTCAAAGTGTCGCATTTTAAGAACTAAAGAGAACCAAGCTAAAACTACCATTTTAAGTACAGTATTGTGGATTTTTGTTGTTTGTGGTCTTGTGTTAAATCTATATAAAGAATACTTATTTTTGATATAAAACCCGTATGGTGTCCATCTGTAGTGTGTCACTTAATTACTGTATGTGTTCACAAATGCTTTACATACTGCCTCTGAGATAAGCCTGTCTGCTCATGCCACGCTACCAAGGGGGTGAGCAGGGTTATTTTGGGAGTTTACCCCCTTACCCTGACTAGAGGGAAGGGTCCCTATTTGTCACAAGTACCTACCTGTGCCAACTAGAGACCCCCAAATCTAACACCTGCCATTTTTCTTAATCCATGACTGAGCTTCTCCAATGCTGTCACTGCCCTGCCTCCAGCCAGAGTGGAGTGAGCTACTCAGAACAGAAGAGAATTTAAGAGATACATGTGAGTGTTGTAAATACACACTACCACCCACATACAAAATGTAACATCCATGCCAAGGGCAATTTCAGAACAATTGATGGACAGAATGCTGCACAATTTCAAACATTCAACCCAGTGTAGAGATTTGGGCCTAAATCCATTCTTTTTTTGTTACCCATGCCTTTCCAGTTCAGACCCAGCCATATGCAAATCAATCTTGACCCTGTTCCCCTCATCAGCCAGGCTAGCTGGACTCCAGTGGCATGGAGAGCACTGAACCCACATCATGGCATAACCGTCGCACTCGCGGTGACAAATGCAAAAAGAAAAGTTGATGGATAGAATGCTGCACAATGTCAAACATTCACCCCAGTACAGAGATCTGGGCCTAAATCCATCATTTATTTGCTCCCCATGCCTTTCCAGTACAGTGCCGCACACATACAAAATTTAACTGCCATGCCCCAGGCAATTTCGGCACTGACTTACAATAACCTTATGATAAATTTAAATAAACCAATTGGATGGAACCAATTCTTCATTTTTGGGAACAGAGAACATGCAATACCAGACAAATAGTGTCAATAAAAAGGAAAACGAGGGGAGACCGTGTAGACAAGGCAGATTTCCTACACCCATGAAAAATAGTGATTGATAAGAACATAACACAGTAATCACTACTTCATAAAGAAATGCCTTGACCAATACAATTATATATTTTGGTCAAGCAGTGTAAAGTCTGTAAGGATGCAGAGCCAACTTCAGAAGTGTTCCATGTGTTGTAATGTTTATACTAAACACTGTATATGTGCCGTCAACCTCTAGCGTAGAAGGACTGCTGTAGTACTTTAAACAATGCACCATATTTAGGTGGCTAAAGAAGGGAGCAAATCACTGTACCTGTCCCCCATTGGTGATGGAAAATATTCGGTTTGGTCCACCGCAGAGCTTCACGTACCATAGGAACCAGAGGGCAGAAACATGATGAGTCTCACTGGTAACATTGACATTCACAAAGAGAGTAGCAAAGCGTTTTGCAGCACTGTGCAGAAAGAGAATTAGAGAGCAGGCATATTAACCAACTTTGTTCACCATCTTGCTCGCTCTTCAGCACCTACTATATAATTGACCATACAGAGTTAGGCATTCCATTGATTTCTATGGCATTATGGTTATGTGACTCAAGCACGTGAAACAAACATTAATCAACTTATATGCTGTTAGACTTGGCATGCTTGGTGTGGTTCCCCCTGACTTTTTGCTTCTACCCCTATATTTTTGATGCTGTGCTGGATTTCTTTTTTTTGCTGGCTTAGATTCCTTTGACACTTTGCCACTGCTGATCAGTGTCAAAATGCATGTGCTCCCTGTGTAAATTGTTATTCTGATTGGCATATTTGATTTACTGGTGAGCCCATAGGCAAGTACACAAAGTGTGCCCAGGACCTGTAAATCAAATGCTACTAGTGGGCCTGCAGCACTGATTGTGCCCCCCCACATAAGTAGCTCCGTAAAGGTATATCAGACCTGCCACTGCAGTGTCTGCCCACAGTTTTCAACTGCCATGCCGACCTGGCAAGTGCCACTAACCTTCACTTTTCTTATATGTAAGACATTCCTCAGGTAGGCCCAAGGTACCCCCATGGGAAGGTTGCAGTGTAGGTAAAAGGTAGGACATGTGCTGGTGTGTTTTACAAATATTGCTAATTTAGTTTTTCACTATTGAAAGGCTATCTGTCTCATAGACTAACATGGGAGTTACTTTGTAACATTTTATAAGTATTAATTACCATTAGGACAAAATAGAGGAATGGAGTTAGGCTCTCTGAAGTCAGAATTTAATAACACATCTTTTTAGGGAGATGGTTTATAAATTGTGTGCTTGAAAATAACACTTTTAGGACGTAGGTATTTTCTTATTTAACCTTTCTGTGTGCCTCTACTGGTTTGTGCATTGACTGTCTGGTTTTGGGGTGACAGGGGCTGGGGATGTGCATGCACTGAAGACAGCCACAAGGGGGTTTGAGGTGTGTCCTGCCTTTCCTGGGTGACTCAGAGCTGAGCTGAATAGACTTTGGGTGCATTTAGAGCGGTGGGAGGAGTTTCACTTACACCTGAATAGGCAGTGTCTCCTCTGCGCAATTCTGTCTCCAGTTCCTGTAGTAATGCTGCACTAAAGATGACAGAACTGGTTTGAACTGGGCTCAGAGACCCTTGCCACAAAGAGAACAAAGACCAAATGGGTTATAAGTAGAGGACTTTAAACCCCAGAGATTTAGATCACTTCTGGACTCAAGAGGAACCTTTTGCAGAGGAGAAGAGCTGGAGAGCTGAAGGAGGAGTGCTGTCCCTTTGCTGCGTGCTTTGCTGGGTTGGCCTGCAGTAGCTGCTTCTACTAGGTAAGAGAAAAAAGACTGGAACTTTGCTGAGAACCTGCTTGAAGAAGAATGTCCAAGGGCTTGTGTGTGCTGGCCGCCTGTTCTGTAGTCTCAGTGACACAAAGACTTCACCATCCGCTCCCCTGAACTCCATTGCTAGGAGTTCTGACCTGCCAGAAGGGGCCCATTCCAGGTTCTGGGCCTCTCGAGGATGTTCCTGCTGTTGGGAGCTGGAGAAACCTAAAAGAAGCAAGATAAACTATGCCCACCGCTGTCAGCTGCCCCAAGGCCAGGGGAACCCCTCATGAACTGCGCGATGCAACGTCCCGCCGCCACCCCATTTCCAATGCCCTTCGACACCTGCTGACGCCTGCAGTTATTGGCCTTCCTGATGCCACCACTAGCACCAACGCCGTCCCTGCCAGCAGCCCCATCTGTTACTGCGGGGTCGATAGCCGACCAGGGTGCCTTCACAAACTCTTCAACCTTGCAATGCCTCACTGGAACTGGCGCCTCACCGCTGACGCTGCGGTCTTCCCCTGTCCTGGACTTGTCGCGTTGCCTCCTCGCAGACACGACGCCTCACCTCCCTGTGGCAACCAGGAAACCGGCCTCAACCTCGGCACTGACACCTCACCTCCACGATGCCATGCATCGTCCACAGACTTCAATTTCCAAGGTACTGTTGTTTGAGGGTCCATATGACCACCATGTCTGACACAACACAGCTCGCGGTCAGCACCGTACTTTGGATTTTTGTCGGTCACGACGTCATAATATCCCCAGGTGGGGCTATTCGTTTCTACAAGTGCTATTTCTGCAAGTAACTGTTTTTAAGTGCTATTTTGACATCTGTATGTTGGATTTTTGTTGTTTTGGTCTTGTTTGATTTAGATAAAGATACCAAATTTTTGTAAACTGGTGTGGCATCCATTGACGTCGTTTTAACTGTGTTACTGTGTGTTTTGAGTACAAGCACTTTACACATTGACTTTGAGATAAGCCTGTCTGCTCGTGCCAAGCTACCAAGGGGGTGAGCAGGGGTTATCTTAAGTGTGTATCCCCCTTACCCTGACTAGAAGCAAGGGTCCCTACTTGGACATAGGTACCTACCTCTGACAATTAGAGCCCCATATTTCTAACATGTACAATATGAACTCCCCATTTGGGCCCGCTCACCACAGGTTCACCAATGACAATCAACTCTTCTTCTTTCAGCATCATGTGCCTGACAAGCATATAAAAAACAGGTCACCAAGGTTAGTGGTCAAGATGGCAGACAATCTAGATGTTTTCGATCTCAGCTCCCAGCCTGCGGAAATTTCATCACATGCCTCAATGTCTCCGGGGGTCCAAACTGCCGACAGATGTCTTAACTGCCTCTTTGAGAAGGGACACCACCGGTGAGGAAGAATTCCGGACCCCAGATTGCTGCTGCGAGGACAGCGCTCCCAGAGCGCCAGACTGGCGGTCAAGGGCTGGTCCCAGCGCAGGGGAACAGCGGTTCATGTGTGCTAGACTGATGAGCACAAGGCCTGGGACAGTGAGCGATGAGGATTGGCTGTGATTCCTTCCCAGGGCTCAGAGGAGAAATGCTATCCTACTGTCATGCGGAAGACCCAAGGTAACGCATTCAGTGCCCAGAGCTGACTGCCGAACAAAGCATGGTGAACTTATCCGGGACCCTGAGAGACAACATGAACAAGGGCAGCGTTCACCCTCCTCTTGGCCCAGTTTTCTGAATTGTGCAAGCCCTTTTAAAAAAGACTGGCCTGTAGCCTGTGGGGAGCTAACTGCCAGCTCCAAGGGCCACTATTCCAGTGTGCTAAGTGATCTGGAAAGCACAGAGGAGCAGTCAGAACAAGATGAAGTGAGCGCTTGTTCCTTGTGACCCTACGATCCTTAATCCTCTGTGCTCTCTTTCTTGCAACCTCATGGAGAACAGAGGCATTTCCAGTGTTATTCCTCAGATGAGGCGGGGGTATAGGAGGGCTCCACATGTCCCCTAAGAAAAAAACACATTCAAGGGGAGTCTACTTGCTTATTTCGACTGGGGGGGGGGGCAAGACATCACCCTGGAGGTGCGAGAGGCTCATGCAGGTCTGGACGATATACCCCTCACAGAGAAATATTCAGGCATTCCAAATTTAATTGAGAGATGAACATTGCCAAGACTTTGATAATAGCTGATATGCCTTCCGACCTAGGCTCCAAGATACAAGAACTGCACACAGACCTTGACTTGGCGAGTCAATGCAACTAGATACTAAGGCATAGTTGGATACTGTAGGAGAGCAGCATGTAGCCACGTCATCTTTTGGCTTCACAGTAGAACAACAACCAAGGTTGGCCCTAGAAATGTTGGAGGATTTGGAGAACCACTTCCAAAGGGAAAACTTATTGATACGTGGTCTGAGTGAAAAGTTCCCAAATCCTAACTTGGATGCTATCAGGACCAGCCTTTTGTCTAACATTTTAGGAGATGGGCATGAAGGGGTGAACCTTGACAGGGTCCACAAGGTGGGCTTTAAATGGTGAGTTCAGCAACAAAGACCAAGATATATCCTGATTAAGTTTCACTATTCGGGAAGGGAAGATATTTTTAAGCAAGCTTGGCAGCTTAGCAATGCCTTCTTCAGGGAATATGTTCTATATACCAGGATGTTGGCCAGGCCACCCTATAGTAAAGATTTGACTTCAGGGGGATAACTAAAATTATGAGGAGTACTGCTGGGCATATCCATTTGGCCTATCCTTTGACCTGAGAGGTCCCAGGCCTTCTCCTTTTTCAGAGTTCCTCAGCCTGAGCACTCCTCAGGTGTTCCACTGAGGAGGAATGATCCTGGCACAGCTTCAAGGAAGTGAGACCTGGCCAGTTGGAGTCGCCCGAGGGGCCTTGCATCTTCAGGACAGGGCTTAGGGAATCAAGAACGGCTCAAGTGGGTATCTTCATATGTAGTTTTGCTTCAATATTCAAAAGTGCGATGGGGAGGTAGGACGCACATTTTTGCATGTACTTGCCTGGTTTGAAGAGGGCCGAGATGATTGACTCTCCTATTGTTGAGTCGTGTAGCCCATTTCAGTGCATAAGTTAAAAAGGGTGATTTTATGGCTACCCTCACTTCCTCCTGCAGTATGTGCCTTTCCATGGAATCCCTGAGCCTCAGTAATCTGAGAAAGCTTTACATCATTAAGGTAAGCAACTTGTTGTGGTACCAAATATGCCTCCCCAGATGAAAAGTCCAAGTGAAAACAGAAAACTCCTTAAGCTTAGCTGTATCATCAGACAGAACATTAACAGTATGGGCCAGCTGCATACCGACCATATCCCCTGTAACAAATAACCACATTTTTAAGTGCAAAAGAGTGAGTTTAGCTTGTTGGTGCAGTGCAAGCCAAGCCACCCTCTTACAGCATTTATTATTTTATGTGTTTTGCAGTGTGAGGTGCCCTGCCCTTAGCCATTCTAGCTCTTGCATTTACTATATACAAAGATCCTGGCCACCGGCCTCCATGAGGTCCTCCCGTCCCTGATCCGCCCAGACCAGAGTGAATTTGTGCAGGGATGTCAGATTCATGAAAGCATAAGCGTAGCCATTTAGCTCATGAAAAGGCTTCCCTGAAGAAATTCCAGCGATCCTGCCATTGCTAGACGAAGAAAAAGCCTTTGACTGGGTGGAATTGTCCTTCTCATTCCTACTGCTCCTGCTCATCAGCATCAGCCTGAGATTTTTAAATGAGGTCTAACCCAACTACACCAGTCCTAAAGATAGGGTCACTCTGAATGGCCAACTGTCCCAGGACTTTCAGCTATACCGAAGCTCTCGCCAGGGGTGCTCTTTATTCCTACTTTTATTTCCCCTTTTCATGGACCCCTTGGGCTGTTAGTCCAGGAATCTGAGGTCTGGTGGGTACACAATTCACCTTTATGTGGACAATGTGGTGTTGTCTTTGGTGTCCCGATCGATCGGCCCTTCCAGCAATACTCTCCCTTTAACAGGCCTTCAAGAGATTATCCGAGAATAAAATCAATTATGATCTTTATCTAAGGTCCTCAATTTAACAGTACCAGCTGAAGAAGTTGCCCCTCTCCTAAGGAATTTCCCTTCTGCTGGGCTAAGAAACCTATCAGCCACTTGGGCATGTAGATTAACAGGACACCCCCCCCCCCCATTTATTGTCCTCTATTTGCAGGCACTAGGGGCCAGCTGTATCAACATTACATTTTGTGAGTCTATAATAGCGAATTTTACTGATTCGCTATTATAGACTTGCAAAATGCAATGTATGTAGGAATCTGCTAATATTTTGCGATTCCTACGCATTCCTTATTTGCAACTCGCAAATTGCGAGTCTCAAATAAGGAATAGCTTCCCATTAAATTCTATTGGCCAAGAGGCCCATAGGAATAAATGGGAATTGCATGCGCAATTTGCGAGTACCCAATAGGTACTCGCAAATTGCGCATGCATTTTTAAGGATTCAAGGGTACTAAAAGGATACCCTGTTGCACCCCTGAAATGCGCATGTGTGCACATGTGGCGCCCATACATGCCCTAAGGGCATGTATGTGAGCCACATGGCACTTTGAAAAATGCAAAAAAAATTGCATTTTTCTAGGAAATCGCAAATTACTACCAACTTGAAGTTAGTGGTAATTTGCGATTCCTTAAAGCAGTATTGCAATTTGTGATGGCTATTAGAATAGCCTTTAGGGAATCAGAAATTGCGATCCTCTAATTGTGGGCGCAAAATAGGGAATCACAAATTTTCCGATTCCTTATTTTACAAGTGGGTTTTTTCTTCCCTACAATGCACAATACGATTTTTCGTTTGCAAACAGTGAAATTCTGTGAATCGCAGAGGAGAAAAGTGGAGGGTTGGCCATACCTGATATTTCTCTCTACTATGTGGTGTTTCAGATAAGGATAGCTGTGGAATAGTCCATGGTGGCATCAGTGTAGAACTGGAGGCACATGGACCACATCTTTGCCCGAAGGCCTCTGCGGGACCTGGTAAGGCTGAATAAAAAGCTTAGGCCGACAAGTCCATATGTCAGCACAACAATCACAACAACCCTCTGAGTATGGGATACCTATATAGAAGCCCAGGATTGGTGACGGAACTCTCATCATATACCCTAACTCGTCATAATAAAGGATTTACCCTGTGCAAAGGTCACTGCATTCCAAGAATGGACAAGGGGGTGTAGGACACTCGTGGACATGTTTGAGGCTTCCAGGCCTAAGATATTCCTACGATGTAAGACCAACTTTGGTCTTTTTGAGTGGGGCTGTTTACAATGTGCACTGCTTCACCGTTGGGTCACTAATCTAATAATCTGACAGGGTGAAACTCAACATAGGACTTCTCTGAAAGCTGTGTTTCCCCAAACTGGTGGGCTCGAGAGGCATTAAATCTAATTTATATCAAGTTTTGCTTGCTCAGGAGGCTTTTCAGACTTGGCACCATAATAAGGAATGGGAATGGGCTTTGGGTGCACAGATATCTCCAAAGCAGTGGGAGGGGCTAATAAGGGGAAATCAATTCATCTGCTAAGATATTTTTGGGAAGGGAGATTCATTATAAACCCTGGTTGGGCTGGCATTATACTCCCTCCTGCTTGTGTCATATGTTTCCAAATGTTCATCCAAATTGTTGGAGCAATTGCAGAACCGGGAGGGTTGGTGGGGGGGGCGAGGATTGCATACCCATTGATTTGTCCCTTTTGTGAGGGGGGTGGCAACTTTGAGATTCTAGGATATCAGATACCCTTTGTCCTGAAGGTTCTGTTGCTGGTTTGAGGCACACTAAGCAATAAAAGTGTGTCAAAACATGATTGGCACATGGTGCTACAGAGCATAAGGGAAGCTAACAATAGTCTTCCACTGGGAGAAGAGGGATAATCCACCACTCTTTCAGTGGTACCACAGGCTCTGGACAATTCTGGCCATGGATCAATTGGCTAATAATATGAATGGCACTCCACTACACTTCGCAGCCAAAAGTAAGACGCTGTACAGTCACATAAAGTCCACATTTGTAAAGCGCACAATCACCCGTAAGGGTCTCTAGGCGCTGGGGGGCCGTCGGGAAGATTAAGCGAGCTATTGCCCAGAGTCACATGGTGCTGGGCTGACCTGCCGCCGGAGCCGGGGATCGAACCGTGGTCCCCAGATTCCAGCGTCAGTCGCCCTGGCCGCGGCGCCACACCTCTTCCACATGAAATGGCCTCCCAAGTATCATGCTTCACCCTAGATGGAGAGCGCCGGCTTTGTTCGATTGGGGGTTGTGGAGAGGCCCTCTGTTTGAAGAGACTGGTGATTATAGCACCCACGATGAAGGTTGGGAGGAGTGGCTTGCTGGACGGTTGGCATCATAACTTGTGGGATAGGTGGCTGACAAATGTAGTTCCGAGGGAGGGCTGGAGGTGGGGTTGAGATGTTATATTAGTTGGCTTGAAAGCTAATATTATAGGGTTTCCTTTGCATTTTATTTCACTATTTGCAATTTGAGGACAGTCAGTGATGTTTCATTTGGATTAACGTGATGACTCAACTGTTAATATGTTGTATGCTGGATAAGATGTAATGTTTTATAGACATAAAATACTTAAGAAAATGATTTACACAAACAACTTTTTACCTGCTATCTACCAATGATTGGCACAGCCCTACCACAAGCCAAACCTATTTAAGACAAAGATAATTCCCTCCCCAACATCCTCAACACCAAAATTGTTTGTATTCTCTAGGGGCTAGATGTAGGTAAATCAGATTTACCGCTTCATAAATACCGAATTTTACCGATTCGGTATTAATGAATCGTAAATCTGATGTAGGTATTCATTCGGTAAACAATACCGAATCGATATGATTCGGTATTTACCGATTCTGTAATTACAGAATCGGTATTTGCCATTGATTCCTATGGGCCTTGAAGCCCATATTAATCACTGGCAAATACCGATTCTGTAATTACAGAATCGGTAAAAATACCGGATTTCCAAGGGGGACAGGGTGTCACTTTGACACCCTGTAGCACCCCAGTTTTTGCCTTGTGTGCAATGTGACACACATACATGCCCTAAGGGCATGTCTGTGTGTCACATGGCATAGGTGTACATACACAGATGTGCATGTACACTGGAATTCTGTATTTTACCACCCAATAGGATTGGGTGGTAAATACCGACTCCTAAAGGGCCTGTGGCACTCTTTGAAGTGCCAGCTACATCTGGAATTACAGAATCGGTATATTTACCGATTCGGTAAATTACCGAATCGGTAATTTTACCGAATCGGTAAATATACCGATTCTGTAAATTTCAGCCCCCTACATAGCAAAACCCAAATACCGGTCGGTAACGGTCGGTAACGGCCGAAATCGGCTGTTACCGACCGGTATTTAGGCTACTACATCTGGCCCTAAGCTCTTTACTCTGGACTCAATCACCCCTTCTCAATCAGAATGCATTCTAGGTGCACACTTTAATTATGAAAGGTGCTTAGCTTGCACCTCCACTGCAACTTAATCCTACCCAACAAAAGAAAAATCTGTATCAATGATCCGATGACTAAACTAAATCCTCAATTACCATACGTCCCATCAGTAGTATTAAATTCTACTTCCGTTTTTTACCATCCCTTTTCATCCTAACATCAGGATAAGGTTTCTACCTTCACCACCCATTTCCTGTAGAATCTCTCATGGCAAACAAATAATACTACTTATCACCAACTGGACACATGCAGAATATTTGTTTCTGTAAGTGACTTGCCTTAGAGGTTCAAACCTCTGCATAGGTTATTAGGTATCACAATCCAATTCTGTGTATACTATATGCTCTATTAGTTGCCATTATTGTTATAAACTACATGTTTTTCTATATCATTTGTTTGCATATATTGCAGTGCACTGTACAGCCATAATAAACACAAGATTTTTTAACGCCTTAGCTGCTTCGAACTTTTTTGCGCCAGTGTGGAACGTTCGAAGAACGGATGGGGCTGCGATGGCCAACGGTCGTTCGCAGCCCCAGCCAGGTAGTGCTCCCGTCGGCTGTTGGCCGACGGGAGCACGGAACGGGTTAAATATGTAAGAACTGGAACAATATTATCTCATGGGTAGGGCATTCCCAAGTGTGGAGTCTTAGGGCTCCAAGGCCAAGTTGAGGGCCTATTCTACCTTGGTTAGTACCAACTTGGGCGTGCCCTTCCCTGGCTAATATTGGTATTGTAAATCAGACCCATTATATCAGGACTGAAATTCACAAAATGTGTTTGTTAGAGGGTGTGTTTTTCACAGGACTATTTAAGTGTAAGGTTCAAAGAGGCACAGCTGTTGGAGTTGTTTGCCTGATAAGGGTCTGCCATTTTTGTCACTTTGAAATGCTTTATAGTGGAAGGCTCGTTGTGAGGGTTACTAAAAGGATATTTAGGGTGATACAGAATTTATTTGCAACATAAATTATTTGTTGGTGGTGACATACTAATTTAAAAAAATTGTGATGCATTCTAGGATGATTTTACTAAGTGCAAGCGAATGCTGATATTCTACAGGGATCTGATGAACCACGAGTGAAGGAAAATGTTTTTTCCACTTGATATCTCACAAAAATGATGGTAAGGGCCCCAAAGGCTAAAAGGAGGACATATTGTCTATAAATTCACAATCAGTGTCCTCTGCCGTTAGAGAGGAAAGTCTAATTTGTTGAGTAAAACATGTACTTCCCACAGGAGTTGCGAGCTATTAGCTGGTTCCATAGGGGCATATGTAGGAAGGCGTTTGCAATTCACAAACGCCGTAATTCGTAGAATTCTGGCTTTTGGTATGTAGGTGCCACATAGCAAAATAAGGAATCGCAAAAATTGCGATTCCTTATTTTGCTCAAGCATTTAAGGAATCACAATTTTGCGATTCCTTAAATGCTATGTAGGGGTGCCTTTTAAATTGCGATTTTGGCTTAAGGAATCGCAAAATACCACCTACTCCAAGTAGATGGTATTTTGCGATGTACTGTCAAAATGCATTTTTTTTAAATTCAAAGTGCCATGTGGCGCACAGACATGCCCTTAGGGCAAGTATGTGCGCCACATGTACTTTCAGGCACATTCCAGGTGTGCAACAGGTGTCCTTTGGACACCCTGGCATCCTTGGAATTGCGATTCTCAAATTGCGATTTTCTCATAGAAAATCGCAATTTGAGAATGTATATCCATTCATTCCTATGGGCCTCTTGGCCCATAGGAATGAATGGGACACTCATTCCTTAATTGCGATTCGCAATTTGCTGATCCCAATTAAGGAATTTTGAGAGATTCGCAAAACAATTGCGATTTATTACCTACATTACATTTTGCAAATCTCAAATAGCTATTCCTTAAAAATCGCTATTTGAGAATCGCAAAATGTAAATTACCTACATATACCCCTTATTGTTCTAGTGCAGTTTCATCACAAAATTTCAAAGAACAACTAGAGCACTAACAATAATATTCATCAGAAATAAGTCTGGAAGGATGAGTGAAACATGTACTTTCAACAGCAGCAGCTGTCTTTATGTTGTCTTCCCACAGGCCTACTGTTGCTCCTCCAGAGATTCCTAATGAACAACTAGAGTGATACTATTCCGTACCCCGCAAAAAATGGAGACAAACCTGTAAACTTTGAGATAAATCTCACAGAGTGAGAGAAGGTGCTTTTTTTAAGCTGTGCAATCTGAAAATAAAGCACTAACTAACAGGCATAAAAAAGGCACTCAGTTACTGGCCCTAGGCGTTTCCTACACTTCTAAGATGTAAACATAACATCGGGCAGACTTAATTGACAAAATAAAAATAATCTACAAAGAACTGCTTTTTACCTATTTTAAGATGAACTGTTTTGTTTAATGGAATTTCATATTATTACGAGTAAACAAAATGATTGACAAAATAGGTCCTCTAAAATATAGCCTACTAAATTAGGCTTACAGCAAAGGAGTAACACAAATTTCCTTTGAGAATGCATTCCGAGTCACAGACAGAAAATTTCATAGATTCCTGCCAGGTGATGGATTCAATTTTAGTTTAAATTTTATATTGTATGCATTATTTTCAGGTTTCACAATAAAACTTTCTTTCGACTCACTCTTACTCTTTCTTTCTCAGATACTTCATAGAAGACATGGAGTATCTGAGAAAGAAAGAGTCAGTGAAATTTATGCTAACTAGTTGGGAGAAAGAAATTTGGTACCCCTATTTGGACATATTATCCAATCAATGGCTTAGATCAGATGTACAATTTAGAATTATTGTAAAGGGTGATATGTTTTTATGGGTTTAAAGACCCAATGGTCTCAAATAAACGTCACTTTTGAATTGAATTGACTTACGCTGTCCAGCAAACGCTGTCGATAAAATCTTTCATCGTCATCTTGTCCCATTCTTCAGCATGTGGTGCATCCCATGGCGCGTCAGCGGGAATCTAAAAAGAAGTGCATATCGTTAGCAGCTGTATGCATTGCACATATACATCAACATGTAAATTGGAGGATGGTTTTCCTTTGTAGGTCTCGTCAACAGACAGCTTCGGCTGTCTGTCAGTAAACATGCCTACTGTATCCAAAACAGACTTAAGAGTTTTCCCACCCCTTGCTCATGATATGATGGCTATACTCCGTAATCTTTTGTCTGTCTTACCCAAAGAGCATTTCAGTTTGATTGGCAGAGTTGCATCCTTCAACTGATGACGTGTATTGTAGTGCATCATGAGCTACTTTCTGATCCTCTGAGTCTTTCCTGCTCCTCCAATCCCTATTTGGACCCTCTTCTCTCGTCAAAATGAATGATCCCATTCACCATACCTCCCCTGCACTCTCACTATGTCCCAGTTCTGAATCGGTGGGTGGCATGTGCACATTAACGGTCGCCATCTTGGAATATTTTTTTCTCATGCTCTGTGGCCATCGCTGCCTTAAAACAAAATAACCATTCCTATATACCAACAGCATATGAGTGGCTAACAATAGTAACCATCTAGGCAAAGAAACAAGCATTGACAAAGCCAATCTTAATACTTCAAACACTATTTGGGTCCTTATCAGTCTAAACGTTTTTCGTAAAAGGTTTAGATCTGATGCAGCAACTTCATGTTCAACTATAATGTATAACAGTGTCTCATGACAAAATATTATGCAGGGAGGTATCTTGCTGTTTCCATCAGAATGCATTTAAAAACATCCGCATTTGTTCTCTGAAACATCTAAAAGATTGGGCATCCTGGGTTTCAGTGGCAGAGATAGCATATAACTCCCTATGTAGTGCATCAGGTTGCTTTTCCTTCTGTTGCACACATGGTTTTCATCCAGGTTTAGGTCCTATACCATAACTATCACTCGAGTAACGTCAGTCATATCTTTACTTTAGAAGCTGCAGTTAACCCAGAAACCGGACGTTTTTCAGTTAACTAAAACTAAGGCACACTACAAATGTTCCTTTGATATGGACTGAAGACCCGCCCCTATTTATCAGGTTGGATATATGATTTGTCTCTCCACCTTTCATCTCCACATTCCTGGATCTCATCCTAAGTTTGTTCCTCGATTTAGGGTCCCCTTAAGATCATACGGTTGTTAGGTTCCTCTCCTATACGAGTGGTCTTAACAAGCATACGTAGAATGTACCCTGTGGTTCATGTGTCAGGAGTTAAACCAGCCAGGTATATAGTCACATCACAACACCACACCCCACCCCACCCCACCCCACCCCAGTACAAGTGGATGGTTCACAGGAATTTGAAGTTGAGACAATTCAAGATTCTAGGACACATAAAGGGGTCTAGCCGCTTGGGAGAGGTATGACACTTCAGAGAGGTCATGCAATTCCTACTACCTTTGTACTTGCTTCTCGGTGGGTAAAGGCTTTCCACAGAAACTATCAGGGGGTCTCCGGAGAGGGAGTATACATCAGGGTGGACAATACTTGCAAGTTTCCAAATGAGAGATCACAAAGAAAGGCATGTGGGCAAAAAGATTCAACAAAGAAACAGGGACTATCTAATTTGCAACGTTGGAGATTTTGCAACACCAGCTCTTGGCGACTAGGATGGATGGACATTCAGACGGGCGAACACACACACAACAGTCATTTGAAGGTTGGGCCAGCAGAGGCAGAAGAGCAATGACACATGGTCAAATTGGCTTGAGCTCTTACAGAATGCTAAATAAATTAGCATTATTCCTGTGACTGTAGTCTTAGATCTCCGGCATATTTTCTGCGCACATGCCACACTTCGCTGCCAACATCAAGGCTGGTTTCCAAAACAGTCACGCGATCTTCCATGGCCTCCATTGTGCGGTTTGTAGCATCAAAGCAGGTTTCAAAGGACGTGAGTTTGGCCCAAAGAGATTTAAGTTCTGCAGTCGTGGTTTTAGTATCGTATGCATAGAGTTCATGGTTGACTTGATATCCATAAGTTCCTTCATGAAGAGTCTCTAAGATGCCATCTGCCATGGCTGGTGTGGTATTTCTAGCCTTGCCAGTCACCACGTACGTAAGTAGCAGCTGGCAGGTGGGTTTACCCATGGACATCTGGAAGGACAATGGGATTAGTACAAAGGGAAAAGAGTGTGGAGCCAACCCTTGAAGTACTGTTTTGGTAAGGTAGGGCCGTATAGGCAGGATGCAGCAGTAGTAGGCACACCCACAGTGCAGGAGTGCTGCAAATCGTAGTTACAAAAGGTTCAGCCATAAGGTACCAAACAGGGCCCCCACCAGAGCGTTACCACATAGGCGATCAGGTGGATGGCAGGCCCGAAAAAGCCACTCAGGAGAGCCGGAGGTATCAGAGGCTGTGGTCAATGGTCAGTGCTAGGGAACCAATGGAAGTAGTATCCAAGAGTGATGCTCTAGCTAATAAAGGCACAATGAGCAGGCTGAACATGTGGTTCACTTCTTGCCCCTGGCCCACCAGACAAGAGCAATGGTCTACCAGGGCTTGGTAGGAGTGGTGGAATGGACCTCATTCAGCAAGGCTGGTGCTGGAGAGAAGATGGCTCATTAGTCATCACAGGGGGAACCTCAAGGCCAGCTTCCAGTAGGTAGAGGGCTGCGGTCAACAGCCGGACATGTCCCAACACAGTTGCAATGCAGCTGTGCAGTGCAATGTGGCCTAAAGCTCTCGAGTGGGCGTGATAGCCTGTGTCTGTTGAGAAACCCAAAGGCCTGCGGAGCGTAGGCGGAACAGAGGAAGAAACCAGGCAGTGTGAAGGCTCCATGTAGCAGGGCTGGTGGTTGTTCGTAGATGGCACTGTAGCCATCATAGGGGGGATCCCCAAGGCTGGTACCCACAGGCAAGGTGTAGTGTCAGACAAGGGCAAGCTCGATGTGCTCTAGTGTTGCTCTGCTGAAGTGATGGAGAGTCATGGGTCGAAGTTGCAGGCCCAGGACTCACCAGTGGTCATGAGAGGCCACGGCTGGAGCAATCGTGCCGATGTCAGCAGGAGCATGTTGGTCTGCCAAAAGTCCATGCCAAGGGCAGCAATCCGCGCTGAATGTCTTCCGACAGTATGCCACGGGGAATATGGCAGTGCAGCGCTCTTTACTGGTTGTAATTCTCAGGAAGGCGCCAGGCGGTTCAGGAGCATTAACAAGAGCCAGCCACCTTGTTAAGGGTCAGACTCCACCCTCCCAAAAACAATATTTTAAAGGAAATGTGCTTCGACTGGCTTTTAGTAGGCATTTTGCTACTTTTCCATAAAGAAGTTCCTACAAATCCTCAGGGATCACCAACATCCATCTTTACATGCAAGTATACTTTGATCCCTGAATCTAATCTCAGCCTCAAGCTAAACAGGATGAATAGTGACAATTAAATTTCCAAGTGGAAACACACATAATTTGGATACTAAAAAAGAATTACCCATTTTGAAGCCAACAGTTGGAACTCAAAACATAGGACAACTCATAAATAAGGGCTGGAGCCAAACTAGATTTTCATGGTAAATACTGAACTATATAATTGATTCCCATTAGGATTTTGTGTAAATAACATTATTTCCATAATGACTCCAGACTTTAACAGCCGAAGTTGGACTGCTCTAACTTAACCCATCAGAAGAACCAGAAATTCAGAAAACAGACACAACTGAAGCCCAGAATCACTGTATTGCAAAGTAAGTGCATGTGGCAGTGGCTCCATAGTGCATTCCTGAGGCATAGTGAGTTTGAGAGAGCTGAGGAACATTATATGGTATATTGACCAGACAAGGCAAAGTGGCTTGCACCATAATGATATGATTTCCCTTAGACAACTACTGAACATTTAGCCACACTAACATTAATGCAACATAGGGTCAATGTTTGGGCCACAATGATACAGAGACAGAAAAGGATGGATGCTATGGGGGTGGGGGGGTGGGGGGGGAGGTGAGGGAGACAATCTGGAGCAGATTCTGCATAGGTAGACTTTTATCGTAGACCCCAGTGGAAAGGCATAGGGTAGTTCATCTGGTGTTTGGCTGCCACCCTTCACCTAATCCTTGCGAAGCTTGGCTACAGGGGTTCCTCAGGGCTCAATATTGAGCCCTCTTCTGTTCAATGTTTATATGACACCCCTTGTCTATTTGGCTGAGGAGCTGGGGGCCAAGATCATAGCTTATGCTGATGACACCCAGCTCCTCTTCACGTGGAAGAAAACAGATCTCTCCCCAGCGAGGGCAAAAAATTGTTTGGCAGGAGTGTTTAAGTGGCTAGCCCAGGCCCAATTAATATGTAATGAAGAAAAATCAAAGGTTCTTCTTTAAGGATCCTCCCCCCCCCCATTTTAGAGAAGACATCTGGCTGGTAGGCTACCCCATGCCTAAATCTATGGAAGCCAGGCGAAGGATTTGGGGGTATGGTTCAGTGAGGAATTGAGATTTTTGCCCCAGATCAACAGGTTGGCCGGTGTGTGCTTTGGCACAATGAAGTGCCTTAAAAAGTTTCTTCCACTTTTGCCTAGAATGGCTAAAGAAATGGTGACCCATGCCCTCATTCTCTCACGCCTGGACTACGCTAATGCCTTATACATCGGTCTACCGGCATATCAGTTAAGAAAGCTGCAGATTGTCCAGAATGCGGCGGCCAGAGCCTTACTGGGTATGCCTGGAAGGTCCAGTGCGAGGCAGCTTCTTCGGGATCTGCACTGGCTTCCGGTCGACCAATGCATACTGTTTAAGGCTCTCACGCTGGTCCATGGAGCACTTTACAAGTCTGGCCCTCAGAATCTTAGAAGTCGGTTCACGTTTTACGTGCCGCTCCAACAGATACGCTCTACTGGCCAATGCCTTGCCCTGGTCCCCAGGGATCGCCTGGCTAGAATGGGAGGCAGCTCCCTCTCTGTCAGAGCAGCCGTGGCCTGGAATGCCCTGCCCTTTAAACTGCGGAACACCGGCAACTTCAGACTGTTAAAAAAACACCTGAAAACGATGTTGTTTAAGTAAGCTCCCAGTCTGGTCTGTCCATCCCTCCCTCCTTCTTCCATTTGGCTATCGCGCCGGGACACTTCCGAGTAGCCATGCGCGATATAAATGGAGGATAACATAACATAACATAACATGGTGTGGTGTTTCTTGTAACCTACTAGGCTGGGACTGGATACCTGGCTGAACATTCTTGCATCTGGGGGGGCCAGGCAGCGGGAGGGTCACTTGCCTGTATAAGTAGGTTTTATTTCTACCTTTTTATAATATTTAATAATCTACTGTGATAGTACTTTCTCTACCCAGTACTTCACGTTACTCCTTGCCTCACCTACCCGATTACTGTCTATCACAACACCCTGAATCACTGTCTCTTTCCCACCTCCCCATTCTGGACCCATGGCCTTTTCCCAGGGCTCCAAACACCTTTGTATCATCTCTCTCAATGTCAATGGTGTCACTGATTACTTTAAACTTCAAAAGACACTTAAATACCTTGCATCAAAATTCCCTGACATAGCCCTGTTTCAGGAAATGCTTTTCTCCACCCTCAAAACATAAGGAGACTGGGTGGGCAGTAGTCTTTTTTTACTCCTACTGCGATCCCTAGTCTCTCAGGTGCTTCCTTCTCTCTGGAAAAGTGGGGAGTTGCTATTCTATTTCACAAATTTGTCCAACACACTATCATCAAAGACACAGATTGAGCTAATAGCTCACTATATCACAGAGACGTTATAAATAGGTTTAGTATTTACACACAGCAAACCAAAGAAAGTCATCACTTAGAGATATCCTAAGAAAGTATAGTTCGTGTCCTAAAGTAACTATAAATCGTGTCTCCACCATGCACAGTTTTCTCTTGTAAATGTTGCAGTGATATTATTAATTATTTCACAGAAGAAGTTCAAAACATTGGACCAGGTCCTGATCCTGGGTTCTCCCTATGCCGCTAATCAAGATTGGGAGTCTTTTTTTATCATCTCTCTCCAGACTATGAACAGAATTTGGAGCACTAAGCACATTATGGGAGGCACCTGGAACTTAGCAAAAGACCCCCTTCTTGACAGATCAAAACACCTGGAAAGGCCTAAGTCTAGAGCTAGGTACAACAACTGGAAGTAACATAGAACCATAATCTAAATGACCCATGGCGCCTAACACAGCCCCAAGATAGGGATACTCCTTTCTATTGTGCATACATGGCACCTCTTCTCCAATAGACTTTTTTGTTGTGAACCATTCTTCTTTAGACTTCCTTCCCACGTATGCAATTGAGGTTGAGCGAATCTCGGACCACGCCTGCTAGTCCTTGAACTAGACATTGGACATATCAAATACAACAAGGAGCTGAAGGGGGTAAAGAACAGGTCGCCCCCCCACTCACGTAATCACCTGGTGTGCTGAGCGAATGCCAGACACCAGCGTTGTTACGACTGACGTTTTTCAGCATATGTGACAGCCAGTGAGATAAGAGGGTTACAGTATTGCCCACCAGGGGCAATAACAAAGTATACCATTATAAATAGACATCCATTGGTGCAGTGAGGAAAAATTGACCCTTGCCCTGATGAAATTGCCTTGAGTTCCCCTGACAATAAAACATGTCGGCTTTTAAATGAGCCTACACACAGCACGGAATAAATTCATATAGCCAGTGTTGACTAGCTCGGTTTTAAACTAGGAAGGGCAGTGTTTCAGTTCAGATCCCGCCTCTCCTTAAAGGGTTGATACTGCCGCACACCCGGATAAGCAAACTGGTGCATTGGCAGCACATGACACCACACCTAGCACTCTGTCTTTTTGCTTTGTCTTACTTTATCACAATTTGTGTTATGTGTTGGTGGTTGCTGATGATGAGAACCTGAGGACGCAGGCGTGTACCAGTCTGCTTACTCCCATGGTATTACTCCCATGAGGCACTGCCAACCTTTTCTCACCTTTTTTCCTTTCTTGCCTATGTTTGGTCATTTCACACCAGTGGGTGGGATAGACCGTGGGAGATAGAACTCACAGACACAACTGATTTTAATAATGAAATGGTGATCCGGGTCCCTCCCGTACAGACTGTATAAGGATAACCGCTGGTCCGTCACATCAAGTTGAGTGACTGCAATGGATTGAAAGGGTCTCTGAGCAATGTATTCACCTTTTGAACAGGTCCATTGTTGTTTATGATTGGACATATCAACCCTACCTCAAAACAAACGCTGGAGACTCAACCTCTCCCGATTTCCGAGGTCAGAGGATAAACGTGACCTAACGGCTCACCTACACCAATATTTGTATGACAAGGAAGTCTCAGTCTCCTCCGTGCAGGTTCTCTAGGCTGCTAGGAAGGTTACTCTATAGGGTGCCCTCATGTGTGACTAGGTGGCTAGGAAAAGCATACCCAGGAGGTCCAGACTCAGCTGGAGACTAAGATTTGCACTCTCATTTAGAGTTATACAAGTCATCCAACACCAGACCTTCTATGTCGTTTAGAACAAGTGAAATATGACTTGTCCTTTTATGATTTTAATCTAATCGAATAAAGTGTATTGAACTGAACTGACTTGAACAAGTAGGTAATGACACAAGCTGTACATGCCCTTCTTCACCTCAAGTGCTGCTATTGTGAATGGGGAAAAGGTGAGTAGACTATTAGCTGCACATTTATGCCATCAGGAAGCTAGTTATGCTATCCCTGCATTATGGGACCTCTCTCAGAGATTGGTGACCCACCCTGTGGAGATTGTCAATACTGTTGCGGACTTCCTGGGCATTCTCTACAGATCAGATGCACCAACTAACCTCCTCCAACAACAATCCTTTTTCTCGAACTTTCGCCTCCTCAATCTGTCCGAAGAGGGTCGCCAACTCCTTGAGGGGGAGATAACTGAAGATGCGATCGCAGAGGCTATAACCTCCTTGTCCAACAATAAAGCCCCTAGTGAAGACGGGTTCCAGGCTAAATTTTATAAGATAAGGTCGGGTTTGTATCTGGCCGCTCCTCCCGCAACCACATACGCCTTTTCACAAACATAATTTGGCATGTCCGAAATTACCCTGATTGAAAAACTCCTGCTCTCACGGAATGTGGGAAAAGCCTTTGACTGCTTTGAATGGGGTCATTTATTCTGCACGATAGGCAGAGATGGGATGGACCCCTCCTTTTTGCCGAAGGTGCAGTGGCTCACCCCAAAACACCTGCTGTGCACATTGACTCTGACAGCCATGACTTGCAGACATTTCAGATACACCCAGGCACATGACGGGGTGACCCCTGTTTCCCCTGCTGTATCTGTTAGACCTAGAACATTTGGTAGGTGCTGTTCATCACTACCCTCTTATACGAGTCAATGACACCCCAGCAGGCAAATGCAAAATTCTCCTACATATTGTTAAGCCTGAGTTACCCAGGATCTCTTATCGCCCATCTTACATCCTCTATCCTGCATCTTATTTCCTTGATTGATACATTTATCACTTTTCCAGATACAAAATGAATTGGACAAAAAGTGAAGCACTCCCCTTGACAAATCATGACTATGACACTACACTTGGCTCTTACGTCTTTACATGGAAATGTTCAGGAATAAAATATCTAGGAATTCTACTTAACAGAGGCCTTGAGGGCACGGTTCTTGACAATCTTTTACCCTTGATATATAAGAAGGACCTACATTTTACATGCTGGTCAGACATGCAGATCTCCCTTTTGGGTAGAATGAAGATGAACAAAATGGTTACAACAACATGATTCAATTATGTTTTTGGCATGTTACCCCTTCGGATCCCTACAACATAAATAAACGCATCACTCAGTTTATATGGACAGGAAGAAAAACGCCAACTCAACTCTGCGTGCTACATGGGGACCCTAAAGAGGGTGGCTTTCAACTCCGTAGTATGCATATGTACTACCTGGCCCATCACTTATCCCAACTGACCTACTTTTTATCACCTGCTGATACTCAACCTCAGAGGGTACTTTGGGAACATCCACTGACTACAGACTGTAAGTGTCTGGCCATCTTTTCCCCCTATCCAGATATGAATGGGCAGCTCATATTGTCTATACTATGTTCTGAGGTATAACATTGGCTCGGCTACCTTGATAAATGGCATTACTTTTGACATGGCTTCAGGGCACTGAGAAATAGCTTTTCTATTTCTGAACAATAAAATTGCATTCAAAAGCCTTAACCTCCACACCACATACTTATTGCCATATTATGACAGGCAGGTTAACACAGATTTGTCTTCAACCACTTCATGTGTGCTTAGAGGGTTGGTTCATAACTTACTTCAGTTGGAAGTGCATTGCATGGTCAGTTCAAAATCCTGCATATGATCTGAACCCTATGATGATAATCTCGAACATAAGCACTATCAGCGGGCCTTATGCAGTTGAGTGGACAGTTGTTTCAGGAGTATGGCTTTTAATCAGCTTTTTAGATATTAATGGGATGAGGACTGGATGCATTAATGCACCAAAATTGCAAATGTGAAGAGAAGAAAAATTCTATTGCTGAGAGATAGAGTGAATGTAGATAATGTAGTACAGTGACTATCTGGTTTCACTTAGTGTTCATGGCAAGTGTTGATGTATACTTCCTTGGTAGGCCTAGATACATTGTGTTTCAGTCAGTTGGACTGAATAGAGATGTGTTCCTGCAGTCGGGTGGCATTGTGGAAGAAGGGAGAAGGAAGGAGAAGGCCAATTGAAGGGCCGACTGAAGGGTCGTCTGTCCGTCTTACCTGCTGCACTCGCATTTGCCTTGCTGCTACCACTCTGCCATCACCACCCAGCAGGGAAGTCTGGAGAACTGTAGAGAAGAGTTGGAAAAGTTGGGCAACCTAAATCCGGAAAGTCTGCTGAAGTGCTGAGGTCCCAATGAGGCGCTGTGAATGCGGCAGTAAGGCTGAAAAGTGGTGTGTAGAGAGGAAACGGGGCGTGCGAGAAGCCTGAGCAGGCAGCTGGACTTGACAACGATGATTTTTGGTGATGGCTGGAAGCCATGCATGGTATGCCTTCAGGTGAAGGTGAGCTGCAGCACGCTAGGTGTCGTAGCACTGGGCATAGAGCTGTGGCGTGCGGAGACAGGCAGCCTAGGTGCCAGTGTGGCTTGTGCACTATGTATTACCTCCACTCCCAAACAGATCTTGCCCTGCTTAGGTTTTAGGTCAAGCATAGACAGCGCTAGCACTGTCAGGATGATCTGCTGTGTGTACTTTGTAGGCTTTGACTCCTCCTATCGCTTTTGATTTGTCTAATTGGTTGTCTTGTAAAATTCCTTGCTTGCCAGTTGGTAATTTGTCTTCCTGGTCCCTCCCTTTTGCAAGTTGTTTGCTTCAAATACTGGTTTGTATCAGATCTGCCCTATCACTGCTTAAAATTGCTCACCAACAAAGCCAACAGCCCTCAAAGCAAGTGCAGTTCAAGATAACTGAAAATACGCAGCCGCAGAGTGCTTTGAACTGATGACGCCTTTGTTTGGGGGCATGACTTTTGTTTCATAGCTGTTTATTACAGGACATAGGCTGCGGGGTGCAACCATTAGTGCCTCTGCACGTTTCTGTGTTGCCTCAAGGGAGGTGCACATTTTTATTTATGGGCTTGGGATGGAGACCCCCACTCTGTCAAAGAAAAGGAGTGAAGCAATTGAAAGATGTGGGTAAAGCCATTTTACTCTCGGCCAGCATGACTGGCTCTTGGATATTATTATTAACTCACTATTGAGGTCGGAGGGGTTCCGGTCTTGTTTTAGGTCATGTGTGCAGTCCATAGGATGTTTTCTTTTATACAGACTACCATGACAGCTGACCATTAACCTGTTGCCACAGGGCTGCGGGGCTCCAATTAAGGAATAAATTGTGGTTTACTGTGACTGTGTGTGTATTCTTCTTTTTTAGTTTTTTTTTACATACGTTGAAAATGTAATTTATGTACCATGTCAGGGATAGGGAAGTAAAATTCAAAGGAGAATCTTTGAAACAGTTTACAATACACATTCATGAATTGAATGTATACGTGCATTATCAATAGGCACGAACTTCCGGGGTCAATGACCTGAACTATGCAAATTTCAAAGCTCAAGTATTACACTACCAAGTCGTGTGGTTTTGTAATGAGAAATAATCATAAATAAGTCTACTTATGCAGCTAGTAATAATATGCCCTCTATCGTGTGAAGCCTGCTGTATAAAAGGTGAATGTTAAATGGTGCAACAGCAAGAACGCAAACGTAAACAAAGCCTGGGAGCCAGATTGCATATTGCAGGACTGCTCTCGCCTCAGGTTTGCACAACAAACAGCCCCTGACATCGACTGACCGCTGGTCTATCATGCGTGGGGCGTAGAGGGGGCTAATGACCAGGCCAGAGCCCTGCCCAGAGACAGGAATAGATCTCTCTAGGTTTGGGGCACACTCATCAAGAGGCACCATGGCTAGCAAGGTATTTTGGGCAGGGGGTTCCCTGCCAGAAATACTAATAAAAACAGCTGATTGGTCAAATGCAAACACTTTTGCAAAATTTTACTTAAGACCAGTAGAGCATGTTAGCAACATAGCCTTAGATGGCTTCAAACATGCATAATGGTAGCCTCAGGTCTCGTAATGAAAGGACGATTCTCCAATTAATATGCAGAGAGAATCTTGATTTCATTAAAAACAAACGAAGGCTAACATTATCACACCCTCTTCACTCCTGAGGGGAAAGATGTTTTAGACGAGTACCTTTTTTGAGATATTCAAATGTTTTAAAATGAAGAAGAAAATGACTATTCTATCATTAAGAGTTATTTATCTGCATATTAGCTTGACATTCAGTCCACCTTTACAGTACAACTTTCGTGTTTTTTTAATCTTTTCTTCAGACAATAATGCATAGAACTGAACATAATTCTTTGAGACAGCTCATTCTTTGTGTCATCGCAGCTTAAAGAGGAAGATGAGACCGTGCACTGAATATTTGTTGTATTTTATGATCATTCTAATGTGTTATTAATTATGAACATTCTTTGAAGGGATACATGTTGGAGCAGCTAATAAATGTCATTGCATGTTGGCCTCCATATGTCTTCAATGAAATCAAGATTTTCTCTGCATAGTAATCAGAGAATAGTCATTTTTCACTGCCACATTTACGACTTTTACTCACCTAAACCCCTACATAATTTATTAACCCAAACCCTTCGGATTATTTGTAGAAATATGCTACTTGATGTGTACCTCTAAATACTCACTCTCAACTACTATATTAACAGGGGATGTCAATTTTAAAAGAATGATCATGTGACTGTTACCCCTAACGGTGTATATAATGTTTCATTACCAACATCTAAATATGCAATGCAAATTAATCTACTAATTGCAAATGAAGAATCCCTTTTATAGAAGGTCATCGGGTCAACTTTTAATTGTAAAACGGACAACTGAGCCTCTCAATACAATTTTACACTCAACAAAGCCACCAAATAAATGACGAAAGACTTTGATTTATTATCCAATGCATGCATTTTATTTTAACACTATACCTCTTTTCCCCTTTCCTCTATGGTTCTCCATAAGTGGTTATAATCCAAAACTGCCAATGGGTTCCACACAGGAGGGAATGCACCATGGAATCCATATGACTTTCCCTGAAAACAAGAATAAAAAAACATAGTTATATGTGCCCTATGTAATCAGGAAAATATATAATTTTACTTTGCAGCATGGTTATTTGTTAGAGTGAATCATTTTTTTCACACACAGCAGCAAGCATGCCATGAAAGGTCCGCTTTAACGCTCTTCCTAATATCTCTATAAATTGATGAACAATTTGAGATCAGTTTATTCCAACTTTTAACAGTATTTGATAACATGCAGGCATACAACACTGAGCATACCATTTTAGGAATCATCATCTCTACCATTAAGAAGGGATAGGTCTTCACAGAACAGTGCATGAAACTACTGAAGGGACAACGAAGAAGACCTGATGGGACACACTACTATTGCCCTGATTTTAGCCACTTATGCTTCTTTGACAGTTGATCATGCACTATTGGGTGCTGCCACCCTTAACTTGTAATAGATAGCTATTTGAGAGCACTGATTATACAGTAGCAGGGCAGGTGGTCACAGTATACAAGAGATGATAGAAAACATTAGATCATAATGTCTAGACTACAGCGTACTGTTCGATTCATATGACATTTAAAAAAAATAACATATTTGAAATTCAGCAATTACCTCAGTTCTAATTTCCCCATAGCAGAGTATATAGTATTTTTTCATTTCAGAACTCACAACACTATACCGTACAGAGCTCTGCAGTTATTGCTTTGAACATTTATCCATCTTATCAGCTTAAGGCTCCAGTGGATTTTTCTAACAACGATTCTTCACAAGCCTGAGCTCCTAATATCAGAATTACAATTTTGCATGGTTTCCTAGTCACTGTTGTTTCTACACTCGACCGCACCTGAGCTTCCTATGTGTAGTGCAGTCCATGTAAGATCTATGTTTCCCACAAGATTGGGATTCTAGTCGATGACGACTTTCTATTGAAGCCACAGATATGCGCAATGACTTTGTCCTGTTTTTTTCAACTTCGAAAAATGAACAAATGAGAAAATACTTCTCCATCGAGGTCATCGTTCAGATCATTGCTGCCCTTGTCATGCACCACATTGAACATGCTAAATCTCCCTATTTGGGTCTTCTCATAGATTTGAGTCAGAGGCTCCAACTGGTCCAAAACCAAGCAGCTATATTGGTCGGGCATCAGCCTAGATTTTGCCACACCAAAAACCTGCTGGAAAATTTACATTTGCTCCCAGTCTCTAAGAGAACCCTTTTCAAAACTGGGTGTATTATTTTTAAATCATGACACAGTAAATGCTTAACTTTTGTAACCTAAGGAATCCGGAATTATATTTCAAAATGCAATCTTGGGTCTGCGCTCCAAAATATTTTGGAGGTCCCTAAATTCAACAGGAAGAGATTGGGTGGAACCAGGTGTGTTGTGCTTCCTCCTGGTCTTTGGAATTCCCTTCCCACTAACATCAGAGGGACGACCTACTATACAAGCTTTAGGTCTCTACTAAAATCCTGGCTTTTCAGACAGGCGCACAGACACAATTTGAGTCGCCTGTGCCTCTGTTTCTCTACCACCATGAAACCTTTTTAGAGTATGTGCACTTTATAAATATGCTGTAACATAACATAACATAACACAACATAACATAATGTAACATTACATGACATAACATAACATAACCTTACATAAGGCAAAAAAGAGGAAGATGGTGGTAGGGTTAATATTAAGAGTGCTAGCACATCTGTCAAGTCTGAGATAGATATATAGGATACAGAGAGTACGGTGCGCTCAAATGGTTCAACGCTATGCCACCTCAATAGTGTAAATTAATATATGAAAAAGCAACTTTTGCATATATACAAACAAAACAAGCCAGAGCACTACACAGGTATGGTAATTCCGAACTGCCAGTCTTGTAGATCCAACTTTAAATTTCAAGCATTCAGATCCAAATTGTATTAACACACAGGTCAATCGTTGAAAACATAGCCGACACGTGTTTTGTCGTAATGATGACTTTTTCAAGGCTTGTCATTCTTTAAGCAAGGAAGTCAAGATAAAATCTTCATCTCATATATAGAAAGGCCAGACAATAAACGCTGTCCATGGAGCCCCAAGGACTGGAAAGTCTATGCAACGATCTGTGGTTTAGACTTCTTTAATACCAAGCACTCACATTGAGTTCTACACCATGTTTGGTGGGAACATTAAAGAAAGCGCAGGCTGAGATTGGCCCGATATATAAGTAGTAAGTAAGTAACAGCTTTAAAAGTAACTCTAGTGTTGGTGTGAGCACTTGGTATTAAAGAGGTCTATACCACAGAACCTTGCATAGACCTTCCAGTCCACCTGGTAGAGATCGACTAGATGGACATGATGTTAACAGTGGTCAGGAGGTCTCTACGGAGTAGAAGTGGGGGATTGCAGCTCAAAAATTCAGGGAACAGAAAGCCACACATTGCCATATATTGTGCTGTACCACAGACAAAATTGAAGAATGAATAGAGCCTGCTGACTCAATTCATGATCTAGAGCCCTGATGATGTCGCATGCGCAGTTTAACACACAAGATGATGGGCCGGAATGTTGCACAATGGCACCAGGATAGCTTGACTCCAGTGGCTTAGTGAGCAAGGGACCCACGTCTGGGCATACCCTTCCCACATAGGGTGAACAGTAAAACACACAAGATGATGGATGGCAATGTTGCACAATGGCAAAACATTCACCCCCAGTCACATATCTGTGTTTAATCCATCGTTATTTTGCTCACCAAGCCACCCCAGTTCAGACATGGCCATATGCAAATCAGTCTTGACCCTGTGCTTCATGGGAACAGTCCAGCCCGAACTGCCAAGCCATGTCTTTCCTGGACCGGAATCAAGCATCCTAGGACTGGTTTCTGGCTATCAGCCGTCTTCTGCCAGGATAGCTTGACTCCAGTGGCTTAGTGAGCAAGGGACCCACGTCTGAGCATACCCTTCCCACATAGGGTGAACAGCAAAACACACAAGATGATGGATGGAATGTTGCACAATGGCAAAACATTCACCTCCAGTCACAGATCTGGGTTTAATCCATCGTTATTTTGCTCACCAAGCCACCCCAGTTCAGACATGGCCATATGCAAATCTGACCCGTGCTCACTAAGCCACTGGAGTCAAGCTATCCTTGAAAATTGTTGCGATCCCAGGATATTCCACATATAATTTGTTTTTTATACATGAAGCAGTCTTGAAAGCTATGAACCATGACCATAAATAACAAATCAAAATATTCCTGAAATATCTAATTTATAATTTGCTGAAAAGCTTCAGGTGCATTACATAATCCTAAAAGCATTACCTCAAAATCTATGTTACCTGGTCTTGTATTCCCAGCCTTCCACTCATCCCCTTGTCTGTTCCACAAAAGATTATAACTTTTTGCTAAAACTATATTGGTGAAGGTGGACACTTCCTGGACGTGAATCAGCAATTCTTCAGTGAATGGTAGAGGTTAGTGATCTTTAATAAATATATCATTCGGACCTTTGCAATTTATGCATGAATGAAGACCGATTGTCCTCTTCTTTTACAAAATGTAACTGCTGAGAACATTGAAGGCTGAATAAATATTATCTGAAGACTTTTTGAATCCAGAACCTCCTAAACACATTTTTTCTTAAGGCACAAATTTACTTGATACCAAATTTCTAGCATAGTCACATATCCAACCCATGGGCGCACCAGAGTACTCGAGTTACCTCACCCAGGGAAACTGGGTGCATAGGTGTCTTTTGGTGTCGGGTTTCGTCGTCGTTTTCAATGGCGATCTGCTGCAAAGTGCTGCTGGCGACCAAGTCGAAAGTGTCCAAGTGGATCCAAGGGTGGATCAAAGATCTGTAAAACCTGAAAGCAGAGGGGACAGAGTCTGGGTCACTAGCTAGTGGCCAGAAAGGCGATGAGAAGATGCCAACCGAGGTCAGGTAATTTCAGGT
This sequence comes from Lissotriton helveticus, assembly GCF_964261635.1. NCBI lineage: Eukaryota > Metazoa > Chordata > Amphibia > Caudata > Salamandridae > Lissotriton > Lissotriton helveticus. The sequence continues at coordinate 1,325,069,953 of NC_136069.1, read as the reverse complement.
GAAGAAGGTGAAGCTTGACTCTTCAGCCACGAGGACCAGGAGGTGCTGACGATGAGCAGGTGCTGGATGCGAGCTGTCCCACGAAGGATGTTAAGTGCTGCGGTGTCAGATTCCGCATGGGACCCAACAAGCCTTGGCAACAGCATTCCACGCAGACAGCAAAGATTGGCTTTGGTGCAGACCAGCAAGATCTGAGGGATTCACCCATTGGAGGGGAGTCAGGGCATGTCTCGAGCAACCAGGAAAGCCCAAGAAACAGTAGAGTTACCTTCGTGGGGATCCACCAGTTGACAGACCAGGGATCGCAAAGGAGCCTCGAGCGGAAATTCTAGCAGCGGGCCCACGGAACACTCGTGGAGTGTAGGCCCACAATCTTCAGGGCAAATGGTGCTCGGGGCTTGGACTACAAGTAGCCCAATGCACAACTTCGGGAAAGCTTGGGAAGTTGATGCACTTGCAAATGTGCACGTGTCCAGGAGTTCCGGTCCCACGTCACTCGTGAGGGCTGCGTGTCGGCCTCTGAGAAGTCTGGAAGTCCATGTCCTGTGTCGCAAATCCGGCGGGATCCGGCGGGATCCTTGGAAATGCATACCAGCAAGATGCTTCTTTGGTGCCTGCTTGAACAGGGGAGTCACTCCTTGACCCCAAGGGAGATTCTTCCATCTTCTAGTCGAAATAGAATGTTGAAGTTGCAGGATATATGTTGCAGAGTTTCGTCCAAGGTAATCTAAAGTTCTAAGGACTGGGTTCCTATACTTATACTAAGATAGGGAGTTGGACTTACTCTAGAGACCTACCTATGGGTGGATCCAGGGAAGGGGTGGTTACACCCCTTTCCCTTTGTCCAGTTTCAAGCCAGAGCAGGGACTGAGTGCCCCTGTAACCGGTTTGAACTGGGATATGCACAGGGACACCAAGTGTGCCCCCAGCACTGTCTGAAAAGCATTCTATGAATGCACCCACCCAGCCCAAATACACTAAAGCCTGTCTGGGAGGTGGTTAAACATCCCTGTGGCAGGAAACCTATTGCCCAGGCCTCCCCTGCTGGAGTTTCGTCCAGCAGCAGGAGGTCAGACTCGTGTCTGTGGCTGCAGCATCCATTTTGTGATGCTGGGGCTCTTTTAAACTATTACCGGTTAGGTAAGTGTGTACATGTCTTCTCCCTCTAGAAGGGTGGAATTCTAACCCCGCCGCCAGAACTGGCGGGGGGGGGCGGTAGGATTCCAAAGTGTCTGACACCAAACACAACATGTTTCTATGCAGCCATTCCAAAGTTAGCATTAACCACGAGGTTATAATGCACTTAAGAGTGTATGGTCTGTCTACATCACAGAACAGCAACAGAGAAGTGATTCCGAAAGCTGCAGAGGGGTCCTGCTCATGCATGGGCACCCTCTCACACAAAACCAAGCACTCTGCCTTCAGGATTGATAAGGTCTGCCATAGGAGTGACTGATAGGTTTATATGTGTCAGTGATACAAGGTAGATATAGGTAACCTATATCTTAGTAAGGGGTGCATGCACCATCTTACCCAGGCTGCAGTAGCAGTCCTGTGGTGCCATTTTGGAAGGCTTTCCAGGAGTGGCATAATACATGCGTCAGCCCCTGCTAGGCCTCAGGGGTACCTATGCCCTTAGTACCTAAGGTACCATATACTAGGGACTCAAAATGTTAACCCAGTAACCAATATGGAGTGTACCTTATGTACATGCAATCAATTTAGAGAGGCAGCAGCTAGGCTGGGGTCCATGTTAGCAGGGCCCCAGCCAGACTATGAAGCTGGCTATGAAGTGAAACACCAGCAAAAAGTGGGGGTAACCATAGTAAGCAGATCCTACTCTCCTACAGTAACAATTTCTTCATGTCCAACCTAAATACAAATACAAATATTTGGGGCTCTTCTGACAACACAACTTCCACAACTGCCAATCTTTTCATAAAACTTTGTGTGCTGAATTACACTCTTCTTTATTCCAGTTTGACAAATGATCTTGTTTCTGAGCTAGAGTATTCCCAAGTTAATAGAAAACTGAGACACCTAAATCAAGGCACAGTGGATATTATCTGTGAAAACTATGAAGTCACATTTCAATACCCTTTTTAAATTGGTCATCAAACCCATTGTCAATATGGTTCCATGTGCATTTGTGATCATCTCTCATTTTTCTTTCTCTTTTAAAGATGTAGTTGATAGTGTACAGACCTTTTTTAACATTACCAGCAACTGTTTTACCAATAAGAAATGTTGTGGGCTGAGTTCAGGGACTGGGTGACAATGACACTGTTTTGTGCAGTACTAGTGAACATAATAAATGATGTCACAAACCATTAAGTTAAATAGCTCTGAATTAATCCTGACCTGCAACACATTCTGCTATTTTAGTATTGGGACCCATGGACCACTCTGCCAACATGACACTATAATGAATTGGTAAATAAGATGTTCGCTGTAGGGATGTGTGCAACCTGTAGGTCACAAGTTCTAATTATGGAATAGACAGTAATGTTTTTCAGCTCTCTTAGGGAATCACTGATTTATTTTTATATTGATGGCTTTTGTGTATAATATCGAAATACCCCAAAAAAATTGAAAGATTCGAGCACTGCAAGGAGTGATTGAAATTTAGAAATGGTTACTGTGCGCCAGGAACACCCTCTACTCCGGGGTGGGAAATATCATAGACAAAATGAAAACAAGTTCATAATCAACTTGTATACCTAGGCACAAGTATATGCTGTCAACCAACATGAATTTTCCATGACACAGTTTATCAATGATTCATTCCAAAGTTTTTCTTTATTAGTCATCCATGCTTGGTAACGACATCCAAATGTTACTTCACATTTAATATCCAGCCAAACGGATTAACCATTTCATATTATCAATTAATTGATCAAAAATTGGCCTCCCATGGCCTCCCAATGCATTTCGGCGCCAGCCTGCGCCTTTGTCAAGGGATCTGCAAATTCAAATACCAATAATTAATACTACGTCCTGAGCCCCCAACAAAGCTGAATGCTCACTGCGCTGCATGCTAACTACGCTTGTTAATTAGTGTGTTAAGGGAACAATTTACGTTTCTGGTCGTATTACTGTATAGACCTCAGGTTAACAATAGTTGCCTTTACGCGCGCTAAGTACGTGAAAAAAGCTCAAGCTTCTGATGCGATCGCTGCCCAGAGGGTGGACAGACTAAACTAGGGAGAAGCCGTGTGCGGGTAACTGGAACCCTAGGGTAACGGAGGGTGAATAGCCGGTGTCAAGGAGCCTCCTACATATGTGCAGGAAGCAAAGGGGGATAAAGTTCGGGTTTAAACAATCCGCCCAAAATTACTGGTGGCTGTTTAAAGCTAACGCAGCTAAGCGGCGCTATCTACCAAGATGACGGGTAATTTGAAAGCGGGCTTACCGGGATGAATGGAGAACCGCTCACAGAGGTCTGCTACACACGGATGCGAGCATCACGGAGTGGCAGGAAACGTGTAGCGGAAGTGTGCTGAATTACACTCTTCTTTATTCCAGTTTGACAAATGATCTTGTTTCTGAGCTAGAGTATTCCCAAGTTAATAGAAAACTGAGACACCTAAATCAAGGCACAGTGGATATTATCTGTGAAAACTATGAAGTCACATTTCAATACCCTTTTTAAATTGGTCATCAAACCCATTGTCAATATGGTTCCATGTGCATCTGTGATCATCTCTCATTTTTCTTTCTCTTTTAAAGATGTAGTTCATAGTGTACAGACCTTTTTTAACATTACCAGCAACTGTTTTACCAATAAGAAATGTTGTGGGCTGAGTTCAGGGACTGGGTGACAATGACACTGTTTTGTGCAGTACTAGTGAACATAATAAATGATGTCACAAACCATTAAGTTAAATAGCTCTGAATTAATCCTGACCTGCAACACATTCTGCTATTTTAGTATTGGGACCCATGGACCACTCTGCCAACATGACACTATAATGAATTGGTAAATAAGATGTTCGCTGTAGGGATGTGTGCAACCTGTAGGTCACAAGTTCTAATTATGGAATAGACAGTAATGTTTTTCAGCTCTCTTAGGGAATCACTGATTTATTTTTATATTGATGGCTTTTGTGTATAATATCGAAATACAACATTTCTATTACCTACATCCGTTGACCTGAACCTCTCTCTGATGATGGATCCCTAGCATGAAACCCCATGTTTCCTAATGGAAGTCAATCTTGTTTGCAGAAAACCTGCTAGTCCAATAAAGGGACATGAAATTCAGCTCTGTCAATCACCGTCTATAGAAATACATTTATTGTTACTGGTGCTATTGCAGGGCATCATGCTAAATGAAGCATCTCAAGAAGCACCCTAAGTCAGAAGGCAGTATTGGAACCATTCCAATTAATGAAATGCTCTCAAACATTGCGCTCCTAAAATGTGTGTATTCAGTCATTTATATTTAGTGGGAAAACATGAATAACAAAATGGAAGGTCTTAAAAAGACCTACGCATTTTCTGGGTCTATTTTTGGGATAGAAAGGTGACATACTTGTATGTGCCTGATCTAAAGTTTGATTATGGGTTTATGTTTCTGCTTAATAGACTTGTTGTATTCCTAATTACAAGAAGTTTTGCCTAATCTCCCTTTGAAGATCAATCAATTTGGAACTTGCAGGAGTGTGTGAGATGCTAAGAGTTCTTCATCCTTTTTTTACGTTGCATGGGTATCAGAGACCAAAGCTTCATTTTATGTGGTGTGCCCTTTTGGTTCAAGGCAAAGTACACTACCATAATGCATTGGCAGATACTGAAAAATTGCTTAACTTTTGACAGACATCTATGAAAGCTGCTTCAGCTTATCTAAGAAGACCCTCACTTAAGGATGCTAATTGTTTCACAATTTCTTGCATTGATCAGCCTATGGTATCTCACCAGGGAGAGGACCCAAACAACTGCTGTTCTTAACTATAACAAAGGTTTAACATAAGTGTGTTTAATTTAATTGATTTTTTTCTTTAAATTGGAAAAATAATGTATTTCAAAGCATACAGTTTTGTGTCGAGTGGAGCGTTTTTAAGTGGAGTGTCGTACAGTGGAGTGAAGAGTGTCTCGTATACTGTAGTTTCCCAGAGTGTAGTGTTGTATAGTGGAATAGAGTAGAGGGGAGAGTGGTAAAGTGGAATGGCGTACAGTGGAATAGAATAGAGTGGAGTGGTGTAGAGAGTGAAGTGGAGTATAGTGGAGAGGCATGCAGTCACCCTGCATACAGTGGAGTGGTGTAGAGTGAAGTATCGTATAGTGCAGTGGCATACAGTGGAATACCGTGGCATAGAGTGGAGTAAGGTTAAGTGTAGTGGTGTACAGTGTAATATCCTAAATTGGGGTGGCATACACTTGCAGTGGCATACAGTGAAGTACAGTGGAATAGGATACAGCAGTTCAATGCATGTATGCCATGCGTTGTAGAGTGCAATAGGATACAACATTTCATCCCATGTATGCCATGATATTAGCAGTGGATTGTTTAAAAGTGTTGTCACCTTAGCAACAGAACCTTTTACAGAACACTTACAAGTGCAAACTAGGGATAGGAGGATTCCACTGGTGCCAGGAAGCATGGTGTGCCACCTTATGCGGATAACATTCTGTTATTCTTGAAGAATGCTGAAGAGGCTTTCACGATTGAGTGTCTGGATGATCAGGGAGTGCCCAACCACCAAGCACAGCGGACATGCTCTAAGAGATTTCCCGGTCCAAGGCAGTCACCATCCTTCATTAATCTGCAAGAAACCGGCCTAATTCGAGCTTCGCTACTTTTGGAGGCTGTGGAGGGTCTTACGCCACACAGCTGTGGGCAGAGGGTGGCCCTGCTTGGGGAAACAACCGGGAGTGGGTGCCGGCGGCTCCCAAGAGGCCTGAAGTGGATGCCGAGAGAGCACCTTCCCCTCGTCCCACATGACACGGCTTCCCCTTCTTTGATGTAGAACCCTCCAAAATGATCCAGACCCCACACAGACGCACGGGAGCAACAAGCAAGGCAGCAGAGACAATGGAGTGGACTGCTCCCCAGGAGACTTCAACAGGCGGCAAGGGTGGACAAGTGCCAGGTGAAAGGGAGGCTGCAAACGTGGCGGCTCCACCTGGGCCGGCCCAAAGTATATGGCATGAGGAGGCAGCAAGCAAAGAGTAGAGAGATGCTCCTTCTACCCGCACCTCCCCCTCCACCCCAGATGCCCAGTACACAGTGCAGGTGACTCATAGGGTGTGCAGGGGGGGGTTGGAGGGGAGACTGGGCCCTGAAAAACTGCCACTCACCAGCCATGAGCACCGGAAGACACACCACCCCTGCTCCTCTTACCACAGAGAGGGGATGAGCAGCTGTAGTCCAGCTGCATTGCACCACGAGAAACAGTGTACCCAGGGGGCCTGAGGACACTAGAGACTGGAGGATTAATAACCCCCTATTTCTCCACCACCAGGAGGCCACGTCAGCCATGGAGATCCTAAACCCTGCCAGTGCACATTAGTCACTCAGGCTGGCCCAGGGGTTCACACCCTATGGACTCCTGATGGGCTCTTGCCAAAGAGAGCCAGCTATTGAGCAGACAAGGGATACCACATACCAGATCATGGGTAGGAATTGGGCGCTGAAAGACACCCCCAGGGAACTGAGGGGGCAGCAAAATGAAGAACCGCTGAGTGATTCCCCCGAGCAAGTTCATCAGAACCAGTGGAGACCATAAGTGAGACTGGCCACAGACAAATGGGGCCAAATCCTGGTGGCCATAAGAGACACACGCATGCTGCAGGAAATGAAAATTGACACACTAGCTGTTGTGAACCTGGTACTTGAAGACCAACACATACTAAGGACCAGAATCAAAAGAAATGATGATGAGCTTGGAAACTTCCTCCCACAGACAGCCGCAATGGGTAAGACACTGGTGTACTATAGAGAACAGATCAGCTTTCTGAAGTAGCGATCCGAAGACGCTAAAGGGTGAAACAGAAGGAACAATATACATATTGTAGGCCTCCCTGAGATGTTGAGCATACAGATGCTACACTCTACATCAAGAATTGCCAACAGACTACGGTTGTCACTAAAGGCCTATTGAAAATGTTTGTGGTGGAAAGAGTTCACGAGGTCCCAGCTAAACCCACCCCACTCCAGTGCCAGTGGGTCGACTGAGAGCTGTTGTGGCCAAGATTTTTAATTTTCGAGACTGCAACACAATTCTTACAGACACTGGGCCTCCCTTGGTTATCGACAATGCTATAGTAATGATTTTTCCTGAATTTCTGCTGGCAGTACAACGCCACAGGGCCACATGCCTAGGGGAGCAAGAAACAGCTCCATGAGCTCAGACTAACATATCCTTTGCTCTTCCCCTTGAAACTGAAAGTCCTGGCTGGTCAACCAACATTTTTTTGCTGACCCAGAGAAGACTTAGGCTTGAAAAGACCAATCTCGGGTGGAATTGAACACCAAACAGAACAGGAGGACATCAAGCCCACCTCTGCTGTGGCAGAGCTCCAGACACTGTGTAAGTAAATTCTACATAAAACAGTTGGCAGCCGCGCCTTTGAGATACCAGATAAAGGTCAAGAGCGAGGCAGCCATTGAGGACATAGCCTCTATCTCTACATCTAGGGATGTATTCAACAAAGCTAATGATACAGATGCCGGTGACGCCTCATGTGTTGGCCCTTCAATCACCCCTCAAACAGCGAATTAACTAATGTAACCCGGATGACGCTTTCTCAACCCTCGGGGCAGCACCCGCTTTGGTTATTATGTAAAACATATCCACACACAAGGGTTGCCCAGTAATCCTCTCTAACTGCAGTTCAACAGAAACTCAAAGGCCTACGAGGTGGCACATTTACAAGTACCGATTACTTTATCTACGATACTCCGTATCAGAGACTGAGTGACAAGGAGGCAGGTAGTACCACTGGGGCCTTCCTATTCTAAGGCTCGGTTTCAAATGGTCACACTACTACAAGGCAAAAGCTCTTTTTTCTCATTTGTTTAAATTGTAGCTGTTGGTAGTTCTTTATACTAGTTTTGGTCAGTTGCATTTCGATATCTGAGTGGTAGTTTCCCACATGGAGAAGGGTTAGCATTCTGGGGTGTCCACTCAACAAAATCATTAGTGCATTACCCACTGACTAGTATCTCAAATATGCACTGCTGCATGACGATCAAAGGTTTACCACCTGTAATGTACGGGGCTTGTATACAGTCACCAAGCAATATATGGTCCTAGCAGAACAGCGGCGCAGGGGGATACAAGTAGCATTCAAAGGGACCCATATATCAGTGAAGGAGAGAACGAAATGGCACAATAAATGGAGGAGTGAATAGTTTCATAGTGCCCCCTCAGTCCATGCAAGAGGTGCCACAATATAGGTTTGTTAAGGAGAACAACGGTCCTTAGGGTTAGAAATTTTAACAATTCAATGAAATATAGACTCCAATCAGTACTATATCAGAAAGTTTTTCAGTACCCAGCCGGGCCTGAATTTTTATTCAAGTATAAACATAAATAAAAAGACCACTAGAGAGGTCTGATTCAGAGACTAATAGGGTACAAGCCTGTACCTATCCAGAGCACACTCGAACAGGGTTCGGGGGTGAAAAAGGTAAGAAAGGAAAGAAGGTAAAGAATATCAGGCAAAGAGAACATGGGAGCCAACTGTCCCTTGCATCATTAATACATTTGCAAAGCAAGTTCAGACAGACAATTACTGTAACAATATTAACACAATAGACAGGTTACAGAATTGTAAAAAGTGTCGACGGCGTTTCGATCCCTGGCTCCTAGTGAACTGGGATCATCATCAGGACTTTATAATATTTTGCCTGTTTGTACTTTTTGAAAAAAGCCTGTTCATAGTGGGGAAAAACAACAAGATGGGAGGAAAGAGAAAAAGATTCTTGTTTAATTACAGCACTTGTTTCAGGTACTATACACATGGATTCACATGTTATTCTTCCGTACCATGCCATGGTGCTCGACGATAGATCAAACCCATTCATATTAACATCATATTTATGGTGTTCCAATCTCATGCTTTCCGGGAGAGTGCACGCAGATTTCAAGATAAAAACGAGTCGATCAATTATACCAAGAGAATATCGAAAATATCGTGATTGTGACTAGAGTGTCGATTTCAAGTTTGGAGCCGGGGTTGCTACGTTGTGTACATGCAGATCGTGAAAAGCAACGGATCAATCCAGCGAGACTACGTTGTGTACATGCAGCTCATAAAAATCAAACGATCAATCCAGCAAGACTATCTTAGTGCCTATTGTGATTTCAAGGTGTGAGAAAGGGACAAACCTTTCAGAGCATTATTTAATCTGCTCCGGTGGGTCGAGGGAAGGTTGAAAACGGTGGAAGGAGAACTGGTGCCTAAAATGAAAAGGGTCAGTTACAATCGGACAGCGTTACATGCACGGCAGACAGTATGTGAGCGGGGCGTGTAATTACCTCGAGTTTCTACTTGGTAGACATAATACTGTCGACCGCTTGTAATGATTCTTCCAAATCGAAGATATGCATTAGATTTCAAGCCACACGGGGGTGGGCCCTCGAATTATTTCCAGATCTGGAAAAAACGGGATTCTAATTACTTTAGAACAATCACTGCCTATGAGAACAAGGCAAGGGGAGCGTCTTTTAACCTTACCTTTAGTACACAGACGCTGCTGCCTTGCTCACGATTCGAGCAGAAATCAGTCGGCGTGCTCACTGGCACTGTATCGACTCAACGAGAATCCGGAAATGAATTACTGACCGGCATGGTGCATTTAAGTGAAAAGGGAAGAGGGAGTGAGGATGCGTGTCAATATGGCGGCCATCTTAGAATGGTATCTATTACATAGACCGTCGGGCAATACAGGTGATTCAGTGCTCACATTCATACATTAGGATAGTTTTGAGATTCGTTGTAAAGGTAAAATCAATAACCAATGCACTTGGTTGACGATTATTTGGACCAAACTTAGGAACATTTTGCACATTTTTGCGATTGTTTCGAGATTCATCGTGCAAATACAATCAATGGACAATGTGCTCAGTTATTGAATATTTTGAACAGCGTTAGGCATCATTTGAAAACACCCTTAAAAAATCTTTTCTCTGAAACAATCTCTGGACCCTACGAAGTTTTCATAAATGTAAAATATTTGGGTAGTCTTTTGAGTCTCTTTCTATTAGTAGACAGTCTTTCAAGCAAATCATCTGAGTAGTTAGAGCAGTCCAGCCCAATCTTCAGTACGATTCAGGCCATTCTGTATTGTATCCAAAAGTATTATGCATTTCAGTTCCTCTTTGTTAAGAAGTTGGGTCATGCTTCCTCCTCTAGTAGGTAACTTTAATGCCTTCAGCACAGTCCAGCGTAACTCATCTTCCTTGTGCTTGGCATTGATGAAATGTTCCACAAGAGGGGCATTGGGAGTTTGGCAGCGAATGCGGCTCTTGTGCTGGCAGATCCTTGTTTTCACCTTTTGTGATGTTTGGCTAGGAGTGCCCTTCAGTAAAGAAGAGGAACACATAGATCCTCAGTGCTGATTTGTTCTGCTTAAAAGGAAATCAGCTTGTCATCTTATAGTGCTAGAGAGCATTTATGCACCACATGTCGACCAATTAGCCTTCCTCGTTTTATCTCCCAAGAATTGCCCAACTGGGTAACTATACCCTGGATATTGTTGGGAATTTTAGTGTATTGGATCCTACCTAGATCGCTCCCATCCATCCTCACCTTCCTCGCCTGCAGTATGCAATGCAACAGCACTGTGTGCCTGACTTTGGGAATGGCCCTAGTAGATGCATTTTAAAATAGGAATGAAGAGATGAAAGAATATTAATTTTACTCCTACCATACCCCCATGTTTGTTTGGATCAGATAGTGTGCTCCAGCCTACTACAGTCTTCAGTCTCGCACACACAGTAGTTCGGTAAGACATTGTCTTATCATAACCCACTTAAGGTTGGTACTACTGGGGCAGGGTACCTTCTCTAATCCCTACCTGGAAATTCCAACCATCATGGCTGGACGAGCTTCCTTTTAAGGAAGAAATAAGGGAGGCTTACATGCAGTAATTTCAAGATAACGATAACACTGCCTCAACCCCGCTGATCGAGTGGGTGGTCTTTAATGTAGTGCCGCAAAGAGTATGCATTTGTATGTCATTGGGCATCCATAGTACACCACGATCTGCGATTGAATGGGTGGAAAGCTCGTTCTTGGTACTGGAGCACGCAGCTATGCAGACTCCAGAGCAATCTGGCACCGTCAATGAGGCCAGACAAACATACAAAGGACTGCTTGAGCATCTACACTGTTTAGATCAGACAACCTACTGAACCAAATCCCAAACAGAGGGTGAAAAGGTGGGTCAACTCCTGGCATGGATACTAAAAGCACCAAAACCCACAAATGCCCATCTCTGCTATCGTAACTGTTAGAAATTGGTCTTCTGGTTGGCTAGGGTACGTACCTAAGCCAGGCAGAACCCACAACTCTTGTTAGGGCAAGTAAGTTACACACCAAAGAAAAACTGTGCTCACCCACTGGTAGCTTGGTGCAGAGTAGACAAGCTTATCATCAAAGGCAATGTGTAAAGCATTTGCGCAACACACTCACGGAGAAACACAATTAGCACACCACGAAAGAGACTCCACACAGGATTATATAAATATATATATTATATTCAATTACCACTCCGGTGCTTGATCACCGAAAGAGAAACACGAACGCTGCAATAACTGTTCTCACTGCCGGCCGCAGTGACTTTTATTATAACCATGTGCGCATAATGTCAGGCAGATGACGCGTTTCGGCTAACGCAGTAGCCTTGTTCACATGTTATATATTATATTATACATAACATAGGACCAAAACAACATTAATCAAATGAGTAGATTCAGAGATATCATGCTTATAAGAATAAAAGTCAAAGCAGTGCTTCAAAATATATGAACATTTTAAGGTATGTATAATACAGTAATTCTTGAAGCTGGTGCGCTTCTATTAGGGTAATTAGGCTATCTCTCAAGGTTACTGCGAGAAGGGGGTCCGATTCAAGGGAATAAACAAAATCCCACTCGGGTCTGAGTCACTTAAGCAATTATCAAGTGCTGGCAATCTGCTTCGAGGAGCACGATTCCCAAGACCGCTCGGGTCTGTTGAAGTGGTTGGCAGGTCTCAGCCCTGGGGCCCATGTTGTCAGTACTGGTGTCTCTTCGGAAGGTGGGAGAGCCAGGTGAACATCACAGGCAGGCTCCTCGGGTTACAGCACACATGCAGTTACTCAACAATCAGGGGCGTGGGCTTATGGAGCACTCACGACTCATGGTAGAGGCGGGGCTTGCATGCTGGATGTGGTACAGAGCACGAGCTCCGTGTAGAAATAAGATGTGCCCCAAAAGATAAAAACTCAGATCACACCCCTCCGGATACGGTGAAGAGCGCAAGCCCACCGAGCACTCACAGCAAGCAGAGGCAGGGTCAGAGTGCACCACACTGGGTTTAATGAGGAGCGCAAGCACTCACAGTTTAACGAAGAAGGCACAGAGTCCACCGCAGTCGGGCAGGCACAGCAGTTTCACAAATGCAGCTCTTGGGCTTATGAGGTCTTTAATGTCCCTGAGGCCTAAGGGAGAACAGGAGTCAAGCCAGCAAGCCCTTGGATCACTCTGGGGTTGTTATTAGTTCTTCCAGCAGTGCAGAGGTCAGCAGGCAGCTAGGCAGCTCAATCAGAGGAAAAACATAGTCTCTTGAATCAGTGAAGCACAGCAAGATGACAGTCCTTGTGCACAGCAGACTTTGCTCCAGCGTAGTTTCCTCCAGGTCAGGTAGTGTACTAAAATCCTGGGGTCAGAGCCCCTGTACTTATATTCAAAATAGTTTTTGTTCAAGGGTTGACTTCAAAAAGAAACTTTGGATGTGTGCAACAATACCTTTCAACCCATCCATGGCTCAAGACGTCAGTAGGGGGTAAATCAGCCCTTTGTGTGAGGGCAGGACACAATATATACAAATTTAAAATCTGAATTAACTCTTCCACCCCCACCCCAGGAAGACCATTGGTGTACAGATGAATGAGGATGTAATCCATGAGACACACAGCCTTTCCTGCGTTGTGGCGGTCTGGAAAGTATGCAAAGTGCAGCAGTCACCCTAGCTCAAGCGTGTATTGGATTCAGCCTGAAAAAGAGTCATAAGCACGTAGAAATGCCCACTTCCTAAAAGTAGCACTTTTAAAATAGTGATATAAAATTCACCTACACCAGTAAGTAGGATTTATTACTACCATTCTAAACATACCAGACATGGCAACGCCACATCTCTATGATCAGGAATTAATACTTAAGGGAATTCCCAATGCTAACCTATGAGAGGAGTAGGCCTCACAGCAGTGAGAAACAAAAAAGGCTATGTTTTACTACCAGGGCGTGCCACAAATAGAGGCACATGCACTATCTTTTACTTTCACAGCAACCTGCCATAGGGCTACCTAGGGTCTACCTTAGGGGTGACCTATGTATAAGAAAAGGGGAGTTTAGGGCTTGGCAAGTAGTTTTTAATTGCAAGTCAAAATGGCAAAAAACGGTGCATGCAGGCCCTGCAGTGGCAGGCCTGAGATAGGTTTGAAAGGCTACGTCTGTGGATGGTGCAAGAGGTGCTGCAGGCCCACTAGTACCATTTACTCTACAGGTCCTGGGTATTTAGGATATGCTTTAAAAGGGACTTACAAGCAAATCAAATATGCCAAATAGGTGTAAACTAATCATACCATGTTTACAGGAAAAAGCACATGCACTTTAGCATTGGTTAGCAGTGGTAAGGTGTCCAGAGTGCCAAAGCCAACAAAAAGAAGGTCAGAGAAATAGACAGATGAAGGTAAAAAAATGTGTGGATAACCCAGCAAAGGGCCTGGTCCAACAGTGACCCAAGATGGGAGTCTAGTGGAAACGCTAAATGAGATCAACCAAGTCTTATGAGCTCACTACTCCACATCGTACTCTGCATCACAGTGCAGTAATTATGCCTCAATTCGGGCATGTTTGCCAGATGTGGTTTTCCTACAAGTAACAGGAGTTAAAAGAAGCAATCTGAGCAATAGCACAAGGCAAATCGCCTGGCACGGCTGGCCTCCCAATAAAATTTTAAGGCATGTATAAGATCCTAGTGGTCGTGCTGTTACTCAAGTCATTTCAGACTGCCACTGAGCAGGGTGTATTGCCGACATCTCTGAATGAGGCAGTGGTTTCCTCTTTACTTAATCCTGGCAGGGATGCTCTATCGTTGTCCTCTTACAGACCAACTTCTATACTAAATACAGAATAAAATATTTGTGGTAATTTACTGGTGTGCAGTCATTGCCCCTCGTACTGAGCCTGATTCTCGAAGATCAGAACAGCTTCATCTGTTGCTGTAGCACCTCGCTCCATATACAATGGTTCTGTCAGATATCAGAAACTTCCCATACAACATGACCACAAGAAGCCTAGATCTTAAACAGGTTTTTGATACCCTTGTCTGTGTATACTTGAGCTTGTGAAGTGCTATGGTATGAATAATACTATGAACCATTGGAATTGGCTCCTCTATTCAGTGCCCCACACCCAAGCTAAAAAGGGCGGCTATATTTCTGAACCTTACGCAATAGCGTGATGCACAAGGCAGGGATGCTATTGTCCTTGTTGCTAATTGCGTGGCCATTGAACCTCTGGACATAAAGCTTCGAGAACACAGCCACGCCTGAGGAATACCAATGGGACTTTACCTACAATAAACTTTAGCTTGAATTGCATAAAGCTGATACATAATTTGATGCATGAAGATGTCTGACAGAATGGACAAACAAAATTATTAAACAGATTTTTTAAAAAGGGCATTCTTGGTCAAATTTGTTGGCTTTGAGGCTGGTGCCGTAGTCTGCTCAGAAAATTGCATCTTTTTCGGCATAAAAGGATGTTCCGACTGAATAGGTGACAGTTTCTTGCCAGTCTCTCCTTTGGCACCAGAGTCCTTGAACCAGGAGATATGTTCGGAGCTCCCAGAGGTGCCAACTCACAGGATCATGCTGACACAGGGTGATGACTAGGGGGTAGAAGAGCATACTGAACAAATCCAACACAGCCACCCAGAACGCCTTGACCTTATCAGGGACCTTATCAAATGACAAGGAAGAATCCGACATATGGGAACAGCATTGAGAATCTGAATACTTCTAAGAGCAGAACTGTCTCCTCGAAAAAGAAGAGGACTTCTCCTTCCGATTCCACTTTTCTTTCTGTGCAAAGACCTTTTGAGAAATCTTTTCCTACCAGGGACTTACTTGAACATGAGGGGATTGGTTTGGCAAACACTATGGGCCCGATTCACAGAATTAACTTAATACAAAATCCTAAACTTACTACTTTTGGTATTCACAGAAGTTAGGATTTTGTCTTAAGTTTGTCTTAAGTCTTTCTTAAGTCTTTCTTAAGTCTGTCTTAAGTTTGTCTTAAGTCTGTCTTAAGTCTGTCTTAAGTCTGTCTTAGGTTTGTCTTTACACAAACTTAAGACAAAATCCTAACTTATGTGAATACCAAAAGTAGTAAGTTTAGGATTTTGTCTTAAGTTAGTTCTGTGAATCGGCCACTCAGGGCTTTTTACAAATATAGCTTGGACTCCTGCTACCTGATGGCTTTCAGATGCATGGAGGCACCGGTATCGCAGGCCGTGGTCTTATGCCATCTGCAGAAATCACATGGGTCCAACAAGGGTAACTTCTTGCAGTATTAGTTACAGAGTTACACTATGAGATTCCTGGAGGAGACATTTGATTTAGTTGCTGGAGAATTTTGTCAGGGAGGGACTGAGAGAGAGACGGACAGTGTCAATAAAGCATGGATAAATAAGACCTAACACCAGCACATCATCTGGCCCCAATACACCCCACTTTCATCATGCGCAGCAGGCTCAATCTCACTTTAACACGCATGGCAGCACCTGGCAGCAGGGGAGAGCTATTGTAGGAGAAAAGCTTTTCTTGAAGAGTCTGAAGTCTAGAAGAATATTAGTAATTTGAAGAATATGTTGCAATATGTATCCATCAGAAAAAAGTGCCAACTATATTAAATGACCGGCCACAAAAGTAGTAACAAACTGCACTGATTTTTTGCGACCTGTCTCTGATTTTGCAATGCGACTTTTGTACTAATAGGTCACACTGCAAAATGTCCAGTTGCAGGGGGTCACAGATTGACTGATCTAATGAATATTAATTAGGCAGGACACTGTTAGCTGGAGCTCCCCCCGAGGTAATCCAACACCACGCACAAAAGGAAAGGTGTCCCAAGCGGAAACTTTCCCTTTGAGAATCAGTTTAAACCTCCTTTAAGGTGGAATTGATACATATAATATTGAACCACAATTTAGAGAGGGCTCCTCTTTCACACCCCCTCCTCAGTGTGATTCAGTAAACATTACATGTATTCTTAATAACAATATGTGCCTCTATTACATTATGTAGTCAGGAAACAGTTCTGCCTCCCAGGCTCAGCCTCGCACCTTCTCCAAATGACCAAGAGCTATGTATTAAATGTGAGCCAAGCAGAGTATCCATTTTTTTTTACTCCTAATGATTTAGCCGGAGGATGCCTTACAACATGGCATGTTCTCTGCAAAAGAGGATCGCTCCAACTTCTTGACAGATAACAGAATGCCTTATTCCTGTGCTGCAGCAATGGTTTATTTTACCCGAGTTTTTATTGGACATTGTTGCTCAATCACTCAGTCTTTCCAAGATTCAGATTATCCGAATCCTGAGATTTTAATGAAAGAACATTAAAATATTATTATTCATGTAGTTAAAGCTTGCAAGGTGTTGTTTTAAAGAAAGTGCTGCATAAGTAAATTGCTTCGTATGTATGTTTTCTGGGTATTTTATTTTAATGCATTTCAGAGTTAAAAGTACATTTACACTGATTTGTTCCACAAAGTAAAACAAGATTATCTCATAATCTCAAGTGGTCTATTGTTGGCTCCATTCTTATGATTTTCTCAGCAAAACAGGAAATAGGATTTGCCAACTCAAACTTTAGCAGAAGTGAATGTCTTACAATGCACAATGGTCTCGGTGTTTAAAAAAATGTTTTGCTGTTCTTTCAAGAAAGGAATATGCTCAACACACGTTTTCCTTCCATAGGTCTTGAAGTAAGCTGCAATGCATTTTGTGGAGAGTATTCAATTTGATAGTTATGCTTCTGAATTTTGTGCATGGGAGCTAATCTGGCAGTCAGACAGTCAGGGCAGTGAATGAATGTACCCCGCTGCCCTTGTAGAGGACTGATCGTCATACTTCGAGATCTCTGCCAGGCAGGAGCTCTCTGTGCCTTGAGCGGGTATGAAGGCAGCATGCTTAATGTGCCAGCTCAGCAAAGATTTTTGTTCTTAAAAACAAACTCAGGACTTGATTACTGAAAAACAAACAATGAAATGGCCGACACGCTGGGAGTTTTCTGAACCGTAACTGAATGCACTGAGGGCACATGTACGAGCGGTCACTGCATAGTTTGCTATGCACACACGTGCCCCAAACTATTGAAACAAGCATTTGCAATGCAATAGGTCTCGCATACACACGAGTTTGAGCTTTTCGCATTGTAAATGACAATGCCTTTTATTTATGTTTTGTTTTTATGAAAGGCATTGTCATTTACAATACTAATAGCTTAAACTTTCTTAAATGCATTTACAAACTCTAGCAAATGCAGGACCTATTGCATTGTAATAAAGGGCCTTCTCGACCGCTTGTTAGATTGTAAACATCAGAGGAAGAGACTGGCCTGTGACATCTTCAAAGTAGTGATAAATAGTGCAGAGAAGAAGATGTGTAAGTGTTGTAAATTACACAGACACAAAGTTTGAGGTCAGAGTTACATATGATCCGAGCTATAAACAGTAACAAAGTGCTCCAACACCTTTTAACTGTGATTATACTGTTGCGGCTCAGGAAGAAGAGTGGGAGGGGGAGCATTTCCTGCTCTCTCTGTGATTTGAGTGTGCAGTGTGGCATTGTGTAATGTCATTGCTATCTTTGGCCTAATACAAAACAATTCAGCTGTAGTATGGCCCTGGCTTCACCTCCTGGTGCAGGGTGGGCTGTGCTTTATGGCAGGCATGGAGGGAGGGAGTGATTGTCTCAGCTGCAGCTCTGGCCTCGTACAGTGCCTCTCCTATTACTAGTGAGTGAGAGGCACAGAGGTTGTGGTATCGGTATTGGTGGTGGTGGTATGGTGGGGGTAGCATTGGTGGTGGTGGTATTGGTATTGGTGGTGGTGGTATTGGGATTGGTGGTGGTGGTGGTATTGGTGGTGGTGGTACTGGTATTGGTGGTGGTGGTACTGGTATTGGTGGCGGTGGTATTGGTGGTGCTATTGGTATTGGTGATCATAGTATTGGTGGTGGTATTGTTATTGGTGGTGTGGTATTGGTGGTGGTGGTGCTATTGATGGTGGTGGCGGTATTGGTGGTAGGGTATTGGGTGGAGGTATTGGTGGTGGTGGTATTGGTTGTGGTGGTGGTATTGGTGGTGGTGGTATTGGTTGTGGTGGTATTGGTTGTGGTGGTGGTATTGGTTGTAGTGTTGGTATTGGTGGTGGTATTGGTGGTAGTATTGGTGGTGGTATTGGTGGTGGTACTGGCGGTGGCAGTGGTATTGGTGGTGGTGGTATTGGTGGTGGTGGTGGAATTGGTGGAGGTATTGGTGGTGGTGGTATTGGTGGTGGTATTGGTGGTGGTGGTAATGATTGTGGTATTGGTGGTGGTGGTATTGGAGGTGGTATTGGAGGTGGTATTTGTGGTGGTGGTATTGGTGGTGGTGTTATTGGTTGTGGTGGTATTGGTGGTGGTGGTATTAGTGGTGGTATTGTTTACTTTTTTTAAACAGACTTTATTGAGTTTCATACAAAGAGTATAGGTTGTGGCATCTCGCCCCGGCGAAACATACAGTTGAGCAACAAGTTAGCAGATCAGCTATCAGCTGCAGTTTAAGGTGCGCCCCTCAGCTAGCTGGCGCTATGTCAGTTCTTGCAGTCAGGTCCTGTAGCAACTGCAGCAAATGCCACCCCTGGCTCCAAAACTACCCCCTCCCCTCTACCCTCCAACCAACCCCCCCCAACTACCCCATCTCAACCCGCCGACCCAGGTGTGTCACCTAACTCGAAATCAGTTATATGAGAGATTCAAACAGGGCTTGGCCGGCCTCCCCACTAGTTAAGGTATCACAGTAGTAGTAGTAGTAAAATCTTTATTCGGGATTCATTTTCCATGAATTACCATAAAAGCATTTATACATTTAATTTACATACATTTTAACAATAATAAAATATATTCAGCTCATTTAAAATTTATCATGATATTACTTAGTCAAGACAATTTAGTTATTGTTGTTCTGAAAATTGAGCCTTAACTTAAAAATACATTTTAGGAAGGTACTGACGACTTTACGGATATATTCTGAGTTTAAGAATTGTAACCACAGCATTGCAGGACGACATTTTCGAAGTCCTAAGGTTCTCAACAATGGGGTTAGGAAAAGTCTTCGGTGGACGGAATAAAATTTGCAAAACAGAACCGTATGCATTGTTGACTGTTCAGATAGTTCGTCACATGGGCAGGGGATTAAGCTCTCTTCCCAGCTATTTCTATTTGGGAATGCTACTATCCTGTGGAAAATGTTCAGTCTGAATCTCGCTAGTAAGAATCGTTCAAACTGCGAGACAACATAGGTTAAGTATGGTTCCATTTCCATGGTCGTCATAACTGCCAAAGAATGCTGTACAGATGGTTTCTTAATCTCCACAGTAATACGTAGTTCTTCAAAATGACTCAACGCCTTTGCCTTGAGCTCTTTCTTAGGAATTCCGACTATAGTATCCGGGTTATAGTAGAAGTCGGCCATTCCTAGATCAGTGAGGAGATTTTTGACATAAGTTAACCAATCTATTTTATCTGCGTGGTCTAGTGTCATACAGTCCGCAACAATAGCTTTGGTTAGAGAATTCTTTGTTGAGACCCATATTCTACGCCATAGAAGTACAGGTTCAATTTTGGCCAGGTCCTCA
Source organism: Lissotriton helveticus (assembly GCF_964261635.1). Taxonomy (NCBI): domain Eukaryota; kingdom Metazoa; phylum Chordata; class Amphibia; order Caudata; family Salamandridae; genus Lissotriton; species Lissotriton helveticus. Next base: position 1,325,049,836 of record NC_136069.1, on the reverse strand, counting down.
ATGTGCGGTAGTCCCAGTTCTGCATGGGAGGCAAAAGTGGATACTCTTTTAGGGACTGACAGTCAAAATCTTATGAAGGTGTTCTCCACAACCTGTAGGGCTTTTGTGTGTTTATGGCCCCATAAGCCCGCCCCGTAAAGTGCGATTGAGTGGCACTTGGCTCTATAGATTTGGAGTAGTTCAACTGGAGGTTTCTTCCCTAATTTCTGGGCAAATTTCATGAGGGCAGCGATAGAGCTCAGAAGTTGGTGCTTACGCGCCTCTATGGCCGTTCTCCAGTGATCTTCTCGTCTATCATAATTCCCAAATAAGGATATTGGGAAGTAGTTTCTAGTTTTACATTATTTAAGAAAATAAGTTTTTCGTTTTTCTTAGCCCGTCCAGCTGCCATAACAAAAGTTTTCTTTATGTTTATAAGAAGATCTAGATCGCTCATAAATTTCGCATAGCTATTCAAAGATTTTTGTAGCTCGCGGGGTGTACGTGCTATGATTACCGCGTCGTCTGTGTACAAGAGCGCAGGCAACAGTCGATCTTTTACACGGGGTAGGTCCTGTCCCCCCCGTAACATCACTACCTCAAGACCGTTAGTATAGAGGGAGAAAAGAAAGGGGGCCAGGACGCATCCTTGCCTAACGCCGCGCTTTACAGAAAAGGAATCTGTCAGTTCGCCCCGTACTCCAAAACGCACCCTCGCGGAAGCATTGGAGTAAAGCTCTCTAAGAAAGGTCACAAGGACCTCGTCCATTCCCATGTTGGCCAAAACTGACCAGAGTTTTGCATGACTGACGCAATCAAAGGCAGCAGAGAGGTCGACATATACCATGTACAGCCTCTCGCGCTTTGCTAGAACATACTTTCCCATCAATAAGGCCAAGTTCAGGGCCTGTTCTGTTGTTCCTTGGCCCTCTCGGAAGCCATACTGGATGTCCGAGAGGGTCCCGGTCTCGTCCACCCACTCCTGTAAGCGCTGGAGAACCACTCTGCCCAGTACCTTCCCCAGTGAGTCCAGGAGGGAGATTGGACGGTAACAGGTCACCTCCTCTCTATTTCCCTTCTTAAAGATTGGCACCAAAATTGATTGGGTCCAAGATATAGGCAATCCGCATGCCATTGCTGCGTCAAACACCCTTTTTATTATCGGTGCCCAGAGATCTGATCTAAATTTAAAAAAATCAACTGGAACCCCGTCCGGACCTGGGGCTTTTCTACTCTTGCTGGCGTTCAGTGCATTTATTACCTCATATAATTCAACTGTCAGTGGAATTGGAAAGGAATTATGCTAATTTATGTTATCATTTTTCCCGCCATTATCTGCTACTGGTGGTTTGCCAAAGATCTTGGAAAAATGGTTTATCCAGGTTTGTCCCTCAATAGCTACGTCAAGGGTTGGCTGGTCTGTTGAATCTATCAGGAAAGGTGCTTTGACTACTTTCCAAAATAGTTCACTATTTTTGTTTAATGAGCTTTCATGCAGCTGATCCCACAACGCCTTTTTCAGCTCTTCTTTTCTCATTTTACATGCCAGCTTGTAGACCATTCTCAGATTCCTGATCTTCTCTTTATCTCTTTTTGGTTGTGTTAGTGCACTCTTTAATTTTTTATGGGCTACTGAGCAATCGTGATTAAACCATCTATTTCTTTTTTCCATGGTCCCTTTCTGCTTCACAGTAAGGTATTCATTTACTTTACCTAGGATCGTGTTAAAATGGGATAGGACTTCCTCTTTGGGTACCTCCATGTCTAAGCACTTCAGAATTTCTGTTTGTGCTGCATTTACAACCTTATTTGTCAGTTCGTTTGGATCAATCTTCCCCCACCCTAGAGTATAACCGTTTGTTTTTATAAGCTGGATATTATTCTGGGAGAGGGTAGACATTAAAGTTTGGGCTGATAGCTGGGATTGATCCAAAATTAAATCAAAGATTAAGGCTGAGTGGTCACTTAATGTATTAGTTTTTACTCTGAGATTCAAGGTCTTATTTACGAGGGTTGCTGTGGTGAGGATATAATCAATTGTAGTTTCACTTCCCCTTCCAAGGTATGTAGGGTCCAGCTTCCCAAGTAGAGGGTTTGTTTGGTTCAATATTGATAGATCCAAGCTGGACATGGACTCATTTAGGAAGTCTCCCACCGCTGAGTGAGAGAAGTGGGTTATTTGCTCCTCCGTTCCATGGCCCAAACCACAGAAATTACTATTTTGATTTTCGCATGGGTGAAGATTAAAATCGCCACCCCAGACGATGCTCGATGGTTCTACCCCTGGTATAAGTTTCGTGTCGCTACTTAGCTTCTTGCGTAGGACCCCCAGTGTTTTTATTCTCTCATTTTACACCAGATTATCATAGAGGTTGACAAAAAGGATGATCCTATTTGTCTTAAATGCCAGTCTCAGGATCTGATAGTGGGTCTCTAAGCTAATTGGGGTAACAACCAAACCAGATATAGTATTCGATATGTAAGTTGTCAACCCGCCTTTAGCTCTCCCATGAGTTCCTGCAATTCCTGGTGAAAAATATGTTTTATACCCTATCAAGTGCATCTCTTTTGTGAGCCAGGTTTCCTGTAGGGCTAAGACTTGAGGATCATTTGCAAACTCTAAGAGGCTTCCATTCAAGATTTTTTCGCGAAGGCCAGCACAGTTCCAGAACATAATTTGGATTTTTTCTCCTTTAATGGCTCTATTTATCCTGTTTGTAGTCCTGTTTGTAGTATTTTGCACACATCCCTGCGCCTCCCTGTTGTACTCTTCACGAGGTAAAATAGGTGAAGCAGTGATATTGTTTCCTCTGGTTGAATTATCCCTGTCCCTCTCAGATGGTTGATTGATTTTAGTCAACTGACTATGATCATCAGTGCTATAGATTTGATCCATAATATCTGGGGTAGTATCACCAAATGGAGTGCCTTCTTTTAACCTAGAGCAATCTTTAGGCAAGGGGAGGTTGCTATTGAGTCAATCCAATCCGTCTAAACCACTAAATGTTGAAAAATGGTTAAATGTTGGAATATTAAACTCTGGCAATGGTGGTTGGTGATTGTTATTCGAATTACCCCAGTATGTCTGAGGGTAGAGTTGTTGTAGCGGTAGGTTCAAAAGGTGATTCTGGGTAGGTTGGTAGCCTGCTTCTCTCCACTCCTGACGATATCTTCTCGTTTGGAATTGTCTGGAGTTATTTATCAGTTCTCGTGGATAGAAGTAGCTAACATAATGTGTGGAGATAGTGTCTCCGCCTATAGACTCATACCAATCTCCTAGTGTTCTTACCACCCTATGGTCCTTAAAGTTAATAATTATCCCGTCTCCCCTTTTGTCTTTTGGCCTTGAACCCACCCACACCGCTCGCCTTACTGACAGGATTTCTCCATTTATGTGTGCGGGAAGGGGTCTATTCTGCCTCAGCCAATAAATGGTTTTATTTTTTAGTGCATGATAATTCTCTCTAGCCCCTTCTGCTAACTCTGGGACTCCTGTCAGGACAATTGTATATGGAGTTGAGTCCGGGGGTAAATCAACTGTCCTGCGTCTTGGTCTTTTTAAATATTGTGTTGACTGCTCCCCCGAATCTCTGCTTGGTAAGTTGTTTGTGGGCAGATTGGGTTTTACTGTTGGTAATGGAGGATTTGATTGTGTTAAATTATTTGTCGCAGGGAGGGTTAGACCTAAGGACTGTGAAGACTGAGATAATGGTTTAGTAGGTTTAGTAGTTTTGCTATGTGGGACCAGGGGCAGATTAGCCATAGGAGGATGTGAGGGGGAGGTATCTGTGGTCACCAAGGGAGGCCCTGGATTACGTTGGGCAGTTTGTGGGGTAGGGTGTAAGGTAGAAGAGGGTTTGGGCTCAGGATGTCTATCTCGAGTGATGACCGCTGCTTTCAGACTGGTCAGTGTGGCTTCTAAAATGGTAAGCCTGATCTCCACCTTTTTTATGCTCTCGCTAATAGGCAGGAGCAAGGATCTAAGCAGGAATTCGAGATTGCCCAAGGGAGCTGGAAGGGGTAATTCATTAGATAAATTAGTCATAGGGGTTTCCACGAGGTTGGAAGTATGGGTGGCTCCAACATGGGGAGAGCTACGCACTTCCTCCACTATTCTGTCATGCTTTGGAAGTAGCTTTGGGCCTTTTCCGAAGTCAGAATGGAAAATTTTCATTTTAGCATGACCTCCCCTCGTTTTTCTTCTTCGCTTATTGGGGGGGGGGGGGGGCATGGACCTTCGCATCGGGAAGTGTTTTTTGCTTACCTTTCCCAGTTGTAGATGATTTACTCGGTAGGGTGGATTGGGAGATTAAATCAATGTGCACTCTACTGGAGCTTGTTGAATCAATAACCATAGGGGCTTGCTCAATCGGTGAACAAAGGGGAGTAGTACAATTTCTCAGCAAGAGCGGGACACCCCCCTCGGATAGTGGGCCCTCGCTAACAGAGAGGGACTCCGTCTCTTGGGAGATAGAGATTTCAATTAGTGGTCTATTTTTCAGGTTTTCGATCGAGCGACGTTGTTCTGCTCTACGCTCGGCCAGAGAGGAGTCTTTATCCCCACCGCCCGGTGTTCGTGCAAAGTAGACATCCAATGTCCTGTTTTTAGTTCCCCCCGCCTTTGCAGTACACCCATCCAGCGCTGGTGAAGACATGTCAGATATATACTATCCTTTAGTAGAGATGACAGCAAGATGGTATGCCAACGAGAGGCACAAGAGGGTGGGCCCAGCCCAGGCTCCTCAGGCCTCTGAGGGCCACAGAGGGCCCGCCCTTTGCCCGGGCTTAGCCCCGGGCGCTCCCGCGCGCTCCCGTGCGCTCCCGCGCAGCGTGTTATGCTGATTTTCATAGACGTCTTTTGGGGCGGGTTGGGCTGGGCGGGGCGGTCAGGGAGAGCGGGCCAGCTGACTCGGCCTTAATCAAACCGGGGCTCCTGGGATAGCGAGTCCCGGTTGACGCTCGCAGCCCTGTCTCGCACCCAGCACCCAGCAGTTACCAAACCTTCAGTCTCCCACTCCTGACGAAGCGGGACCCGTGGAGCGGGTTCCGCGAGGCGTGGGCTCTTGTCCTTGAAGAAAGCAGCCGGAAAAAAAGGTCACAGTAGGGAAACTCATCCCGGTAAGGTGTTTTGCTTTATTTGGTGGTGGTATTGGTGGTGGTGGTGGTGGTGGTGGTATTGGCGGTGGTGATATTGGTGGTGGTATTGGTGATGATGGTGGTATTGGTGGTTGTATTGGTGGTGGTATTGGTGGTGGTGAAGGTGGTGGTATTGCTGGTGATGGTATTGGTGCTAGTGTTGGTATTTGTGGTATTAGTGGTTGTGGTGGTATTAGTGGTGGTATTAGTGGTGGTGGTATTGGTGGTGTGGTATTCGTTGTGGTGGTATTGGTGGAGGTGGAGGTGGTGGTATTGATGGTGGTGGTGGTAGTGGTGGTGGTGGTATTGGTGGTGGGGGTATTGGTGGTGTTGGTGGTATTGGTGGTAGTGGAGGTATTGATGGTGGTTGTATTGGTGGTGGTTTTGGTGGTGGGGTAGAGGTGGTGGTGGTTTGGTGTTGGTGGAATTGATGGTGGTGGTATTGATGATGGTGGTGGTGGTATTGGTAGTGGTGGTGGTATTGGTGGTGGTAGTGGTATTGGTGGTGGTGTTGGTGGTCGGGTAGTGATGGTGGTGGTATTGGTGGTGGTGGAATTGGTGGTGGTGGTATTGATGGTGGTAGTGGTATTGGTGGTGGTGTTGGTGGTGGTATTGGAGGTGGTTAAGGTGTTGGTATTGAAGGTGGTATTGGTGGTGGTGGTATTCGTTGTGGTGGTATTAGTGGTGGTGGTATTGTTGGTGGTAGTATTGGTGGTGTTGGTGGTAGTGGGTTTGGTGGTGGTGTCGATGGTGGTGGTATTGGTGGTGGTGGCATTGGTGGTGGTGGATATGGTACTGGTGATATTAGTGATGGTGGAGGTATTGATGATGGTGGTATTGGTGGTGGTATTGGTAGTGGTGGTTGTATTGGTGGTGGTGTTGGTGGTGGTGGTAGTGGTGGTGGTAGTGGTGGTGGTAGTAGTGTTGGTTGTGGTGGTATTGGTGGTGGTGGTATTGATGGTGGTGGTGATATTGGTGGTGGTGGTGGTATTGGTGTTTTTGATGGTGGTGGCGGTATTGGTGGTGGTATTGGAGGTGGTGGAGGTAGTGGAATTGATGGTGGTGGTGGTGGTAATGGTAGTGGTATTGGTGGTGGTATGGGTGGTGGTGGTATTAGTGGTGGTGGTGAAGGTGGTGGTGGTATTGGTGGTGTTGGTGTTATTGGTGTTGGTGGTTTTGGTGGTCGTGTTATTGGTGGTCGTGGAGGTGATATTGGTGGTGGTGTTGGTGGTATTGGTGGTGGTGGAGGTGGTATTGGTGGTGGTGTTGGTGGTATTGGCTGTATTGGTGATGGTGGAGGTGGTGGTATTGATGGTGGTGGTATTGGTGGTAGTGGTGGTATTGATGGTGGTTGTATTGGTGGTGGTTTTGGTGGTGGGGTAGTGGTGGTGGTGGTATTGGTGTTGGTGGAATTGATGGTGGTGGTATTGATGGTGGTGGTGGTGGTATTGGTAGTGGTGGTGGTATTGGTGGTGGTATTGGTATTGGTGGTGGTGTTGGTGGTGGGGTAGTGATGGTGGTGGTATTGGTGGTGGAATTGGTGGTGGTGGTATTGATGGTGGTAGTGGTATTGGTGGTGGTGTTGGTGGTGGTATTGGAGGTGGTTGAGGTGTTGGTATTGATGGTGGTATTGGTAGTGGTATTGGTGGTGGTGGTATTCGTTGTGGTGGTATTAGTGGTGGTGGTATTGTTGGTGGTAGTATTGGTGGTGTTGGTGGTAGTGGGTTTGGTGGTGGTGTTTATGGTGGTGGTATTGGTGGTGGTGGCATTGGTGGTGGTGGATGTGGTACTGGTGGTATTAGTGATGGTGGAGGTATTGATGATGGTGGTATTGGTGGTGGTATTGGTGGTGATATTGGTAGTGGTGGTTGTATTGGTGGTGGTGTTGTAGGTGGTGGTAGTGGTGGTGGTAGTGGTGATGGTGGTGGTAGTGGTGGTGGTAGTGGTGTTGGTTGTGGTGGTATTGGTGGTGGTGGTATTGATGGTGGTGGTGATATTGGTGGTGGTGGTGGAATTGGTGTTTTTGATGGTGGTGGCGGTATTGGTGGTGGTATTGGAGGTGGTGGAATTGATGGTGGTGGTGGTGGTAATGGTAGTGGTATTGGTGGTGGTATGGGTGGTGGTGGTATTAGTGGTGGTGGTGGTATTGGTGGTGGTGGTATTGGTGGTGTTGGTGTTATTGGTGGTGGTGGTTTTGGTGGTGGTGTTATTGGTGGTCGTGGAGGTGATATTGGTGGTGGTGATGGTGGTATTGGTGGTGGTGGAGGTGGTATTGGTGGTGGTGTTGGTGGTATTGGCTGTATTGGTGATGGTGGGGGTGGTGGTATTGATGGTGGTGGTATTGGTGGTGTTGGTGGTATTGGTTGTGTGGGTATTGGTGGTGGTGGTATTGGTGGTGGTTGTATTGTGGTGGTGTTGGTGGTGGTGGTAGTGGTATTGGTGGTGGTGGTATTGGTGGTGGTAGTATTGGTGGTGGTGGTATTGGTGGTGGTATTGGTGGTGGTGGTGATATTGGTGGTATTGGAGGTGGTGGAGGTGGTGGTATTGATGGTGGTGGTATTGGTGGTGGAGGTATTTGTTGTGGTGATGGTATTGTTGGTGGTGGTAGTGGTGGTGTTGGTATTGGTGGTGGTGGTATTGGTGGTGCTGGTGGTGTTGGTGGCATTGGTGGTGGCAGTTTTGGTGGTGGTATTGGTGGTGGTGGTGGTATTGGTGCTATTTGTGGTGATGGCCTTGATGGTGGTGGTACTGGTGGTGTGGGTATTGGTGGTGGTAGATTTGGTGGTGTTAGTGGTGGTGGTATTTGTGGCTGTGGTGGTATTGGTGGTGGTTTTGGTGCAGGTGGTATTAGTGGTGGCGGTGTTATTGTTGGTGGTGGTATTGGCAGTGGTATTGTTGGTGGTGGTAATGGTGATGGTGTTGGTGGTGGTATTTGTATTGTTTGTGGTATTGGTAGTGGTGGTGTTGTGGGTGATGGTATTGGTGGTATTGTTGGTGGTGGTATTCATGGAGTTGGTTTTGGTGGTGGTGGTGGTATTGGTTGTGGTGTTGGTGGTATTGGTGGTGGTTGTGGTATTGGTGGTAGTGGTATTGGTGATGGTGAAGGTGGTGGTATTGATGGTGGTGGTGGTTGTGGTGGTATTGGTGGTGGTATTGGTATTGGTGGTATTGGTGGTGGTGGTATTGGTGGTGGTGGTATTTGTGGTGGTATTGGTGGTGGTGATATTTGTAGTGGTATTGTTGGTGGTGGTATTGTTGGTGGTGGTATTGGTGGTGGTGGTATTGGTGGTAGTGGTGGTATTGCTGGTAGTTGTATTTGTGGTGGTGGTAGTGGTGGTGGAGGTACTGGTTGTGGTGGTAATGGTGGTGGTGGTGGTATTGGGGTGGTTGTATTGGTGTTGGTGGTATTTGGGGTGGTGGTAGTATTGGTGGTGGTGGTATTGGTGGTGTTGATCTTGGTGGCGGTATTTGTGGTGGTATTGAAGGTGGTGGAGGAGGTGGTATTTATGGTGGTGGTGGTATTTGGTAGTGGTATTGGTGGTGGTGGTATTTGTTGTGGTGGTGCTATTGGTGGTGTTGGTATTGTGGTATTGGTGGTGGTATTAGTGGTGGTGGTATTGGTGGTGGAGGAGGTGTTATTGATGGTGGTGTTGGTGGTATTGGTGGTGGTGGTATTGGTGATGGTGGAGGTGGAGGTGGAGGTATTGATGATGGTGGTGGTAATGGTGGTGGTATTGGTGGTGTGAGTATTGGTGGTGGTGGTGGTTTTGGTGGTATTAGTGGTGGTGGTATTGGTGGTGGTATTGGTGGCGGTGGTGGTATTGGTGGTGGTATTGGTGCGGGTGATAGTGGTGGTGGTGGTATTGTTGGTGGTGGTATTGGTGGTGGTATTAGTGGTGGTGGTGGTGTAGGTGGTGGTATTGGTATTGTTGGTGGTATTGGTAATAGTGGTGTTGGGGGTGGTGGTGCTGGTGGTATTGTTGGTGGTGGTATTGGTGGTGTTGGATTTGGTGGTGGTGGTATTGGTGGTGGTGTTGGTGGTGGGGGTATTGGTAGTGGTGGAGGTGGTGGTATTGATGGTGGTGGTATTGGTTGTGTTTTTTGGGTTTATTGGTGGTGGTATTTATGGTGGTATTGGTGGTGATGATACTGGTGGTGGTATTGGTGGTGATGGTGATATCGGTGGTGGTCCTGGTGGTGGTTGTGATATTGGTGGTGGTGGTATTGGAGGTGGTGGTATTGGAGGTGGTGGTATTGGTGGTGTTGGTGGTAGTGTTGGTGGTGGTGGTATTGATGCTGGTATTGGTGGTGGTAGTGACAGTGGTATCGGTATTGGTGGTGGTGGTATTGTTGGGGGAGTGATTGGTGGAGGTATTAGATGTGTTGGTATTGGTGGTGGTGGTATTAGTGGTATTAGTGGTCGTATTAGTGGTGGTGGTATTGATGGTGTGGGATTCGTGGTGGTAGTATTGATGGTGGTGGAGGTGGTGGTATTGATGGTGGTGGTGGAGGTGGTGGTGGTATTGATGGTGGTGGTGGTACTGGTGGTGGTGGCATTGGTGGTGGTGGTAGTGGTATTAGAGGTGGTATTGGTGGTGTTGATGGTTGCGGTATTGGTGGTGGTGTTAATGGTGCTGGTGGTATTGATGGTGGTGATACTGGTGGTGGTATTGGTGGTAGAGGTATCGTGGTGGTATTTATTGTGGTGGAGGTGTTAGTATTGATGGTGGTGGTATTGGTGGTGGTATTAGAGGTGTTGGTATTGGTGGTGGTATTGGTGGTGGTATTAGTGGTGATGGTATTGGTGACGTGGTATTTGTGGCAGTGGTATTGGTGGTGGTGGAGGTGGTGGTATTGATGGTGGTGGAGGTGGTGGTATTGATCATGGTGGTGGTACTGGTGATGGTGGTGGTTTTGGTGGTGGTATTGTGGTAGTGTTGGTCGTATTGGTGTTGGTGGTGTTGGTTGTGGTGGTATTGATGGGTGCGGTATTGGTGGTGGTGTTAATGGTGCTGGTGGTATTGATGGTGGTGATACTGGTGGTGGTATTGGTGGTAGAGGTATCGTGGTGGTATTTATTGTGGTGGAGGTGGTAGTATTGATGGTGTTGGTATTGGTGGTGGTATTAGAGGTGTTGGTATTGGTGGTGGTATTGGTGGTGGTATTAGTGGTGATGGTATTGGTGACGTGGTATTTGTGGCAGTGGTATTGGTGGTGGTGGAGGTGGTGGTATTGATGGTGGTGGAGGTGGTGGTATTGATCATGGTGGTGGTACTGGTGATGGTGGTATTGGTTGTAGTGGTGGTATTGGTGGTTTGGATGGTGGTGGCACTATTGGTGGTGGTGGTAGTATGGTGGCGGTGGTATTGCTAGTGGCATTTGGTAGTGGAACTATTGGTGGTAGTATTGGTGGTGTTGGAGGTGTTGGTATTGATGGTGGTGGTGGTATTGGTGGTGGTGGTACTGGTGGTATTGGTGGTGGTGTTGGTGGTATGGGTGATGGTGGAGGTGGCGGTATTGATGATGGTGGTATTGGTGGTGGTGGTGGTATTGATGCTGGTATTGGTGCTAGTGGTATTAGTGGTGGTGATATTGGTGGTAGTGGTATTGGTGGTGGTGGTGGTAGTGGTATTGGTGGTGGTTGCGGTATTGGTGGTGGTGGTATTGGTGGTGGTGGTATTGATGGTGGTGGTACTGGTGGTAGTATTGGTATCGGTGATGGTGGTAGTGGTATTTGTGGTGGTGGAGGTGGTAGTATTAATGGTGGTGGTATTGGTGGTGGTATTGCTGTTGGTATTGGTGGTGGCGGTTTTGGTGGTGGTATTGGTGGTAGTGTTGGTGGTATTGGTGTTGGTTGTGGTGGTATTGGTGGTGGAGGTGGTAGTATTGATGGTGGTGGTTATTAGAGGGGTTGGTATTGGTGGTGGTGGTATTAGTAGTGGTGGTATTGGCAGTGTGGTATTCATGGTGGTGGTATTGGTGGTGGTGGAGGTGGTGGTATTGGTGGTATTGGTGGTGGTGGTGGTGGTATTGGTGATTTTGATGGTGGTGACAGTATTGGTGGTGGTATTAGTGGTGTTGGAGGTGATGGTATTGATGGTGGCAGAGGTGCTATTGGTTGTGGTGGTATTGGTGGAGGTGGTAGTGATATTGGTGGTGGTGGTGGTATTGGTGGTGGTGTTGGTGGTGGTATTGGTAATGGTGGAGGTGGTGGTATTGATGATGGTTGCATTGGTGGTGGTGGTGTGGTATTGATGATGGTATTGGTGCTAGTGGTATTAGTGGTGTCGGGGGTATTGGTGGTGGTGGTATTGGTGGTGGTGGTATTGGTGGTGGTCGTGATGGTGCTATCAGTATTGGTGGTGGTGATATTGTTGGGGGTGGTATTGGTGGTGGTATTAGAGGTGTTGGTATTCGTGGTAGTGGTATTGGTGGTAGTGTTGGTATGGTGGTATTAGTGGTGGTGGTGGTATTAATGGTGGTGGTATTGATGGTGTGGTATTCGTGGTGGCATTGGTGGTAGTGTTGGTGGTATTGGTAGTGGTAGTATTGGTGATGGTGATGGTGGAGGTGGTGGTATTGATGTTGGTGGTGGTACTGGTGATGCTGGTATTGGCTTTGGTGGTGGTATTGGTGGTGGTGGTGGTATTGGTGGAGGTGGTGGTATTGATGGTGGTGGTGTTAGTGGTGGTATTGGTGGTGATGGCATTGGTGGTGGTGGTGTTAATAAAACAGGCTTTTCAAAATAACTGGTCAGGTGGCTTTAGTACAGATGACATGTCACACAGATGTGCTGTTGTCAGCTTCAGCCCATTAGCACAGGATTATGTGCTACCTGGAATTCACGTGACTTAATTCACTAATCATTTCTCAATCCATTTTACTTGGGGGCTTGAAAGAGACAGGAGAAAATGCCGGGTTAAAGTGATTGAAAGCAAGCACCCGAGTTACGGTGGCGGCCGTGCTGCTTAAAAAAACACAAGCAGTTTCAGCTGAAGCAGCGCATGTCCAGTCTGCAATAAGAGAAACCCAATGAAGTAAATAGTGTTTACAGACTAAATAACAGGTCCACAACTGAAGTAAAAGGGCCAGTTGCCATGGGAAGGAACAAATAATGACTAGGCCGTACTAAGGAGGGACTAACAAGCCTATTAACGAATCAAAAAGCAGCATTTATGAAAATTAATGACAAAAGCCAATGAAAAATATGGGAGGAGAGTGGGCGGGGCTTCTTTCCCATACTCTACTACAGCAGTCTCGCAGAGCGAGCAGCGCATGCGCACTGCTGCTAGGGTTGACCTAAAAATGAAGGACTACTATGGACCTACGATTAGCATAAAACTAGAGTAATCCTACCAAAACAATGGCTCTGAGATTGGCCTGTTGAGATTTCCACAGTCGGTGTTTTAATATAATTATGCAGGCAAGACTGTAACTTTGCAAATCAGAAACAGAGGCTCTGATATAGCTCTCTTTCAGGTGGAGTGATAACTGAGAGCTACCTAGTGTTGAAGGCATTAAATGAATGTGAAAGTATGTCTATGTACACGTATACTGGATTTCATGTCAAACAAAGCATCTGATAGTAAGAAAATGTTACTCTTCCGTCCATGTTCTTTTGATATGTCTAAAGGCAACAATATCATCTAGCTTCTAGTCCTTTCCAAACGTTCTCATCATATCCAGCACTGTAACTTTTTAAAGAAACATTTTGCAGGATTTACACAACTTTTGTCTGTGGGAAAATAAACATCATCAGGAATACAAGTGAACCTCCCCAGAGGTACATTTGTAGCAGTGCTCCCATCTGTAACACATCAAGATCTTCATTAGTTAACATTCCGGGGGGGGGGGGGGGTTCCATAAGATTGTTGCACCGGGCGCCACCAGTGGTAAAGCTGGTCCTGCGTGAAGGGTCATCCAACACACAGAGCCGGATTGCGAACCCGAAACCGGCCCTTGCAAAGGGACCGGACGGCCCCGAGGGGCCATGGGTGGTGCTAGTGTAAAGCTTTGTGCTGCTTTTGTTGCAGGGGGCGATATTGCAGCTATGCTGCAATACCGGCCCCAGGTAATAAAAATGTCCCCCTTGGGGTCTAAACCCAGCCCCACCCTGGTGGCAAACCAGGGAAACGCCCGGTGCCCGCTATGGCCAGTCCCCTACCTACACCAGGGGGGCAGTATATCCCATCAGATGCCCCAGCTGTGTGGAGCATTTTCTTGGGCAGCCACGTTGTAAATTCCCCAAAAAACAGGCAGATGGACAGACACTAAGAAAAATCAATCTGTACTTGGTCCATGCGCCACAGAAAGATAAGGAAGTGATGCAGAAACTGACGCTTCGCAGGCTCAGCCGAATTAGAAGGAAGCAGAGAGGAGGGATACAAAATAGTAAGTAATGGATGGCCCTTTTTGAGAGTTTTTCTTTTTTTAACACTATTGATAGCCAAGCGACAGCACATGCCTGCAAGCACGACCTAAAAATAGGGTCAAAGAGGGCATTTTAATGCACTGTTTTTTGCATGTATTCACTAAACAGCCATAGGTTCTGGAGGGGTACTAATAAAATAAATCACATTTCCAACAAAAATGGTGCATTTTTATGCAATTTTCCTAAAAAAAAAAGGTTTACAAATTCAAAGATGGATCAGAAAATGCTATGACACAAGGCCTATATTATTCATGTTTCTTCATGTTTATGTTTTACTTTCTTCCATTTATCCATTGTGCTGTTCCAAGTAGTTTCACAGCCAAAAATTACAATTGACATTTTTCAAGTAAGGGGTGGGGAGAAAAACTCCATTAAAAAAATTACCCAAATTTCACAATCTGAGGCCATAGACAGCGGACCTACAGATTTTTAAGAATCATACACTATTGTTCAGGTTACTGATTCTCACAGGTTCAGCTAACAAAAAGATTACATCAATCAAAAAATCTGGAGTCTCAGAAAGAAGATTATCTCATTTAAATATCAGCATTATATATGGAAATATATGGAAATACAATATATGTGTTTTCAGCTTGAGAAAAGGTCATCATTTTCATTAAAATACACAATTTTGCCCTAGAATAGTACCGTTTTTATTAAACACATACTTGGTGGCCCAACATCAATTTGTCATTTTCATCATTGCTATATTGTTTTAGCACTATTATTTTGTACATTGTATTTTGTGTGATTTCTCATTTCGGAGCCTACCACTTATACTGTGAATGTATTTTTATATATTGTATTATGGTTTTATTGGTATTGTGTATTGTGGTATATAAATAAATAATACCGGATCTATTTTTGTCTAGGCATAGCATAGGTTTTATTGGTATTATGTATTGTGGTATATAAATAAATAATACCGGATCTATTTTTGTCTAGGCATAGCAATAACAGATAGCTCAATAAATAAGAGTCAAGATTCGAGGTAGTAGGAGTTTGCAGGTTTAATACAGCATAAGGACAGGAACAGGACAACCTGCATAGGAATAGGATGGCAGGGCTTGACAGGGGGGTCCCGACAGCTGCCGGGCAGGATCTGGGATGAGCGCGCTAACATTTAATAACAATACACGATCATATATACTAAAACAGTTGCATTACAATACATACGATAGGCGGAGCAGTGGGTGTGGTCAATAGCAGTCGCGAAAGATAAGGGTGAAAATGGGTGTAACAGGGGCGTATACATAGACATGTGATGCAAACGTAACAGAATATGTCATAAATGGGGCGGAAACATGGAGGGGGCTACCTAAGGAGCCGGGACCTCTAACCTAATGGTGCGCGCAAACTGACAATGACGCGTTACTAGGAGAAGCTGGGGGCTATGAACTCTGTGCTAGGAGCAGAGACTGAAGTCTGGAGAGTCAGGGCGACATGTACCTAAGCAGTATCTAGTATCTGATGTTTAGAGAACATGTTGATAGAATCCAAAAGTTATCGGGGTAAAGGCGAACAGACTCTAAGACTGGAGCATGCATTATTCTACATGTAGTGCGTGATGAAGAATATTAAATGATCATTAATACAGTATTTCTCCAACATGGAGACGTAAAGGCTAGACTATGATGGTAACTATTAATGCAGTTCAGTAGCTTAGGAATGCAGAGAAGGAGGACTGAACTGATAACTGGAATCATAACATACTCTTGGCAGACTCAGAGGCAGAGCCAGGCTGAACCGGGCACTGCGAGGCAGGAAGTAAGTCAAGGGTCAGGAACACAGGTGGGGGCTGTATCGCTCCTCAGCGAGGCTCAGGAGACAGGAGCTGAATCTGGTGTCCAGGCCCTTTTGAGGCCTAGAAACGGGGACTTTACAATGGAATAACGCGCACACTGAGAAACGTGGCAACGTAGCTTTACATAGGCCTGATATTCGTAGTATTCACGAGAACTGGAAACTGGCATACTAGAGGTGGGCACAGCTATAATTGCGTCTTTAATCGAACATGGTGAATACATATGCATATTAATCATGCACACATAACATATGATGGAGGACGCGTAGGGACACAGAACATGGCAAAATTTACTTTTCCACATTCCCTCCTTGTCACTACGTTTCCATCAGGAAACATCAATATTCATGATACCATCTATCATTTCATACAGTATCATTTGCTCGTCTCGAATTTTCTTGGAACGGGATTTAGGACGGGACTTGGGACTAGGAATACAAGAGGTAGCACAAATGCCGCAAATCGCAGGGCCACATTGTATACAGAGGCAGCAACTGAATATGATCGCTACTGCAATACCTAGAAAGGACAAGACTTTCCATCCCCAAGCGGAAATTATATTCCAGAACCAACCGGACCATGTCCAGGTGCCTGGATCTTGGTGTAACAGATGGGCAATTTTATGGAGTCTGGTTATAGCTGAATAAACAGACGGCGCGTTATTTGGAATGAAAATGCAGCAACTAGATCCGATGACTCTACAGGCCCCGCCCCTATCGGCCAATATGACGTCAAGGACGAGGCGATTCTGTAAAACGACAAATCTCATAGCAGATTGCTCTTCAGTTAAGTTACCTAGGGCAGAGGCAGTCTCATTTACTACAGCTTCAAGGGTTCTGGTTAACCTACGAATTAACTTACTATTCTGGATAGGTCCTATAAAGAAGAAGAAACCTCTATTGAAATCTGTATACTGTTCTAGAGCAGTTTCAGTATAATCGACAATGGGGGACTCCCTTCTATGTCTAATGTGTACTAGATGTGTGTTTCTATGATAATCAGATGGAGCTAGGAAAACTGGTGGCAGTAGGAAGGCAATGTAACAGGTTCCCTCCCAATCGAGGGGCAGACGAACATATGCGGTTTGACCACAAATAAAATAAGAATGACGTGAAGCTTTGAAAATAGATTTCCCACTGTCACTATACTTGACAATAGTAGTACAATCGCTATGTCCTACATGTACGGAACCATTATTTCTAACACATAATTCGCCTTTTACTGGTAGTACTGAAATAGCAGGTAAGTCTGGAGTGGAATCAGACTGAACATTCAGGACCATAAAATTCGAAGAATAATTACCTAAATTGTAAACTTCGTTTTCTAGATCTAACCCTGTTCTGTGAGGAAGACCTTGCTTGTCTGGGAAACATGTACTGTTAAGAAAAGACATATCTGTTGAGGATGACGTTAACGTGGACCATGCTCCACACGAACCATTATGTGAAAATGGATAAGGAAAGAGTGGCAGAACTCCCTTCGGTGTCTGGAAAGGGGGGAGTCGACCACACACCCAACAATTTGTGGCATTGCTGGTCTGGTGTGAATAATGTAACATGCGGATAAAAGAATTGTTACGCATAGCGAGGCGGTAAGAGAGTTCATGAGGAGGCAGATCACTAAACGTGTGTTCTACTGTAGCATTAGAGGACTTGTTCACATGAGAAACTGGAAAATACAAGTAAAATGCATAACTGGTGCAGGAAATCATAATGCTGAGAAATAAAACGAAACATAAAAAAACGATACATCGGATTGAGTTTTGACTAACTCTCTCACTATGGGGGTCTATTTTATACATGTCAGAAACCGGTCTAACCGTTTCACCTAGGGGAGGACTTAGACAATCAAACTGGCTGACTTATTTTACTAGACCTTAATTTCTTCTTATACTCCTGTTGCGGAGTTTTCTCTAACAGGGAAGGGTTCGTAGCAATGTCTTTTGCGGGACAGTCCTTAAGAATAGTACTTTGGCAGTCCTTTAAATGCTCGGAAATGTTCTTTGAAACTGGCTTCAATCCATAAAATTTTTTGATGTGCGAAAGATGCACCCAGCCTTTGCGTCCCTCCAACTTCACGGCTGTACGGGTGGCCAAGAGGACCTGTCGGGGCTCCTTCCAGCGAGGCTCCAGCGGACTTGAACGATCAAAGTTTCGCACTAAGACCATGGATCCGGGAACGATTTCATGCGGTGCCACCTCGGTATTGTCTGGAAATGCGGCGGCAACCTGTGAACGACAAGAGTTGAGGGCAGACATCAAGGAAGCTAGGTAATCTGTCAGCATATTACTTGAAACATCGGTAATACTTCGGGGTCTAGGAGTACCCCACATGTTAGGGGGGCGGCCGAAAACGACCTCATACGGGGACAGACCTGATCTGGAATGTGCGACCATGCGCATATAGAACAGGGCGACCGGCAGAGCTACTAGCCAGTCCACACCTTTCTCTTGACAAACTTTTGCAATTCGAATTTTCAGGGTCTGATTATGTCTCTCTACGAGACCGGCTGCTTCTGGATGGCGTACACAATGGAACTTCCACTGGTACCCTAACAATAGGGAAACGTGCTTCATCAACTCAGATGAGAATGGCTGGCCGTTATCAGAATATACGACTCTAGGGAGTCCATAACGGGGGAAGAACTCACGAACCAACTGCTTGGCAGTGGTCGCGGCTGTGTAATCTGGAACTGGATATGCTTCTGTCCACCTGGACAAAGCGCATACAACTACAAGGACATACTTGAAACCTCGACATCGCTCCATCTGAATATAATCCATTTGGAGGACCTCGAATGGGTGGTCAGGGGGCTGGAATCCACCTTGTTCCACCGGGACACTTTTACCTGGATTGAACTGGCAACATATCATACAGGTACGGACTTTCTGCTTGGCTGCAGCTCGTAAATGCTTGTTGAACCAAATGTTCTGGATACTGTCTAACATAGCTTTTTCTCCTAAATGTGCTGGACTATGTGCGGTATTGATAATGACTTGAACCATAGAGTCGGGGAGAAACCATGTGGCTTTACCCTTCGTCAACCATCCCTGATCTGTCTGGACCCCTCCTTGTTCGGACCATTTCTCGATTTCATCGGGAGTAGCATGTAACTGGATATCTATAACATCTTGAGTGGGGTCCTTAACTGTCATACAGGTAGTCAGATCTGGAGTGTATGTCGGTGTCTTATTAACTGGAATGTCTGGTGTCTGTGCTGTAAGCTTGGCTGTGCGATCTGCTAGATCATTACCTTGAGAAATGATGTCTGTGACTTTCGTATGTGCTTTGCACTTCATGATAGCAATAGATGTTGGTAAATGTATAGCATCTAACAGAGCCTGAATAAGGAGACCATGCTGAATCTTGGTTCCATGAGAAGTCATGAAACCTCTTTCTTGCCAGAGTACTCCGAAGTCGTGTACAACTCCGAATGCGTAGCGTGAATCTGTGTAAACATTAACTTTCAGGTTCTTGGCGTGTATGCAGGCTTGTGTCAGAGCAACTAGCTCTGCTGCTTGAGCAGACAGGGTGTCAATACGGTGTGTTTCAATTACTTCAGTGTCAGTAGTCACTGCATACGCGGCTACTAGTTCTCCTGTACTTGTTCTCATACATGAACCATCCACATAAAGTGTCAGGTCGGGATCTGGTAATGGAATATCTGTCAAGTCTTGTCTTGGCTTAGTCATAGTGTTAACTACTTCCACACAGTCGTGTGTGGCAGGATTTGAATTAACTGACGGTAACAGTGTAGCAGGATTTAGAACGTTGCAGCGTCTGATTTCTATGTGTGGCTGGAACAGTGTCAATTCATAACCTGTTAAACGTGCAATTGTCAAGTGCTGAGTCTGTGTTCGGTTTAAAAGAACTTCCACGGAGTGTGGAACTTGTACTGTCAAGGAGTGTCCTAATACTAGGGAATCACTTTGTCTGATAGCTAGTGCTGTGGCTGCAACTGACTTGAGGCACGCAGGCAGAGCCTGGGCTACAGGATCTAATGTGCTCGAAAAATAAGCACAGGGCTTGTATTGTCCTGCTTGATCTTGTGTGAGGACAGATAATGCTGTACCTTCGCGTTCTGTGACAAAAAGTATAAAAGGCTTACTGTAGTTCGGTGTTGCTAGAACTGGAGCTTGGCATAGGGCTTTCTTTAACTCATTGAAACTGAGTGTATGTTCAGATGTCCAAGGGAGGACAGTCGATACGGCTGCCTCCTGTGTCGTTAACTGTATCAGTGGTTTAGCTAGAAATGCATACTGAGGAATCCATTGTCTGCAATAAGAAGTAAGGCCAATAAAAGCACGTACCTCCTTCTGGGTCTTGGGCTGAGAAAGACTCGCTATTAACTGGATACGGTCTGGTGTCAACTGCCTACCCCTCTTGGACAGTAAGTGTCCTAAGTAGACCACTTGCTGGACACAGAATTGAAGCTTCGAAGGGGACACCTTGTGTCCCATCTCGGCTAGGAAATACAAGACTATAAGGGATGCTCGCTCGCAAGCACATTCAGAACGGGCTGTGATCAGGAGATCATCGACATACTGGAGCAGGGCAGTGTCAGTTGGCATGTGAATGTTGTCTAGTTGTCTCTTGAGTGCTTGACTGTAAATACTAGGACTTTCTGTGAAACCTTGAGGAGCTCGTGTGAACATATAGCTCCTTCCATTTAAACAAAATCCGAAAAGAAACTGGCTGTCTGGATGAATGGGGACACTGAAAAATGCGTTCTTGAGGTCTATGACGGTGAAAAATGAGGCTTCAGAATCAATGGCTGTCAACAGGGAAGAGATATCTGGGACAACTGGATACTGGGGAATAATACATTTATTAAGCTCTCGGAGATCAATCACTAATCGATATACTGGAGGTGCATTCGGATCAGTACGTTTCATAACAGGAATGATCGGAGAATTGCATACATTGGAGTCGGTTTCTACAACTACTCCTTGAGCGATGAGCTCGTCAATAATTTTGGATAAGGCTGCTACAGCCTCAGGTGGCAATCTGTACTGTCTGATTCGTGGCAGGACTACACCTGGCTTGAGAGTCACACGATGGGGTGTGATTTGCATAAAGCCAACATCAGTTGGACCTTGCGCCCATAGATGCTGCGGAACATTGGACAATCTGGGATCAAAATCTCGTAATACATAGTGACCCTTGAAGTCACGTAGGAACAATCGTATTCCCTCTGGGGAGCAGCAAATAACTGCACCTAATTCTTTCAGTGTTTTAATGCCTAACAGATTTTCTGGACATGACTTCGTAAGTAACAGATCAGTAGTGCGGGACAATGGACCTACTTCTAGAGTAACTGGCTGAGATATCTCATTTACAATAGGCTTTCCTGAAAATCCAAGGGAAACATTTCTAGAGCCTGAGAGCGGAGCCCCTGGAACTTCGGCGTGACTGATAGTGGTCCTACTTGCCCCTGTATCAATCAAAAACTTTCTGTCTTTCCCTAGTACTTGACTATGAACATAGGGACCTTCTTGATCTACAGGTATCTCGATGAGAGGCAAGCCTACCTCCCTCTCTAGGCTGTTTCATGAATATGGCTGATACTCTGGATACTCAGACTGTGCATACTGGTACATCTGCTGTGTAACATGCTGTGTTGCAGCGATAGGCTGCGGTGCTGTAACTGTCTGTGGTGCATTCTGTGACTGAGGAGTCTGTGTAACTTGTTCTTGTCTCGGCGGACGTGGTCTTTCTTTAGTCTTACCGGTAGCTATGTTGTGTTTCAGAACTGCACACTCGTTTATAAAATGACCTGGCTGTTTACAATAATTGCAGTTTCCTTTAACGGGAGCTGCAGGATGACTGGCTTGATTTGGTCCCCTCTTCTGACTGTCTTGAGGAACGGATTGTGCAACTAGTACTTTCATTTTCGTGTCTTTCATACGTTTCCTTTCATGTTCTTGCTCTTCTCTGATTCTATTCTGGTGGTATTGAAGCATCTGTAACATTTGGGACGGGGTATTAGCTTGCCAGGTACTTTCGACTTTCAAAACTCGATTCTTAATTTGTGGACTTGAATTCTCGACTAATTTAGTAACAAAAAGATGAGGGTATGATTCGCTACTTGTCTTGAGGCCACTGTTTATGGTAAAACATTTCTCAAATCTGGAATAATAATCACTAATATCTTCATCTTGTTTCTGTTTACAGGCTGAGATTGCATCCCAGTCTTCTTTTCTAGTTGTCAATAATCTAGGCAAAACTTGTATTAACAATTCTGGTAATTCTTTACATTTATCTCCAAGACCGGTACCTGGTACTCGTGCCTTGTCTTCAGCTTCTAGAACTGCCCAATCGATCTTTTTCTCTCCCACCTCCCAATCTTTTTCCTTGAGTTTCTCGTATACCCCTGCGGGCAACAGGACCTTTAACATTTTAATAATATCTGGATACGTGTATTCTCCCATACGGAGCATGTCTTTTAATTCTCGGTGGAACCCTGCTGGATCTTTGTCATGACAGGGAATTAACTTTTTCATCTCTAAGAGTTCCATCTTTGTAATTGGAGTGTAAACAAACACCCGTTGCATTTCACCATCTGTTGTCCTAACTGGGTGCACTTCTCGTAACGGATTCTGTCTGTCTATGTAAAACGGTTTACTTTCTGGAGGTGAGACATGAACAAAATGCGGGTTCAAAAACGTTCTATATTTGTGGCGCTGTTCTAGAATGACACTAATTAAATCGGTACCTAAACCTTTCCATTTATACTGGAGTAACTCGTTCAGGACATCATGTAACGGACCTGGATCAGAATGTTGACCCTCATACAATGTAATGAGGTGCTGGATCATATACATACCCACCAGTCGCTGCTCGGCTGGGGGCAATTTCAGAAACATTTGTGCCACTATTTCGTCTGGAAAAGTGGTAGAATCAGTAATCCATCGGACTGCTGATCGGACTAGTTCTTGTTCATGCATAGTACTTAACTCGCTATAACCGATTCGTGATTTCAGAATGTGATCGGTAGCTTGAAATACTTGTTCCAGAGAACCTTGTTCTGGTGCTGGATGATGAAAAATTGGCTTGTGTTCTAGACGTAAATGGCGATCTGGAAATCTAGATTTTCCTACATACGCTATTCTGGCGGGATTCTCATCCTCTACCTCTTCTGTAGAAGAGTCATTTTCTTTCTCGCTTACTTGTGCTGCCTTACGTTGATCGTGTAACCTTATTATTTCCTTACGGATTTTCTTGTACATACTCTCTATACTACTGATGTTCTTATGCTTACCCTCGGCTATATTATCACTCCACCTTGTCAGGATTTTCATTTCGGCCTGATCTTTAGTCGGGGAATCTTGTTCTCTTATTAGACAATTAATCAAGAACTTTAATAACATGAGCTGGATCTCAACTTTCCTTTGAGACATGACGTCACTAATACTTTCTGGATCATCCCCTGTACGGATGAAACGATATATTCTGTCTAGATCCTCTTTCATATCTGGTAGGGTGACTAGATACTCGGTCACCTTTCTTATGCGTAATGAATATAAAACCATATTATCCTCGCCTGGGACTGGGTCATAGCCACATTCGGTAAGGGCTTTTCTTATTTCTGCAACAGACTGATGTCTGGGCGTACGCTGTGACGCTTGTGCATGTAATTCGACTAACGTTAAACGCTTGTGTGGCGGCGGGGTTCCTGGAGGACCTCCCCCTGCGGCCCCTAAACTAGAGTCGTCTACTGAGGCTCTTCGTCCTGGCAGAGTGGGAAATGGAAATGCAGGCTGGACTTGTATGGCGGGCTGGACCGGGGGTACCGTAACAGGTACTCCGGTGTCTGGAGGAGCGGGAAGTGCCTGATTTACAGGGACTGGCGGAGCAGGAACAGGATTTGCATATTCTGGGACTGTGTCGTCCAAATAGGACGAAATGAAAATATCAGCTGCGGTCGGTTTGTGACGTAGCTTGGTCGGAACTAATGGTGGCGGAAAATTACTGAATGCCTCCGGGGTCGCTTTTGGCAAGCCCTCGGCAAGAAGAGGATACATACCCTTAATAAGAGCATGCCTCTGTCTGTCTGACTGTTCGGTTTTAACTCGTTCACCTATCTCGATTAATTCCCTTTCTTGGGCTCGTTCTAAGGATTCTCTACTTAATTCTGACTTTCTGATTTCTTTTTCGGTTCTTTTATGAGATTCTTTGCGCCATAGCTCGATGGCATCTTTCTGTGACTGTCTGGCTTTCTTTTTCCATAATGCTTCTTCTACTCGCATGATGCACTCGGCATCCCATGTGCCTGATACAGGCCATCTATACTTTTCTTCTAACTGTTTGGTATACTCTACCCATAAATCTAGATATAATATGGCACTTATGCCATGCTTCTGATACATAAAATGACCTGGACTGTCCCTAGGCGGGACAGGAACTGCTGCTTCTAGCAGACCTTTTCTGGTTTTTAACTGACGTAATTTCGAGAATAAGGGCATGACTGAACTGTAATCTAGACACAATACAATACACAATGAACATGATAAATACTTCACACTCATACCACGACATTCAAATACATGAAGAATATTTAAAATAACAGTTCGAACAGAATACTACCTGGAATACTGAAAACAGAATACATGAATTTTCTCGAGAACAGAACTGACTAGAACAGGAACTAGATGCACTGCTGAAACAGTACGAAACTTACCGGTCTCATAAAGAGACACGTCAGGACCCGCATCCACCGAAGTGGACACTTCGTTTTGTGGGTCTGTGTACCACCAACCCACGGACCAGAGTCAATTAGATTGACCCTGTCTAGATACTACCCCAGCAACGGTACTCACCGGGCAGCAAGAACGGAAAGCCTCGGACTGGACTGGACTGCTTCGACGCCGGACGGACGAACTTCGAACTTCTGTTACGGGTGGGCCTCCGGATACCTCGGACCTTGGACTCTCGGCTTGGGCTCTGGTCGGGACTCGCCCCGTTCCTCCACCGCCTCGTCTGGATGCTGGACCGCCTCCTCCGTCTCCTCCGTGGGCCTGAGGGATACTTGAAGCAGAAATATCTGCAGGTGCACGGTATGGTTCCGTCACGGCTGCAGAGGGTCAGGGGGCCGGCGTGGCTTCACCGGCGCGTGGGGAAAGGGCAAGTCCCTATTCGGGCGCCATTATGTGGTATATAAATAAATAATACCGGATCTATTTTTGTCTAGGCATAGCAATAACAGATAGCTCAATAAATAAGAGTCAAGATTCGAGGTAGTAGGAGTTTGCAGGTTTAATACAGCATAAGGACAGGAACAGGACAACCTGCATAGGAATAGGATGGCAGGGCTTGACAGGGGGGTCCCGACAGCTGCCGGGCAGGATCTGGGATGAGCGCGCTAACATTTAATAACAATACACGATCATATATACTAAAACAGTTGCATTACAATACATACGATAGGCGGAGCAGTGGGTGTGGTCAATAGCAGTCGCGAAAGATAAGGGTGAAAATGGGTGTAACAGGGGCGTATACATAGACATGTGATGCAAACGTAACAGAATATGTCATAAATGGGGCGGAAACATGGAGGGGGCTACCTAAGGAGCCGGGACCTCTAACCTAATGGTGCGCGCAAACTGACAATGACGCGTTACTAGGAGAAGCTGGGGGCTATGAACTCTGTGCTAGGAGCAGAGACTGAAGTCTGGAGAGTCAGGGCGACATGTACCTAAGCAGTATCTAGTATCTGATGTTTAGAGAACATGTTGATAGAATCCAAAAGTTATCGGGGTAAAGGCGAACAGACTCTAAGACTGGAGCATGCATTATTCTACATGTAGTGCGTGATGAAGAATATTAAATGATCATTAATACAGTATTTCTCCAACATGGAGACGTAAAGGCTAGACTATGATGGTAACTATTAATGCAGTTCAGTAGCTTAGGAATGCAGAGAAGGAGGACTGAACTGATAACTGGAATCATAACATACTCTTGGCAGACTCAGAGGCAGAGCCAGGCTGAACCGGGCACTGCGAGGCAGGAAGTAAGTGAAGGGTCAGGAACACAGGTGGGGGCTGTATCGCTCCTCAGCGAGGCTCAGGAGACAGGAGCTGAATCTGGTGTCCAGGCCCTTTTGAGGCCTAGAAACGGGGACTTTACAATGGAATAACGCGCACACTGAGAAACGTGGCAACGTAGCTTTACATAGGCCTGATATTCGTAGTATTCACGAGAACTGGAAACTGGCATACTAGAGGTGGGCACAGCTATAATTGCGTCTTTAATCGAACATGGTGAATACATATGCATATTAATCATGCACACATAACATATGATGGAGGACGCGTAGGGACACAGAACATGGCAAAATTTACTTTTCCACAGTAACTATAGGGCTCCGTTATCTTATCACACACTTGCTTTGACAGTCAGCTTTTTATTAGACCCAACTTGCACCATCTCCCTTTAAAAGGACTTAGGGGCTTGTCCATGTCAACTCAGAAAGTGAAAGAAGGTTAGTGGGGTGGACATGGTAAGTCACCTGCCAAGATGGCTGCTTCGGTCCGTAGCTCCCACTCTTTAAACTGCAGATAGAGTTCAGATAGTGAAGTGCAAGCCAAACGCTGTAATGCTAAGGCAAACAAAAAGGGAGATAGCAGACACCATTGGCAAGTACCTTTGCTTTTCGCAAAGTATGCCTTAAAGAGTATTGTTCACTCTCACTCTTCTCCTACGATCTGTATTTAATAGTTGTAGAAGAGTTTGAATGTATCGTCCCAGGCCTATTGGCTCCAAAGCATGTTTTAAGAATGGCCATTCTAGGGAGTCAAAGGCTTTCTTGGCATTAGGAAGTGCTGATATCAAATCATCTACTCTTCATTTCCTGGGGGTAATGAGGCTGAGGGACCCACCATCTTCCCAGAGATAGCTCCCACTGCCCCTCGCACGCTGGATAAATTCCCTCTGTTAGATTCCATCACAATTGACAAAATCATCCCGAAAGTCACCTCGGGATCCCCCAATGACCCAGCACCTCCGTGGATTCTCACTAAGGTCTGGGACGCTATCCGCCCGGCCGTTCTGAACACTCTCAATGCTTCCATCACCACTAATTCTGTCCCCGCCTCTTGGAAGTGTGCGATGGTCAAGGCTTTATTAAAAAAGCCCTCCCTGGACCAGAACAGCTTGGCTAACTTCCGCCCAATCTCCTTACTCCCCTGGATGAGTAAACTGCTTGAGAGGCACATCAACACCATCTTAGTAGATCACCTGGAATCAGCTGATCTGCTTTGTGTCTCTCAGACAGGGTTCCGCCCCCAGCATGGGACCGAAACTGCTCTTATTGCGGTGACGGAGGAAACCCGAGCCGTGCTGGACCGGGGAGGAAAGGCAGCCATCATTTTGCTCGACCTCAGTGCCGCGTTCGACACTGTCAACCATACCATTTTACTACATCGTTTAATGGGTTTGGGTGTGTCGGACGCGGCACTGGAATGGCTGTCTTCCTTCCTAGATGAGCGTTTCTTCCAGGTGTTTGAGGGTGAGGCAGTTTCCATCAAACATCCACTTAGCTGCGGGGTGCCTCAGGGCTCCTCCCTGAGCCCCACGCTTTTTAACGTTTATATGCAACCTCTAGCAGGGATAGTCCAACCTTTTGGCGTGCGTATTGTCACCTACGCAGACGATACCCAACTGGTGGTCTCTCTAGACCACACGGATGGGTCGTCTAACACCTTAGGTCCCTGTCTGGAGGCTGTAGCTAGGTGGATGCAACTCTCCTGCCTCAAACTCAATGGAGAGAAAACGGAGGTCATGCTACTGGGCAACCCTCCATTGACTTCTCTGGCCTCCATCTGGCCCACTTGCCTCGGCGCCCCTCCCCTCCCCAAACCCCAGATAAAGAGCCTGGGCATATGGCTCGACAAGTCGCTGGACTTCTCGGCTCAAGCTACTAAAACAGCGTCTACTTGCGCGAGGCTTATGAAGATGCTTCGTAAAGTGCTCCCCCTGCTCTCTTTCCAGGCGAGGAGAATCATGGTCCAGGCCCTGATGCTCTCTCGCCTGGACTATGGAAACGCATTATACCTGGGAGCTCCGGTAGCTGTGACCCACAGGCTCTAGGTTACCCAAAATTGCGCCGCCCGCCTACTATACAACATCCCCCGCTGGCAGTCAGCCAGGCATGCCTTAGACAATCTTCATTGGCTTCCAGTCGCCGCTAGAGCTCAGTTCAAGGCTATGTGCATTGTGCACAAATCCTTCCACCGAACGGGCCCTGCCATCCTGTTTCCCTTAGTTCTGCCCTACGTCCCCCCCAGAGCCCTTCGCTCCGGGTCACTGCATCTAGCGACTACAACAAAAATCAACAAAGCTAGATGGGGCGGCCACTCCTTTTCCCACACGGCTGCTAAGCTCTGGAATTCCCTCCCCCTCGCCCTTAGAGGGAACCCAAACAGGATGGCCTTCAGGAAAGCGCTGAAAACACATTTGTACACTAAAACTCGTTAACCTCTCGGGTTGCCCTTCAACAATCAATATAAGCGCTGCGAGGCCTCCGGGTAGTTCCGGCGCTATACAAATATAATTTTTCATTTCATTTCATATGGCCTCGACATCTGGGTGAACTGTTTGCTCTACAAGGAATAAACCCCCAACTCTTCATGAAGGACTAAGTTGTCAATAAATCAGAAGAGTTTGGTGGCAATAATTTTAGCAAAACGTTATTAGCCATATTCAGTAGAGACAGTGTGTGACAATATTAACATATGGGGTCATCTTCACTGGGTTTGAAGAGTACAGATATAATTGCTTCTCTGGAGAACAGGGGTAGGTAATTACTGTAATGTAATGCACTTAAAAGGACATTTCTACAGAAGTCTGTTACTCCAAGGAGTGTCCTGGTGCTCTGCACCTCCAATGATAACTGACTGAAAGAAATAACACTAATGCTTCTTAAAAAAAACATGCTTTCAATTTCTTACACACTTGGGGGTAGCAGAAATGCACTGTAGGTCCAAAGGGAGTTTGTTCCTTTAATGCAGGTCCCAAGAATGCAAAGGATATTCATCCCTTTCTGGACTGCCAAATCCTTGGGATTTTGGCCAGAAAGAGGTTGGCTGAGCTCAAGTACCTGGAAGAAGCATAAAAGCAAATTCTTGCTCTAAGGTATCCAGCGCCAGACTGATGAAGAGCTCTGTAAACCAGGAGCAAGGTCTTAAAAGGGATCCTGTTCCTAATGGGAAGCCAGTGTGGCTCCCTAATGAAAGGGATACATGAGTTCTCAGAGGCATGCTGAGAAGCAAATGGGCGGCTGCATTTTGGACCGCCTGCAGCTTATTTATTATTGTTTTTTCTTTGTTTATTCAGTTATTTCTATTAAGAATACCAAAGATGACAGCAGCAGTAATACACGTCAGCAATCACAACATTGTCCAGTGGTGGGTGGGTTAAAGCAGGCCCCAGGTAGAACAGAGGGGGGAGTCAATATGTGTATCTTGTGCTATAGGTAATGTAGGAGGTGATACCACAATTTTATCTCCCACATCAGGGGTGGGTATCAATCCCAATATACAGTGATGAATTGAAAGCATAAGTGCCACCCTCGTCACCCTATACAGTTCATCACGTACCTCATTCCAGTATAGCTGTAGCTGTGCACTATACCAAGCCACATGGCAGAAATCCGTGGGTACTGTACTGTACGTAGCGCACCCTGGCATCCCTTGTGGGATACGCTCTGTGAAGTTGGTCCAGGGTAAGAAATGCCTGGTAAAGAAAGTAAAAGTACACTAACCTAAAGGGGGCGTTGCTCGCTACCTCACACACATGTGCGCATGTCCTGCACCATTCACCATCTGTCAGGGGAGTGTCCCACTCCTCTCGTTGCCTGGTCACGACCGTCATCCTGTTTGCCTTCAGTGCTACATTCATTCTGGAGATGATGCCTCTATAGTACCCGGATCTAATATCACCCCAAGAATATGAGAGCATTGCGGCTCATCTGGAAAAGTGGGCCATATCCCACGTACAGTATGCGCCATGATTGCATATTGTAAAAACTTTCAATCGCCCACCCCTTAGTGGGTCCCCATCTCTTCCAAAGAGATGAAAGCATCATTCAAATGCAGGTGACCTGCAACTTATAAATCAAGTAATCAGGCAGGCCCAAAAAGACAACATTGCCATAGTCAAGTCTAGATGTTTTTATGGCCTCTACTGCCAGTTTGTGAGCAGAAAAGGAACAAAAATGGAGGAACTTTCCAAGTACACGTAACAAACCAAAACAGGTCCCAATTACTGTGTCAATGTAAAAATATCTATATGTTTTTGGTTTTTACCCACAGATTATTGTGACAGTTTTGGATTTATTAATCATCATACTCCTTGAGGCCCTAAACTCCCCAAAGGCGTTTAATAATTTCTGTAGGCCAACTGGGGTCCAACATAGCAACACACCATCATCAGCATATAATAACACTAGTGTGGGGTGCCCAGCAACACAAGGAGCATCCGCTTGAAAAGCCTGTAAAAAGGTATCCTCCCCATTAATGAAAAGAGAAAATAGTAATGGGGCCAACAGACAACCCTGTTGAATGCCTTTCTCCACGTTAAAAGTTGGCAAGCATTGACCCTGTGGTCCATAGCATACTTTATTTGATACATTTGAGTAAAGGCATGCCAAAAATGTTACAATTGCACCTGGAGCACCAAAGGACAGCAACGTTGACCATGAAAAAGAGTGCTCCACTAGATCAAATGCGCTATTTAGATCCGCAAAACAAAGGTAGAGAGACCCTGATTAAGGCCGGGTATATAAACAACTCCAAATTAATACATTGCTCTAATGTGCCTAATTCCTTTCTGAAGCCAAAATGATCTGTCGATAAAACACCATTCTCCTCAATCCAATTCTTTAGCCTCCTCAGTAGCACTCTACTCATAACTTTTACTGAGGAGTCCAGAAGTAAAATAGGGCGATAACTTTTTGGGTCGGACCTAACACCTTTCCTACAGATTAGCACCACAGCAGATATGCCCCATGTTGGTGGAATTATACAAGTAACAGCAGCATTAAGCATCCTAGTCAAAATGGGTCCTCATCAATCCATAACTGTTTTAAATACATCTAAGGGCACGCAGTCAGGGCCAGGAGCCCTTCTCCGAAGCAATTTCTCTCAAAGCTAGAGTCACTTCTGCAACAGAGAGATTCAATGAAAGAGGGTTATGGTCCAGGATCATCGCATGAACTTCTACTCCACCCTGCTTATGTCTACACTGAAAAATGTTCCTCCCAAGTGCCACAAGGAAAAAATTAGTTGAATTCATAATGTTTTAGAAACAGGGCATTAACTGTGTCCCAAAATAGTTTATTGTCTTTAAGTTCTACAGCTACAGACAGCTTAGACCATGTCTCTTCCTGAACAGTTTTCATCCTCATTTATTTATTTATTTATTTTCTTATATAGCGCTTGAGTCAATTCCCGAAGGGATATCTCCGCGCTTGTGCTCCCAATTGCTTTTTTATATTTATTGGGGAGGGATTTAATTAGCAAATTATCCCGGGGGAAGCTATGTAATGCTATCTTCAGCTGCCGAGATTCCTAAGAATATGAATGGTCAAACCATCCCTTTCTTTTTACTCGAGAGGGATGCTCATCATGAGTCAAAAATTCATTAACACAATTTACGGAATGATTAAAATTATCCAATAACATATGGGGAGCTACCTCATCATTTAAACAATAGTTAAATTCCGTAATATTACTAATTAGAAGGTCAGGAGTTAAACTATGTGGGTCGACTCCTGCCCATTTGATTCTCACCCCATCAGGCCTAATGGGAACGATATTATCAACTAGAGATGGAAATGCAGTTTTCGTTCACGAAAATAAGAAAGGCATCAGAACAGGGTTATGATGACTGATTGAGGTCAGGACTACATTAGAGGTACCACACTTGCTATTTGCTGAGGCTGACACTACAATATGATCGATAATCGTGGCAGCATTTCTTCCCCTAAAGGTGGGGATTGAAACTCCATTCTCTCCCTGTTTGCAAGTCAATAAATGCAGATTTTATTTATTAATAATTAAAATAAGGGCATGCCCATACTCATTGTGACAAAAATGAGTGACACCCTCCCTGTCTTGATCAAAAAGTCCCCACGCAGAAGATTCCCCAAGGGGACTATCCAGGAGAATAAAATCTCCTGCCCAAGGGAGAGACGTGGTCAAATCCTGTACATTCAGTATCACAGTGAGCTGATCCTTGTATCACTTCCCAGAGGGACGTGATATAGACCAGGGAGGAGTGAATTTCTATAGTCAAGTAGAGACAGAACAAGGGATTGTATCAAGGTCTGTTTAGGTATAAATCTATTGCCTGGTACCCCAAAGCAACCTAAGTTGAAAGTGAGCTCTCTTACACATAGTATTATTTTGGATGAAAGGTTCACTGAGCTGACTAAAGATGGTCACTGGTAAAAAAGGTCCCTCTTTTTAGGTTGAGCCTAGCCAGCACTTGCGCTGTCTCTTCAAGACATGTTGTATATTCTTTGTGGGCTTAGGGCCCACCCATTGCTTTTCATTTGTTTCTTTCAATGTCCTTTAATACTCATTGCTTCCAAGTGGTTAATCTTTCCTATCTGTCCCTACTTTTCATCAGTTCTTCACTCCCACGGAGAAGCACCCCATTACATGTAACTTCCTGCTTGCCTTATTTTGTTACTGCCTTAGTATTTATTTATTTTAATTCGGAAAGAGCACTTCACACAAGCGTTCATGTTTTGAGTAGGTACAAGCTTTTCTGTTAACAGGGCTGTTAATATTGGTCTTATCTCGTCACATTTGCTGTTTATTTAAAGACCGAAATCAAAAGCCTAATGGCTAGGGCGCTCGACCTCGGACCTGGGGATCTGGGTTCGAGTCTCGGTAACGACGCCAAAAAACCTCCTGTGATTCTGGGCAAATCACTTAATCTCCCCGTGCCTAAAATGAATGTGTGTCCGTCCTCATGTAACGTAACTGGTGCTATGTAAAGGGCTCTGATACCTGATTCGGTTTGGGTCTAGTTCGCGCTATATAAAACTCAGCAAAAAAAAAAAGTTAGAGGCTGTTTCCGCAAGTGTGCCTGTTTCCTTTTGACTATCTTGTGACCATCTGCCCCGGTGTAATTCGATGCGTGTAATGCCAGGGGTATTCATCACCACATTGTTCTTTAAAAGTAATTTGCTTCATCTCTCATTTAGTGTTGTACTACATTAGCATTGGAAGTTTTTTCCTTGTTCCGGTTCTGTATTTTTATGTTAAAGATGTTACATGTTTTGAAAGTGTACCAACTGGTCATGTGTGTGCTTGCCGAAAAGCATGCATGTGCGTACTGTTAACAGGTTATAGGTTGCATTCGTCACTTCTGAAAACAATTTTAAAATCATCCTAGCAGTGTCTTACTGAATTGCTTGTTAATTAATGACAACTCCATCCCCGAATTTTTAAAATCAAAAACATGGTATTCCTGAGTTTTTTTGTTTGTAGTTCTATTTATGATAAATCATTTCAAGGAATGGCTATATAAAGACTTGCATCCAAATCAACATCACACAGCAGCAGTCAAAGGACTATGAAAATACTGGCACACACAGTAAAACAGACACACAAGCACACTAGCTCAGAAGCAGCCATCACGTGTATGCACAGGTGCGTACATACATAGCTTTCTGCTTTCAAAGAAGGGAGAGTGGACAGTATGATTTGAATGATGTTAACACATGCTTGCAGGGTTTGCTTCCATGACTTTTAATAGATTAATGCTCTGCTCAACCTATGATTCACTTTTTTTCAAACAGTTCAACACAGTTTAATGTGAGCAGTTGTCATGAGCGGTCTGTGTTTCCACTCGCTGTGAGCTTTTCTGAAAACCGGGCTGTAATTCTTGTTCTTTTCTCATCACCTTTGTTGTTTGTTCAAAGACCGAGATCAAATGTCGGACGCTTTTACCCCGAGGGCGCCTGTTTCCTTTTGACTATCTTTTGACCATCTGTACCGGTGTAATTACAAAGTGTGATGCCAGGGGTTGTCTTCACACTAAATTTTTTTACTATAACCTAAGTTGTTAATAATGATTCTGCATCATCTCTCATGTGGTGCTGTACTGCATGAGCATTGGCAGTTTTTTTCTTGCTCTTGTTCTGTTTCTATTTTTAATGTTAAAGATGTTACATGTTTTGAAAGTGTACAAACTGGTCGCGAGTCCGCTTACCAAAATGCACGCCTGTGCGTAGGTTATAGGTTGTATGTGTTGCTTCGAAAATTATCTTAACATCCTAGCAGTGTCTTGCTGCTTTGCTTGTTTTAAATGTAAAATATTTTTATGTTTTTAAAGTTTACCAACTGGTCACATGAGTGTTTGCGTAAATGCACGCCTGTCTGTACAGTTATCAGGTTATAGGTTGTATGCGTCACTTCTGAAAATTCTTTCAACATCCTAGCATGAATAAAAGTATAGTTTTGGGGATATTCCATTAAGCGCGGGCACATTTATAATTTATTATTCTGCCCTACAGTTCACCACGCCCACCCGAATGCCAAAGACAACTGCTCACCCATAGGTGAGACCTATCGGCTTACCCAATGCAGGCAGATACAGGGTCCGCATCAGGCACCGCCAGAGGAATCTAAATCGGATAAAGGTTCAGAGTTTCTTCACCATTTTGGGGCATATTTACTAAAAAATGACAGCTCAGTGTGGTAAGCCATCTTGCTGCAGTGAGCTGCATCATTAGGAAAGTGCAGGGGTGCGTATTTACAACAATACTATGCGTCCCTGTGCTTTCTTCTGCGCTGGTACACAATTGACAGCCTAGTGCCTACTTAGGCACCCTGCACAATGATGCAAGGGTGCCTGTGTTGCAGGGATGATTGTTTTTGAGCAGTAAGGGACAACTTCCTGCACAAAAACAACCATTGATGGCGTTCTCCTCCTTCTATGTGTGCTGCAGAATGCGGCACACATAGAAAGAGCAAAAAACTAGGAAATTAAGATATTTCTCCTTCTTGCTCCACTTTGAAGCCTCCCCTGGGGAGGCGTTAGAATCTTATGCATTCCCAGGTTTACGAAACCTTGTAAATCATCTAGGAATGCGTTAGATTCCAGGAGTGTTGCAAGGGAACAACCAGAATGCCCCTTTGATGCAGAAAATGTGTGAAAGGGGGCCATTTTACAAGGCCAATGTAAAACCAAATTTTACTACAATTCAACCAAAAATTTGAATTACCATGGTGTAATTCAAATTTTTGTTTGAATTGTAGGCATAAAATTAAAAACTCTGACCATTGAATCTGTTTATGGAACTGATTGTTGTATCCAGAATGACTGTATTTCATTTTTTGTTAAGGGGCCGTTGTCTAGAGAATTGGCCCAATCCTTTTCAGGCAACGCGGTGAGAATATGGAACTCACTTCCGCCTCAG
The DNA here is from genome assembly GCF_964261635.1 of Lissotriton helveticus. Classification (NCBI taxonomy): domain Eukaryota; kingdom Metazoa; phylum Chordata; class Amphibia; order Caudata; family Salamandridae; genus Lissotriton; species Lissotriton helveticus. Next base: position 1,325,015,051 of record NC_136069.1, on the reverse strand, counting down.
CTCCGGACCACCACCTCCTCCCATGTCTTCAAAACGGACCTCAAAGTTCTCCTCCTCCAAAGACACCTCCTAAAGTAATTCACGCCCTCTCTATTATCTGAAGGAAGATCTCCCATCACTGAAAACTCTATTCTCCATGACTATGGAAGTGCCTTCCCAGTGTGTTCTTGTGGTTTGAGAGTCTGCCATTTATTGCAGTATTATCCTTGTATCTGTGTTTGGTTCTCTTTTGTAACATGCACACGCTACTTTTCTCTTGTAACACACTGTTTGCTACCTCTCACATTTTGTTTGCTTTTGATACTTGCACAAGTGCCACCATTGCCTACGTAACATTTGTTCTTGTGCCTCTGTGTCTAGCATATATTGCAGTATATTACCTCTAAATGTACTTTGTTTTCTCTTGTAACCTGCACACTTGTCACTCTCTCCTCCTATATTGCAATGTTTGCTACCTCATCTATTTTGTTTGCTCACAACTGTCACTTTTACCTCATGTAACTTATCATCTGCTTTTGTAATTTGTTCATTTGTAATTTTCTGTTCCTTTTGTGAAGCGCTCTTACGCCTTCGGGTAAAGTCCGCAGTATATAAAAACGCATAAATAAATAAATAAATAAAACGCTACAGTGGCTCAAGGGCCTTGTAAATGGGCCCCCTTGTGGTGCCCGATCCAGTGGAAACCTTTTTAAAAGCTGCAATTCTAGGAATTCCTGACATTCATAGATTCATAAAACTCACTTGTTCAAGTTCTTTTTATGGCTAGTTCTCTTTCTTAAAAAAAAACAAAAAAACTGGAATACTAAGTACTTGACTCTTTTATCTCTGTACAAAAATGAAAAAAAGCAAGAGGCCTTTATGGATGACAAGTAACCGACCTTTTCAGCACAGAGGGCATTCTTGAGCCAGCAGAGGGGATTAGAAGGAAGCATAGCCTATTAGCCATGAGAGGGGATTAAAGTGAAGTGTAGCAACATCATGCCTGAGAATAAAGGTGCTATGTTCAAACAAAAAGAAGAGCAAACCCTTCCTAACATGAAAGAATCTAGAAGGGAAGGGAAGGCTTTTCTCTTGTACACCATCGTGCAGAAGACTAAACCCACAGTGCAAACTCTATCAAATAATTTACTTGGGTTAGAATTGAGGAGAGTCTAATAATTCAATTGTAGTGCCAAAATATATATAAAATGATTGCCGTAGGTATCATTCAATGGCACTCTTCCATTAATTTATTAAAAAATTAATTGATATGAATCTAATATTTACGAAATTTAAATATGTCTATACATTAATTGATGCTCTCAAAAACAGCCAAAACGTTTCACGTAACCGCTTCATCTTTGCTTAAAAAACATTATGGTCATTTTTTCTCCGTTCGATCGGAATATCATTTTTGATAAATCTGGTCAATGTAATATTTCACTTCGAATTCTTTTCATTGCTGTGCAAATGGAGCGTGATATGCCCTTTGGAATCTCTCCAAGTGTATTGCCGCCTATATCAAATACTGAAGAAAAGCACAGAATGTAGAAGAGCTGATGCTGCCCACGCACAAGGACACATCTTATTCACGTACAAGGCCCCACTGCTCCGCGCAGTGTCTTTCTTTGTCTATACCATGGCTGCCTCCTCCGATAAAACATAATGTTGAATTTTAAAGCATGTGTCCTAGAGATGGTGCTCAATACTGATCTGCCTTTGGGGATGTTCTAGTAAGTAAAAGACTGCTTTGTTGCCTCCTACTTTTTGTGATCTGTCACGAAATATGATTTAGTATCCTTATGGAAGTTATACATAAAATGTCCAATCATGTTTTGCAATCAGACTGAAGAATTCGGCAAGATGTGCGTTGTCCTACTATGCATTTTTGTATCTCGCACAGTAGAAAGTATTTGGTGCTTAAATTAGAATGAGTGTTGCTATAAGTACATTTAATGCTAATGAGGTTATATACACGTGTTTGGAGTGAGGTGCAGGTAGGAATGCTGAAAAGTAGAAGTAGGGAAATAGTTCACTTAACAGTGTTTTGCGGTTGTCTTGATGGTTAACCAGTATATAGACTAGACCCAAAGAGGTTGGGTTTAGCAGAGGAAGGACAGAATGAGAGTAGGAGTAAGATTAGAAGTAGGAGTTAGACTAGAAGAGAAGGAGTAAAATAGGCAGGGGTACAAGCAAGGATAGAAGTAGGAGAATCCGTAAATGCAAGAGCAGGTGTAGATTTGGATTATGGGAAGGAGTGTGCTTCAACTAAGTGCATGCATTGCAACAGGAACCATCTTTATACTAAGTAATATACCAATTAGCCAAAACATGAATGCACATAGAAAATACTCCAGTAGCTGATAGTAAATATGCATGACACTCATCGAGCAATGGCTGAAGAAAGGTCAGCCAAAGCCTGAAAGATACTGATCTAAAGCCCTCTCTGTATATTATTTTTGTTCAACACAAGCTATGGCTGACAACAAAAGCAGTTTCTAGGTCATACCTTCAGATAAGCAGAAGTGAGAGTAGGAGTAACTATAGGCATACGTATGAGTAAGAGTAAGTATAAGAAGGGGTAAGGAAGGAGTAAACATGAGAAAGAGCGTAGTGACTAGGGTTAATAGAGGGAGCAAGATTAGAAGTATGTTTATGAGCCACCATAGGAGTACGTAGGAGTACAAATAGGAATATGTATTGCAGTAAGTTAAGAACAGGAGTACATGTTGGAGTAAGAATATGTGAAACAGTAAAATAGAAGGAGTAGGAATAGAGAAATGAGTTGAAGTAGAAGTAAAAGTGGATGAAAGATAAGAGCATTGGAAAGAATAGGTTGGGAGTAGGCAATAGGCTGTGTCTCCACCACAGCACATGTAAGATTCATTGTCTGTGCACTGCATAAGATCCAACAGTATGGCTTATGGGACGGAAAAGTCCCTTGCATGGTGATGGACATCTATCCCTGCCCTGAGTGCCCCAGCCGCATGATGTCTAGATCCCTGGTGCTGATTTTTATTGTCATGGGCGAACATGGATGATGTGTGTGCACCATGACATAGGCCTGTCTCACGGGTTGCGGTGTTGTTGAACCGGGAGGGGCACCCAAAGCACTACCCTCAGGGGCATATGTACATGCCCCTATCTCCACCACAACATCACATTTATCGAATCTGTTGTTGCGATAGGGGATTAGCCTTATTTACAAGGCAGCGTTAAGCCACTTAACGTGGCTTAAGGCTGCCTTGTAAATAAGGCCCCCTTTCACACTATGGTTAGTGTGAAAGGGGTGACCAGTGGGTGTTGCAGTGGGCGTTCCACTGCAACACCCATTGATTTTGACGCTGCCCCCTATGTATAAGGGTGGCATACATAGGAGGCAGTGCCAAAATTAAGACTAGGGAAAACCTGGTCTTAAGTTGGCAAAACGAGGAGGAATTGCATTATTTCTTCGTTTTTGCTTTTTCCATGTGTGCTGCCTTGTGCAACACACATGGAAAAATCAAAATGCCAGGGAAGGACCCCTTCATGTACATAAACATGCAAAAAAAAAATGCATGTTGTGACTCTCATGTGTGCTGCATTAAGCAGCACACATGAAAGTGTCAAAGTTGCATTTCAGGGATGTTTTTTGTGCAGGAAGGGACACCTTCCTACACAAACAATCCTCCCCTGCATGCAGACACCCTTGCACTATGGTGCAAGGGTGCCTCTGTTGGCGGTACACTGCTAAGTGTAGCACCATCAGCAGCACATTGGTGGCAGCATACTGTGTAGCAATCAGTAGCCGTGAACATGCCTTTTTACCTGTGTCACTGGAATGAGGCCTACACTCAAAGTTCTGCTGCTCTGTGCTTTACTCACCCATGGACTACATCAAGTTAGTAAGTAGTGCTGTGCAGTGCATGTGTGTGTTGTATGAGTGTGCTGGATGTATTTGTGCATGTGAGTGATACAATACATGGAAGATTCTGGGTTCCATTATGGGAGGCCCTGGGCTGACTGGAGGAGCATGAGGAGGTAAGAGGGATCTCCCTAGACAGATTTGTGGATTGTTGCATTTCTGTGAGCTGGGTGGGAAACACACACTGAAGGAAGAAGAGACAGGTTCTTCAGTACACTTCAAAGGGTGCTCTTTAATTCAGAGAGAGATCACTTAAAAGGGCCTGGACACATCTCAGGAAGGAGATGGGTCTGATAAAGGAATCATATAGATTAGGGCTGGTGCCCTGAGATAACCATTTGAAGCACATATCTTTGTGGCTGACATCTAGGTGTGAAACTCTAGTCACTCTGAAGGATTGCCTTCTGGAGGAAGGGCAGGACAGAGTAGTGGGCACTTCAAAAGAAGCAGACCCCCATTACAAACTTTAAAGTCTCAGACATTAAATCATATATGGCGTCCAGAAATGGACTACAAGAAGAGGAGTTCAAGTCCCTCAAGACTGTTGACTGTCAAGCAGCCAGTTGGGCTATGAGAGGAGGAGAAGCTCTTCAAGATTTCTGCTTGTGACCAGGACTTGAGGTTAAGGCCAGCCAGTCTCCTAGCTGGATGAGGGCATATCACCCATGGAAGATCCAAGCCCACCAGCCTGTCGAGCCTGGGGCGCCGGGCCTGCTTGATTGTCAAAACCAGTGTGGTGTGTGACGAAAAGGAGATTTCTAGAGGGAGTAAAGTACAGTGGGCATCCTGGTGAGTGGATCCCTGTAGTGAGGTATGAGGAGAGGACTGCAATGCTGATAAGGCTTTCACCTGTGTGTGATGTGTAAGTGGGCGACCCTGTAAGCCAGAGGGGGCCTTGGTAAGTTAACCATGCAAATCAGGCTGTCGCCCATGTATGGTGTGTAAATCGGTGACTTCGAACTGAGGATCAGACCCAGAAGCCGTTGAATTGCCTTCCCCTGCCCACATGTGGGGAAGACCAAAGGAAACTTACCATTGCATCGGAGGAGGACAGATGACACCCAGCTGCGGCCCCTGCAGAGCCACATGTGTGATGTTCACTGAAGCAGCCACTGCGCCCATGGGAGAGGCTTTCTCAGAGACTCCGGTCGAACAGCCCCTGCTGGTGTAGGTAAAACTGATTAAAGGGCAGGAAGGCCCTGGGGGAACTTGTCTGCCTGATAGCGCTTTAGCACTGGAACACTTTTCAAACAGAGTCAAAGTGGGACTCCTGAGACTGGAACTGCTATTGGGGCCAAACCTGAATATCACGTATAGTGGGTTTGGAACAACCACTACCGCTAGTGAGAAGGAAGTGGGACTCAGGGAGCCCACTGTTGAAGACTAGAGCCCTAACCTTGGGGGGCTGTGTACATTTGTTACGTATGTCGTATTTAACTTTATGTTCGTTTATAAACAGTAATTTTGTCATAAAAGACAATACTTGATTGAATAACCATTAAATTATACTATTGAACGTCCTTTGAATTGCAAGCCTTAGTTCACTCGCTTGTATCCGCCCCAAGCCTTAGACTGCTCGACCTGTGTTACCACAGAGAGTCAAGTGCTGATGTGGTACTTGGCACTGTTGCTCTGGATCCACAGTAGGGCAGGCCCCAAAACTTGAGGAGTAAAATGCCTCAACCCACATGGTTGGGTCCAGTATCTCCTACTTGCCCTGTGGCTCTCTGAAGTGGGTTCTTCTGACAATGACAGTAAAGGGAAAATACCTATATGGCCATATGTAAAATGTGAATGACGTTTTCATTAATCAATAGCTGAAGAAGGCTAATCGAAAGTAAGCGACTGATGAAGGGGGTTGACCAAATTGCCTTAATTTGTATATTTCTTTGTTCCTCATATGAACTGTGGGAGGCAGCTACAGTCCGCTATCTTTAGGCCAGACCTATGAAGAAGCTAAAAAAGATAAAGGTGACTTATAAGAAATAAATGTAAATGGATACCGTAGCAAAATTGTGTTTTCTGCAATGTCACCTCAGATTGTTTGCCTTTTTCTGGACCCTGTATTTAATGGTGTTAGAATACTGTACACCTTACCACTGCTTAACAGTAGTAAAGTGTGTTTGCCTCTCCACTAAAATATGTGCTGTACATTGGAACACCCTAGTTGGCCTCTTCAACTTCCATATAAGTCTCTTGTAAATATGGTCTTAAGTGCACCTATTGCATGGAAAGTTAAATGTCATATGTAGGCAGCAGTGGGTATTTACACACCTACGGATATGACCTAAATATATGTCTGCCAGGAGCACCACTGTGCACTGGCTGGACTGCAGCTTAAATGCACCAAAGTGACAAAGGAAAAAGGCCTTCGCTATGATGGAATCCAGACCCGTTACATTGTGTCCCACAGGGAAGAGAGCTAATATATCACAACAGGACCCATTAGATATTGAGACTAATATGCTCTGCTGGTGAAATACAACTTAAAAGTTATTTTACTTTGTAGGTCTGGTCTGCCCTTTCCCTAATAGGCCTGGGTGGGATTAACATCTTTAGTTTACTCCTCCACTTAGGAAATGGTTAGAAAAATGTTTCAGAGGTATTCCCTGCTTAGTTTTCAATAACTGTTTTAAGGGTGAAATCAGATTGTTGATACCTTGTGCAGAAAAGTAACTTTTGAAAAAATGAATTTTAGAATGTCTGAGCCAGAACTAGCTTAAAACCAATTCTGCCAATCATCACAACTCTAGAACTTGGAGCAAACATCCTTGGTTGTTAGACCCGGCTCATAGGACAATGGATTGCCTCCGGGCCTAGGAAAGGGAGTTAACTGCAGACCACTTAGCAGGGATTAGCCATCTGGGAGTGGAAAGGAAAACATTTGGCAGAAGTAAGGTCTGCTTTAGCACTACCTCTTTTGACTAGGAAATTCCAAGGAGTGCTCCTTCTATTCGTCACCAGGACCCTCCTGGATGGTTAGGTTCCAGCCACAGTAGGAAAGAACAGTTTCATGTCAAGATCACAAAGGGGCAAGGTTATAATACAGCGTCCGTACACAAGGTGAACAATAAGAAAGCAATATCTGCCCCTAGGTTCGAGCTGAGTTTCAATTTCCAACAGTTGGTAAGTTCACTTTTGCATATTCCTTGTATTCGTTTCGAAAGGTGGCAAGACAGGACACCACTCAATAGTCACGGCTGCTGCCACTATGCAGCGAGGGGGCGGCAGGGCAGTAGCAGTGGCTGAGGTGGTGAATTAAAAAAAAAACATACCTGATCCTAGGGCCGTCTCGCGCTTCGGTGCTCCTCCGTTCTCCTGCTCCTCCCGACAGTCCATGAGACAGACTTCCCAACCAATCCAGACGCTGTTCTCATAATATGAGAGCAGCACTGGAATTGGCCTGAGCGGGATGGTTTAATGCTTTACTCAGACACAGGGAGTATGTGCCATTTCTCAACCTAGCTGTAGACTACACCCTGGGTTAGAGAAACCTAACTGTGCATGTATGTTTGGCTGGCCTTATACAGCCGACCAAATAGACATTCGGACTTAGAAGTGCACCAACCGCTCCTTCCTGTGACCCCAGCCCGACCCGCCCTACACATGCTGGCTTGGCCGGCAGCTGAAATTTAAAATATTATTTTATTTTTCAGCTGTTGGCTCTTAGCAAATGGGGCAATGCTCCTCCACCTTTGCGGAGGAGCCCTTCCTGCCACTCAACATGGCCAACATATCTTGCAGTGTTTTAAGCTTGGGTTGTGCCCCTGTGAGATGAGAACCTAGTATTTTGATGTTTGGCTTCTGTTTCCAATTTTCATAAATAATTAAATGGCATCCTGGTTTGTAGAGGGCGAGGGGCATTCAGGGGCATTTCAGACATGTAGTCTGCATCGTAGTTGAGCTTTTGCACCCAGCGTCCGAGGTCTCCCCTTGAGCACCACGTCTTACACCTCATTCTTATGAGTGACAGTTTGTGCTAGACCTGGAGAAGTCACATCCCTCATCCCCCATTGCTGTAAACGGGAACAAGTGCATCTGGATGATGACAGCCCTGTAGTGGAGGTGGTGACAAATGAAGGAAGGCGGGCCATCCACCAATCCAAGCTGGTAAAGTTCTGGCAGTCTATCCTCCAAGGTCTTACGCCGGTGTCTGTCTGTTGTGACTCAGGGCTCTCTCGGGAAAGTAATGGAAGGGAAGTCTTCATCAGTACATGTGATTTGTGTCCCATCAGCAGTGGTGATACCAGTGGGGAGGTCTGTTTAGGAGCTTTTACACCATCGCTATCTTGATAAACCCCCTGACAGAAGCTGACAGAAGATGGCTGAAAGGCAAATGGGATTCGACCAGTGTAGCATGAACAACAGAGGGTATGCAACAGGAACATATTAAAAGATGTTTATAAGGCATAAGACGAAGAGCATTAACACTACAGACAAACCATCCACCTGATTGTCAATTGCCACCCTTACTAGTTCTTTTTAAACCTCTGCAAATGCTTATCTACTTTCTTTCCCCATTCTACCGTAACGCCTGCCCCTACTTTCAACTTGTAATCCCAGTTTCTGATCCTTGCTCCAATGTTAACTCTTCTTCCTGCCGAATGTAATCCCCTTTCTTGTTCACTCTACCTTTTACAGATTGAAGTCTTCACCTCTGCTTCTTTCCCTATATACTCTCATTGCACCTCCTTTTCATATTCATCCATTTATTGCAAAAACTTACATGGAAGCAGGATAAATGAAAGACTCAAGGCTTGACCATTAAACAAAGGTAATAAGAGGGAGTGCTTGAGGAAACTAAGAATTTATGACACGTTACCATTTGCTCCTCACCTAACAAAGATCAGCAGTTTACTTTACTTACAAAGTCCCATTTTACAGAAGCAAATGAAATAAGCCACCCTTCTTGTTTCTTTTATACTGTGTAAGAGCAAACAGGAGATGAAGAAGCAAATCTGAGAAATCATGCAATCCGTTTTTGTGTCTGGCCGGACAACTTCTAATGCTGGATAAAGTGATTGCTAACTATAGAAAAATAAACCTGACACACACCCCACCACAGCATGGTGTGTTTAGTTAGGAATATGGTCCAAAGTCAGCATTCAGTAGCTGTAGTTCTTCAGAGTATTTCCTTGCAGTTCAGTGCCAGACATCTTTGGATTGATGTGGTTAAGAAAACTATCTCTGCATGTGGTAAAAAGCTCTGACTTCAGGGCGAGAATGCAAAATAAGAGAACAAGTACCAAGAGTGGAAACATGTTGGAGGGTTCACTGCAATAGGAACAAAATGTGTATTTATTACTAAATGGTAAGAAAAGTCTGTGGCATGGTCTATCAGAATCAAGAGCGTGGTTCACTTTCTACCACACAAACACAATTGAGTATAGAATTCCATGCCAGATTGGATGGTGTAAGCCCCATCCCTTCCCGACTTCTGCAATACACTGTAGACTCAAATTTTCAAGCAGCCATCATAATAAAAGCCTCCCCACTGGATTCTTTAGCCCCTTCACTTCTCTGCTCATCCCATAAGACCCCTCTCTTTCAACCCTTCCCAATCTCCTACAAGTGACTTCTGAATCTACAGGCTACCCCTGCCCTACAGTACCCTTTCCATTCCCTATTCTTCCTCCCCCTTTTCTCTCACTCAGTGTATGCATTGTACTCTATGTTGCAGCACTCCATTGTTTTGTTCAATTTGTTGTCAAGGCCCACTCAACCGCTTAAATGCCCACCTCATGTTTCAGATCTTGGGCAGGCAATATCACTTCCCCTGCCATCACTATAGCCCTCTGTAGTCACATTTTTTAAAACCAAGCACTGGTTTTAGGGAAACTAAAAGTTACTCATCAAAAATACACCATAGAAACAGATAGATATTAAGTAAATAAGTGATGAAAGATAATAGTATTACTTGCGAAAGAAGATTGCGCATAAATTATGAAGAAAAGTATAATTAAAATTATTGTTTTATTCGTTGGCTTTTAGAAGCCATTTGCCTCTGAACAAATGAAATGAAGTGCTGGGAGCACAGCAGAACAGATCAACAAGAGAAGGTGCAAAATCATCATCAATAACAACACACACGTCAACATTACAGGCAAATCGAGTGTTTTATGTGTATAACAATTTCAGCATCTCCTTCCCTCTGAGCTTTGAGAGTCGGTTATCCGTTCCAAGCTAGACCGTGAAAACAAGTGTACCTTTCCCAACTCCACACTATTATCCGCAAAAGCTATTTTGGAGTATGCAAATGGGTACTCAAAAATTACGTTTGCAAAACTCCCTGTTAGAGATCTCCGCCTCTCCGCCAAGTAGTATACATTGGAGGTACATAGGGGGATGGTTGGAAATTAGGGAATAATTATTATAAAATCGGTGAAGGTAAATTGAAAGAGGAGTTAAGGGAGCTACATGCTAATTCAAAACACATATCCATATAAGAGTAAGGCATCTACAAAATACAAAATACATATTTTAATCTACTACAGTAGTACTACTGAAAAACAATCTCAAATGCACTACATCCCTGCCCAGGTGTGGGTTAACCACCAACGATTAGTACTACAAGACACACCCTCAAACATTAATGGAGGCAGGCAATAAAACTAAAACACAGACAAATATATATATAAAATAAGCTAAATTAAGTTACATTTTCAATTAAACTGATTAAAATATATTGTAAATGATAACTTTTAGACAAAATGTAAATCATATACAAAATTATATATGACTTTTATACAAGATTTTGACACATTCACCAAAAATGAAACAGTAAGGGGTGGGGGTGGAAATTAACATTGAATTTATTACACATTTTTAAATACAAATAAAACATAAATTGTAAATATAAATTAGGTTAAAATCTACTGATATGTTAAATTTTCATTTAAAAAAAATAATTCAAAATTAACGTTCTTTAACTTCTCTATTATTTTCTATATGGAGATCTCCAAGCCAGTGTCAGAGTTCCAAATTCAGTCCACCACCTACCTCATTTGAGGTTTCTGAGGCCTGATTATCAGTGTCCTGTGTTGGATTATTGAATCTGTCCAAAATTAATCTGGAGTGATGATTATCACGTAGTCTGAGTTTTGCCCCAAAAACTGTGAATATCCACATATCCTAGCAATATCCAGACATTTTTCACTCGTTAAATGTGTGGTAGGTTTTACATGCAGAAATGTTACAGGGGGTGGGTACAGACTATATCACACCAAGCACTCCTTTAAATCAGCAGGTACCGTCCAGTACTGAGTACCTGCACTTCTTTCATTTGAAAGGTGGAAAGTGCTGACCAGGGGAGTATCTTGGTCAGTTAGGTGTTCAGGGTGTAAGCCTCAGATTTCCCAACAATCCCCCTAGTTAAAATAAATTATATGAGAAGCAAAGCAGGAGAAGGAGCAGTGGAAAGGGGGTGCTTAACACTCAATGGTTTGTAAAATAACCATTTTTAAGACCTTTAAACAGAGACGCGAGTGTGTGTGCCATAGTTGCAAACATTTGAAAAAAAAATCCAAGGACATTTTGCAGCACAGCTATAAATTACTTACTTGAAAATTTAGCACACTCAGTGCCCAAAGTTCCCCCCACTCCACCCAACACACATAATTAGCATATTTTAACTTCACCTACTTACCATAGTGCAGATTATAAGGTCTCCGCTATAAAGAGAGAATTGCAGAAAATTGAGACAGGAATTTGAAACTTGAGGCCACAGTAGCTGAGTTGGAAAAATTCTCCCATTCAGCAGCATTGGAGTATTTTTCGAACTCAGCTACTTTGGCCTAAAGTTTGAAATTCCCATCATAATTCCCTGCAAGCCACCTGGCAGGGCTGGAAGTGCTATTGCCAGGACTTTCCCGGGATAGTGAATTACCTGGGACAGTCGCCAACTTGCTGGGACTGTCCTGGCAAAACTGAGACAGATGGCAGCTATGGTGTATGTGTGTTTTTGTCTGAGTATGTACTAATCCCAAGTAAAATCCAATAGACACCTCACCATACCAACTGAAAGCAATTGTGCCCAACTATTTACTACAGCAGTGGTTCCCAAACTGTATCGACCCACGGCTCCCTTGACCCATTGGCCATTACCTGTGGCTCCTCACTGTTATGTTTTTTTGGAGGGTGGGGGGGATGTAAGCCCAGCCTCGGGAGTACTTGCATTTTTCTCCATGTAAATAATTGGGATGAAGCTGATGAAGGTATTATAATCATATATGCAGGGTACTTTGTATTACTAAGGCGGTGCCTCTAATAAAATATTCCTGGTTACACTTCTTTGCCCATGCCAATTTTAGAGTACCCTCTCAAACTGTTTTATCCTACCTACTTAAAGTGCTAGAAAGCGCCCCTATGCATGTAGGCCCCATTGCCAAAGTGTTTCTGCGCTTGAAGAATATTTGCATGTCATACGTGCCAACACACCTGTCTCAGCATGGTGACTCGTGATTTTGTAAACCACATACAGCTTTACTTTTGCTGTCTCCTCCCTAAAATTGCCTCAAAATCAATGCAAGTAAAATCAATTCCTCAGATTTCTTTTTTTTTTTTAAACGTCTCTCTTTCTTGCTTTCAGATGTTTTTTTTCATTATGCCATATATGGTGTTTTACCCACCCCCTTTTCTGAATCAAGGAGGGAGCAGGCCTGTCTGGAAATGTGTGTGAACTGAAATAAATGTGCACTGGAAGCACCTATGATTCAAGTACAAATGTCAATACTTAATAATACTTAGTGTGTTGAATAGAAAGGACAACTGTTCTTTCCTGAAAACATGCGTTGGTGTAAAATTAATTTAGAAATAAACAAAACTATTAACGAGTCTAACAAAATAAATCAGGCATCTTCCGCTTACTTTGGGAGCGTTGGAACGTGGGGATCCAGTGAAATATATAGATCATCTCCCTCGACATGACATCAATTAAGCACTACGTTTACAGCTTTAGGCATGTTACTTACAAATCATCAACATTATGTGTTTAAGTCTAATTAGTTTAACTAAAACCAACAGACCCTTCCACATTAGATGCCTTAAAGTGCTTGGTGCGCGGCTCCCCTGGCTAGGTTTGGCGGCTCCCCAGAGAGCCATGTCACACAGTTTGGGAACCACTGTACTACAGAATACATTTATTAGGGGGGTGTAACACTGCAAACAACCCCCATGAAGCTATGCCCCTGGCACTGACACCAAGTAATTACCTAGTGTAATAAACATTACACATGTCACCACTTATAACTGCGGCCCCTGTGCAACAACCTGTTTGCACAGGGATCTCAATTCACCAGGCACTCATAATCAGGCTCTAGAAAGTAGGCCATCACATGCAGAACCGGAATTCTTCAAGTTTCACCCCTAACATTTTGGCCAGGTTTGGCCAGCTGGAATAAATGAGGGAAAAACTGTAAGGACATGATAATTACCACAACAGACAACTTCTAATGCAGACTGTTAGAAATTGGGGTTCTCTAGTTGGCAGTGGCTGGCCACAGTCCAAGTAGGGTCCCTTCTTCCTAAGTCAGAGTAAGGGGGTTGCACCCTTTGACAACCCCTGCTCAAACCTGTGGTAATGTAGCAAGAGCAGCTAGGCTTATCTCAGAGGCAGTGTGTAAAGCATTTATGATCATACACAGTAACACGATGAGGGACACTACAAAGGGACACCACACAAGTAGTTATAAAAAATAAGTATCTTTATATATAGACTTAACACAAGACCAATAACGGTAAAAAGCCACAATACTGAAAAATGGGGGGTACTCTTGAAAAGCTGGAAAAAGAGTTCAAGGTATTCAAATAGGGGTTCAGTTCAAAGCAGTGGTCTCTGCGATCCTTTTACTTACAAAGTACCTGGATTTCGTAGCAAAACCAACAAAATGTTGCAAAGAAGCTGTAGCGATGATTTTCCCTATGCTAGGCCGGCAAAGCGTTGAATCCTTGCCGCAAGGGAGGATGATGCGCCGGGATGCGGGTGCTTGCGGGACAAAGCGACAGATTTCTTCACCCTAGGCCAGCGATGCGTTGAATCCTTACCGCGAGGGAGGATGATGTGCTGATCCTGTTGCGTGTGCAATCTTGTTGTGATGAAAGAAAATGGCGCCCCGCAAGGGAGCGACGATCAGGGTGCGATGCGAGGAAAAATGGAGGACGCACGTCATCCGCGCTGCGATGATCTCGATGCAATGATCCGGGGTCAGCGAGCCTTCGAAAAGCCCGCAAACGTGCGATGCGATGATCTCTGGGGTTAGCGAGCACTTTGGGGCCCGCAAGCGTGCAATGCGATGATCTTGGGCTTGTGAGCGCTCGGCGGCAGCAGCGCGTGGTTTATCCTACGCTCTTCAGCTGCGGCGGCTCACAAACGGCGTTAGCGACGATTTTCAGCTCTCTCTTCTCTGTAGTAGAACTAGAGGCCCTGGAACTCACAGGGGCCTCACCTGCAGATAGAAATCCTCGCTCAGAGGAATCAGGAGGCTGGTTGGGGAGCCAGATTTGCCTGTGACTCCAGCAGGAGGCTAGCTCTCTTCTAGCCCTTGGGTAATTCCTTAGAAAAAATAAAAGACTCTCAAAAGTCCTTTTCCCTATTCTTCCAAGTCCAAGGGGAATTGCTGCAGGCCAATCCAAGAAAAAGCACACAAGCACAAGGACAGTCCTCTCCTGCAGATTCCTTCAGTAACACGGACAGAGGTTCCTCTTGACATCAAGGAGCCATACAAAAATTAGGGGTTTGGGCACAGATATTTATATCCCAAAAGTCTTTGTTCTCAGAAGTCTCTAGTCACTTAACCCAGCCAGAACCAGTTCTGCTCAGGCCTGGAGCACTTTCTTTACCAGGCTGCATCCTTCCTTTCAGAAATAGGGGGTCTGCCATCAGACACACAGTAGGAGGTGGAGCCAGCATTCGCCTTCCCAGGCACAGCCCTATTCTGGACAAGGAGCTACCCCTCCCCAGTACTCAATGCAGATCTCTCTATTCAACCCAGGTCTGACTCAGCCTGCCTTGCCCCTCTAAAACCATACATCCAATACACATAACAGCAGAGCACACTTGGGGCTTAGGCAAGAAAATACCTACTTTCTAAAAGTGGTATTTTCAAACACAGAATATTAAAACCAACTTCACTAAAAGATGCATTTTATTATTCTGAGCTCAGGCATACTAATGTACCATGTTCCCTGAATCAGATAGGACTATAAGATGTAATAGCCAGTCTGCCCATTCTAGCCTATGGAGAACAGGTAGCCTTGCAGCAGTGAAAAACAAAATGGAGGGGGATTCACTACCAGGACATGCTACATATATCAAGCCATGTCCTACCTTACGCACACAATACACCTACCATAGGGGTGACTGACATGAGGCTATGGGAAGGGTCAGGGACTGGGAAGTGTGGGCACTTCACAGCCAAGATGGCAGTTCTGGACGGCGTACAGACACTGCAGTGGCAGGTCTGAGGTACACTTTACAAGCTACTTCTGTGGGTGGCGCAAACCAGCGCTGCAGGCCCACCAGCAACATTTGGGCCTTGGGCACACACCGGCCACGCTACTAGGGACTAACAGGTAAACCAAATAAGCCAATCAGGGATATACCAATTCACAACATATTTACACAGGGAGCATTTGCGCTGTGGCACTGAATGGCAGTGGCACAGCGCCCAGAGCATCTAATACCAGCAAAAACAGAGGAGGCAACAGCGAAAAATGGAAGAGAGACCCATGCCAATGGTGCCAGGTCTAACACGTGTCCCCCCCGCTGAAATGTGGGGAGAACTACCCATCTCCTTGGGGGTTCTCTTCCCTAAGGTGGAAAAATCTGGACAGACCATCAGCATTGGCGTGTTCTGTACCAGGGCAGTGTTCCACCGTGATATCCATACCCTCTAGGGAAATGGACCACCTCAACAACTTGGGATTCTCACCCCTCATCTGCATCAACCATCTGAGGGACCTGTGGTCTGTCTGAACCCGGAAGTGAGACCCAAACAGGTATGGTCTCAGCTTCTTCAGCGCCCAGACCACAGCAAATGCCTCGCGCTCAATTGCACTCCACCTCTGTTCCCGGGGAAGTAACCTCCTACTGATGAAGGCTACAGGTTGGTCCCAGCCCTCCTCATTGATCTGTGACAGAACAGCCCCCACCCCATGCTCTGAAGCGACTGTCTGGACAAGAAATTCCTTAGCAAAATTGGGCACCTGGAGGACAGGTGCTGTACACAAGGCAGTCTTGAGGGCATCAAAATATTTCTGACAGGTGTCAGTCCAATTCACAATCTTTGGCTGCTTCTTGGAAGTCAGCTCAGTCAAGTGGGCAACAATATTGCCATACCCCTTGACAAACTTCCTGTAATAACCTGTGAGACCTAGGAAGGTTCTCACCTGGGTCAGGGTCCTGGGGGGATCCCATGCCAGGATGGTTTCAATCTTAGGCTGTAGGGGTTCCACCTGGCCACTCCCCACCTGGTGTCCCAAATACACCACAGAACCCTGCCCAATCTGGCACTTACTGGCCTTGATTGTGAGGCCTGCTCTGCGCAGCCCCATCAACACTTCCCAGAGGTGGCTCAAGTGGTCCTCCCAGGAGGAACTAAACACTGCAATGTCATCCAGGTAGGCGGCACTGGAATCCTCCAGCCCAGCCAACACCTGGTTGACCAACCTCTGAAAGGTGGCAGGGGCATTCTTCATTCCAAAGGGCATCACACGGAACTGGTAGTGCCCATCGGGTTTGGGGAATGCTGACCGCATCCAAGAACACAAGAGCACAATAAGATGCGGCAAACGGTCAACCAAACTGACCAATCATTTCATTGACAAAGGACATGCTGATACTGACCTACATTGGGTGGTTTTGGAAAAACCCTGGATTCCACCACATATGGCAGACCGCACAAATTTCCTTTTTCGCAAAGAACAACAGTGGGTGTACAAACTCAAAACAGATGATGTGGGCCTAAATGATGATATACCCTGGGTCTCCATATAAAACCACTCAAATTAGTTGACATAGATAAAGACATTAGGGTCGATACTTCCATCACAATCATTGTAGCTTGCTAGCTACACTGAATACACAGGTATTCGTAGAATGAGTCCATAGTCTTGCGATTAGGGAGATAATTTCTCATTAAGGATGTGACTCGGAAATACATAATAAGGTTGGTCCCCTCGCATACAAGAAGAGCCAGTTAACTAGGTGGACCATGTATTCATCCTCACTTTTCTGGTTTACGAACCTGTGATTGGTGCACTATCTATAACCTTGTATTTTGTAGAGTACACATACTCCAATAATTACAACACTAGTGCGTACGTGAGGCCTCACACTTATACATTAACTGCATGAGCCTCTCTTATTTCCCGCTTACGGGTGTTTTGCTATATGTCTGATGATACCAGCATCATCACTATACGATCCACCAAACATATTAGATTTAGTACTAGCACATATGTTTAATGATTTCCAGGCATGTACAACAAAATAAATAAAAATAGAAACATAAATCTATCATGTCTTCTTCACTGCACGTAGGCGTGGGGCTTCTACAAATAATCCCCGATAGATAGGCAGCGGTAACTCAGCCGTCTCACACCATCATCTGGATCGCTAGGAACACTAGCTTATCCTCCTTCAAGCTATCGCGTACCAGTACACAGTATTCCTTTCAAACGCATGCGCAAAAGATTAGTATATCCTTCTCTATGTTATTCACATGCGCACGGTTGAAACACTACTCTTGGACGCATGCGCAGTTATTATACAGGCGTTTTTTGAGACTACCTAACTATTAGGCCCCACGCATCCCGCGCACGGCTGCAAACAATTACAGGGCTACTATAAATACAGTTGTCTACCTTCCGTTCGGTACCTCCCGGGGCGAGCTCTTGTGGGCATCGAGGTACCGACGGACAGGTAAGGCATCTAGTTGCTATGGACTTTACGAACCCTTTTAGACATATTGCTATGGATAGTGTAACTAAATAGGTTACCTTACTTCATTTTTTGTTAAGCTTAGATTTTACAGTTCTAACTTGCAATGCCACAGTTATTATTTGAAGCTCATTTGGGTCATTATTATTTTGCTACATTTAAGAGTATTTTGGCTCTCCTGTTTGACAAAGCAATATATTTTTTGTGATTAGAGAATAGTGTACTTATTTAGGCACTTATATCATTTCCCGCAGTGCGGGGCCTCCTTCCAAAGCAGCCAGTCAGGTAGAGGTGAGGCAGGACTATCCTACAATTGAGGGTAAGTCCAAGTTACTCATGACTTTTTTCCGCAGTACATTAAAACTTGCAATACAGTGACAAATGCACTCAGTATGCATAGTATTTCGTGTGATAATCCAGCAATCTGTTTGTGTCTCTCTCTCTCTTTTTCTACTTTTCTTTTGTTTATTTATAGATACCTGGGTATGACCTGACAGACAAATGAAACGCAGGAATACCGGTGTTGTATAATACTTTATTTTCTTAATACCATATAATTTCTTTCACTTCATTGCAGCAGCATTAGCACATAGTATATCTGGTCCTGAAGAAAGCCGCTGATACTTTGGAATAGATCAATAGGCTGAAACATGTCGACCACTAAGTGACAGTGGTTTTATATCCATACCACTGTGCTGTCTCGTTTTAACCCTGTCAAGTAGAACACATTAATAAAGTTACGTAGTGATTCTACTTAGTCAGTTTTAATGTCACCCATTCACTCCTTAATACAGTGCTGCATACCTCACTACATCCATCATCTCACTTATGGGATTACCATCCTTTTCCTTACAAAAACATCTCTGAGCTCCTTCTTTAAACACCGAAATAGTAGCTCCCAGTGGAGACTAGCAGCCTGATTCATGTACGGGCCGTTTTGCGTGTCCCTAATAGCGATTAATAGCGACTCGCTATTGAGGAAACGCAAAACGGCATTCATGTACTTTTCGGGAAAAAAATAGCGACTCGCACGCGGGCGCTAAAGCCGTTAGCGACCTACAAAAAACGCAGAAAAATCGCTATTTCCGGCTACCTGCGATCGGGATTGCGACTCGCAATCCCGATCGCACAGGATTGCGACTCGCAATCCCGATCGCACGGGATTGCGACTCGCAATCCCGTGCGATCGGGAATGCGAGTCGCATTCTCGCGGGATCTGGAAAACGGGAAGACGCATTCCGAGCACCGTGATGACATCACAACCAGGAAGCAGCCAGTTCCCACCCCCAAACACCACAGTGACGCCATCCTTCGAGTGTGCACGAGGGAAAGCAGACGCTAAACCACCGTTAGCGACTCCCGAAACGGCAGAAATAGCGACCGCCATGTCCGAGGAACCTGTCCCTGGCCCCAGCAACAGCGCTGGCCGCAAGCGCAAGCTCAAGTTCTCCGAGCAGGAGCTCGAGAACCTGATTGAAGGGGTGGTGGCCAACCACGACCGGCTCTTTGGTGCCAACTCCAGGAGGGTCCCAGAGCAGGAGAAGCGGAGGATCTGGCTGGGGATAGCCTCCAGCGTAAACTCTGTGGGCGTGGCGGACAGGTCGTTGGAGGAGCTGAAGAAGCGCTGGTACGACCTCCGAGGGCGTGCCAAGGAGAGGGTGGCGGAGCGCCTTGGTGAGGCATCGGGCACTGGAGGTGGCGGACCGACTGTCCCACCCAACACACCCCTGGAGGACCAGGTTGAGGACACCTTGGAGAGGGAGGCGTGTGTTGGCGTGACCCCTCTGGACTCCTCCCGCCCCACCCAAGACACCCAAGGTAAGTGGCATGCGACTGCCACCCTGTCCCCTATGACCGTCCCTGACCAAATAGGCTCACTCATTGGCCCTTAGTCATGCCTATGTTGTGCATCAGGAAATGCCCTGAAGCATTGTGGGAGACGTAGTATGTCCACAATGTAGTAGTACCACAATGCGGCCAGAAAGGTTCCAAAGTGCGCAAATCCACAGCCATCCAGGGAATGACACCCAGCATGCATGTAACATCTGCACATCTGACAGTCACATGCACCTAATGAGTATCCACTTACCCTCACAGGTGGCGATGATAGCAGTGACAGCGAGAGGCTGCTGATTGATGAGGAGGCCCAGGAGGAGGAATCCCTACCCGATACCCAGCCACCAGCCCCTGCCGATGCACCAACACCAGCAGCCAGGCCCCCCACCGTACCTGCTCCTGCATCTGCCGCTGCACCAACACCAGCAGCCAGGCCCCCCACCGTACCTGCTGCTACATCTGCCGGCCCACCGGCTGCCAAGGCCAGGCCCCCCACCGTACCTGCTGCTACATCTGCCGGCCCACCGGCTGCCAAGGCCAGGCCCCCCACCGTACCTGCTCCTACATCTGCCGGCCAACCGACTGCCAGAGCCAGGCACCCCACCAATGTGCCTCCAGTGCCTGCCGCACCAGCAACACCAGCTGCTACACCACCTGCAGCTCGTGCAACCAGATCTGGGCCAGCCACATCCGCAACACAGCGGCCGAACAGCAGGAGGGGCAATGGGCATCTCCATGCCTGCATGAGCGTGGAGCGGCGCATGCTCCGAATCCACCAGCACCAGTCGCAGCAGCAAGGAGCCATCCAGCTCCAGCTGCATAAAATTGGCCGCAATGTGGCGGGAGTCGGAGAGCGGATGGACCGCATGACGGCGGCCATGGACCGCATGACGGCGGCAATGGAGGACAATACTGCAGCGCTCGTGAAGCACCGCAGTGTTGCAAGCAGGCGCCACTACCAGCTGATGAGCCGGCTGTCGACCTATAGTAGGTCAAATTATGTGGCAGCAAATGCCACCACCCAGCTGTCGCGGCGCTCTCTGACCCAGCAGCACCAACTGGTCCAGTGCTGCGAGGACATAACCCGGGTGCTGGAGCACTTGACCACCGCCGTGACCGCACTGCATACACCTGTGCTACCGGCCATTGTAGGGGGAGACGATGCGAGTGAGGGTGCCTCCAGCGTGAGCAGCCACTCTGCCACGCAGGTCCCGCCACCTAGGCGCAGCACCAGGGCAACGCCTGGTACAGCTGCCCAGGATGAGGAAGAGCCTCACAGGCGCCTGGGCATTACGCGCCGGAGGCGCCAATGACATTGTGTGAGGGACACTGGCGCAGGCTGACGCTAAGCCTGCCATGAACCTTCACATGCAGTATGCAGGAATACTGTAATTTGTAAATAGTTGATACCATGACCCTTTTTTCTTGTGAATCAAACAAATACATTTATTTTGCTGCACACATTCGCCTTGTGTAATCATTACATTTTGCATGCAATTGTGATATGTGGGGTGGGGGAAGGGGGTGGGCTAGAAATTGTTAGCTGTGATGTGGTTGCGACGTCTGTGGCCTTCAGCTGGGTTCTCCCCGCGTGCATGGTGCGCATGTGCTGGTGGCCGGTCGTCCCCCTCAGATTCACTGCCTGAGATGTCAACTGGTATCCGGCGCTTGGTTGCAATGTTATGAAGCATTGCACAGACAGCCACAATGCGGCAGCACGCTGCAGGACTGTAATACATGGCCCCACCTGTCTTGTGCAGTATACGGAACCTGCTCTTGAGCAGCCCAAATGTCCTTTCAATACAGTTCCTTGTCCGGATGTGCGCAACATTGTAGCGCCGTTGCTGAGGTGTGGCAGGGTTGAGGTAAGGGGTCAGGAGGTATTCCCGTAGGGCGTAGCCACTGTCACCTGAATGAGAGGAGCAGATGTTGATTGCCTGTGCAGCGCAGTTACTTCATAGCAATGTGACATTGTCGACAAAGTGTACTTACCAAGTAGGTGTCCTTCCCCAAACTCTCCCCTGATCAGTCGTGTGTGGAGTCCGCTGTGCCTGAAGATAAAGGAGTCATGGGTACTCCCTGGGTACTGGGCCACAATGTCAGTGATGATGGTCTTGGCATTGCAGACCATCTGTATGTTGAGGGAGTGGTAGGACTTCCTGTTGCGGTACATATACTCCGTGCCAGCTGGTGGGCAGATGGCGACGTGGGTACAGTCTATGCAGCCGAGGACATGGGGAAAATGGGCGACATTATAAAATTGTAGTTTTGTCAGGTCCAATTCCTGTTGGCTCGTGGGAAATGTGATGTGCCGGTGGAGCTGGCTGAGCATGGCGTCAACAAAAGTGTGGAGGCAGCGTGACATGGTGGGCTGGGATATCCCCCCAGCAGCGGCTACTATGCCCTGGAAACTGCCGGAGGCCAGGAGGTGCAGGCTGCACAATACCTGCACATGTGTGGGCACAGAATTGTTTCGCCTTGTTGGGTGCTGCATGATGGGGTCGAGTTCTTGTATCAGCCAGGTGATCATTTCCCCATTCAGCCTGTATTTTGCATAAATCTGTTCTCTGGTTTGGCCCAGCAAGGTGACCCGCTGCCGGTAAATCCTTGCCTGCCTCATGCGTCTCCTCCGTGCTGCTCGCTGTAGCCTTCGCCGCCTCACCACCATGTACATCCCAGGCATTGTGGAACGCCTAATGCTGCTGCTGAATGTCCTTATGTGTGATTGGTCAGGCCTGGACCTGTTGGTGATTGGTCAACAGTTTTTCAAATTTTACTTAATCATGGCTTTTATGGTTACCACCTGCTTTGAGTTGTCCTTAAATTGCGCCGCGCAAACGTGCGAATTAGCGCTTTTTCGCTAATGTATTTATTTCATGAATGCCGATTGAGACAATATTGCGTTTCGCTATTCATTTCGCAGATTCCGTGGTTGGTCGCTATTTCCGTATCGCTAATGCTCGACTTCCCGGAGTCTGCGACTATTATAGCGTAATCGCTATTTCAATCGCTATTACTTTTTTGCGAATTCGCTATTTCGTACTTGAATGCCGATTCCGTGTTTTGCACCCGCAATTGCGTTTTCGCAGCCATTGCGGGCGCTATTTCGCTTCATGAATCAGGCTGTAGGTTTTCTACACTGGTAAGGAGGACCCATATGATGAAGCATGTCACCTTCGAGTGAGTGAGGGTTCTTATCCGTAAGGGATGTCTTCCCCAGTTAAGTTTCACTTGTAGTATTTTGGTTTGAGAGAGGCACTACTTATTTGCTCATATACACATGTTAGAGACCATAGGTGTACAATTTGGTATTTAGAATGCTGACCTCTCCTTGGCCCTATCAGTTAAGGTGATCTACCAGTACCAAGACGCTAGATCAAACGTGCTGAGGTACCGGGCAGCCCCCAACCGATCTATGAGCTCATCAGCTCTGGGGATGGGGTGCACGTCAGTCTTTGTGACCGAATTGAGACCTCGGTAGTCCACACAGAATCTGAATTCAGGGGTGGCACCAGGCGCGGCAGCTTTTGGTACCAATACCATGGGGCCGGACCATAGGCTGCTGGAGGACTTAATCACCTATAGGGCAAACATTTTGGAGACCTCCTCCTTAATGTAGGCCCTGAACCGGTCAGTCACTCGGTAAGCCTTGTGCTTGACAGGATGACTGTCCCCGGTGTCCACATCATGGACGCACCACTCAGTGACACCAGGCACCAGGGAAAATAAATCAGAAAATTGCCCCAACAGCTGGTGACAATCTCTCTGCAGCTCAGGGGTCAGTGTGGTGGAGAGGACCACACCTTCCACTGACCCATCCTTCTCTCCTGCACACAGGAGGTCAGGAAGAGGCTCACTCTCCTCCTCCATTCCAGCATCAGTGGCAAGAAGCATGCCCACTTCAGACCTCGCAAAGTGGGGCTTCAGGCGGTTCACATGCAGGACCCACAAGGGGTTCCGGGGAGACTGAAAGCCCACCAGGTAGGTAACAGGACTTTGGCGATCCACCACCTCAAAGGGACCGATCCACTTATCTTGGAGCGCACCAGGCTCCACTGGGGCCAGTACTCAAACCTTCTGACCAGGTTGAAACTCAACCAGAGTGGTGTTCTGGTCGTGTCAGCATTTAATTTCCTCCTGGCTGGCTTCCAGATTTGCCTCAGTAATTTTTCTGAAACACCGAGTCTGATTCCTGAAGGCCAAGATGTAGTTGAATACATCTTGGGGAGGTTTCCTGGGAGATTGCTTCCAACCTTCCTTGACCAGACTCAGAGGCCCTCTTACCGGATGGCCATAGAGCAGTTCAAAGGGACTGAACCCTAAGGACTTCTGTGGCACCTCACGGTAGGTAATCAACAAGTATGGTAAGAGGACGTCCCACTTACGCCTCAGGGGCTCCTCTAGGCCCATAATCATGCCCTTCAAGGTCCGGTTGAACCTTTCAACCAGACCATTTCCTTGGGGGTGGTAAGGAGTGGTGAACTTATAAGTTACCCCAAACTCCTTCCACAGGGACTTCATGTACTGGGAGATGAAATTGGTCCCCCTGTCAGACACTACCTCTCTGGGGAACCCCACGCGGGAGAAAATCCCCAACAGTGCACGCCCCACCACGGGGACCGTCACCGTCCTTAGCGGGATGGCTTCAGGGTACCGGGTGGCATGGTCCACCAGGATAAACCTGTTTCCCATGGCTGTCTTGGGATCCAGAGGCCCCACAATGTCAATGCCCACTCGCTCGAATGGGGTACTAACAACGGGAAAGGTCTGGAGTGGGGCCTTGTTCTTCCCCCCACTCTTCCCACTTGCCTGGCAAGTCTCACATGTCCTGCAATGAGTGTCTGAACTCTTGCGCACCTGGGGCCAATAAAAGTGGGTGACCAGCCTTTCAAAGGTCTTGGTCTGCCCCAGATGCCCTGCCAATGGAATGTCATGAGCCAACCCCAGGAGGAAGGCTCTGAAGCATGCGGGCACCACCAGCACACGGGCTGACCTCAGCTCAGCAGCCTTAGGCTCGCTATACATGAGACCGTTCTCCCAATAAATCAGATGTGAATCAGACTGGTCACCTGCTGCCTGAGCGGCGGCCTGTTGCTGCAGACCCTCAAGAGAAGGGCAAACTCTTTGCTGCTCATAAAACTCTTCCCGGGTAGGCCCTACTTCCTGCTGCCAGTGGGTCAGCTCAGGTAGGCCCCCCAGGTTGGTACTCTGCTCCCCGGTAGGCTCCAGGGCATCCCCTTCGGGGTCTGCTCCCTCCTGGGCCGTGGGAACCAAGGGGGCCGACTCCTCATGTCCCCTGCCCCTTCTCTCTGAGGCCGGGACCTGGGCCATACTCTCAGGCTCCAAATCCTTCTCAACACCCTCCTTAGCTGCCATGGACCTGGTGGTAGCACACACCTACTCAGGCAGACCCAACATTTGCAAATGAGCTCTCCTTTCCACTGTAGCCCATGGGGAGTTCTCCAAATCATTGCCAAACAGGCAGTCTACAGGCATGGCGGGCCTCACAGCCACCTGAAGAGTTCCTGAGACCACCCCCACTCAAAGGGAACCTGAGCCACCTCACACTGGCTCTCTGAGTTGTATGCTGACACTACAGGGTAGAATGCATGAGGGACAACCTGCTCTTTGGACACCAACCGGGAGCTGACAGCAGTTACACTGGCTCCTGTGTCCCTTAAAGCCTCCACTTTATGGCCATTGATGGTCACCCGCTGCCTGTACTTCTTAGTGTTCTCAGGCAGCGCTGGTTTAGGGACCATCTCAAAGTCTCCTAATGAAACAAGGGTTAACTCTACGGGATCCCACCCTATTGGGGCGCCCATCTCTTCCTCTCCCAGGGCTACACTAGCAAGCTGGCTGGGTGGCACACGGGGTGGTGCGGGGTAGTCCCTTGCAGGACACTGGGGATCAAAATACCAGTGGCCCACTGGGCCACACTTAAAACAAGTATGGGGCCCCCCCTGAACAGGCCTACCTGTCGGGGGCCATGACCTCTTTTCCTGGGGAGGCTGGGATACCACTGCTTGGTTCCCTTGGGGATTACTTTGGGGCCCTCTTGGATCTTCCCTTGGTTTACCCCTGTCCCCCCCACTTCTCTGCTGGGGACCCTGCCCACCTCTGGCGAAGTCTCCCACTGGACCCTTGCGAACCCTGGTGCTCACCCAGCGCGTCCGCCTCCTCAGCAAGCTTTCTAGGGTTAGTTAGCTTGCAATCAATTAGGTGCTGGCGTAGCTCAGGAAAACAGTTACTAGATAAATATTCCCAGGCAATCAAATCACACAGTTGCTCAAAAGTTTATACTTTGCTACCTTTTACCCAGCGCTCCATTGCTCTGCAAAAAAAGACACATATTCAACCCATGTGGTACCCTCTCTTCTTGCAGGTCCTAAACCTCTGCCTATACATTTCAGGTGTTAAACCATAGTGGGTCATCAAAGCCTCCTTCATGTGGGCATAAACCATTCTACTTTCCTGGATTAGGTCCAACAAGGTATCCCTCCCCTCACTAACAAAGCGCCCCCACAACCCCGCTCCCCAATCCTTCTCAGTGACCCGGTGGGACACCATAGCTAACTCATATGCTGTAAACCATTGTCCAATATCTTCACTTTTGTGGAAATCCTTAATTACCTCTTTGGGGATGTACACTCTACTCTCATTATGCACTACCGGTATGCTGCCACCAGAGGGGGAGATCTCTACACTCTTGGCCTTGATCTCCAACTCCCTCAATACTCTCTCATGTTCAAATTTCATCTTCATCATCTCAAATTCTAACTTCTTGTTCTCTAGGTCCCTCTGACCTTCCATCTTGAGCCTAGCCATCTCCATATTATGCCGCCTATCTCTCTCCCTGTCCTCCATCTCCTCTGGAGACAGACCCCTTGAGGACACACTCATGCCCGGGCTAGACAGTGCTTTTTCACCAACCAAATCTACCACTTCCACCTGCTGCTCTCTCACATTCTCTCCCTCCTTCCCAGGCCTTCCCACATTCTTAGGAGCATCCCTGACTTCTAGTCAGGCCTTCAGGGCTTTGTAAAACTCCTCTCTCTTAGTGAGGCCTGTGATAGGGACAGTGAAATGTTTGCAAAATAACTTGAGCTGCTTGGCATTGTAGGTATCTATTCTCTCTTGTTCCCAGGAGAGAGCCTTCAAGGCATTGGATCTGGGCTTGTCCATTGTAGAAATAACTTGTGATATCAATCAAAACTAGAATCAAAAATGTATGTGGTTGCGTTATGGTCTGCACTCACTAGTAGTGTACACTATAATTACTGTATGCGATCACAAATGCAAGTCCAGATCTCACCGCTGACCCCCAATGCTAGAAATGGGGGTCTCTAGTAGGCAGTGGCTGGACACAGTCCAAGTAGGGACCCTTCTTCCTAAGTCAGAGTAAGGGGGCTGCACCCTTTGACAACCTCTGCTCAACCCTGTGGTAACGTAGCACGAGCAGCTAGGCTTATTTCAGAGGCAGTGTGTAAAGCATTTATGATCATACACAGTAACACAGTGAGGGACACTACAAAGGGACACCATACAAGTAGTTATAAAAAACAAGTATCTTTATATATAGACTTAACACGAGACCAATAATGGTAAAAAGCCACAATACTGAAAAATGGGGGGTACTCTTGAAAAGCTGGAAAAAAGTCCAAGGTATTCAAATAGGGGTTCAGTTCAAAGCAGTGGTCTCTGCGACCCTTTTACTTACAAAGTACCTGGATTTCGTAGCAAAACCAACAAAATGTCGCAAAGGAGCTGTAGTGATGATTTTCCCCACACTAGGCCGGCGATGCATTGAATCCTTGCCGCAAGGGAGGATGATGCTCCGGGCTGCGGGTGGGTGCGGGACAAAGCGACAGATTTCTTCACGCTAGGCCAGTGATGCATTAAATCCTTACCGCGAGGGAGGATGATGCGCTGATCCTGTTGCGTGTGCGATCTGGCGCCCCGCGAGGGAGCGACGATCCGGGTGCAATGCGAGGAAAATGGCGGACGCACGGTGTCCGCGCTGCGATGATCTCGATGCGATGATCCGGGGTCAGCGAGCCTTCGAAAAGCCTGCAAACGTGCGATGCGATGATCTCTGGGGTTAGCGAGCACTTTGGGGCCCGCAAGCATGCGATGCGATGATCTTGGGTTTGCGAGCGCTCGGCGGTAGCAGCGCATGGATTTTTCTTACGCTCTTCAGCTGCGGCGGCTCGCAAACGGTGTTAGCGATGATTTTTTAGATCTCTCTTCTCTGTAGTAGAACTAGAGATCCTGGAACTCACAGGGGCCTCACCTGCAGATATAAATCCTCGCTGGGAGGAATCAGGAGGCTGGTGGGGGAGTCAGATGTTCCTGTGACTCAGCAGGAGGCTAGCTCTCTTCTAGCCCTTGGGTGATTGCTTAGCAAAAATAAAAGTCTCTCAAAAGTCCTTTTCCCTCTTCTTCCAAGTCCAAGGGGAATTACTGCAGGCCAATCCAAGAACAGGCACACAAGCACACAGACAGTCCTCTCCTGTAGATTCCTTCAGTAACACGGACAGAGGTTCCTCTTGATATCCAGGAGCAATACAAAAATCAGGGGTTTGGGCACAGGTATTTATACCCCAAAAGTCTTTGTACTCAGAAGTCTCAAGTCACTGAACCCAGCCAGAACCAGTTCTGCTCAGGCCTGGAGCACTTTGTTTACCAGGCTGCATCCTACCTTTCTTGAAAGAGGGGGTTTGCCATCAGACACACAGTAGGAGGTGGAGCCAGCAATCACTTTGCCAGGCACAGCCCTATTCAGGACAAGGAGCTACCCCTCCCCAGCACTCAATGCAGATCTCTCTATTCAACCCAGGTCTGACTCAGCCTGCCTTGCTCCTCTAAACCCAGAGAGCCAATACACATAACAACATTAAAACCAACTTCACTAAAAGATGCATTTTATTATTCTGAGCTCAGGCATACTAAATTCGAATTTCTACCATGTTCCCTGAGTCTGACAGGACTATAAGATGTAATAGCCAGCCTGCCCATTCTAGCCTATGGAGAACAGGTAGGCTATCAGCAGTGAAAAACAAAATGCAGGGGGATTCAATACCAGGACATGCTACACATATTAAGCCATGTCCTACCTTAGGTACACAATGCACCTACCATAGGGGTGACTGACATGAGGCTAAGAGAAGGGTCAGGGGCTGGGAAGTGTGGGCACTTCCCAGCCAAGATGGCAGTTCTGGACTGCGTGCAGACACTGCAGTGGTAGGTCTTAGGTACACTTTACAAGCTACTTCTGTGGGTGGCGCAAACCAGTGCTGCAGGCCCACCAGCAGCATTTGGGTTACCAGCCCTGGGCAAACACAAGCCACGCTACTAGGGACTAACAGGTAAACCAAATAAGCCAATCAGGGATATACCAATTCACAACATATTTACACAGGGAGAGAAGTTGGCCTAACGGCTAGGTTGCTCGACCTCGGACCTGGGGATCTGGGTTCGAGTCTCGGTAACGACGCCAAAACCTCCTGTGATTCTGGGCAAATCACTTAATCTCCCCGTGCCTAAAAATGAAAGTGTGTGTCCTCATGTGAAAAAAAAAAACGTAACTTGTGCTATGTAAAGCGCTCTGATAACTGATTCGGTTCGGTTCTAGTTCGCGCTATATAAAACTCTACCAAAAAAATAATAATAATTTGCGCTGTGGCACTGAATGGCAGTGGCACAGCGCCCAGAGCAACTAATACCAGCAAAAACAGAGAAGGCAACAGCGAAAAATGGAAGGGAAACCCACGCCAATGGTGCCAGGTCTAACACAGAAAAAATGTGCAAAGTGTTTTTTTCCAAAGTGATCGAAAGTTTGCCCTGAACTTGTAAAGTAGGCCCAGAGAAGACGCTTTACAAAAGTTACTCCTGTCACGACCCATCCTCCTGTTCCCTATTGTCTCACACAGGGCCGGACTGGCCGGAGCGGGGACCAGGCAATCCCCCGGAGGGCCGCACGGGTGGGGGACGGTTTTGGGGCCCTGGGGGCCGTTTTTGTTACAGGGCCGTTTTTGCAGCATAGCTGCAAAATCGGCCCTGTAAGAAAATTGGCCGAAATCCGGCCCTGGCAAAGAGCTCGCTGGTACCCTCAACCCCCGTGGTGGGGGGGGGGGGGGGCGAGCACTTTGCCAGGGCCGGCTTTCGTTCCCAGTCCGGCCCTGGTCTCACATCACCCCAGACATCCATATTATAAATGCAGGATGTAGTCTATGACATTTTACAGCTTAAAATCAGCTTTAAAGTTACTTGTGCGATGTCTGCCTTTAATTAAATTGCTTCTGCTGTGTCACTGCGCAGGGTAAACATCCGTAGCATACCGCAAAAGAATCCTAGAGAACACAGCTGGAAATCATCCCTACTTCACTGGCACGGCTCCCAGCTACAGACATGTAAACAGAGTAGAATGGACACCAGGATGAAGGTCACAGTTCATGTTTGGATGAAAAACTCGAAAGCACATTTAGTTTTAAGGAAAACGGGGCCTCCTCATTATATTTAAATGTTCTGAATCTAACTTCTACATTGGCTCACCCTGGATGTGGCATTATCTCCATTACCAAGGATGTGTGACTTCTGTCTGTCCTAATTAGCAGAGGAACAGTAAACATCTCAATTAGCAGTGGGAGAGCAACAAGGGAGAAATTAACAAAACTGTTAATTGTACTGAATCTGTAGACAGCAAACTAAGCAATTGTTGTTCAGTTCCCCACCAATGAGTAAGCAGTCAACAAAGGTTTTTTTGTGTTTTTAATGTTTGTCAAGCCTATAGTTGTTTACTTGTTGGCAGAGTGTTATGCAAATTGCATTAGGCGGGCGTCACCGGGGTGTACTGTTTGCGGAAATGGTCCTCCTAGCAAACAGCAGGGGTGGATTCATCACACACATTTTAGCGCACAATCTTACTTTATCAAAAGACAGAGCGGTTTGCGTTGCGGTGCTTGGGCAGTGAAGCTGTCAGCACTGCAGGGGAGACACAATCACTCACTTTATGCAAATCAATTTTGCTGTTGAAAATGTGGAGTTGTGATGGGCGGAACTGGTTCAGTATCCATCACATAATGACCCCAAAATGGGCTCCTAAATAGACCTCAGTCTGCCCCAGGGAATGCGAAGGATGGAGAAAAAAAGAAAAAAAAGCTCAGAACTGGAGACAATGTCCGTAATGATGTGGGGTAAGATTGTCATCCTAGCCACATTAACCACAAAGCCAAGAGTGAACCCCTAAGATGGAGGGGAGGGCCAGAAGAAAGCAACACAAAAGATGTCAGTCGAAAATTTGGAGAGCCCTATTTCGTGACAGAGATGCAGAGCTAGGGCTGGTGGGGGGACCTGGTTTCGTGTCCTGGCGGGGTTCAGTGTTGGGGCTGTTTCCGGACTTTGCTGTTGTGGTGCAGGAGGCCAGGCGGGGGTGTACCGGCTGGGGGCGGCGCTGCGCGGTCTGGATCTTCGGTGTGGCATGTTGTGTCCAGCTTGCCTCCTGGTGGATGTTGGGGGTCGTTCTCATGTGTTTGGTGCCCCCGCTGTGGTGCGGGAACTTTGTGGGGACGGTGGAGGGGGGGACAGCCACGGGGACGCCTCCATGGCCTCCCCCCCTAGCAGTGGTTCGGTGGCCAGCGTGGACTGGTTCTCCGGTGGGTGGTCGGTGCGGCCTGCACTGGGGAGCTGCAGCTGGGTTCTTGGGTGGCCTTTTGTTTTTTGACGGGTGGTGTGACTCTGGTGATCGTTGCAGGGTTGGGTGGCTGGCGTGGCGTTGCCGCGGCCCAGGTGTTGAGCACTTTGCGTTTGTTTTAATTGTGGAAATGCATTCCTACTCGTGCACTCAGGTTATATTGAGCTGTTATGTTTGTTCTAGTTGATTCAATGCCCATTAGACTCCCAATGTTAGACTTGTTACCTCTGCCTCAAATTGTAAAGCGCTCTGGTATCCTTCGGGATCAAGTTTGCGCTATATAAAACTTTATAAATAAATTTAAAAAAATAACCTGGAGCATGGATCAAGTGCCCTGCGCACTGGCGCCATCCCAGTGGCGACACCCCCAGTACTTCCACCAGCATTTAAAATAGGTAACTCTGCCTTGGTGACACACAACCCTGACCGAGCATTTCCTACTGATCATAGGTATGCACCTCTATATCTTAAGGGCTAACAGTCTAGGTTCTTCACCTAAGCGCAGCAGCAAGAATACATGTTTAATCATCCCTTTAGAGTGACAGTACTCATAACATTTGGATATCATTAGAATACATTGCAATTACAGCCCCTAAAGGCATAGCAGATAACATCACAGGTTTAAGTAAATACAGTCAGACACCCTAGCAGGAATGTCTAGCTACTTAAATCCACTTTGCTTATGACTCCACCTTCCACCAGAGCGGTTTCAGTGCCCTGACCAGGGCGGAAGCTCGTCTGGAGAAGTGTAGGAGTCTACCGGATTCGAGGAAGGCAGAGAGCTGGCGGTTGACACATTTTTCTGCCATTCCTGCCAGTAAGGAGATGGGGTGAGTACTTCGGAATTCGGCTGATTTTATAGGAATATTTTAAGTTTTCAAAACTTCACACTTAGAATATTTTTCGAGTCAAACCAGTCAATGTTATCCAATGGTAGGTAAGTGAGTTACCGGTTTTCAGGTGAGTACTCGACTGGCGAAGTTAAGGTTCTGGGCATAGACTCAGGGGTCCCCCAGGGTTGGGTAGGTACAGTTGGTTCACCCTCAGTGGCACAGGGGCAGCCGGGTGCAGAGGTAGGTAGGCCCAATGTTATCCAAAAATTGTAAAGCGCTCTGATAACCTACAGGCCGACTGAACAGAGATAATCTTCCCTTACTTGCCGGCCCCTTATCCCAGTCAACGTTCAGTCATTGTTTTGTCGTTTTTGACATGGGCATAATAACCTCTCTAAGCACTATACTAATCCTGACTTGTTAGAACTCACGAGAAAAAGACATTTTCAGAACTATCAAGTACTGGAAGCCCCAGCACGTCTTGATATCAAATGTATCCTAAAGTTACCTCATGTCACTGTATTTTCTTATGTAAATACTCTATGGCTATTGAATGTACCTACCTCATATTACTATGATTCGTAATGCCTCAAATTGTAAAGCGCTCTGATATCCTTCGGGATCAAGTTCGTGCTATATAAAACTTTATAAATAAAAATAAATAAATAAATTGGTCTACAGTGGTCAACAGTCTGAGCTTTCTGATACGTTTTCCCTTCCCAGGGCTGCCTTGTCTGCGTCTCGCTCTGCTCACTGAGTACCGTCCCTCCCCTCAGGCTCGACTTTAGCGCTGGAGGCGCCCTATGGGACATTGTTTGTTGGTGCCCCCCAGTGACCACATCTACCACTGATTCCCTCACAGCCACCATTTAACAGTGCTCAAGTCTCTATAACCACTCTCTCTCAGACTGATTTAGTTTTATAGTACCACTCATACTAGTGTAGGGTGCCAGAGCACTTTAAATCTCTCACACACACACACACATTGGCACAGAGACAATCATATGTGTGTAAATCAGTGTATAGGAAATGTTACATAAGACAGAGGACTACAAATTGTAGGAGTCACATGTCATCTATACTGGTAGGCAGTATAGTTTAAGAGGCCTTGGTCTAGAAAAGCACAAATTCAGAATTTAAAACTAACATCATTGTTAGCTGTTCTCTTTAATAATTAAGACATGATGTCTACCAAAATGACCCATTTTATCCAGTTTAGGATAATGAAAGACAGGGCAAAAAGACATATAGCTCTAATACATATCTTGCAGTTTGCATGCAGCTCTTTGATGACAGTTAATAGATTACTATGCTATATTAGGATTTTAACTTATAAACTGCAAGTAACAAAAGGATCCCTGGGATACAAGCAGTAACCCACTGGCCTATTTACATTATATGCACTTTGTGATCTGTATGGTACACATTCTTTGCAAAAGGCATATTAACCCACTGCACTACCTTAGGATGAGTTAAAACTTCCACTAGACAAATCTCTGATCTCTCTCCAGCATGAACATTAATCACTGGAGTAAGCTGGACGTTCTTATTGATAGCTGAAAATTGCTGGAAGCAGGAAACACGGGCAGCAGGTGTTTTAAAACAGAAATATACTTACAAACAAGGCGCCCCCACCCCAAGTCTGCACCCGGTGCGGTGGCACCGATCGCACCGCCCAAGTGCCAGCCCTGCCTCCCCTTATTCCCCTTGGGTGGCATGACTCCTCCATCTGATCCAGCGGCCTATAGAAAATATATCATAAACTACGCTACCCAACTTCATAACCTATAAACAAAATTCTATACTAAATATGGACCCATTTATAAACCTGACATATTTTGGGCCTACTGAATCAGGTGGTCAAATTAAATCTATATACACATTATCTACAAACTATATACATTTTTATACATCTGCGGAAAGAATGTTGTCATTAGAATAAAACTATACCATTTAAATGACCACCATTGGCGACGTGATCTAGCTAATAGTAACCTACACTCCTGAATAACCAAGACCAGCTTGTTTGTCAAAAGTAAGATTTTATTTACTAAATTATGGTATATAATTTGATAGTTTTATAAATGAATTTTATTTGTAATAAAGCAAGCATGACTGTAAAGAAATATGAGAAAAATACAATTTAAGCAAGTGAATCAAAATTAAATGAATATTTAAAGTTTAGCATTTCTAAAATCTAATTCCCTAACTGAGCTAAATAGATAGAAATTAAAGTAAAGTTCTTTGAGGATTCTTACGTGCTCCACGCAAAGTCCAACAGCACATCACCCTCATCGGAAAGTCAGAAAGCAGCAGCCAGCCCATCCCTAAGGGCATGACTTTTTATACCTTTCTACGCTAACTGAACTAAGCAAAGGAAAGTTTTCAGAAATCTTCGACGTCCCATTGGCTGAGAGTGACAAGTGACATGTCACCCAGTTTTCAAAAAGTTCCACTAAATCATATTTCATAGAGACCATTGTTCCTTCCACGTGAAGCCAGAAGCTTCCTCATATTGCAACAAATGTATTAAGTCATTCTCGCAGCGTCCATTGACTTTCATTATACTTCCGCGGATGCCAAGTTAAGGATTGACAAAATGTTCACTTTCGACCTTGGCCATGTCCGACAGAATGATGACAGCATTAGTTTTTGCTTTGTGAACGCAGCTTTTGACAAACGCTTTAATTCAGAATGGGCGTCTCGTGACTTTCTGCAGAATTATATGTCAGCTCTTTTCTGCGGCTCGAGTGACTAGGCCCAAAAGCAGGCAACTTATGATTTCTAATATAAAACAAACACAAGAAAAGTATTAATGTAAGAAATAATGTAGATTCTGTATCCACCCCTTGGTTCACTAATTAATTAACCCATCCGATTAATCAAAATGTTACCTAGCCATTGCAAACAAATAAAGCAGCGTTTATATCTACCAGTCTCCGTTATTCCATGAGACCCATATGCACCTAGAATAGTAGAAATGACATCACACAGACAAGGAAAAGCAAAACAAGCACATGCTTCTTTTAAGTTTGCAGCAGTTAGTAATGACAAAAACGAAAACAATAATTTATTTTATTATTTTGCACGAACAAAAAGATGCAACATTTATGCACGTTTATGAGCACACATGTTAGTCCCCCCACGTGTAAAGTTTAATCTAAGTTGTATTAGCACGACATATCACAAATCATTAATATTTTTATTCATGTTATGGAAATGTGACTTCGCGAGTTTAAACAAAATTTTGTTTTCTATCTCGCTCCATCAACTCCCTCATCTGGTGATTAACAAATCACCACACCAGCACTCAAAATGTTGATAAATTAAATTTATAAGAAATCGATTCAAATTCATTTGTATCAGTAAACCTAAAAGTCTGTTTCTGCATAATCTTTGCAATTAACATGACGCTCTCTATGTAACTCCTGTAATTCGATCTCCCTTTCTTCTTCTTTTCTGAGTTTATAGATTCTTTTCTTTTCTTTCAACTGTTTCTTTCTTTTATGTAACAAACAACCTAATTCGGTCAAAATAAAAATGAATACTATTATAATCAAAGGTGCCAGAATCTTGCCAAGAATTGAACTTCCGATATTATGAAACCAGTTTTTAATTGCTTGAAACCTTTTAGAAAGTTTCCCTGTAAAATCTTCTTCTTCTAAAGGAATTATCTCTGAATGCATTTGTGTAATATTCTTAATATACATTTCAATATTCTTACTTTCATCAGGAATATATGTACAGCAATGTTGAACATGTAAAATGCCACAGACTCCTCCCTCTTTTGCTAGGAGTATATCTAAAGCAAGACGGTCTTGAATTACCATAGATCTAATTGCAATAACTTCAACATTCACTAATTGAAACCCATCAGCTGTGTCAGTTGATAATCTATCAACTATAGTGGACAATTTTCTGATTCTCCCTGCATTTAGGGTTATACCAACAAAAGGTATTACAGCTTGAAAAATATCTCCCAGAACTTCAGTAAAAGTTTCTCTTTTAGCTCTATTTACATAATTATGAATTTTAAACAATCCTTCTGAATCTCTGTCAACATGAAACACTTTAGGAAAAACAATTCCCACATAACAAGTTCCATACCAATGGTCTGGAAGGTTGTAGTAGGCTTTGTCACCACAAACAAAATAAATCCCAGGAAAGATAGGATCTTTTCCACCTTTAAATCCCCAACCTCCCAATATCTGATAAGTATCTTCACAGTTACTTGCACCTACAAAGTAATTATCAAAAAGTGTATTATCTCTTCTAATGCAAAGTTTTCCACTAACTGGTTTGTCTATGTGAATTGCAATATTTTCAAGCATTTTGCCATTTAATCTCTCATCCTCTTTTTGCCAGAAGGCTGACTTAGTCTGCTTGACTAATTCATTTCTCTTATAAATTGCTCTTCTCTCCTCAACCATATTCAAAAATTTCTTTCCTTCAGCACTTAATTTACATGTTAGATTATTCTTGTAAGCATACTCATAAGTGAGTTCATTAGTAACAAGGAAAAACTCTCTCATTTGTTTTGCTTTCTTATGCTTATTTAAAGCGTTATCAATCTTAATATTAGCAAAGATCTCATCATAATTTGAATAATAATATTCTAAACGTCCAGTTTGATAAAATAAACTAGTTAATACACTACATGTTACAGCATAAGTGAGAGGAAGCATGTTATATGTTACTCCCTCAGAAACAGAAGCAGGTAATTTAACACAGACATAGCAGTCTTTTGCATCCATTACCTTAACATATTCACTCAATAGCTTTGTGAATGTATTACTTGAAAAATCACCTATTGATTTATCTTGATGAATGTTAGGCTGATGATCAATAACTTTTGCAGACGCACTATGTTTAGTTTGGCTAACCAGAGCTTTGCTTGTTATGTTAACTTTGTGTAATTCTCTATTCATTTCTAAAGGGATAATCACAGCTAGTACCAACCAGAGCAGAACTAAAATGAGCAGACATACCAGAGTCATCTTACAGCATCTTTTAAAAACAGAACACTTTGAAGTGCTCTCCTTAACATAAGGCATTTTTGGTTAGTTTTAGCCTCAAAAAATAAAAATAAATTTTAAAATTTATATACACCCCCCTTTTAAAATATATTTTTCTTTTATAACCCTAAACAAGATTTCTTCGACCTTATGTCATACATAAGTTTTCTTCAACTAAACAGTTTTTCTTCGACCTTGTGTCAACTAACAATTTTTCTTCAGCCTTTTGCCAATTTAATAATTCTGTACTTTAATCATTGTCACTAATTTCTTGGATTTCGTTTTCTTCTTCACTACTATCATATATGTCAATAACAGGTGGAATTACTAAGTAAGTCCACTCAGGAGACTTGTATTTTTGGTTTGGTCTTATTATTCTCTTCCCTTTTCTCGATATCACTTCAATTTTCCTTCCAACTCCAACTTCTTTTCCAGGACTCTTTTGACTACTGATTTCTTCAACTTGTTCTATTGGCTTTTTGATCAATCTGACTCTCAATCTTCCACCTGGCCAGTAGTCTGCTTTTCTCACGTACTTCTTCTTTGGTTCAGAATTATTTGATTCTGACTTCCAAGTCCTTTTCTTTCCGTTTTTACTTTCACCTTCCACGTCACTTTCTTCAGTTTCGTAGTCTGAAATTTCAATTGACTCAGGAACTTCTCTATTCGGCAATTTCACTCCTTCAGGAACTTCACTTTGTCTTCCATCACTGGTACTTGGTAATTCGTTCTCCTCCTCTTCCTCAATTACCTCCAACTTCCCAGATTTCGGATTTTTGTTCCTTACTTCAGAGTTTGTTCTCTGCCTTTCGATACTCTCCTGGTCTGAAACTTCTTTTGGTTCAGCTTCTTTGTCTTCAATAGAGACAACCGAATCCTCAGTTATCTTTCCTTTTAACAGATTCTCTTCACCTTCAGAATCTATTTCAATTATTTCCAAGTCTTTTCTTGTCAGATTTCCATTCACTGGCACAGTTTCCAGATGTCGACTTTCTTGTCGATCTTCAGAATCTGGAATTACTTCACCTTCTGTTTTGTCTTCTGCTTCAGAATCAGAATCATCTGTGGTATCACTTTCAATATCAGAACTTTCAGGAGTTGGTACTGGAATAGTATGACTAGGATGTATCCAACGTTTCAATCCTCTGCACTTTACAGCATTAGTAGTGATCAAGATTATCTGCCTAGGTTTTTGCCATCTAGGAGCTAGACAATTCCTTCTCCGATGTACTTTCGTTCTGACCCAATCGCCAGGTCTCAGATCATGAGTCAAAACTTTTTCATTTGATTGAGCTTCAGTTCCCACCTGATTAGACACAGAAGTTACCATATCAGATAACCTTTTACAGTAATCCAAAATTGCACTGTCATTTATGCTCAACAGTTTACCTACAGGTACAAATGCTTGCCTCATAACTCTTCCCATTAAAATTTCATGAGGACTCAAACCTGTCTTTTTATCTGGTGTACTTCTTAATGACATCAAAACAAGTGGAAGAGCATCAGTCCACTTAATACCTGTTTCAAGACACATTTTTCCAATTCTGTTTTTGATTGTTCCATTTATTTGTTCAACTACTCCTGATGCCTCTGGTCTGTATGCACAGTGTATTTTCTGCTCAATGCTCAAAGCTTCGCAAATTAACTTCATCAGTTTGTTATCAAAATGGCTTCCTCCATCACTCTCAATAGTGACTGGAAAACCGTACCTTGGGATGATTTCTCTGAGCATTAGTTTTGCTACTGTAATTGAATCACAGTGTCGTGTAGGAAAAGCCTCTACCCATCTCGAAAATAAGCATACAATTACAAGTACATATTTCAAACAATTGTGTAAGGGCATTTCGATGAAATCCATTTGTAACCTGGTAAAGGGACCACCTTCTCGACCAATTATTCCTGTCCCCACCACTGATTTTCTGTTTGGATTCATTTGTTGGCATGACAAACACCTTTGACAAAAAGATTCAGCAATAGTTCTAAACTTTGTATTGAACCATGTTTCTCTGAAAAGTCTGACCATAGAATCTCTTCCTAGATGTGCTGGACCATGATATAATCTGGCCATATCAGCAATCAAACAATTTGGTAAGACTACTCTGCCATCTTTGTAAACCCACACTCCATCTTCTTCACGTGGTCTACAATCTGATCTTAACCACAAGTCTTTTTCATCATCTTCTGCTTCGTTTTGTAAATCTCTAATCTCATGCCATGTTTCTACAACAGTTGTTAGCATTAATGAATTTGAATCAGTTTCTTTACTCCTCTCCCGATTGTATGAATAATTTTTCCTTGCGCAGTACTTTGCTGTTTCGTCTGCGAAGGCATTTCCTTTGGAAATATAATCTGTTCCTCTAGTGTGCGCTGCACATTTGACAATGGCAATTTCTTTTGGCAATTGTATTGCTTCAATTAATCTCCTAATGAAAACTGCATTTTTAATTGGTGATCCTGTTGATGTCATGTATCCTCTCTGTGACCAGAGTTGTCCATAATCATGCACAACTCCGTACCCATACTGACTATCAGTAATGATGGTAACTCTTATATCCTTTGATATTTCGCATGCACGTATTAAAGCAATCAATTCAGCTACCTGAGCTGAAAGAACTCCTTCAAGACATGATGCTTCTTCAACATCTACAACTGTACAAACTGAGTATGAAGCTTTCAAGACACCTCCTTCGGATCTTAAGCACGAGCCATCTACAAAGTAGACAAAATCCGATTCAGACAAAGGTCTGTCTTTGATGTCTTTTCTTGGTTTTGTGCAGAATTCCATGACATCTAAACATTCATGTTCTGTTTCAATGTCATCAACAATTTCAGAATCAGGCAGTAATGTAGAAGGATTCAGATTCAAACATCTTGAAATCGAAACATTATCTGCTCCCAGAATGATTTTCTCATACTTTGTCAATCTGCTACTTGTTAAATGTTGAGTCTTACCTCTTGTCAGTAATATTTCAACTGAATGAGGCACAAAAACTTTCACAGGAAATCCCATAATGATTCCTTCACTTTGTTCAAGGCTGATACTTGTAGCTGCAACTGCTTTCAAACAACCTGGTAATGTTTTTGCAATTGGATCAAGAACTGCAGAGAAGTATGTAATAGGTTTCTTTAAATTTCCATGTCTCTGAATTAACACAGATAATGCACATCCTTCTCTCTCGCTGCAATACAGTTCAAAATCTTTCTCATAATTTGGCATACCTAAAGCAGGAGCTTGGCATAAGCTCTTTTTCAGGTTCTCAAAAGATTCCATCTCAGCATCATTGAGAATAATTGGATCTTTTACATCTGACTTTGTCAGTCTTTGTAGTGGTTTTGCAATTACTGAAAATCCACTTATCCATTGTCGACAGTAACCTACCATTCCCAAGAACATTCTGACTTGTCTTTGTGTTCTTGGTGGTAACATTGCTTGAATTATTTTTATTCTCTCTATTGTTACTTGTCTTTTTCCCTTTGCAATTCTGTGACCAAGATATTTTACTTCTTGTTTGCAAAACTGTAGTTTCGCTGGGGACACTTTATGTCCTTCTTCTGCAAGGCGATTTAACAGAATTATTGTGTCTGTTACACAATTTTCTCTTGTCTTTGCAGCTATTAACAAATCATCAATATACTGCACTAATGTAGACCTGCCAGGTAAGTCTAGGTCTTCTAATGATCTTTTTAACAGTTCGTTAAAGATTGAAGGACTTTCTGTATAGCCCTGTGGGATTCTTGACCATCCGAGGGTCTTACCTTGGAATCTGAAAGCAAATATTTCATAACTGTCTGGATGTAAGGGAACAGTAAAGAATGCATTGCAAAGGTCGATGACTGTATACCATTCAGCATCATGTGGAATCTGAAATAGAATTACTGCTGGATTTGGAACCACAGGACAACATGGAACGACAATTTGATTAACCTTTCTCAAATCTTGTACGATTCTAAATGTTCCGTTAGACTTTTTAACTCCCATAATTGGTGAATTACAAGAGCTACTCTTCATTTCCTTTAATACACCTTGCTTAATTAATTTTTCAATTATAGGTGTAATACCTTCAATTGTTTCTGTTTTCATTTTATATTGTGGAGTATTTGGAAATTCTATTCCCTGTTTCAATGTAATTTTTACTGGATCTACGTTTTTCATCAGACCCATCTCATTTCCAGTAAAATCCCATATTTCAGATTTCACTGTTTCTTTGAGTTCTTCAGGTAAATCTTTTTCTTCAAAAGCAGGAAACAATTTAGTTTCTTCTGCTTCCATCATCATCATTGTCATTCTGTATAAACCATCTTCCTCCATTGTTTGTAACTCAACTCCATCAGGAGAACAATATATTCTACAATTCATTTTACATAGGATGTCTCTACCTAATAGATTCACTGGACTACTATTACAAACCACAAATCTGTGTTTGTCTCTGTAATTTCCAATTTCAACTGGTACTGGATCAGTTAAGTCTGTTTTAATTTGCTGATTACTTACTCCGACAACTTGGATGGTATCCCCAGAGAGAGGTAGGTTTTCAATTTCCACTGATCTAACAGTAGAACGGGTAGCACCAGTGTCCACTAGAAAAGTGATGTCTACATCATTAACTTTCCCGTTTACAAAAGGACCAGACTGGTCAACCTCAAGAGTAGCTCCAACAACACACTCTTCCTCCTCTCTCGGGCACCGTCAACAATAATCATCAGAATCGCTGTCTTGACTTTCTGCTAATAAGAATTGTTGTGAAGCATTTTGCATTTGAACCCTTTGTTGCTTTTGCTGTTTTTGTGGTTTTATTACCTGTTCACTTCCCTGAAATCCCACGTTTGGATTATATTTTTGAACTCCCCCACAATTCGGAAAAGGTGGTTGTGGCAATTGATCTTGACGATTATTCACCTGTTGTTGTTGCTGTTGCTGTAACTGTCGTTGAATATTAAATTCGTTTAACCCCTGTTGCATCTGTAGCTGTCGCTGCAGGTCAACACCATTCTGCATCTGTGGATTCAATAAGGGATTCTTTAAGTTTTTAGGAGGATGAGGACACTCGTCCCTCCAATGTCCAATTTCGCCACAATTAAAACAAGGTAATCTTTGCTTTAGCTCCTCAATCTTTGGGCTAAATTTCTTTGGGAAATTATTACCTTTAAATTTTCCTTGCATCTGGTTTGTATTTCCAGTTTGAACAAAATTAGTGTTCTTATTTCCCATGCTGGCAATCTGTTGCTCAGCCACCTTTACCTGAGCCCACATGGCTTTCTCCTTCAGCTTCTTCTGTTTTACTTCTATTTCATCGCTACAATATTTTGCTTTTCTTAGAATATCATCTACAGATAGTGATTGCCATCCGACAATACTAGTTCTGATCATTTCTCCAATTTCAGGTTTTAGTCCATAAACAAATCTATAGACAAAGTGACTCATGTCTTTTTCATCTAATTTTTCATAACCACTGTATTGTTTAAAGATTAACAGTAGTCTTTCATAAAAAGAATGAACTGATTCTTTTGTTTCCTGTTCTGTTCTTTCTATTTTAACCCAATCGACTTCTTTGGGTGGAATTTTGTTTTTCATCCAAACAATTACTTTCTCATAAAAATCCATTACGAGTGGATTAGGAGCACCTGTTTCTTTAATTCGCTCAGG
This sequence comes from Lissotriton helveticus, assembly GCF_964261635.1. NCBI lineage: Eukaryota > Metazoa > Chordata > Amphibia > Caudata > Salamandridae > Lissotriton > Lissotriton helveticus. The sequence goes on along the minus strand of NC_136069.1, from coordinate 1,324,972,212 downwards.
TTCTGCTTTTGGCCAACTAATCGATATTTTGCATTCTGTCCAAAGATCAGATGGAACAACAATGTCAAAAAATCCATCTAAATCAATCCACAGAACTTTTGACACTTTGATAAATCTATCAACTTGCCTGTACCACTCAACTGGTTTTTCTCTCAATTTTGGAAAGTCATTTGTAAATAACAGAATGTCCTGTCTCGACCACGGGATATGAACATATCCTCCACCTGCAACTTCTCTCATTGGAAATTGTTTTGACAATTTATCCAATCTTTCATCTTCCTTCTTTTTCGTCCATTTTACTCTCCACTTATTCAGTTCTCCTAGCTTTTTGATATAGACAATCAAATCTTTAATATGAACTATTCTTCCCATTGAGTTCAGACTCTCAATGTCACTTTCTGAAAAGTCTAATCTGTAATGCTTTGCAAAATTCTTTTGTTTACTCACATCGATTTCAAGTTCTGCTGCTAGATCCTCTAGTTGATCATATTTATTTTTCGTTTTCCACTGAATGCTTTTGCAAATGAACAGTAGTTCATCATCCCGATAGTAATTTAAACTATCTGGACCAATTGTTCCAATTATTAATTCTTCGATATTCGCTTTTAATTTGGCCACATCTAGTTTTGGTGTGGTTACCCTGACTTCAGGACTCCCTATATCTGATATAGCACCCATTGGTGTTTTTGGAGATAAATCCTCATTAAAGGTTAAATCAGGCATTCTTGATTTAGAAGTGTTTATTTCAGATAAATCTGAATAAAATTTTTCAGCAGCCTTTTGAATTTCTGTATTTAAAGGAATAGTTAATCCAGTTTTGCTTGTTTCTCTTTGGTCAAATACAGGCTGAACAGGACCAATTGTTACTGGAACTGTGACAGCTTCCATGCCTTTTGTCATTCTTTTTATTAGTTCTTCCTTTGATCTTATATATTCATTATAATCAACATCTTCAACATTTCTTGCCTCTCTTGTATAATCTTTTGGAGGTTCCCTTGCTCTTGGAGTCATTGAAAAATGTCTACCTTCATTTCGAGCATTCTCGAATTCTGGTCTTCTAGGAGTTTCATTGATTTCACAATTATTTGGATAAAGTTTAGGAGCTTCATTAATTGGAGGTGCACTCGGTGAAGTTTCAGTAGAAACCACCGGAGTAGACCATGATCTAGGAGGTCTCAAAGGCTGATTAGGCTGATTCTTTCTAGCAGTTGTATATATTTCTTCCATAACTGCATCCTCAGATTCACTTTCCATAGATTTCCCTGTAGGAGTACCCATTACCATTTCATGAATTAAATACAATCCTTCACTCATGTTTCCCTGTCTCCACATTCTCAATCTATCTTCATGAGTTTCTCTTTTCCAAGATGGATTTTTAGAAGGTCTTTTAATTCCACTAGCTTCTCTTTGTAACTGATACATCTCGTCTTCCCACTCAACTAAAGCTTCAAATTGAGTTGGTCTCGGTTTTGGAACAAGAGCATTCATTTTCTCTCGTAAATTTCTTAAGACTCTTACATTAAATGAACCTTCATCAGGCCAAGTTAAAACACCGTCATTTTTAGTATAACGTTTCCAACTGTCGAACCATAAGACAGTATGATATCCATATTCACCTTCCATGTACGCTGCAGGTGTTTTATACTTATGAAGTAGTTTACCACCTCGCGTTTCGATTTTCTTGTCTGGTGAAAATAAATTCTTGAATTTCTGAAATAATGTTGACTTTTTCTCAACATGTTTAAAATGATAACTCATTTTTAAGAGTTAAATCTAATTCACAAAATCGTTCGTAAAATATTTCCGGGATGTTCCGCAAAACAACCAATCCGTGCGCGAAACACACCAACAAGCCAATGACAGTTGAGCTACGTCACTTTTCTGCTCAACCAATAAATTTGGAGATTTTCCGAAGGACCAATCAGCTCACAGGCCGTCAGAGACTCAAGAGCCAATCAGAATATAGCTTGTGACGTAGGTCACCCAATCCCAGCGCGGCTCTGTGACGTACACAGTAGCTGCGGTTTCTCGTTTCTCACTCCTGGCGCTTACCCCTCCTTCACAAAATCTTTTCACAGCGCCATTTTAAGAACACTTTTCAGTGTAAATTAATTCTTTAACGATGACTATAAAGACAACATCTGTTCGTTTCACTATTTAGGATAGTTTACATACATTCAAGTATCCACACTTCGGAATAGACGGCGCTATTCACACTAAGGATAATATTCAATTGTTAGTAGAGTAACCTTACCCCACCCTTCTAACGCGTATAATTATGAACTCGCTTTGCTCTGAACCCACCGCGAAGTGAAAGTTCTAAGAGTTCCACTTGAACATAAAATACAATTCAAATTCGCACTTTCACACAGAAATTTCCCTAATTTCAAACATACATGAAATCCGTACAGGACTTTCACCTGTTTATAGAAATCATGCACCGTTAGCAAAATAACGACGTTATCCGTACAGGGCTCTCACCTGTTTATAGATATGAAACATGTATCCGTACAGGACTCTAACCTGTTTATAGATAATCATGCACCGACGCTAATTTACCCTTCACTCAAGCTCGGATATAACTAATACTTTTATCACAGTGAGTTTTATGGAAGGCGCTTTGTCCCTATTCTCATGCTGCTCTAATTTCTTAGAAAATCCTTACTATACAAGATTCAGACCTAGCCCTAAAACTGTGCTGCTCGGCGACAACACTATGGTACACGGCGATACCTCTTGTGATACTCGGCGATATCACTACAAACAGAACAGATGGCTTGCGTGACTAATTTCTCGCCACACAATCTATACCGGTATAGCTTACAGATAGCACGAAAAACGAACTCAACATGTGTTAAAACATCGATCCTATTTCCATACCATAACGCAACCCTTAGCAACCAACATATTACCTTGGTTACCCCTTAGCAACCATCAATTTCTGCTACCAGAGAATTGATCCAGCGGCCTATAGAAAATATATCATAAACTACGCTACCCAACTTCATAACCTATAAACAAAATTCTATACTAAATATGGACCCATTTATAAACCTGACATATTTTGGGCCTACTGAATCAGGTGGTCAAATTAAATCTATATACACATTATCTACAAACTATATACATTTTTATACATCTGCGGAAAGAATGTTGTCATTAGAATAAAACTATACCATTTAAATGACCACCATTGGCGACGTGATCTAGCTAATAGTAACCTACACTCCTGAATAACCAAGACCAGCTTGTTTGTCAAAAGTAAGATTTTATTTACTAAATTATGGTATATAATTTGATAGTTTTATAAATGAATTTTATTTGTAATAAAGCAAGCATGACTGTAAAGAAATATGAGAAAAATACAATTTAAGCAAGTGAATCAAAATTAAATGAATATTTAAAGTTTAGCATTTCTAAAATCTAATTCCCTAACTGAGCTAAATAGATAGAAATTAAAGTAAAGTTCTTTGAGGATTCTTACGTGCTCCACGCAAAGTCCAACAGCACATCACCCTCATCGGAAAGTCAGAAAGCAGCAGCCAGCCCATCCCTAAGGGCATGACTTTTTATACCTTTCTACGCTAACTGAACTAAGCAAAGGAAAGTTTTCAGAAATCTTCGACGTCCCATTGGCTGAGAGTGACAAGTGACATGTCACCCAGTTTTCAAAAAGTTCCACTAAATCATATTTCATAGAGACCATTGTTCCTTCCACGTGAAGCCAGAAGCTTCCTCATATTGCAACAAATGTATTAAGTCATTCTCGCAGCGTCCATTGACTTTCATTATACTTCCGCGGATGCCAAGTTAAGGATTGACAAAATGTTCACTTTCGACCTTGGCCATGTCCGACAGAATGATGACAGCATTAGTTTTTGCTTTGTGAACGCAGCTTTTGACAAACGCTTTAATTCAGAATGGGCGTCTCGTGACTTTCTGCAGAATTATATGTCAGCTCTTTTCTGCGGCTCGAGTGACTAGGCCCAAAAGCAGGCAACTTATGATTTCTAATATAAAACAAACACAAGAAAAGTATTAATGTAAGAAATAATGTAGATTCTGTATCCACCCCTTGGTTCACTAATTAATTAACCCATCCGATTAATCAAAATGTTACCTAGCCATTGCAAACAAATAAAGCAGCGTTTATATCTACCAGTCTCCGTTATTCCATGAGACCCATATGCACCTAGAATAGTAGAAATGACATCACACAGACAAGGAAAAGCAAAACAAGCACATGCTTCTTTTAAGTTTGCAGCAGTTAGTAATGACAAAAACGAAAACAATAATTTATTTTATTATTTTGCACGAACAAAAAGATGCAACATTTATGCACGTTTATGAGCACACATGTTAGTCCCCCCACGTGTAAAGTTTAATCTAAGTTGTATTAGCACGACATATCACAAATCATTAATATTTTTATTCATGTTATGGAAATGTGACTTCGCGAGTTTAAACAAAATTTTGTTTTCTATCTCGCTCCATCACATCCTTCCTGACTCCCGTCCACACAGCAGAGAGATACCGAGGCTCACCCATAAACGCCCCTGCAAGGCATCAGCAGTCACTGTTTGGTTCTCTACTTCTTTTGCTGCACCAAGTTCCTCTCTGTGTTGACAATGCTGACCACACGGAGACAGAAATCTTGGTTATCTATCTATCGCTCTCTCTCTCTCCCTCCCTCTCTCTCTCTCTCTGTCTGTCTGTCTGTCTATCTATCCATGTATTTGTGTTTTTTTAACAGTTTTATATAGCATGAACTTGCGACGGTATGGAAGCATTTTACATGAGCACCAGTTATATTATCCAAGCTTGTACTTGTTTCTTTGTGTTTTTTCAAGGCTAGGAGACCGCAAGACTCAAACCTGATTCCCCAGTTTCAAAGTCGGCAGCTGTGGCAGTAATGCCACATCCTCTCCCTTGTGTAGCCGGAATTCATTTAGGAGCACACTGGAGCAGGCAGGTGAATCGGGCAGCCTAAGCAATATTTATGCTTTAGATGAATGTAGAGTATGAAGGCTTATCAGCAAACTCAACAGGCTCTCAAAATACAATATTACAATAAAATACAAAAAAAGCTTTACTGCCATGCCAAGTTAGGCAACCATAGCTGACGCAGGTGCATGGGGTTTTGGTGATGGCAGAAATATATAGAAGACAATTGAATAGCTGTGACTGCCAGGATGCAGCATTCTTTGATCTCTATGTTGAATTCCTGCTCAATGGATGTTCCACCTCCATTATTGTTTTTGCTTGTGTATGATGCCACCTGCCTGGGCCTTAGAACCTGATGATCCCTGCTGAGTTCTATGACTCATATACATAGGAACGGTGCTGGCCGGAAGGGAGCCATGTTGTTCCAGCTCGATCAGTGCCTTTTCTGAGTGGAAGTGAAGCTTGCACTGCTGGGAGTTTAGGTGTGTGTTTTCTGTGACTAAATTAAGTCTGCACTGCTGATGCACGTTGGTACCGTATCCACAAGGAGGTGGCTATTGTAATGCTGCTGCATGGCAAGTAGATTCTTCACCACTGTAGACTCTTTTCCTAGATACAGCTCTGACTTCCAAAGATGTTGCTTTGCTCCTCCTAGACCTCATGCTGCTGGCCCCAGAAATTGCCTTACTCCCTCTGGACTACATTCATGCTCCTCTCCGTTCCCCCAGCTCAATCCACTCCATTCCACACACCTTCTCTTCTACTTAACTCATGGGCCCTACTCTAATCCACTTCCAAAACAGCAGTGATGAAAATGTCACTTTATGTGGGAAATAAGTGTTCACTGCTGTTGCCCCTGTGGAACTAATAGTTCGTACAGAAAGGGATTGGTGGTCCTCACATGAAACATCTTTTTGGTTTGGAAAATTCTGTTCCATATCCTCCTGGTTGCCTATTAGAGATATAACAATGGTTTTTTTACATATAATCTGCATTAAAATGTGGGCTTCACATACATTTTAGCCCATAATGATATGGATTATATTTAATGGATATTGGGCATCGCCAGTGTGTAATTATGGTTCAACAAATAAAACATTTCCCATGGTAAATTCACAATTTTACTGAAAATCATAATTACCCAACCTCTAATTTTTATTAGAAAACTGGCATCAGTCTCCCAAAATTGCAATTCACATAAAAATCAACATTTAAACTAACAAAAAAGCAAAACAATCAAAGCTAAAGTTGGGTGTAGGTTTTGCAGAATATGTGGCTGGTGCTCCAGACATGTCTGAAGGTCATGCCCTGTGGCCAAACTGTGCATTGCAGGAGAATGCAATATATCAGAACAACTCTGAAAAATTCACTTAAAGACACATATATGGTTAACATGGATAAAGCAACACAAATCCATATATTCCTGAAATCTGCCTGGTTATGGTAAGAAATCTATAGGGCACAGCATAACTCAAGGTGCCTGCCATGGTCAGCACACTGACTTTGCCAATGGCATAGGAAAGAAAGGGTATCTCCCATGAGCAAAACATGGCTGCCAGCATGAGATATTGTGTGTGGTTTGTGTTGTATGCCATACTATAACTGGCCTTGTTTTGTGGTTTTCTTGGTTTCTGTTCACTTAACCATAAACAACCTTTTAACTATATATTTTTTCGATTACTGTATGTGTATATCTTCAACTAAAAAACACAGTAAGAAACTGAGTCTTGGTTTTAGCTGAAACTTGTAAACCACTGAAATTCACCAGTTATGGTAATCAATTCTCACGATGCAAGCAATAACTTGCATCGTCTGCCTTGTTTCATTCTTTGCCGTTAGTCTTTTTTGCTGTACCATGTTGAAAAGGATGTTTTGGTTATTTTTTCTGCTTTGGGGGGGGCAACACGAGTGTCAAAAAAGTGTTTTTAGTATTTTAAGTCTCACAGGAATATTTGCTCATGAAAAATGATAAATGGAGTTACATTAAAGTTGCCATGAAAGTAAAACTTTAGTCAAGGACGTGCCTTTGTTTGGTGTAAATCCATTCATAAAAATTGTTTTAGCTGTACAGGTTTTTAAAGGGCTAAACATTTAAAGATAACTGGAACATTAGTATATAGAGATTCAAAGAAGATCTACAGATTAAATCCAAAAAATAAAGAAATTATATTGGAGGGAGCTTCAAAGCCGACAAGATGGCTGCTGCTTGCTAATTCACGGCACAGCCTCCTTTTATAGCGATTGCCCCTTCTACCATCATTTTAAGCCGTTTTTGTCAGTGGTGGCTACTTTTTTATTATAATGGAAGGGAAAAATATGTAAGCTGCTTCCAACACACACAAACAAAATATCTGTCCTCCACCAGTTAATTAAAAATATTACCTCCGAAATTTAAAATATTCGCAAAGATATGGCAAGCCTTTCTATGAAGGTCTCTGATAATGCAAATAAAATACAGGATAATAAATCCAAAATCGATGGTTTGATGCCTATTACAGCAAAAATATTGTAGATGAGTGGTCTCTTGCTTGAATTAGAAAATTGTAACAGACAGTATAACCTACGTAATTTTAATTTGCCAGAGGATGTTGAAGGGAATAATTGCAAGCCATATTACTTCAGGATCTTTTGCATATTACTTTTCCAGAGAAATTTGAAATTTATAAGGCACATAGAATTCCTTCTCATCATAGTCCCAGTCCTTCCAAACCTCGTCATAAGATTTTCAAGGTTCTGCGTCATCATCACTTGGTATTGATTCGGAAAACAGCAAGAGAGATTCCGTCTTTGATGGTTAATGGTTATAAGATCTTTATTCACCAAGATTTTGCTAAAGAAACTGAAAGGTTTCAAAAGGAATTTCTGACCTCAGACCTCGACTAAGATCCGTGGTTTCAAATATGGCCTTTTTTAATCCATCTACCATGAGAATATGAATCAATCATTTTTCCAAGTCTTTTCAGAACCCTGAGGATCTCGTCTTTTCCTGGACCAGCAGTAATCGCTATCAATAAAAATAAATGTGTCTGACACTTGAGTCATCCTCACAACTCGTCTATCTTTTATGCGTTCTTCTTTGAGGGTTTAATTTGGGCTGGCTGATCTTGTCTCTGTGTATGTGCTATTCTGAGCTATTGTTTATGTTTTTATGTAGTCATGTTGTTCTTTGTCTATTCTGTCTTTTCTGTGTTTGTAGGCGTACTTCCTTTTTTACCTCCTATGCCTTGTTGGAGCTACCTTTTATTCTTTTATTATAATTGGTTTATTTTCTCTATTTTACTTATTTTCCTATTCTATGAACATGGATAACAGTGCTGATATAAAAAAAAAATCTTTTATTGTTAAAGGTTTGCGCCACCCTGTGAAACGTACTAAGGCTCTTGATTATTTAGCTAGACATAAAGCTGATATTGTATGCTTCAGGAGACACATATAGATGATACAGTTTTATATTTCATGAACAAAAAATGGGTTTGCACGGTTCTTTCTTCCCCAGTGCATAACAAGAAAAATGGGGTTGCTATTCTTTTTGCCCAAAAAATTACATCTTCAAATTGTACACAAGAATTCCGATTTTGAAGGTCGTTATATCATTGCTAAAATTGACAATAATAGTTTGTATCTGGTTAATGTGTAAGGTCCAACATCAGATTACCTCAATGTTTGGACATTTTTTATTTCTGAAATCCTAAAATTAGGTAATGTTCCACTCGTCATTGGCAGGGATTTTAATCTCATATGTGATGCTTTACTATATAGAACCTCTCAAACCAAATATCGTCCTCCTAAGGTCTTTTTCCCCTAAAATCCAAAAGAGAAACATTTTCTTTTTCTAATACTCATAACTCCTATTCTCGTATAGATAATATATATATATATATATATATATATATATATATATATGGCATTTTTTTACCCACATGTTGTCGTAAAATAAAGTACAGCAACTTCATACCATCTTGCCTTGGAGTGCTCATTCTGCTGTCTGCGTGCCTTTCCGTGCGGCAAGCACATCGGAGAGAGGCTGGATCTATATATATATATGTATCAATCACAAAGAGTTGCCTCGAATGATGGAGCCCACACGAGTGAGAATTTCTGTTTTCAATTTAATTGAGGCTGCAGCTACAGAGGTTCAAAGCATACAACACTGTATTATCAAAGTCTTGCCAAATAGTAGCACTGTTTTGCCATGAAATTTGTTTGTTTGTACGCCATCGAAGAAGGGGAAAACCCGAAACGCGTCTGGCGAAAGAAGTAATGAAGCCAGTTGACTGCCAAATCTGTCTGCTGCATTTCTTCAACACGAGTGCAACAATTACTTACCTGTTGGCCCATCCATTGGGGCAAAACTTTGTTGTTGGATTTTGGGCGGCTTGCTCAGCCGCGGATGGAGCCACACTGCTGCGGTGGACCCATGGTGATTCTAAACAGGGTCACCTGATTTACGGGAGGTAATGCCTGAAGTTATGTGCAAATGGCAGCGGTTCTGTAGCGGGACTGAGCTTTTACCCACTGGGGTTTCTGACATTTCATTTTTAATGTGCAAATTGTCAGGCAAGCTCACTGGAGATTAAAACTTTTAGTGCGAACTACGTGAACCAGAAAGCCACAGTAGTGGCCACACCCACTGGGGGAGGTTCAGGACTGTTTAAATAGTAGCACTGTTTTGCCATGAAATTTGTGTGTTTGTACGCCATCGAAGAAGGGGAAAACCCAAAACGCGTCTGGCGAAAGAAGTAATAAAGCCAGTTGACTGCCAAATCTGTCTGCTGCATTTCTTCAACACGAGTGCAACAATTACTTACCTGTTGGCCCATCCATTGGGGCAAAACTTTGTTGTTGGATTTTGAGCGGCTTGCTCAGCCGCGGATGGAGCCACACTGCTGCGGTGGACCCGTGGTGATTCTAAACAGGGTCACCTGATTTACGGGAGGTAATGCCTGAAGTTATGCGCAAATGGCAGCGGTTCTGTAGCGAGACTGTGCTTTTACCCACTGGGTTTCTGACATTTCATTTTTAATGTGCAAATTGTCTGGCAAGGCCACTGGAGATTAAAACTTTTAGTGCGAACTACGTGAACCAGAAAGCCACAGGAGTGGCCACACCCACTGGAGGAGGATCAGGACTGTTTAAATAGTAGCACTGTTTTGCCATGAAATTTGTTTGTTTGTACGCCATCAAAGAAGGGGAAAACCCGAAACGCGTCTGCCGAAAGAAGTAATAAAGCCAGTTGACTGCCAAATCTGTCTGCTGCATTTCTTCAACACGAGTGCAACAATTACTTACCTGTTGGCCCATCCATTGGGGCAAAACTTTGTTGTTGGATTTTGAGCGGCTTGCTCAGCCGCGGATGGAGCCACACTGCTGCGGTGGACCCGTGGTGATTCTAAACAGGGTCACCTGATTTACGGGAGGTAATGCCTGAAGTTATGCGCAAATGGAAGCGCTTCTGTAGCGGGACTGTGCTTTTACCCACTGGGGTTTCTGACATTTCATTTTTAATGTGCAAATTGTCTGGCAAGCTCACTGGAGATTAAAACTTTAAGTGCGAACTACGTGAACCAGAAAGCCACAGGAGTGGCCAAACCCACTGGAGGAGGTTCAGGACTGTTTAATTAGTAGCACTGTTTTGCCATGAAATTTGTTTGTTTGTATGCCATCGAAGAAGGGGAAAACCCGAAACATGTCTGGCGAAAGAAGTAATAAAGCCAGTTGACTGCCAAATCTGTCTGCTGCATTTCTTCAACACGAGTGCAACAATTACTTACCTGTTGGCCCATCCATTGGGGCAAAACTTTGTTGTTGGATTTTGAGCGGCTTGCTCAGCCGCGGATGGAGCTACACTGCTGCGGTGGACCCGTGGTGATTCTAAACAGGGTCACCTGATTTACGGGAGGTAATGCCTGAAGTTATGCGCAAATGGCAGCGGTTCTGTAGCGGGACTGTGCTTTTACCCACTGGGGTTTCTGACATTTCATTTTTAATGTGCAAATTGTCTGGCAAGGCCACTGGAGATTAAAACTTTAAGTGCGAACTACGTGAACCAGAAAGACACAGGAGTGGCCACACCCACTGGAGGAGGTTCAGGACTGTTTAAATAGTAGCACTGTTTTGCCATGAAATTTGTTTGTTTGTACGCCATCGAAGAAGGGGAAACCCCGAAATGCGTCTGCCGAAAGAAGTAATAAAGCCAGTTGACTGCCAAATCTGTCTGCTGCATTTCTTCAACACGAGTGCAACAATTACTTACCTGTTGGCCCTTGGCCCATCCATTGGGGCAAAACTTAGTTGTTGGATATATATATATATATATATATATATATATATATATATATATATATATATATATATATATATATATATATATATATATATATATATATATATATATATATATATATATATATATATATATATATATATATATATATATATATATATATATATATATATATTTATATTTATATTTATATACAGTCAATTAATTCCTTCAGTTTCTGCCCCTGCTATTCATGATATTGATATTGCTGATCATGCGCTGATTTCCTGTATTTTACGATATTCTTCCCCTCAATCATCACAAGGTTGATGGAGCATGCATGCTAATATTGTCCTAAATGGGGAAAATAAACCCAAGCTCTTGTTTGCTCTACATGATTATTTTTCTTTTAACCTTGAAGGTTCTACTTCTCTTGTTAATAGATGGGATGCATTTAACGCGTATACAAGAGGAACAACAATTTCTATTATGGCCCATAACAACAAATCATTTAATTCCAGAGTAAGAGATCTAGATAAACAAATAGCAATGTATGAACACCTCTTTATCACTTCTAATAAAATAAAATATAAATTAATTTGACAAAAACTGGGGGAAGATTGATTCCATTAAAATGGTTATTGCCCCAAATGTTTTAAATCTTTTTTCTATGGTACCTATTCAACTTCCTCTTCATTTTTATAAAAATGTTGATAAACTTATGTCTAAGTTTATTTGAAATACTAAACCTCAACGTATAAGTTATAATAAATTAAAAATTACTAAGATCAATGGGCGCTCTGAGTTACCTGATTTCCTTACATATCATAAAGCGTTTATTTTAAAACAAAGTTCCTTATGGTTTTAATATCCACAGATTTCTAATTCACCTTCATGGCTTCTTATGGAACAGAGTTTGATTTCACCATTTCCTCTCCCTGCTCTTATTAGTATAGCAAATTCATCTACCTTGTTAAAGAGATCTACAATATTAAAATCTACTAAATTGATATTGCATGATTTGGATATGATTTTCCAATCTTCGATTTCACATACATTAAGTTTATCATTATGGTATAATCCTTTTATAAAATTAGCTCAATGCCCTAAAGTTAGGAAACTTTGGTTTAAAGCTGATTTTTTTAATTTAAATTATATTCATCATAATAAAGCTTTTTTGACTTCTGATGAATTACAACAAAAATTCTCTTTGCTGCCACCAGATTTTTCTAAATATGAGATTTTACGTAATTCAATCCTTGATTCACTTCCAATAAGTTTTCCTCTACAGGTTTCTTCTGATTTAGAAATTTTTATTCACACAGTTGGTTCATCATCACATGCAGTGTCTTTACTTTATAAAAATGGATTAATTCAAAAGGAGAAATATTAACTTTTTCCTCATTATTTTTGAACACTGAATTAAATGTATCAATACCACAAGACACTTGGAAGAAACATTGGTTGAACAGTGTCTCTGGATGGTTACCTGTTTCTCCTTATCAAACAAATTCATTGAAACTATTTAATTGTATGTGGTCACCTTTAAGATTATTTAATGCAAAACTTTTAGATTCTGCAAACTGTTGGAATTGTAATATGAATATAAACTCTTTGCGCAATATGTTTTATGAACGCAGTAGTATTCAAAAATTGGGGGTTGAGGTTTGGAGCAGTTAAATTGTCACATGACATAGTGATATGTAAATCATCCTTACTTTCAACGGCGATGTCTGTTATTCATAGTAAACTGTTTGATTTTTTAATTTCTGCAGCTTTAAAATCAACTACTACTAATTGGAACAATGTTTCATTGTTATCTGTACATGCTTGGTGGTCCTGGATAATATTTATCAGAAAAGGAGCTAGATTGACTTTGTTGGGTGTCATTCAATTACTCCTAATTAACATTTATTTTGGGAGCCTATAGATCACTGGTACTCATAGTACGGCCCGCGGGCGGTCAGCGGCCCAACACGCCTTCACTGGCGGCCCGCGGACCTTGCCTTGCAGTTTCCACGGCTGGCAGTAAACACAGAAGATGACCGCAGGAGCATACGTAGTGAATACGTATTAAATAGGTGTTCACTACATATGCTCTTGAGTCCATCTTCTGTGTTTACTGCCGGCCTCTGTGACGTCACGACACCTTCAGAAAGCTTCCCAAAAGGCCCTTTAAGAGTCAGCTATAAGCGCTTTCCCAACTGACTTTTAAGGGCGTTTTGGGAAGCTTCCTGTTTGGACAGAGACAGACATACAAAGACAGATAGAGGCAGAGAGACAGATAGAGGCAGAGAGACAGATAGAGACAGAAAGAGATAGAGACAGGGACAGACAGAGACAGGGACAGCTAGAGACAGAGCCAAATAGTGCCAGATATAGACAGGGACATCCAGAGGCAGAGACAGATAGAGACAGAGACAGATAGAGACAGAGAGAGACAGACAGAGGCAGAGACAGATAGAGGTAGAGAAATATAAAAGCAGAGACAGATAGAGGCAGAGATAGAGACAGAGACAGGGAGAGACAGATAGAGGCAGGGAGAGACAGGGAGAGGCAGGGAGAGACAGGGGGAGACAGATAGAGGCAGTGATAGATAGAGGCAGGCCGAGACAGGTAGAGGCATAGACAGATAGAGGCAGGGACAGATAGAGGCAGGGACAGATAGAGGCAGGGACAGATAGAGACAGGGATAGAGATAGAGTCAGATAGAGATATAGATAGAAACAGACAGGGACGGATAGAGGCAGAGACAGATTGTGAGAGAGACAGATAGAGGCAGAGCCATAGAGGCAGGAACAGGTTGAGGCAGAGGCAGACAGAGGCAGAGATAGACAGAGACAGAGACAGATAGACAGGGACAGACAGAAAGAGACATGGACAGAGATCGATAGAGACAGACAGAGAAAGATAGAGACAGACAGAGGCAGATATAGACAGAGACAGATAGATAGGGACAGACAGAAAGAGACAGGGACAGAGAAACCGATAGAGGCAGAGACAGAGGCAGAGACAGAGGCAGATAGAGGCAGAGACAGACTGAGACTGACAAAGATAGAGACAGAGATAGAGCAAGGGACAGAAAGAGGCAGAGACAGAGAGAGGGAGACAGAGAGAAGGAGACGGAGAGAGGGAGACAGAGTGAGGGAGACGGAGAGAGGGAGACGAAGGGTGAGGGAGGGAGACAGACAGAGGGAGAAGGACAGAGGGAGGAGGAAGCCAGAGGGAGGAGGGAGACAGAAGGAGGAAGGAGACAGAGGGAGGAGGTAGGGAGACAGAGGGAGGGAGGAGGGAGACGGACAGAGGGCAACAGAGGGAGATAGACGCAGGGAGACATAGTGACGGACGCTGGGAGACAGAGGGAGACAAATGCAGAGAGACAGAGGGAGGAGGGAGACAGACAGATTGAGGAGGGAGACAGGCAGAGGGAGACAGAAGAGGGAGAGAGAGAGTAGGAGAGAGAAAGGGAGCGAGAGGGAGGGAGGGAGACAAAGGGAGGGAGAGAGAGAGTGAGGAGAAAGAGGGAGGGAGAGAGAGGGAGGGAGACAGAGGGAGGGAGAGAGAGGGAGGGAGAGAGAGGGAGAGGGAGGGAGACAGAGAGAGAGAGGGAGGGAGGCAGAGAAAGAGAGGGAGGGAAACAGAGAGAGAGCGAGAGCGAGGTAGAAAGAGGGAGACAGAGAAGGAGGGAGACAGAGAGGGAGGGAGGCAGAGAATGAGGGAGACAGAGAGGGAGGGAGACAGCGAGGGAAGGAGAAAGCATGGGAGGGAGAGAGGGAGGGAGAGGGAGACAGAGAGAGGGAGACAGAGGGAGGGAGACAGATGGGGAGAGAGGGAGAGAGAGAGGGATAGAGAGAGATGTGTTTATGCTGGGTCTGGTGGGTCAGTGGACGAATGCATCCGCTGCAGGGGCCTGGGTTCAACCTCATAATCCCAGTTTTTTTTTTTGCTCTAGCCCCGCTCCCTCCCCACTGACCCCGCCCCACCCATGCAGCCTTCGGCCACAAACCACGCTGTAAATTTGGCCCCCGAGAGAAAGTTAGTGAGTACCCATGCAATAGATAATTATATAGCTTTACAATGTTGGAATATTTTTCAATAGTCCTGTTTATAACAGTTTCATCTATGCATTGATTGGTTTAATTTAGTAGCTCTATTTTGTTATAGTTGAAATGTTTTTCTAATTTGTTCCCCATTTTTTCAGTTTCCCTTTTTTCTTTTATTACACTTTTTTCCCAGTTGAGAATATATAGGTACTTTACTTACTTCATGTTCTCTTATAATACATTTGATATTGTAATTAGCTTTGTTTCTCTATGATTTATAATTCTCTGTACCTTTATTTTGTGCTTTTTTGTATGGTCTTTTGTTTCCTACTAAAATTCAATAAAATATCCTTAAACACAAAACATATTGGAGGAAGAGTCTCTCGTTATCTGTGTTAATAAATCATATTGCTCTAATGAATGTTCTTATTCTTTTGTTTGCTTATGACTTGATGTTCATTTCTCCATGTGAAACGACTGCCAATACAATGCTCTATCATTCTTGCTGCATAGTTCTGATATTTAAAAATAAAAATACAATACAATAAAGAAACTAAAACAAACATTAAGGTCTTGGGGCTTAAAACAGAGACTTGAATGCTCTGATTGCAAAAATGTTCTCTCCTGGCTACCATTACAGGAGGCACGGTGCCCACACCCTCCCCCAAAAAATTAAAAACCACATATGATGAGCAGGGTAAGCACACCCTGATCTACGAACCCCAGCAGGCAGGGACAGACCTAAAGGGTGGTTGAAAAAGCCATAGAACAAACAACCGAATAGGTGGTTCACTTGGATGCCATTGTGGCAGCACTGAATGAAGAGAAAACCATTGTTTATTTCAGAGTAGATGCAGTGGATCATGGACATTTATATGAGTGTGGAAAACGCAAATGCTCAGCATTGATTCCACTGCTTCAATATATCGGTGGACAATCTGGGATGGGGTAAGGTTTTGTAATCCAATCTGTAACAGCATACATCACCAGCAATACCCTCCAAACTTTCATGAATTGTTACTGTACCAACAGGACTGGCTGTCCACAACACCAAAGAAAATAACAAATTATTACTGGACGTTGCTCGTTGAACACAACAAGAAGGCAGAGTTCATGAAATAGACTGTAAAAGTATCTCATGAACGTAAAACTAAAACACTAATTACTGAAGAATCGAGTATGGTGTCTAATTTGATGCTAGACTTAATACAGTTAAGGAGGCTTTCAGAACTGACTATAAGATTATATTTTTCTGAAACATGTGGTTTTTTGGAAAACTCATGCAATGCACAACTGTAAGAGGTGTGCAAGTCTTTTAATACTTAAGTCATGAAGACACCAGAACAGCTATGGAAGTACTGGGAATGTGAACATTTGGCTACATTTTTAATGTAATGAATTGAGACAGACAGTAACTAGACTGCCGACTCAGTGCCAATCTTAATCTGGTCCAGCACTTGTGCTCCTGATGCTAAATGTACATCAATTTACAAAGTTCAGCTCTGCCATGATAGAGTCTGAAAACCAAGTAACTGTGGAACTAAAAGCTGCTGATCACCTTGACATCATGGCATGAACTGCACTCTAGGTCAGAAGGCATCAAAGAGAGTGTAATAACAGGAAGAACATATCTAAGAACAACAGGGATAGTAAAAGTGCTCCAGATGCGCACTAACCTTTGTATCCTTTTGCAGACCCTTCATACCCATTAAAGACCTAAAGATGGTGGTGCAATCCTTAGTCCTATCCAAGGTGGAATATAGCAACGCAATGGTCACAGGAGCATTAAAATTGTACCTACCCCCATTGAAAGTCACACTCTCTGCTGCAACTAGACTTTTACCGGGGGAAAGACTCTTTGACCACATCACTCCCACCCTCAAACAACTCAACTGGCTGCTAATCAAGGGCCATACTAAATACTTCCTGCATAGCTCGTGAACTGCTCTACACTGAAAAACCAATCTACCTCACAAATAAACTATCAAAAACCGGTCAAAAGAGACCACTACGAAGCTCAAACAGTTTACTCTTGATTTCTCCAAAATTTAAGGGAGAGCAATCTTGCACCTGCTTCGTCTTCAGGAATGCTCCAAGAATCTGGAACTCTCTGCCCCAGGACCTGTGAGAAAGTCAGTTATTCCCTCACTTCAAGAAAAGACTGAAGCTTCTTCTCTTCAACAAATACCTAAGCCCACCCCCTTAAATCACATGATTAGCCGGAGAGCACACTCTAAATAAATCTGTGCACCACAACCCAGGAGAAAAATGTGCTTCAGGTTCCTCCATCCTCAAGAGGCTTATCCTGACGAGAAAGCATGTGTGGTCCTTCCTGATATCTCATAAGTAAGAGATAAAATGCACAAGGACGTGTGTGTCCGATTCAAAAAGGAGATCTCAGCTCCTGTGTAGCGGCATGTCTGGTATGCGTCCAAATTTCCGGTAATCATGCTTTTCCGTCAGTTATTTCCATTTACCCACATCCGCTACTGGGACGGAATTATCACTGGCCATGCGATATCCTTGTTTTTTTTGTGACAGCACAGCCCTGAAGAGTCACAATTGTATCACGTTGTGACGAAACACGTGTCGGCTGGTCTCTCGTTTCTGTATTGATCTGGATTGATATATAAATCCCACTAATACTATTCCTGATGATGACCTGCATTTTTTCTACAAGATAATATTTGTTGAATTGGTTTTTACACTAAAACCCTCCCCCTTATACGTGTTCACAGGTTCTATTTCACTGTGTAGGTCTTGACTTACACACTCGCAGGGTTTGTTTCATTTGGGTTTGTTTTCCCTTGACCTCTCTGCACCGTGCTTATTCGTCCATCTCTTTGACTCCTTGCGAACTTGCCTGAGCGCCATTTCTTACTGTCCACAATCTAAACCCTCCACCGACACACCATGTACATTTACTCCAAATGTGTCTTACATAGTTGCTGCTTATGCAATTCCTCATAAACCTAGCCACGTTCTGTCACTATGTATCTGTATTTACTCCATTCTGTATCTCAAGTATACGCTGCTTGTGCTAACTCTATGAAGCTTTCTGATGCCTCCCGGTCAAGTTCACGCTATATAAAACTCAATAAACAAAAATAAAAACCTTAAAAGTAGAGCCAGTTTTGATGAAAGAAGCAATAGAATGCATTGCACAACTCATTACAATTCCAAGAAGGAGTGATATGGAATTTGTGAAACAGCCATTCAACGCGGTCAAAACCACGCATGGCCATTACCACAAATCATTTACAATGAAAGTTCCTTTACCATGCATGTCCATTGGAACGAATCCTTTACCACGAATATGCCTTTATCACGCATGCCTACACAACAAAATCGGCATGCTTAGTAAAGGCACGTTTGTGGTAAAGGATTTGTAGTAATGGCCATGTGTAGTTTTGACCGTGTTGTTATGGCTGTTTCAGATTCGTGATTGAGATGGCAGAATACCTGGGTTTTTTTGTGTTCCTCTCTACTGTCCGGAGGGGTCTCTACAGAAGACTACAGAGACGTGTGACAGATGAGAAACTCATCTCCTGCCGTTGGTACTGGAGTGGGAGAGGAGCACGAGCAGCATACACCCAGCGCCAGTAAGGAGGGCTCTGACTCGGGCTGTTTGACTCGGTCAGCCAAGGGAGGTGTATAATTGGCGGTTTCAAAGTGTCTGAAAGTCACTGTCAGAATCGACTTTTAGGGGCGCGTGGTCGTTGTGGTCAACAGTGGCCTGGTTGGCGCACGTGTAGAGCCCCCTGCCCCTGGTCTGGAGGTGGGGGAGGGGGTTGGGATACTCATATGTCACTGTATGCCGCGCATGTCTTTACCAACCATGCCTTTACAGCAGAAGTTTTGCTGTAGAGGCTTGCATGGTAGTCATATGCGGAATCCTTTACCACGCATATGCTTTTATCCAGCATGCTTATACAACTAATTTTGTTGTAAAGGCATGGGTGGTAAACGTATATTAGTGATAAAATTATGCGTGTTAAAGGTTTGTGATGTAATGGCATTAGCGATGTAACACATGCCTTGTAAAAGCATGCATTACAACAGAATGCAATGTAACGTCATTCATTCATGAAATTCATCGTAATACCTTTTGACCTTGAACAAGAACTACAGACAGTGGCAAATTGTAATGTCAGATTATAGTTGTTTAATGATGTGTACATGTGAAGAAGATATTTCAAATATGCCTACCATACCATGACTATCCATAAGTCCCAAGGTGTCAGTCAAAATTAAGCCATAGTGCACAATGGAAAAATAGAAAGAAACAACTTACCTGTCCTTTTCTGAAGATAAAACACTCCCAGGATTGTAACTGCTAGAATTTGCTGAAACCAAAGTCAGTGCAGAATTTAGCTGCCTGGGCCAGTATAATATACTAAGTAGTCTGTGTGGTCTACATCTACATCAGCTAACTATAATGGCTGAGTTTTATACAAGTGAAATATCAGCCTAACTATAACGTCCCTGTAACCTTTGTCGGTGAATTCTTAAGATTTTTTAAATGCTCATTTCTAAACATAACGTCACTGAAACCTGTGTTTTCTTCAGCGAATTTCTAAGGTTTTTTAAATGCTAATTTTTAAGTATAATGTCCCTGAAACCTGTGGTTTTTCCAGTGAATTTCTATGGTTTTTAGGTTGAGCCTGGGAAGTGCATGCACTGCTCTGCGAGGCATGCTGTGTTAGAGAAGAATGAAATATGAATTAATGAAATAGAAATTCTAAAGCACGACAATCACGTAAGTGTATCTAGGTGCTGAGCGGAACGGTCAGCACGAAGGCTCTGAAAAATGCTAAGTTATTTCTTAATGAGCCAAGTCTTCAGGATCTTACTGAATTCCAATAGGTTTGTCTTACATTTTAGTTCTTTTGGAAGCAAGTTCCACAAACTCGATGTACATAGAATGAATCCTCTTCCCCACAGTTGGCTTTCTTAAATCTAGGGATTACAAGATGTTCACTGGTAGATAAATGAAGGGAGCGCGCCGGGGTATAGCGCTTAAAGTGCTGTATCAGATACTCAGGGCCAGTGCCTTGTTGTGCTCTGAAGGCAATGCAGAGTGCCTTAAACTGAACCAGTTTACTTATGGGAAGCCAGTGTAATTGGATTAGAGCTTGAGATGTGGATTTATGTTTTGGAATGCTTAGCAATAACCCTGCTGCAGCGTTCTGCAGTGTTTTTAGCCTATGTAAATATTGATTTTGAATATTGATGAAAAGCGCCTTAAAGCCTTTAGATTAAATTACAGTAGTAACTACTGTCTTCTGCAGACTTGATGAAATGAAAGGCAATACTTTTCTTAGAGTTTTTAAAATAAAGAAACATGCTAAGGTGATATGATTTATTTGACCTTCAAAGTATAGTTTAGTGTCGATGATTATTCCAATGTTTTTGCTCTGTCACTGGGGATAGGTAGGTTTCCCAATTCCTGGGGCCAGCAGTTGATCAACCAAAAAGAAGGTTTATTGCCGAACAGTAGGACCTCAGTCTTCGAGGAGTTTAGTTTTAGGCAGTTACTGCTCATCCACTTCCCAATGTGAGACATACAGTCTTGAAACTGAACTGCTGTGGCTACGGGATTGTCAGTGACAGACAGAACAATCTGCAAGTCATCTGCGTACGAAACCAAAGAAAAACCGAATGATCTTATTAGAGCCACAAGTGGGATAACATAAAAATTAAATAGGGTTGTGCTCAGGGGCGAGCCCTGAGTGACCCGCGAGGAAGAGAGAAGGCTTGTGGAAAAGTAAATTTTGTCATGTTCTGTGTCCCTACGTGTCATCCATCATATGTTATGTGTGCATGATTAAATATGCATATGCATTCCCCATGTTCGATTAATGACGCAATTACAGTTGTGTCCACCTTTAGTATGTCAGTTTCCAGTTCTCGTGAATACTACGAATATCAGGCCTATGTAAAGTTACGTTGCCACGTTTCTCAGTGTGCACGTTATTTCATTGTAAAGTTCCCGTTTCTAGGCCTCAAAAGGGCCTGGACACCAGATTCAGCTCCTGTCTCCTGAAGCCTCGCTGAGGAGCGATACAGCCCCCACCTGTATCCTCGACCCTTCACTTACTTCCTGCCTCGCAGTGCCCGGTTCAGCCTGGCTCTGCCTCTGAGTCTGCCAAGAGTATGTTATGATTCCAGTTATCAGTTTAGTCCTCCTTCTCCGCATTCCTAAAGCTACTGAATTGCATCAATAGTTTCCGTCATTGTCTAGCCTTCACGTCTCCATGTAAGAGAAATACTGCATTCAATGGTCATTTAATATTCTTCATCACGCACTACATGTAGAATAATGCATGGTCCAGTCTTAGTGTCTGTTAGCTTTTCCCCTCCTGACTTCTAGTTTATATCAACATGTTCTCTAAACATCAGATACTAGATACTGCTTAGGTACATGTCGCCCTGACTCTCCAGACTTCAGTCTCTGCTCCTAGCACAGAGTTCGAAGCCCCCAGCTTCTCCTAGTAACACGTCATTGCCAGTTTGCGCGCACCATCAGGTTGGAGGTCCCGGCTCCTCAGGTAGCCCCCTCCATGGTTTCCGCCCCATTCATGACATATTCTGTTACGTTTGCATCACATGTCTATGTATACGCCCTGTTACACCTCTTTTCACCCTTATCTTTCGCGACTGCTACGCGTCACGCCTATTGCTCCTCCCACTGCTACGCCTATTGCAATGTAATGCTATGTGTTTGCGTTATGTATATATGCTCATGCACTGTTATTAAAAAGTTGTCCATCCATCCATCCATCCATCCTTCCTAGCGCGCTCATCCCAGATCCAGCCCCAGCAGCTGCTGGGCCCTGCCTTCCTATTCCTGTGCAGGTCGTCCTGTTCCTGTCCTTATGCTGTATTAAACCTGCAAAACTCCTACTACCTCGAATCTTGACTCTTATTTATTGAGCTATCCGTTATTCATTTATTCATTCAAAAATAGGGTATTATTTATTTATTTACCACATAATGGCGCCCGAATAGGGACTTGCCCTTTCCCCACGCGTCGGTGAAGCCACGCCGACCCCCTGACCCTCTGCAGTCGTGACGGAACTCTTCTGCGCACCGGCAGATATTTCTGCTTCAAGTATCCCTCAGGCCCACGGAGGAGACGGAGGAGGCGGTCCAGCATCCAGACGAGACGGTGGAGGAACGCGGCGAGTCCCGACCAGAGCCCAAGCCGAGAGTCCAAGGTCCGAGGTATCCGGAGGTCCACCCGTAACAGAAGTCCGAAGTTCGTCCATCCGACGTCGAGGCAGTCCAGTCCAGTCTGAGGCCTTCCGTTCTTGCTGCCCGGTGAGTACCGTTACTGGGGTAGTATCTAGACAGGGTCAATTTAATTGACTCTGGTCCGTGGGTTGGTGGTACACAGACCCACAAACGAAGTGTCCACTTCGGTGGATGCGGGTCCTGACGTGTCTCTTTATGAGACCGGTAAGTTTCGTACTGTTTCAGCAGTGCATCTAGTTTCTGTTCCAGTCAGTTCTGTTCTCGAGGAAATTCATGTATTCTGTGTTCCGTATTCCAGGTAGTATTCTGTTCGAACTGTTATTGTAAACGTTATTCATGTATTTTAATGTCGTGGTATGAATGGGGAATAAGTATCGTGTTCATTGTGTATTGTATTGTGTCTAGATTACAGTCCAGTCATGCCCTTGTTTTCTAAGTTACGTCAGTTAAAAACTAGAAAGGGTCTGCTGGAAGCAGCAGTTCCAGTTCCGCCTAGGGACAGTCCAGGTCATTTTATGTATCAGAAACATGGCATAAGTGCCATACTATATCTAGATTTATGGGTAGATTATACCGAACAGTTAGAAGAAAAGTATAGATGGCCCGTATCGGGTACATGGGATGCCGAGTGCATCATGCGAGTAGAAGAGGCATTATGGAAAAAGAAAGCCAGACAGTCACAGAAAGATGCCATCGAGTTATGGCGCAAAGAAGCTCATAAAAGAACCGAAAAAGAAATCAGAAAGTCAGAATTAAGTAGAGAATCCTTAGAACGAGCACAAGAAAAAGAACTAATCGAGATAGGTGAACAAGTTAAAGCCGAACAGTCAGACAGACAGAGGCATGCCCTTATTAAGGGTATGTATCCTCTCCGTGCCGAGGGCTTGCCAAAAGCGACCCCGGAGGCAGCCAGTAACTTTCCGCCACCATTAGTTCCGACCAAGCTACGTCACAAACAGACCGCAGCTGATATTTTTATTTCGTCCTATTTGGACGACACAGTCCCAGAATATGTAAATCCTGTTCGCGCTCCGCCAGTCCCTGTAAATCAGGCACTTCCCGCTCCTCCAGACACCGGGGTACCCCTTGCAGTACCTGCTACGGTCCCCCAGGTCCAGCCCGCCATACCAGTTCAGCCCGCATTTCAATTTCCTGCCACACTAGTACGAAGAGGATCAGTCGACGACTCTAGTTTAGGGGCCGCAGGGGGAGGTACTCCTCAAACCCCGCCGCCACACAAGCGTTTAACGACAGCCGAATTACATATACAAGCGTCACAGCGTACGCCAAGACATCAGTCTGTAGCAGAAATAAGAAAATCCCTTGCTGAATGCGGCTATGATCCAGTCCCAGGCGAGGATAATATGGTTTTATATTCATTCCGCGTAAGAAAGGTGACTGAGTATCTAGTCACCTTACCGAATATGAAAGAAGATCTAGACAGAATATATCGTTTCATCCGTACAGGGGATGATCCAGAAAGCATTGGCGAGGCCATGTCTCAAAGGAAAGCTGAGACCCAGCTCATGATATTAAAGTTTCTGATCAATTGTCTAATAAGAGAACAAGATTACCCGTCTAAAGATCCGGCTGAAATGAAAACCCTGACAAGGTGGAGTGATAATATAGCCGAGGGTAAGCACAAGACCGTCGGTGCTATGGAGAGTATGTACAAGAAAATTCGTAAAGAAATATTAAGAATACACGAACAACGTAAAGCAGCACAAGTAAGCGAGAAAGAAAGTAACTCTGATCCGGAAGAGGTTGAGGACGAAAATCCCGACAGAATAGCGTATGTAGGAAAATCTAGATTTCCAGATCGCCATTTACGCCTAGAACACAAGTCTATTTTTCATCATCCAGCACCAGAACAAGGTTCTCTAGAACAAGTGTTTCAAGCTACCGATCACATTCTGAAATCACGAATCGGTTACAGTGAGTTAAGTACCATGCATGAACAAGAACTAGTCCGATCAGCAGTCCGATGGATTACTGATTCTACCACTTTTCCAGATGAAATAGTGGCACAAATGTTTCTGAAAATGCCCCCAGCCGAGCAACGACTGGCGGGTATGTATATGATTCAGCACCTCATTACATTGTATGAGGGTCAACATTCTGATCCAGGCCCGTTACACGATATCCTGAACGAGTTACTCCAGTATAGATGGAAAGGTTTAGGTACCGATTTAATTAGTGTCATTCTAGAACAGCGTCACAAATATAGAACGTTTTTGAATCCGCATTTTGTTCATGTCTCACCCCCAGAAAGTAAACCATTTTACATGGAGAGACAGAATCCGTTACGAGAAGTCCACCCAGTTAGAGGAACGGGTGGCGAACTAGAACGAGTGTTTGTTTACACCCCGATTACAAAGATGGAACTCCTAGAGATGAAGAAATTAATTCCCTGTCATGATAAAGATCCAGCAGGGTTCCATAGAGAATTAAAAGACATGCTCCGTATGGGAGAATACACGTATCCAGATATAATTAAAATGTTAAAGGTTCTGTTGCCCGCAGGGGTGTATGAAAAGCTCAAGGAAAAAGAATGGGAGGTGGGAGAGAAAAAGATCGATTGGGCAGTTCTAGAAGCTGAAGACAAGGCACGAGTACCAGGTACCGGTCTTGGAGCGAAATGTAAAGAATTACCGGAATTATTAATACAAGTTTTGCCTAGGTTATTGACAACTAGAAAAGAAGACTGGGATGCAATCTCAGCCTGTAAACAGAAACAAGACGAAGACATTAGTGATTTTTATTCTAGATTTGAGAAATGTTTTAGCATCAACAGTGGCCTCAAGACAAGTAGTGAGTCATACCCTCATCTTTTTGTTACTAAATTAGTCGAGAATTCAAGCCCACAAATTAAAAATCGAGTTTTGAAAGTCGAAAGCACCTGGCAAGCTAATACCCCGTCCCAGATGTTGCAGATGCTCCAATACCACCAGAATAGGATCAGGGAAGAACAAGAACACGAGAGAAAACGTATGAAAGACACGAAAATGAAAGTACTAGTTGCACAATCTGTTCCTCAAGACAGTCAGAAGAGGGGTCCGAATCAAGCCAGTCATCCTGCAGCTCCCGTTAAAGGGAACTGCAATTATTGTAAACAGCCAGGTCATTTTATAAACGAGTGTGCAGTTCTGAAACACAACATAGCTACTGGTAAGACTAAAGAAAGACCACGTCCGCCTAGACAAGAACAAGTTTCACAGATTCCTCAGACACAGAATGCACCACAGACAGTTACAGCACCGCAGCCCATCGCTGCCACACAGCACGTTACACAGCAAATGTACCAGTATGCACAGTCTGAGTATCCAGAGTACCAGCCATATTCATGAAACAGCCTAGAGAGGGAGGTAGGCTTGCCTCTCATCGAGATACCTGTAGATCAAGAAGGTCCCTATGTTCACAGTCAAGTATTAGGGAAAGACAGAAAGTTTTTGATTGATACAGGGGCAAGTAGGACCACCATTAGTCACGCCGAAGTTCCAGGGGCTCCGCTCTCAGGCTCAAGAAATGTTTCCCTTGGATTTTCAGGAAAACCCATTGTAAATGAAATATCAAAGCCAGTTACTCTAGAAGTAGGTCCATTGTCCCGCACTACTGATCTGTTACTTACTAAGTCATGTCCAGAAAACCTATTAGGCATTAAAACACTGAAAGAGTTAGGTGCAGTTATATGCTGTTCCCCAGAGGGAATACGATTGTTCCTACGTGACTTCAAGGGTCACTATGTATTACGAGATTTTGATCCCAGATTGTCTAATGTTCCGCAGCATCTATGGGCGCAAGGTCCAACTGATGTTGGTTATATGCAAATCACACCCCATCGTGTGACTCTCAAGCCAGGTGTGGTGTTACCACGAATCAGACAGTACAGATTGCCACCTGAGGCTGTAGCAGCCTTATCCAAAATTATTGACGAGCTCATGGCTCAAGGAGTGGTTGTAGAAACTGACTCCAATGTATGCAATTCTCCGATCATTCCAGTCATGAAACGTACTGATCCAAATGCACCCCCAGTATATCGATTAGTGATTGACCTACGAGAGCTTAATAAATGTATTATTCCTCAGTACCCAGTGGTCCCAGATATCTCTTCCCTATTGACAGCCATTGATTCCGAAGCCACGTTCTTTACTGTAATCGATCTCAAGAACGCGTTTTTCAGTGTCCCTATTCATCCAGACAGCCAGTTCCTTTTCGGATTTTGTTTAAATGGAAGGAGCTATATGTTCACACGAGCTCCTCAAGGTTTCACAGAAAGTCCTAGTATTTATAGTCAAGCACTTAAGAGACAACTAGACAACATTCACATGCCAACTGACACTGCCCTGCTCCAGTATGTCGATGATCTCCTGATCACAGCCCGTTCTGAACGTGTTTGCGAGCGAGCATCCCTTACAGTCTTGTATTTCCTAGCCGAGATGGGGCACAAGGTGTCCCCTTCTAAGCTTCAATTCTGTGTCCAGCAAGTGGTCTACTTAGGACACTTACTGTCCAAGAGGGGTAGGCAGTTGACACCAGACCGTATCCAGTTAATAGCGAGTCTTCCTCAGCCTAAGACCCAGAAGGAGGTACGTGCTTTTATCGGCCTCACTTCTTATTGCAGACAATGGATTCCTCAGTATGCATTTCTAGCCAAGCCACTGATACAGTTAACGACACAGGAGGCAGCCGTATCGACTGTCCTCCCTTGGACATCTGAACATACACTTAGTTTCAATGAGTTAAAGAAAGCTTTATGCCAAGCTCCAGTTCTAGCAACGCCGAACTACAGTAAGCCTTTTACACTTTTCGTCACTGAACGCGAAGGTACAGCATTATCTGTTCTCACACAAGATCAAGCAGGACAATACAAGCCTTGTGCTTATTTTTCGAGCACATTAGATCCTGTAGCCCAGGCTCTGCCTGCGTGCCTCAAGTCAGTTGCAGCCACAGCCCTAGCTATCAGACAAAGTGATTCCATAGTCTTAGGACATTCCCTGACAGTACAAGTTCCACACTCCGTGGAAGTTCTTTTAAACCGAACACAGACTCAGCACTTGACAATTGCACGTTTAACAGGTTATGAATTGACACTGTTCCAGCCACACATAGAAATCAGACGCTGCAACGTTCTCAATCCTGCTACATTGTTACCATCAGTTACGAATTCTGCCACACATGATTGCGTGGAAGTAGTTAACATCACGACCAAGCCAAGACAAGATCTGACAGATATTCCGTTACCAGACCCGACCTGACACTTTATGTGGATGGTTCATGTATGAGAACAAGTACAGGAGAACTAGTCGCCGCGTATGCAGTGACTACCGACACCGAAGTTATTGAGACACACCGTATTGACACCCTGTCCGCTCAAGCAGCAGAGCTAGTTGCTCTGACACAAGCCTGCATACACGCCAAGAACTTGAAAGTTAATGTTTACACAGATTCACGTTACGCATTTGGAGTTGTACACGACTTCGGAGTGCTCTGGCAGGAGAGAGGTTTCATGACTTCTCATGGAACCAAGATTCAGCATGGTCTCCTTATTCAAACTCTGTTAGATGCCATACATTTACCGACATCCATTGCTATCATGAAGTGCAAAGCACATACGAAAGTTACTGACATTATTTCTCAAGGTAATGATCTAGCAGATCGCACAGCCAAGCTTACAGCACAGACTCCAGACATTCCAGTTAATCCGACACAGACACACACTCCAGATCCGACTACATGCATGACAGTTAAGGACCCCACTCAAGATGTTATAGATATCCAGTTACATGCTACTCCCGATGAAATCGAGAAATGGTCCGAACAAGGAGGGGTCCAGACAGATCAAGGATGGTTAACGAAGGGTAGAGCCACATGGTTTCTCCCCGACTCTATGGTTCAAGTCATTATTAATACTGCACATAGTCCAGCACATTTAGGAGAAAAAGCTATGTTAGACAGTATCCAGAACATTTGGTTCAACAAGCATTTACGAGCTGCAGCCAAGCAGAAAGTCCGTACCTGTATGATATGTTGTCAGTTTAATCCAGGTAAAAGTGTCCCGGTGGAACAAGGTGGATTCCAGCCCCCTGACCACCCTTTTGAAGTCCTCCAGATGGATTATATTCAGATGGAGCGATGTCGAGGTTTCAAGTATGTCCTTGTAGTTGTATGCGCTTTGTCCAGGTGGACAGAAGCATATCCAGTCCCAGACTACACAGCCGCGACCACTGCCAAGCAGTTGGTTCGTGAGTTCTTCCCCCGTTATGGACTCCCTAGAGTCGTATATTCTGACAACGGCCAGCCATTCTCATCTGAACTTATGAAGCATGTTTCCCTTTTGTTAGGGTACCAGTGGAAGTTCCATTGTGTACGCCACCCTGAAGCAGCAGGTCTCGTAGAGAGACATAACCAGACCCTAAAAATTCGCATCGCCAAAGTTTGTCAAGAGAAAGGTGTGGACTGGCTAGTAGCTCTGCCAGTCGCTTTGTTCTATATGCGCATGGTCGCACATTCCAGATCAGGTCTGTCCCCGTATGAGGTCGTTTTCGGCCGCCCCCCTAACATGTGGGGTACTCCTAGACCCCGAAGTATTACCGATGTTTCAAGTAATATGCTGACAGATTACCTAGCTTCCTTGATGTCTGCCCTCAACTCTTGTCGTTCACAGGTTGCCGCCGCATTTCCAGACAATACCGAGGTGGCACCGCATGAAATCGTTCCAGGATCCATGGTCTTGGTTCGCAATTTTGACCGCTCAAGTCCGCTAGAGCCTCGCTGAAAGGAGCCCCGACAGGTCCTTCTCGCCACCCGTACAGCCGTGAAGTTGGAGGGTCGCAAAGGCTGGGTGCACCTTTCACATATAAAGAAGTTTTATGGACTGAAACCCGTCTCAAAGAACATTTCCCAGGATTTGAAGGATTGCCAAAATACTATTCTCAAGGACTGTCCCGCAAAAGACATTGCTACAAACCCTCCCCTGTTAGAGAAAACTCCGCAACAGGAGTATAAGTTGAAACTCCGGTCTAGTAAAATAAGTCAGCCAGTTTGATTGTCTAAGTCCTCCCCTAGGTGAAACGGTTAGACTGTTTCTGACATGTATAAAATAGACCCCCATAGTGAGAGAGTTAGTCAAAACTCAATTCGATGTATCGTTTTTCTATGTTTCATATTATTTCTCAGCATTATGATTTCCTGCACCAGTTATGCATTTTACCTGTATTTCCCAGTTCTTCATGTAAATAAGTCTTCTAATGCTACAGTAGAGCATACGTTTAGTGATCTGCCTCCTCATGAACTCTCTTACCGCCTCGCTATGCGAAATAATTCTTTCATCCGCATGTTACATTATTCACACCAGACCAGCAATGCCACTAATTGTTGGGTATGTGGTCGACTCCCCCCTTTCCAGACGCCGAAGGGAGTTCTGCCACTCTTTCCTTATCCTTTTTCACATAATGGTTCGTGTGGAGCATGGTCCACGTTAACGTCATCCTCAACAGATATGTCTTTTCTTAACAGTACATGTTTTCCAGACAAGCAAGGTCTCCCCCACAGAACCGGGTTAGATCTAGAAAATGAAGTGTATAATTTAGGTAACTATTCTTCGAATTTCATGGTCCTGAATGTTCAGTCTGATATGATTACTCATACTACTCCAGACTTACCTGCTATTTCAGTACTACCAGTCAAAGGCGAATTATGTGTCCGAAATAATGGTTCCGTACATGTAGGACATAGTGATTGTACTACTATTGTCAAGTATAGTGACAGTGGGAAATCTATTTTCAAAGCTTCACGTCATTCTTATTTTATTTGTGGTCAAACTGCATATGTTCGTCTGCCCCTCGATTGGGAGGGAACCTGTTACATTGCCTTCCTACTGCCACCAGTTTTTCTAGCCCCATCTGATTATCATAGAAACACATATCTAGTACACATTAGACATAGAAGGGAGTCCCCAATTGTCGATTATACTGAAACTGCTCTAGAACAGTATACAGATTTCAACAGAGGTTTCTTTTTCTTTATAGGACCTATCCAGAATAGTAAACTGATCCGTAGGTTAACCAGAACCCTTGAAGCAGTAGTCAATGAGACTGCCTCTGCTCTAGGTAACTTAACTGAAGAGCAATCTGCTATGAGATTTGTCGTTTTACAGAATCGTCTCGTCCTTGACGTCATACTGGCCGATAGGGGCGGGGCCTGTAGAGTCATCGGATCTAGTTGCTGCATTTTCATTCCAAATAACGCGCCGTCTGTTTATTCAGCTATAACCAGACTCCATAAAATTGCCCATCTGTTACACCAAGATCCAGGCACCTGGACATGGTCCGGTTGGTTCTGGAATATAATTTCCGCCTGGGGATGGAAAGTATTGTCCTTTCTAGGTATTGCAGTAGCGATCATATTCAGCTGCTGCCTCTGTATACAATGTGGCCCTGCGATTTGCGGCATTTGTGCTACATCATGTATTCCTAGTCCCAAGCCCCGTTCTAAATCCCGTTCCAGGATAATTCGAGACGAGCAAATGATACTGTATGAAATGATAGATGGTATCATGAATATTGATGTTTCCTGATGGAAACGTAGTGACAAGGAGGGAATGTGGAAAAGTAAATTTTGTCATGTTCTGTGTCCCTACGTGTCATCCATCATATGTTATGTGTGCATGATTAAATATGCATATGCATTCCCCATGTTCGATTAATGACGCAATTACAGTTGTGTCCACCTTTAGTATGTCAGTTTCCAGTTCTCGTGAATACTACGAATATCAGGCCTATGTAAAGTTACGTTGCCACGTTTCTCAGTGTGCACGTTATTTCATTGTAAAGTTCCCGTTTCTAGGCCTCAAAAGGGCCTGGACACCAGATTCAGCTCCTGTCTCCTGAAGCCTCGCTGAGGAGCGATACAGCCCCCACCTGTATCCTCGACCCTTCACTTACTTCCTGCCTCGCAGTGCCCGGTTCAGCCTGGCTCTGCCTCTGAGTCTGCCAAGAGTATGTTATGATTCCAGTTATCAGTTTAGTCCTCCTTCTCCGCATTCCTAAAGCTACTGAATTGCATCAATAGTTTCCGTCATTGTCTAGCCTTCACGTCTCCATGTAAGAGAAATACTGCATTCAATGGTCATTTAATATTCTTCATCACGCACTACATGTAGAATAATGCATGGTCCAGTCTTAGTGTCTGTTAGCTTTTCCCCTCCTGACTTCTAGTTTATATCAACATGTTCTCTAAACATCAGATACTAGATACTGCTTAGGTACATGTCGCCCTGACTCTCCAGACTTCAGTCTCTGCTCCTAGCACAGAGTTCGAAGCCCCCAGCTTCTCCTAGTAACACGTCATTGCCAGTTTGCGCGCACCATCAGGTTGGAGGTCCCGGCTCCTCAGGTAGCCCCCTCCATGGTTTCCGCCCCATTCATGACATATTCTGTTACGTTTGCATCACATGTCTATGTATACGCCCTGTTACACCTCTTTTCACCCTTATCTTTCGCGACTGCTACGCGTCACGCCTATTGCTCCTCCCACTGCTACGCCTATTGCAATGTAATGCTATGTGTTTGCGTTATGTATATATGCTCATGCACTGTTATTAAAAAGTTGTCCATCCATCCATCCATCCATCCTTCCTAGCGCGCTCATCCCAGATCCAGCCCCAGCAGCTGCTGGGCCCTGCCTTCCTATTCCTGTGCAGGTCGTCCTGTTCCTGTCCTTATGCTGTATTAAACCTGCAAAACTCCTACTACCTCGAATCTTGACTCTTATTTATTGAGCTATCCGTTATTCATTTATTCATTCAAAAATAGGGTATTATTTATTTATTTACCACAGCTGGTGAGGAAAATTTCCCCAGAGAGACTGTCTGGATACGGTCAGCTAAAAAGGAGGTGATAAACTGAAGTGTATTATCCTTATTCCCAATTGATTCCAGGGGATCGATTGGAACAGCATGATTAACCCTATCAAATGCAGCTGAACGATCTAAAAGGCGCAGAGCCGCATTTCCATCGCCATCTATTGTCTGCCTAATTTCTTCCGTAGTTGTGGCCAACGCCAGCTCGGTACTATGATGACTACGAAATCCGAACTGTGTAGGATCAAGACCCTTTGTATTGTCTAAAAAAGTTGTTATTTCTTGATTGACAATTTTTTGACCAATTTGTCGGGAAATGGTTGTCGTGATATTTGGCGATGATTATTAGGGTCAGCAACATCCAGATTGATTTTTTTTAACAATGGGAGAATGGACCCTTTCTTTCAGTCTATAGGAAAATATCCGGCAACAAACATGTTGTTGAACATGGCCATGAGGTATATGGCTATCACTTCTGGGGCTAGATTAATTATTCTGGCTGGACATGGGTCCTCAGGAGAGCCTGATTTAATCTGCATGAGTATCATTTGGGTCTGATCCACCTTCAGAGGTTCAGAATGGGATAGAGTGCTGGCGCTGGATTTGAAGCCTGCTGACTCTCCGCCCATATTTTTTATTGGCTTATGTCATTGTCCTTCATAAAAGCTGGCTTCTGGTTCCATAATAGGCTTGTTAGCCCCACCTTAGTACCACCTTGTCTTCATTTGTAACCTCCCATGGCAACACCCCCTTTTACAAGCATTGTTGCTTGGTAGGCTTTAATTACTGCCTCTGAGCACCATTTCATTTAATGGTTTTCACATGCCTGCTGTTGCAGGCAGGACACACTCGCTATCTCTTAAGACTTTATTATTTGTTTTACATAGCACAGCACAACATAAGGCTTTATTATTTGTTTACCATTGCACAGCACGGCACGCTTCTGGTGGCGTGCCAAGCTGTGCTATGTCCTACTGGCAGTCGCTCTTATGCAGTTATAGTTAGGACCTAGTTTCATAGGAAATCATTTTTTGACTTGCCTATAACTTTAACTTCGTTTGACCAATATTCATGAAATTTACCCCAGAAATTGTCAAAGTAGTTTCTGTGTGTTATGGGAAGTTTGGCGGTGATCCATGGAGTGGGAACCGAGAATTAGGGGTGTGAATTAAGGGTGCATTTGTAATGCTAATTCTCATAGGAATGAGTTGTCTAACCTACAGTCCAATTGTACAACTGTACGGAGCATCTGAACCCTTCAAACACTCACACCCAGTCAAAAAATCTGGGTTTAATCCATCACCGTTCTTTAGCCCACTCTGCCACCCCAGTTCAGACATGGCTATATGCAAATCAGTCTGACCCTGTGCCTCATGGGAACAGCCCAGCCCGAACTACCAAGCTATGCCTTCCCTGGACCGGAAACAAGCTAAAGAACGGTGATGGATTAAACCCAGATATTTTGACTGGGTGTGAGTGTTTGATTGTTTCAGATGCTCTGTCCATCACCACCCCCTTTTGTACCACTTTTGGCCGCCATAAGTGTGGCAGGATATGCTGAGACGTGAGTCCCTTGCTCACTTTGCCACTGGATTCAAGCAAGCCGGGCTGAAGAAGGCTGGAATGCCAGAAAACGGTCCTCTGAAGCTTGTTTTAAGGTCCAGGGAAGACATGGCTTGGCAGTTCGGCCTGGACTGTTCCCATGAGGCACAGGGTCAGACTGATTTGCATATAGCCATGTCTGAACTGGGGTGGCAGAGTGGGCTAAAGAACGGTGATGGATTAAACCCAGATTTTTTGACTGGGTGTGAGTGTTCGATTGATTCAGATGCTCCGTCCATCACCTCCCCATTTTGTACCGCTTTTGGCCGCCATAAGTGTGGCAGGGTATGCTCAGACATGAGTCCCTTGCTCACTTTGCCACTGGATTCAAGCAAGCCGGGCTGAAGAAGGCTGGAATGCCAGGAACCGGTCCTCGGAAGCTTGTTTCCGGTCCAGGGAAGACATGGCTTGGCAGTTTGGGATGGACTGTTCCCATGAGGCACAGGGTCAGACTGATTTGCATATAGCCATGTCTGAACTGGGGTGGCAGAGTGGGCTAAAGAACGGTGATGGATTAAACCCAGATCTTTTGACTGGGTGTGAGTGTTTGATTGATTCAGATGCTCCGTCCATCACCACCCCCTTTTGTACCGCTTTTGGCCGCCATAAGTGTGGCAGGGTATGCTCAGACGTGAGTCCCTTGCTCACTTTGCCACTGGATTCAAGCAAGTCAGGCTGAAGAAGGCTGGAATGCCAGAAACCGGTCCTCGGAAGCTTGTTTCCGGTCCAGGGAAGACATGGCTTGGCAGTTCGGGCTGGACTGTTCCCATGATGCACAGGGTCAGACTGATTTGCATATAGCCATGTCTGGGTGGCAGAGTGGGTTAAAGAACGGTGATGGATTAAACCCAGATCTTTTGACTGGGTGTGAGTGTTTTGATTGATTCAGATGCTCCATCCATCACCACCCCCTTTTGTACAGCTATTAGCTCCAGCGAGCTACCACATGCACTGAGAATATCCCTTCCTGAGCCTCAGCCCTTTACTGATCTGTACCTCGGTGGGGGGAGCATGGCTCGGCCCTGCGCACGACTACACACACCGGTAAGCTGCGCTATCCCCTCCTGGCCAGTCCATCTGCAAAGTGGTGCTCGCCTGCCCTACAGAGAGTGCTCATTGTGCCCAGCTCCAGCTCCGCTGCTCCCGGCATTTGCATCAGAGTTTGACATCCTGGCCCATTGCTGCTGGATCTCCTAGCTCTGTCCAACCTGCAGCTACCACTATAACAGAGGCTTCACCTCCACCGCCTTACACCGCGCTGCTGACTCTCTGCCCCGGTCTTAGCCTGACCTCCATCTCCGATACACCTATTTTAGAGAAGCACAACTGCCATTGGCTTTGCTTCCCATCTGTGCCAGACCTATCTGTCTGCCGCACAGACACCATGGGGAACCTGAAGTCCGACAAACCAAACTCCCCTTTGACGCCAAGAGATCCGTCATGCGTTCTTGCACAGAAGAATCGGACCCATCAACTACCGCGTCCTCCTCTATCCTTCCTCCAGCTCCGGAAGATGAGGTCAAATCCCTACTGCTGGGTATGCGACACAGCCTGACTGACCTCTCCAACAAAATGGAATCGATGAGCACGCGCATGGACTACATAGTCCAAAAGGTGGAGAAGCATGACGAATGGATCAAGGAGGCGGATAAGCGTATCTCTGATACGGGAGACACCACCTCGCAGATGTCCCTCCAAATGAGCCAGATGGACAAACTCTTAAAGGTGATTGCTGCCAAGAACGAGGACTTAGAGCATTGTTCTTCAATCTGTGGGGCGCGCCCCCCTGGGGGGGCGCGACACCATCCCAGGGGGGGGCGCGCTCTGCACTGTAAAATCCTACCTTTGTACTGTGCTACGATCAAAAGTCGTGCCCCATTTCAAATGGGGATTTTTGATAGGAGAACTCCGGAGCAGCAGCAGCAAATTAGCAGGTAGGAACGTCGCCACTGATGTTCCACCAATTATGGGACAGCAGCAGAGATTGCAGGAAGTGCCGCAAAATTTGCGTGCATAAAGTTCCTGCATTCCACTGCTTGCTGCCTTTTCTTCTTTGTTTCCTGGGTTTTACCGTCGCCTGGCTATGAAGGACTTGGCTGAAATTAAATCTACATCAGATAAGAGGGCTATTTGGAAGGAAGGTGGGGGGCGGGTTGGAGAGGAATTGGCCGAGGTTTGGCAGTAACGGAGGGTTGGAGGGAGGGGGAGGGAGGGAGGGAGGGGGAATCTATAAGGGCACAACGTACTAATTCTTTTTTTAATTCCACAAGCGTCCTAGAGCAGTCTAATCATCTTCAGGATCGTATTATTTAGACTAGCAAAGCTTAATTCCGATAAAACTACCAAAGTTACAGAAAGAGAAATAATCTTTCAAAACCAGAACAGAGCCCTTGCTCAAACTGCCCCACAATCTCTTTTCCGATGAACTTGTTAATTACTAATGCTTTAGCTGCAGTGGGAGGCAAGGAGTCTCCTTTGCTAAAACCGAAAACAAAGGAACAGATAGTCCACTGTGGACTGTCTGTGCCTTCGTGTTTAGTTTCATAGCAGAGGAGACTCCTTGCCTCCCACTGCAGCTGCATCATATCAGCATTAGGAATTTAACCCCCTCCTCTTCCCAGAAAGGAGAGCACATTTCTTTTACAATGACACAGGCAGGCACACAAGTCCACAGCAGGCTAACATGGCTTCAAGTTGCCAAAAGAAAATACCATGCATGGTTTAAAGAGCCTGCAAATTGCTTGTGCTTGTCTTGACACTAAATACAGGTTATAAATAAAGATGTTTGTATTAATTTGTAATATGACTTTTCTGTTTTTGTTCCCTTTAATTATCAGTCAAGGATTATTCAGGCAGCCCTAGAACAAAATGAAAAGTGCTTTCTATTTATATCTGCTGTTCAAAGTACGCAAAGATAAGTACTGAAAATACAGCTTTAGGTGACTGCTTATTTGTGTACCCTACGCTGTTATCAATAACATGCTGAGTTACCTCAAGTGTCTGGGAATGCACCCTGCGTTCAGACAACTCTCTCGCCCTTAACTTTCAAGCTCACCCTGCACTCAGAGCAATCACAATGCACTCACTTTGATCCCCATGCACTCACAGCATTCACCAGCTCAACCTGCACTCACAGTGATCACTCTGCACTCACAATGCACTTGCGCAGTTCGCCCTGTACCTTACTCTGCAGTCACACGAGCACACTACTCAACCTGCACTCATGTGACACTTCACTCACCTGTCTCTCTCACTGCTCAATCTGCAGTGTCACTCAAGCAAGCCCATCACTAACCATACATTCAATTGTCCCACTCTGCACTTACATCTGCACCTAAATTCATATGGTCACCTCGCTCACCCTGCAGTCACTCCTCACACCTCACTCTCACACTGATGCATCGCTCACTGTGCACTCACATGCGCACTCTTGCCACCCACACAGGGCAGAGGGATGATGTGTCTCCTACAAAGCACGTGTACCATGAAGATCAAAGAACTGAGTCTGAGTAAACTATTAGTAGGGCTATAAAAAAATGAAATGTTTGTCAGGAAGGTGCTATAGGGAATGAGGTGCACTGTTGGTGAGTGGTAGTGATGGAATTCACGGAGAAGGAGGAAATGGGGGAGGGGTGTCAAAAATACTTTTGCACTGTGTGCGACCAGTGCTATGGCCATACCTGGCTGAGAGTGTTAGCCCCCCCCGCATATTTCAGGGGGCCCCTTGATAGAGACATCTGTTGGTTTTGCCCTGATGGCCTGGAATAATTCCCAAACAGATTCTTGTGAACACCGTATTTTTCCCATTTCCTTTGAATGTGATTGATGTGGGAGAGTCTTACTATCTACAGATAAATATTTGTTTCATGCAACAACCATAAAAAAGTGGGGCCCTCACAAATGAGAAATTAGAGGATTTCACATATATTATCCGCTGTAAAATTAGTGGATGTGGAGCACAGCCTGAGAACGGCAATAGAAAAAATCCATCCACAGATTGACCGTCTCTGTAGCGGAAAATAGGCACACCTATCACATTAATGTTGGTGGTGTTATTATCACTCTAGGTCTTGTGTAAAATAAAGCATCCTAGTAAAAACAATTTGCTCACATTTTATCTTGGAAAATTGTTTTTGAACTTTATAAAAAGCCTCTGTCATTTAACCACACCCACTCAAAAACCTGCAGTTTACTAGACACTCTTATTGTGTTGAACATTGTTTGTCAGATATGGCCCGGGATATGCGGGTGGTGGTCGAATATGTAGTGTGCCAGATTCCAGAAATGTCTGTCAGGTGGTGGGGGGGCCCGACATGTAAAAGAATTCAGATGGGGGGGCTCGACCTACTAAAGTTTGAAGACCTCTGTCTTAGAGGCTAGAAGCCGGCGCAATAACATCCGCGTTACCGGAATTCCTGAGAGCACCAATACCGGCAGGATGGAAGATTTCCTCGAACGTCAACTACGCACCACCTTCAGTGCGGAAGCCTTCTCATCTCAATTCATAGTAGAGCGGGCGCATCGATCCCTTGGTCCATGCCCGTGCCCCCGGGGCTAACCCGAGACCGATAATAGCACGCCTCTTAAATTACAGAGACCGGGATGCCACACTGAGATTGGCCAGGGATCATCAGAACTTACAATTTGAAGGCAACAGCTTCTCAATATATCCCGAATTCATGATGGCGGTGCAGGAGGCCCGCCGTAAACTTCTCCCGGCTAAGCAAAAACTCAGCAAACTCCAGATTGAGCATGCTCTGCTCTATCCAGCACACCTGAGAGTCACCTACCGGGATAAGCACCACTTCTTCACGAACGAACAGCAGGTGGGTGACCTTCTCCACACCGTCAAAAAAGGCACTCCGACAAGGGACTCTCCAGATCGCCTCTCCCAATCACCATCACTGAGTGCTGACTGAACTTTGTCCTTTTATCGGATACACTCCTTCGGCAAGAGACGAGCAATGGCTAGGACCCTGCACCATCAGGCTCCACACTCACACGGACGTACCCGCCCGTTTGATCCCACAATTACCTGACGGCCACACCACGGCTGTCTTGACACCCGTACACCGGGTTGGAATTATCACCGGTCTTTCAATACCTGTTCTACTCGTTTTAAGCCCTGAAGAGTCACAGGCATTGATCTGTTGACGAAACACGCGTCGGCTGGCGTTGTTTTCCTCATGAACATCTTCACATAAACAACCCTTAAGAAAACTACAGGTGTCGACTGTATCCTATTTCCAAAATTGTATTAACTATTGAATCTTTACGTGTGCCCAGGATTTGTTCATGTTTGTCTGGCGAAGGGCTACCAGCTCTTCCCTCATTCAGGGGCTTTGGGTCTTCCTTTGACCTGGCAGCACCACACGTTTTTGTTCCCCATTCTGTCAGTATCCTGTAAGGTCACCTGCCTGAGCGCCACTTACATGCTACCCTAAAGCCCTGTCCAGAATCAATTACACCATCCTATGCTCCTCGCTCAGACCACAGATAAGTCCTGCAACCAAATGCATAATGACTATATTATCTCGCAGTTGTGGTTAGCACCTTTGTAATGTGTAGGCACAAACTGTTCCCAATTTTCCAGTACCTCTTGGAGGCCGTTTTTTATCTTTCCATCTTTAATTTCCCTAATTTCTCAATGAACAATGTGGATATAGCTAACGGTTGTTTGATCATCGTACTGTCCTTGCCAAGTACCCTCCCCCCCCTTGAACATCGGCACTGGGAGGAGGCACTCGTTGCACACTGGCGTACCCCCATGTGGGAGATCCCCCTAGATCACTCTACATTTGTAATGACTTTTTCCTTGTTGCACAGTTGGAATGTGTTAGTTGAGTTGGGTGATGGTGGTACTGCCGGCACATTTGGGGTGCTGCTGTGAGTTGGGGGGTGGGAGAGGGATTTATGTTCACTGTTTGTATTGTTTTTTCAACCTTTTGAAAGGCACAGACTTTACTCGATGACATGCATGGTATTATATGCTCCGCAGGCCACTTCTCCTTAATAACGCATTCCTCCCTGTAATAACATGCTGAGCCCCTATGTCTTAATCTAATCTACTGGAATGTTCGGGGCATTCAGGACTCTCGGAAATGTAGGCACATCATATCCTACCTGGACAAACATCATGTACACATAGCAGTACTGCAAGAAACCCACTTTGACCCCTCCCGTTCTCCCACATTTTCCAGTAAATGGGCTATGACACATGTCTTCTCCCCTTACTCTACCCACTCCAGGGGGGTGGCCATCCTGGTTAAGCGCAACTCACCCTTCGTCCTGGGCGGCACACAGCAAGATCGCATGGGATGTAGCGGTCTACTCTGGGGCACGCTTGGGACCCAATCTGTTACGATAGTATGTAGCTACAGCCCTAATACTGATGACCCGGACTTTTACACCACATTATGGGGTAAAATTCTGCAAGTAGACTCCACTCATATGATCTGAGGGGGAGACTTCAACTCTGCTTTCAATCCGGCGATGGACAGATCTAAAGCCCTCCCTACTCACTATACAAAAACACAGGCAACCATACAGGGTATTCTCACAGCCCATGGGCTCACCGATGCCCGGCGCCATCTCCATACTGGAAATAGGGAGAGTATCCATTACACTGCTCTCCATGCCTCATGGGCCAGACTAGACTACTGGGTGGTCTCCTGGGGCGCTGTTTCCTGGATTGAAAGTGGCACCCACCTCGCCAGGACATATTCAGACCACGCGCCAGTGCTCATAACTATTGCTCCACCTGACATACGATCCACACCCCGAATCTGGCGGCTAGCTCCAGAGGCCTTACTTGATACAGTGTTCAGAGCAGAAATAGGTGAGAAAATCACCTCCTTCTTCCAGACTAATATAGATTCCGTTTCTTCAGTGGGAGTGGTGTGGGAAGCTTTAAAGGTTACAATATGCGGGGCCTGCATGGCCAAGAGTTTTGGGGTTCTACGTGATCTGGGCCGTACCCTTCGCAAACTTGAGAAGGAACTCAAACAATTAGAGACTGAACTCTGGGAACTGAACTCGGGCCGAAAGCTCTCCACATTTAGAGAAAAACTCACGTAATATAAAGAAACAGTCGCATCAGAGGCACGCTTCTGCGGGAAATACCATACTGCGCGCAGATACGGGAAGGGCGAGCGCCTGGGCAGGCAGTTGGTGCAAACGGTACGGCGTCCTAGATTCGCCAATTATGTCCTCAAGATTAAAGATTTGGAGGGAATACAGCACAAGGACAGTCAGGACATTCTGTGTAACTTCACTGACTTCTATACTACATTATCCAGCACTTGCAGAACCGAATGCCCTGACTTTGCCCCCTTCCTGCAAGATATCAGTCTAGGCTGGTTGGGCGATACGCAGCGGGAGTTCCTTGCGGCTCCCTTTGAAAATGATGAAATACACGAGGCAAATATGCAAATGCAATCTCGTAAGGCCCCGGGCTCTGATGGCCTCCCTGTAGATTTTTATAAAGCTTACATACCCCAGTTGCTTCCCATCCTTAAAATCGTCTTTAATGAAGCGCTGGAAATTGGATGCCTGCCCCCCTCCATGAGACTAGCACTTATTTCGCCCCTCCTCAAGCCTGGCAAAGCAGCACATTGCTGCGACTCATATAGACCTTATCCTTAATTAATACAAACACTAAAATTCTTGCCAAACTTCTAGCTAACCACCTCAGCCTTTTGATGGATAAGCTGGTACTCCCCGACCAGGCCGGCTTTGTTCCTCGGCGAGTGACCTCGCATAATCTACGCACGCTCTTCTCCACACTGCACACAATCAACCCAAAGATACCCATTGCCGCAGTAACTCTCGAAGCCACAAAAGCATTTGATTCGGTGGAATGGGACTACCTCTTTGTGATTTTACAAAACATGGGCTTCCCGAGGGGATTCATTACCTGGGTTCGCCTCCTTTACACTGAACCCATAGCCAAGGTCCTTATTAACGGCCAATTCTCATCTCCAATCCCGATATCTCGAGGGCCCCGACAGGGGTGCCCGCTGTCGCCACTCCTATTTGCCTTAGCGATTGAGCCCCTTGCAGCTAAAATCCGACAATACCATCAAGATAAGGCCCTCCGCTGCCCACTCGGACACATCCTGATTTCCCTGTATCCGGATGATATCACGCTATATGTCAGAGAGCCCCAGGCGAACCTCAATCCGCTGCTTCGAGAATGTGTGCGATTTGGGGGTGTATCTGGACTCATATAAATTGGTCCAAATCTCAACTCTTCCCCCGCACCTCCTCAGTCATGGAATTTGCCCCAGACCTTTCAATTGAGTGGTGCCCTGACAAGGTTAAATATCTCGGTATTTGGATATCCGCAAATCACAATGAACGAATGCGCCTTAACTATGGTTGTACTCTAGATGGGATTAAGGACAATGTTACCCGTTGGATCGCCCTCCCCCTATCCATGGCAGACCGCATATCCTTAATTAAAATGGTCATCCTCCCTAAACTCCTTTATCTCTTCACAAACGTGCCCTAAGACCCAGGTAGGGCTTTTTTCTTGATGCTCCGGACAGAGCTTATTCTCCTGACTTGGGGAGGTAAGCAGACCAGAGTGCAGTGGGACATCCTCACTCGCCCCTATGCACAAGGAGGGTTCGATATCCCCAATTTTGAACTCTATTAGATCTGCACACAGGCTCATTATGCACACTTCTGGTTTCACCTCCCCAGATACATGCCTCATGTGGCGGCCGAATACTGGCTATCAGATCCCATTAAACGGTGCTATCTTTGCTGCTGGTGCTAATCGTGCGGAGACCCAGACCCCGATCATTACCACTGTTAGGGCGTGGCAACATATTGCTACAAGAACCCGGGCCCCTATGCTATACTCTCCTCTGCTTCCCTTGTCATACCACCCAAAGATACCGATCCTGCAGGAGGGAGTATTTAAGAAGACTCTAGCTAAATATGGGATTAAAACTTGGGGAGACCTCTACTGCCAGGGCAAATTCCGAACCTCGCAACAGCTCTTCCCTGCGATACCCCCCTCTCCCATGGACCTTTTTTTATATCCAGTTGCGACAGGGATTTAACAAACGCACCCCATCCTTCCCCAGTTAGCCACCGGAGGTCGCCGCACTTCATCTTATATTGACCGGAGATGCGGCACTTCATCTAGTTTCTTCCCTCTATCGATCTCTGTACACCACTCAATCTGCTTCACGAACCACCACCAGTGATAAATGGTCCACAAAACTGCAGCTAACTATAACTAAGGAGCAGTGGACCTATTGCTGCGGACAAACAGAGCATAACACATCCAGTAGCCACCTCCGGATACTCCACTATAAATACATACACCGTACATATTATACACCTG
The DNA here is from genome assembly GCF_964261635.1 of Lissotriton helveticus. NCBI lineage: Eukaryota > Metazoa > Chordata > Amphibia > Caudata > Salamandridae > Lissotriton > Lissotriton helveticus. The sequence goes on along the minus strand of NC_136069.1, from coordinate 1,324,928,887 downwards.
TTAAACTCTATTGCTTTCGATTGCGTGATGATGATAGATGCAGTCGATGTGGGGCTACAGGGGCTGACTTCCTCCATCTGGCATGGGACTGCGCTGTTGTGCAGGGGTATTGGCTTCAGGTTTTGGAAGCCCTGGAACAAATGACATCGCTACACCTCCCACACACTCCCCTTTTCATCCTTCTTGGCTATACCGCAACCATAGCAGCGCCACATAGAAAATGTGTCTCCTTCGGTCTTCTCCTCGCCAAACGCCATATTGCATGCCGTTGGGGTTGAGGCCGGGCGCCTAAGTTTAAGGAATGGATCGGAGATATGGTATTCTGGCAGGACCAAATGTACGCATTCGCTGAAGTACTCCCACTTTCCTCCCGCCCGAGACAATTGGGGACCCCTCACTACATATCTGCTTGCACACCATGTTTCTGATGTTGATGACACACAACCTGACACTGTGGTGACTACCGGTGCCCCTCAGACTCTTGACGGGTTGACACGCGTCACCCCTATCCCCCCCCTCAATCATTCTCTCCTCAGACCTCACCATATGATTGAATGCTGCCATTTTATGTACTGTATGGTCTCTCTCATTATGTTGTCGCTTGTGACCCACTGTATGAATCATTCAATGTTGTTGGCCTACTATACCCGTTTCATCTGTGTACCTGCATTGATACTCAGTTTGCACTCATGTCTGCCTGATTTGTATTTTTTGAAAAAGCATAAATACATTTAATAATAAAAATATATAGATAGATAGATATGTCTATCTCTCTCTTTATCTATCTATTTATATATGTATATATATATCTGTATATTAAACAGGATTCGCCACAAGCAGCTGCTCAATTCCATGCAGAAAAAGACGAAAAGCGGACCCAAGGTTCTTGGTGCAATTTCAAGTGATTTATTCAGGACCCAGCATGTCCGCCATTACACGTTTCGACCCCAACTCGGGTCTTGATTACATGACGCGTTGCTTCAGGAGTGATCGACATTTAAAGTGCCAGATGCAGGAAGTAACGTGATCAAGTCAAAGTGCACAGTGCATAAAAACCGAAGAGTTACTAAACTCAAAGCAGCAAGAGGTTCACTTAGGTGCAAACTTACGCACTGAAATAAATATGATAATAAATATATAAGTATATATATCAAAAATAGTCATAAATATTACAATAAATACATAAATGTAAAACATTTATGATATATAATAATATACAATGCATACAAAAAGGAGATCATATTTTTTTTAACAAACTCATGTTGATAAACATAAGGCGAAAGCAACATTTAAAATCTATTAAAACATACCACATTTGGTTTTGTAGAAAGCTAAAAATGTCTGCTATACCTCATTTAATCTTTTTACCAACATAGTTATTGCACACTTGAATTTGCTAATGCAATTTTCAAACGTGTCATGATGTTACACTCCTCACTGCTACACATAATCGCAATCGAGCCCAAGTGGGCTGTGGTAAAAATAGTCCACATAATAATCACATTATTCTAGTTCAATGATCGTCCTGCAAAATTCACCATGTCGACCAATAAATAAGTGCAAAAATAGTGCAAGAGTTAAAAAGTGTGAAAAAGGTATTCTTGAATTTCATAAACCTACGAGGAGACGTACTATACATTAATAGAGATTTTACAAATTCTCTTCTCATCTGAAGTACAGCGGATTTTATTACATGAGTATATTACTTAATAATTCTGACAATTTCATCACAGACAGGTGTAAAAATCTTCATTGGCATTCAACCCTGATGGAGTCTAGGTATCAAGCTCCAATATATATCTTGTTTCCAAGAGGAGCAATTTGGCCTCTCGGTTGCCTCCCCTTTTAAGAGGTAGGACTGTATCTATTACGAAATATTGCAAATGCGCAGGGTTGCTCTCATTTCGTTCCTCAAAATGCCTTACTATAGGATAGACTTGGTCTTTGTTACTGATTGCCCTTACATGCTGGAGTATCCGCTTGTGGGCTGGCGGTTTGGTAGTGCCAATATATCTCAACCCACAAGGACACTCCAGCACATACACTGCATATTCAGTTTTGCAGGTAAGTCTTTTGTTGATGAGTATGGGATCAGATTTAAAAGGGCTGTTGTAGTGAGTTTTATTGCACGCAGATTTACATGCTTTGCAGCTAGGACATTTTCTAAAGCCTTTGCACAGTGCCAGCCAGTTAGTATGTAATTTCACTTCCGGACTATTCCTTACCAAGCTGTTACTCATTGGCCTAGATTTTCTAAATGTCAATGCCAGCTTTGAGGGTAGATGTCTACCCAGGACAGGGTCACCCTGTAACAGGTTCCAATTCCAATAAAGGATCTTTCTAAGAGCTTGGTGTTGCCTGTTGTAGGTTTGTATAATCATGGGTTGCAGCTCTGTGTTATCGAAGTTGTTTTCTATCTGATTTGGTTTAGGTGCAAGCGCCTCCTTTCTAGACAGAATTTTAGTTTTGTTAATTGTACTGTCTATGATATTAGGGGCATACCCTCTCGCTACAAATCTCTGTCTGCTCAAGCTCTGTGCAACCTCACAATCCTTCTCAGTACTGCATATACGCTTGACCCACAGTATCTCCCCATAGGGGATGCTGCGTATCAGATGGTGTGGATGATGGCTGCTATCATGCAGCACTGTATTGCCTGAGGTGGGTTTTCTAAATAGTTTAGTAGCGATGGTACCCTGATCCAAAAATACCTCTACATCCAAAAAATAGATAAAAGTTTTACTGTTAGTCGATGTGAAGTGGATATTGAGGCAATTATTGTTAATCAGACCTACAAATTCCAATGCACTGGTTTCAGATCCTCTCCAAATTAAAAACAGATCATCTATATAATGTAACATGCTGGTCCATTATCTCTTTGAGCTGTCCCATGAGGACCTGCTCCTCCCACAGCCCCATATACAAACATGTATAGCTGGGGGAAAAGCAGGCCCCCATGGCAACACCTCTGATCTGTTGATAAATTTGATTATCAAACAAAAAGAAATTCTGCTCCTGACATGCAGATATCATAGAGATCAACATTTTGTTATGCATAGAGAGGTACATTGATCTTAAATTCAGATAATGCTCAACAGCTTTGAGTCCATCACAATGCCGGATGGACGTATAGAGTCATGTGACGTCCAGTGTGATTAAAAGCAAATCTGAACTCCATACAATGTGGTAAATTTTTCTCAGGAAGTCCGCTGTGTCCTGTATATAGGATGACAACCCTTTGACCCAGTCCTGCAAAAAGTAGTCCACATACTTGGATGTATTCTCCATAATGCTATTTATGGCGGAAATTTTTGGTCTCCCAGGGGGTTTATTAGCACACTTGTGAATCTTTGGAATCAAATAAAGAGCGGGGATGACCGGATGTTCCTTTTTTTAAAAACGATACTCATCATCAGTGATAAGTCCCCTACTCTTCCAGACCAATAATTTAAAATAATGCTCATTCCTTGCTGCTTTGACAACGTGAATGTTACTTTTCCTGTAGCACTCTGTATCAGTAAACTGCTGCAATGCTTCCTCCATGTCATGCCATTATCCGATTGTCTCACAATTATGTTTTTGTCGTTCTGCATTTTCTTCATCAATTGCATGTAGCAAAGATTCTGTTTATTTATCCCATGGCGAGCTTTAATAGTTGCAGTATAGAGTTGCTTGAGGTCCATTGTTGCTAATTCGTGGTAGACATTCAAGTTATCGTGCAGCATGATGGGCTGAAAATTAGATTTTGGTTTGAATGGAGTTTTGATTGTGCCACTAAAAATCGGTATGTTCCAAGTTAGAAGGAGAGGTTTCTATCAACTGTTCATTTTGCAGTGACCAGACATCCTGGAAGAAATTCCAATCTCCTGCTGTTAGGAGTGAGGGGCTACTTGTTGATGTTTCTATTACTGCTGTTTTTTTCTTTGATTGCAATATGTGGAATTTGCTAAGTTTTAATTTTCTCACAAATCTGAACATGTCCATCCGGGTGTCTGCATATTTAAAGTTGCATACCGGACTGTAGGACAGCCCCAAGCTCAATATACGTCTCTCTGCCATCGATAGATGTAGATCGGATAGATATCTATACATGTATACATATATATGTATATATTTTCAAGTTAAAAAAACAAAGGAACCACAGGTTAGAGTAATGTTACAGTTAGGTTTGATCTGTTTTTGTTTTTTTAAAACCAAAGGTTAAAGTAACAATATAGTTAGGCGAATAATTCAGTGACAACATTAACATTCTGAAGTTAAACAAAATCCAGAGAAATTCACCAGTTACCTCACATATTACATCACTCGTGACATGTTCTATGATTTCATTAATGACCTCACTGATGACATCGCTGATGACACTATCAAATGAGTGTGTTATTTTGTTTTATGGTTTACATAGTGGTGGGTAACTACCATGTTACTTTTCTACATAATTTTGTACAGCCATGGTCCAGCTAATGAGTGTAAGTGTTTACAAAATGCATGTGCTCCTAAGGCATCATAGGTTTGTGGAGGTATTGAACATGTTATAAATCTCTGTATTGAAGAGTAACTCTGACTGCATGTGTCCAGTATGTTCCACACAAGTTTTTTGGCACTGCAGAAAAGGTTTCCAACAGAGCAAAGATTCTGAATAGTAGATACTAAGCATTGTAAACAGCCTTGAGATATTAGACAGAATCATCTCACCATGACAATGCTACATAAGGATGTACGTTGTTACAACGCATGCTTTTACCACGCATGCTGTTACAACGAAAGTTTTACAACGCAAGCCTTTACAATGCATTGCTTTGGGGGGTGCTGGATAGTGAATAGTTTAATTTACTATTCCAACTCCAGTCCCTGTGGATAGTAGGGAAGGTGTTGGATAGTAAATTAAAACTATTCCCTATCCTAGAGCGCCCCCCAGTGCAATGCGTTGTAATGGTTTTCGTTGTAAAATCTGCGTTGTAAAAGCACTGCGTGGTAAAAGTTGCGTGGTAAAGGATGTTTCCCCTACATAACATACCACACTAGGTACATGTGTTTGATTTACTTCAGATAATGGGCTGCAGGTAATATGATCTTTAGCACCTTCAGACCTTAGTTATTTTAAGCGAATAGTGTTGCATAGAGTGTACACTGTATTTCTCATGAGAGTTTCACGGTCTACACACATTGTGGTATAGAGTAAACTCTCTCCATACAGTAAACACTGTTTACAGTAGCAACCTTTCTGCTCATATCAGGCTCATTTCTCAATCTTGGTCCAGTGACTGTTGGGGGTTTGATACAGATAAAAGCTGTCCATAGTAGGGGATTAATTTGGGAACAGATGTTACTTTTTTCCGAACAGTTGGATACATATTGAACACCATGTCGAATAAGGGTTTTTCCATATATCTGTGGTTGATTATTAATGTGAACTAGGCTACCCGTGAAGTGTAGGGTACAGGGTAAACGTTGCACATAACACATGCTTGCTACTCCTAAGGGAGATGTGACTCTGATGGCCTTAATGATGCTTCACATTATTCTGGGCTTAATTGTACTTACTTTCAGGCCTCTAATGCTATTCCATTTTATAGACAATGTGTACAAAAGACACTTGGATGATGTCATCAATGATGTCTTTTGAGATGTCATCAGTGAAGGCATAAATGATTTCACAGAACAAGTCATGAGTGAGGTGGACCCTGAATAGGATATTCTTTTGCAACCTTCAACCCCTGATCTCCTAAAGAGAGAAACAGCTACCTTTTTCCAATATAACATAGACTCTGCCCCTTTGTATACAGTGTGGGATGCCTTTAAGGCCTGGGTTAGGGGGACCTTAAAGAGGGCAGTTGCTGGTTGGGCCAGATCAGAAAAAAGCGAGATTGTAGATTTAGAAAAGCAACGACCACTCGCAGAGACAGCCTTAAAAAGGGGGCAGGTGGCTGATGAAGAGAAAGAAATTCTACTAGCTAGAGTTGAGGATTCACAGATGAAGTTTAGGCTTCAAACTGAAGCAATTATGCTCCAAAAGTGGCAGGCAATTAAGATGAGTGATTTTGACCAGGGTGAGAATTGTGCTAAACTACTCGCCATGAAAAGCAGAGCTGGTAGATCCTGTAATTTCATCAACAAGATTGTGGCAGGCGCCAAAATGGTGGAGGAAAAAAGGGATATTTGAGAAAGCTTTTGTGGAATTCTTTCAAGGCTTGTACAGTGAGGAGTTAACGGTCGAGGATGAGGTTATAGATCAGTGGCTGTCTAAGAAACAATTACCAAAACTAGATTTGCCTTGTCAAACAATTCTCACCCAAGATATAGAGGAGAGTGAAATACGTGCAATTTTAAATAAAGCTAAGAAAGGGAAAGCAGCGGGACCCAATGCGATTCCAACAAACAGAGGTCTACACGTTAATATCTGATTAAATCATCCCGATCTGGCTGAGACTGTTTAATGAGATCCTTAGAGGGAGTTCATCTCTGCCGGATTCATGGAGTGAGGCTGTTATCAACCTTATTTTGGAGCCCGGGAAGGACCCAACTCAGTGTCAATCCTATCGCCCCATATCACTACTAAACTGTGATATAAGATCTTTGCAGGTATATTAAATGCTCGGCTTAGTAAGATAGTGGGGTCAATAATCCATCAAGATCAAAAGGGTTTTTTACCGGCAGGCAAATGCTGGACTTTATTTATTCCTTAATAGGTTCGGTCAATCTGGCAACAATGCAAGGTGTTCCCCTCTCCATCATTACTGTTGATGCTGCAAAAGCCTTTGACCAAGTTAATTGGCACTTCTTAAATAATACCCTAAAGGCTTAAGGTTTTGGAGATAATTTTAGGGAAGTCCTTAAAAAATATATATAATTACCCCCGGGCCCAGATCTTGGATAATGGTAATCTCACTCCGGCGGTAACAATTCAGCGAGGCACAAGGCAAGGTTGGCCATTGTCCCCCATTCTTTTCGATCTGTACAGCGAGCCTTTGGCCCAAAGTTTAAGGTAGAATGACAACATTTCCCCTTTTAAAGTTAATGGGTTTACTAGGAATGTAGCAGTGTATGCAGACAATCCTATTTTATTTTCCTCTAATGTCAACCCCACGCTATCTGAGCTACTGGTTGAAGTACAGGCTTTTGGTAAAGTGTCAGGGTATCAAGTCAATAGTGATAAGACCGAGATTATGGCTTGGAACACCCCAGCACTGGGGGGGTGAGGCTTGCTAAAGAGCTAAGATATTTGGGAGTAATATTAAGCCAGGATATAGGAAAGATCCCCAATACAAACCTAGAGAAAGTTTTGAGGTAGGTGGAGATTTTATTGAAGAGATAGCAGAGCTTACCGTTATCCCATTACGGGAGAGTCAATCCGATTAAAATGTGTGTCCTTCCCAAGTATGTCTACATTTTTAATAATATTCCCTTGGAATTTGATAAAACTGCTCTTCTGAAAATACAGGGTAAGATCTCCTCATTTATCTGGACAGCTATAGGGATCAGGTTGTCCTGGAAGAAACTAAGGCGGAAACTGGCTGAGGGAGGTCCCTGATTGGCAGTGTGTTTAAAGCTATGCTTTTAGATCTAGATGAGGTAGGTTTTATGTATACATTTGGAGCCCCTAAACATTTTAAAAAGATTAGGCTGAAGACTCTATGTATGGCGGCTAAGCTATGGACGGAGTGTCGGGCATGTTTGGGACTGTCCTAATATAGTGATTGGGCTCCAGTGTGAGATTCCCCAGGAACACCCGCATACCTCTTAGATGCTCTATCTCAGCCATTAAAGGAGGCTGGAGTCTCACACTGGAATGATATAATGGATGGCAATAACTGTTACCCCTGGGAAGTCTGGTGGAACCTCACTAGTGGAGCCCTCTACAGATTTAAATTCTATCAAATCTCTTCATGGTGTAAGAACCAACGTTGGTTAATCTCCGAGGATACCTCCATGGAAGATGAGTTGCAAGACCCGACTGTTATTAAAAAGGAAGTAGGAGGGTGGTACCATCATTTTCTTGCGGCAGCGGATAGAAAAATGGAGAGTCCATACCTGGTCTGGGAGAGGTGCTTGCCGAGCGAACATCTGGAAATTTTATGGCAAGTATCCTTAGAAATGTTATATCCATTGATTATATCTGCTACACTCAGGAAGAATCACTTTTTCACACTTCACAGGATACATTGGTCGCCTGTGAAGCTCGCCAAAATAAGGGGTAATGGAGAGGCTAAGTGTACGAGATGCGGAGTCCCGAAAGCGGATGACGTTTACATTTTTGTGGCTTGCCCCATGATTCAAGAATTTTGGGGCAGTGTGGGTAAGATCTTGTCTGATGTGCTGGACATGGAGGTTGAGGTAAGCCCCTCTCTTATTCTTTTTGGTATTATATTGAAGCCTGAAGGGGTGCTGGGGCTCGCTGGGCTTCAAAGTAAGCTGGTATTTTACCTTGTTCTTTTGGCAAGAAGGGAGATTTGTAAACTATGGTGCCAAGCGTTGCCCCCAACCTGGAGAGCCTCGTGGAATGAGGTACGATACTTTAGAGATTTGGACCAAAAGGTCAATCAGAATAGGGGTAGAGTAGACTTGGGGCTGTTTTGGAATCAGTTAGATTGCACTGTTGCTGTTCAAATACTTTGTACAATCCAATGATTATACCTCTTGGTCAGCTCACGATGTGCGGTGCGGCTGGGCTTCGCATTAATAGCATCAGCTGAGTCTTGACCCCTTAGATAAGAGAAACAAGGGTGGTACAGATCGAGAGGTTGTTTCATCTACGGAGGTCATATGAGGATAAAAAAAACCAAGTCATGAGTGATGTAACATGTGAGTTCATAAGCAGTGCATGGCGGGGGCGCAAGTATAACTGGTGTTTTTTCTTAGTTCAAAACGTTAATGTTGTCACTGAATTATTCATCTAACTATAACGTTAATCTTTGTTTTTTTCAGTAAAGTATTAAGGTTTTTTTTTTTAAACAAAAACAGATCATTTTACTAATGTTACTTTAACCTTTGCTTTCTTCAGTGAATTTATAGGCTTTAATGTAAATTTATATTTTATTACCATATGTTAAGCCAAACCCCACTGCGCAAGGCTGATGGCTGTGCATGGCAGGGGATAGGCCTCAAGTCCTGGCCTGCGACCTGGCCCTGTACCAAACCCCCACAGACAGCCACCCCACACTGCATACAGCCTTCGGCTGTGCACAGCATGGAGTTGGCAACAGTAGCCTACCCATTAGAAGGCAGCCAACCTCCCAGCAGGCAGCCAACCTCACACTGCACAGTCTTTAGTTGCAAGCAGCATACCCCAGGTTTGCTATTTTCAAAAGGGAATTAGGCGTACGACCACCTGGGGCCAAAATGTGTCCCTGGACTGGACTCTCCATGACACGAAGAAGCGCGGGCAGGGAAAAGAATGTACACTCCCACCTGGAGGGAGCTGTGAAAATGCTGCAGTCGATTGGGGCACATAATTTTGGCCCTGCCCACACTTGCAGGCCGGAAAACAGAGATTGCTCTTGCCTGGCAGAAGCATAGTAAAATACCTGCTCCCACCCAGCATGACCAATGACGGATCCCTGCTGTACCCAGGATGGGTGCATGTAGGAAGCCAGCGATGCCGCAGGGGCCCCAAGGGTTCTTCCAAACAGCCCCCAACTGTGTCTTGTATGTGCACCTGGGGCATGTAAAAGCTCTGGGAGAGGGCCATCAAAATAAATCAACCTAGGGGGATGGGGTCCCCAGAGTTTGTAAAGGCTTGGGAAGGGAGGGACACACTAACCCCTCCCAAAATTAAAAAAACACAAAAAACCAAAAAAAGCAAAGAAGAACTGCCATCTTCCACTGGCACTCAGGTTGGGTACTGATAGAGTAGGAGGTGGGGCCACGGGGCTTGTGCTCACATCACAGCCCCAATAAAAATCCATATGTTGTCCTGGGTGGGTACTGGGAAACCCAAAAACATTTTATTTTAAATGTTTAAAAATAGAATAAAGGAGTGACAGGAGCCGCTCATTTAATATTCACTGCTCCTTGAAAGAAGTGGCCCACTTGAACATATTTTTAAGCTGCATGTTGCTACTAGAAGGGGTAGAGGCACCACCAATATTATTTTTGTGTTGTGGGGGCTGCAGGGAGTGCAGCAGTTCCTCAACAATATTAAACAAAAGGAAAAAAGGTAAGTCTCCAGGGTCATTAATTCCATGACCTCAGGAGTGCTTAACATATTTTTTTAAAGCACTACTGGCAGGAGCTCAATGTAATTCAGCAGTGGTGCAGAGCCCCCTTGTGGTTGGTTGCAGCCGAACCCTGAGTCCAACTCAACGGCTTGCACGGATGAAGGCACAGATTAGGGTAGGGTGTCTGTTGGAACACAGGGCCTGGGTTCCTGTGACTTGGACTACCAATCAACAGAAAGGGACCCATGTCAATTGCTGTACCTTGCGTACAAACAAAAATGTATACTTTGTGCCCAGCACTGCGCAATCAATGTGAGCACCAAGAACTTTAATCCTGTCCCACTGAGTGTTTGCAAAATTACAGAATTAAAAATATTCTTCAAACCAGTTGATAATGTCTATATATGTTTGCATTGTGTACATTTGGATTGGTCCACTCCTGAGAATGTGTTACTAATAGTTGGCCAAGTTTCCAGGTGCCACTGTTGAGAAAGAAGATTCTGAGCCAAATGAGAAATTGGGAGCATATCGCCTACAGGACTATCCATGTTGTCAGCAGTGTGTACAACTATTAGACAAGGCAAACCAGGTAGAATGACTTGCGGTCACTGTCAGCAAATACCCTGAATTAAATTGAGTAATAGTACATTTTCTGCCTTACAATGGTTTACTTCGTTGGAAAAAAAATAATTATGCAAACGTCATATTCATGACTAGTAAATTCAACAGTGTTTCAACAGTACAACATACTGATTTTCAATTAATGAGTGATTACCTTAACATGCTCGATGACACGTTGCTCAACATTTAATTTGTAGTTCTCTATGCCCAGCTCCTTGGCTAACCTTAAGATGCGATTCTGTGTCGGGCCAATGTAGGCTCCACCGATATCCACATACTGAACATGTTTATTCTATAAATGAAAGGTAACAAGGCATTAAAAGACGAAAATAAATGACAATGCAGGTTAAAGTTGCACTAGAGAGGGACTCAAGAGGAATTGGCCCTACACATTTTTCAGCATCTCCCAAGTATTCCTCAGCAGCTAGCTTTCAATCATTATGCAAAAATAAGGCAAGATGTATTTATCTTTTTGTTAAATGCAACAAAGCTGCTAGGACTATGGATGCGAGTTTGATAACCCTCATTTACCTATATACTACTGTAATTAAAAATTATGGATAGAATTTAACCTAAGGCAAAGACTACGTTTAAAAGTAAAAATATTTCAAAATAATTACTAGAAAGTTGTCCATCATATACACAGACACATTTAGAACTATAGAGAACAAAGAAAAATCTGTGATTCATGATGGAATTTCACATTGTTCTACAATCTCTTGAATATGAGGCTAGATGCCTGGTTCTCAAAGGGAATTCTTAAATCTGCACCCACAGAAATCCAATTTTTTATGGGTACTGATTTAAAATGATACATTTTCCCCAATACATGTAACTCAGCAGTTTTATGCTGAAAAAGCTGCACTATGTACAGCTTTCAAGGCGTTCTACTGAGTGAGTCACATGATTTTTTTTTTAAGACTACAATTTCCCAAATGCTTATTTGTGCATAGTGTACAACTACGCAATAGTGAAAGACAGCATAACGTACAAATGAACATCTTTTTAATTTTTTCAATGGACAAATAATTTTCCTCAGTGGAATTATTTCTATCCTTGCACCCCTTCAAGTATGGTGGAGATCCATTCCCATTCACAACCTGGGGTAGGAAAGTTTTATGCACACATTTGTGGGTATTGTAAAAATGATGTACTTCGATGAATACCGCAGATGATCAACCTTTAAAATTTCCTCAGACACCAGACTGGAGCCGATAGATTTTTAACAATGGCCCCTGTGTGTCGGTTGGAGCCTTCGTGAGGATCTGCATCAACCCCAAAAGTGATGGGAAGCACCGATTATAAGCTCCACCTAAGCATGCAGATGTCAGTTCCATTCTTTCCATGCCTTTGTACGTGGATCCGGAGGTAGATCCTAACTTTGTTGTCATAGTTGAAGAGATTTTCTCGAAATTGTTTAGTGTGTATGGGAACATCTCCTCTACAAAAACTACAGGGTTTAAACTTTGTAAAGACTGTTGCAAGCAGATGTCTGTTAGAGACCTCCTTGCGGTGTCTCTGGCATTGGATTCAAGCCACAACTCCAAGTCATGTGAGGAGTGTGCTATTATGCATCTGAATATGAACTGGGATTGCAATGCCAAATTCCGTATTGCAGAATAACGCAGGAAGTTGTATAATCCATGATCCTACTCGAAGTAGAGAGTGATGACCCCTTCCCACTTCAGAGACCACACCTGCAGCAGGCCTTCATCATGGTCCAAGTCATCATGTAAGTCAAAGTCCAAGAAGAAACATAACAAGTGCAAGCACGGCTCATTCCAACCTCACCACTCCTCTTCTCACAAGTTGCAAGGATGTCAAGGTGCACCTCAGTCTCCCTCCGGGTCCCCTTGAGGAACCAGTTCCTCAGCTAATCCCCATGTGCTCCGAATTTCCAGAGTTGTCAGTGACATCACAGCAGCATGAGGCACTTAAGGAAGCCATGTTGTGAATCTTTGGCATCCTGATAGCTCCCACTGATGTGTCTTTGGGCCAAACAGGTCCGTAGAGGCCTCCAGTTGAGTTACCACCAATGCATTCATCTGTCCTTGGCACTGCCTCCACCTACCGAATACAGTTCCAGTTCAGATCCAACTCTGTAGCTGACACTAGGTCTGGCATGATGATCCATGCCATTTCCTGCCTTTTTGACACCTTCCCAGGTGCTGGAGGAGGAAGCGGATCCTATTTCCCTGTCTGACTCTGACCCAAATCTGTCTCTTTCTCGTCTGAGGTCACATCCAGTAAAAGTTCCAATGCACCTAGCCCTAGTTCGTTCTGGCTCTGACAAGTAGCCCTCCAGCACTCCAACAACTTTTTCAATCGTACTCTGATCATAGTCAACCAGGTTTTGGCAATGCTGTTGATGATGGGGATACATTCCCACCGCAATATGATAGCAGTTATTTAGACCTAAAGGACTTAACACTTCCTCTGACATGAGGCTGGGTTCTGCACCTGGCCCATCAACAGGCGAGACAGCCTCGTTTGCTTTAGTGATCAGATAAGCAGCTTAAGTCCTAGACTTGCAGTTACGGCCCCCCACACATTATGGAACATGGTCGCAGAGATCTTTAGGCAAGTGTGGGGAAATTTTATGCCAACCTGGCATAAACTATTCAGGATGGCCAGGACATGGGCGCTTCTTTATCAACAAAGTTCAAGGGATTTATAACACATTTAATTCTGGTGGCCCGTCTATGACTTACAGATCTGTCACAGACCCACCGGATCTTCCCTATTCCCTCTTAACTCTTCCACTCATCTCTCAGACAGATATGGAACTCTTGACTTTAAGAATCAAGTCGGGGTCCCCGGAAGATCCTGTCAAACCAGAGGTGTTTAGATTGATTCAGGATTCCATCATGATGGAAGGGCGGGAACTGATTAACAAATCTTTGCAGTCAGCCACTATCCCGAAATCTTGGAACATGCCAAGGTGGTCCCCTTGTTAAAAAAAACCACCCTGGACTCTTCCAAGCCAGAAAGTTTCCGGCCTATCTCCCTGCTTCCGTACTTGGCCAAAGTGACGGAGGCACATGTAAATTCCATCTTGACGGGTTTTTTGGAGACTAATGGGATCTTGGAGGAGTCTCAGAATGGATTCCGTGCCAAACATAGCTCGGAGTCGGCCTTACTGGTCGTTACGGAACATCTAAGGGTGGCACAGGACATGGGCAGCACCTCAGCTGTGGTGCTGCTGGATTTGAGTGCGGCGTTCGACACAGTCTCCCATGGGATCCTGCTTAGGAGACTGTGGGAGATAGGTGTCAGAGATGGAGCTCTGGACTGGTTCGTGTAATTTCTATCCGACCGTTCCTTCCAGGTTCATGCTCCCCCGTACTCATCCAGCAGTTTTCCATTAGGCTGCGGTGTCCCACAGGGCTCTGCCCTCAGCCCCACGCTGTTTAATGTGTATGTCCGCCCCTTGGCCATACTGGCCAGGGAACGTAACATCAAATTAATTTCCTATGTGGATAATACGCAACTGATTTTCACCTTTTCTAATGACACCGTGGGAGATCAAGCCAAATTTCAAGAGGACATCCTGGCCATTTCCAGCTGGGTAACAGAGAACTGCCTTCAGTTGAATTCATCTAAGACTGAAGTCCTCCTTATTGGCACTGATACTCAGAAGTGGGATGAGCGGTGGTGGCCCCCTACATTGGGTCCCCCTCCTACGCCCAAGAGGGAAGTTAAAAATCTGGGCGTGATTTTAGACGACGCACTCACCCTGGATTCTCACGCGAAAAGAGTAGCTGGTACTTGTTACGGTCGCCTCCGCTCTTTGAAACCTATTCTCGGCTTTTTTGAACCCTCCATCCGACAGACAATTGTCCAAGCTATGGTCTTATCCCATCTAGACTACTGTAATGTTCCTATGCTTGGGTCCAATCTGACAGTCGTTAATAGACTACAAAGAGCTCAGAACGCTGCAGCCCGTACTTTGTTCGGTCTGCCGAAACGCTGCCACACCTCTCAGGTTCTACGTAGGCTCCATTGGTTGCCCGTTAAACAGCGCATTCAATTTAAAACTTTGTGCGTTATCCATAGAACGCTGCATTGTTTAGGCCCCCAAATCTTGCAAGGAATCTGTTCCTTTTATGTTCCGTCGCGTGCCCTCCGCTCTGTAGACCTTTCCCTTGCTTGTACCATCAAGATCCGGAGGTGCAGAGCTGGAGACCGATCTTTTAAGTTCCTGGCCCCAAAACTCTGGAACTCTATCCCTTTAGGTGTGCGTTCTATTACCAACCACCTCTATTTTCGAAAACACGTTAAAACCTGGTTGTTTTCCTCCATTTAGGGTTCCTTTGTGAGCAGATACTCTGCCGCATCACTCCGGTTGTTATGTAATTGGGCTTGTCTGCAAGCGCTGGGACGCCTCGTTGTTGGGGTAGCCATGCGCTATATAAGCGTATTATAACATAACATAACATGGGCAAATATATGATTAGATCAGGTCTATACACTACTGATAGCTTACGCAGAACAGCTGCGACTAACAAGATGCGCTGGTACATGTGTGGATGAGATCTTCAGGCTTCTCAGATGATGTTCAGGCATCACTCAGGGATATGCCTTTTGATTGGCCTCGCCTGTCTAGCATAAAGGCAGATTCTGCACTAAATCGTTTCAAAGATAGCCGAGCCACAGTGTGATCCCTTGGTCTTTTCACATCTGCAAGCAGGGGCGGATGGGCACTCGGGCATTGGACGAAGGGCCGGTGTCTCAGTGCCCTCTGTGGGCTGATTTATTTTCTCCCCTTTCCCAGTCCACAGAGAGTGCTCTCTGTGGACTGGGAAAGGGGAGAAAAATGGGCACTCAGGCATTGGCTGAAGGGCCGGTGTCTCAGTGCCCTCTGTGGGCCGTTTTTTTTCCTCTCCTTTCCCAGTCCACAGAGAGTGCTCTCTGTGGACAGGGAAAGGGGAGAAAGAAAAACGGCCCACAGAGGGCACTGAGACAGAGACAGAGAAAGGAAACCAGCTTCGCTAGGCGGCCATACAGCGATTATCTGCTGTGGCCTCTCCTTCACTCCCTGCCCTGCAAAGCAATCATGCTGAGGGTGGGCTGGGGAGGGGCGATTGTGTGCAAGAATTGTCCTCCCTGGGGGCCAGGTGTTGCTTAGGCCTTTGAGCCATTTTCACCTCGGCCCCCCTGGGGCCAACGCAGCCCAGAAACAGTGTTTGTCTTAACATCTCACCCACTGCCCTTCACATTCAGGGCATAGTGGGCGAGGAAGAATGGGTCTTGCTGTGGGTGCCAGGTGATGTTTGGAACTCGCACCTTCTTCACCTCAGCCTCAGCCTGGCTACAATGGATGATCCAGCAGCTGTTTTTTGTGCTCTTCTGCCAGGACATTGCCCTGAGGCCATGGAGGGCTGAATAATTTACTAATAGCAGGGGCCTCACTGCTGTTCATGTGCTCCTGTGCTGGAGAACTGGGGAGGGCTGTGTAAGTTAGAAATAGCAGGGGCCTCACTGCTTTTCAGGTGCTTCTGCACTGGAAGGCTCGAATAATTTTGTAACAGAAAGGGGCCTTGCTGTTTTTCTAGTTGCTCAGCTTGTAGGTCATTGTCACCTTGGCCCTGAGTCTTTCGCAAGAACAGTATCCTCCCACTTTCATTCCATGTGTGTGCATAGGCATATGTGGCCTGACGCCAGAGTTGCAGGGATGGGAATTCAGATTGAGTCCCCGCGTGTGCTCAACACCCTGTGATTCTGGTCAGATCACTTCATCGCCCAGGCCCTTAAATAAAAAATCGTATCTTGTGTACTGTAATTGGTGCTCATGAATTGAACTCAAATAGCCATTGTCTTGGGCTGAATTCACACTATATAAAACTTTCAAATGGAAAAACAACTATAAACAATAACCGGTATCTAACGACATTGTGTAGGGCGTTAAGACTGCAAGTAAGTATTCAGTTTTCAGAACTGCAGTGCTCCTAGTCCTTACCAATGTTACTGGCTCTGTAAGCTTTAAAAGGCTTAATTTACTAAATATTTCTCTACAAATTAGACCTCAAAGAGTAACCAAATGGTGTTTCATGGAAGGGCACGTCCTGTGAATGTGGGCCACACCCCTCGAATGTGGGCCACGCCCCTTGAATGTGGGCCATGACCCGTGAATGTGGGCAACTTTTTTCATCAGTGCCCGGGCCAAATTGTGATCCCAATCCGACCCTGTCTGCAAGGCAGTGTCTACAACACTTTCACCCCTTTTGTGATATCGTCAGGGGTTTTGCTTAAAGGCAATGCCAAGGCCCACCACCACAGCAACAAGTACGCCAGGCCATTCAGGGTTTGGGTCAGAGACCCTGTAGACAGTGTCCAGTCCCACTGAGCAGTGAATCTTCCAGTCGCCCACCACTAGGGCAGCATTCTTCAAGCCACTTTAGTTTGCCCTTAGCAGCCTGCAACCACCCTACAACATCTTATAAGTGGGTCATGAAAATAGCTCAGCATGGCTATCCCCAGCCATTACTGTCTAACACACTGAATCTTCCACCCACATGGAGAGGTTCACTTGTCCATTTTACTGCATGAATTTCAGGTTCTTTTGGAGAAAGAAGCAGTAGGGAGAGTACTAACCTCAAACATCAGAACTGGCTATTGCTCCCACTATCTTAGTGCCAAAAAAGGGAGGAAGGACTTTGTCTGACCTTTTAATTTCTTCCTGCAGAAGGACAAATGTAAAATCCTCACACTGTTCCAGGTTATATCTGCCCTCTATCCAGAAGACTGGATGGTAGTGTTGGTTCTGCAGGATGCCTATTTCCATGTTACTGTTCTCCAAACCCACAGGTCCTACTTGTGGTTCATGGTGGGCCAGGAGCAGTTCCAATTTGGCTATGTTTTTAGATTTGGGCTCTCAGTTTACCAGTCCAGTTTGCTCTGCTCCCCTGTGACCTCACCAGTGCTACGCAGGTGTTCACAAAGATAATGACGGTAGTCGCATCATACCTTCAGAGGTAAGGTAGACTGGCTATTGAAGGCAGGTGCACCACAGTCAGTTGTGAAAGACCTCCAGATGATGGCAAACTTCTTGACACAGGTGGGGTTCAGTTACAATGAGCCGAATCAATCAATCAATCAGAGCACTTTTTTTTTTTTGCAGAGTTTTATATAGCGCGAACTAGACCCAAACCGAATCAGGTATCAGAGCGCTTTACATAGCACCAGTTATGTTACATGAGGACACACTTTCATTTTTAGGCACGGGGAGATGAAGTGATTTGCCCAGAATCACAGGAGGTTTTTGGCATCGTTACCGAGACTTGAACCCAGATCCCCAGGTCCGAGGTCGAGCGCCTTAGCCATTAGGCCAACCCCTCTCACCTTGTCAAGCGCGCTACTTACCCATGAGGGTCTCAAGGCGCTGAGGGGAG
Source organism: Lissotriton helveticus (assembly GCF_964261635.1). Taxonomy (NCBI): domain Eukaryota; kingdom Metazoa; phylum Chordata; class Amphibia; order Caudata; family Salamandridae; genus Lissotriton; species Lissotriton helveticus. The sequence goes on along the minus strand of NC_136069.1, from coordinate 1,324,910,721 downwards.
GGTGTGCCGCTACTGCTCAAAGAGCCAGGTCTTGAGGAGTCTTCTGAAGACGAGCAGGTCTTGGGTCTGATGTAAGTGGTAGAGAGAGTGTTCCAGGTCTTGGCGTCGAGGTAGGAGAAAGATCTGCCACCGGAGGTTGTTCGTTCGATGCGGGGGACTTTGGCGAGGGCGAGGCTGGCGGGTCGGGGTGTGGAAGTTGAGTCTGCTGTTCAGGTAGGCTGGCCCGGTGTTGTGGAGTGCTTTGTGTGCGTGGGTGAGGAGCTTGAAGGTGATCCTCCTGCCGATGGGGAGCCAGTGTAGGTCTCTCAGGTGGGGGTGATGTGGCTGCGGCGGGGGACGTTGACGATCAGTCGGGCGGAGGCGTTTTGGATGCGTTGTAGTCGTTGTAGGTGTTTGGCTGGGATTCCTGCGTAGAGTGCGTTGCCGTTGTCCAGTCTGCTGCTGACGAGGGCCTGTGTCACCGTTCTTCTTGTTTCGGTCGGGATCCACTTGTAGATCCTGCGGAGCTTGCGGGGGTATTGTAGCAGGAGGAGGAGACGGCGTTGACCTGTTTAGACATGGAGAGGGAGGAGTTGAGGATGAATCCTAGGTTGGTTGCATGGTCGGTGGGTGTCGGTGCTGTTCCCAGTGTGGTCGGCCACCAGGAGTCGTCCCAGGCTGACGGGGTGGGTCCGAGGATGAGTACCTCCGTCTTGTCCGAGTTCAGCTTCAGACGGCTGTTCTGCATCCAGTAGGCGACGGCCATCATTCCCTCGTGGAGGTTGGTTTTGGCGGTGTGCGGGTCCTTGGCGAGGGAGAGGATGAGCTGGGTGTCGTCAGCGTAGGAGATGATGTTGAGGTCGTGTTGGCAGGCCACTTGTGCGAGGGGGGCCATATAGACGTTGAACAGCGTCGGGCTGAGGGTTGAGCCCTGGGGGACACCGCAGGTGATGTCAGTGGCCTCGGATCTGAAGGGTGGGAGGCGGATGCTCTGGGTTCTGCCGGAGAGGAAGGACGTGGTCCAGTCAAGGGCCTTCTCTTGGATTCCGGCTTCTAGGAGGCGTTTTTTAGAGTGCAATGGCAGACTGTGTTGAAGGCGGCTGACAGGTCCAGGAGGATGAGGGCTGATGTTTCGCCATTGTCTAGTTGGCACCTGATGTCGTCTGTGGCGGCGATGAGGGCTGTCTCGGTGCTGTGGTTGCGTCTGAACCTGGACTGGGACGGGTCGAAGATGTTGTTGTCTTCCAAGTGGCGGGCCAGTTGCATTTGACGATTTTCTCGATGACCTTTGCCGGGAACGGGAGCAGGAAGATGGGCCGGAAGTTCTTGAGGTCCTTGGGGTCCGCAATGGGCTTCTTGAGGAGGGCGTTGATTTTGGCGTGCTTCCAGCTTTCCGGGAATGGTGCTGTTTCAAAGGAGATGTTGATGACCTTCCGTAGTTGGGGTGCGATTGCAGCATCTGCTTTGTTGAATACATGGTGTGGGCACAGTCTGATGTAGATCCTGAGTGGATGGAGTTCATGGTCTTGCGTGTCTCGTCATCGTTGACGTTGGACCAGGAGCTCAGGTGGTTGGTGCTGGTGGTGTTCACAGGGGGGTGGGGTCTGGCATAGTCGTTGCAGTCATGGTGTTGAAGCTGTCATGGATGTCAGCGATCTTGCGGTGGAAGAATATGGCTAGTGAGTTGCACAGTTCTTGTGAGGGCGGTATGTCGTTGGCGTTGGCGCTGGGGCTGGAGAGTTCTTTTACGATGCTGAAGAGCTCTTTGCTTTCGTGTGCGTTGTTATCCAGGCGGTCTTTGAAGGAGGATCTATTGGCTATTCTGATGAGGTGGTGATGTCTGCAAGTGGCATCCTTGTGGACTGCACGGTTGTCCGAGGTGCGTTCGTGGAGCCATATCTTTTCCAGTTTCCGGCAGACGCGTTTGGAGGTCTGCAGCTTGTCGGTGAACCAGGTGGCTCTCTTGCTGGCGTGGTTGTTGGACAGTTTTTTGATTGAGGTGAGGGTGTTGGCGCAGTCGTCGATCCACTGTCTGAGGCTGCGGGCTGCGTCGTCTGGGTTGGTGGGGTCGATGGGTGGGTTCCGGGTGAGGGTGGTGATCAGCTGGTCTTCGGTGACTTTGCTCCAGCAGCGGGGAGGCAGCTGTTGGGTGCGGTGGTGCGTGGTTGGTTTGTTGAAGGTGACATGGATGCAGCGATGGTCGGTCCAGTGGAGTTCGGTGGTGTGGTCGAAGGCGACGTGCGTGCCTGGGGAGAAGATGGGGTCCAGTGTGTGGCCAGCGGCGTTGGTGGGTGCGGTGATGAGTCTGAGGCCGAGGTTATCGAGGTTGTCAGTCAGGGTGGCAGAGTTGGCGTTGTTGTTGTTCTTGAGGTGGAAATTCAGATCCCCAAGGAGGATGTAGTCTGAGGAGGTGAATGCGTGGGTGCTGGCGAGGTAGGCAATGGCATCGCTGAACTGTGCTCGGGGTCCGGGTGGTCTGTAAATGAGTGTTCCTCTGATGGTGGTGGTGGGGTCGGTGTGGATCCGGAAGTGCAGGTGTTCGGCAGTGTTAAGGGTGTCGTCTGCGTGGGTGGTGACCTTGAGGGTGGACTTGTGGATGATGGCTATTCCTCCTCCGATTCCGTTGGCACGATCCCTGCGGGTGATCTTGTAGCCATCCAGGATGGCTAAGGCGATGTCGGGCGCCGAGGAGTCGTTCCACCAGGTCTCGATCAGGAAGGCCACGTCTGGCCTTCCTGATCGAGACCTGTGTGTCGAGCACGTCCCAGAGCTCGACGGCGTGTTTGAGTGCGGAGCGGGTGTTGAGGAGTATGCATCGGAGGTGTTTGGGTCCGGTCCTTGGAGGTTTGGTGGTTCTGTCGCAGGTGAAGCTGCAGGTGTGGCAGGTGAAAGGTCCATGAGTCAGTTTCGGTGTGGTTTGGAAGCAGGTGTGGTTTCGGCCGGCGTTGTGTGTGTAGAGGGTGCTGGCGTCGTAGTGGAGTCTGGTGTTGTGGTGTTCACGGGGTCCAGGGGTTCTGGTGCTGGGCGCGGTCCAGGCGCGGACGGGCGCAGACGGGCTTGTCTTTGGCACGGCCTTCATAAAAGGTGGAAAGGGAGGGAGGAGCAGCTGGGAGGCGGGAGCGGGATGTCCAATGAGGAACAGGGGGGTGGGGCCGCAGGGACGCAGCGGCAGGAACGAGGGAGCGGGAAACGGCGACGGCAGATAGGCAGGAGCAACGAGGCAGCTGGCGGCTGTGTGGTGGCGTGGGGAGCGACCTGCCTGCGAGCGAAGTCACACCAGAGTCCTTCGCAGCTTTCAGTTCAGTTTACCTGTGGAGTCACCCACTGTGTTTCTCCCAGCATAGTATCGCTGCTTAGAGCAAAGGAGTGCATATTCAGCTTCATCTAAGTCAAGTGATTTAAGTTGCTTCCTGACCAAGTTCAATTCACCAAGAATTTTAAGGGTTCTAGTGCACTTATGGGCATCTTCCATGGCCCCCAACTGACCCTCAAATTCAACCGCTTGTCTTTTTTGGCATTATTGAGGGTAGTGGAGATAGCCAAGACAGTGCCCCTAACTACTGTTTTTGGCATTTCCTACATTCGTGGGATGTTTTTATTTGGGTGTTTCTTTGATTTGGAGGTATTGCTGGATACCTTTTTGGATTTCCTTCCGGTGTTTTCATATGTGAAGAGTTTGTTATTCAGTATCCATGGCAGGTTGGGCGTAGGTGGCTTGAGAGTTTTGAGGAAGATCAAGATGGGTGAATAATTAGACAGTGGTGCGAATCTCATGTCAATCTGTGGCATGGTGCCAGCATTTGAGGGGGATGCTAGGAAGCAGTCTAGTATATACTATGTCTCATGAAAGGCTGTGAAAAAGATATACGCTTTGAATGTGGGGTTTACGTGACTGGCAGACTTCAGTCAGGCCCATATCTATCAGTCACTGCAAGCTGCCGGCAGAGAATGCTCTGGTTTTCCCAGCTCTTTGGGTTGTTTTGTCAAGCTGTGGATTTAATACTAAGTAAAAGTCTCCGCATATGAGTAATATATAACCAGAGAGGAGGAGACTAAGCTGGAGAGATGTAAGAATGAAATGGGGTTTCAGTGCTCTAGGCTCTGGATTGAGTACTGGTGGTGGGGTTATTTCAACTACACAGTAAATATTGTCGTCTCATTAAAACAGATTTTAAAAATACCTATACATTGAATGCCATTGCAGCCCTGAAGAAGCCCCTGTGTGGGCGAAACGCGTTGGCTGTCTAACTGATGCAAATTGGGCACACTTGAAATAAAGAATCCAAGACTGCAATCAACGACTCTTGTTTATCAACCTGTATATCTTAAATTATACTGCATGCTTATTTTGCCTCTCATCCTTCCTTGTTTGCATATTCTTATATATGGTTAAGTGGCAGCTGACCATTTGAGGTGGGCAATATCTACACGTTCGTGACTAAGCCTAATTAGTGCAGTTTGCTATAACCCGGCTGCCTTTTATCTATGGTGCTAGCACTGCGGAGCGTTCTCTGCAGCTTTCATCCACTGACGATCCGTGGGCTTTTGATTCGTTTTTTTTTCTCCATGTATGTGCATTACAACCCCTGCACCTGGTGTGCATTTCTTTGCCCCACACAAAGATGAGTTGAAAGGGATACCCCCATCTATATTTGAAATCGTTTTTTTGCAGGAAGGTGGTGGCTGCTTTTAAAAAGCAATAATGTTGGGGAGAAATGGGTCATCGCCTTGGTACAGCCATACTTTTATGCCCTCAGAATGGGGCCTTGATTTTTTGCTGCAGACATTATGGCCTCTTTAAATCCATAGTAAGTCAATATATCATGTGGCATGCCTTGAAAGTGGGTTGGGCAACATGCTCTAAGTGTGTCATCCAGGATGATCTCCGTGTCGGACTGAGTTGGGAGCAGGTGTGTGAAGAAGCGAGTGACATTACCTTCTCAATTGCCTTTTTCAGCACTAAGAGAGTAACTTTTGATCCTGATGTTTGAGCTGCACAACATATTCTTTAGGTTTCCCAGGTGGATGCAGAGATTGAGATTCCATTCTTGAAGCTCTAGTAGGGTGTGATTGTCGAGTTCTTTCTCTTTAACATCATTGTTGTCTTTCTATTTTGCCAGCAGCAGACCTAACTCCACCACATCTCATTTGACGACGTACATGATGTCTGTATTGTCTAATATATATTATACATGTCTGTATATATTGTTGAAGAGGGTCTACATGAAGGATTGAGTGATTGGGCATCAACTCTCTCCCGGTTTGTACTTGACAGTGCGGTGCCTTGTGTTGGGTGATCATCCAACAGAGGATCTCACAACAGGTCAGGTTGTTTGAAAAGCATGTCTTTTAGGGAGTAGTCTTCCTTGAACCCGTGTTCTGCCATTTGTTCCCACAAGAACTATAGCCACTGGACAGTGGTATTTGTGGGTGTGTCTTGCAACGAGGCGATCCTGCTGATGAGTGTTGGGGCCAGGTAGCTTGCTTGACACTGCTCAGCAATGCATTTGTGGCAATAGGGCTTTGCTGGGTATTGATGCTGTGCCAGCTTTAGTGTACAGCAGGGATGTCCTGTGGCCTTTGTCCGTTTGGTGTGGTGGGTAATTAAAGTGTGTCGTCTTTATGGCCTCTGGAGCTCTCCAACTCTAACTGTGATTTGCTGGCTTGGGTTCTCTTTGGAGGTGCATTTGGGAGAGGTGAGCTCCCTGGTTATGAATGTGTTAGAAAGTCATCACCAGTGTGCTTCACGTCTCTCCGCTGTGTATCAGTAATAGTGCCTGTAGATGATACCCTCATATGGCTTCTGTGGCTAGTGATGTGAAGTGGCAAGCATCTGGCTGTGTCTATCTTGGACACACCTGAAGATTCCAGGCCAAAGGTCTTGCTGGTGTGTAGACTTGCATGCCCTCTAGGAGTCAGGCAGGCCATCCACTCTGAGCCCTGGTACTTAACGCTGAGTTGGAACATGTGTTCATATGGAACTCATCGTGAAGACACACAATATAACATGACAGGAGTTCCCTGTATCAAGTAAACCAAACAAAATCTTCACTTATAAGACATTAGAATTCTGTCAAGAATTAATCCAGGCAGGGCATATGAAAATCAACCAATATGTCATTGTCATATTCAAATCCGTCAAACTGATTTTTAATTAAATAAACATGAAAATGCACAAAAGTTTATGCAATCAGGTGAGTAAAGATAGTTTTTTTAAGAAAGCCCCAAGTGATAAAAACCATAACCAAACACAGAGGGAGAAGTGACAAAAATGCTTGAATGTGAATGGTATATTGTTATTTTACATAAATCAGCCTGCTAAATTGAATAAAGTAAGCCACACCAGGAATTATCTCCAATGTATCATTTACACTTGATATCCATGCTCACAATTGGATCTTGTATTTCAAGACTACTAACGCTGAGTTGGGGCGGCCTTCATTATACGGGCCTGGGCGTTTGTTGCTGGAGTGGACTATTGCTTCAGAGCCGTGAGGACTCTCCACTGTACTCTTGGTCGGTGTCTGGCTGTACCTGCGGCGGCTCCCATGCTGAGAGAGAGTCCTCACGGTTGGCGTCACCAAATGGACTGCTTTTACAGCGCTGAACACTCTCAGGTGAACGATCAGGTACTTTCCACCATCCAAGAGTGCTCTCTCATGTGATTTTGTCAACCTAGGCAGTGGAAGGTGGCGGAGACTGCTTGCTTGTGTGTTCGGGCTGCGGAGTAGTGCAGTGAAGCTGCTACTCAGCTGTCATCTTGGAACCTCCTCCAAAAACTTCCCCAATCCTCTCACATTTACTATTAAAAAGTATACTTAAGTGTGCAGAGACTCCACATTCGGGGCAAAGGTCTCAGCATTGTAAAAGATAGGAGAGGCAGAGGTGGAAACTCCGCACATATGCTTGTAAATGGCAATTTGTCGTACATTTGTAGTACTATTGTAGTATTTCTAAACATACTATAAAATGCAGTTTGTGAATAGGCCCATTAGTATTCTCATTGATAGAGACTTTCTTTCGGCATCTGTGCCTCTCCATCAGAGCCACAAAATGAGAGATACCTACTTCATAATCTTACAAATGGGCAATTGTATCCAGCACTATATCATATACTGATAACAGCTTAATTCTTATTGAAAGAAAATAGAGTTGTTGGTGCTATTTTTGGGACAAATGTAACCTTTATATTATCTCTGCACCTGTTAATACCCTTAGGTCATATATGGGTACAGGAGAAAGGGAAAATTGCCCTTTCCCCAATGACCAAAGACCTTGTGAGGTCTTTGACAGTGCAGTAAGATTTGCTCCTACAGTGAAGGGTGATGATCCCTCACAGTAGGTGTCTGAAGTCATAATTGGAGAATTTCATATTGCCTCTGCCATCAAATATACACATCTGTCTAAAAAGAAGTACATGTTAGAAAGGACCCAATACAGGAACTATGTTTTGTTATCAAATTATACACCCCCACTCCTGTGAGGAAATCTCTGCAGGGTCTTACCTCCCAAGTCATTCAGAAAGGTATATGAACCTGATCACTGCTCTAAAAAACTGATGGTTTGTGTTAATTTTGGTGCAAGCAAGCTTGGGTACCTCTGAGCATATATTAGAGTGATTGTCATCTGAGTTTGTCCTACATGGGAAGCATTTAGTGGCTTGCATGAGATGCTAGGTGATGCTTTGTATAACTAACGGTCTTGACACTGTGCAAAGGGCTGCATGTCTTGAAGAGTGAGAAGGTAGAGTAGCACAATACTCCCAAACCTTCACCTGGTGCTTTATTACATCCTCCATGGGGATCATATGAGGCAGGAGTGTTATTCATAAGGGTCGTCATTAAAGATGCTTTCCCAAAACAAGCATTTGCAATGCAATAGGTCTCGCATTTGTTGGAGTTGGAGCTACTGGCATTGTAAATGGCAATGTTTATTTTATTGTTGCAGTGGAGTGATTATCTTCAAAAAAAGTTCACACTATACTATATTATAAGCTTATATAGCAACTGTACAGTAAAGCTATGGCTATTTTAACGTAAAGAGCTTTTTAATGGATGAATAAAAATACAAAAACAGGATCTTAAAATGTACGATGGAATGTATAGCAGGTGACAGGGACTACTGATCACAACACATGTACCTGAAGTGATTGTGGATATCATATGCAATAAAAAATATCTGTAGTCTGGTGTGTCAACGATGCTTGTGCTAATGATGTTCAGCTGGTGAAGTGGCCAGCTCTGTTTGCAGGCACAAAGGGATGAATGGTGAAGTGGTCACTCTCTTCAGTGGTGCACATGCTCCTTACTGCTGCTGCTGGATATCAATGGAATCTGCCAGGTCTGGGGCAGTTCAGAAACCTTATGTGATGGCTGGGGTTTGTAAATGAACCTAAATTAAGCACCACTAAGAGATGAAGCGATTTCTGCGACATCGAGTGATTTTTCTCCAAAATGTTTTTTTCAGTTTTACTTTTTGGTTTCCCAGGATGCTCTGGCATAAGATTCTCAGTTCCACCGTGATTCATTTTGTACAGTAGGAAAACATAATAACTAAAAACACTCTCAAACTACAGTTTAAAAGAGACACTTTTTTCATTGTACCAGACAAACACCCGACCATGGACCCAGCAGCGGCACGTGCCACCTAATCTCAAGCAGGATTGAGCTCAGTGGGGTAACAAACTCACTGCCGAAACATGAGTCCGACTAAAGGAAGCTGCCGTTCTCCCAGTGCAGGCACTACTGCTTGCTAATAGATAGCTCATTGGGTTAACTTAGACATTGCCAAAACATGAGTCTGACGTAAAGGACGCTGCAGAGATCCCACTGGAGGCACTACTGCTTGTTAAATAGATACACACTTCAAAGACATGTGAGCAGCTTAAATAAAGGTTACTTTGTCTACGAATTGCTGACTTGTTTTTCTGAACTCAATATTTTGAACAACACTGCCATTGTGTTTTTAAAATAACATATCTAAAAACAAAAAAAAGGATTGTTGATCTGAACTGTGCACAAGCGTATCCACAACTTGAGTGCTGCTAAAACAGCAAAGAATACCAAATTATCTTTTTAGCCGTGAACTAATAGGCTGCTGTTAGATGAAATTAAGGATGGCAAAGTACTCCGAGACTACAGGGGTAACTCGAATGACTGGACATCTATTTTTTTGTGTTTTATAGAGGCCTAACAGAGCACTTGGGGTGGGGGAGGTTCGGAATTTAATTTACTGGAGGGGTGAGGTGTATACATATTCCATGTATGTTACACTGGCCTGCCTAAGGAGTAGGTGAAGAGAGGATACAATAATACATTGATTAAAGAAAGTGGCTTCAGAAGGCGAGGAGACACATAAGGAAACACAGGCAGATAGAGGGGGAGAGGGCATATGAATGGAGACAGAGCGAGGAGGCAATGAACTAGAGACGGACAAGGGAATGAAGCAAAGAATAAGGATGAAAAAAAGAAACAAGTACCTAGAAATCGCGTGAGTTCCTGGCAAGCCGCTGGTGCGAAATCCAGAAGTCCGGCAGCGTCATGCTTGTTGTGGGGCGGCACTTCCGCCATCCGCGGGAAGCCCGTGCCCACGAAGTGACTCGCCGAGATGAAAGTGGTGACGCGGGGCTCCCATGCCTGAGGGGGAGCCCCGCGGTGGCGGCAGAAAAGTGGCGACTGAGGCTGTGGATGCAAGTGCGGGGCTCCCATCAGTGAGGGAAGCTCCGCGTGTGCCATGTCAATGGAGGCGGAGGAGATGACACCCGGTGAGTGGGACTTGGTTACGCCGTGGGGGCTCATGCACTGGCTCGGGGCGGCTGGTGCGTGTGTGGGCGGGCGGCTGGTGCGTGTGTGCATGGCTAGCGGCGGCTGGTGCGTGTGTGCGCGGACGGGCGGCTGGTGCGTGTGTGGGCAGCTGGTGTGTGTGTGCGCGGCTGGAGGCGGCTGGTGCATGTGTGCGCGGCTGGGGGCGGCTGGTGCGTGTGGGGGCGGCTGGTGGCGGCAGGTGCGTGTGTGCGCGGCATGTGTGTGCGCGGCACGTCTTCCCAAGCGTGTCCACAGACCCCAATTGCCAAAGCCCTGCGTGTGCCCCGGTCTGTACCCGCATGAGAGGCAAGTCGATAACAATAAGTCTTGCTGGCGACAGCGCTTCGCGCTGCATCGCCAGGTGCGAGACCTAATAAGTCTCGCTGGCGACAGCGCGATGCAGGGGGGCCGGGCTGCTCTCTCACTCGATTACTGCAGCTGTCAATCATCGACCTGCGTGGCACCAGGGGGCCGGGAAGAAATCCGGATGTCACCATCGTGCACGTTTGCTGACGGAGGCACGAGCAATTGTTGTAGCAGGAAGCCAGGAGTCTGAAGACACAGGTGGGGCGCTAGCCCATAAAACTACATTACCATGGCAAGCCTCACAGCTACTGACAGTGATAGAGTTTTTTAGGGGCAGCGCGATCAGCTGCCTGCGAGTTGGTGTCTGGGCTCAGTAATTTCTGGCAAGCTTGCCTTGTAATTCGGTAGTAGTATTAAGCCGGAGCAGCAGCAGGTGCTTGTGCCATGCTCCTTCCTCTTCAGCATCCCCGCTGTGCTGCTGTCCCTTAGCCCTCTCCTTTCCCCATGGTCATGCCCTGCTCATACAATGGGGTCGCAGGAAACTAAAAGCTGCCAGTAAGTTGTTTTTGAGTTCTCGGAAGGACCTGTTTTTTGATTGCGTGGGAAGTGCTGGGTGGATAGATAGCCATGCAAATGGTTAATAATAATAGTGGGTGGCTGCACACCGGACGGGTCCCGGGGGCAGTGCTCAGCTATTGATTTAATACTCAGCGCAAGCCCTGTCGGAGAAGCGTGTTGCTACCGTAACCACAGAAGTTTGAAGACATACTTTCAGTAGATGTTTTTGAATATGTATGGGGACGATTTCAGCTTTTAGAGTGTAATGGAAATTTCCCTGGGTTGTCATTATCTGCGGGCAAAGATAGAGCGGCTGAAACACAAAATCTGCTTTAATTCAGAGTATGAAGACAAGTATTGCTAAAGCGCACGCAGCAATTGCTCAGGTACAAGCTTTCAGATGTGCTGAGTTACTGGCTCCACTTGAGGGAGAAGCTTATATTTGCTTTTGTGTCTGCTATTTATTTTCCAGTCGCGCTTGCGACTTTGTAATTTTGAGTATAACGTTGAATTTAAAAGTACAATTGTGCCAGGAAGCTGGTCACATCTTACAAAAAGTTAAAGGCCGTTCAATTCAGAAAACCCGACCCATACCATTAAACTTAACCATAGGCTACATTAGTGTTTGTGGCTCTCTCGGCACGTCTTTCCTTCCAAAACTGCAAACTTACTATGCGAAAGGCCCGTCCGTTTCTAGTCCTTTGCAGCAGTTCTAAGATCTTAGAATTTCACGTTGCTTAAATGAGTGTTATTTATGATATTTATATCTTTCTTTTCTCTTAATTGCTAGATTTTGCTTGCGAGAACATGTCACTCATAGTTGTTGAAATGTCACTCATAATTACATTGAAATTATGAACATGTCACACATAGCAATCCAAAACCTTGGCAGCTATGCTCCCTATATTAGCAAAACACACTGCTGTTACAACTGACGCCAATCGATAACTTCACTAAAGCATGTGTAGCACGAACATACATTAGCAGGTTGTGCATACTTAAATGCAATATTTGCTGAAACCCAACCAACGTATACCGTATTAGCAGCAGCAGAGTAAGCACTATTTAATATATTATATAAAATAACACTCACAGTAAAATTTAAGCAGTACTTATCAGCCAGCAGTAGAAGTAATTACAGACAGCGCTAGTGTATGCTGTTTTGAAGCGCACGGCAAACAATAGTAGTTTCGGCCGTAAGTATTGTTACCAGCAAGAAAAATGGTAACTAGACATAATATCGACTCCACAATATCGAATGGATAAAATATCGAGTAAAAAATATCAATAATAATAAAATATCGAGAGAAAAAAATATCGTTGGGAAAAATATCGAATGAAATAATGTTAAAAAAATATCGAGTACAAAAATATCGACTCAAAAACATCGACAAGACAAAATATCGATATATAGTCAAAGTATAAAATATCGATAATATGTAGAAAAAAGGTAATAAATGTTATTTTTTAGTAATATAAATAGTAGTTAATGTTTAGGAGCGGGATGTTGGGTTAATAGGGGATAAGGGTGGGGAGTAATTTAAAATAAATGATTAATTACTATATGTTTGTATATTTTTTTAACATTAATTAATTGGTAAATAAATATTATTAATTACTTAATAAATTTAATAATTAATATTAATTAGTTAATTAATTATTATAATTATAGTACATATTTGAAATTATTAATTATTTGGTAAATAATTATTATTAATTAATTAATACATTTACTAATTTATATTAATTAGTTAATTAATTATTATAATTATTGTACATATTTTAAATTATTAATTATTTGGTAACTAATTAATATTAATTAGTTAATTAATTAACTAATTAATATAATTTAGTTAATTAATTTATATAATTTGTAAAATAATTTTTTCTAATTAATTGACAATTAATTAATATTAATAAGTTAATTAAATTCTTTAGAGTTAATTTTTATATATAGTATATTTTGTTATTGTTACGTAATTAATTTGGAACAAATCATAATAATTATTTAATTTAATTATTTACAGGTTTTGTGCTACTATATAAATATTTTAGGTATTGTTATAAATTGTAATTAATGTTTTGGAGCGGGATGTTGGGTTAATAGGGGATAAGGGTGGGGAGTAATTTGAAATAATTAATTAAATAATATATGTATATAAAGATTTATAATTATTAATTAATTGGTAAATAATTATTATTAATTAGTTAATTAAATCTATAATTAATATCATTAAATTAATTATTTATTATATTTTTTACATATTTTTTATTATTAATTAATTGTTAATTATTTCATATAATTTTGTTTATTATATTATTTAGAGACATTTTTCTTTATTTATTTTAAGTTATTGTTAATTATTTTTGAAAATATATTATTAATTATTACATTAAATTAATTACAGCTAATGTGCTCATATATTAACTTCTTTGTTATTGTTAATTAATAATTAATTGGTAATTATACAATAATAAATATTTTTGGGTCAAGGAGTATTTGTAGGGTTCAGGGTCAGTTTTGTGTTTTTGGGTCAAGGGGTATTTATAGGGTTCAGGGTCAGTTTTCAGTTTTTGGGTAAAGGTTTTTTTTAAAGGTTCAGGGTCAGTTTTCAGTTCTTGGGTTAAGGAGTTTTTTTGGGTTCAGGGTCAGTTTTCAGTTCTTGCCCAAAGTTGTATTATTTGGGTTCAGGGTCAGTTTTCAGTTCTTGGGTTAAGGAGTTTTTTTGGGTTCAGGGTCAGTTTTCAGTTCTTGGGCAAAGGTGTATTATTTGGGTTCAGGGTCAGTTTTTAGTTCTTGGGTAAAGGGGTATTATTTGGGTTCAGGGTCAGTTTTCAGTTTTTGGATAAAGGGGTATTTGTAGAGTTCAGGGTCAGTTTTGTGTTTTTGGGTAAAGGGGTATTTATAGGGTTCAGGGTCAGTTTTCAGTTTTTGGGTAAAGGGTTTTTTTAAGGTTCAGGGTCAGTTTTCTGTTCTTGGGTTAAGGAGTTTTTTAGGGTTCAGGGTCAGTTTTCAGTTCTTGGGCAAAGGTGTATTATTTGGGTTCAGGGTCAGTTTTCAGTTCTTGGGTAAAGGGGTATTATTTGGATTCAGGGTCAGTTTTCAGTTTTTGGACAAAGGGGTATTTTTAGGGTTCAGGGTCAGTTTTGGGTTTTTGGATAAAGGGGTATTTTTTAGGGTTCAGGGTCAGTTTTTCAGTTCTTGGGTAAAGGGTTATTTTTTGGGTTCAGGGTCAGTTTTAAGTTTTTGGGTAAAGGGGTATTTTTAGGGTTCAGGGTCAGTTTTGTGTTTTTGGATAAAGGGGTATTTTTTATAGTTCAGGGTCAGTTTTAAGTTCTTGGATAAAGGGGTATTTTTAGGGTTCAGGGTCAGTTTTCAGTTTTTGGCTAAAGGGGTATATGTTTGAGTTCAGGGACAGTTTTCAGTTTTTGGGTAAAGGGGTATTTTTAGTGTTCAGGGTCAGTTTTGTGTATATAAAGTGTGCTACAAAAATATAAAAATATTTTAATATATTGAAAACATTTTAGTGACTAAAAGTTGCTAATTTTTAGGCTAATAAAATTTTTTGGTACTACTCAGCAAAAAATATACTCTAAATATATGTACATAATATTATTATAATATATATGATTATTTGACAATATTTTATACCATAACATTATACTAAAGTAGCTATTCTAATTTATACATGGTCAGTGTCTAGCACCTTTCCAGATATTAGTTTCACTTGAGTAGGAATAGTAAATAATAATTGGTCAGTGTCCTGCAACTTCTCTGATAATAGCTTGACAGGAGTAGGAATAGCAATTATTAATTGGTCAGTGTCCAAAACATTTGCATATAATTGTACATTAGCGTGTTATTATATTAAAAAATCATGCAAAATGGATGTTTTCACAAAACTTTATTACAATTTTTTATTTTTTTAATGTGTACTACTACAATACAATCACAATCAAAAAATACATGAAAATTTTTGGAAATTTAGTATTTGCAGAATGACACATTATCATTTATGTCCATGTTGTAATTTGTCACACAAAATTATTTCACTACATTTTTCTATCAATAACAATATTTATTATCATCAACTTTCAGTAACAAGTATTTATATTGAAATACATAAAATAACAGTTACTTTTCTGTTTCTTACATTTATATTTAATAATGTTAATATTATATATTAATATTATTAAATATTTGATTTTTAAATTTAAATTTTTATAAAGTAACATGACAATTATTATATTTGCTCAAGCTATGGAAATACAAATTAAGACAATTTTTGGCACATATTTCTGACAATGTTGTTTTTAAATTAAACATATGAATATATTATGTTGTTAAATTTACAACTGTAAATGGGAATAATATGTTTAATAATAATATCTGGTATTGGTAAAAGATTATTTATGCAATTATATACTTTTATAATACTTAGAAATTATTAAAAAACATTTTTTAATAATTAATAAAAATAATAACAATTATATTTATTATTATTATTATTAATTAATAAACTTAAACATTTATCTTTTCTTTTCAGAAATACATACATTCAGAGAAATAAAAATACATTATTTAAGGGCATTATTTATATAGTAAATGGTTATATATTTTTATTAATAACAATAAATAAGTTATATTATTTATTATTAATTAATTACATAAAAAATTATAATGTTTAGCTCTAAACAAACACAAAGTTATTCCTATAAATGTACACAATAAGAAAATATTTACATATATTATTTCAAGTGTTACATACTTTTTTTAATATTATTAATATATATTAATTACTATATATTAATTAATATTAAAGAAATTTATATTTTTTCAACAGTTTAAATTATTATAAGTCTAGTGTATTAATTTGGTACAATAACAATGTGTATGTATTATATTTTTATACTATAACATTGTGTTTTCTATGATACCTTTTCAAAATTGGGTTAAGGGGACTACTTTTTTACCGCGTAAGGTTATTGCGCTCCATTCAGGACTGGAGAAGCTCGCGGTTGGGAGTTGCTTCGTGTGGAGAGAGGTAAGGTTAATTTTACATACAATTTATAAGTCAATGGTAATGTTTGAGGGTATATTCGAACTGTGTAGTGTTTTTGTGTGTATGTATGAATTGTTTATGTAGAGTTTAGGTGTAATGTCGTCGTTATAGATGCGTCGTGTATGTTTTAGTTCTAGTGTTATTTTAAGTGTTGGGAAATGTCTTTTTACATGGTTAATGTTAATTGTGAGTGTATTTACATATGTTATGGGTTATTTGTGGGTGGGTTTCGTTATCTATGTTTTTTTACAGGTTCCGGTTCCTCGCATGAAAACTACATGGAAGGAAGCGTGTTTTTTTTCGGAGATACTAATGTATGACTTATTATGGTTATATTTTGACGTGTATCTCCTATTTTTCGTGTTTGCCAGGAGCGGATTTTACTTTTTTCGGGTTTTTGGAGGGTTTCGTATTGGATTGATACATTGATATGCGTGACCGTTTTTTTAAAGTTGTGTGTATATCACTTTAAATACTAAAGTGTCCACACTACTGTTTTCGGGATTTCCTGGAGCGTTTATTTTATTTTTACATATTTTTCGGGTTTTTGATGGTTTCCCATATTGGAATTGTCCTACATTGTAATGGATTGTATGGATTGTATTTTGCTTCATTACGTCTTTTTCATCTACAAAAATTGTAAGTATTTAAAAAACTTTTTTTATTGGCTGGGAAATGTCGATCTTTATGTAATGTGTATGTGTGATGTAATTATAAATATTGCATATTTGTTCAGAAATAATGTCCAAAATTATGATAAGTTTGTTAAACAAATATGTATTACTTATAATTGTTTACAAATGTTTATGATTTTTATATGTACCATTATTGTAAGCAGACAGTATATTTTGTAGATATTTTTATAGTAGGGTTTTAGCTATTAATGACAGGTATTCTAATCCTCTAGTTGTAGGATATAGTGTGACTTGACTTTGCAGTAGTCGGAACATTTGTTTAGTTTGTTTACTTAGTTTTGAACCAATTTGGGTCACAGATTGTTCCATTCTTAGTTCTTGATAGCTTTGTTCTTTTATCAAAGCATCTAGTAGGTTATGGAATGTGGGTCTGGTTCTGCTTGTGGTAGCTTGGAAAGCATTATGCCAGCCTTCTACACTGTTGTTTGTTTTAGCCTCTTGGTTTAAAGTACTAAGATAGACATTCCACCAAGGTATTTGGAATTTGGGTTGGCGTCGATGTCCAGATCTGTGCAACCTTCCCACCCAAGTATCTTCGAAATAGTCCAGTAATGGTGTTAGTTTATCTTCATTTCTCTTGTAATATGTGCTGTCAATTAATAAATTATAGTGTTCCGCTACATCGGTAACAGGAACGTAGGCCAGTGCTATCAATTTTTTAATTTGATAGGCAAAGGTGCTATCTGTTGAGTACAAAATACTTAAAGTTGATTTCTGGAGATGTCTCCATATGCTCTGATTGAAATGATAGTAGCAACCCTGGATTGCTGTGTGGGGAAATGTTTTCAAAATGCTATTAATCATAGCTAATTCGAAATCAATAATTATTTTTTCTGGAAAATAATTATTCATTTCATTTTTGAGAACATTTAATATTTCTGTGTAAGTGTTTTGCTGTTTGTTTGGTAGCAAGCAGTAAATGAAAGGGATGTTATAGTTATGGTATAACCCGTGGATGGAATATAGTTGATAAAAAGGTTTTGGGCATGGTTTAAATGTTCCATCCATCATCCATTGGGGACACTGTTGGATTTTTCTTAAATTACTTGCAGTTGCAAACATTATGATTCTGTTTGTACTGCTTTCATTGTCAAAAAGGATAAATTTGTCTTTATTGTGTGTGATGGACATTTCTGGTGAAATAATAATTTCCTCAAAAGTAGTAGGGTTGGGTGGGGTTGTGGAAGTGCGTCTTTTAGTGTATGCAATTGTGCGTTTTAGGGAGTCAATAGAGGGTAGTTGACCTGAAGCATGTGCTGGGACTTTTAACAGTTCCTCTTTAAGGATTTGTGTTGTTGGTTTATCACTTTGTGTGCTAGCAGTTTTAATACTTTCTAAAGCATCTCTTATTTCAATTTCTGTGACATTGGGGGGATGATTGTGTTCCCTGGTAAATAACACATTAGTTTCCTCAGTCGTAGCCCTTCCATAACATTTGTTTGAGTAATATTTTGTACATTTCCAGAAAACTTTTCTACCACTTTGTCTTTCCTGATTATAAACATAACCCATATAACATAACAGTAATTTATTTTTCTGTGACATAACAAATTCTGCACCTTCTGTCATTTTGTTTTACTTGTTCTAGGAAAGAGTAGAAAGAAACAACATCAAAAAACATATATTTCACTTTGTGGTGCAAACATAATTAATGTTGTATTTATACTTACAGTTACTAGAAGTAGTAATCACAAATGCAGAACTGTATTTTGAAGGATTGTCTTGTATGTATATCTTTATTAACTGTTGGTATGAAAATATAGAAATGCTAAGTTAATGTTTACACGTAACAAACGTTTTTCCAAGGAAAAAGCACTTTTTAATTTTGCTTAGTAGTACATTTGATGTGAACATTACATATACTTACTTGTTTAAATAGTTGAGTTGTAGTATTTGGTGGAGTACATCAAGTTAGTAAAGTTCAGATCTGTAGAGAAGATAGAATAAATAAATGTTAAATAATATAAAAATTATTTGGAACCGTTGGGAAAGTGGAAATCTTTAAAAGTATACTAACTTCTAAATAAGTAGTTTTGTTTGCTGTAGGTAGAATAGATGTATGATGTATTCACAATATCTGTAGAGGAAATATAAAATACATAACATGGTGTTCAGAATATAGTTCTCGTTTTTTTCGGAAGTAAAAAGACAAATTAGAAGTATACTTACATTTTTTACAAGGGTAGTCTTGTCTTTTGGTATAGTTGATGTTGGATGATTTTATTGGATCTGTAGGGAAGATGTAATAAGCAAGATATGTTGTTTAGAAAATAGCATTTTTAATATTGGGTGTTTACTAACAAAAACATATATACTTACATGTTTAATTAGTGTAGTTTTATAAATTTGTAGTGTTGAAATAGGAAAATCGCTGATTATCTGTCAAAAAAATGTTTAAAATAAAGTATGAATCTTGTGAAATAGTGCTTAAAAACAGCAGTTGGTGTATAACAGAGCATTAATATATACTTACTATCTGATTTTCTAGGTGAAGAAATAGGAGCATGTATTAGGAATTTATTTCTAGTAGTTTCTATCAGAAAAGTAGGAGGAGATAAAAATTAAATAAGTGCAAGAGTTAGGAGATATAAGTAAAATAGTACACTACTAATTTAGATTTCTAAATAATGCATTGTAACTTACTTGAATAATTAGCTAGTAAACTGGATCTTTAAAGATGTTTGTTCAGGAACAAAATCTTCAGAGTGTTGGCATCTTCTTTCTATAGAGTTAGCAGCAGCAAATGGTATAATACATGTATCCCTTTTATAGTATGTGTATTTTGTGTGCTTTGATTTGATTGGTTGCAGGATGAAAGAAATGATTGTATAGGCTAGTTTGAATTTTTTAAATTTAATTGGTGTGTTTGTTGATGTGAGAATGGTGGTATGTGGTGATTTCCGCATTAAAGCAGGTTAGTTGTTAAATAAAATAGATGTGTAAGTGGAAAAAAATATTTAACATGTTATTTACATGTAAAGATTATTTTTCAAATGATATAACGCATTTAATAGAATGTATAGTAAATGTAGATAAATAGGAACGTTATAAAAGTAACAGGTATTATATGTAAAATGTTTTTTGTATAGAACAATGACTTTTATAGACTATTAATATGGTATTTTAGACATGAAAGGGTACAAAAAAGAACTCGATATTTGTTTTGAAACAATATTTTAGCACTCTATATTTTAGTAGTCGATATTTTTGTAGTGTATGGGGTAATTTCATGAACAACGATATATTTGTAGTCGATATTTATTAGGGCGATATTTAAGTACTCGATATTCTAAATACTCGATATTTTTGACTCGATATTTTTGTAGTTGTTGTAATAAGTATAGAAAGTTGATATTTTTGTAGTCGATAATTAATCAACGATATTTTAGCAAGTCGATAATGTGACTGTCGATAATATTTCAGTGATCCTAGAAAAATAAATGGAGATTGTGCATTCTGTCTGATCCGTACGGTAAAGAGAGTAATTTTGGCAATAAGCATTGTCGCTTTTTTTAATAAATGTAAACAGAGAAAGACGATAATAACGTGCATATAAGAATGCATTCGTTTTTGTATGTTAATAGCATGATACAAACTGTTTAAGTAAGAAGCAGTATTATAGTGCTGTACTATGTATTGTGGTATATATTATAGCTAGGAGCTTATAGTATAATAGCAGAGATTATAAGGAATATGCTACTTGCCAGTATGCATCTGTTCTTGGCATGTAGGGCTGCTGAGATTCATCTCTGTGCATAGATCGCTGTCTAGTGTTGGGTCCGGATGATTGCACCTTGTTGTCCTGGAAGAGTCTTCGAAGTATCACGAGATAGGTGACTCCTCCCCTGGACCATAGTACACATGGGCATCTTCTCCATCTTCAGATTGTTTTTCGCCATTGTGGCAGAGATGGAGATAGTAAAGTAAGAGATGGCCATGCAAAAGACAATGCTGCAGCTGCAACAGGCACCAGGGAGGAGGGCGGGCAATATGAATGTCAGCAGCCCTACATGCCAAGAACAGATGCATACTGGTAAGTAGCATATTCTGTTCGAGGCAAGTGGGCTGCTGAATTCATATCTGTGCATAGACTGTATAGCAGTATCTCCTCTAGCGGTGGTTACCTGTGCCAGCTGCAGCAGTTTGAAAGAGAGTTTTGATGACAGCCTGGCCTACAGCAGCTTGCTGCTTTGCTTGCACGTCTACACAGTAGTGTTTAGTGAAAGTGTGTATGGTAGTCCAAGTGGCTGCTCTACATATGTCTTCAAGAGGAATATTTCCTAGGAAAGCCATGGATGCCCCCATTTTTTGCGTGGACGTGGAGTGTGCTCTTGGGGGGACGGTTAAAGTGCGTTTAGCCTTTTGATAACATATTTGAATGCATTTAACTATCCATCTGGCTATTCCTGACTTTGATATGGGATTCCCTTTATGTTGTGGTGAAAAAGCAACAACTAATTGCTTTGTTTTTCTAAATGATTTCGTTCTGTCTACATAATAAAGCAGAGCTCTTTTTACATCCAGTGTGTGTAGGGCTCTTTCCGCTACTGACTGTGGATTTTGGAAGAACACTGGAAGTTCTATTGGTTGATTAATATGGAAATTGGATACGACCTTTGGCATAAACCTAGGGTTTGTTCTAAGAACTACCCTGTTAGCATGTATTTGCATGAAGGGTTCTTGAATTGTTAGTGCTTGTAGCTCGCTAACTCGCCTGAGTGAGGTAATGGCAATCAAGAATGCTACCTTCCATGTTAGAAATTGCAATTCGCATGAGTGTAGAGGTTCGAAAGGAGGTCCCATAAGTCTGGTATGTACTATATTTAGGTTCCAGACTGGGGAAGGTGGGTGCCTTGGAGGAATCACTCTTTTAAGACCCTCCATAAAAGCCTTGATTGCTGGTACTCTAAACAGTGAAAGGTGTTGCCTGTTTTGAAGGTATGCTGCTATAGCAGCAAGGTGTCGTCATATTGAAGAGTATGCTAGGTTGCATCTGTGAAGATGCAGTAGGTAACATATAATGTTTTGAATGGAAGCATCTAATGGGTTGATTTGGTTATTGTAGCAGTAAATAACAAATCTTTTCCATTTAGCTGCGTAGCATGCTCTAGTGGTTGGTCGTCTTGCCTCCTTGATGATGTTCATGAAGTCTGGAGGCAAGTTAAGGTATTTAAATTCCGAGATTTCAGGAGCCAGATCGCTAGGTTCATCTGATTGGGATCTGGGTGTCTGATTTCTCCATGGTTCTGAGTTAGAAGATGGGGTGCGAGGCGTAGCCTTTGATGAGGAACTACTGAAAGCTCCAGGAACATTGTGTACCATGGCTGTCTCGCCCATGTGGGAGCAACTAGGATCAGTGTGATTGACTGTTGCCGCATTTTGCGTGCCACCAGCGGAATCAGTGGTGCTGGGAGAAAAGCGTACGCAAATCTGCCTGACCAGTTCATCCATTTCGCATTGCCTTGTGACAACAGATGTGGGAAACTGGCGGCAAAGTACCGGCATTTTGAGTTTTTGTTTGTGGCAAACAGGTCTATCTCTGGGTGCCCCCACTGTTCGAAGAATGGCTGGAGAACTTGGGGGTGAATCTCCCATTCCGTAGTTGTTGGCTGTGTCTGCTGAGCAGATCCGCTATTTGATTGTCTTTCCCTGGGAGGTGTTCTGCTAGGAGAAATATGTCTTTTGGAATTGCCCACTACCATATGCTCTGTGTCAAGTGGGACAGCTTTGGGGAGTATGTTCCTCCCTGTTTCTGGATATAGTACATGGCTGTCATGTTGTCAACACAGTCTTGCTGTACAGGTATTTTTGGAATGCTTTTAGAGCTAGGAATATTGCTAGCAACTCTAGTTGGTTGATATGCAGTTTCTTTTGTTTGACTGTCCAGAGCCCTTGTAATGTGTATTGAAGTAGGTGGGCTCCCCAACCTGTCAGTGATGCATCCGTTGTTAGTACTAGTTGTGGAACTTGCTCTTGGAACAGTCACCCCTTGGAAAGGTTTTGTGGGTTCCACCACTGCAGAGAGTTGTAAGCGCGACTGTCTACCAACACTAGGTCTTTTATTTGTCCTTGAGCTTGGTTCCACTGCCGTGCTAGGCATTCTTGCAATGGACGCATTTGAAGTCGGGCATGGGGGACAATGAATATGCAGGACGCCATCATGCCTCTGAGCTGCATGAAGACTCGAGCTGGCAAAGTATGTTGTGGCAGAAATTTGCGAATGAGCATCTGCATGCTGGCTATCCTCGTTGAGTTTGGATATGCCTTTGCCACTGAGGTATCTATAGTAGCTCCCAGATATTGTTGTGTGTGGGATGGTTGTAGATGCGATTTTGGGTAGTTTATCGAAAAACCTAGGCTGTGTAGCAGCTGAAGTGTTTGAGACGTGTCTCTTGCACACTCTTCGTACGATTTTGCTTGTATTAGCCAATCGTCTAGGTATGTGAACACGTGGATGTGTTGCCTCCTGAGATGTGCAGCTACTGTCGCTAAGCATTTTGTAAACACTCTTGGAGCCGTGTTTACCCCGAAGGGGAGAACCTTGAATTGGTAGTGTCGGCCTCCTATTGTGAACCTGAGATATTTTCTGTGAGCTGGATGGATGGGTATGTGAAAATACGCATCCTTGAGGTCCAATGTTGCTAAGAAGTCTCCTTGCTGGAGCAGCGGGAGCACTTGCTGTAGTGTGATCATATGGAAGTGCTCCGACAGTATGTATTGATTTAGAGGTCTGAGGTCCAATATTGGTCTGAGTGAACCGTCCTTCTTGGGAATAAGGAAGTATAGCGAGTATACTCCTGTCCCTTGGTGTTGGAAAGGGACTGGCTCTATGGCCCCCTTTTCCAGCATGCATTTCACCTCTTGTTATAGCAGGGTGATGTGTTCTTTGGACATAGGGCGGTGTCTGGGTGGTATGTTTGGTGGAGTAGAAGTGAGTTCTAGGCAATAACCATACTGGGTAATTTGTCTCACCCACCTGTCTGTGGTAATTGAATTCCATACAGGTAGGAATTGTTGGATCCTGCCTCCGACCGGTGTTAGATGGTCTGGAGGCAGTGTGATGAAGTCACTGTTTTGCGGCCGTGGAGGCTCTGGTGTTATTGCCTCCACGTCCTCTTCCCTTATTATTGTTGCCCCTATAACCTTCTCTGTTGGAGTTTTTGTTAAAGGAACCTTGTGTGTTGCTTTTCAATGTAGATGAGGTTTGTGAAGTATTGCCTCGTGTAGCTGCTCTGTATGAGGAGCGTCGAAAGGAACCTCTGTGTTGTTGAAACTGCAATGCACCCATTGATTTTGCGGTTTCTGTATCCTTTTTCATTTTGTCTAAAATGGTGTCGACTGCAGGGCCAAAAAGGAAGTCTTGATTGACTGGTTGGTTAAGAATGGTGGATTGCACCTCGTTCTTAAAGCCAGAAATGCGTAGCCATGCATGTCTTCGTAATAAGACGCTAGTGTTAATGGACCTGACTGCAGTGTCAGCTGCGTCAAGCGCACATTTAATGGAGGCGTTTGTAATAAATTTCCCCTCTTGTATGAGGTTGTTAGCTTGTGCTTTGAAAGGCTCAGGTAGGTGTTGCATCACATTTTCAAGCTGGTCATAGTGTGCTCTGTTGTAATGAGCTAGTAGAACTTGTGTATTTGCAATTCTCCATGAATTGGAGGCCTGTGATGCTACTCTTTTACCCGAGGCCTCTGGTAGTTTGGACTCCTTATCAGGAGGTGGAGCTTCTCCTGTTGTCTGTGAGTTGGCCCGTTTGCGTGCATTAGCCACTACTAGTGAATCTAACGGCAACTGACCTCTGATATAAGTAGGGTCTGTAGGGGCCGCTCTATATTTTTTTTCAATCCTGGGATTGATTACACATGCCCTGGCTGTGTCTTTAAATATGTCTAGCACGTGTTTTAGCACCCCTTTCAACATAGGAAGTGTTCTGACATTTTTTTCTGAAGTAGGGAATGTGTCAAATAAAAAGTCTTCTTCTAAAGGTTCATTGTGCATGTCTACGTTGTGGTACCTCGCTGCCCTATCTATTAGCTGGTTGAAGACAATGGTGTCGTCAGTAGGTGACGGCTTTGTTGGGTATGAGGAGGTGTCAGGGATGGGATGCGTGTCATATGGATCAGTCGGCTCTACCCATGGTTCATTTTGAGGGTTAGGATCCTCTGGATAGTTAATATCATATTGAGGATCTTCCCCTGTGTCGCCCTCATTGTCCCTAGAGTGTGTAGGAGAGTAAGGAGCAAAAGGCGTAGTAGGCGTAGTGGAATAGAAAGGAATGAATGGTCTAGAGGGAGAAGTCCCAAAGTCCTTCTTCTTTAGAGGAATGGGGGAAAGAGAGTCTGTGTCCAATGGCCTCTTTTTCCTGTGTAGGATTGTGACTTTACCAGTCTCAGGGTTGATATATATTTTTGCCTGATCCTCTAATGGCTCTGGATGGAAGAGTTCTTCTTCCACTGTCCGTGGCTGTGTCTTTGACTTTTTTGGCCCAGATGTACCGAGCGAGAACAATACCATCGAAGTCGAAGGCCTTTTGCCCTCTAGAAAAGTTTAGTTTCGATTCCGAAGTTGGAGTACAGAAATAACATCCGAAGCCAATGGCAGAAAAAAACAATCTGAAGATTGAGAAGATGCCCATGCGCACTATGGTCCAGGGGAGGAGTTACCTATCTTGTGATACTTCGAAGACTCTTCCAGGACAAGGTGCAATCATCCGGACCCAACACTAGGCGGCGATCTATGCACAGATATGAATTCAGCAGCCCACATGCCTCGAACATATATATCCAGTGCTGAGTGGACGAAAGCAGCAGAAATTACGGGCAACACTAGTACGATGTTTCGAAGCATACAGTAAATAAGAGTAATTCTAGTAGTAAGCATTGTGTGTGTGCAGTAAGAGAATTTAGAGACGGCACTAACGGAGGCTGTTCTAAAGCATACGATAAACAAGAGTGATTTTGGCAGTAAGCATTGTGAGTAGCAGGGAAATTAGAGATGGCACTAGCAAAACAATCCTAAAACATGCCGCCCTAATGATCGCTTGCCGTTGACCTTTATGCCTAATGAACGCTTGGCGGTGGTGCCAGTGAGATGCCCGATCAAGAAACAGAAAGTAATTATAACAGCATGCCGACAGGCGCCCCACGCCGCTAAATGATAGCACATCTTCCGGAGAGGAGCACTCAACTCTAATTAACGCGCAGCAGCTGTTCACAGATTCTGGGAAGCGCGTCTTAGAAGCGCGTTCACAGACCACTATCTGCTCGTGCACGGGTCTGTACCACTTGGGAGGCAACACAACCACAATAAGTCTCGCTGGCGACAGCGCTTCGCGCTGAAATGCCAAGCGAGACCTAAAAAACGTACGTTGAATGTGGTCATCTCTAGAAAAGTGGAATTGGTTTTCTCAGGCGTCTAGCTCAGGCAGTTGTTAGTACAGACCACGGATGATGTAATCACTAGTTTCTGGCAACTCTGTGGTGTCAAGTATTATTCTAATCTTAAATGGATGGATATTGCTTCATAGATTGATAAACACAGCAATAAGAGCAAGTCTTGTAAAGGCATGAAGTGGCCCAAGGTTAGACTGACAAATCCTGCAGTCTGAGTGAGTTCTGCACGGTAGACAACTACATTCTAACCAACACTTCCAAGAGCATTCATAACCTCACATATAGAAATTATTTGCATTTGTCAGGGTAATGTGAGGTGTATGGACATCCCAGGAACGGGTTATGCCTAAACCAAGATCTGTCTGCACCCAGAATTGGCAAAAAATGAAAGGAAAACTGTCTCTGCATTTCGGAAACAGAGCCATGTCCCACCAGCTTGTTAAAAAGATGGGTAATACAGACAGACCCAATTCACAAAGGCTTCTTCAGCCATAAATGGTTATGTTTATGCCTCACGGCTATCCATAAGAAGGATGCCTGTCATGTTTAAATATTAATCACTGTGTAAGTCTCTACCACAAATGCTTACAATTATGCTGTAGTAAACCCTGCCCATCAATGGTGAGTAGGGACATTGTTGAACAAGTTACTTACCTTTGGTAATGAATATCCTTTCTGGGAGAATATTCTATCTAACCGCAGGTTTATAACCTTCAGAATATCCCCAGGTGCCAGGCTGCATCCAGAAGATGTTTTAGAAGATCCCCTGGGTGCTGATAAGTGGTGTCACTCTCCTGCGCTTCAACTCTGTTCCACCCGTGAAGTCACATATAAGCATCATTCAAGGCTGCTGTTGTCCATTTCTTGCTTGACACTGCCCGTGCCTTCGGACGTGGAGTCCAAACGCCTGTTATCCATGCCATTGTACAGATTTATAATTACTTTTTTAGATGGAAAAGAGGAAACCCCACATAACAGGAGGTGGGAGGGTGGTGAAGAATCTGTGGTCAGATACATTATTCGCCAACAAGAGCATTACCGAATGTAAATAACTCCTTCAAAATAAGAAGTTATTTACAGATTTGCAGATTCCTTACCTTTAGAACTGAAATTACAGCAGGAAAGGTAGTGGTGGGAAGGCACGCAGAAGTCGTGTGCTCCCCTCTAGGTGTAGTGCGTCTCCACACAAAGTAATTTTGGGAACTCCAGTGCACAAAAGTGCTGACATTACATATTATCAGCAGTGGTGAAGAGAAAGAGCCTGGATTCTCCCAATTACTGGAAGACACCTTTTACCACCTCCAGCTGTAACTGCCTTTTGTGATCCGCTAGGTGTTGCCAGTTAAGTTTGTCTTCCCTGGCATTTAAAATTCCCACCAAGTTGCGCACAGTGAGGAAATGGCCTGGTGATTCAGCTAGTTTCAGTCCAGAGGTGAAGAGCCCCCTGGCACAGGGCTCAGGACCCAACTCTGCCCTGTTGGTTGCAATACCACATGACGGTGGTGTTGTCAGTGAGGACCTGAACCAGCCTTCTCTTGACAGCAGGTAGGCATTCAATGCAAAGCAGATGGCCTCAACTTTAATAGGCTAATGTGGAGGTGGTCCTCCTCAGAATGCCAGACTGGCTTCCTGTCTCATCCCTTATGTCCAAGGCCTCGTAGTCCCAGGTAAAACAGGGTTTATGTCCAAAAGAAACTGCAGTGACAATGCAAAACGCCTGCTCCAATTAATTGATAAAGAGACTCGTGCTCGAACCTAGCATTCCTAGTATTGATTGTTGCAGAACAAGCGTTCAGGCTGAGTACATTCCTGTGTAGCACCCTAAAAAACTGGAACTGAGGCCCTGCTTCACAAAACGGATACCGTGTAACTACTTTAGGTCTAACACACAAGTGAAACTCAATAGCACTATGCCAATGACTTTGTAATCAATGGAGGAACACAGCAGGGCTGTCCCCGCTTCTCTTTGCCCTCTACATGGAACCACTGGCTGAAAGAGTGAGAGCAAACCCACAAATTGTTGTCATCACCAAGGTGTACCAGGAACACAAACTGGCCCTCTATGCAGATGACATTATGGTTTCTCTTTCTCAACCGCAGTCTTCCATTGCAGCCATGCTTGGGAAACTTGAAGCACTTGGAAAGGTTTCAGACTTTAAAGTCTACAAACTATGACTCTCACCACCCCACTCAGAGACAGAACCCAACTAGAACAATCATACCCACTGCTATGGGCCAACCAATGGGTGCAAAATCGGGAGCTAAAAGTCTGCTCTTCACTAGCTAAAACAGTGGACTGCAACTATACTGACCTAGTAGCACGATCAAAACTACAGGCTTGGAGTTCCAGGGGGCTCTTATTGAAAGGAAGAGTGGGAGAAGTCAAAATTACACTTCGCCCCCCAAAAATCTAAATATATATTGATGACCCTGCCCCTTCAACCACCCCCTCACTTCATATCTAAACTGCAACACCACATTAGGATCTTCATATGTGAAGGTAGGAAACAGTGCATGACTAGGAATAGAGCCAACTTGTCAGTAGCAGAAGGCGGCCTAGGTGTACTCCACCTTAACAACTACTACCTCGCCGTACAGTTAAGATATATGATAGAATGGTCCAGATGCCTCACCAAAAAACACTGGTGCTTTATCAATCAAGCAACTGCGTGGTTACACATATGGAAAGTAACCTGGCTCCCTAAACCCCCCCCCCCCCACCCCCAGACGTCCACATCTCCCCCAAGTAATTGTAAAAGATTCTTATATAGCGCAGACTGCCACCCTAAGGGTATCCTGGCGCTTAGACTTAAAGATGACCATCATACGAGCAGACCAGAGTGTTGGGGAATTGAGAATCAGTCCTTGGGAAAGAGCCAGGTTTTCAGACTCTTTCTGAACTCGGTCAGGGAGTTGATTTGTCTGACACTCTGGGGTAACTCATTCCATAGATGTACAGCGGCAACACTAAAAGCCCTCCCCCCCATCCTAGAGTGCTTAATTCTGGGAGTCGTCATCAAATTTGCACTGGAGGAGCGAAGCTGCCTCTTAGGATGGTACCAGGTAAACTTCTCCTGCAATGGGACTGGGCCCAGATCGTATACCGCTCTGTATATGATACAGAGCGATTTAAAATTAACCCTTTCCTTAATAGGCATCCAATGTAGATCTCTCAAGGCCAAGGTAGTAGAAGACCTGCGTTTCCTATTTAGCATCCACTTTGCTGCCATGGACTGGACTCTCGGCAACCCCTGAAAGATGTACTGTGGTGCTCCCAGATACAGGGAATTGCAGTAGTCCAGCCTACCCAGCACTATATTCCTCATCACAAGGGAGCACGAGTCCTTTGGTAGCAGTGGGAGAATCTGCCATATCATGCGCATCAATGAGAAGCACACACTGGCGGTTTTGTTTGCCGGTGACTCGATTTGGAGATTGCCATCTATCAAAACCCCCAGATTACACACCGTACTGACTGGGACCAGAGGTTCCTCCTCAGGGGTGAGCCTAAACTCCAGTGGTATGTGCTGAGACATTTTAGCAGATGAGCAATACACCACCTCTGTTTTCCCCCCATTAAACTGCAAAGAGTTTCTCCCGAGCCAGCCAGCAGTCTGACGCATACATTCCGGAAACATATCCATGGATACTGTGTGTTTCCCTTCCAGGGAAAACACCAGTTGGGTATCGTCAGCGTAGTTGACCAGAACAACTCCAAAGATTTAATAATGGGGAACAGGGGCTGCAGATAGATATTTAAAAGAACGGGGCTGATCGCAGAGCCCTGCGGTATCCCATGGACTACAGGAGATTTGCTAGACGTGAACGGTGCCATGGTCACCACCTGTTGTCTCTCCAATAGGTAGGACTGTAACCACTGTAGAGCCCGTCCTTTCACCCCTATCTTCTCCAATCTCTCCACCAGTATTGAATGGCTCACCGTGTCGAATGCTCCGACATATCCAGAAGCACTAAAACAGTAGCATTCCTGTTGTCGGCTCGCATTCGTAGATTGTCCAACACGGTTGCCAGAGCAGTCTCGGTGCCGTGATCTGGGCGGAACCCAAATTGGTCTCTATCCAGCAATTGATTATCCTCCAAATAGCATGATAGAGTCTTGCTTACTGCCTTTTCCAAAATTTTAATTGGATATGGCAGAAGGGAGATAGGTCTAAAACTTGCTGGAATTGTAGGGTCCAATGAGGGCTTCTTAAGCAGAGGTGTCAACACTGCTTGCTTCCACCTCTCTGGAACCGTTCCTTCTTCCAAGGATTGGTTACAAATCTGTCACAGCCAGGGGAGGGTATCTTGACCAGATGTCTTCCAGATTCTGTATGAAAGGGGTCAAGAGGGGAGCCTGAGGACACACTGTGAGCCAAGTTGTTAAAAGAGTCATCAGTGAGGATTTGGGAATTTTCCAAAAAGGTTGTCGCCCGCAGTTCCACATCCGACTTCTGGGCAAGATTATCCTGATCACCAGTATTGTTAGGATGGAAGTCTCCAACAATTTTGGCAATTTTATCTTTAAAATGAAAGGCAATCTCATCGCAGAGTTTCTGCAATGCAGCCACTTTATTGCTCATACAAGTCGGGGTAGAGAGGTCCTTGAAGATATTAAAAAGAGCTTTAGTGCTGTTGGGCGCTTGTAAAATGGAGTTGGCATAAAAGTCCGCTTTAGACTTTAAGATAAGCTCCTTATATTTAGCATGTGCTGATTTCAATTCTTTCTTATCTAGCTCTAAGTACTTCTTTCTCCATTTCCTCTTGCATGACCCACGTAGTTGTTTCAATTCTTCATTATACCAGGGGGCTGTGGTTTTGTTCCTATTTTTTAGCCTTTTTACCGGGATTAGCTGGTCCAAAGTTACAGTTATGTGGTTACAGTATATTTTATAATTTTCCTCTACTGTAGTGGTGGAGGCAAAGTGATTTACATTTGGGAAAATTGTGTGGGTGATATTCCTTCCTAATTTCGCCCACTCCATTCCTTTCCGGTACGTCACCAGGCGATTAGTATTATCCTCTGAACAGGGTATCACGATGTTAAAATGGATTAGATAGTGATCAGTCCAGCTTTGTGGCAATATATTTATCACTTCAGTCTCGGACTGATAGGCAAACATGAGGTCTAGAACATGCCCCCCTTGATGCGTAGATTGTTTTACCAATTGTTGTAGGTTGAGGTTCCCACATGTGTGCCTCAGATCTCTCAGGTGATTGCCTGAGCTCCCGTTATCCCATAAATTGAAGTCTCCCAGTAGGATAATTCTGGAATGAGTTAGTCAGGTTAGTAATGGTGTCTAAGAGTGTTTGATATTGGGTATCTTGTCCTGGGGGTCTGTAACAGACCATTCCTGTGAGTAGGCTGCCTCTAGCCTCCTGCAGCGAAAAACCCAGGAGTTCAATCCCTATGACATCATCTATCTTTAGTGGAAATACCACTCCTCCTTAAAAATCATTACCACCCATCCTTCTCTGCCCGCCGCCCTCGATTTGTGAAAGATTTTATAACCTTCAGGGCAAGCGAGTCCCATTTCTACAACAGAGTTGACGCTAGTCCACATCTCCGTTAGGAATAGTACATCCAAATCCATATCTTCTATCAAAACAGACACCTCCAGGTGGTGTTTAACTAGCGATCTACTAATAATCAATCCGCAGTTAGGGGGCTTTTTCGTGTGACCCATAACATGCGGCGGGTGATGGTGTCCTTTAATCTCCCTCTTACCTATATTCAACAGCGGTTCCCTAGAATCGACCTTGTTCTCAGTTGAAACGGGCAGCGT
Source organism: Lissotriton helveticus (assembly GCF_964261635.1). Classification (NCBI taxonomy): domain Eukaryota; kingdom Metazoa; phylum Chordata; class Amphibia; order Caudata; family Salamandridae; genus Lissotriton; species Lissotriton helveticus. Next base: position 1,324,879,138 of record NC_136069.1, on the reverse strand, counting down.
GGCTGGCACTGAGCGCATCCGGAACTTGGACGGGCGCAGACGGGCTTGCCTCTGGCACGCCTCATTGACTGTCCTAAATAGGCAGGTAAGTGCAGTCAGCCCGCCACTAGAGCGCACTCCAAAATGGCGCTGAGAAAGGGCGAGAATCCTCTGAACCCCTCACCCAAGTTGGCGCTGATGCTGAATTTGAATAGCTTTGAGCCCCGCTAAAACAGCGGGTGAGCGGAGATGATTTTAATGTGCGGGTAAGCGGCCTTTTAACTGTATAGTCTTTCCCCAAAAACGTATTTTAAAGGGTTCTTTAAAAACAATTCTTTAAAAACAATTCACCAGTTGCAGCAACACAGCGAAAAATATTAGCAGCGTTAATGCCCCAGTATCCCTCAAACAATAGCCAGGTCAAATAAAGTCTGGTTCGCTGTACGCTTGCCCTGCCCGTCCTAAATAGGCAGGCAAGTGCAATCAGCCCGCCACTAGAGTGCACTCCAAAATGGTGCTGAGAAAGGGCAAGTATCCTCTGAACGCCTCACCCAAGATGGCGCTGATGCCGAAATTTAATAGCTTTGAGCCCCGCTAAAATAGCGGGTGAGCTGAGATGATTTTAACACGAGAGCACGCATTTCGCCAGCTATATCCTGATGGGACTTCAAAGCACTGGCCTACTCACTGTGCTCTCATAATAGAAAGGCTATGACACTAGCCCTATGCGAGGCTAAAAAAAATGCTTACAGCCTAATGGTGAATGGACAAGATGCCAAACCACACAGACTAATTACATAAGCAGTGGGACCTAGTGAGGATGGAGAAGCTGATGGAGAAGCCTAGAGAATAATCTTTCACAGTTTCATAAAACATGGCGCCCCTGGCGTGCGATTCCTGGTGGAAGAATTCAGAGAAATCATATGTCCCTTTTATCTGCGCGTATTGAGGCTCATTGCTAACAAAGCTACATTGGCTGTATAAGGACATTCAACGGCCTCCGTAACCACAACACATTGTCAAATCCCCCATGTTACCGTGTTTTCCCACCTCACGGCCATGCCCTTAAGGGGGACTACACTCCTCCCCAAAGACCCTTCACTGCTTCCAGTACATCTCCCCTTCTCCCCAACACTCCTGTTTCACCCCACTGACCTCTGGATGTAGGTCAGTGTATGTTTTAATTGATAAAAACATGAAGGAAAGGGGCTAATGAAGCTGTACTGAGGGGTTAAGGAAGTGTTGGGGAGGGGGGCATATACCCACCCACAAAGAGTATGCCGATTGCTATTCACAGAATACACTTCTAAAGCTACTACGGCCAAAAGGGACCTAAAACAGAAATAGATTATTCCAGCTCAAAGCTGAAATAAGTCCAGTATCACACATGGCAAACCACTGGTACTGCAACTACCTCCAAATGAAAATAATGGAGGTAGCGGCTTAAATTTAACCCCCAAAGGAAATAATGTTAAAGTAAGCGAAAATATTTAAAATAGTTAACAATATCAGAACAGTAATTGAATTCTTATTGAATTATATGAAATTAATTAAAAAAAATTATAAAATAAGGTAACAATCTAAATTGTAATGTAAGTCAAATTAAAAAAAATAAGGGCATTTGTTTTAATTAATGCTATACATCACTTCTAATAATTAATGCATATTAAAAAAGTACTTTTTACTTTATGTGGCAGTTTTATTTTTAAATAAAACTTCTGAAAAAGTATTTAAATATAATTTAAGATATATTATTGAGGATATTTAAATACTTTTTTTAATTAATCATTTTATCTCAGACTCATTGGTCACCTACAAAACATGAATCATGTAGTTTGACTTCATAATGAAACAGCAGGTTGTCCACAGAAGAAACAGCATGGTGATCCCATAATAAAAATCCAATCCACCACAACTAACCTCACAACTTTCCCGTCCCCTCGGTTCTCAAACAGGGACAGATCCTCCAAAGCCCTGAAATTAATCATCCAGAGTTCAGGAATCATCTCCACAATCCTCAACAATTATTCCCCTGAACTGACACCACTGAGCCCATATTTTGTAATGTTTCTGAGGGCACCCGCTGCCAATCTAAATAAGAATCTCCACGCTTAAACAGCAGCCTAAACTCTTCTTCCATCCTTTCAAGGACGAGGGTCTGAGCTTTTCCATGCTTTATTAATGTCCCTTTTGGTCACAACTAGTCCCAATTGCATTATAGCTGTATGATATCTATCTACTGCTATCAGTATTTGTTGTGACACAATGTAGTGTGAATCGGGGATCCCTAGGGCATTTCCACCCCAAACACCTAAACACTCCCTCCTAGAAGGGTATCCATAGTTTGCAGGCTCAAAAGGTGTGCACCAGATCGCCTCTCCGACGCCCACATCTCAGAAAATTTGGTGAAGCTATCATCTCCATCTTCCACAGCCTTTCCCACATATCGTAGACTCTATGCAAGCACTTCAGCTGGATGATTCTAAACTGTGAAGCAATTGCAGTTTCTTGGGGGATGCTCGAACCTCTATCTCCAAATACCATCGATCAGGGGTCCCAGGTCCGTGGCCAACAACTCCCACAATTGATCAAATGCGTCCTTCGAGTTGACCACTAGTGAGTAGTAAACTTATGATATCTTATGAATAGTCAGCTCGTCTATTAGGATTTTGGACTCCATGGCGCTACACTCCAGTAATTCTTCTAGGTCTGCTTGTAAGGAGCAAGGGTGCGTAGGAGTTGTAGGTACTTGAAAAAGTGACTGCGATACAGATCATATGCCCCTTGTAAATCAGCAAAACATTTTAGCATCATATCGAACACAACACCTCCTAGCTTAGAGATGCCAATGGTATTCCAGGACTTGAATCCCAGTAGGTCAGATACGTTTCTCAATCCTGTCCCAAATCCTAGGGAGTCTCCTTGGTTAAGTGCTGGACTACCACAGAGCTCTGTTTGTGACCTTCCACACCACGAAGCACCACACTTGTTGCTTGGGGGAACTTCCCCATAAAACAATTTTAAGAGTGCAATTTCTTTCATTGCCCACCTCTCCGATGCAAAAGCAGGGTCTCCTGTACTGTCAAGTCACCATTCACTGTTGATAATTAAATGGGACACCCTATAGTATGATGTGATTTTCAGAGCAGCGATAACAACCTTGTTTGTAGACTTATAGCATTTAGGTGAGGCAATCCACACGGACCTGTGGTTCCACAGGGATTCCCTCAATATTGTGCCAAATTTTGTAATCTGTACAAGGGGCGGGGTAAAACAAGCATCCTAAAAAACCAAGAACGTCCCAAAAAGGACATGGGAAGTGCAGACCAAAACATAAGGTACTGAGTCAGGCAATCTAACTGGGGCTGGATGCTCTTGTCCCTTGTCCTCTGTGAGTTTTCTATCACAAAAATCCTAAGATATTTAAATCTGTCCACTAAGACCTGTAGGTTTGCGGCCATTCTAAGGGCAGTGGGATACACTGAGGACTTATCCCTGTTAATAGTGAGCCCTGAAAACCATCTTCTTATATTTGTAGTAATTTGAGGACCCAGGATTTGGACTCTTGAAAGTCATCTAAAAATATAAGGACATGTCAGCGTATAACACTTTTCTAGCTGAGATAACCAGGGCCCATTTTAGTCCCCTGACCAGTACATCAATCTTCAGCCAACCTTCCAGGGCTTCAATCACAATGGTGAATAACAGTGGCAGCAGAGTGCACACCTGCTTCATTACTCCTTGTACTTGGAAAATATCATAGAGGATGCCTCCCTCTCTCTTCGGGCTGTTAGACTAGTGTAGAATGGAAGGACACCGCTGAGAAATCTGGGACCAAAATTCAGTTTGTTCAGAAGGAGAAACAGATAGTCCCAGTTTACAGAGTAAACAGCCTTGTGGAAATCTCTCAGTTAAGGTCATAGCATTGTGGGCTCCACTGATGTTGTGCCTAGTAGACTTTGAGGCAAGAAGCCTGATTGATACGGGTGAACTAGGGATGCATGAGTGGTAACAGAGAAATGGTAATCGCTTTAGCCCAGATTTTAACTTTCATATTCAGAAGGGAGATATGAGGGGCTGCATAGAAGGATGCAAAGCAATGAGCAATACTGGTATCACCACTTACCTTGCTACCTTCCGGACCTACAACATGGGCAATGGGTTTGTGACGGGCAGTGTTGGTGCAGAGCCAGTGAAGAGTTTTACTCATTTTGTCTTCCCATTGGAAGATTCAGCTCTGCTTAACGAGCTATGCAGGCCTTGCCTCGTTTCATAGCATTTGTTGGAAAACTGCCTGCATCCCTCATGGCCAAAGGTGAGTGAGGCACCTCTCTCTCTTCTAGAATGTGTGTCTCAAGATTGGCCACTTCCCATGCCTTTATCTGTGTATACATGTTGGGTGGCTGAAGATATCTCCCTGCAGCCATGGGGAGGCAACCAAACCTCTTTTGACTAGAAAATAGTATTCAATGACTTCCAAAATATGTTTTTTGGTCTCCGTTCTTTCAGCCACCATATGCTCAGGTGCCATTCCAGCCTTGGCCACCCCGGGCCCAGCCACAGCAGTAATTCCACCAGTGAGTGATTGGACAGACCCTGGTGAGGAAGCATGCTACTACCACTCAGTGAGTCTCAGAGTATGGTAAAAGAAGATAGACTATATGAGAGAACACTTTATGTGCTTCAGCGTAGAAGTAAAATCAGCCCAAGCTAACCTTTGACAATAGACAATAAACAAGAATGGTGAAATTGGGTCATGAGGACTGTACAAGGGAGACACGAACACCCCTCGCTGAAGGACCAGAGCATGACCTCAAAGCCGTAGTTAATGAGGTGAAAGACAGCCTCTGCACAATCAACTCCGAAATTGACACGCTCACAACCAGGATAGACCGCATGAAGGGGAGATTAGACAAGCAAGAAGGCCGCATAGAACACATGGACAACTGAGAATCAGATACTGAGGACACCTAATCAATGGCTACCGAGTGCCTACTCCAGATGGAAAAGAGCCTGGAGGTCATAAAGAACCAAAATTAAGACCTGGAAGTGTGTTCCTGACACAACAATCTCCAAATTCTTGGGGTTCCTTAGTCCACTGCTATGGACAGATAGGAAACATTTGTGGAGACTATGCTTTGCTCCATGTTCGGAGATGCCCTATTTTTTCAGTCTTCACCGAGGAGCGTGCCAATAGGTCGCTGGGCCAGCGGCCTCCACCCAGGAAGCCAGCAAGGCCTATTGTGACCTGTCTACTGAATTACAGAGTCAGAGACATTAATATTTGTCAGGGAGCAGAAATCACTACAATATCAGGACAACATCATCTTAATTTGTCCGCATTTCACCCTTGTCGTCTAGTGGCCCCACTGGGAGTTCCTGAAGGTAAAACATGTCCTACATAATGTCAGTGTCACCTACACCTCAATTTGCTTGGCCAAGCAGCAAGTCAACTAGAACAGCGAAAAGCAATACTTTAAGGACCCAAAGATGGTGATTAAATATTTGTGTGCATTGATGACCCCCCCCCTGGCAGATGAGCTTGATGTTGCTTTTCTCTGACTCTAGCAAACACCTCAGCAACAATGACTGATCATGGATCTACATGGGTTGTTCGCCTGTATAATGTGCACCACAAGACCTCAGTATATACGGTTTATGTTGACATGCCAAACAACCACAACGTTTGGCCACCTTGAATGGTAACTTTACCTAACCTGCAGCCCCTTGTGTAGTTTCTTCCCCCACGACCACCCAGTTTTTCAACACTAACCTGTGTGCTTGGCCACTGGCAGCCCCCATGCAAGTCTCCCACTATATTTACTGACTACGGGTATCAGAGGTGGATGTGGGTATGTTAAGTGGTCTTCAACGAGTTTGGGGTGCGGAAGGGGGTGGGCGAGGGGCTGGCGTTCACTACAGGTTGGCTTGACACAAACTGAGCAAAATGCATACTTGGGACACAGAGCAACATAATCCACAGGCAAACCGGGACATTGCCATGCACCAAATCAACAGTGCACACCATTCCCACTGTGATAACTAGGTGCCTAACGTGCACGTACAGAGGCTCAATGACCAATGTAAGACAAGTAAAGTACTTGTCTACTTAAATAGACACCGCATTGACATTTGCTTCTTACAAGAGCCACACCTGATTAACACCACTTGCCTACAGCTCTGGGAGGGCTGGATGGCAGAGAAGCACACTGTCTTCTATTTCAGCCACGGCGTAGCTATAATCATCTGTAAATAGACTATGTGGCAGGCACACAAGGTGATCTGTGACTGAGAGGAATTTGTGGTCCACATGGCTCCCTACATGGCAACCCTGTCATACTAACTTCTATATATGGGCCCAACACCAACTGCCCTGACTTCTTCGAAGAGGTGTGGCAACAGATTTAGGGTGTGGGGACAGGGACGGTACTCTGTGGTGGTAACTTTAACATTATCTGGGACCACCAGGTGGGCAGATCCAGTGATAACAGATGTTCACACCCTGAAGCCTCTGTGTGGCTTCATGACATTATACAGGATAACCACCTTTATGGCAGCTGGCACAGCTGTATGGCACTGAAGGTACATGCATTACTTCGGAGCACAATGCATGGTCAAGGACTGACTACTGGCTGACTTGCAGAAATGTATCTTTTTGGACCACCAAAATATAACATCTCCAGAGCATTCTGTCTGACCATGCTCCAGTACTCCTGGAGACTGCCTCCACCTGCTTGAGGGACTTCACTTGAAGACTCCATCCGAATGCAAACTGAGATTCTGTCTTTTAAAGATGAAATCAGAACAGCTATCATGGACAACTTCACTCGCAAAGAACTATCATCTCCTCCCCGCGACACTATGGGATGCATTTAAGGTTGTATGAGGAAACTGCATTTCTAAGCAAGCTGGGGTGGTTTGTGTGATACACACACACAACTCCCCAATTGATGGCAGAGATATGTGTGCTTGAATTGAGATTATTTGAATTACTATATGCACAAAAACTTACCTCAATAAAAAGTAAGCTGTTTAAGTATTGGTGAGAAGGCTACTCAGGAAATACATTACCTGGGCAGAGAGGCAATGACCAGGATATACGTGAGAGGGACAGAGCAGGGAAAAACATTGGCTGGGCTCCTAGGTAAGCCCCGGCCAGCAACCACATCATAGAACTGATTGACATTCAGCAGATTTCTCACACAGAAGGTATGAGGCGCACCATAGCAAATTTACACACTGACCTTTATTAGTCAACCACACTTGAGATCCCAACCACTCTGCAGGCATACTTTAACTCTATATAGCTGATGTGGTTAGAATATACACACTGACAATACTTAGATGTACCTTACACAGTTAAAGACTATGATGCAGTCACCGTACATTGTTTTTTGCGAGTACCCCACCCAATTTATACTCCTAACTCTCTATTACAAATTTGAGCTGACATCCACTGGACTTCTTTATTTTTTAGGCTCATCCAGAAGTGCGTTGATCTGATTTGGAGACATCCTTAAGGATGATAACGTAAGGAGTAGCATCAGTTAATAAATGGAAAGTAGCACGGGTAGGTTCTATAGCCCTGTTGTCGTACATCTGACACTTCACGTGTCCTCAACTGGTCGCTATAGGACCCTTCTTGAGGACCACTTGAGGGAGGTATATTGCTTGGCCCGACAGACTGAGACAAATAAACTTGATCCTTTGATGTGGTAAGATTAATTTCAGTGGTAGAGTTAACTATAGTGGACCTTATGTTCATTAACCGATTTGCTTTAGGCTGGATAATACTAGGTAGGTTTTTAACTTCATTTTCAAGGATTGTACCTCTTTCTTTTATTTCCATGATTTCAAAAAGAGCTTCTTCTCGATGTTATCTAATTTAGCATGAATTCTTTTCAATATAGTCTCCAGATTTTTGGGTAAAGGATATTTATTGTCTTTTTGGGTCCCTTTATATTACAGCCTTTTCCACTATTAATGCCCCCCTGTGGCCCTTAACTTCTTTGTACTAGGGATAATGATCCTCCCGGCGGTGTACTCATTTTTGCTTGTGTTCATTGCAGTACTTGATTTGGTGATGATTCAATAATCTCCAGAGGCATATTTGAAACACAAGTTACCTGCCTAGAGTTATTTGCACTTATGAATGTTTCAGCAACATCATGGGGTCTTATGGTCTATGTTAGAACTGGGGGTCTCTAGTTGGCAATGGCTGGCGCCTTTGTCCAAATAGGGACCCTTGCTTCTAAGTCAGGATAAGGGACTGAAACTCCTAGATAACCCCTGCTCACCCCCTTGGTAGCTTGGCACGAGCAGACAGGATTATCTGAGAGGCAGTGTGTTAAGCATTGGTAAATACATACAGTAGTACAGTGAAAACACTACAGATGGACACCACACAGGTTTTATAAAAATAAGTATTCTTTACATACACTTATCACAAGACCATAAACGACAAGAATCCACAATACTGTAATCAATAAGAATTTTTCAAGATGGTAGGAATAGTAAAAAAATAGGTTATGCACTTAAAAATAGTCTTTAGCAATAGATAACCCCTAAGGGAGTTATCACAACGTCAAGGTCAAAGATATCCCAAAGTACGGCACCGGCTGCGAGGTGCGCGACGTCTGGCCCAGAGTCAAAACAGACCCAAAAAGAACAGTACCTTGGAAAAGCGAAAACAAAGACAGCTCACGGCGTCGGGGAGATGCGGCGTCGTTAGAGCGTTGCGGCATCGGTTCCTCGCTTTGTGGGAGATGATGCGTTGGGCCCTGGATGCTTGCGCAGGCAGGGGAGGCTTCGGTTCCGGACTGGGGAGGAGGTAACATCACAATGGCGCCGAAACCACGGTTCCGTACGATGTCACGATGTCGATGGATTCTTGACCACCCACGTCGACGATCGGCTCCGCGATGATGTCGGCTTCGGAGTTGATGTGGCACAGCAGCAGGCATTGGGCCGGCGTCACAAGTTGGACCAGCGCTCATGGCTATGGCAGGCTTACAAAGTCGTCTCTGGTGTCGATGTGGCACGGCGGCCGGGGGCGGGTCCACGTGGCAAGTCGGAGCAGCACTCACGACTTCGTTGCAGATGACGGCCTCGCTCGCCGGCATTGGTGTTGCAGATTCCCTCTGTAGCACTAAAACAGCAAGTTCCAGATGCAGGCAAACAGAAGGGGGTGAAGTCTGGTATCCCTGAGACTTCGGTCAAGGGGCAAGCTCAAATCAAGCCCTTGGAGTAATATTCTGCAAGATGATGAAGTTCTTAAAAAGTTCCTTCTCCTTTCCTGTTCAATGAAGAGACCACTGCATGCCAAACCAGCAAACAGCACACTGGCAGAGGGGCAGTCCAAACTCCTGCAGCTTCCTTGGTTCTTCTCCTCGGCAAAAGGTTTGTCTTGTTCCCAGAAGTGATCTAAAGTTCTTGGGTCTGGGTCCCAATATTTATATTACGTTTCTCTTTGTTCTCTGAAGGCAGAGAGGCATCTGCCTAGTCCAAACAAGTTCTGGTCAGTCCTGGAGCACTTTGTTGACAAGTCTGCTTCTTTCTTTTCACAGTGTAGGCCAGCATTGTAGAGGGAAGCCCCAGTCCTATTCAGGTCCCAGGTGCAACTCTTCCTCCCATCTAGATGCAGATCTCTCTATTCAGCACTGGGCTGACTCACCCTGTCTTCTGGAATCCCCCAGACCCTGTCAATTAAACTCCAGACAAAGAATACACAGCCTAGAAGAGGCAGGCTTGGATAGTTAGGCACGAAAATACCTACTTTCTAAAAGTGGTATTTTCAAACACATAATGTTAAAACCAACTTCACTAAAAGATGTAATTTATCATTCTGAGTTCAGGCATACTAAACTCGAATTTCTACCATGTTCCCTGAGTCAGTTAGGATTATACGTTGTAATAATCAAACTGCCCATTCTGGCCTATGGAGAACAACTGCCCTGCAATAGTGAAAAACGAAAGTGGCTGTAATTCACTTTTAGGACATGCTACACACACCCGGGCATGTACTACCTTATCCTTACATTGCGCCCTGCCCTTGGGCCTACGATAGGGGTGTCTGATATGAAGAAAATGGAAGGTTTAGGGACTGGCAAGTGGGTGCACTTGCCAAGTCGACATGGCAGTCACAGACTGCACACAGGCTCTGCAATGGCAGGCCTGAGAAACACTTTACAAGCTGCTTCTGTGGGTGGCACAACCAGTGCTGCAAGCCCACCAGCAACATTTGATTTAGACACCCTGGGCACACATGGTACACTGTACTAGGGTCTGACTAGTCAACCAAATAACCCAATTATAGAGTCACTAATTAGAACAACAATTTAACATAGGGAGCACTTGCAATGTGGCACATAATAGCAGTGGCACAGTGCCCAAAGCATCTAACCAGCAAAACAGATCAAAAACAGAGGAGGCAATCAGAAAAAATGGAAGGGAGACTCAAGCCAATGATACAAGGTCTAACAGTCTAAATAGTAGATGGTATCGTTTCTCCTATAGCTTTCAATATAGCACTGCACAATGCTTTATTTGCTGCATGTTTGGTCGCTGGTAGTCTCACATTTAGCATAAGCAATTCTGTTATTTATAAACTCCACTGAAAAAATCAGATAGTTTGTAATGGCATTTCGAGTAGTTAAACTGCTCAGTTGTTTAGAAGTGGGGCTTTGTGTCAATTTCCGGTTTTACCATGGCTCTTTATAGAAATGTCAGAAAGGCTACCACGAGAATTTTAAAACCTACGATTTTACCGAAGAAGAATATATTATCTTACCACAATAGTGATATGTCCAGGGATGCCAGAGGGCTCGGGCAAAAATGGGGAACCCGGTCCGGTCTTGTTCTGACACAGATGGGCCTGCTCTTGGCACGGTCACATGCCCAGGCATGACCCGAGCATGTCCCATTCTGTGGGACAACAGTGGTGACTTTGTGCAGCGGCAGGCACTTGCCGATTCCATGGCCACTCACGTCATTTGATCAAACCACCCACAATTAGTTACTTCTACAGTTCACAACCACAAGAGCAACTCACACCTCCACTAAACAGCAGTACTCCCATGACCACTCACAAGCCTACTAAAGGTTTACTTAAAGGCACAACCACATCTTGAGCACTCATGCATTACTCACTCAGTACCACTCCTGCACTAATGGTGCTAACCCCTACGCCTACAGTGATTGTTGTACATCTTCTGCTAACAAAATTACTTGATTGGAGTACAAAGATAAAACTGAAATATTAGAGGTGGGAAAGGATTAAAAGTAATGCAATAATATTAGTGGTTCTCTTCTTTGTCTAATAACTTAACACACCCGTGCTATTAAGTTGATCACAGAACACTCAAAAGTAGTGATCATGAAATTGCCTTTGAGTAACCTAACCATGTCCTGAAGTCCGCACATGTAAGGCGGGGTACATTTTCTGAGCTAAATTGAATTGAATTACAAGCCAATTTGTTTTTTTCTGTTTCTTCTTCTGTTTTCTGCTGCGCACACATAACATAGTGAACAACTAAAAGTATCCCTTGGTGATCCATGAACTGCTCAGAGTATGCCTGCTCTATGCTACGGCACTCTACCATGCACCACTGTACTCTACTCTGAGGCACCTACACCACTGCACTCTAAGCCTCTGCACCCTTAGCCACACTAATACACTTTGTGCCACTGCACGCTATATCACTCTTTTCTACTTCGTGCCACTGCACTCTACCCACTGTACTCTGCAAGACTGCACTCTGACCTTGCACACTACGCCACTGCAAGCTACACCATTGAACTCTATCACTGCACTCTATGTCACTGTTTTCTACTCACCGCCACTGCTCTCTGCAACACACTACTCTATGCCACTGCACTCTATGCTACAACACTCTGCAGCACTCCATGCCTCTCTAGTCCATTCTGCACCACTTACACCTTTCCCCTCTACCCCGAAACACTCCAACCTATGCCACTTTACTCTACTCTGAAACAATCCACTCTACTCCATTGCACTCTACTCCACTGCACTCTACGCTGCACCACTCTACTCTTTGCCACTGCACTTTATGCCACTCAACTCTGCAAGACTGGACTCTCGCCACTGAACCCAGCACACCTTGCTTCTGTGTCACTGCACGTTATGCCACTGTTCAGCATTGCACTCTGTCATTGCGCTCTACACCACTCGGTATCACTCTACTCAGCGCCACTGTACTCTACTCTGCAAGACTGCACTCTCCGGTACTGAACCCAACACCACTCTACTCTGCACCACTTCACTCTACATCACTGCATTGTATGCCACTCTATTTTACTCTATACCACTGCTCTCTGCACCACTCTATGCCACTGCACTCTACTCTGCACCACTCAAATCTACGGCATTCTACATTACTACACTCTGCATCACTAATCTATTTTGCACCACTGACTCCACACCACTGCACACTATGCCACACTACACTACGCCACTGCACTCTACCCTGAACCATTCCACTCTACACCCCTTCACTCGAATGTTAAACATTGCTCCCCTTCAACACTCTACTCCACTTGATGCCACTCTACAACACTACTCCATTCTACAATTCTATATGCAACTCCCTCTATGCCACTTTTCTCCACACTATTGCATTCCACTCCATTCTACTGTAAGCCTCTTGACTCTTTAATAATCGATTCCACTCTCACATTCCACTCTCTTACACTACTCCACTCTACGACAACCTACTCTACACCACTCTATGCAACACACTCTACACCACTGCGTGGTACTCTATGCCACTCCTCTCTGACACTCTACGTTACTCAGCTCTAATCTACGACACTCTACTCCCTCCATGTCACTCAACGTCACTCCACGACACTCCACTCCACTCTACTTCACAACACTCCGCTCCATGCCTCTCTTCTTTATCCCACTAACCTTTAGCCATGCTGAACAGCTGCCACGCTGGCATGCAATATGGCTAAAACATTTTGGCAATGCCTATATAGCTCTTGTATAGGCGGGACTTATTAGCTTTGCTAATGCTTGTTTTATTTAGGGCCAGCCCATGACGTAGTTATCTGTGTTTTCTTTTTTGTGTGGCCATGATCTGCTCTGCAGACAAAAAATTAAAAAGTGGAATTCTTAACTTCCTTAGTATGTCAAGCAAGGTTTACCAATTACTACTTGAGAGCATCTTAGAATAATACATTCCCATTTTGAAATAATCATGAAGTAATACAGCAAGATCCATTCTGAGTGTAATACATCCCTATTGTGAAGTCGTCATCGACTAATACAACCCTATTCTAAAGTTTTGCTGAGATCATCCTTGAATAGCGCGGCCTCGTTTTGATTTTTTTACAAGGTCATTTTGTAATAATGCAGCCCAATCCTGAAATACTTCTAGGATCACCCTGGAGTATTCCAGCCTAATCCTGAAATCATCCTGGGATCATCCTACAGCAGTAAAAGATCATCACATTTTTTCCACCAAACTAATCAGGAATCAATCTTGGAGTAATCTAGCCTAATCTTGAAATCATCATGAGATAATCCTGCAGTAGTAAACGGTCATCCCATGTTTTCCACTGAAGTAATCAGGAACTAATCCTAGAGTAGTTTCTGTGATGACTCTAGAATCATTTCATTAAAATATTGTGCCCTATAGGCATACTTCAGAATGGCTTTGGGTGGCTTCACAGCAGGAATAGCCCAGCAGAAGTCAACAGATGACCTCTGAATGCCTCCAGGATGATCTTCCTTTTTGACTTGGGATGGTAGCTACTGCCCCGTGAGACACTGGAACCTATAGTCTTTGCTGGGCCTAGTTCTTTGCTCCCCTGCACTACGGGACAACAGCGGTGATTTTATGAGCCAGCAGGCACTTGCTGATTGCAGGCTTTGCGGCCCCTGCTGCATGTGGCACTGGTACCTGTAGTCTTTGCTGGGCCTGCTTCTCTCCCTCCGTGTTACGGGGCAACAGCAGTGATTTTATGCACCAGGAGGTGGTTGCTGATTGCAAGCATGGCAGCTCCTTTTATGTGAGACACTAGACCATGTACTTTTTGCTGGACCCGGGTCTTTGCTCCCCTGCGCTGCAGGACAACAGCCATGATTTTATGGGGCTTGTGGGCACTTGCTGATTGCAGGCGTGGCGGCTCCTGCCTCATGAGACACTGGAGCCTGTGCTCTTTGCTGGGCCTGCTTTTGTTACTCCGTGCTTCGGGACAACAGCAGTGATTTTGTGCACCGGCAAGCACTTGCTGATTGTGGGTGTGGCTGCTCCTGACATGTGAAACACTGAAGCCCAGAATGTCTACTGGGCCTGGTTCTTTACTCTCCTGTGCTGCGGGGCAACAGAGGTGATTTCATTCACCGGCAGGCGATTACTGATTGCCGGTGTGGTGGCACCTGCTGTGTGAGGCACTGGGATGCATAGTCTTTGTTGGGCCTGGTTCTGTGCTCCCCCAGGCTGATGACATACGGCTGTGATTTTATGCACCAGCAGGCGCTTGCTAACTGTAGGCGAGGTGGCTCATGCTGCGTGAGACATTGGAGCCCATAGTCTTTGCTGGGGCTGGTTCTTCGATCGTCAACTGGTCCAAATACATCATATTCACCCTTACCCCATAGACGGTGCGATTTGAATCAGAGAACCCACTTCAATGGGCCACTGAGCAGGTTCACCTTCTGGGTATATGGATAAGTCGAGACATTGATGAGCTATGGCGAGCAAACTATGGTACTCTTATGCAGTGGCTGGAGGAGCGGTTGCCAGGCTGGGTGAACCTTCCCCTTTCAATGGCGGGTAGAATTGCAATCACCAAAATGGTGGTCCTACCTACTACGGCAACTTTTTCTTAACATCATGCTCACATCAGCCTTCTTGCGACGGCTGCACTACAACCTAATTTCAATGGCTTGGGCTGGTAAGCAAACTAGAATCGCGTGGGAAACATTGGTCCCTTTTCTTCTGGAGATGGGTCTAAACTACCACTGCGTACATGCACAATTTCGTCATTTCAGCCACACACAGCAGTTATTGCAGATAGCATCGCCCCATGCAGAAGGTCTCACATGTAAATTGATACTGTGGTGTGTATTGTTCTGGTGTGGCATGGATTACGTAGGTGAGCTCAAATGAACAGTCTCTCTGCGCCCCATGCCCTGATTGCTAAGAATCCGACAGTCCCGGCCCTAGTAGACAAAGGTGCTTGCTGACAATTACAAAGAATACAGCTCTTTACAGTACCAGACCTCTACTCATAGGGTATATTCATTACTTTAGAAGACATACTGACTAACACATCCCACACACCTCTAGAAGGCTTCCCATTTTACAGAATCTGTGCAGCAGTCAGTAAATTGCACAATACTTCCTTGAAGCCCCATTCCAACATGTCAAGACTTAGACACACTAATCACTAACTCGTCCTCGCACAAATCTGGCCCCGGTGACTGCTCGAAGGCCAGAATCACCAGGGAGGTAGACCTGAACTCCCCCATCCACTGAGCAGTGGCAATATTGCTGCACCCAGACCAGTGCCCTATCACCCAAAGACTCTGCCTTCTCCATAACACATTTTTACACAGAGCATACTGTATGCGCATCGCCTGCCGCCACCTTCTTGCACCTGGCCTGGGAATGCCCCCTGGCGGCCAAGTAGTGATCAGATGGTTTACCGTACCATTGCGTCCATCACAGATTATAGGCCCAGTACACCAAGTTGCAAGCCCTTCTGGGATACGTGAAAGACATCCAAGCTGAGGCAAGGTCAGGGCTTTAAGTGGGCCGGGTCTCACCGGGTGTGAGCACCGGCAGTTTGTTTAAGGAGGCAGCGAAACGGTTCTCTATCGGGCTCTGATTTGTGCCAAGGCACAGGAGGTCCGTTTCTTTTGAGCGTTATATAGGGGAAGGGAAATCCTTTAAAGAGAGTAATTTTCTCTCTGGATTTCTCTTCTCTTTTCGGAACTAAGGCGCAGCAACATTGTCGTGGGGTCACCAGGGCTTTATGTGGAAGCTTTTTCAATATTATATACAAACTACATTTGCTGCTTATTTATCTTATGCAACTAACAACCATAGACAAAGCCAATAATCCTGACTTGTTGTGTAGTTATGATGTTACTTGTATCATAAATCTGGATGCAACGACAGAAACAAAAATATACCAATCGGGCGGCACACTATGTTAAGCACAAACTTTTAGCTTCCGTGACTTTAAGCCCCGCCCTTAATTACATTGCCCACGCCCCCTGAAAGACCCCCCAGTTTTTTCATCCCACCTAAAGCCCTGGGCAAGGAGCTTGATTGTCATATACCTGCTCTTGGCCAAACGGAGAGTCGCAATACACTGGGGGAGGCGTTCAGTCCCCTGGCTGCAGCACTGGCTGTGAGATACATCATATTGCCAGGAACAATTGGATACACATTGGGAGCTAATGCCGCAGCATTCATATCAGGCCCGGTTCTAGCGGGTGGGCCGGGTGGGCCGGGTGGGCCAGGCCCACCCAAACATGAGCCTGGCCCACCCAAACAGGAGCCTTGGCCCTCGCAGTGAGGGCTTGAATGAAGGCAGGTGCGCAATGCCTTTGGGATCAAAGTGCTTCAACCCTCCTCCATCGTGTGTGCGCCCGGGCCGAGACAGCTTCCCGGAGCGCGCACACAGAGGCAGTTTTAGAGATTATTGAAGCCACATGAGAGTACTTCACAGGTCTTTACAAGACCATGTACATGTTAAAGAGGATTTGTTTACTTTTTTCACACCTTCCTCTCTGCATGGCGATAGGCAACAAATCATTTCTTTGACAAAGGTAACCTTTGGTAACCTTTGCCTACTGTCTTGCTGCTGTGATATTTCTTTTTCTACGCAGCACAGGAGCAAAGAAGTTTGTTTAATTCTATTCACCTTTCCTGACCTCTGCAGTGGCTTATCACAAAAGGCTGTGACACAAAGTTTGACTAATGGAGTAGGTAAGAGAATGTGTTACTACATTTTTTTCTTTTTTTAAATCTGCACAGGCCAAGCAGAACACACACTTCATGTGTGCTTCATTTAAACAGCACACATGGCCATGGCCAATGCAGGACAACAATAATACTACTGAATGCCCAGATAACGCTGGTGATTTCCTGCTGGAGAGCAATCATTTATCTGTTGGTAGTTTTTAAATGCTGATGAACTGTATTGTATGTGGATAACTCCAGGGCTTTAAGTGGGATGAAAAAACTGGGGGGGGGGTCTCTCAAAGGGGCGTGGCCAATGTATTTGAGGACGTGGCTTAAAAACAGTACGTTAAGAATCTGTGTTTGGCAGTGTGCGGCCCGACTTGTATTATGCTGTTTCTATCATTGCATCCAGGTATATGATGCAACAAGTAACATCCTACCTACAAGTCAGGACTATTGGCTTTGTCAATGGTTGTTAGTTGCATAAGATAACAGCAACTATGGCTTGTATATAATATTGCAAAAGCTTCCACTTAAAGCACTGGTGACATCACAACAATGTTGATGCTCCCAAGTTTCAAAAGGAGAAGGAAAATCCAGAGAGAAAATGACTCTCTTTAAAGGATTTCCCTTCCCCCTACAATGCTCACCTGGCATACGTCATGCCGTAACTTTACACATGTGAGTAGTGTGAACAGGGTACACCAATGTGCCTGCTGTCTCGAAACGGGTCTCTATCAGGCTCTGTTTTGTGCCCTGGCACTTTTTTCTGGAGTGCAGTGACAGCAGACTGCTGTCACTGCAGTTCGGAAAAAACGGACTTCCTGTGCCAGGGCTCAAAACAGAGCTCGATAGAGAACCGTTTCGAGACTCCCTTAAAAAAACTGCGGGTGCTCAGACCCAGTGAGACCCGGCCCACTTACAGCCCTGGATACCTCAGTGCATTACTGCCTTTGTCACAGAGATCCTTGAGTTACTTGCAGTTCAGAAGTTACAATCCTAACATGGGACAGTAACCAATGAACTGTTTTCAAAGAGCTGAATACAAGCATGAATGGTAGTTAGAACTTCGCTTTTTTTGTTTTGTGATTTAGTTAGAACTTCCCAAGTCTTTCATTAATCTAATGTTGCTAAAATGAGAATGTTTGGGCAGATATTCATTTTCATCAGTAAAGCTGACCCCATGGAATACTCTTTAAATCCTAAGGTTGTGTTTCCCCAGACCTAACCCTTTTCAAATATCCTGCCCACCAGTATGAATGACATGTAATTCATACACCTTGTAATCCTCATTGGCTTATATGACATTCCCTATAGACTGATTTACATACTAGTATGATTCAGTGTCTCTGTATAATGTGTGCGTGGTGTAAAGTAGTGACACACACTACACTGATATGAGTAGCGCTATACAACAAATGAAATGCATAAGAGAGAGGGCCTACGTAAAGATAAGGCGCACTGTTGGACTGTGGCAGTGAGGGAATCCGAGGAGGAGGTAGTGGAAGGGGCTACGGAGAGATGAGGGGCACTGGTGGAGGGTGGTAGAGAGGGAATCCGAGGAGGAGGTAGTGGAAGGGGCTACGGAGAGATGAGGGGCACTGGTGGAGGGTGGTAGAGAGGGAATCCGAGGAGGAGGTAGTGGGAGGGGCTATGGAGCGATGAGGGGCACTGGTGGAGGGTGGCAGTGAGGGAATCCGAGGAGGAGGTAGTGGGAGGGGCTACAGAGAGATGAGGGGCACTGGTGGAGGGTGGTAGAGAGGGAATCTGAGGAAGAGGTCATGGGGTGGAGGGGGGGTTAGGGAAAGATGAGGGGCTCTGGTAGAGGGTGGGAGTGAAGGTATTTACGGAAAAAGAGGTTATTGGTGCAGCGCCAAAAAAGACTTTCACATCAGCGCTAAAACAGGCATTTCTGTTTTTGTTTATTTAATTAGCAGTTGGGTCATAAGGTCTACTGTGGAACATACTTTAAAGTGTGTGCTAATTATATTTACTACTATATTCAATGTTTTAAGTTTGAAGGTGATTTTACTAATGTTTTTACCAGGAAAAATGAAAGTGGAGCCCGATGGTGCCTGATATGGGGCTGGGGCCCAAGGTCAGATGTGAGATAAGGTGCAGTGGAGAGGTATAGTGGATAATCAAGCCTGTGAAGGAGAGCGTTGCAGAGTCTGGGGTCAGGTGGTGGTAGTAATGAAGAGGGATTCTCCCTGAAGGCTCGCACAGAGGGAGCCAGAGAAGTGTCACTTGGCTGATACTCCCACCTCAGAATCCTCCTCTTCCCATCAAATGGACATTACATGGAAATAACACTTTTTGAGAGTGATCACATTTAGAAAGAGATTTGGGAATGAGTGCATTTTACTGGGCCTTGTAAGACTAAGAAGAGATAAAGGAGGGCCCTGAAGCAGACCTGTCCAGACATATATGCGACAAAATCGAGCCCGCAGTGGCCCACCCAAATGCACCCTAGGCCCACCCAAATATAAATTCCTGGAACCGGGCCTGATTCATATCCCAAAGACATTTGGTCCTTACTAGTCTTATATCTTGCCTCGCCAACAGAGAGAGAGACATGCGAGACTCCAGACGCCCCGTAGATAGATTCACAACCTGGTGCACCGCTGGCAGGCAATTCTACAGTGAAGTTTTTTGTGTATTGCTGTTCAATGAATCGCCACCTGTAAAGTAATATCTTATGCGCTGAAATGCTGTATTATTAAACCTGTGCTATGGTTATACTGTGCAAGCGTACCTGTTTAATCTCACATTTTCGCTGTATTACAGCCATGCTGCAAAGTCTTTACAAAAAAAGTTACTGAGGACAGGGGAATGTTGACCTTATGTGTAAAGCTAAATGAGTTTAGAGCAGGCCAATACAAATAGCAGGAGTGATGCCCTTGGTAACTACATGAGTAAATGTTGATAACAATCCTTATGTTTGTGTCCAGCAGTATCACATGCTCAGAAAAGTGATGGGGGGACCGATCAATTGGGCATATTATCAAGACTCGGCGATAAAATTATCGGCGCTTTATCGGCAGGAAACTGCCGCTAAAGTTGTGATAAGAGGCTTGATAATATGCTCTATAGAATTCCAATCGAAGCTCATGTTAGATGTGAAGGACATTTAACATGAGCTTCGGTTGGAATTCCATAGAGCATATTATCAAGCCCATTATCGCCAATTTATCGGCAGTTTCCTGCCGATAAAGGGGCGATAATTTTATCGCCGAGTCTTGATAATGGATGTATGACATTACAACGCATGCTTTTACCACGCATGCCTTTACAACGCATGCCTTTACAATGCATAGTGCTTTGGGGCGCTGGACAGTGAATAGTTTAATTTACTATTCCAACTCAAGTCCCCGTGGATAGTAGGGAAGGTGTTGGATAGTAAATTAAACCTATTCCCTATCCTAGAGCGCCCCCCAACGCAATGCGTTGTAATGGTTTGCGCTGTGAAAGTTGCGTCGTAAAGGCACTGCGTGGTAAAAGTTGCTTTGTAAAGGATGTTTCCCCTTGATAATATACCCCAATAACTCCTGAGGTAGCAGAACCATAATCGCACCTGGGGCCGTATTACAGATGACTGCGCCGTGCACCAGTGCTAATTGACGCTGTACGCCAGAGTATGCGCCCGATGGCATTACAGAGGATCCGTTTGTAACGCGCTGTGACGTTGACACAGACTTTGAGCTCTGTGTTTATGTGCGTTTGCGTAACTCTCAAAAACTATGTGAAATTAAAGAAGGCCGTGAAGTACTCGCTGTTCCCTAGATGACGCCCCAATGAACAGACCTAACCACCTCCCATTACAAGGAGGAAACAAGCATAGGCACAGCCAATAGATCTCGCCTTTGGGGCCTTCTTAGTTTTTAGCCAGGCAGCATACTATCTTAGGTGCTATAGCATTAACAGGTTTTACTATGCGTAGCACTTGGTGGCTATGTGGATGGTGTTAGGGAGATTGCAAGCAAAACAAACTTATGCCTGTAGGTTACCTTTCATAGCACTGCACATTTTCAACTGTTCCGATATGCTAATTGATGTGGTTATAGGAACCTGCTTTATAAGATTTAAAGTCTGCAGTAGCAGCTTTGAAACCACGCCCGCTGTTCTTAAATGCAAAGAACGTGATGAATAATGTTAATATGTTTGCATTTTAATATGCACGTAATAGCTGAAAGGCATGTCGTTGCCCTACATCATTTTTTTCTAGGTTGTATGGGAGCCTGTTTGATAAGCAGTCAATCTGTTGTGATTGTATTGTTTAAAATCAATATGTAAATATTTCTTCCAACCGCAACTCCACTTCTGTACTGTGTTTCTGCTCATGAAGTCCCAGTACATGTAAAATACTAAAACTATGAATGCCGCATGAATATTACCAGGAAAAAACTTCCATTTACTTTACAATTTATAAAACGTGTGTCTTCATCTGAGAAGTGGTTTCTGGTTTTCAAATACATGTGTATGGGAGCTTGTTGTTGCCAACATGCAGAAATACATTTTTAACAAGCATTAAAAATGCAATAGGTCTCGCCTTTTATTAAGTTAAAGCCATTTGCTTTGCTATACAATATCATTAGCAAAGCAAATGGCTTTAACTTAACTTTGCATAGCGCGGTGTTCATGAACACGGCGCTGCTCTTATTAAAGTTAAAAAATAAAAACACAAGCTGAAACACAAGGGAAAGAGAGACACAGGCTGAAGCACAAAGGAAAGAGAGACACAGGCTGAAGCACAAAGGAAAGAGAGACACAGGTTGAAGCACAAGGGAAAGAGACACAGGCTGAACTGCAAGGGAAAGAGAGACACAGGCTGAAGCACAAGGGAAAGAGACACAGGCTGAAGCACAAGGGAAAGAGAGACATGGGCTGAAGCACAAGGGAAAGAGACACAGGCTGAAGCACAAGGGAAAGAGAGACATGGGCTGAAGCACACGGGAAAGAGACACAGGCTGAAGCACAAGGGAAAGAGAGACATGGGCTGAAGCACAAGGGAAATAAAGAAGTGAATGCCATTTCCTAGAAGAGAAAAAATAAGGCAGAGGTAGCACCTAGGTCAATATCTCAGAGCATTGCAGCAGTAAGAAAACAATTATCCTGAAGATGGTGCAACACTTGGGAAATGCGGAGACTTTAATGGGCACAGGGACTGGCTGCATTGGATGATCCAACGTTCACCACTTGAGGCGGCCTCTTGGGAGAAGTCAAGGAAAAATGGATCCACGGAGGCAAAGAGGATCAGAAACATGTAGAAGAAGAGGAGCAGCGCCTAGAAGGCCTTAAAGATTAACTATGCAGACGAAAAAACTTTGAGAAAAACAGTATGGACATCAACCGACCTACCTCTTAAAAATAAAACAAAGACCAAACCTACACCCAAAGGCGAAAGCCTATGACATCAACACCATGTGAAATACTTTCCACACAAGAAACAATAAGCCTTGGCAGGAGGATGCCAAGACTCGAATGGTCTCCCAGCAGATCCCAGCGTGGGAAAGCACGCCGCCTTCTGCATGCCAGGAGGACCAATGCTAGACTGGCCATCTGCATTGTTATGGAATGCAGGCTACAAGTAACGCGTGACCTGCAGGTTACAGAAGGTTCTACGCAGCAGCAGCATTGAAACACTCGGCTAACAACAGTACTTCTCTTCTATGCAAACTGGCATGCTAATAAGGCGCAGATGGAGGGGACGGGAGGTTTAAAGGGTGGATGCAGCAGAGAGATGAATCTCGCCCTGTACTTGAAGGCCTGCAGTGGGCCCCCCCAATGTGCCCGAGCTCACCAGGCGCCGCCATTCGATGACCTCTTGATTGTGGCAGTGTGAAAGGGCAGCTCCATCAAAGTGTGGTGGGTGAGCCCTGCACAGCAGCGGGGGCGGGGTGCTTGCTTGTATAACAGGAAACAGCTCCCACTTGCCCCCTTCATTCACACAGTAGAAATGCAAAACAGTGCATTTGTCTGGGGTTTTGCACCTTCAAGGATGCCTTTGCTTGCCCTGCCACCCGCTGCAGCCTTCTGCAGGAGCTTAAATGGCCCTGTCACCACCGCCCATACTGTAGTTAATCACAGACGAGATCTCGGCAGCAGCTTGCACACTCAGACACTATCTGCCTTCAGACAACGGGTGCAGAGGGCCTGGCATGGCTGGGGTGCGGGGACACCGGAAGAAGAGGGGAATGGGCGGGACTAGCTAAGAGTAGTGCCCAAGAGGGCAGTGCTGGGACAAGTTGGGTCACCGGACCCAATGTGATGAGGCAGAGGGGCAGACCTGAAGCTGGGAGGGTGACCACTGGCCAGACCTTGGAACTGGTAGGAGGGGGGACTCCCAGGTGCAATAGAGCCTTAGTGGAATGGTAGGGAGAAGCATAGTCAAAGGAAGAGCTGGGGGAAGATAAGTGGTAGAGTTGGGCCTGGCACTGTCAGATCTGCTAGTCCTTGATCAACCATTTTTTGCCCGGTTACTTTTCCCATTATTAACTCACTTAGCTCTCCCTGACACAGCTACCATGCATAACCCGCTTGTCTCGCCTCCCATCCCAGTCTCGGCTTCTCCTCTGACCCCTCTCCTTCTCCTAGGCTCTCCTCGCGTAGTTTCCTCACACAGTCTCACACGCACTATCCCGGGCTAGACTCACTTGTCCAGGACAAAGTAGAGGTGTTAGGCCCCGGTGCATAATGTCTCGGGCTCCCCGCCCTCCTCCTCCGGTCTCCCCCAGGAATTCTACACGCTCTGTCCCCAACACGGGGGCACAGATGCAATCAGCAGCAGGAGGCACAAGGCGACCGCAGCGGCGCCGGGACTCTGCAACCTTCGCCTGCCGGGACCCGCCATCCTCCGCCCGGGACAGGCAGTGAGACGATGAGCAGAAGCACCGGATCCTGCACAGCGGAAAGGCAAGAGGGGGATAAGAGGAGGAGGAGGATTGGAAGGAAGAGATGAGGAAAATGGGAGGGGGTAGAAGACGGGAGGAAGGAGGGATAGAAAGGAGGGGGTGCGTGGTAAGAGGAGGGTTGTGGGGAGGTACCATTTGCTATGATGTCACCCTTGGGGGTGTCCTGACTTCTCGCCCTATGTCGAACCCTCCCTCCCCAGAAAGCAGAGGTCGATTGATCAAGACCCCGCGGACCATCTGCGGCTCCTTGCCGATAGAGTTTTTAAGGGCTGTGTCCCGTATTATGCATTACCACTGCAAAACACGAGAAGGGTGTGTGCCCAAAATCGGGAATCTCACCAAGTCACGTTGATTTTTTAATTAAGGAAAGTGGGAGTGTCTCAACAGGGTCTTGGCCAGGAAGTTGCGAGGCTTGTCCCTAGTCGCCAGAAGTTGCGAGGAGCATCATTGAGACCACGGGGGGAGGTGAGGGATGGCGGGTGGGAAGAAGTCATCGCAGAGGGAGGTGTCACATTTCTAGTGGAGTCCCGTTGCTTGCGTTGCATGCGCACAGCATGTGCGCGGTCTCGTCTGCTTCACAGCCATCGTGAAGACTTTCCTTATCTGCTTGTTAAATAAACAAGCAGATAAGAAAAGTCTTCAAGACAGCCGTGAATCAGGCGAGCCAGTCCGGCAAAAAGCCAAAGTGAGGCAACAAAAAACCTTCCTTTCCAATGGGAAGCCAGCGTTGACCATAAACGCTGACGCTACCCAATGGAAATGAGGGGCGGGGCCTAAGTCGCCTTCTGGAAACTGACTTATTTATTATAGCTCTCGCAGGTGAGGAGCGCATGCGCGCTCCAACGCCAGACAAGACCTAAAAATGGACGGTCTTCTAGGGCGGCCGCAATGATGAAAAATTTAGGGCCAGATGTGCAACGGTTTTTGCATGCGCAAATGGGTTTGCGAACCCATTTACGCTTGCAAAAACCAATAGAGGTATGTACCAAACCAAAACAGCGAGTCACCATTTATTTGCGAGTCGCTATTTAAGAATTGCAAGTCGCTAGTAGGAAGGGGGATCCCTTCCTAAAAGTGAGCGCAACCCCATGTACAAATGTTTTGAGACTGCAAAAACACTCACAAATTACCACCCTCTTCAGGGGGAAATACTTTTTAAGGGCAAGCAGTGGTCCCGCTGCCTGGCCTTAAAAAATAAAACAAAACCGTTTACTTTTTAGGAAAATGGGGCTGCATCTAAAAAAAAAAGCCCAGCAGGCTACATACCTGGGAGGGCCTGCCATTCACAATGGAGTCACAAATTGCGAGAGGCTCATTAATATTCATGAGCTTCTCAATTTGCGAGCCCATTGGGAATCGCGAACAGTGTGTTGTACATCCAAAAAAGCAATTTGCGAGGAGCTATTTTGTGTGTCGTACATCTGGCCCTTAGTGCAGAGACCGTGGAGCAAGTGCCGCACCGATTAAGTTAAGGAAAACGTCATCAGTTATGGGAAGTGGTCAAAACTGTGCCTGTGCATCTGTAACATCGCAGTCCGTTTTGTGGAAATTAACTAGCTTTTTTTTGGGAAACAAACACTACACTCTTGTTTGTGTTAAGCATAAAGCAATGGAGTCTAGTTCTCTCAAATTCCGTATGTTAAACCACCGATCAAACAAAATCTCAGTTCCCCAGGGAATGTAAGTCTTTTTCAGTAGCAATAAAGTAACATCTACAGAATCGTAATTTGATTATTCCTTACAAACTAATAATGCAAAAGTCCCCAAAAATGGACATTGTGGAGTTATTATATAGAATATTTAAATAGCTATTTTTTACAAACTCCCTTTGCGACCTACAAAAAAGAATCACGATGGTTTGTTAAAACAAAAAGTACTACGAATTGCAAATCAAAACCACAGTATGTTTGTTGTTGAAAGTGGGGTAAAGATTTGTTACTCATGTTTGTAAAGCACTATAATGTGAGAGTAGTCTTTAGACAACCTTTAGCAATGTAAATGATTATCACAGACTCACACCTTTTGCCTCAAGCTGGTGTCAGGGTGGAGTCACACATAGCCTAGGGAAGTAGAATGCTTGCTGTCTTTGTTTTGCAATGGGCCTGCTTGAATATGTAAAGCACTACATTAGCATGCCAGTAATGATTGTTATTGCAGTTACAAGCTGCATTTGTGTTTATTTTTAGGCACGTAGCCATAAAGTAAATGAGCCAAAAACACAGGATGTTAATCAACAAACCGAGCCAAAACCCTTGTTCCCAAGAATGAAAGTCGGACTCAGTAGTAATAAAGGAGCATCTGCAGTTTCTTTGCTTGATAATCCCTTTCAAACAAATAAAATAAACGTTCACAAATGTTAACAATGGTGTACTGCGCATAAGTGCAATTGTGCAACTGCACCTAATGTAACATAAAACCAATTAGATACTGCACCATCCAATAACAGATGCCCCAATCATTTGTACTCGGTAATACCTTCAAATATAACAAACATCAAAGAATTTCACATACCAAAAGAAAGGGGCGTGTCCTCCCAAAGCGGCTGCAATGACGAAAAAAAGTTATGGAAACAAGGAAAATAAGCAGTGATCTTGGAGGGGTGATGGGGGAACTGTGGGAGGGGTGAGTGGGAGGGGTGAGAGGGTGGGGGGAGAGTGGGGGGGGAGACAGCACAGGAAGTGGTTCTATGAAAGTGTGTGTGCACACCCATTATAGGAATGTGTGAGCCACCAGGCGATATGTAGGGCCGCCCGTAAAACTGCGGAGCCATTTCTAGGCAGCTGTGACCGGTGGCTTAGTTGTGGGGCAGCCGGTACCCTGGGGCCAGTGCTCATGCAATCCAAGAAAAGCTGCAGAGGTGGGTAGTGATGCTCTGAATGGCTGTAAGCGGAGCCTCCAGGCACACTGATTAATTCCATGAGGAACCTCCAAGCTCTCTGATTAATTCCACAAAACTGCGGCTAGCTTCGGCCAAAGAGAAGGGCAGATAGCAAATGTACCTGGGCATTTTACGGCGCATAGTTTTAAAGAGACAATGTGTGCTAGCAGCGGGCATAAGCCATTTTAGGCAGGTTGAACTGAATAAAGGAAATTCACAGTTGTAAAATGCCCTTGCCTTCACAAACATGAAGCGCGGCGTCCATGAAGCAGGGGCCATGCTAATACATGAGCTGAGGCAAAAAAATAAATAAAATAGTGCACAAAGGCACCGACATTTAAAATAGAGCGTGACCACATGTAACAGGGGCTAGTCTCCTGGGAGGGTTCAAAACACCAAAAGGCGGGGTTAAATAAGCTTACTGACCAAACAAAAGCAGGCATTTATGAAGGGCAGGAACGAATGGAAAAGATGGGAGGTGCTT
Organism: Lissotriton helveticus; assembly: GCF_964261635.1. Classification (NCBI taxonomy): domain Eukaryota; kingdom Metazoa; phylum Chordata; class Amphibia; order Caudata; family Salamandridae; genus Lissotriton; species Lissotriton helveticus. Next base: position 1,324,851,943 of record NC_136069.1, on the reverse strand, counting down.
CAAGCTACAGTCTAGAGTACAGCATGCCACGCAGACTAGCGCATGCGATGGCCTAGGCTTGACCTAAAAACACAGAGGCCCTATGCTTTTCTGGAGGACTCTGCAGGGCATACGCTATGGCTGCACGATAGCATCCCAATCCAGTGTCATGGGTTTGCCATACAATAACTAAACTACTGGCATGATGCCCTACCAGATGCTGAACTAGCGTGCACATCAATTTATAGCCCGTCTTGTGACAACGCCCTCTGGCGTAAAGTTGAACTGGCTGTAATTATACTACTATGTTGTTAATCTATTTAAAGAGGAGATGTGCTAGTGGACTGCTTGTGTTTATGCCATGGTGCTGTCAACTCTACTAAATCTGCTCAAGGATGATTTGAAAGCGGGGCAGACTCTTGTCTGTGTAAACATCATGGAGTCTCTTTTCAGCGTAAACAAAACCAATGGCATTTAATGTAATAGTTGCACTACAGTTATCACAGTATCTCATCTGATTATAGCCCACCTGAAATTAAATGCATTTAACCTACACATGACTGTGTAAATCGTGCCTCTGGCATATGTCTAGAATATTTAATCAGTGTGAGGTTCGCTTGAACTAAAACAAATTTAAGGACTGGCATTGATTGTGTGAATGGCAAAACTGTAGTGAAGTGTACATTATGGTGATGCTAGGACTTCCTGATCCTACTTCGGTGCTCATAGGTCATACTTCCAGTGGCTGTACCAGTCCCTACCAATCATTCTTTGGAATGTTGGGATTTCATTCCTTGGCCAAACCAATACAGAGCACAGCTGGTTGTTTGACACCCATTAACACAGACCGATCTATGTCAAATTTAGATAGACTCAGCAAGACCCAATTGAAATGAGATGCCTTCCTAATCTGTTCATTTTATGTGAACACCACCACTGGTATACGATGGTATGTTAGTCAGTTTTGATGCATGTTCACCATCGTTTTTTTGGTGCTCAGGAATAATTAGACAAAGGAGCAAGCTCAATGATAAAAACGTTTAGAGAGCCACATCTTTAGATTTTTTCTGAATTTTGTGAGATCCTATTCGTGCATAGGTATCAAAGCCAGGAATTCCATAAGGCAAGCTGTACGATGCACTATCCTGTACTACTATTCCCACATCTACTGGCTTTAACCACCATCTGGGTTTAATACACCCTTCAGCTGTCCTTATCTTGCATTATCACCTTTACCAGTATAAAGGGCAATCTACATTTTGGCTTGAATTATAGGTCTTCCATAGGCATCCAAATGGCAATCATCCTCTGGCAATCCAATCCAATCATGTCTTATAATGCTCATCTGCCCCCTGTACTAACCAAGATAGTGCAAACTATGACCGGTTTTGTATTCTCACATTGTGACTGAAGTCATAGTGACATAACCCTTATCTGGTAACTAAGGGGCATATCAACAAGGGGGCGGTAAAACATTATCGCCGCGTTTGAGGCCGTTTTCGGCTGAAAAGTGGCGATAATTCTAAGGCCCAACACGCTAACACATGAATCCATGCTTCTTCGTCCTTTCCCTCAACGCCCAGCTTTGCATCTCTAATGAGATGCAAAGTGAGCGTTCCTCCCCAGGATAACGGGAGAAATGTCGCTAAGCGACATTTCTCCTACTATCAAGCCTCACGCAAAGCAGCATAGTGACAAGAAAAGTAGCGATAACCTCTGTTATTGCTACTTTCCTAACGCCTTACGCCTGCTTTGAAACTGACTTAGCCATGATAGCCATGATAGCCTTCAATCCACAATGGACTCATCAGAGCGCAAACAAATGTGGGTGGTTTGTATAACCCCAAAGCTACGGGATGCCCCTTGCCACTCTGGGTACCAAAAGACCATATACCATAGCTGGCTAAATGATGCTTATTGCTATGGGAAGTACTGTATTTTGGAAGAGAATAAATTGCCTTTAGAAGGGGGAGGGCCCGATCTAATGGTGGTGTGCTAGTAAGATAAAGAGCTGAGAGGAAGTGCATGGTGATTTGGGCACAACTAGGATTGGTGGTTGGTAGAGCTGAGGTGTCTGGATTGGTCATAGCACTCAAGCCTTAGCGAGAGGTAAATAGAGGGCTTCCCTTGTCTTTTGTGGAAGCCCCTGGCTTAGTGGCTGCAAAGCAAGTTGGGAGGTGACTGGGGAGGTTGGAAGGTGTTTTCACAGTAAATGGATGTCTCTGACTAGTGAGGTGTATGAATACTGCAGGATGTACACTAAAGGGAAGCTGAAAAAGGTCCCTGTTTTAACGTGAAATTAGGAGAACCTACATACCACAAATTAAAGCGCAAGGACTCACAAACCCTTCAATGCCATAACCACACGTATAATAACTCACAATAATAGAGGAAATGAAACCAAATAACAGTTAAAATGATATTTAGAAAATCGTACATTATACATTCATAAAAACATTCCTTTTGTGTCATATAAAACAATAAAAAATGTGCAAATACACATGAGTTGTGAAAAGTGGACTTTTTTCAGATTTATATTTCTTTACTCCTTGTCCCTTACTGGATCTGTAAGGAGACCTCCCTATTCTTTTGATATTCACTAAAGGGAAGCTACAATTGTAAGTTACATTCCGGAACCAGGTATTAATTTAGGACATAGCAGTATCTTTCTGATGTTCTTTACTAGGTGTCTCAGATCAGAAGCAGTGGAGGGAATGAACGATTCCAGTTATATGCTGGAGTTTAAATTCACTCTAAATTTCCTTGCTGTAGAAGAGAGACTAGGTGAGGCAAGCTCCCTAGAGCAGAGAAAGCTACTAGAAGTAGTAAGGTGCTATTTTGGCACAGAATGGTTATTTTGACCATTTTTTGTTTATTAGCATTTGATATTAGGGACCTTTATGCAAGTACATATACAGTATACAACCTGGGCATTTGCCCGAGGAGGATTGCAAATTTGTGGTATATGTCATCTCTCCCTGGGTACTTTACATAAGTGCTACATGTATAACGCATAATGGTCGATATATCACTTATAATACATAATACAAACCACATATTGACATAGATAATCTCGCCCATAAACAACTGAGCACTTATCCTTAATCACTATCCAAATAAACATTACTGTATTAAAGAAACGCATTGCGTTGGCTCATGGTTCCATTATCTATTTCTAACTTTAGCTGAATAATACAGAACTTTCTGCAGTCATTGGCGGTAGTTGTGCAATACAATAGAATTTCTTTTAAACATTTAGACGGACCTGTGCATATGCTAGTAGCTGTGACCCCATGCCCTTCCAGATAGGTGTGACCCCACTAGTTCTGAGTAGGGGCGGTTGATATTGTGAGGGTCTCTATTAAATATCCAGTACCAGGTAACATACAGCTAATACAACTAACTCGAGTAGGTATGGAATCAACGGGTACACCAGTTGCGTTCCACGAGAACCCACAAGAAGGAGATGCTACTGGGCTAAAAGGCTTTGCTCCTGAGGTCCCCACTCCAACAGTCAATCTGCTCATCGATTAGCTACCGTCAACATCATACAATGGGGGGCTTTGACATCAGCACCATCTGTGAGGGGGTCGCTAACCGGGGTAGGTCTGCTGTGTCTCTGCTAGGCTGATCAGTCGCCTGTAATCTCTCTAGCATAATACCCCACGTCTCCAAGTCTCGTTCATCCTTTTCATCCATGCGAACAGAGCAAAGGTGGCGTTTCTCTGCTAGCCCCCATTTACACATGTCCTCCTTCCATTTAACCAAACGAGGGGTCGCAGACTGTGTCCAATGTATAGCGATACAGTGCCTCACCTGCACCAACCTCAGTGAAGCAAATTTGCACTGATTAAGGGTCTTTGATTTGGGTGACAGTAACTCTCCTAAAAGGCAGTGTTTGATTGACATCTCGACTGGGAGTCTTGTCACGTCTCACAACAATTCCAGGATCTCCGTCCAGTGAAGGCAGACGTGAGGACAGTCCCAGGTCATATGCGCAAAATGGGCCAGCTCATCTCTGCATTGAGGGCATGTCGACGCGCGCGCCGGGTTGAATCGCGATAATCGGAAGGGGGTAAGGTAATAAAATTGAGTGAGTTCAAAATGAGCGTTGCTGGCCACTTCTTGTACCTGTCGAATGCCCTTTTCCACTCTACCTCCATTAGAGGTGTCGGCAAATCCTCTAACCACCTACTCTGGACCCTCGATACAACTACTGTACGGTCTGCCTTCAGGGCTTTATACAGCCAACAGATCAATCCCATGGAGAAACCCAGGTCCATGATCGTCATCAGTGTGGGACTCCACGGGTTCCTCCGGGAATGTGGTCCATATTTCACGCGGAGTGTGCATTAATTTAGCGTACTGTAGAAAGTGACCCTCTGGGACATGATAACATTCTCTCATATATGCAAAGGGGAGAAAAGTTCAATTGAAATATAGGTCACCTTCTGTTACACAGCCGCCATCATACCATCCAGTCAGATCCATCACATCTATATATGACGGAAGCTGTGAAGCCATTTTAAGGGTAGTGACCAGGCATAAGGGACCCTTCTTAGTATAAGAGTGACCACACGTTCCCATGCCCAGGCAACATGTCTGCCCACAAATGGACTATCCTGGGGGGTACGCGAGCCCATCATAAGATATCGTGGAAGGTCTGCCTCTGTGCTCCAGCCCACTAATAATTTATTTTCTGTATTTGGTCCCTCAGCGCACCATTGTGCCGCATACTGGTGGAGACCGGCAAACTAATAGAGACAAAGGTCTGGAAGGCCTAGGCCCCCCCATGTCCATATCCAGCTTTAACAGCTCCAGCTTCACTCTGCTGCATTTCCCAGCCAATACTAGGGAAATGAGAAGGCTATTCAGGGTGGGAAATGTGGCATTGGGGATTCAGCAGAAGGAGTACTGCAGCACATAGAGGCAGTGCAGCAGCAAGACCATTTTCACCAGGGTTATGTGCCCCATTACAGCCAGTAGGAGGCAATTCCAGAAGCGTATGCTTACAGGCCTGTGAGGACTGCTCCTGCATTCAAGGCATATTGGGCTTCAAACATATGAGCAACTTAGATTTCCAAATAACAGAAATCATCCCACTCCCATGAAAATGCAGAGGCAGGGAGATCCATGCTTTCTCTTCCAGCCAAAGTCGCCAGGGAAGAAGTAACTGTTTTCTGCCTATTGATATCCAACCCTGACACTGTCCCGAGCTCCGACAACACCGTCAGGAGGGCTGGCACAGCCTCTGTTGGATGACAAATATAAAGCAGTGCGTCATCCGCATAGAAATATATGACATGAGAACGCCCCGTGTTAGACCTGTCAGCCTTAGGGTGGTCTCCCCTACATTTTGCCCTTTTTGCCTCCAATTTTTATCCTATATTTTGTTGGACTTAGGACTCTGGGCGCCTCACCACTGCTAAACAGTGCTGAGGTGCAGGTGCTCTCCCCTAAAACCTTGTGAGGCTGGCATATCTGCCACAAGCCACTGCTAACGCAATAAGGCTTACTCCTCCATAGGCTAACATTGGGAACCTCCCCTTATGGACTAACTTCTGACAGGGACCTAATAAGTCTATCATGTTTGGTCTTGTTGGACTCGGGGCGGGGAACCCTTTCCAATGATATATAGTGTTTGGGCATTCCTTCGCTAGGGATCCCATTTTTATAAAGGGAACCTTTTCCTGCCTACACTTAGATTAGGCTGCAGACTCCCCCCTCCCCTCTGCATACTGATAGCCTGCCTGGGTTGGGAGGTGGGAGTGGTGACTCACACCTTCTTCCCTGGGATGAGCTGTGATGGGCTGCCCACTGTAGCCTTAACGGCCTGTCTCTCGTCACTGTGACAGCTAGGTCAGGGAAGGCAGGGAACAGACCAGAACTCCCTGGACTCTTCCAGAAGCCCCTGCCCCCTGACTCTTCCAGAGACTTCCACCACTTTCTAGCACCTAGACTAAAAAGATATATAAGGGAGGGTCCTGGCCTCACATTCTTGTTACACCCTGGACTAAGAAGAATCCCTGCTGGAGTAAGGACTGCTGCGCCAGGGAGGATTGCCAGACTGAAGGAGGCTGACTGCTCCAAGGAACTGCTGCCCCATCTACTGAGCTGTCTCACTGCCTGCTGATCCTGCCCTGTCAGGGAGACTGAAGGACTACCATCACCAGAGTGTCTCCACAAGATTTCTGAGAAACTACCTTCCCGTGAACAACATTCATAAGGACTGCATTTTCTTGAACCACAAAATTCCCAAGACTTGCCCTGGAACTTGTGACTACGTGAAGCCTTGCTGGCTCTGGGACTTTTAAAGGACCTGCCCCTGCCACACAGGGTGTGGAAAGCCAACTGGTTCCTCTCCCAACGTCAACGCTGACAGTGCGGGCTGAGCGCTCAATTTAAATCGCCCCCTGTGGTGCTGTGTGCGTGGGTCTAAATCCACCTTGTGGACTGCCCTGTGGGAGAAGGACTTGTCACGGGACCTAAAAGCACTGTGGGCCGCTATATAGCGCTGCGAAGGTAAGCGCTGTTTCACTGCCGCGAGCCCGAGCTGAACTGGCAAGTGGAGCTGTTCCCCAGGTCAACGCCGCGGGCCCGGGCAAAAGCACATCGGAAACTCTTTTGAAACTCCCTCCAAAGACACCACCGCGGACCCGGGAGCCTCGGGAGCCCCGTGCGCGTCACCACTGACGTCAGCTGTTGAGCCGCGCTGGGATTGGCGGCTTCGCAGCGATTGCCTGGCAACGGGGGATCGTCACGAGGAGGAAGCAGTGCCCGGGAGAAGGAAACGCGAGGAGTCACCAAGGGATCTCGCCGCGTCTACCAGACCAGCTAATAACGGCAGGAGCGGGAGAGAGCGAGAGGCCGTGCCCACCCCCAGGTAACTGACCGGGAGCGTCCAGGGAGTGGGTGGCGTCTCCAACGGAGGGCGGGGTGGCCGGCCTGCAGGGAACCATTCACTGCTCTCCGCCTATTGGGGAATTGTGTAGACTGCCCGGTACAGCTTGTGCACCCCTCCTAGGGAAAAGGGGGGGGGCTGACTGACTGCACCAGAATCGCGGGCCTGACGAGAACAACCTCGAAGTAAACCACGGACTGCAGGGACTGGTTCAAGTGACTATCAGACCTGCTTGGAGGGTACCATCTGGCCCCAGTGACTTGCGGGGTCCTAAACAGTATACCGGGGCACATTACCCATTTGTTTGCGGATAACCTTTGGCACAGTACAGCGGGGGCATATTAACACTGGGAACCTCGCACTAAGTGACTCTGTTCTGGGGCTAGGTGCGATAGTCCTGGCACCCATTATTTTATGATGCAGGCTTGAGACTGAGCTGGCAATTACCCGATCGCTTGCCTGCAGAACACGAACTGCCGCAGTTTGCTAGATTATTTCCCCTCACAAGGAACACTGTCAGGCAGGTCCTGCAAATAGGAGTTCTTGGCCTGTATGGACTGCCGAGGAATTGATCTGGCCAGGAAACTGGATCCATTTTTAATAGTGACCTTGCCTGGGAACTAGATTTGCCTAATTATTGAGGTTGCCTGCAACTGCATTAATTTGATTATTGATCTTGCCTGCAACTGCATTTATTTGATGATTGATCTTGCCTGAAGCTTAGATAAAGATATTTTATTTTTCATAAACAACTGGTGCGGTGTCCTTTAGTGAGTGTTTCTTATTGCGTCACTGCTGCTGCGTGTTGCACAAATACTTTACACATTGCCTCTGACGTTACGCCTTTGCTGCTCTGCGCCAAGCTACCAGGTCGGAAGCGGTGGTCCCTACTTGGACTAGGGTGCATACCCCTGCCAACTAGAGACCCCGGTTCTAACATTGGTGATCGAGCGGTGGGATAGGACTTGTGCTTGTGTAACACCACGCAGCGACGCAGTGTACACCGCAACCCTACACCTGACTCTACTGAATTTTTGTCTACCCTCTCCAATTGGCATTTTTTTTTTTTTATTCTCCCTGACTGGCTGCTCTTTTTAAAAGTTCTGTTGCCTAAGTCCCATTTGGTTTTCTCTACAAACGTCTGAGGCCTTACCTAGCAAGATGGAATTCGAGCTGGCCAATCTGGAAGTTTACACAGTGGCACAACTCAAGGAATTTTGCGAGGAGAAAGGGGTGCCCTTCAAGCGAAGCGCCAAGAAGGCAGAGCTTCAGAAAGCCTTGAGAGCATGGGTAACAGCCCACCCAGAAGGAGATGGGGACGGGCAAGGACCGGAGAACGACACTACAGGAAATCTTGACCTACTGCACTTGGCGGGAAATGGTAATTTGTTACCAGGTAAAAGGGTACCTTCCAGGGCAGGCAGTAGTGTGTCAGTGAAGAGCCTGTCCTTAGAGGACCTGGAGGACAGGAGGGAGGAGAGACAGCTCAGGTTGGAACTTGCCAATCTGGAGAAAGAGCGGGAAAGAGAAAGGTGGGCCATGGAGCAGGATCGCGAGAACAAGCGACTGGCTATGCGGGAAAAAGAACTTGCCCATGAGCTCAGCCTGAAGGAACTGGAAATCCGGGCCCTAGAAGTAGGTACCAACAGCAACGGTGGCAGCGTACCTATGGAAGCTTCACGTGAGTCCAGGGTCTTTATGCCTAAAGATGTGATGGACAGTTTTAAGGTGGGGATGATATTGATAAGTGGTTAGCCGCCTATGAAGTGTCTTTAAGAGACCATGGGTTCCCAGAGAGTTATTGGGGGGGTGGTTTGTATAAGTACCTACCTCCAGATGTTATGGACACCCTCCTTTACCTAGAGAAGGAAGACCAGACTAACTATTCTGTCATGAAAGCCGCATTGCTTAAGAGGTTCGGTCTTACCCCTGAGAGGTATTGGCAGAGGTTTAGGAATAGCCACAAACTTCCCACACAGAACTGGGTAGACTTCCTGGACTACGCTAATAAAGCTTTAGATGGTTGGGTGCGGGGCAGCAATGTGCATGACTATGAAGGGTTGTATGACTTGTTTTTAAGAGAGCACCTTCTAGAGAAATGTTTTCCAGAGCTGCGCCAACACCTGGTTGACTGCAAGTTGACCAATCCTAGGAAGCTTGAGGAGGAGGCGGACACCTGGGTCAGTACCAGGGTGTCCAACAAGGGTTCTGGGGGGACTCCCAAAGGGGTGGTCAGGGTTCCCACCAGAGGAAAGAGGGGGGAGACAAAAAGAAAGAGTTCTCCAAAGGCCCCCAAAATAATTCACAAGGGAAAGGGTCTGGGTCCCAGCCCCAATCTGGCCACCAGAAGCCCACTTATCCTGACAAAGGTCAGCAGCCCAGAATTGTCCGGTGCTATGAGTGTGGTGAACTTGGACACTACAAGGGGGATCCCAAGTGTCGCAAGAGGGCACCACAGCCCACTGGAGGTAAAAACCCCGGGGTGGCTAGTGTAGCGCTTGCGGAGGAGCTGTCCCTAGATGATGGGAGTGAGGGGGCAGGGCTTGTACTAGTGTCTCTGGGAGACAGTGAGATGGTTCCTAAGGTCCATGTGCCCTCAAATACTACCAAGTATAGGCAGTGGGTCACCCTCAATGGTCGGGGGGTGGAGGCCCAGAGGGACACAGGTGCCAGCATGACTATGGTAAGGAGTCAGCTGGTGTCCCCAGAGCAAATAATTCCCTATGCAGTCCATCCAGTTGTGATGGCTGACAACAGGGGGGGTCACTATCCCATAGCACAGGTTCCATTTGAGTAGGGAGGGGTTTCAGGCCTTTTAAGAGTTGCTGTGAGCCCTGCCATGCCAGTGGACTGTCTGTTAGGGAATGACCTAGAGCATACTGCCTGGAAGGAGGTAGAGCTCAAAGCGCATGTGGAGATGCTGGGGTTGCCGGAGTGGATTTGTGCTACCACACGGTCTATGGCTGCCCGGAAAGGGAGTCAGCCAGGGCTGGAACCTGGAAAAATGGCCCAGCCAGCTGCTAAGAAGGGAGGAGCCCGAGGGCGTGGGAAACCCGCCCCGGGGCAGTCACCCCGTGAGATGGATGGGGCACCTGAGGAGGTCGCACCGGTGTCCACAGAGCGGGACGTTGTTCCCTTGGGGGACCTACCTACCCCTGCAGTGTGATTCATAAAGGGGGTGTTGATGGACAGAGTATCTGAATTAAGCAGAACACTCCTATCCAGTCAAAAGATCAGGGCTTGATCCATCACCATTTTTTAGCTCACTGCACCATCCCAGCTCAGAACCTGGCTACATGCAAATTAGTCTGACCCTGGCCCAGCGCATCATGGGAACAGGGCAGACCAAACTACCAAGCCAATTCTTTACTGGAAAGGAAACAAGCTTCCGGGGACCGGTTTCTGGCATTACAGCCGTCTTCGGCCCGGCTTGCTTGAATCCTGATGGTGCAGTGAGCAAGGGACTCACATCTGAACAAACCCTTCCACACTTGTGGTGGCCAAAACGATTCATAAAGGGGGTGGTGATGGACAGAGTATCTGAATTAAGCAGAACACTCCTACCCAGTCAAAAGATCAGGGCTTGATCCATCACCGTTTTTTAGCTCACTGCACCATCCCAGCTCAGAACCTGGCTACATGCAAATTAGTCTGACCCTGGCCCAGTGCATCATGGGAACAGGGCAGACCAAACTACCAAGCCAATTCTTTACTGGAAAGGAAACAAGCTTCCGGGGACCGGTTTCTGGCATTACAGCCGTCTTCGTCCCGGCTTGCTTGAATCCTGATGGTGCAGTGAGCAAGGGACTCACATCTGAGCATACCCTTCCACACTTGTGGTGGCCAAAACGATTCATAAAGGGGGTGGTGATGGACAGAGTATCTGAATTAAGCAGAACACTCCTACCCAGTCAAAAGATCAGGGCTTGATCCATCACCGTTTTTTTAGCTCACTGCACCATCCCAGCTCAGAACCTGGCTACATGCAAATTAGTCTGACCCTGGCCCAGTGCATCATGGGAACAGGGCAGACCAAACTACCAAGCCAATTCTTGTGGTGGCCAAAACGCTCTGTCCATCACCACCCCCTTATGAATCGTTTTGGTCACTATAGGAGTGGAAGGGTATGCTCAGACATGAGTCCCTTGCTCACTGCACCATCAGGATCCAAGCAAGCCGGGCCGAAGACGGCTGTAATGCCAGAAACCGGTCCCCGGAAGCTTGTTTTCTTTCCAGTAAAGAATTGGCTTGGTAGTTTGGTCTGCCCTGTTCCCATGATGCACTGGGCCAGGGTCAGACTAATTTGCATGTAGCCAGGTTCTGAGCTGGGATGGTGCAGTGAGCTAAAAAACGGTGATGGATCAAGCCCTGATCTTTTGACTGGGTAGGAGTGTTCTGCCTAATTCAGATGCTCTGTCCATCACCACCCCCTTTATGAATCGTTTGGCCACTATAGGAGTGGAAGGGTATGCTCAGACATGAGTCCCTTGCTCACTGCACCATCAGGATTCAAGCAAGCCGGGATGAAGACGGCTGTAATGCCAGAAACCGGTCCCCGGAAGCTTGTTTCCTTTCCAGTAAAGAATTGGCTTGGTAGTTTGGTCTGCCCTGTTCCCATGATGCACTGGGCCAGGGTCAGACTAATTTGCATGTAGCCAGGTTCTGAGCTGGGATGGTGCAGTGAGCTAAAAACAGTGATGGATCAAGCCCTGATCTTTTGACTGGGTAGGAGTGTTCTGCTTAATTCAGATGCTCTTTCCATCACCACACCCTTTATGAATCGTTTTAGCCACTATAGGAGTGGAAGGGTATGCTCAGACATGAGTCCCTTGCTCACTGCACCATCAGGATTCAAGCAAGCCGGGCCGAAGACGGCTGTAATGCCAGAAACCGGTCCCCGGAAGCTTGTTTCCTTTCCAGTAAAGAATTGGCTTGGTAGTTTGGTCTGCCCTGTTCCCATGATGCACTGGGCCAGGGTCAGACTAATTTGCATGTAGCCAGGTTCTGGGCTGGGATGGTGCAGTGAGCTAAAAAACGGTGATGGATCAAGCCCTGATCTTTTGACTGGGTAGGAGTGTTCTGCTTAATTCAGATGCTCTGTCCATCACCACCCCCTTTATGAATCGTTTGGCCACTATAGGAGTGGAAGGGTATGCTCAGACATGAGTCCCTTGCTCACTGCACCATCAGGATTCAAGCAAGCCGGGATGAAGACGGCTGTAATGCCAGAAACCGGTCCCCGGAAGCTTGTTTCCTTTCCAGTAAAGAATTGGCTTGGTAGTTTGGTCTGCCCTGTTCCCATGATGCACTGGGCCAGGGTCAGACTAATTTGCATGTAGCCAGGTTCTGAGCTGGGATGGTGCAGTGAGCTAAAAAACAGTGATGGATCAAGCCCTGATCTTTTGACTGGGTAGGAGTGTTCTGCTTAATTCAGATGCTCTTTCCATCACCACCCTCTTTATGAATCGTTTTGGCCACTATAGGAGTGGAAGGGTATGCTCAGACATGAGTCCCTTGCTCACTGCACCATCAGGATTCAAGCAAGCCGGGCCGAAGACGGCTGTAATGCCAGAAACCGGTCCCCGGAAGCTTGTTTCCTTTCCAGTAAAGAATTGGCTTGGTAGTTTGGTCTGCCCTGTTCCCATGATGCACTGGGCCAGGGTCAGACAAATTTGCATGTAGCCAGGTTCTGAGCTGGGATGGTGCAGTGAGCTAAAAAACGGTGATGGATCAAGCCCTGATCTTTTGACTGGGTAGGAGTGTTCTGCTTAATTCAGATGCTCTGTCCATAACCACACCCTTTATGAATCGTTTTAGCCACTATAGGAGTGGAAGGGTATGCTCAGACATGAGTCCCTTGCTCACTGCACCATCAGGATTCAAGCAAGCCGGGCCGAAGACGGCTGTAATGCCAGAAACCGGTCCCCGGAAGCTTGTTTCCTTTCCAGTAAAGAATTGGCTTGGTAGTTTGGTCTGCCCTGTTCCCATGATGCACTGGGCCAGGGTCAGACTAATTTGCATGTAGCCAGGTTCTGAGCTGGGATGGTGCAGTGTGCTAAAAAACGGTGATGGATCAAGCCCTGATCTTTTGACTGGGTAGGAGTGTTCTGCTTAATTCAGATGCTCTGTCCATCACCACCCCCTTTATGAATCGTTTTGGCCACTATAGGAGTGGAAGGGTATGCTCAGACATGAGTCCCTTGCTCACTGCACCATCAGGATTCAAGCAAGCCAGGCCGAAGATGGCTGTAATGCCAGAAACCGGTCCCCGGAAGCTTGTTTCCTTTCCAGTAAAGAATTGGCTTGGTAGTTTGGTCTGCCCTGTTCCCATGATGCACTGGGCCAGGGTCAGACTAATTTGCATGTAGCCAGGTTCTGAGCTGGGATGGTGCAGTGAGCTAAAAACGGTGATGGATCAAGCCCTGATCTTTTGACTGGGTAGGAGTGTTCTGCTTAATTCAGATGCTCTGTCCATCACCACCCCCTTTATGGATCGTTTTGGCCACTATACGAGTGGAAGGGTATGCTCAGACATGAGTCCCTTGCTCACTGCACCATCAGGATTCAAGCAAGCCAGGCCGAAGACGGCTGTAATGCCAGAAACTGGTCCCCGGAAGCTTGTTTCCTTTCCAGTAAAGAATTGGCTTGGTAGTTTGGTCTGCCCTGTTCCCATGATGCACTGGGCCAGGGTCAGACTAATTTGCATGTAGCCAGGTTCTGAGCTGGGATGGTGCAGTGAGCTAAAAAACGGTGATGGATCAAGCCCTGATCTTTTGACTGGGTAGGAGTGTTCTGCTTAATTCAGATGCTCTGTCCATCACCACCCCCTTTATGAATCGTTTGGCCACTATAGGAGTGGAAGGGTATGCTCAGACATGAGTCCCTTGCTCACTGCACCATCAGGATTCAAGCAAGCCGGGATGAAGACGGCTGTAATGCCAGAAACCGGTCCCTGGAAGCTTGTTTCCTTTCCAGTAAAGAATTGGCTTGGTAGTTTGGTCTGCCCTGTTCCCATGATGCACTGGGCCAGGGTCAGACTAATTTGCATGTAGCCAGGTTCTGAGCTGGGATGGTGCAGTGAGCTAAAAAACAGTGCTGGATCAAGCCCTAATCTTTTGACTGGGTAGGAGTGTTCTGCTTAATTCAGATGCTCTTTCCATCACCACCCCCTTTAGGAATCGTTTTGGCCACTATAGGAGTGGAAGGGTATGCTCAGACATGAGTCCCTTGCTCACTGCACCATCAGGATTCAAGCAAGCCGGGCCGAAGACGGCTGTAATGCCAGAAACTGGTCCCCGGAAGCTTGTTTCCTTTCCAGTAAAGAATTGGCTTGGTAGTTTGGTCTGCCCTGTTCCCATGATGCACTGGGCCAGGGTCAGACAAATTTGCATGTAGCCAGGTTCTGAGCTGGGATGGTGCAGTGAGCTAAAAAACGGTGATGGATCAAGCCCTGATCTTTTGACTGGGTAGGAGTGTTCTGCTTAATTCAGATGCTCTGTCCATAACCACACCCTTTATGAATCGTTTTAGCCACTATAGGAGTGGAAGGGTATGCTCAGACATGAGTCCCTTGCTCACTGCACCATCAGGATTCAAGCAAGCCGGGCTGAAGACGGCTGTAATGCCAGAAACCGGTCCCCGGAAGCTTGTTTCCTTTCCAGTAAAGAATTGGCTTGGTAGTTTGGTCTGCCCTGTTCCCATGATGCACTGGGCCAGGGTCAGACTAATTTGCATGTAGCCAGGTTCTGAGCTGGGATGGTGCAGTGTGCTAAAAAACGGTGATGGATCAAGCCCTGATCTTTTGACTGGGTAGGAGTGTTCTGCTTAATTCAGATGCTCTGTCCATCACCACCCCCTTTATGAATCGTTTTGGCAACTATAGGAGTGGAAGGGTATGCTCAGACATGAGTCCCTTGCTCACTGCACCATCAGGATTCAAGCAAGCCAGGCCGAAGATGGCTGTAATGCCAGAAACCGGTCCCCGGAAGCTTGTTTCCTTTCCAGTAAAGAATTGGCTTGGTAGTTTGGTCTGCCCTGTTCCCATGATGCACTGGGCCAGGGTCAGACTAATTTGCATGTAGCCAGGTTCTGAGCTGGGATGGTGCAGTGAGCTAAAAACGGTGATGGATCAAGCCCTGATCTTTTGACTGGGTAGGAGTGTTCTGCTTAATTCAGATGCTCTGTCCATCACCACCCCCTTTATGGATCGTTTTGGCCACTATACGAGTGGAAGGGTATGCTCAGACATGAGTCCCTTGCTCACTGCACCATCAGGATTCAAGCAAGCCAGGCCGAAGACGGCTGTAATGCCAGAAACTGGTCCCCGGAAGCTTGTTTCCTTTCCAGTAAAGAATTGGCTTGGTAGTTTGGTCTGCCCTGTTCCCATGATGCACTGGGCCAGGGTCAGACTAATTTGCATGTAGCCAGGTTCTGAGCTGGGATGGTGCAGTGAGCTAAAAAACGGTGATGGATCAAGCCCTGATCTTTTGACTGGGTAGGAGTGTTCTGCTTAATTCAGATGCTCTGTCCATCACCACCCCCTTTATGAATCGTTTGGCCACTATAGGAGTGGAAGGGTATGCTCAGACATGAGTCCCTTGCTCACTGCACCATCAGGATTCAAGCAAGCCGGGATGAAGACGGCTGTAATGCCAGAAACCGGTCCCTGGAAGCTTGTTTCCTTTCCAGTAAAGAATTGGCTTGGTAGTTTGGTCTGCCCTGTTCCCATGATGCACTGGGCCAGGGTCAGACTAATTTGCATGTAGCCAGGTTCTGAGCTGGGATGGTGCAGTGAGCTAAAAAACAGTGCTGGATCAAGCCCTAATCTTTTGACTGGGTAGGAGTGTTCTGCTTAATTCAGATGCTCTTTCCATCACCACCCCCTTTAGGAATCGTTTTGGCCACTATAGGAGTGGAAGGGTATGCTCAGACATGAGTCCCTTGCTCACTGCACCATCAGGATTCAAGCAAGCCGGGCCGAAGACGGCTGTAATGCCAGAAACTGGTCCCCGGAAGCTTGTTTCCTTTCCAGTAAAGAATTGGCTTGGTAGTTTGGTCTGCCCTGTTCCCATGATGCACTGGGCCAGGGTCAGACAAATTTGCATGTAGCCAGGTTCTGAGCTGGGATGGTGCAGTGAGCTAAAAAACGGTGATGGATCAAGCCCTGATCTTTTGACTGGGTAGGAGTGTTCTGCTTAATTCAGATGCTCTGTCCATAACCACACCCTTTATGAATCGTTTTAGCCACTATAGGAGTGGAAGGGTATGCTCAGACATGAGTCCCTTGCTCACTGCACCATCAGGATTCAAGCAAGCCGGGCTGAAGACGGCTGTAATGCCAGAAACCGGTCCCCGGAAGCTTGTTTCCTTTCCAGTAAAGAATTGGCTTGGTAGTTTGGTCTGCCCTGTTCCCATGATGCACTGGGCCAGGGTCAGACTAATTTGCATGTAGCCAGGTTCTGAGCTGGGATGGTGCAGTGAGCTAAAAACGGTGATGGATCAAGCCCTGATCTTTTGACTGGGTAGGAGTGTTCTGCTTAATTCAGATGCTCTGTCCATCACCACCCCCTTTATGTACCCCTGCAGGGTGGCAGGTGGAAGGAGGGCCCACCAGGGAGGAGTTTTGCCGGGCACAGAAGGAGTGCCCCACCCTTGAGGGCATGAGGCGACAGGCCGAAGCCCAAGCAGCAGGCAATCCCTCCGCAAAGTATCATATTTACTGGGAGGATGGGCTCCTTTACAGTGAGCCCAAGGCTCCTGTGCATGGGTCATCAAGGGCCTTAGTGGTCCCCCAGTGCTACAGGGCCTTTCTTTTGGAATTGGCTCATGAGATCCCATTGGCAGGACACTTGGGCCAAGACAAGACCTTTGCTAGGCTGGTCCCACATTTTTATTGCCGCAGATGAGGATCTCCTCAGATACATTCTGCAAGACCTGTCTGACCTGCCAAGCTCGTGGGAAAACAGGGGCTAAGCTGAAGGTTCCCCTGGAACCACTACCTGTCGTTAGCACCCCCTTTGAGAGGGTGGGCATCGACATTGTTGGGCCTTTGGATCCACCGACTTCTTCTGGTCACAGGTTTATCCTGGTTCTGGTGGACCACGCCACCCGGTACCCAGAGGCTATTCCTCTGAGAACCATCACTGCGCCTGCAGTGGCACGGGCCCTGATGGGGATTTTTACCAGAGTGGGTTTCCCCAAAGAGGTGGTGTCCGACAGGGGTAGCAATTTTATGTCTGCCTACATGCAAGCCATGTGGAAGGAGTGTGGGGTTACTTCTCCACCCCTTACCACCCACAGACCAATGGTCTCGTGGAGAGATTTAACAAGACCCTAAAGGGCATGATCAGGAGTCTGCCTGAGGGCCTGAGGAAAAAGTGGGACATCCTCTTGCCCTGTTTGTTGTTTTCCTACAGGGAGGTACCGCAGAAGGGAGTGGGCTTCAGCCCCTTTGAGCTTTTGTATGGTCACCCTGTTAGGGGACCTCTCAGTTTAGTGAAGGATGGGTGGGAGAAGACTCCAAGGAGGCTTCCCCAGGATGTAGTGAGCTACATGCTGGCCTTCCGTAGCCAAATGGCTAAGTTGTGGAAACAAGCTTCTGACAACTTAGAGGCCAGCCAGGCGGTAATGAAGGAATGGTACGACCAGCACTCTCACCCTGTGGAGCTAGAACCTGGACAGAAGGTGTGGGTCATGGAGCCTGGGGAGCTTAGTGCCCTCCAGGATCGCTGGACTGGCCCTTATGAGATATTGGAAAAGAAGGGTAAGGCCACTTACCTAGTGGACCTTAAGACCCCCAGGCAGCCCCACAGGGTGCTACACGCCAACCGCCTCAAACCCCACCATGAGAGGTCTGAGCTCACCTTACTGATGGTGACTGATGGGGCTGAGGAAGAGGAAAGTGAACCTCTCCCGGACCTCTTTGCTTCCAAAGAGAAGGATGGATCGGTGGAGGGAGAGGTCCTCTCCCCATCCTTGACTCCTGAGCAACAGAGGGACTGCCGCGAGGTCCTGGGGCAGTTCTCCTCAGTGTTCTCCCTTATCCCGGGGATTACCCACCTGTGTACCCATGATGTGGACACAGGAGACAGCCCCCCTGTCAAGTAAAAATCTTACAGGCTGTCAGATAAGGTGAAGGCCAGCATCCAGAGTGAAGTCACTAAGATGCTGGAGTTGGGGGTGATAGAGCCCTCCAACAGCCCTTGGTCCAGTCCGTTGGTTCTGGTACCAAAAGCTGCCCCACCGGGCACCACACCAGAACTTAGGTTCAATGTGGATTACAGGGGACTGAACTCTGTGACCAAGACTGATGCTCATCCTATCCCTAGGGCGGATGAGCTCATTGACCGACTAGGAGCTGCCCGATACCTGAGTACCTTTGACCTCACGTCGGGGTACTGGCAGATCGCCCTAACAGATGGAGCTAAAGAGAGGTCCGCCTTTTCCACCCCAGAGGGCCACTACCAGTTTAGAGTGATGCCCTTTGGACTGAAAAACACTCCTGCCACCTTCCAGCGGCTGGTGAACCGGGTCCTCTCCGGTTTAGAGGCCTTCTCTGCTGCCTACCTGGACGACATAGCTGTCTTCAGTAGCAGCTGGGAGGACCATTTGGGTCACCTCCAGGAAGTGCTTCAGGCTCTGCAGCAGGCAGGCCTGACTATCAAAGCTAGCAAATGCCTGATAGGGCAAGGGTCGGTAGTCTCCCCAGGACACTTGGTGGGCGGGGGCAAGGTGCAACCCCTACAGGCCAAGATAGAAACCATCCTGGCCTGGGAGCCTCCCAAAATACAAACTGAGGTCAGGGCATTCCTGGGCCTCACAGGTTACTACCGCAGATTTGTCAAGGGCTATGGCACCGTTGTGGCCCCCTTGACTGAGCTAACCTCTAAGAAACAACCTAGAAAAGTGATCTGGACAGAGGCTTGCCAAAAAGCCTTTGACTCTCTAAAGCAGACCATGTGCACCGCTCCTGTGCTCAGGGCCCCTGACTTCTCCAAAGAGTTCATTGTCCAAACGGACGCCTCAGAGCACGGCATAGGGGCAGTACTTTCGCAACTCAATGAAGAGGGACGGGACCAACCAGTAGCCTTCACCTCCAGGAGGCTGCTCCCCCGAGAACAGCGGTGGAGCGCGATAGAGAGGGAAGCCTTTGCGGTGGTCTGGGCTGTAAAGAAGCTGAGGCCATATTTGTTTGGCTCCCACTTCCTGATTCAGACTGACCACCGGCCCCTCAGATGGCTCATGCAAATGAGGGGCGAGAATCCCAAATTGTTGAGGTGGTCCATTTCCCTACAGGGGATGGACTTCAGGGTGGAACACAGACCCGGAGTAGACCACGCCAATGCTGACGGTCTCTCTCGGTTTTTCCGCCTTAGTGATGAGAACTCCCTGGAGGTTGGGTAGTTCTCCCCACTTTCAGCTGGGGGGACATGTGTTAGACCTGTTAGCCTTAGGGTGGTCTCCCCTACATTTTTGCCCTTTTTGCCTCCCATTTTTATCCTATATTTTGTTGGACTTAGGACTCTGGGCGCCTCACCACTGCTAAACAGTGCTGAGGTGCAGGTGCTCTCCCCTAAAACCTTGTGAGGCTGGCATATCTGCCACAAGCCACTGCTAACGCAGTAAGGCTTACTCCTCCATAGGCTAACATTGGGAACCTCCCTCTATGGACTAACTTCTGACAGGGACCTAATAAGTCTATCATGTTTGGTCTTGTTGGACTCGGGGCGGGGAACCCTTTCCAATGATATATAGGGTTTGGGCATTCCTTCGCTAGGGATCCCATTTTTATAAAGGGAACCTTTTCCTGCCTACACTTAGATTAGGCTGCAGACTCCCCCCTCCCCTCTGCATACTGATAGCCTGCCTGAGTTGGGAGGTGGGAGTGGTGATTCACACCTTCTGCCCTGGGATGAGCTGTGATGGGCTGCCCACTGTAGCCTTAACGGCCTGTCTCTCGTCACTGTGACAGCTAGGTCAGGGAAGGCAGGGAACATACCAGAACTCCCTGGACTCTTCCAGAAGCCCCTGCCCCCTGACCCTTCCAGAGACTTCCACCACTTTCTAGCCCCTAGACTAAAAAGATATATAAGGGAGGGTCCTGGCCTCACATTCTTGTTACACCCTGGACTAAGAAGAATCCCTGCTGGAGTAAGGACTGCTGCGCCAGGAAGGATTGCCAGACTGAAGGAGGCTGACTGCTCCAAGGAACTGCTGCCCCATCTACTGTGCTGTCTCACTGCCTGCTGATCCTGCCCTGCCAGGGAGACTGAAGGACTACCATCACCAGAGTGTCTCCACAAGATGTCTGAGAAACTACCTTCCCGTGAACAACATTCATAAGGACTGCATTTTCTTGAACCACAGAATTCCCAAGACTTACCCTGGAACTTGTGACTACGTGAAGCCTTGCTGGCTCTGGGACTTTTAAAGGACCTGCCCCTGCCAAACAGGGTGTGGAAAGCCAACTGGTTCCTCTCCCAACGTCAACGCTGCCAGTGCGGGCTGAGCGCTCAATTTAAATCGCCCCCTGTGGTGCTGTTTGCGTGGGTCTAAAACCACCTTGTGGACTGCCCTGTGGGAGAAGGACTTGTCACGGGACCTAAAAGCACTGTGGGCCGCTATGTAGCGCTGCGAAGGTAAGCGCTGTTTCACTGCCACGAGCCCGAGCTGAACTGGCAAGTGGAGCTGTTCCCCAGGTCACCGCCGCGGGCCAGGGCAAAAGCGCATCGGTAACTCTTTTGAAACTCCCTCCAAAGACCCGGGAGCCTCGCGAGCCCCGTGCGCGTCACCACTGACGTCAGCTGTTGAGCCGCGCTGGGATTGGCGGCTTCACAGCGGTTGCCTGGCAACGGGGGATCGTCACGAGGAGGAAGCAGTGCCCGGGAGAAGGAAACGCGAGGAGTCACCAAGGGATCTCGCCGCGTCTACCAGACCTGCTAATAACAGCAGGAGCGGGAGAGAGCGAGAGGCCGTGCCCACCCCCAGGTAACTGACCGGGAGCGTCCAGGGAGTAGGTGGCGTCTCCAACGGAGGGCGGGGTGGCCGGCCTGCAGGGAACCATTCACTGCTCTCCGCCTATTGGGGAATTGTGTAGACTGCCCGGTACAGCTTGTGCACCCCTCCTAGGGAAAAGGGGGGGGGGCTGACTGACTGCACCAAAATCGCGGGCCTGACGAGGACAACCTCGAAGTAAACCACGGACTGCAGGGACTGGTTCAAGTGACTATCAGACCTGCTTGGACGGTACCATCTGGCCCCAGTGACTTGCGGGGTCCTAAACAGTATACCGGGGCACATTACCCATTTGTTTGCGGATAACCTTTGGCACAGTACAGCGGGGGCATATTAACACTGGGAACCTCGCACTAAGTGACTCTGTTCTGGGGCTAGGTGGGATAGTCCTGGCACCAATTCTTTTATGATGCAGGCTTGAGACTGAGCTGGCAATTACCCGATCGCTTGACTGCAGAACACGAACTGCCGCAGTTTGCTAGATTATTTCCCCTCACAAGGAACACTGTCAGGCAGGTCCTGCAAATAAGAGTTCTTGGCTTGTATGGACTGCCGGGGATTTGATCTGGCCTTGGAAACTGGATCCATTTTTAATAGTGACCTTGCCTGGGAACTAGATTTGCCTAATTATTGAGGTTGCCTGCAACTGCATTTATTTGATTATTGATCTTGCCTGCAACTGCATTTATTTGATGATTGATCTTGCCTGAAGCTTAGATAAAGATATTTAATTTTTCATAAACAACTGGTGCGGTGTCCTTTTGTGAGTGTTTCTTATTGCGTCACTGCTGCTGCGTGTTGCACAAATACTTTACACATTGCCTCTGACGTTACGCCTTTGCTGCTCTGCGCCAAGCTACCAGGTCGGAAGCGGTGCTCCCTACTTGGACTAGGGTGCATACCCCTGCCAACTAGAGACCCCGGTTCTAACACCCACCTACAACTATGCCCCATCGGACCATGTCCCGCCGTCGCCGGATCTCCAGTGGTTCCATCGCCGGGGCAAAAAGGACCAGGGACAATGGGCATCCATGTTTTGTACCCCGCTCTATAGTAATGAGTGCAGAAACCACTGCACACTCTAGCAGTTGGTTGACAATATAGTAGATGAACCCAACAGACAAAATCTGATCCGAGACTCATGCTAGACAAAATCTCCCACATATAGTCCCATTGTAGGGTTTTAAAGGCTTTCTCAATATCCAAGGAGACTGCAGCCACCTGCATATCCATTTCAGCAGTAGAGTGCAATATATGAGAGAGTCAGCGCAAATTTATGTGAGTTCCCCGGCTTGGCATAAACCCACATTGTTCTTCATACACCAGCTGTTTAACTACCCTATCTTGTCGCATTGCTGATACTTTAGCCAACATTTTTGTATCTACTCCTAACATGGCCAAAGGTCGGCATGAGCCAGGCAGAGAGGGATCCTTGCCTGATTTGGGGAGCATGACTATCTGGGGCTCCCACATGGAAGAAGGGAGAGTTCCCACGCCTTTGGCCTCATGCAGGGTCTCCAACAACTTAGTGAGTAACATATCCGCAAACATCTGAAAGTACTCCACCAGGAGACCATCTGGACCCGGGGCCTTGCAGCGTTCCATACCCTGCACTGCCTCCCGGAGGTCTTCAAGTCGAATCTCTCCCCCTAGTTCATTGCGTAGGTCATCTGTAAGGCGTGGTAGTATTATATAGTCAAGGAACAGTCCTTTTTCTGATCTGTCAACCAACTTGCCCTCTCTATACACTGTTTTCCAAGTGTGTACACAGTAAGGCGTTTATGGCCATCTGCGTAGAGATGAGGGCAGCGTCAGCCCACTTTAACGTCAATATAATCAGGAGGGCGTTCTCGCTTAAGGAGCCATGCCATTAGCTTACCCAATTTATCCCCCTACCGGTGCAGGAGCTGGCAGTATTCCCGGCAGACAAGGCAATCCAATCTTTCCCATATGTCTCCTACTCTGCGCTGGGCATGCAGCAATGTCTCCCTGCGTGCCTCCACAGCAGGATCCTTATTTTGTAGTGTGGCCAATATGCTCTTCACCTCGGTGAGATCTTTCTCGAACTGTTTCCGCATGCCGCCCACCATTGACAGGCATTCCCCATGCATCACGACCTTCAGCGCATTCCACTCTGCCCCCCTGGCATTAGCAGACAACCAGTTGGCTCAAAAATAGCTGCAGGTCATCTCTCTGAGTTCCTCTCGAAATATGTCATCTTTCAGGGCCTCAGGTTGTTGGCGCCAAAGAGGAACCTTAAGCCGGCCACTCTTAGTCCCCCATTACAATAACACAGGGGAGTGATCTGAAAGGAATCCCCCTAACACCCTAATCTGTAGGGCTGCCACTGAAGCATCACCAGTAAGCAAAAAGTGATCTAAGCGTTTATAGACTGAACGCACTGGATGTACCATGTGTAACCCTGTTCATCTGGATGTGTCATGCGCCACAGGTCCACACAACCTAGGCGGTCCATGACCTCCCAGTGAGCAGTCAACAAATTGGGTTTTGTGTATGTTTTTGGGGGTTCTATCTAACACCCTCGTACATTCCATGTACCTAAATTAAAACACGCTATCTATTCTTGCGAAAAATGTTCTAATGCTGCCATCTGAACTAAATGCCATAATCAAAAACACCCCACCCACCGGGTAAACACATTAAAAACAAGCCGTTCCTTCGCAATTATAGCCCTACCCACAACTCCCACCCTAAGGACAGGAGTGAATCAAAACAGTCATCTTACTACCCAATTAAAAGAGGAACTTCTGCCTGGAATATAAACCCTTATACAGTCCTGTACAAACCAATTAAACATCTCCATGTTCAGCCACACCACAGCTATTCCACTGTTATCTCTGTGCCGGGATGAGGGGATGCCCCAGTGGGGCCACTGTCAGTGAGCTACAGGTGTACCCATCCACCACCAGCCACACAACATGCTCAATCACACTCCTTCAGCTACTGCAGTCTCATCCAGCACAGCAAGGAAAATCAGAAGCTAGAAATGAAGGAGAAAAAGCAGAGAGAAAGAAGAAAAAAAGGGGAGGAGCTGGCCCGCAATACAGTGCTTCTGCTCCCATCCCACCAGTGTGGTTATTAGACTAGCGAGCCAAAGTTAGACATCCTTAGTTGACTTAGGTTTTACCTCCAGTCCCCCAACTCCTCGTTCACCAGTGCTCCCATTTCCAATTATCCATGAGCACACACTGTCCCAGTTATTTGCCGATAGTTCAGGTGTTGGTGGCTTCGGGGGTATCCTCCACAATATCCCCCATATTTGCTTCTGAGCTTGCAGCGGTCACCACCTCCATCAGAGCTCTAGCTTCCTCATGTTCAGCCTGAAAAAAGGCAGTGCTCACTCAAGATGAATGCACCCCCTTCACTGTCTGAACTCAATCATTCCAAGTCTAAGGAGCCATCCTGCCGCACTAACACTCTTTGTGTAGATCTCAAGGAACACCTACTCCACAGACCATGCTTGCTTGTCCTCCGTGAGGTCCAGGGCGGCCATGTTCGCCAGTGGAACCCTTGGAGGCTAAGGTCCGGCCCTCTCCTCTTACCTCCAGCCAGTACCAAGCAGCTTCAGGCATGGTGAAATAGTGGGTGTAACTCCCTTGTATGACCTTGAGCTTAATGGAATAATGTAGCATATACTGTAAGTTCATCGCCCTCAGCTTTTGCTTCACGCTGCCAAAAGACATTCTCTGTTGCTGTACTAGGCGTGTATAGTTCGGAAAGATGCGATGGTATGGTTTTTTAAAAATGGGTCTTCTTCCCGTCGTGCCTCCCTAAGTATGCAGTCTCGATACCTGTAATTGCGGATCCTGGAAATAAGTGTATGACGGGAGGTACCAACCGAGGGGGGGGAGGGGTCAGGCCCAGTGCATGATGCACCTGTTCGATCACAAAGAAGGAAGAGAGGGGGGCTGATGGAACTGCCGCTTTGATCCAGTTCTCAAGGAAGAGTTTAAGAGTACTTCCTTCTGCACACTCCAGGAATCCCACAAAATGTGCATTACATCTGCGGGAGTGGCCCTCTGCATCTTGGGCTCCAAAACCGCTGTTTTTGCCGCTAGGTCAGAATGGGCCATTTTTAGGCTGGAGACCTCGGTCTCCAGCTTTGAAACATTCTGTTCAGTAGCCAGGGATCTCTCCGCCACCTCCCGCAGGTCCACTCTCAATAGTTCAACGTCAAGGGAGACGGAGTCTATTTTTGCCTGGACCGTCACACTGAAAGACTCAATGGCAGCAAGGATATGGGCGCTAGTAGGGTTAATCTGTGTGCTGACCATCACGGGCAGGGTCACCCGGAGAGAACGGGCACAGTGTGCCACCCTGCACTGTATACCGGTCCATCTTGGTATGCTGCTGCCCACTCTGCAGCCTGACTTTCCCCATGACTGTTTCTTCAAATGCTGAGGGCCAGGAGCGGTGTAGCCAGGTCCCACCTCTGGAAGGCCCAAACACCCAGAAATGTGGGAACGTCTGTCAGGGGATCTCCGAGGTCTCGATGGAAGTAGGACACTGTCAACAGCTGTTTATAACTTTACATATTAGTGGGCCTTCACAGGAGGGGGGCACCACTGATACACAGCAGGTAAGTACAATTATTATGCCAGGACACTGAGCGGGCTACTCTCCCCCTTGGTGGCAATGCTGCAAACTCACTACCACATCAGCATACCTCAATGGGCCGGTAAGTACGGTTCATAGCAGGTAGTAGTCAACCGCAGCCCCCAGGGAGTGTGTCTCACCACACTAGCAGTCGCAAATCACCTGTGGTGGCACACAGTGCTTCCAGCAACAGGAGAATGACCTCATTCACGCCGTTCCTCTTGTCTAGCTACCAGCGTTCTTTCTCCCCCTAGTCTTTTTACATAGTCCCAACAGGGAGGCAGCCTCAGCAATGAAAGCATCTGAAGAGTGAGCGCCGTCCAGACAGGCTTTTAGGCTTCAAGTCAAATAGTGAGTGCATCTCATGCAGAACACCCGCAGGTTAAGTCTGGTCAGCAGGCCCTACAAGTGTGGCCCTGAAGCACCTCAACTTGGTTCCATGGGGCCTGAGAGTATGTCACCATCCCCCCACAGCCAGGTCAGGCCGACATCTTCAGCTGTCAGTCCTGGGGGGTCAATACACCACTTTGCCCTCCTAGTGGGCAGCCCTCCCTGGTTATCCAACAGTTTGGGCCCGTCCTCACACCTTCTTGCAGCACCAGAGCACACCCTGCCTTGGATGGTGGCTTGGGAGTATCCCGCTGTCTCTTCGCCTCGCTGCTAAGGCCCGAGGCAGAGTCGCAGGCGGCAGCGGAGAGCCTGTCCGGCCCCTCATAGAGCTGCAGGCCCCAACCTGAAGCCCGCTGCCTACGCCAGGCTACCGCTCCGCCTCTAAAATTGCTCGCCCCTTTCCCTCAGAATTTAGACTCACCCCCACAGACAAACCCTTGACTCCAGCTAGAACAGTACACGATCTGGGGGTTATGTTGGATGATAACCTCCAGTTGTTGTAACAAGTTAATAAGACAGTGGGCACCTGTTTCTCCCTGATTAGAGCCTTATGAATGATCCTCCCTCTGCTGCCCATTACTACCAGGTCACAGGTAGTGAGGAGTGTAATAATGAGCAGGTTGGATTATTGCAATTCACTATACCTAGGTGCACCAAACTCAGTAATACTGAAGTTGCAAAGTATTCAGACTATAGCAGCCAAATTGACTTTAAACTGGCAGCATAGATCGCTGGCTTTGAAGAACCTTCATTGGCTGCCAATCTCCCAAAGAATACAATTTAAATCCCTCTGAATGGCGTTTAGAGCAGTACATGGGTTGGGCCCGAAATCCTTGCAGAAAAAATTTAAGTAGTATGCTCCCAGGAGAAATCTCTGTTCATCAAGCACAAATCTGGTGGCTACTACAAGATTCAAGAAGACTAGGACTGGTGGGAGAGCCTTTGGTGTGGCAGCCTCGTGGCTTTGGAATGATTTCCACTTAGACATTAGACAAATTCAGACCCTGCTTCCATTTAGAAAGAGGTTGAAGACCTGGCTCTTCCTGACGGAGGAGTAACTTGAGTATTTCTTTATCTTTTGGATAGGTCACCTACATGCACACTGACAACAGGATAAGTCTCAGCGCCAGGATACCCGTGGGGTGACAGCTGCGCTATATAAGTTTAAATTACATTACATTATATAAAGCACCGAAGTCCTCCCGCGGTGCTCAGCGGCCTCCCGCCTCCGAGTCAGCCTCGCCCACATTCGGTCGACCACCTCAATTGCCTTCGGTGGTAGTATCTGTTATGGGTCTAGTTGTTGAATATGGCAGTCAGCTCCTATTGGTTGCTAGGCACGCGGACATCAGTTAGTGACTAGTGTGTATATAACTGACGTCAGAGTGATATAACGGAGAATTCACTGTGACTCTGCGCAGTCACCGCTCATCGCACAAGCTCTTTCACTTGCTGAATAAAATTCTTAAATTCATTCCTTTCTTCTGGAATTCCTTCACTTTTATTTCACAACATATGGCGAAGAGGACGGGATGCGATTAAATTAACGAGCTTGTGGATGGTCGTCTTCCAGCAGCGTGTTCATTTCTTCGAGGCAAGTGACGAGATTCATTCTTTTTCTTGAGTAAAGGTTTTATTCTAATTCATTCTTCGTTATTTTTGGGCATGCTGTGAAGCGGAATAAAGCTCTTCCTGCATGAGGCAGTGTTCGACAAAAGTACATTGCGTGGAAACATTCGCACTCACCAAGCTGATTCAAGATTATTTTCAGGAAAGTTCAGAGCGCTTTTTCATTTCAACAGAACCTTCATCTGTTTGATTGTGCTTTTTCTTTCAACTTCTGTGTTCGCAGCGTTTGAGGTAAATCAGTTGAAGTGAAGTGCGGCGATGCTTCAATCATGGTTGACGGTTATGTCATGATATAAGTGCAACTGTCACCTGTCAACCGCCTCAGCTGTGCGGCAACCAGTTATTCTGCTCACACGTCATTACGTCTATTACGTAGGTAACGCGACGCCATTTTGGGTGCTGAATTCACATTGAAACACATGGCCTCGCCGTTACGCTCACAGGATATTCAAGGTACTATCAGAGAATGGTATTTTGTTAGTTAATGTGAAATATTTTGAAGTCATTATTCGGTTTCACTTGCTGCCAAAGAAATTAAGAGTTCATCGATGTAGTTAAAAGGAATATGGGGCGTTGCCAGTAAAATAAACTCCCGTGTCAATTCGTTGCCACCCAGAAAAAATTGTAGGTCATTTCATTCAGTTGTAAAGTTGAAATTTGTTGTTGTTTCTGGGAACTGAAAGAAGATCTCGAAGTGTACAATCTAACGGGATAAACAAGAGAGTTGTTCTCAATTGGAGATTCTCATTAAAAGAACTGCCGAGACGAGAAATCGTTTGTAGAGCTTTTTAATGCTTTTCACTTTTCGGTCAGATGTGAATGCAGCTTAGGTCAATTAATTTTTCCACTGAACAATCATTGTCATTCACTACATTGTTAAGTAAAAGCCATGTGGATTTAGCATTTAGGTCTTTCAGCAGCTAGATAAGTGAACAAAGGTCACAATTTCAGCGCTTAGCAGAACAGAAGGTAAACTATTATATTTGTTTAGCTTATAAGTTGAAAACGGTCAGAACTCCTTATTTTGACTGAATAACGCTTATTGTCTAAAGTAAACTGTAACATTCTAATTGCATATTTCTTCCTGACAATTCGAAGTAAGTACTCTTCAACTGTAAAGAACTGTTCAAGTACTGTGATACTGCATTATATATAGTGTGTTTCTATTCTGTTTAAATCCAATTAATAGTCACAATTGATATCAGAATAAAAAGAGAGTCAGGGGAAGAAAATCAAGTCATGTCCAGCGAGAGTATTTTCAATGCTCCAGCACATTTTCTCGAAGTTCCAGGTAAAGCGGTGACGAAATGGAAGATATGGTACAAGGCTTTTGAAAATTATTTGGTTGCGATTAATGGCAAGAAATTTGACGCCGAACGTAAAAAAGCTATTCTTTATGGACTTTTAGGAGTTGCAGGCCAAGAAATTTTTGAAAGCCTACCAGAATATGAACCTGTTCCAGGACAGTTCATTTCCCTTGATGATTTTCAGGAGGCTGTGAAAAGATTAGAGAAGCAATTTGATGAAGAAGAGAACATTATGGTGGACAGACATCGTTTTGAGTTAAGGAAACAATTAGAGTCAGAAAATGTAGAAGAGTATATTGGGAGTTTAAGGGTGTTAGCCACTAAGTGCGATTTTGGTGACATGGCAGATATGTACATCCGGGACCAATTTGTATTTCATTGTTTTGAGCGTAAAATTCAGGAGCGATTACTTGCCTGTAAAAAACCTACATTGTCTGAGGTGGTAGATATTGCCAAGGGCATTGAACGGTCACTGGAAGGCAGAAAAGAATTAGCTAAGGTAAATGAAGAATCTTGTTCTAGTGTGTCTTACGTAAACGACAGAAGGCGAAGAGAATATAGTACCGAGAAATCCTACAATTCTAACTATAATTCGAATTCTTCCCCCATCGTATGTTTTAGATGTGGTTCCCTTAACCATAAAGCCAATTCCGTAAGTTGTCCAGCAAGTAAGAAAAGATGTACAAGCTGCCTAAAGGTAGGACATTTCGCAAGCGTTTGTGGAAAATTTGACCAAAAATACAACCGTAGAACAAACATTAATGTAGTAGATGATTTCGATGAGAATATGTGTTCCAACATTGTTCTATAGCCTATCCCACGATGTTAGATGATGGTTTCATTCCTCTCTGTTCTTTTCCATCAGATACCAGTTATGAATGATATACCGTATAAGTAAGTCTGTTAAAGATCCTAATCAGATATGGTGTAGGATATGTTTCATGCAGAGAATAGTAAGTCATACCAACATATCGGGCAGAGTATAATTATAGCAGTTCAGAGGAACTTATAGGAAGTTGATCTTATGAAAGGTTTTAAATGATAAATTTGTCCATTAGACTAATGTATTCATTTCAAACATAGATGTTCTATACTGGGCTAAGAAAGAATATTTGTGGAAATGGAAACCGGACTACAGTTCAAGGGATGCTTCCGTTTTAAAAACATCTTGCACGCGGCCCAAGAAGTTAAATGTTCATAAAGATGGCTACGCTGTAGACAAGATCTTCCTATGCTCGGTTGCTGCACCAAAGATACTCTGATTGCCTAGAGAATTCTCCATTATATCCTCCAAAAACAAAGAACTTATTGGAAGAATGCAGAGCTCCTCACGGACATAATTTCACTGGTTTTGGCTCCTATGCCACTATTTAAAGACATTATACGCGAAACAAGTCATTGTTTGTAATGTAAGGGATGGATATGTCTGTCGTTTAGCCACTTATAGATTGAATTACATCTCCTCAAATAGGTTGGGGGACACAACCTATACCTGGCAGTTTTAGCATAACAGAGTTTTAGGGTTCATACCTTTAGGAACCCTTCTTACTAAGCCGAGCTGAATAATACCTGGTGGATCTTATATTACCACTTACTTCTTACTATTTAATGCTTAGTTTTCCTTATGTGCTTAGAGGGGTGTAAGGAGTTTACTAATTTCATCATAAATCCAATTCAACTTTTGCTATTAAAGAGTATGAGATCATTTAATTATTTCTCCCATAAAAGGGAGATGTTATGGGTCTAGTTGTTGAATATGGCAGTCAGCTCCTATTGGTTGCTAGGCACGCGGACATCAGTTAGTGACTAGTGTGTATATAACTGACGTCAGAGTGATATAACGGAGAATTCACCGTGACTCTGCGCAGTCACCGCTCATCGCACAAGCTCTTTCACTTGCTGAATAAAATTCTTACATTCATTCCTTTCTTCTGGAATTCCTTCACTTTCATTTCACAACAGTATCCCCCAGCGTGGAGGAGATCGAGCCCTCATGGCTATCGACAGCTAGTGTAGGCCACAATGGCGCTTTTCTATCCGGCGGCGCCCATCAGCCCCAGATCGAACCTCTGATTGCCTTAAATAGGACTCCAGCGCTATATGGCAGGATGGACAGATTACTGTAGGAGAGTGAGCGTGCCTGCTCCGGCGCTCCTTACAGTGCATCCGTGGCGGCCGCCATCTTGGCCACGCCTGCCAGGCACAGAATGTTAAATTCCGTAAAAAAATAACATATAATTTACAATGGCAGAGAAGTGTAAATCAATTTTCTTTGCTGTAGGTGACACAGTAATCAATACAAAGGTTCTTACTCTAATCGTGAAAGTTCGTCCTCCAACTCGGTCACGTGCCTCCAGGACCACAACACTCAGTCCGGATTCATGAAGCAATTTTGCTGCAGATAGTCCTAGGAGATAAAAAGGAAACACGTCATTTCAGCATACATAGGCTTGGTAAAGAAAGAAGTATTAATGTAATTAAGCCCACTCAGAAAACGAATTACTCACTACTAGGAAGCAAATGAAGCAGTTAAAATATTTATGCTTTCTTCAAATTGTTATTCAATATTTTTCATTGCTGGAAAAATGGAAAGCTAAATAGCTTTAATCAAACAAATAGAGGTGCACCACACTTGATATTTTCATGACAATGAGTAGCTGCTCAATTTTCAAACATTTCCAATTCTTCAGTTTATTTTCACTTGTGTAAAAATCCAGTGGTTACAGCAAAAACAGCCAGCGTGTTTTGTCCAAAAATTGGACTTCTTTAGGGCATATATTGTTTGTATTTTTATGATCATAAAAAAAAAATCAATGACCATTGAGCATGCACACATCGGCATATATAATGTTCCTATGCTCATGGATGGAAAGTGTCCAGGTTGGAACTTATAGTAATGAAAAAGATCGGTGCTGTATTTCGCAGCCAGCAGCCTCAAAGATCATCCTTTCACATTGCATAAGATATTACGATAAGAAAAAAACTTTACACTGTGCCGCCGTCTATTGAAGGTAGGACAATTCTCAAGCTCGCCTAAGCTGATGCTGCCTGATCACTACAGGAAATACAAGGAATGATGGTTCAAAAGGCTTGTATAGCAGTGACTCCATTACAAAATGTATAACAGGGACTCTCTAGATTCTCCATGATTGCTTGTATACTGTACCCTACCAGTCTCATTGGAGTATTAACTCACTTGACCCCTTGACCCACTCTGCCTGCCGACAGAGCAATAAATATTGAGTTACACCTAGTAGTATCACTTTCATGACGTTTTGTATTAAATATGGACAAACATTACAATTCCAGTTGTTGCTGAGTAGTGACAGTCACGGCCGGCTTGACTTGCGGTTGAGGGGGCCAGGGGTGGTGAGGGGGCGGGGGGTGGTGAGAGGGCGGGGAGTGGTGAGAGGGCGAGGGGTCGCGTGGGATTTGGGCACGGAGGGAGGGGGGTTGGTTTCATTAAAAATTTTAAAGAGTTAACTTCAGGGCCGGACTGGCTACCGGGCAGTTGTGTGTGCTGCCGATCTAGGGGCTAATTTCTCTGTGGTGGGGGCTGATTTCGTTGATGGGGACCTGCGTGCGAATTGAAATAAAAAAAGCAAAACGAATTTCCTTTTGCACACGCAGGTCCCCATCAACGAAATTAGCCCCCAGCACGGCAGCACACACAACTGCCCGGTAGCCAGTTAACTTACCTTCGCCAGTCCGGTCCCGAATCATCTCTGCTGCTCCACACAGGAAGCAGGCAGCCTAGCTCCCCTCCCCTAAGTCAATCAGCATGCTGCAATGGTAGCGTTGTAATTGGCTGGGAAGCCGACCACACAGGCGTCCGTAGGGAGGCCATTTTCTCCATGTTGGCTGCATGCAGCCTACATGGGGAAAAGGGAGAGTGTGCATGTCTAGTTTGGTCGGCCCTGGGGCCGACCAAACAGTCAGCGTCCTGCTCTAGGGCAGGGGAGGAGTGGCTCACCCGTGGGTGAGCCACTCCTCCCCTGCCCTAGAGCAGGACCGCCCACCAGCCCCCAACCAAACCCTTCTGCCTTCTTGCAGTGCAAGAAGCAGAAACATAAAATAGTATTTATAATACCATTTTATGTTTCTGCTTCTTGCACTGCGAGAGAGCAGTGGGGCGGTGCTCCTCCGCCCACATGTAGGAGCTGCCCCTGAGTAGAGAGCAGACAGGGTGTGGCTTAACGGCTAGGGCGATCGACTTTGAAGCTGGGGAACCAGGTTTGAGTCTGACGGTAGGCTCAAACATCCTGTGATTCTAGGCAAATCACATAATGTCTAAAAATTAATGTGCCCCTCTGTAATGCAACTGGTGCTCGTGTAAAGCACTCTGATACCTTCGGGTCAAGTAGGCGCTGTATAAAACTGCAAACAAAAACGCTATTTTAGGTCCTCATTACCAGCTACCGGTGTTTTTCTGATCTCAGTACCAACTACGGTTTGAGAGGTAAATGGGATTAAACGTGTTGCAGTAACTACTGCCTCCCCCACACTTTCCCTAGTTAAATTCCAGTTGGTTAAACTTGACAAAATGTACCAGAGGAAAATCCCCAGGAAAGATCTGGGCATGCAGAAATCTGCATCTATTGCCTTGATGGATGAACTTGAAATGGTTGATAATTATGGCACCTGATATATTCTGATCCCGGGGTAACGGATTTCAACAGGCTTGATAAGTATCACATCTCCCACTAGCCTACATGTTTAGAGGGTCTTAGTGTATTGTTCCTGGCTCGCTTTTTGCCCTAGGTGTAAATAAAGGATTGACAATCTGAATGGAAACAAAACTAATTTGTGTTGAGAAGGACATAACATCTCTACCGCATACAACACATCAACAATGAAAAAGAGTGATAACTCTGCAGCTCAGTTTTCACCAAGGTCTAAGGGAGCCAATCACACCAAGGCTAATATCAACGTTGATATTTTTGGTGAACCGTTACCTACACATGTAATACATTCAGGACTCTGACTAGCACCATTACTGGAAACTCTGCAATTGTGTATCCAGGAGTTTAAGTCCAGGCACCACTTCATGCTAGTTATGACTAAAACAAGTGCAGAGTGTGGTTGTACATTTCCTTTGATACACCTGCCGGATGTATGACGGTACAACGCGTCTTATTACCACGCGTACCGTTACAACGCAGGTTTTTCAACGCAAGTCGTTACAACGACTTGCGTTGGGGGGCTCTGGATAGTGAATAGTTTAATTTACTATTCCAACTCCAGTCCCCGTGGGTAGTAGGGAAGGTGTTGGATAGTAAATTAAACTATTCCCTATCCTAGAGCGCCCTCCAGCGAAAGTCGTTGTAACGACTTTCGTTCTAAAACCTGCATTGTAATGGTACCGCGTTGTTAGGGTTTCGTTGTAAAGGTTGTTCCCCACACCTGCCATACAATCAATTCAACATATCTGCATCTTTTATTTTCTATGCACAGAAGTAGTGTCATATCACATTAAGAGCAACAGAAGCATCTCTGATTAGAGGATACTAATGATGAAAAGAAAAGTTTACTTTCCTTCTATGACCATATTTCTGGTGGGTGCAATGGGCTCATCTAGCCCTTGATGGACTGCACGTTGTTCCGCTGTGGCAGCGGAGTGATACGCTTTACTACCCTGGGGAGAAAATAAAGTCCACTATACTTAAAGATCTGTGCCAAGTAGGCAGAGATCTCTGTGCCTTCAGAAGACCCAGGACCGGGGAAGCTGTGTTGAAGGCACTGAAGATTTTTGTGCAGGTGCATTGTCCCATTGGCCCACACAGGAAAGATTTTGTTTTTGAAAAACAAACCTCCACACCAGGAGTCTTCTTTTGAAAATCAAAAAATAAATGGCAGGCACACTGGGAGTTTTCTGACTGGATGTGGTGATTATTTATTAGTTTTCCTGTTCAGGCCATCGGTCTTTGCCTGGTCGTCTCAAAGAGGGGGGAAAAAGTATGATAGAACTTCTGCTCTAAAGAGGTCACAGGTTCTTTGCCTCATGGCTCCATGTTAGTTGTGTCATTAGTCCAAGGTTTCCACCGGCAGAGCCAGCCGAGGCTCCACTGGCAGAATCCTGACGGCCGACTCTAAAAAAGAGTGAGTGTGTATGAGAAGGACCTCTCTGCCAAACTCGAAGTAAGATCCTATACCTTCCTGCAGATTCTTCACCTTATGGATATCCTCCAGCTGCTCCCCAGCAAAGCGTTTCCAGCATTAAAAGGTGGTACCATGTGGACTCAGCCATGGCTCCACTTGCCCTGGATCTCATGAGATACCAACCAGCACCTCTACACACATTTGTGGCACTTGTTCAACACACCCTTGAGGCTTCAAGGAATATTTGTCATGCATCTGCAAAATCCTCATTCTGACAATCAGAACGCACATCACAATCCCAACTCTTGAACATTTTTTTTCTTCATTTCCCAGTCTGGCTGGGGTGAAATGCTATGGCCAGGAGAGTTCTCATATAACAATTACATACAGGGATCTCTACACAGATATCAGCTTTGTTGTGCCCCCATGGTCACAATCCAGGCTTGTTTCCTATTCCAATAAGCATGAAGCTTTAATCATACTCTTTCTTTGGCTGATTCTGTCCAGCGCTGGGATGCACCCTGTAGGCGATTAAAAATAAATAAATAGATGTTATGCACAAAGGTGCTAAAATGAGGCACTTCAGAATCCATGAAGCCTTGCCTCTCCAACGCTAAAGTGTTATAATAATAAAAGTATGCAGCTGGCAAATGACACGAGTTCTAGTGTAAACTAGGAGAAACGTAATAGCTCTCCACATGTAATCTTCATTTAAAAACTTCTCTGAAATTACAGCCTTGTTTTTCAGAGGCTATATAAAAGATATTGAATGCCACAACAGTTCATCTAGCCCTCCCAAGAACTATGAAAAATATCCAGTATTTAATGTCTCTTTGCTTAAACCAGTACTAGTAAAATAAGGGTTCTTCCTTTGGTTGGTCTTATGCCTATAGACAAAAAATATAAGTTTTGTATAATTGACTAGAAGGATTATGGCCTTGAACATCGATCTTGGGTATTAGCTTTACAAGTAATGCTATCTACATTGGTAGGCAGACTTCATTTTAGTTTTCCTGCTGTGTCGGTTTTCAATCAGACATTTGGTGTCAATTCGGGTACCAACTGTTATGCAGATTTATGAGATCCAAAACTCCTTTTCACTCATCCAAAAGCCTCGTCCTACTGCTGAGAGCTAAAAAAAAAAAATCCTTCACTCTTTTATCCCTCCACTATCCTTTTCAATCAAAATTAACAGACTAACATGTTCACTTCTCAAATTCCATATTCAACTATACTAATATACTACCCAAATAACTGAATAACATATCCACTACTCAAATTACTTCATATTTATACTATACTAATTTTCAACAATAATCCTTTATGGGTTCCGGAGTGGCGTGCTACTCGCCAGAAAAGCGCTTCAACACCCATCAGGGGAACAAGTGCTATATGAGTGCAAATCTTTCTTCCCCTTTTATCCCTCTGCAATTCTTCTCACTCCAAGTAACTGACTAATATCCATGACTGAAATTACTTCATATTTCACCATATTAATTCACAACTAATCCTTTATAGGCTTCCTGAATAACGCGCATCAACCAGCGCTATATAAATACAAACCTTTGTCCTCTTCTATCCTTCTGCTATCATTCCAGATCCAAATAACTGACTAACCTATCCACCACCTAAAATGTACTTGCATGTTTCACTATACTAATTCAACACTAATCCTCTATGGGTCCCGGAGTAGCGTGCTACTCGCCGAAAAATCGCTTTGACGCCTCTTCAGGGGTAGTAAGCGCTATATAAATGCAATTACAATACAATTACAATACAATACAATATGGGCCTACAGGCCCATAGGAATGAATAGGAAATTGAATGAGCAATTTGCGAGTACCAATAGGTACTCGCAAATTGCGCATGCAATTTCAAGAGTGCAAGGGTCTCAAAAGGACACCCTGTTGCACCCCTGAAATTGTGATGTGCACCCATGTTGCGTACACACATGCCCCAAGGGCATGTGTGTGCGCAACATAAAACTTTGAAAAATGCACTTTAGTGCATTTTTCAAAGTTTTTGCCAATTACCGACCAGTTTAATTGCTCGTAATTTGCCGTCCCCAAATAAGGAAATGCTATTTAAAAGTGGTTCTTGCATTGCATTTAAGGAATCGCAAATTGCAATTCCTTAAATGCAATCGCAATTTAGGAAATCGAACAAATTGCGATTACCTAAATTGAGCGTCCCCAACACTTAGATGCATCGCAAAAGGCCATTTTGTGATCGCAAACGGCCGAATTTTGTGAATCGCACCGTTTGTGCTTGCAAAACCCTTTGATGCATGTGCCCCTTAGACCCTCTCCACCACACTCATCCAAGTCAGGAACTAAGGAGTGATCATGAAGTGTAATTTATCCATTGCAAAACACATTATTCAAGTGACCAAAAGATGCTACCACATGATGAGAGGCCCTCCGTGAATTTCCCCATACCTTGGGTATCCAAATTCTACGATCACACCAGTACTCGCCTATCTTGACCACTTTAATGCACCAGGGGGTCAGTTACTGCGACTGTCGGTGTCCGTCCCATTCCATTGAAGGGATCTGAGTGCGCGGACAGGCAGAGAGACATTTAAAACGCCTGGCATGTTGGGATGCTCCACGAGTTGTGCTGTCACTTCAGGAAAGGAACTTGAATAGTATAGTGAAGGATAGTGATGGGGTTGGATATAGACATTCCAATTCCAGGTCACACTGCATGGTCTACTGAGGACCTACATTTTATCTGCATCCTTTTGCATCTATATAACTACCATATAACATCTGCCGTAGTTACCTACAACGATACCACTTCACCCACAGACGAACCATCCGAATGATGATCTTAGGGATGATGTTAAGACACAGAAGAGGAACACGTACCTAACTGTGCATAAAGTTTGTAACAAAAACACTTTCACACAAAAAAAAAAAAACAGAGGCTAGCAGTATTAAAAGATGGCTGCCTGCCATCCAAAGGCTGTTTACAATTGGTGAAATGGTGGGAGGAACCCTTGCCTTGAGGTGTAATCAAACTTGAACTGAAGAGTAAATGCTGTTAGACGGTGAGCTGTAGTATCCCACAGTGACAGAACTTGTTTGTAGCACAGCAATGGTGACTCAAACCATATTTGATGCTGAAATAACATCAACTGGTATCCTTATCGTGTAATGTTCTATAGGAGGCAGATATTTAAGAAGAAATGGTGAATCATAATGTATAGTATGTGTATCGATCAAAGGCGCACTGCTGGATAAGAGCTCCTTAGCTCAGGTCGGGGTCATACTGGATGGCAAAGTAAATAATTATTTGGAAACGAATACCTGATGCCACTGGAAAACTAACCATCGAACAGTTTAGTTGAGGACCTTGTTGGTTTTACTTCCCCTGAGCAGAAACACTTACCTTCTGATCCCTACCTTGCTCATATCAATGGTTAAGGTCACTGGGAACTGGAACAAAGGTCTGCATGCATAGGTCAATTGTATCAGCAAGTTGTAACCATAAAAGCACAGATTAGTTCGTGGAAACTACAGTCTAAGGTCATGCCTGTGCTTCTTAATTAACTATGCTACATCCACCCCCAGCCCTACCACTGCCTTGTTCTTCCAGATTTCCTCCTTCAACGACTCCCACTCCATTTTCTACCATCATATTACAGAGCATTATGAACTTTTCCTCTTACAGCTTTGCAGCTAGGTTTGTACTTTGTACAGCACAGGCCTACATACAAACAATGGCGAACTGCACAGGGGACCAATAAAGTAACTGCTGCTTCAATAGCACAGAAAAAACCCAAATTATTACAACATCTATCCATTCATTTAAGTACAAAAAATTTAAAGTCAAAGACTAAAAAAATCAGACAGCAAAAAAAACCAATAAAACACTGATGTTTTAATCCTTTTGATTGAAAGCACAATGAGCCAGGAAAAAATGGCTCAAGCCAATCTGTAAAAGGCTAGGCTTCAGACAAATTAAGGTTGGACTTAGAATTTTTAAGGGTGACACTGCACAAACGATTGTGTTCAGCCTAAGCCGTTTTCTCTTATGTGTAGCTTTGATTAGGAGGATGAAAAATCTAAAAACTTAAAAACCTAATGGAATAGGCTACTTTACCATGTTCTACGTTATTGGTCAGCTGCTATATGTTGTTGTTTACTGTCCTGATGTGTATTCTCCTTTTTAACAAAACAGTTAAAAATTTTTTTTTTATTAAATTCGAATATTTAGTGTTCTGTATACTGGAGGGGCCAACCACGAGCTAGTCAATCAATGGATGGCTTGGAAAATGAACTGAATTTTAGGTATTTATGCAAAGGAAATGTGCTGATAGGAAATCTGTTGATATTCTACCCGCTGCTATTGTTTCATTATGTATTATGATGAGTTTATATTGTTACATGATGTATTATGATTGTATGTTTGTATCTTACAAGGTTTTTTTAAACCGAATAAAGATTGAATTGGAAAGCACAATGAAACCACATTTAACTAGCCTGCATCTGTAACGAAATTACATCTGCTAATCAATGACAAGCCTCTCGATAAAAGTCAGCTACTAATTAGATGACCTTTTAATATAACTACAAAATAGCAGCTTCAATTGAGTGGGTACTTACTGATGCAGAAAACGAGGCCATTTACACAAGGTAAACAAGTATGTAATGAATTCAAGAAGAATAAAAAGATTTCAGATAAAAAACATATAAGTAGGTTCACCTCATAGGCCACTTGCTGAGGTACACTGCGTTGCACAAGGGGGAAAACACAGCATAAAGCCCTATCTTTGAAGATTTGCCTGCTGCTGCGGTCATCCTCGGTGCTGGACCTCTAAAACTGCCTTGTGTGACACACACCCTCGCAGAGGTATGTGTGTACTGTCTAGCATAGCATCTGTGCTGGAGGCATACCCTTTGAGTACAAAATCCTAAGTCTAGACAAACAGAGAAGAATCCCACACACTGGATCTGTGTTGTTAACTTTACACATGCAAAACACGTTTTTTTGACAAATGGAACCATTTTTCTTAGTTAACACCAGCGGCGGCCAGCATGGCTCGCCATTGCGCAATTCACCGTTGAGCCGGGTCCCACGTCTCCACTCGTGCTCTTCTTCATCTCAGACGGAAGCACAGCCAGGCAAGAAGAACAGGGAAAGTGCGCATAACTATTTTGGGCAGCCCGAGAGGGCCGAGCAAATAGTCATTGCACGAATAAGGTGTGACAAACCACTCCTACCGGGCCCTGCTCCTCGAGCAGCCCCGCCCACCCTCCCAACCACCTGCAAAGCAGCAAGAA
The DNA here is from genome assembly GCF_964261635.1 of Lissotriton helveticus. Taxonomy (NCBI): domain Eukaryota; kingdom Metazoa; phylum Chordata; class Amphibia; order Caudata; family Salamandridae; genus Lissotriton; species Lissotriton helveticus. The sequence goes on along the minus strand of NC_136069.1, from coordinate 1,324,811,720 downwards.
GCAGCATAACATGATAATAACACAAAGTTATTATCATTTTATGTTTCTGCTTCGCACTACTTAAAAATAGGGCCAGGGTATACAGGTAATTAGGCAGCCGCGTAGCTAGGGGGGGGAGAGGGGGGCGGACCGCCCCAGGCGGCACTGTTTTGGAGGCGGCAAGAGCGGCACTTGTGGCCCGTTGTGGCAGCCTTCATGATTTATTCGGGGTTGTCTGACAATTTGCCAGTCAGTGTCCCCAGCCTCACCGAGGGGATCAATGAGGGTCTCCTCGTTTCATAAAAGCAGCCAGTGGGCAGTGCTTTATATTTCCCGGCTTTTGTGCTCTGCCTGCCGAGACAATTAACACCTAGCTGAAATGTTGGTTGGGGCCGGGGGAACTCAGTTGTTGCTTTAGTGACCCGGGTTAGGCTGGCTGGCGCCGCGTAGTCTAAGACTTATACATTGTATCGACTACTGCGCACTGGAAAAATAACTTGCTAAGTGTGGTCCCGGGAGCGTTTTGGGAGTCACGTGATGTGGGACTTCATCGGCTACCTTGGAGTTTAAAAAATAAGAAATGTCTGTCTTGGTCCATGCAGCAGCACAAGTGATTGTTTCCTTTCTCTCACGCACACAAGTGACAGCGCAGCTTGCGTGTGACCCGGTAGACACCGGGTGGTGGTGTCAGAGTTGCCAGCAGCAGAGAGTGGCCATGGAGGACGTGTAACAGTTCAAGTAAAGTATTTGGAGGGCATGATCATGGCAGCAGCAGCAGCACTAGTCTCTGCTGATGATCGAGGACAACCAACAGAACAGGTAACAGTGCTCACCCGAATACCATATTCGTTGTGCATTTTTAGCTCTGGCTAAAGTTTGTTCTGAAAGAAAACATTGTGTGTAATCTGTGCGGGATTAAAAGTGTGCACACATACCATGAAAGGCCGTTAACGCTGTTTAATTACAGTGTAGGTCAGTTATTTAACTTGGTGCCTCTTATAAGAAGGAGATGCGCAGATCTACCCAGTGGTTAGATTGTCCAGAAGACATAATCTTAGATTCAATCTGCCAGCTGACAAAGCCCCCCTCCACCAGGTGCAAGGGACTAACTTCCGAGACAGAGAGCTCCGAGCTCTCCTTGCAGCATGCACATACACCCCCTGGCAAGGGTGCCTGCATGGCAGACTGAAACACTGCGCAGCCGCTGCGGTGCTTTTTCACACTTCTTTGTTTGCTCTTAACTATTGCCGTACGTGGAGCCTGCAAACAGAAGCAAAATAAGACCTGTTCTGTTCAATGCGACTAGAAGCCTGGAGCTGGCAGGAGAGGAGCTGGTGGGGGAGAGGGACTCTGAGTGCTCACACATTTTAACGTCTACACAAAACTGCAGAAATCGGACATCAAGCTGCCTGCATGCTTTTTATAATTAACCATTACTGTTGTATTATGAAATATTTCGTTTACTCGCATGGTTGTGCAGCCTGTATCAGATTGTATGTGTCTGACAACTTTGGCTAACCTTGCCTTTTACTAGAGCTACTTGTGTTTATCATGTTTAGCCACCCCAGACTTCTCCCATTATATTACATAACGGGCTCAAAAGTCCCAGCATGCAAAAGGAATGCTTATGTTGTATACCCGTGTATAAGAATTTCAGGCGCATTTCCACTGGTTCTGCCTTCTATAGACCCTAATAAGGTGCAAGAAGTGGAAATCATTTCTTTAATTGATCACCTTACGCTAACGTGGCCGCTTCGGTCAGCCCGGAATAGTGTTACATTAGAAGTATTCAAATGTCACACATAACCATACTGCCAGCATAGAAATGTCACATAAACAAACTGAAAAATTGACAGCTACGAGCATGGGGTAGTGAGTGGGTAAGCCCATTTCAGCTACTGCTAACTTCACTGTGAGGGACAGAATTCTGACCTTTCACAAGGAATGCCTCAACACAGAAATCACCCCCTTTCAGTGGCAGGCACTACTATAGCAAGAAGAGTTTTTTTTAGAAGAAAACATTTTTGAGCGCATGCTTCCCCCTCATTTAACAGCCATGCCAAGTATCGGGCATCAGGCTTTAGACCAAGGCAGAGCCTGTATGTAATATAGCTCTGTGTGACAGGCTGCAGCTGATTGTGTTGCAAGTGGGGCTTGGGAGGTAGCAGGCGACGCCGCAGACCAGGGCGGACCGCGCAGTCACCTAATGATTTTTATTGATGACCCTATTTCTTTTTTAAATACAGCCTGTGACCTATGATGTGACTCTTCTTAGAGTTTCTTGTTGCTTAGATTGGTGTAATTTCTGATACTTATATATGTTTCCCTCGTCTTTAATGCTTGATTTTGTTTGGGAGAAAGTGTCACTCATGGTCATTGAAATGTCACTCATATTTACACTGAAATTATGAAAATGTCACACATAGCTATCTGAAATCTTAGCAGCTATGAGTCTTTTGTAAGCCTTCTCATGGCTCAGAAGAGGTAGTTTCCGATATTTATTTCTTCACATGGACTTTATTCCTCAGTTACATTTGTGATAAACTGTTACTCAAGGTGTCACAAATTTGGAACTACAAATGTCACTCATGAAAGCAATTATTCCATAGAAATGTCACATTTATCAATCTGAAAACTTGACAGCTGGGTGTAATTTCTGGTATTTATATGTTTTTCTCGTCTTCATTGCTTGATTTTTGTCGCAGTGTCACTCATAGTCATTGTATGTCACTCATAATTACAGAGAAAGTCAGAAAATGTCACACCTAACCAATCTGATACCTTGGCAGCTATGCACACGTTGCACGCATGGTGGTGTGGTGTGCGCGCCGTGACAGGCCGGTCATCCGGAAGTCGGGCAGTCTCTCCTGGGCAATGTCAACCTCCAGCGCACTTACAGGGGGGCGGCAATCTGAGGGATAGCCCCGGGCGCCACAAGATCTAGCTACGGATGGGAATGTTGCACCAATTGGTTCCAAATCTACACTGTTCTCCGAAGATTGGTAAATGTGTTCCCTGCTCAGACGCCAGAACCTGCTACTTACATCCACTCTGATTGTGTCTCTGTCTTCGACCCTATACAGTGCTCCACTGACATTTTGTTAGGTTTGCGGTTAACAAATGCCACAAATGTAGACACACATAGGTTTATCTATCCTTACTGATCCTCTGCAGCAAACATTTGATAACTCAGCTAGCACGATTGTGTCTTAGATTCCATGAGCCCATGAAGGTCACTGTCTGGATATACACTCACAGTGTGCTTCAGCAGCACTCCCTGGAGCTGGGATATGGGGGTATCAGGATGTCTCTAGCCTGCAGACGGAGGAACATTTTATTTGTAGGCAGCTTTTGCAACTGCTTCCCACAATCTCACATTTTATAATACACTCTGAGCTTAATCTCTAATATATTACTGAAAAGTAAAGTTAGTGCCCCTCTTTTTATGGATCAGAGTATGGGCCAACGCCGAGGCTAGCCTGAACTAAGATATTCTCTTAGATTGCCTCAAAAGGATAGAGAACTAACAATCCCCTGAACAGATTTAAGTCAAAAGCAATTTTAAAGCACTAAACTAACTCAGTGAGGAAGATCCTTGCTATTTCGTTATAGGACTGGCTTGGTGGGGTGGCTGTTGAACTTCCCAGGCTCTGGTGGCTCTTCGGGGTCTCCAGCTCTGGGTTGTCCCTGCGATGCACTATCTGACCAGACCATAATGCTCTTTATGTTTCTCTGCAAATTTTATAAAACATATTTTATCTTATTTACTAATCCTCTTGTAAAACTACAAAAGATACGCAAGTGCAAGGATACTATGTATTTCCTTCAATTTTTAAATGATCATGATGTCTGTTAAACTGTTGGTGCATTTTTGAAAGCAGCGGCGAGGAGTAGGAAATCAATTGTGCATTATGATGGCCATGTTCACTAGGGAGGTTAAGGGCTGGAGAAGAAATCTGGCTAGTGTACCTAACAAATAGTTTTTTACTGATATTTTTCAAATTAATGTGACATTTTGCACATGATTTCTCTGATGTTTTTACCTCTGGATCGTTATGGGCCGAATAAAGTAACTTGAATTTGATATAGACGTATGTTTTTTTTTCCTTTCCGTCCAGTAAACGATTTGCTATGCTGCAAAAGTATTTTCTTTTAATGTATCATGCTTTGAATCTTGTATGTTATATATCACTTTTGATCTCAATCTTTCATAAAAAAATTGAAATCTATAAATGGGAGTATGCATGAGTGTGTGCTTTTACTCATATTCTTGAATTTGAATGTTCCTCATATTTATCTCCTCCCGACATACTTCAATGGTGACTTACCTGTTGTGATGGCCACTAGGGAAGACGTGTTGATTTGATGGCACTGACACCTGTGATTGCATTTTGATGGAATGTTGAAACAATCATTTCTTCCACTGGTGTGTGGGGGAAAGGGACTTCAATCATAGGACCGTCTTCAGTGCTAGCAGCCCCAACTCTTCTTGATGCCAAGATTGCCTTTGTACGAGATCGTAAAGCATACCAACACTTTCTAATTTCTTCGCTGGTCCTGTATTTCACCCCCACTGCACTGATGCAGTCTTGTAATATGCCTCCATATTCATTTTTTGGTGGTTTCTGATACATTGAAAGATGAGTTCCCAAAGAGCTAGTCACTCTCAGCAACACACTCTAAATCAGCATCACTGAACTTGCTCTTTTTTTAGGTGACCCACGACTCACACGACTCATGACTTGCTTTATTTAAAGATTTGTGCTGGCTCAGAAAAAAGACGAGGGCCTCGATTCTCTCCTCTCTTCTCCAACACAACAAACGGCCCATGTCCTGGTTTGCTGGCGGCATCAGTGACTGCTGGTGTGATTTTGCAATTTGCGACTATAATCAAATCTCAGATTCATTATTTTGTGACTGTGAATCACAATGATTCGGTATTGCAGTTCATGCTACATATGTACACATAACTTAACAATTTGCATTTTGGGAGTTGTTTTTTCCCCTGCAAATTACAAATCTTTAATTTACATTTTTATACATTTAGGCCTGGGTTATTTTTGCATGTCTACAGGAAAGACAGTTGATTTTTCTGAAACAAACGAATAGGGCAGATAGAATACACTAATGAGAGAAGTAATATTTGTTTTGTTCTGTTTAAATCTGCACTGAGATGCAATTTGGGATCATATAACTGTAGGTTGCGCGCTATTTTAAGTTAATTCTCTTTAAAAAAATGTATACTGGTTTTACTTTTACTTTTAACAACAACAGATATTCGTGAAAGAGGTGAGTTTACTCGAAGACACCAAATCCTATACCAATATACGTGTTATTATGTAATATATGCCACAATATACCCAGATACGTCAGATGGTCTGGGGCATATTTCTTTGGAGTTTAAATATGGTTATTAGCTTTACATCAATAATCTATGTAAATTAATAAATGAATATATGCAATATACACAAATAGCTGTATAATACATGGGATTGAATGAATGCATGTCTTTTATTTCTTTATAATTGGCAACTGGTAATGCACTCAGTCGCCGATTATAAAGAAAAGCCAGCAGAACTCGACTATTATAGGTTATTACAGTGGAGTTCTGACATCACCATGCCTGTTGCAAGAGCCAGCAGTTAGGTGAAAGGCAGGTCAGGTCATGGAGCATAACTGAAGCAGCATTTTAAAGCAATGAAAACGGAAAGTTGCTTTTCCTACTGCTGTTTATTTTAAAAGCTTACAATGACATGCAGAGAAAATACGTTGATTTTTTGCACTCCTTAGAAGGAGAAAAGCTAGAATCTTTCTGTAAAGGGTTTTGATGTGTTTATTTTCCACTAGAAGTCTTATTTTTATTCTTCAAGTTTGCAAACATGCTCTCTCTATCATATGAAAGAGTTACGTACCTAGGTTTTAAGTGGTTTGTGGAAAAGGTGATGATGTGACCATGTATTATATGGGATAAAGTACCCCTGGCATACATTGGCCTTCGGTCTCATTCCTTTATATGGTTATGGAACTCCTCTGTGACTTGTGATATCCTTATAACGTACAGCAGGGGGTACTTTATCCCTCATATATTGTAAATTTGTTATAGAAGACTGTCTTCTATTAAAAAATCCCACAACAATAAATGTATAGAGAAGAAATTAAGCATACCAGTACTAGAAACATATCACTAAACCCACAGTAAAAGTACCTAAGTGAGCAAGGCAGTGCTACGCCTTGCATACAGTACCCAGGACTGATATCTTGATGCTGGTTTTAAATCTTAATCAACAAGCAGACACAATGTGGAACACATTAATGGCAGATGCTTACTTACAGCAGATCAGACTTGATCGGCTCTTGGGAAGTTTTATTGTACCTTTGGATGCCACTGTAATCCCGTTTGTAATGGCCCATGCTCTGTAGAACACTTTGCTGCAGTATGTTCACAACTACTGGAGGACAGGTCAACAAAGTAAAGAATTAATTCCTGGTGATCATTTTTTGTATGAGCTGCGTCCCTACAACTTCTACAACCTCACTGTAATCCTATCAGGATTCACCCCATGCTTAAAGGTATTGCTTGAGCTTCTATCTAGGCTTGGTATAAGAGTAAGTATGTTGAGACAATAGTTAGGAGATGCATTTGTGCTATGCATACCATGTACATCAAATCAAAAGATATTCTGCACTACCTGAATGTCTCAGGTAGATTAGCATTTATGCAATTCCATTTCAGTGTACCTACAGTTCAGGAGGTAAAACTCTCTTGCTCTGGAATTATGAAAGGTCAGTGTCTTTCTGGGTTAAGCAATTGCAAGGTTAAGTCAGCAGGACATACTTTATTACACTGTCTGCAGAGCACACTGGAAGAGTTTGAATGTTAACCCTCTGCTTGTTAAACACAGACATAAGGGCAGTGAAAAACCTGTGTAAACTCTACAGAACTTACCTGCTATTTATGACCGGACATAATTTTTAACACTTTGGCACTCATTTTTATTTATTACATTTTGTAACAAATATTAAATGCTTGGTTCAAAAATGCTTCCCTCTCCCACATCCTAAAAAATGCATGTCATTGGGATTTATACAACCCAAAAAACGCATTAAGAAACCTCTTCAAGTTATCACCAAATATATGAGCCATTTTTGTCAAATTTTATCTAATTAATTTCACACCTCTTCCAATTAATTTCACACCTCTTTGACCACAGATACAGGAGCAGATTGACAGAAACATTTATGGGTACAGGAAGTAGAAATACATGAGTACTCCATTATGTCCCAAAAAGTGCAACTCCCCATTAGTAAAAGTGCAAAGAGGGCACAGTTCCCTCTATTTGTACTAATTGTATATGAATATTCTTTGAATATTCCCATTTTATTGTCTTTTTAGATGTTTGAGGCAAATACACAATGGCGAATAAGAGTACGTAAAAGAGTCCAAAGGAGAACTACTTTATGTATTTCGACAAACCTTTGTGAATGCACCCCATAATCTTGAAGCCTCCAAAATGCTTTTAATTTAGCCAACGGTTTGACTTGAGCAAAAGCACCCTCTTTTATAACCTAGATAACAAAACCTTAATTTTATATTGTTGTTCCTGCAAATGTGACAAGTGTTTTCTTTCATGGCCCAAACAACAATCATTTGTATTAATTATGTGCTAAAAAAAAAAAAATCTCGATTTTTGACTGGTATCATCTTTTGGCACATTTTAAAGACTCCAGGCTCAGGCAATCTTTAGCTTTTACTCATTCACCTAGTAAGTGTATCAAAAGCAAAGGAAAACTTCACTGACTGTGCAATCTTAGGGGCTCATTACGATGGCGGGCGGACATCAGTCCGCCTGCCATCGCTGCAGAGCCGGGACCGCCCGCCGGTAAGGTGGCGGTCCTGCTGAGTGTATTAGGATGTGCCCGCCACTATAGTGGGAGCATCCAGACCCCTGATCATTGCGGACGGAGCTCATGGCTGCAGCACCGTTCGCAATTCACAAATGCCACATAGTGCATTTCCATGCACAACTTGGCAGGCACCACACGGTGCCTGCCACCTTGTGCATGGAAATGTAGGGGGTACCACGGGAACCCCCCAGTGCACATAGACCCTCCCCCCCACAGAGGGGCCCGCAACGGGCCCCAGATCCCAGCCTCCACCAGCCTTTCCATGGTGGTGGCGGAACCACCATGGAAAAGATGGCTGACGCCAGCATTGTAATCTGGGGGACGGTGCCTGCTAGGCACCGCCGCCATTTAACACATGCTGACCGCTCCGCCAGGCAATGGTGACGATTGCCGTGGCAGAAGCATGGAGGGCGGTCTTTGTGACCACCGCAGTTACTAAGCGATTCCCCCGCCATCCTAATGTGGCGGAGTAATGGGAGCGAGATGGCGGTCCCCCCACCATCGTAATGAGCCCCTTAGCTCGCTTAATGACTACACTAACTCTCAGGTAATACCATGTTCTCTAATTCTTGAGATCTCAATTTCTCTTTTGGAGTTTCTGAAGAGCAGTGCTGATTCTCCACGCAAACTACGATAATGGCCATCACCATAGATATTCTCTTGTTAACATCTTCAACAACACCTACTCAGTCAGATCAATCAGCACTGATAGTTCTCTTGTCAACATCTTCAATACCACCTGTTCAACCTAATCAATCAGTGTACTAACATTTGATCAGGAGAGTGCACCATCTGAGTTTAGTTGTCATGGGCATTAGTGATGCTTAATGTATGTACTATTTTTTAAGATTTCAAGATAGTATCAAGAGAATGATATTGATTCATTGGTCCTGCAGTACTGCTGTATATTAAATGTTTGGCTTAGGTAGCTAAGCTGTCCTGTGTATCCTGTTTCCTTTTAGTCATATTATGACATCTTCTACCACTTCACCCTTCCATTCCACTATTCACTCTTCCCTCTTCCTCCTCCAATATTTCTGTGCTGAAGATTTCTGACATAGCCTCTTTCCCTACATCTTTCACTTTTTTAAGAGATGTGTATGCCAATGGAATTATAGAAATATAAGTATTGTTTGCATTTTTCTCATATTCATGATCATTCTTGGTCCATGATTGTCTCAATTGCGTCACACTCTTTGTTTTCTAGTTTCTGTCTCAGAGGTAACCAATAGCAAAGACAAGCTTGTCCTTCTCGCAGTAAATGTTTATTTTCTTCTCCTGTATTTCTCCTCACTCTCTTTTCCTTTTTTTTTTCAATAGGTGCATTGGTATACATTGTTAGGCTGTAAAGAGTGATTATTGCTGCTCTCAGAGCAATTTTTTTTCAATTAATCTTCTGCACCTACTGTGAATTTCTTTTGATGATGAGATGGCTAAACTTGGTGGTATGGCTTATTTGCTTGATAAACTAAATTTTTCAGTTAAAGAGAAGGGATAACTTGGGGTTGGATGATCAGAGCATACTCATTTGTCCAGCCAGACATGGGCCTTCAATCTAAACGCCTAAAATGTTCCCTTTCCTAAATTACTGTAGTACACATACACTGCTCCTAACAAGTTGATGGAGTCCGTTCTTCCTCATTTTAATACCTTCCTCAATGTCAGCCAGATATAAAGGGACAGTGACAATCCCATAGTTATCTAGTTAGTAACACATCTGCAAGAGGATTATTAATTCAATAATTCTATAAGATTATTCAGTGTGAAGAGAAATGTATGTAACTAACTCCTAGAAGATGGATTACCCCATTGAATGAAGGAGAGAGTACCACCTGAACTTTTCCTGTCTCCCTTCTTGTACCTGATAATATATATGCCAGATTCCAAGACTCTATACTGGACAGAAGCAATTAGGGAATTTCTGCTACATATCATGTTATTACTGGAGAGTTAGTTTCCAAAATCTGCACAGTAAATTAACAATTGCATATCATTTTATTAAAACATTGCGGGTGCTTCCTAGCAGGCAAGTGTGCATACAACAGGTAAATAAACCCTATTTAGTTTTCATTGACATCACCTGAATATGTGATTCTTATTGGAGAGTAGAGAAGGCACTATTGGTCTTCAATGTCTTCAATGTAACCTGAAGACATACTTTGATCACACAAGGATGACTAGAAAAAATGGATAGCAAATGGAAAGAAGAAAGCAAGCGCAAAGTAAGGTAATGGTCTACCAGCCCTGGTACTGAAGAGCACTTCTATTCACAGGCAAATATGAACATGTGATCAGGGACAATGCCATTGCTCACAGTGGAGAAGAGATAATGGCTGAAGTGGCCTGAACGGCTGCAACATGCTGTGTGATGTGGTAGGTGGAAGCATAATGAGAATGCTAGATGAACTGACCAATGGATTAAGGCACCTGGCCCAATGCCCTTATGTACTTGAAAATCTTTATTTTTGATTTTTCTATGATTATATGAGACTGGGTAAATAACTGAAGCTATCTCTAGGCCAAACCTAAACAAATGACATCCTTGTGTTTTATTGATTTTTTTCCTTACAACAAATCCTGCATGTGCCATATTAGAAAGTTAAATGTGAGGGTTGATCCTTCAACACACTCCTCCATTGACCGCTGAAACTCATGGAATGTTTGAATCCGTTCAATTGGCTGTAGGCCTGAATGACAGGATCTGGACAAGTTCATCTAGGGATGGGGGAGGAAAAAACCTGACCCTTAATGAAGTAATATTTCACGTGTGCCATTTTTGCTCCTCTCCGAGGTCCTTCTGCTCTTCTTAGCCATTCCTTTCCAAGTTACTCTTTCCATTTTTAGGGCTCGGGCCTACGCCACCACGAAGTGGGGGGGCGGAGGTTCCGAGCTCTTATGTATTAAAAAAAAAAAAGAATTCTGAAAGGGGTCCAGGCTGGCACATTCTTTACTGCGCGCCGCCGTTTTTATGGCATGTGCCTAGTGATTCGTTTTCGCTGTGGTGTCTATTTAGTAGCCTTGACATGATAGGCTATATTTACTTTTCGCCCGTCATTTATTTCAGTTTCATGGCATAAAGTGTGCGGTTACGTGCCCGGCAGACTTATTAATCTTAATTAGGAGCTGTCAGAGTGCCCGTGTAATGCAATGCAGATGGTGGGAGCGCGTTCACCATTGCAGGAGCTGTCAGAGTGCCGCGTTCACGGCGGAGATAATTGAAAGAATTTTCCTGTAGTTTCAAGGGCAGTCACAGTACTTTTTAAGAAACACGCGCAGAAGAATACATAAATCCTCAATTACCAGCTGTCCGAGGTGCCGGTAATTGAAGGCAGATGGTGCTGGGAGCGTGTGCACTGCTGTGTTTTTTTTCCCTTCAGCTCTGTGCGCGCATGAACAGCCGGCCAGCAATGTAGAGAATCACATGCATCAGATCTAGTTTTCACACCATCACACACACACACGCACACGCACACACGTACACACACACACACACACACACACACACCTTTGCACAATGGTGCCTGCTTGTGCATCATGGAGCAGTGCAGTGGGAGAATGCAGGAACAGGCCTTTTTTAGTAAATACAGCTCGCCAATATTTCTCTCTCAATTGAACCACGCACACAGAAACATTGATTGCTGGGATCAGTTGCGCTAACATTTAGTAAAGTTGCCCTTTACTTTCCACTTTTTTTCAAGTTTCTTACCTAAAATATTCATCACCCCTGGTCCATTTTTTAGATCACCAGAACTCTCCATCTTTATCCTTTACCCCTTCTCCCCCACCCCCAGTGGTCATCCATATTGTTACTTCTTCTAAGCTTACTTAGTATGTAATAAGCAGTTTATAGGGAGACAATCACATCACATGGGGCTCTAAGGCTGGTACACTGACATAGAAGGGAGGCTCACACTAACATCAGAAAACTGACACAGGAGTAGAGTAGTGAGTAAAGTAGTGAGTGCAGAGTAGTGAGTAGTGAGTAGAGTAGTGAGTAGAAAGTAGTGAGTAGAGTAGTGAGTAGAGTAGTGGGTGGAGAGTAGTGAGTAGAGTAGTGAGTAGTGAGTAGTGAGTAGAGTAGTGAGTAGTGAGTAGTGAGTAGTGAGTAGTGAGTAGTGAGTAGTGAGTAGAGTAGTGAGTAAAGTAGTGAGTAGAGTAGTGAGTAGAGTAGTGGGTGGAGAGTAGTGAGTAGAGTAGTGAGTAGTGAGTAATGAGTAGAGTAGTGAATAGTGAGTAGTGAGTAGTGAGTAGAGTAGTGAGTAAAGTAGTGAGTGCAGAGTAGTGAGTAGTGAGTAGTGAGTAGAGTAGTGAGTGGAGAGTAGTGAGTAGAGTAGTGAGTAGTGAGCAGAGTAGTGAGTAGTGAGTTCAGAGTAGTGAGTAGTGAGCAGAGTAGTGAGTGCAGAGTAGTGAGTAGTGAGTAGTGAGTAGAGTAGTGAGTAATGAGTAGAGTAGTGAGTAGAGTAGTGAGTAGAGTAGTGAGTAGAGTAGTGAGTAGTGAGTAGTGAGTAGAGTAGTGAGTAGAGTAGTGAGTAGAGTAGTGAGTAGAGTAGTGAGTAGAGTAGTGAGTAGAGTAGTGAGTAGTGAGTAGAGTAGTGAGTAGAGTAGTGAGTAGAGTAGTGAGGTGAGTAGTGAGTGCAGAGTAGTGAGTAGAGTAGTGAGTAGTGAGTAGAGTAGTGAGTAGAGTAGTGAGGTGAGTAGAGTAGTGAGTGCAGAGTAGTGAGTAGTGAGCAGAGTAGTGAGTAGTGAGTGCAGAGTAGTGAGTAGTGAGCAGAGTAGTGAGTAGTGAGTGCAGAGTAGTGAGTAGTGAGTAGAGTAGTGAGTAGTGAGTAGAGTAGTGAGTAGAGTAGTGAGTAGTGAGTAGAGTAGTGAGTAGTGAGTAGAGTAGTGAGTAGTGAGTAGAGTAGTGAGTAGAGTAGTGAGTAGTGAGTAGAGTAGTGAGTAGAGTAGTGAGTGGAGTAGTGAGTGCAGAGTAGTGAGTAGTGAGTAGAGTAGTGAGTAGAGTAGTGAGTACAGTAGTGAGTAGAGTAGTGAGTAGTGAGTGCAGAGTAGTGAGTAGTGAGTAGAGTAGTGAGTAGTGAGTAGAGTAGTGAGTAGTGAGTAGAGTAGTGAGTAGAGTAGTGAGGTGAGTAGAGTAGTGAGTAAAGTAGTGAGTGCAGAGTAGTGAGTAGAGACGTGAGTAGTGAGTAGTGAGTAGAGTAGTGAGTAGTGAGTAGAGTAGTGAGTAGAGTAGTGAGTAGTGAGTAGAGTAGTGAGTAGAAAGTAGAGTAGTGAGTAGTGAGTAGAGTAGTGAGTGGAGAGTAGTGAGTAGTGAGTAGAGTAGTGAGTGCAGAGTAGTGAGTAGTGAGTGCAGAGTAGTGAGTAGTGAGTAGAGTAGTGAGTAGAGTAGTGAGTAGAGTAGTGAGTAGAGTAGTGAGTAGAGTAGTGAGTAGAGTATTAGAGTAGTGAGTAGAGTAGTGAGTAGAGTAGTGAGTAGAGTAGTGAGTAGAGTAGTGAGTAGTGAGTAGAGTAGTGAGTAGAGTAGTGAGTAGTGAGTGCAGAGTAGTGAGTGCAGAGTAGTGAGTAGAGTAGTGAGTAGAGTAGTGAGTAGTGAGTGCAGAGTAGTGAGTAGAGTAGTGAGTAGAGTAGAGTAGTGAGTAGGACATCACAGGCAGCAGCTGTGCAAGCTTCTTACACTCACAAGGAGACCACAGGCAGCCGAGGTGCAATCTTCTCCCACTCACAAGAACGACATCACAGGCAGCAGCAGTGCAAGCTTCTTACACTCACAAGGAGACCACAGGCAGCAGAGGTGCAAGCTTCTCACACTCACAAGAAGGACATCACAGGCAGTAACGGTGCAATATTCTCACACTCACAAGGAGATCACTGGCAGTACACACCACATGAACACACTCCATAACACATAGCAACAATACATTGGCATTTACAATGCCATTAGCTCAAACTCAAATAAATCCGAGCCCGATTGCATTTCTAATGCTTGTTTGGTCTTGGCTACAGACAGCTTTAGATGCATGTTGGCAGACCTATTGTTACAAATAGGTAACAAACAAGGTGGGATTTAGATCAACCTCTTGCTCATGATTGGATGACTTTGTCGTCTATCTAAGTTGTCTGGTCTTGATGGCTTTCCTCCCTATTACTGTTTGTCCAACTGCACAGCATTTCGGTGTCACAGTGTTTTGATTATAACATAATGCCTTTACCACACACAATGAACACGTAATGCCTTTCAAACAAAACAGTAAGTATATATGGGGGTGGGAGGGTGGGTGTGTGTGCGTGTGTGTGTGCATGTGTGACAAACCTTCGCAAATATTTGCAGACCTATTGCACCTGTTAGAAAAACAGAGGGATCCCAAAACACACTTGCATTCCAATGCAGTTTACAAAGACTTTTGCATTTCACATAGCACAAAAACGGTCAGCTGGATTTCTGTGACATTTGGTAGGATTGAAGGCTATGGTGTGCAGATTACTCTTTTCACAGTTGCGACTAAAATGGGTAAGTATTTTTTAGAGTTAGTAGACTTTTAAAGTTAGAGATTGCTGTTAGCACAGTAGTTTTGAGGTAGTTTTGCAGTAATACTGTGGTACACAGCGATGGCAAGTCATTATCTAATTGGATAATGACTGTTTTTGCAAACATCGCAAGCAGCCATATTCTTTTAAGGCCACTTTGCCAGTGTTCTAGCTTAGGGCCTTAAATATAGGTTAGTATTAGGTTTGATCTGTTTCCCTTATCTGTTAGCACTTAATTAAAGTGATAATAGATAAGGAAATATAATTAAAGGTTTCCATATATTTAAAAAAAATATTATGGCATACTCGGGTACTCGGTAATACTATGGTACTTTAAAAACATAGGTATAACATTTGAAAAAATGCTGTAAACACAATATTTTACCAATAAATTTTATTTTTTTTAGAGAGTTTTATATAGCGCGAACTTGAACCGAACCGAATCAGTTATCAGAGCGCTTTACATAGCACCAGTTACGTTACATGAGGACACACTTTCATTTTTTAGGCACAGGGAGATTAAGTGATTTGCCCAGAATCACAGGGGGTTTTTGGCGTCGTTACCGAGACTCGAACCAAGTTCCCCAGGTCCGAGGTCGAGCGCCTTAGCCGTTGGGCCAACCCCTCCCCCTATACTTGTACTACAGTATCCTTACCATCTTTTCCATATTCAATTATGTCAAAAAAAGTCTACGCATCACCATGGTAATACCTAAAATGTACTGCATTACTTACAAAAATTACGAAAACAAATGTACATTTGCTAAACTCATTTAGGCCTGCCTCGTCACTGCTCCACCACTATCCGTCAGCTTCACTGGATACCAGTGGCAGAACGGGTGGCGTTTAAGTCTCTCTGTTTTGCGTTCAGGATCCTGAACTCCCCTGCTCCTGGCATTCTGGCTGGCCTGCTCTCCGCCTACAACCCCCCTCTCGTCACCTTTGCTCAGCAGGTCAACACCTCACAGCTGTTTCCGGGTTAGGAGGGCTAGCGCCAGTGGACGCTCCTTTCGCACTCTGGCAGCGAAGCTGTGGAATGCTCTTCCTGTTCACATCCGCAGCTTAGATAACTACCTCAAATCAAAAGTGAGCTTTATTCGATTGTTGACAGTCAATCATAAAGGCACATGAAGCATATAATTACTACAACATTACATGTGTGTTACAAAAACAAATTCATTACATTAAGAAATGTTTAGCATTCCATGGGGAATAAGTCATTATTAAATTGTCAGTTCACCTCAAGTTAAAAAGTAATAACAATACTATATATGAAACAGGTTCATATTAAAACACATTTTTATGCTCCCACTGTAATTCAAAAGCACATTTAGATAAGGATTTATTTCCTTAAACTAAGAACCTTTTTCAGGAAAAAAGCCATCCTATAAACGCTGTGTACATTATCTAGATATTGAAATGCCAAAAGGGCTGGACGACATTGACGGAACCCAAGACTTTTCAGCACAGGGAGCAGACACAATTTCCTCACGGGAGAATAACATTTACAAACAAGCATTTACAATGCAATGGTCTCTGCATCATTAAAGGTAGAGCTATTGGCATTGCTCATGACATTTCTCTTTTTTCCTTTAAATCATAAATAAATGGCATTGTCATTTACATTGTCAATACACAGCACTCTGCACTCAACAGCACACACCACTCTGCACTCAACAGCACACACCACTCTGCACCTGCACTCACTACTCTGCACTACCTACGCTGCCCTCACTACTCTGCACTCTGCCCTCACTACTCTGCCCTCACTACTCTGCACTCTGCCCTCACTACTCTGCCCTCACTACTCTGCCCTCACTACTCTGCCCTCACTACTCTGCCCTCACTACTCTGCACTCTGCCCTCACTACTCTGCACTCACTACTCTGCCCTCACTACTCTGCCCTCACTACTCTGCCCTCACTACTCTGCCCTCACTACTCTGCACTCTGCCCTCACTACTCTGCACTCTGCCCTCACTACTCTGCACTCACTACTCTGCCCTCACTACTGTGCACTCACTACTCTGCACTCACTACTCTGCACTCACTACTCTGCACTCACTACTCTGCACTCTGCCCTCACTACTCTGCCCTCACTACTCTGTCCTCACTACTCTGCACTCTGCCCTCACTACTCTGCACTCTGCCCTCACTACTCTGCCCTCACTACTCTGCCCTCACTACTCTGCCCTCACTACTCTTCCCTCACTACTCTGCCCTCACTACTCTGCCCTCACTACTCGGCACTCTGCCCTCACTACTCTGCCCTCACTACTCTGCCCTCACTACTCTGCCCTCACTACTCTGCACTCACTACTCTGCACTCACTACTCTGCACTCAGCCCTCACTACTCTGCCCTCACTACTCTGCCCTCACTACTCTGCCCTCACTACTCTGCCCTCACTACTCTGCCCTCACTACTCTGCCCTCACTACTCTGCACTCAGCCCTCACTACTCTGCCCTCACTACTCTGCACTCACTACTCTGCACTCACTACTCTGCACTCACTACTCTGCCCTCACTACTCTGCCCTCACTACTCTGCACTCCCTACTCTGCACTCCCTACTCTGCACTCACTACTCTGCACTCACTACTCTGCACTCACTACTCTGCCCTCACTACTCTGCCCTCACTACTCTGCCCTCACTACTCTGCACTCTCCCCTCACTACTCTGCCCTCACTACTCTGCACTCTCCCCTCACTACTCTGCCCTCACTACTCTGCCCTCACTACTCTGCCCTCACTACTCTGCCCTCACTACTCTGCCCTCACTACTCTGCCCTCACTACTCTGCACTCTGCCCTCACTACTCTGCACTCTGCCCTCACTACTTTGCACTCTTCCCTCACTACTCTGCCCTCACTACTCTGCCCTCACTACTCTGCCCTCACTACTCTGCACTCTGCCCTCACTACTCTGCCCTCACTACTCTGCCCTCACTACTCTGCACTCACTACTCTGCACTCACTACTCTGCACTCACTACTCTGCACTCACTACTCTGCAATCTCCCCTCACTACTCTGCCCTCACTACTCTGCCCTCACTACTCTGCCCTCACTACTCTGCCCTCACTACTCTGCACTCTGCCCTCACTACTCTGCACTCTGCCCTCACTACTCTGCCCTCACTACTCTGCCCTCAGTAATCTGCCCTCACTACTCTGCCCTCACTACTCTGCCCTCACTACTCTGCCCTCACTGCTCTGCCCTCACTACTCTGCCCTCACTACTCTGCACTCTGCCCTCACTACTCTGCACTCACTACTCTGCACTCACTACTCTGCACTCACTACTCTGCACTCACTACTCTGCCCTCACTACTCTGCCCTCACTACTCACTACTCTGCCCTCACTACTCTGCCCTCACTACTCTGCCCTCACTACTCTGCCCTCACTACTCTGCACTCTGCCCTCACTACTCTGCACTCACCACTCTGCACTCACCACTCTGCACTCTGCACTCTGCACTCACTACTCTGCACTCACTACTCTGCACTCACTACTCTGCACTCACTACACACACGATAACGGCAAGTTACCCGGGCTGTGCCCAGAGGCATTAAAGTCTTTGACAGGTGTTGGGCACACTCACTTGCCTGCGCTCGTGGTTACCTTCCACTGCAGGCTGCACACTGCACCACTGTGCCAAGAATGCCCACTGCTACCTTTTACCAGCACCCGCTGCTTATTGGGGGCATTACACTGGGCCTGTACTTATAACTAGTTCGGGGCTAGTAAGCAAAACGCACTTTTCCAAAGCTGCTTTATGTTCATAGTCAAAGGCGACCAAAGCGCTGCGAGGCATAGTGGACTACCCTTACAAACTAATACATTTAATGAATGTAAAGCTCTTGCACCAAAAGGCGTATGCCTACCAGGTGGCATTCACTACATAAACGCTCATAAATTCACTACTAAATAAATAAAAAAGTATTTAGGTGGACTGTTTAATCCCCTCTGGACAATCCAGTGCCTTGACATGTTTGAATGGCTATACTTTCATGCAAAAACAGTCTCAAGTAAATTGCTTTTACACGCTGAACTGAATGGTCTGATTTTGTTACATATAGCAATTAACAGTCTACCCAACTTTGTTCCTAAAAAACACCTCTTTATTGCAGCAGATCGTAATGCTCGGCACATGTAAGCAATTTGCCCAGGAACGCACTTTCAAATGCATTTTGTTTGAATGAATGCAGTTGTGAAATAAGTAGACTGTTATAATCGATGTCGTGATGCTCAAGCAGTAGTTTATTTTTGATTCTGGCTGCTTCCGAGTTGTCAGTGTAGGCAGTGGCCATAACAATGGTACAATTGGGTGGCGTAGTAATTTAACCAGGTGAATAACTGTGAGAAGTTGCGGCCGCCGCATAAGAAAGATTTTGAGCACCGGGACTTATTTTTCTACAAATTAAGCACTGCTTACACTGTGGCATGGAGTCATCCTGCTCAGCTCTCGGCCTCGCGCGCGCGCCACTCCAGGCATATGTTTTCAATTATCTCCGCCGTGATGGCGAGATAATTGAAGATATATGGCCTTCTGCTCTTAAGACCATGCCTTTCACGTCTGCCCTACACGGAAAGAAAACACAAGAAAAGCACGAACACGCGCCATTCACTGCAGAGTGGTGAACGCACCCACAACATCTGCATTACATTATCGCGGCACCCTGACAGCTCCTAATTGAAATTAATGCACTGCTGTGCGCGTAACCACACAGAAAATGCCAACATGGCGAATGACAAATTACATTAAGCCTATCGCGTCAAGGCTACCAAAAACACAGCACAGCGAAGACGAATCACTATGCAGATGCCATAAAAAACGCGCGCGCACTAAGGAATGTTGCAGCCCGGACCCCTAAAGAAACTTTTTTTTTTTTTATAACATAAGAGCTCGGAACTCCGCCTCCCCTGCTGACGCAGGGTTGACGTAGGCCGAGCCCTAAAAAGGATAACATGGAGCAAAGTTTGTTCAGAAATGTTATCACAAGGGCACAGCTGGAGGTTTTGAGACCAGTCATTTACGATGGGAAAAGTGACTAGCCTATGGAAAACCCCCAACCGAAATTGGATTAGAAGGAGCCTATTGTATGCCCCCAGGACATAAGTAAGATAGGGTTGAATGTTAAAAGTAATTAAAATCGTCTGATTGTGTAGGACAGTGGGCTTTACTAGCTCAGATGTCAATCTGATAGTATCCAACATGGATAAGGCCATTTTTTTTTAGATCCTTCCTAGTTGTGTCCCCAATGGAGCTAGGATTAGTAAAATACTCTGGGTGGCCGAGATCTTGTAGAAAGTTACGAACGTAATTTAGCCATGGGATCCTCAGGGCCCCGTCCAAACTCAAGACATCCAGGAGTATATCTCTGTTTAATTTTGCCTCTTCTTTTGTCCAGAGTCTGTGCCATAACAGCACAGGCTCAAGATTAATCAAATCGGAAATAAAAGTGAGGCCCAGCTCCGCATGACATATGTATGTTGAGGTACCATTTGGAACGGATAGAATATATTTAAAAAAATAATTTTCTACTTTTTGAATGGGAAGCAGGTCAACTGGCGCCCATACCCCAGTCCCGTAAACAGCTGCAGAGACACATTTTGCTTTATAAATCTTAATAAGTTCCTACGGAGGCCTCTTGCCTAGTTTTTTTAGCAAAGGAACTAATAGCAGATGTACTACGTAATAATACTATTTTTTTTGCAGCCACAGCCTGTGTCCATAAATCATTGCTGGCAAAAAGGATGCCCAAATAAGAAAATGTTTTAGTAGGCCTTATCTTTTGTCCAGATACAAACATATCTTTGGATTTTATGTTGCCAGAACCGCAATGCATTATAAAAGTTTTTGAGGAGTTTACTCTTAGCCCTAAATCATTCATAAAATTGGTGAAAATATTTAGTACCTTCTGAAGTCCTACTTGAGTGCGGGACATAAGCACTGCATCATCTGCATACAAGAGGGCTGGAATCGGGCATCTCGAAACTTGGGGAGGGTCATGATTATCGTTTAAAAGGGCCTCCCCAAGTACGTTTATGTACAAGTTAAAAAGAAACGGAGCAAGAACACACCCTTGCATAACACCACTTCTTATATGTATGAGCGCTAATCGTTCACCCTTTAGACCACAGCGCACTTGTGCATTAGCGTTGCAGTAAAAACGTTTAAGAAAATAAATAATCTGTTTATCAACCCGCATTGCTTCTAAAATTGACCAAAGTTTGTTGTGGATCACGCAATCAAATGCAGCTGTAAGGTCAACAAATGCTAAAAATAGGTGCCCCTTCTTTGCCCTTGTGTATTTACCTACCAGGAGAGACAGATTTAATCCCTGCTCTACGGTTCCTACACCAGCTCGGAAACCGTATTGCAGGTCTGACAAGATGGAATTTTCTTCTGCCCAGTCCTGGAGACGCTCCAGTATTATTCTACCCGCAATTTTCGTTATGGCGTCTAATAAGGAAATTGGTCTATAGCACGCCGGATCTTGTCTGTCCCCCTTTTTAAAAACGGGCACAATTGTTGATTCTACCCAGGTAGGTGGAAAAGCTGTACTAAAGCTAGAGTTTAAAACTTGCGTTAAAAGAGGGGCCAACAGAAGAATATTAGATTTGAACAGGTCTACAGGGACCCCATCGGGGCCATACGCTTTACCAGCCTTACTTACAGTGAGAGCCCGCTCTACCTCCTCTAACCTGAATAAGAGGGCGGGGTGTTGAATAAAAGAGCTAGAGTTTTGGTCATCCAATGCACAACTATTTGACCTGTCTAGATTACCCTCACCCTGATATATTTTTGCAAAGTGGGCTATCCATTGGTCTTCTGCTATTGCTATTTCAAGCGAAGGACCAGCTTCTGAAGACAAGAAAGGGGCCCTGATAATTTTCCAGAAAGCCGCACTATCATTGGCCAGGGAGGCAGAGTGCAGAGCATCCCATGTCTCCTGCTTTAGTGTGGCTTTTCTGTCCCTGATTGCGAGTTTGTAGGCTTCTCTAGCCGTCCTTACTATACTTATATTTCTCGGATTTTTATGTAACTCAGATTTTAAATAAGAATAAGCTTTAGTGCATCTAGTGTCAAACCAGCCCTTCTGCTGTCCCTTACCGCTATTCTGTCTAGTAAGCGACTCATTAATCATGCTAGTTATAACTTAAATGAGGCTAGAATTGTTTCTGGGGTGGCGGACTCGCTTAAACATGTTTCAATAGCTGGGTTACATTTCCCCACCACAGTTTTAACCAGTTTAGCTTGATCCACTAGAGACCAGCGTAAAGAGTAACCATTGATATTTCCAAATGGCTATATTTTCTAGCTGTTGATTTTTCTTGTTATTTCTTAAAATTGTGGTGGACGGAAGAAAAAAAGCTAGGCATAGAGGAAAATGATCGCTATGGGCTCATCAGAGACATAGAAAAAGTGGAGCATGTGTGCATGACTGTTAGTTACTAAAACAAAATCAATAATGGACCGAAAACCTCGGCCATTAAATGTTCAGGGCATAAAAGCAAGTGCAGGGCATACTTCATTTAAAAAAAACAGATCAAGGGAAAAAATAATCTTGATCAATTGTGCTCCCAGGCCTGTGTGCTGAAAGTGGGACGTGCCTGCCCCAACCTCATTTATGGCATCACATAATTTGTCCCCGGCATTCACACATAGCGTACAGTTAAAGTCTCCAACTAATACAAACATAATATCTTCCCCCTTCTTGCGACCAACATTTCTCAACACCTTTAGTAAATTTGGTATCACAACTCTCACTTTATCAGGTCGAATATTATTATAAAAATTGGTAACAACTATGGAGTGCATTGAGTCAATATCCATTTTAACAAGCTGATAGTACTTGTCATTAGCAAGCATTAATATATTTTTTTAATTGATTTTGGCTGATATGTATGTATATAGCCCCCCTTTTGCTCTACCACACGAACTAGCAACTGCAGGGGTATGGTACGTCCTATATCCATTCAAATGGACCACCTCCTTAGACCAGGTTTCCTGAAAGCATAGGATATCATAGCAATTAATAAATTATCTCCACCGAAGATTATTTAACTATGAAGAAACGCCAGCAATGTTCCAGTAACGAACGTTGCATAAAGCTTGTTTACCACACTCGGCACTGCTGGCTATAGCCCCTTCTTTATAAGAGGGGGGAGAGAGATATAAGGTATCTTGGGGTTCAACCATGTTTGTTACTTCCATATCTGTCAATTTATTACCCATATTGTTATCACAGCTCCTGGTGATGGTGGGGGCAGAATGGACAACACCCATCATAGAGTAACCGTAAGTTTCCCCAGTAGTAAGCGCGTTCACAGCAGAATCGAGGGGCACCGAGTTCCCCATGGGGAGTCAATCGATTTCCTCCAGAGAGTTCAAGGAATCAAAACGATTATTTACTGGAATCGAGAAAAAAGACTCCCCAAATCCCCCGGAGTGACCTCCCCCAAGTATGTACCCTCGGGGCTTTGGACAGTTTGGTGGTTTATAAAAATAGCCCAGAGGTAGAAGATGTATATCATTAGGATTACAAGGCCCATTGTTACCCCTTTCCAAGATTGTATGCACAAGGGGGGGGAGAACTGAAAGTCAGCACAATGCAGTCTCCACTAAATGACTTAACTGAGGGGCCAACCCACCCGATTCTCCGAACCATTTTAAAGTTCGAAAAAAGAGAATTATGTAAACCAGTCCTAACACTTAGGAGGTGAAGCGATTTGTTCCTTAATGCCACCCAGTGCTCAAAAGCATTATGGGACAAGGGGGGAACATTTGCCAAAACCACTGTGTAGGGTGTAGCTGCTGGGGGGAGATGCAAAGTAGACGGAGGATTTTTTTTAATTTTAATTTTTTTATTTTATTTATCAGTTTTATCAGAAAACTCAGACAACAGATACATGTCACACTTCAGACACAAGCAGTATGCAAGAGGTTTACAAAGTAATATATCTAAAATCACAGGTTTGCAAACAGTATGAAACCAGATAGACTGTACACACAATACACTTTTACATTAATACCGTAGTGTTAAGATTGGTACAAGTAGAGAGTTAGGGACGGACCACAATTGCAGGAGTCTCTTCAATAGGATCTGGGTCAGTACGCAGGTAGTCAGAGAGTGGGCCCCAAATATCAGAGAGTTTTGAGGCGGTGGGCAGTTCCTCCGCGTATATCATGAAGTTATCCCTGCAGTAGGCAGCGTCCATCAGCCAGTCTTTGATTAGTGGGGGGCGCTTGCTACCCCAATGTATAGAGAGTCTGCGCTTCGCCAGTAGCAGTAATATAGCCATGAGTTTCTTGCCAGTCGCCCTGAGTGGGACGTCCAGGCCTAACAAACACACTCTAGGAGTACAAGGAACTTCACACATAACAGTAATTTCGTTAGATGGGCAGTGACATTCATCCAGTATCGCTGTACTTTCGCACAACACCATGCTAGGTGCGCAAAGTCCGCGTCAACCATATCACATCTTTTACATTTAGCATCATCACGCAGTTTAAGTTTGTACAGCTTAAGGGGAGTGTGGTAAACCTGGTGTAGATATTTATAATGTATAATACGCAGATTCCCGTTGGGGGTGAGAAGTGAGGTCAGTGTGCAGGCAGCCGTCCAGTCTTCTTCCGTGAGGGGGGCATCTAGCATTCTAGACCATTTATCTCTCATCGGAACGGTGTCGGCGCCAATTTCATCCTGTGCTTGTCTGTACAGTTTGGACAGAATGTGAACATGATTAGGCGAGGTGATTAGCAGTTGCAAAGAATGAAGGGTTGGGGGTTCATCGGGGAAGGTGGGGTACAACTCCCGAGCCGCGGCCCGCAGTCTATGGTAGAGGAAACGAAAGAGAAGAGTTTGGTTACTAATATATGTCAGATCGTCGTGTGTGATGAATGAGCCATTGGGGTAGAGGTCCCCCAGGGTCGAAAAGCCTGCCTGCTCTAGTATGGACATGTTATTCCGTTCCCTTTGACGGAGAGGTCGGAATGCCACGCCAGTGGGAGGCTTGGAGCGTAAATAGGGGATTTATGGGCCAGTGTGCTTAGCCGCGTCCATGCGTGAGTAGTGGTGCGGATTGTGTTTATCTCCCTTTCCGCCAGATGAGGTCTAGTGTGTGATAAAATGCTTGTGAGTGGTATCGGGTGTGCGTCCCCTTCTTCTACTGCTAAATGTGGCAGATACCGTACCGGATGATGCCAGTAGTAGGCAAATTGCGCCTGTCAACATAAGTAGTAGAGGTAAGCATCAGGCACTATGAAGCCGCCCGCGCTGTATGGAAGAGTGAGTGTACGGAGACTAATCCTGGCTTGCTTCCCCGCCCAAATAAGCTGTATAAACGCTGTGGGAAGTCTGGCAAAGACCGAAGAGGGAGGAGTGAGCGGAATATTAACAAAGAGGTATAGCAACTTCGGGAGCACTACCATTTTCAGCAGGGAAATCCTGTCAGCTAGGGAGAGCGGGAGTGTTTTCCATCTCTGTATCTGCGTTTCGATGTGGTCCACCACTGTGCCATAATTATGTCGAATTACGAGTTCCACATCTCGGTGCACCCATATCCCTAGGTATTTAATGGGATCATCTTGCCATACAAGAGGGAAATCTAATTGCGGAGGATGCGTGCACGTAGTTAACGGAATCACTGCAGATTTAGACCAGTTAATGGTGAGGCCAGATTGTCTGCCAAATTTCACATATTCCCGAAGCACAGGGGATAAATTAGTATCTGGGTCTCGAAGGTAGAGGACCATATCATCCGCATATAGCGAGATGCTTATAGGTCGGAGGCGGAATCCAGGCGCAGTGTGAGCGTAGTTCTGAAGAATTTTACAGGCCAGTGGCTCCAGCACAATCGAGAAGAGTAGGGAGGAGAGTGGACATCCCTGCCTAGTGCCTCGTTGTATGGGTATGGATTCCGAGGCAAAACCGTTAACCTTTACTCAGGCCGTGGGGTTTGCGTAGAGTAGTTTGATCCAAGTTAGTAGACGCAAGGATAGGCCAATTCGTCCCAGTATCACAAACATGTATGTCCACTCCACCGAGTCAAAGGCCTTGGCTGCATCTAATAGCACCGCCACTGCACGGAGATCTGGCCTCAATTGGTACATTAACGCAAAGATCGTCCGCAGGTTGTATGTGGTGGATCTATCAGGGATGAAGCCGGATTGATCAGGTAGCACAATGGTGGGCATGAGTGGTTGCAATCTTGTAGCGATGATTTTCGCAAGTATTTTTACATCTGTATTTATTAATGATAAGGGTCGGTAAGAGTCCGCCCTAGTGGCGTCTTTGTCAGGCTTGAGCAGTGTTACTATAAAGGCCTCTCTCAATCTTTGTGGTAGAGTGCCATCGGTATGGGCCTCATTGTACATTTCAAGGAGGTGGGGGATAAGGTCCTCAGCGTACGCCTTATAAAATTCTGCCGTAAACCCGTCAGGGCCTGGGGCTTTCCCATTCGGCAAGGATTTAATAGCAGTGAGAGTTTCCTCCTCCGTTATGGGTGAGGCTAAAAATTTGCGGTGTGAGTCCGACAACCACACCAGCGCCACATCTGCAATGTAGTCTAATATGTCTGATTCGGCGGCAGTGTGCTGTGTAGTGTAGAATTCACGGTATGTGGTGACAAACATGCGCAGGATATTAGGGGTGTCAAAGTGTAATTACCCCTAGTCGTCTTGAATTTGCGTAACTAATTGTTGTTTTTGTTGCATGCATACCTTCTGTGCCAGTACACTGCCAGGGCATCCCCCCTCTCCCATCCTGAGCGCCTTATGTCTTTTGGACATCTATTTAATTTCGTCATCTGCCAGTGCGTTATATCATGTGACGGCCTCGCGTATGTCAGCTAATATATATCCCAGTATCTTGTGTGGAGTCGTACTCCGACTCCAGCCGGCGGATATCGGCCTCGCAGTTTTGTAATTGTGTTCTGATATCCTTCAGGATACCCACAGTAGTAGAAATACACACCCCACGAAGTGTCGCCTTAAAAGACTCCCAGAGCATGCCAGCACTATCTACAGATTTGCCGTTGATCGCAAAGAATTCCTCTATCGCCTTGTGTAGTGTTTCTTTATATAGGGGGTCGACGAGTGCTATGGCATTGAAGCGCCAAGTAAACGGGGGGGGTGTACGTTGGGACAGCCAGGGATAGGACCACTGGGTTGTGGTCTGATAATGTTTTAGGGAGATGCGTGACATCAGTGGCCCACGTAGAGGCCCGCTCCGAGAGCAGCCAATAGTCAAGTCGTGACCAGCTAGCGTGTGCTGCAGAGGAGTGCGTTCTTTATCGCTGGGCAGGGTGACGGTCTCTCCATACATCACGTAGACTAAATTCGCCAATGCCATGGAGGAGAGCGTCCGCTGCGCGTTTATGGTGTTCAAATGTATCTTGTGATCGATCCAGAGCAGAATCAAGTGCAACATTCAGATCACCACCCCAGATCCATTCTAACGGGGGATAGTCACGCAATTTGGTGAATAGAGAGAAATAGAAATCAGGGTCAACAACATTTGGTCCATATATATTAACAATACCCACTCTAGTGCCACACAGCGTACCAGTGACAATGACAAATCTACCACTGTGGTCTATGTCCGTGCGCTCTAAGCGGAACTGAACCCCGCGACACACCAAGACCGACACCCCACGAGCATAAGAGGAGTACGTGGCAGAGACAGAGTGTTCAGCCCAGCGGTACCCCAGTGTCTTAGCCTTACCAGGGAGGAGGTGGGTTTCTTGTAGAAGTGCCAAATCTATAGCGTGACGGTCTAAGTACGCAAAGATCTGCCTGATTTTCTTAGGGCTGTTAAGGCCTCTGACATTCCACGTCAACAACTTTAAGTGTCTACCCATAGCCATTCGAGCAGTTCCGCTTTACATGCAAGTGTATTGTGTTATTTAACCTGAAGTAAGCATTCCAGAAACCAGGAACACCGTTGTGACAGAAGCAAATTGTGACAACATTATCCATCGTCGAACCCCCCCCTCCACCCACCACCCACTTCGCCATCCCAATCATGACAAAGCCTATACCTGTCATGCCCCGAGATTCCCGATGTACTGTCCCTTTAAGGGAAACCACTATAAATGTTAACTGAGCCCTTGGAGCGACGCTTTACGTTCTTGCGTCTAGCTCCGTTGTTAGCAGTTCCGTCCTGTTCCTGTGTGCCTGATTTCCTGTTTGGTCCATCCGGTTTTGTCTGAAGTCGGTAGACCTCTGTCCTTCGTGCTTTAAGCGCGTTTTCACGGCTCTCCTTTAGTCCCGCTACTTGTGCTCTGATTCTTGATTCCGGTTGCTGCTCCGCCCGACAGCCGGGCTTGGTCTCCGCCGTCTGGCCGGGCAATATCTCCCTGCAACCTTCCCTTTCACGTTTGCTGCTCCGCCCGACGGCCGGGCTTGGTCTCCGCCGTCCGGCCGGGCAATATCTCCCCGCAACCTTCCCTTTCACGTTTGCTGCTCCGCCCGACGGCCGGGCTTGGTCTCCGCCGTCCGGCCGGGCAATATATCCCTGCAACCTTCCCTTACATGTTTGCTGCTCCGCCCGACGGCCGGGCTTGGTCTCCGCCATCCGGCCGGGTGGTGTGTTGTCCCTTTTAGGTATTTAGGTTTCATTTTACATACCGCCCGACGGCCGGGCTTGTTCTCCGCCTCCGGCAATGTCCCATTGATTTTCCCTTTATTCCGTTACTTGGCTGTCTTACGGCTAGCCCCATCATCATTCATTTCCTGGGCCAGCCTCAATTCGTGTTTGGGGATACTTGCGTGGACTCGATTGGGGTGCAGAATTTCATCTACACATCTGAGAATGTGCGCTGCATACTTGTTTTTAATGTGAAAAACGATTATAGAATTCTAAAAACATGTGTTTTGTATTATTGATTTCCTTGCACAGCATTGGTGTTGGCATTGGATTATTGTCAAGTACATTTGATTACCACATCCATCCAGAAGTCTTATACAACAAACTGAGTGAGAGCCTTGTGCTTTAGATTATTAGTAATACATGTTCTTAGTAATAGGAGAGTTGTCACTATTCTTTGTTTTATCACTCCAGTAATAGCTCAAGACGAACACCACAACTCCTACACATCTGTTCTGAGGCCTAGACAAAACATTCGTGGTATGTAATGGTCATTTACAGAATATAAGAGACATGTGTATTAGAAACTGTTGTTAGATAACTTGTATATTTCTTTCAGCCCCACGTCTACCAGAAACCCTTACAGTGTTGTTACACCTTCACGCAGAAGATTACAGTCAAGCTTTATTTTTGTCTTCCCAACCTTTCCTTCTTTTGTCTCCCTGTTTTTCCCCTGGCGAGCCTCTCGATACTCTAGTGTTTGATAGAGTCGGAAGGCCGTAGGGGAAGGCTGTGGATTAATCTTCGGATTCCTGACGCTCCTGTGGAACCTGCCTGGAAATCATTACAATACCCAATGTAGTCAGCCCAGAACAAAAACAACAGCAAGCAAGCATCCATAACATCAGGGTGCCCTCAAACTTAGATACCTAAACAGGGCAGATAGTGTGGATTACACAGAGGGGGGCCGGTAGCAGCCCGCCAGTCGCCCAGCATAAATATGCCAGGTGATCAAGCCACTCGCATTAGCGCGAGTCAGTGACCGTTGGGTTTCAGTGCTCACATCGTGCAGTTAAGTCATGATATCTAGCCAACATCTACAATCAGAGAGAATTAACATTCTAAGAAGGGTTCTATAAACGCTGCAGCAAATGTATTATGCATAGCCAATCTACCAACTGAATATTAGGAGGTGCAGGCAAGCAGTCATGTCCTTCTCCGCATAGCAGGTGCGTCGTATATCAGTTATTCCACATCTGAGGGAGGGTCCTGGTCGTGTTGTTGACCACGTGGCGATTTACGTCTCAGTACATGTGGATGGTTGGCTTGCAAATATTCAACTACTTCACGTGGTGTGTTGCATATAACGCTTTTCCCATCCAGAGTTACCTTTAGACGCGCCGGGTAGAGCATTGCATATGGAACATCATTTTCTCTCAGCTTCCGTTTGATGTCTATATATTTCTTCCTGGCCTCCTGTACTTGAGAAGTAAAGTCCGGGTATATTGAGATTTGCATGCCCTCATGCGTGAGAGACCCAAGCTCACGGGATTTCCGGAGCGCGGCGTTTCTATCTCTATAGTTCAGCAGTTTGGCGATGATAGGGCGCGGTTTAGCTCCAACTGCCGGTTTTGGCGCCAATCTGCGATGTGCCCGCTCCACGATGAATACCGCTGAAAAAGTGTCCTTACCCAAAATGGTGGTTAGAAGAGTCTCGACATACGCTTCCATGTTACTGATATGAGTCGTCTCTGCGATTCCCAGAATTCGCAGGCTGCAGCGGCGCGAACGTGCTTCTAAATCTTCCATCTTAGCCGCGAGGCTTTGCAGGAGAGCGTCCGCCTTCTTATGCTTCAGCTCAAGCTGTTGCGTGGCGTCCTCGGTGTCCGATATTCGGTGTTCCGCCATGTCCATGTGTTCCGTTTGCTTATCTAGACGCTCCGATATGCGGTCCACTCGATAAGTGAGCGTATCAATCTTTCCATCTATGTTGGTCAGGGTAGATTGAATGGCGGTGAACATAGCTTGCACGTCCAGTGTTGTCTGAGCCGTGGAGGAAGGCACAGAGTCGCGGGGTAGCGTGTGGCGGTCTGTGGACGGCATGGGCAGTTTCCGCTGGTTCTCAAATTGAATTTTCGTCTGTGTCTTCTCCGGTTTACCCATGGTGATGGCGTGATTTGCAATCTTCCGGCCCAGATCCACGTGTTTCAACAGCAAGGCCGCGGCCCGCCAGGGGGGATGGCCCTCGGTGGATACGCCTCAGGTCGACACGCCTCGGTCAGTAACCGACTTTGGCGTGGGTAGGAATCGGAGCGCCCCCCCAGCAAGGCCCCAGCATCAGGGATGAGGGGTAAGTCCGGGGAAGGGACCTCAGCCAGCTGCAGCCAGTTCGGCAAGGCCCGATCAGAAGATCACGCTGGAAGGCAGCGGGCGCAGCAGATGATCCCCACTGTGGGAGGGGGGTATGTAGTATCCAACGTGGCCCCGCGGCAAGAGGAGATGCAGGATAGCCAAGAGTGTGGCGCGAGCGGATCCCAGCCGCCACCCGCGTTATCGGGGAGAGACGGTAGAGGAAGGGGCGGCAGGCAGTGTAGCGCTTTCTCACCTCAGTCTTGGTGCCGTCAACATGAGCCCATGCCTCGCGGGAGCATCACAGGGATGCAGATCAACCCACCGGGTGTTGTCAGGTGCGGGGCGGCTGCAATCCGCTACTGCTTTCTCGGGCCGACACGGCCTACAGCACACCAGTGCAGCCGCGGGCTCGCGTAGCCCGAACGTGGTCACGTACAGTCAGGGAGGACACCACTTCACTCCCGGGTCGTGTCGGTGTCGTCGCGCCGATGTCGGCCGTTTTTCACAAGGGTGGCAGCAAACGGCAGTGGAGACAGTCCGCTCGGCAGGCAGGCGTTTTTAGGTGGATGTGGCACGGTGAAACCCAGGATTAATTGCAGGATTGTGGCTTGATCGGGAGAGCTCGCCTACGGCGCGGCCATTTCCAAGCGCGGCTAGCTCCGCCTCCCCCAAGTAGACGGAGGATGCTGGGGAATTTCTGGTTGACTGTCAAAACTAATACCATTCGATTTCGCTTGCTCCCTATTATGGCTTGACGTCCCAGCGGTCGGTGCTCCCTGCTTAGTGCTGGGAGGGTTGCTAGTAGGTGCCGCTGAGATGTCTTTTTTAGCAAGAGGCATCCTATTATGAACCGTTGTTCTAGATGTACTTGAATCCTTATAGCTAGTGGAGTTTCCAACATGGGTTTGACCCGTGGAGATACGACTAGATTGAGTGCCAGCCCCCACTTCTACCTCCCTGGTGTTTATATCACAGGGGTTTGGCTTGGGGCAACCCATTGTAGCAATTGGGGTGCTTACATAGTCCTCCATCCAGGCTAATTTAGCTTCAAAAGAAGATATTTTTAACATGATAGGTTCCAGCAAGGTAGATAACATAATCTCAAGTCTACCCCAGAAAGTCCCACCTTGTAAACTCCCTCCTTGTAGACTGTCTTCAACTATATATATCTTTAGGGTCAATAGCATTTAATTGATCCTCATTCGATACTCTTGCTTTAGTGGAGGTTTTGGCTGTTTTTCCTTTTGGTCTCTGCACAGGTTTAGTCAATTTCCGAGTGTTCCTGGTTATCTTTTTGTTCAGGGGAGGTTCCGCAGTGAGGTTAGCCTTTTGCCTTCTAGTAGTAACAGTGGGTCTGTCAGGGGTGGAATCTAATTCAAGAGGTGAAGAAGAGGGAATATCTATCAGTGCGGTTGGTATATCATGTGGCAATCTACCAGATCGGGGAGAGGACACCTCATTGTTAATCTCTGCACAGGGCTCGATAAGTGCAGGAGTAAGAGAGAGTCTAGATTGTGCGGGTAAAGGTCCCATAGACAACCTCCGCTCTGTAAGTTTTATTTCATTTATGAGCACTGATTCAGCCCTTTGCAGAAAGGCGTCTTAAGTTCCCGCAGCCCCCCTGCCTTTGTTCAATCTGCACTTACTTATTTTCTCGGGAGCAAGACCTCAGAGGAATGGGCCAGCCCAGTCTCTACCAGTCTCGGTCCCTCGGTCCGGGCCGGGCAACGTTCCGCGCCGCAGTGGAGGAAGCGCTTTATGCATAATCACCACGCCTCCCCCTCACTCGCGGCAGCTGAACAAGGAAGGTTGCCCCCTGGGACTTGAAGTCCTCTCCCAGGGTGGTAATGGCAGGAAGAAGGAAAGAGACCAACAGATGGTACGGCGGTGTAACCCTGGGACCTTGTCCCACCAGGGCTGCTGCGGGCGAAACACGGGGGCGCCGGGTGTCAAAGATCAGTGGTGACTGTGGAGATGAGGTAGGTGACTGGTGACCCTCACCTCCGCTCCTTCTAGCCACGGCTCTCGTCCTGTGGCTACTGTCGGGCGCTTCTGTTCTGGGACTGCTGTGGGCGGCTCTCACAGTGCAGGTGGAGTGGAGCGGAGCTCTAGCGGATCAACTCCTGCTCTCCTGCTGCACTCACGGGGCTCACAGGGCTCTCGCGGTTCCTGCAGTCCTCGCTGGATTCCCGTGACTCTTGCGGCTCTCTCCTACGGGTCTCGCAGGGCTCCTGCGGCCCTTGCTGGGCTCCCGTGGCTTTTGCGGGTCACTCCCGTGGCTTTCTCCCGCGGCTCTCGTGGCCCCGTGACTCTCGCTGCTCTCCTACCTGTCATTCCGGAAAGCACTGAAAACTCATCTTTTTCCATTTCCCTACGTTCGGTAGTCCATGCCGTCTGTCTCTGTGGCCCTGCGGCCTCGGGCCTCTCTTTTGCCCTCTTTGATGGATCCTTTGCGGTTAGCGGCCTTTATTGCGTTTAGCGCCGGGACACCCCTTTGCTGGGCAGCTGTTACGCTCTACAAATCTGCTTAACCTAACCTAAAAAAAATATGGGACGTGCTAAGTCCTACGGTGGTACTGCATAAATGGATTAAATAAGCTTACACAAAATTATGAAAACATTTCCATACCTATTTCCACTTTAAGAAAATAGTACATTTGGGAACAACAAAAAACCTACTACTTAGCTTTGTTTACGAACCTAAGCCCAGACAAGCCAAAAGTCTACTTAAAGGATTATGGCTGCCTCTTAAATTTGCAAAGGCAGACATTAGCTAATTATACACTGGCTTGTTCTAGCTGTGTAGCACAGCATTCAATTAACTTACCACAGTATACTGTGGCACAATACATCACTAGGTGACACATTTGGGATTCTATTGTGTTACCTTTGCGTTCCACATACTGTTGCAAGGAAACGTAATACGCAAAGACACCAGACATAGCCCTGATTGCTTGGTACATGTACAAAAATGCAATGCAGCTCAAGTCGCTGCCTTAAATTACTCTGCACACCATAATCTACAGTCCTCCAAAATTTCATCTACAACTGTACCCTCACTACGTTGTAAGACACTACACTATACATCACTCAATGTTATGCTATTCCACTATATGCCACTGCACTCTACACCACTCCACTGTAAGCAACTCAATTTTACACTACTCCACAATAAGCTATTCCACTCTACGCCACCTCACTGTAAGCTATTTCACTTATTTTACTCCACTCTTCGCTTTTTTTCACTGTATGGCACTCCAATGCACGCTACTCTATTGTATGTCACTCTACACTACAACCCTCTACTCTACGCCATTCCATTCTATGCTATTCCAAAGGACGACACTCTGGAACACTCCACTATATGGTATTCCCGTCTACCCTACTCCACTGTACGCCACTGCAGTATTCGCGATTCCACTGTATACAACTCTAATGTATGCACTATACTGAACCCCAATCCAGTCTACCCCACTTCACTGTTCCCAACTCCACTATACACTACTCGACTGTATGCAATTCCACTACACGTCACTTCACTGTATGCCACAGCACTCTACACTATTCCAATATATGGCCATAAGCAGTACATTGAGGCTGCATAGGTTATAGTTAGCTCAGGTAACCATAAGTGCTGAATTTCACTGGTTTTGTAAAGTTGAAATCTAAGCCTAACTACAACGTCCCTGTAACCTTTGGTTATTTTCAGTGAATTTCAATTTTTTATACTTTTTATTTCCTAACTTTAACCAGTTAACCATTAAGAGTGAGTATGTGAGTGGGTGCATTAGTGTCTGACTGGGTCTGTGACTTGGTGCATGAGTATTTTAGTGGGTGCATGAGTATCTGAGTGGGTCTGTGAATGGGTGTGAGAGTGGGTTTGCGAGTGCCTCCATGAGCGTCAATCAGTCTGTGAGTGAGTGCATGAGTTTCTGAGTGGATCTGTGAGTGGGTGTGTGTCTCTGAGTGAGTCTGTGATTGGGTGTGTGAGTATATGAGTGGGTCTGTGAGTCGGTGCTTAAGTCTCTGATTAGGTCTGTGAGTGGGGAACAGCGTATGAGTGATTCTGTAAGTGGGTGCATGAGTGTCTGACTGGTGACTGTGAGTGGGTTTACATGTCTGAGTTTGTCTGTGAGTTGGTGCATGCATGTCTGAATGGGTCTGTGAGAGTGTCTGAGTTGTTCTGTGACTGGGTGCATGAGTGCCTCAGTGGGTTCTGCTGGTTTTGTGCTCGATTTCTATCCTTTTTCTCCTCACTTCAGACCTTTATTTTGCCTCTTTCTGCTAATTGCTGACCTCTATTTTGCCTCTTTCTGCTTGTTTCTGACCTCTATTTTGCCTCTTTTAGCTCATTTATAACCTGTATTTTTCCTCTTTCGGACCTCTATTTTGCCTCTTTCAGCTCGGTACTGACCTTTATTTGCCTCTTTCGGCTTGTCTCTGACCATTATCTTGCCCGTTTCTGTTCATTTCTGACCTGTATTTTGTCGCTTTCTGCTAATTTTGGACCTCTATTTTGCCTTTTTCTGCTCATTACTGATCTCTGTTTTGCCTCCTTCTGCTCGTTGCTGATCTCTATGCCTCTTTCTGCTTGTTTCTGTCCTTTTACTTTGCCTCTTTCTGCTCATTTCTGACCTTTATTCTGCCTAATGCTGCTCATTTGTGACCTTTATTCTGCCTCTTGCTGCTTTTTTCTGACCTCTACTGTGCCTCTTCATGTTAGTTTCTGACCTTTATTCTGCCTTTTTCTGCTAGTTTCTCACCTTTATCTTGCCTCTTTCTGGTCATTGCTGACCTTTATTCAGGCTCTTTCTGCTTGTTTCTTGAGCTTGAGAGATTTTGCTGTGCTATTGTGCGTGTTATGTTTTGTTTTTGAGTGGTGAAAAGAGGTGCTGATTAATTTGTTTTATGAGATGGATTGGTAAAGGGATGGTGATGTGTTAGTGAGTAGAGTGTATGTTGTGTGTAAGAAGGGATGAAGTAGAGTTAAGAGTGTTTGTCTTAGACTTGCATGCTGCATCAGGTAATATGTGTGGTGTAATGGAGTGTAAGTGTTGTGTGGTTGTGTTATTGTGGTGGAAAGAAGAAGAGGAGGGTATTTGTTGGAGAAATTATGAAAGTCTGAGCCTAGGTTTGTTAGTGTCAAGAATGGGTCTGTTAGGAGTAATTAGAGTGGGGAATGTGTGTTTGGATGGGATATAGTTAAGTATGGTGTGGATTAGGGTTGTGTTAGTGATGAGTGGATTGGAGATTGGTATAGGATAGAGTTGTGTACTGTTTGTAGGTGATGGTGGAAATGTGTGGTAGCTGGGATAGAAGGTTGTGTAGGTGAGGCTTGTGTGGTTTAGTAATGATAATGTTAATGTTAAGAATGACTTGTAAAGTGCACGTACACCTGGTGGTGGTGCTGTGATAGGCTCTGTCAATTACCTATGGAGACGTCAGTTGTAGGCTTGTGCAAATAGCCATGTTTTGAGGGTCCTTCTGAACTTCAGAAGGTCAGTGCAAGACCGGATCTCCAAAGGGAAGGAGTTCCATAGTCTGGGGGCGAGGGTTGCAAATCTGCAGCCTCCCTGACATTTCCGTTTGAACGCGGGGGTGGAAAGGAATGAAAGGTGAGCTGAGCACAGGTTGCGAGAAGGGGTGTGCCTGAGTATCAGGTCGTTTATAAATTTGGGGTTTTGACCGTGGAGAGATTTGAAGATCAGGCAGCCTGTTTTGAAAGCGCAACATTGAGGCATTGGGAGCCAGTGCAATTTCCTTAATAGAGGAGTCGCTGATTGCCATCTGGATTGTCGAAGGATCAGTCTGGCTGTACGATTCTGGACCATCTACAACTATTTGAGCAGATAGATTGGCATGCCCAGGTACACAGAGTTGGCATAGTCCAGGTGTGACAGGACAGTAGCTATCACAACCTGGATCAAGGCTTCCTGCGTGAGTAGACGAGGAATCTTCCTGATCTCCCGCAGTAGGAAGAAGCATTTAGAGATGAACGAGCCAACCTGTGTTTTCAGTGAGAGATCACTGTTTAGGGTGACCCCTAGGCATGGCACACTTGGAGGAATACTTTGTTCACAAAAGATATTAAACATCACTAGTTAGCTTAAATGGTATCGAATAGTTTCATTAATTTGACCGTATTCCTCATTTTGCCCCCTTTTTTTCGAATTTGTCTCTCATTTATTGAAATCAATTTTATAAAAAATTTTGTATGGTTTTTGGTGTTTAATAATTGCTTTTTGGTATGGATGATGTTGTTTGATTTATTGTTCAGATGTATTGTTTTCATTTGGTTTGTAATTTGTTATGTATAGTATTGTAAATATATGTACAGTTGGTCCTTTTTTGCTAATCAATGTGTAAAAA
Organism: Lissotriton helveticus; assembly: GCF_964261635.1. NCBI lineage: Eukaryota > Metazoa > Chordata > Amphibia > Caudata > Salamandridae > Lissotriton > Lissotriton helveticus. The sequence goes on along the minus strand of NC_136069.1, from coordinate 1,324,775,001 downwards.
ACTTTAAAGAAAAAAAGAAAGTGAATGGTATGAAAAACTAATACCGGGTCAGAATTTAACAATAAATTGTGTCTGTGGTAAAAAGAAGAGTGGTTTAGGCATATTTTGTGTTTTGCATTTAAAAAGGGTCCAGCCTACTCCACGCCCAAGTACGGACCTAACTCCTTTGTGTTCCAAAACAGGTACACAGAGTTGGCATAGTCCAGGTGTGACAGGACAGTAGCTATTACAACCTGGATCAAGGCTTGCTGCTTGAGTAGGCGATGAATCTTCCTGATCTTCCGCAGTTGGAAGAAGCATTTAGAGATGAACGAGCCAACCTGTGTTTTCAGTGAGAGATCACTGTTTAGGGTGACCCCTAGGCATGGCACACTTGGAGGAATACTTTGTTCACAAAAGATAATAAACATCCCTAGTTAGCTTAAATAGTATCGAATAGTTTCATTAATTTGACCGTATTCCTAATTTTGCCCCCTTTTTTTTAAATTTGTTTCTCATTTATTGAAATCAATTGTATAAAAATGTTTGTATGGTTTTTGGTGTTTAATAATTGCTTTTTGGTATGGATGATGTTGTTTGATTTATTGTTCAAATGTATTGTTTTCATTTTGTTTGTAAATTGTTATGTATAGTATTGTAAATATATGTACAGTTGGTCTTTTTTTGCTAATCAATGTGTAAAAAACTTTAAAGAAAAAAAGAAAGTGAATGGCATGAAAAACGAATACCGGGTCAGAATTTAACAATAAATTGTGTCTGGTAAAAAGAAGAGTGGTTTAGGCATATTTTGTGTTTTGCATTTAAAAAGGGTCCAGCCTACTCCACGCCCAAGTACGGACCTAACTCCTTTGTGTTCCAAAACAGGTACACACAGTTGGCATAGTCCAGGTGTGACAGGACAGTAGCTATCACAACCTGGATCAAGGCTTCCTGCGTGAGTAGGCGATGAATCTTCCTGATCTTCCGCAGTTGGAAGAAGCATTTAGAGATGGCCGAGCCAACCTGTGTTTTCAGTGCGAGATCACTGTTTAGGGTGACCCCTAGTGTTTTAGCTGGGGGGACGGATAGGGCGGAGTTCCTAGCTCAGACGGCCAGTAGTGTGGGCTCCAGAACTTATGGCTGTCCCCTGTGAGGACTAGCTCCGTTTTGCCGGGATTTAATTTAAGGCTGTTGTGGTCCATCCAGTGTTGAATATGCAGCATGGTGGCCTGAAATTCGGTGACTGAGCGGTGTGAGTTGTCAACCGTGAAGATCATTTGCAGGTCATCCGCGTAATTGAAGACAGTCACCTTCCTGTCTTTGAGGGACTGGATCAGGGGGAGAATGTAAAGATTGAAAAGGTGAGGGGAGAGAGCGGAGCCTTGTGGAACACCACACGTAGTTTTACGTTGAAGGGCCGTGAAATGGCCTTGACGAACGGCCTCGAACCGGTCCTCCAGAAAGGAAGTGAGCCAACTAGGGGCTACATCTTGAATGCCAGCATGCCTGACACGGTCTACCAAAATAGTGTGGTCGACCGTTTCAAATGTGGCGGAGAGATCCAATAATACTAGTGCCTTGGGAGAGCTTTTGTCGGTGTTGTCACGGAGAGTGTCTAGGACAGCTAATATTACAGTTTCAGTGGAGTGAGCAGGACCAAACCCCACCTGGTGAGGGTTGAGGTATTTAGATTCTTCCAAGAAGTTAGACAGTTATCTAGCTACATGGGCCTCAAGTACTTTTGCTAGAAAAGGGAGCAGGGAAATGGGACAGTAGTTAGGCAGAATCGTGGGGTCAGCTCCAGGTTTTTTCAGAAGAGGAACCATAATGGCTTTCTTGAAAGCCATTGGGGCTTGGCCAGAAGAGAGGGACTCGTTCAGGAGGGTGAGGGCTGGGCCCGGAAATGCCGAGAGGCAATCATTAAGTATGTGAGGTGGGCAGCAGTCCGAGGGGGCTCCTGATTTGACTTTTGCTAGGAAGTCCTGAAAGATCTCGGTACTGATGGTTGGGAAGCAGCTGAGCATGCAGTTGGTCCTGCGCTAAGCGGAGGAAGTCATGTTGGGGGAGTGTTTAGGAATGCTGTCTTTGATGGTGGTGATTTTTTCAATAAAATAGTCATTTAGTGAGTTGCACAGTGCTTGGGAGTGTGTAGCCTTAGAAAGGATTCTGTCTGGGTGGGACAGCTCATTCATAAATGCAAATATTTCTTTGGAGCTTTTGTTGGAGTTAAGGATACGTGCCGAGAAGTGGGCAGCTTTGGCTGGGAGGATGGCCTACATATATTCTTTCCATGCTGTGGTATACAGAAGTTTCTTGTCAGGGGAGTAGTTCTGTCGCCACTGCCTCTCTAGTTGGCGCAAGGCCAGTTTCTGAAATTTAAGCTCAGGAGAGAACCATCTCTGGGCGCCGGCACGGCGGGCCAGTTTAAATTTTCTGAAGGGTGCGTGCTTGTTGCTGGCCGCGAGTAGCCAGTCAGAGAGATTTGCTTCAGTTGCATTGATGTTGCTGTGCTGGCCAGAGTGTCAAGAAAATCTTTTATGTTTATGGCATTCCATTTCCTAGCAAAACCACCTTCGACCGTGCGGGTTTTATCAGTGGTGGAGAGTACCAAGGTAAATTTTAATAAATGGTGGTCAGACCATATGCAAGGGACAATTATGGGAGCAGATGTTATCAGGCAGTTCGTCCAGACTTGGTCTAGGATGTGCCCTTTCAGATGAGTGGGGGAGGAAATCTGTTGAGTGAAGTTAAGGTTGGTAAGAAGATCGGTCAGCTCGGCAGATTGTGGCCCCTCGTGAGGGTCACTATACCAATAGTTAAAATCGCCCACAAGAAGGATTTTGGCATGATCGATGACGAGCTTAGCAATCTGTTTGCTAGGCGATAGGGGAAAATGGGGCATCTGGTGTGGGGGCCTGTAGACTAGCACACAGACGAAAGTGTCGGCAGCGGATTCTAGTTGAAATACTATGTTCTCCGCCTCAAGGAGGCAAAGACAGGTCAAGGCACTGAATTTGAGTTTAGTGTGAATGATGGCTGCAACCCCCCACCCCCGGTTTACCAGGCAGGCGGTTAGCGTGGATGATATAATAGTCAGAGGGTAACGCCGCCAGCATATCAGGGGAGGAATCGGGTGTCAGCCATGTTTCTGTCAGCAGAAGGATGTCAGGTTTATCATTGAGCAGGAGGAAGAAGATGTCAAGCTGGTGCTTGACAAGGGAGCGTGTATTAAGGTAGTACATTGATAGGGACACGGGCCTTAGATTGACAAAGCTCTGTGAGATTTGTGTTGAGGTGGCAGAGTTCAGAATTTCTGGGAATGCCCTTCGTTCTATAAAGATTTCCTTCTCAGTTGTTAATGTTACTATTTCATGGGAGAAGGCCAGGTGAGTGGAGTGCATTATTTTGAGGGCTTCTGATGGGTATGTAATGGACCGAGCATAGTGGCTGGCCCCTGGGCCCGGATGGGCGCGGACAGGTGCAGACGGGCCTGCCTTTGGCGCGCCGCCGGCAAGCTCGCTTCGCGCATCCGCTGTGCTCCTGCGCTTCGGGCTGTATTTGTCTCCTGTCCCCACCCACAGCTCTGCTCTCTAACAGCATGATTGGCTGCTAACGGGGGAGTTGACAGGAGCAACTAGGAAGCCGGAACAGCCGCCTTACGCGCTGAGGTCAGTTTCAGTAAAATCAACAATTTCACAAAGTAAAACAGATTCTAAAGGTAAATTTTAAAAAGCTAACAGCAGCGATTTGTTAGGCCTATCAGTAGCGTTCTGCGGGTAGGGACACTGAGACATTGAATTGTGCATAGGGTTAGTTTGTAGTAAATGAGTGTAGTATATTTGGTGTGAGTGTGTTAATCTGGTTGTGTATGTGGATGGGGTAGGGTGGGTGCTGGTGTATGTAAAATTGGGCAGCATTTCTTTCCTTAGTCCCGACCAGTCTCGAACAGGCTCAAACAGGCGCTCACCCTGGTCCTCTCCGCCCTTAGCATGGATGTCCGGGTTGAGACGTCCTAAGCCCTGGCCTGATATAGACCGAGTAATCAGGTGACCCCTTCAGCCAATGGGAACCTTAGCCCTAACCAATCACAACACTAGCCCTAAACCCTAAGATCAATAGGAGACCAAGACCTTACAACCAATCAGCCCTAGTCCAAGCACCCAATCAGGCACAAAACCCTAAGCCCTACATCCAATAGAACGCCGAACCCCAGGCCTAATCTCAACCCGAGTCCAGCAGCCAATCAGACATGAAACCCTAAACCCTATGTCCTATAGAAAGCCTAACCCCAGCCCTATTACCAACCCCAGTCCCAGCAGTCAATCACACATGAAAAGCCTAAACCCCACATCCAATCAAAAGCCCAGCACCACGAACCAATCCAAAACTCTACACCTATCCACCAATAAGATTACTAGCCCTAAGCCCTACATCAATAGAATAACTGACCCATGAACCAATCAGTACCCTCAAATACCCAACCAATGAGAACGCCAACCCTAATCCAATAGAAACAGCAGATGCAACCACCAATCAGTGCACATATGTAGCATCCACTAGCAGACTATGTAAGGTCCCTTTGACCTCAGGCAATGTAATGGTGTTTTTACGTTTTAGGGGTTGGAAAGGGAATTGGGTGGTATTGTTACAAAAACAGGGGAATTCGGGGATCCCACCTCCGAGTACAAAAATAATGTAAAGATAAAGTCATACAACCATCCTGATAGGAAGAGTTGTTTCTTTCCACTGCAGACTTGAGGGTTCTCTTTTTCTATTGTTTATTCAGCAAGCCATGCAAGTAGATTTGTTTCCTAATTTCTATTCCTGCTTTTTCCTCCTCTTTCCCTGCATTCTCCCTTTTCACTCCCCTTGGCTGCTCCCAAATCTAACCCTTATTAATTATTTGTCATACTATTTATGTTATTAGGGCCTGGAAAGAGCAAAGGGCTGTTAGTCCACTTGTTGCCTTTCCTTTTTTCACTTTTTTAAAATGTTATTTTACCTTTGTAACATGGCTGTGTGCCATGTTGGAAAGGTACACAAAAAATGGCCTCAATGCATCACGACAAATACCTATGGACGTGCCACACTAGTGTGCAAGAGTCACGAAGAACCATCACAACGCAAGCATCCACATCTTGGCACTTTTGGAATAGATTTTCTTAAATTGAAAACCCATAGCCATATGTGTGCATATGTCTTGACATGCAGTGTTAGAATGTAATGAGCAAAAAGCATTGGCAAAGCTCTGCCTTTCGAAGTCAAGAACTATTGGTTTTGCCAATGCTTGTTGACTTTATTACCCCATTAAGGCTTCCTCTATTTTTCCTCTCCCTTCATTTCAAAACTTCAACCTGTATTGCATTGGTTCTATTCTTATACCTTATCTTGTACTCTTAGAACTACCTTGCGCATCTATCTTTGTGGCATCTCCAAATCCTCTACTTCACTCCCTTATCCCTGCCCCTCTCTGTTCTGCTAGTTTATTTAATCACTTAGGGTCTGATTCACAAAAATGTTGCTTTGACGTACTCCAGGCATACTCATGAAAGTCGTGAGTAAGTCAGGCTTACAACAAGAGTAAGTCACACCGATTCGCATACCAATCTTTCTAAAATGGTTTTGAAGCTCAGCCCCATCTTTGCTTTGCTGTCACTCATAGCCTAGTGGACTCAGACTTCAATTTGAAGGTTAAGGGTAAATGTTCCTGCGTCACTGTGCTCATGTGTCTGCTTGATCATTTATTTTATTTTATGTAATGCGATTTTCTATAGCGCGAACTTTACCAGAAGGTGTCAGAGCGCTTTACTAAAGAACCAGTTGCGATACATAAGGACTTAGGATTACATGTGTTACATTAAAGATACAAACAGGGGAAACAAAAATTGCAAAAGTATACATTGTAAAGTCACACAAGGAAGAGATACGAACAGAAAAAAATTGCAAATGTATAAGTAGTAAAGTCACTCAAGGAGGAGATACAAATGGATAAACTCTAAGCGTCACATAGGAATGGTAGAGAGTACAATCGTCTACTACATATACTAGTGATTAGAGCTATCTCTATATACATAAATATACAAATAGTAGATTGGGTGGGAGTAGGGAGGGTGGGAAGGATACAAGGGTATGGAGAAAAGGCAAAGCAGAAAAGGGAAGAAACATTTGAGGATTGTCAAGGGGGAAACGAGGGAAAAGGGTAAAGAACGAGGGAACAGACCAAATGGCGGGCCAGGGTCAAGAGAAAAAAACAGTTGTGAGCAGCAGCAAGGCCAAAAGAAGTGAGTATGATCCAAAGTGCCAGGAGAAGTCCGGGGGGGGGGTGCAAAGTTGAAAATCAAAGTCAGGAAGGGAGAGGAGGCATGTGGGCTCGGGTCCAATGGAGCAACGCCGAAAGACCAACCGCCGGGGGTGGCTCCCGCGCCCCCCTTCCTGGGGAAAGTTCACTGGGGTCCCCAACGTCGATGACGGGGCAAGCTAAATCCAGGAAGATAGACTGCATTGGGAGGCAGCGGGCGGCGGGCAGCCAGTGGGGGCACATCAGCAAAGACGTCTCGTTGTCCCGGGAGGAGGGGAGAACATGCCACAAAGCCGTCCCACATCATCTGGGGCCATATGGAGGAGCCATAGGAACGCTGAAGCTGGATGGGCACAGGAGGAGGCACAGGAGGAGGGCACAGGAGGAGGGCAAGCAGCTGATCGCGAGCTTGTAAGTTCATCCGGGGAGTCATTGGCACCGATGACCCAAAGGCGCCGCCATTTTGGGGTACCGCGAGCCGCGGGGCAGAGCAGACTCGTGCGTATCTCTGAGGAGAGCAGCGAGGGCGCCCCCTTCGTCGCGGTGGTGCCCGGCTCACCTCTAGTGCTGGTGTAAAATGGAAGGCCAGGGTCTTCAGGTGGCAACCTCCGCTGGCACCACAGGATCCAGTGAACAAAGCCGCCCGGCAAGCTGCCATTTTGCCTCACAGGCACGAGATCCCTTCAAGGTCACGCCAGGGACGATCCTGCATCTCATGAAGCATGTAAGCGCTCTCCAGCCGTGCGCTACACCTTCCACTGCTGAGACGTGCTCGAAACAGCCCCAGGGACTCTGGGGAACCGCCAAATTAAGCTCCCGAGCAGCGCTGGAGCCGGGAACCGAGACGGATTACGACCGACCGGCTCCCTGGCGGTTGTAATCCGTACGTAATGTACAGTACGCTGACACCTTTTTGGTGGCAGAGTGGCACTCTATAGAAACGAAAAATAATTAAATACAATTATTTAGTTAATATTATCATTGCAATGGTTTTAATGAATTGTGCAATAAAATTATCTATCCATCTATCTTGTCCTTGCAGCATTCAGGCATCGTATCATCCACAGCAGTGGACAGCTAAATCCACGGCCCAAAACTGTTGAGCTAGGTCGAGTCCATGAGGATAGTATATATATGCTAAAAATGTGAGGGGGTAGTGACCTTAATACTTGCTTGACTCAACCTCACCCTCCTGCACTGTTCATGTGGCGCCACTGAGTTACGAGTAGGACATTCTAAAATTGTACTCTTGCTTGTAATTACTGGCACTACAAGTTTCTGACAAAGGAGGGGCAGATTAAACTGGCCAGACTGACAAATCTGCAATCCAATGTCTTTTTCTGGAATTATGAATTTCCAAATTACTATTATAGTCAGCTGGGAATGGTTGTCTAAAAATGTGTTGTACATCATATTTTATATGTTTTAGGGTACGATCTGCTACCGTCTGCTATGCACCATATTTCTGCTAGTGTAAGGCATGGAAGCATTCTAAATTAAATAGATGAATAAACTATTGACACATGCTGGATTTCTTTTAGCAAAACAGTTGTTGTGTTGTCTTTGAATGCAAACGATTTATCGCAGCAGATGAACAACTTGCTGGTTCGCTGGAGTGATGAGAAAGTGGACAAGAGAAATTAAAATTACCAACAATTGGTTAAATAAAATACAAGGGTCAATTCCTAAAACATTTTGCACACTACAGGGAATATTTGTATGCAATTAAAACTATTTCCACGTGCAGGAAAAAAGTGAAGAAATGCACATTTTCCCTGTCTCTAAGCCTGTTAGTTACCCAGTCTCGAGGCTATCTGCATGCAAACGGCTAGAAGGGGGCACCCTTAAAAACACAGCTTTTTAGGGAGTACAGCCACCAAATATCTCAGAAGAAGAAACAGCTACACTGGCATGTTTATCACAGAGAGTGGATACTAGCTACCTCAAGCAACACAAAATGAACAGAGAAGCTGTTTGCTCTTGTTGAAACCTCTTCTCCAGTCTAAGCTCTGTGTGAAATACCTCACTTCTGGCAGCACCTGTCACTGAAGACGTCCTGCTACTTACTGTCGGTGAGGTAGGTCAATAACATTGCTGGACAACTAAGCACGAATTTATCCGAGGACTGACTTGTGTTCCTGTTTGAGATGCTAATGGTGAGGGGAAGAAGCAGACACACCTTTCTTGCTATCTCTTCAGCTTTCTCCTTCAAGGACATGACACATATATCTTGCACAGTTTTAATCAGATATCCTTGCATCAATTCCTGCACACAAAATTACTTTAAAAAACTCTTAAGGTATTTTAAAGCATCACACGTCCTTTATTAAATCACATTTATTCAGTATTCATTCTCTAAAAGCATCAATTATTAAAGCTTTTTATTCCTGTGCCTCTTCAGGCTTGCAAAAAGGGCTTTTGGAGGTGAGAGAACTGGGAGAAGTACCAAAAAAATGTTTGGAAATATAAAATAACATAGTTCACATATATACTGTTATTAAAAAAGATGAATGCTACATGTTTTGCAATCAAAACAGTTTGTTTTTTCGTGACCGTGACTTAAATTATTGACTACACTCTTCATTTCCTCAATCTAAGCATGAATTAGGAACCTGAAACAGACTATGTAACAGCTTTTTAATACATTAAAAAGTACTTAAACCCAGTGGAAAGACAGAACCAAGAAAGACTATTCTCCCCTCTGGATAAAACGCTGTAAACAGCCTAAAGTGTTTAACAATAGAAGCATTATCTTTCTCTCAGGCAGTGTTTCATGCTCTTCTTGTAAGATAAAGGCTCTTTATGCTCCTAAAATGCCTCATACTCCATGGTCCATTTAATTACAACGACTGTCAGAGAAATGCCAGCCTTTGCCAAAGTGCAATCAGTTTTCAAAAAAACAGTTGTGATGTCGAATATATGGAAGAAAATCAGTACACTAAACAGAATGGCCTCTGCTAATGTGATAATGTTCTTAAACACCAGGTAGCACAGGAGGAGAAAATCTATCATGATGCTGTTATTGAATGTTGAGACAGAAAGAAGACATGCTTGGTTTTACGATCCGTACTATAGCCACATGTTAATCTGTTTATGTGTTTATTTGGTGATCTGTTTGGTTACACGCACTACCCTGCTTCTTCACAAAAATGATGTGGTGGCCTTTTGTAGCAGTACTTTATATGATCAGATTAATGAATGCCAATACCACTTGCAACAGTCATTTACTTCAAATATTTTTGAGAAGAAGGAACTGTTTCGCATGTGGAATTGCTTGCTTTGCATATGGCTCCAATGGCGTTCACCTGTTAAACCGTGGTTTAACACGTGATGGTGCCGTTCAAAATAAAGTAGGTTTTAAAAGAAAACTATTTCAAGCCAAGCATTTGATGTAAGAGTCTAAGGGCCTGATTTAGAGTTTGGCAGAGAGGTTATTCTGTTGGCAGGGAGGGTACTCCGCCGCAACAGTGACAAAGTACTTTCTCTGCCAACAGAAGGTAAGCCTTCCTGCTTTACAGACCGGTGAAACTTATGTGTGTCAGCGACAGAGACTACGCTGTCTCCTCCACTCACATACTCCACTGAGCCCCTCTACCGTTGGGCTTTTGGAGGTTTAGTTATTCGACTGCCAATCCAATTTAAAGTAGGCAACCAAATGACCAGTTTTCACTGACCCTTACCACCAGGTCAAATCTGCCAATAAGGGGCAATGACAACTACCAAAGACAACTCCTGCTGTGTGAAAGTCATTAGTGTTTGTATTTTCAAAAACAAAATTCCTCTTTTGGTTTCTGACGATACTGTCCACCAAAGCTTTGATACATTGATTGCAACCGCTGTGACAGCAGTTCCTGCTAATGTTAAGAGATGTCTGCTTGGCCAGCGGCATCTCTAAGCGTGGAGGCTGATGGCCCTCAGTATGGCAGGAGTAAAGTACACTGCCATAACGATGGATTTACCTCCATCTGCCAAAGTCTAAATCAGCCCTTAAGTGTGCATTAGCATGCCTGTACTTTCTGACTGCAAGAATCCATCCATGTCTATTTTGATAGGAAGTCATTCTTGTCTGCCAGAATGCCTCACTAGAATGATATATTGCAAGGGACCACTCATGCCTGCAGGGAAATGTAAACATGGGTTGATGAAACATTTTCACAATGATTGAGCAACAGCCTCTAAAATTGTTTCACATACATTGTCAAGACAAAGTCTATTCCACTAGGCAAAAAGGAATTGTTCATCATATGTCACGCCCTGGTGGATTGATATGCCACCAATGCTTTGTCTGTAACACTTCTGCCCCGCGGTCCTGCTATAAATGAGGTTATGTGTACTAGCTACATAGTGTTCAACTGGAGTACACATACTAATGTCCGCGTGAGGATTGTTCTCAGCCAGAGCTCCTGCTAAACCCTAGTGACTTCAGTTTGTGTACTCTAGAAGGATCACAATGAAGGGACTAATGACTAAAGGACACCAAGGAACACTATGAAACTAGTAAATTTAAAGAAACAACTTTTTTTAAGGATGCATGTGACATTTGTATAGTGTGTTACTAGATGAAAGGCAGCATAATGCAGCACATTGTCAAAGGCAAAGATCATCAGGAGATTAAAGGGGTAGCCGGGTTCTGAGAGCAAAAGTGGATTCTTACTCTGCCATGGGATAATGTTCTTTAAAAAGGTCAGCTCTTTCCTAATTGAAGTAAGGTTGGAAACTTCTTGATGGACAGAGGGAGGTTGATCCTGCATTAATAGATGAGGTCTGTGTCCTTGTATTTTTAGGTCTCGGCCTGAAGTAAGCATGCGCTGCTCTCGTCATGCGAGCCTTCTTGTAATCGATACGTTTCCAGAAGCCTCTTCCCAACTCCGCCTTCAGTTTTGATTCATGCGCTTTGTTTGGCATCACAAATTTTGCCAAAGGCAGTGCAATAATTGCACTGAAGGCATGTCAATCGCTGCTTTTTGCCACCCTGTCTCGTTTGATCCATGCCCAGCGGGATTGGATCTCTTACTGGCGGTGTGAGACAGTGTCTCCTAATTGGCCGCTACGCACTTTTTTGTTAGCATTCGCCTTTGGCAAAGGCAGCCACATGTTTATTTTCGCATCGCGCATTCACTTAAAGTGAAAGCGCAATGCAATTATAAACAAGCGGCTGCCTTTGCCAAAGCCGAGAGCTTGTTTACAATGATAATACAATTTCAAGTTAATGGTATACTGGCGTATGTGGACATTTTACAACAATTTCTTCTATAAACTGTTGTGAGTGCCTAAAACAGCAAACACAATTTCATTGCTTCAGAAAGATGTTGCATTCTCTGTGGGAAGCTTTTCCATCCTGCTGTTTATGACCAATCACTCACTGTTTTAATGCCAATCACTCACTGTTTACAAGACAACAAAATGCCCACATTCAGCTAGTACCAATTATAACAATCTTAATTACAGCGCAACCTTTCTCTTTATTATACCTTCGCAGAGTCCTTTAAAAACACGCCCAGAAACCATTCTAACCTCTCGCACACTTAAAACTTCTTGGTGCAGCCTTCTCTTTTTGACAGGAAGTAAGCTCTGAACGTATTCACACAGCTTAAGGTGTAAAGATAGCCTTAAGGGAGCTGTTAGCCTTATTAGCCAATAAAAAAAACACTTAAAATATGACTGGCTGTGTCCTGTTTTATTTGAGGTCGAGTTAGTGCATTTAAAAAAGTGTATTATATTATTTTTAAAGTACATTATAAAAATGTGTTTGTACACATCAAACGGAGGTGTCTTTCGATGGCGCAAAAAGCATTGAGCACGAAAAAAGGAACGAGATGTTAACTGTGCTTGCTATTCATACTTAAAATATTCAAATGTAGTTAGTGGCGCTGCCGCCTTTCAGCGTTATACCCTCCTGCAGGAGAACTGAATGTGACTCTGCACCCACTCAAAATAAAACATAGAAATGCTCCTCTGCTGCAGTCCATTGCTGCAGTCCTGCTCAGGATGGTCACAAAACTTCCAGAGCTGGTGACGTCGCAGCTCAAGGGAATGGAAGCAGATAAACCGTAAGCATAAGGATTATTAGGCAACATCTCCGTTCTTTCTTTTTCACTTATGATGTGCATTTCAGTCATTGCATGCCAGGTTATCAAATCCGTGGCTTATTTTGGGAGCATGTCAGCAGAACACGCGTCAGCAGGCCACAGATAGGACCATTTTAGAATTCTAATCACAATGGAAGTGCTCCAGTGACTGTGATTAGAAAGCCGGCACTTTATGGGGTCATGATAAACTGTTGACATTGACACAGCACTTGCTCGGGCCTCTCCATGCCCCCTCCCCCGAGGGGCGGCTCTAGGCTCATGGTGGCCCTGGGCAGGGAACGTAGGTAGTGGGCCCTGGAAGAGGGGGTCCGGGTGGGGCAGAGCGCGGAGGCCAGTGAAGAGGATGGGGGGGGTCAGGGTGTTTGAAAGTTAAACAGAGTCGGAGGCCGCCAAATCCCTGCCTAGGGGCTGCCACGCAAATATGTATCCATCCTCGGATGATTATTATATTAAGGATATATATTTACGTGGTGGCCGCTGGCGTTTGGTGGCCCTGTGCAGGTGCACAGCTTACACATGCCTAAGACCACCCCTGCTCCCCCCCACAATGGAAGTGGCAACGCCTGCTTCAGAGGCCTACACATATTTGTTGAGTAGGTTGGGGTGCTACCTGTAGAGACGCTCAGCAAGGCCAGAGTTTGGCATGCACAGAATAAGGCGAGTCCTTATTATGAATATGCCTTTCTGTGTGCCGCAGCTGCTGGCACTGGCACTGCACTGACTGTATTTCTGCAACCACTATCGTAAATTGAGAATATCACCCTGAGGAGTTGCTTTTGGGGGCTAGAAAGCAAGCCTCCAGCCTAAGGATGAGTTTGCAGAAATAGCAAAGGGCAAAGTGAAGGACAAAGTAACGAAACCATGCATGTCTTTACTATTCCCTGTTCAAACCTTCAAATATAAACCATGCAGTACCAGATATTCGTGTTTAAGTGCATTAAATCAAATAGAAAATCAGGAATGGAATAATGTAGCTGTAGGGCTGTTTTTGAATATCTATTGGTGGTGATATAGTCCCCTCACACATTTATTCAACTATTTGTTGATCCTGAAGTAACAATTATGTAGGCTGAGATAAACATAATGCGCTTTCAGCAAGTTATGAATTTTTAAGCAACAGGCCAAAGCAAATAAAAACAAAATCTAACTACAAAGCCCAGAATGCAGTAAGGGGTTGGCTATAAAAGCCATGGATGACTAAAGTTCTAATTCATAATGATGACACATGGGTTATCGCCTTTCTGACATATCATGACATGATGCTGAAGCAAAGGCACCAGTCAAAAGTTCCAGTTCCGTACAGTGGCAGAAGTGGAGCATGACTGGTGCAAAAAAGCCAACTTCACAGAAGCAGCACAATGGATTTGATGTTTGAAGGTCCATATATTTTTTTCCCCAAAAGTTAATTTAAGTAAATTGAGAATATGCATTTCACAAATTTTGTTGACAATGGGTGGAAGTCATTCAATGAGAATCCTTATTTTTAACGCAGTGTGAGTATGTCCACCAGATAGCTGCCCTGTGGTAGTGAGATGAAAAACGTCCATCTGTCCTAGCTTTACAGCCAACAACACTGTACATTCTGGGGCCTGTGTTTGCCCTTTTCTCACTGACAGACTGGCTGTTAATCATATCAGGCCAGTACTAGTCAGGGCTGCTGTATTAAATGTCTAAAGTGAAAGCAAACAGTGATGTTCTGCAGCAGCATGTTCATGTGATAATGTTCTTTATTATTGCCAACGAAGGTAAATATGTTTCTTAAGCAGCATGATGTAACTCCTGATTGCCAAGCAAACAAATGCTAGCACTATCCCTAAATATCAGATGTACACACATTTAGAATTTGACTAAAGAGGGTATGTAGCAGCTGAAACAGTATCATAAAATCAAAGCAGTTCCGAACAGGGCCCCCCCTAAAATGCATTTGGCCCAGGGTTCGTAAAATCCTTAAAATGTCCCTGAGTTTATACTCAGTATGTGTGAAGAATGGGACAAGGCATTACTGCTCGTTTCTATAGTGTCACTCAAAGGCAATGAAAGTCCACACACAACCACACTGAACCAAAGAATTGTCACACAAAAGCAATCTGAAACCTTAGTAGCTATGTTGCCTCGGGCCCGGCTCGCCAGGCTCGTAAAGAAGTGAGTGCATGAGACTGGGTGACGGTATAATCTCCTAGTTGCACTTGCTATGCTATGCTATAAAATGTGCTTTCTACTCAGGGCACTGCTCAGGACCCTGACAACGGTGGGTGTGGGGCCCCAGAGAGAGAATTCTCCTCAGGGCACTGCTCAGGACCCTGACAAGGGTGGGATTTGGGGCCCCAGAGAGAGCATTCTACACAGGACACAGCCTCTGAGAAGGGACGAGGCAGCATAGAGCTGACAGAGGGAGGAGAAGGTTTGCAGCTCCAGGAACAGGATCTGCTGGGACGCATTGGAAGGTAAAGAAGCATTTGCCATGCAATTGGTCTCGCATTTGTGAGAGTTAGAGCTATTGACGCTGTAAAGGACAATGTATTTTACCTATGCGTTTTCTGTTTGGAGTGGAGTGAATGTGTGTGATGTCAAGTGGACATATGTGGTGTGGATTGGAATCGTTAGTTGTGGATTTGTGTTGTGTGGATTAGATCTGTGTTGTGAAATAATGTTGCATAGTGTGCAGGGTAATTATGTGGATAGTAATTATGTGGTATTGAGTGTACTGGAATTATGCGGAGTGGGATTGTGTGTCGTGGAGTGGGATTTTGTGTCTTAGAGTGAGATTATCTGAAATGGTATTTTGTGTTGTGGAGTGGTATGTAGTGGAGTTTACTTATGTGGTGTGCTGTTAAATATTGTAGCATGATGTGGAATTTTGTGGTGTAGATTGGATGTGTGTGGTTTGTTGTATAATTGGGTTGTTGGTTTGAATTATGTTGTTTGTTGTTTAATTATGTGGTGTGGAATGGAAATGTGTAGAGTTGAATTGTGTGACGTGGAAGTGTGCGCTGTTGAGGGAAAATTATGTTGAGTGGTATTATGAGGCATGGTGTTGATGAAGCAAAGCTTCGCATATTTTGCGACCTTGCCGAAGTCATGAACCTCGTTTATGTGTAACAAAGTAATAAGTGTAAGTCTTACTAACGTTTATATTTAGTTTAAATAAAGATTAAGGCGCTTGCCTATATGTTTTACTAAAATAATTTACTCGAGTCACTTAAAATGGCTGCCGCTTGTATTTAGTTACTGCGCATGCGTCAGCCACACTCACGTGTCCTGACGCGTCTGCAGAGTTGGAGGGAAAATTATGCGCATGCGTAATACATAGCTGTGCCCATCATGCGGTACTGCTCGTGCCACTGCTCTTGTGCCTGTTTCCATGTAGCTAACATTTAGACTGCATAAGTATATGTTATGATGATAAGTTGAAAGTACAACCCTGTGAATGTGATTTCATAACGTTATTTCTGTGTATTAATTTGTTCTCGCTTACTTTTCATGTACCGCGGGGAATGGGGGTCCAAACTGATTGGGAGCCATATTGACGGTCTCTTCTGCGCATGACCAGGGAGCATTGAAAGGTGGCCACTTTGGACAGTGGAACTCAGCCAGCTGGCAGCCACAGTCAAGATGCGCCTGGGAAAGCCACCTCTGCGCTACGAGAACGGCGAATGTTGCTCCTCATGTGTTACAATGTTAATTTTCACTCGTATTTCTGCACAGTTTCTCATGAGAACCCCAATCTCGCTAGGCGGTACCCAAGTATGCTAATATAGGCTCAAATTAGCGTGTTCTGATTGGTGTGTTACCCAAATCCTACTTTAGGACCAATCCAAATTGAGGGATTCTGACACTTTGCAACATTGGGGGGTGGTACACCGTCCCAAAAGAGTATATCTACCCTGGGTTTACCTAGGGAATTGTCCGACTTGTCTGGTTTAGCTGACCTGTCACTGACCCATCGTACTCAATAGGTGACTGAAGATACAGAGAGCTGCAGAGCACTCTGTCCGAAATTGACCATAGACTGAGGTTCTACTGAACCTTAAAGTGCTGGCAAAGCACTTTGCTGGGAGTTCGTTGACCCAATCGGGGTCTTGATCGATAGCTGCAGAGAGGGTGGAGCGCAGGCGTTGCTTCCAAACTGCGGGTGCGGTCCTGTCCTGAGCGGTCCTGTCCTGAGGGTTTGCTGTCCTGTCCTGAGGTCCTGTCCTGATTCCTAATCTGAGGGTATCCTGTCCTGTTCGGGGTGTCCATTCTGCACCTGCTGTCCTTTGAGGGGTATCCTTCCTTGAGGGTTTCCTGTCCTTAACTGACCCGTGGCCAGGGTTTGGTTTCCACACCAGTCTAGGTAAATACTGCTCTAAGTTCTTTTAAACTTGCACCTTTCTATATTTCTACCTTTTGCTATAATAAAGTGACACCTTTGCATATGTTGATTTTCCATGCTTTTACCGCAAACTATTGAACGAAAGTCATTTGCATATTTTTCATGATATGTTCCCATGTCTCTCAATCTTTTAGAGATTATATTTTACATTGCTGTTTGTCATTTTCTGATATGGTCTAGAACCTCCTTACCTAGACTGTTTAAAGGTCCCTTTAATTTAAGTTTAGCGTGTTACTCTTTATAGGCCCTCCTATAGTAACCCATGCATAGTCTGTCCAGGCTTAAACATTTCTGAGATTTTAGTATTTTTCCCATTTGCATTCCATATTACATTTGAATGGTTACCCTGTCGTTATTTCTCTATAGTTATATCATTTACATTATCTTGGTTATTGTATTGATTGCTTCATTCTGGTGTATCTAATGCTTGATGATAACGAACTTTAGATAAACATTTTAAAACTTCCAGTTGTCCGTGGTCATTTAAACAGTAATTAAATGTCATTTGAAATTTGCATTTGCTGCCTTTCCTTTTACAGCTAGGCCCCTGATCCATTGAAGTCATAGGTACCCGTGTGGGTGGATGGTAAGTCGGGTACACTGAGTCATAACAAGTAGGGAACACACACAATTGGTAGCAGCCCGTGAAGTCGCCTGGTCAATGAATAGTGTGAAATGAAAGTATATGGGCCCTGAAGCCGGAAACGGCGTAATCATTGGCTGGGTGACCTCGCGCGCTCTATCAGTTTTCTGGTAAGCAGAGGTATGGTTAGGGACTAGCTAAAGGTTAGGCAGGATTAGTTAGACTAGTTGAGTCGGAAGCTGCTAGTACATTAATGCTGCTAAAAGAGCGGCTGTTCTAAGAGACCTGATCAATCTCTTGTGAATACGCACGAATAATATCTTGTAAAAACAATTCATGAATTGCTGTATTGTTATTATTCTTGTTCTTATATTGTTATATGTATTAATCCATGCGTTTGTAAACCGTATTGTTTCATGTTGTCCGAACTCCCCGGGGAATTGAAAGGGCAAGTGGTGAATAGAATCCATTGTCCTGAGGTCACAGGCTTAAAGGAAAGTTAGGTGCAGGTTAGGATAACCGGGAAGCACTAACTAGGGTTTTCTGAATACATGTGTGAATATATGTCAGTAACGAGGTTCATTGGCAAAATTCCCATAGTGGCGTAACCTAGTAAGGGTCACATCGGAAAAGTAGCAGGTTCCTCGGAGCTTGGGTGAAAGCAAAGGGGTCCGCTGAGAAACCTTAGACTCGGAACATATCCCGGAAAGAAGTGGATGAGTTTAGGGGAATAACAGGTTCACTGATGCTAGAGTGAAGGGTAGGCGGAAGAGATCTGCCCGCAGCGCGTGAAAAGTAAATGGAAGTAGTTTACTTGCAGCGAAACAAAGCTATACTGTCTAGACACTTGAGCACTGTGGCGAATGTGTATTTGTTGTAAAATAACCAAGCACTGAGCACTTTAGAAAGAAAGAAAGTTTCCGTTACCTTGTGAAGGGAGGGAGTCAGCCGCGAAGCGTCTCTGACGTCACTCCGTGGCGCGCTGGGATTGGTAGAAACAGCGGGCGGGTAGCGGGGCTGGAATTGTAAAGGAGGGGTGAAGCGCCGAGGAGTGAGAACTGTCTCACGAAGGGGCCGCGCACCCATTGGCCGAAATTATTTGAACGCGCGCACCTCATTGGTTGCACGCAATTGCAAGGCGCGTTCTGATTGGAAGTAGCTTTGTAAACAAAGTTAAGCGTAGAAATCGTATGTGGCACTCGTATTGTCCAGAGACTAGACCCGATCCAAGGAACCAAGGGTTTGAGAGGGATCAGTGGAAAGCCAATAGATACGATATTATGTACGGAGGAAAGAGAAAGATGTCCCTTGTAAGTAGGGTAAAGAATTATTTCAAAACGGACAAACCGATTAAATCTAGGGAAGGCGTAGTTGTCCCGCCACCGAATACTCCTGCCTCATTCATGATGTTTGACCGAGGGTACAACACCTGTGTGTGGTTGGAGAATTGGGTGAAGTACACAAAAGATGACGGAGTATTGGCTTTTCCGTTAGACGGCACTTTCAATGGCAGAATTTTATTTAATTTAAGAACCCGCATGAATGAATTGCATCCCAGACCGAGACTAACGCAGTATGAGGCATTAGAGGAATGGGAGATTGAGGCTTTTGAAAGAGAGAAACCCCGAATGGACAAAGGTCTGACTAAGTGGTACCCTAGGCTGAAACAAGAGACAAGGGACAAGAGGATGAAACAGTGGAGGCAGAGCATGATTGTTGAGGGTCTGTTTCCTATGATGCCAGCATGTACCCTGTCGGGGGGAGAAAAAAGGACAGAAAAGTGTAAGCATTGGGGAGCTCTTGGAGAGTCAGATGATGAATTGTTAGATGACATCTTTACGAGAAGTCGGCCCCCTTATAATGAGGGAGCCCGAACTTCCAGTACAGGAGAGAACCACCAGCGTCCATCTATTAAGGAGGAGGACAGATCCCTATGTAGGGGGGGAGGGGGCCAGGTATTGCCATATTTTGAGAAGCCCGAGCCCCCGGAGGTACGCAATATATATCCTAGAATGCCCGAGAGCTCAGAGGAAAAATATTCTCGTGAAAGAACATTTTACCCCAGACCTCTTTATGAGAACTAAGAAAACCCAGTAGGATCAGGGGTACCCTTTTTGCAGCCTCCATATGGGGAAGAGCGTAGGTCATTTGGCACAGGAACTTTGTTCCCGAAACCAAATTATGGTGGGGGTCCAAGTGAGACGCATCCTACGGCCCCGAGTTTTACGCCTCAACTGACCCCACAGATGATACCTGACCGAACATTAGGAAGAGTGTTAGATGAAAGGGAGCAAGAGGCCATAGCTAAACAGAGGTCAGAAATAATTCAGAAAATTTCCCAGTTAAATACCAGTCCTGAAGCTTTGACTATTCCGGTAACAATCGGACCAGTGGTTCCGTTGTACGGGAATAATCAAGGAGGTCTGAACCCTCCAGTTATGAACCCGATAATGGCCCCGCCGAGGCAAGAGCCCTTACTAATAGACGATCAGTCCAGTGAGTGTGAGTCTGATGTTGTGTTCTTGGATCTGCCAAACAAACAGACCGGAAAGGGAGTGCAGAAGAGGCATAATCCTTTTGATGCGAAAGAAATTAAATTAGAATCAGCAACAGGGACTAGGAGTGTCTCTTTGGTAACGCCGGAAGAAATTGAAAATTGGAGTCGTGAATTAGAAAAACAGGCTCCGCAAACGAAACCTTTAGACCTCTACAAACTGAGAGTAGAAATAGAGGAATTAATGGCAGGAAATGTGGGGTTAGACAGATTGAATACCTATTCTGAAGAAGAGTTGCTGTTTATGTGTAAAAGTCTTACCCGGAGTACTAGGGTGCTCCATGAAAAACTGACCGACACTGCAGCTAGTATGGGGATAGATATATCAAGATCGAAGCCCTTGCAGAAACCATACCGAGCTGAGTTTTCCGACAAAGATTTAGAAAGTCTGAATGTGTCAGGAAGAAAATTGCAGATTAAAGAATTGCTTGCAGTCTTGCAAAAATGGGGAGACGTGGAAAAATGGAAAACAAGGTGGGCACATAAGAAAGAGGAGGCCCGCTCCAGACAAGCTACCCCTGAGTTCCCTCTGAGAGAAGTAGACAAGCCCGAAACTTTATGCCCCATGCGCGAAGTACCTGGTGGGAGGTATGTGCACGTTCCGTGGTCCAGACAGGATATTGTGTCCTTTACTAACGATTTCCCAAAATTGCGGGAGAAGCCAGTTGAATGGTACCGGCAAGTGGAAAGGTGTGTAAAGGTACAGAAATGCCTGTGGAAAGACCTGGATGGGTTTTTCGACATTGTGGTCCCAGTCGATCTATGGACCGAGTGTAAAATAGCTATAGCCTGGCCTAGTGAGGAATACCCGAGAGATGAAAAAACTGGGGAACCATCGAAAGAAGTGATGAGAAAATATGAGCAGGTAATTCAGCATCTGAAACTAAAGGTCCCAGCAAAGGAAACTGATTGGACCAGGATAGATAGAACAACGCAGGAAAGAGAAGAGACAGTGCACTCCTATTATGAAAGGCTGTTACAGGTGTTTAAAACATACAGTGGTATAGATAACATCGAGATGAAGGACATGACGCATTTCATTTACAGGTTTGTAAATGGTTTAAGACCTGAGATTTGTCAGTGGATAAAAGATAACAAAATCTGTTGGCACTCCAAAAAGGTAGATGAGGTCCTGCGGTACGCTAAGTACTGCGAGGACGAGATGGCAGAAAAGAAAAAGGCTCTAAAGGAAAAAGTGATGTGGGCTCAGGTGAAGCTCGCAGAGCAGCAGGAAAAGCAGTTGAGTAACATGGTCAAAAATGCTAAGAATGAAGGCCCTGGGGGAGGGGGAGGAGGCAAGCCCCGGCCCAAAATGAGCAGGGAGGAGGCTATGAAGAAATTTCCCTGCCATCAGTGCGGCGAAATTGGACATTGGCGTAACGAGTGTCCTTACTTGCCCGAAGATAACTCCAAAACTCCTGATTTAACTCCACAGACGCAGAAAGAGAGACCGAGAAAGACTCAACCACAGGTAAAAACAGTTCAGGTGCCCCGAGCACCAAAGCAAGTATACAGGGGAAAACAGGCAGAGGGAGATGAGATAGAAGTCTGGGAAAGCAATGAGAACAGAAATGCAGCAACTTCGCAGTATCTTTTAAATGATACCTTCCTTTGTGATGACCAGTACTGACGGGGCCTGAGAGGGGAGGACGAGGAGTGCGTACTTGCCGCCTCCTTGCCGGTAGACCAGTCCGGACCATACATTGAAGGAAAGGTTGACGGAAACGATGTCACCTTTCTGTTGGACACTGGCGCTACCCGTTCTACTGTGAGAACAGTGGACGTTCCAAACCTACCCCTCTCGGGAGAAGCCATCCAAGTAGTAGGTGTATCTAATCAATTGATTAGTACTCCTGTTACCAAGCCCATGGAGATATCAATTGGAAACTTTAAGGAAATGCATAGATTTGTAGTTTGCGACACCAGTCCAGTAAACTTACTGGGACGTGATTTGCTGTGCAAAATGAACTGTACCATCTTTTGCACCCCAAAGGGTGTTGAAATTCAGACCCCAGATGAAGACGGCATTTATAAATTAATGTTAGTCCGCCCTGACTCGGAAATTAAACGAATGACCATGCAGGATTTACCCAAAGAACTCCAGGAAGCAGTGAAGCCGGAGGTGTGGGACTTTACTGGGAAAGATGTAGGGTTGATGAAAAATGTGGACCCCATACAGATAGCAATAAAGGACAATGCAGTATACCCCAATACTAAACCCTACAGGATGAATGCAGAAGTGAAAGCTGGTGTTGCTGTGGAAATCAAGAAATTGTTAGAAGGAAACATCATACAGGAGGTGATGAGTAGCCCATGTAACTCTCCGATTATGGGCATTAAGAAACCTAGTGGCAAGTACAGAGTAGTGCAGGATTTGCGAAAAGTTAACAAAATAGTAGTTCCCTGTTGCCCTATTGTCCCGAACCCGGCAGTGATTCTGTATCAGATTCCCTGGGATGCAGAGTGGTTCACAGTGATAGACTTGTGTCATGCATTCTTTTCCATTCCTTTGCATCCAGATAGCAAATTTCTTTTCTCATTTGCCTTCGAGGGTCACGTGTATTGCTGGAACCGGGTCCCTCAAGGGTATACAGAGAGCCCCTCTATCTTTAATCAGATCTTGAAAAAATTTTTGGAAACTTTGGTCTTACCTGGGAACTCTGTCTTAGTGCAATACATAGACGACCTCTTGGTGGCGTCTAAAAGTCATAAAGATTGTGTGATTGACACCATTGCCCTACTGAATCATCTGTGTGAAAAGGGACATAAAGTGTCCCCTGACAAGTTACAGTTTTGTGCAAAATCGGTGAAATATCTGGGGCACCAGATAGAAAAAGGTGTCAGAAAAGTGACATCGGAAAGAGTGAGGATAATTCAAAAGATGCAGTTACCCCGTACTCAAAAAGAGATCAGAATGTTCCTGGGCGTGATAGGATACTGCAGGCAGTGGATTCTGGGATTTGCAGTCCTAGCCAGGCCCTTGATAAAAATGACTAAGAGAGGAACACCCGAGATTGTAGAATGGGATGATGAAAGCTTAACAGCCTTCACCAAACTACGAGATTGTCAGTGTACTGCTCCTGCATTGGGGATGCCAGACTATTCCAGAGTTTGCCCTATTCTGTGACACTCGCGATAATTGCGCATTGTCAGTCCTAACTCAAGACCATGGCACGACGAGAAGGCCTGTGGCATATTTCTCTGCCACCTTAGATCCAGTGGCTGCTGGATTACCAGGTTGTCTGAAAGCAGTAGCTGCTACCTGTGCCAGTTTAGAACAGAGTGAGTCAATTGTCATGGGACATCCGGTAACTGTGTATGTTCCGCATGGAGTGGTGATTTTGTTGACCAGAACAAAAACACAGTATCTCACCCCTAGTCGGCAGACTAAATATGAGAGGATTCTTGTGGGTGCTGCAAATGTAAACATTGTTAGGTGCAGTATTCTGAACCCAGCCACCTTACTCCCTGACCCAAAGGATATGGAAGGGGGGGTGGATGATGAACACGATTGTATTGACCTAACTGAATTCAATACCAAGCCACGCCCAGACATAAAAGAAACGCCCTTGCCTGAGCATGACAAAGAATTATTTGTAGATGGTTCATGTCTAAGGCATGAACAAGGAGGCCTGAGTGCTGCCTATGCAGTAGTGTCCTTCGAGAAAATTGAAGAAGCAGGTTATTTATATCACATCAAGTCTGCACAAGTAGCCGAATTGATTGCTATGATAAAAGCTTGCCAAATTGGGAAGAACATACGCATAACAGTGTATACTGACAGTCAGTACTGTTATGGGGTTGTGCATGACTTTGGCCAGTTGTGGCTGCAGAGGGAGTTCCTGACTTCATCGGGTACTCCTATTCGAAATGGAAAAGTTATTCAAGACCTTTTAGAGGCAATACAGTTACCAAAGGAACTGGCAGTGGTAAAATGTGCTGCTCATAAGAAGAGCATGGACAAGGTATCACTGGGAAACGATTATGCTGATCGAGTGGCCCAATGGTGCGCTAGAGATCGGTATATCGTAAATCCGAAACGAGGGGGGCCAGGAACCAGCTGCCAACTTCAGGTGTTTGAGGAAGTGCCTACATGGGATGAAGTGAAAGAGTGGCAGCAGGCGGCACCTTGGCAAGAAAGAGAGAAGTGGAAGGAAGATGGATGTAGACCAAGACGTGTGGATGGTGTCATTATAGGTCCAACTGGTATGCCTGTGTTACCTAGACACCTACTTAGCGCAATGGCGAGGTTGATACATGAAGGATCACACATTGGTAGGGACGCCATGATTCTAGTGTTCCAACAGACTTGGTACAGTAAGAAGTTCAGGAAAGTAGCAGAGTCCCTCTGCCAGAGGTGCCTGTCATGTCAAAAGATGAACCCAGGGAAGAAGACTGTAGTGGAACTGGGGAAAATTGGGAGGTCCGGGGGTCCCTTTGTAAGGATACAGGTTGATTTCATCACCATGCCCCATTGTGAAGGGAAACGATATGTCCTTGTCATGGTCTGTTTATTTTCAAAATGGGTGGAAGCTTTCCCTACTCCCAAAAATGACGCAAAAACGGTAGCTAAGTGTTTATTAAAAGAACTGATACCTAGATTCTGGGTGCCAGTCACTATTGAATCAGATCAAGGCTCACATTTTCATAATGACGTCATCGATGAACTCTGTAAGGCCTTTGGAATTGCACAAAAGCTACACTGTGCCTACCGTCCAGAGGCTTCTGGAGTGGTGGAACAAATAAATGGAACTATCAAAAACAGACTAGCAAAACTGTGTGATGCAACTAAATTGAACTGGGTGAAGGCCCTGCCCTTGGTCCTGATGGGACTCAGAAGTATTCCTGATCGCAAAACAGGCCTAAGTCCCCATGAAATAATTATGGGAAGAATAATGAGACAAGCATGGGTACCAGGAAGCAAACTGTTGAGTATTACTGATGATTTGGTACTTGAATACTGCAAGAGATTGGGTGACCAAGTGCGTTCTATCTCTCGCCAGATCGGAGAAGACGCCATCCTCAATCCAACGACTCCTCTCCACAAACTGGTCCCGGGGGACTGGGTGAAGATAAAGAAGCACACTCGGAAGACCTGCCTGGAGCCAAGGTGGGGAGAAAAACGTCAGGTGATTCTGGTTACTACCACAGCAGTCAAGTGTGCCGGGGTTCCGTGTTGGATACACGCCAGCCACACCCAGAAGGTACCACCAGACGAAGTGCCTGAAGCAGAAGGACGTCCAGCAGAGGACTCTGCAGGAGCCAGACCAGAAGTAGCTGACAGCGTACAGCCCAGTACCAGTCAAGCTGCAGAATCAGCAGACGTTGGCCCAAGAATAGTTGACAACGAACTACCAGGAGTCCAGCCTGCTGAAGGGGTCCAAGAAGCTGAGCCAGAAGTAGCTGAAGACGAGCTGCCAAGCATATGGCCAGAAGAGTGGATTCCATTGATTGACCTCACTGAAGACCCTATTCGAACAAATGAAAGACTTTGGGAAGGTAGAGAGTGGACTAGTCAGGAAAAGCAAGGCATAGGCGAAGAGCCTCAGAATCTTGAGATTCACATCAAAACTGAGGAAGGAGAAGGTCAGACAGGGACAGAGCACGTGATTGATACAGAACAAGTGAATAAGACTGAACAAGTGCCCGATACGGAACAAGTGAAGGATCTTGAACAAGAGAGGAATACAGAACAAGTGATTGATACTCCACCACTGACACCTGATATCGGGAAGGGACAGACTAGACATAGTGTAATAGTTCGAGCAGAAGAAAATCAAGAGATCGAAGAGCTTGAACAGGATCAGATAGGATTAGGAGAAAGTGTTCAGGAAATAGAATCAGAGACACTTGAAGAGCAAACACACGGTATACCTGAACACGGCCAGATTAGTACCCAGGCAGAAGAAACAGATACTGGCCCTGGAATTAGTCAGATAGAAGAAGAAGAAACTGAAGCAGAATTGCCACAAGCTAATGAGAATAAAAGGGCAAGAGAAGGAAACGAAGTCCAAGTACCAACCAAGAGACTTAAGAAAAGAAAGCATCTTGAGCCTAAATACATAAAGAAATTGAGATTGAGAATAAAAACAGTAGAAGAAAAACGTGCAGAAGAAAGGAGAAGTGCTCGTATAGCAGAACAACCAGAAGACTCTTCCAAAAGAAGGAGTGATCGAATAAAAAGACAAAACAAAAAGTACAAGTCACCTGAATGGACACTTGTGTTAGAAGAGCTTGAAGATCTCGACATCACTGACGTAAGCGACGGAGAGCCCGTCCCTGAGTACTCTGACGAAGAGGAAGAAGAGCCACCGTGAATTTACACAAAGTAAGATACTCGTGTAAGGTCACAAAGAGGGGTCGAGAAACTATTTCTGAGCCATAATGTCTGATTCAACCGTGAGTGGTAGACCTAGTCGCAGCTGTTGCAAAACTTGCTGCAAGGTATGTGTCTGTAGTGTAGTTGTCCTGATATTACTTTGGATAGGACTAACAATTTTTATACCCTTTGCTGTGAGTAAAGATACTAACATTGTCCCTACTGAAATTGTAAATACTGACAGTGAAGAGCTGACAACACAGAGTGTAGCTAGACATGAAAGAGCACTGAGACAAACAAAACAAGACTTAGAAGCATCAGATGAGGAACTACATTATCATAGAATCAAAAACAGGACACGCTTAAATGTTTTCGCAAACTTGTTAATACACTATGTAGAGACTATGGAAATTGAAGATTGCTATGTCTGCATGAAGCTACCTACTTCTGTGGCTGAAGGCGTGACATACCATCACTTCCCACTGACCTACGGAATTTCCTGTAGCATTTTAGCTAGCTTATTTTACAAAAGAGGACCGTTACAGTACTATTACTCTAACAATGACGTGATCTTTTCTGAACTTCCTATACGTGGGAACTTGAATCCTGTACATACCAAAAGTGACGCAATACGATACATGGGAGATTATTTCCTGACTATAGGTAACATTGACATAGCGGACGCACACAGAGATAACTTGACTTGTTCTTTGCATGAGCAGGAAAAGATGTTCCTAAACATGGCAGAGAAAAGGAGAATTAAAATACAAAAGAAGGCTAATGACGAAAGTCAGAAAAAGCCAAAGTGGGCAGAGAACATGGAAGGCACCTCAACTGGTGGGGCGGGTCCTGCTCTGTTGCTGGATTTTGAAAAGAAAGGCAAGCTATGTCTTCACCGCGAGAAGACTAGGTATTATAATAACATTTTCATTGGTTCCAGTGAATGCGAACATAATTACAAGGTAATTGGAGGTTGGGGTTTCAAAAATGGGTCAGAGCCTGTGTTTCCTGGAATTTATTATATTTGTGGGGACAAGGCTTATTTCAAATTGCCGGATCACTGGTATGGAAGTTGCTATTTTGGCATTGTCTTCCCGAAAATATACCATGTGAATGGAGGCGCTGGAAGCAGTGAAAATACTAATGGCTTAGTGCGTAGTAAAAGAGAAAGCATAGGTGAAATAATGGGTAGTATTTTCAGTGCACTGATACCTGGAGTGGGAGTGGTTCTGAACACTCACAGAATTTGTAAATTGTCTACTATAGTGGATGTATTGTCTACTGAGACAGCTCATGGATTTCTGCTGGTCAATACCGAAATGGTTGCGATCAGATCAATGGTTTTGCAGAATCGACTTGCTCTTGACACCTTATTAGCGAAAGAGGGCGGAGTCTGCCGGATGTTGAAGACGCAACATTGTTGCACTTATATTCCGGATAAAAGTGTACAGATCAAAAGATATGTGAAAAATATTACTAATT
Organism: Lissotriton helveticus; assembly: GCF_964261635.1. NCBI lineage: Eukaryota > Metazoa > Chordata > Amphibia > Caudata > Salamandridae > Lissotriton > Lissotriton helveticus. The sequence continues at coordinate 1,324,747,325 of NC_136069.1, read as the reverse complement.
TGGCAAAGGAACTCAGACCACTCGAGGTTGATAGTGCCTGGAAGAGACTGGTAGATGGTCTCTCAAATATAGGTCATTGGTTCGCTAGTATAGGTAAAGGCTTATTGCTCAAAGTACTGATGCCAATTGGAATTATAGGTCTCATCCTATTTTTCATATTTGTCTGCTGCAAATGCCGCAAGCGCACCGGAAAGCATGAAGTGAATGCCAGAGGGGTGAAACGAAGTGTGGATGAGATTGAATTGGAAGAAGTGAATGATCAGATATACAAAAAGGTGAAGACTTCTCACCCTACCAAAACTGAAAGAGAGAAATTGGAACGATTGCTGGAAGAGATAGAATTGTATAAAGTGTGAAAGAAAGTTGGCATCTGGTTCCATTTATTTGTGATGATAGTAAATATCATCAAAGAGGGGATTGATGAAGCAAAGCTTCGCATATTTTGCGACCTTGCCGAAGTCATGAACCTCGTTTATGTGTAACAAAGTAATAAGTGTAAGTCTTACTAACGTTTATATTTAGTTTAAATAAAGATTAAGACGCTTGCCTATATGTTTTACTAAAATAATTTACTCGAGTCACTTAAAATGGCTGCCGCTTGTATTTAGTTACTGCGCATGCGTCAGCCACACTCACGTGTCCTGACGCGTCTGCAGAGTTGGAGGGAAAATTATGCGCATGCGTAATACATAGCTGTGCCCATCATGTGGTACTGCTCGTGCCACTGCTCTTGTGCCTGTTTCCATGTAGCTAACATTTAGACTGCATAAGTATATGTTATGATGATAAGTTGAAAGTACAACCCTGTGAATGTGATTTCATAACGTTATTTCTGTGTATTAATTTGTTCTCGCTTACTTTTCATGTACCGCGGGGAATGGGGGTCCAAACTGATTGGGAGCCATATTGACGGTCTCTTCTGCGCATGACCAGGGAGCATTGAAAGGTGGCCACTTTGGACAGTGGAACTCAGCCAGCTGGCAGCCACAGTCAAGATGCGCCTGGGAAAGCCACCTCTGCGCTACGAGAACGGCGAATGTTGCTCCTCATGTGTTACAATGTTAATTTTCACTCGTATTTCTGCACAGTTTCTCATGAGAACCCCAATCTCTCTAGGCGGTACCCAAGTATGCTAATATAGGCTCAAATTAGCGTGTTCTGATTGGTGTGTTACCCAAATCCTACTTTAGGACCAATCCAAATTGAGGGATTCTGACACTTTGCAACATTGGGGGGTGGTACACCGTCCCAAAAGAGTATATCTACCCTGGGTTTACCTAGGGAATTGTCCGACTTGTCTGGTTTAGCTGACCTGTCACTGACCCATCGTACTCAATAGGTGACTGAAGATACAGAGAGCTGCAGAGCACTCTGTCCGTAATTGACCATAGACTGAGGTTCTACTGAACCTTAAAGTGCTGGCAAAGCACTTTGCTGGGAGTTCGTTGACCCAATCGGGGTCTTGATCGATAGCTGCAGAGAGGGTGGAGCGCAGGCGTTGCTTCCAAACTGCGGGTGCGGTCCTGTCCTGAGCGGTCCTGTCCTGAGGGTTTGCTGTCCTGTCCTGAGGTCCTGTCCTGATTCCTAATCTGAGGGTATCCTGTCCTGTTCGGGGTGTCCATTCTGCACCTGCTGTCCTTTGAGGGGTATCCTTCCTTGAGGGTTTCCTGTCCTTAACTGACCCGTGGCCAGGGTTTGGTTTCCACACCAGTCTAGGTAAATACTGCTCTAAGTTCTTTTAAACTTGCACCTTTCTATATTTCTACCTTTTGCTATAATAAAGTGACACCTTTGCATATGTTGATTTTCCATGCTTTTACCGCAAACTATTGAACGAAAGTCATTTGCATATTTTTCATGATATGTTCCCATGTCTCTCAATCTTTTAGAGATTATATTTTGCATTGCTGTTTGTCATTTTCTGATATGGTCTAGAACCTCCTTACCTAGACTGTTTAAAGGTCCCTTTACTTTAAGTTTAGCGTGTTACTCTTTATAGGCCCTCCTATAGTAACCCATGCATAGTCTGTCCAGGCTTAAACATTTCTGAGATTTTAGTATTTTTCCCATTTGCATTCCATATTACATTTGAATGGTTACCCTGTCGTTATTTCTCTATAGTTATATCATTTACATTATCTTGGTTATTGATTGCTTCATTCTGGTGTATCTAATGCTTGATGATAACGAACTTTAGATAAACATTTTAAAACTTCCAGTTGTCCGTGGTCATTTAAACAGTAATTAAATGTCATTTGAAATTTGCATTTGCTGCCTTTCCTTTTACAGCTAGGCCCCTGATCCATTGAAGTCATAGGTACCCGTGTCGGTGGATGGTAAGTCGGGTACACTGAGTCATAACAAGTAGGGAACACACACAATTGGTAGCAGCCCGTGAAGTCGCCTGGTCAATGAATAGTGTGAAATGAAAGTATATGGGCCCTGAAGCCGGAAACGGCGTAATCATTGGCTGGGTGACCTCGCGCGCTCTATCAGTGTGAAGTGTAGCTATGTGGAATGTTGTTACGTGGCATAGACTGGATTTATGTGGAGTGTATTTATGCAATATGGTGTAGAGCATAATTATGTGGAGGCCAATTATGTGGTACTGAGTGGTATTATATGGAGTGTAATTATGTTGTGAGATGAATTGTGTGGGGATGAATTGTGGAATTGTGTGACGTGTGGAATTATGTGGCATGGTGTATAATTGTGCGGAGTGGATTTATGCAGCCTGTTGCATAGTTGTATTTTGTGGAGGGTAATTATGTGTTTTGGAGTTGAGTGTAAATATGTTGTGTGAAGTATAATTCTATAGGATGAAGTGTAATTATGTGTAGTTGAATTGTTGAGTTGAATTATGTGGTTTAAGTGTTATTAAGTTGTTTGGAATGTTATTGTGTGATGTGGAATTATGTGATAAGGAGTGAAGTGGAAATATGTGTTTTTTTAATTTTTAGGATTGTAATTATGTGGTATGGAATGCTGTAGGGTTAAATTATGTATCATTGAATTGTGTGGCATGGAATTATGAGATGTTCAAATGTGCTGTGTGTGGTAGAATTAGGTGGCATGGATTTGAACAAGCTGTGAATGCTAAGGCTTTTATGTCATGGGTTTAAAATTGACGATTGTCTATTTTTCTTTGTAAAAATAATATGGGCTGTTTCTTTACATTTCGGTAAATTTCGGAACAATTTGTTAAGTTAAATTGTATTGTTGCATTGTGTGCGCATGCAGGAAAGAACGAGTGTCTGGCAGACATGCAAAAAATCATCCTAGGTGTCAGTATTAACTTCCACACTTCTAAACAGTAATTCCAATCCTAGTATGATTGCTTTACAACGACAGTTAGTAAAACAAGCAAGTGCTTTCCCAGTATTTATAAGTAGCAAAGGGTTTAAAGGGACTTGTTTTTGTGCAAGGTATTGCCTTTCCCAGTTCACGGAAGAGATAAAAAGCATGTCCAGATAATAATAGAGTTGACAGGATGGTGTGATAGTAGAATATTGATACTTGTGGATCTGGTGAGGACTGCGGGTAGCAAGTGCGTGATACGCTATCTACATGAGAAACCACTATATATTTTTTCTGTTATCCTCTATTTTTTATTAGTAAGGAGGGGGGGAGAGAAGTGTTCACCAACAGCATTCGGTTATTCGGTTAGTCTTAAGTAGACAAGGAATGCTGTTTTAGATGCCGCCCAGAAGGCATCGGAATATGACTCTGGAGCAGCCAATGAAAGGAAGTGGAAATGCGCTTTACACATTGCCGGTATTGATGGCTACTGTGCGGTTGCAGAATTCGCTGAGCTGACAGTGGGTGGGGAAATGCTACGTTGTTACTGTAGGTTTAATTACATGAACGGTGCATTCTCTCCGGTGTTTGTCTTAGGGGTAGTTGCTGACTGGTGCTACATATGGGATCAGGTTTGCCTTTGACAGGAGGTATGGTTTAGTGGGGTACATCGTGTAAATTAATGTTGGTATGAGGAAACAAAAATCGGCCCCTTTGTACATTTAATATTATTGTGTGCATCATGTAGAAGATGAAAAGTAGCAGGAACGGCTTTGATACCTTAGAGGCTAGCAGGAAGACCTGTTTTGGGGTGGTCAGTTGAAGAGATTGTTGAACATGTTTTAAACTACCACAGTTGCATGGGGGGGGGGGCAGCTGAAAGGCTCTGTCTTTACTGGGAGGCAGTGGTTAGATGGGGAGCAGCCATCAGTCTTTCTGTCGGTGGTGGACAGGAGAGCAGTGGGCGGCGGTTACGGGTTCACAGTGACATCCGAGGGGTGATTTTAAAGGCGGGCGGAAAAGCATAACTGCGAGTTTTATAGGGGTGAGAGTAGAGTGTAATGGATGCGTTAGTAGCAGGCACGACAGCAGTGGCGTGTGTTTGAAGGTGGTTAACTGAACGGGCTTCGCTTGGAGGTGGGTCATCAAGTAGGAGAATGTATTTGGTGGGCTGTCTGGAGGCAGTGTTATGTAACTTTGCTGGAGGGTGCAGCAGCAGTATTTACTGATGTATGTAAATCGCCGATGAGAGGGTGGATGAGACCAATGGAGGAACCAGAATCCTTTTCTTATGGCTGGGGTGAGCCCCTGCAGTATGGTGGGTCGCTGGCCTGAGACCTCTTGACTGGCATGGAGAATAAGGGGCCCCCTCCATGTACTTTGCAGGGAGGCCCCCTCAAGTTCTGTTACGCCACTGCCGTACGTGCATCTCACAGGCAGCGTAAAATTTTATTTAATGTATACGTTTCGTACGAGAAGTGTTTATCTAAAAAACGTAACGTGTTGTCTAATCGTTTCACTAGTTATTTACTGTGCGCAGCAATTTGTTTTAGCACTCATTTGAAGCGTGGTGGCAAGCTGCATAATTGTGTATTTCACATAGCATTCTGTGCGCATAATTTTGAAGCAACATTTATAGTTTATTTATTCCTAATCGCACATACGTTTACATAATCTATCACAAAGCCCTTTTACCGATGCATTTGCGATAAAACCTTTTGTCGCACCACGTACGGCTGCATTTATTTGCTTCTTACACACTTACAGTATTTCTATGCACCTGAAAGTGTGAGTTAGATGGGCAAGTAAAGGTGTCCTGTGATTATCCATCTGCATTTGTCAAGTGTTTGGGTGAACCTACGGGCCTGTCTTAAAATCATAAACAGGAGAAAATGTAACCATTTCAACAGTTGGACATGGTCAGCGACTAGCTGCCGCCTCCCCCCCAATCCGGCACCCAACACCCAGGAACGTGGACACGAGACATGTTTTACTTTTTGGAAGGCGGGCGCTAGTCGCCCGGCCGTATTTATTAAAGTATGAAATTAAAAAAGGTTTTAATTGCATAATCAACAATGAATACAAAAATCAGCAGGACATTCAGTTATACAATTGTTATCAACAAGTTTGAGAGCCTGACCTTAACAAAACTCTAATACATGTTGTTCCTAGCTTAAACTAAACATCCTACACTTGATTTTTGTACATTTCTGGCCATATGGCAGGGTCACTACCGGTGTCAGGTCCTACAAGCTGCGCCTCCCCCCTAGAAGTGCGCATGCGCAGTGTTACCCCGGGAGTTGCCCGGTCTACGCCCTAAACTCCATTTACCCACTAAAGGAGGGCCCTTACTCTGCGCCGGTGGCGTCATGAGTCCACGCGCGCGGGGTGGCTACCAGCCTAAGGAAAGCGTGAACTACTCCTACCCGCGCTCCTTTGCATATTACCTTGCCCCTGGAGTACTGGGAGTGGCCCGCAGGCCCCTCCCCCCGGGCGGGAACCTCCATAGGATGATGCCCGCCCCCTCAGACCTCAAATATGTGCTCACCGATAATGACCTTACCGCATGCCCCATACCTAATAAATACGACGACTTATGGAAAAAATTCTAAAGGACAACTACACTGGCTAATAAATAACATTATCCACGCATAGCTAACAAGGGAAAAAAGGCCTAACGACACATGGCAATAAATTACAAATCGGTTCACTCATGTTACTCGAAATCACAATATCAACGTATAGCTATAAAGGGAAAAAAGGCCTAAAGACACATAACTTCAAATACAGTTCACTTCACACATCATTTTCCTACAAAGGGGAAAAAATTCCTAAACAACAGATCACAAAAATACACCAACAGCCTACTCTCTCCCGTGGTCCATATCTTTGAAACTTATCACTAAACCGGACATAACGCTGCTTAAACTTTGTACCAAGGGATGGTGGGTGGGAAACAAAGAAGCCCCGAACGCGGGGCACAACGTTCAGCGAGGGAGCGTCCAGGGACAAGGGGGTCTCCTGGGCGCTCCCTACCTCTTATTCCCGAGGGGCCGGATGGCCCCTCCTATCGCCCGCCCCCCCCGACCCGGAACCACTCTATTGAATCCGGGTCAGGAGGGGCGCCGGCCAATCGGCGGTGGGCCGCGCCCCCAGGGCACGCCCCCACCGTCGAATGACACGAGGGGAAAGGGGGAGAGACGGTCGCCGCGCCGCCATGCGTGCGGGGGGGCCGAGGGCCCCCCCTTTTCACATGGTCAGCGACTAGCTGCCGCCTCCCCCCCAATCCGGCACCCAACACCCAGGAACGTGGACACGAGACATGTTTTACTTTTTGGAAGGCGGGCGCTAGTCGCCCGGCCGTATTTATTAAAGTATGAAATTAAAAAAGGTTTTAATTGCATAATCAACAATGAATACAAAAATCAGCAGGACATTCAGTTATACAATTGTTATCAACAAGTTTGAGAGCCTGACCTTAACAAAACTCTAATACATGTTGTTCCTAGCTTAAACTAAACATCCTACACTTGATTTTTGTACATTTCTGGCCATATGGCAGGGTCACTACCGGTGTCAGGTCCTACAAGCTGCGCCTCCACCCTAGAAGTGCGCATGCGCAGTGTTACCCCGGGAGTTGCCCGGTCTACGCCCTAAACTCCATTTACCCACTAAAGGAGGGCCCTTACTCTGCGCCGGTGGCGTCATGAGTCCACGCGCGCGGGGTGGCTACCAGCCTAAGGAAAGCGTGAACTACTCCTACCCGCGCTCCTTTGCATATTACCTTGCCCCTGGAGTACTGGGAGTGGCCCGCAGGCCCCTCCCCCCGGGCGGGAACCTCCATAGGATGATGCCCGCCCCCTCAGACCTCAAATATGTGCTCACCGATAATGACCTTACCGCCACAGGCCAGCATTGTTAACCGACGATCTGGCCTCCCCCTCTAGCCCCTGCCTAAGGACACATTCCTCCTCTCAAAGCCCTCTAGCCAAGCCCAGATATTGTCAGACCATAGGACATTACCCTCTTCTGTCAAATGAACCCCGTCCTTCAAGTAATACTTGTGACCCCAGATGCACCCATGAGGTATTGACTGTAACAAGGGGGTTCGAAACAACCTATCCAACCGTGTGTTGATCCTCTTTACCGAGTGATTCAACGCCCTGACCGAATGACCCCCCCCGCCACTGAAGTCGAGGTATGAGTTGTGACCATACTAATGTGCACCCGGGGCAGGTCCTAGCTATCCAACCTGCTGTTGAGATAATCTCCTCAATTAAGATGCGCCTGCCCAGTGTTGCCAAGTCATTCTCCCCAAGGTGAAGTATCACCACTGACGGTGGAGACTGTTGGCTTGCTAACAGCCCTTGGAAGAATCCCCTAAACTCGTGAAGACACAACCCTCCTCTGCCAAAGAACGTGATGTTCAACCCTAGTTGTGCCGCCCTTTTCCTCTTGTCACCTGACAGGAAGACACATTCTGCTCGCTTCACATATGAATGACCAACAATCCAGACATTGTTCCTTGTTGTTTCCTGTTCGCCGCTCCGTGCCGATGAATATTGGCGGTGCCCGACGACAAATTCCTCCCCTGCGTAACAGGTCTGAGAAACTGTAAGAGAGCGGAAAGAGACCAAGCGTGAGTGACAAGTAATCATAGCATGTCAATCCGAACATAACGTTTATAGCAATCTGAAGACCATCTCCCAATTGTCTTCACTCTTTCCACAGGGAGGCCCCCCGCCACCGCCTCAGTTGCTGCCCCAATCCTGAAGGAATGAGATCCAAAATCTCTAGGATCAAGACCTGCTTTCCTAACCCCTATGTCGAACACTCTCCTGAATTGATACCTGGTCAAGGGGCTCCCGTCGGCGTGACAGAGCAATGCCCTGCCCACTGCCCCTACCAACAGTTCGTGGAATAATTCTACATGCCTCACCGGGCAGCACGGGTTGGCGGGGGCCCGTTGCAGAACTATGGTGTGTCCCCTAGCTTCCTGGTCTGTTTTTGATTTTTGGATATTCACCCACATAGTGTCCCCCATTATCGTCACACCAGCCTTTTGCAAGCCGCCCAGTAGGTCTGACTTGGAACCTGCCACCAGTTCGCTAATTCTCAGTGCCCCATAGAATGCCAAGGAGAATGCCGCCTTAAAAAGAAGCACCTCCCACTCCGAGCTACAAACAGTCTCCAGCGTGCCCAGTAAGGCTGTTAGCCGGGCCAATCCAATGGGCTTTCTCTTATCTTTCTGATGTCCCTGAATACGGCGCCATCCCCTTAAAGCCTTACGTATCATAAAGGTATTAGTGGGATCCCGGACGCCCCTGGCTTGAGCGAAGAATGACACCGCTGCCCTATGTCTGGTTGCAGCTGCCACCGAGCGCCCCTCCTTATGCATCCATTCTAAATAGGCTGCAAAGCCATCCTCCTGTGCCCAAAGTACTTCCCACTGTGGCCCCAAGAAAGAACAATAAGACAGAAACGCCCCTTCGTAAGCCGTCTTGGTCCTGGGGGCTAGGCTAGCGACCACGAGGTCCTGTAGTCTGGGGCACCAATCTGCCAAAGTACTGCTGGGAAGTGTGCTGGCGAGGGGTCTGCTGTGGGAAGATGCTCCCTGAAAACCTGCATTTTGAAGCGAGAAAGGGAGTCAGCCGCATTGTTCAGAACACCCGGGACATGTTTGGCTCTAAAATTAGTATTCAGTTTAAGGCACTGCAGAACAATTTCTTTGATTAGCCGAAGTATGAAAGGACACCGCGCCCCTTGCTGGTTGATACATTCTACCACCGTCATGTTATCTGACCAAAACACCACTGATTGATTACATAGGTGTTCAGGCCAGACCATCAGTGCCACCCATATTGGGAAGAGTTCAAGGAAGCCAATGTTGCTGATCAGACCCCATGTCTTCCATTCTTCTGGCCACAGTTGAGCGACCCACCTGTTCCCCAGGATGGCGCCAAAGCCCACACTACCGGCCGCATCAGTCCATAGGCCCAACTCCGCTGATGTTGTAAGCGGGGCGGGCCAGACCACCCTACCGTTAAAATCCTCCAGGAATGCCATCCAAATAAGCATATCCTGGCGAACTTCAGACGATAGGCGAGTGCGATGGTGCTTTTCCCTCAGCCCCTTCATCGCGTGAGCGATGGAGCGAGAGAAAGGGCGAGCCATGGGGATGATTCTCAGTGCGAAATTCAATTGCCCTACCACCTCCTGTAGTTGCTGCAAAGTGACCTTCTCCTTCCGGAGGCATAACTGTAGCGATGTCTTGAATTTGCACACCTTGTCCTTAGGTAATCTAAAACATCCCTCCCTTGAGTCAATCTCGATGCCAAGGAATTCTAAGCAGGTGGTCGGGTCGACAGTCTTCCCGGGCGCAAGAGGGACCCCAAAAGCCCGCATGAGCACGCAAAATTCCTGCAATGCCCGTGCACACTCCTGAGATCCAGCTGTACCCAGAAAGAGGAAATCATCTAAGTAATGCATGACCCGCTGATGGCCCGTTACTTGTCTCATGGCCCATTCAAGAAAGGAACTAAACATCTCAAAGTAGGCGCAAGATATCGAACAACCCATAGGCATGCATTTGTCCATGTAGAACCTATCCCTAAAGGTGAAACCTAATAGATGTTGGTCCGCCGGGTGGACTGGGAGGAGGCGAAAGGCTGATTCTATGTCTGATTTCGCCATCAGCGCCCCGGGTCCCGTGGCCTGTAATAAGTTAACAGCCTGATCAAAAGAAGCGTACTTAACACTACAGATACCCTCGTCAATGGCATCATTCAGTGACGTCCCCCTTGGTGCTGACAGGTTATGAATCAATCTGAATTGCCCCTTCTCTTTCTTGGGGACAACTCCCAGAGGGGAACACACAAAATTGGGTACTGGCACTTCAGAAAAAGGGCCCGTTATCCTGCCTAGTGAGAGCTCCTTGTCAATTTTCGCGGCCACGACAGCCGGATTGTGTTTGACTGATAATTGATTTCTACAGTGCGCACTGCCTGTGTATCCCGCGGCCGGGATCCTAAAACCCTTAGAAAAACCTTCTTGAAGTAGAGTGGCCGATGTGTGGTCCGGATATCTGTTCAACCATGGAATCATTGCCGCCACATCCACAGGTGTGGGGGGGCCTGACCAGCTTGAATTATACTGGCTTTCCCCTACCCCTCTGACCTGTGTTACCTTGCTTGGACCTACAGGTAGTTTCTGGATGGGAGGGGTGCCCACAGGCGGAACATGCATGTCTAAACTTACACGCGGCCCTTGTGCAGGTGCGCCTATTAAAATCCCAGCACACCCCTTTTTTCTCTGGCCCGCCTGCCCTAAACTTCCCAGGTACCTCACTCGTTTGGGGGGGCCGAAAGGGCTGCTGCGGTCTAGTGAACACCTTGCCCGCGCCGAACTGAGGGGGGGGTGCAGTATCGGAGAACTGTTTGTGCCACGCCATGGAATCTACCGTGTCCCATGGCAATGATCTGTTGAATTCTAATGCCTTCCTGAAATTGACATCATAACCCTTCCATGCTTCCCCAGAATACTGTTGACTCCACCCCACAATCCTGCTCGAGTAGCATGCCAATGCTGCCTGTAAATCTGGAGGGCGCTCCGCTTTAACTGCAGTGAATACAGCCCATGCTTGCATCCAGTTGTTGAGATTTTCCTCCACCCTAAATCTAGTACACTGCGCCCTCCATTCACTTGGGAGCATCCACTCCTTCAGTGCCTTTGCCTGCTCCATTTCCCTATTATCTAACAACAAGGAATAAATGTATACGTATTTATCCGCCCAAATCATCTCCTTCACAGCTAATGACACATGCTGAGCCAGATTCTCGCTCCTGGAAGGTACTACACCGTCCCCCAAGAGTGGCAATGCCACTTCCTTACCAAGTGCGGGCACCGGGGGCGGCTGCCCATTCAATCCGTTCAGCTGGGAACCACTTGGACCTGCAGGGGGAGAAGATACTGGCAAAACAACACTGTTGGCGACCGCCGCCAATCTGATTTTTTCCACAAACTTTGCCGCCTCTGCTGCATGGTCTGCAGAATTCGGAAAAGCTCCCCCTTTTTGGAGCCATGGCATCAAGGCCGTTATCTGGGATACCAATTCAGGGGGCGTTGACTCGAAATTACCCACAGGGACAACAGGTACCACTGGGGTTATGCCCTGTGGTACCGACACAGCTGGCAGGGCGGGTGCCGGGTGTGGCACACCTGTACCCGGGATCGTGGGCACCGGTGGGGAAGCAGGCCCAGCGTCTACTGGTTGACCTACAGGCACCGGCACCACGGGGGCAAGGGGTGTAGGCATAGGTATATGCGGGGGTGGCACGACCGCCGACGGCACGGAAGGTACCGGCTCTACTGGCCCTGGGGTGGGGGTGTCATCCCTGGGTCTCTTGGGCCTAGCCTTCGTAGGTGAGGTGATAAAATCCCCCCTTGGCACTGGTGCAACCCTCTTGCGAATAGGCCTACCCGATGGACCTGGGGCGTCACCATGCTTCTCATTAAACCGTGCTTCCAGCTCATTTACTTTCCCTAGCTGCTGTTTCACGTCTTTCATGTCACGCATCATGGCCCGCATCATAGCCTCCATGTTGGACCCCTTCCTTCCACCCCGTGGACCTGGCATGATGCTACCCCTCGACAACAGCAGCCTACTCTCTCAATATCACAACAGGCCAACTCTGTGTACCTTTCTGATGGAGGGTCACCAGGGGGCTTTCAACACCATGCAACGGCGACCGCAACACTAGCGGCTTGTCCGCTTATGTAAGGGGTGAGTAAACCTAATGTAGACCCACCCGGCGGCCACCAGGAGCAATGAATGCCAGCCCCCCGTACCCCTCTTACCGATCAGTCCTGCGTTGTTGCCGGCGATATCAATCTGCAATCACGCTCCACACCAGGAGTCCTTACGTCCTTATTTGTAAGCGAATTGGACCAGTAGTATCGTCAAATGCCTGAAATATAGATATGTATTACCACCATGTAACAACAAACAGGGCCGATTTAGGTAAAGCTGGTTTAAATACACTGGAATTCCGCAACTATCACCCCATTGGGGGGTGTACTATTAAATTCGTTTTGTACAGTAACAGAAAATCAACACTCCCTCCAGGCCAGACTGATTATGAAACAACAGTCAATTCCCTTCTTGTTCTCCACTGTATTTCGTTGAGCAACCACCAATGGCAAGAGTTAATGCAGCTTCAACCCGTTTAGAAAACTGCAAATTTTAGTTGTAATTATAGTTTTCGACCTCTTAAAATTATCATGCAATTCTGGGGTCGTTAATCACTCTCTTCACTCTTGCACACACATCTATATGAGTACAAAATTGCCCTACGAGCACTAGCGTGAGAAAACAGAGAAAAGGCGCGAAGCGGGTATTTAACACTTAACACGTTTAGAAAAACTGCAAATCCACTTTTTGCTTTATAGTTGACGACCTCTTAAAATAATAATGCAATTCTGGGGTCGCTAATCGCTCTCTTCGCTCTTGCACACACTTCTATATGGGGCACCCCCTACAAAATTGCCCTACGAGCACTAGCGTGAGACAACAGAGAAAAAAGGCGCGAAGCGGGTAGGTTCCGAAGCGAGAGCTCCTTCAAACCGCCCAACAATCACCGGCGGTTCGTTTATCCTAGGCCACAATCCTCGCAACGCCGTCTGCGTTTACCCAGTCCCAACCCCCTTTCTTGAAGACAATGTTGGACCCCCTCGACACCCTCCTCCTAAGGCAAGACAATGTGGGGCGGGCAGGGACACAGAAACACTCTGCTCACGGAGCTGCACGTGCGGGGACGTTGACTGATTCCGAGGCAGACGCCCTCCCGCACGTATTTGCCCTGCCCCTTCCCGCCGCTCCCACACAATACCTTACGAGGCCCGACCGCCTCACTTTTCCTCCGCCGCTCCTCGGCTAACCCACACCAGTTAAAGCGACGCTCCGTGTCTCTCGACGCGGTTGGCCCCCACGTGCTCTTCGCCACCTCGGAAGCCTAAAGGAAAAGGGGAAATTGAATCCAATCGAAGGCGCTCTCTGTCCACTCGACGTCTCCCTCGGCACAGCTCCGGAAATTCCTGCAAAAATAAAGCAGAAGGATTATAAAACAAAGAAGCCCCGAACGCGGGGCACAACGTTCAGCGAGGGAGCGTCCAGGGACAAGGGGGTCTCCTGGGCGCTCCCTACCTCTTATTCCCGAGGGGCCGGATGGCCCCTCCTATCGCCCGCCCCCCCGACCCGGAACCACTCTATTGAATCCGGGTCAGGAGGGGCGCCGGCCAATCGGCGGTGGGCCGCGCCCCCAGGGCACGCCCCCACCGTCGAATGACACGAGGGGAAAGGGGGAGAGACGGTCGCCGCGCCGCCATGCGTGCGGGGGGGCCGAGGGCCCCCCCTTTTCAGGAGCAGGATCACACATGCATCGAAGGCTATCGCCTAGATTTTCTAAGGGTTGTCCAGCCATAGCTGCCGACTTTGGAACTGGAGAACTAGGTTCAAGTCTTGGCGCTGGCTGAACATCCTGTGATTCTGGGCAAATCACTTAATCTCTCGGTGCCTACAAAAAATGAATGTGTCCTGGTGTAACGTTTCTGGTGCTGATATAAAAGGGCTTCAATGCCTTTGGGTCAAGTTCGCACTATATAAAACTGCACACAAAATAAAACGTTTCCCTCTAGTGGTGCACCTTTTTTTGTACTGTGCTTCTAAGGTACATTCCTTTAAACTGTTTTGGGGCTCTGCCTCCTTTAAAAAATCTTTGTGTTTAGAATTCACGTTATTACATTTAATTTATGGCACGCACGACTACATTTCTTTCTTTAACTTACAATTATTTAATGCAACAATTTGATATTGCAGCATTTAAAGCCTGATGGCAAGCTGCATAAATGTGCCTGAAAACAACACGATTGATTGATTTGCTTTCTGTGCGCATAAATTTGAATGATGATTTACTATGGGTGGCACGGTTGATCAAGTGGCTCTTTGCAACATTGCCCTCTAGCGGTGCACCATTTCAATGGTAAGTCAATTGAAACTGATTTTTGTAGCTTTACGACACAGAAGCGCCTGCAAAATACATCTGTAAATACTCCTAAGTCTGCAGTCTGGAGGCGGCTGCACACAGGGGCTTGTGAACCCAGCTGGCAAGATAGCTCTGAGTTAAGTGATTGCTGCTGAGCTATGCTTTGTCCTGCAGCTCATAAACTCAGTTTACAGCCTTCTGCTCGCTCCAAGCAGGTCCACCTGAGTAGCTATTATTACCAGCACTTAAAAAAGGCAGGAGTGTGGTACAAAGAGCTATACAGTAAACACTTTGATTGTAGTATTCCCACATGTAAATTACCAATGAAACAAACATTTGCAATGCAATCGGTCTCGCATTGTATTGTAATTGCATTTATATAGCGCTTCCTACCCATGACGAGGTGTCGAATTAGTGAAAGTTATAGTTATTGGTGTTGCAACTGACACTGTTTCTTACTTATTTTTAGGTCTCGGCTGAAAATAGCAGCGTGCATGCGCTGCCCTTGTCATCCGAGAGCTTCTTGAAGTCAATAAGGTCAAGGAAGGGTACTTGAAGCCCCGCCCCCTCTTCCCATTAGTTTGCATCATAGCTTAGGCTAAACGCAGGCTTCTCATAGTAAAGGAGGCTTCTCAGTCTCTCCTTGTTGGCGCCTTGTCTCCTTTTGGCCCTGCCCACCGGGATTGGATCGTTTACTGGTGGCGTGACACTCTCTCCTTCATTACTCGGTACACACTTTTTTCTTCATATTCGGCTTTGGCAAAGTTAGCCGCGTGTTTATTATCGCATTGCGCTTTCACTTGCGAAAATAAACAAGTGGCTGCCTTTGCGGTACCGCGCTTGTTTTGTGATGCATTTCTCGTTGTATTATTGGGTGATTGCATACACTGTTTTTGTTTAACCCACAATGCTTTTATTGTTCGCAGCCCTGTGTTGTTTGGTGGGACTCCAAAAAAGAGAGTTACCCAGGTAAACCAGAAAAGACCGGGAAATGCAAAATAGTAACAAAAAGTGTTCCTTTCTGTGTTTTTCAGTGTTAATGTGCCAAATCACTTCCAATTTACAGTGAACCAAAGGAAATCTTATTTATAAAATATAGCAACGCGTAAATTAGTACAATTAGTTTATTATTCTATTCATAGCAGCAAAAAAAGATATTAATATGATTCTTGACACATTTCTTGATGCAATTAAAAACATGTACAAAAATGAATCAATACAGAATAAAAATCCAACAAATACGTTTTTCACTTCAATAGGATAATTTTTACAATGATTCTTTCAATGATGCAAAATATTGAATCTGATACATCACGTATGGAAACTTATTACATTGCTCTATATAAAAACCAATACATAAAAAACAGGTAACTGTGTCCTTATGTCGACGCGTTTCGGTGTATCTTGTTGATTTGAAAAACACCTTCCTGAGGACTCAAAGTTTAAAAACACCTAATCTTCACTGTCCAACCAACATATCTAAAAATAAATACATACAATTAGGTGCATATATAACATGTGCTTATTTAACATGTATAAAGTGCTTTCTTTGGTTCAGTGTATTAGTCTACAGCATAGTGCGACTAAGAGGTCGGGGATACAGTTCAGTCCTCAAGAACTATAAAGATCACCAGACCACCATAGTCCTACTGCTTATTACTAGATGTTATTTAAAGCGAGGCTATTGGCTGGATTCAGAACAGATTTATTGATCTAAAGACAAGTTCGGCAATGTACATATATGTAATCATACTTGCCTCCTATATAGTTCAAACTTATCTTTTATTACTCAAGGGTCTATATAGACGCACAATCCTATACATAATCCCTGATATCCCCATGTGGAAACTAGAGTGACCTAATCGCTTACCGTAAATCGTTGATCAGCACATATCGCTCTGATTCCAGAAATAATTAATTCTGTTATGATATTTTATGCCTCCATCAATTTTAGGTCGCAAAGTCTATTAAAATCTGTTGGGAATATCAATAGGACATTTTTAATTCCAATCCCTCATTCAAATGTCAGACTCAAATTGTTTTATTGCTACTAAACATACTCACATCAGGGGTCTTTTCTTTGTGCCCACTTTAGTTTACAGGAATGCCGGTGTTTATAACTTCACCCTTTTGATTTTAAAAGCTGTCGGTGGCATTTTACCCTGCAGTATGAATTCATAACCATATTCTTTTAGTGACTCAAATCCTGACACTAGTCTGCTAGGTACAACCCTATTTGGCTTACAGCACTTACCCTTTGCGAAAATGATGTCCTTCACGCAATATCCCTCTCTGGGGTAGTCTTACGTAGAACTGGTGGCTTGTTTAATCACCCTTCAAGGTCCTACATCCACCACTTTGTACAATTTAGGGTGATGCTCAATCCTGTATAGTGAGAATAAACAATGCTAGTTGAAATTGGGATTCTAAGCGGTGTTGTACATTATTTAACATGGTAGCTATTTCTACTTTAGGAGGAATGTTTTCCTTTGATATATCGTGCTATGTGGGGATTTGTCAATCCTAAGTATAGTGCCCCACTGGCAAATATTGCCAAAATCCGTAGCTAAACTAAAATTCATTCTGTGTGCGGGGACCCGCAGTGTTGCATTAAGTATTGCATATGCTCGCGTTTTGATTAAATATAACGCAGTCTTTTTGAGAGGTTCCCAATTCGCTGCCATTCGCCATAGTAATAATGTTTGGTGGGAACACCTAAGTCTCAAAGTTAGGGGCCCATCTTGCGTTTTTATATTATTAGAGGAGTTACCGAGCGCCCTGTTTCTGTGCTATCAAGCCCTTTTATTGCACCTTTTTTGTGAGGGCTTGGTTTTGTTGTCCCAGACTCAGTATATTTTTGTGCATTCCCTGGATTTTAGTTGAAAGGGTTATTTCATTCCTGCTCCCTTGGATGTGTTTTTATCTGTAGGGTGGGGTGTACAATGTTGAAGCTGTGGGCTTTCTGAAGTAGGGGTAGTAGTTGTTTTAGTCCTAGTGTCAGCACCTTTCTTGCACAGCAATGTGTATGTCTTCCTGTGCTCTTCATACTGATGCTTTGACCCCTTGGCCGAAGAAGCTCAGGCTCTATTGTTATCCCTGTGTTTAGACCATCCTCCTTGTGGGTGTATGTGTGTAGTGAGGGGTGCAGAGCAGTGCCTCTCTGTATTCATATCAGCTCCCCCTTGCCCCATGGTGCCCTTATTTCTTAAGGACCTCAACTTAACCTGAGGGCATTGTTGGTGTTGCCCAGTTTGCCATTAGTTGCCGGCTCCTTTGTTGGTTGGAGGTCTTGGTTTCTGCTATTTTTTGCTGCTGTCCTGACCTTGGTTTATTGGGGAAGACCACACACTCCACCTGTCTGATGTGTTGGAGAGCTCTTGGCTTCCTTAAGCTTTGCATGTGTTGGGGAAAGCTTTGCATACCTTTCTTTGCCTGATGTGTGCAGGGGGTTTTGCTCCCCACCAAGTCTGCTTTATTTGATCTGTATGTGGTGGAAGGGGTCTCTTGCAAAAGTTGTGTGTGTGTGGGGGGGGTTATTGTATCGGTGTGTGCACTGGGGCAGTGTAGGTAATGTTTTTTTGGTGTATGGGGCGCTTGTAACCTTTGTTTCCTGACGTTACACAGCTAGCTCTTAGGTTGGACGATTTTGTAGTGGTCCTAAATCCATTTACATGGTTTATAACATAACTCTCTACTCGTACGTGTTCAAAATGCAATGTCTTGCCTTTTATTAAGTTAAAGTCATTTGCTTTGCTATACAATACCATTAGCAAAGCAAATGGCTTTAACTTAATCAAAGGCAAAACCTGTTGCATTTTCAATGCTTGTTTTCTTTGGAGTACACAAATCCTACACAGGATACATATGATTTACACTGTGCCAGGAAATATAAAAAGAGTTCTGCTTAGATTAGCAGAGTAAACTAAGTAACCTATTTCTTGGACTTTTTTCAGAGGGTTTGTGACAAACAGAGGTCAGCTACCATCAAACCATTTTTTACACAATGCACTTAGGATTCATACGGTTCATGTGATTAGACAATACTACTTCAAATGCCTACAAGAGATAACAAGTATTTGCAATTCAATAGGTCTCGCAATTGTGACATTTTGAGCTATTGGCGTTCTAAATGACAATACCTTTTATTTATGTGTTTAAAAAACCTGCAATAATAAAGGGCATTGCCATTTACAATACAAATAGGTAAAAGTTTCAAAAATGTGAGACCTATTGCATTGCAAATGCTTGTTTAGGATTATAAATGTAATGGGTAGTCCGCCCTGCGGGGGGGCTGATCAGTGTAAAAAATATATATATATACATACGTGCTAGACTCAGTTAATCTATCTATCTATCTATCTATCTATCTATCTATCTATCTATCTATCTATCTATCTATCTATCTATCTATCTATCTATCTCTCTATCCATCAAACTATCTAATTGTCTGTCTTTCTATCTATCGAACGTTCTGTCAAATTAGTTTTGACTAACCGCCCAAGTCTGGCAGCCATGTGGATGTGAAATCATTTGATATATCTGTATGTGAACTCCCACAAGCTCAAACACCTGAGCTAAAAACATAGTCACCCCACAGCCAGACCCCAACATTGCAAGTTACCAGCCGTTAAACAAACATGGCCTGTTCTGCCTGGGTGAAAGGCATGACCCTCAGTAGCGCATGCTCGCTGGCCCGGGACATAGCAAGCGACACACAATTATGTTAATGTTAATGTTAATTGGTATTTATATAGCGCCAAATCACCGGCAGGTCTCTTAGCGCTCAGGGGAGAGTGGGCAGAGCTACTAGACGAAGTCAGGAACAGTGCGTGAAACGGGAATTTAGACCGTATTTAGGGCCTCTCTGAACAGGAGCGTTTTGAGCTGCTTCCTGAACAGGAGAAGAGTGGAATCCTTTCGGAGCTGTTCAGGTAACTGCTTCCAAAGCTGTGGGACCAGGACAGAGAAGGCTCTGCCCCCTTTTGATACAGTATTGTACCGTGGGCAGGACAGACGGCAGGCCTAGGTGGACCGCAGTGTACGGCCGGGAATGTAGGTCTCAAGGTGTTCTTTAATATAGATTAGAGCTTGGCCATAGATCGCTTTATGGGCACTACAGAGGCCTTTCAATTTTGCTCTTTGCCTAATAGGCAGCCAGTGCAACTTGCGCAGCAACGGAGTGGCATGAGACCTTCTTGGGAGCTTGAAGATCAGCCTGGCTGCATCATTCAGCACCACCTGCAGTCTGTTAGCCAGTTTCTGCGAAAGGCCAATATATAAGGCATTACCATAGTCCAACCTAAAGATGATAGTGGCTGACACTATCATCTGAAGTGAGGTAGTGGAAAGGAGAGGGACAAGTTTCCGCAGCTGCCGTATCAGGCCTGTGCAAATGCCAACCACAAAGGAGACCTGGTTGGCCATGGAGAGCTCGGAATCTACTTTTATACCAAGGCTCTTCACGACTGGCACAGGTAGGGGGGGTGGAACCTAGCTCTGGGGGCCAAAAATGATCGTTCCAAGGGTAGTTTTTGGTGGGGATAACAAGGACTTCTGTCTTGTCCAGGTTGATTTTCAGTGAGTTTGCTATCATCCAACTCACTGTAAATCTGAGAATGTTTTGTGCTGGGTCCTGTGCATTGGGGGAATTATCAATACTGAGAATGAGCTGGGTATCATCTGCGTAGGTACAAATTCTACAATCCAAGTTGGCTAAAGCCGCTACCAGTGGCTGTAAATATATATTAAAAAGCAGTGGGGACAAGGCCGGGCCTTGAGGGGCGCCACAGCTAAGCATACCCTTGTCCGATACCAGCTCACCCAACGGAATTCTCTGGAACTGACCTAACAAAAAGGATTCGAGCCATTGGTATGCCAATCCGCGGATGCCCAGAGCAGTGAGTCTGGCCAGTAGTTGTGCATGGCGGACAGTATTGAATGCCGCTGATAGATCTAATAAAATCAGGGCGCTGGGTTATTTACTGTAAGCCATAACTCTGAGCTCGTCAAGTACTGACAACATTACCAGCTCTGTACTATGATGGGCCCTAAAGCCTGCCTGGCGCCCCTGGAGTAGCTGGTGGTCCTCCAGGAAGGATGAGAGCGTTTTGAAGACATGTTGTTCCAAAACGTTCGCCAGGAAGAGTAGCTGGGAAATAGGCCTATAATTTTTAGGGTTGGCTGCGTCTGCTCCTGGCTTGTTTAGCAGGGGTTACAGTCAATAGAATTAGTAGCCGATTTCCGCTTTGACTTTTGGCTGAGTTCCTTCAGAATTCTGAAGGTCTCTTTCTGTTTGTTTGTTGCTATAGAGATTCTGTTCTCAAAGTACTCGACTTTAATAGTCAAGTAGTTTTTTTTGTATGAGGTGAGTAGGGTCTTGTAGATTTCCCGCTCAGCTGGGTCATTGGTTTTTACGCCATCGTCTCTCCGCTTGGCGTAACTTTTGCTTCCTTTCTCTCAGCGACCGATTGAACCAGGGTGCCCCTTTGACCTTACCTCTGACCCTCTCCCTTCATTCTGGTGCCACTTGGTCTATAGCTGCACGCAGACTACCCGTGAGAGTTTCACTTTCCTGGTCCAGGTTTCCATTTTCAAATTTAGGGGGAGGGGGACCGGAATAGGGTGTCCACTAAAATTTCAGTCTCAATTTATTTCCAGTTTCGCACCTTTTTCCATTCTTGAGAAAGTTTGGACAGTTGGCTGTCCATCGGGACCCAGCAATTAATTAATGAGTGGTTACCAGGCACAGGGGCTAATGTCTATAAGACTAGCCCGTGGTTGAGAGGTCCAGATAAGGTCCAAGATGTGACCTTTGTTGTGGGTGGGGCCGTCAACCAGTTGTTGGAGACCCATCATGTTCATACATGTCTCAAGTTGGTAGGCTTCAGACTCTTTTGGTGTTTTGTCCCAGTGATAGTTGAAAGCCCCAACCACAAGCAATCTTTGGTACCGTGTGCAGAGGTCGGAGATTATTTCCAAAAGGATATCATAAAAACATGGGGTTGACCTCGGGCGGTATACTGCCAAAAGAAGATGGCAGGAGTTTTGAAAGGAAATCTTCACCCCAAGTATGTCTGCGTTATCAATATTTTCTGCCACTATTTTGGCGACTATTAGCTGCTTTTTAAAGAAAATGGCCACACCCCCCTCCTCTTGTTTTATCACCACGGTTATGCCACAGGACATCGAAATTATATTGTGCCATTTACAGAATCTTAGGATGCGTGGCCACAGTAACCCATGGCAGGCGTCATCCAGCATCTGGTTGCTATTGCTCTGTTCTCCCCCTGAACATCCGACTGTGGAATGCCTGGAAAAGATAACCTTTGAAGGCATTGGGGATTAAATTTTTTTTTTTAATGAATGTATTTCTAGGGAAACTTAAGCAACCTGCCCAAGATCACAGTACATACAGTAGGTGCCGGCTGTTATACCAGTTCTGCCCTGGACCTGAAGGAGGTAGTTGGGCCACATCAACCGTCTGCAATTATATAGCTCATGGCATAAATAATCATTGGGATGCACTGTTATAAGATATATGGATCTGTGTAGTAATTACACTGGTAAATCTAAACATGCTCTTTATCATCCTTTATCATCAATTAACTCATTTTATATTCCTCATAGCACGGGAAACGTCTTTTGATTGACATGACACTGGAGCAGCCAACGTGCATCTCCTCCCCCCAAACAGGCCCAGCCCCATCACTCACAAACCTCACCAGTCGTCCCTGCATCTCTGCCCCCCAAATGTCACCTTCTCCTACCCAGTCTTTCTTCTGATCCACCCCCTTTTGCCACCCTGTGTTATTGTTAAACCGGGAGGCCGTTTACCGAAACATTGAAACCATTAATTAGAACTGTAATAAGTCGGCAGCGTGCGCGATGCTGTGCAATACACGCCGTGCCAGGACCGACTGGAACCTTCTCAGAGGAAGACAAGAGAAGTCATGAGGACCCGTGACCTCCTGAATAGAATTATTTATATAAATATATTCTCCAACGTCGCTTGAAATTGCTTCTAGACGATAGTGGACCCAGGTACTTGTGCCAATCAAAGATTCTTTATTGTAGTTTGACCAGCCAGTCCGCCATATAAATATATGTTTACAATAAAAAAAGCTAAAAAGTGGAATTCATGTTCTTAAATCTCCGACGAGCAGTAGGCAAAAAGGTGGGACTTTAGCAGCTCGACTGTTCCCCTTGACAAGAGCAAAAAATATACAACGCAGAAAAATAAAACTGAAAAATAAAAACAGTAAAATAAAAGTTAAACACGACCTTTCAAATCAGTGCGTTTCTCCGGAAAGACGAGACCTCTGGGAACCTGCAGCCTTTTGCTAGCGCTGTAACTTTTACCCCAATCATCCTTTTACAGTTTACTAACGAAAGCAAATGAAAATATAAAATGGGGTCTCTGTCTGGTTTTATGAAATGTCCTTTTTGAAGCACGTTTTGTTGTGCGAATGTGCAGACGTGTTTAGAAATTAAAAGGTGATCCATTGTTTTTAGGTTTCGACCTGGCGAAAAGCTGTGCCAGCAGCGTTTCGCGCAGGCGAAATCTTATGTCTTACACTGTGTGGCTGGGAATCCGCCCCTCTGTTCCATTGGCTAGCTCCATAAATGGAGGCTAGCCATTGGAACAGAGATCTGTCCGTCAATTGCGGAGCAGATTCGGGGGCGTTCCGGCCATTTTTACTCATCCTGCCCCTTCTGACAACGTCATGCGGCTGTGGGCGGGGTTTATTTTTTTTTGCCCTCCATGTTTGTTTTGGCCATTCCGCGGCCGACCGCCGCCGGAGGAAGTCCAGGTGAGTGCTGGCCGTTCCCGCCGCCCCCCCCTCCCGCTGTCCGTGCTCCGCCCCCCCTCCCGCTGTCCGTGACCGACCATCTGTTTGTGTTTTAAGACCCTGCAATAGCCCGAACATGATATTAAATTGTACACCGCGCATTATCGACTGTGCTGCTAATGCGTAAAGCATATGTTTTTAATTTGGAGTGTCCAGTGTTCATGTTTGAGTGGCCCTTTCACTTTATCGGCTGGTTGGACTGGGCTTGGTGAGAGAGCTGCGCCGAGCAAGGGTTGGCCAGAGGAAGACATGCGGCTGCACGCACAAGTGCGAAAAAGTGCAGAAGTGGTCGGCATTTGCCCCTTTAAATCGTCGCTTCATATGTGCGTGTGAAGAGGTTCTACGTGCAGCCGACGTCTGGCAGTCAGCAAACATCTCATGCAGCAAAAAACAAACATCTTGAAAATGAACAAGCTTCTGGGAGATATTAAAGAACATTGTAAGGCAACCGTGGAAAAAAAATAAAGTTTTTGAGTTGGGTGGCGATAAACACCCGTTATATCTCACGTGTGCTCTACAAATATATCTGTTATGTTCTGTACTGATATATTACATGTATTGTGCATTTGTATGTTGTACTACGCCATATATTATGGTATACTAGTCTGCTTTATGCCCCACTGTACAGTAGCAACAAACATATATCATTCCTTATTTGCTTCGGAAGCAAGGGCGAAGTGTACCTAAAGCTTTGAGAAGCTTGTGGAGACCGGAGTCTTACATGGTGACATTACTGTGAGGGTTATCTCTAGATCATGTCTGTCACTGAACGTGGCCTGTTCAGCTCTTCTTTTGTCGGAGTGATGGAATGTAGGGTGAAATGACATCTGTGATTGCCTCGTGGGGCTGCCTGCTCCCATCACATCGGGAATGTAGAATCCCTTCCGCATTCAGTAGAAGAAGAGTGATGCTGCCCTGCACCCCTCCGCCCTCTTCCCCTTCCTGTGGCCTGGTGGTTTCTCGCGGTCTTCCCGTGTGACTTGGCTTAGAATCGCAGACCCTCCCTTGTGTGGCTGTGGGAAACGCCTTGTGCAAGGAATGGCATTCGTAAGCAGTTTCCTTTGAAAGGGAGGTTGTGTTTGTGTACAACTGGAATCGTTTACGGCTGTTGAGCGGAATGGAACTTTCCCTGGCTGCTATGGCAGGCCTTGGTATGAGACTTGCCTCTGTATGTGGATATCCAATATTGGGTGCTGCTCTCCATGAAGTCAAGGAAAACCGAGCACATGACCTGGACAGCTCTGACATTCCTTGCTTTATCAGCTCCAATATAATTTTTATTTGTGCACCTTAGACTCTAAAGTCTTAAAATTCGTTTTTTTTGTGGGAAAAATAAGTTTGGATTGGGACAACTTAATATTACACACTTCGCTTTAGAGTAGTGCTTTTCACGTTTTAAGTCTGGCCTACAGACTGCTTTTTAGGTTTTGACCTGGCGAAAAGCTGCGCAAGCAGCGTTTCGCACAGGCGAAATCTTATGTCTTACACTGTGTGGCTGCCCTGTCCTCTATGTTTGGTCTTATACACCCGAGCCTTTAGAAACGAATTAGGTTTTGCCTTGCCATTGACAACATGTACCTGGACTGTGTTTTGGAGTGGTTTTGTTATTCATCTTAACTAATACGTCGTTTTTTGTATATTCGCTTGCATTGATTCCTCTTTTCTCTGCGACTGCTTGAGCTTTAATGTTATTAGATAAAGTATTTATATTTGTTCCTTGGTATTGTCATGCCATGGCTACCAACAGTATACCAGGAATACCACCCTTAAACCAGGGAAAGCATTATGTTAGGGTAAGCATTATCATAAAATGCACCCGCTCAGTATGTAATGAATTGCTACTATAATATGGTGGCTCGCAGTGTGTGGGGGGCTCTGTGTGGGTGTGTGGGGGCTCTGTGTGGGTGTGGGGGGGAGGCTCTGTGTGGGTGTGTGGGGGGCTCTGTGTGGGTGTGTGGGGGGGCTCTGTGTGGGTATGTGTGGGGGGCTGTGTGTGTGTGTGGGGAGGCTCTGTGTGTGTGTGTGTGTGTGTGTGGGTGGGGCTCTGTGTGGGGGGCTCTCTGTGGGTGTGGGTGTGGCATTTGCGAGAGATTAAGCTATTGCCATTGTAAATGACAATGCCATTTATTTATCTGTTTTCAAAACCAAAACATAAATAAAAATGTTGTCATTTACAATGCCAATAGCTCTAACTTTTGCAAAGGCGAAACCGTTGCATTGTAAATGCTTGTTTTATTTTTTGCCCGGTTCCAGCAGCAACGCCGCAGTAGCTTGAGACCTTGCTGCTCCTGTAAGGGAGTTCTGGCTGGTGAAAAGTTAAAACTGAGATTTATGTTTTTGTTTTTCTTGCTTAAAGGATGTGTTTTTCCAATGGCTAGAGTGGAATTCATTTTCGTCTGCACTGCCTGAGTTACTGGCACCAGTTTAATAGGAGATGGAAGTCACTGAGCGACCTCAGTTGGTTGTGTGCTGGCTGCAAACATCTGTGAGTCCTCTGAAGCCCAGACGTCCGGACAGGACTGGCTCCGCTTCTCATCCATCTGCAGGAAATAAAATGAGTTCCATCGAGTGCGGTAATAGTAACGTGTTATTCAAGTGCCTACAAGCAATTCCGTTTGTGATGTGTGCTAAAAAGCAACTCAGTTGCTAAACATTTGCATACCTACTTCCTTTGCCTGGCTGCACAGGGAACATCTCCTTACAAGATAAAACTGTGCCAATATTTTAATTGCATTACGGATCTAAAGATATTTTAGCATTTGTATAGCGGTTCATACACCGTTATGGGAAGCCGAAGTGAATTTTCGGGCGGGCAGCGTGCTGCATGCCGGGGGATTATGTGATTGCCAGAACGCTGTGTTTGTTGTGATCATGTGTGCGATGTGTTTTGGTGTGCTGCAAGGCTGACCAGAAAGGGGCTCTGCTGTTGTCTTGAGTGATAGCAGGGAGGGAGAAGGCACGGACACGAGGAGGGAGGGAGGGCAGGGGGGATGTTAACAAGGCACGACAACAAGTAGGGGGGGGGGGTAAAGAAGGCACCAATGCAGTCGTGCCTGCAATAAGAGAAACTGAATAAAGAACATAGTGCTCACAGACTAAAAAAGAGGGACTGTGTAACAACAAAAGTAAAAGGGCTAGTCACCATGGGAGGTTACTAATGGAGACAAGGCGATACTAGGGAGGGACTAACAGGCCTGTTTACGAATCAGACACCAACATGTACAAAGGACACTGACACAAGCCAATGGCAAATATGGGCAGAGAGTGGGCGGAGCTTCCATTACATACTCCACTACAACAAGTCTCCCAGAGCAACACATGGGCGCTGACTCTAGGCTCCAACTAAAAAATATGCTGATAAATGTGTCTCAGCAAAATGCTGGCCCTGTGCCATAAGTCTTTCATAGAGGAAATAATTTTAAAAGACGCTGGAGCACTTAGCAGGGGTATGCATCATTAATCACTTCATTTTCAAATGATGGAATACACAGCTCTTGCAAAATGACCAACCCCCACAAAGCGAGTTGTAGAACAACTTGTAGAAAAAATCTTTTATTGCCTCATTTTGTCTAATGGCATGTTGGAATCATTACAGCCACGCATGATGGTTTGCTAGGCTGAGTTGATTAAGTAAAATGGTAGCAAATAATCAGAAAAAAGAACGGTGACGAGCTGATAATCTGCATTGTGGCTAGGTCTGAGTAGTATAGGGTGCATACGATCCATCACCATTCATTTTTTGACAGGTGGGAACGCCCCCTGGAAGTGACGTAGAAGCCGGAAGTCCCGCCCCGGAAGTCCCGCCCCGGAAGTCCCTCCCCGGAAGTCCCTCCCCGGAAGTCTGGGGCCGGAAGTCCCGGGGCCGGAAGTGTAGGGCCGGAAGTGTAGGGCCGGAAGTGTAGGGCCGGAAGTGTAGGGCTGGGAGTCCAGGGTCTGAGGGTGTCCCCAGAGGGGCATTGGTGAAAGTGGGGCAGGTGTAGGGTGCGAGTGCCCTTCACACAGGAATTAATGGCTGTGTGTCAAGGGCTGTAGAGGGCTGGTGTGAGGTGGCTAGGGTTAGCGGCAAGGCATCCAGTAGGGCCTATGGGGGTGTTTAGTGTTGTGGGATGGATGAGCAGAGACTTACCTGTGTGCGCCATGTTTGTAGGGTCAGCAGGGACATGCCTGGGCATGCATGGACATGTCCGGGCATGTCCATCGGGTAGGTGCGGTTGCAGGCGGGTGTTGCTTGAGCAGCGTCGTGGTCCATCTGTGGAATGGGAGCCCTAGAGTGTTGCAGGGTGTTTTTGGGGCGATAGGCCAGCCCCCAGGAGGTGTGGCTGTGGCCTTTGGAGTTGTTGAGTGGTGGTCTGATGCGTGGTGGTGTGACATAGACATCAGGGCCCGGAAAGCCCTGTGTCCTAAAAGAGGAGGGTGGTAATTTTGCCG
Organism: Lissotriton helveticus; assembly: GCF_964261635.1. NCBI lineage: Eukaryota > Metazoa > Chordata > Amphibia > Caudata > Salamandridae > Lissotriton > Lissotriton helveticus. Next base: position 1,324,719,712 of record NC_136069.1, on the reverse strand, counting down.
CCTAATTTTTTTAAAAAGTCTCAGGTCGAAAATTGACAGCATTTATGAAAATAAAAACAAGTGTTATGCATTTGTCATTTCTTTTACATATATGGTAATGTATTTGTGGTGATAAACATGGTCAGCTTGTAAAGCAGCAGCAGGGGATTGACAATATGTCCAGGCAGTGCTCTGTAACACTCAGTCCTGTGTAACATAATGCGCAGCCAAAAGTTGAAATGCACAATGTGAGTGACAATTACTAAAAGAAAATAATAAAAGAAACGTTTTTAAAATCACTGATGTAGAATGATAAGGCAAAATAAAATACATTGGGATGACAATTTTGTGTATTGTCTTTTCTTTCTAAGGGTGAGTAATGTGTTGGATTTTATTAATATGGGTCAGTATGTAAGGGATGGCTGGGGGCTGTGAAACAGGGTAATGCCTGTTTCTTTTAATTTTGCCGCCTAATTTTAAAAAAAAGTCTCTGGTCGAAAATGACAGCCTTTATGAAAATAAAAACAAGTGTTATGCATTTGTCATTTCTTTTACATATATGGTAATGTATTTGGGGTGATAAACATGGTCAGCTTGTAAAGCAGCAGCAGGGGGTTGACAAGATGTCCAGGCAGTGCTCTGTAACACTCAGTCCTGTGTAACATAATGAGCAGCCAAAAGTTGAAATGCACAATGTGAGTGACAATTACTAAAAGAAAATAATAAAAGAAACGTTTTTAAAATCACTGATGTAGAATGATAAGGCAAAATAAAATACATAGGGATGACAATTTTGTGTATTGTGTTTTCTTTCTAAGGGTGCGTAATGTGTTGGAGTATATTAATATGGGTCAGTATGTAAGGGATGGCTGGGGGCTGTGAAACCGGGTAATGCCTGTTTCTTTTAACAGTGTAATGTGCGGTCACAAACCTAGACTGGCAGGTCCCTGGTGCAACATAATGCACCGCCTATATGAAGGTCCTTGAAACACAGGACGCAAATGACTAAAAATAAAACTAAAAGCTGGTGTTATGCAGCGGAGGCCCTGCTCCACCTATGAGTATGTGTGTGGTCGGCCTGATAAATATGGTATTCTTGTACAACAGGCACATTCTTCAACAATATGGCTAGGTATATTTTTTATAACAGTAACACAGGCTGATCCCCAAACCAGAAAGGCGGCAAAACGATGGAAAATGTAAGTTTTTTTTTCGCGCTTAAAGACACGGAGAGACTTCGGCGTTGGGCGGCAGCTGGCATGGCCTGATAAGCAAAGTTCAGCAGTGAATGTGTGGCGCGAAATATTCACAAGGGCCTCATAGAAGCCCGGTTAGTGAAAGCATGACATTTTAAAAACGCTTACTATTACATTTGAATGGGGGCAGAGAAAAAATTGAAGGGTATTACCTAAACTATCTCTCAGCCATTTTTAGACACTTAAAATAGGGCCTATTCATCAGAGTGCAACAGATACTAGGGTACAGCTTTTCAAAGGCTACTATACATGCAAACTTTCTGCTACATGTTCCCGCCAGTACGGAGGACGACCCGCCTGGGCTTTTATCAGATCCTAGCAGGTATAAAAATGAGGACCCAACTTAAGACGCACACTGGCACCCTGACAAGTCTTTTGGACCACCTACCAGCATTTGGCGAGTGAACCGGCAGCGACAGAAGATCCCGAGGAGAACATGGCACACCCTGGCAGAAGTTCTGCTGATAATACCAGCTCTATACTGAATGTAAGTAGTTATGTATATTTATTACAGTGTATAAACTATCTTAATGCATTACTTAACTCTAGACCAGGAATAAAATGTGAAAAAACTATACACAGATGGCATCATATTACTATGTCAGAGAGGCTTAGCAGTTTAAGGCGGGAAAACATTTTTAAAAACAGTGACTGTTACACTTACCTTAAAAACAGTGACTGTTACACTTACCTTAAATGTAGATTGTCTTCAGGATCTGTACTCTTGTACTTGATGCGTGGCCTGGTAAAAGGGATCCTTAAGGCTTGTGTTAGTAGAGGTAATTAGAGGCAAGACTACGGATGGCGTAGAGTAGGGATGTGTTGCTATTAAAAAATATAAGCCTTTAGGGTGGGGCCCGGATACCGAGGCTGCTCCTGACCCCTCAGGAGCACCTCAAGGGCTCAGGGTCTATGCGCTGTGTAGCAGCCCCCCAGGGTGGGGAATCGTCGCCCCGATGGGGTCCTTTACAATACTCTGGGGCTATGGGGTGGCGGATCCTAGCCACGTGGGGCAGCGACATACCCTATTTTTTTTTATTTTTAAATCGGCGGCATGTCAGAGGGGCTGGGACCATCCGCGTCTACCATGTGGCCTCAGTCCAGCCCCGCGACATCTGCTATGCTATGGGGTCAGCTGGAAATGAGTGCGGAGCTCAGAGCTTCTTCAATCTGCTCTGCAGCCCCGCGAACCGCCTCCACATGGCCAGCCATGCTGCTGGACAGACGGGGGCCTTTTCTTTTGAAAAATAAATTTTACCGTGACAGGGGGTGGCGGAGGCTGCCCCTTAAGGACTCCTCCACCGCTCGTACCTCCTGTGCTCTGTGGCTGGCGCTGGCGCCCGACCCCCTCCGACAGGGAGAGCTCGGCGGATGGCGGCTGTCCACAGGGGCCACAACGTGGAAATGAGCGCGAGGCTCAGAGCGTCTTCAAATCGCTCTGAGCCCCGCCCGCTGGCCCCGACGTCATGATGGGGGCCGAAGTGCTTTAAGTACTGCTTCCGCCCCTATCATGGCAGAGCTGTATGCGCAGAGGGCACCCTTTTTTATTTGTATTATTTATGCATTTTATATAGCGCTGACTTTACCCGAAGGCGTCAGAGCGCTTCACATTAGGAACAGAAAAGAAACATAATGAGAAACATTACAAAAGAGCAGATTACAAAAGCATACGTTACTTACATGAGGAAAGTGACAATTGTGAGCAAACAAAATACTTGAGGTACTAAAAATTGTGAGCAACCAAAAATACATGATCCTATAAGCCCCAGCCCCAGCCAAAAATAACATTTTTGCTGGTGTGAATGCTGCAGCAAGCCCATTAGTTTTTTTTAAAAGGTATATCAGGATATATTTTAACATGTACCTTTATTAGTATTTTAATATTGTATTATTTATTTTTATTTATGTATACATATATATATATATATATATATATATTTTTTTTTTTACCCCCCTTGCGCAGGATTTTCAAGAGCTCACCCTGGCTGATGAGGAAAATGCTGCTTTTGCCCAAGGTGCGTGTATAGAGCCAGTCTTTTCTAGAAATAGTAGTAAAACACTCTTCTTGCATTTTTATAAATGTCTTTTCTATATGTTTTTTCTTTTGCAGACGAGGACATGGATATGCTACTATCCTTTGACATAATTCAGCAACAACTGGATGCTGAGGAGCGGGAGAAGCAACAAGCTTATAATACGCCTATTGTCGGTAAGTACATGAGTACAGGATGTGTGTGTGTGTGTGTGTGTGTGTGTGTGTGTATATGTGTGTGTGTGTGTGTGTGTGTGTGTGTGTGTGTGTGTGTGTGTGTGTGTGTGTGTGTGTGTATCGTGTTATATATATATTTACATATATATATATTTTTTTTTTCTTTTTTTAGGGGCTGTGTCCTATGCTGTGAATCAGTGTACCCCGGAAATCCCTGTGAAAGGAAGAGCCTTGAAAAGGTCAGCAACAGTTGTTAAAAAGGGACCTCCTCCTGAGAAGAGAGTTCGACAAACAGCACCGGTCATTAAAGGCGGCTCATCTACGGGGGGAAAAAAAGATCGGCAACCAACACCTATGCTTAAAATCGTGTCGCCTATGAAGAATCGGCCTCCACAAAAACGACAAGCAGGTGAGCTTTTAACAGTAGTGACTTCGTTTTTAAAAGCATGTTTTACTCTGATATAGTGTAAAGTAGAATAGTCCATCACAGGTGTATGTAAGAAACTCCACTGTAATTATTGTTACATTTATAGTTTTTAATATATATATATATTATAGTTTTTGATATATATTATTGTTTACCCCTGTAGAAGCAGTGAACCTTTTTGCGGAAAGAAGAGATCCAGTCAATGGTGGTCATTTATCAATACAGCTAGAGGACATCACAAATGTGGGGCAAAATAAAGCAAAGGAAACAGCTGTTGAGGCCGCTGAGGCCCAGAGGGACAACATATACCAAGGTATACATTTATCCAAACGTAGTTGGCATCAAATTTCTGGTAAACCTGTTGGAGAGACTGTTGAAGATGTTAAAAGATCTAAAGTAAAGCCTTCATGTGCGAAAAAGTTAAAGTTGGATCTACCATTTACTCCGGTTATTCAAAATGACCCCAGAGGTTTAACTATAAGAAAATCATCTACACAGTTGTCTAGGACTGCCTCTTTCTCACAGATTCCTAGTGTTCTAGCGGAGGGGCAGGGACACGTAGACATTCCTGCCACAGAAAGATCCATACAGCCTGTGTCCGGTCATAAACAGAGAGTTAAAGGAGTGAGGTCTAGACAGGGCAAAAAGGCCGAAACAAACAGAGTCTCTGATAATCTACAGACTGATCTTGAGAGTAATAGGGCCCCTATAGCAAATAATGACACTGTTATCAGCGTGGAGGATGCTGAAAGTAATGACCCAGAACAGGCTTTGCAAGCCTGTCTTATAAAGATTCTTCAGGATATGTCTAGATTAACAGAGAGTTCTGAATTAGCACCCACAGAAGCGTCCGAACTGCTCTCAAAAGGGAGTTATGAGGAATATAGAGTCCCACCACCCAGCCCCGCCTCACCGCAGACCACTAAACCCCAATATCATCAGGATGAAATTTTAAATTTCTTTGAGCCATGGTCGCCGACGACCCCCATTGCGACATTTGAGCCCACTAGCCCTCCCTCTAGCGTAATAATATTGTCCTCGCCCAGTTCAGACCATAGTATAGCTTTGGAGGGGGTTGAAAAGTTGTATTATAAATCAGCATTTAGCCCTAAGGACTCCGCTCCTGGCTGTTCGCATTGGGATACTGCTTCTTTAGAGCCCAGCAGCAATAATCTTGATAATCCACCAAGTACCATGAGTCACTTAACAGGTGTTAATGCCCCGGTGTGTCTGCAGATGGCCCCAATTTTAACAGATATCAGCGCAGGTATCAATAATAAAGCTGCTAATAGTGATGAGGGAACGATCCAAATGAGGTCCTGTAGTAATGTAAGCCCCACATTAATAGATACACTCGCCTACAGCGACAATTCGGCAATAGTTTATAAAACTATTTTACTAACCAATATCAAAGAAATGCAAAAGGCTGTCAAGCAGGTAAAAGCTATGGTAAGCTCTATAATCTCAAAACATGGGAAAGCAAAAAACAAGAGCAGGCCTATAAGCGAAGTGTTGGAGGAGATGAATAAAGCTGTGAATATATGTGCAAGCTGTGTTGTGACAGCCTGTGAATCATCAGCTAACCACCTGGCGCTCATACCATTATGACTAGACTCTGAGATAGCCCAAAGCATTTCTAATGAGGTGCTTAAGCCTAAAGCTGCATATGTATCAAAATATAAAAAAGCGATCTGCAAGATACTTAATAACACACAACTAATCTTACTCGCAGTGAAGAAGACAAAACAGGCGGAAAAGAACACCGGCTGTTTAATGCCCTCACAGGTACAAATAGGGAAGTGTAAAAAGGATCCTATCGAGCCCAAATTTACACATTTTCTTGTTCAATCAGGATGTGGGAGGATACCCCAAGACACAAGGGTTAAGAACAAACAGAAATGGTTTAATAGAACCATGATCCGTCGACGCTTAACAAGTAGCCTCAAGAAAGCGCGAGCACATGTCAGAAGAAGAATTAAAAAACTAGCAGCTCAGGCGTCCAGACAGACCCCCCAAGAGCCCCTTCCTGTAATATCGCCATGGAGCAACAGCCCTCAGCCTGAAGACTTAGAGCCTGTGTATTTAGAGAGCGTCAGAAGGTACAACCGTCATGCCAGGAAATTTAATGCTACAGAACACTATGAGGAGTTTAGGTTTGTCAATCTTGAACGTATAGCCTCATTAGAACAAGGCATTCTAGCTATTCATCAAGCTATACAAACACTCATAGAGCGTATGTTACAGGATACAGGCCCTAATGATTTTTTTCAACTGAGGTTTCAGGGACAAGATCTCAATAGTCCTTTATTCACAACTAGAGCAGCCCGGGATGTCTTTGATGCTGTAGATTTTTTAGAGAACCTCACTAATCTTTTGCAAAGCAAAAGCGAGATAATAGCTCATGGAACCTTTAGAATCATAGCTCTAGTTGTCCGATTTCGTGCCGGTGGTGCTTCCAGACCATTAAAGACTATTCTGTTCAGTAAAATCATAGGTATGAAACAAAGATGGCTTATTGATTTTATCAACCCTGAAACTAATACATGTCTGGCTGCCAGCATAGCAGGACTTTTGGCTAACCGTGAGACTAGTGATGCTGTTATCTTGTCTAGAGCGAATGCAGCCCACACAGCTCTTAAAGTACCTACAAATCAACCGGTTGGCTTTGGATGCCTAGGGCTTTTTGAGAACTATTTTAAAGTAACAGTAAAAATTCTGTACAACAGCGGAGGCACATGGCGATACTTCACATCCGGGCAGCCTCTGAAAAACAAGACCATTTATGTTCTTCATCACGAAAACCATTTTTATGGTATCCTGAATTTAAAAGGATTTCTAGGTGCTAAGTATCTGTGTGCCCACTGTGATCACATTTACACCAGACATCTAGCTCATGACTGTGAAATGCATTGTAAAATGTGTCAGACAGATGGATGCAAAGTTATAGCTGAGCAGCGGGTACGTTGTGGCATCTGTAATCTATTCTGTCGCTCACAAAAATGTCTGACCATGCATAACACGTTTGTCAGGTGCAAACCTAAAAAAGATTGTGCGCAATGTGGGCATTATGTCGCAGAAGGCCACAATTGCCCTGGGATGCAATGTCCCCGCTGTAAAGAGTCTTTTCAGGCTGGTGCAGAACACCTGTGCTACATGCGCAAGGCTCGTCAACCCCCTAAAACAGAAGATTACATCATTTTTGATATAGAGTGCACCCAAGAAACATCCGTCCATGAGCCCAATTATATCTACGCTCATCATCTAACTTCAGATGAGAACTGGGAGTTTGAAGGACGATCATGCGTGAGTGATTTCCTAGTCACATTCATGCAGCCCAGATATAAGGGGTATACCATGATGGCTCATAACTCAAAGGGGTATGACTCCTTTTTTATTTTACAGAAGTTGATTAGTGAAAAGATGCCTGTAAAGCTCATCACCCAGGGCTCCAAGTTAATGTCTGTAACGGTTGTAACCTTACAAATACGTTTTATAGACACCTTGAATTTTCTTCCCATGAAGTTAAGTAAGTTGCCAAAAGCTTTTGGCTTTCCTGGATGTAAAGGTTATTTTCCCCATTTTTTTAACACATGGGCTAATCAAAATTACGAGGGTCCTATGCCACCTACACACAGCTACGGAGTTGAGTACATGATGCCAGATGAGAAAATTAACTTTTTACAATGGTATAGTGAAAACAGTGACAAACCCTTTAATTTCCAGAGCGAGTTAAAAGCGTACTGTAAGGCGGATGTTATGATCCTACGCCAGGCTTGTAACCTTTTCAGAGATACAGTTGTAGACATGACTAAACAGGTGGAGGTGACCAACCCCAACACACCTAGGGAGAGCGAATCTATTGAGTACATTGATCCCTTTCAAAGTATCACGCTCGCTTCTATGTGCATGTCCATCTATAAGCACATGTTTTTACAGCCTCAAAGCATAGCCTTAATACCACCCGATCTCTATAATGGTAAACAAAAGCGTTACTCCACACCATCAATACAATGGCTCATGTACATCTCCAACAAAGAAAACATCTACATTCAGCACGCCTTACAGGGCGGTGAATATCGCCTGGGCTCCTACTACTTGGATGGGTACGCAGTAATCAATGGTAGACCAACAGCTTTTGAATACAATGGTTGTTTTTATCATGGATGCCCCAGATGTTACAAGCCCCATGCGTTTAATAAACTGTTGGGCACAACGTTTGAGCACCTTTATAGGCGCACCCTGATGAAAGCTCAATATATTGAAAACCAGGGGTTCATTATGAGAACTATCTAGGGGATTTAACTAGTGAACTAGATAAGGATGAATTCATAGTTCAGTTCACTAGTTAAACTACTATCCACTCTGTAGGGTAACACTGGAAAGTAAAGACCTCTGGGTGGATATATTTCACACTTAACTAGGCCAAAGTATGTGTCCAAAGATTTAAAGTCGCGGTATATAATAGTGGGGTGTCCTTCGGGGTATAACTTCAGTTTGTTGACAAATGGATACAAGCTTGTGAAATCATAGTAGTGTATTTTCTCCCCCGGACCCACAGCTCTGTACAATTGTATCGCATTTGTACGACCCCCGAATAAGGCCTGTCGGGGATCCAGAGGTTCAGGTAACTGTTCCCTCTTGAGAAAAGGATCTAGCTCTGCGTCCGATGCCAACATGTCAATCCACTCGTGTTCCCAAAGGGTTCTCATAATGAACCCCTGGTTTTCAATATATTGAGCTTTCATCAGGGTGCGCCTATAAAGGTGCTCAAACGTTGTGCCCAACAGTTTATTAAACGCATGGGGCTTGTAACATCTGGGGCATCCATGATAAAAACAACCATTGTATTCAAAAGCTGTTGGTCTACCATTGATTACTGCGTACCCATCCAAGTAGTAGGAGCCCAGGCGATATTCACCGCCCTGTAAGGCGTGCTGAATGTAGATGTTTTCTTTGTTGGAGATGTACATGAGCCATTGTATTGATGGTGTGGAGTAACGCTTTTGTTTACCATTATAGAGATCGGGTGGTATTAAGGCTATGCTTTGAGGCTGTAAAAACATGTGCTTATAGATGGACATGCACATAGAAGCGAGCGTGATACTTTGAAAGGGATCAATGTACTCAATAGATTCGCTCTCCCTAGGTGTGTTGGGGTTGGTCACCTCCACCTGTTTAGTCATGTCTACAACTGTATCTCTGAAAAGGTTACAAGCCTGGCGTAGGATCATAACATCCGCCTTACAGTACGCTTTTAACTCGCTCTGGAAATTAAAGGGTTTGTCACTGTTTTCACTATACCATTGTAAAAAGTTAATTTTCTCATCTGGCATCATGTACTCAACTCCGTAGCTGTGTGTAGGTGGCATAGGACCCTCGTAATTTTGATTAGCCCATGTGTTAAAAAAATGGGGAAAATAACCTTTACATCCAGGAAAGCCAAAAGCTTTTGGCAACTTACTTAACTTCATGGGAAGAAAATTCAAGGTGTCTATAAAACGTATTTGTAAGGTTACAACCGTTACAGACATTAACTTGGAGCCCTGGGTGATGAGCTTTACAGGCATCTTTTCACTAATCAACTTCTGTAAAATAAAAAAGGAGTCATACCCCTTTGAGTTATGAGCCATCATGGTATACCCCTTATATCTGGGCTGCATGAATGTGACTAGGAAATCACTCACGCATGATCGTCCTTCAAACTCCCAGTTCTCATCTGAAGTTAGATGATGAGCGTAGATATAATTGGGCTCATGGACGGATGTTTCTTGGGTGCACTCTATATCAAAAATGATGTAATCTTCTGTTTTAGGGGGTTGACGAGCCTTGCGCATGTAGCACAGGTGTTCTGCACCAGCCTGAAAAGACTCTTTACAGCGGGGACATTGCATCCCAGGGCAATTGTGGCCTTCTGCGACATAATGCCCACATTGCGCACAATCTTTTTTAGGTTTGCACCTGACAAACGTGTTATGCATGGTCAGACATTTTTGTGAGCGACAGAATAGATTACAGATGCCACAACGTACCCGCTGCTCAGCTATAACTTTGCATCCATCTGTCTGACACATTTTACAATGCATTTCACAGTCATGAGCTAGATGTCTGGTGTAAATGTGATCACAGTGGGCACACAGATACTTAGCACCTAGAAATCCTTTTAAATTCAGGATACCATAAAAATGGTTTTCGTGATGAAGAACATAAATGGTCTTGTTTTTCAGAGGCTGCCCGGATGTGAAGTATCGCCATGTGCCTCCGCTGTTGTACAGAATTTTTACTGTTACTTTAAAATAGTTCTCAAAAAGCCCTAGGCATCCAAAGCCAACCGGTTGATTTGTAGGTACTTTAAGAGCTGTGTGGGCTGCATTCGCTCTAGACAAGATAACAGCATCACTAGTCTCACGGTTAGCCAAAAGTCCTGCTATGCTGGCAGCCAGACATGTATTAGTTTCAGGGTTGATAAAATCAATAAGCCATCTTTGTTTCATACCTATGATTTTACTGAACAGAATAGTCTTTAATGGTCTGGAAGCACCACCGGCACGAAATCGGACAACTAGAGCTATGATTCTAAAGGTTCCATGAGCTATTATCTCGCTTTTGCTTTGCAAAAGATTAGTGAGGTTCTCTAAAAAATCTACAGCATCAAAGACATCCCGGGCTGCTCTAGTTGTGAATAAAGGACTATTGAGATCTTGTCCCTGAAACCTCAGTTGAAAAAAATCATTAGGGCCTGTATCCTGTAACATACGCTCTATGAGTGTTTGTATAGCTTGATGAATAGCTAGAATGCCTTGTTCTAATGAGGCTATACGTTCAAGATTGACAAACCTAAACTCCTCATAGTGTTCTGTAGCATTAAATTTCCTGGCATGACGGTTGTACCTTCTGACGCTCTCTAAATACACAGGCTCTAAGTCTTCAGGCTGAGGGCTGTTGCTCCATGGCGATATTACAGGAAGGGGCTCTTGGGGGGTCTGTCTGGACGCCTGAGCTGCTAGTTTTTTAATTCTTCTTCTGACATGTGCTCGCGCTTTCTTGAGGCTACTTGTTAAGCGTCGACGGATCATGGTTCTATTAAACCATTTCTGTTTGTTCTTAACCCTTGTGTCTTGGGGTATCCTCCCACATCCTGATTGAACAAGAAAATGTGTAAATTTGGGCTCGATAGGATCCTTTTTACACTTCCCTATTTGTACCTGTGAGGGCATTAAACAGCCGGTGTTCTTTTCCGCCTGTTTTGTCTTCTTCACTGCGAGTAAGATTAGTTGTGTGTTATTAAGTATCTTGCAGATCGCTTTTTTATATTTTGATACATATGCAGCTTTAGGCTTAAGCACCTCATTAGAAATGCTTTGGGCTATCTCAGAGTCTAGTCATAATGGTATGAGCGCCAGGTGGTTAGCTGATGATTCACAGGCTGTCACAACACAGCTTGCACATATATTCACAGCTTTATTCATCTCCTCCAACACTTCGCTTATAGGCCTGCTCTTGTTTTTTGCTTTCCCATGTTTTGAGATTATAGAGCTTACCATAGCTTTTACCTGCTTGACAGCCTTTTGCATTTCTTTGATATTGGTTAGTAAAATAGTTTTATAAACTATTGCCGAATTGTCGCTGTAGGCGAGTGTATCTATTAATGTGGGGCTTACATTACTACAGGACCTCATTTGGATCGTTCCCTCATCACTATTAGCAGCTTTATTATTGATACCTGCGCTGATATCTGTTAAAATTGGGGCCATCTGCAGACACACCGGGGCATTAACACCTGTTAAGTGACTCATGGTACTTGGTGGATTATCAAGATTATTGCTGCTGGGCTCTAAAGAAGCAGTATCCCAATGCGAACAGCCAGGAGCGGAGTCCTTAGGGCTAAATGCTGATTTATAATACAACTTTTCAACCCCCTCCAAAGCTATACTATGGTCTGAACTGGGCGAGGACAATATTATTACGCTAGAGGGAGGGCTAGTGGGCTCAAATGTCGCAATGGGGGTCGTCGGCGACCATGGCTCAAAGAAATTTAAAATTTCATCCTGATGATATTGGGGTTTAGTGGTCTGCGGTGAGGCGGGGCTGGGTGGTGGGACTCTATATTCCTCATAACTCCCTTTTGAGAGCAGTTCGGACGCTTCTGTGGGTGCTAATTCAGAACTCTCTGTTAATCTAGACATATCCTGAAGAATCTTTATAAGACAGGCTTGCAAAGCCTGTTCTGGGTCATTACTTTCAGCATCCTCCACGCTGATAACAGTGTCATTATTTGCTATAGGGGCCCTATTACTCTCAAGATCAGTCTGTAGATTATCAGAGACTCTGTTTGTTTCGGCCTTTTTGCCCTGTCTAGACCTCACTCCTTTAACTCTCTGTTTATGACCGGACACAGGCTGTATGGATCTTTCTGTGGCAGGAATGTCTACGTGTCCCTGCCCCTCCGCTAGAACACTAGGAATCTGTGAGAAAGAGGCAGTCCTAGACAACTGTGTAGATGATTTTCTTATAGTTAAACCTCTGGGGTCATTTTGAATAACCGGAGTAAATGGTAGATCCAACTTTAACTTTTTCGCACATGAAGGCTTTACTTTAGATCTTTTAACATCTTCAACAGTCTCTCCAACAGGTTTACCAGAAATTTGATGCCAACTACGTTTGGATAAATGTATACCTTGGTATATGTTGTCCCTCTGGGCCTCAGCGGCCTCAACAGCTGTTTCCTTTGCTTTATTTTGCCCCACATTTGTGATGTCCTCTAGCTGTATTGATAAATGACCACCATTGACTGGATCTCTTCTTTCCGCAAAAAGGTTCACTGCTTCTACAGGGGTAAACAATAATATATATCAAAAACTATAATATATATATATATTAAAAACTATAAATGTAACAATAATTACAGTGGAGTTTCTTACATACACCTGTGATGGACTATTCTACTTTACACTATATCAGAGTAAAACATGCTTTTAAAAACGAAGTCACTACTGTTAAAAGCTCACCTGCTTGTCGTTTTTGTGGAGGCCGATTCTTCATAGGCGACACGATTTTAAGCATAGGTGTTGGTTGCCGATCTTTTTTTCCCCCCGTAGATGAGCCGCCTTTAATGACCGGTGCTGTTTGTCGAACTCTCTTCTCAGGAGGAGGTCCCTTTTTAACAACTGTTGCTGACCTTTTCAAGGCTCTTCCTTTCACAGGGATTTCCGGGGTACACTGATTCACAGCATAGGACACAGCCCCTAAAAAAAGAAAAAATATATATATATATATGTAAATATATATATAACACGATACACACACACACACACACACACACACACACACACACACACACACACACACACACACACATACACACACACACACACACACACACACACACATCCTGTACTCATGTACTTACCGACAATAGGCGTATTATAAGCTTGTTGCTTCTCCCGCTCCTCAGCATCCAGTTGTTGCTGAATTATGTCAAAGGATAGTAGCATATCCATGTCCTCGTCTGCAAAAGAAAAAACATATAGAAAAGACATTTATAAAAATGCAAGAAGAGTGTTTTACTACTATTTCTAGAAAAGACTGGCTCTATACACGCACCTTGGGCAAAAGCAGCATTTTCCTCATCAGCCAGGGTGAGCTCTTGAAAATCCTGCGCAAGGGGGGTAAAAAAAAAATATATATATATATATATATATATATATATGTATACATAAATAAAAATAAATAATACAATATTAAAATACTAATAAAGGTACATGTTAAAATATATCCTGATATACCTTTTAAAAAAAACTAATGGGCTTGCTGCAGCATTCACACCAGCAAAAATGTTATTTTTGGCTGGGGCTGGGGCTTATAGGATCATGTATTTTTGGTTGCTCACAATTTTTAGTACCTCAAGTATTTTGTTTGCTCACAATTGTCACTTTCCTCATGTAAGTAACGTATGCTTTTGTAATCTGCTCTTTTGTAATGTTTCTCATTATGTTTCTTTTCTGTTCCTAATGTGAAGCGCTCTGACGCCTTCGGGTAAAGTCAGCGCTATATAAAATGCATAAATAATACAAATAAAAAAGGGTGCCCTCTGCGCATACAGCTCTGCCATGATAGGGGCGGAAGCAGCACTTAAAGCACTTCGGCCCCCATCATGACGTCGGGGCCAGCGGGCGGGGCTCAGAGCGATTTGAAGACGCTCTGAGCCTCGCGCTCATTTCCACGTTGTGGCCCCTGTGGACAGCCGCCATCCGCCGAGCTCTCCCTGTCGGAGGGGGTCGGGCGCCAGCGCCAGCCACAGAGCACAGGAGGTACGAGCGGTGGAGGAGTCCTTAAGGGGCAGCCTCCGCCACCCCCTGTCACGGTAAAATTTATTTTTCAAAAGAAAAGGCCCCCGTCTGTCCAGCAGCATGGCTGGCCATGTGGAGGCGGTTCGCGGGGCTGCAGAGCAGATTGAAGAAGCTCTGAGCTCCGCGCTCATTTCCAGCTGACCCCATAGCATAGCAGATGTCGCGGGGCTGGACTGAGGCCACATGGTAGACGCGGATGGTCCCAGCCCCTCTGACATGCCGCCGATTTAAAAATAAAAAAAAATAGGGTATGTCGCTGCCCCACGTGGCTAGGATCCGCCACCCCATAGCCCCAGAGTATTGTAAAGGACCCCATCGGGGCGACGATTCCCCACCCTGGGGGGCTGCTACACAGCGCATAGACCCTGAGCCCTTGAGGTGCTCCTGAGGGGTCAGGAGCAGCCTCGGTATCCGGGCCCCACCCTAAAGGCTTATATTTTTTAATAGCAACACATCCCTACTCTACGCCATCCGTAGTCTTGCCTCTAATTACCTCTACTAACACAAGCCTTAAGGATCCCTTTTACCAGGCCACGCATCAAGTACAAGAGTACAGATCCTGAAGACAATCTACATTTAAGGTAAGTGTAACAGTCACTGTTTTTAAGGTAAGTGTAACAGTCACTGTTTTTAAAAATGTTTTCCCGCCTTAAACTGCTAAGCCTCTCTGACATAGTAATATGATGCCATCTGTGTATAGTTTTTTCACATTTTATTCCTGGTCTAGAGTTAAGTAATGCATTAAGATAGTTTATACACTGTAATAAATATACATAACTACTTACATTCAGTATAGAGCTGGTATTATCAGCAGAACTTCTGCCAGGGTGTGCCATGTTCTCCTCGGGATCTTCTGTCGCTGCCGGTTCACTCGCCAAATGCTGGTAGGTGGTCCAAAAGACTTGTCAGGGTGCCAGTGTGCGTCTTAAGTTGGGTCCTCATTTTTATACCTGCTAGGATCTGATAAAAGCCCAGGCGGGTCGTCCTCCGTACTGGCGGGAACATGTAGCAGAAAGTTTGCATGTATAGTAGCCTTTGAAAAGCTGTACCCTAGTATCTGTTGCACTCTGATGAATAGGCCCTATTTTAAGTGTCTAAAAATGGCTGAGAGATAGTTTAGGTAATACCCTTCAATTTTTTCTCTGCCCCCATTCAAATGTAATAGTAAGCGTTTTTAAAATGTCATGCTTTCACTAACCGGGCTTCTATGAGGCCCTTGTGAATATTTCGCGCCACACATTCACTGCTGAACTTTGCTTATCAGGCCATGCCAGCTGCCGCCCAACGCCGAAGTCTCTCCGTGTCTTTAAGCGCGAAAAAAAAACTTACATTTTCCATCGTTTTGCCGCCTTTCTGGTTTGGGGATCAGCCTGTGTTACTGTTATAAAAAATATACCTAGCCATATTGTTGAAGAATGTGCCTGTTGTACAAGAATACCATATTTATCAGGCCGACCACACACATACTCATAGGTGGAGCAGGGCCTCCGCTGCATAACACCAGCTTTTAGTTTTATTTTTAGTCATTTGCGTCCTGTGTTTCAAGGACCTTCATATAGGCGGTGCATTATGTTGCACCAGGGACCTGCCAGTCTAGGTTTGTGACCGCACATTACACTGTTAAAAGAAACAGGCATTACCCGGTTTCACAGCCCCCAGCCATCCCTTACATACTGACCCATATTAATATACTCCAACACATTACGCACCCTTAGAAAGAAAACACAATACACAAAATTGTCATCCCTATGTATTTTATTTTGCCTTATCATTCTACATCAGTGATTTTAAAAACGTTTCTTTTATTATTTTCTTTTAGTAATTGTCACTCACATTGTGCATTTCAACTTTTGGCTGCTCATTATGTTACACAGGACTGAGTGTTACAGAGCACTGCCTGGACATCTTGTCAACCCCCTGCTGCTGCTTTACAAGCTGACCATGTTTATCACCCCAAATACATTACCATATATGTAAAAGAAATGACAAATGCATAACACTTGTTTTTATTTTCATAAAGGCTGTCATTTTCGACCAGAGACTTTTTTTTAAAATTAGGCGGCAAAATTAAAAGAAACAGGCATTACCCTGTTTCACAGCCCCCAGCCATCCCTTACATACTGACCCATATTAATAAAATCCAACACATTACTCACCCTTAGAAAGAAAAGACAATACACAAAATTGTCATCCCAATGTATTTTATTTTGCCTTATCATTCTACATCAGTGATTTTAAAAACGTTTCTTTTATTATTTTCTTTTAGTAATTGTCACTCACATTGTGCATTTCAACTTTTGGCTGCGCATTATGTTACACAGGACTGAGTGTTACAGAGCACTGCCTGGACATATTGTCAATCCCCTGCTGCTGCTTTACAAGCTGACCATGTTTATCACCACAAATACATTACCATATATGTAAAAGAAATGACAAATGCATAACACTTGTTTTTATTTTCATAAATGCTGTCAATTTTCGACCTGAGACTTTTTAAAAAAATTAGGCGGCAAAATTACCACCCTCCTCTTTTAGGACACAGGGCTTTCCGGGCCCTGATGTCTATGTCACACCACCACGCATCAGACCACCACTCAACAACTCCAAAGGCCACAGCCACACCTCCTGGGGGCTGGCCTATCGCCCCAAAAACACCCTGCAACACTCTAGGGCTCCCATTCCACAGATGGACCACGACGCTGCTCAAGCAACACCCGCCTGCAACCGCACCTACCCGATGGACATGCCCGGACATGTCCATGCATGCCCAGGCATGTCCCTGCTGACCCTACAAACATGGCGCACACAGGTAAGTCTCTGCTCATCCATCCCACAACACTAAACACCCCCATAGGCCCTACTGGATGCCTTGCCGCTAACCCTAGCCACCTCACACCAGCCCTCTACAGCCCTTGACACACAGCCATTAATTCCTGTGTGAAGGGCACTCGCACCCTACACCTGCCCCACTTTCACCAATGCCCCTCTGGGGACACCCTCAGACCCTGGACTCCCAGCCCTACACTTCCGGCCCTACACTTCCGGCCCTACACTTCCGGCCCTACACTTCCGGCCCCGGGACTTCCGGCCCCAGACTTCCGGGGAGGGACTTCCGGGGAGGGACTTCCGGGGCGGGACTTCCGGGGCGGGACTTCCGGCTTCTACGTCACTTCCAGGGGGCGTTCCCACCTGTCAAAAAATGAATGGTGATGGATCGTATGCACCCTATACTACTGGTCTGGCATCATCCAAGACGATTTAGCAAAATAATATATGCCTAGAATACATTTACTTAGAGGGGCTTTCAGCTAGTCCTCCCCATGGATTTTTTTGTTGTTGAGTCATTTACATTCTACCCACAACAACGTACAGCATGGGGTAATGGATCAGGCTACTTCATCCATGCGAAAACTTCACTGTGAGCAACAACATTCATCTCTTTCACAGCCCTTCTGCATACACAGTAGTTCCCTTCAGTGCAACAATTCCTATGAGTGCTTTTTCAGACCAAAAATACTTTTAATTCTAATCTTATTTTTAATATTTGTGAGGGTCTGGCAGATCTCATAACAATATTTTATGTTTAAAAAACATGGCAAAACAATCTTTGACAAAGCCAAAAGGCTTACAATAAACAACAGATTGACTCGCTTTGCCAGTGCTTGTTATCACTTGTTGGGGTGTTAATTTGCATGTGTTTTCCATGACACATTGTTATAACTTGTAGCTAAATAGTTTTGCATGTTTTATGATTGCCACAGTCACGATTTTAATGCGTAAATGAAGTAACACCATTTTTTTTTTTTATTTGTGTCCTCATTCAAGAAAGAAAGTGAGTGGCCTTAAAGCAGTACCATGGCACCCTCCTGGACCCAAATAGAGGGGACAGGCCGCCCTGTAGATCTCTGTCCACCTCTAGGGTTCCTAGAGTCGCCGACCACATGACTCTTGGGAATTGACAAGGACGGTATTGAGCGCTCGGATTCTGCATAAACTATCTTCCCAGAAACTCACTTATTTCATAATCATTGGACTTTTATTTATTCTAGGAAGTTGCAATACCCACGTTATTAACCCACTCTTCCCATATCCCCCAAATTGGAGTTATTTACTTTTACATGCATCCCGTGTCCAATGTATGAACTCTTTTAACAGAAGTGACCCAATCTAAAAACTTTGGCGGGTTGGGGGGTACCCAATTTGAACAAATTTCCCTTCTTGCCAAAAGAATTAGAACAAACAGAAGTGAAGCTTGGTCATTTGACAGCTTAATATTAATGCTGTCTTCAGAGAGAATTCCAAAAATAACTAAAACTAGGCTTACCTTAATTTCTTGGCCAATTGAAGTAACACCATAGTGAACTTTTGTCTGTTGATGATTTTTCTCTTCATAGCTAAAGATTAATATCTGACATGAAATGTAACTGTTTTAAATTCAATTTCTGTGGCTCATATATTGGATTGAGTCCACATTTTTATAGATATTTATAATTGTCTTGTACTGGCTAGTTAAAAGCTCTAAACATCTTGGCGGCAAGGGACATGAGTTCTCGTTATTATCCTGGAATATTGCAGGTGCAAACAAACTCAAAGCTGATTTAGAGTAAACGGAATGTGTTAATAGATCCAACATAATATGTTTTAAGGAAACTTGGACAAAAGAGGAACTCGTCTTAATAAAAATTATACCTCGAAGGTAAAACCTGCTGTGCACTTGTCGGAACATGGAAGGGGATGTGGCTTAACGGTTAGAGTGGTCGACCTCAGAGCTGGGAGGCATGGGTTCTCTCTTTGTTGCTTTGTGCGTATTGATGCCTGTATATAACTTGGCTGTGTGAAAGGGAGTCTGTCACTGTGCATCTCTGTGCACATGTACGTGTGCTCTATGAATGCAGCCATATTTTATGTGCTTCAAAATAGGGATAGTTCCGCGTTCTGTGTGGCAGTCAGGGCACAGTTTTTTAACCCTGGAGACCAGGCAAAAATTGAGGTGGCAATACCCGAAAAGTCTTGGATTACCTTTTTCTCTGAAGTAACAATCCGGGGGTGGTAGACAATATTGTGGACACCGGGTCACTAATAGGGAGGAATCAGGATAGCTTTGCCCCCATGTCTCTATCTATTACTGCCAAAGAAATTACAGAGGCTATTAATCAAAGTAAGGGATTAAAAGCTCCGGGGGCAGATGGAATACCCATCGATTTATTTAAATATAAGAATGAGTTATGGTCCCCGCTCCTTACACGTGTGCTTGAGGCCAGTTGCAATCTGGGTCTTATTGATACATGGTCAGACTCAATAATTATCCCTATTTTCAAAAAGGGCGACCGAAACAACCCTTCCTGCTATCGCCCCATATCGCTCCTGGACTCTTTTATGAAAATAACTGGGAGAGTAATTTTGAATCGACTGCAGCAATGGGCAGAAGAAGCAGAAATTCTGTCGCCAGTCCAATATGGTTTTAGGGAAGGTCGGGGCACAGTTGAACAAGTTCTTAATTTCTCATTACTCCTAGGAAAATACACCCAGGCTAGTGAGGGGAAAATCTACGCTGTATTTGCAGACCTAAGCGTTGCCTTTGACTGCGTTAATCACAGTCATTTATGGAAGATCCTTAAGAAGTTGAAGGTGGGCGAGGCCCTAATTTCCTTCCTTAGGCAGCTTTACGTGGGAGCCGGGGCAAAAGTTAGATTTGGTACTAACGGCGAATGCACTAAGCCGTTCCATGTCCGGCGGGGTGTGAGGCAAGGATGTGTCCTCGCCCCTTTTCTTTTCAACTTATATACCAATGACTTAGAGAAAGATTTGAAGGCCGACGTGCGCGATTCCCCCCAGGTCAAACATAATCAAATTGTTTCACTCCAGTATGCTGATGACGCTGTGGTCATGGCCAGAACTCAAAGAGGACTACAAACGGCCTTAAATACATATATGAACTTTATGGACATGAGGGGGTTGAAAATGTAAAAAAGACATTTGTAATGACCTGTGGTAGACGTAGGAATGGAGAGTGTCGTTTGCTAGCAGGGAAAGAGAGGATCGCCCCTACCAAAACCTTTTCCTACCTGGGTAATGTATTAGAAGATACGGGCAGCTGGGGGCCTGCAATTAGATCCAGGTCTTTGATGTTTAAACGTGCAACATCTGCCTTGATGATATTCAAAAAAAAAATGGGGAAAAGACCCACAGATATATTGCTGAAAATTTATCAAGCTAAGTGTATTAGCACAGCTACTTATGGGGCGGGAGTCTGGGGAATATCCGACTCAACACTCATGCAGAAGATAGAAAATGCATTTTTAAAATTTATTTTGGTTGTCCCCCTAAGTACACCTAATTTTAACTGTCATGCAGAGTTGGGCATTCGGTATATAAGTGATCTTATTAGCATGCAACCGCTATTGCTATGGCACCGAGTATGGACTTCACCCGATCTCAGCCTGAACAGACATTGTTACTGACTGTATGAGCCTAGATCGGGCTACTAGAATCCCCTGGTTGACCTATATACGTAAGTTTGCTAATGATCTAGGGAGACCTGAGTTTTATCATACACCTGAATCACAGTGTAATATTTCCAGGAAGGACTTGAAGCTGCTTTGCTGGAACCATTTGGAAACCCTAAGGGCAGGAGTAGAACTTGTTAAGAAATCTGTGACTCATCATCAAGTAACGCTAGTGACATATTCTATCCAACCTTATTTAAACTGGTGCTCAAATGGTTTCGATCTTTATTTATTGACAAGATTTAGGTTTAACATCTTTTTTCGTTTAGTAACTTTCCCAAACATGAACAACTGGGATAGGATGTTATGCAGGTGTCCGTGTGACAATATGTAAGTTCAATCTACATTGCACGTTATCTGCTTCTGTAAATTTTATGCGGATGAAAGGTTGAGGTGGATTAAACCACTTCTAAAAAAGTCCGGAACATGGAGACAATGCAGGCCGGCCCTACTGTTTCTTTTATCTCTTAATGATGTACACACTGTGGCTGTAATGACAGGTTTTTTAAACAGTATACTAAAAAAAAGGAAAAGCTTAAATATTCTTTAAATTTAATTGTTCTTTTTAAACATTCTTAATGTATCTACATGAATTATTGTATGTGTAATATTGAATTTGTTGCTTTTATGATTTTATGTATTTTAAAATCGAATAAAGCTTTTTCATTTCATGTGCTTCAGTGTGCATACACTGTACAGTCACGGCTCCTCGAAGGAGTGCTGTGGGGCAGTGGGTCGGGGGAGGGGCAGGGGTAGTAAACTTAGGCATACCGTCGAACGGAGTTAAGTACATAAATAAACTAAGTTGCAGCGCGCACAATGTCATTCGTTTTATTTATTTATTTATGTACTTAACTCCGTTTGGCCATATGCAGGAGTTTACTACCCCCCCCCCCCGCCCCACCGCTCCACTGCATTCCCTTGAGGAGCCGCGACTGACACTGTACAAAAGCCAAACCTACAAAATGTGTCCATGGTTATTGCATTAGAGTTGCCCTTTAGTGAAAATTTTAAAAGACACATATTATATAATTAGAGACACATAGTATAGGAGCAGGGTTACAGAAAATGTTGCTCTTAGTACTACAATAGGCTAGTGACCTTTCTAGGGGTCAACATTTCTACCTGCATGTGCTTTCCGTTTGAAGACTGTAGAGAGAGTTTTTAGTAAAATAGTGGCATCACCTAATTACTCTTATAGAACATACCTAGGCCAGTCGAGCAGCAGTCGTCTGTGCCTATTCTCTGTCCTGGCACCCTGACCTCTAATGAGACTGCCCTTGGCCTCCGTCCATTTACACACATCGTTAATACAACGCACCGTTAACGGGGCCACATTAGCTTTCCAGACTTGTCGAGCACCAGAGCTAATTACCTACACTCAGCTCAATCTTTTTTTAGATCAGTGGCAGCTCCTCCACTATGGCGTAGGAGCGACGACCCACTGGTTTCAAACAGTGCGAGAAGCAAAAACATAAAATGATAATAACTTTCCGTTATTATCATTTTATGTTTGTGCTGCTTTGTGGGCCGGCAGGGCTGCTCTGCTCTCGGAGCAGCACAAGAGAGGAGTGGTTTGCCTACCCCAAGTGCACAATGACTATTTGGGCAGCCTGTACCGGAATTTGAGTTATCCACGTTCACTTGGGGGGGTGGGGCGGAGCCGGGCGGTCGTAATCCGTCTCAGCTCCCGGCTCCAGCGCTGCTCGGGAGCTTAATTTGGCGGTTCCCCAGTGGCCCGGGCGGCTTTGTTCACCGGATCCTGTCGTGCTAGCGGAGGATGTCACCTGAAGACCTTGGCCTCCCATGTTACACCAGCACTAGAGGTGAGCCGGGCCCCACCGCAACTAACGGGGCGCCCTCGCTGCTCTCCTCAGAGAAGCGCTCCAGTCTGCTCTGCCCCGGGGCTTGCCTGACCCCAAAATGGCGGCGCCTTAGTGACATCAGTGCCAATGACTCCCCGGACAGACTTTCAAGCTCGCGATCGGCTGCTGCCTAAGCATAGCCTGAAGAGCTCTCCTCCTGATCCTAAGCGCCTTAAGACCCTCTGGGTGAGTAGTGCACTATACAAATTTCTGGTTGGATTGGATTGGATCCCTCCTCCTGTGCCTCCTCCTGTGCCCATCCAGCGTCGGCGTTGCTGAGGCTCCTCCATTTGGCCCCAGATGATGTGGGTCGGCTTTGTGGCGTGTTCTCCCCTCTTCCCGGGACTGCCTCCCGTTCTGCGAACAGCTGTTTTGGTGCCTGTGGTCTTTCTTCCCTGACCCCTGGTATCCAGATCGAACTCCTCTGCCCCAGCTCCTCATGGACAATGAGGCTGTGACTTTGCTGCAGACTGCCTTTCTCCCCCCGGACTTGCTGGCTATGGCAGCCCTCTTCCTGGACTTTCGGACCTGGACCTCTGAGTTACCCGCCATTTTCTTTTTATGACTCACTTCTTCTTCTACCTTCCTACTCCGCCACTTTAGGAATCTCTGACCTCCCCCTCTGTCCTAACGTCCTTTCTATTGTCTCTCCTGCTGCCTCTGACACACTCCTCGCTGTCTTACTCGTTACCATCTGCTTCCCTCTCTGGTTTGTCTCACTTTCCTGCCCTCCCTTGGTGCTGTGACTGCATCCCCCCTCCGACCCCACCTAATGGAACTCTGCTTTTCTGTATATAGAGATAACTCTAATCACTAGTATATGCAGTAGACCTTTGTACTCTCTACCATTCCTATGCGACTCTTAGAGTATATCCACCCGTATCCCTTCCCTATGTATATAGAAATAACTCTAAATCACTAGTATAGGCAGTAGACCTTTTTACCATCTACCATTCCTATGTGACTCTTAGAGTATATCCAGTCATATCCCTTCCCTATGTATATAGAGATAACTCTAATCACTAGTATATGCAGTAGACCGTTGTGCTCTCTACCATTCCTATGTGACTCTTAGAGTATATCCAGTCATATCCCTTCCCTTTGTATATGGAGATAACTCTAATCACTAGTATATGCAGTAGACCGTTGTGCTCTCTACCATTCCTGTGTGACTTTTAGAGTATATCCAGTCATATCCCTTCCCTATGTATATAGAGATAACTCTAATCACTAGTATATGCAGTAGACCGTTGTGCTCACTACCATTCCTATGTGACTCTTAGAGTATATCCATTTGTATCTCCTCCTTGTGTGACTTTACATCTTGTACATTTGGAATTTTTTTCTGTTTGTATCCTTTATGTAACACATGTAATCCTAAGTCCTTATGTTTTTCAACTGGTTCTTATGTAAAGCGCTCTGACACCTTCGGGTAAAGTTCGCGCTATATAAAATCGCATAAATAAAAACTAAATAAAGTACCAGTCATGCGCACATTCCCCATTCTCCATGCAGGCTGCATTACAGACTGCATGGAAAACATGCCCACCCCTCCAGCCCTTGGCTGAGAGACGTGTCATGGCGTTCAGACCAATCACAACGCCGCATGGCAGCATTGTGATTGGCTTTGGGGAGGAGGCCTGGCTGCCTGCTTCCTGTGTCTGAAGTCAGAGGCAGGACAGCAGGAGCAGAAACGCAGAACCCGGCGGCAAGGTAAATTATTTATTTTTATTATTTTTTTTAATTATGCTCCCTCCTGCAATCGCGACCTGCCGCATTACCTGCCCCGTGACCCAACCCTGCGACCCCCGCGAGCCATGCCGGCCTCCAGTGCTTGAGCACAACAGATATGCAAGCGGGATCTGCCCTTCACCGCCGCTAATTCTTCGGTACTGCACACCGGAAAGACGCTACTTCACAAAGTCCCACTCATCAACGGGAAGCTCATGTGCTTCCTCAAGTAGTCCTGGAATCCTCCATTATGAGGACACATATATTCCGTAACGTACTATAAACTGTGGAACAGATTTCCGCTATGTCACCAATGCTAAATGTATATGTAGGACCCTGTTCTTAGGTGGATCCGAATTGTCACAACCCCAAGTGTGATTTACCAATTTAGTAAGGTGACTATGCATTATACATTGTCCAAAAGGGAAGCTAAATGTATGTCTGAGTGCAAATGTATGGGGAGAGCTCTATGCACTCTTATGCCTGGCTTATGTGAATCCTGACAGACACACTGGCAGTCCTGGCACATGTGCAATCCCACCACCCATCAGTGCTAGGTACCTCTTCCAGCAATATCATGCTGAGCATAAGAACCCGGTGACACACCCAGCAAGGCCGGTGCCAGGGCCAGGAAGAGGTATTTCGCCTCACCACTTTTTTACAAGACACTGCAACTGCAGATTCAGGTAGTAGTGTTCAAAATCTGGGACTTGAAAACTTTCTGAGTGATACTGTGAGCTATTTTAATTGTAACACTTTTCCTTCCATCGCCCCATATTATTTCTAGTAGTAAAGAATTCAGTATTCAAAGGAAAGTTCAGGCATGGCTCTATTACATGATTAGGAAACAGTTCAGGTAAAACAGGAGCAGCACCAGCTTTGACAGTACCTCAAGCCCCGCCACTCAGAATGACAGGAACCACCCGAAAAATGTCAACCTAGTAGTGCTGATACAGCTCTTGGAAGATTCCTCACATAAAGGTACTAACCTAAGTCATAAACAAGTGGGCACAAAGGGGGTAGAAAATGATACAGCCGAGTACCCTTTTGCAGAAGAAACATTCTCAACGTATTCCAGGTGACTCCAAAGGGTAGACAAGCTAGCCAAAAAAAAAGCTATCAAATAAAATCTCTGGAGTCACGTCACTAAATAGTTCCTTTAGATATAGAAGGCCAGTATCTGCATTTAAGGATATAATATTGCATGTACCATACTAAATGATGCACTTTCACCCATTCTCACATTGCACTTGGCAGGCTAAAGGCTCCATGCCCAATGCAAACAACAGAGAGAACACTGAACAGCCTTAGAAAGTGCACTGCTGACCCGAACGGCTATTAGGTGTTACTCGGTGTCTGCAGACTCCTGCCATCAGTTTGGTAGGATACAATAGTTTGAGCCACTGTGCTATCTAAGATCCAGAATTCATGGCCCACAGCACAGAGACAGCCCCACAGGAGTGTACATCCAGTGATCCCACAGAATTCAGTTCTCATTAGGCAGGTTATCAATGATGTGGAACAATAATCTCAGGTTAAGTGAAGAGCTGTGGCCAAGAAAAAAAACATGCTCATAGCAGGCTGGATCAGTGACAGAAGTACACCCAACAGCATGGCCACCAGTATTTTCATCATTACCATGTAGTTCAACATCAACAAGGGGCAATGTGATGATGGATCTAGCAGATCACTGTCAGGTGTGGGAACCACCACCAATACTGCCTCCATATCTATGGGGGGTAAACTGCCTTGTTCCAGTGAAGAATGATGCAGGTTTAGCAAACAAGATGTTAACAAATTCTCGAAAGTTGCAAAAAATCTCCAGAGAGACACTCATGAGTTTGATCACATAGGAGACTTCATCTTAAGTGAGCAGGAAATCCACGGGATCTCTCTTGTCTGGAATCAGAATTAGCACCTATTGAGCATCATGGGTATGACTGGAACATAAACAGGAGAAATTGTAAAGGTGTCACTGATAAACCCTTGTGCACATAGCACTTCTTCACCTGTACGTCTTAAAGCAGTCCACAGTCTGTGTGTCACACTCTGCTCTAAACAGATGTGCAGCCGGATTTGTCTTTCTCTTCGTGCATTCTAGAGTATATTCACAAAAGCCAGGGAACGGTATTGTTTGGTTCCACAAACGGATTTCTGTGTACGGTATTATGGTACTATGCTGTGTAAGTGTGTCACACACAAGGCACAGCTACTTTTCTTGCTATAAAATCAATAAAAAGTGTTTTTTTAACAAAAAGATTACTACATATTTCCCTTTGGACTCTAGGAGTGTTGCTGATTCAGTATGATAATGGAGAACTCTCCTTTCTATGTCTCTCTGTGCCTCCTCTTGTATCCTGACATCTTTCAACAGTGATGCCCCAACTCTGTAAACCTGCTTTAAATCACTTACCTCGATCCACGACCTTAAAAGCCTCCTCATCAACGCCTTCATCACCCAACGAGTCAGTATTTGCCCCAAAGTAATTAACTATAATTTTAGGGATTATGCTTTTCAACAGATCTTGCAACATAGCTGGCTGCAATCCCCAAGACGAGATGCAGGTTGGAGCTCAACCCAAACCACAGGCAGTAGTAGGGGGGCGCGACATTGTTCATTTCAAATTTATGTAGTAATGCGATGAAATGTCAAGAATATGCCAAGTTTGAGTTGAAGGTTATCCACCGACCAGAGAAAGGAAAATTCCCTGTCTGGGGGGATGTGTATCTCTTAAATCATCTTCAAAACCCCATTCCTTGTATCCAGAGGCCGTCTTAATGGCAGATGACCCAGAGAGAGGTGGAAAAGTCCTATTCTGAGCGATGCTACAAAGACAATTAAAGTCATCACTTAATATTGTGGGCATTAATAGGTCCAGGAGAAGCATGTTCATCTGTTTCAACTGAAAAGCCACAGATGTGACATTCAGGATGGAAATGCAAACAGGAGATTAGTCCTCTGTCCAAACTGACCTGTATTGTTATGTTTCTGTCTTCTTAGTATAATATTTTATGAGTGGAAAGAAAGAGAACACTGGTCTGAACCCACATAAGCAACCACAGCAAAAGAGGACTATTTAATACAGTTGACTTGACCTCTACATCTCTTCTGCATTTTCTGTTCCTCCTAGTCCAACAGGTGATTCCCTGTGCAAAAATCCAAAGTGGGAACCCCTGCATCAGAGAAAAGCATGGCCTGAAAGTGCTTGGTGGGATCCACAGTACCCTTCACATTCCAGATAGTAAAATTGTGCAATGTCCCTTGTGATAATGTGAAGGAGTTTACCCTCAGGAGTGTGTGAACCTCTGACTGCCTTTGATATAGTAGTCTTAAATTAGTGGCATCTGAAGAATACTTCCGAAAGACTAGCACGTCCAACGTAAAACCTGGAAGAGGAATATAAATAACTCTACCAAGAACAGAAGAAATTCATCTTTACTAGAGACAGTTTGGATATAGGAACAGAGAGGTTGTGCTGATATTGCCTTTAAAAACCCCTGTTTTTAGCCTTGTGTTTAGAGATCTTGGTTTACGCCATTGCTTCTCAAACTACATCAGACCATGGGCCTCCCAGGGCTCCCCGCTTGAATTCGCACACTCCTAAGTAGTGGCAGTATCTCTAATGATAAGCGTCTTCCATCAGCTATCACCATATGTTTGACAGGGGAAAAGCAACATGCACATTAAGGTTAGTTATCTCAGCCATCATTAAACTGCAAGGTAGGAGTTGTGCTCATGCTCCACCACTTGTGTGTTGTTTAAAAGGATCAAGACATTAGTGGTCTTAAAGATTATAGGGCCCAGATGCCTCTCCCTTTAAAGGATGAGATCCTGATCCCTGTATTTCAGAAGTCTGGGTAATACACATCTGTTTCAGCTTCAACACTGGACAAGGGTTTTTGGGTCTCTGGGCACATTTAATGGGAAAGAACTCTGCAAGGCCCTTGGAGGCTACAAACTTAGAGAAGCAGTCTGCTGTTCCATGTGGGAGCCCTCAAAACCTCGGATCTCCTAGAAGGTCCACCATGTTAAAGTAGTGGCTGGGACAATTTTCGGTATCCTCAGCTCTTTATACAAGGCGTATGATTCTGTCTTTCATGTTACCACTTAATTAGATAGGTTTGAGGCTTCAGTCTCTATTGTTGAAAATATCTGTTTCCCTGACCCTGTTGCTTAAATTATTCAGTTCAATTTACAGTAGGTTGACCTTAATTGTCACCACATCAATTTTCTTCTTAACAGCCACACAACTCTTGTGAATGACTTTCCTGAATGGGCCGGAGTAAACAACCACATGTGCTGTCGTTCTAACTGGCTGACAGTGCCATTAGCAGGAGCTGACTGTGCACCCATCACTTCGAGAAGTGGCACCAGGGCAGGCAATAGGACAGTGTTTAATCTTGTAGAGTTAGACTTTCTTATGGTGAAAATTAGGTGTCTGATAAGAATACATGATGAGGCATGTTTGTGTGCTGGACCACACTCCTTGGGTCCTGAGTCCCTCACCCTGAATAAGGCCTGGAGAGGAGCTGCTGAACTGCCTGTTGCTTGAGAGTGTTCTCTGCTTTGTCAGTGATGCTTCGGATATACAGACTTGGCTATTACTGGACTATCCAGAGTGCTTGATCAGAGGTGGCTAGGCTGCTAGTTGCCTGTTGCTTTATTGCGGAAATATGCCCTTGTCCCATGGAATCAGACAATATCAGGTACAGATTACATGCCCTGGC
This sequence comes from Lissotriton helveticus, assembly GCF_964261635.1. Taxonomy (NCBI): domain Eukaryota; kingdom Metazoa; phylum Chordata; class Amphibia; order Caudata; family Salamandridae; genus Lissotriton; species Lissotriton helveticus. Next base: position 1,324,690,665 of record NC_136069.1, on the reverse strand, counting down.
TGTGCATCCAAGCAGCCAGTTCGGTAAGCACTCAGGGTGGGTGGGCTATGGGGAAGAAGATGCTTTATAGCCACACAGTCATTGAATGTCAGCCCTATGCCCACGTTCGGTTTACTAGCCATTTGGCGGTGTTCAACACAAGTTTCTCTAAAGAGCTGTCAAGACAGCTTTGGCCTTCTCAAACCAAAGGATTCAGTAGTGTCACCTGCTTTGTTACCTCTCCCCATCAACCTCGATGCCAATCTAGGGACCGCACCACTGTTTCTCCCCATGCGGTGTACAGCTGAGTCAGGAGTCAATAAACAGGCCTCACATCTCTGGATTGTGACATTGGAGGCCACATCTGCAGAAGACTAGATGAACATCTAAAGTATGGCAGCAAGATCACAGCCTACCACTCCAAGATGGCCACCGTCACCACCAGGATCAGGTGCCAACAGAATCCAGAGCACTTCTTACAGTTGCACATATCGATGATGTTGACAGGCAGTCTCAGCTTGAGCACCGGAGTCTAAGGAAGCATCCAGGAAGCAAGTTTCCCAATTGCCCTATTTTCTACACAATTCCACCACAGGAGTGAGGCAGGCTCAGGAGCAGTCTTAGATAGAAGTCCTCACTCTATACGGGGAAGCGATACACCCTCATTAAGGTAACACTGCTCTAGAGGATTCTAGTCTCCATTATTCCTGGCACCTTCCAGAAACAATACCTATAAACCCTAAATTATCTGTAGTGGTGACAGGCAATAGCTCTTATGTGGACAGATAATGTTATCTTCCAAAAGACAACTGTATCCTGAAGACATACGCTGTATTACTGGTGGTGAAATATTGCACTGACACTTGCACCACTTGATAGGTGCAAAAACACCATTTGCATACACAACCAATTCAAAAATAACACTTTATATCAGCTAACAGGCCAAATGAGCATGTTGCACTAGAATATACAAATTCTAATCCAGGTAATTCAGAAAGGTGAGTGCAAAATTGCACCCGTGCAATTCAATACACTACTGATACTAACAGAGTAAAGAATTTTAGAATGTGACTAACTAAAATATGACTTTGGAGAGATACTGGACAATGCACACCTGTATACATTTAAATATGAAGCATGTTAGATTTTTAGATTACGATAGTTTTTCTCATGAACAAGATTGCAAATGTATTTGTAATTGGGTAGTACTAATGTAAGCAACTAACTGTCATTATAAAGATTGTATATAGCAGCGAGGCCACCACCTCCACCAAGTCACCCTGCCCGGTTTCCCACGGGAACGAACATATTCTGCAGTAGCGCTGACAGCAAAAAAAGATCCGATAAAAGCACGTGTTTGTAACTTCACTGACGTCAGTGATTATGTAATTTGCGGCGGTACCAGTGATAGCATTGCTGGCGTTATTTTTTCTTTATTTTATCAGTGTTTACTACAACCAATAGGTTTTGCCTATGCGATATTTATTGGCTTTGTCTATGTTTTATAAAAATGTTGCTCAGCAGTTCTCAGGGAAGAAAATACACATTCCAAAGAAGCGTGAAACCAGAGCAGGTCTGCGCAAACCCCTACTACAAGCATCAACTATAACAGACTGCTTTACCAAAGCCACTTTCATACCACTATTTAAGAAGAAAAAACTATAGGTTTGAAAGTGGAGTAACATACAGATCCGAGTACCAAAATATAAGGGGACCACTGCACAATATGCAACAGTCATGACTTTTAAAATGCATTAGCATGCCAATAACAGCACCAAAATACTTCACAGTTTAATACCATACTGTCAGGTTTAAACAGAACGTGTGTATTTGTAAAGTGGGAAAAATCGAATCTATTTATTGTTCCACACATAGCTGAATGATACTTCGTGTGATCTTGACGAATTATTGTATTACCCTGTGCTGTAGCAAGTTTGCTCTGATGTGGAGGACTTACCCAAAAGATGGCTCACAAAGATGACATTTTTGGGAAATTACTGCAGGGATGTAGTGTAGACACAAACACTTCGCTTGTTACCACATGCTGAACTGCCAGTCCTTGCCAAATGGCTTTGTCCAACCCAATGTGTGTCGAAGAATCAGACATTCCTGTTCTGGCAACAATGTCAGCGCCGATAGCTTCCGGCTTACAGAGCCAATGTGTTGAGGTGGCCGAGGGTCCGGTTTCATAACAGGGCACGATTCACCTCTTCAGTTTACTACAGATTCCACTTTTGGCAAAAGGCTGTCGAACGGCCTGCAGAAAGGAAATGTATCCCATAGGGCGAATGCAAAGACAATGCACCCGCGGCCATAGCCATTTCAGTCGCAAATGCCCTGGCCTCCCATTCTAACAATTGTTCTGTAGTTACATTTACATATCGCTATCTTTCATGAGTCGCCGGAGTGCTTGGCAAACATGTTGCACGCTACTCCATGAGATACTTTTAACATGTGACGAGATGGCCTGCAGTTGCAAGAAATGTAATATTATGGTGGGTTATAGCAACGAGGTGTAACCTGGGAAGAAGGTGCAAGCCATGGGGGGGAGATGCATATTTAACAATACAGGAGGGGAGACAGCGAACAACGCATGAGGGGGTGAAGCAATGAAGCAATGAGTTGTGACCCAGGAAGAGGCTGCAAGACCATGGGGAGAAGAGAGTCAGCCTGCAGATGCACTTGTATGGAGTGCTCATTCGTAAATGAAAACAAGTACCTGCATAATGAGCAATCAGTGGAAGGACACTGCCCAGTTGCCAGTGGCCAGTGACGGAAAGTTGTACTGGTCTGGTCCCAGCTCCACGGCATGGACGGCAAAGCAGAGCAGAAAGTGAAAACAGACAACGTGGAAATGACGTGCTGGCCAATCAGAAGCATGCAAGCCAGAGCGATGCTGGGATCAACGAATGGTAAGTTCAGGTATGTAATGGGTGGGTTTCTAAGCCCCTTTTAAGGTATTTTATTTTTAATACAAGAGATTTCGTAAGCACAGCGCTGTTAAGGCAAAACCTAAAAAACGGCTGCAAATCCGTTTACAAGCAACAAATACATTCATACAGGGCCGGTCCTAGAACTTCTGGGGCCCTGGGCGAAAGGGAAGTTGTGAGGCCCCTCTAATTTGCATGTAAAATCCAGTTGCCGCCAGCATGACTCGCGGGTGGGAGGTCTCGGGGGGGGGGCGGGGCGGTTCGCGCGGGGGGGGTGGTAGTTTAAAAATAAAATAAACGTACCTTCCCAGGTCTCGCGCCATCTCTGCTCCTGACCTGCTTTCCGTCTTTCCTGCCTCTAGCAGGAACAGCAAGCAGGCAGCCTCCCTCCCCATAGCCAATCACCACGCTGCAATGTCAGCCGACCAGCCTGGCGCCTATGGGGAGGCCATTTTCTCTATGTAGGTGCCTACATGGAGAAAGGCCAGAGTGTGCATGACTGGTTTGGTCAGCCCTGGAGGGCAGACCAAACAGTCAGGGCCCTTAGCTGCGGGCAAGGCACTCCTCCCCTGCCCTAAAGCAGACCAGCCCGCCCCCAACCAAACACTTCTGCTTTCTCGCAGTGCGCGTAGCAGAAACATAAAATGGCCTTTTTTGCATTTTGTGTTTCTGCTTCTCGCACTGCGAGAAAGCAGTGGGGCAACGCTCCTCCGCCCTGGTGGAAGAGCTTTGAAAGTTACATCGTGGGACTATTGATCTTATTTGGCATCCCTGAAGAGACCTAACGTGGATATCAGTAACAACATGGACAAAAAGATAAATATACAAATGAAATAAGTCCATATATTTTAAATCTGTATTAAATGGATTACATTTGTCACATTGGATGGAAAAGCTAGGTGCAGGTCTCACAAACATGTATATTATTTACTCCTCGTTAACTGATTGTTTCGAGATGAGTGCATGATACAATTTCCAGTTCTGCCTCATAAAGGGGGGAGATACTGTGAGGTAATGAGGGGCGGGATCATTCAAAATATAAAATGACACAAGAGAAAACCTCTCGCACCATGGATATAATTGCATATTTCAGAAGGCCCCCTTATCTTTCCGTGCCATTATTGTGCTACCTTAGGATGACATTAATACTTCGTAATTTGTTTTAACATAAATCCTCTTATCAGTATCCCACACGCACATGCTAAGAGACACAGGACAATCTTTTTTGTGTGTAGGCTCTTTACTCACCAGAATTATGTTAAGTTTAAAACACAACACATATAGTAACCATTACATCACATGACACTACAATGCATGACACTACAACGCATGCCATTACAATGCATGTCATTACAATGCATACCATAACAACGCATACCATTACAACGCATAGTACCCTTACACTATCCAACACTTACCCTACTGTTGCAGCCCCTGGAGTTAGAATAGTAATTTTTACCCCTACACTACCCAACACTTACCCTACTGTTGCACCACCTGGAGTTAGAATAGTAAATGTTACCCCTATACTATCCAATAATTACCATAAATGCAATGTAGTGGTATGTGTTGTAATGGTATGCGTTGTAAAGGTAGTATGCGATGTAATGGAATGCATTGCAAATGTAGTTTCTTAAAATGCGATGTCGTGTCATGCGATGTAATGGAATGCGTTGTAAAGGATGTTGCGATGTGAAAAATGTGTTGTAAAGGCATGCGTTGTAAAAGTATGCTTTGTAACTTCATACAACCAATGGTATAGTCACCAAAATGCAGTACAGTGGAAAATATATTGGGTTTGCTCCAAGTAGGAGTGCATTGCAGTCCTGGCTCTACTGATTTAACCAACTGTTTGATTCTGGGCAAATAATTTTGTCTCTGTGCCCCTTCCACTGATTTGACAGCAGGGCAGCACTTTGAAACAGCTTTCATGTGAGAAATAGACATTAAAAGATTACTCCCCGGAAAGGTAGAGGTGGGGAGAAGATGTGGCGTTACTTCAGGGCTGCTGAATTTTGACTGTGTCTCATCCTGTGATTCTCGCAAGTCACTTAATCACACTGTGCCTAAAAAAAGGAATATGTCCATGTTTCACGTAACTGGTGCTCACGTAAAGCACTCCAATACCTTTCGGTCAAGTTTGCGCTATATAAAAAGAGCAGAAGAAAACGGGTTTCATTTACACATTGAAAGCTATTTGCATTTAAATTACGGAAGGTGCTCCTGATCCTTCATGGTGCATTACCCCCTCGTGTGCTACAACGCCTTCTTTTCTGCCACTGACAAGCATCTCTTTCGCAGCTCATCAGCATCTGAAAGAGTGAGAGTTGCTTGTTTTTATAAATGTTAAAACTGTCAGGCCCCAAAATGCGTGCTAATTGTCACTGGCGTGGGGAGTGGACAGCATCCTTAATCACAGCTCAAACCTGGCAAATGCAGAAGGGCCTCGCGCGACACGACACATGGGGCTGCAAGGCCCAGGGGGAAAGGGGCCCCCTCCCTGGGGGTTAACAGCCATTGCCAAGGGCTGCGAGGCACAGGGGAGGGGGGCCTCTTCCGCTATTCATACACAAGCCTGTGAAGCCCAGGGGAGAGGCAGCCCTTCCCTGGGCCACGCAGTGCTCACCACAGGCGCGAGGCCTAAGATGTGGTGAGGAAACACTTTTGCGAGGCCCCCTGTTGATGGGCTGAGCTCGGGGCCCTGGGCAGCCGCCCATGCTGCCCATGCCTAGCGCCGGCCCTGCATTCATAGACCATAAAACCCTCATACCAAGTAGCCTCCTAGCTCCGATAGGCCCAGTAGCAGCAGTCCTGGCCATGACCGAATTATTCGTTTCTTCCACATTGAATTTCGGCTGCTGAAAACAGCCAAACCACTGTGTGAACGTCTGGAGAACATAAATAATTGCTGGGGGGGGGGGGGGGTCAGACCAAGAACTACTGATTCCCACAGCACTTACTCATTTCCTATCAGCCCCTCAGGTTTAGGGATGGGCGGAATTTGTGTAATCGCATTATGCAAATCTCCGCGAAACGGTAAAAAATCTCCGCGAACACGCAGAAGTTCCACGAACACGCAGAATTGCTTGTTCGTGATGCTTTTTTACTGTTCGCAATCGCTGTTTGCATGCTCGGGGGGGAAATATCTCACGAACACGCATTTTGAGAACGCGAACAAGCAAAGCATTTTGCGAAGTCGCGGAACGCAGAATTTTGGGCTATTTCATGTCCTCCGCGGAACGCGGAATTATCCAAATTCCGCGAGCGGAACGCAATTTACCGCCCAGGCCAACTCAGGATCCAATTCATAATGGGACTGATTTTCCCCACATCCGGGGGTTACCAGTACCTAGGTGTAGGAAACTCCATAGACAGGGGAAATCAACACATTTCCCAGGCCACTTGTAATGAGTGCTGTAATGTAGCTGGAGGGCTACCATTTCACTTTGAACATCTATATGACCCCACCATCGATACACAGAGAAACAACACTGTACTCTTATGGCCATTCTTTCAGTACAAACACATGTAATATAGCAATTACTTGTGCATTCCAGTCAAGCAAGTGATAACGTTAAAGATGATATGATGAGTAGATCTTGTTTCCAGAGACACCAGTAATGTGGTCATATCTGAAACAGTAAGCGTAACTAGGTAATAAACGTAGCTAACATTAGATATCCTAGCCATACATACCCTCCTAGCCATCAATATTAGGTGTAGGTCATAATCTACTTTCAGCATACAGATACCCTCATAGCTGACATATACGAAAGCAAGGCTGCTTTTCCACTGTCAGCAAATGGATGTGAAAAAATCTAATTTTAGTTGATAACAAATCCTTCCCTTAACAAATGTTTTATGAAACTATTTTGTGATATCTGATGAGATACTATTAACACCTGCCTTGAATGTGCCTGCACCCATTTCACTAGACACAGCATGCTCTGGTTATGAGTGTTACCTTCGGTCAAACCCTGTTCTCTGATCCGTTAACCAGATAGCCCACTGTGCCAATCTTACAAGGCTTTGAATGCAGGACATGGCTTTCTGCCATGCACTACACCCAATTCCTCCACAGTCTCAGTTTTTGGCCATGTCCTGCAAACCCTGAGTAGATGGGGTAGCCATTTACAGTGTCTTGATACAGTTCAATTGCCCCACTTGGTATAGGCACCGGTCATGTTTAAGAATTCATGTCATAAGATGTGGAAACATCCTGTATTTAGAGATTGTTGCAGAGGAAGCTTTTTCTCTTTTCTTTCTTCTCGTTTCATTTCTTTTGTTTCTGGGTCCAACAATGACTTTACAACTTTGTCACTTTACTCGGATTCTATACTTCGTCCACAGAGCCATTGGCCCTTTTGATGCACCTTGCTTCATCGCAGCGAGGGTTGAGAATTCAGGGTGTTGAACTGTTGGACACTTATTGAGGACCAATAATTAGTAGCCAACTCACAAATTAACGATCAATTTATTTAAATACACTACTCTCAGAACTAAGCTATAGACACAGAGTATTGCAATTGGATGACAAAACCGCTTAAAGAAGTTCACTCTAACAAGAAACATGAATACCAGAAGCTCTGCTGTGAGTTCACAGACCAAGAGCAAAATAACTTGATGTTCTGAAAATTATCTATGACTCTATCTATCATGCATTAGAAATCAGATAATTGTAAGCACAGTTTCTATGAAAAGAACATTAAGAGACATATAAGAAAAGACTCAGACACATTTTAGATATTTTTGTTATTGTATTAAAGATCCAAAATCAATGCGTATAAGTAACATTTTAAACAGTGCAGTAATGAGTCTTACAGCACGCAGTATAAAACCACACATTTAGTTAAAGGAAAGGTGAGAGGACAATTTAAAAGAGCTCTCTGATCATGGGAATAGGGATCAGATTAGAGTTCACTGGGGAAAGTCCATGGGCATGGGCAAGGGGAAGGGGAAGGGAGCTATCATCAGGAAAGTTCAAGTCTGGTCTCTCACCAGACTACTCCAAATCATTCAGCAGGCAAGTCCATCAGCAAGGGGAAAAAGGGCATGGAAAGTCCAATGCTATGGTGGTAGGTAGGAAATCGAAAGTCACTTTTTATATCCCAAATAGCTATGACATCAATTGTCACCATTTGATGGTCTGATCATCATGTGACTATACTTCCGCTCACCAGGTACAAAATTGATATCCAACATATTTTCCTATAATGGTCATGAGAAACGACAGTCCATTCCATCCTCACAGGCTAGTTGACAAAGCACCGATTTACTTAGTTGCTCTTTATGTATTAAATTGAAGGGTCAAGTTCCCAACAATTCACTCACAATGAAGTATTGAAAAAGTGTCTATTGATTTAATAATGTTACGTAAAAAGGACAGACAAAGCAACATTTGATGAAAAGTAACAAAAATCCATTACCAGGCTTTGAAATAATACAGCCTAAGGACAAGCCAATATAATGCAGTTTAAGATCAGCATTCCCTATTTAGTAAAATAAACTCATAATTAGGAACAAGAAAAATGAAATAAATCGAACATATCATATAGAGAATAAACGGTAACGTAGTCAGTGATTATTGCATAGAAATGTCTAGCTCTAATATGGTCTACTATCAAAATGTTAAAAGTACATGCATGCAAACTATTCTTAAAAATCATTATAATAAAATTGTTTTAGGAAATACAAGACTCTAATAATGTCAAGCATTTATGCTGAAAGCTTGAGATACATACAATGCAATAATTTTGATCTGCTCCAGTTTTTCATCATTATCATTTGCAAACTGTGTGTAAGACTCATTTGTAACATAGGTATAATGCTGCATATTAATAATTTGTGTTTTGCATCATAGAAAGCTTTTCCATTAATAACCTTCTCATAACGACTTTGTTAAAATAATAGGCAATGAGTTAATAACAGTAGCGGTCTGTGCAGGTAAGAACAGTGGGGCATAGGGCAGGGGTGGGGGAAGGCGAAAGTGAGAAAGGACGGTATAGGGAATGTAAATTAAATAAATAAAATCACTTACCTTAGCTTGCTGCATTGCAGACTCCGCGACCACCACTGGTTAATAAACAAGATTAATTATTTTCAAAAATCTTCTTTACTATGAATCCAAGCACACTTTTATGGTGCTGGTATTTCTGGTTTTTTTGGTGTCAGCATAATTTTTCTAGACATGTGCAAAGTGCACATTGGAGTTTCATTGTCAAAATTGTTTTTTATGGCGCGTGAATAATAATCAACTTTTATGCTGCATCATGATAAACAAGGAAAATAGCTATTTCACGTTAGGTCATAAGCAGTGCATGGTAGTGACTTGAGTTATGATAAGTGTTACCAAAACTGCAGACTTTCAATTTTGCATTGTAACTGTTAGACGGGGACCTGGAGGGTCGGCCGAGCACAAGGGGAGAGGCCTCCGGTGAGGGCCGTCTCCAGCGATCGTACAGACAAGTAACTTCCCCCCCACAGATGGACACCACACGAAGATCAGCTTAACACCTTTTATAGGCAATTCTTTGAGTAAGGGGGTACGATACAAGGAGATTAGGACACGAGGATCCTCTCAATTCTAGTCTCTATTAGGGAAAGGGGGTAGCGGGACAGTCTTGGTACCTACAGGTACGGAGGTGAAACGATGGTAGCTCACAATCCTTGAGCTCGGCGTTCGGACGGGTCAGACCGCGGCAGCGCCAGCAGGTCCCGAAGAGGTCGTAGGAGGCAACGGGCCGCGGCAGCGCCAGCAGGTCCCAACGAGGATGACGGTTACAACGGGCCGCGGCAGCGCCAGCAGGTCCCACGAGGATGAAGGTTGCAGAAGGCCGCGGCAGCGCCAGCAGGCAGGACAATAGTTCACAAGGCAGGGCTGCGGCAGCGCCAGCAGTCCGTCAAGGATGAGTTCTTCTCGGTGTCTCTCGACTCCAGGATACAACTGCCTTCCTGCTCTGGGGCGGCCTCAGTTATAGGTCTGGCGCCCTTTGATGTCCGGACACTCGCACTGGGAGGTCGGGAGGTCCGGGATGAGGGAGTCCAGACACCCAGTAGGGGGGTGGAGCCAGCACCCGGGGAGGCTGGGGGCGATCGGCACCTGGCGGGGGAGAGCCATCGACACTTCTTTCTCCCATTAATCCTGCCAAGTGGTCCGTTCACCTCCTGGGTGGATGGCAGTGCCGGGATGTCGGGGCCCGGCCAGGCCCAGGGTTGGGGTCGAGCCGAGGCCACGCGGCCGCGTGGTGCAGTGTCCAAGATGGCGGCTGGGCCGGGCAATGGGGTTGACGGGGGCCTGGGCCCGTGGCACAGAGATGTCCGGGGGCAGGCGTCCCGGAGGGGGACGGGTTGCGGGTTGCTTCTGCGGGTAGCCCCCGGAGAGCCGATGTCTGGGCCCTGTCATGCGGGGAGGGAGCGAGCCCTTCGTGGGGCCTGTCGAACATGCGTCCCCCCCAGCTGAAGGCGGGGAGAGTCACCCATCCTCTTGGGGACTCTCCTCGTCGAGGCGGAAAAAGCGGGACAGGCCATCCGCGTTGGCGTGGTCTTGGCCAGGGCGATGCTCCACAGTGAAGTCCATCCCCTGCAGGGAGATGGACCATCGCAATAGTTTGGGGTTCTCTCCCCGCATTTGCATTAGCCATTGTAGGGGCCGATGATCAGTTTGTACCCGGAAGTGGGTTCCGAAGAGGTAAGGCCGGAGCTTCTTGAGGGCCCATACTACTGCGAAGGCCTCTCGCTCAATGGTACTCCAGCGCTGTTCTCGGGGCAAGAGGCGTCTGCTGAGGAAGGCCACTGGTTGGTCGACTCCCTCGGGGTTCAGTTGGGAGAGGACGGCCCGATGCCATGGTCTGAGGCATCAGTCTGGACGATGAACTCACGGCTGTAGTCGGGGGCCTGGAGCACAGGAGCGGTGCACATGGCGGCTTTCAGCCTCTCGAAGGCCGCTTGACAGTCGGGGGTCCAGTTGACGGTTTTTGGGTTGGTCTTGGATGTGAGTTCCGTGAGGGGCCGAACAATGCTGCCATAGTCCTTCACGAACCGCCGATAGTATCCGGTGAGCCCCAGGAAGGCTCGGACCTCGGTTTGAGTTACGGGGGGCCGCCAGGACTGGATGGCAGCGATCTTGAGCTGGAGGGGGGCCACCAGACCGCTCCCCACTTGGTGTCCGAGGTAGGTCACGGACCCCTGGCCTATTTGGCACTTGCTGGCCTTGATTGTGAGGCCGGCCTGTTGGAGGGCCTGCAGGACCCCTCGGAGGTGGCGGAGGTGGTCAGACCAGTGGCGGCTATACACCGCGATGTCGTCCAGGTATGCGGCGCTGAACTCTTCGAGGCCTGCCAATACCTGGTTCACAAGTCGTTGAAACGTGGCTGGAGCGTTTTTCATGCCGAAGGGCATCACTCTGAAATGGTAGTGTCCATCCTGGGTGGAGAAAGCGGATCGTTCTTGTGCCCTGGGGGTGAGGCCGATCTGCCAGTAGCCCGCCGTCAGGTCGAAGATGCTTAGGTAGCGGGCCGCCCCCATGCGGTCAACTAGTTCGTCGGCTCGGGGGATGGGGTGAGCGTCGGGTCGGGTGACAGCGTTCAGACCCCGATAGTCGACGCAGAACCGGAGCTCGGGTGTGGTGCCCGGGGCCGCAGCTTTGGGGACCAGTACAACCGGGCTGGCCCAGGGGCTGTCCGAGGGTTCGATGACCCCGAGGGCGAGCATCTTGGAGACTTCTTCTTGGATGCAGGTGCGTACCCGATCTGGTACTCGGTACGGCCGGTGTCGGATAGGAGGACTGTCGCCAGTGTCCACGTCGTGCAGACACCAGGGGGTGACCCCGGGTGTGAGGGAGAATAGGTTTGCAAATTGCAGCAGGAGGGCCCGACAGTCTTGGCGCTGTTCCGGGGTCAGGGCCTCGGAGAGTTGGACCCCGTCCACTGAACCATCTTTTTCCCCGGTCCCCAGCAGGTCAGGGAGGGGCTCGGAGTCCTCTTCAGCTCCACTGTCTGTGGCCATCAGCAGGCTGAGCTCCGAGCGCACGAAGTGGGGTTTGAGTCTGTTGGCGTGGAGGACCCGGAGGGGGTTCCGGGGGGATTCCATGTCAATGAGGTAGGTGACGGGGCTCTTACGCTCGATCACCTTGAAGGGCCCCGTCCACCTGTCCTGTAAGGCACAGGGTTCGATGGGGGACATCACCCACACCTGCTGGCCAGGCTCGAATTCGATGGAGGAGGCATGTTGATCGTACCACTTCTTCATGACCTCCTGACTGGCCTCAAGATTGGCTTTGGCGAGCTCTCTGAATCGCCGGGTCTGATTGCGGAGGGTCAGGAGGTACTTGTAGACGTCTGGAGGGGTCTTCAGGGGGGCCATTTCCCACTCCTCCTTAACTAGGCTGAGAGGCCCGCGAACAGGGTGTCCGTACAGGAGTTCGAAGGGGCTGAAGCCGAGGGACTTCTGGGGGACTTCTCGGTAGGCGAAGAGGAGGCACGGTAGTAGCACGTCCCACTGGCGGCGTAGCGGTTCTTCCAGCCCCATGATCATCCCCTTGAGAGTGCGGTTGAATCGCTCGACCAGTCCGTTTCCTTGCGGGTGATAGGGGGTTGTGAATCGGTAGGTGACTCCGCACTGTTGCCATAGGGATTTCATATATTTTGAAATAAAGTTCGTGCCCCTGTCACTGACGACCTCCCTGGGGAAGCCCACTCGAGAGAAGATCCCCATTAAGGCTCGCCCTACCACGGGGGCTGTTACAGTTCGAAGGGGAACCGCCTCAGGATAGCGGGTGGCGTGGTCCACCAGGACCAGGATGAAGCGATGCCCTTGTGCTGTTCGGGGGTCCAGGGGCCCCACAATGTCTATTCCCACCCTTTCGAACGGGGTGGTCACAACGGGGAATGGTTGCAGGGGTGCCTTAAGTTTGCGGCCGCTCTTCCCGCTGGCCTGGCAGGTCGGGCAGGACCGGCAGTGGTTGGAGACGTCATTTCTCATTCTCGGCCAGTAAAAGTGAGTCACCAGGCGGTTGTATGTTTTGTCTTGCCCCAAGTGTCCAGCCAGGGGGACATCATGGGCCAGGTTCAAAAGGAAGTCTCTGAAGCGGAGGGGCACCACCAGCACTCGACTGGTCCCCAGCTCCGCTACTCTTTGTTCGCTGTACAGTAGGTCATTGTCCCAATAGATCCAGTGGGCCCCTGCGGTGTCTCCTGCGCTCTGGGTGAGCGCTTGCTGTCGCAGTCCCTCGAGGGAGGGACATGTCTTTTGCTCCTGCCAGAATTGTTCTTGGGTGGGCCCCCCTTCCTGACGCCACTGAGCCAGGTCCGGAAGGTCTTGGGGCTGAGCGGGCTCTTCTTGGGTTTGTTCCGGGTTGTCGGTAGGGATGGAGTCTCCCTCCGGAGCGATCGGAGGAGGAGGTGCTGGCCATGCGGGTTCTTCAGATCTAGGGATGGTGTCGGCGGCCATGGACCGGGTTGTTACGCACGCCCAGCCCGGGAGGCCTAACATCCCCAGGTGCTCTCTTGTTTCAACGGCTGCCCACGGGGAACTCTCGAGATCGTTCCCCAGGAGGCAGTCCACGGGGGCATCGTCGCGGACAGTCACTTTTAGCATCCCGGACACTCCTCCCCATTCGAAGGGGACGCAGGCCATCCGACACAGGCTCTCCGAATTGTCGGCTGATCGGACGGGGCAAAGAACATTTGGCAGGATTTGTTCTGGGGTCACCAGGTGACAACGGACGGCCGTCACACTGGCCCCTGTGTCACGCAGGGCTTCGGCCTTACGCCCATTTATGTTCACCCACTGGCTGTACTTCCTGGTGTTGGCTGGTAGGGGAGCCCGCGGGATCAGGTCTCTCCCCCCTAGGCAGGCCAGGGTCATGGCGGCAGGTTCCCACTCGGGCTGCTCCTGCTCGTACTCTTCAGGCCCTTCGGAGACCTGCTCTTCTCCTAGGGCGGCGGCAGCCACCTGGCGGGGCCCGGGGGTCTGGTTCTTTGGGCAGGTCGGGTCACTGGCATAGTGGCCGACTCGCTGGCATCGATGACACGTAACGTTGGCTCGGAACCCCGGGCGCATCGGGGGGTTGCCCCGGCCGGCCGGGGGCGGGGTGTAGTTTGTGGGAGCGGCCGGGACGGCATCTCTGCCCCGGCCCGGGCCTCCTCCTCCTCCTCGGGGACGATGATGACCTTGGTTGGTTCTGTTCTGCTCGTTGGGCCCACTTCGGGCCACTCGGGTGCTCTCCCATCGGTCAGCCTCGGCGGCGAGCTGCCGTGGGTCAGTCAATTTACTGTCGAGGAGGTGCTGCCTGAGCTCGACGAAGCAGTTGTTGGAGAGATGCTCCCACACAATGAGGTTGAAGAGCTGTTCGTAGGTTGTTACATTGCTACCCTTGATCCATCCCTCGAAGGCTCGGCTGAAATAGTTCACATATTCTATCCAGGTTGTACCCGGGATGCGGGTGCAGTTGCGGAACCTCTGGCGGTACATCTCGGACGTCAGCCCATATCGACTGAGGAGGGCGGCCTTCATGTGGTCATAGGACGTCATTTGATGGTCCGGAAGCTGCAGCAGGGCATCACGGCCTTCATTGACGAATCTCCCCCATAGGCCGGCTCCCCAGTCACTCCGAGCGATCCGGTGGGCAGTCATGGCGATCTCGTAGGCCTTGAACCACTGCTGTATGTCGTCGTTCCGAAAATATTCCCGGACCACATCTTTGGGGATGTGGACGTTCTGTTCGGTAGTACCCTGGGGGTGCGGTTGCTCGGGCACCCCTAGGTCTTTGTTCTGTTTGCGCATCTCTATCTCCGCTAGCTTGCACTCGTGTTCGTATGCCAGTCTTTTTTCTTTGAGTTCTCTCTGTCTCTGCTTCTCCTCTCGCTCTTCTTGGAGCCGTAGGTGTTCTAAGTTCATTTTTTGTTCTGCCAGTTTCAATTCTCCGTCTAATTTGAGCCGTGCCAGCTCTAATCCTTCCTTGGCCAGCCTGCATGGGCACCTACCCTACTCCCAAAACAGAAGTTAAAAGTCTAGGTATCTGGCTCGACCAGGACCTTAATTTCAAAACTCAGGCCAGGAAAACATCAGGGACTTGCTTCGGACTAATCCGTATGGCCCGTAAGATCCTCCATCTGATCCCTTTCCAATCCAGGAAGTTACTGATGCAGGGTCTGGTTAACTCAAGACTTGATTATGGCAACATCCTATACTTGGGAGCCCCTGCATCAGTCATTCAAAAACTCCAGGTGGCCCAAAATGCCGCAGCCAGAGTCCTCACGGGAACCAAAGCACGGAACTCCGCGAAACCTGCCCTCAAGAGCCTTCACTGGCTCCCAGTTAAAGAGCGCATTACGTTCAAAACGCTCTGCATAGCGCACAAAATCCTACAGGATAAAGGCCCCCCTATACTCAGATCCCTGATGAAACCTCACAAAGCCAGCCGTCACTTAAGATCTGATTCACTGGCACTGGCCTCCATCCCGAGAATAAAAAAGGCAAGATCGGGCGGCCGCAGGTTCGCCTATAACGTGCCTAAACTGTGGAACTCCCTTCCACTACCCATGAGGAGTGAACAGAACTTACTATCATTCCGAAAAAAATTAAAAACCTGGCTCTTTCCCTAAACACCTTCCTGCACCGACCCCACTTGGAATAAACTTGGTCCTCTCAGCGCTGGGATGCCCAAGGGTAGCTATGCGCTCTATAAATCCTCATCCAAATCCAAATCCAAATCCAAATCTAACTCGTGAAGTCTATTTTTCTCTCGTTCTCGGATCTCTTCCCGGGAGAGATCCGTTCTCCTTTCTTCTGTCAGAGTGGTGTTTGGTTCCGGGGCTTCGGGGTCCCGGGGTCCGGCGGTATTCGTCTCTGCCCAGGATTCTAGGGCGTGTTTGAAGTCCTCTTTCGTGCTCAGACCGGTGGTAGCAATGCCTAGTTCTATGCAAAATTGTTTTAGCTCTCGGTGGTTGTACTCTTCCAGTTTTTCCATCTGGAATTTCTCTGCAGATCCGCTCTCTCTGGTCGTCATTGTGGATTAGTCGAAGGGTGAGTTACTCTCTGTACGGTTACGCGTTGGTTCGGATCGCGCCGCTGGCCACCAATGTTAGACGGGGACCTGGAGGGTCGGCCGAGCACAAGGGGAGAGGCCTCCGGTGAGGGCCGTCTCCAGCGATCGTACATACAAGTAACTTCCCCCCCACAGATGGACACCACACGAAGATCAGCTTAACACCTTTTATAGGCAATTCTTTGAGTAAGGGGGTACGATACAAGGAGATTAGGACACGAGGATCCTCTCAATTCTAGTCTCTATTAGGGAAAGGGGGTAGCGGGACAGTCTTGGTACCTACAGGTACAGAGGTGAAACGGTGGTAGCTCACAATCCTCGAGCTCGGCGTTCGGACGGGTCAGACCGCGGCAGCGCCAGCAGGTCCCGAAGAGGTCGTAGGAGGCAACGGGCCGCGGCAGCGCCAGCAGGTCCCAACGAGGATGACGGTTACAACGGGCCACGGCAGCGCCAGCAGGTCCCACGAGGATGAAGGTTGCAGAAGGCCGCGGCAGCGCCAGCAGGCAGGACAATAGTTCACAAGGCAGGGCTGCGGCAGCGCCAGCAGTCCGTCAAGGATGAGTTCTTCTCGGTGTCTCTCGACTCCAGGATACAACTGCCTTCCTGCTCTGGGGCGGCCTCAGTTATAGGTCTGGCGCCCTTTGATGTCCGGACCCTCGCACTGGGAGGTCGGGAGGTCCGGGATGAGGGAGTCCAGACACCCAGCAGGGGGGTGGAGCCAGCACCCGGGGAGGCTGGGGGCGATCGGCACCTGGCGGGGGAGAGCCATCGACACTTCTTTCTCCCATTAATCCTGCCAAGTGGTCCGTTCACCTCCTGGGTGGATGGCGGTGCCGGGATGTCGGGGCCCGGCCAGGCCCAGGGTTGGGGTCGAGCCGAGGCCACGCGGCCGCGTGGTGCAGTGTCCAAGATGGCGGCTGGGCCGGGCAATGGGGTTGACGGGGTCTGGGCCCGTGGCACAGAGATGTCCGGGGGCAGGCGTCCCGGAGGGGGACGGGTTGCGGGTTGCTTCTGCGGGTAGCCCCCGGAGAGCCGATGTCTGGGCCCTGTCATGCGGGGAGGGAGCGAGCCCTTCGTGGGGCCTGTCCAACAGTAACCATAATGCCGCTTTCACTATGGCCTTTAATAAACATGCCCTGCAGGAGCCTTCACCTCTCCAAAACAAGATGCACACAGCTTTCGGCCACAAACAGTGGGCTCTAGGCACAAGGCCTATGGTCCCATATACCAAACCAGCTGCACACAGCCTATGTGTCGATGATTGACCTCCAGGTACTACAGATCAGCCCTGTTTTAGTTGCTGTTGACAGACTTGGAAAATCCAAGGTGGCCGACCAACTTTCATTAACGTCTATCAATAGCCTGGATCTCATTAGACACTTTGCTTTTAAAGGAGCCACAAAGGATTGAGTAGGACTATGCAGATTCAACTTACATAAATCTAGTAAACGCACATACAACTGCTTTTTCAGTAAGCAAATCATTTTTTACCTTATGGAAGGTAACATGGGGGCTTAATATGTTTGGACTCCTTGACAGCTCGTGCCAAAATTACCTTTGATTGAGTTAGAGTGTTTTAAAGTTCAGAGAAGTTTTATGAAGTTCAATCAAGCTGCGCTAATGATGTTAAAGATTTTTTTAAATCATATACCTCTGGTTAATGTGACCAAATCTTATCAACAAAATCAACACTGCAACTCTGCAAAAACACAAACACAGTTATGATTCTAAGCTAAATCACTTCTGTTCTCCAACTACATAGAGTTATTCTAGATTACACATATGCTGTCACAGACGACTTAATGTTAGAAATGAGGGTCTCTAGTTGGCAAAGGCAGGTACCTTTCTCTTCTCCAAATAGGGACCCATGCTTCTATTAAGGGTAAGGGGGATACACTTCTAAAATAACCCCTGCTCACTCCTTTGGTAGCTTTGCACAAGCAGACAGGCTTATCTCTGAGGCAGTGTGTAAAGAATTTCTGAACACATACAGTAATACAGTGAAAACACTACAAATGGACACCACACCAGTTTCGAAAAATAAGTAATCTTTATCTAAACCAAAACAAGACCAAACAACAAAAATCTACAATACCCTAATAAAAATATGACTTTCAGATGGTAGAAATAGTTCAGTTCAAAGCAAATTGCAGAAGCAACACTTTTTACACAAAGTCCCTTGGATACGTCACGCAAACAATCAAATGGGCTGCAGGGAAGGTGATGCATTGATTCCTTTCACTCAGGGAGGGTGATGTGTCGGTTCCTTACTCCGGGGGAGGTGATGCGTCGGTTCCTTACTGCAGCCCAGGGGAGGTGATGTGTCGGTTCCTTACCAGAGAGGAGGTGATGCGTCGGTTTCTTACTGCGTCCTCAATGATGCAACAGACTTGGCGCCTCGATGTGATACGACGATCTGGGACGATGCAAGGATTCTTGCAGCTGCACAGCAGGGCTTGCGTTAAGAAGAGTGTGGTGATCTCGGTTTCAGAGATTGTTGCACTCGATGCAGCGTGCAGCGATTTCTCGTGCCGTGGCAGGAGCTGCAACAGTTTCTTCGGCGATGCATCAGAAACAGGTACGGATGGGTCACTCTCCTTGATGATACTTAGATTTTCCAGGTCTCCTGGTAAAACAGTTCTCTAAAGGTCCAAAACAACAGCAGGCACCTCTTGCAGGTCAGAACTCCCAGCAAGGTAGTTAAGTAGAGCTGGTAGTGAAGTCTTTGTGTTCCTGAGACTTCAGAAACAGAGGCAAACTCAGCAAAGTCCTTTTTTCCTTTCCTTGGCAGCAAGTAGCCACTGCAGGCTAACTCCAGACAGCAAACAGCACAGGGGCAGTATTCCTCCTCAGCTTCTCTGTCTTTTCCCCTTAGCAATGGTTCCTCTTGATTTCCCAGAAGTGATCTAAAAGTCTGGGCCCCTCTTTTTATACACAAAAATCCTTTGTTCTCTGAAGGCAGAGAGTGTCTGTATGTACCCAGCCAAAACCAGTTCTGTCCTCACTGGTGCAGCTTCCCAGCAGGAGGTGGAGACAACACTGTGGAAGGTAGACCAGGACCATTCAGGTGAAAGGAAATCTCCTACCCCTACTCTAAATGCAGCCCAGGTCTATTCAGCCCAGCCCTGACTCATCAGGCTCTCTGGAGCCACTGCTCCTCCCCAGCCCCTGTCATCTAAAGCCAGACGTGCAATACACAAACCTAGCAGAGGCACAGTGGATGGCTAAGCAAGAAAATACCTATTTTATAAAAGTGGTATTTTCAAACACAGGATGTACAAATCACCCTAGCTAAAAGATGCATTTTAACATTCTGAGTTCAGGCATATCAAACATTATTTTCCTACCTTGTTCCCAGGGGCAGTTATGTTCTTAAGATGTTATAAACAAACTCCCCATTCTATCCTACGGGAGCAGGTAGCCATGCCATAGTGAAAAACGAAATTGGCAGCATTTCACTAGAAGGATATGCCACACACATCAGGGCATGTCCTACCTTTTACATACAATGCACCCTGCCCACAGGGTTACCTTGGGCTTACCTTTGGGGTGAGTAACGTGTAAGAAAAGGGAAGGCTAGGGTCTGGCAAGTGGGTGCACGTGCCAAGTTGACATGGCAGTACCAGACTGCACACAGGCTCTGCAATGGCAGGCCTGAGTCACATTTACAGGCTGCTTTTATGGGTGGCACAATTAGTACTGCAGCCCACTAGCAGCATTTGATTTACAGGCCCTGTCCACACACAGTGCACTGTACTAGGGTCTGACTAGCAAATCAAATATGCCAATCATGGAATCACCAATCCATAACAACAATTCACAAAGGGAGCACTTACACCATGGCATTGACCAGCAGTGACAAGTCCCCAAAGCATCTAGACCAGCAAAACGGAGTCCAACACACAGCAAAAACACAGGAGGCAAAGGCAAAAAATACAGGGGAGACCCACTCCAAGGGTGCCATGTCTAGGACATAACAAATAGAATTACCAATTGACATCACTAAACCTGCTCTGTAGTCCTGTATCCCATATTCCACTGTACCCTATACCTGGCTAAGCTTAGAAAACGTAAGACACACAACCTGGAATTCAGCCAAGCCCTGCACTAAACTTCACCTTTTTCTGAGACTGCTGGGCAAGTCCTATGGCTATGCCACTCTGGCTGTGGGTGAATTGCTTGCGCAATGAAATGAGGTTGCACGCTAAATTATGCACATTAGGGTATTTTGAGCCATTCTACAATCAGCAGGCATCAGGCTTTGGAGAGGGCTTACCTTTTCCCAACACCTCTCTTTATCTGGCTAAATAACTTGCCATGGCTATATGTAAGTTCCTCAATTCTAGACACAGGAGATAGTTGAGGCAAATACTTATAATCCACACTGACACTTCCCTTTACTATATCTAGGGATACAGGGTTCCTTACCACCCAGTTCCACCTAATAGATTTTAACTGAGAACACCCTTAAACAAAAGAAAGCAGCTTTGTTCTAAGCTGTGGATTTTGCCCACGACTAATATAGAACAGTTCTTCATTGTAGGTTAAATTGACCAACAACACTATTTGAAAGCATGGAATATGTTGCAAAATCTACGAGCTTGGTTTTTGACCTTTTGCTAAAGGATATATTTACTGGGTAGCCTAAAGTAAAACTAGTGTTTAATGTAAAAAAAGCTAGCAGCAAAGCAAAACATCAAATGACATTGTCATTTCGACTGACCAGGAAAACGGTTACTTTTTCCCCCCGAAGATTTCAATAGTGTGAACTTGACCCGAAATCAGATATCAGAGCGCATTACATGAGCACCAGTTGTGTTACATGAGGACACATTCATTTTTGTTAGGTACGGGGAGATTAAGTGATTTGTCTAGAATCACAGGTTGATGAGCGCCATTGCCGAGGCTTGAACCCGGTTCCCCAGATATGAGGTCCACCGCCCTAGCCGTTAGGCCACATCCTCTCCCCTACTTGAAAATAACACCTAAAAGCAGGTACAATCCACCAAGTATACATTCAGTATTTAATTTGGTATTCTGAACAACTGATTTACATTTCGGAGGGAAGGCTGTCTCAGCCATACATTGAATGTATGTTTTATTAACCCATTTTAGAATATTTAGCATTCATGATGGTACAGTAGTACTGATGGTCAGAATAATTACACACTTTAAAGTTTTCTATGGTGTTTCATATTTATTTCATTGGTAAATGGTAACGATGCCAAAGAATACCTTACTTCAAGGCGCACATTTTTCGCAGGAACTTGAGCTGACACCAGGGCACAAGTCGGGGGTACACGCAGGTACACGGCGTCCAACCACTCATTTCACAGGGTGGACACCGTCCCCCTGCCAAGTTTTGGGTCGCACAGAAATATGCTGGACTTGTTCTGGTGTAATTTTCAGATACCGGGACACGTTCAGCAGCGCTTACACATTGTCTGCTTTCAATTCCCAGCAGCAACATGCCGGCAGGGAAGGGGCTTTTTTTATCTTCCGGGTGGGCCAAAGTTAAGGGGCCATCAGGCCTTCTTTTGTTTGAATATCCTGACTGGAGGGTGCCTGGAACCTCACACTTACATGTACATGCCACAGAGGGGAAATAAAGGCACACAGCTTGTTATCTCTTCACAAGTACTTAAGAGTACTTAAGAGAAGCATGCTTTTGCCTTTATTCAGTCCCTCTATATGATTTTTTTTTTTTTTTGTTGTGTGTCCTCATTTTGCTCTTGGAAAGACCACATAGGAGCACTAGGCGAGGGAAATGAACTATACTGTCTCAGGCAGACTGGTAGTGCCACACACCAACTAGGATTGGCACTCAGTAATGTTCAAACCCTCAACAAGGTGCACCGCTAGGTGTTTAAGTATTTAAGAGCGACGTTGCTGCTATTCGACACCCATTATAGATCGGGGAAGCCATGACGTTGGGTAAGTCGAGGGAGGAGAGCAGACCAAGCAGCGTTAATCATCGGACTGTGGGAAAAAAAAAAAAAAAACACGGTTGAAAGAGAAAACACCTAAACCCAATTTAAGAGGTGCCAGAAGCCCCGTTTCTCGGGGTTACCAGATCTTGCTAGGTCGGTTTTAGAAGTTTGCAGGACTGATATACGCTAATCCAACAGGGTGGGAGGCAGTGCTTCTTTCCATTTCCTGCAAATTTCTCTCCTTGCCAACAGGATACAGTAAAACAAAAGTTTTTTGGCTGGACCATGTATTTCCGGTGATGTTCCGAAAATTGCTAGCATTGCGTTGATTGAGATTCGATACCCTAAAGATGTTGACAACATGATACTGATAGAGTCCCAATAAGATGACAAAGATGGGCATTCGAAGAACATGTGTAGGTCAGAGGCTGCCAGCAACTCACACTTAGGACAGGCCACGATGGAGTCAGTCGAAAACTTTGATAACCTCTGTGGGGAATAGTACGCCCTATGCAGCGTAAAAAGATGGTTCCTACGCAACCACGCTGGCTTGACTGTGTCCCAAAGGATCTTAAAGGAGGAGTACCAGATATCCTCAAGATCTTTCCCCATGAATGAGGAATTCCACAATGTTTCAGGTAGGGTAAAGTCCCCATCGACCTCTTCTAGTAATAAATTGTACCAGAATGAGATCTCCTTAGTTACAGGAGGTTTATCCATCATCAGGGTCAATATTCAACTATCCCCTCCCATTTGAAATCTACCCCTAACAGAACTCTGTATATGGGACCAGCTCACTATCTGTAGATATTTAAATCTAGATAGCCTCAACCCCACTCTAGCTGATAGGTAGTCCCATGGTAACAAAACCCCGTCTAGGTAAAGGTCCCCCCAGACCTCCAGACCAGCCTCTCTCAAGGGTGTTGCCAAGCTATCAAGAAGCCACGCCGGACAACCCGGGGAGTCCCACAGTGGAGACCTACTTGCATAGTACCCCACCTTAATGGCACTTCTTAATTTAACCCATGTCCTTGTAAATCCCAACAGAATCTTCAATGTAACTTTTTTTAAAAACTTAGGATCCCCAAATTTAAGTAAAAAACCTTGCTGGCCTGCTCCCTCTCCTCTAAGTAGTGCGGCAAACATAATACCTACCCCTACGTTGGTCGGCATTTTAAGCAACATCCTGGCGTGGGAAAATTGAAAAGCCCAGGCATAAAGTTGTAAGTCAGGTGCTGCCAGGCCCCCCTTTTCCCTGCGACGCCTGATCTTTTTCCATGCTATCCGTGGTATATGGTCATTCCAAATAAAAGAACTAATATGGCCTTGAAGTTTTGTTAAAATGGAGGGTTCAAAGTATAACGGGACGGTATTGAACAAAAAGGTGATTTTGGGTAAAATAGACATTTTAACCAGGTTAGCTCTACCCAAGATGGAAAGGGGGAGCGATGACCAAGACCTCATAAGCCTTTTACACTCCCTCGCAACAATGTCAAAGTTCAGCTGTACGATCTTATCTATGTCTTTTACGATAGTAAGACCCAGATAGCGCATGGACCGACTTAGCTGAGCCCCTGCCACTGGCTCAGCCTCATTCCACAGCATCATCTCGGTTTTGGATGCATTAATTTGATATCCAGATATCTCACCGTAGTTTTGTGCCAGTGCGATGACCGCGGGAAGTGCTGTACGCAGATCCGAAGAGAAGACAAGAATGTCATCAGCGTACAGGGCTACTTTCCTCTCCCATCTCCCATAGATAAAAGGCTTGATATTGACGTCGTCCCTCAGCCGTTGGGCAAAGGGTTCAATATATAAATCAAATAGGAGAGGGGAGAGGGGGCAGCCCTGCCTGGTTCCCCGAGTGATGTTAAAAAGAGCTGACAATTGCCCATTGACCAGTAAAGAGGCTGTGGGGTTCCTATACAGTAGACTCACTGCTCTGCGAAAACTCTCCCCTATGTTGAACTTCCCCAAGACCCCCGACAGGAATGCCCAATTCACCCTGTCGAAGGCCTTAGTGGCATCCAGCGTGATCACAGCTAGGGGCAGAGAGTCCGCTGTAGCCATATCTATGGCTCCCAGTAGATCGTAAGTCAGCTCAAAGAGCTGGCGGCCCTTCACAAAGCCTCGTTGGTCCTGATGTAGAATACAGGGTGCCACCTCCCCAAGTCTTCGGGCAAGGACAGATGTAAAAAGCTTATAATCTGCATTTAAAATTGAGATCGGTCTATACGAGCCACAGCTATCAGCTGGTTTACCAGGCTTCAATATCAAAGTGATTGAAGCATCATTCCATGAATCTGGTGGAAATGAACCCTCGCGGAATATCTGATTAAATAACTGGGTTAAAAAGGGAACTATTGTTGGTGAGAGGGCCTGGTAGACCTCGGAAGGGAGGCCATCGGGACCTGATGCCTTGCGCTTATTACTATCTGTGATAGCTCTAGTGACCTCTTCCTTCGTAATGGGTCTGTCTAAGGTAGTTTTCTGGTCAGATGAAAGAGAAGGGAGAGATACTCCGATCAGCCAATCATCTACTTGCCTCGCCTCTATAGTTTTGTCCTCATGGTAGATGTCCTTAAAAAAATCACGAAAGGCATTTCTAATGTCACTATCTAACGAGTGGGCCACTCCTTCAATTTTGATATGATCTATGTTATTTCTGACTCGATCTGTCTTTACCTTCCATGCCAAGAGCTTACCTGCACTTTCTCCATATTCAAAATGAGCCATTTTACTGGCATCCCATCTCTGGAGAACTCGTGCATTTAAGGTTGAGCCCAGTTCCCCTTTTAATGTGATTAGCTTATTTTGCCAATCTTCATAAATATCCGATGGTGCTGTGGGATATAACTGGATATTCTCCTGCACCCTAGCTAAATCAGCTTCCAGCAAGGTGACTGTGTCCCTATAGATCTTCCTTCTATACGAGACCTTGTTGGTAATTAGGCCTCGCAGAAATGCCTTAAACGCGTCCCAAACACAACCTGGGGGAGCGGACCCTATGTTATTGTCGAAGAAGTTTTGTGCTTCTGATTTTAAAAAGGAAATGTCTTCTGGAGCATTAAGGAAGGAGCGGTCAAACGACCATGTTCTGGATGTATTTTTAGACGGGCCAATCAATTCCAAGCATAGAGCTGCATGATCAGATAGATGGAAAGGAAGAAAATAGACACTCTGCACATATTTAACTAATTCCTGACTGACCAGCGCTAAATCTATCCTTGACTGGTGATGATGCTTATAATTACGAAATGAAATGCCCTGTTTTAGCCCGGACTTAAGTCTCCATATATCCACGTATCCAAACTCCTTCATCTTCTCGATTAGAAAGGCCCTAGTTTTAGATGGAAGTATCGGTCTATTTGACGGGGATTTATCCAACTTAGGGTCCAAAACCACATTAAAATCTCCGGCCAGAATAATCGGTTCCGGATAGAGAAGAAGATGGGAAAAAAGTAAGTTCAGAGCTGATGGATCATCCTGGTTAGGCCCATAGTATCCCACTAAGGTGACTAGGGCCCCGGCTATAGCTACCGAAACAATAAGCCATCTGCCCCCAGGGTCTGCGAGTTTATCAACCAGCCTTGCTTTCAAGGATTTTTTAAAGATAATCGCCACTCCTCTGGTGTTAGAGTTTTGTGTAGTGGACACGCAGAAATCAACCCACCTATTTTTTTTAACAAGAGAAAGAATTTCGTTTTCTGTGAGGTGGGTCTCTTGAAGTATAAGAACCTGAGCGTCAAAATCGCGAAGGTACTGCATAATCTTCCACTTTCTTGGACTGGTACGCAGGCCGTTGATGTTCCACGAAAGAACTTTAAGCTTATCCATGAGAGCAGTTTCCTCTGCGCCACCACCCAGTACCAACACTCAAGGCAAAGAAACTTCTACCCACAATACCGACATTTACCTCCAAGCCTATACCTCTCCATAACCAAAAAAATAACAACGAGCTAAAAATGAGGACTTTTTTTTAGAATTTTTGCTTGCACCCCCCCTACGTGCCCCCCCAAACCTCCCTCCACCCCCTGGGAAACCCTTGCTCTATCTATCTGGAGGTACCAGAAGATAGCACCCCTACTGAGTTCCTGTCCTGGCTAATTGTTACCTTTTCCCTGTGCGTGAGTGAAAAATAGAAAAGCAGAAAAAAAAAAAAAAGCAAAAGAGAATACAGTAGAAAAAGAAATAGGTGGCTCTTCACAAAGATAAAGAGACCAGACCTTGTTTTCCATAGTTTTATTTTAATCATTAGAATATTTACGGTTTTCCCTAATCCGATAGAAAGTCCCTTTAAGGCGAATCCTCTAATAGCAACCTCTCTTTCCCTTCACTAAGTTATACTTTACTGTTTTAACTGGAGGTTCCCTTGTTTTTATCTTTATCTCTCCCCAAAGAGATTAACAGCTCATCTGCTGCCTGCACCGATCGTATGTTGTGCATTGTATTATTGTGCATAACCTTTAAAGCCGCTGCGAAAACTAGCTGAGCTACCGCACCTAGGCTCCTAAATGCGTCTAACCTCCTCCCCAACTCCCACTGTTTGTCAAGCGTGGCTCTTGAGAGGTCTGATCTAATCTGGAAGTTAAATCCCTTCCCACTCAATGACTTCTGTTTTAGGGCCAAACTCAAAATAGACTCTTTTAGGGTATACGTGTGAAAGTTCACAAGTATTTTCCTCGGCTTTGTTCTTTGAGGATTCCTCCTAAAAGGGTCTCTATGGGCACGTTGAATGTCCAGAGACAGCTCCTCTACCGATTGATCCAATCTCAAGGATTCCTTTAACAATTGGATGATATATTGTTTGAGGTCTGACCCCTCACTACCTTCTGGGATATTAAGAATGCGGAGGTTGCTACGACGCGCATTATTCTCCAAGGACTCCAACCTCTCCGCCAGCATCAGATCCTCTTTTTTAAGCTTGACAATATCCATCTTGGCTTCATCCAGGTGTAGAGATATACCTGTCACTGTATCCTCCAATCTTTCCGTTCTTGTAGCAAGGCTGCCTACTTTACTGTCTAATGACTCACAAAAATTCCGAATTTCCGATTGGATAACTGCGAGGCCTCAAAGCCTTTCTTGATATCCGTTGATAGCGAGGAAAACATTGCCTGAAGATATGAAGCTAGAGGTGGATCTACCCCACTACCTGAGTATGGGTGTGTTTCAGAGGCGTCAGAGGTACCAGAGGCCGTGGCCTCTCGTAGGTCCTCCTGTAGTGCCCCAGTATTCAGCATCAACTTAGGTGACAGTGCCCCTAGTTCAGGAGCTAACGATGACGAGGCTGTAGCCATATGATTAGAAAGGGGCAAGAGCGTTGGCGAAAGAGTTAGAGGCTCTGTGGTATATGTGGTATATGTAGAGGATTTTAGATATTCTTCACAGTTAGCTGGTGAACAAGCGGTCGGTGGCTCCTTAGAGTATACTCCATCTGTTGGTTTTTGTATCGGAGTATTAGAGAGGAGAATAGTCGACGAACCGCTAGGGCTCATAGTCTGAGCTAAAGGACCATCCACATTATCTCTGCTTCCAGCCTCAAACCCGGCTTGTAATCCTGAATCTACCCCACTTGCCTCTAGTAAATCATCTGTGGCATCTACTATATTTACCTCTGCATTTATGTCCTCATCTACCACCTCAGGCAGCCCCTGCGAGGAATTTACTGTGTTTACTGTGTTTTCTGTGGTAGAGAGGAGCCCTATAACGGGAACCAACACTGAGGTAGAAATATTTAGGTCTGTGTCTGTGGCTGTGGCAGATGCAGCAGACTCTTGGTGTGCCGACGACATCTTATAAGAGGTGACTTCAGGTAATTGTTGTTCTGAAAGATGCTAGATCTGCGGGACGACCTTAAAATAGGACCGCAAAGACGGCGTTATCTTAGCCCCTGCATTACTGGCTGCTTTGGAGTTTTTGGTACTTTTAGAGTTTTTTGCCGCTTTACAAGTGAAAGCGCGTTTCGCTTTAACTTCTCCAGTCAAATATGAAGAGACTTTATTTTTAGAGGGGTCCACCTGTGCTATCTGACTTGAAGGTGCAATTGCCTCTGAATTTAATTCTGCCTCAACCCCCACACCCAAGTCAATGGCCTCACCAGCAATTTTGGTTTTCTTACTAGCAGCCCCTCTCCCCCTCTTTCTGACTTTAGATTTTATACTTGGGGTGCTAACTTTAATACTTCTTTCTGAGGGGGGCAACAAACTAGGGGTAGGGCTATAATCAGGGGCCTCCAGGTTAGCAGGCACAGATATCACACTGTTTGATGCAGCCTCTATGCTTGGACTTACAGCCCCTGAATCCTTCTCCTCCTCCACCTCCCCACCACACCTCCTACCAGATACCAGGGAGACACCGGAGTTGACGCGGGGTTCCAGCAAGCTTCTTCGTGGTCCCAGAAAAAGGCTGCGAATCTTCCTCCCACGGCGGAGCTCCAGCGCTGCTAAGGTCCAAAGCTGTAGCCCAAAAACTGCCTGCCTCGTTGCCGTGCAAGAAAGCTGAAAGTCGAGCCTTTTCCCTACTATAATCCGCTCGAGGCTAGGAGGCGGGATGGGCTTAGCTGCAGTACTCCCGGCTGCCTGATTGCCGGCTGAATCCCCGCCTGGACCACCCCCTTCTGGGACAGCAAAACACACTCCAGCTCCGCACATCAGGCGTGATACACCGAGGCACTCAGACACCGAATTTTGTGTTTTAAAGTGAGTGCCTGAATCCGTGCCTGCATCCGTCCGTCCTCCGATCTGTCAGCCGCCCGCAGAAGCTTGCTTGCTCACTCGCTGATCACGCAGCTACCATTGGACAGGAACTCAGGTCGGAGCACCGCGGCAGCTCAACTAGCTGCCGCCATGTTTCCCTCGAGCCTGTCAGTCCCTCTATATGATTGATGCACTGTAAGAATGTCAGATGTGACATCAATAATTTCAAAAGCACTATTTAATAGCACTATTTTATTTCTTTTTTAGTGCTACGCAACCTCATGCAGGGAGTCAGAGCTCTTTACCTAACACACACATTATACATTGACTATAAATCATGTACATGTGTAAATCAATGTACAAGATAAGTTACGTGAGACAGTGAGGGTTACAAGGTGTAGGAGTCACATGTCCGTCAAACCTCAATGTGGTCTTTTAGAAGGATTACAATTTATGAACAGCAGGTAACTAAAGGATCTCTGTTTTAAAAGCAGTAGCCCACTTTATTACCTACATAAAATAAAAATTTGTCATCTGCGTGTTAGATTATGTGCTTTGCAGGAGACACATTTACCTTCTATACTACTTTGATTCAAATCTGAGACTTTACAAAACACAGATCTAACCACCAGAGTTATCTCACCATTATTACTATTCCCTGAGATTTATTGGGCACCTTCACAGCAGATGCCTTAAACCAATCACATTTTTTAAAACGTAGACTTTGCAATCAATTAAGCGAAGCAGATATACTACCATGCTTCTACTTTCTGACAATTTCTTTGTAGAAGTGTATAATAAAATAAAAGTATTAGTTGAGGCCCAGATTTTGCATCAGGATTGCGCCACTTTTTTGACACAACCCCAAATCTAATTGGTCAAATCTCAGAAATGTACTCGTGATATACCCGATAAAACATATGTGTGAGGGCCTAATATCTGATGTCACTTCTTGTGATGTCACTTCTTGTGATGTCACTTCCAATGGGGTCACTACTTGTAATGTCACATGCAATATCGCGTGTCGTGACATCATGTGCTGTGATGGTACACATCATGATTTCACTTACATACTGCCTAACCTGGTTAGTCCCTCCAAGTCTTTTTTTTAGGACTTATGCCCTAACTGACACTAACTAAGATTCTGTTGAAGTAAGAGACAGATACCTCTAAATAGAGAATAGGGTTAAAATAAAAGTATGCCCCACTCTACCCACTTAGTTTCTATTTTGTTTGCGTTTCAAACTAAATGACCTTTTTCTGAGAGGCAGAACTGTTTGCAACACAAACATCTAGATAACAAGTGAAAACCATGTCAAAACAGGCAGGAGGCTCCGGTTTGAGCAGGCTTTCCATGAACAAGAAACATAATCCGTTCTCTTCTGCCCCAGGGTCCCCCCCTCACTGCTGCATCAGACGCAAGTGCACCACATTCAGAATCCCCCAGGCATCTGCTCACAAATAAAACAGGTAAGTAAAAATTACATGGACATAATGTGCATCCAAGTCGGTCATCTGCTGGAGATGTTATAAAAAAATCAATGGCTAAACGCAATGAAATGAGACAATTCTGCCAATGGACGTTGCACGTCCAGGGCCTCAGGCTGTCAGTAAGATGTGTTATTAGATCAGGATACATCCAAGGCAGAGAAAATGAACAGTTCCCACGGACATTGCTATGGCAACCCCAAACTAAGCTGAATGACTTGGATGCTGTTTGTTTAAAGCCCATCTCCAAATTGATTTTGCCATGCTGCTAAATGCCCTTTATTGCTGCTGTCATGTTGACCATATCACTACGCCAACTTCGCAACAGCCTGATGCCGCCCCCACCTCTTCCCCATACTCTTCTTCCGCCCGACCTGACTCAAGCCGAATATATTCTCTAAGGGACAGTGGTAGAAGTGTTGGTGTGGAGGTGAGAGGGTTAGGTGGGGGAAGGGGAGAGGGTTAGGTGAGGGGTGGGGGTCAGAGGGAAACGACGTGCCCATACTTTTTTAACTTTAGAAAAAAAGTTCCCTTTCTTTTTGTAAAAAAAACAACCGTTCAGATGAAGTGTAGGCAGGATGCCTCTTGCAGTATGTAATCGAGGGCGGGACAGAGCTGAACAAGTAACAAGACTTTTTGCAAGGGTGCCTGCTTGCCTGAAAAAAATTAAATGTGCCCTACTAGTCGATCTGCAAATGTAAAGGGTACTTCGAAGACAGTATTGGCTTTAATTGGTGGAATCACTTGAAACTTCCTGATGATGCTCATTTATTCTTTTTGAGAGATGCTGACTTACATGTTCACAGTGCTCTCTCTCACTGACTGGGGCCTCGTAGCACTAAACATACACAAGTCACTATTCGCCGCTGCACCAACCAGGATTTAATTCTGTGGCTCTCTGGTTACACATAGACCTCTGCATTGTATTAACTGATAGAGGTTTCATAACGTACGATAATGCATTTCGCACTGATTAGCATAAATTGCATTTCATTTTCATTTAAGCGTTGTGTTATATTTTATGTGTAGCAGTACTTTGAATGGAACTGTAGAAGTGCAGGTACTTACTACTTACAGTACCTGCGTACTCTTCAGAAGTGCCGGTACTCTCCAATTAAATGTATTTCAGTAGTGCTGAGCAGTGCAGGTACTTTTTCTTTCAAATTAAAGAACTGTATGTACTCAGTACGGGACAGTACCGGACCCATTTAAAGCACTGATGTTACTTGAAGGTGAATGACCAGAAAAAGTTACAGAATAATTTGTTTTTTAGCCAGGCCTTTCACCATGCCCTCACTCACTCCAACCTCATTGCACGCATCACAGTTCCAATACTTTATTTAATTTACTTTGACCACTACTAAGGGGGAAAGTGGGGCACCTCCATAGACAAACAAAATATGTCTCTCTTCTGTTTGCAATGCAAATTCTTAGCATCCTAAGGGCATATTGATAGTGAACAATCATCATTTTTAAAATATATCTACTGTCTGTGGGTTCCAATAAAATATTCTAAGAGTCACTTGGCTTAAAATGAGAGGGATGAAAATGGGTATAAAAAACAGAAGCAACAAGTTATTCGATATGAAGAATATACAAGAATTTGAGAGGTGCACTCATAGATGTATGTAGCAAAAGAAAGTTCATAAGATTTGTGAATCTTCTGTTTCTTCTTTATTAAATTCTTTTTTTCTTTTCTTTCAAGATACAAAGGCACAGCCAACGCGTTTCATTCCCTATCGTGCCGTGGGAATTTCATCAGGGCTACAAACAGTTTCTTTTGAGTCCAATCTTTCAAAGGAAGAATAGCACATTTGCCATAAGCGTCGAGCAATGATATAGTCCGGGGAGGGGAAAAGTCCGTAACGCCAGCAAGTCTTTAAGATGTCACTCTGCTTATTGCTCCGTGTACTGGAAACGGACCGTTTCCAGTACACGGAGCAATAAGCAGAGTGACAGACCCTATCAAAGGTCCCGCACGTTATGAACTATCTTGCTATGGCTAACTGATTGGACGCCATTTATCGTTGAATTTACTGGTATCTTACAGACTTGCTGGCGTTACGGACTTTTCCCCTCCCCCGGAGGTAGGGACAACGCTTCGCTTTCCGTTAAGATATTACTAATTATTTCATGACCCTTGTTTGAACCCAGAGACGCCGTGGGACCTCGCCTGCCTACCTGTTCCCTTTTGATCCGATTTGAACTGCTTGCCGCTCCCGCTTCGCGGGAGCCGCTACGTGGGAGGACCCACCAACGCTGATACCATCAGGCTGAATTCCGGGTGAGCTGAGTGCGCGGAACATCTGCGGAGGCTGCAGGCGTAGCGCGACAGGGACTCACTATCCCAGGAGTCCCTGCTTGACCACGTTACATCCGGTCAGCGCCCCCCTGCGTGCCCCGCCCCCGCCGGCAAACCGGTAAAAGGGAAGAGGAAGCCCCTATTCAGTGTGACCCTTGTTTGAACCCAGAGACGCCGTGGGACCTCGCCTGCCTACCTGTTCCCTTTTGATCCGATTTGAACTGCTTGCCGCTCCCGCTTCGCGGGAGCCGCTACGTGGGAGGACCCACCAACGCTGATACCATCAGGCTGAATTCCGGGTGAGCTGAGAGCGCGGAACATCTGCGGAGGCTGCAGGGGTAGCGCGGCAGGGACTCACTATCCCAGGAGTCCCTGCTTGACCACGTTACATCCGGTCAGCGCCCCCCTGCGTGCCCCGCCCACCGCCGCCCTTCCTATTTCATCAGGAGAAAGCACGCTCTGCGGGACGCCGGGCGAAGCCCGGGCAAAGGGCGGGCCGTCTGTGGCCGTCCGGGGCCAGCAGGGGCCGGGACGGGCCACCCCCCTAACACTTCAGGTATTTACAGTGACTTCATGTGTGGACCCTGTAACATTGTAAAATCAGCATAATATCGCATATGTCTACATTCTCCCCAATGTCTACTCGCTCGGGCAGAAGCTCTAAACGTGGGAGGAATTCTAATATATGTACTATGGATAATTTTATCACCCGTGCAGTTTCCGTTGTGGAAAAAGAAATTATTTTAGCTGAACATAGACTATCGCGTGACTATTTGGAACATAAACGCTCTTCATTGGGAACTTTAGCACAGGCTAAATCTCCATGTAACATTATCCCAGTTGAAACTTTAATTTCTACAACCCCTAGGCACCCGCAACCTTGTGTTATTGATCTAAGGCAAGATAATGGCCTTTTTGAAATTGCTCCTGAGCCGGCATCTACGAATGGAAAAGTTGGTAACACTAACACAAGAAATAGTTCTGATATCACAGTAGGTGACCTTCCGGATTTGCCTGTAATATCTGTACATGAATTGCCTGCAGAGCAAGTTGTAATAACATCTCCCCTGCACAAAGTAAATGGAGCTGCAGTAAAAAGGAAGAGATTGGTTACCCTGCGAAAAGCCTACAGATTAAAAACTCTTAAAAGAATACGTAGGAACTATATGGTCAGGGGCGTGTCTTTTAAATCTTCAGAGACAGAAACAACGAATAGTGGGTTAGATACAAGTGAACAACAGCCCCCAGTGTCGGATATAGATACAATAAACTGTCCTAAAGCCCCACTAGCTGCGATACCTTTACTCAACCAGATACAATTGCTTATGACTACTCTGCTGCTTCCAGTAATCGAAAGACTACAAGGACTATCAGAACGCTTGGACAAATTTGAGCAAACCTCATTGGACAATTTCTTTTCTCTAAAGACCTTGGTGAAATTACATTCCAAGATTGGAGCAGATACTACAAGGGCGGAATTAAGCCCAATAGCTCCAAACTCAACGCAACAAATTGGTCCACCTAGGAGAGATAAAGTGCTAGATCAGAATAGTACTAACAATGTATCATGGGGATGTCAAGCAAAGATTGCCAATTTACAGCCAAATGATGGAGGAACTCAACTGGCTGTTCCTCCAAAACCGGCGCCACGTAAAACAAAACAGGTGACCATTATCCCCCAGGCTTCTGTACCGAAAAAACCAGCTGATGTGATAGGAACTAAAACTTGCACTATCAAAGGTGGTTCGGACAATAATGCTCAAGCTAATGACCACACTAGAGCCAGACCAGTGCTGAAAAAGATCCCAAATGCACACCTTCCACCAGGGTGCCAACCATATGTGGCAGTACTCACTGGCGTTCCTCCCCTAAAAATCAATAAAAGGGAGTCATATGATGAACTGAAAAATAAGACCCTATACTGGCTGAGAGAAAATAGACCCTTGCCACACTCTGTTAATTGCCAGGTCATCTAAGTTCGAAGAGTCAGTTGGTTGGGAACTAGACCGAAAGACATAGCAGGAGATTGTATTTTGGTCAATTTTAAAGAGCCTTCTGTTGCACATCTTGTGTATGGCCAAAGTCAACGGAGAGGCCACCTGGGAATTGGTACTTGTGACCTTAGCTATTTCTATCCTATGCAACAGCCACAAGACAACAGAGACTTCTCCCGACCAGGCTCGATAAATACCAGATATTCGTTTTTTGATCCTCAGACTCCTGTTGACAGAATGTACCCAATGAATATGGAAAATATGGATGTGGATAATAATTGGTCATGGTGGGGCAATTGACAAACAGGAATAGGAAAGTGCGGTTATTATGGGAATTGTGGAACATTTTTCCCCCTATCTAGTAATCACCTAGAGAATCATTGTGTAAAACTATGCCCAATACAATTGCCCCCTGTATTTGATACAACTAAAACTACACAGGTTGGATCGCTGACTGTTAGCCCTCCCGAAGACCTCCTGGGGAGGGATATAGCAAATGTTTATATTGCACAAAACCAAAATAGGACATCGCTGGTACATATTGAGCAGCCAGGTTTGGTTCCTAATAGCAGGTTGTCTGACGACCCTAATGAGAGGGTAACACCAAGCATATTGGGCACATGCAGTGTTTGTCCTATTAATTTAGTACAGAATACCACAACATGTGATTTAAAAATCCTTTCATGGAATATCGCAGGGTTGTCAAGAAACTTGTGTGATGGAAATTGGAGCTCTTTCATGGAGGAGCACGATATCATGCTCCTTCAGGAAACGTGGGCAATCAATATGGTGCACAGACTTGGATACAAAACATTCCACTGCGGGGCTACTGCTTCTGTAAGAGGTAGACCCTCAGGGGGCTTGCTAATCTGGATAAAAATATGTTTGAATGTTGAGGTATCATCTCTGAACATTGCTTCCAAAGATCTGCTTGGGGTCAAGATCACTACGAAGGACATGGGGGATATATATTTGATAAACATCTATAATAGACCTAATCCCCAAAAAAAGGAGTCAATGGTTGTGGAACAATTAAGCTCGCACTTGAGTAAGCTAGAGCCAAACTCACAAATAATTATAGGCGGGGATTTCAACTGCCAATTCGAGCCTGTGCTGGGGCTTGAAAATTTATTAGAAAATGAAGATAGGGCTCTTGATATACCCTCCCTAGATAGTGTAAAACCAGTAAAAAGTTCAGCTGCAGTTATGCAGATTTACGAACTAACGGTATCCTTCGATCTAAGGGCATGCAATGGTAGATTAGACCCAGATAAGCCAGCTAACTACACATATAGTAAGGGTACATCCAAATCATTGATTGATTTTGTATTGCTTACTACTAATTTGTGGCATCTGATGTTGGCCTTCACTATCATAAATAGACCAGAAAGTGACCACTTCCCCCTACAATTAGGGCTACTTCCTCAACCGTTTATAAAAACTGATGGTGGTATGGAATTAACCAAGGAGGTGGGAGAGGTAGAGGTTTCCAATAACAGGAGAGCTATAAAATGGGCACACATCTTGGTAAAACAAAATGTACTTGTGGGCATTTATAATACCTTTTCAGATATTATCCCGCTATACGATAATTTGACTTTGGGATCACATGAGGTCCTTAAAATGCATTATCACCTAGTTGAGTCATTAATTCCCCTCCTGAGCAAAACTTGCAATAACAGCAAAGGTAACATACGAAGGCAATTGGAACTAGAGACACCATGGTACAACAAACAGTGTTGTCTAGCCAAGGGCAACCTAATCAACGCTGTAAAATCTAAGGATCAGATGAGGGTAAGAGAGTGTAGGAATAAATATAAAAACCTCCTCTCTAGGGCAAAAAAAGAATGGGATGATTTGATCTGGGAAGATCTTTTAATTGCCGCCAAGAAGCATGATCAATGCACTTTTTGGAACCTGATATAAAAAAATAACAAATCGGGTAGTTCCAATAGAGACTTTTTCCTTGACGAAAAAATCTGGTATGACCACTTTTTAAAATTATATGACCTGCCAGGGGTTTCCCCAGATGAAAATCACATTGGATCAGTTCCTCTTTGCACTGATCTAATGAAATTTAGTATGGAAGAGTCACTGTGTGCAATAAAGGCAGTTAAGGCCGGTAAGGCACCAGGCCCTGATAAACTACCAGGGGATCTGTTTTCTCATAACACTGAAGTATGGTGCCCCTACATAAACTTTTTATGTAATTCCATCTTTCTAGGAACTCCGATTCCCGAATCATGGAAGGGGGCGGAAATAGTCACTATCTATAAAAAAGGGGATCGCTACAACCCAGGTAATTACAGACCTACAAGTTTAATAGACATTTTACAAAAAATCTTCGCCAGACATATTTTAAACCGACTTTTAGACTGGGTTGAGGAATTTAAAATCCTCTCAAAATTTCAAGCAGGATTCAGAAACAGGATAAGCACTGTGGATCACGTACACAGGTTTATGTGTATTTGTTGGAAATACATTCAAATAAAGAAGTGTAGCTTATATGTAGCATTTATGGATCTACGCTCAGCGTTCGATCTCGTCCCTCGTTCACTTTTATGGGACACCTAAAGGAATATGGGCGTTCTGGAAGCACTGCTGTTTAACCTTATAAAGCTTCATACTGATAACTTTGCAAAAGTAAGATGGGGGAGAAATGGTGAACTTACTCAAGCCATACCAGTTAAGAGGGGGGTACGGCAAGGTTGCGTGCTGGCCCCGACCCTTTTTTCACTATTTGTAAACGATATTCCCACCTATCTGGCTCAATGTAATCATGATTCACCAAAACTATGTGATGAGGCAATTACAGCGCTGCTGTTTGCAGATGATACAATTTTAATATCTCAAACACCCAAAGGTCTACAAAACTTAATAAATCAATTTAATAATTACTGCGAATTAAAGGGGTTAGAAATTAACTCATCAAAAACCAAGTACATGGCCATTAATCCCTCGAAAACCTTTAAGAAAAACTTGGCCTTAAATAACACTAAACTAGAGTACGTGGAGTTTTTCGATTACTTGGGTATCAGGCTTGATAGTAAACTGGCTTGGACAAAACAACTAGAAAAAAGTAGGTTGACACTCAAGCACAATTCTCTCCCTATTCTAAAAATTCATGGAGGGTGCACTTCAAAAGCCATAACCCCGGCAATTGAAGTGTTTAGAGCTAAAGCTCAAACTGCTGCAATATATGGTGCCGAGATCTGGGGACCTTATACCAACAGAACATTTGAAATTGATGAGAACATGTTCTGTAGGCGCCTATTGAGACTGCCAACAAGAACACCTTTAACTCCAGTTTTTCTAGACATTAACTTAAAGCGCACAGACTATTTATGTTGGCTGAGGCCTCTGCTTTACTGGGTAAGATTATGGTCTACCCCGGAACTTGCAGACTATAGAGCTGGATTAATGGAGATTATGGAATTGGACACTTTTAATTCGATTAAGTGGCTGAAGCATATATCCTCATGGCTAACAAAAATTGGTTTATCCCACTTTTGGAAGAACCCATCCAATTTGCAAACAAACTGTAAAGACCAGGTAAAAACTGCTTATTGGTATTATATAAATACAAATGTATATGAACGCGCCACTGGTTCATTAACCCTCAAATTCTTGCAATTTAAAGATACCCCTACATTTGAACAGTTAATGGACGAAGTTGAACCACCTTTGGCCAAAACCATATACCTTCAATACAGATATGGGATTCTACAAATAAATGCTAACACGTGCCGGTGGGGAAATTCTAACTCCAGTGGGAAAGACCCATATTGTAAACTGTGTGATCTGAATCAAAATGAAGACGAGGCACATGTTCTATTCTTTTGCCCATTATACAAATCACAACGTAGGAAATGGATCAAACCCCTTTGTAGAAACTTGGGTATACGTTCATACAAAGAGGCCGAAAGATTATTTAGATCCTCGACTGTTCGGTTGATATCCTTTGGGGTTAGTCGGTATCTCCATAGTGTCTGCTTGATTAGGAAAAGATATGGATTAAAAACATAGATTTTAGCATTTTTAACTACTGGCATTTTTAATTATTTATATGGTGTAAATAGTTGTTTTTTATTAATAGGTCTTGTAAATTAATTATAAACTGGAAGAAACCCTTTTTTTATGGATGGTGTAAAAGTTATGCATCCCCATGTTAACTACAAATAACTTGTGATTTTCCAAGAAATAATACATGTATATATTGAACCTTCCACATGTGATATTATTGTTTTTAATAATTGATTATTATGTTTATAAATGTATTTTTATGTGTTGGCTTTATGGCAAAAATGTCGAATAAAGCTTTACAACAACAACAAATTATTTCATATGGAGGAACGCGCTTGGATCTCTCCTAAATATAACTACATAGATTGAAGGTATTTGTGATCTATATTCCCGACTATATCATTGCTCGACGCTTATGGCAAATGTGCTATTCTTCCTTTGAAAGATTGGACTCAAAAGAAACTGTTTGTAGCCCTGATGAAATTCCCATGGCACGATAGGGAATGAAACGCGTTGGCTGTGCCTTTGTATCTTGAAAGAAAAGAAAAAAAGAATTTAATAAAGAAGAAACAGAAGATTCACAAATCTTATGAACTTTCTTTTGCTACATACATCTATGAGTGCACCTCTCAAATTCTTGTATATTCTTTGTATAACAGACGTCCTTGGCAGCGGATGTGGAGAGTGGCTGCACCACTATAATTTAAGAAACAGAGAAAGTAGATGTGCTAAACCTTAGTCTGCTGCTGTGTGCTTTTAAGTTATTCGATATGGAATTATTTCTTTACTTGTCTTATATAAGAAAGAGTACTGCCATTCCTCTTCTGTGCCTACTTTGACTGTTTTAATTATACTGCGCCCTGGAGCCTCAATTTGTAATTATGCTGCAGTCATACATATTTTTCGAGTCTCACTAAATACGTTTTGTCAGGCAGTATGACTTCACCATTCTTACCTCACAGCATCAAGTCTGCATTGACTACAAACAAAAAATCAATACAAAAGCAATTTAAAACGAGAAATGGCAAAGCCAAGAGGTTTTACCTTTGAAATAGAAGAGCTAAACTATTGACTTTGCCAATGTTTAATTCTTGAGTATCTACGGAAAAAAGCCTTCCTTCGGTAATTTATTATACCACTTGTAACTCGAATTAGCACACATGTAGAAGCTCTTTTTTTTTTAACATGTTTATTATTTTTCAGCATAAGAAAACAGGTACAGAACAAGCATCTCACTGTCAAGCAAAAGGCCTCGCACCCCCCCACACCTCCCTCCAGACATTCGATACAAGTCAGGTCCCCCTCAATAATATACAAACGCATACGGAATAATATTCGAGCAGTACTTTCACAATGCACTGCCTCTTGGGCTCGAGCGGCACTTCCTTGTGTATGTATCATACTTACAAACCAACAGCCTGTCTCATAATCCTCCATCCAGACCATAGTAATGTCTCCATTTACCCCACACTCTACGAAACTTCTTCGGACACCCTCTCGCCCTGTAGGTGACCCTTTCGGCAGCCATGTACAAATCCATTCCCCTCTTCCATTCTCCCAACAGAGGTATATCTGGGGCTCCCTATTTCCTGGCTATGTCCCTCCTGGCTACCACCAGCGCTAGGGCTAAAAAGATCAGCAGTGGACGGGCCAGATCCACATCGTTCGACATCCCTAGGAGGATGAGTTTAGGGTCTAGTGGGATATCCATCTCTAGTATCTTTCCCAATTCAGCAGTGATCTCTCCCCAGTAGGTTTGTATATGTGGGCACGACCATATTATATGTAAGAAATCTCCAATTTCAGCTCCACAGCGCAGGCAACTAGGGTCAGACACTCTCCCCATCTTAAAGAGTCGCACTCTGTCAAAATATGCCCTATGTAGGACCTTAAATTGTATCAGGCGGAGTCGCAACTTAACCGCTACTTCCCTCGGGTGCATCAATACTCCCCCCCAATCTACATCATCCATCTCCCTTACTTCTTTCTCCCATATGGCCCGAAGGCCCATCAGCCTGTCTGGTTTATTATTTATGATTGATTTATACGTCAGGGAGACAGCCTTTTCAGGAATCTTTTCCTGCAGCAGGCGGCCCTCCAAAGGGGTGTATTCAGGGAGCGCCTCCTGCAGTGTCCTTTCCGCCTGCCAAGCATGCCTAAGTTGTATGTATTTGAAGAACTGCGATCGGTGAAGCCCAAATTCTGCCTGTAATGACTGGAATGACTTCAGGGTCCCGCTCTTGGCAATATCCCCTAATGAGGAAATTCCCACGTCATCCCAGCCCCGGAAGCCTCTTAGCTTTCTAAGTTCTGTCAGCCATGTGCAGTCCCAGATAGGGGTCTGCCTCGAGGGTTTGTATGTCCAGCCTGTAGCTTTCGAGGCCCTCCGCCATGCTCCCAGTGTAAGTCTAGTGGCCGGTAACAGTCTGGCTTGTCCCTTCCCCTCATATATGTAGTATAAGCAATTGTGCGTGCCCATAGTGTGCTTTTCTAGCGCATAGGTGGGGTGTGTGGCCTGTGCATGTACCCATTCATTGATGGGGGCCAGGTGTTCTGCCCAGTAGTAGGTCTCCAAGTCAGGGAGAGAGATCCCCCCATCGTACTGGTGTCTCTGTAGGGTCGCCAGCGCAATCCTGGGATGTTTCCCTAGCCACAGATAGGACCTCAGTTCCGCATGAATTTCTCGAAAAGTTTTGGGCTGCATCGGGAAGTATTCATTCTGAAACGTGTACAGGAATTTTGGCAGGGAGATCATTTTAAACATGGCTGCCCGCCCAATGATAGTCAGGGGGAGCGATTGCCATCTGCTTGCGTCCATTTTAAAGTCACTAACGATACGATTGATATTGCGGTCAAATGAGATGTTTCTGTCCGTTGCAGTCTTTC
Source organism: Lissotriton helveticus (assembly GCF_964261635.1). Lineage (NCBI taxonomy): Eukaryota > Metazoa > Chordata > Amphibia > Caudata > Salamandridae > Lissotriton > Lissotriton helveticus. The sequence goes on along the minus strand of NC_136069.1, from coordinate 1,324,649,390 downwards.
TGGCAAGTCCGGCCACTCAGTCCGCCCCTGGGGATCGTAAAGTGTTGACTTGTGCCAGTTGATTTGATATCCAGATCTGGCCCCATAGTGGTCCAGTTCATTAAAGAGCGCCGGTATAGTCATCTCCGGCTTTGTCACATATAATAACACCTCATCTGCATAGAGGGACAGTTTCTCCTCCTGTATCCCCGCCTGCCCCACTTGGAAGCCCGTCACCCTAGGGTTCTGTCTAATCGCACACGCCACCACTTCGATAGATAAGGCGAACAAAAAGGGGCGATAAGGAGCAGCCCTGCCTGGTTCCCCTTTGTATGGGAAAGGATCTGGACAGTGTACCATTTACCCTGACTCGGGCGCTAGGGCCTGTGTAGAGGAGGCGAACTTTGCGCCTAAACCTGGGCCCAAAGCCCATATGGTCCAGGACACCTTCTAAGAAGGGCCAGTGTACTGCGTCAAACGCCTTTTCAGCGTCTAATGACAGGAACCAATGGGGCTCCGTCGTATCTGCCACCTCACAGAGCTAGAAGCTCTTTTTTAAATATTGATACTGCAGATACATTAGATTGCATTGTATGCTGAATCCAATGGCAGCCTGCGGCAAACAAAACTGGTGTGGTGAATATTTCATACACCGATAGGCACTGGTAAAAAAATAAAACAGCAGTGCCCTGAGGATCAGCACCACAACTGTCAATCGTGGTCCATTTTAAACACTGTTTATAAAGGGCACTGAATGAGAGCTCTGGCGTTGAGGGGCTTGAGAGAAGGAGACAGACAGACAGAGTGAGCGAGAGAGAGAGAGAGAACGAGAGAGCAAGCGAAAGAGAGTGTGTGTGAGTGTGTGAGTGTGACCAGATTTTGAGATGCAAAAACCAGGACAGGTCAGACAGAAAAGTAGGACTAACGTTTTTGGTGTTACTTTTATGTGTATGCTTTGAACAATTGAACGGAATTACACAAAATTTAGCAGAAACCTAGATCTTGGTCTAGAAAAAGAGCTTTTTGTAATTTGGTGTAAATCTGTTCAGTAGTTTTGGAGTTATTAAAGTAAAGAAATGTATGTGTATCTAGAGAAGTGGGTCCACCACCGATGGTCCACGCATCCACATGCCAGCAGCAATGTCATGATTGGCTGACCACATTCTGAGAGAAAAGTTGCGGCCACCATTCTGTAAATTGGGACACATTCTCTGGAGGTGGAGATAAAGTAGAAATAGGATATAAGGGGTCAGGATAGAAGTATCCTGACCCCATGGATATCCTGCCCCCAGGAAAAAATGGAGGGTTTTGTGAGGGCCCCCTCAGTGGGAAGAAATTGTGGATTTTTTTTCCACACAACAGGATCCCAGATTTACCACGGTTTAGTTTAGTTTAGTTTAGTTTAAAGGAGTTTGTAGAGCGCTTGGTAACACCTCCCGGTGTGTCCCCGCGCTATGGAGCGAGAGTGCAACAACAAAGAACAGAAACCAATCACACAGCAAAGAGGCAGGTTTTCAACTTCTTCCTAAACATCATTTCATTACTCTCCAACCTGGTATCTAGAGGCAGGAGGTTCCATTGCTTGGCAGCTAAGGTGCGGAAAGATCTGCCTCCCATTTTGGCTTTTTTGGGGCATGTAGTTTTAAGCAGACCCATTCCTTTGGATCTAAGAGATCTGTTAGGTTCATATACAGACGCCAAATCAGACATATATGCCGGTGCTCTGTGATGAATTATTTTATGGCACCAAAGCATAGCTTTAAAAACAATCCTCTTACTGATCGGTAGCCAGTGGAGGGCTGCTAGAGAGGGGCGTGAAGGAGCTCGGCGGGGAAGCCTTAGCACCAGGCGAGCTGCCGAGTTTTGTAAAACCTGTAGCTTTTTTATGTTTTTCACTGATGTCCCCATGAGCAGCACGTTTCCGTAATCAATACGGGACGTTATCAGTGCCTGCGTCATGGTACGCCTGGAGTTAATGGGTAGCAGGTCGAGGGTACGGTTGAGGGTTTTCATTACCCCAAAACATTTACCAACAGTCTTCTTTACGTGACTGTCAAAGGACAGTTTATTGTCCACCCATACACCTAGATTCTTCGCCTCTCGTGCAGGGGAGGGCAGAGGACCCAGACAGCTAGGCCACCACTCTGACGTCCATTTGACCTCAGTGCCTCCAATAATGAGGACCTCTGTTTTTGTCCCATTGAGTTTCAAACAGTGTTCATTCATCCACATAGCCAGTTTGGACATGCAGGCATTGAAGTTATCAGCTTCCTTAGAAGGGGCTTGAGTCAGAGATATGAGGAGTTGCGTGTCGTCGGCGTAGGAGACAAGCTCCACGCCGAACGACTGCACTACCTCTGCCAGAGGGGCCATGTAGAGATTGAACAGGGTGGGACTCATGGCAGAGCCCTGAGGAACCCCCTGTTCAAGCATCACCCTATCGGAAAGGAAAGTCCCTCTTTGAACCTGGAAGCTCCTATTAATCAAGAAAGATTTCAGCCACCCCAGTGCCTTGTTGGTAACTCCCGCTTTATTTAGACACTGTAGCAAGATGGAGTGTGCTACAGTGTCAAAAGCGGCACTGAGATCAAGCATGATGAGGGCCATTGTCTTTCCCTCATCTGCTCCCTCACGTAAGGTTTCAGTGGCCCTCAGGAGAGCTGTCTCCGTAGAGAAGCCTGTTCTAAAGCCCGACTGAGATTTATGGAAAACATTATGGGTCTCAAGATGTTCCATGAGTTGACTGTTAGCGATTTTCTCTGCTAACTTGGCCACATAGGGTAGCAGGGATATAGGTCGTAGGTTATCCATTATGTCCATACTGATGTTCGGTTTTTTCTTGATGGGTAATACTATTGCCTGTTTCCATTCCTCCGGAAGGCAGGAGGTTGTAAAGGAGGTTTGTAGTAAGTGCCTGAGATGGGGTTCTAGTACAGGAAAAGCTTCAGCTAAAATTTTCGGGGGTGCCGGGTCCCGGGGAGAGCCCGATTTGATTTTGTTGCTCATTTTGGACAGAATTTCATAAGAGGGAACTACAAAAGAATTGAGACATACAGGTGTATTTACAAATTTATCATTTTCAATGAAGCCCGTAGCCGAATCTATCGGTTTAGAGAAACTAGTATAGATTTTGTTAATTTTGCCTGCAAAACGGTGCTCATTGCGGTCCTTATTTGAATTCACAGTGGATCCAGACCCCAATTAAAAAGAACATAACCAATCGCACACCGACTCACAGACTTACACAGGCCCTGAAACACCCACTCACATAGCCACGTACACACCCATACAGCCACTTACACACCCACTCACAGATCATTTACACATGCACTCACACACCCATTCTGCAAAACCACTCACACAACCATACAGCCATTCACATACCACTCAGAGCCCCACATAGCCACTCATACAGAGTCATTCATAAACCTAACCCTCACATACTAACACGCCCACTTGTACACCCACACAACCACTCACACACCATTCAGCCACTCAGACACCCACTTAGAGACCCAGATAACCACTCACACACTCATACACTCACACACCCATACAGCAAAACCACTAACACACCCGCTCACACACTCATACAGCCACTTATATACCACTCAGAGACCCACACAGCAACTTGCATAACCACTCATACACAACCATTCATACACCCACCCATCACACACAAACATGTCCACTTACATACCCACACAACAATTCACACACCCACACTGCCACTGAAACCCACTCAGAGACCCAGATAACCACTTACTTACACACCCACTCACAGACTCACACAGGCACCCACACACCTACAGCAACATCACTGACACACCCACTCACACACCCATATAGCCATTCATATACTACTCAGCAACCCACACAACAACTTACATACCCACTCATACACCCACCCATCACACACTAACTCACCCACTTACACACCCACACATCTATCACACACCCATACAGACAGTCACTCAGAGACCCAGATAACCACTCCCACACCCATTCATACGTCCATACAGCCATTCGCACACCCAAACAGTCACTGATAAATCCATTCAGAGAACCACTCACACAGTCAATCACAGACCCACACAGGCCCTAACACATCCAGAGACCCAGCAAATCATCCACACACCCATTTACACACTCATCCAGCAACTCACAAACCATCACACATACATACAGCCTCACACACACCCATACAGCAACTGATACATCCACTCAGCGACCCAGAGAACCACTCATATACCCACTCACACAACCACGTGCACACCCACACTACCACTCGCGCACCCATACAACCACTCACACCTCCAGAGACCTAGAATCCACTCATACACCCATGTACACTTTCATACTGCCACTCACACACCCACTTACAGACCCAGAAAACCACTCATACATCTACTTACAAACCCACACAGGTACTCACACACCCTCTGAGACACTCACCCACCCACATACACACTCATACAGCTAGTGATAAACCCACTCACAGACCTACAGCGCCACTTACATCTCTACTCACATACCAAGCACATACTCACACATTTTAAAATTCACACACCCATTCACACTCCCATACAGCCAGTCACACACCCATTCAGAGACCCAGAGAGCAACTCACACACCCATTCACAGACTCACACAAACACTAACACACCCACTTAGACATCCACCACACACTCTCACACCCAGTTACATACCCACATAACCAAAGGTTACAGGGATCATAAGTTAGGAAATAGCATTAAAAAATATAAAACTTGGGGGGCGTGGCTAGCAGCCAACGATGGCGGCCGCAGCTTAGGGAGGCTCCTGGGCAGAGGCGACTTTCCGCGATAATCCGCATCATCATCCTGAGCTTCACTGGCGGAAAGGGGCGGACCAGTCCCGGTGTCCGTGTGGCGAGCAGCGTGGAAGTCCCTGAGAGCGGCGGCGGCCCGAACGGGCAGAATCACATCCTCGGGAGGCGGAGGAGGAGCTGGGCCTGACTGCAGCCGAGGAGCCGCGGACTACCAGTGCCATCGAATCCGGCCGGAAGTGTCCAGCAAGCGGGGGTGAGTGGCAGGAAGCGCCGGCTTACCGAGCGCTTCCCCCGACAACACCGCAAAGCTGCCCTCCCGTCCACCAAGACACACAGACGCCCACCACGGCAGCCCGACAGCACTCCCCGGTCACACACGCGTCCTCCAGCAGCGTGACGGGAGCTACGCAGGGTCACCCAGTGCCGCCATTACACGGCCCCAGCGATAGAAGACGCCGGACCCCGGCTGCGGCCGCCAAAACCGCTCAGTGACCGGCAACGCTACACGGTGGCCACAGCGGGCGAAGGCTAAAGACACCACAGCCTTTTCACCGGAATCGCCGGGGGCCACACGCACGCGGCGCCACCTGAGGGGCAGAAGCCTGGGCAACACCCACATCAAGGGGGCACTGAGGAGAACCATAACGCGACGGCCCCGGCCGGTGTGAGTCGCACCTTACAGCGCACCGCCACACTCCCCCCTTTCAGCCCAGCGCTGGGAGGGGGCCCAGCGCCTGGCCGGTGTGCATTCCCTAGGAGAGCGTCGCACCACTGAATGACGGAGAGGTGACACCACCCCCCACAGCGGTGACCTTGTACCTAGTCGCAGACTACCACCGGGGCGCAAGGAAGCGGTATTGTGCGACCCGAACACGGTCATTTTATCCACCAGGCAGTGTAATCCACGGCAGCGCCATGTCCCATAGGGGCCCTAGAAACAACTCAGCCCAGGCCAAGCTGGACAAATTCGCATTTGAGAGGCACTCACCGCCCCAAGACCAACGAAAGGCCGCCGGAAAAGCGGCGGAAACCGAGGGGGCGAAGAAGGCCACACTGGACGACGTCCTAGCAGCGCTGGCCCAAGTACAAACGACGGTGGGTGCCACGGCAACGGAAGTCACCTTGATAAGGGCGGATCTCCAAAAAATGAACGAGAGGGTCAAACAGGTCGAGGTGGTCACTAAGTCGCTGGTCGAGGATGTGTCCGAATTGCAAATAGCAGTGGAACGACTGCAAACCGATAACAGACTGCTTAGGGACAAACTGGACGATCAGGAAGGGCGCTCCCGACGCAATAATGTCCGGATTTTAGGTGTGCCAGAATCAGAGGACACGGGGGCTCTGGACCTCTACGTGGAGGACTTGGTCAAGACTCGGCTTAAGCCCAAGGGACTCTCAAACTTCTTCTCCGTCGAAAGGGCGCACCGTGTTCCAGGAGGCAAGCCCAAGTCGGGGGCCGCACCACGACCGATACTGGCTCGGTTGTTCAATTTCCGGGATAGGGACGCCATCCTGCAGGCCGCTAGAGTGGCACCGGCCATCCAAATTCAGAACTCGAGGATTGCTTTCTTCCCGGACTATACGGCTGAGGTATCTAGGAGAAGGAAAACGTTCCTGGAAGTCAAAAAGACCTTGAGAGATAAAGAACTGCCGTATTCAATGATCTTCCCGGCTAAACTGCGGGTGGTAGCAGACAAGAAAGTGTGGATCTTCGACTCCCCTGGAGCAGCCCGGGACTGGCTGGAGGGTTGGCACACCGTTGGACGACAGCGCAAAACACACAAACCGGATCGAGACCGTGGAGGAGGAAGCGGAGCGGACTCGCAAACATCAGGTCGAGCGGAGGGGCAGGACCACTCACCATCCCATGGGTTTGAAGGAGGAGGCGGGAATGAATGAACCCGACCTTGGACACTGGACACTGAGCAATCGCCGAACGCCGACCTAACCCATACTTTCCACAGCTACATGTAGACGCCGGCATGGCTGCCCCAAGAGCCTTCAGGGAAGCCGCCTGCCTGGGGAGACACTCTCCCCCCTACAAGCAAGTACTCTGGTTTTGGGATGGGTAAAGCACTCTGCTAAGTTGGGGTGGCGGGCAGTTGGAGGTCCGTTAAGCAGGGGGGCAGGGAGGGGGGTTTGTTCTGATTTGTTTATGTTAGGAATGTGCATTATGAGTCGAAGACAATGTTTCGGTACCTATGGGGATCGGAACACGTTGCTTGAAACAGACAGTGACATTATGCCCCCGTGATGCCTCTAAACGCTTTGCTGCGCAACGACGCAGCAGCTAAACCGGTCACGCCTCTGGGGCGCGGCATCATGTCCCTGGTCCCACCCGATGGCTAACAATCCCGTCCCGGCAGAGGGGGTGACCCACTCTGACGCGCAATGCCCACCTATGACCTTGCTGTCCTGGAATGTGAGAGGTTTGGGGGACAAGGTTAAGCGGGGATTGGTACTGACGGCTATTAAGCGCTTGCGACCTACTGTGGCCCTGTTGCAAGAGACGCACCTGATGGGGGGGGCCACGAAGGCCTTGGATAGGCGAGGCTACAAAATGTGGGCCCACTCTGCTTTCACGTCCGGCTCTAGGGGGTCGGGCATACTAATACAGAAGAACTCACGTTTCATGCCCCTATCAATTAAAACGGATGATCAGGGCTGCTTTGCGGCCGTGCAGGGACAGTGGGAGGGGAAACTCTTTAATCTAGTATCGGTGTATGTGCCACCTGCTCTACACTCGGTCCACCTCCCAAGACTAGGGGACTTTCTTTTAACTCTCCCCGAGGGTGAGACCATACTAGGGGGAGACTTCAACGCGGTCATAGACCCACAACTAGATAAACACCCCTCACCCAACCAGACAGGGGGGGAAACATACTTTCGACGATTCACCACGGCAATGGGCATGACAGATATTTGGCGACACCTGCACCCGGGCACGAAGCAATACACATTCCACTCAGCGGTGCATGGCAGCCTGTCACGCATCGATTATTTCCTGGCACTGGGGGAGGCCCTTTGTCGTGTGGATACCCTGGAGATTCACCCTCGTGGTATTTCGGACCACTCACCGCTCACACTGACGCTTTCCCTACAGACGAAAGCACGTAGGCGCATTTACCCCATGCACGCCTCATATTTTAAAATCCCACAGGTTCGCAAAGCACTCAAACGCACCACGAAACACTACTTTCTTGAAAATACACATTCAGTAAGCTCACCAGCAACGCTCTGGGAGGCCTATAAAACAGTTCTGCGGGGACAAGCCATTAACACCATAACCGGACATAAGAAACAACAATCGCAGGAGCTGGCCAACCTAGAGATTACGTTGAGGGAGCGGACGGCGGCGCTTGAGTCTCACCCTTCCCCAGATGCTCTGCACGCACTCACTCTCCAGCAACAGCTGTACAATGATCACCTACGGTTGGTGGTCAAGGGTCTCTTAACCGACACCCAGAACAGGATCTATGAAGTTGGGGACAAGGCAGGGAAAATGCTGGCGTGGCTCGATAGGCGTGAGGGTAGCTCCAGGGGAGTCCAACGTTTGAGAGATGAACAGGGAGTGACGCACACCGATCCCAGGCGCATAACAGAACTACTTGCGTCCCATTTTGAACGTGTGTACACCCCGGCTCGTACAATTACACCGGAGAGTGCCAGGGAGCTCTTGGCACCGATTGTGGTTCGGACCCTCTCACCGGAGGTGTCGACCGAACTGGAGGCAGACATCACAGCAGACGAAATCCAGCTGGCCATCAAGGCACTGAACCCGGGCAAAGCATTGGGACCGAATGGGATACCCATAGAATGGTATCAAATTATGCCAGACACCCTTAGCACGCATCTGCTGGGGATGTTCAAGGAATGCCTGGAGAGGGGTTCCCTTCCACCAGACCAGCGTGAGGCCACTATCATACCAATCCCCAAGCCGGGCAAGCCCCCGGAGGACTGCTCCTCCTATCGGCCAATTTCGTTATTGAACGCGGAAGTGAAGGTCTTGGCCAAACTTTTGACACAGAGGATCCTGCCCCATCTGTCCTCGATTATACACCCGGATCAGTCCGGGTTTATGCCGCACAGGAACACAGCTCTGAACTTGCGGCGCCTGCATGGTATCCTGGCCAGAGCTGACACCATCACCACGCCGGCAGTACTCCTGGCACTTGACGCCAAAATGGCATTTGACCTGGTGGAGTGGGAGTACCTTTTTGAAACGCTGACGCATATGGGGTTCGGGCCTCGCTTTCTAGCGTGGGTTAAACTACTGTACACAGCCCCGATGGCTCATGTGGTGGCGAACGGCCACATTTCCCGCACTTTTCCGCTGGGTCGGGGCACGCGACAGGGGTGCCCTTTGTCGCCCCTGTTGTTTGCCATCTCCCTGGAGCCACTTGCGACCTTTATACGAGCCTCCCCCCTCCTCAAGGGTATACCGGGGACCGGGGGTTGGGAAGACCGTCTGTCCCTCTATGCAGACGACATGCTGCTGTATCTAACAGACCCCGAGGAGGGTATACCGGCCTTGTTACGCATTTGTGACACGTACGGCAGGATTTCCGGCTACACGCTAAATTGGTCCAAGTCAGAGATATATGTCCTCCGGGGTCCGGCCCCAGACCTCGACGGATCTTGCCCGCTGCGACTGGCGGGAACTTCCTTTAAATATCTGGGCATACATGTCACTAAGGACCCGGTCGAATTCATGGATAAAAATCTGAAGCCGCCCCTGGATAGACTCAAGCGGGATGTGGAGTTTTGGTCCGGCCTGCCATTAACACTTCGGCAGGGCGGCGCTTTACAAGATGATGGCGTTACCACGCTTCTTGTACGCCCTCGACAACTCGCCCTATCCGGTGCCACCCAAATCCTTCCAGAAAGTAGCAGCTCTAGTTTCTAACCTACTGTGGGGCAACCTCCCGGCGCGCGTGGCACAATCCAAGCTACACAGAGACTGGTATGGTGGGGGCATTGCGCTACCGAATCTGAAATTGTATTATTGGGCTGCACATTTGAGGCACATTAATCAATGGATACACGCACCACACACCGAACCAGCCTTTCACTCAGACAGGGAGCAGTTGGGAGCTGATAGTCTGTTAGGTCCACTATATGATCACCGCAAGGTGCGTACTCTGGTCGGCCCCACCAAGTTGACGGTGCAGATATGGCACGCAGCTACGGCAGCTCTGGGCTGGAAGGGGAAAATCACAGGGATGACTCCGCTGTGGAACTCTCGCGTACTGGGCAACCTGAGGAACACCAAGGGATTCGCACAATGGGACACAATAGGCATCTCCGTGGTGGGTGACCTATGGGAGAGGAATGAAGTGATCCCCTTTGCCCGACTAAAAGAACTCTATGAGTTCAACGACAGGGAGCTCTATAGGTACATTCAGGTACGCCACTCACTGCTTGCAGCCATTCCAGCAGACACAATACTTCCAGAGTCCTCACCCTTGGAAGATCGCCTACTCACAGATTGCATGTTAGAACGGGCAACATCCCTCACTTATCGCAAGCTCCTCAACAACAGCCCTGAACCAACATCACACCTGAAGGAGAAATGGGAAGGGGAGGTTAACGACATGGATGAACATGAATGGAACGCAGCTCTTGGGTCCCCTAAAGAAATAGGCATCTCGGCGCGCATGCGACTGGTGCAATTTAAGATCCTGCACAGGGTTTACTACACAAGGACGATGTTACATCGTATACAAAGGGCGCCCCATCCCTACTGCCTGCGCGGGTGTGGGGAGGAGGGCACGTTCTTCCATACCATATGGGATTGCCCTAAGATCCAGGAATACTGGAGGCAAGTACTCCGCACACTCTCACAGGCACTAGATCACTCCATCTTACCTGACCCACGGAGGTGCTTGCTAAATATATGGGAACCTACTGACTTGACCCGATACGAGCAACTTTGGGTCACGGCGGGGCTAATGGTAGCGAAACGTGACATAGCACAGCGCTGGGGGGCAGCGGAACTCCCAACCAAATCCCAGTGGTGCTTGAACATGGATCGAGTGATGTTGACCGAGCGAGCAGTGTACATCAACCGAGCCTGCCCCGGGAAATGGAATGGGATATGGCTGAAGTGGAATGAGTACAGGGGGGACATCTGCGAACCCTTGCGAGAGGATGATCTGGATGAATCTGATGAGGAGGGCGAGGAGGGCTAAACCTGGGCGGGGGTGGGAGTGGGGGGAGGGCCTGGGCTGCTGTAGGAGATCGCCTCTTAGTACTTAGACAGATGAGGCTAAGGGGATAGGGGCGGGGGGGGCGAATAGAGGCATGTACGTACTGCGTAAGACTGTCAGATTCCCATGCTCAAAAGTGACACTAGAGACTTACAACGCACTGATTCGTGTCAGACCACACTGTCATTCCTAACTGTTGTTGTTATGTGTTTGTTATTTTTCAAAAACATAAAAAATCTCCATCAAAACCTCAATTCCGGCATTGAACAATTGCGCAACTGGCACTTTTATTTTCTCAGCACTCTCTCTCAAGAACTTGATTGTTAATGTGGTATGGTTGTCCATTTTGCTGACGATCTCTATATGCAATGATCCTCCGATAGCGGCCGGCCCTCGGGGTTGTAGGCATTCCGCTGTGTACAATGCAAAGTGCAATTAAGGTTTTGGAAAAAAAAAAAAAAAAAAAATATATAAAACTTCACTGGAAAAAGAAAGGTTTCAGGGACATTATCATTAGGTTCAGATTTTATATGCACAAAACCATAAACATTCAGCAGTTATAGTTATCTAAAGTAGATATGACTCCTGTCCTAAGGTAACTATAACGCACGCCCTCGCCATGCACTGCTAATTACACCACATATTACATCACTCATGACATCTTTGACATCATTTATAATATCACTGCAATATCTGCAGTGAAATTATTGATGATAAAACTGTGGGTGGCAGGGGCGCTTGTTATAGTTACGTGAGGGCACAAGTTATAGTTACTTGAGTTACTATAACTTTAACTGCTGAATTTCTATGTTTTTTTGTGTGTAAAATTCCTGTAACCTTTGTTTTTTTCATTGAATGTATCTATGTGTATGTCACAGTTTTATCCAACTCAACAAAATTTAAATACTTGCATTTTTTTTCACAATGCTTCTTTATATAGCAAGTGTTTTAGCTGTGGCAGGATCTCCAACATGAGCCCTACGCCCCACTTTAATTTCCTCTGCACGCAGTTGACCTCTTTCTGTACTGCCTGGCAGTTAGAAATGGTATTTCTGGCTAGCTGAGACTTGCGTCATAGCGAGGCAGAAACCACCACTCTAGTCAGGATAAGGGAGTTACACGTCTAAAATAACCCCTGCTCACCCCCTTGGTAGCTTGGCACGAGCATCCAGGCTTATCTTAGAGACAGTATGTAAAGCATTTACACATAACCAACAGTAAAGCAGTGTACGCACTACAGAAGGACACTACACCAGTTTAGAAAAATATCCAATTTTTATATACTTAAGACAAGACCAAATACGATAAAAATCCATAATACTATACTTCAAAATCTTCACATATCAAAATATGCTTTAACAAGCATTTGCAATGCAATAGGTCTCGCATTAGGACATTTTGAGCTATTGGTATTGTAAATGACAAATATTTTATTTATGTGTTGGTTTTGAAAATAGCTAAATTAATAGCTTTGTCATTTACAATGCCAATAGTGACTTAGATGTATTAATATTACAAATAACAATGGCTTTTATTTTTTTTGATAATTAATACTTAAATAAAAGTTATAGTAATTTATAATGGCAATAGCTTAAACTTTATTTAAGATTATGTTCAGTGTATTTTATTGTGATGAAAATCCAAGAACAGCAGTGAAATTTTAACATCTTTTTGTGACATTTGTAATAAAGCTTGAAACATTGAAAGAACATATTAGAACCAGTTGTTGTTGAATGGTTGCACAGAGTGATGCTGCGGCGTTCAGTGGTGCTGAGTGATGCTGTGGCTTTCGGTGGTGCTGAGTGATGCTGTGGCCTTCAGTGGTGCTGAGTGATGCTGTGGCGTTCAGTGGTGCTGTGGCGTTGAGTGGTGCTGAGTGATGCTGTGTCGTTGAGTGATGCTGTGGCATTGAGTGATGCTGTGGCGTTGAGTGATGCTGTGGCGTTGAGTGATGCTGTGGTGTAGAGTGGTGCTGTGGCGTAGAGTGGTGCTGTGGCGTAGAGTGGTGCTGTGGCGTAGAGTGGTGCTGTGGCGTAGAGTGGTGCTGTGGCGTAGAGTGGTGCTGTGGCGTAGAGTGGTGCTGTAGCGTAGAGTGGTGCTGTGCGTAGAGTGGTGCTGTGGCGTAGAGTGGTGCGGTGGCGTAGAGTGGTGCTGTGGCGTTGAGTGGTGCT